>NC_140528.1:17901677-22876677 GCF_057382185.1 Mchenga conophoros | reverse complement strand
GAGAAATCCCTCCAGAGTAAAAATGGCCACCTGGACCTGTTTGTTCGCTTCCTTCATGGCCTCTGTCTGGAGTCCAACCAGAGACTCTTAGTAGGTCTGCTGGGTCAGACAGAGATCAGTCCAGGAACCATCCAGAGAGTCATCAACAACCTGAAGGAGATGAACAGTGATAAAATCTCTCCTGACAGAAGCATCAACATCTTCCACTGTCTGATGGAGATGAACCACCTCACATTATTTCAGGAGATCCAAGAGTTCCTGAAGTCAGAGAACAGATCAAAGAAGGAACTCTCTGAGATCCAGTGCTCAGCTCTGGCCTTCATGCTGCAGATGTCAGAGGAGGTTCTGGATGAGTTGGACCTGCAGAAGTACAAAACATCAGAGCGGGGACGACAGAGACTGATTCCAGCTGTGAGGAACTGCAGAAAGGCTGGGTGAGTCCAGATGTGATCATTAACATCATTGATCAGTGTAGGTTAGTAGTTTAATGTTGAAAATAAAATCAGATTGTAAGCACAAAGTGTTTGTGTCCGTACGCTGCAACCTTCCACACCATTCCTTTATTGTACAGACTCAGCAGCAGCTCCATGGATCCCAAATCCAAGAGTGGAGAACAGATTTGAAGTGTGTCACATCCATGCAGTCACAGCTGTGTCCACCATGTTTCCACTGATATTAATCCTGTTCAATGACACGTTTCATATCAGTGAATATGTTCTTTAGGACGTCCACTGACATGTTTAAGTGTCCTGCTGGAAATCACTCAAATCATCCATGAAATCCATGAAAAATCCTTTTAGTGTTTCTAACTTCAGCCTCTGTCCTCTCTCTCTCTCCATCCTCCTCACTGCTTCTTTCACTGATAATCACACAAACATCGTATTCAGCTACAAAATAACACAATAATATCATCTGATGATCATTATTATAAGAGCAGGATCCATATTTGATATCAGAGTAACACACTGCTTGGTTATGTGCAGTCATCATCAGTGACTGTGGGTCAAACAGAAGCTCTCTGATTGGTTGCTGACCTTGGTCACCTGTCCACTCTCACCTGTTTGTGTTTGCTCTCTCTTTGCTGTCTCCATCCTCTCTCTCCTTTCTCTCCCTCTCTGTCTTTGTACGTCACTCAGGTCCAATGGAAACAGTGACATTTACAAACCAATCAAAGACAAACTGATCCATGTCAGGTTATAACAATATTCAAAGTAAATACAGGCTGCTGCTGGACACAGACAGGTAACATCATTTTGACTTGCTGTCACCTGGATCTGGACTCATAAACACTGAAGCCCTGAACAGGAATACAAATCATTTTCTGCCAACTAGCGACACACCAGCAGATAATGGCTCAGAAAGCTAAAATGAGCCAATCATTTCTGTGTTTAGTTCCCCTGAAATCAGATCTGATATCAGCAGCTCTGAGTTCATTCATCATTATTGTCCAGTGATGAGATTTCTGCTCCGTTTGGTAACAGTCAGCAGGTTTTTCCTGCGTGTGGACGTGAACAGTCGTACCTGACAGCAGGTAGCAAACAGAGATCATCTTTCCAGCTGGAACTCTTCACTGAGCTGAACTCATTCAAAATGTTCTGGAGTCAAAACAGGAAACAGTCCAAATGTGTGTCTTCACTCTGACTCTGGATCAGATCTCAGTGACAGACTGTGGACATTATGGAAGCCTAAATGTGACACCATCTTCCTCCTCCATCTGCAGATTAAAGCCAAACAAAGATTCTCATTAAAAGTCTGCAGGTCTGAGAGAGACTCAATCGTTGTGTCATGTCAAACACAGTAAGAGGAGCTGAAGCACAGATGTGAAGAGCAGATTCATCAGATTATGACCTCACTCTGTTTTGTCTTCATATACATTCAGTCTGTGTTTATAATGCAGATTTTCTGCTTTTATAATAACACATTTTATATTTTCTATCATCACAGACTGACTCAGTGTTGGCTCTCAGAGTCTCACTGTGAAGTTGTGGCCTCAGCTCTGAAGTCCAACCCCTCCCATCTGACACAGCTGGACATGACTTGGAACAAGCTGCAGGATTCAGGTGTGAAGCTTCTGTGTGCTGGACTGGAGAGTCCAAACTGTCGACTGGAGACTCTGAGGTGAGTTCACTGACTGCGGCTGTTGTTGTTTTTCTATATTTCAGGTCTTTGATGTTTGAAACTTTCTTTAGTTCCTAAATGTTCAGGATGTGTCTGAAGACAAATGTGAAGAAGTTTGAGTGCTTTCAGAAATGTTGTCTTTCCAAACGACTGAACAACAGTTTTTTCTTTTGGCTCCAAACAGAAGTGACAGACTTGAGCAGGGTTCATTTAAAGGCTGACAGAAGTGGAGTGGTGACGGGGAGATGTTTGACAGGACAGTGTTTCAGCCTCCACAGGTTCATGTTGTGCTCCATCAGTCAGTGAAGATGAAGTCGGTGCTGATGAGGCTGTAGAGTGTGTGAGGGATGTGAATGAGGATGATGAAGATCTGATGATAGCAGATAAAAACAGGCTGCAGAGACTTTGAGCCATACAGGGCACACAGTGTGTGTACAGAACAGCTGAAATCATTATGGAGGCCTCACTGGGATATGGAAGCATCACAGTACAGCTTCAGTGAAGCTTTAAAGTCTCTGATATGAGATGAGAAATGAAGCAGCCAGAGCTTTTTCATGAGTGGAAATCCACTGTGACTGTGAGCTGCTGCTACAGCCTCCAGATTAGCCAGCAGCTCATCCTGCTCAACATTTCCTCACCAACTTTAATGGAAGTGTGATGTTTTCAGCTGGAGTGATGGTCAGGGTGGCCTCCCTCTCCTCTTCTTCTCCTCTTCCTCTTTCATTTGTAAAGCCACTTCTGCTGCTTTCATTCATTTGGAAGTCCTGTAGCTGAGTTTGGGAGAGACTAACAGCCTCGGCAGCAGAGGGGAGAAAGGCTGTAACTGTTGGGTCTGTGTTTCCACAAGCCCCGCTAATTCTAGAGACTTATTCATCATGAAGAAAACAAGACAGTCGATCGATCCATTACTTGCGCAAGGGAGGCCTCGTCTGTGTCCAGCACGACAATGACCCCAATGGTGGCCTCCTCTCGCTGCCTTTTATTGACAATCTTCAAACAATAGTTTACAAAACACCTCCCCCTGCAACCCCCCTTTGGTTACATAGACAAGGCACTGTGTGTGTGTGTGTGTGTGTGTGTGTGTGTGTGTGTGTGTGTGTGTGTGTTACCTCCTGCTGACCAAAGGGTCATAAACCCAGGAAGTTTACATCAAAAGAAACAGATCTTTCAGATAGGATGTATCTACAATAAAACCTCCCCCAGCACAGAGTGGCTGGAAAGGTGGTCAGGATCAAAGGGATGGCTTTGATCCTACTGCTTAAACTAAGACTGTACAAATTTAAGAAACACAATGGCAACATTCAACAATTAGACTTAACATTTCCCTCCTTTTTGTCATTGTTCTTAAATTTCAACTTATGCACCCTTTGTTTGGACAGTGTCAGTATAGATTTCATTCATACACAGTAAACTACATCCTATACATAAGCAAATCAGTATCAACAGTCCAAAAACAGGAATTAATTTTTTCAAAAGAAGATGCCACCAAGGACCAGACGGTAACCAAGCTATCCAGCCTTGTGGCGGATCTACTCCTGTCGTGCAATTCATTATGTATTTCTTCAAGTAAACAACTGAATGTCAAAGGTCAAACAAGAAGAATCATCATTCTCAAAAATCATATGTCACTACAATCCAACTGTATACAGACATAGGTATTTAAACGCATCAGTTGACTTTATTGTTTGTCCATATGGCTCTCAGCTAACTTCAAAGCTGCAGCCTGGTCAACACCCTTCTTTATGACTCCTATCAACCCCCCAAATCTTTTCACTGTAGGCATCCTGTGGGGGTTAGAGTCAACTGGTGAATTATCTGCATTTACAACTCTTCTCCTGTCCTGTTGTCACCACAGAAAAAGCTTTGTAAAGGAAATTGGATCAAGCTGTTTTGAACTTCTTGGCTCGAAACCTCAAGTGTTCATGATGTAATGTAGACAAAAGGCTTCTCTGTTTACATCCTTCTTGCAGAAAACAAAAAGAATAGGTGATGTTGCCATGTTCCATGGTTGATCTCCAACTTGGGCTAATCCATTGTCCTTCATACACATAGGCAATTGGCCTGTTTCCAGTTCGTTTAGCTGTTCAATGTCCTGCAGCAAGTCATATTCTTTGAGTCAGACGAGCAGGTCTGTCTCACCAGAGCAGTTCACCTTCCCAGCTACTGGTGAATCAACCTTCCATTCAGGTTCAGAGCAGTTGAAAAGTTGGCAGTGTTCCCGGATGTGTTGCTAAAGCAACCAGACAAACTGCCTCGCTCTCAGTGATGCTATAGGGCCACAGTCCAGAAGAATGTGTAGCCAGTGGCATCACAAGCATAACCATTGGTCTCATTCTTTATGTGAGCGGTTGTGTTCTTAAACTGCCACCAGTAGTTGTTGAAAACCCATGCTGGTACTGGGTGTGGTTTGCTCTGTTCCAGTGCGCTCCCTGTCATCCCACTCAGGGTCCACAGGCACAAGAAGATGCACAGCACATTCCCAGCCATTCTGATGAGTACCTGTGGCTCAGTTGGTTTCTTCACCGGATTGAGACGAGGGGCCCTGGAGGCTTTCCCCCCCCTTTGTTCCCGGTCTTCCTGCCACTTACTCCGAGCTGGCCTGGATGTGTGTCACCTTCTTGCAGTGCGCTTGATATATCCAAGTGTTCCTTCCAGCAATCTTCACTGCTGTGGTCGTCGTCAGCAGCATCCGATATGGACCTTCCCACCATGGACTGGACCAGCACTTCCTCTCCATGGCCTTATCAACATCCAATCTCCAGACTTCAGACTCTGCTCCTGCGGAGAAACAGAATCATCTGGCAGATCATTTGTTCTCATGACTACTTTACTTTTAAACATTTTCAAGCATCTAATCTGCTAATACGCTCTCTCTTCTGCTTTTCTATCATCACTACAGAAGACTGGAACTCTAAATGCTCTAACATGTGTAATCTCAAAGAGACTCTGTTGGAGTAATCCTCATGTACTTATTCTATACAGTCTAACCATGTCCTGCCTGTCTTCCTAAATCTTAACTTTACTATTCCATTAGTTCTCTCTGCCTGCAAAAGTTTTTCTTTTTAAAAAGTATTTAATAATCCTAGAATGAGTATAACGACTGCTCATTTCCCTCCTGTTTGAGACATGGCAAAGCCAATGGCTCAAAATAGCAGCAGTCTTATACAAATTATCAGGCAGTACTGGTTTATCACACAGATAAAAAATCATCCTGCAAGCTTGCTCCCTCTGTAAGTCACAACTGTTTTCCTGCTGTAGGTGAGTGGGCCTGCATGTCTGCTGATGCTGTACTGATAAAAGGTTAACACCATGTTTAACTACAGCTGCTTCTTTTGTGATCTTATCTGCAAAAACTTTCCCTAATGCAACTGGATCTTTCCCTCACATGTGTGCTGCACATTTACAAACGGCAATTCTACTGGTTAATAACACTGCCTCCAGCAGATTTTGCAAGAGTTTGGTGTGTTCTGCAGGTTTCCCTGTAGAGGTTGTCACACCTCGTCTCACTCACTGCACTACAAAGAAATGTACAGTAGCAAATGTATACTGCCTATCAGTGTATATTGTCTCTCTACAGCTTTACACACTTCCGTTAAAGCTAGCATCTCTGCTGCTCAAGCAAATATGAAACATGCTAGTTGTCCTACATAGATAACTCTCTCTCACTGTCTGCTACAGTAAAACGTGTTCTAGTCTGTCCCTCTGCTGTTGTAAAACTCAAACCATCAGCAAACCAAACCTTTCCCTCAACGAGTGGCACATCTATTAAGTCATCCCTCAGCTTACACTTCTTCTCCTCGCGCTCTCTACACTCATGAGAAGTGCCCTCCTCCGTTGGCAAAAAGGGTTGGACAGATTCAGAATTGTGCACCACTTTATGGTAATATGTGTGGTTGTGAGAGTAACATTAAAGACAAGTGTCTTGTAGGTGTCAGAAATGTAAGTTTAGTCTGCAGTAGTAGACATCTACCTCGTGTGGAACTAACAATGTCAAAAGGTGAAATAAACTATTGAAACATTGTACAGCTTAAACTGCTGCACATACTGATCTCACGCATGGAGGTAAAGCACGAGCAACTAGAGCTAATCTTTTAGGATAGTAAGTTACTGGCTTCACTTGTGGAAAAAGTGCTGTTAGTTATTTTACAGTCACCTGGCATTTGTGCTGTTCACAGAACCACAAGTCCATCGCTGGACCTCCTCTGCGCTGTCACTTTCTGGAGCTTGGCACGCTCCCTCAGGTTCCATTTTCCAACGCTGCTGAAGATTTAACCCTAGAACACTATCGCTATAAATAGTAACACGATCACTAATGCCGGGTGATTTTTACCCGATATAATATAACCAATGAAAAGTAATCAAATATATCAAAATATGACAACACATGACAAATTAGAGTGGTCTTCTTTTACTTTCAACTGTGCCATGTCTAACAAAATGAAAAATAAAACTCCTAAAACAAAATAATGACTCTGGAAAGCTGGTCTTTGGTCCACCCATTCCTGGGACATTTGAGACTTCCCTGGTGATGGCACAGGCTCCTCGACACGCAAACAGCTTAGTTGTCTTCCTTAACGTCAACGTCGAAACTCTTTCATCTTATTTAAGATTTGCTGTGCAAAGTCCCCTCGTGACGATCCTTTGGAAGACCAGTAACACAGCTCTCTGTGCTGAAGGTGATCTCCGATCCTCCTGAAAACTCTCTCCTGGCCTCAGCTTCCATCTTGTGGACGATCCTCTCAGTCACTCCTTCTCGTCATGGCACCTCACGATATCTACAAATTAAAAAATGACACTCCTCTCGCCACACGGCTTTCGCCATGTGTCAACTCCCCAATGAGACATGTACAAGAGTGTTGCACAGTCTCCCTAAAACAATCTCCAAGGTTTGTCCCTTGGAGCAGCTTCACTCCAAGCTGTAACCCTGTGTAAAAACATTAGTCAGCATTGAAATGTTCAGCTTGTTTAGCTCCCAGCTCCTGTATCCTAGAAGACAAAGTCTTAAAATTAAAACAACTTCACATTTGCAACCAACTATAGATCATAAGAGTAATAAAGTATTCAGCATCACAGAGACAAGTATCATTGCAGGTTTATTCTAAACTCATTAAACTCCTACTTTTCCCCATAATTTGTTCCAAATTATTTAACATCTCACCGTCATTCCACATTGTAATCAGTGACATCCCTTAAGTTTGTTACTCACCATGAGCCCAACAGTGTGGTCAGATAATGGGCCCCGATGTAACTATTCTGTAACCACTGCACATCTGTTCAATTGTCACTCGTCTGTCTGTGCTGAATCCTTTACAAGCACTCTTAAAGAAAAACAACATTAGCCAAACACAAGGTTCATCCCGGTTGTCAGGTGTCGGCCATCCAGATTCCAGAGGAGCTGTGAAAAGTCATAAAGTTAACACTCGCTGTGGAAAAAGTAACAATGGTCTCATCACAGTATGTCTCACACTGCATTCATTTCTTCCCTGTAACATTCTCTCAAAAACACAGTGTAATTTCATCATCAACATATAGCCTGTAACTACAGTTCTCTTCATACAAAATCTCAGTAATCCTGTGGTAGAGAAACATCATTAAGTTGTGTCCTGCTGTAAACCACATGATCAAATCACATGATTAACCATCTGCTGTAAAGAGAAATGTAAATGTTAGCGCTGCGCAGGTGTGTACACTCTTTCTCACAGTAATCTCTGTGAGCAACACAAGGTAGTGAATGACACACACATGGTAAATTCACAGACATAGAATTTAAACTAAAAAGGTTAAATTTTCAGAGTTCACATAGTCATGTGACCCAAGTTTCCTCCTGTGGTCTCCTTCTGCTCCTGCAACAGAGACACACACAGAGACACATCCACAGGTCAGGTGGGGGTTGACTTCACACAATGGTGTTAAGTCAGTCAGTCTTGTCAGCTTTTGTCAGTCAGTCAGTTTCCCATTTATTTTAAAACTCTTACTCATTCACTCAGTGATTCCTTCTTTTGCTAATTGTGGAAATTATCGTCGCATCCGTTTCCACGCTCAGCAAAACAACGTCATTTCAAAAAGAAAAATAATTTAGACTGGATTTTCTCGCTGAATCCTTTTGGACAGGAACTTGTCTCAAATAAGTGGATTTCTCCTGAGCCCATTTTAATTTTGGAGAAGCTCACTTTGCAACAGTTTTCTCGACGACGCTTCGATTCTGATCGTGCTCAAACAGAGATCATCAAACAAAACTTTCAGTGCACCATGAAAGTAACAAAATAAAAGAAAGAAAATAAAGGAAATCAAAGGAAAGAAAGGCCTTGTTTAAGTCATGACACGTGTTCTTCATGCCAGGGGGATAAATCGTCACAACCCAATTGGCAGGCTCAACTTAAATAACAAAAGACAAATCAAACAGCCAGTTTAATCTCAAACATTCATCCAATCAGCCATACACACAACATACAGCATAACCCTGTTGTCTTAGCACATAATAAGTTTTAGTTCTCATGTAACTAAATGTGTGCCATGGTAAAACTTCTTCACACACCAGAAACTCACAATCAGCTCACTCAGCTCACTCATTTAAGACCTCTCATCTATGATGCAACCATCTGTCCTCCTATAATATTCAGTCCACTAGTCTATGTATCACTTTCATCTTACTAGTGACTTGGACAAGATGACAAACAGAATCTCATGCTTAAGATGCTGTCTGGTCTTCATGAGTATCATTTCTGTGTAAATGCATGTAGGGTTAGTATAGTTAATGCATTTTCAGTATGTTTTTGTGTTCTTCTCTCATCACACTTTCATTATTCTCATCACTGCTTAAAACAACACACATCTCTCTCTGTTTTTTTTTCTTTAACTGTACTTTTCTCCAAAACAGAAAATAGCATTACAGCTGTTTCAGACTTAGAAACACCAAACACTCTTCGTGCTATCATTCATCCACACAACTATTTTATTTCTTTTTGTCCACTGGGCAGGTGACCTGCAGAATCACGTCTGCCCCAGCTGGATACCTTTCACACACACCATGACGTCAGACACACTCACGGACTGGATCAGGAGAAAAACTTTCTTCATCTTCACACTCTGGGACAGAAACACCATATGTTTTTTTTGTTTGTTTGTTTGTTTTGTGTCAGGGATGGATATGTAGTTGTAACGTTTGTGTTCACTAACTTTACTTTCTGTTTCCTACCCTGCCCAGTCTGTCTTGGACTCAATGCTTCTCCCAATGTCTCTCCATACTCAGCCTCTGCTCTCTCACGCTCTTCTCTGGCTCTACTTTCTGCTAACATTCTTGCTTCTCTCCTCTTCTGAACCTGCTCCAGCCACAACTTAGCAATTGCTAACTGCAATTCCTTCCTCTGCTTCGCTTTACCTGTTTTACCAGCTACACTTACAGCTATTCTTTCTACCAGCATTTTACACTGAACTTCCACTAATGTCCCTTCAAATCCACATTTCTTACGCCAACAACCTACATACTGCGTGCTGCCTGGTAAAAATTTCTCCATAAATTTTAAATCTCCTTCTAAGGCAGACTTACACATTTTATTCTCCATTAACAATCAGCCACACTCACGCAGACCACGTCTGGCCCGCACACACACACAACATAGGCCTATCGCTTGCGTCTGCACGCACAGCTAGCGCTCTCTGTTGAAAACTCTCAAACGCCCCATATGGCGGAGAATTCAACCTTCGGACACTCTCTAACGCCCCAAATGGCGGAGATTCCGGACTCCTTCACGGCGGAGACGCCGAACCTAGGTTATCTCCACGCCCCAAATGGCGGAGAACTCTCTACGCCCCAAATGGCGGAGAAGCCTGCGTCTCTCTCACGCGGCTAGCGCGCTCCCGGACTCACGTTTAACGCACAGCCCGTAGCCGCTCTCTAAGGC
Organism: Mchenga conophoros; assembly: GCF_057382185.1. NCBI lineage: Eukaryota > Metazoa > Chordata > Actinopteri > Cichliformes > Cichlidae > Mchenga > Mchenga conophoros. The sequence continues at coordinate 22,866,658 of NC_140528.1, read as the reverse complement.
CTTCTGTACTCACTGTTTGTTTACGTTCATGGGAAGAGCCTCTGGATCCCGTCAATCGTCATCCATCCCGAGGGGAGGTCAGGAGCAAACTTCCCGGCCTGGTGGCAAGCCAAAAACACCAGGGCTTTACGTCAATCATCCCAGACGTTGCGGTGGCGTCCTCTCCCTCTCCTCGGTGGATGCAATGTGTTAGGCTCCGGCTCCGAAGGACCAAATAAATGTTGGGTCTGTGTTTCCACAAGCCCCGCTAATTCTAGAGACTTATTCATCATGAAGAAAACAAGACAGTCGATCGATCCATTACTTGCGCAAGGGAGGCCTCGTCTGTGTCCAGCACGACAATGACCCCAATGGTGGCCTCCTCTCGCTGCCTTTTATTGACAATCTTCAAACAATAGTTTACAAAGCACCTCCCCTTGCAACCCCCCTTTGGTTACATAGACAAGGCACTGTATGTAAGTGTGTGTGTGTGTGTGTGTGTTATGTGTGTGTGTGTGTGTGTGTGTGTGTGTGTGTGTGTGTGTGTGTGTGTGTGTTACCTCCTGCTGACCAAAGGGTCATAAACCCAGGAAGTTTACATCAAAAGAAACAGATCTTTCAGATAGGATGTATCTACAATAAAACCTCCCCCAGCACAGAGTGGTTGGAGAGGTGGTCAGGATCAAAGGAATGGCTTTGATCCTACTGCTTAAACTAAGACTGTACAAATTTAAGAAACACAATGGCAACATTCAACAATTAGACTTAACAGTAACACCACCACTTTACTCTGTTCTACCTGTCACATCATTTTATCAGGAAACAAATATGCTCATGTTTTTACTATGTTTGTCTTGAAGATGTAAGAAGATCACATGGTGCTTTTTATTATTGTGTTGGTTTGTTTGCTGTCTCTTGGATGGAGCCCAGCTGTGCGTGGCCCCTGGGCCTGTGGTCAGAGTGTGTGCTGGATAATCCGGCCCAGGATGAGGCCAAACTGACATGGGATGAAATGTCTGTCACATAATTGAGCTTTGTGATAAATGTACGACTTTAATGTGAAACATTCAGAGTTTTTTCTCTTGTTGTGTTTGTTTGAAGCTGCTTCCTGTTGGCTTCAGCTGTTTGGAGTTTCCATTTTCTAAACTTCTACATTCTGAACCTTCTTCAGCTCTGAACAGATGATGAAACACTGAATGATTTCAAGCTCACACTTTGTCTAATAAACTTACATCTTTCATTCTTTATACAGATTGAGTCGCTGTGGTTTGTCAGAGATCAGCTGTGATTATCTGGCAGCAGCACTGAAGTCCAACCCCTCCCATCTGAGACAGCTGGACCTGAGCTACAACTACAAGCTGCAGGATTCAGGAGTGAAGCATCTGTGTGGTTTCCTGGAGAGTCCAGGATGTGGACTTGAAACTCTGAGGTCAGTCAGCATGTTTTAGTTGTGCTGAGATGAATATGATGTGAAAGTTGTGCTGACACTAAACTGCAGACATCAGGCTGATATTATACTGATCCACACTGAGGATCTTCATGGTAAAGTCTGTTTTCTTCTTCTCTGGTTTAGTCCATTGACTGCAGCAGAACAATGTTCACATTTCAAACAGTGAGACTCAACGTATGGCCCGCGGCCCACACGCGGCCTGCCCACCTTCCCTGATTCAGAGAGAGGGGACCCTGATTAACTGTGTAGTGTTCTTCCTCACAGTTCTAAGTATCAGACACAACAATGAATAATCCACAGCTGACTGTCTTTAGCAGGTCAAAGGTCACGGCACACAGCAGGCAGTGGGAAATATTATAACTCTGATCATTTATCAGCACATATCCATATGTATAAAAACAAAGCTGACACTGTGAGACTTGATCAGAGGTGTGATCATCACAGCAGAGGCCTTTGTGTCAAAGTCACTGAGGATCAAACAGAAACACATGAAGCAGATTTTCCTGTTCTGGCTTTTTATAGCAGATAACCTTCAAAATATTCTGCAGTCCATCAAAAACTGAAGCAAACCATGAATCAACGTGAACATGAGCTGATGCTGCTGAAGTGAAGCAAAGTTACAGAGGTTTGATTACAGACACAGCTGAGAGTTTGTAATCTGTCATCATTTTAAAAGGTTTACATTTCTTCAGTATATCCACATTTGCAGCTGCTACCTCAACCTCCACTTGTCTAACACAACTGCTGTCCACTGCCTCCATGACATTGTGATTTTGCTGTTGGTCTTCTGTCAGATCTTCATCAATCACTTCTGCACGGGGCACACCTTCAGACTCTGCAGCTGCATAACGAAAGCCTGTAAGATAAAATTAGACATAAGGTAAATGTACACCAATATTCCAATGACAGGTGTGTGATTCATCTGGAAGTTATGTGCGGATTAGTGTACAGTGATAGCAATTTAGTATGTTTTTAGAGGGGGGGGGGGGGTTGTTTACCTCCGATGGGTGCTCTTTTTCGCTTCCGTTGCGTACGCCTTGAGTGCCGGTCCGAGTCTGATACAGGTATGTCGTCATGCCCCATGTGCAGTGTTGGTGCCCAGTCTGGATTTGTTACATCCATTTCATATGCTGGTTTGCCTGCAATAATGCCAAATCATAAGCTACTCAGTCGACATGATGTGGTTCTGCAGCATCACACATTAGCATGTTTTATCTCATTATCTATGACCTCAGCACGTTGAAAATAACACTAAAAGCCTTTCAAGAGTGATATGAATTAATTTAGAACTCACCGGAAAGAAAATGCCGTGAGCAAACCAACAAAAAGCTGGGGATTGCAGAGAACTCGATATCCGCTCGTCTCACCGCTGCAATCCAAGCCTGACGTCTTTGTTTAGTAATATCGGATACATGGGATCCCTCACGTTGCCTCCAGGATGGAAAACGATGAAAAGAGAGCCCGTTATCCAGCTTCTTGCCTTCACGATCGTGTGATCTAACGTTGCAACCGACAACACAACACGTACGATCCATAGCTGAAATGGTATCCTTTGGCTGGCCTACTGTCATGGCGGAAGGGGGCATGGCCCATCTCCCGTGACATCACGCTCCAAAGCCCTATAGGTGGGAAAATGTACCATGTCGACCAATCAAAAATGATATGGAAACATGACATTTGGTTGTTTAGCAAAAGAGGGAAGTTTTAGGAGTGACCGGCAAGAGAGAGCGAGTGAGCGAAAGAGAGAGAGAGTTTTGATACGTGAGAGATTTGTGACGTTTACCGTGTTTGGTCTCAAGTTAGTTTGTTGTCTTGTGTATTTAGTGTGTAGCTGTTGTTTTGTTTTGTGTGTCAGTTCTACTAGTGATCGTCACAGTTGCTGCCTTAAAGCCAACAAAGGCAGATTGCAGTGTAAACGCTGAGTGACACACCTGCTGTCAGACCTGCAGGTTTATCCCTGTGCTGTTCTCATATGTGTTAGAGTGACACAAACTATTGTTTGACACCTGATTGTTCTGTAAATAGTTTGAAATGATTATATGAAAAACGTCTGAGCCTTGGCTGCATTTTTTGGTAAATTGTACCATATAACTTTGTTGTTTGCAAAACGTGTGCGTATTTTTAAAAATGTACAATCTCTATTTGCATTTCAAGTTATGAAGATGATTCGTTAAACATGTGTGTGGTTTTTACAGTCAAAATATCACTTTCTACTTGTATTTTAAATTTTGTCTGAATTTAGATAAATTGTGCTGATACAGTTGGTCAAAATGAGAAAATAACAGATTGGCAAGATAAACTGTTTTTAAAGGTAAAATATAGAGGCCACATCAAAAGTAGTCAAGAAGGGTTAAAGGCTAAAAGCAAAGTTGTCACCAAGTACTGTTTATATTTGTGTGTATTGCTGCAGCTTTTTTGAGTATTAATTTGGTGCCTTTGTGTGAAATAATGGTATTGTGAGTGATCCATATAGTCACAAAGAATAGCCACTTGTTTCTGTGCTACCAAAGTTCCCCGGCTTTCATTCAAAATGTGTTTATCGTCAGCACCTGCACATTAAACTACTTAAACATTATAAATGTCTTCAAGCTCACACTGAGGCCTGTGGGGTACTATCAGCCACTGAGACAGTACACACATTTATATGTGTTTGTATATGAATATTTCATACTTTAAGACTGCCTGTTTATTTAAGGGAGATGAACAAAATACATTGGAATTGTACAAAATAATATCATGGATGATAAATTAAATAGATTTTAAGTAGATGCTTGTGCATTCTTAAAGTCTTATATGTTGAACTGAACTATGTGATCTGTTCAAAGCCTTAATCTTAATTTGAAGTGAAATGTGCATTTTGAGTTTATACACTATGTATATAAGGCGACCGTTTCCTTTTGCAGTATTTTTGTGTGGTGTACTTTTCTATGTCTTAACAAAAGGGGAACAAAGGTGTTTAAGTTCACCTAGGATGATGTGTTTTAATTTTCACATGGTCTTGCTTGAATTTGACCCTGACAAAGGCGTATGAACTCTGTCAGCTGTTTGGAGTTTCCATTTTCTAAACTTCTACATTCTGAACCTTCTTCAGCTCTGAACAGATGATGAAACACTGAATGATTTCAAGCTCACACTTTCTCTAATAAACTTACATCTTTCATTCTTTATACAGATTGTGGGGCTGTGGTTTGTCAGAGATCAGCTGTGATTATCTGGCAGCAGCACTGAAGTCCAACCCCTCCCATCTGAGACAGCTGGACCTGAGCTGGAACAACAAGCTGCAGGATTCAGGAGTGAAGCATCTGTGTGGTTTCCTGGAGAGTCCAGGATGTGGACTTGAAACTCTGAGGTCAGTCAGCATGTTTTAGTTGTGCTGAGATGAATATGATGTGAAAGTTGTGCTGACACTAAACTGCAGACATCAGGCTGATATTATACTGATCCACACTGAGGATCTTCATGGTAAAGTCTGTTTTCTTCTTCTCTGGTTTAGTCCATTGACTGCAGCAGAACAATGTTCACATTTCAAACAGTGAGACTCAACGTATGGCCCGCGGCCCACACGCGGCCTGCCCACCTTCCCTGATTCAGAGAGAGGGGACCCTGATTAACTGTGTAGTGTTCTTCCTCACAGTTCTAAGTATCAGACACAACAATGAATAATCCACAGCTGACTGTCTTTAGCAGGTCAAAGGTCACGGCACACAGCAGACAGTGGGAAATATTATAACTCTGATCATTTATCAGCACATATCCATATGTATAAAAACAAAGCTGACACTGTGAGACTTGATCAGAGGTGTGATCATCACAGCAGAGGCCTTTGTGTCAAAGTCACTGAGGATCAAACAGAAACACATGAAGCAGATTTTCCTGTTCTGGCTTTTTATAGCAGATAACCTTCAAAATATTCTGCAGTCCATCAAAAACTGAAGCAAACCATGAATCAACATGTGAACATGAGCTGATGCTGCTGAAGTGAAGCAAAGTTACAGAGGTTTGATTACAGACACAGCTGAGAGTTTGTAATCTGTCATCATTTTAAAAGGTTTACATTTCTTCAGTATATCCACATTTGCAGCTGCTACCTCAACCTCCACTTGTCCAACACAACTGCTGTCCACTGCCTCCATGACATTGTGATTTTGCTGTTGGTCTTCTGTCAGATCTTCATCAATCACTTCTGCACGGGGCACACCTTCAGACTCTGCAGCTGCATAACGAAAGCCTGTAAGATAAAATTAGACATAAGGTAAATGTACACCAATATTCCAATGACAGGTGTGTGATTCATCTGGAAGTTATGTGCGGATTAGTGTACAGTGATAGCAATTTAGTATGTTTTTAGAGGGGGGGGGGTTGTTTACCTCCGATGGGTGCTCTTTTTCGCTTCCGTTGCGTACGCCTTGAGTGCCGGTCCGAGTCTGATACAGGTATGTCGTCATGCCCCATGTGCAGTGTTGGTGCCCAGTCTGGATTTGTTACATCCATTTCATATGCTGGTTTGCCTGCAATAATGCCAAATCATAAGCTACTCAGTCGACATGATGTGGTTCTGCAGCATCACACATTAGCATGTTTTATCTCATTATCTATGACCTCAGCACATTGAAAATCACACTAAAAGCCTTTCAAGAGTGATATGAATTAATTTAGAACTCACCGGAAAGAAAACGCCGTGAGCAAACCAACAAAAAGCTGGGGATTGCAGAGAACTCGATATCCGCTCGTCTCACCGCTGCAATCCAAGCCTGACGTCTTTGTTTAGTAATATCGGATACATGGGATCCCTCACGTTGCCTCCAGGACGGAAAACGATGAAAAGAGAGCCCGTTATCCAGCTTCTTGCCTTCACGATCGTGTGATCTAACGTTGCAACCGACAACACAACACGTACGATCCATAGCTGACATGGTATCCTTTGGCTGGCCTACTGTCATGGCGGAAGGGGGCGTGGCCCATCTCCTGTGACATCACGCTCCAAAGCCCTATAGGTGGGAAAATGTACCATGTCGACCAATCAAAAATGATATGGAAACATGACATTTGGTTGTTTAGCAAAAGGGGGAAGTTTTAGGAGTGACCGGCAAGAGAGAGCGAGTGAGCGAAAGAGAGAGAGAGTTTTGATACGTGAGAGATTTGTGACGTTTACCGTGTTTGGTCTCAAGTTAGTTTGTTGTCTTGTGTATTTAGTGTGTAGCTGTTGTTTTGTTTTGTGTGTCAGTTCTACTAGTGATCGTCACAGTTGCTGCCTTAAAGCCAACAAAGGCAGATTGCAGTGTAAACGCTGAGTGACACACCTGCTGTCAGACCTGCAGGTTTATCCCTGTGCTGTTCTCATATGTGTTAGAGTGACACAAACTATTGTTTGACACCTGATTGTTCTGTAAATAGTTTGAAATGATTATATGAAAAACGTCTGAGCCTTGGCTGCATTTTTTGGTAAATAGTACCATATAACTTTGTTGTTTGCAAAACGTGTGCGTATTTTTAAAAGTGTACAATCTCTATTTGCATTTCAAGTTATGAAGATGATTCGTTAAACATGTGTGTGGTTTTTACAGTCAAAATATCACTTTCTACTTGTATTTTAAATTTTGTCTGAATTTAGATAAATTGTGCTGATACAGTTGGTCAAAATGAGAAAATAACAGATTGGCAAGATAAACTGTTTTTAAAGGTAAAATATAGAGGCCACATCAAAAGTAGTCAAGAAGGGTTAAAGGCTAAAAGCAAAGTTGTCACTGTTGGGTCTGTGTTTCCACAAGCCCCGCTAATTCTAGAGACTTATTCATCATGAAGAAAACAAGACAGTCGATCGATCAATTATTTGCGAAAGGGAGGCCTCGTCTGTGTCCACCACGAAAATTACCACAGATCTGACCTCCTCCTGCTACCTTTTATTGGGAGACAGTTCACACAAAACACGTCAGAACAAAGCCACGCCCCCTTTGTTCTAAGACAAAGCATTTTATGTATATGTGTGAACTTCTGTAAGAGTGTGTGTGTGTGTGTGTGTGTGTGTGTGTGTGTGTGTCAGACCTCCTGCTGACCAAAGGGTCGTAAACCCAGGAAATTTACATCAAAAGAAACAGATCTTTCAGATAGGATGTATCTACAATAAAACCTCCCCCAGCACAGAGTGGTTGGAGAGGTGGCCAGGATCAAAGGAATGGCTTTGATCCTACTGCTTGAACTAAGACTGTACAAATTTAAGAAACACAATGGCAACATTCAACAATTAGACTTAACAGTCACCAAGTACTGTTTATATTTGTGTGTATTGCTGCAGCTTTTTTGAGTATTAATTTGGTGCCTTTGTGTGAAATAATGGTATTGTGAGTGATCCATATAGTCACAAAGAATAGCCACTTGTTTCTGTGCTACCAAAGTTCCCCGGCTTTCATTCAAAATGTGTTTATCGTCAGCACCTGCACATTAAACTACTTAAACATTATAAATGTCTTCAAGCTCACACTGAGGCCTGTGGGGTACTATCAGCCACTGAGACAGTACACACATTTATATGTGTTTGTATATGAATATTTCATACTTTAAGACTGCCTGTTTATTTAAGGGAGATGAACAAAATACATTGGAATTGTACAAAATAATATCATGGATGATAAATTAAATAGATTTTAAGTAGATGCTTGTGCATTCTTAAAGTCTTATATGTTGAACTGAACTATGTGATCTGTTCAAAGCCTTAATCTTAATTTGAAGTGAAATGTGCATTTTGAGTTTATACACTATGTATATAAGGCGACCGTTTCCTTTTGCAGTATTTTTGTGTGGTGTACTTTTCTATGTCTTAACAAAAGGGGAACAAAGGTGTTTAAGTTCACCTAGGATGATGTGTTTTAATTTTCACATGGTCTTGCTTGAATTTGACCCTGACAAAGGCGTATGAACTCTGTCAGCTGTTTGGAGTTTCCATTTTCTAAACTTCTACATTCTGAACCTTCTTCAGCTCTGAACAGATGATGAAACACTGAATGATTTCAAGCTCACACTTTGTCTAATAAACTTACATCTTTCATTCTTTATACAGATTGAGGGACTGTGGTTTGTCAGAGATCAGCTGTGATTATCTGGCAGCAGCACTGAAGTCCAACCCCTCCCATCTGAGACAGCTGGACCTGAGCTGGAACAACAAGCTGCAGGATTCAGGAGTGAAGCATCTGTGTGGTTTCCTGGAGAGTCCAGGATGTGGACTTGAAACTCTGGGGTCAGTCAGCATGTTTTAGTTGTGCTGAGATGAATATGATGTGAAAGTTGTGCTGACACTAAACTGCAGACATCAGGCTGATATTATACTGATCCACACTGAGGATCTTCATGGTAAAGTCTGTTTTCTTCTTCTCTGGTTTAGTCCATTGACTGCAGCAGAACAATGTTCACATTTCAAACCTTCAAAGAAGAAGAAAAATCCTCCACTGGATAATTCACTGTGAAACTCTCCAACTCTTCATTCCACCTTAAAGTCTGTCTGACACTGAAATCCAAAGCAAAATGTGCGTTTGCTTTACAGACAGCAGTCCAACACAAACATACACACATCATCCAAAACACAGTCCAACATCCAAATCTCCTCCACTGCCAGCATGAATGATGGGAAAGAGAAGGAGGAACACTCTGACATTCAGGGTTAGAATGAGTTTCATGAAGCAGACTGTGAAGATCAAAGCTGCATTAGAAAGCTTACATGAATGAATGAGTGGACAGAAGTGGACAGAGATCATCTGAAGCACTTCAAAGGCTTTAAATCAGCACATTTCTCTTTATTCTTTATCAACTCTGTTAGTTTCTCTCAGTTTTCTGTGGAATGAAGCTAACAGCAGGCTAATAAGATGCTGACCAATAGGTTTCTATTAAAGGTTGTAATTTGTATATGAAAAAGTGCTTTGGCTCAGCAGGGATCAGCTTACAGGTAGAATACAGCTGCTGGATGGGATTAGCATGTCATAGCTATCTACCAAACTGCTAACTGGGGGATTTCAGGCCATCTATGGATCATTTTTGCTAACTGTTTATTCAGCTTAGGCTCACAGGGCTGCAGCCTGTGCCCTAGCCGTCATAGGGCAAGAGGCGTGGTCCACCTGCACAGGTGAGCAGTCCATCACAGGGCCAACAGAGAGAGACAGAGAAGCACTCTCTCACATCCACACCTACAGCCAATTTAGAAGCACCAATGAACCTAAGCAGCATTTCATTGGACTGTGGGAGAACATCCAACCTCCACAGAAAGGCCAACAAGCTTCAACCTACAACCTTCTTGCTTTAAGGCACTAGTGCGAACCACTTTCCCCCATTTCAGCCCAAATCCTGCATCTTCCTGTTTCTGACTCCAGGCCAGCTCCACTAACACTTTCTCATCAGACACTGCCACCTAGTGGAGGAAGTCTTAGTTCCACTTGAAGCTTCAGATTACAGTTAGTTCCTTTACAAAGAGGTGGAGGTGGTGGGGCCACAGCACCATCATCACTGAGTGCCATAGGACACTTAACCTTTGTTTCCATATGCTGGGAACTTCCTGTTGTTCCAAGGAGGACTGGAAAATGTGTGAAAATCTCCCAGTCAGTTCCCCACAGCACACTTCAATCATTTCCCTCCCACAGCATCAGGACCAGGGCTTTTTCTCTCTTTGGTCCCACTAAGAGATTTCCACACAAACACCTCATCAGTGGGACTCTCAGAGCTACCAGCCCTTTGCTACAATCACAAAGCTCTTCATTGAAATCAATGATATCAAAGCTGGAATCAAATGAGTCCAAGTCTTCTGCTGATTCAGCATCACATTCATCTTTGCTCCTTGTCCTGCATCCCCACCATGGACTTCATTCCTTTCCAAGCCAGCCTTGAGTGTCCTTTATTCAGCTCATCCTCTGCTTTACTTTTACACCTGATTTTAGCTGCTTTATCTCTCTTTCAACAAGTTTCTGTGCCTCAATCTTTTTCTTCTCTCCCTCATAACAAGACAGCTTCTTCTGCCTGAGAACATGTTGGAGTGATTTACTAATCCAGGGCTGCTTATTGGGGAAAATACTTCCTGTTTCCAAAGTAATCCCCATTTTTCCCAGAAAGAAATGTAAGTAGAAATCGATGATCTAAGTGAGAACATGAGCCTTTAAAAAGTCCCAGTGGGTGCAGTCAAAGCAGTCCCTCAGTCCCAGTATATAGTCTTTGGTCCAGACTGGAACAACTGTGTGCCCAGTTTGAGCTCTCTTCAGTGCTGTGACCTGACAGACCCAGAGGGGCCATCACATCACATTTAGAAGCTCCCCTAATGGAGCCACAACACATGTCCAACACTTAGTCTGTCTTGTTGGACCAACTGGAAGAAATGATTCAAGGACTTAGTCACAGAACAGAGATTCAAATCTCCAAAATCCAACTGGCTGCATCAGGACATATAGTCTGAAACTCTGCACAGTTTCCTGTTTGAAGCTGCTTCCTGTTGGCTTCAGCTGTTTGGAGTTTCCATTTTCTAAACTTCTGCATTCTGAACCTTCTTCAGCTCTGAACAGATGATGAAACACTGAATGATTTCAAGCTCACACTTTGTCTAATAAACTTACATCTTTCATTCTTTATACAGATTGAGTTTCTGTGGTTTGTCAAAGATCAGCTGTGATTATCTGGCAGCAGCACTGAAGTCCAACCCCTCCCATCTGAGACAGCTGGACCTGTGGGGAAACAACCTGAAGGATCCAGATGTGAAGCAGCTGTCTGATCTTCAGCAGAGTCCAGACTACAGACTGGAGACTCTGAGGTCAGTAGAGTGATGGAGTGAGTGGGTGGTGCTGTCAGCAGTATTGTACTAAACACAGTCAGTATGAAACAAAGATCCAGTGTTTCCTGTAAAGCTGCAGCTTCTCAGTGAAGCTGTGAGAGGAGAATGGTGACAGGCTTCAGGATTGGACACAAACACTTCCTGTTTCTGACCTTTATGGTCACCATAGTAACGGCTGACACGCTCTGATCAAACACTGTCAACAGCCAATCAGCTCTCTGAACAAAGCAGCACGCAGACCAATGACTGCATTCATTTCCAAGTTTAAAGCAGTGAAGAACACAGTCTGTAGGTGAGGAAGAATTTAGTGAGAGCAGATGTTTGGATGGAATTCCTCCAGTCAATCCACACTGAGGATTGTTATGGATTCAAATATTGGGGATGGAGACAAGATGAAAAACCAAAAGAACAACACTGGTCCAGTCGGGTTCAGTCAAACAATGATTTTAATGATCACACGCGCAGGAGATAAACACCGTACGCAGACAGCATCAGATCTCAAAATGGTGGAGCATTGCTCAAACTCTTATAGCCTCTCGTAGCCCGCACCTAATCATAAAAGCCTAAACATTCACACTCTCTCTCACACGGCGCCTAAGCTACGACCTTGGCTCCCTGTTTATCTGCTCCTGCTGAGATGGGGCAGGAAACTCCAGCATGTTCTGTTCTCTTCTAATCAGACAAATAAGGCGATGACTTTCTGCAAACAGTATTTTCTTATAACTTAGCAGTATAATGCATCATAAAACAACATCATTCATTCACAATAAAGCAGCAGTCTAATGTAATGCAAATCAATCTAACAAATGCAATAGTTATCAGCTTCTTCTAATTCAGGAGAATAATGCAAACTAAAACTACATAATAATTCACAATCTTTAATTAGGGGTATAACATGGCATAAAATAATATTATAACCCAACAGGATCTTCATGGTAAAGTCTGTTTTCTTCTTCTCTGGCTAGGCTTAGTACCCCATTAATCAGTTGTGTTTTAACGTTGCTCTCTGCAGGGTTGATGACAAGACTTTTAAATCTTCCATAGACAAAACCAGTGAGTACTGAGACTCTGTGTCACATTCATCACTATTTCATCAACAGCATATCACATGAAAGCTCGTTTGTGCTTATTTCATTCTGCAAAAATCTATAAATTATGGGGGTTTTTAAGGATGTGTTTTTAGGTACTGGTTTTGGTCAAAATATTTTAATACTTTAAAATCTTTTTAGTGAGTGAGAAGGCTGCAGCTGAAGAAGATGGTGGGTCCTTAAGGAAGAAAGAGAAATCCATCACAGACAGTTTGTATTTGATCAGAAAACCACTAAAAAACTAATATGATTGTAAACAGCACCAGTTAGAGTTCCAGGAAATCCTGACATATTCGATGTTTGTCTCTCATCAGGTGACTCTGAGGTCAGACTGAATCCAGACTCATTAGACACAGAGCTTGATTTGTCTAAGGATGACATAAAGCACATTAAGGTGAGAGAAAAGCATGTGGATCTGATTGTCTTGTGACACAAAAAAGAGGCCTTCAGCACAGAAATTGTGTCAGGTGTGTTAAAGCACAGGGCAGACAACCAGTCAGGTAGAGCTGGGCGATATGAGATTTTTTCATATCACGATATGTTTTTTTCATTTCAGGCGATAACGATATCTATCACGATATAAGCCAAATAACTATATTTGTAAGATTTAAATGTGCCGTTGCTCACAAGTAAAATGTGAAATAATCAGCAGCTTGTTTTTATTTAAATATTTATTTCCCATAATAAGTTCAACAGGGTAGATGTACTTAAGGAACATGAGACTTTTTCAGATAAATAAAGGCAAATATTGCAAACTACACAAAAGCAGCCGCTAAAGCGTTTAAGTTTCAAAATAGAACAAACGAAACAGACTAAATTGTCAATTCCACTTAGAAACAAAATATGAATTCTAAAAATAAATCTTAGTTTGTTTTACAGAAGAACAGACAAAACTGACTAACTTTTGTCAATATCAAATAAACTGAGAACTAAAAGGAAATTCTCAATCTCTCCTTGTTGTATAGCTTAGCTTTTCAAACAGTTTTAACAGTTACTTTAGTCTGACAAAAGCCGAATGACGAATTAGCGTTTCCAGTCAGAGACTGAGGCTACGTCCACACGTACACGGGTATTTTTGAAAACGGAGATTTTCCGTTTTCGTTTTAAAAAATAATCCCGTCCACACATAAAAGCAGAAATGAAGGAAAACGCTATGAACATGCCAAAGCAGCAGGTGGTGCTAGATTCCTAACCGTGCAGAAATGTTGGCCAATCAGAAGTCTAGAAGCCTCGGTGGGAAAAAGTAAACAAAGCTGGGGCATAGAAGCAGAACCGAGTCGTATGTGTGGAGGGACAGTAACTGTGTGTATATGTAAGCATTTAAACACTGCAGACAGTAGAATTAACAGTAACAGTATTGTAGAAATTCATTTCACCAAAACAATAACGTGGCGCACAGTGTGACGCATGCACCAGTTCATTGTATTTCCAGACTTGCTTTCGGCACAATTTACAGTGCACGCTACTCTGTTTTTTGTCAGACCTGAAATAGCCGAAATACCTTCACACTACGGAACTTCTTTGGCTCTTCTGTTCGACAATCTCTCCGGCATTGGAACCATTATCTGTTTTCTCTTCGGTCACGCTCGGTTGATTTTTCTAGTCGGCACACTCATTTCCTCCATTACGCGCTGGCTCCATTACCCGCTGGCTGCTTCCCAAACAAACACACGTGCGGCTTGGCACTTGTGCTGTACGTAACAAGTCACGCGACGTGACGCTGCGGCTGTGATTGGTTCGGCTCTGCGCTACTTAATTTGGATTGGCTGACCTTTTTTTTTTTTTTTTTTTTTAAAGAGGACAAGAGCGGCGAGGTCTATCGCGATAGCTTAATTTCTCTATCGAGTAAAAGTTATATCGCGATACATATCGTTATCGTTCTATCGCCCAGCTCTACAGTCAGGTTTAAGATTCTGTGTCATTGTCAGTATGTTACTCGCAGTTTTGAAAGTGTGTACAGATAACACCTGATGTGTACTCTGTGTGCCTAGGGGCACACGCCACTAGCTGTGTGGTCCAGCTATGTTTCTACCCTCACCTATGGCCACGAGCTGTGGGTAGTGACTGAAAGAACGAGGTTGCGAATACAAGCGGTGGAAATGAGCTTCCTCCGAAGGGTGGCTGGCCTCTCCCTTAGAGATAGGGTGAGAGGTTCGGCCATCCGGGAGGGGCTCAGAGTAGAGCCGCTGCTCCTCCACATCGAAAGGAGCCAGCTGAGGTGGTTTGGGCGTCTGACAAGGATGCCCCCTGGGTGCATCCTGGGTGAGGTGTTTGGGCATGTCCCACCGGGAGGAGGCCCCGGGGCAGACCCAGGACACGCTGGAGAGATTATATCTCTCGGCTGGCCTGGGAATGCCTTAGTGTTCCCCCGGATAAGCTGGAGGAGGTGGCTGGGGAGAGGGAGGTCTGGGCTTCTCTGCTTAGGCTGCTGCCCCTGCAGCCCCGGATAAAGCGGAAGAAGATGGATGGATGATGGATGGATGGGTGTACTCTGTATAGTTTGTTCACTGTTTACTTGTTTATTGCTGCTTTAAACAGCTGATGTATTTCCTCTCTGAATTCCAGCCTCCATCAAGCTTCACCCCTCAAGTACAAACTGAATCCACACACATCTCCTACAGGTGCTTCTAATTTCACATTAGGTTGATAACATGTATGTAATGATGTGACAAGACGCGTGATACAGCTGGAGGTGATCAGACCTCAGCTCGTACAGGCTGGTTGGAGTGCTTCAGCCCTTCTGTGTCCTACAGGTTCAGGTGTCCTGGTCCAGGTGTGTTCCAGTGTACTCTGACCAGACTAGTGTTTGTTATGGCTCAGGAGGCGGAGCTGTTGTACAGGACTGTCCAATGGGATGAGAGCCTCCTTCAATCAGCTGGAAAAACAGCTGCAGGGCCGCTGTTTAACATCACATGCTCTGAGGATGCAGTCTGGGAGCTCCACCTGCCACACTGTGAAACAAAGGAGGGTGAGCACTGTGCTGTGAAACATCTGTGTTACTGTGTGGTGCTCAGCTAATATGAACTGTTCTTTATCATACAAATAACCACAATGCAGTTTATTTATAACAAAAAAGGATGGAGGTGAACTTGTTTGCAGGAGATGTAATCCTCAGATAAGGTGAGAAGTAAATCTGAACTCTCAGAATGAAAAGCTCTTTCCTTTCACAGCGCTGTGTGTTGATGGCCTGCTGTCTGTTGCCCACATCTCTGATGATGGGATGAGCATCTTGGAGCCGCTGGAGATCACTGCCACCCATGTGGTTGTGAAGGTTCCTCACCTCTCTGGGTGGGGCGTCATCTGGGATGATTTTAAGCGGCTCCTGAACATAACAGTAAATGGCCAAGTTCTGCTTTTCTTCCGACCTTCAGAGACAGAACCTGCACAAATCAACGTGTTTCTACTCCAGGAAAATATCCCATTGTCAGAGGTAAATAGTTTCATCATCTTCACTCTGTAGTCCTCTCAGAATCCAAATGATTCTCAGCAGCTTTCTGATAATAAACTAAAGTTATGTACAGGTGTACTGGTCACTCCACTCTGATTACCTGAGACAAAGAGTCAGGCTCCATTTAACTTTTCTTACCCACATTGTTGACCAATCACTGCTCTTCTTTATTCACTCCCAGTAATGACCCTAAGCTGTGAACATTTGATGTTTGTGACCCATAATGTCAGATCTGACACTTCACTGATAAAAATAAAATCATGGAGCTTTTTTTTCTCTGCAAAGCTATTCTATCTCAAGAATGATTGTTTTTGATTCATACTGACACATGATATTCTACACCTGATATGTTTAAATGAGCTCTACAGGTGAATAGACTTATTAACGTTACCAGCATAATAAACTGTCCTGTCACTGCAGGTGTCTGCCCAACAACACGATGATGCTAAATACATCCAGACCCCTGCTGACTGTCTTTTCAGCTTCAGTCAAAGGTACAGTGTCCACTGTGAACCTGAGAGCAGGATAATACAGCCGAAGGTGAGTCAGCAGTTAGAAACTATATGCTGCTGAAATGAAATGAAAGTCCTGGATAACCCACTCGTCATGAAAATGGCACCTTTCTGTTGTTGTTTAGCAAACACAGTTTCGCTCAAAGTCTGGCCCAAATTACCATCCAACATTTCAAGTTTTCCTGAGTACAAATTCAGGGATTGTGACTCTGATAGTCAAAGACCAAGAGGGGAATGAAATCTGGAAATCATCTGTTTGCCTGCCAGGTAAGATTCCTGCCAAATACCAGCAGAAATTACCCTACAAACTTTTTATTTTATATTTTATAAAACTTCAACTGAAATCATACTTCTCTTTTCATCCTCAGTTCAGAGTGCTGTTAAATGTCTATCTTTCTTTGTTCCTTCAGCACCAAGAACAGAAACCTTAATGAGAAATGTCCCAGATGAGTCCGGAGTCCCGGCAGACGAGAGGCTGCTCACAGTTCGCTCACAGTTTATTGACAGAGTGTCTGAACCTGTTTTAAAAAAACTTCTGGATAAACTCCTGGAGCAGCATATTATCAATGATCAGGAGATGGAATCAGTCAGATCACAGCAGAGCAAAGCAGATAAAGCACGAGATGTTATTGACACAGTGCGACGAAAAGGAAGTATAGCCACCTCACTTCTGATCGATGCTCTCTGTGAGGCGGATCCATGCCTTTTCACAGAGCTGAACTTAAGATAAGACAGATTTCTAATAAATCTCAAAGACCACTGACAGTGTCATTATTGTGATCTTCATGTGTGTGTTGGAAACTGGACTTTAGTTCTTATTAAAACCTGGACTCTGAATAGAAGCTGAGCAGGACATTGGATGGACTGAAGCAGAGTCTGGGACCTCAGTAAGTCTCTGAGCTGCTCATTATTAGTGCACAAACCAGGAAATATGTGAAGCTCCAACCTGTAGATGCTGAACCACATCTACAGGTTGAAGAGCAACACCTCAAGTTATCTGTGACCGGCGTCTGTTTCCAACAATATAACTGAAGCTGTTTTTACCTTTAATGCTGGAATAACATGTTGAATCACATGACCAGTGTTTACAATCTGATTACTGAGGTTCTCGTCTGTGCTAGCTTCTGCTCTGAGCAGCATTTTGTGTTTCTGCCTGTATAAATAAAGTTTTGCTGTTTGCTTTCTTATGCTGGAGTTTGAATTCATGTTTTTAAACAGTTTGAGCTTCCTGTTCGTATAACCCGTTCATGTGTTACACCCGTCATTGCGTTGTGTTCTGGCGTGAAAGTAAGAGGCAGGAGACAGCACTTGGGTCTTTGGCTCTTTACTGCACATCTGCAACACAGAAATAAGTGTCTGATCTGTGTGTGTCACGCGACTGCCAGTACACCTCTCCTCCGGCCATGCTGAAAGGAGCTGTGCCTGCAGCTTCATTAACACCACAATAATATAATAAATCTAATACAACAAATTGTTTTAAAACATTAACTTAAGCTCTCAAAAACAAAAAGCATAAAATAAATAACATGTCACTGAAAAATCATTAAAAACAACTTATAAGAACAATAAACAAAATAATTCAAAATCAAATAAACAGTCAGATAAATACAATTCAATAACCAGGACCCAATATTCTAGTGCTTATAGTTCAAACATTATACTTCAGTACAATTATATTAATAACCGCCATCCAACAGGCAATACAACACTGTACTTATAAAAACAATGAATGAAAGACTGCATCTCCAAAACATAAGAACATCTCCATACCTGCAACACAGAAATAAGTGTCTGTTCTGTGTGCATCACGCGCCTGCCAGTACACCTCACCTGACGAAGGAAAAAAGAGTGCACGCTGTTAAAAAAACTGCAGCGAATACGCTCACAAGTAGTGATGTGACGTTCTGTATCGAGGCTTCGGAGCGTGTGTCGAGTAATGGAGGGGGCGTTTCCGCGAAGCACGTATCGAGGCTTGCTTCATTTATGGGAGGAGCTGAAAATGATGACGTCCGAAGCCTCGCTGCCCGGCTGTACCACGTGACTGGTTCATGAAGTGGTTCGAACTTTGCCGCGAGATATGACAGCGATATAAACCCCTCAGACTTCATTCAAAAACGTGGGTGTTTGATGGAGAGTTGTTAGTGAGAGTTTGGAGACCGTTTGGAGGTTTATGAGAGTGAGGAGAGAAAGTCAGGAGAGAATGGAGCCAGCTAAGAAGAGGAGGATGTCCTCCCCTGTGTGGGAACATTTTGATCTTATTCCTCCCAACAAGGTATGTAAATTTCTACAGAAGATGTATTTTCATAATACTGATGGTGCAATACAATTTATGTTGAGCTGTCTTGACTTTTGTACAAGGTGAAGTGTTTGCTATGTGCCAGGGAGCTGGGATATAACAACAACACCTCATCCATGCTTAGGCACTACAGAGCTTTGCATGAGAATAAGGGGAACACCGATTGTGGAGCAAGACCAGGTGAGCCATCAAATGCAATGATAATATAGGATGCAGTAATGTTACTAAATGATATAACAATATTATACAACTGTTATAAGTTACGTATGTGATATTTATATTTGTGCTTTATCTTTATTGTCTTTCCTCAGGAGAACAATCTCAAATAGATGAAGACCTGGTCAGCATGGTGATTGAGGACTCCCAGCCATTTAGCATTGTGGAGGACAAAGGATTTAAAAGATTTGTTAAATCATTAAATCCTAGCTATGTTCTCCCCACTAAAAAGGTCATAAAAGCAGTGAAAATTTAGTTTTTACAGAATAAAATGTGAACAGGCAGGACTGAGGCTCAAAGCCTCAGTGTGTAGCTGTCCATACCTCAACGTTACAAAAGCACAACCACTGTCCACACCCCAACCACACCTCACCTCACAGTAAATGATCATTTCCATTTCAAGCATTTCCAAATAATCATTTCCCATACTGCCAGTATAAATATACACAGTATACTGCCATCACTACAATATACATGTTTTACACACTCCTTTTGTTGTTGACATTTACAGGCTGTGTGCAAAATGCCACACTCTTCAAATTCATGCCAGCTATTATTTTTACGTCCAGTAGGTGTCCTACTAGAGCACATGAAGCTTCATGAAGCTTCGCGTTGGGGTGAACCAATTGGATGAAAAGCTTCAGTGCTTCATGGGGCTTCATCTGCCCATCACTACTCACAAGCCTCTAGTGTATGGAACGCCAGGACTGCCATAATGAATTAATTAAATACACCATTAAATAATTAATTAAATGTGGCAATAATTAATTAAAATTGGAATCAATTAATTAAATAAATAGTTATGACACATGTAATTAATTAATTATTGACACATTTAATTAATTATTTATGTATTTCACATTTTAATTAATTATTGACACATGTAATTAATTAATTATTGACACATTTAATTAATTATTTATGTATTTCACATTTTAATTAATTATTGACACATTTAATTAATTATTGACACATTTAATTAATTATTTAATGATATATTTATTTATTTCATTTTGGCAGTCCTGACGCCTGGCTCTCGTCATGAAATAATTTTATCTGTCAGCCTCACCCATCAAACTCAGGGGGCGGGGTTAACGCTGCCCATGCAGCTTCTCTAACATTTGATTGGTTGCCGTGCAAAGTAAGTCAAAACAGGTCGATCCTAGAAAATCGATTGCTTGTGTAGACTTGGGGCAGCCAGGTATCCCAGAATGCAGATCAAATCACAAGCAGCAATGGTGGTGGTGTAGTTTTAAAATACCCCGTTTTTCTGTCACCAGCTACACTTTTAACAGTGTTTTAGCCGCGAATGTCGCGACGTATGTCTGGTCAGGTTGTCAACATAGAACATGTTTGCAAAAGTGCTCAGATGTTTTCAGAGATTTCACTAGCTCTGCTAACAGTTAGCATGCAGAGTGCACCGAGGGGGTTACGTTAACCGGTTTGTTTACATATTCCACTCTCCGTGTTCCACATGTTGCATTCGCAGATTCTCATTTTCACCGAACGATCGTCTCTTTCCGCCTGGTTTTGTGTCTCTGTGCTTCTGTAACATAAAGAACGAGCTGACATTTTTCTCACGAAACCAGCGATCAGCTCAACAGACCCTCAGTTTACCTGCATGCATCCTCCTCCTCATCTGTCAGCTGTTTAACACCTGCTGCTAATTCAAGAAACACGCCTAGTTACCTGGTGATAGTCACAGTTTAACTGGGCAGCTGGTGCTCGATATAAAGCAATGTCAGCGCATTTTTCTGCACAAGATAAGTAAATATAGTGTTTTCCCCGAGCGCAGAGCTGCTGGAGCTTGTTTCCTTACAGAGCACTTTATAGGCGAACAGCTTTATCAGCGGCTGATGTCCAATCACCGGCACACAGCTTTCAAACCTCAGCTGAGTTTTAGCTCTCAGTGGTTAAACGCTGGACTTCATTCACTCAGGTTCTGTCTGTCGGGTCACGTTTACTTCGCTGTTTTATTTACAACTGAGCAAATCGGTTTGGCTGAGGTTAAAGTTACGTTTCATAACTGCATAGTTTCACAGACGTTTAATGGTTCACTGGCACATGTGTTAGACTGAACTATCATCTAAATATCATCTGTTTTTTAATAGTTATTCAACTGTATTCTAAGCACCAGCTGTCTGTTAGAATGTGATTTTTTTTCTCTCTCTGTTGGCAGAGGTATAAAAATGCGCAGGAAAATCTGACATGCATGGCGAACTTCACCGACGATATTTAGGGAGGAATAAACACACATCAAACATAAATGAACCATTTGTCTGTCTCCATAATTGAGAGCATTTTCTCTTCTTATGTCAACACTCTCTCTCTTTTTTTTTTCTTTTTTTTTGCTTTTTCGGTCATGTTATGTTTACCTGTCAAAGGCTTGTTACAAACTATGAAACACATTGTGCAGACTTCTGGATGTTAGAAGAAAACTAATACTGCTCATGAATGAGACTAAAGGCAGGAAGGTGTCCTTTAAAACTAAACATGTTAATAGGACCTCCCTGTTTATATCATAGTTTATGATATAGCACGTGTATTTCAGTAATAGCCTGCTGAGGCCACTATACGTGCTGGCCTCATATCAAATGTGAAGGCAGACTGAGTCTATGTTTGACGTTTTTTATATCTAATCTTCCTTTTCAAACATTTAAACAGCAGCGAGTCTGCAGCTGAGGGAATACAAATTCAAATTGTCGGAACAGGTTTGCTCGTTTCTTGGATTCATTTGGTGATTTATTAAATGTATAATTGTTAGTCTAATCTGCTGCTGAGTCTCTTACACTTTTCTTTATGCTGTATATTTTCACGTCTCTGGAATAGTTGGCAGTTAGATAGTCAGCTGGGAAACTTTGTGTTAACTCATGGAGCTGAGGATATCGTGGATATGCTGACCTCGCTGCGTGGTGTACAGGGCCGTTTACCCTCATGATTAATATTCACAATAAAAATATTAGCTGAACATCATGAAGTCTGTATGTGTTTCATAGTGTCGAACAACCTTTGTACAGTTAAAGCCAGCAGTTACTACATGACGGAAACACCAACGTTATCTCTTTTATGTGTTTATACACAGGTCACGCTGATTACTGAACAAAAACCCAAAGATCAGATGTTAAACAGATTTATTTGCTCTCTCTCCTCCTTAAACATGTTTTTAATGTTAGTTATAATTCAGAATTGGCGACTGAAACACGTAGGACACATAAGAAAATCAGGAAATAAAACACCGATAAATATAACCTCAGTAAAAGAAGTCAGCGGGGGTTACTACAGCTGTGTACCGGGGCCTGCGCTTTGTCGGTGGGATTGCTTGCGAGGCGAGCGGGTCTATCCCACGCTTTGCCGTGAGACTGGGCAGACATCTCCGAAATCATCGAAACACTTTTGCAAAGAGGCTGTATCTTGACAAACCGACCAGACACATGAAGATTAAACCACTACATTCTCGGCTAAAAAAATATTAAAACGGTATTTGGTAACACACAAACAGGGTTTTTCAAAGCTCAGTTCTGTTAGCTTCCACATGCCGGTTGTTGTGTGCTAGAAACAATGGCCACCAGGCCAAAGCAATGGTTTTGACTCGATCAGCGTTAACCCCGCCCCCTGAGTTTGATGGGTGAGGCTGACAGATAAAATTATTTCATGATGAGAGCCAGGCGTCAGGACTGCCAAAATGAAATAAATAAATATATCATTAAATAATTAATTAAATGTGTCAATAATTAATGAAATGTGTCAATAATTAATTAAAATGTGAAATACATAAATAATTAATTAAATGTGTCAATAATTAATTAATTAAATGTGTCAATAATTAATTAAAATGTGAAATACATAAATAATTAATTAAATGTGTCAATAATTAATTAATTACATGTGTCATAACTATTTATTTAATTAATTAATTCCAATTTTAATTAATTATTGCCACATTTAATTAATTATTTAATGGTGTATTTAATTAATTCATTATGGCAGTCCTGGCGTTCCATACTAGCGTTCAGGCTAACTTAGCATGCTAGCATTTCAGCTGCGTTCTCGGCTAAAACTCATTAAAAACGTATATTAGCAAACTCTGTCCTCCACAAAACTTATCCCGAACGAGTCTCTTAACGACAAACAAAAATGTGGCGGTTCGGCTGTATTCACATTGCAGCTTGGGGTCTGAACAAACTGATCAACGTGGCAGTGACTTACCCCCCACCCACTTGAAACGTAAAGGCAAATAGGCGGAGCGGTTAGTGCTACGTTTGTGCTGATTTGTGCAGGTAAAATTAGCGTTTGTGCTGCTACAGTATCTGAGATATAATGATTTTAATTATTACGGCCTACGCTGTATAACACCAGTGTCTGTGGCAGTGAGTTTCAGCAGCTGTGGAGTTTTGCACTTTTTCTAGGCTTGCTGCATATTAACTTTTATTAGTTTACACTTTAGTAACACAATTTATTCAGCGGAAAGGTCGATATTTCTTTTGTTACTAGTGCAGAAACGTACACAAGGTAGGCTAAAGTTTTTATTTTTTCTGTGGCAAAACTGAGTTTCATGTGAAGTGATTCACGTATACCTAAATTATTATTATTTTTTACATACCCAGTTGGCCTCTATGATTTTGTTTTGAATTATATATGTTCATTATTATTAATGTAGCTGTCTCAGAAAAAATGAAGTGTTTGCTTTGATAGATTGTTACCTACGTGTAGAAAACGGAATATTCCACAGCACTTAGGCGAGGGATCTTCAACCTGCGGCTCTAAAGCAACATGTGGCTCTCCGGCCCCTCCACTGTGGCTCTTATAAGACCAAGTAAGTCATTTTTTTATTATAAAGACAACAAGAAAGGGTTCTGTTAACAGTTTTTTTTTTTTTTATGAAATATCTGCATTGACTATTCATTGAATGTACAAGGCTTTTAAAAGTGATTTAATGTTTCTTAGGTTCAAATCTGTTTACTGTAATTTTCAAGTTGGTTGCCCATCTTTCCTAATTTTCAATTATTATGGAAAGGATGCTCGTAGCTGGCTTCATTTTAACAAATACTTTTTTCCGTTATAAAGCTTTGATGATTCATTGTCTTATCAAATCTAAAAATAAACATTTTTATTTACATTTCCATAGCTTACACGATATAACAACTCATTTTCTAGATATTTATAGGCTGTTTCTTTTTTTAGGCTCTAGACAGGTTTTGTAGCAGCAGGGGGGAAAGGGGCCCTTTGAAATGAAAAGGATGCTGACCCCTGACTTAAGCCACCAGGTAAACACAAAAGAAATACTGGAAAATTATTGACAGAAAAATGGAACGGTTACTTTCAAGGCTATGGGTGAAGGTGACTTGGTGTGTAAAAGCAAATATACATCAGACTGACAAAGAAAAGAGTGTTAAAAGATTTTTAATTTAGAACTTTAACTTTATGTGCAAAACTGAACTTACTGATAACACACACTAGCCATTTGAACACATGTAACTGTAATGAACCAAATAAAACAGAAAAATGCAGGCAGCACTCAATATACTGTGTATAACACAGCATGGGGTTGTATTTTTTTCTTTTCAGATGCTCCTGTCACTCCATTTCCCAGGTCATCATAGCACTCCCACACACATGGAGCTCTCCTGCAGTATGCAGTGTAATGCCCCAAACCATCAGTGGTCATCTTTCCATGGAAAGCAATTAATGCCCTCAAAGTGAACGACTTTCCTTGGAGAACCAGGTTGGAGGGAAATTCATTCAGTGGAAATTCTGTTTGATTTGCAAGGTCAGTATCAATCCACACGATATCTCCAATGTTGTAGCTGTGAGTAACTGTCCCTGCACAGAGCTCATTTCCTGTGGTGCTGTCTTCTGTTTTGAATTCTGATGGACACAGAGATGGATTGGAGAGTGGCCTGAGGCAGGTAGACTCAGGTAGGCCAAGTCCTGCTTCCACAGCCGTGCCAAGATGAGCCATACCAGACTCTTTGAGGACAGAGATGGCAGGAGAAACAAATGGCACTTCCCTTGTCATCCCTTTGCTGAGGTAGCAGTGCTGTGAAGAGCAGTGTTTGGTAAAATAAACACTTGAGATGTTCCTCATTGTCTTAGCAATTACAGCGGAGATATTGCACTGAGCATCAATTTGGATCGCAGCAGACCTCAACGAGACAGCTTCAAACATTACACTAAGCAGCTCTGCTCTCCTTCTGTAGGTTTGTTGGGTCACACCATCTGTGGCAATGGCTTTCACCAGCTGCAGGACTGGGTTTTCACTGTCTTTCAGAACAGCATTTTGAAATGTGGAGCTGTCACAGAAGGCACAACATAAGCACTGAAAAAATGCATCAAATGCACAGGTATTGAGCACAGAGATTGTCGATTCCCCTAATCTAATAGGCTTATGGAGGTTTCCATTTTTTAATAATCCCACTTTCACTCTTTTGGCCCCAAAAGTTTCATCTGCATGGAGCCATTCGGTACATGAAGAGAGGTAGGAAGTCCTCTTCCTTTTTTTGGGTGGAACAGCTAGGCCCCTCCAGTTCTCAACTGCATCCCCATCAGCCGGAAGAATGTTTGTGGCAGCATCAGATCCCACAAATGGGTGAGCATCCATTTTTATTTTGTCTTCTGCATTGTGAGTCGTCATGGATCCAGAATTGGCATCTGTGACTTTCAGTGATCCCACCGTTGCCTCATCTTTGACCTTTTCTTTTGCAGAACAAATCCGCATATTTCCCTCGATGAAGGAAAGATGACGAGCAATGAAGCGATCGACTCGAAGAGGCAAGTTGTCATGTTTGAAAAGGCCATGTTTTATGTTTTTGAAATCAGCTTCAACAGTGGCTGAACTTGCTGTGATGCTGGTGCTTTGGAAGAGAGGGACCATTATTCCTGTCCAGAGTGGCAAGTAACTTGCCAGTCTTATTATATGAGGAATAATCTCAGGGAGAAAGTGAATATTATCTCTATCCCCATTTGCTGCAGCAAGTGACCTGCTCTCCTCACATATTTCTGTTACCCACTGTCGCAGGTCAGTCTGGATCTCATCCACTGAATCCACTCTCTCACTTTCCTCCGTCTGTTCATCTGGAATGATGATGGAGTCTTGAGCAATTTGGGCTTTCAAGTATTTCTTGCACCTTTCTGAAGGAAGAGGTGCTCCAGAACTGTCATCACCTTCTGCCTCACTGAGGGCCACAACAGTGATAGCATGTAGGAGCTGTTTTGCATGGTCCAAACATTGAGACTGAAGAGGTTTTGCTAATGACCTGACAAAGAAATCTTTAACACGATGTGTTTTCTTCTTCAGGCAATCCCACTGGCATATCATCTTGATGCAGTGCGCAACATCAACCCTGATATAACAAGGGGGGAGTTTGGCAGACTGGGTTCCAAGAAGGACATGAAAGCATTCATTAAGGTAGGACTTCAGATCAGGATGAGGAGTGAAAGCCTTGACCAGAGCTCCCAGAATTGCCAGAGAAAAGTCACTCACAGCATACTTTGGCACAGGTGCACCTGCACGAATCCATTCTGTCAACCAGTTTGCGATGGCATTAACATCATGTTTCTCTGACAGCATTTGCACCACTGGGACACTGGGGCAATTGTTTTCTTTCAGAATACCTTGATAAAGGAAGATATGGCCAGATTTGCCATTTGGTCTCAGCAGTTTTTTCACAACTGAACCGGTTGCATCAAAACACACAGTTGGGGGAGATTTTTTTGACAATGTCTTATAAACATGCATCTGTGTTTGACTCCAGTAGTGACAGAAAAACTTGTCCAGTCCAATATCTCGGATGCTACCACTGTGAGGAACACTATATTTTAACAATTGCAGAGATGCAATGGGGTCCTTATCTCCTAATTCCAAGTCTTTTCTCTCTTGTTTGGCTTTTCGCAGAGTGGCCAAATTTGGAAGGTGGCTTGGCTCAGGATCTCCAACATCCATCAGATCTGCTGCCCTCGCTGACCTCCATACAGCCGGTTCCATTCTGCCCTCACACAGCTCTTTAGCGATCTGTTCACGCAGGTTTCCAGACATGAACCGCTTGGAGTGGCCAGTGTGCAGGGAGAAATCTGTATTTCTCATGAAACACTGGAGCACCATTGGACTATTAATTGCTGGCTGTCTGTCACATGACATTTCTAACTGGCCATGACACTCCTTACAGTCGCCTCTGATGTCCAGATAATTATTGTTGACAGTTGGATGGACCTTTGCTCTACGGAACACAAGTGTACATGTATTTTTGATCTTCTTCCATATAAGATCGTTGATGATATGAGTCCAAGTGCCAGGTTTCAAAATTGTGTATTCCCTTTTTAGGGTAGGAGAAAACTTGTCATTGTATTCAACCTTTTCAGGAATAAATTTAACCCAGTCCTCAAAAGGGACTTCTAGTTCAAAAGCTTGACAGTTTTCTTGTCCAGGAGAAATGCAATGTGAATCTAACTCTCCTTCACTATTACTTTCCTGATCACTGATTTCCAAAGCTGACCAGATGTTGTGTCTATTTAGCTTCACAAAAGTGTACAGGGCCTTTGCTGACATCTTGTCTTCTAGCTGCTGACTCAGCTCTTTCCAGACTGATGCAGCTGGAGTGGCTATTTTGCCATTTTGGACTATGGCCTCTTTTGAATTGCAAAGAACTGCAAAAATGGAAACCTTGTCTACAGATGGCTTTCGAGGCATCTAAAAAAAAACACACTATGATTATGATGGAGCAAAATGTGATTTCTGAACTATATACACAGCCAGGAGCAACCCCTCCCCCAAGTTCTCCACCAATCTACACTTTCATATTTTGTGGAATTATTGTTTTTAAGATGGAGCTATTGAATTTGTGAGTTTATTAAATTGAGTCTGAGTATTTAACCCATGTACTGTACAGCACTTTAGTCCAGTGTGCTACATGTTTTAAAGTGCTTTAGAAACTTTTTTCTTGGACATTTTTGAAAATGTTTAACATTGAAAAAAAATCCTTTTGATCCAGATAGTTAGCTATATCATGTATTAACTCAGTAACTAAAACCTCAGTATTTTAAATGTAAGCTTACCTTGTTCAGAAATCAGATGAACGCTGTTCTAAGAATCCTTCAGACACAGTAATGCCAAATAATAGTTTTTTCTGCCAGAAAATGTGTATTTGATGCAAAAGACTGCTAGCTTGTTCGTTTCTCAAAAAGTGTTCATGGGAGTGTAAAATGTTCAAATGTAGTTTTCAATAAAGTTTTTTTAATCCACTCTAAAAAAAATAAATACTCAAGCATTTGCATCGTGGTTTTATGAACAAAAAGTGATTGAAGTAAAGAAATTGAAGTTAAAAAAAAATACACTCATTACAAATTTAGCTGATTAAATACAACAAGAGGGTTTTTTTAACAGAACTTTATTGAACAAGTGAACACACAAAGTGAAAGGTCATTTGAAAAAGACATTTTTCAGCAGTAAACCATAACAGGATATCTCAAATCATAGCAGCACAAACGCTAATTTTACCTGCACAAATCAGCACAAACGTAGCACTTAAAAAGTAGACCATTTTGGCCCGTTTTGGAGCAGTCTGGGGGGATGGTGACCTTTGAATGACCTATAAAATAAAGTTTAATATCTCGGAAACCGTAGCAGCACAAACACTAATTTTACCTGCACAAATCTGCACAAACGTAGCACTTAAAAAGTAGACCATTTTGGCCCGTTTTGGAGCAGTCTGGGGGGATGGTGACCTTTGAATGACCTATAAAATAATGTTTAATATCTCAAACACCGTAGCAGCACAAACACTAATTTTACCTGCACAAATCTGCACAAACGTAGCACTAACCGCTCCGCCTATTTGCCTTTATGTTTCAAGTGGGTGGGGGGTCAGCTTCACTCTGCTGCTGAAGCGAGCTGTGACCGGGGCACACATGCACGCGCGTACGTCACCACGCAGCGCGCACACACACGAATGCACACAGACTCAGATCACACAGGTAGGAGAGTGAGATGCAAAATGACATATTTAATTTTAAAAAAGGGTGTTTTGGGTGAAATTCAAAAGTATTTAACACAAATGTTACATTCGTCTGATTGACTTGATTTGCGTCTTATATCTGAATCATGTCGTCATGAGACTGTCAATGTATCTTAAACATACTGCTTCACAAACACTGTTGTGACAGTGATGTACACTGTCTCGTTTGTATATATGTATGATTTCTATACAGTTTACACCAGATGACCACTTAAGGACATCTCCTGGTTTCATCTTCATGTTTCCCTCTCACCACATATCCAACCCGATATCATGACCAGCAGCTTTTACAGCTGTGGCTCCAACAAACATCAGCTGATACTAGAAATTAATATTAAATAAATTCTAACAACAGCTGATCAAGCTTAAACGCTGCTGTTGTTCATCGTGACATCTGCTTGTTTCCTCTTTTTGGCGCAAAGTGGGTGATAAACAAGACCGACAGGACTTGCGAAAGAAAAGCCGATCAGCTGATCATTGATCAGTTTCATGATTGAAGTGGCAACAGGAGAGGGAGGGGGAGAGGAGGAGAGAAGAGGCAGCTGTGCAGCAAAGACAGAATAACTCCAGCTTTGTGTCAAATGCCCAGTATGCCCGATGGCCAGTCCAGCTGTGAGGTCAGCTGGTGGGTAACAGGCATCTTTGAAAATGTTAGAGCACTTTTGCAAATATGTGATGTCCTGACAGCAACAATCTATCCTGAAAATATCTTTTATTTTGTGACCCAGAAAGAAATATGTATATTTCAAATTCTGCGTTCCTCCACCACTGCCTCAATTTGAGTTGTGGATGAAATGCATTCTGGGATATTTGCCTGGGCTTAGCTACAGTAGCTAGCAAGCTGATTGGAGACCAAAACAGCCAATCAGAATTTTTGCATCCGAGTCTGTGATTGGTTGGTTTTGTGGCACTCTTATAACGGTGTACAGAAGCTGTCTCCGTTATCATGGCTACTCGGCAACGGAACTCAAAAGTCTGGGAGCATTTTGACAAAACAAAAGAAAAGAAGGTCCAATGCAAAATCTGCAAAATGGAACTTGCCTTGCATGACAGTATGACGGCGATGCATGAGCATCTGAAAAGGAAGCACGTCGTGTAGAACAAGCACTTTGCAATAATTTAGAGATCTCAGACCTACCATTTATCAGCTCAAACATCCAACGACATGAATGTGTAACCCACATAAAAAATAAAAGAACTGTGTCTATAATTAAATTGGAATCTTAAATTCCAACCGGAGCGTGTCCGTGAAGGCATCGTGCGTCATGACGCACGCCACGCCGCGAGGCTGCACATGCCTGTTGTGACCAATCACATTCGCGAGGCACCGATATATGCCTTCCGGGTTGTCGCTTCGAAACGACGCGGGGGAGAGGCGTTAGCGGATGGAAGCAACAGGTACGTGGGGCGAGCGCTTTTCGCTGTTTACTATCTTGACTTGTTTTGAATTAATTGTGGATTGCGTTCAACAGTATTTTGATACCGCCGTGGGTAGATGCGTGGGGCTCGTATGTGACATCGCACGTAGTGAATGGTGAGTGAGTCTGAATGTTTGTTTGTTTGTGTAACCTGTATCAGTATGCCAGTGCTATTAGCTGATGGGATAGCTGAGGCTGAGGCTTACTGCATTACTACTACTCTCACTTTACGTGGCTGTAGTTTTGTTATTTGAGATTGTCATTTATTTTAAATCATTATAATGGTTGGATATGTATTTGTTGTATTTTCTCATGGATTTTATGTGTACACTGGAACTAAAGCTAGCTTGGGAAGTTTAGATGAATTTTGCTAATAGTGGTTTTGTGATTATAGTGCAGGCTAGTGGTGCCCTGGAGAGACCACAGCGACACCACTACTTTGGATGGCGAGCTAGGCCCAACGAGCCAGAACCCTAGCTACAACTTCCTGCGGT
The DNA here is from genome assembly GCF_057382185.1 of Mchenga conophoros. NCBI lineage: Eukaryota > Metazoa > Chordata > Actinopteri > Cichliformes > Cichlidae > Mchenga > Mchenga conophoros. Next base: position 22,835,954 of record NC_140528.1, on the reverse strand, counting down.
CTGGTAGGAGGCTGCTGCGGCCTACACTCTCCCCTCTTGGTTTAGTCCCCTAAATCTCACTTCTGAGATTTCAGCTTTGGAATCTTAGTGCTGATCATCCTACTTCAAATTTCAACCTGTCTAGACTGTCATACGCGTTGGACTTATATCACTCATGAAATAAACTTTATGGACATTGTTGCCAGAGGTTGGACGAGGTTCCTGCACTGCCGTGCAGCGGATATTTTACAAGCTTGAATTGTTTTATTTTTTCCTTGTCTGCAGATTTTGTAAATATTGGTGTTTGGTAATTGCACTTTGTTTTCACTATAAATAACAATTGTAATCACAATATCTGTGGTTGTACGTTTATTGTACTTCACTCACCTCCTAGAGCCGAATCTGATATCTTCTGAATTAGCCCAACTATTCATAACCAACTTAAATTATTTTAGCTTATGTACTTGCTACATAAGACAAATTAGTGGCGAGCCAGCCAGGAGGTTGTGTCAAGTATAATATTGTTGTGTACATTCAGTCTCACTATCTCACCATATTACTATGAACATGGACTTGTTGGAGTCATTAGGTGTTAAAATGCCAAACGCGGTGTTGGTCAGTGGCGTCCCCGCATATGTGGTTGAGGAGGTTGAAGATTTTCTTCTCCAGTATGGTGCTATTGAACGCTCTGTGCCAATAAACTCACCCGGCTCTGAGTTTAATAATATGCTCGTTGTTGAGTTTAAAACGGGGTCTGCTTTTGATTTATTGGGTCCGATTCTGCCGTATACATTTAAGCCCTTAAATAATGAATATCATATAAAAAGCTTGTCTAAAATCTATGCGGCTACTGTCGGGTGCACAAAGACTAAGACTTATTTAGCTGACTTAAAACAAGTAGCAAAACTGTCTGGTCAGGATTTTGCTGAAGTTCTCCAAGAACTAATGACCCAAATAAATGGAGCTGTTTCAGAACTGCGCCCAGGAAAACCAGAAGGGCTCAAGCAGGAATGCACTGCCGCATCTGAACACAAAATGGCTGCCACTCCGGATCGACAAACCCACAACATGGCTAGCCCTGTCACTTCTTCAGCTGCCCTACATCCTACAACAACAGAAGGACATTCTATCAGTATGTCTGCGGCTGAGTTGAATCCACCTGAAGTACAGAGGTATGTTGTGGAGCATATAGTAAAGAGCGAAGATGTAAACATACGCTCATCCCATAAGCTGCGCATGTTTTCTGGGAGACTACCACACCCACAGCATGAGGTGGACTATGATACATGGCGCTCTGGAGTGGATCTCATCTTAAAGGATCCAGCCATTTCAGAACTGCGAAGATCCAGACACATCCTTGATAGTCTTTTACCACCTGCAGCGGACATAATCAAGCACCTTAACCCCGACCTACCAGCAGAGACTTATATTCAACATCTTGATTCTGCTTATGGAATTGTACAGGACGGGGAAGAACTTTATGCGAAGTTCATGGACACGCTGCAGAACTCGGGTGAGAAGCCATCCGGCTACCTACAGCGACTTCAGGTGGCCCTGAGTTTAGCTGTCAAGCGGGGAGGAGTCAAGCAGAGTGAAGTGAACAGGCACCTGCTCAGCCAATTCTGTAGGGGATGTTGGGATAGCAATCTTATCTCTGAGCTTCAGCTGAAGCAGAGAAAATCCAACCCACCTTCTTTTGCAGAACTGTTACTCCTATTAAGAACTGAAGAAGACAGAGAAGCTAGCAAAACTCTGAGGATGAAGCAACATTTGGGAACACCAAGACACAGAGTTGCAGCTCAAGCTCAGTTCGCAGTAGAAGAAGAAAAGGGGGTCTGTGCTGCGTTGTCCACTCTCACCCAGCAGATGGCGGAGATACAAAAGCAACTTGCCGCCTTAACTGCCTCCCAGTCTCACCAGTCCTGTACTCTTGTTCCAAAGCAGCACCCGAAGCAAAGAACGGATACACAGGGGAATATATCATCTAACCCCAAGCCTGGTTTCTGTTTCAGGTGTGGGGAAGATGGACACATTAGACCACAGTGTGAGAACAGACCCAATCCCACATTGGTCAATGCAAAACGCAAACAGTTCAGTGAAAAGAAACCAAAATGGCAGAAGCGGAATTCATCAACTGGACATTTAAACTAGATACAGTTTCTGTAATGGGACGTACAGGAACTGTGCAGGACCCACATTGTCCCGCAAAGGAGGAAAGGAACAAGGAGGAAATTGTTCACTGTGTAGACCTACACACTTGTCCGAAGGCAACTACAATGTTACCTCATGGGTTAGTTGGGTCAAGATGCACAACAGAGGTGACCCTAGCAGGCCATCCACAGAAATGCCTGCTTGATACAGGATCACAGGTTACTACAATACCTGTATCCTTTTACAACAATCATCTTCATGACCAACAAATTCAACCACTCCATGATCTTCTCCAGGTGGAAGGTGCTGCGGGTCAAACCATTCCATATCTTGGATACATTGAGGTTTCCGTCAAGTTCCCCAGAGATTTTGTTGGTGAAGAATATGAAGTAACAACATTGGCTCTAGTTGTTCCGGACGTCCCCGCTACTGTGCTAATTGGGATGAACACCCTGGAACCCCTGTATGAACAGCATCTTAACCAGCATCCGAGCTATCAGCCTAGCACTCATGGGTACAGAGCGGTGTTGAAAACACTACAGCTGTCACACGAGCAGAAGGAGAATGGCAGCATTGGGAATGTGAGGCTACTAAGCAAAGCTCCAGTGCGTGTTCCGGCCGGCCGCACTATTGTCATCCAGGGCTCTGCCAAAGTTTCCACCCCGTTGTTTAGCCAGAGTGTTCTCCTACAGCATCCTGCTTCCACCTTACCTGGGGGGTTGTGTGTCAGCAGTTGTCTCATCAACTTCCCAGCTCTTTCTCCATACAAGGTTCCTGTGGTTATTACAAATGAGTCGGAGCAAGATACCTTCATTCCACCTCACAGTGTCATTGCGGATTTGGAAACCTACCACTGCATCTTGTCTGAACATCGCGTGACCCATCTTCCAGTCAGGAACACTACCACCAGCCTGAACTTTGATTTTGGTGATTCTCCACTGTCACCTGAATGGAGGACGCGAGTCATAGGCAAGCTGAATGACATCTCGGAGGTCTTTTCGCATCATGACTTGGATTTTGGATGTACATCAGCTGTCAAACATCATATTCCACTCCATGACAATACACCATTCAAGCAACGTGCCCGGCCAATCCATCCACAAGATTTCGAAGCTGTCCGCCGTCACCTGCGTGAGCTCCTGGAAGCCGGCATTATAAGGGAATCATCGTCTCCTTTTGCTTCGCCTATCGTGGTGGTCAGGAAGAAGAACGGTGAGGTCCGGCTGTGCATAGACTACCGGAAACTAAACCTTCAAACCATCAAGGATGCATACCCCTTACCTAATTTGGAGGAATCCTTTTCAGCACTCACTGGTTCTAAGTGGTTTTCAGTGCTCGACCTGAAGTCCGGTTACTACCAGATCCAGATGGAGGAGGAAGACAAGGCAAAGACTGCTTTTGTGACTCCTCTTGGGTTCTGGGAGTTTAACCAAATGCCTCAAGGTGTTACCAACGCCCCAAGCACCTTTCAGCGCTTGATGGAGCGATGCATGGGGGACCTTCACCTAAAGGAAGTGCTCGTTTTCCTGGATGATTTAATCATCTATTCGGACACTCTTGAGGAACACGAACGAAGGCTGCTGAGAGTCCTGAACCGGTTGAAGGAATATGGGCTGAAACTGGCACCGGAGAAATGTCGATTCTTCCAAAAGTCTGTAAAGTACTTGGGTCATATTGTCTCTGAGGAAGGAGTTCAAACAGATCCTGAGAAGATAGAGACCATCAAGACATGGCCGGTTCCCCAGACTCTGAAACAATTAAGATCTTTTCTGGGTTTCGCTGGTTATTACCGCCGGTTTATAAAAGACTATTCCGTCATTGCCAAACCTCTCAATGACCTGACTCGTGGATATTCTCCAGTTCAAAGATCAAAGACTCTGAAAGCTCACAAGATACCCACCTACAGGCCAAACCAACCCTTCGGGGAGAGGTGGGATACCAAATGTCAAGTTGCATTTGAAACCTTGATTGAGAAGCTTACAACTGCTCCGGTTCTTGGGTTTGCAGACCCGTCTCGTTCATACATTCTGCACACCGATGCGAGTGTGACCGGACTTGGAGCAGTGTTGTATCAAGAGCAAGAGGAGAAACTCCGGGTCATAGCTTATGCTAGCCGCGGATTGTCGCAGAGTGAGAGCCGTTATGCAGCCCACAAGCTGGAATTCCTCGCCCTTAAGTGGAGTGTGACCGAGAAATTCCAAGATTACCTGTACGGGGCAGATTTTACAGTGGTGACGGACAGTAATCCACTGACCTACGTTTTGACAACAGCTAAACTGGACGCTACTGGACACCGTTGGTTGGCTGCATTGTCAACGTACTCCTTTAAACTTCTGTACAGAGCTGGCAAACAGAATTGTGACGCTGATGCGCTTTCGCGGCGACCTTACTCCTGCTCCAGTGATGAAGTTTCTAATGACCATGAACTCATTCGTCAGTTCATTTCTCAACACACAGCTGATTCTGATGTCCTTCCAGAAGAGACTGTGAGAGCAATCTGCCAAAGTCATTTGGTCAGAGCCACACGGCCGGGTGACTGCGGTGAGGTTGGCTTCACACTTGTCGAGTCTTTGTCAGTTCAAATGGATACCATCCCTGACAGTTACTGTTCCGAGGACTGTCATCGGCTGCCTGTCGTTCCTACTCTTAACATCAAAGAGAAACAACACTCAGATCCCTGCATTCGAGAGCTTATTCACCAGCTTGAGACGGGGGAGAGGGTTCCACCAACAGCTAGAGCTGAGCTCCCTGAACTTCCGTTCCTGCTCAGAGAATGGTCCAGGTTGGAGCTGGTGGATGGAGTCCTGTACAGGAGGAGACGGGACAATGGAGACCTTTCATACCAGCTTGTCCTTCCAGAGGAGTTGCGGCCATCAGTCCTGAAAAGCCTCCATGAGGATATGGGCCATATGGGGATTGAACGTACACTTGACCTTGTCCGTACGAGATTCTACTGGCCTAAAATGGCAAAGGATGTTGAGCAGAAGATTAAGACTTGTGGCCGCTGTGTGCGCCGAAAAGCCCTGCCGGAAAAAGCTGCTCCACTTGTCAGCATAAAAACATCTCGACCCCTTGAGCTTTTGTGTATGGATTTTCTTGCTCTTGAGCCTGACACTAGTGGCACTCGTGATATCTTAGTCCTGACTGACCATTTCACTAAATTCGCTGTTGCCATTCCAACACCCAATCAAAAGGCAAGAACTGTGGCGAAGTGTTTATGGGAGAATTATATCATTTATTATGGCATTCCTGAGCGAATTCATACCGACCAAGGGCAAGATTTTGAGTCAAGACTAGTAAAAGAATTGTGTGAGTTTGCAGGCATTCAGAAGAGCCGTACAACCCCTTACCATCCGAGGGGAAATCCAGTGGAGCGATTTAACAGGACGTTGCTGGCAATGTTGGGGACCTTGGAGACAAAACAAAAAACAAGGTGGAAAGAGCATGTGAAACCGCTGGTTCACGCCTATAATTGTACCAGGAACGAGGTTACAGGGTTTACTCCTTACGAACTCATGTTCGGTAGAACACCTCGTCTACCTGTGGACCTGGCGTTCAATCTGCCACTGCGGGAATCCCAGCAAAAGAGTCACTCACAGTACATTAAGTCACTCAAATCGAGATTGGAGGAAAGTTTCAGTATTGCCTCCAGTAACGCTACAAAGGCTGCCGACCGAAATAAGAAACGCTTTGACAATCGTGTGATACCATCAGCATTGGAACCAGGTGATCGTGTGCTTGTGAGGAATGTCCGCCTTCGAGGGAAGCATAAACTTTCAGATAAATGGGAGGAAGAAGTTTATGTGGTTGTCCATCGGGCTGGGGACCTCCCGGTCTACAAGGTAAAACCTGAGAACAGCGATGGACCTATGCGGACCCTTCACCGCGACCTCCTCCTTCCATGCGGCCTCCTCACGGGCAGTGAGGTTAACTTGGAATCACCAGAGCAATCGCTTCCGCACAGACCAAGAACTCGGCAGCAGAACCCGGATTTAAATTCCCTCACAGAACTTCTGGTTGAGGATGAGGACACAGGAAGCTTGGTTTCATTGTATGTTAATCCTCCAACGTTGCACTTCACTGTGGAAAAACAGAATCAATTTCCAGATTCATCTGACAGTGGGAGCCTAGGACCACTGATTTTGGATCCTTCAGTTGAAGTGGAAGTGCAAGGGGAACCAGCCTCTGTGTCCAGTGTTCTTCCTCCAGCAGTGGAGTCTGGTGGTGGGCAATCTGACTCTGATGTGGAAGACATTTTGCTTGAACTTATTGAAAGTCACCCTGAAGATAGAAATAGCTTACCTGGAAGTGGAGACATACTTGTCAACATTCCTGTCGTTGCTGTTGAAGATTCTCCTGAAGAGTCTAGTGTTATTGAACAGGACACCGACATAGGTGACGGGCTAAGACGTTCGCAACGACAAAGAGCACCACCTGATCGACTTCACTATTTCACTCGTGGTAATCCTCTGGTTTCCGTTGTCCAAACGATGTTGCATAGTCTTTCCGATGCATTGGGCCATAATGCTAGCCGTCCTTCGTCTGTTCACGTTGTCTAGCGTTTAACATGCGACGGGACGTGCATGGTTAAGGCGGGGAGGATGTAACCCACATAAAAAATAAAAGAACTGTGTCTATAATTAAATTGGAATCTTAAATTCCAACCGGAGCGTGTCCGTGAAGGCATCGTGCGTCATGACGCACGCCACGCCGCGAGGCTGCACATGCCTGTTGTGACCAATCACATTCGCGAGGCACCGATATATGCCTTCCGGGTTGTCGCTTCGAAACGACGCGGGGGAGAGGCGTTAGCGGATGGAAGCAACAGGTACGTGGGGTGAGCGCTTTTCGCTGTTTACTATCTTGACTTGTTTTGAATTAATTGTGGATTGCGTTCAACAGTATTTTGATACCGCCGTGGGTAGATGCGTGGGGCTCGTATGTGACATCGCACGTAGTGAATGGTGAGTGAGTCTGAATGTTTGTTTGTTTGTGTAACCTGTATCAGTATGCCAGTGCTATTAGCTGATGGGATAGCTGAGGCTGAGGCTTACTGCATTACTACTACTCTCACTTTACGTGGCTGTAGTTTTGTTATTTGAGATTGTCATTTATTTTAAATCATTATAATGGTTGGATATGTATTTGTTGTATTTTCTCATGGATTTTATGTGTACACTGGAACTAAAGCTAGCTTGGGAAGTTTAGATGAATTTTGCTAATAGTGGTTTTGTGATTATAGTGCAGGCTAGTGGTGCCCTGGAGAGACCACAGCGACACCACTACTTTGGATGGCGAGCTAGGCCCAACGAGCCAGAACCCTAGCTACAACTTCCTGCGGTCTGGTAGGAGGCTGCTGCGGCCTACACTCTCCCCTCTTGGTTTAGTCCCCTAAATCTCACTTCTGAGATTTCAGCTTTGGAATCTTAGTGCTGATCATCCTACTTCAAATTTCAACCTGTCTAGACTGTCATACGCGTTGGACTTATATCACTCATGAAATAAACTTTATGGACATTGTTGCCAGAGGTTGGACGAGGTTCCTGCACTGCCGTGCAGCGGATATTTTACAAGCTTGAATTGTTTTATTTTTTCCTTGTCTGCAGATTTTGTAAATATTGGTGTTTGGTAATTGCACTTTGTTTTCACTATAAATAACAATTGTAATCACAATATCTGTGGTTGTACGTTTATTGTACTTCACTCACCTCCTAGAGCCGAATCTGATATCTTCTGAATTAGCCCAACTATTCATAACCAACTTAAATTATTTTAGCTTATGTACTTGCTACAAATGCTTTAAAAGCATCGACATCAGCTCTTCTCTGACAGCATGGTGGGAGTTTCTAAAATTGACGGCATCTTCATTAATCCCATGAATCGTACACCTATCTGGAACAACCCTGACATATTACAAAACAATAATATGATAAACTTTTCAGATTGGAGTGGTAAAGGAATCAAATATTTAGAACATATACTAGAAGGAACAGAATTTATTTCATTTGATGGACTAGTTACACAATATGGGATCAACAAGAAAAGATTTTTAGAATATCAACAAATTAAATCCATAGTAAAAAAGAAATTTAAACCGGGTCAAGTTGAACTACAAACACCACCAAGTGTGGTTCAATTTCTTACTCTTAAAACCCCCAAATTACTATCCAAAATATATAGAATGCTTTCTAAAACAGATGAATCAATATCACTTCCTATTGCAAAATGGGAAGCGGATTTATCAGTTAACTTAGACCAAAACTTCTGGTCTCAGACTTGCTTAAAAACCTTTCATCTAATCAGAAATCCCAGTCTTCAATTAATTCAATACAAAATATTACATAGAATGCACTATACAGGTCATCGGATGTTCAAGATGGGCTTTACGTCTACCAACAACTGCTCACACTGCCAAACCAATTCACCGGACAATTATATCCACGCTCTTTGGTTCTGTCCACCAGTTCAGAAGTTTTGGCGTGAGATATGTGAAGACTTATCAAAGTGTCTGAAATGTAACATTCCAACTTCCCCTTGGTGTGTTTGTTGGGCAGCTTAGATAATATCACTTCAGAAAAGAATATAGCCCATATGATCTTCACTGCCCTATGCATAGCCAAGAAAACAGTCCTCATGAACTGGAAAAATAAAAATAATCTTAATTCTAACCAATATAGAAATTATCTATTAGATTACATTAGTCTTGATACAGCCTCTGCCACCACACCAGATCAATTGCTCTGGGCTCCTTTGATCAGCTCCATCACCTAGTGGGGGTGGGGGGTCATAGTTTGGTCCCGCCTTCACTGTTGTGATTGGTGTGGGGGTAAGGACAGGCCTAGGGCGTCGGGGGGTTCCCCAGGGGCATCTTCCTTGGGGGGCTCAATCCGGGGTAGCGGTCATGTCCGGTTAGGGGCTCTGTTGGCTCTCGGGTGACTGTTTCCTCGTGGCTGCGTGCAGCGGGGCTAGGGGAGGGTCTGTGCTGACGGACGTGGGTTACTGACCTGGTAGCCTGGCTGCCCCTGGGTGGGTCCGGGATGGGCGTGAGGTTCTGGGGGCGCTCCGTCTCTGGGCTGGGGCCCTGGCTGGGCCTCGGGAGCTTGGGTCCTGGTTGGTGTGTTGCCGGGGTTGTGGGCGGGTGGGTGCATGGGGGCCCAGCCCTGGTGCAGGGTGCCGCCGGTGCGTCGAGCCACCTGGGGGGCTCTTCAACTGGTGGGGGAGATTGTCACATCTCGCAGGAGCTTTCCGCTCTTCAGGAACTCTCTCTGCAGGAGGGGGAGATACAGGAGAGGTGGAGGAAGATCTCAGCCTGGGCGTCTATTGTCTTATGTAGTCTGGAAGATGAGTGGATGGTGGGGTGGGTGCAGTTGTCTCTGTGGTGGGGTTGGGTGGACTGTCCCGGGCTCTGTGGGGCTGCTGCGCTGGGCCCCGGTCTGGATGGGCCTGGGCCCCCTTTCCCTGGCGGGTCGCGGAGTATGGGGGTGCCTACTGGGGTCAGCGGGGGAGCTGGCCCCAGGGAGGGTCACTTGCCCCTCCCTTCCTTCCCTCCCCATCTCCAGCTGCCTCCCTCTTCCCGCTCCACCACAACCACCCACACATGCAGGGCCTTGGAGTAGGGGTATGTCACCAGGGTGCAGAGGAGGCTACCCCCCCCCCCCCCCCCCCCCGCTCTCTGTCCCCTTCTGGCTGCCTCTGCCTCAATTTTATCCCACAACTTAGACATTCACATTACTCACACTCTCATTACACATACATATGGGATCTTGGGGGTGGGCACGACACACGGAGTCCAAATTACCATCAGGGTGTACACCTCACCCCTGGCGTCGTTGCCCACCTCTCAATTTTAAATACACGTAGACATTGAGGGCTAGCAGGAGGGACTATGCGCTTACCTGCTGCTCTCTGGCAGGTAGCTCCATGCCCTCCTGGGTTTTAAATGCACCTTAGAACACACATGCATGAACACTACAATGAGTGGGTGGAGGGAGGTTTGGAGTCTTCTCTCACCCCCGTTCTCTGCGGCCTGCTGGAGCGGGGGGGCTAGGAGGAGTTGGCCGTCCGACTGCGGTCTGGGGTGTGGGGCCTCCCTGCTGCTGCGGAGTCGGGGCGGTCTGCCTCTCCCCACCGCAGGGAAAAGGGTAACACCACCTGGGTCTGGGTGCAGTTCCCCCCTCCAGGGGCAAGGGTACCTAGACCCAGTTCGTAGAGTACGCTTGGGGAGTGTGATCGTGTGTACAGCGTCTCTTTATGTCTGTCTCCATGTCGGTTGAGTGTGGAGTAAGTGCATATGAGAGCATGAGGGGGGGAATGGATGTTTGTGTCTGTGTGTGCCTGTATGTCTCTGTCTATATGTCAGGTTGGGTATCAGACGCCACCTCTCTGGGGACATCTCAGGCCCTCCAAGGTTTGGAGGCCTATCTCCCACCACCACCACTTCCCCTGCCAGTGGCGGACTCCCTCAGACATCGGTGCGTTGGTGATTCTTTGTGTCTGGGGATGGGCGTCCGGGTACACACCGGCTCACTCCTTGGCGGCCGCTTGTCGGGAACTGGGGCTCGCTCGGGCCACTTCGGAGGTGGGGTGCCCCCGGCCTCTCGGCCTGGGGCTCGGTCACTCAGGCACAGCTGGCTGCCGGCGGAGCTCACGGGCACGTCACTGCAACTCCCCCTGGCTTCTGCTCCGCGGCTGCTGAGTGAGCCCTCATCTGGGACTCTCCTCAGCTCTTACTGGGACAGTGGCGCGGCTGCCCCTCTGTGGGTCTTCCTTGGTCTCTTGTGTTCTGGGGGCCTCTGGATGTCTCGAGTTTTGATCTCCTCCATACCTGCTTCATGCCCTGGAGGACGGGGCTGTGGCCCCCCCACACCCTCTAGCAGATCATTACATGAAGGAACCTTTTAAAAACAAGCGCGTCCATGCTCACAGGTGTACACACGGGTGATCACACCCACAAACTACACCCTTTTTGGCTCCTACCTCAAAGCACACTGTGTTCTGTTGATCTTATGTGCTGCACAATAATGTTTAATATTTAGTATTTACTGTCATATTCCCATATTACTCTTGTTCTCTTCTGCTTGTTTTCTTTTTTCTTTCTCAACAGGTGATCCAGGTGATCGATATATGCATTTTCTTTTTCTTTTTTCTTTTTTTTTCTGCCCATTCTGTTGGTTTTTGTTTTTTGCCCTTCTCCCCCGTCCCTCTTCTCAGCTGTTTCTCTTTCCCTCTTTCTTTCTCCCCTTCTTTCCCCCAGTCAAGTCTGTCCCGTATTCAGCAAGTGAAAATAAAATACATAATAAAAGGTGAATCAAATAGACCATTATGGCAAGGCGGTATGGAGTGCCAGGACTGCCATAATGAATTAATTAAATACACCATTAAATAATTAATTAAATGTGGCAATAATTAATTAAAATTGGAATTAATTAATTAAATAAATAGTTATGACACATGTAATTAATTAATTATTGACACATTTAATTAATTATTTATGTATTTCACATTTTAATTAATTATTGACACATTTAATTAATTAATTATTGACACATTTAATTAATTATTTATGTATTTCACATTTTAATTAATTATTGACACATTTCATTAATTATTGACACATTTAATTAATTATTTAATGATATATTTATTTATTTCATTTTGGCAGTCCTGACGCCTGGCTCTCATCATGAAATAATTTTATCTGTCAGCCTCACCCATCAAACTCAGGGGGCGGGGTTAACGCTGATCGAGTCAAAACCATTGCTTTGGCCTGGTGGCCATTGTTTCTAGCACACAACAACCGGCATGTGGAAGCTAACAGAACTGAGCTTTGAAAAACCCTGTTTGTGTGTTACCAAATACCGTTTTAATATTTTTTTAGCCGAGAATGTAGTGGTTTAATCTTCATGTGTCTGGTCGGTTTGTCAAGATACAGCCTCTTTGCAAAAGTGTTTCGATGATTTCGGAGATGTCTGCCCAGCGCAGGCCCCGGTACACAGCTGTAGTAACCCCCGCTGACTTCTTTTACTGCGGTTATATTTATCGGTGTTTTATTTCCTGATTTTCTTATGTGTCCTACGTGTTTCAGTCACCAATTCTGAATTATAACTAACATTAAAAACATGTTTAAGGAGGAGAGAGAGCAAATAAATCTGTTTAACATCTGATCTTTGGGTTTTTGTTCAGTAATCAGCGTGACCTGTGTATAAACACATAAAAGAGATAACGTTGGTGTTTCCGTCATGTAGTAACTGCTGGCTTTAACTGTACAAAGGTTGTTCGACACTATGAAACACATACAGACTTCATGATGTTCGGCTAATATTTTTATTGTGAATATTAATCATGCTGACCTCGCTCTGTACACCACGCAGCGAGGTCAGCACATCCACGATATCCTCAGCTCCATGAGTTAACACAAAGTTTCCCAGCTGACTATCTAACTGCCAACTATTCCAGAGACGTGAAAATATACAGCATAAAGAAAAGTGTAAGAGACTCAGCAGCAGATTAGAATAACAACTATACATTTAATAAATCACCAAATGAATCCAAGAAACGAGCAAACCTGTTCCGACAATTTGAGTTTGTATTCCCTCAGCTGCAGACTCACTGCTGTTTAAATGTTTCAAAAGGAAGATTAGATATAAACAAACGTCAAACATAGACTCAGTCTGCCTTCACATTTGATATGAGGCCAGCACGTATAGTGGCTGTGTCCTGTTTTAAGATCATACATGTAAAATTGTTGTCTGACCTCCGTCGATCCAGCCGCTCAGAGTCCGTGGTTACCAGGGTTACTGCATAAGCAGCTATAATGCTAACAGCTGGCACTGAGGAAACCTACCGGCAGCATGGGTGTTTATGTTTTTCATTGCAAAAGAACCGTCTGAATGGTTAACTGAAGTTAACTTGGATAAATTATAGTTAAGGAGTATCACAGATAACGCCCACGTGAGCTGTGCGACTGTTCACCACTACACTGAAATCAGCAGGCTATTACTGAAATACACGTGCTATATCATAAACTATGATATAAACAGGGAGGTCCTATTAACATGTTTAGTTTTAAAGGACACCTTCCTGCCTTTAGTCTCCTTCATGAGCAGTATTAGTTTTCTTCTAACATTCAGAAGTCTGCACGATGTGTTTCATAGTTTGTAACAAGCCTTTGACAGGTAAACATAACATGACCGAAAAAGCAAAAAAAAAAAAAAAAAAAGAGAGAGAGAGAGAGTTTTTGACATAAGAAGAGAAAATACTCTCAATTATGGAGACAGACAAATGGTTCATTTATGTTTGATGTGTGTTTATTCCTCCCTAAATATTGTCGGTGAAGTTTGCCATGCACGTCAGATTTTCCTGCGCATTTTTATACCTCTGCCAACAGAGAGAGAAAAAAAAATCACATTCTGACAGACAGCTGGTGCTTAGAATACAGTTGAATAACTATTAAAAAACAGATGATATAATATTTCTGTCCAGGTTGCAGACTTCATAATGAACATGCTGTTGCAAACCCTGCTCCTCTCGGTGGAAATGCGCCTTCTCTTTCCTCTTTGTATAAAAACATTTTAAAAGTCAGTTTAATCTCAAAATTCACTGTTAAATCCAAAACACACCAGATAAAGAAAAGCGAATAGTTAAGTCTAACACATGTGCCAGTGAACCATTAAACGTCTGTGAAACTATGCAGTTATGAAACGTAACTTTAACCTCAGCCAAACCGATTTGCTCAGTTGTAAATAAAACAGCGAAGTAAACGTGACCCGACAGACAGAACCTGAGTGAATGAAGTCCAGCGTTTAACCACTGAGAGCTAAAACTCAGCTGAGGTTCAAAGCTGTGTGCCGGTGATTGGACATCAGCCGCTGATGAAGCTGGTTCGCCTATAAAGTGCTCTGTAAGGAAACGAGCTCCAGCAGCTCTGCGCTCGGGGAAAACATTATATTTACTTATCTTGTGCAGAAAAATGCGCTGACATTGCTTTATATCGAGCACCGGCTGCCGAGTTAAACTGTGACTATCACCAGGTAACTAGGCGTGTTTCTTGAATTAGCAGCAGGTGTTGAACAGCTGACAGATGAGGAGGAGGATGCATGCAGGTAAACTGAGGGTCTGTTGAGCTGATCGCTGGTTTCGTGAGAAAAATGTCAGCTCGTTCTTTATGTTACAGAAGCACAGAGACACAAAACCAGGCGGAAAGAGACGATCGTTCGGTGAAAATGAGAATCTGCGAATGCAACATGTGGAACACGGAGAGTGGAATATGTAAACAAACCGGTTAACGTAACCCCCTGGGTGCACTCTGCATGCTAATTGTTAGCAGAGCTAGTGAAATCTCTGAAAACATCTGAGCACTTTTGCAAACATGTTCTATGTTGACAACCTGACCAGACATACGGCGCGACATTCGCGGCTAAAACACTGTTAAAAGTGTAGTTGGTGACAGAAAAACGGGGTATTTTAAAACTACACCACCACCATTGCTGCCTGTGATTTGATCTGCATTCTGGGATACCTGGCTGCCCCAAGTCTACACAAGCAATCGATTATCTAGGATCGACCTGTTTTGACTTACTTTGCACGGCAACCAATCAAATGTTAGAGAAGCTGCATGGGCAGCGTTAACCCCGCCCCCTGAGTTTGATGGGTGAGGCTGACAGATAAAATTATTTCAAGATGAGAGCCAGGCGTCAGGACTGCCAAAATGAAATAAATAAATATATCATTAAATAATTAATTAAATGTGTCAATAATTAATTAAATGTGAAATACATAAATAATTAATTAAATGTGTCAATAATTAATTAATTAAACGTGTCAATAATTAATTAATTACATGTGTCAATAATTAATTAATTACATGTGTCAATAATTAATTAATTACATGTGTCATAACTATTTATTTATTTATTTACACTTCAATGATCCTTGCCAACTTCCACTGGTTGTGTGGAGTTATCTCATCCTTCAGGAGAACAACATCATTGATCTTAGCATTTCTGTGCTCTTTGGTCCACTTCTGTCTGCCTTGAAGATTTAACAAATACTCCTTTTTCCACCTTGTCCAGAAAGTGTTGGCAAGTAGTTCAACACGACGCCACCTCTTACGGAGATAAAGATCTTCTTTCACAAACCTTCCTGGAGGTGGAGAGATGATTGTGGACTCCATGGTTAGTATGTGATTCGGTGTTAAAGGTTCTGGGTTTGATGGATCACATAGTTGGTCAGTAGTCAATGGTCTGCTATTAATCACTGCCATGACTTCATACAGGAATGTCCTCAGAGAGGAGCTGTCGAGTTGTTTGGCTGATTGTTCCAGAATGGACATGAGAACACTTCTTATGGTGTGAATTTGTCTTTCCCAGACACCACCCATATGACTAGATGCTGGGGTGTTCATGAGAAACTCACAGTCCAGTTTCCCTAGCTTGGCTTGATCCATTTCCTTAAATGCTCCAATAAACTCATTTCTAGTGCCGACAAAATTCGTGCCTTGATCGCATCTTATCTGACGAACTGTACCTCTGATGGCCATGAATGCACGTAATGAGTTGATGAGGGAATCTGTAGAGAGATCGTCAAGCATTTCAAGATGCACTGCTCTGGAGCACATGCAAGTGATTAGCAAGCCATAACGCTTTAGCTCCTTGCGGCCTTCTTTGACATAAAAAGGACCAAAGCAGTCCATCCCACAGTAGGTGAATGGCGGTGTGGTCTCCATCCGATCCTCTGGGAGGTCTGCCATCTTCTGCTGCTCTGTGCACCTTCTGAACCTTCTGCATTTTACACATTTATAGATGTAAGATGACACAATCTTGCTGCATCCAAGAATCCAGAATCCGTTAGCTCGAAGTTCATTCATGGTGATCCCTCGTCCTTGATGGTATGTCTTCTCGTGATAATGTTTGACCAGTAATGCCGACACGTGACTGTCTCTTGGCAGGATCGCGGGATGCTTGACATTGGGGTGCAAAGCTGCATGTGTTAAGCGTCCGCCTACCCGAAGAATGCCTTGGTCATCAAGAAATGGACATAACTTGTGTAACTTGCTAACCTTGTCTTTCATCTGCATCACATCATGATGTTGCAAGGTTTTTATTTGCTGAGCAAAGGCTGTTTCTTGAACCATCTTTATGATTGTTAACTCTGCTTCCTTTCACTCTTGTAGGCTACTGATGTCGTGTGATCTACTCTTGTGATCCTTTGCTTCTTTCACATAGCGCTTGAGTCTAGCAACTGCCTTAATCATCCTCGACCAGTCGGAAAACTTGTGTAAGCGGTCTAACAGTGACCTTTGTTCCTCCCCTTGTATCTTGTGGACTTGAACCTTCTTAACCTCCGGGTCACTGGTTGATTTTCCTTAATTTCCCCACTGGGTATGACTTTCTGCCAAAGGAGGTCTGGGCCTTTGAACCAGTTTGATGCTACAAGTTGTTCTGCTGTGAGACCTCTTGAGGCGTGGTCCGCCGGATTATCTTCGGAAGTTACATACCTCCATTGGGTTGAATCTGTGCTTTGTTTGATGCGTTCCACTCGGTTTGCAACAAACACATGAAATCTTCTGGCTTCATTGCTGAGGTATCCGAGTACCACCTTCGAGTCAGTCCAATACCTTTCTTCTGAAATTTCCATTTCTAATTCCTTTTTCAGCATGTCACCAGTGCGCACAGCAACAACGGCCGCCGACAACTCAAGCCGAGGTATAGTTGTGACTTTGGTTGGTGGAACTCTTGATCATCCCATCACCAATGAGCAGTGGACTTCACCAGTTGTGCTTACTGCTCTGAGGTAAGTGCACATTCCATATCCAGATGCACTTGCATCAGAAAAATGATGAAGTTCGTAGTGCTGTGCCTTGAAGTTCGAAGGAATGTAGCATCTGTGAACCTTTACGTCTGCAAGGTTTCCCAGGTCACGCAACCAATACTCTCACTGAGGTTGAAGTCTGTCAGGTAAGTTATCATCCCAGCTGAGTTTATCTCGACACATTTGTTGCAAAATCTGCTTTCCAAGCAGAATGAAAGGTGACACAAACCCAAGTGGATCGAACACAGAGGCGACTGTGGCCAATACTCCTCTTCTGGTGAGTGGTTTGTCCTTAACAACTACTCTGAACTGAAATTGATCTGATGCCACACACCATTGTACGCCAAGTGCTCTTTCCATGTGTACTTCACCGAGTGCCATATCTAGCTCTTTGGGAGCTGCAGCGCATTCTTCTTTCGGAAGTGAAGCTAGAACTTTGGTGCTGTTTGAGATGAACTTGTGCAACCGAAGTTTGCCCATGCTGCAGAGTTTCCGTGCTTCATTAACCAGCTGTATTGCCTGATCTTCAGTGTCAACACTTGCTAGTCCGTCATCAACATAGAAGTTGGTTTTGATGAACTTGATGGTTTCTTCATTAAAACTTCCTTCCCCTTCAGCTGCAAGATGCTTGAGGCCATAGTTGGCACAACCTGGAGAAGATGCTGCTCCAAATAGGTGTACCTTCATCCTGTAGACAGTGAATGGAGTTTCAAGGTCACCGTTCTCCCACCACAAGAACCGTAGGTAATCTTGGTCACAAGCATGCACATGGAATTGGTGGAACATGCGTTCAATGTCACACATGAAAGCCACTTGGCCTCTTCGGAAGCGACACAAGACTCCGAGCAAGGTGTTTGTTAGCTCTGGACCAGTGAGGAGATGGTCATTTAAGGAAGCGCCTTGGAACTTGGCAGAGGCATCAAAGACGACACGAATCTTTCCGGGTTTTTGTGGATGATACACACCATGGTGTGGGATGTACCAAACTGGTGTCTTGTCAATGTCTTGCTCTGTGACCTTTTCAGCATCTCCATGGGCTAGGATGTCATTCATGAATTTCTTATAGTCCATGTAGTACTGCTTGTTACTCTTGAGCCTTTTTTCTAAACATTTGAGGCGATGAATAGCACATGCCTTGTTGTTTGGCAGGTTCGGCCTTTCACTCTTAAATGGGAGTGGCATTTCAAAATGACCATCCTCCTTGTGCCTAATGCCGGCCTTCATCTTTGTTAAAAATTTGAGATCTTCTTGAGAGACCTTTGTGTCTTCTGGTGCTTTCTCAACAAAGTCAGACTCCAACATCTTTAGGACCTCTGTGGGAGAGATCATTTCCTTTATTTGAGTTCTGTAGACATCAATCAATCAATCAATCAATCAATCAATCAATCAATCAATCAATCAATCAATCAATCAATCAATCAATCTTTATTTATAAAGCACTTTTCATACAAAAAAAAATGTAGCACAAGGTGCTTTACATAGTTAAAAGCAGCCCACCCCACCCTCCAACTCACTCCCCACACTCTCAATACACATATATCCCCCCCCCCCCCCCCCCCCCCCCCCCCTCCACACACACACACACACACACATACACACACGCGCACACTTAAAGAGTAAAAATTGGGCTGGACTCGCATGAGCCAAGTGAGGAAACACTATAACAGGGAGCCGTCTGCACCGGGAGCCGGTCACAGACCGCAGCCTCCAGGCTGGGCACACAGCAGGAGGGAGGCAAAGGAGCCCCCCAGCCAGGCTGAGAGAACCCCCAGAGACCCAGCAGCCACGGTCAATCACAGCCCCGGTGCAGAGAGCGCCCTCCGAGGAAACACTGGAGATATGACACAATACGATATATACAGGGTAAAATGATAAAATAAATAAGAACAGGATACAATATAAATATAAATAGAGTAAGAAGATTAAAAAATGAATAAGAATAAAATCAAAAAATATTAGGTAAATCCTAAATTAATAATAGAATAACAGGATAGAATAAATAAGCATAAAATAAATAAACGCTAAGTAAAAGCTAAATTAAAAAGGTGGTCTTGAGCCTGTTCTTAAAAACATGTACGTTCTCTGCGGCCCTGAGCTTCTCCGGCAGGCTGTTCCACAGACGAGGACCATACCACTGAAAAGCTGCCTCTCCGTGAGTATGTGTCCTGACTTTAGGGACAATCAAAAGGCCAGTACCAGTTGACCTCAGGGTCCGCGAGGGTTCATATGGTAAAAGCAGATCTGAGAGATAAGAAGGCCATAGTGAACCTTGTTGGTGAGATTTAAAGAGGGATTAATGTCAGGCACCACTTCCTTCACAATGACTTGGTGACTTATTCCGAAGGCGTCTCCATAATCGAGACATGGATTGCCATAACCCACAATACTCCATCCCAGATCAGTTCTTTGCGCAAACGGCTGATTTTCCTTTCCAGACACAACCTCACGAGGAACAAGTGCTTGGGGGCAGTTGTACCCAATCAGCAGACCAACATCACAGCTTTGTAGTGGAGCGATCTCACTTGCAATGCATTCAAGATGAGACCATGCCTTAGCTGTTGCAGGCGATGGAATGTGATCTCGGTTTGCGGGAATAAAGTCTCTGGCATACGTCACTGGTAGGGAAATGGTCTTATTTGAGTAGAACCCTCTGACTTGTAGACCTGAGAGCTTGCGACAGGGCACAACTGTGTTTCTTGAAGACATAGTAGTGAGCTTTAGCTGAGTCGATTCACCTTTGATATGCAGAGCTTGTGCCGTTTCTTCAAGAATAAAGGTCGTATCGCTCTGTGTATCAAGGAGCGCGTACACAAGAATTTCATGCTCTGGCTCACCTTTGGTTGACACCCATACTGGAATAATGGAAGATGTGTGAGTGTCGTCAACATTCTGTGTGACTCTGTTAGAAGTTGCTTCACTTGTTGTTGGTGTGACACTGTTGTCTTGTGAGACATCTGCGTTCGTTTGTCTTGTCCTGTCACTGTTCTTGTGTGGATTTCTCCTTGTTCTGTCTTCCTTCGTGCGATTGTCATGAAGACATGTTGGATGTCTTTTATTACATGTGTCACAGGTTTCTCTCCCTTCACAATCCTTGGAGCGATGACCAGAGTTCAGACAGCCAAAACATAACTTCTTGTCTTGAACAAACTTTAGTCTCTCAACAATGCTCTCATTTATGAACCTTCTACACTTAAGTAGGCTGTGACTCGACCTTTCACAGTACACACAACTAGCACTAACAGTCCTTTCATTTGAGTTAGTTGCTAGCACCTTTGCTCCATTGCCTCTGTTCCTTGTTGTTTTTGCCCCATCAGTTTCACTTGGCTTCAGAGCAAAGAGAGATGTTATGGGATTACAGGCAATTTTGGCTTCCCGTGAGATGAAATCTACGAATTGGCTGAAGCTTGGAAAGGTGTGAGTCTCTTCTTGCACTTCTGTAACCTTTCTGTTCCACCTTGAAGTAAGCCAATCTGGAAGTTTTGCGAGCATTTTTTGGTTTTCATTGCAGTCATTGAGCACTTCAAGCCCCTTCATTTGCGACATGGCTGTCTTACAGCAGCAAAGGAAGTCAGCAAATGCTTGAAGTTCCATACTGCCTTTAGAGCTTATCTTAGGCCACGCGTCAAGTTTGTCTCTGAAGGCCTTTGCTACGAGGAAGGGATTTCCATACCTCTCTTCGAGAACTGTCCATGCTGCATAGTATGCAGACTCTGTGCCAAGCGGGAAGTAGCCTTCTATTGCCTTCCTTGCAGGTCCACTTACATATTTCCTCAGATAATAAGTCTTCTCTTCAGTTGGTATATTTTTCCTGTCAATCAGAGTCTGAAAGGAAATTTTCCAATCATTATATCTGATAGGATCGTCACTGAATATTGTTGGCTCTGGTACCGGAAGACGACTTGCATTAAGAGACACTGCAAATGCTTTGACCAGATCTTCTGTGTTCACCTCTTGGTGCGGTGTCACATTTCGTGGCGAGGAACACCGTTTCATATGCTGGTCATTGTTTTCAGACTTGACTTCATTTTTATCAGATCTGTGGTGAAGTAGGTTGTATATTTCTTCATCTGAACATTCACTTTGTTCATACACCCACTGTCGAGCCTTTGCTGCATTCAGCTTTTTTACAGTCTCAAGTCGCTCTACTTCTCTGCGCTTAGCTTCTAGAGCCTTTTGTCTTTGTGCTATTTCTGCTTCTTGCCTTTCAATTTCCTTCATATGGATTTCTTGTTCAAGCAGAACTTGGAGAGCAGCCTCATTTGCTGCAACTTCAGCAGCTGCATCTTGTCTTTTAGCCGAGAGCCGGCTGGAGTGCCTAGAGGAAACCCTCGAATGAGAAGAGAGCTTAGTGTGGTGTGACTTAACACTCATCCTGTCTGAGGCTTCTAACTTAGGCATAGACTCAGTCTCTTTCCATTTTTCATCCCTTTGACTTTTCACATCTGAGGCTACGGATTTAGATGAAGACTCAGTGTCCTTCCAAAGTTCTTCATCTCTTTGAACCTCCGCATTACTTGGGCTTGGACACTTTCTTACAGATTCGATAATTGTCTTTGTTATGGCTTCACACGTATCCATCCTTCGTCTTGTGTCACTATCTGGAGATTCAATGCGTCTCAAGTCATCATAGGCTGCATTCACATCCTTAGAAGCACTCAAAACCTTGGAAACATGTTCTTGTAGCAGATCCTTTGAGCATTGACCATCTATAGCTCCTTTGGCATTCTTAATGACAACCTTCCACTTCTCATAGCGCACACTGAAACGATGTGCAGCCTTCTTTATGTGCTCACCGTACAGTTCTTTGCCCTTTTCCGTCAATGTACAGACTCGTTGGCTCTGTCGTGCTCTTTGTGAGGTAGTAGAAACATCATCAGCTGTGCCTTCAACTGCTTGTAGTTGCTCATCTGCAGAAAGTTGTTCCACATCACCCTTTTCACTGACTTCTGGATTAGCCTCAAACTCTGCCATTGTTGGAGGGGTTTGGGTTTTTTGTGTATCTTACTTAGCCTTAATGTAAAGGTGCAGCAGCTTAAATTTGATTTGGTAGTTGAGGAGCAAATGAATATTGATCTTCATTTACTGTTACAACTTTAAAGCACAGTAATTACTATTACTCCTTAAACATCACTTAACATGTATACTTAAGTCACATTACATCTCTTGTCCAAGCCAGTAATACTGTTTCTTACAGCAACTGCTGAAGCCCACCATATGCACAATGCACAGGTTACTCATCACAACATTATCAAATCAAATCAAATCAAATCAAATCACTTTTTATTGTCACATCACATGTGCAGGCACACTGGCACAGCACATGCGAGTGAAATTCTTGTGTGCGAGCCCCACAAGCAACAGAGATGTGCAAACACAACAACACAAACGAGCAAAATACAAGAATGGCCAACCTGAAACTAATAAATATATGTACAATATATAATAGTGTATGCATTTCTGGATGTGTATACTAAATATTTTCCTACGTGTGTGTGTGTGTGTGTGTGTGTGTGTGTATACACATTTTTACAAATTAAATAGTAAAAAAATAAAATAAAATAATAATAATAATAATAATAATAATAAAATATATAAAATATACAGAGTTGAATATGTGCAAAACAAGTGGCATTTATATACAGTGTGGAGTGCATAATGTTGAAGTTCCAGTAGTGAAGCTGAGGTGTCTATGACGTGTTCAGCAGTCTGATGGCCTGATGGAAAAAGCTGTCTCTCAGTCTGCTGGTTCGGGACCGGATGCTGCAGAACCTCCTTCCTGATGGAAGCAGTCTGAACAGTTTATGGCTGGGGTGACTGGAGTCCTTGATGATCCTCCCCGCTTTCCTCAGGCACCGCTTCCTGTAGATGTCTTGGAGGGAGGGAAGCTCACCTCCAATTATCCGTTCAGAGCACCGCACTACTCGCTGGAGAGCTTTGCGGTTGTAGGCGGTGCTGTTGCCATACCAGGTGGTGATGCATCCAGTGAGGATGCTCTCAATGGCACAGTGATAGAAGGTCCTGAGGATGCGGGGGCTCATGCCGAATCTTTTCAGTCTCCTGAGAAAGAAGAGGCGCTGCTGCGCCTTCTTCACTGTTTTGTTTGTGTGTACTGACCACGTAAGATCCTCAGCCAGATGTACACCAAGGAACCGGAAGCTGCTCACTCTCTCCACAGCAGCGCCGTTGATGGTGATGGGGGTGTGTACTTCTCTGCACCTCCGGAAGTCCACTATCAACTCCTTTGTCTTTGCGACGTTGAGGGTGAGATGGTTGTCTTGACACCAGTGGGTCAGGGCGCTGACCTCCTCCCTGTAAGCCGTCTCATCACCGTTGGTGATAAGACCCACCACTGTAGTGTCGTCCGCAAACTTCACAATGATGTTGGAGTTGTTAGTGGCTGTGCAGTCGTAGGTGTAGAGTGAGTACAGGAGAGGGCTCAGTACACACCCCTGTGGAGCACCAGTGTTCAGTGTGATGGGGGATGAGGTGATGCTGCCCAGTCTGACCACCTGGCGTCTGTCAGACAGGAAGCTAAGGATCCAGCTGCAGAGGGAGCTGCTCAGTCCTAGATCCTGCAGTTTCCTGTCCAGCTTCGAGGGAACGATGGTATTGAATGCTGAGCTGTAATCTACAAACAGCATCCTCACATACGTGTCTCTCTTCTCCAGGTGTGACAGGGCAGTGTGTAGTGTCAGGGCTATGGCATCATCAGTGGACCTGTTGTGGCGGTATGCAAACTGTAGAGGGTCCAGTGAGTCGGGTAGTGCAGAGCAGATGAAGTCCCTGACCAGCTTCTCGAAGCATTTGCTTACGATGGGGGTCAGGGCTACAGGTCGCCAGTCGTTCAATGAGGAGATGGTGGAGGATTTGGGTACAGGGACGATGGTGGCCATTTTGAAGCAGGCTGGGACTACAGACAGAGAGAGGGAAAGGTTGAAGATGTGCGTGAACACTCCAGCCAGCTGAGCCACGCATGACCTGAGGACGTGGCCGGGAATCCCGTCCGGACCAGTAGCTTTGCGTGCGTTCACCTTCCTGAAGCACTTCCGCACATCCTCCTCAGACACAGTGTGCGCACTGACGTCATCCGCGGTGCGCACACTGTCCGGTCTCATGGTGTTCGCTGTGTCGAATCTAGCGTAGAATACGTTTAGATCCTCACACAGAGAGGCCGTGGTCTGCAGTGTGCTGGTTTTCCCTCTAAAGTCTGTGATCGTGTTTAGTCCCTGCCACATACTCCGAGGGTTGTCAAACTGTTGTTCCACCCTGTCCCTGTACTCACGTTTGGCTGCTTTGATCGTCTTCCGGAGTTGGTAATGTGCGTGTTTGTAGTCCGATGTGTTCGCGGAGGCAAAGGCGGTGTTCCGTGCCGCCAGTGCCGCGCGAACATCTCCGTTAATCCAGGGTTTTTGATTTGGGAAGGATTTGACTGTTCTGGATGGGACGACATCTTCCACGCATTTCCTGATAAATCCACAGACTGAGTCTGTGTATTCATCAATGTCTCTGGCGGCCACGTGAAACATTTCCCAGTCCGCGTGATCAAAACAGTCCCGCAGCGCAGACTCCGATTGGTCCGTCCAACAGTGCACCGCCCTCCGGGTTGGAGCTTCCTGTTTCAGCTTCTGCCTGTAGGCGGGCAGGAGCAGGATGGAGCAGTGATCTGATTGGCCGAATGGGGCGCGGGGGAGGGCTTTGTACGCATCCCGGAAAGAGGTGTAACAGTGGTCGAGTTGCCGGTTTCCACGTGTGTTGAAAAGGATGTGTTGATGGAGTTTTGGTGAGACTTTCTTCAGGTTTCCCTTATTAAAGTCTCCGGCTGTGATAAACGCTGCCTCTGGGTGTGCGGTTTCCTCGCTGCTGATCGCGCTGTACAGTTCCCTGAGTGCACGGTCAGTGTCGGCTTGTGGGGGAATGTAAACAGCCGTAATAATCACTGCTGTAAATTCCCTCGGTAGCCAGAATGGCCGGCACTTAATCATCAGGTACTCCAGGTCCGGTGAGCAGAAGGATTTGACCGGGTGCACGTTCGCATAATCACACCAGCTGTTGTTGATCATGAAACACACACCACCGCCTCTGCTTTTCCCAGTAAGATCCTGTGACCTGTCCGCGCGGTGCACAGAGAACCCCGGCAGTTGTATTGCGGAGTCCGGTACTTTGTCCGATAGCCAGGTTTCTGTGAGGCAGATCACGCAGCAGTCCCGCATCTCTCGCTGGAATGAGATCCGTGCCCGAAGCTCGCACAGCTTGTTCTCCAGAGACTGCATATTAGCCAGTAATAAACTGGGTAACGGTGGTCTGTAAGTGCGCCGTCTCAGTCGAACCAGAACGCCAGATCTTCTCCCTCTGCGTCGGCGTTTGCGGCCTCCAGGGCCAGAGAACAAAGGCGTCTCAGGTGAGATGAATGGGGGGTCTGCAAACGGAGCGTCCGTGTTGCAAAACTTGAACTCCGGAAAGTTATAAGAAAGACCGTCTTTTATGTCCAGTAAGGTTTGTCGGTCGTACACAAGGAGACAAGTGCTGCTCGTGAAAAAATAAAGGAAAGGTAAAATTAAACACAGAAGAAAGCCGTTGCTTGGGGGAGCTCGCGACGAGGCTGCCATACTCGGCGCCATCTTGATTTTTAACTTAACACTGTATGAATATCAGTCACTTGAACAGCAGAAATGTAAACAATGAGAAGGAAAGAAAAAAGAAGAAATATTCCAGTCCTTTGTTCATTTATAAAAGGAAACTTATCTTAATTATTTTTACAGTCCTTTTCCTTTTTATTTCTCTTTCTTGTGGTTAATTATATTGAGTCCTTTAACTGAGGCAACACTTATTTTCGGGGCACCTGACTTTCCTGCGGGGCTGCGTCCTTCATCTACCCATGCAGAGCGGAGTTCTCACTGTAGCACCCTCAAGGATTGACGTACGCACGATGTAGTTATAAAACAGGGTTTATTCTGGTCTTGGCAACCCGTGAGAACTGCTCACGGAAAAAACAATAAAACAAAAACATCACATCAAAATGCGCTCTTGTACGTAGTGTCAATCAATCAAAAAATCCTTAATTACAGAAAATAAACCATTTAAAATACACAAACCTCGTGAGCTGACATCCAGGAGGTGCTAAATACTCCTTTATGGCCTTATTGCCTTATCTTCCATCTTCTTCGTCAATTATTTCCACTCTTTAAACGATATTTTCTCCATGTGTGGAGCTAACTGTGAGTTGCAGCATGCAGACACCATGTGAGCTAGCAAAAGAAAAGTGGCTGGGTGGAGACCCAAACAGCAAAGCTGTACCCTACACAGTTCACCACCAGAGGGCGCAAAGGAACAAAATCCAGACATACAGCTTAACAAATATCAAATGCAACAAACATCAAATGCAACAAACATCAAATGCAAAAGACCGTTACACGCATGGTCAGGCTCCCTCTGCTTCAGGCACGTGCAGAGGGGGGGGGGGCTAGAGGGGCTTGAGCACCCGCCCCTTTCCTGATGCGTGCCCAAAGTGCCCTTTTGTTGAGGCAACTTTTTAAAAAAAAAATTATTATTATTATTTTTTTAATGTGTGTGTGCGTGCGTGCGGAGTCCTGTCTGTGCCCCTCAACAATAATATTTAACTATTAATCACAGTTTTGCTAAATAAAAGGATCTGGCTTGCATCAGTCACATGATCACTATTAACCAATGATCGCCCTTGACGGCAGAACGCGCTGGTTACGAGCCGGTGTTGTGCCAAAAAGTGACTGTCTGCCAGAAACTGATTGCCGTCCGCGGGAGCGCGCGCAGCTTCTTAAAGCCGCAGCGCCCGGATTACTTGCGTTGCCAGCTACTTCCGTGCAACTGATATAACGTGGGGGGAAAAAAAACGCAAACACATTTATGCCTTTGTTATTAGGCAAAGGTATGCATTTATGGAGCTTTAACGTTTCTTGTAACCGAATTATGACGCTTATCAGAAGGTTGCTTTCAGTGTGTAGCGCAGTCACGAATGACTACACGCATCACGATGGAATAATTAATGCCTACAGGTTTAGTATGTCTACTCTCGTTGTTCATATTTGTTATAAGACTGTCGAATAGTAGTTAAAAAAATAAAGACCTATTGTGCCAGTATCACCATGACTCTTTCTTGTTTGTTCAGAATAACGACTAAGAACATGGCATTTTAGCGCTACCAAAAAGTGATTGTGGCCTATAACTTGTCACTGAAACAATATTTCGGCTTCAAACTTGTTGGATATATTCCAGAAGGGTTACATGTGATATATTATATCCCAAACACTCTCCAAGAACTGCTGAATAACTTGTACAGGAACAATAAAACTGATAATATGCCATTTTCAAGCTGCCAAAAGGTGATTATGGACTATAACTTGTCACTGAAACAATATTTCTGCTTCAAACTTGGCGGATGTCATTTAGAAGGGTCATATGTCAAATATTACATCTCAAACAGTCCCTTAGAACTGCTGGATAACCTGTAAAGGAACATTAATACCGATAATATGTCATTTTCAACCTGCCAAAAAGTGATTGTGGACTATATCTTGTCACTGAAACAATATTTCTGCATCAACTTGTTGGGTATCATCCAAAAGGGTTACATGTGACACATTATATCTCAAACAGTCTCTAAGGACTGTTGAATAACTATTAAAGGACCATTAATACCCATAATATGCCATTTTCAAGCTGCCAAAAGGTGATTATGGACTATAACTTGTCACTGAAACAATATTTCTGCTTCAAACTTGGTGGATGTCATTCAGAAGGGTCATATGTCAAATATTATATCTCAAACAGTCCCTCAGAACTGCTAAATTACCATTAAGGGAACAATAAAACTGACAATATGCAATTTTCAACCTGCCAAAAAGTGATTGTGGCCTATATCTTGTCACTGAAACAATATTTCTGCTTCAAACTTGTTGGGTATCATCCAAAAGGATGATATGTGGCACATCATATCCCAAACAGTCTCTAAGAAATGCTGAATAACTTTTAAAGGAACATTAATACTGATAATATGCCATTTTCAGCCTGCCAAAAAGTGATTGCCGCCTATATCTTGTCACTGAAATACTATTTCTGCTTCAAACTTGGTGGATGTCATTCAGATGGGTCATATGTCAAATATTATATCTCAAACAGTCCCTTAGAACTGCTGAATAACTTGTACAAGAACAATAACACTGATAATATGCCATTTTCAAGCTGCCAAAAAGTGATTGTGGACTATAACTTGTCACTGAAACAATATTTCTGCTTCAAACTTGTTGGATATCATCCAGAAGGGTTACATGTGACACATTAGTGGTACAATGGTTAAGTTATGTTTTTTCAATGTTTTTGAAATGTTTCTTGTTTTGTATCGTTGTCTCCTATAATATTTATTGGTTGTTTATTTGTTTATTAATTCATTAATTTATCTTCGTGTTGCTGTGTGTGTTTCTGTGTTGTTCACAAGTTCAGCTTTGATTGCAATTTGTTTGTAGGATGATTCAATTATTTTGTGTTTCCTAACATGTTAGCATAGTTACTGTATGCAAAGAATTAATATATATGTTGTTCCATGGTTTACTGGTGTTGAGCTTCCGCTATACCCTCTGTTTCTGGTCTATTTGTTAGTTTATTTTAACTGGTGGTTTCTTCTTTAATTGGATGTAATTGTTATTTGTTTTTGGTTTTCATTTCAATTAATAAGTGCTGTATTGGAATGACATTTTTATTACCGTTTGTTTTGTCTTTCCTATTACTTGGTGTTCCTAATGTGTTTAAGCAGATCTCCTCCCACCTGTTTCCATTTGGCCATTATCCTTTTTTTGTATTATTTTTGAATTACAACACTTTTGAAATTTGACGTTTTATGCACAGGTTGAAAATGACATATTATCGGGATTAATGTTATTTTAAAAGTTATTCAGCAGTTCTTGGAGAGTGTTTGGGATATAATATGTCACATGTAACCCTTCTGGATGATATCCAACAAGTTTGAAGCAGAAATATTGTTTCAGTGACAAGATATAGTCCACAATCACTTTTTGGCAGGTCGAAAATGGCATATTATGGGTATTAATGGTCCTTTAATAGTTATTCAACAGTCCTTAGAGACTGTTTGAGATATAATGTGTCACATGTAACCCTTTTGGATGATACCCAACAAGTTGATGCAGAAATAGTATTTCAGTGACAAGATATAGTCCACAATCACTTTTTGGCAGGTTGAAAATGACATATTATCGGTATTAATGTTATTTTAAAAGTTATTCAGCAGTTCTTGGAGAGTGTTTGGGATATAATATATCACATGTAACCCTTCTGGAGGATATCCAACAATTATGAAGCAGAAATATTGTTTCAGTGACAAGATATAGGCGGCAATCACTTTTTGGCAGGTTGAAAATTGCATATTATCGGTATTAATGTTATTTTAAAAGTTTTTCAGCAGTTCTTGGAGAGTGTTTGAGATATAATATGTCACATAGGACCCTTCAGAATGACATGCAGCAAGTTTGAAGCAGAAATAGTATTTCATTAACAAGATATAGGCCACAATCACTTTTTGGCAGGTTGAAAATGACATATTATTGGTATTAATGTTATTTTAAAAGTTTTTCAGCAGTTCTTGGAGAGTGTTTGAGATATAATATGTCACATAGGACCCTTCAGAATGACATGCAGCAAGTTTGAAGCAGAAATAGTATTTCATTAACAAGATATAGGCCACAATCACTTTTTGGCAGGTTGAAAATGACATATTATCGGTATTAATGTTATTTTAAAAGTTTTTCAGCAGTTCTTGGAGAGTGTTTGAGATATAACATGTCACATAGGACCCTTCTGAATGACATCCACCAAGTTTGAAGCAGAAACATTGTTTCAGTGACAAGATATAGGCCACAATCACTTTTTGGCAGGCTGAAATGGCATATTATGTCATGGTCCTGGGTCATTTTGACCCAGCGTTTTGTGTTTTGTGATTATTTTCCTCTGTTCTAGTTATTCTGTGTCCTCCCCCCTTGTGTCCGGTTCGGGTTCTAGATTTCCTGTTTTGTTCTGAAAGTCTGTGTCTGTTGTCATTGTGTTCAGCTTGTCTCCTCCGGTCCTCATGTGTATTAGGTTCAGCTGTTCTTCCCTCCTGTGTGTGATTACCTGATTACCTTGTGTGTGTATATTTAGTGGGTGTCGGTCTGTGTTCGTTTTCGGCTCGTCTGCATTCTTCCGTGTGTCTCTGCGTCTCTCTGCCCCGCACCCCTTTTGTATGGTCTCAGGTTTGTCACTTAGTTTCTCCCAGTTTAGGTTTCCGTTTGTAATTACTCATGCTTCATTGCCTGTTTTTGCCACTACCACCCTGTAAATAAACTTCACTCGTATCATCAGTTTGCTGCATTTTGGGTCCTCCTTTTCCTCCACTCCACACGGCTCACTCCGCCAGCCGTGACAGTACGAGCCGACCAAACATGGACCCAGCAGCATCCGCACCTTCCCAGGAGTTTCGGGAGGAAGTAATTGACTGTGTCTCAAGGTTAATCAACCTGTGGCTCGAACGTGAGGGAGAGGAGGAGTTACAGCAGCTAATTTCTGCTCACTTCTGGCTACTCGGCTCTCTTCACCCGCTCGCACAGGACTTCATTCTTCACGAACTGCACTTTCACCCTCCAGCCGCTACCGCTTCCCAACCCAGCCCGGCAGTGAAGATTTTGCCCAGCCCGGCGGTGAAGATTTTGCCCGGCCCGCCGGAGGTTTTGCCCAGCCCGCCGGAGGTTTTGCCCGGGAGGAAGCGACGATCGCGCCGTCGGCGCGTCGCCCCACAGCCGGAGATTAGGACTTCGGACCTGCCGGCTGTGGTGAGTGGAAAAGACACTCCGTCTGTTTCGCCAGCTCGTATGACTGTTTATTCCGGGGCTGTGTTTGTTGAGTCAGCTGCCCAGCCGGTAGCTCAGTTAGCCGCTCGGTCATCACCTCCATCACATTCAGCCTCACGACCCATAGCTCAGTCATTACCACAGCCAGACTTATTGGAAACTATGTTACAATCCATAGCCCAG
Organism: Mchenga conophoros; assembly: GCF_057382185.1. Classification (NCBI taxonomy): domain Eukaryota; kingdom Metazoa; phylum Chordata; class Actinopteri; order Cichliformes; family Cichlidae; genus Mchenga; species Mchenga conophoros. The sequence goes on along the minus strand of NC_140528.1, from coordinate 22,804,968 downwards.
TCAATAGCTCAGTTGGTAGAAGACTCATCAGCCTTGTTATCAGCTCAGCCGTCATCTTCACCTACTCCTCCGGTACTTCAAGTTGAGTCCATCCAACCTGAAAAGAACTATTTTTCATCTGTTCATTACAAGCAGAGAGACAAACCACACAATACTGAAAACATTCCTCAAGAGCTGGCCAGTTCTGAGACTGTGACGCACTCCAGGGCCTCCCCAGAGGCTGGGTTCCAGCCCCCAGCCGACTCTGGACCCCTGGAGGTTAAGAAGCCAGCTGAGGACTGCATCCGGCTGTCGCTGCCTGAGCTGAGTCACTGCTCTGTGCAGCCGCAGTCCGCTTTGTGTTTGCCAGAGGCCCGTGCGCCTGCTGGTTCCGATCTGTCCCTGCCAGAGGCCCATGCGCCTGCTGGTTCTGTTGCGTTCCTGCCAGAGGCCCGTGTGCCTGCTGGTTCTGACCTGTGTGTTCCAGGGGCCCCGGTGCCCACTAGTCCAGAGACTGTTTTCGCTGGGGGGCCCGAGGAGCCCGTCCAGCCCCAAGACTCGTCAGCTGGAGGGCCCGAGGAGCCCGACCAGCCGCCAGCTGCAGTCTCATCATCCTCGCCCGCTGCAGTCTCATCATCCTCGCCGTCGCCTGGTCCAGCTGCAGCCTCATCATCCTCGCCGTCGCCTGGTCCAGCTTCAGCCTCATCATCCTCAACGTTGCCTGGTCCAGCCTCTGCTTCGGTCTCGTCTGGTGCTACGAAGGCCACGCCGCCATCGGGTCCCGGACTGCCGCCTCGACATCAGCGGTCGTCTGTCAGGCCGCTGGTGGAGCGTCATCGTCGATATGGACGACCTCCTAGACGCCGCCGCTGCCTTCCGTGCGGTCGGCCTCCAGACTTGTGTCATCGCCGCCGTTGCTGTCCGCACAGTCAGCCACCTGAACGGTTTCCCAGTCGCCGCCGCTGCCGTGTGCACGGTCGGCCCCCTGAACTGCCTCCACTCCGCCACCGCTGCCTTCCGCTCGGTCGGCTTTTGGATCTGTGTCGCCGACGTGGCCGGCCTCAGAAGATGAACTGTCCTGGACTTCTGAGTTGTCAGCCTCCGGGCCGGCCTCCTGAACTGTGTTTTGTCCTTGTGCTCCAGCATGTGTGTTTGTTTTGGACAAGTCACTTGGTTCACTGGAGCTTGTTTTTGTTCGGTGTTGGTCCCTCCGTCCTGGGCCCCCCGCCGCCCGCCCTGGGTTGGTCGTCTGTTTTTGTTTTGGGCTGTCTGGAGCCAGCCCTTGGAGGGGGGGTACTGTCATGGTCCTGGGTCATTTTGACCCAGCGTTTTGTGTTTTGTGATTATTTTCCTCTGTTCTAGTTATTCTGTGTCCTCCCCCCTTGTGTCCGGTTTGGGTTCTAGATTTCCTGTTTTGTTCTGAAAGTCTGTGTCTGTTGTCATTGTGTTCAGCTTGTCTCCTCCGGTCCTCATGTGTATTAGGTTCAGCTGTTCTTCCCTCCTGTGTGTGATTACCTGATTACCTTGTGTGTGTATATTTAGTGGGTGTCGGTCTGTGTTCGTTGTCGGCTCGTCTGTGTTTCTTGGTATCCTGTTCCTTAGTCTGCGTCTCTCTGCTCCGCTCTCCGTTTTGTAGATTTCAGGTTTGCTCTTTAGTTTCTCCGAGTTTAGGTTTGTCATTACTCATTGCCTGTTTTTGCCACTGCCACCGTGTAAATAAACTTCACTCGCATCATCAGTTTGCTGCATTTTGGGTCCTCCTTTTCCTCCACTCCACACGGCTCACTCCGCCAGCCGTGACATATTATCAATGTTAATGTTCCTTTACAGGTTATCCAGCAGTTCTAAGGGACTGTTTGAGATGTAATATTTGACATATGACCCTTCTAAATGACATCCGCCAAGTTTGAAGCAGAAATATTGTTTCAGTGACAAGTTATAGTCCATAATCACCTTTTGGCAGCTTGAAAATGGCATATTATCAGTTTTATTGTTCCTGTACAAGTTATTCAGCAGTTCTTGGAGAGTGTTTGGGATATAATATATCACATATAACCCTTCTGGAATATATCCAACAAGTTTGAAGCCGAAATATTGTTTCAGTGACAAGTTATAGGCCACAATCACTTTTTGGTAGCGCTAAAATGCCATGTTCTCAGTCGTTATTCTGAACAAACAAGAAAGAGTCATGGTGATACTGGCACAATAGGTCTTTATTTTTTTAACTACTATTCGACAGTCTTATAACAAATATGAACAACGAGAGTAGACATACTAAACCTGTAGGCATTAATTATTCCATCGTGATGCGTGTAGTCATTCGTGACTGCGCTACACACTGAAAGCAACCTTCTGATAAGCGTCATAATTCGGTTACAAGAAACGTTAAAGCTCCATAAATGCATACCTTTGCCTAATAACAAAGGCATAAATGTGTTTGGGTTTTTTCCCCCCACGTTATATCAGTTGCACGGAAGTAGCTGGCAACACAAGTAATCCGGGCGCTGCAGCTTTAAGAAGCTGCGCGCGCTCCCGCGGACGGCAATCAGTTTCTGGCAGACAATCACTTTTTGGCACAACACCGGGAACGAGCTTACAAAGAGCACGCGCATTTGTTGCGGTCCGGAGCTGTAGGAGAAACACAAGTTAACTCAGAGACATTGGTCGTGTCCAAATTCATGGGCTACATTCTCCCGAGGACCCGGCCTTCGCGGTCTACGTGGGCCGGGTCCTCAGAAGATCGGGTAGGCCGGAAGTAAACGGCCGTGAAATTGGACGGTCTAGCCTTCTGATTAGCGTCACCGCTGTCTCGGTGGAGTTTAATAAACTCAGCCGTCTGCTCCTTGCTGTCTAAAATATAACAGGACACTGGAGTAAACTCTCGGCCATCTCACACTTCTGTTTAATCAGTTTTCTGTTTGACGTTTAGTCAGCTGTGTGAAAACCAAGGAGGAACCCACCCGGGGGATTAATAAAGTTTTATTTTATCTAATCTAATAACTTTAATCTCAGCCAAACCGATTTACTCACGAACAAACAAAACACTGAAAAAAAGCCCAACAATAACATTTTTAGGTTGTCTAAGTGACTTATATATTACGTTTGTCACGGCCGGGCGGGTTGCACACAGTAATTCGGCGTGCCCGTGTGGCGTGTTGGCTAGACCCAAGCGCGGCGTAGCTCTAGTAATAAATAATAATGTAAGGATTCTGAATCAGCACCATGATGCCCATAGTATATACAGTATTCTGAAGAAGGTCTAAAATGTCACTGTGCGTGCATGTGTGTGTTTTATTTAGATGGATTTTTTAAAAATATTACTCATGATATAACATTGTGCAGACATGGCTGGTAAGGACATGAGGAGGAAACAGCAGGAGCTGTGTGAGGCTACTAAAGGCAGGGCTATAACATTTTTCTGTCATCATTTTATTATAGATTAAGTGCAGGAGTTGTTAGGTGTGGATAATTAGATTATAGTTTATTGCAATAGCAAGTTGTGCCTTGTTCTCACATAGACAGCAAGTGGAGAGTGATATATGAAATGATGGGATGGAAGGAAGAAGAGAAGCAAAGAGTGATTCACAGGCAGAGCCTAAATTATTTCTCACAGTTTTTGTTGCCTTATGGTTCCAAGCGCTGTCACCAATCTTTGTATTTTGTTATTTTCTCATGACACTTGTTTAATCTGCTACCATCTCTCCTATGGACTTTTTAATGTCTACAATCTCAGATCAACACAGCCCTGCCCTTCCCATAGTAGACTCTTGATGAATGTGTGTTGTTGTTATTCAGCCTGGTTCAATGTGCCCCTTTTTAACTTTGAGCACCCGCCCCTTTAAACCTCTCTGCACGGCCCTGGAGAGGAGGCTCTTCAACTCTGACACTGACAACAAGGATTTGTTTGGTTTTGCAAGTGACAACGAAGGAGAGAAGCTGAGAGTGGATGACGAAGCCACCCTGAGCCTGTTCGTATCCGACACTGGAGGAGAGGACTTTGGTGGTTTTAGTGCGCAGGAAGAAGAGAAAGATGGTGAATGACTGACTTTTCTTCTTGTTAAAGCCGTGTCACTGCACCTGAGCCTAAAAGGTAGTCTGAATCTATTTTTCTGGTGTGCTGTAGGTTATTGTTATGTACTACATTTGTTACTCATTTATGAAGCACAGTACATGTTTTGTACTTGTAATTACCGCTACTTGTACATATACCCTAAAAGGTTATGCAAATATGTACCCATAACTTGTTTTTCAAAATATTAATAAAAGTGGTGTGTCTCCAAACAGCCATCTCTTTCCTGACAATTCGATTTGTGCATATTCTCTTACATATGATAAGTCAACATTGAAACACCTGCGGCTTTTAGTCAGGTGCGGCTAATGTATGTACAAAACAGGATTTTCGCCTGATTTTAGCTTGTGCGGCTAATATTCAGGTGCGCTTTGTAGTCCGGGAAATACGGTATTTAAATTTACTTGAGTAGGGTAGAGTCATGCTAATGACCTAATAATTTTATTCAGGTGTGTTGCAGCAGAGATACATTTAAAAGCTTCAGGACGCTGGCTCTCAAGGCCTGGAGTTTGACACCCCTGCTTTACACAAAGATGGGTTAAATCACAGTGCAAAGAATGAATGAATAAATGAAATATAAAAAATAAATAATTATTAAATAGTCTTACACATCAATGTCATTGGTTGACTTTTGAAGTATTTGAATCCTTATTGGGTTCCCTGAGTGACAGAAGGATTAAAACACTTTAAAATCAGTACTGAAAATATGTGCAGACATTACTGGATAGATTTAGGGTTAGAATCAATAAATCACTATCATGTTAATAAGATAAGACGCATTACAAAACGACATACTAGAAAGTGAAAAGGTAACTTTTCTTCAAGCAGCATAGTGGAGCAACAGAAAAAGACAAACCCCAACACCAGCACTGCTGCAGCTATTACAGTGATTGAGGGAAAATCTGTGAAAAAAACAGAAAAACGTGACGCTGACCAACAATAATACATCACTCATGAAGTACTGAAGTCATTGTTATTAGATCCCAGTCAAATTTACCCAAGTATCATCCGTCTCTAGTCTAGTCTGTGGTATACAGAAAGAGTTTCTCACCACCAACAGATGTTTTTTGGACCTCAGGAATCGTCTCCATCACCTCTCTGTGAGGAGCAGAGAGCACTCGTGCTGCACATCCCACCTGTGTGCTGTGTTTACGTGAACCTGAGAGCACAGCTGTAGTGGTGACAGTGAATGTAGCGTTGGTGTTGGACACACTGACAGTGTTGTACTGTGAGAAGTTGAGGTCTTGTTGTGAGAGTGTTACAGTGGGAGCAGGTCGACCAGTGGCTGAACAGGAAACAACCCACTCTTCAGCAGAGTTTGACTCTCTGACATCAACAACAGGTTCATGCAGCTCTGTGAAGGATCAGGAGATATTGCAAGGAATATGTTGTTGAAAGGAAATCAGTTTCTAGCACATTTAAACACATTAATGCAAAAGTTCTTACCATAGACTTGGAAGCAGGTTCTACCAGTGAAGGAGCCTTCAGGATAAGTGTTAAACAGACAGTGATAGCATCCTTCATCCTGCTCCGTCACATTCCTGATGACTATGGAGCAGTTCTGTAGTCCAGTGTATTTAAACTTGACTTTATCGTTAAAGCCATCATTCACTCTCTGACCATAGTACTTGCTGTAGGTGGCAACATTTGTCTCCACATCACGTGAGATTTTCTGCCATGTGACCTGAAGGACGTCTTCAGTGTCCAAGAGCTGACAGCTGAATTCAGCATCTTCTCCCACTGCTGCCAGCACAGTCTGCTGTGTTTGGACCACTGCTGTTAGAGCTGCATGGAGAATAACATGAGTTAGAGATGTGGAACTGAGAGGTATTGATGGGAAGGATTAAACAATAATTCGGGTCATGGAGTAGTCTGTGTTTTAGGCTCAAACAAATTGACATATGGGTACCACTTAAATGTGATGTAGACTATAAATATAAACCTGACACTCATTGTTTCATACTGTATGTTTCAGGGACATTTTCTTTCATCTATAAAAAAAAAGTAAGACAATTCAGTTAGCTACCAACTAAACAAAGAAAGTCAGATAGATGTACAGATCGTGTCTATATTGGTTCTGTTGGTCCATGACCAATTCTGGAGGTCTGTACTGCATTTGAACTTTTTCAACAATTTGGAGGTCCAACCATGATTTAAGCTGGACATCAATATGGCGTTCAACATTAGAACCTTGGACTTGATGTATATTTGTTGGACATCATGTAGATATCTATGACAAGTGCAGGGAATTTAAAGGTTTAATTGAGGTCATATTTTTTATTTACAAAATATCAATATTGGGGTTACAAAACAATCCCTTCAGTGGACCAAAAATGAATTATAAAACCCATCACTTCAACATAACCAATACCAGGACTGGTATTGACTGGTAACTCGTGCTACTGTAGAAATTCCCATTGATTTTCTACATTTTCCCAGAGGCCTCCCCTTCTGTGGATTACTAGTATGTTATTTATTAATTTGTGCCTCAGTTATTTCAGATCAGTTATTTCACTGGGGAAGCCCTATATTGCCCACTTCCTAATTTCAGCACAGTTTGATCTTTCTCTTTAGCATGTATGTAACTTTGGTTTGTTGAGATTTTGGCATTACTTCTGTCATAAACATTCTCTCTCAGACATAACTGACTAAGATTTCTGTGGTTACCCAGAACATTTTAATAGACTTTTTGTAATCAATCAGGTCTTCAACCCCTTCTTTTTAAAATAGTGTATAAACCGTATGTATGTGTGAAAGACTGTTAATGTTTTGATAAATTGTTTATTTTAGAACAATTGGTGAGTGTGTTTAGCCACTTCACACTACTACACTTTGCTCTAAACTACATTCCTTCTCTGAACAGTATATATGTGAATGGACTGACGGATCTTTTCATTTCAAATGTTAAATAATTGTCAGTAAACTACTTATGACCTGAACTCCATCTCTGTCTAATGGAAATGAGTGCCTTCTTGTTTTTAACTACATTGGGGTTGTGAAACGTCTTTTACATTGTAGGCCACATACAACCCAATTTTTGTTAATTTACCAACCATACATACATAACACACAAACATGTGGTTTATCTATTGCTTTCATCGTAATATGAATAGGCATGGGGCAACCTTTAACAAAACAGTCTAAAGCTGTTTTCACACAGCTCTCAAAACAGTCTCATTAATCTGAATGATGAACAACTCATGACACAGAAAGTTGATTTTGTTCTTTTTTATTAGGCTGAGTGTTCAGTGGGAGAAACGTTTTGTCACTCATTCAAACAAAATCTAAACTCTTCAGTAATTGTATCTCCCTCTAATTCTGTCTAAAGACAATCTCTTTGTCACTTCAGAGAAAAGTTCTCACATTTTAGGATCAATTTTTAATTATTACGAGTGAAGGTTCTTGTTTTCTTTTTTTTTTCTCTTGTCACAATAAATAACTTTAAAAAACAAAAACAACAATACGGAATAAAACTTACCTTTTGAAAAGGCCATAAAAAGAAAAAACAAACACAGAATCCCACAGTCTGACATGGTGCACGTCTCTGTGTCCCCACTGGCTATTGTACCACGTATTGAAACAACGTCGTACAATAGCCAAATTATTGAAAACTCAAATGTCCCCGAAGGAAGGAAGAATCTCCCTTCCTTGTGGGACATTCCAAGGCATGTTAGAATGATCAACTGTACCAAGTAAAGTACAAAAACTTCCCAGTGCAGAGTTTCATCAGTGTCTTAATCAGCAAACTCAATCATTTTTTTCTGCATTTTGAAAATTCAGTAAAGCTGTAGGTGTCAACATTTGTCTCCACATCTTGTAAGATTTTCTGTCATGTGACCTGAAGGATGTATTTAGTCTCCGAGAGCTGACAGCTGAATTCAGCATCTTCTCCCACTGCAGCCAGCACAGTCTGCTGTGCTTGTATCACTGTTGTTAGAGCTGCACAAACAAAATAAGAGGCTTTCATAGTCCGTGTTTTATGTTTCATTTAAAAAAACAACAACAACAACTACATAACAGAATTCACTGAGGTACATACTGAACTTACAGGACAGAAACAAAGTACCAATCCTATTGCAGTAGTATATCTCCAGTAACAATACCAGCATTGGTATCAATACTATTGATAACTGCATCAATCTGCCCACCTCTAACTCGTGCTATTGTAGAAATTCCCTGTGAACTTATACATTTTCTCAGAAGCCTTCCCTCCGCGCATTACTGGTATGTTATTTATTATTTTGTGCTCCAAGTTCAGTTATTTCACTGGGGAAGCCCCGTAATGCCCACTTCTTCATTTCAGTACTGTTTGATCTTTCTCTTTAGCATGTATGTAACTTTGGCTTGTTGAGATTTTAGCATTACTTCTGTCACCAACATTTTAATGCTATCTTTACTCTGTTATAATCATCTCTCTATCTCAGGCATAACTGACTGAGACTTCTTTGGAAAAGTTCTCACATTTATGACCTTTTTAGGAGCTTCTTGTTTTGTTTTGTTTTCCTGTCACAATAAATAACTTAAAAAACCAAAAATGACAATATGGAATAAAACTTACCTTTTGAAGAGGCCATTAGAAAAACTAACAAATGTATAATCCCACAGTCTGACATGTTGCACCATTTGCCATGTCTGTCCCCTCACTGGCTATTATACAATGCATAGTGTTAGATTATAATATTATTTTATGCCATGTTATACCCCTAAGTAAAGATTGTGACTTATTAGGTAGTTTTAGTTGGCATTATTTTCCTGAATTAGAAGAAGCTGACAACTATTGCATTAGTTAAACTGATTTGCATTACATTAGACTGCTGATTTATTGTGGATGAATGATATTGTTTTATGATGTTATAAGAAATACTGTTCGCAGAAAGTCATCGCCTTATTTGTCTGATTAGAAGAGAACAGAACATGCTGGAGTTTTCTGCCCCATCTCAGCAGGAGCAGATAAACAGGGAGCCAAGGTCGTAGCTTAGGCGCTGTGTGAGAGAAAAGCATGTGAATGTTTAGGCTTTTATGATAAGGTGGAGGCACCAGAGGCTATAAAAGTTTGATCAATGCTCCACCAGTTTGAGATCTGAGGCTGTCTGCATACAGTGTCCATCTCCCACGCGTGTGATCATTAAAATCATCGTTTGACTTAACCCGGCCGGACCAGTGTTGTTATTGTGGTTTTTTCTCTTGTCTCCATCCCCAATTTTGAACTCGTAACACTCTGTAACTGTTAGCTAGGCAATTTCACATTTTTGTCTTTTTGTGGAATCAGTGTGTTTGAACAGCACAAATTCTGCCTTTTCTAATTTTGAAAGACTGAACATGATATAAACAAAATAAATCTGATCTGTTCCTCTATAAATCTGGACAAATCTCAGATTCTGAAGTTCTCAGCGCTTACATTTTGTCCTCTCTACACTTCTGCTGAAAACTGACATGTGATGTGTTTGTACAGCTTCCTCTGTCGGTTTTTAACAAACCAACAAATTATCCAACAGAAGAGTATACCTTTGAGACAATGGTGTAGGTCTACTTTGCAAACTGAGAGGATGGATGAGATGATGGTGCAGGTTTCCAGTCTTAATTCAGTCTTGTTGCCACATTGTGGTCACCTGTCACCTTACTTTTGCTGTGGGAATTATGAAATGATAGCTAGACTTTAGCTTGCCTGTAGTGGCATTAAATGATCCTTTAGAAAATAGTTATAAATGTATTAGTTCCCAACATTGTACATTGCTGAATCATTATTTTTACTGAAAGTCTGTTCAGTTTCCAAACTAAAAGTAAAATTGAGTGTGACTCGCCGGCACATTACAGTGAGACTCTCCAGTTTGATCAGCAGAGAAAAAAGATATCTCAAACAAAATATGACGGAATTTCAAAAACCTTAGTGGATCCCAAAGAGCTTACTAAAATTTAATGTTTGCTTTGATTCCTGCTTTGCTCACTCTTGGCGTTCTCTCCATGAGCTTCATGAGGTCATCACCTGAAATGGTTTCCAACAGTCTTGAAGGAGTTCCCAGAGATGCTGAGCACTTGTTGGTCCTTTGCCTTCACTCTGCGCTCCATCTCATCCCAAACCATCTCCACTGGGTTTAGGTCAGGTGACTGTGGAGGCCAGACCATCTGGTCAGCACTCCATCACGCTCCTCCTTGGTCAAACAGCCCTCACACAGCCTGGAGGTGTGTTTGGTGTCATTGTCTTGCAGCAGGAGGAGCAACCACTGCACCAGCGTAGAGTTTGGTAATCAGTCCAGAGGTCCAGAAACTTCATCCTGATGCCTAATTGCAGTCAGGGTGATGCTGCCAGCCCATAGATGTCTGTGCCTCCCTCCACTGATATGCCTCTTGGGTCATTACTGGCCCACTATCAAACTGGCCACGCAGAACGATGTTACAACTTCTCTGGACCCTTTCATATCTGTCATATGTGTTCAGGGTGAAAAACACAGTCTGCCAGTGGTGGCCTGATAATTCTGGTATTCTATGGCAAATGTCAATCATGCATGGTTCCAGTCAGTGAGTACAGGGCCTGCTAGAGGACATCAGGCCCTCAGGCCACCCTTATAAAATCTGTTTCTGATTGTTTTGTCAGATACAAGTACAGGTTACTGGTCTCTTCTCATACCAGTAGTGACACTGGTATGAGGAGGAAAAATATCAGTGTCCCCCACCTGTAAAACCATCCCATAATGACTGTAAAGAGTCTGTAGGATCTGGTCATGAAACAATCACAAATTAATATTTTTTAGAATAATTTCCAGAGTCATAACACACAGCCAGCAAAACATGGGAAGTAAATTCCAGGAAAAGAATGAAACCTTGCATAAAATGCCAGTTAAAGTCCAAAACTCTGTGACCTGACCCCAACCACAGTGTGGGCTGTGGACTATGTGGAGGTTGAAGTGTGGACCCAGAAGCAGACGCGTGGAAACAAAAGTTTAACCAAAAGCGAACCGTTTATTCAAGGCTGGTGAGCAAAACAAAACAAAAGGCAGGAGCAAACTAAAGGAAAACTAACCAAGACTAAAGTGGGGAAACTAAACACTGGGAACATGGAAAACTTGGACATAACTGTCATGGTGGGGTACACCAGTGTTATGATGAAGTGGACCCAAGTGCAGACAGGGAAGGAGGCAGAACTAAGTTTTGAAAAAAAAGGCAAGCTGTTTATTTAGGCTATAAACGTGAATACAAAATGAAAGCATCATGAGCAGTGGCAAAAACTAAACTGAAACCAAACTAGGAAAACTAACTGACTGTGACAAAACTGTGATAACTTTGAATCAACTGTGATAAGACCTGAAGGGAGGCAACGCAGACGACCTGACACTGAATAAAGAAAGACAGAGGACTTAAATACAGACAGGAGGTGATCAGGGGAAGTGGAAACACACGGGGGAACAGCTGACTGAAATGAACATAATGATGCCATGGCTAAAGTGAAACTAAACAATGTAGGGACAATGAACAAAAGGAAAGTCACACAATATATACACAGAGGGATGATAAGGGAAGTGGAAACACATGAGGACACAGCAGGGACAAATTAGATGTGATGAGACAGGAGAAAGCAAAACTGAACACACTGAACACAGGACACGAGACTTTCCAAATAAAACAGGATACAAACTAAGAGACACGGCTCGACACACATGGACCGACATGGGGATACTGAATGAATCACAAGGAGGGGAAACATCAACAAAACACAATGATGTGACTATGGCGACTATGGAGGAAGACCAAATACAGACGGGAAATTATTTTTGATAAAAGTAATATTAATTTGACTAATGGACAGGCAGTGATAAACAGCAAACAAACTGCTTCGCTTTACAGTCTTTGTTTTATCATCTGCAACTCCTGCAGTGTGAAACAGTCTTGGTATGTCAAACATAAAAACATTTTAGATACCGCTTCATCAGGTTACATATATATACCGTATTTCTTCATCAGAGAATCTATAATGTATTAAACTAAAAGTGTACACCTGGTTTAAAGAGTATTAACTAAATAAGAACGTGACAACTTTCAGTCATTAATGTAGCAGAGACAGAGTCTGACTAAAGGGACATCACAGTGAGACCTGTTTGATCTGCAGACACAGTCTCTCTCTACTAGGCAAGGCAAGGCAAGGCAAGTTTATTTGTATAGCACAATTCAACAACAAGGTGATTCAAAGTGCTTTACAGAGACATTAGAAACAAGAACAAATAAAAAGCATGATTTAAAAACACTAAGAGTGTGTTTGACTTTAACTTTCACACAAAATGATTCAGCTCCTCTAAACCCTCCAACAAACATTTACAAATGCTTAGAAACATTTTGTGTTTCTAATTACTAATGTTCCCCAGCCCCAGCATTCCCACAAATCTGTCTGTTTCCTTTTTTAAGTTTCACTGTCTGTCTTCTAAACTTCGCTGATGCAGCTGGTCGTCTTTGTGTGAATCTGCGTGTGAAGGTAATCGAATCAGTATGTATTTTTTTCTGATAATATCAGCTGTGTGCAGCTTCGCTCCAGCACAAACCATAGCATTGTTCATGATGACAGATATCAACGAGGTTGACTTGTAACACCGCAGTTATGTGAGCCGTCATTTGTAAGCCTCTTAAACTTTCTTACACTTTTACACAAAGTTTTATGGTAGTGCTTCTTCTTCTTTGGGGATTTTTGTTCAACAGACTGAAAAAAGCTGTAATATATTTTTGAAATATATTTAAATTGGTATTTAAAGGACTATAGCATATTCTAATTAGATTTATGATACTGTGTTAAGACAGTAAAATTGTGCATGAGTGTGTTTGTGTGTCTGTCTGAATTTTGCTGGTACTGCACTGATTGATGATTGTTGATGATCCACCTGACTAGTATAAATTAGAGTTTTATATAACAGAACAAATTTGATATCTTTAAAAATATTTTTTTAAATTCTTGCTTACTAGCTGACACTAAATTTCTAACTGATTCCTCTTCTGGGACACCCACACTGTGTGCAGTTTCATCTCAGCCCACTGTGTGATTGCACATTAAAGGACATTTCTCCCCAAATTCAATAAGCTCAGTGGATTATCATAACAGCGTATCAACAATTCATTTAAGAAATCCTTCTTAGTTATTGTCATGAAAATCTCAGTGGATTCTTGATTTTGCTCGTCTACTCTACAGCCTGGATAGTTTCATTTCAAACTGCTGCCGTGTTTCTGCCAAATTAAAAAACAGTTCTACTCAAATTCAACAAGGTTCAGTTAATAAACAATGATTAACAAAAGATTTTGTTCATATTTCATTATATAATTCTGATCCATCAAAAATATTCCTTCTTAGAATAATCCTTTCTCTTATTGAAGATCGATTTATTTTTCTCATTTTGGTCATTCCTATTAACTCAGCCATTTCCTTAATCAATCCCACTCCACCGCCCCCAAAACCATGGGAACACAGAGCAAGGAAAGCACAAAGTACACAAGAAGACGGGGACAATAAATACACACTGGATAATGAGACGAGAGGCAACGGGTGAGAGACATGATGCAGGAGAAAACTACAATAGTCACAGGAAGCAACAGTTAAAACAATAAAACAGGAAAACATGGAGAACAAGGCTTAAATTACATAGAGGAGAACAGACTGGACAGGGGAACATGAGATAGATAAATGCAGACGAGACTGAGACACTGATGGGAACAAATCATTAACCAAATGGGGGAAGTAAAACTCAAAGCTAAGTTCACAAGACATGAGACGATAAAAAAGAGGAAATGATACACAGAGACATACGCAGACATGTAGAAAACAGAAAGGAAAATATAAGTGAATGGGAAACATGACAGATGGGGAAATCAGACAATGACAGACAAACAGAGAGACAAGACAGACAAAGGGACATAACTGAAGTACAGAAAGGGATCACAAAAGCAGATATTTAGTGTTACAAAACCAAGAAGACAAACTACAATATGAAAACAGGGTACATGGGATATAGTAAATCCTAAAGCAAACTATTAACCATCCTTATATACAAAGAGCCAAACTAAAACACAAAAGACTCTCAAAAACAAAAAGGCATCACAAAACCCTGAGGAAAAAAACAGCGATCCTCCATCAGCTTCCGCTTATCCTTTTCAGGGTCGCGGGGGCGCTGGAGCCTATCCCAGCTGTCATAGGGCGAGAGGCGGGGTACACCCTGGACAGGTCGCCAGTCTGTCGCAGGGCCAACACACAGGGATAGACAACGATTCGCACTCACATTCACTCACACATTCACACCTAGTGGCAATTTGGATTATCCAACTAAATATCCCCACAAGCTGCATGTCTTTGGACGGTGGGAGGAAGCCGGAGTACCCGGAGAGAACAGCGATCCTAACAAATAATATTGCAGTGGTTGGAGATGGAACTTTGCGGACAGGTAGTAAATGGACTGATTCTTATATAGTGCTTTTCTACTCTCCTGGAGTTTTCAAAGTGCTCTATACAACAGGCCTCATTCACACAAGCACTTCTAAACACAAGTGCAAACTAATCATCAGAGGGCAACTTGGGGTTAGTATCTTGCCCAAGGATATTTGGCATGCAGGCTGGGGAAGCCAAGGTTCGAGCCACCAACCTTCCAATCAGCAGCTGATCTGCTCTACCACCTGAGCCACAGCCACCCACCCATCACAAGTGGGTGAGGCTGGTTCTGATATGGTGCTTTTCTACTCTGAGCATTCAAAGTGCTTCATACAAATGACTCATTCAAGGACTTTTCCTGTGCAGAAGAGTTTTCTATCTTGGGGTTAGTATCTCGTATCAAACAACCAACCTTCCAGTTACTTCGTGACCAGGGGCCTGTTCTTCGTACCTCGCTAAGTAAGTTAGCTGGATTTGATTGTTGACGATTTCGCGTGATCTTGGATCGTTCGGTTCCCCGAAGCTCATCCGGGACTTGCTGTCGTAGCAACAGAGCCGTAAGCGTAAACCTGCTCGGGAGCAGGTTTACTTTATGTAAACAGGATTAGATCACGGCCACGCAGGTATGTCCGCTTCATTTATACGAAAGCAACAGCGATATTTCACCACTGTTTCACCATAAATAAATAACATCAATGTAACTAAAGATAATGCAGCACTTGATCCTTTTATTGATGTCACACAGATACATACAGGTCATTTCCTAAAAAAGGGAAATGTACTATTAACATTCTACTACATGTATGTGATTATTACAGATGTAATTCATATTTCAGAGTAGTAATTGTAAATTACTTCGTGTAATCAAGATGAGAGACCACGGCTATAAAAGCGAAGGTGGATTTGGGAAGTCTGTCGCAGCCATGTCCTGTCTGTATACGCGAGCCACCCATTGCGGAAGGTGCAAGATTGATAAGGAGAGTCCTCAGAATTCAGCGTATATTGCGGGACAGACAGGATCCTTTAGCTCAGCGCGACAGTGTGCTCATAGAGAGATATCGATATTCCCGTGAGGATATTATTCACTTAACCAACTTGTTGACAAAGGGGTGCAGGACCACCACCTGTCTTTTTTTGCTCTGCCCTTTTCTTGGTTGCTGTTATAAACAAACAAACAGAGTATTTCAGGGTCTCTTTCCAAGAGACGAAAAGCAATATAAGTGATAAATATTACCATTCTGTAGAATATTCTTATATTTCACTTTTACTTGTTCCCATGTTCTAGTGGGTCCTGTTGTGGCTCTAATGTGAAAGGGGATATAATATAACATATTATAATATAATATAATGTAATATAATATTGGATAATATAGTGTGATATGAAATTACTTACGAGTTTAATTTGTCAGCAACTTTCTGCCAGCCCTCGCTCCTTGCTTTTGCAGCCTTTGCAGTGTTCCCTTGCGTTCTGATTAAACTCTGAAACTCCTGAAATCCCTCACTCAAGAGTTCTTGCTCTGCTGCCGAAAAATACCGAGCGTGCTCCTTCGACATTTTCGCCGACCAATCAAAGGGTTGCCGATCAATGTTTCTACTATCGATGCGTAGCCCCTGTTAAGCCACCCAGTGATCTCACATTACTTCATCCAGCTGTACTAATCGTCAACAGCAGGTGTGTTCGGGGAACCGGATTAGCGAGCTCACGGTTAGCGCGATGATTTGGTCTTGGATGTAGTAAGTGACGTACGAAGAACGGGCCCCTGCTCTAACTCCTGAGCTACAGACAGAAGAGGAGTTTGTTAAGAATTTTATGACAACTGTCAAAGTTTTTTTTCTATTGTTTATTAAATGAATCTTATTAAATTTGAG
Source organism: Mchenga conophoros (assembly GCF_057382185.1). Taxonomy (NCBI): domain Eukaryota; kingdom Metazoa; phylum Chordata; class Actinopteri; order Cichliformes; family Cichlidae; genus Mchenga; species Mchenga conophoros. The sequence continues at coordinate 22,788,658 of NC_140528.1, read as the reverse complement.
TAGAACGCTCCTTTTATTTCTCTGAAACCTTGCAGCTTTTGGTGGTTAAACTGCAAATATATAGAGAAGGTAACCCAGAGGAAGAATGCACAGAGACTTTAAGGTCAGCTATCAAGAATCATTTTTACGCATTTTGATGCAATGTTATGATATTTGATGTTGAAATTGATTAGAAACGACTAATTTCATTTCTACAGAATTATGCAGTGTGGGTGTCCAAGAAGATGAATTCAGAATTTCATGTCAACTATCATATATGATTGAATACAGAACCTTCATACACCTACCTGAAACCATTTAAATGACATTATTGAGTTCCTTCAAAGTTTCTCCGTTTGAACAGAGTTGTTCTTTAATTTCTCGTGTCTCAAGCAGCAGTTTGAGGTGAAACTATGGATGCATGAAAGAGCAGCTGAGCCAAATGACAACTGAATTTCAACTATAAGAGATGATTTTCAGAAATATTTTACATTTTTTGAAGTTATTTTAGATTTGAATGAATCATGAATGAAGAAGCATTACCAGAAAAATTAAGAAGAAAAGACAACTTGAGTGAAAAACAAATGACACTGTGGCTTTATTTCTGTTAACTTCCTGAAAACCATGTGTGTTGTTATGTGTGTGATCAGCAAAAAGGGATAAGAAGCAGCACTACCGTAAAACTTAGCGTTGAAGCTCAAGTTTGGCAGATAACGGGTGGCAGGCGTGGCTCACACTTGACCACGGTGTTGGAGAAACTCTGAGCTCCGGGTCTTTATAATCACTCTGCGGAGCTCACAGAGACTGCAGGGAGGACAGGAGGACAGAGCAGACTTTGTGAATTCTTTTTTATCTTAGATGTAATATAAATCCAACACAGGCATCTGAGGAAAAGGATCGTGCTACAAACTTTTGTCTCTTCCAACAGAAAGCAGAGGAGTGGAGTTACTCAGAGACTGACTGGATTAAACACACCAAAGGTTTATATTCCAGTTGGACCGTATCTCTTACCAAGGTCTGCACTACGTATCAGGATTTGATCTTATTCAGGTAATATCAGGGTTCTTATAGGGGTTTGTTCACAATAGTAACTCATGCAGCCATTTTTCAGTCTCACTGACCAAACTTTTTACAACATGCTGCATTTTTAATAGTAAACTTCTGTTCAGTGCTTTTCCTGTCACACACTCATACATGTGTTTTGTCAGCAGCAGCTGTGTTGTTGTTAGCTTGTATTATCTGTTTAATCTCTTCAACATGGTTTTAGTTTTCTTTGTAAAGTCAGCAGCTCTGTCACTTTTCTCTGATTCCTCTTCTGCTCGACACTCAGCTGACACTCAGTTTCATTTCCACATTCATGAAGTTGTTGTCCAAGCGAATCATAGGCTCCATGATCGGTCAGCAAACTGTGTCCAGGCAGACAGGTTGGATAAGAACAGGGGTGTCAAACTCAAATACACAGTGGGCCAAAATTCAAAACTGGAACAAGGTCGCGGGCTAACGTTAATATTTACTGAAAAAAAAAATCTTCCTCCAGATTTAAGAATGAATCTTTTCTTATGGACTCAAACAAGTTTTGCTGAAAAACTGAATATGGAACAAGCAAAGCTTAATACTAAACAATACATATATTAGCTGTATAATACCAGTAGGCCAGCTCTAATAATAATTTAGTATTGGCTTCGCGGGCCAAATGTAATTAGGCTGCGGGCCAAATTTGGCCCGCGGGCCAGAGTTTAACACCTATGGATAAGAATAACAGATTTATGTTTGATTACGCCCGTTTCCAATTCAGTTCCAGTCATTCCTGGCCCCAGGAGGTTGATGGGGGTGGGAGATGGGGGGCAGTGGGTTGTAAGCACAATGTAGATGAGTGGAGGCTTAATGTACTTAAACTTCCAGTCACAGTGAATCAGTGTGTGTCAGTGAATGCATCATGTGTGCTTCATGGCTCCATCTAGTGGACTGATAGTAGAAGTAGAGCAGCTGATGGCAGCTTCCTGTGCCTCACACTGCTGTCTGACTGCATTCAGCTGATATTTGGACAGCACACATGATGGAAAGGAGGATTTTGGTTTATGTGCACATGAATGATTTGTGTTTCCTCTGCAGGTGAAGGTAGAAAGTGTGTGTGAGCTGATGTGAATTGAGCAGCATGGATCAGTGTGAGGACAGAGAGGAGGGAGTCCCTCCCTCTAAAAGCACTCTGTGTGGGGAACATGAGAGCCAGACCAAAGCTCAGAGGTGAGATGACCATCTCTAACTGTCCATGACTCTTCTCCATGTCACAGCTCAGCACTCACATCACTGCTCCATCATTATTCACACTCATACCTCTGTGTGTGTTGTTTTAAAGCCCAGAGCTGTGGGGCGTACCAGGCTCAGCTGGACATAACCCTGAAACTAATCCAGAGCCTGGACCTGAACCCAGCTGTGTTTCCTTAAAGAGCAACGAGTCGAAGGATGCTGCTGTAAACTTTAACAAAAGACTGTTATGTGACAAAGAGTAAGTACATTATTTTTATGAGTTTCACATTGTTCATCATGTCTTTAATTTAATATTTCCAGTTTTTCCTTCCTGTCTCATGAAGCTGTGACATTTATTGTTTTTCTTTTAGGATCAATAAGAGGCCAGAATCTCCTGGACCTGAACCCAGCTGTGTTTCCTTAAAGAGCAACATGTCGAAGGATGTTGGTGTTTACTTTAAAGGCTGTTCTTCTGCTGCTGAGAGGTAATGTGTGTCTAGATGTTGTTCCTGACTCTGTATTTCTGAATAAATCCTCATGTTTAATATCAGCTCAGCTCTTTTTCACACACATTTCTATGTTGGTATGTGAAGCGGTGTGTGTTGGAGTGTTTCCACAAACACAGCAGTCAGAGTGGAAAGAGTGGATGTTGTAGGAGGTGTTTGTGTAGTGAAGAGGCTGAGTGTCTGTAGGACTCCAGCTGCTCCAGCAGGTGTCTCCTTTGTGCTTTGCTTCAAACACAGTGTAGGGAGGAGCTTCCACTCAGGTGTTTCAGGTGTTGCTGGATGGAGGAGGACAAATAGTTTTTCCCTTCAGTGACACTTCAGCAGCTCAATGTTCTGGGAGATGTTTGTCTTTATGAAGGTTTATGGATTCTTGTTCTTACTTTGGTTAAACTGAGCAACACATTTTCCATCTAACATTTAAAGTAAATTTCCAGGTGAATAAAAGATCTGCAGCTGCAGCCTCTGTGATGTTTCACAGTCTGAAAGTAACAAATTCAACCAGAGTTCAAACAAAGGCTTAATATACGTGTGTGTTTGATATAATGCCAACAAGTACAAACAGGTGTTCTTACAGGTCTTAATCACAGAGGTCTGATAAGTCTGGTGACTTTCACACTCAGCAATTTTGCTGCCTTTTATTTTATATTGGCCTTTTTAAAGCCCTTCAAAGTCTCCCACATTCATACAGAGCTTTTAACACCAAACTCCTTTACAGTCCTTCTCCTCTCACACACGATCACACGACTGATTTGTCTGCAGCAGCTGTGTTACTGCTAGTATTTTATTATGTGTGTAATCTCCTCATATTGTTCCTGTGGTTTAGTTTGACGTCCTTCTGCAAACTCAGCTGCTCTGTTGCTGATACACGTCTCCATGAATATGATTGATCAGATGCTGCCAACACCATGTGTTTCATGTGAGCACTCAGCTGAAACCCTGGGTTGACTTATCGAGTTAATAACAAGCTTCACGTGACTGTGAATGCTAAAGTGAATCCAGATAAAGGAAAGAGACCCTGCTAATGTTGGACTCACTTCTTAGTGTAGATCCCAGGAGGAAGTTCAACATAGCCATTCTTTGTGCTAGCTCGACCAAACCTGAGACCACAGTGCAGGATAATGATCATCATCTGTCTCTGTCAAGGACATTTAAAATCCACAAATAACAAACATAATTATATTTGATCTTTAAAAATCTCTTTTCACTTAAAAAAGCATGAGCACTGGTGGATTACAGAAACATGAAAACTCGTTAACAGTAAAGTTAATTTAGGCGTAAACAAAGTGTCAAACATACTGAAGTAGAAGGACTGATGTTTGTGTTAACCCTCACATGGGCTGTACAACATTATATAGGGAGACAAAAACAGAGATTATCGTAGCCATCGCTCTCTCGCATGGACGTGGCAGTCTTGCTGTCTGCTGCGAATCCTCCCCGTACCTCCGTGACCTCGTCTGGTATCTGCTCCCTCCTCTGTAAGAGACAGTAAAGGAAAACACGTCTCTGCCTAGTCTTGAAAATCTAATCTTATCATCCATTGTTCTTCTAGGGCCTCTTCTTCTTGTGGCCTCAGCTAACTGCTAATATTTAAATGGCTAACATTAACATGTGTGCCAGCCAGGTTAACATTTATGATGAACTATGATTAATTAACTGATGTTGAAACTGGAGCTTTACTGACCTCTGAAATTCCTCCTAAAGTGTTATTCAGTGTTGTGACAGTCAGCTGCTTCAGCTGCTGCTGGGATGGGCTGTGGCAAAGAGAACAGAGAAAATCTAAATCAGAGTTTTTCTCTGAATTAAAAGCAAGGAAACAACAATATATTCTACATGGTGAAACTGATGGTTTCTGGTGTTTGGGTCTGTTTTTCTGTATTTATGCAGATAAAGTGTAAACTCAGATGAATTATACCATCAAATGTTAAAGGAAAATATCAGGATGAGTGTCTGTGAGCTGAGAAGGACGTGAAGCGAGCAGTTTATCCCAGAGCTGAAGCTGCTCTGTGTGCAGAGATGAGCTCAGATTCCTGCTGTGATTGATCAACAGTCACAGAAATGTAGACTTGTAGTTATTACTGCAGTATGGTCACAGCAGATACTGATAAACATGTATTATGAGGATGGATGATCAAGTTTCTCACTCTCTCCTTTAAATCTCAGTTTTTTTCTTCTTCACAGTTTATCTGTTAATTTATTAATGAATAACACTGAAAGAGTTTCTGTTATATTTCCCCTTGAACATCAGCTTATTAGGGCGGCATTAGGTAATAGCCCCCCTCCAAAGAATGAATAAATGAATGATGATAATAATAAAATGATTCAAAAGCAGAGCTCAGAGTGGTAGAATGGTCAAACATGGATCCACGGGTGGTTCAACTGCATTTGGTGACGTGACCAAAGTAAATCTTTCAAATAATCCCACCATCAACGGGATGTTGTCTCCTTTACTACGGTTACTTTACTTGGTCACCGTGTGAATTTCTTTGAAATGAACCAAATTCTTTTATTTGTTGGTTGTTGCATATTTAACCTCTACAGTCAGGAAAGGAGGAGATGAGGCCTCAACAATGTTGGGTTGTAGCTGTGGTTCAGGTTAGAGTGAGTGTCCATGGAATAAATGTAAGTCAGTGAACTGGAAACATGACTGTGTTCAAACTTTGTTTTCCTTTTTATAATGAGTCTAATCAAACGTGGACAGAAGTATCTCCACTGTGACTTTTCTGTGTCACCATCAGAGCTTCTGCACAGTGTTGTCAAATCTGGATGTTTGTCACTAACAGTCACTGATTGTAGTGATAAAGAAATGTGTTCACAGAGGGAGGAAGAGGAAGAGGAGTGGTGTTTGTGAGGAGGAGCAGCTGTCCTGCTGTGCTTTGTGTCAGGACGTCCTGAAGGATCCAGTCTCTACCAGCTGTGGACACTGGTTCTGCAAACAGTGCATTTCCTCATACTGGGACCAGTCTGCTTCATCAGGAGACTCCTCCTGTCCCCAGTGTGGAGAAAGATCCAGAAGCAGAGCTGGACTGCAGACAGCCAGTCAGAGCAGCTGTGTACAAAGTAAGACTGAACATCTGTCTGCTGATGGACTCATTTCTGAAAACTGGACTTCTTGTGTTGTTCAGACATTGAAGAGTTTTCTTTCTCTTTAGTCTCATTGTTTTTCTTTCTTTCAGCAGATGTTGGTCTGCAGGAGGTTTTAGATGAACATAAGATCAGTCTGAGAAGGAGATGTGAACGTGTGACTGAAGGAAGTGATGAAACAGGAAGTAGAACCCTCCTCAACACCATCTACACTGAGCTCTACATCACAGAGGGAAAGAGTGAAGAGGTTCATACCCAACATGAGGTGAGGCAGCTGGAGACAGCTTTCAAGATGGACGCCCTCCATGACGCTCCAATCAGGTGCCAGGACATCTTTAAAGCCTTACCTGACCAACAGAGACCCATCAGAGTGGTTCTGACCAACGGCGTGGCTGGTGTTGGAAAAACCTTCTCAGTGCAGAAGTTCACTCTGGACTGGGCAGAGGGCTTGGAGAACCAACATGTCAGTGTGGTGGTTCTGCTTTCATTCAGGGAGCTGAACCTGATCAGAGATGAGCAGTACAGTCTTCTGGAGCTGCTCCATGTTTTCCATCCAACATTACAGAAGGTCACAGCAGAGAAGCTGGCTGTCTCTCAGCTTTTGTTCATCTTTGACGGCCTGGATGAAAGCAGACTTTCATTGGATTTCACCAACAGGAAGCTGCTGTCTGATGTCACACAGAAGTCATCAGTCAGCCAGCTGCTGACAAACCTCATCCAGGGGAATCTGCTTCCCTCGGCTCTCGTCTGGATAACTTCCCGACCCGCAGCAGCCAATCAGATCCCTCCTACATGTGTTGACAGGCTAACAGAAGTACGAGGCTTCACTGACGCCCAGAAGGAGGAGTACTTCAGGAGGAGATTCAGTGATGAAGAGCTGTCCAGCAGAATCATCTCCCACATGAAGACATCCAGGAGCCTCCACATCATGTGTAGTATCCCAGTCTTCTGCTGGATCACTGCTACAGTTCTGGAGCACATGTTGACTACAGAGCAGAGAGGAGAACTGCCCAAGACCCTGACTGACATGTACTCACACTTCCTGCTGGTTCAGACAAAGAAGAAGAAGAACAAGTACCATGAGGGACGTGAGACGAGTCCACAGGAGCTGACGGAGGCTGACAGGGAAGTTCTTCTGAAGCTGGGGAGGCTGGCGTTTGAACATCTGGAGAAAGGAAACATCATGTTCTACCAAGAAGACCTGGAGCAGTGTGGTCTGAATGTGACAGAGGCCTCGGTGTACTCAGGAGTTTGTACAGAGATCTTCAAAAGAGAGTGTGTGATCTTCCAGAAACCAGTCTACTGCTTTGTTCATCTGAGCATTCAGGAGTTTCTGGCTGCTGTCTACATGTTCCACTGTCACACCAACAGGAAGACAAAGGTGCTGAAGAACTTTTTGGGAGATTTTTGTTATGATTCTGACTTTGATTTTGACTATCATGATTATACTAATTTGCTTCGGTTTCCCCACATTAAACCATCTCTGGATGATTTCCTGAGCAGAGCCATTAAGAAATCCCTCCAGAGTAAAAATGGCCACCTGGACCTGTTTGTTCGCTTCCTTCATGGCCTCTGTCTGGAGTCCAACCAGAGACTCTTAGTAGGTCTTCTGGGTCAGACAGAGATCAGTCCAGGAACCATCCAGAGAGTCATCAACAACCTGAAGTGGATGAACAGTGATGAAATCTCTCCTGACAGAAGCATCAACATCTTCCACTGTCTGATGGAGATGAACGACCTCTCATTATTTCAGGAGATCCAAGAGTTCCTGAAGTCAGAGAACAGATCAGAGAAGAAACTCTCTGAGATCCAGTGCTCAGCTCTGGCCTTCATGCTGCAGATGTCAGAGGAGGTTCTGGATGAGTTGGACCTGCAGAAGTACAACACATCAGTGCTGGGACGACAGAGACTGATTCCAGCTGTGAGGAGCTGCAGAAAGGCTGGGTGAGTCCAGATGTGATCATTAACATCATTGATCAGTGTAGCTTAGTAGTTTAATGTCGAAAATAAAATCAGATTGTAACCACAAAGTGTTTGTGTCCGTACGCTGCAACCTTCCACACCATTCCTTTATTGTACAGACTCAGCAGCAGCTCCATGGATCCCAAATCCAAGAGTGGAGAACAGATTTGAAGTGTGTCACATCCATGCAGTCACAGCTGTTTCCACCATGTTTCCACTGATATTAATCCTGTTCAATGACACGTTTCATATCAGTGAATATGTTCTTTAGGACGTCCACTGACATTTAGTATTTAGTATTTATTTATTTATTGTCATTGTCAAGAACAATGAAATTGCGTTTGGGGCTTCCATACAACCCCAAAAAAAAGAAGAAAATAATAAATACCCCTTAAAACCCAAGTGTACATATTTAATCCAGTGTGACTCCAATGCAATAAGACAATCCTTAGCAATAATGTTCGTAGAAATTCAGACAAAGACCTGAGAAACATGACAAAATACAACAATGCAACCCATTCAATATTATTGTACTGTGAGATATGATATCAGATATGATAGTTATCTATTTAAGAAAGGGGGGGGGCAGGAGGGGGAAGAGAATAAAGATATGATGCACCAATGCAGACCAGTTCATTGCTATTAAGAAGTTGGATATGGTTATTGTCCGTGAGAGGGGGGCAGAGAGTTCAGGAGCCTCACAGCCTGTGGATACAGGCTGTTGGCCAGTCTGGATGTTCTGGCCTGTATAGACCTGTACCTTCTCCCTGAGGGCAGCAGATGGAAAAGGTGGCGCGCAGGGTGATGTTGGTCCCGCAGGATACTGTGCACCCTCCTCAGACAGCGAGTGGGGAAGATATTACTGATCTCTGGCAGACTTGTTCCAATAATTCTGCCAGCTTCTTTCACCACCCGCTGGAGTGCTTGCTGATCGGCCTTGGTGCAGCTGGGGAACCACACTAGAAATCCATACGTCAGAACGCTGCTGATGGCACAGTTGTAGAAGTTCAACATCAGAGATCTGGGAATGTGTGCGCTCCGCAGTCTCCTCAGGTAGTAGAGGCGCTGTTGGGCCTTCCGTACAACTGAGGTGATATGGTTGCCCCAGGACAGGTCCTCGGTCACAGTTACCCCCAAGAATTTAAAACTGCTCACCCTCTCCACCGCCTCACTGCCAATGAAGAGAGGCAGATGGTTGTTATGGCCCCTCTTCCGGAAATCTACAATGATCTCCTTGGTCTTTTTGGTGTTTAAGACCAAGTTATTGTCGTGGCACCATGACTCTAGTTGTTGCACCTCTGTCCTATAGTTTGTCTCATCATTGTTGGATATAAGTCCGAGCACTGTAGTGTCATCTGAGCATGTTTAAGTGTCCTGCTGGAAATCACTCAAATCATCCATGAAATCCATGAAAAATCCTTTTAGTGTTTCTAACTTCACCCTCTGTCCTCTCTCTCTCTCTCCATCCTCCTCACTGCTTCTTTCACTGATAATCACACAAACATCGTATTCAGCTACAAAATAACACAATAACATCATCTGATGATCATTATTATAAGAGCAGGATCCATATTTGATATCAGAGTAACACACTGCTTGGTTATGTGCAGTCATCATCAGTGACTGTGGGTCAAACAGAAGCTCTCTGATTGGTTGCTGACCTTGGTCACCTGTCCACTCTCACCTGTTTGTGTTTGCTCTCTCTTTGCTGTCTCCATCCTCTCTCTCCTTTCTCTCCCTCTCTGTCTTTGTACGTCACTCAGGTCCAATGGAAACAGTGACATTTACAAACCAATCAAAGACAAACTGATCCATGTCAGGTTATAACAATATTCAAAGTGAATACAGGCTGCTGCTGGACACAGACAGGTAACATCATTTTGACTTGCTGTCACCTGGATCTGGACTCATAAACACTGAAGCCCTGAACAGGAATACAAATCATTTTCTGCCAACTAGCGACACACCAGCAGATAATGGCTCAGAAAGCTAAAATGAGCCAATCATTTCTGTGTTTAGTTCCCCTGAAATCAGATCTGATATCAGCAGCTCTGAGTTCATTCATCATTATTGTCCAGTGATGAGATTTCTGCTCCGTTTGGTAACAGTCAGCAGGTTTTTCCTGCGTGTGGACGTGAACAGTCGTACCTGACAGCAGGTAGCAAACAGAGATCATCTTTCCAGCTGGAACTCTTCACTGAGCTGAACTCATTCAAAATGTTCTGGAGTCAAAACAGGAAACAGTCCAAATGTGTGTCTTCACTCTGACTCTGGATCAGATCTCAGTGACAGACTGTGGACATTGGGGCGATCGTGGCTCAAGAGTTGGGAGCTCGCCTTGTAATCGGAAGGTTGCCGGTTCGAGCCCTGGCTTGGATAGTCTCGGTCTTTGTGTCCTTGGGCAAGACACTTCACCAATTGCCTACTGGTGGTGGTCAGAGGGCCCGGTGGCGCCAGTGTCCGGCAGCCTCGCCTCTGTCAGTGCGCCCCAGGGTGGCTGTGGCTACAATGTAGCTTGCCATCACCAGTGTGTGAATGTGTGTGTGAATTCACTGGATGACTGGATATGTAAAGCGCTTTGGGGTCCTTAGGGACTAGTAAAGCGCTATATAAATACAGTTAATAAAAAAATTATGGAAGCCTAAATGTGACACCATCTTCCTCCTTCATCTGCAGATTAAAGCCAAACAAAGATTCTCATTAAAAGTCTGCAGGTCTGAGAGAGACTCAATCGTTGTGTCATGTCAAACACAGTAAGAGGAGCTGAAGCACAGATGTGAAGAGCAGATTCATCAGATTATGACCTCACTCTGTTTTGTCTTCATATACATTCAGTCTGTGTTTATAATGCAGATTTTCTGCTTTTATAATAACACATTTTATATTTTCTATCATCACAGACTGACTCAGTGTCGACTCTCAGAGTCTCACTGTGAAGTTGTGGCCTCAGCTCTGAAGTCCAACCCCTCCCATCTGACACAGCTGGACATGAGTAACAACAACAACCTGCAGGATTCAGCAGTGAAGCTTCTGTGTGCTGGACTGGAGAGTCCAAACTGTCGACTGGAGACTCTGAGGTGAGTTCACTGACTGCGGCTGTTGTAGTTTTTCTATATTTCAGGTCTTTGATGTTTGAAACTTTCTTTAGTTCCGAAATGTTCAGGATGTGTCTGAAGACAAATGTGAAGAAGTTTGAGTGCTTTCAGAAATGTTGTCTTTCCAAACGACTGAACAACAGTTTTTCCTTTTGGCTCCAAACAGAAGTGACAGACTTGAGCAGGGTTCATTTAAAGGCTGACAGAAGTGGAGTGGTGACGGGGAGATGTTTGACAGGACAGTGTTTCAGCCTCCACAGGTTCATGTTGTGCTCCATCAGTCAGTGAAGATGAAGTCAGTGCTGATGAGGCTGTAGAGTGTGTGAGGGATGTGAATGAGGATGATGAAGATCTGATGATAGCAGATAAAAACAGGCTGCAGAGACTTTGAGCCATACAGGGCACACAGTGTGTGTACAGAACAGCTGAAATCATTATGGAGGCCTCACTGGGATATGGAAGCATCACAGTACAGCTTCAGTGAAGCATTAAAGTCTCTGATATGAGATGAGAAATGAAGCAGCCAGAGCTTTTTCATGAGTGGAAATCCACTGTGACTGTGAGCTGCTGCTACAGCCTCCAGATTAGCCAGCAGCTCATCCTGCTCAACATTTCCTCACCAACTTTAATGGAAGTGTGATGTTTTCAGCTGGAGTGATGGTCAGGGTGGCCTCCCTCTCCTCTTCTTCTCCTCTTCCTCTTTCATTTGTAAAGCCACTTCTGCTGCTTTCATTCATTTGGAAGTCCTGTAGCTGAGTTTGGGAGAGACTAACAGCCTCGGCAGCAGAGGGGAGAAAGGCTGTAACACCACCACTTTACTCTGTTCTACCTGTCACATCATTTTATCAGGAAACAAATATGCTCATGTTTTTACTATGTTTGTCTTGAAGATGTAAGAAGATCACATGGTGCTTTTTATTATTGTGTTGGTTTGTTTCCTGTCTCTGGGATGGAGCCCAGCTGTGCGTGGCCCCTGGGCCTGTGGTCAGAGTGTGTGCTGGATAATCCGGCCCAAGATGAGGCCAAACTGACATGGGATGAAATGTCTGTCACATAATTGAGCTTAGTGTAGTTTCATTTCTGCACAATTTAAAAACAACCAAAACTTTGTTCTGTCTTTTCTATGTTATACTGTAGACTTTCTTTGATACTGTGTCCAAAAGGAGCAGCTTTTACTTTGAAGGGGAGGCGTCCCTGTTTCCTCTTCAGGTTGGATGATGGAAGCAAATGAGTGTGTGATGTTCTTTCAGTGTTGCACTTTGTAGACGCTCCCTGAGCACTGGTCTCACAGCCAGCTGCACATAGAGACCAGTGTTGTTAGTCCAGGTCAGAAGATGACTTGTTGGAATGAAAATGAGCTTGTAGTTTGTCTGCTTTAATAATGTGACTGGAAAAAGGTGTTGGACTTCAAATATGTCCATTTCTTTCACACTTCACCTTTAAAAGTGAAGCCTTGTGGTTCCTGGAAGGAAAAACACGACTTTTGCAAGTCTTTGTCCTGTTTTTATGAGAAATGTACGACTTTACTGTGAAACATTCAGATTTTTTTTCTCTTGTTGTGTTTGTTTGAAGCTGCTTCCTGTTGGCTTCAGCTGTTTGGAGTTTCCATTTTCTAAACTTCTACATTCTGAACCTTCTTCAGCTCTGAACAGATGATGAAACACTGAATGATTTCAAGCTCACACTTTGTCTAATAAACTTACATCTTTCATTCTTTATACAGATTGATGGACTGTGGTTTGTCAGAGATCAGCTGTGATTATCTGGCAGCAGCACTGAAGTCCAACCCCTCCCATCTGAGACAGCTGGACCTGAGCTCCAACAACAAGCTGCAGGATTCAGGAGTGAAGCATCTGTGTGGTTTCCTGGAGAGTCCAGGATGTGGACTTGAAACTCTGAGGTCAGTCAGCATGTTTTAGTTGTGCTGAGATGAATATGATGTGAAATATGATGTGAAAGTTGTGCTGACACTAAACTGCAGACTTCTTACTTGGCTCTCGGCGAAGGCGGTCGCACTTTTCTCCTCTCCTCCTTCCCCTTATCTTCCCTGCTTAGCCTCTTGTGTCCTGTCTTGTCTCGTGTGCACTACTTTTCCCTGGAACAGTCTCTCACTGTCGTTCTCTAAAACCTAATAGAGAATTATGGATTTGATCAACTGGTCTCTGAACGCTATTGACACCCTCTTCTCAACGAGAAGTCTGGGCTCGGGAGAGCCCGAGTGGCCTGGAGGGACTTTCCCTGCCGGATACACGATGGATGGGTGGCAAACCTGGAGGATCTTGTGCCTGGCGGGACTGTCTATCGAGGACGCTGAGGATATTTACCTATTCGGAACCATGATAACGGGGTTCTTGCTGATCGGAGCTGGCTTGGCCCTGACTTATCGGAGAAATAAGAGAGCGGAACCGGCTGTTCAAACTCCCCCTAAGCTGACCGCTGGAATTGAAGCGATGGGGCGAGGCGCGGCCTCCCACACCGAACGCAGCATGGTTAACACCTTGGAGACGCTTACAGCTGCCGTGAAGACTCAAACTAACACCATTGAGCGTATGATGAGATACATCAGAGAGGGGCCTGCTCACAATAACACCCTTGAGCGAAAGTTGGATAACATCGCAGAACGGCTCACTGCAGCTGTGGGGTCTCAGAACCAAAAGAATGACAACACCACGGAACAGAAGCTTGATACCATCATGGGGAGGCTCGCAGCCCTCCAACGGGAAATCGAGGCCCCAGTGTCAGAGTGCTAAATTCGCTGCTCGCATAAAGGAGAAATCAACAATATTCTACATTTGGACACCACGGCGCCAGCTGCTAGGCCCTAGGCTGGAGCCCACCAAAACAACTCCCTGATAACGACTGTGTGATGACTATTCTTCCCATCCCATGAAGGACACCTGGATCGGCTGGAGGACTGTTTACTTAGCCTGATACGGCGAAGGACACTGTCTCAGCTGAACTATGGACACGCACACACATACACTTACACTGATAAGCACGCACTCATCCCCCTCCCTTCCAAACGCCTTCGATGCTTGTTCCTGTGGGGGAAGGCAGCGGGTCTGCGTGCCGCGCTGAAATGATAGCATGGTGCAGGACGACTGCTGTGTTCCTTCGAATCACCCCCCACCCCCTATCCATCCCCTGTGGCTTGTCATGTGCTCTGATGTTGTGATGTGGACATTAATGTGCTCTCTGTGCAGAGGAGTTTTTTTGTTTCCTGTTCTCATGCTGTCCTCCCATAGGCTGCCCAGCGTGTGAAGAGGTCTCTTTTTTTCCTCTTGTACTTTTCCCAATGTTGTGTAATTTTTTCAGTGTTATTCTCTCAACGCTGCCGGTCTCCGACTGTATTCCCATGTGATGTCTTGTTGTTGTGTGTGTAAGTCGGGGGGGGTCCTATTCCTCTGTGGGGCAACCTGCATATGGCCAATAAAGCATTCATTCATTCATTCATTCACATCAGGCTGATATTATACTGATCCACACTGAGGATCTTCATGGTAAAGTCTGTTTTCTTCTTCTCTGGTTTAGTCCATTGACTGCAGCAGAACAATGTTCACATTTCAAACAGTGAGACTCAACGTATGGCCCGCGGCCCACACGCGGCCTGCCCACCTTTCCTGATTCAGAGAGAGGGGACCCTGATTAACTGTGTAGTGTTCTTCCTCACAGTTCTAAGTATCAGACACAACAATGAATAATCCACAGCTGACTGTCTTTAGCAGGTCAAAGGTCACGGCACACAGCAGACAGTGGGAAATATTATAATTCTGATCATTTATCAGCACATATCCATATGTATAAAAACAAAGCTGACACTGTGAGACTTGATCAGAGGTGTGATCATCACAGCAGAGGCCTTTGTGTCAAAGTCACTGAGGATCAAACAGAAAAACATGAAGCAGATTTTCCTGTTCTGGCTTTTTATAGCAGATAACCTTCAAAATATTCTGCAGTCCATCAAAAACTGAAGCAAACCATGAATCAACATGTGAACATGAGCTGATGCTGCTGAAGTGAAGCAAAGTTACAGAGGTTTGATTACAGACACAGCTGAGAGTTTGTAATCTGTCATCATTTTAAAAGGTTTACATTTCTTCAGTATTGAACAGCAGAAATGAGGCTTTGTTTTGGGAGGCCGACAGCAGTGAACACAACAGCAGACTGGTGCGTAATAAGCAGTGAATAATGCAGGAAACAGATTTTTGAAGGTAAACTGTTCTTGAAGTACACTGAGAGAGAGAGAGCTGTGCAGGAAGTAAACGTCAAAGTCAGAGAGAATTCATGACGATGTTCATCAAACGTAAAGCGTAGTTTGGATCTTCTTCTGCTGCTGGTTCACTCAGTTTTGGTTGGAGACAGATGAAACCTGCAGCTTCAGGATCTGTGAGCTGTCCACTTTCAGCCCCGACGGCGTGTCCGTGTACGTGCCGTCGAGTGAACGATCCACGCTCTGTGTTTCCATCTTTGTGTGTTTAGCTGCTCTCATTTACTGTTTTATCTGTTTGCTTGTTGTTGAAATACTTTTGGGAGCTTTAACCTGAGATTCTGGCAAAATACATTTATATTAAAAATCGATTCAGGATTGAATGAATCAACATCGCTTTATTCAAATTAAAACCATTTAAATAGGAAAATCCATTTTTTACACCCGCCTCTAATGCTGGGTAATGTCAGCTGGTCCATGTGCAGCTGGCTGTGAGGCTCAGGGAGCGTCTACAAAGTGCAACACTGAAAGAACATCATCCATAAATATTGAGTAATAACTCAAGGTTCAAGGTTCTTTATTTGTCACATGCATAGTTATTGTAGAATATATATATACTGGAAGTGCTGGGTATACAAGTCTGGCCTAAGTCTTCGGTCAGAAAGACTGCAGCAGTCCAGGAGTTTAGTTCACCGTCTTTAATGGAGCTTCACAGAAGATATGCACTGATAATTGTGGCAGGTGCAGTATCGGTGACTATAAGCATGGTTGTCTGGAAACAGAAACAGGTAACACTATAATTATCAGGCTCAAAGACAACCAAGCAACAATCAGAACACATCATCTACTCAGACACAGCAATATTTTACAATGTCCACAAGGGGTCGCCGTAAGACCAGAAGTTGGCTAAATAGCACATATCTTCCCAGTTGCTAGTACTAAGGCAAGCATGTGGCAAGCTAACAACAGTTAAACTAAACAATAAACAACAGAAAAATCCTTTAACCGCGGGATATAATCATTGGGGGAGATTCTGGCCACTGGTATTAACTTAGTGCTAGTTAATTAAATAATTAAATAAACCTACTAACGTGGTAGCAGTGTACTGAAGCATAACTTTAGCTTAAACATACACAAAAAACTATAACTATTATCATACCAGTTAACCTGTCAAAGGCAATAACACTTACAGTCTCATTAACGCACACGGAATCACACAAACTGCGATACAACTGCCATGCTCTGCTGTTGCTTTTCGTCCCTCACTCTCCCTCTGCGTGATGCGCACATGATCACTGGTGCGCTCATTTGGGTGCGCTTGGTTCTTGCCTCTAGACATCCTGAGGCCGAGTCAGCAGGGAATTTGCACAGTTATACAAGTATAACACACAGTGAAATGTAGCCTGACACGCTCCTCGACATGTGCAAAAATTGGGGGGGGGGGGGGGGGGGGGGTGTAGAGGAAGAACATTATATACATATATATATATAAAAACACCCAGCACGCCCCTGCGGGCGGTTTATCCTTCAAGCTCGGGTCCTCTACCAGAGGCCTGGGAGCTTGAGGGTCCTGCGCAGTATCTTAGCTGTTCCCAGGACTGCGCTCTTCTGGACAGAGATCTCCGATGTTATTCCCAGGATCTGCTGGAGCCACTCGCCTAGCTTGGGAGTCACCGCACCTAGTGCTCCGATTACCACGGGGACCACCATTACCTTCACCCTCCACATCCTCTCGAGCTCTTCTCTGAGCCCTTGGTATTTCTCCAGCTTCTCGTGTTCCTTCTTCCTGATATTGCTGTCATTCGGAACCGCTACATCGATCACTACGGCCGTCTTCTTCTGTTTGTCTACCACCACTATGTCCGGTTGGTTAGCCACCACCATTTTGTCCGTCTGTATCTGGAAGTCCCACAGGATCTTAGCTCGGTCATTCTCCACCACCCTTGGGGGCATCTCCCATTTTGACCTCGGGACTTCCAGGTTATACTTGGCACAGATGTTCCTGTACACTATGCCGGCCACTTGGTTATGGCATTCCATGTATGCCTTGCCTGCTAGCATCTTGCACCCTGCTGTTATGTGCTGGATTGTCTCTGGGGCATCTTTACACAGCCTGCACCTGGGGTCTTGCCTGGTGTGATAGACCCCAGCCTCTATGGATCTTGTGCTCAGAGCTTGTTCTTGTGCTGCCATGATTAGTGCCTCTGTGCTGTCTTTCAGTCCAGCTTTGTCCAGCCACTGGTAGGATTTCTGGATATCAGCCACCTCCTCTATCTACCGGTGGTACATACCGTGCAGGGGCCTGTCCTTCCATGATGGTTCCACGTCTCCCTCCTCTTTCTTGGGTTTCTGCTGCCTGAGGTATTCACTGAGCACTCGGTCAGTTGGGGCCATCTTCCCAATGTATTCTTGGATGTTCGTTGTCTCATCCTGGACTGTGGTGCTGACACTCACCAGTCCCCGGCCCCCTTCCTTCCGCTTAGCGTACAGCCTCAGGGTGCTGGACTTGGGGTGAAACCCTCCATGCATGGTAAGGAGCTTTCTTGTCTTTATGTCAGTGGCTTCTATCTCCTCCTTTGGCCAGCCTATTACCCCAGCAGGGTACCTGATCACGGGCAGGGCGTACGTGTTGATGGCCCGGATCTTGTTCTTACCATTCAGCTGACTCCTCAGGACTTGCCTGACCCTCTGCAGGTACTTGGTGGTTGCAGCCTTTCTAGCGGCCTCTTCATGGTTCCCATTTGCCTGCGGGATCCCCAGGTACTTGTAACTGTCCTCTATGTCTGCAATGTTGCCTTCTGGTAGTTCAATCCCCTCAGTTCTGACTACCTTCCCTCTCTTTGATACCATCCGACTACACTTCTCCAGTCCAAACGACATTCCAATGTCATTGCTGTATAGCCTGGTAGTGTGGATCAGTGAATCGATGTCTCGTTCACCCTTGGCATACAGCTTGATGTCATCCATGTACAGGAGGTGGCTGACAACTGCTCCGTTCCGTAGTCGGTATCCGTAGCCAGTCTTGTTAATGATCTCACTGAGGGTGTTCAGGCCTATGCAGAACAGCAGTGGGGACAGAGCATCTCCTTGGTAGATCCCGCACTTGATGGTGACTTGTGCTATGGGCTTGGAGTTGGCCTCTAGTGTTGTACGCCACATCCCCATTGAGTTCCTGATGAAGGCTCTTAGGGTCCCATTGATCTTGTACAATTCTAGGCATTCCAGTATCCAGCTGTGGGGCATTGAGTCATAGGCCTTCTTGTAATCAATCCAGGCAGTGCACAGGTTGGTCAGTCTGGTCTTGCAGTCTTGGCTGATTGTTCTGTCTACCAGTAGCTGGTGTTTTGCGCCTCTGGTATTCTGGCCAATTCCTTTCTGTGTCCCGCTCATGTATTGACCCATGTGCCTGTTCATCTTAGCCGATATGATGCCTGACAGGAGCTTCCATGTAGTACTGAGGCAGGTTATTGGTCGGTAGTTGGAGGGGACCCGTCCCTTCTTGGGGTCCTTGGGGATCAGGACCGTCCGGCCTTCAGTTAGCCATTCCGGGTGTCTCTCGCTAACTAGCAGCTGGTTCATTTGTGCTGCCAGACGCTCGTGGAGTGTAGTCAGCTTCTTCAGCCAGTAGGCGTGAACCATGTCGGGCCCTGGTGCTGTCCAACTCTTCGTACTGGAGACCCTTTCTTGGATATCTGCCACTGTGATGGTTACTGGACCCTGTTCAGGGAGGTCGCTGTGGTCTGCCCTCAGATCCTCTAGCCACTGAGCATTGCCGTTATGGGTTGCATCCTTCTCCCATATGCTCTTCCAGTATTGCTCCGTCTCCAGCCTTGGTGGTGCTGTTCTCTTATTGTTCCCTTGCCACTGAGAGTACACCTTTGCTGGTTCTGTGGAGAACAGCTGGTTCATTCTCCTGCCTTCTATCTCTCTGGTGTACCTCCTCAAGCGGCTGGCCAAGGCTGTGAGTCTTTGCTTGGCAGTTTCCAAGGCCTCAGGTATGGACAGCTTGCTGTATTTCTTAGGCACCTTATTTGTCGCACCTTGCTGCAACTCCGTTAGTTGGCTAACCTCCCTCCGTGCTACTTTGATCTTGCCCTCTAGCCTCCTTCTCCATGGAGGGTACTGCCCCTTGTCGCTTTTCAACTTGTAGCCAAGCATCTCACTGATCACTGCTGCCGTATTGTAGATCAGCTTGTTAGTGTCGGTAATCGTGGTTGTAGGTATTGCCCGTAGTGCTGCATTAACATCATCTAGCAGACCTTCTGAGGGTACTTCACGTAATCTTGGTAACCGGCTACAGGGGATCCAGGTTTCAAGCTTGGCCATGATCCTATTTTTCAGGTCAGTTCCTCTCGCACTCAACGATCCTTCTCCTATCGCACTTGGGGCTATGTACCCAATCTCGGGTGGGGGTGATGATATCGCCCCCCTGACCTGGCGTCCTGACTCCTCCTTGCCGTAGCATTTGTGTTGTACCTCGTCAATCTCTAGCTGTGAGAGCAGTCCCTTCTTTCGAATGTTGGAACACTGAGCTACTAGTTGTTTCGCCGTCATTGTGGATGTTGGGTATCGAAGAATCCATAGGTCCCTCATCCTATTCATGTAGCCCCTTCCGCCGGGGTTACTTGCGTAGTAGCATTCCAACAACGCCCTGTTTTCGTCTCTTGCCCACCGATGCCTTCTTGTTCCAGTAGCCCACTTTTCATCAGGGTGCCCTGGTTCCTCAACACCTGACGCGGACCTTGTTGATCTGGGCGACGTCGGATCAATGGCACCCAACACCACTGTGTCGTCAGCAAACTTCACAATGGTGTTGGAGCCATGGGTGGCCACACAGTCTGAAGTGTAGAGGGAGTAGAGCAGTGGCGAGAGGACACATCCCTGAGGTGCTCCTGTGTTGATGGTGATGCTGTTGGAGAAGCACC
Source organism: Mchenga conophoros (assembly GCF_057382185.1). Taxonomy (NCBI): domain Eukaryota; kingdom Metazoa; phylum Chordata; class Actinopteri; order Cichliformes; family Cichlidae; genus Mchenga; species Mchenga conophoros. The sequence continues at coordinate 22,768,656 of NC_140528.1, read as the reverse complement.
TGCCCACCCTCACCATCTGAGTTCTGCCAGTGAGGAAGTCCAACACCCATGCACACAGACGGCTGTTAAGTCCCAGATCCCTCAGCTTTGTGAACAGTCTGCAGGGCACTATTGTGTTAAACGCTGAACTGTAATCAACAAACAGCATTCGCACATAGTTACCCTGTTTCTTGTCCACATGGCTGAGAGTGGTGTGTAGGACGTGGGCGATGCCATCCTCTGTGGATCTGTTGGATCTGTAGGCGAACTGCAGCGGATCTGTGGTGTCTGGGATGGAGGAGGAGATGATGTTCTTCAGCAGTCTCTCAAACACCTTCATTACTACCGAGGTCAGTGCAACTGGCCAGTAATCGTTCAGGGATGAGGGTTTGCTGTTCTTGGGCACAGGGATGATGGTGGATCTTTTGAAGCATGTGGGGACCACAGACTTCGCCAGGGACTCGTTGAAGATGTAAGTGAACACACCTGCTAGCTGGTCAGCACAGCAGCGCAGTAGACGGCCGGTGATGCCGTCTGGCCCCGCCGCTTTCCTTGTGTTCACTCTCCTCAGTGCCGCTCTGACGTCATGCTCCGCGATGCTGGTCACCGGTCTCTCGCTGATGACGTCACTGTCCTCGGTAGTCATGCGGTAGATAGCATTAGCCGCCTGGCTAACCTCGAAACGGGCGTAGAACCGATTCAGCTCGTTGGTGAATGCAGAGTCGGCGTTGATCGGCGCAGTGTCCCTGGCTTTGTAGTCCGTAATGGTGCGTAGTCCGTGCCACATACTCCGTGTGTCGCCCTGGTGGAAGCGGGACTCCACACGTTCCCGGTACCGGCGTTTGGCATCTCTCACCGCGCGCCGCACGCCGTATGAGGCCGCTTTGTAGGCGCTCATATCGCCAGTGGCGAGACCCGCGTTGTAGGAGGCGGTCCTGGCGTTTACTGCAGTGCGGATCGATCTGTCCATCCACGGTTTCTGGTTTGGGAATGTGGTGACTCTCGCAGTAGGGATAATCTCCTCCGCTAGCATATTGACGAAGCATACTGCTACTTCCGTAAACTCGTCGATGTCGACTGCGCATGCTCTGAACATGTCCCAGTCTACGTCGTTGAGTGCGTCCTGTAGCGTAGCTTCTGATTGGGCAGTCCACCGTTTTACTTCCCTCGTGGTCACGTCTTCCCTCCGTATGCTTTGTTTATACTGGGGAATGAGGAAGATGGCGTTGTGGTCAGACTTCCCAAAAGCCGGGTGTGAGACAGCTTTGTAGCCCTGCTTGTATGGCGTGTAGCAGTGATCCAAAATCCGATCCCCTCTCGTTGGACACGAGACATGCTGGTAAAAGTTTGGCATGACTTGTCTGAGGTTTGCTTTGTTAAAGTCTCCTGCTACAATGAGGGCTGCGCCCGGGTCCTTGTTTTGAAGCGAGCTCAGCACATCATGTAATTTGGACAAAGCCATACCTATGTCCGCTTGGGGTGGGATGTAGACCACCGTGGCGATGACTGAGTTGAACTCACGGGGCAGATAGAAAGGGCGGCACTTAATGCTCAGGAACTCCAGATGTGGCGAGCAGCCGCTGGAGAGAGTAGAAATGCTCCTGGCATCACACCACTTTCTGTTTACCATGAAACACACTCCTCCACCTTTGGTTTTGTTCGACTCTGCCGTTCTGTCCACGCGGAGCACAAAGAATGAATCCGACGGAGTTACGGCCTGGTCCGGCACGGTGGGGGTCAGCCATGTCTCCGTGAAGCACAGAATGTTGCAGTCCCTCATGTCACGTTGGAAGGTGACCCTTGCTCTTAGGTCATCGAGCTTGTTCTCCATGGATTGTACATTGGCCAGTAGGATACTGGGCAGTGGTGCGCGATGCGCCTGCTGTCTCAGTCTGTTCTTAATACCAGCGCGTTTTTGCCGGCGCTTCTTTGTTCTGCGCCTCGGATGAGCGGCCCGTCCTTTGTTGTTCTCTGCGCCGCGTAGAATCTCTGGCGGCCAGGAAGGGTCAGGTTTAAAAGTGTCCAAGATTAGATGTGCAACCTTGGCACCGATGTTTACAAGTGATCCGCTGTCGTATACTATAAGACTAGAGGATTTTGGGATGTAAACCAGAGCAAAAAAAAAAAAAAACTGGACTCTCATACAGCGAGACTCAAATGCCTTTAAACATCAGCTTATCCTTCTGATCCAAATCCAACACTGAGTTTGTAAAAACATGTTTGTCAATCATTTTGTTTGGTTTCTGAGGAAAATGATTCAATAACTTGCTGCTAATACACAACATTTCATCATATTTCCTCATAAGCCTCTCTCGTCTGACCATTTGATCCCATTTGAATTTGCAATAAAGGATCCACAGAGTTTGGTGACAATAATGACAGTAGATGTTTGTGTGAAAGTGCTGGAAGCAAATGAGTGTGTGATGTTCTTTCAGTGTTGCACTTTGTAGACGCTCCCTGAGCACTGGTCTCACAGCCAGCTGCACATAGAGACCAGTGTTGTTAGTCCAGGTCAAAAGATGACTTGTTGGAATGAAAATGAGCTTGTAGTTTGTCTGCTTTAATAATGTGACTGGAAAAAGGTGTTGGACTTCAAATATGTCCATTTCTTTCACACTTCACCTTTAAAAGTGAAGCCTTGTGGTTCCTGGAAGGAAAAACACGACTTTTTTAAGTCTGTGTCCTGTTTTTATGATAAATGTACGACTTTAATGTGAAACATTCAGAGTTTTTTCTCTTGTTGTGTTTGTTTGAAGCTGCTTCCTGTTGGCTTCAGCTGTTTGGAGTTTCCATTTTCTAAACTTCTACATTCTGAACCTTCTTCAGCTCTGAACAGATGATGAAACACTGAATGATTTCAAGCTCACACTTTGTCTAATAAACTTACATCTTTCATTCTTTATACAGATTGTGGGGCTGTGGTTTGTCAGAGATCAGCTGTGATTATCTGGCAGCAGCACTGAAGTCCAACCCCTCCCATCTGAGACAGCTGGATCTGAGCAGGAACTACAACCTGCAGGATTCAGGAGTGAAGCATCTGTGTGGTTTCCTGGAGAGTCCAGGATGTGGACTTGAAACTCTGGGGTCAGTCAGCATGTTTTAGTTGTGCTGAGATGAATATGATGTGAAAGTTGTGCTGACACTAAACTGCAGACATCAGGCTGATATTATACTGATCCACACTGAGGATCTTCATGGTAAAGTCTGTTTTCTTCTTCTCTGGTTTAGTCCATTGACTGCAGCAGAACAATGTTCACATTTCAAACAGTGAGACTCAACGTATGGCCCGCGGCCCACACGCGGCCTGCCCACCTTCCCTGATTCAGAGAGAGGGGACCCTGATTAACTGTGTAGTGTTCTTCCTCACAGTTCTAAGTATCAGACACAACAATGAATAATCCACAGCTGACTGTCTTTAGCAGGCCAAAGGTCACGGCACACAGCAGACAGTGGGAAATATTATAACTCTGATCATTTATCAGCACATATCCATATGTATAAAAACAAAGCTGACACTGTGAGACTTGATCAGAGGTGTGATCATCACAGCAGAGGCCTTTGTGTCAAAGTCACTGAGGATCAAACAGAAACACATGAAGCAGATTTTCCTGTTCTGGCTTTTTATAGCAGATAACCTTCAAAATATTCTGCAGTCCATCAAAAACTGAAGCAAACCATGAATCAACATGTGAACATGAGCTGATGCTGCTGAAGTGAAGCAAAGTTACAGAGGTTTGATTACAGACACAGCTGAGAGTTTGTAATCTGTCATCATTTTAAAAGGTTTACATTTCTTCAGTATTGAACAGCAGAAATGAGGCTTTGTTTTGGGAGGCCGACAGCAGTGAACACAACAGCAGACTGGTGCGTAATAAGCAGTGAATAATGCAGGAAACAGATTTTTGAAGGTAAACTGTTCTTGAAGTACACTGAGAGAGAGAGAGCTGTGCAGGAAGTAAACGTCAAAGTCAGAGAGAATTCATGACGATGTTCATCAAACGTAAAGCGTAGTTTGGATCTTCTTCTGCTGCTGGTTCAGTCAGTTTTGGTTGGAGACAGATGAAACCTGCAGCTTCAGGATCTGTGAGCTGTCCACTTTCAGCCCCGACGGCGTGTCCGTGTACGTGCCGTCGAGTGAACGATCCACGCTCTGTGTTTCCATCTTTGTGTGTTTAGCTGCTCTCATTTACTGTTTTATCTGTTTGCTTGTTGTTGAAATACTTTTGGGAGCTTTAACCTGAGATTCTGGCAAAATACATTTATATTAAAAATTGATTCAGGATTGAATGAATCAACATCGCTTTATTCCAATTAAAACCATTTAAATAGGAAAATCCATTTTTTTACAGCCGCCTCTAATGCTGGGTAATGTCAGCTGGTCCATGTGCAGCTGGCTGTGAGGCTCAGGGAGTGTCTACAAAGTGCAACACTGAAAGAACATCATCCATAAATATTGAGTAATAACTGGACTCTCATACAGCGAGACTCAAATGCCTTTAAACCTCAGCTTATCCTGCTGATCCAAGTCCAACACTGAGTTTGTAAAAACGTGTTTGTCAATCATTTTGTTTGGTTTCTGAGGAAAATGATTCAATAACTTGCTGCTAATACACAACATTTCATCATATTTCCTCATAACCCTCTTTTGTCTGACCATTTGATCCCATTTGAATTTGCAATAAAGGATCCACAGAGTTTGGTGACAATAATGACAGTAGATGTTTGTGTGAAAGTGCTGGAAGCAAATGAGTGTGTGATGTTCTTTCAGTGTTGCACTTTGTAGACGCTCCCTGAGCACTGGTCTCACAGCCAGCTGCACATAGAGACCAGTGTTGTTAGTCCAGGTCAGAAGATGACTTGTTGGAATGAAAATGAGCTTGTAGTTTGTCTGCTTTAATCATGTGACTGGAAAAAGGTGTTGGACTTCAAATATGTCCATTTCTTTCACACTTCACCTTTAAAAGTGAAGCCTTGTGGTTCCTGGAAGGAAAAACACGACTTTTTCAAGTCTTTGTCCTGTTTTTATGATAAATGTACGACTTTAATGTGAAACATTCAGAGTTTTTTCTCTTGTTGTGTTTGTTTGAAGCTGCTTCCTGTTGGCTTCAGCTGTTTGGAGTTTCCATTTTCTAAACTTCTACATTCTGAACCTTCTTCAGCTCTGAACAGATGATGAAACACTGAATGATTTCAAGCTCACACTTTGTCTAATAAACTGACGTCTTTCATTCTTTATACAGATTGTGGGGCTGTGGTTTGTCAGAGATCAGCTGTGATTATCTGGCAGCAGCACTGAAGTCCAACCCCTCCCATCTGAGACAGCTGGACCTGAGCTGGAACAACAAGCTGCAGGATTCAGGAGTGAAGCATCTGTGTGGTTTCCTGGAGAGTCCAGGATGTGGACTTGAAACTCTGGGGTCAGTCAGCATGTTTTAGTTGTGCTGAGATGAATATGATGTGAAAGTTGTGCTGACACTAAACTGCAGACATCAGGCTGATATTATACTGATCCACACTGAGGATCTTCATGGTAAAGTCTGTTTTCTTCTTCTCTGGTTTAGTCCATTGACTGCAGCAGAACAATGTTCACATTTCAAACAGTGAGACTCAACGTATGGCCCGCAGCCCACACGCGGCCTGCCCACCTTTCCTGATTCAGAGAGAGGGGACCCTGATGAACTGTGTAGTGTTCTTCCTCACAGTTCTAAGTATCAGACACAACAATGAATAATCCACAGCTGACTGTCTTTAGCAGGTCAAAGGTCACGGCACACAGCAGACAGTGGGAAATATTATAATTCTGATCATTTATCAGCACATATCCATATGTATAAAAACAAAGCTGACACTGTGAGACTTGATCAGAGGTGTGATCATCACAGCAGAGGCCTTTGTGTCAAAGTCACTGAGGATCAAACAGAAACACATGAAGCAGATTTTCCTGTTCTGGCTTTTTATAGCAGATAACCTTCAAAATATTCTGCAGTCCATCAAAAACTGAAGCAAACCATGAATCAACATGTGAACATGAGCTGATGCTGCTGAAGTGAAGCAAAGTTACAGAGGTTTGATTACAGACACAGCTGAGAGTTTGTAATCTGTCATCATTTTAAAAGGTTTACATTTCTTCAGTATTGAACAGCAGAAATGAGGCTTTGTTTTGGGAGGCCGACAGCAGTGAACACAACAGCAGACTGGTGCGTAATAAGCAGTGAATAATGCAGGAAACAGATTTTTGAAGGTAAACTGTTCTTGAAGTACACTGAGAGAGAGAGAGCTGTGCAGGAAGTAAACGTCAAAGTCAGAGAGAATTCATGACAATGTTCATCAAACGTAAAGCGTAGTTTGGATCTTCTTCTGCTGCTGGTTCAGTCAGTTTTGGTTGGAGACAGATGAAACCTGCAGCTTCGGGATCTGTGAGCTGTCCACTTTCAGCCCCGACGGCGTGTCCGTGTACGTGCCGTCGAGTGAACGATCCACGCTCTGTGTTTCCATCTTTGTGTGTTTAGCTGCTCTCATTTACTGTTTTATCTGTTTGCTTGTTGTTGAAATACTTTTGGGAGCTTTAACCTGAGATTCTGGCAAAATACATTTATATTAAAAATTGATTCAGGATTGAATGAATCAACATCGCTTTATTCCAATTAAAACCATTTAAATAGGAAAATCCATTTTTTTACAGCCGCCTCTAATGCTGGGTAATGTCAGCTGGTCCATGTGCAGCTGGCTGTGAGGCTCAGGGAGCGTCTACAAAGTGCAACACTGAAAGAACATCATCCATAAATATTGAGTAATAACTGGACTCTCATACAGCGAGACTCAAATGCCTTTAAACATCAGCTTATCCTGCTGATCCAAGTCCAACACTGAGTTTGTAAAAACATGTTTGTCAATCATTTTGTTTGGTTTCTGAGGAAAATGATTCAATAACTTGCTGCTAATACACAACATTTCATCATATTTCCTCATAAGCCTCTTTTGTCTGACCATTTGATCCCATTTGAATTTGCAATAAAGGATCCACAGAGTTTGGTGACAATAATGACAGTAGATGTTTGTGTGAAAGTGCTGGAAGCAAATGAGTGTGTGATGTGCTTTCAGTGTTGCACTTTGTAGACGCTCCCTGAGCACTGGTCTCACAGCCAGCTGCACATAGAGACCAGTGTTGTTAGTCCAGGTCAGAAGATGACTTGTTGGAATGAAAATGAGCTTGTAGTTTGTCTGCTTTAATAATGTGACTGGAAAAAGGTGTTGGACTTCAAATATGTCCATTTCTTTCACACTTCACCTTTAAAAGTGAAGCCTTGTGGTTCCTGGAAGGAAAAACACGACTTTTTCAAGTCTTTGTCCTGTTTTTATGATAAATGTACGACTTTAATGTGAAACATTCAGAGTTTTTTCTCTTGTTGTGTTTGTTTGAAGCTGCTTCCTGTTGGCTTCAGCTGTTTGGAGTTTCCATTTTCTAAACTTCTACATTCTGAACCTTCTTCAGCTCTGAACAGATGATGAAACACTGAATGATTTCAAGCTCACACTTTGTCTAATAAACTTACATCTTTCATTCTTTATACAGATTGTGGGGCTGTGGTTTGTCAGAGATCAGCTGTGATTATCTGGCAGCAGCACTGAAGTCCAACCCCTCCCATCTGAGACAGCTGGAGCTGTACGGAAACAAGCTGAAGGATCCAGATGTGAAGCAGCTGTCTGATCTTCAGCAGAGTCCAGACTACAGACTGGAGACTCTGGTGTAAGTAGAGTGATGGAGTGAGTGGGTGGTGCTGTCAGCAATATTGTACTAAACACAGTCAGTATGAAACAAAGATCCAGTGTTTCCTGTAAAGCTGCAGCTTCTCAGTGAAGCTGTGAGAGGAGAATGGTGACAGGCTTCAGGATTGGACACAAACACTTCCTGTTTCTGACCTTCACCATAGTAACAGCTGACACGCTCTGATCAAACGCTGTCAACAGCCAATCAGCTCTCTGAACAAAGCTGCACGCAGACCAATGACTGCATTCATTTCCAAGTTTAAAGCAGTGAAGAACACAGTCTGTAGGTGAGGAAGAATTTAGTGAGAGCAGATGTTTGGATGGAATTCCTCCAGTTAACAGCTGGAACCGTCCATCTGGATTGTTGGGCTTGTTGTTGGGGTTCCTACAGAGCTCAGAGTGGACACACCAAGGTTCTTCTAATGAATGAAAGTCCAAACTCAAACTAGGAGGGAAAAACATTTTCATCAACTTCAATAAAAATCCAAAGATTAGAAAAAGTGAAGCAACAATGAGTCCTAGTACAGTCCCAGCACTGAAGTCCCTGCTGCTCTTTATACTGGATGTGCTGCATCACTGACTGACAGCTGATGAAGAGTCTCTGGAAACACTCGTTTATCTCCTCTGCTCTTCCTTCTTCTCTCTGCAGGTGGAGGCGATGGTAAACAGGACGGTGTGTGTGCTGAGAGAGGAGGAGCTGTGTCCTGATGATCCAGAGAGGTTGAAGCAGCAGCAGCTTGTGTGTAGAGACGCTCTGACTGGGCCATGTTACTGGGAGGTGGAGAGGAGAGCGTCATCCAGCAGTGACTGACAGAGGAATGAGAAGAAGTGCAGATGACTGTCAGTGCTGCAGAGTGAACTGCTCTGAGAACAGCTCCACTGTCAGACACAATGTAGAGTCCAGCATCATCCCTGTGTGTCCCTCTGGATCTGACAGAGGATCATCAGTGTATCTGGACTGCTCTGCTGCTGCTCTGTCCTTCTACAGTCTCTGCACAGTCTCTGTCTGACTCTGGCTTCAGACCCTCCTGGATCAAACTCACCTGGAAAGACTTTCAAACATCACTCAATAGATTTGAATACAGAATATATTTGATATATACTGTAGATGTACTGTAGAGTTGCAGTTTGTCACTTGTAAATACAGTCTGTGAGCAGCTGTGAGCTGAAAGATCTTTCTAGAAACAGGAAATGTTTTCACTCTTCTGTTGCTTTTTCATATATTTCCACAACATTAATATTGATCCCACCTGTCTCACCTGTTTCATGCTTTTATACATAATAACAGGACACGTGTGATCTGAGCGCTGCTGTGGTTGCTGTGCTGCACGTCTTCATTTAGATAACAGAGACATCTAGTGGTTCAGAGGGAGAACTGCAGGAGGTGGAGCTGTGTTTTAGCGTGGAAAACTTTTTATCTTTTAGGCGCAGATACAAATATGACAAGTATCAGTGTGAGATACAAAAGGTCACATCAGTCAGCAGAGGGAACAGTGATCACACAGCAATGTAAGAATAGAAACATAACAGTGAATCTGGACATGTATACAGATGGAAGCAAACAAACAGGATGTAACACTACATTAAAGCCACAAATGTGAAGAAAACAAACACAAAGGAAAATATATTTGATCTCAGGAATCCAAATCAGATGCTTTAGAGCAGGGGTCGGCAACCCTGGGCACGCGTGTCACAGCTGCCACGTGAAGGGTTAACTGATGGCACGACCATAGCTGGACTGGCCATCGGGCATACTGATGGTGATTATTCGTTTTTATGGACCGATGATGTTTTTTTTATTTTTTTGTAACGGTATAAACGATGGAAGGTGGTGGATTGGCTGGATGCTGGTCGATGTGTAAAAATAACTCAGTTGTTTGGTGGTGGCTATGGTGGAGCTTCCACAGAGGCAGCAGGTGGATGAGGGAAAGGGGAGGCAGGAGGAGCAGAGACCCGAGGCGGCCGCCGGTGTTCCAGATCAACTGGCGTTTAGATCAACTGGCGTTGGTCGAACAGATGTGTGGCAGTCTTGCGTTTCAGGAGCTGCTACCGACAAACCAGCAAAAAAACGCCAAATGTGTCACCTGTGACACTTGTGAGGTTATCTCAAACACACTCCGTCAGTCAGTCTTGATGCTGTTGAACAACAAAATGTTTAAAAATGTGGCGAGTTTACCTGGTGATATCCTCATGTGCGACGCGATCGCGAAAACAGCAAACAAGTAACACCACGCCGATGTTGTTCACAGGACAGCAAGAGTAAACGATCGGGAGACCCTTGTCGTCGTTATCGTTCCACTCGCACGGTTTATTTCACCGAATTCAGCGTTTTTGCTCCACAACTAAAGCGAGCAGTTTGCTCTGTGCACTAACATGGAGTCGAGTCAACCAGCGCCACCTCTGGCCAAGTGCCACAGCCTACAGCCAGATCAACCTGTGACACACATCTGCACCACGTTTGAATTCGTTTCATGCACAACACATTTGTACCTTTCAATTGTGTCTGTCTGTGAATCATGCAAATAAACCTTTGAAATGAATGAAATGATATCATATATTCCTTATTGGCCTACATTTGTACAAAATTCCAAATTATATACACAAAGTCATAGAAATCACCACTCCAATTGGTCATCATGATTTTGATATTCTCTTTTCCCATAACAATGAAATACACCTTGGACAAATATGACACATCGATATTTCATTAGTGTCGTCACATCACATCCTGTAAGCATCATCTGCCTGTGTCCTTTCCCTGGAAATTAATATTTCCAGCCAATATAGGCAATCCATCAACATGGCTGGAGAGTTGGTAGTTATATATAAAGTCAGTGACTCAGGTGTGTCGCTTGGTTTGTCATCTGTTTGTGAGACTGGAGGAGACGCAATCTTTTGTTTTAAATCTTAGTTAGGAAGATTCCTGTTTTAAAACAAGCACGTATTGTGAGAAATGCAAGAAGTACATCTGCAGAAAGTACACAGTTACATTCTGTCCATCATGTGGACAAAATTGAAAATGTTGAGCATTGAAAAACTGAGAACGTTGGGCAAGTTCAACAGAAATGTGTTTGTAAGAACGAAAAACCAAATTGTTCCTAAAATAGTTATGGAAAGTCTAACTGTTGTATGTCTGTGTTCTACATGTTTATCTGATGGGAAATAAAGTTGCTATTGTTTCATTGCAGTTTTTGAACAATTCTGAGTGGATTTACACAGTACGGATCTAAATGACCCGCAACAAAATCAATGTCATTTTTTTGTTCTTCAACATAATACAAGGGTTCATTTCCAAAACTTGCCTATGATCTTCAATTTGTAGCAGATCCACTATCACACAGCAGCTAGAGCAGTTTCAAATGGAGGTCAGTCCACTGCTGCCATCTGTGGCCAAATACCATAGCCCACTACTAGATTAACTTGTGACACATCTTCACCTGCTGCTATGATGACATTGAGTAGAGGCTGAGTGGCTGCACTTACCCCTGGTACATTCAAATCTACCCACAAACATGTTGAAAGATGCAATGGCAGCAATGTGGATTGTCAACACTAAAAACAATCAGTAAGCAAAGACAACAGGGATCACTTTTTACTGTTTATTTAGCACCCACAACATTTGTAGTCGCCTTCTGCACAGGGAAAGTCCACACACACTGTGTGGTACCACTTTCCACAGAAGGTGCATTCAGTCTGCAAGATTGAATGAGATTGTCAGAGTCATTGTCTGACTGTTTATTACTATTCACCTGCGGTACATTCACAGTAACTGCCATCTCCTTACAAATGTTTATTAGATTAACCACACTTATACAGACTGTATATAACAACCAACTCTAAAATGTTTTTTCTCAGAGAAAAGACACAGACAGACTACGCTAACGACATGTGATGTTACAACACTAGTGAAATATTGGTGTCATTTCATTCTTTTCAAAGGTTCATTTGCATGACGCACAAACAGACACAACTGAAAGGTACAAATGTGTTGTGCAAGAAACGAAATCAAACGTGGTGCAGATGTGTGTCACAGGTTGATCTGATGTTTCGGCGCCTCCGCGCTTTGTGTTTACGCCCTTTTTGCGCTGATTCTGATGTTTCGGCGGCTCCACGCTTTGTGTTTACGCCCTTTTTGAGCTGATTCTGAAGCTGCAGGTTTGATCTCTCCAAACAATATTGAGTAAACCAGCAGCAAAAGAAGCTCCAAACTACGCTTCACATAAACATCGTCATGAATTCCCTCTGATTGTTTTGCTGCCACCAGGATAAAATCACACTTCATGCACAGCTCCCTCTCTCTCTGTACTTCAAGAACAGTTTCCCGTCTAAAAATCTGTTTTCTGCATTATTTGCTTGCTTGTTATGCACAAGTCTACCGTTCTTACAGCCTGTCGGCCGCTGTTTTTTTTCTTTTACTTACTTCTGAAAACAAAGCCTCATTTCTGCCGTTCAATACTGAACAAATTTAAACTTTTTAAAATGATGCAAAATTGCAAAACGCTCAGCTGTGTCTGTAATCAAACCTCTGTAACTTTGCTCTGCTTCACGTCAGCAGCATCAGGTCATGTTCATATGTTCATTAATGGTTTTCTTTGCTTTTTGATGTACTGCAGAATATTTGTATAAAATCCCAGGCCAGGAAAACCTTCATGTTTTTCTGTTTTATCCTCAGCTACTTTGACACAAAGGCCTCTGCTGTGACGCTCACACCTTTGATAAAGTCTGGCAAGTGTCAGATTTATTTTTATAGATATAAAAATATAGAAATGTACTGATGCATGTAGTAACTGTTAGCTTTAACTGTACAAGGCTTGTTAGACATAATGAAACACATCGTGCAGATTTCTGGATGTTAGACTATAATTTTTATAATAATTATTAATCTTGAGTCTAAAAAGTCAGTCAAGTATATCCAGGATGTCTTTCTGTTAACTGGATTCACTGACCCTAACACTGGGACCAGGATAAGCGGTCGCATGGAGCTGGTTATCAGCTGACAATCTTATTATTTAATTAATTTAATTAAGTTATTTAATTTTTCTAATTTTTCCTCCACATTTCCCCTGAAATGAAGGGATTGTGTTAAACATGCTTTAGTTCCTCACATTTTTCTGCATCTCTTTGTTCAACCCCCTGAATTAAAGCTGAAAGTCTGCACTTCTGTCATGTTTCGGCCGTGTGGCAGGCAGGATGAGGACCCAAATTGCAAACTCACACACACGGGGGATAAACTCAAAATGCAGCTTTATTGCTGATAAGTGATAAACAATAACGATGATACAAAAAGCAATACAAAACTACACTAAACTGGGAAAAGCTAAAGTAACATATACTGGAAGACACGGGGAGAACCACACACGGCATGAGGGAGAACGCGACCCCGAACAGAGGAAGACGCAGACAGAAATACACAGAGGGTTAACGAGGAAAGTGGGAACACACGGGGAACACAGGTGACACAGATAACCATAACGAGACAGGGCGGGGTGAACATAACACTGACGGGTACAGGCACAGAGGTTCAGACAGGAGGAGAGAGAGCACGGGGAAAACACAGACATAACAGGCTGGGGAAACATGAAACAACCACAAAGGGAGACGGGGGCTCATAAATACATAGAGGGCACACAGGGGGAAGAGAGAGCACGGGGAGAACTTAGACATAAAGGGCAGGGGAAACATGGAATAAAACATAAGCAGAGACGAGGGCTCACAGATACATAGAGGGGCACACAGGGGGTAAAAGCCATGAAGGGAAAACACTTAGGGAACAACACAACAGGGCAACTCAGAAAACATGGTCTAAATAAGGAACGAAATACAAAAATACAAGGAACTAAGAATACTGGGCCCACATGGCCCAGGACCATGACAACTTCAAACACATCTGAGTTGTTTCATTTAAAATTGATTTTAGTGTATGTACAGAACCAAAATCAGAAACTAAGTTCTCTCTGTCCAGATATTTATGGACCTAACTGTATAATCTATACAGCACGTAAAAAATGCTGTAAATAAAGAAGTCTGTGAAAATGTGGCGCTTAAGGTCAATTTAAACTGAAGTGATATAATCTTCTCCCCACAGTTTGAGTTTGTATTGTCTCAGCTGCAGACAGACTATGACATTAATATTATTAGTTATTAATATTATTAGTTATAAAGGACACCTTCCTGCCTTTAGTCTTATTCATGATGATTATTAGTCGTCTTCTAATGTCCACAAGTCTGTATGATGTGTTTCATAGTTTCTAACAAGCCGTTTAAACTTAAGTTACTGCATTGCTGAAACACCAACATCTGCTTATTGAACAAAACAAAAACAACCAAAAGACCACACATCTGATTTTATTTTTATTTTAATAGACTTCCAAAGATTATACCAGATAACTGGCCTCAGAATATAATTGAATAAACATGTTTAAAAACAATAACCTAATCCTGTCTTGACAGGCTGAGCTCTTCAGTATCCACCAACAGCATCGTCATGCTGAGTCAGACGTTTCTGCTCCTGCTGGAAATACTCTTCCTCTTTCCACATTGTACCAAATGTTTTTAAATGTTAGTTTCAATTTAAAATTAAAGATTAAAAAAGTGTAACACATATAAACATCAGATAATTAAGACAAGCGAATGGTTCAGTTCCACATGTGCTCCGCTGACACATTAAACTTCAGTAAAATGATGCAGTTATGAAACAACTTTAATCTAAAACAAACTGATTTGCTCAGGAGCAAAAACAGTGAAGTCAGTGACTGTAAGTGAGTGAGCTGTGCTGGTGACTGGATATCAGATTTCCAGTCATTAGAGCAGATAAGTGGCAGAACTATATTACTGATTTAATTTAAATGCAAATAGCCCAAATCCTGATTAAAGCATCAGGTTCACTTATAAAGTATTCTGTAGTTATCTTAGTGTCCATCGCCCTTCCCAACATGGGAATAAAGCAGCTGTGAGAGAATTAAACATGAATGAATCAATGGTACGGAAGTGGAGGAAGCAAGAAGAATGAGCTGAGTAAAGTTTGACTCATGCGACATTTTTGTTTCGCTTAATGCGCCTTATAATCCAGTGAGCCTCATGGTCTGTAAAATATGGTGCATTTGCAAATTATGTGCACAATATTGGAACTAAACTATTTTATATTGACAAACAGCGGCCCGCATTAAACTGTGACTGTCACCAGGTAATGTGGGCGTGTTTGCTGAATAAGCAGCAGGTGTTAAACAGCTGACAGGTGAACAGGATGCATGCAGGTAAACTCGAGGGCCCTTCGAGCTGATCGGTGGTGTCGTGAGGAGAATTTCAGCTCATTATTCATGTTACAGAAACACAGAGGTACGAGACCAGGCAGAAGACTTTCTGATTATTTGTTTTTAGTTAAAATAATTCCATTGTTGTCTAGTGATGGTGTGGTAAAGCTCTGTGAATGTGTCCAATTTTTCCGGCTTTGTTGCTTCACCCAAAGGCAGATCACACAAAGTTTAACTGCTTATTATGAAGAACTGACATCTGCTGGTCATTTAATGTTCAGCAGCACTGCTGTGAGAATACCTGTAGGACACATACCAGTGGATATGTGAGCACATGCACAGCTGCAGGGCTAGAAGGGCCCAAATGAATTAAATAAATAGATTCTTAAATAATTAATTAAATGTGTTATTAATTGATTAATTACATTTATTTAAAAATCATTAAATTTTTAATTAATTTATTGTAAATGTTGGAAATGAAATTATTTGGCATTAAATCAATGATGTATGTATTTAATAAGTATTTTGAACTTAGATTCCTGTCAACTCACAATCGACACAAACACAGTGAACACAAAGCTCCAACTGTCTGACAACAACAGGAAGGTGACACATGTGGAGGAGCTTCAGTCACATCCTGATCATCCAGACAGATTTGATGTTTGTGAACAGCTGCTGTGTAGAGATGGTCTGACTGGTCGCTGTTACTGGGAGGTCGAGTGGACGAGGAGGGCTTGGATATCAGTGAGTTACAGAGGAATCAAAAGGAAAGGAAGGAGTGATGAGTGTGTGTTTGGTGGAAATGATCAGTCCTGGAGTCTTTGCTGCTCTGATCATTATTCCTCTGTGTGGCACAATAACAGAGAAACACCCATCTCCTCCTCCTCCTCCTCCTCCTCCTCCTCCTCTGTCTCTAACAGAGTAGCAGTGTGTGTGGACTGTCCTGCTGGCACTCTGTCCTTCTACAGAGTCTCCTCTGACTCTCTGATCCACCTCCACACCTTCCACACCACATTCACTGAACCTCTTTATCCTGGATTTGGGTTCTGGGATCCATCGACTGGTTTCATGAAGGGTATTTCAGACTTTTTTGGCACACTTAGGTATGAATTGACTCTTTGTAGTTAGTCTTACCTGTTAGAGAAACAGTTCAGTCTGTTCATGTCTGTGTCTTTCACTCAGAAACACATGATGAGATTCATGGATTCAGTCAGTTGATGTTTTAAACTAAATGATTCACAAATTATTATTCAACACAAGTTTGGTGAGCAGCAGGGCTCATCCTGCTTTTTGTTTTTGTGCATTATAATGATGAAATAACTTTGTCATGTCTGTGGTGGCCTTTGGAGAATTAAACCATCCTTTAGAAACTAGATATAAATGTCATATTTTCCAACATTGATATTTTTCTGTGTTTCAGACGACAATGAAAAGATAAAGAACAGTCTGTAAATCACAAGTTATCAATTCAAATGATTATTAAAGCCACAAGAGAAGCTTCCTGTTATTTGTACCACTCACCTGGTCATGTGATCCAGCTGTGCAGCCAATCATAACTGCCATCACTTTCTACTTTGATATTTCCATGGTGAATGGACTGATTCTTGTTTAACACGTTCATACTCTGATGGATGCATCGGAGAGGGTTAGTGTCTTGCTCAAGGATACTTTGTGTGCCAGCTGGAGCAGTCAGGGATTGAACCACCAACCTTCTGATCAGTAGATGCCTTGCTCTGTCTCCTGAGCTACAGCCATCATCAAAGCTCTTTCTTAAATCCTCTCTGAGAGGAGCTCAAACACGAGGAAGAGACGAAAGTGAGGGAAGAGAGTGGACTCATTAGTAAAATGAAAAACAGCCAGCGTTGATGTTTAAGACAAGTGAGGTAACAGAAACACTATATATAGCAGCGGTCACCATGGCAACATCAATGTCGGTTGCTACGTATTGTACTGATCCTGATCTGTGAGCCTCATATCAGGATATGCTGTTGTTTGTATTTGTTTGCATTGTTACCATTTTTGTGTCTTTTTTAACAAACTACTTTTATCTTGCCATCGTTTGTCAGAGAGTCAAACTACATTTGGTTCATCTTTCTACAATAAAAACATTTCTTCATCTTAATTATTGTATGTGCAGAGTTGTAGTTACTCACAGTGACCACTGGAGGCGTGTGATCCTGATAGTTTCCCTGGAACCGTCCAGTTCATCCACATGAATGAAGCTGTTGGTGATTAACGCTCATCTGTACAACTTTAACAACAATATCAAACATTTAATCGCTCTACAAACAGTTTGTCTGATGTATAAACTGTGTCTTACTGTGATCTGTGTGTTTGAAGTAAAATGTGTTGCTTCAAATGTAAAAGTTAAACAGACAGAAAGCATCAACGTGGACTTCAATCAGTGTTTTGTGTTCATACAGGTCAGCTGTTGCACACAGAGGTCCTGGATTTACACTGTGCCCTGGTTCCTGTGTTTCTGTATGTAGTTTAGTCTAAAGTGGATCCTCCTCATGTACAGACTGAATTATCTGTTCAACAATCAGCATTTCTGATTCATGGATTTCATTTGTTTTTGCTAGTTTTGACTGAGATTTCAACATATCTGTGGTGGCATCTGTTCAGTGTTATGGAAGTTTTACAGCACTAATCTCACTTCACTCTGTAACATAACAGTGAACAATATTACTATTAGAAAGATTATTAGAGAAGCCACAATCAGATGATCCCCTATGAGGTGTCCTTGGTTATAGTGTGAAGTCATCTGAGGGGAGAGAGAAGAAAGAAACACTTCAGTGTTAATGAAAAAGTCATCAGTCTTCTTATGGGAAGAGACCTCCACCAGACCAAGACAGATAACCATCCAACACGTTCTCATCCCAAAACCTAACATACCGATGCCATGTGACAAACCGATGCTATGTGACAAACCGATGCCATGTGACAAACCGATGCCATGTGACAAACCGATGCCATGTGACAAACCGATGCTATGTGACAAATCGATACCTTTCGGTCTCCCTCTCTCTCTTGTGCTCCTGCCAAAAGCAAAGCAAAGCATCCACCCTTTTCTTACCGGCGTCGTGAATTGTTTGTCAACATCTACTCATCCTAACGTTGGTCCAGTCTTTGTCTCAGTGTCAAGTCAGTCAACACTTTAGTCCACATGGTCAGTCCAGTCACAGTCCAGTCACACACATCATGCACACACATTCACACTAGATCTTGCTGATAGTGGAGCCTCACGCACAAAGCATCAGAGTCTCCACCCTCATCAATATGAGCTCATTTATTTGTTGTTTCTTTTGTTTTTAGAAAAAGAGTTCTTTATGATCTTGGACTGGATTGACTCGCTGCAATCCTTTAGACAGGAACTCGCAGGTTCCCACAGGTGACCTTTTCCTCAGCCCATTGTAATCTGGAAAAGCTCACCTTATATTTGCTCTCACAACAATGTTTTACAGCACTGTTAATTCAATCTTGCAGGCCTGCTTAGAACAAAGAAGGAGGAAAAGAGAGCTGATTATTAGCTCATCAGAGCACAAAACATCATCACCAAAGGGGGCGACACCTGACAGTTTTCTCTAAGTGCACTGTTACAGAAATAATGAGCCGCTCCTCGACATGTCCATGTTTAGTAAAACTCCCTCTATTGAAATAAGAAAACAAGCCAAAGCTAACTGACAGAATGAACCCATCACTAAAACAACGACCCCAAAAATCTTCATCACAGAAAAGTTTTGCTTACTAATCGAACAATATGTTGTGGGAATTAGAACTTTCCGGGTCATAAAGCTTTTGCCCGACTCTTGGCTTAACTAATACTGACATAGTCTGAAATCAGACTTAAAGTCACTCCCTCTGTTCATTTAGGATAAATGTATCTATATCTGATTTAGGCTAAGTGCCTTTTGTTTAGATGAACTGCTGGACTTCCAGACCAGCAGGTTTAGGGAAGTCTTTATGGGGTCACACTCTGACCCCCCCCCCCCCCCCCCCCCCCCAACCACACACAGACACACACACACACACACACACACACGCACGCACGCACAGGCAACGTACTCTTTGTTTGTATGTAGACGTCATATGTTAATGAACGTCATATGTATATTCATGTAACCTCAATAAAAGAGCAGTGTTACGGGGGAGCGGACGAGAGCAACTGGGGTCAAGCGAAGGAACGGCGTTTGTCCGGTTCTCTCCCGTGCACGGGAAACATGAAGAACTTTGCCTACTCGTGTCTTGCTTAACGTTCCAACGAATAGGTTTATGCTACAAACCTATCACTGAGGTTAACTACACAACCCCTCGCCACCTCCTTATACACAGGAGTGAGTACAAAAGGGTTCGTACGGACGCATCAGCCGGCCGTCCTTCTGCTCGACACTGTTAGCTGAAAGATGATCGGATCATCCTCTGTCCTGTATTTAAGGCTGAGAGTCTTTGTCCAGTCTCTTTTCCACAGCTACTGTCCACAGCACTGATCCACCTGCAGCACAGCCCCACTCAGTTGTTTTATGATTTACATTGTGCACGTTTCCCTTCCACTGAGCTTACAAAACCTCTGACAGGAGAAGTCAGGCATGTGTTTCCCCCACCTCCCCTTTTAGGCAGTAATAAAATAGAAAACAAACAATCAAACAGGCTAAAGCTAGAGCACAAGCAAAGACAGCACCGGTGACTAAGTTCTCCCATACTGGACGTACGCTACCACGTGGGCTCAAACAGCAGCACATCAGCTCAGTTTACATACTGTTCACATCTTCATCAGAGGATCAGCAGGGAGCGCTGCTGAGCTGCAGTCATCTCCACCAGAGTGACGGAGCAGGAATCACAAACAGCACAAACCCACCGTGTTGTTTCCACCCTGTTCAGGAGATCTGAGCCCCCATCCCTTTTTTTCATGTTGCAGCTCTGCACTGCAGGCCCTGAACGCCTCCCGGTTACCCTCAGTGTGCTTAGAGTTTAATTTACAACCGACGAGCTCACAGATCATCTGCAGGCAGGTGAACGAACCCTTAATGTGAGGATAATAGCAGAGCTGAGCTGAGGTCAGAAATAGTCAGGAACGGTGTCGACACAGTGAAGTCAGCTGTTTGGGAATTTGTCTGATTATCAGTTTGGGGGGGGTCGGTGTTAAATAACAAAGGCGGTGTAGGATGGAGAGAGGAGGAGGGAGGGAGCAGTGATGATATGAAGTCAGAATACACATGTGGCAGACATAAGGGGGTCAGACAGGAGCAGCATCAGTCTCTGCTCTGTTTTGTTAATAACGTAGAAAAATAGTTTTGTACAATCAAGCTACATCGACGGACGCTTTACCTCACGTACCCTAAAATGAAAAAGTAGTGACAGTAAGATGGACGCTGCACATGACACCATGACTGAGTTCACAGCTGTTGCTTTGATTCTAACGTTTAAGACTTTTGGCATCGACTCCGTTTTAATAAATGAGTGCTGGGAGGCGTCGTTTGACTTCAGGAGCTCCTGCGATGCTCCTGCGATGCTCTTACTCTGCGGGAGAAAACCAAAAACCAAAAGTAGCAAACATGGAGCGATATGACTCGTTTAGATTTTGGGAAACGTGCATCGACAGGTACAGTGTCCTTTTCCCCACGTCTTTAAAAATAATTCATGCATAGATCCCCCACTGAGAAAACCCTTTTATATACTTTCTCCTTTGTACACATTTTATATAGAACTATATATAATATCATTTCTCTATATCTATATTTTCAGAAAAATTCTTTCCACACAATAAAAAACAACAATTAAACAAATGCTTCAAACAAAACAACAAAAAAAGAGAAGATGGAAGAAAGAAAATCACGACTGAGGCCAGTTTGGCACTTTGTCATGAGAACATGACAGAACTCTGTTAGTTGACGGTAAATAGCGATACTCTATTTTTCTTTGGTTTTTCTTCTCCCTCAATGAGAAATGAAACACAGCAGTACTTACTTGGCACCTAAAAATGCTGGTCGAATGAAAGATATCAGTGTTTTCATAGTTATATGTTTAGTGTACGCCTCCCGCCTCCAGACTGCTCAGCAGATCGGGAATTTTTAGAGAAGAGCAGGAGGGAGGCGTGTCAAATGAGAGGAAGAGAGCAGTAATAAAACACGGATGTAGAAAAGAGAAGCATAATGTGCACATAACACACAGGAGATGGAAAAAGAGATGTAAAAAAGAGAAAACAGCGAGGAGCGAGAGAGCATTCGTCCCTTTGACAAATGTTGGAGGTCATGAGCCTGGAAACAGCAGACCGTCTTTGAAAACAGTATCTTTGAAAGATCTGAGTCACCCACCCCAAACTGCTCATCTGCTGCTGGACACTTCAGTTGCACCTCCACATGCCACCAGTGGAGGGAGCTGCCAAGTTTCACAGCACATGACGCAGCAGGTGTAGTTGCTTTTGGAGAAAGAAGAGAATAAGAGGACAGAACGAAGGCCCACGTCTAGAGGCCTCCCTTCCAGAGCGGAAGCAGAGCCAGTGTTCCTGGTCCCTAGGTGGTGCTGTGTCGGGCCTGTCCCTACTATACCCTGGTGGTGGAGTGGGGGTGGGGCAGGGTGTTGTTGTGGCCGGTGGAGGGGAATGTGTTGAAGGCGTGAAGAGGCTGCATGCTGGTGATGGTGCTGGGGATCACGGTGATGGTGTTTGGCTTCATCAGCGGCACGTTGTCGGGGGCGCGGCGCAGCGCCAGGGTGTAGTCGGGAGGGCAGGCGGGCCGCAGGATGTCGTGGGGTCGCAGTGGCTCCATGTCGTGGTGAGCGTCGTGCTCCCAGTCCTTCATCTGCAGGGACATGATCTCCTCCTCCTGGCTGTGAGCCAGGTCGTTGGCGGGGCCGCCCCGCTGAGGGGACAGCCGGTGCCGGCGCATCTCGTGCCGCTTGTCACGCTTGTAGTAAAGGGCGGCGAAGGCCAGGATGTTGAGGAAGAAGAGCGACGCTCCAACTGCAACTGTCACACTCAGTTCGGTGGAGTAGTCGCGGGTGTGTCTGGGAAAGAGGTCCTGGGGCGGGCGCTCTGAGCCCTCGGGCTCAGGATCTGATGGGAAGGTAGGGTAAGGATGACGAGTGGTTCGAGGAACGTTGTTTCTGGGCCTCATGGTGCCGGGGTCACGGCCTGCGGGGGAGCGCGTAGTGGTGGGAAAGAGCACATCGTGCAGGCTGTGAAGATGAGGGACTAATTCCAGCCAAAAGGCCACTTTGTTAGCTCTGTAGTTGTCTCTGACACGAGGTTTCAAACCGATGTGAAGGTACTGCTTGTCCTTCCAGTTGAACTTGGTCCAGATGACCTCCTCGAAGCGGTTGGGCTTGGTATGAATGAACTCGGTGTCCTGAGGGACGGGCAGGTTGGGGTCCCTGGTGGAGCATAAAGGTTAAACGTTTCAGTTCAAAGTTATATTCAGTCTCCATTATAAGTAACATGTGGAATCAATACACTGAATACAGACAGGAGGCCCATTCTCTGTGCAACCTTTAAACTATCTAAGACCAACCGGCTGCTCTGGGATCTGGATGCTTTTGGTGAACCAGTATGTTCAATTCTTCAAAGCCACACGGGAATTAAACTAGCAACCCAGATTCAAGTATTCAAGATGACTAGAAGGCTATCAGTGAACATACAGTAACGTGTACAGTTTACACTACTGTGACATGAGGCCTACCCAGTCTTTGCGAAGTTAGTCCAGTAAGTCATGACCACAGCGCTCAGCATCACATCGTTCTTGGAGAAGTTGCACGGGAGCAGGTCCGTGGCACCGATCATCGGTACGCCGAACACGTAAGGTATCTCGTCTCTGTGCGCGGCGTCGGCACTCGGGCCGCGTCTCGGTGTGGCAGTGGTGGTAGAACGTGTAAAAGTAAACTGGGGACTGAAACTCAGCATGGAGTTTGGCAGTGGCCACAGCTGGTGCCACCCACTGGTGGTCCGTAAACAGGGCCAACAGAGTCTTCCGCCGCATGTTGCCGTTGTCCCTGTCCGCCCAGTCTGTGTACATGAACTTAATGGTCTCCCTCAGGATGTCTTTGCCTGGTGAAGAAGCACAGGAGGGGACAAAAGGAGGGGGAAGAAAGATAAAAGTGAAAACTGCTAAGAGTAAAGTAACAGCAGTGCAAGACATTTTTTAAGAGATCGGTCTGATCAACAGATATGAAACCAAAGCAAATGTTGGTGAGATGAACCAAGAGCCAGGAAGTGAGTGAGAAATCTAGAGAGGAAAAAAAGTCTTTCTGATAACAGAAGGAGTGACAGGCAGCAGAGAGGAAGCATGACTGCATTATCCAAACATGTCTGTACTGTGACTGTGGTCCGGCTGTGAGGGGTTCGCAGGCCGATCTGTCAGAAACACCGACACTGAGATTGGGAGCCGACTACCTGGGGGATGATAGCATTACTGCCCACAGAGCCTCAAAGGTTAAGGCGCAGACACGCCGTGATGTGGATGAGTGGCTCTCTTTAGCACGCTTGTCTTGTTTGATGCACTTCACTGGGCTCACATGTTACTGATTCCATTCTTTACTCGCATGTTTTAAACGCTTAAAGCACTTTCACAGGTTTTGATATTCTTTTGAAAATTCATGTGAACTCAAGCTGTCAGAATTGTAATGTAAGCTTTGATAATTGTCCACATTTGTCATTTTGACGATTATCCGTTTATTTTAATGAATACAGCAAACAGAAAAAAACGAACAAATCAACAAACGCGGCTCCTAATGAGACAAAACCTGATGATGCTGCAAAATGCAGTTAAGTGAGAGGAGGCTGTAAAATGGAATAACTGAAAAAGTGGCAGTGTACAGAGGTGGCGTCCTCACCCTCTGGGTAGCCGTAGAGGTTGTCAACAAAGCTGGAGATGGTGTAGTCGAACGCCGCAGCTGAGATGCCGTCGTTGTCCTCACTGTCGTCCACAAACTTCAGCCCCTCTCCCTGGTTCACTCCTATCAAGATGTCATAGTTTAGGAGCTCCCCCTGGTGGAGCAAATAAGGAAGAACATGCTGAGTGCTGGAACAGAGCCTGTGTGCATCACAAGTCTACAACAGGAAGTGCAGCTGAAGCACAGCTTTGTGAATTGGCAGCATTTCATTTCCCAGTAAACAAAATAAAGATTAGCTGTTGCCATGAAATTCCTACTATAAACTGTAAATACTGCAATATATGCAGGGTTCATACACATTTTTAGGGTCAAATTCAAGCACTTTTTAAGCACATTCAAGGTCAATTTTCAAGCTTTTCCAGCACATTACCAAAAAAGAAGCATGTTTCACTTTGCATCACCTCAGTAAGACCTTGTAAAAATTTAAACAAATCATCTGAGGTCGATTTAAATGTCTTTTGTTCCCCTTTTGTTAAAAGAGCAGCACACAAAAATACAGAAAAAGGAAATGGTTGCCTTACATGCATATAGTGTACAAACTCAAAAAACACATTCCTCTTAAAAATGCGCAAATGTGAACAAATCAACTTGTTAGAGATCTTCATCTCCACTGTAAATAAACAACAAGCCAGAAAACAAGAAAACTGCACCAAACACCACAAACACCAACAAATTAATGTCTTCTCATCAGACATTGAAGCTTCTTTCCTGTGTGACATAAAAAATAAGAGACAGATGTTTGTTTGTTTTTTTAACTAGTTAAGCACCCACATTCAGTCATCCACCCATTCACGCACACATTCACACACTGGTGATGTAGCTACAGCCACCCTGGGGCGCCACCAGGCCCTCTGACCACCACCAGTAGGCAACGGGTGAAGTGTCTTGCCGGGTGAAGTGTCTTGCCCAAGGACACAACGACCAAGACTGTCCAAGCCGGGGCTCGATCACAAGGCGAACTCCTAACTCTTGAGCCACGATCGCCCAGTGGGGACATGGGGACATTTCAATTTCCAGCAGGAAGCTCCCCCTTTTTGTTAAACCCTTTAGATCAGGGGTCGGCAACCTGCGGCTCTTTAGTCCTTATAGTGCGGCTCCGCGTGGTTTGTAAAAATAAATTAGCTGAAGTGTATTTTATTTATGTTAGTTCTTTTTTTAACTTGTAGTTCTAAATTGGAAGATTATTGTGATTTTGCAATATACAAATAAAATTATATTTTGTTATTTTTTCATTGCTCAAAATAAGCATCACACTCGCGGAAGCCGGTGTACCCGGCAAAACGCCGTGCATTTATCGAGCCTTTCAACCCCAGATAGGCCAATTATGGCTCTTTGGCTCTTTGGGTCTTAAAGGTTGCTGACCCCTGCTTTAGATGAACAGAGTTTTTTAATTAAATACATAATCTTTAATAAATGTTCTCTTTTATAAAAAGTAGGATAATTAAAAAAACTTTTATTATACCGCTATTGAGTAGAAAAAAAACTCGTGTTTTCTGTCGTCTGTTATATAATATTAGTGATGTTTGTGACAATTAATTTCTTAATCGGCTGGACTAACCAATAGTCCACAACCAGGAAACACTGAAATTTTAAGTTAAGTTTGAAAACAGTTTAAAAAAAAAATACCCCATTCCAAAATGTCTTGTGACAATCTCATTGGCTTAGGGAGTGATGATGTCATAGATCTTAAGAATCTTAAGTCCTTTGATGTTTTTCCTTAAGTAGGGGTGAGAAACAGCAAGTTTTAGTTCGTTTCAGCAGCAGCTGTGTTTGCAGCCTACAAAACGTTCACCACAAGCTCTTCAAAGTCATCGTATAGAAACTCCAACATGTTTCCAAGAAAAAAACAACCAATTCAAAAAGATTACGCCGCCTCTCCTTCCTGGCGTGGCCGGCCAATTTCCCCAAATGGCGTGTCATCCTTCCAAAGGGCGTTAGAGGAGAGTAGGAAGGAAAACTACCTTCTCCAGAAAAAAATGCAACAAATTGAAGAAGAGAAACTTCAACTGGAGGACAAATGTAGACGAATGGAAGCCCAAAATAAAGAGCTGAAAGAAAGACAACAGCGCCAGCCGGACATAAAAATTATTAATGAGGGCTGGGGAATCAAGTTTGCTCAGAGCCGAGAGCAGATTGTGCACCTCATTAAAGAAAACAGGCAAAAGAGTGCAGAACTTAAAGAAATGACCAACCAGCTCCAAGACAAGAAAACGATGACTGATAAGATACAACGGGATCTCCAATACATGGACCGAAAAAATCGGCTCCTCCAAAGACAGCTCCATGAAGCTGTGGAAGAAAAGAAAGAATTCCTCCAACAGAAGGAAGAGCAGGACAAAAAGAAACGAGACATGCAGCACGAACTGAAGAGCATGCAGGAAAAATACCGCATGCTGAAAGAAAGCCTGGATGAAACACTGCGCCAAAATAAAGACCTTCTTCAACAGAAAGATCAACAGCAGGAAAGACTGAAAGAAGGAAAACGTATCGTCCAGGACTTTGAGTCTAAAAATCTAAAACTGCAAGAGTTTTGTAATCAGCTGGAAGACAAAGCAACTAAAGTGGAAGAAGAAAAGGACAAACTGGAGAAACGCTGCTCACAGATGCAGAGAAGGATCGATCAGATAGCGAGAAACAACTCCGAGCTCGTTAAGGGGATTTTGGTGGAATTCAATAACTTGAAGCGTGAAAACACTCAAATGCAGGCGCAAAAACAACAAGAAGACAAAATACATGAAGACCTGCAGCTCACGCTCCAAGAAATCCAGAAAAGAAACGAGCAGTTAGAAGACAAGCACAAAGAGGTCCAACAGAGAAATGCAGACATGCACAAGGACAAGCTGATACAGGAGGCAACATCCAAACAACTCAAAGACAAGCTTGAAGAACAACAAGCAACATTGGAAGAGGTGGAACAAAGATGTGAGAAACTTGAAGAACAAAACGCAGAAACCATCGATGAGCTGAGAAATCTCATCCTGGAGAAAAAAGCGCTCGTGGAAAAGTGCATGAAAAAAAAGAAAAAATGGTTCCACTTGTTCCGGAGGAGAGACGCTACTGCTTCCTCACCTGATGTAGCCTCGTCTTGCTCCACCTCTGTTAACCCCCCCAACCAGTCCCGGCCGTTGACTGTCCCCTCCTGAGCCTGGTTCTGCCGGAGGTTCCTGCCTGTTTAAAGGCAGTTTTTCCTCCCCACTGTCGCCAACTGCTTGCTCAGAGGGGATTGTTGGGCTTTTCTCTCCTCTGCCTTGTTTCTTCATTTACTTGTTTAACTTTTTTCAACTTATCGAAATAATAAACCAATTAAATTTATCCTTTGAGTATTTTTCATCTCATCTTTACAGAATCTTTCCAAAACATTTTCAAACATTCAGATCTGTCTTTTATTTTCTTCTTGAAGCCTCATAAATGGTGAACTAAAAACCCGGAACATGGTTTGAAACATAGTTTCAGCTGAAACTGGCATAACATGCTGTGTGTGTGTGTGTGTGTGTGTGTGTGTGTGTGTGTGTGTGTGTGTGTGTGTGTGTGTGTGTGACAGGATATCACTAGTTAGGTCATCATGTTTAGACTCATTCACTCCAAAATTATTTAGGCCAAATCTTTAAAACAGTGTCATTTCATACACATTTTCAATTCACTTCAATCGCACAAATGCAGAAATAATTATTTGCAGTATCTTATTTATTATGAGAATGTCATGCCTGATCATTTGTACCTACACCACCAAAAATGGGGGCAAAAGGGAGGAGATCATGTTTGATCGGTTATAAGAAAAGGTCAGAAATATAAGTGCCGACATGAGCAGTGTCCACAGAAACCTCTGACTCTCAGCTCAAAGCTCATATAAACCATTTCTACAACCAGCAAACAAACAAAGACAGTTAAAAGAGCAGTGACGTCACCACGAATCTGTGGTCAGGTAATATCCATGTTTTGATTGATGATTTTCTGGAGTTAAATGTGAACCGAAGCATATTTTGGGTGTTATATGCTATTAAATACTTTTTAATTTATTTAAAAGTATTTAATACCATATAACACCCAAAACATGCTGGGTGTGGAAAGAAAAAAATCAGAATTTCCTCTGTTTGAGTCACAGTAACTTTGACATAGTAACATTTGCAGTAAGTCCTAAATGTTCACCTTTAAAATCCCTCCCTCTGTTCATTTTGCCCACATCATGTTTCAGTGGTTGGCCTCAGGTTCTTCAGCTTCCTGACAGTCTGAAGTCAGCTGACAGAGTTTCACCTGCTAAATACACAGAAAATCTTGTTAAAGCCGCACAGTTTGCCCAACAGTAATATTCCCATTAAGCCCTTTCTAAACACTTTATAACAATGTGTCATCACTAAATTATAAACTTCTTCTCCAAATCTGCACGACTGCACTTAGTCACAGACTTTATTTAATTGTCCTGCGGCTGCTATCATATATTTTACCAAACAGTTCTTCTCACACAGTCACAGATATATTTCTCTCAATGCAAACTTCACTCATGTCTCAGACAGGAAACTTGAGTTTTTCTTTTTTTCTGTCCCCACTCATTCAACTAATTTGCATATTGAGTCACATCTCGAGAAGTTGCCCTGACAACAGAAATGCATATTCAAAACATTGCTGCATAATTCAATTATTATTCTTTTATTTTTATTTCTACAGTCGTCACTTCTTTTGCTCAATCAGCTGGAAACCACTTCTAACTCACTATTTTAAACCTGCTTTAAGCTTCTAATCCCTGGTTGGTCCTCCCAGTCACTTTTTCCTTGTCACAAAAGTCGCTCTATTGTCCTGCAACTTCCTGAGTTATTCCTCAGCTTCAGCCTTTAAGTGTGTTAAATCTACACCATTCAGCATTTATGTCATGTATTCACATTCATGAGTGTAAGCATGTCTTCATTGCGTGTATGTTGTGTGTTCATATTAATATTGAGTGTAAGCTGGTCTTCGTTGCCTCGATGTGTTTTTATAATCAGATTTAATTCCTGCATCTTTGCGCTGAACTGTGGATTCAAACTGTCTCACTTCTGATTCTCTCCAAAAACAATTTCACATGTGACAATTTCTACATGTGTGTTTTCTATTTTTCTATTCATTTATGTATTATTAGTTCATTTATTTCTTTATCTCTCTCTCTTACTTTTTTTATTTACCTTTCTGTTGCGATGCTCTGGATGTTTCTAAACCCCACAAATGCAGTCTCACTGTTCAACCCAATTTTCCTATGCTGGCATCCTGGCAGCTGCACGCTTGACTTTTCTCAGTTCATGGGCAGTTATTTTGCGCCTTGGTTTTTCCACACGCTTCTTGCGACCCTGTTGACTATTTTGAATGAAACGCTTGATTGTTCGATGATCACGCTTCAGAAGCTTTGCAATTTTGAGACTGCTGCATCCCTCTGCAAGATATCTCACTATTTTTGACTTTTCTGAGCCTGTCAAGTCCTTCTTTTGACCCATTTTGCCAAAGGAAAGGACGTTGCCTAATAATTATGCACACCTGATATAGGGTGTTGATGTCATTAGACCACACCCCTTCTCATTACAGAGATGCACATCACCTAATATGCTTAATTGGTAGTAGGCTTTCGAGCCTATACAGCTTGGAGTAAGACAACATGCATGAAGAGGATGATGTGGACAAAATACTCATTTGCCTAATAATTCTGCTCTCCCTGTAGACTTTTGTCTTATCGCCTTAACCTCCATGGTCTCAAATTCTTTAAGGATATAATTTCTTTTAACCGGATTTGGGCAAATTTCATTTATCAAAATATTCCTGATCACTTTGTTTGTAAACCTGCTGTCACCAAATTCAACTCCAGCTATGCAGAGCTGCCTCAGTCCAGGAGAAATTTTAGAGTGCACAATATCTTCTTTTATCATTGATCTCAAAGGGACTGGGATGGCTTTCACTGGGGATTTATATCTCTTAGCAGTACATCTTACATCAAATTTCTCACAAAACGTCTCATGTTTTAGTAAGACCCCATTATCATCCATAAAATGAGCTACAGCCCAAATCCCTTTAGATCTCCATTCATCCACGTACACAGATTTGCTACACAAACGGATATACCTGTTGTTCCATATAGGGGTGTTGTGAGGAGTAAAGCTATGTTTATAGATTAATTTCCAGTAGAGACGGACCTGCTGATGGAAAGCTGAGAGTTTAACAGGTAACGAACTGCAATCAAAGTCACAACGTAACAAAAAGTCTATTCCACCCATTTTGCCAAAAATCACATTGGGAATAATGTTCCAAAAGGAATTTTTGTTCCTAATGAAAGATCTTAACCATTTCAATTTTAGTACATCATTCATAACATCAAAGTCAGTGGCATTAGCCCCACCCTCTTCATAATTCTTAATCACATCATTTTTCTTTATATAATGACATTTGTTCCTCCATATAAACCTAAAATTAAGAGTATTTATAGATTTAATTAGTTTTGGAGGTATGGGCAGAGAAAAGGCTGGATAGATGAGTCTGGACAGACTGTCCATGTTGGTTAGCAAGCTTCTCCCAAACAGAGTTATGTCCCTTTGCAGCCACATGTTTAAAATTGACTTACACTTTTCTATATTGGTACAGATATTCTTATTTTCTGTTGATGTCTTATCCTTGCAAATTACAATGCCCAGATACTTCACCTCTTTTTTGATCTGCATATTATTTATTGCTTGCAGGGGACACTCATGCAGAGCTAGAATTTTGCATTTATTAATATTCAGCTGTAGGCCAGAAGCTTTGGAGAAATGGTTGATCGCCTGCAAGGCTAAAGGAATCTGGTCCTCATTTTTTAGAAACAGGGTGGTATCATCTGCCAGCTGACTGATTATTATCTGTTCACCCATCACAGTTAACCCCTTAATGTGACTGTTTTTAATCAAAATAATTCCTCTGACACAGAAGACCTACATTCCTGGTTTAATTCTTGCTGTCAAAAAATCATGGACTCTGTGGCTCCTTTAAAAACCAGGCAGCTTAAGGCTAAACCTGAGCCTTGGTTTAATGAGAGCAGTCGTGCTGTTAAGAGGGAATGTCGTCGAGCAGAACGGAGGTGGAAAAAGGATAAACTGCATGTATCATTTCAAATTCTCAAAGACTGCTGGCATCGCTACCAGAACACTGTTAAAGAGGCAAAAAGGGAATATTTTGCAAATATTATTTCTTCCAACTGTCATAACCCACGTGTGTTATTTAGGACCATTGACACTGTTCTTAATACTCCTTTGAATGTCTGTTTGGAAGTTTCTCCTGAGATTTGCAATGATTTTCTGAACTTTTTTATTGAAAAGGTTGTCACCATCAGGGCTCTTATCACAGCTCCTGACTCTGACCCCTCTGTCTCTGTCCCTTGCGCTGCTGTTTTCACTCAGTTTGAGCTTGTGACGCTCTCCTCTTTAGAGGATGTGGTTCGCCATATTAAGCCCACAGGTTCCCCACGGGATCCTGTCCCTCCACAATTCTTTAAAGAAATTTTTCCTAGTATACAACAGTATGTCCTTGACATTATTAACAGCAGTCTGTCTTCTGGTGTGGTTCCTGCAAATTTCAAACATGCAGTAGTACAGCCACTGCTTAAGAAACCTGGCCTTGATCACACAGTTTTAGCGAACTATAGGCCTATTTCCAAGCTGCCTTTAGTCTCCAAGGTTTTAGAGAAAATTGTTTTTAGTCAACTGAAAGATTTTCTAGATGAAAATGGAATCTTTGAGGTTTTTCAGTCAGGTTTTAAAACCCTTCACAGCACAGAATCTGCATTACTAAGGGTTTTTAATGACATCCTTCTGGCATGTGATTCTGGTAACCATGTTGTTCTTGTCTTGCTTGACCTAACTGCTGCCTTTGACACAGTAGACCACAATATTTTAATTTCTCGATTACATGATGTAGTGGGTATTGGTGGCACTGCACTCAATTGGTTTAGGTCTTATTTGTCAGATAGAACTTTCTCTGTCAGCCTTCTCGGTTACGAATCGTCTTCTGCTCCTCTGTCATGTGGTGTCCCACAGGGCTCAATTTTAGGGCCACTGCTCTTTTCTCTGTATCTACTGCCTCTGGGTTCTATCCTTAGAAGGCATGGGATCTCATTTCACTGTTATGCCGATGACTGCCAAATTTATTTGACACTAAAACGCAAGGATGCCATCTCCATAAAACCTCTCTTGACATGTCTAGATGACATTAAAGCTTGGTTGGCTCGAAACTTTTTAAATTTTAATAAAAAGAAAACAGAAGTGTTGGTGTTTGGACCCAGTGGTCCCTGTGAGTCCTCCTCTGTTGTTTTAGGATCCCTGGAAGTCTATTTTAAATCTGTTGTTACTGACCTTGGTTTTAAGTTGGACAGTGATTTTAAATTGGACAACCAAATCAGAGCAGTGGTGAAGTCCAGTTTTTATCATTTAAGGCGACTGGCAAGACTAAAATCTTTTCTTTCGAGGCAGCACCTTGAAACAGTGATCCATGCTTTTATTTCTTCCCGCCTGGACTACTGTAACTCACTTTATGTGGGGGTCAGTCAGTCATTGCTCTCACGTCTGCAGCTGGTTCAAAATGCGGCTGCACGACTCCTAACAGGAACTCGAAAAAGAGAGCATATAACCCCCGTGCTGGCCTCTCTGCACTGGCTGCCTGTGTCTTTTAGAGTTAATTTTAAAATTCTTATGTTTGTTTTTAAATGTCTACACAGTCTTGCCCCGCCTTACCTCTCTGAGCTTCTTCATCCCCACATACCCTGTCGGTCTCTCAGGTCAGCTGACCAGCTGCTCCTGGAGGTACCGAGATCCAGGAGGAAGCTCAGAGGGGACAGGGCCTTCTCTATTGTGGCTCCAAAATTATGGAATAATTTGCCCATGCATGTTAGAGAGGCCCCTTCACTGTCCACTTTTAAATCACGTCTTAAAACCCACTTTTATTCCTTGGCTTTTAACCTCAGTGAGACTTAGTTTCTTTTTTAATGCAGTAGTTATTTAATTAATGATTTCACTCTTCTTTTATTTGTTTTTTATTTATATCTCATGTAATTTTATTTTACAGTTCCAATGTACAGCACTTTGTGTCAGCTGTGGTTGTTTTAAAGTGCTTTATAAATAAAGTTGATGATGATGATGATGAAAATAGACAACAGCTCAGCAACCATGATGAACAGAAGTGGTGAGCTGCTACATCCCTGCCTTATCCCTCTATTAACCTCAAACCTTGAACATGTACCATGTTCTAGCAAAACAGAGCTGTTAATGTCATTATATAGCATCTCTATAACATTGATAAATTCCTCTCCAAAACCAAAAGACTGCAGAGTTTTTAATATGAACGTATGTTCAACTGAGTCAAATGCTTTGTAAAAATCCAAGAACAGGATGTACCCTCTCTCTTGGATTAATTCACTGTATTCAAGGAGAACCAAAACCAGCCTAATATTGTTATGAATTAGTCTTCCTTTCAAAAAACTTGATTGTGTTTCACTGATAATGTTTGAGATGCCTTTCTTTAGCCTCTCAGCTACAGCTCCAGACAGGATCTTATAGTCAGTGTTTAGTAAGGTGATGGGTCTTAAATTGTCTAAAATTCTTTTATCCTTACCCGATTTAGGGATCAGGGTTATCAGCCCTTGTTTCGTGCTCGGCATCACTTCTTTTTTTCTCTATCGATTCCTTTAATGCATCAAACAATAAAGTTCTTAGGTCCTTCCAGAAGAATTGATAAAAATTAGTAGTGAGTCCATCTGTCCCTGGGGACTTGTTTAATGCCATTTTCATGACCACCAAATCCAGTTCCTCAATTTTAAGCTCTGAATCACACAGATCTTTGAACGGCTTGTCAATACATGGGATGAGATTATGAATCTTATCAAAGAAACTATCAGAATCAGCTGCTGAATATTCTGAGGAGTACAATTTGGAATAAAAAGTGAAGACTTCTTTTCCAATCTTTCTGAAATCTTTACATTCAGTCCCATTTATCAACAAGCTTGAGATTAGATTTCTCTGCTGTCTGCACTTTTCCAGCTTACTAAAATATGATGAGTTCTTTTCACCTGCCTCAATCCACTTGGCTCTCGATCTTATAAAGGCACCCTGGGCTTTCTCTAGGTAAAGATCGTCTAATTTAGTTTGTAACTCCATCAATTTATTCTTTTCTTGCACGTTTAGTTTTTCTTTACTACAGCACTGAGTTATTTCACGAAGTAAATTACTTTCATATTCCCGTTTTTCCCTGTTCAGTTCTTTGCAGAATTTTATAGTGAATTCTCTGATTTTGAATTTAATAAGTTCCCATTTCTGTATATTACCCACTACTGAGTCATCATTTTTTATATCTGTAATTTTATGTCTAATTTTATCACAATACTTGTCCTTATTTAAAAGGCTGGCATTAAATTTCCAATATCCCCTGCTACTACGTTTCATCCTTGTTGGTTCTAAGACAAGATCAATGAAACAGTGATCAGATAGGGGTGCTTTGGAGATTTTAGATTGTGAAGTACACCTCAAAATGTCATCGCTCACTAACCAATAATCAATTCTTGACCTGCTTTCTCCATTAGGTTTAAACCATGAATAATTCTTAACTCCAGGATTCAAACTTCTCCAAATGTCTGCAAAATTATTATCACTAGAAAAGTTCTCAATAATGTTATTCTGTTGCCTCCTTCCTAAGCGAGGAGGCCATCTGTCCATCCATTCATCTGAGGTCATGTTCCAGTCTCCTCCTATTAGGATGTAATCTGTGGGGTACATAACTTTAAACTCTGAAATAACATTTGTTAGATTTTCCAATAGACGTTTATTTTGACCTTCGTTATTATGTCCATAAAGATTTGTAACAATTAGAAATATACCTTCGCTCTTCAAGCTGCAGTTGACCAATGACCCTCACTATCAGCTTTATATGTTATAATCTCCCCTGGGAACTTATTAAAACAAATCGCCACACCTCCAGATCTGTTAGATCCACGACTGAAAAGAATCTTGTCTCCCCACTGATTAGCCCAAAAGGTAACATCGGCATCCACAGAGTGAGTCTCTTGTAAAAACAGACAGTGACATTTTTGCCCCTTGCAAAATAAAAAAAGTGCCTTTCTCTTAACAATTTCCTTCAAACCCCGAACGTTTAATGAACCAAAAGAAATTTTTGAGTGAACCATAATAAGAATATGCTAAGAAAATAACTTTTTTTTTAAAAAGAAAAGAAAAATATATAAACATGAGTTTAAATTGTAACACTTGTCACCAACTCAGTGACTAATAACCTTTAACTTTAAGTAGAACTCTTTTGTCCCATTAATAATATTCCACTGTATACAGTCTTACATCAAGTCTTTCATTCAACGTCGATGATCCTCCGTCCTTCGATGTATCCATGAGGACCCCGGAAAAAGGCCCGTTTCCCAGCCCGTCTGGCTTGTTCAATTTGCGGCCACAGCCGCCTCCTCTCTTCCCAGTCCTCCCGCGGCAGTACCTCAGCGAAGTGGAAACCGCCGTTCTTACAGACAGCCGAATCTTTGGTGCGACGCCAAATCTCCTCTTTCACGTGTCTCAGAGCAAACAGAATGATGATATGTCGGACCTTGTTCTCAATCTTCTTCCCAACTCTATGCACCACATCCACAGATTCTTCAAGCTTTGATATCATATCAGGTGCGATCTTGCCAAGAATTCCAATAACCAGCGATCTGACACCTTCATCTCTTTTCTCTTCTAATCCTTTAATCCGGAGGCACCACCTCATTTTGTACCTTTCTTGCTCTCACACTCTCTCCTTGAGATCGTAGTTATCTTTGGTCAACTGCTCGTTTCGTCTCTCCAACTCTTTAACCTTTTGTTTACATTCTTTCACCTCCTCCGAGTTGAACTGAACCGCTTTGGCTAGGCTGGCTAGCATCGTACTAGCTTGCTTGCATTGCACACTCAGGTCAGCTA
Organism: Mchenga conophoros; assembly: GCF_057382185.1. Classification (NCBI taxonomy): domain Eukaryota; kingdom Metazoa; phylum Chordata; class Actinopteri; order Cichliformes; family Cichlidae; genus Mchenga; species Mchenga conophoros. The sequence continues at coordinate 22,732,850 of NC_140528.1, read as the reverse complement.
GCTGCTCGTCCACTCTTTTTTCAAGGTTTTTTCTACGTAGTCATGATCCGTTCCTTCTCTGCTGTCTTCCTTTCCATCACATGGCGATGTTGTTTCTTGTTTTTTGAGGTCGAGTTTGAATTTAGCAGGTTTAACTATACTTGGGGCAGTCATTTTACTACTTTCGAGTGGAAACAATAACGAACACAAAGTAAATTCTGGGACAAGTTCAACGAGCTCCTAATTCGTGCGACTGCTCAACTCGCCATCTTGCGCCACCGTCTCACTACTAGATGAACTTGTGACACACATCTGCAGCAGAGGCTGAGTGGCTGCTCTCACACCTGGAGCATCCAAATCGACCCACAAACACGCTGAAAGATGCAATGCCATCAATGTGGATTGTCAAGACTGAGAGACCTCTTCCCTCTGACCCCTCCCCAAACCCTCCTACCCACCTCGACATACAAACTCTGTGTGGCTTCACGTGTTCTGTTGATGTTTACATGATCGAAATAACTTGAACACAAACACAAACAAACAAAGAGGAAGACCGCACCGGAAGGAAACAACTACAAGTCCCAGCATCCTCTGTGTTTAGGGAGCAGCAGTGAAAGTGAAAGCAGGAGGAGGAAGGTGGAGCTGAGGCAGGTGAGTGTTAACATGAATATGTCTCTTCTTATGACATAAAATAATTCCACGCTGTTCGTGTCTGTGGGTGAAATGTGAGGCCGGTCGGCTCCTCTGAGCGCTGGTTTCCTGTAAGTAGAGAGGAAGTGAGTTTAGCTGAGCCTCCGTTTAGTGTGAGAGAGCAGGAGGAGAGTGAGAGCTGTGCTGAGGCAGGGTGAGTGTTAACACCGCTCTGACATTACTGTGTCTCTGTGGCGGGAACAACAGGCTCCGTCAGTGGAGGCAAAAATAATCAGACTTTGGTTTTTCAAAGGAAACAACTTTATGTCGGAAGTTCCCGCACGCTCATTGGATAACGATGTGTCAATCTCGAGCTATTAGCCAATGAGCGTGCGGATTCACAGAAAGACCCGCCTTTATCACGGGACTTTAAAAACTACAATGGCGACAGAAACTCCGTGAGTGGAGTTCAGGGTGACGTTATGAAACTGTGACGTTTGAGCCACTTCCCGTTGATCGTGAAACTGATGGTTTCTGGTGTTTGGGTCTGTTTTTCTGTATTTATGCAGATAAAGTGTAAACTCAGATGAATTATACCATCAAATGTTAAAGGAAAATATCAGGATGAGTGTCTGTGAGCTGAGAAGGACGTGAAGCGAGCAGTTTATCCCAGAGCTGAAGCTGCTCTGTGTGCAGAGATGAGCTCAGATTCCTGCTGTGATTGATCAACAGTCACAGAAATGTAGACTTGTAGTTATTACTGCAGTATGGTCACAGCAGATACTGATAAACATGTATTATGAGGATGGATGATCAAGTTTCTCACTCTCTCCTTTAAATCTCAGTTTTTTCTTCTTCACAGTTTATCTGTTAATTTATTAATGAATAACACTGAAAGAGTTTCTGTTATATTTCCCCTTGAACATCAGCTTATTAGGGCGGCATTAGGAAATAGCCCCCCTCCAAAGAATGAATAAATGAATGATGATAATAATAAAATGATTCAAAAGCAGAGCTCAGAGTGGTAGAATGGTCAAACATGGATCCACGGGTGGTTCAATTGCATTTGGTGACGTGACTAAAGCAAATCTTTCAAATAATCCCACCATCAACGGGATGTTGTCTCCTTTACTACGGTTACTTTACTTGGTCACCGTGTGAATTTCTTTGAAATGAACCAAATTCTTTTATTTGTCGGTTGTTGCATATTTAACCTCTACAGTCAGGAAAGGAGGAGATGAGGCCTCAACAATGTTGGGTTGTAGCTGTGGTTCAGGTTAGAGTGAGTGTCCATGGAATAAATGTAAGTCAGTGAACTGGAAACATGACTGTGTTCAAACTTTGTTTCCTTTTTATAATGAGTCTAATCAAAGGTGGACAGAAGTATCTCCACTGTGACTTTTCTGTGTCACCATCAGAGCTTCTGCACAGTGTTTCTGGGGCAGATAACATTGCAGCATTATGGAGACATTATGGAGACAAAAAGAAAAGCGTCTGGATTTCTTTAAGTTAAACTTAAAGGAATCCAGACGCTTTTCTTGGACTGTTGGTTTCAGTGTTTAGTCTCATTCACACACTCCCTCAGACTCTTCACACACACTGATTTGCTGACATAAACACACTCCTGTGTGCTTCACACACACACTGAGGACCATCTACAGACTGTGAGCTCCGTCTTCTTTGTCTTTGGAGCCGAACTCTGACAAAGTTAGGAACAAAACTTTCTCCAGCGTGTGAACTTTCCTCCTAGACTCAGTCTGAGCAGTCAGACCACATATTTCTAAAGCAGCACATGAAGGTGTGGCTCACACACACACAGGTGAAGGAAACAGCTGCAGTATTAAAAACTGCTTCACTGTCTACAAATATATGAACTGAATGTTTCTTTCAGGCTGTAAAAACCTTATTTATCCTCCATTACAGTCCTGCATTCAGAGCATTACTTCTGTTATATTAGTACATGTATTTTATTCTGATGAACACATGAAACTCTGAGCTGGATTGAATCCATTGAATCAGAGTCCAGGACTCAGACTAAACACACTGAATGTGTCCTGAGCTCGGCCGCTGTTCCACAGTAACTGCTGTCAGAGTCACTGTTACTGAGTTAGCTTAGCCAGCAGAGCAGCTAGCAGTTAGAGTATGAACTCTGTAAGCAGTCAGCTCGGTCCTGGACATGGTTACTGACATAAAGCTGCTCTCTGCAGCCATGTTTGACCTGCTGCTTTGTAGGACTACAGTAATGGAGGATTTGGAGGCTGAACTGGGCTCTGTGACACTTTTTGTAGTGAACTGATGAAAGCTGCGTCTCAGATGGATGTTAGTCCAACACATCAGACACGACCTCTGCAGCTCTCAGTTGATGTGCACATGAATGATTTGTGTTTCCTCTGCAGGTGAAGGTAGAAAGTGTGTGTGAGCTGATGTGAACTGAGCAGCATGGATCAGTGTGAGGACAGAGAGGAGGGAGTCCCTCCCTCTAAAAGCACTCTGTGTGGGGAACATGAGAGCCAGACCAAAGCTCAGAGGTGAGATGACCATCTCTAACTGTCCATGACTCTTCTCCATGTCACAGCTCAGCACTCACATCACTGCTCCATCATTATTCACACTCATACCTCTGTGTGTGTTGTTTTAAAGCCCAGAGCTGTGGGGTGTACCAGGCTCAGCTGGACATAACCCTGAAACTAATCCAGAGCCTGGACCTGAACCCAGCTGTGTTTCCTTAAAGAGCAACATGTCGAAGGGTGTTGGTGTAAACTTTAACAAAAGACTGTTATGTGACAAAGAGTAAGTACATTATTTTTATGAGTTTCACATTGTTCATCATGTCTTTAATTTAATATTTCCAGTTTTTCCTTCCTGTCTCATGAAGCTGTGACATTTATTGTTTTTCTTTTAGGATCAATAAGAGGCCAGAATCTCCTGGACCTGAACCCAGCTGTGTTTCCTTAAAGAGCAACAGGTCGAAGGATTTTGGTGCAAACTTTAAAGGCTGTTCTTCTGCTGCTGAGAGGTAATGTGTGTCTAGATGTTGTTCCTGACTCTGTATTTCTGAATAAATCCTCATGTTTAATATCAGCTCAGCTCTTTTTCACACATTTCTATGTTGGTATGTGAAGCGGTGTGTGTTGGAGTGTTTCCACAAACACAGCAGTCAGAGTGGAAAGAGTGGATGTTGTAGGAGGTGTTTGTGTAGTGAAGAGGCTGAGTGTCTGTAGGACTCCAGCTGCTCCAGCAGGTGTCTCCTTTGTGCTTTGCTTCAAACACAGTGTAGGGAGGAGCTTCCACTCAGGTGTTTCAGGTGTTGCTGGATGGAGGAGGACAAATAGTTTTTCCCTTCAGTGACACTTCAGCAGCTCAATGTTCTGGGAGATGTTTGTCTTTATGAAGGTTTATGGATTCTTGTTCTTACTTTGGTGAAACTGAGCAACACATTTTCCATCTAACATTTAAAGTAAATTTCCAGGTGAATAAAAGATCTGCAGCTGCAGCCTCTGTGATGTTTCACAGTCTGAAAGTAACAAATTCAACCAGAGTTCAAACAAAGGCTTAATATACGTGTGTGTTTGATATAATGCCAACAAGTACAAACAGGTGTTCTTACAGGTCTTAATCACAGAGCTCTGATAAGTCTGGTGACTTTCACACTCAGCAATTTTGCTGCCTTTTATTTTATATTGGCCTTTTTAAAGCCCTTCAAAGTCTCCCACATTCATACAGAGCTTTTAACACCAAACTCCTTTACAGTCCTTCTCCTCTCACACACGATCACACGACTGATTTGTCTGCAGCAGCTGTGTTACTGCTAGTATTTTATTATGTGTGTAATCTCCTCATATTGTTCCTGTGGTTTAGTTTGACTTCCTTCTGCAAACTCAGCTGCTCTGTTGCTGATACACGTCTCCATGAATATGATTGATCAGATGCTGCCAACACCATGTGTTTCATGTGAGCGCTCAGCTGAAACCCTGGGTTGACTTATCGAGTTAATAACAAGCTCCACGTGACTGTGAATGCTAAAGTGAATCCAGATAAAGGAAAGAGACCCTGCTAATGTTGGACTCACTTCTTAGTGTAGATCCCAGGAGGAAGTTCAACATAGCCATTCTTTATGCTAGCTCGACCAAACCTGAGACCACAGTGCAGGATAATGATCATCATCTGTCTCTGTCAAGGACATTTAAAATCCACAAATAACAAACATAATTATATTTGATCATTAAAAATATGTTTTCAATTAAAAAAGCATGAGCACACTGGTGGATTACAGAAACATGAAAACTCGTTAACAGTAAAGTTAATTTAGGTGTAAACAAAGTCTCAAACATACTTAAGTAGAAGGACTGATGTTTGTGTTAAAATACCCTCTTAAAGCTGAAATACTGATTCAACTTCTTTCTCCAAAAGTTGATTCAGTTCATCTGGACGTAGCGTTTTGTGGGAGAAACATTTCGTCTCTCATCCAGGTGACTCCTTCAGTCTCAGCTGACTGCAGGATTCAATCTTATAAACAGGACATTTGCATGATGACTGAAACCTGCCCACTGAAGGAACAATGGGCTGTGAGGTCAGTTCCTTAATCTTAATTATGTAATTCTCATGACCATTGATCAACAACCACTGATCAATGGTCATGAGTACCATTCACAGAGAGTTGGGGAATGGCTGCAATCACAGCATGTAAGATGGTGACAGATGTACCCTTAGGCCCCTCCTCGATTCAGAGATGGTCTTTCCCTTTTCACGTAAATGGCCTCCTTGACTCCGCCTTCAAACCAGCGTTCCTCCCTGTCCGGGATGTTACATCCTCATCATTGAAAGAGTGTCCACTGGCCTGTAGGTGTAAATAGACTGCAGAGTCCTGGCCTGACGAGGTGGCTCTTCTGTGTTGTAGCCAGAGGTTGTTTGGTTTCCCCGATGTATAAATCCTGCCAATCCTCCTGCACTTAACAGCGTACACTATGTTACTCTGTTTGTGTCGGGGGACCCGATCCTTGGGGTGGACCAGTTTTTGGCGCAGCGTGTTTTGGGGTTTAAAAGCCACAGAGACCCAGTGTTTAGAAAAAATGCGACTCAGCTGCTCCGACACTCCTGACACATATGGGATAGCTACAGGTTTTCTCTTAGGCAGCGGTTGTCCTTCTCTCCTGGATCGACTGGAACTTTCTTTAGGAGCCTTTCCAGCTTTGACAAAAGTCCAGCTGGGACACATTTACGCTACGTCCAGATGAACAGAATCAACTTTTGGAGATTTACTTTCCTGGATGATTGAGAATGCATCAAGACGTTCCTCCTAAAGTGTTATTCAGAAAAATGACAAAAAAAGTTTTAAAAATAAGGATTAAAATATTAAAAACTATGTTTTTGAGTTTCCTGATGTAGCACAAAAATATATGAACATAACTGTATATAGGACAGATATTTCACGGTTCTTTTAGGCAGCACCAAAAAACAAAAAGACTATTTTTAAGCTGTCTGAGGTAGTGAGTCAACATGTCACACTGGGTCAAAGGTCAGGGAGTAAAAGTGTGTTTTAAAGGAGGTTTAAAAGCAGCGAGTGAAGGAGCCTGTCGAGGTAAATCGTTCCATAACTGATCAAATTCAGTTGGTGGACCTCTGTGTGAAATCAAGCATCTGGTTCACAGAGAGGATAACCCTCACATGGGCTGTACAACATTATATAGGGAGACATTGTATTTTTATTTTATTTTTTATTCCTATTTATTCTATTTATCCCCTTTGTATATTTTATTTATATCTGTCTCTGTATTTATATATATATGTGTGTGTGTGTGTGTGTGTGTGTGTGTGTGTGTGTATATATATATATATATATATATATATATATATATATATATATGTATATATATGTATATATATATATATATATATAACAATTCTGTAACTGTAACTTCGGTCGTTGCTGTGCTTTTTGGAAGTCGAATTTCCCAGAGGAACCCACCCGAGGGATTAATAAAGTTCTATCTTATCTTATCTCTTATCTTATCTTAAAAACAGAGATTATCGTAGCCATCGTTCTCTCGCATGGACGTGGCAGTCTTGCTGTCTGCTGCGAATCCTCCCCGTACCTCCGTGACCTCGTCTGGTATCTGCTCCCTCCTCTGTAAGAGACAGTAAAGGAAAACACGTCTCTGCCTAGTCTTGAAAATCTAATCTTATCATCCATTGTTCTTCTAGGGCCTCTTCTTCTTGTGGCCTCAGCTAACTGCTAATATTTAAATGGCTAACATTAACATGTGTGCCAGCCAGGTTCACATTTATGATGAACTATGATTAATTAACTGATGTTGAAACTGGAGCTTTACTGACCTCTGAAATTCCTCCTAAAGTGTTATTCAGTGTTGTGACAGTCAGCTGCTTCAGCTGCTGCTGGGATGGGCTGTGGCAAAGAGAACAGAGAAAATCCAAATCAGAGTTTTTCTCTGAATTAAAAGCAAGGAAACAACAATATATTCTACATGGTGAAACTGATGGTTTCTGGTGTTTGGGTCTGTTTTTCTGTATTTATGCAGATAAAGTGTAAACTCAGATGAATTATACCATCAAATGTTAAAGGAAAATATCAGGATGAGTGTCTGTGAGCTGAGAAGGACGTGAAGCGAGCAGTTTATCCCAGAGCTGAAGCTGCTCTGTGTGCAGAGATGAGCTCAGATTCCTGCTGTGATTGATCAACAGTCACAGAAATGTAGACTTGTAGTTATTACTGCAGTATGGTCACAGCAGATACTGATAAACATGTATTATGAGGATGGATGATCAAGTTTCTCACTCTCTCCTTTAAATCTCAGTTTTTTCTTCTTCACAGTTTATCTGTTAATTTATTAATGAATAACACTGAAAGAGTTTCTGTTATATTTCCCCTTGAACATCAGCTTATTAGGGCGGCATTAGGAAATAGCCCCCCCTCCAAAGAATGAATAAATGAATGATGATAATAATAAAATGATTCAAAAGCAGAGCTCAGAGTGGTAGAATGGTCAAACATGGATCCACGGGTGGTTCAACTGCATTTGGTGACGTGACCAAAGCAAATCTTTCAAATAATCCCACCATCAACGGGATGTTGTCTCCTTTACTACGGTTACTTTACTTGGTCACCGTGTGAATTTCTTTGAAATGAACCAAATTCTTTTAATTGTTGGTTGTTGCATATTTAACCTCTACAGTCAGGAAAGGAGGAGATGAGGCCTCAACAATGTTGGGTTGTAGCTGTGCTTCAGGTTAGAGTGAGTGTCCATGGAATAAATGTAAGTCAGTGAACTGGAAACATGACTGTGTTCAAACTTTGTTTTCCTTTTTATAATGAGTCTAATCAAAGGTGGACAGAAGTATCTCCACTGTGACTTTTCTGTGTCACCATCAGAGCTTCTGCACAGTGTGGAGAAAGATCCAGAAGCAGAGCTGGACTGCAGACAGCCAGTCAGAGCAGCTGTGTACAAAGTAAGACTGAACATCTGTCTGCTGATGGACTCATTTCTGAAAACTGGACTTCTTGTGTTGTTCAGACATTGAAGAGTTTTCTTTCTCTTTAGTCTCGTTGTTTTTCTTTCTTTCAGCAGATGTTGGTCTGCAGGAGGTTTTAGATGAACATAAGATCAGTCTGAGGAGGAGATGTGAACGTGTGACTGAAGGAAGTGATGAAACAGGAAGTAGAACCCTCCTCAACAGGATCTACACTGAGCTCTACATCACAGAGGGACAGAGTGAAGAGGTTCATACCCAACATGAGGTGAGGCAGCTGGAGACAGCTTCCAAGATGGACGCCCTCCATGACGCTCCAATCAGGTGCCAGGACATCTTTAAAGCCTTACCTGACCAACAGAGACCCATCAGAGTGGTTCTGACCAACGGCGTGGCTGGTGTTGGAAAAACCTTCTCAGTGCAGAAGTTCACTCTGGACTGGGCAGAGGGCTTGGAGAACCAACATGTCAGTGTGGTGGTTCTGCTTTCATTCAGGGAACTGAACCTGATCAGAGATGAGCAGTACAGTCTTCTGGAGCTGCTCCATGTTTTCCATCCAACATTACAGAAGGTCACAGCAGAGAAGCTGGCTGTCTCTCAGCTTTTGTTCATCTTTGACGGCCTGGATGAAAGCAGACTTTCATTGGATTTCACCAACAGGAAGCTGCTGTCTGATGTCACACAGAAGTCATCAGTCAGCCAGCTGCTGACAAACCTCATCCAGGGGAATCTGCTTCCCTCGGCTCTCGTCTGGATAACTTCCCGACCTGCAGCAGCCAATCAGATCCCTCCTACATGTGTTGACAGGCTAACAGAAGTACGAGGCTTCACTGACGCCCAGAAGGAGGAGTACTTCAGGAGGAGATTCAGTGATGAAGAGCTGTCCAGCAGAATCATCTCCCACATGAAGACATCCAGGAGCCTCCACATCATGTGTAGTATCCCAGTCTTCTGCTGGATCACTGCTACAGTTCTGGAGCACATGTTGACTACAGAGCAGAGAGGAGAGCTGCCCAAGACCCTGACTGACATGTACTCACACTTCCTGCTGGTTCAGACAAAGAGGAAGAAGAACAAGTACCATGAGGGACGTGAGACGAGTCCACAGGAGCTGACGAAGGCTGATAGGAAAGTTCTTCTGAAGCTGGGGAGGCTGGCGTTTGAACACCTGGAGAAAGGAAACATCATGTTCTACCAAGAAGACCTGGAGCAGTGTGGTCTGGATGTGACAGAGGCCTCGGTGTACTCAGGAGTTTGTACAGAGATCTTCAAAAGAGAGTGTGTGATCTTCCAGAAACCAGTCTACTGCTTTGTTCATCTGAGCATTCAGGAGTTTCTGGCTGCAGTCTACATGTTCCACTGTCACACCAACAGGAAGACAAAGGTGCTGAAGAACTTCTTGAGACAAAAATACAACGAGTCCTCTCTGGATGATTTCCTGAGCAGAGCCATGTATAAATCCCTCCAGAGTAAAAATGGCCACCTGGACCTGTTTGTTCGCTTCCTTCATGGCCTCTGTCTGGAGTCCAACCAGAGACTCTTAGTAGGTCTGCTGGGTCAGACAGAGATCAGTCCAGGAACCATCCAGAGAGTCATCAACAACCTGAAGGAGATGAACAGTTATGGAATCTCTCCTGACAGAAGCATCAACATCTTCCACTGTCTGATAGAGATGAACGACCTCTCAGTACATCAGGAGATCCAAGAGTTCCTGAAGTCAGAGAACAGATCAGAGAAGAAACTCTCTGAGATCCAGTGCTCAGCTCTGGCCTTCATGCTGCAGATGTCAGAGGAGGTTCTGGATGAGTTGGACCTGCAGAAGTACAACACATCAGAGCAGGGACGACTGAGACTGATTCCAGCTGTGAGGAACTGCAGAAAGGCTGGGTGAGTCCAGATGTGATCATTAACATCATTGATCAGTGTAGGTTAGTAGTTTAATTTTGAAAATAAAATCAGATTGTAACCACAAAGTGTTTGTGTCCGTACGCTGCAACCTTCCACACCATTCCTTTATTGTACAGACTCAGCAGCAGCTCCATGGATCCCAAATCCAAGAGTGGAGAACAGATTTGAAGTGTGTCACATCCATGCAGTCACAGCTGTTTCCACCATGTTTCCACTGATATTAATCCTGTTCAATGACACGTTTCATATCAGTGAATATGTTCTTTAGGACGTCCACTGACATGTTTAAGTGTCCTGCTGGAAATCACTCAAATCATCCATGAAATCCATGAAAAATCCTTTTAGTGTTTCTAACTTCACCCTCTGTCCTCTCTCTCTCTCCATCCTCCTCACTGCTTCTTTCACTGATAATCACACAAACATCGTATTCAGCTACAAAATAACACAATAATATCATCTGATGATCATTATTATAAGAGCAGGATCCATATTTGATATCAGAGTAACACACTGCTTGGTTATGTGCAGTCCTCATCAGTGACTGTGGGTCAAACAGAAGCTCTCTGATTGGTTGCTGACCTTGGTCACCTGTCCACTCTCACCTGTTTGTGTTTGCTCTCTCTTTGCTGTCTCCTTCCTCTCTCTCCTTTCTCTCCCTCTCTGTCTTTGTACGTCACTCAGGTCCAATGGAAACAGTGACCTTTACAAACCAATCAAAGACAAACTGATCCATGTCAGGTTATAACAATATTCAAAGTTAATACAGGCTGCTGCTGGACACAGACAGGTAACATCATTTTGACTTGCTGTCACCTGGATCTGGACTCATAAACACTGAAGCCCTGAACAGGAATACAAATCATTTTCTGCCAACTAGCGACACACCAGCAGATAATGGCTCAGAAAGCTAAAATGAGCCAATCATTTCTGTGTTTAGTTCCCCTGAAATCAGATCTGATATCAGCAGCTCTGAGTTCATTCATCATTATTGTCCAGTGATGAGATTTCTGCTCCGTTTGGTAACAGTCAGCAGGTTTTTCCTGCGTGTGGACGTGAACAGTCGTACCTGACAGCAGGTAGCAAACAGAGATCATCTTTCCAGCTGGAACTCTTCACTGAGCTGAACTCATTCAAAATGTTCTGGAGTCAAAACAGGAAACAGTCCAAATGTGTGTCTTCACTCTGACTCTGGATCAGATCTCAGTGACAGACTGTGGACATTATGGAAGCCTAAATGTGACACCAGCTTCCTCCTTCATCTGCAGATTAAAGCCAAACAAAGATTCTCATTAAAAGTCTGCAGGTCTGAGAGAGACTCAATCGTTGTGTCATGTCAAACACAGTAAGAGGAGCTGAAGCACAGATGTGAAGAGCAGATTCATCAGATTATGACCTCACTCTGTTTTGTCTTCATATACATTCAGTCTGTGTTTATAATGCAGATTTTCTGCTTTTATAATAACACATTTTATATTTTCTATCATCACAGACTGACTCAGTGTTGGCTCTCAGAGTCTCACTGTGAAGTTGTGGCCTCAGCTCTGAAGTCCAGCCCCTCCCATCTGACACAGCTGGACATGAGTGGAAATGATGACCTCCAGGATTCAGGTGTGAAGCTTCTGTGTGCTGGACTGGAGAGTCCAAACTGTCGACTGGAGACTCTGAGGTGAGTTCACTGACTGCGGCTGTTGTTGTTTTTCTATATTTCAGGTCTTTGATGGATGTTTGAAACTTTCTTCAGTTCCTAAATGTTCAGGATGTGTCTGAAGACAAATGTGAAGAAGTTTGAGTGCTTTCAGAAATGTTGTCTTTCCAAACGACTGAACAACAGTTTTTCCTTTTGGCTCCAAACAGAAGTGACAGACTTGAGCAGGGTTCATTTAAAGGCTGACAGAAGTGGAGTGGTGACGGGGAGATGTTTGACAGGACAGTGTTTCAGCCTCCACAGGTTCATGTTGTGCTCCATCAGTCAGTGAAGATGAAGTCGGTGCTGATGAGGCTGTAGAGTGTGTGAGGGATGTGAATGAGGATGATGAAGATCTGATGATAGCAGATAAAAACAGGCTGCAGAGACTTTGAGCCATACAGGGCACACAGTGTGTGTACAGAACAGCTGAAATCATTATGGAGGCCTCACTGGGATATGGAAGCATCACAGTACAGCTTCAGTGAAGCTTTAAAGTCTCTGATATGAGATGAGAAATGAAGCAGCCAGAGCTTTTTCATGAGTGGAAACCCACTGTGACTGTGAGCTGCTGCTACAGCCTCCAGATTAGCCAGCAGCTCATCCTGCTCAACATTTCCTCACCAACTTTAATGGAAGTGTGATGTTTTCAGCTGGAGTGATGGTCAGGGTGGCCTCCCTCTCCTCTTCTTCTCCTCTTCCTCTTTCCTTTGTAAAGCCACTTCTGCTGCTTTCATTCATTTGGAAGTCCTGTAGCTGAGTTTGGGAGAGACTAACAGCCTCGGCAGCAGAGGGGAGAAAGGCTGTAACTGTTGGGTCTGTGTTTCCACAAGCCCCGCTAATTCTAGAGACTTATTCATCATGAAGAAAACAAGACAGTCGATCGATCCATTACTTGCGCAAGGGAGGCCTCGTCTGTGTCCAGCACGACAATGACCCCAATGGTGGCCTCCTCTCGCTGCCTTTTATTGACAATCTTCAAACAATAGTTTACAAAGCACCTCCCCTTGCAACCCCCCTTTGGTTACATAGACAAGGCACTGTATGTAAGTGTGTGTGAGTGTGTGTGTGTGTGTGTGTGTGTGTGTGTGTGTGACCTCCTGCTGACCAAAGTGTCATAAACCCAGGAAGTTTACATCAAAAGAAACAGATCTTTCAGATAGGATGTATCTACAATAAAACCTCCCCCAGCACAGAGTGGTTGGAAAGGTGGTCAGGATCAAAGGAATGGCTTTGATCCTACTGCTTAAACTAAGACTGTACAAATTTAAGAAACACAATGGCAACATTCAACAATTAGACTTAACATTTCCCTCCTTTTTGTCATTGTTCTTAAATTTCAACTTATGCACCCTTTGTTTGGACAGTGTCAGTATAGATTTCATTCATACACAGTAAACTACATCCTATACATAAGCAAATCAGTATCAACAGTCCAAAAACAGGAATTAATTTTTTCAAAAGAAGATGCCACCAAGGACCAGACGGTAACCAAGCTATCCAGCCTTGTGGCGGATCTACTCCTGTCGTGCAATTCATTATGTATTTCTTCAAGTAAACAACTGAATGTCAAAGGTCAAACAAGAAGAATCATCATTCTCAAAAATCATATGTCACTACAATCCAACTGTATACAGACATAGGTATTTAAACGCATCAGTTGACTTTATTGTTTGTCCATATGGCTCTCAGCTAACTTCAAAGCTGCAGCCTGGTCAACACCCTTCTTTATGACTCCTATCAACCCCCCAAATCTTTTCACTGTAGGCATCCTGTGGGGGTTAGAGTCAACTGGTGAATTATCTGCATTTACAACTCTTCTCCTGTCCTGTTGTCACCACAGAAAAAGCTTTGTAAAGGAAATTGGATCAAGCTGTTTTGAACTTCTTGGCTCGAAACCTCAAGTGTTCATGATGTAATGTAGACAAAAGGCTTCTCTGTTTACATCCTTCTTGCAGAAAACAAAAAGAATAGGTGATGTTGCCATGTTCCATGGTTGATCTCCAACTTGGGCTAATCCATTGTCCTTCATACACATAGGCAATTGGCCTGTTTCCAGTTCGTTTAGCTGTTCAATGTCCTGCAGCAAGTCATATTCTTTGAGTCAGACGAGCAGGTCTGTCTCACCAGAGCAGTTCACCTTCCCAGCTACTGGTGAATCAACCTTCCATTCAGGTTCAGAGCAGTTGAAAAGTTGGCAGTGTTCCCAGATGTGTTGCTAAAGCAACCAGACAAACTGCCTCGCTCTCAGTGATGCTATAGGGCCACAGTCCAGAAGAATGTGTAGCCAGTGGCATCACAAGCATAACCATTGGTCTCATTCTTTATGTGAGCGGTTGTGTTCTTAAACTGCCACCAGTAGTTGTTGAAAACCCATGCTGGTACTGGGTGTGGTTTGCTCTGTTCCAGTGCGCTCCCTGTCATCCCACTCAGGGTCCACAGGCACAAGAAGATGCACAGCACATTCCCAGCCATTCTGATGAGTACCTGTGGCTCCGTTGGTTTCTTCACCGGATTGAGACGAGGGGCCCTGGAGGCTTTCCCCCCCCTTTGTTCCCGGTCTTCCTGCCACTTACTCCGAGCTGGCCTGGATGTGTGTCACCTTCTTGCAGTGCGCTTGATATATCCAAGTGTTCCTTCCAGCAATCTTCACTGCTGTGGTCGTCGTCAGCAGCATCCGATATGGACCTTCCCACCATGGACTGGACCAGCACTTCCTCTCCATGGCCTTATCAACATCCAATCTCCAGACTTCAGACTCTGCTCCTGCGGAGAAACAGAATCATCTGGCAGATCATTTGTTCTCATGACTACTTTACTTTTAAACATTTTCAAGCATCTAATCTGCTAATACGCTCTCTCTTCTGCTTTTCTATCATCACTACAGAAGACTGGAACTCTAAATGCTCTAACATGTGTAATCTCAAAGAGTCAGACCATTCTCTGTTGGAGTAATCCTCATGTACTTATTCTATACAGTCTAACCATGTCCTGCCTGTCTTCCTAAATCTTAACTTTACTATTCCATTAGTTCTCTCTGCCTGCAAAAGTTTTTTTTTTTAAAAAAGTATTTAATAATCCTAGAATGAGTATAACGACTGCTCATTTCCCTCCTGTTTGAGACATGGCAAAGCCAATGGCTCAAAATAGCAGCAGTCTTATACAAATTATCAGGCAGTACTGGTTTATCACACAGATAAAAAATCATCCTGCAAGCTTGCTCCCTCTGTAAGTCACAACTGTTTTCCTGCTGTAGGTGAGTGGGCCTGCATGTCTGCTGATGCTGTACTGATAAAAGGTTAACACCATGTTTAACTACAGCTGCTTCTTTTGTGATCTTATCTGCAAAAACTTTCCCTAATGCAACTGGATCTTTCCCTCACATGTGTGCTGCACATTTACAAACGGCAATTCTACTGGTTAATAACACTGCCTCCAGCAGATTTTGCAAGAGTTTGGTGTGTTCTGCAGGTTTCCCTGTAGAGGTTGTCACACCTCGTCTCACTCACTGCACTACAAAGAAATGTACAGTAGCAAATGTATACTGCCTATCAGTGTATATTGTCTCTCTACAGCTTTACACACTTCCGTTAAAGCTAGCATCTCTGCTGCTCAAGCAAATATGAAACATGCTAGTTGTCCTTCATAGATAACTCTCTCTCACTGTCTGCTACAGTAAAACGTGTTCTAGTCTGTCCCTCTGCTGTTGTAAAACTCAAACCATCAGCAAACCAAACCTTTCCCTCAACGAGTGGCACATCTATTAAGTCATCCCTCAGCTTACACTTCTTCTCCTCGCGCTCTCTACACTCATGAGAAGTGCCCTCCTCCGTTGGCAAAAAGGGTTGGACAGATTCAGAATTGTGCACCACTTTATGGTAATATGTGTGGTTGTGAGAGTAACATTAAAGACAAGTGTCTTGTAGGTGTCAGAAATGTAAGTTTAGTCTGCAGTAGTAGACATCTACCTCGTGTGGAACTAACAATGTCAAAAGGTGAAATAAACTATTGAAACATTGTACAGCTTAAACTGCTGCACATACTGATCTCACGCATGGAGGTAAAGCACGAGCAACTAGAGCTAATCTTTTAGGATAGTAAGTTACTGGCTTCACTTGTGGAAAAAGTGCTGTTAGTTATTTTACATTCACCTGGCATTTGTGCTGTTCACAGAACCACAAGTCCATCGCTGGACCTCCTCTGCGCTGTCACTTTCTGGAGCTTGGCACGCTCCCTCAGGTTCCATTTTCCAACGCTGCTGAAGATTTAACCCTAGAACACTATCGCTATAAATAGTAACACGATCACTAATGCCGGGTGATTTTTACCCGATATAATATAACCAATGAAAAGTAATCAAATATATCAAAATATGACAACACATGACAAATTAGAGTGGTCTTCTTTTACTTTCAACTGTACCATGTCTAACAAAATGAAAAATAAAACTCCTGAAACAAAATAATGACTCTGGAAAGCTGGTCTTTGGTCCACCCATTCCTGGGACATTTGAGACTTCCCTGGTGATGGCACAGGCTCCTCGACACGCAAACAGCTTAGTTGTCTTCCTTAACGTCAACGTCGAAACTCTTTCATCTTATTTAAGATTTGCTGTGCAAAGTCTCCTCGTGACGATCCTTTGGAAGACCAGTAACACAGCTCTCTGTGCTGAAGGTGATCTCCGATCCTCCTGAAAACTCTCTCCTGGCCTCAGCTTCCATCTTGTGGACGATCCTCTCAGTCACTCCTTCTCGTCATGGCACCTCACGATATCTACAAATTAAAAAATGACACTCCTCTCGCCACACGGCTTTCGCCATGTGTCAACTCCCCAATGAGACATGTACAAGAGTGTTGCACAGTCTCCCTAAAACAATCTCCAAGGTTTGTCCCTTGGAGCAGCTTCACTCCAAGCTGTAACCCTGTGTAAAAACATTAGTCAGCATTGAAATGTTCAGCTTGTTTAGCTCCCAGCTCCTGTATCCTAGAAGACAAAGTCTTAAAATTAAAACAACTTCACATTTGCAACCAACTATAGATCATAAGAGTAATAAAGTATTCAGCATCACAGAGACAAGTATCATTGCAGGTTTATTCTAAACTCATTAAACTCCTACTTTTTCCCATAATTTGTTCCAAATCATTTAACATCTCACCGTCATTCCACATTGTAATCAGTGACGTCCCTTAAGTTTGTTACTCACCATGAGCCCAACAGTGTGGTCAGATAATGGGCCCCGATGTAACTATTCTGTAACCACTGCACATCTGTTCAATTGTCACTCGTCTGTCTGTGCTGAATCCTTTACAAGCACTCTTAAAGAAAAACAACATTAGCCAAACACAAGGTTCATCCCGGTTGTCAGGTGTCGGCCATCCAGATTCCAGAGGAGCTGTGAAAAGTCATAAAGTTAACACTCGCTGTGGAAAAAGTAACAATGGTCTCATCACAGTATGTCTCACACTGCATTCATTTCTTCCCTGTAACATTCTCTCAAAAACACAGTGTAATTTCATCATCAACATATAGCCTGTAACTACAGTTCTCTTCATACAAAATCTCAGTAATCCTGTGGTAGAGAAACATCATTAAGTTGTGTCCTGCTGTAAACCACATGATCAAATCACATGATTAACCATCTGCTGTAAAGAGAAATGTAAATGTTAGCGCTGCGCAGGTGTGTACACTCTTTCTCACAGTAATCTCTGTGAGCAACACAAGGTAGTGAATGACACACACATGGTAAATTCACAGACACAGAAAATTTTAAACTAAAAAGGTAAAATTTTCAGAGTTCACATAGTCATGTGACCCAAGTTTCCTCCTGTGGTCTCCTTCTGCTCCTGCAACAGAGACACACACAGAGACACATCCACACCTTTGTCAGGTGGGGGTTGACTTCACACAATGGTGTTAAGTCAGTCAGTCTTGTCAGCTTTTGTCAGTCAGTCAGTTTCCCATTTATTTTAAAACTCTTACTCATTCACTCAGTGATTCCTTCTTTTGCTAATTGTGGAAATTATCGTCGCATCCGTTTCCACGCTCAGCAAAACAACGTCAT
Organism: Mchenga conophoros; assembly: GCF_057382185.1. Lineage (NCBI taxonomy): Eukaryota > Metazoa > Chordata > Actinopteri > Cichliformes > Cichlidae > Mchenga > Mchenga conophoros. The sequence goes on along the minus strand of NC_140528.1, from coordinate 22,715,102 downwards.
TTCAAAAAGAAAAATAATTTAGACTGGATTTTCTCGCTGAATCCTTTTGGACAGGAACTTGTCTCAAATAAGTGGATTTCTCCTGAGCCCATTTTAATTTTGGAGAAGCTCACTTTGCAACAGTTTTCTCGACGACGCTTCGATTCTGATCGTGCTCAAACAGAGATCATCAAACAAAACTTTCAGTGCACCATGAAAGTAACAAAATAAAAGAAAGAAAATAAAGGAAATCAAAGGAAAGAAAGGCCTTGTTTAAGTCATGACACGTGTTCTTCATGCCAGGGGGATAAATCGTCACAACCCAATTGGCAGGCTCAACTTAAATAACAAAAGACAAATCAAACAGCCAGTTTAATCTCAAACATTCATCCAATCAGCCATACACACAACATACAGCATAACCCTGTTGTCTTAGCACATAATAAGTTTTAGTTCTCATGTAACTAAATGTGTGCCATGGTAAAACTTCTTCACACACCAGAAACTCACAATCAGCTCACTCAGCTCACTCATTTAAGACCTCTCATCTATGATGCAACCATCTGTCCTCCTATAATATTCAGTCCACTAGTCTATGTATCACTTTCATCTTACTAGTGACTTGGACAAGATGACAAACAGAATCTCATGCTTAAGATGCTGTCTGGTCTTCATGAGTATCATTTATGTGTAAATGCATGTAGGGTTAGTATAGTTAATGCATTTTCAGTATGTTTTTGTGTTCTTCTCTCATCACACTTTCATTATTCTCATCACTGCTTAAAACAACACACATCTCTCTCTGTTTTTTTTTCTTTAACTGTACTTTTCTCCAAAACAGAAAATAGCATTACAGCTGTTTCAGACTTAGAAACACCAAACACTCTTCGTGCTATCATTCATCCACACAACTATTTTATTTCTTTTTGTCCACTGGGCAGGTGACCTGCAGAATCACGTCTGCCCCAGCTGGATACCTTTCACACACACCATGACGTCAGACACACTCACGGACTGGATCAGGAGAAAAACTTTCTTCATCTTCACACTCTGGGACAGAAACACCATATGTTTTTTTTGTTTGTTTGTTTGTTTTGTGTCAGGGATGGATATGTAGTTGTAACGTTTGTGTTCACTAACTTTACTTTCTGTTTCCTACCCTGCCCAGTCTGTCTTGGACTCAATGCTTCTCCCAATGTCTCTCCATACTCAGCCTCTGCTCTCTCACGCTCTTCTCTGGCTCTACTTTCTGCTAACATTCTTGCTTCTCTCCTCTTCTGAACCTGCTCCAGCCACAACTTAGCAATTGCTAACTGCAATTCCTTCCTCTGCTTCGCTTTACCTGTTTTACCAGCTACACTTACAGCTATTCTTTCTACCAGCATTTTACACTGAACTTCCACTAATGTCCCTTCAAATCCACATTTCTTACGCCAACAACCTACATACTGCGTGCTGCCTGGTAAAAATTTCTCCATAAATTTTAAATCTCCTTCTAAGGCAGACTTACACATTTTATTCTCCATTAACAATCAGCCCGCACACACACACAACATAGGCCTATCGCTTGCGTCTGCACGCACAGCTAGCGCTCTCTGTTGAAAACTCTCAAACGCCCCAAATGGCGGAGATTCCGGACTCCTTCCCGGCGGAGACGCCGAACCTAGGTTATCTCCACGCCCCAAATGGCGGAGAACTCTCTACGCCCCAAATGGCGGAGAAGCCTGCGTCTCTCTCACGCGGCTAGCGCGCTCCCGGACTCACGTTTAACGCACAGCCCGTAGCCGCTCTCTAAGGCCTTCTGTACTCACTGTTTGTTTACGTTCATGGGAAGAGCCTCTGGATCCCGTCAATCGTCATCCATCCCGAGGGGAGGTCAGGAGCAAACTTCCCGGCCTGGTGGCAAGCCAAAAACACCAGGGCTTTACGTCAATCATCCCAGACGTTGCGGTGGCGTCCTCTCCCTCTCCTCGGTGGATGCAATGTGTTAGGCTCCGGCTCCGAAGGACCAAATAAATGTTGGGTCTGTGTTTCCACAAGCCCCGCTAATTCTAGAGACTTATTCATCATGAAGAAAACAAGACAGTCGATCGATCCATTACTTGCGCAAGGGAGGCCTCGTCTGTGTCCAGCACGACAATGACCCCAATGGTGGCCTCCTCTCGCTGCCTTTTATTGACAATCTTCAAACAATAGTTTACAAAGCACCTCCCCTTGCAACCCCCCTTTGGTTACATAGACAAGGCACTGTATGTAAGTGTGTGTGTGTGTGTTACCTCCTGCTGACCAAAGGGTCATAAACCCAGGAAGCTTACATCAAAAGAAACAGATCTTTCAGATAGGATGTATCTACAATAAAACCTCCCCCAGCACAGAGTGGTTGGAGAGGTGGTCAGGATCAAAGGAATGGCTTTGATCCTACTGCTTAAACTAAGACTGTACAAATTTAAGAAACACAATGGCAACATTCAACAATTAGACTTAACAGTAACACCACCACTTTACTCTGTTCTACCTGTCACATCATTTTATCAGGAATCAAATATGCTCATGTTTTTACTATGTTTGTCTTGAAGATGTAAGAAGATCACATGGTGCTTTTTATTATTGTGTTGGTTTGTTTGCTGTCTCTTGGATGGAGCCCAGCTGTGCGTGGCCCCTGGGCCTGTGGTCAGAGTGTGTGCTGGATAATCCGGCCCAGGATGAGGCCAAACTGACATGGGATGAAATGTCTGTCACATAATTGAGCTTTGTCAGAAATGTACGACTTTAATGTGAAACATTCAGAGTTTTTTCTCTTGTTGTGTTTGAAGCAAAGTTACAGAGGTTTGATTACAGACACAGCTGAGAGTTTGTAATCTGTCATCATTTTAAAAGGTTTACATTTCTTCAGTATATCCACATTTGCAGCTGGTACCTCAACCTCCACTTGTCCAACACAACTGCTGTCCACTGCCTCCATGACATTGTGATTTTGCTGTTGGTCTTCTGTCAGATCTTCATCAATCACTTCTGCACGGGGCACACCTTCAGACTCTGCAGCTGCATAACGAAAGCCTGTAAGATAAAATTAGACATAAGGTAAATGTACACCAATATTCCAATGACAGGTGTGTGATTCATCTGGAAGTTATGTGCGGATTAGTGTACAGTGATAGCAATTTAGTATGTTTTTAGAGGGGGGGGGGTTGTTTACCTCCGATGGGTGCTCTTTTTCGCTTCCGTTGCATACGCCTTGAGTGCCGGTCCGAGTCTGATACAGGTATGTCGTCATGCCCCATGTGCAGTGTTGGTGCCCAGTCTGGATTTGTTACATCCATTTCATATGCTGGTTTGCCTGCAATAATGCCAAATCATAAGCTACTCAGTCGACATGATGTGGTTCTGCAGCATCACACATTAGCATGTTTTATCTCATTATCTATGACCTCAGCACGTTGAAAATAACACTAAAAGCCTTTCAAGAGTGATATGAATTAATTTAGAACTCACCGGAAAGAAAATGCCGTGAGCAAACCAACAAAAAGCTGGGGATTGCAGAGAACTCGATATCCGCTCGTCTCACCGCTGCAATCCAAGCCTGACGTCTTTGTTTAGTAATATCGGATACATGGGATCCCTCACGTTGCCTCCAGGATGGAAAACGATGAAAAGAGAGCCCGTTATCCAGCTTCTTGCCTTCACGATCGTGTGATCTAACGTTGCAACCGACAACACAACACGTACGATCCATAGCTGAAATGGTATCCTTTGGCTGGCCTACTGTCATGGCGGAAGGGGGCGTGGCCCATCTCCCGTGACATCACGCTCCAAAGCCCTGTAGGTGGGAAAATGTACCATGTCGACCAATCAAAAATGATATGGAAACATGACATTTGGTTGTTTAGCAAAAGGGGGAAGTTTTAGGAGTGACCGGCAAGAGAGAGCGAGTGAGCGAAAGAGAGAGAGAGTTTTGATACGTGAGAGATTTGTGACGTTTACCGTGTTTGGTCTCAAGTTAGTTTGTTGTCTTGTGTATTTAGTGTGTAGCTGTTGTTTTGTTTTGTGTGTCAGTTCTACTAGTGATCGTCACAGTTGCTGCCTTAAAGCCAACAAAGGCAGATTGCAGTGTAAACGCTGAGTGACACACCTGCTGTCAGACCTGCAGGTTTATCCCTGTGCTGTTCTCATATGTGTTAGAGTGACACAAACTATTGTTTGACACCTGATTGTTCTGTAAATAGTTTGAAATGATTATATGAAAAACGTCTGAGCCTTGGCTGCATTTTTTGGTAAATAGTACCATATAACTTTGTTGTTTGCAAAATGTGTGCGTATTTTTAAAAATGTACAATCTCTATTTGCATTTCAAGTTATGAAGATGATTCGTTAAACATGTGTGTGGTTTTTACAGTCAAAATATCACTTTCTACTTGTATTTTAAATTTTGTCTGAATTTAGATAAATTGTGCTGATACAGTTGGTCAAAATGAGAAAATAACAGATTGGCAAGATAAACTGTTTTTAAAGGTAAAATATAGAGGCCACATCAAAAGTAGTCAAGAAGGGTTAAAGGCTAAAAGCAAAGTTGTCACCAAGTACTGTTTATATTTGTGTGTATTGCTGCAGCTTTTTTGAGTATTAATTTGGTGCCTTTGTGTGAAATAATGGTATTGTGAGTGATCCATATAGTCACAAAGAATAGCCACTTGTTTCTGTGCTACCAAAGTTCCCCGGCTTTCATTCAAAATGTGTTTATCGTCAGCACCTGCACATTAAACTACTTAAACATTATAAATGTCTTCAAGCTCACACTGAGGCCTGTGGGGTACTATCAGCCACTGAGACAGTACACACATTTATATGTGTTTGTATATGAATATTTCATACTTTAAGACTGCCTGTTTATTTAAGGGAGATGAACAAAATACATTGGAATTGTACAAAATAATATCATGGATGATAAATTAAATAGATTTTAAGTAGATGCTTGTGCATTCTTAAAGTCTTATATGTTGAACTGAACTATGTGATCTGTTCAAAGCCTTAATCTTAATTTGAAGTGAAATGTGCATTTTGAGTTTATACACTATGTATATAAGGCGACCGTTTCCTTTTGCAGTATTTTTGTGTGGTGTACTTTTCTATGTCTTAACAAAAGGGGAACAAAGGTGTTTAAGTTCACCTAGGATGATGTGTTTTAATTTTCACATGGTCTTGCTTGAATTTGACCCTGACAAAGGCGTATGAACTCTGTCAGCTGTTTGGAGTTTCCATTTTCTAAACTTCTAAATTCTGAACCTTCTTCAGCTCTGAACAGATGATGAAACACTGAATGATTTCAAGCTCACACTTTGTCTAATAAACTTACATCTTTCATTCTTTATACAGATTGATTGGCTGTGGTTTGTCAGGGATCAGCTGTGATTATCTGGCAGCAGCACTGAAGTCCAACCCCTCCCATCTGAGAGAGCTGGAGCTGAGCTCCAACAACAAGCTGCAGGATACAGGAGTGAAGCATCTGTGTGGTTTCCTGGAGAGTCCAGGATGTGGACTTGAAACTCTGAGGTCAGTCAGCATGTTTTAGTTGTGCTGAGATGAATATGATGTGAAAGTTGTGCTGACACTAAACTGCAGACATCAGGCTGATATTATACTGATCCACACTGAGGATCTTCATGGTAAAGTCTGTTTTCTTCTTCTCTGGTTTAGTCCATTGACTGCAGCAGAACAATGTTCACATTTCAAACCTTCAAAGAAGAAGAAAAATCCTCCACTGGATAATTCACTGTGAAACTCTCCAACTCTTCATTCCACCTTAAAGTCTGTCTGACACTGAAATCCAAAGCAAAATGTGCGTTTGCTTTACAGACAGCAGTCCAACACAAACATACACACATCATCCAAAACACAGTCCAACATCCAAATCTCCTCCACTGCCAGCATGAATGATGGGAAAGAGAAGGAGGAACACTCTGACATTCAGGGTTAGAATGAGTTTCATGAAGCAGACTGTGAAGATCAAAGCTGCATTAGAAAGCTTACATGAATGAATGAGTGGACAGAAGTGGACAGAGATCATCTGAAGCACTTCAAAGGCTTTAAATCAGCACATTTCTCTTTATTCTTTATCAACTCTGTTAGTTTCTCTCAGTTTTCTGTGGAATGAAGCTAACAGCAGGCTAATAAGATGCTGACCAATAGGTTTCTATTAAAGGTTGTAATTTGTATATGAAAAAGTGCTTTGGCTCAGCAGGGATCAGCTTACAGGTAGAATACAGCTGCTGGATGGGATTAGCATGTCATAGCTATCTACCAAACTGCTAACTGGGGGATTTCAGGCCATCTATGGATCATTTTTGCTAACTGTTTATTCAGCTTAGGCTCACAGGGCTGCAGCCTGTGCCCTAGCTGTCATAGGGCAAGAGGCGTGGTCCACCTGCACAGGTGAGCAGTCCATCACAGGGCCAACAGAGAGAGACAGAGAAGCACTCTCTCACATCCACACCTACAGCCAATTTAGAAGCACCAATGAACCTAAGCAGCATTTCATTGGACTGTGGGAGAACATCCAACCTCCACAGAAAGGCCAACAAGCTTCAACCTACAACCTTCTTGCTTTAAGGCACTAGTGCCAACCACTTTTCCCCATTTCAGCCCAAATCCTGCATCTTCCTGTTTCTGACTCCAGGCCAGCTCCACTAACACTTTCTCATCAGACACTGCCACCTAGTGGAGGAAGTCTTAGTCCCATTTGAAGCTTCAGATTACAGTTAGTTCCTTTACAAAGAGGTGGAGGTGGTGGGGCCACAGCACCATCATCACTGAGTGCCATAGGACACTTAACCTTTGTTTCCATATGCTGGGAACTTCCTGTTGTTCCAAGGAGGACTGGAAAATGTGTGAAAACCTCCCAGTCAGTTCCTCACAGCACACTTCAATCATTTCCCTCCCACAGCATCAGGACCAGGGCTTTTTCTCTCTTTGCTCCCACTAAGAGATTTCCACACAAACACCTCATCAGTGGGACTCTCAGAGCTACCAGCCCTTTGCTACAATCACAAATCTCTTCATTGAAATCAATGATATCAAAGCTGGAATCAAATGAGTCCAAGTCTTCTGCTGATTCAGCATCACATTCATCTTTGCTCCTTGTTCTGCATCCCCACCATGGACTTCATTCCTTTCCAAGCCAGCCTTGAGTGTCCTTTATTCAGCTCATCCTCTGCTTTACTTTTACACCTGATTTTAGCTGCTTTATCTCTCTTTCAACAAGTTTCTGTGCCTCAATCTTTTTCTTCTCTCCCTCATAACAAGACAGCTTCTTCTGCCTGAGAACATGTTGGAGTGATTTACTAATCCAGGGCTGCTTATTGGGGAAAATACTTCCTGTTTCCAAAGTAATCCCCATTTTTCCCAGAAAGAAATGTAAGTAGAAATCGATGATCTAAGTGAGAACATGAGCCTTTAACAATAGCAGCAAAATATCTCTCCAATCTCAATACTCCCTCTCTCGACCTCTGGAACACCAGAGGTCACAATACATTGTGTTGGGTCACTCCTCGGCCCACTCAGCTGCTTCCATGTCCATCCATGGCATCGTGGACATCGGGGTCACCACTCCCGCTCTGACCCTCTCTAGCCGTCCTCTGGCTCAGCAAATCAGACAACCTCATGTCATCTAAGTGGTCCAGTAATAAACACCAGCTCCCCCTCGAGAACACTCCATGCGTAAGATTAGGTTTTTTCTGCGTCCCTCTCTTGTGGTCCATCATGCCTCGGGCCTCCAGGATCCTCACCCCCCTGTGGTCGCCGAGATCTTCTGTAAAGCAAACAAAACACCTTTTCCTGCACCTCCCTAACTTATCATCTTTGGGACTCTTTAATCAAAAGCCTGATCCTAATTATCTTCTTGACTTATTGACTTGTATTTATATATATTCTTCAACGTTACTCATCATTTTAAAACTCTTAAAACGCTGCTTTCACGTCCCTGCATGCGTTTCCTGTCGCTTGCCTTATCTAATCATCAACATCCTGTACACAGAAGTCTCGCTGCTGCAAGGCCTCCACTCTGACCTAGAATCTCCTTTCACAAGAAAATCATTATAAGCGCCTATTCTACTAAAAGATCCAAAAAAACAACCACTTTAATCAATTAAGTTTAAACATATAAGCAATTACTCCTGCATACATTTTATCACAGCTAAACGCTGCCTTGAAACAACTCCTGTGTGTTAACACTAACTTCATTTTAAAACTCACATTTCCTATGTTATAACCTGTTTTTGGTACAGCCTTTTTATTTCATCTTGCTCCTTTGATGTAACAATACCTTCTCATTCTAGTTTATCAGACTTAACCAAAATATATGCTTTCCTTCCTTTGGTCCTTCTCTAAAGCAAGAAACTCCTATTCAGTTCCTCTTTTCTGTCACTTGTTACAGGGCCAGCTCAAGTTCAGTTAAACGCTAAATTAATTTGAGGCCTTTTGCCTGGAATCAATACTGTCATGTGTGTTTATGGACTCTGTGTCTGTAAGCGTGTGCAATCCTTCAATAACTCATATCATCCTCACAGTAGATTGGCTAATCATAGCGCTAGCCAAAGGCTCGTGACCCTCAAGAGACGAATTGAGCCACAACTCCCTTAAAGGCACAAAATGCAATATGTATAAAAAGTCATTTCTACGTATAAGCTCTCCCCTTTATCTTAAAAATAAATCTATGTAATATCTGTATGTGTGTCTTCTATTCATTAATGTAATTGTCAGTTATTTTCTCTCTTTATTTTACCTTCTTTTTGTTTACCTCTTTGTTTGTGACGTGGACATCCCTAAACCATCCTGAGTTCCGGCTTCAATTTCAACCCAATTGTACCCTCTATTCTCGCAGTCGAACTCGTCTGGGCTTCACCTTCCCACTGGCCCCTGTGCCCTTCTCTTAGTGTCCTTTGTTGTCTTGTGATCCCCAGCAAACACAGTCTGTTTCTTCTCTGTTTCTTCTCCGTTGCTCTTTTCAGTATTTTCCTTTTAGATTAAATCCCAGCCTGGCAAAATATCCCATTCAGTGTCTTTAAACAGTTATGTCACACTGTTCTTACCAGCCTGCAGTTCACCGTGCATTTTCCATCACGTGCTTTTCTTCCATGCTGCTGCTGGTATCGTCAGTGTAGTTTCAGTTGCACTGTCTTTTGCCTGCTGTTAATTCTTGAAGTCCACGATGTTCTGTCGGTCTTCATCAGGAGATTAACTGTCCTATGAGCTTCTTCTCAGGATCGGGACAAGTGGGAGGTCAAGCTGTAAAATTTTAAGCCAAAATCTGGCCTGTTTTCCTCCCAATTCTGTTAATCAATGGTTTTGTACTCAAGATTCTAGGTTGAAAGAAGTCCACCTGTATTGACACACTAAAGCATACAATTAATATCCTTTTCATTTCTTTTCTTAAAACCTCCATTTGCTTCATCTGCCTGGAGTTTAACTCGTATGTTTCTCTCTCTGTGTGCTCACTTGTCACAGTCAGTTCCTTTTATGGGCATGCAAAGTTCCTGTCACACACACCATTTCCTGTCAACCTTGCAGCTGCTCAGAACCATATTTTCTGTTTCTATCTCTCCTGTTTTGTTTTTTTTACAGGCTAATAAAACTCTTGTTTTACTAAGTCTTGATCTAAAACAATTCACCCTTATTTCACGCACACACTTCTAAATATACTAAATTCTTTGCGTTTGTCAGATCGTCTCACACACACACCGCCTTTTCTCTCACACTTCCACTTCTGCACTCACTCTACTATCAACTTTCATAGTGTTATTATTATTTATTATTTTGTACAAATCACACCCAATCACTCAAAGCCTGCTACTCACAGCATTCACACACTTAAACTGTGACAAGAGTTGAGGAATATACTCACAACACGCTTTCCTAAGAGTATTTCAGACATGCCTTTCATAATCAGAAAGAGCAAGTCAAAGAAAACCATTGAAACCTCTATTAATTCTCACAGCACACACATAGAATAGAAAAAATAAAACACACCAGCATTTATTGCTGATGAGAGGTTACTCCTAAAAGTAATATGTTAGTCTTAAATATATACAGTGCACTCACTATATTTATATATCAAAACTCAGTCAATTACTATACATTCACTACGGCAACTCAAAACTTTATTTATAGCCCTCTAATGAACATAAATGGCGTCTTAAACACACACTCAACAATGTTTGCAGCAGTATTTGTAAAACCAACTGTGGTTTAAACAGTTCACTGCTGACTAATTTGCATTTTCACACTCACACACACACAGTCTAAAAATAGCTCCAGCACTGCCTCAGACTCCTTTCACACAGAGATCTCTTATTTTATATTACAAAGACGTCTTATATTTACAACCACTGTCACATCTGTCAGCTTTAGCGCCTAAACAATTTCGACAAATTTGAGTTAACGGTCCAACCGATAAAGTCCAACTTTTTTGTGATCAATTAACCAGTATCTGTCCAACAGTTTCTGGCCTCATCTCTAAAATCCCTAACTCAATTTAAAAGCATCAACCAACCCAAACTTTGCCTGAAGCTCTATTTTTGGCATTTCACAGCCAAGGCTTACCCCGAAGTTTTAAGTTAAAGTTACACGCCCGAAGTCCAACTTCTGCTGGCCAAAAAAGCGCAGACTACCGTTCCAAACGGTAAGGAGACTCTAACTCCTAGTTATTCTGGAGTGCCCCAAGCTCCACAGTGACCAACTGACTATCCCTCTTCGAGGACAATGCCTAAGCGTCCTTGGCATTGGCAAGCGTTACCTCTGAGCACTGTGCTTCCTATCAGTCCAACTGACGTTCTTGAATAATTTATAATACTTTGGAACAACAGTAAAACAGCCAAAAAAGTGTAAGACTGAAGCAGGTCCAACCTTATAACCAATACGGGCTCCACCCCAAACAATAACCAAATTCCCTAATATACTAAAATCACTCAGCAGTCCAACTGCTTTCCACGGTCCAACCGTATTAAATCCTTTAGCGGTCCAACCGCATTCAATCATTTTTAGCAGTCCAACTGCATTAAATCCTCAGTACTGTCATGAGATTCTCATCAAAATCAAAGCAGACATTCCCCAGTAATTTCAGTGAGTAGACTTTAATTTGTAATGTCCAATTTGGCACACTTTGGAAATAATTCAACAGGTAGTGCCTTACCTTTGGATAAGCGGCTTAGAACAACAATGAGAAAAAGAGAGCTGATTATTAGCTCATCAAAACACAAAACAAAATCACAATGAATTATCGGTTAATTTAATTTAAAATAATTCATTAAGTATTTATGTACAATTCAAATTAGTTAATTACATATTTTGTTGGTTTGTTTTCTATTTTAATTATTTTACTGACACATTTAATGAATTATTTAATGATGTATTTATTTAATTCACGTTGCTACTCCTGGCCCTGCATCGCTGTTCATAAATACATTTTATTTGTCAGCTTCACCCATCAAAGTCAGGGGGCGGGGTTAATGCTGATCAAGTCAAAACCATTGCTTTGGTCTGGTGGGCGTTCTTTTAGTGGGCTTTTCTCAATACTAAGTAGGCCTACACACCAGGGTTTGGACATGTGTGGACCCAAACTATACTTTTACCCTTTTTTGTGTGTCACCAAATACACTTTAATATTTTCTAGACAAGAATGTAGTGGCGTAATCTTTAACCTCGTTTGGCTCCAAACAGAAGTGACAGACTTGAGCAGGGTTCATTTAAAGGCTGACAGAAGTGGAGTGGTGACGGGGAGATGTTTGACAGGACAGTGTTTCAGCCTCCACAGGTTCATGTTGTGCTCCATCAGTCAGTGAAGATGAAGTCGGTGCTGATGAGGCTGTAGAGTGTGTGAGGGATGTGAATGAGGATGATGAAGATCTGATGATAGCAGATAAAAACAGGCTGCAGAGACTTTGAGCCATACAGGGCACACAGTGTGTGTACAGAACAGCTGAAATCATTATGGAGGCCTCACTGGAATATGGAAGCATCACAGTACAGCTTCAGTGAAGCTTTAAAGTCTCTGATATGAGATGAGAAATGAAGCAGCCAGAGCTTTTTCATGAGTGGAAACCCACTGTGACTGTGAGCTGCTGCTACAGCCTCCAGATTAGCCAGCAGCTCATCCTGCTCAACATGGACCTGTGGTCAGAGTGTGTGCTGGATAATCCGGCCCAGGATGAGGCCAAACTGACATGGGATGAAATGTCTGTCACATAATTGAGCTTAGTGTAGTTTCATTTCTGCACAATTTAAAAACAACCAAAACTTTGTTCTGTCTTTTCTATGTTATACTGTAGACTTTCTTTGATACTGTGTCCAAAAGGAGCAGCTTTTACTTTGAAGGGGAGGCGTCTCTGTTTCCTCTTCAGGTTGGATGATGGAAGCAAATTAGTAGCTGTGTCCCAAAACGTCGGCTGCATCCTCCAGAGGCTGCATTTGAAGGCCGATTACGTCACAGCCAGGCGATGAAGGCTGTCCGTATTTGTCGACTCCTTCAAATGTGCCCGACAAATGCGTCCTTCATTTCCCCGAATTTGAAGGATTCGTCGGGTGTGTCCTTCGTGGCCCACCATATCCCAGAATTCATAGCCCAGCCAAATTTCAGCTGCCAACAATGGCGGCAGCTACTAAGTTTTCAAATTACTCTTATTAATCTTTCTGGGTCACAAAATAAACTTTTAACATATTTTCAGGCGAGAAAGTAGCTGTGTAAACTTCAAATATCTGCTTGGTTTATCAAGACATCACATATTTGCAAAAGTGTGCAGACGTTTTCGGAGACGTCTGTTACCCACCCGCTCGCTAGCAAGCCGGGGGGTTCAATGGTCACTCCAGCCGGCGAGAGCAGCGGACGCCCGGCTTCATCGTTTTCAGACCCCTGCTCTTTCGCTACTGTCATGGTCCGGATTTTGAGGAAGAGACTACGACTGGGATATAGTTTGGGTCAGCACAGATCATTTATTAAAACACACATTACAGTGTGGGAAGAGCCGGACTTCTTCTTCGTTTGCACAAAGACAGAAAGCTTTATAGTCATTATGACGTCACACAGTTAGACCTTACTGGCAATGATAACAGTTCCTCGCACTCAAAAAGTTCTCCTTATATGGACATCATATGCTACTTTAGAGAAAAACAAGTGTGTAATACATTGTGCATTTTGTGATAGTGTAGCTTTCAGAGAGACTATCCTCAGACGACCCTCCTATTATTACTAAGTGTGAGTGTAAACGTGCATGTGTTATATAAGTGCGTGCATGTGGTTACAGGCCGGCGTACGTGCAGAACTGAACGCAGACGGGCCTGGGTCCAACAGGACTGGTGGGTCTGAGCGGTGTGACTGCACTAAAGTGCAACAACTTAAGCAGATAACAAGAATGATACAGAACCTCAATAGACAGTCAGTGTGCATTAATATTTGCTCAGAGTAACACAGATGTAATTAAAAGATTATTCTGTCCACTGATTCAACAATGGTAAATGATTAACCAATGATAACTGATTATAAGAATACAAAATAAAATATCTCCTGATCACACTACTCAGGTGAAACACGATATATAAGTCACTCGGAGAACTTAAAAATGTAATTGTTTGCCTTTTTTCTGTGTTTTATTTGTTCCGGAGTAAATCGGTTTGGCTGAGATCAAAGTTCCTCCGGGATTTTCACACAGCTGAATAAACGTTAAACAGGAAACTGATTAAACAGAAGTGTGAGACGGTCGAGAGTTTACGCCAGTGTCCTGTTATATTTTAGATAGCAAGGAGCAGACGGCCGAGTTTATTAAACTCCACAAAGACAGCGGTGACGCAAATCTGAAGGCTAGACCGTCCCATTTCACAGCCTCGCACTTCCAGCCTTTTCGGTCTTTGAAGGACCCGGCCCACGTAGACCGCGAATACCGGGTCCTCCGAAGGATGCAGCCGATGTTTTGGGACAAAGCTAGTGTGTGATGTTCTTTCAGTGTTGCACTTTGTAGACGCTCCCTGAGCACTGGTCTCACAGCCAGCTGCACATAGAGACCAGTGTTGTTAGTCCAGGTCAGAAGATGACTTGTTGGAATGAAAATGAGCTTGTAGTTTGTCTGCTTTAATAATGTGACTGGAAAAAGGTGTTGGACTTCAAATATGTCCATTTCTTTCACACTTCACCTTTAAAAGTGAAGCCTTGTGGTTCCTGGAAGGAAAAACACGACTTTTTCAAGTCTTTGTCCTGTTTTTATGAGAAATGTACGACTTTAATGTGAAACATTCAGAGTTTTTTCTCTTGTTGTGTTTGTTTGAAGCTGCTTCCTGTTGGCTTCAGCTGTTTGGAGTTTCCATTTTCTAAACTTCTACATTCTGAACCTTCTTCAGCTCTGAACAGATGATGAAACACTGAATGATTTCAAGCTCACACTTTGTCTAATAAACTTACATCTTTCATTCTTTATACAGATTGAGGGACTGTGGTTTGTCAAAGATCAGCTGTGATTATCTGGCAGCAGCGCTGAAGTCCAACCCCTCCCATCTGAGACAGCTGGACCTGAGTGACAACTACAAGCTGCAGGATTCAGGAGTGAAGCATCTGTGTGGTTTCCTGGAGAGTCCAGGATGTGGACTTGAAACTCTGAGGTCAGTCAGCATGTTTTAGTTGTGCTGAGATGAATATGATGTGAAAGTTGTGCTGACACTAAACTGCAGACATCAGGCTGATATTATACTGATCCACACTGAGGATCTTCATGGTAAAGTCTGTTTTCTTCTTCTCTGGTTTAGTCCATTGACTGCAGCAGAACAATGTTCACATTTCAAACAGTGAGACTCAACGTATGGCCCGCGGCCCACACGCGGCCTGCCCACCTTCCCTGATTCAGAGAGAGGGGACCCTGATTAACTGTGTAGTGTTCTTCCTCACAGTTCTAAGTATCAGACACAACAATGAATAATCCACAGCTGACTGTCTTTAGCAGGTCAAAGGTCACGGCACACAGCAGACAGTGGGAAATATTATAACTCTGATCATTTATCAGCACATATCCATATGTATAAAAACAAAGCTGACACTGTGAGACTTGATCAGAGGTGTGATCATCACAGCAGAGGCCTTTGTGTCAAAGTCACTGAGGATCAAACAGAAACACATGAAGCAGATTTTCCTGTTCTGGCTTTTTATAGCAGATAACCTTCAAAATATTCTGCAGTCCATCAAAAACTGAAGCAAACCATGAATCAACATGTGAACATGAGCTGATGCTGCTGAAGTGAAGCAAAGTTACAGAGGTTTGATTACAGACACAGCTGAGAGTTTGTAATCTGTCATCATTTTAAAAGGTTTACATTTCTTCAGTATATCCACATTTGCAGCTGGTACCTCAACCTCCACTTGTCCAACACAACTGCTGTCCACTGCCTCCATGACATTGTGATTTTGCTGTTGGTCTTCTGTCAGATCTTCATCAATCACTTCTGCACGGGGCACACCTTCAGACTCTGCAGCTGCATAACGAAAGCCTGTAAGATAAAATTAGACATAAGGTAAATGTACACCAATATTCCAATGACAGGTGTGTGATTCATCTGGAAGTTATGTGCGGATTAGTGTACAGTGATAGCAATTTAGTATGTTTTTAGAGGGGGGGGGGGTTGTTTACCTCGGATGGGTGCTCTTTTTCGCTTCCGTTGCGTACGCCTTGAGTGCCGGTCCGAGTCTGATACAGGTATGTCGTCATGCCCCATGTGCAGTGTTGGTGCCCAGTCTGGATTTGTTACATCCATTTCATATGCTGGTTTGCCTGCAATAATGCCAAATCATAAGCTACTCAGTCGACATGATGTGGTTCTGCAGCATCACACATTAGCATGTTTTATCTCATTATCTATGACCTCAGCACGTTGAAAATCACACTAAAAGCCTTTCAAGAGTGATATGAATTAATTTAGAACTCACCGGAAAGAAAATGCCGTGAGCAAACCAACAAAAAGCTGGGGATTGCAGAGAACTCGATATCCGCTCGTCTCACCGCTGCAATCCAAGCCTGACGTCTTTGTTTAGTAATATCGGATACATGGGATCCCTCACGTTGCCTCCAGGATGGAAAACGATGAAAAGAGAGCCCGTTATCCAGCTTCTTGCCTTCACGATCGTGTGATCTAACGTTGCAACCGACAACACAACACGTACGATCCATAGCTGAAATGGTATCCTTTGGCTGGCCTACTGTCATGGCGGAAGGGGGCATGGCCCATCTCCCGTGACATCACGCTCCAAAGCCCTATAGGTGGGAAAATGTACCATGTCGACCAATCAAAAATGATATGGAAACATGACATTTGGTTGTTTAGCAAAAGGGGGAAGTTTTAGGAGTGACCGGCAAGAGAGAGCGAGTGAGCGAAAGAGAGAGAGAGTTTTGATACGTGAGAGATTTGTGACGTTTACCGTGTTTGGTCTCAAGTTAGTTTGTTGTCTTGTGTATTTAGTGTGTAGCTGTTGTTTTGTGTGTCAGTTCTACTAGTGATCGTCACAGTTGCTGCCTTAAAGCCAACAAAGGCAGATTGCAGTGTAAACGCTGAGTGACACACCTGCTGTCAGACCTGCAGGTTTATCCCTGTGCTGTTCTCATATGTGTTAGAGTGACACAAACTATTGTTTGACACCTGATTGTTCTGTAAATAGTTTGAAATGATTATATGAAAAACGTCTGAGCCTTGGCTGCATTTTTTGGTAAAGAGTACCATATAACTTTGTTGTTTGCAAAACGTGTGCGTATTTTTAAAAATGTACAATCTCTATTTGCATTTCAAGTTATGAAGATGATTCGTTAAACATGTGTGTGGTTTTTACAGTCAAAATATCACTTTCTACTTGTATTTTAAATTTTGTCTGAATTTAGATAAATTGTGCTGATACAGTTGGTAAAAATGAGAAAATAACAGATTGGCAAGATAAACTGTTTTTAAAGGTAAAATATAGAGGCCACATCAAAAGTAGTCAAGAAGGGTTAAAGGCTAAAAGCAAAGTTGTCACCAAGTACTGTTTATATTTGTGTGTATTGCTGCAGCTTTTTTGAGTATTAATTTGGTGCCTTTGTGTGAAATAATGGTATTGTGAGTGATCCATATAGTCACAAAGAATAGCCACTTGTTTCTGTGCTACCAAAGTTCCCCGGCTTTCATTCAAAATGTGTTTATCGTCAGCACCTGCACATTAAACTACTTAAACATTATAAATGTCTTCAAGCTCACACTGAGGCCTGTGGGGTACTATCAGCCACTGAGACAGTACACACATTTATATGTGTTTGTATATGAATATTTCATACTTTAAGACTGCCTGTTTATTTAAGGGAGATGAACAAAATACATTGGAATTGTACAAAATAATATCATGGATGATAAATTAAATAGATTTTAAGTAGATGCTTGTGCATTCTTAAAGTCTTATATGTTGAACTGAACTATGTGATCTGTTCAAAGCCTTAATCTTAATTTGAAGTGAAATGTGCATTTTGAGTTTATACACTATGTATATAAGGCGACCGTTTCCTTTTGCAGTATTTTTGTGTGGTGTACTTTTCTATGTCTTAACAAAAGGGGAACAAAGGTGTTTAAGTTCACCTAGGATGATGTGTTTTAATTTTCACATGGTCTTGCTTGAATTTGACCCTGACAAAGGCGTATGAACTCTGTCAGCTGTTTGGAGTTTCCATTTTCTAAACTTCTACATTCTGAACCTTCTTCAGCTCTGAACAGATGATGAAACACTGAATGATTTCAAGCTCACACTTTGTCTAATAAACTTACATCTTTCATTCTTTATACAGATTGTATCGCTGTGGTTTGTCAGAGATCAGCTGTGATTATCTGGCAGCAGCACTGAAGTCCAACCCCTCCCATCTGAGAGAGCTGGAGCTGACCAGGAACTACAACCTGCAGGATTCAGGAGTGAAGCATCTGTGTGGTTTCCTGGAGAGTCCAGGATGTGGACTTGAAACTCTGAGGTCAGTCAGCATGTTTTAGTTGTGCTGAGATGAATATGATGTGAAAGTTGTGCTGACACTAAACTGCAGACATCAGGCTGATATTATACTGATCCACACTGAGGATCTTCATGGTAAAGTCTGTTTTCTTCTTCTCTGGTTTAGTCCATTGACTGCAGCAGAACAATGTTCACATTTCAAACCTTCAAAGAAGAAGAAAAATCCTCCACTGGATAATTCACTGTGAAACTCTCCAAGTCTTCATTGCACCTTAAAGTCTGTCTGACACTGAAATCCAAAGCAAAATGTGCGTTTGCTTTACAGACAGCAGTCCAACACAAACATACACACATCATCCAAAACACAGTCCAACATCCAAATCTCCTCCACTGCCAGCATGAATGATGGGAAAGAGAAGGAGGAACACTCTGACATTCAGGGTTAGAATGAGTTTCATGAAGCAGACTGTGAAGATCAAAGCTGCATTAGAAAGCTTACATGAATGAATGAGTGGACAGAAGTGGACAGAGATCATCTGAAGCACTTCAAAGGCTTTAAATCAGCACATTTCTCTTTATTCTTTATCAACTTTGTTAGTTTCTCTCAGTTTTCTGTGGAATGAAGCTAACAGCAGGCTAATAAGATGCTGACCAATAGGTTTCTATTAAAGGTTGTAATTTGTATATGAAAAAGTGCTTTGGCTCAGCAGGGATCAGTTTACAGGTAGAATACAGCTGCTGGATGGGATTAGCATGTCATAGCTATCTACCAAACTGCTAACTGGGGGATTTCAGGCCATCTATGGATCATTTTTGCTAACTGTTTATTCAGCTTAGGCTCACAGGGCTGCAGCCTGTGCCCTAGCTGTCATAGGGCAAGAGGCGTGGTCCACCTGCACAGGTGAGCAGTCCATCACAGGGCCAACAGAGAGAGACAGAGAAGCACTCTCTCACATCCACACCTACAGCCAATTTAGAAGCACCAATGAACCTAAGCAGCATTTCATTGGACTGTGGGAGAACATCCACCCTCCACAGAAAGGCCAACAAGCTTCAACCTACAACCTTCTTGCTTTAAGGCACTAGTGCGAACCACTTTTCCCCATTTCAGCCCAAATCCTGCATCTTCCTGTTTTTGACTCCAGGCCAGCTCCACTAACACTTTCTCATCAGACACTGCCACCTAGTGGAGGAAGTCTTAGTCCCATTTGAAGCTTCAGATGACAGTTAGTTCCTTTACAAAGAGGTGGAGGTGGTGGGGCCACAGCACCATCATCACTGAGTGCCATAGGACACTTAACCTTTGTTTCCATATGCTGGGAACTTCCTGTTGTTCCAAGGAGGACTGGAAAATGTGTGAAGATCTCCCAGTCAGTTCCTCACAGCACACTTCAATCATTCCCCTCCCACAGCATCAGGACCAGGGCTTTTTCTCTCTTTGGTCCCACTAAGAGATTTCCACACAAACACCTCATCAGTGGGACTCTCAGAGCTACCAGCCCTTTGCTACAATCACAAAGCTCTTCATTGAAATCAATGATATCAAAGCTGGAATCAAATGAGTCCAAGTCTTCTGCTGATTCAGCATCACATTCATCTTTGCTCCTTGTCCTGCATCCCCACCATGGACTTCATTCCTTTCCAAGCCAGCCTTGAGTGTCCTTTATTCAGCTCATCCTCTGCTTTACTTTTACACCTGATTTTAGCTGCTTTATCTCTCTTTCAACAAGTTTCTGTGCCTCAATCTTTTTCTTCTCTCCCTCATAACAAGACAGCTTCTTCTGCCTGAGAACATGTTGGAGTGATTTACTAATCCAGGGCTGCTTATTGGGGAAAATACTTCCTGTTTTCAAAGTAATCCCCATTTTTCCCAGAAAGAAATGTAAGTAGAAATCGATGATCTAAGTGAGAACATGAGCCTTTAAAAAGTCCCAGTGGGTGCAGTCAAAGCAGTCCCTCAGTCCCAGTATATAGTCTTTGGTCCAGACTGGAACAACTGTGTGCCCAGTTTGAGCTCTCTTCAGTGCTGTGACCTGACAGACCCAGAGGGGCCATCACATCACATTTAGAAGCTCCCCTAATGGAGCCACAACACATGTCCAACACTTAGTCTGTCTTGTTGGACCAACTGGAAGAAATGATTCAAGGACTTAGTCACAGAACAGAGATTCAAATCTCCAAAATCCAACTGGCTGCATCAGGACATATAGTCTGAAACTCTGCACAGTTTCCTGTTTGAAGCTGCTTCCTGTTGGCTTCAGCTGTTTGGAGTTTCCATTTTCTAAACTTCTACATTCTGAACCTTCTTCAGCTCTGAACAGATGATGAAACACTGAATGATTTCAAGCTCACACTTTGTCTAATAAACTTACATCTTTCATTCTTTATACAGATTGAGGTACTGTGGTTTGTCAAAGATCAGCTGTGATTATCTGGCAGCAGCACTGAAGTCCAACCCCTCCCATCTGAGAGAGCTGAACCTGAGTGAGAACAAACTGAAGGATCCAGATGTGAAGCAGCTGTCTGATCTTCAGCAGAGTCCAGACTACAGACTGGAGACTCTGGGGTCAGTAGAGTGATGGAGTGAGTGGGTGGTGCTGTCAGCAGTATTGTACTAAACACAGTCAGTATGAAGCAAAGATCCAGTGTTTCCTGTAAAGCTGCAGCTTCTCAGTGAAGCTGTGAGAGGAGAACGGTGACAGGCTTCAGGATTGGACACAAACACTTCCTGTTTCTGACCTTTATGGTCACCATAGTAACGGCTGACACGCTCTGATCAAACGCTGTCAACAGCCAATCAGCTCTCTGAACAAAGCAGCACGCAGACCAATGACTGCATTCATTTCCAAGTTTAAAGCAGTGAAGAACACAGTCTGTAGGTGAGGAAGAATTTAGTGAGAGCAGATGTTTGGATGGAATTCCTCCAGTTAACAGCTGGAACCGTCCATCTGGATTGTTGGGCTTGTTGTTGGGGTTCCTACAGAGCTCAGAGTGGACACACCAAGGTTCTTCTAATGAATGAAAGTCCAAACTCAAACTAGGAGGGAAAAACATTTTCATCAACTTCAATAAAAATCCAAAGATTAGAAAAAGTGAAGCAACAATGAGTCCTAGTACAGTCCCAGCACTGAAGTCCCTGCTGCTCTTTATACTGGATGTGCTGCATCACTGACTGACAGCTGATGAAGAGTCTCTGGAAACACTCGTTTATCTCCTCTGCTCTTCCTTCTTCTCTCTGCAGGTGGAGGCTATGATGGTAAACAGGACGGTGTGTGTGCTGAGAGAGGAGGAGCTGTGTCCTGATGATCCAGAGAGGTTGAAGCAGCAGCAGCTTGTGTGTAGAGACGCTCTGACTGGGCCATGTTACTGGGAGGTGGAGAGGAGAGCTTCATCCAGCAGTGACTGACAGAGGAATGAGAAGAAGTGCAGATGACTGTCAGTGCTGCAGAGTGAACTGCTCTGAGAACAGCTCCACTGTCAGACACAATGTAGAGTCCAGCATCATCCCTGTGTGTCCCTCTGGATCTGACAGAGGATCATCAGTGTATCTGGACTGCTCTGCTGCTGCTCTGTCCTTCTACAGTCTCTGCACAGTCTCTGTCTGACTCTGGCTTCAGACCCTCCTGGATCAAACTCACCTGGAAAGACTTTCAAACATCACTCAATAGATTTGAATGCAGAATATATTTGATATATACTGTAGATGTACTGTAGAGTTGCAGTTTGTCACTTGTAAATACAGTCTGTGAGCAGCTGTGAGCTGAAAGATCTTTCTAGAAACAGGAAATGTTTTCACTCTTCTGTTGCTTTTTCATATATTTCCACAACATTAATATTGATCCCACCTGTCTCACCTGTTTAATGCTTTTATACATAATAACAGGACACGTGTGATCTGAGCGCTGCTGTGGTTGCTGTGCTGCACGTCTTCACTTAGATAACAGAGACATCTAGTGGTTCAGAGGGAGAACTGCAGGAGGTGGAGCTGTGTTTTAGCATGGAAAACTTTTTATCTTTTAGGCGCAGATACAAATATGACAAGTATCAGTGTGAGATACAAAAGGTCACATCAGTCAGCAGAGGGAACAGTGATCACACAGCAATGTAAGAATAGAAACATAACAGTGAATCTGGACATGTATACAGAGGGAAGCAAACAAACAGGATGTAACACTACATTAAAGCCACAAATGTGAAGAAAACAAACACAAAGGAAAATATATTTGATCTCAGGAATCCAAATCAGATGCTTTAGAGCAGGGGTCGGCAACCCTGGGCACGCGTGTCACAGCTGCCACGTGAAGGGTTAACTGATGGCACGACCATAGCTGGACTGGCCATCGGGCATACTGATGGTGATTTTTCGTTTTTAATGGGCTGATGATGTTTTTTTATTTTCTTGTAACGGTATAAACAATGAAAGATGGCGGATTGTCCGGATGCTGGTCGATATGTAAAAATAAGTCAGTTGTTTGGTGGTGGCTATGGCGGAGCTTCCACAGAGGCAGCAGGTGGATGAGGGAAAGGGGAGGCGGGAGGAGCAGAGACCCGAGGCGGCCGCCGGTCCGAGTGTCAGGTGAACTGAACTTCAGGTAAGAAGTTATGACCTGCAGTCTGTCTGGGTCAGATATAAACCAAGTTTAGGTGGAGTTTATTTTCCTTGTGCTGACTTTTTACAGTCAGTTACAATAACTCATACTGTGTACTAGCTAGCATGACGGAGTTTCTATACAGCTGGGTGGTGCTATGATGTTACTGATAGTGAACTTTACAGTGGCTTGCAAAAGTATTCGGCCCCCTTGAACTTTCCCACATTTTGTCACATTACAGCACAAACATGAATCAGTTTTATTGGAATTCCACGTGAAAGACCAACACAAAGTGGAACGGAAATCATACATGATTCCAAACATTTTTTACAAATAAATAACTGCAAAGTGGGGTGTGCGTAATTATTCTGTCATGGAAAAACACACTGCCATCAACTGTTTTGTTTTTGTCAAAATCACTGTAATATAATCACTGTACCTTTATATACACGTGACTTGTATTAATGCTGCTGCCCTCTTGTGGCTAAAGTGTAATTATGTTCTTGTTATTAGGGAAAACATTTGAGAGTAACATGAAAAATGAGTCAGCACTTTGGCTTCAGCTTAAGAAATCCTCATTTTTATGTCATCAGTTATAGTTGCATGTATTCATTATCATAATTTAACCTTTAATATTGATGTTTTAAATAGATTTTGAGTAAATTAGCAATTTTATGGTATTTTATGGTTGTATTAAATTAATACATCACTAATGAATTAATTATTTCAGTAATTTATTTAAAAATGTACATAATCAATTAAATAAATATATTAATAATGAATTATCCATTAATTTCATTTAAAATGTTTCATTATTTGTTTATATACAATTATTAGTTAATTACATATTTAATCAATCATTGGTTTGTTTTCTATTTTAATTATTTTACTGACACATTTAATGAATTATTTAATGATGTATTTATTTAATTCACGTTGCTACTCCTGGCCCTGCATCGCTGTTCATAAATACATTTTATTTGTCAGCTTCACCCATCAAAGTCAGGGGGCGGGGTTAATGCTGATCAAGTCAAAACCATTGCTTTGGTCTGGTGGGCGTTCTTTTAGTGGGCTTTTCTGTCACGGCCTGCGTGGCAGACTATGATGAGGGGAAGGACGACCCAAATGCTGGACTCTTTGATGAGGTCAGTGCGTTTATTTACAGTGATGCAAAATAATCCAAACAACAATAAATCCCCAGTGCGTTCCCGACTCTGACATGTCCTCTTGCCAGTGTTAGTGTTCTTTGTCTCCGCTCCTCAGTGTCTGAGCACCCCGTGCTCGCTGCCCTCTCGTCTCCACACTCCTCCTGGGGAATAACAAAGAGGCAGCCGTCAGCAACACCACAATGCAGCAGACTAACCTTAACTAACTCGCCAAGAGACTAACGTGAAGTTACGCAATGATCCAGCATCGGAGAGAGCTCCACCACACTCCTAAGTAGCTCCTCTGACGAGGCTTGATCAGCTGCAGGTGTGAGTAATTCTCCTCCGCAGGTGTGGCCAGGCTCCTGGCTGACACACCCACACACACACCTAGATACACAAACATGGAAACAGGAGACAGCAGCACCAAAAACACACATGTCCATAACTTCTTACAGGCCCTGGGTCACCCAGACCCCGGTCCCATGACAATTCCTCAAAACTAAGTAGGCCTACACACCAGGGTTTGGACATGTGTGGACCCAAACTATACTTAAACTTTACCCTTTTTTGTGTGTCACCAAATACACTTTAATATCTTCTAGACAAGAATGTAGTGGCACAATCTCTAACCTCCTAAGACCCAAACTCCTCCGTGGCATTCATTTTTAATTTCTCTTTGATATTTGGGCTGATTGGGACCTGATGAATAAAAAATAAGGGTCTGAGGCATCTGTCTCACTGTATCCATGGCAACAATTTACTTCCTGTTCCTTCATATCAGAACCACATCTTTGAAATCAAAACATTTAAGATTCAAATTCAACCACAGATGTGTTCAATGAAATATTAAATGAAGCAGTGCAATGTTTTTATCACTCTCCAAGTTTGAACTCTAAGTAGAAGATTTAAAAAAGCAACACACACACACACACACACACACACACACACACACACACACACACACACACACACACACACAGTATGCAGACATGATTTAGGTGATGATAATATAACGACTGCACAGACCCGTGGGATGATTCATGTCCTTTTTCTTACTCTATGCAATGATGAACTTCTTGCTTCAGGACCTTCTTGATCAATTTGTTTTCTAATCCACAGTTTTCTACCTGATCTGTGTGTTTGAAGTAAAATGTGTTACTTCAAATGTAAAAGTTAAACAGACAGAAAGCATCAACGTGGACTTCAATCAGTGTTTTGTGTTCATACAGGTCAGCTGTTGCACACAGAGGTCCTGGATTTACACTGTGCCCTGGTTCCTGTGTTTCTGTATGTAGTTTAGTCTAAAGTGGATCCTCCTCATGTACAGACTGAATTATCTGTTCCACAATCAGCATTTCTGATTCATGGATTTCATTTGTTTTTGCTAGTTTTGACTGAGATTTCAACATATCTGTGGTGGCATCTGTTCAGTGTTATGGAAGTTTTACAGCACTAATCTCACTTCACTCTGTAACATAACAGTGAACAATATTACTATTAGAAAGATTATTAGAGAAGCCACAATCAGATGATCCCCTATGAGGTGTCCTTGGTTATAGTGTGAAGTCATCTGAGGGGAGAGAGAAAAAAGAAACACTTCAGTGTTAATGAAAAAGTCATCAGTCTTCTTATGGGAAGAGACCTCCACCAGACCAAGACAGGTAACCATCCAACACGTTCTCATCCCAAAACCTAACAGACCGATGCCATGTGACAAATCGATGCCATGTGACAAATCGATGCCATGTGACTATTAAATTCTGTTCTTTTGAATTCTTTTGGCGACAGAGAAAGACTTCCGACTCAGAGTGGTCAAGATCAAAAAATGATCTTTATTGTACATTTCTGGAAACGGAGACCTGTACCCACTAACACACGCTCAGGTCTGAAAGCATTAGAAGCCAGAATGGGTATACATAGTTCTGCTATAGGTCACACACAGACACACACAGTTTCCATCAAAACAACTCCTTCTGCTCTGACTAATGTGTGTGTGTGTGTTACTTAGTTCTGCTTTTTCTGTCTGGTTTCCTGTATTTTATTAATATGCCTCTGCAGCTCTGCACTAAACTTCCTGTTTTTAACCTCCCCTTACTAAAGCCTCTGTTGCTAGGCGACCTGTCACCCTCTGACCTCTCTCACAGACTTTATTACAAAGTACAAAAAACAATATAATCAGAAAATAAGCACTAAGAATATATATTTATTTCGTAACAGTCTCCCCCTTTTGAACTCATTTTATGAGTTAACCTAATTAACTGACTCCCTCAATAACTACTGTGAACTAAACACAGATATAATTAACTTTGTCCTGGTAAAAAGGTCCAACATTACTTTTGTCAATTGTTACGAGTTCAAATATTGGGGATGGAGACAAGAGGAAAAACCACAATAACAACACTGGTCCGGCCGGGTTAAGTCAAACGATGATTTTAATAGTCACACGCGTGGGAGATGGACACTGATGCAGACAGCCTCAGATCTCAAAATGGTGGAGCATTAATCAAACTCTTATAGCCTCTGGTGTCCCCACCTTATCATAAAAGCCTAAACATTCACATGCTTTCTCTCACACGGCGCCTAAGCTACGACCTTGGCTCCCCGTTTTATCTGCTCCTGTTGAGATGGGGCAGAAAACTCCAGCATGTTCTGTTCTCTTCTAATCAGACAAATAAGGCGATGACTTTCTGCAAACAGTATTTGTTATAACATCATAAAACAATATCATTCATCCACAATAAATCAGCAGTCTAATGTAATGCAAATCAGTTTAACAAATGCAATAGTTATCACCTTCTTCTAATTCAGGAGAATAATGCAAACTAAAACTACATAATAATTCACAATCTTTAATTAGGGGTATAACATGGCATAAAATAATATTATAATCTAACAATTCCCCCTGATGAGCTCGTTAGAATAATGAGCTCACCTACACCCTGTAATCCAGTGTGACCGGGTTCATCTCTTCTCACTCCTGAGGACCTTTGTCCCCCTGATGGGCAAACCATATGTGAGATGACCTCTGTGTTTGCGCAGTTCAGATGTAAGAAAAACTATTATTCCAACAATAGCAGGTACAGATGACACTCCCCAGTTCTCCCACAGCTTTATTTGGTGCTACCTTATACCCTTCAGACGTACTCAGACTAGAACCTCTGTCCAAGGAGCTTTTAGCCTTTATTTTATTGCTGCAGCTACCAGTGTCGTCCAGTTGGGTGATCCTCTGCTTTTCTTTCTTCAACCTCAGGGGTTAGACAACCCTTCAGTCGTGGCACAGATCAGGGGATTATTCTGCCCCGATTTCAAACAACGATCTGTCTATCCTCGGGTCCTGTGTGTCCTCCAGAAAAAGATCAGGAACGCGTCCCCCTTTTGCCCAAGAGCCTCTCGAACCTCGTTGGTCTGGTGTTCCTGGATTTCCGCCAACCCCTTCATGGTTATTACTGTGTTTATGGGATCCATCCTTTTGGAGTGACTAGCTGGAGCCCAAACGCCATGACACTTGGACCCAGTTGGTGTCTCGGCAGTCACTGTGTCTATCTCTGCTGCGAAGGATCCTCGTATCTCTGTGACCTCGTCTGGTGCCTGTTCCTTTCTCTGTAAGAGACAGAAAACCAAAACACCTCTCTTCCTGTGATGTAGCATAACTTAAGCAGCAAGGAAGGTGATAAGTAAATAGCATTAGCAGACAATTGAAGTTCTTTTTAAGCATACTTTATTGCTAGCATCTCCCTTTTACCATAAAACAATCAATCAGGCATGCAAAAATCCCACTGGCTTTATACAAGACTTTGCCCACACCTGACCTCGTTAGTCCCTACCATTAAACAAAATAGGTCAAACCAAATAATACAATTCTAAACAAAGAACAGGAATAAAGTCATGCATGAAACTGACAAACTCATTTACTCAACTAAATGGTTTGTAAAGTAAAACACTGCATACAATATAACTCAAAAGGCTACTTTAAAGAAAACAAACAATACTATACAAAATGAAAAACCCTCCATTTGGTTACACCCAGTGATCCAATCATTGACCTCATGACCCTATATAAACAGGAAGTAGTGGGCGGCCCTTCCCATACACCCGTCTCACATACAGGACCTGAATGCACAACATGGACACCATGGTAAGTATAACCAAAGCAACATAAAGAAACATAATTTACTAGACATGTGCCTGTGAACAGAAGAGAATTCAGATGATCTGATGGTTAGTAGTGTTTGCTTTAAAACACATGCATGGATGTAAAGAATGTAACTACTGCTACCACAAACAAAACCCGGGATACTGTGTGTTAAGAGAAGTTACACCAGCAATGTCTAAATTAAAGCATTATGGCTGACTGTAAAATAACAAAACACAGAATAACAATATACGCAAGTGACAAATGGCAAATGAATTCTGTCCTAGCCACTTTGTCACACTTCCTAACCCTAATAATCTAATGTTGTTATCTACTGACCTTCTAGTGATTCAGAATTGGTTTAGAATATTCAGAATATCCCAGGGACTTATTCTAATCATATCCTATGTGTGTGTAAGCGTGTTTGCATTATGCCCTCTGCACTCAAGGCATTTCCTACACTTTATCAGTCCGGACCATCACGCCGAACGAAGCTTATGACCTTCAAAAGGCCGAGTGCCAACTCATTACAAGCACATTTGCAAGGTGTGTCTGAAACTTACTAAAACCACTCATATTAAGAAAAGACATCAAAAACAAATTAGCCATTTTTAATCCTAACAGTTGCCCCCCCCCCAAAAAAAAATCATGTGTTTGCTTCCGCCTACTGTCCCTTATGGAGACACAATATTGCAGCTACAAGGTCTCCCAGGTTGTTAAGTTGATCTGCGTGTAATGCTCTGACTCAAGTATATAACCTTAAAAGAATGTCGTTTAATTAACTACCACTACTTAAAACTTAACTTAAAGATATAATTGAATAAAAGATCACAGAGAATAACATGATATCAGTGTTATGTAAGCGCGTGCGGCCTTCTATGCTCGAAGTCACTCCACACCATAGATCAGCCAAACATCGCGTTGACTGTAGCTTTTAACCCTTATTAACTTGAGCACAACTCTATAATGAGCAACAAACTGCAATATGTATAAAAATGATCATGGTTACACCTGCAATAGAAGATCGTATGATTATCCTGACACCTGTAAATAGAAAATTAACCTGCGGTTATAACAATCACTGGAACACAAATGTTAGTACAATGTCAAAAACTTCAATAAATGTTTAATGCAATGCTAGTGATTCTGATGCAATAATAATGCTGATGCTAAAATAACAGTAAAACACCCCCTTTTATCCCATTTAACTTGACACATAAATGTTTATAAATGCCTCTTTTAAATTTTATTTCCCCTGTTTTCCCCTCACTGACCACAGCAGGGGAATCCTAGTTTTGAATCAGCCATGAATCCAGCTCACCTGATTCATCACTGAGCTCCACCGTCACTGGCGTCTGACAGGGTGGCGCTGCATACTCTTCCTTTAATGTCACTATTTTCAACCTGTTAATTAGAGTGCTCACACATGAAGCAGACTACGTCCACAACAAGTTAATACAGCTGTAAATGTGGCCAATTATCAATCTATTACCAATCAATAACAAAAAATAGCTTTTATTTTATGCATGCTTTCAGTCAACCACTCACCCAGAGGATCTCCAATCTCAGGAAATTCCTTCTCCTCATTTAATGAGTCTGTCCTCCTTCCATGCCCTAGTAACTGGTCCATCCAGAGCCATATAATTTCAAAATATACATACAACAAGCCAAACCACACCTTGGTCACACCAACCCTTTTCCGCCCTGAAGATGTTCAACGCCATCTTAGTCTGGACTGTCAAAGGTGACTTTAACGCTGACTGTTCCGACAATCCATTTTATAACGTTTCCCGGTCAGATTTGCGAATCTCTGCACCAGGGTTTTAATCGTTTTGCCATCTTCATTAGTTTTTATTTTTATTTAGTTTCGACTCCAGATTTTCAATAGTCATCAGTCCTGATGTTTATACCAGTTGTAATTCGTTTTTACCAATTCTTTGCTAGTTTAGTCTAGTTTTTATTTCCTGAAAATCGTTAGTTTTCAGCTTAGTTTTGATTAGTTTCAGTTATAGTTTTAGTTGTGTTTTGCAAAAATTAAGTGTAACCAAATCTCAGTTCCATCATATCAGTCATGCTCTTCTGCTTATCCTTGGGTATTGAGACTATTAACTCTTGCAGCACCGGGTGTTCCTAATTTTGGTTCAAGTTAATTGATAAACCCTTTGAAGGCGATTGACTCACACAATTATTTAGATGTCCCAGTCCTGTTGTCTCGGGGCGCATCACGCTGCCTTATCTGGGGTTAGCTATTTTCTGGGGATGCGGGTTGAGTGGGCGAGCTCTTCAAAGAGGGGGAGTGTGCTCCCCCTGATGAGCTCTTCAAGGTAAGCTAGGTTAACCTTCTTGTGTGAGCTTTTCAAGTGCACTTCGAGGTTTGCGGGATTTTTAGTTTTATAAATGTCCCTCATAACCCCCTGATAACCCAGTAATTCATTTTTTGCGCACTGCAGTACACATTTAGTTTTTGCTCGTAGCTCTCATACTCTACTTACCACTCATCTAAGTCCTGATGTTTCTTAAAGAGGACAACAGTACCTTTAAAATTATATCACATGTGTGGGGGTGTGGCCTTGCCAATGGTTTTTTTTCCCACCTTTTCAAAATGGCTGGCATGCCCACAAGCACATTTTATGAAAGCAAGAAAGATAAGCTTGATATTTACATTTAAAACGTTTTGTTAAACTCAGATTTTTATTATTTTTTATTTTCAAAAATAAACATCTAGTAAATAATTTGAGGGGTTTTTAAAAATTAAGCTTATTTAGTTTCACAGAGAACATGACTAATTTATTAATGTGTACTCTAGTGCACGTCGGGACTTTATACTTATATTTATTTCACTTTTTCCTAGTAGACAACTCTTTAACAAAGGCAGAGAGAATTCTCAACAGAATAATTGAGCGAGATTCAAACAGAGATTTTTCAGAAGATGAGAGTCATGTGAGCCAGATAGGAGAGGGTTAGAAGCCAGGAGGAGCCACACAAAGATTATCGAGATGCAGTGGCAGATGTGATAGAGAAAAACACAGGGCCACCTGAAATCTGTCGTCCTATCTGGTCCGAAACCAACATGTAGGAGAATCTGGAATTTTTGATTTGAGTTAAAAATAAAATATGGGTAAAATGCAGAAATGTAGTGCACATGTTGTAAAATTTAAATAAAATTGGTTAAAAACAATTTTGTTTTTGTAATGTGTTTTTTTACCGTCCCAACACTTGATTTATCTGAAAAAGAAAAAAAGAAAAAGAAAAAGGGAAAATGCTTTTCCTTTTTTTCTTTTTTCTTCCTCCCTGGGTCTCAGGAGGACATTGTGTCTATCTTACTTTTAAATTGCTGACTATTTCAAGAAAGCACCCAAAAGACGGGGACCAGTGTTTATCATTACATATCTCCATTTTGAGTGTGGCAAGTCTATCATTCCCCTGTTATTCATAGACCTCAGTGGAGGTTTTTGTTTTTTTGTTTTTTTTACCTCTATAAAAGTTAATTGACTCTTTACAGTGACCTGCTATGGTTAATAATAACCTGCTCCGTCATGAGTGGAATCAAACCTTTTCTTCACTTTAGCATTTAACATTCCCAACCATATAATATGATACATTAATCGAACTACAGCTACTAAAAACACAATTTTCTTAATGCAAACATCAGTAACTCAAAATTAGCAACCAAAGGGTTCAGTCTGCAGTTCACACTCATGTGAAGCTACAGCCTCCCCCCTTAGTCTCTATCATCCTTCTGTTCTTGCAAAAACAAAACAAAGCAAGACAAAACATCCACCCTTCTTTTACAGGCTGGGTGAATTGTTTATGGACATCTACTAATCCTAAAGTCAGTACCGTTTTGTCTCAGTACCAAGTCAATTAAAGCTTTTAGTCGTCAGTCCGTCACAGTCCAGTCACATGCATACATCCACACACATTCATACCAGAAGTTGCTGATAATGGAGTCTCACGCGTAATCTATTCGAGGCTCCATCACCAGCAAGATGACGTCATCGTTTTAAAGGAAACAGTTCCTTGTTTGTTTGTTTGTTTGTTTTTTCCCTTTGGAACTGGATTGACTCGCTGCAATCCTTTTAGGCTCGGGACTTCTCATTCGATCAGTGTCCCATATAAGTGAAATTCTCCCCAGCTCATTGTAATCATGGAGAAAAATACTTTGCGACTGTTTTCAATAAGAATATTTTATAGCGCTTTAAAGTTCAATCTCTCAGGCCTGGATTAAAGAGCCGATTTGTTAAATCAGGAACTCACAAAATACCAAAATATCACCACCGGTGGATTATACCTCTCAGATGTTCTTATTTCAGTTCTTATTCAATAATAAGAGTAATATTAAAACTAACTAGCTGCCGCCATTGTTGGAAACTGAGCTGGGCTGCGCTATGAATTCTGGGACACAGCTTCTTCTTCTTCGGGGTTTAACGGCAGCTGGCATCCTTGTACATGCAGTGCTGCCATCTTCTGTTTCAGTCCGTTATTACACTCTTAAATCCTACTACTTATTCCTGCGTCTTTTGTGATCTTACAAAGCTTCAAACGACGATTTTGATAGTCGACGTAATCGTGACTAGTCGACTAATCGTTGCAGCCCTAGTGTGCATCAGACTTTTGCCCCCCTCTTCTTTGTCACTCCAATGTTCTCAGCTCAGGCTGCATAGGAAGCTGGCATTTCTCTTGCCGGGCTTATTAAAGCCTGTGCTTTAGAGCTCTGGAGGGGGGCTAACACTCGAGGGGGACATGACAGTCATTGGCAGCGACAGCAGTTTAGTGACAGCTTCCTAATGTCAACAGTCACGTGGACAGGTAAACATCTAAACGGATAGAAGAGAGGTGGATGGAGAGAGACAGGGAAGGTCAGAAGTTGTGGATGAACTCAGCGTGCGGTTCCTGCGTCTTCTTTCCCTGCGCCGTGCAGCTGCTTCAGTGGGAATAAATCCTCATTAGGATGGAAATGGGAAGGCAGACTAACAGAGACGGCTGCTGGAAATGAGTGGGAGTAAAAACGAGATGGAGATGAGGGAGTAGATGATCAAACCTTCAACGTTTTCAACTTTTTTTTTCTTTTTTTTAACATCCGTTGGGCTCCCAGACAGCCAATCAGTCCTTCTGTCTGTAAAGACTGACAGTAGCTGCTTTTTACTTCTCATCCCTCCCTTCTTTGCACCTTTCAAAACCAACTCTCGTCTTTACTGCAGGGCTCTAGACTAACTTTTTGCCATGGGCGTACCGGTACGCCTAACTTTAAAAAGTTAGGCGCACACAAATTTTATAATAATTGATATAATATAATGTGTTTTTCTGGATACACTGTGCTTTTTCAGCATTCAAAGATTGATGACACCGTGTCAGAGCACTGGCTATGAATTTCAGAAGGATCAGGCCTTAACTTAACAGAAAAGTTAGCAATAGTTCTTTTCCTATTACAGCTACATCCACTTCTGTCGTGCCTAGGCTGCTCACTAGGGCTGGGTATCATCACTGATTTCTATAATCCATTCGATTCCGGTTTTCAAAGTCCCGATTCGATTCAACTTAGCCTCAGACAGTCAGAAATATTATAACTCTGATCATTTATCAGTACTGACTTCATCAGAATTGTGAACATCACAGCAGATGCCTTTGTGTGAAAGTAACTGAGAATAAAACACAGAAAAACATGAAGGAGATTTTCCTGGTCTGGCTTTTTATAGCAGATAACCTTAAAAATATTCTACAATGTTCTGCATATGAAGTTTAAATTTCTTCAGTATTGAACAACAGAAAAAATAGGCTTTCTTGTCCGAGGTCATTTAAGTGAAAAAAAGAAAAAGACAGCAGCCACAGCGCTGTAAACAACGGTAGACTGGTGGGTAATAAGCGAATGAATAATACAGAAAACAGAGATTGGAGTCGGGAAACTGTTCTTGAAGTACAGAGAGAGATAGAGAGAGAGCTAGCTGTGCATGGAGTGTGATTTTAATAGTCGTGGAAGCAAAACAGCAAAATTAATGACATTGATCAAATGTGAAGCGCAGTTTGCTGCTTCTTTTGCTGCTGGCTCTGAATTTTGGTTGGAGAGACAAAACCTGCAGCTCAGAATCAGCGCAAGAAGACGTAATCGCAGCGCGGACCGGACGCATCAGGATCGCTAAGCTCCGACAGCGTGTCCGTCTACGAGCTGTCGGGTGAGAAAGCCGAGAAAGACAAAGCTGATTCTGATGCGTCGGTCCGTTCTGTATTTACGTCTTTGTGTGGAATCAGTGTACCTGCTCTCATTTACACGGATTCGCATTTGCGACCAAATTGGTTGCACTCTAGAGCCCTGTTACTTGATGAAAGTTGGTTTTGCAGAGTTAATCTTGCAGCTCAGCCACAGCATAGCCCTCAGCAACCAAGAGCATGCTAGCGGGCCGTTGTTATTATGTTATTACTGTGCTTTTCGGAAAAAGAGGCACTCTAAAAATCAGTCCTTTGATTTTTCTGGAAATTGACAGTGCTCCTTATAATCCGGTTTGCCTTATGTCTCTACCAGCTTTGCACATCTACAGACTGAAATCTTTGCCCATTCTTCTTTGCAAAACAGCTCCAGCTCAGTCAGATTAGATGGGCAGCGTTTGTGAACAGCAGTTTTCAGATTTTGCCACAGATTCTTGATTGGATTTAGATCTGGACTTTGACTGGGCCATTCTAACACATGGATATGTTTGCTTTTAA
Organism: Mchenga conophoros; assembly: GCF_057382185.1. NCBI lineage: Eukaryota > Metazoa > Chordata > Actinopteri > Cichliformes > Cichlidae > Mchenga > Mchenga conophoros. Next base: position 22,680,581 of record NC_140528.1, on the reverse strand, counting down.
ACCACTCCATTGTTGCCCTGGCTTTATGTTTAGGGTCGTTGTCCTGCTGGAAGGTGAACCTCCGCCCCAGTCTCAAGTCTTTTGCAGACTCCAAGAGGTTTTCTTCCAAGATCGCCCTGTATTTGGCTCCATCCATCTTCCCATCAACTCTGACCAGCTTCCCTGTCCCTGCTGAAGAGAAGCACCCCCAGAGCATGATGCTGCCACCACCATATTTGACAGTGGGGCTGGTGTGTTCAGAGTCATGTGCAGTGTTAGTTTTCCACACAGAGCATTTTGCATTTTGGTCTCATCTGACCAGAGCAGCTTCTTCCACATGTTTGCTGTGTCCCCCACATGGCTTGTGGCAAACTGCAAACGGGACTTCTTATGGTTTTCTGTTAACAATGGCTTTCTTCTTGCCACTCTTCCATAAAGGCCAACTTTGTGCAGTGCACGACTAATAGTTGTCCTATGGACAGATTCCCCCACCTGAGCTGTAGATCTCTGCAGCTCGTCCAGAGTCACCATGGGCCTCTTGGCTGCATTTCTGATCAGCGCTCTCCTTGTTCGGCCTGTGAGTTTAGGTGGACGGCCTTGTCTTGGTAGGTTTACAGTTGTGCCATACTCCTTCCATTTCTGAATGATCGCTTGAACAGTGCTCCGTGGGACGTTGTTTCTTTTTGTAGCCTAAGCCTGCTTTAAATTTCTCAGTAACTTTATCCCTGACCTGTCTGCTGTGTTCTTTGGACTTCATGGTGTTGTTGCTCCCAATATTCTCTTAGACAACCTCTGAGGCCGTCACAGAGCAGCTGTATTTGTACTGACATTAGATTACACACAGGTGCACTCTATTTAGTCATTAGCACTCATCAGGCAACGTCTATGGGCAACTGACTGCACTCAGACCAAAGGGGGCTGAACACACACCCCACTTTGCAGTTATTTATTTGTAAAAAATGTTTGGAATCATGTCTGATTGTCGTTCCACTTCTCACGTGTGCACCACTTTGTGTTGGTCTTTCACGTGGAATTCCAATAAAATTGATTCATGTTTGTGGCTGTAATGTGACAAAATGGGGAAAAGTTCAAGGGGGCCGAATACTTTTGCAAGCCACTGTATGAATCCTGGTTGTGTTTACTGATTTGGAAACGATTTTATGTGCACGGCGCTTGAAAATCTGTCAAATGTTTTAGTACGACTTTGCTCAGCTACGAAGCCGCACCGCTTGATGGATTGTTGGAGCATTACGGCTATCGTAGGCAGGAGCCTCGCGGAGTGATACGTCCTGTGCTTCAACATAATATTACTGTATTGTGTGTTTGTTTAACCTCTTTTTAAGTTTTGTGGATATTATACATGGTTGTGCTGAGGATATGTCGGCCAGTTTCCACTGGAAATGCCTTTTGGTTAAACTGTCAGCGAGGAATTTGCATTTGCACTGTTACATTTTTATATAAGTTTAATGCACATGGAAAGCAGCTGCTTATTTAAGTGAAAATACATTGATTGGTTTTTTTTTTTTGCACAAATGAAGTGGAGTTGTAAAGTATTTTGTCTCGTGTCAGTTATATCGTTATCGCACATTTTCAAATTTATATCGTGATGAATATTTTTGGCCATATCGCCCTGCTCTACTTCTACAACACGCCTTGTGTAGATGAGTTAGTGAGGCAAACTGATCAGCTGTCTTATTGTGTCTGTTGAGTGTTTGGTTTTGTGAACGGCCTCTTTAATGCACGAGGGTGTGACCATCCACATCCTTGTATCTGTCCACTGTCAGCCATTCATTTTGTGCAAATCTGGCCAAGTCTTCCAAGTGTGCGTGTTTTTTTTCCTTCTGACCAGATGCAGCTTTCTGCAACATCACTTTAATGTCCTTATACTGATCACCACACTGTGTGTGTGCGCTAAAACAGCAATCATTTCACTGCTCCTTTGTAGTGACAGGTTACAAAACGTCATTAGATGCTGCATGGCTGTACAAGATAGACTTTGGTTAGCAACAACTCTCTGAGGCCTTTACTGTGAAACAGACCGCTGTCTTATCCGGCTAACTTCAAGGTTTAATGTGGGATTTTTTTGTAATCCAAGACATAATGCCAGGTCAACTCATGCTTTGAACCTAATCTGCTCCAGAGCAAATCATGTTCCAAATGAGAGATCACCAGGTACAAAATCACCACCTACTAACCAGTAAGACCGAAAAAGAACAAAATAAATAAAATCCCCGATCCTGGAAGGTCCCTCAGACCGCTGTGTGCAGAGAGTAGGAGTGTAAAATTTTTCAGCAGAGTCTGATGTCTTTGTCTTTCCATGATGAGCAACAATAATGAACATAGATTCTCTACAACAACTTTATTGTTTTGGAAGTATTAATATATGATCCCAAAACTTCTACATTTAACCTTTTAATCAGACCAGCAAAAATCTAGTATTGAATCTTAGCACAGTCATAAAAAACTATTTGCTAAAAGCATTTTTGCAGCTGAATATTTTAAATTACAGTTAGGATCACTGGTTGGCTGTTTCACCTGTAAGACTTTAAAATAACATGCTAAGGTTTAATAGTCTATAAGGAATACACTCTGAGGCCTGGGCAGTGTTGTGCTAATAAGAGAAGGTTTGTGTGTGCAGTGAAACAGTAATTTTTTTATTTCATAATTTATTGATATGTTTGATCCTTTCTGACCTGCGTTAATGAAGCAGTCATTAGAGCACCATGTCCGCTAGAATAGTTCTGTAGTTTGATGCTTGAGTCGTTGCAGACTTGTTGAAACTCCCTCACCCGTCAAAGCAGCGTCTTTGTTATTCGCGTCCAGCAGATGGCAGTGTTTCACTGTCTGACGGCTGTCTGAAGCTTCAGCTGGATTATCCGTTTAAATGAGATCGTTTTATAAAACTTACAACAACAGGCCTGAACCTGCTCAGCTCCAAAGAGCTGGCTAAACGATGGGGCATGTTCAGAATCTTCCTGAAGTTTAACAATTTCCCAAAAAGCTACACAAAGTGAATTTTCATATGAGACAAGAAGGAAAGAACAGGGTGTGACGTGGAAGGGGCCCTCTGGCAAACAAATTACTGCTTTTATTAAGTTACAAAACTCGCAGTCTTGTTCACGAGTGATCAGAGAAGGGAACAGGAGATGGACAGATGGATCGGTGCTGCGGCTGCAGACTCTTCACCAGTCCCTCTTTACCAGTCGATTTACGTCCTTACCCTCTGTCACAACGGGACTGAACGGACTCACGCGTAGGCTCTGAGTAGGGAACAATAAAGGTTTTTTATTTACAGAAGCACCAGGTGATCTATTTACACAGTGGGGAAAAGACGGGTTCCGGGAATCCACACACGAACAGGAGGGGGGAAAGACACTTGCAGTCCACACACGCTCCAAAGTCCTCACTCCATCCACGCTCCTCTTCACACTCCACAAGAAACACAAAAGCTCGCTCCAATCCTCACACACTTGATCGCTCAGGTAACACAGGGGCAGGTCCAGGGAAACCTATTCACAGAGATGCAAAAGGTTACTGTAAGAAGATCGCTAGGGAAACACGAGAATGAACTGAGCTGGGGTTAACACTGACGAGAGTCGGCAACGGTCCAGCGACGAGAAATACAGGGCTGCCATCTTATAAGGGGACTGGAACACTGTTGGGTGATGAGCCACAGGTGTCACCAGGTGCGTGGGCCAAGGGCAGGAGCCCACAGATGAGCTCCGCCCAGGCAGTGAGAGAAGGAGGGAGGGAGAGAGCGGGGACAAAATCAAAACAAAAAAACACATGTAGCCACACTGAGGCGAGCGGGTAGACACAGGGACCCTGACACCCTCGCCTTTTTCACAAATGTCATGTATGAAAATCTATAATAACTCCAGTTATACGGATATCAATATCCTCATAAGTGAGGATATTGATAAACTGATTTGAACTTTTACTGATTTCTGTTTAGATATAAATTGATTCAAAGTGGTCAGATATGCAGATTCTGACCTTTCCTCTGGCAAATATATAAACTCACTGAAAACAGTTTGACTTTTCAGAGAGTTTCCTATCTATCTGTATTTTTACTTTAATAGTTAAGCACGATTAACATTTAGGAAACAAAAATAAACAAGTTAATAAATGAAATGAAATAATACTGATTTATATATTCACTCTGTTTACTTTTTCGATATAGAAATACAATGAAGACTTCCATGTTCCTGCTGGTGGCGCTCTCTGGCACTGTGCTCTGCATGACTAACGGACGTGTTCAGAAAACCAGCATATCATCAACATGATCCCACAAGGGGGATGTGATGATCTGATAGCAAACAGAGATAATAATGGTAACTGTAAGCGCAAGAATACCTTTATCATTGGTGACTTTAATCAAGTTAGAACAATTTGTGATCCAAGCAATTGTATCAATGCAAATAGGAATCTTTATAAAAGCCCCACAGACGTGCACATTCTGTATTGTAAACTGCTGGGACAAACAACCGATACCCATTGTACATCCAGATACAGATGAAAAGGCGTATTGTAATTGCATGTGATAAAATCAATACTTTCCTTCAGCCTGTGCACTTTGAATGTTGCTCTTGAGTTGAGAGATGCTGTGAGCTTGCTGCCATCTTTAAACATCACTTCATGATGCTGGTTTAGATGCTTTATAAGACTTTGTTACGTTTCTTAAACAGTGATGAAAATAATAAAGAGGAAATATGAGAGAAGTGATTTTCAGTGAATGTTGAAAAAAATCCCACAATAACAAAAATGATGGCAACATTGCTACACTTTGCTTTCTTAGCTTGCATATTGTACATTTTCACAGTTGTTTCTGATTGGCTCCATCTTCTCTCGCTGTCACAGCTGTTGCTCAACTTTCAGCACTCATTCAATTAAAAAAACAACAAACAAAAAAACCAAGCTGCTGCTGGTAAGGTTGGCATTCTTGCAAGACTCAGTAACACAAAACAAATAAAAAAATGCACATCCCATGTTTATCCCATGTGATTCCAGGCTGAGTTTATGCATTTATGCTTATTTGTTTATAAAATATTAGAAGCTGGTCTGAGGTCATTTGTTACTAAAGAAAAACAAACAAACACTGTCATTATTTAATCCACTAAAACTAAGACACAATGCAGAAGCAGTGTGTGAAAACTAAGTGCACCTTCACTGGTGTAGCATCTGCCTTAGAAACAATGAAGTCAAATGAAACTGTTGAATCATCTCTATGTGCTAAAGGCTCATTTTAATGCAGCATTAATCACGTTGCTTTAACAGTGCTGCATTTTAATAATGTTTATCACGTTCTTTGTAGATTTTAATTATCACCATCGTCGCTGTGAGAACATGTCTGGTTGGAGCAGGCGGCACTCAGGGATCATGTTGTGTGGAAGAAGAGTCATGTGATTGTTTTTTTTAAAGATTTTTTTCTATGAGTGCACAGAGTGTGAAACAGAAAGATAGGATCGACAGAGAAAGCTGATCATGTCTGTTGTGACACCTGCAATCTCTGACTAGAGTTTTAGGTTTTGTCAGGCAGCTAACACAAAGAAAGCCTGGCTTCATTGTACAAATACAACTTACATATACAACACATGACATATTACACAGAGTCATTATTTATTCAACAAAAACTAAGCCAGATGCAGTTTTTGGATTTTATTTCAAAATGTTCTTATTCTGATTGTTTACTTAATATATTTAGACACATTTGGTTTATTTCTATAAAAATGATATTTTACACAAAACTTCAAACAGCTGCCTGCAAACATGGCTCTTTATTGTAAAGCCAGGTATGAACAACAACCTGCAGCTGCATGCTGTTGTGCTCATTGGTGTCACATTAGGTTCTGAACCACAAACAGAGAAGTTTCTTAGAACTGCTGGGCTAGTGATGTAGGTGTTGATGCAAATGATGGCTTAGGGTGGTGCTACGACAGTGTATAAAAACTGAAGCTCCCAGAGCCAAGTGTTATTTGTTCTTCCGTAACTGAGGTGAACTATAACCTGCTCAGGTAGAATTTAATAACAGCGTGTCTGAACTGCTCGTCTCCAGGCTTCACGTCTCATTCTGTAAGAACTTGTTGTTTGTTTATGAACTTTTTAGAAACAACAGACTTTTGTATACTTCCAAGAAAGAGGGAGAACTGACTCTTCTGCCACACTCACGTTCATCTTTATCTGTCATCAGTTCAGATAAAAGCATCACTGATTATTCTGAACACTGTTTTAAAGCTTCTGCGTCACTCTGATTTCTTCTTAAAGTTGGCAGACAGGATTGTGAAGAAGGACATAGTGGATCCCCCCTTTTAATGAGCATATTATCTGTGAACACTGAATACAAACAACCTAAATGCTCATTAAAGAAGCAGGTTGGCTCATAAAGTGCTCTGTACTTGTTTTATGCAAGTGCTGTTTCTGGAAACAACCACCATCTGTAACCAACACAGGACTTATTGAGCTGTCAGGTGTGCAGACAACATGGCACATTTTGGGAACACCTATAGTTGATGTCTTAATTATGAAAATAGCTACTCTGTAGTTGATGCTTCCTGTTCTGCCAGAGCAGGTGCAGCCTTTGTGGAAGTGGGTTCCACTGGACCAGCGTCTGTGAACGATCCATTGTGGGTGATTTTTTTTTTGACCTTACATCTGTGTGTAAGGACCAACCACAACCATCTAAAATCTTTGCATGTTATTTTATCTTCTGTGTAAGAAGTACACAGCATACCCTGATGATCAGCTTCAAGGGTTCTCAGTGTAGGATGCATACAGTATGTCATGCTGAAATATAGAGCACTTACAATAGAACCCACTAGAAACCAATTATTTTAGCCTGGTTCCTTAAATCTATGGCATTTTTCCCATGCTGACTGATATGCTGCTCAGTGTCTTTTGCTGTCTGTCATGATCCTGGGCCATGTTGGCCCAGCATTCTTAGTTTTCATATGTTTTGTGTGTTGTTCTTTATTTATGCCATGGTTTCTGTTAAGATGTTCCTTATTTGATTACCTCCTGTGTGCCCCTCTGTTTATCTGTGAGCCCTCGTTTCCCCTCCTTGAGTTTTATTCCATGTTTTCCCAGCCCGTTATGTCCGTGCTCTCCCCGTGCTGTCTCTCCTCCTCTCTGAACCTCCGTGTACTTCCTGTTTTACTTTGACAGTCTCCCGTCAGTGTTGCGTTCACTCCTGCCGTGTCTTGTTATGATTATCAGTGTCACCTGTGTTCCCCGTGTGCTCCCACTTCCCTCGTTAACCCTCTGTGTATTTATGTCTGCGTCTCCCTCAGTTCTGTGTCGCGTTCTCCCTCATTCATGGCCGTGTGTTTCTCTGTGTATTACGTTATAGTTTCCTCGTTTAGGTTGTATGGTTTCTCTCTCCAGCAATAAAGCTGTGTTTTGAGTTCATTCCTGCCTCCGTGAGCTTGCGTTTGGGTCCTCATCCTGCCTGCACACAGCCGCAACCATGACAGTCTGCTTTTAAATCAGATGTCACTCTGAACATAAACACAAGCCACAGCAGCCCAGCTGTCTTAGCTGAGTACAAGGATACATTTACTCTCTTTGTGTAAAATATTGTGATGATTTTACATTATATTAGGCAGGCAGCTGCCCAAATTAAACCGTGACTATCAGCAGTTTGGTTATTTTGAACGCCTCGGCTGGAAAAAATTCAAAATGGTTTGTAAGGTTGGCCACAGCTTTGTATGTAAAGGGGAGTTAGAAGATTGCTTCATATTTTAAGATTGATTAAGATTAATTAATATTTTTAATTGTTTTATTTTACATCTCACCTTTTACACTGCATTGAGTTGCTGCCATGTGATTGGCTGAGTGTTCATCGTTCTTTGTTTCAAAATGGACTTAATGCTTGGTTGAACAGTTGTGATGTTTATCTCCTTTAGATTTATTTTTTATTGTCATGATGAAAAATGGTTTGTTGGTTCATACCTATGAAGTTACAGTGTTTCTGAAAAGCCTAAAAAGATGAATTGTTACCATAGTAAACTTCAAAACAGACTTTATTATATGATATAGTTATAAAATTGGATAAAAACTGACTTCAGCATAATATAAAATAATGTGTTGTCACTATGTATGCATTGGTCAACTTTCAGATCTATGAAGTTCAGCTCCCCCAGCTGTGTCTCCCTTCTGTGGCCCATTCCCTCATTACTACCCTGTGTATTTAAGCCCTGTGTTTTCCCACGCTTGGTGTTGCGTCGTACCCTCAGACCCTGCCTGTGTGTTCCTGCTTGGTTTCATGGTTTGGTTTCTGTTTTTGTTTCATGCCAGCAATAAAAGCTGTGGTTTTAGTTACATTTCGTCTCGGAGTCCTGCATTTGGATCCACATTTCCACCTGCCCGCACTCAGAGCCCTGACATCATTTTCCCGATACCTGATTTTTAGCACTATGTATGCATTGGTCAACTTTCAGATCTATGAAGTTCAGCTCAGTTATCTATGTTTTCATTTTTAGTTTCCATTTGCATTTAGATGCACGGCCGATTCTCTGATGTGTGATCTGTTTCTACCTGTGCTGATGCTAGCAGGACTAAAGCTGATCAAGCAGCAGTAAATATGTGAAGCAAGGCTGAAGGATACACTCATAAAATGAACAGAATCATAAGAATATAACAGCACGAGCACTGCAAATGCAACTAAAACATGTTGACATCAAATGGTATGTTATTTGAAATCTATATGAAATAATGACACATCTATGTTTTCCAATTTATTTATTTTTTTTGTATTTATTTATTTTTTCCACAGTTGTGTAAATCAGTCTGTCTGTGGACTGGTACAGCTGAAAAGCCGACGCAGCCAGTTCCTCTTCTTCTTCTTGGGTTTTTTCTCTGGCACAGTCTTAGCTTCAGTTTCGAGTTCAGCTGGATTGGTAGTTATCATTTTCTCTCTGTCTTCTGTTTGTTGTAGAGAGTCATGCAGAGACATCTCAGTTGATGTCAGGGAGTCTTCTTCTTCTTCCTTGTCCTGTTCTTTGGTGTCTTTTTCCACCAGAAGCTCAGATTTTCCATTTGCTGTGTTGGAATTTTGTTCATTTTGCTCCTGTGTGATTTTAATGTAGGACGCTTTGACTTCTTTCAACTCTTGATAAAGAGTCTCTACTTTCATGTCATGAAGCTCCTTGTTGGAGCAGAGCTGGGATTTAAGCTCACTGATTTCCATGTTCAGTGTCTCCTGGTCCTGCCTATGTTTGTCTTCCTGTTCCTTGAGTTGGTGTTGAGCTTCTAGGAGCTGTTGTTGGAGTGTTCCTATTTGCTCTTGTTGAGTCTTGTATTGGACTTCAAATTGAGCCTCCTTCAGACCTACACAGTCCGTGTGTGAAGCCTCTGTGGTTTGTGTAGAAGAATCCACACACTGCTCTGTGGTAGGGTCGCTGACGTCTTCGTGCAGGACACGGATCATGTCATCCAGCATGACAACTGCTTGGTTGTCCTTTGCTTGAACCTCTGTTTTGCTCTTATCAGGCTTATTATTATCATTAGCCTCCTCCAGTTGCTCTATGAGCTCTTTAATTGTTTCTTCATGCTGTTTTTTGTCGGCGATCATCTGTGCATGAAGTTTGGTCACCTTAGACTGGTAATAAGAAGCCCTCTTATTAGCAGCTACCAGTTTCCAGTAAAGCTCGTTCTGGTGGTTTTGGGAAGCTTGTAGTTGATGCCTGAGAGCAGCAATCTCACAACATGAATCATACTGGACTCTGCCATGATGGGGTATAAATCTGGGATTTGGCTGATGTTGCCACGTCCCTCCATTTGGCCCAGGGTTTTGTCCACTGGCGTTATTCATGTTTGCCTCTGTCTCCATATTCACGTCGTCCTTTGGTTCTGACATAGGGAGGGATTCAGGGTTTTCCCTTTCAGAGGTTCCTTCAGGGTTTCCTGACACTTCTTCATTTCTCAGGTTGCTTCCATCAGCCACGTTGTTTTGGGCTTCTAGAAGAGCCCGAGCATGCGCCCGAGTAATCGGTCGTCTGGGTTCTTCAGCCACTCTTTTCTGTTTTTGCCCCCTTTTTTTCTTGCCTTTCACGACCACTTCTGTTTGAACTTGTGCCAGAGGACGTGTTTCAGGATTTGGTGTTTGGGCTTTTTTGAGGTCATTTTCCGATCTTTGCAAAACTGTTATATTTGGGCTCACGACCACTTCCATCTGTGCTTCTGCCATTTTATATGCGTCTGCTTCAGCGTCTGCTTCAGCGTCTGCTTCTGCGTCTGCTTCTGCGTCTCTGTGTCTTCCTTATCTTGGTTTTAACAAACAGGTTGTTTTGTAGTTCTGCCACCAAAGAGTTGCTACAGTTGACTGAATTTCTCCTTCCAATGACAGAATGTGATGACATCACAGGCTTTGTGCCTTTGATGACATCACAGGCTTTGTGCATTTGATTCTGTGATTGGATAGTTTGAAAATAAAATGTCCACAAATGTACTTTAAAAAAAGTCATTTTATTTTGTAGTATATGTTGAATTAACACTATAAAAGCTACTCGACCAGAATTGCAGTTAAAAATAAAACAAAAGCAAAACACAAGTTTTTATAAATGGTTGTTACAAACAAACCAAAGGAGAAGACGACTGTTTAGTGGAAAAATATTAGACATGCTCTCTCATAATAACTGTGTAATAATGTAAACTAAGACATGTCGAAAACATTGATATTTAGTTAAAGGTATTTATTCAAACGATCCAATGACCAGCATGTTTTAGTGAATGTCTGTAGGCACTGGGAGCTTGGTGGTTGCCTAGGCGACAATATGTCATCTATGTTTTGTTTTTAATTCAGTTTCACTGGTGAAACTAAGAAACAACAGGCTGTAGAGGGACACGTTAACAGAGCTTTACTAACTCTTACTGTCATATCCAGTGTGGACAAATCTGTATAGATTTATATTAATATATTAATCATTCATTTGAATAACCAAGGATGCAAAATAAAAATCACAGGAGAGTTTATGAGACCAGGTCAAGTTCAGAGACACACGTTTAGCAGAGGTGAAGCCTCGAGGACAGCTGGCAGCTACACCCATGTATGACAGCACCCACCTGTCACAAAGAGCAGCCTTTCCATGCCTGACTCTGCATAATTGTCAGCATCCAAGCATTTTCAATGAGTCATCATCCTCAGAAATCATCCTTTGCACAGTTGTTATGAAGAGAAAAATAAACTTTAGAGCTGAAAATCAGATATGAACCGTGATCTGGGAGGGGAAGGGCACCTGCTGCCAGACAATGTTCACCTTGGAAAAAGTCAAAAGTGGTTTATAAATTTTGCCACAGGTCTGTTTGTCAGAGGGAGTTAGGCCATTGCTTCATAATTAAAGACTGATTAAGATGATTCATATTTTCTTAAAGGTTCTTTTTAGACCTCACCTTTTACACCTGCATTGAGTTGCTGCCATGTGATTGGCTGATCAGATATTTGCATTAATGAGTATTTGAACAGATCTACCTAATGAAGTTTTATATTTATGATGAAAATGCTTTGATGGTTCATACCTATGAAGTTACAGTATATCTGAAGAGCCTTAAAATATTTTTTTTACCATAGTAAACTTCAAAACAGACTTTATTATATGATATAGTTTTAAAAAAGGATAACAATTGACTTCAGCATAATATAAAATAATGTGTTTTCCCGATACCTGATTTTTAGCACTATGTATGCATTGGTCAACTTTCAGATCTATGAAGTTCAGCTCAGTTATCTATGTTTTCATTTTTAGTTTCCATTTGCATTTAGATGCACGGCCGATTCTCTGATGTGTGATCTGTTTCTACCTGTGCTGATGCTAGCAGGACTAAAGCTGATCAAGCAGCAGTAAATATGTGAAGCAAGGCTGAAGGATACACTCATAAAATGAACAGAATCATAAGAATATAACAGCACGAGCACTGCAAATGCAACTAAACCATGTTGACATCAAATGGTATGTTATTTGAAATCTATATGAAATAATGACACATCTATGTTTTCCAATTTATTTTATTTATTAATTTTATTTTTTCCACAGTTGTGTAAATCAGTCTGTCTGTGGACTGCCAGCCAACACATCCACAACACCAACAACTCAGACAGCACAAAGCCTTTTAAGTTGGCGAGGCGTGATAGCAAATGCAGCGCAGGTACATCCATCTGACCTGCAGCAGCATCGCAGACCACGCCCCCCCTCCACACCACTCTTTCCTCACAGTTGCTCGCCATCGTTGCTCTCAGAGGGCAGAAGGTCCCGATCGAAGTGCACAGGTAACTTCCCTTCACATTTCACGACAATGATCCTGTTAGTGAGGAGCCTGCCTTCATACTGGCAGCTGGGTTTCCTGGCTCCCTGATGCTTTAGCTTACATTTAATTATGCGAAACGTTGCGGTACTATACGTCATGCCGCTATTTTCATCGTAGCTCCCATCACCTCTACAAATGGATTTGACCTTTGCTGGAATGCTGAGGATGAATGTGTTGGTTTCCTTACAACTGTTGTCAAGTTTGTAGATATTCCTATTTGATATTTCTGTGTTACACAGCTTTTCAGTCATCTTAGCATCTACATGCTGTCTTCTAAACTTTTCATAAGGTGTTTCTTCAGGTCGGTGCTCGCTTGGTTGAAAATTGTTCACTTTGGAAAATCCGGAAGCAAAGAGCAGCACGAGCATCATGCAGACAAACAGTGTCTTCATCGTCTCCTGGAGAAGAAAACACATGGACATTTTTCCACATTAAGAATTTGGCAGATACATCCTTTTGGATCCTGAAGCTCAGCAAGTCGTCTTTGTGAGCTGCAAACACACACGACAAGAGGACTGATAGACCTTTTTCTTTAAATGAAAGAAGTCGTTTTATTTATAGTTTTCTTTTTTATTTATTTCTAATCATATATATTACTTTGTTCTCTGTTTATTTTTTATTTTTCAACTGTTAGGACGATTTCTAAATATCCTGAACAAGCCTGATCTGGACGGCTCCTGGAAGCAGATTCAGGCGTGATGATGTCATTTTCAACTGGAAAAAGAAGCTTTGAAAAGCTGAAGTAGTTTAAATGTTTAGATATTTAACCTTGTTGTATTACTTTATATTTTATATTCATCGTATTAAGACATCAAGATATTTGTTTTTGCCTTAAAATTTTGTGTTTTAATTTATACTTTTTGTTATTCTTTTTTTTAATTTTGTCATTTTGCCTTTTTTACTTGATGTGATTTGGATAAATATATATTTATATCTACAGATATATTGAGAGAGTTTTCCTCTGGGTTTCACAAGCCCATTTTATAGATAAAAGTCCAGGTCATAATAGATCCGGTTCATTAAGAACAAAGTTTAAATCCGATTTAATATAAAAGCCTTTCTGCACTCAGTTATTCTTTCCTGTCACATGTTTCAGTGTGCTCTGTAGTAACAATGACACACTGCAAAATAAAAATAATAAGACACTCACCTTTTTTTCCTTTACTAATGATGATGATTAACCTGCAGTGGTTCAGGTATAAGTTGGTTGTCTGGAACAGCAGGTGATGAAGATGTGGTGAAGGGTCTGTGGTTCATGTATATAGTGGGTTCATTACATAACTGGATAGGCAACATCTGACAGTCAGTTTAAATAAGATCTTGTTGTATTTGAACACAAATCAGCAAAAACAGGTCTCTCACCGTGCAAATATACAGCTTACGTAAGTTTAGTGTGCTCACCGAATGCAGTGTTTAGTGTAGCAGCAGAATTATGACAGTTTATGGAGATGTTCAACGTGAGCCTGCTGCCCAGCTTTAAAAGGAAAATCATTTTAAATGATACATAATAAGTTCTTACCAAAAGAGGAATGCAGACGGAGATGAGCAGAGATCTCTTCTGCAGTTCAGATGCTGCTGTGAGTTCTAGTTCACTTCTGTCACAGAGGAACAAAGTGTGTTTGGATCTGGACACTTTGATTTTTATACTTCTGATCAGCACCACCTCAAATAATCCTTTGCATCCACACCTACATCACTGGCCCACCACTTCTAGGAAACTTTAACACTTCCCTGCTTGTGACTCAGAAAGATAATGCAAATATGATGACCACTGACCACAAGAACCTGCATGTAGATGCAGCCTGTTTTTCCACATCTGGCTTTAGAACAAAAATTAATGCACAAACAAATAGATTTAAAATAAAAAGATGTGTTGGTATATTTTGACCTTTCAAATAAACTATTAACACTTCTTTTTTCCCTTTTTTAAGTATAATTTTTGGCAAATAAAGTGAGTGTTTTGACCATTTGCAGTTAAAATGTTGAACAATCTTTTTATTTTTGTTTTACTACCAGTTGGTTGTAATAATTTCATATGAGGGTTTAAATGGATGTATAACAAAACAAAGGATAAAAGTATATATAAAAGTATATTTAATGAAGCTGATCGAACAACAGTGCAATATGGCATGATGACAGTGTTTACAATTTTGGCAGGAGAACAAAAGATAAATATTATAAAATACAAGACATGAAAATCTCAGAGGTCAGGGGTCGGGGGCCCAGGAAGTCTGACCCGCAGATTCCAGGTCTGACTTCGAGTACATAAAATATCATCTTTCTTGTGGGGAAGGAGCCTGAGTTAGAGCAGGAAGTTACACCATATTGATATTGTTGGGGTAGCCTCAATGCCAGTGTTGGACTCTCCAGTTTCCTTGAAGGAGGTTTGACTTTGTGCCATCGTTGGCTGGACTCTGTGCTCATTGATATCCCCGTATCAGTGAGTTAAGACACCATGCATTTATTTTCTGTGTGGCACACAACAAGAAAACAAGCCAAGAGAGAACACATCAGCCTCCAATGACAGTTTATTAAAAGGTTTATTGGAGGTTATTTGTTGTGTTATTGAACCTGTGTGCTAATGAAAGAGTGTCCTTAATAAACGTACTCCATAAGGAAGTGTGTTCACAAGTGCACAGAACACATTAGGGCACAGGTCAGTGATCGATTTTACAATTGTATTGTCAGATCGATGGACACTTTCGGATACTTGGATATTCAGGTGATTAGAGGAGCAGAGATGATCAGCTGATCAGGATTTGGTGGTGTGTTGGATCAGGTGGTGGAGAGATACAGGACAGGCCTGACATACACAAACGTATAGTGAAGGTGCAGAGGCTCAGATCTGTGACATCGTCCCAGCTCAGTGTCCATATTTAGATGTAACAGTGCTATAGACTTTACCTGACAACTTGTATGAGTAATGTTTTCATCTCAGGCATGTCAATTTCATTTGTGAATATATTTTTAAT
Source organism: Mchenga conophoros (assembly GCF_057382185.1). Taxonomy (NCBI): domain Eukaryota; kingdom Metazoa; phylum Chordata; class Actinopteri; order Cichliformes; family Cichlidae; genus Mchenga; species Mchenga conophoros. The sequence goes on along the minus strand of NC_140528.1, from coordinate 22,665,333 downwards.
ACTTGTACAACAGATTTTTTTGAGTGTTAAATAGAAATTATATGCTGAAACTGAAGTGATGGGTCGCACTCTTTAGTTCACCCCTGCTCTCGAAACAATGTAGGTGGTCCAGTTAACATATTTACATTTTTTCATTTGCTGTTTCACTTGCAAAATATTTCCAGTGTGACATTTGATCAGGTCTTGTAAACCTTGTCGTTAACCAAGCAGTCACTCCCAGGCTGCTGTGCTGATCACCGGATCTTAACTTCATTGTCACAGTGCACTCAGAACAAAACAGGCATGCAGAGATATGAGTCACAGTGACATTAAAACTGATGAAGACCGTCGTCGTTAGAACCAGCAAACTGAACGAACTAAAAAAGATCATCTAAATTCAACTGGTCTAAAATATCAGGATCTCAGTGTTAAGTCCATATTTTTGAAGTAGAAGCTTTTACTGGTTTTACTTAAGAAAAAGAAATAATAAGGAATTGTTTTGGAATTTGTCCAGGTTAACAGATGAAATCATGTTCAGTGCTTTGTCCTGTCAGTAAACACAGATTCTTTATTTGCACTGAATGGGACCGCATATAATTTCACTGCTTTTGGCGTAATGACAATAAAAGATAGTTTCAAAGTCTGACCTGCAAAGCCCGTCCACCCAGTGTCCTCCTCAGTCATGCTGGTTGCATGATTGCTGTAGAAGTGCTAAACTACTGTGACCTGATTAATTGAACTGAGCTCACACTGCAATAACTAATCAGTGAGGTGGTAGTTTAAGTACTTCATTACCAAAATGTATAAATGAAGTACATCAGAAGATGTTGGGGAAGAAGGACTTCACCGGGTGGGCCTGGACCCCCGAGGCCTGTCCCTGTGCCGACCTCGTCTGAGTCTAATAGATTTATAAGATAGAGCTCATCAAAAGACTAAGATATGAATATAAACATGATATTTGTCAGTTTAATTTAATGTTAAGTTGAACTGGAGTTAACCACAATCCTTTACTCTTCCAACTCCTCTACTTTGTCTAACAGTTAGCTTAGCTTAGCCTAGCCAAGTTTTCTTTGCAAAATTGCTAATTGCATGGTTTCAAATTGCAGTTTTGATTTTAAGTGGACTAATTGTTCAGACCTGCTCTGGGGCCTGTCTGAAGTATTAAATTGACATATATTTGTCTCAACACCTACGCAGGAGAACTTTTTTGTAAGTGTGAAATGGAAAATAGAAGAAGAAGTAGAGATGTGGGTGTTCCTATTTACATGTTTTTATTTTCTGTTTCTTTAGCCAAACATGTTATTTGATCAGAGCACCTGCCTGTACACCTGCTGTTAACCAAGCAGTTATTTTCAAGCTGCTACACTGATCACAAAGTCAGGACATATGAATGACAGGAAGTGTCCAGTGTCACGTACCGATATTAATGACAACAATGATGGGTCAAAGCAACATATGATGAACATTTATTACGATATCCTGATAAATGTAATGCAGCGGGATAACTTCTACAGTTATTATGTTAGTGATGATGCCTCTTTGCTTTTCATTTATTCACAGCTTTGTGGCGTACGATGGAGTGTCAGGGCCACATTAAGATGATAACCTGCCACGGCTGCAGTACCCTCTACAACACGGCTTGTGTCGATGATTTAGTGAAGCAAACTGATCAGCTGTCTCATTGTGTCTTTTGTGTGTTTGGTTTTGTGTTTTCAATGAACTGAAAGCCCTCTTTAATGCACGAGGGTGTGACCATCCACATTCTCTCATCTGTCCAGTGTCAGCCATTCATTTTGTGCAAATGGTCAAGTCTTCCAAGTGTGCGTGCTTTTCCTTCTGACCAGATGCAGCTTTTTGCACCATAACTTTATTGTCCTGATACTGATCCCCACACTGTGTATGTGCACTAAAACAGCAATCATTTCACTGCTCAGGTTACAAAATGTCATAAGATGCTGCATGGCCGTACAAGATAGACTTTGGTTAGCAACAACTCTCTGAGGCTTCAACTGTGAAGCAGAACGCTGTCTTATCCGGCTAACTTCAAGAGCCAAGTTATCCTTTGAACCTAATCTGCTCCAAAGCAATTTATGTTCCAAATGTGAGATCACCAGGTACAAAATCACCACCTACTAACCAGTAAGACCAAAAAAAGAACAAAATAAATAAAATCCCCGATCCTGGAAGGTCCCTCAGACCGCTGTGTGCAGAGAGTAGGAGTGTAAAATTTTTCAGCAGAGTCTGACGTCTTTGTCTTTCCATGATTAGCAACGATAATGAACATAGATTCTCTACAACTTTACTGTTTTGGAAGTATTAATATATGATCCTAAAGCAGGACACCTGCACTGTAATTAATGACCTCACATCACATGTTTAAATTATGCTTTTACATTTAACCTTTTAATCAGACCAACAACAAGCTCATACTCAATTTTAGCAGCAGCCATTGTGACACTGATGATAAAACTTGTGTAAAATTGCAAAACTGTAAAAAGAAATAAAAAAAACAAACATTTTTGTAGCTCAATGTTGAAATTACAGGTAACTTCACTGGTTGGCTGTTTCACCTGTAACACTTCAAAATAACATGCTGAGGTTTAATAGGTTATAAGGAATATACTCTGAGCCCTGAGCAGTGTTGTGCTAATAAGAGACGTTTTGTGTGCGCAGTGAACCAGTAAGTTTTGTATTTCATAATTTATTGAGTTTCTATTATCCTTTCTGACCTGCGTTAATGAAGCAGTCATTAGAGCACCATGTCCGCTAGAATAGTTCTGTAGTTTGATGCTTGAGTCGTTGCAGACTTGTTGAAACTCCCTCACCCGTCAAAGCAGCGTCTTTGTTATTCGCCTCCAGCAGATGGCAGTGTTTCACTGTCTGATGGCTGTCTGAAGCTTCAGCTGGATTATCCTTTTGCTATGTTTGCCATGTTACAGTGGGGAGGAAAAACTCGTTTTTAACAGGAATATCTAGACATGAGTGATTACTGCAGTGGGGCACTATCTGTGCTATCTATAAGAAATGTTAGCAACAATAAAACTCTGAGGATCAGGGCTCCATTTCACTCCAGTGTTCAGTGGCATTTTAAAAGAGTGAATACCGACGCTGAATGTCTTTGTAAAGCAAAAGCACTTTGTTAGCCTTTACAGAGCAAAGCTATGGATCAATGTGCAGTGAAGAAAAATCGAGGTGGCCAGTCTGTCCTTTCCTAACCAATCACAGAGCTCCTTACATTGCACCATGTGGCTAATTTGTGTTTTACTGATATTGCTGGGCTGCTGTCAATCATTTTGTCTTTATATTACAACAGAGCATTGACCTTTAACCTGTTTAATTCATACTGAGTATTTAAAAAAATGTATTGTCATAATAAATTCTGCCTCACTGAAACACCATTTTGTATTAGCCTCTATCACCTGACTTGTCACTGATGATATCACTGCATGAGCAGGCGAGCGGTAGCGGCGGGGGGGTGTAGGTGAAGCTCGTGAAGAACAAAATTCTGTACGAGCGGACGCAGTGAGTCCAATAACCAGGGGTAACTGGAAATAAGGTGTTGTAGGCTGGCTTCCACAGTGTAAAGAGACACTTCTCCCTCATGCTCTAACAGCTGGTAAATCAATTTAGAAGCAGAGTCGATAACGGCCTCCTGAAGCTCCCTAGGTGGGGTGACTGCCGCTGGATCCATATCTGGCTGGTCCGTACTGTCACGGCGGGTGAGGAGAGCCGTGTGAAAATAATAAATGAGGATCCAATCGCAGGCAGTAGTGGAGAAGTGAAGGTGGTTTATTGAACACAAAAATAAATATGGACAACAGCAAATGGAGCACGAACTAAACTAGACTGGAAACAACTAAACTACAGAGCACAAACCTGGACAAGAACGAGCAGAGGAGAGGAGATGAGATGAGATGAGATGAGATGAGATGAGATGAGATGAGATGAGATGAGATGAGATGAGATGAGATGAGATGAGATGAGATGAGATGAGATGAGATGAGATGAGATGAGATGAGATGAGATGAGATGAGATGAGATGAGATGAGATGAGATGAGATGAGATGAGATGAGATGAGATGGACAGCAGGGAGAACACACGGGTGAGACATGGTGGACACACAGACGGACCAGCAACTACAATGACAGAGGACACGACTTAAATACACAGAGAAACACAGGGGAATTACACACAGGTGGTGGACACAGCTGGGAATAATCACCAAGACGAGACAAAGGTAAAACTGAACACACTCACATGAGACGCAGACCTTCACTATAAAACAGGAACAAGAAACCATCACACTAAGACGCAGACTCGACATAGAGAGAGAGACAGAAAATGACACATGGAACTAAAGTAAACCTGCAAAAACATGACAACTCAAAATACTGGGTCAAACTGACCCAGAACCGTGACAGACTTTCTATAATGTTTTGCTTGAGCATGTCCTGCTTTTCTGTAATGTTATTTCTACAGCCTCTTATTTCTAACCTCTTGTGTACCTCTTTTCAACCACTGGGAGGCGCTACAGCTTCATTCCTTTCACACTAAGGCAGCGGTAGGGAACTCCAGGCCTCGAGGGCCGGTGTCCCTGCAGGTTTTAGACGTTCCCTACCCCTGCACTAAGGCCTTTGAAATCTTCATTAACACTGAGCTTGAAATTTCTATCAGTCGAATGCAAAGGAGTCCTGTGGTTGTAGGACAGAGGTAGGGAACGTTAATCTGCCATCATTTAGATTATATGACAACAACCTTCAAATCTGAAGTCTCAGAAATCTGCTTCATGTACAAGTTCCTCCAATAATCAGGGCTAATATCACCAAATTGTACATAAACAGACTTTTACATGTTAAATATTTCTCAAATATGGGGAAAAAAACAATATAAAATACTATATTATTAACAAAATATCTTAAGATACAGCTACAAATTGCTTGAAACATTTGCAATGAAATATATAAGACAGCTTTATTGTCAGTGAGGACAAAGTTATAGTGATGCTGTGCTGGAGTGTTCAAAAGAAGACAGAGACATGAAGTATAAATATTGTATAATATTAAATATAAGAAAGAACAAAGTTATAAAAACATTAATAATTGAAATCTGCAACAATATTCACATAAAGTGTAAAATACAGAGTTAACTGTTTAATAGGTAAAGTTTAGGTCTTGCAGTCGAACAATGATCCCAAACACAGCAGCAAATCTACAGCAGAATAGCTGAAAAGCAAAGTCCAGACCTCAACCTGGGACATTCAGAGAGCTGTGCTTAAATAAATGCCCACAAACCTCAAAGAACTGAAGCAACGTTGTAATGAAGAGTGGGCCAACATTCCTCCACAACAATATGAGAGACTGATAAAGTCAAGCAGAAAACAATTAGCTCACATTTGTGCTGCTAGAAGTGTTTCTAGTTATTCACAGGACTGTAGTTTGAATTTAAAGAAATGTGAAAGTGCACTGAAATTAACATAAAGTTATTGCAATTTTTAAAAAAAATCAAGAAATCTAAGAGGAAGAAACAATGTAAACCACACAATTGTTTTCCTTATATTCTCCACACGGCAATGCACATAACAGACATAAAATATTTGCATTTATCAATAGAAAATATACAATTTTTCCATAGTCATAGCCAGGCCCGATTACTGCCAAACCTGTGCTGAATCAATCACTTAAACAGGACCTGTCTGACAAAGTAGAGTAGACCAAAAGATCCTCAAAAACTACACATCATGGCGCAATCCAAGGAAATTCAGAAGCAAATAAGAAACAAAGTAATTGAGATCTCTCAGTCTGGAGATGCAACGTCAAGATGAACAGAATCCAGTTTCTGGGATCCTGAAGGAGAATGTCTGGCCATCTGTTCACGACCACAAGCTGAAGTGCACTTGATCCAAAGCACACCAACAAGTCCACCTCTAAGCAGCTTAAGTAAAACAAAAGAAAGACTTTGGAATGGCTTAGCCAAAGTTCATACGTGAATCTGATTGAGGTGCTGTGACCTTGGAAAGGTGGTTCATACTCAAAAACCCTCCAGTGTGGCTGAATTACAACAATTTTGCAAAGATGAGTGGGCAGAAATTCTTCCAGCACCTCGTAAAGGACTCATTGCCAGTTATCCCAAACGCTTTATTGCAGATGTTTCTACTCAGGGTGGCCCAACCAGTTATTAGGTTTAGGGGGCAATCACTTTTTCCACACAGGGCCATAATAATGGCCGCCTTAATAATAAATGCCTTGATTTAGGAACTACTTTTAATGTTTACTTGTGCTATTTTGCAAAAAATAAAATCTCTGCAAAAACATCAAAACTGCTGACCATCTGACCTCAATATGAAATTATTAATCTTTTGACAAAAACATTTAGATTTGTAAAAATAAAGAAACCATAGAGGAACAAACAATGTTGTTTGCTACGTTCTAACATGGCAATCTAAATAACAGTAATGCAAACATATATATTTATCAATAAAAACAGATCGCCTTTTCACTGTTACAAAAGTCAAGTATATCAGTGTTTGTTCAGCTTTCATAAATGTAAGTTTGTAAGTACATAGTACATTTTTTGGTCCAACTTCTTTTAATACATGCAACACATTTCAGAACATTTGGGACAGAGACAACAAAAGACTGGAAATACTTCGTAAAAATCTGGTGAAACACTTTAAAGCCAGTGGGATTAAATGGGAAACATAAAATTTAATACTAGACAAAGACCGATTGAATCATGAAGCAAAGAATTAATAACTAAATCACAAGTAGAAAATGTTATGCAGATATTATTGGATAGATTTTGGTGTAGAAAAAAATGACAAGAAATGAAAAATGAAAGTTATCTGGTCTTTTTCTTTAAAGAGTAGCCTACTGCAGAGCAGCAACACTGACAAAGACCATCATCACCAATACTGCAGCTAATACAATGATCCAGGAGGAAACTTGAAAAAGCAGGAAAAATGTGACACTGATCAAAATGAATACATCAATTATTGATCAAAGAGAAAATGCATACTAGCACAATGCATTGTTATTGCATCTCAGTTTCTCACCATCACTGATAATCTGACGTCTGCTGGACCTCAGGAATCGTCTCCATCACCTCTCTGTGAGGAGCAGAGAGCACTCGTGCTGCACATCCCACCTGTGTGCTGTGTTTACGTGAACCTGAGAGCACAGCTGTAGTGGTGACAGTGAATGTAGCGTTGGTGTTGGACACACTGACAGTGTTGTACTGTGAGAAGCTGAGGTCTTGTTGTGAGAGTGTTACAGTGGGAGCAGGTCGACCAGTGGCTGAACAGGAAACAACCCACTCTTCAGTAGAGTTTGACTCTCTGACATCAACAACAGGTTCATGCAGCTCTGTGAAGGATCAGGAAATATTGCAAGGAATATGTTGTTGAAAGGAAATCAGTTTCTAGCACATTTAAACACATTAATGCAAAAGTTCTTACCATAGACTTGGAAGCAGGTTCTACCAGTGAAGGAGCCTTCAGGATAAGTGTTAAACAGACAGTGATAGCAGCCTTCATCCTGCTCCGTCACATTCCTGATGACTATGGAGCAGTTCTGTAGTCCAGTGTATTTAAACTTGACTTTATCGTTAAAGCCATCATTCACTCTCTGACCATAGTACTTGCTGTAGGTGGCAACATTTGTCTCCACATCACGTGAGATTTTCTGCCATGTGACCTGAAGGACGTCTTTAGTGTCCAAGAGCTGACAGCTGAATTCAGCATCTTCTCCCACTGCTGCCAGCACAGTCTGCTGTGTTTGGACCACTGCTGTTAGAGCTGCATGGAGAATAACATGAGTTAGAGATGTGGAACTGAGAGGTATTGATGGGAAGGATTAAACAATCATTCGGGTCATGGAGTAGTCTGTGTTTTAGGCTCAAACAAATTGACATATGGGTACCACTTAAATGTGATGTAGACTATAAATATAAACCTGACACTCATTGTTTCATACTGTATGTTTCAGGGACATTTTCTTTCATCTATAAAAAAAAAGTAAGACAATTCAGTTAGCTACCAACTAAACAAAGAAAGTCAGATAGATGTACAGATCGTGTCTATATTGGTTCTGTTGGTCCATGACCAATTCTGGAGGTCTGTACTGCATTTGAACTTTTTCAACAATTTAGAGGTCCAACCATGATTTAAGCTGGACATCAATATGGCGTTCAACATTAGAACCTTGGACTTGATGTATATTTGTTGGACATCATGTAGATATCTATGACAAGTGCAGGGAATTTAAAGGTTTAATTGAGGTCATATTTTTTATTTACAAAATATCAATATTGGGGTTACAAAACAATCCCTTCAGTGGACCAAAAATGAATTATAAAACCCATCACTTCAACATAACCAATACCAGGACTGGTATTGACTGGTAACTCGTGCTACTGTAGAAATTCCCATTGATTTTCTACATTTTCCCAGAGGCCTCCCCTTCTGTGGATTACTAGTATGTCATTTATTAATTTGTGCCTCAATTATTTCAGATCAGTTATTTCACTGGGGAAGCCCTATATTGCCCACTTCCTAATTTCAGCACAGTTTGATCTTTCTCTTTAGCATGTATGTAACTTTGGCTTGTTGAGATTTTGGCATTACTTCTGTCATAAACATTCTCTCTCAGACATAACTGACTAAGATTTCTGTGGTTACCCAGAACATTTTAATAGACTTTTTGTAATCAATCAGGTCTTCAACCCCTTCTTTTTAAAATAGTGTATAAACCGTATGTATGTGTGAAAGACTGTTAATGTTTTGATAAATTGTTTATTTTAGAACAATTGGTGAGTGTGTTTAGCCACTTCACACTACTACACTTTGCTCTAAACTACATTCCTTCTCTGAACAGTATATATGTGAATGGACTGACGGATCTTTTCATTTCAAATGTTAAATAATTGTCAGTAAACTACTTATGACCTTAATGTCATAGAAAGACTGAAAGACATCCATTGAAAACAGGGTGCAGAAATTTAAGGTGCCAGGCCAATATCCACCACCCTGGAAGTCCTTAACTGAGGGGGACCACATTAGGTCACAGCTGGTGCAGCTCACCACTGGCAGTGCAAGGTTATAACGGCCTTTAGGAAGGATAAGGAGAAATCCAGTCATGGCTCAACAAAGACATTCATTTGTTTCATGTTGTTTTCAAAGCGGTCTGGTAAATCCAAATGACCTTTGACAGGTGCCCACATATACTGCGGGCCGAGGGTAATTCAAAACAATGTAGCAATGTACAATTTGCACTAAAACACATATATTGTGTATGTAGTGTGTGACAAAAGAGCAGCTTACCATTTATGGTTACTGAAAGAAATCTCCGTCTGTGGATCGGGTTTCCTTCGAGGCGTGAGCACCTATCAGCAGAGATTGTCCATAACCTATAGAACTCAAAGAAATATTCTCAAGTAACAGTCAAATATGCCATTCAGCGTGTTAGTTACGATGTCGGGAGCAGCTGGGAGAACAAAACGACACAGAGACTGTACGGGTTGCTTTCCCAAAACCAACTCAAAGGTTTATTCATCAGACAACAGTATATATAGAGGAAAAAGGTTCGTCTGTCAACAGATTCTCAGTTCAAACCGGTACAGACCAAATAAGGGAACGTCTTCCTGCCTTGTGAGCAAAGAAGTATCCTTTGTATAGTTTATCAGTTCAGCTACAATTTATGATCATCCCAGCAAAATACACTCCTAGACACAGAATACAGAGTTCTTTCATTAGTGAATTCTGAAACGAACCACCTGGCCTTTAACAAGCTCCTTTCTAAGAGATAAGGAAGGGAGGATGGGAGTAAGGAAGTGATCTCTGTGGTGTTTTCAACCTTGAGGTACCAACCTGTGATTCTTACACATTAATTCTTAGGTTACAGAGAAAGAGAAAAACAACTAGTAAATGGGCCTTATTGAGTAACAGTTTTCCTGTATAATATCACTATAAAACAATATCCTGTAAATGCTACCATGGTATCAAAATATCACAACAGTTACAAGAGCCACAATTGCACCGGGTGAAACCTCAACGTTACAGAGGTTTCACTCTGGGGCCTTGAAAGAACGTTTATCATGGTTTAAGGATTTGTTTTTTATTCAGTGGTCAGACTGGAGAGCACTGCAGCGGGTGTTTAATGAGGTCGATAAGACTATCAAGAGAGACAAGGTCAACTCTTCTTATGAGAATATTAGGAAGCGTCTTGTATATGATCAGCTCGCACATGGCCCGAAGATTGGTTTACCTTCTGCCATGTTCAGGCCAAAAATCATCAAAAACCTTGAGGACAGAAAAACAAAAAAACAAAACAAAAGGTAGGTTGTCTCTGTGTGAGAGACGTTGGCATTAAACCCGATATTTTTAAAAAAATGCAATGTGTGGATTTCTTTTACAGACAACATCTGCCATATTGTGGACCGCTCAGAGTCTCCCCCTCCAGCACTGCTAATCCAGACTCCACCGACTCCGCCCCCCTCTCCAGGATGCTCACAGGACTCTGCAGGATCACACCCGTCTGAGGAAACGGAACTCAACATTAAACTCGCAACCTTCCACCTGCTGTCGATGGCACTGAATGAGTATGTGCAGGAAATATGTTATGAATGCCAATCCGGTCACCCCAGCCAGTTACAACACAGTTGCCTGTTTGAGCTGCCTGTGTTTTTCTTCGAGATCTACTATGATGAGGTGATGGAAAAGCTCCGGACGCCCCGATTCATCCCGGCCATCCGTCTGTTTGTTTGCTCATACAGTGTCAGTGAGGCTGAAGCACAAATCATCAGCACTGCAGAGCGTCTTCTGTGTGAACTGAGATCAGTGCCGCACATTGTTTGCACCACTGATGAGAATGTCGGATACCTGCTAAATACCAATCATCACACCCGCGGAGTTAAATCAGCGCTGCTCCACATGATTGGAAACTACTGGTCTGGGAGACACAAGATTTAATGCACATCTGTTATAAAAACCTTACTGTGCACTACACAGAAAATGAAATAAAAACGTATGCTAACACTTTTTTCTGGTCATTTGTATTTGTGTTTGGTCAGAGTGATTATGGAAAACACGCTGAGAAAAATATATCACAACCCTGCACACCCAGGGGGTTTAGGAAGTGTAAAGAAGCTCCGTATCGCTGTCAGTGAGGCAACAGGCTTAAAGCCGTCATTACCTGACGTGGAGCGTTTTTAAAAGGAGATGACACATATACTCTTCATAAACCTGCAAGGATAGAGGACACAGAAATGCAAGGATACAGAAATGCAAGGATACAGAAATAGAGTTTTGGTTAACGGGACTGACAAACAGTTTCAAGCTGATTTGGTTGACATGCGTGAATATTCTGCGGATGATGATAATGTTAGGTACTTATTGACATGCATAGATGTGTTTTCTAAGTATGCATGGGTTAGGTGCCTTGAAACCAAGACAGGACAGGCTGTTGCTGAGGCTTTTGGTGATATTCTGAGAGAGGGCCGTGTGCCTGAAAAACTCCAAACAGATTTAGGGAAGGAATTTTATAATAAACATTTAAAAAACTAATGGAGCAGCATAACATCACACATTTTTCAACCTTTAGTGAAATGAAATCATGTGTGGTAGAGCGTTTTAACCGCACCTTAAAGGGGAAAATGTGGAAATACTTAACATCAGTTAACTGGCCAAGATATGTTAATGTGATCCAAGATCTTGTACAGTCCTATAACCTGTCTTATCACAGCTCTATCAAACTGACCCCACCGAGGTGTGCAAAGATAATGAGAAAGCAGTCTTTAACACCCTGTACAAAATGAAACCCCCAAAACCGGTGACTTTTAAATTTAATGTGGGCGATACAGAGAGAATATCTAAACTACGAGGCATATTCTGAAAGGGTTACCATCAGACCTACACAGACGAGTACTTTACCATAAAGGAGCGTTTAGGAAGAGACCCTCCCGTATACAAACTAGAGGATCTCACAGGAGCTGCAGTGAAAGGTGTAATTTACGAACCTGAGATACAGCAGGTGACTACTGACAAAAACAAAAGGTTTAAAATAGAGAAAATACTTGGCAGAAAAAAAGAGGCACTTGGCACTTGAGTTTCCGAGCATTTTTATCCTGAGGTTATAACACCTATTGTTTTAAATGAACCGTATGAGGTCGGTGTTATAGAATTTCAATACCCAAGACTATGGTTGTCTTTTCCACAATCAGATTCGCGAGTGGAAATTTATGATCCAGTCAAAGATGGAGCATTGTCCATAACCGTGATTGAGCTGTCTGTGGGGCATTATGCATCTGTGGCGCAGATAATAAAACATTAAAACATAACACCGACATTAAAACACAATACAGTGAAGTTAGTAACTATGTTAGTGTTATGGGCCCTATAGGGGCACAGTTCTCACATTTAGAGGGAGACTGGCAGGAATCTTAGGATTCAAATCAGAAGACCCGTTTGTACTTCTTTATAAAAACACATACGCACCACATCCTGCAGACGTATACGGCGGAAAATAGAACATTTTTATTTATGCAGATATTGTTGATTACCAGCTTGTGGGTGACGCCCATGCGCGGCTATTAAGAGCAATAAATATAACAGACGATGACCGTCGGGGAGCCATTCTTCAATTTGACAGCCCACACTACACACCAGTCTCCAAATCCTTAATCGATGACATAGAAATTGATTTGATAGACGACCAAAATCAACACATACCGTTTTTCAGGCTGGTGGCGAATTGAATGGTTATATTGGGACCAGCACGCAATGTGGCGCAGGTCTGGGAGGTTTGTTCAGCAGCCTGTTTAGAATTGCTGTACCATTGTTTAAAAAAGGAGTCAGCACAGTCAAACCCCACCTAAAAACAGCAGCATCAGGCATAGTGTCTGATGTGATATCCAACATAACCAAGCCAACATCTACTAAGCAGGATGGCAACGGCTTGTATGTGTATACACCCAAACCTTCTAAGACCCCTCCCACTGCACTTCTTTTTTAGCTGTCTGTACTGTTGATCAGTCATTTTGATCAGTCAGTCTTTACTGAAGAAGTATTTTAGAATATTTTCCCTAACACAGTACTGTTGATCAGTCAGCGGGATAACACCTTTCAAAACATTGAGCGATATCTCACACAGAGCATTAATAAAATCCATGCTTGCATTACAAATAATATTCCTCCGTACGCTGGGTGGGGATTTATACAACAACTCCAACAGTGCAATGTTTCTCTGCATCCGTGAATACGACATCCTTTTTACCGCTTTAGCCGTTTTTTGGGGATATAAACAACTTGACGATCTGACAACAAATTGGTTCTGAGTCTTAAATAGTCAGGCGTCTTAGATTTATAATCAATTAGAAGATACCCGTATGGGGTGGATGTGGCATCATTAAAAGCTTCTAAGAAGTATTTTGTATTACCTGGAAACATCTGTCTACCTAAAACTGAAATTTGATATTTATCTCTGGGGTTGTTAAACAGAATTAAATAATTAGTGTTCAACGAAATTGTTGCATAAACAAATTCTGAACTAAATACATGCAGCTCAAGTTCCTATGATGAACGTATTGTGTGAACACATTTTGAACTTCTATGCTGTCAGACGCAGTATTCATCACATCGTTCTTATCCGGAGGTAAAAGGACATCGTCACTCAGAGACTCCGGTATACCATTCACAAAGGTGATTTTTCTTATATATATATATATATATATATATATATATATATATATATATATATATATATATATATATATATATATATATATATATATATATATATGTGTGCGCAGGACCCTCAAGCTCCCAGGCCTCTGGTAGAGGACCCGAGCTTGAAGGATAAACCGCCCGCAGGGGCGTGCTGGTTTTTTTTTATAAATATGTATATATATATATATATATATATATATATATAACTGATTGTATCTGCAGTTTACAGTGAGCACTGAGGGAAGTCAGAAGTGGGTTTAAATTGGGATTCTGGGTAAAAAAGGGGGTGTAGGAAGTAGATTTAGGACATTTCACATTTCACAGGTGCTGTCTTAGAGCTTTATTTATTTGTTGTGGATAGAAGTAATTATGACAAAATAATAATGAAACATTGAAAACATAAAACCCGTTGAGGGGACAGATAGGGTTGGGCAATTGAAAGGTTTCATTTTGTTTAGCATAATCTCTTTTGTTATATTTTAGCCTTTTAACATGCAGGTAAACTTAATGGGATAAATTAGGAATTATGTCGTGTTTCTTAGCAAACACGAAAAGGGAAGAACTGTCATGTAATTAATATATTCTTAGTGCTTATTTTCTAATTATATTGTTTTATGTACTTTAATAATGAAGGTTTGTAAAGCAAGGCCACTTTTGACTCACAAACTAAGTGCTCAGCCAGACTGAAAAACAGGAAGTTAGTGTAGAAATATACAAGCATATTAATAAATACAGGAAGCCAGATAGAAAAAACAAACTTGTACCATATAAGGAGTTGTTGAAACTGTGTGACGTGTAAAGTACCAAAATAACACCTATATGAGACACATTTTTAGCTTCTAATGTTAGAGATCCTACAACTGCCATTGGGCCCATCTGATCTCTTCCGGAAGATGATTGAATAAAGAATTATAAATGTTTTGACCACTATGAGTCGGGTTTTCTCTGTTCTATCATGGGGATCAAAGAATCGGGTTTTAATACCAGTCCACTGCTGCCACCTGTGGCCAAGTGCCATAGCCTACTACTAGATGAACTTGTGACACACATCTGCAGTAGAGGCTGAGTGGCTGCTCTCACACCTGGAGCATCCAAATTGACCCACAAACACGCTGAAAGATGCAATGCCATCAATGTGGATTGTCCAGACTGAGAGACCTCTTCCCTCTGACCCCTCCCCAAACCCTCAAACCCTCCTACCCACCTCGACATACAAACTCTGTGTGGCTTCACGTGTTCTGTTGATGTTTACATGATCGAAATAACTTGAACACAAACAAACAAAGAGGAAGACCGCACCGGAAGGAAACAACTACAAGTCCCAGCATCCTCTGTGTTTAGGGAGGTGCAGTGAAAGTGAAAGTATTGAGCCTCCGTTCAGAGCAGCAGGAGGAGGAAGGTGGAGCTGAGGCAGGTGAGTGTTAACATGAATATGTTTCTTCTTATGACATAAAATAATTCCACGCTGTACACTGACTTCATTTACTGAGGTTATATTTATCGAGTTTTTATTTCCTGATGTTCGTATGTGTCATACGTATTCCAGTCGCCAATTCTGAATTATAACTAACATTAAAAACACATTTAAGGAGGAGAGAGAGCAAAAAATTTCGATTAACATCTGATGTTTGGGTTGTAGTTATTACAAATATGGTCGCAGCTGTGGTTCAGGTTAGAGTGAGTGTCCATGGAATAAATGTAAGTCAGTGAACTGGAAACATGACTGTGTTCAAACTTTGTTTCCTTTTTATAATGAGTCTAATCAAAGGTGGACAGAAGTATCTCCACTGTGACTTTTCTGTGTCACCATCAGAGCTTCTGCACAGTGTTTCTGGGGCAGATAACATTGCAGCATTATGGAGACATTATGGAGACAAAAAGAAAAGCGTCTGGATTTCTTTAAGTTAAACTTAAAGAAGTCCAGACGCTTTTCTTGGACTGTTGGTTTCAGTGTTGAGTCTCATTCACACACTCCCTCAGACTCTTCACACACACTGATTTGCTGACATAAACACACTCCTGTGTGCTTCACACACACACTGAGGACCATCTACAGACTGTGAGCTCCGTCTTCTTTGTCTTTGGAGCTGAACTCTGACAAAGTTAGGAACAAAACTTGCTCCAGCGTGTGAACTTTCCTCCTAGACTCAGTCTGAGCAGTCAGACCACATATTTCTAAAGCAGCACATGAAGGTGTGGCTCACACACACACACACAGGTGAAGGAAACAGCTGCAGTATTAAAAGCTGCTTCACTGTCTACAAATATATGAACTGAATGTTTCTTTCAGGCTGTAAAAACCTTATTTATCCTCCATTACAGTCCTGCATTCAGAGCATTACTTCTGTTATATTAGTACATGTATTTTATTCTGATGAACACATGAAACTCTGAGCTGGATTGAATCCATTGAATCAGAGTCCAGGACTCAGACTAAACACACTGAATGTGTCCTGAGCTCGGCCGCTGTTCCACAGTAACTGCTGTCAGAGTCACTGTTACTGAGTTAGCTTAGCTAGCAGAGCAGCTAGCAGTTAGAGTATGAACTCTGTAAGCAGTCAGCTCGGTCCTGGACATGGTTACTGACATAAAGCTGCTCTCTGCAGCCATGTTTGACCTGCTGCTTTGTAGGACTACAGTAATGGAGGATTTGGAGGCTGAACTGGGCTCTGTGACACTTTTTGTAGTGAACTGATGAAAGCTGTGTCTCAGATGGATGTTAGTCCAACACATCAGACACGACCTCTGCAGCTCTCAGTTGATGTGCACATGAATGATTTGTGTTTCCTCTGCAGGTGAAGGTAGAAAGTGTGTGTGAGCTGATGTGAATTGAGCAGCATGGATCAGTGTGAGGACAGAGAGGAGGGAGTCCCTCCCTCTAAAAGCACTCTGTGTGGGGAACATGAGAGCCAGACCAAAGCTCAGAGGTGAGATGACCATCTCTAACTGTCCATGACTCTTCTCCATGTCACAGCTCAGCACTCACATCACTGCTGCATCATTATTCACAGGAACCAGCCTGGACCTCCACCCAGAAGTGTGTCCTCTAAGAGCAAACGGGTGAAGCATTTCTTTCGTAATTTAGGGCAAAAAAAGTCATCTGACAAAAAGTAAGTTCATGTCAGTATTAAAATGTTTGAAATTTTAATCAGCTTTTTACTATTTAACGATTTAAATAATATACTATTTACATAGTTTATACTTTTTATGTAATGTATTGGTCACATTGGATGTGACACATGTTCACATATTTTTAGCGTCAATGAGAAACCATCCAGCTCTGTGTCCTTAAAGAGTGACTGGTCCAATCATCGATTCATTGGTTTTAAATCCAAGCCTGTCTCTGCTGCAGCGAGGTGAGCTGTTAGTAACAAGAACTCTCTGATTTAAATGATTTTGATGTTTCCTGGTTTCTAAAATGCATCTCTGTAGCAGAGCAGTGTCTCCAAGGACACACAGGCTCAGCTGTAACTGTCAGTTTATCTGGTTTAAGACACATTTGGACTCAATTGGCTGTTTTTAACTATGTATTTTAATCAGAGGTGTAAATTTAGACCTCACACATCTGGATCCTAAACTATGATAGAAACAGCTGCTAGCAGTGGGTAGTTTGACTTTGATACGCTGCTCTAGAAAGCAAACAAAGGTTTGTGCAGCTCCTCTTCAGAAAAGTGTTCAGAGAGCAGCTGCTGTATTAGACAAAGGCTCGTCGTGTGAGCCCAGATGTGTGTAACAGCTGGATGAAGGAGAACCATCACAGTCGCGTCTCCATCCCGCCTTTATTAATGAACTTCCTGTTGCTTGCAGATGACAGGAACACAAAGTGTTTGTGCCACGTGATGCTGCAGGATTTGTTAACGTGTCCATGATGGTAACATCTCCTCGTCTAACTGCAAACACATGAGCGCTCCTAACGGCAGCTATCACAGCCACACAGGCAGACTGTGTCTCACTGTTGCATTCAGGGACATTTGTTTTCCTGTAAAAAGCTGAACTCTAATCTAAGAGGACTGTTACTGACAGGAAACAGCTGCATTATCTGCAGTCTGTGTGATCACAGCTGCTTCAATCACTTTATCAGAGAATTGATCATTGAATAAAACATGTTTGTGTCTGCAGAGGTCAGAGGTCACAGTCTGCAGGATCCAGCTGTCCGTCTGTGAGGAGTGACCGGTCCAAACATTACCCTCCAGTCTTCAGTGGTGAACCTGGACCAACGAGGTCAGAGACCTGTGATGACTCCTTTACATGTTTGTGTTTTCCTGCATAAATATGACCGAAGATTGATTAAAAAGATAAAAATCTTAGACTTTGTCCTGTAGCGCTGTGTGGCAGGCAGGATTGGACCCAAACACAACAGGATGAAGTCAAAGAGGCAGCTTTATTTCAGCTGTGAACATGCAAACAGCAGAAATAAGGAAACATAACTGTAGGTTTGCAGTGAATGAAGCCTCAGCTCGACGCTCCACTTTGTCCCTCTTTTCCTTCTCCAAACAGCCACATCAGGAGTCTTTGATTGAGTTTTAAAATATTTAATTACAAATGTCCAAAGATGGGTTCAGGATACCTGAATCCACAGTTATTAAAGCTAAAATAGTTCACAGGGTTTGGACTTTGTTAGGTGACGAGAGAACATCAAAGTGTTTTTTATCTTTAAACAGTATTTTTATCACTTCAGTTGCTCTCACAGCCCTGTTTGTTATTTTAGTAAGTAAGTAAGTAAAGTTTATTTATTAAGCGCTTTTCATAGACAGGTAGTCACAAAGTGCTGCACACAGAGATTAAAATAAACAGTATGATAAATAGCAAAATGCACAATATACACAATATAGAGTTTAAATGTGAATTAAAAATATAACAATGTAAACAGCATTGGTCAACAGAAAGCTTGTTTAAACAGTAAAGTTTTTAACTGTTTTTTAAAGGATCCCACAGAGTCAACCAAACGTAGTTGTAGAGGTAGACTGTGTCAGGTTTCAGTTAACGGACTCAGGCGCAGACCGGGACTCCTTACAGGATTTACAGATTTTTATTCACACAACGACACCAGGTGATGCTATTTACAAAGTGCTGGAGGGAGGGGAGGGGGGTCCAGGGTTCCGGGGTATGTGAGGGAAAAGACGGGAATCTGACGTCCTCCAAAGGCTCTCTCTCTTCACTCCCCACACTGGGGAAACACCATCCACTCACTCGTCCACGGGATGACAGGCAGGCAGGGAAAGGTCCGGGATAGATCTGTACACAGAGATAATAGTTAGAGGCGAACAGACGGAACGAACTCACAGATCCTTATTTGCAATCTACTGAGCGACTGACGCTGATAACTCAACGATCCAGCGACGAGTGACACAGTGCTGCTGTCTTAAATCGGCCTTGTGATTATCCCGATCGGCAGCAGGTGCGTGGGCCAGGGGCGGGAGCCCATAATGAGCATCGCCCCGGCAGGAGAGAGAGAGAGAGAGAGAAAACATGTTGCCTAATACAGAATCAGCTGGTGAGGCACAGGGACCATGACAGTACCCCCCCCTCAACGGGAGCCCCCCGGCGACCCACCAGGCTTATCCGGATGCAGACGATGGAACGCCCGCAGCATGCGCCGGTCCAGGATGGCCGCCCGAGGGACCCAGGACCGCTCCTCCAAGCCATAGCCCTCCCAATCCACCAGGTACTGGAAGCCACGCCCCCGCCGCCGAGAATCTATGATACGGGTGATCGAGTAAGCCGGCAGACCGTCCACGAGCCGGGGGGGAGGAGGGGGCCTGGAAGGCGGGCACAGAGGACTGGACCGGAGAGGTTTAACCTGAGACACATGGAAAACATCGTGTATCTTCATGTTGCGAGGCAGCTTGAGCTTAACAGACACAGGGTTAACCAAAGCCGAGATCTCGAACGGGCCGATATAGGCAGGAGAGAGCTTCCTGGATTCCGCCCGGATGGGAACGAAGCGTGTGGAAAGCCATACCTTCTGCCCAACAGTATAGGCGGGAGCGGAGGACCGGCGGCGGTCAGCGAAGCGTTTGTTGCGGTCCTTGGTGCGTAACAACGCAGCCCGGGTGGCCTTCCACACCCGACGACACCTACGCAGATGCGCCCGGACGGATGGCACAGAGTGTTCACCTTCGATGGAGGGGAAAAGAGGTGGCTGGAACCCCAGAGAAGCTTCGAAAGGGGACCGGCCCGTGGCGGAGGAGGTCATGCTGTTGTGGGCGTACTCGATCCAGGGCAGTTCCTCGCTCCAGACGGCCTGGTTGGAAGAGACGACGCAGCGCAGGGCCGCCTCCAACTCCTGGTTCGCCCGTTCGGACTGGCCATTGCTCTGCGGATGATAACCAGAGGAGAGACTGACCTTAGATCCCAATGAGGTGCAGAACTCCCTCCACACACGGGACGTGAATTGAGGACCCCGGTCAGACACGATGTCATCTGGAATGCCGTGCAGGCGAAAGACATGGGTGGTGAGCAGGCGAGCAGTCTCCAATGCTGTAGGCAGCTTGGGCAGAGCAACAAAGTGAGCCGCCTTAGAAAAGCGGTCAATGATCGTGAGTATGACCGTATTACCTGCAGATGGCGGGAGGCCGGTCACAAAATCCAGAGAAACATGGGACCATGGTCTGGTAGGCGTGGGTAAGGGATGAAGCGGACCCGAGGGTGGCTGGTTTGGGGTCTTGTTTCGAGCGCAGGTTGTACACGCGGAGACGTATTCTTTGGCGTCCCGGCTCAGGGTGGGCCACCAAAAGTAGCGCCGCAGGAAAGCAATTGTGCGGTGTATTCCTGGGTGACAGGAGAAACGGGCTGTGTGTGCCCACTGTAACACCTGAGACCTGACAGGTTGGGGAACGAACAGGCGCCCCGCAGGGCCGCCTCCTGGATCCGGTTCGGCTCTCTGAGCCTCGCGAATGGCCGACTCGATTTCCCAGGAGACAGCCCCCACCACACAGGTGGCCGGGAGGATGGGAGCAGGGTCCGCCGGGTCTTCGGAGGTGGAGAACTGTCGAGACAGGGCGTCCGGCTTGACGTTGCGGGATCCTGGCCTGTAAGTGATTGAAAAGTGGAACCGCGTAAAAAACAGAGCCCACCTTGCTTGTCTGGCGTTAAGCCTCTTTGCGGTTTGCAGATATGCCAGATTCCTATGGTCCGTCCAAACGATGAACGGTTGGGCAGTGCCCTCCAGCCAGTGCCTCCACTCCTCCAAGGCGAGCTTGATGGCAAGAAGTTCCCGATCGCCAATGTCGTAGTTGCGTTCTGCGGGGGTGAGACGACGGGAGAAAAAGGCACACGGGTGGAGCTTACCATCCCTCTGTTGCGAGAGGACCGCTCCTACTCCCGTGTCGGATGCGTCCACCTCCACCACAAACTGCAGGGTTAGGTCGGGCTGGACCAGAATGGGTGCTGAGGCGAATCGCTCTTTCAGCTCCAGGAAGGCTGATTGGGCAGCATCGTTCCACTGAAAAGGAACCTTGGGAGAGGTCAATTGTGTTAAAGGCAGAGCTACCTTGCTATAGTCCCGGATGAACCTCCTATAGAAGTTAGCGAAGCCGAGGAACCGCTGCAGCTGCCGTCGGTTGGGGGGTTCAGGCCACTCCACCACGGCTTTCACCTTAGCTGGGTCAGGACGTAGGTCTCCCTGCTCGATGACGTAGCCTAAGAAGGCAACTGTGGACATGTGGAAGACACATTTCTCACCTTTTACGAACAACCGATTTTCCAGCAGGCGTTGCAGGACCTGTCTGACGTGGGTCTCATGCTCTGACAGTGATTTGGAGAAGATCAGGATGTCGTCGAGGTAGACGAAGACGAACCTGTCGATGAAATCCCTCAAAACATCATTAACGAGTGCTTGAAAAACTGCAGGAGCATTAGAGAGGCCGAATGGCATAACCAAGTATTCAAAGTGTCCAAGGTGAGTATTGAAGGCGGTCTTCCACTCGTCGCCCTCTCGGATCCGAACTAAGTGATATGCGCTCCTCAAGTCCAATTTGCTGAAAACTGTCGCCCCCTGGAGCAGCTCAAAAGCAGAGGTCAGAAGTGGGAGTGGATATTTGTTTTTGATGGTTATGTTATTTAATCCACGGTAGTCGATGCACGGGCGGAGAGACTTGTCTTTTTTCTCGACGAAGAAAAACCCTGCTGCTACGGGCGATGAGGATGCGCGGATCAAGCCGGCGGCGAGGGACTCTGAGATGTATGACTCCATAGCCTCTCGCTCCGGTAGAGAGATGCTGTAGAGACGGCTAGTAGGCAATGGCGCGCCAGGGAGTAAGTCGATAGCGCAATCGTACGGTCGGTGAGGAGGCAACGACTGGGCCCGGTCCTTGCGAAACACTTCGGCGAGATCATGATAAACAGGGGGCACTCCAGACAAATCGGAGGGCGCGGTCGACTTGGCGAGGGAGGCTGGTGTGTGAGGCGGTGAGGCGGATTTAAGGCAGGTCATATGGCATTCCTCTCCCCACCCCGTAATGCGTCCCGTAAGCCAATTAATGCACGGGTTGTGTTGACGAAGCCAGGGGTGCCCGAGAACGAGCGGCGTCCGAGTGGCCTTAAACACAAAAAAACATATTTCCTCAGTATGGTTGCCAGACAGAGTAAGAATAACGGGCTCAGTGACGTGAGTAATGTCAGGTAGGCGCTGGCCGGACAAAGCAGTGACACGCAAAGTGTGGGGAAGAGGTTCCTGCCCTAGCTGAAGGCGGTCTGCTAACTCAGAGTCAATAAAATTCTGTTCCGCCCCTGAATCTATCAAAACGGAGAGAACATGACCTTTGGTGTTGACCGTGAGCTGGGCAGACAGCATTAACCGTGGAGGAGATTTGTCTTGGCTGAGACCGCCCACCAGCACTCCTACCGTCACTGGTGGGCGCGACCTTTTGCTCGAGATGGGCAAGAGGCGACCACATGTCCCTTGTGGCCGCAATAGAGGCACTCACCGGCAGAGATACGGCGCTGGCGTTCCGCGGCGGAGAGATGCGAGCCTCCAATCTGCATGGGTTGCTCTCCTCCGTCTGCGCTCTCTGCCTGCCGGGAAGAGCTGGGCTCCGAGGTGGAGCCAGCCCTCCACTGCCCCGTGGCCTCCTGGGAATTGTAGTGCCGCGGCAGACGACGAGCTCGCAGCCGGTCATCCACCTTAATACATAAAGCCATTAACTCGGTAAGAGAGTGGGGGAGATCTCGCATAATGAGTTCATCTTTCACCTCTTCACGAACATTATTGAGCAGTGCACTCCGTAAGGCCTCCGGGCCCCAGCCTGTCTCTTCAGCCAAAATCCAAAAATCAATAGAATAGTCAAACATGCTCCGCTTCCCTTGTTTGTAGTTCAGCAGACGAAGCGCGGCGACTTCAGCGCCTGAGCCTTTATTGAACACAGTCTGGAATTTAGACAGGAAATCAGCATAGGCAATCCCGGGATCCGAGCTAAGCACGACCTGAGCCCACTTTAAAGCCCGGTCCCGCAGCAACTGGACAAAAAAGGTTATTTTGGCACCGTCGTTGTTATGGAAGCGCCGCTGCTCACGGAACACAAGAGTACATTGAGCCAGAAAACCAGCACACTTGTCCGACTCACCCGTAAAAGGTTCCGGCGTGGGCAGGGGTCCGTCCGAGGGTGGCAGAGGTGCCGGAGGTGTGCTCGCAGCGGCAGGCGCAGGCTCCTGGGGGGCGGGAGCCGCCGGCCGGGGATCACTCTCCAGAGGTGTTAAGCGAGCGACCGCCTGCGTAAGCGCCGCCATTTCGTGGTGGAGCCGCTCGAGCATTTGCTCATGTCGAGCCAGAGCAGCTCCCTGAGCGATGAGTGCCTGAGCGACAGGGTCCTGAGCGGCTGGGTCCCGACCTGCTGAGTCCATGATGGCTGGATCGTTCTGTCAGGTTTCAGTTAATGGACTCAGGCGCAGACCGGGACTCCTTACAGGATTTACAGATTTTTATTCACACAACGACACCAGGTGATGCTATTTACAAAGTGCTGGAGGGAGGGGAGGGGGGTCCAGGGTTCCGGGGTATGTGAGGGAAAAGACGGGAATCTGACGTCCTCCAAAGGCTCTCTCTCTTCACTCCCCACACTGGGGAAACACCATCCACTCACTCGTCCACGGGATGACAGGCAGGCAGGGAAAGGTCCGGGATAGATCTGTACACAGAGATAATAGTTAGAGGCGAACAGACGGAACGAACTCACAGATCCTTATTTGCAATCTACTGAGCGACTGACGCTGATAACTCAACGATCCAGCGACGAGTGACACAGTGCTGCTGTCTTAAATCGGCCTTGTGATTATCCCGATCGGCAGCAGGTGCGTGGGCCAGGGGCGGGAGCCCATAATGAGCATCGCCCCGGCAGGAGAGAGAGAGAGAGAGAGAAAACATGTTGCCTAATACAGAATCAGCTGGTGAGGCACAGGGACCATGACAGACTGTTCCACAGCCTTGGTGCCACAGACTGAAAGGCTCCGCCCCCTTTCATCTTCAGACGTGTTCTGGGAGCAACCAACAAACTCTGAGTCTGTGAGCAGAGACAGCGAGCAGCAGTGTATTTAGTGAGAAGCTTGGATAAATAATCTGGGGCCATTTAGTGCTCTGTACGTTAAAACAATCATTTAAAAAGAATTCTAAAATCTATTGGGAGCCAATGTAAAGAACATAAAATAGGAGTGATGTGAGCTCGCTGGGTAGAGCGAGTTAGTAGTCTGGCTGCTGCGTTTTGTACAGCTTGGAGGCGAGAAAGAGATGATTTATCCAAGCTGGTAAACAGGGAATTACAATAATCTAAACACGATGACACAAATCCATGGACAATTTTTTCCAGTTCAGCTAAGGAGACCATATGTCGCAGTTTAGAAATATTCCTTAAATGAAAGAAACAGGAACGAGACAGAGACTTTACATGTGAGTCAAGGCCCAAAGAAGAGTCAAATATTATTCCAAGATTTCGAATATTTGGCTCAGCAGAAGAACAGAAAGGGGCAACAACTTGACTGATTTTAGAATATAGATCAGGAGGAGCTATGATCATGGTCTCTGTCTTGTTCTAACAAGGTAGCTGTTAGAAAGCCAATCAGAGATTTGAGTTAAAGCCTGGACTAGGGTGGACAGCCTATCCAGCTGATGAGGCTTAACCAGAGCTCTTATGTTTCACTCAGTGCTCCCACCAAACACCTTGGAGGACACATTAGTGTGATTTAGATTTCATTGGTGTAAACACCAGTCACACAAGCTAACCCATGGAGGCAGCAGCAGGCTTTGCGTTTGGTAAAGTCTGTTGGCTTAAACTAAGAGAGTTTAGTTTGTTAGCACAAAGAGCTGTCAGCTAAAGCCCCGAATGCACTTTGAATACAGACGAACTGAGAAAAACACTTTAAATACAGCAAACAGTCAAACTGACCACATGTTTTTCTGCTGATCATCCACAGCAGTACGTTTAGCATTCATGCTAGCAGCAGGCTATGACTGTTAGGGTTGCCAACCGTCCCTTAAAAAACGGAATCGTCCCGTATTTAGAAACAAAAGCACACGTCCCGTATTGAGCTAATAAGGGACGCACTTTGTCCCGTAATACAGTGAGAATCAAAAGTGGTCTATAAATGTTTATGGAATTAACGCTTTGTTTGAAAACATAATTCCCAGCCTCTCTCCTGCTTTGTGACCAATGAGCTGACAGCACACTTATGACAATTCAGATTACCGCTCATCTCATTGGTTGAGGAAAGGTCGCTTGCGGAGAAAATACCGGAAGACAACAGATGACCACAACAAGAAGCATGGCCAACAGGGAAACAAACGCCGACACTGCGGTGCAAGTCTCGGACGACAGTACACCTAAAGCTGGGCAGACACTGTGCGATTTTTTCAGTCACGTTATTCAGCTCCTGCTCAAACTGCACGATTGACTCGCAGGGGTTAGAAGTTGGTAGGTCACGATGCAGGTCTCACACTATACGGCCCGATGCTCTGATGCGACCTGAGTGCTCACACTGTGCCTCCATATAATGAAGGTTATAACAGAAAATCTGTCGCTCTCTCTCTCTGTCTTTCTCTCACACAGACACACCACCACCATCAACTTTGCTAAATTGCTAATGAAAAACATGATCAGGCAGCTGTGATTGAGCAGCAGTGTAAATCCAACTATGTTCACGGTTGTTGTGGTCGTGATAATTTTGTGATGCCACATTGAAAAGGCTCTGATGAGCTTTCCAAAGTTCTACAGTTGTGCCTCCATCGCTTGTGTCCAGATCACACGCTGCACTGCCGTGCTGCTCCGTCTTTTTCACCAACGTTTACGTGTTTGCGCGTGAGCAGTGTGAACGGCTGTGGTGACACGCTCACAAGCGATTGATGATCGGGAGCTGGTCGTGAGGTGTTAATCGCTTCTCGTTACCCCACGTATACTACACGATGCACGATGAAGGCCAAAATTGGGCCGATCGCCAAATCGGTCGCATGACTCAAAAATCATCTCAAAATGGGCCAAAAATCGCACAGTGTGAGCCCAGCATCAGAGCAGCAATGTTTGTTCGCTCAGAGAAAGAAAAAAAGGCTGCAAAAGTACAGGGAGGAATGGGAAAAGGAAAACACCTGGCTGGAAAAGTGCACGATAACACATATAAAGCGCACTGCACTGTGTGCCGGCGCACTTTTTCCATAGGCATGCTTCTAATGGTGGGCACATGAAGAACATGAGGGGCGTGAAAGCTCGGGGAA
This sequence comes from Mchenga conophoros, assembly GCF_057382185.1. Lineage (NCBI taxonomy): Eukaryota > Metazoa > Chordata > Actinopteri > Cichliformes > Cichlidae > Mchenga > Mchenga conophoros. The sequence continues at coordinate 22,638,942 of NC_140528.1, read as the reverse complement.
CCCTTAACCAATTTGTTGTCCACCAGGCCACGGCAGAAACAGATATGGTATGTAGACACTGGTTTGTTTTTTAAACCCTCTGGTTAAGGTTAATATGGGCATGTGCAGTGAATATCAGTGCTATGTGGCCAGAAGTGTGATAATATAATTTATTTTGTGTAATAAACAACTGCAAGGATAGATGATTACAACAAATAGATGACTAATACATAAAAGTAATACATAGATGAATAATGATGATGAGTTATGATGCGTAATCATGGGAACAAGAGGGTTTACAAACAGGAGCAGCTGATTAGCATTAGAAAAGCTGAAATAATACCTCAGCTGAAGCCAATTGCACTAAATGCCCTATATGTGCACTGTTACAAGAATATTTTTCGTTCTATTGCTTTCTATTAATTTATATAATTTTAAGTTATGCAGGACAGAGTTCTTTTAAAGAAAGATTTACTTTTATTCTCAAAAGTTAAGCATGACAGGCTTCTGTTTAAGAAAGAGACCTGTTTTACTGTGTTAATGTTGTCATTTTGAGCTAAAAATAAATGGCTAAAGGATCATTTGTTTCCCATATGGTCATATCACAAAGAATATGCATCTGCTTAAATCAAATTCAAGTCAAATGGTTAAAAAATAATTTCACACACACAAAAAAGAGCTAAAAAATTCACCACACTGGGAAGGGTGAAGACAACTAGGTTGCCCGGCCCTGGCCACGAGGTGTCCCTTATTTATTTTTCAGGGAGTTGGCAACCCTAATGACTGTCCACTGAGCACCAACACAGGTAGGAGCGAGCAGTGATGAAGCAGGACTGTGGGCAAGTTTGAGCTACAATCCTATTGGCTTCTCAGTTTCTCCAAAGAAAAGGGGAAAAATTCTTGGTGTTGTGAAGATGTGAGTTGGTCTTGTTGTCGTGGGGCTGGAAGGATGCTGGCAGTGAGAGGCTTTTCATACAGTGTTGAGTAACAGAATGAGAAGAAAGCCTCTGCACATGAAACAAGGTGCTCGTAGTGTTTGTTTACTGTGTTTGTGCCACAATGTCAGATCAGTTGTAGATTCACATGCAGACTTGTCCAGTGAAACCAATGCAAGTACTGCAGTACAGAGCAAAGACTAAGCAAGCCAGGAGAGCTCTCCAACTTTCTGAAAGTATCAGGATATTTGAGTGATAAGAAAAAGTGGATCGTGCAACAATGTCCCTCAGCACACAAAACAATCAAAGCAGAATAAATATAATGTTTTAGATCAAACACTTACAGGGACCTGAAGACAGAGAACCAACAAAATGTCATGGCTAACAGAGGAACTCAAGCACAGACTGAGTTCTGACAAACAAAAAGGTGACAGTTTATTTACCAAAGGGGTGAACCACAGTGCTCTATATATGTACAGTGAGTTGGGGAGGGGGTCCAGGGCTCCAGGGAAAAGAGGGAAGGGAGTCCACACTCACTCCTCTTCAGTCACTCTTGTCCTGCTCTCCACTCACACAGCCACACACGGGAGTCACAGGTAAGCGTCTGTAACCAGGTCCGGGGAAATATTTACTCAAAGTATACACAAAGTTAACCCAACTGGTGAATTAAGAGAGAGATTTCTTAGCAAGGAGCTGAGATCATGAACACAGGAGGGTCAATGTCCCAGCGACGAACTGCTCCATGCCGCAGCGTTAAATGGTTACCGGTAAGCCCAGGTGAATCAGCAACAGGTGGTGTAATCATCATAGCTGTGTGGACCAAGAGCGAGAGGCCATTACAAGCTCCACCCAGGCAGGCAAAACGCTAGCAGGAGAGAGCAAAACATAAAACCTGAAAAGCCATCATGAGCCAGAGACACGGAGTTTATACTAGAAGAGAAACCTGCTCATCTTCATCATGTTTGTTTAAATAGAGAAAATCAGAAGTCTCTGTGTGTCAGACCACGGCTCTACACGGACACTTCTAAGCTGCTTCAGAGTGAACTGACCCAGATAATCTGCACACAGCGGCTGTAAAACAGTGAAAGTCATAACTGTGTCTCTCTGATGGAAAGCTTTTATTGTGAAGTCAGGAAGTCTGCAGGAAGTGTTGAGTTTGTATTCATCACTCAGTGTTTAATGAGACAGGCAGACAGGAAGAGCAGCTCATTAGTGTTGATGAAATCAAAGGAACTGTGAGGAACTGCAGTTTGGTCACATCTGGATGTTTTTCACTGACAGTAAATGTTTTAGTGATAAAGAAATGTGTTCACAGAGAGAGGAAGAGGAGTGGTGTTTGTGATGAGGAGCAGCTGTCCTGCTGTGCTTTGTGTCAGGACGTCCTGAAGGATCCATTCTCTACCAGCTGTGGACACTGGTTCTGCAGACAGTGCATCTCCTCATACTGGGACCAGTCTGCTTCATCGGGAGACTCCTCCTGTCCCCAGTGTGGAGAAAGATCCAGAAGCAGAGCTGGACTGCAGACAGCCAGTCAGAGCAGCTGTGTACAAAGTAAGACTGAACATCTGTCTGCTGATGGACTCATTTCTGAAAACTGGACTTCTTGTGTTGTTCAGACATTGAAGAGTTTTCTTTCTCTTTAGTCTCATTGTTTTTCTTTCTTTCAGCAGATGTTGGTCTGCAGGAGGTTTTAGATGAACATAAGATCAGTCTGAGGAGGAGATGTGAACGTGTGACTGAAGGAAGTGATGAAACAGGAAGTAGAACCCTCCTCAACACCATCTACACTGAGCTCTACATCACAGAGGGACAGAGTGAAGAAGTTCATACCCAACATGAGGTGAGGCAGCTGGAGACAGCTTCCAAGATGGACGCCCTCCATGACACTCCAATCAGGTGCCAGGACATCTTTAAAGCCTTACCTGACCAACAGAGACCCATCAGAGTGGTTCTGACCAACGGCGTGGCTGGTGTTGGAAAAACCTTCTCAGTGCAGAAGTTCACTCTGGACTGGGCAGAGGGCTTGGAGAACCAACATGTCAGTGTGGTGGTTCTGCTTTCATTCAGGGAGCTGAACCTGATCAGAGATGAGCAGTACAGTCTTCTGGAGCTGCTCCATGTTTTCCATCCAACATTACAGAAGGTCACAGCAGAGAAGCTGGCTGTCTCTCAGCTTTTGTTCATCTTTGACGGCCTGGATGAAAGCAGACTTTCATTGGATTTCACCAACAGGAAGCTGCTGTCTGATGTCACACAGAAGTCATCAGTCAGCCAGCTGCTGACAAACCTCATCCAGGGGAATCTGCTTCCCTCGGCTCTCGTCTGGATAACTTCCCGACCCGCAGCAGCCAATCAGATCCCTCCTACATGTGTTGACAGGCTAACAGAAGTACGAGGCTTCACTGACGCCCAGAAGGAGGAGTACTTCAGGAGGAGATTCAGTGATGAAGAGCTGTCCAGCAGAATCATCTCCCACATGAAGACATCCAGGAGCCTCCACATCATGTGTAGTATCCCAGTCTTCTGCTGGATCACTGCTACAGTTCTGGAGCACATGTTGACTACAGAGCAGAGAGGAGAGCTGCCCAAGACCCTGACTGACATGTACTCACACTTCCTGCTGGTTCAGACAAAGAGGAAGAAGAACAAGTACCATGAGGGACGTGAGACGAGTCCACAGGAGCTGACGAAGGCTGATAGGAAAGTTCTTCTGAAGCTGGGGAGGCTGGCGTTTGAACATCTGGAGAAAGGAAACATCATGTTCTACCAAGAAGACCTGGAGCAGTGTGGTCTGGATGTGACAGAGGCCTCGGTGTACTCAGGAGTTTGTACAGAGATCTTCAAAAGAGAGTGTGTGATCTTCCAGAAACCAGTCTACTGCTTTGTTCATCTGAGCATTCAGGAGTTTCTGGCTGCAGTCTACATGTTCCACTGTCACACCAACAGGAAGACAAAGGTGCTGAAGAACTTTTTGGGAAAAAAATACAACGAGTCCTCTCTGGATGATTTCCTGAGCAGAGCCATGTATAAATCCCTCCAGAGTGAAAATGGCCACCTGGACCTGTTTGTTCGCTTCCTTCATGGCCTCTGTCTGGAGTCCAACCAGAGACTCTTAGTAGGTCTGCTGGGTCAGACAGAGATCAGTCCAGGAACCATCCAGAGAGTCATCAACAACCTGAAGGAGATGAACAGTGATGAAATCTCTCCTGACAGAAGCATCAACATCTTCCACTGTCTGATGGAGATGAACCACCTCTCATTATTTCAGGAGATCCAAGAGTTCCTGAAGTCAGAGAACAGATCAGTGAAGAAACTCTCTGAGATCCAGTGCTCAGCTCTGGCCTTCATGCTGCAGATGTCAGAGGAGGTTCTGGATGAGTTGGACCTGCAGAAGTACAACACATCAGAGCGGGGACGACAGAGACTGATTCCAGCTGTGAGGAACTGCAGAAAGGCTGGGTGAGTCCAGATGTGATCATTAACATCATTGATCAGTGTAGGTTAGTAGTTTAATTTTGAAAATAAAATCAGATTGTAACCACAAAGTGTTTGTGTCCGTACGCTGCAACCTTCCACACCATTCCTTTATTGTACAGACTCAGCAGCAGCTCCATGGATCCCAAATCCAAGAGTGGAGAACAGATTTGAAGTGTGTCACATCCATGCAGTCACAGCTGTTTCCACCATGTTTCCACTGATATTAATCCTGTTCAATGACACGTTTCATATCAGTGAATATGTTCTTTAGGACGTCCACTGACATGTTTAAGTGTCCTGCTGGAAATCACTCAAATCATCCATGAAATCCATGAAAAATCCTTTTAGTGTTTCTAACTTCACCCTCTGTCCTCTCTCTCTCTCCATCCTCCTCACTGCTTCTTTCACTGATAATCACACAAACATCGTATTCAGCTACAAAATAACACAATAATATCATCTGATGATCATTATTATAAGAGCAGGATCCATATTTGATATCAGAGTAACACACTGCTTGGTTATGTGCAGTCATCATCAGTGACTGTGGGTCAAACAGAAGCTCTCTGATTGGTTGCTGACCTTGGTCACCTGTCCACTCTCACCTGTTTGTGTTTGCTCTCTCTTTGCTGTCTCCATCCTCTCTCTCCTTTCTCTCCCTCTCTGTCTTTGTACGTCACTCAGGTCCAATGGAAACAGTGACATTTACAAACCAATCAAAGACAAACTGATCCATGTCAGGTTATAACAATATTCAAAGTGAATACAGGCTGCTGCTGGACACAGACAGGTAACATCATTTTGACTTGCTGTCACCTGGATCTGGACTCATAAACACTGAAGCCCTGAACAGGAATACAAATCATTTTCTGCCAACTAGCGACACACCAGCAGATAATGGCTCAGAAAGCTCAAATGAGCCAATCATTTCTGTGTTTAGTTCCCCTGAAATCAGATCTGATATCAGCAGCTCTGAGTTCATTCATCATTATTGTCCAGTGATGAGATTTCTGCTCCGTTTGGTAACAGTCAGCAGGTTTTTCCTGCGTGTGGACGTGAACAGTCGTACCTGACAGCAGGTAGCAAACAGAGATCATCTTTCCAGCTGGAACTCTTCACTGAGCTGAACTCATTCAAAATGTTCTGGAGTCAAAACAGGAAACAGTCCAAATGTGTGTCTTCACTCTGACTCTGGATCAGATCTCAGTGACAGACTGTGGACATTATGGAAGCCTAAATGTGACACCATCTTCCTCCTTCATCTGCAGATTAAAGCCAAACAAAGATTCTCATTAAAAGTCTGCAGGTCTGAGAGAGACTCAATCATTGTGTCATGTCAAACACAGTAAGAGGAGCTGAAGCACAGATGTGAAGAGCAGATTCATCAGATTATGACCTCACTCTGTTTTGTCTTCATATACATTCAGTCTGTGTTTATAATGCAGATTTTCTGCTTTTATAATAACACATTTTATATTTTCTATCATCACAGACTGACTGAGTGTGGACTCTCAGAGTCTCACTGTGAAGTTGTGGCCTCAGCTCTGAAGTCCAACCCCTCCCATCTGACAGAGCTGGACATGAGTAACAACCTCAACCTCCAGGATTCAGGGATGAAGCTTCTGTGTGCTGGACTGGAGAGTCCAAACTGTCGACTGGAGACTCTGAGGTGAGTTCACTGACTGCGGCTATTGTTGTTTTTCTATATTTCAGGTCTTTGATGTTTGAAACTTTCTTTAGTTCCTAAATGTTCAGGATGTGTCTGAAGACAAATGTGAAGAAGTTTGAGTGCTTTCAGAAATGTTGTCTTTCCAAACGACTGAACAACAGTTTTTCCTTTTGGCTCCAAACAGAAGTGACAGACTTGAGCAGGGTTCATTTAAAGGCTGACAGAAGTGGAGTGGTGACGGGGAGATGTTTGACAGGACAGTGTTTCAGCCTCCACAGGTTCATGTTGTGCTCCATCAGTCAGTGAAGATGAAGTCAGTGCTGATGAGGCTGTAGAGTGTGTGAGGGATGTGAATGAGGATGATGAAGATCTGATGATAGCAGATAAAAACAGGCTGCAGAGACTTTGAGCCATACAGGGCACACAGTGTGTGTACAGAACAGCTGAAATCATTATGGAGGCCTCACTGGGATATGGAAGCATCACAGTACAGCTTCAGTGAAGCATTAAAGTCTCTGATATGAGATGAGAAATGAAGCAGCCAGAGCTTTTTCATGAGTGGATATCCACTGTGACTGTGAGCTGCTGCTACAGCCTCCAGATTAGCCAGCAGCTCATCCTGCTCAACATTTCCTCACCAACTTTAATGGAAGTGTGATGTTTTCAGCTGGAGTGATGGTCAGGGTGGCCTCCCTCTCCTCTTCTTCTTTCATTTGTAAAGCCACTTCTGCTGCTTTCATTCATTTGGAAGTCCTGTAGCTGAGTTTGGGAGAGACTAACAGCCTCGGCAGCAGAGGGGAGAAAGGCTGTAACACCACCACTTTACTCTGTTCTACCTGTCACATCATTTTATCAGGAAACAAATATGCTCATGTTTTTACTATGTTTGTCTTGAAGATGTAAGAAGATCACTGTTAAGTCTAATTGTTGAATGTTGCCATTGTGTTTCTTAAATTTGTACAGTCTTAGTTCAAGCAGTAGGATCAAAGCCATTCCTTTGATCCTGGCCACCTCTCCAACCACTCTGTGCTGGGGGAGGTTTTATTGTAGATACATCCTATCTGGAAGATCTGTTTCTTTTGATGTAAACTTCCTGGGTTTACGACCCTTTGGTCAGCAGGAGGTCTGACACACACACACACACACACACACACACACACACACACACACACACACACACACACACACACACACACACACACACACATTCTCACATAACACACACACACACACACTCAGTGTATACATTTACATACAGTCCTTGTCTATGTAACCAAACGGGGTTGCAGGGGGAGGTGTTTTGTAAACTATTGTTTGAAGTTTGTCAATAAAAGGCAGCGAGAGGAGGCCACCATTGTGGTCATTTCGACGTGCTGGTCACAGATGGAAGGGCCTCCCTTGCGCAAGAAATCGATCGAACACTGTTGCCTTGTTTTTCTTTCATGGGAATAAGTCCTGGATACAGCGGGGTCTGAGTTTAGACCCAACAATCACATGGTGCTTTTTATTATTGTGTTGGTTTGTTTGCTGTCTCTTGGATGGAGCCCAGCTGTGCGTGGCCCCTGGGCCTGTGGTCAGAGTGTGTGCTGGATAATCCGGCCCAGGATGAGGCCAAACTGACATGGGATGAAATGTCTGTCACATAATTGAGCTTAGTGTAGTTTCATTTCTGCACAATTTAAAACAACCAAAACTTTGTTCTGTCTTTTCTATGTTATACTGTAGACTTTCTTTGATACTGTGTCCAAAAGGAGCAGCTTTTACTTTGAAGGGGAGGCGTCTCTGTTTCCTCTTCAGGTTGGATGATGGAAGCAAATTAGTAGCTGTGTCCCAAAACGTCGGCTGCATCCTCCAGAGGCTGCATTTGAAGGCCGATTACATCACAGCCAGGCGATGAAGGCTGTCCGTATTTGTCGACTCCTTCAAATGTGCCCGACAAATGCGTCCTTCATTTCCCCGAATTTGAAGGATTCGTCGGGTGTGTCCTTCGTGGCCCACCATATCCCAGAATTCATAGCGTGGCCCAGCCAAATTTCAGCTGCCAACAATGGCGGCAGCTACTAAGTTTTCAAATTACTCTTATTAATCTTTCTGGGTCACAAAATAAACTTTTAACATATTTTCAGGCGAGAAAGTAGCTGTGTAAACTTCAAATATCTGCTTGGTTTATCAAGACATCACATATTTGCAAAAGTGTGCCGACGTTTTCGGAGACGTCTGTTACCCACCCGCTCGCTAGCAAGCCGGGGGGTTCAATGGTCACTCCAGCCGGCGAGAGCAGCGGACGCCCGGCTTCATCGTTTTCAGACCCCGCTCTTTCGCTACTCAGGTGAAACACGATATATAAGTCACTCGGATAACTTAAAAATGTAATTGTTTGCCTTTTTTCTGTGTTTTATTTGTTCCGGAGTAAATCGGTTTGGCTGAGATCAAAGTTCCTCCGGGATTTTCACACAGCTGAATAAACGTTAAACAGGAAACTGATTAAACAGAAGTGTGAGACGGTCGAGAATTTACGCCAGTGTCCTGTTATATTTTAGATAGCAAGGAGCAGACGGCCGAGTTTATTAAACTCCACCAACACAGCGGTGACGCAAATCTGAAGGCTCGACCGTCCCATTTCACAGCCTCGCACTTCCAGCCTTTTCGGTCTTTGAAGGACCCGGCCCACGTAGACCGCGAATACCGGGTCCTCCGAAGGATGCAGCCGACGTTTTGGGACACAGCTAGTGTGTGATGTTCTTTCAGTGTTGCACTTTGTAGACGCTCCCTGAGCACTGGTCTCACAGCCAGCTGCACATAGAGACCAGTGTTGTTAGTCCAGGTCAGAAGATGACTTGTTGGAATGAAAATGAGCTTGTAGTTTGTCTGCTTTAATAATGTGACTGGAAAAAGGTGTTGGACTTCAAATATGTCCATTTCTTTCACACTTCACCTTTAAAAGTGAAGCCTTGTGGTTCCTGGAAGGAAAAACACGACTTTTTCAAGTCTTTGTCCTGTTTTTATGAGAAATGTACGACTTTAATGTGAAATATTCAGAGTTTTTTCTCTTGTTGTGTTTGTTTGAAGCTGCTTCCTGTTGGCTTCAGCTGTTTGGAGTTTCCATTTTCTAAACTTCTACATTCTGAACCTTCTTCAGCTCTGAACAGATGATGAAACACTGAATGATTTCAAGCTCACACTTTGTCTAATAAACTTACATCTTTCATTCTTTATACAGATTGTGGGACTGTGGTTTGTCAGAGATCAGCTGTGATTATCTGGCAGCAGCACTGAAGTCCAACCCCTCCCATCTGAGAGAGCTGGACCTGAGATACAACGACAACCTGCAGGATTCAGGAGTGAAGCATCTGTGTGGTTTCCTGGAGAGTCCAGGATGTGGACTTGAAACTCTGAGGTCAGTCAGCATGTTTTAGTTGTGCTGAGATGAATATGATGTGAAAGTTGTGCTGACACTAAACTGCAGACATCAGGCTGATATTATACTGATCCACACTGAGGATCTTCATGGTAAAGTCTGTTTTCTTCTTCTCTGGTTTAGTCCATTGACTGCAGCAGAACAATGTTCACATTTCAAACAGTGAGACTCAACGTATGGCCCGCGGCCCACACGCGGCCTGCCCACCTTTCCTGATTCAGAGAGAGGGGACCCTGATTAACTGTGTAGTGTTCTTCCTCACAGTTCTAAGTATCAGACACAACAATGAATAATCCACAGCTGACTGTCTTTAGCAGGTCAAAGGTCACGGCACACAGCAGGCAGTGGGAAATATTATAACTCTGATCATTTATCAGCACATATCCATATGTATAAAAACAAAGCTGACACTGTGAGACTTGATCAGAGGTGTGATCATCACAGCAGAGGCCTTTGTGTCAAAGTCACTGAGGATCAAACAGAAACACATGAAGCAGATTTTCCTGTTCTGGCTTTTTATAGCAGATAACCTTCAAAATATTCTGCAGTCCATCAAAACTGAAGCAAACCATGAATCAACATGTGAACATGAGCTGATGCTGCTGAAGTGAAGCAAAGTTACAGAGGTTTGATTACAGACACAGCTGAGAGTTTGTAATCTGTCATCATTTTAAAAGGTTTACATTTCTTCAGTATATCCACATTTGCAGCTGGTACCTCAACCTCCACTTGTCCAACACAACTGCTGTCCACTGCCTCCATGACATTGTGATTTTGCTGTTGGTCTTCTGTCAGATCTTCATCAATCACTTCTGCACGGGGCACACCTTCAGACTCTGCAGCTGCATAACGAAAGCCTGTAAGATAAAATTAGACATAAGGTAAATGTACACCAATATTCCAATGACAGGTGTGTGATTCATCTGGAAGTTATGTGCGGATTAGTGTACAGTGATAGCAATTTAGTATGTTTTTAGAGGGGGGGGGGGGGGGGTTGTTTACCTCCGATGGGTGCTCTTTTTCGCTTCCGTTGCGTACGCCTTGAGTGCCGGTCCGAGTCTGATACAGGTATGTCGTCATGCCCCATGTGCAGTGTTGGTGCCCAGTCTGGATTTGTTACATCCATTTCATATGCTGGTTTGCCTGCAATAATGCCAAATCATAAGCTACTCAGTCGACATGATGTGGTTCTGCAGCATCACACATTAGCATGTTTTATCTCATTATCTATGACCTCAGCACGTTGAAAATAACACTAAAAGCCTTTCAAGAGTGATATGAATTAATTTAGAACTCACCGGAAAGAAAATGCCGTGAGCAAACCAACAAAAAGCTGGGGATTGCAGAGAACTCGATATCCGCTCGTCTCACCGCTGCAATCCAAGCCTGACGTCTTTGTTTAGTAATATCGGATACATGGGATCCCTCACGTTGCCTCCAGGATGGAAAACGATGAAAAGAGAGCCCGTTATCCAGCTTCTTGCCTTCACGATCGTGTGATCTAACGTTGCAACCGACAACACAACACGTACGATCCATAGCTGAAATGGTATCCTTTGGCTGGCCTACTGTCATGGCGGAAGGGGGCATGGCCCATCTCCCGTGACATCACGCTCCAAAGCCCTATAGGTGGGAAAATGTACCATGTCGACCAATCAAAAATGATATGGAAACATGACATTTGGTTGTTTAGCAAAAGGGGGAAGTTTTAGGAGTGACCGGCAAGAGAGAGCGAGTGAGCGAAAGAGAGAGAGAGTTTTGATACGTGAGAGATTTGTGACGTTTACCGTGTTTGGTCTCAAGTTAGTTTGTTGTCTTGTGTATTTAGTGTGTAGCTGTTGTTTTGTTTTGTGTGTCAGTTCTACTAGTGATCGTCACAGTTGCTGCCTTAAAGCCAACAAAGGCAGATTGCAGTGTAAACGCTGAGTGACACACCTGCTGTCAGACCTGCAGGTTTATCCCTGTGCTGTTCTCATATGTGTTAGAGTGACACAAACTATTGTTTGACACCTGATTGTTCTGTAAATAGTTTGAAATGATTATATGAAAAACGTCTGAGCCTTGGCTGCATTTTTTGGTAAATAGTACCATATAACTTTGTTGTTTGCAAAACGTGTGCGTATTTTTAAAAGTGTACAATCTCTATTTGCAAACAACAAACAGATGATTCGTTAAACATGTGTGTGGTTTTTACAGTCAAAATATCACTTTCTACTTGTATTTTAAATTTTGTCTGAATTTAGATAAATTGTGCTGATACAGTTGGTCAAAATGAGAAAATAACAGATTGGCAAGATAAACTGTTTTTAAAGGTAAAATATAGAGGCCACATCAAAAGTAGTCAAGAAGGGTTAAAGGCTAAAAGCAAAGTTGTCACCAAGTACTGTTTATATTTGTGTGTATTGCTGCAGCTTTTTTGAGTATTAATTTGGTGCCTTTGTGTGAAATAATGGTATTGTGAGTGATCCATATAGTCACAAAGAATAGCCACTTGTTTCTGTGCTACCAAAGTTCCCCGGCTTTCATTCAAAATGTGTTTATCGTCAGCACCTGCACATTAAACTACTTAAACATTATAAATGTCTTCAAGCTCACACTGAGGCCTGTGGGGTACTATCAGCCACTGAGACAGTACACACATTTATATGTGTTTGTATATGAATATTTCATACTTTAAGACTGCCTGTTTATTTAAGGGAGATGAACAAAATACATTGGAATTGTACAAAATAATATCATGGATGATAAATTAAATAGATTTTAAGTAGATGCTTGTGCATTCTTAAAGTCTTATATGTTGAACTGAACTATGTGATCTGTTCAAAGCCTTAATCTTAATTTGAAGTGAAATGTGCATTTTGAGTTTATACACTATGTATATAAGGCGACCGTTTCCTTTTGCAGTATTTTTGTGTGGTGTACTTTTCTATGTCTTAACAAAAGGGGAACAAAGGTGTTTAAGTTCACCTAGGATGATGTGTTTTAATTTTCACATGGTCTTGCTTGAATTTGACCCTGACAAAGGCGTATGAACTCTGTCAGCTGTTTGGAGTTTCCATTTTCTAAACTTCTACATTCTGAACCTTCTTCAGCTCTGAACAGATGATGAAACACTGAATGATTTCAAGCTCACACTTTGTCTAATAAACTTACATCTTTCATTCTTTATACAGATTGGGGAGGTGTGTTTTGTCAGAGATCAGCTGTGATTATCTGGCAGCAGCACTGAAGTCCAACCCCTCCCATCTGAGACAGCTGGAGCTGAGCTACAACAACAAGCTGCAGGATTCAGGAGTGAAGCATCTGTGTGGTTTCCTGGAGAGTCCAGGATGTGGACTTGAAACTCTGAGGTCAGTCAGCATGTTTTAGTTGTGCTGAGATGAATATGATGTGAAAGTTGTGCTGACACTAAACTGCAGACATCAGGCTGATATTATACTGATCCACACTGAGGATCTTCATGGTAAAGTCTGTTTTCTTCTTCTCTGGTTTAGTCCATTGACTGCAGCAGAACAATGTTCACATTTCAAACCTTCAAAGAAGAAGAAAAATCCTCCACTGGATAATTCACTGTGAAACTCTCCAACTCTTCATTCCACCTTAAAGTCTGTCTGACACTGAAATCCAAAGCAAAATGTGCGTTTGCTTTACAGACAGCAGTCCAACACAAACATACACACATCATCCAAAACACAGTCCAACATCCAAATCTCCTCCACTGCCAGCATGAATGATGGGAAAGAGAAGGAGGAACACTCTGACATTCAGGGTTAGAATGAGTTTCATGAAGCAGACTGTGAAGATCAAAGCTGCATTAGAAAGCTTACATGAATGAATGAGTGGACAGAAGTGGACAGAGATCATCTGAAGCACTTCAAAGGCTTTAAATCAGCACATTTCTCTTTATTCTTTATCAACTCTGTTAGTTTCTCTCAGTTTTCTGTGGAATGAAGCTAACAGCAGGCTAATAAGATGCTGACCAATAGGTTTCTATTAAAGGTTGTAATTTGTATATGAAAAAGTGCTTTGGCTCAGCAGGGATCAGCTTACAGGTAGAATACAGCTGCTGGATGGGATTAGCATGTCATAGCTATCTACCAAACTGCTAACTGGGGGATTTCAGGCCATCTATGGATCATTTTTGCTAACTGTTTATTCAGCTTAGGCTCACAGGGCTGCAGCCTGTGCCCTAGCTGTCATAGGGCAAGAGGCGTGGTCCACCTGCACAGGTGAGCAGTCCATCACAGGGCCAACAGAGAGAGACAGAGAAGCACTCTCTCACATCCACACCTACAGCCAATTTAGAAGCACCAATGAACCTAAGCAGCATTTCATTGGACTGTGGGAGAACATCCAACCTCCACAGAAAGGCCAACAAGCTTCAACCTACAACCTTCTTGCTTTAAGGCACTAGTGCGAACCACTTTTCCCCATTTCAGCCCAAATCCTGCATCTTCCTGTTTCTGACTCCAGGCCAGCTCCACTAACACTTTCTCATCAGACACTGCCACCTAGTGGAGGAAGTCTTAGTTCCATTTGAAGCTTCAGATGACAGTTAGTTCCTTTACAAAGAGGTGGAGGTGGTGGGGCCACAGCACCATCATCACTGAGTGCCATAGGACACTTAACCTTTGTTTCCATATGCTGGGAACTTCCTGTTGTTCCAAGGAGGACTGGAAAATGTGTGAAAATCTCCCAGTCAGTTCCTCACAGCACACTTCAATCATTTCCCTCCCACAGCATCAGGACCAGGGCTTTTTCTCTCTTTGGTCCCACTAAGAGATTTCCACACAAACACCTCATCAGTGGGACTCTCAGAGCTACCAGCCCTTTGCTACAATCACAAAGCTCTTCATTGAAATCAATGATATCAAAGCTGGAATCAAATGAGTCCAAGTCTTCTGCTGATTCAGCATCACATTCATCTTTGCTCCTTGTTCTGCATCCCCACCATGGACTTCATTCCTTTCCAAGCCAGCCTTGAGTGTCCTTTATTCAGCTCATCCTCTGCTTTACTTTTACACCTGATTTTAGCTGCTTTATCTCTCTTTCAACAAGTTTCTGTGCCTCAATCTTTTTCTTCTCTCCATCATAACAAGACAGCTTCTTCTGCCTGAGAACATGTTGGAGTGATTTACTAATCCAGGGCTGCTTATTGGGGAAAATACTTCCTGTTTCCAAAGTAATCCCCATTTTTCCCAGAAAGAAATGTAAGTAGAAATCGATGATCTAAGTGAGAACATGAGCCTTTAAAAAGTCCCAGTGGGTGCAGTCAAAGCAGTCCCTCAGTCCCAGTATAGAGTCTTTGGTCCAGACTGGAACAACTGTGTGCCCAGTTTGAGCTCTCTTCAGTGCTGTGACCTGACAGACCCAGAGGGGCCATCACATCACATTTAGAAGCTCCCCTAATGGAGCCACAACACATGTCCAACACTTAGTCTGTCTTGTTGGACCAACTGGAAGAAATGATTCAAGGACTTAGTCACAGAACAGAGATTCAAATCTCCAAAATCCAACTGGCTGCATCAGGACATATAGTCTGAAACTCTGCACAGTTTCCTGTTTGAAGCTGCTTCCTGTTGGCTTCAGCTGTTTGGAGTTTCCATTTTCTAAACTTCTACATTCTGAACCTTCTTCAGCTCTGAACAGATGATGAAACACTGAATGATTTCAAGCTCACACTTTGTCTAATAAACTTACATCTTTCATTCTTTATACAGATTGAGGTGGTGTGGTTTGTCAGAGATCAGCTGTGATTATCTGGCAGCAGCACTGAAGTCCAACCCCTCCCATCTGAGAGAGCTGCACCTGTGGGGAAACAACCTGAAGGATCCAGATGTGAAGCAGCTGTCTGATCTTCAGCAGAGTCCAGACTACAGACTGGAGACTCTGAGGTCAGTAGAGTGATGGAGTGAGTGGGTGGTGCTGTCAGCAGTATTGTACTAAACACAGTCAGTATGAAACAAAGATCCAGTGTTTCCTGTAAAGCTGCAGCTTCTCAGTGAAGCTGTGAGAGGAGAATGGTGACAGGCTTCAGGATTGGACACAAACACTTCCTGCTTCTGACCTTTATGGTCACCATAGTAACGGCTGACACGCTCAGATCAAACACTGTCAACAGCCAATCAGCTCTCTGAACAAAGCAGCACGCAGACCAATGACTGCATTCATTTCCAAGTTTAAAGCAGTGAAGAACACAGTCTGTAGGTGAGGAAGAATTTAGTGAGAGCAGATGTTTGGATGGAATTCCTCCAGTTAACAGCTGGAACCGTCCATCTGGATTGTTGGGCTTGTTGTTGGGGTTCCTACAGAGCTCAGAGTGGACACACCAAGGTTCTTCTAATGAATGAAAGTCCAAACTCAAACTAGGAGGGAAAAACATTTTCATCAACTTCAATAAAAATCCAAAGATTAGAAAAAGTGAAGCAACAATGAGTCCTAGTACAGTCCCAGCACTGAAGTCCCTGCTGCTCTTTATACTGGATGTGCTGCATCACTGACTGACAGCTGATGAAGAGTCTCTGGAAACACTCGTTTATCTCCTCTGCTCTTCCTTCTTCTCTCTGCAGGTGGAGCTGGTGATGGTAAACAGGACGGTGTGTGTGCTGAGAGAGGAGGAGCTGTGTCCTGATGATCCAGAGAGGTTGAAGCAGCAGCAGCTTGTGTGTAGAGACGCTCTGACTGGGCCATGTTACTGGGAGGTGGAGAGGAGAGCTTCATCCAGCAGTGACTGACAGAGGAATGAGAAGAAGTGCAGATGACTGTCAGTGCTGCAGAGTGAACTGCTCTGAGAACAGCTCCACTGTCAGACACAATGTAGAGTCCAGCATCATCCCTGTGTGTCCCTCTGGATCTGACAGAGGATCATCAGTGTATCTGGACTGCTCTGCTGCTGCTCTGTCCTTCTACAGTCTCTGCACAGTCTCTGTCTGACTCTGGCTTCAGACCCTCCTGGATCAAACTCACCTGGAAAGACTTTCAAACATCACTCAATAGATTTGAATACAGAATATATTTGATATATACTGTAGATGTACTGTAGAGTTGCAGTTTGTCACTTGTAAATACAGTCTGTGAGCAGCTGTGAGCTGAAAGATCTTTCTAGAAACACGAAATGTTTTCACTCTTCTGTTGCTTTTTCATATATTTCCACAACATTAATATTGATCCCACCTGTCTCACCTGTTTCATGCTTTTATACATAATAACAGGACACGTGTGATCTGAGCGCTGCTCTGGTTGCTGTGCTGCACGTCTTCATTTAGATAACAGAGACATCTAGTGGTTCAGAGGGAGAACTGCAGGAGGTGGAGCTGTGTTTTAGCATGGAAAACTTTTTATCTTTTAGGCGCAGATACAAATATGACAAGTATCAGTGTGAGATACAAAAGGTCACATCAGTCAGCAGAGGGAACAGTGATCACACAGCAATGTAAGAATAGAAACATAACAGTGAATCTGGACATGTATACAGATGGAAGCAAACAAACAGGATGTAACACTACATTAAAGCCACAAATGTGAAGAAAACAAACACAAAGGAAAATATATTTGATCTCAGGAATCCAAATCAGATGCTTTAGAGCAGGGGTCGGCAACCCTGGGCACGCGTGTCACAGCTGCCACGTGAAGGGTTAACTGATGGCACGACCATAGCTGGACTGGCCATCGGGCATACTGATGGTGATTTTTCATTTTTATGGGCTGATGATGTTTTTTTTATTTTTTTGTAACGGTATAAACAATGAAAGATGGCGGATTGGCCGGATGCTGGTCGATGTGTAAAAATAAGTCAGTTGTTTGGTGGTGGCTATGGCGGAGCTTCCACAGAGGCAGCAGGTGGATGAGGGAAAGGGGAGGCAGGAGGAGCAGAGACCCGAGGCGGCCGCCGGTCCGAGTGTCAGGTGAACTGAACTTCAGGTAAGAAGTTATGACCTGCAGTCTGTCTGGGTCAGATATAAACCAAGTTTAGGTGCAGTTTATTTTCCTTGTGCTGACTTTTTACAGTCAGTTATAATAACTCCCACTCAGAGGAGACCAGAGATCACATTAACATGTGTGTCTCTGTATTAAGAAACATGACATATTGGCTCAGTTTATTTTTCTTATCATTGTTGTGAGGAGACCATAAATGAAGTTTATGTAGGATGTTTTTCCTATTTTGTATTTGTTTGAATTATGATGTATTTCTGACTCTTGCTGCCATGATGCCAGGTCTCTCTTGAAAACCACATTTTTAATCTCAATTAAATTTTCACCTGGAGAAATAAAGATGATAATAATAATTTTGTCTTCAGGGAATCATTTCTCTGTAAAACAGCTTCTTCTGAAACTCTTGTTACATTTCTTGTTTATTGTTTGCTGGTTTTAGAAAAATGTCATCGTCTCTGTGTGAACTTAAACTCTACATGTGGTGTCAGCTATAAACGAGCTCTAGAGTCTAATAACGATGCTTTTATTATTGTCTGGTATCCAACCTAACCCTGGGCCTCTGGCTGAATGTGAAACACCAGCAGATGTTAAAAACTGTCTGGGTTACACGTGCATCACGTCGTGTGCTTCCTGACATGGATATGATTGGAATCTGGGCCTGTTCAAGCGGTGGTGGTATCGTTGTTGTTTCTGAGACTTTCCAAATCTTTACTGGATAAAAACGTAGCAACTGATGGATTTAACATTTAGCTCTCAGACTGTCCCAGAAAAGGCGGAGGTCTGGAAGTTTATGTGAAGCTCTGTCTTGCTGCTCAAGTCTTGTTCTCTCCATCTGCACCTCAGCCATTTGAAATCTTGGCCTTAACTATTGATCTGTTTGGAAATCAGACTGTTGTTGGCTGCTATCAGCCTCCACCTGCTTCCCCCAGCACATCACCGTCTCTGGTTCAACTTTTATCTGAGCTGCATTTTAATGACGTCTTTCAGATGGATGATTTTCATTGGGACTGGCTTTCTTCTGTGTCTGATGATTTTAAGGCACGCTGCTTGTTTTTAAAACTGACTCAAATTATTTAAAGCCTCACACGCCTTGATCCTAAACACCCAGATAAATCTGCTCTTATTGACCTTTTTTAACTAATATGCTGCGTAAGTTTTCCACATCTGCAGTTTTTGCCAACGACCTGAGTGATCACTGCATAGTTGGTGCTGTGAGAAACACTAAAATCTCACGCTCCGAGCCCGCATCAGTTTGAACTGGGGTCGTATTAAACAGGCTGACAATGTCAGTTTGGGAACATTTACAGGAGAGTTGTGTCTACTTTGTGGACAGACACGCCCCTTTTTGCCAGGTCAGGGTGAAAGGTCGGGACAGGCCTGGTTTGGTTCAGTACCGGCCGATCTCCTACATGAGAGAAACCAGGCCTGGGCAGGAAGTCTGGCTCTGATGCTGATTGGCTACGTTTTCATTAGCTGTGTAATCGGATTACTGCCTCCATCATCAAGATGTAACTATTTTTTACTTTAACGACTGACAGTCCAAACGACCGTAGGAGGTTTTGGCAAACTATAAAGTGTCTCTGCCAGCTGTGACTCCTCAGAGCTTCCTCCTCACTTAAATATCGACTCCACTCCTGTGTCAGACAAAACTGAAATGTTGCTTTAACAAACACTTTGTTGCTTCTTGCTCTTTGTTCAGCACAGTATCTGATGGTAAACCTCTTGCACACAACTCTGCTCGTAGTTCCTGCTTACTGATACCTTTTCCTTCACACCTGTCACAGTAGAAGAGGTTTGTAAGGCTTTGAATAGCCCCAACACCAGAAACTCGTCCTCACAATCGTTCTCCTTCCTTCTTGCACTTGGCTGCAAATATCATAGCTGAGCCAGTGTCTTATATTTTTAATCTTTCTCTACAACAGAAGAACACCACTATACTCTGTGTTCTCTGGTTAACTGGTCCTCATTGGTCTTACACAGGATGGTCCATTAGTATCATTTTATCTATCAATCTGTTTCTGGGTTACTGCCTCCTATTCATCAGAGTACATGTTAGGCAAACAGTTTAGTCACAGCCTGCAGTCTCAGGACATCATTACATTCACTGTTCCATCAGTTCATGCAGAGCTTGGGAAGAAGGCGTTCTCCTTTTCTGCTCCGTCTTCATGGAAAACATAACCGAAGGATTTAAGGCTCTCCGTTGATTTCACTTGCAGACTTCAAAAGACGTACACATGTTTTTGTGAAACCATCTCTGGGAACTTGTTCTCGTTTTTAATGTGACTGAGTACATTACACAAACTTTTCTCTTATTGTTGTAATTTTAATATGTGTGTCTGGAACAGGTCTCTCTTGTAAATGAGACATTGAGTCTCAATGAGCCGACCTGTATAAATAAAGCTTCAATTACAAAGTCCTTTGTATAAAAGCTCCTTCAGCTGCCAGTGGGACGTGCTGTGGCACTATCGGTTGCAGAGCCTTTATATTGTTAGTTAGAAACTACAAATATAATGGCTCACTGTATTTCAGAATCAGAGAAACTTTATTAATCCAGGAGGGAAACTGAGTTGTCATAGCAGCAAATATACAAGAAACAACAAGCACTCATATAAAGTGAGTGTAGAAGCAGAGTTATGATAAATAAATATTCAGATAAATAATATCAATATATAATATAAATAATCTATAATCCAGTTTTGAGTTCCCTCCCCAGACGCCTTAACGCCCACTCACATCCTGGGCCATCTGACCTCAGGAAATCACATGATAGGGTGGGGCCAGGTTTCACAATGAGCTCACCCGAAACCCTGGCTGATTAGGACCCCCACCCGCTTTCACACCTTGGCTCATGTGATTACGTAGAGGATCATCAGGGGGTCCTTTGTCCCTCTTTGGGGGGAAACTCCCACTGGGTTTAAATCTGGGACTCCCCACCAACTGACCCTTAGAACTGAAGAAGCTTCTCAGATGAGAGGTGAAACGTCTTCAAGCAACTCAAAGAAGTCCAGACGCTTTTCTTTGCAAGCTCCTTAGTCTACAATGACCTGGATGACTGAGAACCGTCACAGACAACTCAGTCCCATATTTTAGGTTATTCTGAATAAATCGTTCATGCCCTCTCTTTGGAAAGAAGCTGTTGTGGTTCCTGGTCCTAAATCTAGTCGTCCAAAAGTTCTAAACGACTTCAGGCCTGCTGCCCTCACCTCAGTCTTTGAAAAAATCATCAGAAATGTGATTATGGAAGACACTGAACTTCAGCTTGATTCAATGCAGATTGCACATAAGCCCAATAGAGGAGTGGAGGACGTGCTTTTGATTCTACTTCACCTGATTGTCAAACATGTAGAGAGTAAAGGACTTCAGTTCATCGATTTCTCTGCTGCTTTCAATAACACAGCCCCAGATTTGAATCAAAAGACTTTTAGAACAGTTTGAAATCCGGACAAACCTGAGCAAGTGCAGTCATATAAATATCTTGATGACAAATGCTATTATTTTTCTGTAAAGCAAATTGACCTAAAAGTAAAGTAACCTTGATATGTCAGGATGTAGATGTCCCACCCAACAACGTCACCCAGCCCTGAAACATCGGTACTGTTCAAGGCAGCATTGCTGTCCACACGTCCATCAGAGTGTTTCTTTGGACTTCATGGTGTTGCTGCTCCCAGTATTCTCTGAGACAACCTCTGAGGCCGTCACAGAGCAGCTGTATTTGTACTGACATTACATTACACACAGGTGCACTCTATTTAGTCATTAGCACTCATCAGGCAATGTCTATGGGCAACTGACTGCACTCAGACCAAAGGGGGCTGAATAATAATGCACATAACAATTCTCTTCACTCTGCTGACAAGAGATTCAACCCCCACTATGAGCACCTTCTAAAGAGCACCATTGAAAGTATCCTCACCAACTGCATCACTGTGTGGTATGACTCCTGCACTGGGTCCTGCAGGAAAAATATGACAACGGGTAGTGAGAGCAGTGGAGAGGATTGCAGGGTCCTCTCTTGCCTCCCTCCCCAGGAGATCTACTGTGCCTGCCTCATTCGAAAGGTCCTCTTCATTACAGGTGACTCCACTCATCTCTTCAACAGCGTCTTCAGTTTGCTGCCATCAGGAAGGATACTGAAGAGACCTTTTGACCTTTACATTTTCGTTAATATCTTTAAAACAGAAGCAGCAGAAACGAGAATTTTAGCAGCACAAACCAGCACAAGCGTAGCACAGTTGATTGACACCAGTTTTGTTTGATTTAATTAATGTGGGGGGGCTGGTTGACCTCTGGGGACCTCTAGAAATTTTCTTGAATATCTTTAAAATGATAGCAGCACAAACAAAAATTTTTACAGCACAAACGTAGCATAAACGTTTGATACCACTTTTGTTGGATTTGAAGAAGGTGGGGGGTCGCGGGAAAAACCAGCAAAAGAACTCGAGCAGCCGGGCTATGTAAAAGGTGTAGGGGGGCATGTTTGCGGTCACGTCCAGCGGGTGTGTGGGCTGTTTGAGTCATCTGTTACCAGGCAAACTCCAATGCAGCAGGCTGCTGAACACACACAGGCCTCCTGCATCCTCCTCTTCAGCTCTGCTTGCCCGATATCGTGACCTAAGCAGGGTCGGGCCTGGTCAGTACTTGGATGGGAGACCGCCTGGGAAAACCAGGTGCTGTTAGCTTTTGCACTTCCACACACAAACTGCAGAGGGCACTTCTGCTCCTGCTTGTGCTTAGAGGCATGAGAAGTTAACATTTATGGGTGATAAAATCCTTTTTCTATATTTTTAACATGAGAATATCAGTTTTCCATCTTGTGTTCCAGAGTAATCGGACAAAAGACAAACGTAGAACAAGGAAAAAAGAGGCCAAGTGTCTCACCTATAAAACAAAATGACTGTTTTCTGAATAGTCTCACACAGATAAACATTTGCAGGGAATACCTTTTCCTTCAAAACAAACGTCACAGACTGTGTTTTTCTTTACTGATTGTATTTGAGTAGAAACTCAGATTAAAATGGCATCAGTGCTCATAAAATGATTTAACTGTAAAAGTAGGTGTAGTGGATCACTTTGCATAGATCTAGATAAAAGTGCAGTAAGCAAAGACTACAGTGGTCATTGAGCAGCTGTTCCTATAATGTGAATCTGGGATAAAGGCACAGATTATTTGTTTGCCTTTGTTTCCTGGTTCTTTCTTTCTTATCCAAATGGAAAAAGAGAGCATAAAAGTACTGTTTACAAGCAGCTTATCTATCTCATTGTGCCCACTATCATAAAATCTTGGTTGACTGAGCACTGAGCCATCTACCACTCGAAACTGAACCTGTGTGGGACAACAACAAAGTCCAGTATACTAAGTTTCAGTAATGTGCAGTTTTTTCTGTGGAAGATGTAAATCTAAATAGATGTCCTATTGTATGCATAATATACCACTGAACTTTATAAAACAACTTCTAAAAGCAAATTTCGATTTATTTTAGATTTTCTCAAATCCAAACAGTGCTAAAAGCATGCACACAGTCAAATATTTTTCATACGAGGTGCTGAAGGTTCTGCAATGTTCTGTCAGTGCGCCCCAGGGCAGCTGTGGCTACAATGTAGCTGCCATCACCAGTGTGTGAATGTGTGAATGATGTATCTGTGGCTTTTTGTCACACTTGGAAACCACGGTGTTGTGCAGCTATTTGCCTTGTTGCAGGGTTTTTAAAAAACTGCAGTTTTGATTTTAGTGAAAGACACCGTCTCATGACTCATTGAGTGCCGCGACTGACAAGCCAATCCGTGGCCTGCAGTCTGACGATGTCACATTTCCTGACTGCTTGGGACCCCGACTAAGTCGTCCTGTAGCCCACATCATAATGTTTCCATCTCTCTGCTTGACTGCGGGGATGCTATTTTTTGCATCACACTCCTATTTCAAAAGGTCAGTTAAAGCCACATAATTGGAATTTGGTTTCATCTCCCCACAGCACTTTCTCCAAAGTCTTCCCTGAATCATTTAGATGTTCACTGGCACTTGAGATGGGCCTATACATGTTTCTCCTTGAACAGGTAGCTACCCTATGTTAGCCTAGCTTTCTATCACTGATGCTCTGTGTGTATTATTATGGTTCAAAATATGGGGATGGAGACAAGAGACAAGAGAAAAAAACCACAATAACAACACTGGTCCGGCCGGGTTAAGTCAAACGATGATTTTAATGATCACACGCGTGGGAGATGGACACCGTATGCAGACAGCCTCAGATCTCAAAATGGTGGAGCATTGCTCAAACTCTTATAGCCTCTGGTTCTCCCACCTTATCATAAAAGCCTAAACATTCACATGCTTTTCTCTCACACGGCGCCTAAGCTACGACCTTGGCTCCCCGTTTATCTGCTCCTGCTGAGTTGGGGCAGAAAACTCCAGCATGCTCTGTTCTCTTCTAATCAGACAAATAAGGCGATGGCTTTCTGCAGCAGTATTATGCATCATAAAACAATATCATTCATCCACAATAAATCAGCAGTCTAATGTAATGCAAATCAGTTTAACTAATGCAATAGTTGTCAGCTTCTTCTAATTCAGGAGAATAATGCAAACTAAAACTACATAATAATTCACAATCTTTAGTTAGGGGTATAACATGGCATAAAATAATATTATAATCTAACAGTATGCTGCTGCCTCTCTCTCATGTTACTTAAAAAATTAACCCCACAGCTTCAATAACCGTATCTAAAAATCTCTCAGTGAAAGTTACGGTTGTAGGTTTGGAAACATTTTGGGGTAGCCAGTGTTAAATAGAGACAGGGCCACATTCTTTATCTAGTCATTGTAATGAAAGAAGCACATTAAAAACTATATGAGAGTTTGCTTTTAACAAGCATGTAATGACTCTACTTAGTTTAGGTAGTCTTAGGGAGTCAAACTGAAAGTAGCATTTTGTGGATGTTTTCCCTGCTGCCCGATCCCATCAGTCTCTTAAAGCATCATTTCTTATGCGCCCTGGTGTGACAGTGGTTTCATGGCGCTACAGGTTACCTGAGCACATCAGGTATATTACGGTTGAAAACCAGTGCCCGGCCTTCCAGTGGGTGTTCGACCCCTCGTGCACAGCTCAGGAGTCTAAACGACCCAGCAGTTATGGACATGTGTGTTTTTGGTGTGCTGTCCCTCGTTCTCCCTGCTTGCAGGTATATCTGTGTGTGTGTGTGGATGCCGGAGTTTCTGAGAGCACCTGTTTACAGGCACCTTCAGGCCTGGTGGGTGTGGCCCTGCCAGGTGGTTGGCCACACTTGAAGACCATCACACAGCTGATCAAGCCTTGTCAGAGGAGCTACTTGAGAATGCGGTGGCGCTCTCTCTGACGCTGGATCATTGCGTGACTTCACGTTAGTCTCTCGGCCAGTCAGTACGGATAGTCTGCCGCATTGTATGTGTCTTACGGCTGCCTGTTTGTTATCTCCCCAGGAGAAGCGTGGAGACGAGAGGGCAGCGAGCACGGGGTGCTCAGACACTGAGGAGCGGAGACAAGGAACACTAGCACTGGGAAGAGGACATTTCACGGGAGTCGGGAACGCACTGCGGATTTATTGTTATTTTCCATTCACTGTAAATAAACGCACTGCTTGCATTCAGAGCTCCGTGCCTGGCTCCTCCTTCCTCACATCCCCACGGTTGACGCTGGCCAACCGTGACAAATAGCTTTTCTTAGATTCATTATTAGTTCAACATTGACAAATAGTAGTTGACTAATATCAGGAGCCAAAAAGAAAACAAAAAACAAACTAAATAAATATTTCAGACGCTGAAAATAAATTATTACGGTTGTTTAAATTTGCTGTCAGCAAGTTAGGTCTAATACATGTAGTCAATCTAATGAATCAATATTACATGTAAAAAGTACAGAACTGAAAATGAAACTAAAATATAACGGTAAATGAACTGGTTCTTGTATAAAACCTTTCTACTCTCTACAACTTGCCTCATTCATGCACTCACTTTTTTCTATGCTTTTTCTCTGTAAGTGCTTTCTATCTAACATTAATACGCATTCATCCTCCCGATGGATGCATCGGAGAGCAACTTGGGGTTAGCATCTTGCCCAAGGATATTTGGCATGCAGGCTGGAGCAGGCGGGGATTGAACCAGCAACTTTCTGATTAGTAGGTTTCCTGCTCTACCTGAGCTACAGACACCCCAATTTGTGGTGCTCTGGAAACAACACGTTCTCATCCCAACAGGTAACGATGCTATGTGACAAATCATCGGTATGTGTAAATGTGTTTTTTGTTCTAATCATGAATCGCTTTGTAAAACAAGACCTGATAGGGTTAAGGTTAAAGTTATGGTTAGAGTTAATGTTAGGGATAGGGCTGGAATGGACGGCTGGAGCCTCTCCTCCAAGTGTGTGTTACTGCCGCCATCAGCATTCTGTTGTATTCTGTTGTCTGCTTTTCTCTGTAAGCGCTTCGAGCCTGTACTTTTTTGCTTTAGCTGAGTAATGAAGTTGAATCAGTACTTTAACTTTCACTGGAACAATAGTATTTTTACTTCTACTTAAGTGGAGAATGTCTGATCTTTTGCCAACTCTGGCTGTCTCTCAGTCTTGGAATACCCACTTGTTGTCCAGCGGTGTCCTGGGAATATGGGAACTAGACAGACTGGGGAAACAATGGGAGGAGACACAAAGATGGAATCACTTTTACCATCTTTTATGTATTTGCTGGTCGTCTTATTTCTTCTATTTTGCAAGCACAGTGTTGCAATCATTGTCTTTGTGGTACAATGACACAGGTAGAATGCAGGTGTTTTCATGTAACACGATGCCAGAAAGATGAGTAATGTGTTTTGAAGAGAAGATAAAACATCATGTTTGAACAAAGATAAGCAGCAGACACATCTGTGTGTGAGTTGTTCAGGTTCAGTAAGAAGGTAATATGTCTGCAGAATTTGTAATTCTTATGAAGATATTGCTTGTACAATAAATAAAATCCCTTTAACTTCTTCTGGAGAGTGTCTTTATATATTTAGTCATTTTGGGGCGATCCTTTATTTAGTAGTAACTCTAGTCGGGGATATATATCAGAGTTTACTTTCAGATATGAGCATTGTGTTTCCTGTGGATGAATGAATGAATTATTTATTTATGTAATTTTTGAAAGACTGGCTCATGTAAAATCTCTGAAAGTATGACAAAGCTCTCCTGTTACACTTTATGGACACCTGAGCGTCACCATGAGGGCCTGTCTTTATTCACTTTATTCACTGAAATCCACTTTTATAATGAATTCACAGTAATCACTGACACCTTCAGAGCATTACATTCATTAAAGACGTCTTCTACACCTACTCTTCCAGACGACCGACACATACTTCAACCACTGCAGGTTAACCAGCCACTCATCAGTAAAGCAAAAACTAAATGTAAATGTCCTCATGTGGAAAAGACTGAAACACAACTCCCATATATCACTAATGTAACAGATCCATTTAGGGAGAGTGAGAACACTAGGCTGGATGTGTTTTAATGCAGGAACATTCATCATGTCTTCAGTTCAACAAATCATTTACATTGAATATGTGAGCTGGATGGTTACACGACACAATGTGATTGTCAACAATAACTGCAATGAACGCTGGTTTGAGGGCGGAGTCAAGGAGGCCATTTACGTGAAAAGGGAAAGACCCTCTCTGAATCAAGGAGGGGGCCTAAGGGTACATCTGTCACCATCTTACAATGCTGTGATTGCAGCCGTTCTCCAACTCTCTGTGAATGGTACTCAGGACCATTGATCAGTGGTTGTTGATCAATGGTCATGAGAATTTGCATAATCATGATTAAGGAACTGACCTCCCAGCCCATTGTTCCTTCAGTCGGCTGGTTTCTCTGACTGAAAACGCTACGTCCAGAAGAACAGAATCAACTTTTGGAGATTTACTTCCCTGATGATTGAGCACGCATCAAGACCTTTTAATCAGGCCAACAAATATCTTGTACTCAATTTTAGCAGCAGCCATTGTGACACTGATGATAAAACTTGTGTAAAAGTGCGAAGCTGTAAAAAAGTAATTATAAAAAAGCGTTTTTGTAGCTGAATGTTACTGGATAGCTGTTTCATCTGTAACACATCAAAATAACCTGCTAAGGTTTAATAGGCTATAAGGAACACACTCACTTCCTGAGCCCTGGGCAATAAGAGACGTTTTGTGTTTTATGATTTATTGATATGTTTGATCCTTTCTGACCTGCGTTAATGAAGCAGTCATTAGAGCACCATGTCCGCTAGAATAGTTCTGTAGTTTGATGCTTGAGTCGTTGCAGACTTGTTGAAACTCCCTCACCCGTCAAAGCAGCATCTTTGTTATTCGAGTCCAGCAGATGGCAGTGTTTCACTGTCTGACGGCTGTCTGAAGCTTCAGCTGGATTATCCGTTTTCATGTTTGATTAGAGGTTTGTGTGTGTGTGTGTGTGTGTGTGTGGGTTTTTAGCCACGAGTTGTCCACGATAAAGCATATTGAATGGTCTGTCTAATATTGTTAGAATTCTCCTTTGGGTTAGTTTCATTACTCAATCGGGACATTTATTTGGAAAAAGAAAAAAAGAGGGGAAAAAAAGAAAAAAAAAGAAAAGAATTAAAAATAAATAAATCCTCATAGTTTACATTTACAAATATCAATACTGAATGTTACGTCCCTCTGCAGCTTCTAATCGTCTCAGTGTTTTCAGCTGGTGCTAATTGGCCACACCTAGTCAGGTGTGGATAAAAGCATACCTGAGGCAAGCTTCCCAGCAGTGCACTAGTCTTTGCCTTGGTGGCACCAGCCATTTTAGCCAACCTGGTTTTCCATTTTAGGATGAAACCTCTTCTCACCCACACTCTGCTATTCATCTCTGTTTTTATGTTGCGGCTTTTGAGCCGGGTCGTAACATGAGTATAATCACACTGGAAGTACCAGCATCAGGAATGTGGTTTCTTCTTTTTGGATCTATAATATTTAGTCTGGTTAGTTATTGTTACTGTAACCAGTGCAAAATCTGCTCTGATGACTCAACGTTAATGTTTGAGCCCCTGAGCGCTAAAAGAAGTGTTTTGTAAAGTATTAAAACTACCTTTAATGGAAGGAAAAACGGATCACTGCTTCCTATAAGAGTTGGTTTTCTCTGTGTGTGTAGCCACTCTGTGCCTGGTGGACTTGGCTGGCAGTGAGCGAATGGTGAAGAGCCAGTCTCAGGGTGACCGTTTCAAAGAGATGACCGCCATCAACAGCTCACTGTCCAACCTGGGCGTCGTTATCGCCGCTCTGGCCAAAAAGGTCTGCAGCTGCAGTTTCTGTAGTCTTAGATGTCACACCTGCTTTCTTTACATTTACAGTATTAATGATTTTTTTGGCCTTTGTGTTCCAGGAGACTTACGTAGCTTACAGGAACTCGAAGCTCACGTACCTCCTTCAGGGATGTTTGGGGGGGAAACGGCAAAACGTGAGTTTGTTGACATCACAAATCTTTATAATGACGACACATAAAACTGAAGGAATTTATCCCCAAAAAATATTTAACAGCGTTTGATCTCATCACTTCAGATTGTGACTGTTTATTCTTTGGCACTAATTTTGGATGTCTTTATTTGCAGCTTGATGTTTGTTAACATTGCTCCGGAGCCCGACAGCTTTGGGGAAACTCTGAACTCATTGAGGTTTGCCAGCAAGGTCAGTGCAGTCTTGTTTCCAGTGTTCATTGGACAGAGTACATTAATGATGTCCTTACATCAGCTGTTTATGGTAAACCAAAGCCATACTCCATATCCATTTTAATACCTTGGTGTGTAATTCATACTCACATTTTGTCTGAAGAGTAGGGATGTTCCTGGCGTCTTATTTACTAGTCGACTAATCGAGGGGGAAATAATTA
This sequence comes from Mchenga conophoros, assembly GCF_057382185.1. Lineage (NCBI taxonomy): Eukaryota > Metazoa > Chordata > Actinopteri > Cichliformes > Cichlidae > Mchenga > Mchenga conophoros. The sequence goes on along the minus strand of NC_140528.1, from coordinate 22,609,638 downwards.
GACTAACCAACTAATGTAAAACTAAGGAACATTCAGATATTGAGTTGATTTTCAGAACTGATTAATAGAAACTGTCAAACTAGACGCAGAGGTATCTTAAACCATTTATCACATTCTGTTAAATACAAATGAAAATGCATTACTACAAAAGATGTTCTATTAAAATATGACAATCATTTGAGAATCTAAAAGTACGTCTAAGTGTGGCGAGAATGATTCAGGTAATACATTATACAGCTGTTTTCTAGTCAGGTTGTGGGGGCAGCAGGAAGGACCACTCCTGACCACAGCTGATAGATGTAAACTGGCTAGCATGACCAAGGATGCTGGGGCCTCCTACTGGTAGGACGTGCCCAGCTGGAACAGCCTCCTGGCCAAGGTGGCTGTCACCTTTTGATGTGAAGGAGTAGTGACTCTACTCTGAGCCCCTCCCCCATTGACTTAACTGCTCTCCTAAAGGAGAGGTTTTCCACCTCTCAGGAAACTAATTTCCTCTGCGTGTATCTGCGATCTCAGTGTTAACAAGAAGATCAGGGTAGATTAATAGATTTATGGTGTTTCTCAACAACAGTGCACCATCTGGTGGTAGATCGCTGCCTAACATTTAGAACACAATGTACCAGCATTGGGCATCAATTAAAATGTTAACAATTAGATTGAACGACTGGTAAGTCTGATACAGACTAGTGACAATTAGTCGACTAGTCACATAAATCCCTGATAGAGCCCACAGAAGTGGCCTGCACCATGTGCGTGGCTTGCTTTGCAGTTTAACCACCAAAACACTCGTCTGCAGTGGAATTTCTTTGAGCTAATCGATTCATTTATTTCATTTCTTCTTCTAATTAATGTGGAAAATGGTGGCAAAGGTGGCTGAAATGAGTGATTCCTAGAGTTACATGTCAGTTTACAGCATAGGGATTAAGTTTACAGTATAAATACCACTGAATTGTACAAGGATTTGAAGTTTCACTGTAACTTTAACATTTTTGACAATTTTGTTTTGTTTTCTCCCCCACAGGTGAACGACTGCGTCATCAGGACAGCGACTGCCAACAAAAAGTAGAATTATTAAAAAAAAAACCTGAGTTTTCTACTTTTTAGGTTCATCTCAGGTTTCCACGCTGAGTTGGTCATGACAGTTGCCATGTGTGATGGCATGCCACACATGGTAAGCTCCACACCTCACCACCCGTTGATTCACTTTAGTTTAATTTACAGTCACTACTTTAAAATATTCCATTTATTGTTCAATATCGTTTCTTTATTAAATGTATTCATTTTTCCATCACACCTTCCAATGTTTATATGGCGTGCACACATATTAACCTTGCAAGGTCAAAGCTCTGTTTTATGTTATATTAATACATCTTTGTTTGAGTTACCTGGGGGTTGGTGTCTCCTCCTGTCTGGCAAAGGGCTGGGAGACCTGAAGTACTACTGACAGCCTAATTGGATTGCACCACATGCAGGTGAACGACTGCGTCATCAGGACAACAAAGTAGAAATTATTAAAAGAGAAACTTTTATATATGTGCGTTTAAAGCAGGGTGTCAGTTTTTTCTGTTTTTTTTCCACATATGTTGGATTATGTTTCTATATATATACCTTGTAAAGGGTATTTTAAATTAATGAAAATGAATAAATATGATTGTTTCTTTTACCTGTTTCGATGTCTGCCATATCATTAGTATGTTTCGTGGGAATTAAATGTTTATTTAACATGTACGCTATTACATTTACTCTACAAATAAAACCAAATTTAAAGGCTGTTGCATTTTATTGCCTTTTTTCTTTCCTTTTCTTAAAGTTATGAAGGCATCTTGGATGCCATTTCAGTGAGTGGGGGTTAATGCCCCACACTCTTTTCTGTCACTGCTTTGAATGCACAGACTGGTCTTAATGTTGATCTTTGTAATCTTCAGTGTTACGACCCGGCTCAAAAGCCGCAACATAAAAACAGAGATGAATAGCAGAGTGTGGGTGAGAAGAGGTTTCATCCTAAAATGGAAAACCAGGTTGGCTAAAATGGCTGGTGCCACCAAGGCAAAGACTAGTGCACTGCCGGGAAGCTTGCCTCAGGTATGCTTTTATCCACACCTGACTAGGTGTGGCCAATTAGCACCAGCTGAAAACACTGAGACGATTAGAAGCTGCAGAGGGACGTAACCCCTCCTCCCTTAAAAGGGTTCCTCTAGGACCCCTAAACAAATTAAAAGTTCCTCTGAAGCAAGTTGGCATCTTTAAGCATGGATGCCCCTACATGAGGATCTGAAGTTGCCACACTGAACACACAAAAAGTAACATGTGACCAACACAAGAGCACAACAGTCAAACCCAAAATGATTACCTGACCTGCTACAACACAAAACCAAAAGTACACTAAAAACAACAAATCCCTTACTTTCCCTACCCTAGTCTTCAGTGGTGTACCAGGCTCGAGGCAACTTTAAACGCGAACTCGAGAGCAGGCAGCAGACCAGAGATATAGTCTCCTACCAAACTCTGAAGCGTACCCCCACCCAGGATAGCCACCAAACACAAACTAAAACAATAAAGCAAAACAACAAACAAGTGCTTCGATGGAAGGGCAGCACAGTCACCCAGCTGAAACACACTAAAGGGAGTTTGCTCAATTACACTGAACACCATCACTCATGTAAGTGTCACAGAAATGGCTTATGTATAAAGAAGTTTAATAGATGGTTCCAGCAGTTAAAATGTTCTTGCTTGTACGTTTCTGTGGCCAATATTGTAAGGGTGTGTTTATCTTGTCAGAAAGAACAAGTTTTGTTACACCGCTATTATCGCGAGGTTTGGGCGTGATAGTATAGGCTGTGAGCCCACGTTTAATAATCACGCTAAGGAGTCCAGCGAGCTATCTGCAAAGGCCTGGTTAGTCTACCAGCGGTACAAGGTATTTGTCATTTGCCATAACTGTATTGTGATATTGTAAAAATTTGTAATGTATGGTGTTCTAATTATTTTATGTTTTAATTTAGAATGCACAAGACTGTAAAGTTATTCTTCTAGGACCTCCGAAGTGGCAGGCGGCCACGAGGTAATTTTCGTTGTTAAAGCACAAGTGTTAATTTTGATAGACTGAAGCGCTTAAAGTCTTTGTGTTTTATGTTTGTAGTTTTCACGGCGTTCAATAAATGCAGCGAAGCGCCCGTCTTGAAGAAGCCGTGCCTGTGTTGTCATTTCGGAGTTACAGTGAAAACTCGCCCTAGCCAGCGCCGGTGAGAAGCTAATTACGAAGACGGCAGCTGCAGAGAGCGACGGTGAACTGGAGCGACACAAGAGGGCGCCATTGCATAAGCTCACCGTTCTCAAGCAGCCAAGCACAGCGGCAACAACGTTGTACAACTGGAGTAAGGTGGAAATTAATAAGGGACAGTGTTAAATGTAGAATAATAGTGGTTTAAGTCAAGTTTAAAGAGCCACAATAAGTTTCTATAATACATTTGTCAAAGTTTATTTATTTCTACTGTACTTCAAGGTGATGCTTTGTAGTTTGGTGAATAGTTCTGTGTGCTTGCTTAAGGTCAAAGTTTGAGTGAAGTTTACAAGGTCCTTTAAGAAAAGGTGCACTTAAAGTATACAGTATTTGAAATCTGAACACAGTGCGCTTAATGACATTTAACTAGACTCCCGAGATGGTTGACAAAGATCTCGAAGAGCACCATGCTGTATCACTTACCGAAGTGGAAGAAAATGATGATGAACAAATTACAGAACTACAGACTGTTCGTAAAAGTGAAAGAGTAAGAACACTAACAGAAAAGGGTAAAGAGCTTCAAGAGAAGAAACTCAAAGGCCTCCAACACAGATATGCTGTTGTTTTTGAAAAATGGAGATATGAAGCAAGATTGAGCAAAGTAATATTAAGAAATGAAGTTTCCGAGAGTGAATTGAATGAGCTCATCAACAATGTAAATGTTGCCTGCAAAGATGTACAAACCATTTATGAACAAATACGGCAAACACAAACTCCTGATGCAGATGAAAGACGCAAAGTGGATGCATGTACGTCACTTTCCTTGTTCATTGTCAGAAGAGCTGAAAAACACTTACAAGGAGACCTTGCAGATGGTGATGAAGAGCCATGGCCAGACATTGGATCGTGCTTAGGATCTGAAAGTACTAAATCAAGGTCAAAATCACGAAGGTCTAAAAGTGGTTCAAGCCAGTCATACTCACAAACAATTAAAAGAATAGAAGCAGAGGCTGAGGCAGCTGCGTGTCAGGAAATATTAGCAGTAATGGAGGATCAAGAAAGGGAAGCAGCTGAACTAAAAAAGTTGGAACTTGAAAACTTGGAAAGGCAACAAACAATGGAGGAGCAGCGCAGAAAGATTGAACGCTTGGAAGAGGTTAAAAAATTTAATGCTGCAAGAGCTAAAGTAAAGGTTTATGCAGAAGCTGAAAGTATTTCAGAAAGTCGTAGTTTAGTGCGCAGTATCAAAACTGAGAGCGAAACCTCAGCAATCCCTGCTCCACCACAAGTTCCCTCTCAAGCTCCAAATACAATCCAAGCCCATAATGCCACAAACCCTGCATTTGTTCCACATACTCCCACAGTCATAAACCAAGCCCAACAAAACCCTGGTGTGCAACCTAAGGGCACCACAGGCCAAGCAGGAAACGCATCAAGTCCGCCATTTATCCCTAAAGCAACACAAGCTGCTGCTTCAGCAACTCATCCACAGCCAAACTTGGATCTAGTCGGCATACTAGCAGACGCAATAAGTGCTAATCGTCTTCCAACTCCGGAACCTGCACTGTTCACTGGTGACCCTTTAAAGTTCAAGGACTGGCAGTTGTCATTTGAGACCTTGATTGAAAGAAAAAACATTCCAAAGAACGAAAGACTCTATTATCTCAGGAAGTACCTTGGTGGACCCGCAAAGAGAGTGGTTGAAGGATTTCTCCTAGTGGGCACAGATGAAGCGTATGATGCAGCTTGGGAAGTGCTGGAAAGGCGCTTTGGAGATCTGTTCACTATAGGAAAATGCTTCAGAGACAAACTTCACAGTTGGCCTAAAATAAGCTCCAAGGATGGAAGTGAGTTGAGAGAGTTTGCCGACTTCCTTAGAAGTTGTGAAGCTGCGATGTCACACATAAAGACATTAGAGGTTCTCAATGACTGTATGGAAATTCAGAAACTCTTGCTGAAACTTCCTGACTGGTTGACAACAAGATGGAATCGCGCAGCGATGAAAATAAGAAAAACCCTTAATGGAGAATATCCATCATTTCACATGTTTACGGACTTTGTATCCACTGAAGCAGACCTAGCATGTGACCCCATAGCTTCAATGCAAGCACTCAAGGGTTTGGAAATCAGTAAACCCAAACACTCACGCAGCCAAGTCGTTCAAGCTAAAACATTAACCGCAACTTCAAGTCACTTAACCACCTCAAGTCACATAAATCCCATGACCTGCCTTTACTGCAAAAGAAATGGTCACACACTGGATAAATGCTTCAAATTCATGGAAAAATCAGTCCAGGATCGTATCAAGTTTGTACAAGCAGAAAGGCTGTGTTTTGGATGTTTAAAGGGGGGACATCATTCTAAGAAGTGTGATAAAAGGAATACGTGTGAGAAATGCCAGAAGAAGCATCCCACGTGTCTGCATGATGACAAGTTTGTGGAGCGTAAAAGGATAATGCCTGCACCGAATGATAACTCTCAAGACAAGGACGAAGGAGATGAACCAGCAACCGCAATCTCTAATAGAGTAACTCAAGTAACTTCGAGCACACTGACATCCTCCATTCTACCTGTCTGGGTTTCATCAAAAAATCACCCAGACAGAGAAGTTCTAGTGTATGCCCTCCTCGATTCTCAGAGCGATACATCCTTTATCTTGGATGAAGTAGCCCAGGGTCTCGACACAGATAAGAGTAAGGCTCATCTAAGACTATCGACCATGTCCGCCAAGTCAACAGTCATACCATGTGAGAAACTGGTAAATCTTCAAGTTAGAGGCTACAAGCAGGAAAAGAGAATTACATTGCCACCGGTCTATACAAGAGAATTCATCCCTGTGAACAGATCACACATCCCGACGTCTGAAACTGCTTTGAATTGGCCTCACCTCGAAAGGCTGGCAGATAGGTTACCTCCAATGCTTGAATGCGAAGTTGGTCTGCTTCTCGGCTATAACTGTCAGCAAGCCCTTCTTCCACGGGCAGTCATTGCAGGTGAGGAGAATCAGCCTTACGCACAGCTAACTGATCTCGGCTGGAGCATAGTTGGTTGTACGTCTCAAGTTCAAAATCACAATGATGATATTGGCATAAGCCACAGAATCATTGTTCGAGAAGTTACTCCTGCAGTACAACAAGCAGTTGAACTCAGGCAAGAAGTGCATTTTGTATGCAGAACTCAAGTGAAGGAAGTGGGTCCAGCTGATGTAATAAAGGCTTTGGGATCTGATTTCTCTGAGCATGAAACAGATGACAATCCAGTCTCTCAGGAAGACATTTTGTTCATGTCAAAGGTGACTAAAGGCATAAGGCAAAAGGAAAACGGTCACTATGAACTCCCATTGCCACTCAAAACCGACGACCCGAATCTTCCAAACAACAAACAATGTGCTGAGCATAGACTGTCGTCGTTGGAACGTCGGCTCAGAAGAGATGAGAAATACTATGAGGATTACGTCAAGTTCATGGACGACATCATAACCCGTGGAGACGCAGAGAAGGTCCCAGAGCAAGAACTGGATAAGGAGGCAGCATGGTATATACCACACCATGGAGTATACCACCCCCACAAACCTGAGAAGATACGTGTGGTTTTTGATTGTTCGGCCCGTTTCCAGGGGACATCTCTTAACGATCACCTTCTGACTGGACCAGATCTTACCAACGCACTGATTGGAGTGTTATGTCGATTCAGAAAGGGCCCCATCGCCATCATGTGTGACGTGGAGAGGATGTTCCACCAATTCCACGTCATCAAGGAGCATCAAGACTATTTGAGGTTTCTTTGGTGGGACAAAGGCGATTTAAACTCTGAGCCTTCAGTGTACAGGATGAGAGTGCATCTTTTTGGAGCAGCTTCATCTCCCGGATGCTGCAATTTCGGACTCAAACATATTGCTTCTCAAGGTAGAAACAGATTCAGCGAAAAGACTATTGAGTTCATCCAAAGAGGTTTTTACGTCGATGACGGACTCGCTAGTGTGACATCAACAGTCGAAGCCATACAGTTGGTAAACGAGTCAAGGGCACTTTGTAAAACAGGCAACCTACATCTGCATAAGTTTGTGTCAAACGACAAAGAAGTGCTTGCAGCTATTCCCCAAGAGGAACAAGCTAAAGCCAAAGACCAGGACATGGCTCTTGGAGAACTCCACATTGAACGTGCACTTGGAGTGCAATGGTGCATAGAGGCAGATGAATTCCAATTCAGAGTCCAAGTTAAAGACAACCCATTGACAAGGAGAGGGGTGCTCTCGATTGTTGCTTCAGTCTTTGACCCCCTTGGGTTCGTTGCCCCATTCATATTAATTGGAAAGCAGATACTCCAAACATTGTGCAAGGACAAAGTTAATTGGGACGAGGATCTCCCAGATCACATTCTACCACAATGGGAAGCATGGTTGCGAGACCTGCCCAAGTTGGCAGCTCTGAAGATCCCACGAAGCTACTCGCAAGATGCGGACATTGTGCAGTACGAATTGCACAGTTTCTCGGATGCGAGCCTCAGTGGTTATGGCGCATGTTCATATCTCAGAGCAAAAGGTAGAGAAGGACAGGTCAGTTGTGCACTCGTCATGGGTAAGGCAAGAGTAACGCCCATTAAGCAAACAACCATCCCAAGGCTCGAACTGTCATCGGCCGTGACTTCAGTTCGCATTGCAGATGTGATCAAACGAGAACTAGACATCCAAAATCTACAGGAATATTATTGGACAGATTCACAAGTCGTATTAGCATACATAAATAATGATGCTAAAAGATTTCACACATTTGTCGCCAATCGAATTCAACGAATAAGACAAAGCACAAGTCCTGGGAAATGGCAGCACGTCAGCTCAGAGGAAAATCCAGCTGATCAGGCCTCAAGAGGTTTAAATGCTACTCAGCTGAAAGATTCAAACTGGTTGAAAGGTCCCGATTTTCTTTGGAAACAAGAGCTTCCAGTCAAAGAGGAAATGGTGGGAGAGGTTGAAGAAATGGATCCTGAAGTCCGTAAAGGCTATACGCACACTGTACATTCGAAGGAAGCAAACCCAGTGCTAGAGCGTTTAAAGAAGTTCTCCAGTTGGTCGAGAGCTATCAAGGCCATTGCCAGGCTCAGGCGATTCATCAAAGAGTACAAGGGTGTTCAACGAAGAACGAACAAAGTGACAGATCTTGAAGAAAGAAAAGACACAGAATTATTCATCATCAAGCTAGTGCAAAGAGACATCTTTACTGAGGAAATACAGAAGATCAGATCTCAAGGAGAAAATTCTCTGCACAAGCGCAGCAGACTAAAGCAGTTGAATGCCTTTTTGGACAAGTCGGATGTTCTCAGGGTAGGAGGAAGATTATCTCAATCAACTTTACACTATGATGTAAAACATCCTGCAATTCTCCCCAAGGAGTCCCATGTGTCAGCCCTCCTCGTCAAACACTACCATGAAGGTGTACATCACCAGGGAAGAGGGATGACAATAAATGAATTGCGGGCAAATGGGATATGGATTTTAGGATGTGGGAGTGTTGTTTCTTCACACATTTACCATTGTGTTAAGTGCAGAAGATACAGAAAGGCTACAAATGTCCAACAGATGTCAGATTTGCCAGAAGTGAGAACAGAAACAGCACCTCCTTTCACGTATTGTGGCGTCGACTGTTTCGGGCCATTCATGGTAAAGGAAGGAAGAAAGGAAGTCAAAAGGTATGGACTACTGTTCACGTGTTTATGTTCACGAGCTGTGCACATTGAAACACTAGATGACTTATCGACAGATGCCTTCATGAACGCTCTTCGAGTTCTGATAGCCATAAGAGGTCCTGTCCGGCAATTAAGATGCGACCAAGGGACAAACTTTATGGGCGCCAAAAGAGAACTTTTGGAGCTAATGAAGGATATGGATCAAGAACCACAAAGAGCTATGGGTTGTGAATTTGTGGTGAACGTTCCGGCAGCTAGCCACATGGGGGGCGCCTGGGAACGTCAAATTCGGACAGTACGAAGTGTACTGACAGCGATGCTGGACAAGTTCTCAAACAGACTCGATACAGCTAGTCTAAGAACACTGCTTTACGAGACAATGGCCATCATTAACAGCAGACCTTTAAGTGTTGAGTATCTCAATGATCCCTTGGGACCAGAGCCACTAACTCCCAATCACATATTAACGATGAAATCTTCGGTTATTCTTCCACCTCCAGGAGAGTTTTGCAGAGAGGATTTGTACTTGAACAAAAGATGGAAAAGAGTACAATTTCTGGCAAATGAGTTTTGGCAAAGGTGGAGGCGAGAGTATCTGTTAAATCTCCAGCGGCGACAGAAGTGGCAGAACGTCTCACGAAACCTGCGAGTAAATGACATTGTGATACTGCAGGATGATAATGCTCCAAGATGTAAATGGAAACTTGCTCTAATAGTAGAGGCTATAGAGAGCTCAGATGGCAAGGTTCGAAAGGTGAAGCTCAAGACCAGTGAAACTACCTTTGACGGGGGGAAACCACGGACAAGGCTGATATATCTGGAAAGACCTGTTCACAAGTTAGTGACTTTACTGGAGACTGACATGCAAAGTGAAACAGACTCTAATGTTGACACTCATTAGAAAATCACATTGCAAACAATGAGTGATTTTGGTGGGAGTGTAAGTGTCACAGAAATGGCTTATGTATAAAGAAGTTTAATAGATGGTTCCAGCAGTTAAAATGTTCTTGCTTGTACGTTTCTGTGGCCAATATTGTAAGGGTGTGTTTATCTTGTCAGAAAGAACAAGTTTTGTTACACCGCTATTATCGCGAGGTTTGGGCGTGATAGTATAGGCTGTGAGCCCACGTTTAATAATCACGCTAAGGAGTCCAGCGAGCTATCTGCAAAGGCCTGGTTAGTCTACCAGCGGTACAAGGTATTTGTCATTTGCCATAACTGTATTGTGATATTGTAAAAATTTGTAATGTATGGTGTTCTAATTATTTTATGTTTTAATTTAGAATGCACAAGACTGTAAAGTTATTCTTCTAGGACCTCCGAAGTGGCAGGCGGCCACGAGGTAATTTTCGTTGTTAAAGCACAAGTGTTAATTTTGATAGACTGAAGCGCTTAAAGTCTTTGTGTTTTATGTTTGTAGTTTTCACGGCGTTCAATAAATGCAGCGAAGCGCCCGTCTTGAAGAAGCCGTGCCTGTGTTGTCATTTCGGAGTTACAACTCACCCACTTAAAAGCAAAACAAACTGACATTCAGTCTCCACTAAAATGTCCAAAGATCCCGGACGAGCCACCACTTATGTTATGTATAGTGTGATTTGGCCATCTGAACATGCTACCTATATAAATCCCAGCAGGAAGCATGTTTTAATAGTGTGATTGGGTCATCTGAACATGCTACCTATATAAATCCCAGCAGGAAGCATGTTTTAATAGTGTGATTGGGTCATCTGAACACCCTACCTATATAAATCCCAGCAGGAAGCATGTTTTAATAGTGTGATTGGGCCATCTGAACATGCTACCTATATAAATCCCAGCAGGAAGCATGTTTTAATAGTGTGATTTGGCCATCTGAACACGCTACCTATATAAATCCCAGCAGGAAGCATGTTTTAATAGTGTGATTTGGCCATCTGAACATGCTACCTATATAAATCCCAGCAGGAAGCATGTTTTAATAGTGTGATTGGGCCATCTGAACACGCTACCTATATAAATCCCAGCAGGAAGCATGTTTTAATAGTGTGATTTGGCCATCTGAACACGCTACCTATATAAATCCCAGCAGGAAGCATGTTTTAATAGTGTGATTGGGTCATCTGAACACGCTACCTATATAAATCCCAGCAGGAAGCATGTTTTAATAGTGTGATTGGGTCATCTGAACATGCTACCTATATAAATCCCAGCAGGAAGCATGTTTTAATAGTGTGATTGGGTCATCTGAACACGCTACCTATATAAATCCCAGCAGGAAGCATGTTTTAATAGTGTGATTTGGTCATCTGAACACGCTACCTATATAAATCCCAGCAGGAAGCATGTTTTAATAGTGTGATTGGGTCATCTGAACATGCTACCTATTTAAATCCCAGCAGGAAGCATGTTTTAATAGTGTGATTGGGTCATCTGAACATGCTACCTATTTAAATCCCAGCAGGAAGCATGTTTTAATAGTGTGATTGGGTCATCTGAACACGCTACCTATATAAATCCCAGCAGGAAGCATGTTTTAATAGTGTGATTGGGTCATCTGAACACGCTACCTATATAAATCCCAGCAGGAAGCATGTTTTAATAGTGTGATTGGGTCATCTGAACACGCTACCTATATAAATCCCAGCAGGAAGCATGTTTTAATAGTGTGATTGGGCCATCTGAACATGCTACCTATATAAATCCCAGCAGGAAGCATGTTTTAATAGTGTGATTGGGTCATCTGAACACGCTACCTATACAACGGAGCCATTAACCACGTAAGGTAGCATATTCTGATAAGTTAGCACGGATTGATAGACAAGACTATAAATTTACGCTACGGTAGGATGTTTTGACAGAACACCTTTTCTCGTCGCCAACATTTTTCTTTTGTTAAGCTTACTGTTATCAAGGCATGGTAAATGAACAGTAAACCTTGCCTGATGACTAATCTTCCCGTTTCCCTCTCATTGATTTATTTGGGTTGTCATGGCAGAAGTATTAAACAATGCCTTTTATTAGAACATAAGCATTTAAATGCAGTAATTGTATTTGAATTAGTTAAATATGAGTGGGCAACTCTGACCATGACAAGACTGCATTTGCTCTAAAGAATTAATAAAAAATTTAGACATATTGTTGTCATTATTTTTACTCTTCAATTTTATGTGTTTTTTCTTTAAGATGGTATCAGAAGTTGCTCCTCCACCATGAAAAAAAACATCTGCATATATTCTTTCACTACATCCACGATTCTCCTCTGTGGTCTTCCTCATTCATCCTGTTTGGAGCTTAATGTTCAACATCCTTTATCTGTTAAAATTACAGAAGGAGAAGAAAATAATCATCAGAGCAGGAATCATGATAAATGATAAATAGATTACCAGCACATACAAACATAACACTTGCATAATTTCTCTGATAACGCTGCATTGGATGGGTTTATTAACTGTGGGCTGAAATTGTACTACAGTCTGCTGGTGAGGAACTTTTTTGAGTGTTGAATAAAATGTCCTCCACAATCTGTATATGAATTGTCATTAAAACCACAGAGATTCTTACTTATAAAGGAAAGAAAAGTGGGACAAAGCCCATCAACATATAGTGTATATTTTCTGAAACATTACAAAGATGCAGGTAATTCTGGGTTCACCTGAATTACAGATTAGACTGGTGGACAAACAGAGATGTTGTGTACAACTGGTGACAGCATCAGTGACAACAAATTAATCAGCGAGGCTGGAAGCAGAATTAGGAGGCGTCAGAGTCAGCGAGGGTCAGAGATCGACGAACAAATTGCCCACCTTCATGGATAATGCATCCCCCTCAGAAGGATTCAAAATTAGGCCACGAAGAACAGTTCAGGAAACCTATTTTGTTTCGTCTGTGAAACTGTATAAATAAAATGTAAATTATGTTAAAGGCAAACACATTTGTAAGCCATAAGAAACAAACATGCTTTGCAATATACCTTCAAACATCTGTATAGATTTGATACATTATTTATTAACTGAATTTGCTAACATGTCTTACATAGTGAGTGTGTCACGGCTGCCGAGGCGAGCCGTGCGGAATAAATGAGGATCCAATCACAGGCAGTCGTGGAGAAGTGAAGGTGATTTATTGAACACAAAAAGAATGTGGACAAACAGCAAACGGGGCTCGAACTAAACTAAACTGGGAAACAACTAAACTACAGAGCACAATCCTGATTGAAAACGAGCAGAGGAGAATGACAATGAAAAGCAAGGAGAAGGCACGGTGGATACACTGAGTAATACAGACGAACCGGCAACATGCAGGAGAACACACAGGGCTTAAATACACACACACCAGTAATCAGGGGATGAGAGACAGGAGGGCAACACAGCTGGGAGAAATCAGAGCTGATGGGACAGGGGAAATGTAAACTGAACATACTCACATCAGACAGAGACCTTCACAATAAAACAGGAAACTCAGACACGGGGAACCAAACAAGACACAGATCTAAACAGACAGCTTCACAAACAGATGGGGTGACACCATAGACAGACAGAGACACAGACTCAAAGGCAGACCGAATATCACACATAGAACTCAAACAATAATAATAATCATCATCATCATAATAAACTAGAAAATGATAACTAAAAGCACTGGGTCACTGACCCAGGACCATGACAGAGTGTTTCTTTTACTGATGATATTTCAGTGATATGTATTTTTTATGACTAAATAATGCTCTATCGAACACCTGGCAATAACAGCAGGTGTGGCAATTTTGTAATTTGTTGTTTAAATTTGATATTATTGTAGGCAGTATATTTTCTTAGCCTTTGTCATACTCATGCTTAACTCTCTCAGGCTCAAATTAAGTTTTTGTTGCTAATGCACAAAAGAATACCTGCAGTGGTACTTCTGAGTAAAAAACTCATGAAATATGTATGTGGGGTGATCAGGTTGTTAGCTTTTAACTGTTGCATATCTGCAATGCCTGCCTTGAGAGGGTTAACAAAGCAATCTCAGAAACCGTACAGTAATCTTGGGTGTGTGGGGGTCACCCAGAGTCAGAATCTAGTGAGATATCAGTGTCACCTCTTACAGTTTTCCTGTAATCTGAGCTCAAATATGAGAAAATATAGAGTACAGTACAGTAAATTGGGTAAATTTTACTGTTAATTTTCTCTGAATCGTACAGTAATTTGGGCTGTGGATCACAGGGTGGAGTGGAAAAAGTGGAAAAGTGGAGATGAACCAAAACTGGGAGTGGATTGTGAAGTACAATAGTGTCAGGACCAGAGTTGGTCAAGTTACTTGAAAAAAGTAATCAGTAACTAATTACTGATTACTTCCCCCAAAAAGTAATCCTGTTACTTTACTGATTACTTATTTTCAAAAGTAATTAATTACTTAGTTACTTTTTAAAAACACGATTTACAACCTGAATAGGTGATAAAGCGATAGACCTTTCAGCCCAATTCTACTTTTTCTGCATAATTCATCATATAAAATGTAATCAAATGGAAAAGTCTCTCTTTTTAAAACTTGTTTAATTAGTTTTAATCTTTTAACTTTATGCATCAAGCAAAAATTGAATTATATGTAACATTCTCTGACTGGAAGAAATTTGTTTAATATTTAAACTTATTTTCTGCCCATTCCAGCACATAAAATAAAATATTTTTTGTGTTTACACTCACTCTTTCAAATAGATGCAAGTAAAACACAGCAGAAAATAAATAAAATCAAAGACTAGCGGTCCTTTGGCTCTATTTTCACCTGTAAAGCAGGAGTAGGGTAGGCGGAGGTTTACCCTGGTGCAGGTGTGCCGCGGTCAGTTGAAGAATCCGCGAGTTTCTCTGTGACTTTCCCATTACGTCGTAGCGCACTCGGTGCTTGCTTGGAAGTTTAGGGGGTTTTTTCGCCGTAAAAAGAAGTTTTCTTCCCACGCACAACGGACACTAATGTTTTTGTCACTTTTTATGGAATCAAACTCAAAGTAAGGTCAGTACTTCCACGCTTTAAACGCTGCACGCTCATACTCTCTCCCGCACTCGATATATTATCCATTGTTGATCTGCACACAGCTGTTGTCACGGACGTTGCACTTGCTTACGTCACTGTCATGAGACATTCTCGCAAAAAAATCACTGTTTTAGTAACGCAGCGTTCCTACGGGAAAGTAACGGTAATCTAATTATCGTTTTTGCAATAGTAATCCCTTACTTTACTTGTTACTTGAAAAAAGTAATCGGATTACAAGTAACGCGTTACTGCCCATCTCTGGTCAGGACACAAAAGACTGCATTTCTAAGCCAGTCGGCACCCGTACCGTAATATGCATAAGAATAGTGCAACAACATTTTAGGTGCGGCTGGCTTGACTGTGTGGTCGTAAGTGAGGGCTCACTTGACCGCGGTCAAATATGGTGCTGGAGAAACAAACTACAGAGAACTTCGTAAAGAGAGTATTGAGTGTTTTGGCGATGTAAATGGACTGGTTCTTATATAGTACTCAAAGCACTTTAAAGGACTTGCCTCATTCAGGTGTACGCAAGCACTTTTCTCTGTAAGCACTTTCTGTGTAATGTTCACACACATTCGGAGAGCAACTCTGCGTTGGTATCTTGCCCAGGGATATTTGGCATGCAGACGGGGATTGAAGCACCTTCCTCTACTACCTGAGCAAAGCCACCCCATGTTCGTCTGTGCACAGATTTCTTTCAATACAGTATTATCACAATTGTGCAAAAATACAGGCATGAAAGCTTAAAGTGCGCGATCACAATAAAGGTGACGCTCAGAGACTGACTGAGTGATCTGAGAACTCATCAGCGCTCATCACTGCCTTCACTTACTTGCTGCTATGGGTGCAGGAATAACATAGTTATGCAGTTATCTGGGACTCTCCACCATTTGACCTTAGAACTGAAGAAGCTTCTCGGATGAGAGGTGAAACGTCTTCAAGTAACTTAAAGAAGTCCAGACGCTTTTCTTTACAAGCTCCTTTGACCAGTTATGCAGTTACTTTCTCAGTCTGCTAGAGCCTCCACTTGAACGCAAGAACCTTCATTTATCTTCTCAAACGGAATTCAAAATGTTTTTTACAAATTGAAGGATTAAGATATAAATCGCAGAAGCATCGATCCACACATTCAAAGAAGAACAACCCAACAAACTCTTCATAAAACTCCAAGAGATATGAAAATCTTTATTTCTGTCTATTCTGTGTTGTTAATAACATCACATCTTCACATAGTAGCAAAAACATATTAAACAAACATTAATCTCAACATGCATACTGTACTTCAAGTTTCTCTCATGGAAAGGCCAGTGTTACTTTTATAGTATCCTTTCCATAAATATCGTAAATATCTTTACCCATGTAGTGGAATTATTTTATTTTTTCATTTTAGTTAACAAGTATAATGTGACCACATTCACTTTTTATCAGGACAAGCTACACCACCACGGTGGTTAGCATACAATAACACTGCCTTGTTCTCAAAGCTTCTTGCTAACTGTACTTTTTTCTGAGATGTTCTCTTTAAGTAAGGATACTGAAAGTGTAAGCAGTGTATACGGTCACATCACGTGCTTAAGGTTGTGTTAGCACTGATAATTCCTTCACAGTTCTTTAAAGATGCTGAAGTCATCATATCAGCTGTAAATGCAGTGCTGCTGCTGTCCTTACGCTATACTTTCAAGCATCACACTTTCTTACTGACCAGTTTATTTCCACTTTTTATGCTCTAGTATGGTGTGACTGAATGAAGTCAGCAAACCAAATTCTGTCCATCTGAGGATGAGAAAAAACTTGCATGAAATGGGAAGAATGAGATGAAGATGGCTCCTATGCTTTAGACGTGGCACTGTTTCTGCCATTGTAAGTACGCTAATGCTTGAAAGATCCATTAAAAGTCTGACACTTCACTCTTCAGCTGGAGCGTCCATCAAGTTTTACATTCCAGGTTTCCTCGTTGGGATTACGACTCAGACGATGATGTGAAAAATTAGTTATTACATTAAACCCATAAGATCAACACTGGCAAAAAAGCCGTGCACTTCACAGAGCAGCTTTCTATGGCCGAGCAGCTCCTGCAGGTGTAAGGTGTAGGTGTCACAGCACTCTGGTCCAAAGAGGTTATGTGCAGCATGCAGACAGAAAATGGCTTTACAGAATATGACTGAATGTTGAGGCACCAAAACACACTCAGTCTGCCCCTCAGTCTGATCAAGAAGAAAACCTGACTGAGCGCTTCATAACATCAGTACGATGATGTCTCAGAGGCCATGTTCAGGTTATTCTCCCGTCCACACTGAGCGGGCGGATCAGTGGAGTCTGCATTAGCTTTAACAGAAAGGTCTGATTTAAGCAGGTAAGCTGAATAGACAAGAAAAGCTAGAAAGCTTTATCAACTATAACCCCAGCGAGGACCTTGACAGGTGTCTTGTGTACAGGTGAAGGCTGGACAGTCAGCAGGATACCTTCCTAACATTTGTCATTCCCAGCATTGAACCGTTTCCTGGCACAGCCTCAGTGAAACAGAGCATCGTTTCCACCCCACAGTTACAGACAGGCTGTGCTTTTCTTTGGTAACACCGTCGAATGAGCCCCGTGTCCTCTCTCAGTAGCTGCTTTCGTGTCCTGTCAGGATGTACAGGCTGCTCAGTGCTGACGGGTCATCAGTCGGTGTGCTCTGAAGGATGATGTCTCTGCACAGTGTCAGCAAATGAGAAGGAGATGAGTTGTAAAGGAGAACCAGAGAAAGGCAGTACTAACCTAAAGCCAGTGCCTCCACCTGCTTCTACTCCTCCCACCTCTAGTACTAACACTACTCTACTGATACTACAACCACTGTAGTTTGACTTTAATGCTACACACTGGTACAGTACTGGTACACTTACTGGAGTTTTACTCCTGTTCCTGCTCATCACCACGCCTACTACTTTTTTAAACTTTATGATAAGTGTGAACATTTACACAACAGCATACAAACAAGTTTAAAGTAGAAAAAAGGAAGCAAAGAGCTGAGAAATACATAAAACATAACACAGAAGAAAAAGAAACCTTTGCAGGGATTCCTTCTACACCCAGTTTGAGTAAAAACTAACTGAAACACAAGGAAAGAAGATAAGATCAACTAAATAAGGGTTGTATAATAATACTTAGTACTGGCAGCCACCAGCGCCAAGCCTCAGCCTCCCAGTAGACACACCTATGGTACTGTTAGATTATAATATTATTTTATGCCATGTTATACCCCTAATTAAAGATTGTGAATTATTATGTAGTTTTAGTTTGCATTATTCTCCTGAATTAGAAGAAGCTGACAACTATTGCATTAGTTAAACTGATTTGCATTACATTAGACTGCTGATTTATTGTGGATGAATGATATTGTTTTATGATGCATAATACTGCTGCAGAAAGTCATCGCCTTATTTGTCTGATTAGAAGAGAACAGAGCATGCTGGAGTTTTCTGCCCCAACTCAGCAGGAGCAGATAAACGGGGAGCCAAGGTCGTAGCTTAGGCGCCGTGTGAGAGAAAAGCATGTGAATGTTTAGGCTTTTATGATAAGGTGGAGGCACCAGAGGCTATAAGAGTTTGAGCAATGCTCCACCATTTTGAGATCTGAGGCTGTCTGCATCAGTGTCCATCTCCCACGCGTGTGATCATCATCGTTTGACTTAACCCGACCGGACCAGTGTTGTTATTGTGATTTTTCTCTTGTCTCCATCCCCAGTATTTTGAACCTTAACAGTACCGATTTAAAATCCTACATGTCTTTGTTCTCAGGTTATCACGTTCACAAACTTTGGTGTCCACGCTATTTGCCTGCCAGGCTGACAATGATTTAGATCACAGAAACATTTTTAAGCTGTTATTCCTGGTTTCACAGTGGAAAACTCCGGGTAACGTCCATTATCTTTGCTCCTGTATAAGACTTTCCTGAATGCTGAGGTTTGGTCTTCCACATGAAATTCAGTACTTTTGTTTCAGTTTCATTAATGATGCATTGATTTTGGACATCGATGTAATACATATGTGATACACGACAGTCTTTGAGTCCGTCCTTCTCATATATAATCCCACTGTTTTTGCACTTCAGATGATTCCAGTAATGACTGATTTAAAAAAGAAAAGTGAAATATTTCTAATGAACTCACCACGATTCTTATTACAAACTTCATTAAGAGCTGCTGGATCAACAGGGGTGTCCTGGATTTGTTAGTAATATAATATAGTAATATATTATTATTAGTTTTAATTATTTAGTCAAAAATCAATTCCAGACTGCTCTGAGCAACATGCTGCAGCGAGAGTCCTGACAGGGACTAGAAACAGAACATTTATTGGCTCCCTGTTTTATCCAGAATAAAAGATTCAAAATCCTCACATAAAAGGTTTTGAATAATCAGCCCCTGTCTTATCTTAATGACCTTATAGTACCATATCACCCCATTAGAGCACTTCGTTCCAAGTATTTAAAAGTAAAATGGGAGCCAGACCCTTCGGTTTCCAGGCCCCTCTTGGTAAATGGTAAATGGACCGGTTCTTATATAGTGGTTTTCTACTCTGAGCACTCAAAGCTTGCCTCATTCACCCGTTCACACCCATTCATACTCTGACGGATGCACCGAAGAGCAACTTTCATGCAGGATATCTGGCATGTAGACGGGGAGTAGGTGACCTGCTCCCCCACCTGAACTACAGCCACCACTTCTGTGGAACCAGCTTCCAGTTTGGGTTTGGGAGACAGACACCCTCTCTACTTTTAACATTAGGCTTCAAACTTTCCTTTCTTCCCTGAATCCTCCCTTAGTTAGCCTAAGTCTAGGCTGCTGGCGGGTTCCCGTGATGCACCAAGTGTTTCTTCTTCAGTCGCCCTTTTCACTCACTATCTGTTTAAACACCTCTCTGCATTCAATCATTAGTTGAGAATATTCTCTGGCTCTCTTCCCCAGATTGTCTTTGTCCCATCTTCCTCCTCTCACCCCCCCAACCAATCGCAGCAGATGCCCGCCCCTCCCCCAGCCTGGTTCAGGTTTTCACCTGCTAAAAGGGAGTTTTTCACCTTTGTGCACCATAATTGCAGGGCCTTTACCTTACAATATACAGTGTCTTGAAGTGACTATTGTTGTGATTTGGCACTAGAATAAAGAAAATTAGCACTAAGGAAAGTAGTTTTCTGTACAAAGTGTCAGGTAGACAGTAGTTGGTAACTTTAATGGCTGTTTTTCTTTGGAGGGCTGCATGCAAACACATAGGCTGCATTTCCTAAATCCTTGGATCTGAGTAACCAACAGAACAAACACTCTAGTGTGACTCCTGCTTTAATGCTACCATTAATGCTAGCAGTATTCATGCTACTTCCACATGCTACTCTGAAAATCACTTCCAGGTCTATTAACAATAGTATCAAGAAAAATACTATCCTGATTACTTCTGATGTACTAGGATTACTAGTTTCTCACAGTGATTGATAGCTCTTGTCAGCATACAGTTAACATACCTGTTTGTTCCCAGAACTCTGAACACACGACTCTCATCTGTAATTTCTTGTGTTACCTGCACATAAAGTGAAAATTCACATGTGTAATGACTTAGAACTAATATGATAAGCACATGATACGAGCTCAGCCAACGTTGGATGAATTTACTAGTTCATCACCTCATCTGAAACTCCTCCCTTTGAGGCCATGCTTCCAGAACGCCAGCACACTATCCTGCAAGCAGACTGACAGAACAGGAGGTGTCACTCAGCTTTCAGGACACACATCAGCTCTCATTCACTTTGTTTGTCACATCATCATTTCTACCTAGTGTTTCAATGGGGAAGTCAAAGACTATTTCTGCAGCCAGCTGTCTGGATGGAAGTCCTTGCAGGTTCACGATCTTTACAGTTCCTGTCCAAACAGTACACAGATTGAGAATGAGCATGAAAGACATTTGAAGGATTCACAATATGCGAGGGGACTTACTTTCCAAGGTGATGAGAACAGTGTCTCGGTCCAGCTGGGTTACCTGCACGACTCTGAGTGCTCCACTATCTCCTGATGCACGGAAAGAAGGAAGCTTGTTGCAACAAGTTGAAGCTTGAAGCTTCAGGAAGTCAGCAGAGACACGCAGAAACGGTCCTACCTGGCACTGGAACAGGAGCGCCGTTCAGCTCTATAATATCAAACCTGAGCTGTTGGCCGGTTGGTGGTTTATCATTACTACAGTCTCTCACTCCAACACACAGCTGAGAAGAGAATCTGGGAGTCTGATGGCGAGTTGCTGTGAAACAGTCACCAAGGAAAACAAAAAAAACTAAATAAATTCTCATGGATGGTTAAGTGATGCTTGTTAAACCTGAGCTGAACCTGTTCATACAACCGTCAAAAACAGCACAACAGAATTCTTGTATGATTATTAAATCTTGAGATTAAAGATAAACCGATGCCATCCACCCATCCATCCATCCATCCATCCACCCACCCATCCATCCATCCACCCGTCCATCCGTCCAGCCGTCCATCCATTCATCCATCCATCCATCCATCCATCCATCCATCCATCCACCCGTCCATCCATCCATCCACCCGTCCACCCATCCGTCCATCCATCCATCCACCCACCCACCCATCCCTCCATCCATCCATCCATCCATCCATCCATCCATCCATCCATCCATCCATCCATCCAGCCGTCCATCCATCCACCCGTCGATCCATCCATCCATCCATCCATCCATCCATCCATCCATCCATCCATCCACCCGTCCATCCATCCATCCATCCATCCATCCATCCATCCATCCATCCATCCATCCATCCACCCGTCCATCCATCCTTCCATCCATCCATCCATCCATCCATCCATCCCCTAACTGCACGTCTTTGGACTGATGCCACTTTTCCATAATGTTGTGGCACAGGCGTGTTTCCAAGCAGCTCTGTGTTAGGACTGCAGACAGGCTTAACACAGAGCTCTGTTCTCACAGTACATACATTATCGTTATGAAATGTGCGAGACATTCACAAAAAAACTGTCAATTATCTGTGCTATGTGATCTAATGGTGCATGCTGGTGTTGAACTGTGTGCTGATAACACTGTTCCTGTAGCACAGAAAACACATGGTAACCATTCAGTTACACGAGCTTGGACCCAGAGAAGGTGCTGTTGGTGTTTTTGGACGGCGTTTATACAACGTTTCTTTTATTTAGTCTCTAAAATCTTGTTGGGCTTGAATAAAAAGTATGCATATGTTATTAAAAAAATCAATTACATTCTTCAGCTTCAGATTTTGATATGCTGTCTGTCTACTTTTATGTAATCCAGGTCTAATGGCTGGTTTGCATTGTGGAAATAGGGTTAGAGTTAGAAAGGAAGACATTTATTCAGGTGGCAAGTTCGACATATCTGTACAAACCTTTAGATGCATGAACTTTTGAAGAGGCTCATACCACAAGAGTAAAACCAGGCCAGATGGGACAGCCCCGCACAGATATGTACTATCTGTGTATGGGTTTCTTGCTGAAACAGAGAGAGCAGGACTAAGTGTCTGCAGTTGTTCTCCGTGAACAAACAGACTGACCAGAGTAACTCGGCATTGCTTACCTACACTGCACCTCCTACAACCTTTAGTGTCAGGAATCTTTACAGATATGGTAAACTTTCTGTGGCCAACAGAGAATATCCAGGTCAGAACAAGCAGACAAAATTGGGTTTACAGTATCCTCCTTCCTCAAAATCAAGTGGTAGCATCATACATGACATTATTAACACTGCTGCACCTACAGCTCCTGTTTCCCTGCATCTGTGATGGCGTGTCGTACCTGAGACTGATCCGCTCAGTGAGGCGGTTGGTGCTGAGCGACAGGCTGCTGTGTTTCTTGTGCAGATGTCCTTTCTGTTCAAACAGAGCTGGCAGGCTGTGCGAGTAAAGCTGGGCCGACTTGCCTGCAGGATGGAGCCTTTTTAGAGCAGCATATTATCGAGTGGACACAATGTTCTCCGTTTGTGTCACGCTGTTTGTTACCTGATACGGACATCAGCACATTGTTCATAACATATAGCCATATACATCGCTGAGGGAGGAGCTGTGGGGAAAAGACAAGCAGTTCACTGAGACTTCAAACATCCAGCTTCAGTCATCAGACTGTTCCAGAAACATCTGTTAAGGTTCGAAATCTTGGAGGGAGAGTACAAACCACCCTTGGTCCAGAAGCTCTTGGTCAAACAATGATTTTAATGAACACACGTGTGGGAAGATACTCTGTACGCCGACAGCAAGTGATCTCCGACTTAATCAAAGCATAAACAGATATTTTATAGCATCAGGGTTTGATTTACTGACGCCCCTTCATGCGTCACAGATACATTTTATACATAGATCAGATCAACACCACAATGGCTTTTCACCCAGAAGATCATCTTCTATTTTCATGGCTGGTACTTTCCGTTCTTGTCTTAAAGTAAATTGTTCCTCTTTCTTGCCGAGACAACAAGGACGGTTCCTCTTTTACCGAGACACTTTTGCAGTTACAACCAGACATGACTAATCTCTCCTCTAAATAAATTTAACTCATGTGTGTGTGTCACGACCTCACATGCTCTTTCTCAATTCACCTGTTGCACTTCTGACCTTTCACCAGACCAGAAGCTCACTGAGACTATGTGTATGTCTTCTACTAAATAAATGTTTTAATCAAGAACCCCTACTAAAAGCTTAATACAAGAATATGAACATATAAAAGATATTAAAATGAACTGTTGTGTAAGCATGTACTGCAATTCCTTCTATGTTCTAGTTTTCCCTCAGCATGGATCATCTAGACACTCTCACTAGATGAAGCTTAAGACCATTAATGAACCTGAACATCAACTCAAATAAGCACAGATATGCATTGTGTATAAAATAGTCATAACTGCTTAAGGCCTTCTTAAAGCTATCTGTTACATTGTTAAAGCCTCGTCTTAGCCTGCTGCTCAAAATAACTTCCACTTCTGCAAAACTCTCCAAGCCTGTTTCCTGTCCTGTTACTTTTAGCCTTTCTGAAAGACACACACTGTTCAACCCCTGAATGCAATATAAACTCCAGATTATATTATTAATGCAATGGTAATGATGACAATTATTTAACAATAGCAGTAAAATAATTTCCCTGCTCCACACATCATTTCCTGGTTTTCAGTGCTCCTCCTTTCATCAGGAGCTGCACTCCTTACTCAGGTTTTTCAGGGTGATGCGATTAATGACTTGCACTTTTTTGTTATTACTTGCATTTTTACACAATGCTCTTCTACTCTGACTGACACTTTCAACTACCAGCTTGACCGCTCATCACTCTTTTCTACCTCAAAACGACCAGTTACACATGTCTGCATGAATTCTGCACGCACGTTTGCACTACAAGCTGCACACAAACACGTGCGCACATCCATGATTTACTCCAAACCTAACTTAACCTTCGGCGCTTTTTAACTTTCAACCCCTTCAGTGGAAACATTGGGAGAAGTTTGCCAATGTGGTATTATAATATTATTTTATGCCACGTTAGACCCCTAATTGAAGATTGTGAATTATTATGTAGTTTTAGTTTGCATTATTCTCCTGAATTAGAAGAAGGTGATAACTATTGCATTTGTTAAACTGATTTGCATTACATTAGACTGCTGATTTATTGTGAATGAATGATATTGTTTCATGATGCATGATGTACAAAATATTAAAAAAATTCAGCTATATATGTTGATGCATGCTTTTATTACCAGTCGCATTGATTGCTGTAACGCCCTGCTCTCTGGTCTCCCCAAAAAGAATATATCACCCTTACAACTTTTACAAAACTGCAGCTCGTGTGCTGACGAAGACCAGAGGGTGGGCCCACAGTACACCGGTTTTAGAATCGCTGCATTGGCTCCCCGTGTATTTCAGGATCGATTTTAAAGTTCTTTTATTGGTTTTTAAATGTCTTAATGGTCTGCTTCTCTCAATGACTATCGCCCTGTAGCCCTCACCTCAGTAGTGATGAAGTGCTTTGAACGCCTGGTCAGAGACTTCATCATTTCTTCACTACCAGACACACTGGACCCACTACAGTTCGCTTACCGTCCAAATCGTTCCACAGACGATGCCATCTCTCATCTCCTCCACACATCACTCACTCACTTGGACACTAGAAGGGGGAATTATGTTAAAATGCTCTTCATAGACTACAGCTCTGCATTTAACACCATAATTCCCTCCACACTCACCACCAAGCTGGAGCATCTGGGACTCAGCTATGTGTCAGTGGATCTCCAACTTCCTAACTGGCAGACCACAGGCAGTAAGGATGGGCGGACATGTCTCAGCCTCCACCACTCTCAGCACTGGAGCCCCCCAGGGGTGTGTTCTGGGCCCCCTGCTGTACTCTCTGTACACATATGACTGCGTGGCCACTACCAGCTCCACCACCATCATCAAGTTTGCTGACGACACCGTCGTGGTGGGCCTGATCTCTGATAACAACGAGACGGCCTACCTGAAGGAGATTAGGAATCTGGAGAACTGGTGCCAGAGGAACAACCTCCTTCTAAACGTCAGTAAGACAAAGGAGCTGATAGTGGACTTCAGCACTAAGCAGGAGAGGAACTACCAGACCCCCGTCATCAACGAGTGCCCAGTGGAGAGAGTGGACAGCTTCAAATACCTCGGAGTTCACATCACGCAGGACCTGTCATGGTCCTGTCACATCAACATCATGGTGAAAAAGGCCCGACAGCGTCTCTACCACCTCAGACGCTTGAGAGACTTCCAACTGCCCTCCAAGGTGCTCAGGAACTTTTACTCATGCACCATAGAGAGCATCCTGACGGGAAACATCTTAACCTGGTTCGGGAACAGCACCATGCAGGACAGACGAGCTCTACAGAGGGTTGTGCGGGCAGCTGAGCGCACCATCCGCTCCGAGCTCCCTGACCTGCACTCAATCTACAGCAGGCGGTGCTGGACCAAGGCCAGGAAGATCGTGAAGGACCTCAGCCATCCCAACAACAGACTGTTCTCTCTGCTGAGGTCAGGAAAGCGATTCCGCTCCCTGAAGACCAACACAGAGAGACTGAGGAGGAGCTTCTTCCCGCAGGCGATACGGTCTCTCAATCACACCACCACACAGTACTGACCCACACATATGGTTCTTACACACACACTGGACTTTCTGGACATTGTTTTCACTTCATCACTTAAATCACTTTAAGCATATTTGCACTGCACAAGACATAATGTGGATTGCACAACACTGGTCACTATATTCTTCATTTCCAGTTAATACTTGTACAGCTGCTGTTATTGTGTATATATTTATTTATTTATATTTCTTCATACATTCTTATATAGTTCTATATTGTGTATTTTGTTGTACAGTTATTTTATTTTCAACTTTAATTTATATATTTTATCTTATTCTCCCAGTTAAATTTACCCTTCATTCTAATTTGTGTTGTACAGTTATTTCATTTTTAACCTTAATTTATATCTTATTCCCTCCTAGTTAAATTTACCCTTTTTAATTTTTCCTATTTATTTCCTATTTATTTCCTTTTTTTTTTTCTTTAGGTCACGAGCAGTTGTCCAAGCATTTCACTGCATATCGTACTGTGTATGACTGTGTGCGTGAAAAATAAAATTTGAATTTGAATTTGATTTGGGCCGTCTTATCTCTCAGATCTGCTTTTACCATACGAACCCTCGCGGACCTTGAGGTCCTCTGGTACTGGCCTTTTGACTGTTCCCAAAGACAGCACACATACTCACGGAGAGGCAGCTTTTCAGGGGTATGGTCCTCGTCTGTGGAACAGCCTGCCGGAGGAGCTCAGGGCCGCAGAGAACGTACATGTTTTTAAGAACAGGCTCAAGACCACCTTTTTAATTTATCTTTCACCTAACGTTTATTTATTTTATGCTTATTTATTCTATCCTGTTATTCTATTTATTAATTTAGGTTTTACCTAATATTTATTGATTTTATTCTTACTCATTTTTTATCTTCTTACTATTTCTATTGTATCCCGTTCTTATTTACTTTATCTTTTTACCCTGTATATATCCTATTGTGACATATCTCCAGTGTTTCTCTGCACCGGGGCTGTGATCGACCGTGGCTGCTGGGGCTCTGGGGGTCCTCTCAGCCTGGCTGGGGGGGGATATGGGTGCATTCATGATTGTTTATGTTAATGAGAGTGTGGGGGGTTAGTTGGAGGGCGGGGTGGGGTGCTTTTAACCATGTAAAGCACTTTGTGCTACTTTTTTTGTATGAAAAGTGCTTTATAAATAAAGATTGATTGATTGATTAATTTCCCAGCTTTGGTCATTATATACAGTATTTTGGAGACAGAGAGTTACAGACTCTCTCCCAGACCACGGACTCATAATACAAGTCAGAGCTTTATAAAAAAAAAAAAGTTGTGTTTTCTAAATTGGAGTTCAAGTTATTTGTACTTCCAATAGTGTTAACATACTACACAGGTCATGAACAAGATTTCTTTTACATTTTCATTGTAAATGGGCTGAAGCAGTTCATTAAAAGTAGTCTAACATAAATATAAACGCTGTAATTTGATTATTTTAATAAACCATGAAACTTGGATGGATTCGATGCCGGCGTGACCACAGTGCACACGTCTGCTGTCGCTCACAGTGGTCCAAGGAACCGCTCAGGGAGTTTGTGTGTTCGCTCAGACACCTGAAAAATTAGAGGGAACATTGGGCCTCTGACATTCAATACCCAGTTATTAAAATGTTAAGTGTAAATCATCCCCAGCCCACAATAGCAGCTGAATTTACTACGATTTCAGATCTTTTTACACGTCAATAAGAAACCACCGATGTGTAAAACAGGCTGACAACAGAATGACGTAAACCACACTGCTGCAACTGTGCAGCTCTCAGGTTTTATTTATTGTTTCTCTGTGTGGCCAGCAGGGGTCACACAGGCCTAAAGGGTCACCTGGCCTGTAAATAAACAGGGCCAATAAAAAAAATCACAAGAATAATACAAAACTTTCAGCCAGTTTATCTTAATACATTAACTTATTCTTGTGTACACAGTAATTCATAAATAAATAATGTATATTATCAATAAAGATTGATCTAAACAGTTTAACTGCTATGTGCAGATAAAGGTTGCATAGCTTTAAAACATTTGCTATCCAGCAAATATCAGTCAAACTCAACACAAAAGGAAACACAACAATCGTTCAAATTGTTTGGACCGGTGATCCAAATCAACTGGCGTTGGTCAAACAGATGTGTGGTAGACTTACTTTGAAGGAGCTGCTACCGACAAACCAGCAAATAAACACCAAATATTTCATCTGTGACATTTGTGAGGTTTCCTCAAACACACTCCGTCAGTCTTGTTGCTGTTGAACGACAAACTATTTAAAAATGTCGCGGGTTTACCTGGTCATATTCTCATTCACGGAGCGCTCGCCAAAACAAAAGCAAACCATTAACACCACGCCGATGCTGTTCACAGGACAGCAAGAGTAACGATCAGGAGCATCTGGTCTTCGTTATCGTTCCCCTCGTACGTGTTATTACTGCGA
This sequence comes from Mchenga conophoros, assembly GCF_057382185.1. Lineage (NCBI taxonomy): Eukaryota > Metazoa > Chordata > Actinopteri > Cichliformes > Cichlidae > Mchenga > Mchenga conophoros. The sequence continues at coordinate 22,581,194 of NC_140528.1, read as the reverse complement.
TTTCAGCGTTTTCGCTTCACAACTAAAGTGTGCAGTTTACTTTGTGTGCACTCAAATGGAGTCAAGTCAATTAGCGCCACCTGTGGTCAAGTGCCATAGCCTACAGCCAGATGAACTTGTGACACACATCTGAGCCACATTTGAATTCCTGTTTCATGCACAATACATTTGTAACTTTTAATTTTTTCTGTTTTTGTGTCTTGCAAATAAACCTTTAAACTGATTGAAATGATGTTATGTATTTATTTTTGGCCTTTATCTACGGTGGCCCTGAGAGGCCAAACGGACTGCAACTTAAGAAAACACCAGCAATAAAAAAAAAACGCTGCAAAAGCACAAAAAACACAACTGAAATAGGAAAAAAGAAAACACAAATACAAAAAACGAAAACACAAATAGGAAAAAAGAAAACAGAAGTGTTTCTGGGGAGACAATAGTAATTAGTAATAAACAGAGCCAGTGTGACTAAGTGGAGCTTGTGAGAGTGAGTGGATTGAAGAAAGTGAGGGACTCAGATGTGTCAGTTGGTTTGTCTTTGTTTGTGAGTGTGGAGGAGAGATTGGGTTGGTTTTAAAGCTAAGTTAAGAATATTCTGAATTTCAATTCAGTTTTATTTACATAGCACCAAATCACAACAACAGTCGCCTCAAGGCGCTTTATATTGTACAGTTTAATTTCCAAAACTTGCATATGATCTTCAGTTTGCAGCTGGACTATCACATAGCAGCTGGAGCAGTCTCACATGGAGGCCAGTCCACTGCTGCCACCTGTGGCCAAGTGCCATAGCCTACTACTAGATGAACTTGTGACACACATCTGCAGTAGAGGCTGAGTGGCTGCTCTCACACCTGGAGCATCCAAATCGACCCACAAACACGCTGAAAGATGCAATGCCATCAATGTGGATTGTCAAGACTGAGAGACCTCTTCCCTCTGACCCCTCCCCAAACCCTCAAACCCTCCTACCCACCTCGACATACAAACTCTGTGTGGCTTCACGTGTTCTGTTGATGTTTACATGATCGAAATAACTTGAACACAAACACAAACAAACAAAGAGGAAGACCGCACCGGAAGGAAACAACTACAAGTCCCAGCATCCTCTGTGTTTAGGGAGCAGCAGTGAAAGTGAAAGTATTGAGCCTCCGTTCAGAGCAGCAGGAGGAGGAAGGTGGAGCTGAGGCAGGTGAGTGTTAACATGAATATGTTTCTTCTTATGACATAAAATAATTCCACGCTGTTCGTGTCTGTGGGTGAAATGTGAGGCCGGTCGGCTCCTCTGAGCGCTGGTTTCCTGTAAGTAGAGAGGAAGTGAGTTTAGCTGAGCCTCCGTTTAGTGTGAGAGAGCAGGAGGAGAGTGAGAGCTGTGCTGAGGCAGGGTGAGTGTTAACACCGCTCTGACATTACTGTGTCTCTGTGGCGGGAACAACAGGCTCCGTCAGTGGAGGCAAAAATAATCAGACTTTGGTTTTTCAAAGGAAACAACTTTATGTCGGAAGTTCCCGCACGCTCATTGGATAACGATGTGTCAATCTCGAGCTATTAGCCAATGAGCGTGCGGATTCACAGAAAGACCCGCCTTTATCACGGGACTTTAAAAACTACAATGGCGACAGAAACTCCGTGAGTGGAGTTCAGGGTGACGTTATGAAACTGTGACGTTTGAGCCACTTCCTGTTCTCAGTCCCAGCGTCCTGATCACCGAGGTTTCTGTTGCTCTGATATCTGATATTGATTATATTGGTAAACAGGCTGTAGCATAAACATCAAACACAGCTGAAGCAGTTTTTGGATGGTTGGCTTCAAATGATCCGTCGGTTTGAAAAGTAAAAACAATTAAAAAAAAGGTGAAGCTGATGCAGGGTGAGTGTTAACACCAGGACTTTAGAGGGAAGAAGAGTCACAGCTCAGCATGTTGTTGACGGGTTGTTGTTCAGTCGGGGGAAGACATCTGAATCATTGCAGGGGGAATGGCTTTCACAACTTTAATGAATTTACTCTGAGTACATGATATGCCATAATTATCTATGAGTTTGTTATATGTTAACACATTTCCGTCATTGTCTAAAAGGTGTAAAACCGTCCAAATGCCATGATCCATCCAATCCTTATAAAAGATGGATTTTCTTTTATCGTATACATCTGTTGTTCCAAATCGAATTTGTATGTGGAGAAAAAATATGCTTGTGTATCATTTTCCAGTACTGGAGAACCTGTTTGTGAAAATTGGATAATTTAATTTGGAAATTTCAAAGTCGCACTTTATAAGAAATTCAATGCCACCCAGCTTCTCCAAAATTACTTTGGGGAAATAAAACCAAATAACGTTTGAATTATTTATGAAAGATTGCAACCATTTGAGTTTGATGGAACCATCATTGCTTCAAAATCAATCGCATTCAAACCTCCTTCTTCAAATGACTTCACTATATCATTCTTCCTAACATAATGTTGCTTGTTTCTCCAAATGTAATTGAAATTAATTTGATTTATATTATTGATTAGACTATTGGAAACATATAAACATTGTGATGGATAAATCAATCCAGAGATACCTTCTGTTTTAGTAAGCAAGACGCGTCCAAAGATGGAGAGGTGTCTTTGTAGCCTGTAATCTTTTTGATTTCTGGGTAATTTGCTCAAAATTGAGATTTTCTCTATTATTTGTGTTCTTTGACATTATAATACCCAAATATTTAATGTCAGTTTTAACAGCTATGTTAAGAGAGCTACTAGGTCACAATCACGAATAGTTAATAATTCTCATTTTCTAATATTCAGGTACAAACCAGAAGCCTTTGAGAAAATTGAAATTTCATTCATGTTCTATAAAAACTGACGATTCCTCGTCTAACATTAAAGCGTTTAGATGTTCCAAAAGGTAAAGAAACAGAACTATTGAGTCAGAGTATAATAAAGAAATTAAATCTATGAAGTTTTGTTTACCAAAACCAAAATAGGGTAGAGCTTTTAAAATAAAAGGATGTTCGACCGTATCAAATGCCTTATAAAAGTCTAAAAAAAGAATCACACCATCATCTTCAATTAAGTGATTAGAATCCAGTAGATCTACAACCAATCTAATATTATTGGTCGTAGATTATCGATTAGTCTTTTATCTTTACCAGGTTTGGGAATAAGGGAGATAAGACCCTGTTTCATTGTCGTTGCTAACATTTCATTACTAATGATTTCAGTAATAGTTTTGAAGAAAAGTTCTTTTATTTCTTTCCAGAAGAATTTATAAAAGATTGCAGTCAAGCCATCCTGACCAGGAGCTTTGTCATTTTCAGTTTGTTTAAGGCTTGATCTCAGTCATCCAGTGATATATCAGAATCACAAATTTCTCTGAATGCAGAATCGATTTTTGGAGTATAAGGTTCAATCTGATCACAAAAAGTTAATGAATCAGCAATTAAATATTTTGAGGAGAATAAATTTGAGTAAAATTTATGTTTTTCTTCCGCTACAGTCTTATGATTTGTGCATTCCTCCCCATTTATGATTAATGTATTAATAGATTTCTTTTCTTGCCTCCGTTTCTCCAAATTGTATAAATATGAAGCACTTTTTCAGCTTCTTCTATCCATTTTGCACGAGCTCTAATGTAAGCTCCATGAGCCTTTTTCTTGTATAGATCATCTAATTGAGTAAAGACAACAGGGATTTCTTATCAGCCTCTGACATAAAATGTCTATTACAATAGTTATTTATATCGTAAAGTAATTTACTTTCAAATTCCTTCTGTTGTCTACTTTTCATTTTACTAAACGTAATTGAAAATTCTCTAACTTTAAATGAAAAAATTCCCATCTATGTATGTAATTGCCAATTGTTACGTTGTTGTAAATGTTATGGAGGAGCTCTTTAACTATCTTAACATACCCGTCATCAATTAATAGATCTGCATTAAATTTCCAGTAATCTTTTTTAAACTGCGTTTTATTTTCAGGGTTAAGTTTAAAAGTAATAATACTGTGATCTGTCAACGGGGCTGCTGAGATGGAAACATGTGAAACATCTATATAGTAAAGTCGACCCAACCACAGTATGGAATATCAGGAGTGCCATAATGAATTAATTAAATGCACCATTAAATAATAAATTAAATGTGACAATAATTAATTAAAATTTGAAATAATTAATTAAAATGGGAAATAAATAATTAAATAAACATTTTTTGACACATTTAATTAATTAATTATTTCACGTTTTAATTAATTATTGCCACATTTAAATAATTATTTAATGGTGTATTTAATTAATTCATTTTGGCACAGTTGACTCCTTCAGGTCTCACCATAAATTTATTTTATGTGTCAACCTCACCCATCAAACCCAGGGGGCGGGGTTAATGCTGATCGAGTCAGAACCATTGCTTTGGCCTGGTGGCCATTGTTTTTAGAAGGCGTTACTGCACACCAACAGCTGCCATGTGGAAACTAACAGAACTGAACTTTGAAAAACCCTGTTTGTGTTTGTGTGTGGGATGGACTCAAGCGCAGACAAGGCAGCTAGAATACAGTTCCGTTTTTTACTATACAACACCAGGTGCAAATATATACAAGTGAGATGGCAGGGGGAATCCAGGGCACAGGGAAATCCGGGAAAGGAGCTCTTCACACACGAGGGACTTCATAAAAAACACAGCACACCAAGGGTTCCAGGGAAACGGAATTCCTGTTTACAGACAACAAGTGATTAATCCAAAGGGTCAGCGATACGAAAAGGCAACAAGAGACTAGTACTCCGGAGCTTACTACCGAGGTTACTCAATAGTCCAGCGACGAGATGTTTCCAGCCTCTGCCTTAAGTAGTGGATGAGTTTAGGCGATGAGCCACAGATGTGTGATTAACTTCAGGTGCAAGGGCCAGGGGCGGGAGCCCGCAATGAGCTCCGCCCTGGCGAGACACAGCTAGCGTGAGAGAGGTAGATGTAAACAAGAAACATATGTAGCCAACCTGAGTCAGCCGGGCAGACACGGGGACCATGACAGTTTGTGTCTCACCAAATACCGTTTTAATATTTTTTAGCCGAGAATGTAGCAGTTTAATCTTCAGATGTCTGGTCGGTTTGTCAAGATACAGCTTTTTTGCAAAAGTGCTTCGATGATTTCGGAGATGTCTGCCCAGCCCAGTCTCACGGCAAAGCGTGGGACAGACCCGCTCGCCTCGCAAGCAATCGAGCTGCTATTACCACCGACAAAGCGCAGGCCGGTACACAGCTGTAATAACCCCCGCTGCACACTGACTTCATTTACAGAGGTTATATTTATCGTGTTTTTATTTCCTGATGTTCGTATGTGTCATACGTGTTCCAGTCGCCAATTCTGAATTATAACTAACATTAAAAACATGTTTAAGGAGGAGAGAGAGCAAAAAGATTCGATTAACATCTGATGTTTGGGTTTTTGTTCAATAATCAGCGTGACCTGATAAACACATAAAAGAAATAACGTTGGTGTTTCCGTCATGTAGTAACTGTTAGGTTTAACTGTACAAAGGTGGTTCGACACTATGAAACACACACAGACTTCATGATGTTCGCCTCATTTTTTTATTGTGAATATTAATCATGAAGGTAAACGGCCCTGTACACCACGGAGCGAGGTCAGCATGTCCACCATATCTTCAGCTCTCTGAGTTAACCCATCAAACTAATCTAACGCTCATCTACGAATAATTCACGGCTCATATCAATATGATTTTACAGAAAATCATCCTTATTACTGCCAACTACTCCAGATACCATCAAATGTTAAAGGAAAATATGAGGATGAGTGTCTGTGAGCTGAGAAGGACGTGAAGCGAGCAGTTTATCCCAGAGCTGAAGCTGCTCTGTGTGCAGAGATGAGCTCAGATTCCTGCTGTGATTGATCAACAGTCACAGAAATGTAGACTTGTAGTTATTACTGCAGTATGGTCACAGCAGATACTGATAAACATGTATTATGAGGATGGATGATCAAGTTTCTCACTCTCTCCTTTAAATCTCAGTTTTTTCTTCTTCACAGTTTATCTGTTAATTTATTAATGAATAACACTGAAAGAGTTTCTGTTATATTTCCCCTTGAACATCAGCTTATTAGGGCGGCATTAGGAAATAGCCCCCCTCCAAAGAATGAATAAATGAATGATGATAATAATAAAATGATTCAAAAGCAGAGCTCAGAGTGGTAGAATGGTCAAACATGGATCCACGGGTGGTTCAACTGCATTTGGTGACGTGACCAAAGCAAATCTTTCAAATAATCCCACCATCAACGGGATGTTGTCTCCTTTACTACGGTTACTTTACTTGGTCGCCGTGTGAATTTCTTTGAAATGAACCAAATTCTTTTATTTGTTGGTTGTTGCATATTTAACCTCTACAGTCAGGAAAGGAGGAGATGAGGCCTCAACAATGTTGGGTTGTAGCTGTGGTTCAGGTTAGAGTGAGTGTCCATGGAATAAATGTAAGTCAGTGAACTGGAAACATGACTGTGTTCAAACTTTGTTTTCCTTTTTATAATGAGTCTAATCAAAGGTGGACAGAAGTATCTCCACTGTGACTTTTCTGTGTCACCATCAGAGCTTCTGCACAGTGTTTCTGGGGCAGATAACATTGCAGCATTATGGAGACATTATGGAGACAAAAAGAAAAGCGTCTGGACTTCTTTAAGTTAAACTTAAAGAAGTCCAGACGCTTTTCTTGGACTGTTGGTTTCAGTGTTGAGTCTCATTCACACACTCCCTCAGACTCTTCACACACACTGATTTGCTGACATAAACACACTCCTGTGTGCTCTCTTGGCTTCACACACACACTGAGGACCATCTACAGACTGTGAGCTCCGTCTTCTTTGTCTTTGGAGCCGAACTCTGACAAAGTTAGGAACAAAACTTTCTCCAGCGTGTGAACTTTCCTCCTAGACTCAGTCTGAGCAGTCAGACCACATATTTCTAAAGCAGCACATGAAGGTGTGGCTCACACACACACAGGTGAAGGAAACAGCTGCAGTATTAAAAACTGCTTCACTGTCTACAAATATATGAACTGAATGTTTCTTTCAGGCTGTAAAAACCTTATTTATCCTCCATTACAGTCCTGCATTCAGAGCATTACTTCTGTTATATTAGTACATGTATTTTATTCTGATGAACACATGAAACTCTGAGCTGGATTGAATCCATTGAATCAGAGTCCAGGACTCAGACTAAACATACTGAATGTGTCCTGAGCTCGGCCGCTGTTCCACAGTAACTGCTGTCAGAGTCACTGTTACTGAGTTAGCTTAGCTAGCAGAGCAGCTAGCAGTTAGAGTATGAACTCTGTAAGCAGTCAGCTCAGTCCTGGACATGGTTACTGACATAAAGCTGCTCTCTGCAGCCATGTTTGACCTGCTGCTTTGTAGGACTACAGTAATGGAGGATTTGGAGGCTGAACTGGGCTCTGTGACACTTTTTGTAGTGAACTGATGAAAGCTGCGTCTCAGATGGATGTTAGTCCAACACATCAGACACGACCTCTGCAGCTCTCAGTTGATGTGCACGTGAATGATTTGTGTTTCCTCTGCAGGTGAAGGTAGAAAGTGTGTGTGAGCTGATGTGAACTGAGCAGCATGGATCAGTGTGAGGACAGAGAGGAGGGAGTCCCTCCCTCTAAAAGCACTCTGTGTGGGGAACATGAGAGCCAGACCAAAGCTCAGAGGTGAGATGACCATCTCTAACTGTCCATGACTCTTCTCCATGTCACAGCTCAGCACTCACATCACTGCTCCATCATTATTCACACTCATACCTCTGTGTGTGTTGTTTTAAAGCCCAGAGCTGTGGGGCGTACCAGGCTCAGCTGGACATAACCCTGAAACTAATCCAGAGCCTGGACCTGAACCCAGCTGTGTTTCCTTAAAGAGCAACATGTCGAAGGGTGTTATTGTAAACTTTAACAAAAGACTGTTATGTGACAAAGAGTAAGTACATTATTTTTATGAGATTGTTCATCATGTCTTTAATTTAATATTTCCAGTTTTTCCTTCCTGTCTCATGAAGCTGTGACATTTATTGTTTTTCTTTTAGGATCAATAAGAGGCCAGAATCTCCTGGACCTGAACCCAGCTGTGTTTCCTTAAAGAGCAACGACTCGAAGGATGCTGTTATAAACTTTAAAGGCTGTTCTTCTGCTGCTGAGAGGTAATGTGTGTCTAGATGTTGTTCCTGACTCTGTATTTCTGAATAAATCCTCATGTTTAATATCAGCTCAGCTCTTTTTCACACACATTTCTATGTTGGTGTGTGAAGCGGTGTGTGTTGGAGTGTTTCCACAAACACAGCAGTCAGAGTGGAAAGAGTGGATGTTGTAGGAGGTGTTTGTGTAGTGAAGAGGCTGAGTGGCTGTAGGACTCCAGCTGCTCCAGCAGGTGTCTCCTTTGTGCTTTGCTTCAAACACAGTGTAGGGAGGAGCTTCCACTCAGGTGTTTCAGGTGTTGCTGGATGGAGGAGGACAAATAGTTTTTCCCTTCAGTGACACTTCAGCAGCTCAATGTTCTGGGAGATGTTTGTCTTTATGAAGGTTTATGAATTCTTGTTCTTACTTTGGTTAAACTGAGCAACACATTTTCCATCTAACATTTAAAGTAAATTTCCAGGTGAATAAAAGATCTGCAGCTGCAGCCTCTGTGATGTTTCACAGTCTGAAAGTAACAAATTCAACCAGAGTTCAAACAAAGGCTTAATATACGTGTGTGTTTGATATAATGCCAACAAGTACAAACAGGTGTTCTTACAGGTCTTAATCACAGAGCTCTGATAAGTCTGGTGACTTTCACACTCAGCAATTTTGCTGCCTTTTATTTTATATTGGCCTTTTTAAAGCCCTTCAAAGTCTCCCACATTCATACAGAGCTTTTAACACCAAACTCCTTTACAGTCCTTCTCCTCTCACACACGATCACACGACTGATTTGTCTGCAGCAGCTGTGTTACTGCTAGTATTTTATTATGTGTGCAATCTCCTCATATTGTTCCTGTGGTTTAGTTTGACTTCCTTCTGCAAACTCAGCTGCTCTGTTGCTGATACACGTCTCCATGAATATGATTGATCAGATGCTGCCAACACCATGTGTTTCATGTGAGCGCTCAGCTGAAACCCTGGGTTGACTTATCGAGTTAATAACAAGCTTCACGTGACTGTGAATGCTAAAGTGAATCCAGATAAAGGAAAGAGACCCTGCTAATGTTGGACTCACTTCTTAGTGTAGATCCCAGGAGGAAGTTCAACATAGCCATTCTTTGTGCTAGCTCGACCAAACCTGAGACCACAGTGCAGGATAATGATTATCATCTGTCTCTGTCAAGGACATTTAAAATCCACAAATAACAAACATAATTATATTTGATCATTAAAAATGATGATTAAACAAAGTGTCAAACATACTTAAGTAGAAGGACTGATGTTTGTGTTAAAATACCCTCTTAAAGCTGAAATAATGATTCAACTTCTTTACTCAAGTAAAGGTAAAAGAGTCCAGGCTCTGAAATGTACTCACAGTATTAAAGTAAAAACGCCATCTTTGAAGGAAATTTCTGCCAGTTTTTGTGCAAAGTTACCTGAATTTCTACCTCCAACATTAATATGAGAAAATTATCTGAACTTTTATTCTAATGAATTTAATCAGCTTGAACATTTTGTAGCACAAAAGTAGAAAAAACTCAAAGGGAATCAAAAATAGCTCCGTTTGCTGTTGCCTGCATTGTAGATGGGCGGCTTTGCCTCAACACCTAAACAGGAAAATGAGTTTAGTCAAGTATTAAAGTGGGATTGAAGAGGTGAGGAAACCAGAGATCAGGTGTTGTGGTGCAGCATTAAGATAAGATGGGGCCTGATTATTTAAGACCTTGTATGTGAGGAGCAGTCAATGAAGGGAAGCCAAAACAGGAGAAATCTGCTCTCTTTCTAGTCCCTGTCAGGAATCTTGCTGCAGCATTTTGGATTAGCTGAAGGCTTTTCACTGAGTTTTTAGGACATCCTGATAATAATGAATTACAGTCGTCCAGCCTGGAAGTAATAAATGCATGAACTAGTTTTTCAGCGTCACTCTTTTTAGCATTTTTTAACAACAAGCTTCTGTCTATTAGGGCTCTTGTCTCGCCGACTGCTGCCTCGGATCCGAGTCTTTCTCCTGTGTGCTCAGCTGTCTTAGAGCAGTTTGATCCCGTCTCCCTTAATGACTTGACTGCGGTAGTTTGTAAGCTAAGATCATCACACTGCCCCTCTGATTGTCTCCCCCCAACTACTCTTTCAAGGATTGTCAGGTTGGAGATTGGCCTATAATTAGCTAAGACAGCTGGGTCTAGGGATGCTTTTTAAGTAAAGGTTTAACTACAGCCAGCTAGGGATGGGTACCGTTTAGATTTGAAAACCTGCTAAATCAGAATCAGTTGCTGATGACGGCTTTTTTCTTTTCCATCAATCACGTATAATCTTAACTCAAAGTGAACATAGACTTGATTGCTCAGATCAGCCAATTCAAAATGCTAATTCAATCAACTCTGAGTTCATGGCTAGACTCAGTTTGTTGGCCCTGCACCTTAAAACTATTCCCTGTTTGTCTCTCGTGTTTTTTGGATATTGTTTTCACATCTTATGTCACGGCTAGCGGGGCGAGCCATGTTGAATTTAATAAAGGACCCAAGATGCCGACACTGCTGTGAAGTGAGTGAGCTTTATTGAAACGGTGAAGTGCAGTGGAGATGGCCTGTGCAGAAGCTAAGATAACCTCTACTGAAAAAACTACAAAACTAACCTGAAACCTTAAACGGAGACACGGGGAGACAACACAGACGAACCAGCAACAAGCAGGAGAAAACAAAGGGCTCATATACACAAAAGAGCCATCAGGGAATGAGAAAAGGGAGACACAGCAGGATTCATTGGACATAACCAGACAAGGGGAAGCAAAAGTAGACACACTAACATAGGACATGGCACTGTCAAAATAAAACAGGAAGTGAACAGAGACACAATACTAACACAGTACAGAGGGAACACAGAAACCAAAACCTCAGAACTAGAAAATCTTAATCAGAATGAAATTGTAACAAAAGACAAGAACAATCAAAACAAAACCACTGAGTCCACAGACTCGGGACATACATCGGCTCAAACTGTGGTCATAAATATTTTGTACTTGTAAATCAGACTGTGTAGTTGTGAACTGAGTTTTGTAACATTGTAAAACAAAATATCTGGAAAGTTCATGTTTTTGCGTTCATTGATTTGTGTGTGTAAAAATGTAATAAATGTAAGAAACATTAGAACTACTTTTGCTGACACAAAGTTTGGCGAGCACTGCAAGTTGTCCCTTTAAACCAGTCACTGATATAAAGAGAGCACCTTGTTCCAGGGCATCTGAGCATGCAGGGAAAGCTTTATGCAGGAGATGGTAAGAGCTGTTGGGACTAAAGAAACTGAGCAGAAAACTACAGACATCTGGAAACTGAGTTGTTAATTCTCAGTGGGATCAGCAGGACTAGCAAAGCTCCACCATGACAGTCATCTGATTGACTGAACCCATCCAAACATCACTTCATGGACCTTTAGCTTGTGTCTGTGTGTGGACAGACATAACATGAGCTAATTATACATTACTCCTCCACAGAGTGGACCAGCAGAGAGCAGAGGTTTCCACTGGTCAGTCTGCACAGCAGCATCAAACACACCTGGACTCTGTGGTTATGGTTTGTAGTACTACGTTTACATTTGTTCTTTTCAGTCACCTCTATGCTGCACTTTGTGGACCAGAGGATTGTCAGTGTGTCCAACATAAATCAGAGTTTGGGCTCCATGATTTCAGTCAGATTGGGGTGACTGTAGCTCAGGAGGGGAGCAGGTCAGCTACTAGTTAGGTTTGTGAATCAAACCCTGGCTGGCAAATGTACTGGGTAACGTAGTAAACCCAAGCTGCCCTCTGATGCATCCATCAGAGTGTGAAAGAAAGTATTTAAGCATAGAACAATGTGCTTGGTTGAATGAGGCATGTTGTATAAATGCTTTGTGTGCACAGAGTATCAAAGAGAGCTATATAAGAACCAGTCCATTTACCACTGGGTAATTCATATAGTCTTCTTTTCCAGCGGCTGGAGGACAACATCACCATGTTTGTGAAGAACGAGCTGAAGAAGATCCAGAAGCTTCTGAGTCCAGATCACCCAGAAACTTTAAAGAGCCAGATGGAGGATGAGGAGATGTTTGAAGGAGAGGATGAAGATGAAAGAAAGAGCTGCAGAGAAGCATTTCTGAAGATCACACTCCACTTCTTGAGGAGACTTAAGCAGCATGAGATGGCTGACCATCTGCAGAGCAGTAAGAGAATTTCTCTAAAGACTGAATATTGATCTTTCCTAATAGCTCAAGAAATGGACCAATAGACATTCATCCTTTCAGGGTACTGAAAGGCTATGATATTTATTATATAATATTTTTTTCTGAATTTCTTACCTTCAGAAATATTTGCTCCACTCCGTAAACGAGAACTTAAAGCCCAACTGAAGAAGAAGTTCCAGTGTGTGTTTGAGGGCATCGCTAAAGCAGGAAGCCCAACCCTCCTGAATCAGATCTACACAGAGCTCTACATCACAGAGGGAGGGACTGCAGAGGTCAATGATGAACATGAGGTCAGACAGATTGAAACAGCATCCAGGAAACCAGACAGACCAGAAACAACAATCAGACAAGAAGACATCTTTAAAGCCTCACCAGGAAGAGACGAACCAATCAGAACAGTGCTGACAAAGGGAGTGGCTGGCATTGGGAAAACAGTCTTAACACAGAAATACAGCCTGGACTGGGCTGAAGACAAAGCCAACCAGGACATCCAGTTCATATTTCCATTCACTTTCAGAGAGCTGAATGTGCTGAAAGAGGAAAAGTTCAGCTTGGTGGAACTTGTTCATCACTTCTTTAATCAAACTAACGAATCAGGAATCTGCAGGCTTGAAGACTTCCAGGTTGTGTTCATACTTGATGGTCTGGATGAGTGTCGACTTAATTTGGACTTCAAGAAAACTAAAATCCTGACTGAAACAAGAAAGTCCACCTCATTGGATGAGCTGCTGACAAACCTCATCAGAGGGAACCTGCTCCCTTCTGCTCGCCTTTGGATAACAACACGACCTGCAGCAGCCAATCAGATCCCTCCTCAGTGTGTCGACATGGTGACAGAGGTCAGAGGGTTCACTGACCCACAGAAGGAGGAGTACTTCAGGAAGAGATTCAGAGATGAGGAGCAGGCCAGCAGGATCATCTCCCACATCAAGAAAGCTCGAAGCCTCCACATCATGTGTCACATCCCAGTCTTCTGCTGGATCACTGCTACAGTTCTGGAGGATGTGCTGGAAACCAGAGAGGGAGGAGAGCTGCCCAACACCCTGACTGAGATGTACATCCACTTCCTGGTGGTTCAGGCCAAAGTCAAGAGGATCAAATATGATGGAGGAGCTGAGACAGATCCACACTGGAGTCCAGAGAGCAGGAAGATGATTGAGTCACTGGGAAAACTGGCTTTTGATCAGCTGCAGAAAGGAAACCTGATCTTCTATGAACCAGACCTGACAGAGTGTGGCATCGATATCAGAGCAGCCTCAGTGTACTCAGGAGTGTTCACACAGATCTTTAAAGAGGAGAAACAACTGTACCAGAACAAGGTGTTCTGCTTTGTTCATCTCAGTGTTCAGGAGTTTCTGGCTGCTCTTCATGTCCACCTGACCTTCATCAACTCTGGACTCAATCAGCTGGAAAAACAACAAACAAGCTCTCAGACAGAGAAATACTTCTACCAGTGTGCTGTGAACAAGGCCTTACAGAGCCCCAATGGACACCTGGACTTGTTCCTTCGTTTTCTCTTGGGTCTGAAGACTAATCAAACTCGTTTGCAAGGCCTCATGACACAAACAGGAAGTAGCTCACAGACCAATCAAGAAGCAGTTCAGTACATCAAGGAGAAGCTCAGTGAGAATCTGTCTGCAGAGAAAAGCATCAATCTGTTTCACTGTCTGAATGAACTGAATGATCGTTCTCTAGTGGAGGAGATCCAACAGTCCCTGAGTTCAGGACGTCTCTCCACAGATAAACTGTCTCCTGCTCAGTGGTCAGCTCTGGTCTTCATCTTACTGTCATCAGAAAAAGATCTGGATGTGTTTGACCTGAAGAAATACTTTGCTTCAGAGGAGGCTCTTCTGAGGCTGCTGCCAGTGGTCAAAGTCTCTAAAAAAGCTCTGTAAGTTATAAAGTTTTTATTATTTAATTTGGTTGGTATGTTATGGAAAACACACTGCATCAACTTCTGTTTTGTTTTTGTCAAAATCACTGTAATATAATCACTGTACCTTTATATACATGTGACTTGTATTAATGCTGCTGCCCTCTTGTGGCTAAAGTGTAATTATGTTCTTGTTATTAGGGAGGATTTGAGAGTAACATGCCAAGTGAGTCAGCACCTTCACTTTAGCTTAAAAAATCCAAATTCTTATGTCATCAGTTATAGTTGCATGTATTCATTATCATAACTTAACCTTTAATATTGATGTCTTAAAATTATTTTGAGTAAACTAATGTTAAGGTTCAAATATTGGGGAAGGAGAGTACAAACAACCATGGTCCAGAACTTGGTCAAACGATTTTAATGAAATACACGCGTGGGAAGACCAGCTCCGTTCGCAGACCGGGCTGATCTCCGACTTAATCAAAGCATAAACAGATATTTTATACCATCAGGGCTTGAATTTAATGACGCCCCCTCATACGTCACAAACAGAATATATGCATACGTCAAATCAAAACCACAATGACTTTTAACACAGTTTAAAAGAACATTATCTCCTATCTTCATGGCAGGTACTTCCTGTCACTGCCGGATGCTCGCTTATCATCGTGACACATCAGCAGCAGTTCTGCGACAAACTGCTCTTTTGCAACCCCGAGCAAAACATGATTAAACTTCCACCTATAAATGATTCTCTTTAACTAAGTGTGTGTCTCGTCCTTAAAGGCTCCTCAAAATAACCTGCACTTAGACTCTGCTTTCGGTTTCAGTTCTGCAAAAGGCACACTCTTCAAACCTGCAACTTCCTGTCAGCCTGCAACTTAGTCTTTCTGAAAGACACACACTGTTTAAACATCTGAATGCAGTATCAATTCTGTAGATTATATTATTAATGCAATGGTAATGATGATGATTATTAACAATAGCAGCAAAATATCTCTCCAATCTCAATACTCCCTCTCTCGACCTCTGGAACACCAGAGGTCACAATACATTGTGTTGGGTCACTCCTCGGCCCACTCAGCTGCTTCCATGTCCATCCATGGCATCATGGACATCGGGGTCACCACTCCCGCTCTGACCCTCTCTAGCCGTCCTCTGGCTCAGCAAATCAGACAACCTCATGTCATCTAAGTGGTCCAGTAATAAACACCAGCTCCCCCTCGAGAACACTCCATGCATAAGATTAGGTTTTTTCTGCGTCCCTCTCTTGTGGTCCATCATGCCTCGGGCCTCCAGGATCCTCACCCCCCTGTGGTCGCCGAGATCTTCTGTAAAGCAAACAAAACACCTTTTCCTGCACCTCCCTAACTTATCATCTTTGGGACTCTTTAATCAAAAGCCTGATCCTAATTATCTTCTTGACTTATTGACTTGTATTTATATATATTCTTCAACGTTACTCATCATTTTAAAACTCTTAAAACGCTGCTTTCACGTCCCTGCATGCGTTTCCTGTCGCTTGCCTTATCTAATCATCAACATCCTGTACACAGAAGTCTCGCTGCTGCAAGGCCTCCACTCTGACCTAGAATCTCCTTTCACAAGAAAATCATTATAAGCGCCTATTCTACTAAAAGATCCAAAAAAAAACAACCACTTTAATCAATTACGTTTAAACATATAAGCAATTACTCCTGCATACATTTTATCACAGCTAAACGCTGCCTTGAAACAACTCCTGTGTGTTAACACTAACTTCATTTTAAAACTCACATTTCCTATGTTATAACCTGTTTTTGGTACAGCCTTTTTATTTCATCTTGCTCCTTTGATGTAACAATACCTTCTCATTCTAGTTTATCAGACTTAACCAAAATATATGCTTTCCTTCCTTTGGTCCTTCTCTAAAGCAAGAAACTCCTATTCAGTTCCTCTTTTCTGTCACTTGTTACAGGGCCAGCTCAAGTTCAGTTAAACGCTAAATTAATTTGAGGCCTTTTGCCTGGAATCAATACTGTCATGTGTGTTTATGGACTCTGTGTCTGTAAGCATGTGCAATCCTTCAATAACTCATATCATCCTCACAGTAGATTGGCTAATCATAGCGCTAGCCAAAGGCTCGTGACCCACAAGAGACGAATTGAGCCACAACTCCCTTAAAGGCACAAAATGCAATATGTATAAAAAGTCATTTCTACGTATAAGCTCTCCCCTTTATCCTAAAAATAAATCTATGTAATATCTGTATGTGTGTCTTCTATTCATTAATGTAATTGTCAGTTATTTTCTCTCTTTATTTTACCTTCTTTTTGTTTACCTCTTTGTTTGTGACGTGGACATCCCTAAACCATCCTGAGTTCCGGCTTCAATTTCAACCCAATTGTACCCTCTATTCTCGCAGTCGAACTCGTCTGGGCTTCACCTTCCCACTGGCCCCTGTGCCCTTCTCTTAGTGTCCTTTGTTGTCTTGTGATCCCCAGCAAACACAGTCTGTTTCTTCTCTGTTTCTTCTCCGTTGCTCTTTTCAGTATTTTCCTTTTAGATTAAATCCCAGCCTGGCAAAATATCCCATTCAGTGTCTTTAAACAGTTATGTCACACTGTTCTTACCAGCCTGCAGTTCACCGTGCATTTTCCATCACGTGCTTTTCTTCCATGCTGCTGCTGGTATCGTCAGTGTAGTTTCAGTTGCACTGTCTTTTGCCTGCTGTTAATTCTTGAAGTCCACGATGTTCTGTCGGTCTTCATCAGGAGATTAACTGTCCTATGAGCTTCTTCTCAGGATCGGGACAAGTGGGAGGTCAAGCTGTAAAATTTTAAGCCAAAATCTGGCCTGTTTTCCTCCCAATTCTGTTAATCAATGATTTTGTACTCAAGATTCTAGGTTGAAAGAAGTCCACCTGTATTGACACACTAAAGCATACAATTAATATCCTTTTCATTTCTTTTCTTAAAACCTCCATTTGCTTCATCTGCCTGGAGTTTAACTCGTATGTTTCTCTCTCTGTGTGCTCACTTGTCACAGTCAGTTCCTTTTATGGGCATGCAACGTTCCTGTCACACACACCATTTCCTGTCAACCTTGCAGCTGCTCAGAACCATATTTTCTGTTTCTATCTCTCCTGTTTTGTTTTTTTTACAGGCTAATAAAACTCTTGTTTTACTAAGTCTTGATCTAAAACAATTCACCCTTATTTCACGCACACACTTCTAAATATACTAAATTCTTTGCGTTTGTCAGATCGTCTCACACACACACCGCCTTTTCTCTCACACTTCCACTTCTGCACTCACTCTACTATCAACTTTCATAGTGTTATTATTATTTATTATTTTGTACAAATCACACCCAATCACTCAAAACCTGCTACTCACAGCATTCACACACTTAAACTGTGACAAGAGTTGAGGAATATACTCACAACACGCTTTCCTAAGAGTATTTCAGACATGCCTTTCATAATCAGAAAGAGCAAGTCAAAGAAAACAATTGAAACCTCTATTAATTCTCACAGCACACACATAGAATAGAAAAAATAAAACACACCAGCATTTATTGCTGATGAGAGGTTACTCCTAAAAGTAATATGTTAGTCTTAAATATATACAGTGCACTCACTATATTTATATATCAAAACTCAGTCAATTACTATACATCCACTACGGCAACTCAAAACTTTATTTATAGCCCTCTAATGAACATAAATGGCGTCTTAAACACACACTCAACAATGTTTGCAGCAGTATTTGTAAAACCAACTGTGGTTTAAACAGTTCACTGCTGACTAATTTGCATTTTCACACTCACACACACACAGTCTAAAAATAGCTCCAGCACTGCCTCAGACTCCTTTCACACAGAGATCTCTTATTTTATATTACAAAGACGTCTTATATTTACAACCACTGTCACATCTGGCAGCTTTAGCGCCTAAACAATTTCGACAAATTTAAGTTAACGGTCCAACCGATAAAGTCCAACTTTTTTGTGATCAATTAACCAGTATCTGTCCAACAGTTTCTGGCCTCATCTCTAAAATCCCTAACTCAATTTAAAAGCGTCAACCAACCCAAACTTTGCCTGAAGCTCTATTTTTGGCATTTCACAGCCAAGGCTTACCCCGAAGTTTTAAGTTAAAGTTACACGCCCGAAGTCCAACTTCTGCTGGCCAAAAAAGCGCAGACTACCGTTCCAAACGGTAAGGAGACTCTAACTCCTAGTTATTCTGGAGTGCCCCAAGCTCCACAGTGACCAACTGACTATCCCTCTTCGAGGACAATGCCTAAGCGTCCTTGGCATTGGCAAGCGTTACCTCTGAGCACTGTGCTTCCTATCAGTCCAACTGACGTTCTTGAATAATTTATAATACTTTGGAACAACAGTAAAACAGCCAAAAAAGTGTAAGACTGAAGCAGGTCCAACCTTATAACCAATACGGGCTCCACCCCAAACAATAACCAAATTCCCTAATATACTAAAATCACTCAGCAGTCCAACTGCTTTCCACGGTCCAACCGTATTAAATCCTTTAGCGGTCCAACCGCATTCAATCATTTTTAGCAGTCCAACTGCATTAAATCCTCAGTACTGTCATGAGATTCTCATCAAAATCAAAGCAGACATTCCCCAGTAATTTCAGTGAGTAGACTTTAATTTGTAATGTCCAATTTGGCACACTTTGGAAATAATTCAACAGGTAGTGCCTTACCTTTGGATAAGCGGCTTAGAACAACAATGAGAAAAAGAGAGCTGATTATTAGCTCATCAAAACACAAAACAAAATCACAATGAATTATCAGTTAATTTCATTTAAAATAATTCATTAAGTATTTATGTACAATTCAAATTAGTTAATTACATATTTTGTTGGTTTGTTTTCTATTTTAATTATTTTACTGACACATTTAATGAATTATTTAATGATGTATTTATTTAATTCACGTTGCTACTCCTGGCCCTGCATCGCTGTTCATAAATACATTTTATTTGTCAGCTTCACCCATCAAAGTCAGGGGGCGGGGTTAATGCTGATCAAGTCAACACCATTGCTTTGGTCTGGTGGGCGTTCTTTTAGTGGGCTTTTCTCAATACTAAGTAGGCCTACACACCAGGGTTTGGACATGTGTGGACCCAAACTATACTTTTACCCTTTTTTGTGTGTCACCAAATACACTTTAATATTTTCTAGACAAGAATGTAGTGGCGTAATCTTTAACCTCTTTTGGCTCCAAACAGAAGTGACAGACTTGAGCAGGGTTCATTTAAAGGCTGACAGAAGTGGAGTGGTGACGGGGAGATGTTTGACAGGACAGTGTTTCAGCCTCCACAGGTTCATGTTGTGCTCCATCAGTCAGTGAAGATGAAGTCAGTGCTGATGAGGCTGTAGAGTGTGTGAGGGATGTGAATGAGGATGATGAAGATCTGATGATAGCAGATAAAAACAGGCTGCAGAGACTTTGAGCCATACAGGGCACACAGTGTGTGTACAGAACAGCTGAAATCATTATGGAGGCCTCACTGGAATATGGAAGCATCACAGTACAGCTTCAGTGAAGCATTAAAGTCTCTGATATGAGATGAGAAATGAAGCAGCCAGAGCTTTTTCATGAGTGGAAACCCACTGTGACTGTGAGCTGCTGCTACAGCCTCCAGATTAGCCAGCAGCTCATCCTGCTCAACATTTTCTCACCAACTTTAATGGAAGTGTGATGTTTTCAGCTGGAGTGATGGTCAGGGTGGCCTCCCTCTCCTCTTCTTCTCCTCTTCCTCTTTCATTTGTAAAGCCACTTCTGCTGCTTTCATTCATTTGGAAGTCCTGTAGCTGAGTTTGGGAGAGACTAACAGCCTCGGCAGCAGAGGGGAGAAAGGCTGTAACACCACCACTTTACTCTGTTCTACCTGTCACATCATTTTATCAGGAAACAAATATGCTCATGTTTTTACTATGTTTGTCTTGAAGATGTAAGAAGATCACATGGTGCTTTTTATTATTGTGTTGGTTTGTTTGCTGTCTCTTGGATGGAGCCCAGCTGTGCGTGGCCCCTGGGCCTGTGGTCAGAGTGTGTGCTGGATAATCCGGCCCAGGATGAGGCCAAACTGACATGGGATGAAATGTCTGTCACATAATTGAGCTTAGTGTAGTTTCATTTCTGCACAATTTAAAAACAAACAAAACTTTGTTCTGTCTTTTCTATGTTATACTGTAGACTTTCTTTGATACTGTGTCCAAAAGGAGCAGCTTTTACTTTGAAGGGGAGCCGTCCCTGTTTCCTCTTCAGGTTGGATGATGGAAGCAAATTAGTAGCTGTGTCCCAAAACGTCGGCTGCATCCTCCAGAGGCTGCATTTGAAGGCCGATTACATCACAGCCAGGCGATGAAGGCTGTCCGTATTTGTCGACTCCTTCAAATGTGCCCGACAAATGCGTCCTTCATTTCCCCGAATTTGAAGGATTCGTCGGGTGTGTCCTTCGTGGCCCACCATATCCCAGAATTCATAGCGCGGCCCAGCCAAATTTCAGCTGCCAACAATGGCGGCTGCTACTAAGTTTTCAAATTACTCTTATTAATCTTTCTGGGTCACAAAATAAACTTTTAACATATTTTCAGGTGAGAAAGTAGCTGTGTAAACTTCAAATATCTGCTTGGTTTATCAAGACATCACATATTTGCAAAAGTGTGCCGACGTTTTCGGAGACGTCTGTTACCCACCCGCTCGCTAGCAAGCCGGGGGGTTCAATGGTCACTCCAGCCAGCGAGAGCAGCGGACACCCTGCTTCATCGTTTTCAGACCCCGCTCTTTCGCTACTCAGGTGAAACACGATATATAAGTCACTCGGAGAACTTAAAAATGTAATTGTTTGCCTTTTTTCTGTGTTTTATTTGTTCCGGAGTAAATCGGTTTGGCTGAGATCAAAGTTCCTCCAGGATTTTCACACAGCTGAATAAACGTTAAACAGGAAACTGATTAAACAGAAGTGTGAGACGGTCGAGAATTTACGCCAGTGTCCTGTTATATTTTAGATAGCAAGGAGCAGACGGCCGAGTTTATTAAACTCCACCGACACAGCGGTGACGCAAATCTGAAGGCTAGACCGTCCCATTTCACAGCCTCGCACTTCCAGCCTTTTCGGTCTTTGAAGGACCCGGCCCACGTAGACCGCGAATACCGGGTCCTCCGAAGGATGCAGCCGACGTTTTGGGACACAGCTAGTGTGTGATGTTCTTTCAGTGTTGCACTTTGTAGACGCTCCCTGAGCACTGGTCTCACAGCCAGCTGCACATAGAGACCAGTGTTGTTAGTCCAGGTCAGAAGATGACTTGTTGGAATGAAAATGAGCTTGTAGTTTGTCTGCTTTAATAATGTGACTGGAAAAAGGTGTTGGACTTCAAATATGTCCATTTCTTTCACACTTCACCTTTAAAAGTGAAGCCTTGTGGTTCCTGGAAGGAAAAACACGACTTTTTCAAGTCTTTGTCCTGTTTTTATGATAAATGTACGACTTTAATGTGAAACATTCAGAGTTTTTTCTCTTGTTGTGTTTGTTTGAAGCTGCTTCCTGTTGGCTTCAGCTGTTTGGAGTTTCCATTTTCTAAACTTCTACATTCTGAACCTTCTTCAGCTCTGAACAGATGATGAAACACTGAATGATTTCAAGCTCACACTTTGTCTAATAAACTTACATCTTTCATTCTTTATACAGATTGAGTCTCTGTGGTTTGTCAGAGATCAGCTGTGATTATCTGGCAGCAGCACTGAAGTCCAACCCCTCCCATCTGAGACAGCTGGACCTGAGCTGGAACAACAAGCTGCAGGATTCAGGAGTGAAGCATCTGTGTGGTTTCCTGGAGAGTCCAGGATGTGGACTTGAAACTCTGAGGTCAGTCAGCATGTTTTAGTTGTGCTGAGATGAATATGATGTGAAAGTTGTGCTGACACTAAACTGCAGACATCAGGCTGATATTATACTGATCCACACTGAGGATCTTCATGGTAAAGTCTGTTTTCTTCTTCTCTGGTTTAGTCCATTGACTGCAGCAGAACAATGTTCACATTTCAAACAGTGAGACTCAACGTATGGCCCGCGGCCCACACGCGGCCTGCCCACCTTTCCTGATTCAGAGAGAGGGGACCCTGATTAACTGTGTAGTGTTCTTCCTCACAGTTCTAAGTATCAGACACAACAATGAATAATCCACAGCTGACTGTCTTTAGCAGGTCAAAGGTCACGGCACACAGCAGGCAGTGGGAAATATTATAATTCTGATCATTTATCAGCACATATCCATATGTATAAAAACAAAGCTGACACTGTGAGACTTGATCAGAGGTGTGATCATCACAGCAGAGGCCTTTGTGTCAAAGTCACTGAGGATCAAACAGAAACACATGAAGCAGATTTTCCTGTTCTGGCTTTTTATAGCAGATAACCTTCAAAATATTCTGCAGTCCATCAAAAACTGAAGCAAACCATGAATCAACATGTGAACATGAGCTGATGCTGCTGAAGTGAAGCAAAGTTACAGAGGTTTGATTACAGACACAGCTGAGAGTTTGTAATCTGTCATCATTTTAAAAGGTTTACATTTCTTCAGTATATCCACATTTGCAGCTGCTACCTCAACCTCCACTTGTCCAACACAACTGCTGTCCACTGCCTCCATGACATTGTGATTTTGCTGTTGGTCTTCTGTCAGATCTTCATCAATCACTTCTGCACGGGGCACACCTTCAGACTCTGCAGCTGCATAACGAAAGCCTGTAAGATAAAATTAGACATAAGGTAAATGTACACCAATATTCCAATGACAGGTGTGTGATTCATCTGGAAGTTATGTGCGGATTAGTGTACAGTGATAGCAATTTAGTATGTTTTTAGAGGGGGGGGGGTTGTTTACCTCCGATGGGTGCTCTTTTTCGCTTCCGTTGCGTACGCCTTGCGTGCCGGTCCGAGTCTGATACAGGTATGTCGTCATGCCCCATGTGCAGTGTTGGTGCCCAGTCTGGATTTGTTACATCCATTTCATATGCTGGTTTGCCTGCAATAATGCCAAATCATAAGCTACTCAGTCGACATGATGTGGTTCTGCAGCATCACACATTAGCATGTTTTATCTCATTATCTATGACCTCAGCATGTTGAAAATAACACTAAAAGCCTTTCAAGAGTGATATGAATTAATTTAGAACTCACCGGAAAGAAAATGCCGTGAGCAAACCAACAAAAAGCTGGGGATTGCAGAGAACTCGATATCCGCTCGTCTCACCGCTGCAATCCAAGCCTGACGTCTTTGTTTAGTAATATCGGATACATGGGATCCCTCACGTTGCCTCCAGGATGGAAAACGATGAAAAGAGAGCCCGTTATCCAGCTTCTTGCCTTCACGATCGTGTGATCTAACGTTGCAACCGACAACACAACACGTACGATCCATAGCTGAAATGGTATCCTTTGGCTGGCCTACTGTCATGGCGGAAGGGGGCGTGGCCCATCTCCCGTGACATCACGCTCCAAAGCCCTATAGGTGGGAAAATGTACCATGTCGACCAATCAAAAATGATATGGAAACATGACATTTGGTTGTTTAGCAAAAGGGGGAAGTTTTAGGAGTGACCGGCAAGAGAGAGCGAGTGAGCGAAAGAGAGAGAGAGTTTTGATACGTGAGAGATTTGTGACGTTTACCGTGTTTGGTCTCAAGTTAGTTTGTTGTCTTGTGTATTTAGTGTGTAGCTGTTGTTTTGTTTTGTGTGTCAGTTCTACTAGTGATCGTCACAGTTGCTGCCTTAAAGCCAACAAAGGCAGATTGCAGTGTAAACGCTGAGTGACACACCTGCTGTCAGACCTGCAGGTTTATCCCTGTGCTGTTCTCATATGTGTTAGAGTGACACAAACTATTGTTTGACACCTGATTGTTCTGTAAATAGTTTGAAATGATTATATGAAAAACGTCTGAGGCTTGGCTGCATTTTTTGGTAAATAGTACCATATAACTTTGTTGTTTGCAAAACGTGTGCGTATTTTTAAAAATGTACAATCTCTATTTGCATTTCAAGTTATGAAGATGATTCGTTAAACATGTGTGTGGTTTTTACAGTCAAAATATCACTTTCTACTTGTATTTTAAATTTTGTCTGAATTTAGATAAATTGTGCTGATACAGTTGGTCAAAATGAGAAAATAACAGATTGGCAAGATAAACTGTTTTTAAAGGTAAAATATAGAGGCCACATCAAAAGTAGTCAAGAAGGGTTAAAGGCTAAAAGCAAAGTTGTCACCAAGTACTGTTTATATTTGTGTGTATTGCTGCAGCTTTTTTGAGTATTAATTTGGTGCCTTTGTGTGAAATAATGGTATTGTGAGTGATCCATATAGTCACAAAGAATAGCCACTTGTTTCTGTGCTACCAAAGTTCCCCGGCTTTCATTCAAAATGTGTTTATCGTCAGCACCTGCACATTAAACTACTTAAACATTATAAATGTCTTCAAGCTCACACTGAGGCCTGTGGGGTACTATCAGCCACTGAGACAGTACACACATTTATATGTGTTTGTATATGAATATTTCATACTTTAAGACTGCCTGTTTATTTAAGGGAGATGAACAAAATACATTGGAATTGTACAAAATAATATCATGGATGATAAATTAAATAGATTTTAAGTAGATGCTTGTGCATTCTTAAAGTCTTATATGTTGAACTGAACTATGTGATCTGTTCAAAGCCTTAATCTTAATTTGAAGTGAAATGTGCATTTTGAGTTTATACACTATGTATATAAGGCGACCGTTTCCTTTTGCAGTATTTTTGTGTGGTGTACTTTTCTATGTCTTAACAAAAGGGGAACAAAGGTGTTTAAGTTCACCTAGGATGATGTGTTTTAATTTTCACATGGTCTTGCTTGAATTTGACCCTGACAAAGGCGTATGAACTCTGTCAGCTGTTTGGAGTTTCCATTTTCTAAACTTCTACATTCTGAACCTTCTTCAGCTCTGAACAGATGATGAAACACTGAATGATTTCAAGCTCACACTTTGTCTAATAAACTTACATCTTTCATTCTTTATACAGATTGATGGACTGTGGTTTGTCAGAGATCAGCTGTGATTATCTGGCAGCAGCACTGAAGTCCAACCCCTCCCATCTGAGAGAGCTGGATCTGAGTAATGACTCCTGGTCTTTGATCAAGAACAAGCTGCAGGATTCAGGAGTGAAGCATCTGTGTGGTTTCCTGGAGAGTCCAGGATGTGGACTTGAAACTCTGGGGTCAGTCAGCATGTTTTAGTTGTGCTGAGATGAATATGATGTGAAAGTTGTGCTGACACTAAACTGCAGACATCAGGCTGATATTATACTGATCCACACTGAGGATCTTCATGGTAAAGTCTGTTTTCTTCTTCTCTGGTTTAGTCCATTGACTGCAGCAGAACAATGTTCACATTTCAAACAGTGAGACTCAACGTATGGCCCGCGGCCCACACGCGGCCTGCCCACCTTTCCTGATTCAGAGAGAGGGGACCCTGATTAACTGTGTAGTGTTCTTCCTCACAGTTCTAAGTATCAGACACAACAATGAATAATCCACAGCTGACTGTCTTTAGCAGGTCAAAGGTCACGGCACACAGCAGACAGTGGGAAATATTATAATTCTGATCATTTATCAGCACATATCCATATGTATAAAAACAAAGCTGACACTGTGAGACTTGATCAGAGGTGTGATCATCACAGCAGAGGCCTTTGTGTCAAAGTCACTGAGGATCAAACAGAAACACATGAAGCAGATTTTCCTGTTCTGGCTTTTTATAGCAGATAACCTTCAAAATATTCTGCAGTCCATCAAAAACTGAAGCAAACCATGAATCAACATGTGAACATGAGCTGATGCTGCTGAAGTGAAGCAAAGTTACAGAGGTTTGATTACAGACACAGCTGAGAGTTTGTAATCTGTCATCATTTTAAAAGGTTTACATTTCTTCAGTATATCCACATTTGCAGCTGGTACCTCAACCTCCACTTGTCCAACACAACTGCTGTCCACTGCCTCCATGACATTGTGATTTTGCTGTTGGTCTTCTGTCAGATCTTCATCAATCACTTCTGCACGGGGCACACCTTCAGACTCTGCAGCTGCATAACGAAAGCCTGTAAGATAAAATTAGACATAAGGTAAATGTACACCAATATTCCAATGACAGGTGTGTGATTCATCTGGAAGTTATGTGCGGATTAGTGTACAGTGATAGCAATTTAGTATGTTTTTAGAGGGGGGGGGGGTTGTTTACCTCCGATGGGTGCTCTTTTTCGCTTCCGTTGCGTACGCCTTGTGTGCCGGTCCGAGTCTGATACAGGTATGTCGTCATGCCCCATGTGCAGTGTTGGTGCCCAGTCTGGATTTGTTACATCCATTTCATATGCTGGTTTGCCTGCAATAATGCCAAATCATAAGCTACTCAGTCGACATGATGTGGTTCTGCAGCATCACACATTAGCATGTTTTATCTCATTATCTATGACCTCAGCACATTGAAAATAACACTAAAAGCCTTTCAAGAGTGATATGAATTAATTTAGAACTCACCGGAAAGAAAATGCCGTGAGCAAACCAACAAAAAGCTGGGGATTGCAGAGAACTCGATATCCGCTCGTCTCACCGCTGCAATCCAAGCCTGACGTCTTTGTTTAGTAATATCGGATACATGGGATCCCTCACGTTGCCTCCAGGATGGAAAACGATGAAAAGAGAGCCCGTTATCCAGCTTCTTGCCTTCACGATCGTGTGATCTAACGTTGCAACCGACAACACAACACGTACGATCCATAGCTGAAATGGTATCCTTTGGCTGGCCTACTGTCATGGCGGAAGGGGGCATGGCCCATCTCCCGTGACATCACGCTCCAAAGCCCTATAGGTGGGAAAATGTACCATGTCGACCAATCAAAAATGATATGGAAACATGACATTTGGTTGTTTAGCAAAAGGGGGAAGTTTTAGGAGTGACCGGCAAGAGAGAGCGAGTGAGCGAAAGAGAGAGAGAGTTTTGATACGTGAGAGATTTGTGACGTTTACCGTGTTTGGTCTCAAGTTAGTTTGTTGTCTTGTGTATTTAGTGTGTAGCTGTTGTTTTGTTTTGTGTGTCAGTTCTACTAGTGATTGTCACAGTTGCTGCCTTAAAGCCAACAAAGGCAGATTGCAGTGTAAACGCTGAGTGACACACCTGCTGTCAGACCTGCAGGTTTATCCCTGTGCTGTTCTCATATGTGTTAGAGTGACACAAACTATTGTTTGACACCTGATTGTTCTGTAAATAGTTTGAAATGATTATATGAAAAACGTCTGAGCCTTGGCTGCATTTTTTGGTAAATAGTACCATATAACTTTGTTGTTTGCAAAACGTGTGCGTATTTTTAAAAGTGTACAATCTCTATTTGCATTTCAAGTTATGAAGATGATTCGTTAAACATGTGTGTGGTTTTTACAGTCAAAATATCACTTTCTACTTGTATTTTAAATTTTGTCTGAATTTAGATAAATTGTGCTGATACAGTTGGTCAAAATGAGAAAATAACAGATTGGCAAGATAAACTGTTTTTAAAGGTAAAATATAGAGGCCACATCAAAAGTAGTCAAGAAGGGTTAAAGGCTAAAAGCAAAGTTGTCACCAAGTACTGTTTATATTTGTGTGTATTGCTGCAGCTTTTTTGAGTATTAATTTGGTGCCTTTGTGTGAAATAATGGTATTGTGAGTGATCCATATAGTCACAAAGAATAGCCACTTGTTTCTGTGCTACCAAAGTTCCCCGGCTTTCATTCAAAATGTGTTTATCGTCAGCACCTGCACATTAAACTACTTAAACATTATAAATGTCTTCAAGCTCACACTGAGGCCTGTGGGGTACTATCAGCCACTGAGACAGTACACACATTTATATGTCTTTGTATATGAATATTTCATACTTTAAGACTGCCTGTTTATTTAAGGGAGATGAACAAAATACATTGGAATTGTACAAAATAATATCATGGATGATAAATTAAATAGATTTTAAGTAGATGCTTGTGCATTCTTAAAGTCTTATATGTTGAACTGAACTATGTGATCTGTTCAAAGCCTTAATCTTAATTTGAAGTGAAATGTGCATTTTGAGTTTATACACTATGTATATAAGGCGACCGTTTCCTTTTGCAGTATTTTTGTGTGGTGTACTTTTCTATGTCTTAACAAAAGGGGAACAAAGGTGTTTAAGTTCACCTAGGATGATGTGTTTTAATTTTCACATGGTCTTGCTTGAATTTGACCCTGACAAAGGCGTATGAACTCTGTCAGCTGTTTGGAGTTTCCATTTTCTAAACTTCTACATTCTGAACCTTCTTCAGCTCTGAACAGATGATGAAACACTGAATGATTTCAAGCACTTTGTCTAATAAACTTACATCTTTCATTCTTTATACAGATTGAGGGGCTGTGGTTTGTCAGAGATCAGCTGTGATTATCTGGCAGCAGCACTGAAGTCCAACCCCTCCCATCTGAGAGAGCTGGACCTGAGCCGGAACAACCTGAAGTATCCAGATGTGAAGCAGCTGTCTGATCTTCAGCAGAGTCCAGACTACAGACTGGAGACTCTGCTGTAAGTAGAGTGATGGAGTGAGTGGGTGGTGCTGTCAGCAGTATTGTACTAAACACAGTCAGTATGAAACAAAGATCCAGTGTTTCCTGTAAAGCTGCAGCTTCTCAGTGAAGCTGTGAGAGGAGAATGGTGACAGGCTTCAGGATTGGACACAAACACTTCCTGTTTCTGACCTTTATGGTCACCATGGTAACGGCTGACACGCTCTGATCAAACGCTGTCAACAGCCAATCAGCTCTCTGAACAAAGCAGCACGCAGACCAATGACTGCATTCATTTCCAAGTTTAAAGCAGTGAAGAACACAGTCTGTAGGTGAGGAAGAATTTAGTGAGAGCAGATGTTTGGATGGAATTCCTCCAGTTAACAGCTGGAACCGTCCATCTGGATTGTTGGGCTTGTTGTTGGGGTTCCTACAGAGCTCAGAGTGGACACACCAAGGTTCTTCTAATGAATGAAAGTCCAAACTCAAACTAGGAGGGAAAAACATTTTCATCAACTTCAATAAAAATCCAAAGATTAGAAAAAGTGAAGCAACAATGAGTCCTAGTACAGTCCCAGCACTGAAGTCCCTGCTGCTCTTTATACTGGATGTGCTGCATCACTGACTGACAGCTGATGAAGAGTCTCTGGAAACACTCGTTTATCTCCTCTGCTCTTCCTTCTTCTCTCTGCAGGTGGAGCTGATGATGGTAAACAGGACGGTGTGTGTGCTGAGAGAGGAGGAGCTGTGTCCTGATGATCCAGAGAGGTTGAAGCAGCAGCAGCTTGTGTGTAGAGATGCTCTGACTGGGCCATGTTACTGGGAGGTGGAGAGGAGAGCTTCATCCAGCAGTGACTGACAGAGGAATGAGAAGAAGTGCAGATGACTGTCAGTGCTGCAGAGTGAACTGCTCTGAGAACAGCTCCACTGTCAGACACAATGTAGAGTCCAGCATCATCCCTGTGTGTCCCTCTGGATCTGACAGAGGATCATCAGTGTATCTGGACTGCTCTGCTGCTGCTCTGTCCTTCTACAGTCTCTGCACAGTCTCTGTCTGACTCTGGCTTCAGACCCTCCTGGATCAAACTCACCTGGAAAGACTTTCAAACATCACTCAATAGATTTGAATACAGAATATATTTGATATATACTGTAGATGTACTGTAGAGTTGCAGTTTGTCACTTGTAAATACAGTCTGTGAGCAGCTGTGAGCTGAAAGATCTTTCTAGAAACACGAAATGTTTTCACTCTTCTGTTGCTTTTTCATATATTTCCACAACATTAATATTGATCCCACCTGTCTCACCTGTTTCATGCTTTTATACATAATAACAGGACACGTGTGATCTGAGCGCTGCTGTGGTTGCTGTGCTGCACGTCTTCATTTAGATAACAGAGACATCTAGTGGTTCAGAGGGAGAACTGCAGGAGGTGGAGCTGTGTTTTAGCATGGAAAACTTTTTATCTTTTAGGCGCAGATACAAATATGACAAGTATCAGTGTGAGATACAAAAGGTCACATCAGTCAGCAGAGGGAACAGTGATCACACAGCAATGTAAGAATAGAAACATAACAGTGAATCTGGACATGTATACAGAGGGAAGCAAACAAACAGGATGTAACACTACATTAAAGCCACAAATGGGAAGAAAACAAAGCCAAAGGAAAATATATTTGATCTCAGGAATCCAAATCAGATGCTTTAGAGCAGGGGTCGGCAACCCTGGGCACGCGTGTCACAGCTGCCACGTGAAGGGTTAACTGATGGCACGACCATAGCTGGACTGGCCATCGGGCATACTGATGGTGATTTTTCATTTTTATGGGCCGATCATGTTTTTTTATTTTTTTGTAACGGTATAAACGATGAAAGATGGCGGATTGGCCGGATGCTGGTCGATGTGTAAAAATAAGTCAGTTGTTTGGTGGTGGCTATGGCGGAGCTTCCACAGAGGCAGCAGGTGGATGAGGGAAAGGGGAGGCAGGAGGAGCAGAGACCCGAGGCGGCCGCCGGTCCGAGTGTCAGGTGAACTGAACTTCAGGTAAGAAGTTATGACCTGCAGTCTGTCTGGGTCAGATATAAACCAAGTTTAGGTGGAGTTTATTTTCCTTGTGCTGACTTTTTACAGTCAGTTACAATAACTCATACTGTGTACTAGCTAGCATGACGGAGTTTCTATACAGCTGGGTGGTGCTATGATGTTACTGATAGTGAACTTTACAGTGGCTTGCAAAAGTATTCGGCCCCCTTGAACTTTCCCACATTTTGTCACATTACAGCACAAACATGAATCAGTTTTATTGGAATTCCACGTGAAAGACCAACACAAAGTGGAACGGAAATCATACATGATTCCAAACATTTTTTACAATAAATAACTGCAAAGTGGGGTGTGCGTAATTATTCTGTCATGGAAAAACACACTGCCATCAACTGTTTTGTTTTTGTCAAAATCACTGTAATATAATCACTGTACCTTTATATACACGTGACTTATATTAATGCTGCTGCCCTCTTGTGGCTAAAGTGTAATTATGTTCTTGTTATTAGGGAAAACATTTGAGAGTAACATGAAAAATGAGTCAGCACTTTGGCTTCAGCTTAAGAAATCCTCATTTTTATGTCATCAGTTATAGTTGCATGTATTTATTATCATAAGTTAACCTTTAATATTGATGTTTTAAATAGATTTTGAGTAAATTAGCAATTTTATGGTATTTTATGGTTGTATTAAATAAAGACATCACTAATGAATTAATTATTTCAGTAATTAATTTAAAAATGTACATAGTCAATTAAAGAAATATATTAATAATGAATTATCCATTAATTTCATTTAAAATGTTTCATTATTTGTTTATATACAATTCAAATTAGTTAATTACATATTTAATCAATTATTGGTTTGTTTTCGATTTTAATTATTTTACTGACACATTTAATGAATTATTTAATGATGTATTTATTTAATTCACGTTGCTACTCCTGGCCCTGCATCGCTGTTCATAAATACATTTTATTTGTCAGCTTCACCCATCAAAGTCAGGGGGCGGGGTTAATGCTGATCAAGTCAAAACCATTGCTTTGGTCTGGTGGGCGTTCTTTTAGTGGGCTTTTCTGTCACGGCCTGCGTGGCAGACTATGATGAGGGGAAGGACGACCCCAATGCTGGACTCTTTGATGAGGTCAGTGCGTTTATTTACAGTGATGCTAAATAATCCAAACAACAATAAATCCCCAGTGCGTTCCCGACTCTGACATGTCCTCTTGTCAGTGTTAGTGTTCTTTGTCTCCGCTCCTCAGTGTCTGAGCACCCCGTGCTCGCTGCCCTCTCGTCTCCACACTCCTCCTGGGGAATAACAAAGAGGCAGCCGTCAGCAACGCCACAATGCAGCAGACTAACCTTAACTAACTCGCCAAGAGACTAACGTGAAGTTACGCAATGATCCAGCATCGGAGAGAGCTCCACCACACTCCTAAGTAGCTCCTCTGACGAGGCTTGATCAGCTGCAGGTGTGAGTAATTCTCCTCCGCAGGTGTGGGCAGGCTCCTGGCTGACACACCCACACACACACCTAGATACACAAACATGGAAACAGGAGACAGCAGCACCAAAAACACACATGTCCATAACTTCTTACAGGCCCTGGGTCACCCAGACCCCGGTCCCATGACAATTCCTCAAAACTAAGTAGGCCTACACACCAGGGTTTGGACATGTGTGGACCCAAACTATACTTTAACTTTACCCTTTTTTGTGTGTCACCAAATACACTTTAATATCTTCTAGACAAGAATGTAGTGGCACAATCTTTAACCTCCTAAGACCCAAACTCCTCCGTGGCATTCATTTTTAATTTCTCTTTGATATTTGGGCTGATTGGGACCTGATGAATGTAAAAACAAAGAATTACCACATTTTTTGTTTCTGAGAAAAATGAGAGCCACATATGAGGATATTTGTCTAAAATTTTGATAGCACAGTGGCAGTATAACATCCTTGTGAGTGGATATCAGGCCCTTGTAGAGCAAAATGTAGTATTTTGGTCTAAACAACCCAAATTGTGATGTCCACATATGTGGACGCCAGGTCCTAGGAGGTTAAATATCTGCTCACTTTGTCAAAATGAACCTAATCATCTCTGATGAATTCAGTGATGTCTGCCAGCTCACCTTGCAAGTGGTCGAGCTTATACCGCCGACAACGCGGCCACAACTTGTAAACCCCCTGCTGACTATCAGCTCTGGAGTTATTTGTTTATGTTAGTTTCAACTGTTCCTGCAAAAAGTAAGCACGTGTTACTGATAAAAAGTCCAATAGAAGCAAAGTCTAAACTTTGAAAACAAAAACCTGTCTGATTAAGATCTGATCTTTGGGGGGTTTCAATAAGCAGTGTGACCCGTGTATATGCATCAGGGGTGGTTTTGATTATCGATTTATCGATTAAAATCGATTCTGGCTTGGATAACGTGAAATCGATTCATTAAAACCCTGAATCGATTTTTTAATATAAATTTATTTTGGCCAAAACGCCAGAATCTCAGGTTAAACCTCCCAAAGTTTCAACAACCACCAAACAGCTAAAACAGTAAATGAGAGCAGGAACACGGATTCTGCACAAAGACGTAAACACAAAGCGCGGAGCCGCCGACACATCAGAATCAGTGAGATGTGACTTTCTCACCTGACTGCACGGACACGAGCTGAAAGCCGACAGCTCGCTGATTCTGATGTTGCGGCGGCTCTGCGCTTTGTGTTTACGCCCTTTTTGAGCTGATTCTGAAGCTACAGGTTTGATGTCTCTCCAAACAATATTGAGTAAACCAGCAGCAAAAGAAGCTCCAAACTACGCTTCACATAAACATCGTCATGAATTCCCTCTGATTGTTTTGCTGCCACCAGGATAAAATCACACTTCATGCACAGCTCTCTCTCTCTCTCTCTCTCTCTCTCTCTCTCTGTACTTCAAGAACAGTTTCCTGTTTTCTGCATTATTCGCTTGCTTGTTATGCACAAGTCTACCGTTCTTACAGCCTGTCGGCCGCTGTTTTTTTTTCTTTTACTTACTTCTGAAAACAAAGCCTCGTTTCTGCCGTTCAATACTGAACAAATTTAAACTTTTTAAAATGATGCAAAATTGCAAAACGCTCAGCTGTGTCTGTAATCAAACCTCTGTAACTTTGCTCTGCTTCACGTCAGCAGCATCAGGTAATGTTCATATGTTCATTAATGGTTTTCTTTTGTTTTTGATGTACTGCAGAATATTTGTATAAAATCCCAGGCCAGGAAAACCTTCATGTTTTTCTGTTTGATCCTCAGCTACTTTGACACAAAGGCCTCTGCTGTGACGCTCACACCTTTGATAAAGTCTGGCAAGTGTCAGATTTATTTTATAGATATAAAAATATAGAAATGTACTGATGCATGTAGTAACTGTTAGCTTTAACTGTACAAGGCTTGTTAGACATAATGAAACACATCGTGCAGATTTCTGGATGTTAGACTATAATTTTTATAATGATTATTAATCTTGAGTCTAAAAAGTCAGTCAAGTATATCCAGGATATCTTTCTGTTAACTGGATTCACTGACCCTAACACTGGGACCAGGATAAGCGGTCGCATGAAGCTGGTTATCAGCTGACAATCTTATGATTTAATTAATTTAATTAAGTTATTTAATTTTTCTAATTTTTCCTCCACATTTCCCCTGAAATGAAGGGATTGTGTTGAACATGCTTTAGTTCCTCACATTTTTCTGCATCTCTTTGTTCAACCCCCTGAATTAAAGCTGAAAGTCTGCACTTCAAACACATCTGAGTTGTTGCATTTAAAATTGATTTTAGTGTATGTACAGAACCAAAATCAGAAACTAAGTTCTCTCTGTCCAGATATTTATGGACCTAACTGTATAATCTATACAGCACGTAAAAAATGCTGTAAATAAAGAAGTCTGTGAAAATGTGGCACTTAAGGTCAATTTAAACTGAAGTGATATAATCTTCTCCCCACAGTTTGAGTTTGTATTGTCTCAGCTGCAGACAGACTATGATATTAATATTATTAGTTATTAATATTATTAGTTATAAAGGACACCTTCCTGCCTTTAGTCTTATTCATGATGATTATTAGTCGTCTTCTAATGTCCACAAGTCTGTATGATGTGTTTCATAGGTTCTAACAAGCCTTTTAAACTTAAGTTACTGCATTGCTGCTTATTGAACAAAACAAAAACAACCAAAAGACCACACATCTGATTTTATTTTTATTTTAATAGACTTCCAAAGATTATACCAGATAACTGGCCTCAGAATATAATTGAATAAACATTTTTGAAAACGATAACCTAATCCTGTCTTGACAGGCTGAGCTCTTCAGTATCCACCAACAGCATCGTCATGCTGAGTCAGACGTTTCTGCTCCTGCTGGAAATACTCTTCCTCTTTCCACATTGTACCAAATGTTTTTAAATGTTAGTTTCAATTTAAAATTAAAGATTAAAAAAGTGTAACACATATAAACATCAGATAATTAAGACAAGCGAATGGTTCAGTTCCACATGTGCTCCGCTGACACATTAAACTTCAGTAAAATGATGCAGTTATGAAACAACTTTAATCTAAAACAAACTGATTTGCTCAGGAGCAAAAACAGTGAAGTCAGTGACTGTAAGTGAGTGAGCTGTGCTGGTGACTGGATATCAGATTTCCAGTCATTAGAGCAGATAAGTGGCAGAACTATATTACTGATTTAATTTAAATGCAAATAGCCCAAATCCTGATTAAAGCATCAGGTTCACTTATAAAGTATTCTGTAGTTATCTTAGTGTCCATCGCCCTTCCCAACATGGGAATAAAGCAGCTGTGAGAGAATTAAACATGAATGAATCAATGGTACGGAAGTGGAGGAAGCAAGAAGAATGAGCTGAGTAAAGTTTGACTCATGCGACATTTTTGTTTCGCTTAATGCGCCTTATAATCCAGTGAGCCTCATGGTCTGTAAAATATGGTGCATTTGCAAATTATGTGCACAATATTGGAACTAAATTATTTTATATTGACAAACAGCGGCCCGCATTAAATTGTGACTGTCACCAGGTAATGTGGGCATGTTTCCTGAATAAGCAGCAGGTGTTAAACAGCTGACAGGTGAACAGGATGCATGCAGGTAAACTCGAGGGCCCTTCGAGCTGATCGGTGGTGTCGTGAGGAGAATTTCAGCTCATTATTCATGTTACAGAAACACAGAGGTACGAGACCAGGCAGAAGACTTTCTGATTATTTGTTTTTAGTTAAAATAATTCCATTGTTGTCTAGTGATGGTGTGGTAAAGCTCTGTGAATGTGTCCAATTTTTCCGGCTTTGTTGCTTCGCCCAAAGGCAGATCACACAAAGTTTAACTGCTTATTATGAAGAACTGACATCTGCTGGTCATTTAATGTTCAGCAGCACTGCTGTGAGAATACCTGTAGGACACATACCAGTGGATATGTGAGCACATGCACAGCTGCAGGGCTAGAAGGGCCCAAATGAATTAAATAAATAGATTCTTAAATAATTAATTAAATGTGTTATTAATTGATTAATTACATTTATTTAAAAATCATTAAATTTTCAATTAATTTATTGTAAATGTTGGAAATGAAATTATTTGGCATTAAATCAATGATGTATATATTTAATAAGTATTTTGAACTTAGATTCCTGTCAACTCACAATCGACACAAACACAGTGAACACAAAGCTCCAGCTGTCTGACTACAAGAGGAAGGTGACACATGTGGAGGAGCTTCAGTCACATCCTGATCATCCAGACAGATTTGATGTTTGTGAACAGCTGCTGTGTAGAGATGGTCTGACTGGTCGCTGTTACTGGGAGGTTGAGTGGACGAGGAGGGCTCGGATATCAGTGAGTTACAGAGGAATCAAAAGGAAAGGAAGGAGTGATGAGTGTGTGTTTGGTGGAAATGATCAGTCCTGGAGTCTTTGCTGCTCTGATCATTATTCCTCTGTGTGGCACAATAACAGAGAAACACCCATCTCCTCCTCCTCCTCCTCCTCCTCCGTCTCTAACAGAGTAGCAGTGTGTGTGGACTGTCCTGCTGGCACTCTGTCCTTCTACAGAGTCTCCTCTGACTCTCTGATCCACCTCCACACCACATTCACTGAACCTCTTTATCCTGGATTTGGGTTCTGGGATCCATCGACTGGTTTCATGAAGGGTATTTCAGACTTTTTTGGCACACTTAGGTATGAATTGACTCTTTGTAGTTAGTCTTACCTGTTAGAGAAACAGTTCAGTCTGTTCATGTCTGTGTCTTTCACTCAGAAACACATGATGAGATTCATGGATTCAGTCAGTTGATGTTTTAAACTAAATGATTCACAAATTATTATTCAACACAAGTTTGGTGAGCAGCAGGGCTCATCCTGCTTTTTGTTTTTGTGCATTATAATGATGAAATAACTTCGTCATGTCTGTGGTGGCCTTTGGAGAATTAAACCATCCTTTAGAAACTAGATATAAATGTCATATTTTCCAACATTGATATTTTTCTGTGTTTCAGACGACAATGAAAAGATAAAGAACAGTCTGTAAATCACAAGTTATCAATTCAAATGATTATTAAAGCCACAAGAGAAGCTTCCTGTTATTTGTACCACTCACCTGGTCATGTGATCCAGCTGTGCAGCCAATCATAACTGCCATCACTTTCTACTTTGATATTTCCATGGTGAATGGACTGATTCTTGTTTAACACGTTCATACTCTGATGGATGCATCGGAGAGGGTTAGTGTCTTGCTCAAGGACACTTTGCGTGCCAGCTGGAGCAGTCAGGGATTGAACCACCAACCTTCTGATCATTAGATGCCTTGCTCTGTCTCCTGAGCTACAGCCATCATCAAAGCTCTTTCTTAAATCCTCTCTGAGAGGAGCTCAAACACGAGGAAGAGACGAAAGTGAGGGAAGAGAGTGGACTCATTAGTAAAATGAAAAACAGCCAGCGTTGATGTTTAAGACAAGTGAGGTAACAGAAACACTATATATAGCAGCGGTCACCATGGCAACATCAATGTCGGTTGCTACGTATTGTACTGATCCTGATCTGTGAGCCTCATATCAGGATATGCTGTTGTTTGTATTTGTTTGCATTGTTACCATTTTTGTGTCTTTTTTAACAAACTACTTTTATCTTGCCGTCGTTTGTCAGAGAGTCAAACTACATTTGGTTCATCTTTCTACAATAAAAACATTTCTTCATCTTAATTATTGTATGTGCAGAGTTGTAGTTACTCACAGTGACCACTGGAGGCAGGTGATCCTGATAGTTTCCCTGGAACCGTCCAGTTCATCCACATGAATGAAGCTGTTGGTGATTAACGCTCATCTGTACAACTTTAACAACAATATCAAACATTTAATCGCTCTGCAAACAGCTTGTCTGATGTATAAACTGTGTCTTAAAGGATCAAAGTAAATGTCACATTGAAAGCAGATTTCACTGTAATGTCCTCTGTTTGAAATATTCCAAATATAATCTGGCTTGGTAATGATTTACTCATATATTGTCCACGCAGACTAAAGCAGTAGGAGATGAGATTGAAAACAATTAGAAGAATCTTTACTCTTTAATGTCACAAATTCCTCTTTGTATGTAACATAACAACATACATGATACAGCTGCAGCAACTGAGGCGAGGAGAGAGGCAGCAACAAGAAAACTGGAAGAAGGAGACCAACAACACCACCTGTGGAAATCTTTCCCCAATCAAGCGTCATCATATCAGCATTTCATCAAAAGCACACATCACCACACACACATTCA
The DNA here is from genome assembly GCF_057382185.1 of Mchenga conophoros. Classification (NCBI taxonomy): domain Eukaryota; kingdom Metazoa; phylum Chordata; class Actinopteri; order Cichliformes; family Cichlidae; genus Mchenga; species Mchenga conophoros. Next base: position 22,542,512 of record NC_140528.1, on the reverse strand, counting down.
GAGGCAGTCTACAGGAGCAGAGCTGCAGCTATTCAGCAAATGTCTCCCTGCAATCCTCACTGCAACACCTACATGTGAAAATGAAACCACCTCTACTGTTCACACATGAAACGTCGTGTGAAGAACCAGTTTTCCTCAGATCTCTGTTTTAGTAACTCTGAAGTCTGAACTTTGGATTTTTGCATCCTGTTTGTACTGATAACTGTCAGTGGATGATTTTGATCCCAAAGGAATCTTTAACACACATGTAGTGATGGGACGTGTTACTGAAACAATGGTTAGGAAACAGAAATCGCCTGAGAATCTGCTCATGTTTAAGATTTCTTCTTTACAAACATTTTCTATGGCTGTTCCCAGTATGACCAGTGATACAAAGCATGGAAAATGGGGATTAGTTCATTCAGACAAATACACTTTTTAAAATGTAAAAATAAAGAAATGAATCAATAAAATAAAAAGTCAAAGAAATAAAAAATAAGGGTCTGAGGCGTCTGTCTCACTGTATCCATGGCAACAATTTACTTCCTGTTCCTTCATATCAGAACCACATCTTTGAAATCAAAACATTTAAGATTCAAATTCAACCACAGATGTGTTCAATTAGATATTAAATGAAGCAGTGCAATGTTTTTATCACTATCCAAGTTTGAACTCTAAGTAGAAGATTTAAAAAAGCAACACACACACACACACACACACACACACACACACACACACACACACACACACACACACACACACACACACACACACACACACACACACACACAGTATGCAGACATGATTTAGCTGATGATAACATAACGACTGCACAGACCCGTGGGATGATTCATGTCCTTTTTCTTACTCTATGCAATGATGAACTTCTTGCTTCAGGACCTTCTTGATGAATTTGTTTTCTAATCCACAGTTTTCTACCTGATCTGTGTGTTTGAAGTAAAATGTGTTGCTTCAAATGTAAAAGTTAAACAGACAGAAAGCATCAACGTGGACTTCAATCAGTGTTTTGTGTTCATACAGGTCAGCTGTTGCACACAGAGGTCCTGGATTTACACTGTGCCCTGGTTCCTGTGTTTCTGTATGTAGTTTAGTCTAAAGTGGATCCTCCTCATGCACAGACTGAATTATCTGTTCAACAATCAGCATTTCTGATTCATGGATTTCATTTGTTTTTGCTAGTTTTGACTGAGATTTCAACATATCTGTGGTGGCATCTGTTCAGTGTTATGGAAGTTTTACAGCACTAATCTCACTTCACTCTGTAACATAACAGTGAACAATATTACTATTAGAAAGATTATTAGAGAAGCCACAATCAGATGATCCCCTATGAGGTGTCCTTGGTTATAGTGTGAAGTCATCTGAGGGGAGAGAGAAGAAAGAAACACTTCAGTGTTAATGAAAAAGTCATCAGTCTTCTTATGGGAAGAGACCTCCACCAGACCAAGACAGGTAACCATCCAACACGTTCTCATCCCAAAACCTAACAGACCGATGCCATGTGACAAATCGATGCCATGTGACAAATCGATACCTTTCGGTCTCTCTCTCTCTCTTGTGCTCCTGCTCCTAGCAAAGCAAAGCATCCACCCTTTTCTTACCGGCGTCGTGAATTGTTTGTCAGCATCTACTCATCCTAACGTTGGTCCAGTCTTTGTCTCAGTGTCAAGTCAGTCAACACTTTAGTCCACATGGTCAGTCCAGTCACAGTCCAGTCACACACATCATGCACACACATTCACACTAGATCTTGCTGATAGTGGAGCCTCACGCACAAAGCATCAGAGTCTCCACCCTCATCAATATGAGCTCATTTATTTGTTCTTTCTTTTGTTTTTAGAAAAAGAGTTCTTTATGATCTTGGACTGGATTGACTCGCTGCAATCCTTTAGACAGGAACTCGCAGGTTCCCACAGGTGACCTTTCCCTCAGCCCATTGTAATCTGGAAAAGCTCACCTTATATTTGCTCTCACAACAATGATTTACAGCGCTGTTAATTCAATCTTGCAGGCCTGCTTAGAACAAAGAAGGAGGAAAAGAGAGCTGATTATTAGCTCATCAGAGCACAAAACATCATCACCAAAGGGGGCGACACCTGACAGTTTTCTCTAAGTGCACTGTTACAGAAATAATGAGCCGCTCCTCGACATGTCCATGTTTAGTAAAACTCCCTCTATTGAAATAAGAAAACAAGCCAAACCTAACTGACAGAATGAACCCATCACTAAAACAACAACCCCAAAAATCTTCATCACAGAAAAGTTTTGCTTACTAATCGAACAATATGTTGTGGGAATTAGAACTTTCCGGGCCATAAAGCTTTTGCCCGACTCTTGGCTTAACTAATACTGACATAGTCTGAAATCAGACTTAAAGTCACTCCCTCTGTTCATTTAGGATAAATGTATCTATATCTGATTTAGGCTAAGTGCCTTTTGTTTAGATGAACTGCTGGACTTCCAGACCAGCAGGTTTAGGGAAGTCTTTATGGGGTCACACTCTGACCCCCCCCCCACCACACACACACACACACACACACACACACACACACGCACGCACGCACAGGCAACGTACTCTTTGTTTGTATGTAGACGTCATATGTTAATGAACGTCATATGTATATTCATGTAACCTCAATAAAAGAGCAGTGTTACGGGGGAGCGGACGAGAGCAACTGGGGTGAAGCGAAGGAACGGCGTTTGTCCGGTTCTCTCCCGTGCACGGGAAACATGAAGAACTTTGCCTACTCGTGTCTTGCTTTGCTATGTAATTAAATTGTCCTTAACGTTCCAACGAATAGGTTTATGCTACAAACCTATCACTGAGGTTAACTACACAACCCCTCGCCACCTCCTTATACACAGGAGTGAGTACAAAAGGGTTCGTACGGACGCATCAGCCGGCCGTCCTTCTGCTCGACACTGTTAGCTGAAAGATGATCGGATCATCCTCTGTCCTGTATTTAAGGCTGAGAGTCTTTGTCCAGTCTCTTTTCCACAGCTACTGTCCACAGCACTGATCCACCTGCAGCACAGCCCCACTCAGTTGTTTTATGATTTACATTGTGCACGTTTCCCTTCCACTGAGCTTACAAAACCTCTGACAGGAGAAGTCAGGCATGTGTTTCCCCCACCTCCCCTTTTAGGCAGTAATGAAATAGAAAACAAACAATCAAACAGGCTAAAGCTAGAGCACAAGCAAAGACAGCACCGGTGACTAAGTTCTCCCATACTGGACGTACGCTACCACGTGGGCTCAAACAGCAGCACATCAGCTCAGTTTACATACTGTTGACATCTTCATCAGAGGGTCAGCAGGGAACGCTGCTGAGCTGCAGTGGTCTCCACCAGAGTGACGGAGCAGGAATCACAAACAGCACAAACCCACCGTGTTGTTTCCACCCTGTTCAGGAGATCTGAGCCCCCATCCCTTTTTTTCATGTTGCAGCTCTGCACTGCAGGCCCTGAACGCCTCCCGGTTACCCTCAGTGTGCTTAGAGTTTAATTTACAACCGACGAGCTCACAGATCATCTGCAGGCAGGTGAACGAACCCTTAATGTGAGGATAATAGCAGAGCTGAACTGAGGTCAGAAATAGTCAGGAACGGTGTCGACACAGTGAAGTCAGCTGTTTGGGAATTTGTCTGATTATCAGTTTGGGGGGGGTCGGTGTTAAATAACAAAGGCGGTGTAGGATGGAGAGAGGAGGAGGGAGGGAGCAGTGATGATATGAAGTCAGAATACACATGTGGCAGACATAAGGGGGTCAGACAGGAGCAGCATCAGTCTCTGCTCTGTTTTGTTAATAACGTAGAAAAATAATTTTGTACAATCAAGCTACATCGACGGACGCTTTACCTCACGTACCCTAAAATGAAAAAGTAGTGACAGTAAGACGGAGGCTGCACATGACACCATGACTGAGTTCACAGCTGTTGCTTTGATTCTAACGTTTAACACTTTTGGCATCGACTCCGTTTTAATAAATGAGTGCTGGGAGGCGTCGTTTGACTTCAGGAGCTCCTGCGATGCTCCTGCGATGCTCCTGCGATGCTCCTGCGATGCTCCTGCGATGCTCTTACTCTGCGGGAGAAAACCAAAAACCAAAAGTAGCAAACATGGAGCGATATGACTCGTTTAGATTTTGGGAAACGTGCATCGACAGGTACAGTGTCCTTTTCCCCGCGTCTTTAAAAATAATTCATGCATAGATCCCCCACTGAGAAAACCCTTTTATATACTTTCTCCTTTGTACACATTTTATATAGAACTATATATAATATCATTTCTCTATATCTATATTTTCAGAAAAATTCTTTCCACACAATAAAAAACAACAATTAAACAAATGCTTCAAACAAAACAACAAAAAAGAGAGAAGATGGAAGAAAGAAAATCACGACTGAGGCCAGTTTGGCACTTTGTCATGAGAACATGACAGAACTCTGTTAGTTGACGGTAAATAGCGAAACTCTATTTTTCTTTCGTTTTTCTTCTCCCTCGATGAGAAATGAAACACAGCAGTACTTACTTGGCACCTAAAAATGCTGGTCGAATGAAAGATATCAGTGTTTTCATAGTTATATGTTTAGTGTACGCCTCCCGCCTCCAAACTGCTCAGCAGATCGGGAATTTTTAGAGAAGAGCAGGAGGGAGGCGTGTCAAATGAGAGGAAGAGAGCAGTAATAAAACACGGATGTAGAAAAGAGAAGCATAATGTGCACATAACACACAGGAGATGGAAAAAGAGATGACGCCAACGTAAAAAAGAGAAAACAGCGAGGAGCGAGAGAGCATTCGTCCCTTTGACAAATGTTGGAGGTCTTGAGCCTGGAAACAGCAGACCGTCTTTGAAAACAGTATCTTTGAAAGATCTGAGTCACCCACCCCAAACTGCTCATCTGCTGCTGGACACTTCAGTTGCACCTCCACATGCCACCAGTGGAGGGAGCTGCCAAGTTTCACAGCACATGACGCAGCAGGTGTAGTTGCTTTTGGAGAAAGAAGAGAATAAGAGGACAGAACGAAGGCCCACGTCTAGAGGCCTCCCTTCCAGAGCGGTAGCAGAGCCAGTGTTCCTGGTCCCTAGGTGGCGCTGTGTCGGGCCTGTCCCTACTATACCCTGGTGGTGGAGTGGGGGTGGGGCAGGGTGTTGTTGTGGCCGTTGAAGGCGTGAAGAGGCTGCATGCTGGTGATGGTGCTGGGGATCACGGTGATGGTGTTTGGCTTCATCAGCGGCACGTTGTCGGGGGCGCGGCGCAGCGCCAGGGTGTAGTCGGGAGGGCAGGCGGGCCGCAGGATGTCGTGGGGTCGCAGGGGCTCCATGTCGTGGTGAGCGTCGTGCTCCCAGTCCTTCATCTGCAGGGACATGATCTCCTCCTCCTGGCTGTGAGCCAGGTCGTTGGCGGGGCCGCCCCGCTGAGGGGACAGCCGGTGCCGGCGCATCTCGTGCCGCTTGTCACGCTTGTAGTAAAGGGCGGCGAAGGCCAGGATGTTGAGGAAGAAGAGCGACGCTCCAACTGCAACTGTCACGCTCAGTTCGGTGGAGTAGTCGCGGGTGTCTCCGGGAAAGAGGTCCTGGGGCGGGCGCTCTGAGCCCTCGGGCTCAGGATCTGATGGGAAGATAGGGTAAGGATGACGAGTGGTTCGAGGAACGTTGTTTCTGGGCCTCATGGTGCCGGGGTCACAGCCTGCGGGGGAGCGCGTAGTGGTGGGAAAGAGCACGTCGTGCAGGCTGTGAAGATGAGGGACTAATTCCAGCCAAAAGGCCACTTTGTTAGCTCTGTAGTTGTCTCTGACACGAGGTTTCAAACCGATGTGAAGGTACTGCTTGTCCTTCCAGTTGAACTTGGTCCAGATGACCTCCTCGAAGCGGTTGGGCTTGGTATGAATGAACTTGGTGTCCTGAGGGACGGGCAGGTTGGGGTCCCTGGTGGAGCATAAAGGTTAAACGTTTCAGTTCAAAGTTATATTCAGTCTCCATTATAAGTAACATGTGGAATCAATACACTGAATACAGACAGGAGGCCCATTCTCTGTGCAACCTTTAAACTATCTAAGACCAACCGGCTGCTCTGGGATCTGGATGCTTTTGGTGAACCAGTATGTTCAATTCTTCAAAGCCACACGGGAATTAAACTAGCAACCCAGATTCAAGTATTCAAGATGACTAGAAGGCTATCAGAGAACATACAGTAACGTGTACAGTTTACACTACTGTGACATGAGGCCTACCCAGTCTTTGCGAAGTTAGTCCAGTAAGTCATGACCACAGCGCTCAGCATCACATCGTTCTTGGAGAAGTTGCACGGGAACAGGTCCGTGGCACCGATCATCGGTACGCCGAACACGTAAGGTATCTCGTCTCCGTGCGCGGCGTCGGCCCACTCGGGCCGCGTCTCGGTTTGGCAGTGGTGGTAGAACGTGTAAAAGTAAACTGGGGACTGAAACTCAGCATGGAGTTTGGCAGTGGCCACAGCTGGTGCCACCCACTGGTGGTCCGTAAACAGGAAGCGAGTGAGAAATCTAGAGAGGAAAAAAAACTCTTTCTGATAACAGAAGGAGTGACAGGCAGCAGAGAGGAAGCATGACTGCATTATCCAAACATGTCTGTACTGTGACTGTGGTCCGGCTGTGAGGGGTTCGCAGGCCGATCTGTCAGAAACACCGACACTGAGATTGGGAGCCCACTACCTGGGGGATGATAGCATTACTGCCCACAGAGCCTCAAAGGTTAAGGCGCAGACACGCCGTGATGTGGATGAGTGGCTCTCTTTAGCACGCTTGTCTTGTTTGATGCACTTCACTGGGCTCACATGTTACTGATTCCATTCTTTACTCGCATGTTTTAAACGCTTAAAGCACTTTCACAGGTTTTGATATTCTTTTGAAAATTCATGTGAACTCCAGCTGTCAGAATTGTAATGTAAGCTTTGATAATTGTCCACATTTGTCATTTTGACGATTATCCGTTTATTTTAATGAATACAGCAAACAGAAAAAAACGAACAAATCAACAAACGCGGCTCCTAATGAGACAAAACCTGATGATGCTGCAAAATGCAGTTAAGTGAGAGGAGGCTGTAAAATGGAATAACTGAAAAAGTGGCAGTGTACAGAGGTGGCGTCCTCACCCTCTGGGTAGCCGTAGAGGTTGTCAACAAAGTTGGAGATGGTGTAGTCGAACGCCGCAGCTGAGATGCCGTCGTTGTCCTCACTGTCGTCCACAAACTTCAGCCCCTCTCCCTGGTTCACTCCTATCAAGATGTCATAGTTTAGGAGCTCCCCCTGGTGGAGCAAATAAGGAAGAACATGCTGAGTGCTGGAACAGAGCCTGTGTGCATCACAAGTCTACAACAGGAAGTGCAGCTGAAGCACAGCTTTGTGAATTGGCAGCATTTCATTTCCCAGTAAACAAAATAAAGATTAGCTGTTGCCATGAAATTCCTACTATAAACTGTAAATACTGCAATATATGCAGGGTTCATACACATTTTTAGGGTCAAATTCAAGCACTTTTTAAGCACATTCAAGGTCAATTTTCAAGCTTTTCCAGCACATTACCAAAAAAGAAGCATGTTTCACTTTGCATCACCTCAGTAAGACCTTGTAAAAATTTAAACAAATCATCTGAGGTCGATTTAAATGTCTTTTGTTCCCCTTTTGTTAAAAGAGCAGCACACAAAAATACAGAAAAAGGAAACGGTTGCCTTACATGCATATAGTGTACAAACTCAAAAAAACACATTCCTCTTAAAAATTAAGATGTGCAAATGTGAACAAATCAACTTGTTAGAGATCTTCATCTCCACTGTAAATAAACAACAAGCCAGAGAACAAGAAAACTGCACCAAACACCACAAACACCAACAAATTAATGTCTTCTCATCAGACATTGAAGCTTCTTTCCTGTGTGACATAAAAAATAAGAGACCGATGTTTGTTTGTTTTTTTAACTAGTTAAGCACCCACGTTCAGTCATCCACCCATTCACGCACACATTCACACACTGGTGATGTAGCTACAGCCACCCTGGGGCGCCACCAGGCCCTCTGACCACCACCAGCAGGCAACGGGTGAAGTGTCTTGCCGGGTGAAGTGTCTTGCCCGAGACTGTCCAAGCCGGGGCTCGATTACAAGGCGAACTCCTAACTCTTGAGCCACGATCGCCCAGTGGGGACATGGGGACATTTCAATTTCCAGCAGGAAGCTCCCCCTTTTTGTTAAACCCTTTAGATCAGGGGTCGGCAACCTGCAGCTCTTTAGTCCTTATAGTGCGGCTCCGCGTGGTTTGTGAAAATAAATTAGCTGAAGTGTATTTTATTTATGTTAGTTCTTTTTTTTAACTTGTAGTTCTAAATTGGAAGATTATTGTGATTTTGCAATATACAAATAAAATTATATTTTCTTATTTTTTCATCGCTCAAAATAAGCGTCACACTCGCGGAAGCCGGTGTACCCGGCGAAACGCAGTGCATTTATCGAGCCTTTCAACCCCAGATAGGCCAATTATGGCTCTTTGGCTCTTTGGGTCTTAAAGGTTGCTGACCCCTGCTTTAGATGAACAGAGTTTTTTAATTAAATACATAATCTTTAATAAATGTTCTCTTTTATAAAAAGTAGGATAATTAAAAAAACTTTTATTATACCTCTATTGAGTAGAAAAAAAACTCGTGTTTTCTGTCGTCTGTTATATAATATTAGGGATGTTTGTGACAATTAATTTCTTAATCGGCTGGACTAACCAATAGTCCACAACCAGGAAACACTGAAATTTTAAGTTAAGTTTGAAAACAGTTTAAAAAAAAATACCCCATTCCAAAATGTCTTGTGACAATCTCATTGGCTTAGGGAGTGATGATGTCATAGATCTTAAGAATCTTAAGTCCTTTGATGTTTTTCCTTAAGTAGGGGTGAGAAACAGCAAGTTTTAGTTCGTTTCAGCAGCATCTGTGTTTGCAGCCTACAAAACGTTCACCACAAGCTCTTCAAAGTCATCGTATAGAAACTCCAACATGTTTCCAAGAAAAAAACAACCAATTCAAAAAGATTACGCCGCCTCTCCTTCCTGGCGTGGCCGGCCAATTTCCCCAAATGGCGTGTCATCCTTCCAAAGGGCGTTAGAGGAGAGTAGGAAGGAAAACTACCTTCTCCAGAAAAAAATGCAACAAATTGAAGAAGAGAAACTTCAACTGGAGGACAAATGTAGACGAATGGAAGCCCAAAATAAAGAGTTGGAAGAAAGACAACAGTGCCAGCCGGACATAAAAATTATTAATGAGGGCTGGGGAATCAAGTTTGCTCAGAGCCGAGAGCAGATTGTGCACCTCATTAAAGAAAACAGGCAAAAGAGTGCAGAACTAAAAGAAATGACCAACCAGCTCCAAGACAAGAAAACGATGACTGATAAGATACAACGGGATCTCCAATACATGGACCGAAAAAATCGGCTCCTCCAAAGACAGCTCCATGAAGCTGTGGAAGAAAAGAAAGAATTCCTCCAACAGAAGGAAGAGCAGGACAAAAAGCAACGAGACATGCAGCACGAACTGAAGAGCATGCAGGAAAAATACCGCATGCTGAAAGAAAGCCTGGATGAAACACTGCGCCAAAATAAAGACCTTCTTCAACAGAAAGAGCAACAGCAAGAAAGACTGAAAGAAGGAAAACGTATCGTCCAGGACTTTGAGTCTAAAAATCTAAAACTGCAAGAGTTTTGTAATCAGCTGGAGGACAAAGCAACTAAAGTGGAAGAAGAAAAGGACAAACTGGAGAAACGCTGCTCACAGATGCAGAGAAGGATCGATCAGATAGCGAGAAACAACTCCGAGCTCGTTAAGGGGATTTTGGTGGAATTCAATAACTTGAAGCGTGAAAACACTCAAATGCAGGCGCAAAAACAACAAGAAGACAAAATACATGAAGACCTGCAGCTCACGCTCCAAGAAATCCAGAAAAGAAACGAGCAGTTAGAAGACAAGCACAAAGAGGTCCAACAGAGAAATGCAGACATGCACAAGGACAAGCTGATACAGGAGGCAACATCCAAACAACTCAAAGACAAGCTTGAAGAACAACAAGCAACATTGGAAGAGGTGGAACAAAGATGTGAGAAACTTGAAGAACAAAACGCAGAAACCATCGATGAGCTGAGAAATCTCATCCTGGAGAAAAAAGCGCTCGTGGAAAAGTGCATGAAAAAAAAGAGAAAATGGTTCCACTTGTTCCGGAGGAGAGACGCTACTGCTTCCTCACCTGATGTAGCCTCGTCTTGCTCCACCTCTGTTAACCCCCCCAACCAGTCCCGGCCGTTGATTGTCCCCTCCTGAGCCTGGTTCTGCCGGAGGTTCCTGCCCGTTTAAAGGCAGTTTTTCCTCCCCACTGTCGCCAAGTGCTTGCTCAGAGGGGATTGTTGGGCTTTTCTCTCCTCTGCCTTGTTTCTTCATTTACTTGCTTGTTTAACTTTTTTCAACTTATCTAAATAATAAACCAATTAAATTTATCCTTTGAGTATTTTTCATCTCATCTTTACAGAATCTTTCCAAAACATTTTCAAACATTCAGATCTGTCTTTTATTTTCTTCTTGAAGCCTCATAAATGGTGAACTAAAAACCCGGAACATGGTTTGAAACATAGTTTCAGCTGAAACTGGCATAACATGCTGTGTGTGTGTGTGTGTGTGTGTGTGTGTGTGTGTGTGTGTGTGTGTGTGTGTGTGTGCGTGTGCGTGTGTGTGTGTCAGGATATCACTAGTTAGGTCATCATGTTTAGACTCATTCACTCCAAAATTATTTAGGTCAAATCTTTAAAACAGTGTCATTTCATACACATTTTCAATTCACTTCAATCGCACAAATGCAGAAATAATTATTTGCAGTATCTTATTTATTATGAGAATGTCATGCCTGATCATTTGTACCTACACCACCAAAAATGGGGGCAAAAGGGAGGAGATCATGTTTAATCGGTTATAAGAAAAGGTCAGAAATATAAGTGCCGACATGAGCAGTGTCCACAGAAACCTCTGACTCTCAGCTCAAAGCTCATATAAACCATTTCTACAACCAGCAAACAAACAAAGACACCGAACAGTTAAAAGAGCAGTGACGTCACCACGAATCTGTGGTCAGGTAATATCCATGTTTTGATTGATGATTTTCTGGAGTTAAATGTGAACCGAAGCATATTTTGGGTGTTATATGCTATTAAATACTTTTTAATTTATTTAAAAGTATTTAATAGCATATAACACCCAAAACATGCTGGGTGTGGAAATAAAAAAATCAGAATTTCCTCTGTTTGAGTCACAGTAACTTTGACATAGTAACATTTGCAGTAAGTCCTAAATGTTCACCTTTAAAATCCCTCCCTCTGTTCATTTTGCCCACATCATGTTTCAGTGGTTGGCCTCAGGTTCTTCAGCTTCCTGACAGTCTGAAGTCAGCTGACAGAGTTTCACCTGCTAAATACACAGAAAATCTTGTTAAAGCCGCACAGTTTGCCCAACAGTAATATTCCCATTAAGCCCTTTCTAAACACTTTATAACAATGTGTCATCACTAAATTATAAACTTCTTCTCCAAATCTGCACGACTGCACTTAGTCACAGACTTTATTTAATTGTCCTGCGGCTGCTATCATATATTTTACCAAACAGTTCTTCTCACACAGTCACAGATATATTTCTCTCAATGCAAACTTCACTCATGTCTCAGACAGGAAACTTGAGTTTTTCTTTTTTTTCTGTCCCCACTCATTCAACTAATTTGCATATTGAGTCACATCTCGAGAAGTTGCCCTGACAACAGAAATGCATATTCAAAACATTGCTGCATAATTCAATTATTATTCTTTTATTTTTATTTCTACAGTCGTCACTTCTTTTGCTCAATCAGCTGGAAACCACTTCTAATTCACTATTTTAAACCTGCTTTAAGCTTCTAATCCCTGGTTGGTCCTCCCAGTCTCTTTTTCCTTGTCACAAAAGTCGCTCTATTGTCCTGCAACTTCCTGAGTTATTCCTCAGCTTCAGCCTTTAAGTGTGTTAAATCTACACCATTCAGCATTTATGTCATGTATTCACATTCATGAGTGTAAGCATGTCTTCATTGCGTGTATGTTGTGTGTTCATATTAATATTGAGTGTAAGCTGGTCTTCGTTGCCTCGATGTGTTTTTATAATCAGATTTAATTCCTGCATCTTTGCGCTGAACTGTGGATTCAAACTGTCTCACTTCTGATTCTCTCCAAAAACAATTTCACATGTGACAATTTCTACATGTGTGTTTTCTATTTTTCTATTCATTTATGTATTATTAGTTCATTTATTTCTTTATCTCTCTCTCTCGCTTACTTTTTTTATTTACCTTTCTGTTGCGATGCTCTGGATGTTTCTAAACCCCACAAATGCAGTCTCACTGTTCAACCCAATTTTCCTATGCTGGCATCCTGGCAGCTGCACGCTTGACTTTTCTCAGTTCATGGGCAGTTATTTTGCGCCTTGGTTTTTCCACACGCTTCTTGCGACCCTGTTGACTATTTTGAATGAAACGCTTGATTGTTCGATGATCACGCTTCAGAAGCTTTGCAATTTTGAGACTGCTGCATCCCTCTGCAAGATATCTCACTATTTTTGACTCTTCTGAGCCTGTCAAGTCCTTCTTTTGACCCATTTTGCCAAAGGAAAGGACGTTGCCTAATAATTATGCACACCTGATATAGGGTGTTGATGTCATTAGACCACACCCCTTCTCATTACAGAGATGCACATCACCTAATATGCTTAATTGGTAGTAGGCTTTCGAGCCTATACAGCTTGGAGTAAGACAACATGCATGAAGAGGATGATGTGGACAAAATACTCATTTGCCTAATAATTCTGCTCTCCCTGTAGACTTTTGTCTTATCGCCTTAACCTCCATGGTCTCAAATTCTTTAAGGATATAATTTCTTTTAACCGGATTTGGGCAAATTTCATTTATCAAAATATTCCTGATCACTTTGTTTGTAAACCTGCTGTCACCAAATTCAACTCCAGCTATGCAGAGCTGCCTCAGTCCAGGAGAAATTTTAGAGTGCACAATATCTTCTTTTATCATTGATCTCAAAGGGACTGGGATGGCTTTCACTGGGGATTTATATCTCTTAGCAGTACATCTTACATCAAATTTCTCACAAAACGTCTCATGTTTTAGTAAGACCCCATTATCATCCATAAAATGAGCTACAGCCCAAATCCCTTTAGATCTCCATTCATCCACGTACACAGATTTCCTACACAAACGGATATACCAGTTGTTCCATATAGGGGTGTTGTGAGGAGTAAAGCTATGTTTATAGATTAATTTCCAGTAGAGACGGACCTGCTGATGGAAAGCTGAGAGTTTAACAGGTAACGAACTGCAATCAAAGTCACAACGTAACAAAAAGTCTATTCCACCCATTTTGCCAAAAATCACATTGGGAATAATGTTCCAAAAGGAATTTTTGTTCCTAATGAAAGATCTTAACCATTTCAATTTTAGTACACCATTCATAACATCAAAGTCAGTGGCATTAGCCCCACCCTCTTCATAATTCTTAATCACATCATTTTTCTTTATATAATGACATTTGTTCCTCCATATGAACCTAAAATTAAGAGTATTTATAGATTTAATTAGTTTTGGAGGTATGGGCAGAGAAAAGGCTGGATAGATGAGTCTGGACAGACTGTCCATGTTGGTTAGCAAGATTCTCCCAAACAGAGTTATGTCCCTTTGCAGCCACATGTTTAAAATTGACTTACACTTTTCTATATTGGTACAGATATTCTTATTTTCTGTTGATGTCTTATCCTTGCAAATTACAATGCCCAGATACTTCACCTCTTTTTTGATCTGCATATTATTTATTGCTTGCAGGGGACACTCATGCAGAGCTAGAATTTTGCATTTATTAATATTCAGCTGTAGGCCAGAAGCTTTGGAGAAATGGTTGATCGCCTGCAAGGCTAAAGGAATCTGGTCCTCATTTTTTAGAAACAGGGTGGTATCATCTGCCAGCTGACTGATTATTATCTGTTCACCCATCACAGTTAACCCCTTAATGTGACTGTTTTTAATCAAAATAATTCCTCTGACACAGAAGACCTACATTCCTGGTTTAATTCTTGCTGTCAAAAAATCATGGACTCTGTGGCTCCTTTAAAAACCAGGCAGCTTAAGGCTAAACCTGAGCCTTGGTTTAATGAGAGCAGTCGTGCTGTTAAGAGGGAATGTCGTCGAGCAGAACGGAGGTGGAAAAAGGATAAACTGCATGTATCATTTCAAATTCTCAAAGACTGCTGGCATCGCTACCAGAACACTGTTAAAGAGGCAAAAAGGGAATATTTTGCAAATATTATTTCTTCCAACTGTCATAACCCACGTGTGTTATTTAGGACCATTGACACTGTTCTTAATACTCCTTTGAATGTCTGTTTGGAAGTTTCTCCTGAGATTTGCAATGATTTTCTGAACTTTTTTATTGAAAAGGTTGTCACCATCAGGGCTCTTATCACAGCTCCTGACTCTGACCCCTCTGTCTCTGTCCCTTGCGCTGCTGTTTTCACTCAGTTTGAGCTTGTGACGCTCTCCTCTTTAGAGGATGTGGTTCGCCATATTAAGCCCACAGGTTCCCCACGGGATCCTGTCCCTCCACAATTCTTTAAAGAAATTTTTCCTAGTATACAACAGTATGTCCTTGACATTATTAACAGCAGTCTGTCTTCTGGTGTGGTTCCTGCAAATTTCAAACATGCAGTAGTACAGCCACTGCTTAAGAAACCTGGCCTTGATCACACAGTTTTAGCGAACTATAGGCCTATTTCCAAGCTGCCTTTAGTCTCCAAGGTTTTAGAGAAAATTGTTTTTAGTCAACTGAAAGATTTTCTAGATGAAAATGGAATCTTTGAGGTTTTTCAGTCAGGTTTTAAAACCCTTCACGGCACAGAATCTGCATTACTAAGGGTTTTTAATGACATCCTTCTGGCATGTGATTCTGGTAACCATGTTGTTCTTGTCTTGCTTGACCTAACTGCTGCCTTTGACACAGTAGACCACAATATTTTAATTTCTCGATTACATGATGTAGTGGGTATTGGTGGCACTGCACTCAATTGGTTTAGGTCTTATTTGTCAGATAGAACTTTCTCTGTCAGCCTTCTCGGTTACGAATCGTCTTCTGCTCCTCTGTCATGTGGTGTCCCACAGGGCTCAATTTTAGGGCCACTGCTCTTTTCTCTGTATCTACTGCCTCTGGGTTCTATCCTTAGAAGGCATGGGATCTCATTTCACTGTTATGCCGATGACTGCCAAATTTATTTGACACTAAAACGCAAGGATGCCATCTCCATAAAACCTCTCTTGACATGTCTAGATGACATTAAAGCTTGGTTGGCTCGAAACTTTTTAAATTTTAATAAAAAGAAAACAGAAGTGTTGGTGTTTGGACCCAGTGGTCCCTGTGAGTCCTCCTCTGTTGTTTTAGGATCCCTGGAAGTCTATTTTAAATCTGTTGTTACTGACCTTGGTTTTAAGTTGGACAGTGATTTTAAATTGGACAACCAAATCAGAGCAGTGGTGAAGTCCAGTTTTTATCATTTAAGGCGACTGGCAAGACTAAAATCTTTTCTTTCGAGGCAGCACCTTGAAACAGTGATCCATGCTTTTATTTCTTCCCGCCTGGACTACTGTAACTCACTTTATGTGGGGGTCAGTCAGTCATTGCTCTCACGTCTGCAGCTGGTTCAAAATGCGGCTGCACGACTCCTAACAGGAACTCGAAAAAGAGAGCATATAACCCCCGTGCTGGCCTCTCTGCACTGGCTGCCTGTGTCTTTTAGAGTTAATTTTAAAATTCTTATGTTTGTTTTTAAATGTCTACACAGTCTTGCCCCGCCTTACCTCTCTGAGCTTCTTCATCCCCACATACCCTGTCGGTCTCTCAGGTCAGCTGACCAGCTGCTCCTGGAGGTACCGAGATCCAGGAGGAAGCTCAGAGGGGACAGGGCCTTCTCTATTGTGGCTCCAAAATTATGGAATAATTTGCCCATGCATGTTAGAGAGGCCCCTTCACTGTCCACTTTTAAATCACGTCTTAAAACCCACTTTTATTCCTTGGCTTTTAACCTCAGTGAGACTTAGTTTCTTTTTTAATGCAGTAGTTATTTAATTAATGATTTCACTCTTCTTTTATTTGTTTTTTATTTATATCTCATGTAATTTTATTTTACAGTTCCAATGTACAGCACTTTGTGTCAGCTGTGGTTGTTTTAAAGTGCTTTATAAATAAAGTTGATGATGATGATGATGAAAATAGACAACAGCTCAGCAACCATGATGAACAGAAGTGGTGAGCTGCTACATCCCTGCCTTATCCCTCTATTAACCTCAAACCTTGAACATGTACCATGTTCTAGCAAAACAGAGCTGTTAATGTCATTATATAGCATCTCTATAACATTGATAAATTCCTCTCCAAAACCAAAAGACTGCAGAGTTTTTAATATGAACGTATGTTCAACTGAGTCAAATGCTTTGTAAAAATCCAAGAACAGGATGTACCCTCTCTCTTGGATTAATTCACTGTATTCAAGGAGATCCAAAACCAGCCTAATATTGTTATGAATTAGTCTTCCTTTCAAAAAACCTGATTGTGTTTCACTGATAATGTTTGAGATGCCTTTCTTTAGCCTCTCAGCTACAGCTCCAGACAGGATCTTATAGTCAGTGTTTAGTAAGGTGATGGGTCTTAAATTGTCTAAAATTCTTTTATCCTTACCCGATTTAGGGATCAGGGTTATCAGCCCTTATTTCATGCTCGGCATCACTTCTTTTTTCTCTATCGAGTCCTTTAATGCATCAAACAATAAAGTTCTTAGGTCCTTCCAGAAGAATTGATAAAAATTAGTAGTGAGTCCATCTGTCCCTGGGGACTTGTTTAATGCCATTTTCATGACCACCAAATCCAGTTCCTCAATTTTAAGCTCTGAATCACACAGATCTTTGAACGGCTTGTCAATACATGGGATGAGATTATGAATCTTATCAAAGAAACTATCAGAATCAGCTGCTGAATATTCTGAGGAGTACAATTTGGAATAAAAAGTGAAGACTTCTTTTCCAATCTTTCTGAAATCTTTACATTCAGTCCCATTTATCAACAAGCTTGAGATTAGATTTCTCTGCTGTCTGCACTTTTCCAGCTTACTAAAATATGATGAGTTCTTTTCACCTGCCTCAATCCACTTGGCTCTCGATCTTATAAAGGCACCCTGGGCTTTCTCTAGGTAAAGATCGTCTAATTTAGTTTGTAACTCCATCAATTTATTCTTTTCTTGCACGTTTAGTTTTTCTTTACTACAGCACTGAGTTATTTCACGAAGTAAATTACTTTCATATTCCCGTTTTTCCCTGTTCAGTTCTTTGCAGAATTTTATAGTGAATTCTCTGATTTTGAATTTAATAAGTTCCCATTTCTGTATATTACCCACTACTGAGTCATCATTTTTTATATCTGTAATTTTACGTCTAATTTTATCACAATACTTGTCCTTATTTAAAAGGCTGGCATTAAATTTCCAATATCCCCTGCTACTACGTTTCATCCTTGTTGGTTCTAAGACAAGATCAATGAAACAGTGATCAGATAGGGGTGCTTTGGAGATTTTAGATGGTGAAGTACACCTCAAAATGTCATCGCTCACTAACCAATAATCAATTCTTGACCTGCTTTCTCCATTAGGTTTAAACCATGAATAATTCTTAACTCCAGGATTCAAACTTCTCCAAATGTCTGTAAAATTATTATCACTAGAAAAGTTCTCAATAATGTTATTCTGTTGCCTCCTTCCTAAGCGAGGAGGCCATCTGTCCATCCATTCATCTGAGGTCATGTTCCAGTCTCCTCCTATTAGGATGTAATCTGTGGGGTACATAACTTTAAACTCTGAAATAACATTTGTTAGATTTTCCAATAGACGTTTATTTTGACCTTCGTTATTATGTCCATAAAGATTTGTAACAATTAGAAATATACCTTCGCTCTTCAAGCTGCAGTTGACCAATGACCCTCACTATCAGCTTTATATGTTATAATCTCCCCTGGGAACTTATTAAAACAAATCGCCACACCTCCAGATCTGTTAGATCCACGACTGAAAAGAATCTTGTCTCCCCACTGATTAGCCCAAAAGGTAACATCGGCATCCACAGAGTGAGTCTCTTGTAAAAACAGACAGTGACATTTTTGCCCCTTGCAAAATAAAAAAAGTGCCTTTCTCTTAACAATTTCCTTCAAACCCCGAACGTTTAATGAACCAAAAGAAATTTTTGAGTGAACCATAATAAGAGTATGCTAAGAAAATAACTTTTTTTTTAAAAAGAAAAGAAAAATATATAAACATGAGTTTAAATTGTAACACTTGTCACCAACTCAGTGACTAATAACCTTTAACTTTAAGTAGAACTCTTTTGTCCCATTAATAATATTCCACTGTATACAGTCTTACATCAAGTCTTTCATTCAACGTCGATGATCCTCCGTCCTTCGATGTATCCATGAGGACCCCGGAAAAAGGCCCGTTTCCCAGCCCGTCTGGCTTGTTCAATTTGCGGCCACAGCCGCCTCCTCTCTTCCCAGTCCTCCCGCGGCAGTACCTCAGCGAAGTGGAAACCCCCGTTCTTACAGACAGCCGAATCTTTGGTGCGACGCCAAATCTCCTCTTTCACGTGTCTCAGAGCAAACAGAATGATGATATGTCGGACCTTGTTCTCAATCTTCTTCCCAACTCTATGCACCACATCCACAGATTCTTCAAGCTTTGATATCATATCAGGTGCGATCTTGCCAAGAATTCCAATAACCAGCGATCTGACACCTTCATCTCTTTTCTCTTCTAATCCTTTAATCCGGAGGCACCACCTCATTTTGTACCTTTCTTGCTCTCACACTCTCTCCTTGAGATCGTAGTTATCTTTGGTCAACTGCTCGTTTCGTCTCTCCAACTCTTTAACCTTTTGTTTACATTCTTTCACCTCCTCCGAGTTGAACTGAACCGCTTTGGCTAGGCTGGCTAGCATCGTACTAGCTTGCTTGCATTGCACACTCAGGTCAGCTAGCTGCTCGTCCACTCTTTTTTCAAGGTTTTTTCTACGTAGTCATGATCCGTTCCTTCTCTGCTGTCTTCCTTTCCATCACATGGCGATGTTGTTTCTTGTTTTTTGAGGTCGAGTTTGAATTTAGCAGGTTTAACTATACTTGGGGCAGTCATTTTACTACTTTCGAGTGGAAACAATAACGAACACAAAGTAAATTCTGGGACAAGTTCAACGAGCTCCTAATTCGTGCGACTGCTCAACTCGCCATCTTGCGCCACCGTCTCACTACTAGATGAACTTGTGACACACATCTGCAGCAGAGGCTGAGTGGCTGCTCTCACACCTGGAGCATCCAAATCGACCCACAAACACGCTGAAAGATGCAATGCCATCAATGTGGATTGTCAAGACTGAGAGACCTCTTCCCTCTGACCCCTCCCCAAACCCTCAAACCCTCCTACCCACCTCGACATACAAACTCTGTGTGGCTTCACGTGTTCTGTTGATGTTTACATGATCGAAATAACTTGAACACAAACACAAACAAAGAGGAAGACCGCACCGGAAGGAAACAACTACAAGTCCCAGCATCCTCTGTGTTTAGGGAGCAGCAGTGAAAGTGAAAGCAGGAGGAGGAAGGTGGAGCTGAGGCAGGTGAGTGTTTACATGAATATGTTTCTTCTTATGACATAAAATAATTCCACGCTGTTCGTGTCTGTGGGTGAAATGTGAGGCCGGTCGGCTCCTCTGAGCGCTGGTTTCCTGTAAGTAGAGAGGAAGTGAGTTTAGCTGAGCCTCCGTTTAGTGTGAGAGAGCAGGAGGAGAGTGAGAGCTGTGCTGAGGCAGGGTGAGTGTTAACACCGCTCTGACATTACTGTGTCTCTGTGGCGGGAACAACAGGCTCCGTCAGTGGAGGCAAAAATAATCAGACTTTGGTTTTTCAAAGGAAACAACTTTATGTCGGAAGTTCCCGCACGCTCATTGGATAACGATGTGTCAATCTCGAGCTATTAGCCAATGAGCGTGCGGATTCACAGAAAGACCCGCCTTTATCACGGGACTTTAAAAACTACAATGGCGACAGAAACTCCGTGAGTGGAGTTCAGGGTGACGTTATGAAACTGTGACGTTTGAGCCACTTCCCGTTGAACGTGAAACTGATGGTTTCTGGTGTTTGGGTCTGTTTTTCTGTATTTATGCAGATAAAGTGTAAACTCAGATGAATTATACCATCAAATGTTAAAGGAAAATATCAGGATGAGTGTCTGTGAGCTGAGAAGGACGTGAAGCGAGCAGTTTATCCCAGAGCTGAAGCTGCTCTGTGTGCAGAGATGAGCTCAGATTCCTGCTGTGATTGATCAACAGTCACAGAAATGTAGACTTGTAGTTATTACTGCAGTATGGTCACAGCAGATACTGATAAACATGTATTATGAGGATGGATGATCAAGTTTCTCACTCTCTCCTTTAAATCTCAGTTTTTTCTTCTTCACAGTTTATCTGTTAATTTATTAATGAATAACACTGAAAGAGTTTCTGTTATATTTCCCCTTGAACATCAGCTTATTAGGGCGGCATTAGGAAATAGCCCCCCTCCAAAGAATGAATAAATGAATGATGATAATAATAAAATGATTCAAAAGCAGAGCTCAGAGTGGTAGAATGGTCAAACATGGATCCACGGGTGGTTCAACTGCATTTGGTGACGTGACTAAAGCAAATCTTTCAAATAATCCCACCATCAACGGGATGTTGTCTCCTTTACTACGGTTACGTTACTTGGTCACCGTGTGAATTTCTTTGAAATGAACCAAATTCTTTTATTTGTTGGTTGTTGCATATTTAACCTCTACAGTCAGGAAAGGAGGAGATGAGGCCTCAACAATGTTGGGTTGTAGCTGTGCTTCAGGTTAGAGTGAGTGTCCATGGAATAAATGTAAGTCAGTGAACTGGAAACATGACTGTGTTCAAACTTTGTTTCCTTTTTATAATGAGTCTAATCAAAGGTGGACAGAAGTATCTCCACTGTGACTTTTCTGTGTCACCATCAGAGCTTCTGCACAGTGTTTCTGGGGCAGATAACATTGCAGCATTATGGAGACATTATGGAGACAAAAAGAAAAGCGTCTGGACTTCTTTAAGTTAAACTTAAAGAAGTCCAGACGCTTTTCTTGGACTGTTCAGTGTTGAGTCTCATTCACACACTCCCTCAGACTCTTCACACACTGATTTGCTGACATAAACACACTCCTGTGTGCTTCACACACACACTGAGGACCATCTACAGACTGTGAGCTCCGTCTTCTTTGTCTTTGGAGCCGAACTCTGACAAAGTTAGGAACAAAACTTTCTCCAGCGTGTGAACTTTCCTCCTAGACTCAGTCTGAGCAGTCAGACCACATATTTCTAAAGCAGCACATGAAGGTGTGGCTCACACACACACAGGTGAAGGAAACAGCTGCAGTATTAAAAACTGCTTCACTGTCTACAAATATATGAACTGAATGTTTCTTTCAGGCTGTAAAAACCTTATTTATCCTCCATTACAGTCCTGCATTCAGAGCATTACTTCTGTTATATTAGTACATGTATTTTATTCTGATGAACACATGAAACTCTGAGCTGGATTGAATCCATTGAATCAGAGTCCAGGACTCAGACTAAACACACTGAATGTGTCCTGAGCTCGGCCGCTGTTCCACAGTAACTGCTGTCAGAGTCACTGTTACTGAGTTAGCTTAGCTAGCAGAGCAGCTAGCAGTTAGAGTATGAACTCTGTAAGCAGTCAGCTCGGTCCTGGACATGGTTACTGACATAAAGCTGCTCTCTGCAGCCATGTTTGACCTGCTGCTTTGTAGGACTACAGTAATGGAGGATTTGGAGGCTGAAATGGGCTCTGTGACACTTTTTGTAGTGAACTGATGAAAGCTGCGTCTCAGATGGATGTTAGTCCAACACATCGGACACGACCTCTGCAGCTCTCAGTTGATGTGCACATGAATGATTTGTGTTTCCTCTGCAGGTGAAGGTAGAAAGTGTGTGTGAGCTGATGTGAATTGAGCAGCATGGATCAGTGTGAGGACAGAGAGGAGGGAGTCCCTCCCTCTAAAAGCACTCTGTGTGGGGAACATGAGAGCCAGACCAAAGCTCAGAGGTGAGATGACCATCTCTAACTGTCCATGACTCTTCTCCATGTCACAGCTCAGCACTCACATCACTGCTCCATCATTATTCACAGGAACCAGCCTGGACCTCCACCCAGCTCTGTGTCCTCTAAGAGCAAACGGGTGAAGCATTTCTTTCATAATTTAGGGCAAAAAAAGTCATCTGACAAAAAGTAAGTTCATGTCAGTGTTAAAATGTTTGAAATTTTAATCAGCTTTTTACTATTTAACGATTTAAATAATAAACTATTTAATACTTTATTTATACTTTTTATGTAATGTATTGGACACATTGGATGTGACACATGTTTCATGTTCACTTACTTTTAGCGTCAATCAGAAACAATCCAGCTCTGTGTCCTTAAAGAGTGACTGGTCCAATCATCGATTCATTGGTTTTAAATCCCAGCCTGTGTCTGCTGCAGAGAGGTGAGCTGTTAGTAACATGAACTCTCTGATTTAAATGATTTTGATGTTTCCTGGTTTCTAAAATGCATCTCTGTAGCAGAGCAGTGTCTCCAAGGACACACAGGCTCAGCTGTAACTGTCAGTTTATCTGGTTTAAGACACATTTGGACTCAATTGGCTGTTTTTAACTATGTATTTTAATCAGAGGTGTAAATTTAGACCTCACACATCTGGATCCTAAACTATGATAGAAACAGCTGCTAGCAGTGGGTAGTTTGACTTTGATACGCTGCTCTAGAAAGCAAACAAAGGTTTGTGCAGCTCCTCTTCAGAAAAGTGTTCAGAGAGCAGCTGCTGTATTAGACAAAGGCTCGTCGTGTTAGCCCAGATGTGTGTAACAGCTGGATGAAGGAGAACCATCACAGTCGCGTCTCCATCCCGCCGAACTTCCTGTTGCTTGCAGATGACAGGAACACAAAGTGTTTGTGCCACGTGATGCTGCAGGATTTGTTAACGTGTCCATGATGGTAACATCTCCTCATCTAACTGCAAACACATGAGCGCTCCTAACGGCAGCTATCACAGCCACACAGGCAGACTGTGTCTCACTGTTGCATTCAGGGACATTTGTTTTCCTGTAAAAAGCTGAACTCTAATCTAAGAGGACTGTTACTGACAGGAAACAGCTGCATTATCTGCAGTCTGTGTGACCACAGCTGCTTCAATCACTTCATCAGAGAATTGATCATTGAATAAAACATGTTTGTGTCTGCAGAGGTCAGAGGTCACAGTCTGCAGGATCCAGCTGTCCGTCTGTGAGGAGTGACTGGTCCAAACATCAACCCCCAGAGTTCAGTGGTGAACCTGGACCAACGAGGTCAGAGAACTGTGATGACTCCTTTACATGTTTGTGTTTTCCTGGATAATTATGACCAAAGATTCATTAAAAAGATAAAAATATTAGACTTTGTCCTGTAGCGCTGTGTGGCAGGCAGAATTGGACCCAAACACAACAGGATGAAGTCAAAGAGGCAGCTTTATTTCAGCTGTGAACATGCAAACAGCAGAAATAAGGAAACATAACTGTAGGTTTGCAGTGAATGAAGCCTCAGCTCGACGCTCCACTTTGTCCCTCTTTTCCTTCTCCAAACAGCCACATCAGGAGTCTTTGATGGAGTTTTAAAATATTTAATTACAAATGTCCAAAGATGGGTTCAGGATACCTGAATCCACAGTTATTAAAGCTAAAATAGTTCACAGGGTTTGGACTTTGTTAGGTGACGAGAGAACATCAAAGTGTTTTTTATCTTTAAACAGTATTTTTATCACTTCAGTTGCTCTCACAGCCCTGTTTGTTATTTTACCAGAGCTCTTATGTTTCACTCAGTGCTCCCACCAAACACCTCGGAGGACACATTAGTGTGATTTAGATTTCATTGGTGTAAACACCAGTCACACAAGCTAACCCATGGAGGCAGCAGCAGGCTTTGTGTTTGGTAAAGTCTGCTGGCTTAAACTAAGAGAGTTTAGTTTGTTAGCACAAAGAGCTGTCAGCTAAAGCCCCGAATGCACTTTGAATACAGACGAACTGAGAAAAACACTTGAAATACAGCAAACAGTCAAACTGACCACAAGTTTTTCAGCTGATCATCCACAGCAGTACATTTAGCATTCATGCTAGCAGCAGGCTATGACTGTCCACAAGGCTTAATATACGTGTGTGTTTGATATAATGCCAACAAGTACAAACAGGTGTTCTTACAGGTCTTAATCACAGAGGTCTGATAAGTCTGGTGACTTTCACACTCAGCAATTTTGCTGCCTTTTATTTTATATTGGCCTTTTTAAAGCCCTTCAAAGTCTCCCACATTCATACAGAGCTTTTAACACCAAACTCCTTTACAGTCCTTCTCCTCTCACACACGATCACACGACTGATTTGTCTGCAGCAGCTGTGTTACTGCTAGTATTTTATTATGTGTGTAATCTCCTCATATTGTTCCTGTGGTTTAGTTTGACGTCCTTCTACAAACTCAGCTGCTCTGTTGCTGATACACGTCTCCATGAATATGATTGATCAGATGCTGCCAACACCATGTGTTTCATGTGAACGCTCAGCTGAAACCCTGGGTTGACTTATCGAGTTAATAACAAGCTTCACGTGACTGTGAATGCTAAAGTGAATCCAGATAAAGGAAAGAGACCCTGCTAATGTTGGACTCACTTCTTAGTGTAGATCCCAGGAGGAAGTTCAACATAGCCATTCTTTGTGCTAGCTCGACCAAACCTGAGACCACAGTGCAGGATAATGATCATCATCTGTCTCTGTCAAGGACATTTAAAATCCACAAATAACAAACATAATTATATTTGATCATTAAAAATATGTTTTCACTTAAAAAGCATGAGCACACTGGTGGATTACAGAAACATGAAAACTCGTTAACAGTAAAGTTAATTTAGGTGTAAACAAAGTGTCAAACATACTGAAGTAGAAGGACTGATGTTTGTGTTAACCCTCACATGGGCTGTACAACATTATATAGGGAGACAAAAACAGAGATTATCGTAGCCATCGCTCTCTCGCATGGACGTGGCAGTCTTGCTGTCTGCTGCGAATCCTCCCCGTACCTCCGTGACCTCGTCTGGTATCTGCTCCCTCCTCTGTAAGAGACAGTAAAGGAAAACACGTCTCTGCCTAGTCTTGAAAATCGAATCTTATCATCCATTGTTCTTCTAGGGCCTCTTCTTTTTGTGGCCTCAGCTAACTGCTAATATTTAAATGGCTAACATTAACATGTGTGCCAGCCAGGTTAACATTTATGATGAACTATGATTAATTAACTGATGTTGAAACTGGAGCTTTACTGACCTCTGAAATTCCTCCTAAAGTGTTATTCAGTGTTGTGACAGTCAGCTGCTTCAGCTGCTGCTGGGATGGGCTGTGGCAAAGAGAACAGAGAAAATCAAGATCAGAGTTTTTCTCTGAATTAAAAGCAAGGAAACAACAATATATTCTACATGGTGAAACTGATGGTTTCTGGTGTTTGGGTCTGTTTTTCTGTATTCATGCAGATAAAGTGTAAACTCAGATGAATTATACCATCAAATGTTAAAGGAAAATATCAGGATGAGTGTCTGTGAGCTGAGAAGGACGTGAAGCGAGCAGTTTATCCCAGAGCTGAAGCTGCTCTGTGTGCAGAGATGAGCTCAGATTCGTGCTGTGATTGATCAACAGTCACAGAAATGTAGACTTGTAGTTATTACTGCAGTATGGTCACAGCAGATACTGATAAACATGTATTATGAGGATGGATGATCAAGTTTCTCACTCTCTCCTTTAAATCTCAGTTTTTTCTTCTTCACAGTTTATCTGTTAATTTATTAATGAATAACACTGAAAGAGTTTCTGTTATATTTCCCCTTGAACATCAGCTTATTAGGGCGGCATTAGGAAATAGCCCCCCTCCAAAGAATGAATAAATGAATGATGATAATAATAAAATGATTCAAAAGCAGAGCTCAGAGTGGTAGAATGGTCAAACATGGATCCACGGGTGGTTCAACTGCATTTGGTGACGTGACCAAAGCAAATCTTTCAAATAATCCCACCATCAACGGGATGTTGTCTCCTTTACTACGGTTACTTTACTTGGTCACCGTGTGAATTTCTTTGAAATGAACCAAATTCTTTTATTTGTCGGTTGTTGCATATTTAACCTCTACAGTCAGGAAAGGAGGAGATGAGGCCTCAACAATGTTGGGTTGTAGCTGTGCTTCAGGTTAGAGTGAGTGTCCATGGAATAAATGTAAGTCAGTGAACTGGAAACATGACTGTGTTCAAACTTTGTTTTCCTTTTTATAATGAGTCTAATCAAAGGTGGACAGAAGTATCTCCACTGTGACTTTTCTGTGTCACCATCAGAGCTTCTGCACAGTGTGGAGAAAGATCCAGAAGCAGAGCTGGACTGCAGACAGCCAGTCAGAGCAGCTGTGTACAAAGTAAGACTGAACATCTGTCTGCTGATGGACTCATTTCTGAAAACTGGACTTCTTGTGTTGTTCAGACATTAAAGAGTTTTCTTTCTCTTTAGTCTCATTGTTTTTCTTTCTTTCAGCAGATGTTGGTCTGCAGGAGGTTTTAGATGAACATAAGATCAGTCTGAGGAGGAGATGTGAACGTGTGACTGAAGGAAGTGATGAAACAGGAAGTAGAACCCTCCTCAACAGGATCTACACTGAGCTCTACATCACAGAGGGACAGAGTGAAGAGGTTCATACCCAACATGAGGTGAGGCAGCTGGAGACAGCTTCCAAGATGGATGCCCTCCATGACGCTCCAATCAGGTGCCAGGACATCTTTAAAGCCTTACCTGACCAACAGAGACCCATCAGAGTGGTTCTGACCAACGGCGTGGCTGGTGTTGGAAAAACCTTCTCAGTGCAGAAGTTCACTCTGGACTGGGCAGAGGGCTTGGAGAACCAACATGTCAGTGTGGTGGTTCTGCTTTCATTCAGGGAGCTGAACCTGATCAGAGATGAGCAGTACAGTCTTCTGGAGCTGCTCCATGTTTTCCATCCAACATTACAGAAGGTCACAGCAGAGAAGCTGGCTGTCTCTCAGCTTTTGTTCATCTTTGACGGCCTGGATGAAAGCAGACTTTCATTGGATTTCACCAACAGGAAGCTGCTGTCTGATGTCACACAGAAGTCATCAGTCAGCCAGCTGCTGACAAACCTCATCCAGGGGAATCTGCTTCCCTCGGCTCTCGTCTGGATAACTTCCCGACCCGCAGCAGCCAATCAGATCCCTCCTACATGTGTTGACAGGCTAACAGAAGTACGAGGCTTCACTGACGCCCAGAAGGAGGAGTACTTCAGGAGGAGATTCAGTGATGAAGAGCTGTCCAGCAGAATCATCTCCCACATGAAGACATCCAGGAGCCTCCACATCATGTGTAGTATCCCAGTCTTCTGCTGGATCACTGCTACAGTTCTGGAGCACATGTTGACTACAGAGCAGAGAGGAGAGCTGCCCAAGACCCTGACTGACATGTACTCACACTTCCTGCTGGTTCAGACAAAGAGGAAGAAGAACAAGTACCATGAGGGACATGAGACGAGTCCACAGGAGCTGACGGAGGCTGACAGGGAAGTTCTTCTGAAGCTGGGGAGGCTGGCGTTTGAACATCTGGAGAAAGGAAACATCATGTTCTACCAAGAAGACCTGGAGCAGTGTGGTCTGGATGTGACAGAGGCCTCGGTGTACTCAGGAGTTTGTACAGAGATCTTCAAAAGAGAGTGTGTGATCTTCCAGAAACCAGTCTACTGCTTTGTTCATCTGAGCATTCAGGAGTTTCTGGCTGCAGTCTACATGTTCCACTGTCACACCAACAGGAAGACAAAGGTGCTGAAGAACTTCCTTAAACCAAAATCTTTAATCAAGATGATTTCCAGTCTTTTTGATGACGATGATCTCCAATCACTTGATGTATTTCTGAGGAGAGCCATGGAGAAATCCCTCCAGAGTAAAAATGGCCACCTGGACCTGTTTGTTCGCTTCCTTCATGGCCTCTGTCTGGAGTCCAACCAGAGACTCTTAGTAGGTCTGCTGGGTCAGACAGAGATCAGTCCAGGAACCATCCAGAGAGTCATCAACAACCTGAAGGAGATGAACAGTGATGAAATCTCTCCTGACAGAAGCATCAACATCTTCCACTGTCTGATGGAGATGAACCACCTCTCATTATTTCAGGAGATCCAAAAGTTCCTGAAGTCAGAGAACAGATCAAAGAAGGAACTCTCTGAGATCCAGTGCTCAGCTCTGGCCTTCATGCTGCAGATGTCAGAGGAGGTTCTGGATGAGTTGGACCTGCAGAAGTACAACACATCAGAGCAGGGACGACAGAGACTGATTCCAGCTGTGAGGAACTGCAGAAAGGCTCGGTGAGTCCAGATGTGATCATTAACATCATTGATCAGTGTAGGTTAGTAGTTTAATGTTGAAAATAAAATCAGATTGTAAGCAGAAAGTGTTTGTGTCCGTACGCTGCAACCTTCCACACCATTCCTTTATTGTACAGACTCAGCAGCAGCTCCATGGATCCCAAATCCAAGAGTGGAGAACAGATTTGAAGTGTGTCACATCCATGCAGTCACAGCTGTTTCCACCATGTTTCCACTGATATTAATCCTGTTCAATGACACGTTTCATATCAGTGAATATGTTCTTTAGGACGTCCACTGACATGTTTAAGTGTCCTGCTGGAAATCACTCAAATCATCCATGAAATCCATGAAAAATCCTTTTAGTGTTTCTAACTTCACCCTCTGTCCTCTCTCTCTCTCCATCCTCCTCACTGCTTCTTTCACTGATAATCACACAAACATCGTATTCAGCTACAAAATAACACAATAATATCATCTGATGATCATTATTATAAGAGCAGGATCCATATTTGATATCAGAGTAACACACTGCTTGGTTATGTGCAGTCATCATCAGTGACTGTGGGTCAAACAGAAGCTCTCTGATTGGTTGCTGACCTTGGTCACCTGTCCACTCTCACCTGTTTGTGTTTGCTCTCTCTTTGCTGTCTCCATCCTCTCTCTCCTTTCTCTCCCTCTCTGTCTTTGTACGTCACTCAGGTCCAATGGAAACAGTGACATTTACAAACGTTCTTGAATAATTTATAATACTTTGGAACAACAGTAAAACAGCCAAAAAAGTGTAAGACTGAAGCAGGTCCAACCTTATAACCAATACGGGCTCCACCCCAAACAATAACCAAATTCCCTAATATACTAAAATCACTCAGCAGTCCAACTGCTTTCCACGGTCCAACCGTATTAAATCCTTTAGCGGTCCAACCGCATTCAATCATTTTTAGCAGTCCAACTGCATTAAATCCTCAGTACTGTCATGAGATTCTCATCAAAATCAAAGCAGACATTCCCCAGTAATTTCAGTGAGTAGACTTTAATTTGTAATGTCCAATTTGGCACACTTTGGAAATAATTCAACAGGTAGTGCCTTACCTTTGGATAAGCGGCTTAGAACAACAATGAGAAAAAGAGAGCTGATTATTAGCTCATCAAAACACAAAACAAAATCACAATGAATTATCGGTTAATTTCATTTAAAATAATTCATTAAGTATTTATGTACAATTCAAATTAGTTAATTACATATTTTGTTGGTTTGTTTTCTATTTTAATTATTTTACTGACACATTTAATGAATTATTTAATGATGTATTTATTTAATTCACGTTGCTACTCCTGGCCCTGCATCGCTGTTCATAAATACATTTTATTTGTCAGCTTCACCCATCAAAGTCAGGGGGCGGGGTTAATGCTGATCAAGTCAAAACCATTGCTTTGGTCTGGTGGGCGTTCTTTTAGTGGGCTTTTCTCAATACTAAGTAGGCCTACACACCAGGGTTTGGACATGTGTGGACCCAAACTATACTTTTACCCTTTTTTGTGTGTCACCAAATACACTTTAATATTTTCTAGACAAGAATGTAGTGGCGTAATCTTTAACCTCTTTTGGCTCCAAACAGAAGTGACAGACTTGAGCAGGGTTCATTTAAAGGCTGACAGAAGTGGAGTGGTGATGGGGAGATGTTTGACAGGACAGTGTTTCAGCCTCCACAGGTTCATGTTGTGCTCCATCAGTCAGTGAAGATGAAGTCAGTGCTGATGAGGCTGTAGAGTGTGTGAGGGATGTGAATGAGGATGATGAAGATCTGATGATAGCAGATAAAAACAGGCTGCAGAGACTTTGAGCCATACAGGGCACACAGTGTGTGTACAGAACAGCTGAAATCATTATGGAGGCCTCACTGGGATATGGAAGCATCACAGTACAGCTTCAGTGAAGCATTAAAGTCTCTGATGTGAGATGAGAAATGAAGCAGCCAGAGCTTTTTCATGAGTGGAAACCCACTGTGACTGTGAGCTGCTGCTACAGCCTCCAGATTAGCCAGCAGCTCATCCTGCTCAACATGGACCTGTGGTCAGAGTGTGTGCTGGATAATCCGGCCCAGGATGAGGCCAAACTGACATGGGATGAAATGTCTGTCACATAATTGAGCTTAGTGTAGTTTCATTTCTGCACAATTTAAAAACAACCAAAACTTTGTTCTGTCTTTTCTATGTTATACTGTAGACTTTCTTTGATACTGTGTCCAAAAGGAGCAGCTTTTACTTTGAAGGGGAGCCGTCTCTGTTTCCTCTTCAGGTTGGATGATGGAAGCAAATTAGTAGCTGTGTCCCAAAACGTCGGCTGCATCCTCCAGAGGCTGCATTTGAAGGCCGATTACGTCACAGCCAGGCGATGAAGGCTGTCCGTATTTGTCGACTCCTTCAAATGTGCCCGACAAATGCGTCCTTCATTTCCCCGAATTTGAAGGATTCGTCGGGTGTGTCCTTCGTGGCCCACCATATCCCAGAATTCATAGCGCGGCCCAGCCAAATTTCAGCTGCCAACAATGGCGGCAGCTACTAAGTTTTCAAATTACTCTTATTAATCTTTCTGGGTCACAAAATAAACTTTTAACATATTTTCAGGCGAGAAAGTAGCTGTGTAAACTTCAAATATCTGCTTGGTTTATCAAGACATCGCATATTTGCAAAAGTGTGCCGACGTTTTCGGAGACGTCTGTTCCCCACCCGCTCGCTAGCAAGCCGGGGGGTTCAATGGTCAGTCCAGCCGGCGAGAGCAGCGGACGCCCGGCTTCATCGTTTTCAGACCCCGCTCTTTCGCTACTCAGGTGAAACATGATATATAAGTCACTCGGATAACTTAAAAATGTAATTGTTTGCCTTTTTTCTGTGTTTTATTTGTTCCGGAGTAAATCGGTTTGGCTGAGATCAAAGTTCCTCCGGGATTTTCACACAGCTGAATAAACGTTAAACAGGAAACTGATTAAACAGAAGTGTGAGACGGTCGAGAATTTACGCCAGTGTCCTGTTATATTTTAGATAGCAAGGAGCAGACGGCCGAGTTTATTAAACTCCACCGACACAGCGGTGACGCAAATCTGAAGGCTAGACCGTCCCATTTCACAGCCTCGCACTTCCAGCCTTTTCGGTCTTTGAAGGACCCGGCCCACGTAGACCGCGAATACCGGGTCCTCCGAAGGATGCAGCCGACGTTTTGGGACACAGCTAGTGTGCGATGTTCTTTCAGTGTTGCACTTTGTAGACGCTCCCTGAGCACTGGTCTCACAGCCAGCTGCACATAGAGACCAGTGTTGTTAGTCCAGGTCAGAAGATGACTTGTTGGAATGAAAATGAGCTTGTAGTTTGTCTGCTTTAATAATGTGACTGGAAAAAGGTGTTGGACTTCAAATATGTCCATTTCTTTCACACTTCACCTTTAAAAGTGAAGCCTTGTGGTTCCTGGAAGGAAAAACACGACTTTTTCAAGTCTTTGTCCTGTTTTTATGATAAATGTACGACTTTAATGTGAAACATTCAGAGTTTTTTCTCTTGTTGTGTTTGTTTGAAGCTGCTTCCTGTTGGCTTCAGCTGTTTGGAGTTTCCATTTTCTAAACTTCTACATTCTGAACCTTCTTCAGCTCTGAACAGATGATGAAACACTGAATGATTTCAAGCTCACACTTTGTCTAATAAACTTACATCTTTCATTCTTTATACAGATTGTGGGGCTGTGGTTTGTCAGAGATCAGCTGTGATTATCTGGCAGCAGCACTGAAGTCCAACCCCTCCCATCTGAGAGAGCTGGACCTGAGATACAACGACAACCTGCAGGATTCAGGAGTGAAGCATCTGTGTGGTTTCCTGGAGAGTCCAGGATGTGGACTTGAAACTCTGGGGTCAGTCAGCATGTTTTAGTTGTGCTGAGATGAATATGATGTGAAAGTTGTGCTGACACTAAACTGCAGACATCAGGCTGATATTATACTGATCCACACTGAGGATCTTCATGGTAAAGTCTGTTTTCTTCTTCTCTGGTTTAGTCCATTGACTGCAGCAGAACAATGTTCACATTTCAAACAGTGAGACTCAACGTATGGCCCGCGGCCCACACGCGGCCTGCCCACCTTCCCTGATTCAGAGAGAGGGGACCCTGATTAACTGTGTAGTGTTCTTCCTCACAGTTCTAAGTATCAGACACAACAATGAATAATCCACAGCTGACTGTCTTTAGCAGGTCAAAGGTCACGGCACACAGCAGGCAGTGGGAAATATTATAACTCTGATCATTTATCAGCACATATCCATATGTATAAAAACAAAGCTGACACTGTGAGACTTGATCAGAGGTGTGATCATCACAGCAGAGGCCTTTGTGTCAAAGTCACTGAGGATCAAACAGAAACACATGAAGCAGATTTTCCTGTTCTGGCTTTTTATAGCAGATAACCTTCAAAATATTCTGCAGTCCATCAAAAACTGAAGCAAACCATGAATCAACATGTGAACATGAGCTGATGCTGCTGAAGTGAAGCAAAGTTACAGAGGTTTGATTACAGACACAGCTGAGAGTTTGTAATCTGTCATCATTTTAAAAGGTTTACATTTCTTCAGTATATCCACATTTGCAGCTGCTACCTCAACCTCCACTTGTCCAACACAACTGCTGTCCACTGCCTCCATGACATTGTGATTTTGCTGTTGGTCTTCTGTCAGATCTTCATCAATCACTTCTGCACGGGGCACACCTTCAGACTCTGCAGCTGCATAACGAAAGCCTGTAAGATAAAATTAGACATAAGGTAAATGTACACCAATATTCCAATGACAGGTGTGTGATTCATCTGGAAGTTATGTGCGGATTAGTGTACAGTGATAGCAATTTAGTATGTTTTTAGAGGGGGGGGGGGGTTGTTTACCTCCGATGGGTGCTCTTTTTCGCTTCCGTTGCGTACGCCTTGAGTGCCGGTCCGAGTCTGATACAGGTATGTCGTCATGCCCCATGTGCAGTGTTGGTGCCCAGTCTGGATTTGTTACATCCATTTCATATGCTGGTTTGCCTGCAATAATGCCAAATCATAAGCTACTCAGTCGACATGATGTGGTTCTGCAGCATCACACATTAGCATGTTTTATCTCATTATCTATGACCTCAGCACGTTGAAAATAACACTA
This sequence comes from Mchenga conophoros, assembly GCF_057382185.1. Classification (NCBI taxonomy): domain Eukaryota; kingdom Metazoa; phylum Chordata; class Actinopteri; order Cichliformes; family Cichlidae; genus Mchenga; species Mchenga conophoros. Next base: position 22,508,700 of record NC_140528.1, on the reverse strand, counting down.
AAAGCCTTTCAAGAGTGATATGAATTAATTTAGAACTCACCGGAAAGAAAATGCTGTGAGCAAACCAACAAAAAGCTGGGGATTGCAGAGAACTCGATATCCGCTCGTCTCACCGCTGCAATCCAAGCCTGACGTCTTTGTTTAGTAATATCGGATACATGGGATCCCTCACGTTGCCTCCAGGATGGAAAACGATGAAAAGAGAGCCCGTTATCCAGCTTCTTGCCTTCACGATCGTGTGATCTAACGTTGCAACCGACAACACAACACGTACGATCCATAGCTGAAATGGTATCCTTTGGCTGGCCTACTGTCATGGCGGAAGGGGGCATGGCCCATCTCCCGTGACATCACGCTCCAAAGCCCTATAGGTGGGAAAATGTACCATGTCGACCAATCAAAAATGATATGGAAACATGACATTTGGTTGTTTAGCAAAAGGGGGAAGTTTTAGGAGTGACCGGCAAGAGAGAGCGAGTGAGCGAAAGAGAGAGAGAGTTTTGATACGTGAGAGATTTGTGACGTTTACCGTGTTTGGTCTCAAGTTAGTTTGTTGTCTTGTGTATTTAGTGTGTAGCTGTTGTTTTGTTTTGTGTGTCAGTTCTACTAGTGATCGTCACAGTTGCTGCCTTAAAGCCAACAAAGGCAGATTGCAGTGTAAACGCTGAGTGACACACCTGCTGTCAGACCTGCAGGTTTATCCCTGTGCTGTTCTCATATGTGTTAGAGTGACACAAACTATTGTTTGACACCTGATTGTTCTGTAAATAGTTTGAAATGATTATATGAAAAACGTCTGAGCCTTGGCTGCATTTTTTGGTAAATAGTACCATATAACTTTGTTGTTTGCAAAACGTGTGCGTATTTTTAAAAGTGTACAATCTCTATTTGCATTTCAAGTTATGAAGATGATTCGTTAAACATGTGTGTGGTTTTTACAGTCAAAATATCACTTTCTACTTGTATTTTAAATTTTGTCTGAATTTAGATAAATTGTGCTGATACAGTTGGTCAAAATGAGAAAATAACAGATTGGCAAGATAAACTGTTTTTAAAGGTAAAATATAGAGGCCACATCAAAAGTAGTCAAGAAGGGTTAAAGGCTAAAAGCAAAGTTGTCACCAAGTACTGTTTATATTTGTGTGTATTGCTGCAGCTTTTTTGAGTATTAATTTGGTGCCTTTGTGTGAAATAATGGTATTGTGAGTGATCCATATAGTCACAAAGAATAGCCACTTGTTTCTGTGCTACCAAAGTTCCCCGGCTTTCATTCAAAATGTGTTTATCGTCAGCACCTGCACATTAAACTACTTAAACATTATAAATGTCTTCAAGCTCACACTGAGGCCTGTGGGGTACTATCAGCCACTGAGACAGTACACACATTTATATGTGTTTGTATATGAATATTTCATACTTTAAGACTGCCTGTTTATTTAAGGGAGATGAACAAAATACATTGGAATTGTACAAAATAATATCATGGATGATAAATTAAATAGATTTTAAGTAGATGCTTGTGCATTCTTAAAGTCTTATATGTTGAACTGAACTATGTGATCTGTTCAAAGCCTTAATCTTAATTTGAAGTGAAATGTGCATTTTGAGTTTATACACTATGTATATAAGGCGACCGTTTCCTTTTGCAGTATTTTTGTGTGGTGTACTTTTCTATGTCTTAACAAAAGGGGAACAAAGGTGTTTAAGTTCACCTAGGATGATGTGTTTTAATTTTCACATGGTCTTGCTTGAATTTGACCCTGACAAAGGCGTATGAACTCTGTCAGCTGTTTGGAGTTTCCATTTTCTAAACTTCTACATTCTGAACCTTCTTCAGCTCTGAACAGATGATGAAACACTGAATGATTTCAAGCTCACACTTTGTCTAATAAACTTACATCTTTCATTCTTTATACAGATTGGGGGGCTGTGGTTTGTCAGAGATCAGCTGTGATTATCTGGCAGCAGCACTGAAGTCCAACCCCTCCCATCTGAGACAGCTGGAGCTGAGCTCCAACAACAAGCTGCAGGATTCAGGAGTGAAGCATCTGTGTGGTTTCCTGGAGAGTCCAGGATGTGGACTTGAAACTCTGAGGTCAGTCAGCATGTTTTAGTTGTGCTGAGATGAATATGATGTGAAAGTTGTGCTGACACTAAACTGCAGACATCAGGCTGATATTATACTGATCCACACTGAGGATCTTCATGGTAAAGTCTGTTTTCTTCTTCTCTGGTTTAGTCCATTGACTGCAGCAGAACAATGTTCACATTTCAAACCTTCAAAGAAGAAGAAAAATCCTCCACTGGATAATTCACTGTGAAACTCTCCAACTTTTCATTCCACCTTAAAGTCTGTCTGACACTGAAATCCAAAGCAAAATGTGCGTTTGCTTTACAGACAGCAGTCCAACACAAACATACACACATCATCCAAAACACAGTCCAACATCCAAATCTCCTCCACTGCCAGCATGAATGATGGGAAAGAGAAGGAGGAACACTCTGACATTCAGGGTTAGAATGAGTTTCATGAAGCAGACTGTGAAGATCAAAGCTGCATTAGAAAGCTTAACAAAAGGGGAACAAAGGTGTTTAAGTTCACCTAGGATGATGTGTTTTAATTTTCACATGGTCTTGCTTGAATTTGACCCTGACAAAGGCGTATGAACTCTGTCAGCTGTTTGGAGTTTCCATTTTCTAAACTTCTACATTCTGAACCTTCTTCAGCTCTGAACAGATGATGAAACACTGAATGATTTCAAGCTCACACTTTGTCTAATAAACTTACATCTTTCATTCTTTATACAGATTGAGTTTCTGTGGTTTGTCAAAGATCAGCTGTGATTATCTGGCAGCAGCACTGAAGTCCAACCCCTCCCATCTGAGACAGCTGCACCTGTGGAGAAACAACCTGAAGCATCCAGATGTGAAGCAGCTGTCTGATCTTCAGCAGAGTCCAGACTACAGACTGGAGACTCTGCTGTAAGTAGAGTGATGGAGTGAGTGGGTGGTGCTGTCAGCAGTATTGTACTAAACACAGTCAGTATGAAACAAAGATCCAGTGTTTCCTGTAAAGCTGCAGCTTCTCAGTGAAGCTGTGAGAGGAGAATGGTGACAGGCTTCAGGATTGGACACAAACACTTCCTGTTTCTGACCTTTATGGTCACCATAGTAACGGCTGACACGCTCTGATCAAACAGTGTCAACAGCCAATCAGCTCTCTGAACAAAGCAGCACGCAGACCAATGACTGCATTCATTTCCAAGTTTAAAGCAGTGAAGAACACAGTCTGTAGGTGAGGAAGAATTTAGTGAGAGCAGATGTTTGGATGGAATTCCTCCAGTTAACAGCTGGAACCGTCCATCTGGATTGTTGGGCTTGTTGTTGGGGTTCCTACAGAGCTCAGAGTGGACACACCAAGGTTCTTCTAATGAATGAAAGTCCAAACTCAAACTAGGAGGGAAAAACATTTTCATCAACTTCAATAAAAATCCAAAGATTAGAAAAAGTGAAGCAACAATGAGTCCTAGTACAGTCCCAGCACTGAAGTCCCTGCTGCTCTTTATACTGGATGTGCTGCATCACTGACTGACAGCTGATGAAGAGTCTCTGGAAACACTCGTTTATCTCCTCTGCTCTTCCTTCTTCTCTCTGCAGGTGGAGGTGATGATGGTAAACAGGACGGTGTGTGTGCTGAGAGAGGAGGAGCTGTGTCCTGATGATCCAGAGAGGTTGAAGCAGCAGCAGCTTGTGTGTAGAGACGCTCTGACTGGGCCATGTTACTGGGAGGTGGAGAGGAGAGCTTCATCCAGCAGTGACTGACAGAGGAATGAGAAGAAGTGCAGATGACTGTCAGTGCTGCAGAGTGAACTGCTCTGAGAACAGCTCCACTGTCAGACACAATGTAGAGTCCAGCATCATCCCTGTGTGTCCCTCTGGATCTGACAGAGGATCATCAGTGTATCTGGACTGCTCTGCTGCTGCTCTGTCCTTCTACAGTCTCTGCACAGTCTCTGTCTGACTCTGGCTACATTTTTGGCATTTATATTCTTGGTTGCTCTCTTTATATTTTTCACATGCAAAATGTGCCCATCTTTGGCAAGATTCATACTGCACCTGGAAAGGAAAAATAAATGGCTCATATTCTGTTTGGTGAATACTATTACTCAACATTTTAATTATGATTGGCAAGTAATGATACTAAGACTTATGTGTTTCTTTTGTTTTGTTTTGTTTTACCATTTCAATCATGCTGCGGTCAGCGTTAGCATCTAACATGGAGCAAACAATGCAGTAGTCCTCAGCGTTCCCTGAAACACAATCATAGTTAGGTTTTAATCAAACATTATTTATTGAATAATTAAAAAATAATAGTACATTTTTTCCAAATATACTTCCTGGAAAATTAGTCTAAATTAGACTTTGAGAAGGGTCTTATCTGAAAGTGTTTGAAGAGCACTATTTGTACTGTGCTGTTTGAAAAGCACTATTTAAATTGGAAGTACGCACTAACGTGATAAGGACTTTACTGGACTTACCTCGATTTTCAAGTAGGGTGCAAGCTATCTGCATTCGCTCCAGCACAACTGCCTCTGTAGTGGTTGACACCTCACTGACCTCTCCAAAATCAAGGTAGTGTTCTACAAACTGTGAGATTGATCATAATTAGAATGTAAAGTCTTAATTAGGTAAAGGATAGGATAATTATAAGCCACAAGGCTTCAGCCTATTCCTTTTTCAGTTACTGTACGATTAAGTACTTCTATGTAAAATGATCATCTTTGTTGTTGTTGACCGAAATAACTTTCACTTCACTTAAATTCACTTAAAGTCTTAATTCTAGCTAACAAGAAACTGAATCATTTGAATACGGGTTACCTTTAACAGTAAAACTCCACAACTGCTGGAATCCTGTCGCTTGTTGTGTTGCATAGTCTGTAACTGCCACTCCATGGTGTCTTCATGCCCTCTCATCCTCAGAAAATTCCTAGTTGAACAAAAGTGTTTGTAATGAAACAAGATTTTTTTTTTTTTTAATCTAAGAATAACACCTCAGTATCATACATACCTCCAGTTGCGCAGAATTTTCCTGTCATAAACACCTTCATTCCCATGGGGTCTATGAGCAGTATTTTCTGTGCAGAAATGTTGACAATCTAAAGAAAAAGTTAAATTAAAAATTACAATTGTTTGTGCCACTGAAAACTTATTTAAAAATAACACTTTGTGCAAGAAACTGCTTCACAACAAATTATGCAAATTAATAACAAAATGAACACATACCACAAGAATCCAGTGTGTACCAAAGTTCACAGGGCACAGCCACGTCTTCAACTGGGAACTTCATCTGTGGGATTGGAAGTGCAGAGTAATTTGGATTTACTTAGGTACCATGCGTCTCAGGGTGTTTTCAAATATAGTCTTCTTTAAAGGAACCGAACTCTTTCCTCAGCAACAGAAAGGAGTCAACTGTTTGGACCACTTCTGAGCTTTCAACATACCAGTTGAGGCATCTGAACTGCCCAGAAAACAACGAGCTTGCAACTACTGAACAGAGCAGGTGTGCAGCATTCTGCACAAGTATAGAAAAATGTTAGAGAACAGTAAATAGGTTTTTTTTTTTTTATTTCAAAATTAGTAGGTAAATGACATTTCTTACTTACCTTTCGTCTGTCAATAACACGGTGCAGATATGCATCAATGACCTGTTTTGAAAAATCTGAGTTTATACAACAACAGCAACAATTTTTGAAGTAACTGCTTGAGTGCTGTACACAAAAACATCTAAAGGAATATAATTGCTGATAAAGGTTCTTTCTGCATATACTGGAACTGGGTATTATGATGTCACAACATCTGTGTTGTGGTTGATAACATTTTTTCCTGTTGAAGTGAATGGGTGAAACCTTATCAGAGTTTTGCAATACAAACCCCCCGACCTACTCGCACATTTTAAACTATTAATGGTCTCTGCACTGCAAATGCTTCAGAAGGAGCAGAACCTCGAAATCAGACTCAATAATGATAAGTTCTCTTACCTCATCAGAAACCACCGTGACCCCTGCAGTGTTCGAAAAATAACTTGTATGGTCCAACAGCTGCCTCCAAGCGCCCAGTATCCTTTGCACGCCATAGCCTCTTTACTAAAAGAAAAATATGATAAGTTAGCTCAGGCATGCATGAGATTTCTAGTGGATACGCTTGGTAAAGGCCGACGGGCCACAACAGGAAAAAGTCAATACAATAGGCATGCATTTACACGCAGAGAAATAGGAAAGGTACAGCGGGTGGGCAAAAGAGAAAATTACTGACAGGCAGATCCATTTCCAGACTTCCACAAGCTCAGTGCACGTTGCACGTTTCTTTACATCCAATATGAGTTGAAGACTGCAAAATGCAAACAAAGTCATGCAACAGTCAATTAAGTTGCAACGCCAAACTGGCAACAAATGACCAACTGGTCAAAAAGAGTTGTTCACTATGTCACCTTCATTTTCTAAGCTTTGTTTCCGGGAGGGAAGTTCTTGTTCACGCGTTTCTGGTCCTGGAACACAATTAAACTCCTTGTGTCAGCCGTTTTGAGTGCATAATGAATCCTCTGGATTTTGCTGGCACTGAGGGTTAGCAGTAGGATGGCAGGGGGGCATCTTCAGGTCTGTGCTGCTGTTCACTGTCTGACTGCGAGTTGGGTATTTTTACTTGTCACTGATATTTACATGGTGGCTTCTTCTGTATGGCTTGATATGGTCAATGCTGTAGTGATTTCTTAAAGTTGCTCCTTCTGTGTTTTTTAATCTCACACATTTGCCAGCGATGTCTTGAATTGTGTAGGGTCCTGAAAAATCTGGATCAAGTCTTCCTCCCTTCCTTCCACGTTTCATGTTCAAGAGAAGAACTTCATCTCCAACGCTGTACACAAGGTTTCTGTACTTCTGGACTCGTCTAGCATAAGCTTATGCATAAGCATAAGATTGTACTTAAACTGAAATATGACACCTACTCAGTGATTTACAACATAGAGGTAGGTTGTTTCCTCTTAAACATTTTAACTGCTTTCCTTACAAAATGAACTGGAAACCTATAAGTTCAGTCTCTGAGGTGCTCTGCGATTTCTCTCAGGGTAACGTCTGCCTGTTTGGTCAGAGTCCATAGTGCTTTGTGTGGAAAGTTCAGGTGTTTGAACATTGGTGGTTTCACGTAAACCCTGAACCTCAGGTGGTGAAGCGAGGGCAAACTCTTCTGAATCTTGAAGTGTAGATGTGTCCTCTCAGGTTGCTCTGGAACCACGTGACATTCTGCATCTAGAATCTGATCAACATGTCTACACCAGACTAAGTTGGCTCCAACATTTATGGTGTATATCAGCGGTCCGGTCCGTGAACGAATCGTGCCAGAATGCCATTTCTGACTTGGGTCTCTGTAGTCTCTGGCGAGAACTCTTTGTCCAACATTGAAGAACCTGGTTTTGTTTCTTGTTGCTTCCACCATGGAAGACTGTTTATCTTGGACATCCTTGCGAATGTCTGGTTTCAGCAAATCTAGATGTGATCTCAGATCTCATCCCATGAAGAGCATTGCAGGTGTGTGTCCAGTTGTTGCATGAGTGGTAAGACAGTAAAAAAATTGTCAATTTTCTGTTGTAGCGGTTTCCCCTCTGTGCGACTGGCTGGTTCAGCTTTGTTGCAGGATGATGGGGAGCTGAAGTGATATGTCGTATGCCGTTACTCCCAAGGAAATACTGGAACTCCTCTCCAGTAAACTGATGACCATTGTCACTTACGAGCTGTTGTGGCGGACCTGTGCGTGCAAACGGTGACCAAAGACTATTGATCGTGCTGGCAGCTGTTGCTTGCTTTACGGGGAAGATTTCTGGCCACTTTGAGTGGGCATCAACCACAACCTGGAACATTTAGTCCATAAATGGGCCAGCATAGTCTATATGAATGCGTTGCCATGGAGCGGATGGCCACTCCCACGCGTGTACAGGTGCTGTTTGAGGCTGGCGCAGCGTCTGCTGGCAAACAATGCAGGATTTAGCCATATTCTCCATTTCACAATCAGTGCCTGGCCACCAAACATAGCTTCTAGCAAGACCTTTCATCTTAACACCCAAATGTCCATCGTGCAGTGAGTCCAGTACCTTTGTACGTAGTTTGGGTGGCAGATGACACGAGTTCCCCACATGACACATCCTTGGCAAACGGATAGTTGGTCTTTGCGGGTGGAGTACGCAGAGAACTGAGTGTCACTACAGGACGGCCAACCATTCACAGTAAGATCGTTTGACAAGATTGTGTTTTGGCTCGTTTCTCTTTTCACCTGAGCACTTGTGACAGGTAGGGGTTCCATTTGTGTAACATGAAACACAGTAGCTGGAGCAGTCATTTCTTCGGTGGGTTGCATGTGTGGAAGACGTGAAAGTCCATCTGCATTTCCATGTAGCTTTGTCCCTTTGAACTCAATGGTGTAGGTGTGTGCACCCAGGAACAAAGCCCAAGCAAGCGTACGCAAGCCATGGTTGGAATACCTTTCTGAGGGTTAAAGATGGACACCAGCGGTCGGTGGTCTGTGATCAGGGTGAAGTGTCGTCCATATAAATACTGATTAAACTTCTTCACTCCCCACACTAGACTGAGTGTTTCTCTGTCTATCTGCGTATAGTTGTGCTCGGCTGCATTTAGGGACCTTGAGGCAAAGGCAAGTAGTCGTTCGGATCTATCAGGCATTTTGTGAGATAGCACGGCACCAATGCCATATGGTGAGGCATCACAGGCGAGGCGAAGTGGTAGCTTGGGGTCAAAGTGTGTCAGAACCTCCTCTGATGTAATGAGCTGTTTAACTTAACTAAATTAAATGCCTCTTCATAGTTTGTCCATTTCCATTTGACATTTTGTTGCAGCAGAGAGTTCAGCGGGTGCAGGACTGTTGAAAGGTTTGGTAGAAACTTGTGGTAATAATTAATTAAGCCCAAGAATGAACGTAGCTGACTCACATTTTTAGTGTCTGGTGCCTTCAGGACTGCTTCAACTTTGTCCTCGGTTTTGTGGAGCCCATGTCTGTCGATCTTGTGTCCACAATACTCAATGGCATCCTTGAAGAACTCACATTTGTTTTTGTTTGCTCTCAATCCATATTTTTCTAGCCTGGCCAGGACTGCTGTTAGGTTAGCCAGATGAGTCTGACCGGCTGGAGCAGCATCTAATAACCAACTCACAAAATAAAGAAAAATAAAAACAAACCAACAAACACAAAAACACCAGGCATCATGATACAGACTTATAATTTGCACCAATGTTTTTTCGAAATTCTATACACGAAAGTGAGCGCGAGAGCCCTCGGTGCGCCTGCTCGCTGCCAAACTCAAAGTAAACTTTATTGTCATCTCCGCTACAGACAGTCCAGTATACAGAGATATGAGATGACGAGGCTCCAGTTACAGCAGTGCAAGTAAACAAACAATAAGAAGAGTAAGAAAATAAATATACACTTTAGGACCAGGGGTAAAGGATCAATAACAATTTAAATTTACAGTTTGAGGGGAGGGGGCCCCTGCTGCTTCCAAAAAGAGCACATTTCATTTATAATGTTGTAAATCCAAGTCCATTATGTATTCATGATTTGAATCCTGGGTTGTGTGAAATCTCAGAAATGCACCCTAGATGAAGTGAATCTGTGAACTAAGGTGTCGGTCTATTAGATCATGTTGTGGTGATCCTTGTGTTGGGGGATTTGTGTTCATACTGGAGTGCAAAATTAAAACCAATGGAAGATGGACAAGAAAAGTTCAAAGCCATCATGGTGCTCAACTTAGAAAAAATAGAAAAGAAGAGGAGGAGAAACGAGCAAAAGATGCAGGTAAGCAGATGTGTGATTGGATAATGGCAGGTCATCCTGAAACTATCAGAATCAGAGTGAGTCAGAAATTATGTGGGTTACAGTTGCTCCAAGAAGAAATGGTAAAAAAACAAACAGTAACAGACTAAACTCCAAACAATACATTATGTTACAGATTTAAATATTAATTAGTCCTTGTCAATTGTTGATTTGTCCTGTTCTCATTGTATGACGAATTATGATGGCTGTTTGGTAGCCGTCTGCATACAATGCATACTCTCTCTCTGTGTGGGTGTGTGTGTGTGTGTGTGTGTGCAGCAGCTTTATGTTAATGTGTGTAAGGATTTGTGTGTGTGTGTGTGTGTGGGGGGGGCGGCGCCAGAGGGATTGTTCGCCCAGGGTGCCAAACAGGCTAGGACCGCCACTGCCTGCAAATAAACAACATTAACATCAAAAGTTTTACATTTCCTAAATGTATCCCACAATCTGAATATAACACCCACTTCCCCACGTTTGATCCGCTGTGTTAAATATGATTAAGAACAGAATGCAATCATTTGCAAATCCTGTAAACCAGTATTTTAAACAAAGTGAGAAAATGAAACATTTAAAGAAAAATATTAGCCCATTTTGAATTTGATGGCAGCATCCTCTCTCCATAAACTAAAGGCGTTACGATGTTTAGTGCTGGACCATGTTGGTTAATGTGTAAACTTCTGAAACGTTCCACAGTTTCCATTTTGATTAACCTGACCAACATCTAACATAGAACACCTTTGAAGTGGACCTCGCAGCCTGTGGATAACTTCAAACACGTCGAGGTCTTCAGAGGCTGAACTTTGACCCAGCATCACAACGAGCGCCATAAACACTTGTTACGGTTATTAGAAGGAACCCAGCCTTTAGACATCCCCACAACGACATCGTGACCAAGGGTCTGTTGCATGATTTTTAACATGGCTACAATGTGTCGTCTGCTGAGTCATCGTTTAATACAACAACGTACTGAAAGAGAGCATTCAGCATCTGACTGAGCTGGACTAACCTTCCCTTTCAAAAGTGAAAACTGCAACATAAAACTGGAATACAACCAACTTCTAATGAAATGTAACATTTTATAACATGAACACAGATTCCAGGTGAGCTGTGTCCTCCAGGACTGGATTTACCAGAACAGGTATGAGGACGGTGCCTGACGGGCATGTACGAGCTGGAGTGGATCCCAGCTAACACAGGGTGAGGAGACAGACGACCGTTCACGCTCACACTTATTCACCAGTTAACCTAACCCCACTACCTGAATGTCTGTAAACTGTGGGAGGAAGCCAGAGTCCCCTGAGAGGACCCACACAAACACGGGGAGAACATCCAACCTCCACAGAGACTCTCTCTGCACTAAAAGCACAAAATAAAAACCACACCGTCATGTAATTTAAGAAACTGGTCTTAAAAACAGTTAATCTAATGTGTCCACATGGAGCCCGTGTTAAGGTCCGTACTGGGCTTCAGAACATCAAGTGAACAACGTCAGATGGGACCTGAGTGCGTTGTCTCCTGATAGAAAGTGCTGAGGATCAGAAGGACTCAGGGACAACACGATATCTGTCCAGCAGAGGGCGGCATTATTCCAAACGGCTCCATCCTAGAAACATGATGTGGAACAGCTGACCTGTAGATCTGCTCAAGAACAATCGTCACAGTCTGATCACAGTCAGTCCCACGTCTGCCATGTTCTCAGCTTCCTTTAGTACAGGTAGCTTTAATGATCATTTCAAGTGTGGTTGTTTCATGGAAACAGAGAGCAGACTGCAACATCTGTGACAGCCACCTCTAACACTCTGATGGACGTGTGGACAGCAATGCTGCCTGGAACAGTACCGATGTTTCAGGGCTGATGACGTTTTTGGGTGGGACATCTACATCCTGACATATCAAGGTTACTTTACTTTTACGTAAATTTGCTTTACAGAAAAATAATAGCGTTTGTCATCCCTTCACAAACACACACATCGATTTAAACCTGACAGACACATATTTGGAAAGTAGACGCGATGAATCAAATCAGAAAAACAGTTATTAGTTATTAAGTTTAGTGACGGCAGCAGGGACAAAGCTGCTTTTATAAGACTTTGTCCTGCATCATTCTCATGATAAAACAGACTCAATGGCCCCAAGATATTTATATGACTGCACTTGCTCAGGTTTGTCCGGATTTCAAACTGTTCTAAAAGTCTTTTGATTCAAATCTGGGGCTGTGTTATTGAAAGCAGCAGAGAAATCGATGAACTGAAGTCCTTTACTCTCTACATGTTTGACAATCAGGTGAAGTAGAATCAAAAGCGCGTCCTCCACTCCTCTGTTGGGCTTATGTGCAATCTGCATTGAATCAAGCTGAAGTTCAGTGTCTTCCATAATCACATTTCTGATGATTTGTTCAAAGACTGAGGTGAGGGCAGCAGGCCTGAAGTCGTTTAGAACTTTTGGACGACTAGATTTAGGACCAGGAACCACAACAGCTTCTTTCCCAAGAGAGGGCATGAACGATTTATTCAGAATAACCTAAAATATAGGACTGAGTTCTTGAGCACAAGTGTAGGAGCCATATGAGTTGTTCCTTTTTGTTTTGGATTAAGAGGGTTGGTTTAAATGCACACCTTGTATTGGTGCACGGGTGTGAGGCGTGACTCGTGGGTGTGTTAGGTGATAAATGTGGTTGCACTCACCTGTTCACCGCACCTGATGAGCAGAAAGGTCGGGTGAGCATGAGGGGAAACCTGTTGACCCCAGCTTGAGTCATTTTGATGCATTTTTGGCTGTAACTTGATGTATGCTTTATGCACTAATTGATGCCATAGGCCGATGTTGTAGTTTGGTGTAGTAATTGGTGTAATTCTTTGTGAGTTGCAGTCATTGTGTTTGTGCAGTCTGTGCATTTGTTTAATAGTTCGATGTGCTGATTTGTATAGTGGACAGTAACATGTGGAATTAAAGGAGCAAATAGTGCAGAAGTGCATCTCATGTGTTTGTTGTTGTCGTCATCAGCGTCCTCATGTTTAGCCTGCTGCGGCCATTTGCTGGAGGAGCCACAACAACTTGTCAACAAGAAGAGTTTGTAGGTTTTATTAGATTATTTATATATAGTTTTATTGGTGAGAGTTTTATGGTTCGCTGTTGCCTTTTAGAGTAAGCCTGTGGCTTCACACAGCTGTTTCAATCAGGAGTCTTATTCCCCTGTTAGGTTTCAGCAGTTTCACCTGCATTAGGCGTTGTACTGATTTGCTTTCTATTGTGCATCAGGCGGCTGAAGCCATTGGCTTGGGAGTACCGCCGCAGTTTGTGTTTAAGACAGTTTGTCTTCCTCACAGCTGACGGTATGGAGGTACATAAATACCCATCGCCAGTATGTACGGAAGACTAGGCTGAGTTAGTTAGGTTTAACAGGCAGATTAGTGGGGATGTTACTCCTGTTAATTGTTTGTGTCCAAGGTTTATTGAAAGGAACGTCATTAATTTGATGTGTTGGAATGAAGCTCTGTGGCATAGGTGCAGTTCAGCGTTTGGATTTTGTAATGTTTGAGTTATGAGTTATGTGAGTTATGCAAACAACAAAGTTTTTTGCAGCTGTTCACCTAAAAATGCAGCCAAGGCGTTTTTAAAATAAACATTTCAAACTATTTACAGAACAATCAGCTGTTCGGCATCAAATCTGATGCCACACAAATTATTTGTGCCACTGCAAAAAATAATTTCTGTCCACTATGAGATAAAGGAGAACAACAGCCTGATACCTGCAGGCCTGACAACAGCAGATGTATCACTCCACATCAGCCATGCCGCTTTGCTCGCTAAAACACATAAGGACGCTGTCATAGCCTGTCAACCATGTTGATTAGCTGCGTATATACACGAATGTGAATCGCATCATTGGCTGGACTATGGGATAAGGTGGCATCATTCTAATCGCATACAGGAGCAGCCGGACACTTACTGACTATTAACTACTCGATTTAAATCAAGACGCAACCTCTCGCGCTTTCTCTCTCTCTCTCACACACACACACACACACACACACACACACACACACACACACACACACACACACACTTTCTAACAGCCATCTTCAAGATAAAACAAATCAAGCTCCAATAACTAGTGAAAAATGTAAAAACTCTCCAAGACATCTGGATTAACGTTAAATCCTAATAACTGTGAACTCTTTGCCATAAATGATAAACTGTAAGATTCCTGTTAAATCAGAAATAAGATATTTGGAAATTCATCTCACAAAGGACCAAAAAGTAAATCGGTCGTTGAACGTGGAGAAGAAACTAAAAGAATTCAAGACCAAACTGAACTCTGGGCTTTTGTCACGGTTCTGGGTCATTTTGACCCAGCATTTTCAGTTCTTATATTACTTTGTATTATGGTTTGTATCCCGATGCTTTTGTTTATTGGTATTCCATGTTTCTGTTATTCTTAGTGAGGATTAGTTCTTAGGTTGTGTCTCGTGTTTAGTATAGGTTCAGTGTCAAGTCTGCGTCTGTTTCTTGTTTCCTGTTTTATTGTGAAGGGTTGTCTCATGTCAGTGGCTGTATCCCAATTCAGGGTCTGCAGCCTTAAAGTACGCATTTCAAGGCCGATTACGTCACAGCGGCGCGCCGAAGGCTGTCCCAATTCAAAGGCTGCTCCAAATGCGGCCGTGAAATGCGTCCTTCATTTCCCTGAATTTTAAGGCTGTGGCAGTGTAGACTTCGTGGCCCAACATATCCCAGAATGCATAGCGCGGCAGTGGGTGTGGATAATTTAGCCGAAAAATGGCATTAAAACGGATCTCCAATGTGCACTGGACGACAGGAGGGGGAAATCCTTGTGAAAGTGGCCAAAAGACACGAAAAAGGTTACGGCAAAAACAACTAATCATCCGTGTGGATACTAACTCACTCGCCTGGCTAGTGCGCTGCAGAGAGGACGTGAGTAACATCAGTTCTTTTAAGTGAAGGATGTTTTTGAAAATACTGAGAAAATGTCAGGAGGCGTTGGACAAATGGACATTTTTGATAATGGCAAAGAGGATTGAACAACATATGTGGTGAGAGATGAACAATATTGTCTGGCTAACAAAATAGAGGATGAGAGGAAAGTTGCTGTGTTCCTGAGTGTCATGGGAGGAAAAACATATAACTTGTTGCGCAGCATCAAACAAAAACTAAATGTGCAAAAGAGACCGAAAGCTGCATGAAGTAACTGAGAAAGACTCAAATGATTCTCAGGAGGATTTGGCATGCCTGGAGCTGTACACAATGCAAGAGAAAGACAATGATGCAATATGGCTCACACCAAAAATACAAGAGGTTGAGTTACAGATGGAACTGGACACTGGGTCTGCCCTCTCACTGATCTTATATGAAGATTACAGAGACAAATTCCCCAATCTGAAACTGAAACACACCTCGGTGAAACTGAAAACATACACAGGTGAAAGAATAACTCCTCTGGGAAAAGTGAAAGTGGAATATGAGAAAAAGAAACGCAACCTGGAACTTTATGTCAATGAGACTGGAATGAGGCCTGAGTGCACATTCTGTGGATGAAAGACTGAAACAGAAACTTAATAACCGTGCCCAGGTGATCAAAGATGGAATCAGCACCCTGAAAATATTAAAGCACAGATCATACTGGAGGACAATGCAAAACCAAGATTTCACAAAGCACGTCCTGTACCTTATGCTTTATGCCCCAAAGTCGAAGCAGAGCTCCAGCGCTTGGAAGAGCAAGGAATACTCACCAAGGTGGAATGGTCAGATTGGGCTACACCAATAGTGTCAGTAAGCAAGAAAGCAAGTGACAGAGTGCAGATCTGTGGTGATTTTAAGGTTTCAGTGAACCCAGTTCTCCACATAGATCAGTACCCACTTCCGCGGATAGAAGACATATTCACAGCAGTCGCAGGTGGCAAACACTTTTCAAAAACTGACCTTGCCCAGGCTTATCTCCAGTTGGAAGTAGAAGAGACATCCAGGAAATATGTGGTGATAAACACTCACAAAGGCCTATATCAGTACAACAGGCTGGTATTTGGTATCGCCAGTGTCCCAGCAGTATGGCAACGTGCCATGGATCAGGTCCTACAAGGCATTCCAGGAACAGTGTTTTCTGGATGACATAATAGTCACTGGTGTTGATGAGGAGACTCATCTGGCTAACCTAACAGCAGTCCTGGCCAGGCTAGAAAAATATGGATTGAGAGCAAACAAAAACAAATGTGAGTTCTTCAAGGATGCCATTGAGTATTGTGGACACAAGATCGACAGACATGGGCTCCACAAAACCGAGGACAAAGTTGAAGCAGTCCTGAAGGCACCAGACACTAAAAATGTGAGTCAGCTACGTTCATTCTTGGGCTTAATTAATTATTACCACAAGTTTCTACCAAACCTTTCAACAGTCCTGCACCCGCTGAACTCTCTGCTGCAACAAAATGTCAAATGGAAATGGACAAAAAACTATGAAGAGGCATTTAATTTAGTTAAGTTAAGCAGCTCATTACATCAGAGGAGGTTCTGACACACTTTGACCCCAATCTACCACTTCGCCTCGCCTGTGATGCCTCACCATATGGCATTGGTGCCGTGCTATCTCACAAAATGCCTGATAGATCCGAACGACTACTTGCCTTTGCCTCAAGGTCCCTAAATGCAGCCGAGCACAACTATACGCAGATAGACAGAGAAACACTCAGTCTAGTGTGGGGAGTGAAGAAGTTTAATCAGTATTTATATGGACGACACTTCACCCTGATCACAGACCACCGACCGCTGGTGTCCATCTTTAACCCTCAGAAAGGTATTCCAACCATGGCTTGCGTACGCTTGCTTGGGCTTTGTTCCTGGGTGCACACACCTACACCATTGAGTTCAAAGGGACAAAGCTACATGGAAATGCAGATGGACTTTCACGTCTTCCACACATGCAACCCACCGAAGAAATGACTGCTCCAGCTACTGTGTTTCATGTTACACAAATGGAACCCCTACCTGTCACAAGTGCTCAGGTGAAAAGAGAAATGAGCCAAAACACAATCTTGTCAAACGATCTTACTGTGAATGGTTGGCCGTCCTGTAGTGACACTCAGTTCTCTGCGTACTCCACCCGCAAAGACCAACTATCCGTTTGCCAAGGATGTGTCATGTGGGGAACTCGTGTCATCCTGCCACCCAAACTACGTACAAAGGTACTGGACTCACTGCACGATGGACATTTGGGTGTTAAGATGAAAGGTCTTGCTAGAAGCTATGTTTGGTGGCCAGGCACTGATTGTGAAATGGAGAATATGGCTAAATCCTGCATTGTTTGCCAGCAGACGCTGCGCCAGCCTCAAACAGCACCTGTACACGCGTGGGAGTGGCCATCCGCTCCATGGCAACGCATTCATATAGACTATGCTGGCCCATTTATGGACTAAATGTTCCAGGTTGTGGTTGATGCCCACTCAAAGTGGCCAGAAATCTTCCCCGTAAAGCAAGCAACAGCTGCCAGCACGATCAATAGTCTTTGGTCACCGTTTGCACGCACAGGTCCGCCACAACAGCTCGTAAGACATATCACTTCAGCTCCCCATCATCCTGCAACAAAGCTGAACCAGCCAGTCGCACAGAGGGGAAACCGCTACAACAGAAAATTGACAATTTTTTTACTGTCTTACCACTCATGCAACAACTGGACACACACCTGCAATGCTCTTCATGGGATGAGATCTGAGATCACATCTAGATTTGCTGAAACCAGACATTCGCAAGGATGTCCAAGATAAACAGTCTTCCATGGTGGAAGCAACAAGAAACAAAACCAGGTTCTTCAATGTTGGACAAAAAGTTCTCGCCAGAGACTACAGAGACCCAAGTCAGAAATGGCATTCTGGCACGATTCGTTCACGGACCGGACCGCTGATATACACCATAAATGTTGGAGCCAACTTAGTCTGGTGTAGACATGTTGATCAGATTCTAGATGCAGAATGTCACGTAGTTCCAGAGCAACCCGAGAGGACACATCTACACTTCAAGATTCAGAAGAGTTTGCCCTCGCTTCACCACCTGAGGTTCAGGGTTTACGTGAAACCACCAATGTTCAAACACCTGAACTTTCCACACAGAGCACTATGGACTCTGACAAACAGGCAGACATTACCCTGAGAGAAATCGCAGAGCACCTCAGAGACTGAACTTATAGGTTTCCAGTTCATTTTGTAAGGAAAGCAGTTAAAATGTTTAAGAGGAAACAACCTACCTCTATGTTGTAAATCACTGAGTAGGTGTCATATTTCAGTTTAAGTACAATTATTGGGTTACGGCATTTACCTGAAAATATCTCGATTGTTTGATACTTAATGTGTTCATCAAAGCTGGATGGGAGGAACTGTGATGTATTTAGTAAAATCAGTCTATATTTTGTGGTAAAGTAGAGAACACCAAGCGTGGTGCATGTGTGCATTGATATGCCTGTGCCGTTCCACAACATGGTTAATAAAGTAAGTTACTAACAACCAAAAATGTGTTGTTACTTTACCAGTTGAGTTATAAGAGAGAACATAACAAACTGGTTGAGATCCTGGATTAAAGAGGGAATGGGAAGGGAAGAGGAGTACAGAGGACTGATTGGTCGGTTCGTGAGGAGAATCACCTGAAACTGAATGTGGCCAAAACAAAGGTGCTGGTGGTGGACTAATTGTAATTTAAAATGTGAAAATTTTAGCTGTCCTCCATCATTCTCCCTGAGGAGTCGAGTTACGGTGACTTTGTATCTTCTACAAGAGACGCACAAGAGCAAGTTTAAAAAAAAACTGTAGAGGAAAATATGGCAAAGTCCCAAGACTTACAAAAGGAAGCTTATGCTAGACGAGTCCAGAAGAAGTACAGAAACCTTGTGTACAGCGTTGGAGATGAAGTTCTTCTCTTGAACATGAAACATGGAAGGAAGGGAGGAAGACTTGATCGAGATTTTTCAGGACCCTACACCATTCAAGACATCGCTGGCAAATGTGTGAGATTAAAAAACACAGAAGGAGCAACTTTAAGAAATCACTACAGCATTGACCATATCAAGCCATACAGAAGAAGCCACCATGTAAATATCAGTGACAATTAAAAATACCCAACTCGCAGTCAGACGGTGAACAGCAGCACAGACCTGAAGATGCCTCCCTGCCATCCTACTGCTAACCCTCAGTGCCAGCAAAGTCCAGAGGATTCATTCTGCACCCAAAACGGCTGACACAAGGAGTTTAATTGTGTTCCAGGACCAGAAACGCGTGAACAAGAACTTCCCTCCCGGAAACAAAGCTTAGAAAATGAAGGTGACATAGTGAACAACTCTTTTTGACCAGTTGGTCATTTGTTGCCAGTTTGGCGTTGCAACTTAATTGACTGTTGCATGACTTTGTTTGCATTTTGAAGTCTTCAACTCATATTGGATATAAAGAAACATGCAACGTGCACTGAGCTTGTGGAAGTCTGGAAATGGATCTGCCTGTCAGTAATTTTCTATTTTGCCCACCCGCTGTACCTTTCCTACTTCTCTGCGTGTAAATGCATGCCTATTGTATTGACTTTTTTCCTGTTGTGGCCCGTCGGCCTTTACCAAGCGTATCCACTACAAATCTCATGCATGCCTGAGCTAACTTATCATATTTTTCTTTTAGTAAAGAGGCTATGGCGTGCAAAGGATACTGGGCGCTTGGAGGCAGCTGTTGGAACATAAAAGTTATTTTTCGAACACTGGAGGGGTCACGGTGGCTTTCTGATGAGGTAAGAGAACTTATCATTATTGATTCTGATTTCGAGGTTCTGCTCCTTCTGAAGCATTTGCAGTGCAGAGACCATTAATAGTTTAAAATGTGCGGGTAGGTGGGGGGTTTATATAGCAAAACTCTGATAAGGTTTCACCCATTCACTTCAATAGGAAAAAATGTTATCAACCACAACACAGATGTTGTGACATCATAATACCCAGTTTCAGTATATGCAGAAAGAACCTTTATCAGCAATTCTATTCCTTTAGATGTTTTTGTGTACAGCACTCAAGCAGTTACTTCAAAAATTGTTGCTGTTGTTGTATAAACTCAGATTTTTCAAAACAGGTCATTGATGCATATCTGCACCGTGTTATTGACAGACGAAAGGTAAGTAAGAAATGTCATTTACCTACTAATTTTGAAATTAAAAAAAAAAAACCCTATTTACTGTTCTATAACATTTTTGTATACTTGTGCAGAATGCTGCACACCTGCTCTGTTCAGTAGTTGCAAGCTCGTTGTTTTCTGGGCAGTTCAGATGCCTCAACTGGTATGTTGAAAGCTCAGAAGTGGTCCAAACAGTTGACTCCTTTCTGTTGCTGAGGAAAGAGTTCGGTTCCTTTAAAGAAGACTATATTTGAAAACACCCTGAGACGCATGGTACCTAAGTAAATCCAAATTACTCTGCACTTCCAATCCCACAGATGAAGTTCCCAGTTGAAGACGTGGCTGTGCCCTGTGAACTTTGGTACACACTGGATTCTTGTGGTATGTGTTCATTTTGTTATTAATTTGCATAATTTGTTGTGAAGCAGTTTCTTGCACAAAGTGTTATTTTTAAATAAGTTTTCAGTGGCACAAACAATTGTAATTTTTAATTCAACTTTTTCTTTAGATTGTCAACATTTCTGCACAGAAAATACTGCTCATAGACCCCATGGGAATGAAGGTGTTTATGACAGGAAAATTCTGCGCAACTGGAGGTATGTATGATACTGAGGTGTTATTCTTAGATTAAAAAAAAAAAAAATCTTGTTTCATTACAAACACTTTTGTTCAACTAGGAATTTTCTGAGGATGAGAGGGCATGAAGACACCATGGAGTGGCAGTTACAGACTATGCAACACAACAAGCGACAGGATTCCAGCAGTTGTGGAGTTTTACTGTTAAAGGTAACCCGTATTCAAATGATTCAGTTTCTTGTTAGCTAGAATTAAGACTTTAAGTGAATTTAAGTGAAGTGAAAGTTATTTCGGTCAACAACAACAAAGATGATCATTTTACATAGAAGTACTTAATCATACAGTAACTGAAAAAGGAATAGGCTGAAGCCTTGTGGCTTATAATTATCCTATCCTTTACCTAATTAAGACTTTACATTCTAATTATGATCAATCTCACAGTTTGCAGAACACTACCTTGATTTTGGAGAGGTCAGTGAGGTGTCAACCACTACAGAGGCAGTTGTGCTGGAGCGAATGCAGATAGCTTGCACCCTACTTGAAAATCGAGGTAAGTCCAGTAAAGTCCTTATCACGTTAGTGCGTACTTCCAATTTAAATAGTGCTTTTCAAACAGCACAGTACAAATAGTGCTCTTCAAACACTTTCAGATAAGACCCTTCTCAAAGTCTAATTTAGACTAATTTTCCAGGAAGTATATTTGGAAAAAATGTACTATTATTTTTTAATTATTCAATAAATAATGTTTGATTAAAACCTAACTATGATTGTGTTTCAGGGAACGCTGAGGACTACTGCATTGTTTGCTCCATGTTAGATGCTAACGCTGACCGCAGCATGATTGAAATGGTAAAACAAAACAAAACAAAAGAAACACATAAGTCTTAGTATCATTACTTGCCAATCATAATTAAAATGTTGAGTAATAGTATTCACCAAACAGAATATGAGCCATTTATTTTTCCTTTCCAGGTGCAGTATGAATCTTGCCAAAGATGGGCACATTTTGCATGTGAAAAATATAAAGAGAGCAACCAAGAATATAAATGCCAAAAATGTAGCCAGAGTCAGACAGAGACTGTGCAGAGACTGTAGAAGGACAGAGCAGCAGCAGAGCAGTCCAGATACACTGATGATCCTCTGTCAGATCCAGAGGGACACACAGGGATGATGCTGGACTCTACATTGTGTCTGACAGTGGAGCTGTTCTCAGAGCAGTTCACTCTGCAGCACTGACAGTCATCTGCACTTCTTCTCATTCCTCTGTCAGTCACTGCTGGATGAAGCTCTCCTCTCCACCTCCCAGTAACATGGCCCAGTCAGAGCGTCTCTACACACAAGCTGCTGCTGCTTCAACCTCTCTGGATCATCAGGACACAGCTCCTCCTCTCTCAGCACACACACCGTCCTGTTTACCATCATATCCTCCACCTGCAGAGAGAAGAAGGAAGAGCAGAGGAGATAAACGAGTGTTTCCAGAGACTCTTCATCAGCTGTCAGTCAGTGATGCAGCACATCCAGTATAAAGAGCAGCAGGGACTTCAGTGCTGGGACTGTACTAGGACTCATTGTTGCTTCACTTTTTCTAATCTTTGGATTTTTATTGAAGTTGATGAAAATGTTTTTCCCTCCTAGTTTGAGTTTGGACTTTCATTCATTAGAAGAACCTTGGTGTGTCCACTCTGAGCTCTGTAGGAACCCCAACAACAAGCCCAACAATCCAGATGGACGGTTCCAGCTGTTAACTGGAGGAATTCCATCCAAACATCTGCTCTCACTAAATTCTTCCTCACCTACAGACTGTGTTCTTCACTGCTTTAAACTTGGAAATGAATGCAGTCATTGGTCTGCGTGCTGCTTTGTTCAGAGAGCTGATTGGCTGTTGACACTGTTTGATCAGAGCGTGTCAGCCGTTACTATGGTGACCATAAAGGTCAGAAACAGGAAGTGTTTGTGTCCAATCCTGAAGCCTGTCACCATTCTCCTCTCACAGCTTCACTGAGAAGCTGCAGCTTTACAGGAAACACTGGATCTTTGTTTCATACTGACTGTGTTTAGTACAATACTGCTGACAGCACCACCCACTCACTCCATCACTCTACTTACTCCAGAGTCTCCAGTCTGTAGTCTGGACTCTGCTGGAGATCAGACAGCTGCTTCACATCTGGATCCTTCAGGTTGTTTCCGTACAGGTCCAGCTGTCTCAGATGGGAGGGGTTGGACTTCAGTGCTGCTGCCAGATAATCACAGCTGATCTCTGACAAACCACAGCTCACCAATCTGTATAAAGAATGAAAGATGTAAGTTTATTAGACAAAGTGTGAGCTTGAAATCATTCAGTGTTTCATCATCTGTTCAGAGCTGAAGAAGGTTCAGAATGTAGAAGTTTAGAAAATGGAAACTCCAAACAGCTGAAGCCAACAGGAAGCAGCTTCAAACAGGAAACTGTGCAGAGTTTCAGACTATATGTCCTGATGCAGCCAGTTGGATTTTGGAGATTTGAATCTCTGTTCTGTGACTAAGTCCTTGAATCATTTCTTCCAGTTGGTCCAACAAGACAGACTAAGTGTTGGACATGTGTTGTGGCTCCATTAGGGGAGCTTCTAAATGTGATGTGATGGCCCCTCTGGGTCTGTCAGGTCACAGCACTGAAGAGAGCTCAAACTGGGCACACAGTTGTTCCAGTCTGGACCAAAGACTCTATACTGGGACTGAGGGACTGCTTTGACTGCACCCACTGGGACTTTTTAAAGGCTCATGTTCTCACTTAGATCATCGATTTCTACTTACATTTCTTTCTGGGAAAAATGGGGATTACTTTGGAAACAGGAAGTATTTTCCCCAATAAGCAGCCCTGGATTAGTAAATCACTCCAACATGTTCTCAGGCAGAAGAAGCTGTCTTGTTATGAGGGAGAGAAGAAAAGATTGAGGCACAGAAACTTGTTGAAAGAGAGATAAAGCAGCTAAAATCAGGTGTAAAAGTAAAGCAGAGGATGAGCTGAATAAAGGACACTCAAGGCTGGCTTGGAAAGGAATGAAGTCCATGGTGGGGATGCAGAACAAGGAGCAAAGATGAATGTGATGCTGAATCAGCAGAAGACTTGGACTCATTTGATTCCAGCTTTGATATCATTGATTTCAATGAAGAGCTTTGTGATTGTAGCAAAGGGCTGGTAGCTCTGAGAGTCCCACTGATGAGGTGTTTGTGTGGAAATCTCTTAGTGGGACCAAAGAGAGAAAAAGCCCTGGTCCTGATGCTGTGGGAGGGAAATGATTGAAGTGTGCTGTGAGGAACTGACTGGGAGATTTTCACACATTTTCCAGTCCTCCTTGGAACAACAGGAAGTTCCCAGCATATGGAAACAAAGGTTAAGTGTCCTATGGCACTCAGTGATGATGGTGCTGTGGCCCCACCACCTCCACCTCTTTGTAAAGGAACTAACTGTAATCTGAAGCTTCAAATGGAACTAAGACTTCCTCCACTAGGTGGCAGTGTCTGATGAGAAAGTGTTAGTGGAGCTGGCCTGGAGTCAGAAACAGGAAGATGCAGGATTTGGGCTGAAATGGGGAAAAGTGGTTCGCACTAGTGCCTTAAAGCAAGAAGGTTGTAGGTTGAAGATTGTTGGCCTTTCTGTGGAGGTTGGATGTTCTCCCACAGTCCAATGAAATGCTGCTTAGGTTCATTGGTGCTTCTAAATTGGCTGTAGGTGTGGATGTGAGAGAGTGCTTCTCTGTCTCTCTCTGTTGGCCCTGTGATGGACTGCTCACCTGTGCAGGTGGACCACGCCTCTTGCCCTATGACAGCTAGGGCACAGGCTGCAGCCCTGTGAGCCAAAGCTGAATAAACAGTTAGCAAAAATGATCCATAGATGGCCTGAAATCCCCCAGTTAGCAGTTTGGTAGATAGCTATGACATGCTAATCCCATCCAGCAGCTGTATTCTACCTGTAAGCTGATCCCTGCTGAGCCAAAGCACTTTTTCATATACAAATTACAACCTTTAATAGAAACCTATTGGTCAGCATCTTATTAGCCTGCTGTTAGCTTCATTCCACAGAAAACTGAGAGAAACTAACAGAGTTGATAAAGAATAAAGAGAAATGTGCTGATTTAAAGCCTTTGAAGTGCTTCAGATGATCTCTGTCCACTTCTGTCCACTCATTCATTCATGTAAGCTTTCTAATGCAGCTTTGATCTTCACAGTCTGCTTCATGAAACTCATTCTAACCCTGAATGTCAGAGTGTTCCTCCTTCTCTTTCCCATCATTCATGCTGGCAGTGGAGGAGATTTGGATGTTGGACTGTGTTTTGGATGATGTGTGTATGTTTGTGTTGGACTGCTGTCTGTAAAGCAAACGCACATTTTGCTTTGGATTTCAGTGTCAGACAGACTTTAAGGTGGAATGAAGAGTTGGAGAGTTTCACAGTGAATTATCCAGTGGAGGATTTTTCTTCTTCTTTGAAGGTTTGAAATGTGAACATTGTTCTGCTGCAGTCAATGGACTAAACCAGAGAAGAAGAAAACAGACTTTACCATGAAGATCCTCAGTGTGGATCAGTATAATATCAGCCTGATGTCTGCAGTTTAGTGTCAGCACAACTTTCACATCATATTCATCTCAGCACAACTAAAACATGCTGACTGACCTCAGAGTTTCAAGTCCACATCCTGGACTCTCCAGGAAACCACACAGATGCTTCACTCCTGAATCCTGCAGCTTTTTGTTGCAGCTCAGGTCCAGCTGTCTCAGATGGGAGGGGTTGGACTTCAGTGCTGCTGCCAGATAATCACAGCTGATCTCTGACAAACCACAGCCCCTCAATCTGTATAAAGAATGAAAGATGTAAGTTTATTAGACAAAGTGTGAGCTTGAAATCATTCAGTGTTTCATCATCTGTTCAGAGCTGAAGAAGGTTCAGAATGTAGAAGTTTAGAAAATGGAAACTCCAAACAGCTGAAGCCAACAGGAAGCAGCTTCAAACAAACACAACAAGAGAAAAAACTGAATGTTTCACATTAAAGTCGTACATTTATCATAAAAACAGGACAAAGACTTGAAAAAGTCGTGTTTTTCCTTCCAGGAACCACAAGGCTTCACTTTTAAAGGTGAAGTGTGAAAGAAATGGACATATTTGAAGTCCAACACCTTTTTCCAGTCACATTATTAAAGCAGACAAACTACAAGCTCATTTTCATTCCAACAAGTCATCTTCTGACCTGGACTAACAACACTAGTCTCTATGTGCAGCTGGCTGTGAGACCAGTGCTCAGGGAGCGTCTACAAAGTGCAACACTGAAAGAACATCGCACACTAGCTGTGTCCCAAAACGTCGGCTGCATCCTTCGGAGGACCCGGTATTCGCGGTCTACGTGGGCCGGGTCCTTCAAAGACCGAAAAGGCTGGAAGTGCGAGGCTGTGAAATGGGACGGTCTAGCCTTCAGATTTGCGTCACCGCTGTGTTGGTGGAGTTTAATAAACTCGGCCGTCTGCTCCTTGCTATCTAAAATATAACAGGACACTGGCGTAAATTCTCGACCGTCTCACACTTCTGTTTAATCAGTTTCCTGTTTAACGTTTATTCAGCTGTGTGAAAATCCCGGAGGAACTTTGATCTCAGCCAAACTGATTTACTCCGGAACAAATAAAACACAGAAAAAAGGCAAACAATTACATTTTTAAGTTATCTGAGTGACTTATATATCGTGTTTAACCTGAGTAGCCAAAGAGCGGGGTCTGAAAACGATGAAGCCGGGCGTCCGCTGCTCTCGCCGGCTGGAGTGACCATTGAACCCCCCGGCTTGCTAGCGAGCGGGTGGGGAACAGACGTCTCCGAAAACGTCGGCACACTTTTGCAAATATGCGATGTCTTGATAAACCAAGCAGATATTTGAAGTTTACACAGCTACTTTCTCGCCTGAAAATATGTTAAAAGTTTATTTTGTGACCCAGAAAGATTAATAAGAGTAATTTGAAAACTTAGTAGCTGCTGCCATTGTTGGCAGCTGAAATTTGGCTGGGCCGCGCTATGAATTCTGGGATATGGTGGGCCACGAAGGACACACCCGACGAATCCTTCAAATTCGGGGAAATGAAGGACGCATTTGTCGGGCACATTTGAAGGAGTCGACAAATACGGACAGCCTTCATCGCCTGGCTGTGACGTAATCGGCCTTCAAATGCAGCCTCTGGAGGATGCAGCCGACGTTTTGGGACACAGCTACTAATTTGCTTCCATCATCCAACCTGAAGAGGAAACAGAGACGCCTCCCCTTCAAAGTAAAAGCTGCTCCTTTTGGACACAGTATCAAAGAAAGTCTACAGTATAACATAGAAAAGACAGAACAAAGTTTTGGTTGTTTTTAAATTGTGCAGAAATGAAACTACACTAAGCTCAATTATGTGACAGACATTTCATCCCATGTCAGTTTGGCCTCATCCTGGGCCGGATTATCCAGCACACACTCTGACCACAGGCCCAGGGGCCACGCACAGCTGGGCTCCATCCAAGAGACAGCAAACAAACCAACACAATAATAAAAAGCACCATGTGATCTTCTTACATCTTCAAGACAAACATAGTAAAAACATGAGCATATTTGTTTCCTGATAAAATGATGTGACAGGTAGAACAGAGTAAAGTGGTGGTGTTACAGCCTTTCTCCCCTCTGCTGCCGAGGCTGTTAGTCTCTCCCAAACTCAGCTACAGGACTTCCAAATGAATGAAAGCAGCAGAAGTGGCTTTACAAATGAAAGAGGAAGAGGAGAAGAAGAGGAGAGGGAGGCCACCCTGACCATCACTCCAGCTGAAAACATCACACTTCCATTAAAGTTGGTGAGGAAATGTTGAGCAGGATGAGCTGCTGGCTAATCTGGAGGCTGTAGCAGCAGCTCACAGTCACAGTGGATTTCCACTCATGAAAAAGCTCTGGCTGCTTCATTTCTCATCTCATATCAGAGACTTTAATGCTTCACTGAAGCTGTACTGTGATGCTTCCATATTCCAGTAAGGCCTCCATAATGATTTCAGCTGTTCTGTACACACACTGTGTGCCCTGTATGGCTCAAAGTCTCTGCAGCCTGTTTTTATCTGCTATCATCAGATCTTCATCATCCTCATTCACATCCCTCACACACTCTACAGCCTGGTCAGCACTGACTTCATCTTCACTGACTGATGGAGCACAACATGAACCTGTGGAGGCTGAAACACTGTCCTGTCAAACATCTCCCCGTCACCACTCCACTTCTGTCAGCCTTTAAATGAACCCTGCTCAAGTCTGTCACTTCTGTTTGGAGCCAAAAGAGGTTAAAGATTACGCCACTACATTCTTGTCTAGAAAATATTAAAGTGTATTTGGTGACACACAAAAAAGGGTAAAAGTATAGTTTAGGTCCACACATGTCCAAACCCTGGTGTGTAGGCCTACTTAGTATTGAGAAAAGCCCACTAAAAGAACGCCCACCAGACCAAAGCAATGGTGTTGACTTGATCAGCATTAACTCCGCCCCCTGACTTTGATGGGTGAAGCTGACAAATAAAATGTATTTATGAACAACGATGCAGGGCCAGGAGTAGCAACGTGAATTAAATAAATACATCATTAAATAATTCATTAAATGTGTCAGTAAAATAATTAAAATAGAAAACAAACCAACAAAATATGTAATTAACTAATTTGAATTGTACATAAATACTTAATGAATTATTTTAAATGAAATTAACTGATAATTCATTGTGATTTTGTTTTGTGTTTTGATGAGCTAATAATCAGCTCTCTTTTTCTCATTGTTGTTCTAAGCCGCTTATCCAAAGGTAAGGCACTACCTGTTGAATTATTTCCAAAGTGTGCCAAATTGGACATTACAAATTAAAGTCTACTCACTGAAATTACTGGGGAATGTCTGCTTTGATTTTGATGAGAATCTCATGACAGTACTGAGGATTTAATGCAGTTGGACTGCTAAAAATGATTGAATGCGGTTGGACCGCTAAAGGATTTAATACGGTTGGACCGTGGAAAGCAGTTGGACTGCTGAGTGATTTTAGTATATTAGGGAATTTGGTTATTGTTTGGGGTGGAGCCCGTATTGGTTATAAGGTTGGACCTGCTTCAGTCTTACACTTTTTTGGCTGTTTTACTGTTGTTCCAAAGTATTATAAATTATTCAAGAACGTCAGTTGGACTGATAGGAAGCGCAGTGCTCAGAGGTAACGCTTGCCAATGCCAAGGACGCTTAGGCATTGTCCTCGAAGAGGGATAGTCAGTTGGTCACTGTGGAGCTTGGGGCACTCCAGAATAACTAGGAGTTAGAGTCTCCTTACCGTTTGGAACGGTAGTCTGCGCTTTTTTGGCCAGCAGAAGTTGGACTTCGGGCGTGTAACTTTAACTTAAAACTTCGGGGTAAGCCTTGGCTGTGAAATGCCAAAAATAGAGCTTCAGGCAAAGTTTGGGTTGGTTGACGCTTTTAAATTGAGTTAGGGATTTTAGAGATGAGGCCAGAAACTGTTGGACAGATACTGGTTAATTGATCACAAAAAAGTTGGACTTTATCGGTTGGACCGTTAACTTAAATTTGTCGAAATTGTTTAGGCGCTAAAGCTGACAGATGTGACAGTGGTTGTAAATATAAGACGTCTTTGTAATATAAAATAAGAGATCTCTGTGTGAAAGGAGTCTGAGGCAGTGCTGGAGCTATTTTTAGACTGTGTGTGTGTGAGTGTGAAAATGCAAATTAGTCAGCAGTGAACTGTTTAAACCACAGTTGGTTTTACAAATACTGCTGCAAACATTGTTGAGTGTGTGTTTAAGACGCCATTTATGTTCATTAGAGGGCTATAAATAAAGTTTTGAGTTGCCGTAGTGGATGTATAGTAATTGACTGAGTTTTGAGATATATATATATATATATATATATATATATATATATATATATATATATATATATATATATATATATATATATATATATATATATATATATATAAATATAGTGAGTGCACTGTATATATTTAAGACTAACATATTACTTTTAGGAGTAACCTCTCATCAGCAATAAATGCTGGTGTTTTATTTTTTCTATTCTATGTGTGTGCTGTGAGAATTAATAGAGGTTTCAATTGTTTTCTTTGACTTGCTCTTTCTGATTATGAAAGGCATGTCTGAAATACTCTTAGGAAAGCGTGTTGTGAGTATATTCCTCAACTCTTGTCACAGTTTAAGTGTGTGAATGCTGTGAGTAGCAGGTTTTGAGTGATTGGGTGTGATTTGTACAAAATAATAAATAATAATAACACTATGAAAGTTGATAGTAGAGTGAGTGCAGAAGTGGAAGTGTGAGAGAAAAGGCGGTGTGTGTGTGAGACGATCTGACAAACGCAAAGAATTTAGTATATTTAGAAGTGTGTGCGTGAAATAAGGGTGAATTGTTTTAGATCAAGACTTAGTAAAACAAGAGTTTTATTAGCCTGTAAAAAAAACAAAACAGGAGAGATAGAAACAGAAAATATGGTTCTGAGCAGCTGCAAGGTTGACAGGAAATGGTGTGTGTGACAGGAACTTTGCATGCCCATAAAAGGAACTGACTGTGACAAGTGAGCACACAGAGAGAGAAACATACGAGTTAAACTCCAGGCAGATGAAGCAAATGGAGGTTTTAAGAAAAGAAATGAAAAGGATATTAATTGTATGCTTTAGTGTGTCAATACAGGTGGACTTCTTTCAACCTAGAATCTTGAGTACAAAACCATTGATTAACAGAATTGGGAGGAAAACAGGCCAGATTTTGGCTTAAAATTTTACAGCTTGACCTCCCACTTGTCCCGATCCTGAGAAGAAGCTCATAGGACAGTTAATCTCCTGATGAAGACCGACAGAACATCGTGGACTTCAAGAATTAACAGCAGGCAAAAGACAGTGCAACTGAAACTACACTGACGATACCAGCAGCAGCATGGAAGAAAAGCACGTGATGGAAAATGCACGGTGAACTGCAGGCTGGTAAGAACAGTGTGACATAACTGTTTAAAGACACTGAATGGGATATTTTGCCAGGCTGGGATTTAATCTAAAAGGAAAATACTGAAAAGAGCAACGGAGAAGAAACAGAGAAGAAACAGACTGTGTTTGCTGGGGATCACAAGACAACAAAGGACACTAAGAGAAGGGCACAGGGGCCAGTGGGAAGGTGAAGCCCAGACGAGTTCGACTGCGAGAATAGAGGGTACAATTGGGTTGAAATTGAAGCCGGAACTCAGGATGGTTTAGGGATGTCCACGTCACAAACAAAGAGGTAAACAAAAAGAAGGTAAAATAAAGAGAGAAAATAACTGACAATTACATTAATGAATAGAAGACACACATACAGATATTACATAGATTTATTTTTAGGATAAAGGGGAGAGCTTATACGTAGAAATGACTTTTTATACATATTGCATTTTGTGCCTTTAAGGGAGTTGTGGCTCAATTCGTCTCTTGTGGGTCACGAGCCTTTGGCTAGCGCTATGATTAGCCAATCTACTGTGAGGATGATATGAGTTATTGAAGGATTGCACACGCTCACAGACATATAGAGTCCATAAACACACATGACAGTATTGATTCCAGGCAAAAGGCCTCAAATTAATTTAGCGTTTAACTGAACTTGAGCTGGCCCTGTAACAAGTGACAGAAAAGAGGAACTGAATAGGAGTTTCTTGCTTTAGAGAAGGACCAAAGGAAGGAAAGCATATATTTTGGTTAAGTCTGATAAACTAGAATGAGAAGGTATTGTTACATCAAAGGAGCAAGATGAAATAAAAAGGCTATACCAAAAACAGGTTATAACATAGGAAATGTGAGTTTTAAAATGAAGTTAGTGTTAACCAGAGATGGGCAGTAACGCGTCACTTGTAACGCGTTACTGTAATCTGATTACTTTTTTCAAGTAACAAGTAAAGTAAGGGATTACTATTGCAAAATCGGTAATTAGATTACCGTTACTTTCCCGTAGGAACGCTGCGTTACTGCGTTACTAAAACCGAGATTTTTTTGCGAGAATGTCTCACGACAGTGACCTAAGCGAGTGCGCCGTTAGTGACAACAGCTGTGTGCAGATCAACAATGGATCATAAATCGATTGTGGGAGAGAGTATGAGCGTGCAGCGTTTAAAGCGTGGAAGTACTGACCTTATTTTGAGTTTGATTCCATAAAAAGTGACAGAAACATTAGTGTCCGTTGTGCGTGGGAAGAAAACCTTTTACAGCGAAAAAAAAACCCCCTAAACTTCCAAGCAAGCACCGAGTGCGCTACGACGTAATGGGAAATTCACAGAGAAACTCGCGGATTCTTCAACTGACCGCGGCACACCTGCACCAGGGTGAACCTCCGCCTACCCCCAGTCCTGCTTTACAGGTCAAAATAGAGCAACAGGACCGCTGAGTCTTTGAGTTTATTTATTTTCTGCTGTGTTTTACTTGCATCTATTTGAAAGACTGAGTGTAAACACAAAAAATATTTCATTTTATGTGCTGGAATGTGCAGAAAATAGGTTTCAATGTTAAACTAATTTATTCAAGTCAGAGAATGTTGCATATAATTAAATTTTTGCTTGATGCATAAAATTAAAAGATTAAAACTGATAAAACAAGTTTAAAAAACAGAGACGTTTCCATTTGATTACATTTTGTATGATGGATTATGCAGAAAAAGTAGAATTGGGCTGAAAGATCTATCGCTTTATCACCTCTTCAGGTTGTAAATCGTGTTTTTAAAAAGTAACTAAGTAACTAAGTAATTAATTACTTTTGAAAATAAGTAATCAGTAAAGTAACGGGATTACTTTTTTGGGGAAGTAATCAGTAATTAGTTACTGATTACTTTTTTCAAGTAACTTGACCAACACTGGTGTTAACACACAGGAGTTGTTTCAAGGCAGCGTTTAGCTGTGATAAAATGTATGCAGGAGTAATTGCTTATATGTTTAAACTTAATTGATTAAAGTGGTTGTTTTTTTTTTTGGATCTTTTAGTAGAATAGGCGCTTATAATGATTTTCTTGTGAAAGGAGATTCTAGGTCAGAGTGGAGGCCTTGCAGCAGCGAGACTTCTGTGTACAGGATGTTGATGATTAGATAAGGCAAGCGACAGGAAACGCATGCAGGGACGTGAAAGCAGCGTTTTAAGAGTTTTAAAATGATGAGTAACGTTGAAGAATATATATAAATACAAGTCAATAAGTCAAGAAGATAATTAGGATCAGGCTTTTGATTAAAGAGTCCCAAAGATGATAAGTTAGGGAGGTGCAGGAAAAGGTGTTTGGTTTGCTTTACAGAAGATCTCGGCGACCACAGGGGGGTGAGGATCCTGGAGGCCCGAGGCATGATGGACCACAAGAGAGGGACGCAGAAAAAACCTAATCTTACGCATGGAGTGTTCTCGAGGGGGAGCTGGTGTTTATTACTGGGCCACTTAGATGACATGAGGTTGTCTGATTTGCTGAGCCAGAGGACAGCTAGAGAGGGTCAGAGCAGGAGTGGTGACCCCGATGTCCATGATGCCATGGATGGACATGGAAGCAGCTGAGTGGGCCGAGGAGTGACCCAACACAATGTATTGTGACCTCTGGTGTTCCAGAGGTCGAGAGAGGGAGTATTGAGATTGGAGAGATATTTTGCTGCTATTGTTAATAATCATCATCATTACCATTGCATTAATAATATAATCTACAAAATTGATATTGCATTCAGATGTTTAAACAGTGTGTGTCTTTCAGAAAGACTAAGTTGCAGGCTGACAGGAAGTTGCAGGTTTGAAGAGTGTGCCTTTTGCAGAACTGAAACCGAAAGCAGAGTCTAAGTGCAGGTTATTTTGAGGAGCCTTTAAGGACGAGGCACACACTTAGTTAAAGAGAATCATTTATAGGTGGAAGTTTAATCATGTTTTGCTCGGGGTTGCAAAAGAGCAGTTTGTCGCAGAACTGCTGCTGATGTGTCAAGATGATAAGCGAGCATCCGGCAGTGACAGGAAGTACCTGCCATGAAGATAGGAGATAATGTTCTTTTAAACTGTGTTAAAAGTCATTGTGGTTTTGATTTGACGTATGCATATATTCTGTTTGTGACGTATGAGGGGGCGTCATTAAATTCAAGCCCTGATGGTATAAAATATCTGTTTATGCTTTGATTAAGTCGGAGATCAGCCCGGTCTGCGAACGGAGCTGGTCTTCCCACGCGTGTATTTCATTAAAATCGTTTGACCAAGTTCTGGACCATGGTTGTTTGTACTCTCCTTCCCCAATATTTGAACCTTAACATTAGTTTACTCAAAATAAATTTAAGACATCAATATTAAAGGTTAAGTTATGATAATGAATACATGCAACTATAACTGATGACATAAGAATTTGGATTTTTTAAGCTAAAGCGAAGGTGCTGACTCACTTGGCATGTTACTCTCAAATCCTCCCTAATAACAAGAACATAATTACACTTTAGCCACAAGAGGGCAGCAACATTAATACAAGTCACGTGTAAATAAAGGTACAGTGATTATATTACAGTGATTTTGACAAAAACAAAACAGAAGTTGATGCAGTGTGTTTTCCATAACATACCAACCAAATTAAATAATAAAAACTTTATAACTTACAGAGCTTTTTTAGAGGCTTTGACCACTGGCAGCAGCCTCAGAAGAGCCTCCTCTGAAGCAGAGTATTTATTCAGGTCAAACACGTCCAGATCTTTTTCTGATGACAGTAAGATGAAGACCAGAGCTGACCACTGAGCAGGAGACAGTTTATCTGTGGAGAGACGTCCTGAACTCAGGGACTGTTGGATCTCCTCCAGTAGAGAACGATCATTCAGTTCATTCAGACAGTGAAACAGATTGATGCTTTTCTCTGCAGACAGATTCTCACTGAGCTTCTCCTTGATGTACTGAACTGCTTCTTGATTGCTCTTTGAGCTACTTCCTGTTTGTGTCATGAGGCCTTGCAAATGAGTTTGATTAGTCTTCAGACCCAAGAGAAAACGAAGGAACAAGTCCAGGTGTCCATTTGGACTCTGTAAGGCCTTGTCCACAGCACACTGGTGGAGAGATTGGAGTTTTGGTTTATCAAATAATTTAGACCACATGGACGTTGTTTCTTGCTCTTCCAGCAGATTGAGTCCAGAGTTGATGAAGGTCAGGTGGACATGAAGAGCAGCCAGAAACTCCTGAACACTGAGATGAACAAAGCAGAACACCTTGTTCTGGTACAGTTGTTTCTCCTCTTTAAAGATCTGTGTGAACACTCCTGAGTACACTGAGGCTGCTCTGATATCGATGCCACACTCTGTCAGGTCTGGTTCATAGAAGATCAGGTTTCCTTTCTGCAGCTGATCAAAAGCCAGTTTTCCCAGTGACTCAATCATCTTCCTGCTCTCTGGACTCCAGTGTGGATCTGTCTCAGCTCCTCCATCATATTTGATCCTCTTGACTTTGGCCTGAACCACCAGGAAGTGGATGTACATCTCAGTCAGGGTGTTGGGCAGCTCTGCTCCCTCTCTGGTTTCCAGCACATCCTCCAGAACTGTAGCAGTGATCCAGCAGAAGACTGGGATGTGACACATGATGTGGAGGCTTCGAGCTTTCTTGATGTGGGAGATGATCCTGCTGGCCTGCTCCTCATCTCTGAATCTCTTCCTGAAGTACTCCTCCTTCTGTGGGTCAGTGAACCCTCTGACCTCTGTCACCATGTCGACACACTGAGGAGGGATCTGATTGGCTGCTGCAGGTCGTGTTGTTATCCAAAGGCGAGCAGAAGGGAGCAGGTTCCCTCTGATGAGGTTTGTCAGCAGCTCATCCAATGAGGTGGACTTTCTTGTTTCAGTCAGGATTTTAGTTTTGTTGAAGTCCAAATGAAGTCGACACTCATCCAGACCATCAAGTATGAACACAACCTGGAAGTCTTCAAGCCTGCAGATTCCTGATTCGTTAGTTTGATTAAAGAAGTGATGAACAAGTTCCACCAAGCTGAACTTTTCCTCTTTCAGCACATTCAGCTCTCTGAAAGTGAATGGAAATATGAACTGGATGTCCTGGTTGGCTTTGTCTTCAGCCCAGTCCAGGCTGTATTTCTGTGTTAAGACTGTTTTCCCAATGCCAGCCACTCCCTTTGTCAGCACTGTTCTGATTGGTTCGTCTCTTCCAGGTGAGGCTTTAAAGATGTCTTCTTGTCTGATTGTTGTTTCTGGTCTGTCTGGTTTCCTGGATGCTGTTTCAATCTGTCTGACCTCATGTTCATCATTGACCTCTGCAGTCCCTCCCTCTGTGATGTAGAGCTCTGTGTAGATCTGATTCAGGAGGGTTGGGCTTCCTGCTTTAGCGATGCCCTCAAACACACACTCGAACTTCTTCTTCAGTTGGGCTTTAAGTTCTCGTTTACAGAGTGGAGCAAATATTTCTGAAGGTAAGAAATTCAGAAACAAATATTATATAATAAATATCATAGCCTTTCAGTACCCTGAAAGGATGAATGTCTATTTGTCCATTTCTTGAGCTATTAGGAAAGATCAATATTCAGTCTTTAGAGAAATTCTCTTACTGCTCTGCAGATGGTCAGCCATCTCATGCTGCTTAAGTCTCCTCAAGAAGTGGAGTGTGATCTTCAGAAATGCTTCTCTGCAGCTCTTTCTTTCATCTTCATCCTCTCCTTCAAACATCTCCTCATCCTCCATCTGGCTCTTTAAAGTTTCTGGGTGATCTGGACACAGAACCTTCTTGATTTTCTCCAGCTCATTCTTCACAAACATGGTGATGTTGTCCTCCAGCCGCTGGAAAAGAAGACTATATGAATTACCCAGTGGTAAATGGACTGGTTCTTATATAGCTCTCTTTGATACTCTGTGCACACAAAGTATTTATACAACATGCCTCATTCAACCAAGCACATTGTTCTATGCTTAAATACTTTCTTTCACACTCTGATGGATGCATCAGAGGGCAGCTTGGGTTTAGTACGTTACCCAGTACATTTGCCAGCCAGGGTTTGATTCACAAACCTTCTGACTAGTAGCTGACCTGCTCCCCTCCTGAGCTACAGTCACCCCAATCTGACTGAAATCATGGAGCCCAAACTCTGATTTATGTTGGACACACTGACAATCCTCTGGTCCACAAAGTGCAGCATAGAGGTGACTGAAAAGAACAAATGTAAACGTAGTACTACAAACCATAACCACAGAGTCCAGGTGTGTTTGATGTTGCTGTGCAGACTGACCAGTGGAAACCTCTGCTCTCTGCTGGTCCACTCTGTGGAGGAGTAATGTATAATTAGCTCATGTTATGTCTGTCCACACACAGACACAAGCTAAAGGTCCATGAAGTGATGTTTGGATGGGTTCAGTCAATCAGATGACTGTCATGGTGAAGCTTTGCTAGTCCTGGTGATCCCACTGAGAATTAACAACTCAGTTTCCAGATGTCTGTAGTTTTCTGCTCAGTTTCTTTAGTCCCAACAGCTCTTACCATCTCCTGCATAAAGCTTTCCCTCCATGCTCAGATGCCCTGGAACAAGGTGCTCTCTTTATATCAGTGACTGGTTTAAAGGGACAACTTGCAGTGCTCGCCAAACTTTGTGTCAGCAAAAGTAGTTCTAATGTTTCTTACATTTATTACATTTTTACATTTTTACACACACAAATCAATGAACGCAAAAACATGAACTTTCCAGATATTTTGTTTTACAATGTTACAAATCTCAGTTCACAACTACACAGTCTGATTTACAAGTACAAAATATTTATGACCACAGTTTGAGCCGATGTATGTCCCGAGTCTGTGGACTCAGTAGTTTTGTTTTGATTGTTATTGTCTTTTGTTACAATTTCATTCTGATTAAGATTTTCTAGTTCTGAGGTTTTGGTTTCTGTGTTCCCTCTGTACTGTGTTAGTATTGTGTCTCTGTGTTCACTTCCTGTTTTATTTTGACAGTGCCATGTCCTATGTTAGTGTGTCTACTTTTGCTTCCCCTTGTCTGGTTATGTCCAATGAATCCTGCTGTGTCTCCCTTTTCTCATTCCCTGATGGCTCTTTTGTGTATATGAGCCCTTTGTTTTCTCCTGCTTGTTGCTGGTTCGTCTGTGTTGTCTCCCCGTGTCTCCGTTTAAGGTTTCAGGTTAGTTTTGTAGTTTTTTCAGTTAGTAGTTATCTTAGCTTCTGCACAGGCCATCTCCACTGCACTTCACCGTTTCAATACAGCTCACTCACTTCACAGCAGTGTCGGCATCTTGGGTCCTTTATTAAATTCAACATGGCTCGCCCCGCTAGCCGTGACATAAGATGTGAAAACAATATCCAAAAAACACGAGAGACAAACAGGAAATAGTTTTAAGGTGCAGGGCCAACAAACTGAGTCTAGCCATGAACTCAGAGTTGATTGAATTAGCATTTTGAATTGGCTGATCTGAGCAATCAAGTCTATGTTCACTTTGAGTTAAGATTATACGTGATTGATGTAAAAGAAAAAAGCCGTCATCAGCAACTGATTCTGATTTAGCAGGTTTTCAAATCTAAACGGTACCCATCCCTAGCTGGCTGTAGTTAAACCTTTACTTAAAAAGCATCCCTAGACCCAGCTGTACGGCTTATCTTCTGAGCAGCGCAGTGTCAGAGTGAACAACACAGGAAAATGATCAGAGATGCCCAACTCAGATATTTCAGTGACGCACACATCCCGCCCGTGGAAAAGCTCCAAGTCTAGTGTGTGACCTTTTTCATGTGTGGGACCAGTAACCCACTGGGTCAAGTTAAAAGAGTCAATAATATTTAAAAAGTCCTTGACCAGAAGTTTAAAGTCACAGCAGACATGGATGTTGAAATCACCAAGGCAGCCTCATCAGAAGACATAGCACACCCAGCTCTATCTGTCCATGAAGCCAGATAACACACACCAATGAGTTAAACTGCAGGAATGTCTTAAAGACATAAAGACCTGGATGGCCGCTAACTTTCTGCTTCTTCATTCAGATCAAACTGAGGTTATTGTACTCGGCCCTGAAAAGCTTAGAAATATGGTCTCTAAGCAGATTCTTACTCTGGATGGCATTACCTTGGCCTCCAGTAACACTGTGAGGAACCTTGGAGTCATTTTTGACCAGGACATGTCCTTCAATGCACATATTAAACAAATATGTAAGACTGCTTTCTTCCATTTGTGCAACATCTCTAAAGTTAGAAATATCCTGTCTCAGAGTGACGCTGAAAAACTAGTTCATGCATTTATTACTTCCAGGCTGGACGACTGTAATTCATTATTATCAGGATGTCCAAAAAACTCACTGAAAAGCCTTCAGCTAATCCAAAATGCTGCAGCAAGAGTCCTGACAGGGACTAGAAAGAGAAAGCAGATTTCTCCTGTTTTGGCTTCCCTTCATTGGCTTCCTGTTAAATCCAGAATTCAAAATCCTGCTCCTCACATACAAGGTCTTAAATAATCAGGCCCCATCTTATCTTAATGACCTTGTAGTACCATATCACCCTATTAGAGCACTTCGCTCTCGCTCTGCAGGCCTACTTGTTGTTCCTAGAGTATTTAAAAGTAGAATGGGAGGCAGAGCCTTCAGTTTTCAGGCCCCTCTTCTGTGGAACCAGCTTCCAGTTTGGATTCAGGAGACAGACACTATCTCTACTTTCAAGATTAGGCTTCAAACTTTCTTCTAACTTAACGATTAAGTCCCTGTATTCCACCGTTATATGGAAATCAGCCATTATAACTTGTGTCAAATCTACTTGTACCTCACAGTTTTCTAAGTGCACAGAGAGCAGTAAACCTCAGAGCAGCAGCACTTCAGACTGTGTGCAAAAAATCTAGAAGAGAAAATATTTTGACCCATTTCTAAATGATTCTTGTGACCATGCTGCACCACAACACCTGATCTCTGGTTTCCTCACCTCTTCAATCCCACTTTAATACTTGACTAAACTCATTTTCCTGTTTAGGTGTTGAGGCAAAGCCGCCCATCTACAATGCAGGCAACAGCAAACGGAGCTATTTTTGATTCCCTTTGGGTTTTTTCTACTTTTGTGCTACAAAATGTTCAAGCTGATTAAATTCATTAGAATAAAAGTTCAGATAATTTTCTCATATTAATGTTGGAGGTAGAAATTCAGGGAACTTTGCACAAAAACTGGCAGAAATTTCCTTCAAAGATGGAGTTTTTACTTTAATACTGTGAGTACATTTCAGAGCCTGGACTCTTTTACCTTTACTTGAGTAAAGAAGCTGAATCATTATTTCAGCTTTAAGAGGGTATTTTAACACAAACATCAGTCCTTCTACTTAAGTATGTTTGACACTTTGTTTACGTCTAAATTAACTTTACTGTTAACGAGTTTTCATGTTTCTGTAATCCACCAGTGTGCTCATGCTTTTTTAAGTAAAAACATATTTTTAATGATCAAATATAATTATGTTTGTTATTTGTGGAGTTTAAATGTCCTTGACAGAGACAGATGATGATCATTATCCTGCACTGTGGTCTCAGGTTTGGTCGAGCTAGCACAAAGAATGGCTATGTTGAACTTCCTCCTGGGATCTACACTAAGAAGTGAGTCCAACATTAGCAGGGTCTCTTTCCTTTATCTGGATTCACTTTAGCATTCACAGTCACATGGAGCTTGTTATTAACTCGATAAGTCAACCCAGGGTTTCAGCTGAGCGCTCACATGAAACATGGCAGCATCTGATCAATCATATTCATGGAGACGTGTATCAGCAACAGAGCAGCTGAGTTTGCAGAAGGAAGTCAAACTAAACCACAGGAACAATATGAGGAGATTACACACATAATAAAATACTAGCAGTAACACAGCTGCTGCAGACAAATCAGTCGTGTGATCGTGTGTGAGAGGAGAAGGACTGTAAAGGAGTT
The DNA here is from genome assembly GCF_057382185.1 of Mchenga conophoros. Lineage (NCBI taxonomy): Eukaryota > Metazoa > Chordata > Actinopteri > Cichliformes > Cichlidae > Mchenga > Mchenga conophoros. The sequence continues at coordinate 22,468,217 of NC_140528.1, read as the reverse complement.
TGGTGTTAAAAGCTCTGTATGAATGTGGGAGACTTTGAAGGGCTTTAAAAAGGCCAATATAAAATAAAAGGCAGCAAAATTGCTGAGTGTGAAAGTCACCAGACTTATCAGACCTCTGTGATTAAGACCTGTAAGAACACCTGTTTGTACTTGTTGGCATTATATCAAACACACACGTATATTAAGCCTTTGTTTGAACTCTGGTTGAATTTGTTACTTTCAGACTGTGAAACATCACAGAGGCTGCAGCTGCAGATCTTTTATTCACCTGGAAATTTACTTTAAATGTTAGATGGAAAATGTATTGCTCAGTTTAACCAAAGTAAGAACAATAATCCATAAACCTTCATAAAGACAAACATCTCCCAGAACATTGAGCTGCTGAAGTGTCACTGAAGGGAAAAACTATTTGTCCTCCTCCATCCAGCAACACCTGAAAGACCTGAGTGGAAGCTCCTCCCTACACTGTGTTTGAAGCAAAGCACAAAGGAGACACCTGCTGGAGCAGCTGGAGTCCTACAGACACTCAGCCTCTTCACTACACAAACACCTCCTACAACATCCACTCTTTCCACTCTGACTGCTGTGTTTGTGGAAACACTCCAACACACACCGCTTCACATACCAACATAGAAATGTGTGAAAAAGAGCTGAGCTGATATTAAACATGAGGATTTATTCAGAAATACAGAGTCAGGAACAACATCTAGACACACATTACCTCTCAGCAGCAGAAGAACAGCCTTTAAAGTTTAGACTAAAATCCTTCGACCTGTTGCTCTTTAAGGAAACACAGCTGGGTTCAGGTCCAGGAGATTCTGGCCTCTTATTGATCCTAAAAGAAAAACAGTAAATGTAACAGCTTCATGAGACAGGAAGGAAAAACTGGAAATATTAAATTAAAGACATGATGAACAATCTCATAAAAATAATGTACTTACTCTTTGTCACATAACAGTCTTTTGTTAAATTTTACACCAACACCCTTCGACCTGTTGCTCTTTAAGGAAACACAGCTGGGTTCAGGTCCAGGCTCTGGATTAGTTTCAGGGTTATGTCCAGCTGAGCCTGGTACGCCCCACAGCTCTGGGCTTTAAAACAACACACACAGAGGTATGAGTGTGAATAATGATGGAGCAGTGATGTGAGTGCTGAGCTGTGACATGGAGAAGAGTCATGGACAGTTAGAGATGGTCATCTCACCTCTGAGCTTTGGTCTGGCTCTCATGTTCCCCACACAGAGTGCTTTTAGAGGGAGGGACTCCCTCCTCTCTGTCCTCACACTGATCCATGCTGCTCAATTCACATCAGCTCACACACACTTTCTACCTTCACCTGCAGAGGAAACACAAATCATTCATGTGCACATCAACTGAGAGCTGCAGAGGTCGTGTCTGATGTGTTGGACTAACATCCATCTGAGACGCAGCTTTCATCAGTTCACTACAAAAAGTGTCACAGAGCCCAGTTCAGCCTCCAAATCCTCCATTACTGTAGTCCTACAAAGCAGCAGGTCAAACATGGCTGCAGAGAGCAGCTTTATGTCAGTAACCATGTCCAGGACCGAGCTGACTGCTTACAGAGTTCATACTCTAACTGCTAGCTGCTCTGCTAGCTAAGCTAACTCAGTAACAGTGACTCTGACAGCAGTTACTGTGGAACAGCGGCCGAGCTCAGGACACATTCAGTGTGTTTAGTCTGAGTCCTGGACTCTGATTCAATGGATTCAATCCAGCTCAGAGTTTCATGTGTTCATCAGAATAAAATACATGTACTAATATAACAGAAGTAATGCTCTGAATGCAGGACTGTAATGGAGGATAAATAAGGTTTTTACAGCCTGAAAGAAACATTCAGTTCATATATTTGTAGACAGTGAAGCAGTTTTTAATACTGCAGCTGTTTCCTTCACCTGTGTGTGTGTGAGCCACACCTTCATGTGCTGCTTTAGAAATATGTGGTCTGACTGCTCAGACTGAGTCTAGGAGGAAAGTTCACACGCTGGAGAAAGTTTTGTTCCTAACTTTGTCAGAGTTCGGCTCCAAAGACAAAGAAGACGGAGCTCACAGTCTGTAGATGGTCCTCAGTGTGTGTGTGAAGCACACAGGAGTGTGTTTATGTCAGCAAATCAGTGTGTGTGAAGAGTCTGAGGGAGTGTGTGAATGAGACTCAACACTGAACAGTCCAAGAAAAGCGTCTGGACTTCTTTAAGTTTAACTTAAAGAAGTCCAGACGCTTTTCTTTTTGTCTCCATAATGTCTCCATAATGCTGCAATGTTATCTGCCCCAGAAACACACTGCAGAAGCTCTGATGGTGACACAGAAAAGTCACAGTGGAGATACTTCTGTCCACCTTTGATTAGACTCATTATAAAAAGGAAACAAAGTTTGAACACAGTCATGTTTCCAGTTCACTGACTTACATTTATTCCATGGACACTCACTCTAACCTGAACCACAGCTACAACCCAACATTGTTGAGGCCTCATCTCCTCCTTTCCTGACTGTAGAGGTTAAATATGCAACAACCAACAAATAAAAGAATTTGGTTCATTTCAAAGAAATTCACACGGCGACCAAGTAAAGTAACCGTAGTAAAGGAGACAACATCCCGTTGATGGTGGGATTATTTGAAAGATTTGCTTTAGTCACGTCACCAAATGCAGTTGAACCACCCGTGGATCCATGTTTGACCATTCTACCACTCTGAGCTCTGCTTTTGAATCATTTTATTATTATCATCATTCATTTATTCATTCTTTGGAGGGGGGCTATTTCCTAATGCCGCCCTAATAAGCTGATGTTCAAGGGGAAATATAACAGAAACTCTTTCAGTGTTATTCATTAATAAATTAACAGATAAACTGTGAAGAAGAAAAAACTGAGATTTAAAGGAGAGAGTGAGAAACTTGATCATCCATCCTCATAATACATGTTTATCAGTATCTGCTGTGACCATACTGCAGTAATAACTACAAGTCTACATTTCTGTGACTGTTGATCAATCACAGCAGGAATCTGAGCTCATCTCTGCACACAGAGCAGCTTCAGCTCTGGGATAAACTGCTCGCTTCACGTCCTTCTCAGCTCACAGACACTCATCCTGATATTTTCCTTTAACATTTGATGGTATAATTCATCTGAGTTTACACTTTATCTGCATAAATACAGAAAAACAGACCCAAACACCAGAAACCATCAGTTTCACGTTCAACGGGAAGTGGCTCAAACGTCACAGTTTCATAACGTCACCCTGAACTCCACTCACGGAGTTTCTGTCGCCATTGTAGTTTTTAAAGTCCCGTGATAAAGGCGGGTCTTTCTGTGAATCCGCACGCTCATTGGCTAATAGCTCGAGATTGACACATCGTTATCCAATGAGCGTGCGGGAACTTCCGACATAAAGTTGTTTCCTTTGAAAAACCAAAGTCTGATTATTTTTGCCTCCACTGACGGAGCCTGTTGTTCCCGCCACAGAGACACAGTAATGTCAGAGCGGTGTTAACACTCACCCTGCCTCAGCACAGCTCTCACTCTCCTCCTGCTCTCTCACACTAAACGGAGGCTCAGCTAAACTCACTTCCTCTCTACTTACAGGAAACCAGCGCTCAGAGGAGCCGACCGGCCTCACATTTCACCCACAGACACGAACAGCGTGGAATTATTTTATGTCATAAGAAGAAACATATTCATGTAAACACTCACCTGCCTCAGCTCCACCTTCCTCCTCCTGCTTTCACTTTCACTGCTGCTCCCTAAACACAGAGGATGCTGGGACTTGTAGTTGTTTCCTTCCGGTGCGGTCTTCCTCTTTGTTTGTGTTTGTGTTCAAGTTATTTCGATCATGTAAACATCAACAGAACACGTGAAGCCACACAGAGTTTGTATGTCGAGGTGGGTAGGAGGGTTTGAGGGTTTGGGGAGGGGTCAGAGGGAAGAGGTCTCTCAGTCTTGACAATCCACATTGATGGCATTGCATCTTTCAGCGTGTTTGTGGGTCGATTTGGATGCTCCAGGTGTGAGAGCAGCCACTCAGCCTCTGCTGCAGATGTGTGTCACAAGTTCATCTAGTAGTGAGACGGTGGCGCAAGATGGCGAGTTGAGCAGTCGCACGAATTAGGAGCTCGTTGAACTTGTCCCAGAATTTACTTTGTGTTCGTTATTGTTTCCACTCGAAAGTAGTAAAATGACTGCCCCAAGTATAGTTAAACCTGCTAAATTCAAACTCGACCTCAAAAAACAAGAAACAACATCGCCATGTGATGGAAAGGAAGACAGCAGAGAAGGAACGGATCATGACTACGTAGAAAAAACCTTGAAAAAAGAGTGGACGAGCAGCTAGCTGACCTGAGTGTGCAATGCAAGCAAGCTAGTACGATGCTAGCCAGCCTAGCCAAAGCGGTTCAGTTCAACTCGGAGGAGGTGAAAGAATGTAAACAAAAGGTTAAAGAGTTGGAGAGACGAAACGAGCAGTTGACCAAAGATAACTACGATCTCAAGGAGAGAGTGTGAGAGCAAGAAAGGTACAAAATGAGGTGGTGCCTCCGGATTAAAGGATTAGAAGAGAAAAGAGATGAAGGTGTCAGATCGCTGGTTATTGGAATTCTTGGCAAGATCGCACCTGATATGATATCAAAGCTTGAAGAATCTGTGGATGTGGTGCATAGAGTTGGGAAGAAGATTGAGAACAAGGTCCGACATATCATCATTCTGTTTGCTCTGAGACACGTGAAAGAGGAGATTTGGCGTCGCACCAAAGATTCGGCTGTCTGTAAGAACGGCGGTTTCCACTTCGCTGAGGTACTGCCGCGGGAGGACTGGGAAGAGAGGAGGCGGCTGTGGTCGCAAATTGAACAAGCCAGACGGGCTGGGAAACGGGCCTTTTTCCGGGGTCCTCATGGATACATCGAAGGACGGAGGATCATCGACGTTGAATGAAAGACTTGATGTAAGACTGTATACAGTGGAATATTATTAATGGGACAAAAGAGTTCTACTTAAAGTTAAAGGTTATTAGTCACTGAGTTGGTGACAAGTGTTACAATTTAAACTCATGTTTATATATTTTTCTTTTCTTTTTAAAAAAAAAGTTATTTTCTTAGCATACTCTTATTATGGTTCACTCAAAAATTTCTTTTGGTTCATTAAACGTTCGGGGTTTGAAGGAAATTGTTAAGAGAAAGGCACTTTTTTTATTTTGCAAGGGGCAAAAATGTCACTGTCTGTTTTTACAAGAGACTCACTCTGTGGATGCCGATGTTACCTTTTGGGCTAATCAGTGGGGAGACAAGATTCTTTTCAGTCGTGGATCTAACAGATCTGGAGGTGTGGCGATTTGTTTTAATAAGTTCCCAGGGGAGATTATAACATATAAAGCTGATAGTGAGGGTCATTGGTCAACTGCAGCTTGAAGAGCGAAGGTATATTTCTAATTGTTACAAATCTTTATGGACATAATAACGAAGGTCAAAATAAACGTCTATTGGAAAATCTAACAAATGTTATTTCAGAGTTTAAAGTTATGTACCCCACAGATTACATCCTAATAGGAGGAGACTGGAACATGACCTCAGATGAATGGATGGACAGATGGCCTCCTCGCTTAGGAAGGAGGCAACAGAATAACATTATTGAGAACTTTTCTAGTGATAATAATTTTACAGACATTTGGAGAAGTTTGAATCCTGGAGTTAAGAATTATTCATGGTTTAAACCTAATGGAGAAAGCAGGTCAAGAATTGATTATTGGTTAGTGAGCGATGACATTTTGAGGTGTACTTCACCATCTAAAATCTCCAAAGCACCCCTATCTGATCACTGTTTCATTGATCTTGTCTTAGAACCAACAAGGATGAAACGTAGTAGCAGGGGATATTGGAAATTTAATGCCAGCCTTTTAAATAAGGACAAGTATTGTGATAAAATTAGACATAAAATTACAGATATAAAAAATGATGACTCAGTAGTGGGTAATATACAGAAATGGGAACTTATTAAATTCAAAATCTGAGAATTCACTATAAAATTCTGCAAAGAACTGAACAGGGAAAAACGGGAATATGAAAGTAATTTACTTCGTGAAATAACTCAGTGCTGTAGTAAAGAAAAACTAAACGTGCAAGAAAAGAATAAATTGATGGAGTTACAAACTAAATTAGACGATCTTTACCTAGAGAAAGCCCAGGGTGCCTTTATAAGATCGAGAGCCAAGTGGATTGAGGCAGGTGAAAAGAACTCATCATATTTTAGTAAGCTGGAAAAGTGCAGACAGCAGAGAAATCTAATCTCAAGCTTGTTGATAAATGGGACTGAATGTAAAGATTTCAGAAAGATTGGAAAAGAAGTCTTCACTTTTTATTCCAAATTGTACTCCTCAGAATATTCAGCAGCTGATTCTGATAGTTTCTTTGATAACATTCATAATCTCATCCCATGTATTGACAAGCCGTTCAAAGATCTGTGTGATTCAGAGCTTAAAATTGAGGAACTGGATTTGGTGGTCATGAAAATGGCATTAAACAAGTCCCCAGGGACAGATGGACTCACTACTAATTTTTATCAATTCTTCTGGAAGGACCTAAGAACTTTATTGTTTGATGCATTAAAGGAATCGATAGAGAAAAAAGAAGTGATGCCGAGCACGAAACAAGGGCTGATAACCCTGATCCCTAAATCGGGTAAGGATAAAAGAATTTTAGACAATTTAAGACCCATCACCTTACTAAACACTGACTATAAGATCCTGTCTGGAGCTGTAGCTGAGAGGCTAAAGAAAGGCATCTCAAACATTATCAGTGAAACACAATCAGGTTTTTTGAAAGGAAGACTAATTCATAACAATATTAGGCTGGTTTTGGATCTCCTTGAATACAGTGAATTAATCCAAGAGAGAGGGTACATCCTGTTCTTGGATTTTTACAAAGCATTTGACTCAGTTGAACATACGTTCATATTAAAAACTCTGCAGTCTTTTGGTTTTGGAGAGGAATTTATCAATGTTATAGAGATGCTATATAATGACATTAACAGCTCTGTTTTGCTAGAACATGGTACATGTTCAAGGTTTGAGGTTAATAGAGGGATAAGGCAGGGATGTAGCAGCTCACCACTTCTGTTCATCATGGTTGCTGAGCTGTTGTCTATTTTGATTAAAAACAGTCACATTGAGGGGTTAACTGTGATGGGTGAACAGATAATAATCAGTCAGCTGGCAGATGATACCACCCTGTTTCTAAAAAATGAGGACCAGATTCCTTTAGCCTTGCAGGCGATCAACCATTTCTCCAAAGCTTCTGGCCTACAGCTGAATATTAATAAATGCAAAATTCTAGCTCTGCATGAGTGTCCCCTGCAAGCAATAAATAATATGCAGATCAAAAAAGAGGTGAAGTATCTGGGCATTGTAATTTGCAAGGATAAGACATCAACAGAAAATAAGAATATCTGTACCAATATAGAAAAGTGTAAGTCAATTTTAAACATGTGGCTGCAAAGGGACATAACTCTGTTTGGGAGAATCTTGCTAACCAACATGGACAGTCTGTCCAGACTCATCTATCCAGCCTTTTCTCTGCCCATACCTCCAAAACTAATTAAATCTATAAATACTCTTAATTTTAGGTTCATATGGAGGAACAAATGTCATTATATAAAGAAAAATGATGTGATTAAGAATTATGAAGAGGGTGGGGCTAATGCCACTGACTTTGATGTTATGAATGGTGTACTAAAATTGAAATGGTTAAGATCTTTCATTAGGAACAAAAATTCCTTTTGGAACATTATTCCCAATGTGATTTTTGGCAAAATGGGTGGAATAGACTTTTTGTTACGTTGTGACTTTGATTGCAGTTCGTTACCTGTTAAACTCTCAGCTTTCCATCAGCAGGTCCGTCTCTACTGGAAATTAATCTATAAACATAGCTTTACTCCTCACAACACCCCTATATGGAACAACAGGTATATCCGTTTGTGTAGGAAATCTGTGTACGTGGATGAATGGAGATCTAAAGGGATTTGGGCTGTAGCTCATTTTATGGATGATAATGGGGTCTTACTAAAACATGAGACGTTTTGTGAGAAATTTGATGTAAGATGTACTGCTAAGAGATATAAATCCCCAGTGAAAGCCATCCCAGTCCCTTTGAGATCAATGATAAAAGAAGATATTGTGCACTCTAAAATTTCTCCTGGACTGAGGCAGCTCTGCATAGCTGGAGTTGAATTTGGTGACAGCAGGTTTACAAACAAAGTGATCAGGAATATTTTGATAAATGAAATTTGCCCTAATCCGGTTAAAAGAAATTATATCCTTAAAGAATTTGAGACCATGGAGGTTAAGGCGATAAGACAAAAGTCTACAGGGAGAGCAGAATTATTAGGCAAATGAGTATTTTGTCCACATCATCCTCTTCATGCATGTTGTCTTACTCCAAGCTGTATAGGCTCGAAAGCCTACTACCAATTAAGCATATTAGGTGATGTGCATCTCTGTAATGAGAAGGGGTGTGGTCTAATGACATCAACACCCTATATCAGGTGTGCATAATTATTAGGCAACGTCCTTTCCTTTGGCAAAATGGGTCAAAAGAAGGACTTGACAGGCTCAGAAAAGTCAAAAATAGTGAGATATCTTGCAGAGGGATGCAGCAGTCTCAAAATTGCAAAGCTTCTGAAGCGTGATCATCGAACAATCAAGCGTTTCATTCAAAATAGTCAACAGGGTCGCAAGAAGCGTGTGGAAAAACCAAGGCGCAAAATAACTGCCCATGAACTGAGAAAAGTCAAGCGTGCAGCTGCCAGGATGCCAGCATAGGAAAATTGGGTTGAACAGTGAGACTGCATTTGTGGGGTTTAGAAACATCCAGAGCATCGCAACAGAAAGGTAAATAAAAAAAGTAAGAGAGAGAGAGAGATAAAGAAATAAATGAACTAATAATACATAAATGAATAGAAAAATAGAAAACACACATGTAGAAATTGTCACATGTGAAATTGTTTTTGGAGAGAATCAGAAGTGAGACAGTTTGAATCCACAGTTCAGCGCAAAGATGCAGGAATTAAATCTGATTATAAAAACACATCGAGGCAACGAAGACCAGCTTACACTCAATATTAATATGAACACACAACATACACGCAATGAAGACATGCTTACACTCATGAATGTGAATACATGACATAAATGCTGAATGGTGTAGATTTAACACACTTAAAGGCTGAAGCTGAGGAATAACTCAGGAAGTTGCAGGACAATAGAGCGACTTTTGTGACAAGGAAAAAGAGACTGGGAGGACCAACCAGGGATTAGAAGCTTAAAGCAGGTTTAAAATAGTGAATTAGAAGTGGTTTCCAGCTGATTGAGCAAAAGAAGTGACGACTGTAGAAATAAAAATAAAAGAATAATAATTGAATTATGCAGCAATGTTTTGAATATGCATTTCTGTTGTCAGGGCAACTTCTCGAGATGTGACTCAATATGCAAATTAGTTGAATGAGTGGGGACAGAAAAAAAAGAAAAACTCAAGTTTCCTGTCTGAGACATGAGTGAAGTTTGCATTGAGAGAAATATATCTGTGACTGTGTGAGAAGAACTGTTTGGTCAAATATATGATAGCAGCCGCAGGACAATTAAATAAAGTCTGTGACTAAGTGCAGTCGTGCAGATTTGGAGAAGAAGTTTATAATTTAGTGATGACACATTGTTATAAAGTGTTTAGAAAGGGCTTAATGGGAATATTACTGTTGGGCAAACTGTGCGGCTTTAACAAGATTTTCTGTGTATTTAGCAGGTGAAACTCTGTCAGCTGACTTCAGACTGTCAGGAAGCTGAAGAACCTGAGGCCAACCACTGAAACATGATGTGGGCAAAATGAACAGAGGGAGGGATTTTAAAGGTGAACATTTAGGACTTACTGCAAATGTTACTATGTCAAAGTTACTGTGACTCAAACAGAGGAAATTCTGATTTTTTTCTTTCCACACCCAGCATGTTTTGGGTGTTATATGCTATTAAATACTTTTAAATAAATTAAAAAGTATTTAATAGCATATAACACCCAAAATATGCTTCGGTTCACATTTAACTCCAGAAAATCATCAGTCAAAACATGGATATTACCTGACCACAGATTCGTGGTGACGTCACTGCTCTTTTAACTGTTCGGTGTCTTTGTTTGTTTGCTGGTTGTAGAAATGGTTTATATGAGCTTTGAGCTGAGAGTCAGAGGTTTCTGTGGACACTGCTCATGTCAGCACTTATATTTCTGACCTTTTCTTATAACCGATTAAACATGATCTCCTCCCTTTTGCCCCCATTTTTGGTGGTGTAGGTACAAATGATCAGGCATGACATTCTCATAATAAATAAGATACTGCAAATAATTATTTCTGCATTTGTGCGATTGAAGTGAATTGAAAATGTGTATGAAATGACACTGTTTTAAAGATTTGGCCTAAATAATTTTGGAGTGAATGAGTCTAAACATGATGACCTAACTAGTGATACCCTGACACACACACACACACACACACACACACACACACACACAGCATGTTATGCCAGTTTCAGCTGAAACTATGTTTCAAACCATGTTCCGGGTTTTTAGTTCACCATTTATGAGGCTTCAAGAAGAAAATAGAAGACAGATCTGAATGTTTGAAAATGTTTTGGAAAGATTCTGTAAAGATGAGATGAAAAATACTCAAAGGATAAATTTAATTGGTTTATTATTTAGATAAGTTGAAAAAAGTTAAACAAGTAAATGAAGAAACAAGGCAGAGGAGAGAAAAGCCCAACAATCCCCTCTGAGCAAGCAGTTGGCGACAGTGGGGAGGAAAAACTGCCTTTAAACGGGCAGGAACCTCCGGCAGAACCAGGCTCAGGAGGGGACAGTCAACGGCCGGGACTGGTTGGGGGGGTTAACAGAGGTGGAGCAAGACGAGGCTACATCAGGTGAGGAAGCAGTAGCCTCTCTCCTCCGGAACAAGTGGAACCATTTTCTCTTTTTTTTCATGCACTTTTCCACGAGCGCTTTTTTCTCCAGGATGAGATTTCTCAGCTCATCGATGGTTTCTGCGTTTTGTTCTTCAAGTTTCTCACATCTTTGTTCCACCTCTTCCAATGTTGCTTGTTGTTCTTCAAGCTTGTCTTTGAGTTGTTTGGATGTTGCCTCCTGTATCAGCTTGTCCTTGTGCATGTCTGCATTTCTCTGTTGGACCTCTTTGTGCTTGTCTTCTAACTGCTCGTTTCTTTTCTGGATTTCTTGGAGCGTGAGCTGCAGGTCTTCATGTATTTTGTCTTCTTGTTGTTTTTGCGCCTGCATTTGAGTGTTTTCACGCTTCAAGTTATTGAATTCCACCAAAATCCCCTTAACGAGCTCGGAGTTGTTTCTCGCTATCTGATCGATCCTTCTCTGCATCTGTGAGCAGCGTTTCTCCAGTTTGTCCTTTTCTTCTTCCACTTTAGTTGCTTTGTCCTCCAGCTGATTACAAAACTCTTGCAGTTTTAGATTTTTAGACTCAAAGTCCTAGATGATACGTTTTCCTTCTTTCAGTCTTTCTTGCTGTTGATCTTTCTGTTGAAGAAGGTCTTTATTTTGGCGCAGTGTTTCATCCAGGCTTTCTTTCAGCATGCGGTATTTTTCCTGCATGCTCTTCAGTTCGTGCTGCATGTCTCGTTGCTTTTTGTCCTGCTCTTCCTTCTGTTGGAGGAATTCTTTCTTTTCTTCCACAGCTTCATGGAGCTGTCTTTGGAGGAGCCGATTTTTTCGGTCCATGTATTGGAGATCCCGTTGTATCTTATCAGTCATCGTTTTCTTGTCTTGGAGCTGGTTGGTCATTTCTTTTAGTTCTGCACTCTTTTGCCTGTTTTCTTTAATGAGGTGCACAATCTGCTCTCGGCTCTGAGCAAACTTGATTCCCCAGCCCTCATTAATAATTTTTATGTCCGGCTGGCGCTGTTGTCTTTCTTCCAGCTCTTTATTTTGGGCTTCCATTCGTCTACATTTGTCCTCCAGTTGAAGTTTCTCTTCTTCAATTTGTTGCATTTTTTTCTGGAGAAAGTAGTTTTCCTTCCTACTCTCCTCTAACGCCCTTTGGAAGGATGAGGAGCCATTTGGGGAAATTGGCCGGCCACGCCAGGAAGGAGAGGCGGCGTAATCTTTTTGAATTGGTTGTTTTTTTCTTGGAAACATGTTGGAGTTTCTATACGATGACTTTGAAGAGCTTGTGGTGAACGTTTTGTAGGCTGCAAACACAGATGCTGCTGAAACGAACTAAAACTTGCTGTTTCTCACCCCTACTTAAGGAAAAACATCAAAGGACTTAAGATTCTTAAGATCTATGACATCATCACTCCCTAAGCCAATGAGATTGTCACAAGACATTTTGGAATGGGGTATTTTTTTTTAAACTGTTTTCAAACTTAACTTAAAATTTCAGTGTTTCCTGGTTGTGGACTATTGGTTAGTCCAGCCGATTAAGAAATTAATTGTCACAAACATCCCTAATATTATATAACAGACGACAGAAAACACAAGTTTTTTTTCTACTCAATAGAGGTATAATAAAAGTTTTTTTAATTATCCTACTTTTTATAAAAGAGAACATTTATTAAAGATTATGTATTTAATTAAAAAACTCTGTTCATCTAAAGCAGGGGTCAGCAACCTTTAAGACCCAAAGAGCCAAAGAGCCATAATTGGCCTATCTGGGGTTGAAAGGCTCGATAAATGCACGGCGTTTCGCCGGGTACACCGGCTTCCGCGAGTGTGACGCTTATTTTGAGCGATGAAAAAATAAGAAAATATAATTTTATTTGTATATTGCAAAATCACAATAATCTTCCAATTTAGAAATACAAGTTAAAAAAAGAACTAACATAAATAAAATACACTTCAGCTAATTTATTTTCACAAACCACGCGGAGCCGCACTATAAGGACTAAAGAGCCGCAGGTTGCCGACCCCTGATCTAAAGGGTTTAACAAAAAGGGGGAGCTTCCTGCTGGAAATTGAAATGTCCCCATGTCCCCACTGGGCGATCGTGGCTCAAGAGTTAGGAGTTCGCCTTGTAATCGAGCCCCGGCTTGGACAGTCTCGGTCGTTGTGTCCTTGGGCAAGACACTTCACCCGGCAAGACACTTCACCCGTTGCCTACTGGTGGTGGTCAGAGGGCCTGGTGGCGCCCCAGGGTGGCTGTAGCTACATCACCAGTGTGTGAATGTGTGCGTGAATGGGTGGATGACTGAACGTGGGTGCTTAACTAGTTAAAAAAACAAACAAACATCAGTCTCTTATTTTTTATGTCACACAGGAAAGAAGCTTCAATGTCTGATGAGAAGACATTAATTTGTTGGTGTTTGTGGTGTTTGGTGCAGTTTTCTTGTTCTCTGGCTTGTTGTTTATTTACAGTGGAGATGAAGATCTCTAACAAGTTGATTTGTTCACATTTGCACATTTTTAAGAGGAATGTGTTTTTTTGAGTTTGTACACTATATGCATGTAAGGCAACCGTTTCCTTTTTCTGTATTTTTGTGTGCTGCTCTTTTAACAAAAGGGGAACAAAAGACATTTAAATCGACCTCAGATGATTTGTTTAAATTTTTACAAGGTCTTACTGAGGTGATGCAAAGTGAAACATGCTTCTTTTTTGGTAATGTGCTGGAAAAGCTTGAAAATTGACCTTGAATGTGCTTAAAAAGTGCTTGAATTTGACCCTAAAAATGTGTATGAACCCTGCATATATTGCAGTATTTACAGTTTATAGTAGGAATTTCATGGCAACAGCTAATCTTTATTTTGTTTACTGGGAAATGAAATGCTGCCAATTCACAAAGCTGTGCTTCAGCTGCACTTCCTGTTGTAGACTTGTGATGCACACAGGCTCTGTTCCAGCACTCAGCATGTTCTTCCTTATTTGCTCCACCAGGGGGAGCTCCTAAACTATGACATCCTGATAGGAGTGAACCAGGGAGAGGGGCTGAAGTTTGTGGACGACAGTGAGGACAACGACGGCATCTCAGCTGCGGCGTTCGACTACACCATCTCCAACTTTGTTGACAACCTCTACGGCTACCCAGAGGGTGAGGACGCCACCTCTGTACACTGCCACTTTTTCAGTTATTCCATTTTACAGCCTCCTCTCACTTAACTGCATTTTGCAGCATCATCAGGTTTTGTCTCATTAGGAGCCGCGTTTGTTGATCTGTTAGTTTTTTTCTGTTTGCTGTATTCATTAAAATAAACGGATAATCGTCAAAATGACAAATGTGGACAATTATCAAAGCTTACATTACAATTCTGACAGCTTGAGTTCACATGAATTTTCAAAAGAATATAAAAAGCTGTGAAAGTGCTTTAAGCGTTTAAAACATGCGAGTAAAGAATGGAATCAGTAACATGTGAGCCCAGTGAAGTGCATCAAACAAGACAAGCGTGCTAAAGAGAGCCACTCATCCACATCACGGCGTGTCTGCGCCTTAACCTTTGAGGCTCTGTGGGCAGTAATGCTATCATCCCCCAGGTAGTGGGCTCCCAATCTCAGTGTCGGTGTTTCTGACAGATCGGCCTGCGAACCCCTCACAGCCGGACCACAGTCACAGTACAGACATGTTTGGATAATGCAGTCATGCTTCCTCTCTGCTGCCTGTCACTCCTTCTGTTATCAGAAAGACTTTTTTTTCCTCTCTAGATTTCTCACTCGCTTCCTGTTTACGGACCACCAGTGGGTGGCACCAGCTGTGGCCACTGCCAAACTCCATGCTGAGTTTCAGTCCCCAGTTTACTTTTACACGTTCTACCACCACTGCCAAACCGAGACGCGGCCCGAGTGGGCCGACGCCGCGCACGGAGACGAGATACCTTACGTGTTCGGCGTACCGATGATCGGTGCCACGGACCTGTTCCCGTGCAACTTCTCCAAGAACGATGTGATGCTGAGCGCTGTGGTCATGACTTACTGGACTAACTTCGCAAAGACTGGGTAGGCCTCATGTCACAGTAGTGTAAACTGTACACGTTACTGTATGTTCTCTGACAGCCTTCTAGTCATCTTGAATACTTGAATCTAGGTTGCTAGTTTAATTCCCGTGTGGCTTTGAAGAATTTAACATACTGGTTCACCAAAAGCATCCAGATCCCAGAGCAGCCGGTTGGTCTTAGATAGTTTAAAGGTTGCACAGAGAATGGGCCTCCTGTCTGTATTCAGTGTATTGATTCCACATGTTACTTATAATGGAGACTGAATATAACTTTGAACTGAAACGTTTAACCTTTATGCTCCACCAGGGACCCCAACCTGCCCGTCCCTCAGGACACCGAGTTCATTCATACCAAGCCCAACCGCTTCGAGGAGGTCATCTGGACCAAGTTCAACTGGAAGGACAAGCAGTACCTTCACATCGGTTTGAAACCTCGTATCAGAGACAACTACAGAGCTAACAAAGTGGCCTTTTGGCTGGAATTAGTCCCTCATCTTCACAGCCTGCACGACGTGCTCTTTCCCACCACTACGCGCTCCCCCGCAGGCCGTGACCCCGGCACCATGAGGCCCAGAAACAACGTTCCTCGAACCACTCGTCATCCTTACCCTACCTTCCCATCAGATCCTGAGCCCGAGGGCTCAGAGCGCCCGCCCCAGGACCTCTTTCCTGGAGACACCCGCGACTACTCCACCGAACTGAGCGTGACAGTTGCAGTTGGAGCGTCGCTCTTCTTCCTCAACATCCTGGCCTTCGCCGCCCTTTACTACAAGCGTGACAAGCGGCACGAGATGCGCCGGCACCGGCTGTCCCCTCAGCGGGGCGGCCCCGCCAACGACCTGGCTCACAGGCAGGAGGAGGAGATCATGTCCCTGCAGATGAAGGACTGGGAGCACGACGCTCACCACGACATGGAGCCCCTGCGACCCCACGACATCCTGCGGCCCGCCTGCCCTCCCGACTACACCCTGGCGCTGCGCCGCGCCCCCGACAACGTGCCGCTGATGACGCCATACACCATCACCGTGATCCCCAGCACCATCACCAGCATGCAGCCTCTTCACGCCTTCAACACATTCCCCTCCACCGGCCACAACAACACCCTGCCCCACCCCCACTCCACCACCAGGGTATAGTAGGGACAGGCCCGACACAGCGCCACCTAGGGACCAGGAACACTGGCTCTGCTACCGCTCTGGAAGGGAGGCCTCTAGACGTGGGCCTTCGTTCTGTCCTCTTATTCTCTTCTTTCTCCAAAAGCAACTACACCTGCTGCGTCATGTGCTGTGAAACTTGGCAGCTCCCTCCACTGGTGGCATGTGGAGGTGCAACTGAAGTGTCCAGCAGCAGATGAGCAGTTTGGGGTGGGTGACTCAGATCTTTCAAAGATACTGTTTTCAAAGACGGTCTGCTGTTTCCAGGCTCAAGACCTCCAACATTTGTCAAAGGGACGAATGCTCTCTCGCTCCTCGCTGTTTTCTCTTTTTTACATCTCTTTTTCCATCTCCTGTGTGTTATGTGCACATTATGCTTCTCTTTTCTACATCCGTGTTTTATTACTGCTCTCTTCCTCTCATTTGACACGCCTCCCTCCTGCTCTTCTCTAAAAATTCCCGATCTGCTGAGCAGTCTGGAGGCGGGAGGCGTACACTAAACATATAACTATGAAAACACTGATATCTTTCATTCGACCAGCATTTTTAGGTGCCAAGTAAGTACTGCTGTGTTTCATTTCTCATCGAGGGAGAAGAAAAACGAAAGAAAAATAGAGTATCGCTATTTACCGTCAACTAACAGAGTTCTGTCATGTTCTCATGACAAAGTGCCAAACTGGCCTCAGTCGTGATTTTCTTTCTTCCATCTTCTCTCTTTTTGTTGTTTTGTTTGAAGCATTTGTTTAATTGTTGTTTTTTATTGTGTGGAAAGAATTTTTCTGAAAATATAGATATAGAGAAATGATATTATATATAGTTCTATATAAAATGTGTACAAAGGAGAAAGTATATAAAAGGGTTTTCTCAGTGGGGGATCTATGCATGAATTATTTTTAAAGACGCGGGGAAAAGGACACTGTACCTGTCGATGCACGTTTCCCAAAATCTAAACGAGTCATATCGCTCCATGTTTGCTACTTTTGGTTTTTGGTTTTCTCCCGCAGAGTAAGAGCATCGCAGGAGCATTACAGGAGCATCGCAGGAGCATTGCAGGAGCTCCTGAAGTCAAACGACGCCTCCCAGCACTCATTTATTAAAACGGAGTCGATGCCAAAAGTCTTAAACGTTAGAATCAAAGCAACAGCTGTGAACTCAGTCATGGTGTCATGTGCAGCCTCCATCTTACTGTCACTACTTTTTCATTTTAGGGTACGTGAGGTAAAGCGTCCGTCGATGTAGCTTGATTGTACAAAACTATTTTTCTACGTTATTAACAAAACAGAGCAGAGACTGATGCTGCTCCTGTCTGACCCCCTTATGTCTGCCACATGTGTATTCTGACTTCATATCATCACTGCTCCCTCCCTCCTCCTCTCTCCATCCTACACCGCCTTTGTTATTTAACACCGACCCCCCCAAACTGATAATCAGACAAATTCCCAAACAGCTGACTTCACTGTGTCGACACCGTTCCTGACTATTTCTGACCTCAGCTCAGCTCTGCTATTATCCTCACATTAAGGGTTCGTTCACCTGCCTGCAGATGATCTGTGAGCTCGTCGGTTGTAAATTAAACTCTAAGCACACTGAGGGTAACCGGGAGGCGTTCAGGGCCTGCAGTGCAGAGCTGCAACATGAAAAAAAGGGATGGGGGCTCAGATCTCCTGAACAGGGTGGAAACAACACGGTGGGTTTGTGCTGTTTGTGATTCCTGCTCCGTCACTCTGGTGGAGACCACTGCAGCTCAGCAGCGCTCCCTGCTGACCCTCTGATGAAGATGTCAACAGTATGTAAACTGAGCTGATGTGCTGCTGTTTGAGCCCACGTGGTAGCGTACGTCCAGTATGGGAGAACTTAGTCACCGGTGCTGTCTTTGCTTGTGCTCTAGCTTTAGCCTGTTTGATTGTTTGTTTTCTATTTTATTACTGCCTAAAAGGGGAGGTGGGGGAAACACATGCCTGACTTCTCCTGTCAGAGGTTTTGTAAGCTCAGTGGAAGGGAAACGTGCACAATGTAAATCATAAAACAACTGAGTGGGGCTGTGCTGCAGGTGGATCAGTGCTGTGGACAGTAGCTGTGGAAAAGAGACTGGACAAAGACTCTCAGCCTTAAATACAGGACAGAGGATGATCCGATCATCTTTCAGCTAACAGTGTCGAGCAGAAGGACGGCCGGCTGATGCGTCCGTACGAACCCTTTTGTACTCACTCCTGTGTATAAGGAGGTGGCGAGGGGTTGTGTAGTTAACCTCAGTGATAGGTTTGTAGCATAAACCTATTCGTTGGAACGTTAAGGACAATTTAATTACATAGCAAAGCAAGACACGAGTAGGCAAAGTTCTTCATGTTTCCCGTGCACGGGAGAGAACCGGACAAACGCCGTTCCTTCGCTTCACCCCAGTTGCTCTCGTCCGCTCCCCCGTAACACTGCTCTTTTATTGAGGTTACATGAATATACATATGACGTTCATTAACATATGACGTCTACATACAAACAAAGAGTACGTTGCCTGTGTGTGTGTGTGTGTGTGTGTGTGTGTGTGTGTGTGTGTGTGTGTGTGTGTGTGTGTGGTGGGGGGGGGGGGTCAGAGTGTGACCCCATAAAGACTTCCCTAAACCTGCTGGTCTGGAAGTCCAGCAGTTCATCTAAACAAAAGGCATTTAGCCTAAATCAGATATAGATACATTTATCCTAAATGAACAGAGGGAGTGACTTTAAGTCTGATTTCAGACTATGTCAGTATTAGTTAAGCCAAGAGTCGGCAAAAGCTTTATGACCCGGAAAGTTCTAATTCCCACAACATATTGTTGGATTAGTAAGCAAAACTTTTCTGTGATGAAGATTTTTGGGGTCGTTGTTTTAGTGATGGGTTCATTCTGTCAGTTAGCTTTGGCTTGTTTTCTTATTTCAATAGAGGGAGTTTTACTAAACATGGACATGTCGAGGAGCGGCTCATTATTTCTGTAACAGTGCACTTAGAGAAAACTGTCAGGTGTCGCCCCCTTTGGTGATGATGTTTTGTGCTCTGATGAGCTAATAATCAGCTCTCTTTTCCTCCTTCTTTGTTCTAAGCAGGCCTGCAAGATTGAATTAACAGCGCTGTAAAACATTGTTGTGAGAGCAAATATAAGGTGAGCTTTTCCAGATTACAATGGGCTGAGGAAAAGGTCACCTGTGGGAACCTGCGAGTTCCTGTCTAAAGGATTGCAGCGAGTCAATCCAGTCCAAGATCATAAAGAACTCTTTTTCTAAAAACAAAAGAAAGAACAAATAAATGAGCTCATATTGATGAGGGTGGAGACTCTGATGCTTTGCGCGTGAGGCTCCACTTGTCTGCTGTGCAGCCGTGACAAAGACTGGACCAGCGTTAGGATGAGTAGATGTTGACAAACAATTCACGACGCCGGTAAGAAAAAGGTGGATGCTTTGCTTTGCTTTTGGCAGGAGCACAAGAGAGAGAGAGGGAGACCGAAAGGTTCACATGAGAGTGGAGCTGCAGACTCCACCCTTGGGCGGCTAATTTTGGGTTGCTGATGTTTGCTTTAAGAAAATGTTGTTTTATTGACTGGGTTTAGATGATGGTGTCACATTATATTGTTGGGAAAATGCCAAATGCTGAAGGGGAGAAAATGTTTGACATTACTGATGTTACCATTAACCAAAGCAGGCCACTGTAGAAGTCAACGACATTTTATAGAAGGAAAACAGAACCAAAGCCAAATGTAGGAGTTATATAGGGGATTGGTGGACTTGTCACATTCCAAATTCAGTTATGGAACAACAAACACTGGTCCAAGGGAAAGGGCAGGTGATACAAGGTGGTGCTGGAGGAAAACGAGCAAAGTAAAGACAGCAAACCTATTTTGGTTCGATTTGATAAAGTCAAATTAAAAGAAGTACCATGACACTCAGAGGATCAACGTGAAACTAAAACATACGCACATTTTGTATGAAGCACATGACTGATAACTGTTGTGTTTTAAGTTTAGTTTCTTATAGCACAGAGTGGATCACAGTGAGGGAAGGACAGGGGGGGAACTGAGTTTAAATGTGAAGTTGATGCTAATATACAGGTTTTGTTTCTAGGTCGTTCTGGGGATGCAGGCTCTGGGTGGAGCCAGGAGCTGAAAAGATCGAACATGATAATTAAACTGATTTTATTATTTAAACACAGGTTTGCAGGCCCGGAGCAAATATACTCGAGAGGAGAATCGCTGAGGTTTTCTGAGAAATGATCTGATGAACCTTTTTCTTTTAATTTTCTAGTTGTGGTTTTGTTTGACACATGAAGATGTGTCAAAAGGGGGAGTTTTAGGTCTAATTTGAAACAATGGATTATATGATCGATGATGCAATTCTACACTGCAATCATCGAGTCCATCCTCACCTCCTCCATCACCGTGTGGTACGCTGGAGCCACTATCAGGGACAAACAGAGACTGCAGCGTGTTGTGCGCTCTGCTGAGAAGGTGATTGGCTGCAGACTCCCATCTCTGCAGGACCTGTACGCCTCCAGGACACTGGGGCGTGCAGCTCAGTCACAGCTGACCCTTCTCACCCTGGACACAGTCTGTTTGACCTGCTCCCCTCAGGCAGGAGGCTCCGGTCCATTCGCACCAGAACCTCTCGCCATAAGAACAGTTTCTTCCCCTCTGCTGTTGGACACATGAACAATAACCGTATGACTGTTCCCACCACTACCACGTGACCCTACGCTGTGTTCACTGCATCATTCCATGTTTGGCCCTGATCACCACCTGCACTCATGTATATATCTATCTACTTAGCACTTTTAATCCTTATTTTTATTTTTATTTAAGTGTTATATGACAGTATGTTTGCACTGAAGCACCGCAGCAATTTCCTAATGTTGTAAACCTGCTCAACATTTGGCAATAAAACCGTTTTTGATTCTGATTACTGTCAGCATTTTAATCGCTAGTTTAAAGGCTGCAGCTGTTGCTCTAACATAAATGTAACAGGCCTCAGTGCTGGTTCTAATAGTCTGAGCTGCTTCCAGCTTTATTTGTGAAGAGCACAGCAGCTTACAAAACACGTAGCTAGCTCGTACAGCTGCGACGTTAAACTTTCATGAGCTAAGATGACCTTAAAATAACGGGGCTACGTGTGGTGATGCTAGCGTTAGCCACGTTAGCGCGTTAACTTCACAGGTGGTCAGACTGAGTAAACAGGCACTAAGTCAGAGGTTGGGCTCTCCGTTTCGCTGCAGGATCCCTTCATTCATGCAATTTATGCAGTTTATTAAAGTGCAATTGGAAAAAGGATTTTGAAATGCAGTTTTTAAAAGCATTTCAAAAATCAGTTTATTAAATGGGAATTCAAAAATGAATTTACAAATGCAGAATTTATTCTATAATTCATTACTTAAGCACAGAATTCTTTATTTCGATGCGCGTGGCTCTTGTGGTCCTCCATACAGGAGTGAGAACGTGTTGGCATTTGGGTCCTCCTTCCCCTCATCATAGTCTGCCACGCAGGCCGTGACAGAAAAGCCCACTAAAAGAACGCCCACCAGACCAAAGCAATGGTTTTGACTTGATCAGCATTAACCCCGCCCCCTGACTTTGATGGGTGAAGCTGACAAATAAAATGTATTTATGAACAGCGATGCAGGGCCAGGAGTAGCAACGTGAATTAAATAAATACATCATTAAATAATTCATTAAATGTGTCAGTAAAATAATCAAAATAGAAAACAAACCAATAATTGATTAAATATGTAATTAACTAATTTGAATTGTATATAAACAAATATTGAAAAATTTTAAATGAAATTAATGGATAATTCATTATTAATATATATCTTTAATTGATTATGTAGATTTTTTAAATTAATTACTGAAATAGTTCATTCATTAGTGATGCATTTATTTAATGCAACCATAAAATTATTGCTAGTTTAAGTAAAATCAATTTAAGACATCAATATTAAAGGTTAACTTATGATAATGAATACATGCAACTATAATTGATGACATAAAAATGAGGATTTCTTAAGCTGAAGCCAAAGTGCTGACTCATTTGTCATGTTACTCTCAAATGTTTTCCCTAATAACAAGAACATAATTACACTTTAGCCACAAGAGGGCAGCAGCATTAATATAAGTCACATGTATATAAAGGTACAGTGATTATATTACAGTGATTTTGACAAAAACAAAACAGTTGATGGCAGTGTGTTTTTCCATGACAGAATAATTACGCACACCCCACTTTGCAGTTATTTATTTGTAAAAAATGTTTGGAATCATGTATGATTTCCGTTCCACTTTGTGTTGGTCTTTCACGTGGAATTCCAATAAAACTGATTCATGTTTGTGCTGTAATGTGACAAAATGTGGGAAAGTTCAAGGGGGCCAACACTCGGACCGGCGGCCGCCTCGGGTCTCTGCTCCTCCTGCCTCCCCTTTCCCTCATCCACCTGCTGCCTCTGTGGAAGCTCCGCCATAGCCACCACCAAACAACTGAGTTATTTCTACACATCGACCAGCATCCGGCCAATCCACCACCTTCCATCGTTTATACCGTTACAAAAAAATAAAAAAACATCATCAGCCCATAAAAATGAAAAATCACCATCAGTATGCCCGATGGCCAGTCCAGCTATGGTCGTGCCATCAGTTAACCCTTCGCTTGCCAGCTGTGACACGCGTGCCCAGGGTTGCCGACCCCTGCTCTAAAGCATCTGATTTGGATTCCTGAGATCAAATATATTTTCCTTTGGCTTTGTTTTCTTCCCATTTGTGGCTTTAATGTAGTGTTACATCCTGTTTGTTTGCTTCCATCTGTATACATGTCCAGATTCACTGTTATGTTTCTATTCTTACATTGCTGTGTGATCACTGTTCCCTCTGCTGACTGATGTGACCTTTTGTATCTCACACTGATACTTGTCATATTTGTATCTGCGCCTAAAAGATAAAAAGTTTTTCAGCTCACAGCTGCTCACAGACTGTATTTACAAGTGACAAACTGCAACTCTACAGTACATCTACAGTATATATCAAATATATTCTGTATTCAAATCTATTGAGTGATGTTTGAAAGTCTTTCCAGGTGAGTTTGATCCAGGAGGGTCTGAAGCCAGAGTCAGACAGAGACTGTGCAGAGACTGTAGAAGGACAGAGCAGCAGCAGAGCAGTCCAGATACACTGATGATCCTCTGTCAGATCCAGAGGGACACACAGGGATGATGCTGGACTCTACATTGTGTCTGACAGTGGAGCTGTTCTCAGAGCAGTTCACTCTGCAGCACTGACAGTCATCTGCACTTCTTCTCATTCCTCTGTCAGTCACTGCTGGATGAAGCTCTCCTCTCCACCTCCCAGTAACATGGCCCAGTCAGAGCGTCTCTACACACAAGCTGCTGCTGCTTCAACCTCTCTGGATCATCAGGACACAGCTCCTCCTCTCTCAGCACACACACCGTCCTGTTTACCACCATAGCCTCCACCTGCAGAGAGAAGAAGGAAGAGCAGAGGAGATAAACGAGTGTTTCCAGAGACTCTTCATCAGCTGTCAGTCAGTGATGCAGCACATCCAGTATAAAGAGCAGCAGGGACTTCAGTGCTGGGACTGTACTAGGACTCATTGTTGCTTCACTTTTTCTAATCTTTGGATTTTTATTGAAGTTGATGAAAATGTTTTTCCCTCCTAGTTTGAGTTTGGACTTTCATTCATTAGAAGAACCTTGGTGTGTCCACTCTGAGCTCTGTAGGAACCCCAACAACAAGCCCAACAATCCAGATGGACGGTTCCAGCTGTTAACTGGAGGAATTCCATCCAAACATCTGCTCTCACTAAATTCTTCCTCACCTACAGACTGTGTTCTTCACTGCTTTAAACTTGGAAATGAATGCAGTCATTGGTCTGCGTGCTGCTTTGTTCAGAGAGCTGATTGGCTGTTGACAGCGTTTGATCAGAGCGTGTCAGCCGTTACCATGGTGACCATAAAGGTCAGAAACAGGAAGTGTTTGTGTCCAATCCTGAAGCCTGTCACCATTCTCCTCTCACAGCTTCACTGAGAAGCTGCAGCTTTACAGGAAACACTGGATCTTTGTTTCATACTGACTGTGTTTAGTACAATACTGCTGACAGCACCACCCACTCACTCCATCACTCTACTTACACCAGAGTCTCCAGTCTGTAGTCTGGACTCTGCTGAAGATCAGACAGCTGCTTCACATCTGGATCCTTCAGGTTGTTTCTCCACAGGTGCAGCTCTCTCAGATGGGAGGGGTTGGACTTCAGTGCTGCTGCCAGATAATCACAGCTGATCTTTGACAAACCACAGCGACTCAATCTGTATAAAGAATGAAAGATGTAAGTTTATTAGACAAAGTGTGAGCTTGAAATCATTCAGTGTTTCATCATCTGTTCAGAGCTGAAGAAGGTTCAGAATGTAGAAGTTTAGAAAATGGAAACTCCAAACAGCTGAAGCCAACAGGAAGCAGCTTCAAACAGGAAACTGTGCAGAGTTTCAGACTATATGTCCTGATGCAGCCAGTTGGATTTTGGAGATTTGAATCTCTGTTCTGTGACTAAGTCCTTGAATCATTTCTTCCAGTTGGTCCAACAAGACAGACTAAGTGTTGGACATGTGTTGTGGCTCCATTAGGGGAGCATCTAAATGTGATGTGATGGCCCCTCTGGGTCTGTCAGGTCACAGCACTGAAGAGAGCTCAAACTGGGCACACACTTGTTCCAGTCTGGACCAAAGACTATATACTGGGACTGAGGGACTGCTTTGACTGCACCCACTGGGACTTTTTAAAGGCTCATGTTCTCACTTAGATCATCGATTTCTACTTACATTTCTTTCTGGGAAAAATGGGGATTACTTTGGAAACAGGAAGTATTTTCCCCAATAAGCAGCCCTGGATTAGTAAATCACTCCAACATGTTCTCAGGCAGAAGAAGCTGTCTTGTTATGAGGGAGAGAAGAAAAAGATTGAGGCACAGAAACTTGTTGAAAGAGAGATAAAGCAGCTAAAATCAGGTGTAAAAGTAAAGCAGAGGATGAGCTGAATAAAGGACACTCAAGGCTGGCTTGGAAAGGAATGAAGTCCATGGTGGGGATGCAGAACAAGGAGCAAAGATGAATGTGATGCTGAATCAGCAGAAGACTTGGACTCATTGGATTCCAGCTTTGATATCATTGATTTCAATGAAGAGCTTTGTGATTGTAGCAAAGGGCTGGTAGCTCTGAGAGTCCCACTGATGAGGTGTTTGTGTGGAAATCTCTTAGTGGGACCAAAGAGAGAAAAAGCCCTGGTCCTGATGCTGTGGGAGGGAAATGATTGAAGTGTGCTGTGAGGAACTGACTGGGAGATCTTCACACATTTTCCAGTCCTCCTTGGAACAACAGGAAGTTCCCAGCATATGGAAACAAAGGTTAAGTGTCCTATGGCACTCAGTGATGATGGTGCTGTGGCCCCACCACCTCCACCTCTTTGTAAAGGAACTAACTGTCATCTGAAGCTTCAAATGGAACTAAGACTTCCTCCACTAGGTGGCAGTGTCTGATGAGAAAGTGTTAGTGGAGCTGGCCTGGAGTCAGAAACAGGAAGATGCAGGATTTGGGCTGAAATGGGGAAAAGTGGTTCGCACTAGTGCCTTAAAGCAAGAAGGTTGTAGGTTGAAGCTTGTTGGCCTTTCTGTGGAGGTTGGATGTTCTCCCACAGTCCAATGAAATGCTGCTTAGGTTCATTGGTGTTTCTAAATTGGCTGTAGGTGTGGATGTGAGAGAGTGCTTCTCTGTCTCTCTCTGTTGGCCCTGTGATGGACTGCTCACCTGTGCAGGTGGACCACGCCTCTTGCCCTATGACAGCTAGGGCACAGGCTGCAGCCCTGTGAGCCTAAGCTGAATAAACAGTTAGCAAAAATGATCCATAGATGGCCTGAAATCCCCCAGTTAGCAGTTTGGTAGATAGCTATGACATGCTAATCCCATCCAGCAGCTGTATTCTACCTGTAAGCTGATCCCTGCTGAGCCAAAGCACTTTTTCATATACAAATTACAACCTTTAATAGAAACCTATTGGTCAGCATCTTATTAGCCTGCTGTTAGCTTCATTCCACAGAAAACTGAGAGAAACTAACAGAGTTGATAAAGAATAAAGAGAAATGTGCTGATTTAAAGCCTTTGAAGTGCTTCAGATGATCTCTGTCCACTTCTGTCCACTCATTCATTCATGTAAGCTTTCTAATGCAGCTTTGATCTTCACAGTCTGCTTCATGAAACTCATTCTAACCCTGAATGTCAGAGTGTTCCTCCTTCTCTTTCCCATCATTCATGCTGGCAGTGGAGGAGATTTGGATGTTGGACTGTGTTTTGGATGATGTGTGTATGTTTGTGTTGGACTGCTGTCTGTAAAGCAAACGCACATTTTGCTTTGGATTTCAGTGTCAGACACGACTTTAAGGTGGAATGAAAAGTTGGAGAGTTTCACAGTGAATTATCCAGTGGAGGATTTTTCTTCTTCTTTGAAGGTTTGAAATGTGAACATTGTTCTGCTGCAGTCAATGGACTAAACCAGAGAAGAAGAAAACAGACTTTACCATGAAGATCCTCAGTGTGGATCAGTATAATATCAGCCTGATGTCTGCAGTTTAGTGTCAGCACAACTTTCACATCATATTCATCTCAGCACAACTAAAACATGCTGACTGACCCCAGAGTTTCAAGTCCACATCCTGGACTCTCCAGGAAACCACACAGATGCTTCACTCCTGAATCCTCCAGCTTGTTGTTGTAGCTCAGGTCCAGCTCTCTCAGATGGGAGGGGTTGGACTTCAGTGCTGCTGCCAGATAATCACAGCTGATCTCTGACAAACCACAGCTCTCCAATCTGTATAAAGAATGAAAGATGTAAGTTTATTAGACAAAGTGTGAGCTTGAAATCATTCAGTGTTTCATCATCTGTTCAGAGCTGAAGAAGGTTCAGAATGTAGAAGTTTAGAAAATGGAAACTCCAAACAGCTGACAGAGTTCATACGCCTTTGTCAGGGTCAAATTCAAGCAAGACCATGTGAAAATTAAAACACATCATCCTAGGTGAACTTAAACACCTTTGTTCCCCTTTTGTTAAGACATAGAAAAGTACACCACACAAAAATACTGCAAAAGGAAACGGTCGCCTTATATACATAGTGTATAAACTCAAAATGCACATTTCACTTCAAATTAAGATTAAGGCTTTGAACAGATCACATAGTTCAGTTCAACATATAAGACTTTAAGAATGCACAAGCATCTACTTAAAATCTATTTAATTTATCATCCATGATATTATTTTGTACAATTCCAATGTATTTTGTTCATCTCCCTTAAATAAACAGGCAGTCTTAAAGTATGAAATATTCATATACAAACACATATAAATGTGTGTACTGTCTCAGTGGCTGATAGTACCCCACAGGCCTCAGTGTGAGCTTGAAGACATTTATAATGTTTAAGTAGTTTAATGTGCAGGTGCTGACGATAAACACATTTTGAATGAAAGCCGGGGAACTTTGGTAGCACAGAAACAAGTGGCTATTCTTTGTGACTATATGGATCACTCACAATACCATTATTTCACACAAAGGCACCAAATTAATACTCAAAAAAGCTGCAGCAATACACACAAATATAAACAGTACTTGGTGACAACTTTGCTTTTAGCCTTTAACCCTTCTTGACTACTTTTGATGTGGCCTCTATATTTTACCTTTAAAAACAGTTTATCTTGCCAATCTGTTATTTTCTCATTTTGACCAACTGTATCAGCACAATTTATCTAAATTCAGACAAAATTTAAAATACAAGTAGAAAGTGATATTTTGACTGTAAAAACCACACACATGTTTAACGAATCATCTTCATAACTTGAAATGCAAATAGAGATTGTACATTTTTAAAAATACGCACACGTTTTGCAAACAACAAAGTTATATGGTACTATTTACCAAAAAATGCAGCCAAGGCTCAGACGTTTTTCATATAATCATTTCAAACTATTTACAGAACAATCAGGTGTCAAACAATAGTTTGTGTCACTCTAACACATATGAGAACAGCACAGGGATAAACCTGCAGGTCTGACAGCAGGTGTGTCACTCAGCGTTTACACTGCAATCTGCCTTTGTTGGCTTTAAGGCAGCAACTGTGACGATCACTAGTAGAACTGACACACAAAACAAAACAACAGCTACACACTAAATACACAAGACAACAAACTAACTTGAGACCAAACACGGTAAACGTCACAAATCTCTCACGTATCAAAACTCTCTCTCTCTTTCGCTCACTCGCTCTCTCTTGCCGGTCACTCCTAAAACTTCCCCCTTTTGCTAAACAACCAAATGTCATGTTTCCATATCATTTTTGATTGGTCGACATGGTACATTTTCCCACCTATAGGGCTTTGGAGCGTGATGTCACGGGAGATGGGCCACGCCCCCTTCCGCCATGACAGTAGGCCAGCCAAAGGATACCATTTCAGCTATGGATCGTACGTGTTGTGTTGTCGGTTGCAACGTTAGATCACACGATCGTGAAGGCAAGAAGCTGGATAACGGGCTCTCTTTTCATCGTTTTCCATCCTGGAGGCAACGTGAGGGATCCCATGTATCCGATATTACTAAACAAAGACGTCAGGCTTGGATTGCAGCGGTGAGACGAGGGGATATCGAGTTCTCTGCAATCCCCAGCTTTTTGTTGGTTTGCTCACGGCATTTTCTTTCCGGTGAGTTCTAAATTAATTCATATCACTCTTGAAAGGCTTTTAGTGTTATTTTCAACATGCTGAGGTCATAGATAATGAGATAAAACATGCTAATGTGTGATGCTGCAGAACCACATCATGTCGACTGAGTAGCTTATGATTTGGCATTATTGCAGGCAAACCAGCATATGAAATGGATGTAACAAATCCAGACTGGGCACCAACACTGCACATGGGGCATGACGACATACCTGTATCAGACTCGGACCGGCACTCAAGGCGTACGCAACGGAAGCGAAAAAGAGCACCCATCGGAGGTAAACAACCCCCCCCTCTAAAAACATACTAAATTGCTATCACTGTACACTAATCCGCACATAACTTCCAGATGAATCACACACCTGTCATTGGAATATTGGTGTACATTTACCTTATGTCTAATTTTATCTTACAGGCTTTCGTTATGCAGCTGCAGAGTCTGAAGGTGTGCCCCGTGCAGAAGTGATTGATGAAGATCTGACAGAAGACCAACAGCAAAATCACAATGTCATGGAGGCAGTGGACAGCAGTTGTGTTGGACAAGTGGAGGTTGAGGTACCAGCTGCAAATGTGGATATACTGAAGAAATGTAAACCTTTTAAAATGATGACAGATTACAAACTCTCAGCTGTGTCTGTAATCAA
This sequence comes from Mchenga conophoros, assembly GCF_057382185.1. NCBI lineage: Eukaryota > Metazoa > Chordata > Actinopteri > Cichliformes > Cichlidae > Mchenga > Mchenga conophoros. The sequence goes on along the minus strand of NC_140528.1, from coordinate 22,438,672 downwards.
ACCTCTGTAACTTTGCTTCACTTCAGCAGCATCAGCTCATGTTCACATGTTGATTCATGGTTTGCTTCAGTTTTTGATGGACTGCAGAATATTTTGAAGGTTATCTGCTATAAAAAGCCAGAACAGGAAAATCTGCTTCATGTGTTTCTGTTTGATCCTCAGTGACTTTGACACAAAGGCCTCTGCTGTGATGATCACACCTCTGATCAAGTCTCACAGTGTCAGCTTTGTTTTTATACATATGGATATGTGCTGATAAATGATCAGAGTTATAATATTTCCCACTGTCTGCTGTGTGCCGTGACCTTTGACCTGCTAAAGACAGTCAGCTGTGGATTATTCATTGTTGTGTCTGATACTTAGAACTGTGAGGAAGAACACTACACAGTTCATCAGGGTCCCCTCTCTCTGAATCAGGAAAGGTGGGCAGGCCGCGTGTGGGCCGCGGGCCATACGTTGAGTCTCACTGTTTGAAATGTGAACATTGTTCTGCTGCAGTCAATGGACTAAACCAGAGAAGAAGAAAACAGACTTTACCATGAAGATCCTCAGTGTGGATCAGTATAATATCAGCCTGATGTCTGCAGTTTAGTGTCAGCACAACTTTCACATCATATTCATCTCAGCACAACTAAAACATGCTGACTGACCCCAGAGTTTCAAGTCCACATCCTGGACTCTCCAGGAAACCACACAGATGCTTCACTCCTGAATCCTGCAGCTTGTTGTTGTCACTCAGGTCCAGCTGTCTCAGATGGGAGGGGTTGGACTTCAGTGCTGCTGCCAGATAATCACAGCTGATCTCTGACAAACCACAGCCCCTCAATCTGTATAAAGAATGAAAGATGTAAGTTTATTAGACAAAGTGTGAGCTTGAAATCATTCAGTGTTTCATCATCTGTTCAGAGCTGAAGAAGGTTCAGAATGTAGAAGTTTAGAAAATGGAAACTCCAAACAGCTGAAGCCAACAGGAAGCAGCTTCAAACAAACACAACAAGAGAAAAAACTCTGAATGTTTCACATTAAAGTCGTACATTTATCATAAAAACAGGACAAAGACTTGAAAAAGTCGTGTTTTTCCTTCCAGGAACCACAAGGCTTCACTTTTAAAGGTGAAGTGTGAAAGAAATGGACATATTTGAAGTCCAACACCTTTTTCCAGTCACATTATTAAAGCAGACAAACTACAAGCTCATTTTCATTCCAACAAGTCATCTTCTGACCTGGACTAACAACACTGGTCTCTATGTGCAGCTGGCTGTGAGACCAGTGCTCAGGGAGCGTCTACAAAGTGCAACACTGAAAGAACATCGCACACTAGCTGTGTCCCAAAACGTCGGCTGCATCCTTCGGAGGACCCGGTATTCGCGGTCTACGTGGGCCGGGTCCTTCAAAGACCGAAAAGGCTGGAAGTGCGAGGCTGTGAAATGGGACGGTCTAGCCTTCAGATTTGCGTCACCGCTGTCTTTGTGGAGTTTAATAAACTCGGCCGTCTGCTCCTTGCTATCTAAAATATAACAGGACACTGGCGTAAATTCTCGACCGTCTCACACTTCTGTTTAATCAGTTTCCTGTTTAACGTTTATTCAGCTGTGTGAAAATCCCGGAGGAACTTTGATCTCAGCCAAACCGATTTACTCCGGAACAAATAAAACACAGAAAAAAGGCAAACAATTACATTTTTAAGTTATCCGAGTGACTTATATATCATGTTTAACCTGAGTAGCGAAAGAGCGGGGTCTGAAAACGATGAAGCCGGGCGTCCGCTGCTCTCGCCGGCTGGAGTGACCATTGAACCCCCCGGCTTGCTAGCGAGCGGGTGGGTAACAGACGTCTCCGAAAACGTCGGCACACTTTTGCAAATATGCGATGTCTTGATAAACCAAGCAGATATTTGAAGTTTACACAGCTACTTTCTCGCCTGACAATATGTTAAAAGTTTATTTTGTGACCCAGAAAGATTAATAAGAGTAATTTGAAAACTTAGTAGCTGCCGCCATTGTTGGCAGCTGAAATTTGGCTGGGCCGCGCTATGAATTCTGGGATATGGTGGGCCACGAAGGACACACCCGACGAATCCTTCAAATTCGGGGAAATGAAGGACGCATTTGTCGGGCACATTTGAAGGAGTCGACAAATACGGACAGCCTTCATCGCCTGGCTGTGACGTAATCGGCCTTCAAATGCAGCCTCTGGAGGATGCAGCCGACGTTTTGGGACACAGCTACTAATTTGCTTCCATCATCCAACCTGAAGAGGAAACAGAGACGCCTCCCCTTCAAAGTAAAAGCTGCTCCTTTTGGACACAGTATCAAAGAAAGTCTACAGTATAACATAGAAAAGACAGAACAAAGTTTTGGTTGTTTTTAAATTGTGCAGAAATGAAACTACACTAAGCTCAATTATGTGACAGACATTTCATCCCATGTCAGTTTGGCCTCATCCTGGGCCGGATTATCCAGCACACACTCTGACCACAGGCCCAGGGGCCACGCACAGCTGGGCTCCATCCAAGAGACAGCAAACAAACCAACACAATAATAAAAAGCACCATGTGATCTTCTTACATCTTCAAGACAAACATAGTAAAAACATGAGCATATTTGTTTCCTGATAAAATGATGTGACAGGTAGAACAGAGTAAAGTGGTGGTGTTACAGCCTTTCTCCCCTCTGCTGCCGAGGCTGTTAGTCTCTCCCAAACTCAGCTACAGGACTTCCAAATGAATGAAAGCAGCAGAAGTGGCTTTACAAATGAAAGAGGAAGAGGAGAAGAAGAGGAGAGGGAGGCCACCCTGACCATCACTCCAGCTGAAAACATCACACTTCCATTAAAGTTGGTGAGGAAATGTTGAGCAGGATGAGCTGCTGGCTAATCTGGAGGCTGTAGCAGCAGCTCACAGTCACAGTGGGTTTCCACTCATGAAAAAGCTCTGGCTGCTTCATTTCTCATCTCATATCAGAGACTTTAATGCTTCACTGAAGCTGTACTGTGATGCTTCCATATCCCAGTGAGGCCTCCATAATGATTTCAGCTGTTCTGTACACACACTGTGTGCCCTGTATGGCTCAAAGTCTCTGCAGCCTGTTTTTATCTGCTATCATCAGATCTTCATCATCCTCATTCACATCCCTCACACACTCTACAGCCTCATCAGCACTGACTTCATCTTCACTGACTGATGGAGCACAACATGAACCTGTGGAGGCTGAAACACTGTCCTGTCAAACATCTCCCCGTCACCACTCCACTTCTGTCAGCCTTTAAATGAACCCTGCTCAAGTCTGTCACTTCTGTTTGGAGCCAAACGAGGTTAAAGATTATGCCACTACATTCTTGTCTAGAAAATATTAAAGTGTATTTGGTGACACACAAAAAAGGGTAAAAGTATAGTTTGGGTCCACACATGTCCAAACCCTGGTGTGTAGGCCTACTTAGTATTGAGAAAAGCCCACTAAAAGAACGCCCACCAGACCAAAGCAATGGTGTTGACTTGATCAGCATTAACCCCGCCCCCTGACTTTGATGGGTGAAGCTGACAAATAAAATGTATTTATGAACAGCGATGCAGGGCCAGGAGTAGCAACGTGAATTAAATAAATACATCATTAAATAATTCATTAAATGTGTCAGTAAAATAATTAAAATAGAAAACAAACCAACAAAATATGTAATTAACTAATTTGAATTGTATATAAATACATAATGAATTATTTTAAATGAAATTAACCGATAATTCATTGTGATTTTGTTTTGTGTTTTGATGAGCTAATAATCAGCTCTCTTTTTCTCATTGTTGTTCTAAGCCGCTTATCCAAAGGTAAGGCACTACCTGTTGAATTATTTCCAAAGTGTGCCAAATTGGACATTACAAATTAAAGTCTACTCACTGAAATTACTGGGGAATGTCTGCTTTGATTTTGATGAGAATCTCATGACAGTACTGAGGATTTAATGCAGTTGGACTGCTAAAAATGATTGAATGCGGTTGGACCGCTAAAGGATTTAATACGGTTGGACCGTGGAAAGCAGTTGGACTGCTGAGTGATTTTAGTATATTAGGGAATTTGGTTATTGTTTGGGGTGGAGCCCGTATTGGTTATAAGGTTGGACCTGCTTCAGTCTTACACTTTTTTGGCTGTTTTACTGTTGTTCCAAAGTATTATAAATTATTCAAGAACGTCAGTTGGACTGATAGGAAGTGCAGTGCTCAGAGGTAACGCTTGCCAATGCCAAGGACGCTTAGGCATTGTCCTCGAAGAGGGATAGTCAGTTGGTCACTGTGGAGCTTGGGGCACTCCAGAATAACTAGGAGTTAGAGTCTCCTTACCGTTTGGAACGGTAGTCTGCGCTTTTTTGGCCAGCAGAAGTTGGACTTCGGGCGTGTAACTTTAACTTAAAACTTCGGGGTAAGCCTTGGCTGTGAAATGCCAAAAATAGAGCTTCAGGCAAAGTTTGGGTTGGTTGACGCTTTTAAATTGAGTTAGGGATTTTAGAGATGAGGCCAGAAACTGTTGGACAGATACTGGTTAATTGATCACAAAAAAGTTGGACTTTATCGGTTGGACCGTTAACTCAAATTTGTCGAAATTGTTTAGGCGCTAAAGCTGACAGATGTGACAGTGGTTGTAAATATAAGACGTCTTTGTAATATAAAATAAGAGATCTCTGTGTGAAAGGAGTCTGAGGCAGTGCTGGAGCTATTTTTAGACTATGTGTGTGTGAGTGTGAAAATGCAAATTAGTCAGCAGTGAACTGTTTAAACCACAGTTGGTTTTACAAATACTGCTGCAAACATTGTTGAGTGTGTGTTTAAGACGCCATTTATGTTCATTAGAGGGCTATAAATAAAGTTTTGAGTTGCCGTAGTGGATGTATAGTAATTGACTGAGTTTTGATATATAAATATAGTGAGTGCACTGTATATATTTAAGACTAACATATTACTTTTAGGAGTAACCTCTCATCAGCAATAAATGCTGGTGTGTTTTATTTTTTCTATTCTATGTGTGTGCTGTGAGAATTAATAGAGGTTTCAATTGTTTTCTTTGACTTGCTCTTTCTGATTATGAAAGGCATGTCTGAAATACTCTTAGGAAAGCGTGTTGTGAGTATATTCCTCAACTCTTGTCACAGTTTAAGTGTGTGAATGCTGTGAGTAGCAGGTTTTGAGTGATTGGGTGTGATTTGTACAAAATAATAAATAATAATAACACTATGAAAGTTGATAGTAGAGTGAGTGCAGAAGTGGAAGTGTGAGAGAAAAGGCGGTGTGTGTGTGAGACGATCTGACAAACGCAAAGAATTTAGTATATTTAGAAGTGTGTGCGTGAAATAAGGGTGAATTGTTTTAGATCAAGACTTAGTAAAACAAGAGTTTTATTAGCCTGTAAAAAAAACAAAACAGGAGAGATAGAAACAGAAAATATGGTTCTGAGCAGCTGCAAGGTTGACAGGAAATGGTGTGTGTGACAGGAACTTTGCATGCCCATAAAAGGAACTGACTGTGACAAGTGAGCACACAGAGAGAGAAACATACGAGTTAAACTCCAGGCAGATGAAGCAAATGGAGGTTTTAAGAAAAGAAATGAAAAGGATATTAATTGTATGCTTTAGTGTGTCAATACAGGTGGACTTCTTTCAACCTAGAATCTTGAGTACAAAACCATTGATTAACAGAATTGGGAGGAAAACAGGCCAGATTTTGGCTTAAAATTTTACAGCTTGACCTCCCACTTGTCCCGATCCTGAGAAGAAGCTCATAGGACAGTTAATCTCCTGATGAAGACCGACAGAACATCGTGGACTTCAAGAATTAACAGCAGGCAAAAGACAGTGCAACTGAAACTACACTGACGATACCAGCAGCAGCATGGAAGAAAAGCACGTGATGGAAAATGCACGGTGAACTGCAGGCTGGTAAGAACAGTGTGACATAACTGTTTAAAGACACTGAATGGGATATTTTGCCAGGCTGGGATTTAATCTAAAAGGAAAATACTGAAAAGAGCAACGGAGAAGAAACAGAGAAGAAACAGACTGTGTTTGCTGGGGATCACAAGACAACAAAGGACACTAAGAGAAGGGCACAGGGGCCAGTGGGAAGGTGAAGCCCAGACGAGTTCGACTGCGAGAATAGAGGGTACAATTATGTTGAAATTGAAGCCGGAACTCAGGATGGTTTAGGGATGTCCACGTCACAAACAAAGAGGTAAACAAAAAGAAGGTAAAATAAAGAGAGAAAATAACTGACAATTACATTAATGAATAGAAGACACACATACAGATATTACATAGATTTATTTTTAGGATAAAGGGGAGAGCTTATACGTAGAAATGACTTTTTATACATATTGCATTTTGTGCCTTTAAGGGAGTTGTGGCTCAATTCGTCTCTTGTGGGTCACGAGCCTTTGGCTAGCGCTATGATTAGCCAATCTACTGTGAGGATGATATGAGTTATTGAAGGATTGCACACGCTTACAGACACAGAGTCCATAAACACACATGACAGTATTGATTCCAGGCAAAAGGCCTCAAATTAATTTAGCGTTTAACTGAACTTGAGCTGGCCCTGTAACAAGTGACAGAAAAGAGGAACTGAATAGGAGTTTCTTGCTTTAGAGAAGGACCAAAGGAAGGAAAGCATATATTTTGGTTAAGTCTGATAAACTAGAATGAGAAGGTATTGTTACATCAAAGGAGCAAGATGAAATAAAAAGGCTGTACCAAAAACAGGTTATAACATAGGAAATGTGAGTTTTAAAATGAAGTTAGTGTTAACCAGAGATGGGCAGTAACGCGTCACTTGTAACGCGTTACTGTAATCTGATTACTTTTTTCAAGTAACAAGTAAGGGATTACTATTGCAAAATCGGTAATTAGATTACCGTTACTTTCCCGTAGGAACGCTGCGTTACTGCGTTACTAAAACCGTGATTTTTTTGCGAGAATGTCTCACGACAGTGACCTAAGCGAGTGCGCCGTTAGTGACAACAGCTGTGTGCAGATCAACAATGGATCATAAATCGATTGTGGGAGAGAGTATGAGCGTGCAGCGTTTAAAGCGTGGAAGTACTGACCTTACTTTGAGTTTGATTCCATAAAAAGTGACAGAAACATTAGTGTCCGTTGTGCGTGGGAAGAAAACCTTTTACAGCGGAAAAAAAACCCTAAACTTCCAAGCAAGCACCGAGTGCGCAACGACGTAATGGGAAATTCACAGAGAAACTCGCGGATTCTTCAACTGACCGCGGCACACCTGCACCAGGGTAAACCTCCACCTACCCCCAGTCCTGCTTTACAGGTCAAAACAGAGCAACAGGACCGCTGAGTCTTTGAGTTTATTTATTTTCTGCTGTGTTTTACTTGCATCTATTTGAAAGACTGAGTATAAACACAAAAAATATTTCATTTTATGTGCTGGAATGTGCAGAAAATAGGTTTCAATGTTAAACTAATTTATTCAAGTCAGAGAATGTTGCATATAATTCAATTTTTGCTTGATGCATAAAATTAAAAGATTAAAACTGATAAAACAAGTTTAAAAAAAGAGACTTTTCCATTTGATTACATTTTGTATGATGGATTATGCAGAAAAAGTAGAATTGGGCTGAAAGATCTATCGCTTTATCACCTCTTCAGGTTGTAAATCGTGTTTTTAAAAAGTAACTAAGTAACTAAGTAATTAATTACTTTTGAAAATAAGTAATCAGTAAAGTAACGGGATTACTTTTTTGGGGAAGTAATCAGTAATTAGTTACTGATTACTTTTTTCAAGTAACTTGACCAACACTGGTGTTAACACACAGGAGTTGTTTCAAGGCAGCGTTTAGCTGTGATAAAATGTATGCAGGAGTAATTGCTTATATGTTTAAACTTAATTGATTAAAGTGGTTGTTTTTTTTTGGATCTTTTAGTAGAATAGGCGCTTATAATGATTTTCTTGTGAAAGGAGATTCTAGGTCAGAGTGGAGGCCTTGCAGCAGCGAGACTTCTGTGTACAGGATGTTGATGATTAGATAAGGCAAGCGACAGGAAACGCATGCAGGGACGTGAAAGCAGCGTTTTAAGAGTTTTAAAATGATGAGTAACGTTGAAGAATATATATAAATACAAGTCAATAAGTCAAGAAGATAATTAGGATCAGGCTTTTGATTAAAGAGTCCCAAAGATGATAAGTTAGGGAGGTGCAGGTAAAGGTGTTTGGTTTGCTTTACAGAAGATCTCGGAGACCACAGGGGGGTGAGGATCCTGGAGGCCCGAGGCATGATGGACCACAAGAGAGGGACGCAGAAAAAACCTAATCTTACGCATGGAGTGTTCTCGAGGGGGAGCTGGTGTTTATTACTGGACCACTTAGATGACATGAGGTTGTCTGATTTGCTGAGCCAGAGGACGGCTAGAGAGGGTCAGAGCGGGAGTGGTGACCCCGATGTCCATGATGCCATGGATGGACATGGAAGCAGCTGAGTGGGCCGAGGAGTGACCCAACACAATGTATTGTGACCTCTGGTGTTCCAGAGGTCGAGAGAGGGAGTATTGAGATTGGAGAGATATTTTGCTGCTATTGTTAAAGGCTCATGTTCTCACTTAGATCATCGATTTCTACTTGCATTTCTTTCTGGGAAAAATGGGGATTACTTTGAAAACAGGAAGCATTTTCCCCAATAAGCAGCCCTGGATTAGTAAATCACTCCAACATGTTCTCAGGCAGAAGAAGCTGTCTTGTTATGAGGGAGAGAAGAAAAAGATGGAGGCACAGAAACTTGTTGAAAGAGAGATAAAGCAGCTAAAATCAGGTGTAAAAGTAAAGCAGAGGATGAGCTGAATAAAGGACACTCAAGGCTGGCTTGGAAAGGAATGAAGTCCATGGTGGGGATGCAGAACAAGGAGCAAAGATGAATGTGATGCTGAATCAGCAGAAGACTTGGACTCATTTGATTCCAGCTTTGATATCATTGATTTCAATGAAGAGCTTTGTGATTGTAGCAAAGGGCTGGTAGCTCTGAGAGTCCCACTGATGAGGTGTTTGTGTGGAAATCTCTTAGTGGGACCAAAGAGAGAAAAAGCCCTGGTCCTGATGCTGTGGGAGGGAAATGATTGAAGTGTGCTGTGAGGAACTGACTGGGAGGTTTTCACACATTTTCCAGTCCTCCTTGGAACAACAGGAAGTTCCCAGCATATGGAAACAAAGGTTAAGTGTCCTATGGCACTCAGTGATGATGGTGCTGTGGCCCCACCACCTCCACCTCTTTGTAAAGGAACTAACTGTAATCTGAAGCTTCAAATGGAACTAAGACTTCCTCCACTAGGTGGCAGTGTCTGATGAGAAAGTGTTAGTGGAGCTGGCCTGGAGTCAGAAACAGGAAGATGCAGGATTTGGGCTGAAATGGGGAAAAGTGGTTCGCACTAGTGCCTTAAAGCAAGAAGGTTGTAGGTTGAAGCTTGTTGGCCTTTCTGTGGAGGTTGGATGTTCTCCCACAGTCCAATGAAATGCTGCTTAGGTTCATTGGTGCTTCTAAATTGGCTGTAGGTGTGGATGTGAGAGAGTGCTTCTCTGTCTCTCTGTTGGCCCTGTGATGGACTGCTCACCTGTGCAGGTGGACCACGCCTCTTGCCCTATGACAGCTAGGGCACAGGCTGCAGCCCTGTGAGCCTAAGCTGAATAAACAGTTAGCAAAAATGATCCATAGATGGCCTGAAATCCCCCAGTTAGCAGTTTGGTAGATAGCTATGACATGCTAATCCCATCCAGCAGCTGTATTCTACCTGTAAGCTGATCCCTGCTGAGCCAAAGCACTTTTTCATATACAAATTACAACCTTTAATAGAAACCTATTGGTCAGCATCTTATTAGCCTGCTGTTAGCTTCATTCCACAGAAAACTGAGAGAAACTAACAGAGTTGATAAAGAATAAAGAGAAATGTGCTGATTTAAAGCCTTTGAAGTGCTTCAGATGATCTCTGTCCACTTCTGTCCACTCATTCATTCATGTAAGCTTTCTAATGCAGCTTTGATCTTCACAGTCTGCTTCATGAAACTCATTCTAACCCTGAATGTCAGAGTGTTCCTCCTTCTCTTTCCCATCATTCATGCTGGCAGTGGAGGAGATTTGGATGTTGGACTGTGTTTTGGATGATGTGTGTATGTTTGTGTTGGACTGCTGTCTGTAAAGCAAACGCACATTTTGCTTTGGATTTCAGTGTCAGACAGACTTTAAGGTGGAATGAAGAGTTGGAGAGTTTCACAGTGAATTATCCAGTGGAGGATTTTTCTTCTTCTTTGAAGGTTTGAAATGTGAACATTGTTCTGCTGCAGTCAATGGACTAAACCAGAGAAGAAGAAAACAGACTTTACCATGAAGATCCTCAGTGTGGATCAGTATAATATCAGCCTGATGTCTGCAGTTTAGTGTCAGCACAACTTTCACATCATATTCATCTCAGCACAACTAAAACATGCTGACTGACCTCAGAGTTTCAAGTCCACATCCTGGACTCTCCAGGAAACCACACAGATGCTTCACTCCTGAATCCTGCAGCTTGTAGTTGTCACTCAGCTCCAGCTGTCTCAGATGGGAGGGGTTGGACTTCAGTGCTGCTGCCAGATAATCACAGCTGATCTCTGACAAACCACAGTCCCTCAATCTGTATAAAGAATGAAAGATGTAAGTTTATTAGACAAAGTGTGAGCTTGAAATCATTCAGTGTTTCATCATCTGTTCAGAGCTGAAGAAGGTTCAGAATGTAGAAGTTTAGAAAATGGAAACTCCAAACAGCTGACAGAGTTCATACGCCTTTGTCAGGGTCAAATTCAAGCAAGACCATGTGAAAATTAAAACACATCATCCTAGGTGAACTTAAACACCTTTGTTCCCCTTTTGTTAAGACATAGAAAAGTACACCACACAAAAATACTGCAAAAGGAAACGGTCGCCTTATATACATAGTGTATAAACTCAAAATGCACATTTCACTTCAAATTAAGATTAAGGCTTTGAACAGATCACATAGTTCAGTTCAACATATAAGACTTTAAGAATGCACAAGCATCTACTTAAAATCTATTTAATTTATCATCCATGATATTATTTTGTACAATTCCAATGTATTTTGTTCATCTCCCTTAAATAAACAGGCAGTCTTAAAGTATGAAATATTCATATACAAAGACATATAAATGTGTGTACTGTCTCAGTGGCTGATAGTACCCCACAGGCCTCAGTGTGAGCTTGAAGACATTTATAATGTTTAAGTAGTTTAATGTGCAGGTGCTGACGATAAACACATTTTGAATGAAAGCCGGGGAACTTTGGTAGCACAGAAACAAGTGGCTATTCTTTGTGACTATATGGATCACTCACAATACCATTATTTCACACAAAGGCACCAAATTAATACTCAAAAAAGCTGCAGCAATACACACAAATATAAACAGTACTTGGTGACTGTTAAGTCTAATTGTTGAATGTTGCCATTGTGTTTCTTAAATTTGTACAGTCTTAGTTCAAGCAGTAGGATCAAAGCCATTCCTTTGATCCTGGCCACCTCTCCAACCTCTCTGTGCTGGGGGAGGTTTTATTGTAGATACATCCTATCTGGAAGATCTGTTTCTTTTGATGTAAACTTCCTGGGTTTACGACCCTTTGTTCAGCAGGAGGTCTGACACACACACACACACACACACACACACACACACACACACACACACACACACACACACACACACTCTTACAGAAGTTCACACATATACATAAAATGCTTTGTCTTAGAACAAAGGGGGCGTGGCTTTGTTCTGACGTGTTTTGTGTGAACTGTCTCCCAATAAAAGGTAGCAGCAGGAGGTCAGATCTGTGGTCATTTTCGTGGTGGACACAGACGAGGCCTCCCTTTCGCAAATAATTGATCGATCGACTGTCTTGTTTTCTTCATGATGAATAAGTCTCTAGAATTAGCGGGGCTTGTGGAAACACAGACCCAACAGTGACAACTTTGCTTTTAGCCTTTAACCCTTCTTGACTACTTTTGATGTGGCCTCTATATTTTACCTTTAAAAACAGTTTATCTTGCCAATCTGTTATTTTCTCATTTTGACCAACTGTATCAGCACAATTTATCTAAATTCAGACAAAATTTAAAATACACATAGAAAGTGATATTTTGACTGTAAAAACCACACACATGTTTAACGAATCATCTTCATAACTTGAAATGCAAATAGAGATTGTACATTTTTAAAAATACGCACACGTTTTGCAAACAACAAAGTTATATGGTACTATTTACCAAAAAATGCAGCCAAGGCTCAGACGTTTTTCATATAATCATTTCAAACTATTTACAGAACAATCAGGTGTCAAACAATAGTTTGTGTCACTCTAACACATATGAGAACAGCACAGGGATAAACCTGCAGGTCTGACAGCAGGTGTGTCACTCAGCGTTTACACTGCAATCTGCCTTTGTTGGCTTTAAGGCAGCAACTGTGACGATCACTAGTAGAACTGACACACAAAACAAAACAACAGCTACACACTAAATACACAAGACAACAAACTAACTTGAGACCAAACACGGTAAACGTCACAAATCTCTCACGTATCAAAACTCTCTCTCTCTTTCGCTCACTCGCTCTCTCTTGCCGGTCACTCCTAAAACTTCCCCCTTTTGCTAAACAACCAAATGTCATGTTTCCATATCATTTTTGATTGGTCGACATGGTACATTTTCCCACCTATAGGGCTTTGGAGCGTGATGTCACGGGAGATGGGCCATGCCCCCTTCCGCCATGACAGTAGGCCAGCCAAAGGATACCATTTCAGCTATGGATCGTACGTGTTGTGTTGTCGGTTGCAACGTTAGATCACACGATCGTGAAGGCAAGAAGCTGGATAACGGGCTCTCTTTTCATCGTTTTCCATCCTGGAGGCAACGTGAGGGATCCCATGTATCCGATATTACTAAACAAAGACGTCAGGCTTGGATTGCAGCGGTGAGACGAGCGGATATCGAGTTCTCTGCAATCCCCAGCTTTTTGTTGGTTTGCTCACGGCATTTTCTTTCCGGTGAGTTCTAAATTAATTCATATCACTCTTGAAAGGCTTTTAGTGTTATTTTCAACGTGCTGAGGTCATAGATAATGAGATAAAACATGCTAATGTGTGATGCTGCAGAACCACATCATGTCGACTGAGTAGCTTATGATTTGGCATTATTGCAGGCAAACCAGCATATGAAATGGATGTAACAAATCCAGACTGGGAACTGTGGAGCAGGGAAATTATTTTACTGCTATTGTTAAATAATCATCATTATTACCATTACATTAATAATATAATCTGGAGTTTATATTGCATTCAGGGGTTGAACAGTGTGTGTCTTTCAGAAAGGCTAAAAGTCACAGGCTGACAGGAAACAGGCTTGCAGAGAGTTTGCAGAAGCAGGAAGTTATTTTGAGCAGCAGGCTAAGACGAGGCTTTAACAATGTAACAGATAGCTTTAAGAAGGCCTTAAGATGTTATGCATACAGTTATTATGTTGACCTTGTATTTCAGGTGCAGTTATGACTATTTTATACACAATGCATATCTGTGCTTATTAAAGAGTTGGAGCTCGGTCAATTAATTGGGGGTTGGAAGCTTTGTTCGGCGCGATGTCCGGACAATCTATTGTGCAAGTGACTTGGAGCCATAGAAGGAATTGCAATACATGCTTACAAAACACTTATATCAGGTCATTTTATATTAAGGTTTTAGTAGAAGTTCTTGGTTAAAACATTTATTTAGTAGAAGACATACACATAGTCTCAGTGAGCCTCTGGTCTAGTGAAAGGTCAGAAGTGCAACAGGTGAATTGAGAAAGAGCATTTGAGGACGGGACACAGACAGTTACTAGGTGAAGAGGTGACACAAAGAGCATGTGAGGTCAACACACACACACATGAGTTAGATTTATTTAGAGGAGAGATTAGTCATGTCTCGGTAAAAGAGGAACCGTCCTTGTTGTCTCGGCAAGAAAGAGGAACAATTCACTTTAAGACAAGAACGGAAAGTACCATCCATGAAAATAGAAGATGATCTTCTGGGTTAAAAGTCATTGTGGTGTTGATCTGATCTATGTATAAAATGTATCTGTGACGCATGAAGGGGCGTCAGTAAATCAAACCCTGATGCTATAAAATATCTGTTTATGCTTTGATTAAGTCGAAGATTAATTCCTGTCTGTGTACAGATTATTCTTCCCACACGTGTGTATTCATTAAAATCATTGTTTGACCAAGAGCTCCTGGACCAAGGGTGGTTTGTACTCTCCTTCCTCTTTGGTCCTTCTTTAAGTTCAGTTAAAAGCTAAATTAATTTGAGGCCTTTTGCCTGGAATCAATACTGTCATGTGTGTTTATGGACTCTGTGTCTGTAAGCGCGTGCAATCCTTCAATAACTTCAATAACTCATATCAAAAAATGCAATATGTATAAAAATCATTTCTATTTACAAGCTCTCCCCTTTATCCTAAAAATACCTCCTATGTAATATCTATATGTGTAAGCCTACATTATAACCACTACTTCTAGAAATCAAAAAAGAAATCAAACCTGTTCTACTCCTTCAACCCTCACTAATTTTCCCTCTAAGATTTATTCACAGCTTTGAAAAACCGGCATTGTATCTTCTAAACAGGATTCAGTTCACTTTAATCCTTTAACCTTAACTTAAAAATAACAGTTTCAGTTTTACCATATCCAAATGATCAAAAACCCAAAAGGTCCTAAAATGATCCTAAATTATTAAACAATTAAATTAATAAACCCTAAACCCCCCTTTATCTTGATACATTTCATGTGTCAAGATACTATACAAAACTTAAAAATGCTCAGTTTCCCCACTCATGATCCAATCTATGTCATAAAATAAACTTAAAACAGAACAATTATCAGTCATGTGTTTCTTCAATTAATGGTAACTGAGTTACATCAAAATGTTTCCCCTTAAACATTTGGCATTCTCCCAACAATATACTATAATCCCATAATCTAACCCCAGTCAACAAAACAGAAATTTTCTCTGGTAAAAGCCAATTGTTTGTCCACATTTATTCATTCTCACCGTCATCCAGTCACACATTCACTCACATGCAGTCACACCATATATTTGCTAATAGTGGAGCTTCCCGCACGATCAGATACTCCACCCTCAGCAAAATGAGCTCAGTCATTTTTTATTTTCCATAGGAAAATATTTCTTTATGCTTTTGGACTGGATTGACTCGCATAAAATCCTTTTTACAGGGACTATGAATAGTCCCTACAGGTAGCTTTCTCCTCAGCCAATTGTAATCTGGAAAGCCCCCTTATATTTGCTCTTCCCGAGAATTTTCAGCGCCGTTATTCACTGTTGCAGGCCTGCTTAAAACAGAAATGAAAAAAAAATAGAGCTGATTATTAGCTCATGAGAACACAAAACAAAATCACCTGACAGGTTTTCTTTAAGTGCACTGTTACAAAATAATGGGCCCAATTTTAGACATGTCGATGTTTCCTAAAACTCCCTCTATTAAAAACAAAAACAACAACCCAAACCTAACTGACAGAATCAACCCATCACCACAACAACCTCAACAACCTTAAACACACAAAAATTTTGCCACCACATAATTTCACCTCCTCAATACACCGAAAGTCTCATTAAAACCACACAATTTGCACACAAAAATCACCCCCTTTAACATACTTAAATTCAGCATAAAAGCCCCTTACGACAACATATAATCACTAAACTATAAACTATTTCCTACCCAAATCTGTACTTCTCTTGTCTGCCATGCTTCTTCTTCTGAAAGTCACTTCCTCAGTCACACACACACACACACACACACAGGAAGTTCCTTCGTCACCACTCACTCCAACTAATTTGCATACTGAGTCATCTCTCAATGAGTTGCTGTAACAACAGAAACATATGTTTAAACATTACCAACTCATTAAATCATTTTATTTCTTTCTACAGTGATCACTAGTTTTGATCACTTAGTACGAGAGAGCACTCCTAAGTCACTCTTTTTAAAACTACTTTAATCACTTTTATTTTCATAACTCCCTTTGTCATATAGCTTCTTTGAGTTATTCCTCAGCTTCAAACTCAAATGTATTTCATTAACCATTCACACCATTCTACCACTCATACAAGTAGCAAACTGATCTTCATTGCGTATCTTTGTGTTCTAAGCCAGGTTTAATCAGTATCTATACAAATAATCATCATGAGCTTGTCTTGTCTTTATAAGGTTAATGCATTTTCTGTTTGTGTATGTTGCTTTTGCAGTGTGTCAGACTCCTTCATAATTCTCCACTTAAGCCGTCAGTTTCTTTCCCAAATTTACTAACCCAAATTTTAAGTTCCCACCTTATTAACAGCATTCCTGCTCCTCAGCCAGAAGTCAGGGCTCCACTTGCCACTTTCCCCTCCGCCTTAGCCCAGCGGCTTTACCCTTGAGGTCCCGTCTTCTTCACTTCATCTCACCTGTGAGTCTAAGCTCACAGGGACTGAGTGAGGCCGAGTAATCGTGACTGTGCCTGCCTTAGGTTGTCCCAGGGTTTCGAGGTGGGATCTTACCCGTCATGGGCTATCCAGCCTTCCATACTCGCCTGATACGGGGCCCAAGTGGGCAGGGGAGGGAACACACTGGCTCTGGAAATTAAAGGAGTGTAAGCTGCTTCCTTCATTGCATCTTATATTAAACTATCTCGCTTCTGATTCTTTCCTCGAATAATTTCACATATGGCACTTTGTGTATGTATGTTTTCTATTCATTAATGTAATTGTCAGTTATTTTCTCTCTTCAATTTTACTTTTTTATCTGTTTGTTTGTAATGTTCTACTTTAGTTCTACTAAACCTTGATGTAAAAACAATACTCCCTTACAATACTCCCACGCACACACACCCTGCAGTTTGCCTACGCACACACTTCTCTCTCAGACTTCCTTTTATGGGCATGTAACTTCCTGTCACACACACACAGCACGCAGCTTCTCAGAGCGGCTCAAGCTGCTTTTCTGTTTCTCCAGGCAAATCAAACTCATTTTGTATTCACAATCTACAAACCCTCTGTAATTCTGCTAACTTTTGATCTAAAATGTAGCATCATTCACACAATGATTTCATAATCCTCCCACACACACACACCTGTCAGCATTCACATCACAATCTTCAACGTGCTCACTTTCACTCAGTACCAGACGCGGAGATGGACATCTCCTTTACCTAACATAAACTAAATTACCATATCAACATACAATTACTGAAATTCAAACTCAAATACACCGTCTGTTTTAATAAAGTCAAAGAGTAAACAGGTGTACCAAGTGTATGTACTTATGTGTTTTTAAACTGAAAGAAAAGAAACTCAAACTCTTATAACATCACTCATGCATCTCTTAAATTGAAAACACTTTCAAACTTTAAAACATCCTACTTTACATCACCAAAGAAATACCTCTCACACCTTTATTCATCATTCAAAACCTTCTAGTCACCGCATTCACACACTTAAACTGTGACCAGAGTTGAGGAATATAACTCAAAACACACTTTCCTAAGAGTATTTTAGACATGCTTGTCATAATCAGAAAGAGCAAGTAAACAAAAACAAAGAAAAAACGATTGAAACCTCTATTAATTCTCACCGCACACACAAGAAATTGAAAAAATAAAACACACCAGCAACTAATGCTGGAGAAAAGTTACTACTGAAAGTGATGTGTTAGTCTTAAGTATATACAGTGCACTCAATATATTTATATATCTACATCCAAACTCAGTCAATTACTATACATCACTACGGCAACTCAATACTTTATTTATAACCCTCTAATAAACATAAATGGCATCTTACACACACACTCTACAATGTTTGCAGCAGTATTTGTAAAACCAACTGTGGCTTAAACAGTTCACTGCTTACTCATTTGCATTTTCACACTCACACACACACAGTCTAAAAATAGCTCCAGCATTGCCTCAGACTCCTTTCACACAGAGATCTCTTATTTTATATTACAAAGACATCTTATATTTACAACCACTGTCAGATCTGTCAGCTTTAGCGCCTACACAATTTAGACAAATTTAAAATAACCGCCCAGCGGATAAACTCCCTGAGTTTTTTGCGACCAATCAACCAGTATCAGACTTTAACTGTTTCTGGCCTCATCTCTAAAATCCCTAACTCAATTTAAAAGCGTCAACCAACCCAAACTTTGCCTGAAGCTCTATTTTTGGCATTTCCCAGCCAAGGCTTACCCCGAAGTTTTAAGTTAAAGTTACACGCCCGAAGTCCAAGTTCTGCTGGCCAAAAAAGCGCAGACTACCGTTCCAAACGGTAAGGAGACTCTAACTCCTAGCTATTTTGGAGGTTCCCAAGTTCTCCCCGGTTGCCAACCGTACTAACCCTATTCGCCGATAGGTCAGGGCCAAGCGTCCTTGGCCGGGAGGGAGCATTACCTCCGAGAACTGCGCTTCCTAGCAGACTCGAACTGCCGTTCTAGAATAATTTATAATACTTTGAAACAACAATCAACACCCGAAACAAGTGTATAACTGAGGCAGGTGCAACCTAGTGGTCAATGGAGACTCCAACTCACAAAATGACCGCTCAGGTCTACTCTTATGACCAAATTTGGACTCTAACCAACACAATAACCAATTCCCTACCAAACTACTTGAGACTCTAACTCAATTTCTTTGGGACTTCAACCCAGTATTTAAACTTTTCTTATCAGACTCTTAACTGCTTCAACTCATGAAATTTTCATCAGAATCAAAACAGACACCCACCAGTAATTTCAGTGAGTAGACTTAAATTTTATCATGTCCAATTTGGCACACTTTGGAAATAATTCAACAGGTAGTGCCTTACCTTTTAGATAAGCCGGCTTATGCCCACTCACTTTGACCACTGGAATTCATGTCTGCCCGTCAGACCACCTCAGAGACCACCAAATTTCTCCATCTAAACCTCCAATCCTCCCTCCTCAATCACCGGACGAAGCCCCCAAATGTTAAGGTTCAAAATTGAGGAAGGAGAGTACAAACCACCCTTGGTCCAGGAGCTCTTGGTCAAACAATGATTTTAATGAATACACACGTGTGGGAAGAATAATCTGTACACAGACAGGAATTAATCTTCGACTTAATCAAAGCATAAACAGATATTTTATAGCATCAGGGTTTGATTTACTGACGCCCCTTCATGCGTCACAGATACATTTTATACATAGATCAGATCAACACCACAATGACTTTTAACCCAGAAGATCATCTTCTATTTTCATGGCTGGTACTTTCCGTTCTTGTCTTAAAGTGAATTGTTCCTCTTTCTTGCCGAGACAACAAGGACGGTTCCTCTTTTACCGAGACATGACTAATCTCTCCTCTAAATAAATCTAACTCATGTGTGTGTGTGTTGACCTCACATGCTCTTTGTGTCACCTCTTCACCTAGTAACTGTCTGTGTCCCGTCCTCAAATGCTCTTTCTCAATTCACCTGTTGCACTTCTGACCTTTCACTAGACCAGAGGCTCACTGAGACTATGTGTATGTCTTCTACTAAATAAATGTTTTAACCAAGAACTTCTACTAAAACCTTAATATGAAATGACCTGATATAAGTGTTTTGTAAGCATGTATTGCAATTCCTTCTATGGCTCCAAGTCACTTGCACAATAGATTGTCCGGACATCGCGCCGAACAAAGCTTCCAACCCCCAATTAATTGACCGAGCTCCAACTCTTTAATAAGCACAGATATGCATTGTGTATAAAATAGTCATAACTGCACCTGAAATACAAGGTCAACATAATAACTGTATGCATAACATCTTAAGGCCTTCTTAAAGCTATCTGTTACATTGTTAAAGCCTCGTCTTAGCCTGCTGCTCAAAATAACTTCCTGCTTCTGCAAACTCTCTGCAAGCCTGTTTCCTGTCAGCCTGTGACTTTTAGCCTTTCTGAAAGACACACACTGTTCAACCCCTGAATGCAATATAAACTCCAGATTATATTATTAATGCAATGGTAATAATGATGATTATTTAACAATAGCAGTAAAATAATTTCCCTGCTCCACAGAACCAACACTGCACATGGGGCATGACGACATACCTGTATCAGACTCGGACCGGCACTCAAGGCGTACGCAACGGAAGCGAAAAAGAGCACCCATCGGAGGTAAACAACCCCCCCCCTCTAAAAACATACTAAATTGCTATCACTGTACACTAATCCGCACATAACTTCCAGATGAATCACACACCTGTCATTGGAATATTGGTGTACATTTACCTTATGTCTAATTTTATCTTACAGGCTTTCGTTATGCAGCTGCAGAGTCTGAAGGTGTGCCCTGTGCAGAAGTGATTGATGAAGATCTGACATCACAATGTCATGGAGGCAGTGGACAGCAGTTGTGTTGGACAAGTGGAGGTTGAGGTACCAGCTGCAAATGTGGATATACTGAAGAAATGTAAACCTTTTAAAATGATGACAGATTACAAACTCTCAGCTGTGTCTGTAATCAAACCTCTGTAACTTTGCTTCCCTTCAGCAGCATCAGCTCATGTTCACATGTTGATTCATGGTTTGCTTCAGTTTTTGATGGACTGCAGAATATTTTGAAGGTTATCTGCTATAAAAAGCCAGAACAGGAAAATCTGCTTCATGTGTTTCTGTTTGATCCTCAGTGACTTTGACACAAAGGCCTCTGCTGTGATGATCACACCTCTGATCAAGTCTCACAGTGTCAGCTTTGTTTTTATACATATGGATATGTGCTGATAAATGATCAGAGTTATAATATTTCCCACTGCCTGCTGTGTGCCGTGACCTTTGACCTGCTAAAGACAGTCAGCTGTGGATTATTCATTGTTGTGTCTGATACTTAGAACTGTGAGGAAGAACACTACACAGTTAATCAGGGTCCCCTCTCTCTGAATCAGGAAAGGTGGGCAGGCCGCGTGTGGGCCGCGGGCCATACGTTGAGTCTCACTGTTTGAAATGTGAACATTGTTCTGCTGCAGTCAATGGACTAAACCAGAGAAGAAGAAAACAGACTTTACCATGAAGATCCTCAGTGTGGATCAGTATAATATCAGCCTGATGTCTGCAGTTTAGTGTCAGCACAACTTTCACATCATATTCATCTCAGCACAACTAAAACATGCTGACTGACCTCAGAGTTTCAAGTCCACATCCTGGACTCTCCAGGAAACCACACAGATGCTTCACTCCTGAATCCTTCAGGTTGTTTCCCCACAGGTCCAGCTGTCTCAGATGGGAGGGGTTGGACTTCAGTGCTGCTGCCAGATAATCACAGCTGATCTCTGACAAATCACAGTCCATCAATCTGTATAAAGAATGAAAGATGTAAGTTTATTAGACAAAGTGTGAGCTTGAAATCATTCAGTGTTTCATCATCTGTTCAGAGCTGAAGAAGGTTCAGAATGTAGAAGTTTAGAAAATGGAAACTCCAAACAGCTGAAGCCAACAGGAAGCAGTTTCAAACAAACACAACAAGAGAAAAAACTCTGAATGTTTCACATTAAAGTCGTACATTTCTCACAAAGCTCAATTATGTGACAGACATTTCATCCCATGTCAGTTTGGCCTCATCCTGGGCCGGATTATCCAGCACACACTCTGACCACAGGCCCAGGGGCCACGCACAGCTGGGCTCCATCCAAGAGACAGCAAACAAACCAACACAATAATAAAAAGCACCATGTGATCTTCTTACATCTTCAAGACAAACATAGTAAAAACATGAGCATATTTGTTTCCTGATAAAATGATGTGACAGGTAGAACAGAGTAAAGTGGTGGTGTTACAGCCTTTCTCCCCTCTGCTGCCGAGGCTGTTAGTCTCTCCCAAACTCAGCTACAGGACTTCCAAATGAATGAAAGCAGCAGAAGTGGCTTTACAAATGAAAGAGGAAGAGGAGAAGAAGAGGAGAGGGAGGCCACCCTGACCATCACTCCAGCTGAAAACATCACACTTCCATTAAAGTTGGTGAGGAAATGTTGAGCAGGATGAGCTGCTGGCTAATCTGGAGGCTGTAGCAGCAGCTCACAGTCACAGTGGATTTCCACTCATGAAAAAGCTCTGGCTGCTTCATTTCTCATCTCATATCAGAGACTTTAATGCTTCACTGAAGCTGTACTGTGATGCTTCCATATTCCAGTGAGGCCTCCATAATGATTTCAGCTGTTCTGTACACACACTGTGTGCCCTGTATGGCTCAAAGTCTCTGCAGCCTGTTTTTATCTGCTATCATCAGATCTTCATCATCCTCATTCACATCCCTCACACACTCTACAGCCTCATCAGCACTGACTTCATCTTCACTGACTGATGGAGCACAACATGAACCTGTGGAGGCTGAAACACTGTCTTGTCAAACATCTCCCCGTCACCACTCCACTTCTGTCAGCCTTTAAATGAACCCTGCTCAAGTCTGTCACTTCTGTTTGGAGCCAAAAGGAAAAACTGTTGTTCAGTCGTTTGGAAAGACAACATTTCTGAAAGCACTCAAACTTCTTCACATTTGTCTTCAGACACATCCTGAACATTTAGGAACTGAAGAAAGTTTCAAACATCAAAGACCTGAAATATAGAAAAACAACAACAGCCGCAGTCAGTGAACTCACCTCAGAGTCTCCAGTCCACAGTTTGGACTCTCCAGTCCAGCACACAGAAGCTTCACACCTGAATCCTGGAGGCCATCATTCCAACTCATGTCCAGCTCTGTCAGATGGGAGGGGTTGGACTTCAGAGCTGAGGCCACAACTTCACAGTGAGACTCTGAGAGTCCACACCGAGTCAGTCTGTGATGATAGAAAATATAAAATGTGTTATTATAAAAGCAGAAAAACTGCATTATAAACACAGACTGAATGTATATGAAGACAAAACAGAGTGAGGTCATAATCTGATGAATCTGCTCTTCACATCTGTGCTTCAGCTCCTCTTACTGTGTTTGACATGACACAACGATTGAGTCTCTCTCAGACCTGCAGACTTTTAATGAGAATCTTTGTTTGGCTTTAATCTGCTTTTGGCTTTTTCATGGATTTCATGGATGATTTGAGTGATTTCCAGCAGGACACTTAAACATGTCAGTGGACGTCCTAAAGAACATATTCACTGATATGAAACGTGTCATTGAACAGGATTAATATCAGTGGAAACATGGTGGAAACAGCTGTGACTGCATGGATGTGACACACTTCAAATCTGTTCTCCACTCTTGGATTTGGGATCCATGGAGCTGCTGCTGAGTCTGTACAATAAAGGAATGGTGTGGAAGGTTGCAGCGTACGGACACAAACACTTTCTGCTTACAATCTGATTTTATTTTCAACATTAAACTACTAACCTACACTGATCAATGATGTTAATGATCACATCTGGACTCACCGAGCCTTTCTGCAGTTCCTCACAGCTGGAATCAGTCTCTGTCGTCCCCGCTTTGATGTTTTGTACTTCAGCAGGTCAAACTCATCCAGAACCTCCTCTGACATCTGCAGCATGAAGGCCAGAGCTGAGCACTGGATCTCAGAGAGTTTCTTCTCTGATCTGTTCTCTGACTTCAGGAACTCTTGGATCTCCTGATGTACTGAGAGGTGGTTCATCTCCATCAGACAGTGGAAGATGTTGATGCTTCTGTCAGGAGAGATTTCATCACTGTTCATCTTCTTCAGGTTGTTGATGACTCTCTGGATGGTTCCTGGACTGATCTCTGTCTGACCCAGCAGACCTACTAAGAGTCTCTGGTTGGACTCCAGACAGAGGCCATGAAGGAAGCGAACAAACAGGTCCAGGTGGCCATTTTTACTCTGGAGGGATTTATACATGCCTTTAGTCAAAAAGACATCCAGTGATGGGAAGCTATAAGACTTGAACATGTTCTTAAAAAAAGATCTGTTTTTGTATTCTTCTCGGAAATTCCCTAGAAAACCTTCTACCACCTCTGTCTTCCTGTTGGTGTGACAGTGGAACATGTAGACAGCAGCCAGAAACTCCTGAATGCTCAGATGAACAAAGCAGTAGACTGGTTTCTGGAAGATCACACACTCTCTTTTGAAGATCTCTGTACAAACTCCTGAGTACACCGAGGCCTCTGTCACATCCAGACCACACTGCTCCAGGTCTTCTTGGTAGAACATGATGTTTCCTTTCTCCAGATGTTCAAACGCCAGCCTCCCCAGCTTCAGAAGAACTTCCCTGTCAGCCTCCGTCAGCTCCTGTGGACTCGTCTCACGTCCCTCATGGTACTTGTTCTTCTTCCTCTTTGTCTGAACCAGCAGGAAGTGTGAGTACATGTCAGTCAGGGTCTTGGGCAGCTCTCCTCTCTGCTCTGTAGTCAACATGTGCTCCAGAACTGTAGCAGTGATCCAGCAGAAGACTGGGATACTACACATGATGTGGAGGCTCCTGGATGTCTTCATGTGGGAGATGATTCTGCTGGACAGCTCTTCATCACTGAATCTCCTCCTGAAGTACTCCTCCTTCTGGGCGTCAGTGAAGCCTCGTACTTCTGTTAGCCTGTCAACACATGTAGGAGGGATCTGATTGGCTGCTGCGGGTCGGGAAGTTATCCAGACGAGAGCCGAGGGAAGCAGATTCCCCTGGATGAGGTTTGTCAGCAGCTGGCTGACTGATGACTTCTGTGTGACATCAGACAGCAGCTTCCTGTTGGTGAAATCCAATGAAAGTCTGCTTTCATCCAGGCCGTCAAAGATGAACAAAAGCTGAGAGACAGCCAGCTTCTCTGCTGTGACCTTCTGTAATGTTGGATGGAAAACATGGAGCAGCTCCAGAAGACTGTACTGCTCATCTCTGATCAGGTTCAGCTCCCTGAATGAAAGCAGAACCACCACACTGACATGTTGGTTCTCCAAGCCCTCTGCCCAGTCCAGAGTGAACTTCTGCACTGAGAAGGTTTTTCCAACACCAGCCACGCCGTTGGTCAGAACCACTCTGATGGGTCTCTGTTGGTCAGGTAAGGCTTTAAAGATGTCCTGGCACCTGATTGGAGCGTCATGGAGGGCGTCCATCTTGGAAGCTGTCTCCAGCTGCCTCACCTCATGTTGGGTATGAACCTCTTCACTCTGTCCCTCTGTGATGTAGAGCTCAGTGTAGATGGTGTTGAGGAGGGTTCTACTTCCTGTTTCATCACTTCCTTCACTCACACGTTCACATCTCCTCCTCAGACTGATCTTATGTTCATCTAAAACCTCCTGCAGACCAACATCTGCTGAAAGAAAGAAAAACAATGAGACTAAAGAGAAAGAAAACTCTTCAATGTCTGAACAACACAAGAAGTCCAGTTTTCAGAAATGAGTCCATCAGCAGACAGATGTTCAGTCTTACTTTGTACACAGCTGCTCTGACTGGCTGTCTGCAGTCCAGCTCTGCTTCTGGATCTTTCTCCACACTGTGCAGAAGCTCTGATGGTGACACAGAAAAGTCAAAGTGGAGATACTTCTGTCCACCTTTGATTAGACTCATTATAAAAAGGAAAACAAAGTTTGAACACAGTCATGTTTCCAGTTCACGGACTTACATTTATTCCATGGACACTCACTCTAACCTGAACCACAGCTACAACCCAACATTGTTGAGGCCTCATCTCCTCCTTTCCTGACTGTAGAGGTTAAATATGCAACAACCAACAAATAAAAGAATTTGGTTCATTTCAAAGAAATTCACACGGTGACCAAGTAAAGTAACCGTAGTAAAGGAGACAACATCCCGTTGATGGTGGGATTATTTGAAAGATTTGCTTTAGTCACGTCACCAAATGCAGTTGAACCACCCGTGGATCCATGTTTGACCATTCTACCACTCTGAGCTCTGCTTTTGAATCATTTTATTATTATCATCATTCATTTATTCATTCTTTGGAGGGGGGCTATTTCCTAATGCCGCCCTAATAAGCTGATGTTCAAGGGGAAATATAACAGAAACTCTTTCAGTGTTATTCATTAATAAATTAACAGATAAACTGTGAAGAAGAAAAAACTGAGATTTAAAGGAGAGAGTGAGAAACTTGATCATCCATCCTCATAATACATGTTTATCAGTATCTGCTGTGACCATACTGCAGTAATAACTACAAGTCTACATTTCTGTGACTGTTGATCAATCACAGCAGGAATCTGAGCTCATCTCTGCACACAGAGCAGCTTCAGCTCTGGGATAAACTGCTCGCTTCACGTCCTTCTCAGCTCACAGACACTCATCCTGATATTTTCCTTTAACATTTGATGGTATAATTCATCTGAGTTTACACTTTATCTGCATAAATACAGAAAAACAGACCCAAACACCAGAAACCATCAGTTTCACCATGTAGAATATATTGTTGTTTCCTTGCTTTTAATTCAGAGAAAAACTCTGATTTGGATTTTCTCTGTTCTCTTTGCCACAGCCCATCCCAGCAGCAGCTGAAGCAGCTGACTGTCACAACACTGAATAACACTTTAGGAGGAATTTCAGAGGTCAGTAAAGCTCCAGTTTCAACATCAGTTAATTAATCATAGGTCATCATAAATGTTAACCTGGCTGGCACACATGTTAATGTTAGCCATTTAAATATTAGCAGTTAGCTGAGGCCACAAGAAGAAGAGGCCCTAGAAGAACAATGGATGATAAGATTAGATTTTCAAGACTAGGCAGAGACGTGTTTTCCTTACCTAACCTAACCTACAGTTATGTTTCCTTATTTCTGCTGTTTGCATGTTCACAGCTGAAATAAAGCTGCCTCTTTGACTTCATCCTGTTGTGTTTGGGTCCAATCCTGCCTGCCACACAGCGCTACAGGACAAAGTCTAATATTTTTATCTTTTTAATGAATCTTTGGTCATATTTATCCAGGAAAACACAAACATGTAAAGGAGTCATCACAGGTCTCTGACCTCATTGGTCCAGGTTCAGCACTGAAGTCTGGAGGGTGACCTTTGGACCAGTCACTCCTCACAGACGGACAGCTGGATCCTGCAGACTGTGACCTCTGACCTCTGCAGACACAAACATGTTTTATTCAATGATCAATTCTCTGATAAAGTGATTGAAGCAGCTGTGGTCACACAGACTGCAGATAATGCAGCTGTTTCCTGTCAGTAACAGTCCTCTTAGATTAGAGTTCAGCTTTTTACAGGAAAACAAATGTCCCTGAATGCAACAGTGAGACACAGTCTGCCTGTGTGGCTGTGATAGCTGCCGTTAGGAGCGCTCATGTGTTTGCAGTTAGACGAGGAGATGTTACCATCATGGACACGTTAACAAATCCTGCAGCATCACGTGGCACAAACACTTTGTGTTCCTGTCATCTGCAAGCAACAGGAAGTTCATTAATAAAGGCGGGATGGAGACGCGACTGTGATGGTTCTCCTTCATCCAGCTGTTACACACATCTGGGCTCACACGACGAGCCTTTGTCTAATACAGCAGCTGCTCTCTGAACACTTTTCTGAAGAGGAGCTGCACAAACCTTTGTTTGCTTTCTAGAGCAGCGTATCAAAGTCAAACTACCCACTGCTAGCAGCTGTTTCTATCATAGTTTAGGATCCAGATGTGTGAGGTCTAGATTTACACCTCTGATTAAAATACATAGTTAAAAACAGCCAATTGAGTCCAAATGGGTCTTAAACCAGATAAACTGACAGTTACAGCTGAGCCTGTGTGTCCTTGGAGACACTGCTCTGCTACAGAGATGCATTTTAGAAACCAGGAAACATCAAAATCATTTAAATCAGAGAGTTCTTGTTACTAACAGCTCACCTCTCTGCAGCAGAGACTTTAAAATCAATGATAAAATCTTACGCCTAAATTAACTTTACTGTTAACCAGTTTTCATGTTTCTGTAATCCACCAGTGTGCTCATGCTTTTTTAAGTGAAAACATATTTTTAATGATCAAATATAATTATGTTTGTTATTTGTGGATTTTAAATGTCCTTGACAGAGACAGATGATGATCATTATCCTGCACTGTGCTCTCAGGTTTGGTCGAGCTAGCACAAAGAATGGCTATGTTGAACTTCCTCCTGGGATCTACACTAAGAAGTGAGTCCAACATTAGCAGGGTCTCTTTCCTTTATCTGATTCACTTTAGCATTCACAGTCACGTGGAGCTTGTTATTAACTCGATAAGTCAACCCAGGGTTTCAGCTGAGCGCTCACATGAAACACATGGTGTTGGCAGCATCTGATCAATCATATTCATGGAGACGTGTATCAGCAACAGAGCAGCTGAGTTTGCAGAAGGAAGTCAAACTAAACCACAGGAACAATATGAGGAGATTACACACATAATAAAATACTAGCAGTAACACAGCTGCTGCAGACAAATCAGTCGTGTGATCGTGTGTGAGAGGAGAAGGACTGTAAAGGAGTTTGGTGTTAAAAGCTCTGTATGAATGTGGGAGACTTTGAAGGGCTTTAAAAAGGCCAATATAAAATAAAAGGCAGCAAAATTGCTGAGTGTGAAAGTCACCAGACTTATCAGACCTCTGTGATTAAGACCTGTAAGAACACCTGTTTGTACTTGTTGGCATTATATCAAACACACACGTATATTAAGCCTTTGTTTGAACTCTGGTTGAATTTGTTACTTTCAGACTGTGAAACATCACAGAGGCTGCAGCTGCAGATCTTTTATTCACCTGGAAATTTACTTTAAATGTTAGATGGAAAATGTATTGCTCAGTTTCACCAAAGTAAGAACAAGAATCCATAAACCTTCATAAAGACAAACATCTCCCAGAACATTGAGCTGCTGAAGTGTCACTGAAGGGAAAAACTATTTGTCCTCCTCCATCCAGCAACACCTGAAACACCTGAGTGGAAGCTCCTCCCTACACTGTGTTTGAAGCAAAGCACAAAGGAGACACCTGCTGGAGCAGCTGGAGTCCTACAGACACTCAGCCTCTTCACTACACAAACACCTCCTACAACATCCACTCTTTCCACTCTGACTGCTGTGTTTGTGGAAACACTCCAACACACACCGCTTCACATACCAACATAGAAATGTGTGTGAAAAAGAGCTGAGCTGATATTAAACATGAGGATTTATTCAAAAATACAGAGTCAGGAACAACATCTAGACACACATTACCTCTCAGCAGCAGAAGAACAGCCTTTAAAGTTTATATAAATATCCTTCGACTCGTTGCTCTTTAAGGAAACACAGCTGGGTTCAGGTCCAGGAGATTCTGGCCTCTTATTGATCCTAAAAGAAAAACAATTGTCGCGTATTATTGAGGATGAGAACAAAACAACGAAGGTCCAGAAGAATTAGGTCAAACGATGATTTTAATGAACACATGCGTAGGGAGATGAACACCGTTACACAATCAGCGTCGATCTCCGCCCAAAAGCACACAAGCAGTTGCTTTTATAACATCAGGGTATTATTACGCCCCCTCTTGCGTCAGAGCAGATACTTGCATGAGTTAAAAACACAAATGTTCTGTTGACAACTTTTGACACAGTTTGAAAAGAACATTGTCTCCACGCCAGGTGCTTCCTGTAGCTCGTCTTGCTTTCACTTATCCCTGGAACATCAGACGCACGTCCTGCAGCAAACTATCACTTATGCAGGCACAAAATGCAGTTACAAGCAAAATATGTCTGAACTCTAACCTAGAATATAAGTCTACCTACGGTGTGTGTGTGTGTGTGTGTGTGTGTGTGTGGATGTCTCGACCTCAATTGCACTCTGTCTCACCTCTCGCCTACTAAAGCTCACACCCAGACTCTCATATGTGTAACAATTTAACTGAAACTATATGTGTAATATATTGAATAAATGCTTTAATCAAATGCCACTACTCAAAGCTCAATAAAAAGGATATAAACGAATAAAAGATAATAATGAATACTTGTATCATGTGTGTTTTGTAAGCGTGTAGGCAATCCTTCCATACCTCTAAGTCACTTTGCACAATAGATCGGCATCGCGACATCGCGCCAGACGAAGCTTCTGACCATCAATTAACAGACTGAGCTTAAACTCTTTAAAAGCACAAACTGCAAGATGTGTATAAAAATAGTTATAACTGCACCTGGAATAAAGGTTAATATAGGATTATGATAGCACCTGTAAAACAAGTTTTAACGTAATACCAACAGCATCAATAAATGCTTTGATGAAATGATGATTAATGCAATGGTAATGATAATGGTTATGACAGTAACAGTAACATATCTCCCTGATCTCCACACAATAAATGTAACAGCTTCATGAGACAGGAAGGAAAAAATGGAAATGTTAAATTAAAGACATGATGAACAATCTGAAACTCATAAAAATAATGTACTTACTCTTTGTCACATAACAGTCTTTTGTTAAAGTTTTCAATAATACCCTTTGACATGTTGCTCTTTAAAACACACTTTTACTCCCTGACCTTTGACCCAGTGTGACATGTTGACTCACTACCTCAGACAGCTTAAAATAGTCTTTTTGTTTTTTGGTGCTGCCTAAAAGAACCGTAAAATATCTGTCCTATATACAGTTATGTTCATATATTTTTGTGCTACATCAGGAAACTCAAAAACATAGTTTGTAATATTTTAATCCTTATTTTTAAAACTGTTTTTGTCATTTTTCTTCTCCCATTGCATCAAAAATCATTATTTACACTGAATAAATGAGTCAGCAGCTCTCTTACATTGTTGCTGCAGGTTCATTACTGAAGTCTGGAGGTTGTTCTTTGGACCAGTCACTCCTCACAGACACACAGCTGGATGCTGCAGATCCTGCTCCATCCTCTTCCTCCATCTTCTTGATGTCAGGGTGGAGTTAGTCTGAGAGGAAAACACACACACTCAGAGGTGCTGTTGTACTGGAAGCATCACACTGACGGGTTTCTAAAGTTCTCATTGATCATTTCATGGAGTTTCTGTGGTAAACACTGTCCTGTGACGTATGTGTTATGGTGAGGGTCATGAGGGCTAACCAGCCCCACTCCTTACTCCTCATATTTCAGCCTGAAGCACAATAACAGCCTAAACCTAACCAGGGCCCTATTTCAGGAAGCCGGTTTAGAAAACTCAGAGTGAAAAACGATACTCAGGGTTGAGTAACCCCGAACTGTCCAACTCGGAATATTCGGTTTCAGAAAGGCTGATAACAATTAGTTCAGTCAACGCGGAGTTGCTTTAACCCCAAGTGAAGCGCGCGCACGAGGATACATAAAGCCCTGATTAGTGGAGCACAGATTAAGCGAGTCACCATGGAGACGGAGGGAAAGAAGGCGCGGTCAATGTATTTTACAGCGCTTAAGGCCGAAATTCTGATGGCAGCATATGCCGATAACATGCAAATTTTGCAGAAAAAAAGTAACACAGCCTCAGGTGCAAAATAAAGGGAGCATGCATGGCAAAACATAGCCGACAGAGTCAATGCGTGAGTGTTAATTTAAACATTGATCTAGGGATCTCCACCCATTTAACACGTTATTTTATTATATTTTATTTGTTATTTTATACATTTTATTTTGTGACGTGATGTGAGCGCAGGTGCAACCCAACAGGCCCCAAACGTGCCTGGCAGCAAGTTTAAATGAAATATAAAAATATAGTCCAAACAGGTAAGGTGTAATTGTATTATGAGCCATAGTGCTTGGTCTCTTTGTCCGATGTAAATCAATTGCAGTTAGAGGCTACATTAATTTTCTTTCTGTAAGCACTTATTGAAATCATCTGAGCACATTACAAGTACATATTTGCTTACTCTGTATGCTCAAATGTGGCCCGTTATAGCCAACAGAAAAAAAGAGGAGGCCCGAAAAACAGGTGGGGGTCCTCCACCACCACCACTCACAGAGCCTGGCCACTTGGCTTCCACATTTGTGATAATGTTGGCAGCATCACATATGATCTTCACAGTGCAGAGAACACAAATTAGCATCCATTACTATAATGAAATAATTTGTTAGTTTGAAATGCTACAGGGAACTATGTACCTGCACATTAATGCTGTGGAACGACTTCCTGTTCACATAGTCTCCTTCATTTACTGAAGGAGCAATGATTGGAATGTGAGTGCCATCTATACAGCCAATCACGCCTGGGAACCGTGAAAATAAATGTAAAATTTAAGTAGTAGTTCAAGTATCACCACATCATGAATTAAGTTTCGTTCATCCTGATACCTGCAATTTTGTGGCATCCCTCTTTGATAAATCTTGTGGGTCTGTGACCGGGGAACACCACAAACGAGTACAGGAGACGTTTCAGTGCAACTGTAACATTCCTGACTGCCCGACAGACGGTAGCCTTGGAAACGTGCTCAGCGTCACCAATATTATACAGAAAGCTCCCGTTTGCAAAAAACCGAAGTGCAATACAAATAATATGTACAGAACTGAGAGAATGTCCACGATGTGTCACATGAGCAATATTAGGCCTGAGGATGTTATTCAAATGAATTATAGACCCACCTGTTCTCTGATTGGATTGTTAAATTTGTGATTGACATGACACTGGCCAATCAGATGAAAGGCAGAAAAATAGGGACGTACTTGTAACTTGAAACTTGAGTGCAGAGTTTCACACGTATTGCTTGGCTAAGTCCACACACAAATTATTTTTACACCTACAAATCCTGGTTTACAAGTACAAAATATTTATGACCACAATTTGAGCCCATACAGCCACAGACTGACGGAGGCAGGAGAAGCTGCCTACAGTCATCAGTCAGTGGATCCACAGTAACATCGAGTTCAGCTGCTGATCATCAACTGTTTCTGTCTCGTTCCCAGACTCTGATCTCACATAAAACGAAGCAGATTTATGCTGAAACTAAGCTGCACACAGCTGATGTCAGCCAGGAAAACAGTACAGACTGCTAACGTTACCTTAACTTCGAGACGATCAACTGCGCCACAACATTCACGAAAGCGACGGAAGGAAACGATCAGAGAGGCGTTTGAGGGACGGTCAGAGTCAGGAACCTCAGAAACGCATCAGGCTGGAGTTTAATTCTGTTTCCATCTTTAGAAACATCTGGAAATAGTTATAAAAACGCTGCATAATAAAGAAAAATAGTGTAGATTAGTTTGAGTTGTGTTTAGCTGAGCTGTGTCTTTAATCTGAAGTTCATTTTGTGGAGGAGCAGCAAGACTTTCAGTGTTACTCTCAGAGAAAGCCTCCCAAATGTCTGTTGTCTTAATAGTGGAATTATCTGGAAAATGAACCAGTTCTTATGAGCTGCTTTTCTGTATGAGCAGTCAAAGCATTTTATACAGCGTGCTTCATTCACACAAGCACTTCTTTTTCTAACAATGACACTATGATGGATGCATCGGAGAGCAAGTCGGGGTTCCACATCTTGCCCAAGGATACCGTGGCGTGCAGACTGGAGCAGCCAGGGATCAAACCTCCAACCTTCCAGTTAGTTATTCTACCTGCTGAGCTACAGTCTGTACTTCCTGAACAACACACACTCCTTTTGTTTCTTTATTTCCAGTAGCAACCAGGACCATAATGAACCCTGACTCCCACAGACACTCAGGATCCACCTGCCCAGTAAGTCACCCGCTAACTGCAACTATCAGAGCCCTGACCTTCTGCAGAGACGAGTCACACTGAACACAGCAAGTGTCCCTGCTCTCAGATACAAAACCTGCCTTTAAAAGTTCAGAGTAATGAAATCAGCAGTTCTGATTCTAGAATCTGTAGTCTCACACACATGTGCAGAGCACTTTTGTTGTTTTGGTTCACATCAGGTGATATTCTGCTGCAAACAACTAATGAGAACATTTTATGAAAGCTTTGAGTGTCCATCAGGATCCTGTAGAAACAGCTTCCATGTCAAAGATCAATATTCTGAATTCTGTTTTGAAAGAAAAAGATTTCTAGAAAATTCTCTAAAGAATTCACCATCTGTTTTGTTTTCTAAAACAGATGGTGTTTTAGAAGCTACCTGGTTTCTCCACCGGTTTTTCTTTATTTTTTTTAAGGAGGTCTGGTTTCCCCACCAGTTTTTTAATTATTCTAAGGAGGTCTGGTTTCTTCGCCAGTTTTTAAGGAGGGTTAAGGATGGTTGCTCCACCGAAAGGAGGTTTTTCCTCTGCCGCTGAGGGCGTTGAGTGTTTGGTTTATCCACCAATATGTAAGGAGGATAGAGCTCTCATTGGTGGGTAAACGCACGTGTGAGCGAGTGCGGGCCAGACGTGGTCTGTGTGAGTGTGACTGATTGTTGTCTTGTAATGGGGAATAAACTGGGTAATTCTGCCTTGAAAGGGGATGGAATACATTGCAAAGTATTCACTGGGCAGCACGTAGTATGTAGATCATTGAAGGAAGAAAGTAATGAATTTGTGCACAAAGCAGATGGAACAGTGAGTGTGACTGTGTCTGACGTCACTGTGTGTGTGAGACACAGAGAGGTGTGAAAGACAAACATCCAAACTCAGCCTGCAGTTCTGTTCTGTGATTCTACATTTGACTATCCGTTGAGTTTGGTGTGCACTTCTGCTTTGTTCAGATGCATTTAGATACATCACCTCCACTCTGGGTGGCTGTAGCTCAGGTGGCAGAGCAGGTCAGCCACTAATCAGAAGGTCGGTGGTTCGATCCCAGGCTGCACCCTGGCTGCATGCCAAATATCCTTGGGCAAGATACTAACCCCGTGTTTGCCTACTGGTGGTGGTCAGAGGGCCTGGTGGCGCCTGTGTCCGGCAGCCTCGCCTCTGTCAGTGCGCCCCAAGGCAGCTGTGGCTACAATGTAGCTTGCTATCGCCAGTGTGTGAATGTGTGTGTGAATGGGTGGATGACTGAATGTAGTGTAAAGCGCTTTGGGGTCCTATGGACTAGAAAAGCGCTATACAAATGCAGGCCATTTACCATCTCCTGTCTTTCCTTCTCTACCATTGCCTCCTAACTGCGGATGGGCACCGGTATCTGATGTCATTATGGCACCGGGTCTGACATAAACGGTAGTAACCAGACTGAAAAGCAATGCACATTTTGGTGCTTTTTTTCCTGAGATGTCATACACTTTGGATTCTAGCCAATCATTTTACCTTTCCAAGGATAGTAGGCGGGCCCCGGTACGTATGTTCTTTTAGAGCAGAGCGACAGATTAAAAATGCCCAAGGCTAAGCGGTCAAAGTCTGGCTGTACTTCACAGCAAAAGATGCAAACTCAGCAGCCTGCAACAAGTGCTTTAAGCTGATACTGTGCAAAGGAGGTAACACCTCGAATCTGGTGAAACAGGGAGGCTGTAGCTCAGGAGGTAGAGCTGGTCACCTACTGGTCGGAAGGCTGATGGTTCGATCCCAGGCTCCTCGTGCCAAGTATCCTTGGGCAAGATACTAACCCCAACTTGCTCTCCACATTCGGAGTGTGAATGTACTTAGAAAGCACTGAGTACAGATAAAGTGCTGGTGTGATTGGGTGAATGTGGCATGTTGAGTACTCTGGGAGAGTAGAAAAGCGCTATATAAGAATCAGTCTGTTTACCATGAAACACCCGGCGACGCATAGTGTTTTTTTTTTAAAGCCGAGAAATGCACCGTATTTGATAGCTTCCTGCAAGACCTCACACCGAGCACAACTACTGCGGGTGTGGTGCCTGTTATCGGACACGGAGTTAGCAACATCCCCCAAGAACCTGAAGAGGAGAGTCCTGGCCCCTAGCCCTGCCAGAGGAGCAGAAATGATGAGGATGATGACGGCAGCAGCAGCCGTTCTTCTCTGCGTGTGTAGCTTAATGTTGTTTGTGTGTAATTTACGTTGAGTAGGCTAACCACGTTATTACATTAATGTAAGGTGAACAAGCAAACACCGTTGTAGTTACATGCTGCTGTCTTCTTGTTTGATAGAGTGATACCATATATGCCCTATAGCTGCACAAAAGGCTAACATTGTTATCTTTTTACAAAAAAAACAACAAAACATGAGCGGTTTCAGGACAAAGTTTGTGT
Source organism: Mchenga conophoros (assembly GCF_057382185.1). Lineage (NCBI taxonomy): Eukaryota > Metazoa > Chordata > Actinopteri > Cichliformes > Cichlidae > Mchenga > Mchenga conophoros. The sequence goes on along the minus strand of NC_140528.1, from coordinate 22,402,680 downwards.
TCTCCATTCTTTAAGCACCGGTTCCAACCAAAGGAGGTATCTTGTATCAACAGAAAAGGCTAACTTGGTTATCATTTTGCAGAAAAAAAGAGACTGCTAAAAATAAAAACATGAGAGGTTTTTGGACAAAGTTTGTGTTCTCCATTCTTTAATCACTGATTCGAGCACCGATTAAGCACAGGCACTGTTTCAAAAGTACCGGTTTGGCACCGGTATCGGATAAAACCTAAACGATACCCATCCCTACTCCTAACATGCCTCCTTCCTCCTCTTCCTTTTCTTTCAGCCATCAGTAGCATGACAGTCTTATTCATTATGATCCACGCATTTTATTTGGTAAAGCTTTAGTTCAGAAGGCCCTTACTAATGCAACACTCCCCATTTACCCAGGCTGGCACTTGGAGTACACTGGCTTGTGGCCCCTTGTGCCAGCATTAGTGCTTTCCTCCTTTCTGCTGCTCACAATTCACCGATCACACTTTGACTATTACCATTAAAGGCTGCAGAACCTGCGTCTGAAGCCTCTGGTTTAAAAGAGTTCAAATAAATAATCCAGCTATAGTTGTCAGTATTTCCACTGCTGCACAGGAAAAAACTTTATTATAAAATAAATAATAAGAAATAAACTTTATTTTTCAAACACAAGCTTTACACAACTTGTACGTTCACACAAGCACTTTTTCCATGTGTCTAAGTGTTTCCTGTCGAACATTCACCAGGACACCATGCAGACTGGCATTAAACCACCAACCTTCTGGTTAGCAGGTGACCTGCTCGACCACCTGAGTTCCAGCCACCTCATCAAAGTGACCAATCACATTAGAATCCTGTCCTGCTTTGGGCTCCGCCTCCAAACCATCCAAAGCGGGTTTATTTGCACCATGTATGCAGGTAAACTTAAACATCCATTCAGCTGCTTCAGAAGGAAAATGTCAGCTTGTGGTTTCAGTCACAGGAAACTCACAGGTTAGAGTCCAGCCAGAGGGCTGCTGTTGTTTATCTGTAAAGTCTTTACATTTACAGAAATAAATAATTATGTGGACACATCTGGATCATCAGCAAACATGAAACCAGGTGACCACCAGGACCAAGCTGACTGCTGACACAGAGTTCATACTCTAACTGCTAGCTGCTCTGCTAGCTAAGTTAACTGATGTTAAAGGTCAGAGTAAAGAAATGACGTGATGCTGCTGGGAGTGACACCACAGACTAGCAGCATTTAGTTACTCAGCATATAATGCAGTTAATCTGAAATCTCTTTTTCTCTCTGAAACAAAGTGACAGCAGACTGAGTCAAAGACAGAAACCTTATTGAAACACCAAATATTCCCCGGCTTCACTTCCTGATCCAGGATTCAAAGAGGACGTTGCACTTACTCAGCTTCTTCCCATGAACGTCTTCCCTCTGCAGCTCTGCTGTCTGGACCAGGTCTGTGTAGAAACAGAGACAATCTTCTGCTTCATCAGTCCTCTGTGTCTGCAGGCTGAAGTCACATTAAACACTTCACACCAGCAAAGAGTCTGAAGCTCAAAGGTCAAAGGTCAGCTGCTGCACCTTGTGTGATATTGTTTGATCAATAATTAACCTGCAGCAGGTTTCTGCTCCAACTCCGACACACTGAACAACCCTGAGAACAAATCAGAGGATGTGGGTGTGTCTGCAAGCTTCAATAGTATTAAACACCTCACACCAGCAATGAGTCTGAAGCTCGCAGGTCAAAGGTCAGCTGCTGCACCTTGTGTGATATTGTTTGATCAATAATTAACCTGCAGCAGGTTTCTGCTCCAACTCCAACACACTGAACAACCCTGAGAACAAATTAGAGGATGTGGGTGTGTCTGCAAGCTTCAATAGTAAACACCTCACACCAGCAATGAGTCTGAAGCTCAAAGGTCAAAGGTCAAAGGTCAGCTGCCACACTGTATATAATATTTCAATATGTATACAACCTGACTGTGGGTGTGTGTGCAGCCATAAACAGTTTAAACATTAAACACTGAACCATAAAAGAAGCTTAAGCTGCAGCTCACAGGTCAAAGCTCAGCTGCTGCAGCCAGTTATGACTTTACATAAATCATCATGTTTTCCCTCTCAGCACTTGGGCTGTTTTGACTCAGCTACACTATGGCAAATGGCCAATGGTTCCACAGCTGTTCTTGTTGTGTTAGGGCTGAAAAGCCCGACTTGTTCTCCTCTGCAGGTCATCAAATGCACCACAGAAGTTTGTATTTGCAGAAGCCTGTGTATGTTTGATGGCTTTATTATTCTCTGTTCAAAGACAATAAATGTGGAAAATGTCTCATGTAGTATCAGCGTCATTTAAAAATGACTGCAAACATTTAGAGAACATGTGCTGCTGTTTGTCCTTGTAACAGGGCGGCCCTTAGCGGCTGGAAACACAGTGAGACAGACCAAGGCAAGTGTAGTGGAACAAAGTATTTATTTGCTATATGGCTCTCCTTACAACAATTAACTTGTCGAGCTTCTTCACAGCACAAAAAATCCACCTCTAATGACAACTGGCAGCCTTAAATATGTTCAGCTGTCACAGACTTAACCATTATTCCACTCTCAGGTAAATTCTTAAATCCCAACCTTCCACCACAGTATACAATATATTAATTAGAATAAATAAATACATAAATACATTTCCACATTTACATATTAATAAATATTTCACACTTAATGTTACACCAAACCCAATATTATAAAAACCCAGAAACCCAAGCACAAAAAGATTCACCACACTCTCTTTACCAATGGTCTCTCCCGGAACCTTTAAATGGTGTCTGGACCCCAGGGGAAACATTTGCCCAAACACCTTGAAGAGGACACAGGCAAGAAAGGTGAGTAATCATTAACTTACAAACACTTATTTGCACCACTTTTATCCCTAGATTTCACACACACGTTTGCATTAGTTTTCCTTACTGGTAAACCTTAATCACAATCTCAATCACCGTTCTTCTCTCCTGACAGACAACCACCACATTCCTTGATGAGGAGCAGCTGTGCAGGATCTGAAATAAGGCTACCAACTGATTTTAAAATTCCCAATAAATAGTCAATAAATATTTAAACTTCTTGTGTGCAAATCCATGCTTAAAGTGCAATGCTCATAAATTGCTTGATAAGGTGCTTTTAATAAAGTGAAAGGTGTGCTCTAAAGTGCTATACATATAATATAAATAAATACAGTCAAGTCTGTCCCGTATTCAGTAAGTGAAAATGAAATGAACAATAAAAGGTGAATCAAATGGACCATTACGGCAAGGCTGGGATGGTCAATTTGGTAAAGTAAATCCGTTGGGCATCTTTCTTTGCCTTTAGACAATAATTGTGATGGCAAAAGAGCCAAACGGGACAGGCACAAAAAAAAAAAAAAATACAGTAAGGGAGTCCTCTTCCTTACATTTCCTCCTCCCTCTCTTGAGCGCGAAGTGCTTCAGTCCTCTGTCATCCTAGATAAACAATCAGCAACCACATTTGACTTCCCTGGCCTATACTGGACCGTAAAGTCATAAAGCTGCAAAGACAAGTACCATCCTGCAATGCGGGCATTTGCATCCCTCATGCGGTTCAACCACTGGAGGGGACGATGATCAGTCTCCAGAGTGAAGTGACGTCCCAGAAGATAATACCTCAAGGCCTCAATAGCCCATTTCATGGCCAAGCACTCTTTCTCCACCGTCGAATACCTCGTCTTCCTGTCGAGTAGTTTCCGACTCAGAAACACCACAGGCCTTCTTTCACCATCCACCTCTTGCTGAAGGACAGCACCAAGGCCAACTCCTGAAGCATCAGTTTGCAAGATGAATGGCTTGTTGAAGTCTGGACTGTGTAGAACTGGATGTGTGCAAACTGCTTCCTTGAGGTCTCTGAATGCTTGCTCACAGTCTTCTGTCCAACGCACTTTGTTGGGGGCTGAGCCTTTTGTGAGGTCATTCAGTACAGTGGATCGCTCTGCAAAAGAAGGTATGAATTTCCGGTACCAGCCTACTAGACCCAGAAAACCTCTCACCTTCCTTTTTGTTGTCGGAACTGGGAAGGACTGAATTGCTTCAATCTTTCCAACCTGCGGCTTTATCTTCCCAGAGCCAACTACAAAGCCCAAGTACTCCACTTCTCTCTTGGCTATGGAGCACTTCTTGGGATTGATAGTCAGTCCAGCCATTCTGATGGAGTGTAGCACCTTCTGTAGGTGAATGACATGCTCTTCCCAGGACTGGCTGTTCACCACCACGTCATCCAGATATGCTGCAGAGAATGCTGACACATCTCTCAGTACATGGTCCATTAATCGTTGGAATGTCGCTGGTGCACCTTGAAGCCCAAATGGCATGACTTTAAATTGGTACATACCAAAAGGAGTTTTGAAGGCTGTCAGCTCTCTCGCTTCTGGTGCCAAAGCCACTTGCCAGTATCCTTTACACATTGCTCAAACTCTTATAGCCTCTGGTGCCTCCACCTTATCATAAAAGCCTAAACATTCACATCCTTTCGCTCACACGGCGCCTAAGCTACGACCTTGGCTCCCCGTTTATCTGCTCCTGCTGAGATGGGGCAGAAAACTCCAGTATGTTCTGTTCTCTTCTAATCAGACCAATAAGGTGATGACTTTCTGCAAACAGTATTTCTTATAACTCAGCAGTATAATGCATCATAAAACAATATCATTCATCCACAATAAATCAGCAGTCTAATGTAATGCAAATCAGTTTAACAAATGCAATAGTTATCATCTTCTTCTAATTCAGGAGAATGATGCAAACTAAAACTACATAATAATTCACAATCTTTAATTAGGGGTATAACATGGCATAAAATAATATTATAATCTAACAATTCCCCCTGATGAGCTCGTTAGAATAATGAGCTCACCAACACCCTATAATCCAGTGTCGCCGGGTTCATCTCTTCTCACTCCTGAGGCCCTTTGTCCCCCTGAGGGGCGAACCATATGTGAGATGACCTCTGTGTTTGCGCAGTTCAGATGCAAGAAAAACTATTATTCCAACAATAGCAGGTACAGATGACACTCCCCAGTTCTCCCACAGCTTTATTTTGGTGCTACCTTATACCCTTCCGACGTACTCAGACTAGAACCTCTGTCCAAGGAGCTTTTAGCCTTTATTTTATTGCTGCAGCTACCAGTGTCTTCCAGTTGGGTGATCCTCTGCTCTTCATTCTTCAACCTCAGGGGTTAGACAACCCTTCAGTCGTGGCACAGATCAGGGGATTATTCTGCCCCGATTTCAAACAACGATCTGTGTATCCTCCAGAAAAAGATCAGGAACGCGTCCCCCTTTTTGCCCAAGAGCCTCTCGAACTTCGTTGGTCTGGTGTTCCTGGATTTCCGCCAACCCCTTCATGGTTATTGCTGTGTTTATGGGATCCATCCTTTTGTGGTGACTAGCTGGAGCCCAAACGCCATGACACTTGGACCCAGTTGATGTCTCGGCAGTCACTGTGTCTGTCTCTGCTGCGGAGGATCCTCGCATATCTGTGACCTCGTCTGGTGTCTGTCCCTTTCTCTGTAAGAGACAGAAAACCAAAACACCTCTCTTCCTAACCCTAATAATCTAATGTTGTTATCTACTGACCTTCTAGTGATTCAGAATTGGTCTAAAACATTCAGAATGTCCCAGGGACTTATTCTAATCATATCCTATGTGTGTGTAAGCGTGTTTGCATTTAGCCCTCTGCACTCAAGGCATTTCCTACACTTTATCAGTCCGGACCATCACACCGAACGAAGCTTATGACCTTCAAAAGGCCGAGTGCCAACTCATCATAAGCACATTTGCAAGGTGTGTCTGAAACTTATTGAAACCACTCTTTTTAACAAAAGATAAACAAATTAACAAATCTTCTAAACGCTATTCAGTTCATTTCAATGATTGATGCTTACACATGGAAATAATGATTTATGCTTCTCACTGATTCTCTACAAAAGACCGGAAACTTCTCGGGCCGCTCTTAGCTTAAGCTTTACCATTCCTAAGTTATTAAAGACACAAATGAAGTTATAAAAATGTTCAAATAATCCTTGTTTGATGTTAAAACTCAACTTCCCCCCCCCCCCTTTTTTTTTGACACATTCCAATGTGTCAAATCAACGGAGCTAGAACATTCAAAGAAAAGGTTAGGCAGCTACAAGGTTTCCCAGATTGTTAAGTTGATCTGCGTATGATGCTCTGACTCAAGTATATAATCTTAAATGAATGTCATTTAATTAACTGCCACTATTTAAAACTTAGCTTAAAGACATAATTGAATAAAAATCACAAAGAATAACATGATATCAATGTTATGTAAGCGCGTGCGGCCCTCTATGCTCGAAGTCACTCCACACCATAGATCAGCCAAACATCGCGTTGACTGTAGCTTTTAACCCTTATTAACTTGAGCACAACTCTATAATGAGCAACAAACTGCAATATGTCTGAAAATGATCATGGTTACACCTGCAATAGAAGATCGTATGATTATCCTGACACCTGTAAATAGAAAATTAACCTGCGGTTATAACAATCACTGGAACACAAATGTTAGTACAATGTCAAAAACTTCAATAAATGTTTAATGCAATGCTAGTTATATGATTCTGATGCAATAATAAAGCTGATGCCAAAATAAGAGTAAAACACCCCCTTTTATCCCGTTTCACTTGACACATAAACGTTTATAAATGCCTCTTTTAAATCTTATTTCCCCCTGATCTCCCCTTACTGACCACAGCAGGGGAAACTCCGCTATGAGTCAACCATGAATGCAGCTCACCTGATTCATCACTGAGCTCCACCGTCACTGGCGTCTGACAGGGTGGCGCTGCATACTCTTCCTTTAATGTCACTATTTTCAACCTGTTGATTAGAGTGCTTAAACCTGAAGTCGACTACGTCCACAACAAGTCAATACAGCTGTAAATGTGGCCAATTATCAATCTATTACCAATCAATAACAACAGATAAATTTTATTTTATGCATGCTTTCAGTCAACCACTCACCCAGAGGATCTCCAATCCCAGAAAATTCCTTCTCCTCAGTCAATGAGTCTGCCCTCCTTCCATGGCCTGGTAACTGGTCCATCCAGAGCCATATGATCTCAAAATATACATACAACAAGCCAAACCACACCTTGGTCACACCAACCCTTTTCCGCCCTGAAGATGTTCAACGCCATCTTAGTCTGGACTGTCAAAGGTGACTTTAACGCTGGCTGTTCCGACAATCCATTTTATAACATTTCCTGGTCAGATTCACCAATCTCTGCACCAGGGTTTTAAACGTTTTGCCATCTTCATTAGTTTTTATTTTTATTTAGCTTCGACTCCAGATTTTCAATTTTTACCAGTTGTAATCAGTTTTTACCAATCAGTCGCTAGTTTAGTCTAGTTTTTATTTTCTGAACATCCTTAATTTCAGTTTAGTTTTGATTAGTTTCAGTTATAGTTTTAGTTGTGTTTTGCAAAAATTAAGTGTAACCAAATCCCAGTTCCATCATATCAATCATGCTCTTCCGCTTATCCTTGGGTATTGAGACTATTAACTCTTGCAGCACCGGGTGTTCCTAATTTTGGTTCAAGTGAATTGATAAACTTTTTGAAGGCGATTGACTCACACAATTATTTAGATGTCCCAGTCCTGTTGTCTCGGGACGCATCACGCTGCCTTATCTGGGGTTAGCTGTTTTCTGGGGATGCTGGTTAAGTGGGGGAGCTCTTCAAGGAGAGGGGGGGGGGGGGGGGGGTGTGCTCCCCCTGATGAGCTCTTCAAGGTAAGCTAGGTTAACCTTCTTGTGTGAGCTTTTCAAGTGCACTTCAAGGTTTGTGGGATTTTTAGTTTTATAAATGTCCCTCATAACCCCCTGATGACCCAGTAATTCATTTTTGCACACTGTAGTACACATTTAGTTTTTTTCTTGTAGCTCTCATACTCTACTTGCCACTCCTCTAAGTCCTGATGTTTCTTAGAGAGGACAACAGTACCTTTAAAATTATATCACATGTGTGGAGGTGTGGCCTTTCCAATTGTTTTCCCACCTTTTCAAAATGGCTGGCATGCCCACCAACACATTTTAAGGAAGAAAGAAAGGTAAGCTTGATATTTACATTTAAAATGTTTTGTTAAACTCAGATTTTTATTAATTTTCAAAAAATAAACATCTAGTAAATAATTTGAGGGGTCTTTAAGAATTAGGCTTATTGAGTTTCACAGAGAACATGACTAATTTATTAATGTGTACTCTAGTGCACGTCGGGACTTTGTACTTATTTATTTCACTTTTTCCTAGTAGACAACTCTTTGACAAAGGCAGAGAGAATTCTTAACAGAATAATTGAGCGAGATTCAAACAGAGATTTTTCAGAAGATGAGAGTCATGTGAGCCAGATAGGAGAGGGTGAGAACCCAGGAGGAGCCACACAAAGATTATCGAGATGCAGTGGCAGATGTGATAGAGAAAAACACAGGGCCACCTGAAATCTGTCGTCCTATCTGGTCCAAAACCAACATGTAGGAGAATCTGGAATTTTTGCTTTGAGTTAAAAATAAAATATGGGTAAAATGCAGGAATGATTTCCAGTATAGTAAAAAATAAGAGTCGCATTTATAGCTGAATCCATGACACCTGATTGTTTCTACACGATCACGTCTTTGCTGAAAGTTATCAATGATCTCAATGTGCAAAAAGAACTCCCAGTATCTGGAGTTCAAGCTCCTCTTGGCTGAGAAACCAGGGACAAACATGTGAACAAGACCTGAATAATACCAGTAATGAAGAGTTCTCTCCAAAAATCAAGAAAAGGAGGCCCCAATCAGATGAGAGTGTAGCAAAATATGGTTCCCTCCACTTGCCTGAGATGGTTAACAGTCCAAAGCATTTCAGTTGTAGAATGGTTGGGTGCAACAGTAAAACATATGTGAGATGTGGGAAGTGCCAAATGTTGCTTTGTGTCTCCAAATAAAAAAATCACAGTACTTCCTCAGATATCATAAATGAATTGATTTTTGTGAAATAGAAAGCCCAGTGCAATCACTTGTTCCTGAACCAATGGCTTACAGCTAGTGAAGTGTCAGTGACTTCTAAGTTGGTCCCTGATCTACATTTTTATTATTATATTGTTATATAAATAAGTTTTAATATCCTGCTTACAACAAATTCAGTGGAGCTTTTAATTTTCTTAAATAGCTCTTGAATTTTGTTAGTTTCACATTCGTGATCAATGAACTCCCCTTGTGCACTGTAGTGCACATGTTGTAAAATTTAAATAAAATTAGTTAAAAACAATTTTGTTTTTGTAATGTGTTTTTTTTACCGTCCCAACACTTGATTTATCTGAAAAAGAAAAAAAGAAAAAGAAAAAAGGAAAATGCTTTTCCTTTTTTTCTTTTTTCTTCCTCCCTGTGTCTCAGGAGGACATTGTGTCTATCTTACTTTTAAATTGCTGACTATTTCAAGAAAGCACCCAAAAGACGGGGACCAGTGTTTATCATTACATATCTCCATTTTGAGTGTGGCAAGTCTATCATTCCCCTGTTATTCATAGACCTCAGTGGAGGTTTTTGTTTTTTTGTTTTTTTTACCTCTATAAAAGTTAATTGACTCTTTACAGTGACCTGCTATGGTTAATAATAACCTGCTCCGTCATGAGTGGAATCAAACCTTTTCTTCACTTTAGCATTTAACATTCCCAACCATATAATATGATACATTAATCGAACTACAGCTACTAAAAACACAATTTTCTTAATGCAAACATCAGTAACTCAAAATTAGCAACCAAAGGGTTCAGTCTGCAGTTCACACTCATGTGAAGCTACAGCCTCCCCCCTTAGTCTCTATCATCCTTCTGTTCTTGCAAAAACAAAACAAAGCAAGACAAAACATCCACCCTTCTTTTACAGGCTGGGTGAATTGTTGTGGACATTCACTAATCCTAAAGTCGGTACCGTTTTTGTCTCAATATCAAGTCAGTTAAACTTTTAGTCGTCAGTCCGTCACAGTCCAGTCACATGCATACATCCACACACATTCATACCAGATATTGCTGATAATGGAGTCTCACGCGCAACCTATTCGAGCCTCCATCACCAGCAAGATGACGTCATCATTTTGAAGGAAACAGTTCCTTGTTTTTGGACTGGATTGACTCGCTGCAATCCTTTTAGGCTCGGGACTTCTCATTCGATCAGTGTCCCATATAAGTGAATTTCTCCCAAGCTCATTATAATCATGGAGAAAAATACTTTGCGACTGTTTTCAGTAAGAATATTTTATAGCGCTTTAAAGTTCAATCTCTCAGGCCTGGATTAAAGAGTTGATTTGTTAAATCAGGAACTCAGAAAATACCAAAATATCACCACCGGTGGATCATACAGTGGGGCAAAAAAGTATTTAGTCAGCCACCGATTGTGCAAGTTCCCCCACTTAAAATGATGACAGAGGTCAGTAATTTGCACCAGAGGTACACTTCAACTGTGAGAGACAGAATGTGAAAAAAAATCCATGAATTCACATGGTAGGATTTGTAAAGAATTTATTCGTAAATCAGGGTGGAAAATAAGTATTTGGTCAATAACAAAAATACAACTCAATACTCACCAAATACCAAACAGGTAAGGTGTAATTGAGCCATAGTGCTTGGTCTCTTTGTCCGATGTAAATCAATTGCAGTTAGAGGCTACATTAATTTTCTTTCTGTAAGCACTTATTGAAATCATCTGAGCACATTACAAGTACATATTTGCTTACTCTGTATGCTCAAATGTGACCCGTTATGGCCACTAGAAAAAAAGAGGAGGCCCGAAAAACAGGTGGGGGTCCTCCACCACCACCACTCACAGAGCCTGGCCACTTGGCTTCCACATTTGTGATAATGTTGGCAGCATCACATATGATCTTCACAGTGCAGAGAACACAAATTAGCATCCATTACTATAATGAAATGATTTGTTAGTTTGAAATGCTACAGGGAACTATGTACCTGTACATTGATGCTGTGGAAAGACTTCCTGTTCACATAGTCTCCTTCATTTACTGAAGGAGCAATGATTGGAATGTGAGTGCCATCTATACAGCCAATCACGCCTGGGAACCGTGAAAATAAATGTAAAATTTAAGTAGTAGTTCAAGTATCACCACACCATGAATTAAATTTTGTTCATCCTGCTACCTGCAATTTTGTGGCATCCCTCTTTGATAAATCTTGTGGGTCTATGACCGGGGAACACCACAGACGAGTACAGGAGACGTTTCAGTGCAACTGTAACATTCCTGACTGCCCGACAGACGGTAGCCTTGGAAACGTGCTCAGCGTCACCAATATTATACAGAAAGCTCCCGTTTGCAAAAAACCGAAGTGCAATACAAATAATATGCAATGAACTGAGAGAATGTCCACGATGTGTCACATGAGCAAGATTAGGCCTGAGGATGTTATTCAAATAACTTATAGATTGTGCTGAAAAACGGTAACGTTCACACAGGAAATCATCAGGAAATGATAAAATGTCCGAACGCGCACTAATCACTCTCTCCCGGCGGAGAGCTCTGCGGAGAATTTGGGCTTCAACATCTACTGGCTCTTCAAGGAAGGAGCACGCCATGTCTGACACTTCCTACAGTCAGGTTTCCGACACAGAGGCGGAGAACGTCAGGGTTAGTTGAAGTAAACCTGCTAGGGGGCAGGTTAGCTTCACGGAGTGTGTCGTCATAGTAACTCACTCAGGATTAATCTAAACTCGCTTTGTGAAACCGAAAACCCAGAGTTTTCGTTAACTCAGGGTATACTTACTCAGAGTTTGCACTAAACCGGCTTCCTGAAATAGGGCCCAGATCTAAATCCAATCAAGAATCTGTGGCAAAATCTGAAAACTGCTGTTTACAAATGCTGCCCATCTAATCTGACTGAGCTGGAGCTGTTTTGCAAAGAAGAATGGGCAAAGATTTCAGTCTGTAGATGTGCAAAGCTGGTAGAGACATAAGGCAAACCGGATTATAAGGAGCACTGTCAATTTCCAGAAAAATCAAAGGACTGATTTTTAGAGTGCCTTATTTTCCAAAAAGCACAGTAATAACATAATAACAACGGCCCGCTAGCATGCTCTTGGTTGCTGAGGGCTATGCTGTGGCTGAGCTGCAAGATTAACTCTGCAAAACCAACTTTCATCAAGTAACAGGGCTCTAGAGTGCAACCAATTTGGTCGCAAATGCGAATCCGTGTAAATGAGAGCAGGTACACTGATTCCACACAAAGACGTAAACACAGAACGGACCGACGCATCAGAATCAGCTTTGTCTTTCTCGGCTTTCTCACCCGACGGCTCGTAGACGGACACGCTGTCGGAGCTTAGCGATCCTGATGCGTCCGGTCCGCGCTGCGATTACGTCTTCTTGCGCTGATTCTGAGCTGCAGGTTTTGTCTCTCCAACCAAAATTCACAGAGCCAGCAGCAAAAGAAGCAGCAAACTGCGCTTCACATTTGATCAATGTCATTAATTTTGCTGTTTTGCTTCCACGACTATTAAAATCACACTCCATGCACAGCTAGCTCTCTCTCTATCTGTCTCTGTACTTCAAGAACAGTTTCCCGTCTCAAATCTCTGTTTTCTGTATTATTCATGCGCTTATTACCCACCAGTCTACCGTTGTTTTTTCCCTGCTAATATTAGCATCACACGGCACAGCTTCTGTATCACGTGGTATAAGGCTCCGCCCTTGTCATTTGTTGAGCAGGAAGAGTGAGCACTTGGTTTCATGCAGAGTACGTCCCGGATCAAAATGCGGTACAATCGTCGTCGTCTTTTTCTTTTTCTTTCTTTTAAATCGTCATTTGGAAATGAGATCGCAAATAAGTTTGAATCGAGATCGCAATTTTCTAACGATTAATCGTGCAGCCCTAATCCTATTAGTCGACTAATCGCAAAAATAATCGGTGACTAGTCGACTATCAAAATAATCGTTTGTGGCAGCCCTAATGCACACAGGGAAAAGTTAGAGAGGAAAAGAGAGAGCAGGAAATTACTCTTACTCTTAGGACGTATATGGCCCAACAGGCCTCGCGATACAGATGAGCTACATCCTCCTGGAAAGCAGCTGCCAATACAGTCTCCCCCATCTGCTGGAAGGCAGATGCTTCAAAACAGAGTGAGAAGTAAAGAGAGAGGGAAGGAACTCAAACAAATTAACACTATATTTTATCTTTAATAATCATATATATTGCTTTACCAAAACAGCTTGTTTTTGTGTTTTTTAAACTACCATCTCTCTTAAACCAACTTGAATTGAACAGTGAGCACAGCCACTAAGTTCTATGTAACAAAAATACAGGGATGGAAATAAAGAAATAAAGAACCTTGAACCTTGATGGGAGGGAGGGAGACGGTACCTGCACTGACGTTTAAAAAGAAGGAATAGGAGGAGGAGGGGTGGAGGTGGTGGAGCTCTCCGACAGGGGGAAAACTGAGATTTCAGTAAAGCTCAGTCCAAAGCACTTTCCTAATGATTTCCCTGTAACATTAGTCCTCGAGGTCCCCGTCACAGCAGACTACTGTGAGTGCCACCAGACAGTTAATGAGACAAAAACGAGACGCTCTTACAGCCAGGAGGATGCTTCCAGATGACGCTTGATTAATTTGATTGATTATCTGTGAATAAGTCTTGAGCCTCTCCTCAGTTCTTTATATTTTGCCTGTACTGAGCCAGATGTTCTTCTTCTTCCTTTCTTTAGACTTTCTGAAGGTCATTTAAAGTTTTTCTTTGGACATTAACTGCTTTTTCACCCATTTTCAGTCCAGTCTTTGTACCTGATCGCTTTCAGAGCGATATTTTTGTTTTTTGGGGGGGTTAAACCACTTAACCTAACTCAAGGGGACAAACACGAGTTGTCAAATACAATACAAAACACACAACTTAGCAAAGAACCAATTTTAAATTTTATCTTTAGGGACTTTGTTACTAGCAACCTGTCACAGAAAAACACTATTTAATTTCTTTGGATTGGGAAAGTAGAAGACAGAAAAAAAGGGGACAAGCTGAAAAATCTATCTACAGAGGAGGAACAGTACCTGAAAGTCATGTCAAAAAAAATTCAGCAAACACCTGACACAGGACCTGAAAGATGCACTTGGTCCTTCAGTTGATCCATCTAGTGTTCACCAAAGCCTCATCTCATGGTGTCAGTGAAGGGTGGCTGTCAAGAAGCCATTATTAAGGAAGGGAACAGGGAGAAAAGGCTGAGGGATGCCAAATTACACAAGAACTGGACTGAAAATCAGTAGCAGCAGGTCTGATGGAGTGATGAACCAAAATTTGACAGTTCTGGTTCAAATTGTGGTAATATGTCTACAACCACCTGTAAACTACTGTACAGCTCTGCCATAGTTTGGGTCTGCATTTCAGCCAGGGTGTTGGGGATTTCGTCAAAATTGATGGAATTATGAAAAGTACCACCAGACTTTGATGCACCATGCAATACCATCTGGAAAGCGTCTGATCGGCAGCAGCTTACTAAACACATCGAAACACCATCATTCATGGACTGACCTGAGCCGTGTGGGATCATCTCGGCAGAGAATGGAACAAAACGGCAGCTGATATCGAAAGAAGAGCTCTGAATGTCCTTAAAGAAGCTCGGAGAACTATTCCTGAAGACTACTTAAAGGAATTCCAAAGAAATGTGCCTAAGAGAGTTCAGGGCGTGCTGAAGATAAAGATGCTCAAGCTCATTACCTCATTATATCAACTCTGTTTTTGCCTTTTATATTGTATTTTCATGTAAACTTTTCAAATTTAAACTGTTGCACCCGTTTCCCATTACCCAGCAAGTTATATCTTAGAATTAAGGTGTGGCTCAAACTTTTGCACAGTCCTACATTTCCCATCTATAAAATGATTTGACACCTGATAAACCTTTAAAAGCACTGACCTGCCTCTCCAACTATCTGTTTTAAACAACACGCACTTACCAGCAGTTGTGTTGCGTTTTCGTCAGTTAGTGGCTCAGACCTAAAACAGCCCAACATTATCTCTAATTCAGGTCTGGACCCAAGCTGACCCATTAAAGTACGTGGTACTCCTTTTATTTGTACTTGTGTACTCAGGCATAAATTAGACTTTTCAGGTACAAACTAAATAACACAAAGAGGAGCTTATGAATAAGAATGAAACTGAGAGGCCCACTGCAAGAAGATACACACCCAAGTGCTGAGATTGTAAAGATGAAAAGTGAGCAGAGGAAAACGAGCGTTTCAGGACACCGAGGCGGTTTCCTCTTCTTCCCATCTGGCAGCCTCACAGCGGGGAGTTATGAGGTAGCCCCAACCTACCTCACATCTCCCCGCTGTGCAAGAACAAGCTCAGCAACACAAGCATCCTCTCTCTTTCGCGAGTGCATACGTGCACATCTACAGTGCTGCATGCCAATGAACCCATTTTCTTGGAGCACCTACACAAGCTGCAATCTACAGATCGTGTTTCACAGCGCTACAGCGAGAGGCAAACACCTCCCTCTGTTTGTGCTTCATTCTAGCTTCGCCCTTCTCTTCCCAACTACACACACCAACACCTTCCTCTTGTGAATTTTATTTTAATCCTTAACATAAAGACAGCTATAAATTAGGATAATCAAACTTGATTTATTACCTCCTGCACCCCCCCACTGTGTGTTCAACAGGAAGCTAAAGACTGGTGCTGTTAAAGTGTTCAAAAAACAGCAGGAGCTCGGTGTGAGGCCACAGTGGGCCAAAAAACACAAGATGACCTCCAGCAAGGACAAAATGTATCTGGACGTCTCTGTGAGCATCTGTCTCACTGTGTAAGTGTAGCACAGTGTCTGTGTGTGCATGGCTGGGCAACAGAGACAGCACAACTGAAAGCCAGCACTCAGACGAGGACCCGGTGCATCGTCTGTCTCATCTCAGCCAGTTTACTTACAAACTCTTTAAGTTTGAATTTTAAAGCCGACAATGTGCACAGGGCAGTGATATTTAAAATGAAGGTAAACTATTCCAATCTCTGCAGCCCCAATTGTGTATCTCACACACACACACACACACACACACAGTCCTGAATTCATTACTGAAGTCTCATCCAGACATTCAATGTGCTGTGTAATTAAATTGAGATGTGGGGTCAAAATTCCCACCTAGATTGAGTGAGATGAAATAGAAATCGGCTCACCTCTAACTGACTTTATAGAAATAATTACATAAGCTGCATTTATAACTGTTATTAAATAACAGCAGCACACGAGAACTAAAGTGTAATCCCAGCACATTTCGCTTCGCTTCCACTGATTCTTTAGAGATGACGACCGTGGTGGGTAATTAAGGGCAAACAATATACAAGTGGCGTGAAAAATGGAGGCTGCATTACCTTTCCAAAGCTTCCTTTCCCGATGGCCCGCAGTATCTGGAAGTGGTCAAAGTTTACTGTGGAGAAAATGAGAAGCAGTTAGTGAGAACGTGTCAGTTTGAGCTGAGCTATAAAACAGGGAACATGACATGTACAGCACTGTGCAAAAGTCTTGAGCCATCCCTCATTTGCTTCCAGGGATCCGGACTTCCCTGTAATCTTTAAAGTGGTATTAAGGAATAGCTCTCCAGGCTTTTTAAAGTGTTTCTGTTAAGACCCTTCACACTAATCTCTGAAACATTCAAACATAAACAGACACCTAAGTCATGGAAAGGACCAGAAAACTTAACAAAGAACCAATTTTAAATTGTATCTTTACTAGTGCTGTCAAAATTATTGCGTTAATTGTTAAGATCAACGCGAAATGTTTAATGCATTAAAAAAATTTAACGCTGATTTTTTTTTAATTAATTTCCTGTAATCTAAGACCTTTAAATTCATGAGCACCTCTGGAGGAGGGGGCAACAGTGTGCTATGCTGGCGTTTGGCCTGACAGAAATGATTAGAAGAAGAAGAAGTGACACCATGCTACTATCTAGCTAACACTAGCTAACACACGCAAGCATGGACGAGGGCGGACTTTTGGGTGGAAAGTTTCTCTTTAAGAAGTTGCCTGATGGCTTGTTGGACAAAACGAGAGTAAGATGCACAATTTGCAAAGCTGAATTCAAGTACCACAGAAGCAGTTCATCACTGGCGTATCACCTGAGAGCAAAACACCCAATTGAATCCACCTCTACGGGACCTCGCCAGTCTACGCTTCAGGAGTATGGTGCTTGTGGACGAATAACAAAAAATGTGAGAGAAAAATTAACCAATTCCTTGGTTGTTTGGATAGCTAAAAACTGCCGACCAGTTAGCATAGTAGAAGATGATGGACTGAGAGAAGTCATTCGTGCTGCATCAGGAGATGAGTGTTACAATCTGCCCTCGAGAGGAACCATTGTGTCGAGACTGCACACTTTGTATGGGGACCAGAGGGCTCAGCAGTCCAGCAAGCTTGTGCAAATAAGGAATGTTGCTCTCACCGGAGACCACTGGACTTCGGTGAACAACGATAATTACTTGGGGGTCATGGCGCATTTTATTGATAACGACTGGACTATGCAATCGTTTGCACTAACAGTGAGTAAAACTGAAGAGAGACACTATGCTGAGGCGTGTGCTGACCATTTTCTGAATGTTCCAAACGAATGGAAAATCAAGGACAAGGTAACCACGCTTGGGACCGACAGTGCTCGTAACATGGTTGCAGCCGCCAGACTACTTCCATTTGAACACATGCCCTGCATGGCCCACATTCTGCAAAGAACGGTCACAGTTTCTCTTAATGACAGCGCATTTGAAAGGGCTCTGGCCAAATGTCGCAAGATTGTTGGACATTTTAAGCATAGTCCAGCAAACGCTCAGGAATTAAAGGCACAGCAAGCTGCACATGGACATCAAACAGAACCGCTTGTTCAGGACGTTCCAACAAGATGGAACTCCACCCTAGAGATGATCAAGCGGATCCAGAGAAACAAATTTGGGCTGACCACCATCCTGACTCAACAAAACAGCAAGGTGACCATGTTGACTGACCAGGAGCTTGACAGACTGCACAAGCTGGAGGAACTACTGGAACCTTGCAGGTAAATCATTTTCTTTCTCATGATTGTGTGTCTATCTTTGCATTCTAGCTTTGTTTTCAAGTATGTTCTCCACCTCCACCTCTCTGTGTATTTTCATATGTTGTATTTATGTTTGTCTCTGTGTGATTAATAGAAAAATACAGACTTGATCTTTCTATTGCAGATATGTTACCGAACTGCTGGGGGGAGAGCGGTATGTCTCTTGTTCCATGGTGTTGCCAGCCTTGTGTCATTTGTTCAGGATTATGGAGCCCTCAGATGATAACCCAGTTTACGTTTTGAGGTTTAAGAAGATTTTTACCACAGACCTAGCTCAGCGGAGGGACAGCAGCAATCTCACATGGCTGAAGATCGCTACTGCCCTTGATCCCAGGTTTAAAGACCTTAAATGCCTTTCCAAAGATGAAAGAAGAGAGGTGTGGGCATCAGTACATGACCTTCTGATGTCAGAGACGGATGCACACCAACCATCTGCTCAGACAACAGAGGAACCCTCACCAAAGAAGAGCAAGATGTCCATCTGCTTGCTGGGTTCTCCTGATTCAGATACAGAGGAAGATGCTATAGACTGCTGTCTGAATCTGTACAAAGCAGAGCCCAAAATTGACATAGGAAAGTGTCCACTACAGTGGTGGTTAAAGAGAGAAGGAGCACATGCCAGGCTGGCACCTATTGCACGCAAGTACCTGTCAACCCCTGCAACCACAGTGCCTTGTGAGAGATTATTCTCACTCTCAGGTCACATCATTCAAAAGAAGCGTGCTTCTTTGTCATCAGACAATGTAAACAGAATAGTCTGCCTCAGTAACTGGCTGAGAGCAAAGAAGGACTAAGCCAGATTGCTCCTTTGAAGTGAAAAATGTTCAACATTCTGGGTTTTCAGCCGTGTCTTTTTGTGTTTTAAATACTGAGTTTTGTGCACCCTTTATTGTTATGATATTCACTTTAACCTGTAGGCCTGGGTTCAGTCACTGTTGATGGCCTTAAAGCTTTTTTGTAAGTTTTCACTGTGTTAAAGATTGATGAAAACTATTAAAATTTTCTTTGAATTTCAGCATACATTCTTTGTGTTTATTCTGCATTTACTTCATTGTGTTGCATAAATGTCTGTTACAATCTTAAAATATAAAGAACAAAAAAATGTAATTGGAGGCAGGCTATTAATAAAGTAATTGAGATAAATCTCAATTAATAACAGAAAATTGTGAGATTAGTTAGTTAATTTTTTTTAATCTATTGACAGCACTAATCTTTACACATTTACTTGCAGCCTATTGCAAAAAAACAAAAGCCCACATCATTTGTTCTCACTTCTTTAGTTGAAGAATGCAGTTAATAACACCGTTAACACAGACTGACCTGGCAAAACACGAAAAAATAAGGGGGTGGTTCAAGACTTTTGCTCGGTACTGTATGAGAAATGGAAATGTGCACTTCACAATGTATCGCTGCACTTCGGCAGTACTGTGAAGATTAAATGTTTTTTCCTTCCCGATGCATGTGAAAGGTTAAGACTTACATCTCCAAATGTACTGGAACTGATTTGAACCAGAGGACTCAGCCACACTGTTACTATGTACTGCATAAACACGTTTACCGATGAAGGTAAATCAGACGCTGTCCTGACTGTGTGGCTAAATTTTGTGCTGAAAGCATCAAATCAATTGAATATGATTAACTTGCTATGAGAGGTTTTTACTCCAAGTGTGACTTTTTCTGGCTTCATACACCTTTCAGGGTCAAATTCAAGCACTTTGTGAGCACGTTTAATGTCCATTTTCAACATTTTCCAGCACATTACCATAAAAAGGATGCATATTTCACTTCGCATCACCTGAGTAAGACCACGTGAAAGGCCAAATTAATAAGTCTTCTCATCAGATATTGATGCTTCTTTCTTATGTGACACAAAAAACAGGAGGAGACAGATCTTTGCTTGTGTTGTTTTTTAAGTTCATTCATTCAAAACTAACTGTAAGACGCTTAACTACATTGCAGTCTGTGTTATTGTTGTAGACCTAATTATCACCTTTAAAGTGTTTGTGCTAATAACATCATGTAGAGTAAGACAGGCATAGAGAACAGCACTGACTGGGAGAGGCTTTGAACAGATGACATACTCAGATCAATTCAACACTTTAATCAGAATCAGAATCAGAATCAGAATACTTTATTGATCCCTGGGGGAAATTATTTTTTGTTACAGTGCTCCATTTTAAACCAACATTAAGACAAGACAGACAATACGCTAACTAAGAATAGTACAATATATACATATATATACATACATACATACATAAGTCACTTATAAATAAATATTTGGAAAAGAAACATGTGTAGTTGTAGCAGCAAACAGTGTGTTAAGTGGATGCGTTGTACAGGGAGATGGCCACAGGCAGGAATGATTTCCTGTGTCGTTCAGTGGTGCTTTTCGGTAATTTCAGTCTCTCACTGAACGAGCTCCTGTGACTGACCAACATGTCATGGAGTGGGTGGGAGGTGTTATCCAACATTGTCTTTATCTTGGACAGCATCCGCCTCTCCGACACCACCTTGAGGGAGTCCAGCTCCATCCCCACAACATTGCTGGCCTTACGGATCAGTTTATTAAGTCTGTTGGCATCTGCGACCCTCAGCCTGCTCCCCCAGCATGCAACAGCATAGAGGATCGCACTGGCCACCACAGACTCATAGAAAATCCTCAGCATTTTCTGGCAGATGTTGAAGGACCTCAGTCGCCTCAAAAAATAGAGACGACTCTGGCCCTTCCTGTAAAGTGCTGTGGTGTTTTTAGCCCAGTCCAGTTTATTGTCAATGTGTACTCCAAGGTATTTATAGTCCTCCACAATGTCAACACTGACCCCCTGGATTGAAACAGGGGTCAAGTGTTTCCTGGTCTTCCTGAAGTCCACGATCAGTTCCTTGGTCTTTGCCACGTTGAGCTGCAGATGATTCTGCTCACACCACGTGACAAAGGAGTCGACCACAGCCCGGTACTCTGTCTCATCATCCCTGCTGATGCATCCAACCACCGCAGAGTGGTTGGATGCTTTAAAAATGCAGACTTTAAAAATGCACAAGCGTCTTTCAAAAACCCATTTATTTAATCTATCATCATTGATATTATTATGTACAGTTATAATGTACTGTTCATCTCCCTTAAATAAACAGGCAGCCTTAAAGTGTGAAATAGTCACTTGTCTACTGTGTCAGTGGCTGATAGTGCCCCACAGGCCTCAATGTCAGCTTGAAGCCATCATGTTTCAATTGTTTAATGATACACAGATTTTGAATGAAAGCGAGGAAACTTCGGTAGCACAAAAAAGTGCCTATTCTTTGTTCCCATACGGTTCAGTCATATTACCGTCATTTCCCCCTAAGCTGTTCCCAAAGACACCAGGTTAATACTTGAAAAGGCTGCAGCGATACACAAAAATATCATCAATATTCTGTTTACTTGGTGACAACGTCGCTTTTAGCCTTCAATCAGAAAGCCTGACGTTGGCTAGTTAAGCATCGGGCTAACGTTTAACGCTTTCACTTGAGGGAAGTAACTCGTATTACTGAACAACTACAGGCCAATCTCAAATCTCCCGTTTTTAAGTAAGATCATTGAAAAAGCAGTTTCTCAACAGCTCAGTTACTTCTTAAAACAGAATAATTGCTACGATGCCTTCCAGTCAGGTTTTAGACAGAACCACAGCACTGAAACCGCTCTGACCAAAGTGTTTAATGACATATGTCTGAATACAGACAGTGGAAAAATGTCAGTCCTAGTTTTACTGGATCTCAGTGCAGCATTTGATACAGTTGACCACAACATATTACTCAAACGACTGGAGAACTGGACAGGTCTTTCAGGAACTGTACTAAACTGGTTCAAAACATACGTAGAAAACAGGAAATACTTTGTATCAATAGGTAACTTCACATCTGAGCAGACAAGTATCACATGTGGAGTTCCCCAAGGTTCCATCTTGGGACCCCTTCTGTTTAACATCTACATGCTCCCACTGGCACAGATTATAAACAACAACAAAATAAACTATCACAGCTATGCAGATGACACACAAATATATATCACAATGTCACCAGGAGACCGAGGCCCTGTACAGGCTCTTGGTAAATGCATTGAGGAAATCAATGACTGGTTGTGCCACAATTTTCTCCAGCTAAACAAAAACAAAACTGAGGTAATAGTCTTTGGCGCCAAAGAAAAACGATTACAGGTCACCAGAGAACTTCAATCTATACATCTAAAAACCACAAACCAGGCGAGAAATTTGGGTGTAGTGATGGATGCAGACCTAAACTTAGAAAAACACATTAAGACAATAACAAAGTCAGCTTACTATCACCTCAAGAATATATCAAGGATAAAAGATCTGATGTCTCAACAGGACCTGGAAAAACTAGTCCATGCATTCATCTTTAGTAGGCTTGATTACTGTAACAGCATCTTTACAGGTCTACCTAAAAAATCAGTCAGACAACTACAGCTCATTCAGAACTCTGCTGCTCGAGTCCTCACTAAGACCAAAAAAGTGGACCACATCAGTCCAGCTCTGAGGTCCTTACACTGGCTGCCTGTCCGTCAGAGGATAGACTTTAAAGTTCTGATGCTGGTCTATAAAGCTCTGAATGGTTTAGGACCAAAATACATCAATGACCTCCTGACCCAGTATGAACCATCCAGATCCCTCAGGTCATCTGGATCCGGTCTTTTATCAGTTCCCAGAGTCAGAACCAGACACGGAGAAGCTGCATTCAGCTTTTATGCTCCTTATATCTGGAACAAACTCCCAGAAAGCCTCAGATCAGCTGAAACACTCAGTTTATTTAAATCCAGGTTGAAGACTCACCTGTTCTCAGCTGCATTTGAATAAAGCACCAAATCCACACTTTAAGCTTAAATTTCAAAACTTACATTTAACTACTGATTTTATCTACTGTTCTGATTTTATCTGTTTTGATTTTATATACTGTTTTGTTTGTTTGTTTGTTTGTTTGTTTGTTAATTAGTTAGTTAGTTTATTTGCTTGTTTTAATCAATTTTAAATCATGCTTTTTATTTGTTCTTGTTTCTAATGTCTCTGTAAAGCACTTTGAATCACCTTGTTGTTGAATTGTGCTATACAAATAAACTTGCCTTGCCTTGCCTTGCCTTGCCTTACTGCTACTGCTGTGTAATCTTGGTTCAATTCACAGCATATTCTACAAGTTACCCTGCAATAACTAACTGTTAGAATAGCGCCACCGTATTGTATCGCACTGAGTGCACTTCAATCCTTTATCCCGCGAGTTTGCTAGCTAGCAAAATAATAATACCAATTTTAAACAAATAACATGTGTAACGTACACACTCGAGAAAATTATTTACTAGTACTTACGCAAACTCCCCCGTTGTGAAAACGTACAAATCCTTCTTGTATTTTTCGTTTTCCAGCAAACACTCATTAAAACGGCCTCCAGGGACATTAGCGCACTCACCCCCGACTGATCAGGGAGGGGGTGAGGGGTCACACATTGAAACAGACTAACGTGCAGAGGTACAGCCCAGGCAGAGAAATGTTGCTTTTAGACTTTGCGACTCGTTTTATTTCTCTATCTGATAAGAAAACTATTCAATCAGATAGTTATTTGTGGTGAATGAAATACGGTTACAGTTTCAAGAAGTTTTAAGCACCAAATCCGAAATCCAAGCACTGCAATATTAAAATCCAATTCAATTTCTTGTTTGCTCCGAAATCTACGACATGACTATATACAGAAAAGCTTGACATGGTATGCAAAAAAAACCCCCGAAGACAATACAAATACAAATACATGAACAAAAAAGGTTTTAACTGTCAGTTATGTCATTTTAAAATTTTCCAAAACTAACATTTTCTTTGATTGACTGATATTAAATTGATTAGGGTCAAGTTTAGTGTGAACAATATTACACAAACAAGCACGTGTGTGCGCATGCGCACATATGAGAATCCCTTCGATCGCTTCTCATATGTGCGCATGCGCACATATGAGAATCGCTTCGATCGCTTGTGACGCGGTAACTTTGCTTTGATCCTTTCTGACGTCATAACTTTGCTTTGATCCCAAAACCCATAAATAGGAGCGCTCACCTGTTACTTTATGCTTAACGGACGTTGACCTGCAGCAACTGAAACCCTTTCGAGAAGTTTTGAGAGCAATTTACGAGAGAAACCAAAACAAGTTCCGTTTTGTTTCTCACCAATCCACAGCGCAAACAGACACATTACACCATGTCAGCCAACCCATTCTTCGGCTCAGATGAGCTTGGAATATCTAAAGGGACCATTTTGGGAGATCACCACATGGTGGAGGCTTTCCTTGGAGAAGGAAGCTTTGGTGTTGTAACGAAATGTCGCGATACAAAAAACAACAAAACTGTTGCTATTAAAGTCAACAAGAGCGACCCTGAAATTCTGCTCCAGGCAAAACTGGAAATTTTCATCCTGGAGCAGCTACGACGCTTGGATCCAGACAGGTGCAACATTGTCGAATGGAACGGCTATTTCCTCGATGGAGAGCGCATTTGCTTGAATTTCGAACTCCTCGACCAAAGCCTGTCAGACTACATAGGGGACCGGAATAACCGAGGTCTCCCAATGAGAGAAATCAGGCCAATTTTGAATCAGCTCGCAAATGCTCTATTCCACCTGGGTTCTGTGGGAATAGTGCATGCTGACCTCAAACCTGTCAACATCATGGTTGTGAACCGCAGTGAGTCTCAAGTCAGAGTCAAAGTTATAGACTTTGGCATCGCATGTAACACCTCTGCAGTGATTCCTGGTGACTGTGTGGGGACAATTGGTTATTGTGCACCTGAGATTATGCTTGGCACTCCATATGATGAAGCAATTGACATGTGGTCTCTGGGGCTGGTAGCTGTGGAGCTTGCTACAGGGGTGCCTCTCTATCCTGGGGAAGACGATTATGACGTTTTGAAATTCATAATTGAAACTCAGGGTCAGCTACCAGATCATCTTCTAGAGTCTGGCTTGTACACTGACTGCTATTTCATCGAGGATAACCACAAAGAACAGCGCTGGACATTTAAGACCCCAGAACAATTTCAATACGAGACAGATTATCGATCCAAGGAAACTCGATCGATAAAACTTAAGTGTCTCGATGACCTCGAACAACTGCTGAAAGTTAGGCGAGGACCGGAAAATGGCCAAACATTATTTGTAAGGCTAATCAAAGAAATGTTGGCCTTGGATGCAAATCAGCGCATAACACCCTCGGAGGTTCTGAAGCATCCCTTTTTCGACCCTGGCCTCTCAAGGAGAACCCCCTGCACGGACATGAATAGTACAGGGGGAGAACTCCTTGTGCTCTCTCAGCAGCCTTCAAGCTGGAAAAGTCATGGATCGCAAAAATTCAGCTGCAGCTTCCAAAACTCAGTTGAATTTCCTCAAAAAAGAGACATCAACATCTCAGCCAACCCATCTGCCTCTGAAGATGATCTTCAAATAATGGAAGGGACCATTTTAGGAGATCACCACGTGGTAGAGGCCTTCCTTGGAGAAGGAGGCTTTGGTTTGGTAACCAGATGTCGCGATACAAAAAACAACAAAACTGTTGCTATTAAAGTCAACAAGAGCGACCCTGAAATTCTGCTCCAGGCAAAACTGGAAATTTTCATCCTGGAGCAGCTACGACGCTTGGATCCAGACAGGTGCAACATTGTCGAATGGAACGGCTATTTCCTCGATGGAGAGCGCATTTGCTTGAATTTCGAACTCCTCGACCAAAGCCTGTCAGACTACATAGGGGACCGGAATAACCGAGGTCTCCCAATGAGAGAAATCAGGCCAATTTTGAATCAGCTCGCAAATGCTCTATTCCACCTGGGTTCTGTGGGAATAGTGCATGCTGACCTCAAACCTGTCAACATCATGGTTGTGAACCGCAGTGAGTCTCAAGTCAGAGTCAAAGTTATAGACTTTGGCATCGCATGTAACACCTCTGCAGTGATTCCTGGTGACTGTGTGGGGACAATTGGTTATTGTGCACCTGAGATTATGCTTGGCACTCCATATGATGAAGCAATTGACATGTGGTCTCTGGGGCTGGTAGCTGTGGAGCTTGCTACAGGGGTGCCTCTCTATCCTGGGGAAGACGATTATGACGTTTTGAAATTCATAATTGAAACTCAGGGTCAGCTACCAGATCATCTTCTAGAGTCTGGCTTGTACACTGACAGCTATTTCATCGAGGATAACCACAAAGAACAGCGCTGGACATTTAAGACCCCAGAACAATTTCAATACGAGACAGATTATCGATCCAAGGAAACTCGATCGATAAAACTTAAGTGTCTCGATGACCTCGAACAACTGCTGAAAGTTAGGCGAGGACCGGAAAATGGCCAAACATTATTTGTAAGGCTAATCAAAGAAATGTTGGCCTTGGATGCAAATCAGCGCATAACACCCTCGGAGGTTCTGAAGCATCCCTTTTTCGACCCTGGCCTCTCAAGGAGAACCCCCTGCACGGACATGAATAGTACAGGGGGAGAACTCCTTGTGCTCTCTCAGCAGCCTTCAAGCTGGAAAAGTCATGGATCGCAAAAATTCAGCTGCAGTTTCCAAAACTCAGTTGAATTTCCTCAAAAAAGAGACATCAACATCTCAGCCAACCCATCTGCCTCTGAAGATGATCTTCAAATAACGGAAGGGACCATTTTAGGAGATCACCACGTGGTAGAGGCCTTCCTTGGAGAAGGAGGCTTTGGTTTGGTAACCAGATGTCGCGATACAAAAAACAACAAAACTGTTGCTATTAAAGTCAACAAGAGCGACCCTGAAATTCTGCTCCAGGCAAAACTGGAAATTTTCATCCTGGAGCAGCTACGACGCTTGGATCCAGACAGGTGCAATATTGTCGAATGGAACGGCTAGTTCCTCGATGGAGAGCGCATTTGCTTGAATTTTGAACTCCTCGACCAAAGCCTGTCAGACTACATTGGGGACCGGAATAACCAAGGTCTCCCAATGAGAGAACTCAGGCCAATTTTGCATCAGCTCGCAAATGCTCTGTTCCACCTGGGTTCTGTGGGAATAGTGCATGCTGACCTCAAACCTGGAAACATCATGGTTGTGAACCGCAGTGAGTCTCCCGTCAAAGTCAAACTCATAGACTTTGGCCTCGCATGTCCTGCTTCTGCAGTGATTCCTGGTGACTGTGTGGGGACAATTGGTTATTGTGCACCTGAGGTTATGCTTGGCATTCCATACGACAAAGCAATCGACATGTGGTCTCTGGGGCTGGTAGCTGTGGAGCTTGCTACAGGGGTGCCTCTCTATCCTGGGGAAGACGATTATGACGTTTTGAAATTCATAATTGAAACCCAGGGTCAGCTACCAGATCATCTTCTAGAGTCTGGCTTGTACACTGACAGCTATTTCATCGAGGATAACCACAATGAACAGCGCTGGACATTTAAGACCCAAGAACAATTTCAATACGAGACAGCTTATCGATCCAAGGAAACTCGATATATAAAACTTAAGCTGAAGGTTAGGCGAGGACCGGAAAATGGCCAAACATTATTTGTAAGGCTAATCAAAGAAATGTTGGCCTTGGATGCAAATCAGCGCATAACACCCTCGGAGGTTCTGAAGCATCCCTTTTTCGACCCTGGCCTCTCAAGGAGAACCCCCTGCACGGACATGAATAGTACAGGGGGACAAAACCTTGTGCTCTCTCAGCAGCAATCATCGTTTGGGTGGCCAGAATTCTAGGGGAGCTAGAAATTCTTGTGGAAAAAAAGCCCAAAACAATAACATCAACAAAAACAACCAATGAATGTGGTCTTAAACTTGGGCACAATTTGGCTTGAAATCCATCAACTAATCTCTCAATATTCAAAGCGGAACAGCAGACAACTTACCATCACATCAGTCCTTCAATCAGACCTACAACAAACGTCTTCCTTCTCTCACCCCAACCGGTCGCAGCAGATGGCCGCCCCGACCTGAGCCTGGTTCTGCCGGAGGTTTCTTCCTGTAAAAAGGGAGTTTTTCCTTCCCACTGTCGCCAAAGTGCTTGCTCATAGGGGGTCATATGATTGTTGGGTTCTCTGTATGTATTATTGTAGGGTCTACCTTACAATAATACATACAGCCTTGAAGTGACTGGTGATGTGATTTGCTGCTGAATGAATTGGGAACTAATTGGATATTAATTAAATAAACCTGCTTTGAGCATCAATTAATTGTTGTTTGAAATTCTTTATAAATATATAAATATAGTGCCACTCTTCTACTGTTCTACCTGTTTTTCAGGTAGTTGTTTACATTATATAATTTATTGTGTTCTGTATACATCACTACAATGTGATACCGACAACAGGGACTTCCGCGGCAATCTCTTCAATCGGAGGACCCTTCACGTCAATTCCCCACGCGAGAGGGGTACCCTGCGCGTCCATAAGTGAAGCAGAGGGAGCCTGACCATGCGTCACACGTTTGACGAGTTGGGAGTGAGAATGTGTTGAGTAAGATTTCAGACCACGTGAGACGTTTCATGAAGAGGGGCATGTGGTAGCACATGATGACCTATATAAGCATTCGATCAAACGTTTGGGGATTGGAGTTGCAGTTGGAGCGGTGCTCACTTGTTGTGCTTCAGGTGAACCTCGAGTGCAGCCAGTATAGTCTATGGTCATATGGTTTTGTGTGTGTTTGGTAACTGTGTGGCATTTATGTGTTACTCTAAATCTTCATGATATCCATCTTCACTTGTACAAGTGAAGAATCCTTTGTTGTTCTTTCTTTGATTGTTGTTGTTGTTTTTGATGCAGTTTTTTTTTTTTATGGGAATGGGT
Organism: Mchenga conophoros; assembly: GCF_057382185.1. Classification (NCBI taxonomy): domain Eukaryota; kingdom Metazoa; phylum Chordata; class Actinopteri; order Cichliformes; family Cichlidae; genus Mchenga; species Mchenga conophoros. Next base: position 22,373,770 of record NC_140528.1, on the reverse strand, counting down.
TTGAGCCAAGTCAGTTACATGTACATGTGAGGCACTGATGTCACTGGGATGACTGGGATGAAATCGATGTAATATAGAACAAATATGTACAAAAGTGCTCACACAAGCTGCTTGACAGTAAAGCTGAACATTCTTTACTGATGTCCTTTTTTCTGGTACTTGACTCTACAAACACAGTGATATTACTCAGTAAATGACTGATTTATTATCAGCTGTCCTGGTAGAGACTGAACACTCTACATTTACTGAAAGCAAAGAACTCTGCTCATTTAAGCTGCTGATTTTCCTTTGGCAGGTGATGATAATGCAGGAGGGCTCAACCTCCCTGTTTGGCTCCCACCTCAAGCTGGCAACACTTCCCAACAGCTCTGACACAAAGAAAAGCAAAGGCTTTAATGCGTCCAAGGTCAGTGTCTCTGCTCTTTACCTTGTTAGCTTATAGCACCGCTGCTACAAAGGTCGCTCGTTTTGCAGCAAAGACCAGCTGCTGCAAAAAAGTTGTAGCACAAGCATGAAATATGTTTTTTAAACCTCAGGGTGATTCAGGCTTGTACTGCACTAAACGCTTTGGCCTGTCAGGGCCTGGAGCCTCTCCCAGGGTGCACCGGTGTTTGGTACTAATTTATTTATTTTGTTTTAGATGAATCAGTAAATACTAAAACTACAATATTGTTAGTTGATATACTTAATTAAAAAAGTAAAAAAAATCAATCAATAAATAATAATATGGTGGTAAAGTTTATATATGCTAAAAGCTTGTTGCTAGGCAAAATGATTATGTCATAATGTGTATAATTGAGCTGTGGTGAACAGAACTGAGATGGTGTTGTATGTGGATAAGAGTTTTCTCTGTATCTGTTATTATAGGATATACTGTACAATGTAAAGCTTGTTGTGATTTGGCTGTATAGATAAAATTGAATTGAACCGAGGTGCTTCGGCCTATTCTTAGCAGGAATGTGCCTGAATCATCAGAGCTGCTGTCATTAGACGTATCAGAAGGACTAGTTGTTTAATGTTAACGTTTTAATTGGTGCCCAATGGGAGAAAATTGTGTCTCCCATACGCAGTCGTCTGCCAGCAAATGGCAAAGCAGCCATCGCTTATAAAACTAGGCCTGTTATTGTTACTCACTGCTGAAGTGCAAAGAATGAGATCGCAGATGCAAGACGTGAGCTTTCTCTGAAGGTGGGCTTTTGCTTTGTGATAGGGTGACGAGTTCAAGAGGGACTCGGACTGCAGTCGATGTCCTTCTACATCGAAAGGAGGGCGATCGTGGCTCAAGAGTTGGGAGTTCGCCTTGTACTCGGAAGGTTCCCGGTTCGAGCCCCGGCTCGGACAGTCTCCATCGTTGTGTCCTTGGGCAAGACACTTCACCCGTTGCCTACTGGTGGTGGTCAGAGGGCCCGGTGGCGCCAGTGTCCGGCAGCCTCGCCTCTGTCAGTGCGCCCCAGGGTGGCTGTGGCTACAATGTAGCTGCCATCACCAGTGTGTGAATGTGTGTGTGAATGGGTGGATGACTGGATATGTAAAGCGCTTTGGGGTCCTTAGGGACTAGTAAAGCGCTATATAAATACAGGCCATTTACCATTTGAGTCAGCTGTCGCCGGGGTGAGGTGTTCAGGGCGTGGCCTTCTGGGAGGAGGTCCCAGGAGAGGTTGCTTCTCGGCTGGCTTGGGAATGTCTCTGTGTTTCCTTGGATAAACTGAAGAAGGCGGTTGTTGTGAGGGAGCTGTGGGCTTCTTCACTATATTTTCATTTATACTGTTTCTAGCACGTCCTTGGGTTTCATGTGAGGCGCTCTGCAAACCAAAGTCATTATTGATATATTTATTTTAATGCAACGACCCATCAGAGGAAATGGATGATCATTTATGGTGTTTCTATGAATTGCATCAATGTGCATCATTAATAATGCACAGCACAATGTGCCACAGTGTATTCGTTTTGTCATATTTAATAGTGCACGAACATCTTTAGTAGAAAGTTATCTTCACATCATATTTAACCTTTAGATGAGAGACTGGACCCTACAGTCTTCCACAGGTGGGTCACAAATGTTCAAATCAATGTGTTTTTATGCCACTTGTGTTATTTTGGTTACTAGTAACCAAAATGTTTTGTACCATATTGTGCTTTAATGTTTGAAATATTTTCTTTTTAACGTTTTAAACATTTTTTTAAACATTTTTAAAATTGGAAAAAGGGAAAATAATTCCTCAGCAGCAAAGATGTCATCGTCCGTTGTGTGTATATGCATGAGTACATCAGTGTATGTGGTAAGTTTAAAATTTAAATGGCATGATATCAAAATCATGTTTTTATAGCTGGAACATGAAACCAGAACAACTGCTGTTAAAACCAACCTCAGCAGGTTAGTTTGGAGCCTCTGATGCAGCTGAGGGTTACCATCAGGTTACCTGTTTCTGTTCTGGGTTTAGTCTGGTGTTGGAGGATAACGTGTTTATCATGCACGATGTGAGACGCCACACAGCTGAGCAGCATTTACAGTGTTTGTCCATTATACAGCCCTCAAACTGAACCCACAGTGTGTTGCAGTGTTTCTTAGTTTCACAGCAGCCGTTTGGCTTTCCTCGTTTAGTCAGCTTAGAAATGAGTGGCCAGGAACATCCCTCATTTTTCTGAGATTGTTTGGATCCACTTTATAATATCTGACGTACATCAGAATGTCAGGGGCCGAAGATTTACCCGTGTGGATGTTTGTGGACAAAGAAACAGATATTTAGTGTTTTACAGTAATACAGCATCAGTGTTTCGCTGTACAGTTGATCATTGCAGTGTTTGTCAGCCAATATTGGGACACTGCGTGAAATGTAAATAAAAACAGGATGCACTGATTTAGAACTCATATTTACTCAGAAAAACTTGGTTTAAACTATGAAAATGTAGAAAGATATTAGCAACACATTAGCAAACAGAATCAGCTGATCTGTTCCACACTTTGTGTTTTTGTTTCGCCCAATCAGCTTTGGTTTCAACATCAGCGTGAGGGACAGGATTAGAGCCAATCACCTGTTCAGATTATGATCCCACAGAGTGGGACGAAACCACACCTGAGCAGTGTGACTGCTTCCTTCATAAAGGAGGCATCTTGAAGCTGTACTATCAATAAAGGTTTTTGTACAAGTTTCAGTTAGTGTGTTCAGCACTTTTCCCTGCATTGTTTTTCATTACTATGCATAACTTAATATGTGCACGTGTATGATGTCTTTGCATGTGTGGACTGAGTGGGTTTCATGTCCACGGCACCTTTAAAAACATCTTTGCTTGTAAAATCGGTGGCGTATTCGATACTGTATCAGCTGACAGCGGTATGGTCTCATTAGCGCCCTGACAGCGCGAGGAGCTTCCCTTTGCCTTGTGCCTGAACACTCTGAGCTTTACGTGTTTTTCCCGTGTAGCTTCAGTCTTTCTTTCTCTTTTGTTATTGTTTTGCTTGATGTCACTTTTCATCTACAGCTACTTAAATATCCGACGCTACTATCTGATCTCCTGTGTTTGTTTCAATCTGCAGGATGGCTCTACAGGAAACACTTTCCTCATCATGGCCACAACCACCAGCACTGACAACAGCAGCATCTCCAAACTCCACAAGCCATTTAAGGACCATATAGACAAGACCCCAAAAGATTTAAAAGACCCCAAAAGTGCCTTCAGGGACTCGGGCTGGGAACCCGGAAAAGCCCCCTAAGAATCTTCCAGGAAACCCAAAGAGAACAAGCCACTTAGAGAGATCAATCCTAAGATGGGCTTCAAGCAGCCCAAGTCTTTGTCTAAGGAGCGTAGGACTGAGGGGATAACTCATGCGTCGAGGTTAAACAAGCGCTTGTCCGGCCTCGAAGGTGACGATCACGGGACCAAAAGACGCAAAAAGGGGTTTGTGAATTTCTCGGAAATGCAGATTTCAGAGTTGGACGGTCCGTGTTTGGATAAGAAACTACTGAGAGACAGATCGCAGCTGCACAGCAGTAAGCTACGAGCAGAAAGCGAGGATGCAGACCTCAGGAGCGTGTCCACGCTGCCGCCATTCCAGGACCTGGTCGATGCTAATGACTCTGATATGGAGGACCAGTCTGCCAGATCGGTTGTGAGTAAACGTGACGCTTTACTGTCGTTACAGCTGGGAATGAGCTCATCTCCTGGCTCTGCTACATAGGTACAAGTATAAGGCACATCTTCTCCTTGATGTGTATAAACTCAAACAACCACCAGGGATGGTTTGGGGGGGGCACAGTAAACCTGGTGGAAGTTCAGGTGCGTTCGTCTGCTCATTGATTGGTTTGGGAGCAAACAGCTGATGATGATGTCGAGTGTCTAACAGAGTGTCTGCGTCTTCTTCAAACCCGTGAGCCAAATTAGGAAAATGCTGCAGCTTCATGAACAGGCTGACATTTGACCTTGTTGCCATGCCCACGCTGGTTTGCAGAGAGCCTCCCCATAAAGAAGTTTTAAAGCCAAATCACAGACGAGAAAGATTTATGGTTTTACAGCACCTGAGGAGAAACGAGGGCCGTAAATAGCACAGCTCCTCTTTAATTCTTTTAGCTTTGAAAGAATCAAATGGCTGCGTGTTTGTGCTTCACAGCATTTCTTTCTGCAGCAGTTTTTATTTCTGTTGTCAGTGATTGTATGAAGTGCAGCTCTTTCATGCATCGTTCTCTGCCGCGTGGTTAGTCAAAGGAGTTCTCACAGAGTGGCACCGAAACCTGTGTTTTTGTCATGAAAGCAGCTTTTGGGGTGGGGGCTGCTGCTGCTACTGGTTGTAAAAAGCATGTGGGGTGACAAATTCCAGGCATTTGATTGTGCCCAGGCTAGCAACCCTGGTGGGCCTGAGGCGACACAGCCCAGCGCTCCCATTGCTTCATCTTTGATCTCAGAGTTTGGGAGTGAGTGCTCGGATAAAAACGGCAGAGAAGGAAACGCGGACGAGGTGATGACATGAAGGAAGGGAAACTGGGTGTGGCCTCCGACCAGCACACGTCTGTTTAAAACGAATCAGTTTTATTTCCATGGCGCCGCATCGTCGAGGCGCTTTGTGCTGGATGGTCAGGACCCCACAGAGATGCTGGTGTCTCAGGATGCTGACGATGTCACACTGGTGACGTTCTGGTGACAGATAAATTTAGTAAAAGAAAGTTTATCATCTATTTGATTTAAGTGTCCACTCATCATCATCACACAGCACGAAGAGAAGAACATTTAATTATGGAAGAGTGTCTAAAAATTCAAACATGATAAAAATAATATCTTTATTTTGAATGACAGTATTCATGTTATCCTGAGTCTGTGCAGTGTTTTTCTACATTCAGCTGTTTTAATCACATCCCAGATTTGTTTGCTCTTCATGAGAGTGATGTCGTCTGCTGCTGTGGACAATCCTCTCACTCTTATTTTCAAACTGAAATGAGTGCCAGCCATCTGTTGTCATTAGCTTTGCAGGTTAGCGGGATTCATTATTGTAGGCTGAACAGATCACAGATGGGATATTGATCTGTGACAGTGGACGCGTGGAGGAGCGAGCGGGTTGCTCGCTGTGCAGAGCAGCGGGGGAACCGTAGCTGAACCCATTGTTGGGAACTAATCAGAGGAAATCCAGAGCAGATGAATCGGATGGTTCGAGCGTGAGGAGCAGAGCTGAGGCAGAGCGCTGCGAGCTGTGGATGTGAGAGCGGCTGCAGGCATCAACTTTTCCCACTTTGTTCCCCGTGGTTTCTAAACTAGACCGTCAGACAGTTTCCTGGATGTGCTGTCGGTTTATTGTCTCTTGATGTGATTGGGTTTGCTTACTTGGAGTAAAGGAGAACAAAAGCCGTAAACAGGAGTGCCGGTCAGATTTATGACACTTTGAAGAAGCCTGTAAACCAGCAGAGCAGCTGTGCGCTCTTTCTCTCATGTTTCTCCTCACCATGTTTTGCACTGTGAAGGTTTCCTTATGTATCTGTGCATGTACATTGAAACACGTTTAAACGTGCACTGTCATTGTTTAAGTCCACATCTCAGTCAATCTGAAAGAGTCAAACATCCTCACTCTGGGGTGTGTGAGCCTCTGCTGCCTGTGGGCAGATGCTGCTTCAAGAAAGGGTTTAAAAGAACGATTTTCATTTTTGGCTTTTATGAATCCAAACTACAGACGTGTCAAACACAAACATGGACATGAAGGGAAGGACTGTATGGAAATGTTAGCACACACTGTTTCATGTGAACTGTGTGTGCTGTTATAAAAGGTACTGCTTCAACCTTGAACATTTACACAAAAATCTAATTTTCTCTTGATGCTTTGCCGACCCAACAGACGATGGATGGCACTATGAAACCAGGCTCCTGTTGGAGCTTTTCTTTTTCCAACTAATGTCAGGACAGATAGTTCTGACATTAGTTGGAAAAAGACATCCAGTGCTCTCTGCAGCCTCGTTTGTTTTATGTTTGTATTTGTTGAAAATAAATACAAACCTTGATAAATAAACATATTTTTAATAAAGAGAGTCCCCCTCACTGTAACTCTTAATTCCTGTCCCTTGGAGGTGGTTTGAAAGCCGAACGTGTTCAAAGTGGGAACACTGGTGAGTCCAGGTTGGTCCACTCCTGCTGGGTTTGGTCTTCTTTCAGCACATACATAATAATAACAGTAAATGGTAAATGGCCTGTATTTATATAGCGCTTTTCTAGTCCCTAAGGACCCCAAAGCAATTTACACATCCAGTCATCCACCCATTCACACACTGGTGATGGCAGCTACATTGTAGCCACAGCCACCCTGGGGGGCACTGACAGAGGCGATGGTGTTGGACACTGGTGCCACCGGGCCCTCTGACCACCACCAGTAGGCAACGGCCCAAGGACACAACGACCGAGACTGTCGGAGCCGGGGCTCGAATAGTATTCATTTGCTTCTGTGTTTGCAGAACCGCCACATTCAGTCAAACAGCAGTTTGAGTCATATTTTTATCATTAATCGCTGCCTGTCTCTCTTCTTCCTCCCAGTCTGAGCAGCCCAGTCCAGCGGGTTCCAGCTCCAGTTCAAGCTTTGCTCCCACACCCCACAAACGACAAGGTAACCGACTTGGACCGTGCACACAAGTTACAAAGTTTAGTTTGTGCTGTTTGTTAGTGACACTAACATCATACGTGACACTTCGTGCAGTCAAAGCGATGTAACCAATAAACTGCACCGCTTTGATTTGTTTGTTTTCGTGATTAGATTTATATCATGAGTGCCACGTGAAATTAAACATAATCGTGAGCAAATGATTTAAACTGTACAGGCACATGTGTTCAGTGCCATTCAGCAAACCAGCAAACAGCCGCCTCGCACACATGCGTGTGCTCAGCAGCACCGTAGAAGAATTGAATTCACTTTTTAATGACTTTTCTTTTCAACAAATCAACAACAGCACAGGACAAAGGGGGGTGGGTGGTGGGGTGTTGAGATGTAATCAGATAAATCTGGAATATTAACTGTGATAACAACAATTATCCTAATAGATCTTCAGCTGCTTGTTGGGAGAATCTGGGAGAGGAAAACTAACGTGAGCACAAAGTGTCTGAATGTTTTCCCATCGTCACTTTCCACGATGCACAGAGGACAGGGCTGGGGTGATGTCAGGATGTGACAAGACTATAGTGAGTCCAACTGTTATGTTACACAGGTGGAAGTATTCAGTCTGGCAGTGTGAAGCTTAAACAGTGTTTTTAACATCACTTTAGGTCCAGCTGACATAAACTTATCACACTCACTGGTAGAAATCAAAGAAAGCAAAATGATGCGTCCAACAGTCTGTTGTCATGCAAGCGTAACACCAAGTACACAGTGGTAGCCTAACACTTATTGTGTGCCCTGTAGAGACTGTGGTATGGTTGTCATAAGGTTGCTACACTGTTACTAATTAAAACTAACATTTCCTGTTGGATTAAACCAGTGGCGTGTCTAGAAAATTTTTGTTGGGGGGGCCAGGTAGGGGCACAGATTTGGAGAAGGGTGGCAGATGTAATTGGCAGATAATGTTAAAAACAAATTCTACCAACCATTAACCATAATTCAATAACCCTATAAACCTAATAACCGAATGCGCTCTTAACTCTTATTAGAATGAGATTTTAACCACTACGGTGCAAAGTTTTTAGATACTGCGTTGATAAAGTACAAGAGATACAATCAGTGCTTTGTCAGTGTTTACTCAGCATTCAAGGACAGCAATGTTTGCATAGTATTTTTACTGCCATGTAGTGCACATATGTTTTGGGCAAAAACAGTTTTTAATATTAAAATACGAACATTTGTAACAAACAATTGACAAATTAGCCATGCCAATGCAAAACTTTATCTGCCTGTTAAAAAAAGAAGATAATCTTCTCACAAACTGGTGATTTTGAAACAGGAAAAAAGTGGAGAAACAACTGAAAAGACTAACATTTGAATAAAACCTGAAAGCAAGTAAATACTTTCTATGCTGCCTTATGGTAAACATCTATACATTTTACGTCAGATAAAAACTTTGGTTGTAAGATTCAGATAATTTTTTAAGTTTTAAGAATAACTCCAGCTTTGTGTCTTTTTCCATTCTAGCTAAAGTTCGGGACAAACTGCGTCTCTTCTCAGCTCAATACGAAACGTGTAATATTTTCTCTGAATGAGGGACCATTCCATTTTTTAAGGAGCTGTTGGCAACTCTACTAATTAACCTTATGAATAAAATAAAGTTCACTATCAGTAACATCATAGCACCACCCAGCTGTATAAAAACTCCGTCAAGCTGGCTAGAACGCAATACGAGTTATTGCAACTGAGGGTAAAAAGTCAGCACAACGAAAATAAACTCCACCTGAACTTGGTTTATATCTGACCCAGATAGACTGCAGGTCATAACTTCTTACCTGAAGTTCAGTTCACCTGACACTCGGACTGGCGGCTGCCTCGGGGCTCTCCTCCTGCCTCCCCTTCCCTCATCCACCTGCTGGCCTCTGTGGAAGCTCCGCCACAGCCACCACCAAACAACTGACTTATTTTTACACATCGACCTGCATCTGGCCAATCCACCACCTCTCATTGTTCATGCCATTACAAAAAAAAATAAAAAATAAGTCATATGCCCGGTATGCCCGATGGCCAGTCCAGCTATGTTAACCTGCAACCAAATCTGCAGCTCCATACAGCAATGTTACGACTTAGATTATATCTTATAACGCATAACTCTTATGTTAGCTGCCCTCAGCAGCAAACTGTCTGAAATATTCCACGGCTGCGATAATTCTTTAAGTGTTATTTTTTCCTTGGTATTCTAATTTCACCGAAGTTTACTAAACTCAACAAACTTAATATTACTTACCGGGACATTTATTCTGTCCTCATTTTCTTTCACCGAAAAATTGTTTCCTGCAGTGCCGTCTTTCGTGCTTGGCTCTCCTACCTTTGCTAACGTGATGCACATAGCGATGCTGCATTCACTTACACTCGGATATCTGAGCTTCACCGTGAAAACATAATCGTACATTTGATATTTGATTGAATTTTATTGTTTTGCCTTTGGGGTGGCACCTGGGGTGGCCAGTCTGGTTGGGGGGGTGGCCTGTGCCCCCCCAGGCCACCCCACTGGACACGCCATTGGATTAAACGCTCCTTAGCAGCAGGATCGATATTGAACAGTGTTGTTTCACCGCCTCCAGCTGACACGCAGCACCCCTGCACACAGGCAGACACACAACCTCTTTCCTCACTACGACACATGTAGTTGACATTCACAACAATGCACAGCACTCAGCAAAACTCCAATGTAAAGAAAACTGAAGTGTTACACAGTTACCATGATCGTTAACCTGCTTGGTGGGAATTTAACATGCTCACGATTTGAGATAATTAGCTGTTATCATTAAAGTGGACATGAAACTCTACATGTATGAAGGCTAATTTACACCACTGAGCCCTGCTCTCAAAGGTAACGCTGTCTGTGCAGCTCGATTTAAGAAGTAAGTGCTTAAAGTTTAAGTTTATATAACACGTTTACCGACATCAGCATGTGATGTCACTGGGTTGGTTCGTTTATGTTAGCTTACTAGTAACAGTAACACTTTAAAATACAGTCGGTGCTAGTGCCTATGGCTGATTACAAAACAGTAACAATACTGTGGCTCTATGTTAATTACACATGGAGGCGTTTGCCTGAAAAATGTTATGCTCATGTTAACCTCCTAGGACCGGGCGTCCACATATGTGGACATCACATTTTGGGTTATTTAGACCAAAATACTAAATTTTGCTCTACAAGGGCCTGATATCCACTTACGAGGACATTATACTGCTGCTGTTCTATCAAAATTTTATCAGATGTGGCTGATATTTTTCTTAAAAACAAAAATAAGGTAAAAAACCAAATCTGGTAATTCTTTGTTTTTACATTCATCGGGCCCCAATGTGACCAAATATCAAAGAGAAAGTCTGGAACTGAAGTTAAGAAGTACCCACCGAAGGAAGGATGAATGGCTGGATCATGAAAACCTGACATATCTCTGCATGTTGTGTTTTTCCTCTCGGCTGTAAAAAGGCTGATTGTCATCACCCCGCTGGTCGGATGGTTGGGGTGGAGAGCCAGGTTTGTGCATGCAGTACCTCAAGAACGAGGCTACGTAGGATTTAAGCTAACGACGTCGACGAGTTTGAATCTCGGTGACCTCGAGGTCTCTGGCAGTGGACCCGGTCATGTGAGAAATGTTGTGCCTGGCTCTTCCACTTTAGGGATTACAGCTCCTAACGCGTTCATTCCTACTGGGACCACTTCGTTCTTGACCTTCTACGTTGGCTCCAGTTTTTCTCATGCTCCCCTTCCTGACATGCTCTCTGCTGGGACTGCCACATCTATCACAACTGCAGCCTTCTGCTCCTTGTCCAGCACCACTGTGTGTGGTTGATTAGCCAGCAGCTGCTGCCAGGTGTTCTTGGAGGGCTGTTTGCCTCTTTAGCCAGTAGGTGTCCAGTACTATCCAGCTCTTCATTGTGGAGTCATTGTTGGATGTCTGTGTTTGTTATGTTGGCTTTTTCTGGGAGGTTCTTTGGTCTGCTGTTGGGTCCTCCAGCCACCTGATGTTGGTGTTGTGTGATGCTACTTTCTCACAGTACTGCTCAGTCTCAGGACCTGGTCATGGCGCCATCTCTGTCTTCCCTGGCTAACAGTAGTCTTGCATTCTTCCAGCCTGTGTGCCATCGCCCCACATAACCTGCACTGTGGCTCCTCCGTCATGGACTTGTAGACTAAGCGGAGCAATATTAAGATGTGGAAAGGCTCCAAAGTTAAAGCCAATTAATCGTCTGCTTTGACAGGTCCCACTATGTCCAGATTCCTTGTAAACCCAGTTCCGTGCTTTCCTCCTCTAGCTGCCGGACCTCGGCTCGGACCATGCCTCTCCTCAGCCAGGGCTCAGCTATTGCCCATTGTTGGAAGTGGGTGGACCCGAGTCCCTAACGCCCCATGCAGGACTTGCCAATGAGTCTTGGTACTATACCATGCTGGTATAGCCAGACCTTGAATTTGCCCGGTATGCCTGAACCTGCATCTTATGTAGCCACTCTACATCGTGCTCCTGCAGTGGATGAACTCTCATTTCCAGCCCGCTGGCACAGACTTTCCCGGGAAGGCTGAGGAGAGTGATCCCTCCTACATATTCTAATATGAACCATAAGCTTTATTATTGTAAAATGGAAGCATTAACTAGCTGTGTATATCATATTTAGGGCTGGGTATCGTCACTGATTTCTAGAATCGATTCAATTCCGATTCACAAGGTCCCGAATCGATTCGATCCACGATTCGATTTAATTCGATTCGATTTAAATCTGGGAAATTTTGACAGTCAGAAATATTATAATTCAGATCAGTACATTTACATATTTTTGTATCAATAAAAAGGAAGCTGACACACGCAAGACTTTATCACAGGTGTAAGCGTCACAGCAGATGCCTTTGTGTCAAAGCAGCTGAAGATAAAACACAGAAAAACATGAAGGTGATTTTCCTGGCCTGGGATTTTATAAAAATATTCTGCAGTAGATCAAAAAACGAAAGAAAACCATTAATCAACATATGAACATTACCTCTGACGTTACAGCGGTTTTATTAGAGACACGGTTAAGCGTTTTGCATTTTGAATAATTTTAAAAAGTTTAAATTTGTTCAGTATTGAACAGCAGAAATGAGGTTTTCTTTTCGGAAGAATGTAAAAGGGAAAAAAACAGCGGCCGACAGCGCTGTAAACAACTGTAGACTGGTGCGTAACAAGCAAGCGAATAATGAAGAAAGGGAAACTGTTCTTGAAGTACAGAGAGAGAGAGAGAGAGAGAGAGCTGTGCATCGCGATGGAAGCAAAACAGTAAAGGTCAGAGTGAATTCATGACGATGTTTATGTGAAGCGTTTGGATCTTCTTTTGCTGCTGGTTCGGTCAATATTGTTTGGAGAGAGATAAAACTAACAGCTTTAGAATCGGCGCATAAAGGGCGTGAACACAAAGCGCGGACCTGCCGACAGATCAGACTCAGCGAGCTGTCGGCTTTCAGCCCCGACCGTGAGAAAGGCGACATGTAACTGATTCTGATCCGCGGGTCACGCTGTGTGTTTAAGTCTATGTGCAGAATCCGTGTACCTGCTCTCATTTACTGTCTTAACTGTTTGGTGGTTCTTGAAATTTTGTGATCTTTCACCAGAGATTCTGGCATTTCGGGCAAAATAAATTTATATTAAAAAATCGATTCAGGATTTTAATGAATCAATTTTATGTTATCCAAGCCAGAATCGATTTTAATTGATGAATCGATTATAAAAACCCACCCCTAATCATATTGTCTGCAATCATACCGGTACAAATTCTTACGTGATACAAAACTGTCGTACTGAGATATCATTGCTATAGCAACACCAGGTGGTTATGATCCCTAGTGCATGCAATTAAGAGACAAGCCTGGGCATGTCTGGGAGTGAGAGCCACATGTGTCAGTCTGCAGTGGAGCAACTTCAGGAACCTCCAACAATCACAGTGCTCTGCAACATATGCAAGAACCTGTTTCAGCCCTTCAGGTGAAAAACTGTGCGCTACAGTCAGGCTGTGTGTGGGGAGATATTAGCTGCTGGTGTCATGTGACCCAAATGTAAACAAATGACTCCACCAAGTGTGGCTGAAGGACGTCATGTGACAGGAAGAGCAAACAGTGGATGAAAGTTACTGATACAGTACATGGTGCAAGACCAAAGCAGCAGGTTAAAAAGCTCAACTCATGACCCAACATCCCAGGTAGAAGAGAGTCTTCAGTTTTATTGTGAAAATATTGTGCAGGTTCCTAAAGAGTCACAAGGTTAAGTTACTTTAGTTACTGTTTAACAAAAGTTTCCAGGCCAAACTACGACTAACACCAACCCTGTTTCTGTACTACATTTGACTTATTCTGTGTTGCAATGCCGTGCCACTTTAATGCTGCTGCAAACGGCACTGTTTTTTATTTTAAGGTTGATAAATATAAAAAAAACATATTTGTTAAATTTAAGAGTAAAGAGAGAGAACCTATCTGTATTTCTTAATTGTAAATGGCACCAAATTGTATTCAAACTGAGCCACACTCATGGAGCTCCACAGTTCTTTTCCTGGTGTTTTGGTTGACATCTCTTGATGTTCCCATGTCACAGAAACAGGCTCTGTGTTTTGCCTTATATGCATCCACAGCTGTGCCACCAATTTACTCACATGGACTCTACTAACCTATCAGAAGCTTCTTCAGCTCAGAATGGAATCGTCTGGAGTTTCTTATTAATTAACAATAAACTTAGTGTATATGTACTCCTAAATTTGATGAAAGTGATAAAAAATAGAAGCTCTGTCTCTCTTTATTCTGACATTTAACTAATTCAAAAGATATTTCAATATTTATTTATCCAAAACAAAACAAGTTTACTCTAAATTGATGTTGTACAGTAAAAAAATGTTCTTGTGTTTTCCATAAAGTGTATGTAAATATCTGGTTTCAACTGTGAATATACTGCTGTGTGTTGAAGTTCCTCTTGTTTTGCATAGAAATATACTGAACAACATCCAAAGCATAATATATAAAATAACATCTACCAGAGTTTTTTCTTTGAAAGAAGCTCCATATGTCCATTCTTGTATATCAGTGCATTACTGAAACCGATTTATTTAGCCGTGGAGGGAAACAACTGAAATATGAAATAAACACACATGTAAGCTAAGACAAACTCTGGCCCGCGGGCCAAATTTGGCCCGTAGCCTAATTACATTTGGCCCGCGAAGCCATACCAAATTACTATTAGAGCTGGCCTACTGGTATTATACAGCTAATATATATATTGTTTAGTATTAAGCTTTGCTTGTTCCATATTTGGTTTTCCATCAAAACTTATTTGAGTCCATAAGAAAAGATTCATTCTTATATCTGGAGGAAGATTTGTTTCTCAATAAATATTAATGTTAGCCCGCGACTTTGTTCCAGTTTTGAATTTTGGCCCACTGCGTATTTGAGTTTGACACCCCTGCTCTAAAGAAACAGCATTGTTGTTGTTCGGCTTTTCATTTCGCCATTTGTTGATTCACTCTAAGAAAGAGAAACGTAATATGGGCCAAGTGATCAGTTTGATATCAATCTTTTGTGATAAACCGTCGTATTTACATTATTTGTACAGTACCAATGATTTGCTTTGGTACCTCCAGTTCTCCTCTGTCTGCCTGGCTGCGCTTCTCCAACAGCGCACTCGCCGGTACCAGCTGCCCCGCCCCCTCGCTCAGTCACTTAGTGCCTGAGCTCGGATCATACCAATATTAGGGGGGATTTACGCACAGTCGTAAATTCCCACAGTGTGCACTATGTGCTTCGAATATTGTGTGTAGTTTTTGTTTTATAAAGTTGTCAGCCAGGCATCTAACTATGAAAAAATTACACTCCAAAAGACCCCGGGCTTCTGACAAAACAACCCGGGCTTAAGCCCAGTAAGTCACCCCCCCGCTCCGCCACTGATCTACACACAGGGTAGACTCGTGATGGAGTGATGAAGATCGGATATCTGCAGACATACCTAGGGGGTCAGAGGTAGTGATGTGCGATACCACTGATTTTCTTTCCGATCCGATACCAAGTAATATTCAGGGTGGTATCGACGATACTGATCTGATACCAATACTTTGTACAAAAACTTATTTTATTTATTGTATCTCAAATTATAGCGTCATAATGATTACAGGACATCAGATTTCTTGTTCTTATCACTTAATAATGCAGAGTTCATCATATAGAAATAAAAAAACTGAAGTTGTGCGCTGTTTGAACGCCTTGCCTGCCTGCAGCACTAAAGGACTCCGTGAGAGACGTCTGTCTCGCCCTAGCAGCGTCGTCCCTGTCCCTGTCCTCCTCTTCAGTTCGCCTCAACATACGCTCGTTATATTCTGTGATATGATTTACTCTGAGGTGTTTGCAAGGTTAGTGATGTTGCCACAACCATACATGCCAACCCTCCCGATTTTTCCGGGAGAATCCCAAATTCCAGTGCCCCTCCCGAAAATCTCCCGGAGCCACCATTCTCCCGAATTTCTCCCACCCAGACAACAAAATTGAAAAACCATATCGCAGAATTTATAGCGTGGCCCAGCCAATTCCAGTTTCCAACAATGGCGGCAGTTTTAATATTACTCATATTTCTCTTTCTGGGTCGCAAAAAACTTTTAGCATGTTTTCAGGTGAGCATGTAGCTGTGTAAACGTCAAATATCTGAGCCGACCGACACATCATTTTCAAACCCCCGCGGTCTTTCGCTACTCGGGTTAAACATCATATATAAGTCACTTTGATAACTTAAAAATGTTATTGTTTGGCTTTTTCAGTGTTTTATTTGTTCGTGAGTAAATCGGTTTGGCTGAGATTAAAGTTATTAGATTAGATTAAATTAAATTTTATTAATCCCTCGGGACGGTTCCTCCGGGGTTTTCACACAGCTGAATAAACGTCAAACAGAAAACTGATTAACTCATTCACTGCCAGCCATTTTCAAATCAGGTAACTCCCCACTGCCAGGGTTTTTGAGCATTTTTACTCATTTTTGAAGAGCCACAGAAAACTGTGTGTTATGATCGCTGAACGCTGAACGCTGAACCTACCAAAATGAAGAACAGACTCTCTTCTTTCATCCAAAAAAAAAAAGCTTGTTTCTACCATTTTCCATTCTTTAGTAATCAGCTGTAGAAGAGAGGTGGGTTCCACCAAAAATGCCTGTTTTGACCAAAAAAAAGGGAGAAAACGAGCTTTTTGTCAAAAATACATTTCAAGCAGAAATGTATTTTTGACACTAATATTTCTTGCTTTGTGACACCTCTAACGTATAAAATAGTTTTTCACTTCTATAAAACAGAAATAACACTGAGAAAGGTTATGTTTTATCAAAACAATTTATTTACAAATATATGAAAAAATAAAATTCACTGACAAGCTGCCCGAGGTTGTATTCTGGCCCCTCCCATTGAAAAACGTAATTGACGTCTATAGACGTCAATGGCAGTGAATGAGTTAAACAGAAGAGTTTCAGTCAGCGCCCGGTTATATTTTAGATAGCAAGGAGCAGACGGCAGTTTCACTCCACCGAGGGAGCTCGTGACGTACTACCCGGCTTTCTTTAGACCGCGAAGGCCGGGTCCTCAGGTGGAAGCAGCCTCTGAATTTGGACACCCCCGCTGTTTCCGGCCAGCCAATAATAACGGTGACATTTAATGTATTTTACCCGATAAATAAATCCTGTAAAATGTATTTATCACCCCCCCCCCCCACAACAGCCCTTTTGAATGTCTCCCTTATTCTGAAGTTTCAAGGTTGGCAAGTATGGCCACAACACCTCACTTTTTTGCCACATGTATTGCTGCACAGTAGTTCTTTGCATCCAGCGCTTCATAGACGTCTTTGAGAACTTTTATCGAAGTTCCAGTACTGTGCAGTTTCCTAAAACCAGACTGGAAGGGAGATAAAATCCTATTTTCATCCAGATAACTTTGAAGTTGATTATTTACCAGCCTTTGAAGAACCTTAGATAAGACACAGAGTTTGCAAATTGGCCTGTAATTACTAACTGTTGAAGAATCACCAGCTTTCAGTGGGGGAGTACAGAGGCACACTTCCACATCTGTGGTAAAGCCTTCTGTTGTAGAGAAAGATTAAAAATATAAGACACTGGCTCAGCTATGATATTTGCAGCCAAGTGCAAGAAGGAAGGAGAACGATTGTGAGGACGAGTTTCTGGTGTTGGGGCTATTCAAAGCCTTACAAACCTCTTCTACTGTGACAGGTGTGAAGGAAAAGGTATCAGTAAGCAGGAACTACGAGCAGAGTTGTGTGCAAGAGGTTTACCATCAGATACTGTGCTGAACAAAGAGCAAGAAGCAACAAAGTGTTTGTTAAAGCAACATTTCAGTTTTGTCTGACACAGGAGTGGAGTCGATATTTAAGTGAGGAGGAAGCTCTGAGGAGTCACAGCTGGCAGAGACACTTTATAGTTTGCCAAAACCTCCTACGGTCGTTTGGACTGTCAGTCGTTAAAGTAAAAAATAGTTACATCTTGATGATGGAGGCAGTAATCCGATTACACAGCTAATGAAAACGTAGCCAATCAGCATCAGAGCCAGACTTCCTGCCCAGGCCTGGTTTCTCTCATGTAGGAGATCGGCCGGTACTGAACCAAACCAGGCCTGTCCCAACCTTTCACCCTGACCTGGCAAAAAGGGGCGTGTCTGTCCACAAAGTAGACACAACTCTCCTGTAAATGTTCCCAAACTGACATTGTCAGCCTGTTTAATACGACCCCAGTTCAAACTGATGCGGGCTCGGAGCGTGAGATTTTAGTGTTTCTCACAGCACCAACTACGCAGTGATCACTCAGGTTGTTGGCAAAAACTGCAAATGTGGAAAACTTACGCAGCATATTAGTTAAAAAAGGTCAATAAGAGCAGATTTATCTGGGTGTTTAGGATCAAGGCGTGTGAGGCTTTAAATAATTTGAGTCAGTTTTAAAAACAAGCAGCGTGCCTTAAAATCATCAGACACAGAAGAAAGCCAGTCCCAATGAAAATCATCCATCTGAAAGACGTCATTAAAATGCAGTTCAGATAAAAGTTGAACCAGAGACGGTGATGTGCTGGGGGAAGCAGGTGGAGGCTGATAGCAGCCAACAACAGTCTGATTTCCAAACAGATCAATAGTTAAGGCCAAGATTTCAAATGGCTGAGGTGCAGATGGAGAGAACAAGACTTGAGCAGCAAGACAGAGCTTCACATAAACTTCCAGACCTCCGCCTTTTCTGGGACAGTCTGAGAGCTAAATGTTAAATCCATCAGTTGCTACGTTTTTATCCAGTAAAGATTTGGAAAGTCTCAGAAACAACAATGATACCAGCACCGCTTGAACAGCCCAGATTCCAATCATATCCATGTCAGGAAGCACACGACGTGATGCACGTGTAACCCAGACAGTTTTTAACATCTGCTGGTGTTTCACATTCAGCCAGAGGCCCAGGGTTAGGTTGGATACCAGACAATAATAAAAGCATCGTTATTAGACTCTAGAGCTCGTTTATAGCTGACACCACATGTAGAGTTTAAGTTCACACAGAGACGATGACATTTTTCTACAACCAGCAAACAATAAACAAGAAATGTAACAAGAGTTTCAGAAGAAGCTGTTTTACAGAGAAATGATTCCCTGAAGACAAAATTATTATTATCATCTTTATTTCTCCAGGTGAAAATTTAATTGAGATTAAAAATGTTGTTTTCAAGAGAGACCTGGCATCATGGCAGCAAGAGTCAGAAATACATCATAATTCAAACAAATACAAAATAGGAAAAACATCCTACATAAACTTCATAAAGTTTCATTAACAGACTTTGAACAACAACAACCTTTATTTATAGAGCACATTAACCCGTTTGTGCCCAGATTTTTTTCAGAGTTGTAAGGCATATCATTTTATCAGTTGAGTCCCTCTGAATCATGTTATGTATTTATTTTTTCCATTTTGTACTTTTTTTTGAAGAAAATAGCATTTTTATGACTGGCAACAATTGTTGCCAGTAGTCACACAGCTTGTCACTAGGTCAAATGTCACCTAATAATAATAATAGAGAAGTAATAATAATAATATAATAAGAACAAAATAATAATATAGTCATAATAAATAATAACAAAAAGGTGGAGCCTCAGGTTCCCCCTGTATAAAATTCAAAACATCAAACAATTTGAACTGATTTCTTTATTCTCAATTTTTTTATACTCAAAAACTCAACAAACATTTTTTTCTTAGAACCTCTAAAAACATATATACATATATAACATATTTCTTCCCATACATTCCATCATCTTTCATGCATGTTCTACTCAGTGTGGTACTTCTTGAAGCACTCCACATGTAGTGGCACATCACACTTTCCACACGCAAATGATGTGCGTCCGCCGCAGTTCTTGCATCGCTTGTACCTGCTACCAGTGTTGCAGGGCCAGTGGTTCAAATTATCAAACCTGGTGGCATCAGTTATCGCCACCGCCATTGAAGATCTTCTGCCCTGCCTACTTGGCTTTGTTCCATGGCGCAGGAGGAGGGTCTGGGCTACCAGCCTCTGGAAGGAGAGGAGATCCTTCTCCCCGCTTTTCCAGGACCTAAATGAATGACAAAACAAGCATGATAGATGCATGAATGTGCATCGTTTCATCCTTTCTACAACGTCATGCCCCATATGTAGAATGTTCTGTAAAAGCAATATCACACTTGAGTTTGTGATGTTGGTCTGGATATCATCACTGTTGCTCTTGTCGACCGAAGAGCACTAGCGATGACCTCGAGTCAAACATCACCAACTCAATTGTGATATCACTAAATAACATACAGCCTTGTGTACCTGTAATAGCACCAGCTGTTCACCATGGCACTGTTCAGGGCCCAGCTGAAGCATGGCCACCACCACTTCTTGGACCGGATGTTGACTCTGTAGCGGCTGACAAACTGGTCATGCAGGTCCACTCCTCCCATGTGTGTGTTGTAGTCCTGGATACACTTGGGCTGTCTGACCTTGTCCATAGTCCGCTTCTGTTTATTCCATCTCTTCGCCTCAGTTTCGGTGAACTCCCTCTCCATGTTCGACACCACGGTGACCACGCTGTTGTCATTCCACCTTACAATCAGCTTCTCTGCCTCAACCAGATACTCAGCATCTCCTCTGGGTGTCTTCTTGAAGGTCTGGGGTGCTGTGAAGGGAACGTTATGGAGCTGAGTTTGTCGCATCGTGCCACAGCTGCCATAGCCTCTCAGGGTCATCTCATCCACCAGGGACAGGGTTGTGAAGAGGTTGTCGTGGTAAAACTTGACTCCAGGTGGCACTTCAGCTTTCTCTGCCAGGCCAAGGCCAAGGCCAAGGCCAGCTTTGGCCGCAATTTTGATTTTTTTGAATTTCCTGTCTTGGTTCTTAGTTTTGTGGAGCATGGGCCCAACAATCTGACTGGTCACATTTTCATTTGTGCCACTGACCTTTCTAGTCTCTGTCTGACTCACTGAGGATGAGCACCCAGGATCATCATCGGGGGGATTTGGCAGCTGCATGTCCGAATTAGGTAGAAAGCCTTCACCTTTGAGTATTCTTGATGGGAGGCGGTTATGGTCACCAGTGGCCTCATCATCAGATTGGTCACTGTCACAGTCTGTGTCATGTGCGTGCATTTCTGACTCAGGCACAACTGTGATGTCCGCCACAGTTTCAGAGTCCTGCAGCATGGCCAGGATCTCTGCTACGGTGTACCTAAGGAAAGGACAACATACATGTTAGCTAGCAAGCGAATTTTAGCTAGCAAGAAAATGATGTATGGTAATGTATAAAAATCCTATACACAGAGGCCTTGAATACCTGTGAATTTATTTAGCTAGGAATTATTCTAAAAGGACTAAAATGAGCCATTGTACATCATTCTACAATTTTAAATAAGTAAATTAGGAGCAATCCTGCAGACAGTGTTTTCCTTTAGTTAGCGACATGCTATGTGCCCACTGGCAACTTTTGTTGCCACTCACAGAAATAAGCCCATGAACAAAAAAATATTTATCCTAGGTACAATTTTTTTGGGGAGGGTTACTCTAGAGACTTCAATGATTAAATAATTATAAATATGTTTGGGGGGAAAGTCATAAGAAATTTATGAAAATTACCTCTTTCCAGGATGATTTGCATCCGCCATGTCTTCAGCCAGAAAGAGCGGGAAGCAGATGATGTCATGCGATAGGAAGCACTTGGAAACGATTTTTTAAAAATCAAAACCTTTGTCTAAGTTGTCTACTAGCATATAAGTGGAAAAAGTTGCATTAGTACCTTTGAGATTTTTTATTGTGAGTCGAAAATGACAGTGATAAACTTTGGCAACAATTGTTGCCAGTGGGGCAAAACGGGTTAAAAGCCTAGGCATACCAAAGTGCTTTACAAAAAAACAATAAAATAATACAGTTAAGAGCATTAATATCAAATATAATAAGAACAGCAGACAATGTTCACAGTAGAAAGCCACTAATAAAATGGACTGCAGCACATAGATTATAGCAGACCCAGTGCCGCATGATAGAGAACACCAAGAATGAAGAAATAGTAAAAAGTTAATGCAATAGGTCGCAGTTAACAGTCAGCATTTAACGGGTAGAAAAGGCAAGTTCAAAAAGATAAGTTTTAAGGCGTGCTTTAAAAGAAAAAATAGAATCAGACTCCCGAATGCCAATCGGGAGGCTGTTCCATAACTCAGGTGCAGCAAAGGCAAACGATCGATCGCCTCTAGATTTCAACCGAGATCTGGGCTGAACTAACAATAACTGCGAGGATGACCTTAAAGCCCTGGCAGGGACATAAGGGTTTAAAAGTTCCTTAAGATAGGTTGGTGCAGTATTATTGATAATTTTAAAAGTAAGCAGCAAAATTTTAAATTGAATACGGTATTTGATAGGCAGCCAATGCAGCTCAGCAAGAACCGGAGTAATATGGTCAAACTTCTTGGTTTTAGTTAGAATACGTGCCGCAGCATTCTGAACTGTCTGTAATCTATGTAAAAGGGTAACATGGAGACCAGAATAGAGTGAGTTACAGTAATCTAGTCTTGACGTTACAAAAGCATGAATGAGCTTTTCTAAGTCATTATACGGGATATAGTGTCTGGCCCTGGAGATGAGACGAAGCTGATAAAAACTAGATCTGACAACAGCAGACACCTGTTTATCAAGTTTAAAGGAGCTGTCAAACAAGACACCCAGATTCCTGACAGTATCAGAGAAAGAACTAGTAAGAAAGCCAAAGGCATCTTGAAGTTTGGCGCGAAGGGCATTACTGCCAAAAATCATGATTTCAGTCTTTTTTTCATTGAGAATAAGAGTATTTGCCAACAGCCATTTCTTGACCTCACTCATGCACTCACGAAAGTTATTTAAAGATAAAGCGAGATCATCATGTAACTCAAAATAAATCTGGATGTCATCCGCATAATAGTGAAAAGCAATGTGGTATTTCTCAAAGATAGCGCTTAAAGGAAGCATATACAGTGAGAAAAGGGTCGGGCCTAACACAGAACCCTGGGGGACACCACAGCAAACAGGTACAGGGGAAGAGGAAGATGAGGCCAGATGTACCGAAGAAAGCCGATTGGAGAGGTAAGATTTGAACCAGTCCAAGGCAGTGCCCTTAATGCCAACAGAGTGCTCTAATCTTGCGACTAGGATGTTATGGTCAACCATATCAAATGCAGATGAAAGATCCAATAGAACTAAAACAGAAGGACGACCATTATCAGCCATAAGTAAAAGATCATTAAAAACACGAAGCAGCGCTGATTCAGTGCTATGATGTTGTTTAAAGGCTGATTGGAATTTATCATTTATATTATTCTCGTCCAGGTAGGTCTGCAGTTGAAGTAGAACCACCTTCTCAAGGATTTTAGCCAAGAAAGGAAGCTTGGAACAATGGACTTCAAAATGGACTTCAAACTTCCCCCCAAAACAACAGAAACACATTTGAAGACAATGAATGACATTTATCCCTCTAAAGAAGGACTTAGACTACGATTTAATATGAATGAGAACATGTTCATAAATGGATGCAATCAAAGATTTCATCAATCCCTGATTCAGAGACAACAGAACATTTGGTTTGACTTCACAAGATAAGAATGACGACTGAGTTGGAAGATTGTTTTATGTTTAGTCAAATCTTTCATACATAAAGTCGGATTACAAAATCATCCCCTAAGTTTGTTGTTTTATTCAAGGAATTGAAATTATGGAGAAAATCTGTGAAATGACTTAAAGAAAACAAACCACAAAAACTCTATGATGCTCTAAACCCCCTGGTTTAGGTCGGCAAAACTTTACTAGATCCGCCCCTGCACAGTTACCAGCTGTCAGCTTGACAAGATGACATGATCAACATGACAAGAACTAAACATAACCACGCAGACATGACACATGAACCAGGGAGACTTAGTACAGGGGGAGATGACATAAACAACTAAGGAACAAAACTAAACTGCAATCTAGAAGTTAACTAGGTGAACTAAGCTAGGTGCAAATGAATACGAAAGATACATGAAACTCAAATACTGGGTCGCTTGACCCAGGACCATGACACCGATACTCTAAACCTCCTGGTTTAGGTCGGCAACCTTTCTGATGATGAGTGCATCTAAAACTTCCTCAGAAGTCAATGTGCCATATGATTGCATTAGCAATAAATTACACACTATATAGAACCACTTCATAGGATTATATTTGTGCACAGATGTTTGCAGCTATCAGCGAATATTTATCAGCTATTTTGAAACAAAGAAAGACTTTTTATCCATAACAGCAAATGAACTGTACAACAGAAAATACAAATGCTATTTATGGTCTCCTCACAACAATGATAAGAAAAATAAACTGGGCCAATATGTCATGTTTCTTAATACAGAGACACACATGTTAATGTGATCTCTGGTCTCCCACTCAGAGACACAGGTCTCCGAGTGTCCAGCATTCAGACCTGAGGACTCTCTTCATGTGAGAGAAAATCTGCTCACACAGATATGTAGAGCCGAATACTGTCAATAAGGCCTCTGCAATGTTCTGAAGACAGTTAAACCTGTCAGGTAGTGATGTCCAGCAGGTGAAAATGCAGCTCCATGAACTCCAGAGTCTTGTTGGTATAACTGTCAGCTACTTAGAAAAGGATCCTGGTGTTATTTGTCTCTCAGAAACAGTTCATAACTTCCCTTCAACACATTCATGTCACCTAAAAGGTAAACCTGTTTCTCTATCACCTGTTCAGCTCTGATGATTCAGTAAGGACGTCTCCTGGTTTCATCTTCATGTTTACCTCTCACCACATATCCAAACCGACATCCTGACCAGCAGCTTTACAGCTGTGGCTCCAGCAAACATCAGCTGATACTTGAAATTAATATTAAATAAATTCTAACAACAGCTGATCAAGCTTAAACGTGCTGCTGTTGTTTAGCGCGACATCCGCTGGTTTCCTCTTTCTGGCGCAAAGTGGGCGATAAATAAACAAGAGAGAAAAGCCGATCAGCTGATCATTGATCAGTTTCATGATTGAAGTAGCAACAGTAGAGGGAGGGGAGAGAATGACAGTGTAAAGACACAGAATAAATCCAGCTTTGTGTCTTTTCCATTCTAGCTGAAGTCCGGGACAAATTGCGTAATATTTTCTCTGAATACGAGACGATTCTGTTTTTTACAGGACGGTTGGAAACTCTACTAAAATAAAGTTCACTATCAGTAACATCATAGCACCACCCAGCTGTATAGAAACTCCGTCATGCTAGCTAGTACGCAGTACGAGTTATTGTAACTGACTGTAAAAAGTCAGCACAAGGAAAATAAACTCCACCTAGTGTTACATCCTGTTTGTTTGCTTCCCTCTGTATACATGTCCAGATTCACTGTTATGTTTCTATTCTTACATTGCTGTGTGATCACTGTTCCCTCTGCTGACTGATGTGACCTTTTGTATCTCACACTGATACTTGTCATATTTGTATCTGCGCCTAAAAGATAAAAAGTTTTCCATGCTAAAACACAGCTCCACCTCCTGCAGTTCTCCCTCTGAACCACTAGATGTCTCTGTTATCTAAATGAAGACGTGCAGCACAGCAACCAGAGCAGCGCTCAGATCACACGTGTCCTGTTATTATGTATAAAAGCATGAAACAGGTGAGACAGGTGGGATCAATATTAATGTTGTGGAAATATATGAAAAAGCAACAGAAGAGTGAAAACATTTCGTGTTTCTAGAAAGATCTTTCAGCTCACAGCTGCTCACAGACTGTATTTACAAGTGACAAACTGCAACTCTACAGTACATCTACAGTATATATCAAATATATTCTGTATTCAAATCTATTGAGTGATGTTTGAAAGTCTTTCCAGGTGAGTTTGATCCAGGAGGGTCTGAAGCCAGAGTCAGACAGAGACTGTGCAGAGACTGTAGAAGGACAGAGCAGCAGCAGAGCAGTCCAGATACACTGATGATCCTCTGTCAGATCCAGAGGGACACACAGGGATGATGCTGGACTCTACATTGTGTCTGACAGTGGAGCTGTTCTCAGAGCAGTTCACTCTGCAGCACTGACAGTCATCTGCACTTCTTCTCATTCCTCTGTCAGTCACTGCTGGATGAAGCTCTCCTCTCCACCTCCCAGTAACATGGCCCAGTCAGAGCGTCTCTACACACAAGCTGCTGCTGCTTCAACCTCTCTGGATCATCAGGACACAGCTCCTCCTCTCTCAGCACACACACCGTCCTGTTTACCATCACCACCACCTGCAGAGAGAAGAAGGAAGAGCAGAGGAGATAAACGAGTGTTTCCAGAGACTCTTCATCAGCTGTCAGTCAGTGATGCAGCACATCCAGTATAAAGAGCAGCAGGGACTTCAGTGCTGGGACTGTACTAGGACTCATTGTTGCTTCACTTTTTCTAATCTTTGGATTTTTATTGAAGTTGATGAAAATGTTTTTCCCTCCTAGTTTGAGTTTGGACTTTCATTCATTAGAAGAACCTTGGTGTGTCCACTCTGAGCTCTGTAGGAACCCCAACAACAAGCCCAACAATCCAGATGGACGGTTCCAGCTGTTAACTGGAGGAATTCCATCCAAACATCTGCTCTCACTAAATTCTTCCTCACCTACAGACTGTGTTCTTCACTGCTTTAAACTTGGAAACGAATGCAGTCATTGGTCTGCGTGCTGCTTTGTTCAGAGAGCTGATTGGCTGTTGACAGTGTTTGATCTGAGCGTGTCAGCCGTTACTATGGTGACCATAAAGGTCAGAAACAGGAAGTGTTTGTGTCCAATCCTGAAGCCTGTCACCATTCTCCTCTCACAGCTTCACTGAGAAGCTGCAGCTTTACAGGAAACACTGGATCTTTGTTTCATACTGACTGTGTTTAGTACAATACTGCTGACAGCACCACCCACTCACTCCATCACTCTACTTACTCCAGAGTCTCCAGTCTGTAGTCTGGACTCTGCTGAAGATCAGACAGCTGCTTTACATCTGGATCCTTCAGGTTGTTTCCCCACAGGTTCAGCTCTCTCAGATGGGAGGGGTTGGACTGCAGTGCTGCTGCCAGATAATCACAGCTGATCTTTGACAAACCACAGTCCCACAATCTGTATAAAGAATGAAAGATGTAAGTTTATTAGACAAAGTGTGAGCTTGAAATCATTCAGTGTTTCATCATCTGTTCAGAGCTGAAGAAGGTTCAGAATGTAGAAGTTTAGAAAATGGAAACTCCAAACAGCTGAAGCCAACAGGAAGCAGCTTCAAACAGGAAACTGTGCAGAGTTTCAGACTATATGTCCTGATGCAGCCAGTTGGATTTTGGAGATTTGAATCTCTGTTCTGTGACTAAGTCCTTGAATCATTTCTTCCAGTTGGTCCAACAAGACAGACTAAGTGTTGGACATGTGTTGTGGCTCCATTAGGGGAGCTTCTAAATGTGATGTGATGGCCCCTCTGGGTCTGTCAGGTCACAGGACTGAAGAGAGCTCAAACTGGGCAAACATTTGTTCCAGTCTGGACCAAAGACTATATACTGGGACTGAGGGACTGCTTTGACTGCACCCACTGGGACTTTTTAAAGGCTCATGTTCTCACTTAGATCATCGATTTCTACTTACATTTCTTTCTGGGAAAAATGGGGATTACTTTGGAAACAGGAAGTATTTTCCCCAATAAGCAGCCCTGGATTAGTAAATCACTCCAACATGTTCTCAGGCAGAAGAAGCTGTCTTGTTATGAGGGAGAGAAGAAAAAGAGTGAGGCACAGAAACTTGTTGAAAGAGAGATAAAGCAGCTAAAATCAGGTGTAAAAGTAAAGCAGAGGATGAGCTGAATAAAGGACACTCAAGGCTGGCTTGGAAAGGAATGAAGTCCATGGTGGGGATGCAGAACAAGGAGCAAAGATGAATGTGATGCTGAATCAGCAGAAGACTTGGACTCATTTGATTCCAGCTTTGATATCATTGATTTCAATGAAGAGCTTTGTGATTGTAGCAAAGGGCTGGTAGCTCTGAGAGTCCCACTGATGAGGTGTTTGTGTGGAAATCTCTTAGTGGGACCAAAGAGAGAAAAAGCCCTGGTCCTGATGCTGTGGGAGGGAAATGATTGAAGTGTGCTGTGAGGAACTGACTGGGAGATTTTCACACATTTTCCAGTCCTCCTTGGAACAACAGGAAGTTCCCAGCATATGGAAACAAAGGTTAAGTGTCCTATGGCACTCAGTGATGATGGTGCTGTGGCCCCACCACCTCCACCTCTTTGTAAAGGAACTAACTGTCATCTGAAGCTTCAAATGGAACTAAGACTTCCTCCACTAGGTGGCAGTGTCTGATGAGAAAGTGTTAGTGGAGCTGGCCTGGAGTCAGAAACAGGAAGATGCAGGATTTGGGCTGAAATGGGGGAAAGTGGTTCGCACTAGTGCCTTAAAGCAAGAAGGTTGTAGGTTGAAGCTTGTTGGCCTTTCTGTGGAGGTTGGATGTTCTCCCACAGTCCAATGAAATGCTGCTTAGGTTCATTGGTGCTTCTAAATTGGCTGTAGGTGTGGATGTGAGAGAGTGCTTCTCTGTCTCTCTCTGTTGGCCCTGTGATAGACTGCTCACCTGTGCAGGGGGACCACGCCTCTTGCCCTATGACAGCTAGGGCACAGGCTGCAGCCCTGTGAGCCTAAGCTGAATAAACAGTTAGCAAAAATGATCCATAGATGGCCTGAAATCCCCCAGTTAGCAGTTTGGTAGATAGCTATGACATGCTAATCCCATCCAGCAGCTGTATTCTACCCGTAAGCTGATCCCTGCTGAGCCAAAGCACTTTTTCATATACAAATTACAACCTTTAATAGAAACCTATTGGTCAGCATCTTATTAGCCTGCTGTTAGCTTCATTCCACAGAAAACTGAGAGAAACTAACAGAGTTGATAAAGAATAAAGAGAAATGTGCTGATTTAAAGCCTTTGAAGTGCTTCAGATGATCTCTGTCCACTTCTGTCCACTCATTCATTCATGTAAGCTTTCTAATGCAGCTTTGATCTTCACAGTCTGCTTCATGAAACTCATTCTAACCCTGAATGTCAGAGTGTTCCTCCTTCTCTTTTCCATCATTCATGCTGGCAGTGGAGGAGATTTGGATGTTGGACTGTGTTTTGGATGATGTGTGTATGTTTGTGTTGGACTGCTGTCTGTAAAGCAAACGCACATTTTGCTTTGGATTTCAGTGTCAGACAGACTTTAAGGTGGAATGAAGAGTTGGAGAGTTTCACAGTGAATTATCCAGTGGAGGATTTTTCTTCTTCTTTGAAGGTTTGAAATGTGAACATTGTTCTGCTGCAGTCAATGGACTAAACCAGAGAAGAAGAAAACAGACTTTACCATGAAGATCCTCAGTGTGGATCAGTATAATATCAGCCTGATGTCTGCAGTTTAGTGTCAGCACAACCTTCACATCATATTCATCTCAACACAACTAAAACATGCTGACTGACCTCAGAGTTTCAAGTCCACATCCTGGACTCTCCAGGAAACCACACAGATGCTTCACTCCTGAATCCTGCAGCTTGTTGTTGATGCTCAGGTGCAGCTCTCTCAGATGGGAGGGGTTGGACTTCAGTGCTGCTGCCAGATAATCACAGCTGATCTCTGACAAACCACAGTCCCTCAATCTGTATAAAGAATGAAAGATGTAAGTTTATTAGACAAAGTGTGAGCTTGAAATCATTCAGTGTTTCATCATCTGTTCAGAGCTGAAGAAGGTTCAGAATGTAGAAGTTTAGAAAATGGAAACTCCAAACAGCTGACAGAGTTCATACGCCTTTGTCAGGGTCAAATTCAAGCAAGACCATGTGAAAATTAAAACACATCATCCTAGGTGAACTTAAACACCTTTGTTCCCCTTTTGTTAAGACATAGAAAAGTACACCACACAAAAATACTGCAAAAGGAAACGGTCGCCTTATATACATAGTGTATAAACTCAAAATGCACATTTCACTTCAAATTAAGATTAAGGCTTTGAACAGATCACATAGTTCAGTTCAACATATAAGACTTTAAGAATGCACAAGCATCTACTTAAAATCTATTTAATTTATCATCCATGATATTATTTTGTACAATTCCAATGTATTTTGTTCATCTCCCTTAAATAAACAGGCAGTCTTAAAGTATGAAATATTCATATACAAACACATATAAATGTGTGTACTGTCTCAGTGGCTGATAGTACCCCACAGGCCTCAGTGTGAGCTTGAAGACATTTATAATGTTTAAGTAGTTTAATGTGCAGGTGCTGACGATAAACACATTTTGAATGAAAGCCGGGGAACTTTGGTAGCACAGAAACAAGTGGCTATTCTTTGTGACTATATGGATCACTCACAATACCATTATTTCACACAAAGGCACCAAATTAATACTCAAAAAAGCTGCAGCAATACACACAAATATAAACAGTACTTGGTGACAACTTTGCTTTTAGCCTTTAACCCTTCTTGACTACTTTTGATGTGGCCTCTATATTTTACCTTTAAAAACAGTTTATCTTGCCAATCTGTTATTTTCTCATTTTGACCAACTGTATCAGCACAATTTATCTAAATTCAGACAAAATTTAAAATACAAGTAGAAAGTGATATTTTGACTGTAAAAACCACACACACGTTTAACGAATCATCTTCATAACTTGAAATGCAAATAGAGATTGTACACTTTTAAAAATACGCACACGTTTTGCAAACAACAAAGTTATATGGTACTATTTACCAAAAAATGCAGCCAAGGCTCAGACGTTTTTCATATAATCATTTCAAACTATTTACAGAACAATCAGGTGTCAAACAATAGTTTGTGTCACTCTAACACATATGAGAACAGCACAGGGATAAACCTGCAGGTCTGACAGCAGGTGTGTCACTCAGCGTTTACACTGCAATCTGCCTTTGTTGGCTTTAAGGCAGCAACTGTGACGATCACTAGTAGAACTGACACACAAAACAAAACAACAGCTACACACTAAATACACAAGACAACAAACTAACTTGACACCAAACACGGTAAACGTCACAAATCTCTCACGTATCAAAACTCTCTCTCTCTTTCGCTCACTCGCTCTCTCTTGCCGGTCACTCCTAAAACTTCCCCCTTTTGCTAAACAACCAAATGTCATGTTTCCATATCATTTTTGATTGGTCGACATGGTACATTTTCCCACCTATAGGGCTTTGGAGCGTGATGTCACGGGAGATGGGCCATGCCCCCTTCCGCCATGACAGTAGGCCAGCCAAAGGTGATGCTTCCATATTCCAGTGAGGCCTCCATAATGATTTCAGCTGTTCTGTACACACACTGTGTGCCCTGTATGGCTCAAAGTCTCTGCAGCCTGTTTTTATCTGCTATCATCAGATCTTCATCATCCTCATTCACATCCCTCACACACTCTACAGCCTCATCAGCACTGACTTCATCTTCACTGACTGATGGAGCACAACATGAACCTGTGGATGCTGAAACACTGTCCTGTCAAACATCTCCCCGTCACCACTCCACTTCTGTCAGCCTTTAAATGAACCCTGCTCAAGTCTGTCACTTCTGTTTGGAGCCAAAAGGAAAAACTGTTGTTCAGTCGTTTGGAAAGACAACATTTCTGAAAGCACTCAAACTCCTTCACATTTGTCTTCAGACACATCCTGAACATTTAGGAACTAAAGAAAGTTTCAAACATCAAAGACCTGAAATATAGAAAAACAACAACAGCCGCAGTCAGTGAACTCACCTCAGAGTCTCCAGTCGACAGTTTGGACTCTCCAGTCCAGCACACAGAAGCTTCACACCTGAATCCTGCAGCTTGTTCCAACTCATGTCCAGCTGTGTCAGATGGGAGGGGTTGGACTTCAGAGCTGAGGCCACAACTTCACAGTGAGACTCTGAGAGTCCACAGTGAGTCAGTCTGTGATGATAGAAAATATAAAATGTGTTATTATAAAAGCAGAAAATCTGCATTATAAACACAGACTGAATGTATATGAAGACAAAACAGAGTGAGGTCATAATCTGATGAATCTGCTCTTCACATCTGTGCTTCAGCTCCTCTTACTGTGTTTGACATGACACAACGATTGAGTCTCTCTCAGACCTGCAGACTTTTAATGAGAATCTTTGTTTGGCTTTAATCTGCAGATGAAGGAGGAAGATGGTGTCACATTTAGGCTTCCATAATTTTTTTATTAACTGTATTTATATAGCGCTTTACTAGTCCCTAAGGACCCCAAAGCGCTTTACATATCCAGTCATCCAGTGAATTCACACACACATTCACACACTGGTGATGGCAAGCTACATTGTAGCCACAGCCACCCTGGGGCGCACTGACAGAGGCGAGGCTGCCGGACACTGGCGCCACCGGGCCCTCTGACCACCACCAGTAGGCAATTGGTGAAGTGTCTTGCCCAAGGACACAAAGACCGAGACTATCCAAGCCAGGGCTCGAACCGGCAACCTTCCGATTACAAGGCGAGCTCCCAACTCTTGAGCCACGATCGCCCCAATGTCCAGTCTGTCACTAAGATCTGATCCAGAGTCAGAGTGAAGACACACATTTGGACTGCTTCCTGTTTTGACTCCAGAACATTTTGAATGAGTTCAGCTCAGTGAAGAGTTCCAGCTGGAAAGATGATCTCTGTTTGCTACCTGCTGTCAGGTACGACTGTTCACGTCCACACGCAGGAAAAACCTGCTGACTGTTACCAAACGGAGCAGAAATCTCATCACTGGACAATAATGATGAATGAACTCACAGCTGCTGATATCAGATCTGATTTCAGGGGAACTAAACACAGAAATGATTGGCTCATTTTAGCTTTCTGAGCCATTATCTGCTGGTGTGTCGCTAGTTGGCAGAAAATGATTTGTATTCCTGTTCAGGGCTTCAGTGTTTATGAGTCCAGATCCAGGTGACAGCAAGTCAAAATGATGTTACCTGTCTGTGTCCAGCAGCAGCATGTATTCACTTTGAATATTGTTATAACCTGACACGGATCAGTTTGTCTTTGATTGGTTTGTAAATGTCACTGTTTCCATTGGACCTGAGTGACGTACAAAGACAGAGAGGGAGAGAAAGGAGAGAGAGGATGGAGACAGCAAAGAGAGAGCAAACACAAACAGGTGAGAGTGGACAGGTGACCAAGGTCAGCAACCAATCAGAGAGCTTCTGTTTGACCCACAGTCACTGATGATGACTGCACATAACCAAGCAGTGTGTTACTCTGATATCAAATATGGATCCTGCTCTTATAATAATGATCATCAGATGATATTATTGTGTTATTTTGTAGCTGAATACGATGTTTGTGTGATTATCAGTGAAAGAAGCAGTGAGGAGGATGGAGAGAGAGAGAGGACAGAGGGTGAAGTTAGAAACACTAAAAGGATTTTTCATGGATTTCATGGATGATTTGAGTGATTTCCAGCAGGACACTTAAACATGTCAGTGGACGTCCTAAAGAACATATTCACTGATATGAAACGTGTCATTGAACAGGATCAATATCAGTGGAAACATGGTGGAAACAGCTGTGACTGCATGGATGTGACACACTTCAAATCTGTTCTCCACTCTTGGATTTGGGATCCATGGAGTTGCTGCTGAGTCTGTACAATAAAGGAATGGTGTGGAAGGTTGCAGCGTACGGACACAAACACTTTGTGCTTACAATCTGATTTTATTTTCAAAATTAAACTACTAACCTACACTGATCAATGATGTTAATGATCACATCTGGACTCACCCAGCCTTTCTGCAGTTCCTCACAGCTGGAATCAGTCTCTGTCGTCCCTGCTCTGATGTTTTGTACTTCAGCAGGTCAAACTGATCCAGAACCTCCTCTGACATCTGCAGCATGAAGGCCAGAGCTGAGCACTGGATCTCAGAGAGTTCCTTCTCTGATCTGTTCTCTGACTTCAGGAACTCTTGGATCTCCTGAAATAATGAGAGGTGGTTCATCTCCATCAGACAGTGGAAGATGTTGATGCTTCTGTCAGGAGAGATTTCATAACTGTTCATCTCCTTCAGGTTGTTGATGACTCTCTGGATGGTTCCTGGACTGATCTCTGTCTGACCCAGCAGACCTACTAAGAGTCTCTGGTTGGACTCCAGACAGAGGCCATGAAGGAAGCGAACAAACAGGTCCAGGTGGCCATTTTTACTCTGGAGGGATTTATACATGGCTCTGCTCAGGAAATCATCCAGAGAGGACTCGTTGTATTTTTGTCCCAAGAAGTTCTTCAGCACCTCTGTCTTCCTGTTTGTGTGACAGTGGAACATGTAGACAGCAGCCAGAAACTCCTGAATGCTCAGATGAACAAAGCAGTAGACTGGTTTCTGGAAGATCACACACTCTCTTTTGAAGATCTCTGTACAAACTCCTGAGTACACCGAGCCCTCATTCACATCCAGACCACACTGCTCCAGGTCTTCTTGGTAGAACATGATGTTTCCTTTCTCCAGATGTTCAAACGCCAGCCTCCCCAGCTTCAGAAGAACTTTCCTATCAGCCTCCGTCAGCTCCTGTGGACTCGTCTCACGTCCCTCATGGTACTTGTTCTTCTTCCTCTTTGTCTGAACCAGCAGGAAGTGTGAGTACATGTCAGTCAGGGTCTTGGGCAGCTCTCCTCTCTGCTCTGTAGTCAACATGTGCTCCAGAACTGTAGCAGTGATCCAGCAGAAGACTGGGATACTACACATGATGTGGAGGCTCCTGGATGTCTTCATGTGGGAGATGATTCTGCTGGACAGCTCTTCATCACTGAATCTCCTCCTGAAGTACTCCTCCTTCTGGGCGTCAGTGAAGCCTCGTACTTCTGTTAGCCTGTCAACACATGTAGGAGGGATCTGATTGGCTGCTGCGGGTCGGGAAGTTATCCAGACGAGAGCCGAGGGAAGCAGATTCCCCTGGATGAGGTTTGTCAGCAGCTGGCTGACTGATGACTTCTGTGTGACATCAGACAGCAGCTTCCTGTTGGTGAAATCCAATGAAAGTCTGCTTTCATCCAGGCCGTCAAAGATGAACAAAAGCTGAGAGACAGCCAGCTTCTCTGCTGTGACCTTCTGTAATGTTGGATGGAAAACATGGAGCAGCTCCAGAAGACTGTACTGCTCATCTCTGATCAGGTTCAGCTCCCTGAATGAAAGCAGAACCACCACACTGACATGTTGGTTCTCCAAGCCCTCTGCCCAGTCCAGAGTGAACTTCTGCACTGAGAAGGTTTTTCCAACACCAGCCACGCCGTTGGTCAGAACCACTCTGATGGGTCTCTGTTGGTCAGGTAAGGCTTTAAAGATGTCCTGGCACCTGATTGGAGCGTCATGGAGGGCGTCCATCTTGGAAGGTGTCTCCAGCTGCCTCACCTCATGTTGGGTATGAACCTCTTCACTCTGTCCCTCTGTGATGTAGAGCTCAGTGTAGATGGTGTTGAGGAGGGTTCTACTTCCTGTTTCATCACTTCCTTCAGTCACACGTTCACATCTCCTCCTCAGACTGATCTTATGTTCATCTAAAACCTCCTGCAGACCAACATCTGCTGAAAGAAAGAAAAACAATGAGACTAAAGAGAAAGAAAACTCTTCAATGTCTGAACAACACAAGAAGTCCAGTTTTCAGAAATGAGTCCATCAGCAGACAGATGTTCAGTCTTACTTTGTACACAGCTGCTCTGACTGGCTGTCTGCAGTCCAGCTCTGCTTCTGGATCTTTCTCCACACTGTGCAGAAGCTCTGATGGTGACACAGAAAAGTCACAGTGGAGATACTTCTGTCCACCTTTGATTAGACTCATTATAAAAAGGAAACAAAGTTTGAACACAGTCATGTTTCCAGTTCACTGACTTACATTTATTCCATGGACACTCACTCTAACCTGAAGCACAGCTACAACCCAACATTGTTGAGGCCTCATCTCCTCCTTTCCTGACTGTAGAGGTTAAATATGCAACAACCAACAAATAAAAGAATTTGGTTCATTTCAAAGAAATTCACACGGTGACCAAGTAAAGTAACCGTAGTAAAGGAGACAACATCCCGTTGATGGTGGGATTATTTGAAAGATTTGCTTTGGTCACGTCACCAAATGCAGTTGAACCACCCGTGGATCCATGTTTGACCATTCTACCACTCTGAGCTCTGCTTTTGAATCATTTTATTATTATCATCATTCATTTATTCATTCTTTGGAGGGGGGCTATTTCCTAATGCCGCCCTAATAAGCTGATGTTCAAGGGGAAATATAACAAACTCTTTCAGTGTTATTCATTAATAAATTAACAGATAAACTGTGAAGAAGAAAAAACTGAGATTTAAAGGAGAGAGTGAGAAACTTGATCATCCATCCTCATAATACATGTTTATCAGTATCTGCTGTGACCATACTGCAGTAATAACTACAAGTCTACATTTCTGTGGCTGTTGATCAATCACAGCAGGAATCTGAGCTCATCTCTGCACACAGAGCAGCTTCAGCTCTGGGATAAACTGCTCGCTTCACGTCCTTCTCAGCTCACAGACACTCATCCTGATATTTTCCTTTAACATTTGATGGTATAATTCATCTGAGTTTACACTTTATCTGCATAAATACAGAAAAACAGACCCAAACACCAGAAACCATCAGTTTCACCATGTAGAATATATTGTTGTTTCCTTGCTTTTAATTCAGAGAAAAACTCTGATTTGGATTTTCTCTGTTCTCTTTGCCACAGCCCATCCCAGCAGCAGCTGAAGCAGCTGACTGTCACAACACTGAATAATACTTTAGGAGGAATTTCAGAGGTCAGTAAAGCTCCAGTTTCAACATCAGTTAATTAATCATAGGTCATCATAAATGTTAACCTGGCTGGCACACATGTTAATGTTAGCCATTTAAATATTAGCAGTTAGCTGAGGCCACAAGAAGAAGAGGCCCTAGAAGAACAATGGATGATAAGATTCGATTTTCAAGACTAGGCAGAGACGTGTTTTCCTTTACTGTCTCTTACAGAGGAGGGAGCAGATACCAGACGAGGTCACGGAGGTACGGGGAGGATTCGCAGCAGACAGCAAGACTGCCACGTCCATGCGAGAGAGCGATGGCTACGATAATCTCTGTTTTTGTCTCCCTATATAATGTTGTACAGCCCATATGAGGGTTAACACAAACATCAGTCCTTCTACTTCAGTATGTTTGACACTTTGTTTACACCTAAATTAACTTTACTGTTAACCAGTTTTCATGTTTCTGTAATCCACCAGTGTGCTCATGCTTTTTAAGTGAAAACATATTTTTAATGATCAAATATAATTATGTTTGTTATTTGTGGATTTTAAATGTCCTTGACAGAGACAGATGATGATCATTATCCTGCACTGTGGTCTCAGGTTTGGTCGAGCTAGCACAAAGAATGGCTATGTTGAACTTCCTCCTGGGATCTACACTAAGAAGTGAGTCCAACATTAGCAGGGTCTCTTTCCTTTATCTGGATTCACTTTAGCATTCACAGTCACGTGGAGCTTGTTATTAACTCGATAAGTCAACCCAGGGTTTCAGCTGAGCGCTCACATGAAACACATGGTGTTGGCAGCATCTGATCAATCATATTCATGGAGACGTGTATCAGCAACAGAGCAGCTGAGTTTGCAGAAGGAAGTCAAACTAAACCACAGGAACAATATGAGGAGATTACACACATAATAAAATACTAGCAGTAACACAGCTGCTGCAGACAAATCAGTCGTGTGATCGTGTGTGAGAGGAGAAGGACTGTAAAGGAGTTTGGTGTTAAAAGCTCTGTATGAATGTGGGAGACTTTGAAGGGCTTTAAAAAGGCCAATATAAAATAAAAGGCAGCAAAATTGCTGAGTGTGAAAGTCACCAGACTTATCAGACCTCTGTGATTAAGACCTGTAAGAACACCTATTTGTACTTGTTGGCATTATATCAAACACACACGTATATTAAGCCTTGTGGACAGTCATAGCCTGCTGCTAGCATGAATGCTAAATGTACTGCTGTGGATGATCAGCTGAAAAACTTGTGGTCAGTTTGACTGTTTGCTGTATTTAAAGTGTTTTTCTCAGTTCATCTGTATTCAAAGTGCATTCGGGGCTTTAGCTGACAGCTCTTTGTGCTAACAAACTAAACTCTCTTAGTTTAAGCCAGCAGACTTTACCAAACACAAAGCCTGCTGCTGCCTCCATGGGTTAGCTTGTGTGACTGGTGTTTGCACCAATGAAATCTAAATCACACTAATGTGTCCTCCGAGGTGTTTGGTGGGAGCACTGAGTGAAACATAAGAGCTCTGGTAAAATAACAAACAGGGCTGTGAGAGCAACTGAAGTGATAAAAATACTGTTTAAAGATAAAAAACACTTTGATGTTCTCTCGTCACCTAACAAAGTCCAAACCCTGTGAACTATTTTAGCTTTAATAATTGTGGATTCAGGTATCCTGAACCCATCTTTGGACATTTGTAATGAAATATTTTAAAACTCCATCAGAGACTCCTGATGTGGCTGTTTGGAGAAGGAAAAGAGGGACAAAGTGGAGCGTTGAGCTGAGGCTTCATTCACTGCAAACCTACAGTTATGTTTCCTTATTTCTGCTGTTTGCATGTTCACAGCTGAAATAAAGCTGCCTCTTTGACTTCATCCTGTTGTGTTTGGGTCCAATCCTGCCTGCCACACAGCGCTACAGGACAAAGTCTAAGATTTTTATCTTTTTAATGAATCTTTGGTCATATTTATCCAGGAAAACACAAACATGTAAAGGAGTCATCACAGTTCTCTGACCTCGTTGGTCCAGGTTCAGCACTGAACTCTGGAGGGTAATCTTTGGACCCATCACTCCTTATAGACGGACAGCTGGATCCTGCAGACTGTGACCTCTGACCTCTGCAGACACAAACATGTTTTATTCAATGATCAATTCTCTGATAAAGTGATTGAAGCAGCTGTGATCACACAGACTGCAGATAATGCTGCTGTTTCCTGTCAGTAACAGTCCTCTTAGATTAGAGTTCAGCTTTTTACAGGAAAACAAACGTCCCTGAATGCAACAGTGAGACACAGTCTGCCTGTGTGGCTGTGATAGCTGCCGTTAGGAGCGCTCATGTGTTTGCAGTTAGACGAGGAGATGTTACCATCATGGACACGTTAACAAATCCTGCAGCATCACGTGGCACAAACACTTTGTGTTCCTGTCATCTGCAAGCAACAGGAAGTTCATTAATAAAGGCGGGATGGAGACGTGACTGTGATGGTTCTCCTTCATCCAGCTGTTACACACATCTGGGCTCACACGACGAGCCTTTGTCTAATACAGCAGCTGCTCTCTGAACACTTTTCTGAAGAGGAGCTGCACAAACCTTTGTTTGCTTTCTAGAGCAGCGTATCAAAGTCAAACTACCCACTGCTAGCAGCTGTTTCTATCATAGTTTAGGATCCATATGTGTGAGGTCTAGATTTACACCTCTGATTAAAATACATAGTTAAAAACAGCCAATTGAGTCCAAATGTGTCTTAAAACCAGATAAACTGACAGTTACAGCTGAGCCTGTGTGTCCTTGGAGACACTGCTCTGCTACAGAGATGCATTTTAGAAACCAGGAAACATCAAAATCATTTAAATCAGAGAGTTCTTGTTACTAACAGCTCACCTCTCTGCAGCGAACACAGGCTGGGATTTAAAACCAATGAATCGATGATTGGACCAGTCACTCTTTAAGGACACAGAGCTGGATGGTTTCTGATTGACGCTAAAAGTAAGTGAACATGAAACATGTGTCACATCCAATGTGTCCAATACATTACATAAAAAGTATAAACAAACTATGTAAATAGTTTATTATTTAAATCGTTAAATAGTAAAAAGCTGATTAAAATTTCAAACATTTTAACACTGACATGAACTTACTTTTTGTCAGATGACTTTTTTTGCCCTAAATTATGAAAGAAATGCTTCACCCGTTTGCTCTTAGAGGACACAGAGCTGGGTGGAGGTCCAGGCTGGTTCCTGTGAATAATGATGGAGCAGTGATGTGAGTGCTGAGCTGTGACATGGAGAAGAGTCATGGACAGTTAGAGATGGTCATCTCACCTCTGAGCTTTGGTCTGGCTCTCATGTTCCCCACACAGAGTGCTTTTAGAGGGAGGGACTCCCTCCTCTCTGTCCTCACACTGATCCATGCTGCTCAATTCACATCAGCTCACACATACTTTCTACCTTCACCTGCAGAGGAAACACAAATCATTCATGTGCACATCAACTGAGAGCTGCAGAGGTCGTGTCTGATGTGTTGGACTAACAGTCATCTGAGACGCAGCTTTCATCAGTTCACTACAAAAAGTGTCACAGAGCCCATTTCAGCCTCCAAATCCTCCATTGCTGTAGTCCTACAAAGCAGCTGGTCAAACATGGCTGCAGAGAGCAGCTTTATGTCAGTAACCATGTCCAGGACCGAGCTGACTGCTTACAGAGTTCATACTCTAACTGCTAGCTGCTCTGCTAGCTAAGCTAACTCAGTAACAGTGACTCTGACAGCAGTTACTGTGGAACAGCGGCCGAGCTCAGGACACATTCAGTGTGTTTAGTCTGAGTCCTGGACTCTGATTCAATGGATTCAATCCAGCTCAGAGTTTCATGTGTTCATCAGAATAAAATACATGTACTAATATAACAGAAGTAATGCTCTGAATGCAGGACTGTAATGGAGGATAAATAAGGTTTTTACAGCCTGAAAGAAACATTCAGTTCATATATTTGTAGACAGTGAAGCAGCTTTTAATACTGCAGCTGTTTCCTTCACCTGTGTGTGTGTGTGAGCCACACCTTCATGTGCTGCTGTAGAAATATGTGGTCTGACTGCTCAGACTGAGTCTAGGAGGAAAGTTCACACGCTGGAGAAAGTTTTGTTCCTAACTTTGTCAGAGTTCGGCTCCAAAGACAAAGAAGACGGAGCTCACAGTCTGTAGATGGTCCTCAGTGTGTGTGTGAAGCACACAGGAGTGTGTTTATGTCAGCAAATCAGTGTGTGTGAAGAGTCTGAGGGAGTGTGTGAATGAGACTCAACACTGAAACCAACAGTCCAAGAAAAGCGTCTGGATTTCTTTAAGTTTAACTTAAAGAAGTCCAGACGCTTTTCTTTTTGTCTCCATAATGTCTCCATAATGCTGCAATGTTATCTGCCCCAGAAACACTGTGCAGAAGCTCTGATGGTGACACAGAAAAGTCACAGTGGAGATACTTCTGTCCACCTTTGATTAGACTCATTATAAAAAGGAAAACAAAGTTTGAACACAGTCATGTTTCCAGTTCACTGACTTACATTTATTCCATGGACACTCACTCTAACCTGAACCACAGCTACAACCCAACATTGTTGAGGCCTCATCTCCTCCTTTCCTGACTGTAGAGGTTAAATATGCAACAACCGACAAATAAAAGAATTTGGTTCATTTCAAAGAAATTCACACGGCGACCAAGTAAAGTAACCGTAGTAAAGGAGACAACATCCCGTTGATGGTGGGATTATTTGAAAGATTTGCTTTAGTCACGTCACCAAATGCAGTTGAACCACCCGTGGATCCATGTTTGACCATTCTACCACTCTGAGCTCTGCTTTTGAATCATTTTATTATTATCATCATTCATTTATTCATTCTTTGGAGGGGGGCTATTTCCTAATGCCGCCCTAATAAGCTGATGTTCAAGGGGAAATATAACAAACTCTTTCAGTGTTATTCATTAATAAATTAACAGATAAACTGTGAAGAAGAAAAAAACTGAGATTTAAAGGAGAGAGTGAGAAACTTGATCATCCATCCTCATAATACATGTTTATCAGTATCTGCTGTGACCATACTGCAGTAACAACTACAAGTCTACATTTCTGTGACTGTTGATCAATCACAGCAGGAATCTGAGCTCATCTCTGCACACAGAGCAGCTTCAGCTCTGGGATAAACTGCTCGCTTCACGTCCTTCTCAGCTCACAGACATCTGAAGATTAAACCGCTACATTCTCGGCTAAAAAATATTAAAACGGTATTTGGTGAGACACAAACAGGGTTTTTCAAAGTTCAGTTCTGTTAGTTTCCACATGGCAGTTGTTGGTGTGCAGTAACGCCTTCTAAAAACAATGGCCACCAGGCCAAAGCAATGGTTCTGACTCGATCAGCGTTAACCCCGCCCCCTGGGTTTGATGGGTGAGGTTGACAGATAAAATAAATTTATGGTGAGACCTGAAGGAATCAACTGTGCCAAAATGAATTAATTAAATACACCATTAAATAATTATTTAAATGTGGCAATAATTAATTAAAACGTGAAATAAATAAATAATTAATTAAATGTGTCAAAAATTATTTATTTAATTAATTATTTCAAATAAAAATTTATTATTGTCACATTTAATTTATTATTCAATGGTGCATTTAATTAATTCATTATGGCACTCCTGGCGTTCCATACTGTGGTTGGGTCGACTTTACTATATAGATGTTTCACATGTTTCCATCTCAGCAGCCCCGTTGACAGATCACAGTATTATTACTTTTAAACTTAACCCTGAAAATAAAACGCAGTTTAAAAAAGATTACTGGAAATTAAATGCAGATCTATTAATTGATGACGGGTATGTTAAGATAGTTAAAGAGCTCCTCCATAACATTTACAACAACGTAACAATTGGCAATTACATACATAGATGGGAATTTTTTCATTTAAAGTTAGAGAATTTTCAATTACGTTTAGTAAAATGAAAAGTAGACAACAGAAGGAATTTGAAAGTAAATTACTTTACGATATAAATAACTATTGTAATAGACATTTTATGTCAGAGGCTGATAAGAAATCCCTGTTGTCTTTACTCAATTAGATGATCTATACAAGAAAAAGGCTCATGGAGCTTACATTAGAGCTCGTGCAAAATGGATAGAAGAAGCTGAAAAAGTGCTTCATATTTCTACAATTTGGAGAAACGGAGGCAAGAAAAGAAATCTATTAATACAATAATCGTAAATGGGGAGGAATGCACAAATCATAAGACTATAGAGGAAGAAAAACATAAATTTTACTCAAATTTATACTCCTCGAAATATTTAATCACTGATTCATTAAGTTTTTTGATCAGATTGAACCTTATACTCCAAAAATCGATTCTGCATTCAGAGAAATTTGTGATTCTGATATATCACTGGATGACTGAGATCAAGCCTTAAACAAACTGAAAATGACAAAGCTCCTGGTCAGGATGGCTTGACTGCAATCTTTTATAAATTCTTCTGGAAAGAAATAAAAAAGTTTTTCTTCAAAACTATTACTGAAATCATTAGTAATGAAATGTTGGCAACGACAATGAAACAATAATTCAAACGGTATTTTGGTTTTATTTCCCCAAAATAATTTTCGAGAAGCTCTGAATTTCTTTTAAAGTGCGACTTTGAAATTTCCAAATTAAATTATCCAATTTTCACAAACAGGTTCTCCAGTACTGGAAAAAGATATTAGCATATTTTTTCTCCACATACAAATTCGATTTGGAACAACAGATGTATACGATAAAAGAAAATCCATCTTTTATAAGGATTGGATGGATCATGGCATTTGGACGGTTTTACACCTTTTAGACAATGACGGAAATGTGTTAACATATAACAAACTCATAGATAATTATGGCATATCATGTACTCAGAGTAAATTCATTACAGTTGTGAAAGCCATTCCCCCTGCAATGATTCAGATGTCTTCCCCCGACTGAACAACAACCCGTCAACAACATGCTGAGCTGTGACTCTTCTTCCCTCTAAAGTCCTGGTGTTAACACTCACCCTGCATCAGCTTCACCTTTTTTTTAAATTGTTTTTACTTTTCAAACCGACGGATCATTTGAAGCCAACCATCCAAAAACTGCTTCAGCTGTGTTTGATGTTTATGCTACAGCCTGTTTACAATGTGTTACATACTTAAAAGGATAAATCAATATGAAGAACATGAAAGTAATTTGGGCTAAATGTGGAAGGAAAAATCGTCATTGACATTTAGTAGTGCTGTATATTGCTGATTATCCTGATTTGTTGTTTAGTTTTGCATTGTTACATAAAGATACATGTTAGAGGGATTTTTGGGTTGTTGGCGCCCTCTTGTAAGAATAATTACATTGCAGATAGGGGGCAGGTGCTGAGAAGAATTTTTTCTTCTTCCTGTTCCTTTTCACCCATGGGTGCAGTGTTATATTAATGGGAAGGAGGATCTGTATGTAGGAAACAAAACAC
Source organism: Mchenga conophoros (assembly GCF_057382185.1). NCBI lineage: Eukaryota > Metazoa > Chordata > Actinopteri > Cichliformes > Cichlidae > Mchenga > Mchenga conophoros. The sequence continues at coordinate 22,329,874 of NC_140528.1, read as the reverse complement.
TGTTGAACCACGTGTGAAATAAATAAAGAAATGAAATGAAATATAATCAATATCAGATATCAGAGCAACAGAAACCTCGGTGATCAGGACGCTGGGACTGAGAACAGGAAGTGGCTCAAACGTCACAGTTTCATAACGTCACCCTGAACTCCACTCACGGAGTTTCTGTCGCCATTGTAGTTTTTAAAGTCCCGTGATAAAGGCGGGTCTTTCTGTGAATCCGCACGCTCATTGGCTAATAGCTCGAGATTGACACATCGTTATCCAATGAGTGTGCGGGAACTTCCGACATAAAGTTGTTTCCTTTGAAAAACCAAAGTCTGATTATTTTTGCCTCCACTGACGGAGCCTGTTGTTCCTGCCACAGAGACACAGTAATGTCAGAGCAGTGTTAACACTCACCCTGCCTCAGCACAGCTCTCACTCTCCTCCTGCTCTCTCACACTAAACGGAGGCTCAGCTAAACTCACTTCCTCTCTACTTACAGGAAACCAGCGCTCAGAGGAGCCGACCGGCCTCACATTTCACCCACAGACACGAACAGCGTGGAATTATTTTATGTCATAAGAAGAAACATATTCATGTTAACACTCACCTGCCTCAGCTCCACCTTTGTCCTCCTCTCAACGGAGGCTCAATACTTTCACTTTCACTACTGCTCCCTAAACACAGAGGATGCTGGGACTTGTAGTTTTTTCCTTCCGGTGCGGTCTTCCTCTTTGTTTGTTTTTGTTTGTGTTCAAGTTATTTCGATCATGTAAACATCAACAGAACACGTGAAGCCACACAGAGTTTGTATGTCGAGGTGGGTAGGAGGGTTTGAGGGTTTGGGGAGGGGTCAGAGGGAAGAGGTCTCGCCAGTTGCAGGATCTCTAACATTAGAATCTAAAAATGTGTCTTATATAGGTGTTATTTTGGTACTTTACACGTCACACAGTTTCAACAACTCCTTATATGGTACAAGTTGCTCTTTTCTGTCTGGCTTCCTGTATTTATTAATATGCTTGTATATTTCTACACTAACTTCCTGTTTTTCAGTCTGGCTGAGCACTTAGTTTGTGAGTCAAAAGTGGCCTTGCTTTACTAACCTTCATTATTAAAGTACATAAAACTATATAATCAGAAAATAAGCACTAAGAATATATTAATTACATGACAGTTCTCCCCCTTTTCGTGTTTGCTAAGAAACACGACATAATTCCTAATTTATCCCATTAAGTTTACCTGCATGTTAAAAGGCTAAAATATAACAAAAGAGATTATGCTAAACAAAATGAAACCTTTCAATTGCCCAACCCTATCTGTCCCCTCAACGGGTTTTATGTTTTCAATGTTTCATTATTATTTTGTCATAATTACTTCTATCCACAACAAATAAATAAAGCTCTAAGACAGCACCTGTGAAATGTGAAATGTCCTAAATCTACTTCCTACACCCCCTTTTTTTACCCAGAATCCCAGTTTAAACCCACTCCTGACTTCCCTCAGTGCTCACTGTAAACTCCAAACAGATACAATCAGCTTTTCTGGTAAAAGGCCCTAGATTATTTTGTCAATCTTTGGAAACATCCTCCATAGAGTTAGCCCATTTCATCTTCCAAACTTAGTCCTGGTTTCTTTGCCCCCTTTAACGTGTAGAGCATATCCGGCCTGAATACTGTGTTTGGGCAATTTACATAACATAGAAATCCTGCAACTGTTCCTAAAGTCCCTCTCATTACTCTTCATTACTTTTATGCTCACATTTAACCTGTGTCTAACGAGCTTTTAATCTCCTAAACAACACATTTTCTGGAACTATGGTTCTCTGTGCTCTGTGCTTCTTTTGGTTCCCCTTTCTCTGGTTGGTTCCGTGCGGTCTGGGGCTTCCAGGATTCTCGACACCCCTGTAGTCGCTGTGGTCCTGAAATCTTCTCCTGTAAAGGACAAAAAACAAAACGCCTCTCTCTGCTACACCTCAATAATCTACTGTGTGCATCTATTGTTCCCTTAATTATTCAAAGTTGGTTCAAGATATCATGTTCTGGGCTCTGTCCTTTATATTAACTTTACTTAATCTTTAATTAATCTTAATTTACTTGATCTCAATGTTCTTTATGTGTGTGAGCAACACTTTTAATTTTATTAAACACACCCAGGGTCAGATATACACCATCACCATATCAGCATAAAAACAGACAGAGACGTTCCTCTTTCTGTCACATTCTTCCATACATGGCAATTTGTTTCACCTTCCAGATGATTCCTGGGGACTTACAATTTCTTGACTCTTCTTCTGTCACTTGTTACTAGGCAGCTCAAATGCAGTTAGAAGCAAAATGAATTCCAGGCCCTCGGCCTGGCCTATGTTTAAATCATTTGTGTTTGTAAGCGTGTATGCGGTTTAACCTTCTGCTGCTCCAAGTCACTTACACAATAGATCATCGGGACATCGTGCCCAACGAAGCTTAAGACCTTGAATAGACTGAGCATCAACTCTGTCATGAGCACAATATGCAATGTGTGTATACAATGATTATAGCTGCACCTTTAATAAAAGTTTTAGTCTAATGCCAGTAGCTTTAATAAACATTTTAATGCAATGTTAATGATGAAGGCTATATTGTAGCAGTAAAGTATTTTCTTTATTCCCACATTCCCTCTCTTGACCTTTCAAAAAGAAAGGTCACCACACTTCGTGTTGTGTCACTCCTCGGCCCATTTGGCCGCTTCTAAGTCCATCAATGGCATCATGGCCACTGGAACGACCGTTCTGGGGTCCACTGCCCTCGTTATTACCTTTTCCAGCAGTCCTCTGGCGCAAGGAATGAGACAACAACCGCAGGTGACCAGTATCGCTAAAAAGTGGCAGTAGAAAACATTGCAGACATGAAAAACCCCTTCCATTTCCCAAACACTGAGGTCATCCAGCTGTCCAGCGGATTGTCAATTCCCGAGTGCTCATGCATGGTTTTAGACAGAGTTTTCAGCCCCTCCGTATCCGTTACCGTATCCGTATCCGTTGAGAATTTAAAGCATGTGTAGTTGTTTCGTTTGGGCATGAATGGTCCTACTTGTGTTTGCTTGTGAATTAGGGGAAATAAGCTGGACAAGATAGTCCAGTTGCCAGTGCTCACCGCTTCTCTAGTCAACCGCAACATGCAGTCATAGCCCCACTTGTCCTCTGGATACAGTGGTGCGGGCTCCGTGAACAAACGTGGTCTAGCTGAAGCACAGGCAACACAATCAGATACATGTTGTTCTTTAGCATTTTGAGCCACCCAGTCCAGCCAGAGGTTACTGTCACTGAAGCCGGTGGCACGCTCAATCAGGTCCTCAGTCCTAGTGTAATCCACCGTCAGGACTGGCCTCCCGTTTGTTTCCTGCTCCTCTTAATGTAATGGTACATTTTATTTTACTTTATCAGACTTACCCAATGTTGGGGGAAAACTCTGTAAAAGACCCAGGAGAAATAAAGACACAATGAGACAAAGTTACTTTCTTTATCAAACGTGTACACGGGTGAGCTGCTAAGAACAACTCACACCATGCACAGTGGCTTGGTAATTTTTATAGGAAAGACAGTGAGAACAGGATAAGAAAATACAAAACAAATAAAATAAACAACTCCATATGTGGCGCTAGTCTCGTCAGCAGAGAGCTGGGAGAAGGCTGTGAGAGATAAAACAATCTAAAACAATATGTCCCAAAACAGTATGTCTTTGCTGAGAAAGTCTAAAAAGATAATTCTAAACTAATCTAACCATAGGCAAAGGGCAGACAAAAGGCATCTTTGTACATTTAAAAGAAGGTAAAGAAACATAGAATCATTTTTCCTGTAACATTCCCTCCTGTTTTAACTTATTTTAAATGTATACAACAATTGTCTATGAAGGTTATTTATTAAGTATCTTAGGCAATTTTTAATTTCCAAAATCTTCAAAATGTCAGCATAGCAGAAATGGCAGTCATTTGGTCTAAAGAATAAAACAAAAGAAAATAATAAAAAGAAAAACATAGTAAATGAAAATCATAGTAAATGAAATAGCAAGTGGAATAAACAAGAAAAAATAATAAAACTACAAAAAATAAAGGATAAAAAGTAAAATGAAAACTTTATATTTAAAAATGATGAAAGCCTAATATGTAAAATGAAAACTTCAAAAAATACAAGGATGAAAACCTTATATTTTAAAATGATGCAAACCTTAAATTGAAAACTTTATATGTAAAATAATGAAAACTTCATATTTAAAATGAAAAACTTTATGTTTAAAACTCAAGACTTCAAAAAAAATAAAAGCATGAAAACTTGCATAACCTACTAATGTTTTAATCAGTGCATGATCACTTGACAAGTCATTTTTAATCACCACGTCATTTATTAGCAGCTAGTACAAGTTCTCCTCTAACAGAATTGCAACGGGATGTTGTTCTTCTTCAGGCACGGCAACATAAGCAGTCATTGTAGTTGTTATCATCTGTGAAATCATTACTCTTAGGCATGGCAACACACACAACACTAATATGAGCAGTGCTATCATGATGAGACCTAGAAGAAAAAATGGCTTTGCTACAGCAGCCAGCCATGAACCGCTGAACAGCCAGTCAAGCCAGCCTTGTGCTGTAGCTGCTCCAGGTGTGTGTTCAGTGACATATTTTTGCAGAGCGGTCAAATTCTGCAAAGCTTCATAAATGTCTCCTCCAGTTTCGTATCCATCAGGGATAAAAGTGCAACATGTTTCCCCGATCAGCTTGCAAACTCCTCCTTGTGATGCTGTTAGCAGGTCTAGTGTCAGTCTGTTCTGCAGCACCATCGTTCTGATGGCCTGCTGTTCACCTGCTAAGGCAGTTCCCAGGGTCTTAGTCAAGTTGATGTGTCGTAGCAGAGCATATCGGTTGATTTCCACATGATCCCGCACCTCGGCAACTCCAATGCCGGGGATCAAGCTCTGTAAGAATTTCACTCCACCTCCCCAGATGCGAAACTCTCCCGGCACTCCAGTGTCCACAGTAATGCCGAAAGAATTGGGGGAGGCGATGTCCACTTCACGTCTCTGCCGGCTGCTTGGATGATGTGCAACACTTTGCATGAAGAAAACGTGATCTGATAATTCCACCAGGGCGCACAGACCTCCCCAACCTTCAGGGAGTGACAGATAAGCCTTGTTGCCACATAGGAAGTACCAGTCAGCCAAAACTCTGGTTCCTCTGCTGCTGGGTGCCGTCCGTGCACATCCTGTCTGGTACTGAGTCTTTGTTTGTAGTGGCATTCGGTAGCTGTAGTCGGAGCGACAGCTTAGGCCCATCAGCGTCGTGTTACTGGCACAGGTGGCGTTGATTGAACAGGCCATACACTTCCTCTCGTTCCTTGGTGGGCAGAAAGTGTATATGGACTTACATAGGTGAGTAGGCAGCTCCCCCACTGCCCGCGAGCCATTGTTCATCACACATACTGGCAGTTGTGATGCATTCAGTTTGTTCAGTAGAATTACATCAGGCAGTGGGTCTGAGACTTGGGGCCAGGTCAGTAGGTAGGTCTGTCCGGAACAGTTCACATTTGTGAGTGATGATGACCTCCAGGTTGCTTTTGCTGGGATGCTGTAGTTGGCTTTGGACCAAAGAGTACCGTAGCCTGGATGTGTTGCCAGGCCCAACAGACACCAACTGCGATCTTCAGGTATGCTGTACGGCCACAGGCCAGACGTCTGTGAGGATAGGGGCATATGGGTACATGCATAGCAGTCAGTTTTGTTATTCAAGTGAGCTGTAGTGTTCATAAACTGCCACCAGAAGTTAGTGGCGTAGCCATGGGGAAACTTGGTGTACTTTCCTTTGTCATACAGTGTCTGCCTTTTCTCCATATAGCGTGACTTGTTGTCCCTCATGGAAGCAAAGGTGAGGAGCCCGGCCATGGTCAGGGCCGCTGCAGTTATTAGGAGCCACCACCTCATGACAACAGGACACACCCTCCTGTCGTGAGTAGACCCCCCGGCCAGAAAGGCTGTTCCCTCCACCGGGCGAGATCACAACAATTGGGCGAGCCTGTGTCGGCTGAGTTTAGATGGCTTCACTTACTCGCCTGCAGTGACTCTGATGGATCCAGGATGGTCGTTCCGCAATTTTGCAAGCGGTCGGTGTAGTGAGGAGGACTTGGTATGGCCCCTCCCACCTGGGTGTGCTCCAGTTTTTCCTTTGGAGCACCTTGATCAGAACCCAGTCACCGGGCTTTAGTCTGCAAGACACTGGAGAAACATCATCAGGTTGTTGATTATGTACAATGATCTCTTTGTTTTCTAACAGCTTAGACATCCATTCTGCTAATGTGTTTTCTCTGATTGCTTTGTCTATTGGTTGACTGGTAATAGGCAGTGGAAACGGCCTGCCATGAATGATTTCAAATGGAGTTAGTTTATGGGAGCCTTGTGTTAAGCGCATCCACATTTTCACTAAACCCAAACATTCAGGCCACGGCCTTCCTGTTTCTGCCATGCACTTCCTGAGCCTTTGCTTTATAGTGCCGTTAGTTCTCTCTACAAGGCCTGCGCTCTGAGGGTGATAAGCACAGTGGTGTTTTATGCTGAAACCGAGTGCTTCAGAGACCTTAGTGATGACATCATTTACAAAATGAGTGCCGTTGTCTGACCGTATCAAAGCTGGGATGCCATATGTGGGTATGAAGTGATTGCACAGGCACTTTGCTACTGAAATTGCATCTGCCTTTTTCACTGGATAGATTTCCGGCCACTTTGAGAACACGTCTATAACCACTAGGGCGTATTTTGACCCTTGACATTCGCTTAGTTCAATAAAATCCATATGAATTGTGTGAAAAGGATGAGGCGGAGTTGGAAAACGGCCTCTTTGTGGTCGCAGGTTACCCTGAGCATTATATTTTTGACACGTCATGCACGTTCTGACAAATTGTTTTGCTGAAGTTTCAAAATTTACAGTGTAGAATTTACAGTGTAGAAATGAGAGTTGACAATACTGGTCAGTCCCCCCGTTGACAAATGCGTACAGCCATGAGTCACTAATGCCGCCATTTTGTGGAGGAATTTTGGCAACACTGGCTTGCCATAACACATCATTAAGTCGTTTGTCAGAACTGCACCGTGTTTTAGCCATTTTGCCTGCTCTGCTGTGCTTGCTGCTTTTTGTTCATTTTTCAACACATCCAGTGGAATCTGATGTGTGTTTACTGCCATCAATGTCATGTTTGCCTGTTGTGCCGCCTATTTTGCTGTTCTGTCAGCAAAATTGTTGCCTGTAGTAATAAAAGAGCCATCAGTTTTGTGTGCTGCACATTTACACAATGCGAGTTGTTGTGGTAAATTTATTACAGTCAGCAGGCGTTGTAAGAGGCTTGCATGCTGGACTGGTTTACCGGTTGATGTAATCATTCCTCTGTTTTGCCAGAGCTTTGCGAAATGATGCACAGCAGAGAAAACATACTGGCTGTCTGTATGTATGTTTATTAGTTTGTCTTTGTGTATTTAGCTTTCGCGTATCACAGCTATCAGCTCAGCGCTCTGTGCAGAACATGAAGAAGAAAATGGTTTTGCTTCTATTATTTTACTATCTGTGGTTACTGCGTAACCTACACAATTTCGGCCTGTGCTGTAAAGTCAAATGCTGTTCTCCTAGCTTCCACACTTGCTGATCATAAGGTGGATCTGGGCCTGGAGTTTGTTTAAATCTCAGAATGTGGTCGGTTTCTGGCACTCAGGTGTAATACCAGAAAAGAATGGCATGACTGCTATCTTAAGTTTTGTCAGAGCGTCTCTACCTAGCAAATTTACTGGACACAACGGGTCATATATGCATTTAATAAAGCACCTGCGGCCACTTGCTGTGTGTACTAGTTCTAAAAGGGCAGTTAATTGTTGTACAGTTGTGTGGCCTGAAGCTGACTTTACAACTAATTTGTCCTCTACTCCTACAATCTCGTGGGAAGTGACCTTCCTCTCCACGGTTCTAGCAGGCGTTGTCTCTATGTTATCTGCTGTTTCTGCGTGGCTGTCTGCAGCCTTAGTGTTTGTGACTTTGCTCGCCTCTCTGTTCCTGATAGCCACCTGTGGATTAGTGTTTTAGTCTATTGTCAACAGTCAGCCTTATTTTGAAGTTACAGAAAGCTTCTTCTTTTTTGTTTTTTGTTTTTTTTGTTTGGGAGAATAGATGCAACTCTACATTTTCACTTAAGGCAGTTTTAGATAATTTCTAGTTCTTCAAACAATGCATGGATCTCACACATTTCAAACTTTCAAGTTAGGGTTGTTTCCCATTTATACAAATATATATATTTAACTTTGCATTGCTCACAGCTCATAGCTCACAGCTCTAAACCTAGGCATTTTTCAATCATATGCCTAATCACTATGTGTCACTGTGATTCTCAAGTATTGTCACAAGTTCGTTTAAATTCGTTTCCAAAACCAACAAAATAATCAAACAAAAACAAAAAACATAAACGTGTCAGGACACAAAAGAAAAAGGAAAAAAAAAAAAAAAAAAATGCTGCCACCCGAACAAGGCAGAAGTCTGCATATGTTGGCTTGTAATAGCATGCAGCTTGTAACATGGTAGACTAATGTGCCTGTGTTAATTCAGCTCCATATTATTGTGTGAAGTTTCACTGGGTTGGGAGTGGTTTTGTGTGTGTCACATTTTTGGTGAGCCAATGGCTGGAATGAGGTTGGACTAATTAGAGGCAGGTGTACTTGATTGCACTGATACACTGGTCTACTTATAGCCCACACTACAACCACTGCTGTTTTGTCTCTCTGTGCAGATATGTAATGTGATGAAATCAGATATGATTGGGATGGATTGGTTTTGCGCTATGAATTTTATATTAAGTGTGTCGTTTTGTCTCTCTGTGCAGTCCAGGGCCTATTATATGCCACAGCCTAAAGGCAGCTGGGTTGCAGAGGCTTGAGTGACCACTGACTATATGCTTGCAGGGTGGTGGGTCTCCAAGTACAACTTCTAACCCTGTTAAAGGCAACATGTGGAGTGCAACTTGGCCGTGTGTCATAGCTGTCTCTGGCCTTGGGACTGTGTGTTTTTATACAATTCTTAAGTGGGACACTGGACTGTTTTATCTTTTATCTCTTGATATATTTTTCGTCAAATTATCTTTTAGAATTTTATTGACTGACATCTTTTTGCCCATGACTGAGACGGTTGGTCAGACCTACAGTCTTTCTTTGGGTGTGTTACAGCAGCTTCTGCTCTAAAAGAAACAAATAAATAAAAAGAAAAGAAAATGTGGAACATGTTCATCAGCTTAGCAGTGTCTACATATTTAATTCAGCTTCTCAATCCTGTAGTTTTAGCTGTTGTCTACAGGGTTTTGCTTATTGGTTGTTATGATAGGTGTGCTCTATATCTCAGCAATGTGTCATTCTAGGATGATAAGTTTCAAGCTGGTCAAGTGCCTCTATGCACTTCATTAGTTTAGTTATTCTCCGTATTGTCTTCATCTCACATGTCATTACACTGAGTTTCAGCAAACCTTAAGCTTGATGCAGACTACTGCTTAACAATTATCCACCTCACATCATAACCGATTAAGGTGCCTCTTCATATTAATATTATGTCATTGTTCATATTATACCCTTTGTCTTATATAACAGCAATAGCATATTATAATATTTTATCAGTGTGTACCACTATACTACTCCTGAGCCAATTTGTTAGTTAGATCATCTTATTCGGCAAACAGATAATTTAGAATTCATCCAATCTGCGGTCACATTTGTTCTCTCTGTTGCATGGCGGACCAGGCAGTTCTATTATAATATATTATTTATATTTTATTTTGTATCCATCAAGGGCTTCAGATGACCTGCAGAATCATCCTTTTCCCAGGGTGGAGACAGTTACCTTTTCACACACTGTCCTTGGCTGAACAATGACACAGCCTTAATATACCTTATTAAAATATTTTCGTGTGAATTATTTGCTTTATATTCATTTTATACATGCTGGGCATGGTCATCATGTCAACTGTGTTTCATTGTTAATATCACTTTACAGGTTGTTATCCTTGCTATTATTAATTTCAAGTACTCTAAAGATAATTTCTACTGTAACTTTCCCTTCATCTTTATTTCGTACTTTTTATATTTATATCTACTCAGTGGGGTCTGTTTTCAACCCTTTTAAACTACTACAAAACTACTGTGATCTCTAGTTTTCACTTAATAAGGGATTATTAAGTTCTTCCTGATATGGGTGTTGCTGCAGATGCGGCTGCAGGAGTGAGTGATGGTTTTCTAAAAGGGTTGTGGGAACTGCACAGTGTCTCGTCTTCTGGTTTTACTAAACTGGCAGTTGAGTTCTGTTCTTCTGACTGTTTATATTTTGTTTTCTTAAATCTCTCAGTTTACAGACACTGTTTTTGTCCGGCGTCTGGACTTTTCTTTTCTCACCACTGCTCGTCAGCAGGAGTGAGTTTTAATTTCACTTGCTTGATTACCCATCTTATTTATGTATTTACTTATTTTTGTTTAAGTAATATATACACAATACAGCTGCTATCACCTTCGCTGGTATTAGAGACGAGAGTGGTTGCTCACACGCCCTTCTACTTTCGGACTATTTCCAAAAGCGGTGTGAACTTTACGAGACGGAACTCGACCGTTCTCTCAACTCACCAGCACGTCAGTGAATAGCAGTAAAAGAAAAACACAGTAGGAGCAGCTCAGTCTCTTATTGGACCGTGAAAATTCAGCTTGCTCCATTAATTAAAACAATACACACACACATTCACATTCACAGCTTCGACGCGCGCGACCGGAACCCTTATAATAAGGGGAGCTCCCAGAGCTACTTACTCCCTAGACCCAGTCTAGACCCAGCTGGGGGAGCTACCCAGAGCTCCAAAGCTACCAGTCGACGAGCTCCCAGAGCTACCAGTCGACGAGCTACGCTACCAGTCGACGAGCTTCCAAAGCTACCAGTCGACGAGCTACTTCCGCTATTTTAAATTCCCTGAATTCAAAATGCGCTTTTACGCAAGATTGTGTCAGTGTGTCTGTATCTACCTGGTCAGTGTCGCCGGGTCTGGTCCACCTCGATCGGGCCCCACCACCGTGGGTCGCTTTCTAAGAACGTTGGCCAAGACTCGAATTTAACGCTCTTGGTCTTTTATCACACACCTAGTATGTGAGCTGTCGACAGGCGAGCAACGTGGACTGGTCACGGAGATGGGACACGATGGAGGCGCTCCGGCTCCGAAGGACCAAGAAATGTTGGGGGAAAACTCTGTAAAAGACCCAGGAGAAATAAAGACACAATGAGACAAAGTTACTTTCTTTATCAAACGTGTACACGGGTGAGCTGCTAAGAACAACTCACACCATGCACAGTGGCTTGGTAATTTTTATAGGAAAGACAGTGAGAACAGGATAAGAAAATACAAAACAAATAAAATAAACAACTCCATATGTGGCGCTAGTCTCGTCAGCAGAGAGCTGGGAGAAGGCTGTGAGAGATAAAACAATCTAAAACAATATGTCCCAAAACAGTATGTCTTTGCTGAGAAAGTCTAAAAAGATAATTCTAAACTAATCTAACCATAGGCAAAGGGCAGACAAAAGGCATCTTTGTACATTTAAAAGAAGGTAAAGAAACATAGAATCATTTTTCCTGTAACACCCAAAATATATATGCTTTCGTTACTTTGCTGCTGTTTTAATAATTTACTGTTTAAAAGTCAAGTCAAGTCAAGTCAAGTATTTATTTATTGTCATTGTCAAAGAACAATGAAATTGCGTTTGGGGCTTCCGTACAACCCGTAAAAAAAAAAAAAAAAAAAAAATACCCCTTAAAACCCAAGTGTAAATATTTAACCCAGTGTGACTTCAGTGCAATGAGACAATCCTTAGCAACAACATGAGAACAAGACAGGTAATGTTCATAGGACATTCAGACAAAGACCTGAGAAACATGACAAACTGCAACAATGCAACCCGTTCAATATTATTATACTGTGAGATATGATGGTTGTCTATTTAAGAAAGGGGGGGGGGGGGGGCAGGGGGGGAAAAGGGAAAAAAACCTTGGTCACTTGGACAAGTCTTTGTAATTATTTTCCTCTATCAAATTTAATTGACTTCTACAGTGGCCTGCTTTTGTTAATAGTAACATGAGTAACATCCAACATTTTCTCCCCTTTAGCATCTGGTATTTCCCCCTACTATATAATGTACTACCATAATCTACACCAGTCAATAAAACAGAATTTTCTCAAAGCAAACATCGGCAACCCAAAATAAGCAGCCCCAGAATTAAGTCTTCTGCTCCTCCTGCTCATGGCAAAAGCAAAGCAAAGCATCCCCTTTCTCTTGCCAGCATGGTGAATTGTTTGTCAGCATTTATTCATCCTACTCTTGGTCCGGTCTTTATCTCAGTGTCCAGTCAGTCCAACCTTTAGTCCACATCGTCAGTCCAGTCACAGTCCATTCACACACATTGACACCAGATATTGCTGAGGGTGGAGACTCCTGCGCAAATAATCAGATTCTCCACCCTCAGCAACGTGAGCTCATTCATTTGTTTTATTTTGTTTTGTTTTTTGTTTTTTAGGAAAAGAGTTCTTTATGCTCTTGGACTGGATTGACTCGCTGCAATCATTTTAGACAGGGACTTACAACCTGATCAGGTCCCCACAGGTCAGCTTTTCCTCAGCCAGTTGTAATCTGGAAAAGCTCACCTTATATTTGTTCTCCCGAAAATTTTTACAGCGCTGTTAATTCAATCTTTCAGGCCTGCTTAGAACAAAAATGAGAAAAAGAGAGCTGATTATTAGCTCATCAGAGCACAAAACATCATCACCTGACAGGTTTTCTCCAAGTGCACTGTTACAATGTTAAAGGGCCCAGTTCTAACCATGTCCATGTTTAATAAAACTCCCTCTATTAAAATAAGAAAACAACCCAAACCTAACCGACAGAATCAACCCATCACTAAAACAACAACCCCAAAAATCTTAATCACAGAAAAGTTTTGCCTCAAGTTCTTCAGCGTCCTGACAGTCTGAGGTCAACTGACATAGTCTCACCTGCTCAATACACAGAAAATCTTGTTAAAAGCTGCACAGTTTTGCACACCATTGATATTCTCATTAAGCCCTTTCTAAAGACGTTATAACCATCTATCATCACTAAATTCTAAATTTCTTTTCCAAATCTGGACGACTGCACGTAGTCACAGACCTGACCACTTTATTTAATTATCCTGTCTGTTACCAAGCCTTTCTTCTCACACAGTCACAGTGTGTGTTTCAGTGCAAGCTTCACTCATCCAGTCAGACAGGAAACACAAGTTCTCCTTTTTCTGTTCCTGTCCCCAGTCATTCAACTCATTTGCATACTGAGTCATATCTCAACGTCCCTGAGTTATTCCTCAACTTCAGGGTTTAAGTGTGTTACATTCACACTATTTTAACACTGATGAAAGATAACAAGCTGATTTTCATTGCATGTGTGTTATTAGTCAGGTTTAATCGATGTCTGTGCAGTGGAGCTGCAGATCCACCAGGACATGTTCTCAAAGCTGCCTTTCCTACACATTTCTCTGCTATAACTGGATCATTTTTAACTACTTTGATATTAGTCCAATGATCTTTGTATCACTTTTTCTTCACACTAAGTGACTTGGACAAGATGATAAACAGACTCACATGCTGAAGATGTTGTCTAATCTTCATGAGCTCTCTTGTATTTGTAAGTGTTAGTAAGGTTAATACATTTTCTGTTTGTGTGTGTGATTTTGTGTATGTTTCTATTTGCAGTGTTTCAGACTCCTTCACAATTTTCCCACTTAAGCAGTCAGTTTTCTTTTCCCCAGGTTTGCTAACCCAAATTTAGATTTCCCACATTAAATAACAGCGTTCCTCTGTGTTCTCACCTACTGCTCTCACTCCTTTGTCCTCTCCCACTTCAACAATCCAATAACAGGAAGTTCTCTTTCAGCTTTGTCCTGCATTCTCCACTGTCGCTCTTTAACTGCCGTGTTATTGCTCTTTGGAGCTGCATTCCTCGTCTTCAGTTAAGAGTGAGAGCTCGCTTGTCAGGTTTAGTGACACATGGTGCTGTAAACAATTCAGCCAGAAACTTGGCCTGAAACACCAGAAACACCAGAAACTCCAATTTTCCATTCATGAGTGTAAGCGTGTCTTTGTTGCGTGTATGTTGTGTATTCATATTAATATTGAGTGTAAGCTGGTCTTCGTTGCCTCGATGTGTTTTTATAATCAGGTTTAATTCATGTATCCACTACAGAAGGCCTAAATACCGTGGCGATACATTTATAGCCCATAATTCTTCGGGTTTCGACAGCTATATTCTCCTGGAATACCTCGTTAAACAGGGTATTGCTCCGGGTGTAACAATGAGAGGGAGTCGTGTCGTTCTAATGTATGACAAATCCTATGATCAGAGATGGATGGACTCATTTAGCTCTCTGCCTTCTGCCTTGGGATTCGAGGACCTTGAAAAAGGCTTCTTTCCACACACATTTAACACAAGGGCTGACGAATTCTATGTAGGTCCTTATCCTGCCCCGTCTTTTTACAGGTATGAAAAAATGTCTGAATTTGAAAAGGAGAAATTTATGGCATGGTACAAGCCTGCCTGCGAGAAACCATTTGATTTACAGGCTGAAATGTGTAAGTACTGCATTAATGATGTCGAAGTGTTGAGAATGGCTTGTAAAATATACCGCGAGACCTTGATGGAGTGCACGCAGATTGATCCATTTTCACACGCCACCCTGGCATCATACTGCATGGGGATTTTCAAAACCTTGTTTCTTCCAAAAGACACCCTGGCATTGACTCATCACGGTGCGTATGTTGATCAGAATAAGACATTTTCAGACGTGTCTCTTGAATGGCTTCAATACGAAACAAAACATTGTTATCAAGCATGCTCTCAGAGGCGGCGAACAAAAAGTAGGACCTTATTTTGTGGATGGATTTGATGCTTCCAGCAGAACTGCATATGAATTCATTGGGTGTTTCTATCACGGCTGTCTCCGCTGCTACCCGGAGAGTGATGTTAACCCTGCCGCCAAGCTGTCATATGGCGAGTTGTATCATGCGAGTTGTGAGAAGGTGAATGCTCTAAGAATGCATTATGGTCTTAATGTCGTGGTCATGTGGGGGTGTGATTGGTCATCATTAAAGTCGACTGATCAGTCAGTCAAGGACTTTATGCGCAAATACAAAAAGCCTGAGCCTCTGGACCCTAGAGACGCGTTGTTTGGGGGGAGGACTAATGCGATGAAACTGTACCACAAGGTTGATGATGGTGGAGATGAAAAGATCAGATACTATGATTTTACAAGTCTTTACCCCACTGTTCAGTGCACGAAACATTATCCAATAGGTCACCCTCAGATCATATCCAATCATTTTGACAGAGTTGAAAATTATTTCGGGTTTGTTAAGTGCACTGTGCTTCCTCCAAGGGGTCTATTTCATCCTGTTCTGCCCTACAAGTGCCACAATAAGCTGATGTTTCCTCTCTGCAGAACGTGTGCTGAAGAGCAGCGCCAGCACAGTGATTGTGTGCATGCTGAGCGTGAGAGGCAACTGTCAGGTACTTGGGTTTCCTTTGAGCTTGAAAAGGCTATTGAAAAAGGGTATCAGATTGTCTGCATCGCTGAAGTTTGGCACCTCCCTAATAAGACTGACACACTCAAAACTTTTTTGAAATTGAAGCAGCAGGCATCTGGATACCCGAAAAATGTCAAAACAGCTGAGGAGCAGCAGAAGTTTGTTCAAGACTATTGTGAGAGAGAAGGCATCAGACTTGACCCTGCTAAGATTTGTGTAAACAAAGCAATCAGAAGTTGTAATAAACTGCTTCTGAACTCTCTCTGGGGGGATTCTGCATGTGAACAAATATGCCATCTTGCGAGCTGATTACAGACCCTGCCAGATTCACACAGCTGATGTTCAGTGACCATTATGACGGACGCCAGTTTTGTTTCATCTCCGATGATGTTGCAGTGGTTCAGTGGTGTCACGCTGATGGTAGAGGGTCGCGGGTGAAGGATGTGAATGTCTTTGTCGGTGCTATGACTACGGCCTATGCGAGGCTCACTCTGTATGACTTGTTAGACAAGCTGCAGGAACGCATTCTTTACTGCGACACAGATTCAGTTATCTTCACCTCTCATCCCGGGGAGTGGGTACCCCCTTTAGGACCATACCTCGGTGAGCTGACTGATGAGCTCAGTGATGGCGGGTCTGGAGAGGATGATCACATTACTGAGTTTGTCTCTGGAGGTCCAAAATGCTTATTACACAAAACAGGGCAAGACTCAGGTTAAGTGTAAAGGTGTAACACTCAATGATGTTAATTCTAAAGTTGTTACCCACGAATCGTTGAAAGGCTTAGTCAAGGCATTTGTGGCCAACAGGGATGCGCGTTTAGTTGCAGAGTCTGACACCATCAAACGCAATAAGAAGAGGTTTCATCTCAGGAATGAAACAGTTGTAAAAAAAGTTCAGGTGGTCTATAACAAGAGAAGGGTGCTGCCTGACTATACAACACTCCCTTATGGATACTGATCAGGATCAAGCCTTTGATGGGAGGCTCCAGCACCCTTTAGTTTAGTTATTAGCGGGCCGAGTAATTGTGGAAAGACTTTCTTTGTCAAAAGCATCATTGAAAAAGCATCCACTATTATTTCAGCCAAAATTGACAATATTGTTTACATCTACTCCTGCTGGCAACCTTTATACAATCAACTTCTTCAGATAAGAAAAATCACCTTTGTGAATGGTACACCGGAGTCTCTGAGTGACGATGTCCTTTTACCTCCGGATAAGAACAACTTGCTCATTATCGACGATGTGATGAATACTGCGTCTGACAGCATAGAAGTTCAAAATGTGTTCACACAATACGTTCATCATAGGAACTTGAGCTGCATCTGTTTAGTTCAGAATTTTGTTGAACACTAATTATTTAATTCTGTTTAACAACCCTAGAGATAAATATCAAATTTCCAGGTAATACAAAATACTTCTTAGAAGCTTTTAATGATGCCACATCCACCCCATACGGGTATCTTCTAATCGATTATAAATCTAAGACGCCTGACTATTTAAGACTCAGAACCAATTTGTTGTCGGATCGTCAAGTTGTTTATATCCCCAAAAAACGGCTAAAGCGGTAAAAAGGATGTCGTATTCACGGATGCAGAGAAACATTGCACTGTTGGAGTTGTTGTATAAATCCCCACCCAGCGTACGGAGGAATATTATTTGTAATGCAAGCATGGATTTTATTAATGCTCTGTGTGAGATATCGCTCAATGTTTTGAAAGGTGTTATCCCGCTGACTGATCAACAGTACAGACAACTAAAAAAGAAAAAAGTAATCAGACTGGTTCCAGACAAAAAGGTCAAAAGTTTGAAAAAGAGAAGATCCATCAACCAATCTGGAGGATTTTTGCTACCGTTATTAGGGGCTGCCATACCCTTCATCACCAGTCTTATAGCATGATGTTTAAAGATTTTATTATTACTAAATAATGTTTTTAGCAATTAGGTGAAAATAAATACCAGATGAAACGATATTCTCTTCTGTTATCTTTTATTATTTGTTACTTGAATCAGTATCCGCACTGCACACAATCAAAGTTATTTTCAAAACATGCAGAAACAGGTCTTATTTTGTTAACAAAATGACAAACCATTGCATCGTTGCAAACAAGGTTATCACTGTACATATTAATTAGTCTTGAATAAGACGCTCCTTTTTGGACATGATATAGAAAAAACACACAGTGTTGTCCGCAGGTTACCGAAAAGTCCTTCTGAACCTGTCTCCCAGAATACAATATCCGAGCGGTGTTTTTAAAAGAAAAACTTTTATCTCGGGTGAAAACGTATCAGGTGAGTTACCGAAGCTGTCAAAAAAGTGCCCTTGCTTGTCTTTTGTGATATTGAACGCCAACCAGTGCTTCCCAGGTAAGTCTGATGGATCTGTATTCACAATGCCCATGCATGGATATCTGATGGGCTTTGTTGGCAGCTGGTCACATGCTAAGACGCCTAGAAGATGAGCCCTGTTACTAATCCTTTTAACAATGCTGGTTAGTTCTATTGTATTCATTTTGAATCTTTAGTAGTCGTCCAGCAGCACTTGTCTCATATTAGATATTTGGATGACTGAATCAAATACAGAGTAACACACCAGGTTCATTGTTCGGGGTAGCGGATTTCTGAAACGGGTTTCCAGCCTCACGTTCCCTGTTTTAACTAACGATACATTCCCTGAATGTCCTTCATCAGCTTCCAGATTGAAACAGAATAATGTGTAGCCAAAGTCCTCACGTGTTATGGCCAATGGTCTATCCTTTAAATGTCTTCCAGTGGTTTGTATCAGCTGATAAAATTCTCTGGTGTAGTGTTTTCTCTGAAAATTTGGCTGGAATTGTTTGGCCGGATACGACTGTCCATCAGCGTATAAACACATGAATTCTATAGTTCACAGTTCACAGTTTTAAAATTAAATGGATTACGTGTAAAAGAACCAGGATAAGCTTCGTTATCCACGAAGGCGATGATGACAAATTTAGGCAACCTGCCCATAAATAAATTAGTTGATATTCTTGCCCCAGCAGGTGTGGAGAAGGTCTTTAAAGAAACTCTGCCTACAGCATATTTTGCATTTGCATGATGCAGCGCCTTGCCGTGTGCCAGCCTGACACTTGGTGAGACACTGATTCTTTTCACAAATAAGCTGGCAGAGACGATTTTAACTTTATACGCGGTGTTAGCTCCAGTCATGAGAGCAAATTCGTCTTTAGAGCGCACAAATTTCAGCGACAGATCGATTCCATTAAGTAATAATTTTTCTTGAAAAAACAGGTCTGCGTGTGCTGGAGCAATCAATTCAACAATACTGCTATTCGCTGTATAAGTACCTCTGGTCACCAGACCCTGGCTCTCCCCTTCTATACATGTATCATTCATGTGCGAGGCTGTGTCTGTACAGAATAAAGCGCTGCTGAACTGTGTGTCTAAAGTCTGCTTATTATAATTGATAAGACATTCTATTATGCCTCTGTATGGATACGTGTTGGATGATTGGCTAATCAAGCGATCCCCCAAATTTACATCTACCTGACTAAATAAGGTGCAACCTGGATAATTAACAAGTCCCACGTTTGCATCCCTGCCTAAGTTTGTGCCGTCAGCATCTGTGATTCTTACTCGTGTGTAGATATAGGAATCGTTTAGATCCAGGTAATCCTCTCCGGACGATGAGATTTAAACTCGATTGGACCTCCGTCTGTGATTGCAGAAACTGGTGGAATTTCAATAAAGGTCGTTTTCTCTATGGACGTTTGTGTGTATGGGACAGTAAAAAGATCGAGCTCTGTTTTTAGACATTCTCTGATTGGTTGTGTAACAGAGCCATGTCACATGCTGTAGTTTTTGAACGACTGGTTCTGGGTCTTTTCACTCCGCGTGGTTGTCTCCGTTTGGTGGCTTTCCTGGCAGGTTTTTGTCGTTTTACGCTTTTTATGCGGCGGCGTATCACGCATGCGTGCAGTGGGAGGGGTCTTAGAAGGTTTGGGTGTATACACATACAAGCTGTTGCCATCCTGCTCAGTAGATGTTGGCTTGGTTATGTTGGATATCACATCAGACACTATGCCTGATGCTGCTGTTTTTAGGTGGGGTTTGACTATGCTGACTCCTTTTTTAAACAACGGTACAGCAATTCTAAACAGGCTGCTGAACAAACCTCCCAGACCTGCGCCACATTGCGTGCTGGTCCCAATATAACCATTCAATTCGCCACCAGCCTGATTTAAATAATATCTTACATATTTTGCTTCATCTGTGTTGTAGACAGACATCCTTATTTTTTAAAAATGGTGTCTTATGGGTCGGAAGTTGAACTTGACAAACACCTTCCCGTATAAAAAGGGTATGTGTTGATTTTGGTCGTCTTTCAAATCAATTTCTATGTCATGGATTAAGGATTTCGAGACTGGTGTGTAGTGTGGGCTGTCAAATTGAAGAATGGCTCCCCGACGGTCATCGTCTGTTATATTTATTGCTCTTAATAGCTGCGCATGGGCGTCACCCACAAGCTGGTAATCAACGATATCTGCATAAATAAAAATGTTCTATTTTCCGCCGTATACGTCTGCAGGATGTGGTGCGTATGTGTTTTTATAATGAAGTACAAACGGGTCTTCTGATTTGAATCCTAAGATTCCTGCCAGTCTCCCTCTAAATGTGAGAACTGTGCCCCTAGGGCCCATAACACTAACATAGTTACTAACTTCACTGTATTGTGTTTTAATGTCGGTGTTATGTTTTAATGTTTTATTATCTGCGCCACAGATGCATAATGCCCCACAGACAGCTCAATCACGGTTATGGACAATGCTCCATCTTTGACTGGATCATAAATTTCCACTCGCGAATCTGATTGTGGAAAAGACAAGCATAGTCTTGGGTATTGAAATTCTATAACACCGACCTCATACGGTTCATTTAAAACAACAGGTTTTGCTAGCTTTGTTCTAAAATTAGATTTCTTATTGCCTGGATAAACATGTGCTGAAGCATTCGAGAAGAGGCTCACATAAAAGCCTGCGTTGTTGTTGTTCGTTTTATCCATTCCTTCCTTCCTTTATCAGTCTTTGTCTAGTGCAGAATGAAAGTATGCAGAGCTGCGGCGTCTCTGTTAATCACACTTCAACGATGTCTTTTTCTTTTTCCATGATTTTCAAATGAGAAGGCCAACCGAGCCATTTGACCAGCGCTAACTTTTTTCGGTCCTCTTTTTTCTGCCAAGTATTTTCTCTATTTGAAACCTTTTGTTTTTGTCAATAGTCACCTGCTGTGTATTCATAAATTACACCTTTCACTGCAGCTCCTGTGAGATCCTCCAGTTTGTATACGGGAGGGTCTCTTCCTAAACGCTCCTTTATGGTAAAGTACTCGTCTGTGTAGGTCTGATGGTAACCCTTTCAGAATATGCCTTGTAGTTTAGATATTCTCTCTGTATCGCCCACATTAAATTTAAAAGTCACCGGTTTTTGGGGTTTCATTTTGTACAGGGTGTTAAAGACTGCTTTCTCATTATCTTTGCACACCTCGGTGGGGTCATTTTGATAGAGCTGTGATAAGACAGGTTATAGGACTGTACAAGATCTTGGATCACATTAACATATCTTGGCGAGTTAACTGATGTTAAGTATTTCCACATTTTCCCCTTTAAGGTGCGGTTAAAACGCTCTACCACACATGATTTCATTTCACTAAAGGTTGAAAAATGTGTGATGTTATGCTGCTCCATTAGTTTTTTAAATGTTTATTATAAAATTCCTTCCCTAAATCTGTTTGGAGTTTTTCAGGCACACGGCCCTCTCTCAGAATATCACCAAAAGCCTCAGCAACAGCATGTCCTGTCTTGGTTTCAAGGCACCTAACCCATGCATACTTAGAAAACACATCTATGCATGTCAATAAGTACCTAACATTATCATCATCCGCAGAATATTCACGCATGTCAACCAAATCAGCTTGAAACTGTTTGTCAATCCCGTTAACCAAAACTCTATTTCTGTATCCTTGCATTTCTGTATCCTTGCATTTCTGTGTCCTCTATCCTTGCAGGTTTATGAAGAGTATATGTGTCATCTCCTTTTAAAAACGCTCCACGTCAGGTAATGACGGCTTTAAGCCTGTTGCCTCACTGACAGCGATACGGAGCTTCTTTACACTTCCTAAACCCCCTGGGTGTGCAGGGTTGTGATATATTTTTCTCAGCGTGTTTTCCATAATCACTTTGACCAAACACAAACACAAATGACCAGAAAAAAGTGTTAGCATACGTTTTTATTTCATTTTCTGTGTAGTGCACAGTAAGGTTTTTATAACAGATGTGCATTAAATCTTGTGTCTCCCAGACCAGTAGTTTCCAATCATGTGGAGCAGCGCTGATTTAACTCCGCGGGTGTGATGATTGGTATTTAGCAGGTATCCGACATTCTCATCAGTGGTGCAAACAATGTGCGGCACTGATCTCAGTTCACACAGAAGACGCTCTGCAGTGCTGATGATTTGTGCTTCAGCCTCACTGACGCTGTATGAGCAAACAAACAGACGGATGGCCGGGATGAATCGGGGCGTCCGGAGCTTTTCCATCACCTCATCATAGCAGGTCTCGAAGAAAAACACAGGCAGCTCAAACAGGCAACTGTGTTGTAACTGGCTGGGGTGACCGGATTGGCATCCATAACATATCTCCTGCACATACTCATTCAGTGCCGTCGACAGCAGGTGGAAGGTTGCGAGTTTAATGTTGAGTTCCGTTTCCTCAGACGGGTGTGATCCTGCAGAGTCCTGTGAGCATCCTGGAGAGGGGGGCGGAGTCGGTGGGGTCTGGTGTTAGAGTGAATTGTTAAATGTTTGTCATTTTTATGTTTACCATTTGTACATTGTTTTAACTCTGATGAAAGAAATTCCACTGTCCTTCCCCCCAGATTCTCGAGGATCAAGGTGGGGGGTTGTAGTCTTTTATCACAGACACATCCTTGTGCTTCTTTTGATGTAACCTTCCTGCGTTTATGACCCTTTGGTCAGCAGGAGGTCTGACACACACACACACACACACACACACACTTACAGAAGTTCACACATATACATACAATGCCTTGTCTGGGCGTGGCTTTGTTCTGACGTGTTTTGTGTGAACGGTCTCTCAATAAAGGCAGCAGGAGGAGGAGGATCTAGAGGTCATTTTCATGGTGGCCTCCCTTGCGCAAATAATCGATCGATCGACTGTCTTGTTTTCTTCATGATGAATAAGTCTCTAGAATTCGCGGGGCTTGTGGAAACACAGATCCAACATCTGGATTAGCAGTGCTGGAGGGGGAGACTCTGAGCGGTCCACAACATGGCAGATGTTGTCTGTAAAAGAAATCCACACATTGCATTTTTAAAAAACATATCGGGTATAATGCCAACGTCTCTCACACAGAGACAACCTACCATTTGGTTTTTTTTGTTTTTTTTCTGTCCTCAGGGTTTTTGGCCTCAACATGGCAGAAGGTAAACCAATCTTCGGGCCATGTGCGAGCCGATCATATATACAAGACGCGTCCTAATATTCTCATAAGAAGAGTTGTTTGTATGTGCTAAAAAAACAAGCCTCAGAATGAAAACAAAATGAGGCTAATTAGTTCTTTGCCTTATATAGTGTACAAAGGTTGCAGCCTTGTTCTATCATGGAAATGTTAGTAGACTCCTATGACTCACAGAACATTTGAGCCGACCTGGTTTTCCATTTTAGGATGAAACCTCTTCTCACCCACACTCTGCTATTCATCTCTGTTTTTATGTTGCGGCTTTTGAGCCGGGTCGTAACACTGAAGATTACAAAGATCAACATTAAGACCAGTCTGTGCATTCAAAGCAGTGACAGAAAAGAGTGTGGGGCATTAACCCCCACTCACTGAAATGGCATCCAAGATGCCTTCATAACTTTAAGAAAAGGAAAGAAAAAAGGCAATAAAATGTAACTCTAGGAATCACTCATTTCATCCACCTTTGCCACCATTTTCCACATTAATTAGAAGATGAAATGAATCGATTAGCTCAAAGAAATTCCACTGCAGACGAGTGTTTTGGTGGTTAACCCTTGGTAAGTCCTAAAAAAAAAAAAAAAGTACCCCTTATGAAGACCTAGAGCCAAAAATCGACCACGCCATAAAAAGTGCTATAAAAAGATTATACATTAACATTTTTCCACTTTAAATTAGCCAATATTTTAGACCTACTTCTCCTTGAAATATTCATATAAAGTTTTAATTATATTTCGCGATTTTAACCTTTTATATCCCGGTTTTGTCACATGAGCACACTGCCTTTTTTGGCAAAAAAAATGAAAAAATTAAATATTTTCCATAAAATACATTTGACAGTTATATTTTATTGTACTTTTAATTAGGCCTTTGGATGGTCTAAAAATTACTACTGACCTTCATTTTGATCGGCCGTTAGTTTTTTTTGCAGGAGAACGTTTTTCACTCTTGCCCCAATAAATGCATATTACCTTGTTGCCATCTAAAATCAAATAAAAAGCATTATGTAAATAAAAATACAAGATCAGTTTGAACCAAATAAACATTTATTTTTCAACAATGAACAAGAACATGTATATGGTAAATGTAATTATGTATATTGTTGTTGGGAATGGGGAAATGTATGAATGAAAGAGAAAGAGAGTGTGAGAAAGTGAGAAAGCAGTGAGAGGGTGGGGGGCGTGTGTGTGGCTGGGGGGTAAATGTCTTGCTCAGGTAGAGCAGTGGCTGCAGACAAATTTGCTGTGGGCTCGGCAGCTGAATTTTCCACATTTGCTGCATGTGTTTCCCACTCGCCTCCTTTTCCCAACACAGAGCTCACAGAGCTTCCTGCCCTTGGGATTTGTCACTCCAGAGGGGCCTGCAGCAGCACCATCCTGCGCATCTCTTACTAACTCAGCAGCGGCTGATGAGCGGGGAAGACGCTGTCTTTGTGACAAATGGGGCGTGATCAGGCCTTCTCCCACCTCTTCAATGAACATCCTCCTCCTGTGTGGCTTCTGCTGATGCCAGGCCTGATCCACGAAGGTCCACAGCATGAAGGCGTTGTAGAGGGAGACGTCTATGATGTGATGAAAAAGGGCCATTGGCCATCGATTGGTCCGTCTCCTGCAGGAGTAAGTGCCGACAACCTAACAAAAAATAAACATAACAAAAAAAAAACAACATAAAACCTCTGTATATTTTACACAAGAATATATGAAGAAAAATGAATAAAGGTGTGCGTAACTGATGCGTAATGACACCCACCTTATCAAGGTTGTCGACACCTCCTTTGCATCGATTGTAGTCTGTGATGATCGCTGGCTTTTTTCTCTCGTCATCGCTGACCGGTTTCGTGCTCAATAAAAGCACATTCCTGCCCCGTCGGGGAATGTACGACACTAGGGTCTGTTTCGCTGAAAAGGCAAAGATCGAGGAGTAGACGGCTCTCCCTCTCATCTGGCGCAAAACGGGTGGGATTCCTTTTTTGTTCTGGCGGATTGTGCCGACCAGAGCCATTTTATTTTTGAGGAGTTCCTCTGCCAGTTCAGATGAGGTGAAAAAAAAATTGTCGACTGTGACGACATGCCCATGGAGCCCGTCAGTCATCTGCTGGACGACCCTCATCCCCTGGTTTACCTCGGCCGGTTCGCCCGCTGCTCTCCCGGTGTAAACCTGCAGCCGCCAGGCGTATGATGTCTTGACATCGCATGCTGCCCAGACCTTTATGCCGCATTTCGCAGGCTTTTTGGGGATATACTGGCGGAAACTGCACCTTCCCTTGAACGGTACCAGCTGCTCATCCACCGTAAGGTCCCGGTCTGGACTAAACAACATCCCCAGGCGGTGTGCCCACATGTCCCATATCTGCCGAATGGGAGCCAATTTGTCCGCACGTCGTGCAGGTCGGGTGAGTTTGTCATCAAATCGGAGCGCTCTGGTTATGTGACAAAATCTTTTCTCAGCCACTGAGGCACGGAAAATCTTCCTTCCCGTTTTCTCACTCCAAAGGCTGGCGATGGCCTCGTGCTTTGACCGGTATACACCGGACAAAATTAGCAGCCCCACATAAGCGAGCATTTCGTTGCTATCTAAATCTCTCCAGAATGAGATTTAGCGTCTGCCCTGAAGGTTTGTCATTGCAACTATGCTGTATAATCCCATCAGTTATGTACAACCTGAAGCTGGAGAGTGGGTCCGTAATTCGGGCTACAGCGTAGTGGGTCGGTCCCGGAATAAGCCCCGTGGGTGCTGCGACGTAGCGCAGCGTCTTGGCGTTTGTTGCGGACCATTTCTTCCCATCTTTGGAGGTCCACGCCGCTGCTTCCTCCGGCGTCCTCCCCTCGTTCTCATCTTCAGAAGAAAAATCAGAGGACGACTCCTGGTGATCAGTGTCGAGAGACGAATCATCCGTGTCACCCCCGGAATCAGAGTCACTCTCGGCAGATGAAGAGGAGAGATCCTCGCTGTCAGAGCGCATCAGGATGTCCACTACTTCCTCGGTACCGTGCCATCGTGAAAATGCCTACTCCCGCGCTACGGCTTATTCTTATAACCTCTCCTGCCTGCACCTGCATAAACAAGCTGAGGTTGGCGACAAAATAAAGTCTAATTTGTTTTTTATTCTTGTTTTCATGTTAGATTTGTTTGCATTGCAGGGTGTACTTCAAAGAGGGAAGGCTTTTATCTAAACTTAGAATGAGACAGACAAATTTTTTTTCTTTTAGGCAGAGAGACCTTTATTTTATTTATTTTTAAATATAAAGGTCAAAATGCACCCTCTAACAGCCCTAAGGGCAGAAAATGGTCCCGAACGAGCAGCGGGCCAAGCTGCTGCTGCACTCGGGGAATGAGTCTGCCTTTCCCGGGTGTATATCTCGAGCAGCCCGCTGGAAAAGGTCTATGTTCCAGCAGGCGTCACATGTGGAACAAGGGCGCCACCCGGTGGCCAAAAAAAAAAAATACAATTCTAAGGCCCCTTGTCCAACACGGAACCGAAACAGAAGCCATCACCCATACGTTAATGGTAATAATTCTGCAGTGAAAAATAGCGTTTATAATGGGTTTCAATGGGGCGATTTATGGCTCTAGGACCTCATGTGGATGGCGGTTTGTAGCTTAGCCACTTTAAGCTAATCTAATAAACGGAGACTGCAATTCTAAAGAAAAAAGAAAAAAAAAAGGGTCGGAAGGTTTGGCTATATTCTATTCAACACAGTGAAAATGGCCTAATATTAAAAAACGCTGGGGATGAAAAATGGCTGTAGGTCCTACTGAGGGTTAAACTGCAAAGCAAGCCATGCACATGGTGCAGGCCACTTCTGTGGGCTCTATCAGGGATTTATGTGACTAGTCGACTAATTGTCACTAGTCTGTATCAGACTTACCAGTCGTTCAATCTAATTGTTAACATTTTAATTGATGCCCAATGCTGGTACATTGTGTTCTAAATGTTAGGCAGCGATCTACCACCAGATGGTGCACTGTTGTTGAGAAACGCCATAAATCTATTAATCTACCCTGATCTTCTTGTTAACACTGAGATCGCAGATACACGCAGAGGAAATTAGTTTCCTGAGAGGTGGAAAACCTCTCCTTTAGGAGAGCAGTTAAGTCAATGGGGGAGGGGCTCAGAGTAGAGTCACTACTCCTTCACATCAAAAGGTGACAGCCACCTTGGCCAGGAGGCTGTTCCAGCTGGGCACGTCCTACCAGTAGGAGGCCCCAGCATCCTTGGTCATGCTAGCCAGTTTACATCTATCAGCTGTGGTCAGGAGTGGTCCTTCCTGCTGCCCCCACAACCTGACTAGAAAACGGCTGTATAATGTATTACCTGAATCATTCTCGCCACACTTAGACGTACTTTTAGATTCTCAAATGATTGTCATATTTTAATAGAACATCTTTTGTAGTAACGCATTTTCATTTGTATTTAACAGAATGTGATAAATGGTTTAAGATACCTCTGCGTCTAGTTTGACAGTTTCTATTAATCAGTTCTGAAAATTAACTCAATATCTGAATGTTCCTTAGTTTTACATTAGTTGGTTAGTCTAATTATTTCCCCCTCGATTAGTCAACTAGTAAATAAGACGCCAGGAACATCCCTACTCTTCAGACAAAATGTGAGTATGAATTACACACCAAGGTATTAAAATGGATATGGAGTATGGCTTTGGTTTACCATAAACAGCTGATGTAAGGACATCATTAATGTACTCTGTCCAATGAACACTGGAAACAAGACTGCACTGACCTTGCTGGCAAACCTCAATGAGTTCAGAGTTTCCCCAAAGCTGTCGGGCTCCGGAGCAATGTTAACAAACATCAAGCTGCAAATAAAGACATCCAAAATTAGTGCCAAAGAATAAACAGTCACAATCTGAAGTGATGAGATCAAACGCTGTTAAATATTTTTTGGGGATAAATTCCTTCAGTTTTATGTGTCGTCATTATAAAGATTTGTGATGTCAACAAACTCACGTTTTGCCGTTTCCCCCCCAAACATCCCTGAAGGAGGTACGTGAGCTTCGAGTTCCTGTAAGCTACGTAAGTCTCCTGGAACACAAAGGCCAAAAAAATCATTAATACTGTAAATGTAAAGAAAGCAGGTGTGACATCTAAGACTACAGAAACTGCAGCTGCAGACCTTTTTGGCCAGAGCGGCGATAACGACGCCCAGGTTGGACAGTGAGCTGTTGATGGCGGTCATCTCTTTGAAACGGTCACCCTGAGACTGGCTCTTCACCATTCGCTCACTGCCAGCCAAGTCCACCAGGCACAGAGTGGCTACACACACAGAGAAAACCAACTCTTATAGGAAGAAGTGATCCGTTTTTCCTTCCATTAAAGGTAGTTTTAATACTTTACAAAACACTTCTTTTAGCGCTCAGGGGCTCAAACATTAACGTTGAGTCATTGGAGCAGATTTTGCACTGGTTACAGTAACAATAACTAACCAGACTAAATATTATAGATCCAAAAAGAAGAAACCACATTCCTGATGCTGGTACTTCCAGTGTGATACATTTGCACTTGACATCCCTGCCGGCATTAACTCCCTCAATATCCAGCTGGAAGACTGAGTGGGAGCGAGACGAGCGGTCATTCTGGGCTGTCTGGGCAGTGGAGCGATTCTGATTGGCCAAAGCAATCAGACGGAGAACCTGAGAGGACGAGGGAACGTTTTAAAACATAGAGCATCGATAAAGTTTGATGTATTTTCAAAGTTTGGTAACAATTTCTCAGCAGATTTGAAATTAATTTGTTCTGAGCTACAGATGTCTGTCTGCTGTACCTGATCCTCATTGGAGACCCGCTCATAGGTGAGATTAGTGATTGTCAATTCGTTGCTGGTTGTCTTGCGGATCTCATGCTCAGGTCTCTTGCTGGACTTGCCAGTGAACACAAGGTCCCTCAGGGTCTCATTGTAAATTTCGACGAAGCTCGCTGTGAACGTGAACTGTGAAGTGAGTGGGGGTTAATGCCCCACACTCTTTTCTGTCACTGCTTTGAATGCACAGACTGGTCTTAATGTTGATCTTTGTAATCTTCAGTGTTACGACCCGGCTCAAAAGCCACAACATAAAAACAGAGATGAATAGCAGAGTGTGGGTGAGAAGAGGTTTCATCCTAAAATGGAAAACCAGGTTGGCTAAAATGGCTGGTGCCACCAAGGCAAAGACTAGTGCACTGCCGGGAAGCTTGCCTCAGGTATGCTTTTATCCACACCTGACTAGGTGTGGCCAATTAGCACCAGCTGAAAACACTGAGACGATTAGAAGCTGCAGAGGGACGTAACATTCAGTATTGATATTTGTAAATGTAAACTATGAGGATTTATTTATTTTTAATTCTTTTCTTTTTTTTTCTTTTTTTTCCCTCTTTTTTTCTTTTTCCAAATAAATGTCCCGATTGAGTAATGAAACTAACCCAAAGGAGAATTCTAACAATATTAGACAGGCCATTCAATATGCTTCATCGTGGACAACTCGTGGCTAAAAACCCACACACACACACACACAAACCTCTAATCAAACATGAAAACGGATAATCCAGCTGAAGCTTCAGACAGCCGTCAGACAGTGAAACACTGCCATCTGCTGGACTCGAATAACAAAGACGCTGCTTTGACGGGTGAGGGAGTTTCAACAAGTCTGCAACGACTCAAGCATCAAACTTAAGCATCAAGCAGCTTCGCACTTTTACACAAGTTTTATCATCAGTGTCACAATGGCTGCTGCTAAAATTGAGTACAAGATATTTGTTGGCCTGATTAAAAGGTCTTGATGCGTGCTCAATCATCAGGGAAGTAAATCTCCAAAAGTTGATTCTGTTCTTCTGGACGTAGCGTTTTCAGTCAGAGAAACCAGCCGACTGAAGGAACAATGGGCTGGGAGGTCAGTTCCTTAATCATGATTATGCAAATTCTCATGACCATTGATCAACAACCACTGATCAATGGTCTTGAGTACCATTCACAGAGAGTTGGAGAACGGCTGCAATCACAGCATTGTAAGATGGTGACAGATGTACCCTTAGGCCCCCTCCTTGATTCAGAGAGGGTCTTTCCCTTTGGCCTCCTTGACTCCGCCCTCAAACCAGCGTTCAGTGCAGTTATTGTTGACAATCACATTGTGTCGTGTAACCATCCAGCTCACATATTCAATGTAAATGATTTGTTGAACTGAAGACATGATGAATGTTCCTGCATTAAAACACATCCAGCCTAGTGTTCTCACTCTCCCTAAATGGATCTGTTACATTAGTGATATATGGGAGTTGTGTTTCAGTCTTTTCCACATGAGGACATTTACATTTAGTTTTTGCTTTACTGATGAGTGGCTGGTTAACCTGCAGTGGTTGAAGCATGTGTCGGTCGTCTGGAAGAGTAGGTGTAGAAGACGTCTTTAATGAATGTAATGCTCTGAAGGTGTCAGTGATTACTGTGAATTCATTATAAAAGTGGATTTCAGTGAATAAAGTGAATAAAGACAGGCCCTCATGGTGACGCTCAGGTGTCCATAAAGTGTAACAGGAGAGCTTTGTCATACTTTCAGAGATTTTACATGAGCCAGTCTTTCAAAAATTACATAAATAAATAATTCATTCATTCATCCACAGGAAACACAATGCTCATATCTGAAAGTAAACTCTGATATATATCCCCGACTAGAGTTACTACTAAATAAAGGATCGCCCCAAAATGACTAAATATATAAAGACACTCTCCAGAAGAAGTTAAAGGGATTTTATTTATTGTACAAGCAATATCTTCATAAGAATTACAAATTCTGCAGACATATTACCTTCTTACTGAACCTGAACAACTCACACACAGACGTGTCTGCTGCTTATCGTTGTTCAAACATGATGTTTTATCTTCTCTTCAAAACACATTACTCATCTTTCTGGCATCGTGTTACATGAAAACACCTGCATTCTACCTGTGTCATTGTACCACAAAGACAATGATTGCAACACTGTGCTTGCAAAATAGAAGAAATAAGACGACCAGCAAATACATAAAAGATGGTAAAAGTGATTCCATCTTTGTGTCTCCTCCCATTGTTTCCCCAGTCTGTCTAGTTCCCATATTCCCAGGACACCGCTGGACAACAAGTGGGTATTCCAAGACTGAGAGACAGCCAGAGTTGGCAAAAGATCAGACATTCTCCACTTAAGTAGAAGTAAAAATACTATTGTTCCAGTGAAAGTTAAAGTACTGATTCAACTTCATTACTCAGCTAAAGCAAAAAAGTACAGGCTCGAAGCGCTTACAGAGAAAAGCAGACAACAGAATACAACAGAATGCTGATGGCGGCAGTAACACACACTTGGAGGAGAGGCTCCAGCCGTCCATTCCAGCCCTATCCCTAACATTAACTCTAACCATAACTTTAACCTTAACCCTATCAGGTCTTGTTTTACAAAGCAATTCATGATTAGAACAAAAAACACATTTACACATACCGATGATTTGTCACATAGCATCGTTACCTGTTGGGATGAGAACGTGTTGTTTCCAGAGCACCACAAATTGGGGTGTCTGTAGCTCAGGTAGAGCAGGAAACCTACTAATCAGAAAGTTGCTGGTTCAATCCCCGCCTGCTCCAGCCTGCATGCCAAATATCCTTGGGCAAGACGCTAACCCCAAGTTGCTCTCCGATGCATCCATCGGGAGGATGAATGCGTATTAATGTTAGATAGAAAGCACTTACAGAGAAAAAGCATAGAAAAAAGTGAGTGCATGAATGAGGCAAGTTGTAGAGAGTAGAAAGGTTTTATACAAGAACCAGTTCATTTACCGTTATATTTTAGTTTCATTTTCAGTTCTGTACTTTTTACATGTAATATTGATTCATTAGATTGACGACATGCATTAGACCTAACTTGCTGACAGCAAATTTAAACAACCGTAATAATTTATTTTCAGCATCTGAAATATTTATTTAGTTTGTTTTTTGTTTTCTTTTTGGCTCCTGATATTAGTCAACTACTATTTGTCAATGTTGAACTAATAATGAATCTAAGAAAAGCTATTTGTCACGGTTGGCCAGCGTCAACCGTGGGGATGTGAGGAAGGAGGAGCCAGGCACGGAGCTCTGAATGCAAGCAGTGCGTTTATTTACAGTGAATGGAAAATAACAATAAATCCGCAGTGCG
Source organism: Mchenga conophoros (assembly GCF_057382185.1). Lineage (NCBI taxonomy): Eukaryota > Metazoa > Chordata > Actinopteri > Cichliformes > Cichlidae > Mchenga > Mchenga conophoros. The sequence goes on along the minus strand of NC_140528.1, from coordinate 22,297,609 downwards.
TTCCCGACTCCCGTGAAATGTCCTCTTCCCAGTGCTAGTGTTCCTTGTCTCCGCTCCTCAGTGTCTGAGCACCCCGTGCTCGCTGCCCTCTCGTCTCCACGCTTCTCCTGGGGAGATAACAAACAGGCAGCCGTAAGACACATACAATGCGGCAGACTATCCGTACTGACTGGCCGAGAGACTAACGTGAAGTCACGCAATGATCCAGCGTCAGAGAGAGCGCCACCGCATTCTTAAGTAGCTCCTCCGACAAGGCTTGATCAGCTGTGTGATGGTCTTCAAGTGTGGCCAACCACCTGGCAGGGCCACACCCACCAGGCCTGAAGGTGCCTGTAAACGGGTGCTCTCAGAAACTCCGGCATCCACACACACACACAGATATACCTGCAAGCAGGGAGAACGAGGGACAGCACACCAAAAACACACATGTCCATAACTGCTGGGTCGTTTAGACTCCTGAGCTGTGCACGAGGGGTCGAACACCCACTGGAAGGCCGGGCACTGGTTTTCAACCGTAATATACCTGATGTGCTCAGGTAACCTGTAGCGCCATGAAACCACTGTCACACCAGGGCGCATAAGAAATGATGCTTTAAGAGACTGATGGGATCGGGCAGCAGGGAAAACATCCACAAAATGCTACTTTCAGTTTGACTCCCTAAGACTACCTAAACTAAGTAGAGTCATTACATGCTTGTTAAAAGCAAACTCTCATATAGTTTTTAATGTGCTTCTTTCATTACAATGACTAGATAAAGAATGTGGCCCTGTCTCTATTTAACACTGGCTACCCCAAAATGTTTCCAAACCTACAACCGTAACTTTCACTGAGAGATTTTTAGATACGGTTATTGAAGCTGTGGGGTTAATTTTTTAAGTAACATGAGAGAGAGGCAGCAGCATACTGTTAGATTATAATATTATTTTATGCCATGTTATACCCCTAACTAAAGATTGTGAATTATTATGTAGTTTTAGTTTGCATTATTCTCCTGAATTAGAAGAAGCTGACAACTACTGCATTAGTTAAACTGATTTGCATTACATTAGACTGCTGATTTATTGTGGATGAATGATATTGTTTTATGATGCATAATACTGCTGCAGAAAGCCATCGCCTTATTTGTCTGATTAGAAGAGAACAGAGCATGCTGGAGTTTTCTGCCCCATCTCAGCAGGAGCAGATAAACGGGGAGCCAAGGTCGTAGCTTAGGCGCCGTGTGAGAGAAAAGCATGTGAATGTTTAGGCTTTTATGATAAGGTGGAGGCACCAGAGGCTATAAGAGTTTGAGCAATGCTCCACCATTTTGAGATCTGAGGCTGTCTGCATACGGTGTTCATCTCCCACGCGTGTGATCATTAAAATCATCGTTTGACTCAACCCGGCCGGACCAGTGTTGTTATTGTGGTTTTTTTCTCTTGTCTCTTGTCTCCATCCCCATATTTTGAACCATAACAATACACACAGAGCATCAGTGATAGAAAGCTAGGCTAACATAGGGTAGCTACCTGTTCAAGGAGAAACATGTATAGGCCCATCTCAAGTGCCAGTGAACATCTAAATGATTCAGGGAAGACTTTGGAGAAAGTGCTGTGGGGAGATGAAACCAAATTCCAATTATGTGGCTTTAACTGACCTTTTGAAATAGGAGTGTGATGCAAAAAATAGCATCCCCGCAGTCAAGCAGAGAGATGGAAACATTATGATGTGGGCTACAGGACGACTTAGTCGGGGTTCCAAGCAGTCAGGAAATGTGACATCGTCAGACTGCAGGCCACGGATTGGCTCGTCAGTCGCGGCACTCAATGAGTCATGAGACGGTGTCTTTCACTAAAATCAAAACTGCAGTTTTTTAAAAACCCTGCAACAAGGCAAATAGCTGCACAACACCGTGGTTTCCAAGTGTGACAAAAAGCCACAGATACATCATTCACACATTCACACACTGGTGATGGCAGCTACATTGTAGCCACAGCTGCCCTGGGGCGCACTGACAGAACATTGCAGAACCTTCAGCACCTCGTATGAAAAATATTTGACTGTGTGCATGCTTTTAGCACTGTTTGGATTTGAGAAAATCTAAAATAAATCGAAATTTGCTTTTAGAAGTTGTTTTATAAAGTTCAGTGGTATATTATGCATACAATAGGACATCTATTTAGATTTACATCTTCCACAGAAAAAACTGCACATTACTGAAACTTAGTATACTGGACTTTGTTGTTGTCCCACACAGGTTCAATTTCGAGTGGTAGATGGCTCAGTGCTCAGTCAACCAAGATTTTATGATAGTGGGCACAATGAGATAGATAAGCTGCTTGTAAACAGTACTTTTATGCTCTCTTTTTCCATTTGGATAAGAAAGAAAGAACCAGGAAACAAAGGCAAACAAATAATCTGTGCCTTTATCCCAGATTCACATTATAGGAACAGCTGCTCAATGACCACTGTAGTCTTTGCTTACAGCACTTTTATCTAGATCTATGCAAAGTGATCCACTACACCTACTTTTACAGTTAAATCATTTTATGAGCACTGATGCCATTTTAATCTGAGTTTCTACTCAAATACAATCAGTAAAGAAAAACACAGTCTGTGACGTTTGTTTTGAAGGAAAAGGTATTCCCTGCAAATGTTTATCTGTGTGAGACTATTCAGAAAACAGTCATTTTGTTTTATAGGTGAGACACTTGGCCTCTTTTTTCCTTGTTCTACGTTTGTCTTTTGTCCGATTACTCTGGAACACAAGATGGAAAACTGATATTCTCATGTTAAAAATATAGAAAAAGGATTTTATCACCCATAAATGTTAACTTCTCATGCCCCTAAGCACAAGCAGGAGCAGAAGTGCCCTCTGCAGTTTGTGTGTGGAAGTGCAAAAGCTTACAGCACCTGGTATTCCCAGGAGGTCTCCCATCCAAGTACTGACCAGGCCCGACCCTGCTTAGGTCACGATATCGGGCAAGCAGAGCTGAAGAGGAGGATGCAGGAGGCCTGTGTGTGTTCAGCAGCCTGCTGCATTGGAGTTTGCCTGGTAACAGATGACTCAAACAGCCCACACACCCGCTGGACGTGACCGCAAACATGCCCCCCTACACCTTTTACATAGCCCGGCTGCTCGAGTTCTTTTGCTGGTTTTTCCCGCGACCCCCCACCTTCTTCAAATCCAACAAAAGTGGTATCAAACGTTTATGCTACGTTTGTGCTGTAAAAATTTTTGTTTGTGCTGCTATCATTTTAAAGATATTCAAGAAAATTTCTAGAGGTCCCCAGAGGTCAACCAGCCCCCCCACATTAATTAAATCAAACAAAACTGGTGTCAATCAACTGTGCTACGCTTGTGCTGGTTTGTGCTGCTAAAATTCTCGTTTCTGCTGCTTCTGTTTTAAAGATATTAACGAAAATGTAAAGGTCAAAAGGTCTCTTCAGTATCCTTCCTGATGGCAGCAAACTGAAGACGCTGTTGAAGAGATGAGTGGAGTCACCTGTAATGAAGAGGATCTTTCGAATGAGGCAGGCACAGTAGATCTCCTGGGGAGGGAGGCAAGAGAGGACCCTGCAATCCTCTCCACTGCTCTCACTACCCGTTGTCATATTTTTCCTGCAGGACCCAGTGCAGGAGTCATACCACACAGTGATGCAGTTGGTGAGGATACTTTCAATGGTGCTCTTTAGAAGGTGCTCATAGTGGGGGTTGAATCTCTTGTCAGCAGAGTGAAGAGAATTGTTATGTGCATTATTATTCAGCCCCCTTTGGTCTGAGTGCAGTCAGTTGCCCATAGACATTGCCTGATGAGTGCTAATGACTAAATAGAGTGCACCTGTGTGTAATGTAATGTCAGTACAAATACAGCTGCTCTGTGATGGCCTCAGAGGTTGTCTCAGAGAATACTGGGAGCAGCAACACCATGAAGTCCAAAGAAACACTCTGATGGACGTGTGGACAGCAATGCTGCCTTGAACAGTACCGATGTTTCAGGGCTGGGTGACGTTGTTGGGTGGGACATCTACATCCTGACATATCAAGGTTACTTTACTTTTAGGTCAATTTGCTTTACAGAAAAATAATAGCATTTGTCATCAAGATATTTATATGACTGCACTTGCTCAGGTTTGTCCGGATTTCAAACTGTTCTAAAAGTCTTTTGATTCAAATCTGGGGCTGTGTTATTGAAAGCAGCAGAGAAATCGATGAACTGAAGTCCTTTACTCTCTATGTGTTTGACAATCAGGTGAAGTAGAATCAAAAGCACGTCCTCCACTCCTCTATTGGGCTTATGTGCAATCTGCATTGAATCAAGCTGAAGTTCAGTGTCTTCCATAATCACATTTCTGATGATTTTTTCAAAGACTGAGGTGAGGGCAGCAGGCCTGAAGTCGTTTAGAACTTTTGGACGACTAGATTTAGGACCAGGAACCACGACAGCTTCTTTCCAAAGAGAGGGCATGAACGATTTATTCAGAATAACCTAAAATATGGGACTGAGTTGTCTGTGACGGTTCTCAGTCATCCAGGTCATTGTAGACTAAGGAGCTTGCAAAGAAAAGCGTCTGGACTTCTTTGAGTTGCTTGAAGACGTTTCACCTCTCATCTGAGAAGCTTCTTCAGTTCTAAGGGTCAGTTGGTGGGGAGTCCCAGATTTAAACCCAGTGGGAGTTTCCCCCCAAAGAGGGACAAAGGACCCCCTGATGATCCTCTACGTAATCACATGAGCCAAGGTGTGAAAGCGGGTGGGGGTCCTAATCAGCCAGGGTTTCGGGTGAGCTCATTGTGAAACCTGGCCCCACCCTATCATGTGATTTCCTGAGGTCAGATGGCCCAGGATGTGAGTGGGCGTTAAGGCGTCTGGGGAGGGAACTCAAAACTGGATTATAGATTATTTATATTATATATTGATATTATTTATCTGAATATTTATTTATCATAACTCTGTTTCTACACTCACTTTATATGAGTGCTTGTTGTTTCTTGTATATTTGCTGCTATGACAGCTCAGTTTCCCTCCTGGATTAATAAAGTTTCTCTGATTCTGAAATACAGTGAGCCATTATATTTGTAGTTTCTAACTAACAATATAAAGGCTCTGCAACTGATAGAGCCACAGCACGTCCCACTGGCAGCTGAAGGAGCTTTTATACAAAGGACTTTGTAATTGAAGCTTTATTTATACAGGTCGGCTCATTGAGACTCAATGTCTCATTTACAAGAGAGACCTGTTCCAGACACACATATTAAAATTACAACAATAAGAGAAAAGTTTGTGTAATGTACTCAGTCACATTAAAAACGAGAACAAGTTCCCAGAGATGGTTTCACAAAAACATGTGTACGTCTTTTGAAGTCTGCAAGTGAAATCAACGGAGAGCCTTAAATCCTTCGGTTATGTTTTCCATGAAGACGGAGCAGAAAAGGAGAACGCCTTCTTCCCAAGCTCTGCATGAACTGATGGAACAGTGAATGTAATGATGTCCTGAGACTGCAGGCTGTGACTAAACTGTTTGCCTAACATGTACTCTGATGAATAGGAGGCAGTAACCCAGAAACAGATTTATAGATAAAATGATACTAATGGACCATCCTGTGTAAGACCAATGAGGACCAGTTAACCAGAGAACACAGAGTATAGTGGTGTTCTTCTGTTGTAGAGAAAGATTAAAAATATAAGACACTGGCTCAGCTATGATATTTGCAGCCAAGTGCAAGAAGGAAGGAGAACGATTGTGAGGACGAGTTTCTGGTGTTGGGGCTATTCAAAGCCTTACAAACCTCTTCTACTGTGACAGGTGTGAAGGAAAAGGTATCAGTAAGCAGGAACTACGAGCAGAGTTGTGTGCAAGAGGTTTACCATCAGATACTGTGCTGAACAAAGAACAAGAAGCAACAAAGTGTTTGTTAAAGCAACATTTCAGTTTTGTCTGACACAGGAGTGGAGTCGATATTTAAGTGAGGAGGAAGCTCTGAGGAGTCACAGCTGGCAGAGACACTTTATAGTTTGCCAAAACCTCCTACGGTCGTTTGGACTGTCAGTCATTAAAGTAAAAAATAGTTACATCTTGATGATGGAGGCAGTAATCCGATTACACAGCTAATGAAAACGTAGCCAATCAGCATCAGAGCCAGACTTCCTGCCCAGGCCTGGTTTCTCTCATGTAGGAGATCGGCCGGTACTGAACCAAACCTGGCCTGTCCCGACCTTTCACCCTGACCTGGCAAAAAGGGGCGTGTCTGTCCACAAAGTAGACACAACTCTCCTGTAAATGTTCCCAAACTGACATTGTCAGCCTGTTTAATACGACCCCAGTTCAAACTGATGCGGGCTCGGAGCTTGAGATTTTAGTGTTTCTCACAGCACCAACTACGCAGTGATCACTCAGGTCGTTGGCAAAAACTGCAGATGTGGAAAACTTACGCAGCATATTAGTTAAAAAAGGTCAATAAGAGCAGATTTATCTGGGTGTTTAGGATCAAGGCGTGTGAGGCTTTAAATAATTTGAGTCAGTTTTAAAAACAAGCAGCGTGCCTTAAAATCATCAGACACAGAAGAAAGCCAGTCCCAATGAAAATCATCCATCTGAAAGACGTCATTAAAATGCAGCTCAGATAAAAGTTGAACCAGAGACGGTGATGTGCTGGGGGAAGCAGGTGGAGGCTGATAGCAGCCAACAACAGTCTGATTTCCAAACAGATCAATAGTTAAGGCCAAGATTTCAAATGGCTGAGGTGCAGATGGAGAGAACAAGACTTGAGCAGCAAGACAGAGCTTCACATAAACTTCCAGACCTCCGCCTTTTCTGGACAGTCTGAGAGCTAAATGTTAAATCCATCAGTTGCTACGTTTTTATCCAGTAAAGATTTGGAAAGTCTCAGAAACAACAACGATACCAGCACCGCTTGAACAGCCCAGATTCCAATCATATCCATGTTAGGAAGCACACGGCGTGATGCACGTGTAACCCAGACAGTTTTTAACATCTGCTGGTGTTTCACATTCAGCCAGAGGCCCAGGGTTAGGTTGGATACCAGACAATAATAAAAGCATCGTTATTAGACTCTAGAGCTCGTTTATAGCTGACACCACATGTAGAGTTTAAGTTCACACAGAGACGATGACATTTTTCTAAAACCAGCAAACAATAAACAAGAAATGTAACAAGAGTTTCAGAAGAAGCTGTTTTACAGAGAAATGATTCCCTGAAGACAAAATTATTATTATCATCTTTATTTCTCCAGGTGAAAATTTAATTGAGATTAAAAATGTTGTTTTCAAGAGAGACCTGGCATCATGGCAGAAAGAGTCAGAAATACATCATAATTCAAACAAATACAAAATAGGAAAAACATCCTACATAAACTTCATAAAGTTTCATTAACAGACTTTGAACAATGGACTTCAAACTTCCCCCCAAAACAACAGAAACACATTTGAAGATAATGAATGACATTTATCCCTCTAAAGAAGGACTTAGACTACGATTTAATATGAATGAGAACATGTTTATAAATGGATGCAATCAAAGATTTCATCAATCCCTGATTTAGAGACAACAGAACGTTTGGTTTGATTTCACAAGATAAGAATGACGACTGAGTTGGAAGATTGTTTTATGTTTAGTCAAATCTTTCATACATAAAGTTGGATTACAAAATCATCCCCTAAGTTTGTTGTTTTATTCAAGGAATTGAAATTATGGAGAAAATCTGTGAAATGACTTAAAGAAAACAAACCACAAAAACTCTATGATACTCTAAACCCCCTGGTTTAGGTCGGACACCTTTCTGATGATGAGTGCATCTAACATTTCCTCAGAAGTCAATGTGCCATATGATTGCATTAGCAATAAATTACACACTATATAGAACCACTTCATAGGATTATATTTGTGCGCAGATGTTTGCAGCTATCAACGAATATTTATCAGCTACTTTGAAACAAAGAAAGACTTTTTATCCATAACAGCAAATGAACTGTACAACAGAAAATACAAATGCTATTTATGGTCTCCTCACAACAATGATAAGAAAAATAAACTGGGCCAATATGTCATGTTTCTTAATACAGAGACACACATGTTAATGTGATCTCTGGTCTCCTCTGAGTGGGAGTTATTATAACTGACTGTAAAAAGTCAGCACAAGGAAAATAAACTCCACCTAAACTTGGTTTATATCTGACCCAGACAGACTGCAGGTCATAACTTCTTACGTGAAGTTCAGTTCACCTGACACTCGGACCGGCAGCCGCCTCGGGTCTCTGCTCCTCCTGCCTCCCCTTTCCCTCATCCACCTGCTGCCTCTGTGGAAGCTCCGCCATAGCCACCACCAAACAACTGACTTATTTTTACACATCGACCAGCATCCGGCCAATCCGCCATCTTTCATTGTTTATACCGTTACAAAAAAATAAAAAAACATCATCGGCCCATTAAAAACGAAAAATCACCATCAGTATGCCCGATGGCCAGTCCAGCTATGGTCGTGCCATCAGTTAACCCTTCGCTTGCCAGCTGTGACACGCGTGCCCAGGGTTGCCGACCCCTGCTCTAAAGCATCTGATTTGGATTCCTGAGATCAAATATATTTTCCTTTGGCTTTGTTTTCTTCACATTTGTGGCTTTAATGTAGTGTTACATCCTGTTTGTTTGCTTCCCTCTGTATACATGTCCAGATTCACTGTTATGTTTCTATTCTTACATTGCTGTGTGATCACTGTTCCCTCTGCTGACTGATGTGACCTTTTGTATCTCACACTGATACTTGTCATATTTGTATCTGCGTCTAAAAGATAAAAAGTTTTCCATGCTAAAACACAGCTCCGCCTCCTGCAGTTCTCCCTCTGAACCACTAGATGTCTCTGTTATCTAAATGAAGACGTGCAGCACAGCAACCACAGCAGCGCTCAGATCACACGTGTCCTGTTATTATGTATAAAAGCATGAAACAGGTGAGACAGGTGGGATCAATATTAATGTTGTGGAAATATATGAAAAAGCAACAGAAGAGTGAAAACATTTCCTGTTTCTAGAAAGATCTTTCAGCTCACAGCTGCTCACAGACTGTATTTACAAGTGACAAACTGCAACTCTACAGTACATCTACAGTATATATCAAATATATTCTGTATTCAAATCTATTGAGTGATGTTTGAAAGTCTTTCCAGGTGAGTTTGATCCAGGAGGGTCTGAAGCCAGAGTCAGACAGAGACTGTGCAGAGACTGTAGAAGGACAGAGCAGCAGCAGAGCAGTCCAGATACACTGATGATCCTCTGTCAGATCCAGAGGGACACACAGGGATGATGCTGGACTCTACATTGTGTCTGACAGTGGAGCTGTTCTCAGAGCAGTTCACTCTGCAGCACTGACAGTCATCTGCACTTCTTCTCATTCCTCTGTCAGTCACTGCTGGATGAAGCTCTCCTCTCCACCTCCCAGTAACATGGCCCAGTCAGAGCGTCTCTACACACAAGCTGCTGCTGCTTCAACCTCTCTGGATCATCAGGACACAGCTCCTCCTCTCTCAGCACACACACCGTCCTGTTTACCATCATCAGCTCCACCTGCAGAGAGAAGAAGGAAGAGCAGAGGAGATAAACGAGTGTTTCCAGAGACTCTTCATCAGCTGTCAGTCAGAGATGCAGCACATCCAGTATAAAGAGCAGCAGGGACTTCAGTGCTGGGACTGTACTAGGACTCATTGTTGCTTCACTTTTTCTAATCTTTGGATTTTTATTGAAGTTGATGAAAATGTTTTTCCCTCCTAGTTTGAGTTTGGACTTTCATTCATTAGAAGAACCTTGGTGTGTCCACTCTGAGCTCTGTAGGAACCCCAACAACAAGCCCAACAATCCAGATGGACGGTTCCAGCTGTTAACTGGAGGAATTCCATCCAAACATCTGCTCTCACTAAATTCTTCCTCACCTACAGACTGTGTTCTTCACTGCTTTAAACTTGGAAATGAATGCAGTCATTGGTCTGCGTGCTGCTTTGTTCAGAGAGCTGATTGGCTGTTGACAGCGTTTGATCAGAGCGTGTCAGCCGTTACCATGGTGACCATAAAGGTCAGAAACAGGAAGTGTTTGTGTCCAATCCTGAAGCCTGTCACCATTCTCCTCTCACAGCTTCACTGAGAAGCTGCAGCTTTACAGGAAACACTGGATCTTTGTTTCATACTGACTGTGTTTAGTACAATACTGCTGATAGCACCACCCACTCACTCCATCACTCTACTTACTCCAGAGTCTCCAGTCTGTAGTCTGGACTCTGCTGAAGATCAGACAGCTGCTTTACATCTGGATCCTTCAGGTTGTTTCCGTACAGGTGCAGCTGTCTCAGATGGGAGGGGTTGGACTTCAGTGCTGCTGCCAGATAATCACAGCTGATCTCTGACAAACCACAGTCACTCAATCTGTATAAAGAATGAAAGATGTAAGTTTATTAGACAAAGTGTGAGCTTGAAATCATTCAGTGTTTCATCATCTGTTCAGAGCTGAAGAAGGTTCAGAATGTAGAAGTTTAGAAAATGGAAACTCCAAACAGCTGAAGCCAACAGGAAGCAGCTTCAAACAGGAAACTGTGCAGAGTTTCAGACTATATGTCCTGATGCAGCCAGTTGGATTTTGGAGATTTGAATCTCTGTTCTGTGACTAAGTCCTTGAATCATTTCTTCCAGTTGGTCCAACAAGACAGACTAAGTATTGGACATGTGTTGTGGCTCCATTAGGGGAGCTTCTAAATGTGATGTGATGGCCCCTCTGGGTCTGTCAGGTCACAGCACTGAAGAGAGCTCAAACTGGGCACACAGTTGTTCCAGTCTGGACCAAAGACTCTATACTGGGACTGAGGGACTGCTTTGACTGCACCCACTGGGACTTTTTAAAGGCTCATGTTCTCACTTAGATCATCGATTTCTACTTACATTTCTTTCTGGGAAAAATGGGGATTACTTTGGAAACAGGAAGTATTTTCCCCAATAAGCAGCCCTGGATTAGTAAATCACTCCAACATGTTCTCAGGCAGAAGAAGCTGTCTTGTTATGAGGGAGAGAAGAAAAAGATTGAGGCACAGAAACTTGTTGAAAGAGAGATAAAGCAGCTAAAATCAGGTGTAAAAGTAAAGCAGAGGATGAGCTGAATAAAGGACACTCAAGGCTGGCTTGGAAAGGAATGAAGTCCATGGTGGGGATGCAGAACAAGGAGCAAAGATGAATGTGATGCTGAATCAGCAGAAGACTTGGACTCATTTGATTCCAGCTTTGATATCATTGATTTCAATGAAGAGCTTTGTGATTGTAGCAAAGGGCTGGTAGCTCTGAGAGTCCCACTGATGAGGTGTTTGTGTGGAAATCTCTTAGTGGGACCAAAGAGAGAAAAAGCCCTGGTCCTGATGATGTGGGAGGGAAATGATTGAAGTGTGCTGTGAGGAACTGACTGGGAGATTTTCACACATTTTCCAGTCCTCCTTGGAACAACAGGAAGTTCCCAGCATATGGAAACAAAGGTTAAGTGTCCTATGGCACTCAGTGATGATGGTGCTGTGGCCCCACCACCTCCACCTCTTTGTAAAGGAACTAACTGTCATCTGAAGCTTCAAATGGAACTAAGACTTCCTCCACTAGGTGGCAGTGTCTGATGAGAAAGTGTTAGTGGAGCTGGCCTGGAGTCAGAAACAGGAAGATGCAGGATTTGGGCTGAAATGGGGAAAAGTGGTTCGCACTAGTGCCTTAAAGCAAGAAGGTTGTAGGTTGAAGCTTGTTGGCCTTTCTGTGGAGGTTGGATGTTCTCCCACAGTCCAATGAAATGCTGCTTAGGTTCATTGGTGCTTCTAAATTGGCTGTAGGTGTGGATGTGAGAGAGTGCTTCTCTGTCTCTCTGTTGGCCCTGTGATGGACTGCTCACCTGTGCAGGTGGACCACGCCTCTTGCCCTATGACAGCTAGGGCACAGGCTGCAGCCCTGTGAGCCTAAGCTGAATAAACAGTTAGCAAAAATGATCCATAGATGGCCTGAAATCCCCCAGTTAGCAGTTTGGTAGATAGCTATGACATGCTAATCCCATCCAGCAGCTGTATTCTACCTGTAAGCTGATCCCTGCTGAGCCAAAGCACTTTTTCATATACAAATTACAACCTTTAATAGAAACCTATTGGTCAGCATCTTATTAGCCTGCTGTTAGCTTCATTCCACAGAAAACTGAGAGAAACTAACAGAGTTGATAAAGAATAAAGAGAAATGTGCTGATTTAAAGCCTTTGAAGTGCTTCAGATGATCTCTGTCCACTTCTGTCCACTCATTCATTCATGTAAGCTTTCTAATGCAGCTTTGATCTTCACAGTCTGCTTCATGAAACTCATTCTAACCCTGAATGTCAGAGTGTTCCTCCTTCTCTTTCCCATCATTCATGCTGGCAGTGGAGGAGATTTGGATGTTGGACTGTGTTTTGGATGATGTGTGTATGTTTGTGTTGGACTGCTGTCTGTAAAGCAAACGCACATTTTGCTTTGGATTTCAGTGTCAGACAGACTTTAAGGTGGAATGAAGAGTTGGAGAGTTTCACAGTGAATTATCCAGTGGAGGATTTTTCTTCTTCTTTGAAGGTTTGAAATGTGAACATTGTTCTGCTGCAGTCAATGGACTAAACCAGAGAAGAAGAAAACAGACTTTACCATGAAGATCCTCAGTGTGGATCAGTATAATATCAGCCTGATGTCTGCAGTTTAGTGTCAGCACAACTTTCACATCATATTCATCTCAGCACAACTAAAACATGCTGACTGACCTCAGAGTTTCAAGTCCACATCCTGGACTCTCCAGGAAACCACACAGATGCTTCACTCCTGAATCCTGCAGCTTGTTGTTGTATCTCAAGTCCAGCTGTCTCAGATGGGAGGGGTTGGACTTCAGTGCTGCTGCCAGATAATCACAGCTGATCTCTGACAAACCACAGTCCCTCAATCTGTATAAAGAATGAAAGATGTAAGTTTATTAGACAAAGTGTGAGCTTGAAATCATTCAGTGTTTCATCATCTGTTCAGAGCTGAAGAAGGTTCAGAATGTAGAAGTTTAGAAAATGGAAACTCCAAACAGCTGACAGAGTTCATACGCCTTTGTCAGGGTCAAATTCAAGCAAGACCATGTGAAAATTAAAACACATCATCCTAGGTGAACTTAAACACCTTTGTTCCCCTTTTGTTAAGACATAGAAAAGTACACCACACAAAAATACTGCAAAAGGAAACGGTCGCCTTATATACATAGTGTATAAACTCAAAATGCACATTTCACTTCAAATTAAGATTAAGGCTTTGAACAGATCACATAGTTCAGTTCAACATATAAGACTTTAAGAATGCACAAGCATCTACTTAAAATCTATTTAATTTATCATCCATGATATTATTTTGTACAATTCCAATGTATTTTGTTCATCTCCCTTAAATAAACAGGCAGTCTTAAAGTATGAAATATTCATATACAAACACATATAAATGTGTGTACTGTCTCAGTGGCTGATAGTACCCCACAGGCCTCAGTGTGAGCTTGAAGACATTTATAATGTTTAAGTAGTTTAATGTGCAGGTGCTGACGATAAACACATTTTGAATGAAAGCCGGGGAACTTTGGTAGCACAGAAACAAGTGGCTATTCTTTGTGACTATATGGATCACTCACAATACCATTATTTCACACAAAGGCACCAAATTAATACTCAAAAAAGCTGCAGCAATACACACAAATATAAACAGTACTTGGTGACAACTTTGCTTTTAGCCTTTAACCCTTCTTGACTACTTTTGATGTGGCCTCTATATTTTACCTTTAAAAACAGTTTATCTTGCCAATCTGTTATTTTCTCATTTTGACCAACTGTATCAGCACAATTTATCAAAATTCAGACAAAATTTAAAATACACATAGAAAGTGATATTTTGACTGTAAAAACCACACACATGTTTAACGAATCATCTTCATAACTTGAAATGCAAATAGAGATTGTACATTTTTAAAAATACGCACACGTTTTGCAAACAACAAAGTTATATGGTACTATTTACCAAAAAATGCAGCCAAGGTTCAGACGTTTTTCATATAATCATTTCAAACTATTTACAGAACAATCAGGTGTCAAACAATAGTTTGTGTCACTCTAACACATATGAGAACAGCACAGGGATAAACCTGCAGGTCTGACAGCAGGTGTGTCACTCAGCGTTTACACTGCAATCTGCCTTTGTTGGCTTTAAGGCAGCAACTGTGACGATCACTAGTAGAACTGACACACAAAACAAAACAACAGCTACACACTAAATACACAAGACAACAAACTAACTTGAGACCAAACACGGTAAACGTCACAAATCTCTCACGTATCAAAACTCTCTCTCTCTTTCGCTCACTCGCTCTCTCTTGCCGGTCACTCCTAAAACTTCCCCCTTTTGCTAAACAACCAAATGTCATGTTTCCATATCATTTTTGATTGGTCGACATGGTACATTTTCCCACCTATAGGGCTTTGGAGCGTGATGTCACGGGAGATGGGCCATGCCCCCTTCCGCCATGACAGTAGGCCAGCCAAAGGATACCATTTCAGCTATGGATCGTACGTGTTGTGTTGTCGGTTGCAACGTTAGATCACACGATCGTGAAGGCAAGAAGCTGGATAACGGGCTCTCTTTTCATCGTTTTCCGTCCTGGAGGCAACGTGAGGGATCCCATGTATCCGATATTACTACACAAAGACGTCAGGCTTGGATTGCAGCGGTGAGACGAGCGGATATCGAGTTCTCTGCAATCCCCAGCTTTTTGTTGGTTTGCTCACAGCATTTTCTTTCCGGTGAGTTCTAAATTAATTCATATCACTCTTGAAAGGCTTTTAGTGTGATTTTCAACGTGCTGAGGTCATAGATAATGAGATAAAACATGCTAATGTGTGATGCTGCAGAACCACATCATGTCGACTGAGTAGCTTATGATTTGGCATTATTGCAGGCAAACCAGCATATGAAATGGATGTAACAAATCCAGACTGGGCACCAACACTGCACATGGGGCATGACGACATACCTGTATCAGACTCGGACCGGCACTCAAGGCGTACGCAACGGAAGCGAAAAAGAGCACCCATCGGAGGTAAACAACCCCCCCCTCTAAAAACATACTAAATTGCTATCACTGTACACTAATCCGCACATAACTTCCAGATGAATCACACACCTGTCATTGGAATATTGGTGTACATTTACCTTATGTCTAATTTTATCTTACAGGCTTTCGTTATGCAGCTGCAGAGTCTGAAGGTGTGCCCCGTGCAGAAGTGATTGATGAAGATCTGACAGAAGACCAACAGCAAAATCACAATGTCATGGAGGCAGTGGACAGCAGTTGTGTTGGACAAGTGGAGGTTGAGGTACCAGCTGCAAATGTGGATATACTGAAGAAATGTAAACCTTTTAAAATGATGACAGATTACAAACTCTCAGCTGTGTCTGTAATCAAACCTCTGTAACTTTGCTTCACTTCAGCAGCATCAGCTCATGTTCACATGTTGATTTATGGTTTGCTTCAGTTTTTGATGGACTGCAGAATATTTTGAAGGTTATCTGCTATAAAAAGCCAGAACAGGAAAATCTGCTTCATGTGTTTCTGTTTGATCCTCAGTGACTTTGACACAAAGGCCTCTGCTGTGATGATCACACCTCTGATCAAGTCTCACAGTGTCAGCTTTGTTTTTATACATATGGATATGTGCTGATAAATGATCAGAGTTATAATATTTCCCACTGTCTGCTGTGTGCCGTGACCTTTGACCTGCTAAAGACAGTCAGCTGTGGATTAGTCATTGTTGTGTCTGATACTTAGAACTGTGAGGAAGAACACTACACAGTTAATCAGGGCCCCCTCTCTCTGAATCAGGAAAGGTGGGCAGGCCGCGTGTGGGCCGCGGGCCATACGTTGAGTCTCACTGTTTGAAATGTGAACATTGTTCTGCTGCAGTCAATGGACTAAACCAGAGAAGAAGAAAACAGACTTTACCATGAAGATCCTCAGTGTGGATCAGTATAATATCAGCCTGATGTCTGCAGTTTAGTGTCAGCACAACTTTCACATCATATTCATCTCAGCACAACTAAAACATGCTGACTGACCTCAGAGTTTCAAGTCCACATCCTGGACTCTCCAGGAAACCACACAGATGCTTCACTCCTGAATCCTGCAGCTCGTTCCAGCTCAGCTCCAGCTCTCTCAGATGGGAGGGGTTGGACTTCAGTGCTGCTGCCAGATAATCACAGCTGATCTCTGACAAATCACAGCGATACAATCTGTATAAAGAATGAAAGATGTAAGTTTATTAGACAAAGTGTGAGCTTGAAATCATTCAGTGTTTCATCATCTGTTCAGAGCTGAAGAAGGTTCAGAATGTAGAAGTTTAGAAAATGGAAACTCCAAACAGCTGACAGAGTTCATACGCCTTTGTCAGGGTCAAATTCAAGCAAGACCATGTGAAAATTAAAACACATCATCCTAGGTGAACTTAAACACCTTTGTTCCCCTTTTGTTAAGACATAGAAAAGTACACCACACAAAAATACTGCAAAAGGAAACGGTCGCCTTATATACATAGTGTATAAACTCAAAATGCACATTTCACTTCAAATTAAGATTAAGGCTTTGAACAGATCACATAGTTCAGTTCAACATATAAGACTTTAAGAATGCACAAGCATCTACTTAAAATCTATTTAATTTATCATCCATGATATTATTTTGTACAATTCCAATGTATTTTGTTCATCTCCCTTAAATAAACAGGCAGTCTTAAAGTATGAAATATTCATATACAAACACATATAAATGTGTGTACTGTCTCAGTGGCTGATAGTACCCCACAGGCCTCAGTGTGAGCTTGAAGACATTTATAATGTTTAAGTAGTTTAATGTGCAGGTGCTGACGATAAACACATTTTGAATGAAAGCCGGGGAACTTTGGTAGCACAGAAACAAGTGGCTATTCTTTGTGACTATATGGATCACTCACAATACCATTATTTCACACAAAGGCACCAAATTAATACTCAAAAAAGCTGCAGCAATACACACAAATATAAACAGTACTTGGTGACAACTTTGCTTTTAGCCTTTAACCCTTCTTGACTACTTTTGATGTGGCCTCTATATTTTACCTTTAAAAACAGTTTATCTTGCCAATCTGTTATTTTCTCATTTTGACCAACTGTATCAGCACAATTGATCTAAATTCAGACAAAATTTAAAATACACGTAGAAAGTGATATTTTGACTGTAAAAACCACACACATGTTTAACGAATCATCTTCATAACTTGAAATGCAAATAGAGATTGTACATTTTTAAAAATACGCACACGTTTTGCAAACAACAAAGTTATATGGTACTATTTGTTGTGATATTTTGATACCATGGTAGCATTTACAGGATATTGTTTTATTGTGATATTATACAGAAAAGAGTTACTCAATAAGGCCCATTTAATAGTTGTTTTTCTCTTTCTCTCTGACCCAAGAATTAATGTGTAAGACTCACAGGCTGGTACACCAAGGTCGAAAACACCACAGAGATGAGACCACTTCCTTACTCCCATCCTCCCTTTTTCTTTATCTCCTGGAAAAGGCTCGTTAAAGGCTAGGTGGTTTGTTTCAGAATTCACTAATGAAAGAACTCTGTATTTTATGTCTAGGAGTGTATTTTGCTGGGATGATCATAAATTGTAGCTGAACTGATAAACTACACACAGGATACTTCTTTGCTCACAAGGCAGGAAGACGTTTCCTTATTTGGTCTGTACCGGTTTGAACTGAGAACTTGCTGACACACGAACCTTTTTTTCTCTATATAAACTGCTGTGTATCAAATAAACCTTTGAGTCGATTTGGGAAGACAACCTGAAGCAGTCTGTGTTTCCTTGTTCTCCCAAGCTGCTCCCGACGTCGTAACTAACCCAGCTGAATGGCATACCTGAGTGTTACTTTAAATAATTAGGAATCTTAGAAGGAAAGGACAGAACTCTGCTTATCGCTCGTGCCTTGGAGGGAAAACCGGGATGGACATTTTTTCCTTCAATTTGGCGTCAGAAGTGGGATTGACTGACAGAAGGTAAATATGCGTCTTTCATATTTATATAAAGACCGTATTATACCTCTCTCAGTGATCGATCCATAAAAAAAAAACGGGATATGCTGACGAAGTTTCACTTAGTGATCCAGAGAGATACACTGACGACTTCCTCAGTCCCCGAATAAAGTAAATTAACCCTTGTGTGGTGTTGGTGGACACAGGAAGTTGCCTGTTGTCTTGAAACGTACGTTAAAAAGTGAGAAGTTGCTCACTCAGAAAAAGTGACACAGGAAGTTGCCTGTTGTCTTGAATATTTCTCGTTAAGTGAGAAGTTGCTCACCAAAAAGTGACACAGGAAGTTGCCTGTTGTCTTGAAACGCACGTTAAAAAGTGAGAAGTTGCTCACTCAGAGAAAGCTAGTAAATAATTAAATTTAATTTTGTTAAAAAACAAAAAAAACAAAAACAAAAACGAAAGAAAACTGAAAACGGGTCTCACAGACCCGATTACCATACAAGGGTTAAAAGCAGTAAATTAAAAGCAGAAAGACACAGGAAGTTGCCTGTTGTTTTACGAGAAGTTGCTCGTTAAGCGAGAAGTTGCTCGCTAAGTGAGAGTTGCTCACCCAAACAAAAATTGCTAGCAATAAATTTAAAGTAACCTCAGCTGTGCCGCAGCGAAAATACTAACATAAATCCTTCAAGCGTGTAAACCCCTCTGGAAATCACTGAACATGAGTCAGAATTATTCAAAGACCACAGACAGGTCCGATAAAAAATCTAAAGTACCTGTAAAACCAAAAAATTAATAAAATACAAAATAAAGTCTCAAATAACGGCTCAGTATAACTCCCATTTCCGGTTACGTGTAACCTACGTCCGCGAATCGGTGAAGACGTCCATGATCACGTATCCAGAACATGCGGAAGTGCTTATGTGACTGACTTTGTTTACAACTTACGGACTGTAATTCAATGCATTCTAATTTATTTCCGGAGCCCTATCCCGAACGATTATCGCCAGAAACCAGGTCAGTAGAAATGTTGAATATCATTTGTGATAAGAAAAGTAGTCTGCTTAAAAAGTCCTGTAGAAAATACATGATAGAATGCCGCGACGTGATACATCAAATGTTACCACTATGGAAAAAGGGACCGGAACCAGGTGTAGATGCTTTAACATCAAATAAAACTAGTGCAGGCTCCAGCATAGAAAATAAATCTACTGCGGGAAAAGCTAGTCTAGCATGCTCAGCCATTCAGCCCACAGCCCCGCCGCCTTACGAAGATGAGACCGAATTAATAGTTGCTGCCGCAGCCGCATGCAAACAACGTCAGCGCTTTGATCCAACCAGCTTAAAAGACAGTGACAAAAAAACCTGAATCACATGCAACGGGTCTCAGCCACCTAATTGAACAAGATCAGGAAAAACAATATATACGCCGCGAGGAAGAATTAGCAGAACATAGAAAGAGAGAAAAACTTTTGAAAGAAGAATGTGAGGAACTTATGAAAAACAATTTAGACGTCTATGAAGAAAAAACTTTTGCATCAGGCAGTGTCCACAATAGACACCCACATGAAACGCCACGATATCGTAGCTAGAGGTTTAGAGGTAGCTAAAGAAATACCTGTTACCCGAACTTTAATAAAGACTTATCTAAAAGGAAAAAAGGAAAAACAAAGCCAGGATGACAAAGGTCCTTACGCCAACACTCGCGGTAGTAAACAAACAGACCCAAAATCTAGTGACGTCAATGACACTTACCCCTTTATGATAATAGGAGATCAGTGTTGTATTCAGCCCCCTAAAATCTCAGAATTAGTGACAACTATTAAAGAGCTTCCCGATCCTCTTAAAAATCCTACAGCCTTTGTCTCTGCACTACAGAGAAGTACCAGATATCACCATTTGGGTGGTCCGGATTACAGGTACATATTGTGTCAATGCATTCCTGGAGTAACCGAGTCACAACTCATAAGAGAGATAGGTGAATTAGACCCAAAGCATGATAAAGCATCCACAACTGCAGAGTTTTTGTGGGTAAATAATGACAAAGTCGCCGATTTCTTTAAGAATCTAAAGAAATTCCTGCTCACAATGTCCAGAGACAAAATTGACTTAAATGCAGTAACTATGTGTAAACAGAAGCCTGATGAATCTATCCTAGTATTCATAAAACGCTTTATGCACTGTTGGACAAGCTAGAGGTGCAAATTTAGCTCAGTTTTCCAGCAGCCGCAGACACCCAGAGCAAAAATGAATTTGTGTATTTCATTTAACATAAAGGGTGAAATGTTTGCTGACACTGATAACAGCTTATGTTTTCTCTGCCCTATGTACCGACATGATGGAGAAGGAACAACCTCTGTGTCAGCTGGACCCTCAGCAGAGAATGAACTCAACATCCTTTTTGTCCGGTACTCTATGTCACACACTGTGCCAAAAAAAAA
This sequence comes from Mchenga conophoros, assembly GCF_057382185.1. Taxonomy (NCBI): domain Eukaryota; kingdom Metazoa; phylum Chordata; class Actinopteri; order Cichliformes; family Cichlidae; genus Mchenga; species Mchenga conophoros. The sequence goes on along the minus strand of NC_140528.1, from coordinate 22,277,071 downwards.
CGTGTACAGACGCCGCTACCAGGTAATCCCATGACTGGGAGCCACACTTTTGTTTCTCTAAGGTCAAACAGTGATTTTGTTACATAACTCAGACATAGGTTACGAAATATGTCGTCACATAGATCTAACCTACCCTATCGACTGTACTATTTCTGCACTTACGTTGCCAGCTGAATACCAGAATATGACATTGTGGTCTAAAAGTGAGAATGATATAGGATTTATTGACTGTACACTTTATCACGTACACCTATTAAAACACAACAAGCCAGTATATGTCAAGCAACATCCCATTTCTGCCGAAAAAGCCGCAGCCCTAGATGTCATGATAGGAGATTTATTGACTACAGGAGTAATAAAGCCCACACTCCTGTCAATCCTGTGCCAAAGCCTAACAAACCTGGCGTATGGCGTTTCATACAAGACTTAAGGCAAATCAATGCAGTCAACATTCCTCTGCCACCTCTCATTTCAGATGTTTACAGCATATTGACATGCATTGCATACACATTTTACCGTGGTGGATTTATGCTCCGCTCCTTTTTCTCAGTACCTGTGCATGAAGACACACAGCCGTTATTTGCATTCACACATAGAAATAAGCAGTACACTTGGACTCGTTTGCCCCAAGGCATGATAGACAGCTCTGCTGCTTTCTCAATGGTGCTTCACTCCTCCAGGGCTACACCCTGATCCACATGTGGATGACCTCCTCCTCTGTGCTGAAAGTGAAAAACTATGTCAAACTGCTACACACATGCTTCTCCAGCACCTCCAAAAGACTGGCCACAAAGCATCAGCAAAGAAAATGCAGTACTGTCAGACTTCTGTTCAATATTTGGGATTCACACTGTCTCACGGAAAACGTTCCATGACTGCAGACAGGGTCAAAGCTGTGACCTCCGTCCCTCGTCCCACTACACAGAAGGAAATGTTGTCCTTCCTAGGCATGGTGAACTATTGCAGACAGTGGATACCAGACTGTTCTTTTCATGACCACATTCTGCGTGACTGTTGTAAAAAAGACAAGCCTCCTCGAATACTGTGGTCCACAGAAATGACTGCCTCTTTCAATGCATTAAAGGGAGTGCTGATCTCCGCCACTCAAAGGTGCTGCCTGTGGGGATGCCGGCCTGCCTGAGGGCAGTAGCAGCTTGCTCTATCATGATAAGGGACTGCGAGAAGCTCACACTCTCACATGACACTATTCTACACACCAATCACCAGGTCACGACCATTCTAGCAAACATAACTACACAACATATGCAAATCTCACCATAAAAGCGAGCAGCACACCTGATTCGCCAGCACATTTATTGATCCTATGCTGTGTTCTTCTGACCGACAGGATGGCTCAGACAGGCTTGATGATCATGACTGCATGACACGTATACAGGAATCCACAGCACCACGTCCAGATTTAGAGCAAACACCTATCCCAGACTCAGCCACGGTTTATGTGGACGGGTCCTGTTCAAGGCCGAGTGACAACTCATTTCTTTGTGGCTATTCAGTGGTAACAGTGCCTGACATCATACTAGAGGCTCACTCATTACCATTTCACTCAGCACAAAAAGCAGAGCTCATGGCTTTAATACGCGCCTGTGAGCTACATTTGGATAAGCATGTGACGATTTACGCAGACAGCCGCTATGCATTTGGCGTTGTGCATGACTTTGGCACATTGTGGAGACAGAGAGGATTTAGATCTGCTGATGGAAAATAAATTGCTAAATTCTGATTTTGTTCAAAGACTTTTGCAGGCTATACAGCTGCCATCGGCCGTTGCAGTTGTAAAAACGAAAGGACACAGTACAGCTGACACAGACGAAGCAACAGGTAATGCCTTAGCAGACGTGACAGCCAAGGCTGCAGCTGCATCACAGCTCCCACCTCCGCAGGAAGTATTATCTGTGCCCCTACAGCTGCCACTTGTTACACTCCCAGACTATTTAGAAACAAATGTTGATTTAAAATTCATACAAGAGCAGGCCTCTGCATGTGATTACACCTATTGGGAGAATAATGACTGTACCTTAGATGACAGAGATGGCTTATACAAAATCTTAAGGGTTTGATTGCCCTCCCATATTCCCTGATGCCAGTCCTTGCCCGACATTTTCACTGTGTGAGTCATGTCGGACAAAGAGGGGTAATAGGGGCAATAAAATCAAGATTTGTAATTGAGAAAACATCACATGCAGTAAAAAGCATATTAGCAACCTGCCTAACATGTGCACGAACTAATGTAGGAAAACCAAAAGCAAAACATCAGCATTTACCACAACCAGATTTTCCATTTCATACATTACAAATTGATTTCACACATATGCCAGCGCAAGGAAGCATCAAGTACTTACTGGTAATAGTGGATCAATTTAGTAAATGGGTAGAAGCTTATCCAACCTCAAAAGAAACTGCAGAAGTAGTCTGTCAAAAGTTGAGCAATGAAATAATACCCAGATTCGGAATACCTCACCAGATTAACAGTGATAGAGGATCTTCATTCACATTAGAAGTAATTCAAAAGTGTGCTAAAACTTTAATGACCTGGGTCAAATTACTTCCTCAAGTCCTCTGTGAGATTAGAATGACTCCATCTGCAGTAACCAAATTATTTCCATTTGAAATAAGACTATTTCCAACACCATGGTCAGCTTCCAGAGGGGCACCGCTAGTAGAAGGTGATGTATATTGCATTGTCCACTGATGTTCACAACCTGGTAGAAAAACTGAATAATAACTATCAGAAAGTTTGTCTCTCTCAGCCTTTCCCCTCCACAGTTCCACCAGTGGAGACAAGGAGATGCGTGTCGGAGAAGTCACTAAAACCAAGGACACTCTGGGAGGCCGCGCGTGTTCCAGCCCCAGACTGTACTGGCAGTGACGAAGAACCAGCATCCTCACGGACGGACAACCTCAGTGGATTCATGCCAGCAGGGTTAAGACCAGCCCAATCGGACCATCTCAGGCGTCGGATCAAGCAGATGACATCTCCGGCGGGCCAGCGCCAGGAACAAGAACAAATAAACACACACGGGTAGATGACATCTCAGGCGAGCCAGCGCCCGGATCCAATGTACATACACACACGCAATCACTGATTAACACACAACGTCTGAAAGAACAACAACAAGGTACTCGAACATCCAGCAGGAATAGAAAGCCAAAAGTACCACATGATGTCTAACCTGATAAAGCCAGACTCATTCCATCCTGATAATGGAGAAAATGAAATGCCCATTGTCATCATACGACGCTTATTCTGTGCCTCTCGAACCTGGGACCAGGCCAGAAGACGACTGAAGAACTGTCTTTCTTATATATTTAGGTTATTTATCATATCTATCGCATTAACCTTAGGATTTCTCTTTGCTATTTTGTATTGTAAACTGCAACCATGTTCACATTTCTGCAGGTCATATTTTGCTGACTATACCTCATGCTCTATTTTGCAAGACACCTACTTAATGCACTCCTCACGTTCCCTAAAATCAGTAAATGACAACATAGACGCCACTAATAAACCATTTTATGCACCCTCTAGAGCAGGAGCTAACGCCTGGTATGAAAATGCCAGAACAGCCGCTCGTGATTTAGGAAACAGTAACTGTTATGTCTGTTCAAAGGCTAATCCAGAACAGGTAATAGTAGGATACCCCATATCCGGTTTCCCCCTCACTGAGGGACTAGAGGAAATCGGCGGAGATAATGCTCTCCTTAAAGACACTTTACAGTTGACTCTGAGCCCTCTCGACTGCCTACTTAGACACACACACACACCAACTAACCCTGAGACTCCATTAGCGAATTATTGAAGTTATGTATATGACACCGCAGGGACCTGCGCCCCAATGAAACGCCCTAAGAATAGGTTAAAACCCTCACTGCCCTTAGGACAGATCCCTTTCCATTTTAATACTAGTATGATATGTCTGCGCAGACTAAAGTTAACTGGCCCAGACACACACATAGATTATACAAAGGATAACTACACATTCTTCTCTGACTCCCCAGGTGCACGCTGTAATGAGACATGGCTAGCTGTCTCTATGGCTGAAGTTTTATCATATCTGGAGGAACACACACACAGTTCAAGTTCGAGCAGAGAATCGATCATTGTTCCCCCAGAGGGTGTCTTAAATGATACTGACTGGGGGGAGTTAGTTAAATCACACATGGTCACGCGCCTAACTAGAGCAATCCCACATGCTTATTGGATGTGCAATAATACTCTTAGATTAGCTCTACCTGTTAATTGGACCGGTACCTGTGGTCTAGTAACCGTTGATGTATGCTGTACTTTCATTCCCAATAATACCGCTCCTAACGGTTCATTCACACAAGCTATGAATAGACTTGAAGCATTGAAGATAGAACTAATTGCCAATGCAGGTCACGGTCAGTGGCTACATAAGTGGCTACAGGACACGTTTGGAAGATGGAAGGAACTAATTGTAGCCTTTGTAACCATTGTAGCATGTATTATTTGTTTTTGATGATTATTGTCTGTTGTGTGATACCATGTATACGCTCTCAGAATTTTTGATATTAAGCTTGCTCGAAGGACCAGTTACATTTATGATTTGTTTTATGTTTATGATTTGTCTTTATATTATGTTATTACATTCTGTCTTTATACTATGTTATCATTTCATGATAAAAGGAGAGAACTGTTGTGATATTTTGATACCATGGTAGCATTTACAGGATATTGTTTTATTGTGATATGATACAGAAAAGAGTTACTCAATAAGGCCCATTTAATAGTTGTTTTTCTCTTTCTCTCTGACCCAAGAATTAATGTGTAAGACTCACAGGCTGGTACACCAAGGTCGAAAACACCACAGAGATGAGACCACTTCCTTACTCCCATCCTCCCTTTTTCTTTATCTCCTGGAAAAGGCTCGTTAAAGGCTAGGTGGTTTGTTTCAGAATTCACTAATGAAAGAACTCTGTATTTTATGTCTAGGAGTGTATTTTGCTGGGATGATCATAAATTGTAGCTGAACTGATAAACTACACACAGGATACTTCTTTGCTCACAAGGCAGGAAGACGTTTCCTTATTTGGTCTGTACCGGTTTGAACTGAGAACTTGCTGACACACGAACCTTTTTTTCTCTATATAAACTGCTGTGTATCAAATAAACCTTTGAGTCGATTTGGGAAGACAACCTGAAGCAGTCTGTGTTTCCTTGTTCTCCCAAGCTGCTCCCGACGTCGTAACTAACCCAGCTGAATGGCATACCTGAGTGTTACTTTAAATAATTAGGAATCTTAGAAGGAAAGGACAGAACTCTGCTTATCGCTCGTGCCTTGGAGGGAAAACCGGGATGGACATTTTTTCCTTCACTATTTACCAAAAAATGCAGCCAAGGCTCAGACGTTTTTCATATAATCATTTCAAACTATTTACAGAACAATCAGGTGTCAAACAATAGTTTGTGTCACTCTAACACATATGAGAACAGCACAGGGATAAACCTGCAGGTCTGACAGCAGGTGTGTCACTCAGCGTTTACACTGCAATCTGCCTTTGTTGGCTTTAAGGCAGCAACTGTGACGATCACTAGTAGAACTGACACACAAAACAAAACAACAGCTACACACTAAATACACAAGACAACAAACTAACTTGAGACCAAACACGGTAAACGTCACAAATCTCTCACGTATCAAAACTCTCTCTCTCTTTCGCTCACTCGCTCTCTCTTGCCGGTCACTCCTAAAACTTCCCCCTTTTGCTAAACAACCAAATGTCATGTTTCCATATCATTTTTTATTGGTCGACATGGTACATTTTCCCACCTATAGGGCTTTGGAGCGTGATGTCACGGGAGATGGGCCATGCCCCCTTCCGCCATGACAGTAGGCCAGCCAAAGGATACCATTTCAGCTATGGATCGTACGTGTTGTGTTGTCGGTTGCAACGTTAGATCACACGATCGTGAAGGCAAGAAGCTGGATAACGGGCTCTCTTTTCATCGTTTTCCGTCCTGGAGGCAACGTGAGGGATCCCATGTATCCGATATTACTAAACAAAGACGTCAGGCTTGGATTGCAGCGGTGAGACGAGCGGATATCGAGTTCTCTGCAATCCCCAGCTTTTTGTTGGTTTGCTCACACTTCAGCAGCATCAGCTCATGTTCACATGTTGATTCATGGTTTGCTTCAGTTTTTGATGGACTGCAGAATATTTTGAAGGTTATCTGCTATAAAAAGCCAGAACAGGAAAATCTGCTTCATGTGTTTCTGTTTGATCCTCAGTGACTTTGACACAAAGGCCTCTGCTGTGATGATCACACCTCTGATCAAGTCTCACAGTGTCAGCTTTGTTTTTATACATATGGATATGTGCTGATAAATGATCAGAGTTATAATATTTCCCACTGCCTGCTGTGTGCCGTGACCTTTGACCTGCTAAAGACAGTCAGCTGTGGATTATTCATTGTTGTGTCTGATACTTAGAACTGTGAGGAAGAACACTACACAGTTCATCAGGGTCCCCTCTCTCTGAATCAGGAAAGGTGGGCAGGCCGCGTGTGGGCCGCGGGCCATACGTTGAGTCTCACTGTTTGAAATGTGAACATTGTTCTGCTGCAGTCAATGGACTAAACCAGAGAAGAAGAAAACAGACTTTACCATGAAGATCCTCAGTGTGGATCAGTATAATATCAGCCTGATGTCTGCAGTTTAGTGTCAGCACAACTTTCACATCATATTCATCTCAGCACAACTAAAACATGCTGACTGACCTCAGAGTTTCAAGTCCACATCCTGGACTCTCCAGGAAACCACACAGATGCTTCACTCCTGAATCCTGCAGCTCGTTCCAGCTCAGCTCCAGCTCTCTCAGATGGGAGGGGTTGGACTTCAGTGCTGCTGCCAGATAATCACAGCTGATCTCTGACAAACCACAGTCCCTCAATCTGTATAAAGAATGAAAGATGTAAGTTTATTAGACAAAGTGTGAGCTTGAAATCATTCAGTGTTTCATCATCTGTTCAGAGCTGAAGAAGGTTCAGAATGTAGAAGTTTAGAAAATGGAAACTCCAAACAGCTGACAGAGTTCATACGCCTTTGTCAGGGTCAAATTCAAGCAAGACCATGTGAAAATTAAAACACATCATCCTAGGTGAACTTAAACACCTTTGTTCCCCTTTTGTTAAGACATAGAAAAGTACACCACACAAAAATACTGCAAAAGGAAACGGTCGCCTTATATACATAGTGTATAAACTCAAAATGCACATTTCACTTCAAATTAAGATTAAGGCTTTGAACAGATCACATAGTTCAGTTCAACATATAAGACTTTAAGAATGCACAAGCATCTACTTAAAATCTATTTAATTTATCATCCATGATATTATTTTGTACAATTCCAATGTATTTTGTTCATCTCCCTTAAATAAACAGGCAGTCTTAAAGTATGAAATATTCATATACAAACACATATAAATGTGTGTACTGTCTCAGTGGCTGATAGTACCCCACAGGCTTCAGTGTGAGCTTGAAGACATTTATAATGTTTAAGTAGTTTAATGTGCAGGTGCTGACGATAAACACATTTTGAATGAAAGCCGGGGAACTTTGGTAGCACAGAAACAAGTGGCTATTCTTTGTGACTATATGGATCACTCACAATACCATTATTTCACACAAAGGCACCAAATTAATACTCAAAAAAGCTGCAGCAATACACACAAATATAAACAGTACTTGGTGACAACTTTGCTTTTAGCCTTTAACCCTTCTTGACTACTTTTGATGTGGCCTCTATATTTTACCTTTAAAAACAGTTTATCTTGCCAATCTGTTATTTTCTCATTTTGACCAACTGTATCAGCACAATTGATCTAAATTCAGACAAAATTTAAAATACACATAGAAAGTGATATTTTGACTGTAAAAACCACACACATGTTTAACGAATCATCTTCATAACTTGAAATGCAAATAGAGATTGTACATTTTTAAAAATACGCACACGTTTTGCAAACAACAAAGTTATATGGTACTATTTACCAAAAAATGCAGCCAAGGCTCAGACATTTTTCATATAATCATTTCAAACTATTTACAGAACAATCAGGTGTCAAACAATAGTTTGTGTCACTCTAACACATATGAGAACAGCACAGGGATAAACCTGCAGGTCTGACAGCAGGTGTGTCACTCAGCGTTTACACTGCAATCTGCCTTTGTTGGCTTTAAGGCAGCAACTGTGACGATCACTAGTAGAACTGACACACAAAACAAAACAACAGCTACACACTAAATACACAAGACAACAAACTAACTTGAGACCAAACACGGTAAACGTCACAAATCTCTCACGTATCAAAACTCTCTCTCTCTTTCGCTCACTCGCTCTCTCTTGCCGGTCACTCCTAAAACTTCCCCCTTTTGCTAAACAACCAAATGTCATGTTTCCATATCATTTTTGATTGGTCGACATGGTACATTTTCCCACCTATAGGGCTTTGGAGCGTGATGTCACGGGAGATGGGCCATGCCCCCTTCCGCCATGACAGTAAGCCAGCCAAAGGATACCATTTCAGCTATGGATCGTACGTGTTGTGTTGTCGGTTGCAACGTTAGATCACACGATCGTGAAGGCAAGAAGCTGGATAACGGGCTCTCTTTTCATCGTTTTCCATCCTGGAGGCAACGTGAGGGATCCCATGTATCCGATATTACTAAACAAAGACGTCAGGCTTGGATTGCAGCAGTGAGACGAGCGGATATCGAGTTCTCTGCAATCCCCAGCTTTTTGTTGGTTTGCTCACGGCATTTTCTTTCCGGTGAGTTCTAAATTAATTCATATCACTCTTGAAAGGCTTTTAGTGTGATTTTCAACGTGCTGAGGTCATAGATAATGAGATAAAACATGCTAATGTGTGATGCTGCAGAACCACATCATGTCGACTGAGTAGCTTATGATTTGGCATTATTGCAGGCAAACCAGCATATGAAATGGATGTAACAAATCCAGACTGGGCACCAACACTGCACATGGGGCATGACGACATACCTGTATCAGACTCGGACCGGCACTCAAGGCGTACGCAACGGAAGCGAAAAAGAGCACCCATCGGAGGTAAACAACCCCCCCCCCCTCTAAAAACATACTAAATTGCTATCACTGTACACTAATCCGCACATAACTTCCAGATGAATCACACACCTGTCATTGGAATATTGGTGTACATTTACCTTATGTCTAATTTTATCTTACAGGCTTTCGTTATGCAGCTGCAGAGTCTGAAGGTGTGCCCCGTGCAGAAGTGATTGATGAAGATCTGACAGAAGACCAACAGCAAAATCACAATGTCATGGAGGCAGTGGACAGCAGTTGTGTTGGACAAGTGGAGGTTGAGGTACCAGCTGCAAATGTGGATATACTGAAGAAATGTAAACCTTTTAAAATGATGACAGATTACAAACTCTCAGCTGTGTCTGTAATCAAACCTCTGTAACTTTGCTTCACTTCAGCAGCATCAGCTCATGTTCACATGTTGATTCATGGTTTGCTTCAGTTTTTGATGGACTGCAGAATATTTTGAAGGTTATCTGCTATAAAAAGCCAGAACAGGAAAATCTGCTTCATGTGTTTCTGTTTGATCCTCAGTGACTTTGACACAAAGGCCTCTGCTGTGATGATCACACCTCTGATCAAGTCTCACAGTGTCAGCTTTGTTTTTATACATATGGATATGTGCTGATAAATGATCAGAATTATAATATTTCCCACTGTCTGCTGTGTGCCGTGACCTTTGACCTGCTAAAGACAGTCAGCTGTGGATTATTCATTGTTGTGTCTGATACTTAGAACTGTGAGGAAGAACACTACACAGTTAATCAGGGTCCCCTCTCTCTGAATCAGGGAAGGTGGGCAGGCCGCGTGTGGGCCGCGGGCCATACGTTGAGTATCACTGTTTGAAATGTGAACATTGTTCTGCTGCAGTCAATGGACGAAACCAGAGAAGAAGAAAACAGACTTTACCATGAAGATCCTCAGTGTGGATCAGTATAATATCAGCCTGATGTCTGCAGTTTAGTGTCAGCACAACTTTCACATCATATTCATCTCAGCACAACTAAAACATGCTGACTGACCCCAGAGTTTCAAGTCCACATCCTGGACTCTCCAGGAAACCACACAGATGCTTCACTCCTGAATCCTGCAGCTTGTTGTTGGAGCTCAGGTCCAGCTGTCTCAGATGGGAGGGGTTGGACTTCAGTGCTGCTGCCAGATAATCACAGCTGATCTCTGACAAACCACAGCCCCACAATCTGTATAAAGAATGAAAGATGTAAGTTTATTAGACAAAGTGTGAGCTTGAAATCATTCAGTGTTTCATCATCTGTTCAGAGCTGAAGAAGGTTCAGAATGTAGAAGTTTAGAAAATGGAAACTCCAAACAGCTGAAGCCAACAGGAAGCAGCTTCAAACAAACACAACAAGAGAAAAAACTCTGAATGTTTCACATTAAAGTCGTACATTTATCATAAAAACAGGACAAAGACTTGAAAAAGTCGTGTTTTTCCTTCCAGGAACCACAAGGCTTCACTTTTAAAGGTGAAGTGTGAAAGAAATGGACATATTTGAAGTCCAACACCTTTTTCCAGTCACATTATTAAAGCAGACAAACTACAAGCTCATTTTCATTCCAACAAGTCATCTTCTGACCTGGACTAACAACACTGGTCTCTATGTGCAGCTGGCTGTGAGACCAGTGCTCAGGGAGCGTCTACAAAGTGCAACACTGAAAGAACATCACACACTAGCTGTGTCCCAAAACGTCGGCTCCATCCTTCGGAGGACCCAGTATTCGCGGTCTACGTGGGCCGGGTCCTTCAAAGATCGAAAAGGCTGGAAGTGCGAGGCTGTGAAATGGGACGGTCTAGCCTTCAGATTTGCGTCACCGCTGTGTCGGTGGAGTTTAATAAACTCGGCCGTCTGCTCCTTGCTATCTAAAATATAACAGGACACTGGCGTAAATTCTCGACCGTCTCACACTTCTGTTTAATCAGTTTCCTGTTTAACGTTTATTCAGCTGTGTGAAAATCCCGGAGGAACTTTGATCTCAGCCAAACCGATTTACTCCGGAACAAATAAAACACAGAAAAAAGGCAAACAATTACATTTTTAAGTTATCTGAGTGACTTATATATCATGTTTAACCTGAGTAGTGAAAGAGCAGGGGTCTGAAAACGATGAAGCCGGGCGTCCGCTGCTCTCGCCGGCTGGAGTGACCATTGAACCCCCCGGCTTGCTAGCGAGCGGGTGGGGAACAGACGTCTCCGAAAACGTCGGCACACTTTTGCAAATATGCGATGTCTTGATAAACCGAGCAGATATTTGAAGTTTACACAGCTACTTTCTCGCCTGAAAATATGTTAAAAGTTTATTTTGTGACCCAGAAAGATTAATAAGAGTAATTTGAAAACTTAGTAGCAGCCGCCATTGTTGGCAGCTGAAATTTGGCTGGGCCGCGCTATGAATTCTGGGATATGGTGGGCCACGAAGGACACACCCGACGAATCCTTCAAATTCGGGGAAATGAAGGACGCATTTGTCGGGCACATTTGAAGGAGTCGACAAATACGGACAGCCTTCATCGCCTGGCTGTGATGTAATCGGCCTTCAAATGCAGCCTCTGGAGGATGCAGCCGACGTTTTGGGACACAGCTACTAATTTGCTTCCATCATCCAACCTGAAGAGGAAACAGGGACGGCTCCCCTTCAAAGTAAAAGCTGCTCCTTTTGGACACAGTATCAAAGAAAGTCTACAGTATAACATAGAAAAGACAGAACAAAGTTTTGGTTGTTTTTAAATTGTGCAGAAATGAAACTACACTAAGCTCAATTATGTGACAGACATTTCATCCCATGTCAGTTTGGCCTCATCCTGGGCCGGATTATCCAGCACACACTCTGACCACAGGCCCAGGGGCCACGCACAGCTGGGCTCCATCCAAGAGACAGGAAACAAACCAACACAATAATAAAAAGCACCATGTGATCTTCTTACATCTTCAAGACAAACATAGTAAAAACATCAGCACATTTGTTTCCTGATAAAATGATGTGACAGGTAGAACAGAGTAAAGTGGTGGTGTTACAGCCTTTCTCCCCTCTGCTGCCGAGGCTGTTAGTCTCTCCCAAACTCAGCTACAGGACTTCCAAATGAATGAAAGCAGCAGAAGTGGCTTTACAAATGAAAGAGGAAGAGGAGAAGAAGAGGAGAGGGAGGCCACCCTGACCATCACTCCAGCTGAAAACATCACACTTCCATTAAAGTTGGTGAGGAAATGTTGAGCAGGATGAGCTGCTGGCTAATCTGGAGGCTGTAGCAGCAGCTCACAGTCACAGTGGATTTCCACTCATGAAAAAGCTCTGGCTGCTTCATTTCTCATCTCATATCAGAGACTTTAATGCTTCACTGAAGCTGTACTGTGATGCTCCCATATCCCAGTGAGGCCTCCATAATGATTTCAGCTGTTCTGTACACACACTGTGTGCCCTGTATGGCTCAAAGTCTCTGCAGCCTGTTTTTATCTGCTATCATCAGATCTTCATCATCCTCATTCACATCCCTCACACACTCTACAGCCTCATCAGCACTGACTTCATCTTCACTGACTGATGGAGCACAACATGAACCTGTGGAGGCTGAAACACTGTCCTGTCAAACATCTCCCCGTCACCACTCCACTTCTGTCAGCCTTTAAATGAACCCTGCTCAAGTCTGTCACTTCTGTTTGGAGCCAAAAGGAAAAACTGTTGTTCAGTCGTTTGGAAAGACAACATTTCTGAAAGCACTCAAACTTCTTCACATTTGTCTTCAGACACATCCTGAACATTTAGGAACTGAAGAAAGTTTCAAACATCCATCAAAGACCTGAAATATAGAAAAACAACAACAGCTGCAGTCAGTGAACTCACCTCAGAGTCTCCAGTCGACAGTTTGGACTCTCCAGTCCAGCACACAGAAGCTTCACACCTGAATCCTGGAGGTCTTTATTTCCACTCATGTCCAGCTCTGTCAGATGGGAGGGGTTGGACTTCAGAGCTGAGGCCACAACTTCACAGTGAGACTCTGAGAGTCCACACTGAGTCAGTCTGTGATGATAGAAAATATAAAATGTGTTATTATAAAAGCAGAAAACCTGCATTATAAACAGAGACTGAATGTACATGAAGACAAAACAGAGTGAGGTCATAATCTGATGAATCTGCTCTTCACATCTGTGCTTCAGCTCCTCTTACTGTGTTTGACATGACACAACGATTGAGTCTCTCTCAGACCTGCAGACTTTTAATGAGAATCTTTGTTTGGCTTTAATCTGCTTTTGGCTTTTTCATGGATTTCATGGATGATTTGAGTGATTTCCAGCAGGACACTTAAACATGTCAGTGGACGTCCTAAAGAACATATTCACTGATATGAAACGTGTCATTGAACAGGATTAATATCAGTGGAAACATGGTGGAAACAGCTGTGACTGCATGGATGTGACACACTTCAAATCTGTTCTCCACTCTTGGATTTGGGATCCATGGAGCTGCTGCTGAGTCTGTACAATAAAGGAATGGTGTGGAAGGTTGCAGCGTACGGACACAAACACTTTGTGGTTACAATCTGATTTTATTTTCAACATTAAACTACTAACCTACACTGATCAATGATGTTAATGATCACATCTGGACTCACCCAGCCTTTCTGCAGTTCCTCACAGCTGGAATCAGTCTCTGTCGTCCCTGCTCTGATGTGTTGTACTTCAGCAGGTCCAACTCATCCAGAACCTCCTCTGACATCTGCAGCATGAAGGCCAGAGCTGAGCACTGGATCTCAGAGAGTAACTTCTCTGATCTGTTCTCTGATTTCAGGAACTCTTGGATCTCCTGATGTACTGAGAGGTGGTTCATCTCCATCAGACAGTGGAAGATGTTGATGCTTCTGTCAGGAGAGATTTCATCACTGTTCATCTCCTTCAGGTTGTTGATGACTCTCTGGATGGTTCCTGGACTGATCTCTGTCTGACCCAGCAGACCTACTAAGAGTCTCTGGTTGGACTCCAGACAGAGGCCATGAAGGAAGCGAACAAACAGGTCCAGGTGGCCATTTTTACTCTGGAGGGATTTATACATGCCTTTAGTCAAAAAGACATCCATTGATGGGAAGCTATAAGACTTGAACATGTTCTTAAAAAAAGATCTGTTTTTGTATTCTTCTCGGAAATTCCCTAGAAAACCTTCTACCACCTCTGTCTTCCTGTTGGTGTGACAGTGGAACATGTAGACAGCAGCCAGAAACTCCTGAATGCTCAGATGAACAAAGCAGTAGACTGGTTTCTGGAAGATCACACACTCTCTTTTGAAGATCTCTGTACAAACTCCTGAGTACACCGAGGCCTCTGTCACATCCAGACCACACTGCTCCAGGTCTTCTTGGTAGAACATGATGTTTCCTTTCTCCAGATGTTCAAACGCCAGCCTCCCCAGCTTCAGAAGAACTTCCCTGTCAGCCTCCGTCAGCTCCTGTGGACTCGTCTCACGTCCCTCATGGTACTTGTTCTTCTTCCTCTTTGTCTGAACCAGCAGGAAGTGTGAGTACATGTCAGTCAGGGTCTTGGGCAGCTCTCCTCTCTGCTCTGTAGTCAACATGTGCTCCAGAACTGTTTCAGTGATCCAGCAGAAGACTGGGATACTACACATGATGTGGAGGCTCCTGGATGTCTTCATGTGGGAGATGATTCTGCTGGACAGCTCTTCATCACTGAATCTCCTCCTGAAGTACTCCTCCTTCTGGGCGTCAGTGAAGCCTCGTACTTCTGTTAGCCTGTCAACACATGTAGGAGGGATCTGATTGGCTGCTGCGGGTCGGGAAGTTATCCAGACGAGAGCCGAGGGAAGCAGATTCCCCTGGATGAGGTTTGTCAGCAGCTGGCTGACTGATGACTTCTGTGTGACATCAGACAGCAGCTTCCTGTTGGTGAAATCCAATGAAAGTCTGCTTTCATCCAGGCCGTCAAAGATGAACAAAAGCTGACAGAGAGCCAGCTTCTCTGCTGTGACCTTCTGTAATGTTGGATGGAAAACATGGAGCAGCTCCAGAAGACTGTACTGCTCATCTCTGATCAGGTTCAGCTCCCTGAATGAAAGCAGAACCACCACACTGACATGTTGGTTCTCCAAGCCCTCTGCCCAGTCCAGAGTGAACTTCTGCACTGAGAAGGTTTTTCCAACACCAGCCACGCCGTTGGTCAGAACCACTCTGACGGGTCTCTGTTGGTCAGGTAAGGCTTTAAAGATGTCCTGGCACCTGATTGGAGCGTCATGGAGGGCGTCCATCTTGGAAGCTGTCTCCAGCTGCCTCACCTCATGTTGGGTATGAACCTCTTCACTCTGTCCCTCTGTGATGTAGAGCTCAGTGTAGATGGTGTTGAGGAGGGTTCTACTTCCTGTTTCATCACTTCCTTCAGTCACACGTTCACATCTCCTCCTCAGACTGATCTTATGTTCATCTAAAACCTCCTGCAGACCAACATCTGCTGAAAGAAAGAAAAACAATGAGACTAAAGAGAAAGAAAACTCTTCAATGTCTGAACAACACAAGAAGTCCAGTTTTCAGAAATGAGTCCATCAGCAGACAGATGTTCAGTCTTACTTTGTACACAGCTGCTCTGACTGGCTGTCTGCAGTCCAGCTGTGGTCCTGGATCTTTCTCCACACTGTGCAGAAGCTCTGATGGTGACACAGAAAAGTCAAAGTGGAGATACTTGTGTCCACCTTTGATTAGACTCATTATAAAAAGGAAAACAAAGTTTAACACAGTCATGTTTCCAGTTCACTGACTTACATTTATTCCATGGACACTCACTCTAACCTGAAGCACAGCTACAACCCAACATTGTTGAGGCCTCATCTCCTCCTTTCCTGACTGTAGAGGTTAAATATGCAACAACCAACAAATAAAAGAATTTGGTTCATTTCAAAGAAATTCACACGGTGACCAAGTAAAGTAACCGTAGTAAAGGAGACAACATCCCGTTGATGGTGGGATTATTTGAAAGATTTGCTTTAGTCACGTCACCAAATGCAGTTGAACCACCCGTGGATCCATGTTTGACCATTCTACCACTCTGAGCTCTGCTTTTGAATCATTTTATTATTATCATCATTCATTTATTCATTCTTTGGAGGGGGGCTATTTCCTAATGCCGCCCTAATAAGCTGATGTTCAAGGGGAAATATAACAAACTCTTTCAGTGTTATTCATTAATAAATTAACAGATAAACTGTGAAGAAGAAAAAACTGAGATTTAAAGGAGAGAGTGAGAAACTTGATCATCATCCTCATAATACATGTTTATCAGTATCTGCTGTGACCATACTGCAGTAATAACTACAAGTCTACATTTCTGTGACTGTTGATCAATCACAGCAGGAATCTGAGCTCATCTCTGCACACAGAGCAGCTTCAGCTCTGGGATAAACTGCTCGCTTCACGTCCTTCTCAGCTCACAGACACTCATCCTGATATTTTCCTTTAACATTTGATGGTATAATTCATCTGAGTTTACACTTTATCTGCATAAATACAGAAAAACAGACCCAAACACCATTAACCATCAGTTTCACCATGTACAATATATTGTTGTTTCCTTGCTTTTAATTCAGAGAAAAACTCTGATTTGGATTTTCTCTGTTCTCTTTGCCACAGCCCATCCCAGCAGCAGCTGAAGCAGCTGACTGTCACAACACTGAATAACACTTTAGGAGGAATTTCAGAGGTCAGTAAAGCTCCAGTTTCAACATCAGTTAATTAATCATAGTTCATCATAAATGTGAACCTGGCTGGCACACATGTTAATGTTAGCCATTTAAATATTAGCAGTTAGCTGAGGCCACAAGAAGAAGAGGCCCTAGAAGAACAATGGATGATAAGATTAGATTTTCAAGACTGGGCAGAGACGTGTTTTCCTTTACTGTCTCTTACAGAGGAGGGAGCAGATACCAGACGAGGTCACGGAGGTACGGGGAGGATTCGCAGCAGACAGCAAGACTGCCACGTCCATGCGAGAGAGCGATGGCTACGATAATCTCTGTTTTTGTCTCCCTATATAACGTTGTACAGCCCATGTGAGGGTTATCCTCTCTGTGAACCAGATGCTTGATTTCACACAGAGGACCACCAACTGAATTTGATCAGTTATGGAACGATTTACCTCGACAGGCTCCTTCACTCGCTGCTTTTAAACCTCCTTTAAAACACACTTTTACTCCCTGACCTTTGACCCAGTGTGACATGTTGACTCACTACCTCAGACAGCTTAAAATAGTCTTTTTGTTTTTTGGTGCTGCCTAAAAGAACCGTAAAATATTATGTTCATATATTTTTGTGCTACATCAGGAAACTCAAAAACATAGTTTGTAATATTTTAATCCTAATTTTTAAAACTGTTTTTGTCATTTTTCTTCTCCCATTGCATCAAAATCATTATTTACACTGAATAAATGAGTCAGCAGCTCTCTTACATTGTTGCTGCAGGTTCATTAGTGAACACTGGAGGTTCTTCTCTGGACCGGTCACTCCTCACAGACACACAGCTGGATGCTGCAGATCCTGCTCCATCCTCTTCCTCCATCTTCTTGATGTCAGGGTGGAGTTAGTCTGAGAGGTAAACACACACACTCAGAGGTGCTGTTGTACTGGAAGCATCACACTGACGGGTTTCTAAAGTTCTCATTGATCATTTCATGGAGTTTCTGTGGTAAACACTGTCCTGTGACGTATGTGTTATGGTGAGGGTCATGAGGGCTAACCAGCCCCACTCCTTACTCCTCATATTTCAGCCTGAAGCACAATAACAGCCTAAACCTAACCAGGAGGCTGTAACCTCAAAGGGACTTCATGGTTAGAAATAAAGGTTCAATGAAATGAAGCAGATCATAAAAACATGAGTTCCAACTTTAAAAGAAGCATCCACACGATGACGGCACAGCAGAGGAGCACTTTCTCTAACACACTGATTCAGTTCCACTGACACAAGGACACACACAGGAAGGCACACACACAAGCCTTTATAAGAAACAACACAATCATCTGCGCTTGACTTGTCAATCCAAGTCCTTAGCCCATGAGCCCGCGGTATCAGACCACAGATATTCCCTTACTTTGAAAAAATAAAGACAGTTTTCAGAACAGACCTGATGTTTATGCTACAGCCTGTTTGCCAATATAATCAATAGGGCTGGGTATCGTCACTGATTTCTAGAATCGATTCAATTCCGATTCACAAGGTCCCGAATCGATTCGATCCACGATTCGATTTAATTCGATTCGATTCGATTTAAATGTGGGAAATTTTGACAGTCAGAGATATAATTCAGATCAGAACATTTACATATTTTTGTATCTATAAAAAGGAAGCTGACACTCTCAAGACTTTATCCAAGGTGTGAGCATCACAGCAGATGCCTTTGTGTCAAAGTAGCTGAGGATAAAACACAGAAAAACATGTAGGTGATTTTCCTGGCCTGGGATTTTATAAAAATATTCTGCAGTACATCAAAAACGAAAGAAAACCATTAATTAATCAACATTACCTCTGACGTTACAGCGGTTTTATTAGAGACATGGCTAAGCATTTTGCATTTTGAATAATTTTAAAAAGTTTCAATTTGTTCAGTATTGAACAGCAGAAATGAGGTTTTCTTTTCGGAAGAATGTAAAAGGGGAAAAAACAGCGGCCGACAGCGCTGTAAACAACAGTAGACTTGTGCATAACAAGCAAGCGAATAATGAAGAAAGCGAAACTGTTCGAGAGAGGGGGGGGGGGGAGAGAGGGGGAGGGAGAGAGGGAGAGAGAGAGAGCTGCGCATCGCAATGGAAGCAAAACAGTAAAAGTCTGAGTGAATTCATGACGATGTTTATGTGAAGCGTTTGGATCTTCTTTTGCTGCTGATTCGGTCAATATTGTTTGGAGAGAGATCAAACTAACAGCTTTAGAATCAGCGCATAAAGGGCGTGAACACAAAGCGAGGACCCGGATCAGCGAGCTGTTGGCTTTCAGCCCCGACTGTGAGAAAGGCGACATCTAACTGATTCTGATCCGCGGGTCGCGCTGTGTGTTTAAGTCTATGTGCAGAATCCCTGTACCTGCTCTCATTTACTGTTTGGTGGTTCTTGAAATTTTGTGAGATGTCACCAGAGATTCTGGCATTTCGGACAAAATAAATTTATATTAAAAAATCGATTCAGGATTTTAATGAATCGATTTTACGTTATCCAAGCCAGAATCGATTTTAATCGATGAATCGATTATAAAAACCCACCCCTAATAATCAATATCAGATATCAGAGCAACAGAAACCTCGGTGATCAGGACGCTGGGACTGAGAACAGGAAGTGGCTCAAACGTCACAGTTTCATAACGTCACCCTGAACTCCACTCACGGAGTTTCTGTCGCCATTGCAGTTTTTAAAGTCCCGTGATGTGATAAAGGGGGGTCTTTCTGTGAATCCGCACGCTCATTGGCTAATAGCTCGAGATTGACACATCGTTATCCAATGAGCGTGCGGGAACTTCCGACATAAAGTTGTTTCCTTTGAAAAACCAAAGTCTGATTATTTTTGCCTCCACTGACGGAGCCTGTTGTTCCCGCCACAGAGACACAGTAATGTCAGAGCGGTGTTAACACTCACCCTGCCTCAGCACAGCTCTCACTCTCCTCCTGCTCTCTCACACTAAACGGAGGCTCAGCTAAACTCACTTCCTCTCTACTTACAGGAAACCAGCGCTCAGAGGAGCCGAGCGGCCTCACATTTCACCCACAGACACGAACAGCGTGGAATTATTTTATGTCATAAGAAGAAACATATTCATGTTAACACTCACCTGCCTCAGCTCCACCTTCCTCCTCCTGCTGCTCTGAACGGAGGCTCAATACTTTCACTTTCACTGCTGCTCCCTAAACACAGAGGATGCTGGGACTTGTAGTTGTTTCCTTCCGGTGCGGTCTTCCTCTTTGTTTGTTTGTGTTTGTGTTCAAGATATTTCGATCATGTAAACATAGGGTTGCCAACTCCATGAGAAATAAATAAGGGACACCTCGTGGCCAGGGCCGGGCGACCCAGTTGTCTTCACCCTTCCCAGTGTGGTGAATTTTTTAGCTCTTTTTTTGTGTGTGAAATTATTTTTTAACCATTTGACTTGAATTTGATTTAAGCAGATGCATATTCTTTGTGACATGAACACATGAAAATCATTTAGCCATTTATTTTTAGCTCAAAATGACAACATTAACACAGTAAAATAGGTCTCTTTCTTAAGCAGAAGCCTGTCATGCTTAACTTTTGAGAATATAAGTAAATCTTTCTTTAAAAGAACTCTGTCCTGCTTAACTTAAAATTATATAAATTAATAGAAAACAATAGAAAGAAAAATATTCTTGTAACAGTGCACATTTAGTGCATTTAGTACAATTGGCTTCAGTAGAGGCATTATTTCAGCTTTTGCTCCCGTTTGTAAACCCGCTTGAGTACGCATCATAACTCATCATCATTATTCATGTATTACTTTTATGTATTAGTCATCTATTTGTTGTAATCATCTATCCTTGCAGTTGTTTATTACACAAAATAAATTATATTATCACACTTCTGGCCACATAGCGCTGATATTCACTGCACATGCCCATATTAACCTTAACCAGAGGGTTTAAAAAAAGAGACAGTGTTTACATACCATATCTGCTTCTGCCGTGGCCTGGTGGACAAAAAATTGGTTTAGGGTTCCCCGAGCTTTCACGTCCCTCATGTTCTTCATGTGCCCACCACTAGAAGCTGCCTATGGAAAAAGTGCACCGGCACACAGTGCAGTGCGCTTTATATGTGTTATCGTGCACTTTTCCAGCCAGGTGTTTTCCTTTTCCCATTCCTCCCTGTACTTTTGCAGCCTTTTTTTTCTTTCTCTGAGGGGAACAAACATTGCTCGCTCGTGAGCGTGTCGCCACAGCCGCTCACACTGCTCACACGCAAACACGTAAACGTCGGTGAAAAAGACGGTGCAGCACGGTAGTGCAGCGTGTGATCTGGACACAAGCGATGGAGGCACAACTTGTAGAACTTTGGAAAGCTCATCCGAGCCTTTTCGATGTGGCATCACAAAATTATCACGACCACAACAACCGTGAAAATAGTTGGATTTACACTGCTGCTCAATCACAGCTGCCTGATCATGTTTTTCATTAGCAATTTAGCAAAGTTGATGGTGGTGGTGTGTCTGTGTGAGAGAAAGACAGAGAGAGAGAGAGCGACAGATTTTCTGTTATAACCTTCATTATATGGAGGCACAGTGTGCGCACTCAGGTCGCATCAGAGCATCGGGCGGTATAGTGTGAGACCTGCATCGTGACCTACCAACTGCGAGCCAATCGTGCAGTTTGAAAATTGCAGTGTTTGCCCAGCTTTAGGTGTACTGTCGTCCAAGACTTGCAGCACAGTGTCGGCGTTTGTTTCCCTGTTGGCCAGGACTGGCCTGGGACAGAAAATCGGGCATTTTGACTAGAGACCGGCCCCCCAGGTATTAAAGCCATAAAGCCTTTGAATGAAAACAAACACTGTTGTGACAGTGATGTACAGTCTTGTTGGTATATGTATGATTTCTATACATTTTACATCAGATAAAAACTTTGGTTGTAAGATTCAGATAATTATTTAATAACAGTGAGACATTTTAAATGAGAATAAGAAAGAAAAATGGTAAAATGGTCTGTATTTGTAAAGCGCTTTACTTGGTCCTAAGGACCCCAAAGCGCTTTACACTATACACAATCATCCACCCATTCACACACACATTCATACACTAGAAAAGTATTTCTTTGTGCCCCCCTTTCCCTGTTAATGCCCTACCTGGCCCCCTGGCAACACTTTGCTAGACCCGCCTGTTGTGGAAGTTTTCCATTTAAATAAAGCCTGCAGACGAGCGGTGAGCGGTAGCTAACATTCTTTAATCAAAACACACAGAGAACAGACAACCAAGCTTGATGGAGAGCCTACATGACCACGGGGCAGGGTCAGCAGAGTCTCCCTGAGCCTAGCATGGCTCTCAGTTAAATACCTTCTCCAGGAACAAAAGGCAGTACACAGCTGTTTCACACCTTAACACTAGAATTACTGAGCCTTTTTTTTCCCTGGTGCGAGTCCCTACTACTAGATTTACTAGCCCTGCGCAAATTTGCGTAAATTCCACTGGCACTGCGTTGTCTTTACAGTCCCTGGCACAGCAGCTGCAGCAGCTTCAGCAGCCTGCGTCTGTGCTAATATTTCCTTGTGCTACATGAATCGGCAACGAAGTTCCTGAGCTAGAAGACTCAGAAACAATCTTCTTTTGCCTGTCCACCCTGTACATGCCTTGTACAAAATGTAGGCATTCACCGCTAACAGGTCCAGCATATTGTAGAAAACCGCTACTGACCACCTGCATGTTGCTGCTCTTATGGAATACATCCGCACAAGTTGAGTAAGTTCACGCCAGACTTTATTCACCGTGCCCCATAACGGCGTTTTGCGCTGCAGCAGTCTGTGCGACAGTGACAGTGAAGTAAAGAAATTGTCTGTTGTGACGTTTCTCCCATCATCCAAAAACGGCTCCATCAGTTTCATGACCACGTTCTTGATCCCAAATTTGTCTGGCTTGGCTGCGATACACTGTGTGAATGGACAACGAACCTTGGTAGGGAACAGCTGTTCATCTATGGTCATGTGTTCTCCTGGAGTGAAACTCTTAGCACAGTTCTTGTTGAAGCGTGTCCAGATGTCGGAGATCGCCGCAAATTTATCTGTTTTCACCCGTTCTGCCCGCGTGTCCCTGTCATCAAATCGAAGGTGTTGCATAATTGAAATGAATCTATCTCGGGGCATTGTCTCTTTGATTACTGGCACCAGAAATCTTTCTGACCAGCAATCCACAATGGCACCAACAGGACACATGATTGCTCTTACAAACAGGATTGAAATGAATGCCATCAGTTCATGAACTGACAAATTCCAGTCCGGCTCTATTCTGTGGGCTTGATGGACCGTACACTCCCTGATGGTCTGCAGCATTCCCACGTCTAACAGGCAAAGGAAGCTTTGGAGCACACTTGTAATCTTGCGCTGTCGGAAGATAAACAAATAGAGAATGGTAAATTTACATGAACCTCACTCTAAATGGGTTTATATAAATATCATATCTACTATGGCAGTGACAAACCTTAGCAGACTCTGTGGGTCCAGCTTGCGCAGTGAAGCACGAACGATTTGCTACTGCACTGGGCATTGCAATGTCCTCCTCTACAGTGCCGTCTTTTGCCGTGTGGCTCTGGCTGGGCTTCCCAGTACCACGGGGCCTCTTCTGTGGAGGCATGTTGGGTTCTTGTTCCGTCTCCTTTTCAGATTCTTCTGAGGAGGTATCAGTGGCCTGCTGGACAAATGAAACCTCTCCTCCATCAGAATCTGCTTCGTCCATTTTCTGAAGCAAAGCCAAAGCCTGTTGCGCGGAGAGGTTCTTCCTGCGTGGCAGTGATACGGAGGCCATCCTGATGTGCGTTCTCAGAAATGCGAACAAGAAATGATTCTCCCGTCTGGGTCGGTCTGCTTTTATGCACAGCACTGTGCTGTAGTCAAGCAATGCCACTCCCTCACATACACAGTCACAATGGAACAATGGAAGATCTGTGCTGAGACTCAAGGAAGGTGTGAATGTGTGTCTTTTATATTTGCAGGTCAGTCAATGTGTGGGATATTTTGTATAGATACGGCAGGCATTTCTGAAAGTCGTAACACAGAGGTTTGGCCTGACTTGGATCTGAGCAACTCTGAGTGTGCAAATGCAAATGTGCCAGGCCTCAAGGATAATGGGTGGTTTGCACAACAAAAGCTGGAGGAGAAATGAGCTGACGACCTGTGAAAATCTCAGCAGGGGTGATTAACACCTCGGGACTTGCACCAGAAAATAAAAAAGCCAGTAATTCTAGGGGGTGTTGGGTTTAGGGAAGTTACGCAAATTTGCGCAGGTTTAGTAAATCTAGTGATAAATACGTGGTAGAAATCCCAAAAGGGTGATTCTGTTCACCTGGACGTAGCATTTTCAATGGGAGAAACGCCTCCTGAACTGAATTGTCTCAGTTGATGGCCATGCGGTTGGCCTCCTGAACTGTTTCTTTGGACTGTTTTTCCTCCTCTTCTGAGTTTTCCTTCCTGGAGCTCCAGCACCCACCCAGGTTTGGTGGAAATGTTCTAATTTTAAGAGTTTGATTGCAAAAGAATAAACTGCTGATGTCCGCAGAAGTTTTTAACTTTGGTTGAAAGGACAAACTATGAAAAATAATAGACCTTTGAGGATTTGAGCATTATGCAAAGTTCCTCTTAATTGTAAAACACAAATCTGAGGATGTTGGAAGACATGTGTGGTTCTCATCAGCTTTGTGGCATGTAGATGCTCCTTTTATTAATATTCCTAAGTCCGGAAGAATACTCATAAACACTGAGGTCCTGCTATGTGCCAATGTGTATCTGGGCCATTACTAAACAAAGATGTGAAGCAATGTTAATAATTGTTGGTAACTTTTTTTTCATTTCCAGGTTTCAGTTACTGCTGTTGATATGTTAAGAGTAAGAATAAGTTCAGATTCTCTTAAAGATAACAACACTAATATGTTAACAATTGTTGGACTTGTGGAGGTATTTTGAGAACCCTTATAAACATCTGAAGGAAAAATATTCTTTAATCATAGATGCAGACTCATGGAAAAAATATTGATTAATCGTTTTATTTGATTTTGTAGAGTTAGAACAAACAGATTGGATTCTCAAAATCAGTCAGGTTCTTGGGGTCTGAAGCAACAACAGAACAGGGCTCTGAATTTTTGGCAGAAGCCCTTTTTTTTCTTCTTTTTCTCCTTTTTCTCCTTGATTTTAATGTTGTCAGACTTCTCTGAATTATTAGTAAAAGAGACAACTGGCTCAGACATGGATAGACATACAGAAGGGAGTTCCTCACTAGGAAGATCATCAGACGTTGCCAGACTTTCAGAAGCAGGCTCTTTAGTAGGAAGAACATCAGCCTTTGATGAACTTTCAATGAGAGGTTCTTTAGTAGGATGAACATCTGGAACATCTGACTTTGGCAGACTTCCACGAGCGGGTTCTCCAGTGGGAAGAATATCAGCCATTGTTGAACTTTCAAAAAGAGGTTCGGAAGTAGGAAGAACATCTGACTTCAGCAGACCTTCAGGATGAGGTTCTTTAGTTGGAAGAACATCAGACACTACTGGACTTTCACAAGGGGGCTGGAAGATCTGGCATATGCTCGTCTTTGCTACATCAGAAATTGCCCTGAGTAGTCCTGGTGCAAAGTTTGCAATGTGGCTCAGCAGAATCTTTTCTGAATATTTCTCTCTGACTTCAGACAGGATACTTTGCACCATGTCATCTCTGATGGACCTTGAGAAGATGGCCTGGTTTTCCGTTGTTAGGAGAGATTTGGACACTCGATCCAAAGTGGCCTTTGTCACACTGGTGGAGAGGATGCTCAATTTTTGGGAGGACATGTTCAGTAGGGGGTAAGAAGGAAGCTTCCAGAAGCCATGCAGGACACGGGGAACCACCTCTATCACCACGTCTGTTGCAGTGAACAGTTTGGAGGTTTGTGCGTCCTGCTGCCTCTCTTTAAGGAGGTCAATGTACTTCCTGACATTGCTGAGGAGCTTAGGTGTTCTGCAGAATAAAGTTATAAGAATGATCTTTTACACCTATTTAAAAAAATAACAGAAATTTTGAAATACTGTAGCTGGACTGTTAATGATTTTATGTCAGAGGTGACTCACTGAAATTTAGGAGGTATGGCCTCTGGAAATTCCAGCAGCATCCGGGCTTGAAACTCGATGTCCCTCATTTTATTTATTGTGTTCACTGCCCACACCTGAAACAGAAAGCATGTTTACATTGCAGTTTTGTTGAGAGGTTATGTGATTGTAGTAAAAAAAAAAAAAAAAAATCTCCAAATGACTAAAACTCTTGTGAGTTTTCTAGTCTTACCAGTTTCAGAAGAGGTTTGGCTTCTGTTTCTTCCAAACCCTCCAATTCAAACTCCCAAAGTCTTCAAAAGAAAACAAAAGAGAGGTTTTCTCTCAGCATTTACACTTCAGCACAAACAGTTTCAGGTGTGAGGTGGATGGTCTGTAGGTGTCACAGTAACTCACTGCTCTCTGACTGTCTCTTTGCTCCTCTCCACCAAAAGATCTCCCATATCTTCTGCAGTGAGGCTTGATGGTATTTGGTTTTCCTTCTGAAGTCTGAGGAATTCCATCATCATTGCAATCTAAAAATAAAAGGAGACATTTAATCAGCATCAGTCCCAGGTCTTCAGAAATCACCTGACATTTTATCTCAGTTTTGGTTTGGATGGATCTGGGTCTTACCTGAGCCCTGTAACCTGGTAGATACCAGCAGATCTCCACAGCTGTGTTATATATGGGTGTGTTGAACAGCACCTGTCAAAGAAATAAGAAATTACTCATTGTAACTTAAATTGATTCTCAGTTTGTCAGCTTTTTAAAACTACATCAAATTCTTCAAAAATGCAGTAAAAACAAAAAGTGTCACATACCCTGATGGGTTTGTAGATCCCTTTACTGGCTTCCATTAAAACGCTGCTGTTCTATCACAGTTGGGGAAGAGAAACTTTCCAAAACTCTTCAAAACTTGTGTAAGATCAAATGTAGATATGAAAATACTCCTGACTTGATGGTTTTTCTTGCACAGATGAGCTCTTTTTCAAGTCTGATGCAGATTTAAAAATACACAATTCTAAAACAGTCACCATGGAAACATTTGATCCCTGCTTTATGTCATTAAATTAAAAGAAAACACTCTATTTTACACCACATTACACTATATGTTGTTCATTATATAAGTAAATAAGGGTAGGCTACAGCCGTCCTTAGGTCACTCCTGTGAAAAGATGCATACAAACTGGTGAATCAGAAAAGAAAGAAAGCCAACCTGCAGCATTATGTCCTTTTATGTTATTTCAATTCACTTCAGTTTTATTGATACAGCACCAAATCACAACAACAGTCGGCTCAAGGTGCTTTACTTTGTAAGGTAGACTCTAAAATAATATACACAAGGAGAAAAACCCAACAATCATATGACCCCCTATGAGCAAGCACATTGGCGACAGTGGAAAAAAACTCCCTTTTAACAGGGAGGAAGCGCCGGCAGTAACAGGCTCAGTGAGGGGCGGCCATCTGCCAGGAGTGGTTGGGGTGAGAGAACGAAGATGGGACAAGAGGCATGCTGTGGAAGAGAGACAGAGATTAATAACAAGTGTGATTCAATGCAGAGAGGTCTATTAACACATAGTGAGGGAGAAAGTCTCTGTCTGCTTTTCCTAATGCTGAGGTGAGGAGGACTATTAGCCAATATAAAGGCGACACTGGCGACCCGAGTGTGGAAACAAATGGTTTGCACAAGAAGCGGTCACTGAGCAATCAAAGCTTATTTACCACACATAAAAAGTCAAGGCAGAGTAGAAGCGGGTGGATCGATTTTTAATGAATTTTAAAATTGTTTGTTTTTCTTATTCTTGAAAAAAAGATCATTTACCCTCGCATTTGTTTCCCTTTTTATACACTACTACTTATGTGTTTTTTCTTATTTATGTCTATATTGTTTAGTTAAACAGATGACAGTTTTCCCCTTTTTACTACTTTTTGAACTCTATGCTGATGTTTAAAGATTTTATTATTACTAAATAATGTTTTTAGCAATTAGGTGAAAATAAATACCAGATGAAACGATATTCTCTTCTGTTATCTTTTATTATTTGTTACTTGAATCAGTATCCGCGCTGCACACAATCAAAGTTATTTTCAAAACATGCAGAAACAGGTCTTATTTTGTTAACAAAATGACAAACCATTGCATCGTTACAAACAAGGTTATCACTGTACATATTAATTAGTCTTGAATAAGACGCTCCTTTTTGGACATGATATAGAAAAAACACACATTGTTGTCCGCAGGTTACCGAAAAGTCATTCTGAACCTGTCTCCCAGAATACAATATCCGAGCGGTGTTTTTAAAAGAAAAACTTTTATCTCGGGTGAAAACTTATCAGGTGAGTTACCGAAGCTGTCAAAAAAGTACCCTTGCTTGTCTTTTGTGATATTGAACGCCAACCAGTGCTTCCCAGGTAAGTCTGATGGATCTGTATTCACAATGCCCATGCATGGATATCTGATGGGCTTTGTTGGCAGCTGGTCACATGCTAAGACGCCTAGAAGATGAGCCCTGTTACTAATCCTTTTAACAATGCTGGTTAGTTCTATTGTATTCATTTTGAATGTTTAGTAGTCGTCCAGCAGCACTTGTCTCATTAGATATTTGGATGACTGAATCAAATACAGAGTAACACACCAGGTTCATTGTTCGGGGTAGCGGATTTCTGAAACGGGTTTCCAGCCTCACGTTCCCTGTTTGAACTAATGATACGTTCCCTGAATGTCCTTCATCAGTTTTAAAATTAAATGGATTACGTGTAAAAGAACCAGGATAAGCTTCGTTATCCACGAAGGCGATCATGACAAATTTAGGCAACCTGCCCATAAATAAATTAGTTGATATTCTTGCCCCAGCAGGTGTGGAGAAGGTCTTTAAAGAAACTCTGCCTACAGCATATTTTGCATTTGCATGATGCAGAGCCTTGCCGTGTGCCAGCCTGACACTTGGTGAGACACTGATTCTTTTCACAAATAAGCTGGCAGAGACGATTTTAACTTTATACGCGGTGTTAGCTCCAGTCATGAGAGCAAATTCGTCTTTAGAGCGCACAAATTTCAGCGACAGATCGATTCCATTAAGTAATAATTTTTCTTGAAAAAACAGGTCTGCGTGTACTGGAGCAATCAATTCAACAATACTGCTATTCGCTGTATAAGTACCTCTGGTCACCAGACCCTGGCTCTCCCCTTCTATACATGTATCATTCATGTGCGAGGCTGTGTCTGTACAGAATAAAGCGCTGCTGAACTGTGTGTCTAAAGTCTGCTTATTATAATTGATAAGACATTCTATTATGCCTCTGTATGGATACGTGTTGGATGATTGGCTAATCAAGCGATCCCCCAAATTTACATCTACCTGACTAAATAAGGTGCAACCTGGATAATTAACAAGTCCCACGTTTGTGTCACGGGGTGGAGAGGGACAAGTTACCTAAGATATTTTTATTGTGCATGTTTGGTTTTGTTTTTACTTTCTTTAATATTTTAATATTGTATAGTGTTCTATTCTTGGTTTTATTGCATGTTTTATGGTATTCATCGGTGACTTGTCCTGGAAAGTCTCCGCCCCTCCTTGATTATGAACCCGACACACCTGTGAGGTCCCGGAGGCCAATAAGAGTGATGGGAGACGAGAGAGAGGAGATTGATGGTGGAGTGAGGACTGAGAGAGTGAACGGTATCAGGCGGTGGCGGTGCCACAAGCCCAGACGGGCTGGTGCCGGTTGGTGTGCCACAGGAAAGCGGTGGCAACCGGAACAGAAACATCGATAGGGCGGCGAGACGCCGCCGGGTTTTCCCTTCTTCTAAGGCGGCTAGAGTTGGCTAATGCAGGCACCAGCGCGCAGAGGCACCAGCGGAAGCCACGAGACGGCTGTGCCGATTTCCAGTTTTAAAGAAGCGGCGGGCGGAGTTGAGAGCTCTGCCCACCCGGGCATATCGGGGCGTGAGTGCGAGAGGGAGGCGAGGACTCCGCTGGTTCCTTTGGTTATACCACCTGCTGGATTTCTTAGCTCCCTGGGACTTTTAGGTCGTGGCGCAGGCCACAGGACTTTTAATGTTATGCTTTATTGATTTTTACTGTGTTACCCCTTGGCCAAGGTTGTTTTAATTCATTTTACATTTTTAACTATTTAAATATAATAAATTATATTTTTAATCTTACAGTTTAAATTGTGTGCTTTCCCTTGGCGGCTCCACTGCTCTGCCCGTTTTGAGGAAGGTTTCCTTCCTTTAAAAAAAAAAACCACAAAACACTGTGGAAATAAAATCAGCCTTTCCGCTCCGTTACATAATCATCCCTGCCTAAGTTTGTGCCGTCAGCATCTGTGATTCTTACTCGTGTGTAGATATAGGAATCGTTTAGATCCAGGTAATCCTCTCCGGACGATGAGATTTAAACTCGATTGGACCTCCGTCTGTGATTGCAGAAACTGGTGGAATTTCAATAAAGGTCGTTTTCTCTATGGACGTTTGTGTGTATGGGACAGTAAAAAGATCGAGCTCTGTTTTTAGACATTCTCTGATTGGTTGTGTAACAGAGCCATTTAGAAGATGTCACATGCTGTAGTTTTTGAACGACTGGTTCTGGGTCTTTTCACTCCGCGTGGTTGTCTCCGTTTGGTGGCTTTCCTGGCAGGTTTTGTCGTTTTACGCTTTTTAGGCGGCGGCGTATCACGCATGCGTGCAGTGGGAGGGGTCTTAGAAGGTTTGGGTGTATACACATACAAGCTGTTGCCATCCTGTTTAGTAGATGTTGGCTTGGTTATGTTGGATATCACATCAGACACTATGCCTGATGCTGCTTTTTTTAGGTGGGGTTTGACTATGCTGACTCCTTTTTTAAACAACGGTACAGCAATTCTAAACAGGCTGCGGAACAAACCTCCCAGACCTGCGCCACATTGCGTGCTGGTCCCAATATAACCATTCAATTCGCCACCAGCCTGATTTAAATAATATCTTACAGATTTTGCTTCATCTGTGTTGTAGACAGACATCCTTA
Source organism: Mchenga conophoros (assembly GCF_057382185.1). NCBI lineage: Eukaryota > Metazoa > Chordata > Actinopteri > Cichliformes > Cichlidae > Mchenga > Mchenga conophoros. The sequence goes on along the minus strand of NC_140528.1, from coordinate 22,246,215 downwards.
TTTTTTAAAAATGGTGTCTTATGGGTCGGAAGTGGAGCTTGACAAACACCTTCCCGTATAAAAAGGGTATGTGTTGATTTTGGTCGTCTTTCAAATCAATTTCTATGTCATCGATTAAGGATTTCGAGACCTGTGTGTAGTGTGGGCTGTCAAACTGAAGAATGGCTCCCCGACGGTCATCGTCTGTTATATTTATTGCTCTTAATAGCTGCGCATGGGCGTCACCCACAAGCTGGTAATCAACGATATCTGCATAAATAAAAATGTTCTATTTTCCGCCGTATACGTCTGCAGGATGTGGTGCGTATGTGTTTTTATAATGAAGTACAAACGGGTCTTCTGATTTGAATCCTAAGATTCCTGCCAGTCTCCCTCTAAATGTGAGAACTGTGCCCCTATAGGGCCCATAACACTAACATAGTTACTAACTTCACTGTATTGTGTTTTAATGTCGGAGTTATGTTTTAATGTTTTATTATCTGCGCCACAGATGCATAATGCCCCACAGACAGCTCAATCACGGTTATGGACAATGCTCCATCTTTGACTGGATCATAAATTTCCACTCGCGAATCTGATTGTGGAAAAGACAACCATAGTCTTGGGTATTGAAATTCTATAACACCGACCTCATACGGTTCATTTAAAACAACAGGTTTTGCTAGCTTTGTTCTAAAATTAGATTTCTTATTGCCTGGATAAACATGTGCTGAAGCATTCGAGAAGAGGCTCACATAAAAGCCTGCGTTGTTGTTGTTCGTTTTATCCATTCCTTCCTTCCTTTATCAGTCTTTGTCTAGTGCAGAATGAAAGTATGCAGAGCTGCGGCGTCTCTGTTAATCACACTTCAACGATGTCTTTTTCAGGGATCCATGATTTTCAAATGAGAAGGCCAACCGAGCCATTTGACCAGCGCTAACTTTTTTCGGTCCTCTTTTTTCTGCCAAGTATTTTCTCTATTTGAAACCTTTTGTTTTTGTCAATAGTCACCTGCTGTGTATTCATAAAATACACCTTTCACTGCAGCTCCTGTGAGATCCTCTAGTTTGTATACGGGAGGGTCTCTTCCTAAACGCTCCTTTATGGTAAAGTACTCATCTGTGTAGGTCTGATGGTAACCCTTTCAGAATATGCCTCGTAGTTTAGATATTCTCTCTGTATCGCCCACATTAAATTTAAAAGTCACCGGTTTTTGGGGTTTCATTTTGTACAGGGTGTTAAAGACTGCTTTCTCATTATCTTTGCACACCTCGGTGGGGTCATTTTGATAGAGCTGTGATAAGACAGGTTATAGGACTGTACAAGATCTTGGATCACATTAACATATCTTGGCCAGTTAACTGATGTTAAGTATTTCCACATTTTCCCCTTTAAGGTGCGGTTAAAACGCTCTACCACACATGATTTCATTTCACTAAAGGTTGAAAAATGTGTGATGTTATGCTGCTCCATTAGTTTTTTAAATGTTTATTATAAAATTCCTTCCCTAAATCTGTTTGGAGTTTTTCAGGCACACGGCCCTCTCTCAGAATATCACCAAAAGCCTCAGCAACAGCCTGTCCTGTCTTGGTTTCAAGGCACCTAACCCATGCATACTTAGAAAACACATCTATGCATGTCAATAAGTACCTAACATTATCATCATCCGCAGAATATTCACGCATGTCAACCAAATCAGCTTGAAACTGTTTGTCAATCCCGTTAACCAAAACTCTATTTCTGTATCCTTGCATTTCTGTGTCCTTGCATTTCTGTGTCCTCTATCCTTGCAGGTTTATGAAGAGTATATGTGTCATCTCCTTTTAAAAACGCTCCACGTCAGGTAATGACGGCTTTAAGCCTGTTGCCTCACTGACAGCGATACGGAGCTTCTTTACACTTCCTAAACCCCCTGGGTGTGCAGGGTTGTGATATATTTTTCTCAGCGTGTTTTCCATAATCACTTTGACCAAACACAAATACAAATGACCAGAAAAAAGTGTTAGCATACGTTTTTATTTCATTTTCTGTGTAGTGCACAGTAAGGTTTTTATAACAGATGTACATTAAATCTTGTGTCTCCCAGACCAGTAGTTTCCAATCATGTGGAGCAGCGCTGATTTAACTCCGCGGGTGTGATGATTGGTATTTAGCAGGTATCCGACATTCTCATCAGTGGTGCAAACAATGTGCGGCACTGATCTCAGTTCACACAGAAGACGCTCTGCAGTGCTGATGATTTGTGCTTTAGCCTCACTGACACTGTATGAGCAAACAAACAGACGGATGGCCGGGATGAATCGGGGCGTCCGGAGCTTTTCCATCACCTCATCATAGCAGGTCTCGAAGAAAAACACAGGCAGCTCAAACAGGCAACTGTGTTGTAACTGGCTGGGGTGACCGGATTGGCATCCATAACATATCTCCTGCACATACTCATTCAGTGCCGTCGACAGCAGGTGGAAGGTTGCGAGTTTAATGTTGAGTTCCGTTTCCTCAGACGGGTGTGATCCTGCAGAGTCCTGTGAGCATCCTGGAGAGGGGGGCGGAGTCGGTGGGGTCTGGTGTTAGAGTGAATTGTTTGTCATTTTTATGTTTACCATTTGTACATTGTTTTAACTCTGATGAAAGAAATTCCACTGTCCTTCCCCCCAGATTCTCGAGGATCAAGGTGGGGGGCTGTAGTCTTTTATCACAGACACATCCTTGTGCTTCTTTTGATGTAACCTTCCTGCGTTTATGACCCTTTGGTCAGCAGGAGGTCTCTCACACACACACACACACACACACACACACACACACACACACACACACACACACTTGTCTGGGCGTGGCTTTGTTCTGACGTGTTTTGTGTGAACGGTCTCTCAATAAAGGCAGCAGGAGGAGGAGGATCTAGAGGTCATTTTCATGGTGGCCTCCCTTGCGCAAATAATCGATCGATCGACTGTCTTGTTTTCTTCATGATGAATAAGTCTCTAGAATTCGCGGGGCTTGTGGAAACACAGATCCAACATCTGGATTAGCAGTGCTGGAGGGGGAGACTCTGAGCGGTCCACAACATGGCAGATGTTGTCTGTAAAAGAAATCCACACATTGCATTTTTTTAAAAATATCGGGTATAATGCCAACGTCTCTCACACAGAGACAACCTACCATTTGTTTTTTTTTTTTTTTTTTCTGTCCTCAGGGTTTTTGGCCTCAACATGGCAGAAGGTAAACCAATCTTCGGGCCATGTGCGAGCCGATCATATATACAAGACGCGTCCTAATATTCTCATAAGAAGAGTTGTTTGTATGTGCTAAAAAAAACAAGCCTCAGAATGAAAACAAAATGAGGCTAATTAGTTCTTTGCCTTATATAGTGTACAAAGGTTGCAGCCTTGTTCTATCATGGAAATGTTAGTAGACTCCTATGACTCACAGAACATTTGAGCCGACCTGGTTTTCCATTTTAGGATGAAACCTCTTCTCACCCACACTCTGCTATTCATCTCTGTTTTTATGTTGCGGCTTTTGAGCCGGGTCGTAACACTGAAGATCACAAAGATCAACATTAAGACCAGTCTGTGCATTCAAAGCAGTGACAGAAAAGAGTGTGGGGCATTAACACCCACTCACTGAAATGGCATCCAAGATGCCTTCATAACTTTAAGAAAAGGAAAGAAAAAAGGCAATAAAATGTAACTCTAGGAATCACTCATTTCATCCACCTTTGCCACCATTTTCCACATTAATTAGAAGATGAAATGAATCGATTAGCTCAAAGAAATTCCACTGCAGACAAGTGTTTTGGTGGTTAACCCTTGGTAAGTCCTAAAAAAAAAAAAAAGTACCCCTTATGAAGACCTAGAGCCAAAAATCGACCACGCCATAAAAAGTGCTATAAAAAGATTATACATTAATATTTTTCCACTTTAAATTAGCCAATATTTTAGACCTACTTCTCCTTGAAATATTCATATAAAGTTTTAATTATATTTCGCGATTTTAACCTTTTATATCCCGGTTTTGTCACATGAGCACACTGCCTTTTTTGGCAAAAAACATGAAAAAATTAAATATTTTCCATAAAATACATTTGAAAGTTATATTTTATTGTACTTTTAATTAGGCCTTTGGATGGTCTAAAAATTACTACTGACCTTCATTTTGATCGGCCGTTAGTTTTTTTTGCAGGAGAACGTTTTTCACTCTTGCCCCAATAAATGCATATTACCTTGTTGCCATCTAAAATCAAATAAAAAGCATTATGTAAATAAAAATACAAGATCAGTTTGAACCAAATAAACATTTATTTTTCAACAATGAACAAGAACATGTATATGGTAAATGTAATTATGTATATTGTTGTTGGGAATGGGGAAATGTATGAGAGAGAAAGAGAGTGTGAGAAAGTGAGAAAGCAGTGAGAGGGTGGGGGGGCGTGTGTGTGGCTGGGGGGTAAATGTCTTGCTCAGGTAGAGCAGTGGCTGCAGACAAATTTGCTGTGGGCTCGGCAGCTGAATTTTCCACATTTGCTGCATGTGTTTCCCACTCGCCTCCTTTTCCCAACACAGAGCTCACAGAGCTTCCTGCCCTTGGGATTTGTCACTCCAGAGGGGCCTGCAGCAGCACCATCCTGCGCATCTCTTACTAACTCAGCAGCGGCTGATGAGCGGGGAAGACGCTGTCTTTGTGACAAATGGGGCGTGATCAGGCCTTCTCCCACCTCTTCAATGAACATCCTCCTCCTGTGTGGCTTCTGCTGATGCCAGGCCTGATCCACGGAGGTCCACAGCATGAAGGCGTTGTAGAGGGAGACGTCTATGATGTGATGAAAAAGGGCCATTGGCCATCGATTGGTCCGTCTCCTGCAGGAGTAGGTGCCGACAACCTAACAAAAAATAAACATAACAAAAAAAAAAAAAACAACATAAAACCTCTGTATATTTTACACAAGAATATATGAAGAAAAATGAATAAAGGTGTGCGTAACTGATGCGTAATGACACCCACCTTATCAAGGTTGTCGACACCTCCTTTGCATCGATTGTAGTCTGTGATGATCGCTGGCTTTTTTCTCTCGTCATCGCTGACCTCCGGCCTGCGATGTTTCGTGCTCAATAAAAGCACATTCCTGCCCCGTCGGGGAATGTACGACACTAGGGTCTGTTTCGCTGAAAAGGCAAAGATCGAGGAGTAGACGGCTCTCCCTCTCATCTGGCGCAAAACGGGTGGGATTCCTTTTTTGTTCTGGCGGATTGTGCCGACCAGAGCCATTTTATTTTTGAGGAGTTCCTCTGCCAGTTCAGATGAGGTGAAAAAAATTGTCGACTGTGACGACATGCCCATGGAGCCCGTCAGTCATCTGCTGGACGACCCTCATCCCCTGGTTTACCTCGGCCGGTTCGCCCGCTGCTCTCCCGGTGTAAACCTGCAGCCGCCAGGCGTATGATGTCTTGACATCGCATGCTGCCCAGACCTTTATGCCGCATTTCGCAGGCTTTTTGGGGATATACTGGCGGAAACTGCACCTTCCCTTGAACGGTACCAGCTGCTCATCCACCGTAAGGTCCCGGTCTGGACTAAACAACATCCCCAGGCGGTGTGCCCACATGTCCCATATCTGCCGAATGGGAGCCAATTTGTCCGCACGTCGTGCAGGTCGGGTGAGTTTGTCATCAAATCGGAGCGCTCTGGTTATGTGACAAAATCTTTTCTCAGCCACTGAGGCACGGAAAATCTTCCTTCCCGTTTTCTCACTCCAAAGGCTGGCGATGGCCTCGTGCTTTGACCGGTATACACCGGACAAAATTAGCAGCCCCACATAAGCGAGCATTTCGTTGCTATCTAAATCTCTCCAGAATGAGATGTAGCGTCTGCCCTGAAGGTTTGTCATTGCAACTATATGCTGTATAATCCCATCAGTTATTGTTACGGCCCTAGCTGGGCCTCCTGATACTGCCCTTGTGTGGGCGTGGTGTGTTTCTCCGCCTCCTCCTCTTTTGCTCCACCCCCCGTCTCTCTCTTGCTCTTCTCTCTCCCCAGGACACAGCTGCTGCTCATTGGACTCATTTACCACCTGGGCCCAGTCAGCAATCACCTCTCGGAGGTCATATAAGCTGGGGATGAGCTGTGAACAGGGTGGGGTGTTCTCTGGTGTCTCTGCGTTGTGTGTGGTTAGCCTGCTCAAAGTGTGGAGTTGTGGAAACAGCATAGCTGCTTTGCGTGAGTAGTGTGGGCTTGTGGGCCTTGGCAGCAGTAAAGCCAGCTGCTGTTAGTGACAGGGTGAGCTTGTGGGCCCCTGGAAGTACCTCCTCGTGGTGTGGAGTTTTTGTTTGGTTGTTGTGTTCTTTGTTGTTGCAACCCTTTTTTCTCTTTTTCCAAGTGTTATTGGTAAAACGGTGTTGCCGGCTCTTTATGTTAAGATGATCTATAATAAAGACTATTTTATTTACTGAAAACTCTGGTCTGTTTTCCTTTCATTCTGTTCTGGACTCATTTGTTACTGGTCCCCTCACTCACATGCCTAGACCCTTTCGGGGGGAACGTAACAAAGTGGGGGCTCGTCCGGGATATGACTGGAAGGAACAGCAATTGAGTTTTAGTGAGTTGTTTGCCGGTGGCTTGTTTAGTTGTATTGTATCTGCTGCGCTCTCTCTCCAGTTAGCAAAGGGGAGTGTCTAGCTGAGCGTAAGCTCCTCCTTCGGGCACTCATTTTTTATTTTTCCTTTGTTATTTTCGGAGTCATCCCGGGTGGGGATTAGTTCCCTGTCGGGGGTAGGCTTGTCGGTGCTTTGTGCACTTGATGCTTAGCCTTTAAAGTTGCCTCGAGCCTGGTACACTCCAGAAGCTAACTAGGCTAAGATTTTAGTAGGCAGGTCTGGGGAGAGGGTTGGCGGTATTTTTTTATTTATTGGTTAACCTGTGGCCACGCTTTTCCCGCCTGTTTCTCATTTGTGTATTGGAGGTGGTGCTTCTTTGTTGTTATTGTTAGCCTCAGGTAGTTTTTGTTTTAGAGTCAATGGCTACCTTTGATATTGCAGTGTTTAAGGGTGAGCGTGGTGCAGCGTCTCAGCCCGTTCTGCAGGCGCCAGCTCAAGCTGTAGGTCCATTGGTGTCGACACCTGTTGATCAGGGGCTGCCTGAGGACAAACCCATGACAGTGCCTTGCTTCGAACCCCTCTCCATTGAATCAAGTGAAGGCTCGAAGCTGGATGCTAAGCTCCGTGTCCGTCTGGCTCGTCTCCAGCTGGAGAAGGAGCAGCGTGAGAGAGAGTTCCAGCTGAAAAGGGAGCTAGAGCTTAGGCGTTTGGACGCGGAACTGGCTAGGGCTAGGGAGGTTGAGCTGATGAAGGTGGAGGTGGAGGCAGAGACAGCTGTGAGGTTGCGACAGCTGGAACTCCGGCAGGTTTCCCTTCCTCCGACTGCCTCCATTCGTCAGGCCGACACCTCGTTTGACGTAGGGAAAAACAGTCGTCTGGTTCCGATGTTCCGTGACACTGAGGTCGATAGCTACTTCGAGTCGTTTGAACGAATAGCCACGGCCTTGCACTGGCCACGGGATTCATGGGCCATTTTGCTCCAATGTAAGCTGGCGGGTAAGGCTCAAGAAGTCTGTTCCTCGTTGTCAGCTGAGGACAGCTTGGACTATGACAAGCTGAAAAGGGCTATCCTGCTGGCCTATGAGCTGGTCCCAGAAGCCTATAGGCAGCGTTTCCGGGGGTTGAGAAGAGGTCAGGGTCAGTCCTATCTTGATTTCGCCAGGGAAAAAGGTGTTCTTTTCGATCGGTGGTGTGCGGCCTGCAAAGCCACTGACCTGGCTTCGATCCGGGAACTAATGCTCATAGAGGAATTTAAGAACTGCATTGCTGAGCGCATCGCGGTATATATTAATGAACAGAAGGTTTCCTCGCTACAGCAGGCTGCGACGCTGGCTGATGAGTTCGCGCTCGTCCATAAAACCAGTGTCAGTAGGTATGACCGGCGCGATGCCCCAGTGAAGGTTAGTGATGTGCCAGCTACACAGTACCGAAAGGGTGAGGTACTTGTGTCCCATTCCAGTGTGAAACGAAAGTGTTTTTTTTGTTTAAAGTCTGGCCATTTAATAGCAAATTGTGGAGCCTACAAACAGAAACAGTCAGTCTTGAGAGTTAGGAGTGTGCCAGCTAACAAAGCCGATACAGGCGTGGTTTCAAGAGCCAAAACAAAGCTCTGTTTCTTCTGCCACAAACCTGGCCACCTGGTTGCTCACTGTTTGAAAGCAAACTCAAAGCAAAATCGATCTGCTTTCAAAAGAGTGAACTGTGGTTCACAAACCGACAAAGTTGCCAGTCCTAGGCAACAGTTGGAGCATAATTGCTCAGTGGTGTCATTTGGTCACTGTCAGAGATCAACTAATTGTAATTTGCCACCTGATGACGGTCTCTCGGGTCCAGATGACCTACAGTGTGATGGATTGTGTGTGACACAACCATTTCAACCTGCACCTCTGGCTAACCAGCATGCCTTTTGCCATGACCTAGCGAAGAAGCGTCAGAGAAATGTTGCTGTACGGCCTTCTAGCTGCCTGATGGGTTCTCCATATGTGATGGCTCAAAAAACATTTGGCTGTCATTTGGGACACTATGTTGAGGGACTTGAGCCAACCCCGTGCAGTGTTTTCAACCCATCAAAAAGGTCTTGGCAGATTCGGCAGGGTATGCCTAACCGTTATTATGGTGGATGGTAGGTGATATGTTTAAAAGCTGGGTAGGACGTTCTATGACAAACCACTGGTTTGTATTTATGGGAGGGGGTGTTACGGCCCTAGCTGGGCCTCCTGATACTGCCCTTGTGTGGGCGTGGTGTTTTTCTCCGCCTCCTCCTCTTTTGCTCCACCCCCCGTCTCTCTCTTGCTCTTCTCTCTCCCCAGGACACAGCTGCTGCTCATTGGACTCATTTACCACCTGGGCCCAGTCAGCAATCACCTCTCGGAGGTCATATAAGCTGGGGATGAGCTGTGAACAGGGTGGGGTGTTCTCTGGTGTCTCTGTGTTGTGTGTGGTTAGCCTGCTCAAAGTGTGGAGTTGTGGAAACAGCATAGCTGCTTTGCGTGAGTAGTGTGGGCTTGTGGGCCTTGGCAGCAGTAAAGCCAGCTGCTGTTAGTGACAGGGTGAGCTTGTGGGCCCCTGGAAGTACCTCCTCGTGGTGTGGAGTTTTTGTTTGGTTGTTGTGTTCTTTGTTGTTGCGTTCTTTGTTGTTGCAACCCTTTTTTCTCTTTTTCCAAGTGTTATTGGTAAAACGGCGTTGCCGGCTCTTTATGTTAAGATGATCTATAATAAAGACTATTTTATTTGCTGAAAACTCTGGTCTGTTTTCCTTTCATTCTGTTCTGGACTCATTTGTTACTGGTCCCCTCACTCACATGCCTAGACCCTTTCGGGGGGAATGTAACAGTTATGTACAACCTGAAGCTGGAGAGTGGGTCCGTAATTCGGGCTACGGCATAGTGGGTCGGTCCCGGAATAAGCCCCGTGGGTGCTGCGACGTAGCGCAGCGTCTCGGCGTTTGTTGCGGACCATTTCTTCCCATCTTTGGAGGTCCACGCCGCTGCTTCCTCCGGCGTCCTCCCCTCGTTCTCATCTTCAGAAGAAAAATCAGAGGACGACTCCTGGTGATCAGTGTCGAGAGACGAATCATCCGTGTCACCCCCGGAATCAGAGTCACTCTCGGCAGATGAAGAGGAGAGATCCTCGCTGTCAGAGCGCATCAGGATGTCCACTACTTCCTCGGTACCGTGCCATCGTGAAAATGCCTACTCCCGCGCTACGGCTTATTCTTATAACCTCTCCTGCCTGCACCTGCATAAACAAGCTGAGGTTGGCGACAAAATAAAGTCTAATTTGTTTTTTATTCTTGTTTTCATGTTAGATTTGTTTGCATTGCAGGGTGTACTTCAAAGAGGGAAGGCTTTTATCTAAACTTAGAATGAGACAGACACAAATTTTTTTTTCTTTTAGGCAGAGAGACCTTTATTTTATTTATTTTTAAATATAAAGGTCAAAATGCACCCTCTAACAGCCCTAAGGGCAGAAAATGGTCCCGAACGAGCAGCGGGCCAAGCTGCTGCTGCACTCGGGGAATGAGTCTGCCTTTCCCGGGTGTATGTCTCGAGCAGCCCGCTGGAAAAGGTCTATGTTCCAGCAGGCGTCACATGCGGAACAAGGGCGCCACCCGGTGGCCAAATAAAAAAAAATTACAAAATTACAATCCTTGTCCAACACGGAACCGAAACAGAAGCCATCACCCATACGTTAATGGTAATAATTCTGCGGTGAAAAATTGCGTTTATAATGGGTTTCAATGGGGCGATTTATGGCTCTAGGACCTCATGTGGATGGCGGTTTGTAGCTTAGCCACTTTAAGCTAATCTAATAAACGGAGACTGCAATTCTAAAGAAAAAAGAAAAAAAAAGGGTCGGAAGGTTTGGCTATATTCTATTCAACACAGTGAAAATGGCCTAATATTAAAAAACGCTGGGGATGAAAAATGGCTGTAGGTCCTACTGAGGGTTAAACTGCAAAGCAAGCCACGCACATGGTGCAGGCCACTTCTGTGGGCTCTATCAGGGATTTATGTGACTAGTCGACTAATTGTCACTAGTCTGTATCAGACTTACCAGTCGTTCAATCTAATTGTTAACATTTTAATTGATGCCCAATGCTGGTACATTGTGTTCTAAATGTTAGGCAGCGATCTACCACCAGATGGTGCACTGTTGTTGAGAAACACCATAAATCTATTAATCTACCCTGATCTTCTTGTTAACACTGAGATCGCAGATACACGCAGAGGAAATTAGTTTCCTGAGAGGTGGAAAACCTCTCCTTTAGGAGAGCAGTTAAGTCAATGGGGGAGGGGCTCAGAGTAGAGTCACTACTCCTTCACATCAAAAGGTGACAGCCACCTTGGCCAGGAGGCTGTTCCAGCTGGGCACGTCCTACCAGTAGGAGGCCCCAGCATCCTTGGTCATGCTAGCTGCTAGCCAGTTTACATCTATCAGCTGTGGTCAGGAGTAGTCCTTCCTGCTGCCCCCACAACCTGACTAGAAAACGGCTGTATAATGTATTACCTGAATCATTCTCGCCACACTTAGACGTACTTTTAGATTCTCAAATGATTGTCATATTTTAATAGAACATCTTTTGTAGTAATGCATTTTCATTTGTATTTAACAGAATGTGATAAATGGTTTAAGATACCTCTGCGTCTAGTTTGACAGTTTCTATTAATCAGTTCTGAAAATCAACTCAATATCTGAATGTTCCTTAGTTTTACATTAGTTGGTTAGTCTAATTATTTCCCCCTCGATTAGTCGACTAGTAAATAAGACGCCAGGAACATCCCTACTCTTCAGACAAAATGTGAGTATGAATTACACACCAAGGTATTAAAATGGATATGGAGTATGGCTTTGGTTTACCATAAACAGCTGATGTAAGGACATCATTAATGTACTCTGTCCAATGAACACTGGAAACAAGACTGCACTGACCTTGCTGGCAAACCTCAATGAGTTCAGAGTTTCCCCAAAGCTGTCGGGCTCCGGAGCAATGTTAACAAACATCAAGCTGCAAATAAAGACATCCAAAATTAGTGCCAAAGAATAAACAGTCACAATCTGAAGTGATGAGATCAAACGCTGTTAAATATTTTTTGGGGATAAATTCCTTCAGTTTTATGTGTCGTCATTATAAAGATTTGTGATGTCAACAAACTCACGTTTTGCCATTTCCCCCCCAAACATCCCTGAAGGAGGTACGTGAGCTTCGAGTTCCTGTAAGCTACGTAAGTCTCCTGGAACACAAAGGCCAAAAAAATCATTAATACTGTAAATGTAAAGAAAGCAGGTGTGACATCTAAGACTACAGAAACTGCAGCTGCAGACCTTTTTGGCCAGAGCGGCGATAACGACGCCCAGGTTGGACAGTGAGCTGTTGATGGCGGTCATCTCTTTGAAACGGTCACCCTGAGACTGGCTCTTCACCATTCGCTCACTGCCAGCCAAGTCCACCAGGCACAGAGTGGCTACACACACAGAGAAAACCAACTCTTATAGGAAGCAGTGATCCGTTTTTCCTTCCATTAAAGGTAGTTTTAATACTTTACAAAACACTTCTTTTAGCGCTCAGGGGCTCAAACATTAACGTTGAGTCATCAGAGCAGATTTTGCACTGGTTACAGTAACAATAACTAACCAGACTAAATATTATAGATCCAAAAAGAAGAAACCACATTCCTGATGCTGGTACTTCCAGTGTGATACATTTGCACTTGACATCCCTGCCGGCATTAACTCCCTCAATATCCAGCTGGAAGACTGAGTGGGAGCGAGACGAGCGGTCATTCTGGGCTGTCTGGGCAGTGGAGCGATTCTGATTGGCCAAAGCAATCAGACGGAGAACCTGAGAGGACGAGGGAACGTTTTAAAACATAGAGCATCGATAAAGTTTGATGTATTTTCAAAGTTTGGTAACAATTTGTCAGCAGATTTGAAATTAATTTGTTCTGAGCTACAGATGTCTGTCTGCTGTACCTGATCCTCATTGGAGACCCGCTCATAGGTGAGATTAGTGATTGTCAATTCGTTGCTGGCTGTCTTGCGGATCTCATGCTCAGGTCTCTTGCTGGACTTGCCGGTGAACACAAGGTCCCTCAGGGTCTCATTGTAAATTTCGACGAAGCTCGCTGTGAACGTGAACTGTGAAGTGAGTGGGGGTTAATGCCCCACACTCTTTTCTGTCACTGCTTTGAATGCACAGACTGGTCTTAATGTTGATCTTTGTAATCTTCAGTGTTACGACCCGGCTCAAAAGCCGCAACATAAAAACAGAGATGAATAGCAGAGTGTGGGTGAGAAGAGGTTTCATCCTAAAATGGAAAACCAGGTTGGCTAAAATGGCTGGTGCCACCAAGGCAAAGACTAGTGCACTGCCGGGAAGCTTGCCTCAGGTATGCTTTTATCCACACCTGACTAGGTGTGGCCAATTAGCACCAGCTGAAAACACTGAGACGATTAGAAGCTGCAGAGGGACGTAACATTCAGTATTGATATTTGTAAATGTAAACTATGAGGATTTATTTATTTTTAATTCTTTTCTTTTTTTTTCCCTCTTTTTTTCTTTTTCCAAATAAATGTCCCGATTGAGTAATGAAACTAACCCAAAGGAGAATTCTAACAATATTAGACAGGCCATTCAATATGCTTTATCGTGGACAACTCGTGGCTAAAAACCCACACACACACACACACACACACACACACAAACCTCTAATCAAACATGAAAACGGATAATCCAGCTGAAGCTTCAGACAGCCGTCAGACAGTGAAACACTGCTGGACTCGAATAACAAAGACGCTGCTTTGACGGGTGAGGGAGTTTCAACAAGTCTGCAACGACTCAAGCATCAAACTACAGAACTATTCTAGCGGACATGGTGCTCTAATGACTGCTTCATTAACGCAGCTCAGAAAGGATCAAACATATCAATAAATCATAAAACACAAAACGTCTCTTATTGCCCAGGGCTCAGGAAGTGAGTGTGTTCCTTATAGCCTATTAAACCTTAGCAGGTTATTTTGATGTGTTACAGATGAAACAGCTATCCAGTAACATTCAGCTACAAAAACGCTTTTTTATAATTACTTTTTTACAGCTTCGCACTTTTACACAAGTTTTATCATCAGTGTCACAATGGCTGCTGCTAAAATTGAGTACAAGATATTTGTTGGCCTGATTAAAAGGTCTTGATGCGTGCTCAATCATCAGGGAAGTAAATCTCCAAAAGTTGATTCTGTTCTTCTGGACGTAGCGTTTTCAGTCAGAGAAACCAGCCGACTGAAGGAACAATGGGCTGGGAGGTCAGTTCCTTAATCATGATTATGCAAATTCTCATGACCATTGATCAACAACCACTGATCAATGGTCCTGAGTACCATTCACAGAGAGTTGGAGAACGGCTGCAATCACAGCATTGTAAGATGGTGACAGATGTACCCTTAGGCCCCCTCCTTGATTCAGAGAGGGTCTTTCCCTTTTCACGTAAATGGCCTCCTTGACTCCGCCCTCAAACCAGCGTTCATTGCAGTTATTGTTGACAATCACATTGTGTCGTGTAACCATCCAGCTCACATATTCAATGTAAATGATTTGTTGAACTGAAGACATGATGAATGTTCCTGCATTAAAACACATCCAGCCTAGTGTTCTCACTCTCCCTAAATGGATCTGTTACATTAGTGATATATGGGAGTTGTGTTTCAGTCTTTTCCACATGAGGACATTTACATTTAGTTTTTGCTTTACTGATGAGTGGCTGGTTAACCTGCAGTGGTTGAAGCATGTGTCGGTCGTCTGGAAGAGTAGGTGTAGAAGACGTCTTTAATGAATGTAATGCTCTGAAAGTGTCAGTGATTACTGTGAATTCATTATAAAAGTGGATTTCAGTGAATAAAGTGAATAAAGACAGGCCCTCATGGTGACGCTCAGGTGTCCATAAAGTGTAACAGGAGAGCTTTGTCATACTTTCAGAGATTTTACATGAGCCAGTCTTTCAACAATTACATAAATAAATAATTCATTCATTCATCCACAGGAAACACAATGCTCATATCTGAAAGTAAACTCTGATATATATCCCCGACTAGAGTTACTACTAAATAAAGGATCGCCCCAAAATGACTAAATATATAAAGACACTCTCCAGAAGAAGTTAAAGGGATTTTATTTATTGTACAAGCAATATCTTCATAAGAATTACAAATTCTGCAGACATATTACCTTCTTACTGAACCTGAACAACTCACACACAGACGTGTCTGCTGCTTATCTTTGTTCAAACATGATGTTTTATCTTCTCTTCAAAACACATTACTCATCTTTCTGGCATCGTGTTACATGAAAACACCTGCATTCTACCTGTGTCATTGTACCACAAAGACAATGATTGCAACACTGTGCTTGCAAAATAGAAGAAATAAGACGACCAGCAAATACATAAAAGATGGTAAAAGTGATTCCATCTTTGTGTCTCCTCCCATTGTTTCCCCAGTCTGTCTAGTTCCCATATTCCCAGGACACCGCTGGACAACAAGTGGGTATTCCAAGACTGAGAGACAGCCAGAGTTGGCAAAAGATCAGACATTCTCCACTTAAGTAGAAGTAAAAATACTATTGTTCCAGTGAAAGTTAAAGTACTGATTCAACTTCATTACTCAGCTAAAGCAAAAAAGTACAGGCTCGAAGCGCTTACAGAGAAAAGCAGACAACAGAATACAACAGAATGCTGATGGCGGCAGTAACACACACTTGGAGGAGAGGCTCCAGCCGTCCATTCCAGCCCTATCCCTAACATTAACTCTAACCATAACTTTAACCTTAACCCTATCAGGTCTTGTTTTACAAAGCGATTCATGATTAGAACAAAAAACACATTTACACATACCGATGATTTGTCACATAGCATCGTTACCTGTTGGGATGAGAACGTGTTGTTTCCAGAGCACCACAAATTGGGGTGTCTGTAGCTCAGGTAGAGCAGGAAACCTACTAATCAGAAAGTTGCTGGTTCAATCCCCGCCTGCTCCAGCCTGCATGCCAAATATCCTTGGGCAAGATGCTAACCCCAAGTTGCTCTCCGATGCATCCATCGGGAGGATGAATGCGTATTAATGTTAGATAGAAAGCACTTACAGAGAAAAAGCATAGAAAAAAGTGAGTGCATGAATGAGGCAAGTTGTAGAGAGTAGAAAGGTTTTATACAAGAACCAGTTCATTTACCGTTATATTTTAGTTTCATTTTCAGTTCTGTACTTTTTACATGTAATATTGATTCATTAGATTGACTACATGCATTAGACCTAACTTGCTGACAGCAAATTTAAACAACCGTAATAATTTAGTTTCAGCGTCTGAAATATTTATTTAGTTTGTTTTTTGTTTTCTTTTTGGCTCCTGATATTAGTCAACTACTATTTGTCAATGTTGAACTAATAATGAATCTAAGAAAAGCTATTTGTCACGGTTGGCCAGCGTCAACCGTGGGGATGTGAGGAAGGAGGAGCCAGGCACGGAGCTCTGAATGCAAGCAGTGCGTTTATTTACAGTGAATGGAAAATAACAATAAATCCGCAGTGCGTTCCCGACTCCCGTGAAATGTCCTCTTCCCAGTGCTAGTGTTCCTTGTCTCCGCTCCTCAGTGTCTGAGCACCCCGTGCTCGCTGCCCTCTCGTCTCCACGCTTCTCCTGGGGAGATAACAAACAGGCAGCCGTAAGACACATACAATGCGGCAGACTATCCGTACTGACTGGCCGAGAGACTAACGTGAAGTCACGCAATGATCCAGCGTCAGAGAGAGCGCCACCGCATTCTTAAGTAGCTCCTCCGACAAGGCTTGATCAGCTGTGTGATGGTCTTCAAGTGTGGCCAACCACCTGGCAGGGCCACACCCACCAGGCCTGAAGGTGCCTGTAAACAGGTGCTCTCAGAAACTCTGGCATCCACACACACACAGATATACCTGCAAGCAGGGAGAACGAGGGACAGCACACCAAAAACACACATGTCCATAACTGCTGGGTCGTTTAGACTCCTGAGCTGTGCACGAGGGGTCGAACACCCACTGGAAGGCCGGGCACTGGTTTTCAACCGTAATATACCTGATGTGCTCAGGTAACCTGTAGCGCCATGAAACCACTGTCACACCAGGGCGCATAAAAATGATGCTTTAAGAGACTGATGGGATCGGGCAGCAGGGAAAACATCCACAAAATGCTACTTTCAGTTTGACTCCCTAAGACTACCTAAACTAAGTAGAGTCATTACATGCTTGTTAAAAGCAAACTCTCATATAGTTTTTAATGTGCTTCTTTCATTACAATGACTAGATAAAGAATGTGGCCCTGTCTCTATTTAACACTGGCTACCCCAAAATGTTTCCAAACCTACAACCGTAACTTTCACTGAGAGATTTTTAGACACGGTTATTGAAGCTGTGGGGTTAATTTTTTAAGTAACATGAGAGAGAGGCAGCAGCATACTGTTAGATTATAATATTATTTTATGCCATGTTATACCCCTAACTAAAGATTGTGAATTATTATGTAGTTTTAGTTTGCATTATTCTCCTGAATTAGAAGAAGCTGACAACTATTGCATTAGTTAAACTGATTTGCATTAAAGTAGACTGCTGATTTATTGTGGATGAATGATATTGTTTTATGATGCATAATACTGCTGCAGAAAGCCATCGCCTTATTTGTCTGATTAGAAGAGAACAGAGCATGCTGGAGTTTTCTGCCCCAACTCAGCAGGAGCAGATAAACGGGGAGCCAAGGTCGTAGCTTAGGCGCCGTGTGAGAGAAAAGCATGTGAATGTTTAGGCTTTTATGATAAGGTGGAGGCACCAGAGGCTATAAGAGTTTGAGCAATGCTCCACCATTTTGAGATCTGAGGCTGTCTGCATCAGTGTCCGTCTCCCACGCGTGTGATCATCATCGTTTGACTCAACCCGACCGGACCAGTGTTGTTATTGTGATTTTTCTCTTGTCTCCATCCCCAGTATTTTGAACCTTAACAGTACCGATTTAAAATCCTACATGTCTTTGTTCTCAGGTTTTCACGTTCACAAACTTTGGTGTCCACGCTATTTGCCTGCCAGGCTGACAATGATTTAGATCACAGAAATCCAACAACATTTTTAAGCTGTTATTCCTGGTTTCACAGTGGAAAACTCCGGGTAACGTCCATTATCTTTGCTCCTGTATAAGACTTTCCTGAATGCTGAGGTTTGGTCTTCCACATGAAATTCAGTACTTTTGTTTCAGTTTCATTAATGATGCATTGATTTTGGACATCGATGTAATATATATGTGATACACGACAGTCTTTGAGTCCGTCCTTCTCATATATAATCCCAGTGTTTTTGCACTTCAGATGATTCCAGTAATGACTGATTTAAAAAAGAAAAGTGAAATATTTCTAATGAACTCACCACGATTCTTATTACAAACTTCATTAAGAGCTGCTGGATCAACAGGGGTGTCCTGGATTTGTTAGTAATATAATATAGTAATATATTATTATTAGTTTTAATTATTTAGTCAAAAATCAATTCCAGACTGCTCTGAGCAACATGCTGCAGCGAGAGTCCTGACAGGGACTAGAAACAGAACATTTATTGGCTCCCTGTTTTATCCAGAATAAAAGATTCTTTTTTCTTTTGTGTCCCGTTTGGATCTATAGCCATCAGAATTGTTGTCTTAAGGCCAAGAAAGATGCCAAGAGGATTTATTTTACCAAGTGGATCATCATGGCCTTGCCATATTGGTCCATTTGATTGACCTTTATTATAATTATGAATTTATTTTATTTTCAGTTGCTACAAACGGGACAGACATGACTGTGGGATAGGACAGGGAGAAAGAATGAAAGAAAGAGAGGGAGAGAAAGAAAACCAAAGGGGAGAAGAGACGGTGAGAAGGGGGGGAAGAGAGAAAAAAAAACCAAAACTCCTGGGTCACCTGTATGGAGAAAAAAAAAACAGAAGAGAAAGCAAACAACAAAGAGCAACATAATAAGAAAAAAAAAGCACCATCACAATAAACTAGCTAGCAGTAGATATCAATAGTTACTAAATAATAAATGATATTGTGCAGCACGCAAGATAGACAGCGCACAATGTGCTTTGAGGCAGCAGCCAAGAAAGCTGTAGTCCGTGTCTGTGAATACCCGTGTGTACACCTGTGTGCATACCTGCGTGGATCAGCATGCTTGTATTCCAAAGGTTTCTCCATGTAACGATCTGCTAGGGAGTGTGTGTGTGTGTGTGGGGGGGGGGGGGGGGGGGGGGCACAGCCCCGTCCTCCAGGGCATGAAGCAGGTATGAAGGAGATCAAAACTCGAGACATCCAGAGGCCCCCAGAACACAAGACACCAAGGAAGACCAACAGAGGGGCAGCCGCGCCACTGTCCCAGTAAGAGCTGAGGAGAGTCCCAGATGAGGGCTCATTCAGCAGCCGCAGAGCAGAAGCCAGGGGGAGTTGCAGTGACGCGCCCGTGAGCTCCGCCAGCAGCCAGCTGTGCCTGAGTGACCAAGCCCCAGGCCGAGAGGCCGGGGGCACCCCACCTCCGGAGTGCCCCAGGCTCCCAGCCCCGACAAGCGGCCGCCAAGGAGTGAGCCGGTGTGTACCCGGACGCCCACCCCCAGACACAAAGAACCACCAACGCACCGACACCTGAGGGAGTCCGCCACCGGCAGGGGAAGTGGTGGTGGGGGGAGATAGGCCTCCAAACCTTGGAGGGCCTGAGATGTCCCCAGAGAGGTGGCGTCTGATACCCAACCTGACATATAGACACAGACATACAGGCACACACAGACACAAACATCCATTCCCCCCCTCATGCTCTCATATGCACTTACTCCACACTCAACCAACGTGGAGACAGACATAAAGAGACGCTGTACACACGATCACACTCCCCAAGCGTACTCTACGAACTGGGTCTAGGTACCCTTGCCCCTGGAGGGGGGAACTGCACCCAGACCCAGGTAGTGTTACCCTTTTCCCTGCAGTGGGGAGAGGCAGACCGCCCCGACTCCGCAGCAGCAGGGAGGCCCCACACCCCAGACCGCAGCCGGACGGCCAACTCCTCCTAGCCCCCCCGCTCCAGCAGGCCGCAGAGGATGGGGGTGAGAGAAGACTCCAAACCTCCCTCCACCCGCTCATTGTAGTGTTGATGCATGTGTGTTCTAAGGTGTAATTAAAACCCAGGAGGGCATGGAGCTACCTGCCAGAGAGCAGCAGGTAAGCGCATAGTCCCTCCTGCTAGCCCTCAATGTCTACGTGTATTTAAAATTGAGAGGTGGGCAACGATGCCAGGGGTGAGGTGTACACCCTGATGGTAACTTGGACTCCGTGTATCGTGCCCACCCCCAAGATCCTATATGTATGTGCAATGAGGGTGTGAGTAATGTGAATGTCTAAGTTGTGGGATAAAATTGTCCATCTCCCACGCGTGTGATCATTAAAATCATCGTTTGACTTAACCCGGCCGGACCAGTGTTGTTATTGTGGTTTTTTTCTCTTGTCTCTTGTCTCCATCCCCATATTTTGAACCATAACAATACACACAGAGCATCAGTGATAGAAAGCTAGGCTAACATAGGGTAGCTACCTGTTCAAGGAGAAACATGTATAGGCCCATCTCAAGTGCCAGTGAACATCTAAATGATTCAGGGAAGACTTTGGAGAAAGTGCTGTGGGGAGATGAAAGCAAATTCCAATTATGTGGCTTTAACTGACCTTTTGAAATAGGAGTGTGATGCAAAAAATAGCATCCCCGCAGTCAAGCAGAGAGATGGAAACATTATGATGTGGGCTACAGGACGACTTAGTCGGGGTTCCAAGCAGTCAGGAAATGTGACATCGTCAGACTGCAGGCCACGGATTGGCTTGTCAGTCGCGGCACTCAATGAGTCATGAGACGGTGTCTTTCACTAAAATCAAAACTGCAGTTTTTTAAAAACCCTGCAACAAGGCAAATAGCTGCACAACACCGTGGTTTCCAAGTGTGACAAAAAGCCACAGATACATCATTCACACATTCACACACTGGTGATGGCAGCTACATTGTAGCCACAGCTGCCCTGGGGCGCACTGACAGAACATTGCAGAACCTTCAGCACCTCGTATGAAAAATATTTGACTGTGTGCATGCTTTTAGCACTGTTTGGATTTGAGAAAATCTAAAATAAATCGAAATTTGCTTTTAGAAGTTGTTTTATAAAGTTCAGTGGTATATTATGCATACAATAGGACATCTATTTAGATTTACATCTTCCACAGAAAAAACTGCACATTACTGAAACTTAGTATACTGGACTTTGTTGTTGTCCCACACAGGTTCAGTTTCGAGTGGTAGATGGCTCAGTGCTCAGTCAACCAAGATTTTATGATAGTGGGCACAATGAGATAGATAAGCTGCTTGTAAACAGTACTTTTATGCTCTCTTTTTCCATTTGGATAAGAAAGAAAGAACCAGGAAACAAAGGCAAACAAATAATCTGTGCCTTTATCCCAGATTCACATTATAGGAACAGCTGCTCAATGACCACTGTAGTCTTTGCTTACAGCACTTTTATCTAGATCTATGCAAAGTGATCCACTACACCTACTTTTACAGTTAAATCATTTTATGAGCACTGATGCCATTTTAATCTGAGTTTCTACTCAAATACAATCAGTAAAGAAAAACACAGTCTGTGACGTTTGTTTTGAAGGAAAAGGTATTCCCTGCAAATGTTTATCTGTGTGAGACTATTCAGAAAACAGTCATTTTGTTTTATAGGTGAGACACTTGGCCTCTTTTTTCCTTGTTCTACGTTTGTCTTTTGTCCGATTACTCTGGAACACAAGATGGAAAACTGATATTCTCATGTTAAAAATATAGAAAAAGGATTTTATCACCCATAAATGTTAACTTCTCATGCCTCTAAGCACAAGCAGGAGCAGAAGTGCCCTCTGAAGTTTGTGTGTGGAAGTGCAAAAGGTAACAGCACCTGGTTTTCCCAGGCGGTCTCCCATCCAAGTACTGACCAGGCCCGACCCTGCTTAGGTCACGATATCGGGCAAGCAGAGCTGAAGAGGAGGATGCAGGAGGCCTGTGTGTGTTCAGCAGCCTGCTGCATTGGAGTTTGCCTGGTAACAGATGACTCAAACAGCCCACACACCCGCTGGACGTGACCGCAAACATGCCCCCCTACACCTTTTACATAGCCCGGCTGCTCGAGTTCTTTTGCTGGTTTTTCCCGCGACCCCCCACCTTCTTCAAATCCAACAAAAGTGGTATCAAACGTTTATGCTACGTTTGTGCTGTAAAAATTTTTGTTTGTGCTGCTATCATTTTAAAGATATTCAAGAAAATTTCTAGAGGTCCCCAGAGGTCAACCAGCCCCCCCACATTAATTAAATCAAACAAAACTGGTGTCAATCAACTGTGCTACGCTTGTGCTGGTTTGTGCTGCTAAAATTCTCGTTTCTGCTGCTTCTGTTTTAAAGATATTAACGAAAATGTAAAGGTCAAAAGGTCTCTTCAGTATCCTTCCTGATGGCAGCAAACTGAAGACGCTGTTGAAGAGATGAGTGGAGTCACCTGTAATGAAGAGGACCTTTCGAATGAGGCAGGCACAGTAGATCTCCTGGGGAGGGAGGCAAGAGAGGACCCTGCAATCCTCTCCACTGCTCTCACTACCCGTTGTCATATTTTTCCTGCAGGACCCAGTGCAGGAGTCATACCACACAGTGATGCAGTTGGTGAGGATACTTTCAATGGTGCTCTTTAGAAGGTGCTCATAGTGGGGGTTGAATCTCTTGTCAGCAGAGTGAAGAGAATTGTTATGTGCATTATTATTCAGCCCCCTTTGGTCTGAGTGCAGTCAGTTGCCCATAGACATTGCCTGATGAGTGCTAATGACTAAATAGAGTGCACCTGTGTGTAATGTAATGTCAGTACAAATACAGCTGCTCTGTGACGGCCTCAGAGGTTGTCTCAGAGAATACTGGGAGCAGCAACACCATGAAGTCCAAAGAAACACTCTGATGGACGTGTGGACAGCAATGCTGCCTTGAACAGTACCGATGTTTCAGGGCTGGGTGACGTTGTTGGGTGGGACATCTACATCCTGACATATCAAGGTTACTTTACTTTTAGGTCAATTTGCTTTACAGAAAAATAATAGCATTTGTCATCAAGATATTTATATGACTGCACTTGCTCAGGTTTGTCCAGATTTCAAACTGTTCTAAAAGTCTTTTGATTGAAATCTGGGGCTGTGTTATTGAAAGAAGCAGAGAAATCGATGAACTGAAGTCCTTTACTCTCTACATGTTTGACAATCAGGTGAAGTAGAATCAAAAGCACGTCCTCCACTCCTCTATTGGGCTTATGTGCAATCTGCATTGAATCAAGCTGAAGTTCAGTGTCTTCCATAATCACATTTCTGATGATTTTTTCAAAGACTGAGGTGAGGGCAGCAGGCCTGAAGTCGTTTAGAACTTTTGGACGACTAGATTTAGGACCAGGAACCACAACAGCTTCTTTCCAAAGAGAGGGCATGAATGATTTATTCAGAATAACCTAAAATATGGGACTGAGTTGTCTGTGACGGTTCTCAGTCATCCAGGTCATTGTAGACTAAGGAGCTTGCAAAGAAAAGCGTCTGGACTTCTTTGAGTTGCTTGAAGACGTTTCACCTCTCATCTGAGAAGCTTCTTCAGTTCTAAGGGTCAGTTGGTGGGGAGTCCCAGATTTAAACCCAGTGGGAGTTTCCCCCCAAAGAGGGACAAAGGACCCCCTGATGATCCTCTACGTAATCACATGAGCCAAGGTGTGAAAGCGGGTGGGGGTCCTAATCAGCCAGGGTTTCGGGTGAGCTCATTGTGAAACCTGGCCCCACCCTATCATGTGATTTCCTGAGGTCAGATGGCCCAGGATGTGAGTGGGCGTTAAGGCGTCTGGGGAGGGAACTCAAAACTGGATTATAGATTATTTATATTATATATTGATATTATTTATCTGAATATTTATTTATCATAACTCTGTTTCTACACTCACTTTATATGAGTGCTTGTTGTTTCTTGTATATTTGCTGCTATGACAACTCAGTTTCCCTCCTGGATTAATAAAGTTTCTCTGATTCTGAAATACAGTGAGCCATTATATTTGTAGTTTCTAACTAACAATATAAAGGCTCTGCAACCGATAGTGCCACAGCACATCCCACTGGCAGCTGAAGGAGCTTTTATACAAAGGACTTTGTAATTGAAGCTTTATTTATACAGGTCGGCTCATTGAGACTCAATGTCTCATTTACAAGAGAGACCTGTTCCAGACACACATATTAAAATTACAACAATAAGAGAAAAGTTTGTGTAATGTACTCAGTCACATTAAAAACGAGAACAAGTTCCCAGAGATGGTTTCACAAAAACATGTGTACGTCTTTTGAAGTCTGCAAGTGAAATCAACGGAGAGCCTTAAATCCTTCGGTTATGTTTTCCATGAAGACGGAGCAGAAAAGGAGAACGCCTTCTTCCCAAGCTCTGCATGAACTGATGGAACAGTGAATGTAATGATGTCCTGAGACTGCAGGCTGTGACTAAACTGTTTGCCTAACATGTACTCTGATGAATAGGAGGCAGTAACCCAGAAACAGATTGATAGATAAAATGATACTAATGGACCATCCTGTGTAAGACCAATGAGGACCAGTTAACCAGAGAACACAGAGTATAGTGGTGTTCTTCTGTTGTAGAGAAAGATTAAAAATATAAGACACTGGCTCAGCTATGATATTTGCAGCCAAGTGCAAGAAGGAAGGAGAACGATTGTGAGGACGAGTTTCTGGTGTTGGGGCTATTCAAAGCCTTACAAACCTCTTCTACTGTGACAGGTGTGAAGGTAAAGGTATCAGTAAGCAGGAACTACGAGCAGAGTTGTGTGCAAGAGGTTTACCATCAGATACTGTGCTGAACAAAGAACAAGAAGCAACAAAGTGTTTGTTAAAGCAACATTTCAGTTTTGTGTGACACAGGAGTGGAGTCGATATTTAAGTGAGGAGGAAGCTCTGAGGAGTCACAGCTGGCAGAGACACTTTATAGTTTGCCAAAACCTCCTACGGTCGTTTGGACTGTCAGTCGTTAAAGTAAAAAATAGTTACATCTTGATGATGGAGGCAGTAATCCGATTACACAGCTAATGAAAACGTAGCCAATCAGCATCAGAGCCAGACTTCCTGCCCAGGCCTGGTTTCTCTCATGTAGGAGATCGGCCGGTACTGAACCAAACCAGGCCTGTCCCGACCTTTCACCCTGACCTGGCAAAAAGGGGCGTGTCTGTCCACAAAGTAGACACAACTCTCCTGTAAATGTTCCCAAACTGACATTGTCAGCCTGTTTAATACGACCCCAGTTCAAACTGATGCGGGCTCGGAGCGTGAGATTTTAGTGTTTCTCACAGCACCAACTACGCAGTGATCACTCAGGTCGTTGGCAAAAACTGCAGATGTGGAAAACTTACGCAGCATATTAGTTAAAAAGGTCAATAAGAGCAGATTTATCTGGGTGTTTAGGATCAAGGCGTGTGAGGCTTTAAATAATTTGAGTCAGTTTTAAAAACAAGCAGCGTGCCTTAAAATCATCAGACACAGAAGAAAGCCAGTCCCAATGAAAACCATCCATCTGAAAGACGTCATTAAAATGCAGCTCAGATAAAAGTTGAACCAGAGACGGTGATGTGCTGGGGGAAGCAGGTGGAGGCTGATAGCAGCCAACAACAGTCTGATTTCCAAACAGATCAATAGTTAAGGCCAAGATTTCAAATGGCTGAGGTGCAGATGGAGAGAACAAGACTTGAGCAGCAAGACAGAGCTTCACATAAACTTCCAGACCTTCGCCTTTTCTGGGACAGTCTGAGAGCTAAATGTTAAATCCATCAGTTGCTACGTTTTTATCCAGTAAAGATTTGGAAAGTCTCAGAAACAACAATGATACCAGCACTGGTTGAACAGGCCCAGATTCCAATCATATCCATGTCAGGAAGCACACGACGTGATGCACGTGTAACCCAGACAGTTTTTAACATCTGCTGGTGTTTCACATTCAGCCAGAGGCCCAGGGTTAGGTTGGATACCAGACAATAATAAAAGCATCGTTATTAGACTCTAGAGCTCGTTTATAGCTGACACCACATGTAGAGTTTAAGTTCACACAGAGACGATGACATTTTTCTACAACCAGCAAACAATAAACAAGAAATGTAACAAGAGTTTCAGAAGAAGCTGTTTTACAGAGAAATGATTCCCTGAAGACAAAATTATTATTATCATCTTTATTTCTCCAGGTGAAAATTTAATTGAGATTAAAAATGTTGTTTTCAAGAGAGACCTGGCATCGTGGCAGCAAGAGTCAGAAATACATCATAATTCAAACAAATACAAAATAGGAAAAACATCCTACATAAACTTCATAAAGTTTCATTAACAGACTTTGAACAATGGACTTCAAACTTCCCCCCAAAACAACAGAAACACATTTGAAGACAATGAATGACATTTATCCCTCTAAAGAAGGACTTAGACTACGATTTAATATGAATGAGAACATGTTCATAAATGGATGCAACCAAAGATTTCATCAATCCCTGATTTAGAGACAACAGAACGTTTGGTTTGATTTCAGAAGATAAGAATGACGACTGAGTTGGAAGATTGTTTTACGTTTAGTCAAATCTTTCATACATAAAGTCGGATTACAAAATCATCCCCTAAGTTTGTTGTTTTATTCAAGGAATTGAAATTATAGAGAAAATCTGTGAAATGACTTAAAGAAAACAAACCACAAAAACTCTGATACTCTAAACCCCCTGGTTTAGGTCGGACACCTTTCTGATGATGAGTGCATCTAACATTTCCTCAGAAGTCAATGTGCCATATGATTGCATTAGCAATAAATTACACACTATATAGAACCACTTCATAGGATTATATTTGTGCGCAGATGTTTGCAGCTATCAACGAATATTTATCAGCTATTTTGAAACAAAGAAAGACTTTTTATCCATAACAGCAAATGAAATGTACAACAGAAAATACAAATGCTATTTATGGTCTCCTCACAACAATGATAAGAAAAATAAACTGGGCCAATATGGCATGTTTGTTAATACAGAGACACACATGTTAATGTGATCTCTGGTCTCCTCTGAGTGGGAGTTATTATAACTGACTGTAAAAAGTCAGCACAAGGAAAATAAACTCCACCTAAACTTGGTTTATATCTGACCCAGACAGACTGCAGGTCATAACTTCTTACCTGAAGTTCAGTTCACCTGACACTCGGACCGGCAGCCGCCTCAGGTCTCTGCTCCTCCTGCCTCCCCTTTCCCTCATCCACCTGCTGCCTCTGTGGAAGCTCCGCCATAGCCACCACCAAACAACTGACTTATTTTTACACATCGACCAGCATCCGGCCAATCCGCCATCTTTCATTGTTTATACCGTTACAAAAAAATAAAAAAACATCATCGGCCCATTAAAAACGAAAAATCACCATCAGTATGCCCGATGGCCAGTCCAGCTGTGGTCGTGCCATCAGTTAACCCTTCACGTGGCAGCTGTGACACGCGTGCCCAGGGTTGCCGACCCCTGCTCTAAAGCATCTGATTTGGATTCCTGAGATCAAATATATTTTCCTTTGTGTTTGTTTTCTTCCCATTTGTGGCTTTAATGTAGTGTTACATCCTGTTTGTTTGCTTCCATCTGTATACATGTCCAGATTCACTGTTATGTTTCTATTCTTACATTGCTGTGTGATCACTGTTCCCTCTGCTGACTGATGTGACCTTTTGTATCTCACACTGATACTTGTCATATTTGTATCTGCGCCTAAAAGATAAAAAGTTTTCCACGCTAAAACACAGCTCCACCTCCTGCAGTTCTCCCTCTGAACCACTAGATGTCTCTGTTATCTAAATGAAGACGTGCAGCACAGCAACCAGAGCAGCGCTCAGATCACACATGTCCTGTTATTATGTATAAAAGCATGAAACAGGTGAGACAGGTGGGATCAATATTAATGTTGTGGAAATATATGAAAAAGCAACAGAAGAGTGAAAACATTTCCTGTTTCTAGAAAGATCTTTCAGCTCACAGCTGCTCACAGACTGTATTTACAAGTGACAAACTGCAACTCTACAGTACATCTACAGTATATATCAAATATATTCTGTATTCAAATCTATTGAGTGATGTTTGAAAGTCTTTCCAGGTGAGTTTGATCCAGGAGGGTCTGAAGCCAGAGTCAGACAGAGACTGTGCAGAGACTGTAGAAGGACAGAGCAGCAGCAGAGCAGTCCAGATACACTGATGATCCTCTGTCAGATCCAGAGGGACACACAGGGATGATGCTGGACTCTACATTGTGTCTGACAGTGGAGCTGTTCTCAGAGCAGTTCACTCTGCAGCACTGACAGTCATCTGCACTTCTTCTCATTCCTCTGTCAGTCACTGCTGGATGAAGCTCTCCTCTCCACCTCCCAGTAACATGGCCCAGTCAGAGCGTCTCTACACACAAGCTGCTGCTGCTTCAACCTCTCTGGATCATCAGGACACAGCTCCTCCTCTCTCAGCACACACACCGTCCTGTTTACCATCATCAGCTCCACCTGCAGAGAGAAGAAGGAAGAGCAGAGGAGATAAACGAGTGTTTCCAGAGACTCTTCATCAGCTGTCAGTCAGTGATGCAGCACATCCAGTATAAAGAGCAGCAGGGACTTCAGTGCTGGGACTGTACTAGGACTCATTGTTGCTTCACTTTTTCTAATCTTTGGATTTTTATTGAAGTTGATGAAAATGTTTTTCCCTCCTAGTTTGAGTTTGGACTTTCATTCATTAGAAGAACCTTGGTGTGTCCACTCTGAGCTCTGTAGGAACCCCAACAACAAGCCCAACAATCCAGATGGACGGTTCCAGCTGTTAACTGGAGGAATTCCATCCAAACATCTGCTCTCACTAAATTCTTCCTCACCTACAGACTGTGTTCTTCACTGCTTTAAACTTGGAAATGAATGCAGTCATTGGTCTGCGTGCTGCTTTGTTCAGAGAGCTGATTGGCTGTTGACAGCGTTTGATCAGAGCGTGTCAGCCGTTACTATGGTGACCATAAAGGTCAGAAACAGGAAGTGTTTGTGTCCAATCCTGAAGCCTGTCACCATTCTCCTCTCACAGCTTCACTGAGAAGCTGCAGCTTTACAGGAAACACTGGATCTTTGTTTCATACTGACTGTGTTTAGTACAATACTGCTGACAGCACCACCCACTCACTCCATCACTCTACTGACCACAGAGTCTCCAGTCTGTAGTCTGGACTCTGCTGAAGATCAGACAGCTGCTTCACTCCTGAATCCTGCAGCTTGTTGTTGTATCTCAGCTCCAGCTCTCTCAGATGGGAGGGGTTGGACTTCAGTGCTGCTGCCAGATAATCACAGCTGATCTTTGACAAACCACAGTCCATCAATCTGTATAAAGAATGAAAGATGTAAGTTTATTAGACAAAGTGTGAGCTTGAAATCATTCAGTGTTTCATCATCTGTTCAGAGCTGAAGAAGGTTCAGAATGTAGAAGTTTAGAAAATGGAAACTCCAAACAGCTGAAGCCAACAGGAAGCAGCTTCAAACAGGAAACTGTGCAGAGTTTCAGACTATATGTCCTGATGCAGCCAGTTGGATTTTGGAGATTTGAATCTCTGTTCTGTGACTAAGTCCTTGAATCATTTCTTCCAGTTGGTCCAACAAGACAGACTAAGTGTTGGACATGTGTTGTGGCTCCATTAGGGGAGCTTCTAAATGTGATGTGATGGCCCCTCTGGGTCTGTCAGGTCACAGGACTGAAGAGAGCTCAAACTGGGCACACAGTTGTTCCAGTCTGGACCAAAGACTCTATACTGGGACTGAGGGACTGCTTTGACTGCACCCACTGGGACTTTTTAAAGGCTCATGTTCTCACGTAGATCATCGATTTCTACTTACATTTCTTTCTGGGAAAAATGGGGATTACTTTGGAAACAGGAAGTATTTTCCCCAATAAGCAGCCCTGGATTAGTAAATCACTCCAACATGTTCTCAGGCAGAAGAAGCTGTCTTGTTATGAGGGAGAGAAGAAAAAGATTGAGGCACAGAAACTTGTTGAAAGAGAGATAAAGCAGCTAAAATCAGGTGTAAAAGTAAAGCAGAGGATGAGCTGAATAAAGGACACTCAAGGCTGGCTTGGAAAGGAATGAAGTCCATGGTGGGGATGCAGAACAAGGAGCAAAGATGAATGTGATGCTGAATCAGCAGAAGACTTGGACTCATTTGATTCCAGCTTTGATATCATTGATTTCAATGAAGAGCTTTGTGATTGTAGCAAAGGGCTGGTAGCTCTGAGAGTCCCACTGATGAGGTGTTTGTGTGGAAATCTCTTAGTGGGACCAAAGAGAGAAAAAGCCCTGGTCCTGATGCTGTGGGAGGGAAATGATTGAAGTGTGCTGTGAGGAACTGACTGGGAGATCTTCACACATTTTCCAGTCCTCCTTGGAACAACAGGAAGTTCCCAGCATATGGAAACAAAGGTTAAGTGTCCTATGGCACTCAGTGATGATGGTGCTGTGGCCCCACCACCTCCACCTCTTTGTAAAGGAACTAACTGTAATCTGAAGCTTCAAATGGGACTAAGACTTCCTCCACTAGGTGGCAGTGTCTGATGAGAAAGTGTTAGTGGAGCTGGCCTGGAGTCAGAAACAGGAAGATGCAGGATTTGGGCTGAAATGGGGGAAAGTGGTTCGCACTAGTGCCTTAAAGCAAGAAGGTTGTAGGTTGAAGCTTGTTGGCCTTTCTGTGGAGGTTGGATGTTCTCCCACAGTCCAATGAAATGCTGCTTAGGTTCATTGGTGCTTCTAAATTGGCTGTAGGTGTGGATGTGAGAGAGTGCTTCTCTGTCTCTCTCTGTTGGCCCTGTGATGGACTGCTCACCTGTGCAGGTGGACCACGCCTCTTGCCCTATGACAGCTAGGGCACAGGCTGCAGCCCTGTGAGCCTAAGCTGAATAAACAGTTAGCAAAAATGATCCATAGATGGCCTGAAATCCCCCAGTTAGCAGTTTGGTAGATAGCTATGACATGCTAATCCCATCCAGCAGCTGTATTCTACCTGTAAGCTGATCCCTGCTGAGCCAAAGCACTTTTTCATATACAAATTACAACCTTTAATAGAAACCTATTGGTCAGCATCTTATTAGCCTGCTGTTAGCTTCATTCCACAGAAAACTGAGAGAAACTAACAGAGTTGATAAAGAATAAAGAGAAATGTGCTGATTTAAAGCCTTTGAAGTGCTTCAGATGATCTCTGTCCACTTCTGTCCACTCATTCATTCATGTAAGCTTTCTAATGCAGCTTTGATCTTCACAGTCTGCTTCATGAAACTCATTCTAACCCTGAATGTCAGAGTGTTCCTCCTTCTCTTTCCCATCATTCATGCTGGCAGTGGAGGAGATTTGGATGTTGGACTGTGTTTTGGATGATGTGTGTATGTTTGTGTTGGACTGCTGTCTGTAAAGCAAACGCACATTTTGCTTTGGATTTCAGTGTCAGACAGACTTTAAGGTGGAATGAAGAGTTGGAGAGTTTCACAGTGAATTATCCAGTGGAGGATTTTTCTTCTTCTTTGAAGGTTTGAAATGTGAACATTGTTCTGCTGCAGTCAATGGACTAAACCAGAGAAGAAGAAAACAGACTTTACCATGAAGATCCTCAGTGTGGATCAGTATAATATCAGCCTGATGTCTGCAGTTTAGTGTCAGCACAACTTTCACATCATATTCATCTCAGCACAACTAAAACATGCTGACTGACCTCAGAGTTTCAAGTCCACATCCTGGACTCTCCAGGAAACCACACAGATGCTTCACTCCTGAATCCTGCAGGTTGTTGTTCCTGCTCAGGTCCAGCTGTCTCAGATGGGAGGGGTTGGACTTCAGTGCTGCTGCCAGATAATCACAGCTGATCTCTGACAAACCACAGTCCATCAATCTGTATAAAGAATGAAAGATGTAAGTTTATTAGACAAAGTGTGAGCTTGAAATCATTCAGTGTTTCATCATCTGTTCAGAGCTGAAGAAGGTTCAGAATGTAGAAGTTTAGAAAATGGAAACTCCAAACAGCTGAAGCCAACAGGAAGCAGCTTCAAACAGGAAACTGTGCAGAGTTTCAGACTATATGTCCTGATGCAGCCAGTTGGATTTTGGAGATTTGAATCTCTGTTCTGTGACTAAGTCCTTGAATCATTTCTTCCAGTTGGTCCAACAAGACAGACTAAGTGTTGGACATGTGTTGTGGCTCCATTAGGGGAGCTTCTAAATGTGATGTGATGGCCCCTCTGGGTCTGTCAGGTCACAGCACTGAAGAGAGCTCAAACTGGGCACACAGTTGTTCCAGTCTGGACCAAAGACTCTATACTGGGACTGAGGGACTGCTTTGACTGCACCCACTGGGACTTTTTAAAGGCTCATGTTCTCACTTAGATCATCGATTTCTACTTACATTTCTTTCTGGGAAAAATGGGGATTACTTTTAAAACAGGAAGTATTTTCCCCAATAAGCAGCCCTGGATTAGTAAATCACTCCAACATGTTCTCAGGCAGAAGAAGCTGTCTTGTTATGAGGGAGAGAAGAAAAAGATTGAGGCACAGAAACTTGTTGAAAGAGAGATAAAGCAGCTAAAATCAGGTGTAAAAGTAAAGCAGAGGATGAGCTGAATAAAGGACACTCAAGGCTGGCTTGGAAAGGAATGAAGTCCATGGTGGGGATGCAGGACAAGGAGCAAAGATGAATGTGATGCTGAATCAGCAGAAGACTTGGACTCATTGGATTCCAGCTTTGATATCATTGATTTCAATGAAGAGCTTTGTGATTGTAGCAAAGGGCTGGTAGCTCTGAGAGTCCCACTGATGAGGTGTTTGTGTGGAAATCTCTTAGTGGGACCAAAGAGAGAAAAAGCCCTGGTCCTGATGCTGTGGGAGGGAAATGATTGAAGTGTGCTGTGAGGAACTGACTGGGAGATTTTCACACATTTTCCAGTCCTCCTTGGAACAACAGGAAGTTCCCAGCATATGGAAACAAAGGTTAAGTGTCCTATGGCACTCAGTGATGATGGTGCTGTGGCCCCACCACCTCCACCTCTTTGTAAAGGAACTAACTGTCATCTGAAGCTTCAAGTGGAACTAAGACTTCCTCCACTAGGTGGCAGTGTCTGATGAGAAAGTGTTAGTGGAGCTGGCCTGGAGTCAGAAACAGGAAGATGCAGGATTTGGGCTGAAATGGGGAAAAGTGGTTCGCACTAGTGCCTTAAAGCAAGAAGGTTGTAGGTTGAAGCTTGTTGGCCTTTCTGTGGAGGTTGGATGTTCTCCCACAGTCCAATGAAATGCTGCTTAGGTTCATTGGTGCTTCTAAATTGGCTGTAGGTGTGGATGTGAGAGAGTGCTTCTCTGTCTCTCTCTGTTGGCCCTGTGATGGACTGCTCACCTGTGCAGGTGGACCACGCCTCTTGCCCTATGACAGCTAGGGCACAGGCTGCAGCTTTGATCTTCACAGTCTGCTTCATGAAACTCATTCTAACCCTGAATGTCAGAGTGTTCCTCCTTCTCTTTCCCATCATTCATGCTGGCAGTGGAGGAGATTTGGATGTTGGACTGTGTTTTGGATGATGTGTGTATGTTTGTGTTGGACTGCTGTCTGTAAAGCAAACACACATTTTGCTTTGGATTTCAGTGTCAGACAGACTTTAAGGTGGAATGAAGAGTTGGAGAGTTTCACAATGAATTATCCAGTGGAGGATTTTTCTTCTTCTTTGAAGGTTTGAAATGTGAACATTGTTCTGCTGCAGTCAATGGACTAAACCAGAGAAGAAGAAAACAGACTTTACCATGAAGATCCTCAGTGTGGATCAGTATAATATCAGCCTGATGTCTGCAGTTTAGTGTCAGCACAACTTTCACATCATATTCATCTCAGCACAACTAAAACATGCTGACTGACCTCAGAGTTTCAAGTCCACATCCTGGACTCTCCAGGAAACCACACAGATGCTTCACTCCTGAATCCTGCAGCTTGTTGTTCCTGCTCAGCTCCAGCTGTCTCAGATGGGAGGGGTTGGACTTCAGTGCTGCTGCCAGATAATCACAGCTGATCTCTGACAAACCACAGCGACTCAATCTGTATAAAGAATGAAAGATGTAAGTTTATTAGACAAAGTGTGAGCTTGAAATCATTCAGTGTTTCATCATCTGTTCAGAGCTGAAGAAGGTTCAGAATGTAGAAGTTTAGAAAATGGAAACTCCAAACAGCTGACAGAGTTCATACGCCTTTGTCAGGGTCAAATTCAAGCAAGACCATGTGAAAATTAAAACACATCATCCTAGGTGAACTTAAACACCTTTGTTCCCCTTTTGTTAAGACATAGAAAAGTACACCACACAAAAATACTGCAAAAGGAAACGGTCGCCTTATATACATAGTGTATAAACTCAAAATGCACATTTCACTTCAAATTAAGATTAAGGCTTTGAACAGATCACATAGTTCAGTTCAACATATAAGACTTTAAGAATGCACAAGCATCTACTTAAAATCTATTTAATTTATCATCCATGATATTATTTTGTACAATTCCAATGTATTTTGTTCATCTCCCTTAAATAAACAGGCAGTCTTAAAGTATGAAATATTCATATACAAAGACATATAAATGTGTGTACTGTCTCAGTGGCTGATAGTACCCCACAGGCCTCAGTGTGAGCTTGAAGACATTTATAATGTTTAAGTAGTTTAATGTGCAGGTGCTGACGATAAACACATTTTGAATGAAAGCCGGGGAACTTTGGTAGCACAGAAACAAGTGGCTATTCTTTGTGACTATATGGATCACTCACAATACCATTATTTCACACAAAGGCACCAAATTAATACTCAAAAAAGCTGCAGCAATACACACAAATATAAACAGTACTTGGTGACAACTTTGCTTTTAGCCTTTAACCCTTCTTGACTACTTTTGATGTGGCCTCTATATTTTACCTTTAAAAACAGTTTATCTTGCCAATCTGTTATTTTCTCATTTTGACCAACTGTATCAGCACAATTGATCTAAATTCAGACAAAATTTAAAATACAAGTAGAAAGTGATATTTTGACTGTAAAAACCACACACATGTTTAACGAATCATCTTCATAACTTGAAATGCAAATAGAGATTGTACATTTTTAAAAATACGCACACGTTTTGCAAACAACAAAGTTATATGGTACTATTTACCAAAAAATGCAGCCAAGGCTCAGACGTTTTTCATATAATCATTTCAAACTATTTACAGAACAATCAGGTGTCAAACAATAGTTTGTGTCACTCTAACACATATGAGAACAGCACAGGGATAAACCTGCAGGTCTGACAGCAGGTGTGTCACTCAGCGTTTACACTGCAATCTGCCTTTGTTGGCTTTAAGGCAGCAACTGTGACGATCACTAGTAGAACTGACACACAAAACAAAACAACAGCTACACACTAAATACACAAGACAACAAACTAACTTGAGACCAAACACGGTAAACGTCACAAATCTCTCACGTATCAAAACTCTCTCTCTCTTTCGCTCACTCGCTCTCTCTTGCCGGTCACTCCTAAAACTTCCCCCTTTTGCTAAACAACCAAATGTCATGTTTCCATATCATTTTTGATTGGTCGACATGGTACATTTTCCCACCTATAGGGCTTTGGAGCGTGATGTCACGGGAGATGGGCCACGCCCCCTTCCGCCATGACAGTAGGCCAGCCAAAGGATACCATTTCAGCTATGGATCGTACGTGTTGTGTTGTCGGTTGCAACGTTAGATCACACGATCGTGAAGGCAAGAAGCTGGATAACGGGCTCTCTTTTCATCGTTTTCCATCCTGGAGGCAACGTGAGGGATCCCATGTATCCGATATTACTAAACAAAGACGTCAGGCTTGGATTGCAGCGGTGAGACGAGGGGATATCGAGTTCTCTGCAATCCCCAGCTTTTTGTTGGTTTGCTCACGGCATTTTCTTTCCGGTGAGTTCTAAATTAATTCATATCACTCTTGAAAGGCTTTTAGTGTTATTTTCAACGTGCTGAGGTCATAGATAATGAGATAAAACATGCTAATGTGTGATGCTGCAGAACCACATCATGTCGACTGAGTAGCTTATGATTTGGCATTATTGCAGGCAAACCAGCATATGAAATGGATGTAACAAATCCAGACTGGGAACCAACACTGCACATGGGGCATGACGACATACCTGTATCAGACTCGGACCGGCACGCAAGGCGTACGCAACGGAAGCGAAAAAGAGCACCCATCGGAGGTAAACAACCCCCCCCCCCTCTAAAAACATACTAAATTGCTATCACTGTACACTAATCCGCACATAACTTCCAGATGAATCACACACCTGTCATTGGAATATTGGTGTACATTTACCTTATGTCTAATTTTATCTTACAGGCTTTCGTTATGCAGCTGCAGAGTCTGAAGGTGTGCCCCGTGCAGAAGTGATTGATGAAGATCTGACAGAAGACCAACAGCAAAATCACAATGTCATGGAGGCAGTGGACAGCAGTTGTGTTGGACAAGTGGAGGTTGAGGTACCAGCTGCAAATGTGGATATACTGAAGAAATGTAAACCTTTTAAAATGATGACAGATTACAAACTCTCAGCTGTGTCTGTAATCAAACCTCTGTAACTTTGCTTCACTTCAGCAGCATCAGCTCATGTTCACATGTTGATTCATGGTTTGCTTCAGTTTTTGATGGACTGCAGAATATTTTGAAGGTTATCTGCTATAAAAAGCCAGAACAGGAAAATCTGCTTCATGTGTTTCTGTTTGATCCTCAGTGACTTTGACACAAAGGCCTCTGCTGTGATGATCACACCTCTGATCAAGTCTCACAGTGTCAGCTTTGTTTTTATACATATGGATATGTGCTGATAAATGATCAGAGTTATAATATTTCCCACTGTCTGCTGTGTGCCGTGACCTTTGACCTGCTAAAGACAGTCAGCTGTGGATTATTCATTGTTGTGTCTGATACTTAGAACTGTGAGGAAGAACACTACACAGTTAATCAGGGTCCCCTCTCTCTGAATCAGGGAAGGTGGGCAGGCCGCGTGTGGGCCGCGGGCCATACGTTGAGTCTCACTGTTTGAAATGTGAACATTGTTCTGCTGCAGTCAATGGACTAAACCAGAGAAGAAGAAAACAGACTTTACCATGAAGATCCTCAGTGTGGATCAGTATAATATCAGCCTGATGTCTGCAGTTTAGTGTCAGCACAACTTTCACATCATATTCATCTCAGCACAACTAAAACATGCTGACTGACCTCAGAGTTTCAAGTCCACATCCTGGACTCTCCAGGAAACCACACAGATGCTTCACTCCTGAATCCTGCAGGTTGTTGTTCCTGCTCAGGTCCAGCTGTCTCAGATGGGAGGGGTTGGACTTCAGTGCTGCTGCCAGATAATCACAGCTGATCTCTGACAAACCACAGCCCCTCAACCTGTATAAAGAATGAAAGATGTAAGTTTATTAGACAAAGTGTGAGCTTGAAATCATTCAGTGTTTCATCATCTGTTCAGAGCTGAAGAAGGTTCAGAATGTAGAAGTTTAGAAAATGGAAACTCCAAACAGCTGAAGCCAACAGGAAGCAGCTTCAAACAAACACAACAAGAGAAAAAACTCTGAATGTTTCACATTAAAGTCGTACATTTATCACAAAGCTCAATTATGTGACAGACATTTCATCCCATGTCAGTTTGGCCTCATCCTGGGCCGGATTATCCAGCACACACTCTGACCACAGGCCCAGGGGCCACGCACAGCTGGGCTCCATCCAAGAGACAGCAAACAAACCAACACAATAATAAAAAGCACCATGTGATCTTCTTACATCTTCAAGACAAACATAGTAAAAACATGAGCACATTTGTTTCCTGATAAAATGATGTGACAGGTAGAACAGAGTAAAGTGGTAGTGTTACTGTTAAGTCTAATTGTTGAATGTTGCCATTGTGTTTCTCAAATTTGTACAGTCTTAGTTCAAGCAGTAGGATCAAAGCCATTCCTTTGATCCTGGCCACCTCTCCAACCACTCTGTGCTGGGGGAGGTTTTATTGTAGATACATCCTATCTGAAAGATCTGTTTCTTTTGATGTAAACTTCCTGGGTTTACGACCCTTTGGTCAGCAGGAGGTAACACACACACACACACACACACACACACACACACACACACACAGTGCCTTGTCTATGTAACCAAAGGGGGGTTGCAAGGGGAGGTGCTTTGTAAACTATTGTTTGAGGATTGTCAATAAAAGGCAGCGAGAGGAGGCCACCATTGGGGTCATTGTCGTGCTGGACACAGACGAGGCCTCCCTTGCGCAAGTAATGGATCGATCGACTGTCTTGTTTTCTTCATGATGAATAAGTCTCTAGAATTAGCGGGGCTTGTGGAAACACAGACCCAACAGTTACAGCCTTTCTCCCCTCTGCTGCCGAGGCTGTTAGTCTCTCCCAAACTCAGCTACAGGACTTCCAAATGAATGAAAGCAGCAGAAGTGGCTTTACAAAGGAAAGAGGAAGAGAAGAAGAAGAGGAGAGGGAGGCCACCCTGACCATCACTCCAGCTGAAAACATCACACTTCCATTAAAGTTGGTGAGGAAATGTTGAGCAGGATGAGCTGCTGGCTAATCTGGAGGCTGTAGCAGCAGCTCACAGTCACAGTGGATTTCCACTCATGAAAAAGCTCTGGCTGCTTCATTTCTCATCTCATATCAGAGACTTTAATGCTTCACTGAAGCTGTACTGTGATGCTTCCATATCCCAGTGAGGCCTCCATAATGATTTCAGCTGTTCTGTACACACACTGTGTGCCCTGTATGGCTCAAAGTCTCTGCAGCCTGTTTTTATCTGCTATCATCAGATCTTCATCATCCTCATTCACATCCCTCACACACTCTACAGCCTCATCAGCACTGACTTCATCGTCACTGACTGATGGAGCACAACATGAACCTGTGGAGGCTGAAACACTGTCCTGTCAAACATCTCCCCGTCACCACTCCACTTCTGTCAGCCTTTAAATGAACCCTGCTCAAGTCTGTCACTTCTGTTTGGAGCCAAAAGGAAAAACTGTTGTTCAGTCGTTTGGAAAGACAACATTTCTGAAAGCACTCAAACTTCTTCACATTTGTCTTCAGACACATCCTGAACATTTAGGAACTAAAGAAAGTTTCAAACATCAATCAAAGACCTGAAATATAGAAAAACAACAACAGCCGCAGTCAGTGAACTCACCTCAGAGTCTCCAGTCCACAGTTTGGACTCTCCAGTCCAGCACACAGAAGCTTCACACCTGAATCCTGGAGGCCATCATTCCAACTGATGTCCAGCTGTGTCAGATGGGAGGGGTTGGACTTCAGAGCTGAGGCCACAACTTCACAGTGAGACTCTGAGAGTCGACACGGAGTCAGTCTGTGATGATAGAAAATATAAAATGTGTTATTATAAAAGCAGAAAATCTGCATTATAAACACAGACTGAATGTCTATGAAGACAAAACAGAGTGAGGTCATAATCTGATGAATCTGCTCTTCACATCTGTGCTTCAGCTCCTCTTACTGTGTTTGACATGACACAACAATTGAGTCTCTCTCAGACCTGCAGACTTTTAATGAGAATCTTTGTTTGGCTTTAATCTGCAGATGAAGGAGGAAGATGGTGTCACATTTAGGCTTCCATAATGTCCACAGTCTGTCACTGAGATCTGATCCAGAGTCAGAGTGAAGACACACATTTGGACTGTTTCCTGTTTTGACTCCAGAACATTTTGAATGAGTTCAGCTCAGTGAAGAGTTCCAGCTGGAAAGATGATCTCTGTTTGCTACCTGCTGTCAGGTACGACTGTTCACGTCCACACGCAGGAAAAACCTGCTGACTGTTACCAAACGGAGCAGAAAGCTCATCACTGGACAATAATGATGAATGAACTCAGAGCTGCTGATATCAGATCTGATTTCAGGGGAACTAAACACAGAAATGATTGGCTCATTTTAGCTTTCTGAGCCATTATCTGCTGGTGTGTCGCTAGTTGGCAGAAAATGATTTGTATTCCTGTTCAGGGCTTCAGTGTTTATGAGTCCAGATCCAGGTGACAGCAAGTCAAAATGATGTTACCTGTCTGTGTCCAGCAGCAGCCTGTATT
This sequence comes from Mchenga conophoros, assembly GCF_057382185.1. Classification (NCBI taxonomy): domain Eukaryota; kingdom Metazoa; phylum Chordata; class Actinopteri; order Cichliformes; family Cichlidae; genus Mchenga; species Mchenga conophoros. Next base: position 22,206,336 of record NC_140528.1, on the reverse strand, counting down.
CACTTTGAATATTGTTATAACCTGACATGGATCAGTTTGTCTTTGATTGGTTTGTAAATGTCACTGTTTCCATTGGACCTGAGTGACGTACAAAGACAGAGAGGGAGAGAAAGGAGAGAGAGGATGGAGACAACAAAGAGAGAGCAAACTCAAACAGGTGAGAGTGGACAGGTGACCAAGGTCAGCAACCAATCAGAGAGCTTCTGTTTGACCCACAATCACTGATGATGACTGCACATAACCAAGCAGTGTGTTACTCTGATATCAAATATGGATCCTGCTCTTATAATAATGATCATCAGATGATATTATTGTGTTATTTTGTAGCTGAATACGATGTTTGTGTGATTATCAGTGAAAGAAGCAGTGAGGAGAACAATGTTCTGGACATTTTCCAGTCTGGTTTCCGCAAATTGCACTCCACTGAAACCGCTTTGCTTAAAGTGTCTAGTGACATTCTGATGGCAGCAGACTCTGGAGAGTACACTGTTCTGGTTATGTTGGATCTCAGCTCTGCTTTTGATACTGTTGATCACAGCATCATGATAAATAGGCTGAAGGACTTGTTTGGGATTACTGGCGTTGTTTTAAAATGGTTTATGTCATATCTATCTGAGAGATCCTTTACTGTCTGTATAAATCATGTGCTGTCGGAAACATCAGTTCTGTCTTCTGGGGTACCTCAAGGATCTGTTTTAGGTCCTATTCTCTTTTTGCTGTATATCCTCCCTCTAGGCCACATTATCAGATGTTACAATAACATTTCTTATCATCTCTATGCTGATGACATTCAGTTGTACTGTTCTTTCAAAGCTTCTGAGTTGTATAAATTGTCTTGTTTAAATAATTGTCTGTCAGAAATCAAACAATGGTTAAATGACAATTTCCTTCAGTTAAATGCAGATAAAACAGAAACTTTGATTATTGCACCTGATCACATGCTCTCAGAAATTAGGCAGCATATCAGTTTTTTAGACCCTTCATTTCAGTCGAGTCTCAGAAACTTAGGTGTTATATTTGACAGTTCGATGTCTCTTGAGAAACACTCTAAACAACTTGTCCGGAACTGTTTTTATCATCTCTACTGACTCCTTTAAAAAGCAGCTGAAGACATTTTTATACAAACGGGCTTTTAATTAATTTAATTAATTTTAACTTGTATGTCTGATCTTACTGTAAAGCACTTTGTGATTTTTATCTGTGAAATGTGCTATATAAATAAATTTTACTTACTTACTTACTTACTTACTTACTTACTAGGATGGAGAGAGAGAGAGGACAGAGGGTGAAGTTAGAAACACTAAAAGGATTTTTCATGGATTTCATGGATGATTTGAGTGATTTCCAGCAGGACACTTAAACATGTCAGTGGACGTCCTAAAGAACATATTCACTGATATGAAACGTGTCATTGAACAGGATTAATATCAGTGGAAACATGGTGGAAACAGCTGTGACTGCATGGATGTGACACACTTCAAATCTGTTCTCCACTCTTGGATTTGGGATCCATGGAGCTGCTGCTGAGTCTGTACAATAAAGGAATGGTGTGGAAGGTTGCAGCGTACGGACACAAACACTTTGTGGTTACAATCTGATTTTATTTTCAACATTAAACTACTAACCTACACTGATCAATGATGTTAATGATCACATCTGGACTCACCCAGCCTTTCTGCAGTTCCTCACAGCTGGAATCAGTCTCTGTCGTCCCTGCTCTGATGTGTTGTACTTCTGCAGGTCCAACTCATCCAGAACCTCCTCTGACATCTGCAGCATGAAGGCCAGAGCTGAGCACTGGATCTCAGAGAGTTTCTTCTCTGATCTGTTCTCTGACTTCAGGAACTCTTGGATCTCCTGATGTACTGAGAGGTCGTTCATCTCCATCAGACAGTGGAAGATGTTGATGCTTCTGTCAGGAGAGATTTCATCACTGTTCATCTCCTTCAGGTTGTTGATGACTCTCTGGATGGTTCCTGGACTGATCTCTGTCTGACCCAGCAGACCTACTAAGAGTCTCTGGTTGGACTCCAGACAGAGGCCATGAAGGAAGCGAACAAACAGGTCCAGGTGGCCATTTTTACTCTGGAGGGATTTCTCCATGGCTCTCCTCAGAAATACATCAAGTGATTGGAGATCTTTGTTATCAAAAACACTGAAAATCCTCTTGATTAAAGATTCTGATTTTAGAAACATCTTCAGCACCTCTGTCTTCCTGTTGGTGTGACAGTGGAACATGTAGACAGCAGCCAGAAACTCCTGAATGCTCAGATGAACAAAGCAGTAGACTGGTTTCTGGAAGATCACACACTCTCTTTTGAAGATCTCTGTACAAACTCCTGAGTACACCGAGGCCTCTGTCACATCCAGACCACACTGCTCCAGGTCTTCTTGGTAGAACATGATGTTTCCTTTCTCCAGATGTTCAAACGCCAGCCTCCCCAGCTTCAGAAGAACTTCCCTGTCAGCCTTCGTCAGCTCCTGTGAACTCGTCTCATGTCCCTCATGGTACTTGTTCTTCTTCCTCTTTGTCTGAACCAGCAGGAAGTGTGAGTACATGTCAGTCAGGGTCTTGGGCAGTTCTCCTCTCTGCTCTGTAGTCAACATGTGCTCCAGAACTGTAGCAGTGATCCAGCAGAAGACTGGGATACTACACATGATGTGGAGGCTCCTGGATGTCTTCATGTGGGAGATGATTCTGCTGGACAGCTCTTCATCACTGAATCTCCTCCTGAAGTACTCCTCCTTCTGGGCGTCAGTGAAGCCTCGTACTTCTGTTAGCCTGTCAACAAATGTAGGAGGGATCTGATTGGCTGCTGCGGGTCGGGAAGTTATCCAGACGAGAGCCGAGGGAAGCAGATTCCCCTGGATGAGGTTTGTCAGCAGCTGGCTGACTGATGACTTCTGTGTGACATCAGACAGCAGCTTCCTGTTGGTGAAATCCAATGAAAGTCTGCTTTCATCCAGGCCGTCAAAGATGAACAAAAGCTGAGAGACAGCCAGCTTCTCTGCTGTGACCTTCTGTAATGTTGGATGGAAAACATGGAGCAGCTCCAGAAGACTGTACTGCTCATCTCTGATCAGGTTCAGCTCCCTGAATGAAAGCAGAACCACCACACTGACATGTTGGTTCTCCAAGCCCTCTGCCCAGTCCAGAGTGAACTTCTGCACTGAGAAGGTTTTTCCAACACCAGCCACGCCGTTGGTCAGAACCACTCTGATGGGTCTCTGTTGGTCAGGTAAGGCTTTAAAGATGTCCTGGCACCTGATTGGAGCGTCATGGAGGGCGTCCATCTTGGAAGCTGTCTCCAGCTGCCTCACCTCATGTTGGGTATGAACCTCTTCACTCTGTCCCTCTGTGATGTAGAGCTCAGTGTAGATCCTGTTGAGGAGGGTTCTACTTCCTGTTTCATCACTTCCTTCAGTCACACGTTCACATCTCCTCCTCAGACTGATCTTATGTTCATCTAAAACCTCCTGCAGACCAACATCTGCTGAAAGAAAGAAAAACAATGAGACTAAAGAGAAAGAAAACTCTTCAATGTCTGAACAACACAAGAAGTCCAGTTTTCAGAAATGAGTCCATCAGCAGACAGATGTTCAGTCTTACTTTGTACACAGCTGCTCTGACTGGCTGTCTGCAGTCCAGCTCTGCTTCTGGATCTTTCTCCACACTGTGCAGAAGCTCTGATGGTGACACAGAAAAGTCACAGTGGAGATACTTCTGTCCACCTTTGATTAGACTCATTATAAAAAGGAAACAAAGTTTGAACACAGTCATGTTTCCAGTTCACTGACTTACATTTATTCCATGGACACTCACTCTAACCTGAAGCACAGCTACAACCCAACATTGTTGAGGCCTCATCTCCTCCTTTCCTGACTGTAGAGGTTAAATATGCAACAACCAACAAATAAAAGAATTTGGTTCATTTCAAAGAAATTCACACGGTGACCAAGTAAAGTAACCGTAGTAAAGGAGACAACATCCCGTTGATGGTGGGATTATTTGAAAGATTTGCTTTAGTCACGTCACCAAATGCAGTTGAACCACCCGTGGATCCATGTTTGACCATTCTACCACTCTGAGCTCTGCTTTTGAATCATTTTATTATTATCATCATTCATTTATTCATTCTTTGGAGGGGGGCTATTTCCTAATGCCGCCCTAATAAGCTGATGTTCAAGGGGAAATATAACAGAAACTCTTTCAGTGTTATTCATTAATAAATTAACAGATAAACTGTGAAGAAGAAAAAACTGAGATTTAAAGGAGAGAGTGAGAAACTTGATCATCCATCCTCATAATACATGTTTATCAGTATCTGCTGTGACCATACTGCAGTAATAACTACAAGTCTACATTTCTGTGACTGTTGATCAATCACAGCAGGAATCTGAGCTCATCTCTGCACACAGAGCAGCTTCAGCTCTGGGATAAACTGCTCGCTTCACGTCCTTCTCAGCTTACAGACACTCATCCTGATATTTTCCTTTAACATTTGATGGTATAATTCATCTGAGTTTACACTTTATCTGCATGAATACAGAAAAACAGACCCAAACACCAGAAACCATCAGTTTCACCATGTAGAATATATTGTTGTTTCCTTTTAATTCAGAGAAAAACTCTGATTTGGATTTTCTCTGTTCTCTTTGCCACAGCCCATCCCAGCAGCAGCTGAAGCAGCTGACTGTCACAACACTGAATAACACTTTAGGAGGAATTTCAGAGGTCAGTAAAGCTCCAGTTTCAACATCAGTTAATTAATCATAGTTAATCATAAATGTTAACCTGGCTGGCACACATGTTAATATTAGCCATTTAAATATTAGCAGTTAGCTGAGGCCACAAGAAGAAGAGGCCCTAGAAGAACAATGGATGATAAGATTAGATTTTCAAGACTAGGCAGAGACGTGTTTTCCTTTACTGTCTCTTACAGAGGAGGGAGCAGATACCAGACGAGGTCACGGAGGTACGGGGAGGATTCGCAGCAGACAGCAAGACTGCCACGTCCATGCGAGAGAGCGATGGCTACGATAATCTCTGTTTTTGTCTCCCTATATAATGTTGTACAGCCCATGTGAGGGTTATCCTCTCTGCGAACCAGATGCTTGATTTCACACAGAGGTCCACCAACTGAATTTGATCAGTTATGGAACGATTTACCTCGACAGGCTCCTTCACTCGCTGCTTTTAAACCTCCTTTAAAACACACTTTTACTCCCTGACCTTTGACCCAGTGTGACATGTTGACTCACTACCTCAGACAGCTTAAAAATAGTCTTTTTGTTTTTTGGTGCTGCCTAAAAGAACCGTAAAATATCTGTCCTATATACAGTTATGTTCATATATTTTTGTGCTACATCAGGAAACTCAAAAACATAGTTTTTAATATTTTAATCCTTATTTTTAAAACTTTTTTGGTCATTTTTCTGAATAACACTTTAGGAGGAACGTCTTGATGCATTCTCAATCATCCAGGAAAGTAAATCTCCAAAAGTTGATTCTCTTCATCTGGACGTAGCGTAAATGTGTCCCAGCTGGACTTTTGTCAAAGCTGGAAAGGCTCCTAAAGAAAGTTCCAGTCGATCCAGGAGAGAAGGACAACCGCTGCCCAAGAGAAAACCTGTAGCTATCCCATATGTGTCAGGAGTGTCGGAGCAGCTGAGTCGCATTTTTTCTAAACACCGGGTCTCTGTGGCTTTTAAACCCCAAAACACGCTGCGCCAAAAACTGGTCCACCCCAAGGATCGGGTCCCCCGACACAAACAGAGTAACATAGTGTACGCTGTTAAGTGCAGGAGGATTGGCAGGATTTATACATCGGGGAAACCAAACAACCTCTGGCTACAACACAGAAGAGCCACCTCGTCAGGCCAGGACTCTGCAGTCTATTTACACCTACAGGCCAGTGGACACTCTTTCAATGATGAGGATGTAACATCCCGGACAGGGAGGAACGCTGGTTTGAAGGCGGAGTCAAGGAGGCCATTTACGTGAAAAGGGAAAGACCATCTCTGAATTGAGGAGGGGGCCTAAGGGTACATCTGTCACCATCTTACATGCTGTGATTGCAGCCATTCCCCAACTCTCTGTGAATGGGACTCATGACCATTGATCAGTGGTTGTTGATCAATGGTCATGAGAATTGCATAATTAAGATTAAGGAACTGACCTCACAGCCCATTGTTCCTTCAGTGGGCTGGTTTCAGTCATCATGCAAATGTCCTGTTTATAAGATTGAATCCTGCAGTCAGCTGAGACTGAAGGAGTCACCTGGATGAGAGACGAAATGTTTCTCCCACTAAACGCTACGAACAGATGAACAGAATCAACTTTTGGAGAAAGAAGTTGAATCAGTATTTCAGCTTTAAGAGGGTATTTTAACACAAACATCAGTCCTTCTACTTAAGTATGTTTGACACTTTGTTTACACCTAAATTAACTTTACTGTTAACCAGTTTTCATGTTTCTGTAATCCACCAGTGTGCTCATGCTTTTTTAAGTGAAAACATATTTTTAATGATCAAATATAATTATGTTTGTTATTTGTGGATTTTAAATGTCCTTGACAGAGACAGATGATGATCATTATCCTGCACTGTGGTCTCAGGTTTGGTCGAGCTAGCACAAAGAATGGCTATGTTGAACTTCCTCCTGGGATCTACACTAAGAAGTGAGTCCAACATTAGCAGGGTCTCTTTCCTTTATCTGGATTCACTTTAGCATTCACAGTCACGTGAAGCTTGTTATTAACTCGATAAGTCAACCCAGGGTTTCAGCTGAGCGCTCACATGAAACACATGGTGTTGGCAGCATCTGATCAATCATATTCATGGAGACGTGTATCAGCAACAGAGCAGCTGAGTTTGCAGAAGGAAGTCAAACTAAACCACAGGAACAATATGAGGAGATTACACACATAATAAAATACTAGCAGTAACACAGCTGCTGCAGACAAATCACTCATGTGATCGTGTGTGAGAGGAGAAGGACTGTAAAGGAGTTTGGTGTTAAAAGCTCTGTATGAATGTGGGAGACTTTGAAGGGCTTTAAAAAGGCCAATATAAAATAAAAGGCAGCAAAATTGCTGACTGTGAAAGTCACCAGACTTATCAGAGCTCTGTGATTAAGACCTGTAAGAACACCTGTTTGTACTTGTTGGCATTATATCAAACACACACGTATATTAAGCCTTTGTTTGAACTCTGGTTGAATTTCTTACTTTCAGACTGTGAAACATCACAGAGGCTGCAGCTGCAGATCTTTTATTCACCTGGAAATTTACTTTAAATGTTAGATGGAAAATGTATTGCTCAGTTTAACCAAAGTAAGAACAAGAATCCATAAACCTTCATAAAGACAAACATCTCCCAGAACATTGAGCTGCTGAAGTGTCACTGAAGGGAAAAACTATTTGTCCTCCTCCATCCAGCAACACCTGAAACACCTGAGTGGAAGCTCCTCCCTACACTGTGTTTGAAGCAAAGCACAAAGGAGACACCTGCTGGAGCAGCTGGAGTCCTACAGACACTCAGCCTCTTCACTACACAAACACCTCCTACAACATCCACTCTTTCCACTCTGACTGCTGTGTTTGTGGAAACACTCCAACACACACCGCTTCACATACCAACATAGAAATGTGTGAAAAAGAGCTGAGCTGATATTAAACATGAGGATTTATTCAAAAATACAGAGTCAGGAACAACATCTAGACACACATTATCTCTCAGCAGCAGAAGAACAGCCTTTAAAGTTTGCACCAACACCCTTCGACCTGTTGCTCTTTAAGGAAACACAGCTGGGTTCAGGTCCAGGAGATTCTGGCCTCTTATTGATCCTAAAAGAAAAACAATAAATGTCACAGATTCATGAGACAGGAAGGAAAAACTGGAAATATTAAATTAAAGACATGATGAACAATCTCATAAAAATAATGTACTTACTCTTTGTTACATAACAATCTTTTGTTAAAGTTTACAGCAGCATCCTTCGACCTGTTGCTCTTTAAGGAAACACAGCTGGGTTCAGGTCCAGGCTCTGGATTAGTTTCAGGGTTATGTCCAGCTGAGCCTGGTACGCCCCACAGCTCTGGGCTTTAAAACAACACACACAGAGGTATGAGTGTGAATAATGATGGAGCAGTGATGTGAGTGCTGAGCTGTGACATGGAGAAGAGTCATGGACAGTTAGAGATGGTCATCTCACCTCTGAGCTTTGGTCTGGCTCTCATGTTCCCCACACAGAGTGCTTTTAGAGGGAGGGACTCCCTCCTCTCTGTCCTCACACTGATCCATGCTGCTCAGTTCACATCAGCTCACACACACTTTCTACCTTCACCTGCAGAGGAAACACAAATCATTCATGTGCACATCAACTGAGAGCTGCAGAGGTCGTGTCTGATGTGTTGGACTAACATCCATCTGAGACGCAGCTTTCATCAGTTCACTACAAAAAGTGTCACAGAGCCCAGTTCAGCCTCCAAATCCTCCATTACTGTAGTCCTACAAAGCAGCAGGTCAAACATGGCTGCAGAGAGCAGCTTTATGTCAGTAACCATGTCCAGGACCGAGCTGACTGCTTACAGAGTTCATACTCTAACTGCTAGCTGCTCTGCTAGCTAAGCTAACTCAGTAACAGTGACTCTGACAGCAGTTACTGTGGAACAGCGGCCGAGCTCAGGACACATTCAGTGTGTTTAGTCTGAGTCCTGGACTCTGATTCAATGGATTCAATCCAGCTCAGAGTTTCATGTGTTCATCAGAATAAAATACATGTACTAATATAACAGAAGTAATGCTCTGAATGCAGGACTGTAATGGAGGATAAATAAGGTTTTTACAGCCTGAAAGAAACATTCAGTTCATATATTTGTAGACAGTGAAGCAGTTTTTAATACTGCAGCTGTTTCCTTCACCTGTGTGTGTGTGAGCCACACCTTCATGTGCTGCTTTAGAAATATGTGGTCTGACTGCTCAGACTGAGTCTAGGAGGAAAGTTCACACGCTGGAGAAAGTTTTGTTCCTAACTTTGTCAGAGTTCGGCTCCAAAGACAAAGAAGACGGAGCTCACAGTCTGTAGATGGTCCTCAGTGTGTGTGTGAAGCCAAGAGAGCACACAGGAGTGTGTTTATGTCAGCAAATCAGTGTGTGTGAAGAGTCTGAGGGAGTGTGTGAATGAGACTCAACACTGAACAGTCCAAGAAAAGCGTCTGGACTTCTTTAAGTTTAACTTAAAGAAGTCCAGACGCTTTTCTTTTTGTCTCCATAATGTCTCCATAATGCTGCAATGTTATCTGCCCCAGAAACACTGTGCAGAAGCTCTGATGGTGACACAGAAAAGTCACAGTGGAGATACTTCTGTCCACCTTTGATTAGACTCATTATAAAAAGGAAAACAAAGTTTGAACACAGTCATGTTTCCAGTTCACTGACTTACATTTATTCCATGGACACTCACTCTAACCTGAACCACAGCTACAACCCAACATTGTTGAGGCCTCATCTCCTCCTTTCCTGACTGTAGAGGTTAAATATGCAACAACCAACAAATAAAAGAATTTGGTTCATTTCAAAGAAATTCACACGGTGACCAAGTAAAGTAACCGTAGTAAAGGAGACAACATCCCGTTGATGGTGGGATTATTTGAAAGATTTGCTTTAGTCACGTCACCAAATGCAGTTGAACCACCCGTGGATCCATGTTTGACCATTCTACCACTCTGAGCTCTGCTTTTGAATCATTTTATTATTATCATCATTCATTTATTCATTCTTTGGAGGGGGGCTATTTCCTAATGCCGCCCTAATAAGCTGATGTTCAAGGGGAAATATAACAGAAACTCTTTCAGTGTTATTCATTAATAAATTAACAGATAAACTGTGAAGAAGAAAAAACTGAGATTTAAAGGAGAGAGTGAGAAACTTGATCATCCATCCTCATAATACATGTTTATCAGTATCTGCTGTGACCATACTGCAGTAATAACTACAAGTCTACATTTCTGTGACTGTTGATCAATCACAGCAGGAATCTGAGCTCATCTCTGCACACAGAGCAGCTTCAGCTCTGGGATAAACTGCTCGCTTCACGTCCTTCTCAGCTCACAGACACTCATCCTGATATTTTCCTTTAACATTTGATGGTATAATTCATCTGAGTTTACACTTTATCTGCATAAATACAGAAAAACAGACCCAAACACCAGAAACCATCAGTTTCACGATCAACGGGAAGTGGCTCAAACGTCACAGTTTCATAACGTCACCCTGAACTCCACTCACGGAGTTTCTGTCGCCATTGTAGTTTTTAAAGTCCCGTGATAAAGGCGGGTCTTTCTGTGAATCCGCACGCTCATTGGCTAATAGCTCGAGATTGACACATCGTTATCCAATGAGCGTGCGGGAACTTCCGACATAAAGTTGTTTCCTTTGAAAAACCAAAGTCTGATTATTTTTGCCTCCACTGACGGAGCCTGTTGTTCCCGCCACAGAGACACAGTAATGTCAGAGCGGTGTTAACACTCACCCTGCCTCAGCACAGCTCTCACTCTCCTCCTGCTCTCTCACACTAAACGGAGGCTCAGCTAAACTCACTTCCTCTCTACTTACAGGAAACCAGCGCTCAGAGGAGCCGACCGGCCTCACATTTCACCCACAGACACAAACAGCGTGGAATTATTTTATGTCATAAGAAGAAACATATTCACGTAAACACTCACCTGCCTCAGCTCCACCTTCCTCCTCCTGCTTTCACTTTCACTGCTGCTCCCTAAACACAGAGGATGCTGGGACTTGTAGTTGTTTCCTTCCGGTGCGGTCTTCCTCTTTGTTTGTTTGTGTTTGTGTTCAAGTTATTTCGATCATGTAAACATCAACATTAATTACAACAATTAATTACAGCAAAAACCATCATTATAATTATCTTGATTGATATTGTAATCTCAGTTTTCAACACAATTGTTCATTAACTTAAACAATGTTACAAGATAAATATATATTCTTAGTGCTTATTTTCTGATTAGATTGTTTTATGTATTTTAATAAGAGAGGCCTTTATAAACCAATCGCAGTGTGTGTCTGGCAGGAAGTGAAGCAGGAAGTCTGAATATAGCTTGTGAGCTTGTGAGAGACATTTCAAAATGAAAACAGAGGAATTAGAGAATGAAAGTGCAAAGTAATAGTAATGAAAATGATATTAAATAAATGTCTTAGTGTGTTAATACAGGTGCCCATGGACTTGCTCAACCTCCTGGAAGAATACAGCAGAAAAATGATAGATTAACAGAATTGGGACGAAAACAGGCTTTGGTTTAAAATGTCACAGCTTCACCTCTCATCCTGTCCTTATCCTGAGAAGAAGCTTAAAGGACAGTTAATCTCCTGATGAAGACAGAAGACAGACAGAACAACACCGTGGACTTGAAGAATTAACAGCAGGCAAAAAGACAGTGCACCTGACCTACAACACTGAAGGGTCCAGCAGCATGTATGTTGATGGAAACATGCGCTCTGAATTACAAGCTGGAAAGTGTACCAGTGACATGACTGTGTGAAACCACTGGATGGGACTGTCTGAGTTCATATTTGCCATGCTGGGAGTTAAGCGCCAAGAAAAGACTGAAAAGAGGAAGAGAGAAGAAGAAACAGCTGATTTGGGCCTGTGTTTGATTTGGGAGGCCACACAGGAAGTTGAGAGAAGAGGGGACGAGGACCGGTGAGAGGTGAAGGCTGGACGTGTTAAAGTGACAGCATAGGAAAGTTGGGTTGAACATTGAGGCTGAATTTGTGGGTTTAGAAACATCCAGAGCATCACAACAGAAAGGTAAATAAAAAAAGTAAGAGAGATAAAGAAATAAATGAACTAATAATACATAAATGAATAGAAAAATATAAAACACACATGTAGAAATTGTCACATGTGAAATTGTTTTTGGAGAGAATCAGAAGTGAGACAGTTTGAATCCACAGTTCAGCGCAAAGATGCAGGAATTAAATCTGATTATAAAAACACATCGAGGCAACGAAGACCAGCTTACACTCAATATTAATATGAACACACAACATACACGCAATGAAGACATGCTTACACTCATGAATGTGAATACATGACATAAATGCTGAATGGTGTAGATTTAACACACTTAAAGCTGAGGAATAACTCAGGAAGCTGCAGGACAATAGAGCGACTTTTGTGACAAGGAAAAAGAGACTGGGAGGACCAACCAGGGATTAGAAGCTTAAAGCAGGTTTAAAATAGTGAATTAGAAGTGGTTTCCAGCTGATTGAGCAAAAGAAGTGACGACTGTAGAAATAAAAATAAAATAATAATAATTGAATTATGCAGCAATGTTTTGAATATGCATTTCTGTTGTCAGGGCAACTTCTCGAGATGTGACTCAATATGCAAATTAGTTGAATGAGTGGGGACAGAAAAAAAAGAAAAACTCAAGTTTCCTGTCTGAGACATGAGTGAAGTTTGCATTGAGAGAAATATATCTGTGACTGTGTGAGAAGAACTGTTTGGTAAAATATATGATAGCAGCCGCAGGACAATTAAATAAAGTCTGTGACTAAGTGCAGTCGTGCAGATTTGGAGAAGAAGTTTATAATTTAGTGATGACACATTGTTATAAAGTGTTTAGAAAGGGCTTAATGGGAATATTACTGTTGGGCAAACTGTGCGGCTTTAACAAGATTTTCTGTGTATTTAGCAGGTGAAACTCTGTCAGCTGACTTCAGACTGTCAGGAAGCTGAAGAACCTGAGGCCAACCACTGAAACATGATGTGGGCAAAATGAACAGAGGGAGGGATTTTAAAGGTGAACATTCAGGACTTACTGCAAATGTTACTATGTCAAAGTTACTGTGACTCAAACAGAGGAAATTCTGATTTTCTTATTTCCACACCCAGCATGTTTTGGGTGTTATATGCTATTAAATACTTTTAAATAAATTAAAAAGTATTTAATAGCATATAACACCCAAAATATGCTTCGGTTCACATTTAACTCCAGAAAATCATCAATCAAAACATGGATATTACCTGACCACAGATTCGTGGTGACGTCACTGCTCTTTTAACTGTTCGGTGTCTTTGTTTGTTTGCTGGTTGTAGAAATGGTTTATATGAGCTTTGAGCTGAGAGTCAGAGGTTTCTGTGGACACTGCTCATGTCGGCACTTATATTTCTGACCTTTTCTTATAACCGATTAAACATGATCTCCTCCCTTTTGCCCCCATTTTTGGTGGTGTAGGTACAAATGATCAGGCATGACATTCTCATAATAAATAAGATACTGCAAATAATTATTTCTGCATTTGTGCGATTGAAGTGAATTGAAAATGTGTATGAAATGACACTGTTTTAAAGATTTGGCCTAAATAATTTTGGAGTGAATGAGTCTAAACATGATGACCTAACTAGTGATACCCTGACACACACACACACACACACACACACACACACACACACACACACACACACAGCATGTTATGCCAGTTTCAGCTGAAACTATGTTTCAAACCATGTTCCGGGTTTTTAGTTCACCATTTATGAGGCTTCAAGAAGAAAATAAAAGACAGATCTGAATGTTTGAAAATGTTTTGGAAAGATTCTGTAAAGATGAGATGAAAAATACTCAAAGGATAAATTTAATTGGTTTATTATTTAGATAAGTTGAAAAAAGTTAAACAAGCAAGTAAATGAAGAAACAAGGTAAAATGAAGTAATAATGAAAAAAGTTAAACAAGTAAATGAAGAAACAAGGCAGAGGAGAGAAAAGCCCAACAATCCCCTCTGAGCAAGCAGTTGGCGACAGTGGGGAGGAAAAACTGCCTTTAAACGGGCAGGAACCTCCGGCAGAACCAGGCTCAGGAGGGGACAGTCAACGGCCGGGACTGGTTGGGGGGGTTAACAGAGGTGGAGCAAGACGAGGCTACATCAGGTGAGGAAGCAGTAGCGTCTCTCCTCCGGAACAAGTGGAACCATTTTTTCTTTTTTTTCATGCACTTTTCCACGAGCGCTTTTTTCTCCAGGATGAGATTTCTCAGCTCATCGATGGTTTCTGCGTTTTGTTCTTCAAGTTTCTCACATCTTTGTTCCACCTCTTCCAATGTTGCTTGTTGTTCTTCAAGCTTGTCTTTGAGTTGTTTGGATGTTGCCTCCTGTATCAGCTTGTCCTTGTGCATGTCTGCATTTCTCTGTTGGACCTCTTTGTGCTTGTCTTCTAACTGCTCGTTTCTTTTCTGGATTTCTTGGAGCGTGAGCTGCAGGTCTTCATGTATTTTGTCTTCTTGTTGTTTTTGCGCCTGCATTTGAGTGTTTTCACGCTTCAAGTTATTGAATTCCACCAAAATCCCCTTAACGAGCTCGGAGTTGTTTCTCGCTATCTGATCGATCCTTCTCTGCATCTGTGAGCAGCGTTTCTCCAGTTTGTCCTTTTCTTCTTCCACTTTAGTTGCTTTGTCCTCCAGCTGATTACAAAACTCTTGCAGTTTTAGATTTTTAGACTCAAAGTCCTGGACGATACGTTTTCCTTCTTTCAGTCTTTCTTGCTGTTGCTCTTTCTGTTGAAGAAGGTCTTTATTTTGGCGCAGTGTTTCATCCAGGCTTTCTTTCAGCATGCGGTATTTTTCCTGCATGCTCTTCAGTTCGTGCTGCATGTCTCGTTGCTTTTTGTCCTGCTCTTCCTTCTGTTGGAGGAATTCTTTCTTTTCTTCCACAGCTTCATGGAGCTGTCTTTGGAGGAGCCGATTTTTTCGGTCCATGTATTGGAGATCCCGTTGTATCTTATCAGTCATCGTTTTCTTGTCTTGGAGCTGGTTGGTCATTTCTTTTAGTTCTGCACTCTTTTGCCTGTTTTCTTTAATGAGGTGCACAATCTGCTCTCGGCTCTGAGCAAACTTGATTCCCCAGCCCTCATTAATAATTTTTATGTCCGGCTGGCGCTGTTGTCTTTCTTCCAGCTCTTTATTTTGGGCTTCCATTCGTCTACATTTGTCCTCCAGTTGAAGTTTCTCTTCTTCAATTTGTTGCATTTTTTCTGGAGAAGGTAGTTTTCCTTCCTACTCTCCTCTAATGCCCTTTGGAAGGATGAGACGCCATTTGGGGAAATTGGCCGGCCACGCCAGGAAGGAGAGGCGGCGTAATCTTTTTGAATTGGTTGTTTTTTTCTTGGAAACATGTTGGAGTTTCTATACGATGACTTTGAAGAGCTTGTGATGAACGTTTTGTAGGCTGCAAACACAGATGCTGCTGAAACGAACTAAAACTTGCTGTTTCTCACCCCTACTTAAGGAAAAACATCAAAGGACTTAAGATTCTTAAGATCTATGACATCATCACTCCCTAAGCCAATGAGATTGTCACAAGACATTTTGGAATGGGGTATTTTTTTTTTAAACTGTTTTCAAACTTAACTTAAAATTTCAGTGTTTCCTGGTTGTGGACTATTGGTTAGTCCAGCCGATTAAGAAATTAATTGTCACAAACATCCCTAATATTATATAACAGACGACAGAAAACACGAGTTTTTTTTCTACTCAATAGAGGTATAATAAAAGTTTTTTTAATTATCCTACTTTTTATAAAAGAGAACATTTATTAAAGATTATGTATTTAATTAAAAAACTCTGTTCATCTAAAGCAGGGGTCAGCAACCTTTAAGACCCAAAGAGCCAAAGAGCCATAATTGGCCTATCTGGGGTTGAAAGGCTCGATAAATGCACGGCGTTTCGCCGGGTACACCGGCTTCCGCGAGTGTGACGCTTATTTTGAGCGATGAAAAAATAAGAAAATATAATTTTATTTGTATATTGCAAAATCACAATAATCTTCCAATTTAGAACTACAAGTTAAAAAAAGAACTAACATAAATAAAATACACTTCAGCTAATTTATTTTCACAAACCACGCGGAGCCGCACTATAAGGACTAAAGAGCCGCAGGTTGCCGACCCCTGATCTAAAGGGTTTAACAAAAAGGGGGAGCTTCCTGCTGGAAATTGAAATGTCCCCATGTCCCCACTGGGCGATCGTGGCTCAAGAGTTAGGAGTTCGCCTTGTAATCGAGCCCCGGCTTGGACAGTCTCGGTCGTTGTGTCCTTGGGCAAGACACTTCACCCGGCAAGACACTTCACCCGTTGCCTACTGGTGGTGGTCAGAGGGCCTGGTGGCGCCCCAGGGTGGCTGTAGCTACATCACCAGTGTGTGAATGTGTGCGTGAATGGGTGGATGACTGAACGTGGGTGCTTAACTAGTTAAAAAGACAAAACAAACATCTGTCTCTTATTTTTTATGTCACACAGGAAAGAAGCTTCAATGTCTGATGAGAAGACATTAATTTGTTGGTGTTTGTGGTGTTTGGTGCAGTTTTCTTGTTCTCTGGCTTGTTGTTTATTTACAGTGGAGATGAAGATCTCTAACAAGTTGATTTGTTCACATTTGCGCATTTTTAAGAGGAATGTGTTTTTTGAGTTTGTACACTATATGCATGTAAGGCAACCGTTTCCTTTTTCTGTATTTTTGTGTGCTGCTCTTTTAACAAAAGGGGAACAAAAGACATTTAAATCGACCTCAGATGATTTGTTTAAATTTTTACAAGGTCTTACTGAGGTGATGCAAAGTGAAACATGCTTCTTTTTTGGTAATGTGCTGGAAAAGCTTGAAAATTGACCTTGAATGTGCTTAAAAAGTGCTTGAATTTGACCCTAAAAATGTGTATGAACCCTGCATATATTGCAGTATTTACAGTTTATAGTAGGAATTTCATGGCAACAGCTAATCTTTATTTTGTTTACTGGGAAATGAAATGCTGCCAATTCACAAAGCTGTGCTTCAGCTGCACTTCCTGTTGTAGACTTGTGATGCACACAGGCTCTGTTCCAGCACTCAGCATGTTCTTCCTTATTTGCTCCACCAGGGGGAGCTCCTAAACTATGACATCCTGATAGGAGTGAACCAGGGAGAGGGGCTGAAGTTTGTGGACGACAGTGAGGACAACGACGGCATCTCAGCTGCGGCGTTCGACTACACCATCTCCAACTTTGTTGACAACCTCTACGGCTACCCAGAGGGTGAGGACGCCACCTCTGTACACTGCCACTTTTTCAGTTATTCCATTTTACAGCCTCCTCTCACTTAACTGCATTTTGCAGCATCATCAGGTTTTGTCTCATTAGGAGCCGCGTTTGTTGATTTGTTCGTTTTTTTCTGTTTGCTGTATTCATTAAAATAAACGGATATGACAAATGTGGACAATTATCAAAGCTTACATTACAATTCTGACAGCTTGAGTTCACATGAATTTTCAAAAGAATATAAAAAGCTGTGAAAGTGCTTTAAGCGTTTAAAACATGCGAGTAAAGAATGGAATCAGTAACATGTGAGCCCAGTGAAGTGCATCAAACAAGACAAGCGTGCTAAAGAGAGCCACTCATCCACATCACGGCGTGTCTGCGCCTTAACCTTTGAGGCTCTGTGGGCAGTAATGCTATCATCCCCCAGGTAGTCGGCTCCCAATCTCAGTGTCGGTGTTTCTGACAGATCGGCCTGCGAACCCCTCACAGCCGGACCACAGTCGCAGTACAGACATGTTTGGATAATGCAGTCATGCTTCCTCTCTGCTGCCTGTCACTCCTTCTGTTATCAGAAAGACTTTTTTTTCCTCTCTAGATTTCTCACTCACTTCCTGTTTACGGACCACCAGTGGGTGGCACCAGCTGTGGCCACTGCCAAACTCCATGCTGAGTTTCAGTCCCCAGTTTACTTTTACACGTTCTACCACCACTGCCACACCGAGACGCGGCCCGAGTGCCGACGCCGCGCACGGAGACGAGATACCTTACGTGTTCGGCGTACCGATGATCGGTGCCACGGACCTGCTCCCGTGCAACTTCTCCAAGAACGATGTGATGCTGAGCGCTGTGGTCATGACTTACTGGACTAACTTCGCAAAGACTGGGTAGGCCTCATGTCACAGTAGTGTAAACTGTACACGTTACTGTATGTTCTCTGACAGCCTTCTAGTCATGTTGAATACTTGAATCTAGGTTGCTAGTTTAATTCCCGTGTGGCTTTGAAGAATTGAACATACTGGTTCACCAAAAGCATCCAGATCCCAGAGCAGCCGGTTGGTCTTAGATAGTTTAAAGGTTGCACAGAGAATGGGCCTCCTGTCTGTATTCAGTGTATTGATGCCACATGTTACTTATAATGGAGACTGAATATAACTTTGAACTGAAACGTTTAACCTTTATGCTCCACCAGGGACCCCAACCTGCCCGTCCCTCAGGACACCGAGTTCATTCATACCAAGCCCAACCGCTTCGAGGAGGTCATCTGGACCAAGTTCAACTGGAAGGACAAGCAGTACCTTCACATCGGTTTGAAACCTCGTGTCAGAGACAACTACAGAGCTAACAAAGTGGCCTTTTGGCTGGAATTAGTCCCTCATCTTCACAGCCTGCACGACGTGCTCTTTCCCACCACTACGCGCTCCCCCGCAGGCCGTGACCCCGGCACCATGAGGCCCAGAAACAACGTTCCTCGAACCACTCGTCATCCTTACCCTACCTTCCCATCAGATCCTGAGCCCGAGGGCTCAGAGCGCCCGCCCCAGGACCTCTTTCCCGGAGACACCCGCGACTACTCCACCGAACTGAGCGTGACAGTTGCAGTTGGAGCGTCTCTCTTCTTCCTCAACATCCTGGCCTTCGCCGCCCTTTACTACAAGCGTGACAAGCGGCACGAGATGCGCCGGCACCGGCTGTCCCCTCAGCGGGGCGGCCCCGCCAACGACCTGGCTCACAGGCAGGAGGAGGAGATCATGTCCCTGCAGATGAAGGACTGGGAGCACGACGCTCACCACGACATGGAGCCCCTGCGATCCCACGACATCCTGCGGCCCGCCTGCCCTCCCGACTACACCCTGGCGCTGCGCCGCGCCCCCGACAACGTGCCGCTGATGACGCCATACACCATCACCGTGATCCCCAGCACCATCACCAGCATGCAGCCTCTTCACGCCTTCAACACATTCCCCTCCACCGGCCACAACAACACCCTGCCCCACCCCCACTCCACCACCAGGGTATAGTAGGGACAGGCCCGACACAGCGCCACCTAGGGACCAGGAACACTGGCTCTGCTACCGCTCTGGAAGGGAGGCCTCTAGACGTGGGCCTTCGTTCTGTCCTCTTATTCTCTTCTTTCTCCAAAAGCAACTACACCTGCTGCGTCATGTGCTGTGAAACTTGGCAGCTCCCTCCACTGGTGGCATGTGGAGGTGCGACTGAAGTGTCCAGCAGCAGATGAGCAGTTTGGGGTGGGTGACTCAGATCTTTCAAAGATACTGTTTTCAAAGACGGTCTGCTGTTTCCAGGCTCAAGACCTCCAACATTTGTCAAAGGGACGAATGCTCTCTCGCTCCTCGCTGTTTTCTCTTTTTTACGTTGGCGTCATCTCTTTTTCCATCTCCTGTGTGTTATGTGCACATTATGCTTCTCTTTTCTACATCCGTGTTTTATTACTGCTCTCTTCCTCTCATTTGACACGCCTCCCTCCTGCTCTTCTCTAAAAATTCCCGATCTGCTGAGC
Source organism: Mchenga conophoros (assembly GCF_057382185.1). Classification (NCBI taxonomy): domain Eukaryota; kingdom Metazoa; phylum Chordata; class Actinopteri; order Cichliformes; family Cichlidae; genus Mchenga; species Mchenga conophoros. The sequence continues at coordinate 22,186,734 of NC_140528.1, read as the reverse complement.
AGTCTGGAGGGGGGAGGCGTACACTAAACATATAACTATGAAAACACTGATATCTTTCATTCGACCAGCATTTTTAGGTGCCAAGTAAGTACTGCTGTGTTTCATTTCTCATCGAGGGAGAAGAAAAACCAAAGAAAAATAGAGTTTCGCTATTTACCGTCAACTAACAGAGTTCTGTCATGTTCTCATGACAAAGTGCCAAACTGGCCTCAGTCGTGATTTTCTTTCTTCCATCTTCTCTCTTTTTGTTGTTTTGTTTGAAGCATTTGTTTAATTGTTGTTTTTTATTGTGTGGAAAGAATTTTTCTGAAAATATAGATATAGAGAAATGATATTATATATAGTTCTATATAAAATGTGTACAAAGGAGAAAGTATATAAAAGGGTTTTCTCAGTGGGGGATCTATGCATGAATTATTTTTAAAGACGCGGGGAAAAGGACACTGTACCTGTCGATGCACGTTTCCCAAAATCTAAACGAGTCATATCGCTCCATGTTTGCTACTTTTGGTTTTTGGTTTTCTCCCGCAGAGTAAGAGCATTGCAGGAGCATCGCAGGAGCATCGCAGGAGCATCGCAGGAGCATCGCAGGAGCATCGCAGGAGCTCCTGAAGTCAAACGACGCCTCCCAGCACTCATTTATTAAAACGGAGTCGATGCCAAAAGTCTTAAACGTTAGAATCAAAGCAACAGCTGTGAACTCAGTCATGGTGTCATGTGCAGCCTCCATCTTACTGTCACTACTTTTTCATTTTAGGGTACGTGAGGTAAAGCGTCCGTCGATGTAGCTTGATTGTACAAAATTATTTTTCTACGTTATTAACAAAACAGAGCAGAGACTGATGCTGCTCCTGTCTGACCCCCTTATGTCTGCCACATGTGTATTCTGACTTCATATCATCACTGCTCCCTCCCTCCTCCTCTCTCCATCCTACACCGCCTTTGTTATTTAACACCGACCCCCCCAAACTGATAATCAGACAAATTCCCAAACAGCTGACTTCACTGTGTCGACACCGTTCCTGACTATTTCTGACCTCAGCTCAGCTCTGCTATTATCCTCACATTAAGGGTTCGTTCACCTGCCTGCAGATGATCTGTGAGCTCGTCGGTTGTAAATTAAACTCTAAGCACACTGAGGGTAACCGGGAGGCGTTCAGGGCCTGCAGTGCAGAGCTGCAACATGAAAAAAAGGGATGGGGGCTCAGATCTCCTGAACAGGGTGGAAACAACACGGTGGGTTTGTGCTGTTTGTGATTCCTGCTCCGTCACTCTGGTGGAGACGACTGCAGCTCAGCAGCGCTCCCTGCTGATCCTCTGATGAAGATGTCAACAGTATGTAAACTGAGCTGATGTGCTGCTGTTTGAGCCCACGTGGTAGCGTACGTCCAGTATGGGAGAACTTAGTCACCGGTGCTGTCTTTGCTTGTGCTCTAGCTTTAGCCTGTTTGATTGTTTGTTTTCTATTTTATTACTGCCTAAAAGGGGAGGTGGGGGAAACACATGCCTGACTTCTCCTGTCAGAGGTTTTGTAAGCTCAGTGGAAGGGAAACGTGCACAATGTAAATCATAAAACAACTGAGTGGGGCTGTGCTGCAGGTGGATCAGTGCTGTGGACAGTAGCTGTGGAAAAGAGACTGGACAAAGACTCTCAGCCTTAAATACAGGACAGAGGATGATCCGATCATCTTTCAGCTAACAGTGTCGAGCAGAAGGACGGCCGGCTGATGCGTCCGTACGAACCCTTTTGTACTCACTCCTGTGTATAAGGAGGTGGCGAGGGGTTGTGTAGTTAACCTCAGTGATAGGTTTGTAGCATAAACCTATTCGTTGGAACGTTAAGGACAATTTAATTACATAGCAAAGCAAGACACGAGTAGGCAAAGTTCTTCATGTTTCCCGTGCACGGGAGAGAACCGGACAAACGTCGTTCCTTCGCTTCACCCCAGTTGCTCTCGTCCGCTCCCCCGTAACACTGCTCTTTTATTGAGGTTACATGAATATACATATGACGTTCATTAACATATGACGTCTACATACAAACAAAGAGTACGTTGCCTGTGCGTGCCTGTGCGTGCGTGTGTGTGTGTGTGTGTGTGTGTGTGTGTGCGTGTGTGTGTGTGTGTGTGTGTGTGTGTGTGTGTGTGTGTGGTGGGGGGGGGGGTCAGAGTGTGACCCCATAAAGACTTCCCTAAACCTGCTGGTCTGGAAGTCCAGCAGTTCATCTAAACAAAAGGCACTTAGCCTAAATCAGATATAGATACATTTATCCTAAATGAACAGAGGGAGTGACTTTAAGTCTGATTTCAGACTATGTCAGTATTAGTTAAGCCAAGAGTCGGGCAAAAGCTTTATGACCCGGAAAGTTCTAATTCCCATAACATATTGTTGGATTAGTAAGCAAAACTTTTCTGTGATGAAGATTTTTGGGGTCGTTGTTTTAGTGATGGGTTCATTCTGTCAGTTAGCTTTGGCTTGTTTTCTTATTTCAATAGAGGGAGTTTTACTAAACATGGACATGTCGAGGAGCGGCTCATTATTTCTGTAACAGTGCACTTAGAGAAAACTGTCAGGTGTCGCCCCCTTTGGTGATGATGTTTTGTGCTCTGATGAGCTAATAATCAGCTCTCTTTTCCTCCTTCTTTGTTCTAAGCAGGCCTGCAAGATTGAATTAACAGCGCTGTAAAACATTGTTGTGAGAGCAAATATAAGGGGAGCTTTTCCAGATTACAATGGGCTGAGGAAAAGGTCACCTGTGGGAACCTGCCAGTTCCTGTCTAAAGGATTGCAGCGAGTCAATCCAGTCCAAGATCATAAAGAACTCTTTTTCTAAAAACAAAAGAAAGAACAAATAAATGAGCTCATATTGATGAGGGTGGAGACTCTGATGCTTTGTGCGTGAGGCTCCACTATCAGCAAGATCTAGTGTGAATGTGTGTGCATGATGTGTGTGACTGGACTGACCATGTGGACTAAAGTGTTGACTGACTTGACACTGAGACAAAGACTGGACCAACGTTAGGATGAGTAGATGTTGACAAACAATTCACGACGCCGGTAAGAAAAGGGTGGATGCTTTGCTTTGCTTTTGGCAGGAGCAGGAGCACAAGAGAGAGAGGGAGACCGAAAGGTATCGATTTGTCACATGGCATCGGTTTGTCACATGGCATCGATTTGTCACATGGCATCGATTTGTCACATGGCATCGGTTTGTCACATGGCATCGATTTGTCACATGGCATCGATTTGTCACATGGCATCGGTCTGTTAGGTTTTGGGATGAGAACGTGTTGGATGGTTATCTGTCTTGGTCTGGTGGAGGTCTCTTCCCATAAGAAGACTGATGACTTTTTCATTAACACTGAAGTGTTTCTTTCTTCTCTCTCCCCTCAGATGACTTCACACTATAACCAAGGACACCTCATAGGGGATCATCTGATTGTGGCTTCTCTAATAATCTTTCTAATAGTAATATTGTTCACTGTTATGTTACAGAGTGAAGTGAGATTAGTGCTGTAAAACTTCCATAACACTGAACAGATGCCACCACAGATATGTTGAAATCTCAGTCAAAACTAGCAAAAACAAATGAAATCCATGAATCAGAAATGCTGATTGTTGAACAGATAATTCAGTCTGTGCATGAGGAGGATCCACTTTAGACTAAACTACATACAGAAACACAGGAACCAGGGCACAGTGTAAATCCAGGAGCTCTGTGTGCAACAGCTGACCTGTATGAACACAAAACACTGATTGAAGTCCACGTTGATGCTTTCTGTCTGTTTAACTTTTACATTTGAAGCAACACATTTTACTTCAAACACACAGATCAGGTAGAAAACTGTGGATTAGAAAACAAATTCATCAAGAAGGTCCTGAAGCAAGAAGTTCATCATTGCATAGAGTAAGAAAAAGGACATGAATCATCCCACGGGTCTGTGCAGTCGTTATATTATCATCACCTAAATCATGTCTGCATACTGTGTGTGTGTGTGTGTGTGTGTGTTGCTTTTTTAAATCTTCTACTTAGAGTTCAAACTTGGATAGTGATAAAAACATTGCACTGCTTCATTTAATATCTAATTGAACACATCTGTGGTTGAATTTGAATCTTAAATGTTTTGATTTCAAAGATGTGGTTCTGATATGAAGGAACAGGAAGTAAATTGTTGCCATGGATACAGTGAGACAGACGCCTCAGACCCTTATTTTTTATTTCTTTGACTTTTTATTTTATTGATTCATTTCTTTATTTTTACATTTTAAAAAGTGTATTTGTCTGAATGAACTAATCCCCATTTCCCATGCTTTGTATCACTGGTCATACTGGGAACAGCCATAGAAAATGTTTGTAAAGAAGAAATCTTAAACATGAGCAGATTCTCAGGCGATTTCTGTTTCCTAACCATTGTTTCAGTGCACACGTCCCATCACTACATGTGTGTTAAAGATTTCTTTGGGATCAAAATCATCCACTGACAGTTATCAGTACAAACAGGATGCAAAAATCCAAAGTTCAGACTTCAGAGTTACTAAAACAGAGATCTGAGGAAAACTGGTTCTTCACACGACGTTTCATGTGTGAACAGTAGAGGTGGTTTCATTTTCACATGTAGGTGTTGCAGTGAGGATTGCAGGGAGACATTTGCTGAATAGCTGCAGCTCTGCTCCTGTAGACTGCCTCTGAATGTGTGTGTGGTGATAAAGTCACTTTAATTAAATGTCACCTGTCAGGGAAAACTTTGTGTTGACTGAAGAAAGTTCACTTCTCTTTCATTGCAGCTCCACTCTTATTTTTGATGCACTCATTTGTTTCATAAATGATTTCAATGATTTTGCCACAGCTCTGCATTGTCAGGTCGGAGCATGTGTGCTTTTGATGAAATGCTGATATGATGACGCTTGATTGGGGAAAGATTTCCACAGGTGGTGTTGTTGGTCTCCTCCTTCCAGTTTTCTTGTTGCTGCCTCTCTCCTCGCCTCAGTTGCTGCAGCTGTATCATGTATGTTGTTATGTTACATACAAAGAGGAATTTGTGACATTAAAGAGTAAAGATTCTTCTAATTGTTTTCATCTCATCTCCTACTGCTTTAGTCTGCGTGGACAATATATGAGTAAATCATTACCAAGCCAGATTATATTTGGAATATTTCAAACAGAGGACATTACAGTGAAATCTGCTTTCAATGTGACATTTACTTTGATCCTTTAAGACACAGTTTATACATCAGACAAGCTGTTTGCAGAGCGATTAAATGTTTGATATTGTTGTTAAAGTTGTACAGATGAGCGTTAATCACCAACAGCTTCATTCATGTGGATGAACTGGACGGTTCCAGGGAAACTATCAGGATCACACGCCTCCAGTGGTCACTGTGAGTAACTACAACTCTGCACATACAATAATTAAGATGAAGAAATGTTTTTATTGTAGAAAGATGAACCAAATGTAGTTTGACTCTCTGACAAACGATGGCAAGATAAAAGTAGTTTGTTAAAAAAGACACAAAAATGGTAACAATGCAAACAAATACAAACAACAGCATATCCTGATATGAGGCTCACAGATCAGGATCAGTACAATACGTAGCAACCGACATTGATGTTGCCATGGTGACCGCTGCTATATATAGTGTTTCTGTTACCTCACTTGTCTTAAACATCAACGCTGGCTGTTTTTCATTTTACTAATGAGTCCACTCTCTTCCCTCACTTTCGTCTCTTCCTCGTGTTTGAGCTCCTCTCAGAGAGGATTTAAGAAAGAGCTTTGATGATGGCTGTAGCTCAGGAGACAGAGCAAGGCATCTAATGATCAGAAGGTTGGTGGTTCAATCCCTGACTGCTCCAGCTGGCACGCAAAGTGTCCTTGAGCAAGACACTAACCCTCTCCGATGCATCCATCAGAGTATGAATGTGTTAAACAAGAATCAGTCCATTCACCATGGAAATATCAAAGTAGAAAGTGATGGCAGTTATGATTGGCTGCACAGCTGGATCACATGACCAGGTGAGTGGTACAAATAACAGGAAGCTTCTCTTGTGGCTTTAATAATCATTTGAATTGATAACTTGTGATTTACAGACTGTTCTTTATCTTTTCATTGTCGTCTGAAACACAGAAAAATATCAATGTTGGAAAATATGACATTTATATCTAGTTTCTACAGGATGGTTTAATTCTCCAAAGGCCACCACAGACATGACGAAGTTATTTCATCATTATAATGCACAAAAACAAAAAGCAGGATGAGCCCTGCTGCTCACCAAACTTGTGTTGAATAATAATTTGTGAATCATTTAGTTTAAAACATCAACTGACTGAATCCATGAATCTCATCATGTGTTTCTGAGTGAAAGACACAGACATGAACAGACTGAACTGTTTCTCTAACAGGTAAGACTAACTACAAAGAGTCAATTCATACCTAAGTGTGCCAAAAAAGTCTGAAATACCCTTCATGAAACCAGTCGATGGATCCCAGAACCCAAATCCAGGATAAAGAGGTTCAGTGAATGTGGTGTGGAAGGTGTGGAGGTGGATCAGAGAGTCAGAGGAGACTCTGTAGAAGGACAGAGTGCCAGCAGGACAGTCCACACACACTGCTACTCTGTTAGAGACAGAGGAGGAGGAGATGGGTGTTTCTCTGTTATTGTGCCACACAGAGGAATAATGATCAGAGCAGCAAAGACTCCAGGACTGATCATTTCCACCAAACACACACTCATCACTCCTTCCTTTCCTTTTGATTCCTCTGTAACTCACTGATATCCAAGCCCTCCTCGTCCACTCGACCTCCCAGTAACAGCGACCAGTCAGACCATCTCTACACAGCAGCTGTTCACAAACATCAAATCTGTCTGGATGATCAGGATGTGACTGAAGCTCCTCCACATGTGTCACCTTCCTGTTGTTGTCAGACAGTTGGAGCTTTGTGTTCACTGTGTTTGTGTCGATTGTGAGTTGACAGGAATCTAAGTTCAAAATACTTATTAAATATATACATCATTGATTTAATGCCAAATAATTTCATTTCCAACATTTACAATAAATTAATTAAAAATTTAATGATTCTTAAATAAATGTAATTAATCAATTAATAACACATTTAATTAATTATTTAAGAATCTATTTATTTAATTCATTTGGGCCCTTCTAGCCCTGCAGCTGTGCATGTGCTCACATATCCACTGGTATGTATCCTACAGGTATTCTCACAGCAGTGCTGCTGAACATTAAATGACCAGCAGATGTCAGTTCTTCATAATAAGCAGTTAAACTTTGTGTGATCTGCCTTTGGGTGAAGCAACAAAGCCGGAAAAATTGGACACATTCACAGAGCTTTACCACACCATCACTAGACAACAATGGAATTATTTTAACTAAAAACAAATAATCAGAAAGTCTTCTGCCTGGTCTCGTACCTCTGTGTTTCTGTAACATGAATAATGAGCTGAAATTCTCCTCACGACACCACCGATCAGCTCGAAGGGCCCTCGAGTTTACCTGCATGCATCCTGTTCACCTGTCAGCTGTTTAACACCTGCTGCTTATTCAGCAAACACGCCCACATTACCTGGTGACAGTCACAGTTTAATGCGGGCCGCTGTTTGTCAATATAAAATAGTTTAGTTCCAATATTGTGCACATAATTTGCAAATGCACCATATTTTACAGACCATGAGGCTCACTGGATTATAAGGCGCATTAAGCGAAACAAAAATGTCGCATGAGTCAAACTTTACTCAGCTCATTCTTCTTGCTTCCTCCACTTCCGTACCATTGATTCATTCATGTTTAATTCTCTCACAGCTGCTTTATTCCCATGTTGGGAAGGGCGATGGACACTAAGATAACTACAGAATACTTTATAAGTGAACCTGATGCTTTAATCAGGATTTGGGCTATTTGCATTTAAATTAAATCAGTAATATAGTTCTGCCACTTATCTGCTCTAATGACTGGAAATCTGATATCCAGTCACCAGCACAGCTCACTCACTTACAGTCACTGACTTCACTGTTTTTGCTCCTGAGCAAATCAGTTTGTTTTAGATTAAAGTTGTTTCATAACTGCATCATTTTACTGAAGTTTAATGTGTCAGCAGAGCACATGTGGAACTGAACCATTCGCTTGTCTTAATTATCTGATGTTTATATGTGTTACACTTTTTTAATCTTTAATTTTAAATTGAAACTAACATTTAAAAACATTTGGTACAATGTGGAAAGAGGAAGAGTATTTCCAGCAGGAGCAGAAACGTCTGACTCAGCATGACGATGCTGTTGGTGGATACTGAAGAGCTCAGCCTGTCAAGACAGGATTAGGTTATTGTTTTTAAACATGTTTATTCAATTATATTCTGAGGCCAGTTATCTGGTATAATCTTTGGAAGTCTATTAAAATAAAAATGAAATCAGATGTGTGGACTTTTGGTTGTTTTTGTTTTGTTCAATAAGCAGATGTTGGTGTTTCAGCAATGCAGTAACTTAAGTTTAAAAGGCTTGTTAGAACCTATGAAACACATCATACAGACTTGTGGACATTAGAAGACGACTAATAATCATCATGAATAAGACTAAAGGCAGGAAGGTGTCCTTTATAACTAATAATATTAATAACTAATAATATTAATATCATAGTCTGTCTGCAGCTGAGACAATACAAACTCAAACTGTGGGGAGAAGATTATATCACTTCAGTTTAAATTGACCTTAAGTGCCACATTTTCACAGACTTCTTTATTTACAGCATTTTTTACGTGCTGTATAGATTATACAGTTGGGTCCATAAATATCTGGACAGAGAGAACTTAGTTTCTGATTTTGGTTCTGTACATACACTAAAATCTATTTTAAATGCAACAACTCAGATGTGTTTGAAGTGCAGACTTTCAGCTTTAATTCAGGGGGTTGAACAAAGAGATGCAGAAAAATGTGAGGAACTAAAGCATGTTTAACACAATCCCTTCATTTCAGGGGAAATGTGGAGGAAAAATTAGAAAAATTAAATAACTTAATTAAATTAATTAAATCATAAGATTGTCAGCTGATAACCAGCTTCATGCGACCGCTTATCCTGGTCCCAGTGTTAGGGTCAGTGAATCCAGTTAACAGAAAGATATCCTGGATATACTTGACTGACTTTTTAGACTCAAGATTAATAATCATTATAAAAATTATAGTCTAACATCCAGAAATCTGCACGATGTGTTTCATTATGTCTAACAAGCCTTGTACAGTTAAAGCTAACAGTTACTACATGCATCAGTACATTTCTATATTTTTATATCTATAAAATAAATCTGACACTTGCCAGACTTTATCAAAGGTGTGAGCGTCACAGCAGATGCCTTTGTGTCAAAGTAGCTGAGGATCAAACAGAAAAACATGAAGGTTTTCCTGGCCTGGGATTTTATACAAATATTCTGCAGTACATCAAAAACAAAAGAAAACCATTAATGAACATATGAACATGACCTGATGCTGCTGACGTGAAGCAGAGCAGAGTTACAGAGGTTTGATTACAGACACAGCTGAGCATTTTGCAATTTTGCATCATTTTAAAAAGTTTAAATTTGTTCAGTATTGAACGGCAGAAACGAGGCTTTGTTTTCAGAAGTAAGTAAAAGAAAAAAAAACAGCGGCCGACAGGCTGTAAGAACGGTAGACTTGTGCATAACAAGCAAGCGAATAATGCAGAAAACAGGAAACTGTTCTTGAAGTACAGAGAGAGAGAGAGAGAGAGAGAGAGCTGTGCATGAAGTGTGATTTTATCCTGGTGGCAGCAAAACAATCAGAGGGAATTCATGACGATGTTTATGTGAAGCGTAGTTTGGAGCTTCTTTTGCTGCTGGTTTACTCAATATTGTTTGGAGAGAGATCAAACCTGCAGCTTCAGAATCAGCGCAAAAAGGGCGTAAACACAAAGCGTGGAGCCGCCGAAACATCAGAATCAGCGAGCTGTCGGCTTTCAGCTCGTGTCCGTGCCGTCAGGTGAGAAAGTCACATCTCACTGATTCTGATGCGTCGGCGGCTCCGCGCTTTGTGTTTACGTCTTTGTGCAGAATCCGTGTTCCTGCTCTCATTTACTGTTTTAGCTGTTTGGTGGTTGTTGAAACTTTGGGAGGTTTAACCTGAGATTCTGGTGTTTTGGCCAAAATAAATTTATATTAAAAATCGATTCAGGATTTTAATGAATCGATATCACGTTATCCAAGCCAGAATCGATTTTAATCGATAAATCGATAATCAAAACCCACCCCTGATGCATATACACGGGTCACACTGCTTATTGAAACCCCCCAAAGATCAGATCTTAATCAGACAGGTTTTTGTTTTCAAAGTTTAGACTTTGCTTCTATTGGACTTTTTATCAGGAACACGTGCTTACTTTCTGCAGGAACAGTTGAAACTAACATAAATAACTCCAGAGGTGATAGTCAGCAGGGGGTTTACAAGTTGTGGCCGCGTTGTCGGCGGTATGAGCTCGACCACTTGCAAGGTGAGCTGGCAGACATCACTGAACTCATCAGAGATGATCAGGTTCATTTTGACAAAGTGAGCAGATATTTAACCTCCTAGGACCTGGCGTCCACATATGTGGACATCACAATTTGGGTTGTTTAGACCAAAATACTACATTTTGCTCTACAAGGGCCTGATATCCACTTACGAGGATGTTACACTGCCACTGTGCTATCAAAATTTTAGACAAATATCCTCATATGTGGCTCTCATTTTTCTCAGAAACAAAAAATGTGGTAATTCTTTGTTTTTACATTCATCAGGTCCCAATCAGCCCAAATATCAAAGAGAAATTAAAAATGAATGCCACGGAGGAGTTTGGGTCTTAGGAGGTTAAAGATTATGCCACTACATTCTTGTCTAGAAGATATTAAAGTGTATTTGGTGACACACAAAAAAGGGTAAAGTTTAAGTATAGTTTGGGTCCACACATGTCCAAACCCTGGTGTGTAGGCCTACTTAGTTTTGAGGAATTGTCATGGGACCGGGGTCTGGGTGACCCAGGGCCTGTAAGAAGTTATGGACATGTGTGTTTTTGGTGCTGCTGTCTCCTGTTTCCATGTTTGTGTATCTAGGTGTGTGTGTGGGTGTGTCAGCCAGGAGCCTGGCCACACCTGCGGAGGAGAATTACTCACACCTGCAGCTGATCAAGCCTCGTCAGAGGAGCTACTTAGGAGTGTGGTGGAGCTGTCTCCGATGCTGGATCATTGCGTAACTTCACGTTAGTCTCTTGGCGAGTTAGTTAAGGTTAGTCTGCTGGATTGTGGTGTTGCTGACGGCTGCCTCTTTGTTATTCCCCAGGAGGAGTGTGGAGACGAGAGGGCAGCGAGCACGGGGTGCTCAGACACTGAGGAGTGGAGACAAAGAACACTAACACTGGCAAGAGGACATGTCAGAGTCGGGAACGCACTGGGGATTTATTGTTGTTTGGATTATTTTGCATCACTGTAAATAAACGCACTGACCTCATCAAAGAGTCCAGCATCGGGGTCCTCCTTCCCCTCATCATAGTCTGCCACGCAGGCCGTGACAGAAAAGCCCACTAAAAGAACGCCCACCAGACCAAAGCAATGGTTTTGACTTGATCAGCATTAACCCCGCCCCCTGACTTTGATGGGTGAAGCTGACAAATAAAATGTATTTATGAACAGCGATGCAGGGCCAGGAGTAGCAACGTGAATTAAATAAATACATCATTAAATAATTCATTAAATGTGTCAGTAAAATAATCAAAATAGAAAACAAACCAATAATTGATTAAATATGTAATTAACTAATTTGAATTGTATATAAACAAATAATGAAACATTTTAAATGAAATTAATGGATAATTTATTATTAATATATTTCTTTACTTGATTATGTACATTTTTAAATTAATTACTGAAATAATTAATTCATTAGTGATGTATTAATTTAATACAACCATAAAATACCATAAAATTGCTAATTTACTCAAAATCTATTTAAAACATCAATATTAAAGGTTAAATTATGATAATGAATACATGCAACTATAACTGATGACATAAAAATGAGGATTTCTTAAGCTGAAGCCAAAGTGCTGACTCATTTGTCATGTTACTCTCAAATGTTTTCCCTAATAACAAGAACATAATTACACTTTAGCCACAAGAGGGCAGCAGCATTAATATAAGTCACATGTATATAAAGGTACAGTGATTATATTACAGTGATTTTGACAAAAACAAAACAGTTGATGGCAGTGTGTTTTTCCATGACAGAATAATTACGCACACCCCACTTTGCAGTTATTTATTTGTAAAAAATGTTTGGAATCATGTATGATTTTCGTTCCACTTTGTGTTGGTCTTTCACGTGGAATTCCAATAAAACTGATTCATGTTTGTGCTGTAATGTGACAAAATGTGGGAAAGTTCAAGGGGGCCGAATACTTTTGCAAGCCACTGTAAAGTTCACTATCAGTAACATCATAGCACCACCCAGCTGTATAGAAACTCCGTCATGCTAGCTAGTACACAGTATGAGTTATTGTAACTGACTGTAAAAAGTCAGCACAAGGAAAATAAACTCCACCTAAACTTGGTTTATATCTGACCCAGACAGACTGCAGGTCATAACTTCTTACCTGAAGTTCAGTTCACCTGACACTCGGACCGGCGGCCGCCTCGGGTCTCTCCTCCTCCTGCCTCCCCTTTCCCTCATCCACCTGCTGCCTCTGTGGAAGCTCCGCCATAGCCACCACCAAACAACTGACTTATTTTTACATATCGACCAGCATCCGGCCAATCCACCACCTTCCATCGTTTATACCGTTACAAAAAAATAAAAAAACATCATCAGCCCATAAAAATGAAAAATCACCATCAGTATGCCCGATGGCCAGTCCAGCTATGGTCGTGCCATCAGTTAACCCTTCACGTGGCAGCTGTGACACGCGTGCCCAGGGTTGCCGACCCCTGCTCTAAAGCATCTGATTTGGATTCCTGAGATCAAATATATTTTCCTTTGTGTTTGTTTTCTTCCCATTTGTGGCTTTAATGTAGTGTTACATCCTGTTTGTTTGCTTCCATCTGTATACATGTCCAGATTCACTGTTATGTTTCTATTCTTACATTGCTGTGTGATCACTGTTCCCTCTGCTGACTGATGTGACCTTTTGTATCTCACACTGATACTTGTCATATTTGTATCTGCGCCTAAAAGATAAAAAGTTTTCCATGCTAAAACACAGCTCCGCCTCCTGCAGTTCTCCCTCTGAACCACTAGATGTCTCTGTTATCTAAATGAAGACGTGCAGCACAGCAACCACAGCAGCGCTCAGATCACACGTGTCCTGTTATTATGTATAAAAGCATGAAACAGGTGAGACAGGTGGGATCAATATTAATGTTGTGGAAATATATGAAAAAGCAACAGAAGAGTGAAAACATTTCGTGTTTCTAGAAAGATCTTTCAGCTCACAGCTGCTCACAGACTGTATTTACAAGTGACAAACTGCAACTCTACAGTACATCTACAGTATATATCAAATATATTCTGTATTCAAATCTATTGAGTGATGTTTGAAAGTCTTTCCAGGTGAGTTTGATCCAGGAGGGTCTGAAGCCAGAGTCAGACAGAGACTGTGCAGAGACTGTAGAAGGACAGAGCAGCAGCAGAGCAGTCCAGATACACTGATGATCCTCTGTCAGATCCAGAGGGACACACAGGGATGATGCTGGACTCTACATTGTGTCTGACAGTGGAGCTGTTCTCAGAGCAGTTCACTCTGCAGCACTGACAGTCATCTGCACTTCTTCTCATTCCTCTGTCAGTCACTGCTGGATGAAGCTCTCCTCTCCACCTCCCAGTAACATGGCCCAGTCAGAGCGTCTCTACACACAAGCTGCTGCTGCTTCAACCTCTCTGGATCATCAGGACACAGCTCCTCCTCTCTCAGCACACACACCGTCCTGTTTACCATCATCACCACCACCTGCAGAGAGAAGAAGGAAGAGCAGAGGAGATAAACGAGTGTTTCCAGAGACTCTTCATCAGCTGTCAGTCAGTGATGCAGCACATCCAGTATAAAGAGCAGCAGGGACTTCAGTGCTGGGACTGTACTAGGACTCATTGTTGCTTCACTTTTTCTAATCTTTGGATTTTTATTGAAGTTGATGAAAATGTTTTTCCCTCCTAGTTTGAGTTTGGACTTTCATTCATTAGAAGAACCTTGGTGTGTCCACTCTGAGCTCTGTAGGAACCCCAACAACAAGCCCAACAATCCAGATGGACAGTTCCAGCTGTTAACTGGAGGAATTCCATCCAAACATCTGCTCTCACTAAATTCTTCCTCACCTACAGACTGTGTTCTTCACTGCTTTAAACTTGGAAATGAATGCAGTCATTGGTCTGCGTGCAGCTTTGTTCAGAGAGCTGATTGGCTGTTGACAGTGTTTGATCAGAGCGTGTCAGCTGTTACTATGGTGACCATAAAGGTCAGAAACAGGAAGTGTTTGTGTCCAATCCTGAAGCCTGTCACCATTCTCCTCTCACAGCTTCACTGAGAAGCTGCAGCTTTACAGGAAACACTGGATCTTTGTTTCATACTGACTGTGTTTAGTACAATACTGCTGACAGCACCACCCACTCACTCCATCACTCTACTGACCTCAGAGTCTCCAGTCTGTAGTCTGGACTCTGCTGAAGATCAGACAGCTGCTTCACATCTGGATACTTCAGGTTGTTAAGTTGTAGCTCCAGCTGTCTCAGATGGGAGGGGTTGGACTTCAGTGCTGCTGCCAGATAATCACAGCTGATCTTTGACAAACCACAGAAACTCAATCTGTATAAAGAATGAAAGATGTAAGTTTATTAGACAAAGTGTGAGCTTGAAATCATTCAGTGTTTCATCATCTGTTCAGAGCTGAAGAAGGTTCAGAATGTAGAAGTTTAGAAAATGGAAACTCCAAACAGCTGAAGCCAACAGGAAGCAGCTTCAAACAGGAAACTGTGCAGAGTTTCAGACTATATGTCCTGATGCAGCCAGTTGGATTTTGGAGATTTGAATCTCTGTTCTGTGACTAAGTCCTTGAATCATTTCTTCCAGTTGGTCCAACAAGACAGACTAAGTGTTGGACATGTGTTGTGGCTCCATTAGGGGAGCTTCTAAATGTGATGTGATGGCCCCTCTGGGTCTGTCAGGTCACAGGACTGAAGAGAGCTCAAACTGGGCACACAGTTGTTCCAGTCTGGACCAAAGACTCTATACTGGGACTGAGGGACTGCTTTGACTGCACCCACTGGGACTTTTTAAAGGCTCATGTTCTCACTTAGATCATCGATTTCTACTTACATTTCTTTCTGGGAAAAATGGGGATTACTTTGGAAACAGGAAGTATTTTCCCCAATAAGCAGCCCTGGATTAGTAAATCACTCCAACATGTTCTCAGGCAGAAGAAGCTGTCTTGTTATGAGGGAGAGAAGAAAAAGATGGAGGCACAGAAACTTGTTGAAAGAGAGATAAAGCAGCTAAAATCAGGTGTAAAAGTAAAGCAGAGGATGAGCTGAATAAAGGACACTCAAGGCTGGCTTGGAAAGGAATGAAGTCCATGGTGGGGATGCAGGACAAGGAGCAAAGATGAATGTGATGCTGAATCAGCAGGAGACTTGGACTCATTTGATTCCAGCTTTGATATCATTGATTTCAATGAAGAGCTTTGTGATTGTAGCAAAGGGCTGGTAGCTCTGAGAGTCCCACTGATGAGGTGTTTGTGTGGAAATCTCTTAGTGGGACCAAAGAGAGAAAAAGCCCTGGTCCTGATGCTGTGGGAGGGAAATGATTGAAGTGTGCTGTGAGGAACTGACTGGGAGATTTTCACACATTTTCCAGTCCTCCTTGGAACAACAGGAAGTTCCCAGCATATGGAAACAAAGGTTAAGTGTCCTATGGCACTCAGTGATGATGGTGCTGTGGCCCCACCACCTCCACCTCTTTGTAAAGGAACTAACTGTAATCTGAAGCTTCAAATGGGACTAAGACTTCCTCCACTAGGTGGCAGTGTCTGATGAGAAAGTGTTAGTGGAGCTGGCCTGGAGTCAGAAACAGGAAGATGCAGGATTTGGGCTGAAATGGGGAAAAGTGGTTGGCACTAGTGCCTTAAAGCAAGAAGGTTGTAGGTTGAAGCTTGTTGGCCTTTCTGTGGAGGTTGGATGTTCTCCCACAGTCCAATGAAATGCTGCTTAGGTTCATTGGTGCTTCTAAATTGGCTGTAGGTGTGGATGTGAGAGAGTGCTTCTCTGTCTCTCTCTGTTGGCCCTGTGATGGACTGCTCACCTGTGCAGGTGGACCACGCCTCTTGCCCTATGACAGCTAGGGCACAGGCTGCAGCCCTGTGAGCCTAAGCTGAATAAACAGTTAGCAAAAATGATCCATAGATGGCCTGAAATCCCCCAGTTAGCAGTTTGGTAGATAGCTATGACATGCTAATCCCATCCAGCAGCTGTATTCTACCTGTAAGCTGATCCCTGCTGAGCCAAAGCACTTTTTCATATACAAATTACAACCTTTAATAGAAACCTATTGGTCAGCATCTTATTAGCCTGCTGTTAGCTTCATTCCACAGAAAACTGAGAGAAACTAACAGAGTTGATAAAGAATAAAGAGAAATGTGCTGATTTAAAGCCTTTGAAGTGCTTCAGATGATCTCTGTCCACTTCTGTCCACTCATTCATTCATGTAAGCTTTCTAATGCAGCTTTGATCTTCACAGTCTGCTTCATGAAACTCATTCTAACCCTGAATGTCAGAGTGTTCCTCCTTCTCTTTCCCATCATTCATGCTGGCAGTGGAGGAGATTTGGATGTTGGACTGTGTTTTGGATGATGTGTGTATGTTTGTGTTGGACTGCTGTCTGTAAAGCAAACGCACATTTTGCTTTGGATTTCAGTGTCAGACAGACTTTAAGGTGGAATGAAGAGTTGGAGAGTTTCACAGTGAATTATCCAGTGGAGGATTTTTCTTCTTCTTTGAAGGTTTGAAATGTGAACATTGTTCTGCTGCAGTCAATGGACTAAACCAGAGAAGAAGAAAACAGACTTTACCATGAAGAGCCTCAGTGTGGATCAGTATAATATCAGCCTGATGTCTGCAGTTTAGTGTCAGCACAACTTTCACATCATATACATCTCAGCACAACTAAAACATGCTGACTGACCTCAGAGTTTCAAGTCCACATCCTGGAATCTCCAGGAAACCACACAGATGCTTCACTCCTGAATCCTGCAGCTTGTAGTTCCTGGTCAGCTCCAGCTGTCTCAGATGGGAGGGGTTGGACTTCAGTGCTGCTGCCAGATAATCACAGCTGATCTCTGACAAACCACAGTCCCACAATCTGTATAAAGAATGAAAGATGTAAATTTATTAGACAAAGTGTGAGCTTGAAATCATTCAGTGTTTCATCATCTGTTCAGAGCTGAAGAAGGTTCAGAATGTAGAAGTTTAGAAAATGGAAACTCCAAACAGCTGACAGAGTTCATACGCCTTTGTCAGGGTCAAATTCAAGCAAGACCATGTGAAAATTAAAACACATCATCCTAGGTGAACTTAAACACCTTTGTTCCCCTTTTTTTAAGACATAGAAAAGTACACCACACAAAAATACTGCAAAAGGAAACGGTCGCCTTATATACATAGTGTATAAACTCAAAATGCACATTTCACTTCAAATTAAGATTAAGGCTTTGAACAGATCACATAGTTCAGTTCAACATATAAGACTTTAAGAATGCACAAGCATCTACTTAAAATCTATTTAATTTATCATCCATGATATTATTTTGTACAATTCCAATGTATTTTGTTCATCTCCCTTAAATAAACAGGCAGTCTTAAAGTATGAAATATTCATATACAAACACATATAAATGTGTGTACTGTCTCAGTGGCTGATAGTACCCCACAGGCCTCAGTGTGAGCTTGAAGACATTTATAATGTTTAAGTAGTTTAATGTGCAGGTGCTGACGATAAACACATTTTGAATGAAAGCCGGGGAACTTTGGTAGCACAGAAACAAGTGGCTATTCTTTGTGACTATATGGATCACTCACAATACCATTATTTCACACAAAGGCACCAAATTAATACTCAAAAAAGCTGCAGCAATACACATGTGGCGGAGGCGTGGCCCCGGGCGCAGCTGCAGGGGAGGAGTGGAGCGGAAGGCTCATCAGGGCGGCGCTGCGAGGCCGGTAAGAACAGCTGATGTTGTTTATGGACTGATGATGGTCTCCCTCCGCTGTGTTTATAGTGAGACGAGGAGGAGCGGCCAGGAGAGAGATCAGCTGGGCTCGTGAGCTGTCAGACTGTGTGACTGAGTCAGCTGTCAAAACAACAAACACTTGAATAAATGTGGAAGTTGGCTGTACCTACCTGTGTGTGCGTGTGTCTGTGCCTGGTGTATTCCACAAGTGGTGCCGAAACCCAGGAAAGTGCCGGTGGGGAAATGTCCGACCCACAGGCCGCGCCACCCGCCCAGCCTCTGCAATTCTTGGCGCAGATGCTGGCGGAGATGGCGACGATGAGCCGGGATCAGGCGGCCGACCAGCGTGCCCACCTGGCCGCGCTGCGGGAGCAGACGGACCGGCAGACGCAAGTTCTGGAGCGGCTGGTCGGGGCCGCTGCCACGCCGAAGCCCTCGCCACTGTCGGTGGCGGTGCCCCGGATGGGGGACGGGGACGACCCACAGGTTTTTTTGGAGACCTTCCGTGCCACGGCGGAGGCTTGCCAATGGCCGCGGGAGGAGTGGGCTCCGCGGCTGCTCCCCCTGCTGTCCGGGGAGGCACAAACAGCGGCCCTGAGTCTGCCTCCGGCGTCGAGGAGCAGCTTCGCGGACGTGAGCCGGGCGGTGGTGGACAGGCTAGGGCTCACCGCCGAAGACCACCGCCGGCGGTTCCGGGCCTGTCGGCTGGCTACAACGGACCGACCATTCGCCTGGGCCCGGCAGCTGCGCGACGCGGCGGTACGCTGGCTGCAACCGGGAACATCGGAGGGGGAGACGAAGCTGGTGGACAAGGTGGTGCTGGAGCAGTTCACGGAGGGATTGCCAGCGGAGACGGCGAGATGGGTCCGGTGCCACCGGCCCGCAAGCTTGGAGGTAGCGGTGACGCTGGCGGAGGACCACCTTGCCGCTGGAGCAGGGGAACCCGGGGACGCCGGACGGAGGCCGAACAAACAGGCCCCGGTGCCGGCCCCGAGGCGCCGTGTGCCGGCACCAGGGCAGGCAGAGCGGCTGCCGGCGCTGAGCCCCACTAACCCTTTCGCGGCGTTGGTGCCGTCCAGGGCAGCCGAGCCAAGTGGAGCCGCCCCCGAGCCACGGAGAGCAGCACAGACGCCGGGGCCGGAGTGTTGGAAGTGCGGGCAGCCGGGGCACCTGAGGAGGGATTGTCCGCTTATGGAAGTGGGGCAGGTGTTTCGTGTTGCTGGCGCCCCAGCACCCTCCCCCGGTCCAGGAGGGACATACAGTATTCCGGTAAGGACTCGAGGGGGTATACGCCAGGCGTTGGTGGACACGGGCTGCACGCAGACCCTCGTACACCAAAGCTTGGTTCGCCCCGGGGCATTGCTGGAGGCAGAATGGGTGGAGGTGAGGTGTGTGCATGGTGACGTTCACAGGTATCCCATAGTGCCGCTGTTATTAAAGTATAAGGGCAAAACGCATAGAGTAACGGCGGCGGTTAGCCCGCGCCTGTCGCACCCCCTGATTCTGGGTACCAATTGGCCGGGGTTTCATCAGCTACTGGGACAGTACGCGGGGGTGCGATCACGACCGGAAGCGGGGTGTAGCGTGTGCGCGGCGTTCAGCGGTGACGCGGGGTCGTCCGACACTGACTCCGGGGGGGAGGAGCCGGCGGGTCCCTCACGGGACGTCCCGCCGGCCCCGGAAGTGTCCCCCATGGGTGATTTCCCACTGGAGCAGTCTCGTGACGGCACCCTACGCTCAGCCTTTGACCAAGTGATGGCTATTGATGGTCACGTGGTGCGCCCTGAGGCCGCGCAGACCTACCCGCGTTTCGTCTTATTAAACGACCGATTATATCGAGTGAGTCGTGACACTCAGACAGAGGAAACACACACCCAGTTGTTGGTGCCGCAGGGCCGCCGGGAAACGCTTTTCCAGGCGGCCCACTATAACCCCATGGCAGGGCATATGGGCTATGAGAAAACTCTGGAGCGAATAACGGCCCGATTTTATTGGCCGGGCATCCGAGCGGATGTGCGCCGCTGGTGCGCGTCCTGCCCGGACTGCCAACTTGTTAACCAGCCGGCCATACCGAAGGCGCCGCTGCGCCCTCTCCCCCTCATTGAGGTCCCGTTTGAGCGCATCGGCATGGACCTCATCGGGCCGTTTCACCGGAGTGCACGCGGCTACCGCTTTGTGTTAGTCTTGGTGGATTACGCAACGCGGTACCCGGAAGCAGTTCCGCTGCGCACCATCTCTGCAAAGAGTGTGGCGCAGGCACTGTTTCAGGTCATCTCCCGAGTCGGAATCCCGAAAGAGATACTGACTGACCAGGGCACGTCGTTTATGTCTCGTACACTGCGGGAACTGTACGAATTACTGGGCATTAAATCTATTCGGACCAGCGTCTACCACCCTCAGACTGACGGGCTGGTGGAGCGGCTGAATAAGACTTTAAAGTCCATGATTCGGAAGTTCATTAACGAGGATGAACGCAATTGGGATCACTGGCTAGACCCTCTGTTATTCGCAGTGCGGGAGGTGCCCCAGGCCTCCACGGGATTTTCTCCCTTTGAACTGCTGTTCGGCAGGAGGCCACGTGGGGTGCTCGACCTGATTAAAGAAAGCTGGGAGGACGGTCCGAGCCCCGCCAAAAATGAGATTCAGTACGTGTTGGACCTGAGAGCAAAACTCCACACTTTGGGGAGGTTGTCACGGGAGAATTTGCTCCAGGCTCAGCAGCGTCAGCAACGCCTGTATGACAGAGGGGCTAGGCTCAGGCAATTTTCACCGGGAGATAAAGTGCTTGTGTTACTCCCTACTTCCAGCTCGAAGTTGCTCGCCAAGTGGCAAGGACCCTTTGTGGTCACACGGCGAGTCGGGGACGTGGACTATGAGGTCGCTCGGTCGGACAGGGGAGGAGCCACGCAGATTTATCACCTCAATCTCCTCAAACTGTGGCGAGAGGTTGAAACCGCTTCTCTGGTGAGCTTGGTGAAGGAGAGAGATGAGTTGGGGCCTGAGGTGCCAAATTCTATCATTCCCGCCTCCCTCCCTTGTGATGACCATCTCACACAGGCCCAGAGAGCGGATGTTGTCGCGTTGCAACAGCGTTTTGCGGACGTGTTCTCCCCCCTGCCCGGCCGGACGTCCCTCATCGAGCACCATTTCGTGACGCAGCCTGGCGTGACGGTGCGTTCACGGCCCTACAGGCTCCCGGAGCACAAGCGAAAAATCGTGCAGAGGGAATTGGCGGAAATGCTGAGGATGGGAGTAATAGAAGAGTCGCACAGCGCCTGGTGTAGCCCCATCGTTCTGGTGGCGAAGAAGGATGGGTCTATACAGTTCTGTGTCGACTATCGCAGGGTGAACGAAGTGTCACGCTTTGATGCCTACCCCATGCCTCGGGTCGACGAGCTCCTAGACCGGTTAGGCACGGCCCGCTTTTTCACGACACTGGACTTAACCAAGGGCTATTGGCAGATTCCCTTGTCTGCCGAGGCCAGGGAGAAAACGGCCTTCTCCACTCCGTACGGTTTGTACCAGTTCGTGACACTTCCGTTTGGCCTGTTCGGGGCCCCGGCCACTTTCCAGCGTCTCATGGACCGGGTACTGCGTCCGCACGCAGCGTATGCTGCCGCCTACCTGGATGACGTGATCATCCACAGCGACACCTGGGCGGAGCATGTGCTGCGGGTGGCCGCGGTCCTGGAGTCCCTGAGGGGGGCGGGGCTCACGGCCAATCCGAAGAAGTGCGCGGTTGGACGGAGGGAGGTGCAGTATCTGGGGTACCACCTGGGGGGCGGGCAGGTGCGTCCACAGGTGGAGAAGACGGCGGCTATCGCATCCTGCCCGCGCCCCAGGACGAAAAAGGAGGTGAGACGGTTCTTGGGGTTGGCGGGTTACTATCGTCGCTTTGTGCCGGGGTTTGCGCAGCTAACCAGCCCCCTGACCGATCTCACTCGAAAGGGTGCCCCGGATCTGGTCCAGTGGACGGGGCCGTGCCAGGCGGCGTTTGTGCAGGTGAAAAAGGCTCTCTGTGGGGAGCCGCTGCTTCACACTCCTAACTTTTCCCTCCCTTTTGTTCTGCAGACTGACGCCTCGGACAGAGGGCTGGGAGCCGTTTTGTCCCAGCAGGTAAGGGGGGCCGACCGCCCTGTCCTATACATCAGCCGGAAGCTAGCAGAGCGCGAGCGCCGGTACAGCACCGTGGAGAAGGAGTGCCTGGCCATCCGGTGGGCGGTCGGCTCCCTGCGCTATTACCACCTGGGACGCTCATTCACCCTCTGTTCGGACCACGCCCCGCTGCAGTGGCTCCACCGCATGAAGGATGCCAACGCCCGGATCACCCGGTGGTATCTGGCGTTGCAGCCCTTTAAGTTCAAGGTGATCCATAGGCTGGGGGCGCAGATGGCAGTGGCCGATTTCCTCTCTCGCTCGCGGGGGGGGGAGTTGGCTCGGCCGGACGGCTCCCCGGCCTCGAACGGGCGGTGGGGGTGTGTGGCGGAGGCGTGGCCCCGGGCGCAGCTGCAGGGGAGGAGTGGAGCGGAAGGCTCATCAGGGCGGCGCTGCGAGGCCGGTAAGAACAGCTGATGTTGTTTATGGACTGATGATGGTCTCCCTCCGCTGTGTTTATAGTGAGACGAGGAGGAGCGGCCAGGAGAGAGATCAGCTGGGCTCGTGAGCTGTCAGACTGTGTGACTGAGTCAGCTGTCAAAACAACAAACACTTGAATAAATGTGGAAGTTGGCTGTACCTACCTGTGTGTGCGTGTGTCTGTGCCTGGTGTATTCCACAACACACAAATATAAACAGTACTTGGTGACTGTTAAGTCTAATTGTTGAATGTTGCCATTGTGTTTCTTAAATTTGTACAGTCTTAGTTCAAGCAGTAGGATCAAAGCCATTCCTTTGATCCTGGCCACCTCTCCAACCACTCTGTGCTGGGGGAGGTTTTATTGTAGATACATCCTATCTGGAAGATCTGTTTCTTTTGATGTAAACTTCCTGGGTTTACGACCCTTTGGTCAGCAGGAGGTCTGACACACACACACACACACACACACACACACACACACACACACACACACACACACACACACACACACTCTTACAGAAGTTCACACATATACATAAAATGCTTTGTCTTAGAACAAAGGGGGCGTGGCTTTGTTCTGACGTGTTTTGTGTGAACTGTCTCCCAATAAAAGGTAGCAGCAGGAGGTCAGATCTGTGGTCATTTTCGTGGTGGACACAGACGAGGCCTCCCTTTCGCAAATAATTGATCGATCGACTGTCTTGTTTTCTTCATGATGAATAAGTCTCTAGAATTAGCGGGGCTTGTGGAAACACAGACCCAACAGTGACAACTTTGCTTTTAGCCTTTAACCCTTCTTGACTACTTTTGATGTGGCCTCTATATTTTACCTTTAAAAACAGTTTATCTTGCCAATCTGTTATTTTCTCATTTTGACCAACTGTATCAGCACAATTTATCTAAATTCAGACAAAATTTAAAATACAAGTAGAAAGTGATATTTTGACTGTAAAAACCACACACATGTTTAACGAATCATCTTCATAACTTGAAATGCAAATAGAGATTGTACACTTTTAAAAATACGCACACGTTTTGCAAACAACAAAGTTATATTGTACTATTTACCAAAAAATGCAGCCAAGGCTCAGACGTTTTTCATATAATCATTTCAAACTATTTACAGAACAATCAGGTGTCAAACAATAGTTTGTGTCACTCTAACACATATGAGAACAGCACAGGGATAAACCTGCAGGTCTGACAGCAGGTGTGTCACTCAGCGTTTACACTGCAATCTGCCTTTGTTGGCTTTAAGGCAGCAACTGTGACGATCACTAGTAGAACTGACACACAAAACAAAACAACAGCTACACACTAAATACACAAGACAACAAACTAACTTGAGACCAAACACGGTAAACGTCACAAATCTCTCACGTATCAAAACTCTCTCTCTCTTTCGCTCACTCGCTCTCTCTTGCCGGTCACTCCTAAAACTTCCCCCTTTTGCTAAACAACCAAATGTCATGTTTCCATATCATTTTTGATTGGTCGACATGGTACATTTTCCCACCTATAGGGCTTTGGAGCGTGATGTCACGGGAGATGGGCCATGCCCCCTTCCGCCATGACAGTAGGCCAGCCAAAGGATACCATTTCAGCTATGGATCGTACGTGTTGTGTTGTCGGTTGCAACGTTAGATCACACGATCGTGAAGGCAAGAAGCTGGATAACGGGCTCTCTTTTCATCGTTTTCCATCCTGGAGGCAACGTGAGGGATCCCATGTATCCGATATTACTAAACAAAGACGTCAGGCTTGGATTGCAGCGGTGAGACGAGCGGATATCGAGTTCTCTGCAATCCCCAGCTTTTTGTTGGTTTGCTCACGGCATTTTCTTTCCGGTGAGTTCTAAATTAATTCATATCACTCTTGAAAGGCTTTTAGTGTGATTTTCAACGTGCTGAGGTCATAGATAATGAGATAAAACATGCTAATGTGTGATGCTGCAGAACCACATCATGTCGACTGAGTAGCTTATGATTTGGCATTATTGCAGGCAAACCAGCATATGAAATGGATGTAACAAATCCAGACTGGGCACCAACACTGCACATGGGGCATGACGACATACCTGTATCAGACTCGGACCGGCACTCAAGGCGTACGCAACGGAAGCGAAAAAGAGCACCCATCGGAGGTAAACAACCCCCCCCCCCTCTAAAAACATACTAAATTGCTATCACTGTACACTAATCCGCACATAACTTCCAGATGAATCACACACCTGTCATTGGAATATTGGTGTACATTTACCTTATGTCTAATTTTATCTTACAGGCTTTCGTTATGCAGCTGCAGAGTCTGAAGGTGTGCCCCGTGCAGAAGTGATTGATGAAGATCTGACAGAAGACCAACAGCAAAATCACAATGTCATGGAGGCAGTGGACAGCAGTTGTGTTGGACAAGTGGAGGTTGAGGTAGCAGCTGCAAATGTGGATATACTGAAGAAATGTAAACCTTTTAAAATGATGACAGATTACAAACTCTCAGCTGTGTCTGTAATCAAACCTCTGTAACTTTGCTTCACTTCAGCAGCATCAGCTCATGTTCACATGTTGATTCATGGTTTGCTTCAGTTTTTGATGGACTGCAGAATATTTTGAAGGTTATCTGCTATAAAAAGCCAGAACAGGAAAATCTGCTTCATGTGTTTCTGTTTGATCCTCAGTGACTTTGACACAAAGGCCTCTGCTGTGATGATCACACCTCTGATCAAGTCTCACAGTGTCAGCTTTGTTTTTATACATATGGATATGTGCTGATAAATGATCAGAGTTATAATATTTCCCACTGTCTGCTGTGTGCCGTGACCTTTGACCTGCTAAAGACAGTCAGCTGTGGATTATTCATTGTTGTGTCTGATACTTAGAACTGTGAGGAAGAACACTACACAGTTAATCAGGGTCCCCTCTCTCTGAATCAGGAAAGGTGGGCAGGCCGCGTGTGGGCCGCGGGCCATACGTTGAGTCTCACTGTTTGAAATGTGAACATTGTTCTGCTGCAGTCAATGGACTAAACCAGAGAAGAAGAAAACAGACTTTACTATGAAGATCCTCAGTGTGGATCAGTATAATATCAGCCTGATGTCTGCAGTTTAGTGTCAGCACAACTTTCACATCATATTCATCTCAGCACAACTAAAACATGCTGACTGACCTCAGAGTTTCAAGTCCACATCCTGGACTCTCCAGGAAACCACACAGATGCTTCACTCCTGAATCCTGCAGGTTGTCGTTGTAGCTCAGGTTCAGCTCTCTCAGATGGGAGGGGTTGGACTTCAGTGCTGCTGCCAGATAATCACAGCTGATCTCTGACAAACCACAGTCCTTCAATCTGTATAAAGAATGAAAGATGTAAGTTTATTAGACAAAGTGTGAGCTTGAAATCATTCAGTGTTTCATCATCTGTTCAGAGCTGAAGAAGGTTCAGAATGTAGAAGTTTAGAAAATGGAAACTCCAAACAGCTGAAGCCAACAGGAAGCAGCTTCAAACAAACACAACAAGAGAAAAAACTCTGAATGTTTCACATTAAAGTCGTACATTTCTCACAAAGCTCAATTATGTGACAGACATTTCATCCCATGTCAGTTTGGCCTCATCCTGGGCCGGATTATCCAGCACACACTCTGACCACAGGCCCAGGGGCCACGCACAGCTGGGCTCCATCCAAGAGACAGGAAACAAACCAACACAATAATAAAAAGCACCATGTGATCTTCTTACATCTTCAAGACAAACATAGTAAAAACATGAGCATATTTGTTTCCTGATAAAATGATGTGACAGGTAGAACAGAGTAAAGTGGTGGTGTTACAGCCTTTCTCCCCTCTGCTGCCGAGGCTGTTAGTCTCTCCCAAACTCAGCTACAGGACTTCCAAATGAATGAAAGCAGCAGAAGTGGCTTTACAAATGAAAGAGGAAGAGGAGAAGAAGAGGAGAGGGAGGCCACCCTGACCATCACTCCAGCTGAAAACATCACACTTCCATTAAAGTTGGTGAGGAAATGTTGAGCAGGATGAGCTGCTGGCTAATCTGGAGGCTGTAGCAGCAGCTCACAGTCACAGTGGATTTCCACTCATGAAAAAGCTCTGCCTGCTTCATTTCTCATCTCATATCAGAGACTTTAATGCTTCACTGAAGCTGTACTGTGATGCTTCCATATCCCAGTGAGGCCTCCATAATGATTTCAGCTGTTCTGTACACACACTGTGTGCCCTGTATGGCTCAAAGTCTCTGCAGCCTGTTTTTATCTGCTATCATCAGATCTTCATCATCCTCATTCACATCCCTCACACACTCTACAGCCTCATCAGCACCGACTTCATCTTCACTGACTGATGGAGCACAACATGAACCTGTGGAGGCTGAAACACTGTCCTGTCAAACATCTCCCCGTCACCACTCCACTTCTGTCAGCCTTTAAATGAACCCTGCTCAAGTCTGTCACTTCTGTTTGGAGCCAAAAGGAAAAACTGTTGTTCAGTCGTTTGGAAAGACAACATTTCTGAAAGCACTCAAACTTCTTCACATTTGTCTTCAGACACATCCTGAACATTTAGGAACTAAAGAAAGTTTCAAACATCAAAGACCTGAAATATAGAAAAACAACAACAGCCGCAGTCAGTGAACTCACCTCAGAGTCTCCAGTCGACAGTTTGGACTCTCCAGTCCAGCACACAGAAGCTTCACACCTGAATCCTGGAGGCCATCATTTCCACTCATATCCAGCTGTGTCAGATGGGAGGGGCTGGACTTCAGAGCTGAGGCCACAACTTCACAGTGAGACTCTGAGAGTCGACACTGAGTCAGTCTGTGATGATAGAAAATGTAAAATGTGTTATTATAAAAGCAGAAAATCTGCATTATAAACACAGACTGAATGTATATGAAGACAAAACAGAGTGAGGTCATAATCTGATGAATCTGCTCTTCACATCTGTGCTTCAGCTCCTCTTACTGTGTTTGACATGACACAACGATTGAGTCTCTCTCAGACCTGCAGACTTTTAATGAGAATCTTTGTTTGGCTTTAATCTGCTTTTGGCTTTTTCATGGATTTCATGGATGATGTGAGTGATTTCCAGCAGGACACTTAAACATGTCAGTGGACGTCCTAAAGAACATATTCACTGATATGAAACGTGTCATTGAACAGGATTAATATCAGTGGAAACATGGTGGAAACAGCTGTGACTGCATGGATGTGACACACTTCAAATCTGTTCTCCACTCTTGGATTTGGGATCCATGGAGCTGCTGCTGAGTCTGTACAATAAAGGAATGGTGTGGAAGGTTGCAGCGTACGGACACAAACACTTTCTGCTTACAATCTGATTTTATTTTCAACATTAAACTACTAACCTACACTGATCAATGATGTTAATGATCACATCTGGACTCACCCAGCCTTTCTGCAGTTCCTCACAGCTGGAATCAGTCTCTGTCGTCCCCGCTCTGATGTTTTGTACTTCTGCAGGTCCAACTCATCCAGAACCTCCTCTGACATCTGCAGCATGAAGGCCAGAGCTGAGCACTGGATCTCAGAGAGTTTCTTCTCTGACTTCAGGAACTCTTGGATCTCCTGAAATAATGAGAGGTGGTTCATCTCCATCAGACAGTGGAAGATGTTGATGCTTCTGTCAGGAGAGATTTCATCACTGTTCATCTTCTTCAGGTTGTTGATGACTCTCTGGATGGTTCCTGGACTGATCTCTGTCTGACCCAGCAGACCTACTAAGAGTCTCTGGTTGGACTCCAGACAGAGGCCATGAAGGAAGCGAACAAACAGGTCCAGGTGGCCATTTTTACTCTGGAGGGATTTATACATGCCTTTAGTCAAAAAGACATCCATTGATGGGAAGCTATAAGACTTGAACATGTTCTTAAAAAAAGATCTGTTTTTGTATTCTTCTCGGAAATTCCCTAGAAAACCTTCTACCACCTCTGTCTTCCTGTTGGTGTGACAGTGGAACATGTAGACAGCAGCCAGAAACTCCTGAATGCTCAGATGAACAAAGCAGTAGACTGGTTTCTGGAAGATCACACACTCTCTTTTGAAGATCTCTGTACAAACTCCAGAGTACACCGAGGCCTCTGTCACATCCAGACCACACTGCTCCAGGTCTTCTTGGTAGAACATGATGTTTCCTTTCTCCAGATGTTCAAATGCCAGCCTCCCCAGCTTCAGAAGAACTTCCCTGTCAGCCTCCGTCAGCTCCTGTGGACTCGTTTCACGTCCCTCATGGTACTTGTTCTTCTTCCTCTTTGTCTGAACCAGCAGGAAGTGTGAGTACATGTCAGTCAGGGTCTTGGGCAGTTCTCCTCTCTGCTCTGTAGTCAACATGTGCTCCAGAACTGTAGCAGTGATCCAGCAGAAGACTGGGATACTACACATGATGTGGAGGCTCCTGGATGTCTTCATGTGGGAGATGATTCTGCTGGACAGCTCTTCATCACTGAATCTCCTCCTGAAGTACTCCTCCTTCTTGGCGTCAGTGAAGCCTCGTACTTCTGTTAGCCTGTCAACACATGTAGGAGGGATCTGATTGGCTGCTGCGGGTCGGGAAGTTATCCAGACGAGAGCCGAGGGAAGCAGATTCCCCTGGATGAGGTTTGTCAGCAGCTGGCTGACTGATGACTTCTGTGTGACATCAGACAGCAGCTTCCTGTTGGTGAAATCCAATGAAAGTCTGCTTTCATCCAGGCCGTCAAAGATGAACAAAAGCTGAGAGACAGCCAGCTTCTCTGCTGTGACCTTCTGTAATGTTGGATGGAAAACATGGAGCAGCTCCAGAAGACTGTACTGCTCATCTCTGATCAGGTTCAGCTCCCTGAATGAAAGCAGAACCACCACACTGACATGTTGGTTCTCCAAGCCCTTTGCCCAGTCCAGAGTGAACTTCTGCACTGAGAAGGTTTTTCCAACACCAGCCACGCCGTTGGTCAGAACCACTCTGATGGGTCTCTGTTGGTCAGGTAAGGCTTTAAAGATGTCCTGGCACCTGATTGGAGCGTCATGGAGGGCGTCCATCTTGGAAGCTGTCTCCAGCTGCCTCACCTCATGTTGGGTATGAACCTCTTCACTCTGTCCCTCTGTGATGTAGAGCTCAGTGTAGATGGTGTTGAGGAGGGTTCTACTTCCTGTTTCATCACTTCCTTCAGTCACACGTTCACATCTCCTCCTCAGACTGATCTTATGTTCATCTAAAACCTCCTGCAGACCAACATCTGCTGAAAGAAAGAAAAACAATGAGACTAAAGAGAAAGAAAACTCTTCAATGTCTGAACAACACAAGAAGTGCAGTTTTCAGAAATGAGTCCATCAGCAGACAGATGTTCAGTCTTACTTTGTACACAGCTGCTCTGACTGGCTGTCTGCAGTCCAGCTCTGCTTCTGGATCTTTCTCCACACTGTGCAGAAGCTCTGATGGTGACACAGAAAAGTCACAGTGGAGATACTTCTGTCCACCTTTGATTAGACTCATTATAAAAAGGAAACAAAGTTTGAACACAGTCATGTTTCCAGTTCACTGACTTACATTTATTCCATGGACACTCACTCTAACCTGAACCACAGCTACAACCCAACATTGTTGAGGCCTCATCTCCTCCTTTCCTGACTGTAGAGGTTAAATATGCAACAACCAACAAATAAAAGAATTTGGTTCATTTCAAAGAAATTCACACGGTGACCAAGTAAAGTAACCGTAGTAAAGGAGACAACATCCCGTTGATGGTGGGATTATTTGAAAGATTTGCTTTAGTCACGTCACCAAATGCAGTTGAACCACCCGTGGATCCATGTTTGACCATTCTACCACTCTGAGCTCTGCTTTTGAATCATTTTATTATTATCATCATTCATTTATTCATTCTTTGGAGGGGGGCTATTTCCTAATGCCGCCCTAATAAGCTGATGTTCAAGGGGAAATATAACAGAAACTCTTTCAGTGTTATTCATTAATAAATTAACAGATAAACTGTGAAGAAGAAAAAACTGAGATTTAAAGGAGAGAGTGAGAAACTTGATCATCCATCCTCATAATACATGTTTATCAGTATCTGCTGTGACCATACTGCAGTAATAACTACAAGTCTACATTTCTGTGACTGTTGATCAATCACAGCAGGAATCTGAGCTCATCTCTGCACACAGAGCAGCTTCAGCTCTGGGATAAACTGCTCGCTTCACGTCCTTCTCAGCTCACAGACACTCATCCTGATATTTTCCTTTAACATTTGATGGTATAATTCATCTGAGTTTACACTTTATCTGCATAAATACAGAAAAACAGACCCAAACACCATAAACCATCAGTTTCACCATGTAGAATATATTGTTGTTTCCTTTTAATTCAGAGAAAAACTCTGATTTGGATTTTCTCTGTTCTCTTTGCCACAGCCCATCCCAGCAGCAGCTGAAGCAGCTGACTGTCACAACACTGAATAACACTTTAGGAGGAATTTCAGAGGTCAGTAAAGCTCCAGTTTCAACATCAGTTAATTAATCATAGTTCATCATAAATGTGAACCTGGCTGGCACACATGTTAATGTTAGCCATTTAAATATTAGCAGTTAGCTGAGGCCACAAGAAGAAGAGGCCCTAGAAGAACAATGGATGATAAGATTAGATTTTCAAGACTAGGCAGAGACGTGTTTTCCTTTACTGTCTCTTACAGAGGAGGGAGCAGATACCAGACGAGGTCACGGAGGTACGGGGAGGATTCGCAGCAGACAGCAAGACTGCCACGTCCATGCGAGAGAGCGATGGCTACGATAATCGATTTTCCTCTCTCAGCTCTCAGCGAAGGCGGTCGCACTTTTCTCCTCTCCTCCTCACCCTTATCTTCCCTGCTTCGACTCTATGTCCTTGTCTTGTCTTGTGTGAATTTACTTTTCCCTGGAACAGTCTCTCACTGTCGTTCTCTAAACCTAAAAGAGAATTATGGATTTGATCAACTGGTCCCTGAGTGCTATTGACACCCTTTTCTCAACGAGAAGTCGGGGCTCGGGAGAGCCTGAGTGCCCTGGAGGGACTTTCCCTGCCGGTTACACGATGGACGGGTGGCAGAACTGGAGGACCGTGTACCTGGCGGGACTGTCGATCGAGGACGCTGAAGATATCTACCTATTCGGAACCATGATAACAGGGTTCATGCTGATCGGCGTTGGCCTAGCCCTGCTTTATCGGAGAAATAAGAGAGCGGAACCGGCTGTTCAAACCCCCACATGGCTGCCCGCTGGATTCGAAGCGCCGGGACGAGGTGCGACCTCTCACAACGAACGTAATATGGTCAACACCTTGGAGACGCTTACAGCTGCTGTGAAGGCTCAAAACAACACCATTGAGCATATGAGGGGAAACATCAGAGAGAGGCCTGCTCAAAATGACACCCTTGAGCGACAGTTGGAAAACATCGGGGAACGGATCACTGCAGTTGTGAAGTCTCAGAATCAAAAGACTGACAACACCTTGGAACTGAAGTTTGCTACCATCATGGGGAGGCTCGCAGCTCTCCAACGGGAGGTTGAGGGACCTGTCTCAGAGTGCTAAAATTCGAGCTGCTCACAACAGAAATCAACAATATTCAACATTCGGACACCACGGCGCCAGCTGCAGGCCCAAGGCTGGAGCCCACCAAAACAACTCCCTGATAACGACTGTGTGATGACTATTCTTCCCGTCCCATGAAGGCCACCTGGGTTGGCTGGCAGACTGTTTACTTAGCCTGATAGAGCGAAGGACACTGTCTCCGCTGAACTCTGGACACGCATACACATACACTTACACTGATAAGCACACACTCATCCCCCTCCCTTCCAAACGCCTTCGATGCTTGTTTCCTGAAGGGGCAGCACGGCGGGTCTGTGTGCCGCGCTGGAACGGTAGCGCTGTGCAGGGTGGCTGCTGTGTTCGCTTCGGATTACTCCTCAACCCCCACCCACCCCTGTGGCTTGTCATGTCTTCACAATGTTGTGCTGTGGACATTTATGTGCTTCTTGTGCAGAGGAGTTTTTTTGTTTCCTGTTCTCATGCTGTCCTACCATGGAAGCATAGCATGAGTAGGGGTCTCTTTTTTTCCTCTTGTACTTTCCCCAGTGTAGTGTACATTTCAATGTTTTTCTCTGATTCTACCAATCTCCGACCTGTATCCCCATGTAATGTTTGTGCTATATGTGTAAGGTCGGGGGGGGGGGGGGGTCCTATTTCACTGCAGGGCAACCTGCATGTGACGAATAAAGCTTTGATTGATTGATTGATTGATTGATTGATAATCTCTGTTTTTGTCTCCCTATATAATGTTGTACAGCCCATGTGAGGGTTATCCTCTCTGTGAACCAGATGATTGATTTCACACAGAGGTCCACCAACTGAATTTGATCAGTTATGGAACGATTTACCTCGACAGGCTCCTTCACTCGCTGCTTTTAAACCTCCTTTAAAACACACTTTTACTCCCTGACCTTTGACCCAGTGTGACATGTTGACTCACTACCTCAGGCAGCTTAAAAATAGTCTTTTTGTTTTTTGGTGCTGCCTAAAAGAACCGTAAAATATCGATACGGAATAAAGACCAAAAAGGACAAGATACATACTGCTGGATTTATTGGACTGTGAACTTAATTCATGCATACCAGTGACATCGCGTCACCCCCGTTAACGACCACCTCAGTGGCTTCAAGCGTAGGCTTAGCCTCTACAGATATGATTACCTGACAAAAGGAATGTCATATACATGTCTATTCAGTAAAAGAAATGAATTGTGTTTAAAGCAAACAGATAAAGGGATCAGTAATGGCAATTATCTGTCATTGTCTTACTTGTCTTAGCCCAGTTAGGTAAACATTAACAATTGTGGTGGCAGATTTCTTTTGTCAAGTATTAACTGAGAGCCTATATACAGTTATGTTCATATATTTTTGTACTACATCAGGAAACTCAAAAACATAGTTTTTAATATTTTAATCCTTATTTTTAAAACTGTTTTTGTCATTTTTATTCTCCCATTGCATCAAAAATCATTATTTACACTGAATAAATGAGTCAGCAGCTCTCTTACATTGTTGCTGCAGGTTCATTACTGAAGTCTGGAGGTTCTCCTTTGGACCGGTCACTCCTCACAGACACACAGCTGGATGCTGCAGATCCTGCTCCATCCTCTTCCTCCATCTTCTTGATGTCAGGGTGGAGTTAGTCTGAGAGGCAAACACACACACTCAGAGGTGCTGTTGTACTGGAAGCATCACACTGACGGGTTTCTAAAGTTCTCATTGATCATTTCATGGAGTTTCTGTGGTAAACACTGTCCTGTGACGTATGTGTTATGGTGAGGGTCATGAGGGCTAACCAGCCCCACTCCTTACTCCTCATATTTCAGCCTGAAGCACAATAACAGCCTAAACCTAACCAGGAGGCTGTAACCTCAAAGGGGCTTCATGGTTAGAAATAAAGGTTCAATGAAATGAAGCAGATCATAAAAACATGAGTTCCAACTTTAAAAGAAGCATCCACACGATGACGGCACAGCAGAGGAGCACTTTCTCTAACACACTGATTCAGTTCCACTGACACAAGGACACACACAGGAAGGCACACACACACAAGCCTTTATAAGAAACAACACAATCATCTGCGCTTGACTTGTCAATCCAAGTCCTTAGCCCATGAGCCCGCGGTATCACACCACAGATATTCCCTTACTTTGAAAAAATAAAGCCAGTTTTCAGAACAGACCTGATGTTTATGCTACAGCCTGTTTACCAATATAATCAATATCAGATATCAGAGCAACAGAAACCTCGGTGATCAGGACGCTGGGACTGAGAACAGGAAGTGGCTCAAACGTCACAGTTTCATAACGTCACCCTGAACTCCACTCACGGAGTTTCTGTCGCCATTGTAGTTTTTAAAGTCCCGTGATAAAGGCGGGGCTTTCTGTGAATCCGCACGCTCATTGGCTAATAACTTGAGATTGACACATCGTTATCCAATGAGCGTGCGGGAACTTCTGACATAAAGTTGTTTCCTTTGAAAAACCAAAGTCTGATTATTTTTGCCTCCACTGACGGAGCCTGTTGTTCCCGCCACAGAGACACAGTAATGTCAGAGCGGTGTTAACACTCACCCTGCCTCAGCACAGCTCTCACTCTCCTCCTGCTCTCTCACACTAAACGGAGGCTCAGCTAAACTCACTTCCTCTCTACTTACAGGAAACCAGCGCTCAGAGGAGCCGACCGGCCTCACATTTCACCCACAGACACGAACAGCGTGGAATTATTTTATGTCATAAGAAGAAACATATTCATGTAAACACTCACCTGCCTCAGCTCCACCTTCCTGCTCCTGCTGCTCTGAACGGAGGCTCAATGCTTTCACTTTCACTGCTGCTCCCTAAACACAGAGGATGCTGGGACTTGTAGTGTTTTCCTTCCGGTGCGGTCTTCCTCTTTGTTTGTTTGTGTTCAAGTTATTTCGATCAAGTAAACATCAACAGAACACGTGAAGCCACACAGAGTTTGTATGTCGAGGTGGGTAGGAGGGTTTGAGGGTTTGGGGAGGGGTCAGAGGGAAGAGGTCTCTCAGTCTGGACAATCCACATTGATGGCATTGCATCTTTCAACGTGTTTGTGGGTCGATTTGGATGCTCCAGGTGTTCACACCGAACGCGATGGACGCGAGAAAAAAGCCCAAAACGCCCCTAACTTGACGCGTGCACATTCGCACCTCATACGCGTGTCCAAGAAAAATCCAACGCGCCCCAAAATATCATATTTTAACGCGCGTGAACCGGAAATGTGGGAGGAAGTTGTGCCAGACTGGTATCTTTGCAAGATGGCAGCTGTCGAGCTAGCGCTTGAAGAGAGAGTCTCCCTTCTCTATGTACTGTGGAGAGCAGAGCAGCGGCGTAAAAGACGTCCTCGCCGTACCTGGGTCCATCAGGTCCTCCAGAGGCATGAGCAGTTTGGTGAGTTTCACCATTTGCTCCAGGAGCCAGTTTGAAGACCTGCTTTCCCTCGTCGGTCCCAGCATCGCCCGCCTAGACACCAACTACAGGCGCTCAATCCCACCTGCAGAGCGCCTGTCCGTCTGCCTGAGGTTAGTAAAAGTATTTAATACGGTAGTCCTTTATTGATACCTGTGCTAATATATGCTAAACCATCCATTTAAACACTGCTAACATGGATGTGCTATGCTAACAGTGAATGCTGTCGGTGTTTACTGAAAGCAAACTGTGGTACAGACGACTGTTTATAATATTTCTAGTGATACTCAGAAGGTCTCATCAAGTCCCGATTTAATTCGATTTATGCTGTTATCAGTGTTTGAATGATAGCATGGCTGTGGTGTCACATCAATGTATGCGCTTGGTGTTTGCTGATATCAAACTGTAGCATTAGGACCACTGAGTTAACCTTAGTGATACTCACTCCTTTTTATTTAGACCTGGTTTAATTCTGGGATAGTTGAATATTTGTATATAATCCCTGCAGCTGTCAGACTCTATAACAGGGGTCACCAGCCTTTATTAAAACAGAGTTAGATAAAACTGTGAACAGTTTGGTTCATCTTTATGTGACAGGTGAGACCTGGAGACTCGGGACCGCCCCTGGTGGGCGGAGCTGGTCTTTGCTCCTTTCATAAGCGCAGGTGTGGGCAATTGGGTATTCCTCTGCAAACCTGAAACTGCGAGTGCTTGGTCCGAGTTGGGCAAGTTGGTGTTTCTTAACTATGAAAGTCTGATATGGGTCTTCCCCTAAACTTCTGTTAGAACGGTAGGTTACACAAAATGTACCACTTGAGCTCTGGCTGTTGGCAGAGGTTTACAGTTATTTGCACCCTTGTAGGTGGGAAACATTGCTCCCGTGAGAACGGTATAGTGGACTTCATCACCACTGACCCACATTTATTAGGGTGTGACACGAACTTGTGGACAGGTAACAAAACCAATTCAGTTGGGGAATATTCCTGTGTTTTACTGTCCAGCTAAGTGATCTCCTGCCTTTTATTTACAGAGTACCGAGCTGCTGCTTTGCCAGGTGGAATTCTGGCTGCGGGCAAAGGACCTGACACTTCAGTGTGTTTTAATTTGTTTTAAACTGGCGTAAGTCGACAGACTGACTGTTGCGGCTGTCGATGGTTTTGTTTTTTTGTTTTAATTTTTTTCTGTATCAGTAGGCACCACAGATATTGATCCTTTTAGTATTTTTAACCCCTTTTATATATATATATATATATATATGTGTGTGTATGTTTATATTTGTCTCCCCGCTTTTGCATGCACAGCGGTGGGCCCGAGTGAAGACGGCACTGAAGATTTGCCTTTGTCTATAGTGTTTTACCCATTTGGGGTCATGTGTGAGTTGCCGTCCACTTTTAACCTGTGTGCTATGTCGATTTGTTTTTAAATGGTTCCCCGCAGCGCTTGTCCTGGCTCACGGGCAATCGTACAGTTTTATAGTGTCTAATAAGGTAAAGTTTTTAATTGCTTTAGGTGCCGCTGTTACACTGTTTTTTTTTATTTTGTATTAAAAATTAAACTCTCTTTTAAACTGACTGGGCTCTGTCCTAGTTTAAATAGGTACCTACCACGGGTCACATTTAGTTACATGGTTCTATCTTGATAAGCTATGTCTTATCACAGATTAATTTTTCAAAAATATTAATGATTTAAGCAAGGAAAGGGCTACATGTCAACATACAACTCTTTATTTCTATTAATGTCTTACTTCATTCCTACCTGATTGACATGTTTAGGATTGTGAGTGATTGGCACACTGTAGTGGTAAAAGTTGCTACCAATCAAATTAGACTGGGGCATGACGCAGACTGGGGCATGTTCAGAAACGGCTCCGATGATGATGTCAACGTGTTTACGGAAGCGGTTGTGGGATTCATCGGGAAACTAGCGGATGATACCGTGGAGACAAAGACTATCACAACGTTTCCCAACCAGAAGCCGTGAGTGGATAAAACCATCCGCGACGCTCTGAGATCCCGCACCGCTTCCTACAACACGGGACTCACGACGGGGGACATGGACCCGTACAAAGCCGCGTCATATAACGTGCGGAGGGCGGTAAAAGAGGCGAAGCAGCGCTACGGGAGGAAACTAGAGTCACAACTCCAACAGAGTGACTCTAGGAGCCTGTGGCGGGGACTAAGGACAATAACGGACTATAAAGCACCAACAACCGGTATGACGAACGCGGCCGTGACTCTGGCAGACGAGCTGAACACTTTCTATGCTCGCTTCGAGGCTGCAGCTAAGGACTCCAACGATGCTAGTGCTAGCGGCGCTAACGGCTGCAGACAGGAAGATACTGCCAGCACCGGAAACGTGCTCGTCATCTCCGAGCATGAAGTAAGGAGAGCCTTCA
Organism: Mchenga conophoros; assembly: GCF_057382185.1. Lineage (NCBI taxonomy): Eukaryota > Metazoa > Chordata > Actinopteri > Cichliformes > Cichlidae > Mchenga > Mchenga conophoros. The sequence continues at coordinate 22,148,521 of NC_140528.1, read as the reverse complement.
AGAGAGTGAACACCAGGAAAGCAGCAGGACCAGACGGCATCCCAGGTCGTATCCTAAGAGACTGCGCATACCAGCTAGCTCCTGTGTTCACTGAGATATTCAACATCTCTTTATCTCAGTCGGTGATCCCCACATGCTTCAAAGAGTCCATCATTGTTCCTGTCCCGAAGAAACCCCACCCTGCTTCTCTCAATGACTATCGCCCTGTAGCCCTCACCTCAGTAGTGATGAAGTGCTTTGAACGCCTGGTCAGAGACTTCATCATTTCTTCACTACCAGACACACTGGACCCACTACAGTTTGCTTACCGTCCAAATCGTTCCACAGACGATGCCATCTCTCATCTCCTCCACACATCACTCACTCACTTGGACACTAGAAGGGGGAATTATGTTAAAATGCTCTTCATAGACTAAGGCTCTGCATTTAACACCATAATTCCCTCCACACTCACCACCAAGCTGGAGCATCTGGGACTCAGCTCATCTATGTGTCAGTGGATCTCCAACTTCCTAACTGGCAGACCACAGGCAGTAAGGATGGGCGGACATGTCTCAGCCTCCACCACTCTCAGCACTGGAGCCCCCCAGGGGTGTGTTCTGAGCCCCCTGCTGTACTCTTTGTACACATATGACTGTGTGGCCACTACCAGCTCCACCACCATCATCAAGTTTGCTGACGACACCGTCGTGGTGGGCCTGATCTCTGATAACAACGAGACGGCCTACTTGAAGGAGATTAGGAATCTGGAGAACTGGTGCCAGAGGAACAACCTCCTTCTAAACGTCAGTAAGACAAAGGAGCTGATAGTGGACTTCAGCACTAAGCAGGAGAGGAACTACCAGACCCCTGTCATCAACGAGTGCCCAGTGGAGAGAGTGGACAGCTTCAAATACCTCGGAGTTCACATCACGCAGGACCTGTCATGGTCCTGTCACATCAACACCATGGTGAAAAAGGCCCGACAGCGTCTCTACCACCTCAGACGCTTGAGAGACTTCCAACTGCCCTCCAAGGTGCTCAGGAACTTTTACTCGTGCACCATAGAGAGCATCCTGACGGGAAACATCTTAACCTGGTTCGGGAACAGCACCATGCAGGACAGACGAGCTCTACAGAGGGTTGTGCGGTCAGCTGAGCGCACCATCCGCTCCGAGCTCCCTGACCTGCACTCAATCTACAGCAGGCGGTGCTGGACCAAGGCCAGGAAGATCGTGAAGGACCTCAGCCATCCCAACAACAGACTGTTCTCTCTGCTGAGGTCAGGAAAGCGATTCCGCTCCCTGAAGACCAACACAGAGAGACTGAGGAGGAGCTTCTTCCCGCAGGCGATACGGTCTCTCAATCACACCACCACACAGTACTGACCCACACATATGGTTCTTACACACACACTGGACATTCTGGACATTGTTTTCACTTCATCACTTAAATCACTGCTGCTGTTATTGTGTATATATTTATTTATACTTCTTGTGTATTTTGTTCATACATTCTTATATAGTTCTATATTGTGTATTTTGTTGTACAGTTATTTTATTTTCAATTTAATTTATATATTTTATCTTATTCTTTCCCAGTGTGTTGTACAGTTATTTCATTTTTAACCTTAATTTATATTTTATTCCTTCCTAGTTAAATTTACCCTTTTTAATTTTTCATATTTATTTCCTATCTTATTCATAGCCTTTTCCTTTTTTGTTTTCTTTAGGTCACGAGCAGTTGTCCAAGCATTTCACTACATATCGTACTGTGTATGACTGTGTACGTGACAAATAAAATTTTGAATTTGAAAAAATTATGATATGTTAAAGTTAAAACAAAACACAGCTGTTTTAGATATTATCGAATATACATTTTGTAATTATCCTTATAATTACAAAATGTTTTATGTAAGATTTAAGTTTTGTGATTTAAATCTGACATCACAAAAGTATTTTGGAATTTGAATAATGTATTTTGTAACTGCAGTACACATAATACTGATTTTGAACAATTTTGTCCAGGTTCCTTGTCACCGGGGACTCCTTCACGACCAAGCATTCAGTTACAGAGTCGGTGTGTCCATGGTGAGCCAGATCACCCCCCAGGCAGCGACGGCCATCTGGGACTGTCTAGTGGACGACTTCATGGCTGTGCCTTCACCTGGAGACTGGCGGTCCATCACAGAGGGTTTCCAGGAGCGCTGGAACTTTCCTCTGTGCTGTGCAGCTCTGGATGGGAAACACGTCCAGACAAAGGCACCCCATATATCATATAGGAGACACACACATTGATATACACTAAATATTCATTTCATTTCTTTTTTGTGGTGCCCAAATTGATGCACCTGCTTGATTTTGTTTAAACAATTATTGCACACTTTCTGTAAATCCAGTAAACTTCTTTTCACTTCTCAAATATCACTGTGTGTGTCTCCTGTATAATATTTAACTGACATTTTTTATTGTAACAACCAACGATTTATACAGGAAAATGTCTATTAACAAGGTTGCCCAAACTTCGGCATCCCACTGTATCAGTATATTTTGTCATTAGTATAATATGAAATAAATTCTACATGTGTCAAGTCGTGTGCCAACATTTGCTGTGTAGTAGAACTGAGACATTAGTTATTATAAAAATTTATTTGAAATAATATTAAAATTCTCAAACAGAAAAACATTAAACATGAATATATAAAATATAAGAATTTACAGAGAGACAGGAATAAAAAGGACCAGCTGCTCTCCAGAGCAGGAACAAGGCTGAGGAGGAAATGCTCCATTGGAGACTGGTGTGGCCTCTTCAGGGACACCAGGGTGGCCAGCTCCAGCGCCGATGGACCGTCCTGGGACCCGTCCCTCATCTGCCTCAGAGCCGTCCTCCTCTGTGGGCCTGTAAAAAAGCACAAAACACAAAGAAATGAGAAGGCTGCTACTAGATTTTAATTTCAACATTGAAAAAAAACAAAAAAAAAAACAGGATATAATCAGATTGGTTGTAGATATTTAGTAAAGGTGATCACAAGGGAACCCACCGACTAAAAAGGTATCAGTGCTTGCTGTACATATCTGTGGGTGCAGCAGCAGGAGCTCAGGGACTGGGGATGCTCTGCTGCAGAATCAGTTGGTTCTATCAATACAGTATTAAATGTTAACAGGTTGAATATAATAATCATAGAGTAGACAGTGGTCCCTCATTTATTGCAGCAGGGGTTCTCAGAATAACTAGCCCCTGGCCACGCACTTTATACACTGTTTTCCCCACACACATGAACATTGGTCACAGTTCTCACAACTGATTCTCAAAGTGCAAACCTTTGTAGATTGCAAAACGTAAAAGTATTAATATGCCGCGGTTTGTCTTCATCTGCCCGCCACTTTCGTGCGCCTTTTCCCCTCACGGTGCAGGTGTCTATTTCCGAATGAGGCTCATAGTTATGGGTGTTTTTGTGCTGTTTTTTCTATTGGACGCGATGGTTATCAAAACCAAACGTGATAAATTTGGCAAGCGCAGGAGACACGACACGGAGCAGATTTGGCAATCAGGCTGCAGAATGCAATGCTGTCCGGTGCAAAAAAAAATCAGCGAAAAAGCGAAGCAGTGATGGATGAACAGCGGGACCACTGTGTGCTGTTTATTAATAAACAATAAAATATATTCCTAAATGACAACATGCATGAAAGCAGAACGGTATTTGTACGTCAGTGGGAAAATAGCGGTGGCTTGCTAGCTTTTGTGCGGCTTCCCCGGGTCAGTAAAGACTTTCAAAAGAGAAATGAATGAACTTACCAGGTTGCTCGATCTCTTCACATATCTTCCTCCAAGCTCGGTCCTTTATATTCCTGTCTCGGTACAGAAAGCAGCTGGTGTCGTACAGCTCCGAGTTGTTTGCTACGGCATTGATTAGCCTTCCCCTCCATCGAAGTATGAAGGGCTTTGGCTGGATCTGCCCCTTTGACCTAGGTCCTGATTGGTTGTCGCGGCGCGGTTTGACGCTTGAGTTCAGATTTTTCCAACTCGAGCGGTAGACGCGAAACGCGCGTATGCACAAAATGCAACACAAAAACTCACGCGCGTGGTTTTATTCGCGAGTCAAACGCCTGAAACGCGCTACACTGACGCGCGTTTCAGGCGTTTTCGCGACGCAAATCTGCTTCCGAATTTTCGCGGGAGCCGCAATCGCGGGTCATCGCGCCTTTCCATTGACTTTACATGTAAACCTGACGCTCTGGCCGCCTCTATCGTGTTCGGTGTGAACACACCGTTACGGGCGCGAGTGAGCGTCCGGGTGATGTAGACGTCGTAGGAAACTCTCGCTCGCACCCGAGCATTTTGTGGCATGTTTTGACCTATTTCGGGCCATTTTCGTGTTGCTGGGGGGTGAACTCTGAATGACCTATTAAATAAAAGTGTAATATCTTTGACACCTAGCGATACAAACGATGATTTTACCAGCACAAACCGACACAAACGGAGCACTAACCACCCAGTATTTTTTCTGTTTTTCTTTTTCTCTCAGGTTGCTGGTTGTGGAATTTGGAGCTGCAGAGATTTGAGCTGTGCTCCAAAAGTGCATGTTGAAGGTACCTAATGCTTGCATATTATTTACTTTTTCCTTAATACGCAATTTTACATTTTGAATTCTCTTATTTGGTCTTTTAGGTTATCACCACAGTTCCACTGCTGTCCACATTCATGAGCAGTCTTGACCAGTACTCTGACCAGTTGATGAAGATTCTACGAAAAAAAGGAGGGGAAACAGCGCGGCGGATCACAGCAGCATTGTCTACAATTTCACAGGTATTCTGTCTTGTTATAATGTTCTGTAACTAATAGATTAGTTGCAGGTTGATCTCAGGTCTGGTTATTAACCTGTATTTTTAACTTTCTTGGGTCATTTTATGCTTGTTCTGTCCTACTTCTCATCTCGCTTTTGGCTTATATTCTGGACTTGGTCCTGACACAAAGCAGAACTAAGTAACTCATGCCCCTAGAGGCCATAAGTGCTGCTGTTGGCATTGTAGCTTTTTTCTTTTCTTTTTTTTGTTACTCATTAATTGTCCAAAGGAATAATTAGCTACACTGAGAAAAGACAAAGGCAGACAACATTTCACATTTCGCCACAACTCAGTAACACAATAGATTATTTTTTTTCACTCAAACTTGGTATAAATACTGCAAATGTGGTGGTAGCCCGCATACCTCATATTAACGTGACAGTGTGTAGTTTTTGTCATTAATTTTTGGAAATCTCTATCAAAATGTTTTTGATTCCTTTGAACAGCACTCCTATGCAACAACACTTTTCTTCCTTCTTTCGGGTGGTACACCACGCTAAAGCTGCATTTTCCACGACCCAATGTATTGCAATCAATGTAATTGGACTCATAACTTATAATCTTTATGGGAGTGAATTGGTAAGCTTCTCATTCTCTAACACAAAATACTACTTGCTTGCAAAAAGCATGTTTAAAATTACTTAGAAACAATTATGAATTGGTTAAACAACAATAAAAATTGACTTAAGTTCTGTGGGGGTCTCTAAAAACTTCAAAAAAGTAATTGCGCTGCATGTGTTGTTTTGTTTAGAGTTCCAGAATCGAAGTGAAGCGTGAATATATACCTGAATGAGAACCCTGAAAATCTCATCAAAGAGTACATGGTAAGTTTATTTTTAAAGGGATATTCCACCCCTCAGTAAAATTTTGACTGTCATAATTCCCAGAGTTTTGTAAGTTGAAAAATGTATTTTCTAAACAAGCCCAGGCATTCTCCTGTTCTGGCAGCAATCAGTTTTCTTTAAATTAGCTTACAACAATAAAGTGCATGGGAAATACTAGGATTTTGTTTCCATTCACTTACATTGTTTTATGCGAAACTAAAGAAAATAACCCTGGTCAGCAGAATATTGATAATATTATTAATGCATACTCCTTCTGCCCTCTGTCCATGTTTCATGTATCTTCTTCTTGGTCTTTATTTGGTGATAGTCTTAAATCCACATTTTTCTTTGGTCTGTTCTCCTCAGTCTCATTCAGGGATATGTGTAATTAGGATAGTGTGGACCATTTTAACTAAAATGGAGTGAATAGATAGATGATGCAATGACCAAAATACAACAGATTTAAAATATATCTGTCCTTTTCAGGATTTCAACGTGATGGAAGCTGAAGAGCTTGAGAGGATGGATTTGGCGTGTTTATAAAATAATCCATGAAGGAGCACAGCCTGATGACTCCCTTGAAGATGTTGGCATCATTATCGAGAGATGCACCGTCTTGCAGGATCTTCACGATGTGGCGAGCGGGTGTGCACTTTTGTTTGGGCTAATTTACTGCCTCAATCTGAGTTACCCAAAGCCACTTCGCTACACATTTGAGTTCTTCCAGAAGGTGCTCATGGGACTGGAAGACAAAAAACTGTCTAACAAAATACAAGTGCTGAAGAACAAACTCTGCCAAAAGGAGACGCAATGACTCTTTTTTTTTTTTTTGTATTTACACTTCATATTAGTTCTGGTGTACCAGGTTTCCATTGTAGGTCAAGGATCTTGAGTGTTATAAATGTTAAAGTGTATGTGCAAACAAATGTGAAAAGGTTCTAAGGTTGTCACCTGTACTCAAGTTAAGTACTGGATTTTTGGTCTTAGCATTTAATTAAGAATATTTTGAGATTTTTGATGCATTTTTTTTATTGTAAAATGTATTATATAATAGAAAACTTATAATTCTGAATCAGATTTTTGTAACTGGGGACTAAATCGTTTTTACCTTTTTGTGTCACTTAACTATTTTCTGTACTGTAATTGCATTATACAGTGATTTTTAAGTAGCTGTGGTAAATCTGCAGATCTGACTATAATCACAAGTTGTATTGAATTTGACATCTTACGGCACACTACAATGTCACTTTGTTGAAACTCGGAAAGTTGTTTCCAATGTTTAAATTTTGGTCATGCACTTTAAGCATTTAATGTTGCCTTATGCAGTGTTGTTCCCTGTTGAAGCTTTGCCTTGTCAAGGCTCACCGTAAATAAAGTTGTTGATGCAGCACCCTTTTTTTGCATTTACACTTTATGTAAGCTTTGGTGTAAGAGTTTTCTATTGAAGTGCAAGGATCTTGAATGTTATAAATGGTAACGTGTGAGCAAGTGTAAAAAGGTTTTTGAGTTGTCACCTGTACTCTAAGTGTTAGACCTTTGCTGAAGACCTCTGAAAGGTCCAAACACCTAATTACAATGTATAGATGACAACTCAGGAACCTTTCTAGACTTGTTTTGTTGATGCCTAAACATTTAGCATATAGATGAAACTATTAATTAAATCATAATTAATCAAATTAATTAGGTCCAAAACGCAATCTAAATGGTTCCATTAAATTCAAATTAATATTGTCAATTGAACCTAAAGCAATACAGTTAATAAAATGAACAAAGTGTTTAAATTCTAATTAATGGTGTTAAATAGTAACAGTGAAAGGAAAGCTGTTGCTTTTATAGAACAATTTCACTTCTGATATACATCACCATTGAAATTGCAGATAACAACCATATTGATTTATGTTTAATTGACCAGGTTTTGTGGAAAAGATTGCCTTAACTTTGTCAATTAAATCCAACGTTTTATTTCTTAGAGTGTTGGTTTAAATGGACTCACTGTATTGGTGCATGGGTGTGGGGCGTGTCTCATGGGTGTGGTATAAGATAAATGTGGTTGCACTCACTTGTTCACAGCACCTGATGTGATGAGCAGAAGCTAGGGTGAGCACGAGGCAAAACTTTCTGTTGACTGCAACATACCGCAACATTATCGCAATATGAATGCAAATTGAACACAACGTGATTGCAATTGATAGCAGCTTGAATGATTGTGATATATTTGGACTGTAACTTGATGGTATTTGTATATTTGTGCACCAATTGATGCCATAGATCAGTTTGTAATTTTGACATAGTAGCTATTGCAGTTATTCGTAAGTTGCAGTTATTTGTTTGTGCAGTCTGTGCGTTTGTTTGATAGTTAATCCCATATGCTGATTTGTGGTTTGGACAGTGGCATGCGGAAATAAAGAAGCAAATGATACAGAAGTGTATTTTGTGCGTTAATTGTTGCGCGTCATCGGTGTCCTCATGTTTAGCCTGCCGCGGCCATTGGCTGGAAGAGCCGCAACAAATTGTCAACAGAAAGGTTTTAGGTTTTATTGGATTATTTATAAATAGATGAGTTTTATTGATGATAGTTTTGTAGTTTGCTGTTGCCTTTTACAACCCGCTTTTTGATTAAGCCTTTGGCTACACAAAATAGATTTCGTTCAGGAGTCTTATTCCTCTGTTAGGTTTTAGCAGTACAGCTGCATTAGGCGTTGTACTGATTTGCTTTCTAGTTATTGTGCATCAGGCAGCTGAAGCCATTGGCTTGGGAGTACCGCCGCAGTTTGTGTTTAAGACAGTTTGTCTTTCTCACAGCTGACGGTATGGAGGTACATAAATACCCACCGCTAGTATGTACGGAAGACTAGGTTAAGTTAGTTAGGTTTAATAGGCAGTTAGTGGGGGATATTGCTCCTGTCAATTGTGTGTGTCCAGGGTTTATGAAGTGAATGTCATCAAGTTGATGCGTTGGAATGAAGCTGTGTGGCATAGGTGCAGTTCAGCGTTTGGATTTTTGTAATATTTTGAAGAAAAATGGAGACACACCAATTAATACAATGTGGTGATGTGGATGGAAAGAAAAGACAGCCGAAACCGACTGCTAAGGCTTTGGAGAATCAGATTGAAAGGCTTCAGACAGAACGTCACACTAAGATTAATAACATTAAAAAGGTCATAAAGATTATTAAAGAGTTAAAGCAATCTGAGGATAATGTTTCAACTGTTCAGGCTCAGTTAGAGAATTTGTCTGTTGCTTAATGAGGCGACTCAACTGCAGGAAACCTTGCTTCCTTTGTTTCCTCAAGAAGAGCAAGAAAAACAGACTGCTTGATTTATAAGTGTGCGAGCACATAATACTGAGTTTATGGAAGCGGTAAAGAAATGGCTTCATGTTGCAAAGGGAAACCCTCAGAGCAAAAATCAGGTGTCTGAGCTTGATTTGCCACATTTAAATCCACCTGGTGTTGATTCCTTTGATGTATTACCTGCTGGAAATGGTTCTGCTGTTTCTATGTACACCGGGAATGTTAGTAAAGGTGCTGCGATAGATGATGTTAATCCAAGTGATGGCGTCTCTAATGTTGGAAACAAAAGTTGTAGGAAAAGTAAATCATCACTCAGTGGCTCAATGGTTTCATCTGCCTTGTCAGCACGGATAACGGCAGAGGCTGACATGGCTGCCCTTCTTGTTCGACAGAGGTTGTTGAAAGAAAAGCATGCTCTGGAAGAACAAGAAATACAGCTTAAGAAAAGAAAGGAGCTGCTTGACTTGGAAACTGAAATAGCAGCCTCAGCAGCAAAGGTGAATGTTTTAAAAACTTCTGAAATGTCCCGAGTCTCAAGTGCTGTTAAGGTTAAATCAGATGGAATGAATTCGTATTTAGAACGAGAGCGGGGGCGTTTAGGTGTTTTAAATCTTAATGCTCCAACGTTCAAACCTGTGTTACCAGAGCAACCATATCAGGGTGTTGATGCAGGTGATCATCAAGCGCAGGTATTGGATGTTAGGCCCAAGGTTAAAAATACTTTTCAGCCTAAGGTCGTTTCATTGGAAAGGTCAGAGACGAAGTTACATCAAGTACTTCCAGGTGCAGTTTCAACTACTCAGATGATGTCGCAGTCTCACACACAATCAAAACCTCTTACACATACAGTGCAAGGTGGTGAGGGTCATGATCATTTAGTCACAGTTTTGAAGAAACAAAATGAAATTACAACTTTATTGGCTGAGCAGCAGTCTGTTTTTGTTACCAAGACATGACATTCAGTTATTTGATGGCGATCCTTTGCAATATCAAACATTTATGAGAGCTTTTGAGCACATGGTGGAGAGTCAAGCTCACAGTGCTAAGGATTGTTTATATTTTCTCGAGCAATACACTAGAGGCCATCCCAGAGAAATGGTCCGAAGCTGTCAGTATATGCCTGAGTATGGATATGTGTCGCGGCCTTTTACTTTCCAAACACCAAAAAAGTCCAAGAAAAGGCCGTGGGTGGCAACGGGAGGTTTGTTTTAGAACGCACTTCTGATTCCATTGTTTAAAAATCATATGCCGTTTATTTCGTGAAAAATTACAAACAGAAATCAGCCAAATAACTTCTTAAAACTTAAAATTAAACAAAAGTTAACTTAATTTGCTTTAACAACTTCAAAAGTGGTCAAATCATTTTCTAACCCTCCCGTCTTCCCATCTGACATTTGGCAAACAAAAAACCTCTCTACCACACCCATCCAGGGTGCTCTTAATCTCTTGATTAATGGGAGGGTCCATAAGCTAATAAACCAATCACTTTCCAAAAGCTTCTCCAATAAAATTAATTACAAATTTACATAACAAAACCAGGTCAGTATATTCTTACACCTTTAAAGAAAAAACAAAAAAGAATACAAATTGCATTTTATAAACATTCAACAAAAATGGCCACAACATTCCGGCCCCTAATTCCTGTGTAACATGAATTATATCTGTCTAAGTGGCCATCACCAAAAGCAATGCCAATAATTTTCTTCAGTAGTCCGTCCGTATAGGTCTTCTTAAAAACCAAACAAAAGGAAAGGTCAATGTTCTATGATTTCAAGTCTCTGATGTTCATGTGTTTGCTTTGTGTGTATTCAGAAAAGGTGTATGTTGCATAATGGAGTGTAGAGCAAAGTGAGTGTCAGTGTAAATGTAGAGCCAGAGGTTCCAGAACTTGGCTCAGTTGGAGGCCAACATTCATTGTTTCCTCTAGATGGCCTCCACCAGGAGACATATTTTGTTGATTGGCCTCTCCAGCTCATTTGTTCGTGTCTTAACTCTAACACTGCGAACTACTCCGTGTGCATCGGCCATGGTTTCAGTGATGCGGCCAATTTCTTGGTGCAGCTCCATCAACAACAAGCACAACATCACCAATGCAAAAGTTCCTACGAATCTTGTTCCATTTCTGTCGTTCCTGCAACATAGGAAGGTATTCTTTCACCCACCTTTTCCAGAATAGATCCACAATATACTGGGCTTGTTTCCATCGTCTTCGCAGATACAGATCCTCTTTTTTTTAAATAAACCTGGTGGCAGCACAGGTTTGCCTTTTAACTGTCCATCCATCTTCATCCGCTTTATCCGGGGCTGGGTCGCGGGGGCAGCAGCCTAAGCAAAGAGGCCCAGACCTCCCTCTGCCCAGCCACCTCCTCCAGCTTATCCGGGGGAACACCAAGGCGTTCCCAGGCCAGCCGAGAGATATAATCTCTCCAGCGTGTCCTGGGTCTGCCCCGGGGCCTCCTCCCGGTGGGACATGCCTCGAACACCTCACCCAGGAGGCGCCCAGGGGGCATCCTTGTCAGATGCCCGAACCACCTCAGCTGGCTCCTTTCGATGTGGAGCAGCAGCTGCTCTACTCTGAGCCCCTCCCGGATGGCCGAACTTCTCACCCTATCTCTAAGGGAGAGGCCAGCCACCCTTCGGAGGAAGCTCATTTCTGCCGCTTGTATCCGCGATTCCTTGTGTTTTAGAACGGAAAACAGAACATTCAAACAAAAAGGGACCACAGGTTTTAAAAAAATCCATTCAGTATTCAATCTTCAAGACAAATGCTGCACGCTGCATTCATACTGTTTAATTTAAAAGATAAGATAACCTTTATTAGTCCCACACGTGGGAAATTTGTTTTGTCACAGCAGGAAGTGGACAGTGCAAAAGTTATGAGGCAAAAATTAGGATACAATAAGAATAAATACACAACTGTACAGAATAGAATAAAATACTATATACAGTAGAATAAAATAAATATACAATAAGATAAAAATAGAATACAAATGCTATATACAACTGAGTAAAAATACAACGATGACAGAAAGGATTATTGCACTTAGTATTATTGCATATGTATTCATGTAAAATATTTATGCACATATAGTAAAATACCACATAACTGGCCTTTTAACTGGAGTAAGTGATTTGGAGTAAGAGCTTCTACATCATTGGGATCATCAGAAGGTGTGATTGGGCGGTCATTCAGTATAGCCTCCACTTCACAAAAAACTGTATGCAAGGTTTCATAATCTAGTACTTGCTGGTTTGTGATAGAGTATAATATTCTCTTTATTTCTTGCACCAAGCGCTCCCATACTCCACCATGATGGGCCCCATAGGGCGGGTTAAAGGTCCACTTTATGCCATCCTGCGCTAAGCCTTTTTGGATTTTACTTTGGTTTAGCTCTAACATGGCTTGTTTTAACTCACGATTTGAGCTGACAAAGTTGGTTCCATTGTCTGACCGGATTTCTTTGACCTGTCCTCTGCGGCAGATGAATCTCCTGATGGCATTAATGCAGGAGCCTGTATCAAGAGAATGTGCCACCTCAAGGTGGACTGCACGACAGGTTAGGCATGTGAAGAGAACTCCATACCTCTTAACAAGACTCCTGCCTCTCTTTACTTCTATTGGTCCAAAATAATCAATACCAACATAAGTAAATGGTGGAAGATCAGCTGAGATTCTGTCAATAGGAAGATCAGACATTTTCTGCTCACCTGGCTTTTGCCGTTGTCTTTGACACACTATACAATCTTTGATTATTTTTCTAGCTGCTGAATTAGCATGAGGGATCCAGTATTGACAGCGAAGGGTTGAAAGCATGTGATTTCTTCCTCTGTGACCAATCTTTTCGTGAATATGCTGAAGAATAAGCTTTGAAACATGGCTTTCTTTTGGCAAAATTGCAGGATGTTTTGTTTCCTCAGGTAAATCCACTTTGCTCAGTCTTCCACCCACTCTCAAGACACCATTAGCAACTACAGGATCAAGCTTATACAGATGACTTGACTTCCTTACAGTGCCAGAGTTTAGGGCAGTCATTTCATCAGCAAAATGTTTTCTCTGCACAAAACTCACTATAGCTTCCTCAGCCTTGGACAAATCCTCAGGTTTGAGCAGAGTGTTCCATTTATCATCTTGCTTAACACACATTTGACTTCCACAGTGCGTGCCCAGCAACTTCTGTCTTTTCCTTGTTTGCAGTTTAAGTCTTTCTTTTACTTTCAGGATCCATGCCACACACCTTTTTAATTTTGTCCAGCTGGAGAAGTACAACAGCAGCTTAGTAGTGGGACACACATCTTCTTTCAGCACAGCTGCACACATCAGGCCCTCCCCTTTTATTTTTGGGTCAGCTTCCAAATGGACAGATACACAATTCATGCCTACAGGCCAGTGAACAACAGGTTTACTGAGAAATTCTGGACCACTGTTTTCCTTTTCCCATTCCTCCCGGTACTTTTGCAGCTTTTTTTTTTTTTTTTTTTTTTTCTTTCTTTCTTTCTCTGAGGGGAACAAACATTGCTGCTCTAATGCTGGGCTCACACTGTGCGATTTTTGGCCCATTTTGAGACTATTTTTGAGTCGTGCGACCGATTTGGCGATCGGCCCAATTTTGGCCTTCATCGTGCATCGTGTAGTATACGTGGGGTAACGAGAAGCGATTAACACCTCACGACCAGCTCCCGATCATCAATCGCTCGTGAGCGTGTCACCACAGGCGCTCACACTGCTCACGCGCAAACACGTAAACGTCGGTGAAAAAGACGGAGCAGCACGGCTGTGCAGCGTGTGATCTGGACACAAGCGACGGAGGCACAACTTGTAGAACTTTGGAAAGCTCATCTGAGCCTTTTCGATGTGGCATCACAAAATGATCACGACCAAAACAACCGTGAAAATAGTTGGATTTACATTGCTGCTCAATCACAGCTGTCTGATCATGGTTTTCATTAGCAATTTAGCAAAGTTGATGGTGGTGGTGTGTCTGTGTGAGTGAAAGACAGAGCGACAGATTTTCTGTTATAACCTTCATGTTATGGAGGCACAGTGTGAGCACTCAGGTCACATCAGAGCATCGGGCGGTATAGTGTGAGACCTGCATCGTGACCTACCAACTTCTAACCCCTGCGAGTCAATCGTGCAGTTTGAGCAGGAGCTGAATAACGTGACTGAAAAAATCGCACAGTGTCTGCCCAGCTTTAGGTGTACTGTCGTTCGAGTCTTGCACCGCAGTGTCTGTTTCCCTGTTGGCCATGCTTCTTGTTGTGGTCATCTGTTGTCTTCCGGTATTTTCTCCGTAAGCGACCTTTCCTCGACCAATGAGATGAGCGGTAATCTGAATTGTCATACTCGAATTGTCGTAAGTGTGCTGTCAGCTCATTGGTCACAAAGCAGGAGAGGGGCTGGGAATTATGTTTTCAGACAAAACGTTAATTCCATTAACATTTATAGACTACTTTTGATTCTCACTGTATTACGGGACAAAGTGCGTCCCTTATTAGCTCAATACGGGACGATTCTGTTTTTTAAGGGACTGTTGGCAACCCTAGTCACACGTTTGACGAGTTGGGAGTGAGAACGTGTTGGCATGTCCTATTTTTACAAGAACATAAGCTGAAAACACTAAATGAAAATCCTTCATTGCTATTCTGGAGTATTAACCCTCTGGGGTCGCCGGACGGCCGGCGCGTCAAAATCACATGACCAATTTAAGACAACACAGCTACAAGATGCAGCGAGTCAGAGGCTGTATCCCAATTCAGAGTCTGCAGCCTTAAAGGACGCAGCCTCAACGATCCTCAAGGGCCGCGTACTCAAAGACCGCTAAGGCCGGAAGTGCGAGGCTTGTGAAATGGGACGGTCTAGCCTCCGTTGCGCTGCCTAGGTTGCCTAGCAACCATGATACTAACAGCTGGAAACGTGTCATACAGCTTTGTTTGACAGAAATGAAGGAGAAAATTTTTTGTTCATGTCAGGGTCCTGGGACTGGGCGACCCAGGATCCCTGAGCAGTTATGTATTATATTATTATTATTATTATTATTATATGTATTTTGGTATTGCTGCTGCTCTCCTCCATGATTGTAGATGTGAGTGTGTGTGTTTATGTCTGCGGGGATGCTTGGAGGATGGAGCTCAGCCACCTGCAGGCCTGAGGGGTGTGGCCCTGCGGAAGGACTGGCCACACCCGAAGCCACACACCTGCCGCTGATCAGGGCTCGTCGGGGGAGCTACTTAGGAGAGTCTTGGAGCTCCCACCGACGCGGGATCATTCCTTGAGACTCCACGTTAGTCGTCCCATTGAATTGAGTTAATGTGTGTAAGTGTATGCCCGCGGTTATTTGTGTCCTGACGGCTGCGTCTATTGTTTCCCGCAGGAGGAGCGTGGAAGGCACGAAGAGCAGCGAGCACCGGGGGGTGCTGACACGGGAGCGGAGAGCACAGAGACACGACACGGGAGTCTGGGAGAACACGGGGATTTATTGTTGTTTTTGTTCCACTCGGTAAATAAACACACTGTTTATACATAGAGCACCGCGCCTGGGTCCTCCTTTCCCCACATCCCCACGGTCTGCCAGCCAGACCGTGACAGTTCATTTGTTTGTGTCTACATGAGCTTTGATCATTCTCTGTAAGATTAAGCTCAGCTACTGAACGGCGTATATTTTAAAGTAAAGGCTTTAAAAGTTAGTACAAACGTCACTAATGTCACATAACTTTGCCGACATGTGGCCAACAGGAATGTTTTAATGTTCTTCGTTATTAAACATTTGCACATAAATAAGTGACATAATATTCAGTACTCATCCGCCGTGTTTTTTTTTTTTTTTTTTTTTTTTTTCGGCAAAATTATCCACACCCACCGCCGCGCTATGCATTCTGGGATATGTTGGGCCACGAAGTCTACACTGCCACAGCCTTAAAATTCAGGGAAATGAAGGACTCATTTCAGGGCCGCATTTCGAGCAGCCTTTGAATTGGGACAGCCTTCGGCGCGCCGCTGCAGACGCTGGATTGGGATACAGCCATGGTCACACACTGCATGTGGTTTTAAAAGCAACATGTCTGTTCACCACAACAATGGAGATGTGTAATATTAGTGCAGCTACGGTTTGTTCTTGAACATCAGTTCTGTTTTCTACTTTGATCACTTAGACCAAAAAGTGTTGTTTTCAGATTCTTTCTTTTACATCTATAAAGCACCTGTTCATTTTTTTATTACAATTAGTTTCACATGAATGTTAGTGTTTCCTTTATGATCTTTTAATGCTTACACTACACTGTACATGTCTGCATTAGAGACATTTCTCATCAACCATGCTGAATCCAGAGAACTGACAGATGAGCTCTGGCCACAGCACCAGGAGCGCTCTGGTAGGCAGCGCCCACTTCCTGCCTACTCTGAATGATTCTGAGGTTTTGTGGCACTGAGGTCTCCTGGCTGCATCCCCCCCCCCCCCCCCACCAGCCGCCTGGCACTCATGGTTTTTTGATGTGATGTCATCAATCTTCACATCCTTTTGCTTTCATGTTCATTTCTGACCTGTTTGTAAAAGGTTCTGTATGAATAAAGTTTCATATTCCCGTCGGATTGAAACAGTGGCCACAGTTAAAGTAAAAACAGCCTTTATTAGGAAACGATTAAAAACAGTGACTGATTCACACACAGACATAAGGAGCACACAGTTTAATACTGATTTCAAATCCATGCTTCAAACACGCTTCATTTTCTCCTCCACCATCTGCAGCAGCCGCTCAGAGTACATCTCCAGCAGAGACGCCGTCCTGCGGTCCTCCAGCTGACCGCAGGGGACGTTGCCACCTGACTCCCGCAGCACCTCCTGCATGTCATAGCGAACTATGTCAAACGCCTCCAGCATCACTGACGACACTTGGAGACGTCGCTGCGAGCCAGCGAGCCCCGGTGCAGAGAGCCCCCTCCGAGGAAACACTGGAGATATGACACAATAGGATATATAAAATGATAAAATAAATAAGAACGGGATACAATATACATATAAATAGAGTAAGAATAAAAAATGAATAAAAATAAAATCAATAAATATTCGGTAAAACCTAAATTAATAATAAAATAACAGGATAGAATAAATAAGCATAAAATAAATGAACGCTAAGTAAAAGCTAAATTAAAAAGGTGGTCTTGAGCCTGTTCTTAAAAACATGTACGTTCTCTGCGGCCCTGAGCTCCTCCGGCAGGCTGTTCCACAGACGAGGACCATACCATTGAAAAGCTGCCTCTCCGTGAGTATGTGTCCTGACTTTAGGGACAATCAAAAGGCCAGTGCCAGAGGACCTCAGGGTTCGCGAGGGTTCATATGGTAAAAGCAGATCTGAGAGATAAGAAGGCCCAAGACCATTAAGACATTTAAAAACCAATAAAAGAACTTTAAAATCGATCCTGAAACACACGGGGAGCCAATGCAGCGATTCTAAAACCGGTGTAATATGGGCCCGCCCTCTGGTCTTCGTCAGCACACGAGCTGCCGAGTTTTGCAAAAGTTGTAAAGTTGAAATATTCTTCTTAGGAAGACCAGAGAGCAGGGCATTACAGTAATCAATGCAACTGGTAATAAAAGCATGCATCAGCATCTCCGTGTTGGCCCGAGAGAGAATAGGGCGGACTCTGGCTATATTTTTTAGATGATAAAATCCAATTTTGGTTACATGTTTAATATGTGGGATAAAACCAAGCTCAGAGTCAAAAATAACACCCAGGTTTTTCACTTGTAGCGAAGGACATAGTGAAAATGCCTGTAATTTAGACAAGAGTTTCTCTCTCTGAGCCTCGGGACCGATGATTAAGACTTCAGTTTTGTCCTGGTTAAGCTGTAAAAAGTTTTCTGCCATCCAAGATCTTATATCTAAAATACAGTTAAAAAGGGCATCCATTGGTCTGGTGTCATCAGGAGACACAGATGTACAGCTGCGTGTCATCAGCGTAACTGTGGAAGTTCACTCCATGCCTCCTGATGACACCGCCGAGAGGGAGCATATGCAAATTAAAAAGTACAGGGCCTAGAACCGACCCTTGAGGCACACCACATGTCATTTTATGGATCTTAGAGGAGCATGTATCCATACTCACCATAAGTTCTGTCTGAGAGATAGGAAGTGAACCAGTTATGTACAGCACCAGAGAGGCCCACCATGTGTTTCAATCTGTTTAAAAGAACACTGATTCCTGACGCCGTGGGGAGCTGGCACCGAAGTCTGTGCACAGCCCTTTTAGACGAGGAGAGAGTCCCAGGGCATGAATTCGAGTCTGGGCCGGTGACCAGGTCCACGGCGCTGGGATTCAGTCTGATGATCCGAACCGTCAGTGGGACGTCAGGGGTGAGAAACACTATTTTGGTATATAAAACGGCCGCAAAGATTTAAAAGTAACGTGATAAATTAGGTTGGGTTCGCCGAAAGGAGCTGAATTAGATTTAGGTTTTAGAGGTAGCCGAAATTATCTCGTGACAAATTAAGGACGGTTTCTCCACCGAAAGGAGGATAGAGCTCTATAAAATAAAAAGGGACTCCGCAGTTAAGGGCGTTGAGTGAATGGTTTCTCCACCAATGTTAAGGAGGAAAGAGCTCGCCGCGGTAAGGGGGATTATAGGCCTTAAAAAGAGTGTGAATGAGCGCATGCATGTGTGAGTGCCAGTAAGTGAACACAGCAGCACAGAAGGAAACCTAAAGCGGTGTTAACGGAATTCTGTGACGTGTTGTGTACACGTAGCCTGGGTTTTGGTGTAAGTCGCGTTGCTTGCTGCAAACTGTGTAAGTCTGTCATGAAAGAGGATGAAACATACTGCAAAGTTTTTATTGGGCAGCACGTGGTGTGTAGATCGTTGACGAATGAAGTGTAATTGTGATCTAAGCAGAAGTGAGTGTGTTTGACGTCACGGTGTTTTTGTGCGCTGTGTAAAAGTAATTGCCTCTGATTGTGAGCGGTGATTCTGCAGGTCACCAGCTATTGTAGATATATATATATATAAAAAAAAAAAGTCATAGGAAAAAGGTTTTGTGTTGATCAGCCAAAAAACAACTACAATTTCATTTTCTGCTTTTAAGAAAGGACTGTTCACAAAAACACACACAGAGAGAGAGAGGGATGTGTGTTGATTAAGCAGTGATGAGAATAATGAACATGTCTTAGTTTGTCATTTTCAGATGAAAAGCAGACCTGAATCAATTTTCCACATGCAGCGGTCGGAAGAAAGTTATAGTTTAACATCATTGGAAACATGCAGGCCAAGTTTCTGGCTGACTTGTTTACAGCTCCATGTGTTTCTCAACCTCACAAGCTCTCACACCTCCCTGAAGACAAGGAATGCAGCTCCAAAGAGCAATAACATGGCAGATAAAGAGACAGCAGCAAAGTCCTGAGCAAAGAGTCCCAGCAAGTAGTAGCAATTAGGGCTGGGCCATATTATACCGTTCACGGTAATACCGGTATAATGTTAGGCAACGATAGGAAAATGAAATATCGCGATAGAATATGAGTAAAACGCGCATGCGCAGTGCCTTTGTTTTCATACGCACATGGCCGATTGTTGAGTGAAACAGATGAACCAGAATTGGTTTGTAAAAATGGTGCAACTTCAGTGATGTGGAACTGGTTTGGTGTTTGTCCGTCAGATACACAACAAAGCACATTTTTTTGCAGAACATGCAAGCGGCCGTCGTTATTTTCGTATTTGTCGGACTAAGATGCTCTTAAATCTGGGAGTAATCTGGGTCCTAAACTCTGTATTCTTCAGGTCAAACGAACACTGCAGCATCACTGAGAGTTAAAAACTGTCTCAATTCTTTTATCTTTAATAAAACGATCAGCATTGCTGCTTTACCAGGTGTAACTATGAAGTTTAATTTCCAGGCATCCATGAAAACAAAAGTTATTACATTTAATGGAGTTAGAAGTTAGCAGGAAGCTAGCGGAAGTTAGCTCGCTAGTTTCGCTAGTTACCGAAGCATGATATTGCATGTTCTGACTGAGAGATTTCTGAAAAAATTCAAACGTACAGCTCTGCTATCACTTCCAACATAAATGAAGACAGGAAACTAAACAGCAGTGACGTTTGTAGGGTTACTGAAGTTGGGCTAGCTGGTGATGTGATAATGATGTGCTACGTGATTGCTAGCGACACAGCTATGTTAGCATAACATAAACAGTGAAGCTGGAGGACGAACACTAACACTTTTCCACTTATAAAAGTTAACGTGAAGGTTCCTCATGGTTAGAGACAAATGCAATCGCATGGCAGGATACTGTAAACTGACCAAACTTCAGTCAGGAGAACAACTGAGATAATCCATCCACAATACGAGGTTAGTCTTTAATATACTGCAACAACATGGGAATAGAGCAGCTGCCAGAGAATTCAACATTAATGAATCAATGGTATAGAAGTGGAGGAAGCAAGAAGAATGAGTTTAATAAAGTTTGATTTATCTGACTGCTTTGTTTTGCTTAATGTGCGTTATAATCCCGTGCACCTTATGGTCCGAAAAATGCGTACTGCACACTGCAGTTTAATGTCGCAAAGCACCTCTTTTTAACTTCAGTGGATATTATACATGGTTATGCTCAGGATATGTCAGCACATTTCTACTGGAAATGCCTTTTGGTTAAACTTTCAGCAAGGAATTTGCATTTGCACTGTTACATTTTTATAAAGCTTTAATGTACATAAAAACCAGCTTCTTGTTTAAGTGAAAATAAATGGAAGGTTGTCTTTTTGCGCTAGTAATGTTGTGGAGTTTTATTTTGTCTCGCATCAATTATATCGTCAGTTATATCGTTATCGCAAATTTTCAAATATATATCGTGATAAATATTTTTGGCCATATCGCCCTGCTCTAGTAGCAATGTGGACAAACAGCATCAGAGAAGAAGAGCAAACCCATCATCCTGACTGATCGGATGAATGGCACTGTGTTTACAACAAGCTGCAACTTCACTGTGCATGTGAAGAAAACTTTTGAGGAGAACTGAGTAGACTGTTGGAGTTTGACATTTGCCACCTTTGGAGAAAAAGAGACAGTGGAACACAGGACAAAGCTGAAGGAGAACTGCAGGCTGTTGGACTGTTGAAGTGGGAGAGGACAACAGAGTGAGAGGACAACAGAGTGAGAGGAGTGGTGAGAACACATAGGAATTATTTAATGTGGGAAATCAAAATTTGGGTTAGCAAACCTGGGAAAAACAAAACTGACTGCTTAAGTTGGAAAATTGTGAAGGAGTCTGAAACACTGCAAAAAAGAAACATATACAAAATCACACACAAGCAGAACATGCATTAACCCTACTAACACTTCCAAACACAAAATAACTCATGAAGATTAGACAACATCTTAAGCGTGAGTCTGTTTATCATCTTGTCCAAGTCACTTAGTGTGATGCAAAGACCAGTGGACTCAGCACATCAGTTAAGAAATGATCAAATAATAGTAGAGAAGTGTGTAGGAAAGGCAGCTTTAAGAACATGCCCTGCTGGAGACGCAGCTCCACAGACATGCATTAGACCTGCCTAATAACACAAACACACATGCAATGAAAATTAGCTTGTTATCTTTCATCAGTGTTAAAATAGTGTCAATTTAGCAGACACTTGTTATCAAATACTGAATTTATCCAATGCAAAAAAATTGACTCTCTAGGTTGCAGGACAACAATTTAACTTTTGTGGGAAAAAGATCCTGGTTTGAACAACCAGTGATCAGACAATAAATTTAGTTAATATAGTAAATTGGGAGAAGCTTCCTGCTTGATTGATGCAGCACAAGTAATTTACTGTATGAGGGAAATTCTATTTTTGTGATACTATTTTGAACATGCTTTTCTGTTGTCCTGTCAACTTAGTGGGTTAATAGCTGATATGCAAATTAGTTGATCGGTCTTAGATTAATGAAAGGTGATTGAATTCTAGCACGAGTGAATGAGATGTGTTGGAGTTTGTTGTGTGTTGAGTGGAGACTCTAAAACACTGAGTTTCCTGTTTTGATGTGCGAGTGAATCCTGTATTTAGATACACAACTCTGAATACATCAGAACAAACTTCTTTTGTGAAGTGCATGACAGCATGTCACATGTTTTATGATGAAGGGAAAAGGAAAATTGAATAAAATAGATCTGTGGGTTAGATGAGTGAAGAGCTAACCTGCTCCCTAGCAGGTTTACTACAACTAACCCTGACTGTCTCCACCCCTTTGTCGGAAACCTGACTGTAGGAAGTGTCAGACATGGCGTGTCCCTTCCTTGAAGAGCCAGTAGATCGTGAAGCCCAAATTCTCCGCAGAGCTCTCCGCCGGGAGAGAGTGATTAGAGCGCGTTTGGACATTTTATCATTTCCTGATGATTTTCTGTGTGAACGTCACCGGTTCTCAGCACAATCTATAAGTTATTTGGATAACATCCTCAGGCCTAATATTACGCATGTGACACATCGCGGACATGCTCTCAGTTCATTACATATTATTTGTATTGCACTTCGGTTTTTTGCAAACGGGAGCTTTCTGTATAATATTGGTGACGCTGAGCACGTTTCCAAGGCTACCGTCTGTCGGGCAGTCAGGAATGTTACAGTTGCATTGAAACGTCTCCTGCACTCGTCTGTGGTGTTCCCCGGTCATAGACCCACAAGATTTATCAAAGAGGGATGCCACAAAATTGCAGGTATCAGGATGAACGAAACTTAATTTATGATGTGGTGATACTTGAACTACTACTTAAATTTTACATTTATTTTCACGGTTCCCAGGCGTGATTGGCTGTACAGATGGCACTCACATTCCAATCATTGCTCCTTCAGTAAATGAAGGAGACTATGTGAACAGGAAGTCTTTCCACAGCATTAATGTACAGGTACATAGTTCCCTGTAGCATTTCAAACTAACAAATTATTTCATTATAGTAATGGATGCTAATTTGTGTTCTCTGCACTGTGAAGATCATATATGATGCTGCCAACATTATCACAAATGTGGAAGCCAAGTGGCCAGGCTCTGTCCATGACTCACAAATATTCCGTGAATGTACACTGAGCACAAAATTTGGACATGGTGAGTTGAGAATACTGTAAAATATATAAAGACCAATTGCTTCAGGGACATTTGAACTGAAGTGTATCCTTCTGTCTTAGGAGAGTTCACTGGCTACTTGCTTGGTGATAGGGGGTATCCATGTTTACCCTATTTGCTTACCCCTTACCCTGACCCTGAACCGGGCCCACAGCAGCGATATAATCTGGCTAATTGCAGGACAAGAGCCAGAATTGAAATGACTATCGGAATGCTTAAGGCCCGGTTCCAGTGCCTGCAAAGACTCAGGGTCACCCCAGAAAGGGCATGTGACATTATTGTGGCATGTGTGATTCTTCACAACATTGCCACAATTAGAGGAGAACACTGTCCTTCTGAACCAAACATCAGCAGTGATCCAAACCATGAACATCCTGACCCTCCCACGGACATACAAGATGGAAGCGCAGTCAGAGACACCATATGTCACAATCATTTCTTTTGACCCATCACCTCAACATGTTGAAAGAATAAACAGATTTTTTTGTTCAACTGGCTTTATTGGTCGCCTGTATTTCCTGTACACAAAGTATTAAAAGATGTAAACCTCATAAAGTGTCTCTGTTGCTTCCTCCTCTGTAACAGCTGTCAATGTTTCTTCATTGTTTTCCTGTAGTAAAGAAATAGACAACATTGCTGTTCTACTGTGAACTCATATAATCTGTGGAGTATTACTCACAACTGCATGTTGGTCTGGCTCAACAGGAGGCTGCACCAGATGCAGTACACCACCACCATCAACTGATAGAATATGAGGTTTACACAGGTCACTTATAACTTACAAGGGACCAAATGGCAATTAACAAACATACCAATCACCTTACACGTCATTGTCATTATGCTCTCAAAGACAACCAAGACTGAGGGAAGGCAAAATCAGTAGGAAAATAACTTCACTACAAAATAATCCATTATGGTAAAGAGTTTATCAAATGAATGAGTAGCACTGCAAAGGTGACTGTGAAGAAAGGATGTATGCACATCATGTATTATTTTGAAGTTACCCCCTATGTAGGCACTTGTGTCTTGCGGGGTTATTGACTCAGAGGATGTCCCCGCAGAGATGCCTTCGGCCACAGGGCGCCCACTGTTTTGGCTGAGGGCCAACTGCTCAGCCTCTGTGAGTGGTGGTGGTGGAGGACCCCCACCTGTTTTTCGGGCCTCCGCTTTTTTTCTGTTGGCTATAACGGGCCACATTTGAGCATACAGAGTAAGCAAATATGTACTTGTAATGTGCTCAGATAATTTCAATAAGTGCTTACAGAAAGAAAATTAATGTAGCCTCTAACTGCAATTGATTTACATGGGACAAACAGACCAAGCACTATGGCTCATAATACAATTACACCTCACCTGTTTGGACTATATTTTTATATTTCATTTTTACTTGCTGCCAGGAACGTTTGGGGCCTGTTGGGTTGCACCTGCGCTCACATCACATCACAAAATAAAATGTGTAAAATAACAAATAAAATAACATATGATTAAAATAACGGAAATCCCTAGATCAATGTTTATATTAACACTCACGCATTGAGTCTGTCGGCTATGTTTTGCCATGCATGCTCCCTTTCTTTTGCAGCTGAGGCTGGGTTACTTTTTTTCTGAGAAATTTGCATGTTATCGGCATATGCTGCCATCAGAATTTCGGCCTCAAGCGCTGTAAAATACATTGACCGCGCCTTCTTTCCCTCCGTCTCCATGGTGACTCGCTTAATCTGTGCTCCGCTTATCAGGGCTTTATGTATCCTCATCCGCGCGCTTCACTTGGGGTTAAAGCAACTCCGCGTTGATTGAACTAATTGTTATCAGCCTTTCTGAAACCGAATATTCCGAGTTGGACAGTTCGGGGTTACTCAACCCTGCGTATAGTTTTTCACTCTGAGTTTTCTAAACCGGCTTCCTGAAACAGGGCCCTGGTGATTAAACTCATAAGTTAATAAGACATTAGGGTTATGTTGTGTGTTGTGCAGGTGATGGTTGGTTTGGAGTGAATCTAGCTGATGATTCTTCTCCTGTTGTGAAGTTGATGAGGAGTTTGTGTCATGATTTGACAAGGCCTTTTTATTTTGATACTTTCACAGTGCACTGAAAGTTTGGTTTGATAATCTGTTATTTTTCATTTTTGAACAGGCACTGATTCTGTTTGTCAATTTCTTTTCTTTAAGCAGATCTGCACGTCGGGAATTGAAAGTGCTATACGACCGGTCGAGAAAGCCGTTACAAGTGAGTTTTCTCCACATTAAAATGGGCTCTGGAGAAAGC
Source organism: Mchenga conophoros (assembly GCF_057382185.1). Lineage (NCBI taxonomy): Eukaryota > Metazoa > Chordata > Actinopteri > Cichliformes > Cichlidae > Mchenga > Mchenga conophoros. Next base: position 22,123,234 of record NC_140528.1, on the reverse strand, counting down.
CACTTATTGGGACAATATTAAATGAAAGTCCCGGCCTAAAAAGGATTCAGCGATGTAATCCGATCTAAAGTTCTTTTTTCTTTTTGAGATGACGTCATTTTGCTGGAAGTGGAAACTAAATGCGACAATCGATTCCACTATCAGCAAAGAAAGAAAGAATGAATGTATGAATGAGTGAGTGAAAGGAAAGAAAACTGACTGACTGGTAAAAGAAACTGTGAGAAAGTGTGTACACACCTGCGCAGCGCTAACATTTGCATTTTCTTTTCTACAGCATTACAGTTCTTCATGTGGTTTGATCACATGATTTATACCAGGACAACTGGTTGATGTTTTTTCCTACTACAGGATTTCTGGGTTTATGTGTGAAGAAACTGTGTTTACAGGTTATGAGTTGGTGATGCTGTTACACTGTGTTTTTGGGAAAATGTGAAGGTTACTTTGATGATGTGAATAACATTCTGTCCACGGCTATGGATGGTTGACTTTATAGTGTTTTTATGGCACCTCTGGAACCTGTCGACCTGCGTCTGACCACGGTGTGGAGCAGGGAAATTATTTTACTGCTATTGTTAAATAATTGTCATCATTACCATTGCATTAATAATAAAATCTGGAGTTTATATTGCATTCAGGGGTTAAACAGTGTCTCTTTCAGAAAGACTGAGTTGCAGGCTGACAGGAAGTTGTATGCAGAAGTGAAAGCAGATAGTTATTTTGAGCCGCAGGCTAAGACGAGGCTTTAACAATGTAACAGATAGCTTTAAGAAGGCCTTAAGCAGTTATGACTATTTCATACACAATGCATATCTGTGCTTATTAAAGAGTTGGAGCTCGGTCAATTAATTGGGGGTCGGAAGCTTTGTTCGGCGCGATGTTCGGACAATCTATTGTGCAAGTGACTTGGAGCCATAGAAGGAATTGCAATACATGCTTACAAAACACTTATATATCAGATCATTTTATATTAAGGTTTTAGTAGAGGTTCTTGGTTAAAACATTTATTTAGTAGAAGACATACACATAGTCTCAGTGAGCTTCTGGTCTGGTAAAAGGTCAGAAGTGCAACAGGTGAATTGAGAAAGAGCATTTGAGGACGAGACACAGACAGTAGGTGAAGAGGTGACACAAAGAGCATGTGAGGTCGTGACACACACACATAGAGTTAAATTTATTCAGAGGAACCGTTTCTTGGTGTCTCGGCAAGAAAGAGGAACAATTCATTTTAAGATAAGAACGGAAAGTACCAAGCCATGAAAATAGAAGATGATTTTCTGGGTGAAAAGTCATGATGATGTTGATCTGATCTATGTATAAAATGTAACGGTGACGCATGAAGGGGCGTCAGTAAATAAACCCTGATGCTATAAAATATCTGTTCATGCTTTGATTAAGTCGAAGACTACTTCCTGTCTGCGTACAGAGTTGTCTTCCCACACGTGTGTTCATTAAAATCATTGTTTGACCAAAGACCTTCTGGACCAAGAATTGTGTGTACTCTCCTTCCTCAATTTTGAACCTTAACATTTGGGGGCTTCGTCCGGTGGTTGAGGAGGGAGGATTGGAGGTGTGGACGGTGATGTATGGTCCGTTGTGGTCAGACAGGCAGGCATGACCCGGCAACCAAACTGAGGGGACAGGCGCCTTTAAAAAGAGGTAGGCACAGGCCTGTTGATTTTATCCGAAGTGTGCTGAATTGGATGATAAAATTAAATGTCTATTCAGTAAAAGTTGTCGGTAAATGTCTGCTTTGATTTTGATGAGAATCTCATGACAGTACTGAGGATTTAAAAGCAGTTGGACTGCTGGTAATGATTGAATGCGGTTGGACCGCGGGAAGCAGTTGGACTGCTGGAAGTGATTTTAGTAGGTTAGGGAATTTGGTTATTTTTTGGTTATAAGGTTGGACCTGCTTCAGTCTTACACTTTGTTGGGTGTTTTACTGTTGTTCCAAAGTATTATAAATTATTTTAGAACGGAACCGAGGGGGTTCTAGGAAGCGCAGAGCCCGGAGGTTACGCTCCCTCCTTGTCGTGGACGCGCGACATTGACCTCTCGGCGAAGAGGGATAGTTCAGTGTGGTTTAACTGTGGGGTACAGGGCATCCTGGAATTAAACTAGGAGTTAGAGTCTCCTTACCGTTTGGAACGGTACCTGCGCTTTTTTGGGCAGCAAAGGTTGGACCTTGGGTGTTGGACACTTTTAAATTGAGTTAGGGACTTTAGAGATGAGGCCAGAAACTGTTGGACAGATACTGGTTAATTGATTACAAAAAAGTTGGACTTTTATCGGTTAGACCGTTAACTTAAATTTTTCGAAATTCGGTAGGTGTTAAAAGGCATAAAATCTGTGCAGTTGTAAATATAAGACGTCTTTGTGAATATAAAATAATAGATCTCTGTGTGAAAGGAGTCTGAGGCAATGCTGGAGCTATTTTTAGACGGTGTGTGTGAGTGTGAAAATGCAAATGAGTAAGCAGTGAACTGTTTAAGCCACCGTTGGTTTTACAAATACTGCTGCAAACATTGTTGAGTGTGTGTTTAAAATGCCATTCATGTTTATTAGAGGACTATAAATAAAGTTTTGAGTTGCCGTAGTGGATGCATAGTAATTGACTGAAGTTGGATGTAGATATATAAATTTATTGAGTGCACTGTGTATACTTAAGATTAACATATTACTTGTGTGTGTGAGAGGATTATGAAATCATTGTGTGAATGATGCTAAATTTTAGATCAAAAGTTAGTAGAATTACAGAGGGTTTGTAGATTGTAAATACAAAATAAGTTTGATTAGCCTGGAGAAACAGCAAAGCAGCTTGAGCTGCTCAGAGCAGCTGCGTGCTGTGTGTGTGTAACAGGAAATGGTGTGGGTGACAGGAAGTTTGCATGCCCATATAAGGTGACGAGTGAGCACCCAGAGAGAGAAACAGATGAGTTAAACTCTAGGCAGATAAAGCGAATGGAGGTTTTGAGAAAAGAAATGAAAAGGATATTAATTGTATGTTTTAGTGTGTCAACACAGATTACAGATAAATGAAGGTGGACTTCTCTCAACCTGGAATTTTGAGTACGGCGCCAAAACCACTAGAGTAGCATAATTGGGAGAAAACAGGCCAGATTTTGGCTTAAAATTTTACAGCTTGACCTCGCACTTGTCCCCATCCTGAGAAGAAGCTCAAAGGACAGTTAATCTCCTGATGAAGACCGACAGAACATCGTGGACTTGAGAAGAATTAATAGCAGGCAAAAGACAGTGCAACGGAAACCACACTGACGACACCAGCAGCAGCATGAAAGGAACCACGAGGTGGAAACATGTACTGTAAATTACAGGCTGGGCAGTTGAACAGTGGGATAATGAACGGTGGTAAAGCACTGGACACTGATTGTCAGATTTGCCATGCTTGGAGTAATCTTGAAAGAGATGACTGAGAGGATCAACAGGAAAGAAGAAACCACGTGATGAACCATGCACGGTGGACAGCAGGCTGGTAAGAACAGTGTGACATGACTGTTTAAAGGCACTGAATGTGGTATTTTGCCAGGCTGGGACTTGATCCAAAAGGAAAATACTGAAGAGAAACAGAGAAGAAACAGACTGTGTTTGCTGGAATTCAAGACAACAAAAGGACACTGAGAGAAGAGGACAGTGACCAGTGAGAGGTGAAGCAGGACGAGTTCGACTGTGAGAATAGAGGGTGTAATTGGACTGAAAGTGAAGCTTGAACTCATGATGGTTTAGAGATGTCCACCGTCACAAACAAAGAGGTAAACAAGAATAGAAAATACACATACACAAAGTGTTACATGTGAAATTATTTCTGGAAAGAATCAGAAGTGAGATAGTTTTGAATTAAGAAATCAGGGAAAAGATGCATGAATTAAACCTGACTATAACATATAGAGGCAATGAAGAAAGCAGCTTACACTTACTGAACATTAACAAAATACATAGGAAAAGCAATGAAGACCTGCTTACACGTATATACATGACATAAGTTGGGATTTCTGACCAGAGAAAGGGAAACGGGTAGTTTAAGTACTTATGATAATAATGAAAATGTCTCAGTTGTGTTTCTATAGGGGCGAAACAGATCTGGATCAATTTTCCACGTGCGGCGGTCGGAAGAAACCTGTAGGTTAACTTGACTGGACATGCCAAGGCAAGTTTCTGGTTGAATTGTTTACAGCGCCATGTCTCCATAAACCTGACAAGTGGGCCCTAACTTCTGGCTGAGGAGCAGGAATAAGGTGGGAACTTAAAATTTGGGTTAGCAAATTTGGGAAAGAAACTGACGGCTTAAGTGGAGAATTGTGCAGGAGTCTGACACACTGCAAAAGCACCATATGCAAATTCACATACACAAACAGAAAATGCATTAACCTTATAAAGACAAGACAAGCTCATGGAGTTTAATGCAGAGATAGAGATTAAACCTGGCTAAGAACACAAACATATGCAATGAAGAACAGCTTGCTATTTTGTATGAATGATACAATGGTGTGAATGTTTAATAAAATACATTTGAGTTTGTAATTGAGGAATAGAAGAAGCCATATGACAAAGGGGGTTATGTTTTATGCTGAATTGAAGTATGTTACAGAGCATAAGGGGGTGATTTTTGTGTGCAAATTGTGTGGTTTTAATGAGACTTTTGGTGTATTGAGGAGGTGAAATTATGTGGTGGCAAGACTTGGGTGTTTAAGGTTGTTGAGGTTGTTGTGGTGAGGGGTTGATTCTGTCAGTTAGGTTGTTGTTGTTATTTTTGTTTTAATAGAGGGAGTTTTAGGAAACATGGACATGTCTGGGAGGGGCCCATTATTTTGTAACAGTGCACTTAAAGAAAACCTGTCAGGGGATTTTGTTTTGTTTTTATGAGCTAACAATCAGCTCTATTTTTTCATTTCTGTTTTAAGCAGGCCTGCAACAGTGAATAACGGCGCTGAAAATTATCGGGATGAGCAAATATAAGGTGGGCTTTCCAGATTACAATTGGCTGAGGAGAGCTACCTGTGGGGACTATTCAGGTCGTAAGTCCTTGTAAAAAGGATTTTATGCGAGTCAATCCAGTCCAAAAGCATAAAGAAATATTTTCCTATGGAAAATAAAAAATGACTGAGCTCATTTTGCTGAGGGTGGAGTATCTGATCGTGCGGGAAGCTCCACTATCAGCAAATACATGGTGTGACTGCATGTGAGTGAATGTGTGACTGAATGTGAGTGAGGATGAATTAATGTGGACAAACAATTTGTTTTTACCAGAGAAAATTTCTGTTTTGTTTTGTTGACTGGGGTTAGATTATGGGATTATAGTATATTGTTGGGAGAATGCCAAATGCTAAAGGGGAAATATTTTTGATGTAACTCAGTTACCATTAATTGTAGAAAGACATGACTGATAACTGTTCTGTTTTAAGTTTATTTTTATGACATACATTGGATCATGAGTGGGGAAACTGAGCATTTTTAAGTTTTGTATAGTATCTTGACACATGTAATGTATCAAGATAAAGGGGGGTTTAGGGTTTAATAATTTAATTGTTTAATAATTTAGGATTATTTTAGGACCTTTTGGGTTTTTGATCATTTGGATATGGTAAAACTGAAACTGTTATTTTTAAGTTAAGGTTAAAGGATTAAAAGTGAACTGGTCACGATTTGCGAGGCAAGCCGTGTGGAGTTGTAGAAAAGGACCCAAAAGGCGGCAGCTCTGGTGCAGGTGAATATTTATTTACAACGGTGGGCACAAAACAGCACTGGTGGAAAAACAAGAAACCGGAAACCTAAACTGGGTAAACTAATAACACAAACCAGAAACGAGGATGCAGGGAGGTCCGGGGAAATACACCCAGAGAACACAGGTGACACTGATAAACATAACGAGACAGAGCAGGAGTGAACACAACATTACGCATACTGACGAGAGACTGTCAAAGTAAAACAGGAAGTACACAGAGGTTCAGACAGGAGGAGAGAGAGCAAGGGGAGAACACAGACATAACAGGCTGGGGGAAACATGGAATAAACACAAAGAGAGACGAGAGCTCATAAATACACAGAGGGGCACAAGGGGGTAAGAGTCACAAAGGGAAAAAACACTTAGGGAACACCACAATAGGACACCTGAGAAAACCTGGCCTAAATAAGGAGCGAAAATACAAGGAACCAAGAATACTGGGCCAACATGGCCCAGGACCATGACAGAACTGAATCCTGTTTAGAAGATACAATGCCGGTTTTTCAAAGCTGTGAATAAGTCTTAGAGGGAAAATTAGTGAGGGTTGAAGGGGTAGAACAGGTTTGATTTTTTTGATCTTTAGAAGTAGTGGTTATAATGTAGGCTGCTTACACATACAGATATTACATAGGAGGTATTTTTAGGATAAAGGGGGAGCTTATAAATAGAAATGATTTTTATACATATTGCATTTTGTGCTTTTAAAGGAGTTGTGGCTCAAATTTGTCTCTGGAGGGTCACGAGCCTTTGGCTAGCGCTATGATTAGCCAATCTACTGTGAGGATAATATGAGTTCATGAAGGATTGCACACGCTTACAGACACAGAGTTAAGAAACACACATGACAGTATTGATTCCAGGCAAAAGGCCTTAAATTCATTTAGCTTTTAACTGAACTTAAAGAAGGACCAAAGAGGAAGGAAAGCATATATTTTGGTTAAGTCTGATAAACTAGAATTAGGAGGTATTGTTACATTAAAGGAGCAAAATGAAATAAAAAGGCTATACCAAAAATGGGTTATAACATAGGAAATGTGAGGTTAAAATGAAGTTAACACATAGGAGTTGTTTCAAGGCAGCATTTAGCTATGAGGAAATGTATACAGGAGTAATTGCTTATATGCTTAAACTTAATTGATTAAAGTGGTTGTTTTCTTTTGGAGTAGAGGAACTTGCAGCAGCGACAATTTGTGCACAGGATGTTGATGATCAGATAAGGGAAAATAGAGCGAGCAACTGGACGTGAAAGCAGGGCTTAAAGAGTTTAAAGTGATGAGGAACGTTGAAGAGTATACATAAATACAAGTCAATAAGTTAAGAGCATAATTAGGATCATGCTTTTGATTAAAGAGTCCCAAAAAGGATAAGTTAGGGAGATGCAAGAAAAGGTGTTTTGTTTCCTTTGCAGAAGATCTCGGCGACCACAGGAGGGGCGAGGATCCTGGAGATCTCGAGGCCTGCTGAACCACAATGTATTGCGACCTCTGGTGTTCCAGAGGTCGTGAGAGGGAGTGTGGAGCAGGGAAATTATTTTACTGCTATTGTTAAATAATTGTCATCATTACCATTGCATTAATAATAAAATCTGGAGTTTATATTGCATTCAGGGGTTAAACAGTGTCTCTTTCAGAAAGACTGAGTTGCAGGCTGACAGGAAGTTGTATGCAGAAGTGAAAGCAGATAGTTATTTTGAGCCGCAGGCTAAGACGAGGCTTTAACAATGTAACAGATAGCTTTAAGAAGGCCTTAAGCAGTTATGACTATTTCATACACAATGCATATCTGTGCTTATTAAAGAGTTGGAGCTCGGTCAATTAATTGGGGGTCGGAAGCTTTGTTCGGCGCGATGTTCGGACAATCTATTGTGCAAGTGACTTGGAGCCATAGAAGGAATTGCAATACATGCTTACAAAACACTTATATATCAGATCATTTTATATTAAGGTTTTAGTAGAGGTTCTTGGTTAAAACATTTATTTAGTAGAAGACATACACATAGTCTCAGTGAGCTTCTGGTCTGGTAAAAGGTCAGAAGTGCAACAGGTGAATTGAGAAAGAGCATTTGAGGACGAGACACAGACAGTAGGTGAAGAGGTGACACAAAGAGCATGTGAGGTCGTGACACACACACATAGAGTTAAATTTATTCAGAGGAACCGTTTCTTGGTGTCTCGGCAAGAAAGAGGAACAATTCATTTTAAGATAAGAACGGAAAGTACCAAGCCATGAAAATAGAAGATGATTTTCTGGGTGAAAAGTCATGATGATGTTGATCTGATCTATGTATAAAATGTAACGGTGACGCATGAAGGGGCGTCAGTAAATAAACCCTGATGCTATAAAATATCTGTTCATGCTTTGATTAAGTCGAAGACTACTTCCTGTCTGCGTACAGAGTTGTCTTCCCACACGTGTGTTCATTAAAATCATTGTTTGACCAAAGACCTTCTGGACCAAGAATTGTGTGTACTCTCCTTCCTCAATTTTGAACCTTAACAACGGTCAATGTGTTTTGCTAATGTTTGTTTTTTCTAAGCGAATGTATGGAGGATTCAGCAGAAGCGGACAAGTGACATGAGAAAACAAATAAGAGATGCAGTGTTTATGGAATAGTTTAAAATGGAGCTCATCTGCTGGCCACTTTTGAGCTCCTAGTAATATGAGTGGAGTGACTTTGCTTAAGAGAAGTCACCGATTACATTAATGTTAACTGAGTACATGGGATGATCCATGTCTGAGGCAAATTAGGGTAATAGTTGTAATTTACTGATTTGAGAAAACCTGTACATGACACTTGTCTTGCTGATGTTGAATGCTTTATTACTCTTATGATATAATTGTTTATAAGTGTGAAGTTTCATTTCATTTCTAGATCTTGCTTTCCAGGCCATGATGGTGTGTATGCAGGCTCCTGGCGGAGCCAGTTTTATTATGCGAATTTAATATACAAAACACACTAACATCTTTTATTGCAGGATTATAAGTCCAGGGTGGTGCTGCTCCAGAGGAGCAGATGCCCTGATGTTACCTGGGATATGATCTATTTAACTTTTCTTTAAGACAGGAATCTGGTTTTGATGAGTTGACTCATGGGAGTGTCCATGAGTCAAGAGGAGGGATCCAGGATTAACATGAAACAATGAATTAACATTAAATTTTGTTTTATATGATTTTTGCAGCGATTTGTGTGATTAACAGTTCATTCAACGGGTATTAAACCTATGCAAGTGGTGCATCCAGTTTCAGATGAGGCTTTGATGTCCTATAAGTGAAGTTCACTGAACTAAAGAATGTGGTTTGATTATTGTTGACATGCTCTCCAAATAGAAGTTTTTCTGAAATACAGGTGCAGCAGTAATCTCCTGGGAAATCTTCAGAGGCCCAGTGAGAAGCGAGAAACATTCCAGGCATAGCTGACAGCACCAGGCAGTGGTTGAGGTCAAAGGTCAAGCTGGTTGGGGCCCATCATGAGATCAGACTTTGGAGCCACAGCAAGGACCATGAAACTGCGTTGGAATGAGAGCTGTGCCAAAGGGGATTTCCAGAGGCCAATAGAGGAGATTGTGGACAACAGACGGGCACCTGAAGGATGAGGGGAGCGTGCCAAGCTCCATCGACAGCGCAGAGGGAATCTAAGGATGGCATCATGATTCTGTGAAAGCACAGGAACCAGAAGCTATGGTGGTGATGACAGCAGTTTCCTATGAACATCACCTAATGCTGTGTCACTATACTGAGCATACGATGGCACACTGAAGACTGCTGGGATCATAACAGCAGTAAGATAACTGGACCCAGCACCCCCAAGACAGCACATTAGAGAAATCTCACACTTGGTTGTTTCAGTGGTGAGGGGGGAGTGCTGATTGAGCCCCCGTAGGGTAAGCTCGCACTTCAACCTCCAGCCTCTGATCAACTCTAGGGCAACCAAGTGCGAGGTGTGACGGATCTGTGTGCAACCATGGGGAGGTGGACCCTCTTGGTTACCTTGACTACGATGCTCACCCTTACAGGACTTCAGCTGAACCAGGAGGCAGGCAGAAGAGATGGACACACAACAACTCTCACCTAAGGGACATGACGCAAGATAACATTCATCCGTGGATGAATAATGCCTGGTACCGTTATATCCACGAGAGAACAAAGGCAGAATCGGCAAATACAGACTGTTATGTCTGTTCTCATACGCCCAGCACGTCGACACACCCCACATTATATGGCGAATATATGAACAACACTCAAGCAAAGTGTGCAGCCAGCTTTGCTGGCATTGGATTCCAACACAGCCGAATCATCATCGACGATAAAATCTCACACGCTGTTGGACTTAGTAATAGAACATGTGATCAACTCTTTTGGATCGACTTCAATGTGACAAATCGGAATATCTCTATCCATTTCCCAGTGTTCCTGGACCAAGTGCCAGGAAAGAACCACTCCATGTGTTACCAGCAAGAGAAAGGTAACAGACCCCTTGGAGACACCACAAACTGTGTCCAAACTGCAGGCCACGGAGAGGGCGCACCTGTGAACATGAGTGGACCCTCTAACGGCACGTACTGGGTGCAAGGAATGGCCTGGTTATGTGGACAACGGGCATATTTCATACTGCCCCCAGACTGGACAGGGACATGTGCTCCTATATTCCTGTCAGACCACACCTTCAGGTTGACTGCAGTGAACACCACTTCTACAGTACGCCGGGGGAAAAAAAAAAAAAAAAAAGATTAGCGATTCCTAAACTTCAAGCACATGACCCGATATGGGGAGGCGACGTGCCCAAGGAATTCAAGTTATGGACTACTGGACAGAAAGTACTCCATTCATTGTTCCCCTGGGTGGGAGCTGGAAAAAAACATGCTGAGAATTGAAACTCTGGATTACCGGTTTGGACTTTTCCTGAACGCTTCATGTAAGATGAACGAACAGCAGAACCAGGAAATCGATGCATTACGGATTACAGCGATGCAACATCAAATAGAATCTGGACATGATATTAGCAGAGAGAGGGGGACTCTGCGTCCTCTTCAACAACACATGCTGCACTTACATACTGGACGATGTACACACATTAAACATGACTGACGCCTTGAATGTTTTGAGACAGATCCAACAGGCTCAAAATCAGGACTATGTAAGTGATACAAGTGACTGGTTTTCTTGGCTTTACACTGGCTCCTGGTTACAGGTGCTAAAAAGACTACTCATCGGAGTTGGGATATTTTTACTTTTATTTTGTGTCTTTGTAACGTGTATATTGCCATGCCTAAGACTCATGATTAACCGCATAATATTTTCTACTGTTGCTGCATATACAGCTGTGACAAATGATGATGATAACTTTGGCCTGTTGGAACATGAAGACTTTGTGTGATTAATGACGATGTGACAGAAAATGTACAACAAGATGTTACAAACTGGTATCTCACTTCAAGTTTTACTGACAACAGGAGGGAATGTCAATGGAAAATTGTATTTAGTAGTCAGTATAATCTTTTAGTGATATAAGTTTGCATATGGTAGAATACTGCATGTAGTTATTTGTATTAGGAAATGTTTAACCATGTATACTTAGAGGCATATAATCAATTGTGTGTGATCTTTAGCAGGCTGCAAGCTTGGTGTGCATCCCAGGAATGCACCCCCACGTCCTGGGAGCATGAGAGCTCGTACCTTGCCTTATTGTTTTACGGTAGGATTAACGTAGCTATGTCTGTTTTAGTTTAAGTGCCTTCTTTACATATAGATGAACTGCTGGACTTCCTCACTGTGTTATCCAGGGTGAGGGGGGGGTCACCCTTCTCCTGACCAAGGATGTACCTTTTGTGCTTTATGACCCTTTGATCAGCAACGCAACACACACACACACACACACACACACACACACACACACACACACACACACACACACACACACAGGAACTATAAATAAAGACTGGGGCAGTCTCTGAGTGTGAGTCTCTGAGCCCTCACTCTCGTGCGAGAGCTCAGAGCTGCCCTTGCTAAGCAACAAGTAAAACTGCCTGTGTTTCTCTTCTCTGAAGTCTTTACTGAAGAAGTGTTTTATAATATTTTCCCTAACAGAACCTTTAGGAGAGCCGTCTCTGTGCTGTGGTTCACCCTAAATCCAGACTGGAATATCTCCAGGATCTGTCTATCATTCAGAGAATCAGTAATCTGAGTAAAAACAAGTTTTTCTAAGATTTTACTTAAAAATGGTAAGTTGGATACAGGTCTGTAGTTATTAAAATCATTACAATCCAAATTGCTCTTCTTCAGAAGGGGCCTCACCACCGCCGTTTTAAAGGCAGCAGGGAAGACACCCAACTGAAGAGAGCAATTCATCATGTATAAAAGCTCAGCTTCAAAAAATCCATAAAGTGTTTTAAAGAGTGAAGAAGGGATTGGATCTAAAAGACATGTGGTGGGTCTCACTGTGGAGAAAACTTTCTGAAGGTTCTCAGCATTAACCAGGACAAAGCTGTCCAGTGTCTCCTCAGGTACAATCGAGCCCTCAGATGTGTTTACAAACGTATCGCGATTAGATAAAATATCAGATCTGATGGCGCTGACGTTTCCCCTGAAGTGGTCTGCAAACTGCTCACAGAGTGAGTCTGTGGGGCTTCTATGGGAGCTGTTAAAATCAGGGTTAAATAAATGATCTATAGTGGAAAAGAGGAGCTTGGGATTATTTTTGTTATTACTGATTATTTTGGCGAAGTATGAATTTCTTGAGTTCCTTAATGTATTATTGTACAATTTAAGTTGCTCGCAAAATATTTGATGGTTGATAGTATTTTTATTTTTCCTCCATCTCCTTTCTGCTGCCCTGCAATTTCTTTTGAGTTTTTTGACTTCTTCGTTTCTCCAGGGTGATGCGTGTTTTTAGTGGTGAGTGGAGCAACGGAGTCAAGGCTTTTCTTCAGTTTGCTGTTAAAATGATTAAAAATCAAATCGCAGGGTGCAGGTAAAATCACAGGGGGGCATTCGTCTAAAACCCTGGTAAAATTTGCAGCCACTTCAGAGGTTAGATAGCGCCTCCTCACAGTTCGCACCGAGGTCTCCCGCTGAATAAAACCGGTGATGTTAAAAAACACACAGTACTGGTCAGAGACAGCCAAGTCAACAACAGAGGACACGCTGGTGGACAGCCCATGGGTGATGACCAGGTCCAGAGTGTGTCCTCTGTTGTGAGTCGGCTGTGTGACGTGCTGGGTAAAATCCAAACAGTGAAGAATGTTTAAGAATTCTTTTGATGCAGGGTCAGAAGGATTATCTATGTGCAGGTTAAAATCACCGGTTAAAATTATCATATATTTTGAATGTATGTTTGTTAAAAATTCTGAGAATTCCTTGATAAAAGCAGCGCTGTCTTTAGGTGGTCTATAAATTGTGACAGATAAAACTGGAGGGCTGCTGAAAACAATAGCATGGAATTCAAAAGTGGTAAAATGGTCAAATAAAATTTGTTTGGAGGTGAGTGTGTTGTTGGCCAAAGATGCAGTCCCACCACTTCTCTTACCACTTCTAATAGAAAAAGAGAAATTAAAATTTGGTGGGGAGGCCTCAGTGAGAACAACTGGTGCATCCAAACCCAGCCATGTTTCAGTTAAAAATAAACAGTCAAGTTTATTATCTAAGATTAAATCATTAATAATAAAAGACTTGTTCAACAGAGAGCGGACATTTAAAAGTGCCATACTGATTGAGACTGGTGGATTTTTGACAATAGAGTTGAATGGATGTTGATATTTTTGAAGAGGCCGGAGGTTATTAATGTTTTTGGAGTTATTGGATTTATGATAATTCTGTTGCTCTCTGTTTGTGATTATGACGGGTATTGTGTTGACTGTGGGAGAGAGAGGTCCGAGTCCAGAGTTTTGTGTATTACTGTTAAAAGTGGAACAAATATAGGAGCTGGGACCAGGGGAACATCAGTCAGTGGCAGACAGATCAGCAGGTAATGTCGGTTTGGGGTAGTGACAGGGCGGTGTGCGGGAGTGCTGTACGCCAAATGCCAAATTGGCGGACAGCAAGGACAGCAAACGGCGTCCCCAGGCGTTGAGGTGGAGCCCGTCTGCCCCAAAAAGATGCCTCCTCTCCCAGAAGGCATCAAAATCGTTAATAAAACCCACGCCGTGGGAGACACAGGCGGAGGAAAGCCAGGTGTTAAGGCTGAGCAGCCGGCTGAAACGGCCTATCCCTCTGCCACAGGTGGGGGTGGGCCCGGAGATAAAAGCACTCACCTGCAACTGACCAAGGAGGCTGAAGAGTTGGAGGAAGTCCAACTTCAGCAGCTCAGATTGCTGTTTGGGGATGTCATTGGTGCCGATGTGGATGATGAGCCGGTTAACCTGTGGGTGGGATGCCAGAATGTTGGGAATTCTGTCCACTATGTCAACAACAGTGGCTCCCGGGAACGACAGCGTGAGCGCCCCCCTCATCCGCACGTTCCTGACGATGGAATCCCCGAGGACCAGCGTGGAGAGAGGAGGTGCCACCGGGGGCTGCTGGCCATCTGAGACGTCCGCGCCACGGCACCGGGGGTGTTCAGATGATTCCCTGAAGACAAAATTATTATTATCATCCTTTATTTCTCCAAGTGAAAATTTAATTGAGACTAAAAATGTTGTTTTCAAGAGAGACCTGGCATCATGGCAGAAAGAGTCAAAAATACATAATAATTCAAACAAATACAAAATAGGAAAAACATCCTACATAAACTTCATAAAGTTTCATTAACTGACTTTGAACAATGGACTTCAAACTTCCCCCCAAAACAACAGAAACACATTTGAAGATAATGAATGACATTTATCCCTCTAAAGAATGACTTAGACTACGATTTAATATGAATGAGAACATGTTCATAAATGGATGCAACCAAAGATTTCATCAATCCCTGATTTAGAGACAACAGAACATTTGGTTTGATTTCACAAGATAAGAATGACGACTGAGTTGGAAGATTATGTATGAAAGATTTCACTAAACATAAAACAAAGTCGGATTACAAAATCATCCCCTAAATTTGTTGTTTTATTCAAGGAATTGAAATTATAGAGAAAATCTGTGAAATGACTTAAAGAAAACAAACCACAAAAACTCTATGATACTCTAAACCCCCTGGTTTAGGTCGGCAACCTTTCTGATGATGAGTGCATCTAAAATTTCCTCAGAAGTCAATGTGCCATATGATTGCATTAGCAATAAATGACACACTATATAGAAGCACTTTATAGGATTATATTTGTGCGCAGATGTTGGCAGCTATCAGCAAATAGTTATCAGCTATTTTGAAACAAAAAAAGACTTTTTATCCATAACAGCAAATGAACTGTACAACAGAAAATACAAATGCTATTTATGGTCTCCTCACAACAATGATAAGAAAAATAAACTGGGCCAATATGGCATGTTTGTTAATACAGGGACACACATGTTAATGTGATCTCTGGTCTCCCACTCAGAGACACAGGTCTCCGAGTGTCCAGCATTCAGACCTGAGGACTCTCTTCATGTGAGAGAAAATCTGCTCACACAGATATTAGAGCCAAATACTGTCAATAAGGCCTCTGCAATGTTCTGAAGACAGTTAAACCTGTCAGGTAGTGATGTCCAGCAGGTGAACATGCAGCTCCATGAACACGCACAGCTGTGGATTCCAGCTGCGTTTGTAGTTCTGCAAACTTTGAAGAGTCGAGTCGAGAGTCGAGCTTTTCAGTTCAATCAGCTGCATTTCGATGTCCTCTGAGTCCAGCCAGTTAATGCGACACAAATCCAGCTGCTCATTAAAGCTTTCTGGTTTGATCAGAAAAGAAAACATTGGTCCAAACACCTGAAAGTCCCAAAAACACATTGTGAATTCTGTCTCGAGTATCCGGATGTATCCGAGTATTTACGTCATCAGGAAATGATAAGATGTCCAAACGCGCTCTAATCACTCTCTCCCGGCGGAGAGCTCTGCGGAGAATTTGGGCTTCAACATCTACTGGCTCTTCAAGGAAGGGGCACGCCATGTCTGACACTTCCTACAGTCAGGTTTCCGACAAAGAGGCGGAGAACGTCAAGGTTAGTTG
The DNA here is from genome assembly GCF_057382185.1 of Mchenga conophoros. Lineage (NCBI taxonomy): Eukaryota > Metazoa > Chordata > Actinopteri > Cichliformes > Cichlidae > Mchenga > Mchenga conophoros. The sequence goes on along the minus strand of NC_140528.1, from coordinate 22,107,415 downwards.
AAGTAAACCTGCTAGGGGGCAGGTTAGCTTCACGGAGTGTGTCGTCATAGTAACTCACTCAGGATTAATCTAAACTCGCTTTGTGAAACCGAAAACCCAGAGTTTTCGTTAACTCAGGGTATACTTACTCAGAGTTTGCCCTAAACCGGCTTCCTGAAATAGGGCCCAGGTCCTTGAAGGGTAATCTCTATATAAATATCCGATAGCAGTTAGGTCCCCTTACTTTCAGCAGCTGTTGAAAGGAAAAAGTTGTGGTATATCAGTGGTTAGAAATACCATTATTACTTTAGGATTAGTTTAACACAACGTCAGGGCTGACCCGGGACCATTGCTGTGAGTCACAGTGCGCAGCATAAAAGTCCTTTCACATCGGACGCAGGATGTGCTGCTAATGCTAACTGCTAACTAAAAGCAAAGGATCCAGAATTTGTTGCTGGCTGCTGAGCTCTGTGGGTTTTTGCAGCAGCTCTACCTGTACTAGATGCACCTGCTCCTTGTCGTTTTTATCTCTGACTTTATGTGAACTACAAGAGTTTGTGGGGGGGTTTTGCTAGTTCTTCAAATGTTCAATAAAAACATGTATGCTAATTCATAACGAAGAAAGCTTTGTAATGAAGACTGTCATTTCCAAAACACTGCCCCCCTGCGTCCGCAGCGCTGTTGAAAAGGCTGTGGAAGTCCCTGTATTAAACACGTAGTCCTGTGACACAAAAATCACCAAACTCGGACGAACACAGACTGTTTTCCTTCGTGGTGATGAAGGAAAACGCTGGGTTGGCATGTAAAAGGGCATTTATTCTAGTGATGGGTCGTTCGCGAACGAAATGGCTCTTAGATCCGACTCTTTGAAGTGAACGAGGAGAGCCGGCTCCTTATCGCGAGCCGTCACGTGGTTTGTTTTTTTTTTTTTCTCTTTTCTTTCTCTCAACCTCTCTCTCGCACTTTTTTTCCGCTTCACTCTGCACGCGAGTCTTGTGCTTTATGCTGGGAGGAGGGGGGAGGGGCGGTAGTTACACTCGCAGTAGAACAGGAACAGAGCCAGAGGGAGAGACAGAGAAAGAGAGCCAGGGACAACAACATCACATTAGAAAGGTATAGTAATCATCCACAACTATTTTCAGTTGCAGATGATAAAGGATTCAGAAAGTTTATTCATCCAGGCCCATATGACAGAGAATATGCATCTTCTTTTTGTTTTCATATTATAATTTATATTTAATTGTGTTGTGGTTTGCAGTGTTTTGTGTTGTTTCACTTTAAATTTGTAAAAGGAAAAAGCTGAAAATTTAAATAGTTAAAAGTTGAAATGTGAATAGTTGATTTTTGTATTATATGATTTATTTATTACATTTTTTGTGGAGTGAATAAACAAAAGTATATTTACGGTGGCCCCTACAGACAAAGCACGTAAAAACTCCAAAACACGTACAAACTCTGAAGCACATACAAACCCTGAAGCACGTACAAACTCCAAAACACGTAAAAACTCAGAAGCACATAAAAACTCAAAACACGTACAAAAGACAACAGAAGTGCTCCAGGATGCTGGGCGCAGTGTGTAGCGTTTGTTATCTTGTGGCTACACAAGCCAGCAAGTACCAACGACCGGATTTGGTGTGTGGTAATAACAGGTAAATGAACTTTTTTTTTAAATTATTTGAATATATATGAGTGCCTGTGTATAAATACACAAACAATACACACATGCTTTCAATTGTGTAATTTAAGTGATCTAGTAGCTCTGCTTTGGAAGTTCAGTTCATGCTAGAAATGTGTTTTATATTTATATATAAACATATATAAATAAAACCACTTTTTTTTTACGTTAGTAATTCCTTTTGTGCACAATTTTATAGTATTGTTAATAATAAATTAATTAAAGCAACAAAACAACCTGAAGAGCCAGTTCGGAGCCGAAAGAGCCGGCTCTTTTTAGTGAGCCGAACCGAAAGAGCCGGATCTCTAAAAAGAGCCGGAAATCCCATCACTAATTTATTTCCTTCAAAGACCTGCAGTTCAAAAAAAAGCGCCCCTCGACAGCCAAACCCATCTGTTCTCTGATTGGATTGTTACATTTGTGATTGACATGACATTGACCAATCAGATGAAAGGAAGAAAAATAGGGTCAAAATTCGTGGTTGTAACTTGCAGGGTTTTTTTTCTAAGTCCACACACAAATCTTTTTTACGCACACACAAATGTTTTTTACACATACAAATCTTTTTTACACACACACAAATCTTTTTTTACGCACGCACAAATCTTTTTTACACACACAAATCTTTTTTACACATACAAATTTTTTTTTACACATACAAATCTTTTTTACGCACGCACAAATCTTTTTTTACACATACAAATCTTTTTTACAAGTACAAAACCGATTTACAAGTACAAAATATTTATGACCACATTTTGAGCCCATACATTTTTGCATAGACTTTTGTGGAATATGGAGACACTCCTGGCATTATATGAGCAAAGTGAGACTCATTTTTTAGGGTTGGTGCAGATGAGTGTGAAGATCCAAACAATCCCTGTCAGTGATGGACAAGCTTTGATGAAAATATTTGGTAAAAAGTTCACCAGCATGAAGGAAATGAAGTTTCAAACTTTCCTTAGGAGGACCCCAGCACGCCTGCTTAAAGAATAGTAAGTGTGGCGATGTGGATGCTTGCAGCGACTGCTGTTTAAAGGCCATCCTGCTACACATGAAACACATCAGAGTCATAATTGTGTGGATGCTTTAAGCATCCACACTATTGAGTTCCTCTTGGGACTTCCGTACACTTTTTGGCACTTAACTACCTCCGCAATTTTCAGCCGATTTTCACCGTTCAAATTTTAAACTATTCTGCTATTTCTGCTAATGTGTGCTATGTCTTTTGGTATTTTTCACTATTATACTTTTTAAAATATTAAGCTTAATTTGTCCCATTGAAATGAATGGGAAACCTCTGCAATTCTGCTAAAATTTGCTTGTTTCTGAAACTTAACTACTTCCTCATATTTTGCAGTCTTCTCTTCATGTCCGAACAACTTCTTGCTACTTGCTCAATTTTCACTCAACTTCCACAAATTATACATCAAAACGTAGGTATTTTTGCTGGCTTTCCGAAAATGTCACTATCATTGTTGTGAGATTTATAGAATTTTGGCAAATCTCCTCAGACCAACACAAAGTCGCAAAGCTCTCCATAGAAAGTCAATGGAGAGCTTGTTCAAAATCACCGCTTGATTTCTGTAATGAGAGGCATATTCGAATCGTCATATCTCCTTAACGAAGCAAAGTTAAGACATAAGGCTTGTCCCAGTATATCTTCAGACACTCCTGACGCTCACAATTCAAGAATTATTTTCTCACCTATTACTGTTCTGAGATGAGTTAGACTTGTTTGAGGGTAGGAAATTCGTCCTTCGCTCAGATTTCTTCAGATTTCAAACTCTGGAAATGAACCACTTTTTTCTCTCGTCATATCTTTTTAATGGATTTCCACAGAGACCTGAAAATTTCCATGATTGTTCACCAAAGCCTGCTGTCTCATACAGTGAAAGAATGATATCGATACTCCAAATACATTTAGAGTTAGAAAGCGTTGTTTGAGGGCAAGTCAAGGCAGTTTTTGCTTTGCTCTACTCAGTTATGGTGCATTAGAAGTCAAATATCTTTAATAATTCATATTTTAATGATAAATTGTCAACACTTTAAGATTCCCCCATCTCTTCCGAACAAAACGGTGTAAGAATGACCGTTCTAGCCCCTACGGTTAGGAAATTATGGTCATTTGTTTGAGGGGAGTCGTCATTATGAGAAATAGACTGCAAAAATCCTGTGTCTCTCTGTGCTGCGTGCACCTGTTTTGGCAGGAAAAAGTGCACAGGTTCTCTGATTGGTGGATTCAAATTCAGCAGCTCCCAGGCTGCTTGACTGAGCTAGAAACTTACTTCTCTCTCCCTGTGTGTGTGTGTGTGTGTGTGTGTGTGTGTGTGTGTGTGTGTGTGTGTGACAGAGAGCGAGAGAGAGAGAGAAAGCCTTTTTATGGGATGATCTCATTGTAAGATTTAAATTCAATATATTTGGACTGGTTGACTGAATTGGATTGTGTGTGTGTGTGTGTGTGTGTGTGTGTGTGTGTGTGTGTGTGTGTGACAGAGAGAGAGAGAGAGAGAGAGCCTTTTTATGGGATGATCTCATTGTAAGATTCAAATTCAATATATTTAGACTGGTTGACTGAATTGGATCTTGTGTGTGTCTCTCTCTGTGCATGTGTGTTTCCATATGTGTCCATATTTGTGATTGTGTGGCTGTTATATATATTTTTTTTTTGCCGATTTTTTTCATTTAACAAGTATACCTTGGCATGTTCAGCATTTTTTCAGCTGTCCATTTTGCTTTTCCAATTTTTCTGTTTAAGTTATTACTATTGCGCTAAATCATAGCATTGCTGCTGTTTTATAAGATTTGTGCTAAATATAGTATTTCTGATTAATTATAGTTTTTCTACCAAATCATAGTACAGTATTTTTGCTTTTTATAGGATTTTTATAGGATATTTATATTGCTTAATATAGTACTTCTGCTTATTATAGGATTTGTGCTTAATATAGTATTTCTGCTAAATGTAGTATTTATGCTTAATCATAGTATTTCTATATATTTCTGCCAGGTCCCCAGGCAGCCAATCCTCTGTGAGGACTGAGGCATTCAAATTTACATATCAGGGCCTGCACGGCTTCCCAGCCAGCCAATCATATCTGAGGGATGAGACATTCAAATTTACAAATCAGGGCCTGGACGGCTTCCCAGCCAGCCAATCATATATGTGGGCTGAGGCATTCAAATTTGCATATTGGGGCCTTTGTGGCTTCTAAGCCAACAAGTCATCGATGTCATATATCTCTAAAAATTCATATTTTAATGATAAATTGTCAACACTTGACGATTCCCCCATCTCTTCTGAACAAAACGGTGTAAGAATGACCGTTCTGGCCAATACAGTTAGGAAATTATGGTCATTTGTTTGAGGGGAATCCCCACTATGAGAAATAGGTCGTGTCCAAATTCATGGGCTGCATCCTCCTGAGGCCGCATTTGTAGACCGATTATTTCACAGCGACGCGCCGAAGGCTGTCCAAATTCGTAGACTCCTCCGAATGCAGCCGACAAATGCGTCCTCCTTTTCCCCGAATTTGAAGGATGGGTCGGGTGTGTCCTTCGTGGCCTACCATATCCCAGAATTCATAGCGCGGCCCAGCCAAACTCCAGTTTCCAACAATGGTGGCCGCTACTAAGTTTTAAAATTACTCATACTAATCTTTCTGGGTCACAAAAGAAACTTTTAACATATTTTCAGGCGAGAAAGTAGCTGTGTAAACATCAAATATCTGCTCGGTTTATCAAGATATCGCATATTTGCAAAAGTGCTTCGATGTTTTCGGAGACGTCTGCTACCCACCAGCTCGATAGCTAGCCGGGAGCTCGAGGGTTACTGATGCGGCCGAGAACGGCACAACTCCCGGCACATCATTTTCAGATCACCGCGGACTTTCGCTGCTTGAGTTAAACGTAATATATAAGTCACTTAGACAACCTAAAAATGTTATTGTTGGGCTTTTTTTCAGTGTTTTGTTTGTTCGTGAGTAAATCGGTTTGGCTGAGATTAAAGTTATTGGATTAGATTAGATAAAATAAAACTTTATTAATCCCCCGGGTGGGTTCCTCCTTGGTTTTTACACAGCTGACTAAACGTGAAACAGAAAACTGATTAAACAGAAGTGTGAGACGGTCGAGAATTTACACCAGTGTCCTGTTATATTTTAGATAGCAAGGAGCAGACGGCTGAGTTTATTAACCCTTTAAGACCTACCATAGAACCAAGTCCGCCAGAGCTTATATTATATTTTTACATGGTGTGGTGCCATTTTTGGGAGCATTTCAAGTTGCTATACATCAATACAACAATTATAGCCCAGATTTTAATAATATGTATTCATTAAGTGCATAGTAATTACATAAATTGCAAAAAAGTGCAATAAACTACAAAAAAATTGAAAATCGTTTTTGCTTTTTTAACATATATTTCTAGTTAGAGAAATTTAAGAGGCTTATCCCTCAAAACTGTAAATACAAAAAAGTTGCACAAAATAGTTTCCTACCACAGGAAATTTATTTTGAGTGTCTTCATAGTTTTATTTTTGAAATACACCAATTTTTATATACTGCAGGAAAAACGAAAATAAATATTATACTGCAAATTTGCAAAAAAGCAGCATATGCATCAAAATAAACTATTTCCAGCAGTGCAATATGAGTCCTAAGCATCCCAGAAAGGACACAGAAAGTCATAAAGTCAAACATAACTTTTAAAAACACCAGTATAGACCCTGAGGCCCTGATGGTAAAAAAAAACTACATTTCCGCGAAAATGACGTCACTTCCGGTTTCGGGCAGGTAATGGCGGACATGCAAAAGTTCGCGCTGACGTCTATTCCAACGTAGGAAGTGTTATGAACAGCTGATCGGATCGGCAAAGCGTGTTTCTGGAATATTATGTTTTTGTTGCTGCAAGTGCTTTTTATGCAGTTTTTGCAAAGCTTTATGTGGAAGGACACTGTGACCTAGGACAAGCTGATGGCATAAGATGTAAGTACAACTCCTCTGGTTTCATATGCAAAAAAAAGTATTGCGCTAGCTTACGTGGTTGCAGAGCTACCGGGATTTAAAAATAGTTACGCAAAACAGAGCGTGCCCGCTCCGACCGGCTCTAAAGGGTTAAACTCCATCGAGACAGCGGTGACGCTAATCAGAAGGCTAGACCGTCCAATTTCATGGCCGTTTACTTCCGGCCTACCCGACCTTCTGAGGACCCGGCCCACGTAGACCACGAAGGCCGGGTCCTCAGGAGGATGCGGCCCATGAATTTGGACACGACCATAGACTATAAAAATCCTGTCTCTGTGCTGCGTGTGTGCACCTGTTTTGGTGGGAAAAAGTACACAGCCTCTGTGGATTCAAATTTAGCAGCTCCCAGGCTGCTTGACTGAAAACATGCTTCTCTCTCCATGTGTGTTTGTGTGTGTGTGTGTGTGTGTGTGTGTGTGCGTGAGAGAGAGAGAGAGAGAGAGAGAGAGAGAGAGAGACCCTCTTTAGGACAGCATCTCATTGTTGGAAAAAATTATAATATATTCAGACTGGTTGACTGGCATAGACCCTCCGTGTGTGTCTCTCTCTGTGCATTTGTGTATACATATTTGATTTTGTGTGTATCTGTTGGCTGTTCCTTCTTGTTTTTTAAATGTATTTTTATTTCTTTATTTTTTTTCACAGGTGAACAACAATTAGTTTTGAGGGAACTTAACCATGTTCCGTTTTTTTTTTTTTCAGCTTGTCATCTTGCTTTTCCAGTATTTTCACTTAAGTTATAACTATTCTGCTCAATCATAGTATTTGTTCTAAATCATTGTTATTATGCTATATTGTAGTATTTCTGCTAAATCATACTATTTCTACTATATTATATTTTTCTTTCTAAATATAGCATTTCTGCTATATAATTGTATTTCGGCTATGTTATAATATTTGTGCTAAACCAGAGTATTTGTGCTGAAACATAGTATTTCTGCCAAATGATAGTATTTCTGTCAAATCATAGTATTTGTGCTAAAACATAGTCTTAATTTAAAATTACAATATTCATAGTTCATCACAGTGTCTCTGGTAAATCACAGTATTTTTGCTATGTTGTACTATTTTTCTAAATCATAGTGTTTCTGTAATGCTTAAGTATTTTTGGCTAAATATATTCTTTCTGTTATCTTATACTATTTCTCCTAAATTCTTGTATTTTTGTACGTTTTGCATACAGCTTCAGCTTTAAAGCATCCACACTGCATTTTCGCAGGAAATGCAAATTTTTCTAGTTATCCTTATTGTTTTATCTGGGACTGTTTGCAGACATCTCAGAGAGAGGAGACACCAGCATCTGAACAGAGACTCAAACCAGCAACCTGCAGCTCCCTGCTTGGCTGCTCCAGTTGTCTCCTCACTCATGTTGCCCACCATTGATTTCTAGCTGCCCACCCACACAGCAGGCTAGAATGTGCGCTGAGCCTCGGCACCCAATACTTGGACATGTTTTCTTTATTAATTAATGAACCAGACCCCAAAAAGTAAACAGCTGTTATTGCTAGGCAACGGGAGCAGCATTTGGAGATGCAGCACCTGACATTCCTGACCATGTGGGCGGAGCATGCATGAATGGAATGTTCAGTAGAACTGTGCAACACAAGCACTTAGTTACAGCATGTTTCATTGTATCCAGACACAGACACATCTACAGCAGCATCTCTGTGCAGGACAAACGACAGTTGACGAAAAAACATCGAAAACTTCACTTCACTCCTCTACAAAACGTTGGTTCCATTGTTTAAAAGGCCAAAATGAATCGAAGGAGAACGAGAAGAGGCTCGGCGAGTGCTTCACCATACAATACAGTACAGCTGATTAACCTGCAAGAAGAATTTCAAATGATACAGGCTGAAAATGTCAAATTAAAAGAAGAGGCAGAAAAATCAAGAGGAGAAGCTAAAAATTCAAAGTTTGAAACTGAAGTAGTATTGCAGGAATTACTGCATGTGGGTCTCAAACTTAAAGGAGAGAAAATGGGAAAACAACAGGCAGAAAACGAGAATGAAAACACGAAGAAAGAACTGTTGGAAGCTCAAAAAGCATTGGAGGAAGAGAAAAGCACAGCACAAGAAGCCAAAAATAAATATCAAACTGCAAAGAAGGAGGCAGGAAATGTGATTCAGGAATTACAGAAGGTGCAGGAAGCTTTTGAAGAGGAAAAAAGGAAAATGAAGTTGGCAACACAAGAAGCTGCAAATGTAATGGCTGAAGCTGAAAAACTAAGGAAGGAATTACTGCATGTAAAGCAACAACTTGAAGAGGAGAAAAAACGTAAACACGAGGCAGAAAATGAGATTGAAAATATGAAGAAAGAATTGTTGGAAGCTCAAAAAGTGTTGGAGGAAGAGAAAATTAAAATACAGGAAGCAAAGAAAGAAATGGAAGATACAAAGAGTTACACTGAAAACATGAAGAAGGAACTGATGAAAGTGCAAGAGGAACTTGCAGAAGAGAAAATTGAGGTGAAGGCATTCAAGAAAGAAGTGAGCGGCTCTGCGGTGACCAAGAAAGACTGCAAAGACGCACTTAAAGAAATACGAAAGCACAAAAAGGAAGCTAAAGAGCTCCTCAAACAGGAAGTGAAACTGGCCAAACAGCAGCTGAAAGAAAGATTTAAAGATGCCGAGGAGCAGCTCAACAAAACCTTAAAAGAGCTGAAGGCAAAAGAAAAGAAAGCCGAGGACAGGAGGGGATTCTGGAGCAGAAAGAACTGACCCAGCAGCATCAAGTTTGAGGAGATCAATAGTTTCTTCCTCCTCTCTCCACCTTTCTTTCACCCCATCCTTCTTCTTGGGACGTTTGTTTGTTTTTTAAAAACTCTAATCTAAATACCATCCATCCATCCATCTTCATCCGCTTTATCTGAGGCCGGGTCGCGGGGGCAGCAGCCTAAGCAAAGAGGCCCAGACCTCCCTCTCCCCAGCCACCTCCTCCAGCTTATCCGGGGGAATACCAAGGCGTTCCCAGGCCAGCCGAGAGATATAATCTCTCCAGCGTGTCCTGGGTCTGCCCCGGGGCCTCCTCCCGGTGGGGCATGCCTGGAACACCTCACCCAGGAGGCGCCCAGGGGGCATCCTTGTCAGATGCCCGAACCACCTCAGCTGGCTCCTTTCGATGTGGAGCAGCAGCTGCTCTACTCTGAGCCCCTCCCGGATGGCCGAACTTCTCACCCTATCTCTAAGGGAGAGGCCAGCCACCCTTCGGAGGAAGCTCATTTCTGCCGCTTGTATCCGCGATCTCGTTCTTTCGGTCACTACCCACAGCTCGTGGCCATAGGTGAGGGTAGGGACGTAGATCGACCGGTAAATTGAGAGCTTCGCTTTTACACTCAGCTCCCTCTTCACTACGACGGACCGGTGCAGCGTCCGCATTACTGCAGCTGCAGCCCCAATCCGTCTGTCGATCTCCGGCTCCCTTCTCCCATCACTCGCGAACAAGACCCCGAGATACTTGAACTCCTCCACTTGGGGCAGGAACTCATCCCCGACCCGGAGTGGGCACTCCACCCTTTTCCGGCTGAGAACCATGGCCTCAGATTTGGAGGTGCTGATCCTCATTCCCGCTGCTTCACACTCGGCTGCGAACAGTTCCAGTGCGAGCTGGAGGCCCTCACCCGATGAAGCCAACAGAACCACATCATCCGCAAAAATCAGAGATGAGATTCTGAGGCCACCAAAGCGAAAGCCCTCCGCCACTTGGCTGCGCCTAGAAATCCTGTCCATAAAAATTATGAACAGAACCGGAGACAAAGGGCAGCCCTGGCGGAGCCCATCACCCACCGGGAACAAGTCCGACTTATTGCCGGCAATGCGAACCAAGCTCTTGCAACGGTTGTATAGGGATCGAATGGCCCGTAGCAATGGGCCAGACACCCCATACTCCCACAACACCTCCCACAGGACACCCCGAGGGACACGGTCGAATGCCTTCTCCAAGTCCACAAAACACATGTAGACTGGTCGTAGCAATGGGCCAGACACTCTAAATACATGTACTGAAATACACAAATAAAATTGCCATAACTTGACCTCATGTTGCCTGCTTCTTTTCTTGTGTGTCTGTGGATGTAAAACAGTAACACACTTTCTGCTCTGTGTGTCTTTAACTGTAAATAAATGCAATATGTTTTCATTTTAAAATGCAGTGCAAAAAACTTCTGCTCTAAATCTTTTTTTTAGCAAAAAGCTTCTTTTTTTTTTGCCTGTTGTGGAAGTTTTCCATTTAAATAAAGCCTGCAGACGAGCGGTGAGCGGTAGCTAACATTCTTTAATCAAAACACACAAAGAACAGACAAGCAAGCTTGATGAAGTCCCTGCATGACCGCGGGACAGACGGTCAGCAGAGTCTCCCTGAGCCTAGCATGGCTCTCAGTTAATACTTGACAAAAGAAATCTGCCACCACAATTGTTAATGTTTACCTAACTGGGCTAAGACAAGTATAGACAATGACAAATAATTGCCATTACTGATCCCTTTATCTGTTTGCTTTAAACACAATTCATTTCTTTTACTGAATAGACATGTATATGAGATTCCTTTTGTCAGGTAATCATATCTTTGTTGTAGATGACTCAGTCTGCATTATTTTAATTAAACAGAAAATTTCAAAGAAAAACTACTAGCAACAGCCAGTAGTGTCCCTCAGCCTCCCAGCAGATGTACCTATGTAATGAATTTCTATATCCTAACTTCTCAAGTTATCAACTTACAAGATTTTCATAAAGATTTGACCTCAAGGTCAAGGTTACTGATTTTAAACCAATTATAGATACACCTGTGGTATCAGTTTGAAACTCCTACGTCCCTTCGTTTTCATGTTATTGCATTCACAACTTGGTGGACAAGTTGCTGTTTATGTTTAAGGGTTATTGATATAAATTCTGTGTTTCTGTGAGAAATCTGATGTTAAATATTTATATTTCCATTTTTTAAAAGAGTGTATGATAACTAGTTTTTAGTTAACTATCTGTTACTCTCAAATGTAAAGGGTAATTAATCAAATTAAAAAAAAAAAAAAAAGTTGTGAATCTACTTCATGTTTCATGCTGCCTCCTGACTTCTTAGTGACAAAAAATACAGAGAAATTCAGGAAAACAAATTAAGGGAAACTACACCTCCTGCTGTCCAAATTTCTTTGTCAGCATCAAATATCTGCCTCCAGAATACACAGAGTTTAGGGCAGAGCCACAATATATGAGTATGGTTGGCAGAGTGTGTCCCACAGTTACTCCAGCATGAACTCAGATGTGTTGGACCCATCTTAGCAGTTATTTCTGGTGTTCTGTAGAATCTGGTACATTAATTCCCCCTTTATTTTGGGCAACTTCAGGGTTTTGAGTCTATTTCTAGGCCGCTGTTTAGTCTACATGAAGTTAGAAATTCATCAATACAGCAATACAGATGTGTTGGACCCATCTTAGCAGTTATTTCTGGTGTTCTGTAGAATCTGGTGATATTGTTCCATTTAAACTCTCCATGTGTTTGAACTTGTGCTTCAGTACATATCCGATTGTTCAGTCTAACGTCACTAGCTGTGTCTGGGCCTAAACTCCGCTGCAGGTCCATATATCAAACGATCACTATGGCATTACTGAGAGTTGAAAAACTGTCTAAAGTCTTTCATCTTTAATAAAATGATCAGCGTTCTGCTCTACCAGGTGTAACAATTGAGTTTAACATGCAGGCAGAAATGGACGCGTTACTGTAATCCGATTACTTTTTTCGAGTAACGAGTAAAGTAAGGGATTACTATTGCAAAAACGGTAATTAGATTACCGTTACTTTCCCGTAGGAACGCTGCATTACTGCGTTACTAAAACCGTGATTTTTTTTGCGAGAATGTCTCATGACAGTGACGTAAGCAAGGGCGACGTTTGTGACAACAGCTGTGTGCAGATCAACAGTGGATCATATATCGAGTACTGGAGAGAGTATGAGCGTGCAGCGTTTAAAGCATGGAAGTACTGACCTTACTTTGAGTTTGATTCCATAAAAAGTGACAAAAACATTAGTGTCCGTTGTGCGTGGGAAGAAAACTTCTTTTTACAGCGAAAAAAAACCCTAAACTTCCAAGCAAGCACCGAGTGCACAACGATGTAATGGGAAATTCACAGAGCTGCCATATCCTTCCACTGACCGCTGCGGCACACCTGCACCAGGGTAAACCTCCGCCTACCCTGTTCCTGCTTTACAGGTGAAAATAGAGCAAAAGGACCGCTAGTCTTTGACTTTATTTATTTTCTGCTGTGTTTTACTTGCATCTATTTGAAAGACTGAGTGCACAGCAAATCCAGCATGTCCAAATTAACACTGTCGGATTTGATTTCAACACTATTAAAGTGTCTATATGGGTCCACACCAGAGAGTGTTAATTTAACTCTTTTTGGAGAGTTGGTACATTAACTCTGATTTAGTGTTAAACACCAAATCTGTCTGGAGTTGATAATTTAACACTTGGTGTTAAGAGTTTATATATTAACTCTCAAAGAGTATTTTAGTTTAACTACGTAAGAGTTATCTTCTAATTCATTCTAAAAAGCGGGAATTTTACTGTTCTGAACTTCTAGAAATTTCTTTTGGAAATAAACATTTACTAAAAAGATGCAATGGTTTTTGAAAAACATTTATTCTGAACTGTGCACCACAATTTCAAAACATTTTCTGAAAGATGTAACAGTGTACATGTTCTCACTTTCATTAGAATTTTGTTTATCAAAAGGTCTGACATGGTAAATGCAAATAACAGCATTCTCATCACTTATTTCTTCAATACAATATGCATGTCCTTCATTCATCCCTTTGTGGAACTTCAACGCACTTCTGCTCTCCCCCGTATTCCATCTTCACAAGCATATCCTGTGTGGAGATTGAATAAAAATTAGCTGACACTAATTAATGGCACAAATAATCCAGTAAACAATTGCAGCACAGTAAAAAAAAAAAGGAATCCTCTTTGAACCATTACTTGTGTAAAGTATTTTCCCAAAAGACAAGGACACAGGCAACAGGTAATACTGAACTAAATGTAAAACCTCAACCTTTTTCATTTTTACCTAAACCGTGTGCATAAAACTCTGGAGGGATCTAAATGCTAACGTAGAACCCAGTCAGGACGTCTGCTACTGCTGTTTGCTCGGTTTTTTTATGGGCGATCGTTTTCAGGCTTCAAGCAGCACCATTACACCAACATTTCACATTCTAGACATTGTTTTAGGTGTATTTGACCAAAAGTTTGACTGAAAATTCACATGCAAGCTTTTTTCAAGGCTGTGGTATTTGCCGCAAACATTACCTTTCAGCTAGCTAAAACAGAATGTTATGCTATCACCGAGCAACATGGCTAATGCCTTTCACACAGCTTCGTCTCAACTCCAAAGAGCAACAGAAGTAAAAGCTCATGATAATAATTGAAACAATCTTTGAAAAAATGACTTACCAAGCATGGCAAACAACTCAAATATGTAGAGCAAAATGTTCCGAAACGGCTTCACTTCAGCTTCGATTGGAGCCGTGCTGGGGGCGGAGTCTGTGAATTTACTCTGTTGGTGTCATAGCCCCTGTAGGAGTTCAGAGTTAAGAGGTCAGGAGTTAATGTTTCCATTGTAACACCTCCAGATTTGACAGAGAAACACTCATTTTTAACACTCGATTTTAACTACTATCATTTTACACCTCAGAGTTACATTAAAAGAATGTGACTCTGCTTAGAGTAAAATTAACTCTACTTTTGCAAGAAGACTATTAACACCAAAAAATTTAACACTTTTGAATTTGCTGTGTGTAAACACACAAAAAAAAAAAATTATGTGCTGGAAAAATAGGTTTAAATATTAAACAAATTTCTTCCAGTCAGTGAATGTTGCATATAATTACATTTTTGCTTGATGCATAAAGTTAAAAGATTAAAACTAATAAAACAAGTTTTAAAAAGGGGCTTTTCCATTTGATTACATTTTGTATGATGGATTATGTAGAAAAAGTAGAATTGGGCTGAGAGATCTATCGCTTTATCACCTATTCAGGTTGTAAATCGTGTTTTTAAAAAGTAACTAAGTAACTAAGTAATTAATTACTTTTGAAAAATAAGTAATCAGTAAAGTAACGGGATTACTTTTTGGGGGAAGTAATCAGTAATTAGTTACTGATTACTTTTTTCAAGTAACTTGACCAACACTGAATCCAGGCATCCATGAAAACGGAATTTATGACATTTAACGGAGTTAGAAGTTAGCAGGGAGTTAGCTCGCTAGCTTCTATCTAAATACAATATAGCATGTCCTGACTGCGGGGTTTTGGAAACAAATTAAAACGTACAGCTCTGTTATGACTTCCAACATAAATGAAGACAGAAAACTAAACAGCAGTGACATTTGTAGGGTTACTGAAGTTTGGCTAGCTGGTATATAATGATGTGCTACGTGACCGGTAGCGACACAGCTATGTTAGCATAATATAAACAAGCTAACCTTTTTTCCACTCGATAAAAGTTAGCGTGAGTGTTCTCGGTGGTCAGGAACAAATGTAATCGCATGGCAGGATGCTGTAAAAGGACCAAACTTCAGCCAGGAGAACAACTGAGATAATCCATCCACAATACGAGGTTAGTCATTCATATACTGCTGCATGGGCTGGGCTGTAGTTACATCCTAAGGTTTTAAAAACTGAGCTTAAATAAATGATTAGCGGTAATAAAAGCCGAGGGAGGTCAACAGTGATCACTGACTGTTTTAGGAGCTTTTTGAGATCAAATATAAGAAAATACATAACATTAAACATGTTAACAACACAAAAGCCATATTAAACGCAGACTACTTTAGGCCCGGAAGTAGGATTCGTCGCGTCATCACTGAACAACCGGATTTCCCACCAGGTGTCATCAGGTATTTTTTTCATTTATTTCTGCCTCCACCTTTCCCTCATCCTCAGGGAATTATGCTTAATCATCGATGAGACTGCGTTATAGTTTTTACTAATAGTCTTCTTGTCTCTGTTTCTGATTTGTTTACTTTTTAGAAATTCTTTATTTGGTGTGGGTTTGGCAATGTTTCCCCAGCTTTTGAGTACCATCAAGAAGGACCTTAGTTGAAGAGATCTATAAAAATCTGTCCTGAGGAGATCAAATTCATTCTTCAGATGTTTTGTTCAGAGTTTTTAATGTATTTTTGTCCAGGTTGCCATTTCTTTTATGGGTTTTTCTAAGAAAGGTAGTGTTTCCAGTATTTTGGGACATTTACTGTTTTCTATTTCGAGCCTGTATGTATATCATTTTGCAACCATGTCAGCAAAGGTTTTATTTGTGCAGCCCAGTAGTAATATTTCAAATTAGGTACATTAATGCCCCCCTTAATTTTGGGCAACTTCAGGGTTTTGAGTCTAATTCTAGGCCGCTGTTTAGTCTACCTGAAGCTCGAAACTCTTTCATTCAGCTTATCAAACATTGTCTTTGGGATTTCAACTGGTATCATCTGAAATAAATAGGGTAGGGTTAGACCAGCATTCATACGGATATATTCAACTCGACCTAACAGACACAGGGGGAGAATAGACCACTGCTCTAAATCACTGCTGATACGCTGAATAATTTTTATTATAATTTTTGCCAAACAAGTGGTCCAAATGTATGGGAATGAAAGTTCCTAAATATTTAATACCCCCCTTAGACCATTTGAATTCACACACTCTTTTTTAGGTATGATATTGTAGAATTGGGTTTTGTTATATATAATATTATATCATCAGTGTAGAGGGATATTTTATGTCATTGTTCCTCTGGATAGCAGCATGACTGGCAATTCCTAAAATGGTCTGTCTGGTTTATAGTGAAAAAAATGCATTGAGCATTTCTCAAACAACCAATGAACAGACAGGACAACTGCTCAATTAAATTGAAAAATACATATTATTAGACTAAACAGCTATTTGAGCAACAACAATCACAGACAAATGGTAGGATGTGTGATGTGTGTGAGCCAGTGAAGTAAAATTTGTAGCTGAGCATCAAATATAAAATAATTAGGTCAGTGGCCGAGAATATGAAAGACAGTCACTTCTTTTATAAAAATGAGTGGAGATGTAATGAATTGTGTTTAGACATCAGCACTTATGTGTCACAAAATTTGTTCTTCATGCACTACGTTACTTTGTTTTTTCACAGAATTTCACAAGTTTCAAAATGTTTGTTTGCAAATAAATAAAAGTTTAGTGTTGCAAGTGGTGCCACTGTTAAAACTGTTGACTATAACTGTACTACCTGGCTAACTGGAGGAAATTACTAATAACAACCCCGGTGTATGAAAGTGTTTCTATTTTGCAAAATCAAGCAGGACAATAGGAGTTAAAGCTATCACACTAACCGCAAAAGATTACATTTTTCCCCCAGTATAGTTTTACTGTATGGTTTAGTAGCAAATTCAATAAAAATAAAAAGCATCTCATTTCTTCCTTCTTTCATATTTCTAATGATGATTGGTCTAATGGACTTGCAGTAAATTTCATGTGCTCTGCACAAAGGGAAGATTTTTTTTTTCAAGTATCAGTGTCCAAAAATGTACAGACCCAGCTGTTCCATAGCGTTGAGTCACCTCCCAAAAGGAGGAGAGCTTGTTTATTTCACAGAGTCAGTGCTTTTTTTTACCTCGAGTGCACTTGTGAGGACACTTCTCCACACTGTGTTCTGATGATGGGAACTTGTGGTAACATTTAATCTTAACTGACATAACATATTGCATCTATAAATGTGATTAAAATGTTTACCAAAGACTAACGTTTTTCATTCAGAACAAACAGCATATTTCAGGTTAGGGCTGCACAACTATTTTGTCCAATATTAAAATGACAGTTGTTTGTCACAATTATTCACAGATTGTAGTGGCAAAATGTGTTTTGATTGCACTGTCGTGTCAGAATACTGCTTTCACCTTTACTTTGTGCTACACTCATGTTAATTAATCTTCATAAATTAATGTTTGCAAACACAAAATATGAAGTTTTCCACTCTGTTATTTGTACCTGCACAATGGATGTGAATAAAACTCAAACCTATATGAGCTCCTTCTCTGTTTCCCTGCAACATTTTGTATAGATCTAACTTTTTGCCACATGAATAACCTTCTGATGTGTTTACAGTAAATGTATTTGATGTTAGCTTATTTTGTTACTTTTATTGTGCCTATGACATTCTGTACCCAGTTATTAAAATGTTAAGTGTAAATCATCCCCAGCCAGTGTTGGGAAGGTCACTTTTAAAATGTATTCCATTACAGAATACAGAATACATGCCCCAAAATGTATTCTGTAATGTATTCCGTTACGTTACACAATGACAGTAACGTATTCTGAATACTTTGGATTACTCCCTTTTGCTCATCACTGCTACGTCCATTGCTACGTAGTCATGATCCGTTCCTTCTCTGCTGTCTTCCTTTCCATCACATGGCGATGTTGTTTCTTGTTTTTTGAGGTCGAGTTTGAATTTAGCAGGTTTAACTATACTTGGGGCAGTCATTTTACTACTTTTGAGTGGAAACAATAACGAACACAAAGTAAATTCTGGGACAAGTTCAACGAGCTCCTAATTCGTGCGACTGCTCAACTCGCCATCTTGCGCCACCGTCTCACTACTAGATGAACTTGTGACACACATCTGCAGCAGAGGCTGAGTGGCTGCTCTCACACCTGGAGCATCCAAATCGACCCACAAACACGCTGAAAGATGCAATGCCATCAATGTGGATTGTCAAGACTGAGAGACCTCTTCCCTCTGACCCCTCCCCAAACCCTCAAACCCTCCTACCCACCTCGACATACAAACTCTGTGTGGCTTCACGTGTTCTGTTGATGTTTACATGATCGAAATAACTTGAACACAAACACAAACAAACAAAGAGGAAGACCGCACCGGAAGGAAACAACTACAAGTCCCAGCATCCTCTGTGTTTAGGGAGCAGCAGTGAAAGTGAAAGTATTGAGCCTCCGTTCAGAGCAGCAGGAGGAGGAAGGTGGAGCTGAGGCAGGTGAGTGTTTACATGAATATGTTTCTTCTTATGACATAAAATAATTCCACGCTGTTCGTGTCTGTGGGTGAAATGTGAGGCCGCTCGGCTCCTCTGAGCGCTGGTTTCCTGTAAGTAGAGAGGAAGTGAGTTTAGCTGAGCCTCCGTTTAGTGTGAGAGAGCAGGAGGAGAGTGAGAGCTGTGCTGAGGCAGGGTGAGTGTTAACACCGCTCTGACATTACTGTGTCTCTGTGGCGGGAACAACAGGCTCCGTCAGTGGAGGCAAAAATAATCAGACTTTGGTTTTTCAAAGGAAACAACTTTATGTCGGAAGTTCCGCACGCTCATTGGATAACGATGTGTCAATCTCGAGCTATTAGCCAATGAGCGTGCGGATTCACAGAAAGACCCGCCTTTATCACGGGACTTTAAAAACTACAATGGCGACAGAAACTCCGTGAGTGGAGTTCAGGGTGACGTTATGAAACTGTGACGTTTGAGCCACTTCCTGTTCTCAGTCCCAGCGTCCTGATCACCGAGGTTTCTGTTGCTCTGATATCTGATATTGATTATATTGGTAAACAGGCTGTAGCATAAACATCAGGTCTGTTCTGAAAACTGTCTTTATTTTTTCAAAGTAAGGGAATATCTGTGGTCTGATACCGCGGGCTCATGGGCTAAGGACTTGGATTGACAAGTCAAGCGCAGATGATTGTGTTGTTTCTTATAAAGGCTTGTGTGTGTGTGCCTTCCTGTGTGTGTCCTTGTGTCAGTGGAACTGAATCAGTGTGTTAGAGAAAGTGCTCCTCTGCTGTGCCGTCATCGTGTGGATGCTTCTTTTAAAGTTGGAACTCATGTTTTTATGATCTGCTTCATTTCATTGAACCTTTATTTCTAACCATGAAGTCCCTTTGAGGTTACAGCCTCCTGGTTAGGTTTAGGCTGTTATTGTGCTTCAGGCTGAAATATGAGGAGTAAGGAGTGGGGCTGGTTAGCCCTCATGACCCTCACCATAACACATACGTCACAGGACAGTGTTTACCACAGAAACTCCATGAAATGATCAATGAGAACTTTAGAAACCCGTCAGTGTGATGCTTCCAGTACAACAGCACCTCTGAGTGTGTGTGTTTGCCTCTCAGACTAACTCCACCCTGACATCAAGAAGATGGAGGAAGAGGATGGAGCAGGATCTGCAGCATCCAGCTGTGTGTCTGTGAGGAGTGACTGGTCCAAAGGAGAACCTCTAAACTTCAGTAATGAACCTGCAGCAACAATGTAAGAGAGCTGCTGACTCATTTATTCAGTGTAAATAATGATTTTTGATGCAATGGGAGAAGAAAAATGACAAAAACAGTTTTAAAAATAAGGATTAAAATATTAAAAACTATGTTTTTGAGTTTCCTGATGTAGTACAAAAATATATGAACATAACTGTATATAGGACAGATATTTTACGGTTCTTTTAGGCAGCACCAAAAAACAAAAAGACTATTTTAAGCTGTCTGAGGTAGTGAGTCAACATGTCACACTGGGTCAAAGGTCAGGGAGTAAAAGTGTGTTTTAAAGGAGGTTTAAAATCAGCGAATGAAGGAGCCTGTCGAGGTAAATCGTTCCATAACTGATCAAATTCAGTTGGTGGACCTCTGTGTGAAATCAAGCATCTGGTTCACAGAGAGGATAACCCTCACACAGTACAACATTATATAGGGAGACAAAAACAGAGATTATCGTAGCCATCGCTCTCTCGCATGGACGTGGCAGTCTTGCTGTCTGCTGCGAATCCTCCCCGTACCTCCGTGACCTCGTCTGGTATCTGCTCCCTCCTCTGTAAGAGACAGTAAAGGAAAACACGTCTCTGCCCAGTCTTGAAAATCTAATCTTATCATCCATTGTTCTTCTAGGGCCTCTTCTTCTTGTGGCCTCAGCTAACTGCTAATATTTAAATGGCTAACATTAACATGTGTGCCAGCCAGGTTCACATTTATGATGAACTATGATTAATTAACTGATGTTGAACCTGGAGCTTTACTGACCTCTGAAATTCCTCCTAAAGTGTTATTCAGTGTTGTGACAGTCAGCTGCTTCAGCTGCTGCTGGGATGGGCTGTGGCAAAGAGAACAGAGAAAATCCAAATCAGAGTTTTTCTCTGAATTAAAAGCAAGGAAACAACAATATATTCTACATGGTGAAACTGATGGTTTCTGGTGTTTGGGTCTGTTTTTCTGTATTTATGCAGATAAAGTGTAAACTCAGATGAATTATACCATCAAATGTTAAAGGAAAATATCAGGATGAGTGTCTGTGAGCTGAGAAGGACGTGAAGCGAGCAGTTTATCCCAGAGCTGAAGCTGCTCTGTGTGCAGAGATGAGCTCAGATTCCTGCTGTGATTGATCAACAGTCACAGAAATGTAGACTTGTAGTTATTACTGCAGTATGGTCACAGCAGATACTGATGAACATGTATTATGAGGATGGATGATCAAGTTTCTCACTCTCTCCTTTAAATCTCAGTTTTTTCTTCTTCACAGTTTATCTGTTAATTTATTAATGAATAACACTGAAAGAGTTTCTGTTATATTTCCCCTTGAACATCAGCTTATTAGGGCGGCATTAGGAAATAGCCCCCCTCCAAAGAATGAATAAATGAATGATGATAATAATAAAATGATTAAAAAGCAGAGCTCAGAGTGGTAGAATGGTCAAACATGGATCCACGGGTGGTTCAACTGCATTTGATGACGTGACCGAAGCAAATCTTTCAAATAATCCCACCATCAACGGGATGTTGTCTCCTTTACTACGGTTACTTTACTTGGTCACCGTGTGAATTTCTTTGAAATGAACCAAATTCTTTTATTTGTTGGTTGTTGCATATTTAACCTCTACAGTCAGGAAAGGAGGAGATGAGGCCTCAACAATGTTGGGTTGTAGCTGTGGTTCAGGTTAGAGTGAGTGTCCATGGAATAAATGTAAGTCAGTGAACTGGAAACATGACTGTGTTCAAACTTTGTTTTCCTTTTTATAATGAGTCTAATCAAAGGTGGACAGAAGTATCTCCACTGTGACTTTTCTGTGTCACCATCAGAGCTTCTGCACAGTGTGGAGAAAGATCCAGAA
Organism: Mchenga conophoros; assembly: GCF_057382185.1. Classification (NCBI taxonomy): domain Eukaryota; kingdom Metazoa; phylum Chordata; class Actinopteri; order Cichliformes; family Cichlidae; genus Mchenga; species Mchenga conophoros. The sequence continues at coordinate 22,085,616 of NC_140528.1, read as the reverse complement.
GCAGAGCTGGACTGCAGACAGCCAGTCAGAGCAGCTGTGTACAAAGTAAGACTGAACATCTGTCTGCTGATGGACTCATTTCTGAAAACTGGACTTCTTGTGTTGTTCAGACACTGAAGAGTTTTCTTTCTCTTTAGTCTCATTGTTTTTCTTTCTTTCAGCAGATGTTGGTCTGCAGGAGGTTTTAGATGAACATAAGATCAGTCTGAGGAGGAGATGTGAACGTGTGACTGAAGGAAGTGATGAAACAGGAAGTAGAACCCTCCTGAACAGGATCTACACTGAGCTCTACATCACAGAGGGACAGAGTGAAGAGGTTCATACCCAACATGAGGTGAGGCAGCTGGAGACAGCTTCCAAGATGGACGCCCTCCATGACGCTCCAATCAGGTGCCAGGACATCTTTAAAGCCTTACCTGACCAACAGAGACCCATCAGAGTGGTTCTGACCAACGGCGTGGCTGGTGTTGGAAAAACCTTCTCAGTGCAGAAGTTCACTCTGGACTGGGCAGAGGGCTTGGAGAACCAACATGTCAGTGTGGTGGTTCTGCTTTCATTCAGGGAGCTGAACCTGATCAGAGATGAGCAGTACAGTCTTCTGGAGCTGCTCCATGTTTTCCATCCAACATTACAGAAGGTCACAGCAGAGAAGCTGGCTGTCTCTCAGCTTTTGTTCATCTTTGACGGCCTGGATGAAAGCAGACTTTCATTGGATTTCACCAACAGGAAGCTGCTGTCTGATGTCACACAGAAGTCATCAGTCAGCCAGCTGCTGACAAACCTCATCCAGGGGAATCTGCTTCCCTCGGCTCTCGTCTGGATAACTTCCCGACCCGCAGCAGCCAATCAGATCCCTCCTACATGTGTTGACAGGCTAACAGAAGTACGAGGCTTCACTGACGCCCAGAAGGAGGAGTACTTCAGGAGGAGATTCAGTGATGAAGAGCTGTCCAGCAGAATCATCTCCCACATGAAGACATCCAGGAGCCTCCACATCATGTGTAGTATCCCAGTCTTCTGCTGGATCACTGCTACAGTTCTGGAGCACATGTTGACTACAGAGCAGAGAGGAGAGCTGCCCAAGACCCTGACTGACATGTACTCACACTTCCTGCTGGTTCAGACAAAGAGGAAGAAGAACAAGTACCATGAGGGACATGAGACGAGTCCACAGGAGCTGACGGAGGCTGACAGGGAAGTTCTTCTGAAGCTGGGGAGGCTGGCGTTTGAACATCTGGAGAAAGGAAACATCATGTTCTACCAAGAAGACCTGGAGCAGTGTGGTCTGGATGTGACAGAGGCCTCGGTGTACTCAGGAGTTTGTACAGAGATCTTCAAAAGAGAGTGTGTGATCTTCCAGAAACCAGTCTACTGCTTTGTTCATCTGAGCATTCAGGAGTTTCTGGCTGCTGTCTACATGTTCCACTGTCACACCAACAGGAAGACAAAGGTGCTGAAGAACTTCCTTAAACCAAAATCTTTAATCAAGATGATTTCCAGTCTTTTTGATGACGATGATCTCCAATCACTTGATGTATTTCTGAGGAGAGCCATGGAGAAATCCCTCCAGAGTAAAAATGGCCACCTGGACCTGTTTGTTCGCTTCCTTCATGGCCTCTGTCTGGAGTCCAACCAGAGACTCTTAGTAGGTCTGCTGGGTCAGACAGAGATCAGTCCAGGAACCATCCAGAGAGTCATCAACAACCTGAAGAAGATGAACAGTGATGGAATCTCTCCTGACAGAAGCATCAACATCTTCCACTGTCTGATGGAGATGAACCACCTCTCAGTACATCAGGAGATCCAAGAGTTCCTGAAGTCAGAGAACAGATCAGAGAAGGAACTCTCTGAGATCCAGTGCTCAGCTCTGGCCTTCATGCTGCAGATGTCAGAGGAGGTTCTGGATGAGTTGGACCTGCAGAAGTACAAAACATCAGTGTCGGGACGACAGAGACTGATTCCAGCTGTGAGGAACTGCAGAAAGGCTGGGTGAGTCCAGATGTGATCATTAACATCATTGATCAGTGTAGGTTAGTAGTTTAATTTTGAAAATAAAATCAGATTGTAAGCACAAAGTGTTTGTGTCTGTACGCTGCAACCTTCCACACCATTCCTTTATTGTACAGACTCAGCAGCAGCTCCATGGATCCCAAATCCAAGAGTGGAGAACAGATTTGAAGTGTGTCACATCCATGCAGTCACAGCTGTTTCCACCATGTTTCCACTGATATTAATCCTGTTCAATGACACGTTTCATATCAGTGAATATGTTCTTTAGGACGTCCACTGACATGTTTAAGTGTCCTGCTGGAAATCACTCAAATCATCCATGAAATCCATGAAAAATCCTTTTAGTGTTTCTAACTTCACCCTCTGTCCTCTCTCTCTCTCCATCCTCCTCACTGCTTCTTTCACTGATAATCACACAAACATCGTATTCAGCTACAAAATAACACAATAATATCATCTGATGATCATTATTATAAGAGCAGGATCCATATTTGATATCAGAGTAACACACTGCTTGGTTATGTGCAGTCATCATCAGTGACTGTGGGTCAAACAGAAGCTCTCTGATTGGTTGCTGACCTTGGTCACCTGTCCACTCTCACCTGTTTGTGTTTGCTCTCTCTTTGCTGTCTCCATCCTCTCTCTCCTTTCTCTCCCTCTCTGTCTTTGTACGTCACTCAGGTCCAATGGAAACAGTGACATTTACAAACGTTCTTGAATAATTTATAATACTTTGGAACAACAGTAAAACAGCCAAAAAAGTGTAAGACTGAAGCAGGTCCAACCTTATAACCAATACGGGCTCCACCCCAAACAATAACCAAATTCCCTAATATACTAAAATCACTCAGCAGTCCAACTGCTTTCCACCGTCCAACCGTATTAAATCCTTTAGCGGTCCAACCGCATTCAATCATTTTTAGCAGTCCAACTGCATTAAATCCTCAGTACTGTCATGAGATTCTCATCAAAATCAAAGCAGACATTCCCCAGTAATTTCAGTGAGTAGACTTTAATTTGTAATGTCCAATTTGGCACACTTTGGAAATAATTCAACAGGTAGTGCCTTACCTTTGGATAAGCGGCTTAGAACAACAATGAGAAAAAGAGAGCTGATTATTAGCTCATCAAAACACAAAACAAAATCACAATGAATTATCGGTTAATTTCATTTAAAATAATTCATTAAGTATTTATGTACAATTCAAATTAGTTAATTACATATTTTGTTGGTTTGTTTTCTATTTTAATTATTTTACTGACACATTTAATGAATTATTTAATGATGTATTTATTTAATTCACGTTGCTACTCCTGGCCCTTCATCGCTGTTCATAAATACATTTTATTTGTCAGCTTCACCCATCAAAGTCAGGGGGCGGGGTTAATGCTGATCAAGTCAACACCATTGCTTTGGTCTGGTGGGCGTTCTTTTAGTGGGCTTTTCTCAATACTAAGTAGGCCTACACACCAGGGTTTGGACATGTGTGGACCCAAACTATACTTAAACTTTACCCTTTTTTGTGTGTCACCAAATACACTTTAATATTTTCTAGACAAGAATGTAGTGGCGTAATCTTTAACCTCTTTTGGCTCCAAACAGAAGTGACAGACTTGAGCAGGGTTCATTTAAAGGCTGACAGAAGTGGAGTGGTGACGGGGAGATGTTTGACAGGACAGTGTTTCAGCCTCCACAGGTTCATGTTGTGCTCCATCAGTCAGTGAAGATGAAGTCAGTGCTGATGAGGCTGTAGAGTGTGTGAGGGATGTGAATGAGGATGATGAAGATCTGATGATAGCAGATAAAAACAGGCTGCAGAGACTTTGAGCCATACAGGGCACACAGTGTGTGTACAGAACAGCTGAAATCATTATGGAGGCCTCACTGGGATATGGAAGCATCACAGTACAGCTTCAGTGAAGCATTAAAGTCTCTGATATGAGATGAGAAATGAAGCAGGCAGAGCTTTTTCATGAGTGGAAATCCACTGTGACTGTGAGCTGCTGCTACAGCCTCCAGATTAGCCAGCAGCTCATCCTGCTCAACATGGACCTGTGGTCAGAGTGTGTGCTGGATAATCCGGCCCAGGATGAGGCCAAACTGACATGGGATGAAATGTCTGTCACATAATTGAGCTTAGTGTAGTTTCATTTCTGCACAATTTAAAAACAACCAAAACTTTGTTCTGTCTTTTCTGTGTTATACTGTAGACTTTCTTTGATACTGTGTCCAAAAGGAGCAGCTTTTACTTTGAAGGGGAGCCGTCTCTGTTTCCTCTTCAGGTTGGATGATGGAAGCAAATTAGTAGTTGTGTCCCAAAACGTCGGCTGCATCCTCCAGAGGCTGCATTTGAAGGCCGATTACGTCACAGCCAGGCGATGAAGGCTGTCCGTATTTGTCGACTCCTTCAAATGTGCCCGACAAATGCGTCCTTCATTTCCCCGAATTTGAAGGATTCGTCGGGTGTGTCCTTCGTGGCCCACCATATCCCAGAATTCATATCCCAGCCAAATTTCAGCTGCCAACAATGGCGGCAGCTACTAAGTTTTCAAATTACTCTTATTAATCTTTCTGGGTCACAAAATAAACTTTTAACATATTTTCAGGCGAGAAAGTAGCTGTGTAAACTTCAAATATCTGCTTGGTTTATCAAGACATCGCATATTTGCAAAAGTGTGCCGACGTTTTCGGAGACGTCTGTTCCCCACCCGCTCGCTAGCAAGCCGGGGGGTTCAATGGTCACTCCAGCCGGCGAGAGCAGCGGACGCCCGGCTTCATCGTTTTCAGACCCCGCTCTTTCGCTACTCAGGTGAAACATGATATATAAGTCACTCAGATAACTTAAAAATGTAATTGTTTGCCTTTTTTCTGTGTTTTATTTGTTCCGGAGTAAATCGGTTTGGCTGAGATCAAAGTTCCTCCGGGATTTTCACACAGCTGAATAAACGTTAAACAGGAAACTGATTAAACAGAAGTGTGAGACGGTCGAGAATTTACGCCAGTGTCCTGTTATATTTTAGATAGCAAGGAGCAGACGGCCGAGTTTATTAAACTCCACCGACACAGCGGTGACGCAAATCTGAAGGCTAGACCGTCCCATTTCACAGCCTCGCACTTCCAGCCTTTTCGATCTTTGAAGGACCCGGCCCACGTAGACCGCGAATACCGGGTCCTCCGAAGGATGCAGCCGACGTTTTGGGACAAAGCTAGTGTGTGATGTTCTTTCAGTGTTGCACTTTGTAGACGCTCCCTGAGCACTGGTCTCACAGCCAGCTGCACATAGAGACCAGTGTTGTTAGTCCAGGTCAGAAGATGACTTGTTGGAATGAAAATGAGCTTGTAGTTTGTCTGCTTTAATAATGTGACTGGAAAAAGGTGTTGGACTTCAAATATGTCCATTTCTTTCACACTTCACCTTTAAAAGTGAAGCCTTGTGGTTCCTGGAAGGAAAAACACGACTTTTTCAAGTCTTTGTCCTGTTTTTATGATAAATGTACGACTTTAATGTGAAACATTCAGAGTTTTTTCTCTTGTTGTGTTTGTTTGAAGCTGCTTCCTGTTGGCTTCAGCTGTTTGGAGTTTCCATTTTCTAAACTTCTACATTCTGAACCTTCTTCAGCTCTGAACAGATGATGAAACACTGAATGATTTCAAGCTCACACTTTGTCTAATAAACTTACATCTTTCATTCTTTATACAGATTGTGGAACTGTGGTTTGTCAGAGATCAGCTGTGATTATCTGGCAGCAGCACTGAAGTCCAACCCCTCCCATCTGAGAGAGCTGGACCTGAGCTACAACGACAAGCTGCAGGATTCAGGAGTGAAGCATCTGTGTGGTTTCCTGGAGAGTCCAGGATGTGGACTTGAAACTCTGGGGTCAGTCAGCATGTTTTAGTTGTGCTGAGATGAATATGATGTGAAAGTTGTGCTGACACTAAACTGCAGACATCAGGCTGATATTATACTGATCCACACTGAGGATCTTCATGGTAAAGTCTGTTTTCTTCTTCTCTGGTTTAGTCCATTGACTGCAGCAGAACAATGTTCACATTTCAAACAGTGAGACTCAACGTATGGCCCGCGGCCCACACGCGGCCTGCCCACCTTCCCTGATTCAGAAAGAGGGGACCCTGATTAACTGTGTAGTGTTCTTCCTCACAGTTCTAAGTATCAGACACAACAATGAATAATCCACAGCTGACTGTCTTTAGCAGGTCAAAGGTCACGGCACACAGCAGACAGTGGGAAATATTATAATTCTGATCATTTATCAGCACATATCCATATGTATAAAAACAAAGCTGACACTGTGAGACTTGATCAGAGGTGTGATCATCACAGCAGAGGCCTTTGTGTCAAAGTCACTGAGGATCAAACAGAAACACATGAAGCAGATTTTCCTGTTCTGGCTTTTTATAGCAGATAACCTTCAAAATATTCTGCAGTCCATCAAAAACTGAAGCAAACCATGAATCAACATGTGAACATGAGCTGATGCTGCTGAAGGGAAGCAAAGTTACAGAGGTTTGATTACAGACACAGCTGAGAGTTTGTAATCTGTCATCATTTTAAAAGGTTTACATTTCTTCAGTATATCCACATTTGCAGCTGGTACCTCAACCTCCACTTGTCCAACACAACTGCTGTCCACTGCCTCCATGACATTGTGATTTTGCTGTTGGTCTTCTGTCAGATCTTCATCAATCACTTCTGCATGGGGCACACCTTCAGACTCTGCAGCTGCATAACGAAAGCCTGTAAGATAAAATTAGACATAAGGTAAATGTACACCAATATTCCAATGACAGGTGTGTGATTCATCTGGAAGTTATGTGCGGATTAGTGTACAGTGATAGCAATTTAGTATGTTTTTAGAGGGGGGGGGTTGTTTACCTCCGATGGGTGCTCTTTTTCGCTTCCGTTGCGTACGCCTTGAGTGCCGGTCCGAGTCTGATACAGGTATGTCGTCATGCCCCATGTGCAGTGTTGGTGCCCAGTCTGGATTTGTTACATCCATTTCATATGCTGGTTTGCCTGCAATAATGCCAAATCATAAGCTACTCAGTCGACATGATGTGGTTCTGCAGCATCACACATTAGCATGTTTTATCTCATTATCTATGACCGCAGCACGTTGAAAATCACACTAAAAGCCTTTCAAGAGTGATATGAATTAATTTAGAACTCACCGGAAAGAAAATGCCGTGAGCAAACCAACAAAAAGCTGGGGATTGCAGAGAACTCGATATCCGCTCGTCTCACCGCTGCAATCCAAGCCTGACGTCTTTGTTTAGTAATATCGGATACATGGGATCCCTCACGTTGCCTCCAGGATGGAAAACGATGAAAAGAGAGCCCGTTATCCAGCTTCTTGCCTTCACGATCGTGTGATCTAACGTTGCAACCGACAACACAACACGTACGATCCATAGCTGAAATGGTATCCTTTGGCTGGCCTACTGTCATGGCGGAAGGGGGCATGGCCCATCTCCCGTGACATCACGCTCCAAAGCCCTATAGGTGGGAAAATGTACCATGTCGACCAATCAAAAATGATATGGAAACATGACATTTGGTTGTTTAGCAAAAGGGGGAAGTTTTAGGAGTGACCGGCAAGAGAGAGCGAGTGAGCGAAAGAGAGAGAGAGTTTTGATACGTGAGAGATTTGTGACGTTTACCGTGTTTGGTCTCAAGTTAGTTTGTTGTCTTGTGTATTTAGTGTGTAGCTGTTGTTTTGTTTTGTGTGTCAGTTCTACTAGTGATCGTCACAGTTGCTGCCTTAAAGCCAACAAAGGCAGATTGCAGTGTAAACGCTGAGTGACACACCTGCTGTCAGACCTGCAGGTTTATCCCTGTGCTGTTCTCATATGTGTTAGAGTGACACAAACTATTGTTTGACACCTGATTGTTCTGTAAATAGTTTGAAATGATTATATGAAAAACGTCTGAGCCTTGGCTGCATTTTTTGGTAAATAGTACCATATAACTTTGTTGTTTGCAAAACGTGTGCGTATTTTTAAAAGTGTACAATCTCTATTTGCATTTCAAGTTATGAAGATGATTCGTTAAACATGTGTGTGGTTTTTACAGTCAAAATATCACTTTCTACTTGTATTTTAAATTTTGTCTGAATTTAGATAAATTGTGCTGATACAGTTGGTCAAAATGAGAAAATAACAGATTGGCAAGATAAACTGTTTTTAAAGGTAAAATATAGAGGCCACATCAAAAGTAGTCAAGAAGGGTTAAAGGCTAAAAGCAAAGTTGTCACCAAGTACTGTTTATATTTGTGTGTATTGCTGCAGCTTTTTTGAGTATTAATTTGGTGCCTTTGTGTGAAATAATGGTATTGTGAGTGATCCATATAGTCACAAAGAATAGCCACTTGTTTCTGTGCTACCAAAGTTCCCCGGCTTTCATTCAAAATGTGTTTATCGTCAGCACCTGCACATTAAACTACTTAAACATTATAAATGTCTTCAAGCTCACACTGAGGCCTGTGGGGTACTATCAGCCACTGAGACAGTACACACATTTATATGTGTTTGTATATGAATATTTCATACTTTAAGACTGCCTGTTTATTTAAGGGAGATGAACAAAATACATTGGAATTGTACAAAATAATATCATGGATGATAAATTAAATAGATTTTAAGTAGATGCTTGTGCATTCTTAAAGTCTTATATGTTGAACTGAACTATGTGATCTGTTCAAAGCCTTAATCTTAATTTGAAGTGAAATGTGCATTTTGAGTTTATACACTATGTATATAAGGCGACCGTTTCCTTTTGCAGTATTTTTGTGTGGTGTACTTTTCTATGTCTTAACAAAAGGGGAACAAAGGTGTTTAAGTTCACCTAGGATGATGTGTTTTAATTTTCACATGGTCTTGCTTGAATTTGACCCTGACAAAGGCGTATGAACTCTGTCAGCTGTTTGGAGTTTCCATTTTCTAAACTTCTACATTCTGAACCTTCTTCAGCTCTGAACAGATGATGAAACACTGAATGATTTCAGGCTCACACTTTGTCTAATAAACTTACATCTTTCATTCTTTATACAGATTGAGTCACTGTGGTTTGTCAGAGATCAGCTGTGATTATCTGGCAGCAGCACTGAAGTCCAATCCCTCCCATCTGAGAGAGCTGAACCTGTGGGGAAACAACCTGAAGGATTCAGGAGTGAAGCATCTGTGTGGTTTCCTGGAGAGTCCAGGATGTGGACTTGAAACTCTGAGGTCAGTCAGCATGTTTTAGTTGTGCTGAGATGAATATGATGTGAAAGTTGTGCTGACACTAAACTGCAGACATCAGGCTGATATTATACTGATCCACTCTGAGGATCTTCATGGTAAAGTCTGTTTTCTTCTTCTCTGGTTTAGTCCATTGACTGCAGCAGAACAATGTTCACATTTCAAACCTTCAAAGAAGAAGAAAAATCCTCCACTGGATAATTCACTGTGAAACTCTCCAACTCTTCATTCCACCTTAAAGTCTGTCTGACACTGAAATCCAAAGCAAAATGTGCGTTTGCTTTACAGACAGCAGTCCAACACAAACATACACACATCATCCAAAACACAGTCCAACATCCAAATCTCCTCCACTGCCAGCATGAATGATGGGAAAGAGAAGGAGGAACACTCTGACATTCAGGGTTAGAATGAGTTTCATGAAGCAGACTGTGAAGATCAAAGCTGCATTAGAAAGCTTACATGAATGAATGAGTGGACAGAAGTGGACAGAGATCATCTGAAGCACTTCAAAGGCTTTAAATCAGCACATTTCTCTTTATTCTTTATCAACTCTGTTAGTTTCTCTCAGTTTTCTGTGGAATGAAGCTAACAGCAGGCTAATAAGATGCTGACCAATAGGTTTCTATTAAAGGTTGTAATTTGTATATGAAAAAGTGCTTTGGCTCAGCAGGGATCAGCTTACAGGTAGAATACAGCTGCTGGATGGGATTAGCATGTCATAGCTATCTACCAAACTGCTAACTGGGGGATTTCAGGCCATCTATGGATCATTTTTGCTAACTGTTTATTCAGCTTAGGCTCACAGGGCTGCAGCCTGTGCCCTAGCTGTCATAGGGCAAGAGGCGTGGTCCACCTGCACAGGTGAGCAGTCCATCACAGGGCCAACAGAGAGAGACAGAGAAGCACTCTCTCACATCCACACCTACAGCCAATTTAGAAGCACCAATGAACCTAAGCAGCATTTCATTGGACTGTGGGAGAACATCCAACCTCCACAGAAAGGCCAACAAGCTTCAACCTACAACCTTCTTGCTTTAAGGCACTAGTGCCAACCACTTTTCCCCATTTCAGCCCAAATCCTGCATCTTCCTGTTTCTGACTCCAGGCCAGCTCCACTAAGACTTTCTCATCAGACACTGCCACCTAGTGGAGGAAGTCTTAGTCCCATTTGAAGCTTCAGATGACAGTTAGTTCCTTTACAAAGAGGTGGAGGTGGTGGGGCCACAGCACCATCATCACTGAGTGCCATAGGACACTTAACCTTTGTTTCCATGTGCTGGGAACTTCCTGTTGTTCCAAGGAGGACTGGAAAATGTGTGAAGATCTCCCAGTCAGTTCCTCACAGCACACTTCAATCATTTCCCTCCCACAGCATCAGGACCAGGGCTTTTTCTCTCTTTGGTCCCACTAAGAGATTTCCACACAAACACCTCATCAGTGGGACTCTCAGAGCTACCAGCCCTTTGCTACAATCACAAAGCTCTTCATTGAAATCAATGATATCAAAGCTGGAATCAAATGAGTCCAAGTCTTCTGCTGATTCAGCATCACATTCATCTTTGCTCCTTGTTCTGCATCCCCACCATGGACTTCATTCCTTTCCAAGCCAGCCTTGAGTGTCCTTTATTCAGCTCATCCTCTGCTTTACTTTTACACCTGATTTTAGCTGCTTTATCTCTCTTTCAACAAGTTTCTGTGCCTCAATCTTTTTCTTCTCTTCCTCATAACAAGACAGCTTCTTCTGCCTGAGAACATGTTGGAGTGATTTACTAATCCAGGGCTGCTTATTGGGGAAAATACTTCCTGTTTCCAAAGTAATCCCCATTTTTCCCAGAAAGAAATGTAAGTAGAAATCGATGATCTAAGTGAGAACATGAGCCTTTAAAAAGTCCCAGTGGGTGCAGTCAAAGCAGTCCCTCAGTTCCAGTATAGAGTCTTTGGTCCAGACTGGAACAACTGTGTGCCCAGTTTGAGCTCTCTTCAGTCCTGTGACCTGACAGACCCAGAGGGGCCATCACATCACATTTAGAAGCTCCCCTAATGGAGCCACAACACATGTCCAACACTTAGTCTGTCTTGTTGGACCAACTGGAAGAAATGATTCAAGGACTTAGTCACAGAACAGAGATTCAAATCTCCAAAATCCAACTGGCTGCATCAGGACATATAGTCTGAAACTCTGCACAGTTTCCTGTTTGAAGCTGCTTCCTGTTGGCTTCAGCTGTTTGGAGTTTCCATTTTCTAAACTTCTACATTCTGAACCTTCTTCAGCTCTGAACAGATGATGAAACACTGAATGATTTCAAGCTCACACTTTGTCTAATAAACTTACATCTTTCATTCTTTATACAGATTGATGGGCTGTGGTTTGTCAAAGATCAGCTGTGATTATCTGGCAGCAGCACTGAAGTCCAACCCCTCCCATCTGAGACAGCTGGAGCTGTGGAGAAACAACCTGAAGCATCCAGATGTGAAGCAGCTGTCTGATCTTCAGCAGAGTCCAGACTACAGACTGGAGACTCTGAGGTCAGTAGAGTGATGGAGTGAGTGGGTGGTGCTGTCAGCAGTATTGTACTAAACACAGTCAGTATGAAACAAAGATCCAGTGTTTCCTGTAAAGCTGCAGCTTCTCAGTGAAGCTGTGAGAGGAGAATGGTGACAGGCTTCAGGATTGGACACAAACACTTCCTGTTTCTGACCTTTATGGTCACCATAGTAACGGCTGACACGCTCTGATCAAACACTGTCAACAGCCAATCAGCTCTCTGAACAAAGCAGCACGCAGACCAATGACTGCATTCATTTCCAAGTTTAAAGCAGTGAAGAACACAGTCTGTAGGTGAGGAAGAATTTAGTGAGAGCAGATGTTTGGATGGAATTCCTCCAGTTAACAGCTGGAACCGTCCATCTGGATTGTTGGGCTTGTTGTTGGGGTTCCTACAGAGCTCAGAGTGGACACACCAAGGTTCTTCTAATGAATGAAAGTCCAAACTCAAACTAGGAGGGAAAAACATTTTCATCAACTTCAATAAAAATCCAAAGATTAGAAAAAGTGAAGCAACAATGAGTCCTAGTACAGTCCCAGCACTGAAGTCCCTGCTGCTCTTTATACTGGATGTGCTGCATCACTGACTGACAGCTGATGAAGAGTCTCTGGAAACACGCGTTTATCTCCTCTGCTCTTCCTTCTTCTCTCTGCAGGTGGAGGTGATGATGGTAAACAGGACGGTGTGTGTGCTGAGAGAGGAGGAGCTGTGTCCTGATGATCCAGAGAGGTTGAAGCAGCAGCAGCTTGTGTGTAGAGACGCTCTGACTGGGCCATGTTACTGGGAGGTGGAGAGGAGAGCTTCATCCAGCAGTGACTGACAGAGGAATGAGAAGAAGTGCAGATGACTGTCAGTGCTGCAGAGTGAACTGCTCTGAGAACAGCTCCACTGTCAGACACAATGTAGAGTCCAGCATCATTCCTGTGTGTCCCTCTGGATCTGACAGAGGATCATCAGTGTATCTGGACTGCTCTGCTGCTGCTCTGTCCTTCTACAGTCTCTGCACAGTCTCTGTCTGACTCTGGCTACATTTTTGGCATTTATATTCTTGGTTGCTCTCTTTATATTTTTCACATTCAAAATGTGCCCATCTTTGGCAAGATTCATACTGCACCTGGAAAGGAAAAATAAATGGCTCATATTCTGTTTGGTGAATACTATTACTCAACATTTTAATTATGATTGGCAAGTAATGATACTAAGACTTATGTGTTTCTTTTGTTTTGTTTTACCATTTCAATCATGCTGCGGTCAGCGTTAGCATCTAACATGGAGAAAACAATGCAGTAGTCCTCAGCGTTCCCTGAAACACAATCATAGTTAGGTTTTAATCAAACATTATTTATTGAATAATTAAAAAATAATAGTACATTTTTTCCAAATATACTTCCTGGAAAATTAGTCTAAATTAGACTTTGAGAAGGGTCTTATCTGAAAGTGTTTGAAGAGCACTATTTGTACTGTGCTGTTTGAAAAGCACTATTTAAATTGGAAGTACGCACTAACGTGATAAGGACTTTACTGGACTTACCTCGATTTTCAAGTAGGGTGCAAGCTATCTGCATTCGCTCCAGCACAACTGGCTCTGTAGTGGTTGACACCTCACTGACCTCTCCAAAATCAAGGTAGTGTTCTGCAAACTGTGAGATTGATCATAATTAGAATGTAAAGTCTTAATTAGGTAAAGGATAGGATAATTATAAGCCACAAGGCTTCAGCCTATTCCTTTTTCAGTTACTGTATGATTAAGTACTTCTATGTAAAATGATCATCTTTGTTGTTGTTGACCGAAATAACTTTCACTTCACTTAAATTCACTTAAAGTCTTAATTCTAGCTAACAAGAAACTGAATCATTTGAATAAGGGTTACCTTTAACAGTAAAACTCCACAACTGCTGGAATCCTGTCGCTTGTTGTGTTGCATAGTCTGTAACTGCCACTCCATGGTGTCTTCATGCCCTCTCATCCTCAGAAAATTCCTAGTTGAACAAAAGTGTTTGTAATGAAACAAGATTTTTTTTTTTTAATCTAAGAATAACACCTCAGTATCATACATACCTCCAGTTGCGCAGAATTTTCCTGTCATAAACACCTTCATTCCCATGGGGTCTATGAGCAGTATTTTCTGTGCAGAAATGTTGACAATCTAAAGAAAAAGTTAAATTAAAAATTACAATTGTTTGTGCCACTGAAAACTTATTTAAAAATAACACTTTGTGCAAGAAACTGCTTCACAACAAATTATGCAAATTAATAACAAAATGAACACATACCACAAGAATCCAGTGTGTACCAAAGTTCACAGGGCACAGCCACGTCTTCAACTGGGAACTTCATCTGTGGGATTGGAAGTGCAGAGTAATTTGGATTTACTTAGGTACCATGCGTCTCAGGGTGTTTTCAAATATAGTCTTCTTTAAAGGAACCGAACTCTTTCCTCAGCAACAGAAAGGAGTCAACTGTTTGGACCACTTCTGAGCTTTCAACATACCAGTTGAGGCATCTGAACTGCCCAGAAAACAACGAGCTTGCAACTACTGAACAGAGCAGGTGTGCAGCATTCTGCACAAGTATAGAAAAATGTTATAGAACAGTAAATAGGGTTTTTTTTTTATTTCAAAATTAGTAGGTAAATGACATTTCTTACTTACCTTTCGTCTGTCAATAACACGGTGCAGATATGCATCAATGACCTGTTTTGAAAAATCTGAGTTTATACAACAACAGCAACAATTTTTGAAGTAACTGCTTGAGTGCTGTACACAAAAACATCTAAAGGAATATAATTGCTGATAAAGGTTCTTTCTGCATATACTGGAACTGGGTATTATGATGTCACAACATCTGTGTTGTGGTTGATAACATTTTTTCCTATTGAAGTGGATGGGTGAAACCTTATCAGAGTTTTGCAATATAACCCCCCCCCCCACCTACCCGCACATTTTAAACTATTAATGGTCTCTGCACTGCAAATGCTTCAGAAGGAGCAGAACCTCGAAATCAGAATCAATAATGATAAGTTCTCTTACCTCATCAGAAACCACCGTGACCCCTGCAGTGTTCAAAAAGAGGAATCCAATAACTTGTATGGTCCAACAGCTGCCTCCAAGCGCCCAGTATCCTTTGCACGCCATAGCCTCTTTACTAAAAGAAAAATATGATAAGTTAGCTTAGGCATGCATGAGATTTCTAGTGGATACGCTTGGTAAAGGCCGACGGGCCACAACAGGAAAAAGTCAATACAATAGGCATGCATTTACACGCAGAGAAATAGGAAAGGTACAGCGGGTGGGCAAAAGAGAAAATTACTGACAGGCAGATCCATTTCCAGACTTCCACAAGCTCAGTGCACGTTTCTTTACATCCAATATGAGTTGAAGACTGCAAAATGCAAACAAAGTCATGCAACAGTCAATTAAGTTGCAACGCCAAACTGGCAACAAATGACCAACTGGTCAAAAAGAGTTGTTCACTATGTCACCTTCATTTTCTAAGCTTTGTTTCCGGGAGGGAAGTTCTTGTTCACGCGTTTCTGGTCCTGGAACACAATTAAACTCCTTGTGTCAGCCGTTTTGGGTGCATAATGAATCCTCTGGACTTTGCTGGCACTGAGGGTTAGCAGTAGGATGGCAGGGAGGCATCTTCAGGTCTGTGCTGCTGTTCACCGTCTGACTGCGAGTTGGGTATTTTTAATTGTCACTGATATTTACATGGTGGCTTCTTCTGTACGGCTTGATATGGTCAATGCTGTAGTGATTTCTTAAAGTTGCTCCTTCTGTGTTTTTTAATCTCACACATTTGCCAGCGATGTCTTGAATGGTGTAGGGTCCTGAAAAATCTGGATCAAGTCTTCCTCCCTTCCTTCCACGTTTCATGTTCAAGAGAAGAACTTCATCTCCAACGCTGTACACAAGGTTTCTGTACTTCTGGACTCGTCTAGCATAAGCTTCCTTTTGTAAGTCTTGGGACTTTGCCATATTTTCCTCTACAGTTTTTTTTTAAACTTGCTCTTGTGCGTCTCTTGTAGAAGATACAAAGTCACCGTAACTCGACTCCTCAGGGAGAATGATGGAGGACAGCTAAAATTTTCACATTTTAAATTACAATTAGTCCACCACCAGCACCTTTGTTTTGGCCACATTCAGTTTCAGGTGATTCTCCTCACGAACCGACCAATCAGTCCTCTGTACTCCTCTTCCCTTCCCATTCCCTCTTTAATCCAGGATCTCAACCAGTTTGTTATGTTCACTTTTATAACTTAACTGGTAAAGTAACAACACATTTTTGGTTGTTAGTAACTTACTTTATTAACCATGTTGTGGAACGGCACAGGCATATCAATGCGCACATGCACCACGCTTGGTGTTCTCTACTTTACCACAAAATATAGACTGATTTTACTAAATACATCACAGCTCCTCCCATCCAGCTTTGATGAACACATTAAGTATCAAACAATCGAGATATTTTCAGGTAAATGCCGTAACCCAATAATTGTACTTAAACTGAAATATGACACCTACTCAGTGATTTACAACATAGAGGTAGGTTGTTTCCTCTTAAACATTTTAACTGCTTTCCTTACAAAATGAACTGGAAACCTATAAGTTCAGTCTCTGAGGTGCTCTGCGATTTCTCTCAGGGTAACGTCTGCCTGTTTGGTCAGAGTCCATAGTGCTCTGTGTGGAAAGTTCAGGTGTTTGAACATTGGTGGTTTCACGTAAACCCTGAACCTCAGGTGGTGAAGCGAGGGCAAACTCTTCTGAATCTTGAAGTGTAGATGTGTCCTCTCGGGTTGCTCTGGAACTACGTGACATTCTGCATCTAGAATCTGATCAACATGTCTACACCAGACTAAGTTGGCTCCAACATTTATGGTGTATATCAGCGGTCCGGTCCGTGAACGAATCGTGCCAGAATGCCATTTCTGACTTGGGTCTCTGTAGTCTCTGGCGAGAACTTTTTGTCCAACATTGAAGAACCTGGTTTTGTTTCTTGTTGCTTCCACCATGGAAGACTGTTTATCTTGGACATCCTTGCGAATGTCTGGTTTCAGCAAATCTAGATGTGATCTCAGATCTCATCCCATGAAGAGCATTGCAGGTGTGTGTCCAGTTGTTGCATGAGTGGTAAGACAGTAAAAAAATTGTCAATTTTCTGTTGTAGCGGTTTCCCCTCTGTGCGACTGGCTGGTTCAGCTTTGTTGCAGGATGATGGGGAGCTGAAGTGATATGTCGTATGCCGTTACTCCTAAGGAAACACTGGAACTCCTCTCCAGTAAACTGATGACCATTGTCACTTACGAGCTGTTGTGGCGGACCTGTGCGTGCAAACGGTGACCAAAGACTATTGATCGTGCTGGCAGCTGTTGCTTGCTTTACGGGGAAGATTTCTGGCCACTTTGAGTGGGCATCAACCACAACCAGGAACATTTGGTCCATAAATGGGCCAGCATAGTCTATATGAATGCGTTGCCATGGAGCAGATGGCCACTCCCACGCGTGTACAGGTGCTGTTTGAGGCTGGCGCAGCGTCTGCTGGCAAACAATGCAGGATTTAGCCATATTCTCCATTTCACAATCAGTGCCTGGCCACCAAACATAGCTTCTAGCAAGACCTTTCATCTTAACACCCAAATGTCCATCGTGCAGTGAGTCCAGTACCTTTGTACGTAGTTTGGGTGGCAGGATGACACGAGTTCCCCACATGACACATCCTTGGCAAACGGATAGTTGGTCTTTGCGGGTGGAGTACGCAGAGAACTGAGTGTCACTACAGGACGGCCAACCATTCACAGTAAGATCGTTTGACAAGATTGTGTTTTGGCTCGTTTCTCTTTTCACCTGAGCACTTGTGACAGGTAGGGGTTCCATTTGTGTAACATGAAACACAGTAGCTGGAGCAGTCATTTCTTCGGTGGGTTGCATGTGTGGAAGACGTGAAAGTCCATCTGCATTTCCATGTAGCTTTGTCCCTTTGAACTCAATGGTGTAGGTGTGTGCACCCAGGAACAAAGCCCAAGCAAGCGTGCCGCAGCCATGGTTGGAATACCTTTCTGAGGGTTAAAGATGGACACCAGCGGTCGGTGGTCTGTGATCAGGGTGAAGTGTCGTCCATATAAATACTGATTAAACTTCTTCACTCCCCACACTAGACTGAGTGTTTCTCTGTCTATCTGCGTATAGTTGTGCTCGGCAGCATTTAGGGACCTTGAGGCAAAGGCAAGTAGTCGTTCGGATCGATCAGGCATTTTGTGAGATAGCACGGCACCAATGCCATATGGTGAGGCATCACAGGCGAGGCGAAGTGGTAGATTGGGGTCAAAGTGTGTCAGAACCTCCTCTGATGTAATGAGCTGCTTAACTTAACTAAATTAAATGCCTCTTCATAGTTTTTTGTCCATTTCCATTTGACATTTTGTTGCAGCAGAGAGTTCAGCGGGTGCAGGACTGTTGAAAGGTTTGGTAGAAACTTGTGGTAATAATTAATTAAGCCCAAGAATGAACGTAGCTGACTCACATTTTTAGTGTCTGGTGCCTTCAGGACTGCTTCAACTTTGTCCTCGGTTTTGTGGAGCCCATGTCTGTCGATCTTGTGTCCACAATACTCAATGGCATCCTTGAAGAACTCACATTTGTTTTTGTTTGCTCTCAATCCATATTTTTCTAGCCTGGCCAGGACTGCTGTTAGGTTAGCCAGATGAGTCTCCTCATCAACACCAGTGACTATTATGTCATCCAGAAAACACTGTTCCTGGAATGCCTTGTAGGACCTGATCCATGGCATGTTGCCATACTGCTGGGACACTGGCGATACCAAATACCAGCCTGTTGTACTGATATAGGCCTTTGTGAGTGTTTATCACCACATATTTCCTGGATGTCTCTTCTGCTTCCAACTGGAGATAAGCCTGGGCAAGGTCAGTTTTTGAAAAGTGTTTGCCACCTGCGACTGCTGTGAATATGTCTTCTATCTGCGGAAGTGGGTACTGATCTATGTGGAGAACTGGGTTCACTGAAACCTTAAAATCACCACAGATCTGCACTCTGTCACTTGCTTTCTTGCTTACTGACACTATTGGTGTAGCCCAATCTGACCATTCCACCTTGGTGAGTATTCCTTGCTCTTCCAAGCGCTGGAGCTCTGCTTCGACTTTGGGGCATAAAGCATAAGGTACAGGACGTGCCTTGTGAAATCTTGGTTTTGCATTGTCCTCCAGTATGATCTGTGCTTTAATATTTTTCAGGGTGCTGATTCCATCTTTGATCACCTGGGCACGGTTATTAAGTTTCTGTTTCAGTCTTTCATCCACAGAATGTGCACTCGGGCCTCGTTCCAGTCTCATTGACATAAAGTTCCAGGTTGCGTTTCTTTTTCTCATATTCCACTTTCACTTTTCCCAGAGGAGTTATTCTTTCACCTGTGTATGTTTTCAGTTTCACTGAGGTGTGTTTCAGTTTCAGATTGGGGAATTTGTCTCTGTAATCTTCATATAAGATCAGTGAGAGGGCAGACCCAGTGTCCAGTTCCATCTGTAACTCAACCTCTGGTATTTTTGGTGTGAGCCATATTGCATCATTGTCTTTCTCTTGCATTGTGTACAGCTCCAGGCATGCCAAATCCTCCTGAGAATCATTTGAGTCTTTCTCAGTTACTTCATGCAGCTTTCGGTCTCTTTTGCACATTTAGTTTTTGTTCGATGCTGCGCAACAAGTTGTATGTTTTTCCTCCCATGACACTCAGGAACACAGCAACTTTCCTCTCATCCTCTATTTTGTTAGCCAGACAATATTGTTCATCTCTCACCACATATGTTGTTCAATCCTCTTTATCAAACACATTATCAAAAATGTCCATTTGTCCAACGCCTCCTGACATTTTCTCAGTATTTTCAAAAACATCCTTCACTTAAAAGAACTGATGTTACTCACGTCCTCTCTGCAGCGCACTAGCCAGGCGAGTGAGTTAGTATCCACATGGATGATTAGTTGTTTTTGCCGTAACCTTTTTCGTGTCTTTTGGCCACTTTCACAAGGATTTCCCCCTCCTGTCGTCCAGTGCACATTGGAGATCCGTTTTAATGCCATTTTTCGGCTAAATTATCCACACCCACTGCCGCGCTATGCATTCTGGGATATGTTGGGCCACAAAGTCTACACTGCCACAGCCTTAAAATTCAGGGAAATGAAGGACGCATTTCACGGCCGCATTTGGAGCAGCCTTTGAATTGGGACAGCCTTCGGCGCGCCGCTGTGATGTAATCGGCCTTGAAATGCGTACTTTAAGGCTGCAGACCCTGAATTGGGATACAGCCACTGACATGAGACAACCCTTCACAATAAAACAGGAAACAAGAAACAGACGCAGACTTGACACTGAACCTATACTAAACACGAGACACAACCTAAGAACTAATCCCTCACTAAGAATAACAGAAACATGGAATACCAATAAACAAAACCATCGGGATACAAACCATAATACAAAGTAATATAAGAACTGAAAATGCTGGGTCAAAATGACCCAGAACCGTGACAAAAGCCCAGAGTTCAGTTTGGTCTTGAATTCTTTTAGTTTCTTCTCCACGTTCAACGACCGATTTACTTTTTGGTCCTTTGTGAGATGAATTTCCAAATATCTTATTTCTGATTTAACAGGAATCTTACAGTTTATCATTTATGGCAAAGAGTTCACAGTTATTAGGATTTAACGTTAATCCAGATGTCTTGGAGAGTTTTTACATTTTTCACTAGTTATTGGAACTTGATTTGTTTTATCTTGAAGATGGCTGTTAGAAAGAGTGTGTGTGTGTGTGTGTGTGTGTGTGTGTGTGTGTGTGTGTGTGTGTGAGAGAGAGAGAGAGAAAGCGCGAGAGGTTGCGTCTTGATTTAAATCGAGTAGTTAATAGTCAGTAAGTGTCCGGCTGCTCCTGTATGCGATTAGAATGATGCCACCTTATCCCATAGTCCAGCCAATGATGCGATTCACATTCGTGTATATACGCAGCTAATCAACATGGTTGACAGGCTATGACAGCGTCCTTATGTGTTTTAGCTAGCAAAGCGGCGTGGCTGATGTGGAGTGATACATCTGCTGTTGTCAGGCCTGCAGGTATCAGGCTGTTGTTCTCCTTTATCTCATAGTGGACAGAAATTATTTTTTGCAGTGGCACAAATAATTTGTGTGGCATCAGATTTGATGCCGAACAGCTGATTGTTCTGTAAATAGTTTGAAATGTTTATTTTAAAAACGTCTTGGCTGCATTTTTAGGTGAACAGCTGCAAAAAACAACGCCTAATGCAGGTGAAACTGCTGAAACCTAACAGGGGAATAAGACTCCTGATTGAAACAGCTGTGTGAAGCCACAGGCTTACTCTAAAAGGCAACAGCGAACCTTAAACTCTCACCAATAAAACTATATATAAATAATCTAATAAAACCTACAAACTCTTCTGTTGACAAGTTGTTGTGGCTCCTCCAGCAAATGGCCGCAGCAGGCTAAACATGAGGACGCTGATGACGACAACAACAAACACATGAGATGCACTTCTGCACTATTTGCTCCTTTAATTCCACATGTTACTGTCCACTATACAAATCAGCACATCAAACTATTAAACAAATGCACAGACTGCACAAACACAATGACTGCAACTCACAAAGAATTACACCAATTACTACACCAAACTACAACATCGGCCTATGGCATCAATTAGTGCATAAAACATACATCAAGTTACAGCCAAAAATGCATCAAAATGACTCAAGCTGGGGTCAACAGGTTTCCCCTCATGCTCACCCGACCTTTCTGCTCATCAGGTGCGGTGAACAGATGAGTGCAACCACATTTATCACCTAACACGCCCACGAGTCACGCCTCACACCCGTGCACCAATACAAGGTGTGCATTTAAACCAACCCTCTTAATCCAAAACAAAAAGGAACAACTCATATGGCTCCTACACTTGTGCTCAAGAACTCAGTCCTATATTTTAGGTTATTCTGAATAAATCGTTCATGCCCTCTCTTGGGAAAGAAGCTGTCGTGGTTCCTGGTCCTAAATCTAGTCGTCCAAAAGTTCTAAACGACTTCAGGCCTGCTGCCCTCACCTCAGTCTTTGAACAAATCATCAGAAATGTGATTATGGAAGACACTGAACTTCAGCTTGATTCAATGCAGATTGCACATAAGCCCAATAGAGGAGTGGAGGACGTGCTTTTGATTCTACTTCACCTGATTGTCAAACATGTAGAGAGTAAAGGACTTCAGTTCATCGATTTCTCTGCTGCTTTCAATAACACAGCCCCAGATTTGAATCAAAAGACTTTTAGAACAGTTTGAAATCCGGACAAACCTGAGCAAGTGCAGTCATATAAATATCTTGGGGCCATTGAGTCTGTTTTATCATGAGAATGATGCAGGACAAAGTCTTATAAAAGCAGCTTTGTCCCTGCTGCCGTCACTAAACTTAATAACTAATAACTGTTTTTCTGATTTGATTCATCGCGTCTAATTTCCAAATATGTGTCTGTCAGGTTTAAATCGATGTGTGTGTTTGTGAAGGGATGACAAATGCTATTATTTTTCTGTAAAGCAAATTTACGTAAAAGTAAAGTAACCTTGATATGTCAGGATGTAGATGTCCCACCCAAAAACGTCATCAGCCCTGAAACATCGGTACTGTTCCAGGCAGCATTGCTGTCCACACGTCCATCAGAGTGTTAGAGGTGGCTGTCACAGATGTTGCAGTCTGCTCTCTGTTTCCATGAAACAACCACACTTGAAATGATCATTAAAGCTACCTGTACTAAAGGAAGCTGAGAACATGGCAGACGTGGGACTGACTGTGATCAGACTGTGACGATTGTTCTTGAGCAGATCTACAGGTCAGCTGTTCCACATCATGTTTCTAGGATGGAGCCGTTTGGAATAATGCCGCCCTCTGCTGGACAGATATCGTGTTGTCCCTGAGTCCTTCTGATCCTCAGCACTTTCTATCAGGAGACAACGCACCCAGGTCCCATCTGACGTTGTTCACTTGATGTTCTGAAGCCCAGTACGGACCTTAACACGGGCTCCATGTGGACATATTAGATTAAATGTTTTTTAAGACCAGTTTCTTGAATTACATGACGGTGTGATTTTTATTTTGTGCTTTTACTGCAGAGAGAGTCTCTGTGGAGGTTGGATGTTCTCCCCGTGTTTGTGTGGGTCCTCTCAGGGGACTCTGGCTTCCTCCCCTGTTAGCGCTACAACAACGGTCAGACCCCCGAGGCATCTAAACTTTAGTAAGAATGTGCACTTTTGACACCTCTGGTTAGCATTTAGTGGTCAGTTTCAAACGTATTTGATTTTTGCTTGTTATGAACAAATTCACTTCACTACTTTTCACGATCTGTAACATCAATGCACATTGTTCCATTTACTGCATATTGCACTTTATTCATGTCTCTCATTCCACCTGCAAAAACATTGTAAAGGTCGTCACAGAGAGTTTTATATATGTATAAATACTAATATTCTCTATTTATTCTGTTTTATTGCCCAGATGTTAGTTAGCCTTTGTTCAGTTGTCTTTTATATGTCAATAGATACGTATGTCACAAATAAAAGTTTCTTGTAAATTATGTTTTTGTAAAGAATTTTCTCCCAAATCTCTTACATGCTAACTGTAACGTGTTATTTCTGCTAAAACCTGAACTTAAATGTGTATATGGTGTTTATCTGTTTTTCTCTCTGTTTTAGATGCAAATATCAAATTGGAGTTCTGCCTCCAGGCCAGAATTGCAGGAATGCACCACGTGTTGGCTGTTTCACTGCCCTCTGTGCCCCACTCTCAGCCCTGCTGTCAGGGCAAAGATTGAGCAGCATATAAATGGACACATTCAAAGTGCTTTGCCTTTCAAAGGTATGTTGGTATTAAATATACCTCATAGTTAAAGTCATAAATATGCACTTCTTTTCAGCACCTCTGCAGGTCTTTGTTGACTTAAAAGTTATTTTTCACATTGTACAGTTCAGTTCATTCATCAGCGAGAGAAAAAAGTGTTTTCATTAAATATTTTTCCTGTTCACCACATTTCCTGACAGCTCTTGTGATCCACACCATTTTGCTTTCATTATTGAGGACGGCTTGGATATTTTTGTTAATATGTACAATCTGATTGTTAGATAAACTGACTGCATTCTATACAACTACATTTAAATTACATGTTTTTTCTTTTTTTCTCTCTTACAGACAAAATGATGTGCCGGTGCACTTTCACTGCCCTTCTGTAACATGACAGTCATACAGCGTGGGGATATGGCAAGGCAATTATTGTCATGTCAGCATTCAGGACTGCTCCCCACTGAACTCTCCGTGGAGCCTCGTCTCCCTCTCCATGTCTCGTCTCCAGCATCTAAACCATTTCCTGAATCTTGGGTAGAACATTCATGTGCTCCACCCTCTGTGCTAAATGAAACTGGGGCTTGTGGAAAGTCCATGAAAATGAAACGTCCTCACTGTGGTCTTAGTCTTCTTACAAAAAAACTTCAAGGCTCACATGATGAGGAGGCATTCAAACAGGTCAATAGATGTTTGCCTGGCCTGTCATCCACAGTGTTTTTGTGTAGAGGGACTTCTTCCTCTTTGTTTTTCAGTTTGCAGAGGACATGGAGCTCTTTTTAAAAGCATGTGCTGACGAGCAGAGACTACAGGTCAAAGCGATGTTTGACATTTAATGGACAGATGAAGGCACTGGCTGTTTGTTTGTGTTTTTTATCTGTTGTTTGTTTTTCAGTGTACAGAATTCCAGTTAAACTTATTATAAAATGCTGTTCACTTGTTTCCATACTTATAGTAAAAAATGTAAGTGTAAATGCAACAGCATTGTTTATACTTGTAACTTCAGAGTAAAAAGCTTATTGTTGATATTAACATTAATGTATTATCCTGTAATCAATAATATTTTTATGCATTTTACGCATTAACCCTCTGATCTCTATCCTGGCCATTTGGGGCCACTTCACTTCTCCTTGTTTGACTGCTACACTGCAGTGGACCAAAAGAATGACGCAGGTTTGATCTTAAGGCTCTAATAGTTGTGTGTGTTGTGCATGACATTGCAACGCAAACATGTATTTGCAAGATAGACTGGAATAAATTATGATGCATCAAATATTACACAGGCTGCAGTGAATTGTTGTTGATACAGGTTATTGAGCTTTGAGTTTCCCAGTCAAACGTAGCTTTGACACACATGCTAACACTCTTACTCTTGTACATTTCATAACAAGACACCAAAGCCAAAATATTAGCTCTCAAAAGAAATTCAAAGCTGCAGCTGCAGCACACACAGCAACAAACACTGTTAGTAAATGTGTCCTGGAGTTTCTGCAGGTGCAGAAAGTGCTGCTGCTGTAAGTCAGCCTAACAGCTTCCAGATCACTGATATTTCTGGAAAGATGGCAAGAAGGGCATCACAGCTCATTTCTACAATCTCCCAGATCTTGGAATACAAGCCCCTGTCCCATGAAAACCACTTCACAGTAGTAGGAGTCCACTAAAACCTACAAATGAAGAGTGATCCTGGAAGAAATAGGGCGCACACTAGTGACCTCAACAGTTGCAAGACAGCCTTGCCCCCGATGCTTATATGAAAAAAAATATGAAGATTTATGAAACCATTAGGACTTTATTACTGTTTTATCTGAAAAGCTACTGGTAATATTTAACCTAACTGGGATTTAAAGTGTAAAAAACAGAATGTAGATAAAATTTTGGTTTTGATGAAAAGGAGTGGAGCTTGTGAGCCACAATGTAAGCAGTGTTGCTTTGCTGACATGCACTCGATGCTGGCAGTACAAGCATTGTAGTGGTTCTTATATTTTTGTAAACTAACTGTATAATATATTGAGCCATTCAACAGTACACAAATGTTTGTAGGCTCCTTTTTGTATGCAACCTGCATGTCTTTCTGAATTAATTGTTTGTTTATATCATGTTTTTCAGGAAAAAGAAGAAGTTAAAGTCAAGTGGAAGCCCTGCTCAACATGGTATGTAGTAACAACTTTGTTGGATGGGAACAGACATTCATACTGTTGATAAATAGTTATCACCTCAATTTGAATTCATGTATTTGGACTAAAGTAAATTGGGAGCTGTTAGCTGTCAAGCTGCTCCTCTGTGAGGAGCTTGATAGCTGTCCACCTCCAAAGTCCATTATGAGTTTTGGAGGTGGACATGGTCAAGACTTTTAAGAGTTGGCATAAGACTTCACTTCTTTATAGAGCTTATAGTTGGGGCTGGTTCAGGTCAGCCCTTAGTTATGCTGTCATAGCACCAGACTGCTGGGGGTTAGTGTCTACTCGTGTCATTGTATATATCCAGGAATATGTGCCTGAGGATAGTTGTCATGAAATCAATATTAAATCAAAGTTTTCCTTAATGACCACAGCTGGCATGAGTTCTCCAAAGCTGCCTGCTGTCTCAGGATCTGTCTCCAAAAAGAACCAGGGAGCGCTAACATGTTATGTTCTAGACTGATGAAGAAAATGCACATTAAACATAGTATAAACTCACTATGTTAAGTAATGTGAAGAGGATGCCTTTAGCTCCTATTGGGTTGGTTCCTTGATCAGTGCAATACAGAATCATTCATCTGGTTTGATGTAATGTCCTTCAAACACGTCAAAATGAGGCTCTGTAGTCTGTGTGGCCTCCACATGCCTGTATGACCTCACTACAACACCTGGGCATGCTCCTGATGAAGTGGCAGATGGTCTCCTGATGGATCTCCTCCCAGACTCCAGGACTAAAGCATCTGCCAACTCCTGGACAGTCTGTGGTGCAGTTGGTGGATGGAGTGAGACGTGATGTCCCAGATGTCCTCAAATGGATTCAGATCTGGGGAATGGGCAGGCCAGTCCACAGCATCAATGCCTTCGTCTTGCAAGAACTGCTGACACACTCCAGCCACATGAGGTCTAGCGCTGTCTTGCATTAGGAGGAACCCGGGGCCACCCGCACCAGCATTTAGTCTCACAAGGGGTCTGAGGATCTAATTTCAGCACCTAATGGCAGTCAGGCTACCTCTGCCGAGCACACGGGGGGCTGTGCGGTCCCCCAAAGAAATGCCACCCACACCATTAGTGACCCACTGCCCAACCATCATGCTGGTGGATGTTTCAGGCAGCAGAAGGTTCTCCAATATGTCTCCAGACTCTGTCACAAGTACTTAGTGTGAACTTGCTTTCATCTGTGAAGAGCACAGGACGCCAGTGGCAAAGTTGCCAAGCTTGGTGTTCTCTGGCAAATGCCAAACATCCTGCACGGTGTTGGGCTGTAAGCACAACCCCACCTGTGGACGTCGAGCCCTCATACCACCCTCATGGAGTCAGTATCTGACCGTTTGAGCAGACGTGCATATTTGTGGCCTGCTGGAGGTCATTTTGCACGGCTCTGGCCTTTCTTTCCTACCCCACAGTACCTTTCCTTATCTTTTGTTTCCTACTTAGTCTTTGATCACGGTTGTCTTTCTAGATAATTAATGTCATTTGTTCTGGGGCGAGTCACTGGCTCGGGTGCATTCTGGGACTGTCAGTTCACCAGTGTGCTGGCATGCTTCTTAACAAACACACCACTACAGCAAACATCTCAGTTGTACTTGTTGATTTCTTCAACAAAACACTGAACAAAACATGTCCTTGTGAGTGTGCTGCCTGGTGCTTTTACATTTTGTGGTAATTTGAGCAGCCCAGAAAGCATCCCATGAATTCAATTATGTTATTGTATCTGAACATGTACACGAGTCATTAAATTAGATGGGAAAGAATGATTCAGGGTAAACAACTGCACCAAGGGAATTACATTTTTCTTCTCAACATGTAAAATGTCTGTTGATAAGCAATTTCTGAAACAGACATTATAAAAATCACATTAAACAGATGTGATTAACTTTTTATTCTAGCAAACATAACATCAATGATGACACAATCAGTCTTCATCAGAAGTGCTCAAATCACTCTCATCGTCTGAAACGTCCTCCTCCTCCTCCGAGTCCATTTCCAGGAGTGGTTGGTGGCTGAGGATTCTCTTGTACACGTCCTTTACTTTGAGCGTTTCAGCTTTCAGTTCACTTTGTTTTTAAACCAGGCTATGGAGTCCTTTCTGTGCATCCTCCGACATGCCAACAAGGGAGGCTGTAAAAACAACAAAACTATTAAATATAAGTAAAACAAACAAACAAACAAAAAAACTCACCTCATAAACACAAGGAGTTAGGATCATGTAAACTTTTTTTAAGGGAGAAGGCAGTGTTAGCTAGCAACCCAAATATAGGTAAAAGATCCAGTAAGACTTTAGCATCTGCTATTATTTTCAATCAATTCATCACCAAATGTATAAATAAATAAAAGATGTGCTTACAGTCTGAGGAGATTGTCCCCAACACCACAGATCGCATTTGCAACACTGTCCAGTGATGCTGCATCTCCCTGCAAAGGATCATCTCCTCCTCTCTCAGGCGCCTCACAGCCATCACCTTCTCAAAGACCTTTCTCTTTGTCCGGAGGTCAGCAGCAGCTGCAGTTTAACAACATCAGATGGGAAAACATAGCAGCATATTATGATTCAAGAACAAAACATTCAACTGCTGCTCAGATACTGGGAGTTTGTTTAAAAAGGATATTTAGAAATCAAGAGCTTACGTTCACTTGTGCTCTGCCAGGGCCAAACGTCGCTCTGCATGAGGGCATCACTGGATACGATTTGCTTTGTTGCTTGTTTCCTTGTTGTAGTCGTCAACAGCAGCCGCCAAGCGTTTCTTCTCATCTAAGATGACCTTGCGAATTCTGTGTCGCCTCTTGTTGCTATCTGTAAATAATCATAAAAAGGAACACCTTCACATAATGCATATATTTACATTTTAATCTACACTCATCAATTCGTTTGCTAGAACAAATCACATCCAGCTTAAACAAACCTGGATCTGATTTTATTCTGTTTACAAAGTAGCTGTACAAGCTGTACAAACTGAGCATCAAACGGTCCGTTTCAAAGAAACTGTGACACCATTTTGTCTGTAAAGACTTTGTGTTCGCACTCTGATGATGACGACAAGCTGCTCTACTCGTGCCTGCAACGCTCCAAGGCTGCCATCAGTTTGATCCGTTTCTAAGTGAGAGGAATATTAATCAGAACACAGGATGAGTAACAGTCACCAAACTACAGTGGACTCTGTAATCACTGACTTGATGATATTCATTATAAGACATCTGGAGCCTTCATGTGCTGCATTATCATGAGATAACAAGTATGTTGGTGTTCAGCTTTATAAAACCAACTAGTACGACATCACTTCAACCCAGGTCCAATCCAATTTGATCAAACGCAACAACTCTGCCATCAATTCTGCTTTTACAAGCTTATTTTTCATTGTTTGTTGACACTGTCAGAAAGATCTTAACTCTAAGTTCTTTAATGAGGCCATGGTGGGTCCTGTTGTTATACACGAGTGCATTATATTGAGACTCACCTTCAGCCCATTGCTGCAGTGTGTCGTCATCCACACCCAGCTCATTTCTGCTCGCATTCAGGCTCTCCACTTGTTCTCTAAGGATCCTTATGATCTAAGAATACATTAATAAATGTCATTCATATGGACATTTTTAGAGTACTGGTGTTTCCCCCCCATTACCACACACATTAAAATGGGTGTTGAAAAAATGACCTTTAGATATCTCTGGCTCAAAGTGCGGCCCAGTTGTTCCACTTTCCTTTTGTTCCAGCCCAAAGCCAGGAGGCTCAGCATGTCTGTTCGCCCTGCATTTCAGTTAGTATACAAATAAGAATGAATGAGCAGGAGACTGAGTGGAATCTCACACACAGACACACACCTGCTTTAGACATGTACTTCGTTGTGATGGCCGCCCTAGACAGGAAACTGTTTACTTGCTCCACCTCTTCTCCAACTGTAGAACCGGCCCCATCCTGAAACGCACCTCCCCATTTGATCTATAGAAAGGAGGTCACAATACATGACTGCTGAATTCATTCAACCTTATAACAAAATGTCTTAAACGTATCCAAGCCTACAAGCTGCAGTATACCTCGCACATCCAAGTGTGAGCTACTCAAAATGAAGTACACATTAAGATAAAGTCAAGTAAATAGTATTACGACAACACCAAGAGAAAAACAAAGTAAATATCCACCCATCCAAATATGTATCCACACACACACACGTATGAGTATATGGTTATGGCGTTAACGTCATTTTAACAAGATTAACGCTGACAGCACTGATATATATGTGTATCTTACATCATTTGTGTGTCTCTGGATGTATTTCACAAACTCAGCAACTTCCTCATCTTTCTCAATGAAGACACCTTCAAAGTTCCCCTGCTCTGAAGTGCTGAACGAACACGGTGACAGTTGTTTGAAAAGAAACATCAAAATACAATTTTTGTACAAATCCATATTTGATTTATGTACACAATGCATAACGTACCTTGCATTTGATTGAAAGCGATAAAGCTTGCAGTTTCCATCAACTGAGACGGCGAGCATGTCTGGAGTGCAGGCAGGGCAGCTAAAGCATGGCTCCTTGCACATCCTGTCCACCTCACACTTTACAGCACTCCACTCCAAGAAACTTTTGCTGAAGGCATCAGCTGATATTCGGCCAGTCTTTTAAGTAGAGGACAAACAACAGAATATTCACGGACAGTCATCATAAACATTGATTTGCACAATTTCCTTAAACTTGACAAATTTAGAAACTCACCCTTCCAAAATGGGCTGTTCGTTCATCCAGCACTTTGACAAAGGCCTTAAGTGACATCCCTGCTGCAGCTTCTTAATGTCATAGAAAGACTGAAAGACATCCATTGAAAACAGGGTGCAGAAATTTAAGGTGCCAGGCCAATATCCACCACCCTGGAAGTCCTTAACTGAGGGGGACCACATTAGGCCACAGCTGGTGCAGCTCACCACTGGCAGTGCAAGGTTATAACGGCCTTTAGGAAGGATAAGGAGAAATCCAGTCATGGCTCAACAAAGACATTCATTTTTTCCCATGTTGTTTTCAAAGCGGTCTGGTAAATCCAAATGACCTTTGACAGGTGCCCACATATACTGCGGGCCGAGGGTAATTCAAAACAATGTAGCAATGTACAATTTGCACTAAAACCTGCAAACACATCTATTGTGTATGTACTGTGTGACAAAAGAGCAACTTACCATTTATGGTTACAAGAGCCACAATTGCACCGGGTGAAACCTCAACGTTACCTGCTGGGCAGTCACACACAGTCTGGTCTTTGCACAGGCAACAGCCGAACTAACATTAAAAACACACAATATATATAAAAAGAATTGGAAATTAAATGATACACAATAAATATACAATAACAGCACACACTCATAGTACATAGCAATAAATGCATAAGACTTAAAAACCGTACATATTGGATTGTGAAACTCTGATGAAGGCTGCAAAAACCCTCCTGTTACTGCCTCTCTGCTGTGCAGGACAAAGCGTGTGTGAACTGCAATATCACAGTCAGCACAAAGGAATGGAAGAGGCAGGCAGTCCAGACACCTCACAACTACTTGTTTGCCACACTGACACACACGGTGTGACTGTGGATCCAGAGTAGCTAACATATTGTCTATAAGACAAGGCCTGGCCTCTTTCCACTTTAGCAAGGACACCATGTTTCTGATCGCCCAGTGAGTAGCAGCTGATTCAGACAACGTCTCACAAGTCATGGCTGCGTCCTCTTCTCCATCCTCCAACAACTGAAGGAGCTCCTGACGAAGCACCTCAGTTCCACACACTAACAGAAAAAAAATAAAGAAACTCTTCCACAAAGTGAAAAACACTCTAGGCAGTATGTTTCTTAGGACTGCACAAAAGCCCTGCCTAACTCAACTATAACAACAAATATAAAAGTAAAGGAATCACAATATATACAAGAAGGTAAAGTACCTTTTGTTGGGTTGACACTGGCAACATAACTAGGTTCTTCACGTGGACACTGATGCTGATCTGCAGACACTGGGGGGAAAAAGAGATTGAAGAATATTTACTTACTGAAATTCTTTGGTGAAAACAAGTTGTGAGATAAAATCAATGGTTGTGAGAACACTGACCACGTGGCAACTAGTACTTCGACTGGATGATGGTCTTTGAGGAATAAAATCTCCCTGTCTGTCAAGGGCGGCATCACTTACATTTTGATTAGATACCTTGAGTTTGTAAATGATCAGATTACATAATTGGAATACAATGTATCCAATTCAGGGTTGCAGGAGGATGAAGCCTATCCCAGCTGATACAGGACAAAGACAGGCTGCCAGTTTATTGCAGGGCTAACACGATATGTGTAACAGAAAATCCACTTAAATGTTTGATATTTCTTATAATAATCATAATTATGACTATTATTTAAAGGTTTCTTTAAATAATACATTTTGATTTTTTATAACCTCTAAAATATAAACCTGAGCTGTTTCAGATTCTGACCTCTGACCTCACTGCAGCTCCCTCTTGGAAGTACGTCTGCTTCTTGTCTACCCCCAGTGATGACCGCCTGCCCTTGATATCACGTACTGTACCTGAGGAACAAAAAAGGACAAACACTTGCCTTCATTTAAGAAGTACATTCATACAGAGGTAATCTATGGAAACACACTAGTTCACCCTTTGGGAGAAATCAGTTCCTGTGAAACATTTCTGTAAATGAACATCATGTGGAGAATGAATGAAATGAGTTCTTCAGGTGACTCAGCAGTCCCACACTGACAAATGAAATCTAGTTAAACTATTAAGCATATTTGCTCTTCTGAAATCTGTGTTAAACAACAACAAACATAAATTAGTAACAAAAATACAGCTGAGTAGAGGCTTTACAAACCACCAGCAGCCATAATGCTAAATTTTAATCTTCAAATGTTTCTGAGCCGTCTTCAACCTGCTTTTAACACATTAAAGTCCCACAGTCAATGCAGCCTGACTCAATCCTAGATGTTCAGCACACAGAGACACAGAGGTGCCGTTTAAAGTTTAGTGATAACCTGAGTCACTGATCATTTGCAGTATTACAGAGTCTGGCAGTCTTTGCATGATGTCCACGTCACTGTGAGTTTCTAGCTGACTCTCAGGTGTGACAGGTGTGCCAGCAGGAAAGAGTAATAATAGCCTGCATCCTGAGGTTTGTCATGCAGGATTAAAGCAGCCAGGCTTTGTTCACACAGCTAGGATTGTATTTTACACTGACCCTGGGTCAGTATAAGTATCATACAGTTTAAACGAAGCACTGAAACTTGCACATATTTATTACAGATGCACTGAAGCTAATCGAGATATTTGCTGTCAGTCTGTGGCTGCGATTAAACACTTTACTGGAAACTTTATTAACTAGTAACTTCATCAGTCATGACAGAAGCTAATATTTCTGTGCTAACATCGTTTAAACAGTAACAGCTTTCCTCCAATATAAGCTAACGTTTACACCGTAACTTTAAGCTAGCACCATAAAGACGGTAAAACACGTAATAATATCTACAAATGCATCTTAAAGCTGTTATATTAGCACTCGGTGTATTACTAACATAACCACATTAACATTACTGACACTCGCAGACTTTTAATAGTCATTCTATAAATGCTGTCCGTTTAAATGGTCTTACCTGGTGGTCCATATGGTCCATAAGTGAAGCAGAGGGAGCCTGACCATGCGTCACACGTTTGACGAGTTGGGAGTGAGAACGTGTTGGGCTATAAGGAACACACTCACTTCCTGAGCCCTGGGCAATAAGAGACGTTTTGTGTTTTATGATTTATTGATATGTTTGATCCTTTCTGAGCTGCGTTAATGAAGCAGTCATTAGAGCACCATGTCCGCTAGAATAGTTCTGTAGTTTGATGCTTGAGTCGTTGCAGACTTGTTGAAACTCCCTCACCCGTCAAAGCAGCGTCTTTGTTATTCGCGTCCAGCAGATGGCAGTGTTTCACTGTCTGACGGCTGTCTGAAGCTTCAGCTGGATTATCCGTTTGCTATGTTTGCCATGTTACAGTGGGGAGGAAAAACTCCTTTTTAACAGGAATATCTAGACATGAGTGATTACTGCAGTGGGGCACTATCTGTGCTATCTATAAGAAATGTTAGCAACAATAAAACTCTGAGGATCAGGGCTCCATTTCACTCCAGTGTTCAGTGGCATTTTAAAAGAGTGAATACCGACGCTGAATGTCTTTGTAAAGCAAAAGCACTTTGTTAGCCTTTACAGAGCAAAGCTATGGATCAATGTGCAGTGAAGAAAAATCGAGGTGGCCAGTCTGTCCTTTCCTAACCAATCACAGAGCTCCTTACATTGTTGCGCTGGAGAATAACTAAATATAATATAAAGATGATATTGAAAATAATCTTTTGTAGAGTCACTACTTAGTGGGCAGAGGACAGTTATCACTTTGCTGGATGCTTTAAAGTCGCATGTTCTGTATTTGCTGTATGCAGATTAGCAGGATATTAACAGATTAACAGCTTTTATTAGACTTCATATGATAATCAACAGTGAAGTGTTTCTCTTTCAGTGTTTATTCTTGCTCATTGAATGATCTCTGTTCAGATAATATGCTGCACTCATCTCATGTTTCTTTAAATACGGCATCACTTGTCCAGCTGTCAAACGCTGAAAGAGTTACAGTTTCACCACTGAGCACTTTGAATGGTTATTCTTTTATTTAAAAGCACTTATTCTAGCTGCATCATCAATACGACAAAAACAGTGACTTCAACAAAAATTTATCTAAAAATATTTAGGGGGAAATGTTCCTACACCCCTCATGTAAATGTTACATCTCCAAAAGGGAGAAATAATCAGAATAAGGCGTAATCATTGTCATGATAATAATGACCATGAAAATGAAACTAGGCCTACCTTTAGTTCAGCACACTCAGTGTTGCATAAAGACATGCGAACATGCCATCATCCATTCTGGAGCCTACTTTTAAAAAGAGAGAGCTGTTTATTCTGGCTGAGTAGCAAACAGAACCAACCATGAAAACCTAAACTGGGAAAACACTCGGAAACCTTGAACACTGGGAATATGGAGACACAGGGGTAGGTGAACCGACACTGACAAAGGACAGAGGAAAACAGAGACAATATATATAAGACAAGAAGTAACACAGACACCCTTTTCGGTGACAAAAATGAGAAAATATCCAGTGAAAGGCAGTTCTCTTGGAAAAACTGCCTTATTGATGTCAACGGTCAGAGAAAAATGTCTGATAGGAAGGCAACCGTAGCTCATACAACCATTTGTTGCAACCAAAGAATGCAGAAGAGCGTTTTGGTCAGCTAAGAACAGGAAATTGAAGCTACAGTTCTCAAAATTTGACATGAGAAGATTGGATAAATGTTGCCTGGTCTGATGAGTCTTGATTTCTGCTCTGACATGCAGATGGTCGGGTCAGAATTTGGCATAAATAGCATGAAAGGATGGATCCATGCTGCCTCATGTCAGCTGTGCAGACTAGTGGTGGTGGTGTCACTGTGGGGGGGAGGGGCGGTATTTTCTTGCTGAAACGTTACATAGTGTGTGTGTGTGTGTGTGTGTGTGTGTGTGTGTGTGTGTGTGTGTGTGTGTGTGAGAGAACAACTTGAAACAAACTGCAGCAATAAGGGCAAACTAGTGCACAGTTATGTTTACGTGAGCGTTATTTTGTATGCATTTGTACAGTTCCATAACTGTGAGAATACATTGATAGCATTTAACTCTAGTAACAGGCATTTGTACCAGTAAGCATGAAAAAGTAGGGAAAAGAACTAGTATGTAAGCACTGACTAGTACTGTAAAGTATATGTGTATATAGGGCAATCGTGGCTCAAGAGTTCACAGTTCATCCTGTAATTGGAAGGTTGCCAGATTGAGCCCCGCCTCCGACAGTCTCGGTCGTTGTGTCCCGGGGCAAGACACTTCACCCGTTGCCTACTGGTGGTGGTCAGAGGGCCCGGTGGCGCCAGTGTCCGGCAGCCTCGCCTCTGTCAGTGCGCCCCAGGGCAGCTGTGGCTACAATGTAGCTGCCATCACCAGTGTGTGAATGTGTGAATGACTGAATGTAGTGTAAAGCTCTTTGGGGTCCTTGGGGACTAAGTAAAGCGCTGTACAAATACAGGCCATTTACTGTGCGTGTGTTTATGCTCAAGTGTATGAATAAATTAGTCAGTTTTAAACAGTTGCAATTTAAACAGTAGAAGAGTGGCACTATATTTATATATTTATAAAGAATTTCAAACAACAATTAATTGATGCTCAAAGCAGGTTTATTTAATTAATATCCAGATTTCCAATTAGTTCCCAATTCATTCAGCAGCAAATCACATCACCACTCACTTCAAGGCTGTATGTATTATTGTAAGGTAGACCCTACAATAGTACATACAGAGAACCCAACAATTCTATGACCCCCTATGAGCAAGCACTTTGGCGACAGTGGGAAGGAAAAACTCCCTTTTTACAGGAAGAAACCTCCGGCAGAACCAGGCTCAGGTCGGGGCGGCCATCTGCTGCGACCGGTTGGGGTGAGAGAAGGAAGACGTTTGTTGTAGGTCTGATTGAAGGACTGATGTGATGGTAAGTTGTCTGCTGCTCCGCTTTGAATATTGAGAGATTAGTTGATGGATTTCAAGCCAAATTGTGCCCAAGTTTAAGACCATATTCATTGGTTGTTTTTGTTGATGTTATTGTTTTGGGCTTTTTTTCCACAAGAATTTTCTAGCTCCCCTAGAATTCTGGCCACCCAAACGATGATTGCTGCTGAGAGAGCACAAGGTTTTGTCCCCCTGTACTATTCATGTCAGTGCAGGGGGTTCTCCTTGAGAGGCCAGGGTCGAAAAAGGGATGCTTCAGAACCTCCGAGGGTGTTATGCGCTGATTTGCATCCAAGGCCAACATTTCTTTGATTAGCCTTACAAATAATGTTTGGCCATTTTCCGGTCCTCGCCTAACCTTCAGCAGTTGTTCGAGGTCATCGAGACGCTTAAGTTTTATATATCGAGTTTCCTTGGATCGATAATCTGTCTCGTATTGAAATTGTTCTTGGGTCTTAAATGTCCAGCGCTGTTCGTTGTGGTTATCCTCGATGAAATAGCTGTCAGTGTACAAGCCAGACTCTAGAAGATGATCTGGTAGCTGACCCTGGGTTTCAATTATGAATTTCAAAACGTCATAATCGTCTTCCCCAGGATAGAGAGGCACCCCTGTAGCAAGCTCCACAGCTACCAGCCCCAGAGACCACATGTCGATTGCTTTGTCGTATGGAATGCCAAGCATAACCTCAGGTGCACAATAACCAATTGTCCCCACACGGTCACCAGGAATCACTGCAGAAGCAGGACATGCGAGGCCAAAGTCTATGAGTTTGACTTTGACGGGAGACTCACTGCGGTTCACAACCATGATGTTTCCAGGTTTGAGGTCAGCATGCACTATTCCCACAGAACCCAGGTGGAACAGAGCATTTGCGAGCTGATGCAAAATTGGCCTGAGTTCTCTCATTGGGAGACCTTGGTTATTCCGGTCCCCAATGTAGTCCCACAGGCTTTGGTCGAGGAGTTCGAAATTCAAGCAAATGCGCTCTCCATCGAGGAAATAGCCGTTCCATTCGACAATGTTGCACCTGTCTGGATCCAAGCATCGTAGCTGCTCCAGGATGAAAATTTCCAGTTTTGCCTGGAGCAGAATTTCAGGGTCGCTCTTGTTGACTTTAATAGCAACCGTTTTGTTGTTTTTTGTATCGCGACATCTGGTTACCAAACCAAAGCCTCCTTCTCCAAGGAAGGCCTCTACCACGTGGTGATCTCCTAAAATGGTCCCTTTCGTTATTTGAAGATCATCTTCAGAGGCAGATGGGTTGGCTGAGGTGTTGATGTCTCTTTTTTGAGGAAATTCAACTGAGTTTTGGAAACTGCAGCTGAATTTTTGCGATCCATGACTTTTCCAGCTTGAAGGCTGCTGAGAGAGCACAAGGAGTTCTCCCCCTGTACTATTCATGTCCGTGCAGGGGGTTCTCCTTGAGAGGCCAGGGTCGAAAAAGGGATGCTTCAGAACCTCCGAGGGTGTTATGCGCTGATTTGCATCCAAGGCCAACATTTCTTTGATTAGCCTTACAAATAATGTTTGGCCATTTTCCAGTCCTCGCCTAACCTTCAGCAGTTGTTCGAGGTCATCGAGACACTTAAGTTTTATCGATCGAGTTTCCTTGGATCGATAATCTGTCTCGTATTGAAATTGTTCTGGGGTCTTAAATGTCCAGCGCTGTTCGTTGTGGTTATCCTCGATGAAATAGCTGTCAGTGTACAAGCCAGACTCTAGAAGATGATCTGGTAGCTGACCCTGAGTTTCAATTATGAATTTCAAAACGTCATAATCGTCTTCCCCAGGATAGAGAGGCACCCCTGTAGCAAGCTCCACAGCTACCAGCCCCAGAGACCACATGTCAATTGCTTCATCATATGGAGTGCCAAGCATAATCTCAGGTGCACAATAACCAATTGTCCCCACACAGTCACCAGGAATCACTGCAGAGGTGTTACATGCGATGCCAAAGTCTATAAGTTTGACTCTGACTTGAGACTCACTGCGGTTCACAACCATGATGTTGACAGGTTTGAGGTCAGCATGCACTATTCCCACAGAACCCAGGTGGAACAGAGCATTTGCGAGCTGATTCAAAATTGGCCTGATTTCTCTCATTGGGAGACCTTGGTTATTCCGGTCCCCTATGTAGTCTGACAGGCTTTGGTCGAGGAGTTCGAAATTCAAGCAAATGCGCTCTCCATCGAGGAAATAGCCGTTCCATTCGACAATGTTGCACCTGTCTGGATCCAAGCGTCGTAGCTGCTCCAGGATGAAAATTTCCAGTTTTGCCTGGAGCAGAATTTCAGGGTCGCTCTTGTTGACTTTAATAGCAACCGTTTTGTTGTTTTTTGTATTGCGACATTTCGTTACAACACCAAAGCTTCCTTCTCCAAGGAAAGCCTCCACCATGTGGTGATCTCCCAAAATGGTCCCTTTAGATATTCCAAGCTCATCTGAGCCGAAGGATGGGTTGGCTGACATGGTGTAATGTGTCTGTTTGCGCTGTGGATTGGTGAGAAACAAAACGGAACTTGTTTTGGTTTCTCTCGTAAATTGCTCTCAAAACTTCTCGAAAGGGTTTTAGTTGCTGCAGGTCAACGTCCGTTAAGCATAAAGTAACAGGTGAGCGCTCCTATTTATGGGTTTTGGGATCAAAGCAAAGTTATGACGTCAGAAAGGATCAAAGCAAAGTTACCGCGTCACAAG
Organism: Mchenga conophoros; assembly: GCF_057382185.1. Taxonomy (NCBI): domain Eukaryota; kingdom Metazoa; phylum Chordata; class Actinopteri; order Cichliformes; family Cichlidae; genus Mchenga; species Mchenga conophoros. The sequence continues at coordinate 22,046,457 of NC_140528.1, read as the reverse complement.
CGATCGAAGCGATTCTAATATGTGCGCATGCGCACATATGAGAAGGATCGAAGGATTCTAATATGTGCGCATGCGCACACGTGCTTGCTTGTGTAATATTGTTCACACTAAACTTGACCCTAATCAATTTAATATCAGTCAATCAAAGAAAATGTTAGTTTTGGAAAATTTTAAAATGACATAACTGACAGTTAAAACATTTTTTGTTCATGTATTTGTATTTGTATTGTCTTCGGGGTTTTTTTTGCATACCATGTCAAGCTTTTCTGTATATAGTCATGTCGTAGATTTCGGAGCAAACAAGAAATTGAATTGGATTTTAATATTGCAGTGCTTGGATTTCGGATTTGGTGCTTAAAACTTCTTGAAACTGTAACCGTATTTCATTCACCACAAATAACTATCTGATTGAATAGTTTTCTTATCAGATAGAGAAATAAAACGAGTCGCAAAGTCTAAAAGCAACATTTCTCTGCCTGGGCTGTACCTCTGCACGTTAGTCTGTTTCAGTGTGTGACCCCTCACCCCCTCCCTGATCAGTCGGGGGTGAGTGCGCTAATGTGCCTGGAGGCCGTTTTAATGAGTGTTTGCTGGAAAACGAAAAATACAAGAAGGATTTGTACGTTTTCACAACGGGGGAGTTTGCGTAAGTACTAGTAAATAATTTTCTCGAGTGTGTACGTTACACATGTTATTTGTTTCAAATTGGTATTATTATTTTGCTAGCTAGCAAACTCGCGGGATAAAGGATTGAAGTGCACTCAGTGCGATACAATACGGTGGCGCTATTCTAACAGTTAGTTATTGCAGGGTAACTTGTAGAATATGCTGTGAATTGAACCAAGATTACACAGCAGTAGCAGTAATACGAGTTACTTCCCTCAAGTGAAAGCGTTAAACGTTAGCCCGATGCTTAACTAGCCAACGTCAGGCTTTCTGATTGAAGGCTAAAAGCGACGTTGTCACCAAGTAAACAGAATATTGATGATATTTTTGTGTATCGCTGCAGCCTTTTCAAGTATTAACCTGGTGTCTTTGGGAACAGCTTAGGGGGAAATGACGGTAATATGACTGAACCATATGGGAACAAAGAATAAGCACTTTTTTGTGCTACCGAAGTTTCCTCGCTTTCATTCAAAATCTGTTTCTCATTAAACAATTGAAACATAATGGCTTCAAGCTGACATTGAGGCCTGTGGGGCACTATCAGCCACTGAGACAGTAGACAAGTGACTATTTCACACTTTAAGGCTGCCTGTTTATTTAAGGGAGATGAACATTATAACTGTACATAATAATATCAATGATGTAGAGCTGGGCGATATGAGATTTTTTCATATCACGATATGTTTTTTTCATTTCAGGCGATAACGATATCTATCACGATATAAGCCAAATAACTATATTTGTAAGATTTAAATGTGCCGTTGCTCACAAGTAAAATGTGAAATAATCAGCAGCTTGTTTTTATTTAAATATTTATTTCCCATAATAAGTTCAACAGGGTAGATGTACTTAAGGAACATGAGACTTTTTCAGATAAATAAAGGCAAATATTGCAAACTACACAAAAGGCAGCCGCTAAAGCGTTTAAGTTTCAAAATAGAACAAACGAAACAGACTAAATTGTCAATTCCACTTAGAAACAAAATATTAATTCTAAAAATAAATCTTAGTTTGTTTTACAGAAGAACAGACAAAATTGACTAACTTTTGTCAATATCAAATAAACTGAGAACTAAAAGGAAATTCTCAATCTCTCCTTGTTGTATAGCTGAGCTTTTCAAACAGTTTTAACAGTTACTTTAGTCTGACAAAAGCCGAATGACGAATTAGCGCTTCCAGTCAGAGACTGAGGCCACGTCCACACGTACACGGATATTTTTGAAAACGGAGATTTTCCGTTTTCGTTTTAAAAAATAATCCGTCCACACATAAAGGCAGAAATGAAGGAAAACGCTGCTATGAACATGCCAAAGCAGCAGGTGGCGCTAGATTCCTAACCGTGCAGAAATGTTGGCCAATCAGAAGTCTAGAAGCCTCGGTGGGAAAAAGTAAACAAAGCTGCGGCATAGAAGCAGAACCGAGTCGTATGTGTGGAGGGACAGTAACTGTGTGTATATGTAAGCATTTAAACACTGCAGAGAGTAGAATTAACAGTAACAGTATTGTAGAAATTCATTTCACCGAAACAATAACGTGGCGCACAGTGTGACGCATGCACCAGTTTATTGTATTTCCAGACTTGCTTTCGGCACAATTTACAGTGCACGCTACTCTGTTTTTTGTCAGACTTGAAATAGCCGAAATACCTTCACACTACAGAACTTCTATGGCTCTTCCGTTCGACAATCTCTCCGGCATTGGAACCATCATCTGTTTTCTCTTTGGTCACGCTCGGTTGATTTTTCTAGTCGGCACACTCATTTCCTCCATTACCCGCTGGCTGCTTCCCAAACAAACACACGTGCGGCTTGGCACTTGTGCTGTACGTAACAAGTCACGCGACGTGATGCTGCGGCTGTGATTGGTTCGGCTCTGCGCTACTTAATTTGGATTGGCTGACCTTTTTTTTTTTTTTTTTTTTTTTTTTTTTTTAAGAGGACAAGAGCGGCGAAGTCTATCGCGATAGTTTAATTTCTCTATCGAGTAAAAGTTATATCGCGATACATATCGTTATCGTTCTATCGCCCAACTCTACAATGATGATAGATTAAATAAATGGGTTTTTGAAAGACGCTTGTGCATTTTTAAAGTCTAAAGTGTTGAATTGATCTGAGTATGTCATCTGTTCAAAGCCTCTCCCAGTCAGTGCTGTTCTCTATGCCTGTCTTACTCTACATGATGTTATTAGCACAAACACTTTAAAGGTGATAATTAGGTCTACAACAATAACACAGACTGCAATGTAGTTAAGCGTCTTACAGTTAGTTTTGAATGAATGAACTTAAAAAACAACACAAGCAAAGATCTGTCTCCTCCTGTTTTTTGTGTCACATAAGAAAGAAGCATCAATATCTGATGAGAAGACTTATTAATTTGGCCTTTCACGTGGTCTTATTCAGGTGATGCGAAGTGAAATATGCATCCTTTTTATGGTAATGTGCTGGAAAATGTTGAAAATGGACATTAAACGTGCTCACAAAGTGCTTGAATTTGACCCTGAAAGGTGTATGAAGCCAGAAAAAGTCACACTTGGAGTAAAAACCTCTCATAGCAAGTTAATGATATTCAATTGATTTGATGCTTTCAGCACAAAATTTAGCCACACAGTCAGGACAGCGTCTGATTTACCTTCATCGGTAAACGTGTTTATGCAGTACATAGTAACAGTGTGGCTGAGTCCTCTGGTTCAAATCAGTTCCAGTACATTTGGAGATGTAAGTCTTAACCTTTCACATGCATCGGGAAGGAAAAAACATTTAATCTTCACAGTACTGCCGAAGTGCAGCGATACATTGTGAAGTGCACATTTCCATTTCTCATACAGTACCGAGCAAAAGTCTTGAACCACCCCCTTATTTTTTCGTGTTTTGCCAGGTCAGTCTGTGTTAACGGTGTTATTAACTGCATTCTTCAACTAAAGAAGTGAGAACAAATGATGTGGGCTTTTGTTTTTTTGCAATAGGCTGCAAGTAAATGTGTAAAGATACAATTTAAAATTGGTTCTTTGTTAAGTTTTCTGGTCCTTTCCGTGACTTAGGTGTCTGTTTATGTTTGAATGTTTCAGAGATTAGTGTGAAGGGTCTTAACAGACAAAAAGTGGTCAAATACAAGCCCTGGATTAAAAATCAGAAACACTTTAAAAAGCCTGGAGAGCTATTCCTTAATACCACTTTAAAGATTACAGGGAAGTCCGGATCCCTGGAAGCAAATGAGGGATGGCTCAAGACTTTTGCACAGTGCTGTACATGTCATGTTCCCTGTTTTATAGCTCAGCTCAAACTGACACGTTCTCACTAACTGCTTCTCATTTTCTCCACAGTAAACTTTGACCACTTCCAGATACTGCGGGCCATCGGGAAAGGAAGCTTTGGAAAGGTAATGCAGCCTCCATTTTTCACGCCACTTGTATATTGTTTGCCCTTAATTACCCACCACGGTCGTCATCTCTAAAGAATCAGTGCAAGCGAAGCGAAATGTGCTGGGATTACACTTCAGTTCTCGTGTGCTGCTGTTATTTAATAACAGTTATAAATGCAGCTTATGTAATTATTTCTATAAAGTCAGTTAGAGGTGAGCCGATTTCTATTTCATCTCACTCAATCTAGGTGGGAATTTTGACCCCACGTCTCAATTTAATTACAGAGCACATTGAATGTCTGGATGAGACTTCAGTAATGAATTCAGGACTGTGTGTGTGTGTGAGATACACAATTGGGGCTGCAGAGATTGGAATAGTTTACCTTCATTTTAAATATCACTGCCCTGTGCACATTGTCGGCTTTAAAATTCAAACTTAAAGAGTTTGTAAGTAAACTGGCTGAGATGAGACAGACGATGCACCGGGTCCTCGTCTGAGTGCTGGCTTTCAGTTGTGCTGTCTCTGTTGCCCAGCCATGCACACACAGACACTGTGCTACACTTACACAGTGAGACAGATGCTCACAGAGACGTCCAGATACATTTTGTCCTTGCTGGAGGTCATCTTGTGTTTTTTGGCCCACTGTAGCCTCACACCGAGCTCCTGCTGTTTTTTGAACACTTTAACAGCACCAGTCTTTAGCTTCCTGTTGAACACACAGTGGGGGGGTGCAGGAGGTAATAAATCAAGTTTGATTATCCTAATTTATAGCTGTCTTTATGTTAAGGATTAAAATAAAATTCACAAGAGGAAGGTGTTGGTGTGTGTGGTTGGGAAGAGAAGGGCGAAGTTAGAATGAAGCACAAACAGAGGGAGGTGTTTGCCTCTCGCTGTAGCGCTGTGAAACACGATCTGTAGATTGCAGCTTGTGTAGGTGCTCCAAGAAAATGGGTTCATTGGCATGCAGCACTGTAGATGTGCACGTATGCACTCGCGAAAGAGAGAGGATGCTTGTGTTGCTGAGCTCGTTCTTGCACAGCGGGGAGATGTGAGGTAGGTTGGGGCTACCTCATAACTGCCCGCTGTGAGGCTGCCAGATGGGAAGAAGAGGAAACCGCCTGGTTGTCCTGAAACGCTCGTTTTCCTCTGCTCACTTTTCATCTTTACAATCTCAGCACTTGGGTGTGTATCTTCTTGCAGTGGGCCTCTCAGTTTCATTCTTATTCATAAGCTCCTCTTTGTGTTATTTAGTTTGTACCTGAAAAGTCTAATTTATGCCTGAGTACACAAGTACAAATAAAAGGAGTACCACGTACTTTAATGGGTCAGCTTGGGTCCAGGCCTGAATTAGAGATAATGTTGGGCTGTTTTAGGTCTGAGCCACTAACCTGACGAAAACGCAACACAACTGCTGGTAAGTGCGTGTTGTTTAAAACAGATAGTTGGAGAGGCAGGTCAGTGCTTTTAAAGGTTTATCAGGTGTCAAATCATTTTATAGATGGGAAATGTAGGACTGTGCAAAAGTTTGAGCCACACCTTAATTCTAAGATATAACTTGCTGGGTAATGGGAAACGGGTGCAACAGTTTAAATTTGAAAAGTTTACATGAAAATACAATATAAAAGGCAAAAACAGAGTTGATATAATGAGGTAATGAGCTTGAGCATCTTTATCTTCAGCACGCCCTGAACTCTCTTAGGCACATTTCTTTGGAATTCCTTTAAGTAGTCTTCAGGAATAGTTCTCCGAGGTTCTTTAAGTACATTCAGAGCTCTTCTTTCGATATCAGCTGCCGTTTTGTTCCATTCTCTGCCGAGATGATCCCACACGGCTCAGGTCAGTCCATGAATGATGGTGTTTCGATGTGTTTAGTAAGCTGCTGCCGATCAGACGCTTTCCAGATGGTATTGCATGGTGCATCAAAGTCTGGTGGTACTTTTCATAATTCCATCGATTTTGACCAAATCCCCAACACCCTGGCTGAAATGCAGACCCAAACTATGGCAGAGCTGTACAGTAGTTTACAGGTGGTTGTAGACATATTACCACAATTTGAACCAGAACTGTCAAATTTTGGTTCATCACTCCATCAGACCTGCTGCTACTGATTTTCAGTCCAGTTCTTGTGTAATTTGGCATCCCTCAGCCTTTTCTCCCTGTTCCCTTCCTTAATAATGGCTTCTTGACAGCCACCCTTCACTGACACCATGAGATGAGGCTTTGGTGAACACTAGATGGATCAACTGAAGGACCAAGTGCATCTTTCAGGTCCTGTGTCAGGTGTTTGCTGAATTTTTTTTGACATGACTTTCAGGTACTGTTCCTCCACTGTAGATAGATTTTTCAGCTTGTCCCCTTTTTTTCTGTCTTCTACTTTCCCAATCCAAAGAAATTAAATAGTGTGTTTCTGTGACAGGTTGCTAGTAACAAAGTCCCTAAAGATAAAATTTAAAATTGGTTCTTTGCTAAGTTGTGTGTTTTGTATTGTATTTGACAACTCGGGTTTGTCCCCTTGAGTTAGGTTAAGTGGTTTAACCCCCCCAAAAAACAAAAATATCGCTCTGAAAGCGATCAGGTACAAAGACTGGACTGAAAATGGGTGAAAAAGCAGTTAATGTCCAAAGAAAAACTTTAAATGACCTTCAGAAAGTCTAAAGAAAGGAAGAAGAAGAACATCTGGCTCAGTACAGGCAAAATATAAAGAACTGAGGAGAGGCTCAAGACTTATTCACAGATAATCAATCAAATTAATCAAGCGTCATCTGGAAGCATCCTCCTGGCTGTAAGAGCGTCTCGTTTTTGTCTCATTAACTGTCTGGTGGCACTCAGAGTAGTCTGCTGTGACGGGGACCTCGAGGACTAATGTTACAGGGAAATCATTAGGAAAGTGCTTTGGACTGAGCTTTACTGAAATCTCAGTTTTCCCCCTGTCGGAGAGCTCCACCACCTCCACCCCTCCTCCTCCTATTCTTTCTTTTTAAACGTCAGTGCAGGTACCGTCTCCCTCCCTCCCATCCCTGTATTTTTGTTACATAGAACTTAGTGGCTGTGCTCACTGTTCAATTCAAGTTGGTTTAAGAGAGATGGTAGTTTAAAAAACACAAAAACAAGCTGTTTTGGTAAAGCAATATATATGATCTCATTTCCAAATAACGATTTAAAAAAGAAAAAAGAAAAAAAAAAGACGACGACTATTGTACCGCATTTTGATCCGGGACGTACTCTGCATGAAACCAGGCGCTCACTCTTCCTGCTCAACAAATGACAAGGGCGGAGCCTTATACCACGTGATACAGAAGCTGTGCCGTGTGATGCTAATATTAGCAGGGAAAAAACAACGGAGAGCACGTCGGGGATGATGAGAAAGTGACAGGAGAAAATCCGTCCCGGTCAACCACCCAAACATCAATAACGGGAACCTTATACAGCGCTTCCCTATACCCGTCGAACTCTCGCAGGCACAAAGAAATTACGGAGGCTATCACTTATCACCTGATCAAAGATATGGCTCCCATCAACACTGTGCAAAACGAGCGATTTAGAAAAATGATCAACACCCTAGACAAACGCTACACAGTGCCGTCCCGCAACTATTTTTCTATTGTTGCACTACCTGCTCTATACACGCAGTGTCGAGCAACGGTGGAGACGGAATTTCAAGCAGTACAACATTTTGCGGCAACAACAAAACGTGAGACATTTGTTGTTTTTATGTTTATTTATTGTTTTTATGTTCAGTCTCAACTGTTACGAAGTTGATGTGCAATTAATAAGCGCAATAAATATTTATACTGGAAAAGAAAATCGTTGCCCCTGGTGAGAGGCGGCGGGCTGGGGTGGGTATTCTAATATCCCCTCGGCTTGCTGCCGGTACGTTGGGGTTTTTCCCGGTGGACGAGAGGGTTTGTTCCCTGCGCCTTAGGTCGGGGAACGGGTCCTGACTGTCATCTGCGCTTATGCGCCGAGTGGCAGTTCAGAGTACCCAGCCTTCTTAGAGTCCCTGGGGGGGGGGGGGGGTGCTGGAAGGTGCTCCACCTGGAGACTCTGTTGTCCTGCTGGGAGACTTCAATGCTCACGTGGGTAACGACAGCAAGACCTGGAGGGGCGTGATTGGGAGGAACGGCCTCCCTGATCTGAACCCGAGCGGTGCTTTGTTATTGGACTTCTGTGCTAATCACAGTTTGGCCATAACGAACACCCTGTTCGAACATAAGAGTGTCCATAAGTGCACGTGGCACCAGGACGCTCTAGGCCGTAGGTCGATGATCGATTTTGTAATCGTATCACCAGACCTGCGACCACATGTTCTGGACACATTCGGGTAAAGAGAGGGGCTGAGCTGTCAACTGATCACCACCTGGTGGTGTGTTGGATCAGGTGGCGGGGGAGGACGCTGGACAGACCTGGTGCACCTAAACGCGTAGTGAGGGTGTGCTGGGAACGTCTAGCAGAGGCCCCAGTCCGCGAGATCTTCAACGCACACCTCCGGCAGAGCTTCAACAGCATTCCGAGGGAGACTGGGGACATTGAGTCCGAATGGACCATGTTCAGCGTCTCCATTGCCGAAGCTGCTGCATTGAGCTGCGGCCGCAAGGTGGTTGGTGCCTGCCGTGGTGGTAATCCCCGAACCAAATGGTGGACACCAGAGGTGAAGGGAGCCACCAGGCTGAAGAAGGAGTCCTATCGGGCTTGGTTAGCCTGTGGGACTCCGGAGGCAGCCGACAGGTATCGACAGGCCAAGCGGAATGCGGCTCGGGCAGTGGCTGAAGCAAAAACTCGGGTGTGGGAGGAGTTCGGAGAGGCCATGGAAAAAGACTTTCGGACTGCCTCGAAGAGATTCTGGCAAACCGTCAGGCCTCTCAGTTGGGGAAAGCGGTGCTCTACCTGCACCGTGTATAGTGCTGGGGGAGCGCTGCTGACGTCGACTGAGAAAATTGTCAGGCGGTGGAAGGAATACTTCGAGGACCTCCTTAATCCCACTGACACGTCTTCCGAGGAGGAAGCAGAGTCTGGGGATGAGGGGAATGACCCGCCAATTTCCGGGGGCGAGGTCACTGAGGCAGTTAAACAACTCCTTGGTGGCAGAGCACCTGGTGTTGATGAGGTCCGCCCCGAGTTCCTGAAGGCTCTGGACGTTGTAGGGCTGTCCTGGTTGACACGCCTCTGCAATGTTGCGTGGAGATCAGGGGCAGTACCTGTGGACTGGCAGACCGGGGTGGTGGTCCCCATCTTTAAGAAGGGGGACCGGAGAGTGTGTTCCAACTACAGGGGGATCACACTCCTCAGCCTCCCTGGGAAAGTCTATGCCAGGGTGCTGGAAAGGAGAGTTCGTCCGCTAGTTGAACCTCGGATACAGGAGGAACAATGCGGTTTTCGTTCTGGTCGCGGAACACTGGACCAGCTCTTTATCCTCTCGAGGATACTTGAGGGTGCATGGGAGTTTGCCCAACCAGTCTACATGTGTTTTGTGGACTTGGAGAAGGCATTCGACCGTGTCCCTCGGGGTGTCCTGTGGGAGGTGTTGCGGGAGTATGGGGTGTCTGGCCCATTACTACGGGCCATTCGATCCCTATACAACCGTTGCAAGAGCTTGAGTCGCATTGCCGGCAATAAGTCGGACTCGTTCCAGGTGGGTGATGGGCTCCGCCAGGGCTGCCCTTTGTCTCCGGTTCTGTTCATAATTTTTATGGACAGGATTTCTAGGCGCAGCCAAGTGGCGGAGGGCTTTCGCTTTGGTGGCCTCAGAATCTCATCTCTGATTTTTGCGGATGATGTGGTTCTGTTGGCTTCATCGGGTGAGGGCCTCCAGCTCGCACTGGAACGGTTCGCAGCCGAGTGTGAAGCAGCAGGAATGAGGATCAGCACCTCCAAATCTGAGGCCATGGTTCTCAGCCGGAAAAGGGTGGAGTGCCCACTCCGGGTCGGGGATGAGTTCCTGCCCCAAGTGGAGGAGTTCAAGTATCTCGGGGTCTTGTTCGCGAGTGATGGGAGAAAGGAGCCGGAGATCGACAGACGGATTGGGGCTGCAGCTGCAGTAATGCGGACGCTGCACCGGTCCGTCGTGGTGAAGAGGGAGCTGAGTGTAAAAGCGAAGCTCTCAATTTACCGGTCGATCTACGTCCCTACCCTCACCTATGGCCACGAGCTGTGGGTAGTGACCGAAAGAACGAGATCGCGGATACAAGCGGCAGAAATGAGCTTCCTCCGAAGGGTGGCTGGCCTCTCTCCCTTAGAGATAGGGTGAGAAGTTCGGCCATCCGGGAGGGGCTCAGAGTAGAGCAGCTGCTGCTCCACATCGAAAGGAGCCAGCTGAGGTGGTTCGGGCATCTGACAAGGATGCCCCCTGGGCGCCTCCTGGGTGGGGTGTTCCAGGCATGTCCCACCAGGAGGAGGCCCCGGGGCAGACCCAGGACACGCTGGAGAGATTATATCTCTCGGCTGGCCTGGGAACGCCTTGGTGTTCCCCCGGATAAGCTGGAGGAGGTGGCTGGGGAGAGGGAGGTCTGGGCCTCTTTTCTTAGAGCCTCTTCGCGACCCGGCCTCGGATAAAGCGGATGAAGATGGATGGATGGATGGATGGAAGAAAATCGTGAGAGAATCGTGATCTCAATTCTAAGCCAAAAAATCGTGATTCTCATTTTATGCAAAATCGTGCAGCCCTAAATCAGATCATCATCCATTGTACGTAAAATGTACAGCTTATTGCACCAGCAGCATCTGCTCTTATATAACTATCATTAGCTTACATTTTTAAGTGTTTCAGGTATGTGCTAACTAAAAATAAAGACAAGATGATAGTTTATTCAATTTTAATGAAATTTGCAGATTGTTTCGGTGAAGTTTAATAACCTCAGCCGTCTGCTCCTTGCTATCTAAAATATAACAGGACACCGGAGTATATTCTCCAGCATCTCACACTTCTGATAATCAGTTGTCTGCTTGACGTTTACTCAGCTGTGTAAAAACTATAACTTTAATCTTAGCCAAACCGATTTGCTCAGGGACAAATAAAATACTAAAAAAAGCCAAACAATAACATTTTTAAGTTATCTAAGTGACTTATATCATGTTTAACCTGAGTAGCGAAAGACGGCGGTGGGTTTGAAAACGATTTGCCGGGATTCCGGTGTTCTCACCGGCTCTAATGAGCCTTGCTCCCGGCTAGCTATCGAGCTAGTGACTAACAGACGTCTCTGAAAACGTCGGAGCGCTTTTGAAATATGTGGTGTCTTGATAAACTGAGCAGATATTTGAGGTTTACACAGCTACACTCTCGCCTGAAAACATGTTAAACGTTTATTTTGTGACCCAGAAAGAATAATAAGAGTAATATTAAAACTAACTAGCTGCCGCCATTGTTGGAAACTGAGCTGGGCTGCGCTATGAATTCTGGGACACAGCTTCTTCTTCTTCGGGGTTTAACGGCAGCTGGCATCCTTGTACATGCAGTGCTGCCATCTTCTGTTTCAGTCCGTTATTACACTCTTAAATCCTACTACTTATTCCTGCGTCTTTTGTGATCTTACAAAGCTTCAAACGACGATTTTGATAGTCGACGTAATCGTGACTAGTCGACTAATCGTGGCAGCCCTAGTGTGCATCAGACTTTTGCCCCCCTCTTCTTTGTCACTCCAATGTTCTCAGCTCAGGCTGCATAGGAAGCTGGCATTTCTCTTGCCGGGCTTATTAAAGCCTGTGCTTTAGAGCTCTGGAGGGGGGCTAACACTCGAGGGGGACATGACAGTCATTGGCAGCGACAGCAGTTTAGTGACAGCTTCCTAATGTCAACAGTCACATGGACAGGTAAACATCTAAACGGATAGAAGAGAGGTGGATGGAGAGAGACAGGGAAGGTCATAAGTTGTGGATGAACTCAGCGTGCGGTTCCTGCGTCTTCTTTCCCTGCGCCGTGCAGCTGCTTCAGTGGGAATAAATCCTCATTAGGATGGAAATGGGAAGGCAGACTAACAGAGACGGCTGCTGGAAATGAGTGGGAGTAAAAACGAGATGGAGATGAGGGAGTAGATGATCAAACCTTCAACGTTTTCAACTTTTTTTTCTCTTTTTTTTAACATCCGTTGGGCTCCCAGACGGCCAATCAGTCCTTCTGTCTGTAAAGACTGACAGTAGCTGCTTTTTACTTCTCATCCCTCCCTTCTTTGCACCTTTCAAAACCAACTCTCGTCTTTACTGCAGGGCTCTAGACTAACTTTTTGCCATGGGCGTACCGGTACACAAATTTTATAATAATTGATATAATATAATGTGTTTTTCTGGATACACTGTGCTTTTTCAGCATTCAAAGATTGATGACACCGTGTCAGAGCACTGGCTATGAATTTCAGAAGGATCAGGCCTTAACTTAACAGAAAAGTTAGCAATAGTTCTTTTCCTATTACAGCTACATCCACTTCTGTCGTGCCTAGGCTGCTCACTAGGGCTGAGTATCATCACTGATTTCTATAATCCATTCGATTCCGGTTTTCAAAGTCCCGATTCGATTCCACTTAGCCTCAGACAGTCAGAAATATTATAACTCTGATCATTTATCAGTACTGACTTCATCAGAATTGTGAACATCACAGCAGATGCCTTTTGTGTGAAAGTAACTGAGAATAAAACACAGAAAAACATGAAGGAGATTTTCCTGGTCTGGCTTTTTATAGCAGATAACCTTAAAAATATTCTACAATGTTCTGCATATGAAGTTTAAATTTCTTCAGTATTGAACAACAGAAAAAATAGGCTTTCTTGTCCGAGGTCATTTAAGTGAAAAAAAGAAAAAGACAGCAGCCACAGCGCTGTAAACAACGGTAGACTGGTGGGTAATAAGCGAATGAATAATACAGAAAACAGAGATTGGAGACGGGAAACTGTTCTTGAAGTACAGAGAGAGATAGAGAGAGAGCTAGCTGTGCATGGAGTGTGATTTTAATAGTCGTGGAAGCAAAACAGCAAAATTAATGACATTGATCAAATGTGAAGCGCAGTTTGCTGCTTCTTTTGCTGCTGGCTCTGAATTTTGGTTGGAGAGACAAAACCTGCAGCTCAGAATCAGCGCAAGAAGACGTAATCGCAGCGCGGACCGGACGCATCAGGATCGCTAAGCTCCGACAGCGTGTCCGTCTACGAGCCGTCGGGTGAGAAAGCCGAGAAAGACAAAGCTGATTCTGATGCGTCGGTCCGTTCTGTATTTACGTCTTTGTGTGGAATCAGTGTACCTGCTCTCATTTACACGGATTCGCATTTGCGACCAAATTGGTTGCACTCTAGAGCCCTGTTACTTGATGAAAGTTGGTTTTGCAGAGTTAATCTTGCAGCTCAGCCACAGCATAGCCCTCAGCAACCAAGAGCATGCTAGCAGGCCGTTGTTATTATGTTATTACTGTGCTTTTCGGAAAATAAGGCACTCTAAAAATCAGTCCTTTGATTTTTCTGGAAATTGACAGTGCTCCTTATAATCCGGTTTGCCTTATGTCTCTACCAGCTTTGCACATCTACAGACTGAAATCTTTGCCCATTCTTCTTTGCAAAACAGCTCCAGCTCAGTCAGATTAGATGGGCAGCGTTTGTGAACAGCAGTTTTCAGATTTTGCCACAGATTCTTGATTGGATTTAGATCTGGACTTTGACTGGGCCATTCTAACACATGGATATGTTTGCTTTTAAACCACTCCATTGTTGCCCTGGCTTTATGTTTAGGGTCGTTGTCCTGCTGGAAGGTGAATCTCCGCCCCAGTCTCAAGTCTTTTGCAGACTCCAAGAGGTTTTCTTCCAAGATCGCCCTGTATTTGGCTCCATCCATCTTCCCATCAACTCTGACCAGCTTCCCTGTCCCTGCTGAAGAGAAGCACCCCCAGAGCATGATGCTGCCACCACCATATTTGACAGTGGGGCTGGTGTGTTCAGAGTCATGTGCAGTGTTAGTTTTCCACACAGAGCATTTTGCATTTTGGTCTCATCTGACCAGAGCGCCTTCTTCCACATGTTTGCTGTGTCCCCCACATGGCTTGTGGCAAACTGCAAACGGGACTTCTTATGGTTTTCTGTTAACAATGGCTTTCTTCTTGCCACTCTTCCATAAAGGCCAACTTTGTGCAGTGCACGACTAATAGTTGTCCTATGGACAGATTCCCCCACCTGAGCTGTGGATCTCTGCAGCTCGTCCAGAGTCACCATGGGCCTCTTGGCTGCATTTCTGATCAGCGCTCTCCTTGTTCGGCCTGTGAGTTTAGGTGGACGGCCTTGTCTTGGTAGGTTTACAGTTGTGCCATACTCCTTCCATTTCTGAATGATCGCTTGAACAGTGCTCCGTGGGACGTTGTTTCTTTTTGTAGCCTAAGCCTGCTTTAAATTTCTCAGTAACTTTATCCCTGACCTGTCTGCTGTGTTCTTTGGACTTCATGGTGTTGTTGCTCCCAATATTCTCTTAGACAACCTCTGAGGCCGTCACAGAGCAGCTGTATTTGTACTGACATTAGATTACACACAGGTGCACTCTGTTTAATCATTAGCACTCATCAGGCAACGTCTATGGGCAACTGACTGCACTCAGACCAAAGGGGGCTGAACACACACCCCACTTTGCAGTTATTTATTTGTAAAAAATGTTTGGAATCATGTCTGATTTTCGTTCCACTTCTCACGTGTGCACCACTTTGTGTTGGTCTTTCACGTGGAATTCCAATAAAATTGATTCATGTTTGTGGCTGTAATGTGACAAAATGGGGAAAAGTTCAAGGGGGCCGAATACTTTTGCAAGCCACTGTATGAATCCTGGTTGTGTTTACTGACCTGGAAACGATTTTATGTGCACGGCGCTCGAAAATCTGTCAAATGTTTTAGTACGACTTTGCTAAGCTACGAAGCCGCACCGCTTGATGGATTGTTGGAGCATTACGGCTATCGTAGGCAGGAGCCTCGCGGAGTGATACGTACTGTGCTTCAACATAATATTACTGTATTGTGTGTTTGTTTAACCTCTTTTTAAGTTTTGTGGATATTATACATGGTTGTGCTGAGGATATGTCGGCCAGTTTCCACTGGAAATGCCTTTTGGTTAAACTGTCAGCGAGGAATTTGCATTTGCACTGTTACATTTTTATATAAGTTTAATGCACATGAAAAGCAGCTGCTTATTTAAGTGAAAATACATTGATTGGTTTTGTTTATTTTTTGCACAAATGAAGTGGAGTTGTAAAGTATTTTGTCTCGTGTCAGTTATATCGTTATCGCACATTTTCAAATTTATATCGTGATGAATATTTTTGGCCATATCGCCCTGCTCTACTTCTACAACACGCCTTGTGTAGATGAGTTAGTGAGGCAAACTGATCAGCTGTCTTATTGTGTCTGTTGAGTGTTTGGTTTTGTGAACGGCCTCTTTAATGCACGAGGGTGTGACCATCCACATCCTTGTATCTGTCCACTGTCAGCCATTCATTTTGTGCAAATCTGGCCAAGTCTTCCAAGTGTGCGTGTTTTTTTTCCTTCTGACCAGATGCAGCTTTCTGCAACATCACTTTAATGTCCTTATACTGATCACCACACTGTGTATGTGCACTAAAACAGCAATCATTTCACTGCTCCTTTGTAGTGACAGGTTACAAAACGTCATTAGATGCTGCATGGCTGTACAAGATAGACTTTGGTTAGCAACAACTCTCTGAGGCCTTTACTGTGAAACAGAACGCTGTCTTATCCGGCTAACTTCAAGGTTTAATGTGGGATTTTTTTGTAATCCAAGACATAATGCCAGGTCAACTCATGCTTTGAACCTAATCTGCTCCAGAGCAAATCATGTTCCAAATGAGAGATCACCAGGTACAAAATCACAACCTACTAACCAGTAAGACCGAAAAAGAACAAAATAAATAAAATCCCCGATCCTGGAAGGTCCCTCAGACCGCTGTGTGCAGAGAGTAGGAGTGTAAAATCTTTCAGCAGAGTCTGACGTCTTTGTCTTTCCATGATGAGCAACAATAATGAACATAGATTCTCTACAACAACTTTATTGTTTTGGAAGTATTAATATATGATCCCAAAACTTCTACATTTAACCTTTTAATCAGACCAGCAAAAATCTAGTATTGAATCTTAGCACAGTCATAAAAAACTATTTGCTAAAAGCATTTTTGCAGCTGAATATTTTAAATTACAGTTAGGATCACTGGTTGGCTGTTTCACCTGTAAGACTTTAAAATAACATGCTAAGGTTTAATAGGTTATAAGGAATATACTCTGAGCCCTGAGCAGTGTTGTGCTAATGAGAGACATTTTGTGTGTGCAGTGAACCAGTAAGTTTTGTATTTCATAATTTATTGAGTTTCTATTATCCTTTCTGACCTGCGTTAATGAAGCAGCCATTAGAGCACCATGTCCGCTAGAATAGTTCTGTAGTTTGATGCTTGAGTCGTTGCAGACTTGTTGAAACTCCCTCACCCGTCAAAGCAGCGTCTTTGTTATTCGAGTCCAGCAGATGGCAGTGTTTCACTGTCTGACGGCTGTCTGAAGCTTCAGCTGGATTATCCGTTTGCTATGTTTGCCATGTTACAGTGGGGAGGAAAAACTCCTTTTTAACAGGAATATCTAGACATGAGTGATTACTGCAGTGGGGCACTATCTGTGCTATCTATAAGAAATGTTAGCAACAATAAAACTCTGAGGATCAGGGCTCCATTTCACTCCAGTGTTCAGTGGCATTTTAAAAGAGTGAATACCGACGCTGAATGTCTTTGTAAAGCAAAAGCACTTTGTTAGCCTTTACAGAGCAAAGCTATGGATCAATGTGCAGTGAAGAAAAATCGAGGTGGCCAGTCTGTCCTTTCCTAACCAATCACAGAGCTCCTTACATAGCACCATGTGGCTAATTTGTGTTTTACTGATATTGCTGGGCTGCTGTCAATCATTTTGTCTTTATATTACAACAGAGCATTGACCTTTAACCTGTTTAATTCATACTGAGTATTTAAAAAAAATGTATTGTCATAATAAATTCTGCCTCACTGAAACACCATTTTGCATTAGCCTCTATCACCTGACTTGTCACTGATGATATCACTGCATGAGCAGGCGAGCGGTAGCGGCGGGGGGGTGTAGGTGAAGCTCGTGAAGAACAAAATTCTGTACGAGCGGACGCAGTGAGTCCAATAACCAGGGGTAACTGGAAATAAGGTGTTGTAGGTTGGCTTCCACAGTGTAAAGAGACACTTCTCCCTCATGCTCTAACAGCTGGTAAATCAATTTAGAAGCAGAGTCGATAACGGCCTCCTGAAGCTCCCTAGGTGGGGTGACTGCCGCTGGATCCATATCTGGCTGGTCCGTACTGTCACGGCGGGTGAGGAGAGCCGTGTGAAAATAATAAATGAGGATCCAATCGCAGGCAGTAGTGGAGAAGTGAAGGTGGTTTATTGAACACAAAAATAAATATGGACAAACAGCAAATGGAGCACGAACTAAACTAGACTGGAAACAACTAAACTACAGAGCACAAACACACGGGTGAGACATGGTGGACACACAGACGGACCAGCAACTACAATGACAGAGGACACGACTTAAATACACAGAGAAACACAGGGGAATTACACACAGGTGGTGGACACAGCTGGGAATAATCACCAAGACGAGACAGAGGTCAAACTGAACACACTCACATGAGACACAGACCTTCACAATAAAACAGGAACAAGAAACCATCACACTAAGACGCAGACTCGACATAGAGAGAGAGACAGAAAATGACACATGGAACTAAACTAAACCTGCAAAAACATGACAACTCAAAATACTGGGTCAAACTGACCCAGAACCGTGACAGACTTTCTATAATGTTTTGCTTGAGCATGTCCTGCTTTTCTGTAATGTTATTTCTACAGTTTTAGCAGTTCTTCTCGAGGGAAAGAGAAAGATGTAAAAATCTTATACGTTATATATGTTAAATAACATGTGTAGTGCTCACATGTAATGCAGATGTTAGCTTTGATCTAACCAATAAATCCTGATTGGATGTTGTTAGCGTTAGCACTTGTGTTTGCTTCCCTGCTGTACAACAGCATTACCAAAATACAACTGAAGAAACAAACTCAGTTATGAAAAGTTTGTGTTCAGTTTGCAGTCGCTGAAAATAATTACACCTTTGGGAATGACATGGAAATGCTCCCACACTAAAGATTGGGTTTTGTTTTGGGGATTTTCCATCTTAATTTATCTGTCTTATTTGGCTACATCTACGACACTGCTATGCTCTCTCTTGCCTATGTTTTCGTGGCTGCTGCTATCTGTATTTTAATATATATATATATGCAATGAAAATTCCCGTCTCGCCCCTCCCGGCAGTCTGTATACTTTAAGCTCGGGTAGTTTTTACACAGGATACGGGAGGATTATTGAGAAGAACCTAAGCAAACACGTGACAAGTTTTCAACAGGAATGAATGACAGTAAAAATGTTACCTCACAGATCGTTTTCATGCCATCAGTAATGAGCTGGTTTCAGCTGGACTGGACACACTCAAATGGCAAAGAAGGTTGTGTAGCCTTTGCAGAGAAGATGAAATGCATTCATGTAAATCAAAATGCATCTTTTAATTGAGGTAGAGGTTTGTCAGAGATATTATTCTCATAATGTACCTTTGTCCGCAGGTTGCAAAAACCTCTTGTGTACCTCTTTTCAACCACTGGGAGGCGCTACAGCTTCATTCCTTTCACACTAAGGCAGCGGTAGGGAACTCCAGGCCTCGAGGGCCGGTGTCCCTGCAGGTTTTAGACGTTCCCTACCCCTGCACTAAGGCCTTTGAAATCTTCATTAACACTGAGCTTGAAATTTCTATCAGTCGAATGCAAAGGAGTCCTGTGGTTGTAGGACAGAGGTAGGGAACGTTAATCTGCCATCATTTAGATTATATGACAACAACCTTCAAATCTGAAGTCTCAGAAATCTGCTTCATGTACAAGTTCCTCCAATAATCAGGGCTAATATCACCAAATTGTACATAAACAGACTTTTACATGTTAAATATTTCTCAAATATGGGGAAAAAAACAATATAAAATACTATATTATTAACAAAATATCTTAAGATACAGCTACAAATTGCTTGAAACATTTGCAATGAAATATATAAAACAGCTTTATTGTCAGTGAGGACAAAGTTATAGTGATGCTGTGCTGGAGTGTTCAAAAGAAGACAGAGACATGAAGTATAAATATTGTATAATATTAAATATAAGAAAGAACAAAGTTATAAAAACATTAATAATTGAAATCTGCAACAATATTCACATAAAGTGTAAAATACAGAGTTAACTGTTTAATAGGTAAAGTTTAGGTCTTGCAGTCGAACAATGATCCCAAACACAGCAGCAAATCTACAGCAGAATAGCTGAAAAGCAAAGTGCAGACCTCAACCTGGGACATTCAGAGAGCTGTGCTTAAATAAATGCCCACAAAGCTCAAAGAACTGAAGCAACGTTGTAATGAAGAGTGGGCCAACATTCCTCCACAACAATATGAGAGACTGATAAAGTCAAGCAGAAAACAATTAGCTCACATTTGTGCTGCTAGAAGTGTTTCTAGTTATTCACAGGACTGTAGTTTGAATCTAAAGAAATGTGAAAGTGCACTGAAATTAACATAAAGTTATTGCAATTTTAAAAAAAAATCAAGAAATCTAAGAGGAAGAAACAATGTAAACCACACAATTGTTTTCCTTATATTCTCCACACGGCAATGCACATAACAGACATAAAATATTTGCATTTATCAATAGAAAATATACAATTTTTCCATAGTCATAGCCAGGCCCGATTACTGCCAAACCTGTGCTGAATCAATCACTTAAACAGGACCTGTCTGACAAAGTAGAGTAGACCAAAAGATCCTCAAAAACTACACATCATGGCGCAATCCAAGGAAATTCAGAAGCAAATAAGAAACAAAGTAATTGAGATCTCTCAGTCTGGAGATGCAACGTCAAGATGAACAGAATCCAGTTTCTGGGATCCTGAAGGAGAATGTCTGGCCATCTGTTCACGACCACAAGCTGAAGTGCACTTGATCCAAAGCACACCAACAAGTCCACCTCTAAGCAGCTTAAGTAAAACAAAATAAAGACTTTGGAATGGCTTAGCCAAAGTTCATACGTGAATCTGATTGAGGTGCTGTGACCTTGGAAAGGTGGTTCATACTCAAAAACCCTCCAGTGTGGCTGAATTACAACAATTTTGCAAAGATGAGTGGGCAGAAATTCTTCCAGCACCTCGTAAAGGACTCATTGCCAGTTATCCCAAACGCTTTATTGCAGATGTTTCTACTCAGGGTGGCCCAACCAGTTATTAGGTTTAGGGGGCAATCACTTTTTCCACACAGGGCCATAATAATGGCCGCCTTAATAATAAATGCCTTGATTTAGGAACTACTTTTAATGTTTACTTGTGCTATTTTGCAAAAAATAAAATCTCTGCAAAAACATCAAAACTGCTGACCATCTGACCTCAATATGAAATTATTAATCTTTTGACCAAAAACATTTAGATTTGTAAAAATAAAGAAACCATAGAGGAACAAACAATGTTGTTTGCTACGTTCTAACATGGCAATCTAAATAACAGTAATGCAAACATATATATTTATCAATAAAAACAGATCGCCTTTTCACTGTTACAAAAGTCAAGTACATCAATGTTTGTTCAGCTTTCATAAATGTAAGTTTGTAAGTACATAGTACATTTTTTGGTCCAACTTCTTTTAATACATGCAACACATTTCAGAACATTTGGGACAGAGACAACAAAAGACTGGAAATACTTCGTAAAAATCTGGTGAAACACTTTAAAGCCAGTGGGATTAAATGGGAAACATAAAATTTAATACTAGACAAAGACCGATTGAATCATGAAGCAAAGAATTAATAACTAAATCACAAGTAGAAAATGTTATGCAGATATTATTGGATAGATTTTGGTGTAGAAAAAAATGACAAGAAATGAAAAATGAAAGTTATCTGGTCTTTTTCTTTAAAGAGTAGCCTACTGCAGAGCAGCAACACTGACAAACACCATCATCACCAATACTGCAGCTAATACAATGATCCAGGAGGAAACTTGAAAAAGCAGGAAAAATGTGACACTGATCAAAATGAATACATCAATTATTGATCAAAGAGAAAATGCATACTAGCACAATGCATTGTTATTGCATCTCAGTTTCTCACCATCACTGATAATCTGACGTCTGCTGGACCTCAGGAATCGTCTCCATCACCTCTCTGTGAGGAGCAGAGAGCACTCGTGCTGCACATCCCACCTGTGTGCTGTGTTTACGTGAACCTGAGAGCACAGCTGTAGTGGTGACAGTGAATGTAGCGTTGGTGTTGGACACACTGACAGTGTTGTACTGTGAGAAGCTGAGGTGTTGTTGTGAGAGTGTTACAGTGGGAGCAGGTCGACCAGTGGCTGAACAGGAAACAACCCACTCTTCAGCAGAGTTTGACTCTCTGACATCAACAACAGGTTCATGCAGCTCTGTGAAGGATCAGAAGATATAAAATAAGGAGTATATTGTTAAAGATACATTGACTTCTAACACATGTAACGCATTAAGGTAAAATTTCTTACCATAAGGATGTGTTACACGATTTATAAACCCCAGTTTGTTAATTATTTGTTCATTATTCATAACTATATACTTAATTTTTTTAAAATTAAGTGTTTTTGGTCAAATGGAATTTCTTTTTGGGTAATTTTAGCCCCTTTTAGCCCTCTGCCAAAATGTTTTAACCTTTCTGTCTCTAACAGTAAAACATCGTTCCTTTATCTTCTGTGTCTGGTGTGTTGGTCAGGATTAGCTAGCTTGGCAAAAAGTTCACATTAAACAAAGTGTGTTACTGTGAGGTGTGTGTTCGTACTATGAGTCACAGCTCGAGTTTTCTTGCGGGTGAAGGTTTTTCACCTCGCTGTCATTCTTGCATAAAAGTGTTTGACCCCTTCAGGAAAAAAAACGAAATTTGGGATTATTTTTTGTTTTGTTCATTGTGTGTATTTGTTTCTACTTTTTACTTTTTCTTTTACTGTGTACAGCACTTTGGTCAACCTGTGTTGTTTTTAGACATGGTTATTGATTGATTGATTGATTGATTGATTGATATGTCTTTGATTAAAATACAGCCTACTCCACATCCTCCAAGTTACAGAGAAGAGGAACCATCTGGGGTGAACTTGTGCACTTGGTATTGGCTGTCATGGTCCCTGTGCCTCTCCGGCTCGCTCATGTTGGCCACAGGTTTGTTTTGTTTTCTCTCCTGCTTCCCTGGGTGGAGCTCATTGTGGGCTCTCACCCTTGGCCCACGTATCTGCGGTGATTTCTACACCTGTTGCTGATCAGGCGGCGTCCCCCTTGCCTATTTAACGCTGCGGCACGGAGTATTCGGCACTGGAACGTTGAACCTCCCATGTTCGTGCTCTCAGCTCTCCTAAGACAAACTCTCTCAGTGTTGTGTGGCATATTGATCTAATTGGACTCTTTGTGTTTAGATCTCCCCGGAACTGGTGGCGGACCCTGACCTGTGATCCCTGTGTGTGTCAACATAAGTGGAAATTGGAGCGAGAGTGGCTGTGGAGAAGCGAGTGTGCGTAAGAAGAGGAGTGGCGGAGTTTGGGCCGAGTGGGGAGCGAGTGTGGATTCCTTCCCCTGGAGCCCTGAAGCCCTGCCCCATGCACTGTATATACACATCACTGTGGTTTCCCTTCTGTGTTAATAAATTATCAACCCTTTGCTTGCCAGAACGCTGCCTGCGTCTGAATCCATCTGTTAGCCCTGACATTGGATACCTGGAAATCAGTGAAGGGACCATTAATGCTTCAACTTGTACACAGGTTTGAGAGCAACCACCCAAAAGCTTCTGCTAATAAACACTAGTCTGTGTTTGTGATGCAAATGTTTCTGGCTGTGTTCACAAACATTTAGTAAGGTGAGTGAGGAATATTAATACTTATTATTAGATCATTAGCAGACTGTAGAACTTGACTGCACGCCAAGGTGGCAGTTCAGCCATTTGATTCATGTTGCAGCAGCTCATGAGTGAATGAACATTGTGCAATAAAAGTACTTCTAGAAGTACATTTTTGCAAAAACGGACATTGTGGAGGAATGTAGGGAAGACACGAGGGAGCCCAATATTTTACTCAAACGTTAATCGCTGCATCACACAACTGAACATTCAAAGCGCCAAAACCTAACCCTCTCACTTCCCGTTACACTGGGTACGAGTGGAGCTACCTGGTGGTATGTACTTACATTTATTTAAATTTACTTGAGTAGGGTAGAGTCATGCTAATGACCTAATAATTTTATTCAGGTGTGTTGCAGCAGAGATACATTTAAAAGCTTCAGGACGCTGGCTCTCAAGGCCTGGACACCCCTGCTTTACACAAAGATGGGTTAAATCACAGTGCAAAGAATGAATGAATAAATGAAATATAAACAATAAATAATTATTAAATAGTCTTACACATCAATGTCATTGGTTGACTTTTGAAGTATTTGAATCCTTATTGGGTTCCCTGAGTGACAGAAGGATTAAAACACTTTAAAATCAGTACTGAAAATATGTGCAGACATTACTGGATAGATTTAGGGTTAGAATCAATAAATCACTATCATGTTAAACACTCTTAGAGTTCAAACCTTCGTAGAAACATAAGTCCAGTATTATGGAATGAAACCTAAAGGTGCATTTGAGGGTGCAAAACGTTTCGTCGGCATTGTTGTGTTTGTTTGGGAGAAAACGTACAAACACACAGTGCAGCACTTCAGAGTTACACTGCTAGCGATCGAAGATTTATGTAAATTCGACAAGCTAAACGCATTCTGTACTGTACAGCAGGAGTCCCCAACCTTTTTGCACCACAGACCACTTTAATGTCAGACGATATTTTCAGGGAACGACCTTTAAGGTGTAAGATGGAAACCTAAGCTAGAATAACACCCAACTAAATCCTAACTAATAATGGCAACACAAGAACTAAGCATATATTCAATATAATATAAGACCTCCAAAAACACACAACTCAAAATACTGGGTCACAGATCCAGCCCCCGACACATAACGCATAATAAACAGACAACCTGACAATGAACAAAAGG
Source organism: Mchenga conophoros (assembly GCF_057382185.1). NCBI lineage: Eukaryota > Metazoa > Chordata > Actinopteri > Cichliformes > Cichlidae > Mchenga > Mchenga conophoros. The sequence continues at coordinate 22,022,292 of NC_140528.1, read as the reverse complement.
AAAGTCACACAATATATACACAAAGGGATGATAAGGGAAATGGAAACACATGGGGACATAGCAGGGACAAATTAGATGTGATGAGACAGGAGAAAGCAAAACTGAACACACTGAACACAGGACACGAGACTTTCCAAATAAAACAGGATACAAACTAAGAGACACGGCTCGACACACATGGACCGGGGGCGAAACAGACATGGGAACACTGAGTGAATCACAAGGAGGGGAAACATCAATAAAACACAATGATGTGACTATGGTGACTATGGAGGAAGACCAAATACAGACGGGAAATTATTTTTGATAAAAGTAATATTAATTTGACTAATGGACAGGCAGTGATAAACAGCAAACAAGCTGCTTAGCTTTACAGTCTTTGTTTTATCATCTGCAACTCCTGCAGTGTGAAACAGTCTTGGTATGTCAAACATAAAAACATTTTAGATACCGCTTCATCAGGTTACATATATATACCGTATTTCTTCATCAGAGAATCTATAATGTATTAAACTAAAAGTGTACACCTGGTTTAAAGAGTATTAACTAAATAAGAACGTGACAACTTTCATTCATTAATGTAGCAGAGACAGAGTCTGACTAAAGGGACATCACAGTGAGACCTGTTTGATCTGCAGACACAGTCTCTCTCTACTAAGAGTGTGTTTGACTTTAACTTTCACACAAAATGATTCAACTCCTCTAAACCCTCCAACAAACATTTACAAATGCTTAGAAACATTTTGTGTTTCTAATTACTAATGTTCCCCAGCCCCAGCATTCCCACAAATCTGTCTGTTTCCTTTTTTAAGTTTCACTGTCTGTCTTCTAAACTTCGCTGATGCAGCTGGTCGTCTTTGTGTGAATCTGCGTGTGAAGGTAATCGAATCAGTATGTATTTTTTTCTGATAATATCAGCTGTGTGCAGCTTCGCTCCAGCACAAACCATAGCATTGTTCATGATGACAGATATGAACGAGGTTGACTTGTAACACCGCAGTTATGTGAGCCGTCATTTGTAAGCCTCTTAAACTTTCTTACACTTTTACACAAAGTTTTATGGTAGTGCTTCTTCTTCTTTGGGGATTTTTGTTCAACAGACTGAAAAAAGCTGTAATATATTTTTGAAATATATTTAAATTGGTATTTAAAGGACTATAGCATATTCTAATTAGATTTATGATACTGTGTTAAGACAGTAAAATTGTGCATGTGTGTGTTTGTGTGTCTGTCTGAATTTTGCTGGTACTGCACTGATTGATGATTGTTGATGATCCACCTGACTAGTATAAATTAGAGTTTTATATAACAGAACAAATTTGATATCTGTAAAAATATTTTTTAAATTCTTGCTTACTAGCTGACACTAAAGTTTTAACTGATTTCTCTTCTGGGACACCCACACTGTGTGCAGTTTCATCTCAGCCCACTGTGTGATTGCACATTAAAGGACATTTCTCCCCAAATTCAATAAGCTCAGTGGATTATCATAACAGCGTATCAACAATTCATTTAAGAAATCCTTCTTAGTTATTGTCATGAAAATCTCAGTGGATTCTTGACTTTGCTCGTCTACTCTACAGCCTGGATAGTTTCATTTCAAACTGCTGCCGTGTTTCTGCCAAATTAAAAAACAGTTCTACTCAAATTCAACAAGGTTCAGTTAATAAACAATGATTAACAAAAGATTTTGTTCATATTTCATTATATAATTCTGATCCATCAAAAATATTCCTTCTTAGAATAATCCTTTCTCTTATTGAAGATCGATTTATTTTTCTCATTTTGGTCATTCCTATTAACTCAGCCATTTCCTTAATCAATCCCACACCACCGCCCCCAAAACCATGGGAACACAGAGCAAGGAAAGCACAAAGTACACAAGAAGACGGGGACAATAAATACACACTGGATAATGAGACGAGAGGCAACGGGTGAGAGACATGATGCAGGAGAAAGCTACAATAGTCACAGGAAGCAACAGTTAAAACAATAAAACAGGAAAACATGGAGAACAAGGCTTAAATTACATAGAGGAGAACAGACTGGACAGGGGAACATGAGATAGATAAATGCAGACGAGACTGAGACACTGATGGGAACAAATCATTAACCAAATGGGGGAAGTAAAACTCAAAGCTAAGTTCACAAGACATGAGACGATAAAAAAGAGGAAATGATACACAGAGACATACGCAGACATGTAGAAAACAGAAAGGAAAATATAAGTGAATGGGAAACATGACAGATGGGGAAATCAGACAATGACAGACAAACAGAGAGACAAGACAGACAAAGGGACATAACTGAAGTACAGAAAGGGATCACAAAAGCAGATATTTAGTGTTACAAAACCAAGAAGACAAACTACAATATGAAAACAGGGTACATGGGATATAGTAAATCCTAAAGCAAACTATTAACCATCCTTATATACAAAGAGCCAAACTAAAACACAAAAGACTCTCGAAAACAAAAAGGCATCACAAAACCCTGAGGAAAAAAACAGCGATCCTCCATCAGCTTCAGCTTATCCTTTTCAGGGTCGCGGGGGCGCTGGAGCCTATCCCAGCTGTCATAGGGCGAGAGGCGGGGTACACCCTGGACAGGTTGCCAGTCTGTCGCAGGGCCAACACACAGGGATAGACAACGATTCACACTCACATTCACTCACACATTCACACCTAGTGGCAATTTGGATTATCCAACTAAATATCCCCACAAGCTGCATGTCTTTGGACGGTGGGAGGAAGCTGGAGTACCCGGAGAGAACAGCGATCCTAACAAATAATATTGCAGTGGTTGGAGATGAAACTTTGCGGACATGTAGTAAATGGACTGATTCTTATATAGTGTTTTTCTACTCTCCTGGAGTTTTCAAAGTGCTCTATACAACAGGCCTCATTCACACAAGCACTTCTAAACACAAGTGCAAACTAATCATCAGAGGGTAACTTGGGGTTAGTATCTTGCCCAAGGATATTTGGCATGCAGGCTGGGGAAGCCAAGGTTCGAGCCACCAACCTTCCAATCAGCAGCTGATCTGCTCTACCACCTGAGCCACAGCCACCCACCCATCACAAGTGGGTGAGGCTGGTTCTGATATGGTGCTTTTCTACTCTGAGCATTCAAAGTGCTTCATACAAATGACTCATTCAAGGACTTTTCCTGTGCAGAAGTTTTCTCTATCTTGGGGTTAGTATCTCGTATCAAACAACCAACCTTCCAGTTACTTCGTGACCAGGGGCCTGTTCTTCGTACCTCGCTAAGTAAGTTAGCTGGATTTGATTGTTGACGATTTCGCGTGATCTTGGATCGTTCGGTTCCCCGAAGCTCATCCGGGACTTGCTGTCGTAGCAACAGAGCCGTAAGCGTAAACCTGCTCGGGAGCAGGTTTACTTTATGTAAACAGGATTAGATCACGGCCACGCAGGTATGTCCGCTTCATTTATACGAAAGCAACAGCGATATTTCACCACTGTTTCACCATAAATAAATAACATCAATGTAACTAAAGATAATGCAGCACTTGATCCTTTTATTGATGTCACACAGATACATACAGGTCATTTCTATGTGATTATTACAGATGTAATTCATATTTCAGAGTAGTAATTGTAAATTACTTCGTGTAATCAAGATGAGAGACCACGGCTATAAAAGCGAAGGTGGATTTGGGAAGCCTGTCGCAGCCATGTCCTGTCCGTATACGCGAGCCACCCATTGCGGAAGGTGCAAGATTGATAAGGAGAGTCCTCAGAATTCAGCGTATATTGCGGGATAGACAGGATCCTTTAGCTCAGTGCGGCAGTGTGCTCATTGAGAGATATCGATATTCCCGTGAGGATATTATTCACTTAACCAACTTGTTGACGAGGGGGTGCAGGACCACCACCTGTCTTTTTTTGCTCTGCCCTTTTCTTGGTTGCTGTTATAAACAAACAAACTGATTATTTCAGGGTCTCTTTCCAAGAGACTAAAAGCAATATAAGTGATAAATATTACCATTCTGTGGAATATTCTTATATTTCACTTTTACTTGTTCCCATGTTCTAGTGGGTCCTGTTGTGGCTCTAATGTCAAAGGGGATATAATATAACATATTATAATATAATATAATGTAATATAATATTGGATAATATAGTGTGATATGAAATTACTTACGAGTTTAATTTGTCAGCAACTTTCTGCCAGCCCTCGCTCCTTGCTTTTGCAGCCTTTGCAGTGTTCCCTTGCGTTCTGATTAAACTCTGATACTCCTGAAATCCCTCACTCAAGAGTTCTTGCTCTGCTGCCGAAAAATACCGAGCGCGCTCCTTCGACATTTTCGCCGACCAATCAGAGAGTTGCCGATCAATGTTTCTACTATCGATGCGTAGCCCCTGTTAAGCCACCCAGTGATCTCACATTACTTCATCCAGCTGTACTAATCGTCAACAGCAGGTGTGTTCGGAGAACCGGATTAGCGAGCTCACGGTTAGCGCGATGATTTGGTCTTGGATGTAGTAAGTGACGTACGAAGAACGGGCCCCTGCTCTAACTCCTGAGCTACAGACAGAAGAGGAGTTTGTTAAGAATTTTATGACAACTGTCAAAGTTTTTTTTCTATTGTTTATTAAATTGATCTAATTAAATTTGAGTAGAACGCTCCTTTTATTTCTCTGAAACCTTGCAGCTTTTGGTGGTTAAACTGCAAATATATAGAGAAGGTAACCCAGAGGAAGAATGCACAGAGACTTTAAGGTCAGCTATCAAGAATCATTTTTACGCATTTTGATGCAATGTTATGATATTTGATGTTGAAATTGATTAGAAACGACTAATTTCATTTCTACAGAATTATGCAGTGTGGGTGTCCAAGAAGATGAATTCAGAATTTCATGTCAACTATCATATATGATTGAATACAGAACCTTCATACACCTACCTGAAACCATTTAAATGACATTATTGAGTTCTTTCAAAGTTTCTCCGTTTGAACAGAGTTGTTCTTTAATTTCTCGTGTCTCAAGCAGCAGTTTGAGGTGAAAATATGGATGCATGAAAGAGCAGCTGAGCCAAATGACAACTGAATTTCAACTATAAAAGATGATTTTCAGAAATATTTTACATTTTTTGAAGTTATTTTAGATTTGAATGAATCATGAATGAAGAAGCATTACCAGAAAAATTAAGAAGAAAAGACAACTTGAGTGAAAAACAAATGACACTGTGGCTTTATTTCTGTTAACTTCCTGAAAACCATGTGTGTTGTTATGTGTGTGATCAGCAAAAAGGGATAAGAAGCAGCACTACTGTAAAACTTAGCGTTGAAGCTCAAGTTTGGCAGATAACGGGTGGCAGGCGTGGCTCACACTTGACCACGGTGTTGGAGAAACTCTGAGCTCCGGGTCTTTATAATCACTCTGCGGAGCTCACAGAGACTGCAGGGAGGACAGGAGGACAGAGCAGACTTTGTGAATTATTTTTTATCTTAGATGTAATATAAATTCAACACAGGCCTCTGAGGAAAAGGATCGTGCTACAAACTTTCGTTTCTCTTCCAACAGAAAGCAGAGGAGTGGAGTTACTCAGAGACTGACTGGATTAAACACACCAAAGGTTTATATTCCAGTTGGACCGTATCTCTTACCAAGGTCTGCACTACGTATCAGGATTTGATCTTATTCAGGTAATATCAGGGTTCTTATAGGGGTTTGTTCACAATAGTAACTCATGTAGCCATTTTTCAGTCTCACTGACCAAACTTTTTACAACATGCTGCATTTTTAATAGTAAACTTCTGTTCAGTGCTTTTCCTGTCACACACTCATACATGTGTTTTGTCTGCAGCAGCAGCTGTGTTGTTGTTAGATTGTATTATCTGTTTAATCTCTTCAACATGGTTTTAGTTTTCTTTGTAAAGTCAGCAGCTCTGTCACTTTTCTCTGATTCCTCTTCTGCTCGACACTCAGCTGACACTCAGTTTCATTTCCACATTCATGAAGTTGTTGTCCAAGCGAATCACAGGCTCCATGATCGGTCAGCAAACTGTGTCCAGGCAGACAGGTTGGATAAGAATAACAGATTTATGTTTGATTACGCCCGTTTCCAATTCAGTTCCAGTCATTCCTGGCCCCAGGAGGTTGATGGGGGTGGGAGATGGGGGGCAGTGGGTTGTAAGCACAATGTAGATGAGTGGAGGCTTAATGTACTTAAACTTCCAGTCACAGTGAATCAGTGTGTGTCAGTGAATGCATCACGTGTGCTTCATGGCTCCATCTAGTGGACTGATAGTAGAAGTAGAGCAGCTGATGGCAGCTTCCTGTGCCTCACACTGCTGTCTGACTGCATTCAGCTGATATTTGGACAGCACACATGATGGAAAGGAGGATTTTGGTTTATGTGCACATGAATGATTTGTGTTTCCTCTGCAGGTGAAGGTAGAAAGTGTGTGTGAGCTGATGTGAATTGAGCAGCATGGATCAGTGTGAGGACAGAGAGGAGGGAGTCCCTCCCTCTAAAAGCACTCTGTGTGGGGAACATGAGAGCCAGACCAAAGCTCAGAGGTGAGATGACCATCTCTAACTGTCCATGACTCTTCTCCATGTCACAGCTCAGCACTCACATCACTGCTCCATCATTATTCACAGGAACCAGCCTGGACCTCCACCCAGCTCTGTGTCCTGTAAGAGTGACGTGTCTAAAGATGTCATCATTCATTTCAAAGTCTCTGCTGCAGAGAGGTGAGCTGTTAGGAACATGAACTCTCTGATTTAAATGATTTTGATGTTTCCTGGTTTCTAAAATGCATCTCTGTAGCAGAGCAGTGTCTCCAAGGACACACAGGCTCAGCTGTAACTGTCAGTTTATCTGGTTTAAGACACATTTGGACACAATTGGCTGTTTTTAACTATGTATTTTAATCAGAGGTGTAAATCTAGACCTCACACATCTGGATCCTAAACTATGATAGAAACAGCTGCTAGCAGTGGGTAGTTTGACTTTGATACGCTGCTCTAGAAAGCAAACAAAGGTTTGTGCAGCTCCTCTTCAGAAAAGTGTTCAGAGAGCAGCTGCTGTATTAGACAAAGGCTCGTCGTGTGAGCCCAGATGTGTGTAACAGCTGGATGAAGGAGAACCATCACAGTCGCGTCTCCATCCCGCCTTTATTAATGAACTTCCTGTTGCTTGCAGATGACAGGAACACAAAGTGTTTGTGCCACGTGATGCTGCAGGATTTGTTAACGTGTCCATGATGGTAACATCTCCTCGTCTAACTGCAAACACATGAGCGCTCCTAACGGCAGCTATCACAGCCACACAGGCAGACTGTGTCTCACTGTTGCATTCAGGGACATTTGTTTTCCTGTAAAAAGCTGAACTCTAATCTAAGAGGACTGTTACTGACAGGAAACAGCTGCATTATCTGCAGTCTGTGTGACCACAGCTGCTTCAATCACTTCATCAGAGAATTGATCATTGAATAAAACATGTTTGTGTCTGCAGAGGTCAGAGGTCACAGTCTGCAGGATCCAGCTGTCCATCTGTGAGGAGTGACTGGTCCAAAGTTTATCCTCCAGACTTCAGTGCTGAACCTGGACCAACGAGGTCAGAGACCTGTGATGACTCCTTTACATGTTTGTGTTTTCCTGGATAAATATGACCAAAGATTCATTAAAAAGGTAAAAAATATTACAGGTGTTCTTACAGGTCTTAATCACAGAGGTCTGATAAGTCTGGTGACTTTCACACTCAGCAATTTTGCTGCCTTTTATTTTATATTGGCCTTTTTAAAGCCCTTCAAAGTCTCCCACATTCATACAGAGCTTTTAACACCAAACTCCTTTACAGTCCTTCTCCTCTCACACACGATCACACGACTGATTTGTCTGCAGCAGCTGTGTTACTGCTAGTATTTTATTATGTGTGTAATCTCCTCATATTGTTCCTGTGGTTTAGTTTGACTTCCTTCTGCAAACTCAGCTGCTCTGTTGCTGATACACGTCTCCATGAATATGATTGATCAGATGCTGCCGACACCATGTGTTTCATGTGAGCGCTCAGCTGAAACCCTGGGTTGACTTATCGAGTTAATAACAAGCTTCACGTGACTGTGAATGCTAAAGTGAATCAGATAAAGGAAAGAGACCCTGCTAATGTTGGACTCACTTCTTAGTGTAGATCCCAGGAGGAAGTTCAACATAGCCATTCTTTGTGCTAGCTCGACCAAACCTGAGACCACAGTGCAGGATAATGATCATCATCTGTCTCTGTCAAGGACATTTAAAATCCACAAATAACAAACATAATTATATTTGATCATTAAAAATGATGATTAAACAAAGTGTCAAACATACTTAAGTAGAAGGACTGATGTTTGTGTTAAAATACCCTCTTAAAGCTGAAATACTGATTCAACTTCTTTACTCAAGTAAAGGTAAAAGAGTACAGGCTCTGAAATGTACTCACAGTATTAAAGTAAAAACGCCATCTTTGAAGGAAATTTCTGCCAGTTTTTGTGCAAAGTTACCTGAATTTCTACCTCCAACATTAATATGAGAAAATTATCTGAACTTTTATTCTAATGAATTTAATCAGCTTGAACATTTTGTAGCACAAAAGTAGAAAAAACCCAAAGGGAATCAAAAATAGCTCCGTTTGCTGTTGCCTGCATTGTAGATGGGCGGCTTTGCCTCAACACCTAAACAGGAAAATGAGTTTAGTCAAGTATTAAAGTGGGATTGAAGAGGTCAGGAAACCAAAGATCAGGTGTTGTGGTGCAGCATGGTCACAAGAATCATTTAGAAATGGGTCAAAATATTTTCTCTTCTAGATTTTTTGCACAGTCTGATGTGCTGCTGCTCTGAGGTTTACTGCTCTCTGTGTGCTTAGAAAACTGTGAGGTACAAGTAGATTTGACACAAGTTATAATGGCTGATTTCCATATAACGGTGGAATACAGGGACTTAATTGTTAAGTAAGAAGAAAGTTTGAAGCCTAATCTTGAAAGTAGAGATAGTGTCTGTCTCCTGAATCCAAACTGGAAGCTGGTTCCACAGAAGAGGGGCCTGAAAACTGAAGGCTCTGCCTCCCATTCTACTTTTAAATACTCTAGGAACAACAAGTAGGCCTGCAGAGCGAGAGCGAAGTGCTCTAATAGGGTGATATGGTACTACAAGGTCATTAAGATAAGATGGGGCCTGATTATTTAAGACCTTGAATGTGAGGAGCAGGATTTTGAATTCAATTCTTGATTTAACAGGAAGTCAATGAAGGGAAGCCAAAACAGGAGAAATCTGCTCTCTTTCTAGTCCCTGTCAGGACTCTTGCTGCAGCATTTTGGATTAGCTGAAGGCTTTTCAGGGAGTTTTTAGGACATCCTGATAATAATGAATTACAGTCGTCCAGCCTGGAAGTAATAAATGCATGAACTAGTTTTTCAGCGTCACTCCGAGACAGGATATTTCTAACTTTAGAGATGTTGCGCAAATGGAAGAACGCAGTCTTACATATTTGTTTAATATGTGCGTTGAAGGACATGTCCTGGTCAAAAATGACTCCAAGGTTCCTCACAGTGTTACTGGAGGCCACACTGCCCCTCTGATTGTCTCCCCCCAACTACTCTTTCAAGGATTGTCAGGTTGGAGATTGGCCTATAATTAGCTAAGACAGCTGGGTCTAGGGATGCTTTTTAAGTAAAGGTTTAACTACAGCCAGCTAGGGATGGGTACCGTTTAAATTTGTAAACCTGCTAAATCAGAATCAGTTGCTGATGATTGCTTTTTTCTTTTACATTAATCACATATAATCTTAACTCAAAGTGAACATAGACTTGATTGCTCAGATCAGCCAATTCAAAATGCTAATTCAATCAACTCTGAGTTCATGGCTAGACTCAGTTTGTTGGCCCTGCACCTTAAAACTATTCCCTGTTTGTCCCTCATGTTTTTTGGATATTGTTTTCACATCTTATGTCACGGCTAGCGGGGCGAGCCATGTCGAATTTAATAAAGAACCCAAGATGCCGACACTGCTGTGAAGTGAGTGAGCTTTATTGAAACGGTGAAGTGCAGTGAAGATGGCCTGTGCAGAAGCTAAGATAACCTCTACTGAAAAAACTACAAAACTAACCTGAAACCTTAAGCGGAGACACGGGGAGACAACACAGACGAACCAGCAACAAGCAGGAGAAAACAAAGGGCTCATATACACAAAAGAGCCATCAGGGAATGAGAAAAGGGAGACACAGCAGGATTCATTGGACATAACCAGACAAGGGGAAGCAAAAGTAGACACACTAACATAGGACATGGCACTGTCAAAATAAAACAGGAAGTGAACACAGAGACACAATACTAACACAGTACAGAGGGAACACAGAAACCAAAACCTCAGAACTAGAAAATCTTAATCAGAATGAAATTGTAACAAAAGACAATAACAATCAAAACAAAACCACTGAGTCCACAGACTCGGGACATACATCGGCTCAAACTGTGGTCATAAATATTTTGTACTTGTAAATCAGACTGTGTAGTTGTGAACTGAGTTTTGTAACATTGTGAAACAAAATATCTGGAAAGTTTATGTTTTTGCGTTCATTGATTTGTGTGTGCAAAAATGTAAAAATGTAATAAATGTAAGAAACATTAGAACTACTTTTGCTGACACAAAGTTTGGCGAGCACTGCAAGTTGGCACTTTAAACCAGTCACTGATATAAAGAGAGCACCTTGTTCCAGGGCATCTGAGCATGGAGGGAAAGCTTTATGCAGGAGATGGTAAGAGCTGTTGGGACTAAAGAAACTGAGCAGAAAACTACAGACATCTGGAAACTGAGTTGTTAGTTCTCAGTGGGATCAGCAGGACTAGCAAAGCTTCACCATGACAGTCATCTGATTGACTGAACCCATCTAAACATCACTTCATGGACCTTTAGCTTGTGTCTGTGTGTGGACAGACATAACATGAGCTAATTATACATTACTCCTCCACAGAGTGGACCAGCAGAGAGCAGAGGTTTCCACTGGTCAGTCTGCACAGCAGCATCAAACACACCTGGACTCTGTGGTTATGGTTTGTAGTACTACGTTTACATTTGTTCTTTTCAGTCACCTCTATGCTGCACTTTGTGGACCAGAGGATTGTCAGTGTGTCCAACATAAGTCAGAGTTTGGGCTCCATGATTTCAGTCAGATTGGGGTGACTGTAGCTCAGGAGGGGAGCAGGTCAGCTACTAGTTAGGTTTGTGAATCAAACCCTGGCTGGCAAATGTACTGGGTAACGTACTAAACCCAAGCTGCCCTCTGATGCATCCATCAGAGTGTGAAAGAAAGTATTTAAGCATAGAACAATGTGCTTGGTTGAATGAGGCATGTTGTATAAATGCTTTGTGTGCACAGAGTATCAAAGAGAGCTATATAAGAACCAGTCCATTTACCACTGGGTAATTCATATAGTCTTCTTTTCCAGCGGCTGGAGGACAACATCACCATGTTTGTGAAGAACGAGCTGAAGAAGATCCAGAAGCTTCTGAGTCCAGATCACCCAGAAACTTTAAAGAGCCAGATGGAGGATGAGGAGATGTTTGAAGGTGAGGATGAAGATGAAAGAAAGAGCTGCAGAGAAGCATTTCTGAAGATCACACTCCACTTCTTGAGGAGACTTAAGCAGCATGAGATGGCTGACCATCTGCAGAGCAGTAAGAGAATTTCTCTAAAGACTGAATATTGATCTTTCCTAATAGCTCAAGAAATGGACCAATAGACATTCATCCTTTCAGGGTACTGAAAGGCTATGATATTTATTGTATAATATTTTTTTCTGAATTTCTTACCTTCAGAAATATTTGCTTCACTCCGTAAACGTGAACTTAAAGCCCAACTGAAGAAGAAATTCCAGTGTGTGTTTGAGGGCATCGCTAAAGCAGGAAGCCCAACCCTCCTGAATCAGATCTACACAGAGCTCTACATCACAGAGGGAGGGACTGCAGAGGTCAATGAGGAACATGAGGTCAGACAGATTGAAACAGCATCCAGGAAACCAGACAGACCAGAAACAACAATCAGACAAGAAGACATCTTTAAAGCCTCACCTGGAAGAGACGAACCAATCAGAACAGTGCTGACAAAGGGAGTGGCTGGCATTGGGAAAACAGTCTTAACACAGAAATACAGCCTGGACTGGGCTGAAGACAAAGCCAACCAGGACATCCAGTTCATATTTCCATTCACTTTCAGAGAGCTGAATGTGCTGAAAGAGGAAAAGTTCAGCTTGGTGGAACTTGTTCATCACTTCTTTAATCAAACTAACGAATCAGGAATCTGCAGGCTTGAAGACTTCCAGGTTGTGTTCATACTTGATGGTCTGGATGAGTGTCGACTTAATTTGGACTTCAACAAAACTAAAATCCTGACTGAAACAAGAAAGTCCACCTCATTGGATGAGCTGCTGACAAACCTCATCAGAGGGAACCTGCTCCCTTCTGCTCGCCTTTGGATAACAACACGACCTGCAGCAGCCAATCAGATCCCTCCTCAGTGTGTCGACATGGTGACAGAGGTGAGAGGGTTCACTGACCCACAGAAGGAGGAGTACTTCAGGAAGAGATTCAGAGATAAGGAGCAGGCCAGCAGGATCATCTCCCACATCAAGAAAGCTCGAAGCCTCCACATCATGTGTCACATCCCAGTCTTCTGCTGGATCACTGCTACAGTTCTGGAGGATGTGCTGGAAACCAGAGAGGGAGCAGAGCTGCCCAACACCCTGACTGAGATGTACATCCACTTCCTGGTGGTTCAGGCCAAAGTCAAGAGTATCAAATATGATGGAGGAGCTGAGACAGATCCACACTGGAGTCCAGAGAGCAGGAAGATGATTGAGTCACTGGGAAAACTGGCTTTTGATCAGCTGCAGAAAGGAAACCTGATCTTCTATGAACCAGACCTGACAGAGTGTGGCATCGATATCAGAGCAGCCTCAGTGTACTCAGGAGTGTTCACACAGATCTTTAAAGAGGAGAAACAACTGTACCAGGACAAGGTGTTCTGCTTTGTTCATCTCAGTGTTCAGGAGTTTCTGGCTGCTCTTCATGTCCACCTGACCTTCATCAACTCTGGACTCAATCTGCTGGAAGAGCAACAAACAACTTGGAAGGTGTTTCAAACAAGAAAATCTTCAGAGAAATACTTCTACCAGTGTGCTGTGGACAAGGCCTTACAGAGCCCCAATGGACACCTGGACTTGTTCCTTCGTTTTCTCTTGGGTCTGAAGACTAATCAAACTAATTTGCAAGGCCTGATGACACAAACAGGAAGTAGCTCACAGACCAATCAAGAAGCAGTTCAGTACATCAAGAAGAAGCTCAGTGAGAATCTGTCTGCAGAGAAAAGCATCAATCTGTTTCACTGTCTGAATGAACTGAATGATCGTTCTCTAGTGGAGGAGATCCAACAGTCCCTGAGATCAGGACGTCTCTCCACAGATGAACTGTCTCCTGCTCAGTGGTCAGCTCTGGTCTTCATCTTACTGTCTTCAGAAAAAGATCTGGATGTGTTTGACCTGCAGAAATACTCTGCTTCAGAGGAGGCTCTTCTGAGGCTGCTGCCAGTGGTCAAAGCCTGTAAAAAAGTTCTGTAAGTTATAAAGTTTTTATTATTTAATTTGATTGGTATGTTATGGAAAAACACACTGCCATCAACTTCTGTTTTGTTTTGTCAAAATCACTGTAATATAATCACTGTACCTTTATATACACGTGACTTGTATTAATGCTGCTGCCCTCTTGTGGCTAAAGTGTAATTATGTTATTGTTATTAGGGAGGATTTGAGAGTAACATGCCATATGAGAGCATGAGGGTGGGAATGGATGTTTGTATCTGTGTGTGCCTGTATATCTGTGTCTATATGTCAGGTTGGGTGTCAGGCGCCACCTCTCTGGGGACATCTCAGGCCCTCCAAGGTTTGGAGGCGTATCTCCCCCTACCACCACTTCCCCTGCCAGTGGCGGACCCCCTCAGACATCGGTGCGTTGGTGGTTCTTTGTGTCCGGGGATGGGCGTCCAGGTACACACCGGCTCACTCCTTGGCGGCCGCTTATCGGGGCCTGGAGCCTGGGGCTCGCTCGGGCCACTTCGGAGGTGGGGTGCCCCCGGCCTCTCGGCCTGGGGCTTGGTCACTCAGGCGCAGCTGGCTGCTGGCGGAGCTCACGGGCGCGTCACTGCAACTCCCCCTGGCTTCTGCTCCGCGGCTGCTGAGTGAGCCCTCATCTGGGACTCTCCTCAGCTCTTTCTGGGACAGTGGCGCAGCTGCCCCTCTGTTGGTCTTCCTTGGTCTCTTGTGTTCTGGGGGCCTCTGGATGTCTGGAGTTTTGATCTCCTCCACACCTGCTTCATGCCCTGGAGGACGGGGCTGTGGCCCCCCCACACCCTCTAGCAGATTATTACATGAAGGAACCTTTTAAAAAACAAAAAACAAGCGCGTCCATGCTCACAGGTGTACACACGGGTGATCACACCCACAAACTACACCCTTTTTGGCTCCTACCTCAAAGCACACTGTGTTCTGTTGATCTTATGTGCTGCACAATAATGTTTAACATTTAGTATTTACTGTCATATTCCCATATATCATTGTGATGTTGTTTATTCTATTACTCTTGTTCTCTTCTGCTTGCTTTCTTTTTTCTTTCTCAGCAGGTGATCCAGGTGATTGATATATGAATTTTTTTTTCTCTGCCCGTTCTGTTGGTTCTTGTCTTTTGCCCTTCTCCCCCGTCCCTCTTCTCAGCTGTTTCTCTTTCCCTCTTTCTTTCTCCCCTTCTTTCCCCCAGTCAAGTCTGTCCCGTATTCAGTAAGTGAAAATAAAATAAACAATAAAAGGTGAATCAAATGGACCATTACGGCAAGGCTGGGATGGTCAGTTTGGTAAAGTAAATCCGTTGGGCATCTTTCTTTGCCTTTAGACAACAATTCTGATGGCAAAAGAGCCAAACGGGACAGGCCAAAAAAAAAAAAACAACAAAAAAAACAAACAAAGAGAGTAACATGCCAAGTGAGTCAGCACCTTCACTTTAGCTTAAAAATCCAAATTCTTACGTCATCAGTTATAGTTGCATGTATTCATTATCATAATTTAACCTTTAATATTGATGTCTTAAATTTATTTTGATTAAACTAGCAATAATTTTATGGTTTATTAAATAAATACATCACTAATGAATCATTTATTTCAGTAATTAATTAAAAAATATATTGATAATGAATTATCAGTTAATTTCATTTAAAATAATTCATTATTTATTTATGTACAATTCAAATTAGTTAATTGCATATTTTGTTGGTTTGTTTTCTATTTTAATTATTTTACTGACACATTTAATGAATTATTTAATGATGTATTTATTTAATTCACGTTGCTACTCCTGGCCCTGCATCACTGTTCATAAATACATTTTATTTGTCAGCTTCACCCATCAAAGTCAGGGGGCGGGGTTAATGCTGATCAAGTCAAAACCATTGCTTTGGTCTGGTGGGCGTTCTTTTAGTGGGCTTTTCTCAATACTAAGTAGGCCTACACACCAGGGTTTGGACATGTGTGGACCCAAACTATACTTAAACTTTTAATATTTTCTAGACAAGAATGTAGTGGCATAATCTTTAACCTCTTTTGGCTCCAAACAGAAGTGACAGACTTGAGCAGGGTTCATTTAAAGGCTGACAGAAGTGGAGTGGTGACGGGGAGATGTTTGACAGGACAGTGTTTCAGCCTCCACAGGTTCATGTTGTGCTCCATCAGTCAGTGAAGATGAAGTCAGTGCTGATGAGGCTGTAGAGTGTGTGAGGGATGTGAATGAGGATGATGAAGATCTGATGATAGCAGATAAAAACAGGCTGCAGAGACTTTGAGCCATACAGGGCACACAGTGTGTGTACAGAACAGCTGAAATCATTATGGAGGCCTCACTGGAATATGGAAGCATCACAGTACAGCTTCAGTGAAGCATTAAAGTCTCTGATATGAGATGAGAAATGAAGCAGCCAGAGCTTTTTCATGAGTGGAAATCCACTGTGACTGTGAGCTGCTGCTACAGCCTCCAGATTAGCCAGCAGCTCATCCTGCTCAACATTTTCTCACCAACTTTAATGGAAGTGTGATGTTTTCAGCTGGAGTGATGGTCAGGGTGGCCTCCCTCTCCTCTTCTTCTCCTCTTCCTCTTTCATTTGTAAAGCCACTTCTGCTGCTTTCATTCATTTGGAAGTCCTGTAGCTGAGTTTGGGAGAGACTAACAGCCTCGGCAGCAGAGGGGAGAAAGGCTGTAACACCACCACTTTACTCTGTTCTACCTGTCACATCATTTTATCAGGAAACAAATGTGCTGATGTTTTTACTATGTTTGTCTTGAAGATGTAAGAAGATCACATGGTGCTTTTTATTATTGTGTTGGTTTGTTTGCTGTCTCTTGGATGGAGCCCAGCTGTGCGTGGCCCCTGGGCCTGTGGTCAGAGTGTGTGCTGGATAATCCGGCCCAGGATGAGGCCAAACTGACATGGGATGAAATGTCTGTCACATAATTGAGCTTAGTGTAGTTTCATTTCTGCACAATTTAAAAACAACCAAAACTTTGTTCTGTCTTTTCTATGTTATACTGTAGACTTTCTTTGATACTGTGTCCAAAAGGAGCAGCTTTTACTTTTTGTTTCCTCTTCAGGTTGGATGATGGAAGCAAATGAGTGTGTGATGTTCTTTCAGTGTTGCACTTTGTAGACGCTCCCTGAGCACTGGTCTCACAGCCAGCTGCACATAGAGACCAGTGTTGTTAGTCCAGGTCAGAAGATGACTTGTTGGAATGAAAATGAGCTTGTAGTTTGTCTGCTTTAATAATGTGACTGGAAAAAGGTGTTGGACTTCAAATATGTCCATTTCTTTCACACTTCACCTTTAAAAGTGAAGCCTTGTGGTTCCTGGAAGGAAAAACACGACTTTTTCAAGTCTTTGTCCTGTTTTTATGAGAAATGTACGACTTTAATGTGAAACATTCAGAGTTTTTTTCTCTTGTTGTGTTTGTTTGAAGCTGCTTCCTGTTGGCTTCAGCTGTTTGGAGTTTCCATTTTCTAAACTTCTACATTCTGAACCTTCTTCAGCTCTGAACAGATGATGAAACACTGAATGATTTCAAGCTCACACTTTGTCTAATAAACTTACATCTTTCATTCTTTATACAGATTGAGGGGCTGTGGTTTGTCAGAGATCAGCTGTGATTATCTGGCAGCAGCACTGAAGTCCAACCCCTCCCATCTGAGACAGCTGGACCTGAGCCTGAACAACAAGCTGCAGGATTCAGGAGTGAAGCATCTGTGTGGTTTCCTGGAGAGTCCAGGATGTGGACTTGAAACTCTGAGGTCAGTCAGCATGTTTTAGTTGTGCTGAGATGAAGATGATGTGAAAGTTGTGCTGACACTAAACTGCAGACATCAGGCTGATATTATACTGATCCACACTGAGGATCTTCATGGTAAAGTCTGTTTTCTTCTTCTCTGGTTTAGTCCATTGACTGCAGCAGAACAATGTTCACATTTCAAACAGTGAGACTCAACGTATGGCCCGCGGCCCACACGCGGCCTGCCCACCTTCCCTGATTCAGAGAGAGGGGACCCTGATTAACTGTATAGTGTTCTTCCTCACAGTTCTAAGTATCAGACACAACAATGAATAATCCACAGCTGACTGTCTTTAGCAGGTCAAAGGTCACGGCACACAGCAGACAGTGGGAAATATTATAATTCTGATCATTTATCAGCACATATCCATATGTATAAAAACAAAGCTGACACTGTGAGACTTGATCAGAGGTGTGATCATCACAACAGAGGCCTTTGTGTCAAAGTCACTGAGGATCAAACAGAAACACATGAAGCAGATTTTCCTGTTCTGGCTTTTTATAGCAGAAAACCTTCAAAATATTCTGCAGTCCATCAAAAACTGAAGCAAACCATTAATCAACATGTGAACATGAGCTGATGCTGCTGAAGGGAAGCAAAGTTACAGAGGTTTGATTACAGACACAGCTGAGAGTTTGTAATCTGTCATCATTTTAAAAGGTTTAAATTTCTTCAGTATTGAACAGCAGAAATGAGGCTTTGTTTTGGGAGGCCGACAGCAGTGAACACAACAGCAGACTGGTGCGTAATAAGCAGTGAATAATGCAGGAAACAGATTTTTGAAGGTAAACTGTTCTTGAAGTACACTGAGAGAGAGAGAGCTGTGCAGGAAGTAAACGTCAAAGTCAGAGAGAATTCATGACGATGTTCATCAAACGTAAAGCGTAGTTTGGATCTTCTTCTGCTGCTGGTTCACTCAGTTTTGCTTGGAGACAGATTGTTATGGCCCGTCTAGGCGCGGCCAGACCACAACATAAAGGGTGATCCATCCCCGTCCAACCCCAAGCAGCACGTCACACACTTAATACTTTGTAACAGTGATTTATTTACAATGAGTGCAGTTAAACAAAGGAAGGGACCATATCATAACTTCAGGGTGAACCCAAGGCCAAAACAACAGACATAAGGTAGCCTATCTCAGGAATAAATACAACTTACCTACGCAAAAAGAACTAACTCAAACGACAATCACTTTCCTCCCTGCCTAACAAAAACAGGAGAAAACTGATCAAACAAAAAGGCGGTCCACCCCTACATGCTCTTACATTAACCAACATAGTGACACAGTTAACGGTCTGCCGGTTGGGTTGGGCCAAGGATGAATGACATGGCAGTCCCTGGAGGTATCTGCTTATCTGCTGCCAGCCATCCACCCTGGATGCACCAATCATGGAGGAGCACCTGCAAACTCAAATTTACATATAATTACGACAACAGTCGTAACACTGATGAAACCTGAAGCTTCAGGATTTGTGAGCTGTCCACTTTCAGCCCCGACGGCGTTTCCGTGTACGTGCCGTCGAGTGAACGATCCACGCTCTGTGTTTCCATCTTTGTGTGTTTAGCTGCTCTCATTTACTGTTTTATCCTCTAATGCTGGCTAATGTCAGCTGGTCCATGTGCAGCTGGCTGTGAGGCTCAGGGAGGGTCTACAAAGTGCAACACTGAAAGAACATCATCCATAAATATTGAGTAATAACTGGACTCTCATACAGCGAGACTCAAATGCCTTTAAACATCAGCTTATCCTGCTGATCCAAGTCCAACACTGAGTTTGTAAAAACATGTTTGTCAATCATTTTGTTTGGTTTCTGAGGAAAATGATTTAATAACTTGCTGCTAATACACAACATTTCATCATATTTCCTCATAACCCTCTTTTGTCTGACCATTTGATCCCATTTGAATTTGAAATAAAGGATCCACAGAGTTTGGTGACAATAATGACAGTAGATGTTTGTGTGAAAGTGCTGGAAGCAAATGAGTGTGTGATGTTCTTTCAGTGTTGCACTTTGTAGACGCTCCCTGAGCACTGGTCTCACAGCCAGCTGCACATAGAGACCAGTGTTGTTAGTCCAGGTCAGAAGATGACTTGTTGGAATGAAAATGAGCTTGTAGTTTGTCTGCTTTAATAATGTGACTGGAAAAAGGTGTTGGACTTCAAATATGTCCATTTCTTTCACACTTCACCTTTAAAAGTGAAGCCTTGTGGTTCCTGGAAGGAACATCTTCCTCATGCCAAAATACAAACAAAGGCTGAAACAGGAAGTTCCGGTTCAGAGGAAGGTCGCGCGCTGGACGGATCAATCAGTGGCCGCGTTACAGGACGCACTCGATGACGCAGACTGGGGCATGTTCAGAAACAGCTCCGACGATGACGCCAACGTGTTTACGGAAGCGGTTGTGGGATTCATCGGGAATCTAGCGGATGATACCGTGGAGACAAAGACTATCACAACGTTTCCCAACCAGAAGCCGTGGGTGGATAAAACCATCCGCGACGCTCTGAGATCCCGCACCGCTGCCTACAACACGGGACTCACGACGGGGGACATGGACCCGTACAAAGCCGCGTCATATAACGTGCGGAGAGCGGTGAAAGAGGAGAAGCAGCACTACGGGAGGAAACTAGAGTCACAACTCCAACAGAGTGACTCTAGGAGCCTGTGGCGGGAACTAAGGACAATAACGGACTATAAAGCACCAACAACTGGTATGACGAACGCGGCCGTGACTCTGGCAGACGAGCTGAACACTTTCTATGCTCGCTTCGAGGCTGCAGCTAAGGTCTCCAACAATGCTAGTGTTAGCGGCGCTAACGGCTGCAGACAGGAAGATTCTGCCAGCACCGGAAACGTGCTCGTCATCTCCGAGCATGAAGTAAGGAGAGCCTTCAAGAGAGTGAACACCAGGAAAGCAGCAGGACCAGACGGCATCCCAGGTCGTATCCTAAGAGACTGCGCATACCAGCTAGCTCCTGTGTTCACTGAGATATTCAACATCTCTTTATCTCAGTCGGTGATCCCCACATGCTTCAAAGAGTCCATCATTGTTCCTGTCCCGAAGAAACCCCACCCTGCTTCTCTCAATGACTATCGCCCTGTAGCCCTCACCTCAGTAGTGATGAAGTGCTTTGAACGCCTGGTCAGAGACTTCATCATTTCTTCACTACCAGACACACTGGACCCACTACAGTTCGCTTACCGTCCAAATCGTTCCACAGACGATGCCATCTCTCATCTCCTCCACACATCACTCACTCACTTGGACACTAGAAGGGGGAATTATGTTAAAATGCTCTTCATAGACTACAGCTCTGCATTTAATACCATAATTCCCTCCACACTCACCACCAAGCTGGAGCATCTGGGACTCAGCTCATCTATGTGTCAGTGGATCTCCAACTTCCTAACTGGCAGACCACAGGCAGTAAGGATGGGCGGACATGTCTCAGCCTCCACCACTCTCAGCACTGGAGCCCCCCAGGGGTGTGTTCTGAGCCCCCTGCTGTACTCTCTGTACACATATGACTGCGTGGCCACTACCAGCTCCACCACCATCATCAAGTTTGCTGACGACACCGTCGTGGTGGGCCTGATCTCTGATAACAACGAGACGGCCTACCTGAAGGAGATTAGGAATCTGGAGAACTGGTGCCAGAGGAACAACCTCCTTCTAAACGTCAGTAAGACAAAGGAGCTGATAGTGGACTTCAGCACTAAGCAGGAGAGGAACTACCAGACCCCTGTCATCAACGAGTGCCCAGTGGAGAGAGTGGACAGCTTCAAATACCTCGGAGTTCACATCACGCAGGACCTGTCATGGTCCTGTCACATCAACACCGTGGTGAAAAAGGCCCGTCAGCGTCTCTACCACCTCAGACGCTTGAGAGACTTCCAACTGCCCTCCAAGGTGCTCAGGAACTTTTACTCGTGCACCATAGAGAGCATCCTGACGGGAAACATCTTAACCTGGTTCGGGAACAGCACCATGCAGGACAGACGAGCTCTACAGAGGGTTGTGCGGTCAGCTGAGCGCACCATCCGCTCCGAGCTCCCTGACCTGCACTCAATCTACAGCAGGCGGTGCTGGACCAAGGCCAGGAAGATCGTGAAGGATCTCAGCCATCCCAACAACAGACTGTTCTCTCTGCTGAGGTCAGGAAAGCGATTCCGCTCCCTGAAGACCAACACAGAGAGACTGAGGAGGAGCTTCTTCCCGCAGGCGATACGGTCTCTCAATCACACCACCACACAGTACTGACCCACACATATGGTTCTTACACACACACTGGACTTTCTGGACATTGTTTTATGATAAAATTTTTATCATTAGAAAAAAAATTACCAATAATCATCCCACAGATGTAATATTATCTACAGCTACTCTTAGTACCATTGATATTAAGTTAGACTCTTTTTCTCCAATTGATCTTTCTGAGTTAACTTCAATAATTACTTCCTCCAAACCATCAACGTGTCTTTTAGACCCCATTCCTACAAAACTGCTCAAAGAAGTCCTGCCATTAATTAATTCTTCGATCTTAAATATGATCAACCTATCTCTAATAATCGGCTATGTACCACAGGCCTTCAAGCTGGCTGTAGTTAAACCTTTACTCAAAAAGCCATCTCTAGACCCAGCAGTCTTAGCTAATTATAGGCCAATCTCCAACCTTCCTTTCATATCAAAAATCCTTGAAAGAGTAGTTGTCAAACAGCTAACAGATCATCTGCAGAGGAATGGTTTATTTGAAGAGTTTCAGTCAGGTTTCAGAGCTCAGCACAGCACAGAAACAGCTTTAGTGAAGGTTACAAATGATCTTCTTATGGCCTCTGACAGTGGACTCATCTCTGTGCTTGTCCTGCTAGACCTCAGTGCAGCGTTCGATACTGTTGATCATAATATCCTATTAGAGCGATTAGAACATGCTGTAGGTATTACAAGTACTGCGCTGCAGTGGTTTGTATCATATCTATCTAATAGACTCCAATTCGTGCATGTAAATGGAGAGTCCTCTTCACACACTGAGGTTAATTATGGAGTTCCACAGGGTTCAGTGCTAGGACCAATTCTGTTTACATTATACATGCTTCCCTTAGGCAGTATCATTAGAAGACATAGCATACATTTTCACTGCTATGCAGATGACACCCAGCTCTATCTGTCCATGAAGCCAGATAACACACACCAATTAGTTAAACTGCAGGAATGTCTTAAAGACATAAAGACCTGGATGGCCGCTAACTTTCTGCTTCTTAATTCAGATAAAACTGAGGTTATTGTACTCAGCCCTGAAAATCTTAGAAATATGGTATCTAATCAGATTCTTACTCTGGATGGCATTACCTTGGCCTCCAGTAACGCGGTGAGGAACCTTGGAGTCATTTTTGACCAGGACATGTCCTTCAACGCACATATTAAACAAATATGTAAGACTGCTTTCTTCCATTTGCGCAACATCTCTAAAATTAGAAATATCCTGTCTCAGAGTGACGCTGAAAAACTAGTTCATGCATTTATTACTTCCAGGCTGGACTACTGTAATTCATTATTATCAGGATGTCCAAAAAACTCACTGAAAAGCCTTCAGCTAATCCAAAATGCTGCAGCAAGAGTCCTGACAGGGACTAGAAAGAGAGAGCATATTTCTCCTGTTTTGGCTTCCCTTCATTGACTTCCTGTTAAATCCAGAATTGAATTCAAAATCCTGCTCCTCACATACAAGGTCTTAAATAATCAGGCCCCATCTTATCTTAATGACCTTGTAGTACCATATCACCCTATTAGAGCGCTCCGCTCTCGCTCTGCAGGCCTACTTGTTGTTCCTAGAGTATTTAAAAGTAGAATGGGAGGGAGAGCCTTCAGTTTTCAGGCCCCTCTTCTGTGGAACCAGCTTCCAGTTTGGATTCGGGAGACAGACACTATCTCTACTTTTAAGATTAGGCTTAAAACTTTCCTTTTTTCTAAAGCATATAGTTAGGGCTGGACCAGGTGACCCTGAATCCTCCCTTTGTTATGCTGCAATAGATGTAGGCTGCCGGGGGATTCCCATGATGCATTGAGTTTTTCCTTTCCAGTCACCTTTCTCACTCACTATGTATTAATAGACCTCTCTGCATTGAATCATATCTGTTATTAACCTCTGTCTCTCTTCCACAGCATGTCTTTATCCTGTCTTCCTTCTCTCACCCCAACCGGTCGCAGCAGATGGCCGCCCCTCCCTGAGCCTGGTTCTGCCGGAGGTTTCTTCCTGTTAAAAGGGAGTTTTTCCTTCCCACTGTCGCCAAAGTGCTTGCTCATAGGGGGTCATATGATTGTTGGGTTTTTCTCTGTATCTATGAAGCGCCTTGAGGCGACTTTTGTTGTGATTTGGCGCTATATAAATAAAATTGAATTGAATTGAATTGTTTTCACTTCATCACTTAAATCACTGCTGCTGTTATTGTGTATATATTTATTTATACTTCTTTATACTTCTTGTGTGTTTTGTTCATACATTCTTATATAGTTCTATATTGTGTATTTTGTTGTACAGTTATTTTATTTTCAATTTAATTTATATATTTTATCTTATTCTTTCCCAGTGTGTTGTACAGTTATTTCATTTTTAACCTTAATTTATATTTTATTCCTTCCTAGTTAAATTTACCCTTTTTAATTTTTCATATTTATTTCCTATCTTATTCATAGCCTTTTTGTTTTCTTTAGGTCACGAGCAGTTGTCCAAGCATTTCACTACATATCGTACTGTGTATGACTGTGTACATGACAAATAAAAATTTGAATTTGAATTGAATTTGAAAAACACGACTTTTTCAAGTCTTTGTCCTGTTTTTATGATAAATGTACAACTTTAATGTGAAAGGTTCAGAGTTTTTTCTCTTGTTGTGTTTGTTTGAAGCTGCTTCCTGTTGGCTTCAGCTGTTTGGAGTTTCCATTTTCTAAACTTCTACATTCTGAACCTTCTTCAGCTCTGAACAGATGATGAAACACTGAATGATTTCAAGCTCACACTTTGTCTAATAAACTTACATCTTTCATTCTTTATACAGATTGTGGGGCTGTGGTTTGTCAGAGATCAGCTGTGATTATCTGGCAGCAGCACTGAAGTCCAACCCCTCCCACCTGAGACAGCTGGACCTGAGCTGCAACAACAACCTGCAGGATTCAGGAGTG
The DNA here is from genome assembly GCF_057382185.1 of Mchenga conophoros. NCBI lineage: Eukaryota > Metazoa > Chordata > Actinopteri > Cichliformes > Cichlidae > Mchenga > Mchenga conophoros. Next base: position 21,997,694 of record NC_140528.1, on the reverse strand, counting down.
AAGCATCTGTGTGGTTTCCTGGAGAGTCCAGGATGTGGACTTGAAACTCTGAGGTCAGTCAGCATGTTTTAGTTGTGCTGAGATGAATATGATGTGAAAGTTGTGCTGACACTAAACTGCAGATATCAGGCTGATATTATACTGATCCACACTGAGGATCTTCATGGTAAAGTCTGTTTTCTTCTTCTCTGGTTTAGTCCATTGACTGCAGCAGAACAATGTTCACATTTCAAACAGTGAGACTCAACGTATGGCCCGCGGCCCACACGCGGCCTGCCCACCTTCCCTGATTCAGAGAGAGGGGACCCTGATTAACTGTATAGTGTTCTTCCTCACAGTTCTAAGTATCAGACACAACAATGAATAATCCACAGCTGACTGTCTTTAGCAGGTCAAAGGTCACGGCACACAGCAGACAGTGGGAAATATTATAACTCTGATCATTTATCAGCACATATCCATATGTATAAAAACAAAGCTGACACTGTGAGACTTGATCAGAGGTGTGATCATCACAGCAGAGGCCTTTGTGTCAAAGTCACTGAGGATCAAACAGAAACACATGAAGCAGATTTTCCTGTTCTGGCTTTTTATAGCAGAAAACCTTCAAAATATTCTGCAGTCCATCAAAAACTGAAGCAAACCATGAATCAACATGTGAACATGAGCTGATGCTGCTGAAGGGAAGCAAAGTTACAGAGGTTTGATTACAGACACAGCTGAGAGTTTGTAATCTGTCATCATTTTAAAAGGTTTAAATTTCTTCAGTATTGAACAGCAGAAATGAGGCTTTGTTTTGGGAGGCCGACAGCAGTGAACACAACAGCAGACTGGTGCGTAATAAGCAGTGAATAATGCAGGAAACAGATTTTTGAAGGTAAACTGTTCTTGAAGTACACTGAGAGAGAGAGAGCTGTGCAGGAAGTAAACGTCAAAGTCAGAGAGAATTCATGACGATGTTCATCAAACGTAAAGCGTAGTTTGGATCTTCTTCTGCTGCTGGTTCACTCAGTTTTGCTTGGAGACAGATGAAACCTGCAGCTTCAGGATCTGTGAGCTGTCCACTTTCAGCCCCGACGGCGTGTCCGTGTACGTGCCGTCGAGTGAACTATCCACGCTCTGTGTTTCCATCTTTGTGTGTTTAGCTGCTCTCATTTACTGTTTTGTCTGTTTGCTTGTTGTTGAAATACTTTTGGGAGCTTTAACCTGAGATTCTGGCAAAATACATTTATATTAAAAATCGATTCAGGATTGAATGAAGTGAAGAATCTGGCATCGTGGTGCCAGGACAACCACCTCCAGCTGAACGTCAGCAAGACCAAGGAGCTGGTGGTGGACTTCAGAAGGGGTCAGCACAGAGACTACAAGCCCATTATCATCAATGGAGCTCCAGTGGAGAGGGTGCAGTCCTTCAAGTATCTTGCTGTCCACATCTCCTCAGACCTGACATGGGCTGCCCACATTCAGGTCCAGACCAAAAAGTCTAGGCAGCGCCTGTATCACCTACGACAACTGAGGAAGTTCAGGGTCTCTCCAAAGATCCTCAGGATTTTCTATACAGGCGCTGTGGAGAGCATCCTCACACAGAACATGACATCGTGGTTCAGGAACAGCTGTGTGAAGGACCAAAAAGCTCTCCAGAGAGTGATCCGTACAGCAGAACGCTGCTGCAGGATTGCTCTCCCCCCGCTTCAGGACACCTACACCAGGAGATGCCGGACTAGAGCAGCGCAGATACTGAAGGACCCGTCCCATCCTGGCAACAAACTGTTCCAACTTCTGCAATCTGGTAGAAGGTTCCTCATCATCCGGGCAAGGACAGAGACACTCAAGAGGAGCTTCTATCCCCAAGCCATCCGTGCCCTAAACACACACACCCGCCCTCTCACATCATCTATAATTGACTGAGACAGGACTCTCTTCCAGACACTAAACCAAGGCACAATGTACATTTCAATTCCTTTAATTTTAAATATGTTTATATTGTCCATCCTGTAAAATACTCAGATGTCTATTCATATTAATGTACAGAATTCACCTGCTTGCTGCTACTACTGAACATTCACCCAATGTATATACTATATATATGTTTTTCCTCTACACCCCCCCTCCCCAATTTTTTATTTTTTTTTGCACATGTCGAGGAGTGTGTCAGGCTACATTTCACGGTGTGTTATACTTGTATAACTATGCATGTGACAAATAAAGAACCTTGAATGAATCAACATCGCTTTATTCAAATTAAAACCATTTAAATAGGAAAATCCATTTTTTACACCTGCCTCTAATGCTGGGTAATGTCAGCTGGTCCATGTGCAGCTGGCTGTGAAGCTCAGGGAGCGTCTACAAAGTGCAACACTGAAAGAACATCATCCATAAATATTGAGTGATAACTGGACTCTCATACAGCGAGACACAAATGCCTTTAAACATCAGCTTATCCTGCTGATCCAAGTCCAACACTGAGTTTGTAAAAACATGTTTGTCAATCATTTTGTTTGGTTTCTGAGGAAAATGATTCAATAACTTGCTGCTAATACACAACATTTCATCATATTTCCTCATAACCCTCTTTTGTCTGACCATTTGATCCCATTTGAATTTGCAATAAAGGATCCACAGAGTTTGGTGACAATAATGACAGTAGATGTTTGTGTGAAAGTGCTGGAAGCAAATGAGTGTGTGATGTTCTTTCAGTGTTGCACTTTGTAGACGCTCCCTGAGCACTGGTCTCACAGCCAGCTGCACATAGAGACCAGTGTTGTTAGTCCAGGTCAGAAGATGACTTGTTGGAATGAAAATGAGCTTGTAGTTTGTCTGCTTTAATAATGTGACTGGAAAAAGGTGTTGGACTTCAAATATGTCCATTTCTTTCACACTTCACCTTTAAAAGTGAAGCCTTGTGGTTCCTGGAAGGAAAAACACGACTTTTTCAAGTCTTTGTCCTGTTTTTATGAGAAATGTACGACTTTAATGTGAAACATTCAGAGTTTTTTCTCTTGTTGTGTTTGTTTGAAGCTGCTTCCTGTTGGCTTCAGCTGTTTGGAGTTTCCATTTTCTAAACTTCTACATTCTGAACCTTCTTCAGCTCTGAACAGATGATGAAACACTGAATGATTTCAAGCTCACACTTTGTCTAATAAACTTACATCTTTCATTCTTTATACAGATTGAGGCGCTGTGGTTTGTCAGAGATCAGCTGTGATTATCTGGCAGCAGCACTGAAGTCCAACCCCTCCCATCTGAGACAGCTGGACCTGAGCCTGAACAACAAGCTGCAGGATTCAGGAGTGAAGCATCTGTGTGGTTTCCTGGAGAGTCCAGGATGTGGACTTGAAACTCTGAGGTCAGTCAGCATGTTTTAGTTGTGCTGAGATGAAGATGATGTGAAAGTTGTGCTGACACTAAACTGCAGACATCAGGCTGATATTATACTGATCCACACTGAGGATCTTCATGGTAAAGTCTGTTTTCTTCTTCTCTGGTTTAGTCCATTGACTGCAGCAGAACAATGTTCACATTTCAAACCTTCAAAGAAGAAGAAAAATCCTCCACTGGATAATTCACTGTGAAACTCTCCAACTCTTCATTCCACCTTAAAGTCTGTCTGACACTGAAATCCAAAGCAAAATGTGCGTTTGCTTTACAGACAGCAGTCCAACACAAACATACACACATCATCCAAAACACAGTCCAACATCCAAATCTCCTCCACTGCCAGCATGAATGATGGGAAAGAGAAGGAGGAACACTCTGACATTCAGGGTTAGAATGAGTTTCATGAAGCAGACTGTGAAGATCAAAGCTGCATTAGAAAGCTTACATGAATGAATGAGTGGACAGAAGTGGACAGAGATCATCTGAAGCACTTCAAAGGCTTTAAATCAGCACATTTCTCTTTATTCTTTATCAACTCTGTTAGTTTCTCTCAGTTTTCTGTGGAATGAAGCTAACAGCAGGCTAATAAGATGCTGACCAATAGGTTTCTATTAAAGGTTGTAATTTGTATATGAAAAAGTGCTTTGGCTCAGCAGGGATCAGCTTACAGGTAGAATACAGCTGCTGGATGGGATTAGCATGTCATAGCTATCTACCAAACTGCTAACTGGGGGATTTCAGGCCATCTATGGATCATTTTTGCTAACTGTTTATTCAGCTTAGGCTCACAGGGCTGCAGCCTGTGCCCTAGCTGTCATAGGGCAAGAGGCGTGGTCCACCTGCACAGGTGAGCAGTCCATCACAGGGCCAGCAGAGAGAGACAGAGAAGCACTCTCTCACATCCACACCTACAGCCAATTTAGAAGCACCAATGAACCTAAGCAGCATTTCATTGGACTGTGGGAGAACATCCAACCTCCACAGAAAGGTCAACAAGCTTCAACCTACAACCTTCTTGCTTTAAGGCACTAGTGCGAACCACTTTTCCCCATTTCAGCCCAAATCCTGCATCTTCCTGTTTCTGACTCCAGGCCAGCTCCACTAACACTTTCTCATCAGACACTGCCACCTAGTGGAGGAAGTCTTAGTTCCATTTGAAGCTTCAGATTACAGTTAGTTCCTTTACAAAGAGGTGGAGGTGGTGGGGCCACAGCACCATCATCACTGAGTGCCATAGGACACTTAACCTTTGTTTCCATATGCTGGGAACTTCCTGTTGTTCCAAGGAGGACTGGAAAATGTGTGAAAATCTCCCAGTCAGTTCCTCACAGCACACTTCAATCATTTCCCTCCCACAGCATCAGGACCAGGGCTTTTTCTCTCTTTGCTCCCACTAAGAGATTTCCACACAAACACCTCATCAGTGGGACTCTCAGAGCTACCAGCCCTTTGCTACAATCACAAAGCTCTTCATTGAAATCAATGATATCAAAGCTGGAATCAAATGAGTCCAAGTCTTCTGCTGATTCAGCATCACATTCATCTTTGCTCCTTGTTCTGCATCCCCACCATGGACTTCATTCCTTTCCAAGCCAGCCTTGAGTGTCCTTTATTCAGCTCATCCTCTGCTTTACTTTTACACCTGATTTTAGCTGCTTTATCTCTCTTTCAACAAGTTTCTGTGCCTCAATCTTTTTCTTCTCTTCCTCATAACAAGACAGCTTCTTCTGCCTGAGAACATGTTGGAGTGATTTACTAATCCAGGGCTGCTTATTGGGGAAAATACTTCCTGTTTCCAAAGTAATCCCCATTTTTCCCAGAAAGAAATGTAAGTAGAAATCGATGATCTAAGTGAGAACATGAGCCTTTAAAAAGGCCCAGTGGGTGCAGTCAAAGCAGTCCCTCAGTCCCAGTATAGAGTCTTTGGTCCAGACTGGAACAACTGTGTGCCCAGTTTGAGCTCTCTTCAGTCCTGTGACCTGACAGACCCAGAGGGGCCATCACATCACATTTAGAAGCTCCCCTAATGGAGCCACAACACATGTCCAACACTTAGTCTGTCTTGTTGGACCAACTGGAAGAAATGATTCAAGGACTTAGTCACAGAACAGAGATTCAAATCTCCAAAATCCAACTGGCTGCATCAGGACATATAGTCTGAAACTCTGCACAGTTTCCTGTTTGAAGCTGCTTCCTGTTGGCTTCAGCTGTTTGGAGTTTCCATTTTCTAAACTTCTACATTCTGAACCTTCTTCAGCTCTGAACAGATGATGAAACACTGAATGATTTCAAGCTCACACTTTGTCTAATAAACTTACATCTTTCATTCTTTATACAGATTGATGGGCTGTGGTTTGTCAAAGATCAGCTGTGATTATCTGGCAGCAGCACTGAAGTCCAACCCCTCCCATCTGAGACAGCTGAACCTGTTGGGAAACAACCTGAAGCATCCAGATGTGAAGCAGCTGTCTGATCTTCAGCAGAGTCCAGACTACAGACTGGAGACTCTGCTGTAAGTAGAGTGATGGAGTGAGTGGGTGGTGCTGTCAGCAGTATTGTACTAAACACAGTCAGTATGAAACAAAGATCCAGTGTTTCCTGTAAAGCTGCAGCTTCTCAGTGAAGCTGTGAGAGGAGAATGGTGACAGGCTTCAGGATTGGACACAAACACTTCCTGTTTCTGACCTTTATGGTCACTATGGTAACGGCTGACACGCTCTGATCAAACACTGTCAACAGCCAATCAGCTCTCTGAACAAAGCAGCACGCAGACCAATGACTGCATTCATTTCCAAGTTTAAAGCAGTGAAGAACACAGTCTGTAGGTGAGGAAGAATTTAGTGAGAGCAGATGTTTGGATGGAATTCCTCCAGTTAACAGCTGGAACCGTCCATCTGGATTGTTGGGCTTGTTGTTGGGGTTCCTACTAGAGATGGACCGATCCGATATTACGTATCGGTATCGGTCTGATACTGACCCAAATTACTGGATTGGATATCGGTGAGAAATAAAAAATGTAATCCAATCCATTAAATATCAATAAAGCACCTCACAAAACTTGCTACACGGCGTAACTCGGCTCATAACCGTAGCACGTCGCAGCAGTATGCATCACGTGATAGAGCTGTTGTGTGTATTTGTAGCCTCACCAGCATTTCGTCTCCGAGGAAGTCATCCCATAGAGAATTAAAGCAAGTGTGTAAGTTCATCTCTGAATGTTTGTAAAGCATTCAGAGATGAACTTAACAACCAATTAATGGAGCCACTGCCTCTCGCTCTCCGGCTGCTACTTGCCTAAATCAGCCACAATTGTCCCACTGCCAAAGCGTACTAACATTAGCAGCCTCAACGACTACCGACCAGTTGCTCTAACATCTGTTATAATGAAGTGCTTCGAGAAACTGGTCCGACGTCACATCATGTCCTACTTGCCACCCACACTCGACCCTCTCCAGTTTGCATACAGAGCTAACAGATCAACTGAAGATGCGCCACATCACCATCTCTCACCTGGAAGTGCAGGGCCGTTACGCCAGGCTGCTCTTTGTTGACTTTAGCTCTGCTTTCAATACGATACTCCCGGACAGACTAATAGTTAAACTGCTGGAAATTGGACTTCCTTCCACCACCTGCCGCTGGATCAGAGACTTCCTCTCAGACCGTGTACAGAGAGTTAGAGTGGGGCCTCATCTTTCCTCAGCCCTCAGCCTCAACATCGGCTCTCCACAAGGCTGTGTACTGAGTCCCCTACTGTACACTCTGTACACACATGACTGTGTTAGTTCCCACCCAGACAACACAGTCATCAAGTTTGCAGATGATACCACCGTGGTGGGGCTCATCTCAGGGGGAGATGAGACTGCATACAGAGCTGAAGTTCAGAGGATGTCAGATTGGTTGATTGAAAAGTGTGCTGACATATTGCATCAGCTGCACCACAGCACACAGAAAGGCACTCCAGAGGGTCATCAACATGGCCCAAAAAATCATTGGACATCCTCTTCCCTCCCTGAAGGACCTGTACAGCACTCGCTGTCTCAAGAGGGCACGCAGCATCCTTCGGGACTGCACACACCCAGGACACCGGGTGTTTAAGCTGCTGCGGTCTGGCAGGAGGTTCAGGCTGCTGAGGTCCCGAACAAATAGACTCAAGGACAGCTTTTACAACAGGGCAATAGCCCTGATCAATGTAAATAGCTGACCTGACTGGATACCTCCCTGGACTTTTTAGGGGGGAGGTAACAATGTTTAAAACGATAACAATAATATTTATATTTATAACAAGGTGCAATAATAATTAATGTGCAATAATAACAGTGTGCAATACACATACACTTATTCTTCTTTTTTATACTAAGTTAATATACTGTGTTGTGTTGTGTTGTTTGTTGCGTTGTGATGTGTCATATCGTGTCGTGTTGTGTTATATGTAGTGCCGACGTAGGACAGTTTTTCCAATTTCATTGTACTACTGTACTATGTATGACTGTGCAATGACAATAAAGAGTTATCTTATCTTATCTTATCTTACTTCAATCGTGAAACTGCTTAATGATCAGCTGATCGGCTTTTCTGTCGCGAGTCCGTCTCTCTTGTTTGTTTTTGGTCCACTTTGCACCAGAAAGAGGAAACCAGCGGCTGAACAACAGCAGAACGTTTAAGCTTGATAAGCTGTTGTTAGAATTTATTTAATATTACTTTCTACACCAGGATCTTTTTCTACAGCTGACAGCTGGTAACTGTGCAGGGGCGGATCTAGCAAAGTTTAGCCAGGGGGGCCGATAGGGCATGAACAAGGAAAAGGGGGCACAAAGACATAATTTTCTTTCTTATTCTCATTTAAAATGTCGAACTTTTAATAAATAATTATCTGACTCTTACACCCAAAGTTTTAATCTGATGTAAAATATATAGAAGTCCATTACTGTATATAGTAACTGTTAAGTCTAATATACCCTAGTAAGCTATAGTACTTTTTCCTTTGGGAAGGTACTATCTGTGAGTTCTGTAATTATGTTGAAGAAAGATGTTGAATCTATTTAATTATTCTTGAAAAAAAATTCTTTCTGTGCATTTTTTCCCCTGCATCAAATTAAATTTGATTACATCGATTAAGCATCATGAGATGGAGGGTGGTTCCCTATTTTATTTTTTGCTGGGAGTTTGCAACCCTATTAGTCAGGTTGCTTAATATTTCTGCTAAGTACGCTTTAAAATACCAGAATAGGGAGGATGTTGCAGGTTTAAGTTTATTAGATTGATCAGTGTTGCTGAACTATGAAATATTTTGGGCGCAGTGTATTTTTTTTACATACAGGTATAACAGAATAGCTTTAGTGTTTGTTTGTTTTTTAAACTTGCGTATGAACTTATACAAAATGCAGCAAAATATTAAAAAACTTTTATTGATTAAAAAACACACTATATCGGATTCATATCGGTATCGGCAGATATCCAAATTTATGATATCGGTATCGGTATGGTGCCATCTCTAGTTCCTACAGAGCTCAGAGTGGACACACCAAGGTTCTTCTAATGAATGAAAGTCCAAACTCAAACTAGGAGGGAAAAACATTTTCATCAACTTCAATAAAAATCCAAAGATTAGAAAAAGTGAAGCAACAATGAGTCCTAGTACAGTCCCAGCACTGAAGTCCCTGCTGCTCTTTATACTGGATGTGCTGCATCACTGACTGACAGCTGATGAAGAGTCTCTGGAAACACTCGTTTATCTCCTCTGCTCTTCCTTCTTCTCTCTGCAGGTGGAGCTGATGATGGTAAACAGGACGGTGTGTGTGCTGAGAGAGGAGGAGCTGTGTCCTGATGATCCAGAGAGGTTGAAGCAGCAGCAGCTTGTGTGTAGAGACGCTCTGACTGGGCCATGTTACTGGGAGGTGGAGAGGAGAGCTTCATCCAGCAGTGACTGACAGAGGAATGAGAAGAAGTGCAGATGACTGTCAGTGCTGCAGAGTGAACTGCTCTGAGAACAGCTCCACTGTCAGACACAATGTAGAGTCCAGCATCATCCCTGTGTGTCCCTCTGGATCTGACAGAGGATCATCAGTGTATCTGGACTGCTCTGCTGCTGCTCTGTCCTTCTACAGTCTCTGCACAGTCTCTGTCTGACTCTGGCTTCAGACCCTCCTGGATCAAACTCACCTGGAAAGACTTTCAAACATCACTCAATAGATTTGAATACAGAATATATTTGATATATACTGTAGATGTACTGTAGAGTTGCAGTTTGTCACTTGTAAATACAGTCTGTGAGCAGCTGTGAGCTGAAAGATCTTTCTAGAAACACGAAATGTTTTCACTCTTCTGTTGCTTTTTCATATATTTCCACAACATTAATATTGATCCCACCTGTCTCACCTGTTTCATGCTTTTATACATAATAACAGGACACGTGTGATCTGAGCGCTGCTGTGGTTGCTGTGCTGCACGTCTTCATTTAGATAACAGAGACATCTAGTGGTTCAGAGGGAGAACTGCAGGAGGTGGAGCTGTGTTTTAGCATGGAAAACTTTTTATCTTTTAGGCGCACATACAAATATGACAAGTATCAGTGTGAGATACAAAAGGTCACATCAGTCAGCAGAGGGAACAGTGATCACACAGCAATGTAAGAATAGAAACATAACAGTGAATCTGGACATGTATACAGAGGGAAGCAAACAAACAGGATGTAACACTACATTAAAGCCACAAATGGGAAGAAAACAAACACAAAGGAAAATATATTTGATCTCAGGAATCCAAATCAGATGCTTTAGAGCAGGGGTCGGCAACCCTGGGCACGCGTGTCACAGCTGCCACGTGAAGGGTTAACTGATGGCACGACCATAGCTGGACTGGCCATTGGGCATACTGATGGTGATTTTTCATTTTTATGGGATGATGATGTTTTTTTTGTAATGGTATAAACGATGAAAGGTGGTGGATTGGCCGGATGCTGGTCGATATGTAAAAATAAGTCAGTTGTTTGGTGGTGGCTATGGCGGAGCTTCCACAGAGGCAGCAGGTGGATGAGGGAAAGGGGAGGCAGGAGGAGCAGAGACCCGAGGCGGCCGTTGGTCCGAGTGTCAGGTGAACTGAACTTCAGGTAAGAAGTTATGACCTGCAGTCTATCTGGGTCAGATATAAACCAAGTTTAGGTGGAGTTTATTTTCCTTGTGCTGACTTTTTACAGTCAGTTACAATAACTCGTACTGTGTACTAGCTAGCATGACGGAGTTTCTATACAGCTGGGTGGTGCTATGATGTTACTGATAGTGAACTTTACAGTGGCTGCAAAAGTATTCGGCCCCCTTGAACTTTCCCACATTTTGTCACATTACAGCACAAACATGATTCAATTTTATTGGAATTCCACGTGAAAGACCAACACAAAGTGGAACGGAAATCATACATGATTTCAAACATTTCTTACAAATAAATAACTGCAAAGTGGGGTGTGCGTAATTATTCTGTCATGGAAAAACACACTGCCATCAACTGTTTTGTTTTTGTCAAAATCACTGTAATATAATCACTGTACCTTTATATACATGTGACTTGTATTAATGCTGCTGCCCTCTTGTGGCTAAAGTGTAATTATGTTCTTGTTATTAGGGAAAACATTTGAGAGTAACATGACAAATGAGTCAGCACTTTGGCTTCAGCTTAAGAAATCCTCATTTATGTGTCATCAGTTATAGTTGCATGTATTCATTATCATAATTTAACCTTTAATATTGATGTTTTAAATAGATTTTGAGTAAATTAGCAATTTTATGGTATTTATATGGTTTATTAAATAAATACATCACTAATGAATTAATTATTTCAGTAATTCATTTAAAAATCTACATAATCAAGTAAAGAAATATATTAATAATGAATTATCCATTAATTTCATTTAAAATGTTTCATTATTTGTTTATATACAATTCAAATTAGTTAATTACATATTTAATCAATTATTGGTTTGTTTTCTATTTTAATTATTTTACTGACACATTTAATGAATTATTTAATGATGTATTTATTTAATTCACGTTGCTACTCCTGGCCCTGCATCGCTGTTCATAAATACATTTTATTTGTCAGCTTCACCCATCAAAGTCAGGGGGCGGGGTTAATGCTGATCAAGTCAAAACCATTGCTTTGGTCTGGTGGGCGTTCTTTTAGTGGGCTTTTCTGTCACGGCCTGCGTGGCAGACTATGATGAGGGGAAGGACGACCCAAATGCTGGACTCTTTGATGAGGTCAGTGCGTTTATTTACAGTGATGCTAAATAATCCAAACAACAATAAATCCCCAGTGCGTTCCCGACTCTGACATGTCCTCTTGCCAGTGTTAGTGTTCTTTGTCTCCACTCCTCAGTGTCTGAGCACCCCGTGCTCGCTGCCCTCTCGTCTCCACACTCCTCCTGGGGAATAACAAAGAGGCAGCCGTCAGCAACACCACAATGCAGCAGACTAACCTTAACTAACTCGCCAAGAGACTAACGTGAAGTTATGCAATGATCCAGCATCGGAGACAGCTCCACCACACTCCTAAGTAGCTCCTCTGACGAGGCTTGATCAGCTGCAGGTGTGAGTAATTCTCCTCCGCAGGTGTGGCCAGGCTCCTGGCTGACACACACACACACACACACACCTAGATACACAAACATGGAAACAGGAGACAGCAGCACCAAAAACACACATGTCCATAACTTCTTACAGGCCCTGGGTCACCCAGACCCCGGTCCCATGACAATTCCTCAAAACTAAGTAGGCCTACACACCAGGGTTTGGACATGTGTGGACCCAAACTATACTTAAACTTTACCCTTTTTTGTGTGTCACCAAATACACTTTAATATCTTCTAGACAAGAATGTAGTGGCACAATCTTTAACCTCCTAAGACCCAAACTCCTCCGTGGCATTCATTTTTAATTTCTCTTTGATATTTGGGCTGATTGGGACCTGATGAATGTAAAAACAAAGAATTACCAGATTTATTTATGTTTTTTACCAAATTTTAGTTTCTGAGAAAAATGAGAGCCACATATGAGGATATTGGTCTAAAATGTCAATAGCACAGTGGCAGTATAACATCCTTGTGAGTGGATATCAGGCCCTTGTAGAGCAAAATGTATTTTGGTCTAAACAACCCAAAATGTGATGTCCACATATGTGGACGCCAGGTCCTAGGAGGTTAAATATCTGCTCACTTTGTCAAAATGAACCTAATCATCTCTGATGAATTCAGTGATGTCTGCCAGCTCACCTTGCAAGTGGTCGAGCTTATACCGCCGACAACGCGGCCACAACTTGTAAACCCCTGCTGACTATCAGCTCTGGAGTTATTTGTTTATGTTAGTTTCAACTGTTCCTGCAGAAAGTAAGCACGTGTTACTGATAAAAAGTCCAATAGAAGCAAAGTCTAAACTTTGAAAACAAAAACCTGTCTGATAAAGATCTGATGTTTGGGGAGTTTCAATAAGCAGTGTGACCCGTGTATATGCATCAGGGGTGGGTTTTGATTATCGATTTATCGATTAAAATCGATTCTGGTGTGGATAACGTGATATCGATTCACTAAAACCCTGAATCGATTTTTTTAACATAAATTTCAAGGTTCAAGGTTCTTTATTTGTCACATGCATACACAGCAAAATCTCCAGTGTTAAATTAAGCACGTAAAAAATGCTGTAAATAAAGAAGTCTGTGAAAATGTGGCGCTTCCAGGTCAATTTAAACTGAAGTGATATAATCTTCTCCCCACAGTTTGAGTTTGTATTGTCTCAGCTGCAGACAGACTATGATATTAATATTATTAGTTATTAATATTATTAGTTATAAAGGACACCTTCCTGCCTTTAGTCTTATTCATGATGATTATTAGTCGTCTTCTAATGTCCACAAGTCTGAATGATGTGTTTCATAGTTTCTAACAAGCCTTTTAAACTTAAGTTACTGCATTGCTGAAACACCAACATCTGCTTATTGAACAAAAAAACAACCAAAAGTCCACACATCTGATTTTATTTTTATTTTAATAGACTTCCAAAGATTATACCAGATAACTGGCCTCAGAATATAATTGAATAAACATGTTTAAAAACGATAACCTAATCCTGTCTTGACAGGCTGAGCTCTTCAGTATCCACCAACAGCATCGTCATGCTGAGTCAGACGTTTCTGCTCCTGCTGGAAATACTCTTCCTCTTTCCACGTTGTACCAAATGCTTTTAAATGTTAGTTTCAATTTAAAATTAAAGATTAAAAAAGTGTAACACATGATGCAAATGTAAACAAAAGCCCCTCTGCAGTATCAAGTCTGCATGGCACAGTGACACACTTTAGGTGATCTCCATCCTTGGGAAAAGTGCTGTCAGCTATTTCCCAGTCACCTGGCGTCTGTGCTGTTCACAGAATCACAATTCCATCGCTGAACTTCCTCTCTGCACCGTCGATTAGAGCTTGGCACGCTCCCTTCATCCTTCTGCTTCTGTTCCAACGCCGCTGAAGAATTAGGGCAGAGCACATCGTACACCCTAGTTCTCTTCCTCAACGTCAGCGTTGAATCTCTTTCACTCCTTCTGGTTGTTTGCTGTTCAAAGTCTCCTCTCGACGATCTTCTGGAAGCTCAGTAGCACAGCTCACTGTGGGATGTCTGCTGTGCTGAAGGTGATCTCTGCTCCTCTATGATCCTCCTGAAGCCTCTCTCCAGGCCTCAGCTTCCATCTTGTGGATGATCTCCTTCAGTCACTCCTTCTCAGGGCACGTCACAACATCTGCAAGTTAAAATATTGACACTCCTCTTTTGCCACACGGCTCTCGCCATGTGTCAACTCCACACAATGAGACATGCACAAGAATGTTGCACATTCTCTCTGAAAAATTCTCTAGGGTTTCTCTTGGAGCAGCTCCACTCCAAACCTGTAACCCTGTGTCAAAGAAACATTAGTCAGTGGTTAAATGTTAAGATTGTTCAACTCCCAGCTCCACCCGGAGCCTGTATCCTTGCCTGTAGACAAAACCCTGTAAGTTAAAACAAACTTCACATTTGCAAACAACTGTAGCTCATAAGAGTAATAAAGTATTCAGCATCACAGAGACAAGTATCATTGCAGGTTTATTCTAAATCATTAAACTCCTGCTTTGTGCCATAATTTGCTCCAAATCATCGATCATCTCAACTTCATCCCACATTGTAATCAGTGACTTTCCTTAAGTTCGTCGCTCACTTATTTCATCACTATGAGCTCAATAGTGGTCAGATAATGAGCCCATTTTAACTATTCTATAACCCTGCACATCTGCTCAGTTGTCACTTGTCTGTCTGTGCTGAATCCTTTACATGCACATTAGAGAAACATTAGCAGTAGCATCCTAGGTCAGGCCTGGGTCACCAGCAGAGATGGGCAGTAACGCGTTACTTGTAACGCGTTACTGTAATCTGATTACTTTTTTCAAGTAACGAGTAAAGTAAGGGATTACTATTGCAAAATCGGTAATTAGATTACCGTTACTTTCCCGTAGGAACGCTGCATTACTGCGTTACTAAAACCGTGATTTTTTTGCGAGAATGTCTCATGACAGTGACGTAAGCAAGTGCGACGTTGGTGACAGCAGCTGTGTGCAGATCAACAATGGATAATATATCGAGTGCGGGAGAGAGTATGAGCGTGCAGCGTTTAAAGCGTGGAAGTACTGACCTTACTTTGAGTTTGATTCCATAAAAAGTGACAAAAACATTAGCGTCCATCGTGCGTGGGAAGAAAACTTCTTTTTACAGCGAAAAAAACCCCTAAACTTCCGAGCAAGCACCGAGTAGCTACGACGTGATGGGAAACTCACAGAGACACTTGCGCGGATTCTTCAACTGACCGCAGCACACCTACACCAGGGTAACCCTCCGCCTACCCTGCTCCTGCTTTACAGGTGAAAATAGAGCAAAAGGACCGCTGAGTCTTTGACTTTATTTATTTTCTGCTGTGTTTTACTTGCATCTGTTTGAAAGAGTGAGTGAAAACACAAAAAATATTTTATTTTATGTGCTGGAATGTGCAGAAAATAGGTTTAAATGTTAAACTAATTTATTCAAGTCAGAGAATGGTGCATATAATTAAATGTTTTGCTTGATGCATAAAGTTAAAAGATTAAAACTGATAAAACAAGTTAAAAAAAGAGACTTTTCCATTTGATTACATTTTGTATGATGGATTATGTAGAAAAAGTAGAATTGGGCTGAAAGATCTATCACTTTATCACCTCTTCAGGTTGTAAATCGTGTTTTTAAAAAGTAACTAAGTAACTAAGTAATTAATTACTTTTGAAAATAAGTAATCAGTAAAGTAACGGGATTACTTTTTGGGGGGAGTAATCAGTAATTAGTTACTGATTACTTTTTTCAAGTAACTTGACCAACACTGGTCACCAGACTCCAGAGGTGCTGTAAAAGGTCATAAAGTTAAAACTCTGCTGTAAAAGAAGCAACACTGGCTTCAACACAGTATGTCTCTCACACTGTATTCACATCTCCACTGTAATATTCACATTCCTCAACAACACAGTGTAATTTCATCACCAACATACAGCCTGTCAACACAGTTTCCTTCACACAAAAACTCAGTAATCCTGTGGTAGAAAAACATTATTAAGTTGTGTCCTGCTGTAAATCACATGATCAAATCACATGATTAACCCTCTGCTGTAGAAAAGTAATGTAAATGTTAGCGCTGCGCAGGTGTGTACACACTTTCTCACAGTGACGTCTGCATTGTGAGTAATACAGGATCATGAATAACACACTGCTGGTAAATTCACAGACACACAGAAAAATTACAGCTAAAAGCTTCAATTTGCAGAGTTCACACAGTCATGTGACCCAAAGTTTCCTCCTCTGGTCTCCTGCTGCTCCTGCAACAAAAGACACACACAGAGATACATCTGCCCTTTGTCACATCTGGGTGGGGGTTAACCTTTGCATAGTGGTGTTAAGTCAGTCAACTCTTGTCAGCTTTCAGCAGTCCAGTCAGTTCCCCATTTTTTCACTCATTTTTTATTCATTTATTCATTCAGTGCTGATAGTGGAATCTATCGTCGCATTTCGTTTCCACCCTCAGCAATATGACGCCATTTCAAAAAAAGAAAAATAATTTCGACTGGACTACCGCTGAATCCTTTCAGACAGGGACTCGCTTCCTAATTGTCCCAATAAGTGGCCTTCTCCTGAGCCCATTTTAATTTTGGAGAAACTCACTTTGCAACTGTTCCCGACAACATGTTGTGTAGTTCTTCCTGTTCAAATGTTCAGATGTGCTTTAAATGACAGAGATTTAGCAACAAACTTTCAGTGCACTGTGAAAGTAACACAATAAAAAGGAAAAAAGAAAGAAAGGCCTTGTTAAGTCATGACACGTGTTCTTCATCCCAGGAGGGGAAATCATACCAAACCTAACTGGCAGGTTCAACTTTGCAACGAAAGACAAATCATCAGCCAGATTAATCTCAAACATTCATCCACTCAGCCACACACCTCACACCACACAACATAACCCTGTTGTCTCATCACATAACGACTTTCTTCTCATGTAACCAAATGTGTGCCATGTTAAAACTTCTTCACACATCAGAAACTCAACAATCAGCTCACTCAGCTCACTCATTCAAGACCCCTCATCAGCATCCTGTTTTCTCCTCTATGATGCAACCATCTGTCCTCCAAAATAATGTTCGTCCACTAGTCTATGTATCACTTTCATCTTACTAGTGACTTGGACAAGATGACAAACAGAATCTCATGCTTCATGAGTCAAATTGTTGTCGTGTTGAACAGATTCATGTACTGATCGTCTCCAGAATGTTAGAAGAGCTTCAATAAATCATTAGAAACAACTTACAGCTGCACAGTTGTGTCAAACCAATCTTTGTGTCATTGTGGGATTTTTGTGTTTCTACATGTGACACACGTCTAAAACATGCACACAATTTGAACACAAACAGGGACATTTGTTACCACAGCCAGATGCTGAGAGCCATTTACTTGTAGTCCTGTGTCTATATGAACCATTAGATGTTATTGGAATGAAATGATTGTCAGCTTTGATAGTTTCATGTATGTATGACGGTGAAAAAGCCGTCGGCCTCTGGAAGGAAACAGAAGACATTTCAGAGGCTGCAGCAGGTTTCTTTGATTCGGGGCCTTTTTCAGCTTTATTGGACAGAGCAGTGAAGATAAGTGACAGCAAAGCAGAGGGAGAGAGAAAGGGGGCGTGGCCCGGGTCAGAATCAAACCAGGCCAGCTGCTCTCCACCTCGTGGCACATGGTCACCTGCTCATCCTAGTGAGCTCCACCAGCAGCCCTTTCACACACTTTACACTGTCAAACACTGTGTGTGGACCTCAGCTAACAATAGGCTACATTTAAGTCTGGACTACATGCTTTTATATTGAGGAGATTTTTCACTGTTTTTATTCCATCAGCAGCTCAACATCATGAGCAGCTTTGACATAAAGACATCAAACTCAAGCTGACTTTAAACTACTTTTAATACAGGGGCTCAAAAACAACAACATCTTCATTATATATCAGGACAGAAAGTCGTTTCATCTCAAAGGGAAACAGCTTTATTTGGAACAATCAGCACTATCAACTGGTTTGGGATCTCCACCAGTTTCATGTCTTTACAGCTTCTCCAACAAAGTTCCTGTAAAATCAGCATGTTTGTCTTTATTGGTTTGATAGTGATTGATTATTCAGTCCCAATCTGCTGTCATCTAAAGAACAAAATGATGTTTCTATGAGTCAAAAAGCTCCAGATGTTGTCGGCTTCACAAAGAAAACAAAGAACTTAAACACAAAGTGTTTGGAGCCAAAATGTTCCCAAGCTGCTCTTTTTGAAATGGCAGAGGTACAGTGGTGTCTAACAGCACACTGTGGAAGGCAAACATGTTATTGTTGGATGAAACTTCATGAATCCTTTGTAGATTTGAGCTTTTGGAGCCTTTCTTTTCTCTTCAGGTGTACAGATGCTGAGGAGGCAGGTGAAGCAGGTGGAGCTGTTGTGATGCTGGCAGAGGGTGTGTCTTAGTAACTCTGTGAGGCAGAACTGGATCCAACATTGTGGATGTGTTGATGTTGGAGCCATTAAGAGTCTCTGGCCACACTGTAGGATTTCCCTTTGATCCACTGTGGGGGCATTTTGGAGTCTGTCAGTGAAACTCTTCATATTTGTGTTTGACACCAGTTTATAGAAACAGAGAAATGTGTCATGCTTTTGTTCGGCCTCCACAAATACACACATTTGTTCATTGGTTGGACTTTTTGTAAGGAGACACATTGCAAACCATGTTAATAAGATCTTGTTGTTTCCTGTGGATCCGACACAGAGAGTGGACTTCAGACAGAAACCGTGGAAGAGATTTTAGAGGCCGTGTGTGGCAACAGGAAGTTTCTGTGTGTTTGCTGATCTTACATGTGGAAAACAACACGTGATGTTTGTGGAGTTCTACAATGATTGCAGCTGCCCAGCCAGGCAAGATAAACTTTACTTGTCACAATGAGACTTCTTCCCCACCTCTGTCAGTCCCTGCATCCCTAAATGCCTCCAGTTGTCCCGAGTTCTCTCTGACTGTCTCCTTGGTGCATTTAAACCCCTGTTCCTCCCTGTCCTCATCGTCTGTTGTCTTCGTCTCCGTTATCAGTCATCATAATTTTACCATCTCTGTGCAAGTCTGCAAATTTCTTTATTAAATCATAAGATTCTTAAATTCATCAAGTCTCTCTGTGCCTGGGTCCTCGTCACAAAACATGACATCACTGTTTTGTACATTTTAACACAATTTAATCCCAACATTTGTGAAAGAAAAGCAAAACACTATTTTTGAAAAGTCTGTAACAAAACCATCAAATCTGATCAAGGTTATTTAAATGCTGCAAAAGAAGAATGGATTAGAATAAAAGAAATACATATCCTAACCTTAATTACTGGGGGAGAATAATGAATGATGCTCACAGTGAGTAAAAAGTAAACTGAGTGCATTTTTTGGACAGAGATTCACTTTTAATGTGTGTGTATAATATAATACAGATGCATAAAAAACACTCCCGAAACAGAATAAATTATTACAAATAAATTATTACAAAATATTTAAAAAATATATATAAAAATGGAGGCAACTTTGCCTGTGGTAGAATGTATACAACGTATGAAAAAATCTTTACTGCAGATGCTAATTTTACTAATTTAATAATACTAATTTTGTGTTGTAAGATTTATGAGTTTCATGCTTTCATAGTGGTCCTTAGGAGAGCTTGACATTTTTATCAGGTGGTCCACACTGTAAAAAGTGTGAGAAACACTGATAAGTGTCTGTGTGCTTTTGGAAAACATTTAAAGCTGCAGTACAGAATCTTTGAAACAAGCTTAAAACATTTTTAGAAACAGAGCTTCTGCTTCTCTTTACAGCTCCTCACTCCACCAGGGCTGTTTGGTGCTTTCTGATAGTGTGCAAATGTGGTGCACGTACTGCGGCAGTCATACAGACAACTGGACGGTCCAAAAGTTAGCCGACCTATTACTGGCTGAGGTTTTAGTAGAGTTGTGGCTGAACCACATAAAAATATATAATTAATTTTAATCTCCCCGATCAATGATCATGTTATGTTGGAATGTTGTTAAAGAGGGTCAAAAATGTTTCAACCCAGTTTGTTTTGCAGATTCTGTACAGCAGCTTTAATATAGGGAGGACACAACTTCCAGATTGTGAGTAAAATCAGGTTTTTCTTTCTTTGTCAGTTTAACAGTTTCTGTTGTGCCTGTCACTGCTCCCTGTCTGTTTGCTTACCTGGTTCTTCCTGACCTTGTGCTTCTCCTCACGTTCCTCTCTTTCCTCTCTCCCTCTTTGACTGACAATCATACACAAATAGATTGTATTCAATTAGATGAAAAATTACATTAACATGAAAAAAATACTATAGGGCTTTGGAGCGTGATGTCACGGGGGTGGGCGTGGAAATCTGCCATTTTGGGGGTCTAGCGTAAGTGAAAAGGGAGTGAAGGCACACACAACAGCCATGGTTCGTATTTGCTGTGTGGTCAGCTGCAATGTTCGATCACACGACCGGCAAGAGAAT
Organism: Mchenga conophoros; assembly: GCF_057382185.1. Lineage (NCBI taxonomy): Eukaryota > Metazoa > Chordata > Actinopteri > Cichliformes > Cichlidae > Mchenga > Mchenga conophoros. Next base: position 21,977,200 of record NC_140528.1, on the reverse strand, counting down.
AAGCTTGAAAATGGTTTATCTTTTCATTCTTTCCCAACCTGGAAGCAACATGAGGCAGCTCGTGTATCGATGTTACCAAACGAAGGCGTCCAGCCTGGATAGCAGCTGTGAGACAAGCTGACGTGCAGTTCTCTTCCATCTCCAAATATCTGTTGGTGCTCCAGACATTTTCATTCCGGTAAGTTCTAAATATGTTCATATCTCTCTTTATAGCCTATTAGTTTCATTTTCGATGCGCTCTGAGCTCATAGCAAATTAGAACAAACATCCTACTGAGTGATTTTGCAGAACTACCTTCTATTTATAGAGTTGCTAATTATTTGGCATTATTGCAGCAAACCAGCCTATGAAATGGATGAAACACATCGTGACTGAGTTCCAGCGCTACACAAGGGACCTGCTTCAAACAAACCACCATGCCAATCAGATTACTTCTTCCATGTGAGGGTGAAGAGGTGACCCTTCTGGATAAGATGGTGAAGGTTTGCTGCGTTTGGTGAACAGTGTGATAATAAAACCAGAGAAGAATGAAACCTGCTCCTGTTAAATATTCTTAAGTCTTGTGCTGTTATTTTTTCAAAAGATACAGTAAATAAAGTAATGTTAGTAGTGGGTGATATCATGTAAACACTCATGATTTGGTGTAAACATTTTGTCATTTGTAAACTGTAAATGACATGGATTCTACACTGTTACTGATGTGATGTTCTATAAAGTGGTTTTAATAATAAAAAAAAAAAAGGCAAAATAATTTAGTTTCTTTATTCAACTTTTGAACAGTGGGACTCAGTCAGTACATATTCAGTAAATGCAAATTATTTACACAGCAGTGCACTACAGGCATAAATCTAGACCCCTAGATAAAACATTATGGGTCATTCCCACAACCCACAGCTTTACTGTGTTCCAGCAAAGTATCCAATAGCAGTGACAACTCCTCCACAGTAGCAGGTGGGATTTTTCTGTTTTGAGGACGGCTCCTTTTACCTGTCAATACAGATGGTCTGTTTATGTTTTGATCAAGAGCCTTTTTTTGGGCAGCTGAAGAGGAGAAGTCTATCTTATGGCCAACCTCTGGCTGTATCTTGGTCACATTACCCAGCAAAACCCAGTATGCAGGTTCATCTGTAACAGTCCTTGTGCCACAGATCAACACTGTTGCTACTATATTAAACAGAAGAGCAGCGACATGGCTGCAGGTCTCTGCGACTCCGGCCATACAGGTGCAGTGGGCGGCTTCAACCTTCCCTGTGATGCTCACAGTGACCCATGGCTGCAATGCTGGTTCATTCAGTCTTTGAGAGTGCAGGACCTGAAACACACACAGACAAAGTTAATTTAAAGACAAGAACTACGAGCCAAGGCCGACGTAAATATGTACTTTATCATAAATGTAACAAAGTGTTTAGAAAGTTAGCACATACATGTAATTTTTCATTTCTTTATGTGTCCATCTATAGAACGCTGCATGTTATAGTGTAAATCTGCCTGCAGAAAATGAACCTAAAGTATGTACCGGTAATGCAAGGATGTCATCACTTTAGAGATGGAGAAAGCATAAAGTGACAATTATGAATCACTTAATATGATAAGGAGATTCTGCAGGTCATTAATCAAAGTATAAAACTAAAATAAAATGTATTTTTAGTGACACAGGATACAAACATGGAAGCAAGATGTATAATTAGAATTATTTATAATAAATGTGAATTAATTAGTGCAATTTCTTTAACCATAAAGAATAACTAAATCCTTCAGGAGAATGTCTCATCAATGCACTGAACTCACTATGTTATCCCTCTAACAGCCTCCACATGTTCTCACTGTAATTTCCCCTCATGAATGAATTTATGCTGCACTAATGTGAATGTTTGCAGGGAAATCAAACGCATTTCACTCGCAGTACTCGAGCTGACTTACCTTTGTTTGAATGACGACTTGTACGCGTTGACTCCACAGACAAGGTACGAAAATATGTCAGGCTACGTCAGGCTACGTCAGTAGCGCTTGGTCTTCAGGGTTTCTACTCCACGGCCGTATTTCATACGGGTGCGCATTTCCAATGCACGCTATTTTCTGCAAGTACCGCTGCTTCGCCTCTGGACGCAATCGGTCTCTATACAGTCCATTCTCTTTTGAGAGGCTCTTAAGCATCTTTCTTGTAGTCGTCGTTCCAACACAGTGTGTTTGTTTTGATTCGTAGACCCCGAAAATGGCGCTGCGCTCCCACAATGCATTGCGGCGTGACGTCAACTCCAATACTTCCAATATTTGTCGCATCTGCGGCAGATTTACTGCAGACTCTGATCAGGAAAGTGAGACGCCGAAAGAGAGGAAAGCGAGCCGGCGCACTCGTGCGTCTGAGGAGACGCGGACTGCGAACTGCTCTTCCTGGGATCTTCCTTTCCAATGTACGCTCACTCAGGAATAAGATAGACGAGCTGGCCCTGATGAGAAGCATGAACAGAGACTTTGCCTCCTCCTGTGTCTTATGTTTTACGGAGTCGTGGCTCTGTGAGGACATCCCGGACTGCGCGCTCAAGCTGGAGGGCTTTCATCTGCTGCGCGCGGACCGGCAGGCCTCTCTCTCTGGACTCCCCAGGAACCTACGCCAGGATCCTGTTTGTGGACTTCAGCTCTGCCTTCAACACCATCCTTCCAGACCAATTCCAAGGCAAGCTTTCCCAGATGAATGTGCCTGATCCCATCTGCCGGTGGATCACTGACTTCCTGACGGACAGGAAGCAGCATGTGAGGCTGGGAAAGAATGTCTGGGACTCCCGGACCATCAGCACTGGCTCCCCTCAGGGCTGTGTTCTTTCTCCTCTGCTCTTCTCCCTGTATACCAACTGCTGCACCTCCACCCACCAGTCTGTCAAGCTAATCAAGTTTGCAGATGACACCACCGTTATTGGACTCATCTCGGACGGGGATGAGTCTGCCTACAGGAGGGAGGTTGAACGTCTGGTGTCCTGGTGCAGCCACAACAACCTGGTGCTGAATGCCCAAAAGACAGTGGACATTATTGTGGACTTCAGGAAGCACACAGCTCCACTCCCCCCCATCATCCTGACTGACACCCCCATCACCTCTGTGGACTCATTCCGCTTCCTGGGTACCACCATCACCCAGGACCTGAAGTGGGAGCCCACCATCACCTCCGTCATCAAGAAAGCCCAGCAGAGGATGTACTTCCTGAGGCAGCTGAAGAAATTCAACCTGCCAACACGGACGATGATGCAGTTCTACACTGCAATCATCGAGTCCATCCTCACCTCCTCCATCACCGTGTGGTACGCTGGAGCCACTATCAGGGACAAACAGAGACTGCAGCGTGTTGTGCGCTCTGCTGAGAAGGTGATTGGCTGCAGACTCCCATCTCTGCAGGACCTGTACACCTCCAGGACACTGGGGCGTGCAGCTCGGATCTCAGCTGACCCTTCTCACCCTGGACACAGTCTGTTTGACCTGCTCCCCTCAGGCAGGAGGCTCCGGTCCATTCGCACCAGAACCTCTCGCCATAAGAACAGTTTCTTCCCCTCTGCTGTTGGACACATGAACAATAACCGTATGACTGTTCCCACCACTAACACATGACCCTACGCTGTGTTCACTGCATCATTCCATGTTTGCACTGATCACCACCTGCACTCATGTATATATCTTTCTCCGTAGCACTTTTAATTCTTATTCTTATTTTTTCATGTCTATTTAAGCGTAATTTATGACAGTATGTTTGCACTGAAGCACCGCAGCAATTTCCTAATGTTGTAAACCTGCTCAACATTTGGCAATAAAACCCTTTCTGATTCTGATTCTGATCCAGTCAGTTAGCTCGTAAGTATCCATTTCAAACAGGACAGTGGTAACAACAGCAGGCTACGGACAATTTTAAGTTTTAGATTTTAAATAGGCTGTATGCATTTCAATGGGAGCAACAGGACGGTCAAATCTCGCTGATTTTACTACAGAGCAGGACGGATTGTTGGGTAGCAAACATCGTCGGAAAACACATTTTCAACACTGCAGGTTACCTGGTGTAATGTTTTTCAGCTAAAAAGAAACATGGCCTGACTCCTACCTAACTATATAAAGAGTAACTGAAGGTTAAATGTAGCTAATATGTCCTGTTTTAAGCCAGGCACTTACACCTCCGCTCCGCTGCGTCTCAGCCACCATCGCTCTGGCAGAAAGGGCGCTAGAGCCAGAGTAGAGGAGAGGCGAGCTGGAACAAACCATTATGGGAGGGGGGGTATCTATACTTTTGTTGTTAAAATGTTACGTCTCAACCAAATACTGTATGCTTTTTATATTTTTAGTAGTGTGTCACACAAACAGCAAATATTGTCAAAAAAGTAAGAAATATTTGGGGGTGCTTTGATTCATTTCAGCACCCCCAAAAATGGGCTAAAATCGCCCCTGAGTTGAAATATTAAGAAATAAATAGTAATTCATGTTTGTTGATTAGATTTATATGTTTAAATGTGTTATTTGTGCTAATTGTGCAATTAGATAGGAACCTTTTCTAAAGTTGTGTTGTGGCTAAGAGGGCATTTTTTGGCTGTCACACTCAGCAAGCTAATTAAGAGACGAGCCACGAGGTTTGCACGTGTGCAGAAAGATAAATAAAGAGTGCCTTTTTTTGGACCTCCCCACCACGTAAAAATGAAAGTTTATTCCCTTTGAGTGAGGCCAATGAGGTAAATGTTTTATTTATTATCATTGTATGTAAATGCGCGACTGTTGCGTGGTATTCAAGTGCAATAGCCGCAGTGTGAGGTGTAATGTGTACTTTATTGATCATTTTGTTGGAATGTTTCGTTGTATATAATGCTTAAGGACTTTAGTAAGACTATTCATTTAAGTTTGTATTTCCTTTTAGTTCTGACGGCATTGTATCGGCTGTGGTTGGACATCATTACATGTTAAGACATGTGGAAGAATCCTCCTGTCCGAAATAAATGTCAGTTTAAACACAAAGAACAAGTTGAGCTTTATTAAGACTCGAGGGGAGTAACAATGATCATTGTTCTGACAGCATTTTGAGTGGGAACAGTTCAAAGTTATTTACTGATTGAAACAAGCTGAATGTTTCTGTGCACGATGAAGAAGATCAGCAGCAGGAGCTCAGCTGATCAATGAATTGACATCTATCAGTCATTTCATGAGATCAAGTCATCAGCAGACATTTGTTCTAACTGTGTGATGAATGTCAGAACGTCAGGGCTCTGCTTTAGTCACTACTTGATGATCATTGGCTCATTGTTGAATCCAGTGGCCCAGTCTGACCTCTGACCCTTTGCTGCATGTCTTCTGTGTTATTTCCACTTTCATGTCTGATCTTCTGCTGTATCGTCCAAAATAAACATCTGAATCATTTCCAACACTTCAGCAGATGTTTAGTTTGGGCAGTACAGCACAAAATAACACATATTGTACTATACTGCCCACTTCCTGATCTTATTGGATCTGTGTGTGAGGTTGGTGAAGGAAACACATGTTTACTGAGTGAATCGCTGCCATTAGGAACTAGTTTTTCATATCACAGCCTAGAAATCACACAGGACCATTTCTGCAAGTGAAAATTGGAGGAAAATAATTGTATAGTTTGTGCGTGTGAAGTAGTCAGACTCGAACGTCAAGGAAGGTGGTAGGGAAGCAGACATTTCAGATTTCCAAGGTGAGCAACTTATTTACAGTGAAGTTAATTTAATGTAACTTAACAAAACTTCCTCCCCAAATAAACTCTATTAACAAAACTCAACATAACATGGATCTGGTGACACAGCTCACCTCTCCTCTCTCCTGCAGCTGATAGAGACTGGCTTTAAATAGGGCCACCAATTTCCCTCCAATTGCCCAGCCAGTACCACTCACTCAACTGAGGGATCTAAAACGCTACACAGATTATCCAAAAAACACAAAACCTCTACACACTTCTAACATGCACATTTACACAACTAAATGGCAGTATTAACAAAAGGAAAAACATTCAACAAATCCCTTTAAACCTTAACACAAACAAAAGGAAGCATCTCTATGGAAAAAGAAACCCCTCCACTTTGTTTGACCTGCTGATGTCATATGTGACATCATCAGGACTCTAAAATGAGGAAATCCCAGGCGGGCGTTTCCCCACACCTGACCCTTAGGACGACTGAAAAGACAAACAAAGTAAGTATGAACAAATGACTTAATCTGTAACATAATAAAATATAAAGAAACATAACTTAGTATTTGTCTTAATTTGCAGAATGTTTGATTTGCCGGCAACAGAACGCTTACACAAACAAACCCGGGATAGTGAGTGAAGCAATGTTACTTGACAAATAGCAAATCATAGCAAATACATAGAAACAGAATAATGTGTACAATGTGCAAGAAAAGGTAAACACATATGGGACAAATGGAGAGCATTGCAACTGCTCCTCCACTTTGTCACAGTGCAACTGTTGTTTGTAAATGAAAACTTATCCCAACTACATGTGCTGCTGACCTTTGACCTTTTCTTTAGGTGCACAGAGGCCAGAGGAGTCTGTGGAAACATCCAGAACTGAGGCAGTGCTACAGATGTCTTCAGATAAACTGGTGTATTATCCATGGATGCGTTCCATTCCTGTTTAGACCTGCTGGCTGTCAATGGGCTTCATTCCATTTCAGACTGCCGGTGGTCGGCTGGAATCTAAACTCAACATGGCTCCTGTGTTAGAAGAGCCTCTGATTTTAAAATATGCACATTGAATAGTTTCTTTCCAGCACTATGGAGCTACCAGCCCAGTATATGTAGCCCACAGTAGATGGAGTTTTCAAGCTGGACTGACAAACATCAGGACTCATGTGATCCCTACATGTGGACCTTTCACAGATGGATCCAAGTGCAGATTCAACTCTGCATTACATTTGACTTCAGCTGTTACACACTTTCATTTTCTGGCTGTGTCACTTCCTGCTTTTTGGATCAGATAGTTTATCCATGTCCACAAATGTTTGGCTGCATATTTTTATCATCTATATTTTCCGGTCTTCATGCAGCCGATATTTCATGTGAACTCCAATCTGCCACCTGCCATCACGTTTTCAGGGTTAGTTCAGTGTTGGAAATGTAGGACAAACAGCAGCACATGTTCTCTAAATGTTTGCAGTCATTTTTAAATGATGCTGATACTACATGAGACATTTTCCACATTTATTGTCTTTGAACAGAGAATAATAAAGCCATCAAACATATACAGGCTTCTGCAAATACAAACTTCTGTGGTGCATTTGATGACCTGCAGAGGAGAACAAGTCGGGCTTTTCAGCCCTAACACAACCTCTTTGTTCTCAATACTACAAAACCTTAAAAGGCTGATATGCAAGTTTGCATGAATCACCAACACAGTTGTGTTTGTTTCTAGTGTAGTTATAAATAAGGTGATCAAATACCTGCTGACTGATTAGATCCAGTATCTATTACAGATGAACTGGATATCACAGCGCATGTTGTTAATCTGTCATATCAAACTAAACAGTGTTGCTGGTGTAAATATCCTCCAATAAAGTCAGATGGGCTGAGGGCTGCTGTTGCCAGGTAACGATGATGTCACACTGGATCTTCTGATCTTTAGCATCGTAGCGCTCGGAGTCTGATGTTGGCTCATGTGTTGTCACCAACATGACGTTCTACTAGTCAAGGCCTCACCTTCACCCACTGATGCTGATCACACAGACCCACTAATAGAACTGTTTTATCAGGTTTATGCAGCATCACCATTAATGTCACATTTAATCAGAACACATTTACATTACAAGCCCACTACAACCATTATCAACATGTTAAATTACATTATACATATGCAGTGGTTTAAAGGACCACTATTTTAACCTGATTCATTTTTTCCACCTTAACAGTTCATTCCTCAAATCAAACAAGATATTTGACTCTCAGAAAATGTACCAACAAATATTTTTGGAATAAAATATTTATTTTTCAGCTTTTACAAGTGAAATCAAACAAGTGTATTTAACACTGAAACCAGAGTGGAAGCTGCTAATATAGAGTCCAACCCAGGCTAAAAGTAAGTTGAGTAGACCAGCACCATCAAAGTGTCGGCTCTCTGAACACGGTGCAAGATCGCCATCTGCAGGACAAAACTAGTTTTTCTCATCCTCCTCGTCAACGTCAAGATGACGTCATCGTACAGCAAAACGTGCAGATCAGGTGACATGACTGTCTGAGAGGCGGAGTTCAACTGTGGCAGGTAAGCATGTGGAGGAGAAGCAATAACATGACGCTGGAACATCATCATTGCATTATACAGTTTCCTCTCTAACTGGACGCAGCTGTGAACAAGAACAGCTGTGGAACCAGGGTCCTGAGTGGCATCTATGGATGAATGCAGGTCAGTGTGTTGCTGGTGGAGGTGATGAATCACAGGGTCCATCTCACGTTGGAGTCACAGCTTCTCTTCAGCTGCTCTGCTCTTCAAATGTAAGGAATCGCCGGCTCTCCTTTTCAGCTCTGTTGGAATATCACCTTCTTCTGTCTGAGAAATGTTAATGAAACAAACCTGACAAAACACAAACAGCAGCAGTAACAGTAAATTGCACTTATACATTCACTGAAAACCCACATTTGAACTCTACCTACTTGTTCATCGAGGCATGAGCCCAAGGGCAAGGAGACTTCACAGACATGTTGAAATTGTGATGTGAAGACAGTGGACTGTGGTGGCCACTGCAGACTGTTGGACTCTGTTACAATCTTCTTCAGTCTCTGTTACAGACGTGGATTTGATTGGACAGCTTTATAGCGACTCCCTGTCTGTCTCAAACAAAGCATTTACATTCAAAAAGACATTTATAGAAAACACCAACAACACATGATATTATTTATTATATATTATAATCATTTATTCATATTTATTTTTCAATGAAGATGACAACCAACTGGAGCTTGAATCATTGAATTTACACCAAGCACTTCAGATATATTTGAAGATTTCTACATTTTATAACTAGTGACAAAAATTCTTTGTGTTGTCAATAGAGACACATTAAAGCAAACTTTGCTTGATGACAATAAGCTCAGTTAAATCAGTACAAAAAATGTGGAGCCCTTCCCTGAGAACGTGTCTGCGTAGGTTCTCAGTCATCCAGGTCATGGTAGTCAAAAGAAGCAACCACAACCTCCCTGCAGAACATTTTGCAAAGTGAAATTTGTTTATTGTTCCATCAACAGTTTACCTGCAGAATGGGTACAAATATCTTTTCTGTGAGGAAGTGACGCAGAAAATACAATGTTTCCCTCTGTGACAATGAAAAAGTGCTTGAGATTGAGTAGAGCGATCCTTCTTCCTTGCTTCATTTCTTGCTCGCAGTCTCTCAGCGTTGACTGGAAAATCAAATGAGACTCACACCATCTGCTTGTAATGTGGGCGTGTCTGTCAGTAGTTTGAAGAGCACTCTCTGGCCTAAACACAATAGGAAGATCAACACCGCCCCAAAACAAACATTTCCAGATTAGATGAATGGCACCGTAATTGGAAATGGTAACATTAACACGTTAACTTCCTGTGTTTGGTCTGCAGTGGGTGACTCGTGATTCAGGGATCTACATTTAAAAACGCACATGTAAAACTGACAGCAAGGTTTTCCCATCATATAGTCGACATAACTAAGCACAACTGTTAACCTTTATGTTTGCTAACATTTGAACTCTTACGATTGGGATATCAACAAAACGCTAAATATAGTTTAATTCAATCCTACCTGAGCTGGTTGAATTGAACCAGTTTCAAATTCAAGTTCAAATTGTATTTATCACACACACAAAACCATACACAGTATGACATGAGGTGAAATGCTTGTAGCTGTGCAATGCCCGACCAGTTTCATGACATACTTCCTCTTCCATCTGGGAACAGAATCTAAAGACAGGAAGTAGCCACTGTCAGCTTCCTGAGTACCCAATAAGAAACAAATCAGGCAAAATCAACAAACCTTTGGGTCTCGTTTTCAAAAGTGCATGTTTGTCAGCTTCTGTCTCTCTTTCCATCCACTGCTGGATGTCTTGTTCTGAAATAGTCACTTGGACAAACATGGAAGAGAAAAGATTCACTTGCGACTACAAGAATACGTTCCATTAAAGTCGGGTTTCTCGGGGACTCTTTCAGGATGGCAGAAATCTCCTCCTCAGCAGACTTGTGACCTTCTCCTCTTTGTCCCATCTCTGAAGGAGCTGCACTTCTATCAGTAGGAACTGTCAGCTCTCTCAGTTTGAATGTAAATGAGTCATTTTAACTACTAATACAGAAACATGTGTACCTAGATCCGATGACTTCCTCCTCCCATAATGCAATAATGCATCAGTCAGAAGGTCCAGTCGATCTGATGGAGTCATCTCTTTGTGACTCCTGCAGATCTTCTGAGGAAGGAGCAGAACCTCTCCATGCCTTCTCCATCGTTCAGCCCAAACCCAGGAAGCCGTCGTGTGCTCTAAAAGATTTCTGATTAACACATATTTACTGTTTACTGTACAAGAGTTTATCAAAGTATGGACTGAATAGTGTGTGCATGTGCTTAGGATGACATGTGTGTCAGTTTGTGTACATTGACCAATAAATCATAGCTGGCACTGCAGTTTATGTCCATAAACATGGACAGCCAGGGAAATACCTCGAGGTGTTCCTCCTCCATTTGTCTGATAAACACCAAACAGTGTTTTATAAACAGGAAATGTTGTTCTTGTGTCATATAGTAAAAGAAAATACTCACATGTATATGTGAGGACGGCACACACACGGTGTCGTATATGAAATTCAGCTTGATGTTCTTGTCCTGGTATCTTTTCACCAGCTCACTGATGACATACGTTGGATCTGCTCACCTGTTTAAAAAAAAGATCATCTCAATGGTTTCGAGTCGATAAGAGAAATAATATTTTTGGGAAACATTTGGTGACATTGTTGACTGTAGGTTAATGACGTAAGCATTGATTAACAACTCAGCATTCTCCATGAATCATGTTCAAAAACATGAGGGGAATTTCATGACGACAGGAGGCTCCAAATACACCAGTTACACCAGTTACATCCTGTCTTTTTTGGCTGGTTTTGTGACTGAAGTAAATTTCCGGCTTTAAAGTTGCTACAATCCTAATTACAAAAGGAAATAGTAGTCCTCAATCAGCCATAATAACTTTAACATGACAGAAATTATCTTTAAAATAAAATAAAAAATAGGGGTGTGTGTGTGTGTGGGGGGGCACTCAACATCTGCACATTCAAAAACATCTGTTTCCATCACAAATACTTCAAATGTTGTCTCTTACATAACCAATCCATTTAAAACTATGACTTATTTAGGAGAACACCTCACTAGTGATGGAGCAGTGACATGAAATTTCCTTCAACATTTCCTCAGCTCAGCTGGTTTGGAGCTATCAGGATGAGACAGCAGATATTCCTCTACATCTTTGTCTCTTACAAACATGATGTTTCCATGAAAGCGCTCAATAATACTTCTTCTTTTTCTTCCAAGGCCAAAGTCGGCATCCATGGTCACAATCATTGTGCCATCAGTCTGAAACCAAACATCAACACTGGTTCATCCATTTCTGTCATTGATGGAACCAAATCTTATGACAGGATTATTAACTTGGTTGGTAGATCATTAGATAGCACCTCACAGACTGATCACCAACCCACTCCAGTGCACATAAGAGTAGAAAATATGATCTAGTGTCAACATTTACAGACTTTTTAGCCTGAAACATTTTTATATAGAGAAATGTGTCAAATGCTGTTAAACTGTAGGAACTGCATTGTGTTGCACTGAGGAATGACACTCTAGTGTCCTCAGTTGTTGGTGAAATACTGAGATATGAACCTGCTCGTTTGAAGCTTTAGGAGTAAAGAATTATTGTCAATGTATGAAGACAACAATGATTTTTTTGGATTAGCTACAGAAACATGAATTTCTATCAATCGATGATACAGCAGCATAACAGAATGACTCATTTCTGATGTCGTTACGATATCAGGTTGGAAAATGTTGAACCTAAAGTATTAAATGACCTCCAGAAAAGTAAGACAGTGAGTCATCCCACAATTGTTTTTATGAACCTCCTGAGACCCACTGCCCTCATATGGCGACATGGTGATGATGGTAGCTCCACCTTCATCCTCCTCTTGCCAATATATCCACTAACCCTCTGTGCACAATCTGTCTCAGCCTCTCAGACTTTCAAACCTGAGCTGTGCCTGCCATGTACTCATTGCTAAACCTTTTCATTTTGGCCAGTCCAAGCATTTAGAAATAAATAAACACAAAAACACCATTCAAAGATAATTTTTAATTTTTCTACTTATCAGGTACGACCAATCTGAAATATCTTTTGGAGAAATGAACAATATATCCTAAACTTGACCTCAGGCCCATCAGGTTAATGCAGTCATTACATGGACATGTTTCATTTTAAAATGAGATCAGAATAGTTTGGCATTAAGTCATAAATCTGTAAGAACAAACCTGTGTTCACAAACATGTTTATCTCTCTTGTGTTTACTTGTGTTTACTACTGTGATCCTCTGGTAAATGTAGCTGTAAATGTTGTTTTCCAATATACATGAATACTGCTGCGTTCATACACCGATGTTCTCCATGTTCTTTGCAAATAATGCAAATGCTTGTGGATGGTGCTGAGGATTTATATGACATCTTTCAGTGAACCCCACAGGCTGAGTTCTTCTCTCTTTGCCTAACTGCTTGCTGTCTCTGAACCAAAAGAGCTCCAAGTCACATTATCCATGTTCTCAAGTGCAAGTGCTGCTCCATGTTCTCAGCCAGTGGTGTGACTGGTGTGGGGACAGGTGAACCAGTCTGACTGAAGCTGGGAGGTGAGGACTTCATTCATTCAATAACAGCCCCTCTCGCTCAGTTTTTTCATTCGCTCTTGCTCAGATCTCTGCGAACCTGCTCGCAGTGTGTCGCTCAGTGTGGTTTATCATCTTCATCTTAACTTCCTGCTTCTATCATGGTTAAAGCTGATGAATCCTCTGGACATCAAACACTGATGGTGTTATTGGAGCTGAGTGAAGTTTGATGGCTTTATTATCCACGCTGTGACACATGGCAGCTGTCAGAGCAGAACACATGAAGTCAGCAGGTGTGTTTAAATGCAGCCTCTGCTTCCTCTGGAGGTCCATGACATCACAGCGTGGCCGCAAAGGGCGTCCAGAATCCTAGCCTCCCACAAACGTGTCCACCTTCTCCCTGGATTTGAAGCACAGGTGGGCCCACCCTATCCCAAGATGCATTGCAGCATGGTGGTGGAACATATATTTTGGGTCCAGAGATGGAGCAGCTCTCTCTCTCTAAGTCTTTGAGGATGTTTTCTGTTTGAGTCTGGCTTCAGTTCAGTCTAATTTAGCAGCTGTGACATCAGAGATTGTAGGGGAGGAACAGCCACACCCACAGGTGAGTTTCCCACCCAGAAACAGAGCGTGAACATCACCTCTGTCTGTGCTGTGTTGGTCACAAGCTTTGTTCTGGTCTTTTAAGTGGAGGGTGGAGCTTGTGAGTGATGGAAGCTGAGAGTGGTGTTTGCAGATGCTCAGTGTAACAGGATGTTGGCTGCTGTGTTTGCACATGCTCAGTGTAACAGGATGTTGGCTGCTGTGTTTGCACATGCTCAGTGTGACAGGATGTTGGCTGCTGTGTTTGCACATGCTCAGTGTGACAGGATGTTGGCTGCTGTGTTTGCACATGCTCAGTGTGACAGGATGTTGGCTGATGAGTTTGCACATGCTCAGTGTGACAGGATGTTGGCTGATGAGTTTGCACATGCTCAGTGTGACAGGATGTTGGCTGATGAGTTTGCACATGCTCAGTGTGACAGGATGTTGGCTGCTGTGTTTGCACATGCTCAGTGTAACAGGATGTTGGCTGCTGTGTTTGCACATGCTCAGTGTGACAGGATGTTGGCTGATGAGTTTGCACATGCTCAGTGTGACAGGATGTTGGCTGATGAGTTTGCACATGCTCAGTGTGACAGGATGTTGGCTGATGAGTTTGCACATGCTCAGTGTGACAGGATGTTGGCTGCTGTGTTTGCACATGCTCAGTGTAACAGGATGTTGGCTGCTGTGTTTGCACATGCTCAGTGTGACAGGATGTTGGCTGATGAGTTTGCACATGCTCAGTGTGACAGGATGTTGGCTGATGAGTTTGCACATGCTCAGTGTGACAGGATGTTGGCTGCTGTGTTTGCACATGCTCAGTGTAACAGGATGTTGGCTGCTGTGTTTGCACATGCTCAGTGTGACAGGATGTTGGCTGATGAGTTTGCACATGCTCAGTGTGACAGGATGTCGGCTGCTGTGTTTGCACATGCTCAGTGTGACAGGATGTTGGCTGCTGTGAAAGCTGAATGCTCTCTGGTTAGAAGTGATGTCACACATTAGGATAACTGTGCTCGCTCTCTGTCAGAGTACCAGGGCCTCACTTTGACCACATGACTCTCAGTACACAGCATGATGTGTGCGCTGTAAACAGGAAGCAGAGGAGCAGGACTGAGGTAAACCTCTGAGGGATCAAACTGAGACTGAGCTCCAGATGTTTCCACATGTTTCTGCTCTGTGTGTGTTTGATGATTATTTCAGGTATAGATGATGGAATATGACCAGTCTGATGTCAGCCTGCTTCTCTGACAGCGCCTCACCTCTCTGTGCTGCCCCCTGCTGGCTCTGATCATTACTGACTGAGTCCTTGCTGCCACTTTATTAGGTACAGCTTGCTAACACAGGCTCAGACCTGCTTTGCCTTTACAGATACCTTAAACCTTCATGGCTCAGATTCAGCGAGGTGCTGGAAACATCCCTCAGAGTCATGTGATCAGTGACGCCTGCTTCAGCACTGACAGATAGAAAAGTACATCCACATAAACAGGAAATATAATAATAATAATAATCAAATGCTGATTCTCAGCTTTTCAGCCCTTTGTCTGGATGTTAATCCAGCAGAGTGTGTTTGTGATGATAGTAAATAAATGTTAGACTTACAGCTCCTGTTTTACTGCATTAAAGTGATCAGATGACTTCAGCGCTTTTACATGGATGGTAGTGAAAGCAGGACATGACAAATGTAGCACAGCAGCAGTGTTTAACACGTCTGAGCTGGAAACAGAAACTCTGGTATGAACATCATTCATAGAACAGCTTCCAGCTTCTTTTGCTCGGCTACATTTTGGATGGATTTGCATTTAAAGATGAGACTAAAATGGTTAGGGTCAGGAGGTCAAAGGTCAGAGCTTCAGTGGGTCTGAGGACGGCCTCACGCTGGAGAAGGATGAAGGAGTCTGACCTGAGCCAGTGTTTGACATGAACACATCAGCACTGCTGTCAGTGAGCCTAACGACAGCCGTTAGCATCATTTCAGTGTTTCAGTCATAAAAACACTTCCTGTCACTGTGGTGGTTACAGTGACATCATGCAGTTTGTGCTTTGACCTCCAGAGGGCGACAAATCAGCACAGACAGAGAGCTCCATTCAAACTTTGCTGCCAAAAGTAATAATTCTTCAAATATAATCATCAGTGTTTGAGCAGTTATGATATCAGGGACAATCTAGACACGTGTGACAATACTGAACATGTCACATGACACACCTTAAACATCATGTGATCCACTCTCAGTCTGCACTTTGATTCATTACTTCAACAGGTTGAAATTAGATTTGAAGAAACTTTCAGTGAAATAAAGCTTTCATCACAGGATTCATGTGAGCAGCAGATGAACTTTGTACCAACAACATCTTCAATAACAGAGTCTGAATGAAGCGCAGGTGTTGATGCTGCTCACTGATTGGATGGTTGGTTTCAGCTCTGCTCTCAGTCTTTACTGCACAGGTGAAGGTAGAAAGTGTGACTGGATCTATAGACTGGAAACAGAGAAACATGCTGAACATTTGAAGCTTTGCAGCAGAAATGTTCATGTTACAAATACAGCAGAGCTGATCTGGGATCAGTGTGTTCACACCTGCAGCTACAACAAGGTTTCATGTCTTCACACGTCAGCATGTGAACTTTACTCTGACTCAGTCTGAGCAGTCAGACGGCATATTTTTAAAGTTAACACATCAGCACACACAGAGCTGAGCCCCTCCCACCTGTGGTGAGTTTCAGGTGGAGCCCCGCCTCCTTCCAGGAAGCAGCTCACTTGTGTGTCCGTGTTTAGTGTCCAGGTGTGGAGCGGAGCTTGTTGGTGTGTGAAGAAACTGTAAGTTTGCTTTGTTTCCTCCTTTAACAGTTTGTCTTTAGGAACTTTACTGTTTGTTCAGCTCACATTTGATTTCTTCACACAACAAACTGTGTGTTTGTATTTCCGGTCTCTCCATTAAAGTCAGTGTGTAATGTTTCCTGGCTAACATCAGCTGTGTGCAGCTTAGTTCCAGCACAAACAGCACAAATCTGCCGCTCCATAGTTCATGGTAACGGACTCACAGCTGGACCAACGAGGCCGAGTGTGTCCGCCACTCTGAGCTACGTTCCTGTTTTGTGTACTTGTAGTTTGTACTGTGTCCCAATTAAGAGAGTGCACGCTTGAAGTACGCGCACTACGCGTACTACGTACGGTGCGTACTATAATTACGAGAAGTGCGGAAGTGAGAGGTTTGTGAAATGGGACGGTCTAGCCTTCGTCGCGCTGCTCAGGTTGCCTAGCAACCATGATACTAACAGCGAGAAACGTTTCATACAGCTTTGTTTGACAGAAATGGAGAAAAAATGTTTTGTTGCTCAGCCATTTTTTTCATGATATCACTTTGATTAGTTGAGTATCTGAGGCTGAGACCACAGGACTCTAAAACATGATTGTTGGGCTTCATTTCTGTACTGAACAGTCATTTAAGATTAGCTAGTAAATAACAATTAGCTAATGTTGTTCATGAGACTAAAGTCATCTCACTGTGGTAATGTAAATATAATATGGCCAATATTATATTTATTGTCAGATTATTATGATATATATATATATTACAGCAGTGAGCTTGAACTCTGTGTCAAAGATTCAAGTAGCAGTTATTTATATTTCCTATCACCTTAAATCTTCAATCAAAGACAAGTATCTTTGACTGTGTATATATAGATGTATTATATATAAGAAACAAATGTTGTTCTTTCAGTATGTTGGCATTACTAAATTTGGCTCAGTGCTTACATATATGTGTAAAAAGAAAATGTGCGAGCTGTGGTAACTGTGTCTGATAGAATGAAGAGTAGACTGATAAATGAAATATTCCTTTATTGGGTGAGAAAATCAGACCATGTCATAACTGCTTTAAGTCATACAGAACAGATATCAGAGCCTTAAACAGGCTGACTTCTGCTAAATGGGTCAAACTGGGCAGAAAGTATACAAACACATAACATCCTTATAGAAAATGATGTAACACTATAGATCAACTTAGCTCAGAATATATAAAGCAAATAAACAATCACAGCAATATGATGCAACAAACACAGCAGTGCTACTGATCCAAAATACTCAAAGCTTCATAGAAGTGAAACAAACATTTATTTTTAGCTCCATTCTGCTGCTGATACAGACTTTAGGTTTCTGAACATTAAACTTGTTGCTGCCTTTCATAGTGTTTAACTTGAAGGCCCTGAGTACTTTCTCCCACACTGGAAACACTGGGATGATCACATTATTTGAACATTACCTAATAAGACTGATTCAGCACAGACAGTTAGTTATTCTAAACTTTCCTAGCAGTCCTTCACAAACAGGGAACAGTCTGTCCTCTCCATCTGTCAGCTGCTGCTGGCTCTTCCTCCTCCTCTTCCTCACACACTGCTGAGTTTGTCCTGGTGGATCATCAGGGCTGCAAAGCCTCACAGATGATGTGCAGCAGTGGCTCCCTCTGTCTGTCCTCACTCTGGACACTTGCAGTTGTCACACATGGAAATCAATTTGTGATAAGCTGCAGGATTCAAACACAAGTGTAACTTATAAACACATGTTCATACTTTTATTCCACAATCAGAGAGAAAGAAACAGACAGAGAGTGCAGGACAGACAGACAGGTGACAGTCTCAGGTGTACACACTGCTACACAACAGCACCAGAGAAGGAGGATTTAGTGTTTGTGTTATTACGAGTGCTAAACAAGAAGAGTTCCAGATGGTGCAGTGGACACATGTGTGACTGCTGTGATTAAAGCGTCTTTCTTTCAGCTTAACGAGTGAACCGTCAGCTCGTTCAAACACACGTTAAAGTCCGTTTGGCTCGACACCACCGAACAGAGGCAGCAATATAACATAGCTAACATTAACAGTGCAGTGAATCCTGCTTGTGCCGTGATATTCAGGACTGCAAACCGAGCAGCATCACTGACTTTCAGCCTGTTGTGTTTGTGGATATATGACTGACTTTAATTATTCATAAAATCATCACATTCTCTGTAAGATTAAGGTCGACTATACATATATATATTTTGAAGTAGAGGCTTTAAAACCAAGTAAACGCTGAAAGTACAAACATCACTAATGTCACATAACTTTGCCGACATGTGGCCAACAGGAATGTTTTAATGTTTTTCATTATTAAACATCTGCACATAAATAAGTGACATAATATTCAGTACTTACTTTTGAAGGTTTACTCTTTGGCCACTCCGCTTCTGCCGTCTGCCGTATAGGGCTTTGGAGTTGATGTCACACCGCAGTGCATTGTGGGATTGCTGCACCATGTCAGAAGGCCACAAATCAAAACAAACACACTGTGTTGGAAGCAGGACTGTCAGAACCATGCTTAAAATCAGCGCAAAGGACAAAGGGCTGTATCGCAACCGATTGCGCCAAGACGCCAAAAGACGGTACTTGGACAAAATAGCGTGCATCGGTAATGTGGACCCGTATGAAATAAGGCAGCGGAGCAGAAACCCAGACAGCCTACTGCCGTTGTCCTATCCCGATATTTTCGCGTACCTTGTCTGTGGAGTCAGCGCATACACGGCGAATCATTTTCGGAATTATAAATTCCTGGAGGCGCACATCTAATTCACAAACGGTTGGGTACAAGATTTGGCCGTTTTGTGAGTATGTTAACTATATGACCAAGATACAGCTTGAGGTTGCACATAACATTGACTTCTCCTCAGCAGCTGCCCCAAAAATTGCTCTAGATGAACAATTCACGATTGATGCAAGCTGTGCGTTGCCATGTAAATAGTTTGCATTTCATGTGTATGTACTTGCTAAGTACATGTGAACAGATCTTGAATAAAAAAAAATGAACATACTTTTCTTTTCTGTTTTATTGAAACCGCTTTACAGAAAGTACAATTATTTACAATGAACTGTACATGCAACACAGCAGTTTTATGAATATTCAACAAGAGCAAGTTTCATTTGGCCCTGGTTTGACAACCACACTGGGGCACATATTCACCAAAACACAGCACACCTTAACAATCTTATCAAGCAGTGTTGTGCGCCGGTCCGAGTTTGACACAGGTATGTCGTCGTGCCCCATGTGCAGCGTTGGAGCCAAGTCTGGATTTGTTACATCCATTTCATATGCTGGTTTGAGTGCAATAATGCCAAATAATAAGCCTCTCCGTCAACATGACGTGGTTCTGCAGCATCACACATTAGGATGCTTTATCTAATTATCTATGACCTCAGCGCATTCAAAATAACACTAAAAGCCTATTAAGAGAGATATGAATTTATTTAGAACTCACCAGAAAGAAAATGCTGCGAGCAAACCAACAAAAAATTGGGGATGGCAGAAAACTCGATATCCACTCGTCTGACCTCTGCAAACCAAGCTTGACGTATTTGTTTAGAATGTTGTTCACACCTGTTGAACTGACTGAAACTTCTAGTCACAGTAAATCAGTATGTGTCAGTGAATGCATCGTGTGTGCTTCGTGGCTCCATCGATTGGACTGATAGTAGAGCAGCTGATGGCAGCTTCGTCTGCCTCACACTGCTGTCTGACTGCATTCAGCTGACACTGAGATGAAGCAGGAAAGAAGCAGCTGATATTTGGACAGCACACATGATGGAAAGGAGGATTTCAGTTGATGTGCACATGAATGATTTGTGTTTCCTCTGCAGGTGAAGGTAGAAAGTGTGTGTGAGCTGATGTGAATTGAGCAGCATGGATCAGTGTGAGGACAGAGAGGAGGGAGTCCCTCCCTCTAAAAGCACTCTGTGTGGGGAACATGAGAGCCAGACCAAAGCTCAGAGGTGAGATGACCATCTCTAACTGTCCATGACTCTTCTCCATGTCACAGCTCAGCACTCACATCACTGCTCCATCATTATTCACAGGAACCAGCCTGGACCTCCACCCAGCTCTGTGTCCCTACAGAGTGACGTGTCTAGAGGTTTCCTCATTGATTTAAAAGTCTCTGCTGCAGAGAGGTGAGCTGTTAGTAACAAGAACTCTCTGATTTAAAGGATTTTGATGTTTCCTGGTTTCTAAAATGCATCTCTGTAGCAGAGCAGTGTCTCCAAGGACACACAGGCTCAGCTGTAACTGTCAGTTTATCTGGTTTTAAGACACATTTGGACTCAATTGGCTGTTTTTAACTATGTATTTTAATCAGAGGTGTAAATTTAGAGCTCACACATCTGGATCCTAAACTATGATAGAAACAGCTGCTAGCAGTGGGTTGTTTGACTTTGATACGCTGCTCTAGAAAGCAAACAAAAGTTTGTGCAGCTCCTCTGTTCAGCTGCAATCTTTTCTAAATGGACACAATGTTCTTGAGAGGTTTCAGTCTGGTTTTAAAACTCTTCATAGCACAGAAACTGCACTTTTAAAAGTTCTTAATGATCTTTTATTAGCCACTGACTCAGGTGACTCAGCTGTGCTTCTGCTTTTAGATCTGACCGCTGCCTTCGATACTGTTGACCACAGCATTTTAATCTCACGGTTGGAGCATTGTGGCGTAAAGGGCACCCCATTAGAGTGGTTCAGGTCATACCTGTCTGACAGGACCTTCTCTGTGAGCTTTGGCGATTTTATCTCTTCCTCAGCTCCCCTTACTTGTGGTGTTGCCCAGGGATCTATACTGGGGCCAATATTGTTCTCCATTTATATGCTGCCTTTAGGTCTAATTTTTAGAAAATACAACATTTGTTTTCATTCATATGCCGATGATACTCAGATCTATCTTCAATTGAAGGGAAACAGTCCTGCCTCACTAGAACCCTTACTTCAGTTAAATGAAGTGAAGTTAAATCCTGGATGGCCTCTAATTTCCTTAACTTCAATAAGAACAAAACCGAAGTGATAATTTTTGGACCAAGCGGCAATCCCAACGCTTCTAATTTTAACCTGCACAGTCTTGAGCCTTTTGTCAAATCACATGCCAAAAATTTGGGGGTTATACTTGACAGCAATTTCACCTTTGAAAAACAAATTAGCTCAGTTGTACAGCGGTCTTTCTTCAAACTCAGGCTTTTATCTAAGGTGAGATCATTTTTATCTTTTAAAAACTTTGAACGAGCGATTCATGCTTTTATTATATCCCAGCTGGACTATTGTAACTCCTTATATGCTGGAGTCAGCCAGACCTGCCTGGCAAGGCTGCAGTTGGTCCAGAATGCTGCAGCTCGTCTTCTGACACGTACTAAAAGATGTGAACACATTTCCCCGGTACTTGCCTCCCTTCATTGGCTCCCTGTCCGCTTCAGAATTAATTTTAAAATTTATTGTTGACTTACAAAGCCCTGAATGGACAGGCTCCCGGGTATTTGTCTGACCTCTTGCAGACGTATACCCCCCTTAGATCTCTTAGATCAAGTGATCTTTTGCTTTTAGCCGTACCAAGGTCGAGGCTGGTTCATAGAGGTGATCGAGCATTTGCAGTCGTAGCGCCTAAGCTGTGGAATAATTTACCCCTACACATCAGACAGGCTCCAGCTGTCAATCTTTTTAAATCTTATCTTAAAACACATTTTTATTTACTGGCTTTTAATACAGCATGAGAGTTATTTGTTATTTGTTAATTTATATTTGGTGTTTGCTTTTAATACTCTAAGTTGTTTTATTGTGTATGTTGTGTTCTTGTACAGCACTTTGGTCAACGCTCCTGTTGTAATTAAATGTGCTATATAAATAATTAAACTATTAAACTCTTCAGAAAAGTGTTCAGAGAGCAGCTGCTGTATTAGACAAAGGCTCGTCGTGTGAGCCCAGATGTGTGTAACAGCTGGATGAAGGAGAACCATCACAGTCGCGTCTCCATCCCGCCTTTATTAATGAACTTCCTGTTGCTTGCAGATGACAGGAACACAAAGTGTTTGTGCCACGTGATGCTGCAGGATTTGTTAACGTGTCCATGATGGTAACATCTCCTCGTCTAACTGCAAACACATGAGCGCTCCTAACGGCAGCTATCACAGCCACACAGGCAGACTGTGTCTCACTGTTGCATTCAGGGACATTTGTTTTCCTGTAAAAAGCTGAACTCTAATCTAAGAGGACTGTTACTGACAGGAAACAGCTGCATTATCTGCAGTCTGTGTGATCACAGCTGCTTCAATCACTTCATCAGAGAATTGATCATTGAATAAAACATGTTTGTGTCTGCAGAGGTCAGAGGTCACAGTCTGCAGGATCCAGCTGTCCGTCGGTGAGGAGTGACTGGTCCAAACATCACCCTCCAGAGTTCAGTGCTGAACCTGGACCAACGAGGTCAGAGACCTGTGATGACTCCTTTACATGTTTGTGTTTTCCTGGATAAATATGACCAAAGATTCATTAAAAAGATAAAAATCTTAGACTTTGTCCTGTAGTGCTGTGTGGCAGGCAGAATTGGACCCAAACACAACAGGATGAAGTCAAAGAGGCAGCTTTATTTCAGCTGTGAACATGCAAACAGCAGAAATAAGAAAACATAACTGTAGGTTTGCAGTGAATGAAGCCTCAGCTCGACGCTCCACTTTGTCCCTCTTTTCCTTCTCCAAACAGCCACATCAGGAGTCTCTGATGGAGTTTTAAAATATTTAATTACAAATGTCCAAAGATGGGTTCAGGATACCTGAATCCACAGTTATTAAAGCTAAAATAGTTCACAGGGTTTGGACTTTGTTAGGTGACGAGAGAACATCAAAGTGTTTTTTATCTTTAAACAGTATTTTTATCACTTCAGTTGCTCTCACAGCCCTGTTTGTTATTTTACCAGAGCTCTTATGTTTCACTCAGTGCTCCCACCAAACACCTTGGAGGACACATTAGTGTGATTTAGATTTCATTGGTGTAAACACCAGTCACACAAGCTAACCCATGGAGGCAGCAGCAGGCTTTGTGTTTGGTAAAGTCTGCTGGATTATGTTAGGTTTGTAGCTTGAACCTATTCGCTGGAACGTTAAGACAATATAATTACACTGCAAGCAAGACGCAAGTAGGCAAACATCTTCATGGTACTCGTGCACGGGAGAGAACCGGACAACCGCTTGACTCCAGTTGGTCTCGTCCGTTCTCCCATACACTGTCCTTTTATTGAGGTTACATGAATATGCATAGGTTCATTAACATACGACGTCTACATACAAACAAAGAGTAGCTTGCCTGTGTGTGTGTGTGTGTGTGTGTGTGTGTGTGTGTGTGTGTGTGTGTGTGTGTGTGTGTGTGTGTGTGTGTGTGTGTGTGGGGACTGCTGATCAAAGGGTCAAACATCCTTGGTCAGGAAGAGGGTAGCCTCCCCCTCACCCTAGATGGTTCATCCTAGATAACACGGTGAGGAAGTCCTGCAGTTCATCTAAACAAAGAGCACTTAGACTAGAACAGACGCAACTACGTTAATCCTACCATAAAATAATAAGACACGGTATGACCTCTCATGCTCCCAAAGTGCTGTCTAATACACACAAAGTTTGCAGACTATCAAGGATCAAAACCTCTACCAATCTACAACTAATTACAAAACTCTAAGCATATATAAGTAAATATTTCTAAGCATAAATGACAATCAACAATACAAATCTAACATTTCCCCCCTTTTTGACCTTTATGCCTGAAAAGTTCCCAGGTATGAATACGTCATGTCTGACAGTTTCAATGCAAACCTTTTTATACTCAGCATATGTCAAATCACCCTAAATTACTGAAAGGTACACAGTTTAATAAATGTATTAGCAGTTACCCCATTCATTGAGCTCATCTCATGGCAAACTGCATCTTACGAGCAACCAAAGAAATTGTTAATTTAATAGTGAAACTAAAAAAGTAACATTTTGAAAAACATCTCAACTTGGTGGTGCTTCCTCCGGGTGTGCACATCACATGTCTTTCTGCAGAGTGGTTTAAGCTCTGCAGGGCGTCATGAATGTCTCTTCCAGTTGTTTCCATCACTGTCCATAGGACCAGAGTCCAAATGTATGTAGAACAGACATTCAAACATACTAGTTGGTTTTGTGGTTCGTCAACATGGGTCTCAGCTATTTCCAAGCTGCAGACCTCTCAGCACTCTAGTTTTATGGCCTCTTACCAGCCCCCATCACCTGACTTCAGACCTTCGTCTTGTGAGGGGGATATTTATGACTCCTTAATTGTCCACGCTCTGCAGAAAAAGCTCTCTGTGGAAAGGGTGCTGGGTTCCGTCATCTTACTGCTGTTATGATCCCAGCAGCCTTCAGAGTGTCATCGTATGCACAGTATAGTGGCACAGCATTAGGTGATGTTCATAGGAAACTGCTATCATCACCACCATAGCTTCTGGTTCCTGTGCTTTCACAGAATCATGATGTCATCCTCGAACTCCTTCTGCGCTGTCGATGGAGCTTGGCACGCTCCCCTCATCCCACGAGTTTTCATGTTCCAACGCTGCTGAAGGTTTAAGGCAGAGCACGTCGTACACCTTAGTCGTCTTCCTCAGCGTCAATATTGAATCTTTCATTTTATTTAAAATCTTGCTGTGGGAAGTCTCCTCTTGATTTCCTGGAAGCTTAGTAGCACAGCTCTCTGTGTGATGTCTGCTGTGCTGAAGATGATCTCTGATCCTCCTGAAGCCTCTCTCCCATCTTGTGGACGATCCTCTCCTCTATTTTGCAGGCAGTTTCATGGTCCTTGCTGTGGCTCCAAGGTCTGATTTCATGATGGGCCCCAATCAGCTTGATCTTTGACCTCAACCACTGCCTGGTCCTGTCAGCTATGCGCTTCTCACTGGGCCTCTGAAGATTTCTCAGGAGATTACTGCTGCACCTGTATTTCCTTGCTAGGAAGACAAACTATTTGGAGAGTATGTCAACAATCATCAAACCACATTCTTTAGTTCAGTGAACTTCACTTATAGGCCATCAAAGCCTCATCTGAACATGGGTGCACCACTTGCATAGGTTTAATATTTGTAAATAAAACGGCTAATCACACAAATCACTGCAACAATAATAAAAAACATTGTTTAATGTTAATCCTTGGACCCCTCCTCTTGACGCATGGACACACCCATGCGTCAACTCACCAAACCTGGATTCCAGTCTTAAAGAAAAAGATTAGCTAGATCATATCCCAGGCAACATCAGGGCATCTCCTCCCCTGGAGCAG
This sequence comes from Mchenga conophoros, assembly GCF_057382185.1. Taxonomy (NCBI): domain Eukaryota; kingdom Metazoa; phylum Chordata; class Actinopteri; order Cichliformes; family Cichlidae; genus Mchenga; species Mchenga conophoros. Next base: position 21,951,657 of record NC_140528.1, on the reverse strand, counting down.
CACCACCCTGGACCCATAATCCTGCAATGAAAATGTTAGTGTGCTTTGCATATTAAGTTTGCTTAACACCTGGCTCTCCCAGGAGCCTGCATACACACCATCATGGCCTGGAAAACAAAATCTGGAAGTAAAATCAAACTTCATACCTGTAAACAATTGTATCATAAGGACAAGAAGCATTCAACATCAGCAAGACAAGTGTCATGTGCAGGTTTTCTCAAATCAGTAAACTACAATTATTTTCATAAGTCGCCTCAGACATGGATCATCCCATGTACTCAGGCAACATTAATGTAATCGGTGACTGCTCTTAAGCAAAGTCACTCCACTTATATATTACTATGGGCTCAAAAGTGGCCAGCTAATGAGCCCATATCAAACTATCCCAGAAACACTGTATCTCTTATTTGTTTTACTCATGTCACTTGTCCGTTTCAGCTGAATCTTCCACAGCATTCTCAAAGAAACTAACATTAGCAATACACATTGACTGTAGTCAGACAGAGGTCAGACACAGGTCAACAGGTTCCAGAGGTGCCATAAAAACACCATAAAGTCAACCCTAGCTGTGGAAAGAAGTAACACCAGTTCTCAACACAGGAAATTTCACACAGGTTATTCACATTATCAAAGTAACCTTCACATTTTCCCATCAACACAATGCAACAGCATCACCACTCATAACCTGTAAACACAGTTTTCCTCACACATAAACCCAGAAATCCTGTAGTAGGAAAAAACATCAACCAGTTGTCCTGGTATAAATCGCATCATCAATTCACATGAAGAACTGGCATGCTGTAAGAAAAGAAAATGCAAATATTAGCGCTTGCGCAGGCGTATGCATACTTTGTCACAGATATCTCTGTGAGCAACTCAAGCCTATGAATAACACACCTGATAAATGCACAGACACAGAAAATGGCATTTAAAAGGTTAAATCATCATGCAACCTCGAGTGTTGCTGTCATCTTTCTGCTCCTGTAAAAGGAAACACATGGGTTCATCTGCACCTTTGTCAGGTGGGGGTTAGCTTCACACAATCATGTTCAGTCAGTCAGTCAGATATTTTAAAATTCTTACTCATTCACTCAGTGGTTCCTTCTTTTGCTAATTGTGGAAATTATCATCGCATTCGTTTCCACGCTCAGCAAAACGACGTTATTTCAAAAAGAAAAATAATTTAGACTGGATTTCCTCGTTGAATCCTTTTTGGGGGGGACTCTCATTTCCTAATTGTCCCAAATAAGTGGCTTTCTCCTGAACCCATTTTAAATGTGGAGAAACTCACTTGCAACAATTTTCTTGACGACGTGTAACGCTTTTAATTCCCGACTTGCAGATCTGCTCAAAGAAAAGAAATTCACAAGCAAAAATCAGTGCTTGTTCAAAAATGAAAAATAAAAAATAACAGAGATTATCAAACCAAACTCTCAGTGCACTGTGAAAGTATCAAAATAAAAAGGCCTTGTTAAGTCATGACACAAGCTCCTCATCTCAGGAGGGTAAATCATACCATTAGCATGGTTTATCATACCATCATACTAATCGGCAGGCTCAACTTCACAACAAAAGAAAAATCATCAGCTAGATTCACTCCAAATCAACCATCAGCTGCACAACACACAACATAACCCTAATGTCATATTAGCTATGAGTTTAATCACCCGGTCTGTGCTCTTCACTCATTTAAGCCACAGATCTATTTTATTCAATTTTTCCTTTTTCCCTTCATCATAAAACATGTGACATGCTGTCATGCACTTCACAAAACAGTCTGTTCTGACGTATTCAGAGTTGTGTATCTAAATACAGGATTCACTCGCACATCAAAGCAGGAAACTCAGTGTTTTAGAGTCTCTACTCAACACACAACAAACTCCAACACATCTCATTCACTCGTGCTAGAATTCAATCACCTTTCATTAATCTAAAACCGATCAACTAATTTGCATATCAGCTATTAACCCACTAAGTTGACAGGACGACAGAAAAGCATGTTCAAAATAGTATCACAAAAGACAATTTCCCTCATACAGTAAATTACATGTGCTGCCTCAATCAAGCAGGAAGCTTCTCCCAGTTTACCATTTTAACAACTAAATTTATTGTCTGATCACTGGTTGGTCAAACCAGGATCTTTTTTCCCACAAAAGTTAAACTGTTGTCCTGCAACCTGGAGAGTCAATTTTTTGCATTGGATAAATTCAGTATTTAATAACAAGTGTCTGCTAAATTGACACTATTTTAACACTGATGAAAGATAACAAGCTAATTTTCATTGCATGGGTGTTTGTGCCTTTCCTACACATTTCTCTGCTATTATTTAATCATTTCTTAACTAATGTGCTATGAGTCCACTGGTCTTTGCATCACACTAAGTGACTTGGACAAGATGATAAACAGACTCACATGCTGAAGATGTTGTCTAATCTTCATGAGCTCTCTTGTGTTTGTGTTAGTAGGGTTAATGCATGTTCTGCTTGTGTGTGTGATTTTGTATATGATGTATATGTTTTTTATATTTGCATATATCCAGACTCCTTCTCAATTTTCCAACTTAAGCAGTCAGTTTTCTTTTCCCCAGGTTTGCTAACCCAAATTTTGATTTCCCACATTAAATAACAGCATTCCTCTGTGTTCTCACCTAGTCTTCTCACTCTGTTGTCCTCTCACTCTTTTGTCCTCTCCCACTTCAACAGTCCAAACAGCCGGCAGTTCTCCTTCAGCTTTGTCCTGTGTTCCACTGTCTCTTCTTGCCATTTTACTCCACAGGTGGCAAATGTCAAACTCCAACTGTTCAGTTCTCCTCAAACGTTTTCTTCACATGCACAGTGAAGTCACAGCCTGTTGTAAACACAGTGCCATCCATCCGATCAGTCAGGATGATGGGTTTGCTCTTCTTCTCTGATACTGTTTGTCCACATTGCTGCTGCTTTGCTGGGACTCTTTGCTCAGGACTTGCTGCTGTCTCTTTATCATGTTATTGCTTTGGAGCTGCATTCCTTGTCTTCAGGGAGGGGTGAGAGCTTGCTTGCTTGTGAGGTTGAGAGACACATGGCGCTGTAAATAAGTCAGCCAGAAACTTGGCCTGCATGTTTCCAATGATGTTAAACTATAACTTTCTTCCGACTGCTGCATGTGGAAAATTGATTCAGGTCTGCTTTTCACCTGAAAGTGACAAACTAAGACATTTCATTATTATCATCACTGCTTAATCAACACACATCTCTCTCTCTCTGTGTGTTTTTGTGAACAGTCTTTTCTTAAAAGCAGAAAATGAAATTGTAGTTGTTTTTGGCTGATCAACACAAAACCTTTTTCCTATGATTTTTCTTTTTCACTCTTTTTTTTCTTTTTTTTTCGTTACAATAGCTGGTGACCTGCAGAATCACCGCTCTCACTCACAATCAAAGGCAATTACTTTTACACAGCGCACAAAAACACTGTGATGTCAGACACATTCACACTCACTTTTTCATCTGCATAAATAAACCATATGGCTGGAGATATGTCCCATGGTGATCCATAAGCATGATCACCAGTTTATTTAATTATTTTTAATCCAACAAAACAAATAAACAAAAACATGATGCTGATGCTACACACACACACGAGTCAAGGTGCAGAAAAACTGCTCATGGAAACGCTGCACACTCTCTGTTTCCCTCTCTTTGAGTAGTTCTCAGACAGCTCTTGATCTGATAATGTGTAGCTTGCTCATCAGCTCAAAAAACAAAAACAAAACTGCAACGCGACATCACACAGTAGTTGCATGCTCTGCCCACAGTGGCAAAGTCTTACACTTACATATTCAACACAGCTTCTCCATCATGTATTTTCAGATGTTTCATACAGGGTTGAGCATATTAGTTGTTTTCACAGGTGTGCTGTATATCTCAACAATGGTTCATAATAAGACGACAGTCTTCCACACAGGTCAAGTGCCTCTATGCACTTCATGAGTTTAAATATTTACCTATATCACTTCTCCTCACATGTCATTGTACTGAATTTAAGCAACCACAAGTTTAATGTAGGTTACTTTTAACAACTATCCACCTCAATGGTTTGGCACACAGGCTGTTAACATTTTGTGTCAGGAAGGGGTGGGGGGAAAGCCACCCACCAGAGCACAGCTGCTGATGTGGGCTGGCCTTTTCCACACACTCTTCAAGGCTGGTGTGTTTTCTGAAAACTTCTAACATTTGAATCTCTTCCATTTATAAGCCTGCGATTAACCGCACGGCTCAGGTCCGCGTGAAACCCGCGCGACCGCATTCGCGTGCACCCACGCAGCTGTGGAGCCTTCGCTCTCTCTCTTTTATACATAAATACTTTGTGCTGCCAGGAGCAAAGTCCAGCACAAACGTCTTTCTCCCTCTAACTCACTCTTGGTTGCTTAGAAACCCATGATAACAACAACAGTCGGTGTTACAGACCACGTGTTCTGCTCCGCACACACTCACACAACAACAACAAAAACGACGACAACAATGACAACAACACAAAATAGGCCTACTCCGGACTCACACCGGACCGCTCGGGACCCTGACCCAGTTGTGGGACGCTCACCCACTCGCGCGACAAAACCCAATGAAGGGACGCTCGGGACACACACCCAGGGCGATTTCAAAACCGGACACTCACCGGACGCTTGGGACCCTTGGGCGATTTAACCAAAACTTCTTTTTCGGGACACTAACCCAGTTATCGCTCCACAAAGCAGCGAACTTCTCAACGCCTCACAAAATGGCGGAGACTGCACAACGACACGGTTATAGAGTCGGCCTCTTTAAACTTACTTGGCGTTGCTTAGCGTGTAATATCAGCCTGAATCCCGCCGATCGCCATTCATCGAGGAGAAAGACAGACAGCGAATCCACAGGAACTTCCTGGCTGACGTCAGTCTTTCAGCGTGCCTCCCCCCCCTCGGTGAATGCGATCCCAGGGATCCGGCTCGAAGGACCAATTAATGTTAGGTTTGTAGCTTGAACCTATTCGCTGGAACGTTAAGACAATATAATTACACTGCAAGCAAGACGCAAGTAGGCAAACATCTTCATGGTACTCGTGCACGGGAGAGAACCGGACAACCGCTTGACTCCAGTTGGTCTCGTCCGTTCTCCCATACACTGTCCTTTTATTGAGGTTACATGAATATGCATAGGTTCATTAACATACGACGTCTACATACAAACAAAGAGTACCTTGCCTGTGTGTGTGTGTGTGTGTGTGTGTGTGTGTGGGGACTGCTGATCAAAGGGTCAAACATTCTTGGTCAGGAAGAGGGTAGCCTCCCCCTCACCCTAGATGGTTCATCCTAGATAACACGGTGAGGAAGTCCTGCAGTTCATCTAAACAAAGAGCACTTAGACTAGAACAGACGCAACTACGTTAATCCTACCATAAAATAATAAGACACGGTATGACCTCTCATGCTCCCAAAGTGCTGTCTAATACACACAAAGTTTGCAGACTATCAAGGATCAAAACCTCTACCAATCTACAACTAATTACAAAACTCTAAGCATATATGAGTAAATATTTCTAAGCATAAATGACAATCAACAATACAAATCTAACAGCTTAAACTAAGAGAGTTTAGTTTGTTAGCACAAAGAGCTGTCAGCTAAAGCCCCGAATGCACTTTGAATACAGATGAACTGAGAAAAACACTTTAAATACAGCAAACAGTCAAACTGACAACATCTTGTTCTGCTGATCATCCACAGCAGTACATTTAGCATTCATGCTAGCAGCAGGCTATGACTGTCCACTGAGCACCAACACAGGTAGGAGTGAGCAGTGATGAAGCAGGACTGTGGGCAAGTTTGAGCTACAATCCTATTGGCTTCTCAGTTTCTCCAAAGAAAAGGGGAAAAATTCTTGGTGTTGTGAAGACGTGAGTTGGTCTTGTTGTCGTGGGGCTGGAAGGATGCTGGCAGTGAGAGGCTTTTCATACAGTGTTCAGTAACAGAATGAGAAGAAAGCCACTGCACATGAAACAAGGTGCTCGTAGTGTTTGTTTACTGTGTTTGTGCCACAATGTCAGATCAGTTGTAGATTCACATGCAGACTTGTCCAGTGAAACCAGTGCAAGTACTGCAGTACAGAGCAAAGACTAAGCAAGGGTGTTATTGTAAACTTTAACAAAAGACTGTTATGTGACAAAGAGTAAGTACATTATTTTTATGAGATTGTTCATCATGTCTTTAATTTAATATTTCCAGTTTTTCCTTCCTGTCTCATGAAGCTGTGACATTTATTGTTTTTCTTTTAGGATCAATAAGAGGCCAGAATCTCCTGGACCTGAACCCAGCTGTGTTTCCTTAAAGAGCAACGAGTCGAAGGATTTTGATATAAACTTTAAAGGCTGTTCTTCTGCTGCTGAGAGGTAATGTGTGTCTAGATGTTGTTCCTGACTCTGTATTTCTGAATAAATCCTCATGTTTAATATCAGCTCAGCTCTTTTTCACACATTTCTATGTTGGTATGTGAAGCGGTGTGTGTTGGAGTGTTTCCACAAACACAGCAGTCAGAGTGGAAAGAGTGGATGTTGTAGGAGGTGTTTGTGTAGTGAAGAGGCTGAGTGTCTGTAGGACTCCAGCTGCTCCAGCAGGTGTCTCCTTTGTGCTTTGCTTCAAACACAGTGTAGGGAGGAGCTTCCACTCAGGTGTTTCAGGTGTTGCTGGATGGAGGAGGACAAATAGTTTTTCCCTTCAGTGACACTTCAGCAGCTCAATGTTCTGGGAGATGTTTGTCTTTATGAAGGTTTATGGATTCTTGTTCTTACTTTGGTTAAACTGAGCAACACATTTTCCATCTAACATTTAAAGTAAATTTCCAGGTGAATAAAAGATCTGCAGCTGCAGCCTCTGTGATGTTTCACAGTCTGAAAGTAACAAATTCAACCAGAGTTCAAACAAAGGCTTAATATACGTGTGTGTTTGATATAATGCCAACAAGTACAAACAGGTGTTCTTACAGGTCTTAATCACAGAGGTCTGATAAGTCTGGTGACTTTCACACTCAGCAATTTTGCTGCCTTTTATTTTATATTGGCCTTTTTAAAGCCCTTCAAAGTCTCCCACATTCATACAGAGCTTTTAACACCAAACTCCTTTACAGTCCTTCTCCTCTCACACACGATCACACGACTGATTTGTCTGCAGCAGCTGTGTTACTGCTAGTATTTTATTATGTGTGTAATCTCCTCATATTGTTCCTGTGGTTTAGTTTGACTTCCTTCTGCAAACTCAGCTGCTCTGTTGCTGATACACGTCTCCATGAATATGATTGATCAGATGCTGCCAACACCATGTGTTTCATGTGAGCGCTCAGCTGAAACCCTGGGTTGACTTATCGAGTTAATAACAAGCTTCACGTGACTGTGAATGCTAAAGTGAATCAGATAAAGGAAAGAGACCCTGCTAATGTTGGACTCACTTCTTAGTGTAGATCCCAGGAGGAAGTTCAACATAGCCATTCTTTGTGCTAGCTCGACCAAACCTGAGACCACAGTGCAGGATAATGATCATCATCTGTCTCTGTCAAGGACATTTAAAATCCACAAATAACAAACATAATTATATTTGATCATTAAAAATGATGATTAAACAAAGTGTCAAACATACTTAAGTAGAAGGACTGATGTTTGTGTTAAAATACCCTCTTAAAGCTGAAATACTGATTCAACTTCTTTACTCAAGTAAAGGTAAAAGAGTCCAGGCTCTGAAATGTACTCACAGTATTAAAGTAAAAACTCCATCTTTGAAGGAAATTTTTGCCAGTTTTTGAGCAAAGTTACCTGAATTTCTACCTCCAACATTAATATGAGAAAATTATCTGAACTTTTATTCTAATAAATTTAATCAGCTTGAACATTTTGTAGCACAAAAGTAGAAAAAACCCAAAGGGAATCAAAAATAGCTCCGTTTGCTGTTGCCTGCATTGTAGATGGGCGGCTTTGCCTCAACACCTAAACAGGAAAATGAGTTTAGTCAAGTATTAAAGTGGGATTGAAGAGGTGAGGAAACCAGAGATCAGGTGTTGTGGTGCAGCATGGTCACAAGAATCATTTAGAAATGGGTCAAAATATTTTCTCTTCTAGATTTTTTGCACACAGTCTGATGTGCTGCTGCTCTGAGGTTTACTGCTCTCTGTGTGCTTAGAAAACTGTGAGGTACAAGTAGATTTGACACAAGTTATAATGGCTGATTTCCATATAACGGTGGAATACAGGGACTTAATCGTTAAGTTAGAAGAAAGTTTGAAGCCTAATCTTGAAAGTAGAGATAGTGTCTGTCTCCTGAATCCAAACTGGAAGCTGGTTCCACAGAAGAGGGACCTGAAAACTGAAGGCTCTGCCTCCCATTCTACTTTTAAATACTCTAGGAACAACAAGTAGGCCTGCAGAGCGAGAGCGAAGTGCTCTAATAGGGTGATATGGTACTACAAGGTCATTAAGATAAGATGGGGCCTGATTATTTAAGACCTTGTATGTGAGGAGCAGGATTTTGAATTCTGGATTTAACAGGAAGCCAATGAAGGGAAGCCAAAACAGGAGAAATCTGCTCTCTCTTTCTAGTCCCTGTCAGGACTCTTGCTGCAGCATTTTGGATTAGCTGAAGGCTTTTCAGTGAGTTTTTTGGACATCCTGATAATAATGAATTACAGTCGTCCAGCCTGGAAGTAATAAATGCATGAACTAGTTTTTCAGCGTCACTCTGAGACAGGATATTTCTAACTTTAGAGATGTTGCACAAATGGAAGAAAGCAGTCTTACATATTTGTTTAATATGTGCGTTGAAGGACATGTCCTGGTCAAAAATGACTCCAAGGTTCCTCACAGCGTTACTGGAGGCCAAGGTAATGCCATCCAGAGTAAGAATCTGCTTAGAGACCATATTTCTAAGCTTTTCAGGGCCGAGTACAATAACCTCAGTTTGATCTGAATGAAGAAGCAGAAAGTTAGCGGCCATCCAGGTCTTTATGTCTTTAAGACATTCCTGCAGTTTAACTAATTGGTGTGTGTTATCTGGCTTCATGGACAGATAGAGCTGGGTGTGCTGTGTCTTCTGATGATGCTGCCTTGGTGATTTCAACATCCATGTCTGCTGTGACTTTAAACTTCTGGTCAAGGACTTTTTAAATATTATTGACTCTTTTAACTTGACCCAGTGGGTTACTGGTCCCACGCATGAAAAAGGTCACACACTAGACTTGGAGCTTTCCCACGGGCGGGATGTGTGCGTCACTGAAATATCTGAGTTGGGCATCTCTGATCATTTTCCTGTGTTGTTCACTCTGACACTGCGCTGCTCAGTAGATAAGCCGTACGGCTGGGTCTAGGGATGCTTTTTAAGTAAAGGTTTAACTACAGCCAGCTAGGGATGGGTACCGTTTACATTTGAAAACCTGCTAAATCAGAATCAGTTGCTGATGACGGCTTTTTTCTTTTACATCAATCACGTATAATCTTAACTCAAAGTGAACATAGACTTGATTGCTCAGATCAGCCAATTCAAAATGCTAATTCAATCAACTCTGAGTTTATGGCTAGACTCAGTTTGTTGGCCCTGCACCTTAAAACTATTCCCTCTTTGTCCCTCATGTTTTTTGGATATTGTTTTCACATCTTATGTCACGGCTAGCGGGACGAGCCATGTTGAATTTAATAAAGGACCCAAGATGCCGACACTGCTGTGAAGTGAGTGAGCTTTATTGAAACGGTGAAGTGCAGTGGAGATGGCCTGTGCAGAAGCTAAGATAACCTCTACTGAAAAAAACAAAAAACTAACCTGAAACCTTAAACGGAGACACGGGGAGACAACACAGACGAACCAGCAACAAGCAGGAGAAAACAAAGGGCTCATATACACAAAAGAGCCATCAGGGAATGAGAAAAGGGAGACACAGCAGGATTCATTGGACATAACCAGACAAGGGGAAACAAAAGTAGACACACTGGCTGTGTCCCAATTCAGGGTCTGCACGCTTGAAGTATGCGCACTACGCGTACTACGTACAGTGCGTACTATAAGTACGAGAAGTGCGGAAGTGAGAGGCTTGTGAAATGGGACGGTCTAGCCTTCGCCGTGCTGCTCAGGTTGCCTAGCAACCATGATACTAACCGCGAGAAACGTTACATACAGCATTGTTTGACAGAAATGAAGGAGAAAATATGTTTTGTTGGTCATTCATTTTTGTCATGACATCACTTTATTAGTTGAGTATCTGAGCCTGAGACCACGGGACTGTAAAACATGATTGTTGGGCTTCATTTCTGTGCTGAACAGTCATTTCAAGATTAGTTACACTGTAAAAAATCAAACTTGCAGTTGTTGAGCTTACAGTCATTTCTTTCACAATTCAACAATAAAAGTTCAGTTGGCCCATAAACTCAAATACATTAAGGGTTTCAACTAATCATTTAACGTTTTGGAGCAAAAGTTGGTCTCAGATGAAATTTATTGCTGGCAAAATGAATGAATTCAAGTTTTACATGAGTTGAAGCTGTTGGCGCCTTTCTGTGCCTGAGTACGCATGCGCATCTCATATTTTTGGATGCTACGGGGTCTACATTGCGCTTTTGCAAGGACTGAAAGCCACCTGCCCGTCTGCCTTAATGAGAACGTGAGGCTAGGAGCTGGATAGATCGTTCATCTCAAGTTTCTAAAGGCAAGTAATGTTTCTTTTATTATATCAGACAGTATATGTTTGAACAGTCTCAATTTGTCTGTTAGAAATATCACAACTGAAGTTCTTCGTATTTTTCCGAAACTTAGCATAGCATTACTTTCTTGGCTAAGAAGCCTTGTGGCTTATGGGTATGTGTTTACTATATCATTTAAGATTCCATGTCACAAAACAATGAAAATCCGACAAACTTCGCTACTAAAGAGGCGCGCTCATATCTGACAAGCCTCCGCGACACCCCCTATGCGTATTTCATGAAGTGCAGTCTGTGGCCGCCATACCACCGAACGAAACAAAATAGGCTGGCTCACTCATGACCAACGGCAGCAACCCCCCACCGCTATTTAAATAAAATAAAATAAAATAAAGTTCGGGGGCGCCTGCTGCCATGTCGTTTAATTTGTTCGAATCACATCTAGCCAATAAAATGTGTGCTTTAGTTTCTGTGTGAACGGGGTGGTGGAGTCCTCATGGCCAGCGAGCTCCACTAAATGAACTAAATGAAATATGAGATGTGACAATATAGTTTATATCGATATAGTCTACATTATCATTATACTCGTGGAGCCGCAAGTTTGCCTCTCTTTCGTCCACTTTTGTCTCTACGCTGTGTTACTCCGCCTCTCTCCTTCACTGAACACAACTCCCCCTCCCCCATCGCTTCACCTGCAGGCAACGACAAGATGGACACGGCAGCTATCAAAGAGGAGCTGGTCGGTAAAAAGAAAACATTTGAAGATTACTATTTTAGTGCTGTCAGCGTAAAGTCAATGCCATAACTGCATTAACGGGGCAAATCTCCGTTAACTAGTTACCGCGGATCACCCCGTGCGTGGGGCTGGGTGGCGTTAGTGAGCTAACCGGGCTAACGCGTTGACGCACGGCCTAAAATCCTTTCATCTCAAAAATCGACAGTCTGCCTTATGTATGAATTCTGGTTGTGCTTACTGACCTCGAACCAATTTTATGTGGTACACAGCTTAAAAAAATATGTCAAAAAATGTTTTGGTACGACTTTGGTAAGCTATGAAGCTGCACTGCTTGATGGATTGTTGGAGCATTACGGCTACCGAGGAGCCTCGCAGAGTGATACGTACTCTGCTTCAACGTAATATTACCATATTATGCGTGTAAGGACCATAAATGGCGCCTGTAAGAGACACGGTTACAAAGAGGATTTCAAACTCCAGGCTGTCAGTTGCGCAGTAGAACTTGGAAACAGAGCAGCTGCAAAATCTGTCTTTGTTATTATGCTCAGCATCTTTTATTTTACATTTTGACTGCACAATTGTGAGCTTTTTGTTATGCACAAAACAACATTGTTTTGGTTTATTTATGGAGCACCATTAATAAATGCACTGATAATTTAAACAGATGCTTCAGGAGTTTTATCCCACTCATACTCTCAATCCAATGTTTGTCATTCTAAGTTGTAAAACCAATCACACAAAATTATCCTTGGCTTACATAATACATTCCAGTATACTGTTGGTGCATTCCATGTAGAATACAATTTGTTAATAATAAATTAAATAAATTAAACATTTGATGTAATGTATGTTTTGTAAATTATTTGTTTTACTGTGTTTCACATGGCATTTTACAAGGCAGAATCAGCTCACTTTAGTGAGCCAAAAAAATTAGGACAGGAGAAAAAAATTCTTAAGTAATGTCAGGAAGCTGGTATTTTATTTTAAAACTAATTGCTATTTTTATTTATTTAGAGAATTAAAAGCCAACTCCAGACCACTGCTTGTCCTGATTTATGAGGGACTGATGAGAAGTTGGTAAGGAGAGGAATCAGAACAGGAGTGCCTGCCCCCCGCCCCAAACACATTATCAGGTAATGTAATTTTGGTAATTTGAGATTAATTCAGGTTTCTTTTGAATTGTTGACACTGTCCTCTCCTCTCTTCTCATTATAGCTTTTGTATGCAGTGCCAGTTCTGCTCTTTTGTCTGTTCAAGCCAAGAAGTACTCTTAAGACATCACCAGCTACGACATAGAAGAGGATTTCATTTGCCCTGTGTTTACAGTGACTGCGTCTGTTCGTTCAGGACACGAGGGGCATTGAAGTCTCACCTCAGCAGATCACACAACAGGGCTAAGAAAAGGCAGGAGATCTCAACATTTTTTTGTGATTTTTGTGAATTTAAGGAAAACTGCTCACAGCATACATTTATTTCACATATTTTAAGGCACTTAAAAAAAAATCAGACTGTATCCTGTCCTTTCCAAAAATGTGACTATGCTACCAACAATTTAACAACCTTTACGTCACACACAAGCAGAAAGCACAAAAACTCAAAAGATATAAAAAACTGTATTAGACTGATTTCTCATGCAAATGCATGTCCTAGTGAAAGTAGCTCCCCTGATAAATCCTTAAATACCTCTCAGGAGCCAGAGACATTACCAAGTGGTTCAGGTGTAGCATCAAGTGATAAAGAGGACAATGAGTTTGTAGATTACCAATGTCTTGAACATAAAATAGCTAGACTTTTTCTATGCATGCAAACATTGTTACATGTTTCTAAAAGTGCTTTGCAGAGAATTATTGAGGAAATTAGTGACATTTTAAAATTTTCTCAGGTTCATTCATTTCAAAGAATCAAACAGGTGCTTGCTTAACAGAACAGGGGCAGGGATAGCTCAGTAGGTAAAGTGGTCGCCCCATGATCGGAAGGTCGGCGGTTCGAATCCACTTAACGGCTACCCTGAGGTACCCCTGAGCAATGTACCGTCACTACACACTGCTCCCCGGGCGCCTGCTTAGTGGGCTGCCCACTGCTTCACTGAGTGAATGGGTCAAATGCAGAGAAAAACAAGTAATTTCCCCATGGGGATCAATAAAGTATCCATTATTATTATTATTATTATTATTATTATTATTGAGGCAGATGATGATGTAATTAAAAATATAAATGATGCACTTTTCAAAACCAACCCATTAATTATCTCAACAGAACCAAAAGGTGAAGAAGACGGATAAGAACATGGCACTCATCACCCAAAAGATGGACATCACATTCTCTCTCAGGAGGAAAGAAGTTGTGGAGATGCAGCCCTTGGTCAAGGAAATGCAGCTCAGATGGCCAGCTCTCTTCTTGAAAGAACAGGTAAGATAATCTCTTAAATATTTAAAGGAAAACTTCCGTTTTTTTCTTCTTCCCTTTTTCCCCAGTGTGGTCTTATTTCTAAAATTGAAAACGTTCATTTATTCACCCAGAAAAATTTCAAGGCATTTGGAGTTGTTAGAAAGAAATTTTAATCCCAATGTTACGAGTCAGTCGTTTTGCAAGAGAGAGCTGAGCCACGGTTATGGGGAAAGGATTCACTGAGACAACTAAGAAATGCCTGAATTAAGCCAAAAACCACTCTGGAGGGATTTTAATCTAAGGAAATAACATTAAAATGTGTTTAAAAGCTCCAAAAAGTTGATTTTACATGATATAGGACCTTTACAATTCCTTCTGAACAACTCCAAATGCCTCGAAACTTGTCTGGGTGAGTAAATGAACGTGAGCTCCATTTCTTGTGCCCTTGAGAAGCATCTGTTTGTATCACTCCAATATCTTGTAGAAAAGGTTGAAGGCTACCGTTGAGCTAACAATGCTAGTGGTAAAATATTAAAAAATACTTGGCTCTAAAAATATGAACTCTATTGAAGTGAAATCTATTTACTTGTCAACTTGCTGTGTATAATAACGGATTGCTTTTATTTCGCTCTTCTCTGGGCACCCAAAGCGCTTTATAATTCCACTACTCACTCACTTACTCTCACATTCACACATCGGTGCAGGGAAACCACAGTTGTAGCCACAGCTGCCCTGGGGTAGACTGACAGAAGTGACGCTGCCATATTGCGCCACTGGGCCCTCTGGCCAACACCAGTAAGCGGTGGGGTAAAGGGTCTTGCCCAAGGACACAACGACCAGGACAGAGAGAGCTGGGGATAGAACCAGCATCCTTCCGGTTACAGATGAGCTTCCCAACCCCCTGAACCACGGTCGCCGCAATGACTTGTCTTCACTGGGCATCTAGAATCTTTTGGTGCTGACCCTTAGCGGGCAACAGCCATGAAACTCACAGAGCAGGATTGAGAAAGTCACTTACGTGTTATGAAAGTATACAAATTTGACCACAGGATGTTATTCTTACTTCATTTCTACATAACTATAAAATTAATGGAATTTTTTCAATGAATTTAAAATACAATTTATTGATTTATTTCTTTTCTGCAATACATCCTGTAACAATTGAAACCATTATTTTGTCTTATCAACATTTGATTAGGTATTCTATAGACTTACTGTAAAATCTGCCGATCAGATTTTTCTTTTGTTTTTTTGTTTTTTTAATACGTCAGTTATAATTTGTACCACCACTACCACTAAAAGAAAAAATCCAATCAAGGCCTGACCAATAGATCAACCGAGACTAACTAAATGTTTTGAAATTAAGCTCTTTTAACCAAATTTGAAAACAATGTGATTTTTATATAATGTACCTTTAAAAGTTTTCTTCTATATTTTTTTTGTTGCTTTGTAGATTTGTGCGGAATTCTCACGCATTACCACCAAGGATCTCATGGGGACCTTCATGACTGCCCTCGACACTTACTCACTTCGGCTGATTAAGCTGTATCGAATTAGAAAAGCTGCTTTCCGCAATGACATGGATTCCCTGTTGCAGAAGTTTGATGAACAGGTAATATATAAAAATGTATTTGTGTCTGGTTTATGAGGAACCTGAAGTTCCCACTGTAACGAAAGATACTTTATTAAATATTTACTAAATTGATGTAAAAATTGTTAGTTTTCAAAAAGTGTGTCCTGAATGGGATTATAAGCTAACAAGCAGCGCTGTGTTTGGCCGATTGCAGGTAATGACAGACAGTTCAACTCTCATCCCACTCATGGCACTTTTTGTTATAAATGTTGTAATAAGTGTGCTACATTTGTTGCACATCAAAATTACTTAAAAAATAAATAAATAAAAAAAACTGACAAAAACATGACCAATTATCTGTAATAACTCATTTCAACATCTTATTTCTTAAGGCTGTATTTTGAGCAACAACACTTAATGTGTTTTAAAAACAAAATGGTAGGTTTATAAATGAGACTGAGTCTTATTTGATTTCCTTGTTTTAGGTCTCAAACATAGTCCAGCATCGACGAACCATCAGTTTGGAAGGGTTACCGATATTTGTTCGCGACGACGAGACCAAACTCTTCTTAACATGTCTGGTGAGTATGCAAATCTACTCAATCTTCAGTTTTGGTTTTCAGAGACTTATATGTACTGTTGTTTTTTATTTTGCATAGGATACAGATCCAGTTGAGAGGGCAACCCGAGGTGTTACGGTGGGCATCCTCACTGTTCTGGAGGACTACGTGGGACCCAACTCGCAGTCCACAGTGGTCAACACTGCCATTGTTTTGGAAGAGGACATTATTCTTGATGATCTGCCAGACCTTCCCACTGCCTTTGCCTACTTGTTTGGCCTACTTTATGGGCTCAACATGGAGTTTCCCAAAGAACTCAAGTACACATTTGAAGCTGTGCAACACATTTTTATGGAGTTGACATCTACCTGTTCCCAGAGGATAAGAAGCTTCAAAACCAAGCTCTTAACCAAAGTCTAACCTATTTGACAACATGTTCAACTCAAATGCAACTTGTGTAAAACAGAATGCAGCAATTTGTTTTGATTTACTGTTTTTGGGTTTCGTGGCAAGTTGCTCTGAAAAAAGTTAATTTCTGTCTTTAAGAAAACGGTAAGGTGCAGAAAGTTCTGAATCAATGTCTTCTGTTCTAACTTTACTTAATGTAGCTTGCATGGCTGATTGCAGATTTCATGTATAACATGTTATTATAAAATGTTGAAAGGTTTTATTCTAACTTGAGCTGTTTTAAACAATTTTTATAATCTGGTTTTAGGTACATTTGTATTAGTTTTATAACAAATGTGGCGCGATACTGAACTTCACAGGAAATTGGAGTGTTGATACCATTACTATTAAAAGACAAGTGGTGGAAAAATTTGTTTGAAAGTTGTTAGCTGTATGGAAACCAGGAAGTTGTTCACATCCTGCCATCTGATGTTTTGAATCTGTTTGTTAGTGACTATCTATCAAGATAGGTTTGATATTCTGTCTGACAACACCACCTTTAAAATTGGATGAGTAACATTTGTTACAAAAATTTGACTTTTTTTGTGTTTTTGGAAGGACTTTATTTGTGGCTGAATGTTGTCAGTATGTTAAAAATGGCTGATCTCAAAAGTCAACATTGTCAGTGGTGCAGTTGTGGTTGAACACAAAGTTATTTGAAAATCAACTGTGTAAGCATTCATTGGTACAACAGGGAGCACCTCATGAAAACTATGAAAGATACTTTTTCTAAACTTTAGGAAATTGATTGGCAAAACAAAAAAAATATGTTGTGTAAACTTTAGGAAATACGTTGCCAAAACTAAAACTAATACCTTGTGTAAACTTTAGGAAATACGTTGCCAAAACTAAAACTAATACCTTGTGTAAACTTTAGGAAATACGTTGCCAAAACTAAAACTAATACCTTGTGTAAACTTTAGGAAATACGTTGCCGAAACTAAAACTAATACCTTGTGTAAACTTTAGGAAATACGTTGCCGAAACTAAAACTAATACCTTGTGTAAACTTTAGGAAATACGTTGCAAAAACAATAAAATATGAGTTGAGAAAAAGGACAATTATTAATTTTGTCAACACAAAAACATTAGCTAAAGCAACTTATCACCTAAACTTGAAATTATAAGTTATCCATCAGAACCTAAAAACGTAAATGCAGTCGGTTGCCTTGAGTTTTTAAGTTTTAGCAACGTTTTTTTTTTTACAGTGTAGTAAATAACAATTAGCTAATGTTGTTCATGAGACTAAAATCATCTCACTGTGGTAATGTAAGCATAATATGCTATATATATATATATATATATATATATATATATATATATATATATATTAGGGGTGGGGGGAAAAATCGATACTGTGTAGTATCGATTTTTTCCCCCACCCCTAATATATGTGTATATATATATATATATATATATATATCGTGATATTTTGTTTGCTAATAATGTATCGATACAGGGACAGCAGAAATCGATATTTTGTTACAAAAACGGTTTTTGTGCTCAGAGCACGTTGATCCTTTTTCTGAGCAAGAATCCTGACATTCCTTCACTGTCCAAATGTGTTTAACTTTTTTTTGGCAGCAATAAACATGACAGTTTACTTATTTTAATTTAAGACATTTTTTATTTTAATTAAGTTTAAAACTTTTTTTATTTAATGTAAATATATATTTTGTTTTAATTTACTTTAAAATTCTTCAGTTTCTGAATGGGCTGCATAGTTTTCATAAATTGCTTAGTTCAGAATAGCTATAATTGTACCAGATGGTTGCATTCAGTTAAGTTGGACTAGACTGTAATACAAACCGTTCAGTTTGTCAACAATAAAACTGACTGAAATGAGAGAAAGACTGAGTGCGAGACTTTGATATTAGGTAAAATGAATATTGATAAAGTTTAACTTTATGTACAGAATCTGAATATTGCAAAATATATTTTTTAAAAATCTCAATAATATCGTATCGTGCGTTAAGTATTGTGATAATATCGTATCGTGGGATGTATGGTGATTCCCCCCTCTAATATATATATATATATATATATATATATATATCAATAAGTAGAGGCTTTAAAACTAAGTTAACGCTGAAAGTACAAACATCACTAATGTCACACAACTTTGCCGACATGTGGCCAACAGTGATGTTTTAATGTTCTTCGTTATTAAACATTCGCACATAAATAAGTGACATCATATTCAGTACTTACTTTTGACAGTTCACTCTTGGCCGCTCCCTTCTGCCGTATTTTGCGGAAAAATTATCCACACCCACCGCTGCGCTATGAATTGTGGGATATATGGGACCACGAAGCGTGCACCGGACCACGCTTGATATTTGGGAAAATCAATGGCGCATTTGGAGTATGAATTTGAAGTACACTTCGAATTGGGACAGCCGTTGTCATGTGGCAGTGACGTAATTGCACTTAAAATGCGTACTTCAAGCATGCAGACCCTGAATTGGGACACAGCCACTAACATAGGACATGGCACTGTCAAAATAAAACAGGAAGTGAACACAGAGACACAATACTAACACAGTACAGAGGGAACACAGAAACCAAAACCTCAGAACTAGAAAATCTTAATCAGAATGAAATTGTAACAAAAGACAATAACAATCAAAACAAAACTACTGAGTCCACAGACTCGGGACATACATCGGCTCAAACTGTGGTCATAAATATTTTGTACTTGTAAATCAGACTGTGTAGTTGTGAACTGAGTTTTGTAACATTGTAAAACAAAATGTCTGAAAAGTTTATGTTTTTGTGTTCATTGATTTGTGTGTGTAAAAATGTAATAAATGTAAGAAACATTAGAACTACTTTTGCTGACACAAAGGTTGGCGAGCACTGCAAGTTGTCCCTTTAAACCAGTCACTGATATAAAGAGAGCACCTTGTTCCAGGGCATCTGAGCATGGAGGGAAAGCTTTATGCAGGAGATGGTAAGAGCTGTTGGGACCAAAGAAACTGAGCAGAAAACTACAGACATCTGGAAACTGAGTTGTTAATTCTCAGTGGGATCAGCAGGACTAGCAAAGCTTCACCATGACAGTCATCTGATTGACTGAACCCATCCAAACATCACTTCATGGACCTTTAGCTTGTGTCTGTGTGTGGACAGACATAACATGAGCTAATTATACATTACTTCTCCACAGAGTGGACCAGCAGAGAGCAGAGGTTTCCACTGGTCAGTCTGCACAGCAACATCAAACACACCTGGACTCTGTGGTTATGGTTTGTAGTACTACGTTTACATTTGTTCTTTTCAGTCACCTCTATGCTGCACTTTGTGGACCAGAGGATTGTCAGTGTGTCCAACATACATCAGAGTTTGGGCTCCATGATTTCAGTCAGATTGGGGTGACTGTAGCTCAGGAGGTGAGCAGGTCAGCTACTAGTCAGAAGGTTTGTGAATCAAACCCTGGCTGGCAAATGTACTGGGTAACGTACTAAACCCAAGCTGCCCTCTGATGCATCCATCAGAGTGTGAAAGAAAGTATTTAAGCATAGAACAATGTGCTTGGTTGAATGAGGCATGTTGTATAAAATGCTTTGTGTGCACAGAGTATCAAAGAGAGCTATATAAGAACCAGTCCATTTACCACTGGGTAATTCATATAGTCTTCTTTTCCAGCGGCTGGAGAAACACATCACAACATTTGTGAAGAATGAGCTGGAGAAAATCAAGAAGGTTCTGTGTCCAGATCACCCAGAAACCATAAAAAGCCAGAAGGAGGATGAGGAGATGTTTGAAGGAGAGGATGAAGATGAAAGAAAGAGCTGCAGAGAAGCATTTCTGAAGATCACACTCCACTTCTTGAGGAGACTTAAGCAGCATGAGATGGCTGACCATCTGCAGAGCAGTAAGAGAATTTCTCTAAAGACTGAATATTGATCTTTCCTAATAGCTCAAGAAATGGACCAATAGACATTCATCCTTTCAGGGTACTGAAAGGCTATGATATTTATTATATAGTCAAAGGAGCTTGCAAAGAAAAGCGTCTGGACTTCTTTAGAGGTCTACTTGAAGACATTTCACCTCTCATCCGAGAAGCTTCTTCAGTTCTAAGGTCAAATGGTGGAGAGTCCCAGATTTAAACCTAGTGGGAGTAACCCCCCACAGAGGGACAAAAGGACCCCCTGATGATCCTCTAATCGCCTGAGCCAAGGTGTGAAACTGGGTGTGGGTCCCAATCAGCCAGAGTTTCGGGTGAGTTCATTGTGAAACCTGGCCCCACCTTATCATGTCCAAAATATTTGGGACAGAGAGGACAGATGGTTTGAAAGAGGAGTGAAAGAAGCCATCTATGTCCACTGTGAGCGACCATCTTTGAACAGAGGCGGTGGTTTACAACACCAACTCTCTGCCATCTATAATCCAGTTTTGAGATCCCTTCCCAGACGCCTTAACGCCCACTCACATCCTGGGCCATCTGACCTCAGGAATTCGCATGATAAGGTGGGGCCAGGTTTCATAATGAACTCACCCGAAACTCTGGCTGATTGGGACCCACACCCAGTTTCACACCTTGGCTCAGGCGATTAGAGGATCATCAGGGGGTCCTTTTGTCCCTCTGTGGGGGGTTACTCCCACTAGGTTTAAATCTGGGACTCTCCACCATTTGACCTTAGAACTGAAGAAGCTTCTCGGATGAGAGGTGAAACGTCTTCAAGCAACTTAAAGAAGTCCAGACGCTTTTCTTTGCAAGCTCCTTTGACTACGATGACCTGGATAACTGAGAACCTTCACAGACATATTTATTACATAATATTATTTTCTGAATTTCTTACTTTCAGAATTTGCTCCACTCTGTAAACGTGAACTTAAAGCCCAACTGAAGAAGAAGTTCCAGTGTGTGTTTGAGGGCATCGCTAAAGCAGGAAGCCCAACCCTCCTGAATCAGATCTACACAGAGCTCTACATCACAGAGGGAGGGACTGCAGAGGTCAATGAGGAACATGAGGTCAGACAGATTGAAACAGCATCCAGGAAACCAGACAGACCAGAAACAACAATCAGACAAGAAGACATCTTTAAAGCCTCACCTGGAAGAGACGAACCAATCAGAACAGTGCTGACAAAGGGAGTGGCTGGCATTGGGAAAACAGTCTTAACACAGAAATACAGCCTGGACTGGGCTGAAGACAAAGCCAACCAGGACATCCAGTTCATATTTCCATTCACTTTCAGAGAGCTGAATGTGCTGAAAGAGGAAAAGTTCAGCTTGGTGGAACTTGTTCATCACTTCTTTAATCAAACTAACGAATCAGGAATCTGCAGGCTTGAAGACTTCCAGGTTGTGTTCATACTTGATGGTCTGGATGAGTGTCGACTTAATTTGGACTTCAACAAAACTAAAATCCTGACTGAAACAAGAAAGTCCACCTCATTGGATGAGCTGCTGACAAACCTCATCAGAGGGAACCTGCTCCCTTCTGCTCGCCTTTGGATAACAACACGACCTGCAGCAGCCAATCAGATCCCTCCTCAGTGTGTCGACATGGTGACAGAGGTCAGAGGGTTCACTGACCCGCAGAAGGAGGAGTACTTCAGGAAGAGATTCAGAGATGAGGAGCAGGCCAGCAGGATCATCTCCCACATCAAGAAAACTCGAAGCCTCCACATCATGTGTCACATCCCAGTCTTCTGCTGGATCACTGCTACAGTTCTGGAGGATGTGCTGGAAACCAGAGAGGGAGGAGAGCTGCCCAAGACCCTGACTGAGATGTACATCCACTTCCTGGTGGTTCAGGCCAAAGTCAAGAGGATCAAATATGATGGAGGAGCTGAGACAGATCCACACTGGAGTCCAGAGAGCAGGAAGATGATTGAGTCTCTGGGAAAACTGGCTTTTGATCAGCTGCAGAAAGGAAACCTGATCTTCTATGAACCAGACCTGACAGAGTGTGGCATCGATATCAGAGCAGCCTCAGTGTACTCAGGAGTGTTCACACAGATCTTTAAAGAGGAGAAACAACTGTACCAGAACAAGGTGTTCTGCTTTGTTCATCTCAGTGTTCAGGAGTTTCTGGCTGCTCTTCATGTCCACCTGACCTTCATCAACTCTGGACTCAATCTGCTGGAAGAGCAACAAACAAGCTCTCAGACAGAGAAATACTTCTACCAGTGTGCTGTGGACAAGGCCTTACAGAGCCCCAATGGACACCTGGACTTGTTCCTTTGTTTTCTCTTGGGTCTGAAGACTAATCAAACTCGTTTGCAAGGCCTCATGACACAAACAGGAAGTAGCTCAAAGACCAATCAAGAAGCAGTTCAGTACATCAAGAAGAAGCTCAGTGAGAATCTGTCTGCAGAGAAAAGCATCAATCTGTTTCACTGTCTGAATGAACTGAATGATCGTTCTCTACTGGAGGAGATCCAACAGTCCCTGAGTTCAGGACGTCTCTCCACAGATAAACTGTCTCCTGCTCAGTGGTCAGCTCTGGTCTTCATCTTACTGTCATCAGAAAAAGATCTGGATGTGTTTGACCTGAAGAAATACTTTGCTTCAGAGGAGGCTCTTCTGAGGCTGCTGCCAGTGGTCAAAGTCTCTAAAAAAGCTCTGTAAGTTATAAAGTTTTTATTATTTAATTTGGTTGGTATGTTATGAAAAACACACTGCCATCAACTTCTGTTTTGTTTTTGTCAAAATCACTGTAATATAATCACTGTACCTTTATATACACGTGACTTGTATTAATGCTGCTGCCCTCTTGTGGCTAAAGTGTAATTATGTTATTGTTATTAGGGAGGATTTGAGAGTAACATGCCAAGTGAGTCAGCACCTTCGCTTTAGCTTAAAAATCCAAATTCTTATGTCATCAGTTATAGTTGCATGTATTCATTATCATAACTTAACCTTTAATATTGATGTCTTAAAATTATTTTGAGTAAACTAATGTTAAGGTTCAAATATTGGGGAAGGAGAGTACAAACAACCATGGTCCAGAACTTGGTCAAACGATTTTAATGAAATACACGCGTGGGAAGACCAGCTCCGTTCGCAGACCGGGCTGATCTCCGACTTAATCAAAGCATAAACAGATATTTTATACCATCAGGGCTTGAATTTAATGACGCCCCCTCATACGTCACAAACAGAATATATGCACACGTCAAATCAAAACCACAATGACTTTTAACACAGTTTAAAAGAACATTATCTCCTATCTTCATGGCAGGTACTTCCTGTCACTGCCGGATGCTCGCTTATCATCTTGACACATCAGCAGCAGTTCTGCGACAAACTGCTCTTTTGCAACCCCGAGCAAAACATGATTAAACTTCCACCTATAAATGATTCTCTTTAACTAAGTGTGTGCCTCGTCCTTAAAGGCTCCTCAAAATAACCTGCACTTAGACTCTGCTTTCGGTTTCAGTTCTGCAAAAGGCACACTCTTCAAACCTGCAACTTCCTGTCAGCCTGCAACTTAGTCTTTCTGAAAGACACACACTGTTTAAACATCTGAATGCAATATCAATTCTGTAGATTATATTATTAATGCAATGGTAATGATGATGATTATTAACAATAGCAGCAAAATATCTCTCCAATCTCAATACTCCCTCTCTCGACCTCTGGAACACCAGAGGTCACAATACATTGTGTTGGGTCACTCCTCGGCCCACTCAGCTGCTTCCATGTCCATCCATGGCATCATGGACATCGGGGTCACCACTCCCGCTCTGACCCTCTCTAGCCGTCCTCTGGCTCAGCAAATCAGACAACCTCATGTCCTCTAAGTGGTCCAGTAATAAACACCAGCTCCCCCTCGAGAACACTCCATGCTTAAGATTAGGTTTTTTCTGCGTCCCTCTCTTGTGGTCCATCATGCCTCGGGCCTCCAGGATCCTCACCCCCCTGTGGTCACCGAGATCTTCTGCAAAGCAAACAAAACACCTTTTCCTGCACCTCCCTAACTTATCATCTTTGGGACTCTTTAATCAAAAGCCTGATCCTAATTATCTTCTTGACTTATTGACTTGTATTTATATATATTCTTCAACGTTACTCATCATTTTAAAACTCTTAAAACGCTGCTTTCACGTCCCTGCATGCGTTTCCTGTCGCTTGCCTTATCTAATCATCAACATCCTGTACACAGAAGTCTCGCTGCTGCAAGGCCTCCACTCTGACCTAGAATCTCCTTTCACAAGAAAATCATTATAAGCGCCTATTCTACTAAAAGATCCAAAAAAAAACCAACCACTTTAATCAATTAAGTTTAAACATATAAGCAATTACTCCTGCATACATTTTATCACAGCTAAACGCTGCCTTGAAACAACTCCTGTGTGTTAACACTAACTTCATTTTAAAACTCACATTTCCTATGTTATAGCCTGTTTTTGGTATAGCCTTTTTATTTCATCTTGCTCCTTTGATGTAACAATACCTTCTCATTCTAGTTTATCAGACTTAACCAAAATATATGCTTTCCTTCCTTTGGTCCTTCTCTAAAGCAAGAAACTCCTATTCAGTTCCTCTTTTCTGTCACTTATTACAGGGCCAGCTCAAGTTCAGTTAAACGCTAAATTAATTTGAGGCCTTTTGCCTGGAATCAATACTGTCATGTGTGTTTATGGACTCTATATGTCTGTAAGCGTGTGCAATCCTTCAATAACTCATATCATCCTCACAGTAGATTGGCTAATCATAGCGCTAGCCAAAGGCTCGTGACCCACAAGAGACGAATTGAGCCACAACTCCCTTAAAGGCACAAAATGCAATATGTATAAAAAGTCATTTCTACGTATAAGCTCTCCCCTTTATCCTAAAAATAAATCTATGTAATATCTGTATGTGTGTCTTCTATTCATTAATGTAATTGTCAGTTATTTTCTCTCTTTATTTTACCTTCTTTTTGTTTACCTCTTTGTTTGTGACGTGGACATCCCTAAACCATCCTGAGTTCCGGCTTCAATTTCAACCCAATTGTACCCTCTATTCTCGCAGTCGAACTCGTCTGGGCTTCACCTTCCCACTGGCCCCTGTGCCCTTCTCTTAGTGTCCTTTGTTGTCTTGTGATCCCCAGCAAACACAGTCTGTTTCTTCTCTGTTTCCGTTGCTCTTTTCAGTATTTTCCTTTTAGATTAAATCCCAGCCTGGCAAAATATCCCATTCAGTGTCTTTAAACAGTTATGTCACACTGTTCTTACCAGCCTGCAGTTCACCGTGCATTTTCCATCACGTGCTTTTCTTCCATGCTGCTGCTGGTATCGTCAGTGTAGTTTCAGTTGCACTGTCTTTTGCCTGCTGTTAATTCTTGAAGTCCACGATGTTCTGTCGGTCTTCATCAGGAGATTAACTGTCCTATGAGCTTCTTCTCAGGATCGGGACAAGTGGGAGGTCAAGCTGTAAAATTTTAAGCCAAAATCTGGCCTGTTTTCCTCCCAATTCTGTTAATCAATGGTTTTGTACTCAAGATTCTAGGTTGAAAGAAGTCCACCTGTATTGACACACTAAAGCATACAATTAATATCCTTTTCATTTCTTTTCTTAAAACCTCCATTTGCTTCATCTGCCTGGAGTTTAACTCGTATGTTTCTCTCTCTGTGTGCTCACTTGTCACAGTCAGTTCCTTTTATGGGCATGCAAAGTTCCTGTCACACACACCATTTCCTGTCAACCTTGCAGCTGCTCAGAACCATATTTTCTGTTTCTATCTCTCCTGTTTTGTTTTTTTTACAGGCTAATAAAACTCTTGTTTTACTAAGTCTTGATCTAAAACAATTCACCCTTATTTCACGCACACACTTCTAAATATACTAAATTCTTTGCGTTTGTCAGATCGTCTCACACACACACCGCCTTTTCTCTCACACTTCCACTTCTGCACTCACTCTACTATCAACTTTCATAGTGTTATTATTATTTATTATTTTGTACAAATCACACCCAATCACTCAAAACCTGCTACTCACAGCATTCACACACTTAAACTGTGACAAGAGTTGAGGAATATACTCACAACACGCTTTCCTAAGAGTATTTCAGACATGCCTTTCATAATCAGAAAGAGCAAGTCAAAGAAAACAATTGAAACCTCTATTAATTCTCACAGCACACACATAGAATAGAAAAAATAAAACACACCAGCATTTATTGCTGATGAGAGGTTACTCCTAAAAGTAATATGTTAGTCTTAAATATATACAGTGCACTCACTATATTTATATATCAAAACTCAGTCAATTACTATACATTCACTACGGCAACTCAAAACTTTATTTATAGCCCTCTAATGAACATAAATGGCGTCTTAAACACACACTCAACAATGTTTGCAGCAGTATTTGTAAAACCAACTGTGGTTTAAACAGTTCACTGCTGACTAATTTGCATTTTCACACTCACACACACACAGTCTAAAAATAGCTCCAGCACTGCCTCAGACTCCTTTCACACAGAGATCTCTTATTTTATATTACAAAGACGTCTTATATTTACAACCACTGTCACATCTGTCAGCTTTAGCGCCTAAACAATTTCGACAAATTTGAGTTAACGGTCCAACCGATAAAGTCCAACTTTTTTGTGATCAATTAACCAGTATCTGTCCAACAGTTTCTGGCCTCATCTCTAAAATCCCTAACTCAATTTAAAAGCGTCAACCAACCCAAACTTTGCCTGAAGCTCTATTTTTGGCATTTCACAGCCAAGGCTTACCCCGAAGTTTTAAGTTAAAGTTACACGCCCGAAGTCCAACTTCTGCTGGCCAAAAAAGCGCAGACTACCGTTCCAAACGGTAAGGAGACTCTAACTCCTAGTTATTCTGGAGTGCCCCAAGCTCCACAGTGACCAACTGACTATCCCTCTTCGAGGACAATGCCTAAGCGTCCTTGGCATTGGCAAGCGTTACCTCTGAGCACTGCGCTTCCTATCAGTCCAACTGACGTTCTTGAATAATTTATAATACTTTGGAACAACAGTAAAACAGCCAAAAAAGTGTAAGACTGAAGCAGGTCCAACCTTATAACCAATACGGGCTCCACCCCAAACAATAACCAAATTCCCTAATATACTAAAATCACTCAGCAGTCCAACTGCTTTCCACGGTCCAACCGTATTAAATCCTTTAGCGGTCCAACCGCATTCAATCATTTTTAGCAGTCCAACTGCATTAAATCCTCAGTACTGTCATGAGATTCTCATCAAAATCAAAGCAGACATTCCCCAGTAATTTCAGTGAGTAGACTTTAATTTGTAATGTCCAATTTGGCACACTTTGGAAATAATTCAACAGGTAGTGCCTTACCTTTGGATAAGCGGCTTAGAACAACAATGAGAAAAAGAGAGCTGATTATTAGCTCATCAAAACACAAAACAAAATCACAATGAATTATCGGTTAATTTCATTTAAAATAATTCATTAAGTATTTATGTACAATTCAAATTAGTTAATTACATATTTTGTTGGTTTGTTTTCTATTTTAATTATTTTACTGACACATTTAATGAATTATTTAATGATGTATTTATTTAATTCACGTTGCTACTCCTGGCCCTGCATCGCTGTTCATAAATACATTTTATTTGTCAGCTTCACCCATCAAAGTCAGGGGGCGGGGTTAATGCTGATCAAGTCAACACCATTGCTTTGGTCTGGTGGGCGTTCTTTTAGTGGGCTTTTCTCAATACTAAGTAGGCCTACACACCAGGGTTTGGACATGTATGGACCCAAACTATACTTTTACCCTTTTTTGTGTGTCACCAAATACACTTTAATATTTTCTAGACAAGAATGTAGTGACACAATCTTTAAGCTCTTTTGGCTCCAAACAGAAGTGACAGACTTGAGCAGGGTTCATTTAAAGGCTGACAGAAGTGGAGTGGTGACGGGGAGATGTTTGACAGGACAGTGTTTCAGCCTCCACAGCTTCATGTTGTGCTCCATCAGTCAGTGAAGATGAAGTCAGTGCTGATGAGGCTGTAGAGTGTGTGAGGGATGTGAATGAGGATGATGAAGATCTGATGATAGCAGATAAAAACAGGCTGCAGAGACTTTGAGCCATACAGGGCACACAGTGTGTGTACAGAACAGCTGAAATCATTATGGAGGCCTCACTGGAATATGGAAGCATCACAGTACAGCTTCAGTGAAGCTTTAAAGTCTCTGATATGAGATGAGAAATGAAGCAGCCAGAGCTTTTTCATGAGTGGAAACCCACTGTGACTGTGAGCTGCTGCTACAGCCTCCAGATTAGCCAGCAGCTCATCCTGCTCAACATGGACCTGTGGTCAGAGTGTGTGCTGGATAATCCGGCCCAGGATGAGGCCAAACTGACATGGGATGAAATGTCTGTCACATAATTGAGCTTAGTGTAGTTTC
This sequence comes from Mchenga conophoros, assembly GCF_057382185.1. Lineage (NCBI taxonomy): Eukaryota > Metazoa > Chordata > Actinopteri > Cichliformes > Cichlidae > Mchenga > Mchenga conophoros. The sequence continues at coordinate 21,922,931 of NC_140528.1, read as the reverse complement.
ATTTCTGCACAATTTAAAAACAACCAAAACTTTGTTCTGTCTTTTCTATGTTATACTGTAGACTTTCTTTGATACTGTGTCCAAAAGGATCAGCTTTTACTTTGAAGGGGAGGCGTCTCTGTTTCCTCTTCAGGTTGGATGATGGAAGCAAATTAGTAGCTGTGTCCCAAAACGTCGGCTGCATCCTCCAGAGGCTGCATTTGAAGGCCGATTACATCACAGCCAGGCGATGAAGGCTGTCCGTATTTGTCGACTCCTTCAAATGTGCCCGACAAATGCGTCCTTCATTTACCCGAATTTGAAGGATTCGTCGGGTGTGTCCTTCGTGGCCCACCATATCCCAGAATTCATAGCGCGGCCCAGCCAAATTTCAGCTGCCAACAATGGTGGCAGCTACTAAGTTTTCAAATTACTCTTATTAATCTTTCTGGGTCACAAAATAAACTTTTAACATATTTTCAGGTGAGAAAGTAGCTGTGTAAACTTCAAATATCTGCTCGGTTTATCAAGACATCGCATATTTGCAAAAGTGTGCCGACGTTTTCGGAGACGTCTGTTACCCACCCGCTCGCTAGCAAGCCGGGGGGTTCAATGGTCACTCCAGCCGGCGAGAGCAGCGGACGCCCGGCTTCATCGTTTTCAGACCCCGCTCTTTCGCTACTCAGGTGAAACACGATATATAAGTCACTTGGATAACTTAAAAATGTAATTGTTTGCCTTTTTTCTGTGTTTTATTTGTTCCGGAGTAAATCGGTTTGGCTGAGATCAAAGTTCCTCCGGGATTTTCACACAGCTGAATAAACGTACAATACTTACAAATGTTCGCTATCATCAATCTTTATATTACAAAAAAGGGCCATAAGGATAATCCATAAAACTGGTTACAGAGATCATACAAATCCACTATTCTTAAAATCAAAAATTCTAAAATTCACAGATCTGGTTCATTTTCTCACAGCTTTTACTTTGAAGGGGAGGCGTCTCTGTTTCCTCTTCAGGTTGGATGATGGAAGCAAATGAGTGTGCGATGTTCTTTCAGTGTTGCACTTTGTAGACGCTCCCTGAGCACTGGTCTCACAGCCAGCTGCACATAGAGACCAGTGTTGTTAGTCCAGGTCAGAAGATGACTTGTTGGAATGAAAATGAGCTTGTAGTTTGTCTGCTTTAATAATGTGACTGGAAAAAGGTGTTGGACTTCAAATATGTCCATTTCTTTCACACTTCACCTTTAAAAGTGAAGCCTTGTGGTTCCTGGAAGGAAAAACACGACTTTTTCAAGTCTTTGTCCTGTTTTTATGAGAAATGTACGACTTTAATGTGAAACATTCAGAGTTTTTTCTCTTGTTGTGTTTGTTTGAAGCTGCTTCCTGTTGGCTTCAGCTGTTTGGAGTTTCCATTTTCTAAACTTCTACATTCTGAACCTTCTTCAGCTCTGAACAGATGATGAAACACTGAATGATTTCAAGCTCACACTTTGTCTAATAAACTTACATCTTTCATTCTTTATACAGATTGGAGAGCTGTGATTTGTCAGAGATCAGCTGTGATCATCTGGCAGCAGCACTGAAGTCCAACCCCTCCCATCTGAGACAGCTGAACCTGAGCCTGAACAACAAGCTGCAGGATTCAGGAGTGAAGCATCTGTGTGGTTTCCTGGAGAGTCCAGGATGTGGACTTGAAACTCTGAGGTCAGTCAGCATGTTTTAGTTGTGCTGAGATGAATATGATGTGAAAGTTGTGCTGACACTAAACTGCAGACATCAGGCTGATATTATACTGATCCACACTGAGGATCTTCATGGTAAAGTCTGTTTTCTTCTTCTCTGGTTTAGTCCATTGACTGCAGCAGAACAATGTTCACATTTCAAACAGTGAGACTCAACGTATGGCCCGCGGCCCACACGCGGCCTGCCCACCTTTCCTGATTCAGAGAGAGGGGACCCTGATTAACTGTGTAGTGTTCTTCCTCACAGTTCTAAGTATCAGACACAACAATGAATAATCCACAGCTGACTGTCTTTAGCAGGTCAAAGGTCACGGCACACAGCAGACAGTGGGAAATATTATAATTCTGATCATTTATCAGCACATATCCATATGTATAAAAACAAAGCTGACACTGTGAGACTTGATCAGAGGTGTGATCATCACAGCAGAGGCCTTTGTGTCAAAGTCACTGAGGATCAAACAGAAACACATGAAGCAGATTTTCCTGTTCTGGCTTTTTATAGCAGATAACCTTCAAAATATTCTGCAGTCCATCAAAAACTGAAGCAAACCATGAATCAACATGTGAACATGAGCTGATGCTGCTGAAGTGAAGCAAAGTTACAGAGGTTTGATTACAGACACAGCTGAGAGTTTGTAATCTGTCATCATTTTAAAAGGTTTACATTTCTTCAGTATATCCACATTTGCAGCTGGTACCTCAACCTCCACTTGTCCAACACAACTGCTGTCCACTGCCTCCATGACATTGTGATTTTGCTGTTGGTCTTCTGTCAGATCTTCATCAATCACTTCTGCACGGGGCACACCTTCAGACTCTGCAGCTGCATAACGAAAGCCTGTAAGATAAAATTAGACATAAGGTAAATGTACACCAATATTCCAATGACAGGTGTGTGATTCATCTGGAAGTTATGTGCGGATTAGTGTACAGTGATAGCAATTTAGTATGTTTTTAGAGGGGGGGGGGGTTGTTTACCTCCGATGGGTGCTCTTTTTCGCTTCCGTTGCGTACGCCTTGAGTGCCGGTCCGAGTCTGATACAGGTATGTCGTCATGCCCCATGTGCAGTGTTGGTGCCCAGTCTGGATTTGTTACATCCATTTCATATGCTGGTTTGCCTGCAATAATGCCAAATCATAAGCTACTCAGTCGACATGATGTGGTTCTGCAGCATCACACATTAGCATGTTTTATCTCATTATCTATGACCTCAGCACGTTGAAAATAACACTAAAAGCCTTTCAAGAGTGATATGAATTAATTTAGAACTCACCGGAAAGAAAATGCCGTGAGCAAACCAACAAAAAGCTGGGGATTGCAGAGAACTCGATATCCGCTCGTCTCACCGCTGCAATCCAAGCCTGACGTCTTTGTTTAGTAATATCGGATACATGGGATCCCTCACGTTGCCTCCAGGATGGAAAACGATGAAAGGAGAGCCCGTTATCCAGCTTCTTGCCTTCACGATCGTGTGATCTAACGTTGCAACCGACAACACAACACGTACGATCCATAGCTGAAATGGTATCCTTTGGCTGGCCTACTGTCATGGCGGAAGGGGGCGTGGCCCATCTCCCGTGACATCACGCTCCAAAGCCCTATAGGTGGGAAAATGTACCATGTCGACCAATCAAAAATGATATGGAAACATGACATTTGGTTGTTTAGCAAAAGGGGGAAGTTTTAGGAGTGACCGGCAAGAGAGAGCGAGTGAGCGAAAGAGAGAGAGAGTTTTGATACGTGAGAGATTTGTGACGTTTACCGTGTTTGGTCTCAAGTTAGTTTGTTGTCTTGTGTATTTAGTGTGTAGCTGTTGTTTTGTTTTGTGTGTCAGTTCTACTAGTGATCGTCACAGTTGCTGCCTTAAAGCCAACAAAGGCAGATTGCAGTGTAAACGCTGAGTGACACACCTGCTGTCAGACCTGCAGGTTTATCCCTGTGCTGTTCTCATATGTGTTAGAGTGACACAAACTATTGTTTGACACCTGATTGTTCTGTAAATAGTTTGAAATGATTATATGAAAAACGTCTGAGCCTTGGCTGCATTTTTTGGTAAATAGTACCATATAACTTTGTTGTTTGCAAAACGTGTGCGTATTTTTAAAAGTGTACAATCTCTATTTGCATTTCAAGTTATGAAGATGATTCGTTAAACATGTGTGTGGTTTTTACAGTCAAAATATCACTTTCTACTTGTATTTTAAATTTTGTCTGAATTTAGATAAATTGTGCTGATACAGTTGGTCAAAATGAGAAAATAACAGATTGGCAAGATAAACTGTTTTTAAAGGTAAAATATAGAGGCCACATCAAAAGTAGTCAAGAAGGGTTAAAGGCTAAAAGCAAAGTTGTCACCAAGTACTGTTTATATTTGTGTGTATTGCTGCAGCTTTTTTGAGTATTAATTTGGTGCCTTTGTGTGAAATAATGGTATTGTGAGTGATCCATATAGTCACAAAGAATAGCCACTTGTTTCTGTGCTACCAAAGTTCCCCGGCTTTCATTCAAAATGTGTTTATCGTCAGCACCTGCACATTAAACTACTTAAACATTATAAATGTCTTCAAGCTCACACTGAGGCCTGTGGGGTACTATCAGCCACTGAGACAGTACACACATTTATATGTGTTTGTATATGAATATTTCATACTTTAAGACTGCCTGTTTATTTAAGGGAGATGAACAAAATACATTGGAATTGTACAAAATAATATCATGGATGATAAATTAAATAGATTTTAAGTAGATGCTTGTGCATTCTTAAAGTCTTATATGTTGAACTGAACTATGTGATCTGTTCAAAGCCTTAATCTTAATTTGAAGTGAAATGTGCATTTTGAGTTTATACACTATGTATATAAGGCGACCGTTTCCTTTTGCAGTATTTTTGTGTGGTGTACTTTTCTATGTCTTAACAAAAGGGGAACAAAGGTGTTTAAGTTCACCTAGGATGATGTGTTTTAATTTTCACATGGTCTTGCTTAAATTTGACCCTGACAAAGGCGTATGAACTCTGTCAGCTGTTTGGAGTTTCCATTTTCTAAACTTCTACATTCTGAACCTTCTTCAGCTCTGAACAGATGATGAAACACTGAATGATTTCAAGCTCACACTTTGTCTAATAAACTTACATCTTTCATTCTTTATACAGATTGGAGAGCTGTGGTTTGTCAGAGATCAGCTGTGATTATCTGGCAGCAGCACTGAAGTCCAACCCCTCCCATCTGAGACAGCTGGACCTGAGTGACAACTACAACCTGCAGGATTCAGGAGTGAAGCATCTGTGTGGTTTCCTGGAGAGTCCAGGATGTGGACTTGAAACTCTGAGGTCAGTCAGCATGTTTTAGTTGTGCTGAGATGAATATGATGTGAAAGTTGTGCTGACACTAAACTGCAGACATCAGGCTGATATTATACTGATCCACACTGAGGATCTTCATGGTAAAGTCTGTTTTCTTCTTCTCTGGTTTAGTCCATTGACTGCAGCAGAACAATGTTCACATTTCAAACAGTGAGACTCAACGTATGGCCCGCGGCCCACACGCGGCCTGCCCACCTTTCCTGATTCAGAGAGAGGGGACCCTGATTAACTGTGTAGTGTTCTTCCTCACAGTTCTAAGTATCAGACACAACAATGAATAATCCACAGCTGACTGTCTTTAGCAGGTCAAAGGTCACGGCACACAGCAGACAGTGGGAAATATTATAATTCTGATCATTTATCAGCACATATCCATATGTATAAAAACAAAGCTGACACTGTGAGACTTGATCAGAGGTGTGATCATCACAGCAGAGGCCTTTGTGTCAAAGTCACTGAGGATCAAACAGAAACACATGAAGCAGATTTTCCTGTTCTGGCTTTTTATAGCAGATAACCTTCAAAATATTCTGCAGTCCATCAAAAACTGAAGCAAACCATGAATCAACATGTGAACATGAGCTGATGCTGCTGAAGTGAAGCAAAGTTACAGAGGTTTGATTACAGACACAGCTGAGAGTTTGTAATCTGTCATCATTTTAAAAGGTTTACATTTCTTCAGTATATCCACATTTGCAGCTGGTACCTCAACCTCCACTTGTCCAACACAACTGCTGTCCACTGCCTCCATGACATTGTGATTTTGCTGTTGGTCTTCTGTCAGATCTTCATCAATCACTTCTGCACGGGGCACACCTTCAGACTCTGCAGCTGCATAACGAAAGCCTGTAAGATAAAATTAGACATAAGGTAAATGTACACCAATATTCCAATGACAGGTGTGTGATTCATCTGGAAGTTATGTGCGGATTAGTGTACAGTGATAGCAATTTAGTATGTTTTTAGAGGGGGGGGGGTTGTTTACCTCCGATGGGTGCTCTTTTTCGCTTCCGTTGCGTACGCCTTGAGTGCCGGTCCGAGTCTGATACAGGTATGTCGTCATGCCCCATGTGCAGTGTTGGTGCCCAGTCTGGATTTGTTACATCCATTTCATATGCTGGTTTGCCTGCAATAATGCCAAATCATAAGCTACTCAGTCGACATGACGTGGTTCTGCAGCATCACACATTAGCATGTTTTATCTCATTATCTATGACCTCAGCACATTGAAAATAACACTAAAAGCCTTTCAAGAGTGATATGAATTAATTTAGAACTCACCGGAAAGAAAATGCCGTGAGCAAACCAACAAAAAGCTGGGGATTGCAGAGAACTCGATATCCGCTCGTCTCACCGCTGCAATCCAAGCCTGACGTCTTTGTTTAGTAATATCGGATACATGGGATCCCTCACGTTGCCTCCAGGATGGAAAACGATGAAAAGAGAGCCCGTTATCCAGCTTCTTGCCTTCACGATCGTGTGATCTAACGTTGCAACCGACAACACAACACGTACGATCCATAGCTGAAATGGTATCCTTTGGCTGGCCTACTGTCATGGCGGAAGGGGGCATGGCCCATCTCCCGTGACATCACGCTCCAAAGCCCTATAGGTGGGAAAATGTACCATGTCGACCAATCAAAAATGATATGGAAACATGACATTTGGTTGTTTAGCAAAAGGGGGAAGTTTTAGGAGTGACCGGCAAGAGAGAGCGAGTGAGCGAAAGAGAGAGAGAGTTTTGATACGTGAGAGATTTGTGACGTTTACCGTGTTTGGTCTCAAGTTAGTTTGTTGTCTTGTGTATTTAGTGTGTAGCTGTTGTTTTGTTTTGTGTGTGAGTTCTACTAGTGATCGTCACAGTTGCTGCCTTAAAGCCAACAAAGGCAGATTGCAGTGTAAACGCTGAGTGACACACCTGCTGTCAGACCTGCAGGTTTATCCCTGTGCTGTTCTCATATGTGTTAGAGTGACACAAACTATTGTTTGACACCTGATTGTTCTGTAAATAGTTTGAAATGATTATATGAAAAACGTCTGAGCCTTGGCTGCATTTTTTGGTAAATAGTACCATATAACTTTGTTGTTTGCAAAACGTGTGCGTATTTTTAAAAATGTACAATCTCTATTTGCATTTCAAGTTATGAAGATGATTCGTTAAACATGTGTGTGGTTTTTACAGTCAAAATATCACTTTCTACTTGTATTTTAAATTTTGTCTGAATTTAGATAAATTGTGCTGATACAGTTGGTCAAAATGAGAAAATAACAGATAAACTGTTTTTAAAGGTAAAATATAGAGGCCACATCAAAAGTAGTCAAGAAGGGTTAAAGGCTAAAAGCAAAGTTGTCACCAAGTACTGTTTATATTTGTGTGTATTGCTGCAGCTTTTTTGAGTATTAATTTGGTGCCTTTGTGTGAAATAATGGTATTGTGAGTGATCCATATAGTCACAAAGAATAGCCACTTGTTTCTGTGCTACCAAAGTTCCCCGGCTTTCATTCAAAATGTGTTTATCGTCAGCACCTGCACATTAAACTACTTAAACATTATAAATGTCTTCAAGCTCACACTGAGGCCTGTGGGGTACTATCAGCCACTGAGACAGTACACACATTTATATGTGTTTGTATATGAATATTTCATACTTTAAGACTGCCTGTTTATTTAAGGGAGATGAACAAAATACATTGGAATTGTACAAAATAATATCATGGATGATAAATTAAATAGATTTTAAGTAGATGCTTGTGCATTCTTAAAGTCTTATATGTTGAACTGAACTATGTGATCTGTTCAAAGCCTTAATCTTAATTTGAAGTGAAATGTGCATTTTGAGTTTATACACTATGTATATCATCATCATCATCATCGTTTATTTGTATAGCACTTTAAGAACACACCAGGCAGACCAAAGTGCTGAACAACACAGATCAAAACAACAACCAAATTAAAAATACCATAAAATCATTACAAACAATAAAATAAATAAGAAGGTGTCAGTTTCCTACAGAGTTAAAAGCCAGGGAATAAAAATAGGTTTTCAATCTGGACTTAAAGACCTGCACTGATGACGCTTGTCTAATTTGGAGGGGAAGGTTATTCCAGAGCATCGGAGCCGCAATTGAAATGCATTTCAGCCGCGACTTAGGGACCGACAGCAGCAGCTGCTCAGCTGAACGGAGCGAGCGAGGAGGAACATGTGACTTCAGCAAGTCAGTTAAGTACACAGGAGCCAGACCATTTAAAGATTTAAAAACCAATAAAAGGACCTTAAAACGAACCCTAAAATCAATGGGAAGCCAATGCAAGGAAGCCAGAACCGGAGTGATGTGATCGAATTTCCTACTACCGGTTAAAAATCGCGCCGCCGCGTTTTGCACTAACTGCAGGCGTGACAAGGTGCCCGACCCGACCCCTATTAAAAGGGAATTACAATAGTCCAGACGTGAGGTGATAAAAGCATGAATAAGAGTTTCCAAATTGGGTTTGGAAAGGAAAGGCTTAACCTTCGACAGGCGTCTGAGGTGATAAAAAGCTGATTTTACCACCCCACTTACATGACCTTCAAAAGTAAGCGCAGAATCAAGTTTAACACCAAGATTAGTGACTGAACTTTTCAGATGAGAGGTCAAATCACCAAAATCAACATCTGGAGAATCAGTATATAAGGCGACCGTTTCCTTTTGCAGTATTTTTGTGTGGTGTACTTTTCTATGTCTTAACAAAAGGGGAACAAAGGTGTTTAAGTTCACCTAGGATGATGTGTTTTAATTTTCACATGGTCTTGCTTGAATTTGACCCTGACAAAGGCGTATGAACTCTGTCAGCTGTTTGGAGTTTCCATTTTCTAAACTTCTACATTCTGAACCTTCTTCAGCTCTGAACAGATGATGAAACACTGAATGATTTCAAGCTCACACTTTGTCTAATAAACTTACATCTTTCATTCTTTATACAGATTGATGGACTGTGGTTTGTCAGAGATCAGCTGTGATTATCTGGCAGCAGCACTGAAGTCCAACCCCTCCCATCTGAGAGAGCTGGAGCTGAGCTGGAACGAGCTGCAGGATTCAGGAGTGAAGCATCTGTGTGGTTTCCTGGAGAGTCCAGGATGTGGACTTGAAACTCTGAGGTCAGTCAGCATGTTTTAGTTGTGCTGAGATGAATATGATGTGAAAGTTGTGCTGACACTAAACTGCAGACATCAGGCTGATATTATACTGATCCACACTGAGGATCTTCATGGTAAAGTCTGTTTTCTTCTTCTCTGGTTTAGTCCATTGACTGCAGCAGAACAATGTTCACATTTCAAACCTTCAAAGAAGAAGAAAAATCCTCCACTGGATAATTCACTGTGAAACTCTCCAACTCTTCATTCCACCTTAAAGTCTGTCTGACACTGAAATCCAAAGCAAAATGTGCGTTTGCTTTACAGACAGCAGTCCAACACAAACATACACACATCATCCAAAACACAGTCCAACATCCAAATCTCCTCCACTGCCAGCATGAATGATGGGAAAGAGAAGGAGGAACACTCTGACATTCAGGGTTAGAATGAGTTTCATGAAGCAGACTGTGAAGATCAAAGCTGCATTAGAAAGCTTACATGAATGAATGAGTGGACAGAAGTGGACAGAGATCATCTGAAGCACTTCAAAGGCTTTAAATCAGCACATTTCTCTTTATTCTTTATCAACTCTGTTAGTTTCTCTCAGTTTTCTGTGGAATGAAGCTAACAGCAGGCTAATAAGATGCTGACCAATAGGTTTCTATTAAAGGTTGTAATTTGTATATGAAAAAGTGCTTTGGCTCAGCAGGGATCAGCTTACAGGTAGAATACAGCTGCTGGATGGGATTAGCATGTCATAGCTATCTACCAAACTGCTAACTGGGGGATTTCAGGCCATCTATGGATCATTTTTGCTAACTGTTTATTCAGCTTAGGCTCACAGGGCTGCAGCCTGTGCCCTAGCTGTCATAGGGCAAGAGGCGTGGTCCACCTGCACAGGTGAGCAGTCCATCACAGGGCCAACAGAGAGAGACAGAGAAGCACTCTCTCACATCCACACCTACAGCCAATTTAGAAGCACCAATGAACCTAAGCAGCATTTCATTGGACTGTGGGAGAACATCCAACCTCCACAGAAAGGCCAACAAGCTTCAACCTACAACCTTCTTGCTTTAAGGCACTAGTGCGAACCACTTTTCCCCATTTCAGCCCAAATCCTGCATCTTCCTGTTTCTGACTCCAGGCCAGCTCCACTAACACTTTCTCATCAGACACTGCCACCTAGTGGAGGAAGTCTTAGTTCCATTTGAAGCTTCAGATGACAGTTAGTTCCTTTACAAAGAGGTGGAGGTGGTGGGGCCACAGCACCATCATCACTGAGTGCCATAGGACACTTAACCTTTGTTTCCATATGCTGGGAACTTCCTGTTGTTCCAAGGAGGACTGGAAAATGTGTGAAAATCTCCCAGTCAGTTCCTCACAGCACACTTCAATCATTTCCCTCCCACAGCATCAGGACCAGGGCTTTTTCTCTCTTTGCTCCCACTAAGAGATTTCCACACAAACACCTCATCAGTGGGACTCTCAGAGCTACCAGCCCTTTGCTACAATCACAAAGCTCTTCATTGAAATCAATGATATCAAAGCTGGAATCCAATGAGTCCAAGTCTTCTGCTGATTCAGCATCACATTCATCTTTGCTCCTTGTTCTGCATCCCCACCATGGACTTCATTCCTTTCCAAGCCAGCCTTGAGTGTCCTTTATTCAGCTCATCCTCTGCTTTACTTTTACACCTGATTTTAGCTGCTTTATCTCTCTTTCAACAAGTTTCTGTGCCTCAATCTTTTCTTCTGTCCCTCATAACAAGACAGCTTCTTCTGCCTGAGAACATGTTGGAGTGATTTACTAATCCAGGGCTGCTTATTGGGGAAAATACTTCCTGTTTTAAAAGTAATCCCCATTTTTCCCAGAAAGAAATGTAAGTAGAAATCGATGATCTAAGTGAGAACATGAGCCTTTAAAAAGTCCCAGTGGGTGCAGTCAAAGCAGTCCCTCAGTCCCAGTATAGAGTCTTTGGTCCAGACTGGAACAACTGTGTGCCCAGTTTGAGCTCTCTTCAGTGCTGTGACCTGACAGACCCAGAGGGGCCATCACATCACATTTAGAAGCTCCCCTAATGGAGCCACAACACATGTCCAACACTTAGTCTGTCTTGTTGGACCAACTGGAAGAAATGATTCAAGGACTTAGTCACAGAACAGAGATTCAAATCTCCAAAATCCAACTGGCTGCATCAGGACATATAGTCTGAAACTCTGCACAGTTTCCTGTTTGAAGCTGCTTCCTGTTGGCTTCAGCTGTTTGGAGTTTCCATTTTCTAAACTTCTACATTCTGAACCTTCTTCAGCTCTGAACAGATGATGAAACACTGAATGATTTCAAGCTCACACTTTGTCTAATAAACTTACATCTTTCATTCTTTATACAGATTGAGTCTCTGTGGTTTGTCAAAGATCAGCTGTGATTATCTGGCAGCAGCACTGAAGTCCAACCCCTCCCATCTGAGAGTGCTGGACCTGAGCTGGAACAACCTGAAGTATCCAGATGTGAAGCAGCTGTCTGATCTTCAGCAGAGTCCAGACTACAGACTGGAGACTCTGGAGTAAGTAGAGTGATGGAGTGAGTGGGTGGTGCTGTCAGCAGTATTGTACTAAACACAGTCAGTATGAAACAAAGATCCAGTGTTTCCTGTAAAGCTGCAGCTTCTCAGTGAAGCTGTGAGAGGAGAATGGTGACAGGCTTCAGGATTGGACACAAACACTTCCTGTTTCTGACCTTTATGGTCACCATGGTAACGGCTGACATGCTCTGATCAAACGCTGTCAACAGCCAATCAGCTCTCTGAACAAAGCAGCACGCAGACCAATGACTGCATTCGTTTCCAACTTTAAAGCAGTGAAGAACACAGTCTGTAGGTGAGGAAGAATTTAGTGAGAGCAGATGTTTGGATGGAATTCCTCCAGTTAACAGCTGGAACCGTCCATCTGGATTGTTGGGCTTGTTGTTGGGGTTCCTACAGAGCTCAGAGTGGACACACCAAGGTTCTTCTAATGAATGAAAGTCCAAACTCAAACTAGGAGGGAAAAACATTTTCATCAACTTCAATAAAAATCCAAAGATTAGAAAAAGTGAAGCAACAATGAGTCCTAGTACAGTCCCAGCACTGAAGTCCCTGCTGCTCTTTATACTGGATGTGCTGCATCACTGACTGACAGCTGATGAAGAGTCTCTGGAAACACTCGTTTATCTCCTCTGCTCTTCCTTCTTCTCTCTGCAGGTGGAGCTGGTGATGGTAAACAGGACGGTGTGTGTGCTGAGAGAGGAGGAGCTGTGTCCTGATGATCCAGAGACGTTGAAGCAGCAGCAGCTTGTGTGTAGAGACGCTCTGACTGGGCCATGTTACTGGGAGGTGGAGAGGAGAGCTTCATCCAGCAGTGACTGACAGAGGAATGAGAAGAAGTGCAGATGACTGTCAGTGCTGCAGAGTGAACTGCTCTGAGAACAGCTCCACTGTCAGACACAATGTAGAGTCCAGCATCATCCCTGTGTGTCCCTCTGGATCTGACAGAGGATCATCAGTGTATCTGGACTGCTCTGCTGCTGCTCTGTCCTTCTACAGTCTCTGCACAGTCTCTGTCTGACTCTGGCTTCAGACCCTCCTGGATCAAACTCACCTGGAAAGACTTTCAAACATCACTCAATAGATTTGAATACAGAATATATTTGATCTATACTGTAGATGTACTGTAGAGTTGCAGTTTGTCACTTGTAAATACAGTCAGTGAGCAGCTGTGAGCTGAAAGATCTTTCTAGAAACAGGAAATGTTTTCACTCTTCTGTTGCTTTTTCATATATTTCCACAACATTAATATTGATCCCACCTGTCTCACCTGTTTCATGCTTTTATACATAATAACAGGACACGTGTGATCTGAGCGCTGCTGTGGTTGCTGTGCTGCACATCTTCATTTAGATAACAGAGACATCTAGTGGTTCAGAGGGAGAACTGCAGGAGGTGGAGCTGTGTTTTAGCGTGGAAAACTTTTTATCTTTTAGGCGCAGATACAAATATGACAAGTATCAGTGTGAGATACAAAAGGTCACATCAGTCAGCAGAGGGAACAGTGATCACACAGCAATGTAAGAATAGAAACATAACAGTGAATCTGGACATGTATACAGAGGGAAGCAAACAAACAGGATGTAACACTACATTAAAGCCACAAATGTGAAGAAAACAAACACAAAGGAAAATATATTTGATCTCAGGAATCCAAATCAGATGCTTTAGAGCAGGGGTCGGCAACCCTGGGCACGCGTGTCACAGCTGCCACGTGAAGGGTTAACTGATGGCACGACCATAGCTGGACTGGCCATCGGGCATACTGATGGTGATTTTTCATTTTTATGGGCTGATGATGTTTTTTTATTTTTTTGTAACGGTATAAACAATGAAAGATGGCGGATTGGCCGGATGCTGGTCGATGTGTAAAAATAAGTCAGTTGTTTGGTGGTGGCTATGGCGGAGCTTCCACAGAGGCAGCAGGTGGATGAGGGAAAGGGGAGGCGGGAGGAGCAGAGACCCGAGGCGGCCGCCGGTCCGAGTGTCAGGTGAACTGAACTTCAGGTAAGAAGTTATGACCTGCAGTCTGTCTGGGTCAGATATAAACCAAGTTTAGGTGCAGTTTATTTTCCTTGTGCTGACTTTTTACAGTCAGTTATAATAACTCCCACTCAGAGGAGACCAGAGATCACATTAACATGTGTGTCTCTGTATTAAGAAACATGACATATTGGCCCAGTTTATTTTTCTTATCATTGTTGTGAGGAGACCATAAATAGCATTTGTATTTTCTGTTGTACATTTCATTTGCTGTTATGGATAAAAAGTCTTTCTTTGTTTCAAAATAGCTGATAAATATTCGCTGATAGCTGCAAACATCTGCGCACAAATATAATCCTATGAAGTGGTTCTATATAGTGTGTAATTTATTGCTAATGCAATCATATGGCACATTGACTTCTGAGGAAATGTTAGATGCACTCATCATCAGAAAGGTGTCCGACCTAAACCAGGGGGTTTAGAGCATCTTGGAGTTTTTGTGGTTTGTTTTCTTTAAGTCATTTCACAGATTTTCTCTATAATTTCAATTCCTTGAATAAAACAACAAACTTAGGGGATGATTTTGTAATCCGACTTTATGTATGAAAGATTTGACTAAACATAAAACAATCTTCCAACTCAGTCGTCATTCTTATCTTGTGAAATCAAACCAAACGTTCTGTTGTCTCTAAATCAGGGATTGATGAAATCTTTGGTTGCATCCATTTATGAACATGTTCTCATTCATATTAAATCGTAGTCTAAGTCCTTCTTTAGAGGGATAAATGTCATTCATTGTCTTCAAATGTGTTTCTGTTGTTTTGGGGGAAGTTTGAAGTCCATTGTTCAAAGTCTGTTAATGAAACTTTATGAAGTTTATGTAGGATGTTTTTCCTATTTTGTATTTGTTTGAATTATGATGTATTTCTGACTCTTGCTGCCATGATGCCAGGTCTCTCTTGAAAACCACATTTTTAATCTCAATTAAATTTTCACCTGGAGAAATAAAGATGATAATAATAATTTTGTCTTCAGGGAATCATTTCTCTGTAAAACAGCTTCTTCTGAAACTCTTGTTACATTTCTTGTTTATTGTTTGCTGGTTGTAGAAAAATGTCATCGTCTCTGTGTGAACTTAAACTCTACATGTGGTGTCAGCTATAAACGAGCTCTAGAGTCTAATAACGATGCTTTTATTATTGTCTGGTATCCAACCTAACCCTGGGCCTCTGGCTGAATGTGAAACACCAGCAGATGTTAAAAACTGTCTGGGTTACACGTGCATCACGTCGTGTGCTTCCTAACATGGATATGATTGGAATCTGGGCCTGTTCAAGCGGTGCTGGTATCGTTGTTGTTTCTGAGACTTTCCAAATCTTTACTGGATAAAAACGTAGCAACTGATGGATTTAACATTTAGCACTCAGACTGTCCCAGAAAAGGCGGAGGTCTGGAAGTTTATGTGAAGCTCTGTCTTGCTGCTCAAGTCTTGTTCTCTCCATCTACACCTCAGCCATTTGAAATCTTGGCCTTAACTATTGATCTGTTTGGAAATCAGACTGTTGTTGGCTGCTATCAGCCTCCACCTGCTTCCCCCAGCACATCACCGTCTCTGGTTCAACTTTTATCTGAGCTGCATTTTAATGACGTCTTTCAGATGGATGATTTTCATTGGGACTGGCTTTCTTCTGTGTCTGATGATTTTAATGCACGCTGCTTGTTTTTAAAACTGACTCAAATTATTTAAAGCCTCACACGCCTTGATCCTAAACACCCAGATAAATCTGCTCTTATTGACCTTTTTTAACTAATATGCTGCGTAAGTTTTCCACATCTGCAGTTTTTGCCAACGACCCCACTGTAAATCTAAATAGATGTCCTATTGTATGCATAATATACCACTGAACTTTATAAAACAACTTCTAAAAGCAAATTTCGATTTATTTTAGATTTTCTCAAATCCAAACAGTGCTAAAAGCATGCACACAGTCAAATATTTTTCATACGAGGTGCTGAAGGTTCTGCAATGTTCTGTCAGTGCGCCCCAGGGCAGCTGTGGCTACAATGTAGCTGCCATCACCAGTGTGTGAATGTGTGAATGATGTATCTGTGGCTTTTTGTCACACTTGGAAACCACGGTGTTGTGCAGCTATTTGCCTTGTTGCAGGGTTTTAAAAAAACTGCAGTTTTGATTTTAGTGAAAGACACCGTCTCATGACTCATTGAGTGCCGCGACTGACGAGCCAATCCGTGGCCTGCAGTCTGACGATGTCACATTTCCTGACTGCTTGGAACCCCGACTAAGTCGTTCTGTAGCCCACATCATAATGTTTCCATCTCTCTGCTTGACTGCGGGGATGCTACTTTTTGCATCACACTCCTATTTCAAAAGGTCAGTTAAAGCCACATAATTGGAATTTGGTTTCATCTCCCCACAGCACTTTCTCCAAAGTCTTCCCTGAATCATTTAGATGTTCACTGGCACTTGAGATGGGCCTATACATGTTTCTCCTTGAACAGGTAGCTACCCTATGTTAGCCTAGCTTTCTATCACTGATGCTCTGTGTGTATTGTTATGGTTCAAAATATGGGGATGGAGACAAGAGACAAGAGAAAAAAAACACAATAACAACACTGGTCCGGCCGGGTTGAGTCAAACGATGATTTTAATGATCACACGCGTGGGAGATGGACACTGATGCAGACAGCCTCAGATCTCAAAATGGTGGAGCATTGCTCAAACTCTTATAGCCTCTGGTTCTCCCACCTTATCATAAAAGCCTAAACATTCACATGCTTTTCTCTCACACGGCGCCTAAGCTACGACCTTGGCTCCCCGTTTATCTGCTCCTGCTGAGTTGGGGCAGAAAACTCCAGCATGTTCTCTTCTAATCAGACAAATAAGGCGATGGCTTTCTGCAGCAGTATTATGCATCATAAAACAATATCATTCATCCACAATAAATCAGCAGTCTAATGTAATGCAAATCAGTTTAACTAATGCAATAGTTATCAGCTTCTTCTAATTCAGGAGAATAATGCAAACTAAAACTACATAATAATTCACAATCTTTAGTTAGGGGTATAACATGGCATAAAATAATATTATAATCTAACAGTATGCTGCTGCCTCTCTCTCATGTTACTTAAAAAATTAACCCCACAGCTTCAATAACCGTATCTAAAAATCTCTCAGTGAAAGTTACGGTTGTAGGTTTGGAAACATTTTGGGGTAGCCAGTGTTAAATAGAGACAGGGCCACATTCTTTATCTAGTCATTGTAATGAAAGAAGCACATTAAAAACTATATGAGAGTTTGCTTTTAACAAGCATGTAATGACTCTTAGTTTAGGTAGTCTTAGGGAGTCAAACTGAAAGTAGCATTTTGTGGATGTTTTCCCTGCTGCCCGATCCCATCAGTCTCTTAAAGCATCATTTTTTATGCGCCCTGGTGTGACAGAGGTTTCATGGCGCTACAGGTTACCTGAGCACATCAGGTATATTACGGTTGAAAACCAGTGCCCGGCCTTCCAGTGGGTGTTCGACCCCTCGTGCACAGCTCAGGAGTCTAAACGACCCAGCAGTTATGGACATGTGTGTTTTTGGTGTGCTGTCCCTCGTTCTCCCTGCTTGCAGGTATATCTGTGTGTGTGTGTGGATGCCGGAGTTTCTGAGAGCACCTGTTTACAGGCACCTTCAGGCCTGGTGGGTGTGGCCCTGCCAGGTGGTTGGCCACACTTGAAGACCATCACACAGCTGATCAAGCCTTGTCGGAGGAGCTACTTAAGAATGCGGTGGCGCTCTCTCTGACGCTGGATCATTGCGTGACTTCACGTTAGTCTCTCGGCCAGTCAGTACGGATAGTCTGCCGCATTGTATGTGTCTTACGGCTGCCTGTTTGTTATCTCCCCAGGAGAAGCGTGGAGACGAGAGGGCAGCGAGCACGGGGTGCTCAGACACTGAGGAGCGGAGACAAGGAACACTAGCACTGGGAAGAGGACATTTCACGGGAGTCGGGAACGCACTGCGGATTTATTGTTATTTTCCATTCACTGTAAATAAACGCACTGCTTGCATTCAGAGCTCCGTGCCTGGCTCCTCCTTCCTCACATCCCCACGGTTGACGCTGGCCAACCGTGACAAATAGCTTTTCTTAGATTCATTATTAGTTCAACATTGACAAATAGTAGTTGACTAATATCAGGAGCCAAAAAGAAAACAAAAAACAAACTAAATAAATATTTCAGACGCTGAAAATAAATTATTACGGTTGTTTAAATTTGCTGTCAGCAAGTTAGGTCTAATACATGTAGTCAATCTAATGAATCAATATTACATGTAAAAAGTACAGAACTGAAAATGAAACTAAAATATAACGGTAAATGAACTGGTTCTTGTATAAAACCTTTCTACTCTCTACAACTTGCCTCATTCATGCACTCACTTTTTTCTATGCTTTTTCTCTGTAAGTGCTTTCTATCTAACATTAATACGCATTCATCCTCCCGATGGATGCATCGGAGAGCAACTTGGGGTTAGCGTCTTGCCCAAGGATATTTGGCATGCAGGCTGGAGCAGGCGGGGATTGAACCAGCAACTTTCTGATTAGTAGGTTTCCTGCTCTACCTGAGCTACAGACACCCCAATTTGTGGTGCTCTGGAAACAACACGTTCTCATCCCAACAGGTAACGATGCTATGTGACAAATCATCGGTATGTGTAAATGTGTTTTTTGTTCTAATCATGAATCGCTTTGTAAAACAAGACCTGATAGGGTTAAGGTTAAAGTTATGGTTAGAGTTAATGTTAGGGATAGGGCTGGAATGGACGGCTGGAGCCTCTCCTCCAAGTGTGTGTTACTGCCGCCATCAGCATTCTGTTGTATTCTGTTGTCTGCTTTTCTCTGTAAGCGCTTCGAGCCTGTACTTTTTTGCTTTAGCTGAGTAATGAAGTTGAATCAGTACTTTAACTTTCACTGGAACAATAGTATTTTTACTTCTACTTAAGTGGAGAATGTCTGATCTTTCGCCAACTCTGGCTGTCTCTCAGTCTTGGAATACCCACTTGTTGTCCAGCGGTGTCCTGGGAATATGGGAACTAGACAGACTGGGGAAACAATGGGAGGAGACACAAAGATGGAATCACTTTTACCATCTTTTATGTATTTGCTGGTCGTCTTATTTCTTCTATTTTGCAAGCACAGTGTTGCAATCATTGTCTTTGTGGTACAATGACACAGGTAGAATGCAGGTGTTTTCATGTAACACGATGCCAGAAAGATGAGTAATGTGTTTTGAAGAGAAGATAAAACATCATGTTTGAACAAAGATAAGCAGCAGACACGTCTGTGTGTGAGTTATTCAGGTTCAGTAAGAAGGTAATATGTCTGCAGAATTTGTAATTCTTATGAAGATATTGCTTGTACAATAAATAAAATCCCTTTAACTTCTTCTGGAGAGTGTCTTTATATATTTAGTCATTTTGGGGCGATCCTTTATTTAGTAGTAACTCTAGTCGGGGATATATATCAGAGTTTACTTTCAGATATGAGCATTGTGTTTCCTGTGGATGAATGAATGAATTATTTATTTATGTAATTTTTGAAAGACTGGCTCATGTAAAATCTCTGAAAGTATGACAAAGCTCTCCTGTTACACTTTATGGACACCTGAGCGTCACCATGAGGGCCTGTCTTTATTCACTTTATTCACTGAAATCCACTTTTATAATGAATTCACAGTAATCACTGACACCTTCAGAGCATTACATTCATTAAAGACGTCTTCTACACCTACTCTTCCAGACGACCGACACATGCTTCAACCACTGCAGGTTAACCAGCCACTCATCAGTAAAGCAAAAACTAAATGTAAATGTCCTCATGTGGAAAAGACTGAAACACAACTCCCATATATCACTAATGTAACAGATCCATTTAGGGAGAGTGAGAACACTAGGCTGGATGTGGTTTAATGCAGGAACATTCATCATGTCTTCAGTTCAACAAATCATTTACATTGAATATGTGAGCTGGATGGTTACACGACACAATGTGATTGTCAACAATAACTGCAATGAACGCTGGTTTGAGGGCGGAGTCAAGGAGGCCATTTACGTGAAAAGAGAAAGACCCTCTCTGAATCAAGGAGGGGGCCTAAGGGTACATCTGTCACCATCTTACAATGCTGTGATTGCAGCCGTTCTCCAACTCTCTGTGAATGGTACTCAGGACCATTGATCAGTGGTTGTTGATCAATGGTCATGAGAATTTGCATAATCATGATTAAGGAACTGACCTCCCAGCCCATTGTTCCTTCAGTCGGCTGGTTTCTCTGACTGAAAACGCTACGTCCAGAAGAACAGAATCAACTTTTGGAGATTTACTTCCCTGATGATTGAGCACGCATCAAGACCTTTTAATCAGGCCAACAAATATCTTGTACTCAATTTTAGCAGCAGCCATTGTGACACTGATGATAAAACTTGTGTAAAAGTGCGAAGCTGTAAAAAAGTAATTATAAAAAAGCGTTTTTGTAGCTGAATGTTACTGGATAGCTGTTTCATCTGTAACACATCAAAATAACCTGCTAAGGTTTAATAGGCTATAAGGAACACACTCACTTCCTGAGCCCTGGGCAATAAGAGACGTTTTGTGTTTTATAATTTATTGATATGTTTGATCCTTTCTGACCTGCGTTAATGAAGCAGTCATTAGAGCACCATGTCCGCTAGAATAGTTCTGTAGTTTGATGCTTGAGTCGTTGCAGACTTGTTGAAACTCCCTCACCCGTCAAAGCAGCGTCTTTGTTATTCGCATCCAGCAGATGGCAGTGTTTCACTGTCTGACGGCTGTCTGAAGCTTCAGCTGGATTATCCGTTTTCATGTTTGATTAGAGGTTTGTGTGTGTGTGTGTGTGTGTGTGTGGGTTTTTAGCCACGAGTTGTCCACGATAAAGCATATTGAATGGCCTGTCTAATATTGTTAGAATTCTCCTTTGGGTTAGTTTCATTACTCAATCGGGACATTTATTTGGAAAAAGAAAAAAAGAGGGAAAAAAAAGAAAAAAAAAGAAAAGAATTAAAAATAAATAAATCCTCATAGTTTACATTTACAAATATCAATACTGAATGTTACGTCCCTCTGCAGCTTCTAATCGTCTCAGTGTTTTCAGCTGGTGCTAATTGGCCACACCTAGTCAGGTGTGGATAAAAGCATACCTGAGGCAAGCTTCCCGGCAGTGCACTAGTCTTTGCCTTGGTGGCACCAGCCATTTTAGCCAACCTGGTTTTCCATTTTAGCATGAAACCTCTTCTCACCCACACTCTGCTATTCATCTCTGTTTTTATGTTGCGGCTTTTGAGCCGGGTCGTAACACTGAAGATTACAAAGATCAACATTAAGACCAGTCTGTGCATTCAAAGCAGTGACAGAAAAGAGTGTGGGGCATTAACCCCCACTCACTTCACAGTTCACGTTCACAGCGAGCTTAACAAGTAAACAAGTAAATAACGAAACAAGGTTAAATGAGGTAAGAGCAAAAAGTTAACAAGTAAATAACGAAACAAGGTTAAATGAGGTAAGAGCAAAAAGTTAACAAGTAAATAACGAAACAAGGTTAAATGAGGTAAGAGCAAAAAGTTAACAAGTAAATAACGAAACAAGGTTAAATGAGGTAAGAGCAAAAAGTTAACAAGTAAATAACGAAACAAGGTTAAATGAAGTAAGAGCAAAAAGTTAACAAGTAAATAACGAAACAAGGTTAAATGAAGTAAGAGCAAAAAGTTAACAAGTAAATAACGAAACAAGGTTAAATGAGGTAAGAGCAAAAAGTTAACAAGTAAATAACGAAACAAGGTTAAATGAGGTAAGAGCAAAAAGTTAACAAGTAAATAACGAAACAAGGTTAAATGAGGTAAGAGCAAAAAGTTAACAAGTAAATAACGAAACAAGGTTAAATGAGGTAAGAGCAAAAAGTTAACAAGTAAATAACGAAACAAGGTTAAATGAAGTAAGAGCAAAAAGCTAACAAGTAAATAACGAAACAAGGTTAAATGAGGTAAGAGCAAAAAGTTAACAAGTAAATAACGAAACAAGGTTAAATGAAGTAAGAGCAAAAAGTTAACAAGTAAATAACGAAACAAGGTTAAATGAGGTAAGAGCAAAAAGTTAACAAGTAAATAACGAAACAAGGTTAAATGAGGTAAGAGCAAAAAGTTAACAAGTAAATAACGAAACAAGGTTAAATGAGGTAAGAGCAAAAAGTTAACAAGTAAATAACAAAACAAGGTTAAATGAAGTAAGAGCAAAAAGTTAACAAGTAAATAACGAAACAAGGTTAAATGAAGTAAGAGCAAAAAGTTAACAAGTAAATAACGAAACAAGGTTAAATAAGGTAAGAGCAAAAAGTTAACAAGTAAATAAAGAAACAAGGTTAAATGAAGTAAGAGCAAAAAGTTAACAAGTAAATAACGAAACAAGGTAGAGGAGAGAAAACCCCAACAATCCCCTCTGAGCAAGCACTAGGCGACAGTGGGGAGGAAAAACTGCCTTTAAACGGGCAGAAACCTCCGGCAGAACCAGGCTCAGGAGGGGGCAGTCAACTGCCGGGACTGGTTGGGGGGGTGAACAGAGGTGGAGCAAGACGAGGCTACATCAGTTGAAGAAGCAGTATTGTCCCTCTTCCGGAAAAAGCTGAAGAATCTTTTCTTCTTTTTCATGGACTTTTCCACGAGCGCCTTTTTGTCCAGGATGAGGGTTCTCAACTCATCGATGGTTTCTGTGTTTTGCCTCTCTAGTTTCTTGCATGTTTGTTCCACCTGTTCTAATGTTGCTTGTGTTTCTTCAAGCTTTTCTTTGAGGTCTTTGGATGTTGCCTCCTGTGTCAGCTTTGCCTTCTGCAGGTCTGCATTTCTCACTTGATCTTCTTTGTGCAGGCCTTCTAGCTGCTCATTTCTTTTCTGGATATCGCGGAGCGTACACTGCAGGTCCTCATGCGTTTTGTCTTGTTTTTGCTTTTGGGCCTGCATTTCTGTGTTTTCCCGCTTCAAGTTGTTGAATTCCAACAATATCCCCTTAATGAGCTCTGAGTTGTTTTTGGCCATGTGATCAATCTTTTTCTGCATGTGTGAGCATCGTTTTTCTAGTGTTTCCTTTTCTCCCTCCAGCTCACTTGTTTTGACCTTCAGTTCATCACAGAATCCTTGCAACTTTTGATTTTTACTCTCAAAGTCCTTGATAATGCACTTTTCTTCTGGCAGTCTTTCTTTCTGTTGCTCTCTCTCTTGAAGGAGGTCTTTATTTTGGACCAATGTTTGTTCCAACTCTGCCTTCACCATTCTGTACTTTTCCTGCATGCCTTGGAGCTCGCGCTGCAGGTCTTTTTGCTTTGTGTCCTGTTGTTCCTTCTGTTGGAGGACTTCTTTATTTTTTTCTTCAGCTTCATCTTCAGCTTCATCAAGCTTTCTTTGGAGCAGGTGATTCATTTGGTCCATGTATAGCTGAAAAACCAACTCACAATGTGCAACATCGATCTTTATAGTGTTTTCTTATATCCAGTGTCGGTGCATCTACTGTTACAACAAAAGGCACACATCACAAATATTCATATGTTAATGGCTGATCACACATGCCCATTTCTCTGGGCATGTGTGCTTAACTAGTTAAAATAACAAACATCTGTCTCCTATTTTTGTGTCACAAAAATTATTAATTATTATTAATGATTAAAGACTTATTAATTTGTGCAGTTTTCTTGTTTTGTGTGGTTGTTGTTTTTTGTCAAGTGGAGATGAATATCTTTAAGTTGATTTGTTCACATTTGCACA
Source organism: Mchenga conophoros (assembly GCF_057382185.1). NCBI lineage: Eukaryota > Metazoa > Chordata > Actinopteri > Cichliformes > Cichlidae > Mchenga > Mchenga conophoros. The sequence goes on along the minus strand of NC_140528.1, from coordinate 21,899,335 downwards.
TCTTTCTGTTTTAAGAGAAATATGTGTTTTGAGTTTGTACACTATATGCATATAAATCAACCATTTCCTTTTTCAGTGTTTTCGTGTGGTGCATTTTTCTCTGTTTTAACAAAAGGAGAACAAAGGACTTTTAAGTCGACCTAAGATGATTTGTTTCAATTTTTACATGGTCTTATTGAGGTAATGCAAATTGAAACATTCATTCTTTTTTTGGTAATGTACTGGAAAAGCTTGATAATGGACTTTGAAAGTGCGTAAAAATTACTTAAATTTGAAAAATGCGTCTGAACCATGCATACGGTATATTTACCTCACAGGTTTTTGCTGTTTCTGTTTATTAAAACCAAGAATCTTCTTTTTGCCAGGTTGATCATGTAGATAAGAGTGGCCAGTGTGCTCTGGTCCATGCTGCCCTACGAGGACACCTTGAGATTATCCAGTACCTGCTGGAGCTAGAATGGAGTGCTGAGGGGCAGCAGCAGGACTTCTCTCTGAAGAGCAAAGCTCTGCAGCAGGCTTTGATTGCAGCCTCGAGCATGGGGCACACACAGGTCTGACTGACACACATGCATGTATTTTACCAGATCCATAGACATAAATGCCCTTTTTTTTGTACTGTTTCTCGCTACAAAAGAAAGAAAACATGGATGTACAAAAAACATACTTTAAGCCACACAGGATCCTGGTTTTTCCAGTTTTAATAGTGAGACAAGACCTTTTCTTTCTTGCATGGTTTCACAACAGCCTTCACAAAGAATTTCTGATTTATTTTTTTTTAAAGATCAGAAGGAACTATAGATATATAAAATAAAAATGAGCACACAGCGTTCTCTGTGAATATGACTCAAAGCCAGAAGTACTGTTCAGAATTGCATGTAGATTCACAATCGATAACAGTGCAGCGCCTTCAGCTGCCCCGGTGAGACGTAGACTCAAGGTTTAGTTTGGCTCCCTCGTTAGCTGGAATTGGCTCCCAAGGCCTGGATTAGAATAACATAACTGGGCCAAGTGAAGTCAACCTGCATGCAGAAAAGACACTTTTAAAGTTCAACTATTTGAATGCGCGTTTTTGTTAATGTTTTTTAAGATTAGCATTTTGTATACTGTAACCTCTCAAAGGTTTATTTGATTATTTTTTTTTTTCTGCTGAAACAGCATGTCATTAATCTAAGTTTCTTTTTTGGCAGGTTGTGAGAGGCTTGCTGGCGTTGAATAATGAGCACGCTGTGCAAATTGATAGTCATGACACACTGTGGGGAGAGACAGGTATGTTCTCATCAATCTTTTTGCATTACACGGCTCTTTTGTACTATCACCAGCTGTTTTTGCATTCTGAACCACACTGCTGTAATTGAATGCTGCAGTGGAAAGTCCTGTATCTGTGCTCTCCACAGTAATGCTCTCTGTTTGATGCAGAGGTCGCTCAACCCAAATGTGGGTGCATTTTAATGGCTGTTGTAAGTCCTCCTGTGCTGTACTTTCTGGTAAAAGCATTACTTACTCTTGTCGTGTAGCTTTCTGCTTGGAATTCAGTCCACACAGTATTTTCCTTTTTTTTTAGAAAAATTGTCCCACTGAATTTTAGGAACAGTATTGCCTCGGTGCTTTATGTTAAAACAACAGCGTCGACTCCACAGTTGGTTTTATACGCTGTTAGTCCCACTCAGATTTAGAATGAGTAGTAGTTCCTGTTTTGTTTTCCCTGAAAGGATTATTTTGGACTTTTTAAAAGTTTGTCCTTCCCTCTGTGGGACAGTTTGTTTTCATTTGAAAGTGATTGAGGAGTCAAAGCAAAAAGCCATGTGGTGCTGCAGGAAACGGCATGAAGTCGGAAAAGCAGAAGGTGGCTGTCAGATTTAAGACGGGTTACTTGAAGGTTGTCTGACAGAAAAGATACAGCAGACTGCAAGGCTGCATTGGCCGGGAAGCGTTCATGCATCATAATTTTTAGCCATTAAAGCATTACTACTTTGTCTTTAATGCAGTATTTTAACGGTAACTCATTACTTTTGATGAACTCAGTAATCGCATTAGAGTGAGTACTTAATCATGTTATTACTTGTGTTCCACGAGTCTTCAATCTGAATAATGGCAGGGAAAAAAATCATTAAACATACAATTTCATCACGTGCACAGCATGGTAAATGGCCTGTATTTATATAGCGCTTTACTAGTCCTTAAGGACCCCAAAGCGCTTTACATATCCAGTCATCCACACATTCACACACTGGTGATGGCAAGCTACATTGTAGCCACAGCCACCCTGGGGCGCACTGACAGAGGCACTGACAGCAACCGCCTGACGCCATTTTTAAAATACGAGACGAAACAGATTGTCTTCAGTTTTTAAGTGTTTGACGTTTTTCGAATGTCTATAATCTGTGATGGAGAAAGGGAAAATTTTTATGTACTACATAAGATTTCTATTTTATGTCACAGTGCAGAGATCCAGATGTTCAATACAGATGGTTAAAAAGCACAGCTATGCTTTATTTTTCATTGATCCTAGTAATACTTGTGATGCATTATGTAAGAATGAGACACATGTGGTGTTAGAGCTTCAATATTCCTCACAATCATTAGTGCAGGTTGTGTTAAAACATTGGCCACATTTTTGTCATCATCATTATGAACATCTGCCCTGAGAGTCAAGTGTCCAGATAGCATTAGACAACAGTATTAGTTGTCGCTGCAGTCATAGTAGAATATGTATAAAGAAGAATTCTCTTTGTGTGTCTCTCAACTCTAACCCAGCAGGATTTAGCATTCAAAGTTGGCTGCTTTAAGAATGTAGGTCAGCTTCTTAGTGGAGAGGTTGTCCAAAGTGTGGCTAACTGCTGCTTGTTCTCTGTTAAATGACTGCTTCAGATGATTTTGCAGTGCTGGCCTGGGACAAAGATCTTTCCCTCTGAAATATAGATTAGATCTGCTTGGAGCAAAGTAAAATCCAATAGTACACGTGGCTTTCCAGTATTTGACTTTCAGCTCTTTTTAACAAAGTGGATGTTTAATCATTGCTATCACCTCACCTCTTCCTTCTAAAGTAATAACATAGTGGGTCACAGGTGGCAGTAGTCAGAGCTGTGGCTCCGCTGACCTGAAACACAGTGAGTCTTAACCCCTTGACATGACCTTGAATTAACATATTTTTGCACCCACCTGGCACTCATTAAAACTGTGATCCTGGCTCATCTGTATTCAAGGGGATTAAATCAGTAAACAACAGTAAACACAGTTATGACCACAATGTAGATTTGTCTGCACTCAGTCATGCTTGGGGGGGAAAAAATGAATAAAAAAAGCTGGAATTTTGCTGCAGACATAAATTGAATATTTAGTGGTGGAGTGGCTGCACTGTCTAGAAATGACTAGATACAAACACCAGAAATTATTAGCGATGAAGCAATATTTGAAATCCCTTTGCTGCTATTCAGCTGCAGGTTTATTAATCCAATTGTTGTGCTGTGATGCAGAGAAGATGGAAAGCGAAAAAGAAAATTCAGAAATATCCCCTTGAAAACCAGCCTTTTGTCGTTGCCTCAGAAACGCTCCTCTCATAACGATGTGTGAAATGTTATAGCGTGTTTAAAATTCATCGGAGTATTACATCTCACTGCAAATAGACCTGCTGTCTCTTGTGTTTAAATAGAAGAAGATTTGATTGTACATCTGTGCAAACTCTATCTTTTAAAGTGTTAGTGACGTCACACCTATGCGCCACTGCCCTCTGTGGAGAATGGGAGAAATGTGCTTGCACCTCAACCTATGGACTCAGACGGACATTCAATCATCATCTTCCTCACTCAAGGTAACCTTATGGCTTGTAGGAACACTGCACGTGTATGATAAGACTGTAGCCGTTCAACCGGCCCTCGTAAGGTTGCTGAAGACAGTGAACACCGTGGAATTCTCAGTATCACTGTGGCCCTGGGTTTTTCCACTGTCCTGCTAAGTGCTTATGTAATTGTAACCAACATAGGAGAGAGACGTAACATCGTGGAAGAGACATAAAGTGAGTAAAAACGATCTAAATGCATTTAGAATATATTTAGAACTACAAATTACACTTTTCTTAGCAATTATTGTTTTTTATGTCAAGCTTCAAGCTAGCTTCTTTATTGGGGCTTGGGACCAGCAAAAGTGACCCGAAATTTGGTCTTTAAGTCTGGTCATTAGCGTGTCTGGACCCAAACTACACTGCAGGTCCCAAAGTCAAATGATCACTGAGAGTTAAAAATCTGTCTGAAGTTAGAAGTTAGCAGAGAGTTAGCTCACTAGTTTCCGTCTAAATATAATATACCAGGTTCTGACTGAGGGATTTCTAAAACAAATTAAAAGGCACAGCTCTGCTATCACTTCTGACATACATGAAGACAGGAAAGTAAGCAGCAGTGATGTTTGTAGGGTTACTGAAGTTTGGCTAGCTGGTATATAGTGATGTGCTATGTGACTAGCGAAACAGCTATGTTAGCATAACATTAACACAGTGATGAAGGGGAACTTTTTTCCACTGGATAAGAGTTAAGGTGAGGGTTCCCGATGGTTAGGGACAAATGCAGTGGCATGGCAGGATGCTGTAAACGGACCAAACTTCAGTCAAGAGAACAACTGAGATAATCCATCCACATACAGGTTAGTCATTAATGTGCTGCTGCATTGCCTGGGCTGTAGTTACATGGTAAGGTTTTAAAAACTGAGCTTTAAAATGAATAGTTGTAATAAAAACTGAGAGAGGCCGACAGTGATCGCTTACTTTTTGTAAGGGGCTTGTTGAGATTAAATAGAACAAGTTACAAAGCATTAAAACATGTTAAAAACACAACAGCCTTATTAAACGCAGAGTAGTTTGGGCCCAGAAGTAGGATTGATCACGTCATCACTTAAAGACCGGATAGACACACGGTGGAGTTACTCATGTTTACTGTTGTTGCCATTTTCTAAATGTAGCAGGATGAATATTATATGTACTGGTTGATCCCACTTTTAGTCAGGCGCATTTTGAGGAGAACTAACTTTTCTTGTTATCAAATTATCAGTATCTTTGGAAACATTTAATACATCGTGATGGTTTAAATGCTCAGTCGTTTTCTGTTATAGAATTCATATTCATAATAATATTTAGACAGCGGCACTATAGGTGTCTGCAGTTTTTGCAGTTTTACAAGCCGTCACGGTAAAAATATGGAATTAAATGTCACTAATGGGCTCTTTTCAAAAACATCAGCATCTCTGTCACACTGATTTTGATTAACTGACTTATTTTATTGTAATCAAACCTATTTTGATATTGTTGTCTTTTTTTTCCTTTAGCGAGGTGGTTTCCTTCCAATTGTTGCAGGACCAGTATGTCTGTCAGCTCCAGGTAGAGCTCCAGTGACCAGGAAGACCTCAGCATTCGCCAATTCCTGCTGAATTACCGCAAACAGAAAGAACTGGCAGAGGGCATTGGAATAGAGGATGATTATAACACTGAAGACCAAGGTAATAGGTCTGTCTAAGGGCCAGTGGAATATAAGCTATAGGTTGTAGTGGTGATTATTTTAGATTCAGAGTGTAGAGGAGATGGATCATTGTAATTAAGAGTCATAGAAATCTGAACCTCACTGCTAAACTGGCAGTCTAACTGTACATGTGCTCCATTGCAGAAGTCCCTCCCACTGAGTGTGAGGATGTTGAAGATACTGGTAGTCCTGATGTGAAAGCAGAGCTTCCCTCCCACCTCAGCATCACTAAGGATGTTATGGAGCGCTGCATTCATCTGCTGTCTGATCCCAGCCTCAGGCTCCGACTCAAGGTACTGTATCAGTAGTTTTACGTAGAGTCAACTGTTGGACTAATAACAAAAATAATCATTCTTGTGAAGGTAGGACCGCCAGCGTTGGTACAATTCATCCTGTCAGAACTGTGTGGATGACTGTTCAGTGGTGTAATGCTCATCAAGGAAAAACATTCAGTCTGGTCCAGGAGTGAAACAGAAATAAGTCTGTGCTGAAGTCGTGCCTGCTCAGGAGTTTGGGCTCTCAATGAAGACCTCAGTAATTAGTTTCAGCTCACATATAATCAGGATCAAAACAGAGATAATTGTTAGGTGTGTTGTGCGTCTTTGTCTTTAGGTACTAGATGTGCTGGAGTTGTGCGTTCAGGTGCTGAGTGAGAGGGAAAATGAACTGCTGCCTATGGCTCATCGCTGCTGGCCAGCACTCCTGCAGAGACTCACAACTGATGACCCATTAGCAGTCCTCAGAGCCTTCAGGGTAAGTAAAACAAACCTCTCTTTTCATTATGTGAGTCAAAATTATTCAAGTCGTCTTTAGTTTTAAACTCTTAATAGTGAAAGAATGAAAGATGCTGCCCAACAACAGGCTTATTTCATTCAGAAATAGTTCTATTATTTACTGGACAGGCACAATTAGTGTTGGTAAGCTTTAACGTTCTAACCTGTCAAAACACACGTCTACTTTTTATACTTTTTATACACTGTTTGATCAGCGGACATCAGAGCAACTGGCATGTCACTTTTTAACACTGGTAGATTATTTCAGCAAAAGAAGTTAAAACATTGCTCTGATTCTATATTGACTTGTAACACAACAACATGATCTACAGATATTGTCTCAGAGTGTCTTTAAAATTCCACACGTGAAGCTGTTAAAGCCACAGCACATGATCCTAATTTACGATTAAAAACTGGCCACGTGGAATATTTAAGAAGAACGGGCTCTTTCTCGTCACACAACCTCACAGAGAATTGCAATCAAACTGCGCAGTTCAGCAGCTGAAGCGCTGCACATAGTCAGGCCCATAAATAGTGGAAGAGTGGATGTCTGAAATCCAGGGATGTGCAAACAGCCTGCTGTGAAATCCTCCCTGAACCACCTCAGCAGTTTTACTGAGCTCATTAGGAGTTAGCAGAGGTTAAGTCCAGGCTTGCTCTACTTTTTATACTCTTTCATCTTTTTCCTAGTTCCTCTTCTTTCCCTCCTCCCTTCTTATCTTTACCCCATATTTTTGGAACCAGGATCATATTTTTAAAGGATTTGTTCTTTTGGTGTAGATAGTTCAGGAAGTTAACTCAACCAAGCAGTCTTTGGGTTTCGGCTAAGTAATTCAATTCAATTCAATTTTATTTATATAGCGCCAAATCACAACATAAGTCGCCTCAAGGTAGGGCTGCTCGATTATGGCAAAAATGATAATCACGATTATTTTCACTGAAATTGAGATCACGATTATTTGACGATATTTATTTAACCCTTTAAGACCTACTATGGAACCAAGTCCACCAGAGCTTATATTATTTATTTATTTTTTTTACATGCTGTAGTGCCATTTGTGGGAGCATTTCAAGTTGCTATACATCAATACAACTGTTATAGCCCATATTTTAATAATATGTATGCATTAAGTCCATAGTAATTACATAAATTGCAAAAAAGTGCAATAAACTACAAAAAAAATTGAAAATCGCTTTTGTTTTGTTTACATATATTTCTACTTGGAGAAATTTAAGAGGTTTATCCCTCAAAACTTTAAATACAATAAAGTTGCAAAAAATAGTTTCCCACCACAGGAAATTTATTTTGAGTGTCTTCATAGTTTTATTTTGGAGATACACCAATTTTTATATACTGCAGGAAAAACAAAAAACAATCCTATGATGCAAATTTGCAAAGAAAACAGCATGTGCATCATTTCACTGTGTTACGAACAGCTGATAGGAACGGCAAAGCGTGTTTCTGGAATATTATGTTTTTGTTCCTGCAAGCGCTTTTTATGCAATTTTTGCAAAGCTATATGTGGAAGGAAACCGTGACCGAGGACAAGCTGATGGCATCAGATGTAAGTACAACTCCTCCGGTTTCATATGCAAAACAAATTATTGCGCTAGCTTACACGGTTCAGGTTCTACAGGGATTTAAAAATAGTTACGCAAAACGGAGCGTGCTGCTCTGACCGGCTTTAAAGGGTTAACAATGACTTTAAAAAAATAATATAAAATAGTGTGCAACACCACTGAAGTTTTTTTTTTTTTTTTTTAAACTCTCTTTTCAACCAACGGCAGTCACTCTTCTCTCCAAATAACTTCTGCTTAGCTTTCCGAGCTTCCCTCGGGTCCTCTTAATCAGCGGTCTCCAACCTTTTTTGCGCCACGGACCGGTTTATGCCCGACAATATTTTCACGGACCGGCCTTTAAGGTGTCGCGGATAAATGAGGGAGGGGCTAATAATCGGCTCAGTCATTTTTAATGATCGTTGAAAGCCCAGATCGTAATCGTGATTAAAATTCGATTAATTGAGCAGCCCTACCTCAAGGCGCTTCATAGATACAGAGAAAAACCCAACAATCATATGACCCCCTATGAGCAAGCACTTTGGCAACAGTGGGAAGGAAAAACTCCCTTTTAACAGGAAGAAACCTCCGGCAGAACCAGGCTCAGGGAGGGGCGGGGCGAGAGAAGGAAGACAGGATAAAAGACATGCTGTGGAAGAGAGACAGAGGTTAATAACAGATATGATTCAATGCAGAGAGGTCTGTTAATACATAGTGAGCGAGAAAGGTGACTGGAAAGGAAAAACTCAATGCATCATGGGAATCCCCCGGCAGCCTATGTCTATTGCAGCATAACTAAGGGAGGATTCAGGGTCACCTGGTCCAGCCCTAACTATATGCTTTAGCAAAAAGGAAAGTTTTAAGCCTAATCTTGAAAGTAGAGATAGTGTCTGTCTCCTGAATCCAAACTGGAAGCTGGTTCCACAGAAGAGGGGCCTGAAAACTGAAGGCTCTGCCTCCCATTCTACTTTTAAATACTCTAGGAACAACAAGTAGGCCTGCAGAGCGAGAGCGAAGTGCTCTAATAGGGTGATATGGTACTACAAGGTCATTAAGATAAGATGGGGCCTGATTATTTAAGACCTTGTATGTGAGGAGCAGGATTTTGAATTCAATTCTGGATTTAACAGGAAGCCAATGAAGGGAAGCCAAAACAGGAGAAATCTGCTCTCTCTTTCTAGTCCCTGTCAGGACTCTTGCTGCAGCATTTTGGATTAGCTGAAGGCTTTTTGAACATCCTGATAATAATGAATTACAGCCTGGAAGTAATAAAAGCATGAACTAGTTTTTCAGCGTCACTCTGAGACAGGATATTTCTAATTTTAGAGATGTTGCGCAAATGGAAGAACGCAGTCTTACATATTTGTTTAATATGTGCATTGAAGGACATGTCCTGGTCAAAAATGACTCCAAGGTTCCTCACAGTGTTACTGGAGGCCAAGGTAATGCCATCCAGAGTAAGAATCTGGTTAGATACCATATTTCTAAGATTTTCAGGGCCGAGTACAATAACCTCAGTTTTATCTGAATTAAGAAGCAGAAAGTTAGCGGCCATCCAGGTCTTTATGTCTTTAAATCCTGCTACTTATTTCTGCGTCTTTTGTGATCTTACAAAGCTTCAAAGGACGATTTTGATAGTCGACGTAATCGTGACTAGTCGACTAATCGTGGCAGCCCTAGTGTGCATCAGACTTTTGCCCCCCTCTTCTTTGTCACTCCAATGTTCTCAGCTCAGGCTGCATAGGAAGCTGGCATTTCTCTTGCCGGGCTTATTAAAGCCTGTGCTTTAGAGCTCTGGAGGGGGGCTAACACTCGAGGGGGACATGACAGTCATTGGCAGCGACAGCAGTTTAGTGACAGCTTCCTAATGTCAACAGTCACATGGACAGGTAAACATCTAAACGGATAGAAGAGAGGTGGATGGAGAGAGACAGGGATATAATATAATGTGTTTTTCTGGATACACTGTGCTTTTTCAGCATTCAAAGATTGATGACACCGTGTCAGAGCACTGGCTATGAATTTCAGAAGGATCAGGCCTTAACTTAACAGAAAAGTTAGCAATAGTTGTTTTCCTATTACAGCTACATCCACTTCTGTCGTGCCTAGGCTGCTCACTAGGGCTGGGTATCATCACTGATTTCTATAATCCATTCGATTCCGGTTTTCAAAGTCCCGATTCGATTCAACTTAGCCTCAGACAGTCAGAAATATTATAACTCTGATCATTTATCAGTACTGACTTCATCAGAATTGTGAACATCACAGCAGATGCCTTTGTGTGAAAGTAACTAAGAATAAAACACAGAAAAACATGAAGGAGATTTTCCTGGTCTGGCTTTTTATAGCAGATAACCTTAAAAATATTCTACAATGTTCTGCATATGAAGTTTAAATTTCTTCAGTATTGAACAACAGAAAAAATAGGCTTTCTTGTCCGAGGTCATTTAAGTGAAAAAAAGAAAAAGACAGCAGCCACAGCGCTGTAAACAACGGTAGACTGGTGGGTAATAAGCGAATGAATAATACAGAAAACAGAGATTGGAGACGGGAAACTGTTCTTGAAGTACAGAGACAGATAGAGAGAGAGCTAGCTGTGCATGGAGTGTGATTTTAATAGTCGTGGAAGCAAAACAGCAAAATTAATGACATTGATCAAATGTGAAGCGCAGTTTGCTGCTTCTTTTGCTGCTGGCTCTGAATTTTGGTTGGAGAGACAAAACCTGCAGCTCAGAATCAGCGCAAGAAGACGTAATCGCAGCGCGGACCGGACGCATCAGGATCGCTAAGCTCCGACAGCGTGTCCGTCTACGAGCCGTCGGGTGAGAAAGCCGAGAAAGACAAAGTTGATTCTGATGCGTCGGTCCGTTCTGTGTTTACGTCTTTGTGTGGAATCAGTGTACCTGCTCTCATTTACACGGATTCGCATTTGCGACCAAATTGGTTGCACTCTAGAGCCCTGTTACTTGATGAAAGTTGGTTTTGCAGAGTTAATCTTGCAGCTCAGCCACAGCATAGCCCTCAGCAACCAAGAGCATGCTAGCGGGCCGTTGTTATTATGTTATTACTGTGCTTTTCGGAAAATAAGGCACTCTAAAAATCAGTCCTTTGATTTTTCTGGAAATTGACAGTGCTCCTTATAATCCGGTTTGCCTTATGTCTCTACCAGCTTTGCACATCTACAGACTGAAATCTTTGCCCATTCTTCTTCACAAAACAGCTCCAGCTCAGTCAGATTAGATGGGCAGCGTTTGTGAACAGCAGTTTTCAGATTTTGCCACAGATTCTTGATTGGATTTAGATCTGGACTTTGACTGGGCCACTCTAACACATGGATATGTTTTGTTTTAAACCACTCCATTGTTGCCCTGGCTTTATGTTTAGGGTCGTTGTCCTGCTGGAAGGTGAACCTCCGCCCCAGTCTCAAGTCTTTTGCAGACTCCAAGAGGTTTTCTTCCAAGATCGCCCTGTATTTGGCTCCATCCATCTTCCCATCAACTCTGACCAGCTTCCCTGTCCCTGCTGAAGAGAAGCACCCCCAGAGCATGATGCTGCCACCACCATATTTGACAGTGGGGCTGGTGTGTTCAGAGTCATGTGCAGTGTTAGTTTTCCACACAGAGCATTTTGCATTTTGGTCTCATCTGACCAGAGCCCCTTCTTCCACATGTTTGCTGTGTCCCCCACATGGCTTGTGGCAAACTGCAAACGGGACTTCTTATGGTTTCTGTTAACAATGGCTTTCTTCTTGCCACTCTTCCATAAAGGCCAACTTTGTGCAGTGCACGACTAATAGTTGTCCTATGGACAGATTCCCCCACCTGAGCTGTGGATCTCTGCAGCTCGTCCAGAGTCACCATGGGCCTCTTGGCTGCATTTCTGATCAGCGCTCTCCTTGTTCGGCCTGTGAGTTTAGGTGGACGGCCTTGTCTTGGTAGGTTTACAGTTGTGCCATACTCCTTCCATTTCTGAATGATCGCTTGAACAGTGCTCCGTGGGACGTTGTTTCTTTTTGTAGCCTAAGCCTGCTTTAAATTTCTCAGTAACTTTATCCCTGACCTGTCTGGTGTGTTCTTTGGACTTCATGGTGTTGTTGCTCCCAATATTCTCTTAGACAACCTCTGAGGCCGTCACAGAGCAGCTGTATTTGTACTGACATTAGATTACACACAGGTGCACTCTGTTTAATCATTAGCACTCATCAGGCAACGTCTATGGGCAACTGACTGCACTCAGACCAAAGGGGGAGAACACACACCCCACTTTGCAGTTATTTATTTGTAAAAAATGTTTGGAATCATGTCTGATTGTCGTTCCACTTCTCACGTGTGCACCACTTTGTGTTGGTCTTTCACGTGGAATTCCAATAAAATTGATTCATGTTTGTGGCTGTAATGTGACAAAATGGGGAAAAGTTCAAGGGGGCCGAATACTTTTGCAAGCCACTGTATGAATCCTGGTTGTGTTTACTGACCTGGAAACGATTTTATGTGCACGGCGCTCGAAAATCTGTCAAATGTTTTAGTACGACTTTGCTAAGCTACGAAGCCGCACCGCTTGATGGATTGTTGGAGCATTACGGCTATCGTAGGCAGGAGCCTCGCGGAGTGATACGTCCTGTGCTTCAACATAATATTACTGTACTGTGTGTTTGTTTAACCTCTTTTTAAGTTTTGTGGATATTATACATGGTTGTGCTGAGGATATGTCGGCCAGTTTCCACTGGAAATGCCTTTTGGTTAAACTGTCAGGGAGGAATTTGCATTTGCACTGTTACATTTTTATATAAGTTTAATGCACATGAAAAGCAGCTGCTTATTTAAGTGAAAATACATTGATTGTTTTTTTTTTTTCACAAATGAAGTGGAGTTGTAAAGTATTTTGTCTCGTGTCAGTTATATCGTTATCGCACATTTTCAAATTTATATCGTGATGAATATTTTTGGCCATATCGCCCTGCTCTACTTCTACAACACGCCTTGTGTAGATGAGTTAGTGAGGCAAACTGATCAGCTGTCTTATTGTGTCTGTTGAGTGTTTGGTTTTGTGAACGGCCTCTTTAATGCACGAGGGTGTGACCATCCACATCCTTGTATCTGTCCACTGTCAGCCATTCATTTTGTGCAAATCTGGCCAAGTCTTCCAAGTGTGCGTGTTTTTTTTCCTTCTGACCAGATGCAGCTTTCTGCAACATCACTTTAATGTCCTTATACTGATCACCACACTGTGTGTGTGCGCTAAAACAGCAATCATTTCACTGCTCCTTTGTAGTGACAGGTTACAAAACGTCATTAGATGCTGCGTGGCTGTACAAGATAGACTTTGGTTAGCAACAACTCTCTGAGGCCTTTACTGTGAAACAGAACGCTGTCTTATCCGGCTAACTTCAAGGTTTAATGTGGGATTTTTTTGTAATCCAAGACATAATGCCAGGTCAACTCATGCTTTGAACCTAATCTGCTCCAGAGCAAATCATGTTCCAAATGAGAGATCACCAGGTAGATAATCACAACCTACTAACCAGTAAGACCGAAAAAGAACAAAATAAATAAAATCCCCGATCCTGGAAGGTCCCTCAGACCGCTGTGTGCAGAGAGTAGGAGTGTAAAATTTTTCAGCAGAGTCTGATGTCTTTGTCTTTCCATGATGAGCAACAATAATGAACATAGATTCTCTACAACAACTTTATTGTTTAGGAAGTATTAATATATGATCCCAAAACTTCTACATTTAACCTTTTAATCAGACCAGCAAAAATCTAGTATTGAATCTTAGCACAGTCATAAAAAACTATTTGCTAAAAGCATTTTTGCAGCTGAATATTTTAAATTACAGTTAGGATCACTGGTTGGCTGTTTCACCTGTAAGACTTTAAAATAACATGCTAAGGTTTAATAGTCTATAAGGAATACACTCTGAGGCCTGGGCAGTGTTGTGCTAATAAGAGAAGGTTTGTGTGTGCAGTGAAACAGTAATTTTTTTTATCTCATAATTTATTGATATGTTTGATCCTTTTAGATCGTTTTATAAAACTTACAACAACAGGCCTGAACCTGCTCAGCTCCAAAGAGCTGGCTAAACGATGGGGCATGTTCAGAATCTTCCTGAAGTTTAACAATTTCCCAAAAAGCTACACAAAGTGAATTTTCATATAAGACAAGAAGGAAAGAACAGGGTGTGACGTGGAAGGGGCCCTCTGGCAAACAAATTACTGCTTTTATTAAGTTACAAAACTCGCAGTCTTGTTCACGAGTGATCAGAGAAGGGAACAGGAGATGGACAGATGGATCGGTGCTGCGGCTGCAGACTCTTCACCAGTCCCTCTTTACCAGTCGATTTACGTCCTTACCCTCTGTCACAACGGGACTGAACGGACTCACGCGTAGGCTCTGAGTAGGGAACAATAAAGGTTTTTTATTTACAGAAGCACCAGGTGATCTATTTACACAGTGGGGAAAAGACGGGTTCCGGGAATCCACACACGAACAGGAGGGGGGAAAGTATGGAGTTAAATCAGGGCCATAATGTTTGTGTAGTTAAAAGAAAAATTTGAAATCGAAAATATTTAAACTGAAAGCAAAAGTCACATTTTTAGAGTGAACTTTGAAAAAGAAAGAGTTGGATTTAAAATAAAATCAAACGTTTTGAATATTTGTATTATTTCTATGAGTAAACTTTATTTAAAAATTTTCAGTAATCTTCTTTTCATTATTATTATTTTTAAAAAATCTATTCAGTCTCAGATTACATTTTTTCAGATTCAGATCTTTTAAATTAATGTACAAAAAAAAATTCTTCAGGTTCGGATTTTTCTCTCAGCTTCAATTTTTTTTTTTTCACTTTCAGATCTCTATTTTTCAGTTACAGACTTGGCCCTGTTTTGGCCTGGTGGGCGTGGCTACACAGAGAGGGGCGGGGAATCATGAGTGACAGCAGACCGCTGCAGGGTCAAGATGGTCCATTCTTCATGTTGCCTTCAGGAAACCTGGGAATGAACATAATTTATCAAACACCTCCTGCACTGTATTATTTGATAATGTTTAGAAAACATGTCATGCGTAACTGCTAAAACTCAGTTACTGAAGCTCTTTCAAGCAGTAATGTGTACAAATTACGCCGTAACTGATCAATTATGAGACGTTTTCCCAGCCACTACGTGAGAAGTGGTCATTTCCCATGCTCTCAAAGAAGCGCGCATTGTATCGAGTGGGGGCTGCTGTTAACTTGTCCCTCAGTGAACGATGGCGTCGTCTTCCAACAACACTGCTGGCGCGAACAATCAGGTGAGTGTTTAAGTTTGGAACAATTACACTGCAGTCTGTGAATACTACGAATTTAAGAAGTGGCTATTGTTACGGTTAATTTTTCGGCTATTCTGTTTTTTTATTTTATAACGTTTTTTGCTGAAATGCTAGCTCAACTGAAACGCCTCGCTATCATTTTCTGCTGAAACTTACTTCGAAAGGTAAAGTAATATTAACAATTTGATCCTTCCCCAAAAATATGGAAAAATTTTTAAAAGACTCCATAACTAATCGGGCTTGGGATGCAGTCTTCATCACCTGGGCAACGGCAATGTTGCAAGACTCTCATCCATCCATTATCTGGTTCCGGTTTCTCTGATGTACTGTTTGTTTCTATGGTTTATTTACATTTCTTACACAATTAACATGGCTCCCACATACCAGAATTCAAAGCGTAATGCCAAGCCCTATATACTTACATTTATTGTTAATACAATTAATTTTTTTGATGATATGTCAACATGTTATTTGCAATTATTACTTTAGAGCATGTGAAAACAGCACTGGTGATTCACTGGTCATCACATAGAAAATGAAAGGCCATTAAAAACAAGAATTAATTAAGTGGAAGCAAACATTCTTGAGTGTCTCCCAGATTTTTGTTTGTGCTAGCATTATACACTATCATGCTGATGCATACTTATTTATGTTTAACTAGGGATGCACCGATACCACTTTTTTGGAAAACGAGTACGGGTACGAGTACTTGCATTTCAGTACACGCTGATGCCGATACCGAGTACTTAATAAAAACATGATTTAAATGTACAAGTTACAGTCACATAGTCATATGATTTTACATTAAAACAAGGGACTATTATGGAATTTAGAACTTTTATTTAAAATGAAAACTAAAGCATGTTGTATGTAACATATTATAGAATAACTAATTATTTAGAGAAAAACGTGATTAACCTCTCACACGACGCTCAAACATAGACATTTCTCAAACCATGGTATCGGGGGAGTTTTAACGAGTACTTTAGAAAATCTGGTTTCGAGGCCGATACCGGTATCGGTGCATCCCTATGTTTAACATATTTGATAATTTCTGTTATGTTTTACCTATTAATTTTTTTTATATATGTGTTTTTTAGAATGTGAACTACAATTCTAAAGTGGAAGCTGCTGCACAGAATCTTATTACTGTGCTCACTCAGAATCTTTCTCAGGGACAACACCAGGCAGCACAGGGAGTAAGGCAGGAACAGGGACCTCCCTCTGTAGATCAAGAGATGGCAAGGTTTTAAATTAAATATGAAAATAAATTACCGGTATTTAAAAAGTTTTTAACCTTTTTGGTGTGTTATAACTGTGCTGTCATTTTCATATATTTTTCTAATTCCGTTCAGATCTTTCCCTGGTTTCTTTGGAAAAAAAAGTTTTCTTGGAAAACGAAAGATGCATAATCCAAGGATCCCTGTGACACCACCTTTTAAATCATGGAAGCCTTTCAGTTTCTATGTATACTTGCTGAACTGTAATGCAGAAACAACACCTACCTCCTCTGAGGAATTTCAGCTTGCACAGGCAGGACTGGGTAAAAGACATCTCACAATGTCCAGGGACATGAACCATGAAGAGGTTAAAGCACTAAATATATAGATTTTCAGACTTATATGTCTCTGTAAAGATCATCAAGTCTGCAGGCATCACAATATTGATCTTCTTCTGCAGTTATTTGGACTTCTTCAAAGTGAATATCCTAAAATGCAGGGTCTGACTGGAGGATGGTTGCTCTACAAGGCTACAGGTAGGGGTAACAAATGTTTATTACATGACAGTCCCATAATTTGCACCTATGTGAACTACATCTGGGCTCTACTTTTTTCAGGTGGTCAGGGTAAAAGGAAACTGACACTGGTCCCTCCTGATTCTGAAGGTTACACAGGGACCCTAATACGCAGTATGACAGGAAATGGGAAAAACTTGCTGTATATAGTACCTTTACAGCAAGAATTTGACCTTACTCCGTTACCTCCTGATGCAGTTGAATTTAAAAATATGCCCAAAGCACAATGCCAAAGATGCAAAGTAAGTCTGCCATTGCATATTTTGGCTCTTCATGTGCAGGAGTGCACAGAGTCTGGGTCTTCAGCTGAGGACACAGAGGTACATACATCTTAGAACAATATATGCATTTATTTTAATGAAATTGCATTGCATTGAAATGGCAATAAAAAAATTGTCCCACTTTTTTTTTATCTTAATCATCAATGTTATATGTCTATTAATTATGATAGGCATGTCAAACCGAAGTCCAAATAGTGTCCGTGCAGCCTTCTGAAGAGCACACCGACACAGAGGAATTGGATGAAGAAGTAATATCTTAATAGAAATGAGTATAGACCATTAACATAACTACAATGGAATTCTATTCAATATTTTAACTCTCATTTCTGTTTTAGAAACTTCAGTGTCCTATCTGTAACTTGAAATTTGAACCTTATTTCCTTGAAATCCATGCAAGCACATGTGGAGAAAGGTAGTTGAAAAAGCAGGGCTTTTAAAATTACAAATAGGATATAACATCTTGAGAATTTCCCATTGACACACCAACTTTTTCTTTATTTTTATTAGAAGCAAAAATGTAATAGACATGGATGAAATTGAGGAGAACATAGTACAAGAGGACCATATGAAAAGGTAAAAAACATCACACAGACAGATGACTATTAATACTCTGAACTGAATAAAGAGTGTTTATTCTTTCATTTATGGATTTTTTTAGTGTCGACGATGTGTTGGATGCGATTTGTCAAAGAGTTGATGTGGAGAAGCAGTTCAGCATCCTTATTTCAAGAACAAACATTCTGGAGAGAGGCCTTCTGCAGTGGCAACGTCAAAAAAAAAATTCACCCACTGCCATGTTGAAGGTGTCCTTCTTTGGGGAAGCAGGAATCGACACTGGTGCCCTTCGAAAAGAATTTCTCACAGGTGAACTTAAAGAGATCAATTACTTTTCCGTTCGTATTATTTATGTTGAAGAAATGACCAATCCCTAAATTTTATACTTCTGTAATATATATATTATCTTCTAAGTGAACTCTGCTCCAGTTGTGTTGTAAATATGACTATATTTCTCCTTTACTAAACTATACATCAATCATGTTTATAATTTGGGATGGACTGATATGAAAGTTCTTGGCCGAAACCAAAAATGAGAAAACCAAGGTCGAAAACCAAAACATCGGTAACACAGGGAAAATAGTCTTTTTTTATAACCATAGCATGGCTGTGATGTGACTATGTTGTGTTATGAGCTTACTGGTTTGGTGTTGATAAAAGGTGTCAATATTATTGTCTCAAGTACACCTTTCTGTATACTATGATTTATTTTTTGAATCATCCATCCATCCATTTTCTTGGCCGCTTATCCCTTGTGGGGTCACGGGGAGTGCTGGTGCCTATCTCAAGCGGTCACAGGGCGAGAGGTGGGGTACAACCTGGATGGGTCACCAGTCCATCGCAGGGCATCTTTTTTGAATCAATATTTTCATTTTGAATGGAATTTTTACATATCTGGAACAGATGTATGATGTTCCTTCAGTACATCTGTCATGTTAAGCCTTCAAAATCAGTGAGACACATTATGATATATATATATATATATGTATATATCAGTATTGCCTCAAATGAAAAAAATACTGTGATATGAAAAAAATCTTATTTCACCCAGCTCTAAATGAATGTTTTACATCCGATAATTCATAACTTCCTTCTCTCAATAGAAATGGTCGCCGGAATCGAGACTCGTTTCTTTGAAGGACCACCACACCAAAAAAGTCCACGCTATTCCCTTACTGACTTTGACAGTGGACTCTTCAGGCATGTTTGTTTTAAAGAAAGTGAAAACTGTCATGTTTTACACTATAAGCAATACACTCATGCTGTTTGTATAAGTAGGACTGTTGGTGAGATTCTGGCCGTCAGTTTGGCACAAGGAGGTCCTGCACCTACATTTTTCAGCCAGTGGGCTTACAGTTACCTCTGCAATGGGCAGATCAACCCAACACAGCTGGATAAAAATACAGTGGCAGATTCACAGTTGCGGTTACTGATTGACCAGGTGCTGTATAACTAGTAAAAATATTGCCTTATTACACATTGCAGCTATATAATTTCATCTGTTAAATTACTTTTAGGTGGAATCTTCAACTGAGCAGTCACTTCAGGGCCTTACTGATGAGATTTTAAACTGTGGATTCACTGGAGCCATCTCGGTTCAAAACAAGGAACCGATTGTCCGGTATGCTGTGACATGTTTTCATTTTTCCATATGAATGTAAGAAAAATAGCATCTGAAGATGTTGTTTAATCTCTTTTTTGTACCCACAGAGCCATTACACTCCATGCTGTGCTTAGATTGCAGCCAATGTTGGAACAACTCAAGGAGGGTTTGCAGCTGTATGGCCTCCACCTGCTGATTAAGCAATACCCAGAAATCTGCCAGCCTCTCTTCGTCCTTGGGGGAGATGTGAAAGTGAGTACAAACTTATTTTCAGTTTTACATGTATGTATGACATACATTTACACATTTTGTTACCTTACAGACACAAATATGAATCTATTTTATTTGAACTCTAAATGAAACACCTACACAAAGCGGTGTACATTAGAGAAGTGAAACAAAAATCATACATGATGCTAAATATTTATTACAAATAAATAACTGAAAAGTGTGGTGTGTGTAATTATTCAGCCCCCTTTGGTCTCAGTGTAGTGAGTTGCACATAGACATTTCCTCATGATTGCTAAACATACAGTAAAGCCAGGGCAACAATAGAAAAACAAAACATTTCCATGTGTTAGAACGGCCCAGTCAATGTCCAGATCTAAATCCAATCCAGAATCTGTGGCAAGATCTGAAAACTGCTGTTCACAAACGCTGTCTATCTAATCTGACTGAGCTGGAGCAGTTTGGCAAAGAAGAATGGGCAAGAATGTCAGTCTGTAGATGTGCAAAGCAGGTAGAAAAATACCCTAAAAGACTGGGAGCTGTAATTGCAGCAAAAGGTGTTCCTAAAAAGTATTGACTGAGGGGGCTGAATAATTACACACACCACACTTTTCAGTTATTTATTGTTAAAAAAAAAAAGGTTTGGAATCATGGATGAATTTTGTTACAATTCTCTATTGTTTACCACTTTTTATTGGTCTTTTATGTTGAATTCCAATAAAATATATTCATGTTTGTGGCTATAATGTGACAAACTGTGGAAAAGTTCTAGGGCCCGAATACTGCAGCCCTGAAGTAATCAAGCCGCTGGGTTGCTTTGCTTTCTAATATCATCATAGGTTACTGCCGAGTTTGTCATGGCGTCCATTCACCCTCAGCTGAGTGAGAAGGGAACCTCCAAGCATCAGGTTGAGCTGGACCTGGTTAACTTCATTCAGGACTTGCTTTATGAGTCAGAAGGTAAATGGTTATTTTTGTCTAGTTTATAGTTGTCACATTCCAAAATTATATTCTAAGGTTTTTGTGACAAAAGTTAGACTTGTATCGAATTCAAATATTTAGATATTTTTTTTGTCCAAAAGGCCAGGGTTCTTCAAAACGTCTTAAAATTCACTCTTATCCTAACAGAAGGTCAAGAACATGTAGCTGACGAAGATGGCCCAAGATCTATCACACCTGCCAGGTTTCTGCAATGGATCACCGGTCAAGGCCATGTTCCTCTCCTGCCCTCAGAAAAGAAGGACTTTGCTGTGGTGGTAAAATTTAATCACAATTGTGAAGCTGACTTTGGAAATCACAGCATCTGCTATCCTGTTGTGTCATCCTGTGCTAAGACCATTGTCCTGCCTGTGAAACATATGAAGTCCTTTAGTCAATTCAGACTGGTTCTGCTGGAGGCTTTTCATCTTGGCCAGGAATTTAACAATGTGTAACGCATAGCATTGTCTATCAATAGTTTTGAGGTGTAACTCAAAATGCTGCTCCTTCCATTTAATGTTCAGGAAGCACATTTCAAATTTGGAGATTGACAGCCAGAGTTCTTTAATGAGTGGCATGAAGCACACAAAAACATACAGGTTTACTGTTGAAAATATGTGACAGAGACAAAAAAAATAGTTTGTAATTTGATGTTTGAGTGTTCACATAAAAATTTCCTGGCAGGTTCATTTTACATGTATATCACATCAAATAAAAGTCTGAGCTATTCATGAACCTTCTCTGGGTTGAAAATTCAAAATAAAGATGTTGCCGCCTAGGAACGGTGAGTTAGTACAAAGTTAAGTACATCCAAATAAATGTCTCGGCCATGTGACTGAGAGGGCCTTGTTACATTGACAGTGTCTCTTAGTCTTGCCATGTCCTCCTCAGATAGAGGACATTCAACAGATGGAAGAATTACTCCAGGATTGCTCCCATCCAGCTCACCAATAGAGTTGACATCCAAGTACGCATCCTCGATTTCCTGTGACGATTTAAAAAAAAAAAAAAAAAAAAATTTCAAATGACTATTCAAAAACAGTGTTGGGAAAATTAAGACAAACAGTCAGCTCCAAAAATATTGCAACATGGGAATTCTACTTTTGGCTCTATATGCCACGCAATGGATTTGAAATGAAACTAACACGATTGGCTATAACTGCAGAGGTATTTGAACTGCTTTCATATGTGCCTTCCACTTAAGGGACCAAAAGTAATGGAACAATTGGCTTCTCTGATGTTCCATGGCCAGGGATGTGATATTCTTGTATTTAGTGAAGCAACTCCTGACAAAAACAGCAGGATAAATTTTGAAGTGTTTTGGGCAATATATCTGCTCATATTCAGCCAAATGCTTCGAAACTCATGAGGCAGCACTTGATGGTCCAGATGGACAATCACTTAAAGCATTCTGCAGAAAAAAAAAATAGTTAAAAGAAGTGGAATGTTATGCAGTGGCCACGTCAATCACTTGACCTGAATCTGACGGAGCAGTGTTTCATTGCTGAAGACAAAATTGAAGGGCAAATGCCTCAATAATAGCTGGAAGTGAAGACAGTTGCAGTAGAGGCCTGACAGAGCATCACCAGGTATGAAGCCCAACATCTGCTGAAGTCTCTGCGATCCAGTTTCAGTTATGATTAATGTTCTGTGTCATTACTTTTGGTAACATGCAGACTGCTGTAACTCCTACAACTTAACTGATTTGGATGCAAATACCCTCAAGTTAAAGCTGATAGTCTGCAGTGACAGCACACCGTGTTTTTTTTTCAACATCTCCAAGTGCACTTTTTGAAACTTGATTAAAGAGGGATTGTATAATTTAGATTGGTTTTAGTACCTCCACTGTGTCTGGAGTATCAACTGGATTCTGGTGGAGTCCCAGTGTCCACAGTTGTTGTGGGGACAGATTCCTCTCTGTCCTTAGAGGGTGGTTATCCCAACCCTGTCTAAAGACATCCAGATCCCTCTGCAGACGTGGAAGAAATGTATGTTGGGCACAAAACATGTGGACACCATCAGTTGGATCCAGAAGGCCTTCATCCTCGAGGTTGTGAAGGGTTTCATAGTGCACGCTTGAAACAGCCATCCACACATCTCGCCACAAGCGCTCTATTCTGTTCAACATCAAAATATGGCAATGTTTTCAGAATTTTACCCAGAAATTCACTGAATTGAAAAATATATAAGAACATTTTTCTGATTTCCATGGGACATTTATACAAATACTACACATACCTTTGGTTGTGAACGCTCTTGCCTGACAGAAAGCTTCCTCTTCCACAGCCCCGGATGGTGAACATGCATCTTGCTATTCCAACATTTTCCACCCCTTGATCCCCTCGAACTCTGAAACAAAATTAAACATCGACAGTACAATTTGTTTTAAATCTAAAAAAAACATGTCACTCTTAAAATTTATTGCAGCCTTTGTGTTTTTAATACAATTTTACTTTAGACTGGTTATTAGAAGTTTATTGTTTTGGTCATTCAACAGTGTGCAGCTCTGTATAAGCACACCTTTCAAGAATTCTAAATGTTTGAACCATTTAAACAAGTGTATGGGGATTTATAAACAACTGATCATATAGGCTACAGTTTACATATTGCATGTCAAAATAATTACACTGCTAATCAAGGGGGGGGGGGGGGGGGGGGGGAATCATATTTACACATTTGCACAATCATTGTGAAAATTAATTTTGTGTAGATTTTACCTCAATGGAAAGCCATACTTTTGTACAGCATCCAAGAAGAAAGCAAGTGCAGTTGATGCTCTGTTGTTGGCAGCAGCACCCAGGTACATGATCTAGAGATGTAAATATCATTAAGTGGAAACTTGGTCAAGTCAAGTTACTATAATTAAAGATAGAAACATGTTTATCAGGTATTGTAGCTTGGTACATTTATTTTATAAGTACAAGAAAAAAAGCAGGCTACATAATTCCCTACCTGCCATGAGATGTAGCAGTACTTGTAATCAACTATTCACCCAAATGCAAAGGGTAAAAAAAAGAAATCCTTTTAGCAACTTGAAGTATTACTTTACCAAGCATTTATAGTCACCAAATACTGACAAACATAAACAGATTAGGAACATTTTGTTCTACAGAAGGATCTCTATATTACAGTATATGGTAAGTTTTATGGTAGACCAAAACACAAGTATTTCACTTTTCAATTAACAACTCCTTCAGCTCAATTTTGAAAGTGAAAAATCACCTTTCTTGAGTACCCATCTATCCCTCCGAATATCACCAGGCCAAATCTGTAAAAAGAACAACAAAAAACAACAACTAGGGCATTAACAGGTATAAAACATAATTCAGTATTTAGCAGTATTGTCAGACTTCATCCTACCTTATTAGTTTATGGTTTGTGTCTATATGCATCAAGTAAAGAGGACCTTGCACTGAATATGTCCTTCGGACCACAAATCCCAGCCTTGTCATTCTTGAGAAAATACCAGCAGAGTCCACACGGTGCATCGACGAGTACACTCTCTTCCACTGTACATGGTGGCCCATGGCTTGAAGCATCCCTTTCATCATCCTGTATCCAACATGAGGTGTTCTTGTCTTTATAGATCTTACTAAATTGTCCAGCTCTTCATCACTTGTTGTACTGTAGCACTGCTTTATGGAAATGCCATATTCATGCAAACGACGTTTCACTGTCCTCACAGATATTCCAAGAAGTTTTGCAATTTGGGTGATTGATAAGAACATTTCTGTCAGTGTCTGGAGCTGTACAGGCGATACATTGTACTTTGGACGTCCCAGCTGTCCTTCTGACACTGACATCTGCGAGGGTGTTTGTTCATTGACGTCCTCCATATTGAGCACAGTTGACAGCTCTATCAGAGCATTTATAATAGTTTGAGGGATCTCAACCTGATCGGACAAAGATCTTAAAAGGACCATCTCATGGTCGATAACAAACTGCAAATAGTCCACATCGAGGGGTTGTCTGTGCATGACCCGGGAAACTTTATGCAGTAGTCGCTGAAGCATCTCTCTCTTTAGCTGCTCCTAAATTAAATACAAAGAATTTTACGTTACTTAAGTAACTTTGTTGTTCTCCAAGCATACAGATCAACTAGGACGTAAGTTTCAGCAGAAAATGATAGCGAGGCGATTCAGTTGAGCTAGCATTTCAGCAAAAAACGTTATAAAATAAAAAAACAGAATAGCCGAAAAATTAACCGTAACAATAGCCACTTCTTAAATTCGTAGTATTCACAGACTGCAGTGTAATTGTTCCAAACTTAAACACTCACCTGATTGTTCGCGCCAGCAGTGTTGTTGGAAGACGACGCCATCGTTCACTGAGGGACAAGTTAACAGCAGCCCCCACTCGATACAATGCGCGCTTCTTTGAGAGCATGGGAAATGACCACTTCTCACGTAGTGGCTGGGAAAACGTCTCATAATTGATCAGTTACGGCGTAATTTGTACACATTACTGCTTGAAAGAGCTTCAGTAACTGAGTTTTAGCAGTTACGCATGACATGTTTTCTAAACATTATCAAATAATACAGTGCAGGAGGTGTTTGATAAATTATGTTCATTCCCAGGTTTCCTGAAGGCAACATGAAGAATGGACCATCTTGACCCTGCAGCGGTCTGCTGTCACTCATGATTCCCCGCCCCTCTCTGTGTAGCCACGCCCACCAGGCCAAAACAGGGCCAAAAGTCTGTAACTGAAAAATAGAGATCTGAAAGTGAAAAAAAAAAATTGAAGCTGAGAGAAAAATCCGAACCTGAAGAATTTTTTTTTGTACATTAATTTAAAAGATCTGAATCTGAAAAAATGTAATCTGAGACTGAATAGATTTTTTAAAAATAATAATAATGAAAAGAAGATTACTGAAAATTTTTAAATAAAGTTTACTCATAGAAATAATACAAATATTCAAAACGTTTGATTTTATTTTAAATCCAACTCTTTCTTTTTCAAAGTTCACTCTAAAAATGTGACTTTTGCTTTCAGTTTACATATTTTCGATTTCAAATTTTTCTTTTAACTACACAAACATTATGGCCCTGATTTAACTCCATAGGAAAGACACTTGCAGTCCACACACGCTCCAAAGTCCTCACTCCATCCACGCTCCACGCTCCTCTTCACACTCCACAAGAAACACAAAAGCTCGCTCCAATCCTCACACACTTGATCGCTCAGGTAACACAGGGGCAGGTCCAGGGAAATCTATTCGCAGAGATGCAAAAGGTTACTGTAAGAAGATCACTAGGGAAACACGAGAACGAACTGAGCTGGGGTTAACACTGACGAGAGTCGGCAACGGTCCAGCGACGAGAAATACAGGGCTGCCATCTTATAAGGGGACTGGAACACTGTTGGGTGATGAGCCACAGGTGTCACCAGGTGCGTGGGCCAAGGGCAGGAGCCCACAGATGAGCTCCGCCCAGGCAGTGAGAGAAGGAGGGAGGGAGAGAGCGGGGACAAAATCAAAACAAAAAAACACATGTAGCCTGACACCCTCGCCTTTTTCACAAATGTCATGTATGAAAATCTATAATAACTCCAGTTATACGAATATCAATATCCTCATAAGTGAGGATATTGATAAACTGATTTGAACTTTTACTGATTTCTGTTTAGATATAAATTGATTCAAAGTGGTCAGATATGCAGATTCTGACCTTTCCTCTGGCAAATATATAAACTCACTGAAAACAGTTTGACTTTTCAGAGAGTTTCCTATCTATCTGTAGTTTTACTTTAATAGTTAAGCACGATTAACATTTAGGAAAATGGAAAAATAAACAAGTTAATAAATGAAATGAAATAATACTGATTTATATATTCACTCTGTTTACTTTTTCGATATAGAAATACAATGAAGACTTCCATGTTCCTGCTGGTGGCGCTCTCTGGCACTGTGCTCTGCATGACTAACGGACGTGTTCAGAAAACCAGCATATCATCAACATGATCCCACAAGGGGGATGTGATGATCTGATAGCAAACAGAGATAATAATGGTAACTGTAAGCGCAAGAATACCTTTATCATTGGTGACTTTAATCAAGTTAGAACAATTTGTGATCCAAGCAATTGTATCAATGCAAATAGAAATCTTTATAAAAGCCCCACAGACGTGCACATTCTGTATTGTAAACTGCTGGGACAAACAACGATACCCATTGTACATCCAGATACAGATGAAAAGGCGTATTGTAATTGCATGTGATAAAATCAATACTTTCCTTCAGCCTGTGCACTTTGAATGTTGCTCTTGAGTTGAGAGATGCTGTGAGCTTGCTGCCATCTTTAAACATCACTTCATGATGCTGGTTTAGATGCTTTATAAGACTTTGTTACGTTTCTTAAACAGTGATGAAAATAATAAAGAGGAAATATGAGAGAAGTGATTTTCAGTGAATGTTGAAAAAAATCCCACAACAACAAAAATGATGGCAACATTGCTACACTTTGCTTTCTTAGCTTGCATATTGTACATTTTCACAGTTGTTTCTGATTGGCTCCATCTTCTCTCGCTGTCACAGCTGTTGCTCAACTTTCAGCACTCATTCAATTAAAAAAACAACAAACAAAAAAACCAAGCTGCTGCTGGTAAGGTTGGCATTCTTGCAAGACTCAGTAACACAAAACAAATAAAAAAATGCACATCCCATGTTTATCCCATGTGATTCCAGGCTGAGTTTATGCATTTATGCTTATTTGTTTATAAAATATTATAAGCTGGTCTGAGGTCATTTGTTACTAAAGAAAAACAAACAAACACTGTGTCATTATTTAATCCACTAAAACTAAGACACAATGCAGAAGCAGTGTGTGAAAACTAAGTGCACCTTCACTGGTGTAGCATCTGCCTTAGAAACAATGAAGTCAAATGAAACTGTTGAATCATCTCTATGTGCTAAAGGCTCATTTTAATGCAGCATTAATCACGTTGCTTTAACAGTGCTGCATTTTAATAATGTTTATCACGTTCTTTGTAGATTTTAATTATCACCATCGTCGCTGTGAGAACATGTCTGGTTGGAGCAGGCGGCACTCAGGGATCATGTTGTGTGGAAGAAGAGTCATGTGATTGTTTTTTTAAAGATTTATTTCTATGAGTGCACAGAGTGTGAAACAGAAAGATAGGATCGACAGAGAAAGCTGATCATGTCTGTTGTGACACCTGCAATCTCTGACTAGAGTTTTAGGTTCTGTCAGGCAGCTAACACAAAGAAAGCCTGGCTTCATTGTACAAATACAACTTACATATACAACACATGACATATTACACACAGTCATTATTTATTCAACAAAAACTAAGCCAGATGCAGTTTTTGGATTTTATTTCAAAATGTTCTTATTCTGATTGTTTACTTAATATATTTAGACACATTTGGTTTATTTCTATAAAAATGATATTTTACACAAAACTTCAAACAGCTGCCTGCAAACATGGCTCTTTATTGTAAAGCCAGGTATGAACAACAACCTGCAGCTGCATGCTGTTGTGCTCATTGGTGTCACATTAGGTTCTGAACCACAAACAGAGAAGTTTCTTAGAACTGCTGGGCTAGTGATGTAGGTGTTGATGCAAATGATGGCTTAGGGTGGTGCTACGACAGTGTATGAAAACTGAAGCTCCCAGAGCCAAGTGTTATTTGTTCTTCCGTAACTGAGGTGAACTATAACCTGCTCAGGTAGAATTTAATAACAGCGTGTCTGAACTGCTCGTCTCCAGGCTTCACGTCTCATTCTGTAAGAACTTGTTGTTTGTTTATTAACTTTTTAGAAACAACAGACTTTTGTATACTTCCAAGAAAGAGGGAGAACTGACTCTTCTGCCACACTCACGTTCATCTTTATCTGTCATCAGTTCAGATAAAAGCATCACTGATTATTCTGAACACTGTTTTAAAGCTTCTGCGTCACTCTGATTTCTTCTTAAAGTTGGCAGACAGGATTGTGAAGAAGGACATAGTGGATCCCCCCTTTTAATGAGCATATTATCTGTGAACACTGAATACAAACAACCTAAATGCTCATTAAAGAAGCAGGTTGGCTCATAAAGTGCTCTGTACTTGTTTTATGCAAGTGCTGTTTCTGGAAACAACCACCATCTGTAACCAACACAGGACTTATTGAACTGTCAGGTGTGCAGACAACATGGCACATTTTGGGAACACCTATAGTTGATGTCTTAATTATGAAAATAGCTACTATGTAGTTGATGCTTCCTGTTCTGTCAGAGCAGGTGCAGCCTTTGTGGAAGTGGGTTCCACTGGACCAGCGTCTGTGAACGATCCATTGTGGGTGATTTTTTTTTTGACCTTACATCTGTGTGTAAGGACCAACCACAACCATCTAAAATCTTTGCATGTTATTTTATCTTCTGTGTAAGAAGTACACAGCATACCCTGATGATCAGCTTCAAGGGTTCTCAGTGTAGGATGCATACAGTATGTCATGCTGAAATATAGAGCACTTACAATAGAACCCACTAGAAACCAATTATTTTAGCCTGGTTCCTTAAATCTATGGCATTTTTCCCATGCTGACTGATATGCTGCTCAGTGTCTTTTGCTGTCTGTCATGATCCTGGGCCATGTTGGCCCAGCATTCTTAGTTTTCGTATGTTTTGTGTGTTGTTCTTTATTTATGCCATGGTTTCTGTTAAGATGTTCCTTATTTGATTACCTCCTGTGTGCCCCTCTGTTTATCTGTGAGCCCTCGTTTCCCCTCCTTGAGTTTTATTCCATGTTTTCCCAGCCCGTTATGTCCGTGCTCTCCCCGTGCTGTCTCTCCTCCTCTCTGAACCTCCGTGTACTTCCTGTTTTACTTTGACAGTCTCCCGTCAGCGTTGCGTTCACTCCTGCCGTGTCTTGTTATGATTATCAGTGTCACCTGTGTTCCCCGTGTGCTCCCACTTCCCTCGTTAACCCTCTGTGTATTTATGTCTGCGTCTCCCTCAGTTCTGTGTCGCGTTCTCCCTCATTCATGGCCGTGTGTTTCTCTGTGTATTACGTTATAGTTTCCTCGTTTAGGTTGTATGGTTTCTCTCTCCAGCAATAAAGCTGTGTTTTGAGTTCATTCCTGCCTCCGTGAGCTTGCGTTTGGGTCCTCATCCTGCCTGCACACAGCCGCAACCATGACAGTCTGCTTTTAAATCAGATGTCACTCTGAACATAAACACAAGCCACAGCAGCCCAGCTGTCTTAGCTGAGTACAAGGATACATTTACTCTCTTTGTGTAAAATATTGTGATGATTTTACATTATATTAGGCAGGCAGCTGCCCAAATTAAACCGTGACTATTAGCAGTTTGGTTATTTTGAATGCCTCGGCTGGAAAAAATTCAAAATGGTTTGTAAGGTTGGCCACAGCTTTGTATGTAAAGGGGAGTTAGAAGATTGCTTCATATTTTAAGATTGATTAAGATTAATTAATATTTTTAATTGTTTTATTTTACATCTCACCTTTTACACTGCATTGAGTTGCTGCCATGTGATTGGCTGAGTGTACATCGTTCTTTGTTTCAAAATGGACTTAATGCTTGGTTGAACAGTTGTGATGTTTATCTCCTTTAGATTTATTTTTTATTGTCATGATGAAAAATGGTTTGTTGGTTCATACCTATGAAGTTACAGTGTTTCTGAAAAGCCTAAAAAGATGAATTGTTACCATAGTAAACTTCAAAACAGACTTTATTATATGATATAGTTATAAAATTGGATAAAAACTGACTTCAGCATAATATAAAATAATGTGTTGTCACTATGTATGCATTGGTCAACTTTCAGATCTATGAAGTTCAGCTCCCCCAGCTGTGTCTCCCTCCTGTGGCCCATTCCCTCATTGCTACCCTGTGTATTTAAGCCCTGTGTTTTCCCACGCTTGGTGTCGTGTCGTACCCTCAGACCCTGCCTGTGTGTTCCTGCTTGGTTTCATGGTTTGGTTTCTGTTTTTGTTTCATGCCAGCAATAAAAGCTGTGGTTTTAGTTACATTTCGTCTCGGAGTCCTGCATTTGGATCCACATTTCCACCTGCCCGCACTCAGAGCCCTGACATCAGCATAATATAAAATAATGTGTTTTCCCGATACCTGATTTTTAGCACTATGTATGCATTGGTCAACTTTCAGATCTATGAAGTTCAGCTCAGTTATCTATGTTTTCATTTTTAGTTTCCATTTGCATTTAGATGCACGGCCAATTCTCTGATGTGTGATCTGTTTCTACCTGTGCTGATGCTAGCAGGACTAAAGCTGATCAAGCAGCAGTAAATATGTGAAGCAAGGCTGAAGGATACACTCATAAAATGAACAGAATCATAAGAATATAACAGCACGAGCACTGCAAATGCAAGTAAAACATGTTGACATCAAATGGTATGTTATTTGAAATCTATATGAAATAATGACACATCTATGTTTTCCAATTTATTTTATTTATTAATTTAATTTTTTCCACAGTTGTGTAAATCAGTCTGTCTGTGGACTGCCAGCCAACACATCCACAACACCAACTACTCAGACAGCGCAAAGCCTTTTAAGTTGGCGAGGCGTGATAGCAAATGCAGCGCAGGTACATCCATCTGACCTGCAGCAGCATCGCAGACCACGCCCCCCCTCCACACCACTCTTTCCTCATAGTTGCTCGCCATCGTTGCTCTCAGAGGGTAGAAGGTCCCGATCGAAGTGCACAGGTAACTTCCCTTCACATTTCACGACAATGATCCTGTTAGTGAGAAGCCTGCCTTCATACTGGCAGCTGGGTTTCCTGGCTCCCTGATGCTTTAGCTTACATTTAATTATGCGAAACGTTGCGGTACTATACGTCATGCCGCTATTTTCATCGTACCTCCCATCACCTCTACAAATGGATTTGACCTTTGCTGGAATGCTGAGGATGAATGTGTTGGTTTCCTTACAACTGTTGTCAAGTTTGTAGATATTCCTATTTGATATTTCTGTGTTACACAGCTTTTCAGTCATCTTAGCATCTACATGCTGTCTTCTAAACTTTTCACAAGGTGTTTCTTCAGGTCGGTGCTCGCTTGGTTGAAAATTGTTCACTTTGGAAAATCCGGAAGCAAAGAGCAGCACGAGCATCATGCAGACAAACAGTGTCTTCATCGTCTCCTGGAGAAGAAAACACATGGACATTTTTCCACATTAAGAATTTGGCAGATACATCCTTTTGGATCCTGAAGCTCAGTAAGTCGTCTTTGTGAGCTGCAAACACACACGACAAGAGGACTGATAGACCTTTTTCTTTAAATGAAAGAAGTCGTTTTATTTATAGTTTTCTTTTTTATTTATTTCTAATCATATATATTACTTTGTTCTCTGTTTATTTTTTATTTTTCAACTGTTAGGACGATTTCTAAATATCCTGAACAAGCCTGATCTGGACGGCTCCTGGAAGCAGATTCAGGCGTGATGATGTCATTTTCAACTGGAAAAAGAAGCTTTGAAAAGCTGAAGTAGTTTAAATGTTTAGATATTTAACCTTGTTGTATTACTTTATATTTTATATTCATCGTATTAAGACATCAAGATATTTGTTTTTGCCTTAAAATTTTGTGTTTTAATTTATACTTTTTGTTATTATTTTTTTTTAATTTTGTCATTTTGCCTTTTTTACTTGATGTGATTTGGATAAATATATATTTATATCTACAGATATATTGAGAGAGTTTTTCTCTGGGTTTCACAAGCCCATTTTATAGATAAAAGTCCAGGTCATAATAGATCCGGTTCATTAAGAACAAAGTTTAAATCCGATTTAATATAAAAGCCTTTCTGCACTCAGTTATTCTTTCCTGTCATATGTTTCCGTGTGCTCTGTAGTAACAGTGACACACTGCAAAATAAAAATAATAAGACACTCACCTTTTTTTCCTTTACTAATGATGATGATTAACCTGCAGTGGTTCAGGTATAAGTTGGTTGTCTGGAACAGCAGGTGATGAAGATGTGGTGAAGGGTCTGTGGTTAATGTATATAGTGGGTTCATTACATAACTGGATAGGCAACATCTGACAGTCAGTTTAAATAAGATCTTGTTGTATTTGAACACAAATCAGCAAAAACAGGTCTCTCACCGTGCAAATATACAGCTTACGTAAGTTTAGTGTGCTCACCGAATGCAGTGTTTAGTGTAGCAGCAGAATTATGACAGTTTATGGAGATGTTCAACGTGAGCCTGCTGCCCAGCTTTAAAAGGAAAATCATTTTAAATGATACATAATAAGTTCTTACCAAAAGAGGAATGCAGACGGAGATGAGCAGAGATCTCTTCTGCAGTTCAGATGCTGCTGTGAGTTCTAGTTCACTTCTGTCACAGAGGAACAAAGTGTGTTTGGATCTGGACACTTTGATTTTTATACTTCTGATCAGCACCACCTCAAATAATCCTTTGCATCCACACCTACATCACTGGCCCACCACTTCTAGGAAACTTTAACACTTCCCTGCTTGTGACTCAGAAAGATAATGCAAATATGATGACCACTGACCACAAGAACCTGCATGTAGATGCAGCCTGTTTTTCCACATCTGGCTTTAGAAAAAAAATTAATGCACAAACAAATAGATTTAAAATAAAAAGATGTGTTGGTATATTTTGACCTTTCAAATAAACTATTAACACTTCTTTTTTCCCCTTTTTAAGTATAATTTTTGGCAAATAAAGTGAGTGTTTTGACCATTTGCAGTTAAAATGTTGAACAATCTTTTTATTTTTGTTTTACTACCAGTTGGTTGTAATAATTTCATATGAGGATTTAAATGGATGTATAACAAAACAAAGGATAAAAGTATATATAAAAGTATATTTAATGAAGCTGATCGAACAACAGTGCAATATGGCATGATGACAGTGTTTACAATTTTGGCAGGAGAACAAAAGATAAATATTATAAAATACAAGACATGAAAATCTCAGAGGTCAGGGGTCGGGGGCCCAGGAAGTCTGACCCGCAGATTCCAGGTCTGACTTCGAGTACATAAAATATCATCTTTCTTGTGGGGAAGGAGCCTGAGTTAGAGCAGGAAGTTACACCATATTGATATTGTTGGGGTAGCCTCAATGCCAGTGTTGGACTCTCCAGTTTCCTTGAAGGAGGTTTGACTTTGTGCCATCGTTGGCTGGACTCTGTGCTCATTGATATCCCCGTATCAGTGAGTTAAGACACCATGCATTTATTTTCTGTGTGGCACACAACAAGAAAACAAGCCAAGAGAGAACACATCAGCCTCCAATGACAGTTTATTAAAAGGTTTATTGGAGGTTATTTGTTGTGTTATTGAACCTGTGTGCTAATGAAAGAGTGTCCTTAATAAACGTACTCCATAAGGAAGTGTGTTCACAAGTGCACAGAACACATTAGGGCACAGGTCAGTGATCGGTTTTACAATTGTAATGTCAGATGGATGGACACTTTCGGATACTTGGATATTCAGGTGATTAGAGGAGCAGAGATGATCAGCTGATCAGGATTTGGTGGTGTGTTGGATCAGGTGGTGGAGAGATACAGGACAGGCCTGACATACACAAACGTATAGTGAAGGTGCAGAGGCTCAGATCTGTGACATCGTCCCAGCTCAGTGTCCATATTTAGATGTAACAGTGCTATAGACTTTACCTGACAACTTGTATGAGTAATGTTTTCATCTCAGGCATGTCAATTTCATTTGTGAATATATTTTTAATACTTGTACAACAGATTTTTTTGAGTGTTAAATAGAAATTATATGCTGAAACTGAAGTGATGGGTCGCACTCTTTAGTTCTGCTCTCGAAACAATGTAGGTGGTCCAGTTAACATATTTACATTTTTTCATTTGCTGTTTCACTTGCAAAATATTTCCAGTGTGACATTTGATCAGGTCTTGTAAACCTTCTCGTTAACCAAGCAGTCACTCCCAGGCTGCTGTGCTGATCACCGGATCTTAACTTCATTGTCACAGTGCACTCAGAACAAAACAGCCATGCAGAGATATGAGTCACAGTGACATTAAAACTGATGAAGACCGTCGTCGTTAGAACCAGCAAACTGAACGAACTAAAAAAGATCATCTAAATTCAACTGGTCTAAAATATCAGGATCTCAGTGTTAAGTCCATATTTTTGAAGTAGAAGCTTTTACTGGTTTTACTTAAGAAAAAGAAATAATAAGGAATTGTTTTTGTCCAGGTTAACAGATGAAATCATGTTCAGTGCTTTGTCCTGTCAGTAAACACAGATTCTTTATTTGCACTGAATGGGACAGCATATAATTTCACTGCTTTTGGCGTAATGACAATAAAAGATAGTTTCAAAGTCTGACCTGCAAAGCCCGTCCACCCAGTGTCCTCCTCAGTCATGCTGGTTGCATGATTGCTGTAGAAGTGCTAAACTACTGTGACCTGATTAATTGAACTGAGCTCACACTGCAATAACTAATCAGTGAGGTGGTAGTTTAAGTACTTCATTACCAAAATGTATAAATGAAGTACATCAGAAGATGTTGGGGAAGAAGCACTTCACCAGGTGGGCCTGGACCCCCGAGGCCTGTCCCTGTGCCGACCTCGTCTGAGTCTAATAGATTTATAAGATAGAGCTCATCAGAAGACTAAGATATGAATATAAACATGATATTTGTCAGTTTAATTTAATGTTAAGTTGAACTGGAGTTAACCAGAATCCTTTACTCTTCCAACTCCTCTACTTTGTCTAACAGTTAGCTTAGCCTAGCCAAGTTTTCTTTGCAAAATTGCTAATTGCATGGTTTCAAATTGCAGTTTTGATTTTAAGTGGACTAATTGTTCAGACCTGCTCTGGGGCCTGTCTGAAGTATTAAATTGACATATATTTGTCTCAACACCTACGCAGGAGAACTTTTTTGTAAGTGTGAAATGGAAAATAGAAGAAGAAGTAGAGATGTGGGTGTTCCTATTTACATGTTTTTATTTTCTGTTTCTTTAGCCAAACATGTTATTTGATCAGAGCACCTGCCTGTACACCTGCTGTTAACCAAGCAGTTATTTTCAAGCTGCTACACTGATCACAAAGTCATGACATATGAATGACAGGAAGTGTCCAGTGTCACGTAGCGATATTAATGACAACAATGATGGGTCAAAGCAACATATGATGAGCATTTATTACGATATCCTGATAAATGTAATGCAGCGGGATAACTTCTACAGTTATTATGTTAGTGATGATGCCTCTTTGCTTTTCATTTATTCACAGCTTTGTGGCGTACGATGGAGTGTCAGGGCCACATTAAGATGATAACCTGCCACGGCTGCAGTACCCTCTACAACACGGCTTGTGTCGATGATTTAGTGAAGCAAACTGATCAGCTGTCTCATTGTGTCTTTTGTGTGTTTGGTTTTGTGTTTTCAATGAACTGAAAGCCCTCTTTAATGCACGAGGGTGTGACCATCCACATTCTCTCATCTGTCCAGTGTCAGCCATTCATTTTGTGCAAATGGTCAAGTCTTCCAAGTGTGCGTGCTTTTCCTTCTGACCAGATGCAGCTTTTTGCACCATAACTTTATTGTCCTGATACTGATCCCCACACTGTGTATGTGCACTAAAACAGCAATCATTTCACTGCTCAGGTTACAAAATGTCATAAGATGCTGCATGGCCATACAAGATAGACTTTGGTTAGCAACAACTCTCTGAGGCCTCAACTGTGAAGCAGAACGCTGTCTTATCCGGCTAACTTCAAGAGCCAAGTTATCCTTTGAACCTAATCTGCTCCAAAGCAATTTATGTTCCAAATGTGAGATCACCAGGTACAAAATCACCACCTACTAACCAGTAAGACCAAAAAAAGAACAAAATAAATAAAATCCCCGATCCTGGAAGGTCCCTCAGACCGCTGTGTGCAGAGAGTAGGAGTGTAAAATTTTTCAGCAGAGTCTGACGTCTTTGTCTTTCCATGATGAGCAACGATAATGAACATAGATACTCTACAACTTTACTGTTTTGGAAGTATTAATTTATGATCCTAAAGCAGGACACCTGCACTGTAATTAATGACCTCACATCACATGTTTAAATTATGCTTTTACATTTAACCTTTTAATCAGACCAACAACAAGCTCATACTCAATTTTAGCAGCAGTCATTGTGACACTGATGATAAAACTTGTGTAAAATTGCAAAACTGTAAAATGAAATTTTAAAAAAAACATTTTTGTAGCTCAATGTTGAAATTACAGGTAACTTCACTGGTTGGCTGTTTCACCTGTAACACTTCAAAATAACATGCTAAGGTTTAATAGGTTATAAGGAATATACTCTGAGCCCTGAGCAGTGTTGTGCTAATAAGAGACGTTTTGTGTGTGCAGTGAACCAGTAAGTTTTGTATTTCATAATTTATTGAGGTTCTATTATCCTTTCTGACCTGCGTTAATGAAGCAGTCATTAGAGCACCATGTCCGCTAGAATAGTTCTGTAGTTTGATGCTTGAGTCGTTGCAGACTTGTTGAAACTCCCTCACCCGTCAAAGCAGCGTCTTTGTTATTCGCGTCCAGCAGATGGCAGTGTTTCACTGTCTGACGGCTGTCTGAAGCTTCAGCTGGATTATCCGTTTGCTATGTTTGCCATGTTACAGTGGGGAGGAAAAACTCATTTTTAACAGGAATATCTAGACATGAGTGATTACTGCAGTGGGGCACTATCTGTGCTATCTATAAGAAATGTTAGCAACAATAAAACTCTGAGGATCAGGGCTCCATTTCACTCCAGTGTTCAGTGGCATTTTAAAAGAGTGAATACCGACGCTGAATGTCTTTGTAAAGCAAAAGCACTTTGTTAGCCTTTACAGAGCAAAGCTATGGATCAATGTGCAGTGAAGAAAAATCGAGGTGGCCAGTCTGTCCTTTCCTAACCAATCACAGAGCTCCTTACATAGCACCATGTGGCTAATTTGCGTTTTACTGATATTGCTGGGCTGCTGTCAATCATTTTGTCTTTATATTACAACAGAGCATTGACCTTTAACCTGTTTAATTCATACTGAGTATTTAAAAAAAAATGTATTGTCATAATAAATTCTGCCTCACTGAAACACCATTTTGCATTAGCCTCTATCACCTGACTTGTCACTGATGATATCACTGCATGAGCAGGCGAGCGGTAGCGGCGGGGGGGTGTAGGTGAAGCTCGTGAAGAACAAAATTCTGTACGAGCGGACGCAGTGAGTCCAATAACCAGGGGTAACTGGAAATAAGGTGTTGTAGGTTGGCTTCCACAGTGTAAAGAGACACTTCTCCCTCATGCTCTAACAGCTGGTAAATCAATTTAGAAGCAGAGTCAATAACGGCCTCCTGAAGCTCCCTAGGTGGGGTGACTGCCGCTGGATCCTTATCTGGCTGGTCCGTACTGTCACGGCGGGTGAGGAGAGCCGTGTGAAAATAATAAATGAGGATCCAATCGCAGGCAGTAGTGGAGAAGTGAAGGTGGTTTATTGAACACAAAAATAAATATGGACAAACAGCAAATGGAGCACGAACTAAACTAGACTGGAAACAACTAAACTACAGAGCACAAACCTGGACAAGAACAAGCAGAGGAGATGGACAGGAGGGAGAACACACGGGTGAGACATGGTGGATACACAGACGGACCAGCAACTACAATGACAGAGGACACGACTTAAATACACAGAGAAACACAGGGGAATTACACACAGGTGGTGGACACAGCTGGGAATAATCACCAAGACGAGACAGAGGTCAAACTGAACACACTCACATGAGACGCAGACCTTCACAATAAAACAGGAACAAGAAACCATCACACTAAGACGCAGACTCGACATAGAAAGAGAGACAGAAAATGACACATGGAACTAAACTAAACCTGCAAAAACATGACAACTCAAAATACTGGGTCAAACTGACCCAGAACCGTGACAGACTTTCTATAATGTTTTGCTTGAGCATGTCCTGCTTTTCTGTAATGTTATTTCTACAGTTTTAGCAGTTCTTCTCGAGGGAAAGAGAAAGATGTAAAAATCTTATACGTTATATATGTTAAATAACATGTGTAGTGCTCACATGTAATGCAGATGTTAGCTTTGATCTAACCAATAAATCCTGATTGGATGTTGTTAGCGTTAGCACTTGTGTTTGCTTCCCTGCTGTACAACAGCATTACCAAAATACAACTGAAGAAACAAACTCAGTTATGAAAAGTTTGTGTTCAGTTTGCAGTCGCTGAAAATAATTACACCTTTGGGAATGACATGGAAATGCTCCCACACTAAAGATTGGGTTTTGTTTTGGGGATTTTCCATCTTAATTTATCTGTCTTATTTGGCTACATCTACGACACTGCTATGCTTTCTCTTGCCTATGTTTTCGTGGCTGCTGCTATCTGTATTTTAATATATATATATATGCAATGAAAATTCCCGTCTCGCCCCTCCCGGCAGTCTGTATACTTTAAGCTCGGGTAGTTTTTACACAGGATACGGGAGGATTACTGAGAAGAACCTAAGCAAACACGTGACAAGTTTTCAACAGGAATGAATGACAGTAAAAATGTTACCTCACAGATCGTTTTCATGCCATCAGTAATGAGCTGGTTTCAGCTGGACTGGACACACTCAAATGGCAAAGAAGGTTGTGTAGCCTTTGCAGAGAAGATGAAATGCATTCATGTAAATCAAAATGCATCTTTTAATTGAGGTAGAGGTTTGTCAGAGATATTATTCTCATAATGTACCTTTGTCCCAGCTGATTACCTTCATTAAACAGCAGGTTGCAAAACCTCTTGTGTACCTCTTTTCAACCACTGGGAGGCGCTACAGCTTCATTCCTTTCACACTAAGGCAGCGGTAGGGAACTCCAGGCCTCGAGGGCCGGTGTCCCTGCAGGTTTTAGACGTTCCCTACCCCTGCACTAAGGCCTTTGAAATCTTCATTAACACTGAGCTTGAAATTTCTATCAGTCGAATGCAAAGGAGTCCTGTGGTTGTAGGACAGAGGTAGGGAACGTTAATCTGCCATCATTTAGATTATATGACAACAACCTTCAAATCTGAAGTCTCAGAAATCTGCTTCATGTACAAGTTCCTCCAATAATCAGGGCTAATATCACCAAATTGTACATAAACAGACTTTTACATGTTAAATATTTCTCAAATATGGGGAAAAAACAATATAAAATACTATATTATTAACAAAATATCTTAAGATACAGCTACAAATTGCTTGAAACATTTGCAATGAAATATATAAAACAGCTTTATTGTCAGTGAGGACAAAGTTATAGTGATGCTGTGCTGGAGTGTTCAAAAGAAGACAGAGACATGAAGTATAAATATTGTATAATATTAAATATAAGAAAGAACAAAGTTATAAAAACATTAATAATTGAAATCTGCAACAATATTCACATAAAGTGTAAAATACAGAGTTAACTGTTTAATAGGTAAAGTTTAGGTCTTGCAGTCGAACAATGATCCCAAACACAGCAGCAAATCTACAGCAGAATAGCTGAAAAGCAAAGTCCAGACCTCAA
This sequence comes from Mchenga conophoros, assembly GCF_057382185.1. Taxonomy (NCBI): domain Eukaryota; kingdom Metazoa; phylum Chordata; class Actinopteri; order Cichliformes; family Cichlidae; genus Mchenga; species Mchenga conophoros. Next base: position 21,859,245 of record NC_140528.1, on the reverse strand, counting down.
CCTGGGACATTCAGAGAGCTGTGCTTAAATAAATGCCCACAAAGCTCAAAGAACTGAAGCAACGTTGTAATGAAGAGTGGGCCAACATTCCTCCACAACAATATGAGAGACTGATAAAGTCAAGCAGAAAACAATTAGCTCACATTTGTGCTGCTAGAAGTGTTTCTAGTTATTCACAGGACTGTAGTTTGAATTTAAAGAAATGTGAAAGTGCACTGAAATTAACATAAAGTTATTGCAATTTTTTAAAAAAATCAAGAAATCTAAGAGGAAGAAACAATGTAAACCACACAATTGTTTTCCTTATATTCTCCACACGGCAATGCACATAACAGACATAAAATATTTGCATTTATCAATAGAAAATATACAATTTTTCCATAGTCATAGCCAGGCCCGATTACTGCCAAACCTGTGCTGAATCAATCACTTAAACAGGACCTGTCTGACAAAGTAGAGTAGACCAAAAGATCCTCAAAAACTACACATCATGGCGCAATCCAAGGAAATTCAGAAGCAAATAAGAAACAAAGTAATTGAGATCTCTCAGTCTGGAGATGCAACGTCAAGATGAACAGAATCCAGTTTCTGGGATCCTGAAGGAGAATGTCTGGCCATCTGTTCACGACCACAAGCTGAAGTGCACTTGATCCAAAGCACACCAACAAGTCCACCTCTAAGCAGCTTAAGTAAAACAAAAGAAAGACTTTGGAATGGCTTAGCCAAAGTTCATACGTGAATCTGATTGAGGTGCTGTGACCTTGGAAAGGTGGTTCATACTCAAAAACCCTCCAGTGTGGCTGAATTACAACAATTTTGCAAAGATGAGTGGGCAGAAATTCTTCCAGCACCTCGTAAAGGACTCATTGCCAGTTATCCCAAACGCTTTATTGCAGATGTTTCTACTCAGGGTGGCCCAACCAGTTATTAGGTTTAGGGGGCAATCACTTTTTCCACACAGGGCCATAATAATGGCCGCCTTAATAATAAATGCCTTGATTTAGGAACTACTTTTAATGTTTACTTGTGCTATTTTGCAAAAAATAAAATCTCTGCAAAAACATCAAAACTGCTGACCGTCTGACCTCAATATGAAATTATTAATCTTTTGACAAAAAACATTTAGATTTGTAAAAATAAAGAAACCATAGAGGAACAAACAATGTTGTTTGCTACGTTCTAACATGGCAATCTAAATAACAGTAATGCAAACATATATATTTATCAATAAAAACAGATCGCCTTTTCACTGTTACAAAAGTCAAGTATATCAATGTTTGTTCAGCTTTCATAAATGTAAGTTTATAAGTACATAGTACATTTTTTGGTCCAACTTCTTTTAATACATGCAACACATTTCAGAACATTTGGGACAGAGACAACAAAAGACTGGAAATACTTCGTAAAAATCTGGTGAAACACTTTAAAGCCAGTGGGATTAAATGGGAAACATAAATTTAATACTAGACAAAGACCGATTGAATCATGAAGCAAAGAATTAATAACTAAATCACAAGTAGAAAATGTTATGCAGATATTATTGGATAGATTTTGGTGTAGAAAAAAATGACAAGAAATGAAAAATGAAAGTTATCTGGTCTTTTTCTTTAAAGAGTAGCCTACTGCAGAGCAGCAACACTGACAAACACCATCATCACCAATACTGCAGCTAATACAATGATCCAGGAGGAAACTTGAAAAAGCAGGAAAAATGTGACACTGATCAAAATGAAGACATCAATTATTGATCAAAGAGAAAATGCATACTAGCACAATGCATTGTTATTGCATCTCAGTTTCTCACCATCACTGATAATCTGACGTCTGCTGGACCTCAGGAATCGTCTCCATCACCTCTCTGTGAGGAGCAGAGAGCACTCGTGCTGCACATCCCACCTGTGTGCTGTGTTTACGTGAACCTGAGAGCACAGCTGTAGTGGTGACAGTGAATGTAGCGTTGGTGTTGGACACACTGACAGTGTTGTACTGTGAGAAGCTGAGGTGTTGTTGTGAGACACTGAGTGTTACAGTGGGAGCAGGTCGACCAGTGGCTGAACAGGAAACAACCCACTCTTCAGCAGAGTTTGACTCTCTGACATCAACAACAGGTTCATGCAGCTCTGTGAAGGATCAGGAGATATAAAATAAGGAGCATATTGTTAAAGATACATTGACTTCTAACACATGTAACGCATTAAGGTAAAATTTCTTACCATAAGGATGTGTTACACGATTTATAAACCCCAGTTTGTTAATTATTTGTTCATTATTCATAACTATATACTTAATGTTTTAAAAATTAAGTGTTTTTGGTCAAATGGAATCTCTTTTTGGGTAATTTTAGCCCCTTTTAGCCCTCTGCCAAAATGTTTTAACCTTTCTGTCTCTAACAGTAAAACATCGTTCCTTTATCTTCTGTGTCTGGTGTGTTGGTCAGGATTAGCTAGCTTGGCAAAAAGTTCACATTAAACAAAGTGTGTTACTGTGAGGTGTGTGTTCGTACTATGAGTCACAGCTCGAGTTTTCTTGCGGGTGAAGGTTTTTCACCTCGCTGTCATTCTTGCATAAAAGTGTTTGACCCCTTCAGGAAAAAAAACGAAATTTGGGATTATTTTTTGTTTTGTTCATTGTGTGTATTTGTTTCTACTTTTTACTTTTTCTTTTACTGTGTACAGCACTTTGGTCAACCTGTGTTGTTTTTAGACATGGTTATTGATTGATTGATTGATTGATTGATTGATTGATTGATTGATTGATATGTCTTTGATTAAAATACAGCCTACTCCACATCCTCCAAGTTACAGAGAAGAGGAACCATCTGGGGTGAACTTGTGCACTTGGTATTGGCTGTCATGGTCCCTGTGCCTCTCCGGCTCGCTCATGTTGGCCACAGGTTTGTTTTGTTTTCTCGCCTGCTTCCCTGGGTGGAGCTCATTGTGGGCTCTCACCCTTGGCCCACGTATCTGCGGTGATTTCTACACCTGTTGCTGATCAGGCGGCGTCCCCCTTGCCTATTTAACGCTGCGGCACGGAGTATTCGGCACTGGAACGTTGAACCTCCCATGTTCGTGCTCTCAGCTCTCCTAAGACAAACTCTCTCAGTGTTGTGTGGCGTATTGATCTAATTGGACTCTTTGTGTTTAGATCTCCCCGAAACTGGTGGCGGACCCTGACCTGTGATCCCTGTGTGTGTCAACATAAGTGGAAATTGGAGCGAGAGTGGCTGTGGAGAAGCGAGTGTGCGTAAGAAGAGGAGTGGCGGAGTTTGGGCCGAGTGGAGAGCGAGTGTGGATTCCTTCCCCTGGAGCCCTGAAGCCCTGCCCCATGCACTGTATATACACATCACTGTGGTTTCCCTTCTGTGTTAATAAATTGTCAACCCTTTGCTTGCCAGAACGCTGCCTGCGTCTGAATCCATCTGTTAGCCCTGACATTGGATACCTGGAAATCAGTGAAGGGACCATTAATGCTTCAACTTGTACACAGGTTTGAGAGCAACCACCCAAAAGCTTCTGCTAATAAACACTAGTCTGTGTTTGTGATGCAAATGTTTCTGGCTGTGTTCACAAACATTTAGTAAGGTGAGTGAGGAATATTAATACTTATTATTAGATCATTAGCAGACTGTAGAACTTGACTGCACGCCAAGGTGTTAGTTCAGCCATTTGATTCATGTTGCAGCAGCTCATGAGTGAATGAACATCGTGCAATAAAAGTACTTCTAGAAGTACATTTTTGCAAAAACGGACATTGTGGAGGAATGTAGGGAAGACACGAGGGAGCCCAATATTTTACTCAAACGTTAATCGCTGCATCACACAACTGAACATTCAAAGCGCCAAAACCTAACCCTCTCACTTCCCGTTACACTGGGTACGAGTGGAGCTACCTGGTGGTATGTACTTACATTTATTTAAATTTACTTGAGTAGGGTAGAGTCATGCTAATGACCTAATAATTTTATTCAGGTGTGTTGCAGCAGAGATACATTTAAAAGCTTCAGGACGCTGGCTCTCAAGGCCTGGAGTTTGACACCCCTGCTTTACACAAAGATGGGTTAAATCACAGTGCAAAGAATGAATGAATAAATGAAATATAAAAAATAAATAATTATTAAATAGTCTTACACATCAATGTCATTGGTTGACTTTTGAAGTATTTGAATCCTTATTGGGTTCCCTGAGTGACAGAAGGATTAAAACACTTTAAAATCAGTACTGAAAATATGTGCAGACATTACTGGATAGATTTAGGGTTAGAATCAATAAATCACTATCATGTTAAACACTCTTAGAGTTCAAACCTTCTTAGAAACATGAGTCCAGTATCATGGAATGAAACCTAAAGGTGCATTTGAGGGTGCAAAACGTTTCGTCGGCATTGTTGTGTTTGTTTGGGAGAAAACGTACAAACACACAGTGCAGCACTTCAGAGTTACACTGCTAGCGATCGAAGATTTATGTAAATTCGACAAGCTAAACGCATTCTGTACTGTACAGCAGGAGTCCCCAACCTTTTTGCACCACAGACCACTTTAATGTCAGACGATATTTTCAGGGAACGACCTTTAAGGTGTCGCGGATAAATACAACAAAAGAATAAAAAAACAGAAACTGTGGTATTTTGTAAATATAATAATAAACGTGACTTGAGCTGTGCGCCGACAACAATGACAGTGACATCCTCCTCTCCGCTTTTTAACGCTCTCTGGTCGCTATGGTAACGCGTAAATAGTTCTTTCAAAATAAGACACACAACTACAACCATACATTTCACACCGGAGGATCAACTCTCGCGGAACGGTACCAAAAGACTCACGGACCGGTCCGTGGGCCTATTGGGGACCGCTCCTGTACAGGAGACACTGGACTAGATTGATTGACAATGGTCTACAGCAATCAGAACGCACAACACGATGTACTGTAAAAAAAAAATTAATCAGCGAAACAGCAAGTGTCACTTTTGGCCACGAACAATTTAGGGGAATTTTTATGAACAAACCCAGAGCGTTAAAAAAACTTAAAACCATTTTTATTTCTCAGCAGCATCAATAGTAACAAAAACGCAATTTAGTTTTCGCTGTCAAAGTCGATTTAACTGAAGTTACGTGTTTCCGGTTACTGTGGAGCTCCACAGCAGCTGCAGCCAGAAGCTGTTTCTACAGGATCCTGATGGACACTCAAAGCTTTTAGAAAATGTTCTCATTAGTTGTTTGCAGCAGAATATCAACCGATGTGAACCAAAACAACAAAAGTGCTCTGCACATGTGTGTGAGACTACAGATTCTAGAATCAGAACTGCTGATTTCATTACTCTGAACTTTTAAAGGCAGGTTTTGTATCTGAGAGCAGGGACACTTGCTGTGTTCAGTGTGACTCGTCTCTGCAGAAGGTCAGGGCTCTGATAGTTGCAGTTAGCGGGTGACTTACTGGGCAGGTGGATCCTGAGTGTCTGTGGGAGTCAGGGTTCATTATGGTCCTGGTTGCTACTGGAAATAAAGAAACAAAAGGAGGGTGTGTTGTTCAGGAAGTACAGACTGTAGCTCAGCAGGTAGAATTACTAACTGGAAGGTTGGAGGTTTGATCCCTGGCTGCTCCAGTCTGCACGCCACGGTATCCTTGGGCAAGATGTGGAACCCCGACTTGCTCTCCGGTGCATCCATCATAGTGTCATTGTTAGAAAAAGAAGTGCTTGTGTGAATGAAGCACGCTGTATAAAATGCTTTGACTGCTCATACAGAAAAGCAGCTCATAAGAACTGGTTCCGCCGCTTGTATCCGCGATCTCGTTCTTTCGGTCACTACCCACAGCTCGTGGCCATAGGTGAGGGTAGGGACGTAGATCGACCGGTAAATTGAGAGCTTCGCTTTTACACTCAGCTCCCTCTTCACCACGACTGACCGGTGCAGCGTCCGCATTACTGCAGCCGCAGCCCCAATCCGTCTGTCGATCTCCAGCTCCCTTCTCCCATCACTCGCGAACAAGACCCCGAGATACTTGAACTCCTCCACTTGGGGCAGGAACTCATCCCCGACCCGGAGTGGGCACTCCACCCTTTTCCGGCTGAGAACCATGGCCTCAGATTTGGAGGTGCTGATCCTCATTCCCGCTGCGTTACACTCGGCTGCGAACCGCTCCAGTGCGAGCTGGAGGCCCTCACCCGATGAAGCCAACAGAACCACATCATCCGCAAAAATCAGAGATGAGATTCTGAGGCCACCAAAGCGAAAGCCCTCCGCCACTTGGCTGCGCCTAGAAATCCTGTCCATAAAAATTATGAACAGAACCGGAGACAAAGGGCAGCCCTGGCGGAGCCCATCACCCACCGGGAACGAGTCCGACTTATTGCCGGCAATGCGAACCAAGCTCTTGCAACGGTTGTATAGGGATTGAATGGCCCGTAGCAATGGGCCAGACACCCCATACTCGCGCAACACCTCCCACAGGACGCCCCGAGGGACACGGTCGAATGCCTTCTCCCCGTCCACAAAACACATGTAGACTGGTTGGGCAAACTCCCATGCACCCTCAAGTATCCTCGAGAGGACAAAGAGCTGGTCCAGTGTTCCGCGACCAGGACGAAAACCGCATTGTTCCTCCTGTATCCGAGGTTCGACTAGCGGACGAACCCTCCTCTCCAGCACCCTGGCATAGACTTTCCCGGGGAGGCTGAGGAGTGTGATCCCCCTGTAGTTGGAACACACCCTCCGGTCCCCCTTCTTGAAGATGGGGACCACCACCCCGGTCTGCCAGTCCACAGGTACTGCCCCTGATCTCCACGCAACATTGCAGAGACGTGTCAACCAAGACAGCCCTACAACGTCCAGAGCCTTCAGGAACTCGGGGCGGACCTCATCGACACCAGGGGCTCTGCCACCAAGGAGTTGTTTAACTGCCTCAGTGACCTCGCCCCCGGAAATTGGTGGGTCACACCCCTCATCCCCAGACTCTGCTTCCTCCCCGGAAGACGTGTCAGTGGGATTAAGGAGGTCCTCGAAGTATTCCTTCCACCGCCCGACAATTTTCTCAGTCGACGTCAACAGCGCTCCGCCAGCACTATACACAGTGCAGGTAGAGCACCGCTTTCCCCTCCTGAGACGCCTGACGGTTTGCCAGAATCTCTTCGAGGCAGTCCGAAAGTCTTTTTCCATGGCCTCTCCGAACTCCTCCCACACCCGAGTTTTTGCTTCAGCCACTGCCCGAGCCGCATTCCGCTTGGCCTGTCGATACCTGTCGGCTGCCTCCGGAGTCCCACAGGCTAACCAAGCCCGATAGGCCTCCTTCTTCAGCCTGGTGGCTCCCTTCACCTCTGGTGTCCACCATTTGGTTCGGGGATTACCACCACGGCAGGCACCAACCACCTTGCGGCCGCAGCTCAATGCAGCAGCTTCGGCAATGGAGACGCTGAACATGGTCCATTCGGACTCAATGTCCCCAGTCTCCCTCGGAATGCTGTTGAAGCTCTGCCGGAGGTGTGCGTTGAAGATCTCGCGGACTGGGGCCTCTGCTAGACGTTCCCAGCACACCCTCACTACGCGTTTAGGTGCACCAGGTCTGTCCAGCGTCCTCCCCCGCCACCTGATCCAACTCACCACCAGGTGGTGATCAGTTGACAGCTCAGCCCCTCTCTTTACCCGAGTGTCCAGAACATATGGTCGCAGGTCTGCTGATACGATTACAAAATCGATCATCGACCTACGGCCTAGAGCATCCTGGTGCCACGTGCACTTATGGACACTCTTATGTTCGAACAGGGTGTTCGTTATGGCCAAACTGTGATTAGCACAGAAGTCCAATAACAAAGCACCGCTCGGGTTCAGATCAGGGAGGCCGTTCCTCCCAATCACGCCCCTCCAGGTCTCGCTGTCGTTACCCACGTGAGCATTGAAGTCTCCCAGCAGGACAACAGAGTCTCCAGGTGGAGCACCTTCCAGCACCCCCCCCAGGGACTCTAAGAAGGCTGGGTACTCCGAACTGCCACTCGGCGCATAAGCGCAGATGACAGTCAGGACCCGTTCCCCGACCCTAAGGCGCAGGGAACAAACCCTCTCGTCCACCGGGAAAAACCCCAACGTACCGGCAGCAAGCCGAGGGGATATAAGAATACCCACCCCAGCCCGCCGCCTCTCACCAGGGGCAACTCCAGACTGAGACAGAGTCCAGCCCCTCTCCAGGAGACTGGTTCCAGAGCCCAGACAATGCGTAGAGGTGAGCCCAACTATATCTAGCCGGTACCTCTCAACCTCACGCACCAACTCAGGCTCCTTCCCCACCAGAGAGGTGAGCTTCCTCCGAAGGGTGGCTGGCCTCTCCCTTAGAGATAGGGTGAGAAGTTCGGCCATCCGGGAGGGGCTTAGAGTAGAGCAGCTGCTGCTCCACATCGAAAGGAGCCAGCTGAGGTGGTTCGGGCATCTGGCAAGGATGCCCCCTGGGCGCCTCCTGGGCGAGGTGTTCCAGGCATGTCCCACCGGGAGGAGGCCCCGGGGCAGACCCAGGACACGCTGGAGAGATTATATCTCTCGGCTGGCCTGGGAACGCCTTGGTATTCCCCCGGACAAGCTGGAGGAGGTGGCTGGGGAGAGGGAGGTCTGGACCTCTTTGCTTAGGCTGCTACCCCCGCGACCCGACCTCGGATAAGCGGATGAAGATGGATGGATGGATGGAAGAACTGGTTCATTTTCCAGATAATTCCACTATTAAGACAACAGACATTTGGGAGGCTTTCTCTGAGAGTAACACTGAAAGTCTTGCTGCTCCTCCACAAAATGAACTTCAGATTAAAGACACAGCTCAGATAAACACAACTCAAACTAATCTACACTATTTTTCTTTATTACGCAGCATTTTTATAACTATTTCCAGATGTTTCTAAAGATGAAAACAGAATTAAACTCCAGCCTGATGCGTTTCTGAGGTTCCTGACTCTGACCGTCCCTCAAACGCCTCTCTGGGCGTTTCCTTCCGTCGCTTTTACTTTCGCTTTCGTGAATGTTGTGGCGCAGTTGATCGTCTCCATGTTAAGGTAACGTTAGCAGTCTGTACTGTTTTCCTGGCTGACATCAGCTGTGTGCAGCTTAGTTTCAGCATAAATCTGCTTCGTTTTATGTGAGATCAGAGTCTGGGAACGAGACAGAAACAGTTGATGATCAGCAGCTGAACTCGATGTTACTGTGGATCCACTGACTGATGTCTGTAGGCAGCTTCTCCTGCCTCCGTCAGTCTGTGGCTGTATGGGCTCAAATTGTGGTCATAAATATTTTGTACTTGTAAACCAGGATTTGTAGGTGTAAAAATAATTTGTGTGTGGACTTAGTCAAGCAATACGTGTGAAACTCTGCACTCAAGTTTCAAGTTACAAGTACGTCCCTATTTTTCTGCCTTTCATCTGATTGGCCAGTGTCATGTCAATCACAAATTTAACAATCCAATCAGAGAACAGGTGGGTCTATAATTCATTTGAATAACATCCTCAGGCCTAATATTGCTCATAGGACACATCGCGGACATTCTCTCAGTCCATTACATATTATTTGTATTGCACTTCGGTTTTTTGCAAACGGGAGCTTTCTGTATAATATTGGTGACGCTGAGCACGTTTCCAAGGCTACCGTCTGTCGGGCAGTCAGGAATGTTACAGTTGCACTGAAACGTCTCCTGTACTCGTCTGTGGTGTTCCCCGGTCATAGACCCACAAGATTTATCAAAGAGGGATGCCACAAAATTGCAGGTAGCAGGATGAACAAAACTTAATTCATGATGTGGTGATACTTGAACTACTACTTAAATTTTACATTCATTCTCACGGTTCCCAGGCGTGATTGGCTGTACAGATGGCACTCACATTCCAATCATTGCTCCTTTAGTAAATGAAGGAGACTATGTGAACAGGAAGTCGTTCCACAGCATTAATGTGCAGGTACATAGTTCCCTGTAGCATTTCAAACTAACAAATTATTTCATTATAGTAATGGATGCTAATTTGTGTTCTCTGCACTGTGAAGATCATATGTGATGCTGCCAACATTATCACAAATGTGGAAGCCAACTGCTCAGCCTCTGTGAGTGGTGGTGGTGGAGGACCCCCACCTGTTTTTCGGACCTCCGCTTTTTTTCTGTTGGCTATAACGGGCCACATTTGAGCATACAGAGTAAGCAAATATGTACTTGTAATGTGCTCAGATAATTCCAATAAGTGCTTACAGAAAGTAAATTAATGTAGCCTCTAACTGCAATTGATTTACATGGGACAAACAGACCAAGCACTATGGCTCATAATACAATTATACCTCACCTGTTTGGACTATATTTTTATATTTCATTTTTACTTGCTGCCAGGAACGTTTGGGGCCTGTTGGGTTGCACCTGCGCTCACATCACGTCACAAAATAAAATGTATAAAATAAAAAATGAAATATAATAAATAACATGTTAAATGGGTGGAAATCCCTAGATCAATGTTTATATTAACACTCACGCATTGACTCTGTCGGCTATGTTTTGCCATGCATGCTCCCTTTCTTTTGCAGCTGAGGCTGTGTTACTTTTTTTCTGCAAAATTTGCATGTTATCGGCATATGCTGCCATCAGAATTTCGGCCTCAAGCGCTGTAAGATACATTGACCGCGCCTTCTTTCCCTCCGTCTCCATGGTGACTCGCTTAATCTGTGCTCCACTAATCAGGGCTTTATGTATCCTCGTGCGTGCGCTTAACTTGGGGTTAAAGCAACTCCGCGTTGATTGAACTACTTGTTATCAGCCTTTCTGAAACCGAATATTCCGAGTTGGACAGTTCGGGGTTACTCAACCCTGAGTATCGTTTTTCACTCTGAGTTTTCTAAACCGGCTTCCTGAAATAGGGCCCTGGTTAGGTTTAGGCTGTTATTGTGCTTCAGGCTGAAATATGAGGAGTAAGGAGTGGGGCTGGTTAGCCCTCATGACCCTCACCATAACACATACGTCACAGGACAGTGTTTACCACAGAAACTCCATGAAATGATCAATGAGAACTTTAGAAACCCGTCAGTGTGATGCTTCCAGTACAACAGCACCTCTGAGTGTGTGTGTTTGCCTCTCAGACTAACTCCACCCTGACATCAAGAAGATGGAGGAAGAGGATGGAGCAGGATCTGCAGCATCCAGCTGTGTGTCTGTGAGGAGTGACTGGTCCAAAGGAAACCCTCCAGACTTCAGTAATGAACCTGCAGCAACAATGTAAGAGAGCTGCTGACTCATTTATTCAGTGTAAATAATGATTTTTGATGCAATGGGAGAAGAAAAATGACAAAAACTGTTTTAAAAATTAGGATTAAAATATTAAAAACTATGTTTTTGAGTTTCCTGATGTAGCACAAAAATATATGAACATAACTGTATATAGGACAGATATTTACGGTTCTTTTAGGCAGCACCAAAAAACAAAAAGACTATTTTAAGCTGTCTGAGGTAGTGAGTCAACATGTCACACTGGGTCAAAGGTCAGGGAGTAAAAGTGTGTTTTAAAGAGCAACATGTCAAAGGGTATTATTGAAAACTTTAACAAAAGACTGTTATGTGACAAAGAGTAAGTACATTATTTTTACGAGTTTCAGATTGTTCATCATGTCTTTAATTTAACATTTCCTTTTTTTCCTTCCTGTCTCATGAAGCTGTTACATTTATTGTGTGGAGATCAGGGAGATATGTTACTGTTACTGTCATAACCATTATCATTACCATTGCATTAATCATCATTTCATCAAAGCATTTATTGATGCTGTTGGTATTACGTTAAAACTTGTTTTACAGGTGCTATCATAATCCCATATTAACCTTTATTCCAGGTGCAGTTATAACTATTTTTATACACATCTTGCAGTTTGTGCTTTTAAAGAGTTTAAGCTCAGTCTGATAATTGATGGTCAGAAGCTTCGTCTGGCGCGATGTCGCGATGCCGATCTATTGTGCAAAGTGACTTAGAGGTATGGAAGGATTGCCTACACGCTTACAAAACACACATGATACAAGTATTCATTATTATCTTTTATTCGTTTATATCCTTTTTATTGAGCTTTGAGTAGTGGCATTTGATTAAAGCATTTATTCAATATATTACACATATAGTTTCAGTTAAATTGTTACACATATGAGAGTCTGGGTGTGAGCTTTAGTAGGCGAGAGGTGAGACAGAGTGCAATTGAGGTCGAGACATCCACACACACACACACACACACACACACACACACACACACACACACCGTAGGTAGACTTATATTCTAGGTTAGAGTTCAGACATATTTTGCTTGTAACTGCATTTTGTGCCTGCATAAGTGATAGTTTGCTGCAGGACGTGCGTCTGATGTTCCAGGGATAAGTGAAAGCAAGACGAGCTACAGGAAGCACCTGGCGTGGAGACGATGTTCTTTTCAAACTGTGTCAAAAGTTGTCAACAGAACATTTGTGTTTTTAACTCATGCAAGTATCTGCTCTGACGCAAGAGGGGGCGTAATAATACCCTGATGTTATAAAAGCAACTGCTTGTGTGCTTTTGGGCGGAGATCGACGCTGATTGTGTAACGGTGTTCATCTCCCTACGCATGTGTTCATTAAAATCATCGTTTGACCTAATTCTTCTGGACCTTCGTTGTTTTGTTCTCATCCTCAATATTCTGAATACGCGACAATTGTTTTTCTTTTAGGATCAATAAGAGGCCAGAATCTCCTGGACCTGAACCCAGCTGTGTTTCCTTAAAGAGCAACAGGTCGAAGGATTTTGATATAAACTTTAAAGGCTGTTCTTCTGCTGCTGAGAGGTAATGTGTGTCTAGATGTTGTTCCTGACTCTGTATTTTTGAATAAATCCTCATGTTTAATATCAGCTCAGCTCTTTTTCACACACATTTCTATGTTGGTATGTGAAGCGGTGTGTGTTGGAGTGTTTCCACAAACACAGCAGTCAGAGTGGAAAGAGTGGATGTTGTAGGAGGTGTTTGTGTAGTGAAGAGGCTGAGTGTCTGTAGGACTCCAGCTGCTCCAGCAGGTGTCTCCTTTGTGCTTTGCTTCAAACACAGTGTAGGGAGGAGCTTCCACTCAGGTGTTTCAGGTGTTGCTGGATGGAGGAGGACAAATAGTTTTTCCCTTCAGTGACACTTCAGCAGCTCAATGTTCTGGGAGATGTTTGTCTTTATGAAGGTTTATGGATTATTGTTCTTACTTTGGTGAAACTGAGCAATACATTTTCCATCTAACATTTAAAGTAAATTTCCAGGTGAATAAAAGATCTGCAGCTGCAGCCTCTGTGATGTTTCACAGTCTGAAAGTAACAAATTCAACCAGAGTTCAAACAAAGGCTTAATATACGTGTGTGTTTGATATAATGCCAACAAGTACAAACAGGTGTTCTTACAGGTCTTAATCACAGAGCTCTGATAAGTCTGGTGACTTTCACACTCAGCAGTTTTGCTGCCTTTTATTTTATATTGGCCTTTTTAAAGCCCTTCAAAGTCTCCCACATTCATACAGAGCTTTTAACACCAAACTCCTTTACAGTCCTTCTCCTCTCACACACGATCACACGACTGATTTGTCTGCAGCAGCTGTGTTACTGCTAGTATTTTATTATGTGTGTAATCTCCTCATATTGTTCCTGTGGTTTAGTTTGACTTCCTTCTGCAAACTCAGCTGCTCTGTTGCTGATACACGTCTCCATGAATATGATTGATCAGATGCTGCCAACACCATGTGTTTCATGTGAGCGCTCAGCTGAAAGCCTGGGTTGACTTATCGAGTTAATAACAAGCTTCACGTGACTGTGAATGCTAAAGTGAATCAGATAAAGGAAAGAGACCCTGCTAATGTTGGACTCACTTCTTAGTGTAGATCCCAGGAGGAAGTTCAACATAGCCATTCTTTGTGCTAGCTCGACCAAACCTGAGAGCACAGTGCAGGATAATGATCATCATCTGTCTCTGTCAAGGACATTTAAAATCCACAAATAACAAACATAATTATATTTGAATATTAAAAATATGTTTTCACTTAAAAAAGCATGAGCACACTGGTGGATTACAGAAACATGAAAACTCGTTAACAGTAAAGTTAATTTAGGCGTAAGATTTTATCATTGATTTTAAAGTCTCTGCTGCAGAGAGGTGAGCTGTTAGTAACAAGAACTCTCTGATTTAAATGATTTTGATGTTTCCTGGTTTCTAAAATGCATCTCTGTAGCAGAGCAGTGTCTCCAAGGACACACAGGCTCAGCTGTAACTGTCAGTTTATCTGGTTTTAAGACACATTTGGACTCAATTGGCTGTTTTTAACTATGTATTTTAATCAGAGGTGTAAATCTAGACCTCACACATCTGGATCCTAAACTATGATAGAAACAGCTGCTAGCAGTGGGTAGTTTGACTTTGATACGCTGCTCTAGAAAGCAAACAAAGGTTTGTGCAGCTCCTCTTCAGAAAAGTGTTCAGAGAGCAGCTGCTGTATTAGACAAAGGCTCGTCGTGTGAGCCCAGATGTGTGTAACAGCTGGATGAAGGAGAACCATCACAGTCGCGTCTCCATCCCGCCTTTATTAATGAACTTCCTGTTGCTTGCAGATGACAGGAACACAAAGTGTTTGTGCCACGTGATGCTGCAGGATTTGTTAACGTGTCCATGATGGTAACATCTCCTCGTCTAACTGCAAACACATGAGCGCTCCTAACGGCAGCTATCACAGCCACACAGGCAGACTGTGTCTCACTGTTGCATTCAGGGACATTTGTTTTCCTGTAAAAAGCTGAACTCTAATCTAAGAGGACTGTTACTGACAGGAAACAGCTGCATTATCTGCAGTCTGTGTGATCACAGCTGCTTCAATCACTTTATCAGAGAATTGATCATTGAATAAAACATGTTTGTGTCTGCAGAGGTCAGAGGTCACAGTCTGCAGGATCCAGCTGTCCGTCGGTGAGGAGTGACTGGTCCAAAGATTACCCTCCAGACTTCAGTGCTGAACCAACGAGGTCAGAGAACTGTGATGACTCCTTTACATGTTTGTGTTTTCCTGGATAAATATGACCAAAGATTCATTAAAAAGATAAAAATCTTAGACTTTGTCCTGTAGCGCTGTGTGGCAGGCAGGATTGGACCCAAACACAACAGGATGAAGTCAAAGAGGCAGCTTTATTTCAGCTGTGAACATGCAAACAGCAGAAATAAGGAAACATAACTGTAGGTTAGGTTAGGTAAGGAAAACACGTCTCTGCCTAGTCTTGAAAATCTAATCTTATCATCCATTGTTCTTCTAGGGCCTCTTCTTCTTGTGGCCTCAGCTAACTGCTAATATTTAAATGGCTAACATTAACATGTGTGCCAGCCAGGTTAACATTTATGATGAACTATGATTAATTAACTGATGTTGAAACTGGAGCTTTACTGACCTCTGAAATTCCTCCTAAAGTGTTATTCAGTGCTGTGACAGTCAGCTGCTTCAGCTGCTGCTGGGATGGGCTGTGGCAAAGAGAACAGAGAAAATCTAAATCAGAGTTTTTCTCTGAATTAAAAGCAAGGAAACAACAATATATTCTACATGGTGAAACTGATGGTTTCTGGTGTTTGGGTCTGTTTTTCTGTATTTATGCAGATAAAGTGTAAACTCAGATGAATTATACCATCAAATGTTAAAGGAAAATATCAGGATGAGTGTCTGTGAGCTGAGAAGGACGTGAAGCGAGCAGTTTATCCCAGAGCTGAAGCTGCTCTGTGTGCAGAGATGAGCTCAGATTCCTGCTGTGATTGATCAACAGTCACAGAAATGTAGACTTGTAGTTATTACTGCAGTATGGTCACAGCAGATACTGATAAACATGTATTATGAGGATGGATGATCAAGTTTCTCACTCTCTCCTTTAAATCTCAGTTTTTTCTTCTTCACAGTTTATCTGTTAATTTATTAATGAATAACACTGAAAGAGTTTCTGTTATATTTCCCCTTGAACATCAGCTTATTAGGGCGGCATTAGGAAATAGCCCCCCTCCAAAGAATGAATAAATGAATGATGATAATAATAAAATGATTCAAAAGCAGAGCTCAGAGTGGTAGAATGGTCAAACATGGATCCACGGGTGGTTCAACTGCATTTGGTGACGTGACTAAAGCAAATCTTTCAAATAATCCCACCATCAACGGGATGTTGTCTCCTTTACTACGGTTACTTTACTTGGTCGCCGTGTGAATTTCTTTGAAATGAACCAAATTCTTTTATTTGTCGGTTGTTGCATATTTAACCTCTACAGCCAGGAAAGGAGGAGATGAGGCCTCAACAATGTTGGGTTGTAGCTGTGGTTCAGGTTAGAGTGAGTGTCCATGGAATAAATGTAAGTCAGTGAACTGGAAACATGACTGTGTTCAAACTTTGTTTTCCTTTTTATAATGAGTCTAATCAAAGGTGGACAGAAGTATCTCCACTGTGACTTTTCTGTGTCACCATCAGAGCTTCTGCACAGTGTGGAGAAAGATCCAGAAGCAGAGCTGGACTGCAGACAGCCAGTCAGAGCAGCTGTGTACAAAGTAAGACTGAACATCTGTCTGCTGATGGACTCATTTCTGAAAACTGGACTTCTTGTGTTGTTCAGACATTGAAGAGTTTTCTTTCTCTTTAGTCTCATTGTTTTTCTTTCTTTCAGCAGATGTTGGTCTGCAGGAGGTTTTAGATGAACATAAGATCAGTCTGAGGAGGAGATGTGAACGTGTGACTGAAGGAAGTGATGAAACAGGAAGTAGAACCCTCCTCAACACCATCTACACTGAGCTCTACATCACAGAGGGACAGAGTGAAGAGGTTCATACCCAACATGAGGTGAGGCAGCTGGAGACAGCTTCCAAGATGGACGCCCTCCATGACGCTCCAATCAGGTGCCAGGACATCTTTAAAGCCTTACCTGACCAACAGAGACCTATCAGAGTGGTTCTGACCAACGGCGTGGCTGGTGTTGGAAAAACCTTCTCAGTGCAGAAGTTCACTCTGGACTGGGCAGAGGGCTTGGAGAACCAACATGTCAGTGTGGTGGTTCTGCTTTCATTCAGGGAGCTGAACCTGATCAGAGATGAGCAGTACAGTCTTCTGGAGCTGCTCCATGTTTTCCATCCAACATTACAGAAGGTCACAGCAGAGAAGCTGGCTGTCTCTCAGCTTTTGTTCATCTTTGACGGCCTGGATGAAAGCAGACTTTCATTGGATTTCACCAACAGGAAGCTGCTGTCTGATGTCACACAGAAGTCATCAGTCAGCCAGCTGCTGACAAACCTCATCCAGGGGAATCTGCTTCCCTCGGCTCTCGTCTGGATAACTTCCCGACCCGCAGCAGCCAATCAGATCCCTCCTACATGTGTTGACAGGCTAACAGAAGTACGAGGCTTCACTGACGCCCAGAAGGAGGAGTACTTCAGGAGGAGATTCAGTGATGAAGAGCTGTCCAGCAGAATCATCTCCCACATGAAGACATCCAGGAGCCTCCACATCATGTGTAGTATCCCAGTCTTCTGCTGGATCACTGCTACAGTTCTGGAGCACATGTTGACTACAGAGCAGAGAGGAGAACTGCCCAAGACCCTGACTGACATGTACTCACACTTCCTGCTGGTTCAGACAAAGAGGAAGAAGAACAAGTACCATGAGGGACGTGAGACGAGTCCACAGGAGCTGACGGAGGCTGATAGGAAAGTTCTTCTGAAGCTGGGGAGGCTGGCGTTTGAACATCTGGAGAAAGGAAACATCATGTTCTACCAAGAAGACCTGGAGCAGTGTGGTCTGGATGTGACAGAGGCCTCGGTGTACTCAGGAGTTTGTACAGAGATCTTCAAAAGAGAGTGTGTGATCTTCCAGAAACCAGTCTACTGCTTTGTTCATCTGAGCATTCAGGAGTTTCTGGCTGCTGTCTACATGTTCCACTGTCACACCACCAGGAAGACAGAGGTGCTGAAGATGTTTCTAAAATCAGAATCTTTCACCAAGATGATTTTCAGTTTTTTTGATGACAAAGATCTCCAATCACTTGATGTATTTCTGAGCAGAGCCATGGAGAAATCCCTCCAGAGTAAAAATGGCCACCTGGACCTGTTTGTTCGCTTCCTTCATGGCCTCTGTCTGGAGTCCAACCAGAGACTCTTAGTAGGTCTGCTGGGTCAGACAGAGATCAGTCCAGGAACCATCCAGAGAGTCATCAACAACCTGAAGAAGATGAACAGTGATAAAATCTCTCCTGACAGAAGCATCAACATCTTCCACTGTCTGATGGAGATGAACGACCTCTCATTATTTCAGGAGATCCAAGAGTTCCTGAAGTCAGAGAACAGATCAGAGAAGAAACTCTCTGCAATCCAGTGCTCAGCTCTGGCCTTCATGCTGCAGATGTCAGAGGAGGTTCTGGATGAGTTGGACCTGCAGAAGTACAACACATCAGAGCGGGGACGACTGAGACTGATTCCAGCTGTGAGGAACTGCAGAAAGGCTGGGTGAGTCCAGATGTGATCATTAACATCATTGATCAGTGTAGGTTAGTAGTTTAATGTTGAAAATAAAATCAGATTGTAACCACAAAGTGTTTGTGTCCGTACGCTGCAACCTTCCACACCATTCCTTTATTGTACAGACTCAGCAGCAGCTCCATGGATCCCAAATCCAAGAGTGGAGAACAGATTTGAAGTGTGTCACATCCATGCAGTCACAGCTGTTTCCACCATGTTTCCACTGATATTGATCCTGTTCAATGACACGTTTCATATCAGTGAATATGTTCTTTAGGACGTCCACTGACATGTTTAAGTGTCCTGCTGGAAATCACTCAAATCATCCATGAAATCCATGAAAAATCCTTTTAGTGTTTCTAACTTCACCCTCTGTCCTCTCTCTCTCTCCATCCTCCTCACTGCTTCTTTCACTGATAATCACACAAACATCGTATTCAGCTACAAAATAACACAATAATATCATCTGATGATCATTATTATAAGAGCAGGATCCATATTTGATATCAGAGTAACACACTGCTTGGTTATGTGCAGTCATCATCAGTGACTGTGGGTCAAACAGAAGCTCTCTGATTGGTTGCTGACCTTGGTCACCTGTCCACTCTCACCTGTTTGTGTTTGCTCTCTCTTTGCTGTCTCCATCCTCTCTCTCCTTTCTCTCCCTCTCTGTCTTTGTACGTCACTCAGGTCCAATGGAAACAGTGACCTTTACAAACCAATCAAAGACAAACTGATCCATGTCAGGTTATAACAATATTCAAAGTGAATACAGGCTGCTGCTGGACACAGACAGGTAACATCATTTTGACTTGCTGTCACCTGGATCTGGACTCATAAACACTGAAGCCCTGAACAGGAATACAAATCATTTTCTGCCAACTAGCGACACAGCAGCAGATAATGGCTCAGAAAGCTAAAATGAGCCAATCATTTCTGTGTTTAGTTCCCCTGAAATCAGATCTGATATCAGCAGCTCTGAGTTCATTCATCATTATTGTCCAGTGATGAGATTTCTGCTCCGTTTGGTAACAGTCAGCAGGTTTTTCCTGCGTGTGGACGTGAACAGTCGTACCTGACAGCAGGTAGCAAACAGAGATCATCTTTCCAGCTGGAACTCTTCACTGAGCTGAACTCATTCAAAATGTTCTGGAGTCAAAACAGGAAACAGTCCAAATGTGTGTCTTCACTCTGACTCTGGATCAGATCTCAGTGACAGACTGTGGACATTATGGAAGCCTAAATGTGACACCATCTTCCTCCTTCATCTGCAGATTAAAGCCAAACAAAGATTCTCATTAAAAGTCTGCAGGTCTGAGAGAGACTCAATCGTTGTGTCATGTCAAACACAGTAAGAGGAGCTGAAGCACAGATGTGAAGAGCAGATTCATCAGATTATGACCTCACTCTGTTTTGTCTTCATATACATTCAGTCTGTGTTTATAATGCAGATTTTCTGCTTTTATAATAACACATTTTATATTTTCTATCATCACAGACTGACTGAGTGTCTACTCTCAGAGACTCACTGTGAAGTTGTGGCCTCAGCTCTGAAGTCCAACCCCTCCCATCTGACAGAGCTGGACATGACTTGGAACAAGCTGCAGGATTCAGGTGTGAAGCTTCTGTGTGCTGGACTGGAGAGTCCAAACTGTCGACTGCAGACTCTGAGGTGAGTTCACTGACTGCAGCTGTTGTTGTTTTTCTATATTTCAGGTCTTTGATGTTTGAAACTTTCTTTAGATCCTAAATGTTCAGGATGTGTCTGAAGACAAATGTGAAGAAGTTTGAGTGCTTTCAGAAATGTTGTCTTTCCAAACGACTGAACAACAGTTTTTCCTTTTGGCTCCAAACAGAAGTGACAGACTTGAGCAGGGTTCATTTAAAGGCTGACAGAAGTGGAGTGGTGACGGGGAGATGTTTGACAGGACAGTGTTTCAGCCTCCACAGGTTCATGTTGTGCTCCATCAGTCAGTGAAGATGAAGTCAGTGCTGATGAGGCTGTAGAGTGTGTGAGGGATGTGAATGAGGATGATGAAGATCTGATAATAGCAGATAAAAACAGGCTGCAGAGACTTTGAGCCATACAGGGCACACAGTGTGTGTACAGAACAGCTGAAATCATTATGGAGGCCTCACTGGAATATGGAAGCATCACAGTACAGCTTCAGTGAAGCATTAAAGTCTCTGATATGAGATGAGAAATGAAGCAGCCAGAGCTTTTTCATGAGTGGAAACCCACTGTGACTGTGAGCTGCTGCTACAGCCTCCAGATTAGCCAGCAGCTCATCCTGCTCAACATTTCCTCACCAACTTTAATGGAAGTGTGATGTTTTCAGCTGGAGTGATGGTCAGGGTGGCCTCCCTCTCCTCTTCTTCTCCTCTTCCTCTTTCATTTGTAAAGCCACTTCTGCTGCTTTCATTCATTTGGAAGTCCTGTAGCTGAGTTTGGGAGAGACTAACAGCCTCGGCAGCAGAGGGGAGAAAGGCTGTAACACCACCACTTTACTCTGTTCTACCTGTCACATCATTTTATCAGGAAACAAATATGCTCATGTTTTTACTATGTTTGTCTTGAAGATGTAAGAAGATCACATGGTGCTTTTTCTTATTGTGTTGGTTTGTTTGCTGTCTCTTGGATGGAGCCCAGCTGTGCGTGGCCCCTGGGCCTGTGGTCAGAGTGTGTGCTGGATAATCCGGCCCAGGATGAGGCCAAACTGACATGGGATGAAATGTCTGTCACATAATTGAGCTTTGTGAGAAATGTACGACTTTAATGTGAAACATTCAGAGTTTTTTCTCTTGTTGTGTTTGTTTGAAGCTGCTTCCTGTTGGCTTCAGCTGTTTGGAGTTTCCATTTTCTAAACTTCTACATTCTGAACCTTCTTCAGCTCTGAACAGATGATGAAACACTGAATGATTTCAAGCTCACACTTTGTCTAATAAACTTACATCTTTCATTCTTTATACAGATTGATGAACTGTGGTTTGTCAGAGATCAGCTGTGATTATCTGGCAGCAGCACTGAAGTCCAACCCCTCCCATCTGAGACAGCTGCACCTGAGTGACAACTACAAGCTGCAGGATTCAGGAGTGAAGCATCTGTGTGGTTTCCTGGAGAGTCCAGGATGTGGACTTGAAACTCTGAGGTCAGTCAGCATGTTTTAGTTGTGCTGAGATGAATATGATGTGAAAGTTGTGCTGACACTAAACTGCAGACATCAGGCTGATATTATACTGATCCACACTGAGGATCTTCATGGTAAAGTCTGTTTTCTTCTTCTCTGGTTTAGTCCATTGACTGCAGCAGAACAATGTTCACATTTCAAACAGTGAGACTCAACGTATGGCCCGCGGCCCACACGCGGCCTGCCCACCTTCCCTGATTCAGAGAGAGGGGACCCTGATTAACTGTGTAGTGTTCTTCCTCACAGTTCTAAGTATCAGACACAACAATGAATAATCCACAGCTGACTGTCTTTAGCAGGTCAAAGGTCACGGCACACAGCAGGCAGTGGGAAATATTATAACTCTGATCATTCATCAGCACATATCCATATGTATAAAAACAAAGCTGACACTGTGAGACTTGATCAGAGGTGTGATCATCACAGCAGAGGCCTTTGTGTCAAAGTCACTGAGGATCAAACAGAAACACATGAAGCAGATTTTCCTGTTCTGGCTTTTTATAGCAGATAACCTTCAAAATATTCTGCAGTCCATCAAAAACTGAAGCAAACCATGAATCAACATGTGAACATGAGCTGATGCTGCTGAAGTGAAGCAAAGTTACAGAGGTTTGATTACAGACACAGCTGAGAGTTTGTAATCTGTCATCATTTTAAAAGGTTTACATTTCTTCAGTATATCCACATTTGCAGCTGCTACCTCAACCTCCACTTGTCCAACACAACTGCTGTCCACTGCCTCCATGACATTGTGATTTTGCTGTTGGTCTTCTGTCAGATCTTCATCAATCACTTCTGCACGGGGCACACCTTCAGACTCTGCAGCTGCATAACGAAAGCCTGTAAGATAAAATTAGACATAAGGTAAATGTACACCAATATTCCAATGACAGGTGTGTGATTCATCTGGAAGTTATGTGCGGATTAGTGTACAGTGATAGCAATTTAGTATGTTTTTAGAGGGGGGGGGTTGTTTACCTCCGATGGGTGCTCTTTTTCGCTTCCGTTGCGTACGCCTTGAGTGCCGGTCCGAGTCTGATACAGGTATGTCGTCATGCCCCATGTGCAGTGTTGGTGCCCAGTCTGGATTTGTTACATCCATTTCATATGCTGGTTTGCCTGCAATAATGCCAAATCATAAGCTACTCAGTCGACATGATGTGGTTCTGCAGCATCACACATTAGCATGTTTTATCTCATTATCTATGACCTCAGCACGTTGAAAATAACACTAAAAGCCTTTCAAGAGTGATATGAATTAATTTAGAACTCACCGGAAAGAAAATGCCGTGAGCAAACCAACAAAAAGCTGGGGATTGCAGAGAACTCGATATCCGCTCGTCTCACCGCTGCAATCCAAGCCTGACGTCTTTGTTTAGTAATATCGGATACATGGGATCCCTCACGTTGCCTCCAGGATGGAAAACGATGAAAAGAGAGCCCGTTATCCAGCTTCTTGCCTTCACGATCGTGTGATCTAACGTTGCAACCGACAACACAACACGTACGATCCATAGCTGAAATGGTATCCTTTGGCTGGCCTACTGTCATGGCGGAAGGGGGCATGGCCCATCTCCCGTGACATCACGCTCCAAAGCCCTATAGGTGGGAAAATGTACCATGTCGACCAATCAAAAATGATATGGAAACATGACATTTGGTTGTTTAGCAAAAGGGGGAAGTTTTAGGAGTGACCGGCAAGAGAGAGCGAGTGAGCGAAAGAGAGAGAGAGTTTTGATACGTGAGAGATTTGTGACGTTTACCGTGTTTGCTCTCAAGTTAGTTTGTTGTCTTGTGTATTTAGTGTGTAGCTGTTGTTTTGTTTTGTGTGTGAGTTCTACTAGTGATCGTCACAGTTGCTGCCTTAAAGCCAACAAAGGCAGATTGCAGTGTAAACGCTGAGTGACACACCTGCTGTCAGACCTGCAGGTTTATCCCTGTGCTGTTCTCATATGTGTTAGAGTGACACAAACTATTGTTTGACACCTGATTGTTCTGTAAATAGTTTGAAATGATTATATGAAAAACGTCTGAGCCTTGGCTGCATTTTTTGGTAAATAGTACCATATAACTTTGTTGTTTGCAAAACGTGTGCGTATTTTTAAAAATGTACAATCTCTATTTGCATTTCAAGTTATGAAGATGATTCGTTAAACATGTGTGTGGTTTTTACAGTCAAAATATCACTTTCTACGTGTATTTTAAATTTTGTCTGAATTTAGATAAATTGTGCTGATACAGTTGGTCAAAATGAGAAAATAACAGATTGGCAAGATAAACTGTTTTTAAAGGTAAAATATAGAGGCCACATCAAAAGTAGTCAAGAAGGGTTAAAGGCTAAAAGCAAAGTTGTCACCAAGTACTGTTTATATTTGTGTGTATTGCTGCAGCTTTTTTGAGTATTAATTTGGTGCCTTTGTGTGAAATAATGGTATTGTGAGTGATCCATATAGTCACAAAGAATAGCCACTTGTTTCTGTGCTACCAAAGTTCCCCGGCTTTCATTCAAAATGTGTTTATCGTCAGCACCTGCACATTAAACTACTTAAACATTATAAATGTCTTCAAGCTCACACTGAGGCCTGTGGGGTACTATCAGCCACTGAGACAGTACACACATTTATATGTGTTTGTATATGAATATTTCATACTTTAAGACTGCCTGTTTATTTAAGGGAGATGAACAAAATACATTGGAATTGTACAAAATAATATCATGGATGATAAATTAAATAGATTTTAAGTAGATGCTTGTGCATTCTTAAAGTCTTATATGTTGAACTGAACTATGTGATCTGTTCAAAGCCTTAATCTTAATTTGAAGTGAAATGTGCATTTTGAGTTTATACACTATGTATATAAGGCGACCGTTTCCTTTTGCAGTATTTTTGTGTGGTGTACTTTTCTATGTCTTAACAAAAGGGGAACAAAGGTGTTTAAGTTCACCTAGGATGATGTGTTTTAATTTTCACATGGTCTTGCTTGAATTTGACCCTGACAAAGGCGTATGAACTCTGTCAGCTGTTTGGAGTTTCCATTTTCTAAACTTCTACATTCTGAACCTTCTTCAGCTCTGAACAGATGATGAAACACTGAATGATTTCAAGCTCACACTTTGTCTAATAAACTTACATCTTTCATTCTTTATACAGATTGATGAGCTGTGGTTTGTCAAAGATCAGCTGTGATTATCTGGCAGCAGCACTGAAGTCCAACCCCTCCCATCTGAGAGAGCTGCACCTGTGGGGAAACAACCTGAAGCATCCAGATGTGAAGCAGCTGTCTGATCTTCAGCAGAGTCCAGACTACAGACTGGAGACTCTGGTGTAAGTAGAGTGATGGAGTGAGTGGGTGGTGCTGTCAGCAGTATTGTACTAAACACAGTCAGTATGAAACAAAGATCCAGTGTTTCCTGTAAAGCTGCAGCTTCTCAGTGAAGCTGTGAGAGGAGAATGGTGACAGGCTTCAGGATTGGACACAAACACTTCCTGTTTCTGACCTTTATGGTCACCATAGTAACGGCTGACACGCTCTGATCAAACGCTGTCAACAGCCAATCAGCTCTCTGAACAAAGCAGCACGCAGACCAATGACTGCATTCATTTCCAAGTTTAAAGCAGTGAAGAACACAGTCTGTAGGTGAGGAAGAATTTAGTGAGAGCAGATGTTTGGATGGAATTCCTCCAGTTAACAGCTGGAACCGTCCATCTGGATTGTTGGGCTTGTTGTTGGGGTTCCTACAGAGCTCAGAGTGGACACACCAAGGTTCTTCTAATGAATGAAAGTCCAAACTCAAACTAGGAGGGAAAAACATTTTCATCAACTTCAATAAAAATCCAAAGATTAGAAAAAGTGAAGCAACAATGAGTCCTAGTACAGTCCCAGCACTGAAGTCCCTGCTGCTCTTTATACTGGATGTGCTGCATCACTGACTGACAGCTGATGAAGAGTCTCTGGAAACACTCGTTTATCTCCTCTGCTCTTCCTTCTTCTCTCTGCAGGTGGAGCTGGTGGTAAACAGGACGGTGTGTGTGCTGAGAGAGGAGGAGCTGTGTCCTGATGATCCAGAGAGGTTGAAGCAGCAGCAGCTTGTGTGTAGAGACGCTCTGACTGGGCCATGTTACTGGGAGGTGGAGAGGAGAGCTTCATCCAGCAGTGACTGACAGAGGAATGAGAAGAAGTGCAGATGACTGTCAGTGCTGCAGAGTGAACTGCTCTGAGAACAGCTCCACTGTCAGACACAATGTAGAGTCCAGCATCATCCCTGTGTGTCCCTCTGGATCTGACAGAGGATCATCAGTGTATCTGGACTGCTCTGCTGCTGCTCTGTCCTTCTACAGTCTCTGCACAGTCTCTGTCTGACTCTGGCTTCAGACCCTCCTGGATCAAACTCACCTGGAAAGACTTTCAAACATCACTCAATAGATTTGAATACAGAATATATTTGATATATACTGTAGATGTACTGTAGAGTTGCAGTTTGTCACTTGTAAATACAGTCTGTGAGCAGCTGTGAGCTGAAAGATCTTTCTAGAAACAGGAAATGTTTTCACTCTTCTGTTGCTTTTTCATATATTTCCACAACATTAATATTGATCCCACCTGTCTCACCTGTTTCATGCTTTTATACATAATAACAGGACACGTGTGATCTGAGCGCTGCTGTGGTTGCTGTGCTGCACGTCTTCATTTAGATAACAGAGACATCTAGTGGTTCAGAGGGAGAACTGCAGGAGGTGGAGCTGTGTTTTAGCATGGAAAACTTTCTATCTTTTAGGCGCAGATACAAATATGACAAGTATCAGTGTGAGATACAAAAGGTCACATCAGTCAGCAGAGGGAACAGTGATCACACAGCAATGTAAGAATAGAAACATAACAGTGAATCTGGACATGTATACAGATGGAAGCAAACAAACAGGATGTAACACTACATTAAAGCCACAAATGGGAAGAAAACAAACACAAAGGAAAATATATTTGATCTCAGGAATCCAAATCAGATGCTTTAGAGCAGGGGTCGGCAACCCTGGGCACGCGTGTCACAGCTGGCACGTGAAGGGTTAACTGATGGCACGACCATAGCTGGACTGGCCATCGGGCATACCGATGATGATTTTTCGTTTTTCTGGGCCAATGATGTTTTTTTATGATTTTTTTTTTTTTTGTAACGGTATAAACGATGGAAGGTGGTGGATTGGCCGGATGCTGGTCGATGTGTAGAAATAACTCAGTTGTTTGGTGGTGGCTATGGCGGAGCTTCCACAGAGGCAGCAGGTGGATGAGGGAAAGGGGAGGCAGGAGGAGCAGAGACCCGAGGCGGCCGCCGGTCCGAGTGTTGGCCCCCTTGAACTTTCCCACATTTTGTCACATTACAGCACAAACATGAATCAGTTTTATTGGAATTCCACGTGAAAGACCAACACAAAGTGGAACGGAAATCATACATGATTCCAAACATTTTTTACAATAAATAACTGCAAAGTGGGGTGTGCGTAATTATTCTGTCATGGAAAAACACACTGCCATCAACTGTTTTGTTTTTGTCAAAATCACTGTAATATAATCACTGTACCTTTATATACATGTGACTTATATTAATGCTGCTGCCCTCTTGTGGCTAAAGTGTAATTATGTTCTTGTTATTAGGGAAAACATTTGAGAGTAACATGACAAATGAGTCAGCACTTTGGCTTCAGCTTAAGAAATCCTCATTTTTATGTCATCAGTTATAGTTGCATGTATTCATTATCATAAGTTAACCTTTAATATTGATGTCTTAAATTGATTTTACTTAAACTAGCAATAATTTTATGGTTGCATTAAATAAATGCATCACTAATGAATGAACTATTTCAGTAATTAATTTAAAAAATCTACATAATCAATTAAAGATATATATTAATAATGAATTATCCATTAATTTCATTTAAAATTTTTCAATATTTGTTTATATACAATTCAAATTAGTTAATTACATATTTAATCAATTATTGGTTTGTTTTCTATTTTGATTATTTTACTGACACATTTAATGAATTATTTAATGATGTATTTATTTAATTCACGTTGCTACTCCTGGCCCTGCATCGCTGTTCATAAATACATTTTATTTGTCAGCTTCACCCATCAAAGTCAGGGGGCGGGGTTAATGCTGATCAAGTCAAAACCATTGCTTTGGTCTGGTGGGCGTTCTTTTAGTGGGCTTTTCTGTCACGGCCTGCGTGGCAGACTATGATGAGGGGAAGGACGACCCAAATGCCAACACGTTCTCACTCCTGTATGGAGGACCACAAGAGCCACGCGCATCGAAATAAAGAATTCTGTGCTTAAGTAATGAATTATAGAATAAATTCTGCATTTGTAAATTCATTTTTGAATTCCCATTTAATAAACTGATTTTTGAAATGCTTTTAAAAACTGCATTTCAAAATCCTTTTTCCAATTGCACTTTAATAAACTGCATAAATTGCATGAATGAAGGGATCCTGCAGCGAAACGGAGAGCCCAACCTCTGACTTAGTGCCTGTTTACTCAGTCTGACCACCTGTGAAGTTAACGCGCTAACGTGGCTAACGCTAGCATCACCACACGTAGCCCCGTTATTTTAAGGTCATCTTAGCTCATGAAAGTTTAACGTCGCAGCTGTACGAGCTAGCTACGTGTTTTGTAAGCTGCTGTGCTCTTCACAAATAAAGCTGGAAGCAGCTCAGACTATTAGAACCAGCACTGAGGCCTGTTACATTTATGTTAGAGCAACAGCTGCAGCCTTTAAACTAGCGATTAAAATGCTGACAGTAATCAGAATCAAAAACGGTTTTATTGCCAAATGTTGAGCAGGTTTACAACATTAGGAAATTGCTGCGGTGCTTCAGTGCAAACATACTGTCATATAACACTTAAATAAAAATAAAAATAAGGATTAAAAGTGCTAAGTAGATAGATATATACATGAGTGCAGGTGGTGATCAGGGCCAAACATGGAATGATGCAGTGAACACAGCGTAGGGTCACGTGGTAGTGGTGGGAACAGTCATACGGTTATTGTTCATGTGTCCAACAGCAGAGGGGAAGAAACTGTTCTTATGGCGAGAGGTTCTGGTGCGAATGGACCGGAGCCTCCTGCCTGAGGGGAGCAGGTCAAACAGACTGTGTCCAGGGTGAGAAGGGTCAGCTGTGACTGAGCTGCACGCCCCAGTGTCCTGGAGGCGTACAGGTCCTGCAGAGATGGGAGTCTGCAGCCAATCACCTTCTCAGCAGAGCGCACAACATGCTGCAGTCTCTGTTTGTCCCTGATAGTGGCTCCAGCGTACCACACGGTGATGGAGGAGGTGAGGATGGACTCGATGATTGCAGTGTAGAATTGCATCATCGATCATATAATCCATTGTTTCAAATTAGATCTAAAACTCCCCCTTTTGACACATCTTCATGTGTCAAACAAAACCACAACTAGAAAATTAAAAGAAAAAGGTTCATCAGATCATTTCTCAGGAAACCTCAGCGATTCTCCTCTCGAGTATATTTGCTCCGGGCCTGCAAACCTGTGTTTAAATAATAAAATCAGTTTAATTATCATGTTCGATCTTTTCAGCTCCTGGCTCCACCCAGAGCCTGCATCCCCAGAACGACCTAGAAACAAAACCTGTATATTAGCATCAACTTCACATTTAAACTCAGTTCCCCCCCTGTCCTTCCCTCACTGTGATCCACTCTGTGCTATAAGAAACTAAACTTAAAACACAACAGTTATCAGTCATGTGCTTCATACAAAATGTGCGTATGTTTTAGTTTCACGTTGATCCTCTGAGTGTCATGGTACTTCTTTTAATTTGACTTTATCAAATCGAACCAAAATAGGTTTGCTGTCTTTACTTTGCTCGTTTCCCTCCAGCACCACCTCGTATCACCTGCCCTTTCCCTTGGACCAGTGTTTGTTGTTCCATAACTGGATTTGGAATGTGACAAGTCCACCAATCCCCTATATAACTCCTACATTTGGCTTTGGTTCTGTTTTCCTTCTATAAAATGTCATTGACTTCTACAGTGGCCTGCTTTGGTTAATGGTAACATCAGTAATATCAAACATTTTCTCCCCTTCAGCATTTGGCATTTTCCCAACAATATAATGTGACACCATCATCTAAACCCAGTCAATAAAACAACATTTTCTTAAAGCAAACATCAGCAACCCAAAATTAGCCGCCCAAGGGTGGAGTCTGCAGCTCCACTCTCATGTGAACCTTTCGGTCTCCCTCTCTCTCTCTTGTGCTCCTGCCAAAAGCAAAGCAAAGCATCCACCCTTTTCTTACCGGCGTCGTGAATTGTTTGTCAACATCTACTCATCCTAACGCTGGTCCAGTCTTTGTCACGGCTGCACAGCAGACAAGTGGAGCCTCACGCGCAAAGCATCAGAGTCTCCACCCTCATCAATATGAGCTCATTTATTTGTTGTTTCTTTTGTTTTTAGAAAAAGAGTTCTTTATGATCTTGGACTGGATTGACTCGCTGCAATCCTTTAGACAGGAACTCGCAGGTTCCCACAGGTGACCTTTTCCTCAGCCCATTGTAATCTGGAAAAGCTCACCTTATATTTGCTCTCACAACAATGTTTTACAGCGCTGTTAATTCAATCTTGCAGGCCTGCTTAGAACAAAGAAGGAGGAAAAGAGAGCTGATTATTAGCTCATCAGAGCACAAAACATCATCACCAAAGGGGGCGACACCTGACAGTTTTCTCTAAGTGCACTGTTACAGAAATAATGAGCCGCTCCTCGACATGTCCATGTTTAGTAAAACTCCCTCTATTGAAATAAGAAAACAAGCCAAAGCTAACTGACAGAATGAACCCATCACTAAAACAACAACCCCAAAAATCTTCATCACAGAAAAGTTTTGCTTACTAATCCAACAATATGTTGTGGGAATTAGAACTTTCCGGGTCATAAAGCTTTTGCCCGACTCTTGGCTTAACTAATACTGACATAGTCTGAAATCAGACTTAAAGTCACTCCCTCTGTTCATTTAGGATAAATGTATCTATATCTGATTTAGGCTAAGTGCCTTTTGTTTAGATGAACTGCTGGACTTCCAGACCAGCAGGTTTAGGGAAGTCTTTATGGGGTCACACTCTGACCCCCCCCCCCCCCCCCCCCCCACCACACACACACACACACACACACACACACGCACGCACGCACGCACGCACGCACAGGCAAGGTACTCTTTGTTTGTATGTAGACGTCATATGTTAATGAACGTCATATGTATATTCATGTAACCTCAATAAAAGAGCAGTGTTACGGGGGAGCGGACGAGAGCAACTGGGGTGAAGCGAAGGAACGGCGTTTGTCCGGTTCTCTCCCGTGCACGGGAAACATGAAGAACTTTGCCTACTCGTGTCTTGCTTTGCTATGTAATTAAATTGTCCTTAACGTTCCAACGAATAGGTTTATGCTACAAACCTATCACTGAGGTTAACTACACAACCCCTCGCCACCTCCTTATACACAGGAGTGAGTACAAAAGGGTTCGTACGGACGCTTCAGCCGGCCGTCCTTCTGCTCGACACTGTTAGCTGAAAGATGATCGGATCATCCTCTGTCCTGTATTTAAGGCTGAGAGTCTTTGTCCAGTCTCTTTTCCACAGCTACTGTCCACAGCACTGATCCACCTGCAGCACAGCCCCACTCAGTTGTTTTATGATTTACTTTGTGCACGTTTCCCTTCCACTGAGCTTACAAAACCTCTGACAGGAGAAGTCAGGCATGTGTTTCCCCCACCTCCCCTTTTAGGCAGTAATAAAATAGAAAACAAACAATCAAACAGGCTAAAGCTAGAGCACAAGCAAAGACAGCACCGGTGACTAAGTTCTCCCATACTGGACGTACGCTACCACGTGGGCTCAAACAGCAGCACATCAGCTCAGTTTACATACTGTTGACATCTTCATCAGAGGATCAGCAGGGAGCGCTGCTGAGCTGCAGTCGTCTCCACCAGAGTGACGGAGCAGGAATCACAAACAGCACAAACCCACCGTGTTGTTTCCACCCTGTTCAGGAGATCTGAGCCCCCATCCCTTTTTTTCATGTTGCAGCTCTGCACTGCAGGCCCTGAACGCCTCCCGGTTACCCTCAGTGTGCTTAGAGTTTAATTTACAACCGACGAGCTCACAGATCATCTGCAGGCAGGTGAACGAACCCTTAATGTGAGGATAATAGCAGAGCTGAACTGAGGTCAGAAATAGTCAGGAACGGTGTCGACACAGTGAAGTCAGCTGTTTGGGAATTTGTCTGATTATCAGTTTGGGGGGGGTCGGTGTTAAATAACAAAGGCGGTGTAGGATGGAGAGAGGAGGAGGGAGGGAGCAGTGATGATATGAAGTCAGAATACACATGTGGCAGACATAAGGGGGTCAGACAGGAGCAGCATCAGTCTCTGCTCTATTTTGTTAATAACGTAGAAAAATAATTTTGTACAATCAAGCTACATCGACGGACGCTTTACCTCACGTACCCTAAAATGAAAAAGTAGTGACAGTAAGACGGAGGCTGCACATGACACCATGACTGAGTTCACAGCTGTTGCTTTGATTCTAACGTTTAAGACTTTTGGCATCGACTCCGTTTTAATAAATGAGTGCTGGGAGGCGTCGTTTGACTTCAGGAGCTCCTGCGATGCTCCTGCGATGCTCCTGCGATGCTCCTGCGATGCTCCTGCGATGCTCCTGCGATGCTCCTGCGATGCTCCTGCGATGCTCTTACTCTGCGGGAGAAAACCTAAAACCAAAAGTAGCAAACATGGAGCGATATGACTCGTTTAGATTTTGGGAAACGTGCATCGACAGGTACAGTGTCCTTTTCCCCGCGTCTTTAAAAATAATTCATGCATAGATCCCCCACTGAGAAAACCCTTTTATATACTTTCTCCTTTGTACACATTTTATATAGAACTATATATAATATCATTTCTCTATATCTATATTTTCAGAAAAATTCTTTCCACACAATAAAAAACAACAATTAAACAAATGCTTCAAACAAAACAACAAAAAGAGAGAAGATGGAAGAAAGAAAATCACGACTGAGGCCAGTTTGGCACTTTGTCATGAGAACATGACAGAACTCTGTTAGTTGACGGTAAATAGCGATACTCTATTTTTCTTTCGTTTTTCTTCTCCCTCGATGAGAAATGAAACACAGCAGTACTTACTTGGCACCTAAAAATGCTGGTAGAATGAAAGATATCAGTGTTTTCATAGTTATATGTTTAGTGTACGCCTCCCGCCTCCAGACTGCTCAGCAGATCGGGAATTTTTAGAGAAGAGCAGGAGGGAGGCGTGTCAAATGAGAGGAAGAGAGCAGTAATAAAACACGGATGTAGAAAAGAGAAGCATAATGTGCACATAACACACAGGAGATGGAAAAAGAGATGACGCCAACGTAAAAAAGAGAAAACAGCGAGGAGCGAGAGAGCATTCGTCCCTTTGACAAATGTTGGAGGTCTTGAGCCTGGAAACAGCAGACCGTCTTTGAAAACAGTATCTTTGAAAGATCTGAGTCACCCACCCCAAACTGCTCATCTGCTGCTGGACACTTCAGTTGCACCTCCACATGCCACCAGTGGAGGGAGCTGCCAAGTTTCACAGCACATGACGCAGCAGGTGTAGTTGCTTTTGGAGAAAGAAGAGAATAAGAGGACAGAACGAAGGCCCAGCGCATCATCTGGTGCCGGGGTCACGGCCTGCGGGGGAGCGCGTAGTGGTGGGAAAGAGCACGTCGTGCAGGCTGTGAAGATGAGGGACTAATTCCAGCCAAAAGGCCACTTTGTTAGCTCTGTAGTTGTCTCTGACACGAGGTTTCAAACCGATGTGAAGGTACTGCTTGTCCTTCCAGTTGAACTTGGTCCAGATGACCTCCTCGAAGCGGTTGGGCTTGGTATGAATGAACTCGGTGTCCTGAGGGACGGGCAGGTTGGGGTCCCTGGTGGAGCATAAAGGTTAAACGTTTCAGTTCAAAGTTATATTCAGTCTCCATTATAAGTAACATGTGGCATCAATACACTGAATACAGACAGGAGGCCCATTCTCTGTGCAACCTTTAAACTATCTAAGACCAACCGGCTGCTCTGGGATCTGGATGCTTTTGGTGAACCAGTATGTTCAATTCTTCAAAGCCACACGGAAATTAAACTAGCAACCTAGATTCAAGTATTCAACATGACTAGAAGGCTGTCAGAGAACATACAGTAACGTGTACAGTTTACACTACTGTGACATGAGGCCTACCCAGTCTTTGCGAAGTTAGTCCAGTAAGTCATGACCACAGCGCTCAGCATCACATCGTTCTTGGAGAAGTTGCACGGGAGCAGGTCCGTGGCACCGATCATCGGTACGCCGAACACGTAAGGTATCTCGTCTCCGTGCGCGGCGTCGGCCCACTCGGGCCGCGTCTCGGTTTGGCAGTGGTGGTAGAACGTGTAAAAGTAAACTGGGGACTGAAACTCAGCATGGAGTTTGGCAGTGGCCACAGCTGGTGCCACCCACTGGTGGTCCGTAAACATGAAGTGAGTGAGAAATCTAGAGAGGAAAAAAAGTCTTTCAGATAACAGAAGGAGTGACAGGCAGCAGAGAGGAAGCATGACTGCATTATCCAAACATGTCTGTACTGTGACTGTGGTCCGGCTGTGAGGGGTTCGCAGGCCGATCTGTCAGAAACACCGACACTGAGATTGGGAGCCCACTACCTGGGGGATGATAGCATTACTGCCCACAGAGCCTCAAAGGTTAAGGCGCAGACACGCCGTGATGTGGATGAGTGGCTCTCTTTAGCACGCTTGTCTTGTTTGATGCACTTCACTGGGCTCACATGTTACTGATTACATTCTTTACTCGCATGTTTTAAACGCTTAAAGCACTTTCACAGGTTTTGATATTCTTTTGAAAATTCATGTGAACTCAAGCTGTCAGAATTGTAATGTAAGCTTTGATAATTGTCCACATTTGTCATTTTGACGATTATCCGTTTATTTTAATGAATACAGCAAACAGAAAAAAACGAACAAATCAACAAACGCGGCTCCTAATGAGACAAAACCTGATGATGCTGCAAAATGCAGTTAAGTGAGAGGAGGCTGTAAAATGGAATAACTGAAAAAGTGGCAGTGTACAGAGGTGGCGTCCTCACCCTCTGGGTAGCCGTAGAGGTTGTCAACAAAGTTGGAGATGGTGTAGTCGAACGCCGCAGCTGAGATGCCGTCGTTGTCCTCACTGTCGTCCACAAACTTCAGCCCCTCTCCCTGGTTCACTCCTATCAAGATGTCATAGTTTAGGAGCTCCCCCTGGTGGAGCAAATAAGGAAGAACATGCTGAGTGCTGGAACAGAGCCTGTGTGCATCACAAGTCTACAACAGGAAGTGCAGCTGAAGCACAGCTTTGTGAATTGGCAGCATTTCATTTCCCAGTAAACAAAATAAAGATTAGCTGTTGCCATGAAATTCCTACTATAAACTGTAAATACTGCAATATATGCAGGGTTCATACACATTTTTAGGGTCAAATTCAAGCACTTTTTAAGCACATTCAAGGTCAATTTTCAAGCTTTTCCAGCACATTACCAAAAAAGAAGCATGTTTCACTTTGCATCACCTCAGTAAGACCATGTAAAAATTTAAACAAATCATCTGAGGTCGATTTAAATGTCTTTTGTTCCCCTTTTGTTAAAAGAGCAGCACACAAAAATACAGAAAAAGGAAACGGTTGCCTTACATGCATATAGTGTACAAACTCAAAAAACACATTCCTCTTAAAAATGTGCAAATGTGAACAAATCAACTTGTTAGAGATCTTCATCTCCACTGTAAATAAACAACAAGCCAGAGAACAAGAAAACTGCACCAAACACCACAAACACCAACAAATTAATGTCTTCTCATCAGACATTGAAGCTTCTTTCCTGTGTGACATAAAAAATAAGAGACAGATGTTTGTTTGTTTTTTTAACTAGTTAAGCACCCACGTTCAGTCATCCACCCATTCACGCACACATTCACACACTGGTGATGTAGCTACAGCCACCCTGGGGCGCCACCAGGCCCTCTGACCACCACCAGTAGGCAACGGGTGAAGTGTCTTGCCCAAGGACACAAAGACCAAAACTGTCCAAGCCGGGGCTCGATTACAAGGCGAACTCCTAACTCTTGAGCCACGATCGCCCAGTGGGGACATGGGGACATTTCAATTTCCAGCAGGAAGCTCCCCCTTTTTGTTAAACCCTTTAGATCAGGGGTCGGCAACCTGCGGCTCTTTAGTCCTTATAGTGCGGCTCCGCGTGGTTTGGGAAAATAAATTAGCTGAAGTGTATTTTATTTATGTTAGTTCTTTTTTTAAACTTGTAGTTCTAAATTGGAAGATTATTGTGATTTTGCAATATACAAATAAAATTATATTTTCTTATTTTTTCATCGCTCAAAATAAGCGTCACACTCGCGGAAGCCGGTGTACCCGGCGAAACGCCGTGCATTTATCGAGCCTTTCAACCCCAGATAGGCCAATTATGGCTCTTTGGCTCTTTGGGTCTTAAAGGTTGCTGACCCCTGCTTTAGATGAACAGAGTTTTTTAATTAAATACATAATCTTTAATAAATGTTCTCTTTTATAAAAAGTAGGATAATTAAAAAAACTTTTATTATACCTCTATTGAGTAGAAAAAAAACCGTCTTGTTTTCTGTCGTCTGTTATATAATATTAGGGATGTTTGTGACAATTAATTTCTTAATCGGCTGGACTAACCAATAGTCCACAACCAGGAAACACTGAAATTTTAAGTTAAGTTTGAAAACAGTTTAAAAAAAAAACACCCCATTCCAAAATGTCTTGTGACAATCTCATTGGCTTAGGGAGTGATGATGTCATAGATCTTAAGAATCTTAAGTCCTTTGATGTTTTTCCTTAAGTAGGGGTGAGAAACAGCAAGTTTTAGTTCGTTTCAGCAGCATCTGTGTTTGCAGCCTACAAAACGTTCACCACAAGCTCTTCAAAGTCATCGTATAGAAACTCCAACATGTTTCCAAGAAAAAAACAACCAATTCAAAAAGATTACGCCGCCTCTCCTTCCTGGCGTGGCCGGCCAATTTCCCCAAATGGCGTCTCATCCTTCCAAAGGGCGTTAGAGGAGAGTAGGAAGGAAAACTACCTTCTCCAGAAAAAAATGCAACAAATTGAAGAAGAGAAACTTCAACTGGAGGACAAATGTAGACGAATGGAAGCCCAAAATAAAGAGCTGGAAGAAAGACAACAGCGCCAGCCGGACATAAACATTATTAATGAGGGCTGGGGAATCAAGTTTGCTCAGAGCCGAGAGCAGATTGTGCACCTCATTAAAGAAAACAGGCAAAAGAGTGCAGAACTAAAAGAAATGACCAACCAGCTCCAAGACAAGAAAACGATGACTGATAAGATACAACGGGATCTCCAATACATGGACCGAAAAAATCGGCTCCTCCAAAGACAGCTCCATAAAGCTGTGGAAGAAAAGAAAGAATTCCTCCAACAGAAGGAAGAGCAGGACAAAAAGCAACGAGACATGCAGCACGAACTGAAGAGCATGCAGGAAAAATACCGCATGCTGAAAGAAAGCCTGGATGAAACACTGCGCCAAAATAAAGACCTTCTTCAACAGAAAGAGCAACAGCAGGAAAGACTGAAAGAAGGAAAACGTATCGTCCAGGACTTTGAGTCTAAAAATCTAAAACTGCAAGTTTTGTAATCAGCTGGAGGACAAAGCAACTAAAGTGGAAGAAGAAAAGGACAAACTGGAGAAACGCTGCTCACAGATGCAGAGAAGGATCGATCAGATAGCGAGAAACAACTCCGAGCTCGTTAAGGGGATTTTGGTGGAATTCAATAACTTGAAGCGTGAAAACACTCAAATGCAGGCGCAAAAACAACAAGAAGACAAAATACATGAAGACCTGCAGCTCACGCTCCAAGAAATCCAGAAAAGAAACGAGCAGTTAGAAGACAAGCACAAAGAGGTCCAACAGAGAAATGCAGACATGCACAAGGACAAGCTGATACAGGAGGCAACATCCAAACAACTCAAAGACAAGCTTGAAGAACAACAAGCAACATTGGAAGAGGTGGAACAAAGATGTGAGAAACTTGAAGAACAAAACGCAGAAACCATCGATGAGCTGAGAAATCTCATCCTGGAGAAAAAAGCGCTCGTGGAAAAGTGCATGAAAAAAAAGAAAAAATGGTTCCACTTGTTCCGGAGGAGAGACGCTACTGCTTCCTCACCTGATGTAGCCTCGTCTTGCTCCACCTCTGTTAACCCCCCCAACCAGTCCCGGCCGTTGACTGTCCCCTCCTGAGCCTGGTTCTGCCGGAGGTTCCTGCCCGTTTAAAGGCAGTTTTTCCTCCCCACTGTCGCCAACTGCTTGCTCAGAGGGGATTGTTGGGCTTTTCTCTCCTCTGCCTTGTTTCTTCATTTACTTGCTTGTTTAACTTTTTTCAACTTATCTAAATAATAAACCAATTAAATTTATCCTTTGAGTATTTTTCATCTCATCTTTACAGAATCTTTCCAAAACATTTTCAAACATTCAGATCTGTCTTTTATTTTCTTCTTGAAGCCTCATAAATGGTGAACTAAAAACCCGGAACATGGTTTGAAACATAGTTTCAGCTGAAACTGGCATAACATGCTGTGTGTGTGTGTGTGTGTGTGTGTGTGTGTGTGTGTGTGTGTGTGTGTGTGTGTGTGTGTGTGTGTGTGTGTGTGTGTGTGTCAGGATATCACTAGTTAGGTCATCATGTTTAGACTCATTCACTCCAAAATTATTTAGGCCAAATCTTTAAAACAGTGTCATTTCATACACATTTTCAATTCACTTCAATCGCACAAATGCAGAAATAATTATTTGCAGTATCTTATTTATTATGAGAATGTCATGCCTGATCATTTGTACCTACACCACCAAAAATGGGGGCAAAAGGGAGGAGATCATGTTTAATCGGTTATAAGAAAAGGTCAGAAATATAAGTGCCGACATGAGCAGTGTCCACAGAAACCTCTGACTCTCAGCTCAAAGCTCATATAAACCATTTCTACAACCAGCAAACAAACAAAGACACCGAACAGTTAAAAGAGCAGTGACGTCACCACGAATCTGTGGTCAGGTAATATCCATGTTTTGATTGATGATTTTCTGGAGTTAAATGTGAAAATACTTTTTAATTTATTTAAAAGTATTTAATAGCATATAACACCCAAAACATGCTGGGTGTGGAAATAAAAAAATCAGAATTTCCTCTGTTTGAGTCACAGTAACTTTGACATAGTAACATTTGCAGTAAGTCCTAAATGTTCACCTTTAAAATCCCTCCCTCTGTTCATTTTGCCCACATCATGTTTCAGTGGTTGGCCTCAGGTTCTTCAGCTTCCTGACAGTCTGAAGTCAGCTGACAGAGTTTCACCTGCTAAATACACAGAAAATCTTGTTAAAGCCGCACAGTTTGCCCAACAGTAATATTCCCATTAAGCCCTTTCTAAACACTTTATAACAATGTGTCATCACTAAATTATAAACTTCTTCTCCAGATCTGCACGACTGCACTTAGTCACAGACTTTATTTAATTGTCCTGCGGCTGCTATCATATATTTTACCAAACAGTTCTTCTCACACAGTCACAGATATATTTCTCTCAATGCAAACTTCACTCATGTCTCAGACAGGAAACTTGAGTTTTTCTTTTTTTCTGTCCCCACTCATTCAACTAATTTGCATATTGAGTCACATCTCGAGAAGTTGCCCTGACAACAGAAATGCATATTCAAAAGATTGCTGCATAATTCAATTATTATTCTTTTATTTTTATTTCTACAGTCGTCACTTCTTTTGCTCAATCAGCTGGAAACCACTTCTAATTCACTATTTTAAACCTGCTTTAAGCTTCTAATCCCTGGTTGGTCCTCCCAGTCTCTTTTTCCTTGTCACAAAAGTCGCTCTATTGTCCTGCAACTTCCTGAGTTATTCCTCAGCTTCAGCCTTTAAGTGTGTTAAATCTACACCATTCAGCATTTATGTCATGTATTCACATTCATGAGTGTAAGCATGTCTTCATTGCGTGTATGTTGTGTATTCATATTAATATTGAGTGTAAGCTGGTCTTCGTTGCCTCGATGTGTTTTTATAATCAGATTTAATTCCTGCATCTTTGCGCTGAACTGTGGATTCAAACTGTCTCACTTCTGATTCTCTCCAAAAATAATTTCACATGTGACAATTTCTACATGTGTGTTTTATATTTTTCTATTCATTTATGTATTATTAGTTTATTTATTTCTTTATCTCTCTTACTTTTTTTCTTTACCTTTCTGTTGTGATGCTCTGGATGTTTCTAAACCCACAAATTCAGCCTCAACGTTCAACCCAACTTTCCTATGCTGTCACTTTAACACGTCCAGCCTTCACCTCTCACCGGTCCTCGTCCCCTCTTCTCTCAGCTTCCTGTGTGGCCTCCCAAATCAAACACAGGCCCAAATCAGCTGTTTCTTCTTCTCTCTTCCTCTTTTCTTGGCGCTTAACTCCCATCCAGTGGTTTCACACAGTCATGTCACTGGTACACTTTCCAGCTTGTAATTCAGAGCGCATGTTTCCATCAACATACATGCTGCTGGACCCTTCAGTGTTGTAGGTCAGTTGCACTGTCTTTTTGCCTGCTGTTAATTCTTCAAGTCCACGGTGTTGTTCTGTCTGTCTTCTGTCTTCATCAGGAGATTAACTGTCCTTTAAGCTTCTTCTCAGGATAAGGACAGGATGAGAGGTGAAGCTGTGACATTTTAAATCAAAGCCTGTTTTCGTCCCAATTCTGTTAATCTATCATTTTTCTGCCGTATTCTTCCAGGAGGTTGAGCAAGTCCATGGGCACCTGTATTAACACACTAAGACATTTATTTAATATCATTTTCATTACTATTACTTTGCACTTTCATTCTCTAATTCCTCTGTTTTCATTTTGAAACGTCTCTCACAAGCTCACAAGCTATATTCAGACTTCCTGCTTCACTTCCTGCCAGACACACACTGCGATTGGTTTATAAAGGCCTCTCTTATTAAAATACATAAAACAATCTAATCAGAAAATAAGCACTAAGAATATATATTTATCTTGTAACATTGTTTAAGTTAATGAACAATTGTGTTGAAAACTGAGATTACAATATCAATCAAGATCATTATAATGATGGTTTTTGCTGTAATTAAACAGTCATGTGGAAATGTGGCAACCACAGAACTTTAGAGGCCTTTTGTTCAATTATGTGTGGACTGTTTCTTTAGTCTCATACACAAATTGTCCTCAGTGTCTATGAGACTGATGAAATATCCATGTATGCTGAAAGAGACTGTGCTGGTCTGACCCCCTCAACCGAGGTATTGTGGGTAATGAAAGAGCAGATAGGTTGGCTAAAGCAGCTGTTAAAAAAGTAGACATAGATGTGCAGATACCATTGTTGAAATCTGAGGGGAAAGTATAGTTTGGACACAAAGTAAGAACTTCTGGAGAATGGCATGGGATAATGGAACAAAAGGGAGACATGGGGTACAAAACACAATAGAAGTTAAGAGGAGTAGTGGGTTAAATAGGCAGCAGGAGAATACAAACAGGTCACTGCTTCCTGAATGGTTCTCTTTTTATGATGGGGAAACATCCGACTGGGTTATGTGATGGTGTAATGCTATGGAGACGGTTGAACGTGTGGTTATTAGTTGCAGGAAGTATAGAAGTCAAAGGAGAGTGTTGAGGGTGGGAACTGGTGGTGAAATGAAACTTACGTTTGAAAAAGTGGTTAATCAGTTAAGTCCTGATGAGGTGAAAGGAGTGGTTTTTCATTTTTGAGAAATACTGATGTCATCAAGAGGATCTGAGGATCTGGAGGAGAAGTAAGAGTAAAAGCCAGGAGATGGCAGTAGTGCAACATTGAGGCGGCCTACATGGATGAAGTGAAGAATCTGGCATCGTGGTGCCAGGACAACCACCTCCAGCTGAACGTCAGCAAGACCAAGGAGCTGGTGGTGGACTTCAGAAGGGGTCAGCACAGAGACTACAAGCCCATTATCATCAATGGAGCTCCAGTGGAGAGGGTGCAGTCCTTCAAGTATCTTGGTGTCCACATCTCCTCAGACCTGACATGGGCTGCCCACATTCAGGTCCAGACCAAAAAGGCTAGGCAGTGCCTGTATCACCTACGACAACTGAGGAAGTTCAGGGTCTCTCCACAGATCCTCAGGATTTTCTATACAGGCGCTGAGAGCATCCTCACACAGAACATGACATCGTGGTTTGGGAACAGCTGTGTGAAGGACCAAAAAGCTCTCCAGAGAGTGATCCGTACAGCAGAACGCTGCTGCAGGATTGCTCTCCCCCCGCTTCAGGACACTTACACCAGGAGATGCCGGACTAGAGCAGCGCAGATACTGAAGGACCCGTCCCATCCTGGCAACAAACTGTTCCAACTTCTGCAATCTGGTAGAAGGTTCCGCATCTTCCGGGCAAGGACAGAGAGACTCAAGAGGAGCTTCTATCCCCAAGCCATCCGTGCCCTAAACACACACACCCGCACTCTCACATCATCTATAATTGACTGAGTCAGGACTCTTCCAGACACTCTAAACCAAGGCACAATGTACATTTCAATTCCTTTAATTTTAAATATGTTTATATTGTCTATCCTGTAAAATACTCAAATGTCTATTCATATTAATGTACAGAATTCACCTGCTTGCTGCTACTACTGCACATTCACCCAATGTATATACTACATATATATATATATATGTATATATATATATATATATATATATATATATATATATATATATACATATACATATACATATATATATATATATATATATATATATATATATATATATATATATACATATACATATACATATATATATATATATATGTATATATATATATATATATATGTATATGTATATGTATATATAATGTTTTTCCTCTACACCCCCCCCCCCCCCCCCCCAAATTTTTTTGCACATGTCGAGGAGCGTGTCAGGCTACATTTCACTGTGTGTTATACTTGTATAACTATGCATGTGACAAATAAAGAACCTTGAACCTTGAACCTTGAACATCTTTGGATGCAAGCTGCTGTTAAAAATGACAGAAGAAGAAGTTTGCTTGATCGTTCCTCAGCTCGTCTGTGTGAAGCTGAGTGTAAAGAGGCTCCTGCTGATAGAGAAACACTCTGACTGTTTCACAGAGTCAGACATGTTCAGACTGAATTTCAGTCAGAAACTCAGCATCACATTGATGAAGCTGCAGATTAATTGTGGTTAATTTCTGATTAATTTCTTTGCTGCCAGCTGAAATTTAAATGTAATTTAAAAGAAGGATTCAAGGTTATTGGGTTTTTGAACCCAAAGATATCACATGAACGTGTATGAATTGTATGATATGTCTCTTCTATTTTTCCATCCATCTGTTCGCTTCCACATCTCCTTTTCAGGGTCGTGGGCGGTGCTGGAGCTGTCATCTTCTTCTTCTATTTTTCTATGATCATATTTTGATGTTGACTGTGATTGGTTTTATTTGTTTCTTCGGCGGTTGTAGTGTTTTAATATTTAGTCTTTTTTCCATTATTGTAATTGTGTATAAAGTTTGATTTGAATGAAATTTACACTCAAATGCTTTCAGTGTTGCTGTGTTAAGTGTTTGCATGTCTAACGTTTGTATGGAAGACTGGTGGGGGAGGCTGTTACATCTTGCAGGAGGTCTCCTCTCTCCAGGAACTCACTCTGCAGGTGGGGGAGATACAGGAGAGGTGGAGGAAGAACTCAGCCTGGGTGTCTGTCTTGTGTAGTCTGGAGGATGAGTGGATGACAGGGTGCGTGAAGTTTTCTCTGTGGTGGGATCGGGTGGGCCGTCCTGGGCTCTGTGGGGCCGGGCGGTGCTGCTTGCCCCTCCCTTCCTTCCCTCCCCATCTCCAGCTGCCTCCCTCTTCCCGCTCCACCACAATCACCCACACATGCAGGGCCTTGGGGTAAAGGTGTGTCACCAGGGTGCAGGGGAGGCATCCCCCCCTCTGTCCCCTTCTGGCTGCCTGTGCCTCAATTTTATCCCACAACTTAGACATTCACATTACTCACACTCTCATAACACATACATATAGGACCTTGGGGGTGGGAACGCTACACAGCATCCAAAAGACCATCAGGGTGTACGACCTCACCCCTGGCGCCGTTGCCCACCTCTCAATTTTAAATCCACGTAGACATTGAGGGCTACCAGGAGGGGCTATGCGCTTACCTGCTGCTGAGTAAGTGCATATGAGAGCATGAGGGTGGGAATGGATGTTTGTATCTGTGTGTGCCTGTTTGTCTGTGTCCATATGTCAGGTCGGGTATCAGACGCCACCTCTCTGGGGACATCTCAGGCCCTCCAAGGTATGGAGGCCTATCTCCCCCCACCACTCCCCCTGCCAGTGGTAGACGCCCTCAGACATCGGTGCATTGGTGGTTCTTTGTGTCCGGGGATGGGCGCCCAGGTACACACCGGCTCACTCCTGATGGCTGCTTGTCGCTCGGGCTCCTTCGGGGGTGAGGTGCCCTTGGCCTCTCAACCTGGGGCTTTGTCACTGTGCACAGCTGGCTGCCGGCGGAACTCACGGCATGTCACTGCAACCCCCCCTTCTGCTCCACGGCTGACCCCTCATCTGGGACTCTCCTCAGCTCTTTCTGGGACAGTGGCGCGGCTGCCCCTCTGTTGGTCTTCCTTGGTCTCTTGTGTTCTGGGGGCCTCTGGATGTCTGGAGTTTTGATCTCCTCCATACCTGCTTCATGCCCTGGAGGACGGGGCTGTGGCCCCCCCACACCCTCTAGCAGATCATTACATGAAGGAACCTTTTAAAAACATTTTAAACCCATAATGGCCTGTAAAT
This sequence comes from Mchenga conophoros, assembly GCF_057382185.1. Lineage (NCBI taxonomy): Eukaryota > Metazoa > Chordata > Actinopteri > Cichliformes > Cichlidae > Mchenga > Mchenga conophoros. The sequence continues at coordinate 21,814,598 of NC_140528.1, read as the reverse complement.
AAACAGGGCCAATAAAACAAAAATATTTTTAATTTAAAGCATTTTAAACCCATAAAGCATAAGTGTCAAACTCCGGCCCGCGGGCCAAATTTGGCCCGCAGCCTAATTACATTTGGCCAGCGAGGCCATACCAAATTACTATCAGAGCTGGCCTACTGGTATTATACAGCTCATATATATATTGTTTAGGATTAAGCTTTGCTTGTTCCATATTCAGTTTTTCAGCAAAACTTGTTAGAGTCCGGGGTGGCTGTAGCTCAGGTGGCAGAGCAGGTCAGCCACTAATCAGAAGGTCGATGGTTCGATCCCAGGCTTCCTCCTGGCTGCATGCCAAATATCCTTGGGCAAGATACTAACCCCATGTTTGCCTACTGGTGGCGCCAGAGTCCGGCAGCCTCGCCTCTGTCAGTGCGCCCCAGAGCAGCTGTGGCTACAATGTAGCTGCCATCACCAGTGTGTGAATGGGTGGATGACTGAATGTAGTGTGAAGCGCTTTGGGGTCCTTAGGGACTAGAAAAGCACTGTACAAATGCAGGCCATTTACCATATAAGAAGAGATTCTTTCTTAAATCTGGAGGAAGATTTTTTTTTAAAATAAATATAAATGTTAGCCCGCGACCTTGTTCCTGTTTTGAATTTTGGCCCACTGTGTATTTGAGCTTGACACCCCTGCCCTAAAGGGTCACCTGGCCTGTAAATAAACAGGGCCAATAAAAAAAAATCACAAGAATAATACAAAAATTTCAGCCAGTTTATCTTAATACATTAACTTATTCTTGTGTACACAGTAATTCATAAATAAATAATGTATATTATCAATAAAGATTGATCTAAACAGTTTAACTGCTATGTGCAGATAAAGGTTGCATAGCTTTAAAACATTTGCTATCCAGCAAATATCAGTCAAACTCAACACAAAAGGAAACACAACAATCGTTCAAATTGTTTGGACCGGTGATCCAAATCAACTGGCGTTGGTCAAACAGATGTGTGGTAGACTTACTTTGAAGGAGCTGCTACCGACAAACCAGCAAATAAACACCAAATATTTCATCTGTGACATTTGTGAGGTTTCCTCAAACACACTCCGTCAGTCTTGTTGCTGTTGAACGACAAACTATTTAAAGATGTCGCGGGTTTACCTGGTCATATTCTCATTCACGGGGCGCTCGCCAAAACAAAAGCAAACCATTAACACCACGCCGATGCTGTTCACAGGACAGCAAGAGTAACGATCAGGAGCATCTGGTCTTCGTTATCGTTCCCCTCGTACGTGTTATTACTGCGATTTCAGCGTTTTCGCTTCACAACTAAAGTGTGCAGTTTACTTTGTGTGGACTCAAATGGAGTCAAGTCAATTAGCGCCACCTGTGGTCAAGTGCCATAGCCTACAGCCAGATTAACTTGTGACACACATCTGAGCCACGTTTGAATTCCTGTTTCATGCACAATACATTTGTAACTTTTCATTTTTTCTGTTTTTGTGTCTTGCAAATAAACCTTTAAACTGATTGAAATGATGTTATGCATTTATTTTTGGCCTTTATCTACGGTGGCCCTGAGAGGCCAAACAGACTGCAACTTAAGAAAACACCAGCAATAACAAAAACGCTGCAAAAGCACAAAAAACACAACTGAAATAGGAAAAAAGAAAACACAAATAGGAAAAAAGAAAACACAAATAGGAAAAAAGAAAACTGAACTGTTTCTGGGGAGACAATAGTAATCAGTAATAAACAGAGCCAGTGTGACTAAGTGGAGCTTGTGAGAGTGAGTGGATTGAAGAAAGTGAGGGACTCAGATGTGTCAGTTGGTTTGTCTTTGTTTGTGAGTGTGGAGGAGAGTTAGATTGGGTTGGTTTTAAAGCTAAGTTAAGAATATTCTGAGTTTCAATTCAATTTTATTTATATAGCACCAAATCACAACAACAGTCGCCTCAAGGTGCTTTATATTGTACAGTTTAATTTCCAAAACTTGCATATGATCTTCAGTTTGCAGCTGGACTATCACATAGCAGCTGGAGCAGTCTCACATGGAGGCCAGTCCACTGCTGCCACCTGTGGCCAAGTGCCATAGCCTACTACTAGATGAACTTGTGACACACATCTGCAGCAGAGGCTGAGTGGCTGCTCTCACACCTGGAGCATCCAAATCGACCCACAAACACGCTGAAAGATGCAATGCCATCAATGTGGATTGTCCAGACTGAGAGACCTCTTCCCTCTGACCCCTCCCCAAACCCTCAAACCCTCCTACCCACCTCGACATACAAACTCTGTGTGGCTTCACGTGTTCTGTTGATGTTTACATGATCGAAATAACTTGAACACAAACACAAACAAACAAAGAGGAAGACCGCACCGGAAGGAAACAACTACAAGTCCCAGCATCCTCTGTGTTTAGGGAGCAGCAGTGAAAGTGAAAGCATTGAGCCTCCGTTCAGAGCAGCAGGAGGAGGAAGGTGGAGCTGAGGCAGGTGAGTGTTAACATGAATATGTTTCTTCTTATGACATAAAATAATTCCACGCTGTTCGTGTCTGTGGGTGAAATGTGAGGCCGGTCGGCTCCTCTGAGCGCTGGTTTCCTGTAAGTAGAGAGGAAGTGAGTTTAGCTGAGCCTCCGTTTAGTGTGAGAGAGCAGGAGGAGAGTGAGAGCTATGCTGAGGCAGGGTGAGTGTTAACACCGCTCTGACATTACTGTGTCTCTGTGGCGGGAACAACAGGCTCCGTCAGTGGAGGCAAAAATAATCAGACTTTGGTTTTTCAAAGGAAACAACTTTATGTCGGAAGTTCCCGCACGCTCATTGGATAACGATGTGTCAATCTCGAGCTATTAGCCAATGAGCGTGCGGATTCACAGAAAGACCCGCCTTTATCACGGGACTTTAAAAACTACAATGGCGACAGAAACTCCGTGAGTGGAGTTCAGGGTGACGTTATGAAACTGTGACGTTTGAGCCACTTCCTGTTCTCAGTCCCAGCGTCCTGATCACCGAGGTTTCTGTTGCTCTGATATCTGATATTGATTATATTGGTAAACAGGCTGTAGCATAAACATCAAACACAGCTGAAGCAGTTTTTGGATGGTTGGCTTCAAATGATCCGTCGGTTTGAAAAGTAAAAACAATTAAAAAAAGGTGAAGCTGATGCAGGGTGAGTGTTAACACCAGGACTTTAGAGGGAAGAAGAGTCACAGCTCAGCATGTTGTTGACGGGTTGTTGTTCAGTCGGGGGAAGACATCTGAATCATTGCAGGGGGAATGGCTTTCACAACTTTAATGAATTTACTCTGAGTACATGATATGCCATAATTATCTATGAATTTGTTATATGTTAACACATTTCCGTCATTGTCTAAAAGGTGTAAAACCGTCCAAATGCCATGATCCATCCAATCCTTATAAAAGATGGATTTTCTTTTATCGTATACATCTGTTGTTCCAAATCGAATTTGTATGTGGAGAAAAAATATGCTTGTGTATCATTTTCCAGTACTGGAGAACCTGTTTGTGAAAATTGGATAATTTAATTTGGAAATTTCAAAGTCCCACTTTATAAGAAATTCAATGCCACCCAGCTTCTCCAAAATTACTTTGGGAAAATAAAACCAAATACTGTTTGAATTATTTATGAAAGATTGCAACCATTTGAGTTTGATGGAACCATCATTGCTTCAAAATCAATCGCATTCAAACCTCCTTCTTCAAATGACTTCACTATATCATTCTTCCTAACATAATGTTGCTTGTTTCTCCAAATGTAATTGAAATTAATTTGATTTATATTATTGATTAGACTATTGGAAACATATAAACATTGTGATGGATAAATCAATCCAGAGATACCTTCTGTTTTAGTAAGCAAGACACGTCCAAAGATGGAGAGGTGTCTTTGTAGCCTGTAATCTTTTTGATTTCTGGGTAATTTGCTCAAAATGTAGATTTTCTCTATTATTTGTGTTCTTTGACATTATAATACCCAAATATTTAATGTCAGTTTTAACAGCTATGTTAAGAGAGCTACTAGGTCACAATCACGAATAGTTAATAATTTGCATTTTCTAATATTCAGGTACAAACCAGAAGCCTTTGAGAAAATTGAAATTTCATTCATGTTCTATAAAAACTGACGATTCCTCGTCTAACATTAAAGCGTTTAGATGTTCCAAAAGGTAAAGAAGCAGAACTATTGAGTCAGAGTATAATAAAGAAATGAAATCTATGAAGTTTTGTTTACCAAAACCAAAATAGGGTAGAGCTTTTAAAATAAAAGGATGTTCGACCGTATCAAATGCCTTATAAAAGTCTAAAAAAAGAATCACACCATCATCTTCAATTAAGTGATTAGAATCCAGTAGATCTACAACCAATCTAATATTATTGGTCGTAGATTATCGATTAGTCTTTTATCTTTACCAGGTTTGGGAATAAGGGAGATAAGACCCTGTTTCATTGTCGTTGCTAACATTTCATTACTAATGATTTCAGTAATAGTTTTGAAGAAAAATTCTTTTATTTCTTTCCAGAAGAATTTATAAAAGATTGCAGTCAAGCCATCCTGACCAGGAGCTTTGTCCATTTTCAGTTTGTTTAAGGCTTGATCTCAGTCATCCAGTGATATATCAGAATCACAAATTTCTCTGAATGCAGAATCGATTTTTGGAGTATAAGGTTCAATCTGATCACAAAAAGTTAATGAATCAGCAATTAAATATTTTGAGGAGAATAAATTTGAGTAAAATTTATGTTTTTCTTCCGCTACAGTCTTATGATTTGTGCATTCCTCCCCATTTATGATTAATGTATTAATAGATTTCTTTTCTTGCCTCCGTTTCTCCAAATTGTAGAAATATGAAGCACTTTTTCAGCTTCTTCTATCCATTTTGCACGAGCTCTAATGTAAGCTCCATGAGCCTTTTTCTTGTATAGATCATCTAATTGAGTAAAGACAACAGGGATTTCTTATCAGGCTCTGACATAAAATGTCTATTACAATAGTTATTTATATCGTAAAGTAATTTACTTTCAAATTCCTTCTGTTGTCTACTTTTCATTTTACTAAACGTAATTGAAAATTCTTTAACTTTAAATGAAAAAATTCCCATCTATGTATGTAATTGCCAATTGTTACGTTGTTGTAAATGTTATGGAGGAGCTCTTTAACTATCTTAACATACCCGTCATCAATTAATAGATCTGCATTTAATTTCCAGTAATCTTTTTTAAACTGCGTTTTATTTTCAGGGTTAAGTTTAAAAGTAATAATACTGTGATCTGTCAACGGGGCTGCTGAGATGGAAACATGTGAAACATCTATATAGTAAAGTCGACCCAACCACAGTATGGAACGCCAGGAGTGCCATAATGAATTAATTAAATGCACCATTGAATAATAAATTAAATGTGACAATAATTAATTAAAATTTGAAATAATTAATTAAAATGGGAAATAAATAATTAAATAAACATTTTTTGACACATTTAATTAATTAATTATTTCACGTTTTAATTAATTATTGCCACATTTAAATAATTATTTAATGGTGTATTTAATTAATTCATTTTGGCACAGTTGACTCCTTCAGGTCTCACCATAAATTTATTTTATGTGTCAACCTCACCCATCAAACCCAGGGGGCGGGGTTAATGCTGATCGAGTCAGAACCATTGCTTTGGCCTGGTGGCCATTGTTTTTAGAAGGCGTTACTGCACACCAACAACTGCCATGTGGAAACTAACAGAACTGAACTTTGAAAAACCCTGTTTGTGTTTGTGTGTGGGATGGACTCAAGCGCAGACAAGGCAGCTAGAATACAGTTCCGTTTTTTACTATACAACACCAGGTGCAAATATATACAAGTGAGATGGCAGGGGGAATCCAGGGCACAGGGAAATCCGGTAAAGGAGCTCTTCACACACGAGGGACTTCATAAAAAACACAGCACACCAAGGGTTCCAGGGAAACGGAATTCCTGTTTACAGACAACAAGTGATTAATCCAAAGGGTCAGCGATACGAAAAGGCAACAAGAGACTAGTACTCCGGAGCTTACTACCGAGGTTACTCAATAGTCCAGCGACGAGATGTTTCCAGCCTCTGCCTTAAGTAGTGGATGAGTTTAGGCGATGAGCCACAGATGTGTGATTAACTTCTGGTGCAAGGGCCAGGGGCGGGAGCCCGCAATGAGCTCCGCCCTGGCGAGACACAGCTAGCGTGAGAGAGGTAGATGTAAACAAGAAACATATGTAGCCAACCTGAGTCAGCCGGGCAGACACGGGGACCATGACAGTTTGTGTCTCACCAAATACCGTTTTAATATTTTTTAGCCGAGAATGTAGCGGTTTAATCTTCAGATGTCTGGTCGGTTGGTCAAGATACAGCTTTTTTGCAAAAGTGCTTCGATGATTTCGGAGATGTCTGCCCAGCCCAGTCTCACGGCAAAGCGTGGGACAGACCCGCTCGCCTCGCAAGCAATCGAGCTGCTATTACCACCGACAAAGCGCAGGCCGGTACACAGCTGTAATAACCCCCGCTGCACACTGACTTCATTTACAGAGGTTATATTTATCGTGTTTTTATTTCCTGATGTTCGTATGTGTCATACGTGTTCCAGTCACCAATTCTGAATTATAACTAACATTAAAAACATGTTTAAGGAGGAGAGAGAGCAAAAAGATTCGATTAACATCTGATGTTTGGGTTTTTGTTCAATAATCAGCGTGACCTGATAAACGCATAAAAGAAATAACGTTGGTGTTTCCGTCATGTAGTAACTGTTAGGTTTAACTGTACAAAGGTGGTTCGACACTATGAAACACACACAGACTTCATGATGTTCGCCTCATTTTTTTATTGTGAATATTAATCATGAGGGTAAACGGCCCTGTACACCACGGAGCGAGGTCAGCATGTCCACCATATCTTCAGCTCTCTGAGTTAACCCATCAAACTAATCTAACGCTCATCTACGAATAATTCACGGCTCATATCAATATTATTTTACAGAAAATCATCCTTATTACTGCCGACTATTCCAGATACCATCAAATGTTAAAGGAAAATATCAGGATGAGTGTCTGTGAGCTGAGAAGGACGTGAAGCGAGCAGTTTATCCCAGAGCTGAAGCTGCTCTGTGTGCAGAGATGAGCTCAGATTCCTGCTGTGATTGATCAACAGTCACAGAAATGTAGACTTGTAGTTATTACTGCAGTATGGTCACAGCAGATACTGATAAACATGTATTATGAGGATGGATGATCAAGTTTCTCACTCTCTCCTTTAAATCTCAGTTTTTTTCTTCTTCACAGTTTATCTGTTAATTTATTAATGAATAACACTGAAAGAGTTTCTGTTATATTTCCCCTTGAACATCAGCTTATTAGGGCGGCATTAGGAAATAGCCCCCCTCCAAAGAATGAATAAATGAATGATGATAATAATAAAATGATTCAAAAGCAGAGCTCAGAGTGGTAGAATGGTCAAACATGGATCCACGGGTGGTTCAACTGCATTTGGTGACGTGACTAAAGCAAATCTTTCAAATAATCCCACCATCAACGGGATGTTGTCTCCTTTACTACGGTTACTTTACTTGGTCACCGTGTGAATTTCTTTGAAATGAACCAAATTCTTTTATTTGTCGGTTGTTGCATATTTAACCTCTACAGTCAGGAAAGGAGGAGATGAGGCCTCAACAATGTTGGGTTGTAGCTGTGCTTCAGGTTAGAGTGAGTGTCCATGGAATAAATGTAAGTCAGTGAACTGGAAACATGACTGTGTTCAAACTTTGTTTTCCTTTTTATAATGAGTCTAATCAAAGGTGGACAGAAGTATCTCCACTGTGACTTTTCTGTGTCACCATCAGAGCTTCTGCACAGTGTTTCTGGGGCAGATAACATTGCAGCATTATGGAGACATTATGGAGACAAAAAGAAAAGCGTCTGGACTTCTTTAAGTTAAACTTAAAGAAGTCCAGACGCTTTTCTTGGACTGTTGGTTTCAGTGTTGAGTCTCATTCACACACTCCCTCAGACTCTTCACACACACTGATTTGCTGACATAAACACACTCCTGTGTGCTTCACACACACACTGAGGACCATCTACAGACTGTGAGCTCCGTCTTCTTTGTCTTTGGAGCCGAACTCTGACAAAGTTAGGAATAAAAGTTTCTCCAGCGTGTGAACTTTCCTCCTAGACTCAGTCTGAGCAGTCAGACCACATATTTCTAAAGCAGCACATGAAGGTGTGGCTCACACACACACAGGTGAAGGAAACAGCTGCAGTATTAAAAGCTGCTTCACTGTCTACAAATATATGAACTGAATGTTTCTTTCAGGCTGTAAAAACCTTATTTATCCTCCATTACAGTCCTGCATTCAGAGCATTACTTCTGTTATATTAGTACATGTATTTTATTCTGATGAACACATGAAACTCTGAGCTGGATTGAATCCATTGAATCAGAGTCCAGGACTCAGACTAAACACACTGAATGTGTCCTGAGCTCGGCCGCTGTTCCACAGTAACTGCTGTCAGAGTCACTGTTACTGAGTTAGCTTAGCTAGCAGGGCAGCTAGCAGTTAGAGTATGAACTCTGTAAGCAGTCAGCTCGGTCCTGGACATGGTTACTGACATAAAGCTGCTCTCTGCAGCCATGTTTGACCTGCTGCTTTGTAGGACTACAGTAATGGAGGATTTGGAGGCTGAACTGGGCTCTGTGACACTTTTTGTAGTGAACTGATGAAAGCTGTGTCTCAGATGGATGTTAGTCCAACACATCAGACACGACCTCTGCAGCTCTCAGTTGATGTGCACATGAATGATTTGTGTTTCCTCTGCAGGTGAAGGTAGAAAGTGTGTGTGAGCTGATGTGAACTGAGCAGCATGGATCAGTGTGAGGACAGAGAGGAGGGAGTCCCTCCCTCTAAAAGCACTCTGTGTGGGGAACATGAGAGCCAGACCAAAGCTCAGAGGTGAGATGACCATCTCTAACTGTCCATGACTCTTCTCCATGTCACAGCTCAGCACTCACATCACTGCTCCATCATTATTCACACTCATACCTCTGTGTGTGTTGTTTTAAAGCCCAGAGCTGTGGGGCGTACCAGGCTCAGCTGGACATAACCCTGAAACTAATCCAGAGCCTGGACCTGAACCCAGCTGTGTTTCCTTAAAGAGCAACATGTCGAAGGATATTCATGTAAAATTTAACAAAAGACTGTTATGTGACAAAGAGTAAGTACATTATTTTTATGAGTTTCACATTGTTCATCATGTCTTTAATTTAATGTTTCCAGTTTTTCTTTCTGTCTCATGAAGCTGTGACATTTATTGTTTTTCTTTTAGGATCAATAAGAGGCCAGAATCTCCTGGACCTGAACCCAGCTGTGTTTCGATAAAGAGCAACGAGTCGAAGGATGCTGTTATAAACTTTAAAGGCTGTTCTTCTGCTGCTGAGAGGTAATGTGTGTCTAGATGTTGTTCCTGACTCTGTATTTTTGAATAAATCCTCATGTTTAATATCAGCTCAGCTCTTTTTCACACATTTCTATGTTGGTATGTGAAGCGGTGTGTGTTGGAGTGTTTCCACAAACACAGCAGTCAGAGTGGAAAGAGTGGATGTTGTAGGAGGTGTTTGTGTAGTGAAGAGGCTGAGTGTCTGTAGGACTCCAGCTGCTCCAGCAGGTGTCTCCTTTGTGCTTTGCTTCAAACACAGTGTAGGGAGGAGCTTCCACTCAGGTGTTTCAGGTGTTGCTGGATGGAGGAGGACAAATAGTTTTTCCCTTCAGTGACACTTCAGCAGCTCAATGTTCTGGGAGATGTTTGTCTTTATGAAGGTTTATGGATTCTTGTTCTTACTTTGGTGAAACTGAGCAATGCATTTTCCATCTAACATTTAAAGTAAATTTCCAGGTGAATAAAAGATCTGCAGCTGCAGCCTCTGTGATGTTTCACAGTCTGAAAGTAACAAATTCAACCAGAGTTCAAACAAAGGCTTAATATACGTGTGTGTTTGATATAATGCCAACAAGTACAAACAGGTGTTCTTACAGGTCTTAATCACAGAGCTCTGATAAGTCTGGTGACTTTCACACTCAGCAATTTTGCTGCCTTTTATTTTATATTGGCCTTTTTAAAGCCCTTCAAAGTCTCCCACATTCATACAGAGCTTTTAACACCAAACTCCTTTACAGTCCTTCTCCTCTCACACACGATCACACGACTGATTTGTCTGCAGCAGCTGTGTTACTGCTAGTATTTTATTATGTGTGTAATCTCCTCATATTGTTCCTGTGGTTTAGTTTGACTTCCTTCTGCAAACTCAGCTGCTCTGTTGCTGATACACGTCTCCATGAATATGATTGATCAGATGCTGCCAACACCATGTGTTTCATGTGAGCGCTCAGCTGAAACCCTGGGTTGACTTATCGAGTTAATAACAAGCTTCACGTGACTGTGAATGCTAAAGTGAATCCAGATAAAGGAAAGAGACCCTGCTAATGTTGGACTCACTTCTTAGTGTAGATCCCAGGAGGAAGTTCAACATAGCCATTCTTTGTGCTAGCTCGACCAAACCTGAGACCACAGTGCAGGATAATGATCATCATCTGTCTCTGTCAAGGACATTTAAAATCCACAAATAACAAACATAATTATATTTGATCATTAAAAATATGTTTTCACTTAAAAAAGCATGAGCACACTGGTGGATTACAGAAACATGAAAACTGGTTAACAGTAAAGTTAATTTAGGTGTAAACAAAGTGTCAAACATACTTAAGTAGAAGGACTGATGTTTGTGTTAAAATACCCTCTTAAAGCTGAAATACTGATTCAACTTCTTTCTCCAAAAGTTGATTCAGTTCATCTGGACGTAGCGTTTTGTGGGAGAAACGTTTCGTCTCTCATCCAGGTGACTCCTTCAGTCTCAGCTGACTGCAGGTTTCAATCTTATAAACAGGACATTTGCATAATGACTGAAACCTGCCCACTGAAGGAACAATGGGCTGTGAGGTCAGTTCCTTAATCTTAATTATGCAATTCTCATGACCATTGATCAACAACCACTGATCAATGGTCATGAGTACCATTCACAGAGAGTTGGGGAATGGCTGCAATCACAGCATGTAAGATGGTGACAGATGTACCCTTAGGCCCCCTCCTCAATTCAGAGATGGTCTTTCCCTTTTCACGTAAATGGCCTCCTTGACTCCGCCTTCAAACCAGCGTTCCTCCCTGTCCGGGATGTTACATCCTCATCATTGAAAGAGTGTCCACTGGCCTGTAGGTGTAAATAGACTGCAGAGTCCTGGCCTGACGAGGTGGCTCTTCTGTGTTGTAGCCAGAGGTTGTTTGGTTTCCCCGATGTATAAATCCTGCCAATCGTCCTGCACTTAACAGCGTACACTATGTTACTCTGTTTGTGTCGGGGGACCCGATCCTTGGGGTGGACCAGTTTTTGGCGCAGCGTGTTTTGGGGTTTAAAAGCCACAGAGACCCAGTGTTTAGAAAAAATGTGACTCAGCTGCTCCGACACTCCTGACACATATGGGATAGCTACAGGTTTTCTCTTAGGCAGCGGTTGTCCTTCTCTCCTGGATCGACTGGAACTTTCTTTAGGAGCCTTTCCAGCTTTGACAAAAGTCCAGCTGGGACACATTTACGCTACGTCCAGATGAAGAGAATCAACTTTTGGAGATTTACTTTCCTGGATGATTGAGAATGCATCAAGACGTTCCTCCTAAAGTGTTATTCAGAAAAATGACAAAAAAAGTTTTAAAAATAAGGATTAAAATATTAAAAACTATGTTTTTGAGTTTCCTGATGTAGCACAAAAATATATGAACATAACTGTATATAGGACAGATATTTTACGGTTCTTTTAGGCAGCACCAAAAAACAAAAAGACTATTTTTAAGCTGTCTGAGGTAGTGAGTCAACATGTCACACTGGGTCAAAGGTCAGGGAGTAAAAGTGTGTTTTAAAGGAGGTTTAAAAGCAGCGAGTGAAGGAGCCTGTCGAGGTAAATCGTTCCATAACTGATCAAATTCAGTTGGTGGACCTCTGTGTGAAATCAAGCATCTGGTTCGCAGAGAGGATAACCCTCACATGGGCTGTACAACATTATATAGGGAGACATTGTATTTTTATTTTATTTTTTATTCCTATTTATTCTATTTATCCCCTTTGTATATTTTATTTATATCTGTCTCTGTATTTATATATGTGTGTGTGTGTGTGTGTGTGTGTGTGTGTGTGTGTATATATATATATATATATATATATATATATATATATAAACAACACCCAGCACGCCCCTGCGGGCGGTTTATCCTTCAAGCTCGGGTCCTCTACCAGAGGCCTGGGAGCTTGAGGGTCCTGCGCAGTATCTTAGCTGTTCCCAGGACTGCGCTCTTCTGGACAGAGATCTCCGATGTTTTTCCCGGGATCTGCTGGAGCCACTCGCCTAGCTTGGGAGTCACCGCACCTAGTGCTCCGATTACCACGGGGACCACCGTTACCTTCACCCTCCACATCCTCTCGAGCTCTTCTCTGAGCCCTTGGTATTTCTCCAGCTTCTCGTGTTCCTTCTTCCTGATATTGCTGTCATTCGGAACCGCTACATCGATCACTACGGCCGTCTTCTTCTGTTTGTCTACCACCACTATGTCCGGTTGGTTAGCCACCACCATTTTGTCCGTCTGTATCTGGAAGTCCCACAGGATCTTAGCTCGGTCATTCTCCACCACCCTTGGGGGCATCTCCCATTTTGACCTCGGGACTTCCAGGTTATACTCGGCACAGATGTTCCTGTACACTATGCCGGCCACTTGGTTATGGCGTTCCATGTATGCCTTGCCTGCTAGCATCTTGCACCCTGCTGTTATGTGCTGGATTGTCTCTGGGGCATCTTTACACAGCCTGCACCTGGGGTCTTGCCTGGTGTGATAGACCCCAGCCTCTATGGATCTTGTGCTCAGAGCTTGTTCTTGTGCTGCCATGATTAGTGCCTCTGTGCTGTCTTTCAGTCCAGCTTTGTCCAGCCACTGGTAGGATTTCTGGATATCAGCTACCTCCTCTATCTGCCGGTGGTACATGCCATGCAGGGGCCTGTCCTATATATATATATATATATATATATATATATATATATATATATATATATATATATATATATATATATATATATATATATATATATATATATATATATAACAATTCTGTAACTGTAACTTCGGTCGTTGCTGTGCTTTTTGGAAGTCGAATTTCCCAGAGGAACCCACCCGAGGGATTAATAAAGTTCTATCTTATCTTATCTCTTATCTTATCTTAAAAACAGAGATTATCGTAGCCATCGCTCTCTCGCATGGACGTGGCAGTCTTGCTGTCTGCTGCGAATCCTCCCCGTACCTCCGTGACCTCGTCTGGTATCTGCTCCCTTCTCTGTAAGAGGACAGTAAAGGAAAACACGTCTCTGCCTAGTCTTGGAAATCTTTTTTTTTTTTTTTTTTTTTTTTTTTTTTTTATTAAATGACATCAGAAACAGCAGTATGCGACATTACGTGATGGCAGAGCTTCAGTTCATCCTTTGTCATTTTTTTTTTTTTTTTTTTTTTTTAATAAATAGGACAGGTGGAATGAATGAGAGAAAGAGGGGGAGAGAAAGAAAGAAAACCAAAGGGGAGAAGAGACGGTGAGAAGGGGGGGGAAGAGAGAGAAAAAAAAAAAAAGAACTCCTGGGTCACCTGTATGGAGAAAAAAAAAAAAAAAAAAAAAAAACAAACAGAGGAGACAGCAAACAACAAAGAGCAACATAATAATAGAGAAAACAAAGCACCATCACAATAAACTAGCTAGCCATAGATATCAATATTTACTAAATAATAAACGATATTGTGCAGCACGCAAGATAGACAGCGCACAGTGTGCTTTGAGGCAGCAGCCAAGAAAGCTTTAGTCCGCGTCTGTGAATACCCATGTGTGCATACCTGTGTGGATCAGCATGCTTGCATTCCAAAGGTTTCTCCATGTAATGATCTGCTAGGGAGTGTGGGGGGGCCACAGCCCCGTCCTCCAGGGTGTGAAGTGGGTATGGAGGAGATCAAAACTCCAGACATCCAGAGGCCCCCAGAACACAAGAGACCATGGAAGACCAACAGAGGGGCAGCCGCGCCACTGTTCCAGTAAGAGCTGAGGAGAGTCCCAGATGAGGGCTCGCCCAGCAGCCGCGGAGCAGAAGTCAGGGGGAGTTGCAGTGACGCGCCCGTGAGCTCCGCCGGCCCCCAGCTGTGCCTGAGTGACCGAGCCCCAGGCCGAGAGGCCGGGGGCACCCCACCTCCAAAGGGGCCCGAGCGAGCCCCAGGCCCCAGGCCCCGACAAGCGGCCGCCAGGGAGTGAGCCGGTGTGTACCCGGACGCCCACCCCCAGACACAAAGAACCACCAACACACCGACACCTGAGGGAGTCCGCCACCGGCAGGGGAAGTGGTGGTGGGTGGAGATAGGCCTCCAAACCTTGGAGGGCCTGAGGTGTCCCCAGAGAGGTGGCGTCTGATACCCAACCTGACATATAGACACAGACATACGGGCACACACAGACACAAACATCCATTCCCACCCTCATGCTCTCATATGCACTCACTCCACACTCAACCAACGTGGAGACAGACATAAAGAGACGCTGTACACACAATCACACTCCCCAAGCGTACTCTACAAACCGGGTCTAGGTACCCTTGCCCCTGGAGGGGGGAATTGCACCCAGACCCAGGTGGTGTTACCCTTTTCCCTGCGGTGGGGAGAGGCAGACCACCCCGACTCCGCAGCAGCAGGGAGGCCCCACACCCCAGACCGCAGTCGGACGGCCAACTCCTCCTACTAGCCCTCCCGCTCCAGCAGGCCGCAGAGAATGGGGGTGGGAGAAGACTCCAAACCTCCCTCCACCCGCTCATTGTAGTGTTGATGCATATGTGTTCTAAGGTGCAATTAAAACCCAGGAGGGCATGGAGCTACCTGCCAGAGAGCAGCAGGTAAGCGCATAGTCCCTCCTGCTAGCCCTCAATGACTAAGTGTATTTAAAATTGAGAGGTGGGCAACGACGTCAGGGGTGAGGTATACACCCTGATGGTAATTTGGACTCCGTGATTGTGCCCACCCCCAAGATCCTATATGTATGTGTAATGAGAGTGTGAATAATGTGAATGTCTAAGTTGTGGGATAAAATTGAGGCAGAGGCAGCCAGAAGGGGACGGGGGGGGGGGGGGGGGGTAGCCTCCTCTGCACCCTGGTGACATACCCCCACTCCAAGGCCCTGCATGTGTGGGTGGTTGTGGAGGAGCGGGAAGAGGGAGGCAGCTGGAGATGGGGAGGGAAGGAAGGGAGGGGCAGGTAACCCCTCCCTGGGGCCAGCTCCCCCGCTGACCCCAGTAGGCACTCCCACCCTTCGCGACCCGCCAGGGAAGGGGGGCCCAGGCCCATCAGACCGGGGCCCAGTGCAGTAGCGCCCTCCGGCTCCACAGAGCCCTGGACAGTCCACCCAACCCCACCACAGAGAAAACTGCACCCACCCCACCATCCACACATCTTCCAGACTACATAAGACGGTAAACGCCCAGGCTGAGATCTTCCTCCACCTCTCCTGTATCTCCCCCTCCTGCAGAGAGTTCCTGAAGAGAAGAAAGCTCCTGCAAGATGTGACCATCCCCCCCACCAGTTGAAGAGCCCCCCAGGCGGCTCGACGCACCGGCGGCACCCTGCTCCAGGGCCGGGCCCCCATGCACCCACCCGCCCACAACCCCGGCAACACACCAACCAGGACCCAAGCCCCCGAGGCCCGGCCCGGGCCCCAGCCCAGAGACGGAGCGCCCCCAGAACCTCACGCCCATCCCGGACCCACCCAGGGGCAGCCAGGTTGCCAGGTCAGTAACCCACGTCCGTCAGCACAGACCCTCCCCTAGCCCCGCTGCACGCAGCCGCGAGGAAACAGTCACCTGAGAGCCAACAGAGCCCCCAACCGGACGTGACCGCTACCCCGGGTTGAGCCCCCCAAGGAAGATGCCTCCGGGGAACCCCCCGACGCCCTAAGCCTGTCCCTACCCCCTCACCAATCACAACAGTGAAGGCGGGACCAAACTATGACCCCCCACCCCCACTAGGTGATGGAGCTGATAAAAGGGGCCCAGAGCAATTGATCTAATGTGGTGGCAGAGGCTGTGTCAAGACTAATGTAATCTAATAGATAATTTCTATATTGGTTAGAATTAAGATTATTTTTATTTTTCCAGTTCATGAGGACTGTTTTCTTGGCTATGCATAGGGCAGTGAAGATCATATGGGCTATATTCTTTTCTGAAGTGACATTATCTAAGCTGCCCAACAAACACACTAAGGGGGAAGTTGGAATGTTACATTTCAGACACTTTGATAAGTCTTCACATATCTCGCGCCAAAACTTTTGCACTGGTGGACAGAACCAAAGAGCGTGGATGTAATTGTCTGGTGTATTGCCTTGACAGTGTGAGCAGTTGTTGGAAGATGTAAAGCCCATCTTGAACATCCGATGACCTGTATAGTGCACTCTATGAAGTATTTTGTATTGTATTAATTGCAGACTGGGATTTTTAATTAATTTAAAAGTTTTTAAGCAAATCTGAGACCAGAAGTTTTGGTCTAGGTTGACTGATAAATCTGCTTCCCACTTTGCAGTAGGAAGGGATATTGATTCATCTAATTTAGAAAGTGTTCTGTATATTTTAGATAATAATTTGGGGGATTTAAGAGTAAGAAAATGTGCCGCACTTAGTGGTGTTTGTAATTCAACTTGACTGAGGTTAAATTTCTTTTTTACTATGGATTTAATTTGTTGATATTCTAAAAATCTTGTCTTGTTGATCCCATATTGTTCAACTAGTCTGTCAAATGGAATAAATTCTGTTCCCTCTAATATATGTTCTAAGTATTTAATTCCTTTACAACTCCATTCTGGGAAATTAATCATATTATTGTTTTGTAATATGTCAGGGTTATTCCAGATAGGTGTACGTTTGCATGGGATTAATGAAGACTCCGTTATTTTTAGAAACTCCCACCATGCTGTTAGAGAAAAGCTGATGTTGATACTTTTAAAGCATTCATGTCTTTTGATGTTTGAGCTAATAAATGGTAGGTCTGAAATCTCTAGATCCTTGCATAGTGCCTGTTCAACATCTAGCCAGGGCTCAACTAAGAAGGTATGTTTTAACCATTCTGAGATGAACTGAAGCCTGTTGGCTAAGAAGTATTGGTGAAAATTAGGCAGATCTAATCCTCCTCTATCCTTGGTTCTTTGTAGCGTTTTTAAGCTAATACGCGGGGGTTTATCTTTCCAAAGGAATTTGGAAATATATGAATCCAGAGATCTGAACCAATCTTGTGATGGTTTGTTAGGGATCATCAAAAATAAGTAATTTATTTTTGGCAAGATCATCATTTTTATAGTGGCGACCCTTCCCATGAGTGATATGGGTAAAGATTTCCATCTAGTCAGATCGCCTTCTACTTTCTTTAGAAGTGGGATGTGGTTTAGTTTAGTTAAGTCTGAAAGCTTAGGAGAGATATTAATACCTAAATATTTAATATTTCCGGATTGCAGTGGGGCAGAGGAAGAATTATGGAAGGAGCAGTTAATGGGGAGAACTGTAGATTTTGGCCAGTTAATTGAATAATCTGAAACTCTTGAAAACCAGTTTATTAGAGTAATTACCTCAGAGAGGTTGGTTTGTGTGTTTTGCAGAAAAAGCAACACATCATCCGCATAGAGACTGATTTTATGTTCTATGTTCTTACATTTTATGCCCTTAATTGTTGTAGCCTGTCTAAATGCTGCTGCTAGAGGTTCGATAAAAATTGCAAAAAGTGAAGGGGAGAGTGGGCATCCCTGTCTGGTGCCCCTCAGGAGACAGAAGCTGGAGGATGTCTGGTCATTTGTTCTGATACGAGCCGTTGGGGAATTGTATAATATTCTTATCCAGTTTATGAAAGAGTTTCCAAAACCAAATTTGTGTAAAGTTGCGAATAAAAATTTCCAATTAACTCTGTCAAATGCTTTTTCTGCATCTAGAGATAATATTATGGTTTCGATGTTTTTATCGTATGAGTAGTCTATTAAATTAAGTAATCTACGAGTGTTTGTTGAGGAGTGCCGACCTTTTATGAAACCAGTTTGGTCAGGATGAATTAAGAGGGGGGTCATTTTCTCTAATCTCTTTGAGAGAGCTTTGCAGATTATTTTAAGGTCTACATTTAAAAGAGAAATTGGACGATAGCTTGAGGGAAATAAAGGGTCTTTGCCTGGTTTTAGCAGGAGACTAATGTTGGCAGAATTCATATTTGGTGGTAGTCTGCCCTTTTCCTCGATTTCCTGCAACATGCTGTGGAATACTGGTGCCAAAATTGTCCAGAATTCTTTGTAGAATTCTGCAGGGAAGCCGTCTGGACCTGGAGCCTTATTATTGGGCATACTTATCAGGGCTTCCTGGAGTTCACTTGGCGTCAGTGGCGAATCCAGTTCCATTGCTTGACTGTCTAGTAATTTTGGAAGAGTTACGTTGTCAAGAAACAGATCAATTTCATTTTTAGATGGGTTTATTTGTGGTGAGTATAAAGTTTCATAGAAATCCCTAAAAATGTTGTTTATTCTTCCAGGATCATATATTGTGTTCCCCGATAAATCTTTAGCAGCACATATAGTTATTTTTTCTTTATTTATTTTTAGCTGGTTAGCTAGAAATCGACCTGATTTGTTACTGTGTTCAAAATTCTGCAAGCGAAGTCTTTGTATAAGGAATTGTGTTTTTTTATTAATAGTTTCATTTAATTCTAGTTTTGTTTTGCATATTTTGTTCAATGTTTCCTGATCTTGGTGGGACGCGTAGGCTTCTTCTAGTGATTTGATGTTTTTTTCTAATTCCTGAATATTTTTGTTTTCTTCTTTCTTTTTGTGTGATGAGAAAGAAATTATTTTACCTCTCATCACAGCTTTCCCTGCTTCCCATAGAACAGAAGCAGATATTCCGGGAGTGTCATTAAAGTCTAAATATGAAGTCCATTCCTTTTTAAAGTATTTAATAAAGTCTTCATCTTTAAGTAGTGATATATTAAATCTCCAGTTTTTACTTGGCGTAGTATTATTCTTGTGCATTAGTGTTAAAGATACAGGAGCATGATCGCTGACAGCTATAGGATGAATCTCAGTGTCTGAAATGTCACACAGCAGTGAGCTGCTGACCAAAAAATAATCCAGACGAGAGTAAGAGTGATGAACATGCGAGAAAAAAGTATATTCCTTACTGGTGGGGTGAAGAGAGCGCCATGCATCGCAAAGACCAAAGTCGTTCATATACTGTTTGATTATATTTGTGGACTGCCAATTACGCTGAGTTCCTGTTGTGTTGAGCCTATCCATTTCTTCATTTAGTCCAAGGTTGAGGTCACCGCCAAGAATGAGTGTGCAATCAAGGTGTTCAGAGAGTGCACTAAAAAAACCGTGGAAGAATGAGGGTTCATCAACATTTGGACCATATATACTAACAATACATAGTTTTTTGTTCAATATTGATAGTTTAATAATTAGAAATCTACCCTCTGGATCTATAACTGTATCGAGTACTGTAAAATTAACATTTTTATGTATTAAAATTGCTACTCCCCGTTGTCTAGAATTATAACCGGCTGCAAACACGTTAGGAAACTCAGGTGTTTTAAGTTCATTTAAACCTGTGACAGGTTTGTGAGTTTCTTGTAATAAAACAACATCTGCCTGTAGTTTTTTAAGCTGGTTAAATATTTTTAACCTCTTTCCTCTGGTGCCAGCTCCATTTACATTCCATGTGACAAACCTCAGCATGCCCTTAATTGTGCGTGTATGTCTAATGATGTATGCTGGGTGTTTCGTTTAGACAGGTGGAGAGAATATGGAAACATCCCTTGTTTGTAAATAGAAAGAGAAAAAGAAGTGTGGTGAGAGACTCCATAAGTCTGACTATGTGTGTGAATATTCACTAATATGAACAAGCGTGGCTTGCTTATGTGTCCTGCAAGTCTGTGCGTGCTGTGAGGTTGTTGTGAATGTGCTGCCATTGAGCTGATGTGTTTGCGTGATCGTGTTGTGAAAATATGGAGAAATAGAGGTTGTTGTTTGTAGGTGAGTGGGGAAGTAGGTGACCACAGCAGTGAAAGACAAGAGAAAGAAAGAAACCACATGAACTGTGAGCGACAACAAAAAAAAAGAAACGAAACGGAAACATTCCAATTAAAGCAATGACGGAGGGTGACGGTGTTATATCTGCTATGACATCATATTGATATTACTAGCTTAAACTCATGTTAAAGGAGAGAGTGTGAATGAATAAGAAAAGAGTGTAGCGGGTTCTTATCTGGAGTGCAGTTAATATAACCACGGTGTGGTGCCGAGGTCGCGGTAAAGCTGTCCGTCCACGTAGAGCCGGTCCACGGCGATGACAGCACGGGAGCCTTTCTGGATGAAGCTACGTCGAACTGGGAACAGGACCTTGCGTCGTTCCAGGATCTCTTTGGGGAACTGGTCGTTCACGCTGAAGTCCGTTCCTTTCAGCTCTCTGCCGCGACTCTTCACCTGTTCCTTCTGTTTGAATTGACTGAATTTGGCCACAATAGGCCGTGGTCTCCCGGTCCGCGACCGCGCGCCCCCCAAGCGATGTACTCTATCGAAGTCGATGTTCTTTACGGTGTCCTCCGGCAGCTTCAGGTGGATTTTAATGAAGTTTTTCACCGTTGCCTCTGCGTCCTCTCCGGCAGTTTCTGGAATACCAGAAAACACAAGATTATCTCTCATGCTACGGGCTTGTAGATCGATAACGGACTCTTTTATTTTTTTATTTTCAATGTTTAGCTGGGTCACGTTATCGGTGAGAGATTTAACCGACTCCCGTAGCGTGGCATTTTCAGCGGCAAGCGTTTCCACCTGCCGCTGGCTGAATTCCAGGGATTCTCTCAGAGATTTAAATTCCCGGTGTAAAATCTCCACCAGGGACAGCCTCGCATCGAAACTGGACAATCGCTTGTCGATTGACTCCAGGATTTCTGCGATGTCTTTGCCGGCAGGCGATGTTGTACCGGGGGAGTCTGCCTGGCGACTTCTCTTCGATGACGGCGTCTCGATTTTGGCCGGGGAAGATGCACTCTGGGCCTTATGCATTACTAAATCTTGAAAACAGCGGTCGATGTAATCTTGGAGAGCGTCTAAACTCTCCCCGTTGTCCTCCAGGGTGTTAGAGATGATAAAACAGATGTTGTTAGTTATATGACAATTGATTAGTATATTTGGTAATACTGAAGCTTGGAAAACCTTTGTTAAACTCTATGCTACCATTTGCTTTTTCTCCGCCAAAATCTCCGGCGTCTGACGTCACCTACAACATCACTTCCGTCACTTACCGTTCCCTTCTAGTCTTGGAAATCTAATCTTATCATCCATTGTTCTTCTAGGGCCTCTTCTTCTTGTGGCCTCAGCTAACTGCTAATATTTAAATGGCTAACATTAACATGTGTGCCAGCCAGGTTAACATTTATGATGAACTATGATTAATTAACTGATGTTGAACCTGGAGCTTTACTGACCTCTGAAATTCCTCCTAAAGTGTTATTCAGTGTTGTGACAGTCAGCTGCTTCAGCTGCTGCTGGGATGGGCTGTGGCAAAGAGAACAGAGAAAATCCAAATCAGAGTTTTTCTCTGAATTAAAAGGAAACAACAATATATTCTACATGGTGAAACTGATGGTTTCTGGTGTTTGGGTCTGTTTTTCTGTATTTATGCAGATAAAGTGTAAACTCAGATGAATTATACCATCAAATGTTAAAGGAAAATATCAGGATGAGTGTCTGTGAGCTGAGAAGGACGTGAAGCGAGCAGTTTATCCCAGAGCTGAAGCTGCTCTGTGTGCAGAGATGAGCTCAGATTCCTGCTGTGATTGATCAACAGTCACAGAAATGTAGACTTGTAGTTATTACTGCAGTATGGTCACAGCAGATACTGATAAACATGTATTATGAGGATGGATGATCAAGTTTCTCACTCTCTCCTTTAAATCTCAGTTTTTTCTTCTTCACAGTTTATCTGTTAATTTATTAATGAATAACACTGAAAGAGTTTCTGTTATATTTCCCCTTGAACATCAGCTTATTAGGGCGGCATTAGGAAATAGCCCCCCTCCAAAGAATGAATAAATGAATGATGATAATAATAAAATGATTCAAAAGCAGAGCTCAGAGTGGTAGAATGGTCAAACATGGATCCACGGGTGGTTCAACTGCATTTGGTGACGTGACTAAAGCAAATCTTTCAAATAATCCCACCATCAACGGGATGTTGTCTCCTTTACTACGGTTACTTTACTTGGTCACCGTGTGAATTTCTTTGAAATGAACCAAATTCTTTTATTTGTTGGTTGTTGCATATTTAACCTCTACAGTCAGGAAAGGAGGAGATGAGGCCTCAACAATGTTGGGTTGTAGCTGTGCTTCAGGTTAGAGTGAGTGTCCATGGAATAAATGTAAGTCAGTGAACTGGAAACATGACTGTGTTCAAACTTTGTTTTCCTTTTTATAATGAGTCTAATCAAAGGTGGACAGAAGTATCTCCACTGTGACTTTTCTGTGTCACCATCAGAGCTTCTGCACAGTGTGGAGAAAGATCCAGAAGCAGTGCTGGACTGCAGACAGCCAGTCAGAGCAGCTGTGTACAAAGTAAGACTGAACATCTGTCTGCTGATGGACTCATTTCTGAAAACTGGACTTCTTGTGTTGTTCAGACATTGAAGAGTTTTCTTTCTCTTTAGTCTCATTGTTTTTCTTTCTTTCAGCAGATGTTGGTCTGCAGGAGGTTTTAGATGAACATAAGATCAGTCTGAGGAGGAGATGTGAACGTGTGACTGAAGGAAGTGATGAAACAGGAAGTAGAACCCTCCTCAACACCATCTACACTGAACTCTACATCACAGAGGGACAGAGTGAAGAGGTTCATACCCAACATGAGGTGAGGCAGCTGGAGACAGCTTCCAAGGTGGACGCCCTCCATGACGCTCCAATCAGGTGCCAGGACATCTTTAAAGCCTTACCTGACCAACAGAGACCCATCAGAGTGGTTCTGACCAACGGCGTGGCTGGTGTTGGAAAAACCTTCTCAGTGCAGAAGTTCACTCTGGACTGGGCAGAGGGCTTGGAGAACCAACATGTCAGTGTGGTGGTTCTGCTTTCATTCAGGGAGCTGAACCTGATCAGAGATGAGCAGTACAGTCTTCTGGAGCTGCTCCATGTTTTCCATCCAACATTACAGAAGGTCACAGCAGAGAAGCTGGCTGTCTCTCAGCTTTTGTTCATCTTTGACGGCCTGGATGAAAGCAGACTTTCATTGGATTTCACCAACAGGAAGCTGCTGTCTGATGTCACACAGAAGTCATCAGTCAGCCAGCTGCTGACAAACCTCATCCAGGGGAATCTGCTTCCCTCGGCTCTCGTCTGGATAACTTCCCGACCTGCAGCAGCCAATCAGATCCCTCCTACATGTGTTGACAGGCTAACAGAAGTACGAGGCTTCACTGACGCCCAGAAGGAGGAGTACTTCAGGAGGAGATTCAGTGATGAAGAGCTGTCCAGCAGAATCATCTCCCACATGAAGACATCCAGGAGCCTCCACATCATGTGTAGTATCCCAGTCTTCTGCTGGATCACTGCTACAGTTCTGGAGCACATGTTGACTACAGAGCAGAGAGGAGAGCTGCCCAAGACCCTGACTGACATGTACTCACACTTCCTGCTGGTTCAGACAAAGAGGAAGAAGAACAAGTACCATGAGGGACGTGAGACGAGTCCACAGGAGCTGACGGAGGCTGACAGGGAAGTTCTTCTGAAGCTGGGGAGGCTGGCGTTTGAACATCTGGAGAAAGGAAACATCATGTTCTACCAAGAAGACCTGGAGCAGTGTGGTCTGGATGTGACAGAGGCCTCGGTGTACTCAGGAGTTTGTACAGAGATCTTCAAAAGAGAGTGTGTGATCTTCCAGAAACCAGTCTACTGCTTTGTTCATCTGAGCATTCAGGAGTTTCTGGCTGCTGTCTACATGTTCCACTGTCACACCAACAGGAAGACAGAGGTGCTGAAGAACTTCTTGGGACAAAAATACAACGAGTCCTCTCTGGATGATTTCCTGAACAGAGTCATGGAGAAATCCCTCCAGAGTAAAAACGGCCACCTGGACCTGTTTGTTCGCTTCCTTCATGGCCTCTGTCTGGAGTCCAACCAGAGACTCTTAGTAGGTCTGCTGGGTCAGACAGAGATCAGTCCAGGAACCATCCAGAGAGTCATCAACAACCTGAAGGAGATGAACAGTGATGAAATCTCTCCTGACAGAAGCATCAACATCTTCCACTGTCTGATGGAGATGAACGACCTCTCAGTACATCAGGAGATCCAAGAGTTCCTGAAGTCAGAGAACAGATCAAAGAAGAAACTCTCTGAGATCCAGTGCTCAGCTCTGGCCTTCATGCTGCAGATGTCAGAGGAGGTTCTGGATGAGTTGGACCTGCTGAAGTACAACACATCAGAGCGGGGACGACTGAGACTGATTCCAGCTGTGAGGAACTGCAGAAAGGCTGGGTGAGTCCAGATGTGATCATTAACATCATTGATCAGTGTAGGTTAGTAGTTTAATGTTGAAAATAAAATCAGATTGTAACCACAAAGTGTTTGTGTCCGTACGCTGCAACCTTCCACACCATTCCTTTATTGTACAGACTCAGCAGCAGCTCCATGGATCCCAAATCCAAGAGTGGAGAACAGATTTGAAGTGTGTCACATCCATGCAGTCACAGCTGTTTCCACCATGTTTCCACTGATATTAATCCTGTTCAATGACACGTTTCATATCAGTGAATATGTTCTTTAGGACGTCCACTGACATGTTTAAGTGTCCTGCTGGAAATCACTCAAATCATCCATGAAATCCATGAAAAATCCTTTTAGTGTTTCTAATTTCACCCTCTGTCCTCTCTCTCTCTCCATCCTCCTCACTGCTTCTTTCACTGATAATCACACAAACATCGTATTCAGCTACAAAATAACACAATAATATCATCTGATGATCATTATTATAAGAGCAGGATCCATATTTGATATCAGAGTAACACACTGCTTGGTTATGTGCAGTCATCATCAGTGACTGTGGGTCAAACAGAAGCTCTCTGATTGGTTGCTGACCTTGGTCACCTGTCCACTCTCACCTGTTTGTGTTTGCTCTCTCTTTGCTGTCTCCATCCTCTCTCTCCTTTCTCTCCCTCTCTGTCTTTGTACGTCACTCAGGTCCAATGGAAACATTGACATTTACAAACCAATCAAAGACAAACTGATCCATGTCAGGTTATAACAATATTCAAAGTGAATACAGGCTGCTGCTGGACACAGACAGGTAACATCATTGTGACTTGCTGTCACCTGGATCTGGACTCATAAACACTGAAGCCCTGAACAGGAATACAAATCATTTTCTGCCAACTAGCGACACACCAGCAGATAATGGCTCAGAAAGCTCAAATGAGCCAATCATTTCTGTGTTTAGTTCCCCTGAAATCAGATCTGATATCAGCAGCTCTGAGTTCATTCATCATTATTGTCCAGTGATGAGATTTCTGCTCCGTTTGGTAACAGTCAGCAGGTTTTTCCTGCGTGTGGACGTGAACAGTCGTACCTGACAGCAGGTAGCAAACAGAGATCATCTTTCCAGCTGGAACTCTTCACTGAGCTGAACTCATTCAAAATGTTCTGGAGTCAAAACAGGAAACAGTCCAAATGTGTGTCTTCACTCTGACTCTGGATCAGATCTCAGTGACAGACTGTGGACATTATGGAAGCCTAAATGTGACACCATCTTCCTCCTTCATCTGCAGATTAAAGCCAAACAAAGATTCTCATTAAAAGTCTGCAGGTCTGAGAGAGACTCAATCGTTGTGTCATGTCAAACACAGTAAGAGGAGCTGAAGCACAGATGTGAAGAGCAGATTCATCAGATTATGACCTCACTCTGTTTTGTCTTCATATACATTCAGTCTGTGTTTATAATGCAGATTTTCTGCTTTTATAATAACACATTTTATATTTTCTATCATCACAGACTGACTCTGTGTGGACTCTCAAAGACTCACTGTGAAGTTGTGGCCTCAGCTCTGAAGTCCAACCCCTCCCATCTGACACAGCTGGACATGACTTGGAACAAGCTGCAGGATTCAGGTGTGAAGCTTCTGTGTGCTGGACTGGAGAGTCCAAACTGTCGATTGGAGACTCTGAGGTGAGTTCACTGACTGCGGCTGTTGTTGTTTTTCTATATTTCATGTCTTTGATGTTTGAAACTTTCTTCAGTTCCTAAATGTTCAGGATGTGTCTGAAGACAAATGTGAAGAAGTTTGAGTGCTTTCAGAAATGTTGTCTTTCCAAACGACTGAACAAGAGTTTTTCCTTTTGGCTCCAAACAGAAGTGACAGACTTGAGCAGGGTTCATTTAAAGGCTGACAGAAGTGGAGTGGTGACGGGGAGATGTTTGACAGGACAGTGTTTCAGCCTCCACAGGTTCATGTTGTGCTCCATCAGTCAGTGAAGATGAAGTCAGTGCTGATGAGGCTGTAGAGTGTGTGAGGGATGTGAATGAGGATGATGAAGATCTGATGATAGCAGATAAAAACAGGCTGCAGAGACTTTGAGCCATACAGGGCACACAGTGTGTGTACAGAACAGCTGAAATCATTATGGAGGCCTCACATCATTTTATCAGGAAACAAATATGCTCATGTTTTTACTATGTTTGTCTTGAAGATGTAAGAAGATCACATGGTGCTTTTATTATTGTGTTGGTTTGTTTCCTGTCTCTTGGATGGAGCCAAGCTGTGCGTGGCCCCTGGGCCTGTGGTCAGAGTGTGTGCTGGATAATCCGGCCCAGGATGAGGCCAAACTGACATGGGATGAAATGTCTGTCACATAATTGAGCTTAGTGTAGTTTCATTTCTGCACAATTTAAAAACAACCAAAACTTTGTTCTGTCTTTTCTATGTTATACTGTAGACTTTCTCTGATACTGTGTCCAAAAGGAGCAGCTTTTACTTTGAAGGGGAGGCGTCTCTGTTTCCTCTTCAGGTTGGATGATGGAAGCAAATTAGTAGCTGTGTCCCAAAACGTCGGCTGCATCCTCCAAAGGCTGCATTTGAAGGCCGATTACGTCACAGCCAGGCGATGAAGGCTGTCCGTATTTGTCGACTCCTTCAAATGTGCCCGACAAATGCGTCCTTCATTTCCCCGAATTTGAAGGATTCGTCGGGTGTGTCCTTCGTGGCCCACCATATCCCAGAATTCATAGCGCGGCCCAGCCAAATTTCAGCTGCCAACAATGGCGGCAGCTACTAAGTTTTCAAATTACTCTTATTAATCTTTCTGGGTCACAAAATAAACTTTTAACATATTTTCAGGCGAGAAAGTAGCTGTGTAAACTTCAAATATCTGCTTGGTTTATCAAGACATCGCATATTTGCAAAAGTGTGCCGACGTTTTCGGAGACGTCTGTTACCCACCCGCTCGCTAGCAAGCCGGGGGGTTCAATAGTCACTCCAGCCGGCGAGAGCAGCGGACGCCCGGCTTCATCGTTTTCAGACCCCGCTCTTTCGCTACTCAGGTGAAACACGATATATAAGTCACTCGGATAACTTAAAAATGTAATTGTTTGCCTTTTTTCTGTGTTTTATTTGTTCCGGAGTAAATCGGTTTGGCTGAGATCAAAGTTCCTCCGGGATTTTCACACAGCTGAATAAACGTTAAACAGGAAACTGATTAAACAGAAGTGTGAGACGGTCGAGAATTTACGCCAGTGTCCTGTTATATTTTAGATAGCAAGGAGCAGACGGCCGAGTTTATTAAACTCCACCGAGACAGCGGTGACGCAAATCTGAAGGCTAGACCGTCCCATTTCACAGCCTCGCACTTCCAGCCTTTTCGGTCTTTGAAGGACCCGGCCCACGTAGACCGCGAATACCGGGTCCTCCGAAGGATGCAGCCGACGTTTTGGGACAAAGCTAGTGTGTGATGTTCTTTCAGTGTTGCACTTTGTAGACGCTCCCTGAGCACTGGTCTCACAGCCAGCTGCACATAGAGACCAGTGTTGTTAGTCCAGGTCAGAAGATGACTTGTTGGAATGAAAATGAGCTTGTAGTTTGTCTGCTTTAATAATGTGACTGGAAAAAGGTGTTGGACTTCAAATATGTCCATTTCTTTCACACTTCACCTTTAAAAGTGAAGCCTTGTGGTTCCTGGAAGGAAAAACACGACTTTTTCAAGTCTTTGTCCTGTTTTTATGATAAATGTACGACTTTAATGTGAAACATTCAGTTTTTTCTCTTGTTGTGTTTGTTTGAAGCTGCTTCCTGTTGGCTTCAGCTGTTTGGAGTTTCCATTTTCTAAACTTCTACATTCTGAACCTTCTTCAGCTCTGAACAGATGATGAAACACTGAATGATTTCAAGCTCACACTTTGTCTAATAAACTTACATCTTTCATTCTTTATACAGATTGATGGACTGTGGTTTGTCAGAGATCAGCTGTGATTATCTGGCAGCAGCACTGAAGTCCAACCCCTCCCATCTGAGAGAGCTGGACCTGAGCTCCAACACCAAGCTGCAGGATTCAGGAGTGAAGCATCTGTGTGGTTTCCTGGAAAGTCCAGGATGTAAACTTGAAACTCTGAGGTCAGTCAGCATGTTTTAGTTGTGCTGAGATGAATATGATGTGAAAGTTGTGCTGACACTAAACTGCAGACATCAGGCTGATATTATACTGATCCACACTGAGGATCTTCATGGTAAAGTCTGTTTTCTTCTTCTCTGGTTTAGTCCATTGACTGCAGCAGAACAATGTTCACATTTCAAACAGTGAGACTCAACGTATGGCCCGCGGCCCACACGCGGCCTGCCCACCTTCCCTGATTCAGAGAGAGGGGACCCTGATTAACTGTGTAGTGTTCTTCCTCACAGTTCTAAGTATCAGACACAACAATGAATAATCCACAGCTGACTGTCTTTAGCAGGTCAAAGGTCACGGCACACAGCAGACAGTGGGAAATATTATAACTCTGATCATTTATCAGCACATATCCATATGTATAAAAACAAAGCTGACACTGTGAGACTTGATCAGAGGTGTGATCATCACAGCAGAGGCCTTTGTGTCAAAGTCACTGAGGATCAAACAGAAACACATGAAGCAGATTTTCCTGTTCTGGCTTTTTATAGCAGATAACCTTCAAAAACTGAAGCAAACCATGAATCAACATGTGAACATGAGCTGATGCTGCTGAAGTGAAGCAAAGTTACAGAGGTTTGATTACAGACACAGCTGAGAGTTTGTAATCTGTCATCATTTTAAAAGCTTTACATTTCTTCAGTATATCCACATTTGCAGCTGCTACTTCAACCTCCACTTGTCCAACACAACTGCTGTCCACTGCCTCCATGACATTGTGATTTTGCTGTTGGTCTTCTGTCAGATCTTCATCAATCACTTCTGCACGGGGCACACCTTCAGACTCTGCAGCTGCATAACGAAAGCCTGTAAGATAAAATTAGACATAAGGTAAATGTACACCAATATTCCAATGACAGGTGTGTGATTCATCTGGAAGTTATGTGCGGATTAGTGTACAGTGATAGCAATTTAGTATGTTTTTAGAGGGGGGGGGGGTTGTTTACCTCCGATGGGTGCTCTTTTTCGCTTCCGTTGCGTACGCCTTGAGTGCCGGTCCGAGTCTGATACAGGTATGTCGTCATGCCCCATGTGCAGTGTTGGTGCCCAGTCTGGATTTGTTACATCCATTTCATATGCTGGTTTGCCTGCAATAATGCCAAATCATAAGCTACTCAGTCGACATGATGTGGTTCTGCAGCATCACACATTAGCATGTTTTATCTCATTATCTATGACCTCAGCACGTTGAAAATAACACTAAAAGCCTTTCAAGAGTGATATGAATTAATTTAGAACTCACCGGAAAGAAAATGCCGTGAGCAAACCAACAAAAAGCTGGGGATTGCAGAGAACTCAATATCCGCTCGTCTCACCGCTGCAATCCAAGCCTGACGTCTTTGTTTAGTAATATCGGATACATGGGATCCCTCACGTTGCCTCCAGGACGGAAAACGATGAAAAGAGAGCCCGTTATCCAGCTTCTTGCCTTCACGATCGTGTGATCTAACGTTGCAACCGACAACACAACACGTACGATCCATAGCTGAAATGGTATCCTTTGGCTGGCCTACTGTCATGGCGGAAGGGGGCATGGCCCATCTCCCGTGACATCACGCTCCAAAGCCCTATAGGTGGGAAAATGTACCATGTCGACCAATCAAAAATGATATGGAAACATGACATTTGGTTGTTTAGCAAAAGGGGGAAGTTTTAGGAGTGACCGGCAAGAGAGAGCGAGTGAGCGAAAGAGAGAGAGAGTTTTGATACGTGAGAGATTTGTGACGTTTACCGTGTTTGGTCTCAAGTTAGTTTGTTGTCTTGTGTATTTAGTGTGTAGCTGTTGTTTTGTTTTGTGTGTCAGTTCTACTAGTGATCGTCACAGTTGCTGCCTTAAAGCCAACAAAGGCAGATTGCAGTGTAAACGCTGAGTGACACACCTGCTGTCAGACCTGCAGGTTTATCCCTGTGCTGTTCTCATATGTGTTAGAGTGACACAAACTATTGTTTGACACCTGATTGTTCTGTAAATAGTTTGAAATGATTATATGAAAAACGTCTGAGCCTTGGCTGCATTTTTTGGTAAATAGTACCATATAACTTTGTTGTTTGCAAAACGTGTGCGTATTTTTAAAAGTGTACAATCTCTATTTGCATTTCAAGTTATGAAGATGATTCGTTAAACACGTGTGTGGTTTTTACAGTCAAAATATCACTTTCTACTTGTATTTTAAATTTTGTCTGAATTTAGATAAATTGTGCTGATACAGTTGGTCAAAATGAGAAAATAACAGATTGGCAAGATAAACTGTTTTTAAAGGTAAAATATAGAGGCCACATCAAAAGTAGTCAAGAAGGGTTAAAGGCTAAAAGCAAAGTTGTCACTGTTGGGTCTGTGTTTCCACAAGCCCCGCTAATTCTAGAGACTTATTCATCATGAAGAAAACAAGACAGTCGATCGATCGATTATTTGCGCAAGGGAGGCCTCGTCTGTGTCCACCACGAAAATGACCACAGATCTGACCTCCTCCTGCTACCTTTTATTGGGAGACAGTTCACACGAAACACGTCAGAACAAAGCCACGCCCCCTTTGTTCTAAGACAAAGCATTTTATGTATATGTGTGAACTTCTGTAAGAGTGTGTGTGTGTGTGTGTGTGTGTGTGTGTGTGTGTGTGTGTGTGTGTGTGTGTGTGTGTGTGTGTGTGTGTGTGTGTGTGTGTGTCAGACCTCCTGCTGACCAAAGGGTCGTAAACCCAGGAAGTTTACATCAAAAGAAACAGATCTTCCAGATAGGATGTATCTACAATAAAACCTCCCCCAGCACAGAGTGGTTGGAGAGGTGGCCAGGATCAAAGGAATGGCTTTGATCCTACTGCTTGAACTAAGACTGTACAAATTTAAGAAACACAATGGCAACATTCAACAATTAGACTTAACAGTCACCAAGTACTGTTTATATTTGTGTGTATTGCTGCAGCTTTTTTGAGTATTAATTTGGTGCCTTTGTGTGAAATAATGGTATTGTGAGTGATCCATATAGTCACAAAGAATAGCCACTTGTTTCTGTGCTACCAAAGTTCCCCGGCTTTCATTCAAAATGTGTTTATCGTCAGCACCTGCACATTAAACTACTTAAACATTATAAATGTCTTCAAGCTCACACTGAGGCCTGTGGGGTACTATCAGCCACTGAGACAGTACACACATTTATATGTGTTTGTATATGAATATTTCATACTTTAAGACTGCCTGTTTATTTAAGGGAGATGAACAAAATACATTGGAATTGTACAAAATAATATCATGGATGATAAATTAAATAGATTTTAAGTAGATGCTTGTGCATTCTTAAAGTCTTATATGTTGAACTGAACTATGTGATCTGTTCAAAGCCTTAATCTTAATTTGAAGTGAAATGTGCATTTTGAGTTTATACACTATGTATATAAGGCGACCGTTTCCTTTTGCAGTATTTTTGTGTGGTGTACTTTTCTATGTCTTAACAAAAGGGGAACAAAGGTGTTTAAGTTCACCTAGGATGATGTGTTTTAATTTTCACATGGTCTTGCTTGAATTTGACCCTGACAAAGGCGTATGAACTCTGTCAGCTGTTTGGAGTTTCCATTTTCTAAACTTCTACATTCTGAACCTTCTTCAGCTCTGAACAGATGATGAAACACTGAATGATTTCAAGCTCACACTTTGTCTAATAAACTTACATCTTTCATTCTTTATACAGATTGATGGACTGTGGTTTGTCAGAGATCAGCTGTGATTATCTGGCAGCAGCACTGAAGTCCAACCCCTCCCATCTGAGACAGCTGGAGCTGAGCTGCAACAACAAGCTGCAGGATTCAGGAGTGAAGCATCTGTGTGGTTTCCTGGAGAGTCCAGGATGTGGACTTGAAACTCTGAGGTCAGTCAGCATGTTTTAGTTGTGCTGAGATGAATATGATGTGAAAGTTGTGCTGACACTAAACTGCAGACATCAGGCTGATATTATACTGATCCACACTGAGGATCTTCATGGTAAAGTCTGTTTTCTTCTTCTCTGGTTTAGTCCATTGACTGCAGCAGAACAATGTTCACATTTCAAACCTTCAAAGAAGAAGAAAAATCCTCCACTGGATAATTCACTGTGAAACTCTCCAACTCTTCATTCCACCTTAAAGTCTGTCTGACACTGAAATCCAAAGCAAAATGTGCGTTTGCTTTACAGACAGCAGTCCAACACAAACATACACACATCATCCAAAACACAGTCCAACATCCAAATCTCCTCCACTGCCAGCATGAATGATGGGAAAGAGAAGGAGGAACACTCTGACATTCAGGGTTAGAATGAGTTTCATGAAGCAGACTGTGAAGATCAAAGCTGCATTAGAAAGCTTACATGAATGAATGAGTGGACAGAAGTGGACAGAGATCATCTGAAGCACTTCAAAGGCTTTAAATCAGCACATTTCTCTTTATTCTTTATCAACTCTGTTAGTTTCTCTCAGTTTTCTGTGGAATGAAGCTAACAGCAGGCTAATAAGATGCTGACCAATAGGTTTCTATTAAAGGTTGTAATTTGTATATGAAAAAGTGCTTTGGCTCAGCAGGGATCAGCTTACAGGTAGAATACAGCTGCTGGATGGGATTAGCATGTCATAGCTATCTACCAAACTGCTAACTGGGGGATTTCAGGCCATCTATGGATCATTTTTGCTAACTGTTTATTCAGCTTAGGCTCACAGGGCTGCAGCCTGTGCCCTAGCTGTCATAGGGCAAGAGGCGTGGTCCACCTGCACAGGTGAGCAGTCCATCACAGGGCCAACAGAGAGAGACAGAGAAGCACTCTCTCACATCCACACCTACAGCCAATTTAGAAGCACCAATGAACCTAAGCAGCATTTCATTGGACTGTGGGAGAACATCCAACCTCCACAGAAAGGCCAACAAGCTTCAACCTACAACCTTCTTGCTTTAAGGCACTAGTGCGAACCACTTTTCCCCATTTCAGCCCAAATCCTGCATCTTCCTGTTTCTGACTCCAGGCCAGCTCCACTAACACTTTCTCATCAGACACTGCCACCTAGTGGAGGAAGTCTTAGTCCCATTTGAAGCTTCAGATTACAGTTAGTTCCTTTACAAAGAGGTGGAGGTGGTGGGGCCACAGCACCATCATCACTGAGTGCCATAGGACACTTAACCTTTGTTTCCATATGCTGGGAACTTCCTGTTGTTCCAAGGAGGACTGGAAAATGTGTGAAAATCTCCCAGTCACTTCCTCACAGCACACTTCAATCATTTCCCTCCCACAGCATCAGGACCAGGGCTTTTCTCTCTTTGGTCCCACTAAGAGATTTCCACACAAACACCTCATCAGTGGGACTCTCAGAGCTACCAGCCCTTTGCTACAATCACAAAGCTCTTCATTGAAATCAATGATATCAAAGCTGGAATCCAATGAGTCCAAGTCTTCTGCTGATTCAGCATCACATTCATCTTTGCTCCTTGTCCTGCATCCCCACCATGGACTTCATTCCTTTCCAAGCCAGCCTTGAGTGTCCTTTATTCAGCTCATCCTCTGCTTTACTTTTACACCTGATTTTAGCTGCTTTATCTCTCTTTCAACAAGTTTCTGTGCCTCAATCTTTTTCTTCTCTCCCTCATAACAAGACAGCTTCTTCTGCCTGAGAACATGTTGGAGTGATTTACTAATCCAGGGCTGCTTATTGGGGAAAATACTTCCTGTTTCCAAAGTAATCCCCATTTTTCCCAGAAAGAGATGTAAGTAGAAATCGATGATCTAAGTAAGAACATGAGCCTTTAAAAAGTCCCAGTGGGTGTAGTCAAAGCAGTCCCTCAGTCCCAGTATAGAGTCTTTGGTCCAGACTGGAACAACTGTGTGCCCAGTTTGAGCTCTCTTCAGTGCTGTGACCTGACAGACCCAGAGGGGCCATCACATCACATTTAGAAGCTCCCCTGATGGAGCCACAACACATGTCCAACACTTAGTCTGTCTTGTTGGACCAACTGGAAGAAATGATTCAAGGACTTAGTCACAGAACAGAGATTCAAATCTCCAAAATCCAACTGGCTGCATCAGGACATATAGTCTGAAACTCTGCACAGTTTCCTGTTTGAAGCTGCTTCCTGTTGGCTTCAGCTGTTTGGAGTTTCCATTTTCTAAACTTCTACATTCTGAACCTTCTTCAGCTCTGAACAGATGATGAAACACTGAATGATTTCAAGCTCACACTTTGTCTAATAAACTTACATCTTTCATTCTTTATACAGATTGGTCGACTGTGGTTTGTCAAAGATCAGCTGTGATTATCTGGCAGCAGCACTGAAGTCCAACCCCTCCCATCTGAGACAGCTGCACCTGTGGAGAAACAACCTGAAGCATCCAGATGTGAAGCAGCTGTCTGATCTTCAGCAGAGTCCAGACTACAGACTGGAGACTCTGAGGTCAGTAGAGTGATGGAGTGAGTGGGTGGTGCTGTCAGCAGTATTGTACTAAACACAGTCAGTATGAAACAAAGATCCAGTGTTTCCTGTAAAGCTGCAGCTTCTCAGTGAAGCTGTGAGAGGAGAATGGTGACAGGCTTCAGGATTGGACACAAACACTTCCTGTTTCTGACCTTTATGGTCACCATAGTAACGGCTGACACGCTCTGATCAAACACTGTCAACAGCCAATCAGCTCTCTGAACAAAGCAGCACGCAGACCAATGACTGCATTCATTTCCAAGTTTAAAGCAGTGAAGAACACAGTCTGTAGGTGAGGAAGAATTTAGTGAGAGCAGATGTTTGGATGGAATTCCTCCAGTTAACAGCTGGAACCGTCCATCTGGATTGTTGGGCTTGTTGTTGGGGTTCCTACAGAGCTCAGAGTGGACACACCAAGGTTCTTCTAATGAATGAAAGTCCAAACTCAAACTAGGAGGGAAAAACATTTTCATCAACTTCAATAAAAATCCAAAGATTAGAAAAAGTGAAGCAACAATGAGTCCTAGTACAGTCCCAGCACTGAAGTCCCTGCTGCTCTTTATACTGGATGTGCTGCATCACTGACTGACAGCTGATGAAGAGTCTCTGGAAACACGCGTTTATCTCCTCTGCTCTTCCTTCTTCTCTCTGCAGGTGGAGCTGGTGATGGTAAACAGGACGGTGTGTGTGCTGAGAGAGGAGGAGCCGTGTCCTGATGATCCAGAGAGGTTGAAGCAGCAGCAGCTTGTGTGTAGAGACGCTCTGACTGGGCCATGTTACTGGGAGGTGGAGAGGAGAGCTTCATCCAGCAGTGACTGACAGAGGAATGAGAAGAAGTGCAGATGACTGTCAGTGCTGCAGAGTGAACTGCTCTGAGAACAGCTCCACTGTCAGACACAATGTAGAGTCCAGCATCATCCCTGTGTGTCCCTCTGGATCTGACAGAGGATCATCAGTGTATCTGGACTG
This sequence comes from Mchenga conophoros, assembly GCF_057382185.1. Classification (NCBI taxonomy): domain Eukaryota; kingdom Metazoa; phylum Chordata; class Actinopteri; order Cichliformes; family Cichlidae; genus Mchenga; species Mchenga conophoros. Next base: position 21,778,367 of record NC_140528.1, on the reverse strand, counting down.
CTCTGCTGCTGCTCTGTCCTTCTACAGTCTCTGCACAGTCTCTGTCTGACTCTGGCTACATTTTTGGCATTTATATTCTTGGTTGCTCTCTTTATATTTTTCACATGCAAAATGTGCCCATCTTTGGCAAGATTCACACTGCACCTGGAAAGGAAAAATAAATGGCTCATATTCTGTTTGGTGAATACTGTTACTCAACATTTTAATTATGATTGGCAAGTAATGATACTAAGACTTATGTGTTTCTTTTGTTTTGTTTTGTTTTACCATTTCAATCATGCTGCGGTCAGCGTTAGCATCTAACATGGAGCAAACAATGCAGTAGTCCTCAGCGTTCCCTGAAACACAATCATAGTTAGGTTTTAATCAAACATTATTTATTGAATAATTAAAAAATAATAGTACATTTTTTCCAAATATACTTCCTGGAAAATTAGTCTAAATTAGACTTTGAGAAGGGTCTTATCTGAAAGTGTTTGAAGAGCACTATTTGTACTGTGCTGTTTGAAAAGCACTATTTAAATTGGAAGTACGCACTAACGTGATAAGGACTTTACTGGACTTACCTCGATTTTCAAGTAGGGTGCAAGCTATCTGCATTCGCTCCAGCACAACTGGCTCTGTAGTGGTTGACACCTCACTGACCTCTCCAAAATCAAGGTAGTGTTCTGCAAACTGTGAGATTGATCATAATTAGAATGTAAAGTCTTAATTAGGTAAAGGATAGGATAATTATAAGCCACAAGGCTTCAGCCTATTCCTTTTTCAGTTACTGTATGATTAAGTACTTCTATGTAAAATGATCATCTTTGTTGTTGTTGACCGAAATAACTTTCACTTCACTTAAATTCACTTAAAGTCTTAATTCTAGCTAACAAGAAACTGAATCATTTGAATAAGGGTTACCTTTAACAGTAAAACTCCACAACTGCTGGAATCCTGTCGCTTGTTGTGTTGCATAGTCTGTAACTGCCACTCCATGGTGTCTTCATGCCCTCTCATCCTCAGAAAATTCCTAGTTGAACAAACGTGTTTGTAATGAAACAAGATTTTTTTTTTTTTAATCTAAGAATAACACCTCAGTATCATACATACCTCCAGTTGCGCAGAATTTTCCTGTCATAAACACCTTCATTCCCATGGGGTCTATGAGCAGTATTTTCTGTGCAGAAATGTTGACAATCTAAAGAAAAAGTTAAATTAAAAATTACAATTGTTTGTGCCACTGAAAACTTATTTAAAAATAACACTTTGTGCAAGAAACTGCTTCACAACAAATTATGCAAATTAATAACAAAATGAACACATACCACAAGAATCCAGTGTGTACCAAAGTTCACAGGGCACAGCCACGTCTTCAACTGGGAACTTCATCTGTGGGATTGGAAGTGCAGAGTAATTTGGATTTACTTAGGTACCATGCGTCTCAGGGTGTTTTCAAATATAGTCTTCTTTAAAGGAACCGAACTCTTTCCTCAGCAACAGAAAGGAGTCAACTGTTTGGACCACTTCTGAGCTTTCAACATACCAGTTGAGGCATCTGAACTGCCCAGAAAACAACGAGCTTGCAACTACTGAACAGAGCAGGTGTGCAGCATTCTGCACAAGTATACAAAAATGTTATAGAACAGTAAATAGGTTTTTTTTTTCATTTCAAAATTAGTAGGTAAATGACATTTCTTACTTACCTTTCGTCTCTCAATAACACGGTGCAGATATGCATCAATGACCTGTTTTGAAAAATCTGAGTTTATACAACAACAGCAACAATTTTTGAAGTAACTGCTTGAGTGCTGTACACAAAAACATCTAAAGGAATAGAATTGCTGATAAAGGTTCTTTCTGCATATACTGGAACTGGGTATTATGATGTCACAACATCTGTGTTGTGGTTGATAACATTTTTTCCTATTGAAGTGAATGGGTGAAACCTTATCAGAGTTTTGCAATACAAACCCCCCGACCTACTCGCACATTTTAAACTATTAATGGTCTCTGCACTGCAAATGCTTCAGAAGGAGCAGAACCTCGAAATCAGAATCAATAATGATAGTCAAGTCAAGTCAAGTTTATTTATAGAGCACATTTAAAAACAACCAAGGCTGACCAAAGTGCTGTACAGTAAATACAGATAAAAATACAATAGAACACAATTTCGTAATAACACCTCGCTGATAAAAATAAAATAAAAATATATAAAACAAATAAATTAAACCTTTCTAAAAGCCAATGAAAAGAGGTGAGTTTTAAGAGCGGTTTTAAAAGTTTCTAGGCTTTTGGAGAGTCTGACGTGAGGAGGTAAACTGTTCCACAGTCTGGGTGCAGCCACAGCAAACGCCCTCTCTCCCTTTGTCTTTAATTTATACCTGGGAACATCTAAAAGCATCAGGTCGGCTGACCTCAAAGATCTCCTGGGGCGATAAGTACTAAGGAGTTCTGACAGGTAAGAAGGTGCAGTGCCATTTAAAACCTTAAAAGCAAGCAATAAGATTTTAAAATCAATCCTAAAGGCAACTGGGAGCCAGTGGAGAGAGCAGAGAACCGGAGTGATGTGGTCTCTTTTTTTTGAACCGGTCAACAGGCGAGCGGCAGCGTTCTGCACCAGTTGAAGGCGATGTAGACAGGAACGATCTAGGCCAGCATAGAGGGAATTGCAGTAGTCTAGCCGTGAAGTAATAAAAGCATGGACCACTCTTTCTAGATCGTTCCTGCAAAGGTATGACTTGACTTGGGCTAAAATCCGCAAATGATAAAAAGATCCCTTAACTACAGAGCTAATTTGTTTATCAAGTTTAAAAGCATTGTCAAAAATAACACCAAGACTCTTAATGGAAGAAGTGCAATCGGAGGTTAGGGGTCCCAAAAAGTCAAGAGAGAAGTTGGGATCTTTAGGAAGCCCAAACACAATGACTTCAGTTTTGCTTTCATTAAGGTGTAAGAAGTTAAGAGTCATCCAAGTCTTAATGTCAGACAAGCAGGAGAGTAGCGGCTGCAAAGAAACATTGCAGTTCAACCTCAGAGGGAGGTAGATCTGAATATCATCGGCAAAGATGTGGAAGGACACATTATGTTTACGGAGCACATCGCCCAGAGGGAGCAAGTACAGAATAAACAACAGGGGGCCTAGTATGGACCCCTCAGGTACGCCACAGGTTAAAGGAGCTCTGGGAGATGACAGTTCACCAAGGTGAACAGAAAAACTCCTATTATTCAAATAGGACTGGAAAAACTTTAAGACAGTGCCCTTTAAACCGACACAATGTTGAAGGCGGGATAGCAGTATGTTGTGATCAACAGTGTCGAAGGCTGCTGTCAGGTCCAGGGTTACTAAGACAGCAGCACAACCAGAGTCAACAGTTAAAAGCAAATCATTAAAAACTCTCAGAAGGGCGGTTTCTGTGCTATGCCGAGCTCTAAAACCAGACTGGAACTTCTCATAGAGATTGTTATTGTCAAGAAATAGCTGGAGCTGCGTGAGGGCGGCTCGTTCCAGTACTTTAGACAGAAAAGGGAGGTTGGAAATGGGCCTATAGTTAGAGAGTAGGGATGGATCTAGATTAGGCTTTTTAAGGAGAGGTTGAACAACAGCGTGCTTGAAGGGTGTTGGAAAACAACCAGAACTGAGGCAGGCATTGATCAGGACCAGAAGGAAAGGTCCGACTGAGTCCAGAACCTGCTTCAGAAGCCGAGAGGGGATAGCATCGGTGGAACAGTTGGTAGTCTTAACCTTGCAGACTATTTCATGCAGCTGAGAGAGAGAGATTGGTTCGAACTGATTAAAGGCAGAATGGCACAAGTTCTCTTACCTCATCAGAAAGCCACCGTGACCCCTGCAGTGTTCGAAAAATAACTTGTATGGTCCAACAGCTGCCTCCAAGCGCCCAGTATCCTTTGCACGCCATAGCCTCTTTACTAAAAGAAAAATATGATAAGTTAGCTTAGGCATGCATGAGATTTCTAGTGGATACGCTTGGTAAAGGCCGACGGGCCACAACAGGAAAAAGTCAATACAATAGGCATGCATTTACACGCAGAGAAATAGGAAAGGTACAGCGGGTGGGCAAAATAGAAAATTACTGACAGGCAGATCCATTTCCAGACTTCCACAAGCTCAGTGCATGTTTCTTTACATCTAATATGAGTTGAAGACTGCAAAATGCAAACAAAGTCATGCAACAGTCAATTAAGTTGCAACGCCAAACTGGCAACAAATGACCAACTGGTCAAAAAGAGTTGTTCACTATGTCACCTTCATTTTCTAAGCTTTGTTTCTGGGAGGGAAGTTCTTGTTCACGCGTTTCTGGTCCTGGAACACAATTAAACTCCTTGTGTCAGCCGTTTTGGGTGCATAATGAATCCTCTGGACTTTGCTGGCACTGAGGGTTAGCAGTAGGATGGCAGGGAGGCATCTTCAGGTCTGTGCTGCTGTTCACTGTCTGACTGCGAGTTGGGTATTTTTACTTGTCACTGATATTTACATGGTGGCTTCTTCTGTACGGCTTGATATGGTCAATGCTGTAGTGATTTCTTAAAGTTGCTCCTTCTGTGTTTTTTAATCTCACACATTTGCCAGCGATGTCTTGAATGGTGTAGGGTCCTGAAAAATCTCGATCAAGTCTTCCTCCCTTCCTTCCACGTTTCATGTTCAAGAGAAGAACTTCATCTCCAACGCTGTACACAAGGTTTCTGTACTTCTTCTGGACTCGTCTAGCATAAGCTTCCTTTTGTAAGTCTTGGGACTTTGCCATATTTTCCTCTACAGTTTTTTTTTAAACTTGCTCTTGTGCGTCTCTTGTAGAAGATACAAAGTCACCGTAACTCGACTCCTCAGGGAGAATGATGGAGGACAGCTAAAATTTTCACATTTTAAATTACAATTAGTCCACCACCAGCACCTTTGTTTTGGCCACATTCAGTTTCAGGTGATTCTTCTCACGAACCGACCAATCAGTCCTCTGTACTCCTCTTCCCTTCCCATTCCCTCTTTAATCCAGGATCTCAACCAGTTTGTTATGTTCTCTCTTATAACTTAACTGGTAAAGTAACAACACATTTTTGGTTGTTAGTAACTTACTTTATTAACCATGTTGTGGAACGGCACAGGCATATCAATGCGCACATGCACCACGCTTGGTGTTCTCTACTTTACCACAAAATATAGACTGATTTTACTAAATACATCACAGTTCCTCCCATCCAGCTTTGATGAACACATTAAGTATCAAACAATCGAGATATTTTCAGGTAAATGCCGTAACCCAATAATTGTACTTAAACTGAAATATGACACCTATTCAGTGATTTACAACATAGAGGTAGGTTGTTTCCTCTTAAACATTTTAACCGCTTTCCTTACAAAATGAACTGGAAACCTATAAGTTCAGTCTCTGAGGTGCTCTGCGATTTCTCTCAGGGTAATGTCTGCCTGTTTGGTCAGAGTCCATAGTGCTCTGTGTGGAAAGTTCAGGTGTTTGAACATTGGTGGTTTCACGTAAACCCTGAACCTCAGGTGGTGAAGCGAGGGCAAACTCTTCTGAATCTTGAAGTGTAGATGTGTCCTCTCAGGTTGCTCTGGAACCACGTGACATTCTGCATCTAGAATCTGATCAACATGTCTACACCAGACTAAGTTGGCTCCAACATTTATGGTGTATATCAGCGGTCCGGTCCGTGAACGAATCGTGCCAGAATGCCTTTTCTTACTTGGGTCTCTGTAGTCTCTGGCGAGAACTCTTTGTCCAACATTGAAGAACCTGGTTTTGTTTCTTGTTGCTTCCACCATGGAAGACTGTTTATCTTGGACATCCTTGCGAATGTCTGGTTTCAGCAAATCTAGATGTGATCTCAGATCTCATCCCATGAAGAGCATTGCAGGTGTGTGTCCAGTTGTTGCATGAGTGGTAAGACAGTAAAAAAATTGTCAATTTTCTGTTGTAGCGGTTTCCCCTCTGTGCGACTGGCTGGTTCAGCTTTGTTGCAGGATGATGGGGAGCTGAAGTGATATGTCTTACGAGCTGTTGTGGCGGACCTGTGCGTGCAAACGGTGACCAAAGACTATTGATCGTGCTGGCAGCTGTTGCTTGCTTTACGGGGAAGATTTCTGGCCACTTTGAGTGGGCATCAACCACAACCTGGAACATTTAGTCCATAAATGGGCCAGCATATCTCTATATGAATGCGTTGCCATGGAGCAGATGGCCACTCCCACGCGTGTACAGGTGCTGTTTGAGGCTGGCGCAGCGTCTGCTGGCAAACAATGCAGGATTTAGCCATATTCTCCATTTCACAATCAGTGCCTGGCCACCAAACATAGCTTCTAGCAAGACCTTTCATCTTAACACCCAAATGTCCATCGTGCAGTGAGTCCAGTACCTTTGTACGTAGTTTGGGTGGCAGGATGACACGAGTTCCCCACATGACACATCCTTGGCAAACGGATAGTTGGTCTTTGCGGGTGGAGTACGCAGAGAACTGAGTGTCACTACAGGACGGCCAACCATTCACAGTAAGATTGTTTGACAAGATTGTGTTTTGGCTCGTTTCTCTTTTCACCTGAGCACTTGTGACAGGTAGGGGTTCCATTTGTGTAACATGAAACACAGTAGCTGGATCAGTCATTTCTTCGGTGGGTTGCATGTGTGGAAGACGTGAAAGTCCATCTGCATTTCCATGTAGCTTTGTCCCTTTGAACTCAATGGTGTAGGTGTGTGCACCCAGGAACAAAGCCCAAGCAAGCGTACGCAAGCCATGGTTGGAATACCTTTCTGAGGGTTAAAGATGGACACCAGCGGTCGGTGGTCTGTGATCAGGGTGAAGTGTCATCCATATAAATACTGATTAAACTTCTTCACTCCCCACACTAGACCGAGTGTTTCTCTGTCTATCTGCGTATAGTTGTGCTCGGCTGCATTTAGGGACCTTGAGGCAAAGGCAAGTAGTCGTTCGGATCTATCAGGCATTTTGTGAGATAGCACGGCACCAATGCCATATGGTGAGGCATCACAGGCGAGGCGAAGTGGTAGCTTGGGGTCAAAGTGTGTCAGAACCTCCTCTGATGTAATGAGCTGCTTAACTTAACTAAATTAAATGCCTCTTCATAGTTTTTTGTCCATTTCCATTTGACATTTTGTTGCAGCAGAGAGTTCAGCGGGTGCAGGACTGTTGAAAGGTTTGGTAGAAACTTGTGGTAATAATTAATTAAGCCCAAGAATGAACGTAGCTGACTCACATTTTTAGTGTCTGGTGCCTTCAGGACTGCTTCAACTTTGTCCTCGGTTTTGTGGAGCCCATGTCTGTCGATCTTGTGTCCACAATACTCAATGGCATCCTTGAAGAACTCACATTTGTTTTTGTTTGCTCTCAATCCATATTTTTCTAGCCTGGCCAGGACTGCTGTTAGGTTAGCCAGATGAGTCTCCTCATCAACACCAGTGACTATTATGTCATCCAGAAAACACTGTTCCTGGAATGCCTTGTAGGACCTGATCCATGGCACGTTGCCATACTGCTGGGACACTGGCGATACCAAATACCAGCCTGTTGTACTGATATAGGCCTTTGTGAGTGTTTATCACCACATATTTCCTGGATGTCTCTTCTACTTCCAACTGGAGATAAGCCTGGGCAAGGTCAGTTTTTGAAAAGTGTTTGCCACCTGCGACTGCTGTGAATATGTCTTCTATCCGCGGAAGTGGGTACTGATCTATGTGGAGAACTGGGTTCACTGAAACCTTAAAATCACCACAGATCTGCACTCTGTCACTTGCTTTCTTGCTTACTGACACTATTGGTGTAGCCCAATCTGACCATTCCACCTTGGTGAGTATTCCTTGCTCTTCCAAGCGCTGGAGCTCTGCTTCGACTTTGGGGCATAAAGCATAAGGTACAGGACGTGCCTTGTGAAATCTTGGTTTTGCATTGTCCTCCAGTATGATCTGTGCTTTAATATTTTTCAGGGTGCTGATTCCATCTTTGATCACCTGGGCACGGTTATTAAGTTTCTGTTTCAGTCTTTCATCCACAGAATGTGCACTCAGGCCTCATTCCAGTCTCATTGACATAAAGTTCCAGGTTGCGTTTCTTTTTCTCATATTCCACTTTCACTTTTCCCAGAGGAGTTATTCTTTCACCTGTGTATGTTTTCAGTTTCACCGAGGTGTGTTTCAGTTTCAGATTGGGGAATTTGTCTCTGTAATCTTCATATAAGATCAGTGAGAGGGCAGACCCAGTGTCCAGTTCCATCTGTAACTCAACCTCTTGTATTTTTGGTGTGAGCCATATTGCATCATTGTCTTTCTCTTGCATTGTGTACAGCTCCAGGCATGCCAAATCCTCCTGAGAATCATTTGAGTCTTTCTCAGTTACTTCATGCAGCTTTCGGTCTCTTTTGCACATTTAGTTTTTGTTTGATGCTGCGCAACAAGTTGTATGTTTTTCCTCCCATGACACTCAGGAACACAGCAACTTTCCTCTCATCCTCTATTTTGTTAGCCAGACAATATTGTTCATCTCTCACCACATATGTTGTTCAATCCTCTTTGCCATTATCAAAAATGTCCATTTGTCCAACGCCTCCTGACATTTTCTCAGTATTTTCAAAAACATCCTTCACTTAAAAGAACTGATGTTACTCACGTCCTCTCTGCAGCGCACTAGCCAGGCGAGTGAGTTAGTATCCACACGGATGATTAGTTGTTTTTGCCGTAACCTTTTTCGTGTCTTTTGGCCACTTTCACAAGGATTTCCCCCTCCTGTCGTCCAGTGCACATTGGAGATCCGTTTTAATGCCATTTTTCGGCTAAATTATCCACACCCACTGCCGCGCTATGCATTCTGGGATATGTTGGGCCACGAAGTCTACACTGCCACAGCCTTAAAATTCAGGGAAATGAAGGACGCATTTCACGGCCGCATTTGGAGCAGCCTTTGAATTGGGACAGCCTTCGGCGCGCCGCTGTGACGTAATCGGCCTTGAAATGCGTACTTTAAGGCTGCAGACCCTGAATTGGGATACAGCCACTGACATGAGACAACCCTTCACAATAAAACAGGAAACAAGAAACAGACGCAGACTTGACACTGAACCTATACTAAACACGAGACACAACCTAAGAACTAATCCCTCACTAAGAATAACAGAAACATAGAATACCAATAAACAAAAGCATCGGGATACAAACCATAATACAAAGTAATATAAGAACTGAAAATGCTGGGTCAAAATGACCCAGAACCGTGACAAAAGCCCAGAGTTCAGTTTGGTCTTGAATTCTTTTAGTTTCTTCTCCACGTTCAACGACCGATTTACTTTTTGGTCCTTTGTGAGATGAATTTCCAAATATCTTATTTCTGATTTAACAGGAATCTTACAGTTTATCATTTATGGCAAAGAGTTCACAGTTATTAGGATTTAACGTTAATCCAGATGTCTTGGAGAGTTTTTACATTTTTCACTAGTTATTGGAGCTTGATTTGTTTTATCTTGAAGATGGCTGTTAGAAAGTGTGTGTGTGTGTGTGTGTGTGTGTGTGTGTGAGAGTGAGTGAGAGAGAGAGAGAGCGCGAGAGGTTGCGTCTTGATTTAAATCGAGTAGTTAATAGTCAGTAAGTGTCCGGCTGCTCCTGTATGCGATTAGAATGATGCCACCTTATCCCATAGTCCAGCCAATGATGCGATTCACATTCGTGTATATACGCAGCTAATCAACATGGTTGACAGGCTATGACAGCGTCCTTCTGTGTTTTAGTGAGCAAAGCGGCGTGGCTGATGTGGAGTGATACATCTGCTGTTGTCAGGCCTGCAGGTATCAGGCTGTTGTTCTCCTTTATCTCATAGTGGACAGAAATTATTTTTTGCAGTGGCACAAATAATTTGTGTGGCATCAGATTTGATGCCGAACAGCTGATTGTTCTGTAAATAGTTTGAAATGTTTATTTTAAAAACGTCTTGGCTGCATTTTTAGGTGAACAGCTGCAAAAAACTTTGTTTGCATAACTCACATAACTCATAACTCAAACATTACAAAATCCAAACGCTGAACTGCACCTATGCCACAGAGCTTCATTCTAACACATCAAATTAATGACGTTCCTTTCAATAAACCTTGGACACACACAATTAACAGGAGTAACATCCCCACTAATCTGCCTGTTAAACCTAACTAACTCAGCCTAGTCTTCCGTACATACTGGTGATGGGTATTTATGTACCTCCATACCGTCAGCTGTGAGGAAGACAAACTGTCTTAAACACAAACTGCGGCGGTACTCCCAAGCCAATGGCTTCAGCCGCCTGATGCACAATAGAAAGCAAATCAGTACAACGCCTAATGCAGGTGAAACTGCTGAAACCTAACAGGGGAACAAGACTCCTGATTGAAACAGCTGTGTGAAGCCACAGGCTTACTCTAAAAGGCAACAGCGAACCATAAAACTCTCACCAATAAAACTATATATAAATAATCTAATAAAACCTACAAACTCTTCTGTTGACAAGTTGTTGTGGCTCCTCCAGCAAATGGCCGCAGCAGGCTAAACATGAGGACGCTGATGACGACAACAACAAACACATGAGATGCACTTCTGCACTATTTGCTCCTTTAATTCCACGTGTTACTGTCCACTATACAAATCAGCACATCGAACTATTAAACAAATGCACAGACTGCACAAACACAATGACTGCAACTCACAAAGAATTACACCAATTACTACACCAAACTACAACATCGGCCTATGGCATCAATTAGTGCATAAAACATACATCAAGTTACAGCCAAAAATGCATCAAAATGACTCAAGCTGGGGTCAACAGGTTTCCCCTCATGCTCACCCGACCTTTCTGCTCATCAGGTGCGGTGAACAGGTGAGTGCAACCACATTTATCACCTAACACGCCCACGAGTCACGCCCCACACCCGTGCACCAATACAAGGTGTGCATTTAAACCAACCCTCTTAATCCAAAACAAAAAGGAACAACTCATATGGCTCCTACACTTGTGCTCAAGAACTCAGTCCTATATTTTAGGTTATTCTGAATAAATCGTTCATGCCCTCTCTTGGGAAAGAAGCTGTCGTGGTTCCTGGTCCTAAATCTAGTCGTCCAAAAGTTCTAAACGACTTCAGGCCTGCTGCCCTCACCTCAGTCTTTGAACAAATCATCAGAAATGTGATTATGGAAGACACTGAACTTCAGCTTGATTCAATGCAGATTGCACATGAGCCCAATAGAGGAGTGGAGGACGCGCTTTTGATTCTACTTCACCTGATTGTCAAACATGTAGAGAGTAAAGGACTTCAGTTCATCGATTTCTCTGCTGCTTTCAATAACACAGCCCCAGATTTGAATCAAAAGACTTTTAGAACAGTTTGAAATCCGGACAAACCTGAGCAAGTGCAGTCATATAAATATCTTGGGGCCATTGAGTCTGTTTTATCATGAGAATGATGCAGGACAAAGTCTTATAAAAGCAGCTTTGTCCCTGCTGCCGTCACTAAACTTAGTAACTAATAACTGTTTTTCTGATTTGATTCATCGCGTCTAATTTCCAAATATGTGTCTGTCAGGTTTAAATCGATGTGTGTGTTTGTGAAGGGATGACAAATGCTATTATTTTTCTGTAAAGCAAATTTACGTAAAAGTAAAGTAACCTTGATATGTCAGGATGTAGATGTCCCACCCAAAAACGTCATCAGCCCTGAAACATCGGTACTGTTCCAGGCAGCATTGCTGTCCACACGTCCATAGGGTGTTAGAGGTGGCTGTCACAGATGTTGCAGTCTGCTCTCTGTTTCCATGAAACAACCACACTTGAAATGATCATTAAAGCTACCTGTACTAAAGGAAGCTGAGAACATGGCAGACGTGGGACTGACTGTGATCAGACTGTGACGATTGTTCTTGAGCAGATCTACAGGTCAGCTGTTCCACATCATGTTTCTAGGATGGAGCCGTTTGGAATAATGCCGCCCTCTGCTGGACAGATATCGTGTTGTCCCTGAGTCCTTCTGATCCTCAGCACTTTCTATCAGGAGACAACGCACCCAGGTCCCATCTGACGTTGTTCACTTGATGTTCTGAAGCCCAGTACGGACCTTAACACGGGCTCCATGTGGACATATTAGATTAACTGTTTTTAAGACCAGTTTCTTAAATTACATGACGGTGTGGTTTTTATTTTGTGCTTTTAGTGCAGAGAGAGTCTCTGTGGAGGTTGGATGTTCTCCCCGTGTTTGTGTGGGTCCTCTCAGGGGACTCTGGCTTCCTCCCACAGTTCACACACATTCAGGTAGTGGGGTTAGGTTAACTGGTGAATAAGTGTGAGCGTGAACGGTCGTCTGTCTCCTCACCCTGTGTTAGCTGGGATCCACTCCAGCTCGTACATGCCCGTCAGGCACCGTCCTCATACCTGTTCTGGTAAATCCAGTCCTGGAAGACACAGCTCACCTGGAATCTGTGTTCATGTTATAAAATGTTACATTTCATTAGAAGTTGGTTGTATTCCAGTTTTATGTTGCAGTTTTCACTTTTGAAAGGGAAGGTTAGTCCAGCTCAGTCAGATGCTGAATGCTCTCTTTCAGTACGTTGTTGTATTAAACGATGACTCAGCAGACGACACATTGTAGCCATGTTAAAAATCATGCAACAGACCCTTGGTCACGATGTCGTTGTGGGGATGTCTAAAGGCTGGCTTCCTTCTAATAACCGTAACAAGTGTTTATTGCGCTCCTTGTGATGCTGGGTCAAAGTTCAGCCTCTGAAGACCTCGACGTGTTTGAAGTTATCCACAGGCTGCGAGGTCCACTTCAAAGGTGTTCTATGTTAGATGTTGGTCAGGTTAATCAAAATGGAAACTGTTGAGTTTACACATTAACCAACATGGTCCAGCACTAAACATCGTAAAGCCTTTAGTTTATGGAGAGAGGATGCTGCCATCAAATTCAAAATGGGCTAATATTTTTCTTTAAATGTTTCATTTTCTCACTTTGTTTAAAATACTGGTTTATAGGATTTGCAAATGATTGAATTCTGTTCTTAATCATATTTAACACAGCGGATCAAACGTGGGGAAGTGGGTGTTATATTCAGATTGTGGGATACATTTAGGAAATGTAAAACTTTTGATGTTAATGTTGTTTATTTGCAGGGTTTAAAAATAAATGTGTTTACTGTTTGAAACTCATACTTGGCCTTCTACTCTTCATGGCTGCTTAACGAAGCTAACAGGGTGGACAGTCTGAGGAGCTGGGAAAGAAAAGCGTCTGAACTGCTTTAAATTTCTTGAAGACATTTTATCCAAGAAGTTTCTTCAGTTCTGAGAGAACGGCGCGGCGGTGGGTGTGGATAATGTTGCCGAAAGAAAACGGCGGAAGAGGGGCGGCTGAAGAGTAAACTTTCAGAAGTAAGTACTGAATATTATGTCACTTATTTATGTGCAGATGTTTAATAATGAAGAACATTAAAACATTCCTGTTGGCCACATGTTGGCAAAGTTATGTGACATTAGTGATGTTTGTACTTTCAGCGTTTACTTGGTTTTAAAGCCTTTACTTTAAAATATACGCTGTTCAATAGTCGACCTTAATCCTACAGAGAACGTGATGATTTTGTGGATAATTAAAGTCAGTCATATATCCACAAACACAACAAGCTGAAAGTCAGTGATGCTGCTCGGTTTGCAGTCCTGAATATCACGGCACAAGCAGGATTCACTGCACTGTTAATGTTAGCTATGTTATATTGCTGCCTCTGTTCGGTGGTGTCGAGCCAAATGGACTTTAACGTGTGTTTGAACGAGCTGACGGTTCACTCGTTAAGCTGAAAGAAAGATGCTTTAATCACAGCAGTCACACATGTGTCCACTGCACCATCTGGGAACTCTTCTTGTTTAGCACTCGTAATAACACAAACACTAAATCCTCCTGTTTGTAGCAGTGTGTACACCTGAGACTGTCACCTGTCTGTCTGTCCTGCACAGGGCTGAACTGGGACAAAAAATCACCAGCGGCCCACCGGGCAAATGCCGGTGGGCCCGATGGCGAGTCCAGCTATGGTCCTGCACTCTCTCTCTGTTTCTTTCTCTCTGATTGTGGAATAAAAGTATGAACATGTGTTTATAAGTCACACTTGTGTTTGAATCCTGCACCTTATCACACATTTGATTTCCATGTGTGACGACTGCAAGTGTCCAGAGTGAGGACAGACTGAGGGACCCACTGCTGCACATCATCTGTGAGGCTTTGCAGCCCTGATGATCCACCAGGACAAACTCAGCAGTGTGTGAGGAAGAGGAGGAGGAAGAGCCAGCAGCAGCTGACAGATGGAGAGAATAGACAGACTGTTCCCTGTTTGTGAAGGACTGCTAGGAAAGTTTAACATAACTGTCTGTGCTGAATCAGTCTTATTAGGTAATGTTCAAATAATGTTATCCTCCCAGTGTTTTCAGTGTGGGAGAAAGTACTCAGGGCCTTCAAGTTACACACTATGAAAGGCAGCAACAAGTTTAATGTTCAGAAACCTAAAGTCTGTATCAGCAGCAGAATGGACCTAAAAATAAATGTTTGTTTCAGTTCTATGAAGCTTTGAGTATTTTGGATCAGTAGCACTGCTGTGTTTGTTGCATCATATTGCTGTGATTGTTTATATGCTTTATATATTCTGAGCTAAGTTGATCTATAGTGTTACATCATATTCTATAAGGATGTTATGTGTTTGTAGACTTTCTGCCCAGTTTGACCCATTTAGCAGAAGTCAGCCTGTTTAAGGCTCTGATGTCTATTCTGTATGACTTAAAGCAGTTATGACATGGTCTGATTTTCTCACCCAATACAGGAATATTTCATTTATCAGTCTACTCTTCATTCTATCAGACACAGTTATCACAGCTCGTACATTTGCTTTTTACACATATATGTAAGCACTGAGCCACATTTAGTAATGCCAACATATTAAAATAACAATATTTCTCTCTTATATATGATACATCTATATATACACTGTCACAGATATTGTCTTTGAGTGAAGATTTAAGGTGATAGGAAATATAAATAACTGCAGCTTGAATCTTTGACACAGAGTTCATGCTTCAGAGTTCAGATGTTCAGAGTTCATGGACCGTTGAGGCTGCGAACTTTAAGGCTGCAGACCCTGAATTGGGATACAGCCATCGACTGTGGAAACCTTGCAAGTGGATCGTAAAGGTTGTTACAGAGTCTTTCATGTCTAAATTTGCCGTTAATAATTATATAATTGTAGGAATCATCTAGTTTGCTTACACTGATTACGTTGGCACTTTGTTAGCGCTACAAAAACGGTCAGACCCCCGAGGCATCTAAACTTTAGTAAGAATGTGCACTTTTGACACCTCTGGTTAGCATTTAGTGGTCAGTTTCAAACGTATTTGATTTTTGCTTGTTATGAACAAATTCACTTCACTACTTTTCACGATCTGTAACATCAATGCACATTGTTCCATTTACTGCATATTGCACTTTATTCATATCTCTCATTCCACCTGCAAAAACATTGTAAAGGTCGTCACAGAGAGTTTTATATATGTATAAATACTAATATTCTCTATTTATTCTGTTTTATTGCCAAGATGTTAGTTAGCCTTTGTTCAATTGTCTTTTATATGTCAATAGATACGTATGTCACAAATAAAAGTTTCTTGTAAATTATGTTTTTGTAAAGAATTTTCTCCCAAATCTCTTACATGCTAACTGTAACGTGTTATTTCTGCTAAAACCTGAACTTAAATGTGTATATGGTGTTTATCTGTTTTTCTCTCTGTTTTAGATGCAAATATCAATTTGGAGTTCTGCCTCCAGGCCAGAATTGCAGGAATGCACCACGTGTTGGCTGTTTCACTGCCCTCTGTGCCCCACTCTCAGCCCTGCTGTCAGGGCAAAGATTGAGCAGCATATAAATGGACACATTCAAAGTGCTTTGCCTTTCAAAGGTATGTTGGTATTAAATATACCTCATAGTTAAAGTCATAAATATGCACTTCTTTTCAGCACCTCTGCAGGTCTTTGTTGACTTAAAAGTTATTTTTCACATTGTACAGTTCAGTTCATTCATCAGCGAGAGAAAAAAAGTGTTTTCATTAAATATTTTTCCTGTTCACCACATTTCCTGACAGCTCTTGTGATCCACACCATTTTGCTTTCATTATTGAGGACGGCTTGGATATTTTTGTTAATATGTACAATCTGATTGTTAGATAAACTGACTGCATTCTATACAACTACATTTAAATTACATGTTTTTTCTTTTTTTCTCTCTTACAGACAAAATGATGTGCCGGTGCACTTTCACTGCCCTTCTGTAACATGACAGTCATACAGCGTGGGGATATGGCAAGGCAATTATTGTCATGTCAGCATTCAGGACTGCTCCCCACTGAACTCTCCGTGGAGCCTCGTCTCCCTCTCCATGTCTCGTCTCCAGCATCTAAACCATTTCCTGAATCTTGGGTAGAACATTCATGTGCTCCACCCTCTGTGCTAAATGAAACTGGGGCTTGTGGAAAGTCCATGAAAATGAAACGTCCTCACTGTGGTCTTAGTCTTCTTACAAAAAAACTTCAAGGCTCACATGATGAGGAGGCATTCAAACAGGTCAATAGATGTTTGCCTGGCCTGTCATCCACAGTGTTTTTGTGTAGAGGGACTTCTTCCTCTTTGTTTTTCAGTTTGCAGAGGACATGGAGCTCTTTTTAAAAGCATGTGCTGACGAGCAGAGACTACAGGTCAAAGCGATGTTTGACATTTAATGGACAGATGAAGGCACTGGCTGTTTGTTTGTGTTTTTTATCTGTTGTTTGTTTTTCAGTGTACAGAATTCCAGTTAAACTTATTATAAAATGCTGTTCACTTGTTTCCATACTTATAGTAAAAAATGTAAGTGTAAATGTTACAGCATTGTTTATACTTGTAACTTCAGAGTAAAAAGCTTATTGTTGATATTAACATTAATGTATTATCCTGTAATCAATAATATTTTTATGCATTTTACGCATTAACCCTCTGATCTCTATCCTGGCCATTTGGGGCCACTTCACTTCTCCTTGTTTGACTGCTACACTGCAGTGGACCAAAAGAATGACGCAGGTTTGATCTTAAGGCTCTAATAGTTGTGTGTGTTGTGCATGACATTGCAACGCAAACATGTATTTGCAAGATAGACTGGAATAAATTATGATGCATCAAATATTACACAGGCTGCAGTGAATTGTTGTTGATACAGGTTATTGAGCTTTGAGTTTCCCAGTCAAACGTAGCTTTGACACACATGCTAACACTCTTACTCTTGTACATTTCATAACAAGACACCAAAGCCAAAATATTAGCTCTCAAAAAAAATTCAAAGCTGCAGCTGCAGCACACACAGCAACAAACACTGTTAGTAAATGTGTCCTGGAGTTTCTGCAGGTGCAGAAAGTGCTGCTGCTGTAAGTCAGCCTAACAGCTTCCAGATCACTGATATTTCTGGAAAGATGGCAAGAAGGGCATCACAGCTCATTTCTACAATCTCCCAGATCTTGGAATACAAGCCCCTGTCCCATGAAAACCACTTCACAGTAGTAGGAGTCCACTAAAACCTACAAATGAAGAGTGATCCTGGAAGAAATAGGGCGCACACTAGTGACCTCAACAGTTGCAAGACAGCCTTGTCCCCGATGCTTATATGAAAAAAAATATGAAGATTTATGAAACCATTAGGACTTTATTACTGTTTTATCTGAAAAGCTACTGGTAATATTTAACCTAACTGGGATTTAAAGTGTAAAAAACAGAATGTAGATAAAATTTTGGTTTTGATGAAAAGGAGTGGAGCTTGTGAGCCACAATGTAAGCAGTGTTGCTTTGCTGACATGCACTCGATGCTGGCAGTACAAGCATTGTAGTGGTTCTTATGTTTTTGTAAACTAACTGTATAATATATTGAGCCATTCAACAGTACACAAATGTTTGTAGGCTCCTTTTTGTATGCAACCTGCATGTCTTTCTGAATTAATTGTTTGTTTATATCATGTTTTTCAGGACAAAGAAGTTAAAGTCAAGTGGAAGCCTTGCTCAACATGGTATGTAGTAACAACTTTGTTGGACGGGAACAGACATTCATACTGTTGATAAATAGTTATCACCTCAATTTGAATTCATGTATTTGGACTAAAGTAAATTGGGAGCTGTTAGCTGTCAAGCTGCTCCTCTGTGAGGAGCTTGATAGCTGTCCACCTCTGAAGGAAACTGTTTCCAGGGCCTACTCCGTGGATCGGCTTCCTCCGAGGCGTGGACGTCTATCAGCAGAGAATGTACCTTCACCTATCAGCAGAGAATGTCCCTTAGTCTGTAACACAGTCAAATATATTCTCAAGTAATATTCAAGCATGCCATTCAGCGTGTTAGTACGAGCAGCTCGGGAGCAGCTTGGGAGAACAAGAAAACAGAGACTGCTTTAGATTGTCTTCCCAAAGTGACTCAACTTTATTCACAAGTACAACAGTTTATATAGAGGGTAAAATTCATGAGACAGCAGATTTATCAGTTTAAACCAGTACAGACCAAGATAAGGCAGCGTCTTCCTGCCCTTGGGTGAAGAAGCATCCTTTGTGTAGTTTATTAGTTCAGCTACAATTGTGATTATCTCAGCGACATATTTTCAAGGCACAAAACGAAGAGTTCTTTCATTAGTGAAATCTGAAACAAACCATTTGGCCTTCAACAGGCGTCTAAAAGATTAAGAAACTAATGTAGCTGAGGGAGTGATCTCTGTGGTATTTCAACCTTGTTGAATGACAGAGTTTTCCTGTATAATGTCACTATAAAACAATATCCAGTAAATGCTCCCATGGTACTAAAATACCTAACAGTTCCACTCTTTTTTTATTATTATTTTTTAAAAAAAAATAATAACTCAAATAGAAAGGAAAAATCACAAATGTAATAACATAATATAAAAAGCAAATCATAAAATGTAATAGTTCACAACCTAATGTTCAATATACACATCAGGAACATCATTGGTAACATCTGGCACATCCTCAGGATCAATTTGTGCTAATTGCAAATACATTGAAGTAGCTGTACTAGTAGCTATACGGGTTATCATTGAGCGTACACAGGGTATCACACAACAGGCAATAATCATCAAAAACAAAATAATACATGCTACAACTGTTACAAAGGCTACAATGAGTTCCTTCCATTTTCCAAACGTGTCCTGCATCCACTTGTCTAGCCACTGACCGTGACCTGTATTGGCTCTTAGTTCTATCTGCAATGCTTCAAGTTTATTCATAGCTTGTGTAAATGAACCGTCAGGGGCGGTATTATTGGGAATAAAAGTACAACAAACATCTTCAAACATAGCACAAACACCTCCTTTCTCAGCTAACAGCATATCTAAGGCCATTCTATTTTGCATGGTCATTAAGGAGGCAGCAGACATCTGTTCTCCTAGGGCTTTAAGGGCCGTATTGGTCAAATTAGTAAGTCTTTGCTGATTGTAATAAACATAATTGATCCAGCCTACATTTTTGTTTACCTGTATCCACGGTAGTATTGAGACAAACCCTGCTGATATTTCTCCTTGTGCCTTTAATTCATTTGGTATCCCGCATGGAACTCCTATAGCATCTATGTAAACGTTATGTGAATAAGCGGAGCGTTCCGTCCGTCTGCTGGATACAGGCAGATCCGAGGTTTGTTGTATCAGTAGTTCTTGAGCTAAAGTTACTAGACCGCAGGTACCGGTCCAATTAACAGGTAAGGCTAATCTAAGAGTATTATTGCACATCCAATAAGCATGTGGGATTGGTCTGGTCAGGCGCGAAGCTGTAAAGCCTTTTAATATGCCTCCCCAGTACGAGTCGTTTAGTGTGTTGGGCGAATGCAGGATTGTTGAGTTATCTGAATGCGTACTTATATATGCATATATATAAGAAAACATATGTTTATATTGTGTCCTGTCAACACTCGGTGCTAGCCATGTTTCGTTACAGCGTGCTCCTGGAGAGTCAGAAAAGAACGTATAGTTTTGTGTGTCATAATTTATGTTTTCAAGTTTTGGTCGGTGTATGCATGTCATCAAGATATTTGGGTGATGGCGCACCTGTGTTGGGGGCGAAAGAGGTTCAGTGCGGTCTTCGGGGCGCTTCATTTGGTTGCAGGGGTGGGTAGAATCATTAATCATGCTAACATCCTTACTAGAGACTTGTCCTGTGTATATGAATAAACAATCTAAAGGACTTAGTTCTACTTGCACCGCTTCAATCAGGGTTACTGTTAAGGGCCCCTTTTTATCATTTTTGAATAGCATCTTTGTTAAGGGAAAACCTGAAATTGGATATCCCACTATGACCTGTTCTGGATTACCCTTTGAACAGACATAACAGTTACTGTTTCCTAAGTCACGAGCGGCTATTCTGGCATTGTCATACCAGGCGTTAGTTCCTGTTCTAGGGGGTGCATAAGATGGTTTATTGGTGGTGTCTGTGTTGCTTTCTACTGATTTTAGAGAACGTGACGAGTGTACTAGGTGGGTGTCTTGCCAAGTGGAGCATGAGGTATTGTCAGCAAAATGTGGCTTGCAGAAATGTGAACAGGGTTGCACTTTACAATACGAAATAGTAAATAAAAATCCTAAGGTTAATGCAGTAGATATGATTAATAACCTAAATATATAAAAAAGACAGTTCTTTAGTCGTCTCCTGGCCTGGTCCCAGGTTCGTGTGATGACAATGGGCATTTCATTTTCTCCATTATCAGGATGAAACGAGTCTATCTTTATCAGGTTAGACATTGTGTGGTACTCTAGGCTTTCTGTTCCTGCTGGATGTTCGAGTACCTTGTTGTTGTTCAGGTGGGGGATCAAAGGGCTTTCTGAGTCTTGGCTCTTTCCGGCGTTGTGTGTTAATCAGTGATTGTGTGTGTGTAGGTGGATTGGATCCGGGCGCTGGCTCGCCTGAGTCGTCATCTATAGGTGTATTGAATCCGGGCGCTGGCTCGCCGGAGACGTCATCTACTTGATCCGACGCCTTAGGTGGTTTGGTGGGGCTGGTCTTAACCCTGCTGGCATGAATCCACTGAGGTTGTCCGTCTGTTAGGATGCTGGTTCTCGTCACTGCAAGTACAGTCTGGGGGCTGGAACACGCGGCCTCCCCGAGTGCCCTTGGTTTTAGCAACTTTACCAATACCGCATCTCCTGGTTTCCACGGATGGGTTGGATCTATGGAAGGGAGAGGCTGAGAGAGACAAACTTTCTGATAGTTATTATTCAGTGTTTCTACCAGGTTATGAACATAGTCAGACAATGCAGTGTCTATGTCCCCTTCCAATAGCGGTGCCCCTCTGGAGGCTGACCATGGTGTTGGAAACGGTCTTCCCATGATTATTTCAAATGGAGATAATTTGGTTGCTGCGGATGGAGTCATTCTAATCTCACAGAGGATTTGAGGAAGTAGTTTGATCCAGGTCATTCCTGTTTCTATCATTGCTTTAGTCAGGCGATTTTTTATGGTCCTATTCATTCTTTCTACAACTCCTGAACTCTGAGGATGGTATGGCACATGATATTTCCAGTCTATTGCTAGAGTTTTAGCACACTTTTGAATTACTTCTGATGTGAATGAAGGTCCTCTATCACTGTTAATTTGGTGAGGTATTCCAAATCTGGGTATTATTTCATTGCACAACTTTTGACAGACTACTTCTGCAGTTTCTTTTGATGTTGGGTAAGCTTCTACCCATTTACTAAATTGGTCCACTATTACCAGTAAGTACTTGATGCTTCCTTGTGCTGGCATGTGTGTAAAATCAATTTGTAATGTATGAAATGGGAAATCTGGTTGTGGTAAATGCTGATGTTTTGCTTTTGGTTTTCCTACATTAGTTCGTGCACATGTTAGACAGGTTGCTAATATGCGTTTTACTGCGTGTGATGTTTTCTCGATTACAAATCTTGATTTTATTGCTCCTATTACCCCTCTTTGTCCGACATGACTCACACCGTGAAAATGGCGGACAAGGATTGGCAGTAGTGAAGATGGGAGGGCAATCAAACCCTCAAGGTTTTTGTATAAGCCGTCTCTGTTATCTAAGGTACAATCATTACTTTCCCAGTAAGTGTAATCTAAGGCAGAGGCTTGCTCTTGTATGAATTTTAGGTCAACATTTGTTTCTAAATAGTCTGGGAGCGTGACAAGTGGCAGCTGTAAAGGCAAAGATAATACTTCCCTTCTGGGTGGTTGCTGTGAGGCAGCAGCTGCTTTCGCGGTTACGTCTGCAAGAGCATTTCCCACTGCTTCGTCTGTGTCAGCCGTGCTGTGCCCCTTCGTTTTAACAACTGCAATTGCCGATGGCAGCTGTATAGCCTGCAAAAGTCTTTGAACAAGGTCAGAATTAGCGATCGATTTTCCATCAGCAGATCTAAATCCTCTTTGTCTCCACAATGTGCCAAAGTCATGCACCACACCGAATGCATAACGGCTATCAGTGTAAATTGTTACCCGCTTATCCACATGTAACTCACAGGCGCGTATTAAAGCCATGAGCTCTGCTTTTTGTGCTGAGTGAAATGGTAATGAGTGAGCCTCTAGTATGATGTCAGGCAATGTCACCACCGAATAGCCACAAAGAAATAAGTTGTCATTTGGTTTTGAACAGGACCCGTCCACATAAACAATGACTGAGTCTGGGATTGGTGTCTGCTCTAAGTCTGGGCGTGGTGCTGTGGATTCCTGTATACGTGTCATACAATCATGATCGTCAGGGTCGTCTGAACCATCCTGTCGGTCAGAGGAACACAGCATACGAATGAGTAAGTGTGCTGGCGAATTGGGTGTGCTGCTTGCTTTTATAGTGAGATTTGCTGTTGAAGTCAGTGTAGCTTCATAACCTGAGCGACGTTGTGCGGTCATGTGTTGTGTAGTTATGTTTGCTAGAATGGTCGTGACCTGGTGATTGGTGTGTAGAATAGTGTCATGTGAGAGTGTGAGCTTCTCGCAGTCCCTTATCATGATAGAGCAAGCTGCTACTGCTCTCAGGCAGGCCGGCATCCCCTGAACTACTGCTGGCAGCACCTTTGAGTAGAAGGCTACTGGACGGTAGCCACAGCCATGCTCTTGGGCCAATACACCTGCACAGGTTGTGCCGTTCTCTGTGACGTACAGGTGGAACGGTAAGTGGTAGTCAGGCAGACCCAAACAAGGGGCGGAGGTCAGCGCTCCCTGTAATGCATTGAAAGAGGCAGTCATTTCTGTGGACCACAGTATTCGAGGAGGCTTGTCTTTTTTGCAGCATTCACGCAGAATGTGGTCATGAAAAGAACAGTCTGGTATCCACTGTCTGCAATAGTTCACCATGCCCAGGAAAGACAGCATTTCTTTCTGTGTAGTGGGCTTAGGGACAGAGGTCACAGCTTTGACCCTGTCTGTAGTCATAGAACGTTGTCCGTGAGACAGTGTAAATCCCAAATATTGAACAGAAGTCTGACAGTACTGCATTTTCTTTGCTGATGCTTTGTGGCCAGTCTGTTGGAGGTGCTGGAGTAGCATGTGTGTGGCAGTTTGACATAGTTTTTCACTTTCAGCACAGAGGAGGAGATCATCTACATACTGGATCAGAGTACAGCCCTCTGGAGGAGTGAAGCCGTCCAGGGTAGCACGTACCACCATTGAGAAAGCCGCAGGGCTGTCTACCATGCCTTGGGGTAAGCGAGTCCATGTGTACTGCTTATCTCTATGTGTAAAAGCAAATATCAGCTGTGTGTCTTCATGCACAGGTACTGAGAAAAAGGCGGAGCACAAATCCACCACAGTAAAATGTGTAGCTGTTGCTGGAATAGCTGTCAGTATGCTGGGAACATCTGGGACAATAGGTGGCAGAGGCATAATGACTGCATTAACTTGCCTTAAGTCTTGTGTGAAACGCCATACGCCAGGTTTGTTAGGCTTTGGCACAGGATTGACAGGAGTGTTATATGGAGATACTGTGGGCTTTATTACTCCAGCTGTCAATAAATCTCCTATGATGATGTCTAAGGCTGCGGCTTTTTCAGTGGAAATGGGATATTGCTTGACATATACCGGCTTGTTGTTTTTCAGCTGAGCATGATAAGGTGTACAGTCAATAAATCCTACATCATTCTCACCTCTTGACCATAATGTCATGTTTTGATATTCAGCTGGCAATGTGACAGCAGAGATAGTACAGTGTATGGGGTAGGTTAGATCTATGTGTCGACATGGTGCAGTAATGTCATAGCCTATGTCCGAGTTATGTGACAAAACCACTGTTCGGCCTTCACTGGTGTGAGCAGTTATCATGTTGTTGAACAGTGTGAGAGAAACAAATATGTGGCTTCCAGGCATGGGGCTACCTGGTAACGGTGTTTGCACATGTTTTTGACACAGAGTGTGACGTGGGATACCAGTCAGATGGATATTGAGTTCATTCTCCGCTGAGGCGTCCAGCTGACACAGAGGCTGTTCCTTCTCCATGGTGTCGGTGCATAGGGCAGAGAAAACATAGCTGTTATCAGTATCTGCAAACATTTCACCCTTTGTGTTAAATGAAATACACAAGTTCATTTTTGCCATTAAATCTCTGCCTAATAGATTCACAGGCGAGTTTGGAATAATTATGAATGGATGATATGTAATTTCATCTGGTTTTGGGCCCCAGCGTGTTTTTAGAGAATGAGTTTTGGGGCATTGCACTAGAGTTCCGTTTATTCCCATGGTGTTGATGCACACAGAGGAAACAGGCCCACTATAGAATTTTCCAGACAGTGAACTTTTAGTGGCTCCACTGTCAACTAAAAAGGAATAAGTCTTTTCACCTATCTCTATATCTAACATGGGCAAGCTTTCTGTGTTACGGGACAATTGCAAATGCAGCATCGTGTGTAGTGCTTCACACTGTCCCTCATCATCACCTGGGCCTCCCTATGGTTGGTCCAGTCTTTCGTTATCATATGGGTGGGGATTAAAATGTGGATTATAAGGTTGCTGCCTAAGTGCAAAGGGGCCATTATTTTGATGTGATTCCTGTCTGCGTTGCCAGTTACCTTGTCTGTAAGAGCTCTGCTGACGCCTAGTGGCAGGAGCTGGTCCTGTGTTTTGTGGTTGAGATCTACCTGCTGCTGATTTGCATTCCCTCCTCCAGTGTCCTATTTTTCCACAATAAAAACATACGTCTCCACTCCTATCTTTCCTTCTGAAATCTCCCTGCTGCGCTTGTTGAGGGGACGGGGCCCCTGCATACATCATTTTTTCACTTTCCTCTGAGCCTTCAACATCAAAATTCAACATCATCTTAACAGTTTTAGCCTTCGTGCTGTTGGGAAAAGATCTGCACCAGCTTTTGTTTTGACAAGTGTGATAAAGTTCTTTATTTTCATGTCATAGAGATTATCAGTGGCAGTCAGCTTCAATAGTTGTGAACATTCTGGATGAATATTGTTTAAGAATGTTGTTATGAAAATCTGATCATTTCCTCCTTCAGGCATGCATGCCTCATTAGTCCAGCAGTGTGTGAAACGTTTCATAAACACTAGAATGGATTCATCTGGCTTTTGCTTACACATGGTTACTGCATTTAAATCAATTTTATCTCTAGACATTGTGAGCAGAAATTTCTTTAGATTTTGAAAAAAGGCTGTGATTTTGTCATCATTTATCCACAAAAACGAGGTGGTGTTGGCTGCTTGGTCGTTTTTAGGGTCTAGTTCCTCTACTTCTTCAATAAGCTGAGATTCAGTCACACCTGGGATTCGTTGACATAATATATATCTATAGTCAGGCCCACCCAAGTGGTGGTATCTGGTACTTCTCTGTAATGCAGAAACAAAGGCTGTAGGATTTTGTAGAGGATCGGGAAGTTCTTTAATGGTTGCTGCTAACTCTGAAATTTTAGGGGGTTGAATGCAACACATGTCCCCTATTATCATGAACGGGAGGGAGGTGCTGACGTCATTAAATTGTGATCCCTGCTTTTCTTTATAACGGGTGTTTTTGTGGGGGCCCTCTTGAGTTTTTTCCTCTTTTTTCTGCTTTAAGTAGTTCCTTATTAAATTTCTGGTGTTAGTTATTGCTTTTGGCACAGTCAAACCATTCGCTACTCTAGTGTGGCGCTGAACATGATTATCTATGACGGAAACGGCTTGCTGCAGTTCAGCTTCCGTACGTTCAGTTAAAGGATCTTTCATGATTTCCTCACACTCTGTCATTAACTGTTTTGTTTGCTTTTTATGTTCCTGTAACTCTCTTTCTCGTTCAGTGTATTCTCGTTCCTGTCTTTGATCTAGGTTAAACCAGTCATCTTCTTCTGATTTAGGTGTCATTTCAGTGCCTTCCTCACTCCTTTGGGATTTTGCTGTTATATCAGGATATACGCGCTGGTGACGTGCAGCCGCCGCAGCAGCTATTAATTCTGTTTTTTCATCATAAGGCGGCGGAGCCGTAGGTTGAACGGATGGGCATATAAGGCTAGTTTTTTCTGCAGTGGATTTACTAGAGCCTACACTGGCTTGATTTAAAGCATTTACGTCTGGCTCGGGTCCTTTTTTCCATAGTGGTAGCATGCGATTGGTCACATCACGACATTCTATCATATATTTTTTACAGGACTTTTTAATCAGCCTACTTTCCTTATCACAAATAGTATTTAACATTTCTACTGACCTGTTTTCTGGCGATAATCGTTCGGGATAGGGCTCCGGAAATACATTAGGATGCATTAAAGTTATAGTTCTTAAGTTCGAGACGAAATCAGTCACGTAAGCACTTCCGCATGTTCTGGATACGTAATCATGGAAGTCTTCATTGATTCGCGAGCGTGGGTTAAACGTAACCGGAAGTGGGAGTCGTACTGAGCCGCTATTTGTGATTTTATATTTTATTTTTTTCGGTTTTACAGTTAATTTAGATTTTTTATCGGACCCGTCTAAGGTCTTTGAATTATTCTGACCCATGGTCAGTGATTTCCAGAGGGGTTTAGACGCTTTGAAGGATTTAAATTAGTTTTTATTTTTGCTGTGGCACACCTGAGGTTACTTGATTTTTTGCTAGCAATTTTATGTTTTTAGTGAGCAACTTCTCACTTTTTAACGAGCAACTTCTCGTTTTATGACCACAGGCAACTTCCTGTGTCCTTTCTGCTGGTGAGCAACTTCTTAGTTTATGACAGCAGGCAACTTCCTGTGTCCTTTCTGCTTTTATTTACAAAACAACAGGCAACTTCCTGTGTTTCTATGTGGGCCACTAAAGAAGGCTCCTCAGTGTATCCCACTTGTTACTATGTGGGCCACTGAAGAAGGCCTCGTCAGCGTATCCCGTTTCTATGTGGATCACTGAGAAAGGCATAACACAGTCTTATAAAATAAAAGACGAGTGCCTACCTTCGTCAGGATCCCACTTCTGACACCAAAATTGAAGGAAACTGTTTCCAGGGCCTACTCCGTGGATCGGCTTCCTCCGAGGCGTGGACGTCTATCAGCAGAGAATGTACCTTCACCTATCAGCAGAGAATGTCCCTTAGTCTGTAACACAGTCAAATATATTCTCAAGTAATATTCAAGCATGCCATTCAGCGTGTTAGTACGAGCAGCTCGGGAGCAGCTTGGGAGAACAAGAAAACAGAGACTGCTTTAGATTGTCTTCCCAAAGTGACTCAACTTTATTCACAAGTACAACAGTTTATATAGAGGGTAAAATTCATGAGACAGCAGATTTATCAGTTTAAACCAGTACAGACCAAGATAAGGCAGCGTCTTCCTGCCCTTGGGTGAAGAAGCATCCTTTGTGTAGTTTATTAGTTCAGCTACAATTGTGATTATCTCAGCGACATATTTTCAAGGCACAAAACGAAGAGTTCTTACATTAGTGAAATCTGAAACAAACCATTTGGCCTTCAACAGGCGTCTAAAAGATTAAGAAACTAATGTAGCTGAGGGAGTGATCTCTGTGGTATTTCAACCTTGTTGAATGACAGAGTTTTCCTGTATAATGTCACTATAAAACAATATCCAGTAAATGCTCCCATGGTACTAAAATACCTAACAACCTCCAAAGTCCATTATGAGTTTTGGAGGTGGACATGGTCAAGACTTTTAAGAGTTGGCATAAGACTTCACTTCTTTATAGAGCTTATAGTTGGAACTGGTTCAGGTCAGCCCTTAGTTATGCTGTCATAGCACCAGACTGCTGGGGGTTAGTGTCTACTCGTGTCATTGTATATATCCAGGAATATGTGCCTGAGGATAGTTGTCATGAAATCAATATTAAATCAAAGTTTTCCTTAATGACCACAGCTGGCATGAGTTCTCCAAAGCTGCCTGCTGTCTCAGGATCTGTCTCCAAAAAGAACCAGGGAGCGCTAACATGTTATGTTCTAGACTGATGAAGAAAATGCACATTAAACATAGTATAAACTCACTATGTTAAGTAATGTGAAGAGGATGCCTTTAGCTCCTATTGGGTTGGTTCCTTGATCAGTGCAATACAGACTCATTCATCTGGTTTGATGTAATGTCCTTCAAACACGTCAAAATGAGGCTCTGTAGTCTGTGTGGCCTCCACATGCCTGTATGACCTCACTACAACACCTGGGCATGCTCCTGATGAAGTGGCAGATGGTCTCCTGATGGATCTCCTCCCAGACTCCAGGACTAAAGCATCTGCCAACTCCTGGACAGTCTGTGGTGCAGTTGGTGGATGGAGTGAGACGTGATGTCCCAGATGTCCTCAAATGGATTCAGATCTGGGGAATGGGCGGGCCAGTCCACAGCATCAATGCCTTCGTCTTGCAGGAACTGCTGACACACTCCAGCCACATGAGGTCTAGCGCTGTCTTGCATTAGGAGGAACCCGGGGCCACCCGCACCAGCATATAGTCTCACAAGGGGTCTGAGGATCTAATTTCAGCACCTAATGGCAGTCAGGCTACCTCTGCCGAGCACACGGGGGGCTGTGCGGTCCCCCAAAGAAATGCCACCCACACCATTAGTCACCCACTGCCCAACCATCATGCTGGTGGATGTTTCAGGCAGCAGAAGGTTCTCCAATATGTCTCCAGACTCTGTCACAAGTACTTAGTGTGAACTTGCTTTCATCTGTGAAGAGCACAGGGCGCCAGTGGCAAAGTTGCCAAGCTTGGTGTTCTCTGGCAAATGCCAAACATCCTGCACGGTGTTGGGCTGTAAGCACAACCCCCACCTGTGGACGTCGAGCCCTCATACCACCCTCATGGAGTCAGTATCTGACCGTTTGAGCAGACGTGCATATTTGTGGCCTGCTGGAGGTCATTTTGCACAGCTCTGGCCTTTCTTTCCTACCCCACAGTACCTTTCCTTATCTTTTGTTTCCTACTCTTTTACTTAGTCTTTGATCACGGTTGTCTTTCTAGATAATTAATGTCATTTGTTCTGGGGCGAGTCACTGGCTCGGGTGCATTCTGGGACTGTCAGTTCACCAGTGTGCTGGCATGCTTCTTAACAAACACACCACTACAGCAAACATCTCAGTTGTACTTGTTGATTTCTTCAACAAAACACTGAACAAAACATGTCCTTGTGAGTGTGCTGCCTGGTGCTTTTACATTTTGTGGTAATTTGAGCAGCCCAGAAAGCATCCCATGAATTCAATTATGTTATTGTATCTGAACATGTACACGAGTCATTAAATTAGATGGGAAAGAATGATTCAGGGTAAACAACTGCACCAAGGGAATTACATTTTTCTTCTCAACATGTAAAATGTCTGTTGATAAGCAATTTCTAAAACAGACATTATAAAAATCACATTAAACAGATGTGATTAACTTTTTATTCTAGCAAACATAACATCAATGATGACACAATCAGTCTTCATCAGAAGTGCTCAAATCACTCTCATCGTCTGAAACGTCCTCCTCCTCTAAGTCCATTTCCAGGAGTGGTTGGTGGCTGAGGATTCTCTTGTACACGTCCTTTACTTTGAGCGTTTCAGCTTTCAGTTCACTTTGTTTTTAAACCAGGCTATGGAGTCCTTTCTGTGCATCCTCCGACATGCCAACAAGGGAGGCTGTAAAAACAACAAAACTATTAAATATAAGTAAAACAAACAAACAGACAAAAAAACTCACCTCATAAACACAAGGAGTTAGGATCATGTAATTAAACTTTTTTTAAGGGAGAAGGCAGTGTTAGCTAGCAACCCAAATATAGGTAAAAGATCCAGTAAGACTTTAGCATCTGCTATTATTTTCAATCAATTCATCACCAAATGTATAAATAAATAAAAGATGTGCTTACAGTCTGAGGAGCTTGTCCCCAACACCACAGATCGCATTTGCAACACTGTCCAGTGATGCTGCATCTCCCTGCAAAGGATCATCTCCTCCTCTCTCAGGCGCCTCACAGCCATCACCTTCTCAAAGACCTTTCTCTTTGTCCGGAGGTCAGCAGCAGCTGCAGTTTAACAACATCAGATGGGAAAACATAGCAGCATATTATGATTCAAGAACAAAACATTCAACTGCTGCTCAGATACTGGGAGTTTGTTTAAAAAGGATATTTAGAAATCAAGAGCTTACGTTCACTTGTGCTCTGCTAGTTAAACTATTAAGCATATTTGCTCTTCTGAAATCTGTGTTAAACAACAACAAACATAAATTAGTAACAAAAATACAGCTGAGTAGAGGCTTTACAAACCACCAGCAGCCATAATGCTAAATTTTAATCTTCAAATGTTTCTGAGCCGTCTTCAACCTGCTTTTAACACATTAAAGTCCCACAGTCAATGCAGCCTGACTCAATCCTAGATGTTCAGCACACAGAGACACAGAGGTGCCGTTTAAAGTTTAGTGATAACCTGAGTCACTGATCATTTGCAGTATTACAGAGTCTGGCAGTCTTTGCATGATGTCCACGTCACTGTGAGTTTCTAGCTGACTCTCAGGTGTGACAGGTGTGCCAGCAGGAAAGAGTAATAATAACCTGCATCCTGAGGTTTGTCATGCAGGATTAAAGCAGCCAGGCTTTGTTCACACAGCTAGGATTGTATTTTACACTGACCCTGGGTCAGTATAAGTATCATACAGTTTAAACGAAGCACTGAAACTTGCACATATTTATTACAGATGCACTGAAGCTAATCGAGATATTTGCTGTCAGTCTGTGGCTGCGATTAAACACTTTACTGGAAACTTTATTAACTAGTAACTTCATCAGTCATGACAGAAGCTAATATTTCTGTGCTAACATCGTTTAAACAGTAACAGCTTTCCTCCAATATAAGCTAACGTTTACACCGTAACTTTAAGCTAGCACCATAAAGACGGTAAAACACGTAATAATATCTACAAATGCATCTTAAAGCTGTTATATTAGCACTCGGTGTATTACTAACATAACCACATTAACATTACTGACACTCGCAGACTTTTAATAGTCATTCTATAAATGCTGTCCGTTTAAATGGTCTTACCTGGTGGTCCATATGGTCCATAAGTGAAGCAGAGGGAGCCTGACCATGCGTCACACGTTTGACGAGTTGGGAGTGAGAACGTGTTGGGCTATAAGGAACACACTCACTTCCTGAGCCCTGGGCAATAAGAGACGTTTTGTGTTTTATGATTTATTGATATGTTTGATCCTTTCTGAGCTGCGTTAATGAAGCAGTCATTAGAGCACCATGTCCGCTAGAATAGTTCTGTAGTTTGATGCTTGAGTCGTTGCAGACTTGTTGAAACTCCCTCACCCGTCAAAGCAGCGTCTTTGTTATTCGCGTCCAGCAGATGGCAGTGTTTCACTGTCTGACGGCTGTCTGAAGCTTCAGCTGGATTATCCGTTTGCTATGTTTGCCATGTTACAGTGGGGAGGAAAAACTCCTTTTTAACAGGAATATCTAGACATGAGTGATTACTGCAGTGGGGCACTATCTGTGCTATCTATAAGAAATGTTAGCAACAATAAAACTCTGAGGATCAGGGCTCCATTTCACTCCAGTGTTCAGTGGCATTTTAAAAGAGTGAATACCGACGCTGAATGTCTTTGTAAAGCAAAAGCACTTTGTTAGCCTTTACAGAGCAAAGCTATGGATCAATGTGCAGTGAAGAAAAATCGAGGTGGCCAGTCTGTCCTTTCCTAACCAATCACAGAGCTCCTTACATTGCACCATGTGGCTAATTTGTGTTTTACTGATATTGCTGGGCTGCTGTCAATCATTTTGTCTTTATATTACAACAGAGCATTGACCTTTAACCTGTTTAATTCATACTGAGTATTTAAAAAAAAATGTATTGTCATAATAAATTGTGCCTCACTGAAACACCATTTTGCATTAGCCTCTATCACCCGACTTGTCACTGATGATATCACTGCATGAGCAGGCGAGCGGTAGCGGCGGGGGGTGTAGGTGAAGCTCGTGAAGAACAAAATTCTGTACGAGCGGACGCAGTGAGTCCAATAACCAGGGGTAACTGGAAATAAGGTGTTGTAGGCTGGCTTCCACAGTGTAAAGAGACGCTTCTCCCTCATGCTCTAACAGCTGGTAAATCAATTTAGAAGCAGAGTCGATAACGGCCTCCTGAAGCTCCCTAGGTGGGGTGACTGCCGCTGGATCCTTATCTGGCTGGTCCGTACTGTCACGGCGGGTGAGGAGAGCCGTGTGAAAATAATAAATGAGGATCCAATCGCAGGCAGTAGTGGAGAAGTGAAGGTGGTTTATTGAACACAAAAATAAATATGGACAAACAGCAAATGGAGCACGAACTAAACTAGACTGGAAACAACTAAACTACAGAGCACAAACACACGGGTGAGACATGGTGGATACACAGACGGACCAGCAACTACAATGACAGAGGACACGACTTAAATACACAGAGAAACACAGGGGAATTACACACAGGTGGTGGACACAGCTGGGAATAATCACCAAGACGAGACAGAGGTCAAACTGAACACACTCACATGAGACGCAGACCTTCACAATAAAACAGGAACAAGAAACCATCACACTAAGACGCAGACTCGACATAGAGAGAGAGACAGAAAATGACACATGGAACTAAACTAAACCTGCAAAAACATGACAACTCAAAATACTGGGTCAAACTGACCCAGAACCGTGACAGACTTTCTATAATGTTTTGCTTGAGCATGTCCTGCTTTTCTGTAATGTTATTTCTACAGCCTCTTATTTCTAACCTCTTGTGTACCTCTTTTCAACCACTGGGAGGCGCTACAGCTTCATTCCTTTCACACTAAGGCAGCGGTAGGGAACTCCAGGCCTCGAGGGCCGGTGTCCCTGCAGGTTTTAGACGTGCCCTACCCCTGCACTAAGGCCTTTGAAATCTTCATTAACACTGAGCTTGAAATTTCTATCAGTCGAATGCAAAGGAGTCCTGTGGTTGTAGGACAGAGGTAGGGAACGTTAATCTGCCATCATTTAGATTATATGACAACAACCTTCAAATCTGAAGTCTCAGAAATCTGCTTCATGTACAAGTTCCTCCAATAATCAGGGCTAATATCACCAAATTGTACATAAACAGACTTTTACATGTTAAATATTTCTCAAATATGGGGAAAAAAACAATATAAAATACTATATTATTAACAAAATATCTTAAGATACAGCTACAAATTGCTTGAAACATTTGCAATGAAATATATAAAACAGCTTTATTGTCAGTGAGGACAAAGTTATAGTGATGCTGTGCTGGAGTGTTCAAAAGAAGACAGAGACATGAAGTATAAATATTGTATAATATTAAATATAAGAAAGAACAAAGTTATAAAAACATTAATAATTGAAATCTGCAACAATATTCACATAAAGTGTAAAATACAGAGTTAACTGTTTAATAGGTAAAGTTTAGGTCTTGCAGTCGAACAATGATCCCAAACACAGCAGCAAATCTACAGCAGAATAGCTGAAAAGCAAAGTCCAGACCTCAACCTGGGACATTCAGAGAGCTGTGCTTAAATAAATGCCCACAAAGCTCAAAGAACTGAAGCAACGTTGTAATGAAGAGTGGGCCAACATTCCTCCACAACAATATGAGAGACTGATAAAGTCAAGCAGAAAACAATTAGCTCACATTTGTGCTGCTAGAAGTGTTTCTAGTTATTCACAGGACTGTAGTTTGAATTTAAAGAAATGTGAAAGTGCACTGAAATTAACATAAAGTTATTGCAATTTTTAAAAAAAATCAAGAAATCTAAGAGGAAGAAACAAGGTAAACCACACAATTGTTTTCCTTATATTCTCCACACGGCAATGCACATAACAGACATAAAATATTTGCATTTATCAATAGAAAATATACAATTTTTCCATAGTCATAGCCAGGCCCGATTACTGCCAAACCTGTGCTGAATCAATCACTTAAACAGGACCTGTCTGACAAAGTAGAGTAGACCAAAAGATCCTCAAAAACTACACATCATGGCACAATCCAAGGAAATTCAGAAGCAAATAAGAAACAAAGTAATTGAGATCTCTCAGTCTGGAGATGCAACGTCAAGATGAACAGAATCCAGTTTCTGGGATCCTGAAGGAGAATGTCTGGCCATCTGTTCACGACCACAAGCTGAAGTGCACTTGATCCAAAGCACACCAACAAGTCCACCTCTAAGCAGCTTAAGTAAAACAAAAGAAAGACTTTGGAATGGCTTAGCCAAAGTTCATACGTGAATCTGATTGAGGAGCTGAGACCTTGGAAAGGTGGTTCATACTCAAAAACCCTCCAGTGTGGCTGAATTACAACAATTTTGCAAAGATGAGTGGGCAGAAATTCTTCCAGCACCTCGTAAAGGACTCATTGCCAGTTATCCCAAACACTTTATTGCAGATGTTTCTACTCAGGGTGGCCCAACCAGTTATTAGGTTTAGGGGGCAATCACTTTTTCCACACAGGGCCATAATAATGGCCGCCTTAATAATAAATGCCTTGATTTAGGAACTACTTTTAATGTTTACTTGTGCTATTTTGCAAAAAATAAAATCTCTGCAAAAACATCAAAACTGCTGACCATCTGACCTCAATATGAAATTATTAATCTTTTGACCAAAAACATTTAGATTTGTAAAACTAAAGAAACCATAGAGGAACAAACAATGTTGTTTGCTACGTTCTAACATGGCAATCTAAATAACAGTAATGCAAACATATATATTTATCAATAAAAACAGATCGCCTTTTCACTGTTACAAAAGTCAAGTATATCAGTGTTTGTTCAGCTTTCATAAATGTAAGTTTATAAGTACATAGTACATTTTTTGGTCCAACTTCTTTTAATACATGCAACACATTTCAGAACATTTGGGACAGAGCCAACAAAAGACTGGAAATACTTCGTAAAAATCTGGTGAAACACTTTAAAGCCAGTGGGATTAAATGGGAAACATAAAATTTAATACTAGACAAAGACCGATTGAATCATGAAGCAAAGAATTAATAACTAAATCACAAGTAGAAAATGTTATGCAGATATTATTGGATAGATTTTGGTGTAGAAAAAAATGACAAGAAATGAAAAATGAAAGTTATCTGGTCTTTTTCTTTAAAGAGTAGCCTACTGCAGAGCAGCAACACTGACAAACACCATCATCACCAATACTGCAGCTAATACAATGATCCAGGAGGAAACTTGAAAAAGCAGGAAAAATGTGACACTGATCAAAATGAATACATCAATTATTGATCAAAGAGAAAATGCATACTAGCACAATGCATTGTTATTGCATCTCAGTTTCTCACCATCACTGATAATCTGACGTCTGCTGGACCTCAGGAATCGTCTCCATCACCTCTCTGTGAGGAGCAGAGAGCACTCGTGCTGCACATCCCACCTGTGTGCTGTGTTTACGTGAACCTGAGAGCACAGCTGTAGTGGTGACAGTGAATGTAGCGTTGGTGTTGGACACACTGACAGTGTTGTACTGTGAGAAGCTGAGGTCTTGTTGTGAGAGTGTTACAGTGGGAGCAGGTCGACCAGTGGCTGAACAGGAAACAACCCACTCTTCAGCAGAGTTTGACTCTCTGACATCAACAACAGGTTCATGCAGCTCTGTGAAGGATCAGGAGATATAAAATAAGGAGTATATTGTTAAAGATACATTGACTTCTAACACATGTAACGCATTAAGGTAAAATTTCTTACCATAAGGATGTGTTACACGATTTATAAACCCCAGTTTGTTAATTATTTGTTCATTATTCATAACTATATACTTAATTTTTTAAAAATTAAGTGTTTTTGGTCAAATGGAATTTCTTTTTGGGTAATTTTAGCCCCTTTTAGCCCTCTGCCAAAATGTTTTAACCTTTCTGTCTCTAACAGTAAAACATCGTTCCTTTATCTTCTGTGTCTGGTGTGTTGGTCAGGATTAGCTAGCTTGGCAAAAAGTTCACATTAAACAAAGTGTGTTACTGTGAGGTGTGTGTTCGTACTATGAGTCACAGCTCGAGTTTTCTTGCGGGTGAAGGTTTTTCACCTCGCTGTCATTCTTGCATAAAAGTGTTTGACCCCTTCAGGAAAAAAAACGAAATTTGGGATTATTTTTTGTTTTGTTCATTGTGTGTATTTGTTTCTACTTTTTACTTTTTCTTTTACTGTGTACAGCACTTTGGTCAACCTGTGTTGTTTTTAGACATGGTTATTGATTGATTGATTGATTGATTGATTGATTGATTGATTGATTGATTGATTGATTGATTGATATGTCTTTGATTAAAATACAGCCTACTCCACATCCTCCAAGTTACAGAGAAGAGGAACCATCTGGGGTGAACTTGTGCACTTGGTATTGGCTGTCATGGTCCCTGTGCCTCTCCGGCTCGCTCATGTTGGCCACAGGTTTGTTTTGTTTTCTCTCCTGCTTCCCTGGGTGGAGCTCATTGTGGGCTCTCACCCTTGGCCCACGTATCTGCGGTGATTTCTACACCTGTTGCTGATCAGGCGGCGTCCCCCTTGCCTATTTAACGCTGCGGCACGGAGTATTCGGCACTGGAACGTTGAACCTCCCATGTTCGTGCTCTCAGCTCTCCTAAGACAAACTCTCTCAGTGTTGTGTGGCGTATTGATCTAATTGGACTCTTTGTGTTTAGATCTCCCCGGAACTGGTGGCGGACCCTGACCTGTGATCCCTGTGTGTCAACATAAGTGGAAATTGGAGCGAGAGTGGCTGTGGAGAAGCGAGTGTGCGTAAGAAGAGGAGTGGCGGAGTTTGGGCCGAGTGGGGAGCGAGTGTGGATTCCTTCCCCTGGAGCCCTGAAGCCCTGCCCCATTCACTGTATATACACATCACTGTGGTTTCCCTTCTGTGTTAATAAATTGTCAACCCTTTGCTTGCCAGAACGCTGCCTGCGTCTGAATCCATCTGTTAGCCCTGACATTGGATACCTGGAAATCAGTGAAGGGACCATTAATGCTTCAACTTGTACACAGGTTTGAGAGCAACCACCCAAAAGCTTCTGCTAATAAACACTAGTCTGTGTTTGTGATGCAAATGTTTCTGGCTGTGTTCACAAACATTTAGTAAGGTGAGTGAGGAATATTAATACTTATTATTAGATCATTAGCAGACTGTAGAACTTGACTGCACGCCAAGGTGGCAGTTCAGCCATTTGATTCATGTTGCAGCAGCTCATGAGTGAATGAACATCGTGCAATAAAAGTGCTTCTAGAAGTACATTTTTGCAAAAACGGACATT
Organism: Mchenga conophoros; assembly: GCF_057382185.1. Taxonomy (NCBI): domain Eukaryota; kingdom Metazoa; phylum Chordata; class Actinopteri; order Cichliformes; family Cichlidae; genus Mchenga; species Mchenga conophoros. Next base: position 21,740,659 of record NC_140528.1, on the reverse strand, counting down.
GTGGAGGAATGTAGGGAAGACACGAGGGAGCCCAATATTTTACTCAAACGTTAATCGCTGCATCACACAACTGAACATTCAAAGCGCCAAAACCTAACCCTCTCACTTCCCGTTACACTGGGTACGAGTGGAGCTACCTGGTGGTATGTACTTACATTTATTTAAATTTACTTGAGTAGGGTAGAGTCATGCTAATGACCTAATAATTTTATTCAGGTGTGTTGCAGCAGAGATACATTTCAAAGCTTCAGGACGCTGGCTCTCAAGGCCTGGAGTTTGACACCCCTGCTTTACACAAAGATGGGTTAAATCACAGTGCAAAGAATGAATGAATAAATGAAATATAAACAATAAATAATTATTAAATAGTCTTACACATCAATGTCATTGGTTGACTTTTGAAGTATTTGAATCCTTATTGGGTTCCCTGAGTGACAGAAGGATTAAAACACCTTAAAATCAGTACTGAAAATATGTGCAGACATTACTGGATAGATTTAGGGTTAGAATCAATAAATCACTATCATGTTAATAAGATAAGACACATTACAAAACGACATACTAGAAAGTGAAAAGGTAACTTTTCTTCAAGCAGCATAGTGGAGCAACAGAAAAAGACAAACCCAACACCAGCACTGCTGCAGCTATTACAGTGATTGAGGGAAAATCTGTGAAAAAAACAGTAAAACGTGACGCTGACCAACAATAATACATCACTCATGAAGTACTGAAGTCATTGTTATTAGATCCCAGTCAAATTTACCCAAGTATCATCCGTCTCTAGTCTAGTCTGTGGTATACAGAAAGAGTTTCTCACCACCAACAGATGTTTTTTGGACCTAAGGAATCGTCTCCATCACCTCTCTGTGAGGAGCAGAGAGCACTCGTGCTGCACATCCCACCTGTGTGCTGTGTTTACGTGAACCTGAGAGCACAGCTGTAGTGGTGACAGTGAATGTAGCGTTGGTGTTGGACACACTGACAGTGTTGTACTGTGAGAAGCTGAGGTCTTGTTGTGAGAGTGTTACAGTGGGAGCAGGTCGACCAGTGGCTGAACAGGAAACAACCCACTCTTCAGCAGAGTTTGACTCTCTGACATCAACAACAGGTTCATGCAGCTCTGTGAAGGATCAGGAGATATTGCAAGGAATATGTTGTTGAAAGGAAATCAGTTTCTAGCACATTTAAACACATTAATGCAAAAGTTCTTACCGTAGACTTGGAAGCAGGTTCTACCAGTGAAGGAGCCTTCAGGATAAGTGTTAAACAGACAGTGATAGCATCCTTCATCCTGCTCCGTCACATTCCTGATGACTATGGAGCAGTTCTGTAGTCCAGTGTATTTAAACTTGACTTTATCGTTAAAGCCATCATTCACTCTCTGACCATAGTACTTGCTGTAGGTGGCAACATTTGTCTCCACATCACGTGAGATTTTCTGCCATGTGACCTGAAGGACGTCTTTAGTGTCCAAGAGCTGACAGCTGAATTCAGCATCTTCTCCCACTGCTGCCAGCACAGTCTGCTGTGTTTGGACCACTGCTGTTAGAGCTGCATGGAGAATAACATGAGTTAGAGATGTGGAACTGAGAGGTATTGATGGGAAGGATTAAACAATAATTCGGGTCATGGAGTAGTCTGTGTTTTAGGCTCAAACAAATTGACATATGGGTACCACTTAAATGTGATGTAGACTATAAATATAAACCTGACACTCATTGTTTCATACTGTATGTTTCAGGGACATTTTCTTTCATCTATAAAAAAAAAGTAAGACAATTCAGTTAGCTACCAACTAAACAAAGAAAGTCAGATAGATGTACAGATCGTGTCTATATTGGTTCTGTTGGTCCATGACCAATTCTGGAGGTCTGTACTGCATTTGAACTTTTCCAACAATTTGGAGGTCCAACCATGATTTAAGCTGGACATCAATATGGCGTTCAACATTAGAACCTTGGACTTGATGTATATTTGTTGGACATCATGTAGATATCTATGACAAGTGCAGGGAATTTAAAGGTTTAATTGAGGTCATATTTTTTATTTACAAAATATCAATATTGGGGCTACAAAACAATCCCTTCAGTGGACCAAAAATAAATTATAAAACCCATCACTTCAACATAACCAATACCAGGACTGGTATTGACTGGTAACTCGTGCTACTGTAGAAATTCCCATTGATTTTCTACATTTTCCCAGAGGCCTCCCCTTCTGTGGATTACTAGTATGTTATTTATTAATTTGTGCCTCAGTTATTTCAGATCAGTTATTTCACTGGGGAAGCCCTATATTGCCCACTTCCTAATTTCAGCACAGTTTGATCTTTCTCTTTAGCATGTATGTAACTTTGGTTTGTTGAGATTTTGGCATTACTTCTGTCATAAACATTCTCTCTCAGACATAACTGACTAAGATTTCTGTGGTTACCCAGAACATTTTAATAGACTTTTTGTAATCAATCAGGTCTTCAACCCCTTCTTTTTAAAATAGTGTATAAACTGTATGTATGTGTGAAAGACTGTTAATGTTTTGATAAATTGTTTATTTTAGAACAATTGGTGAGTGTGTTTAGCCACTTCACACTACTACACTTTGCTCTAAACTACATTCCTTCTCTGAACAGTATATATGTGAATGGACTGACGGATCTTTTCATTTCAAATGTTAAATAATTGTCAGTAAACTACTTATGACCTGAACTCCATCTCTGTCTAATGGAAATGAGTGCCTTCTTGTTTTTAACTACATTGGGGTTGTGAAACGTCTTTTACATTGTAGGCCACATACAACCCAATTTTTGTTAATTTACCAACCATACATACATAACACACAAACATGTGGTTTATCTATTGCTTTCATCGTAATATGAATAGGCATGGGGCAACCTTTAACAAAACAGTCTAAAGCTGTTTTCACACAGCTCTCAAAACAGTCTCATTAATCTGAATGATGAACAACTCATGACACAGAAAGTTGATTTTGTTCTTTTTTATTAGGCTGAGTGTTCAGTGGGAGAAACGTTTTGTCACTCATTCAAACAAAATCTAAACTCTTCAGTAATTGTATCTCCCTCTAATTCTGTCTAAAGACAATCTCTTTGTCACTTCAGAGAAAGGTTCTCACATTTTAGGATCAATTTTTAATTATTACGAGTGAAGGTTCTTGTTTTCTTTTTTTTTCTCTTGTCACAATAAATAACTTTAAAAAACAAAAACAACAATACGGAATAAAACTTACCTTTTGAAAAGGCCATAAAAAGAAAAAACAAACACAGAATCCCACAGTCTGACATGGTGCACGTCTCTGTGTCCCCACTGGCTATTGTACCACGTATTGAAACAACGTCGTACAATAGCCAAATTATTGAAAACTCAAATGTCCCCGAAGGAAGGAAGAATCTCCCTTCCTTGTGGGACATTCCAAGGCATGTTAGAATGATCAACTGTACCGAGTAAAGTACAAAAACTTCCCAGTGCAGAGTTTCATCAGTGTTTTAATCAGCAAACTCAATCATTTTTTTCTGCATTTTGAAAATTCAGTAAAGCTGTAGGTGTCAACATTTGTCTCCACATCTTGTAAGATTTTCTGTCATGTGACCTGAAGGATGTATTTAGTCTCCGAGAGCTGACAGCTGAATTCAGCATCTTCTCCCACTGCAGCCAGCACAGTCTGCTGTGCTTGTATCACTGTTGTTAGAGCTGCACAAACAAAATAAGAGGCTTTCATAGTCCGTGTTTTATGTTTCATTTAAAAAAAACAACAACAACTACATAACAGAATTCACTGAGGTACATACTGAACTTACAGGACAGAAACAAAGTACCAATCCTATTGCAGTAGTATATCTCCAGTAACAATACCAGCATTGGTATCAATACTATTGATAACTGCATCAATCTGCCCACATCTAACTCGTGCTATTGTAGAAATTCCCTGTGAACTTATACATTTTCTCAGAAGCCTTCCCTCCGCGCATTACTGGTATGTTATTTATTATTTTGTGCTCCAAGTTCAGTTATTTCACTGGGGAAGCCCCGTAATGCCCACTTCTTCATTTCAGTACTGTTTGATCTTTCTCTTTAGCATGTATGTAACTTTGGCTTGTTGAGATTTTAGCATTACTTCTGTCACCAACATTTTAATGCTATCTTTACTCTGTTATAATCATCTCTCTATCTCAGGCATAACTGACTGAGATTTCTTTGGAAAAGTTCTCACATTTATGACCTTTTTAGGAGCTTCTTGTTTTGTTTTGTTTTCCTGTCACAATAAATAACTTAAAAAACCAAAAATGACAATATGGAATAAAACTTACCTTTTGAAGAGGCCATTAGAAAAACTAACAAATGTATAATCCCACAGTCTGACATGTTGCACCATTTGCCATGTCTGTCCCCTCACTGGCTATTATACAATGCATAGTGTTAGATTATAATATTATTTTATGCCATGTTATACCCCTAAGTAAAGATTGTGACTTATTAGGTAGTTTTAGTTGGCATTATTTTCCTGAATTAGAAGAAGCTGATAACTATTGCATTAGTTAAACTGATTTGCATTACATTAGACTGCTGATTTATTGTGGATGAATGATATTGTTTTATGATGTTATAAGAAATACTGTTCGCAGAAAGTCATCGCCTTATTTGTCTGATTAGAAGAGAACATGCTGGAGTTTTCTGCCCCATCTCAGCAGGAGCAGATAAACAGGGAGCCAAGGTCGTAGCTTAGGCGCCGTGTGAGAGAAAAGCATGTGAATGTTTAGGCTTTTATGATAAGGTGGAGGCACCAGAGGCTATAAAAGTTTGATCAATGCTCCACCATTTTGAGATCTGAGGCTGTCTGCATACAGTGTCCATCTCCCACGCATGTGATCATTAAAATCATCGTTTGACTCAACCCGGCCGGACCAGTGTTGTTATTGTGGTTTTTTCTCTTGTCTCCATCCCCAATTTTGAACTCGTAACACTCTGTAACTGTTAGCTAGGCAATTTCACATTTTTGTCTTTTTGTGGAATCAGTGTGTTTGAACAGCACAAATTCTGCCTTTTCTAATTTTGAAAGACTGAACATGATATAAACAAAATAAATCTGATCTGTTCCTCTATAAATCTGGACAAATCTCAGATTCTGAAGTTCTCAGCGCTTACATTTTGTCCTCTCCTACACTTCTGCTGAAAACTGACATGTGATGTGTTTGTACAGCTTCCTCTGTCGGTTTTTAACAAACCAACAAATTATCCAACAGAAGAGTATACCTTTGAGACAATGGTGTAGGTCTACTTTCCAAACTGAGAGGATGGATGAGATGATGGTGCAGGTTTCCAGTCTTAATTCAGTCTTGTTGCCACATTGTGGTCACCTGTCACCTTACTTTTGCTGTGGGAATTATGAAATGATAGCTAGACTTTAGCTTGCCTGTAGTGGCATTAAATGATCCTTTAGAAAATAGTTATAAATGTATTAGTTCCCAACATTGTACATTGCTGAATCATTATTTTTACTGAAAGTCTGTTCAGTTTCCAAACTAAAAGTAAAATTGAGTGTGACTCGCCGGCACATTACAGTGAGACTCTCCAGTTTGATCAGCAGAGAAAAAAGATATCTCAAACAAAATATGACGGAATTTCAAAAACCTTAGTGGATCCCAAAGAGCTTACTAAAATTTAATGTTTGCTTTGATTCCTGCTTTGCTCACTCTTGGCGTTCTCTCCATGAGCTTCATGAGGTCATCACCTGAAATGGTTTCCAACAGTCTTGAAGGAGTTCCCAGAGATGCTGAGCACTTGTTGGTCCTTTGCCTTCACTCTGCGCTCCATCTCATCCCAAATCATCTCCACTGGGTTTAGGTCAGGTGACTGTGGAGGCCAGACCATCTGGTCAGCACTCCATCACGCTCCTTCTTGGTCAAACAGCCCTCACACAGCCTGGAGGTGTGTTTGGTGTCATTGTCTTGCAGCAGGAGGAGCAACCACTGCACCAGCGTAGAGTTTGGTAATCAGTCCAGAGGTCCAGAAACTTCATCCTGATGCCTAATTGCAGTCAGGGTGATGCTGCCAGCCCATAGATGTCTGTGCCTCCCTCCACTGATATGCCTCTTGGGTCATTACTGGCCCACTATCAAACTGGCCACGCAGAACGATGTTACAACTTCTCTGGACCCTTTCATATCTGTCATATGTGTTCAGGGTGAAAAACACATCTGCCAGTGGTGGCCTGATAATTCTGGTATTCTATGGCAAATGTCAATCATGCATGGTTCCAGTCAGTGAGTACAGGGCCTGCTAGAGGACATCAGGCCCTCAGGCCACCCTTATAAAATCTGTTTCTGATTGTTTTGTCAGATACAAGTACAGGTTACTGGTCTCTTCTCATACCAGTAGTGACACTGGTATGAGGAGGAAAAATATCAGTGTCCCCCACCTGTAAAACCATCCCATAATGACTGTAAAGAGTCTGTAGGATCTGGTCATGAAACAATCACAAATTAATATTTTTTAGAATAATTTCCAGAGTCATAACACACAGCCAGCAAAACATGGGAAGTAAATTCCAGGAAAATAATGAAACCTTGCATAAAATGCCAGTTAAAGTCCAAAACTCTGTGACCTGACCCCAGCCACAGTGTGGGCTGTGGACTATGTGGAGGTTGAAGTGTGGACCCAGAAGCAGACGCGTGGAAACAAAAGTTTAACCAAAAGCGAACCGTTTATTCAAGGCTGGTGAGCAAAACAAAACAAAAGGCAGGAGCAAACTAAAGGAAAACTAACCAAGACTAAAGTGGGGAAACTAAACACTGGGAACATGGAAAACTTGGACATAACTGTCATGGTGGGGTACACCAGTGTTATGATGAAGTGGACCCAAGTGCAGACAGGGAAGGAGGCAGAACTAAGTTTTGAAAAAAAAGGCAAGCTGTTTATTTAGGCTATAAACGTGAATACAAAATGAAAGCATCATGAGCAGTGGCAAAAACTAAACTGAAACCAAACTAGGAAAACTAACTGACTGTGACAAAACTGTGATAACTTTGAATCAACTGTGATAAGACCTGAAGGGAGGCAACGCAGACGACCTGACACTGAATAAAGAAAGACAGAGGACTTAAATACAGACAGGAGGTGATCAGGGGAAGTGGAAACACACGGGGGAACAGCTGACTGAAATGAACATAATGATGCCATGGCTAAAGTGAAACTAAACAATGTAGGGACAATGAACAAAAGGAAAGTCACACAATATATACACAGAGGGATGATAAGGGAAGTGGAAACACATGAGGACACAGCAGGGACAAATTAGATGTGATGAGACAGGAGAAAGCAAAACTGAACACACTGAACACAGGACACGAGACTTTCCAAATAAAACAGGATACAAACTAAGAGACACGGCTCGACACACATGGACCGACATGGGGACACTGAATGAATCACAAGGAGACGACGAATACAGACGGGAAATTATTTTTGATAAAAGTAATATTAATTTGACTAATGGACAGGCAGTGATAAACAGCAAACAAGCTGCTTAGCTTTACAGTCTTTGTTTTATCATCTGCAACTCCTGCAGTGTGAAACAGTCTTGGTATGTCAAACATAAAAACATTTTAGATACCGCTTCATCAGGTTACATATATATACCGTATTTCTTCATCAGAGAATCTATAATGTATTAAACTAAAAGTGTATACCTGGTTTAAAGAGTATTAACTAAATAAGAACGTGACAACTTTCAGTCATTAATGTAGCAGAGACAGAGTCTGACTAAAGGGACATCACAGTGAGACCTGTTTGATCTGCAGACACAGTCTCTCTCTACTAAGAGTGTGTTTGACTTTAACTTTCACACAAATGATTCAGCTCCTCTAAACCCTCCAACAAACATTTACAAATGCTTAGAAACATTTTGTGTTTCTAATTACTAATGTTCCCCAGCCCCAGCATTCCCACAAATCTGTCTGTTTCCTTTTTTTAAGTTTCACTGTCTGTCTTCTAAACTTCGCTGATGCAGCTGGTCGTCTTTGTGTGAATCTGCGTGTGAAGGTAATCGAATCAGTATGTATTTTTTTCTGATAATATCAGCTGTGTGCAGCTTCGCTCCAGCACAAACCATAGCATTGTTCATGATGACAGATATGAACGAGGTTGACTTGTAACACCGCAGTTATGTGAGCCGTCATTTGTAAGCCTCTTAAACTTTCTTGCACTTTTACACAAAGTTTTATGGTAGTGCTTCTTCTTCTTTGGGGATTTTTGTTCAACAGACTGAAAAAAGCTGTAATATATTTTTGAAATATATTTAAATTGGTATTTAAAGGACTATAGCATATTCTAATTAGATTTATGATACTGTGTTAAGACAGTAAAATTGTGCATGTGTGTGTTTGTGTGTCTGTCTGAATTTTGCTGGTACTGCACTGATTGATGATCGTTGATGATCCACCTGACTAGTATAAATTACAGTTTTATATAACAGAACAAATTTGATATTATAAAAATATTTTTTAAATTCTTGCTTACTAGCTGACACTAAATTTTTAACTGATTTCTCTTCTGGGACACCCACACTGTGTGCAGTTTCATCTCAGCCCACTGTGTGATTGCACATTAAAGGACATTTCTCCCCAAATTCAATAAGCTCAGTGGATTATCATAACAGCGTATCAACAATTCATTTAAGAAATCCTTCTTAGAAAATCTCAGTGGATTCTTGATTTTGCTCGTCTACTCTACAGCCTGGATAGTTTCATTTCAAACTGCTGCCGTGTTTCTGCCAAATTAAAAAACAGTTCTACTCAAATTCAACAAGGTTCAGTTAATAAACAATGATTAACAAAAGATTTTGTTCATATTTCATTATATAATTCTGATCCATCAAAAATATTCCTTCTTAGAATAATCCTTTCTCTTATTGAAGATCGATTTATTTTTCTCATTTTGGTCATTCCTATTAACCCAACCATTTCCTTAATCAATCCCACACCACCGCCCCCAAAACCATGGGAACACAGAGCAAGGAAAGCACAAAGTACACAAGAAGACGGGGACAATAAATACACACTGGATAATGAGACGAGAGGCAACGGGTGAGAGACATGATGCAGGAGAAAGCTACAATAGTCACAGGAAGCAACAGTTAAAACAATAAAACAGGAAAACATGGAGAACAAGGCTTAAATTACATAGAGGAGAACAGACTGGACAGGGGAACATGAGATAGATAAATGCAGACGAGACTGAGACACTGATGGGAACAAATCATTAACCAAATGGGGAAGTAAAACTCAAAGCTAAGTTCACAAGACACGAGACGATAAAAAAGAGGAAATGATACACAGAGACATACGCAGACATGTAGAAAACAGAAAGGAAAATATAAGTGAATGGGAAACATGACAGATGGGGAAATCAGACAATGACAGACAAACAGAGAGACAAGACAGACAAAGGGACATAACTGAAGTACAGAAAGGGATCACAAAAGCAGATATTTAGTGTTACAAAACCAAGAAGACAAACTACAATATGAAAACAGGGTACATGGGATATAGTAAATCCTAAAGCAAACTATTAACCATCCTTATATACAAAGATCCAAACTAAAACACAAAAGACTCTCGAAAACAAAAGGGCATCACAAAACCCTGAGGAAAAAAACAGCGATCCTCCATCAGCTTCCGCTTCTCCTTTTCAGGGTCGCGGGGGCGCTGGAGCCTATCCCAGCTGTCATAGGGCGAGAGGCGGGGTACACCCTGGACAGGTCGCCAGTCTGTCGCAGGGCCAACACACAGGGACAGACAACGATTCGCACTCACATTCACTCACACATTCACACCTAGTGGCAATTTGGATTATCCAACTAAATATCCCCACAAGCTGCATGTCTTTGGACGGTGGGAGGAAGCCGGAGTACCCGGAGAGAACAGCGATCCTAACAAATAATATTGCAGTGGTTGGAGATGAAACTTTGCGGACATGTAGTAAATGGACTGATTCTTATATAGTGCTTTTCTACTCTCCTGGAGTTTTCAAAGTGCTCTATACAACAGGCCTCATTCACACAAGCACTTCTAAACACAAGTGCAAACTAATCATCAGAGGGCAACTTGGGGTTAGTATCTTGCCCAAGGATATTTGGCATGCAGGCTGGGGAAGCCAAGGTTCGAGCCACCAACCTTCCAATCAGCAGCTGATCTGCTCTACCACCTGAGCCACAGCCACCCACCCATCACAAGTGGGTGAGGCTGGTTCTGATATGGTGCTTTTCTACTCTGAGCATTCAAAGTGCTTCATACAAATGACTCATTCAAGGACTTTTCCTGTGCAGAAGAGTTTTCTATCTTGGGGTTAGTATCTCGTATCAAACAACCAACCTTCCAGTTACTTCGTGACCAGGGGCCTGTTCTTCGTACCTCGCTAAGTAAGTTAGCTGGATTTGATTGTTGACGATTTCGCGTGATCTTGGATCGTTCGGTTCCCCGAAGCTCATCCGGGACTTGCTGTCGTAGCAACAGAGCCGTAAGCGTAAACCTGCTCGGGAGCAGGTTTACTTTATGTAAACAGGATTAGATCACGGCCACGCAGGTATGTCCGCTTCATTTATACGAAAGCAACAGCGATATTTCACCACTGTTTCACCATAAATAAATAACATCAATGTAACTAAAGATAATGCAGCACTTGATCCTTTTATTGATGTCACACAGATACATACAGGTCATTTCCTAAAAAAGGGAAATGTACTATTAACATTCTATTACATGTATGTGATTATTACAGATGTAATTCATATTTCAGAGTAGTAATTGTAAATTACTTCGTGTAATCAAGATGGGAGACCACGGCTATAAAAGCGAAGGTGGATTTGGGAAGCCTGTCGCAGCCATGTCCTGTCCGTATACGCGAGCCACCCATTGCGGAAGGTGCAAGATTGATAAGGAGAGTCCTCAGAATTCAGCGTATATTGCGGGATAGACAGGATCCTTTAGCTCAGCGCGACAGTGTGCTCATAGAGAGATATCGATATTCCCGTGAGGATATTATTCACTTAACCAACTTGTTGACGAGGGGGTGCAGGACCACCACCTGTCTTTTTTTGCTCTGCCCTTTTCTTGGTTGCTGTTATAAACAAACAAACAGAGTATTTCAGGGTCTCTTTCCAAGAGACGAAAAGCAATATAAGTGATAAATATTACCATTCTGTAGAATATTCTTATATTTCACTTTTACTTGTTCCCATGTTCTTGTGGGTCCTGTTGTGGCTCTAATGTGAAAGGGGATATAATATAACATATTATAATATAATATAATGTAATATAATATTGGATAATATAGTGTGATATGAAATTACTTACGAGTTTAATTTGTCAGCAACTTTCTGCCAGCCCTCTCTCCTTGCTTTTGCAGCCTTTGCAGTGTTCCCTTGCGTTCTGATTAAACTCTGAAACTCCTGAAATCCCTCACTCAAGAGTTCTTGCTCTGCTGCCGAAAAATACCGAGCGCGCTCCTTCGACATTTTCGCCGACCAATCAAAGGGTTGCCGATCAATGTTTCTACTATCGATGCGTAGCCCCTGTTAAGCCACCCAGTGATCTCACATTACTTCATCCAGCTGTACTAATCGTCAACAGCAGGTGTGTTCGGAGAACCGGATTAGCGAGCTCACGGTTAGCGCGATGATTTGGTCTTGGATGTAGTAAGTGACGTACGAAGAACGGGCCCCTGCTCTAACTCCTGAGCTACAGACAGAAGAGGAGTTTGTTAAGAATTTTATGACAACTGTCAAAGTTTTTTTTCTATTGTTTATTAAATGAATCTCATTAAATTTGAGTAGAACGCTCCTTTTATTTCTCTGAAACCTTGCAGCTTTTGGTGGTTAAACTGCAAATATATAGAGAAGGTAACCCAGAGGAAGAATGCACAGAGACTTTAAGGTCAGCTATCAAGAATCATTTTTACGCATTTTGATGCAATGTTATGATATTTGATGTTGAAATTGATTAGAAACGACTAATTTCATTTCTACAGAATTATGCAGTGTGGGTGTCCAAGAAGATGAATTCAGAATTTCATGTCAACTATCATATATGATTGAATACAGAACCTTCATACACCTACCTGAAACCATTTAAATGACATTATTGAGTTCCTTCAAAGTTTCTCCGTTTGAACAGAGTTGTTCTTTAATTTCTCGTGTCTCAAGCAGCAGTTTGAGGTGAAACTATGGATGCATGAAAGAGCAGCTGAGCCAAATGACAACTGAATTTCAACTATAAGAGATGATTTTCAGAAATATTTTACATTTTTTGAAGTTATTTTAGATTTGAATGAATCATGAATGAAGAAGCATTACCAGAAAAATTAAGAAGAAAAGACAACTTGAGTGAAAAACAAATGACACTGTGGCTTTATTTCTGTTAACTTCCTGAAAACCATGTGTGTTGTTCTGTGTGTGATCAGCAAAAAGGGATAAGAAGCAGCACTACTGTAAAACTTAGCGTTGAAGCTCAGGTTTGACAGATAACGGGTGGCAGGCGTGGCTCACACTTGACCACGGTGTTGGAGAAACTCTGAGCTCCGGGTCTTTATAATCACTCTGCGGAGCTCACAGAGACTGCAGGGAGGACAGGAGGACAGAGCAGACTTTGTGAATTATTTTTTATCTTAGATGTAATATAAATCCAACACAGGCCTCTGAGGAAAAGGATCGTGCTACAAACTTTTGTCTCTTCCAACAGAAAGCAGAGGAGTGGAGTTACTCAGAGACTGACTGGATTAAACACACCAAAGGTTTATATTCCAGTTGGACCGTATCTCTTACCAAGGTCTGCACTACGTATCAGGATTTGATCTTATTCAGGTAATATCAGGGTTCTTATAGGGGTTTGTTCACAATAGTAACTCATGCAGCCATTTTTCAGTCTCACTGACCAAACTTTTTACAACATGCTGCATTTTTAATAGTAAACTTCTGTTCAGTGCTTTTCCTGTCACACACTCATACATGTGTTTTGTCTGCAGCAGCAGCTGTGTTGTTGTTAGCTTGTATTATCTGTTTAATCTCTTCAACATGGTTTTAGTTTTCTTTGTAAAGTCAGCAGCTCTGTCACTTTTCTCTGATTCCTCTTCTGCTCGACACTCAGCTGACACTCAGTTTCATTTCCACATTCATGAAGTTGTTGTCCAAGCGAATCATAGGCTCCATGATCGGTCAGCAAACTGTGTCCAGGCAGACAGGTTGGATAAGAACAGGGGTGTCAAACTCAAATACACAGTGGGCCAAAATTCAAAACTGGAACAAGGTCGCGGGCTAACGTTAATATTTACTGAAAAAAAAAATCTTCCTCCAGATTTAAGAATGAATCTTTTCTTATGGACTCAAACAAGTTTTGCTGAAAAACTGAATATGGAACAAGCAAAGCTTAATACTAAACAATATATATATTAGCTGTATAATACCAGTAGGCCAGCTCTAATAATAATTTAGTATTGGCTTCGCGGGCCAAATGTAATTAGGCTGCGGGCCAAATTTGGCCCGCGGGCCAGAGTTTAACACCTATGGATAAGAATAACAGATTTATGTTTGATTACGCCCGTTTCCAATTCAGTTCCAGTCATTCCTGGCCCCAGGAGGTTGATGGGGGTGGGAGATGGGGGGCAGTGGGTTGTAAGCACAATGTAGATGAGTGGAGGCTTAATGTACTTAAACTTCCAGTCACAGTGAATCAGTGTGTGTCAGTGAATGCATCATGTGTGCTTCATGGCTCCATCTAGTGGACTGATAGTAGAAGTAGAGCAGCTGATGGCAGCTTCCTGTGCCTCACACTGCTGTCTGACTGCATTCAGCTGATATTTGGACAGCACACATGATGGAAAGGAGGATTTTGGTTTATGTGCACATGAATGATTTGTGTTTCCTCTGCAGGTGAAGGTAGAAAGTGTGTGTGAGCTGATGTGAATTGAGCAGCATGGATCAGTGTGAGGACAGAGAGGAGGGAGTCCCTCCCTCTAAAAGCACTCTGTGTGGGGAACATGAGAGCCAGACCAAAGCTCAGAGGTGAGATGACCATCTCTAACTGTCCATGACTCTTCTCCATGTCACAGCTCAGCACTCACATCACTGCTCCATCATTATTCACACTCATACCTCTGTGTGTTGTTTTAAAGCCCAGAGCTGTGGGGCGTACCAGGCTCAGCTGGACATAACCCTGAAACTAATCCAGAGCCTGGACCTGAACCCAGCTGTGTTTCCTTAAAGAGCAACATGTCGAAGGGTTTTGGTGTAAACTTTAACAAAAGACTGTTATGTGACAAAGAGTAAGTACATTATTTTTATGAGATTGTTCATCATGTCTTTAATTTAATATTTCCAGTTTTTCCTTCCTGTCTCATGAAGCTGTTACATTTATTGTTTTTCTTTTAGGATCAATAAGAGGCCAGAATCTCCTGGACCTGAACCCAGCTGTGTTTCCTTAAAGAGCAACGAGTCGAAGGATGCTGTTATAAACTTTAAAGGCTGTTCTTCTGCTGCTGAGAGGTAATGTGTGTCTAGATGTTGTTCCTGACTCTGTATTTCTGAATAAATCCTCATGTTTAATATCAGCTCAGCTCTTTTTCACACACATTTCTATGTTGGTATGTGAAGCGGTGTGTGTTGGAGTGTTTCCACAAACACAGCAGTCAGAGTGGAAAGAGTGGATGTTGTAGGAGGTGTTTGTGTAGTGAAGAGGCTGAGTGTCTGTAGGACTCCAGCTGCTCCAGCAGGTGTCTCCTTTGTGCTTTGCTTCAAACACAGTGTAGGGAGGAGCTTCCACTCAGGTCTTTCAGGTGTTGCTGGATGGAGGAGGACAAATAGTTTTTCCCTTCAGTGACACTTCAGCAGCTCAATGTTCTGGGAGATGTTTGTCTTTATGAAGGTTTATGGATTCTTGTTCTTACTTTGGTTAAACTGAGCAATACATTTTCCATCTAACATTTAAAGTAAATTTCCAGGTGAATAAAAGATCTGCAGCTGCAGCCTCTGTGATGTTTCACAGTCTGAAAGTAACAAATTCAACCAGAGTTCAAACAAAGGCTTAATATACGTGTGTGTTTGATATAATGCCAACAAGTACAAACAGGTGTTCTTACAGGTCTTAATCACAGAGGTCTGATAAGTCTGGTGACTTTCACACTCAGCAATTTTGCTGCCTTTTATTTTATATTGGCCTTTTTAAAGCCCTTCAAAGTCTCCCACATTCATACAGAGCTTTTAACACCAAATTCCTTTACAGTCCTTCTCCTCTCACACACGATCACACGACTGATTTGTCTGCAGCAGCTGTGTTACTGCTAGTATTTTATTATGTGTGTAATCTCCTCATATTGTTCCTGTGGTTTAGTTTGACTTCCTTCTGCAAACTCAGCTGCTCTGTTGCTGATACACGTCTCCATGAATATGATTGATCAGATGCTGTCAACACCATGTGTTTCATGTGAACGCTCAGCTGAAACCCTGGGTTGACTTATCGAGTTAATAACAAGCTTCACGTGACTGTGAATGCTAAAGTGAATCCAGATAAAGGAAAGAGACCCTGCTAATGTTGGACTCACTTCTTAGTGTAGATCCCAGGAGGAAGTTCAACATAGCCATTCTTTGTGCTAGCTCGACCAAACCTGAGACCACAGTGCAGGATAATGATCATCATCTGTCTCTGTCAAGGACATTTAAAATCCACAAATAACAAACATAATTATATTTGATCTTTAAAAATATGTTTTCACTTAAAAAAGCATGAGCACACTGGTGGATTACAGAAACATGAAAACTCGTTAACAGTAAAGTTAATTTAGGCATAAACAAAGTGTCAAACATACTGAAATAGAAGGACTGATGTCTGTGTTAACCCTCACATGGGCTGTACAACATTATATAGGGAGACAAAAACAGAGATTATCGTAGCCATCGCTCTCTCGCATGGACGTGGCAGTCTTGCTGTCTGCTGCGAATCCTCCCCGTACCTCCGTGACCTCGTCTGGTATCTGCTCCCTCCTCTGTAAGAGACAGTAAAGGAAAACACGTCTCTGCCTAGTCTTGAAAATCTAATCTTATCATCCATTGTTCTTCTAGGGCCTCTTCTTCTTGTGGCCTCAGCTAACTGCTAATATTTAAATGGCTAATATTAACATGTGTGCCAGCCAGGTTCACATTTATGATGAACTATGATTAATTAACTGATGTTGAAACTGGAGCTTTACTGACCTCTGAAATTCCTCCTAAAGTGTTATTCAGTGTTGTGACAGTCAGCTGCTTCAGCTGCTGCTGGGATGGGCTGTGGCAAAGAGAACAGAGAAAATCCAAATCAGAGTTTTTCTCTGAATTAAAAGCAAGGAAACAACAATATATTCTACATGGTGAAACTGATGGTTTCTGGTGTTTGGGTCTGTTTTTCTGTATTTATGCAGATAAAGTGTAAACTCAGATGAATTATACCATCAAATGTTAAAGGAAAATATCAGGATGAGTGTCTGTGAGCTGAGAAGGACGTGAAGCGAGCAGTTTATCCCAGAGCTGAAGCTGCTCTGTGTGCAGAGATGAGCTCAGATTCGTGCTGTGATTGATCAACAGTCACAGAAATGTAGACTTGTAGTTATTACTGCAGTATGGTCACAGCAGATACTGATAAACATGTATTATGAGGATGGATGATCAAGTTTCTCACTCTCTCCTTTAAATCTCAGTTTTTTCTTCTTCACAGTTTATCTGTTAATTTATTAATGAATAACACTGAAAGAGTTTCTGTTATATTTCCCCTTGAACATCAGCTTATTAGGGCGGCATTAGGAAATAGCCCCCCTCCAAAGAATGAATAAATGAATGATGATAATAATAAAATGATTCAAAAGCAGAGCTCAGAGTGGTAGAATGGTCAAACATGGATCCACGGGTGGTTCAACTGCATTTGGTGACGTGACTAAAGCAAATCTTTCAAATAATCCCACCATCAACGGGATGTTGTCTCCTTTACTACGGTTACTTTACTTGGTCACCGTGTGAATTTCTTTGAAATGAACCAAATTCTTTTATTTGTCGGTTGTTGCATATTTAACCTCTACAGTCAGGAAAGGAGGAGATGAGGCCTCAACAATGTTGGGTTGTAGCTGTGCTTCAGGTTAGAGTGAGTGTCCATGGAATAAATGTAAGTCAGTGAACTGGAAACATGACTGTGTTAAAACTTTGTTTTCCTTTTTATAATGAGTCTAATCAAAGGTGGACAGAAGTATCTCCACTGTGACTTTTCTGTGTCACCATCAGAGCTTCTGCACAGTGTGGAGAAAGATCCAGAAGCAGAGCTGGACTGCAGACAGCCAGTCAGAGCAGCTGTGTACAAAGTAAGACTGAACATCTGTCTGCTGATGGACTCATTTCTGAAAACTGGACTTCTTGTGTTGTTCAGACATTGAAGAGTTTTCTTTCTCTTTAGTCTCATTGTTTTTCTTTCTTTCAGCAGATGTTGGTCTGCAGGAGGTTTTAGATGAACATAAGATCAGTCTGAGGAGGAGATGTGAACGTGTGACTGAAGGAAGTGATGAAACAGGAAGTAGAACCCTCCTCAACACCATCTACACTGAGCTCTACATCACAGAGGGACAGAGTGAAGAGGTTCATACCCAACATGAGGTGAGGCAGCTGGAGACAGCTTCCAAGATGGACGCCCTCCATGACGCTCCAATCAGGTGCCAGGACATCTTTAAAGCCTTACCTGACCAACAGAGACCCGTCAGAGTGGTTCTGACCAACGGCGTGGCTGGTGTTGGAAAAACCTTCTCAGTGCAGAAGTTCACTCTGGACTGGGCAGAGTGCTTGGAGAACCAACATGTCAGTGTGGTGGTTCTGCTTTCATTCAGGGAGCTGAACCTGATCAGAGATGAGCAGTACAGTCTTCTGGAGCTGCTCCATGTTTTCCATCCAACATTACAGAAGGTCACAGCAGAGAAGCTGGCTGTCTCTCAGCTTTTGTTCATCTTTGACGGCCTGGATGAAAGCAGACTTTCATTGGATTTCACCAACAGGAAGCTGCTGTCTGATGTCACACAGAAGTCATCAGTCAGCCAGCTGCTGACAAACCTCATCCAGGGGAATCTGCTTCCCTCGGCTCTCGTCTGGATAACTTCCCGACCTGCAGCAGCCAATCAGATCCCTCCTACATGTGTTGACAGGCTAACAGAAGTACGAGGCTTCACTGACGCCCAGAAGGAGGAGTACTTCAGGAGGAGATTCAGTGATGAAGAGCTGTCCAGCAGAATCATCTCCCACATGAAGACATCCAGGAGCCTCCACATCATGTGTAGTATCCCAGTCTTCTGCTGGATCACTGCTACAGTTCTGGAGCACATGTTGACTACAGAGCAGAGAGGAGAGCTGCCCAAGACCCTGACTGACATGTACTCACACTTCCTGCTGGTTCAGACAAAGAAGAAGAAGAACAAGTACCACGAGGGACGTGAGACGAGTCCACAGGAGCTGACGGAGGCTGACAGGGAAGTTCTTCTGAAGCTGGGGAGGCTGGCATTTGAACATCTGGAGAAAGGAAACATCATGTTCTACCAAGAAGACCTGGAGCAGTGTGGTCTGGATGTGACAGAGGCCTCGGTGTACTCAGGAGTTTGTACAGAGATCTTCAAAAGAGAGTGTGTGATCTTCCAGAAACCAGTCTACTGCTTTGTTCATCTGAGCATTCAGGAGTTTCTGGCTGCTGTCTACATGTTCCACTGTCACACCAACAGGAAGACAGAGGTGGTAGAAGGTTTTCTAGGGAATTTCCGAGAAGAATACAAAAACAGATCTTTTTTTAAGAACATGTTCAAGTCTTATAGCTTCCCATCAATGGATGTCTTTTTGAGTAAAGGCATGTATAAATCCCTCCAGAGTAAAAATGGCCACCTGGACCTGTTTGTTCGCTTCCTTCACGGCCTCTGTCTGGAGTCCAACCAGAGACTCTTAGTAGGTCTGCTGGGTCAGACAGAGATCAGTCCAGGAACCATCCAGAGAGTCATCAACAACCTGAAGAAGATGAACAGTGATGAAATCTCTCCTGACAGAAGCATCAACATCTTCCACTGTCTGATGGAGATGAACCACCTCTCATTATTTCAGGAGATCCAAGAGTTCCTGAAGTCAGAGAACAGATCAAAGAAGGAACTCTCTGAGATCCAGTGCTCAGCTCTGGCCTTCATGCTGCAGATGTCAGAGGAGGTTCTGGATGAGTTTGACCTGCTGAAGTACAAAACATCAGAGCGGGGACGACAGAGACTGATTCCAGCTGTGAGGAACTGCAGAAAGGCTGGGTGAGTCCAGATGTGATCATTAACATCATTGATCAGTGTAGGTTAGTAGTTTAATGTTGAAAATAAAATCAGATTGTAACCACAAAGTGTTTGTGTCCGTACGCTGCAACCTTCCACACCATTCCTTTATTGTACAGACTCAGCAGCAGCTCCATGGATCCCAAATCCAAGAGTGGAGAACAGATTTGAAGTGTGTCACATCCATGCAGTCACAGCTGTTTCCACCATGTTTCCACTGATATTAATCCTGTTCAATGACACGTTTCATATCAGTGAATATGTTCTTTAGGACGTCCACTGACATGTTTAAATGTCCTGCTGGAAATCACTCAAATCATCCATGAAATCCATGAAAAAGCCAAAAGCAGATTAAAGCCAAACAAAGATTCTCATTAAAAGTCTGCAGGTCTGAGAGAGACTCAATCGTTGTGTCATGTCAAACACAGTAAGAGGAGCTGAAGCACACATGTGAAGAGCAGATTCATCAGATTATGACCTCACTCTGTTTTGTCTTCATATACATTCAGTCTGTGTTTATAATGCAGATTTTCTGCTTTTATAATAACACATTTTATATTTTCTATCATCACAGACTGACTCGGTGTGGACTCTCAGAGTCTCACTGTGAAGTTGTGGCCTCAGCTCTGAAGTCCAACCCCTCCCATCTGACAGAGCTGGACATGAATGAGAACAACCTGCAGGATTCAGCATTGAAGCTTCTGTGTGCTGGACTGGAGAGTCCAAACTGTGGACTGGAGACTCTGAGATGAGTTCACTGACTGCGGCTGTTGTAGTTGTTTTTCTATATTTCAGGTCTTTGATTGATGTTTGAAACTTTCTTTAGTTCCTAAATGTTCAGGATGTGTCTGAAGACAAATGTGAAGAAGTTTGAGTGCTTTCAGAAATGTTGTCTTTCCAAACGACTGAACAACAGTTTTTCCTTTTGGCTCCAAACAGAAGTGACAGACTTGAGCAGGGTTCATTTAAAGGCTGACAGAAGTGGAGTGGTGACGGGGAGATGTTTGACAGGACAGTGTTTCAGCCACCACAGGTTCATGTTGTGCTCCATCAGTCAGTGAAGATGAAGTCAGTGCTGATGAGGCTGTAGAGTGTGTGAGGGATGTGAATGAGGATGATGAAGATCTGATGATAGCAGATAAAAACAGGCTGCAGAGACTTTGAGCCATACAGGGCACACAGTGTGTGTACAGAGCAGCTGAAATCATTATGGAGGCCTCACTGGAATATGGAAGCATCACAGTACAGCTTCAGTGAAGCATTAAAGTCTCTGATATGAGATGAGAAATGAAGCAGCCAGAGCTTTTTCATGAGTGGAAATCCACTGTGACTGTGAGCTGCTGCTACAGCCTCCAGATTAGCCAGCAGCTCATCCTGCTCAACATTTCCTCACCAACTTTAATGGAAGTGTGATGTTTTCAGCTGGAGTGATGGTCAGGGTGGCCTCCCTCTCCTCTTCTTCTCCTCTTCCTCTTTCATTTGTAAAGCCACTTCTGCTGCTTTCATTCATTTGGAAGTCCTGTAGCTGAGTTTGGGAGAGACTAACAGCCTCGGCAGCAGAGGGGAGAAAGGCTGTAACACCACCACTTTACTCTGTTCTACCTGTCACATCATTTTATCAGGAAACAAATGTGCTCATGTTTTTACTATGTTTGTCTTGAAGATGTAAGAAGATCACATGGTGCTTTTTATTATTGTGTTGGTTTGTTTGCTGTCTCTTGGATGGAGCCCAGCTGTGCGTGGCCCCTGGGCCTGTGGTCAGAGTGTGTGCTGGATAATCCGGCCCAGGATGAGGCCAAACTGACATGGGATGAAATGTCTGTCACATAATTGAGCTTTGTGAGAAATGTACGACTTTAATGTGAAACATTCAGAGTTTTTTCTCTTGTTGTGTTTGTTTGAAGCTGCTTCCTGTTGGCTTCAGCTGTTTGGAGTTTCCATTTTCTAAACTTCTACATTCTGAACCTTCTTCAGCTCTGAACAGATGATGAAACACTGAATGATTTCAAGCTCACACTTTGTCTAATAAACTTACATCTTTCATTCTTCATACAGATTGTGGGACTGTGGTTTGTCAGAGATCAGCTGTGATTATCTGGCAGCAGCACTGAAGTCCAACCCCTCCCATCTGAGACAGCTGGACCTGAGCTCCAACAACAAGCTGCAGGATTCAGGAGTGAAGCATCTGTGTGGTTTCCTGGAGAGTCCAGGATGTGGACTTGAAACTCTGAGGTCAGTCAGCATGTTTTAGTTGTGCTGAGATGAATATGATGTGAAAGTTGTGCTGACACTAAACTGCAGACATCAGGCTGATATTATACTGATCCACACTGAGGATCTTCATGGTAAAGTCTGTTTTCTTCTTCTCTGGTTTAGTCCATTGACTGCAGCAGAACAATGTTCACATTTCAAACAGTGAGACTCAACGTATGGCCCGCGGCCCACACGCGGCCTGCCCACCTTTCCTGATTCAGAGAGAGGGGACCCTGATTAACTGTGTAGTGTTCTTCCTCACAGTTCTAAGTATCAGACACAACAATGAATAATCCACAGCTGACTGTCTTTAGCAGGTCAAAGGTCACGGCACACAGCAGACAGTGGGAAATATTATAACTCTGATCATTTATCAGCACATATCCATATGTATAAAAACAAAGCTGACACTGTGAGACTTGATCAGAGGTGTGATCATCACAGCAGAGGCCTTTGTGTCAAAGTCACTGAGGATCAAACAGAAACACATGAAGCAGATTTTCCTGTTCTGGCTTTTTATAGCAGATAACCTTCAAAATATTCTGCAGTCCATCAAAAACTGAAGCAAACCATGAATCAACATGTGAACATGAGCTGATGCTGCTGAAGTGAAGCAAAGTTACAGAGGTTTGATTACAGACACAGCTGAGAGTTTGTAATCTGTCATCATTTTAAAAGGTTTACATTTCTTCAGTATTGAACAGCAGAAATGAGGCTTTGTTTTCGGAGGCCGACAGCAGTGAACACAACAGCAGACTGGTGCGTAATAAGCAGTGAATAATGCAGGAAACAGATTTTTGAAGGTAAACTGTTCTTGAAGTACACTGAGAGAGAGAGAGCTGTGCAGGAAGTAAACGTCAAAGTCAGAGAGAATTCATGACGATGTTCATCAAACGTAAAGCGTAGTTTGGATCTTCTTCTGCTGCTGGTTCAGTCAGTTTTGGTTGGAGACAGATTGTTATGGCCCGTCTAGGCGAGGCCAAACCACAACATAAAGGGTGATCCATCCCCGTCCAACCCCAAGCAGCACGTCACACACTTAATACTTTGTAACAGTGATTCATTTACAATGAGTGCAGTTAAACAAAGGAAGGGAGCACATTGTAACTTCAGGGTGAACCTAAG
The DNA here is from genome assembly GCF_057382185.1 of Mchenga conophoros. Lineage (NCBI taxonomy): Eukaryota > Metazoa > Chordata > Actinopteri > Cichliformes > Cichlidae > Mchenga > Mchenga conophoros. The sequence goes on along the minus strand of NC_140528.1, from coordinate 21,717,929 downwards.
GCCAAAACAACAGACATAAGGTAGCCTATCTCAGGAATAAATACAACTTACCTACGCAAAAGAACTAACTCAAACGACAATCACTTTCCTCCCTGCCTAACAAAAACAGGAGAAAACTGATCAAACAAAAAGGCGGTCCACCCCTACATGCTCTTACATTAACCAACATAGTGACACAGTTAACGGTCTGCCGGTTGGGTTGGGCCAAGGATGAATGACATGGCAGTCCCTGGCGGTATCTTCTTATCTGCTGCCAGCCATCCACCCTGGATGCACCAATCATGGAGGAGCACCTGCACACTCAAATTTACATATAATTACGACAACAGTCGTAACACTGATGAAACCTGAAGCTTCAGGATCTGTGAACTGTCCACTTTCAGCCCCGACGGCGTGTCCGTGTCCGTGCCGTCGAGTGAACGATCCACGCTCTGTGTTTCCATCTTTGTGTGTTTAGCTGCTCTCATTTACTGTTTTATCCTCTAATGCTGGGTAATGTCAGCTGGTCCATGTGCAGCTGGCTGTGAGGCTCAGGGAGCGTCTACAAAGTGCAACACTGAAAGAACATCATCCATAAATATTGAGTAATAACTGGACTCTCATACAGCGAGACTCAAATGCCTTTAAGCATCAGCTTATCCTGCTGATCCAAGTCCAACACTGAGTTTGTAAAAACATGTTTGTCAATCATTTTGTTTGGTTTCTGAGGAAAATGATTCAATAACTTGCTGCTAATACACAACATTTCATCATATTTCCTCATAACCCTCTTTTGTCTGACCATTTGATCCCATTTGAATTTGCAATAAAGGATCCACAGAGTTTGGTGACAATAATGACAGTAGATGTTTGTGTGAAAGTGCTGGAAGCAAATGAGTGTGTGATGTGCTTTCAGTGTTGCACTTTGTAGACGCTCCCTGAGCACTGGTCTCACAGCCAGCTGCACATAGAGACCAGTGTTGTTAGTCCAGGTCAGAAGTTGACTTGTTGGAGTGAAAATGAGCTTGTAGTTTGTCTGCTTTAATAATGTGACTGGAAAAAGGTGTTGGACTTCAAATATGTCCATTTCTTTCACACTTCACCTTTAAAAGTGAAGCCTTGTGGTTCCTGGAAGGAAAAACACGACTTTTTCAAGTCTTTGTCCTGTTTTTATGATAAATGTACGACTTTAATGTGAAACATTCAGAGTTTTTTCTCTTGTTGTGTTTGTTTGAAGCTGCTTCCTGTTGGCTTCAGCTGTTTGGAGTTTCCATTTTCTAAACTTCTACATTCTGAACCTTCTTCAGCTCTGAACAGATGATGAAACACTGAATGATTTCAAGCTCACACTTTGTCTAATAAACTTACATCTTTCATTCTTTATACAGATTGTGGAGCTGTGGTTTGTCAGAGATCAGCTGTGATTATCTGGCAGCAGCACTGAAGTCCAACCCCTCCCATCTGAGACAGCTGGAGCTGAGCTTCAACAACAAGCTGCAGGATTCAGGAGTGAAGCATCTGTGTGGTTTCCTGGAGAGTCCAGGATGTGGACTTGAAACTCTGGGGTCAGTCAGCATGTTTTAGTTGTGCTGAGATGAATATGATGTGAAAGTTGTGCTGACACTAAACTGCAGACATCAGGCTGATATTATACTGATCCACACTGAGGATCTTCATGGTAAAGTCTGTTTTCTTCTTCTCTGGTTTAGTCCATTGACTGCAGCAGAACAATGTTCACATTTCAAACCTTCAAAGAAGAAGAAAAATCCTCCACTGGATAATTCACTGTGAAACTCTCCAACTCTTCATTCCACCTTAAAGTCTGTCTGACACTGAAATCCAAAGCAAAATGTGCGTTTGCTTTACAGACAGCAGTCCAACACAAACATACACACATCATCAAAACACAGTCCAACATCCAAATCTCCTCCACTGCCAGCATGTATGATGGGAAAGAGAAGGAGGAACACTCTGACATTCAGGGTTAGAATGAGTTTCATGAAGCAGACTGTGAAGATCAAAGCTGCATTAGAAAGCTTACATGAATGAATGAGTGGACAGAAGTGGACAGAGATCATCTGAAGCACTTCAAAGGCTTTAAATCAGCACATTTCTCTTTATTCTTTATCAACTTTGTTAGTTTCTCTCAGTTTTCTGTGGAATGAAGCTAACAGCAGGCTAATAAGATGCTGACCAATAGGTTTCTATTAAAGGTTGTAATTTGTATATGAAAAAGTGCTTTGGCTCAGCAGGGATCAGCTTACAGGTAGAATACAGCTGCTGGATGGGATTAGCATGTCATAGCTATCTACCAAACTGCTAACTGGGGGATTTCAGGCCATCTATGGATCATTTTTGCTAACTGTTTATTCAGCTTAGGCTCACAGGGCTGCAGCCTGTGCCCTAGCTGTCATAGGGCAAGAGGCGTGGTCCACCTGCACAGGTGAGCAGTCATCACAGGGCCAACAGAGAGAGACAGAGAAGCACTCTCTCACATCCACACCTACAGCCAATTTAGAAGCACCAATGAACCTAAGCAGCATTTCATTGGACTGTGGGAGAACATCCAACCTCCACAGAAAGGCCAACAAGCTTCAACCTACAACCTTCTTGCTTTAAGTCACTAGTGCGAACCACTTTTCCCCATTTCAGCCCAAATCCTGCATCTTCCTGTTTCTGACTCCAGGCCAGCTCCACTAAAACTTTCTCATCAGACACTGCCACCTAGTGGAGGAAGTCTTAGTCCCATTTGAAGCTTCAGATGACAGTTAGTTCCTTTACAAAGAGGTGGAGGTGGTGGGGCCACAGCACCATCATCACTGAGTGCCATAGGACACTTAACCTTTGTTTCCATGTGCTGGGAACTTCCTGTTGTTCCAAGGAGGACTGGAAAATGTGTGAAAATCTCCCAGTCAGTTCCTCACAGCACACTTCAATCATTTCCCTCCCACAGCATCAGGACCAGGGCTTTTTCTCTCTTTGGTCCCACTAAGAGATTTCCACACAAACACCTCATCAGTGGGACTCTCAGAGCTACCAGCCCTTTGCTACAATCACAAAGCTCTTCATTGAAATCAATGATATCAAAGCTGGAATCAAATGAGTCCAAGTCTTCTGCTGATTCAGCATCACATTCATCTTTGCTCCTTGTTCTGCATCCCCACCATGGACTTCATTCCTTTCCAAGCCAGCCTTGAGTGTCCTTTATTCAGCTCATCCTCTGCTTTACTTTTACACCTGATTTTAGCTGCTTTATCTCTCTTTCAACAAGTTTCTGTGCCTCAATCTTTTTCTTCTCTCCCTCATAACAAGACAGCTTCTTCTGCCTGAGAACATGTTGGAGTGATTTACTAATCCAGGGCTGCTTATTGGGGAAAATACTTCCTGTTTCCAAAGTAATCCCCATTTTTCCCAGAAAGAAATGTAAGTAGAAATCGATGATCTAAGTGAGAACATGAGCCTTTAAAAAGTCCCAGTGGGTGCAGTCAAAGCAGTCCCTCAGTCCCAGTATAGAGTCTTTGGTCCAGACTGGAACAACTGTGTGCCCAGTTTGAGCTCTCTTCAGTGCTGTGATCTGACAGACCCAGAGGGGCCATCACATCACATTTAGAAGCTCCCCTAATGGAGCCACAACACATGTCCAATACTTAGTCTGTCTTGTTGGACCAACTGGAAGAAATGATTCAAGGACTTAGTCACAGAACAGAGATTCAAATCTCCAAAATCCAACTGGCTGCATCAGGACATATAGTCTGAAACTCTGCACAGTTTCCTGTTTGAAGCTGCTTCCTGTTGGCTTCAGCTGTTTGGAGTTTCCATTTTCTAAACTTCTACATTCTGAACCTTCTTCAGCTCTGAACAGATGATGAAACACTGAATGATTTCAAGCTCACACTTTGTCTAATAAACTTACATCTTTCATTCTTTATACAGATTGAGTTTCTGTGGTTTGTCAGAGATCAGCTGTGATTATCTGGCAGCAGCACTGAAGTCCAACCCCTCCCATCTGAGAGAGCTGCACCTGTGGAGAAACAACCTGAAGTATCCAGATGTGAAGCAGCTGTCTGATCTTCAGCAGAGTCCAGACTACAGACTGGAGACTGTGCTGTAAGTAGAGTGATGGAGTGAGTGGGTGGTGCTGTCAGCAGTATTGTACTAAACACAGTCAGTATGAAACAAAGATCCAGTGTTTCCTGTAAAGCTGCAGCTTCTCAGTGAAGCTGTGAGAGGAGAATGGTGACAGGCTTCAGGATTGGACACAAACACTTCCTGTTTCTGACCTTTATGGTCACCATAGTAACGGCTGACACGCTCTGATCAAACACTGTCAACAGCCAATCAGCTCTCTGAACAAAGCAGCACGCAGACCAATGACTGCATTCGTTTCCAAGTTTAAAGCAGTGAAGAACACAGTCTGTAGGTGAGGAAGAATTTAGTGAGAGCAGATGTTTGGATGGAATTCCTCCAGTTAACAGCTGGAACCGTCCATCTGGATTGTTGGGCTTGTTGTTGGGGTTCCTACAGAGCTCAGAGTGGACACACCAAGGTTCTTCTAATGAATGAAAGTCCAAACTCAAACTAGGAGGGAAAAACATTTTCATCAACTTCAATAAAAATCCAAAGATTAGAAAAAGTGAAGCAACAATGAGTCCTAGTACAGTCCCAGCACTGAAGTCCCTGCTGCTCTTTATACTGGATGTGCTGCATCACTGACTGACAGCTGATGAAGAGTCTCTGGAAACACTCGTTTATCTCCTCTGCTCTTCCTTCTTCTCTCTGCAGGTGGTGGTGATGATGGTAAACAGGGCGGTGTGTGTGCTGAGAGAGGAGGAGCTGTGTCCTGATGATCCAGAGAGGTTGAAGCAGCAGCAGCTTGTGTGTAGAGACGCTCTGACTGGGCCATGTTACTGGGAGGTGGAGAGGAGAGCTTCATCCAGCAGTGACTGACAGAGGAATGAGAAGAAGTACAGATGACTGTCAGTGCTGCAGAGTGAACTGCTCTGAGAACAGCTCCACTGTCAGACACAATGTAGAGTCCAGCATCATCCCTGTGTGTCCCTCTGGATCTGACAGAGGATCATCAGTGTATCTGGACTGCTCTGCTGCTGCTCTGTCCTTCTACAGTCTCTGCACAGTCTCTGTCTGACTCTGGCTACATTTTTGGCATTTATATTCTTGGTTGCTCTCTTTATATTTTTCACATGCAAAATGTGCCCATCTTTGGCAAGATTCATACTGCACCTGGAAAGGAAAAATAAATGGCTCATATTCTGTTTGGTGAATACTATTACTCAACATTTTAATTATGATTGGCAAGTAATGATACTAAGACTTATGTGTTTCTTTTGTTTTGTTTTGTTTTACCATTTCAATCATGCTGCGGTCAGCGTTAGCATCTAACATGGAGAAAACAATGCAGTAGTCCTCAGCGTTCCCTGAAACACAATCATAGTTAGGTTTTAATCAAACATTATTTATTGAATAATTAAAAAATAATAGTACATTTTTTCCAAATATACTTCCTGGAAAATTAGTCTAAATTAGACTTTGAGAAGGGTCTTATCTGAAAGTGTTTGAAGAGCACTATTTGTACTGTGCTGTTTGAAAAGCACTATTTAAATTGGAAGTACGCACTAACGTGATAAGGACTTTACTGGACTTACCTCGATTTTCAAGTAGGGTGCAAGCTATCTGCATTCGCTCCAGCACAACTGGCTCTGTAGTGGTTGACACCTCACTGACCTCTCCAAAATCAAGGTAGTGTTCTGCAAACTGTGAGATTGATCATAATTAGAATGTAAAGTCTTAATTAGGTAAAGGATAGGATAATTATAAGCCACAAGGCTTCAGCCTATTCCTTTTTCAGTTACTGTATGATTAAGTACTTATATGTAAAATGATCATCTTTGTTGTTGTTGACCGAAATAACTTTCACTTCACTTAAATTCACTTAAAGTCTTAATTCTAGCTAACAAGAAACTGAATCATTTGAATACGGGTTACCTTTAACAGTAAAACTCCACAACTGCTGGAATCCTGTCGCTTGTTGTGTTGCATAGTCTGTAACTGCCACTCCATGGTGTCTTCATGCCCTCTCATCCTCAGAAAATTCCTAGTTGAACAAAAGTGTTTGTAATGAAACAAGATTTTTTTTTTTTTAATCTAAGAATAACACCTCAGTATCATACATACCTCCAGTTGCGCAGAATTTTCCTGTCATAAACACCTTCATTCCCATGGGGTCTATGAGCAGTATTTTCTGTGCAGAAATGTTGACAATCTAAAGAAAAAGTTAAATTAAAAATTACAATTGTTTGTGCCACTGAAAACTTATTTAAAAATAACACTTTGTGCAAGAAACTGCTTCACAACAAATTATGCAAATTAATAACAAAATGAACACATACCACAAGAATCCAGTGTGTACCAAAGTTCACAGGGCACAGCCACGTCTTCAACTGGGAACTTCATCTGTGGGATTGGAAGTGCAGAGTAATTTGGATTTACTTAGGTACCATGCGTCTCAGGGTGTTTTCAAATATAGTCTTCTTTAAAGGAACCGAACTCTTTCCTCAGCAACAGAAAGGAGTCAACTGTTTGGACCACTTCTGAGCTTTCAACATACCAGTTGAGGCATCTGAACTGCCCAGAAAACAACGAGCTTGCAACTACTGAACAGAGCAGGTGTGCAGCATTCTGCACAAGTATACAAAAATGTTATAGAACAGTAAATAGGTTGTTTTTTTTTTATTTCAAAATTAGTAGGTAAATGACATTTCTTACTTACCTTTCGTCTGTCAATAACACGGTGCAGATATGCATCAATGACCTGTTTTGAAAAATCTGAGTTTATACAACAACAGCAACAATTTTTGAAGTAACTGCTTGAGTGCTGTACACAAAAACATCTAAAGGAATCGAATTGCTGATAAAGGTTCTTTCTGCATATACTGAAACTGGGTATTATGATGTCACAGATGTCACAACATCTGTGTTGTGGTTGATAACATTTTTTCCTGTTGAAGTGAATGGGTGAAACCTTATCAGAGTTTTGCTATATAAACCCCCCGACCTACCCGCACATTTTAAACTATTAATGGTCTCTGCACTGCAAATGCTTCAGAAGGAGCAGAACCTCGAAATCAGACTCAATAATGATAAGTTCTCTTACCTCATCAGAAACCACCGTGACCCCTGCAGTGTTCGAAAAGAGGAATCCAATAACTTGTATGGTCCAACAGCTGCCTCCAAGCGCCCAGTATCCTTTGCACGCCATAGCCTCTTTACTAAAAGAAAAATATGATAAGTTAGCTTAGGCATGCATGAGATTTCTAGTGGATAAGCTTGGTAAAGGCCAACGGGCCACAACAGGAAAAAAGTCAATACAATAGGCATGCATTTACACGCAGAGAAATAGGAAAGGTACAGCGGGTGGGCAAAATAGAAAATTACTGACAGGCAGATCCATTTCCAGACTTCCACAAGCTCAGTGCACGTTGCATGTTTCTTTATATCCAATATGAGTTGAAGACTTCAAAATGCAAACAAAGTCATGCAACAGTCAATTAAGTTGCAACGCCAAACTGGCAACAAATGACCAACTGGTCAAAAAGAGTTGTTCACTATGTCACCTTCATCTTCTAAGCTTTGTTTCCGGGAGGGAAGTTCTTGTTCACGCGTTTCTGGTCCTGGAACACAATTAAACTCCTTGTGTCAGCCGTTTTGGGTGCATAATGAATCCTCTGGACTTTGCTGGCACTGAGGGTTAGCAGTAGGATGGCAGGGAGGCATCTTCAGGTCTGTGCTGCTTTTCCCTGTCTAACTGCGAGTTGGGTATTTTTAATTGTCACTGATATTTACATGGTGGCTTCTTCTGTATGGCTTGATATGGTCAATGCTGTAGTGATTTCTTAAAGTTGCTCCTTCCGTGTTTTTTTAATCTCACACATTTGCCAGCGATGTCTTGAATGGTGTAGGGTCCTGAAAAATCTGGATCAAGTCTTCCTCCCTTCCTTCCATGTTTCGTGTTCAAGAGAAGAACTTCATCTCCAACGCTGTACACAAGGTTTCTGTACTTCTGGACTCGTCTAGCATAAGCTTATGCATAAGCATAAGATTGTACTTAAACTGAAATATGACACCTACTCAGTGATTTACAACATAGAGGTAGGTTGTTTCCTCTTAAACATTTTAACTGCTTTCCTTACAAAATGAACTGGAAACCTATAAGTTCAGTCTCTGAGGTGCTCTGGGATTTCTCTCAGGGTAACGTCTGCCTGTTTGGTCAGAGTCCATAGTGCTCTGTGTGGAAAGTTCAGGTGTTTGAACATTGGTGGTTTCACGTAAACCCTGAACCTCAGGTGGTGAAGCGAGAGCAAACTCTTCTGAATCTTGAGGTGTAGATGTGTCCTCTCAGGTTGCTCTGGAACCACGTGACATTCTGCATCTAGAATCTGATCAACATGTCTACGCCAGACTAAGTTGGCTCCAACATTTATGGTGTATATCAGTGGTCCGGTCCGTGAACGAATCGTGCCAGAATGCCATTTCTGACTTGGGTCTCTGTAGTCTCTGGCGAGAACTCTTTGTCCAACATTGAAGAATCTGGTTTTGTTTCTTGTTGCTTCCACCATGGAAGACTGTTTATCTTGGACATCCTTGCGAATGTCTGGTTTCAGCAAATCTAGATGTGATCTCAGATCTCATCCCATGAAGAGCATTGCAGGTGTGTGTCCAGTTGTTGCATGAGTGGTAAGACAGTAAAAAAATTGTCAATTTTCTGTTGTAGCGGTTTCCCCTCTGTGCGACTGGCTGGTTCAGCTTTGTTGCAGGATGATGGTGAGCTGAAGTGATATGTCGTATGCCGTTACTCCCAAGGAAACACTGGAACTCCTCTCCAGTAAACTGATGACCATTGTCACTTACGAGCTGTTGTGGCAGACCTGTGCGTGCAAACGGTGACCAAAGACTATTGATCGTGCTGGCAGCTGTTGCTTGCTTTACGGGGAAGATTTCTGGCCACTTTGAGTGGGCATCAACCACAACCTGGAACATTTAGTCCATAAATGGGCCAGCATAGTCTATATGAATGCGTTGCCATGGAGCGGATGGCCACTCCCACGCGTGTACAGGTGCTGTTTGAGGCTGGCGCAGCGTCTGCTGGCAAACAATGCAGGATTTAGCCATATTCTCCATTTCACAATCAGTGCCTGGCCACCAAACATAGCTTCTAGCAAGACCTTTCATCTTAACACCCAAATGTCCATCGTGCAGTGAGTCCAGTACCTTTGTACCTAGTTTGGGTGGCAGATGACACGAGTTCCCCACATGACACATCCTTGGCAAACGGATAGTTGGTCTTTGTGGGTGGAGTACGCAGAGAACTGAGTGTCACTACAGGACGGCCAACCATTCACAGTAAGATCGTTTGACAAGATTGTGTTTTGGCTCGTTTCTCTTTTCACCTGAGCACTTGTGACAGGTAGGGGTTCCATTTGTGTAACATGAAACACAGTAGCTGGATCAGTCATTTCTTCGGTGGGTTGCATGTGTGGAAGACGTGAAAGTCCATCTGCATTTCCATGTAGCTTTGTCCCTTTGAACTCAATGGTGTAGGTGTGTGCACCCAGGAACAAAGCCCAAGCAAGCGTACGCAAGCCATGGTTGGAATACCTTTCTGAGGGTTAAAGATGGACACCAGCGGTCGGTGGTCTGTGATCAGGGTGAAGTGTCATCCATATAAATACTGATTAAACTTCTTCACTCCCCACACTAGACTGAGTGTTTCTCTGTCTATCTGCGTATAGTTGCGCTCGGCTGCATTTAGGGACCTTGAGGCAAAGGCAAGTAGTCGTTCGGATCGATCAGGCATTTTGTGAGATAGCACGGCACCAATGCCATATGGTGAGGCATCACAGGCGAGGCGAAGTGGTAGCTTGGGGTCAAAGTGTGTCAGAACCTCCTCTGATGTAATGAGCTGCTTAACTTAACTAAATTAAATGCCTCTTCATAGTTTTTTGTCCATTTCCATTTGACATTTTGTTGCAGCAGAGAGTTCAGCGGGTGCAGGACTGTTGAAAGGTTTGGTAGAAACTTGTGGTAATAATTAATTAAGCCCAAGAATGAACATAGCTGACTCACATTTTTAGTGTCTGGTGCCTTCAGGACTGCTTCAACTTTGTCCTCGGTTTTGTGGAGCCCATGTCTGTCGATCTTGTGTCCACAATACTCAATGGCATCCTTGAAGAACTCACATTTGTTTTTGTTTGCTCTCAATCCATATTTTTCTAGCCTGGCCAGGACTGCTGTTAGGTTAGCCAGATGAGTCTGACCGGCTGGAGCAGCATCTAATAACCAACTCACAAAATAAAGAAAAATAAAAACAAACCAACAAACACAAAAACACCAGGCATCATGATACAGACTTATAATTTGCACCAATGTTTTTTCGAAATTCTATACACGAAAGTGAGCGCGAGAGCACGAGAGCCCTCGGTGCGCCTGCTCGCTGCCAAAGTCAAAGTAAACTTTATTGTCATCTCCGCTACAGACAGTCCAGTATACAGAGATATGAGATGACGAGGCTCCAGTTACAGCAGTGCAAGTAAACAAACAATAAGAAGAGTAAGAAAATAAATATACACTTTAGGACCAGGGGTAAAGGATCAATAACAATTTAAATTTACAGTTTGAGGGGAGGGGGCCCCTGCTGCTTCCAAAAAGAGCACATTTCATTTATAATGTTGTAAATCCAAGTCCATTATGTATTCATGATTTGAATCCTGGGTTGTGTGAAATCTCAGAAATGCACCCTAGATGAAGTGAATCTGTGAACTAAGGTGTAGGTCTATTAGATCATGTTGTGGTGATCCTTGTGTTGGGGGATTTGTGTTCATACTGGAGTGCAAAATTAAAACCAATGGAAGATGGACAAGAAAAGTTCAAAGCCATCATGGTGCTCAACTTAGAAAAAATAGAAAAGAAGAGGAGGAGAAACGAGCAAAAGATGCAGGTAAGCAGATGTGTGATTGGATAATGGCAGGTCATCCTGAAACTATCAGAATCAGAGTGAGTCAGAAATTATGTGGGTTACAGTTGCTCCAAGAAGAAATGGTAAAAAAACAAAGAGTAACAGACTAAACTCCAAACAATACATTATGTTACAGATTTAAATATTAATTAGTCCTTGTCAATTGTTGATTTGTCCTGTTCTCATTGTATGACGAATTATGATGGCTGTTTGGTAGCCGTCTGCATACAATGCATACTCTGTGTGTGTGTGTGTGTGGGGGGGGGGGGGGGGGGGGGGGCGCCAGAGGGATTGTTCGCCCAGGGTGCCAAACAGGCTAGGACCGCCACTGCCTGCAAATAAACAACATTGACATCAAAAGTTTTACATTTCCTAAATGTATCCCACAATCTGAATATAACACCCACTTCCCCACGTTTGATCCGCTGTGTTAAATATGATTAAGAACAGAATGCAATCATTTGCAAATCCTATAAACCAGTATTTTAAACAAAGTGAGAAAATGAAACATTTAAAGAAAAATATTAGCCCATTTTGAATTTGATGGCAGCATCCTCTCTCCATAAACTAAAGGCTTTACGATGTTTAGTGCTGGACCATGTTGGTTAATGTGTAAACTCAACAGTTTCCATTTTGATTAACCTGACCAACATCTAACATAGAACACCTTTGAAGTGGACCTCGCACCCTGTGGATAACTTCAAACACGTCGAGGTCTTCAGAGGCTGAACTTTGACCCAGCATCACAACGAGCACCATAAACACTTGTTACGGTTATTAGAAGGAACCCAGCCTTTAGACATCCCCACAATGACATCGTGACCAAGGGTCTGTTGCATGATTTTTAACATGGCTACAATGTGTCGTCTGCTGAGTCATCGTTTAATACAACAACGTACTGAAAGAGAGCATTCAGCATCTGACTGAGCTGGACTAACCTTCCCTTTCAAAAGTGAAAACTGCAACATAAAACTGGAATACAACTGGAGACCAACTCCGCCTCCAAGGCATGCCTACCTTTAGCTGCCACCAGTGAGATATCAGAGCCGGGCTCCACATATCCAATCAGGAGCACGAGCAAGACAGCTTTTGCAGACTCTCCAGAAATATACAAGTCCTTACCAACTGCTCTGCAACCCAGTGTTTCTGGTCCCCTCACTAACATCGCTTTTTGAGATATTTTTTATGAACCACCAAAAAAGCAATTTTACCCCACAGACTGGGTCTGAGGGCAGCAGCGGGGACAAATGATTGTAATGAAGCGACGGACATTTCATGGCTGGTCTTGCATAATCGTGAGTTATTATGTCATATGGTGATAAGTACATAGTTTTGCAAGAGGCATACAAGCACTGTGGAAAAAGTAATCATAAAACTGTTTTTGTGAACACCCTACGTTATGCTTTAAAAAATGTGATACATGTAATGTGATCATCAAAGAACATGATTTTTTTTTTAAACTTTTATTCTTATGCTTTTAAAGTATGTCAGATTATCTTAAAACACTTATTTGTATGTTATAATGTTTTTCTTACACCATTTTTATAGACACCTTATTCATTGTATCAATGTGTAATTATGTATCTTTGATAAATAAATAAAATATTTAATCTTGTATTTGTGTACTTTCTGGTGATTCAATAAAAAATTAGTCACATATCGCTCTGATAAACACAGATGGCTGAAAGAAATGTTTGATGGAACAAAGGAAACAAGTGTCTTGCTGCTAAACTTTTAAGTAACCATGGTTTAAATGAGAAAGTCTGTATGTAAAACATGAAAAACTCCATATCAGTGATATCTACAAAGGTGTACTCATTTCTTTGTAATGGTACTTTACTGTTCCAATGAAACAAAAAGAAAATCTCATTTTTAAAGTACATTTTTCGGCCATCCTGACCTATTTTCAGGGGCAAGAATGTTGATGTTAGACTGTGTTTTAAATCAGGTTGTGATCTTAAACTAACTATCACAGCACTGATTTCAGTTGTAATGTCAATTAGAATCCCAATTTGGCTTTTCTCCAGTCAGTGTTATGGTGAAATTTAACTTGTTCTTTTGTGTAATTGCACATGGCCCAGCAAAGGACCCCTTAGTAAGCTGTACAGCATAAGTTTTCAATTCACTTTTGTCAGAAAACTTCACAGTATGAGAAGTTACAGCACAGTTTCTCCAAACGTGTGGTTCTTTTTCAGCCAGCGTGCTTTTAGAGCATCTACATTAGCTCATGTAGTAAAAGTACAATCAGTAAGTGTACTTTAACATTTGAGATTCCGAGTCACTCTTGCTTAGATCATGTGAACTATATCATGAACCTTTTTTTGTATAATGCATCAAACGTGTTCAAATCAGTTTATTTTCAATTTATTTTAACTAATCTAGAGACAAGCAACTCCTTTTTAGCTTCTGTTATGTATTTACCTCTCACACCTTAATCTAGATGTTAGTGTTCTCAGAGTTAACATGTCTCATGTTGCCATGTTGTATTTCTAATACTCAGCCTCAGTGTTCGCCCTGTTGACCCTCAAATCCAAACACCAATGATCTAGATATTCACAAAATTCATAAGGAGATTCTTAAGGTCTTAAGTTTTGTTGTTTTTATGTTTTACAAAAAAAAACTTCACATTTTTTATATTTTTAAACGAAAGTGACATGCAAGGATATTTTTCTTTAGTGATGTTGCTTCAGCAATCTCAAATACTAATTATTCTGGGAATTTTTATGGTCAAACTATGTGATTTTCCAAATGTGTGTGTGTGTGGAGTAAAATGACCTTGTTCTTATGATGTTGTCACCGTGAATCATTTAGGATTAACAACACAAATTGTATCGATAGCAGAAACAGTCTTATAACTTATAATTCTCACACGTTACCGCTAGTTTTACAAACGCAGTCTTCACTGAAAAAAATATGTTGTTGGATTTACTTAATTCAATGGTGGACATTTGTTGCACACAGATGTTTTGCTTTGGCAGCAACTTAAACAATTGAGTTAAATTAACACAATTTATTCATGTTCAATAAACCTGTGCAATTTGTGTTGATAAAATGTGACTTAAACATGTTTTGATGAAGTAATTTGAGCTCTTGAAATATTTTAATCCTTCACAATTTTCTCACTTTATCCCAACACCATTCAATAACTTTTACCCAATACTACTTGGTCACTTAAATGCTACATGTTATCTTCAAATTACATTTTGCTATTATATTCTAGCATCAAATACACAATTTTCAAATGGAGGCCTTATAACAGATTGTATTGTTCTCTTCCAAAATGGTTGCTGGCATCCACCAGTAACCTTTCAAAACAAAATGTCTAATTTCACTGCATTGACAGTAGGTAAAGAATTAAACTGACATTACTCCTCCACTGAATCTACATAAATCAACAGTTAAATAATGTCAGTTCTTCCGTGTTCTCTGGAATCAATCACAGCAAAGAAATTAGACTGTTTCTTTTGAAAAATGTTGGGAAAGAACAAATCAAAACATTCTATTTAAGGCCTCTGACGTCAAGATTCAGTTAAACAACAATTATAACTAAACAATTTGAGGTAATGTTAGTTTCCATTAACATTAAATTAGGTTACTGAATTGGCAAACACCTTCCTATTAACATTACCCATTTTACCCCAATAACTAAAGAAATTAGCACTTGCAGGTCAAAACCTTTATTCAAGAGATGCAAAAATAACATTGATACAGTGACTGTCAAAAAATACAGCACTGATCATACTGTGACATCTTGGTTCAAAACAGCACACTTAGAAATATTCAACGTTCTTTACTTCAACTGAATGAAACTGAAAATAACAGTTTCATTCACACGACCCATATGGGATATTTAGACTGCATAACTGTTCATGCTACATCTCTTCATTAGTAAAAGAAAGAAAAAATACAAAGAGAAATTTAAAAATGCTGCCAAAATGCTGTACAGAGCAAAAGGAAAAACAAACAACAACAACAAAAACGACTCGTCCTCATGGCAGTTGCAGAGTATATAAAAATGAACCCTGCGATCTGTTCCTGGAATTGAGCTTCAAAAATGCAGCAGAACAAGTGTGAGATTTAAATGTCCTCTCACCTAGAGCTGATCAGCTTGCATGCATAACAGTGAGCTTCGTTGCAGGAGCAGTTTTGTCTTAGTTGTGAGTTTTTCTTGAGAGCTGAGTTGCATCCAACTCCATTACCACCCTTTGAATCACCTCAAAAGTGTAGCAGAGTTGTGATGGGTAACTCATATTGAAGGAATAAAAAAGGTCCAAACAGCATGGCTACTGCAAAGGTCACGTTATCCAGATCTTGAAGAACTACTATACCCTCGATGATGATGCCAACATCAGAAAAGTCATTGCCTGGTGCATCCTCTGGAGACAGATGTTCATTGTGGTTTTCTCAATCTGTGCAGTGGCCTCAGTCAAGTCCTGGTTAAACACAAAACATTTCTTTAAGATTCCTTTTTAAACTCATCTCTTTTGAATCTACCAGTTCTAATGTTAGAGTAATTTAAACCAATGCAAGCAACATAGTAAATAGCTATAGCCAAAGAGTTGCCTGCCATGCTGCCATTCATGGTCTAACAGAGTTTCTAAGACAGAGTGAAAAACATAATAATTTCAAATGCTTTACATTAGTTTTTGTTAGAAAGACACCGGCCCATCAGAAATCCAGGTTATGTCACTCAGAAGATGTTAGAATTTAGACTTTCAGCCCCACAATTTGGTTAGCTGTTGGTCTTTTTTTTTTTTTCAAACAAAAGCTAAATATTGGGGGGATTTTCCTTTGTTCACTAGAATGACAAATTTAAAGTTTTTTCACACTGATGTGACCCCTAATATAGGGGGGTGGGGCCTCAAGGGGGGGCGGCCGAGTTCACTACCAGGCCTCATGTGAACTTCAAATTATTAAAGAGGACTACTGGTCCTAACCAGTCCAATGAGGATCAAGTGGATAACTAAATGCATTTTTAAATGTTGCAAAGCCACAATCTACTCATAAAACACTCACCATGAACTCCTGCACCAAGATGTTGCAATTGTCTTTCACACAGATGCGGAGCACTTTGATGAGACTCCCTTCGAGCATTAATGTCATCCTAAAGTATTATAACAAAGAAAACAGAGATTTGTGAACTTTTCAGTAGCACAGAATAGGGCTGCTCAATTAATCGAATTTTAATCACGATTACGATCTGGGCTTTCAACGATCATTAAAAATGACTGAGCCGATTATTAGCCCCCCTCCCTCATTTATCCGCAACACCTTAAAGGCCGGTCCGTGAAAATATTGTCGGGCATAAACCGGTCCGTGGCGCAAAAAAGGTTGGAGACTGCTGATTAAGAGGACCCGAGGGAAGCTCGGAAAGCTAAGCAGAAGTTATTTGGAGAGGAGAGTGACTGCTGTTGGTTGAAAAGAGAGGTAAAAAAAAACTATTTTATATTATTTTTTAAAGTCATTGTTAACCCTTTAAATCCGGTCAGAGCAGCACGCTCCGTGTTGTGTAACTATTTTTAAATCCCTGTAGAACCTGAACCGTGTAAGCTAGCGCAATAATTTGTTTTGCATATGAAACCGGAGGAGTTGTACTTACAACTTATGCCATCAGCTTGTCCTCGGTCACGGTTTCCTTCCACATATAGCTTTGCAAAAACTGCATAAAAAGCGCTTGCAGGAACAAAAACATAATATTCCAGAAACACGCTTTGCCGATCCATCAGCTGTTCGTAACACTTCCCACAGTGAAATGATGCACCTGCTGTTTTCTTTGCAAATTTGCATCATAGGATTGTTTTTTGTTTTTCCTGCAGTATATAAAAACTGTATCTCCAAAATAAAACTATGAAGACACTCAAAATAAATTTCCTGTTGTTGTAAACTATTTTTTGCAACTTTATTGTATTTAAAGTTTTGAGGGATAAGCCTCTTAAATTTCTCCAAGTAGAAATATATGTAAACAAAACAAAAGCGATTTTCAATGTTTTTTGTAGTTTATTGCACTTTTTTGCAATTTATGTAGGGGAGACCGGGGATAGTTGTAACGTGGGTCAGTTGTAACACTTCCAATTTCTCCAATCAGGGCTAAGTTTCAAATGATGTGACTCATCCTGTGCATGCCCAATTCAGTTCTGCTATCACATGTGAAAAATCAGCACATTTTGTCAAACACAGACAATTTAACATGAAAAAAAGTGATTTGTATGCCAAAAAGTAAGTTTTTCTACTTTATTTCAATTTCTAATAGCATTATCTGCTTTGCAGTTAAACTCATCAAACTTAAATTGTGTTATTTGTATGTCTATGGGGATATATTCTGTGTAGGTCTTTAGTGCTAATGTTTTAGCCATTGCCTGTAATGTTAGCGAGTTCATGGCTATAGGAGTCTGGGTCAGTTGTAACAGCAACAGTCTGGGTTAGTTGTAACAATAATGCAGATGTTACAACTTACCACACTATTACTTTAACTTATATTAAACAAGTTGGGGCAACGACATCAGCAGAGAGAGGTTCACTGGTCGCATTTCTATATGCGGTTAATGCCATTGGCAACACAATTCCTCCACTGTTTGTGTTCCCACACATACATTATGCAGACCTCTGTGTCAGAGATGGACCAGTAGGAAGTACTGGTAGTGGAAATAAATCAGGATGGGGGCAAGAAACAGATTTCCTCATCTTTCTGAAGCACTTTGCAAACCACACCAAGGTAAGCCATGATAAAAAGTAATGGAATTGCGATGCTGGTGAACAACTACATTTTTTCAGCTTCATTGTTATGTTCAAAATTGGTGCAAGAGCTGTAGGTTATAATGCCCACTGAGCCAATGAGGCCAAACTCAAGGAAGACCAATCAAAATTAATGAAATATTCAGTTGCAGAAAATTCCATAATTTGTCTTTTTGGGGGGTTGGAATATGTTCAAAAGCTAGATTTCTGCATTCTGTCACACACACACATAATTACATAAATGGCTCTAAGTGCATTCATGTGTTGAATAAACAAAGATTACACGTTAATGTTTTGTTAGTACCCTTATTTCATTGTGTTACATTTTACCCCAGGAGATGTTACAACTAACCCAGACTATGGGGTTAATTGTAACATTTCACTCTTCGTGTTTGAGACCATACCATGCAATGGGTAATTGTGCTGCAGAGAAAATAGCTGCACTATTTAATAGCAGAGACATGTAAATACTTTGCATTACATTTTGAATCCACTACCTTAAACGAGCTCCAATTTACAGACAGAAATGTCAAAAATGTTACAACTATCCCCGGTCTCCCCTAATTACTATGGACTTAATGCATACATATTATTAAAATATGGGCTATAACAGTTGTATTGATGTATAGCAACTTGAAATGCTCCCACAAATGGCACTACAACATGTAAAAAAAATAATATAAGCTCTGGTGGACTTGGTTCTATAGTAGGTCTTAAAGGGTTAAATAAATATCGTCAAATAATCGTGATCTCAATTTCAGTGAAAATAATCGTGATTATCATTTTTGCCATAATCGAGCAGCCCTAGCACAGAAGAAAATGATCCCAGACAAAAACTTAAACCAGTCAACATGCAACACCAGCATCTACAAAGAAATATCAAAAGTTCCTGTTTGACATCAACTTTATGGATATATAGTTTCCAGAACATTTTTTTTTTTTTAAAAAGATAAATTTTTCTCAGTGGGCCAGTAAATGCATAACGAAAATTATGGCATCCTTTCGGTGGAATCAGTACTCACGGGTAATAGTTGACTGTTTCAATGGATGCAGCATAAAAATCTTTTACTGACCTAATGCAATACATATACACTTTGTAGTTAAAGAATTTTAAAGTTCTTACTGTCATCATGGCAGCTACATCCTTTAGCTTTGTGCCCTGTTCCCCCGATCACTTTGCAAACACTTTCAGCAGACTGTCAGAGAGAAACTCAGCTCCGTCAGAAACCTTGACTGTAAAGGCATGGTTGGGATGCACTGGAATGCTGCATTTAATCTAAAATGACATAAAATTATTTTGAAATAACAGCAGGCACTGTGCTTGGTTAATCAGCAATGTTTTGTTGAATAAAAACTGTTTCCAGATCTTATGGGATTAAAAAAATCCAAAGATGTTTGTTTCTGATTTGCAACCCAAGAACCCACAAGTTACAACCTCATTTTAGTTCAAGTGTGCATTAATGTGAGTCCAGTAATCACCTTTCTGACAATACATACAGGTTAAACCTATGGCAGATTTTGGATTTCTCAGTTGTATTAATAGGGTGGTCTATTTGAGTATGCATGCACCTAATAACTATAAAAAACCTATTATAATTAAGTTACAGAAACCTTAAGCGAAAATAGAATATACTTTCCACATAACACCTTGAACCCACAATCCATCAGCTGACTCCTGGTGAAATGCAGAATAGAGGTCATCTCTCAATGTGCAGCAAAAAAAAAAAAACAAAACAAACGGACAGCAGGTGAGGGCAGGAGGGGTAGGGATGTAAGCTAGCATAATGCCACTGATGATATTAGCTTAAGCTGTTCAATGTCCAAAATCTCACTAACACCACGGTGCAGTAAATACACAATGTAACTGAAGAGTCAGTTGGCAAATCTATTCACACAGAAAACCAAATTATGTTGAGAGTGCCTCGTAATTAGGTTTAATGTGATATTACGGCTCTTGTGCCAAAGACAAATTCAAATGAAAAAGCGCCAATTCTTTGACAACAGATAAAACAGCAAATCAGCTAACGGCTCTTTTTTAGCATGTTACATGGCGGCACTCTAGACGTTTAACTACATTTGGCTGAAATATGGTAAACATTAATTCAAAAAATCAAGACATACCAAAAAACGTAGAGTTGGCTGCTCGACTTGACTGAGATGGATGCATTTTTTAAACCACGATCCAAAGCCCGCGAGATGAAATCACACGTGGTTTCACGAGATTTAACGTTGCTATCTTATTGACTTACTTCACCTGAACATGATATGAACAATTTAATACACCCTTTCTGCATATCATGTAGTTTTTACACTATATAGTTACATTTATCTTTAAAACATGAGGCAATTGTGTTAAATACATGCAAGATGCTTACATAAATCCAAGAGATGGCCAGTCCCTTTTTTTCAGTGTTCTTCAGCTCTGTTTATGTAGCTTTTATGAAACTGATTTTCCATAGTACAAGTAGAATTTAATTTTTCTTTGCTCTCCAGTATAAATGCAATAATTTGCAGGCTTTTTACTGAAACTCTCACAATGCAACACTCAATGCTCAGAGCTTCATATATCAACAGCTCTGAAAATATCTTCTTTTTTAAAGTAATGTAGGACAGGATCTCTCACTCTCTGTGTCTCAAAAAAAACCCAACTAAACTGGCAAGCACCACTAAACAAATGAAAGTAGTTTATGGCTTTTTTATCAGCTGCATTTCTTTCATTTATGTATTGATCCCATTGTTTATTGGTAATGCTTTTAGGTCACTGTTTTAGCATGTCTGCCTCACACTCCATTTAAACAGTTTAACAGATAGTGGGGTCTGGTAAGGAAGTTGGGGGGAAGCAGACAACTCCACAGGAAGAGTCTTTTTGTCTTTTCTCCACTGTAAAAGATAGCAAGGCAGTGTGAAACTTTCTTTGCGGGAAAGACAAAACTGAGAGCCATGCTAGGCTCAGTGAGAGACTCTGCTCACCCTCTGCCCCAGCGATGGCAGTCCCTCACCAAGCTTGATTTCTGTTCTTTGTCTTGATTAAAGAATGTTAGCTACCGCTCATCGCTTGTCTGCAGGCTTTATTAAACGGAAAACTTCCACAACAACCTCTAAACAGTGGTTTATGGCTTTTTGTCACCTGCAACACCATGTAACACTTGGATGTTAGATTCTTTTACCAGTCAGTGTTGTTAGCCCCAACCCCCAGGCTCCAGCTGTCTGAGCTCTAACCCTGGCTGCCAAATGTCCCCCTGAGGCCTTTGTGCTTTTTACCACCAGACTAAGTTTGTAGTCCTATCTACTAATATTATTTTATTTTTTTATTATAGCACAAGGTTCAGTTAGGTTACTACTTTGACTTCCTCAATTTGAGCACATTTCTGACCCGATACTTTATCAAGCTTTTACTCGAGTGTTTTTGACACTAGCAGCTGTACTTCTACTTAAGTGAAAATTGCCTGCAATTTTGCCACCTCAGTTGCCACTTTTCTGGAGTTTGTACACTTTTTATATTGAAACGTTCAACGTTTTACGTGTTATCCTTGATCACAGTTCTAAACAAGTTAACTTTCTTCACTTCAAAGTAACCCAAAAAAGAAACTATATGTCCAGTTCTCTTTACTCCAAACCTGGTTTAAGGCTATGCTGTTGTTGTGATATGGCCATACAAATAATATTAAGTTTAATTAATCTTAAAAAAAAATGGCTGCTTCATGGCTACCTGTTCAGAGAATTTGCAGACTTTTATGGAAACTGTCACAATGTAACACTCTCACTGTCAAAACATGGTTGATCCATGTTTCTATGAACACTGATTAATATATCAACAGCTCTGAAAATCCTTTTTTTTTTAAAGTAAAGCAGAACAGGATCTCTGTATCTCTAAAAATCCCAACAAAACTGGCAATCACCTCTAAACAAATGGAAGTAGTTTATGGATCTTTATCACCTGCAACACCATGTAACACCTAGATGTTAGACTCTTTTACCATCACATTTGCAAGGGTTTATGTGTTATCCTTGATCACAGTTCTAAATAAGTTAACTTTGCTTCACATAAAAGTAGCCCAAAGAAGACAAATATATGTCCAGTTCTTTTTTACTCCAAACCTACTGATCGGAAAACATTATGTGATGCTGGAAGTTTTCATCCTATCCATCTGCAAAACAAGTTTACCTGTAAGCCAACACATTAGACGTAAGCAAATTTGTGAAATTCCTGAACAATGTGCTTTGTGGAGTAGCAGTAGTACTAGAACTAGTACTAGTAGTCCTAGTATTCTGCAGCAACCAGGCTTCAAGAGTGATCACTCTTCTGGCTTTCAAATGGTGAAAACATGTCACAGTCTTAACCGCAAATCAGAAATGTTGGTAAATTTAAAAAGGAATTTAAACGTCAGCTTTGACATAGACACAGACTTTATTAATGCCACACTCAGGAAATTCACATGTTACACATGATTTAGCTCACCTGCTAAATCCCCAGAGCAATAACCCCATCAGCATCATTAGCCTGAGTGTTGATCCTCCAGGTGAGTGAGTGGAGTTGAGTGTGTGTGTGTGTGTGTGTGTGTGTGTGTGTGTGTGTGTGTGTGTGTGATCAGAGGTGAAGCTGCTTTCTGCAAAGTCTCATCAACAACCAGGAAGAGTCTAAAAGCACTAAATATGAAACAGACCATTTACCATACCCAACACTGAGCTCCTGCACAGTCAGATGGAGTGAAACATAATGTCCCAGTGGTGTTCTGTTGGATTTAGCAGGTGAGCGTTGTTGCCAGTCAAAACCTTTTTTTGGAAACTCTTTACAAGAATCAATGTAATTATTTGTTTTACTTGAATCAAATGTATTGGTTTATATACCTGAAATAAAACTTTTTTTGGAAACCCGTTACATCAAATAAAACTTTCTTGGAAAAGCATTGCAAGAATCAATCGAGTTATTTGTTTTACCCCATTCAAATCTATTGGTTTCATTACATCAAATTAAATAATTTTGGAAACCCGTTACATCAAATAAAACTTTCTTGGAAAAACTTTACAAGAATCAATTTCATTATTTGTTTTACTTGAATCAAATGTAATGGTTTATATACCTGAAATAAAACTTTTTTGGAAACCCTGTACATGAAGTAAAAGGTTTTTGATCTTGTAAGTTCTGGCTTTAATATTTTCAGCTGATAAAGTGAACTTCATACAAACTCTGTGTTAGAAAAATCAAACTGTGTCTCGTGCGGGTGTATTGTGACTGCTCCATCACAATGTATAATTTGACTTGTGAGGTACACACAACAAGGCCAACAAGAAAAAGTGAATTAGAGATTCATTACAAAATACAAAAAATAAAAATAAATAGTGCACAAATTTAAAACAAGCAAAACACCTATGCAAGAGTAACTACTAATGATTTACAAATACTTGTCATATACAACCAATACACTCAGAGAATTTTACCATATCAGTATAAAGCTCTCTGTAATTCCTGGACAGTTCGTGAAATAATTTAAAATTAAATCTGCACTTCAGTTAACTATTCTTTTTTAACAACAGGTTTATGTCTTAGATCTACGGATACAGCTAAAACACTCTGCTTGTATAATGCTGTATTCTCTCCCAGCTTATCCTTTTCTCACAACAGGGTGATTCCCAAAGTACGAGTCAATAAAACAATCACTCTAAAAACCAGAACAGAAAGATAAAGTTGCAAAATAAAAGATTAAGGATTGTGTTTTTATAGCATGTAGTAAACTATCCCCTTTTTCTAACACAGAGTTTGTATGAAGTTCACTTTATCAGCTGAAAATATTAAAGCCAGAACTTACAAGATCAAAAACCTTTTACTTCATGTACAGGGTTTCCAAAAAAGTTTTATTTCAGGTATATAAACCATTACATTTGATTCAAGTAAAATTATTTGATGTAACGGGTTTCCAAAATTATTTAATTTGATGTAATGAAACCAATAGATTTGAATGGGGTAAAACAAATAACTCGATTGATTCTTGCAATGCTTTTCCAAGAAAGTTTTATTTGATGTAACGGGTTTCCAAAAAAAGTTTTATTTCAGGTATATAAACCAATATATTTGATTCAAGTAAAACAAATAATTACATTGATTCTTGTAAAGAGTTTCCAAAAAAAGGTTTTGACTGGCAACAACGCTCACCTGCTAAATCCAACAGAACACCACTGGGACATTATGTTTCACTCCATCTGACTGTGCAGGAGCTCAGTGTTGGGTATGGTAAATGGTCTGTTTCATATTTAGTGCTTTTAGACTCTTCCTGGTTGTTGATGAGACTTTGCAGAAAGCAGCTTCACCTCTGATCACACACACACACACACACACACACACACACACACACACACACACACACACACTCAACTCCACTCACTCACCTGGAGGATCAACACTCAGGCTAATGATGCTGATGGGGTTATTGCTCTGGGGATTTAGCAGGTGAGCTAAATCATGTGTAACATGTGAATTTCCTGAGTGTGGCATTAATAAAGTCTGTGTCTATGTCAAAGCTGACGTTTAAATTCCTTTTTAAATTTACCAACATTTCTGATTTGCGGTTAAGACTGTGACATGTTTTCACCATTTGAAAGCCAGAAGAGTGATCACTCTTGAAGCCTGGTTGCTGCAGAATACTAGGACTACTAGTACTAGTTCTAGTACTACTGCTACTCCACAAAGCACATTGTTCAGGAATTTCACAAATTTGCTTACGTCTAATGTGTTGGCTTACAGGTAAACTTGTTTTGCAGATGGATAGGATGAAAACTTCCAGCATCACATAATGTTTTCCGATCAGTAGGTTTGGAGTAAAAAAGAACTGGACATATATTTGTCTTCTTTGGGCTACTTTTATGTGAAGCAAAGTTAACTTATTTAGAACTGTGATCAAGGATAACACATAAACCCTTGCAAATGTGATGGTAAAAGAGTCTAACATCTAGGTGTTACATGGTGTTGCAGGTGATAAAGATCCATAAACTACTTCCATTTGTTTAGAGGTGATTGCCAGTTTTGTTGGGATTTTTAGAGATACAGAGATCCTGTTCTGCTTTACTTTAAAAAAAAAAAGGATTTTCAGAGCTGTTGATATATTAATCAGTGTTCATAGAAACATGGATCAACCATGTTTTGACAGTGAGAGTGTTACATTGTGACAGTTTCCATAAAAGTCTGCAAATTCTCTGAACAGGTAGCCATGAAGCAGCCATTTTTTTTTAAGATTAATTAAACTTAATATTATTTGTATGGCCATATCACAACAACAGCATAGCCTTAAACCAGGTTTGGAGTAAAGAGAACTGGACATATAGTTTCTTTTTTGGGTTACTTTGAAGTGAAGAAAGTTAACTTGTTTAGAACTGTGATCAAGGATAACACGTAAAACGTTGAACGTTTCAATATAAAAAGTGTACAAACTCCAGAAAAGTGGCAACTGAGGTGGCAAAATTGCAGGCAATTTTCACTTAAGTAGAAGTACAGCTGCTAGTGTCAAAAACACTCGAGTAAAAGCTTGATAAAGTATCGGGTCAGAAATGTGCTCAAATTGAGGAAGTCAAAGTAGTAACCTAACTGAACCTTGTGCTATAATAAAAAAATAAAATAATATTAGTAGATAGGACTACAAACTTAGTCTGGTGGTAAAAGGCACAAAGGCCTCAGGGGGACATTTGGCAGCCAGGGTTAGAGCTCAGACACCTGGAGCCTGGGGGTTGGGGCTAACAACACTGACTGGTAAAAGAATCTAACATCCAAGTGTTACATGGTGTTGCAGGTGACAAAAAGCCATAAACCACTGTTTAGAGGTTGTTGTGGAAGTTTTCCATTTAATAAAGCCTGCAGACAAGCGATGAGCGGTAGCTAACATTCTTTAATCAAGACAAAGAACAGAAATCGAGCTTGGTGAGGGACTGCCATCGCTGGGGCAGAGGGTGAGCAGAGTCTCTCACTGAGCCTAGCATGGCTCTCAGTTTTGTCTTTCCCGCAAAGAAAGTTTCACACTGCCTTGCTATCTTTTACAGTGGAGAAAAGACAAAAAGACTCTTCCTGTGGAGTTGTCTGCTTCCCCCCAACTTCCTTACCAGACCCCACTATCTGTTAAACTGTTTAAATGGAGTGTGAGGCAGACATGCTAAAACAGTGACCTAAAAGCATTACCAATAAACAATGGGATCAATACATAAATGAAAGAAATGCAGCTGATAAAAAAGCCATAAACTACTTTCATTTGTTTAGTGGTGATTGCCAGTTTAGTTGGGTTTTTTTGAGACACAGAGAGTGAGAGATCCTGTCCTACATTACTTTAAAAAAGAAGATATTTTCAGAGCTGTTGATATATGAAGCTCTGAGCATTGAGTGTTGCATTGTGAGAGTTTCAGTAAAAAGCCTGCAAATTATTGCATTTATACTGGAGAGCAAAGAAAAATTAAATTCTACTTGTACTATGGAAAATCAGTTTCATAAAAGCTACATAAACAGAGCTGAAGAAGACTGCGTTTGTAAAACTAGCGGTAACGTGTGAGAATTATAAGTTATAAGACTGTTTCTGCTATCGATACAATTTGTGTTGTTAATCCTAAATGATTCACGGTGACAACATCATAAGAACAAGGTCATTTTACTCCACACACACACATTTGGAAAATCACATAGTTTGACCATAAAAATTCCCAGAATAATTAGTATTTCAGATTGCTGAAGCAACATCACTAAAGAAAAATATCCTTGCATGTCACTTTCGTTTAAAAATATAAAAAATGTGAAGTTTTTTTTTTTTTGTAAAACATAAAAACAACAAAACTTAAGACCTTAAGAATCTCCTTATGAATTTTGTGAATATCTAGATCATTGGTGTTTGGATTTGAGGGTCAACAGGGCGAACACTGAGGCTGAGTATTAGAAATACAACATGGCAACATGAGACATGTTAACTCTGAGAACACTAACATCTAGATTAAGGTGTGAGAGGTAAATACATAACAGAAGCTAAAAAGGAGTTGCTTGTCTCTAGATTAGTTAAAATAAATTGAAAATAAACTGATTTGAACACGTTTGATGCATTATACAAAAAAAGGTTCATGATATAGTTCACATGATCTAAGCAAGAGTGACTCGGAATCTCAAATGTTAAAGTACACTTACTGATTGTACTTTTACTACATGAGCTAATGTAGATGCTCTAAAAGCACGCTGGCTGAAAAAGAACCACACGTTTGGAGAAACTGTGCTGTAACTTCTCATACTGTGAAGTTTTCTGACAAAAGTGAATTGAAAACTTATGCTGTACAGCTTACTAAGGGGTCCTTTGCTGGGCCATGTGCAATTACACAAAAGAACAAGTTAAATTTCACCATAACACTGACTGGAGAAAAGCCAAATTGGGATTCTAATTGACATTACAACTGAAATCAGTGCTGTGATAGTTAGTTTAAGATCACAACCTGATTTAAAACACAGTCTAACATCAACATTCTTGCCCCTGAAAATAGGTCAGGATGGCCGAAAAATGTACTTTAAAAATGAGATTTTCTTTTTGTTTCATTGGAACAGTAAAGTACCATTACAAAGAAATGAGTACACCTTTGTAGATATCACTGATATGGAGTTTTTCATGTTTTACATACAGACTTTCTCATTTAAACCATGGTTACTTAAAAGTTTAGCAGCAAGACACTTGTTTCCTTTGTTCCATCAAACATTTCTTTCAGCCATCTGTGTTTATCAGAGCGATATGTGACTAATTTTTTATTGAATCACCAGAAAGTACACAAATACAAGATTAAATATTTTATTTATTTATCAAAGATACATAATTACACATTGATACAATGAATAAGGTGTCTATAAAAATGGTGTAAGAAAAACATTATAACATACAAATAAGTGTTTTAAGATAATCTGACATACTTTAAAAGCATAAGAATAAAAGTTTAAAAAAAAAATCATGTTCTTTGATGATCACATTACATGTATCACATTTTTTAAAGCATAACGTAGGGTGTTCACAAAAACAGTTTTATGATTACTTTTTCCACAGTGCTTGTATGCCTCTTGCAAAACTATGTACTTATCACCATATGACATAATAACTCACGATTATGCAAGACCAGCCATGAAATGTCCGTCGCTTCATTACAATCATTTGTCCCCGCTGCTGCCCTCAGACCCAGTCTGTGGGGTAAAATTGCTTTTTTGGTGGTTCATAAAAAATATCTCAAAAAGCGATGTTAGTGAGGGGACCAGAAACACTGGGTTGCAGAGCAGTTGGTAAGGACTTGTATATTTCTGGAGAGTCTGCAAAAGCTGTCTTGCTCGTGCTCCTGATTGGATATGTGGAGCCCGGCTCTGATATCTCACTGGTGGCAGCTAAAGGTAGGCATGCCTTGGAGGCGGAGTTGGTCTCGGGCGCAATCTTTCAAACGAGCCTCACGGCATTTCAGGCAACCTCAGGCCGGAAACAACATCCGGTCACTCGCGGTCAAAATCCACGCAGAGCTGGTGTTTCGCAGGGATCAGGTTAACACATCTGGGTCTAAAAATATAAAGAAAAACAAAAAGAGTTTTAAAACACGCAAACTAGCAAAATATCAAAGGAGCATAACATAACAATAACAAGATGATATGAGATACCCGATGAGGCCATGATAGGTGATGTAGACATGTAATGTATAAACTTTTACGGGAGTTAAAAGTGGAGCTTATATATATTTTAAAGTGTATTGTACGTGGGATAGGCTCCAGCGCACCGCGCGAGCCTGAGAAAAGGATAAGTGGAGGCGAATGGATGGATGGATGGTGTATTGTACCTGTTACAAACCATTGTGATATTTAATTATTTTTTTAAATGAAAGGATTGACAGAATGGTAAAAAGGAAAATGCAAAAATGTAGTTAGAGAGGAAGATTAACACTTACCGAATGATATGCGGATAAGGAAAGAGACGCAAGTTGCTGTTGAAATCGGCCGCTCCCTATGCGAACTCGCAAGCAGTCTGAGCGGTTCCAGTTGTTGATATGGCTGAAGGCAGGGGTCTTCTGGGAGCTCGGGGGTAGTCTTAACCTGAGCGGGAGATCATAAAAATCGGACCTGGAGCGGATTGGCTAACCGGGGTGCGAAGGGAGCGGTGCAATAGTTATGTGATTGGCAGCGGGGCAAAGTAAGGGGGGGAGTTGGTCTCCGGCGCAAATTTCGAACGAGGTAAGCAGCGCATTCGGGAGCAGAGCGGGGAGCGAACAAGCAGGAAAAAATTGTGCTCTGCAGAAGTTGTGGATCAGAGATTAAGAGCGAGGTAGAACTTAGAGTGTGCGTTGAATTTTAGAGGTTGCTAGTAAGAGGGAAGTTTTTGAAGAAAAAAGACTAAGGATTTTCCCTGTTATCGAATATAAGGTTTTGGGAATAGAGGGGTAGCTAACAAGTTATTCTAGGGATTTGGAGAAATCGCGGAGAATTTTTTTTTTAAAGGAGTTTTGGCTTTGTTTGGCTGAGCATGAAGGGAGCCGCGGGGCGCTGAATTTGAGAAAAAAGACCAAGGATTTTTTCAGGATTTTCCCTGTTATCGAATATAAGGTTTTGGGAATAGAGGGGGTACCCTAACAAGTTATTGTAGGGTTTTGGAGAAAACGCGGAGGGTTTTTTAAGGAGTTTTCCCTGCTTATGTTTCTAAGGAGGGTTAGGGTTAGGGGATCGCGAGTTTTTTCTGAGTATGAGTTTTATTCTAAATCTACAAATGCATATAAATCGAAATAAAGTTTTCCCCCAAGGCATGCAGCATGTGTTTGTGGCCATACTGAACGTTACAAAAGCACAAGTTTAACTAAACAATTTTAATATGGTTTAATACATTTTTAAACACATGAGCACAGAGCCCGAGAGAGCACGGTCCGGAGACACGGGCACGCCCCCGCGCGCCCAGACACACAGCCTCGGGCGCGCGCGGGCGCACACACACACACTGACCCGCCACCAGATGGCGTTTTTTGAGCATAAAAAAATAAAAATAAAAATTTAATTGCTTAAAGAAATAAAAGAATGCTATTTTTTGATATATAAGAAACTTTCTAAATAATAAATTATATTTTTATGAATATCATATTTTTAGGAATATCATATTTTTATTACTTAATTACTTCCTACTTCCGGAGCTCATGAATAATTTAATTACTTCCGGAGCTCATGAATAATTAATGACCTGTCAGTTTGACGAGAGGGGTATAATATCACTCTCTCAGGCACCACACCCGCAGTAGTTGTGCTCGGTGTGAGGTCTTGCAGGAAGCTATCAAATACGGTGCATTTCTCGGCTTTAAAAAAAAACACTATGCGTCGCCGGGTGTTTCATGGTAAACAGACTGATTCTTATATAGCGCTTTTCTACTCTCCCAGAGTACTCAACATGCCACATTCACCCAATCACACCAGCACTTTATCTGTACTCAGTGCTTTCTAAGTACATTCACACTCCGAATGTGGAGAGCAAGTTGGGGTTAGTATCTTGCCCAAGGATACTTGGCACGAGGAGCCTGGGATCGAACCATCAGCCTTCCGACCAGTAGGTGACCAGCTCTACCTCCTGAGCTACAGCCTCCCTGTTTCACCAGATTCGAGGTGTTACCTCCTTTGCACAGTATCAGCTTAAAGCACTTGTTGCAGGCTGCTGAGTTTGCATCTTTTGCTGTGAAGTACAGCCAGACTTTGACCGCTTAGCCTTGGGCATTTTTAATCTGTCGCTCTGCTCTAAAAGAACATACGTACCGGGGCCCGCCTACTATCCTTGGAAAGGTAAAATGATTGGCTAGAATCCAAAGTGTATGACATCTCAGGAAAAAAAGCACCAAAATGTGCACTGCTTTTCAGTCTGGTTACTACCGTTTATGTCAGACCCGGTGCCATAATGACATCAGATACCGGTGCCCATCCGCAGTTAGGAGGCAATGGTAGAGAAGGAAAGACAGGAGATGGTAAATGGCCTGCATTTGTATAGCGCTTTTCTAGTCCATAGGACCCCAAAGCGCTTTACACTACATTCAGTCATCCACCCATTCACACACACATTCACACACTGGCGATAGCAAGCTACATTGTAGCCACAGCTGCCCTGGGGCGCACTGACAGAGGCGAGGCTGCCGGACACAGGCGCCACCGGGCCCTCTGACCACCACCAGTAGGCAAACACGGGGTTAGTATCTTGCCCAAGGATATTTGGCATGCAGCCAGGGTGCAGCCTGGGATGGAACCACCGACCTTCTGATTAGTGGCTGACCTGCTCTGCCACCTGAGCTACAGCCACCCAGAGTGGAGGTGATGTATCTAAATGCATCTGAACAAAGCAGAAGTGCACACCAAACTCAACGGATAGTCAAATGTAGAATCACAGAACAGAACTGCAGGCTGAGTTTGGATGTTTGTCTTTCACACCTCTCTGTGTCTCACACACACAGTGACGTCAGACACAGTCACACTCACTGTTCCATCTGCTTTGTGCACAAATTCATTACTTTCTTCCTTCAATGATCTACATACTACGTGCTGCCCAGTGAATACTTTGCAATGTATTCCATCCCCTTTCAAGGCAAAATTACCCAGTTTATTCCCCATTACAAGACAACAATCAGTCACACTCACACAGACCACGTCTGGCCCGCACTCGCTCACACGTGCGTTTACCCACCAATGAGAGCTCTATCCTCCTTACATATTGGTGGATAAACCAAACACTCAACGCCCTCAGCGGCAGAGGAAAAACCTCCTTTCGGTGGAGCAACCATCCTTAACCCTCCTTAAAAACTGGCGAAGAAACCAGACCTCCTTAGAATAATTAAAAAACTGGTGGGGAAACCAGACCTCCTTAAAAAAAATAAAGAAAAACCGGTGGAGAAACCAGGTAGCTTCTAAAACACCATCTGTTTTAGAAAACAAAACAGATGGTGAATTCTTTAGAGAATTTTCTAGAAATCTTTTTCTTTCAAAACAGAATTCAGAATATTGATCTTTGACATGGAAGCTGTTTCTACAGGATCCTGATGGACACTCAAAGCTTTCATAAAATGTTCTCATTAGTTGTTTGCAGCAGAATATCACCTGATGTGAACCAAAACAACAAAAGTGCTCTGCACATGTGTGTGAGACTACAAATTCTAGAATCAGAACTGCTGATTTCATTACTCTGAACTTTTAAAGGCAGGTTTTGTATCTGAGAGCAGGGACACTTGCTGTGTTCAGTGTGACTCGTCTCTGCAGAAGGTCAGGGCTCTGATAGTTGCAGTTAGCGGGTGACTTACTGGGCAGGTGGATCCTGAGTGTCTGTGGGAGTCAGGGTTCATTATGGTCCTGGTTGCTACTGGAAATAAAGAAACAAAAGGAGGGTGTGTTGTTCAGGAAGTACAGACTGTAGCTCAGCAGGTAGAATTACTAACTGGAAGGTTGGAGGTTTGATCCCTGGCTGCTCCAGTCTGCACGCCACGGTATCCTTGGGCAAGATGTGGAACCCCGACTTGCTCTCCGATGCATCCATCATAGTGTCATTGTTAGAAAAAGAAGTGCTTGTGTGAATGAAGCACGCTGTATAAAATGCTTTGACTGCTCATACAGAAAAGCAGCTCATAAGAACTGGTTCATTTTCCAGATAATTCCACTATTAAGACAACAGACATTTGGGAGGCTTTCTCTGAGAGTAACACTGAAAGTCTTGCTGCTCCTCCACAAAATGAACTTCAGATTAAAGACACAGCTCAGCTAAACACAACTCAAACTAATCTACACTATTTTTCTTTATTATGCAGCGTTTTTATAACTATTTCCAGATGTTTCTAAAGATGAAAACAGAATTAAACTCCAGCCTGATGCGTTTCTGAGGTTCCTGACTCTGACCGTCCCTCAAACGCCTCTCTGGGCGTTTCCTTCCGTCGCTTTTACTTTCGCTTTCGTGAATGTTGTGGCGCAGTTGATCGTCTTATTAAATTCAGTTCTTTGCATTCTTTTGGCGGCGAAGAAAAACTGGGCTCAAAGTGGTCAAACTCAAAAAATGATCTTTATTTTACATTCCCGGGAACGGAGAACTGTTAGGTGCTATCATGCACCCACAGCTCTGAAAAAAAAATCACAAGCTGCATGTGTATATATATTTCTGCTACGTCACATATAGTTTCGATCAAAACAACTCCTTACATAGTAGCAGTTGATGACAATGACAGCTGCAGAGTTTGTGTCTGATGTATTAAGTATGAAACACTGTTGGGCTAAAATCTGGTCAGAATGAATCCAGGTGCAGGTGTGTCAGTTTAGGACCACTGGACTAACATCCAAGTGCTCACAATATAAAGTGTA
This sequence comes from Mchenga conophoros, assembly GCF_057382185.1. Taxonomy (NCBI): domain Eukaryota; kingdom Metazoa; phylum Chordata; class Actinopteri; order Cichliformes; family Cichlidae; genus Mchenga; species Mchenga conophoros. The sequence continues at coordinate 21,684,864 of NC_140528.1, read as the reverse complement.
TTCTGTAGTAACATCCTGGTGTTGCAGCAACAGTCCCACATGGAAACGTCAACACTCAAAATCTTTTTGTCAACAATAAAATGACAGCAGACCAATTTGATCAAAGTTGGTAAAAAGCTTCAGAAATTAGTAAAATATTAAAAAGTGTCTGGATGCTCAATCATCCAGTAAATCCCCAAAAAGTTGATTCTGTTCATCTGGATGTTTTCAGCAGCATGGATCAGTGTGAGGACAGAGAGGAGGGAGTCCCTCCCTCTAAAAGCACTCTGTGTGGGGAACATGAGAGCCAGACCAAAGCTCAGAGGTGAGATGACCATCTCTAACTGTCCATGACTCTTCTCCATGTCACAGCTCAGCACTCACATCACTGCTCCATCATTATTCACACTCATACCTCTGTGTGTGTTGTTTTAAAGCCCAGAGCTGTGGGGCGTACCAGGCTCAGCTGGACATAACCCTGAAACTAATCCAGAGCCTGGACCTGAACCCAGCTGTGTTTCCTTAAAGAGCAACAGGTCGAAGGATGCTGGTGTAAAATTTAACAAAAGACTGTTATGTGACAAAGAGTAAGTACATTATTTTTATGAGATTGTTCATCATATCTTTAATTTAATGTTTCCAGTTTTTCCTTCCTGTCTCATGAAGCTGTGACATTTATTGTTTTTCTTTTAGGATCAATAAGAGGCCAGAATCTCCTGGACCTGAACCCAGCTGTGTTTCCTTAAAGAGCAACGACTCGAAGGATGTTGGTGCAAACTTTAAAGGCTGTTCTTCTGCTGCTGAGAGGTAATGTGTGTCTAGATGTTGTTCCTGACTCTGTATTTCTGAATAAATCCTCATGTTTAATATCAGCTCAGCTCTTTTTCACACATTTCTATGTTGGTATGTGAAGCGGTGTGTGTTGGAGTGTTTCCACAAACACAGCAGTCAGAGTGGAAAGAGTGGATGTTGTAGGAGGTGTTTGTGTAGTGAAGAGGCTGAGTGTCTGTAGGACTCCAGCTGCTCCAGCAGGTGTCTCCTTTGTGCTTTGCTTCAAACACAGTGTAGGGAGGAGCTTCCACTCAGGTGTTTCAGGTGTTGCTGGATGGAGGAGGACAAATAGTTTTTCCCTTCAGTGACACTTCAGCAGCTCAATGTTCTGGGAGATGTTTGTCTTTATGAAGGTTTATGGATTATTGTTCTTACTTTCGTGAAACTGAGCAACACATTTTCCATCTAACATTTAAAGTAAATTTCCAGGTGAATAAAAGATCTGCAGCTGCAGCCTCTGTGATGTTTCACAGTCTGAAAGTAACAAATTCAACCAGAGTTCAAACAAAGGCTTAATATACGTGTGTGTTTGATATAATGCCAACAAGTACAAACAGGTGTTCTTACAGGTCTTAATCACAGAGGTCTGATAAGTCTGGTGACTTTCACACTCAGCAATTTTGCTGCCTTTTATTTTATATTGGCCTTTTTAAAGCCCTTCAAAGTCTCCCACATTCATACAGAGCTTTTAACACCAAACTCCTTTACAGTCCTTCTCCTCTCACACACGATCACACGACTGATTTGTCTGCAGCAGCTGTGTTACTGCTAGTATTTTATTATGTGTGTAATCTCCTCATATTGTTCCTGTGGTTTAGTTTGACTTCCTTCTGCAAACTCAGCTGCTCTGTTGCTGATACACGTCTCCATGAATATGATTGATCAGATGCTGCCAACACCATGTGTTTCATGTGAGCGCTCAGCTGAAACCCTGGGTTGACTTATCGAGTTAATAAGAAGCTTCACGTGACTGTGAATGCTAAAGTGAATCAGATAAAGGAAAGAGACCCTGCTAATGTTGGACTCACTTCTTAGTGTAGATCCCAGGAGGAAGTTCAACATAGCCATTCTTTGTGCTAGCTCGACCAAACCTGAGAGCACAGTGCAGGATAATGATCATCATCTGTCTCTGTCAAGGACATTTAAAATCCACAAATAACAAACATAATTATATTTGATCATTAAAAATGATGATTAAACAAAGTGTCAAACATACTTAAGTAGAAGGACTGATGTTTGTGTTAAAATACCCTCTTAAAGCTGAAATACTGATTCAACTTCTTTACTCAAGTAAAGGTAAAAGAGTCCAGGCTCTGAAATGTACTCACAGTATTAAAGTAAAAACGCCATCTTTGAAGGAAATTTCTGCCAGTTTTTGTGCAAAGTTACCTGAATTTCTACCTCCAACATTAATAGGAGAAAATTATCTGAACTTTTATTCTAATGAATTTAATCAGCTTGAACATTTTGTAGCACAAAAGTAGAAAAAACCCAAAGGGAATCAAAAATAGCTCCGTTTGCTGTTGCCTGCATTGTAGATGGGCGGCTTTGCCTCAACACCTAAACAGGAAAATGAGTTTAGTCAAGTATTAAAGTGGGATTGAAGAGGTGAGGAAACCAGAGATCAGGTGTTGTGGTGCAGCATGGTCACAAGAATCATTTAGAAATGGGTCGAAATATTTTCTCTTCTAGATTTTTTGCACACAGTCTGATGTGCTGCTGCTCTGAGGTTTACTGCTCTCTGTGTGCTTAGAAAACTGTGAGGTACAAGTAGATTTGACACAAGTTATAATGGCTGATTTCCATATAACGGTGGAATACAGGGACTTAATCGTTAAGTTAGAAGAAAGTTTGAAGCCTAATCTTGAAAGTAGAGATAGTGTCTGTCTCCTGAATCCAAACTGGAAGCTGGTTCCACAGAAGAGGGGCCTGAAAACTGAAGGCTCTGCCTCCCATTCTACTTTTAAATACTCTAGGAACAACAAGTAGGCCTGCAGAGCGAGAGCGAAGTGCTCTAATAGGGTGATATGGTACTACAAGGTCATTAAGATAAGATGGGGCCTGATTATTTAAGACCTTGTATGTGAGGAGCAGGATTTTGAATTCTGGATTTAACAGGAAGCCAATGAAGGGAATAAAGGAGAAATCTGCTCTCTCTTTCTAGTCCCTGTCAGCACTCTTGCTGCAGCATTTTGGATCAGCTGAAGGCTTTTCAGTGAGTTTTTTGGACATCCTGATAATAATGAATTACAGTCGTCCAGCCTGGAAGTAATAAATGCATGAACTAGTTTTTCAGCGTCACTCTGAGACAGGATATTTCTAACTTTAGAGATGTTGCACAAATGGAAGAACGCAGTCTTACATATTTGTTTAATATGTGCGTTGAAGGACATGTCCTGGTCAAAAATGACTCCAAGGTTCCTCACAGTGTTACTGGAGGCCACGGTAATGCCATCCAGAGTAAGAATCTGCTTAGAGACCATATTTCTAAGCTTTTCAGGGCCGAGTACAATAACCTCAGTTTGATCTGAATGAAGAAGCAGAAAGTTAGCGGCCATCCAGGTCTTTATGTCTTTAAGACATTCCTGCAGTTTAACTCATTGGTGTGTGTTATCTGGCTTCATGGACAGATAGAGCTGGGTGTGCTATGTCTTCTGATGATGCTGCCTTGGTGATTTTAACATCCATGTCTGCTGTGACTCTAAACTTCTGGTCAAGGACTTTTTAAATATTATTGACTCTTTTAACTTGACCCAGTGGGTTACTGGTCCCACACATGAAAAAGGTCACACACTAGACTTGGAGCTTTTCCACGGGCGGGATGTGTGCGTCACTGAAATATCTGAGTTGGGCATCTCTGATCATTTTCCTGTGTTGTTCACTCTGACACTGCGCTGCTCAGAAGATAAGCCGTACAGCTGGGTCTAGGGATGCTTTTTAAGTAAAGGTTTAACTACAGCCAGCTAGGGATGGGTACCGTTTAGATTTGAAAACCTGCTAAATCAGAATCAGTTGCTGATGATGGCTTTTTTCTTTTACATCAATCACATATAATCTTAACTCAAAGTGAACATAGACTTGATTGCTCAGATCAGCCAATTCAAAATGCTAATTCAATCAACTCTGAGTTCATGGCTAGACTCAGTTTGTTGGCCCTGCACCTTAAAACTATTTCCTGTTTGTCTCTCGTGTTTTTTGGATATTGTTTTCACATCTTATGTCACGGCTAGCGGGGCGAGCCATGTTGAATTTAATAAAGGACCCAAGATGCCGACACTGCTGTGAAGTGAGTGAGCTTTATTGAAACGGTGAAGTGCAGTGGAGATGGCCTGTGCAGAAGCTAAGATAACCTCTACTGAAAAAACTACAAAACTAACCTGAAACCTTAAACGGAGACACGGGGAGACAACACAGACGAACCAGCAACAAGCAGGAGAAAACAAAGGGCTCATATACACAAAAGAGCCATCAGGGAATGAGAAAAGGGAGACACAGCAGGATTCATTGGACATAACCAGACAAGGGGAAGCAAAAGTAGACACACTAACGTAGGACATGGCCTTGTCAAAATAAAACAGGAAGTGAACAGAGACACAATACTAACACAGTACAGAGGGAACACAGAAACCAAAACCTCAGAACTAGAAAATCTTAATCAGAATGAAATTGTAACAAAAGACAATAACAATCAAAACAAAACCACTGAGTCCACAGACTCGGGACATACATCGGCTCAAACTGTGGTCATAAATATTTTGTACTTGTAAATCAGACTGTGGAGTTGTGAACTGAGTTTTGTAACATTGTAAAACAAAATATCTGGAAAGTTTATGTTTTTGCGTTCATTGATTTGTGTGTGCAAAAATGTAAAAATGTAATAAATGTAAGAAACATTAGAACTACTTTTGCTGACACAAAGTTTGGCGAGCACTGCAAGTTGTCCCTTTAAACCAGTCACTGATATAAAGAGAGCACCTTGTTCCAGGGCATCTGAGCATGGAGGGAAAGCTTTATGCAGGAGATGGTAAGAGCTGTTGGGACTAAAGAAACTGAGCAGAAAACTACAGACATCTGGAAACTGAGTTGTTAATTCTCAGTGGGATCAGCAGGACTAGCAAAGCTCCACCATGACAGTCATCTGATTGACTGAACCCATCCAAACATCACTTCATGGACCTTTAGCTTGTGTCTGTGTGTGGACAGACATAACATGAGCTAATTATACATTACTCCTCCACAGAGTGGACCAGCAGAGAGCAGAGGTTTCCACTGGTCAGTCTGCACAGCAGCATCAAACACACCTGGACTCTGTGGTTATGGTTTGTAGTACTACGTTTACATTTGTTCTTTTCAGTCACCTCTATGCTGCACTTTGTGGACCAGAGGATTGTCAGTGTGTCCAACATAAGTCAGAGTTTGGGCTCCATGATTTCAGTCAGATTGGGGTGACTGTAGCTCAGGAGGGGAGCAGGTCAGCTACTAGTTAGGTTTGTGAATCAAACCCTGGCTGGCAAATGTACTGGGTAACGTACTAAACCCAAGCTGCCCTCTGATGCATCCATCAGAGTGTGAAAGAAAGTATTTAAGCATAGAACAATGTGCTTGGTTGAATGAGGCATGTTGTATAAAATGCTTTGTGTGCACAGAGTATCAAAGAGAGCTATATAAGAACCAGTCCATTTACCACTGGGTAATTCATATAGTCTTCTTTTCCAGCGGCTGGAGGACAACATCACCATGTTTGTGAAGAACGAGCTGAAGAAGATCCAGAAGCTTCTGAGTCCAGATCACCCAGAAACTTTAAAGAGCCAGATGGAGGATGAGGAGATGTTTGAAGGAGAGGATGAAGATGAAAGAAAGAGCTGCAGAGAAGCATTTCTGAAGATCACACTCCACTTCTTGAGGAGACTTAAGCAGCATGAGATGGCTGACCATCTGCAGAGCAGTAAGAGAATTTCTCTAAAGACTGAATATTGATCTTTCCTAATAGCTCAAGAAATGGACCAATAGACATCCATCCTTTCAGGGTACTGAAAGGCTATGATATTTATTATATAATATTTTTTTCTGAATTTCTTACCTTCAGAAATATTTGCTCCACTCTGTAAACGAGAACTTAAAGCCCAACTGAAGAAGAAGTTCCAGTGTGTGTTTGAGGGCATCGCTAAAGCAGGAAGCCCAACCCTCCTGAATCAGATCTACACAGAGCTCTACATCACAGAGGGAGGGACTGCAGAGGTCAATGATGAACATGAGGTCAGACAGATTGAAACAGCATCCAGGAAACCAGACAGACCAGAAACAACAATCAGACAAGAAGACATCTTTAAAGCCTCACCTGGAAGAGACGAACCAATCAGAACAGTGCTGACAAAGGGAGTGGCTGGCATTGGGAAAACAGTCTTAACACAGAAATACAGCCTGGACTGGGCTGAAGACAAAGCCAACCAGGACATCCAGTTCATATTTCCATTCACTTTCAGAGAGCTGAATGTGCTGAAAGAGGAAAAGTTCAGCTTGGTGGAACTTGTTCATCATTTCTTTAATCAAACTAACGAATCAGAAATCTGCAGGCTTGAAGACTTCCAGGTTGTGTTCATACTTGATGGTCTGGATGAGTGTCGACTTAATTTGGACTTCCACAAAACTAAAATCCTGACTGAAACCAGAAAGTCCACCTCATTGGATGAGCTGCTGACAAACCTCATCAGAGGGAACCTGCTCCCTTCTGCTCGCCTTTGGATAACAACACGACCTGCAGCAGCCAATCAGATCCCTCCTCAGTGTGTCGACATGGTGACAGAGGTCAGAGGGTTCACTGACCCACAGAAGGAGGAGTACTTCAGGAAGAGATTCAGAGATGAGGAGCAGGCCAGCAGGATCATCTCCCACATCAAGAAAGCTCGAAGCCTCCACATCATGTGTCACATCCCAGTCTTCTGCTGGATCACTGCTACAGTTCTGGAGGATGTGCTGGAAACCAGAGAGGGAGCAGAGCTGCCCAACACCCTGACTGAGATGTACATCCACTTCCTGGTGGTTCAGGCCGAAGTGAAGAAGGTCAAATATGATGGAGGAGCTGAGACAGATCCACACTGGAGTCCAGAGAGCAGGAAGATGATTGAGTCACTGGGAAAACTGGCTTTTGATCAGCTGCAGAAAGGAAACCTGATCTTCTATGAACCAGACCTGACAGAGTGTGGCATCGATATCAGAGCAGCCTCAGTGTACTCAGGAGTGTTCACACAGATCTTTAAAGAGGAGAAACAACTGTACCAGAACAAGGTGTTCTGCTTTGTTCATCTCAGTGTTCAGGAGTTTCTGGCTGCTCTTCATGTCCACCTGACCTTCATCAACTCTGGACTCAATCTGCTGGAAGAGCAAGAAACAACTTGGAAGGTGTTTCAAACAAGAAAATCTTCAAAGAAATACTTCTACCAGTGTGCTGTGGACAAGGCCTTACAGAGCCCCAATGGACACCTGGACTTGTTCCTTCGTTTTCTCTTGGGTCTGAAGACTAATCAAACTCGTTTGCAAGGCCTGGTGACACAAACAGGAAGTAGCTCAAAGACCACTCAAGAAGCAGTTCAGTACATCAAGAAGAAGCTCAGTGAGAATCTGTCTGCAGAGAAAAGCATCAATCTGTTTCACTGTCTGAATGAACTGAATGATCGTTCTCTAGTGGAGGAGATCCAACAGTCCCTGAGATCAGGACGTCTCTCCACAGATAAACTGTCTCCTGCTCAGTGGTCAGCTCTGGTCTTCATCTTACTGTCATCAGAAAAAGATCTGGATGTGTTTGACCTGAAGAAATACTTTGCTTCAGAGGAGGCTCTTCTGAGGCTGCTGCCAGTGGTCAAAGCCTCTAAAAAAGCTCTGTAAGTTATAAAGTTTTTATTATTTAATTTGGTTGGTATGTTATGGAAAACACACTGCCATGAACCTCTGTTTTGTTTTTGTCAAAATCACTGTAATATAATCACTGTACCTTTATATACACGTGACTTGTATTAATGCTGCTGCCCTCTTGTGGCTAAAGTGTAATTATGTTATTGTTATTAGGGAGGATTTGAGAGTAAGGCTACGTTCACACTGCAGGCGAAAGCGCATCAAATCCGATTTTTCTGACCTTTATAAATCTGACTTTTTTGAGCCTATGCGACCCATATCCGATCATGCTATGACAGTATGAACGTCGCGAATCCGATATTTTCAAATCCGACCTGGGTCACTTTCGTATGTGGTACTGAATCCGATACATATCCGATGTTTTAGAAAGCGACTGCTGTTTGAACGGTCATGTCGCATTAAATCCGTCTTTTACGTCACCAACACAAGACAGACGCCAATTATCAGCGCCCGATAAGACATCGCGAACGCTTCCTGGCCATCCCGTGTAGATGTCAGTGAAACTGTTGGGAAGACAACGTTGGAGAAACGTGAACATTTTATTTGTACTGTATAATCTGACAGAAATCTGCAGCTATCCTTTGAAGCACCGCTCCTCTAAAACAGCAATAAGGATCATTATTAGGTTATCTACATTATTGTGTAAATAACAAAATAACTTAAAGCAAAAATTGGGAAACGTAAAGTCCGAAGTCTTTATATTAAGGGCCATCTGTCAAACAATATTCTTTGCTCTGGGTCTAAACAGAGCGCGTTGTGTGTGAAGTCTTCTTTTGCGCATGCAAATGCACAAATGCGTCCTTCATTTCCCCGAATTTGAAGGATTCGTCGGGTGTGTCCTTCGTGGCCCACCATATCCCAGAATTCATAGCGCGGCCCAGCCAAATTTCAGCTGCCAACAATGGCGGCTGCTACTAAGTTTTCAAATTACTCTTATTAATCTTTCTGGGTCACAAAATAAACTTTTAACATATTTTCAGGCGAGAAAGTAGCTGTGTAAACTTCAAATATCTGCTTGGTTTATCAAGACATCGCATATTTGCAAAAGTGTGCCGACGTTTTCGGAGACGTCTGTTCCCCACCCGCTCGCTAGCAAGCCGGGGGGTTCAATGGTCACTCCAGCCGGCGAGAGCAGCGGACGCCCGGCTTCATCGTTTTCAGACCCCTGCTCTTTCGCTACTCAGGTTAAACATGATATATAAGTCACCCGGATAACTTAAAAATGTAATTGTTTGCCTTTTTTCTGTGTTTTATTTGTTCCGGAGTAAATCGGTTTGGCTGAGATCAAAGTTCCTCCGGGATTTTCACACAGCTGAATAAACGTTAAACAGGAAACTGATTAAACAGAAGTGTGAGACGGTCGAGAATTTACACCAGTGTCCTGTTATATTTTAGATAGCAAGGAGCAGACGGCCGAGTTTATTAAACTCCACAAAGACAGCGGTGACGCAAATCTGAAGGCTAGACCGTCCCATTTCACAGCCTCGCACTTCCAGCCTTTTCGGTCTTTGAAGGACCCGGCCCACGTAGACCGCGAATACCGGGTCCTCCGAAGGATGCAGCCGACGTTTTGGGACACAGCTAGTGTGCGATGTTCTTTCAGTGTTGCACTTTGTAGACGCTCCCTGAGCACTGGTCTCACAGCCAGCTGCACATAGAGACCAGTGTTGTTAGTCCAGGTCAGAAGATGACTTGTTGGAATGAAAATGAGCTTGTAGTTTGTCTGCTTTAATAATGTGACTGGAAAAAGGTGTTGGACTTCAAATATGTCCATTTCTTTCACACTTCACCTTTAAAAGTGAAGCCTTGTGGTTCCTGGAAGGAAAAACACGACTTTTTCAAGTCTTTGTCCTGTTTTTATGATAAATGTACGACTTTAATGTGAAACATTCAGAGTTTTTTCTCTTGTTGTGTTTGTTTGAAGCTGCTTCCTTTTGGCTTCAGCTGTTTGGAGTTTCCATTTTCTAAACTTCTACATTCTGAACCTTCTTCAGCTCTGAACAGATGATGAAACACTGAATGATTTCAAGCTCACACTTTGTCTAATAAACTTACATCTTTCATTCTTTATACAGATTGTGGGGCTGTGGTTTGTCAGAGATCAGCTGTGATTATCTGGCAGCAGCACTGAAGTCCAACCCCTCCCATCTGAGAGAGCTGGACCTGAGCTGCAACAACTTGCAGGATTCAGGAGTGAAGCATCTGTGTGGTTTCCTGGAGAGTCCAGGATGTGGACTTGAAACTCTGAGGTCAGTCAGCATGTTTTAGTTGTGCTGAGATGAATATGATGTGAAAGTTGTGCTGACACTAAACTGCAGACATCAGGCTGATATTATACTGATCCACACTGAGGATCTTCATGGTAAAGTCTGTTTTCTTCTTCTCTGGTTTAGTCCATTGACTGCAGCAGAACAATGTTCACATTTCAAACCTTCAAAGAAGAAGAAAAATCCTCCACTGGATAATTCACTGTGAAACTCTCCAACTCTTCATTCCACCTTAAAGTCTGTCTGACACTGAAATCCAAAGCAAAATGTGCGTTTGCTTTACAGACAGCAGTCCAACACAAACATACACACATCATCCAAAACACAGTCCAACATCCAAATCTCCTCCACTGCCAGCATGAATGATGGGAAAGAGAAGGAGGAACACTCTGACATTCAGGGTTAGAATGAGTTTCATGAAGCAGACTGTGAAGATCAAAGCTGCATTAGAAAGCTTACATGAATGAATGAGTGGACAGAAGTGGACAGAGATCATCTGAAGCACTTCAAAGGCTTTAAATCAGCACATTTCTCTTTATTCTTTATCAACTCTGTTAGTTTCTCTCAGTTTTCTGTGGAATGAAGCTAACAGCAGGCTAATAAGATGCTGACCAATAGGTTTCTATTAAAGGTTGTAATTTGTATATGAAAAAGTGCTTTGGCTCAGCAGGGATCAGCTTACAGGTAGAATACAGCTGCTGGATGGGATTAGCATGTCATAGCTATCTACCAAACTGCTAACTGGGGGATTTCAGGCCATCTATGGATCATTTTTGCTAACTGTTTATTCAGCTTAGGCTCACAGGGCTGCAGCCTGTGCCCTAGCTGTCATAGGGCAAGAGGCGTGGTCCACCTGCACAGGTGAGCAGTCCATCACAGGGCCAACAGAGAGACAGAGAAGCACTCTCTCACATCCACACCTACAGCCAATTTAGAAGCACCAATGAACCTAAGCAGCATTTCATTGGACTGTGGGAGAACATCCAACCTCCACAGAAAGGCCAACAAGCTTCAACCTACAACCTTCTTGCTTTAAGGCACTACTGCGAACCACTTTCCCCCATTTCAGCCCAAATCCTGCATCTTCCTGTTTCTGACTCCAGGCCAGCTCCACTAACACTTTCTCATCAGACACTGCCACCTAGTGGAGGAAGTCTTAGTTCCATTTGAAGCTTCAGATGACAGTTAGTTCCTTTACAAAGAGGTGGAGGTGGTGGGGCCACAGCACCATCATCACTGAGTGCCATAGGACACTTAACCTTTGTTTCCATATGCTGGGAACTTCCTGTTGTTCCAAGGAGGACTGGAAAATGTGTGAAAATCTCCCAGTCAGTTCCTCACAGCACACTTCAATCATTCCCCTCCCACAGCATCAGGACCAGGGCTTTTTCTCTCTTTGGTCCCACTAAGAGATTTCCACACAAACACCTCATCAGTGGGACTCTCAGAGCTACCAGCCCTTTGCTACAATCACAAAGCTCTTCATTGAAATCAATGATATCAAAGCTGGAATCAAATGAGTCCAAGTCTTCTGCTGATTCAGCATCACATTCATCTTTGCTCCTTGTTCTGCATCCCCACCATGGACTTCATTCCTTTCCAAGCCAGCCTTGAGTGCCCTTTATTCAGCTCATCCTCTGCTTTACTTTTACACCTGATTTTAGCTGCTTTATCTCTCTTTCAACAAGTTTCTGTGCCTCAATCTTTTTCTTCTCTCCCACATAACAAGACAGCTTCTTCTGCCTGAGAACATGTTGGAGTGATTTACTAATCCAGGGCTGCTTATTGGGGAAAATACTTCCTGTTTCCAAAGTAATCCCCATTTTTCCCAGAAAGAAATGCAAGTAGAAATCGATGATCTAAGTGAGAACATGAGCCTTTAACAATAGCAGCAAAATATCTCTCCAATCTCAATACTCCCTCTCTCGACCTCTGGAACACCAGAGGTCACAATACATTGTGTTGGGTCACTCCTCGGCCCACTCAGCTGCTTCCATGTTCATCCATGGCATCATGGACATCGGGGTCACCACTCCCGCTCTGACCCTCTCTAGCCGTCCTCTGGCTCAGCAAATCAGACAACCTCATGTCATCTAAGTGGCCCAGTAATAAACACCAGCTCCCCCTCGAGAACACTCCATGCGTAAGATTAGGTTTTTTCTGCGTCCCTCTCTTGTGGTCCATCATGCCTCGGGCCTCCAGGATCCTCACCCCCCTGTGGTCGCCGAGATCTTGTGTAAAGCAAACCAAACACCTTTTCCTGCACCTCCCTAACTTATCATCTTTGGGACTCTTTAATCAAAAGCCTGATCCTAATTATCTTCTTGACTTATTGACTTGTATTTATATATATTCTTCAACGTTACTCATCATTTTAAAACTCTTAAAATGCTGCTTTCACGTCCCTGCATGCGTTTCCTGTCGCTTGCCTTATCTAATCATCAACATCCTGTACACAGAACTCTCGCTGCTGCAAGGCCTCCACTCTGACCTAGAATCTCCTTTCACAAGAAAATCATTATAAGCGCCTATTCTACTAAAAGATCCCAAAAAAAAACAACCACTTTAATCAATTAAGTTTAAACATATAAGCAATTACTCCTGCATACATTTTATCACAGCTAAACGCTGCCTTGAAACAACTCCTGTGTGTTAACACTAACTTCATTTTAAAACTCACATTTCCTATGTTATAGCCTGTTTTTGGTACAGCCTTTTTATTTCATCTTGCTCCTTTGATGTAACAATACCTTCTCATTCTAGTTTATCAGACTTAACCAAAATATATGCTTTCCTTCCTTTGGTCCTTCTCTAAAGCAAGAAACTCCTATTCAGTTCCTCTTTTCTGTCACTTGTTACAGGGCCAGCTCAAGTTCAGTTAAACGCTAAATTAATTTGAGGCCTTTTGCCTGGAATCAATACTGTCATGTGTGTTTATGGACTCTATATGTCTGTAAGCGTGTGCAATCCTTCAATAACTCATATCATCCTCACAGTAGATTGGCTAATCATAGCGCTAGCCAAAGGCTCGTGACCCACAAGAGACGAATTGAGCCACAACTCCCTTAAAGGCACAAAATGCAATATGTATAAAAAGTCATTTCTACGTATAAGCTCTCCCCTTTATCCTAAAAATAAATCTATGTAATATCTGTATGTGTGTCTTCTATTCATTAATGTAATTGTCAGTTATTTTCTCTCTTTATTTTACCTTCTTTTTGTTTACCTCTTTGTTTGTGACGTGGACATCCCTAAACCATCCTGAGTTCCAGCTTCAATTTCAACCCAATTGTACCCTCTATTCTCGCAGTCGAACTCGTCTGGGCTTCACCTTCCCACTGGCCCCTGTGCCCTTCTCTTAGTGTCCTTTGTTGTCTTGTGATCCCCAGCAAACACAGTCTGTTTCTTCTCTGTTTCTTCTCCGTTGCTCTTTTCAGTATTTTCCTTTTAGATTAAATCCCAGCCTGGCAAAATATCCCATTCAGTGTCTTTAAACAGTTATGTCACACTGTTCTTACCAGCCTGCAGTTCACCGTGCATTTTCCATCACGTGCTTTTCTTCCATGCTGCTGCTGGTATCGTCAGTGTAGTTTCAGTTGCACTGTCTTTTGCCTGCTGTTAATTCTTGAAGTCCACGATGTTCTGTCGGTCTTCATCAGGAGATTAACTGTCCTATGAGCTTCTTCTCAGGATCGGGACAAGTGGGAGGTCAAGCTGTAAAATTTTAAGCCAAAATCTGGCCTGTTTTCCTCCCAATTCTGTTAATCAATGGTTTTGTACTCAAGATTCTAGGTTGAAAGAAGTCCACCTGTATTGACACACTAAAGCATACAATTAATATCCTTTTCATTTCTTTTCTTAAAACCTCCATTTGCTTCATCTGCCTGGAGTTTAACTCGTATGTTTCTCTCTCTGTGTGCTCACTTGTCACAGTCAGTTCCTTTTATGGGCATGCAAAGTTCCTGTCACACACACCATTTCCTGTCAACCTTGCAGCTGCTCAGAACCATATTTTCTGTTTCTATCTCTCCTGTTTTGTTTTTTTTACAGGCTAATAAAACTCTTGTTTTACTAAGTCTTGATCTAAAACAATTCACCCTTATTTCACGCACACACTTCTAAATATACTAAATTCTTTGCGTTTGTCAGATCGTCTCACACACACACCGCCTTTTCTCTCACACTTCCACTTCTGCACTCACTCTACTATCAACTTTCATAGTGTTATTATTATTTATTATTTTGTACAAATCACACCCAATCACTCAAAGCCTGCTACTCACAGCATTCACACACTTAAACTGTGACAAGAGTTGAGGAATATACTCACAACACGCTTTCCTAAGAGTATTTCAGACATGCCTTTCATAATCAGAAAGAGCAAGTCAAAGAAAACAATTGAAACCTCTATTAATTCTCACAGCACACACATAGAATAGAAAAAATAAAACACACCAGCATTTATTGCTGATGAGAGGTTACTCCTAAAAGTAATATGTTAGTCTTAAATATATACAGTGCACTCACTATATTTATATATCAAAACTCAGTCAATTACTATACATCCACTACGGCAACTCAAAACTTTATTTATAGCCCTCTAATGAACATAAATGGCGTCTTAAACACACACTCAACAATGTTTGCAGCAGTATTTGTAAAACCAACTGTGGTTTAAACAGTTCACTGCTGACTAATTTGCATTTTCACACTCACACACACACAGTCTAAAAATAGCTCCAGCACTGCCTCAGACTCCTTTCACACAGAGATCTCTTATTTTATATTACAAAGACGTCTTATATTTACAACCACTGTCACATCTGTCAGCTTTAGCGCCTAAACAATTTCGACAAATTTAAGTTAACGGTCCAACCGATAAAGTCCAACTTTTTTGTGATCAATTAACCAGTATCTGTCCAACTGGCCTCATCTCTAAAATCCCTAACTCAATTTAAAAGCATCACCACGTCCATATAATAAACTCCACAGGCATGAAAACTGAGAATTCAGTAGACTAGAAGCTGCTGTCGCTCACGGTGAAAGAATTTCGTCAATACGACTTGTACTTTTCATATGGGAACGATTTGTTTCGGCCTGACTTTTCTGTTCATTTTAAGCAGCAAAAGTGAGGTGCATGTCTGTGTCGTGTGTATGGAGCCATTGTCACTATAGCAACCAGGCTCACACCTGCCTGCTTAAGAGCTCTCTCTCACTCTGCCAAGGTTAAACCTAAAAATGTTAGATTGTAGTAAGATTAACTTTTTCAAAAGTACAATAAGACAGATTTGACAGGGTTTTGCCACAGATTAATAGTTTGTCACTAGTTAGTATATGCCAACTAAGTAGAGCATTGTGATTGGCACAAAGGTTTTTCAGATCTGGGCAGTTGGAGTCAGTTGATGACTTCAAAATCATCCTTTCTGACTGGATAATTAAAGCTCTCAGCATCTATCGGTCTGTAGTTAATTTCCCCACCTTTTAACTAACGTTTAACTAACCTAATCTCATTTAATGTCTCTGTTTATAGTCTGTATAGTTTATCTCCCCACGAATACACTCAAAGTAGTCTTAAAATAAAACCCACAAAACAGTTCAAGATTTAATACTTTTTATTTGCTCATTTAATGCCAGTTGCCCTGTTTTTCTGTATGTCACTCATTCGCTTATACTTGGGCAAAAAGGACCAATTTTTACACTAGTATAGTGTATTTTTCCCCTCTATCTCTCTATGTCTGTCACACACAGAGACCAACACACAGACATGTATATGCTCATTATTGCTGTTCAAACTGATGGTCAAATTTCCAAGCACCACCTGAACGCCTCATCTGTTTTTAACCTATCACTGGACCAACTGTCGTCATTGCGCTTTGCTCTCTGCTGTGGTAAGTACAGTACACTCAGTACTGCAGTGTTTTATTTTTATGATGGAAAAAATACATGTTTGACATTTAAACTCACATATCAAGTCCAACAGAGTTAAAAACAATTCAAAGAAGAAAGAAAGAAAAAAGAATAACCTTCGCTATCATTTATATACGTTTATTACGTTTTGCTGTTAGCAGCAGTGCTAACGCTAGCTTCAATGCTAATGCTAGCAACAATGCTAACGCTAGCTATAGTGCTAACACTAGCCTTAGCAGTTGTTAACTGACAAAAATAATATTCCTGTGATATTTCTTGCCGGTCAGTGAGACAAAAGTAAGAAATTAGCTTTATTATTGCCATTGTGGCTCAGTTTTAACAGTAAGAGTGCTAGCGCTAGCAGCATTGCTAGCGCTAGCAGCATTGCTAACGCTAGCTGCAATGCTAACGCTAGCTGCAATGCTAACGCTAGCTGCAATGCTAACACTAACTGAAGTGCTAATGCTAGCCGGAATGCTAGCGCTAGCAGCAATGCTAAGGCTAGTAACAGTCTAACAGTAGCCTTACATAAGTGGCAATACTTCAGTTAACTAGTTTGAATTGTAAAATGACTGCTTTATCAGTTGGTGTGCTATATTACTCTATAATTACCCTGCTGACTAGAAGTTCAGTGTATCATGTCGTGTGGGCTTTGTATTTCTGTTAGTCTGATAACACTGTACAGACAACTAACGTATTATTTCTCGTTTCTTTCAGGAACCTGACTGACACTGTGCTTTGCCTGGTAGGTGTGCACATACTGTAAGAGAAGTAGACCAAAATAAAAAAATTATATGACTAATATAAGCTGTAAAGTGATGGGTTCAAACTTTGTGCTAGACCTTTTAAACACAATTTTATAATAAATACACATAAGTGCAGCTTAACAATTGGGCTAAAATATTTTTTTCGTACATTTTTGTAGTCACACTACATGTGATTAATTAATGATTCACTCAATCATATTTGTATTTAAAAATATTATTGCTGAATTTAATTAAATATTTATTCTTTTAAAAAGTGCCCAATTATGCAACTTTTTGCACATGGCAGCCGACAACAGTTTAGCTTGAATATTTGTTTTGTCCTTTTGCAGTAGTCACATTTAGTTCATACAATTACCATGTGATATAATTTTAATAAAATTATTTTTTTTTCTTGTTTTTTGTTCAGAGTGTGTAGAAGAAGAACAAGGACCAGATCTCCAGTCTTCTCTCTCACATCCCAACCCCCCAACCCCTCTATCCTCTGTCCTGCTCCACCTATTGTCTCTGCCTTCTTTCCATCTGTATTTCACTCTGTGGTTTGTGAGAAATTTTGCCAAACCAACAATCCTTTTGCGGTTTGATTTAAAGCCGTGTCTCTCCTGCTCTGTCTGTTCTCTCTGCTAAATTTTCTCTCTACCTGTTTTTCACTCTTGGCTTGCTGCTGAAAAACGCCAAGCCAACAAAGCAATAAAGAGTGCATATTTTGCCTCAACCTATGAACAAACTGAACAAACAAAGAAAAATCTGCGGTTTGATTTAAAGCCGTGTCTCTCCTGCTCTGTCTGTTCTCACTGCTAAATTTTCTCTCTACCTGTTTTTCACTCTTGGCTTGCTGCTGAAAAACGCCAAGCCATTAAAGCAATAAAGAGTGCATATATTGCCTCTACCTGAGAACAAACTGAACAAACAAAGAAAACTAATTCACGGTTTGATTGTGATTTCCCAGCCGTGTCTCTCCTGCTCTGCCTGTTCTCTCTTCTAAATTTTCTCTCTACCTGTTTTTCACTCTTGGCTTGCTGCTGAAAAATGCCAAGCCAATAAAGAGAGTGCATAATATTCTCTCAACTGAAGAACAAACTGTCAAACGAAAGACAACTGTTTAAGACAAATAAAAACTGAAATATAAAAACAAAGACAACATCTCCTGGTGTGTGCCACTCTTATCTTGTGAACATATTTTCTAAAGACTAAGAAACACTTGCAGGTGTGTGAAAATGCCAAGGAAGCAGAAAAAGTCACAAGCTGCAAAACAACGCTGGAAGAAGTTTCATGAGTTTCACAAAATACCAACATGTGAACAAGCTGAGTTTGATTTTCCTCAGAGCTCTGCAGAAGACAGTGTGTCTACAAAGACCAATTCTGACAGTGTCAAACAGGCAGGTCAACATGTTCCTGCACATGTACAACAGGTATCTTATGCTGATGCTGTAAAGAGTGGACTGCAGCATAAAGTTAATGAACAACATGAGGTGTCAAGTGCCCCACAGGTGGGTTATGCTGACTTTTTGAAAAGAGGCTGTCACAGTGATGTGGCAGGACCATCTCATGCAGAAAGAGTGAACCTTGAAAACCAGCCCTCTATTACACTTGTCTGTGCATCTCACAGCCAGGCACATCCTAAATATGGAGACTCCAGAAACAAGCAGTGCACATGCAACTCACTCACATTTCTTGCATTCCTTCATGAGAATGAAAACATGACTACAGCTGACCTTAATCTGGTCTTGGATAAAGGTGATGTGATGTACAAAGAGGCCAAGAAAAGATTTCCTAAAAATATTCATTTGGCAACCGATGAGCTGCCAGACAAAGTTGATGCTCGCTGGTCTATGTATGATGTCGACATGACACAGCCTTCCCGGTATGGGACATTTGAAGAACCTCCAGAGGAGGCAGTAGATACCTTTCTCAGCTTAGAAGCAGGACTGAGCTGCCTGTTGTCAGATGTGCAGTATGCCTTATTGATTATGAGTGGATTGTGTATCGCAGTGTTCAGATCCACATCAGGCAAATATGGTTTCTTTGATCCACACTCCAGAACACCCAGTGGTCTTCCTCTATTACTACAGTCACGTAATCGTGGTACAGCAGTGATGCTGAAATTCACACTCCTCAGTGACATGATTAAGAGGATCCAAGATTCTTATGAAATGATGGAGATATCACCCTCTTGTAACTATGAACTGAAGCCTGTGCAGTTCTACAGTATGAGCACAGTCAACCTGAGTGATACTATCACAGACACAGTCTGCAGACCAACAGCTGCCACTGCTGTGGCATCTACTCACTCTGATACAACTGTTGATGAAGCAAACTCCTCTACTCCAAGGAGAAACACAACGACTGATCTGACTGAGAACATCTTTTGTCAAATGTCCATTTGTACGCCACCGGTGAAACAAAAAGAAGTTCACGTGACTCAGTTCACATCATATGAAGATCAGAATGAACCTCCTAATATACCAACTGAAGAACTATGCAGTGAATTAAGTTTCCTTCCATCAAGTGATGCTTTTTCATGTCAATCAAATGCTGCCATAACAAATGTTGCTGCCTGTGACCTTTCTGATATAGTTTTACAAAAACTGAAAAAAGTTAATAAACAACAAAGGAACAAAATGAAAAGAAGATTAATGGCATCAGAGAAACCCAGAAATCAGAGAAAAGAAAACCAAAAAAGGAAAGAACGACAAAAGTATGCTTCAAACAAAGAGTACAAAGAAAAGAAAAAGTCTTGCACAAGCGAGGCATATAAAAACAATCCTGAAGTCAGACAGAAAAAACAACAGTATATGAAAAGACGTTATTGTGAGAATGATGAATTGAGACAGAAACAACAGAGATATATTAGAAGACGTTACTGTGAAAATGATGAATTCAGAAAGAAACAAAAACAATATGTTAAAAAACGTTTTTCTGAGAATGCTACAGTTAGAAAGAAACAACAACAATATATTAAAAGACGCTACTGTGAGAACGATAAATTCAGAAAGAAACAACAACAATATATTAAAAGACGCTACTGTGAGAACGATGAATTCAGAAAGAAACAACAACAATATATTAAAAGACGCTACTGTGACAATGCTGAATTTAGACAAAAACAAAAAAACTATATAACTAAAAGGTATCAAGAAAACCCTGAATTCAGAGAGAGACAGAGATCTCGAGTGACTCAGCGTTATGCACGTGACAATGCATTCAGAGTAAGACACAGACAACTAATGAAACAACTAATGCGAGACAGGTATCAAAGTAATCTTGCATTCACGATTATGCACAACATGAGATGTGCAATGAAAATAAAAAGGAAATACAGATGGGTGAACAGACAAACCCAAGAGAGTGACAACAGTGTGATCAACGAGGCCATATCTGTGTTCAAATCACAAATCAAAGCTGGACCATCATACCCATGTACTGTATGCTTCAAGGCTTCATTTCCAAACCAAGTGCGACCCTGCACAAGGTCAAAGTATGTCAAAAACCCACATGTAGTTGCAACATGTTTGACAGGAAAGTTTGTTCATGTTTGTGATGAAAACTGCAGAAATGAGCAGTGCAAAGTGCCTGATGAGAGAAAGAGAGAGTGGATATGTCACACCTGCCACGATCATCTTAAAAATGGATCCATGCCAGCACTTGCTGTTGCCAATAAGTTGGATCTTGCTGATATTCCAGCTGAACTTTCTGATCTCAACATACTGGAGAGACATCTCATAGCCAAGTGCATACCATTTGCCAAGATCATTCCTCTTCCCAAAGGCAGACAAAGAGCAATTAGAGGAAATGTGGTCTGTGTCCCATCAGAGGTACAGGAAACTGTTGAAACACTACCTCGATTGAGAATTAATTCTCAGGTCATGAGAGTAAAACTGAAGAGACGCTTGTCTTACAAAGGTCATCAGCTGTTTCAGACTGTAAGCTGGTCTAAACTTGTGCAAGCACTGCATAAACTCAAGCAGATTCATCCACAGTATAAGGATGTGAGCATCAGAGATGATGCTGAGCTGTGTGATCCAACTCTTCCTGATGAAGATGATGAGGATGATGATGATGATGAAAACATGAATGAGGACGATTATGATGAGGCTGATTTAATGGAAATTGACAGCTGTGAGAAAAATGCACTGAGTGAAGCACAAAATATAAATGAACAGGACATTGACATGTTACCCTGTGATGGTGAACAATCGCATGAACAGATGAGAGATGATTCAGAGCAAGCAGATGGACTGACTAATGGTGGTTTTGCACTCGAGTCCTGTTTGCAGCCCCCTGATGTGGCTGAGGAGATATTATGTTTCAGTGAAGGAATCTACTCTGTTGCTCCTGCAGAGAGAAACAATCCAATAAGTTTTTTCAAAACACCTAAACTGGAGGCCATGGCCTTCCCTGTGCAGTTTCCTACAGGCCAAAACACACTTGATGAAAGAAGGCTGATCAAAGTATCCCCCAGTGGGTATTTCAAATCAAGACTTTTCTGCATTGATGATCGTTTTGCCAAAGACACAAACTATTTATTCTTTGCACAGTTTGTGACTGAAATACACTTGGCTACATCCAGCATGACAGTACAGTTAAGGAAGGCAAAGCCTCTGACCAGAGATGGTAGAAAAATAACCTCAGGCATGTTACAAGATAAACATGAGGTGGAGAAACTGGTGCGAAATAAAGATGCAGTGAGATTCATGCAGCCTCTGAGAGGAACCCCAGCCTATTGGGAGAAAACAACAAGAGATCTTTTTGCCATGATCAGACAGTTGGGAACTCCCACGTTCTTTTGCACATTTTCAGCTGCTGAAATGCGCTGGCCTGAAGTGATCGAGGCAATAACAAGGCAGCAAGGTGAACAAGTGAATTTTGAAGGACTCGACTGGTCAGCAAAGTGTGACATCCTGAGAAGCAATCCTGTCACAACAATGCGCATGTTTGACAAGAGAGTTGAAGCATTATTCAGAGATTTACTCTTATCTCCCGCAGAGCCACTTGGCAAAGTCATTGACTACTTTTACAGAGTTGAGTTTCAGCACAGAGGAAGCCCACACATACACTGCCTCCTGTGGGTAGAAGGTGCTCCTGTGTTTGAGGAGGATGATGAGCAAACTGTTCTTGATTTTATAAACAAATACATCACAGCTCAGCTGCCTGATCCACATAAACAACCTGAACTGTACAAAAAAGTAACAGAAGTGCAAAAACACAGTAAGAACCACACAAAGACGTGCTTTAGGAGTTTAAGCTCCGGGTGCCGTTTTGGTTTTCCCAAACCACCCTGCAATGAGACAATGATCACAAGACCCAGTGAGGATGATGCACTGGAAGTAGAAACGGCAAAGAACAAGCTCAGACCACTGAACCAGCTGCTGAATGAACCTGAAACTGCTTCCATGAGTTTAGAGCAGCTCTTGGAAAGATGCAAGTTGACACATGCAGAATATGAGAGATACCTGAATAAAATGAACATGAGGAGTACGATCATACTAAAGCGTGATCCAAAAGACTCTTGGATAAACGGCTATAATCCACATCTGCTTGAAGCCTGGAACAGTAATATCGACATAAGCTTTGTTTTAGATGCTTTTGGTGCTGCAAATTATTTAATGAAATATATATCAAAAAAAGAGGGCGGGCTATCTGAGTACCTGAAAACTGTCATTGAGAACTCCCATAAGGACAGTGTAAATGAGTGCGATGAAATGAGAGCCGTCATGCAGGCATATTCAAAGAAGCGAGAGATCAGTGCACAGGAGTGTGTTGCTCGTGCATGTGGTCTTCACATGAAGCAATGCTCACGTGCTGTAATATTCATTCCAACTGATGATAATCCTGTGAAAATGAGTCGTCCCCTGTCAGTTCTGGACAACACAACACCTGAGTCTTCCAATGTTTGGATGACATCTTTGAATGACAAATACAAAGCCAGACCTGAAACACCAGAGTATGAGGAGATGTGCATGGCAGACTTTGCTGCTACTTGCAGGATTGTCTATGGCCAACAGAAAAAAGGTAAAGATGTTTTGCCCCTTCTCAATGAGATGGGGTTTGTGCAAAGGCGCAAAAACAATAAGCCTGCTATCATCAGATTTCACCGCTGCTCACAAGAAAAACATCCAGAGCAATATTACGGAAGACTGCTTAAACTGTACCTTCCTCATCGTTCAGACCACGAACTGAAAACACCATCGTTGCCAACCTATCAGGCTTTCTATGGTGCTGGCTGTGTACAGCTGCCAGGTACTGACCGTCTTGAGTACGTGCAACACATTGTCAAAAGAAACAGAGAAAAATATGAGAAAAACAGTGAGGAGATCGAGAGCGCTGTTGAGGAATATGAGCAGAACAGAGGTGTGACTGACGAATGGTGTAATCTGGCACCTGAATCAGATCTCGTAAGGTTGCCACTTGTTGAACAAGAAAGAGAGCGAGACAATGAAAATGAACAGGAAGATGTGCCCGACTACAGCCGTCAGGCTGATGCTTCAACAGAAGTCAGAGCCATCAGGGAACCCCCTGCTATTGATCCCACATTGTTACGTCAGATGTTTCAGAATCTGAACAAGAAGCAAGCCTGCATATTTTATGCAGTTAGAGACTGGTGCATTAAAAGAGTCTGTGCTCTAAATCCAGAGCAGTTTTTCTTTTATATTAATGGTGGTGCTGGAACAGGAAAATCACATCTTATCAAATGCATCTACTCAGAAGCATCTAAGATACTGAGCAAAGTGCCCAGATATGCAGACGACGTTGACATATCAAAACCCACTGTCCTGTTAACTGCTTTCACTGGGACTGCAGCATTTAACATTTCTGGAACAACACTGCATTCTCTTCTCAAGCTGCCTAGAAGCTTAAAACCTCCCATTCAGGGACTTGGCAATCAGCTGGATGAAGTCAGATCAGAACTTTTGAATGCTGAAATAATCGTCATTGACGAAGTGTCTATGGTGTCAAGACATCTGTTTGCATATGTAGATGCAAGACTCAAACAGATCAAAGGGACTCGGAGACCCTTTGGAGGCATGTCAGTCATTGCTGTCGGAGACTTCTATCAGCTACCCCCAGTGCGACAGTCTAAACCTCTCTGTGTGCACGACCCGTCCGAGATCGACCTGTGGCGGGAGCATTTTCAGATGATCACTCTGACTGAGATTATGCGTCAGAAAGATGATGTTGTCTTTGCAGAGATGCTGAACAGAATTCGTGTGAAAGGAAAGTTGGATGAGCTTTGCGAAGCAGATAGAAATTTGTTGTCACAGGCCATAACTGAAGCAGCCCTTTGTCCAACTGATGCGTTGCACATTTTTGCAACTAATAAAGAAGTGGATGCACACAACTCTGCAACACTGGCTCTGCTCCACACTCATATCATTGACATCCATGCAGATGATTATAGAAAAGATCCTAGAACTGGCAGAATGGCACTTCAAGACAGACCATTGAAAGGAGGTAAAAACGAGTTACCAGACACACTGAAAGTTGCAGAAGGAGCTCGTGTCATGCTCACCAGAAACATTGACATACAAAATGGTTTGGTTAATGGAGCTTTTGGAATACTACTTAGAGTAGTTCACTCTGAAAACGACCAACACATCATCAAGCTTGGACTTAAAATGGATAATGAGACATCTGGAAAGAATAACCGCACACCAGCAGACGACATGGTGTACATTGAGAGAGCAGAGGAGAATCTGAAGCAGAAAGGAGTGGTACGAAGACAGTTCCCAGTGAAGCTGGCCTTTGCATGTACAATACATAAGGTACAGGGTATGACAACTACATCAGCTGTTGTCTCTCTTAAGAGCATTTTTGAGCCCGGCATGGCCTACGTAGCTGTCAGTAGAGTGACGTCTCTCAGTGGACTGTATCTTCTTGATATGGAGGAGAAAAAAATATTCACCAACCCAGAAATCACTGCAGCGCTTGAGAACATGAGACAAGCCAACCTTGATGACATGATGCCTCTTCTACACGTGAGGCAAACACTGAGCAGGTCAGAGGTTTTCACCATTGTTCATCATAATACAGAGGGACTGCCAGCTCACATTAATGACATCAAAAGTCACCATGAATTGTGTCTAGCAGATGTTTTGTGCCTAACAGAAACACACCTGCGGGGCTCTTTTGTCGCAGAGAGTCTCCACTTGGAAAATTACAATTTGTTCAAACGCAACAGACACCTGTCCTACACAAACTTTCCCCAGATGGCAAACAGAAGTGGTGGTGGAGTTGCTGTTTATGTGAAAAGTGACATTCAAGTGCATGAAAAACAGTACATCCATAATGTAACTGACCTTGAATTTCTGGCTTTAAAGGTTGAAGCACCAGTCAGTGCTCTGATTGCAGTTGTATACAGACCTCCAGACTACACTCTGAGGCCATTCCTGAAAAACCTGGTAAGCCTATTAGACTCATTGGAGATCATGGACTGTCATCCCATCATAGTTTGTGGTGATTTTAATGAGAATGTTTTATCCAGTGCAAACAAACCAATCCTGGAGCTGTTTGAGTCTAGGGGATACGCACAGGTCATCACTGCCCCTACCACAGAGAAGAACACACTGCTTGACCTAATTTTCATTTCTCAGTCAGATCGATGTCTCCATTCTGGAGTCATGAAGACCTACCATAGTTACCATGACCCAGTATACTGTGTATTGTCCTGTGATGAGTCATGATCTAGATCTTTGAATACAGTAAGTAATATCTATATTTTTGAATGACTTAAGAAAGTAGAGCGATGCTTGAACTCCAGAAAGAAGTCCAGACGCTTTTCTTTGCAAGCTCCTTTGACTACGATGACCTGGATGACTGAGAACCTTCACAGACATAAAGTAGAGCGATATTTAAAAGTTGACGCCCTGCATTGCAGTATAATGTTTGAATTGTTTACATAAAATACAATTACATGAATTAAGTAATGATATCAGTAAAAGATGACAATTTTATTTATTACAGAAAATCTAAAATTCACTAACAGTAACCTATAAATGTCAGAAAAATCAAATATAGCAGTTTAAAATGAATAGTGTAGGCATATCCTCTCTGCAGCCAGGCTTCAACATCCTGCCAGGCTGCCCCAGTCTCACTGTGGCTGGGAGGGAGGGAGGGTGGACCAGAGGATTGCCTACACAACACATAAATGTTCAACAGCTTCTTCATTGTTTCTGAGAGAACAATAATGACTAAAGGTTGCTTTTTAAAAAAACAAACAAACCTAATTACAGCAATAATGACAGTTAAGCCACTTTATGTGTGCCTCTATTTTGAAATACCATTTACAAAAATGTTATTATTTTGGTTTGTTATAAACTTTAAACTTTTTCAAAAGTATACGATTATATTTTTGGACCAATTTTACTATGAAACATAAATTTTTATGAGCTTTTATCATGTTTCTGGCCAGTGCAATCATCAGGGTGGGTCTGGGTTGATAACTGCACATTTCTGGCCAGAAATGTTTCAGCAGTGTTACATATGTAGTGCATATGTTACACTTGCTTTCTGTTACCAGCTGATACCCTACATTTGTATAGACATTGGATGGTGTGAGGTTGGGGAGTTGAGTGGGAGGGGGGGGGAGGGTACGGTGGGAGTTGAGGGGGGGGGTTTCCTTTCCTGTTAGGTTTCCTTTTTTTTAAAGCAAGACACAGTCCTCCTGTGTCTTCTCCAAGCTTCACATGTAAAATCCAACAATGTGAAGCACATAGCAGCTAGAAACTGTAATGCCACAGATCAGAGAAACTTCATGATCACCATCTTCATCGCCATACGATCAGAGCGTGAGACTTCACATCTGGAGCACAGGAGAGATTCTGTGATAAGTCCTCCTTCTAGCTTGTCCCACAAGCAGCCGGTGAGATTTACTCACAACAAAAAGGGTTAATGACATAATTTCCATGAAAACATGTATTCATTCTTTGTGAAGTGTTTAAATTGTGTTTTCACTTGACCTTAGGAGTGTTAGAGTGTATTGTAATGTCTGTACTCAGGTGTTTCCCTCTGTGATCCATCCCCTTCAGAGCTGAGACACTCAGGACTGAACAGACGGCACAGTTTCTGTGACTGAGCCTCCAAAACACCTTCTTTGAAACCACTCATGATAGAAGGGCTTCATATTTGCAGCAGCACTACTACAGGTATTCAGTTTATTACAGGATGTGTTTGTTTCTTAAGACCAGCTCTGAGTGCACACTACCTAACATATACACCTTTCTGTTCATTACAAACCCACTACTCTGGATCATATGGCCAGTTGGCAGGAATGTTGCTGCAGGAAAACATCCCTGGAGATCACCATCATTGTCAGACTGACTGTGCCTCCTCTGTGCAGTGTCAAGATCCTCCCTAAATGAGTGTGTAAGTTAACATTTTCATTATTTTATTCCCTTTGACAAGACAAGTATCACTGATATTTACATTTACAACTACATATTCCTGTTTTCTGCTCTTCTTTTAAAGTCCTCAGCTATCCTGCTTCTGTGCTGCTTGCCACACATCAAACACTGGCCGGATGACAGGGAGGATCCACTCTGAAGTCACTGGACATGATGAGGATCATATGGGACTTTATAGTTTCACAGAAACGATGTGCTCTGTGATTACAGGTTTTAAATGGACATAATGACTGCCTCTCTCTGATCAACAGGCTAAAGGATTGTTGTCATTGTTAGTGCTCTGTACAATGTATGCTTATTTAGTATTTCATCACAGAGCAAACCTTTTTTTCTTTAACATATTTTTATTTTTTTATTTGTGGGGATAGGTTAATTGATTAATCCAAATTGTCACTAGGTGTGAATGTGCGAGTGAATGTGAGTGTGAATGGTTGTCTGTCCCTGTGTGTTGGCCCTGTGACAGACTGGCGACCTGTCCAGGGTGTACCCCGCCTTTCGCCCTATGACAGCTGGGATAGGCTCCAGCGCCCCCCGCGACCCTGGAAAGGATAAGCGGAAGCGAATGGAGGGATGGATGGATATTTTTATTTTGTTCTAATGTTGAATTAACTGTGGGGATTTTTTTTAAGTGGGCACTCGGGATGTCATATGACCAGAAATGTGGTAACTGGAATTCAACAGTATGGAAGAAAAAATCTGCTAAGAACAAAACACACACAAAACCCCCCAAGAAAATTCAAATTCATTCCATGTAATCCAATCTAAAACATTTTAAACTGCTGAACAGCAACACAAACAGCGTTAAAAAACAGTGTTAACAGAATGATTATGATGATTTTGTACCAAAGTTTCAGGTCACATGGCACACCTAGTGTGTAGTGTGGGGTATCAGCTGGTAAGTATAGGTTTTTTTTTTCATATTTGTGTCCTTAGAGTTCAGATAGATAAAGCCTTGTGTATAATAATTAGTCATAACCACAACTCAAAGTCAGGGACTAACTAATTTTGGGACTTTGTGTCTGAGCCCAGGTTAAAACAATGTGTAAAAAAGCATTTAGTGGCATGGCTGAACAATGCTGTATTGATACTTATTTATCCATGTTCACAAAAAGGACTAATGTGTTTATTTGATTATTTGCATGTGTTAAACTGTGTCACCACCTTACGCTTTCATTTGACTTTACTCAAAAATCTCTATACAGTTCTCTTTTACCACTGTGTGGACTCTGTTTACATTAAAACATAAAGAAGAATGAGTAATAAAAAGATGTGTAGACAGATTAAGTAGACCGATAGAAACAGCTGTTCAGCCATGTTCTAAGAAACCAACACAATTTAAAGGTTCAGGATTGTGGTTTTAAAAGTTGAATTTTCATGTATTTCATATCTTGCTTATTATTTTTTATTTAGTTATTTAATTTAGTTATTTTTATTTATTCTACTAGTCCTTTTCAGAAAGAAGCTGTAAAATATGACTTAAGATTTTTATGTTATTTTCTATGACATACAAAACAAATTGATGTATGTAATACTATTAAACATGATATACACATGTGTATATGTCTGAAAAACATTATGCTGTATATTAAAGTTTGTATTTTCTCCAGAATTTTTGTTCATCTTTTAAGTTCATTTCAATTAGAAGAATTTGAACTTTTAATATTCATTCAGAGGTTTTCTGACTCTAAATTTTCTTTTGTCATTACTCATCTTTTTATTATTTACATTTTAAACATGTTTAGCTTTTTTCCAACTTCTTCTGTGTGAACATCAGCTTTCAAAAGTTCTGCACTTTTGTTTTCAGGTGAAAATTTCTGTATTTTCCAGCTCATTCAGAATTTTTAACTTAACATTCAGCAATTAATTCATTTCAGTGCATACATTCAGATTCAAGCATTCACACTGCAGTTTCTTCAGAAAATGCACTTTCTAGTTTCTCTTTGATATTTGGGCTGATTGGGACCTGATGAATGTAAAAACAAAGAATTACCACATTTTTTGTTTCTGAGAAAAATGAGAGCCACATATGAGGATATTGGTCTAAAATTTCGATAGCACAGTGGCAGTGTAACATCCTTGTGAGTGGATATCAGGCCCTTGTAGAGCAAAATGTAGTATTTTGGTCTAAACAACCCAAATTGTGATGTCCACATATGTGGACGCCAGGTCCTAGGAGGTTAAATATCTGCTCACTTTGTCAAAATGAACCTGATCATCTCTGATGAATTCAGTGATGTCTGCCAGCTCACCTTGCAAGTGGTCGAGCTCATACCGCCGACAACGCGGCCACAACTTGTAAACCCCTGCTGACTATCAGCTCTGGAGTTATTTGTTTATGTTAGTTTCAACTGTTCCTGCAGAAAGTAAGCACGTGTTACTGATAAAAAGTCCAATAGAAGCAAAGTCTAAACTTTGAAAACAGAAACCTGTCTGATTAAGATCTGATCTTTGGGGGGTTTCAATAAGCAGTGTGACCCGTGTATATGCATCAGGGGTGGTTTTGATTATCGATTTATCGATTAAAATCGATTCTGGCTTGGATAACGTGATATCGATTCATTAAAATCCTGAATCGATTTTAATATAAATTTATTTTGGCCAAAACGCCAGAATCTCAGGTTAAACCTCCCAAAGTTTCAACAACCACCAAACAGCTAAAACAGTAAATGAGAGCAGGAACACGGATTCTGCACAAAGACGTAAACACAAAGCGCGGAGCCGCCGACGCATCAGAATCAGTGAGATGTGACTTTCTCACCTGACTGCAGGGACACGAGCTGAAAGCCGACAGCTCGCTGATTCTGATGTTTCGGCGGCTCCGCGCTTTGTGTTTACGCCCTTTTTGCGCTGATTCTGAAGCTGCAGGTTTGATCTCTCCAAACAATATTGAGTAAACCAGCAGCAAAAGAAGCTCCAAACTACGCTTCACATAAACATCGTCATGAATTCCCTCTGATTGTTTTGCTGCCACCAGGATAAAATTACACTTCATGCACAGCTCTCTCTCTCTCTCTCTCTGTACTTCAAGAACAGTTTCCTGTTTTCTGCATTATTCGCTTGCTTGTTACGCACAAGTCTACCGCTCTTACAGCCTGTCGGACGCTGTTTTTTTTCTTTTACTTACTTCTGAAAACAAAGCCTCATTTCTGCCGTTCAACACTGAACAAATTTAAACTTTTTAAAATGATGCAAAATTGCAAAACGCTCAGCTGTGTCTGTAATCAAACCTCTGTAACTTTGCTCTGCTTCACGTCAGCAGCATCAGGTAATGTTCATATGTTCATTAATGGTTTTCTTTTGTTTTTGATGTACTGCAGAATATTTGTATAAAATCCCAGGCCAGGAAAACCTTCATGTTTTTCTGTTTGATCCTCAGCTACTTTGACACAAAGGCCTCTGCTGTGACGCTCACACCTTTGATAAAGTCTGGCAAGTGTCAGATTTATTTTTATAGATATAAAAATATAGAAATGTACTGATGCATGTAGTAACTGTTAGCTTTAACTGTACAAGGCTTGTTAGACATAATGAAACACATCGTGCAGATTTCTGGATGTTAGACTATAATTTTTATAATGATTATTAATCTTGAGTCTAAAAAGTCAGTCAAGTATATCCAGGATATCTTTCTGTTAACTGGATTCACTGACACTAACACTGGGACCAGGATAAGCGGTCGCATGAAGCTGGTTATCAGCTGACAATCTTATGATTTAATTAATTTAATTAAGTTATTTAATTTTTCTAATTTTTCCTCTACATTTCCCCTGAAATGAAGGGATTGTGTTGAACATGCTTTAGTTCCTCACATTCTTCTGCATCTCTTTGTTCAACCCCCTGAATTAAAGCTGAAAGTCTGCACTTCAAACACATCTGAGTTGTTGCATTTAAAATTGATTTTAGTGTATGTACAGAACCAAAATCAGAAACTAAGTTCTCTCTGTCCAGATATTTATGGACCTAACTGTATAATCTATACAGCACGTAAAAAATGCTGTAAATAAAGAAGTCTGTGAAAATGTGGCGCTTAAGGTCAATTTAAACTGAAGTGATATAATCTTCTCCCCACAGTTTGAGTTTGTATTGTCTCAGCTGCAGACAGACTATGATATTAATATTATTAGTTATTAATATTATTAGTTATAAAGGACACCTTCCTGCCTTTAGTCTTATTCATGATGATTATTAGTCGTCTTCTAATGTCCACAAGTCTGTATGATGTGTTTCATAGGTTCTAACAAGCATTTTAAACTTAAGTTACTGCATTGCTGAAACACCAACATCTGCTTATTGAACAAAACAAAAACAACCAAAAGACCACACATCTGATTTCATTTTTATTTTAATAGACTTCCAAAGATTATACCAGATAACTGGCCTCAGAATATAATTGAATAAACATGTTTAAAAACAATAACCTAATCCTGTCTTGACAGGCTGAGCTCTTCAGTATCCACCAACAGCATCGTCATGCTGAGTCAGACGTTTCTGCTCCTGCTGGAAATACTCTTCCTCTTTCCACATTGTACCAAATGTTTTTAAATGTTAGTTTCAATTTAAAATTAAAGATTAAAAAAGTGTAACACATATAAACATCAGATAATTAAGACAAGCGAATGGTTCAGTTCCACATGTGCTCCGCTGACACATTAAACTTCAGTAAAATGATGCAGTTATGAAACAACTTTAATCTAAAACAAACTGATTTGCTCAGGAGCAAAAACAGTGAAGTCAGTGACTGTAAGTGAGTGAGCTGTGCTGGTGACTGGATATCAGATTTCCAGTCATTAGAGCAGATAAGTGGCAGAACTATATTACTGATTTAATTTAAATGCAAATAGCCCAAATCCTGATTAAAGCATCAGGTTCACTTATAAAGTATTCTGTAGTTATCTTAGTGTCCATCGCCCTTCCCAACATGGGAATAAAGCAGCTGTGAGAGAATTAAACATGAATGAATCAATGGTACGGAAGTGGAGGAAGCAAGAAGAATGAGCTGAGTAAAGTTTGACTCATGCGACATTTTTGTTTCGCTTAATGCGCCTTATAATCCAGTGAGCCTCATGGTCTGTAAAATATGGTGCATTTGCAAATTATGTGCACAATATTGGAACTAAACTATTTTATATTGACAAACAGCGGCCCGCATTAAACTGTGACTGTCACCAGGTAATGTGGGCGTGTTTGCTGAATAAGCAGCAGGTGTTAAACAGCTGACAGGTGAACAGGATGCATGCAGGTAAACTCGAGGGCCCTTCGAGCTGATCGGTGGTGTCGTGAGGAGAATTTCAGCTCATTATTCATGTTACAGAAACACAGAGGTACGAGACCAGGCAGAAGACTTTCTGATTATTTGTTTTTAGTTAAAATAATTCCATTGTTGTCTAGTGATGGTGTGGTAAAGCTCTGTGAATGTGTCCAATTTTTCCGGCTTTGTTGCTTCACCCAAAGGCAGATCACACAAAGTTTAACTGCTTATTATGAAGAACTGACATCTGCTGGTCATTTAATGTTCAGCAGCACTGCTGTGAGAATACCTGTAGGACACATACCAGTGGATATGTGAGCACATGCACAGCTGCAGGGCTAGAAGGGCCCAAATGAATTAAATAAATAGATTCTTAAATAATTAATTAAATGTGTTATTAATTGATTAATTACATTTATTTAAAAATCATTAAATTTTTAATTAATTTATTGTAAATGTTGGAAATGAAATTATTTGGCATTAAATCAATGATGTATATATTTAATAAGTATTTTGAACTTAGATTCCTGTCAACTCACAATCGACACAAACACAGTGAACACAAAGCTCCAACTGTCTGACAACAACAGGAAGGTGACACATGTGGAGGAGCTTCAGTCACATCCTGATCATCCAGACAGATTTGATGTTTGTGAACAGCTGCTGTGTAGAGATGGTCTGACTGGTCGCTGTTACTGGGAGGTCGAGTGGACGAGGAGGGCTTGGATATCAGTGAGTTACAGAGGAATCAAAAGGAAAGGAAGGAGTGATGAGTGTGTGTTTGGTGGAAATGATCAGTCCTGGAGTCTTTGCTGCTCTGATCATTATTCCTCTGTGTGGCACAATAACAGAGAAACACCCATCTCCTCCTCCTCCTCCTCCTCCTCCTCCTCTGTCTCTAACAGAGTAGCAGTGTATGTGGACTGTCCTGCTGGCACTCTGTCCTTCTACAGAGTCTCCTCTGACTCTCTGATCCACCTCCACACCTTCCACACCACATTCACTGAACCTCTTTATCCTGGATTTGGGTTCTGGGATCCATCGACTGGTTTCATGAAGGGTATTTCAGACTTTTTTGGCACACTTAGGTATGAATTGACTCTTTGTAGTTAGTCTTACCTGTTAGAGAAACAGTTCAGTCTGTACATGTCTGTGTCTTTCACTCAGAAACACATGATGAGATTCATGGATTCAGTCAGTTGATGTTTTAAACTAAATGATTCACAAATTATTATTCAACACAAGTTTGGTGAGCAGCAGGGCTCATCCTGCTTTTTGTTTTTGTGCATTATAATGATGAAATAACTTTGTCATGTCTGTGCTGGCCTTTGGAGAATTAAACCATCCTGTAGAAACTAGATATAAATGTCATATTTTCCAACATTGATATTTTTCTGTGTTTCAGACGACAATGAAAAGATAAAGAACAGTCTGTAAATCACAAGTTATCAATTCAAATGATTATTAAAGCCACAAGAGAAGCTTCCTGTTATTTGTACCACTCACCTGGTCATGTGATCCAGCTGTGCAGCCAATCATAACTGCCATCACTTTCTACTTTGATATTTCCATGGTGAATGGACTGATTCTTGTTTAACACGTTCATACTCTGATGGATGCATCGGAGAGGGTTAGTGTCTTGCTCAAGGATACTTTGTGTGCCAGCTGGAGCAGTCAGGGATTGAACCACCAACCTTCTGATCATTAGATGCCTTGCTCTGTCTCCTGAGCTACAGCCATCATCAAAGCTCTTTCTTAAATCCTCCCTGAGAGGAGCTCAAACACGAGGAAGAGACGAAAGTGAGGGAAGAGAGTGGACTCATTAGTAAAATGAAAAACAGCCAGCGTTGATGTTTAAGACAAGTGAGGTAACAGAAACACTATATATAGCAGCGGTCACCATGGCAACATCAATGTCGGTTGCTACGTATTGTACTGATCCTGATCTGTGAGCCTCATATCAGGATATGCTGTTGTTTGTATTTGTTTGCATTGTTACCATTTTTGTGTCTTTTTTAACAAACTACTTTTATCTTGCCATCGTTTGTCAGAGAGTCAAACTACATTTGGTTCATCTTTCTACAATAAAAACATTTCTTCATCTTAATTATTGTATGTGCAGAGTTGTAGTTACTCACAGTGACCACTGGAGGCGTGTGATCCTGATAGTTTCCCTGGAACCGTCCAGTTCATCCACATGAATGAAGCTGTTGGTGATTAACGCTCATCTGTACAACTTTAACAACAATATCAAACATTTAATCGCTCTGCAAACAGCTTGTCTGATGTATAAACTGTGTCTTAAAGGATCAAAGTAAATGTCACATTGAAAGCAGATTTCACTGTAATGTCCTCTGTTTGAAATATTCCAAATATAATCTGGCTTGGTAATGATTTACTCATATATTGTCCACGCAGACTAAAGCAGTAGGAGATGAGATGGAAAACAATTAGAAGAATCTTTACTCTTTAATGTCACAAATTCCTCTTTGTATGTAACATAACAACATACATGATACAGCTGCAGCAACTGAGGCGAGGAGAGAGGCAGCAACAAGAAAACTGGAAGAAGGAGACCAACAACACCACCTGTGGAAATCTTTCCCCAATCAAGCGTCATCATATCAGCATTTCATCAAAAGCACACATGCTCCGACCTGACAATGCAGAGCTGTGGCAAAATCATTGAAATCATTTATGAAACAAATGAGTGCATCAAAAATAAGAGTGGAGCTGCAATGAAAGAGAAGTGAACTTTCTTCAGTCAACACAAAGTTTTCCCTGACAGGTGACATTTAATTAAAGTGACTTTATCACCACACACACATTCAGAGGCAGTCTACAGGAGCAGAGCTGCAGCTATTCAGCAAATGTCTCCCTGCAATCCTCACTGCAACACCTACATGTGAAAATGAAACCACCTCTACTGTTCACACATGAAACGTCGTGTGAAGAACCAGTTTTCCTCAGATCTCTGTTTTAGTAACTCTGAAGTCTGAACTTTGGATTTTTGCATCCTGTTTGTACTGATAACTGTCAGTGGATGATTTTGATCCCAAAGAAATCTTTAACACACATGTAGTGATGGGACATGTGCACTGAAACAATGGTTAGGAAACAGAAATCGCCTGAGAATCTGCTCATGTTTAAGATTTCTTCTTTACAAACATTTTCTATGGCTGTTCCCAGTATGACCAGTGATACAAAGCATGGGAAATGGGGATTAGTTCATTCAGACAAATACACTTTTTAAAATGTAAAAATAAAGAAATGAATCAATAAAATAAAAAGTCAAAGAAATAAAAAATAAGGGTCTGAGGCGTCTGTCTCACTGTATCCATGGCAACAATTTACTTCCTGTTCCTTCATATCAGAACCACATCTTTGAAATCAAAACATTTAAGATTCAAATTCAACCACAGATGTGTTCAATTAGATATTAAATGAAGCAGTGCAATGTTTTTATCACTATCCAAGTTTGAACTCTAAGTAGAAGATTTAAAAAAGCAACACACACACACACACACACACACACACACACAGTATGCAGACATGATTTAGGTGATGATAACATAACGACTGCACAGACCCGTGGGATGATTCATGTCCTTTTTCTTACTCTATGCAATGATGAACTTCTTGCTTCAGGACCTTCTTGATGAATTTGTTTTCTAATCCACAGTTTTCTACCTGATCTGTGTGTTTGAAGTAAAATGTGTTGCTTCAAATGTAAAAGTTAAACAGACAGAAAGCATCAACGTGGACTTCAATCAGTGTTTTGTGTTCATACAGGTCAGCTGTTGCACACAGAGCTCCTGGATTTACACTGTGCCCTGGTTCCTGTGTTTCTGTATGTAGTTTAGTCTAAAGTGGATCCTCCTCATGCACAGACTGAATTATCTGTTCAACAATCAGCATTTCTGATTCATGGATTTCATTTGTTTTTGCTAGTTTTGACTGAGATTTCAACATATCTGTGGTGGCATCTGTTCAGTGTTGTGGAAGTTTTACAGCACTAATCTCACTTCACTCTGTAACATAACAGTGAACAATATTACTATTAGAAAGATTATTAGAGAAGCCACAATCAGATGATCCCCTATGAGGTGTCCTTGGTTATAGTGTGAAGTCATCTGAGGGGAGAGAGAAGAAAGAAACACTTCAGTGTTAATGAAAAAGTCATCAGTCTTCTTATGGGAAGAGACCTCCACCAGACCAAGACAGATAACCATCCAACACGTTCTCATCCCAAAACCTAACATACCGATGCCATGTGACAAATCGATGCCATGTGACAAACCGATGCCATGTGACAAACCGATGCCATGTGACAAATCGATACCTTTCGGTCTCCCTCTCTCTCTTGTGCTCCTGCTCCTGCCAAAAGCAAAGCAAAGCATCCACCCTTTTCTTACCGGCGTCGTGAATTGTTTGTCAACATCTACTCATCCTAACGTTGGTCCAGTCTTTGTCTCAGTGTCAAGTCAGTCAACACTTTAGTCCACATGGTCAGTCCAGTCACAGTCCAGTCACACACATCATGCACACACATTCACACTAGATCTTGCTGATAGTGGAGCCTCACGCACAAAGCATCAGAGTCTCCACCCTCATCAATATGAGCTCATTTATTTGTTCTTTCTTTTGTTTTTAGAAAAAGAGTTCTTTATGATCTTGGACTGGATTGACTCGCTGCAATCCTTTTAGACAGGAACTCGCAGGTTCCCACAGGTGACCTTTCCCTCAGCCCATTGTAATCTGGAAAAGCTCACCTTATATTTGCTCTCACAACAATGTTTTACAGCGCTGTTAATTCAATCTTGCAGGCCTGCTTAGAACAAAGAAGGAGGAAAAGAGAGCTGATTATTAGCTCATCAGAGCACAAAACATCATCACCAAAGGGGGCGACACCTGACAGTTTTCTCTAAGTGCACTGTTACAGAAATAATGAGCCGCTCCTCGACATGTCCATGTTTAGTAAAACTCCCTCTATTGAAATAAGAAAACAAGCCAAAGCTAACTGACAGAATGAACCCATCACTAAAACAACGACCCCAAAAATCTTCATCACAGAAAAGTTTTGCTTACTAATCGAACAATATGTTGTGGGAATTAGAACTTTCCGGGTCATAAAGCTTTTGCCCGACTCTTGGCTTAACTAATACTGACATAGTCTGAAATCAGACTTAAAGTCACTCCCTCTGTTCATTTAGGATAAATGTATCTATATCTGATTTAGGCTAAGTGCCTTTTGTTTAGATGAACTGCTGGACTTCCAGACCAGCAGGTTTAGGGAAGTCTTTATGGGGTCACACTCTGACCCCCCCCACCACACACACACACACACACACACACACACACACACACACACACACACACACACACACACACAGGCAAGGTACTCTTTGTTTGTATGTAGACGTCATATGTTAATGAACGTCATATGTATATTCATGTAACCTCAATAAAAGAGCAGTGTTACGGGGGAGCGGACGAGAGCAACTGGGGTGAAGCGAAGGAACGGCGTTTGTCCGGTTCTCTCCCGTGCACGGGAAACATGAAGAACTTTGCCTACTCGTGTCTTGCTTTGCTATGTAATTAAATTGTCCTTAACGTTCCAACGAATAGGTTTATGCTACAAACCTATCACTGAGGTTAACTACACAACCCCTCGCCACCTCCTTATACACAGGAATGAGTACAAAAGGGTTCGTACGGACGCATCAGCCGGCCGTCCTTCTGCTCGACACTGTTAGCTGAAAGATGATCGGATCATCCTCTGTCCTGTATTTAAGGCTGAGAGTCTTTGTCCAGTCTCTTTTCCACAGCTACTGTCCACAGCACTGATCCACCTGCAGCACAGCCCCACTCAGTTGTTTTATGATTTACATTGTGCACGTTTCCCTTCCACTGAGCTTACAAAACCTCTGACAGGAGAAGTCAGGCATGTGTTTCCCCCACCTCCCCTTTTAGGCAGTAATAAAATAGAAAACAAACAATCAAACAGGCTAAAGCTAGAGCACAAGCAAAGACAGCACCGGTGACTAAGTTCTCCCATACTGGACGTACGCTACCACGTGGGCTCAAACAGCAGCACATCAGCTCAGTTTACATACTGTTGACATCTTCATCAGAGGGTCAGCAGGGAGCGCTGCTGAACTGCAGTGGTCTCCACCAGAGTGACGGAGCAGGAATCACAAACAGCACAAACCCACCGTGTTGTTTCCACCCTGTTCAGGAGATCTGAGCCCCCATCCCTTTTTTTCATGTTGCAGCTCTGCACTGCAGGCCCTGAACGCCTCCCGGTTACCCTCAGTGTGCTTAGAGTTTAATTTACAACCGACGCTCACAGATCATCTGCAGGCAGGTGAACGAACCCTTAATGTGAGGATAATAGCAGAGCTGAGCTGAGGTCAGAAATAGTCAGGAACGGTGTCGACACAGTGAAGTCAGCTATTTGGGAATTTGTCTGATTATCAGTTTGGGGGGGTCGGTGTTAAATAACAAAGGCGGTGTAGGATGGAGAGAGGAGGAGGGAGGGAGCAGTGATGATATGAAGTCAGAATACACATGTGGCAGACATAAGGGGGTCAGACAGGAGCAGCATCAGTCTCTGCTCTGTTTTGTTAATAACGTAGAAAAATAATTTTGTACAATCAAGCTACATCGACGGACGCTTTACCTCACGTACCCTAAAATGAAAAAGTAGTGACAGTAAGATGGAGGCTGCACATGACACCATGACTGAGTTCACAGCTGTTGCTTTGATTCTAACGTTTAAGACTTTTGGCATCGACTCCGTTTTAATAAATGAGTGCTGGGAGGCGTCGTTTGACTTCAGGAGCTCCTGCGATGCTCCTGCGATGCTCCTGCGATGCTCTTACTCTGCGGGAGAAAACCAAAAACCAAAAGTAGCAAACATGGAGCGATATGACTCGTTTAGATTTTGGGAAACGTGCATCGACAGGTACAGTGTCCTTTTCCCCGCGTCTTTAAAAATAATTCATGCATAGATCCCCCACTGAGAAAACCCTTTTATATACTTTCTCCTTTGTACACATTTTATATAGAACTATATATAATATCATTTCTCTATATCTATATTTTCAGAAAAATTCTTTCCACACAATAAAAAACAACAATTAAACAAATGCTTCAAACAAAACAACAAAAAGAGAGAAGATGGAAGAAAGAAAATCACGACTGAGGCCAGTTTGGCACTTTGTCATGAGAACATGACAGAACTCTGTTAGTTGACGGTAAATAGCGAAACTCTATTTTTCTTTCTTTTCTTCTCCCTCGATGAGAAATGAAACACAGCAGTACTTACTGTGCTGGGGATCACGGTGATGGTGTTTGGCTTCATCAGCGGCACGTTGTCGGGGGCGCGGCGCAGCGCCAGGGTGTAGTCGGGAGGGCAGGCGGGCCGCAGGATGTCGTGGGGTCGCAGGGGCTCCATGTCGTGGTGAGCGTCGTGCTCCCAGTCCTTCATCTGCAGGGACATGATCTCCTCCTCCTGCCTGTGAGCCAGGTCGTTGGCGGGGCCGCCCCGCTGAGGGGACAGCCGGTGCCGGCGCATCTCGTGCCGCTTGTCACGCTTGTAGTAAAGGGCGGCGAAGGCCAGGATGTTGAGGAAGAAGAGCGACGCTCCAACTGCAACTGTCACGCTCAGTTCGGTGGAGTAGTCGCGGGTGTGTCTGGGAAAGAGGTCCTGGGGCGGGCGCTCTGAGCCCTCGGGCTCAGGATCTGATGGGAAGGTAGGGTAAGGATGACGAGTGGTTCGAGGAACGTTGTTTCTGGGCCTCATGGTGCCGGGGTCACGGCCTGCGGGGGAGCGCGTAGTGGTGGGAAAGAGCACGTCGTGCAGGCTGTGAAGATGAGGGACTAATTCCAGCCAAAAGGCCACTTTGTTAGCTCTGTAGTTGTCTCTGACACGAGGTTTCAAACCGATGTGAAGGTACTGCTTGTCCTTCCAGTTGAACTTGGTCCAGATGACCTCCTCGAAGCGGTTGGGCTTGGTATGAATGAACTCGGTGTCCTGAGGGACGGGCAGGTTGGGGTCCCTGGTGGAGCATAAAGGTTAAACGTTTCAGTTCAAAGTTATATTCAGTCTCCATTATAAGTAACATGTGGAATCAATACACTGAATACAGACAGGAGGCCCATTCTCTGTGCAACCTTTAAACTATCTAAGACCAACCGGCTGCTCTGGGATCTGGATGCTTTTGGTGAACCAGTATGTTCAATTCTTCAAAGCCACACGGAAATTAAACTAGCAACCCAGATTCAAGTATTCAAGATGACTAGAAGGCTATCAGTGAACATACAGTAACGTGTACAGTTTACACTACTGTGACATGAGGCCTACCCAGTCTTTGCGAAGTTAGTCCAGTAAGTCATGACCACAGCGCTCAGCATCACATCGTTCTTGGAGAAGTTGCACGGGAGCAGGTCCGTGGCACCGATCATCGGTACGCCGAACACGTAAGGTATCTCGTCTCCGTGCGCGGCGTCGGCACTCGGGCCGCGTCTCGGTGTGGCAGTGGTGGTAGAACGTGTAAAAGTAAACTGGGGACTGAAACTCAGCATGGAGTTTGGCAGTGGCCACAGCTGGTGCCACCCACTGGTGGTCCGTAAACAAGGCCAACAGAGTCTTCCGCCGCATGTCGCCGTTGTCCCTGTCCGCCCAGTCTGTGTACATGAACTTAATGGTCTCCCTCAGGATGTCTTTGCCTGGTGAAGAAGCACAGGAGGGGACAAAAGGAGGGGGAAGAAAGATAAAAGTGAAAACTGCTAAGAGTAAAGTAACAGCAGTGCAAGACATTTTTTAAGAGATCGGTCTGATCAACAGATATGAAACCAAAGCAAATGTTGGTGAGATGAACCAAGAGCCAGGAAGCGAGTGAGAAATCTAGAGAGGAAAAAAAGTCTTTCAGATAACAGAAGGAGTGACAGGCAGCAGAGAGGAAGCATGACTGCATTATCCAAACATGTCTGTACTGTGACTGTGGTCCGGCTGTGAGGGGTTCGCAGTAGGGCTGGGCCATATTATACCGTTCACGGTAATACCGGTATAATGTTAGGCAACGATAGGAAAATGAAATATCGCGATAGAATGGGAGTAAAACGCGCATGCGCAGTGCCTTTGTTTTCATACGCACATGGCCGATTGTTGAGTGAAACAGATGAACCAGAATTGGTTTGTAAAAATGGTGCAACTTCCGTGATGTGGAACTGGTTTGGTGTTTGTCCGTCAGATACACAACAAAGCACATTTTTTTGCAGAACATGCAAGCGGCCGTCGTTATTGTCATATTTGTCGGACTAAGATGCTCTTAAATCTGGGAGTAATCTGGGTCCTAAACTCCGTATTCTTCAGGTCAAACAACACTGCAGCATCACTTAGAGTTAAAAACTGTCTAAATTCTTTCATCTTTAATAAAACGATCAGCATTGCTGCTTTACCAGGTGTAACTATGAAGTTTAACTTCCAGGCATCCATGAAAACAAAAGTTATTACATTTAACGGAGTTAGAAGTTAGCAGGAAGCTAGCGGAAGTTAGCTCGCTAGTTTCGCTAGTTACCTAAGCATGATATTGCATGTTCTGACTGAGAGATTTCTGAAAAAAATCAAACGTACAGCTCTGCTATCACTTCCAACATAAATGAAGACAGGAAACTAAACAGCAGTGACGTTTGTAGGGTTACTGAAGTTGGGCTAGCTGGTATATAATGATGTGCTACGTGATCGCTAGCGACACAGCTATGTTAGCATAACATAAACAGTGAAGCTGGAGGACGAACACTAACACTTTTCCACTTATAAAAGTTAACGTGAAGGTTCTTCATGGTTAGAAACAAATGCAATCGCATGGCAGGATGCTGTAAACGGACCAAACTTCAGTCAGGAGAACAACTGAGATAATCCATCCACAATACGAGGTTAGTCATTAATATACTGCAACAACATGGGAATAGAGCAGCTGCCAGAGAATTCAACATTAATGAATCAATGGTATAGAAGTGGAGGAAGCAAGAAGAATGAGTTTAATAAAGTTTGATTTATCTGACTGCTTTGTTTCGCTTAATGTGCCTTATAATCCTGTGCACCTTATGGTCCGAAAAATACGTACTGCACACTGCAGTTTAATGTTACAAAGCACCTCTTTTTAACTTCAGTGGATATTATACATGGTTATGCTCAGGATATGTCAGCCCATTTCTACTGGAAATGCCTTTTGGTTAAACTTTCAGCAAGGAATTTGCATTTGCACTGTTACATTTTTATAAAGCTTTAATGTACATAAAAACCAGCTTCTTGTTTAAGTGAAAATAAATGGAAGGTTGTCTTTTTGCGCTAGTAATGTTGTGGAGTTGTATTTTGTCTCGCATCAATTATATCGTCGGTTATATCGTTATCGCAAATTTTCAAATATATATCGTGATAAATATTTTTGGCCATATCGCCCTGCTCTAGTTCGCAGGCCGATCTGTCAGAAACACCGACACTGAGATTGGGAGCCCACTACCTGGGGGATGATAGCATTACTGCCCACAGAGCCTCAAAGGTTAAGGCGCAGACACGCCGTGATGTGGATGAGTGGCTCTCTTTAGCACGCTTGTCTTG
Organism: Mchenga conophoros; assembly: GCF_057382185.1. Taxonomy (NCBI): domain Eukaryota; kingdom Metazoa; phylum Chordata; class Actinopteri; order Cichliformes; family Cichlidae; genus Mchenga; species Mchenga conophoros. The sequence goes on along the minus strand of NC_140528.1, from coordinate 21,641,932 downwards.
TTTGATGCACTTCACTGGGCTCACATGTTACTGATTCCATTCTTTACTCGCATGTTTTAAACGCTTAAAGCACTTTCACAGGTTTTGATATTCTTTTGAAAATTCATGTGAACTCAAGCTGTCAGAATTGTAATGTAAGCTTTGATAATTGTCCACATTTGTCATTTTGACGATTATCCATTTATTTTAATGAATACAGCAAACAGAAAAAAACGAACAAATCAACAAACGCGGCTCCTAATGAGACAAAACCTGATGATGCTGCAAAATGCAGTTAAGTGAGAGGAGGCTGTAAAATGGAATAACTGAAAAAGTGGCAGTGTACAGAGGTGGCGTCCTCACCCTCTGGGTAGCCGTAGAGGTTGTCAACAAAGCTGGAGATGGTGTAGTCGAACGCCGCAGCTGAGATGCCGTCGTTGTCCTCACTGTCGTCCACAAACTTCAGCCCCTCTCCCTGGTTCACTCCTATCAGGATGTCATAGTTTAGGAGCTCCCCCTGGTGGAGCAAATAAGGAAGAACATGCTGAGTGCTGGAACAGAGCCTGTGTGCATCACAAGTCTACAACAGGAAGTGCAGCTGAAGCACAGCTTTGTGAATTGGCAGCATTTCATTTCCCAGTAAACAAAATAAAGATTAGCTGTTGCCATGAAATTCCTACTATAAACTGTAAATACTGCAATATATGCAGGGTTCATACACATTTTTAGGGTCAAATTCAAGCACTTTTTAAGCACATTCAAGGTCAATTTTCAAGCTTTTCCAGCACATTACCAAAAAAGAAGCATGTTTCACTTTGCATCACCTCAGTAAGACCTTGTAAAAATTTAAACAAATCATCTGAGGTCGATTTAAATGTCTTTTGTTCCCCTTTTGTTAAAAGAGCAGCACACAAAAATACAGAAAAAGGAAACGGTTGCCTTACATGCATATAGTGTACAAACTCAAAAAAACACATTCCTCTTAAAAATTAAGATGTGTAAATGTGAACAAATCAACTTGTTAGAGATCTTCATCTCCACTGTAAATAAACAACAAGCCAGAGAACAAGAAAACTGCACCAAACACCACAAACACCAACAAATTAATGTCTTCTCATCAGACATTGAAGCTTCTTTCCTGTGTGACATAAAAAATAAGAGACAGATGTTTGTTTTGTCTTTTTAACTAGTTAAGCACCCACGTTCAGTCATCCACCCATTCACGCACACATTCACGCACTGGTGATGTAGCTACAGCCACCCTGGGGCGCCACCAGGCCCTCTGACCACCACCAGTAGGCAACGGGTGAAGTGTCTTGCCGGGTGAAGTGTCTTGCCGGGTGAAGTGTCTTGCCCAAGGACACAACGACCGAGACTGTCCAAGCCGGGGCTCGATTACAAGGCGAACTCCTAACTCTTGAGCCACGATCGCCCAGTGGGGACATGGGGACATTTCAATTTCCAGCAGGAAGCTCCCCCTTTTTGTTAAACCCTTTAGATCAGGGGTCGGCAACCTGCGGCTCTTTAGTCCTTATAGTGCGGCTCCGCGTGGTTTGGGGAAATAAATTAGCTGAAGTGTATTTTATTTATGTTAGTTCTTTTTTTAACTTGTAGTTCTAAATTGGAAGATTATTGTGATTTTGCAATATACAAATAAAATTATATTTTCTTATTTTTTCATCGCTCAAAATAAGCGTCACACTCGCGGAAGCCGGTGTACCCGGCGAAACGCCGTGCATTTATCGAGCCTTTCAACCCCAGATAGGCCAATTATGGCTCTTTGGCTCTTTGGGTCTTAAAGGTTGCTGACCCCTGCTTTAGATGAACAGAGTTTTTTAATTAAATACATAATCTTTAATAAATGTTCTCTTTTATAAAAAGTAGGATAATTAAAAAAACTTTTATTATACCTCTATTGCGTAGAAAAAAAACTGTCTTGTTTTCTGTCGTCTGTTATATAATATTAGGGATGTTTGTGACAATTAATTTCTTAATCGGCTGGACTAACCAATAGTCCACAACCAGGAAACACTGAAATTTTACGTTAAGTTTGAAAACAGTTTAAAAAAAAATACCCCATTCCAAAATGTCTTGTGACAATCTCATTGGCTTAGGGAGTGATGATGTCATAGATCTTAAGAATCTTAAGTCCTTTGATGTTTTTCCTTAAGTAGGGGTGAGAAACAGCAAGTTTTAGTTCGTTTCAGCAGCATCTGTGTTTGCAGCCTACAAAACGTTCACCACAAGCTCTTCAAAGTCATCGTATAGAAACTCCAACATGTTTCCAAGAAAAAAACAACCAATTCAAAAAGATTACGCCGCCTCTCCTTCCTGGCGTGGCCGGCCAATTTCCCCAAATGGCGTGTCATCCTTCCAAAGGGCGTTAGAGGAGAGTAGGAAGGAAAACTACCTTCTCCAGAAAAAAATGCAACAAATTGAAGAAGAGAAACTTCAACTGGAGGACAAATGTAGACGAATGGAAGCCCAAAATAAAGAGCTGGAAGACAGACAACAGCGCCAGCCGGACATAAAAATTATTAATGAGGGCTGGGGAATCAAGTTTGCTCAGACCCGAGAGCAGATTGTGCACCTCATTAAAGAAAACAGGCAAAAGAGTGCAGAACTAAAAGAAATGACCAACCAGCTCCAAGACAAGAAAACGATGACTGATAAGATACAACGGGATCTCCAATACATGGACCGAAAAAATCGGCTCCTCCAAAGACAGCTCCATGAAGCTGTGGAAGAAAAGAAAGAATTCCTCCAACAGAAGGAAGAGCAGGACAAAAAGCAACGAGACATGCAGCACGAACTGAAGAGCATGCAGGAAAAATACCGCATGCTGAAAGAAAGCCTGGATGAAACACTGCGCCAAAATAAAGACCTTCTTCAACAGAAAGAGCAACAGCAGGAAAGACTGAAAGAAGGAAAACGTATCGTCCAGGACTTTGAGTCTAAAAATCTAAAACTGCAAGAGTTTTGTAATCAGCTGGAGGACAAAGCAACTAAAGTGGAAGAAGAAAAGGACAAACTGGAGAAACGCTGCTCACAGATGCAGAGAAGGATCGATCAGATAGCGAGAAACAACTCCGAGCTCGTTAAGGGGATTTTGGTGGAATTCAATAACTTGAAGCGTGAAAACACTCAAATGCAGGCGCAAAAACAACAAGAAGACAAAATACATGAAGACCTGCAGCTCACGCTCCAAGAAATCCAGAAAAGAAACGAGCAGTTAGAAGACAAGCACAAAGAGGTCCAACAGAGAAATGCAGACATGCACAAGGACAAGCTGATACAGGAGGCAACATCCAAACAACTCAAAGACAAGCTTGAAGAACAACAAGCAACATTGGAAGAGGTGGAACAAAGATGTGAGAAACTTGAAGAACAAAACGCAGAAACCATCGATGAGCTGAGAAATCTCATCCTGGAGAAAAAAGCGCTCGTGGAAAAGTGCATGAAAAAAAAGAAAAAATGGTTCCACTTGTTCCGGAGGAGAGACGCTACTGCTTCCTCACCTGATGTAGCCTCGTCTTGCTCCACCTCTGTTAACCCCCCCAACCAGTCCCGGCCGTTGACTGTCCCCTCCTGAGCCTGGTTCTGCCGGAGGTTCCTGCCCGTTTAAAGGCAGTTTTTCCTCCCCACTGTCGCCAACTGCTTGCTCAGAGGGGATTGTTGGGCTTTTCTCTCCTCTGCCTTGTTTCTTCATTTACTTGTTTAACTTTTTTCATTATTACTTCATTTTACCTTGTTTCTTCATTTACTTGCTTGTTTAACTTTTTTCAACTTATCTAAATAATAAACCAATTAAATTTATCCTTTGAGTATTTTTCATCTCATCTTTACAGAATCTTTCCAAAACATTTTCAAACATTCAGATCTGTCTTTTATTTTCTTCTTGAAGCCTCATAAATGGTGAACTAAAAACCCGGAACATGGTTTGAAACATAGTTTCAGCTGAAACTGGCATAACATGCTGTGTGTGTGTGTGTGTGTGTGTGTGTGTGTGTGTGTGTGTGTGTCAGGATATCACTAGTTAGGTCATCATGTTTAGACTCATTCACTCCAAAATTATTTAGGCCAAATCTTTAAAACAGTGTCATTTCATACACATTTTCAATTCACTTCAATCGCACAAATGCAGAAATAATTATTTGCAGTATCTTATTTATTATGAGAATGTCATGCCTGATCATTTGTACCTACACCACCAAAAATGGGGGCAAAAGGGAGGAGATCATGTTTAATCGGTTATAAGAAAAGGTCAGAAATATAAGTGCCGACATGAGCAGCGTCCACAGAAACCTCTGACTCTCAGCTCAAAGCTCATATAAACCATTTCTACAACCAGCAAACAAACAAAGACACCGAACAGTTAAAAGAGCAGTGACGTCACCACGAATCTGTGGTCAGGTAATATCCATGTTTTGATTGATGATTTTCTGGAGTTAAATGTGAACCGAAGCATATTTTGGGTGTTATATGCTATTAAATACTTTTTAATTTATTTAAAAGTATTTAATAGCATATAACACCCAAAACATGCTGGGTGTGGAAAGAAAAAAATCAGAATTTCCTCTGTTTGAGTCACAGTAACTTTGACATAGTAACATTTGCAGTAAGTCCTAAATGTTCACCTTTAAAATCCCTCCCTCTGTTCATTTTGCCCACATCATGTTTCAGTGGTTGGCCTCAGGTTCTTCAGCTTCCTGACAGTCTGAAGTCAGCTGACAGAGTTTCACCTGCTAAATACACAGAAAATCTTGTTAAAGCCGCACAGTTTGCCCAACAGTAATATTCCCATTAAGCCCTTTCTAAACACTTTATAACAATGTGTCATCACTAAATTATAAACTTCTTCTCCAGATCTGCACGACTGCACTTAGTCACAGACTTTATTTAATTGTCCTGCGGCTGCTATCATATATTTTACCAAACAGTTCTTCTCACACAGTCACAGATATATTTCTCTCAATGCAAACTTCACTCATGTCTCAGACAGGAAACTTGAGTTTTTCTTTTTTTTCTGTCCCCACTCATTCAACTAATTTGCATATTGAGTCACATCTCGAGAAGTTGCCCTGACAACAGAAATGCATATTCAAAACATTGCTGCGTAATTCAATTATTAGTCTTTTATTTTTGTTTCTACAGTCGTCACTTCTTTTGCTCAATCAGCTGGAAACCACTTCTAATTCACTATTTTAAACCTGCTTTAAGCTTCTAATCCCTGGTTGGTCCTCCCAGTCTCTTTTTCCTTGTCACAAAAGTCGCTCTATTGTCCTGCAACTTCCTGAGTTATTCCTCAGCTTCAGCCTTTAAGTGTGTTAAATCTACACCATTCAGCATTTATGTCATGTATTCACATTCATGAGTGTAAGCATGTCTTCATTGCGTGTATGTTGTGTGTTCATATTAATATTGAGTGTAAGCTGGTCTTCGTTGCCTCGATGTGTTTTTATAATCAGATTTAATTCCTGCATCTTTGCGCTGAACTGTGGATTCAAACTGTCTCACTTCTGATTCTCTCCAAAAACAATTTCACATGTGACAATTTCTACATGTGTGTTTTATATTTTTCTATTCATTTATGTATTATTAGTTCATTTATTTCTTTATCTCTCTCTCTCTCTTACTTTTTTTATTTACCTTTCTGTTGCGATGCTCTGGATGTTTCTAAACCCCACAAATGCAGTCTCACTGTTCAACCCAATTTTCCTATGCTGGCATCCTGGCAGCTGCACGCTTGACTTTTCTCAGTTCATGGGCAGTTATTTTGCGCCTTGGTTTTTCCACACGCTTCTTGCGACCCTGTTGACTATTTTGAATGAAACGCTTGATTGTTCGATGATCACGCTTCAGAAGCTTTGCAATTTTGAGACTGCTGCATCCCTCTGCAAGATATCTCACTATTTTTGACTTTTCTGAGCCTGTCAAGTCCTTCTTTTGACCCATTTTGCCAAAGGAAAGGACGTTGCCTGATAATTATGCACACCTGATATAGGGTGTTGATGTCATTAGACCACACCCCTTCTCATTACAGAGATGCACATCACCTAATATGCTTAATTGGTAGTAGGCTTTCGAGCCTATACAGCTTGGAGTAAGACAACATGCATGAAGAGGATGATGTGGACAAAATACTCATTTGCCTAATAATTCTGCTCTCCCTGTAGACTTTTGTCTTATCGCCTTAACCTCCATGGTCTCAAATTCTTTCAGGATATAATTTCTTTTAACCGGATTAGGGCAAATTTCATTTATCAAAATATTCCTGATCACTTTGTTTGTAAACCTGCTGTCACCAAATTCAACTCCAGCTATGCAGAGCTGCCTCAGTCCAGGAGAAATTTTAGAGTGCACAATATCTTCTTTTATCATTGATCTCAAAGGGACTGGGATGGCTTTCACTGGGGATTTATATCTCTTAGCAGTACATCTTACATCAAATTTCTCACAAAACGTCTCATGTTTTAGTAAGACCCCATTATCATCCATAAAATGAGCTACAGCCCAAATCCCTTTAGATCTCCATTCATCCACGTACACAGATTTCCTACACAAACGGATATACCTGTTGTTCCATATAGGGGTGTTGTGAGGAGTAAAGCTATGTTTATAGATTAATTTCCAGTAGAGACGGACCTGCTGATGGAAAGCTGAGAGTTTAACAGGTAACGAACTGCAATCAAAGTCACAACGTAACAAAAAGTCTATTCCACCCATTTTGCCAAAAATCACATTGGGAATAATGTTCCAAAAGGAATTTTTGTTCCTAATGAAAGATCTTAACCATTTCAATTTTAGTACACCATTCATAACATCAAAGTCAGTGGCATTAGCCCCACCCTCTTCATAATTCTTAATCACATCATTTTTCTTTATATAATGACATTTGTTCCTCCATATGAACCTAAAATTAAGAGTATTTATAGATTTAATTAGTTTTGGAGATATGGGCAGAGAAAAGGCTGGATAGATGAGTCTGGACAGACTGTCCATGTTGGTTAGCAAGCTTCTCCCAAACAGAGTTATGTCCCTTTGCAGCCACATGTTTAAAATTGACTTACACTTTTCTATATTGGTACAGATATTCTTATTTTCTGTTGATGTCTTATCCTTGCAAATTACAATGCCCAGATACTTCACCTCTTTTTTGATCTGCATATTATTTATTGCTTGCAGGGGACACTCATGCAGAGCTAGAATTTTGCATTTATTAATATTCAGCTGTAGGCCAGAAGCTTTGGAGAAATGGTTGATCGCCTGCAAGGCTAAAGGAATCTGGTCCTCATTTTTTAGAAACAGGGTGGTATCATCTGCCAGCTGACTGATTATTATCTGTTCACCCATCACAGTTAACCCCTTAATGTGACTGTTTTTAATCAAAATAATTCCTCTGACACAGAAGACCTACATTCCTGGTTTAATTCTTGCTGTCAAAAAATCATGGACTCTGTGGCTCCTTTAAAAACCAGGCAGCTTAAGGCTAAACCTGAGCCTTGGTTTAATGAGAGCAGTCGTGCTGTTAAGAGGGAATGTCGTCGAGCAGAACGGAGGTGGAAAAAGGATAAACTGCATGTATCATTTCAAATTCTCAAAGACTGCTGGCATCGCTACCAGAACACTGTTAAAGAGGCAAAAAGGGAATATTTTGCAAATATTATTTCTTCCAACTGTCATAACCCACGTGTGTTATTTAGGACCATTGACACTGTTCTTAATACTCCTTTGAATGTCTGTTTGGAAGTTTCTCCTGAGATTTGCAATGATTTTCTGAACTTTTTTATTGAAAAGGTTGTCACCATCAGGGCTCTTATCACAGCTCCTGACTCTGACCCCTCTGTCTCTGTACATGATGTAGTGGGTATTGGTGGCACTGCACTCAATTGGTTTAGGTCTTATTTGTCAGATAGAACTTTCTTTGTCAGCCTTCTCGGTTACGAATCGTCTTCTGCTCCTCTGTCATGTGGTGTCCCACAGGGCTCAATTTTAGGGCCACTGCTCTTTTCTCTGTATCTACTGCCTCTGGGTTCTATCCTTAGAAGGCATGGGATCTCATTTCACTGTTATGCCGATGACTGCCAAATTTATTTGACACTAAAACGCAAGGATGCCATCTCCATAAAACCTCTCTTGACATGTCTAGATGACATTAAAGCTTGGTTGGCTCGAAACTTTTTAAATTTTAATAAAAAGAAAACAGAAGTGTTGGTGTTTGGACCCAGTGGTCCCTGTGAGTCCTCCTCTGTTGTTTTAGGATCCCTGGAAGTCTATTTTAAATCTGTTGTTACTGACCTTGGTTTTAAGTTGGACAGTGATTTTAAATTGGACAACCAAATCAGAGCAGTGGTGAAGTCCAGTTTTTATCATTTAAGGCGACTGGCAAGACTAAAATCTTTTCTTTCGAGGCAGCACCTTGAAACAGTGATCCATGCTTTTATTTCTTCCCGCCTGGACTACTGTAACTCACTTTATGTGGGGGTCAGTCAGTCATTGCTCTCACGTCTGCAGCTGGTTCAAAATGCGGCTGCACGACTCCTAACAGGAACTCGAAAAAGAGAGCATATAACCCCCGTGCTGGCCTCTCTGCACTGGCTGCCTGTGTCTTTTAGAGTTAATTTTAAAATTCTTATGTTTGTTTTTAAATGTCTACACAGTCTTGCCCCGCCTTACCTCTCTGAGCTTCTTCATCCCCACATACCCTGTCGGTCTCTCAGGTCAGCTGACCAGCTGCTCCTGGAGGTACCGAGATCCAGGAGGAAGCTCAGAGGGGACAGGGCCTTCTCTATTGTGGCTCCAAAATTATGGAATAATTTGCCCATGCATGTTAGAGAGGCCCCTTCACTGTCCACTTTTAAATCACGTCTTAAAACCCACTTTTATTCCTTGGCTTTTAACCTCAGTGAGACTTAGTTTCTTTTTTAATGCAGTAGTTATTTAATTAATGATTTCACTCTTTTATTTGTTTTTTATTTATATCTCATGTAATTTTATTTTACAGTTCCAATGTACAGCACTTTGTGTCAGCTGTGGTTGTTTTAAAGTGCTTTATAAATAAAGTTGATGATGATGATGATGAAAATAGACAACAGCTCAGCAACCATGATGAACAGAAGTGGTGAGCTGCTACATCCCTGCCTTATCCCTCTATTAACCTCAAACCTTGAACATGTACCATGTTCTAGCAAAACAGAGCTGTTAATGTCATTATATAGCATCTCTATAACATTGATAAATTCCTCTCCAAAACCAAAAGACTGCAGAGTTTTTAATATGAACGTATGTTCAACTGAGTCAAATGCTTTGTAAAAATCCAAGAACAGGATGTACCCTCTCTCTTGGATTAATTCACTGTATTCAAGGAGATCCAAAACCAGCCTAATATTGTTATGAATTAGTCTTCCTTTCAAAAAACCTGATTGTGTTTCACTGATAATGTTTGAGATGCCTTTCTTTAGCCTCTCAGCTACAGCTCCAGACAGGATCTTATAGTCAGTGTTTAGTAAGGTGATGGGTCTTAAATTGTCTAAAATTCTTTTATCCTTACTTGATTTAGGGATCAGGGTTATCAGCCCTTGTTTCGTGCTCGGCATCACTTCTTTTTTCTCTATCGATTCCTTTAATGCATCAAACAATAAAGTTCTTAGGTCCTTCCAGAAGAATTGATAAAAATTAGTAGTGAGTCCATCTGTCCCTGGGGACTTGTTTAATGCCATTTTCATGACCACCAAATCCAGTTCCTCAATTTTAAGCTCTGAATCACACAGATCTTTGAACGGCTTGTCAATACATGGGATGAGATTATGAATCTTATCAAAGAAACTATCAGAATCAGCTGCTGAATATTCTGAGGAGTACAATTTGGAATAAAAAGTGAAGACTTCTTTTCCAATCTTTCTGAAATCTTTACATTCAGTCCCATTTATCAACAAGCTTGAGATTAGATTTCTCTGCTGTCTGCACTTTTCCAGCTTACTAAAATATGATGAGTTCTTTTCACCTGCCTCAATCCACTTGGCTCTCGATCTTATAAAGGCACCCTGGGCTTTCTCTAGGTAAAGATCGTCTAATTTAGTTTGTAACTCCATCAATTTATTCTTTTCTTGCACGTTTAGTTTTTCTTTACTACAGCACTGAGTTATTTCACGAAGTAAATTACTTTCATATTCCCGTTTTTCCCTGTTCAGTTCTTTGCAGAATTTTATAGTGAATTCTCTGATTTTGAATTTAATAAGTTCCCATTTCTGTATATTACCCACTACTGAGTCATCATTTTTTATATCTGTAATTTTATGTCTAATTTTATCACAATACTTGTCCTTATTTAAAAGGCTGGCATTAAATTTCCAATATCCCCTGCTACTACGTTTCATCCTTGTTGGTTCTAAGACAAGATTAGAGCTGGGCGATATAAGATTTTTTCATATCACGATATGTTTTTTTTATTTCAGGCGATAACGATATCTATCACGATATAAGCCAAATAACTATATTTGTAAGATTTAAATGTGCCGTTGCTCACAAGTAAAATGTGAAATAATCAGCAGCTTGTTTTTATTTAAATATTTATTTCCCATAATAAGTTCAACAGGGTAGATGTACTTAAGGAACATGAGACTTTTTCAGATAAATAAAGGCAAATATTGCAAACTACACAAAAGGCAGCCGCTAAAGCGTTTAAGTTTCAAAATAGGACAAACGAAACAGACTAAATTGTCAATTCCACTTAGAAACAAAATATTAATTCTAAAAATAAATCTTAGTTTGTTTTACAGAAGAACAGACAAAACTGACTAACTTTTGTCAATATCAAATAAACTGAGAACTAAAAGGAAATTCTCAATCTCTCCTTGTTGTATAGCTGAGCTTTTCAAACAATTTTAACAGTTACTTTAGTCTGACAAAAGCCGAATGACGAATTAGCGCTTCCAGTCAGAGACTGAGGCTACGTCCACACGTACACGGGTATTTTTGAAAACGGAGATTTTCCGTTTTCGTTTTAAAAAATAATCCCGTCCACACATAAAGGCAGAAATGAAGGAAAACGCTGCTATGAACATGCCAAAGCAGCAGGTGGCGCTAGATTCCTAACCGTGCAGAAATGTTGGCCAATCAGAAGTCTAGAAGCCTCGGTGGGAAAAAGTAAACAAAGCTGGGGCATAGAAGCAGAACCGAGTCGTATGTGTGGACGGACAGTAACTGTGTGTATATGTAAGCATTTAAACACTGCAGAGAGTAGAATTAACAGTATTGTAGAAATTCATTTCACCGAAACAATAACGTGGCGCACAGTGTGACGCATGCACCAGTTTATTGTATTTCCAGACTTGCTTTCGGCACAATTTACAGTGCACGCTACTCTGTTTTTTGTCAGACTTGAAATAGCCGAAATACCTTCACACTACGGAGCTTCTGTGGCTCTTCCGTTCGACAATCTCTCCGGCATTGGAACCATCATCTGTTTTCTCTTCGGTCACGCTCGGTTGATTTTTCTAGTCGGCACACTTATTTCCTCCATTACCCGCTGGCTGCTTCCCAAACAAACACACGTGCGGCTTGGCACTTGTGCTGTACGTAACAAGTCACGCGACGTGACGCTGCGGCTGTGATTGGTTCGGCTCTGCGTTACTTAATTTGGATTGGCTGACCTTTTTTTTTTTTTTTTTTTTTTAAAGAGGACAAGAGCGGCGAGGTCTATCGCGATAGCTTAATTTCTCTATCGAGTAAAAGTTATATCGCGATACATATCGTTATCGTTCTATCGCCCAGCTCTAGACAAGATCAATGAAACAGTGATCAGATAGGGGTGCTTTGGAGATTTTAGATGGTGAAGTACACCTCAAAATGTCATCGCTCACTAACCAATAATCAATTCTTGACCTGCTTTCTCCATTAGGTTTAAACCATGAATAATTCTTAACTCCAGGATTCAAACTTCTCCAAATGTCTGTAAAATTATTATCACTAGAAAAGTTCTCAATAATGTTATTCTGTTGCCTCCTTCCTAAGCGAGGAGGCCATCTGTCCATCCATTCATCTGAGGTCATGTTCCAGTCTCCTCCTACTAGGATGTAATCTGTGGGGTACATAACTTTAAACTCTGAAATAACATTTGTTAGATTTTCCAATAGATGTTTATTTTGACCTTCGTTATTATGTCCATAAAGATTTGTAACAATTAGAAATATACCTTCGCTCTTCAAGCTGCAGTTGACCAATGACCCTCACTATCAGCTTTATATGTTATAATCTCCCCTGGGAACTTATTAAAACAAATCGCCACACCTCCAGATCTGTTAGATCCACGACTGAAAAGAATCTTGTCTCCCCACTGATTAGCCCAAAAGGTAACATCGGCATCCACAGAGTGAGTCTCTTGTAAAAACAGACAGTGACATTTTTGCCCCTTGCAAAATAAAAAAAGTGCCTTTCTCTTAACAATTTCCTTCAAACCCCGAACGTTTAATGAACCAAAAGAAATTTTTGAGTGAACCATAATAAGAGTATGCTAAGAAAATAACTTTTTTTTAAAAAGAAAAGAAAAATATATAAACATGAGTTTAAATTGTAACACTTGTCACCAACTCAGTGACTAATAACCTTTAACTTTAAGTAGAACTCTTTTGTCCCATTAATAATATTCCACTGTATACAGTCTTACATCAAGTCTTTCATTCAACGTCGATGATCCTCCGTCCTTCGATGTATCCATGAGGACCCCGGAAAAGGGCCCGTTTCCCAGCCCGTCTGGCTTGTTCAATTTGCGGCCACAGCCGCCTCCTCTCTTCCCAGTCCTCCCGCGGCAGTACCTCAGCGAAGTGGAAACCGCCGTTCTTACAGACAGCCGAATCTTTGGTGCGACGCCAAATCTCCTCTTTCACGTGTCTCAGAGCAAACAGAATGATGATATGTCGGACCTTGTTCTCAATCTTCTTCCCAACTCTATGCACCACATCCACAGATTCTTCAAGCTTTGATATCATATCAGGTGCGATCTTGCCAAGAATTCCAATAACCAGCGATCTGACACCTTCATCTCTTTTCTCTTCTAATCCTTTAATCCGGAGGCACCACCTCATTTTGTACCTTTCTTGCTCTCACACTCTCTCCTTGAGATCGTAGTTATCTTTGGTCAACTGCTCGTTTCGTCTCTCCAACTCTTTAACCTTTTGTTTACATTCTTTCACCTCCTCCGAGTTGAACTGAACCGCTTTGGCTAGGCTGGCTAGCATCGTACTAGCTTGCTTGCATTGCACACTCAGGTCAGCTAGCTGCTCGTCCACTCTTTTTTCAAGGTTTTTTCTTCGTAGTCATGATCCGTTCCTTCTCTGCTGTCTTCCTTTCCATCACATGGCGATGTTGTTTCTTGTTTTTTGAGGTCGAGTTTGAATTTAGCAGGTTTAACTATACTTGGGGCAGTCATTTTACTACTTTCGAGTGGAAACAATAACGAACACAAAGTAAATTCTGGGACAAGTTCAACGAGCTCCTAATTCGTGCGACTGCTCAACTCGCCATCTTGCACCACCGTCTCACTACTAGATGAACTTGTGACACACATCTGCAGCAGAGGCTGAGTGGCTGCTCTCACACCTGGAGCATCCAAATCGACCCACAAACACGCTGAAAGATGCAATGCCATCAATGTGGATTGTCAAGACTGAGAGACCTCTTCCCTCTGACCCCTCCCCAAACCCTCAAACCCTCCTACCCACCTCGACATACAAACTCTGTGTGGCTTCACGTGTTCTGTTGATGTTTACATGATCGAAATAACTTGAACACAAACACAAACAAACAAAGAGGAAGACCGCACCGGAAGGAAACAACTACAAGTCCCAGCATCCTCTGTGTTTAGGGAGCAGCAGTGAAAGTGAAAGCAGGAGGAGGAAGGTGGAGCTGAGGCAGGTGAGTGTTAACATGAATATGTTTCTTCTTATGACATAAAATAATTCCACGCTGTTCGTGTCTGTGGGTGAAATGTGAGGCCGGTCGGCTCCTCTGAGCGCTGGTTTCCTGTAAGTAGAGAGGAAGTGAGTTTAGCTGAGCCTCCGTTTAGTGTGAGAGAGCAGGAGGAGAGTGAGAGCTGTGCTGAGGCAGGGTGAGTGTTAACACCGCTCTGACATTACTGTGTCTCTGTGGCGGGAACAACAGGCTCCGTCAGTGGAGGCAAAAATAATCAGACTTTGGTTTTTCAAAGGAAACAACTTTATGTCGGAAGTTCCCGCACGCTCATTGGATAACGATGTGTCAATCTCGAGCTATTAGCCAATGAGCGTGCGGATTCACAGAAAGACCCGCCTTTATCACGGGACTTTAAAAACTACAATGGCGACAGAAACTCCGTGAGTGGAGTTCAGGGTGACGTTATGAAACTGTGACGTTTGAGCCACTTCCCGTTGAACGTGAAACTGATGGTTTCTGGTGTTTGGGTCTGTTTTTCTGTATTTATGCAGATAAAGTGTAAACTCAGATGAATTATACCATCAAATGTTAAAGGAAAATATCAGGATGAGTGTCTGTGAGCTGAGAAGGACGTGAAGCGAGCAGTTTATCCCAGAGCTGAAGCTGCTCTGTGTGCAGAGATGAGCTCAGATTCCTGCTGTGATTGATCAACAGTCACAGAAATGTAGACTTGTAGTTATTACTGCAGTATGGTCACAGCAGATACTGATAAACATGTATTATGAGGATGGATGATCAAGTTTCTCACTCTCTCCTTTAAATCTCAGTTTTTTCTTCTTCACAGTTTATCTGTTAATTTATTAATGAATAACACTGAAAGAGTTTCTGTTATATTTCCCCTTGAACATCAGCTTATTAGGGTGGCATTAGGAAATAGCCCCCCTCCAAAGAATGAATAAATGAATGATGATAATAATAAAATGATTCAAAAGCAGAGCTCAGAGTGGTAGGATGGTCAAACATGGATCCACGGGTGGTTCAACTGCATTTGGTGACGTGACTAAAGCAAATCTTTCAAATAATCCCACCATCAACGGGATGTTGTCTCCTTTACTACGGTTACTTTACTTGGTCACCGTGTGAATTTCTTTGAAATGAACCAAATTCTTTTATTTGTCGGTTGTTGCATATTTAACCTCTACAGTCAGGAAAGGAGGAGATGAGGCCTCAACAATGTTGGGTTGTAGCTGTGCTTCAGGTTAGAGTGAGTGTCCATGGAATAAATGTAAGTCAGTGAACAGGAAACATGACTGTGTTCAAACTTTGTTTTCCTTTTTATAACGAGTCTAATCAAAGGTGGACAGAAGTATCTCCACTGTGACTTTTCTGTGTCACCATCAGAGCTTCTGCACAGTGTTTCTGGGGCAGATAACATTGCAGCATTATGGAGACATTATGGAGACAAAAAGAAAAGCGTCTGGACTTCTTTAAGTTTAACTTAAAGAAGTCCAGATGCTTTTCTTGGACTGTTGGTTTCAGTGTTTAGTCTCATTCACACACTCCCTCAGACTCTTCACACACACTGATTTGCTGACATAAACACACTCCTGTGTGCTTCACACACACACTGAGGACCATCTACAGACTGTGAGCTCCGTCTTCTTTGTCTTTGGAGCCGAACTCTGACAAAGTTAGGAACAAAACTTTCTCCAGCGTGTGAACTTTCCTCCTAGACTCAGTCTGAGCAGTCAGACCACATATTTCTAAAGCAGCACATGAAGGTGTGGCTCACACACACACAGGTGAAGGAAACAGCTGCAGTATTAAAAACTGCTTCACTGTCTACAAATATATGAACTGAATGTTTCTTTCAGGCTGTAAAAACCTTATTTATCCTCCATTACAGTCCTGCATTCAGAGCATTACTTCTGTTATATTAGTACATGTATTTTATTCTGATGAACACATGAAACTCTGAGCTGGATTGAATCCATTGAATCAGAGTCCAGGACTCAGACTAAACACACTGAATGTGTCCTGAGCTCGGCCGCTGTTCCACAGTAACTGCTGTCAGAGTCACTGTTACTGAGTTAGCTTAGCTAGCAGAGCAGCTAGCAGTTAGAGTATGAGCTCTGTAAGCAGTCAGCTCGGTCCTGGACATGGTTACTGACATAAAGCTGCTCTCTGCAGCCATGTTTGACCTGCTGCTTTGTAGGACTACAGTAATGGAGGATTTGGAGGCTGAACTGGGCTCTGTGACACTTTTTGTAGTGAACTGATGAAAGCTGCGTCTCAGATGGATGTTAGTCCAACACATCAGACACGACCTCTGCAGCTCTCAGTTGATGTGCACATGAATGATTTGTGTTTCCTCTGCAGGTGAAGGTAGAAAGTGTGTGTGAGCTGATGTGAACTGAGCAGCATGGATCAGTGTGAGGACAGAGAGGAGGGAGTCCCTCCCTCTAAAAGCACTCTGTGTGGGGAACATGAGAGCCAGACCAAAGCTCAGAGGTGAGATGACCATCTCTAACTGTCCATGACTCTTCTCCATGTCACAGCTCAGCACTCACATCACTGCTCCATCATTATTCACACTCATACCTCTGTGTGTGTTGTTTTAAAGCCCAGAGCTGTGGGGCGTACCAGGCTCAGCTGGACATAACCCTGAAACTAATCCAGAACCTGGACCTGAACCCAGCTGTGTTTCCTTAAAGAGCAACATGTCGAAGGGTGTTGGTGTAAAATTTAACAAAACTCTGTTATGTGACAAAGAGTAAGTACATTATTTTTATGAGATTGTTCATCATGTCTTTAATTTAATATTTCCAGTTTTTCCTTCCTGTCTCATGAAGCTGTGACATTTATTGTTTTTCTTTTAGGATCAATAAGAGGCCAGAATCTCCTGGACCTGAACCCAGCTGTGTTTCCTTAAAGAGCAACATCTCGAAGGATGTTGCTCTAAACTTTAAAGGCTGTTCTTCTGCTGCTGAGAGGTAATGTGTGTCTAGATGTTGTTCCTGACTCTGTATTTCTGAATAAATCGTCATGTTTAATATCAGCTCAGCTCTTTTTCACACATTTCTATGTTGGTATGTGAAGCGGTGTGTGTTGGAGTGTTTCCACAAACACAGCAGTCAGAGTGGAAAGAGTGGATGTTGTAGGAGGTGTTTGTGTAGTGAAGAGGCTGAGTGTCTGTAGGACTCCAGCTGCTCCAGCAGGTGTCTCCTTTGTGCTTTGCTTCAAACACAGTGTAGGGAGGAGCTTCCACTCAGGTGTTTCAGGTGTTGCTGGATGGAGGAGGACAAATAGTTTTTCCCTTCAGTGACACTTCAGCAGCTCAATGTTCTGGGAGATGTTTGTCTTTATGAAGGTTTATGGATTCTTGTTCTTACTTTGGTTAAACTGAGCAATACATTTTCCATCTAACATTTAAAGTAAATTTCCAGGTGAATAAAAGATCTGCAGCTGCAGCCTCTGTGATGTTTCACAGTCTGAAAGTAACAAATTCAACCAGAGTTCAAACAAAGGCTTAATATACGTGTGTGTTTGATATAATGCCAACAAGTACAAACAGGTGTTCTTACAGGTCTTAATCACAGAGGTCTGATAAGTCTGGTGACTTTCACACTCAGCAATTTTGCTGCCTTTTATTTTATATTGGCCTTTTTAAAGCCCTTCAAAGTCTCCCACATTCATACAGAGCTTTTAACACCAAACTCCTTTACAGTCCTTCTCCTCTCACACACGATCACACGACTGATTTGTCTGCAGCAGCTGTGTTACTGCTAGTATTTTATTATGTGTGTAATCTCCTCATATTGTTCCTGTGGTTTAGTTTGACTTCCTTCTGCAAACTCAGCTGCTCTGTTGCTGATACACGTCTCCATGAATATGATTGATCAGATGCTGCCAACACCATGTGTTTCATGTGAGCGCTCAGCTGAAACCCTGGGTTGACTTATCGAGTTAATAACAAGCTTCACGTGACTGTGAATGCTAAAGTGAATCAGATAAAGGAAAGAGACCCTGCTAATGTTGGACTCACTTCTTAGTGTAGATCCCAGGAGGAAGTTCAACATAGCCATTCTTTGTGCTAGCTCGACCAAACCTGAGACCACAGTGCAGGATAATGATCATCATCTGTCTCTGTCAAGGACATTTAAAATCCACAAATAACAAACATAATTATATTTGATCAT
This sequence comes from Mchenga conophoros, assembly GCF_057382185.1. Taxonomy (NCBI): domain Eukaryota; kingdom Metazoa; phylum Chordata; class Actinopteri; order Cichliformes; family Cichlidae; genus Mchenga; species Mchenga conophoros. The sequence goes on along the minus strand of NC_140528.1, from coordinate 21,623,846 downwards.
TAAAAATGATGATTAAACAAAGTGTCAAACATACTTAAGTAGAAGGACTGATGTTTGTGTTAAAATACCCTCTTAAAGCTGAAATAATGATTCAACTTCTTTACTCAAGTAAAGGTAAAAGAGTCCAGGCTCTGAAATGTACTCACAGTATTAAAGTAAAAACGCCATCTTTGAAGGAAATTTCTGCCAGTTTTTGTGCAAAGTTACCTGAATTTCTACCTCCAACATTAATATGAGAAAATTATCTGAACTTTTATTCTAATGAATTTAATCAGCTTGAACATTTTGTAGCACAAAAGTAGAAAAAACCCAAAGGGAATCAAAAATAGCTCCGTTTGCTGTTGCCTGCATTGTAGATGGGCGGCTTTGCCTCAACACCTAAACAGGAAAATGAGTTTAGTCAAGTATTAAAGTGGGATTGAAGAGGTGAGGAAACCAGAGATCAGGTGTTGTGGTGCAGCATTAAGATAAGATGGGGCCTGATTATTTAAGACCTTGTATGTGAGGAGCAGCCAATGAAGGGAAGCCAAAACAGGAGAAATCTGCTCTCTCTTTCTAGTCCCGGTCAGGACTCTTGCTGCAGCATTTTGGACTAACTGAAGGCTTTTCAGGGAGTTTTTAGGACATCCTGATAATAATGAATTACAGTCGTCCAGCCTGGAAGTAATAAATGCATGAACTAGTTTTTCAGCGTCACTCTTTTTAGCATTTTTTAACAACAAGCTTCTGTCTATTAGGGCTCTTGTCTCGCCGACTGCTGCCTCAGATCCGAGTCTTTCTCCTGTGTGCTCAGCTGTCTTAGAGCAGTTTGATCCCGTCTCCCTTAATGACTTGACTGCGGTAGTTCGTAACCTAAGATCATCACACTGCCCCTCTGATTGTCGCCCCCCAACTACTCTTTCAAGGATTGTCAGGTTGGAGATTGGCCTATAATTAGCTAAGACAGCTGGGTCTAGGGATGCTTTTTAAGTAAAGGTTTAACTACAGCCAGCTAGGGATGGGTACCGTTTAGATTTGAAAACCTGTTAAATCAGAATCAGTTGCTGATGATGGCTTTTTTATTTTACATCAATCACGTATAATCTTAACTCAAAGTGAACATAGACTTGATTGAAGTAACTCAGATCAGCCAATTCAAAATGCTAATTCAATCAACTCTGAGTTCATGGCTAGACTCAGTTTGTTGGCCCTGCACCTTAAAACTATTCCCTGTTTGTCCCTCGTGTTTTTTGGATATTGTTTTCACATCTTATGTCACGGCTAGCGGGGCGAGCCATGTTGAATTTAATAAAGGACCCAAGATGCAGACACTGCTGTGAAGTGAGTGAGCTTTATTGAAACGGTGAAGTGCAGTGGAGATGGCCTGTGCAGAAGCTAAGATAACCTCTACTGAAAAAAACAAAAAACTAACCTGAAACCTTAAACGGAGACACGGGGAGACAACACAGACGAACCAGCAACAAGCAGGAGAAAACAAAGGGCTCATATACACAAAAGAGCCATCAGGGAATGAGAAAAGGGAGACACAGCAGGATTCATTGGACATAACCAGACAAGGGGAAGCAAAAGTAGACACACTAACATAGGACATGGCACTGTCAAAATAAAACAGGAAGTGAACACAGAGACACAATACTAACACAGTACAGAGGGAACACAGAAACCAAAACCTCAGAACTAGAAAATCTTAATCAGAATGAAATTGTAACAAAAGACAATAACAATCAAAACAAAACCACTGAGTCCACAGACTCGGGACATACATCGGCTCAAAACTGTGGTCATAAATATTTTGTACTTGTAAATCAGACTGTGTAGTTGTGAACTGAGTTTTGTAACATTGTGAAACAAAATATCTGGAAAGTTCATGTTTTTGCGTTCATTGATTTGTGTGTGTAAAAATGTAATAAATGTAATAAATGTAAGAAACATTAGAACTACTTTTGCTGACACAAAGTTTGGCGAGCACTGCAAGTTGTCCCTTTAAACCAGTCACTGATATAAAGAGAGCACCTTGTTCCAGGGCATCTGAGCATGGAGGGAAAGCTTTATGCAGGAGATGGTAAGAGCTGTTGGGACTAAAGAAACTGAGCAGAAAACTACAGACATCTGGAAACTGAGTTGTTAATTCTCAGTGGGATCAGCAGGACTAGCAAAGCTTCACCATGACAGTCATCTGATTGACTGAACCCATCCAAACATCACTTCATGGACCTTTAGCTTGTGTCTGTGTGTGGACAGACATAACATGAGTTAATTATACATTACTCCTCCACAGAGTGGACCAGCAGAGAGCAGAGGTTTCCACTGGTCAGTCTGCACAGCAACATCAAACACACCTGGACTCTGTGGTTATGGTTTGTAGTACTATGTTTACATTTGTTCTTTTCAGTCACCTCTATGCTGCACTTTGTGGACCAGAGGATTGTCAGTGTGTCCAACATAAGTCAGAGTTTGGGCTCCATGATTTCAGTCAGATTGGGGTGACTGTAGCTCAGGAGGGGAGCAGGTCAGCTACTAGTTAGGTTTGTGAATCAAACCCTGGCTGGCAAATGTACTGGGTAACGTACTAAACCCAAGCTGCCCTCTGATGCATCCATCAGAGTGTGAAAGAAAGTATTTAAGCATAGAACAATGTGCTTGGTTGAATGAGGCATGTTGTATAAATGCTTTGTGTGCACAGAGTATCAAAGAGAGCTATATAAGAACCAGTCCATTTACCACTGGGTAATTCATATAGTCTTCTTTTCCAGCGGCTGGAGGACAACATCACCATGTTTGTGAAGAACGAGCTGAAGAAGATCCAGAAGCTTCTGAGTCCAGATCACCCAGAAACTTTAAAGAGCCAGATGGAGGATGAGGAGATGTTTGAAGGAGAGGATGAAGATGAAAGAAAGAGCTGCAGAGAAGCATTTCTGAAGATCACACTCCACTTCTTGAGGAGACTTAAGCAGCATGAGATGGCTGACCATCTGCAGAGCAGTAAGAGAATTTCTCTAAAGACTGAATATTGATCTTTCCTAATAGCTCAAGAAATGGACCAATAGACATTCATCCTTTCAGGGTACTGAAAGGCTATGATATTTATTATATAATATTTTTTTCTGAATTTCTTACCTTCAGAAATATTTGCTCCACTCTGTAAACGAGAACTTAAAGCCCAACTGAAGAAGAAGTTCCAGTGTGTGTTTGAGGGCATCGCTAAAGCAGGAAGCCCAACCCTCCTGAACCAGATCTACACAGAGCTCTACATCACAGAGGGAGGGACTGCAGAGGTCAATGATGAACATGAGGTCAGACAGATTGAAACAGCATCCAGGAAACCAGACAGACCAGAAACAACAATCAGACAAGAAGACATCTTTAAAGCCTCACCAGGAAGAGACGAACCAATCAGAACAGTGCTGACAAAGGGAGTGGCTGGCATTGGGAAAACAGTCTTAACACAGAAATACAGCCTGGACTGGGCTGAAGACAAAGCCAACCAGGACATCCAGTTCATATTTCCATTCACTTTCAGAGAGCTGAATGTGCTGAAAGAGGAAAAGTTCAGCTTGGTGGAACTTGTTCATCACTTCTTTAATCAAACTAACGAATCAGGAATCTGCAGGCTTGAAGACTTCCAGGTTGTGTTCATACTTGATGGTCTGGATGAGTGTCGACTTAATTTGGACTTCAAGAAAACTAAAATCCTGACTGAAACAAGAAAGTCCACCTCATTGGATGAGCTGCTGACAAACCTCATCAGAGGGAACCTGCTCCCTTCTGCTCGCCTTTGGATAACAACACGACCTGCAGCAGCCAATCAGATCCCTCCTTGGTGTGTCGACATGGTGACAGAGGTCAGAGGGTTCACTGACCCACAGAAGGAGGAGTACTTCAGGAAGAGATTCAGAGATGAGGAGCAGGCCAGCAGGATCATCTCCCACATCAAGAAAGCTCGAAGCCTCCACATCATGTGTCACATCCCAGTCTTCTGCTGGATCACTGCTACAGTTCTGGAGGATGTGCTGGAAACCAGAGAGGGAGGAGAGCTGCCCAACACCCTGACTGAGATGTACATCCACTTCCTGGTGGTTCAGGCCAAAGTCAAGAGGATCAAATATGATGGAGGAGCTGAGACAGATCCACACTGGAGTCCAGAGAGCAGGAAGATGATTGAGTCACTGGGAAAACTGGATTTTGATCAGCTGCAGAAAGGAAACCTGATCTTCTATGAACCAGACCTGACAGAGTGTGGCATCGATATCAGAGCAGCCTCAGTGTACTCAGGAGTGTTCACACAGATCTTTAAAGAGGAGAAACAACTGTACCAGAACAAGGTGTTCTGCTTTGTTCATCTCAGTGTTCAGGAGTTTCTGGCTGCTCTTCATGTCCACCTGACCTTCATCAACTCTGGACTCAATCTGCTGGAAGAGCAACAAACAAGCTCTCAGACAGAGAAATACTTCTACCAGTGTGCTGTGGACAAGGCCTTACAGAGCTCCAATGGACACCTGGACTTGTTCCTTCGTTTTCTCTTGGGTCTGAAGACTAATCAAACTCGTTTGCAAGGCCTGATGACACAGACAGGAAGTAGCTCACAGACCAATAAAGAAGCAGTTCAGTACATCAAGAAGAAGCTCAGTGAGAATCTGTCTGCAGAGAAAAGCATCAATCTGTTTCACTGTCTGAATGAACTGAATGATCGTTCTCTAGTGGAGGAGATCCAACAGTCCCTGAGTTCAGGACGTCTCTCCACAGATAAACTGTCTCCTGCTCAGTGGTCAGCTCTGGTCTTCATCTTACTGTCATCAGAAAAAGATCTGGATGTGTTTGACCTGAATAAATACTTTGCTTCAGAGGAGGCTCTTCTGAGGCTGCTGCCAGTGGTCAAAGCCTCTAAAAAAGCTCTGTAAGTTATAAAGTTTTTATTATTTAATTTGGTTGGTATGTTATGGAAAACACACTGCCATGAACTTCTGTTTTGTTTTTGTCAAAATCACTGTAGTATAATCACTGTACCTTTATATACACGTGACTTGTATTAATGCTGCTGCCCTCTTGTGGCTAAAGTGTAATTATGTTATTGTTATTAGGGAGGATTTGAGAGTAAGGCTACGTTCACACTGCAGGCGAAAGCGCATCAAATCCGATTTTTCTGACCTTTATAAATCTGACTTTTTTGACCCTATGCGACCCATATCCGATCATGCTATGACAGTGTGAACGTCGCGAATCCGATATTTTCAAATCCGACCTGGGTCACTTTCGTATGTGGTACTGAATCCGATACATTTCCGATGTTTTAGAAAGCGACTGCTGTTTGAACGGTCATGTCGCATTAAATCCGTCTTTTACGTCACCAACACAAGACAGACGCCAATTATCAGCGCCCGATAAGACATCGCGAACGCTTCCTGGCCATCCCGTGTAGATGTCAGTGAAACTGTTGGGAAGACAACGTTGGAGAAACGTGAACATTTTATTTGTACTGTATAATCTGCAGATTCTGACAGAAATCTGCAGCTATCCTTTGAAGCACCGCTCCTCTAAAACAGCAATAAGGATCATTATTAGGTTATCTACATTATTATGTAAATAACAAAATAACTTAAAGCAAAAATTGGGAAACGTAAAGTCCGAAGTCTTCATATTAAGGGTCATCTGTCAAACAATATTCTTTGCTCTGGGTCTAAACAGAGCGCGTTGTGTGTGAAGTCTTCTTTTGCGCATGCAAATGCACAAATGCGTCCTTCATTTCCCCGAATTTGAAGGATTCGTCGGGTGTGTCCTTCGTGGCCCACCATATCCCAGAATTCATAGCGCGGCCCAGCCAAATTTCAGCTGCCAACAATGGCGGCTGCTACTAAGTTTTCAAATTACTCTTATTAATCTTTCTGGGTCACAAAATAAACTTTTAACATATTTTCAGGCGAGAAAGTAGCTGTGTAAACTTCAAATATCTGCTTGGTTTATCAAGACATCGCATATTTGCAAAAGTGTGCCGACGTTTTCGGAGACGTCTGTTACCCACCCGCTCGCTAGCAAGCCGGGGGGTTCAATGGTCACTCCAGCCGGCGAGAGCAGCGGACGCCCGGCTTCATCGTTTTCAGACCCCGCTCTTTGGCTACTCAGGTTAAACATGATATATAAGTCACTCGGATAACTTAAAAATGTAATTGTTTGCCTTTTTTCTGTGTTTTATTTGTTCCGGAGTAAATCGGTTTGGCTGAGATCAAAGTTCCTCCGGGATTTTCACACTGCTGAATAAACGTTAAACAGGAAACTGATTAAACAGAAGTGTGAGACGGTCGAGAATTTACGCCAGTGTCCTGTTATATTTTAGATAGCAAGGAGCAGACGGCCGAGTTTATTAAACTCCACCGACACAGCGGTGACGCAAATCTGAAGGCTAGACCGTCCCATTTCACAGCCTCGCACTTCCAGCCTTTTCGATCTTTGAAGGACCCGGCCCACGTAGACCGCGAATACCGGGTCCTCCGAAGGATGCAGCCGACGTTTTGGGACAAAGCTAGTGTGCGATGTTCTTTCAGTGTTGCACTTTGTAGACGCTCCCTGAGCACTGGTCTCACAGCCAGCTGCACATAGAGACCAGTGTTGTTAGTCCAGGTCAGAAGATGACTTGTTGGAATGAAAATGAGCTTGTAGTTTGTCTGCTTTAATAATGTGACTGGAAAAAGGTGTTGGACTTCAAATATGTCCATTTCTTTCACACTTCACCTTTAAAAGTGAAGCCTTGTGGTTCCTGGAAGGAAAAACACGACTTTTTCAAGTCTTTGTCCTGTTTTTATGATAAATGTATGACTTTAATGTGAAACATTCAGAGTTTTTACTCTTGTTGTGTTTGTTTGAAGCTGCTTCCTGTTGGCTTCAGCTGTTTGGAGTTTCCATTTTCTAAACTTCTACATTCTGAACCTTCTTCAGCTCTGAACAGATGATGAAACACTGAATGATTTCAAGCTCACACTTTGTCTAATAAACTTACATCTTTCATTCTTTATACAGATTGAGGGACTGTGGTTTGTCAGAGATCAGCTGTGATTATCTGGCAGCAGCACTGAAGTCCAACCCCTCCCATCTGAGACAGCTGGAGCTGAGTGACAACTACAAGCTGCAGGATTCAGGAGTGAAGCATCTGTGTGGTTTCCTGGAGAGTCCAGGATGTGGACTTGAAACTCTGAGGTCAGTCAGCATGTTTTAGTTGTGCTGAGATGAATATGATGTGAAAGTTGTGCTGACACTAAACTGCAGACATCAGGCTGATATTATACTGATCCACACTGAGGATCTTCATGGTAAAGTCTGTTTTCTTCTTCTCTGGTTTAGTCCATTGACTGCAGCAGAACAATGTTCACATTTCAAACAGTGATACTCAACGTATGGCCCGCGGCCCACACGCGGCCTGCCCACCTTCCCTGATTCAGAGAGAGGGGACCCTGATTAACTGTGTAGTGTTCTTCCTCACAGTTCTAAGTATCAGACACAACAATGAATAATCCACAGCTGACTGTCTTTAGCAGGTCAAAGGTCACGGCACACAGCAGACAGTGGGAAATATTATAATTCTGATCATTTATCAGCACATATCCATATGTATAAAAACAAAGCTGACACTGTGAGACTTGATCAGAGGTGTGATCATCACAGCAGAGGCCTTTGTGTCAAAGTCACTGAGGATCAAACAGAAACACATGAAGCAGATTTTCCTATTCTGGCTTTTTTATAGCAGATAACCTTCAAAATATTCTGCAGTCCATCAAAAACTGAAGCAAACCATGAATCAACATGTGAACATGAGCTGATGCTGCTGAAGTGAAGCAAAGTTACAGAGGTTTGATTACAGACACAGCTGAGAGTTTGTAATCTGTCATCATTTTAAAAGGTTTACATTTCTTCAGTATATCCACATTTGCAGCTGCTACCTCAACCTCCACTTGTCCAACACAACTGCTGTCCACTGCCTCCATGACATTGTGATTTTGCTGTTGGTCTTCTGTCAGATCTTCATCAATCACTTCTGCACGGGGCACACCTTCAGACTCTGCAGCTGCATAACGAAAGCCTGTAAGATAAAATTAGACATAAGGTAAATGTACACCAATATTCCAATGACAGGTGTGTGATTCATCTGGAAGTTATGTGCGGATTAGTGTACAGTGATAGCAATTTAGTATGTTTTTAGAGGGGGGGGGGTTGTTTACCTTCGATGGGTGCTCTTTTTCGCTTCCGTTGCGTACGCCTTGAGTGCCGGTCCGAGTCTGATACAGGTATGTCGTCATGCCCCATGTGCAGTGTTGGTGCCCAGTCTGGATTTGTTACATCCATTTCATATGCTGGTTTGCCTGCAATAATGCCAAATCATAAGCTACTCAGTCGACATGATGTGGTTCTGCTGCATCACACATTAGCATGTTTTATCTCATTATCTATGACCGCAGCACGTTGAAAATAACACTAAAAGCCTTTCAAGAGTGATATGAATTAATTTAGAACTCACCGGAAAGAAAATGCCGTGAGCAAACCAACAAAAAGCTGGGGATTGCAGAGAACTCGATATCCGCTCGTCTCACCGCTGCAATCCAAGCCTGACATCTTTGTTTAGTAATATCGGATACATGGGATCCCTCACGTTGCCTCCAGGATGGAAAACGATGAAAAGAGAGCCCGTTATCCAGCTTCTTGCCTTCACGATCGTGTGATCTAACGTTGCAACCGACAACACAACACGTACGATCCATAGCTGAAATGGTATCCTTTGGCTGGCCTACTGTCATGGCGGAAGGGGGCATGGCCCATCTCCCGTGACATCACGCTCCAAAGCCCTATAGGTGGGAAAATGTACCATGTCGACCAATCAAAAATGATATGGAAACATGACATTTGGTTGTTTAGCAAAAGGGGGAAGTTTTAGGAGTGACCGGCAAGAGAGAGCGAGTGAGCGAAAGAGAGAGAGAGTTTTGATACGTGAGAGATTTGTGACGTTTACCGTGTTTGGTCTCAAGTTAGTTTGTTGTCTTGTGTATTTAGTGTGTAGCTGTTGTTTTGTGTGTCAGTTCTACTAGTGATCGTCACAGTTGCTGCCTTAAAGCCAACAAAGGCAGATTGCAGTGTAAACGCTGAGTGACACACCTGCTGTCAGACCTGCAGGTTTATCCCTGTGCTGTTCTCATATGTGTTAGAGTGACACAAACTATTGTTTGACACCTGATTGTTCTGTAAATAGTTTGAAATGATTATATGAAAAACGTCTGAGCCTTGGCTGCATTTTTTGGTAAATAGTACCATATAACTTTGTTGTTTGCAAAACGTGTGCGTATTTTTAAAAGTGTACAATCTCTATTTGCATTTCAAGTTATGAAGATGATTCGTTAAACATGTGTGTGGTTTTTACAGTCAAAATATCACTTTCTACTTGTATTTTAAATTTTGTCTGAATTTAGATAAATTGTGCTGATACAGTTGGTCAAAATGAGAAAATAACAGATTGGCAAGATAAACTGTTTTTAAAGGTAAAATATAGAGGCCACATCAAAAGTAGTCAAGAAGGGTTAAAGGCTAAAAGCAAAGTTGTCACTGTTGGGTCTGTGTTTCCACAAGCCCCGCTAATTCTAGAGACTTATTCATCATGAAGAAAACAAGACAGTCGATCGATCAATTATTTGCGAAAGGGAGGCCTCGTCTGTGTCCACCACGAAAATGACCACAGATCTGACCTCCTGCTGCTACCTTTTATTGGGAGACAGTTCACACAAAACACGTCAGAACAAAGCCACGCCCCCTTTGTTCTAAGACAAAGCATTTTATGTATATGTGTGAACTTCTGTAAGAGTGTGTGTGTGTGTGTGTGTGTGTGTGTGTGTGTGTCAGACCTCCTGCTGACCAAAGGGTCGTAAACCCAGGAAGTTTACATCAAAAGAAACAGATCTTCCAGATAGGATGTATCTACAATAAAACCTCCCCCAGCACAGAGTGGTTGGAGAGGTGGCCAGGATCAAAGGAATGGCTTTGATCCTACTGCTTGAACTAAGACTGTACAAATTTAAGAAACACAATGGCAACATTCAACAATTAGACTTAACAGTCACCAAGTACTGTTTATATTTGTGTGTATTGCTGCAGCTTTTTTGAGTATTAATTTGGTGCCTTTGTGTGAAATAATGGTATTGTGAGTGATCCATATAGTCACAAAGAATAGCCACTTATTTCTGTGCTACCAAAGTTCCCCGGCTTTCATTCAAAATGTGTTTATCGTCAGCACCTGCACATTAAACTACTTAAACATTATAAATGTCTTCAAGCTCACACTGAGGCCTGTGGGGTACTATCAGCCACTGAGACAGTACACACATTTATATGTGTTTGTATATGAATATTTCATACTTTAAGACTGCCTGTTTATTTAAGGGAGATGAACAAAATACATTGGAATTGTACAAAATAATATCATGGATGATAAATTAAATAGATTTTAAGTAGATGCTTGTGCATTCTTAAAGTCTTATATGTTGAACTGAACTATGTGATCTGTTCAAAGCCTTAATCTTAATTTGAAGTGAAATGTGCATTTTGAGTTTATACACTATGTATATAAGGCGACCGTTTCCTTTTGCAGTATTTTTGTGTGGTGTACTTTTCTATGTCTTAACAAAAGGGGAACAAAGGTGTTTAAGTTCACCTAGGATGATGTGTTTTAATTTTCACATGGTCTTGCTTGAATTTGACCCTGACAAAGGCGTATGAACTCTGTCAGCTGTTTGGAGTTTCCATTTTCTAAACTTCTACATTCTGAACCTTCTTCAGCTCTGAACAGATGATGAAACACTGAATGATTTCAAGCTCACACTTTGTCTAATAAACTTACATCTTTCATTCTTTATACAGATTGAGGGGCTGTGGTTTGTCAGAGATCAGCTGTGATTATCTGGCAGCAGCACTGAAGTCCAACCCCTCCCATCTGAGAGAGCTGGAGCTGAGCTCCAACAACAAGCTGCAGGATTCAGGAGTGAAGCATCTGTGTGGTTTCCTGGAGAGTCCAGGATGTGGACTTGAAACTCTGGGGTCAGTCAGCATGTTTTAGTTGTGCTGAGATGAATATGATGTGAAAGTTGTGCTGACACTAAACTGCAGACATCAGGCTGATATTATACTGATCCACACTGAGGATCTTCATGGTAAAGTCTGTTTTCTTCTTCTCTGGTTTAGTCCATTGACTGCAGCAGAACAATGTTCACATTTCAAACCTTCAAAGAAGAAGAAAAATCCTCCACTGGATAATTCACTGTGAAACTCTCCAACTCTTCATTCCACCTTAAAGTCTGTCTGACACTGAAATCCAAAGCAAAATGTGCATTTGCTTTACAGACAGCAGTCCAACACAAACATACACACATCATCCAAAACACAGTCCAACATCCAAATCTCCTCCACTGCCAGCATGAATGATGGGAAAGAGAAGGAGGAACACTCTGACATTCAGGGTTAGAATGAGTTTCATGAAGCAGACTGTGAAGATCAAAGCTGCATTAGAAAGCTTACATGAATGAATGAGTGGACAGAAGTGGACAGAGATCATCCGAAGCACTTCAAAGGCTTTAAATCAGCACATTTCTCTTTATTCTTTATCAACTCTGTTAGTTTCTCTCAGTTTTCTGTGGAATGAAGCTAACAGCAGGCTAATAAGATGCTGACCAATAGGTTTCTATTAAAGGTTGTAATTTGTATATGAAAAAGTGCTTTGGCTCAGCAGGGATCAGCTTACAGGTAGAATACAGCTGCTGGATGGGATTAGCATGTCATAGCTATCTACCAAACTGCTAACTGGGGGATTTCAGGCCATCTATGGATCATTTTTGCTAACTGTTTATTCAGCTTAGGCTCACAGGGCTGCAGCCTGTGCCCTAGCTGTCATAGGGCAAGAGGCGTGGTCCACCTGCACAGGTGAGCAGTCCATCACAGGGCCAACAGAGAGAGACAGAGAAGCACTCTCTCACATCCACACCTACAGCCAATTTAGAAGCACCAATGAACCTAAGCAGCATTTCATTGGACTGTGGGAGAACATCCAACCTCCACAGAAAGGCCAACAAGCTTCAACCTACAACCTTCTTGCTTTAAGGCACTAGTGCGAACCACTTTCCCCCATTTCAGCCCAAATCCTGCATCTTCCTGTTTTTGACTCCAGGCCAGCTCCACTAACACTTTCTCATCAGACACTGCCACCTAGTGGAGGAAGTCTTAGTCCCATTTGAAGCTTCAGATGACAGTTAGTTCCTTTACAAAGAGGTGGAGGTGGTGGGGCCACAGCACCATCATCACTGAGTGCCATAGGACACTTAACCTTTGTTTCCATATGCTGGGAACTTCCTGTTGTTCCAAGGAGGACTGGAAAATGTGTGAAAATCTCCCAGTCAGTTCCTCACAGCACACTTCAATCATTTCCCTCCCACAGCATCAGGACCAGGGCTTTTTCTCTCTTTGGTCCCACTAAGAGATTTCCACACAAACACCTCATCAGTGGGACTCTCAGAGCTACCAGCCCTTTGCTACAATCACAAAGCTCTTCATTGAAATCAATGATATCAAAGCTGGAATCAAATGAGTCCAAGTCTTCTGCTGATTCAGCATCACATTCATCTTTGCTCCTTGTTCTGCATCCCCACCATGGACTTCATTCCTTTCCAAGCCAGCCTTGAGTGTCCTTTATTCAGCTCATCCTCTGCTTTACTTTTACACCTGATTTTAGCTGCTTTATCTCTCTTTCAACAAGTTTCTGTGCCTCAATCTTTTTCTTCTCTCCCTCATAACAAGACAGCTTCTTCTGCCTGAGAACATGTTGGAGTGATTTACTAATCCAGGGCTGCTTATTGGGGAAAATACTTCCTGTTTCCAAAGTAATCCCCATTTTTCCCAGAAAGAAATGTAAGTAGAAATCGATGATCTAAGTGAGAACATGAGCCTTTAAAAAGTCCCAGTGGGTGCAGTCAAAGCAGTCCCTCAGTCCCAGTATATAGTCTTTGGTCCAGACTGGAACAACTGTGTGCCCAGTTTGAGCTCTCTTCAGTCCTGTGACCTGACAGACCCAGAGGGGCCATCACATCACATTTAGAAGCTCCCCTAATGGAGCCACAACACATGTCCAACACTTAGTCTGTCTTGTTGGACCAACTGGAAGAAATGATTCAAGGACTTAGTCACAGAACAGAGATTCAAATCTCCAAAATCCAACTGGCTGCATCAGGACATATAGTCTGAAACTCTGCACAGTTTCCTGTTTGAAGCTGCTTCCTGTTGGCTTCAGCTGTTTGGAGTTTCCATTTTCTAAACTTCTACATTCTGAACCTTCTTCAGCTCTGAACAGATGATGAAACACTGAATGATTTCAAGCTCACACTTTGTCTAATAAACTTACATCTTTCATTCTTTATACAGATTGAGGAGCTGTGGTTTGTCAAAGATCAGCTGTGATTATCTGGCAGCAGCACTGAAGTCCAACCCCTCCCATCTGAGACAGCTGGACCTGAGCTGGAACAAAAAGCTGCAGGATTCAGGAGTGAAGCATCTGTGTGGTTTCCTGGAGAGTCCAGGATGTGGACTTGAAACTCTGGGGTCAGTCAGCATGTTTTAGTTGTGCTGAGATGAATATGATGTGAAAGTTGTGCTGACACTAAACTGCAGACATCAGGCTGATATTATACTGATCCACACTGAGGATCTTCATGGTAAAGTCTGTTTTCTTCTTCTCTGGTTTAGTCCATTGACTGCAGCAGAACAATGTTCACATTTCAAACAGTGAGACTCAACGTATGGCCCGCGGCCCACACGCGGCCTGCCCACCTTCCCTGATTCAGAGAGAGGGGACCCTGATTAACTGTGTAGTGTTCTTCCTCACAGTTCTAAGTATCAGACACAACAATGAATAATCCACAGCTGACTGTCTTTAGCAGGTCAAAGGTCACGGCACACAGCAGACAGTGGGAAATATTATAACTCTGATCATTTATCAGCACATATCCATATGTATAAAAACAAAGCTGACACTGTGAGACTTGATCAGAGGTGTGATCATCACAGCAGAGGCCTTTGTGTCAAAGTCACTGAGGATCAAACAGAAACACATAAAGCAGATTTTCCTGTTCTGGCTTTTTATAGCAGATAACCTTCAAAATATTCTGCAGTCCATCAAAAACTGAAGCAAACCATGAATCAACATGTGAACATGAGCTGATGCTGCTGAAGTGAAGCAAAGTTACAGAGGTTTGATTACAGACACAGCTGAGAGTTTGTAATCTGTCATCATTTTAAAAGGTTTACATTTCTTCAGTATATCCACATTTGCAGCTGGTACCTCAACCTCCACTTGTCCAACACAACTGCTGTCCACTGCCTCCATGACATTGTGATTTTGCTGTTGGTCTTCTGTCAGATCTTCATCAATCACTTCTGCACGGGGCACACCTTCAGACTCTGCAGCTGCATAACGAAAGCCTGTAAGATAAAATTAGACATAAGGTAAATGTACACCAATATTCCAATGACAGGTGTGTGATTCATCTGGAAGTTATGTGCGGATTAGTGTACAGTGATAGCAATTTAGTATGTTTTTAGAGGGGGGGGGGGGTTGTTTACCTCCGATGGGTGCTCTTTTTCGTTTCCGTTGCGTACGCCTTGAGTGCCGGTCCGAGTCTGATACAGGTATGTCGTCATGCCCCATGTGCAGTGTTGGTGCCCAGTCTGGATTTGTTACATCCATTTCATATGCTGGTTTGCCTGCAATAATGCCAAATCATAAGCTACTCAGTCGACATGATGTGGTTCTGCAGCATCACACATTAGCATGTTTTATCTCATTATCTATGACCTCAGCACGTTGAAAATAACACTAAAAGCCTTTCAAGAGTGATATGAATTAATTTAGAACTCACCGGAAAGAAAATGCCGTGAGCAAACCAACAAAAAGCTGGGGATTGCAGAGAACTCGATATCCGCTCGTCTCACCGCTGCAATCCAAGCCTGACGTCTTTGTTTAGTAATATCGGATACATGGGATCCCTCACGTTGCCTCCAGGATGGAAAACGATGAAAAGAGAGCCCGTTATCCAGCTTCTTGCCTTCACGATCGTGTGATCTAACGTTGCAACCGACAACACAACACGTACGATCCATAGCTGAAATGGTATCCTTTGGCTGGCCTACTGTCATGGCGGAAGGGGGCGTGGCCCATCTCCCGTGACATCACGCTCCAAAGCCCTATAGGTGGGAAAATGTACCATGTCGACCAATCAAAAATGATATGGAAACATGACATTTGGTTGTTTAGCAAAAGGGGGAAGTTTTAGGAGTGACCGGCAAGAGAGAGCGAGTGAGCGAAAGAGAGAGAGAGTTTTGATACGTGAGAGATTTGTGACGTTTACCGTGTTTGGTCTCAAGTTAGTTTGTTGTCTTGTGTATTTAGTGTGTAGCTGTTGTTTTGTTTTGTGTGTCAGTTCTACTAGTGATCGTCACAGTTGCTGCCTTAAAGCCAACAAAGGCAGATTGCAGTGTAAACGCTGAGTGACACACCTGCTGTCAGACCTGCAGGTTTATCCCTGTGCTGTTCTCATATGTGTTAGAGTGACACAAACTATTGTTTGACACCTGATTGTTCTGTAAATAGTTTGAAATGATTATATGAAAAACGTCTGAGCCTTGGCTGCATTTTTTGGTAAATAGTACCATATAACTTTGTTGTTTGCAAAACGTGTGCGTATTTTTAAAAGTGTACAATCTCTATTTGCATTTCAAGTTATGAAGATGATTCGTTAAACATGTGTGTGGTTTTTACAGTCAAAATATCACTTTCTACTTGTATTTTAAATTTTGTCTGAATTTAGATAAATTGTGCTGATACAGTTGGTCAAAATGAGAAAATAACAGATTGGCAAGATAAACTGTTTTTAAAGGTAAAATATAGAGGCCACATCAAAAGTAGTCAAGAAGGGTTAAAGGCTAAAAGCAAAGTTGTCACTGTTGGGTCTGTGTTTCCACAAGCCCCGCTAATTCTAGAGACTTATTCATCATGAAGAAAACAAGACAGTCGATCGATCAATTATTTGCGAAAGGGAGGCCTCGTCTGTGTCCACCACGAAAATGACCACAGATCTGACCTCCTGCTGCTACCTTTTATTGGGAGACAGTTCACACAAAACACGTCAGAACAAAGCCACGCCCCCTTTGTTCTAAGACAAAGCATTTTATGTATATGTGTGAACTTCTGTAAGAGTGTGTGTGTGTGTGTGTGTGTGTGTGTGTGTGTGTGTGTGTGTGTGTGTGTGTGTGTGTGTGTGTCAGACCTCCTGCTGACCAAAGGGTCGTAAACCCAGGAATTTTACATCAAAAGAAACAGATCTTCCAGATAGGATGTATCTACAATAAAACCTCCCCCAGCACAGAGAGGTTGGAGAGGTGGCCAGGATCAAAGGAATGGCTTTGATCCTACTGCTTGAACTAAGACTGTACAAATTTAAGAAACACAATGGCAACATTCAACAATTAGACTTAACAGTCACCAAGTACTGTTTATATTTGTGTGTATTGCTGCAGCTTTTTTGAGTATTAATTTGGTGCCTTTGTGTGAAATAATGGTATTGTGAGTGATCCATATAGTCACAAAGAATAGCCACTTGTTTCTGTGCTACCAAAGTTCCCCGGCTTTCATTCAAAATGTGTTTATCGTCAGCACCTGCACATTAAACTACTTAAACATTATAAATGTCTTCAAGCTCACACTGAGGCCTGTGGGGTACTATCAGCCACTGAGACAGTACACACATTTATATGTGTTTGTATATGAATATTTCATACTTTAAGACTGCCTGTTTATTTAAGGGAGATGAACAAAATACATTGGAATTGTACAAAATAATATCATGGATGATAAATTAAATAGATTTTAAGTAGATGCTTGTGCATTCTTAAAGTCTTATATGTTGAACTGAACTATGTGATCTGTTCAAAGCCTTAATCTTAATTTGAAGTGAAATGTGCATTTTGAGTTTATACACTATGTATATAAGGCGACCGTTTCCTTTTGCAGTATTTTTGTGTGGTGTACTTTTCTATGTCTTAACAAAAGGGGAACAAAGGTGTTTAAGTTCACCTAGGATGATGTGTTTTAATTTTCACATGGTCTTGCTTGAATTTGACCCTGACAAAGGCGTATGAACTCTGTCAGCTGTTTGGAGTTTCCATTTTCTAAACTTCTACATTCTGAACCTTCTTCAGCTCTGAACAGATGATGAAACACTGAATGATTTCAAGCTCACACTTTGTCTAATAAACTTACATCTTTCATTCTTTATACAGATTGAGGAGCTGTGGTTTGTCAAAGATCAGCTGTGATTATCTGGCAGCAGCACTGAAGTCCAACCCCTCCCATCTGAGACAGCTGGACCTGAGCTGGAACAACAAGCTGCAGGATTCAGGAGTGAAGCATCTGTGTGGTTTCCTGGAGAGTCCAGGATGTGGACTTGAAACTCTGAGGTCAGTCAGCATGTTTTAGTTGTGCTGAGATGAATATGATGTGAAAGTTGTGCTGACACTAAACTGCAGACATCAGGCTGATATTATACTGATCCACACTGAGGATCTTCATGGTAAAGTCTGTTTTCTTCTTCTCTGGTTTAGTCCATTGACTGCAGCAGAACAATGTTCACATTTCAAACAGTGAGACTCAACGTACGCCCACACGCGGCCTGCCCACCTTTCCTGATTCCTGTTCTTCCTCACAGTTCTAAGTATCAGACACAACAATGAATAATCCACAGCTGACTGTCTTTAGCAGGTCAAAGGTCACGGCACACAGCAGACAGTGGGAAATATTATAATTCTGATCATTTATCAGCACATATCCATATGTATAAAAACAAAGCTGACACTGTGAGACTTGATCAGAGGTGTGATCATCACAGCAGAGGCCTTTGTGTCAAAGTCACTGAGGATCAAACAGAAACACATGAAGCAGATTTTCCTGTTCTGGCTTTTTATAGCAGATAACCTTCAAAATATTCTGCAGTCCATCAAAAACTGAAGCAAACCATGAATCAACATGTGAACATGAGCTGATGCTGCTGAAGTGAAGCAAAGTTACAGAGGTTTGATTACAGACACAGCTGAGAGTTTGTAATCTGTCATCATTTTAAAAGGTTTACATTTCTTCAGTATATCCACATTTGCAGCTGCTACCTCAACCTCCACTTGTCCAACACAACTGCTGTCCACTGCCTCCATGACATTGTGATTTTGCTGTTGGTCTTCTGTCAGATCTTCATCAATCACTTCTGCACGGGGCACACCTTCAGACTCTGCAGCTGCATAACGAAAGCCTGTAAGATAAAATTAGACATAAGGTAAATGTACACCAATATTCCAATGACAGGTGTGTGATTCATCTGGAAGTTATGTGCGGATTAGTGTACAGTGATAGCAATTTAGTATGTTTTTAGAGGGGGGGGGTTGTTTACCTCCGATGGGTGCTCTTTTTCGCTTCCGTTGCGTACGCCTTGAGTGCCGGTCCGAGTCTGATACAGGTATGTCGTCATGCCCCATGTGCAGTGTTGGTGCCCAGTCTGGATTTGTTACATCCATTTCATATGCTGGTTTGCCTGCAATAATGCCAAATCATAAGCTACTCAGTCGACATGATGTGGTTCTGCAGCATCACACATTAGCATGTTTTATCTCATTATCTATGACCGCAGCACGTTGAAAATAACACTAAAAGCCTTTCAAGAGTGATATGAATTAATTTAGAACTCACCGGAAAGAAAATGCCGTGAGCAAACCAACAAAAAGCTGGGGATTGCAGAGAACTCGATATCCGCTCGTCTCACCGCTGCAATCCAAGCCTGACGTCTTTGTTTAGTAATATCGGATACATGGGATCCCTCACGTTGCCTCCAGGATGGAAAACGATGAAAAGAGAGCCCGTTATCCAGCTTCTTGCCTTCACGATCGTGTGATCTAACGTTGCAACCGACAACACAACACGTACGATCCATAGCTGAAATGGTATCCTTTGGCTGGCCTACTGTCATGGCGGAAGGGGGCATGGCCCATCTCCCGTGACATCACGCTCCAAAGCCCTATAGGTGGGAAAATGTACCATGTCGACCAATCAAAAATGATATGGAAACATGACATTTGGTTGTTTAGCAAAAGGGGGAAGTTTTAGGAGTGACCGGCAAGAGAGAGCGAGTGAGCGAAAGAGAGAGAGAGTTTTGATACGTGAGAGATTTGTGACGTTTACCGTGTTTGGTCTCAAGTTAGTTTGTTGTCTTGTGTATTTAGTGTGTAGCTGTTGTTTTGTTTTGTGTGTCAGTTCTACTAGTGATCGTCACAGTTGCTGCCTTAAAGCCAACAAAGGCAGATTGCAGTGTAAACGCTGAGTGACACACCTGCTGTCAGACCTGCAGGTTTATCCCTGTGCTGTTCTCATATGTGTTAGAGTGACACAAACTATTGTTTGACACCTGATTGTTCTGTAAATAGTTTGAAATGATTATATGAAAAACGTCTGAGCCTTGGCTGCATTTTTTGGTAAATAGTACCATATAACTTTGTTGTTTGCAAAACGTGTGCGTATTTTTAAAAGTGTACAATCTCTATTTGCATTTCAAGTTATGAAGATGATTCGTTAAACATGTGTGTGGTTTTTACAGTCAAAATATCACTTTCTACTTGTATTTTAAATTTTGTCTGAATTTAGATAAATTGTGCTGATACAGTTGGTCAAAATGAGAAAATAACAGATTGGCAAGATAAACTGTTTTTAAAGGTAAAATATAGAGGCCACATCAAAAGTAGTCAAGAAGGGTTAAAGGCTAAAAGCAAAGTTGTCACCAAGTACTGTTTATATTTGTGTGTATTGCTGCAGCTTTTTTGAGTATTAATTTGGTGCCTTTGTGTGAAATAATGGTATTGTGAGTGATCCATATAGTCACAAAGAATAGCCACTTGTTTCTGTGCTACCAAAGTTCCCCGGCTTTCATTCAAAATGTGTTTATCGTCAGCACCTGCACATTAAACTACTTAAACATTATAAATGTCTTCAAGCTCACACTGAGGCCTGTGGGGTACTATCAGCCACTGAGACAGTACACACATTTATATGTGTTTGTATATGAATATTTCATACTTTAAGACTGCCTGTTTATTTAAGGGAGATGAACAAAATACATTGGAATTGTACAAAATAATATCATGGATGATAAATTAAATAGATTTTAAGTAGATGCTTGTGCATTCTTAAAGTCTTATATGTTGAACTGAACTATGTGATCTGTTCAAAGCCTTAATCTTAATTTGAAGTGAAATGTGCATTTTGAGTTTATACACTATGTATATAAGGCGACCGTTTCCTTTTGCAGTATTTTTGTGTGGTGTACTTTTCTATGTCTTAACAAAAGGGGAACAAAGGTGTTTAAGTTCACCTAGGATGATGTGTTTTAATTTTCACATGGTCTTGCTTGAATTTGACCCTGACAAAGGCGTATGAACTCTGTCAGCTGTTTGGAGTTTCCATTTTCTAAACTTCTACATTCTGAACCTTCTTCAGCTCTGAACAGATGATGAAACACTGAATGATTTCAAGCTCACACTTTGTCTAATAAACTTACATCTTTCATTCTTTATACAGATTGATGGACTGTGGTTTGTCAGAGATCAGCTGTGATTATCTGGCAGCAGCACTGAAGTCCAACCCCTCCCATCTGAGAGAGCTGGACCTGAGCGACAACAACAAGCTGCAGGATTCAGGAGTGAAGCATCTGTGTGGTTTCCTGGAGAGTCCAGGATGTGGACTTGAAACTCTGAGGTCAGTCAGCATGTTTTAGTTGTGCTGAGATGAATATGATGTGAAAGTTGTGCTGACACTAAACTGCAAACATCAGGCTGATATTATACTGATCCACACTGAGGATCTTCATGGTAAAGTCTGTTTTCTTCTTCTCTGGTTTAGTCCATTGACTGCAGCAGAACAATGTTCACATTTCAAACCTTCAAAGAAGAAGAAAAATCCTCCACTGGATAATTCACTGTGAAACTCTCCAACTCTTCATTCCACCTTAAAGTCTGTCTGACACTGAAATCCAAAGCAAAATGTGCGTTTGCTTTACAGACAGCAGTCCAACACAAACATACACACATCATCCAAAACACAGTCCAACATCCAAATCTCCTCCACTGCCAGCATGAATGATGGGAAAGAGAAGGAGGAACACTCTGACATTCAGGGTTAGAATGAGTTTCATGAAGCAGACTGTGAAGATCAAAGCTGCATTAGAAAGCTTACATGAATGAATGAGTGGACAGAAGTGGACAGAGATCATCTGAAGCACTTCAAAGGCTTTAAATCAGCACATTTCTCTTTATTCTTTATCAACTCTGTTAGTTTCTCTCAGTTTTCTGTGGAATGAAGCTAACAGCAGGCTAATAAGATGCTGACCAATAGGTTTCTATTAAAGGTTGTAATTTGTATATGAAAAAGTGCTTTGGCTCAGCAGGGATCAGCTTACAGGTAGAATACAGCTGCTGGATGGGATTAGCATGTCATAGCTATCTACCAAACTGCTAACTGGGGGATTTCAGGCCATCTATGGATCATTTTTGCTAACTGTTTATTCAGCTTAGGCTCACAGGGCTGCAGCCTGTGCCCTAGCTGTCATAGGGCAAGAGGCGTGGTCCACCTGCACAGGTGAGCAGTCCATCACAGGGCCAACAGAGAGAGACAGAGAAGCACTCTCTCACATCCACACCTACAGCCAATTTAGAAGCACCAATGAACCTAAGCAGCATTTCATTGGACTGTGGGAGAACATCCAACCTCCACAGAAAGGCCAACAAGCTTCAACCTACAACCTTCTTGCTTTAAGGCACTAGTGCGAACCACTTTCCCCCATTTCAGCCCAAATCCTGCATCTTCCTGTTTTTGACTCCAGGCCAGCTCCACTAACACTTTCTCATCAGACACTGCCACCTAGTGGAGGAAGTCTTAGTCCCATTTGAAGCTTCAGATGACAGTTAGTTCCTTTACAAAGAGGTGGAGGTGGTGGGGCCACAGCACCATCATCACTGAGTGCCATAGGACACTTAACCTTTGTTTCCATATGCTGGGAACTTCCTGTTGTTCCAAGGAGGACTGGAAAATGTGTGAAAATCTCCCAGTCAGTTCCTCACAGCACACTTCAATCATTTCCCTCCCACAGCATCAGGACCAGGGCTTTTTCTCTCTTTGGTCCCACTAAGAGATTTCCACACAAACACCTCATCAGTGGGACTCTCAGAGCTACCAGCCCTTTGCTACAATCACAAAGCTCTTCATTGAAATCAATGATATCAAAGCTGGAATCAAATGAGTCCAAGTCTTCTGCTGATTCAGCATCACATTCATCTTTGCTCCTTGTTCTGCATCCCCACCATGGACTTCATTCCTTTCCAAGCCAGCCTTGAGTGTCCTTTATTCAGCTCATCCTCTGCTTTACTTTTACACCTGATTTTAGCTGCTTTATCTCTCTTTCAACAAGTTTCTGTGCCTCAATCTTTTTCTTCTCTCCCTCATAACAAGACAGCTTCTTCTGCCTGAGAACATGTTGGAGTGATTTACTAATCCAGGGCTGCTTATTGGGGAAAATACTTCCTGTTTCCAAAGTAATCCCCATTTTTCCCAGAAAGAAATGTAAGTAGAAATCGATGATCTAAGTGAGAACATGAGCCTTTAAAAAGTCCCAGTGGGTGCAGTCAAAGCAGTCCCTCAGTCCCAGTATATAGTCTTTGGTCCAGACTGGAACAACTGTGTGCCCAGTTTGAGCTCTCTTCAGTCCTGTGACCTGACAGACCCAGAGGGGCCATCACATCACATTTAGAAGCTCCCCTAATGGAGCCACAACACATGTCCAACACTTAGTCTGTCTTGTTGGACCAACTGGAAGAAATGATTCAAGGACTTAGTCACAGAACAGAGATTCAAATCTCCAAAATCCAACTGGCTGCATCAGGACATATAGTCTGAAACTCTGCACAGTTTCCTGTTTGAAGCTGCTTCCTGTTGGCTTCAGCTGTTTGGAGTTTCCATTTTCTAAACTTCTACATTCTGAACCTTCTTCAGCTCTGAACAGATGATGAAACACTGAATGATTTCAAGCTCACACTTTGTCTAATAAACTTACATCTTTCATTCTTTATACAGATTGAGGAGCTGTGGTTTGTCAAAGATCAGCTGTGATTATCTGGCAGCAGCACTGAAGTCCAACCCCTCCCATCTGAGACAGCTGGACCTGAGCTGGAACAAAAAGCTGCAGGATTCAGGAGTGAAGCATCTGTGTGGTTTCCTGGAGAGTCCAGGATGTGGACTTGAAACTCTGGGGTCAGTCAGCATGTTTTAGTTGTGCTGAGATGAATATGATGTGAAAGTTGTGCTGACACTAAACTGCAGACATCAGGCTGATATTATACTGATCCACACTGAGGATCTTCATGGTAAAGTCTGTTTTCTTCTTCTCTGGTTTAGTCCATTGACTGCAGCAGAACAATGTTCACATTTCAAACAGTGAGACTCAACGTATGGCCCGCGGCCCACACGCGGCCTGCCCACCTTCCCTGATTCAGAGAGAGGGGACCCTGATTAACTGTGTAGTGTTCTTCCTCACAGTTCTAAGTATCAGACACAACAATGAATAATCCACAGCTGACTGTCTTTAGCAGGTCAAAGGTCACGGCACACAGCAGACAGTGGGAAATATTATAACTCTGATCATTTATCAGCACATATCCATATGTATAAAAACAAAGCTGACACTGTGAGACTTGATCAGAGGTGTGATCATCACAGCAGAGGCCTTTGTGTCAAAGTCACTGAGGATCAAACAGAAACACATAAAGCAGATTTTCCTGTTCTGGCTTTTTATAGCAGATAACCTTCAAAATATTCTGCAGTCCATCAAAAACTGAAGCAAACCATGAATCAACATGTGAACATGAGCTGATGCTGCTGAAGTGAAGCAAAGTTACAGAGGTTTGATTACAGACACAGCTGAGAGTTTGTAATCTGTCATCATTTTAAAAGGTTTACATTTCTTCAGTATATCCACATTTGCAGCTGGTACCTCAACCTCCACTTGTCCAACACAACTGCTGTCCACTGCCTCCATGACATTGTGATTTTGCTGTTGGTCTTCTGTCAGATCTTCATCAATCACTTCTGCACGGGGCACACCTTCAGACTCTGCAGCTGCATAACGAAAGCCTGTAAGATAAAATTAGACATAAGGTAAATGTACACCAATATTCCAATGACAGGTGTGTGATTCATCTGGAAGTTATGTGCGGATTAGTGTACAGTGATAGCAATTTAGTATGTTTTTAGAGGGGGGGGGGGGGTTGTTTACCTCCGATGGGTGCTCTTTTTCGTTTCCGTTGCGTACGCCTTGAGTGCCGGTCCGAGTCTGATACAGGTATGTCGTCATGCCCCATGTGCAGTGTTGGTGCCCAGTCTGGATTTGTTACATCCATTTCATATGCTGGTTTGCCTGCAATAATGCCAAATCATAAGCTACTCAGTCGACATGATGTGGTTCTGCAGCATCACACATTAGCATGTTTTATCTCATTATCTATGACCTCAGCACGTTGAAAATAACACTAAAAGCCTTTCAAGAGTGATATGAATTAATTTAGAACTCACCGGAAAGAAAATGCCGTGAGCAAACCAACAAAAAGCTGGGGATTGCAGAGAACTCGATATCCGCTCGTCTCACCGCTGCAATCCAAGCCTGACGTCTTTGTTTAGTAATATCGGATACATGGGATCCCTCACGTTGCCTCCAGGATGGAAAACGATGAAAAGAGAGCCCGTTATCCAGCTTCTTGCCTTCACGATCGTGTGATCTAACGTTGCAACCGACAACACAACACGTACGATCCATAGCTGAAATGGTATCCTTTGGCTGGCCTACTGTCATGGCGGAAGGGGGCGTGGCCCATCTCCCGTGACATCACGCTCCAAAGCCCTATAGGTGGGAAAATGTACCATGTCGACCAATCAAAAATGATATGGAAACATGACATTTGGTTGTTTAGCAAAAGGGGGAAGTTTTAGGAGTGACCGGCAAGAGAGAGCGAGTGAGCGAAAGAGAGAGAGAGTTTTGATACGTGAGAGATTTGTGACGTTTACCGTGTTTGGTCTCAAGTTAGTTTGTTGTCTTGTGTATTTAGTGTGTAGCTGTTGTTTTGTTTTGTGTGTCAGTTCTACTAGTGATCGTCACAGTTGCTGCCTTAAAGCCAACAAAGGCAGATTGCAGTGTAAACGCTGAGTGACACACCTGCTGTCAGACCTGCAGGTTTATCCCTGTGCTGTTCTCATATGTGTTAGAGTGACACAAACTATTGTTTGACACCTGATTGTTCTGTAAATAGTTTGAAATGATTATATGAAAAACGTCTGAGCCTTGGCTGCATTTTTTGGTAAATAGTACCATATAACTTTGTTGTTTGCAAAACGTGTGCGTATTTTTAAAAGTGTACAATCTCTATTTGCATTTCAAGTTATGAAGATGATTCGTTAAACATGTGTGTGGTTTTTACAGTCAAAATATCACTTTCTACTTGTATTTTAAATTTTGTCTGAATTTAGATAAATTGTGCTGATACAGTTGGTCAAAATGAGAAAATAACAGATTGGCAAGATAAACTGTTTTTAAAGGTAAAATATAGAGGCCACATCAAAAGTAGTCAAGAAGGGTTAAAGGCTAAAAGCAAAGTTGTCACTGTTGGGTCTGTGTTTCCACAAGCCCCGCTAATTCTAGAGACTTATTCATCATGAAGAAAACAAGACAGTCGATCGATCAATTATTTGCGAAAGGGAGGCCTCGTCTGTGTCCACCACGAAAATGACCACAGATCTGACCTCCTGCTGCTACCTTTTATTGGGAGACAGTTCACACAAAACACGTCAGAACAAAGCCACGCCCCCTTTGTTCTAAGACAAAGCATTTTATGTATATGTGTGAACTTCTGTAAGAGTGTGTGTGTGTGTGTGTGTGTGTGTGTGTGTGTGTGTGTGTGTGTGTGTGTGTGTGTGTGTGTGTGTCAGACCTCCTGCTGACCAAAGGGTCGTAAACCCAGGAATTTTACATCAAAAGAAACAGATCTTCCAGATAGGATGTATCTACAATAAAACCTCCCCCAGCACAGAGAGGTTGGAGAGGTGGCCAGGATCAAAGGAATGGCTTTGATCCTACTGCTTGAACTAAGACTGTACAAATTTAAGAAACACAATGGCAACATTCAACAATTAGACTTAACAGTCACCAAGTACTGTTTATATTTGTGTGTATTGCTGCAGCTTTTTTGAGTATTAATTTGGTGCCTTTGTGTGAAATAATGGTATTGTGAGTGATCCATATAGTCACAAAGAATAGCCACTTGTTTCTGTGCTACCAAAGTTCCCCGGCTTTCATTCAAAATGTGTTTATCGTCAGCACCTGCACATTAAACTACTTAAACATTATAAATGTCTTCAAGCTCACACTGAGGCCTGTGGGGTACTATCAGCCACTGAGACAGTACACACATTTATATGTGTTTGTATATGAATATTTCATACTTTAAGACTGCCTGTTTATTTAAGGGAGATGAACAAAATACATTGGAATTGTACAAAATAATATCATGGATGATAAATTAAATAGATTTTAAGTAGATGCTTGTGCATTCTTAAAGTCTTATATGTTGAACTGAACTATGTGATCTGTTCAAAGCCTTAATCTTAATTTGAAGTGAAATGTGCATTTTGAGTTTATACACTATGTATATAAGGCGACCGTTTCCTTTTGCAGTATTTTTGTGTGGTGTACTTTTCTATGTCTTAACAAAAGGGGAACAAAGGTGTTTAAGTTCACCTAGGATGATGTGTTTTAATTTTCACATGGTCTTGCTTGAATTTGACCCTGACAAAGGCGTATGAACTCTGTCAGCTGTTTGGAGTTTCCATTTTCTAAACTTCTACATTCTGAACCTTCTTCAGCTCTGAACAGATGATGAAACACTGAATGATTTCAAGCTCACACTTTGTCTAATAAACTTACATCTTTCATTCTTTATACAGATTGAGGGGCTGTGGTTTGTCAGAGATCAGCTGTGATTATCTGGCAGCAGCACTGAAGTCCAACCCCTCCCATCTGAGACAGCTGGAGCTGAGTGACAACTACAAGCTGCAGGATTCAGGAGTGAAGCATCTGTGTGGTTTCCTGGAGAGTCCAGGATGTGGACTTGAAACTCTGGGGTCAGTCAGCATGTTTTAGTTGTGCTGAGATGAATATGATGTGAAAGTTGTGCTGACACTAAACTGCAGACATCAGGCTGATATTATACTGATCCACACTGAGGATCTTCATGGTAAAGTCTGTTTTCTTCTTCTCTGGTTTAGTCCATTGACTGCAGCAGAACAATGTTCACATTTCAAACCTTCAAAGAAGAAGAAAAATCCTCCACTGGATAATTCACTGTGAAACTCTCCAACTCTTCATTCCACCTTAAAGTCTGTCTGACACTGAAATCCAAAGCAAAATGTGCGTTTGCTTTACAGACAGCAGTCCAACACAAACATACACACATCATCCAAAACACAGTCCAACATCCAAATCTCCTCCACTGCCAGCATGAATGATGGGAAAGAGAAGGAGGAACACTCTGACATTCAGGGTTAGAATGAGTTTCATGAAGCAGACTGTGAAGATCAAAGCTGCATTAGAAAGCTTACATGAATGAATGAGTGGACAGAAGTGGACAGAGATCATCCGAAGCACTTCAAAGGCTTTAAATCAGCACATTTCTCTTTATTCTTTATCAACTCTGTTAGTTTCTCTCAGTTTTCTGTGGAATGAAGCTAACAGCAGGCTAATAAGATGCTGACCAATAGGTTTCTATTAAAGGTTGTAATTTGTATATGAAAAAGTGCTTTGGCTCAGCAGGGATCAGCTTACAGGTAGAATACAGCTGCTGGATGGGATTAGCATGTCATAGCTATCTACCAAACTGCTAACTGGGGGATTTCAGGCCATCTATGGATCATTTTTGCTAACTGTTTATTCAGCTTAGGCTCACAGGGCTGCAGCCTGTGCCCTAGCTGTCATAGGGCAAGAGGCGTGGTCCACCTGCACAGGTGAGCAGTCCATCACAGGGCCAACAGAGAGAGACAGAGAAGCACTCTCTCACATCCACACCTACAGCCAATTTAGAAGCACCAATGAACCTAAGCAGCATTTCATTGGACTGTGGGAGAACATCCAACCTCCACAGAAAGGCCAACAAGCTTCAACCTACAACCTTCTTGCTTTAAGGCACTAGTGCGAACCACTTTTCCCCATTTCAGCCCAAATCCTGCATCTTCCTGTTTCTGACTCCAGGCCAGCTCCACTAACACTTTCTCATCAGACACTGCCACCTAGTGGAGGAAGTCTTAGTCCCATTTGAAGCTTCAGATGACAGTTAGTTCCTTTACAAAGAGGTGGAGGTGGTGGGGCCACAGCACCATCATCACTGAGTGCCATAGGACACTTAACCTTTGTTTCCATATGCTGGGAACTTCCTGTTGTTCCAAGGAGGACTGGAAAATGTGTGAAAATCTCCCAGTCAGTTCCTCACAGCACACTTCAATCATTCCCCTCCCACAGCATCAGGACCAGGGCTTTTTCTCTCTTTGGTCCCACTAAGAGATTTCCACACAAACACCTCATCAGTGGGACTCTCAGAGCTACCAGCCCTTTGCTACAATCACAAAGCTCTTCATTGAAATCAATGATATCAAAGCTGGAATCAAATGAGTCCAAGTCTTCTGCTGATTCAGCATCACATTCATCTTTGCTCCTTGTTCTGCATCCCCACCATGGACTTCATTCCTTTCCAAGCCAGCCTTGAGTGTCCTTTATTCAGCTCATCCTCTGCTTTACTTTTACACCTGATTTTAGCTGCTTTATCTCTCTTTCAACAAGTTTCTGTGCCTCAATCTTTTTCTTCTCTCCCTCATAACAAGACAGCTTCTTCTGCCTGAGAACATGTTGGAGTGATTTACTAATCCAGGGCTGCTTATTGGGGAAAATACTTCCTGTTTCCAAAGTAATCCCCATTTTTCCCAGAAAGAAATGTAAGTAGAAATCGATGATCTAATTGAGAACATGAGCCTTTAAAAAGTCCCAGTGGGTGCAGTCAAAGCAGTCCCTCAGTCCCAGTATATAGTCTTTGGTCCAGACTGGAACAACTGTGTGCCCAGTTTGAGCTCTCTTCAGTCCTGTGACCTGACAGACCCAGAGGGGCCATCACATCACATTTAGAAGCTCCCCTAATGGAGCCACAACACATGTCCAACACTTAGTCTGTCTTGTTGGACCAACTGGAAGAAATGATTCAAGGACTTAGTCACAGAACAGAGATTCAAATCTCCAAAATCCAACTGGCTGCATCAGGACATATAGTCTGAAACTCTGCACAGTTTCCTGTTTGAAGCTGCTTCCTGTTGGCTTCAGCTGTTTGGAGTTTCCATTTTCTAAACTTCTACATTCTGAACCTTCTTCAGCTCTGAACAGATGATGAAACACTGAATGATTTCAAGCTCACACTTTGTCTAATAAACTTACATCTTTCATTCTTTATACAGATTGAGGAGCTGTGGTTTGTCAAAGATCAGCTGTGATTATCTGGCAGCAGCACTGAAGTCCAACCCCTCCCATCTGAGACAGCTGGACCTGAGCTGGAACAACAAGCTGCAGGATTCAGGAGTGAAGCATCTGTGTGGTTTCCTGGAGAGTCCAGGATGTGGACTTGAAACTCTGAGGTCAGTCAGCATGTTTTAGTTGTGCTGAGATGAATATGATGTGAAAGTTGTGCTGACACTAAACTGCAGACATCAGGCTGATATTATACTGATCCACACTGAGGATCTTCATGGTAAAGTCTGTTTTCTTCTTCTCTGGTTTAGTCCATTGACTGCAGCAGAACAATGTTCACATTTCAAACAGTGAGACTCAACGTACGCCCACACGCGGCCTGCCCACCTTTCCTGATTCCTGTTCTTCCTCACAGTTCTAAGTATCAGACACAACAATGAATAATCCACAGCTGACTGTCTTTAGCAGGTCAAAGGTCACGGCACACAGCAGACAGTGGGAAATATTATAATTCTGATCATTTATCAGCACATATCCATATGTATAAAAACAAAGCTGACACTGTGAGACTTGATCAGAGGTGTGATCATCACAGCAGAGGCCTTTGTGTCAAAGTCACTGAGGATCAAACAGAAACACATGAAGCAGATTTTCCTGTTCTGGCTTTTTATAGCAGATAACCTTCAAAATATTCTGCAGTCCATCAAAAACTGAAGCAAACCATGAATCAACATGTGAACATGAGCTGATGCTGCTGAAGTGAAGCAAAGTTACAGAGGTTTGATTACAGACACAGCTGAGAGTTTGTAATCTGTCATCATTTTAAAAGGTTTACATTTCTTCAGTATATCCACATTTGCAGCTGCTACCTCAACCTCCACTTGTCCAACACAACTGCTGTCCACTGCCTCCATGACATTGTGATTTTGCTGTTGGTCTTCTGTCAGATCTTCATCAATCACTTCTGCACGGGGCACACCTTCAGACTCTGCAGCTGCATAACGAAAGCCTGTAAGATAAAATTAGACATAAGGTAAATGTACACCAATATTCCAATGACAGGTGTGTGATTCATCTGGAAGTTATGTGCGGATTAGTGTACAGTGATAGCAATTTAGTATGTTTTTAGAGGGGGGGGGTTGTTTACCTCCGATGGGTGCTCTTTTTCGTTTCCGTTGCGTACGCCTTGAGTGCCGGTCCGAGTCTGATACAGGTATGTCGTCATGCCCCATGTGCAGTGTTGGTGCCCAGTCTGGATTTGTTACATCCATTTCATATGCTGGTTTGCCTGCAATAATGCCAAATCATAAGCTACTCAGTCGACATGATGTGGTTCTGCAGCATCACACATTAGCATGTTTTATCTCATTATCTATGACCGCAGCACGTTGAAAATAACACTAAAAGCCTTTCAAGAGTGATATGAATTAATTTAGAACTCACCGGAAAGAAAATGCCGTGAGCAAACCAACAAAAAGCTGGGGATTGCAGAGAACTCGATATCCGCTCGTCTCACCGCTGCAATCCAAGCCTGACGTCTTTGTTTAGTAATATCGGATACATGGGATCCCTCACGTTGCCTCCAGGATGGAAAACGATGAAAAGAGAGCCCGTTATCCAGCTTCTTGCCTTCACGATCGTGTGATCTAACGTTGCAACCGACAACACAACACGTACGATCCATAGCTGAAATGGTATCCTTTGGCTGGCCTACTGTCATGGCGGAAGGGGGCATGGCCCATCTCCCGTGACATCACGCTCCAAAGCCCTATAGGTGGGAAAATGTACCATGTCGACCAATCAAAAATGATATGGAAACATGACATTTGGTTGTTTAGCAAAAGGGGGAAGTTTTAGGAGTGACCGGCAAGAGAGAGCGAGTGAGCGAAAGAGAGAGAGAGTTTTGATACGTGAGAGATTTGTGACGTTTACCGTGTTTGGTCTCAAGTTAGTTTGTTGTCTTGTGTATTTAGTGTGTAGCTGTTGTTTTGTTTTGTGTGTCAGTTCTACTAGTGATCGTCACAGTTGCTGCCTTAAAGCCAACAAAGGCAGATTGCAGTGTAAACGCTGAGTGACACACCTGCTGTCAGACCTGCAGGTTTATCCCTGTGCTGTTCTCATATGTGTTAGAGTGACACAAACTATTGTTTGACACCTGATTGTTCTGTAAATAGTTTGAAATGATTATATGAAAAACGTCTGAGCCTTGGCTGCATTTTTTGGTAAATAGTACCATATAACTTTGTTGTTTGCAAAACGTGTGCGTATTTTTAAAAGTGTACAATCTCTATTTGCATTTCAAGTTATGAAGATGATTCGTTAAACATGTGTGTGGTTTTTACAGTCAAAATATCACTTTCTACTTGTATTTTAAATTTTGTCTGAATTTAGATAAATTGTGCTGATACAGTTGGTCAAAATGAGAAAATAACAGATTGGCAAGATAAACTGTTTTTAAAGGTAAAATATAGAGGCCACATCAAAAGTAGTCAAGAAGGGTTAAAGGCTAAAAGCAAAGTTGTCACCAAGTACTGTTTATATTTGTGTGTATTGCTGCAGCTTTTTTGAGTATTAATTTGGTGCCTTTGTGTGAAATAATGGTATTGTGAGTGATCCATATAGTCACAAAGAATAGCCACTTGTTTCTGTGCTACCAAAGTTCCCCGGCTTTCATTCAAAATGTGTTTATCGTCAGCACCTGCACATTAAACTACTTAAACATTATAAATGTCTTCAAGCTCACACTGAGGCCTGTGGGGTACTATCAGCCACTGAGACAGTACACACATTTATATGTGTTTGTATATGAATATTTCATACTTTAAGACTGCCTGTTTATTTAAGGGAGATGAACAAAATACATTGGAATTGTACAAAATAATATCATGGATGATAAATTAAATAGATTTTAAGTAGATGCTTGTGCATTCTTAAAGTCTTATATGTTGAACTGAACTATGTGATCTGTTCAAAGCCTTAATCTTAATTTGAAGTGAAATGTGCATTTTGAGTTTATACACTATGTATAT
Source organism: Mchenga conophoros (assembly GCF_057382185.1). NCBI lineage: Eukaryota > Metazoa > Chordata > Actinopteri > Cichliformes > Cichlidae > Mchenga > Mchenga conophoros. The sequence goes on along the minus strand of NC_140528.1, from coordinate 21,591,124 downwards.
AAGGCGACCGTTTCCTTTTGCAGTATTTTTGTGTGGTGTACTTTTCTATGTCTTAACAAAAGGGGAACAAAGGTGTTTAAGTTCACCTAGGATGATGTGTTTTAATTTTCACATGGTCTTGCTTGAATTTGACCCTGACAAAGGCGTATGAACTCTGTCAGCTGTTTGGAGTTTCCATTTTCTAAACTTCTACATTCTGAACCTTCTTCAGCTCTGAACAGATGATGAAACACTGAATGATTTCAAGCTCACACTTTGTCTAATAAACTTACATCTTTCATTCTTTATACAGATTGATGGACTGTGGTTTGTCAGAGAACAGCTGTGATCATCTGGCAGCAGCACTGAAGTCCAACCCCTCCCATCTGAGAGAGCTGAACCTGTGGGGAAACAACCTGAAGGATTCAGGAGTGAAGCATCTGTGTGGTTTCCTGGAGAGTCCAGGATGTGGACTTGAAACTCTGAGGTCAGTCAGCATGTTTTAGTTGTGCTGAGATGAATATGATGTGAAAGTTGTGCTGACACTAAACTGCAGACATCAGGCTGATATTATACTGATCCACACTGAGGATCTTCATGGTAAAGTCTGTTTTCTTCTTCTCTGGTTTAGTCCATTGACTGCAGCAGAACAATGTTCACATTTCAAACCTTCAAAGAAGAAGAAAAATCCTCCACTGGATAATTCACTGTGAAACTCTCCAACTCTTCATTCCACCTTAAAGTCTGTCTGACACTGAAATCCAAAGCAAAATGTGCGTTTGCTTTACAGACAGCAGTCCAACACAAACATACACACATCATCCAAAACACAGTCCAACATCCAAATCTCCTCCACTGCCAGCATGAATGATGGGAAAGAGAAGGAGGAACACTCTGACATTCAGGGTTAGAATGAGTTTCATGAAGCAGACTGTGAAGATCAAAGCTGCATTAGAAAGCTTACATGAATGAATGAGTGGACAGAAGTGGACAGAGATCATCCGAAGCACTTCAAAGGCTTTAAATCAGCACATTTCTCTTTATTCTTTATCAACTCTGTTAGTTTCTCTCAGTTTTCTGTGGAATGAAGCTAACAGCAGGCTAATAAGATGCTGACCAATAGGTTTCTATTAAAGGTTGTAATTTGTATATGAAAAAGTGCTTTGGCTCAGCAGGGATCAGCTTACAGGTAGAATACAGCTGCTGGATGGGATTAGCATGTCATAGCTATCTACCAAACTGCTAACTGGGGGATTTCAGGCCATCTATGGATCATTTTTGCTAACTGTTTATTCAGCTTAGGCTCACAGGGCTGCAGCCTGTGCCCTAGCTGTCATAGGGCAAGAGGCGTGGTCCACCTGCACAGGTGAGCAGTCCATCACAGGGCCAACAGAGAGAGACAGAGAAGCACTCTCTCACATCCACACCTACAGCCAATTTAGAAGCACCAATGAACCTAAGCAGCATTTCATTGGACTGTGGGAGAACATCCAACCTCCACAGAAAGGCCAACAAGCTTCAACCTACAACCTTCTTGCTTTAAGGCACTAGTGCGAACCACGTTTCCCCATTTCAGCCCAAATCCTGCATCTTCCTGTTTCTGACTCCAGGCCAGCTCCACTAACACTTTCTCATCAGACACTGCCACCTAGTGGAGGAAGTCTTAGTCCCATTTGAAGCTTCAGATTACGGTTAGTTCCTTTACAAAGAGGTGGAGGTGGTGGGGCCACAGCACCATCATCACTGAGTGCCATAGGACACTTAACCTTTGTTTCCATATGCTGGGAACTTCCTGTTGTTCCAAGGAGGACTGGAAAATGTGTGAAGATCTCCCAGTCAGTTCCTCACAGCACACTTCAATCATTTCCCTCCCACAGCATCAGGACCAGGGCTTTTTCTCTCTTTGGTCCCACTAAGAGATTTCCACACAAACACCTCATCAGTGGGACTCTCAGAGCTACCAGCCCTTTGCTACAATCACAAAGCTCTTCATTGAAATCAATGATATCAAAGCTGGAATCCAATGAGTCCAAGTCTTCTGCTGATTCAGCATCACATTCATCTTTGCTCCTTGTCCTGCATCCCCACCATGGACTTCATTCCTTTCCAAGCCAGCCTTGAGTGTCCTTTATTCAGCTCATCCTCTGCTTTACTTTTACACCTGATTTTAGCTGCTTTATCTCTCTTTCAACAAGTTTCTGTGCCTCAATCTTTTTCTTCTCTTCCTCATAACAAGACAGCTTCTTCTGCCTGAGAACATGTTGGAGTGATTTACTAATCCAGGGCTGCTTATTGGGGAAAATACTTCCTGTTTCCAAAGTAATCCCCATTTTTCCCAGAAAGAAATGTAAGTAGAAATCGATGATCTAAGTGAGAACATGAGCCTTTAAAAAGTCCCAGTGGGTGCAGTCAAAGCAGTCCCTCAGTCCCAGTATAGAGTCTTTGGTCCAGACTGGAACAACTGTGTGCCCAGTTTGAGCTCTCTTCAGTGCTGTGACCTGACAGACCCAGAGGGGCCATCACATCACATTTATAAGCTCCCCTAATGGAGCCACAACACATGTCCAACACTTAGTCTGTCTTGTTGGACCAACTGGAAGAAATGATTCAAGGACTTAGTCACAGAACAGAGATTCAAATCTCCAAAATCCAACTGGCTGCATCAGGACATATAGTCTGAAACTCTGCACAGTTTCCTGTTTGAAGCTGCTTCCTGTTGGCTTCAGCTGTTTGGAGTTTCCATTTTCTAAACTTCTACATTCTGAACCTTCTTCAGCTCTGAACAGATGATGAAACACTGAATGATTTCAAGCTCACACTTTGTCTAATAAACTTACATCTTTCATTCTTTATACAGATTGAGGAGCTGTGGTTTGTCAGAGATCAGCTGTGATTATCTGGCAGCAGCACTGAAGTCCAACCCCTCCCATCTGAGAGTGCTGGACCTGAGCTGGAACAACCTGAAGCATCCAGATGTGAAGCAGCTGTCTGATCTTCAGCAGAGTCCAGACTACAGACTGGAGACTCTGGTGTAAGTAGAGTGATGGAGTGAGTGGGTGGTGCTGTCAGCAGTATTGTACTAAACACAGTCAGTATGAAACAAAGATCCAGTGTTTCCTGTAAAGCTGCAGCTTCTCAGTGAAGCTGTGAGAGGAGAATGGTGACAGGCTTCAGGATTGGACACAAACACTTCCTGTTTCTGACCTTTATGGTCACCATAGTAACGGCTGACACGCTCTGATCAAACACTGTCAACAGCCAATCAGCTCTCTGAACAAAGCAGCACGCAGACCAATGACTGCATTCATTTCCAAGTTTAAAGCAGTGAAGAACACAGTCTGTAGGTGAGGAAGAATTTAGTGAGAGCAGATGTTTGGATGGAATTCCTCCAGTTAACAGCTGGAACCGTCCATCTGGATTGTTGGGCTTGTTGTTGGGTTCCTACAGAGCTCAGAGTGGACACACCAAGGTTCTTCTAATGAATGAAAGTCCAAACTCAAACTAGGAGGGAAAAACATTTTCATCAACTTCAATAAAAATCCAAAGATTAGAAAAAGTGAAGCAACAATGAGTCCTAGTACAGTCCCAGCACTGAAGTCCCTGCTGCTCTTTATACTGGATGTGCTGCATCACTGACTGACAGCTGATGAAGAGTCTCTGGAAACACTCGTTTATCTCCTCTGCTCTTCCTTCTTCTCTCTGCAGGTGGAGGCGATGGTAAACAGGACGGTGTGTGTGCTGAGAGAGGAGGAGCTGTGTCCTGATGATCCAGAGAGGTTGAAGCAGCAGCAGCTTGTGTGTAGAGACGTCTGACTGGGCCATGTTACTGGGAGGTGGAGAGGAGAGCTTCATCCAGCAGTGACTGACAGAGGAATGAGAAGACGTGCAGATGACTGTCAGTGCTGCAGAGTGAACTGCTCTGAGAACAGCTCCACTGTCAGACACAATGTAGAGTCCAGCATCATCCCTGTGTGTCCCTCTGGATCTGACAGAAGATCATCAGTGTATCTGGACTGCTCTGCTGCTGCTCTGTCCTTCTACAGTCTCTGCACAGTCTCTGTCTGACTCTGGCTTCAGACCCTCCTGGATCAAACTCACCTGGAAAGACTTTCAAACATCACTCAATAGATTTGAATACAGAATATATTTGATATATACTGTAGATGTACTGTAGAGTTGCAGTTTGTCACTTGTAAATACAGTCTGTGAGCAGCTGTGAGCTGAAAGATCTTTCTAGAAACACGAAATGTTTTCACTCTTCTGTTGCTTTTTCATATATTTCCACAACATTAATATTGATCCCACCTGTCTCACCTGTTTCATGCTTTTATACATAATAACAGGACACGTGTGATCTGAGCGCTGCTGTGGTTGCTGTGCTGCATGTCTTCATTTAGATAACAGAGACATCTAGTGGTTCAGAGGGAGAACTGCAGGAGGTGGAGCTGTGTTTTAGCATGGAAAACTTTTTATCTTTTAGGCGCAGATACAAATATGACAAGTATCAGTGTGAGATACAAAAGGTCACATCAGTCAGCAGAGGGAACAGTGATCACACAGCAATGTAAGAATAGAAACATAACAGTGAATCTGGACATGTATACAGATGGAAGCAAACAAACAGGATGTAACACTACATTAAAGCCACAAATGAGAAGAAAACAAACACAAAGGAAAATATATTTGATCTCAGGAATCCAAATCAGATGCTTTAGAGCAGGGGTCGGCAACCCTGGGCACGCGTGTCACAGCTGCCACGTGAAGGGTTAACTGATGGCACGACCATAGCTGGACTGGCCATCGGGCATACTGATGGTGATTTTTCGTTTTTAATGGGCCGATGATGTTTTTTTATTTTTTTGTAACGGTATAAACAATGAAAGATGGCGGATTGGCTGGATGCTGGTCGATGTGTAAAAATAAGTCAGTTGTTTGGTGGTGGCTTTGGCGGAGCTTCCACAGAGGCAGCAGGTGGATGAGGGAAAGGGGAGGCAGGAGGAGCAGAGACCCGAGGCGGCCGCCGGTCCGAGTGTCAGGTGAACTGAACTTCAGGTAAGAAGTTATGACCTGCAGTCTGTCTGGGTCAGATATAAACCAAGTTTAGGTGCAGTTTATTTTCCTTGTGCTGACTTTTTACAGTCAGTTATAATAACTCCCACTCAGAGGAGACCAGAGATCACATTAACATGTGTGTCTCTGTATTAAGAAACATGACATATTGGCCCAGTTTATTTTTCTTATCATTGTTGTGAGGAGACCATAAATAGCATTTGTATTTTCTGTTGTACAGTTCATTTGCTGTTATGGATAAAAAGTCTTTCTTTGTTTCAAAATAGCTGATAAATATTCGCTGATAGCTGCAAACATCTGCGCACAAATATAATCCTATGAAGTGGTTCTATATAGTGTGTAATTTATTGCTAATGCAATCATATGGCACATTGACTTCTGAGGAAATGTTAGATGCACTCATCATCAGAAAGGTGTCCGACCTAAACCAGGGGGTTTAGAGCATCATAGAGTTTTTGTGGTTTGTTTTCTTTAAGTCATTTCACAGATTTTCTCTATAATTTCAATTCCTTGAATAAAACAACAAACTTAGGGGATGATTTTGTAATCCAACTTTATGTATGAAAGATTTGACTAAACATAAAACAATCTTCCAACTCAGTCGTCATTCTTATCTTGTGATATCAAACCAAATGTTCTGTTGTCTCTAAATCAGGGATTGATGAAATCTTTGGTTGCATCCATTTATGAACATGTTCTCATTCATATTAAATCGTAGTCTAAGTCCTTCTTTAGAGGGATAAATGTCATTCATTGTCTTCAAATGTGTTTCTGTTGTTTTGGGGGGAAGTTTGAAGTCCATTGTTCAAAGTCTGTTAATGAAACTTTATGAAGTTTATGTAGGATGTTTTTCCTATTTTGTATTTGTTTGAATTATGATGTATTTCTGACTCTTTCTGCCATGATGCCAGGTCTCTCTTGAAAACAACATTTTTAATCTCAATTAAATTTTCACCTGGAGAAATAAAGGATGATAATAATAATTTTGTCTTCAGGGAATCATTTCTCTGTAAAACAGCTTCTTCTGAAACTCTTGTTACATTTCTTGTTTATTGTTTGCTGGTTGTAGAAAAATGTCATCGTCTCTGTGTGAACTTAAACTCTACATGTGGTGTCAGCTATAAACGAGCTCTAGAGTCTAATAACGATGCTTTTATTATTGTCTGGTATCCAACCTAACCCTGGGCCTCTGGCTGAATGTGAAACACCAGCAGATGTTAAAAACTGTCTGGGTTACACGTGCATCACGTCGTGTGCTTCCTAACATGGATATGATTGGAATCTGGGCTGTTCAAGCGGTGCTGGTATCATTGTTGTTTCTGAGACTTTCCAAATCTTTACTGGATAAAAACGTAGCAACTGATGGATTTAACATTTAGCTCTCAGACTGTCCCAGAAAAGGCGGAGGTCTGGAAGTTTATGTGAAGCTCTGTCTTGCTGCTCAAGTCTTGTTCTCTCCATCTGCACCTCAGCCATTTGAAATCTTGGCCTTAACTATTGATCTGTTTGGAAATCAGACTGTTGTTGGCTGCTATCAGCCTCCACCTGCTTCCCCCAGCACATCACCGTCTCTGGTTCAACTTTTATCTGAGCTGCATTTTAATGACGTCTTTCAGATGGATGATTTTCATTGGGACTGGCTTTCTTCTGTGTCTGATGATTTTAAGGCACGCTGCTTGTTTTTAAAACTGACTCAAATTATTTAAAGCCTCATACGCCTTGATCCTAAACACCCAGATAAATCTGCTCTTATTGACCTTTTTTAACTAATATGCTGCGTAAGTTTTCCACATCTGCAGTTTTTGCCAACGACCTGAGTGATCACTGCATAGTTGGTGCTGTGAGAAACACTAAAATCTCACGCTCCGAGCCCGCATCAGTTTGAACTGGGGTCGTATTAAACAGGCTGACAATGTCAGTTTGGGAACATTTACAGGAGAGTTGTGTCTACTTTGTGGACAGACACGCCCCTTTTTGCCAGGTCAGGGTGAAAGGTCGGGACAGGCCAGGTTTGGTTCAGTACCGGCCGATCTCCTACATGAGAGAAACCAGGCCTGGGCAGGAAGTCTGGCTCTGATGCTGATTGGCTACGTTTTCATTAGCTGTGTAATCGGATTACTGCCTCCATCATCAAGATGTAACTATTTTTTACTTTAACGACTGACAGTCCAAACGACCGTAGGAGGTTTTGGCAAACTATAAAGTGTCTCTGCCAGCTGTGACTCCTCAGAGCTTCCTCCTCACTTAAATATCGACTCCACTCCTGTGTCACACAAAACTGAAATGTTGCTTTAACAAACACTTTGTTGCTTCTTGCTCTTTGTTCAGCACAGTATCTGATGGTAAACCTCTTGCACACAACTCTGCTCGTAGTTCCTGCTTACTGATACCTTTTCCTTCACACCTGTCACAGTAGAAGGGGTTTGTAAGGCTTTGAATAGCCCCAACACCAGAAACTCGTCCTCACAATCGTTCTCCTTCCTTCTTGCACTTGGCTGCAAATATCATAGCTGAGCCAGTGTCTTATATTTTTAATCTTTCTCTACAACAGAAGAACACCACTATACTCTGTGTTCTCTGGTTAACTGGTCCTCATTGGTCTTACACAGGATGGTCCATTAGTATCATTTTATCTATCAATCTGTTTCTGGGTTACTGCCTCCTATTCATCAGAGTACATGTTAGGCAAACAGTTTAGTCACAGCCTGCAGTCTCAGGACATCATTACATCCACTGTTCCATCAGTTCATGCAGAGCTTGGGAAGAAGGCGTTCTCCTTTTCTGCTCCGTCTTCATGGAAAACATAACCGAAGGATTTAAGGCTCTCCGTTGATTTCACTTGCAGACTTCAAAAGACGTACACATGTTTTTGTGAAACCATCTCTGGGAACTTGTTCTCGTTTTTAATGTGACTGAGTACATTACACAAACTTTTCTCTTATTGTTGTAATTTTAATATGTGTGTCTGGAACAGGTCTCTCTTGTAAATGAGACATTGAGTCTCAATGAGCCGACCTGTATAAATAAAGCTTCAATTACAAAGTCCTTTGTATAAAAGCTCCTTCAGCTGCCAGTGGGACGTGCTGTGGCACTATCGGTTGCAGAGCCTTTATATTGTTAGTTAGAAACTACAAATATAATGGCTCACTGTATTTCAGAATCAGAGAAACTTTATTAATCCAGGAGGGAAACTGAGTTGTCATAGCAGCAAATATACAAGAAACAACAAGCACTCATATAAAGTGAGTGTAGAAACAGAGTTATGATAAATAAATATTCAGATAAATAATATCAATATATAATATAAATAATCTATAATCCAGTTTTGAGTTCCCTCCCCAGACACCTTAACGCCCACTCACATCCTGGGCCATCTGACCTCAGGAAATCACATGATAGGGTGGGGCCAGGTTTCACAATGAGCTCACCCGAAACCCTGGCTGATTAGGACCCCCACCCGCTTTCACACCTTGGCTCATGTGATTACGTAGAGGATCATCAGGGGGTCCTTTGTCCCTCTTTGGGGGGAAACTCCCACTGGGTTTAAATCTGGGACTCCCCACCAACTGACCCTTAGAACTGAAGAAGCTTCTCAGATGAGAGGTGAAACGTCTTCAAGCAACTCAAAGAAGTCCAGACGCTTTTCTTTGCAAGCTCCTTAGTCTACAATGACCTGGATGACTGAGAACCGTCACAGACAACTCAGTCCCATATTTTAGGTTATTCTGAATAAATCGTTCATGCCCTCTCTTTGGAAAGAAGCTGTTGTGGTTCCTGGTCCTAAATCTAGTCGTCCAAAAGTTCTAAACGACTTCAGGCCTGCTGCCCTCACCTCAGTCTTTGAAAAAATCATCAGAAATGTGATTATGGAAGACACTGAACTTCAGCTTGATTCAATGCAGATTGCACATAAGCCCAATAGAGGAGTGGAGGACGTGCTTTTGATTCTACTTCACCTGATTGTCAAACATGTAGAGAGTAAAGGACTTCAGTTCATCGATTTCTCTGCTTCTTTCAATAACACAGCCCCAGATTTGAATCAAAAGACTTTTAGAACAGTTTGAAATCCGGACAAACCTGAGCAAGTGCAGTCATATAAATATCTTGATGACAAATGCTATTATTTTTCTGTAAAGCAAATTGACCTAAAAGTAAAGTAACCTTGATATGTCAGGATGTAGATGTCCCACCCAACAACGTCACCCAGCCCTGAAACATCGGTACTGTTCAAGGCAGCATTGCTGTCCACACGTCCATCAGAGTGTTTCTTTGGACTTCATGGTGTTGTTGCTCCCAGTATTCTCTGAGACAACCTCTGAGGCCATCACAGAGCAGCTGTATTTGTACTGACATTACATTACACACAGGTGCACTCTATTTAGTCATTAGCACTCATCAGGCAATGTCTATGGGCAACTGACTGCACTCAGACCAAAGGGGGCTGAATAATAATGCACATAACAATTCTCTTCACTCTGCTGACAAGAGATTCAACCCCCACTATGAGCACCTTCTAAAGAGCACCATTGAAAGTATCCTCACCAACTGCATCACTGTGTGCTATGACTCCTGCACTGGGTCCTGCAGGAAAAATATGACAACGGGTAGTGAGAGCAGTGGAGAGGATTGCAGGGTCCTCTCTTGCCTCCCTCCCCAGGAGATCTACTGTGCCTGCCTCATTCGAAAGGTCCTCTTCATTACAGGTGACTCCACTCATCTCTTCAACAGCGTCTTCAGTTTGCTGCCATCAGGAAGGATACTGAAGAGACCTTTTGACCTTTACATTTTCGTTAATATCTTTAAAACAGAAGCAGCAGAAACGAGAATTTTAGCAGCACAAACCAGCACAAGCGTAGCACAGTTGATTGACACCAGTTTTGTTTGATTTAATTAATGTGGGGGGGCTGGTTGACCTCTGGGGACCTCTAGAAATTTTCTCGAATATCTTTAAAATGATAGCAGCACAAACAAAAATTTTTACAGCACAAACGTAGCATAAACGTTTGATACCACTTTTGTTGGATTTGAAGAAGGTGGGGGGTCGCGGGAAAAACCAGCAAAAGAACTCGAGCAGCCGGGCTATGTAAAAGGTGTAGGGGGGCATGTTTGCGGTCACGTCCAGCGGGTGTGTGGGCTGTTTGAGTCATCTGTTACCAGGCAAACTCCAATGCAGCAGGCTGCTGAACACACACAGGCCTCCTGCATCCTCCTCTTCAGCTCTGCTTGCCCGATATCGTGACCTAAGCAGGGTCGGGCCTGGTCAGTACTTGGATGGGAGACCGCCTGGGAAAACCAGGTGCTGTTAGCTTTTGCACTTCCACACACAAACTGCAGAGGGCACTTCTGCTCCTGCTTGTGCTTAGAGGCATGAGAAGTTAACATTTATGGGTGATAAAATCCTTTTTCTATATTTTTAACATGAGAATATCAGTTTTCCATCTTGTGTTCCAGAGTAATCGGACAAAAGACAAACGTAGAACAAGGAAAAAAGAGGCCAAGTGTCTCACCTATAAAACAAAATGACTGTTTTCTGAATAGTCTCACACAGATAAACATTTGCAGGGAATACCTTTTCCTTCAAAACAAACGTCACAGACTGTGTTTTTCTTTACTGATTGTATTTGAGTAGAAACTCAGATTAAAATGGCATCAGTGCTCATAAAATGATTTAACTGTAAAAGTAGGTGTAGTGGATCACTTTGCATAGATCTAGATAAAAGTGCTGTAAGCAAAGACTACAGTGGTCATTGAGCAGCTGTTCCTATAATGTGAATCTGGGATAAAGGCACAGATTATTTGTTTGCCTTTGTTTCCTGGTTCTTTCTTTCTTATCCAAATGGAAAAAGAGAGCATAAAAGTACTGTTTACAAGCAGCTTATCTATCTCATTGTGCCCACTATCATAAAATCTTGGTTGACTGAGCACTGAGCCATCTACCACTCGAAATTGAACCTGTGTGGGACAACAACAAAGTCCAGTATACTAAGTTTCAGTAATGTGCAGTTTTTTCTGTGGAAGATGTAAATCTAAATAGATGTCCTATTGTATGCATAATATACCACTGAACTTTATAAAACAACTTCTAAAAGCAAATTTCGATTTATTTTAGATTTTCTCAAATCCAAACAGTGCTAAAAGCATGCACACAGTCAAATATTTTTCATACGAGGTGCTGAAGGTTCTGCAATGTTCTGTCAGTGCGCCCCAGGGCAGCTGTGGCTACAATGTAGCTGCCATCACCAGTGTGTGAATGTGTGAATGATGTATCTGTGGCTTTTTGTCACACTTGGAAACCACGGTGTTGTGCAGCTATTTGCCTTGTTGCAGGGTTTTTAAAAAACTGCAGTTTTGATTTTAGTGAAAGACACCGTCTCATGACTCATTGAGTGCCGCGACTGACGAGCCAATCCGTGGCCTGCAGTCTGACGATGTCACATTTCCTGACTGCTTGGAACCCCGACTAAGTCGTCCTGTAGCCCACATCATAATGTTTCCATCTCTCTGCTTGACTGCTATTTTTTGCATCACACTCCTATTTCAAAAGGTCAGTTAAAGCCACATAATTGGAATTTGGTTTCATCTCCCCACAGCACTTTCTCCAAAGTCTTCCCTGAATCATTTAGATGTTCACTGGCACTTGAGATGGGCCTATACATGTTTCTCCTTGAACAGGTAGCTACCCTATGTTAGCCTAGCTTTCTATCACTGATGCTCTGTGTGTATTGTTATGGTTCAAAATATGGGGATGGAGACAAGAGACAAGAGAAAAAAACCACAATACAGCTTTCTTGGCTGCTGCCTCAAAGCACATTGTGCGCTGTCTATCTTGCGTGCTGCACAATATCGTTTATTATTTAGTAACTATTGATATCTACTGCTAGCTAGTTTATTGTGATGGTGCTTTTTTTTTCTTATTATGTTGCTCTTTGTTGTTTGATTTCTCTTCTGTTTTTTTTTTTTCTCCATACAGGTGACCCAGGAGTTTTGGTTTTTTTTCTCTCTTCCCTCCCTTCTCACCGTCTCTTCTCCCCTTTGGTTTTCTTTCTCTCCCTCTCTTTCTTTCAATCTTTCTCCCTGTCCTATCCCACAGTCATGTCTGTCCCGTTTGCAACTGAAAATAAAATAAATTCATAATTATAATAAAGGTCAATCAAATGGACCAATATGGCAAGGCCATGATGACCCACTTGGTAAAATAAATCCTCTTGGCATCTTTCTTGGCCTTAAGACAACAATTCTGATGGCTAAAGATCCAAACGGGACACAAAAGAAAAAAGAATCTTTTATTCTGGATAAAACAGGGAGCCAATAAATGTTCTGTTTCTAGTCCCTGTCAGGACTCTCGCTGCAGCATGTTGCTCAGAGCAGTCTGGAATTGATTTTTGACTAAATAATTAAAACTAATAATAATATATTACTATATTATATTACTAACAAATCCAGGACACCCCTGTTGATCCAGCAGCTCTTAATGAAGTTTGAAATAAGAATCGTGGTGAGTTCATTAGAAATATTTCACTTTTCTTTTTTAAATCAGTCATTACTGGAATCATCTGAAGTGCAAAAACAGTGGGATTATATATGAGAAGGACGGACTCAAAGACTGTCGTGTATCACATATATATTACATCGATGTCCAAAATCAATGCATCATTAATGAAACTGAAACAAAAGTACTGAATTTCATGTGGAAGACCAAACCTCAGCATTCAGGAAAGTCTTATACAGGAGCAAAGATAATGGACGTTACCCGGAGTTTTCCACTGTGAAACCAGGAATAACAGCTTAAAAATGTTGTTGGATTTCTGTGATCTAAATCATTGTCAGCCTGGCAGGCAAATAGCGTGGACACCAAAGTTTGTGAACGTGAAAACCTGAGAACAAAGACATGTAGGATTTTAAATCGGTACTGTTAAGGTTCAAAATACTGGGGATGGAGACAAGAGAAAAATCACAATAACAACACTGGTCCGGTCGGGTTGAGTCAAACGATGATTTTAATGATCACACGCGTGGGAGATGGACACTGATGCAGACAGCCTCAGATCTCAAAATGGTGGAGCATTGCTCAAACTTTTATAGCCTCTGGTGCCTCCACCTTATCATAAAAGCCTAAACATTCACATGCTTTTCTCTCACACGGCGCCTAAGCTACGTGTCACGATCCTGGGTCTTAGGACCCAGTGTTTTGAGTTTTAGTTCATTTTGATGTTTATAGTATGTTAAGCTCATCAGGTCTCCTATGTTCATTTGCTTATTAGTTCCCTCTTGTGTTTTCAACCCCTGTGAAGTCTCCCTTGCCCTTCGTGTGTTTCATGTCTGTTGTCTTATGTTGTCATGTCTGCCTCTCATGTTTCCTGTTTCATTTTGGAGAGATCTCGTGTTTTTATATTATGGATTATGTTTTGAGTCCTTTGTGGTACTGTTTCGTGTTTCCCTAGATCTGTTATGGTTATCTTAGGTTTTGCTCTTTGGCTTTGTCATACGGCTTCCCTGTGTTCCATGTTATGTCTCCCCTGTTGCTGTTAAGTTTGCATGTTTAGAATTCAGTCAGTGTGTTTCCTGTTTTACTTTGTAGGTCCATGCCTCATGTGAGTGTTTCTAGTTTTGCGTCTCTGTCTCGTCCAGCCTGATTGCTCCCCTTCTGTGTCTCATTCCCTCGTTATCCCTCTGTGTATTTAAGCCTTGTGTTTCTCTTTGTCAGTGTCGTAGTCTCCATCATAGCTGTGTGATTTTTCCCTGTGGTTCTTTGTGCTTTAGTTTTCCCAGTTTAGTTTATTTTGTATTGTTTTTTCGTGTCCCACTTCACGCCAGCAATAAAGCTGTGTTTTTTGAGTTTACCTTTTGTCTCTGTGAGTTTGCGTTTGGGTCCTCTCCTGCCTGCCACACAGCCGAACTGTGACAGAAGACTACGACCCGACAATGGACCCAGCAGCTCACAATCCCTCTGCTGAGCTCCAGGAGGACATGATCTACACGGTAGAATTTCTCTGCCAGGAGTGGTTTGCGCTGCCATTTAAGGAATACCAGGAGGAACTAGCTCTCCGCTTACAACGGATGATCTCTGGACTCCCCTGGTTATTTGGCATGCTCCACCCTTTAATCCAGGACTTCCTTGTTTCTACTGTGCGTGTCTGCACTGAGCAGCCACTCCTGTGTGAAGAGCCGGAGGCTTTTCAGACGAGTCCGCTTGAGGATTTGCGGGCCGACTCGTCTCCTCCCTCTTCCAGGAGAAAGCGGCATTCACGCTGCCATCGCTCCACAGCAGCTGAGCAGACCGTTTTTGCGAGTAAAAGTGACTGTTTGCCACATTCTGACTCCAAACCTTCTGCCATTTCATCCACTGTTAGTCATGCTGCTCCTATGAACACTTTAGTTTTTCAACCAGCTCCTCCGAACCTTCATGATTCCAATCCTGTGTCTGAGACTCTACGTGACGCTCTTCCAGTATCTCAGGCAGTTATTTTTTCTGTGCCTCAGCTGGGAGGTGTAAACAGTAACAGAGTGCCTCCCACCATAGTTAAACTGGCTAGAAGACTTGGACTTGATGCCACTGAGCTCATGAATCAAGTTGAATTTTGTGTTCCACAGCCAGCCATGTTCAAACACACTCACCATGTTTTAGAGTCAGACCAAGTTCAACCTGCACCTCAAGTGACTGTTTTGGGTGTGGCCTCACCCCTGGACTTTGCTGCTCACCAGTCAGCTTATTCAGAAACTGCCTTTGCAAACCTACCTACGCCTGTGACCGCTCCTGAGCTCCGCTCTCCACCACCTGTCCCGGCTCCCAGGGTGAGGCCAGCCAGGGCACAGCCTACCTCCGCACCCGTACCTACTCCTCGGGTGGGAGCGGCTCGTGTTCGGCGGGTGCCTGCACCCATTCCTGTGTCCGCTGAAGTCTCAGACGAGCCTATCCAGCCCCTGTCCTTGTGTTCTGTAGGCTCGGAGATATGTCAGCAACAACTACCACAATCACTACAACCTCTCATTTTTTCCATAGTTCAGTCTGTTGCTCAGTTAGCTCAGTCGTGTGTTCAGGCTTCAGTTTTGTCTCCAGGTCAGGCTTCAGTTTTGTCGCCCATACCCCTTTCTTTGGCCCAATCATCTGAACAACCAACCACTCAACAGTCTGCTCAGCACTCCGCGGCTCCCACGCCGCCTCATGCCACGTCAGCTGGAGGGCCCGAGGAGCCCGTCCGGCCTCATGCCACGTCAGCTGGAGGGCCCGAGGAGCCCGTCCGGCCTCATGCCACGTCAGCTGGAGGGCCCGAGGAGCCCGTCCAGCCACCCGTCTCCGCTGGAGGGCCCGAGGAGACCGTTCAGCCGCCACCTGTGGCCGCCTCTGCTTCATCGTCTACGCCTGGTCCGGCCTCTGCCTCATCGTCTACGCCTGGTCCGGCCTCTGCCTGTGCTGCTGCTACGCCTGGTCCGGCCTCGGCTCCTGCTTTGCCGTCGCCTGGTCCGGCGTCTGCCTCGTCTGGTCCAGCTTCAGCCTCTGCTTCTGTGTCTGCCTCGCCTGGTCCTGCGGCTGTGTTGCTGCCGCCCACGCCACGTTTTGCCCTTCGGAATCGCCAGCCGCTTTCCGGGCCATCAGCTGGACATCGTTGCCATCGGGGTCGGCCGCCTGAACTGTTCCACCTGTGGTGCTCTCGACCTCCGGGTCGGCCCCCTGAACTGTTTCCACACCGTTGCCGTCCGCACGGTCGGCCCCCTGAACTGTTTCCATGTCGCCGCCGTTGCCGTCCGCACGGACGGCCCCCGGAACTATTTGACCATGAACTCCTGTGCCGTCGGCCTCCGGGCCGGCCCCCTGATCAAATGAACTATGGACTTCTGGACCGTCACCCTCCGGGTCGGCCCCCTGAGGAGTTGTGAACTGTTCCCTGCGCTCCTGTGTTTTTGATGGACGTGTTTTTGTGGCTTTGTTTCTGGCCCTCCGTCCTGGACCCCCGCCGCCCGCCCTGGGTGGGTTGTTTTTGGTTTTGTTTTTCGTGGTTTTGGGCGTCTGGAATCCGCCCTTGAAGGGGGGGCTCTGTCACGATCCTGGGTCTTAGGACCCAGTGTTTTGAGTTTTAGTTCATTTTGATGTTTATAGTATGTTAAGCTCATCAGGTCTCCTATGTTCATTTGCTTATTAGTTCCCTCTTGTGTTTTCAACCCCTGTGAAGTCTCCCTTGCCCTTCGTGTGTTTCATGTCTGTTGTCTTATGTTGTCATGTCTGCCTCTCATGTTTCCTGTTTCATTTTGGAGAGATCTCGTGTTTTTATATTATGGATTATGTTTTGAGTCCTTTGTGGTACTGTTTCGTGTTTCCCTAGATCTGTTATGGTTATCTTAGGTTTTGCTCTTTGGCTTTGTCATACGGCTTCCCTGTGTTCCATGTTATGTCTCCCCTGTTGCTGTTAAGTTTGCATGTTTAGAATTCAGTCAGTGTGTTTCCTGTTTTACTTTGTAGGTCCATGCCTCATGTGAGTGTTTCTAGTTTTGCGTCTCTGTCTCGTCCAGCCTGATTGCTCCCCTTCTGTGTCTCATTCCCTCGTTATCCCTCTGTGTATTTAAGCCTTGTGTTTCTCTTTGTCAGTGTCGTAGTCTCCATCATAGCTGTGTGATTTTTCCCTGTGGTTCTTTGTGCTTTAGTTTTCCCAGTTTAGTTTATTTTGTATTGTTTTTTCGTGTCCCACTTCACGCCAGCAATAAAGCTGTGTTTTTTGAGTTTACCTTTTGTCTCTGTGAGTTTGCGTTTGGGTCCTCTCCTGCCTGCCACACAGCCGAACTGTGACACTACGACCTTGGCTCCCTGTTTATCTGCTCCTGCTGAGTTGGGGCAGAAAACTCCAGCATGCTCTGTTCTCTTCTAATCAGACAAATAAGGCGATGGCTTTCTGCAGCAGTATTATGCATCATAAAACAATATCATTCATCCACAATAAATCAGCAGTCTACTTTAATGCAAATCAGTTTAACTAATGCAATAGTTGTCAGCTTCTTCTAATTCAGGAGAATAATGCAAACTAAAACTACATAATAATTCACAATCTTTAGTTAGGGGTATAACATGGCATAAAATAATATTATAATCTAACAGTATGCTGCTGCCTCTCTCTCATGTTACTTAAAAAATTAACCCCACAGCTTCAATAACCGTATCTAAAAATCTCTCAGTGAAAGTTACGGTTGTAGGTTTGGAAACATTTTGGGGTAGCCAGTGTTAAATAGAGACAGGGCCACATTCTTTATCTAGTCATTGTAATGAAAGAAGCACATTAAAAACTATATGAGAGTTTGCTTTTAACAAGCATGTAATGACTCTACTTAGTTTAGGTAGTCTTAGGGAGTCAAACTGAAAGTAGCATTTTGTGGATGTTTTCCCTGCTGCCCGATCCCATCAGTCTCTTAAAGCATCATTTTTATGCGCCCTGGTGTGACAGTGGTTTCATGGCGCTACAGGTTACCTGAGCACATCAGGTATATTACGGTTGAAAACCAGTGCCCGGCCTTCCAGTGGGTGTTCGACCCCTCGTGCACAGCTCAGGAGTCTAAACGACCCAGCAGTTATGGACATGTGTGTTTTTGGTGTGCTGTCCCTCGTTCTCCCTGCTTGCAGGTATATCTGTGTGTGTGTGTGGATGCCGGAGTTTCTGAGAGCACCCGTTTACAGGCACCTTCAGGCCTGGTGGGTGTGGCCCTGCCAGGTGGTTGGCCACACTTGAAGACCATCACACAGCTGATCAAGCCTTGTCGGAGGAGCTACTTGAGAATGCGGTGGCGCTCTCTCTGACGCTGGATCATTGCGTGACTTCACGTTAGTCTCTCGGCCAGTCAGTACGGATAGTCTGCCGCATTGTATGTGTCTTACGGCTGCCTGTTTGTTATCTCCCCAGGAGAAGCGTGGAGATGAGAGGGCAGCGAGCACGGGGTGCTCAGACACTGAGGAGCGGAGACAAGGAACACTAGCACTGGGAAGAGGACATTTCACGGGAGTCGGGAACGCACTGCGGATTTATTGTTATTTTCCATTCACTGTAAATAAACGCACTGCTTGCATTCAGAGCTCCGTGCCTGGCTCCTCCTTCCTCACATCCCCACGGTTGACGCTGGCCAACCGTGACAAATAGCTTTTCTTAGATTCATTATTAGTTCAACATTGACAAATAGTAGTTGACTAATATCAGGAGCCAAAAAGAAAACAAAAAACAAACTAAATAAATATTTCAGACGCTGAAAATAAATTATTACGGTTGTTTAAATTTGCTGTCAGCAAGTTAGGTCTAATACATGTAGTCAATCTAATGAATCAATATTACATGTAAAAAGTACAGAACTGAAAATGAAACTAAAATATAACGGTAAATGAACTGGTTCTTGTATAAAACCTTTCTACTCTCTACAACTTGCCTCATTCATGCACTCACTTTTTTCTATGCTTTTTCTCTGTAAGTGCTTTCTATCTAACATTAATACGCATTCATCCTCCCGATGGATGCATCGGAGAGCAACTTGGGGTTAGCATCTTGCCCAAGGATATTTGGCATGCAGGCTGGAGCAGGCGGGGATTGAACCAGCAACTTTCTGATTAGTAGGTTTCCTGCTCTACCTGAGCTACAGACACCCCAATTTGTGGTGCTCTGGAAACAACACGTTCTCATCCCAACAGGTAACGATGCTATGTGACAAATCATCGGTATGTGTAAATGTGTTTTTTGTTCTAATCATGAATCGCTTTGTAAAACAAGACCTGATAGGGTTAAGGTTAAAGTTATGGTTAGAGTTAATGTTAGGGATAGGGCTGGAATGGACGGCTGGAGCCTCTCCTCCAAGTGTGTGTTACTGCCGCCATCAGCATTCTGTTGTATTCTGTTGTATGCTTTTCTCTGTAAGCGCTTCGAGCCTGTACTTTTTTGCTTTAGCTGAGTAATGAAGTTGAATCAGTACTTTAACTTTCACTGGAACAATAGTATTTTTACTTCTACTTAAGTGGAGAATGTCTGATCTTTTGCCAACTCTGGCTGTCTCTCAGTCTTGGAATACCCACTTGTTGTCCAGCGGTGTCCTGGGAATATGGGAACTAGACAGACTGGGGAAACAATGGGAGGAGACACAAAGATGGAATCACTTTTACCATCTTTTATGTATTTGCTGGTCGTCTTATTTCTTCTATTTTGCAAGCACAGTGTTGCAATCATTGTCTTTGTGGTACAATGACACAGGTAGAATGCAGGTGTTTTCATGTAACACGATGCCAGAAAGATGAGTAATGTGTTTTGAAGAGAAGATAAAACATCATGTTTGAACAAAGATAAGCAGCAGACACGTCTGTGTGTGAGTTGTTCAGGTTCAGTAAGAAGGTAATATGTCTGCAGAATTTGTAATTCTTATGAAGATATTGCTTGTACAATAAATAAAATCCCTTTAACTTCTTCTGGAGAGTGTCTTTATATATTTAGTCATTTTGGGGCGATCCTTTATTTAGTAGTAACTCTAGTCGGGGATATATATCAGAGTTTACTTTCAGATATGAGCATTGTGTTTCCTGTGGATGAATGAATGAATTATTTATTTATGTAATTTTTGAAAGACTGGCTCATGTAAAATCTCTGAAAGTATGACAAAGCTCTCCTGTTACACTTTATGGACACCTGAGCGTCACCATGAGGGCCTGTCTTTATTCACTTTATTCACTGAAATCCACTTTTATAATGAATTCACAGTAATCACTGACACCTTCAGAGCATTACATTCATTAAAGACGTCTTCTACACCTACTCTTCCAGACGACCGACACATACTTCAACCACTGCAGGTTAACCAGCCACTCATCAGTAAAGCAAAAACTAAATGTAAATGTCCTCATGTGGAAAAGACTGAAACACAACTCCCATATATCACTAATGTAACAGATCCATTTAGGGAGAGTGAGAACACTAGGCTGGATGTGGTTTAATGCAGGAACATTCATCATGTCTTCAGTTCAACAAATCATTTACATTGAATATGTGAGCTGGATGGTTACACGACACAATGTGATTGTCAACAATAACTGCAATGAACGCTGGTTTGAGGGCGGAGTCAAGGAGGCCATTTACGTGAAAAGGGAAAGACCCTCTCTGAATCAAGGAGGGGGCCTAAGGGTACATCTGTCACCATCTTACAATGCTGTGATTGCAGCCGTTCTCCAACTCTCTGTGAATGGTACTCAGGACCATTGATCAGTGGTTGTTGATCAATGGTCATGAGAATTTGCATAATCATGATTAAGGAACTGACCTCACAGCCCATTGTTCCTTCAGTCGGCTGGTTTCTCTGACTGAAAACGCTACGTCCAGAAGAACAGAATCAACTTTTGGAGATTTACTTCCCTGATGATTGAGCACGCATCAAGACCTTTTAATCAGGCCAACAAATATCTTGTACTCAATTTTAGCAGCAGCCATTGTGACACTGATGATAAAACTTGTGTAAAAGTGCGAAGCTGTAAAAAAGTAATTATGAAAAAGCGTTTTTGTAGCTGAATGTTACTGGATAGCTGTTTCATCTGTAACATATCAAAATAACCTGCTAAGGTTTAATAGGCTATAAGGAACACACTCACTTCCTGAGCCCTGGGCAATAAGAGACGTTTTGTGTTTTATAATTTATTGATATGTTTGATCCTTTCTGACCTGCGTTAATGAAGCAGTCATTAGAGCACCATGTCCGCTAGAATAGTTCTGTAGTTTGATGCTTGAGTCGTTGCAGACTTGTTGAAACTCCCTCACCCGTCAAAGCAGCGTCTTTGTTATTCGAGTCCAGCAGATGGCAGTGTTTCACTGTCTGACGGCTGTCTGAAGCTTCAGCTGGATTATCCGTTTTCATGTTTGATTAGAGGTTTGTGTGTGTGTGTGTGTGTGTGGGTTTTTAGCCACGAGTTGTCCACGATAAAGCATATTGAATGGCCTGTCTAATATTGTTAGAATTCTCCTTTGGGTTAGTTTCATTACTCAATCGGGACATTTATTTGGAAAAAGAAAAAAAGAGGGAAAAAAAAGAAAAAAAAAGAAAAGAATTAAAAATAAATAAATCCTCATAGTTTACATTTACAAATATCAATACTGAATGTTACGTCCCTCTGCAGCTTCTAATCGTCTCAGTGTTTTCAGCTGGTGCTAATTGGCCACACCTAGTCAGGTGTGGATAAAAGCATACCTGAGGCAAGCTTCCCGGCAGTGCACTAGTCTTTGCCTTGGTGGCACCAGCCATTTTAGCCAACCTGGTTTTCCATTTTAGGATGAAACCTCTTCTCACCCACACTCTGCTATTCATCTCTGTTTTTATGTTGCGGCTTTTGAGCCGGGTCGTAACACTGAAGATTACAAAGATCAACATTAAGACCAGTCTGTGCATTCAAAGCAGTGACAGAAAAGAGTGTGGGGCATTAACCCCCACTCACTTCACAGTTCACGTTCACAGCGAGCTTCGTCGAAATTTACAATGAGACCCTGAGGGACCTTGTGTTCACCGGCAAGTCCAGCAAGAGACCTGAGCATGAGATCCGCAAGACAGCCAGCAACGAATTGACAATCATTAATCTCACCTATGAGCGGGTCTCCAATGAGGATCAGGTACAGCAGACAGACATCTGTAGCTCAGAACAAATTAATTTCAAATCTGCTGACAAATTGTTACCAAACTTTGAAAATACATCAAACTTTATCGATGCTCTATGTTTTAAAACGTTCCCTCGTCCTCTCAGGTTCTCCGTCTGATTGCTTTGGCCAATCAGAATCGCTCCACTGCCCAGACAGCCCAGAATGACCGCTCGTCTCGCTCCCACTCAGTCTTCCAGCTGGATATTGAGGGAGTTAATGCCGGCAGGGATGTCAAGTGCAAATGTATCACACTGGAAGTACCAGCATCAGGAATGTGGCTTCTTCTTTTTGGATCTATAATATTTAGTCTGGTTAGTTATTGTTACTGTAACCAGTGCAAAATCTGCTCTGATGACTCAACGTTAATGTTTGAGCCCCTGAGCGCTAAAAGAAGTGTTTTGTAAAGTATTAAAACTACATTTAATGGAAGGAAAAACGGATCACTGCTTCCTATAAGAGTTGGTTTTCTCTGTGTGTGTAGCCACTCTGTGTCTGGTGGACTTGGCTGGCAGTGAGCGAATGGTGAAGAGCCAGTCTCAGGGTGACCGTTTCAAAGAGATGACCGCCATCAACAGCTCACTGTCCAACCTGGGCGTCGTTATCGCCGCTCTGGCCAAAAAGGTCTGCAGCTGACTGGTTTTTTAAGGAAGCAAAAGAAGATCAGATCAGATGAGCATGATGTGTCTATTGGAAACAAGTTCAAAGAATTGTCTAATAATGAGTTGCTGTGCATCCACACTGCCTGACATATTTTACCTTTACAAATAAAGCAGGTACAACAGATTCATATACCAAAACAAATGTCAGGAACTTCACCAGATCACAGGGCATTGATCCTTTCTCTCTCTCGCTTTTTTTTTTTTTTACTCATCTCTGGAATTTTTCTTTTGTGTTGATCTTTACTCATACCAAGGCTGCTGGCTTGGGGCTGGCTATGAGCTCTGGATAGCTTTAACTTTAACAACATCTTCTTCTTCCTTACCTTCTTTAAAATATTCAATGTTCAGCTGGGTGAGGGTGATTTAAGGGTCTGTGGAGTTTGATGTTGGAAACACAGTGAGGCGGTTTGCCTCTAACAACAGGTTAGTGTGTGTCTGTGAGTGTGTGTGCCTATATGTCTGTGGCACTGTGCACATATATGAAACTAGCTGGCTTGTAATCAGACATACTGGAAGCTGATCAGCCAGTCACTACTCCATGTCGAGAAGTTGAATATCGTCTGATTCCGATCCCTGGCCAGTTGATCGGTCCATTTGTACTTTGTACTAAGGATCTGACAGATTAAACAACATTTAATGTCGACTTTGAAGGATATTTGAATACTCTTTACGGGGTAATGTGTACAGAAGTTCAGGGTTGCGCTGTATGCATTTAAAAATGTCTTACTTTGTTCATAATCTAGCAGCTATACACAGGTCAGAGGTGGAAGTAGGTGGCACTTAAATTTCATTTAAATGAATGGTCTTTGATTAAACTGTTACTTTTCACATCATCTCTTTTAATCCAAATTACATAAATCTAAAAAAGAAATTTTCAGTGAAAATAATTTCTTTTGTGCATAGCTCAGAAATATGGCCTCACCATTGCCTCTTCATTTAGTTTGCATGGACCTGTGCAAATTAGTCCCCACCTCACCCTTTCAACCATGTGTCCTGCATGACTGAGCAGCTTGGTGCGAGATGCACTAGTAGCACAGCTCATAGCAATGACAAAAATGTAACACCAGCCTCCAATTTATCACTTGTAGCTTACCAGTGCCTGCACTGGTTTCTGGGTTTGATGAGAACATTAATAATACCAACAGCTCTGCTGATTCCTTAGTAGTCTATTAGTTTGCACTTTAGCATGGACACCCAGTCCCCTTTGCAGCATTGCTTATAATCACTAATCACTTCCTGTGAAGCTCTTCTAATTTTAATTTGCAATCTGACTTGCTTCATCTGCACTATGAGTTAGAACAAAGAAAACACACCTGTGCAGTGTCAGTCACTACTCGTTGTGTGAAACCTTTTGGGATCGAATACCATCTGTGTCACATTATATTCATCCTTCCCCATGTACGTCATTGGGTTTAGACAGAGCTGTATCGGCATGAGACGGCGTTAAGGTGACAGTTGCCACAGTGTGACGTTGTGCTGTATCTGTAGTAATAGCCCTAAAAGACGTCAGGGGATTTACTCAAGCTGACAGGAAGATGGCATAGTCTATTGATGCATTAATTCAACTGCCGTTTCTACTCACAAAGCCTCCAGTGCCTATAAAAATGCTGGGATTCCATTCTGAGTGAGGAATGAATAGCAAATTGTAACTCTATGATGCTGTATTTATCCACTGTTGAAACCCCCCCCCTTTTTTTTTTTTTTCCCTGACTGCACTCCTAGACTAGAGGACAGGGTGCCAGATTTTAAACTTTTCCCTTGCCCTTATATTTGTCTGATATTCTTGAACTAATAAGAATATCGGACTTGCTGATGAAAATTATAGTTATGCAGGAGAAAGTAATGCATGCCAAAGCAAGATCCAACACAACAATTTGGATTTCCAATACTCCAGAGTTGACATAAATGATTACCATGATTCAGTCATTCTGCCCCCCAAAGCAATATCATTGCTAACGTGCTGAATAATTTATGTAAGCTGCGATATAGTATCTTCCAGCTTGCAGCTTTGACACCACCCAGGATAAGATGTGCACTGGTGCCAAATGTGTTGCTGTCAGTTGCACGCAATTACGTTACTTTAGTTAACTCAAAATGAGTTTTGTGAGAGAATGCCATCTCTGCAAGTGTGGTTGTTAACTTCAGTAAGCAGGTTTCAGGAAAGTTAGCGAAACGAGCTGGTATGAAGTAAAGTCATGCTGCATAAAACCCAGTTCTTAATGGAAATCGGTGCCTCCGTCTCTCTCAGCTCTTTGCTGTGGTCACAGACAGATTGCTGGGAGGGTGCATTAGCTGCTCAAACCCACAGACCCACACAGACATGCAGAAAGTAACACTAGTTGTGCATCAAAATCTGTCAGTAATGAAGACGTTATGAGCAACTATCAAACACCTGAACTTTGAAACGGACAGAACACAGTTTTGCAGAAATGCAGCATGTGCTATAACTATGGTCAGCTTGTTTTCCTTTCTTGATCCCTAATTCTACTACCCCTTTATTGTACACCCATTACAAACTATGAAATGCCATGTGCATGTAATTTTCGAGTCTAATTAGCTGTGTTTAGCTATCCTTTGAAGCTGTGACTGACTGGCTGCTTCACTGCTAACAGCAGATTCTTGAGCTGTATCTGCAGCAGAGGGCTTTTAAATCTGCAGCAGAGTGATGTTAAATTAAATTGTTACATCGGTGACTATGGCATGCTAGTCTGCTATGTACTTGAGTGGGCGGGTGGAGTGTTTTTGGGAAGGGGGTGTAAAGTACCACTGGTCTACAACATCCCACCCACACTCCTTAATAAAATTGTGCAGGAAGGAAAAGAAAGAACAAAGTCACAGTGCGTCCACAAGTCAGACTGATGCCTGTGATTAATGTTCTCTGTTCTTTGAAGTTTCACTTTGACTCTGATTTCAGAAGCACATTAATTTGGCTTTGTTTTGCATTAAAAGCTCCTTGATGGAATTAGTGAGACTTTGCAATGTCTTAACATTTACAAAACAGCTCCCTCAGAAGGTCCTTCACGAGGGGCCTGGACTTGACTGCATGTAGTTGTTTATAAAATAAAAATTCAAATTTTCACTAAGCTTGAATAAATAATTACATATTCTTCTTAGCAAGGTCCTGTAGTTTAGCCAGTCAGATCACGATGACTTTTAATGCCGTGGTCCGAGCAGGGTTTATCGTGACTGCTGCCATGAGAGGACTTCATGTTTGCCCAGGAAACCAGCGCAGGAATCACAGGGTCCAAGATGTGTTTGTTGTATTAATATTAGTGGTGATGCAACGTGCTGCGCCATTATGAAATCCAGATTAGTAGTGTGTGATGCAAACATGGCCAGCTGGCTGGCCGGCTCCAGTCCACTAACAGTGCTGATGTTCCTGTATCCAGCTGCCTGTCATCATGGAGAGTTAGTCCTTTCCTTTGCTTTTAAGATTGTGGTAGGTCGCTGTGTTGGCTCGAGGGGAGATTAAAGGAGTTCTTCTTCTAGAAGAGACACCTGTCTAAACTGAAGGGGTAAAAAAAAATGTCCATGTTTGGTTTTATATTGTTATTCCTGCTCTTTTGCATTTTCCCCTCCGACTAGTTGTTGCAGTTGCAGTTGCTGTTTGCACTGGATGATTCCAAATCATTCAAACGCTGATTCTTAACAATAACAATACATTACGTTCTATAAATCTGTGCAATATTACTTTCCGAGTTTCACAAGTATAGGAAGACGATCGCTGTAAATATAAAATGAGCTTCTGAGAACTGTTGATAGGGCAATCAGCAAAACCACCAAGCCACTCAAAGCTGAAAGTTCCATTACAGCTCGGTGTCTCACTAGAGATTAAGACGGATAAATGTTCATCGCACATAAAGACCATTACTCAGATATATCTTGTGCCTCTTCCCCTCATTTCACCTCCCTCACTTGCTGAAAATCCCTTCTCTCTCTCTCTCTCTCTCTCTCTTTTTTTTTTTTTTTTTTAAATTTAAATCTGCTCTCAGCCACCATCACTAGTTCTTCAGAGAATGATGACCGCAGCGGCTCCAGCCTGGAGTGGAGTAAAGATGGCAGCCTAAGAGGCAGCGGTCGCCATGGCCTGGCACAGAGCGTGCGGGCGGACACCTGCTCTCCTGTGGCCGAAGAAGACTCCAGCAGTGCCACAGCAACACCTGCAGACACCCCATCCAGGACAGACCAGCAGCACCCTAACATATCTGCGGGTGCTCCAGGGCCACCACACCCTCCAAGTCACTCACCTGAGGGACCCATTGCGTACCCGCCACAGACATCAGCTTCCCTCATGATGCCGAGGCCAAACTCTGTAGCAGGTAAGACTCCTTGGTTTTTGAGGTCTTGACATCTGGAGCTCAAGAAGTATACAGGAAATGCTCTGTATACTTTTCATCTGTGACTGCATTGTGTTGCCTGTCAAGATCGTAACCGTGAGATACGACCTGTGCCAGAGGCTGACATGTGGCGTGCCAGAGGCTGACATGTGGCATGTCAGTTTAATCCAAGCGAGTGATAGACACCGAAGAGTGAGAGCATCTGTAGTAGGTTTAGAAGAAATAAGAAGTCAATAGTTCAAAGAACGGACTGTGCTTTTCAGAACAGGAGTATCAAGGCAGAAGTTTGGGATTAGACAGCTGCTGTGTGGTGTGGCTCGCCACTGCCTCGCCATGTCAAACCTAAGCACACGCTCCGGTCTGGCTGATCTGTTCTGCATTCCTGCCCTGGAGCCTCCCTGTTGTGGTTCAGCTTACCATATCCACACAGCTGTCACAGTTGTTGATATTTCCCCCTTCACCCCCTTTTCCCTTATGTCTTTTCACCCATACTATTCCCAGGTCTCCTCATACCTTATTGCTTTTGACCTCGGCCTATTTTTGGTGAATCAAACAGCAGTACGTTTAGCATTTTCCTATATATAATTTTGCCTAAATGCAGTTTGTAGCTAAGCTGACAGTATGAGTCATGTACAGCTTTTATCATCCACTCACTCACCCACCTCCCTTCTTTACTCCTTATTAGTGATGTGCGGATCGATCCTGAAATATCGATTCCTCCGATACCAATCATTTATGTTCTAGAATCGATTCTCACATTAAAATATCGATATTTTAGTAATTTAGAGTAAATTTGTAGTTTATCATTAACAGGAACACAGTGGAAAGAAACTATAACATTCGGATTGCCTACATTCAAAGGAACTACTTCCTCTTCTGCCTTTCATAGTCATGTGCGAAATACGGCTGTATAAATGTCTCGCAGCCCCTTGGCGTGCGCACTCACAACAATGGCTGAGCGTAATTGTGCGGATGTATTTTACCTCCACAAACAGCTGAGCCGTGGTTTGCAATAAATGTGGCAAAAA
Organism: Mchenga conophoros; assembly: GCF_057382185.1. Classification (NCBI taxonomy): domain Eukaryota; kingdom Metazoa; phylum Chordata; class Actinopteri; order Cichliformes; family Cichlidae; genus Mchenga; species Mchenga conophoros. Next base: position 21,563,426 of record NC_140528.1, on the reverse strand, counting down.
AAGTGAGGTGTTGTGGCCATACTTGCCAACCTTGAGACCTCAGAATTAGGGAGACATTCAAAAGGGCTGTTTGGGCGGATAAATATATTTTACAGGGTTTATTTATCGGATAAAATACGTTAAATGTCACCGTTATTATTGGCCGGCCCGGAAACAGCGGGGGTGTCCAAATTCAGAGGCTGCTTCCACCTGAGGACCCGGCCTTCGCGGTCTAAAGAAAGCCGGGTAGTACGTCACGAGCTCCCTCGGTGGAGTGAAACTCTGCCGTCTGCTCCTTGCTGTCTAAAATATAACCGGACACTGACGTAAACTCTTCTGTTTAATCAGTTTTCTGTTTGACGTTTATTCAGCTGTGTGAAAACCCCGGAGGAACCCTCCCGAGGGAATAATAAAGTTTAATTTAATTTAATCTAATCTAATAACTTTAATCTCAGCCAAACCGATTTACTCACGAACAAATAAAACACTGAAAAAGCCAAACAAGAACATTTTTAAGTTATCAAAGTGACTTGTACATCATGTTTAACCCGAGTGGTGAAAGACCGCGGGGGTTTGAAGACGATGTGTCGGTCGGCTCAGATATTTGAAGTTTACACATTCTCACCTGAAAATATGTTAAAAGATTTTTTGCGACCCAGAAAGAGAAATAAGAGTAATATTAAAACTAAGTCGCTGCCGTCATTGTTGGAAACTGGAATTGGCTGGGCCGCGCTATGAATTCTGCGATATGGTTTTTCAACTTTGTTGTCCGGGTGGAAAATCTGGAGAAAGGTGGGATTCTCCCGGAAAAATCGGGAGGGTTGGCATGTATGGTTGTGGCAACATCACTAACCTTGTCAAACACCTCAGAGTAAATCATATCACAAAATATGACGAGCGTATGTTGAGGCGAACTGAAGAGGAGGAGAGGGACAGGTGCTGCTAGGGTGAGAGTCTCTCACGGAGTCCTTTAGTCCTCCAGGCAGGCAAGGTGTTCAAATAGCACACAACTTTAGTTTTTTTATTTCTATATGATGAACTCTGCATTATTAAGTGATAAGAAGAAGGTATTCTGATGTCCTGTAATCATTATGACGCTATAATTTGAGATACAATAAATAAAATCCGTTTTGTACAAAGTATCGGTATCGGATCAGTATCGTCGATACCACCCTGAATATTACTTGGTATCGGATCGGAAAGGAAATCAGTGGTATCGCACATCACTAGTGTTTGGGTTTTTTCCCCCCACGTTATATCAGTTGCACGGAAGTAGCTGGCAACGCAAGTAATCCGGGCGCTGCAGCTTTAAGAAGCTGCGCGCGCTCCCGCGGACGGCAATCAGTTTCTGGCAGACAATCACTTTTTGGCACAACACCGGGAACGAGCTCACAAAGAGCACGCGCATTTGTTGCGGTCCGGAGCTGTAGGAGAAACACAAGTTAACTCAGAGACACAGACTGATGCAACACAACCAGTAAGTAGGTGTACAGCGTACACTGTAGTGTGTAGCACACAGGAGTATCAGCTTATTACGTACACGTTGGTAAGCTGTCTTGTTGCTACTGACGAACTGAAACAAACGAGCGTGCTGTGTGTGCAACAGCGCAACAAACATTACCTGTCCTTTTATTAACTGCACAAGTAGTGCTGGTCATAGCTGCTGGCTACCTGTGTAAGGCTGTCATGGGTCTGTAGCTCTGTCACCGTTTTAGAACATATTTAGTTTTAAAGTAAGTTTCCGGGCTTTTCCTGCCTTTCTGGAGGGATTATATTTCACTAAAAAACGATCTAATATGCATGTCCACATAATTATGCATTATTATAATATTTTAAAAAACACACGCTGTATTTTAAAAAACATACATTAAGAAGCAGATTATATTAGATTTATATTTTAAATAAGACAACATTTGGATTTTACAGCAGTAAAATGATTGTATCTCTACAGTTTAAAAATGTAATAAGCTTTGCCCTGCACAGAGTGGATAGTGAAACAAATAGAATCATCATAAATACATTATTTCATATTTATTACTTCCCACTCCTCTTTGCTTTATTATTGTAGCTCTAGTAATAAATAATAATGTAAGGATTCTGGATCAGTGCGATGCCCATAGTATATACAGTATTCTGAAGAAGGTCTAAAATGTCACTGTGTGTGTGTGCATGTGTGTGTTTTATTTAGATGGATTTTTTAAAAATATTACTCATGATATAACACTGTGCAGACATGGCTGGTAAGGACATGAGGAGGAAACAGCAGGAGCTGTGTGAGGCTACTAAAGGCAGGGCTATAACATTTTTCTGTCATCATTTTATTATAGATTAAGTGCAGGAGTTGTTAGGTGTGGATAATTAGATTAAAGTTTATTGCAATAGCAAGTTGTGCCTTGTTCTCACATAGACAGCAAGTGGAGAGTGATATATGAAATGATGGGAAGGAAGGAAGAAGAGAAGCAAAGAGTGATTCACAGGCAGAGCCTAAATTATTTCTCACAGTTTTTGTTGCCTTATGGTTCCAAGTGCTGTCACCAATCTTTGTATTTTGTTATTATCTCATGACACTTGTTTAATCTGCTACCATCTCTCCTATGGACTTTTTAATGTCTACAATCTCAGATCAACACAGCCCTGCCCTTCCCATAGTAGACTCTTGATGAATGTGTGTTGTTGTTATTCAGCCTGGTTCAATGTGCCCCTTTTTAACTTTGAGCACCCGCCCCTTTAAACCTCTCTGCACGGCCCTGCAATTCAACTTATATACAGGACATAAAAACGTAAGCATGACTGTGTGACATGACAGCGTGGAAAAGTGTGAAAACATCCACGATCACCAACGGATTTCGAAGGGCTGGACTGCTGCCTGATGGAGAGGAGGCTCTTCAACTCTGACAACAAGGATTTGTTTGGTTTTGCAAGTGACAACGAAGGAGAGAAGCTGAGAGTGGATGACGAAGCCACCCTGAGCCTGTTCGTATCCGACACTGGAGGAGAGGACTTTGGTGGTTTTAGTGCGCAGGAAGAAGAGAAAGATGGTGAATGACTGACTTTTCTTGTTAAAGCCGTGTCACTGCACCTGAGCCTAAAAGGTAGTCTGAATCTATTTTTCTGGTGTGCTGTAGGTTATTGTTATGTACTACATTTGTTACTCATTTATGAAGCACAGTACATGTTTTGTACTTGTAATTACCGCTACTTGTACATATACCCTAAAAGGTTATGCAAATATGTACCCATAACTTGTTTTTCAAAATATTAATAAAAGTGGTGTGTCTCCAAACAGCCATCTCTTTCCTGACAATTCGATTTGTGCATATTCTCTTACATATGATAAGTCAACATTGAAACACCTGCGGCTTTTAGTCAGGTGCGGCTAATGTACGTACAAAACAGGATTTTCGCCTGATTTTAGCTTGTGTGGCTAATATTCAGGTGCGCTCTGTAGTCCGGGAAATACGGTATTTAAATTTACTTGAGTAGGGTAGAGTCATGCTAATGACCTAATAATTTTATTCAGGTGTGTTGCAGCAGAGATACATTTAAAAGCTTCAGGACGCTGGCTCTCACGGCCTGGAGTTTGACACCCCTGCTTTACACAAAGATGGGTTAAATCACAGTGCAAAGAATGAATGAATAAATGAAATATAAACAATAAATAATTATTAAATAGTCTTACACATCAATGTCATTGGTTGACTTTTGAAGTATTTGAATCCTTATTGGGTTCCCTGAGTGACAGAAGGATTAAAACACTTTAAAATCAGTACTGAAAATATGTGCAGACATTACTAGATAGATTTAGGGTTAGAATCAATAAATCACTATCATGTTAATAAGATAAGACACATTACAAAACGACATACTAGAAAGTGAAAAGGTAACTTTTCTTCAAGCAGCATAGTGGAGCAACAGAAAAAGACAAACCCCAACACCAGCACTGCTGCAGCTATTACAGTGATTGAGGGAAAATCTGTGAAAAAAACAGAAAAACGTGACGCTGACCAACAATAATACATCACTCATGAAGTACTGAAGTCATTGTTATTAGATCCCAGTCAAATTTACCCAAGTATCATCCGTCTCTAGTCTAGTCTGTGGTATACAGAAAGAGTTTCTCACCACCAACAGATGTTTTTTGGAGCCGCGGAGTCCTGGATGAGCTCATCCGAGGTTCCAGCAGGAGCTGAAGTAGAGCCAGAGAGGATTGGGACCCCGGGCTCAACGTTAAGCTGGCTAGAAAACCGCACTGCTACGGGGAACTGGGCCAAAGGTTCAGGTGCGAGCTGAGCTGCTGGACACTCGGGGACCTGAGCTGCTGGACACTCGGGGACCTGAGCTGCTGGACACTCGGGGACCTGAGCTGCTGGACACTCGGGGACCTGAGCTGCTGGACACTCGGGGACCTGAGCTGCTGGACACTCGGGGACCTGAGCTGCTGGACACTCGGGGACCTGAGCTGCTGGACACTCGGGGACCTGAGCTGCTGGACACTCGGGGACCTGAGCTGCTGTCTGTAGTACCGGTGGTGGTGAGAGTGGAGTAGGTGGTGGAGTTAATGACTTCACAGGGGAATGAACTAGAGGTAGTGACGGTTGTGGTGCTGGTGGTTGAGTGGGTGACTGCGCTAAAGGAGGCTGCACTGGGGAAAGCAGGGCTGCAGGAGACTGCACTGGGGACACTGGAGACTGCACTGGGGACACTGGAGACTGCACTGGGGACACTGGAGACTGCAGTGATGGTTGTAGTGGAGGTGTAACGGGTGAAGGAGTGGCTGAAGTGGCTGTGGGTCGGACGGCTAGTGGCTCAGCTACAGGGTATGGTAACGGCAGGGCTATGGGTTGAATGACGGACTGAGTAGCAGCCTGAGTGGCTGGGTGTAGTGACGGTTGTGGTGGAAGAGAAACAGGTGGTAGTGTGGATGATGGAGCTAAGGGCGACTGAGTGGCAGACCGAACTGATGACTGAAGCGATGGTAGAGGTGAAAATGGAGCTAGCGAGGGAGCTAACTGAACTGAGGGTGGCTGCGAGGGAGCTAACTGAACTGAGGGTGGCTGCGAGGGAGCTAACTGAACTGAGGGTGGCTGCGAGGGAGCTAACTGAACTGAGGGTGGCTGCGAGGGAGCTAACTGAACTGAGGGTGGCTGCGAGGGAGCTAACTGAACTGAGGGTGGCTGCGAGGGAGCTAACTGAACTGAGGGTGGCTGCGAGGGAGCTAACTGAACTGAGGGTGGCTGCGAGGGAGCTAACTGAACTGAGGGTGGCTGCGAGGGAGCTAACTGAACTGAGGGTGGCTGCGAGGGAGCTAACTGAACTGAGGGTGGCTGCGAGGGAGCTAACTGAACTGAGGGTGGCTGCGAGGGAGCTAACGGAGCTTCTGGTAGCACAGCAGGTGAATTAGAAGGCCGAATGTCCGGCTGTGGGGTGGCGCGTCGGCGGCGTGAATGCCGTTTCTTTTTTGATGATGGCTCTGACGGGCCGAGCGGCTCCACATCCGGCCCTTCAGGCAGGTGGGTAGTAGCAGCTGGGGGATGAAGGTGGAGCTCGTTGCGGATTAAATCCTGTTCGAGTGGGTGGAGCGCACTGAGTAGCCAGGGAAGACCAGAGATTAAACGCTGTAGTTTGGTTTCCACAGCACGGCGAAATTCCTTTCCCTCATGTTCGAGCCACAGATGCAGGAGTCTTTCCACGGAGTAGATAATGTCCAGACGCAGTTCTTCAGGTGGGTTGAGTGCTGCTGGGTCCATATCTGGTGACGTCGTACTGTCACGGAGCGCTGTGCGGCAGGCAGGAGTAGGACCCAAAATGCAGGACTCACAGGCACGAGGGAATGAACTCAAAACTCAGCTTTATTTGCTGGCAGAACAAACATATAAACTAAACTAAACTGGGAAACCACAAACAAAGAACTCACAGAGAGACACACAGGGAGATCCACACAGCAAGAGGGACGACGTCACAGAGAGCACAGGAAAACACAGGGCTTAAGTACACGGGGAGTAATCAGGGAATGGGCCACAGGAGGGAGACACAGCTGGGAGCAATAAGGCTAACGAGACAGGGGAGAGGTAAAACTGAACACACTGACATGAGACATGAACTTTCAGAATAAAACAGGAAACTGACACAGAATCAGACAGGACACTGAACATGACAGGCAGACTCATGAGCAGACACAATAACACCATGGACAGACAGAGGGAACACAGAGAAGTGGGAGCAGGCAGGCAAAGAACAGAAACCTAACAAATGGCAAAATCACAACAGAATACACACTCGGAATGAACAAAAGCATAAGGAAACACAAAACACTGAGTCCTCAGACTCAGGACCATGACAGTTTCATACTGTATGTTTCAGGGACATTTTCTTTCATCTATAAAAAAAAGTAAGACAATTCAGTTAGCTACCAACTAAACAAAGAAAGTCAGATAGATGTACAGATCGTGTCTATATTGGTTCTGTTGGTCCATGACCAATTCTGGAGGTCTGTACTGCATTTGAACTTTTTCAACAATTTGGAGGTCCAACCATGATTTAAGCTGGACATCAATATGGCGTTCAACATTAGAACCTTGGACTTGATGTATATTTGTTGGACATCATGTAGATATCTATGACAAGTGCAGGGAATTTAAAGGTTTAATTGAGGTCATATTTTTTATTTACAAAATATCAATATTGGGGTTACAAAACAATCCCTTCAGTGGACCAAAAATGAATTATAAAACCCATCACTTCAACATAACCAATACCAGGACTGGTATTGACTGGTAACTCGTGCTACTGTAGAAATTCCCATTGATTTTCTACATTTTCCCAGAGGCCTCCCCTTCTGTGGATTACTAGTATGTTATTTATTAATTTGTGCCTCAGTTATTTCAGATCAGTTATTTCACTGGGGAAGCCCTATATTGCCCACTTCCTAATTTCAGCACAGTTTGATCTTTCTCTTTAGCATGTATGTAACTTTGGCTTGTTGAGATTTTGGCATTACTTCTGTCATAAACATTCTCTCTCAGACATAACTGACTAAGATTTCTGTGGTTACCCAGAACATTTTAATAGACTTTTTGTAATCAATCAGGTCTTCAACCCCTTCTTTTTAAAATAGTGTATAAACCGTATGTATGTGTGAAAGACTGTTAATGTTTTGATAAATTGTTTATTTTAGAACAATTGGTGAGTGTGTTTAGCCACTTCACACTACTACACTTTGCTCTAAACTACATTCCTTCTCTGAACAGTATATATGTGAATGGACTGACGGATCTTTTCATTTCAAATGTTAAATAATTGTCAGTAAACTACTTATGACCTGAACTCCATCTCTGTCTAATGGAAATGAGTGCCTTCTTGTTTTTAACTACATTGGGGTTGTGAAACGTCTTTTACATTGTAGGCCACATACAACCCAATTTTTGTTAATTTACCAACCATACATACATAACACACAAACATGTGGTTTATCTATTGCTTTCATCGTAATATGAATAGGCATGGGGCAACCTTTAACAAAACAGTCTAAAGCTGTTTTCACACAGCTCTCAAAACAGTCTCATTAATCTGAATGATGAACAACTCATGACACAGAAAGTTGATTTTGTTCTTTTTTATTAGGCTGAGTGTTCAGTGGGAGAAACGTTTTGTCACTCATTCAAACAAAATCTAAACTCTTCAGTAATTGTATCTCCCTCTAATTCTGTCTAAAGACAATCTCTTTGTCACTTCAGAGAAAAGTTCTCACATTTTAGGATCAATTTTTAATTATTACGAGTGAAGGTTCTTGTTTTCTTTTTTTTTCTCTTGTCACAATAAATAACTTTAAAAAACAAAAACAACAATACGGAATAAAACTTACCTTTTGAAAAGGCCATAAAAAGAAAAAACAAACACAGAATCCTACAGTCTGACATGGTGCACGTCTCTGTGTCCCCACTGGCTATTGTACCACGTATTGAAACAACGTCGTACAATAGCCAAATTATTGAAAACTCAAATGTCCCCGAAGGAAGGAAGAATCTCCCTTCCTTGTGGGACATTCCAAGGCATGTTAGAATGATCAACTGTACCAAGTAAAGTACAAAAACTTCCCAGTGCAGAGTTTCATCAGTGTTTTAATCAGCAAACTCAATCATTTTTTTCTGCATTTTGAAAATTCAGTAAAGCTGTAGGTGTCAACATTTGTCTCCACATCTTGTAAGATTTTCTGTCATGTGACCTGAAGGATGTATTTAGTCTCCGAGAGCTGACAGCTGAATTCAGCATCTTCTCCCACTGCAGCCAGCACAGTCTGCTGTGCTTGTATCACTGTTGTTAGAGCTGCACAAACAAAATAAGAGGCTTTCATAGTCCGTGTTTTATGTTTCATTTAAAAAAAACAACAACTACTACATAACAGAATTCACTGAGGTACATACTGAACTTACAGGACAGAAACAAAGTACCAATCCTATTGCAGTAGTATATCTCCAGTAACAATACCAGCATTGGTATCAATACTATTGATAACTGCATCAATCTGCCCACATCTAACTCGTGCTATTGTAGAAATTCCCTGTGAACTTATACATTTTCTCAGAAGCCTTCCCTCCGCGCATTACTGGTATGTTATTTATTATTTTGTGCTCCAAGTTCAGTTATTTCACTGGGGAAGCCCCGTAATGCCCACTTCTTCATTTCAGTACTGTTTGATCTTTCTCTTTAGCATGTATGTAACTTTGGCTTGTTGAGATTTTAGCATTACTTCTGTCACCAACATTTTAATGCTATCTTTACTCTGTTATAATCATCTCTCTATCTCAGGCATAACTGACTGTGTCCATCTCCCACGCGTGTGATCATTAAAATCATCGTTTGACTCAACCCGGCCGGACCAGTGTTGTTATTGTGGTTTTTTCTCTTGTCTCCATCCCCAATTTTGAACTCGTAACACTCTGTAACTGTTAGCTAGGCAATTTCACATTTTTGTCTTTTTGTGGAATCAGTGTGTTTGAACAGCACAAATTCTGCCTTTTCTAATTTTGAAAGACTGAACATGATATAAACAAAATAAATCTGATCTGTTCCTCTATAAATCTGGACAAATCTCAGATTCTGAAGTTCTCAGCGCTTACATTTTGTCCTCTCCTACACTTCTGCTGAAAACTGACATGTGATGTGTTTGTACAGCTTCCTCTGTCGGTTTTTAACAAACCAACAAATTATCCAACAGAAGAGTATACCTTTGAGACAATGGTGTAGGTCTACTTTCCAAACTGAGAGGATGGATGAGATGATGGTGCAGGTTTCCAGTCTTAATTCAGTCTTGTTGCCACATTGTGGTCACCTGTCACCTTACTTTTGCTGTGGGAATTATGAAATGATAGCTAGACTTTAGCTTGCCTGTAGTGGCATTAAATGATCCTTTAGAAAATAGTTATAAATGTATTAGTTCCCAACATTGTACATTGCTGAATCATTATTTTTACTGAAAGTCTGTTCAGTTTCCAAACTAAAAGTAAAATTGAGTGTGACTCGCCGGCACATTACAGTGAGACTCTCCAGTTTGATCAGCAGAGAAAAAAGATATCTCAAACAAAATATGACGGAATTTCAAAAACCTTAGTGGATCCCAAAGAGCTTACTAAAATTTAATGTTTGCTTTGATTCCTGCTTTGCTCACTCTTGGCGTTCTCTCCATGAGCTTCATGAGGTCATCACCTGAAATGGTTTCCAACAGTCTTGAAGGAGTTCCCAGAGATGCTGAGCACTTGTTGGTCCTTTGCCTTCACTCTGCGCTCCATCTCATCCCAAACCATCTCCACTGGGTTTAGGTCAGGTGACTGTGGAGGCCAGACCATCTGGTCAGCACTCCATCACGCTCCTTCTTGGTCAAACAGCCCTCACACAGCCTGGAGGTGTGTTTGGTGTCATTGTCTTGCAGCAGGAGGAGCAACCACTGCACCAGCGTAGAGTTTGGTAATCAGTCCAGAGGTCCAGAAACTTCATCCTGATGCCTAATTGCAGTCAGGGTGATGCTGCCAGCCCATAGATGTCTGTGCCTCCCTCCACTGATATGCCTCTTGGGTCATTACTGGCCCACTATCAAACTGGCCACGCAGAACGATGTTACAACTTCTCTGGACCCTTTCATATCTGTCATATGTGTTCAGGGTGAAAAACACAGTCTGCCAGTGGTGGCCTGATAATTCTGGTATTCTATGGCAAATGTCAATCATGCATGGTTCCAGTCAGTGAGTACAGGGCCTGCTAGAGGACATCAGGCCCTCAGGCCACCCTTATAAAATCTGTTTCTGATTGTTTTGTCAGATACAAGTACAGGTTACTGGTCTCTTCTCATACCAGTAGTGACACTGGTATGAGGAGGAAAAATATCAGTGTCCCCCACCTGTAAAACCATCCCATAATGACTGTAAAGAGTCTGTAGGATCTGGTCATGAAACAATCACAAATTAATATTTTTTAGAATAATTTCCAGAGTCATAACACACAGCCAGCAAAACATGGGAAGTAAATTCCAGGAAAATAATGAAACCTTGCATAAAATGCCAGTTAAAGTCCAAAACTCTGTGACCTGACCCCAGCCACAGTGTGGGCTGTGGACTATGTGGAGGTTGAAGTGTGGACCCAGAAGCAGACGCGTGGAAACAAAAGTTTAACCAAAAGCAAACCGTTTATTCAAGGCTGGTGAGCAAAACAAAACAAAAGGCAGGAGCAAACTAAAGGAAAACTAACCAAGACTAAAGTGGGGAAACTAAACACTGGGAACATGGAAAACTTGGACATAACTGTCATGGTGGGGTACACCAGTGTTATGATGAAGTGGACCCAAGTGCAGACAGGGAAGGAGGCAGAACTAAGTTTTGAAAAAAAAGGCAAGCTGTTTATTTAGGCTATAAACGTGAATACAAAATGAAAGCATCATGAGCAGTGGCAAAAACTAAACTGAAACCAAACTAGGAAAACTAACTGACTGTGACAAAACTGTGATAACTTTGAATCAACTGTGATAAGACCTGAAGGGAGGCAACGCAGACGACCTGACACTGAATAAAGAAAGACAGAGGACTTAAATACAGACAGGAGGTGATCAGGGGAAGTGGAAACACACGGGGGAACAGCTGACTGAAATGAACATAATGATGCCATGGCTAAAGTGAAACTAAACAATGTAGGGACAATGAACAAAAGGAAAGTCACACAATATATACACAGAGGGATGATAAGGGAAGTGGAAACACATGAGGACACAGCAGGGACAAATTAGATGTGATGAGACAGGAGAAAGCAAAACTGAACACACTGAACACGAGACTTTCCAAATAAAACAGGATACAAACTAAGAGACACGTGTAACCCAACTTGTGAATTATTATTAAGAATGACCGAACTCCCACTAGCCAGTATCAGAAGATCTAGGATCGGCAGGAGCCCAAGGTATAAACACCAATAAGAAGAGACCACACCACAATATACTGTTCACAAATTTGTTATATTTGACACACAGCAGCTGCAACAATGTAATGAAAAAACAATAAAATAAAATACAAAATATTTCCCCCAAAATAACAAACTAAATAAAAGTGCGCGCATACAGCTTTCTCTGAGTCAATTATATGAGTGGATAATGTCTGATAACTGATGGATCGTTGGGGCCCGTTCAGTTTGTTTAATGTTTGTCCTACCACACTCCGATGAAGGAAGAAAGTTCGTAGTCCTGCAGGTATCTGAAGCTTCAATGGGAACGAAACTTTGGCTTCAATAAAACCTTGGCAAATCCTTTTCAATTTCGGGTTGGCTCGCCATCCAGTTAACTGGAACTGTGGAATCACTGCTCCTCGATGGGGCTTGCTTCAGACTGGGTCCGTCTGTCGAGTCATCCTTTTACCAGATAACAAAAAAACCTGACCTATAAACAGGTCACAGGTCCATATAGTCACATTCACCGTTGTGAAACAGCCACACTTACTTAAAACATTCAAAAATGAACAATAAGTATTAGTGTAACTCTATATCTTAATTCAGCTAGCTCTGTTGTACAACAAAATTATATCACTGCAGCATCATATCCTCTTAGATGAGCTATAATTTTATCAACCTGACGGCTGACAATGTTCTCAAAAAAAACACAGCTTCTATAGTTAACACTGTAGCTGCAGTCAGCAACTCACAGTAGCTCACCAGACTTGTGCATTATAACCAACTCAAAGAACACAACTGAAAATCTGAGAATCGGCGTACAATTGGATTAACTTGTTAAACATAAAACTGATTAGCACCATTTCTTTTGTTTTTTTTCTTAAACGTAATATGATTGCAGTCACTAGCCATTTCACACACAGAACACAGTCAAATTCTGCTAGCGTGAGCGCTAGCAGTTAGCTTAGCGGCTAGCGGACTCGCCGTCCCGTTAAGTCTGCCCTTTTTATCCTTAACAAATTAGGTTTTCCCCACTTTTCGTACTCACCGTTGACAGGGTGAAACTCTGAACAACCAAAAACAACTGCAGCAGACTTGCTTTTAACTCCTAGCGATTCGACTTCGGGAACATTAGTTTCTCTGGCACATGGCATTATATGAACAGGAACGAAATGGCAACACAGGAAATCATGTGATCAAGGTCAACAGCAAGGGTCACTGGGAGCTCATTGCTGATTGGTCAAGTTAAATGACAACAGATAATCTTATTGGTCCACATCTTCCTTTAAACATAAAAGAAAAAAGAAATGACTAAATTCTTTACATTATACATGAAAAAAAAAACTACTTTCCACTGCTCTTTTTTTCTAGCTGGGCTACAACCTCCCCCACTGAACTCATGCACGCCCCGTTGCATGGCAATGGTTGGGTAATTACTGTCTGATGGGTCTGGACAGGGCAATCTAATGGGTGATAACCCTCATCCAAAATGTCTGTAAAAGCCGTGGTTAAACCCTGGAACAGAGATTGCACCACCGCTATAAGTGGATGCCCAAGTTTCACATACTGAAGGCGTTTAGGCGGTTCTCGCTCCCTATTTGATCGTCTAGCAGAACCAGGTTGGTCTTGGCTTCCAATCAGTGTCTGGTCTACTGAGAGCTCTTCAGGAGATTCATCTGTTGGTGACTCATTTGACAATCCCATTTCAGTTCGACCTGCCGCCTCAACATCCGTAGACAGGTTTGGAGCAAGAGAAGATAACCCGGGATTCAAGTCATGACAATCACTTCCAGGTGCAATCCTTTCGGTCTCCATCTCTGCTGGTGGATTTTGGTCATCGCTCACGATTTCTGTGTCATGACAGTGACTCTCAGATACTGGAAGAGTTGCTGAATCTGGACTGTCAACAGGTAAGTTACATAACTGGTCAGTCTGTGGATTGCAGCTTGGATATCGAGCAGTAGAACCTTTAACTGAGGGACAAAATTCTGGAAGTTGTGCATCTTCCCCAGAAGACACTGATAAATAAGGGTGCGTTTCTTGATGAATGGTGACCGTAGGTATCTCAGAACTGGGGGCGTCTCTGAACCAGTAATTGGGGAAAATCTCATCCTCAGCCTCTGAGAATTGATCGGAGTCTGCAACTGGACTGAGACGTGTTGCTGGCCTGCGTCTTTGTGTCTGCCCTACAGGCTTGTCACTACTCTCGTTGGGGAGATAGCCACAAGGGAGTAATAGGTCCCTATGCAATGTCCGCAGTGGACCATCTTTCTTCTCAGGTCTCACAGTATACACTGGAAGGGATCCTGCTCTGCTTACGACTATGTAGATGGCTGCCTCCCACTTGTCTGCAATCTTGTTTTTTCCACGAATGCGGACATTTCTGACTAATACTCTGTCCCCTACCTCCAGATCTGAAATAGTCACACGCCTGTCAAATCTGGATTTATTCTTTTCTGCTATCTTGGCAGCATTTCCAGTAGCTACCTTGTAACTCTCTTGTAAGTAGGATTTCAGATTTTGCACGTACTGTGAGTGTGAAATCTGTTGCTCCTCTTTCACCGGCAGCCCAAAAGCCAAATCCACCGGCAGGCGAGGCTGGCGACCGAACATAAGCTCGTACGGTGCAAATCCAGTCACCTCATTCCTGGTGCAATTATAAGCATGAACAAGGGGCTTCACAAAATCACGCCAGTGAGACTTGTCTTTGTTTTGAAGAGTGCCTAGCATGTCCAGCAATGTGCGATTGAACCGCTCCACTGGATTTCCTCTGGGATGGTAGGGAGTAGTTCTAACCTTCTGTATGCCAGCCATCTGACAGAGCTCTTTTATTGTGCGAGACTCAAAATCAGGTCCCTGATCACTGTGCAACTTTTCTGGGAACCCGTAATGCACAATAAAATTGTCCCATAGGCACTTAGCTACTGTGCGAGCCTTTTGATTGCATGTTGGTATAGCAATTGCATACTTAGTAAAGTGATCAGTGATCACAAGGATGTCTTTAGCTCCACTTTTGTCTGGTTCGAGAGAGAGGAAGTCCATACAAACCAGTTCCAGTGGCCTTGTGGTACTGATGTTGACTAACGGTGCAGCTCTGTCAGGCAACGCCTTTCTGCGCACACATCTACCACAGGTCTTTATTTTCCTCTCTACATCCAAGGCCATTCTGGGCCAATAGAATCTGGCCCTAACGAGATCTAATGTGCGCTCAATGCCCATATGACCTATATGGTCATGCAGACTGCTCAAAACAGTCTCTCTGAGCTCTGGGGGCAGTACTAGCTGGTGAGATACCCGAGACCCGAGCTGGCGTCTCCGGTATAAGATGCCATTTATAAGCTGAAACCGACCAACCTCTCGAAGTAGGAGTGGAAGATCTGGAAGTTCACCCCTTAAAGTAGGCGGTGGGCTTACCCCATGCTCAAGTTGGGATATGACATGCCTTAGACATTGGTCAGCTCTCTGTTTATCCATCAACTCAGCCTCAGTCAGTTGAGGAATAACAGGCAATCCTCCAAACTCATCTTCTTGTCCATAGCAGTCAGGCACAGCATCAGAGGACATAGCAAGAGTTTCAACAAGAGTAACACAGCCATCCAAACTCGGATTAACAGAGCTGGCGCTATACACTGACTGTCTTTCACAAATGGCTTTCACAACCGCTTGGTTGGCTTCCTCGAGATTTTCAAGATCAGCGAGATGACCCTGAGTGAACTGGAAAATGCGCTCCCTCTCTTTCTGGGATTTCAGATCATCCACAAGAGCTCCGTGGGGTCTACGGGATAACCCATCCGCATCCCAGTTTTGCTTCCCAGGACGATACAGCAGCTTGAATGTGAACGTAGACAAAGCTGCGAGCCATCTGTAGCTCGTTGCATCAAGTTTTGCAGTCGTCAATATGTACGTCAAGGGATTGCTATCAGTGACAACAGTAAAGTGATTCCCATATAGGTAGTCACTAAACTTTTCTGTTACTGACCACTTAAGCGCCAAAAACTCTAATTTGTGCGCTGGGTATCGAGACTCGCTATGCGACAGCCCTCTGCTTGCATAGGCTATGACACGTAACTGCCCTTCCTGCTCCTGGTACAAGACAGCACCAAGGCCTGTAGTGCTAGCATCAGTGTGGAGCACATAAGGCTTTTGAGGGTCAGCGAACCCTAGGACAGGGGCAGTTGTCAGCTTTTCAATAACTGACTCAAATGCCTGCTGGCAAGCTGATGTCCAACGGTTCCCAAACGGCTCTTTGGGATGGTGATAATGCTCTTGGCTGTCTCTTGATCTACCCCTTTTGGTTGATTGAGGATAGCCCTGAGTCAGATCATTGAGGGGCTTCACAATGCTGGAATAGTCTTTTACGAACCTTCGATAATAGCCAGCGAACCCAAGAAAAGATCG
This sequence comes from Mchenga conophoros, assembly GCF_057382185.1. NCBI lineage: Eukaryota > Metazoa > Chordata > Actinopteri > Cichliformes > Cichlidae > Mchenga > Mchenga conophoros. The sequence continues at coordinate 21,547,628 of NC_140528.1, read as the reverse complement.
CAATTCCCTGAGGGTCTGAGGAACTGGCCAAGTACGAAGGGCAGAGATTTTCTCTGGATCTGTCTCAACTCCATTTCTGGACACTATGTGTCCCAGGTACCGCACTGAGGTCTGGAAAAACACACACTTTTCAGGTGATAACTTTAATCCAAACTCTCTCAACCGAGTGAGCACCTCCAACAACCTTGTTTCATGTTCTTCCAGGGTCTTTGAGAACACTATCAAGTCGTCGAGGAAAACTAGCACCTCTTTCAAATGCATATCCCCCATGCACTTCTCCATTAATCTTTGGAATGTGCTTGGTGCATTTGTCAGGCCTTGCGGCATGCGGTTAAATTCCCAGAAGCCCAAAGGGCAGACAAAGGCCGTCTTGGGTTTATCCACTTCATCTACCTCGATTTGATAATATCCAGACTTTAGGTCAAGCACAGAAAACCACTGGGAACCAGAGAGAGCCGCGAAGGTGTCTTCAAGCTTAGGAAGCGTGTAAGCATCCTTTATTGTCTGAAGGTTGAGTTTTCTGTAGTCTATGCACAACCGGACCTGGCCATTCTTTTTACGGACTACCACAATGGGCGAAGAGAAGGGAGACTCGGACTCTCTGATTACACCTGTATCAAGAAGCTCTTGAATGTGCCTACGGACAGCCTCAATGTCTTGAGGGTGTAGCGGACGAGCACGGTGTTTGAAAGGAGCCTCGTCTGAGAGCTTGATGTGGTGAGTCACCCTGTCGGTTCTTCCAAAGTCCAAGTCATGTTGCGCAAATACATCTGGCATGTTGTTAAGGAGTCGTGTGATACGACCCTTCCACTCGGGAGGGATTGGGGACTCTCCAAAGTTGAAGTTACAATTGGCCTCTTGAGTGAGATCTGCCTTTTGCAAGTTAACCACACTCTGCTCCTTTGACAAAATACATTGGTAAGCGCTAATGTCAGCAATTTGACATTTAGCAGGAATGACAATGTCATGTTCAGATTGGTTGGTAATCACAACTGGAAGCCTAAAGGGTCGTTGTTTGGACAGGTCAACCAGACAAGTGTTCACTAGCAGACCACCAGGTAGAGAGGAACTGGAAGGCTGCTCAACAACAACTGATTGTTCATGCTGAAGACCGCTGGCAGTAGAGACACCCTCCAAAACCACTGTGGCCCCTGCTGGGACAACCTGAGAGATTCTGCCCTTCAGTTTTACAACACCATGGTGACTGACGTTAGACTGATTGTGTCTGAGTTCAAGCACCTTAATGACCGCTTTGTAGCCGTGAGGAAATGTCTTGGGATCTCCTGGATTAGCTTTGCAATAAATGTCATACAACACATCAAGTGTATTTGTCCCTATGAGTAAGTAGGACCCTGAGGTAGCTCGAACGTCAGGAACTATGAGAGCTAATGTGGGCACCTCAATAGACATACCAAGAAATTCTTTTGGAAAAGTGACAGTAGTTTCAATGTAGCCCAAATAAGGTACAGCCTGTCCATTCGCCCCTTCAACCTCCAAGAGGTCATAGAGAGGCTTGATGTCCTGCACTGACATGTGTTGTTCATAAAAGGATTGGGGGATAGTAGTCACTTGCGAGCCGGTATCTAGCAGACAACTAAATGTTTTACCTTCAATTATCACTTCAGCAGTGCTCCTGGTACCAATCAGACCCTTTGGAAGCCTGAAGGATTGCTTTTCACTACTGGAGTGCTCTAGATCCACACACTTGCCTGCTTTGCTGACAATCTTTACGTCTGTGGGACGCTGCGCATGTTCTTCAGCCTCTGTCTGTCCCACAACAGAGACTGGATCTAGTTTAAAGGTGAACTGGAGTCGCTGGGACAACTTTGACTTTCCCACGCGTGCTGCCTCCTCTCCAACTGCTTCTTCTTTTCAATAACTAGTGCAGAATTTGCAGGGTTTGTACAAGAAGTGGCAATATGCCCATCTTCCCCACAGTGAAAACAATACCAAGGCCTGGGCCTGCCTGTCTGTTTTACTCCGGCTAATCGATGCACTTCTTGATGTGTGTTGTCCATTTTCGATTTACAGGTTGTCTTTTTAACCGGTTTCTTGTTGGCACGCTCACTTAGCTTTTCCTGTGATACAAATGAGGCTAGCTGACTCTGCAAGCTAGCTATCTGCTTTTGAAGTTCCTCAATAGCTTTCGGACCACACTGTGGGCTTTCTCTTACGCCTGCACAAACACAGGAACTCTGAGCATGGACAGATACTCGTTTTGATGAACCAATGTGCTTTTTCATCCTATCAACCTTTGCAGCTTGTCTATCTTCTTCGGTACGCAACATTAGCAAGAGCTCTGAAAATGACGGTGGACAGTTTTTCTTGTGTTCAAGTTGCAGACTGGAGAGCAATCCACTATCCCAACACCCCCTACAAAACTGCTTGAGGAGATGTTTGTCTACATCATCAGGTGGAATACCCCCCCTTTTTACTGCTAAATTTAGTGCTAGCTGTAAACGATGGAGGAAAGCTGATGGTTTCTCGCCTGGGTCCTGAAGGGTATTCATAAACTGAGCAAAAAGCTCCTCACCATCCTCTACAGCGCCGAAGGCTGAATCGAGCAACTGCAGATAGGCTACTGGGGGTGCGCTGGGACTCAAGCACTTCACCACATCAACTGCAGGTGGAAGCAAATTCTCTAAAATCTTCCTGGACACCTGCAGATGGGTCATACTGGGGTCACTTAAAAGCAGCTCAATGTGTGAGCGCCAAGTCTCATAGTCTGTCTCATTGTTAGGCCTGGGAGTTTTCCCTGAGAAGGAACGGATGCGCATTGAAGAATGGATCTGTGATCCAATGTCATCCTTCCTTAAAATATGCTCAACAACGACCTTCTGAACTTCAGGGGGATTTACATCACTAATCACTATTGAAGGCTTCTGTACACGCAAGGGTGGAACTGGAGTTGAGACACCTTGGTCACTGCTTACCCTTGAGGGACCTGAAAGCAACTGGGGCTGTGGTATTGGTGTCTCATCAACAATGCTATCATGTAAGACAGAAGGTGCCTCATCTGTATTCTCAGTTGTCTCACAGATTTGTGATATCATCTCTTTCAATACTTCCTCATAGGTTTTGCCACTGAGCTTAGCCAAGCCCTTTAATTCAGCCAAGTATGACTTCGTGACACCTTCACCCACCTTAGCAGTGTAAACGCTTGCCAAGGCCCTCACACAGTAAGAGACATTTGGTTCACCCTCTGCAACATACTTGTATGGCATAAGAGGCTCTAAAGCTTCTACAGCTGAGCCACTTGAGTACTCAACAATCAGGTTTTGATGAAACTCTGAGGTAGCATCATCCACTGGCAAAAGGGTTTTAACACCACCATACTTTTTCAAAAACTCTAAAACTTCTTCATCTTTCTCTGATTTCGTGATCCCACTCACAATAACTGCATTGGGAATTTTTACACCTGAGCGCTGGACAAAATCCATGTCAGACACAATTTCTCATTACTGATGTTTAAAAATTCTTAGGCTCCTGGCTGGCTCGCCATCCAGTTAACTGGAACTGTGGAATCACTGCTCCTCGATGGGGCTTGCTTCAGACTGGGTCCGTCTGTCGAGTCATCCTTTTACCAGATAACAAAAAAACCTGACCTATAAACAGGTCACAGGTCCATATAGTCACATTCACCGTTGTGAAACAGCCACACTTACTTAAAACATTCAAAAATGAACAATAAGTATTAGTGTAACTCTATATCTTAATTCAGCTAGCTCTGTTGTACAACAAAATTATATCACTGCAGCATCATATCCTCTTAGATGAGCTATAATTTTATCAACCTGACGGCTGACAATGTTCTCAAAAAAAACACAGCTTCTATAGTTAACACTGTAGCTGCAGTCAGCAACTCACAGTAGCTCACCAGACTTGTGCATTATAACCAACTCAAAGAACACAACTGAAAATCTGAGAATCGGCGTACAATTGGATTAACTTGTTAAACATAAAACTGATTAGCACCATTTCTTTTGTTTTTTTTCTTAAACGTAATATGATTGCAGTCACTAGCCATTTCACACACAGAACACAGTCAAATTCTGCTAGCGTGAGCGCTAGCAGTTAGCTTAGCGGCTAGCGGACTCGCCGTCCCGTTAAGTCTGCCCTTTTTATCCTTAACAAATTAGGTTTTCCCCACTTTTCGTACTCACCGTTGACAGGGTGAAACTCTGAACAACCAAAAACAACTGCAGCAGACTTGCTTTTAACTCCTAGCGATTCGACTTCGGGAACATTAGTTTCTCTGGCACATGGCATTATATGAACAGGAACGAAATGGCAACACAGGAAATCATGTGATCAAGGTCAACAGCAAGGGTCACTGGGAGCTCATTGCTGATTGGTCAAGTTAAATGACAACAGATAATCTTATTGGTCCACATCTTCCTTTAAACATAAAAGAAAAAAGAAATGACTAAATTCTTTACATTATACATGAAAAAAAAAACTACTTTCCACTGCTCTTTTTTTCTAGCTGGGCTACACACGGCTCGACACACAGGGACCGACATGGGGACACTGAATGAATCACAAGGAGGGGAAACATCAACAAAACACAATGATGTGACTATGGCGACTATGGAGGAAGACCAAATACAGACGGGAAATTATTTTTGATAAAAGTAATATTAATTTGACTAATGGACAGGCAGTGATAAACAGCAAACAAGCTGCTTAGCTTTACAGTCTTTGTTTTATCATCTGCAACTCCTGCAGTGTGAAACAGTCTTGGTATGTCAAACATAAAAACATTTTAGATACCGCTTCATCAGGTTACATATATATACCGTATTTCTTCATCAGAGAATCTATAATGTATTAAACTAAAAGTGTACACCTGGTTTAAAGAGTATTAACTAAATAAGAACGTGACAACTTTCAGTCATTAATGTAGCAGAGACAGAGTCTGACTAAAGGGACATCACAGTGAGACCTGTTTGATCTGCAGACACAGTCTCTCTCTACTAAGAGTGTGTTTGACTTTAACTTTCACACAAAATGATTCATTTCCTCTAAACCCTCCAACAAACATTTACAAATGCTTAGAAACATTTTGTGTTTCTAATTACTAATGTTCCCCAGCCCCAGCATTCCCACAAATCTGTCTGTTTCCTTTTTTTAGTTTCACTGTCTGTTCTCTAAACTTCGCTGATGCAGCTGGTCGTCTTTGTGTGAATCTGCGTGTGAAGGTAATCGAATCAGTATGTATTTTTTTCTGATAATATCAGCTGTGTGCAGCTTCGCTCCAGCACAAACCATAGCATTGTTCATGATGACAGATATGAACGAGGTTGACTTGTAACACCGCAGTTATGTGAGCCGTCATTTGTAAGCCTCTTAAACTTTCTTGCACTTTTACACAAAGTTTTATGGTAGTGCTTCTTCTTCTTTGGGGATTTTTGTTCAACAGACTGAAAAAAGCTGTAATATATTTTTGAAATATATTTAAATTGGTATTTAAAGGACTATAGCATATTCTAATTAGATTTATGATACTGTGTTAAGACAGTAAAATTGTGCATGTGTGTGTTTGTGTGTCTGTCTGAATTTTGCTGGTACTGCACTGATTGATGATCGTTGATGATCCACCTGACTAGTATAAATTAGAGTTTTATATAACAGAACAAATTTGATATTGTAAAAATATTTTTTTAAATTCTTGCTTACTAGCTGACACTAAAGTTTTAACTGATTTCTCTTCTGGGACACCCACACTGTGTGCAGTTTCATCTCAGCCCACTGTGTGATTGCACATTAAAGGACATTTCTCCCCAAATTCAATAAGCTCAGTGGATTATCATAACAGCGTATCAACAATTCATTTAAGAAATCCTTCTTAGTTATTGTCATGAAAATCTCAGTGGATTCTTGATTTTGCTCGTCTACTCTACAGCCTGGATAGTTTCATTTCAAACTGCTGCCGTGTTTCTGCCAAATTAAAAAACAGTTCTACTCAAATTCAACAAGGTTCAGTTAATAAACAATGATTAACAAAAGATTTTGTTCATATTTCATTATATAATTCTGATCCATCAAAAATATTCCTTCTTAGAATCCTTTCTCTTATTGAAGATCGATTTATTTTTCTCATTTTGGTCACTCCTATTAACTCAGCCATTTCCTTAATCAATCCCACACCACCGCCCCCAAAACCATGGGAACACAGAGCAAGGAAAGCACAATGTACACAAGAAGACGGGGACAATAAATACACACTGGATAATGAGACGAGAGGCAACGGGTGAGAGACATGATGCAGGAGAAAGCTACAATAGTCACAGGAAGCAACAGTTAAAACAATAAAACAGGAAAACATGGAGAACAAGGCTTAAATTACATAGAGGAGAACAGACTGGACAGGGGAACATGAGATAGATAAATGCAGACGAGACTGAGACACTGATGGGAACAAATCATTAACCAAATGCGGGAAGTAAAACTCAAAGCTAAGTTCACAAGACATGAGACGATAAAAAAGAGGAAATGATACACAGAGACATACGCAGACATGTAGAAAACAGAAAGGAAAATATAAGTGAATGGGAAACATGACAGATGGGGAAATCAGACAATGACAGACAAACAGAGAGACAAGACAGACAAAGGGACATAACTGAAGTACAGAAAGGGATCACAAAAGCAGATATTTAGTGTTACAAAACCAAGAAGACAAACTACAATATGAAAACAGGGTACATGGGATATAGTAAATCCTAACGCAAACTATTAACCATCCTTATATACAAAGAGCCAAACTAAAACACAAAAGACTCTCAAAAACAAAAAGGCATCACAAAACCCTGAGGAAAAAAACAGCGATCCTCCATCCATCCATTCACTTCCGCTTCTAGTTTTCAGGGTCGCGGGGGCGCTGGAGCCTATCCCAGCTGTCATAGGGCGAGAGGCGGGGTACACCCTGGACAGGTCGCCAGTCTGTCGCAGGGCCAACACACAGGGATAGACAACGATTCGCACTCACATTCACTCACACATTCACACCTAGTGGCAATTTGGATTATCCAACTAAATATCCCCACAAGCTGCATGTCTTTGGACGGTGGGAGGAAGCCGGAGTACCCGGAGAGAACAGCGATCCTAACAAATAATATTGCAGTGGTTGGAGATGAAACTTTGCGGACATGTAGTAAATGGACTGATTCTTATATAGTGCTTTTCTACTCTCCTGGAGTTTTCAAAGTGCTCTATACAACAGGCCTCATTCACACAAGCACTTCTAAACACAAGTGCAAACTAATCATCAGAGGGCAACTTGGGGTTAGTATCTTGCCCAAGGATATTTGGCATGCAGGCTGGGGAAGCCAAGGTTCGAGCCACCAACCTTCCAATCAGCAGCTGATCTGCTCTACCACCTGAGCCACAGCCACCCACCCATCACAAGTGGGTGAGGCTGGTTCTGATATGGTGCTTTTCTACTCTGAGCATTCAAAGTGCTTCATACAAATGACTCATTCAAGGACTTTTCCTGTGCAGAAGAGTTTTCTATCTTGGGGTTAGTATCTCGTATCAAACAACCAACCTTCCAGTTACTTCGTGACCTGCTCTAACTCCTGAGCTACAGACAGAAGAGGAGTTTGTTAAGAATTTTATGACAACTGTCAAAGTTTTTTTTCTATTGTTTATTAAATTAATCTTATTAAATTTGAGTAGAACGCTCCTTTTATTTCTCTGAAACCTTGCAGCTTTTGGTGGTTAAACTGCAAATATATAGAGAAGGTAACCCAGAGGAAGAATGCACAGAGACTTTAAGGTCAGCTATCAAGAATCATTTTTACGCATTTTGATGCAATGTTATGATATTTGATGTTGAAATTGATTAGAATCTAATTTCATTTCTACAGAATTATGCAGTGTGGGTGTCCAAGAAGATGAATTCAGAATTTCATGTCAACTATCATATATGATTTAATACAGAACCTTCATACACCTACCTGAAACCATTTAAATGACATTATTGAGTTCCTTCAAAGTTTCTCCGTTTGAACAGAGTTGTTCTTTAATTTCTCGTGTCTCAAGCAGCAGTTTGAGGTGAAACTATGGATGCATGAAAGAGCAGCTGAGCCAAATGACAACTGAATTTCAACTATAAAAGATGATTTTCAGAAATATTTTACATTTGTTGAAGTTATTTTAGATTTGAATGAATCATGAATGAAGAAGCATTACCAGAAAAATTAAGAAGAAAAGACAACTTGAGTGAAAAACAAATGACACTGTGGCTTTATTTCTGTTAACTTCCTGAAAATCATGTGTGTTGTTCTGTGTGTGATCAGCAAAAAGGGATAAGAAGCAGCACTACCGTAAAACTTAGCGTTGAAGCTCAAGTTTGGCAGATAACGGGTGGCGGGCGTGGCTCACACTTGACCACGGTGTTGGAGAAACTCTGAGCTCCGGGTCTTTATAATCACTCTGCGGAGCTCACAGAGACTGCAGGGAGGACAGGAGGACAGAGCAGACTTTGTGAATTATTTTTTATCTTAGATGTAATATAAATTCAACACAGGCCTCTGAGGAAAAGGATCGTGCTACAAACTTTTGTGTCTCTTCCAACAGAAAGCAGAGGAGTGGAGTTACTCAGAGACTGACTGGATTAAACACACCAAAGGTTTATATTCCAGTTGGACCGTATTTCTTACCAAGGTCTGCACTACGTATCAGGATGTGATCTTATTCAGGTAATATCAGGGTTCTTATAGGGGTTTGTTCACAATAGTAACTCATGCAGCTATTTTTCAGTCTCACTGACCAAACTTTTTACAACATGCTGCATTTTTAATAGTAAACTTCTGTTCAGTGCTTTTCCTGTCACACACTCATACATGTGTTTTGTCTGCAGCAGCAGCTGTGTTGTTGTTAGATTGTATTATCTGTTTAATCTCTTCAACATGGTTTTAGTTTTCTTTGTAAAGTCAGCAGCTCTGTCACTTTTCTCTGATTCCTCTTCTGCTCGACACTCAGCTGACACTCAGTTTCATTTCCACATTCATGAAGTTGTTGTCCAAGCGAATCATAGGCTCCATGATTGGTCAGCAGACTGTGTCCAGGCAGACAGGTTGGATAAGAATAACAGATTTATGTTTGATTACGCCCGTTTCCAATTCAGTTCCAGTCATTCCTGGCCCCAGGAGGTTGATGGGGGTGGGAGATGGGGGGCAGTGGGTTGTAAGCACAATGTAGATGAGTGGAGGCTTAATGTACTTAAACTTCCAGTCACAGTGAATCAGTGTGTGTCAGTGAATGCATCATGTGTGCTTCATGGCTCCATCTAGTGGACTGATAGTAGAAGTAGAGCAGCTGATGGCAGCTTCCTGTGCCTCACACTGCTGTCTGACTGCATTCAGCTGATATTTGGACAGCACACATGATGGAAAGGAGGATTTTGGTTTATGTGCACATGAATGATTTGTGTTTCCTCTGCAGGTGAAGGTAGAAAGTGTGTGTGAGCTGATGTGAATTGAGCAGCATGGATCAGTGTGAGGACAGAGAGGAGGGAGTCCCTCCCTCTAAAAGCACTCTGTGTGGGGAACATGAGAGCCAGACCAAAGCTCAGAGGTGAGATGACCATCTCTAACTGTCCATGACTCTTCTCCATGTCACAGCTCAGCACTCACATCACTGCTCCATCATTATTCACACTCATACCTCTGTGTGTGTTGTTTTAAAGCCCAGAGCTGTGGGGTGTACCAGGCTCAGCTGGACATAACCCTGAAACTAATCCAGAACCTGGACCTGAACCCAGCTGTGTTTCCTTAAAGACCAACAGGTCGAAGGATATCAGTGTAAACTTTAACAAAAGACTGTTATGTGACAAAGAGTAAGTACATTATTTTTATGAGATTGTTCATCATGTCTTTAATTTAATATTTCCAGTTTTTCCTTCCTGTCTCATGAAGCTGTGACATTTATTGTTTTTCTTTTAGGATCAATAAGAGGCCAGAATCTCCTGGACCTGAACCCAGCTGTGTTTCCTTAAAGAGCAACAGGTCGAAGGATTTTTATATAAACTTTAAAGGCTGTTCTTCTGCTGCTGAGAGGTAATGTGTGTCTAGATGTTGTTCCTGACTCTGTATTTTTGAATAAATCCTCATGTTTAATATCAGCTCAGCTCTTTTTCACACATTTCTATGTTGGTGTGTGAAGCGGTGTGTGTTGGAGTGTTTCCACAAACACAGCAGTCAGAGTGGAAAGAGTGGATGTTGTAGGAGGTGTTTGTGTAGTGAAGAGGCTGAGTGTCTGTAGGACTCCAGCTGCTCCAGCAGGTGTCTCCTTTGTGCTTTGCTTCAAACACAGTGTAGGGAGGAGCTTCCACTCAGGTGTTTCAGGTGTTGCTGGATGGAGGAGGACAAAAAGTTTTTCCCTTCAGTGACACTTCAGCAGCTCAATGTTCTGGGAGATGTTTGTCTTTATGAAGGTTTATGGATTCTTGTTCTTACTTTGGTGAAACTGAGCAATACATTTTCCATCTAACATTTAAAGTAAATTTCCAGGTGAATAAAAGATCTGCAGCTGCAGCCTCTGTGATGTTTCACAGTCTGAAAGTAACAAATTCAACCAGAGTTCAAACAAAGGCTTAATATACGTGTGTGTTTGATGTAATGCCAACAAGTACAAACAGGTGTTCTTACAGGTCTTAATCACAGAGGTCTGATAAGTCTGGTGACTTTCACACTCAGCAATTTTGCTGCCTTTTATTTTATATTGGCCTTTTTAAAGCCCTTCAAAGTCTCCCACATTCATACAGAGCTTTTAACACCAAACTCCTTTACAGTCCTTCTCCTCTCACACACGATCACACGACTGATTTGTCTGCAGCAGCTGTGTTACTGCTAGTATTTTATTATGTGTGTAATCTCCTCATATTGTTCCTGTGGTTTAGTTTGACGTCCTTCTGCAAACTCAGCTGCTCTGTTGCTGATACACGTCTCCATGAATATGATTGATCAGATGCTGCCAACACCATGTGTTTCATGTGAGCGCTCAGCTGAAACCCTGGGTTGACTTATCGAGTTAATAACAAGCTTCACGTGACTGTGAATGCTAAAGTGAATCCAGATAAAGGAAAGAGACCCTGCTAATGTTGGACTCACTTCTTAGTGTAGATCCCAGGAGGAAGTTCAACATAGCCATTCTTTGTGCTAGCTCGACCAAACCTGAGACCACAGTGCAGGATAATGATCATCATCTGTCTCTGTCAAGGACATTTAAAATCCACAAATAACAAACATAATTATATTTGATCATTAAAAATATGTTTTCACTTAAAAAAGCATGAGCACACTGGTGGATTACAGAAACATGAAAACTCGTTAACAGTAAAGTTAATTTAGGCGTAAACAAAGTGTCAAACATACTGAAGTAGAAGGACTGATGATTGTGTTAACCCTCAAATGGGCTGTACAACATTATATAGGGAGACAAAAACAGAGATTATCGTAGCCATCGCTCTCTCGCATGGACGTGGCAGTCTTGCTGTCTGCTGCGAATCCTCCCCGTACCTCCGTGACCTCGTCTGGTATCTGCTCCCTCCTCTGTAAGAGACAGTAAAGGAAAAGACGTCTCTGCCCAGTCTTGAAAATCTAATCTTATCATCCATTGTTCTTCTAGGGCCTCTTCTTCTTGTGGCCTCAGCTAACTGCTAATATTTAAATGGCTAACATTAACATGTGTGCCAGCCAGGTTAACATTTATGATGAACTATGATTAATTAACTGATGTTGAACCTGGAGCTTTACTGACCTCTGAAATTCCTCCTAAAGTGTTATTCAGTGTTGTGACAGTCAGCTGCTTCAGCTGCTGCTGGGATGGGCTGTGGCAAAGAGAACAGAGAAAATCCAAATCAGAGTTTTTCTCTGAATTAAAAGCAAGGAAACAACAATATATTCTACATGGTGAAACTGATGGTTTCTGGTGTTTGGGTCTGTTTTTCTGTATTTATGCAGATAAAGTGTAAACTCAGATGAATTATACCATCAAATGTTAAAGGAAAATATCAGGATGAGTGTCTGTGAGCTGAGAAGGACGTGAAGCGAGCAGTTTATCCCAGAGCTGAAGCTGCTCTGTGTGCAGAGATGAGCTCAGATTCCTGCTGTGATTGATCAACAGTCACAGAAATGTAGACTTGTAGTTATTACTGCAGTATGGTCACAGCAGATACTGATAAACATGTATTATGAGGATGGATGATCAAGTTTCTCACTCTCTCCTTTAAATCTCAGTTTTTTTCTTCTTCACAGTTTATCTGTTAATTTATTAATGAATAACACTGAAAGAGTTTCTGTTATATTTCCCCTTGAACATCAGCTTATTAGGGCGGCATTAGGAAATAGCCCCCCTCCAAAGAATGAATAAATGAATGATGATAATAATAAAATGATTCAAAAGCAGAGCTCAGAGTGGTAGAATGGTCAAACATGGATCCACGGGTGGTTCAACTGCATTTGGTGACGTGACTAAAGCAAATCTTTCAAATAATCCCACCATCAACGGGATGTTGTCTCCTTTACTACGGTTACTTTACTTGGTCACCGTGTGAATTTCTTGGAAATGAACCAAATTCTTTTATTTGTTGGTTGTTGCATATTTAACCTCTACAGTCAGGAAAGGAGGAGATGAGGCCTCAACAATGTTGGGTTGTAGCTGTGCTTCAGGTTAGAGTGAGTGTCCATGGAATAAATGTAAGTCAGTGAACTGGAAACATGACTGTGTTCAAACTTTGTTTTCCTTTTTATAATGAGTCTAATCAAAGGTGGACAGAAGTATCTCCACTGTGACTTTTCTGTGTCACCATCAGAGCTTCTGCACAGTGTGGAGAAAGATCCAGAAGCAGAGCTGGACTGCAGACAGCCAGTCAGAGCAGCTGTGTACAAAGTAAGACTGAACATCTGTCTGCTGATGGACTCATTTCTGAAAACTGGACTTCTTGTGTTGTTCAGACATTGAAGAGTTTTCTTTCTCTTTAGTCTCATTGTTTTTCTTTCTTTCAGCAGATGTTGGTCTGCAGGAGGTTTTAGATGAACATAAGATCAGTCTGAGGAGGAGATGTGAACGTGTGACTGAAGGAAGTGATGAAACAGGAAGTAGAACCCCCCTCAACACCATCTACACTGAGCTCTACATCACAGAGGGACAGAGTGAAGAGGTTCATACCCAACATGAGGTGAGGCAGCTGGAGACAGCTTCCAAGATGGACGCCCTCCATGACGCTCCAATCAGGTGCCAGGACATCTTTAAAGCCTTACCTGACCAACAGAGACCCATCAGAGTGGTTCTGACCAACGGCGTGGCTGGTGTTGGAAAAACCTTCTCAGTGCAGAAGTTCACTCTGGACTGGGCAGAGGGCTTGGAGAACCAACATGTCAGTGTGGTGGTTCTGCTTTCATTCAGGGAGCTGAACCTGATCAGAGATGAGCAGTACAGTCTTCTGGAGCTGCTCCATGTTTTCCATCCAACATTACAGAAGGTCACAGCAGAGAAGCTGGCTGTCTCTCAGCTTTTGTTCATCTTTGACGGCCTGGATGAAAGCAGACTTTCATTGGATTTCACCAACAGGAAGCTGCTGTCTGATGTCACACAGAAGTCATCAGTCAGCCAGCTGCTGACAAACCTCATCCAGGGGAATCTGCTTCCCTCGGCTCTCGTCTGGATAACTTCCCGACCCGCAGCAGCCAATCAGATCCCTCCTACATGTGTTGACAGGCTAACAGAAGTACGAGGCTTCACTGACGCCCAGAAGGAGGAGTACTTCAGGAGGAGATTCAGTGATGAAGAGCTGTCCAGCAGAATCATCTCCCACATGAAGACATCCAGGAGCCTCCACATCATGTGTAGTATCCCAGTCTTCTGCTGGATCACTGCTACAGTTCTGGAGCACATGTTGACTACAGAGCAGAGAGGAGAGCTGCCCAAGACCCTGACTGACATGTACTCACACTTCCTGCTGGTTCAGACAAAGAGGAAGAAGAACAAGTACCATGAGGGACATGAGACGAGTCCACAGGAGCTGACGGAGGCTGACAGGGAAGTTCTTCTGAAGCTGGGGAGGCTGGCGTTTGAACATCTGGAGAAAGGAAACATCATGTTCTACCAAGAAGACCTGGAGCAGTGTGGTCTGGATGTGACAGAGGCCTCGGTGTACTCAGGAGTTTGTACAGAGATCTTCAAAAGAGAGTGTGTGATCTTCCAGAAACCAGTCTACTGCTTTGTTCATCTGAGCATTCAGGAGTTTCTGGCTGCTGTCTACATGTTCCACTGTCACACCAACAGGAAGACAGAGGTGATAGAAGGTTTTCTAGGGAATTTCCGAGAAGAATACAAAAACAGATCTTTTTTTAAGAACAAGTTCAAGTCTTATAGCTTCACATCACTGGATGTCTTTTTGACTAAAGTCATGGAGAAATCCCTCCAGAGTAAAAATGGCCACCTGGACCTGTTTGTTCGCTTCCTTCATGGCCTCTGTCTGGAGTCCAACCAGAGACTCTTAGTAGGTCTGCTGGGTCAGACAGAGATCAGTCCAGGAACCATCCAGAGAGTCATCAACAACCTGAAGGAGATGAACAGTGATGGAATCTCTCCTGACAGAAGCATCAACATCTTCCACTGTCTGATGGAGATGAACCACCTCTCATTATTTCAGGAGATCCAAGAGTTCCTGAAGTCAGAGAACAGATCAGAGAAGGAACTCTCTGAGATCCAGTGCTCAGCTCTGGCCTTCATGCTGCAGATGTCAGAGGAGGTTCTGGATGAGTTGGACCTGCAGAAGTACAAAACATCAGAGCGGGGACGACAGAGACTGATTCCAGCTGTGAGGACCTGCAGAAAGGCTGGGTGAGTCCAGATGTGATCATTAACATCATTGATCAGTGTAGGTTAGTAGTTTAATTTTGAAAATAAAATCAGATTGTAACCACAAAGTGTTTGTGTCCATACGCTGCAACCTTCCACACCATTCCTTTATTGTACAGACTCAGCAGCAGCTCCATGGATCCCAAATCCAAGAGTGGAGAACAGATTTGAAGTGTGTCACATCCATGCAGTCACAGCTGTGTCCACCATGTTTCCACTGATATTAATCCTGTTCAATGACACGTTTCATATCAGTGAATATGTTCTTTAGGACGTCCACTGACATGTTTAAGTGTCCTGCTGGAAATCATTCAAATCATCCATGAAATCCATGAAAAATTCTTTTAGTGTTTCTAACTTCACCCTCTGTCCTCTCTCTCTCTCTCCATCCTCCTCACTGCTTCTTTCACTGATAATCACACAAACATCGTATTCAGCTACAAAATAACACAATAATATCATCTGATGATCATTATTATAAGAGCAGGATCCATATTTGATATCAGAGTAACACACTGCTTGGTTATGTGCAGTCATCATCAGTGACTGTGGGTCAAACAGAAGCTCTCTGATTGGTTGCTGACCTTGGTCACCTGTCCACTCTCACCTGTTTGTGTTTGCTCTCTCTTTGCTGTCTCCATCCTCTCTCTCCTTTCTCCCTCTCTGTCTTTGTACGTCACTCAGGTCCAATGGAAACAGTGACATTTACAAACCAATCAAAGACAAACTGATCCATGTCAGGTTATAACAATATTCAAAGTGAATACAGGCTGCTGCTGGACACAGACAGGTAACATCATTTTGACTTGCTGTCACCTGGATCTGGACTCATAAACACTGAAGCCCTGAACAGGAATACAAATCATTTTCTGCCAACTAGCGACACAGCAGCAGATAATGGCTCAGAAAGCTAAAATGAGCCAATCATTTCTGTGTTTAGTTCCCCTGAAATCAGATCTGATATCAGCAGCTCTGAGTTCATTCATCATTATTGTCCAGTGATGAGATTTCTGCTCCGTTTGGTAACAGTCAGCAGGTTTTTCCTGCGTGTGGACGTGAACAGTCGTACCTGACAGCAGGTAGCAAACAGAGATCATCTTTCCAGCTGGAACTCTTCACTGAGCTGAACTCATTCAAAATGTTCTGGAGTCAAAACAGGAAACAGTCCAAATGTGTGTCTTCACTCTGACTCTGGATCAGATCTCAGTGACAGACTGTGGACATTATGGAAGCCTAAATGTGACACCATCTTCCTCCTTCATCTGCAGATTAAAGCCAAACAAAGATTCTCATTAAAAGTCTGCAGGTCTGAGAGAGACTCAATCGTTGTGTCATGTCAAACACAGTAAGAGGAGCTGAAGCACAGATGTGAAGAGCAGATTCATCAGATTATGACCTCACTCTGTTTTGTCTTCATATACATTCAGTCTGTGTTTATAATGCAGATTTTCTGCTTTTATAATAACACATTTTATATTTTCTATCATCACAGACTGACTGAGTGTCTACTCTCAGAGTCTCACTGTGAAGTTGTGGCCTCAGCTCTGAAGTCCAGCCCCTCCCATCTGACACAGCTGGACATGACTTGGAACAACCTGCAGGATTCAGGTGTGAAGCTTCTGTGTGCTGGACTGGAGAGTCCAAACTGTCGACTGGAGACTCTGAGGTGAGTTCACTGACTGCGGCTGTTGTTGTTTTTCTATATTTCAGGTCTTTGATTGATGTTTGAAACTTTCTTTAGTTCCTAAATGTTCAGGATGTGTCTGAAGACAAATGTGAAGAAGTTTGAGTGCTTTCAGAAATGTTGTCTTTCCAAACGACTGAACAACAGTTTTTCCTTTTGGCTCCAAACAGAAGTGACAGACTTGAGTAGGGTTCATTTAAAGGCTGACAGAAGTGGAGTGGTGACGGGGAGATGTTTGACAGGACAGTGTTTCAGCCTCCACAGGTTCATGTTGTGCTCCATCAGTCAGTGAAGATGAAGTCAGTGCTGATGAGGCTGTAGAGTGTGTGAGGGATGTGAATGAGGATGATGAAGATCTGATGATAGCAGATAAAAACAGGCTGCAGAGACTTTGAGCCATACAGGGCACACAGTGTGTGTACAGAACAGCTGAAATCATTATGGAGGCCTCACTGGGATATGGAAGCATCACAGTACAGCTTCAGTGAAGCATTAAAGTCTCTGATATGAGATGAGAAATGAAGCAGCCAGAGCTTTTTCATGAGTGGAAATCCACTGTGACTGTGAGCTGCTGCTACAGCCTCCAGATTAGCCAGCAGCTCATCCTGCTCAACATTTTCTCACCAACTTTAATGGAAGTGTGATGTTTTCAGCTGGAGTGATGGTCAGGGTGGCCTCCCTCTCCTCTTCTTCTCCTCTTCCTCTTTCCTTTGTAAAGCCACTTCTGCTGCTTTCATTCATTTGGAAGTCCTGTAGCTGAGTTTGGGAGAGACTAACAGCCTCGGCAGCAGAGGGGAGAAAGGCTGTAACTGTTGGGTCTGTGTTTCCACAAGCCCCGCTAATTCTAGAGACTTATTCATCATGAAGAAAACAAGACAGTCGATCGATCCATTACTTGCGCAAGGGAGGCCTCGTCTGTGTCCAGCACGACAATGACCCCAATGGTGGCCTCCTCGCGCTGCCTTTTATTGACAATCTTCAAACAATAGTTTACAAAGCACCTCCCCTTGCAACCCCCCTTTGGTTACATAGACAAGGCACCGTATGTAAGTGTGTGTGTGTGTGTGTGTGTGTTATGTGTGTGTGTGTGTGTGTGTGTTACCTCCTGCTGACCAAAGGGTCATAAACCCAGGAAGTTTACATCAAAAGAAACAGATCTTTCAGATAGGATGTATCTACAATAAAACCTCCCCCAGCACAGAGTGGCTGGAAAGGTGGTCAGGATCAAAGGAATGGCTTTGATCCTACTGCTTAAACTAAGACTGTACAAATTTAAGAAACACAATGGCAACATTCAACAATTAGACTTAACATTTCCCTCCTTTTTGTCATTGTTCTTAAATTTCAACTTATGCACCCTTTGTTTGGACAGTGTCAGTATAGATTTCATTCATACACAGTAAACTACATCCTATACATAAGCAAATCAGTATCAACAGTCCAAAAACAGGAATTAATTTTTTCAAAAGAAGATGCCACCAAGGACCAGACGGTAACCAAGCTATCCAGCCTTGTGGCGGATCTACTCCTGTCGTGCAATTCATTATGTATTTCTTCAAGTAAACAACTGAATGTCAAAGGTCAAACAAGAAGAATCATCATTCTCAAAAATCATATGTCACTACAATCCAACTGTATACAGACATAGGTATTTAAACGCATCAGTTGACTTTATTGTTTGTCCATATGGCTCTCAGCTAACTTCAAAGCTGCAGCCTGGTCAACACCCTTCTTTATGACTCCTATCAACCCCCCAAATCTTTTCACTGTAGGCATCCTGTGGGGGTTAGAGTCAACCGGTGAATTATCTGCATTTACAACTCTTCTCCTGTCCTGTTGTCACCACAGAAAAAGCTTTGTAAAGGAAATTGGATCAAGCTGTTTTGAACTTCTTGGCTCGAAACCTCAAGTGTTCATGATGTAATGTAGACAAAAGGCTTCTCTGTTTACATCCTTCTTGCAGAAGACAAAAGAATAGGTGATGTTGCCATGTTCCATGGTTGATCTCCAACTTGGGCTAATCCATTGTCCTTCATACACATAGGCAATTGGCCTGTTTCCAGTTCGTTTAGCTGTTCAATGTCCTGCAACAAGTCATATTCTTTGAGTCAGACGAGCAGGTCTGTCTCACCAGAGCAGTTCACCTTCCCAGCTACTGGTGAATCAACCTTCCATTCAGGTTCAGAGCAGTTGAAAAGTTGGCAGTGTTCCCGGATGTGTTGCTAAAGCAACCAGACAAACTGCCTCGCTCTCAGTGATGCTATAGGGCCACAGTCCAGAAGAATGTGTAGCCAGTGGCATCACAAGCATAACCATTGGTCTCATTCTTTATGTGAGCGGTTGTGTTCTTAAACTGCCACCAGTAGTTGTTGAAAACCCATGCTGGTACTGGGTGTGGTTTGCTCTGTTCCAGTGCGCTCCCTGTCATCCCACTCAGGGTCCACAGGCACAAGAAGATGCACAGCACATTCCCAGCCATTCTGATGAGTACCTGTGGCTCAGTTGGTTTCTTCACCGGATTGAGACAAGGGGCCCTGGAGGCTTTCCCCCCCCTTTGTTCCCGGTCTTCCTGCCACTTACTCCGAGCTGGCCTGGATGTGTGTCACCTTCTTGCAGTGCGCTTGATATATCCAAGTGTTCCTTCCAGCAATCTTCACTGCTGTGGTCGTCGTCAGCAGCATCCGATATGGACCTTCCCACCATGGACTGGACCAGCACTTCCTCTCCATGGCCTTATCAACATCCAATCTCCAGACTTCAGACTCTGCTCCTGCGGAGAAACAGAATCATCTGGCAGATCATTTGTTCTCATGACTACTTTACTTTTAAACATTTTCAAGCATCTAATCTGCTAATACGCTCTCTCTTCTGCTTTTCTATCATCACTACAGAAGACTGGAACTCTAAATGCTCTAACATGTGTAATCTCAAAGAGTCAGACCATTCTCTGTTGGAGTAATCCTCATGTACTTATTCTATACAGTCTAACCATGTCCTGCCTGTCTTCCTAAATCTTAACTTTACTGTTCCATTAGTTCTCTCTGCCTGCAAAAGTTTTTTTTTTTAAAAAAAGTATTTAATAATCCTAGAATGAGTATAACGACTGCTCATTTCCCTCCTGTTTGAGACATGGCAAAGCCAATGGCTCAAAATAGCAGCAGTCTTATACAAATTATCAGGCAGTACTGGTTTATCACACAGATAAAAAATCATCCTGCAAGCTTGCTCCCTCTGTAAGTCACAACTGTTTTCCTGCTGTAGGTGAGTGGGCCTGCATGTCTGCTGATGCTGTACTGATAAAAGGTTAACACCATGTTTAACTACAGCTGCTTCTTTTGTGATCTTATCTGCAAAAACTTTCCCTAATGCAACTGGATCTTTCCCTCACATGTGTGCTGCACATTTACAAACGGCAATTCTACTGGTTAATAACACTGCCTCCAGCAGATTTTGCAAGAGTTTGGTGTGTTCTGCAGGTTTCCCTGTAGAGGTTGTCACACCTCGTCTCACTCACTGCACTACAAAGAAATGTACAGTAGCAAATGTATACTGCCTATCAGTGTATATTGTCTCTCTACAGCTTTACACACTTCCGTTAAAGCTAGCATCTCTGCTGCTCAAGCAAATATGAAACATGCTAGTTGTCCTACATAGATAACTCTCTCTCACTGTCTGCTACAGTAAAACGTGTTCTAGTCTGTCCCTCTGCTGTTGTAAAACTCAAACCATCAGCAAACCAAACCTTTCCCTCAACGAGTGGCACATCTATTAAGTCATCCCTCAGCTTACACTTCTTCTCCTCGCGCTCTCTACACTCATGAGAAGTGCCCTCCTCCGTTGGCAAAAAGGGTTGGACAGATTCAGAATTGTGCACCACTTTATGGTAATATGTGTGGTTGTGAGAGTAACATTAAAGACAAGTGTCTTGTAGGTGTCAGAAATGTAAGTTTAGTCTGCAGTAGTAGACATCTACCTCGTGTGGAACTAACAATGTCAAAAGGTGAAATAAACTATTGAAACATTGTACAGCTTAAACTGCTGCACATACTGATCTCACGCATGGAGGTAAAGCACGAGCAACTAGAGCTAATCTTTTAGGATAGTAAGTTACTGGCTTCACTTGTGGAAAAAGTGCTGTTAGTTATTTTACAGTCACCTGGCATTTGTGCTGTTCACAGAACCACAAGTCCATCGCTGGACCTCCTCTGCGCTGTCACTTTCTGGAGCTTGGCACGCTCCCTCAGGTTCCATTTTCCAACGCTGCTGAAGATTTAACCCTAGAACACTATCGCTATAAATAGTAACACGATCACTAATGCCGGGTGATTTTTACCCGATATAATATAACCAATGAAAAGTAATCAAATATATCAAAATATGACAACACATGACAAATTAGAGTGGTCTTCTTTTACTTTCAACTGTGCCATGTCTAACAAAATGAAAAATAAAACTCCTAAAACAAAATAATGACTCTGGAAAGCTGGTCTTTGGTCCACCCATTCCTGGGACATTTGAGACTTCCCTGGTGATGGCACAGGCTCCTCGACACGCAAACAGCTTAGTTGTCTTCCTTAACGTCAACGTCGAAACTCTTTCATCTTATTTAAGATTTGCTGTGCAAAGTCTCCTCGTGACGATCCTTTGGAAGACCAGTAACACAGCTCTCTGTGCTGAAGGTGATCTCCGATCCTCCTGAAAACTCTCTCCTGGCCTCAGCTTCCATCTTGTGGACGATCCTCTCAGTCACTCCTTCTCGTCATGGCACCTCACGATATCTACAAATTAAAAAATGACACTCCTCTCGCCACACGGCTTTCGCCATGTGTCAACTCCCCAATGAGACATGTACAAGAGTGTTGCACAGTCTCCCTAAAACAATCTCCAAGGTTTGTCCCTTGGAGCAGCTTCACTCCAAGCTGTAACCCTGTGTAAAAACATTAGTCAGCATTGAAATGTTCAGCTTGTTTAGCTCCCAGCTCCTGTATCCTAGAAGACAAAGTCTTAAAATTAAAACAACTTCACATTTGCAACCAACTATAGATCATAAGAGTAATAAAGTATTCAGCATCACAGAGACAAGTATCATTGCAGGTTTATTCTGAACTCATTAAACTCCTACTTTTCCCCATAATTTGTTCCAAATTATTTAACATCTCACCGTCATTCCACATTGTAATCAGTGACGTCCCTTAAGTTTGTTACTCACCATGAGCCCAACAGTGTGGTCAGATAATGGGCCCCGATGTAACTATTCTGTAACCACTGCACATCTGTTCAATTGTCACTCGTCTGTCTGTGCTGAATCCTTTACAAGCACTCTTAAAGAAAAACAACATTAGCCAAACACAAGGTTCATCCCGGTTGTCAGGTGTCGGCCATCCAGATTCCAGAGGAGCTGTGAAAAGTCATAAAGTTAACACTCGCTGTGGAAAAAGTAACAATGGTCTCATCACAGTATGTCTCACACTGCATTCATTTCTTCCCTGTAACATTCTCTCAAAAACACAGTGTAATTTCATCATCAACATATAGCCTGTAACTACAGTTCTCTTCATACAAAATCTCAGTAATCCTGTGGTAGAGAAACATCATTAAGTTGTGTCCTGCTGTAAACCACATGATCAAATCACATGATTAACCATCTGCTGTAAAGAGAAATGTAAATGTTAGCGCTGCGCAGGTGTGTACACACTTTCTCACAGTAATCTCTGTGAGCAACACAAGGTAGTGAATGACACACACATGGTAAATTCACAGACATAGAATTTAAACTAAAAAGGTTAAATTTTCAGAGTTCACATAGTCATGTGACCCAAGTTTCCTCCTGTGGTCTCCTTCTGCTCCTGCAACAGAGACACACACAGAGACACATCCACACCTTTGTCAGGTGGGGGTTGACTTCACACAATGGTGTTAAGTCAGTCAGTCTTGTCAGCTTTTGTCAGTCAGTCAGTTTCCCATTTATTTTAAAACTCTTACTCATTCACTCAGTGATTCCTTCTTTTGCTAATTGTGGAAATTATCGTCGCATCCGTTTCCACGCTCAGCAAAACAACGTCATTTCAAAAAGAAAAATAATTTAGACTGGATTTTCTCGCTGAATCCTTTTGGACAGGAACTTGTCTCAAATAAGTGGATTTCTCCTGAGCCCATTTTAATTTTGGAGAAGCTCACTTTGCAACAGTTTTCTCGACGACGCTTCGATTCTGATCGTGCTCAAACAGAGATCATCAAACAAAACTTTCAGTGCACCATGAAAGTAACAAAATAAAAGAAAGAAAATAAAGGAAATCAAAGGAAAGAAAGGCCTTGTTTAAGTCATGACACGTGTTCTTCATGCCAGGGGGATAAATCGTCACAACCCAATTGGCAGGCTCAACTTAAATAACAAAAGACAAATCAAACAGCCAGTTTAATCTCAAACATTCATCCAATCAGCCATACACACAACATACAGCATAACCCTGTTGTCTTAGCACATAATAAGTTTTAGTTCTCATGTAACTAAATGTGTGCCATGGTAAAACTTCTTCACACACCAGAAACTCACAATCAGCTCACTCAGCTCACTCATTTAAGACCTCTCATCTATGATGCAACCATCTGTCCTCCTATAATATTCAGTCCACTAGTCTATGTATCACTTTCATCTTACTAGTGACTTGGACAAGATGACAAACAGAATCTCATGCTTAAGATGCTGTCTGGTCTTCATGAGTATCATTTATGTGTAAATGCATGTAGGGTTAGTATAGTTAATGCATTTTCAGTATGTTTTTGTGTTCTTCTCTCATCACACTTTCATTATTCTCATCACTGCTTAAAACAACACACATCTCTCTCTGTTTTTTTTTCTTTAACTGTACTTTTCTCCAAAACAGAAAATAGCATTACAGCTGTTTCAGACTTAGAAACACCAAACACTCTTCGTGCTATCATTCATCCACACAACTATTTTATTTCTTTTTGTCCACTGGGCAGGTGACCTGCAGAATCACGTCTGCCCCAGCTGGATACCTTTCACACACACCATGACGTCAGACACACTCACGGACTGGATCAGGAGAAAAACTTTCTTCATCTTCACACTCTGTTACAGAAACACCATATGTTTTTTTTGTTTGTTTGTTTGTTTTGTGTCAGGGATGGATATGTAGTTGTAACGTTTGTGTTCACTAACTTTACTTTCTGTTTCCTACCCTGCCCAGTCTGTCTTGGACTCAATGCTTCTCCCAATGTCTCTCCATACTCAGCCTCTGCTCTCTCACGCTCTTCTCTGGCTCTACTTTCTGCTAACATTCTTGCTTCTCTCCTCTTCTGAACCTGCTCCAGCCACAACTTAGCAATTGCTAACTGCAATTCCTTCCTCTGCTTCGCTTTACCTGTTTTACCAGCTACACTTACAGCTATTCTTTCTACCAGCATTTTACACTGAACTTCCACTAATGTCCCTTCAAATCCACATTTCTTACGCCAACAACCTACATACTGCGTACTGCCTGGTAAAAATTTCTCCATAAATTTTAAATCTCCTTCTAAGGCAGACTTACACATTTTATTCTCCATTAACAATCAGCCACACTCACGCAGACCACGTCTGGCCCGCACACACACACAACATAGGCCTATCGCTTGCGTCTGCACGCACAGCTAGCGCTCTCTGTTGAAAACTCTCTAACGCCCCAAATGGCGGAGATTCCGGACTCCTTCACGGCGGAGACGCCGAACCTAGGTTATCTCCACGCCCCAAATGGCGGAGAACTCTCTACGCCCCAAATGGCGGAGAAGCCTGCGTCTCTCTCACGCGGCTAGCGCGCTCCCGGACTCACGTTTAACGCACAGCCCGTAGCCGCTCTCTAAGGCCTTCTGTACTCACTGTTTGTTAACGTTCATGGGAAGAGCCTCTGGATCCCGTCAATCGTCATCCATCCCGAGGGGAGGTCAGGAGCAAACTTCCCGGCCTGGTGGCAAGCCAAAAACACCAGGGCTTTACGTCAATCATCCCAGACGTTGCAGTGGCGTCCTCTCCCTCTCCTCGGTGGATGCAATGTGTTAGGCTCCGGCTCCGAAGGACCACATAAATGTTGGGTCTGTGTTTCCACAAACCCCGCTAATTCTAGAGACTTATTCATCATGAAGAAAACAAGACAGTCGATCGATCCATTACTTGCGCAAGGGAGGCCTCGTCTGTGTCCAGCACGACAATGACCCCAATGGTGGCCTCCTCTCGCTGCCTTTTATTGACAATCTTCAAACAATAGTTTACAAAGCACCTCCCCTTGCAACCCCCCTTTGGTTACATAGACAAGGCACTGTATGTAAGTGTGTGTGTGTGTGTGTGTTATGTGTGTGTGTGTGTGTGTGTGTGTGTGTTACCTCCTGCTGACCAAAGGGTCATAAACCCAGGAAGCTTACATCAAAAGAAACAGATCTTTCAGATAGGATGTATCTACAATAAAACCTCCCCCAGCACAGAGTGGTTGGAGAGGTGGTCAGGATCAAAGGAATGGCTTTGATCCTACTGCTTAAACTAAGACTGTACAAATTTAAGAAACACAATGGCAACATTCAACAATTAGACTTAACAGTAACACCACCACTTTACTCTGTTCTACCTGTCACATCATTTTATCAGGAAACAAATATGCTCATGTTTTTACTATGTTTGTCTTGAAGATGTAAGAAAATCACATGGTGCTTTTTATTATTGTGTTGGTTTGTTTGCTGTCTCTTGGATGGAGCCCAGCTGTGCGTGGCCCCTGGGCCTGTGGTCAGAGTGTGTGCTGGATAATCCGGCCCAGGATGAGGCCAAACTGACATGGGATGAATCAGAATCAGAATCAGAATGGGTTTATTGCCAGATGTTGAGGTTTACAACATTAGGAAATTGCTGCGGTGCTTCAGTGCAAACAATAAGAATTAAAGTGCTATGTAGAAAGAAAGATATGTGCATGAGATATACATGAGATATATACATGAGAATAAGAATTATGAGTGCTACGTAGAAAGATATATACATGAGTGCAGGTGGTGATCAGTGCCAGACATGAAATGATGCAGTGACACAGCGTAGGGACACAGCGTAGAAATGTCTGTCACATAATTGAGCTTTGTGAGAAATGTACGACTTTAATGTGAAACATTCAGAGTTTTTTCTCTTGTTGTGTTTGAAGCAAAGTTACAGAGGTTTGATTACAGACACAGCTGAGAGTTTGTAATCTGTCATCATTTTAAAAGGTTTACATTTCTTCAGTATATCCACATTTGCAGCTGGTACCTCAACCTCCACTTGTCCAACACAACTGCTGTCCACTGCCTCCATGACATTGTGATTTTGCTGTTGGTCTTCTGTCAGATCTTCATCAATCACTTCTGCACGGGGCACACCTTCAGACTCTGCAGCTGCATAACGAAAGCCTGTAAGATAAAATTAGACATAAGGTAAATGTACACCAATATTCCAATGACAGGTGTGTGATTCATCTGGAAGTTATGTGCGGATTAGTGTACAGTGATAGCAATTTAGTATGTTTTTAGAGGGGGGGGGGGGGGGTTGTTTACCTCCGATGGGTGCTCTTTTTCGCTTCCGTTGCGTACGCCTTGAGTGCCGGTCCGAGTCTGATACAGGTATGTCGTCATGCCCCATGTGCAGTGTTGGTGCCCAGTCTGGATTTGTTACATCCATTTCATATGCTGGTTTGCCTGCAATAATGCCAAATCATAAGCTACTCAGTCGACATGATGTGGTTCTGCAGCATCACACATTAGCATGTTTTATCTCATTATCTATGACCTCAGCACGTTGAAAATAACACTAAAAGCCTTTCAAGAGTGATATGAATTAATTTAGAACTCACCGGAAAGAAAATGCCGTGAGCAAACCAACAAAAAGCTGGGGATTGCAGAGAACTCGATATCCGCTCGTCTCACCGCTGCAATCCAAGCCTGACGTCTTTGTTTAGTAATATCGGATACATGGGATCCCTCACGTTGCCTCCAGGACGGAAAACGATGAAAAGAGAGCCCGTTATCCAGCTTCTTGCCTTCACGATCGTGTGATCTAACGTTGCAACCGACAACACAACACGTACGATCCATAGCTGAAATGGTATCCTTTGGCTGGCCTACTGTCATGGCGGAAGGGGGCATGGCCCATCTCCCGTGACATCACGCTCCAAAGCCCTATAGGTGGGAAAATGTACCATGTCGACCAATCAAAAATGATATGGAAACATGACATTTGGTTGTTTAGCAAAAGGGGGAAGTTTTAGGAGTGACCGGCAAGAGAGAGCGAGTGAGCGAAAGAGAGAGAGAGTTTTGATACGTGAGAGATTTGTGACGTTTACCGTGTTTGGTCTCAAGTTAGTTTGTTGTCTTGTGTATTTAGTGTGTAGCTGTTGTTTTGTTTTGTGTGTCAGTTCTACTAGTGATCGTCACAGTTGCTGCCTTAAAGCCAACAAAGGCAGATTGCAGTGTAAACGCTGAGTGACACACCTGCTGTCAGACCTGCAGGTTTATCCCTGTGCTGTTCTCATATGTGTTAGAGTGACACAAACTATTGTTTGACACCTGATTGTTCTGTAAATAGTTTGAAATGATTATATGAAAAACGTCTGAGCCTTGGCTGCATTTTTTGGTAAATAGTACCATATAACTTTGTTGTTTGCAAAACGTGTGCGTATTTTTAAAAGTGTACAATCTCTATTTGCATTTCAAGTTATGAAGATGATTCGTTAAACATGTGTGTGGTTTTTACAGTCAAAATATCACTTTCTACTTGTATTTTAAATTTTGTCTGAATTTAGATAAATTGTGCTGATACAGTTGGTCAAAATGAGAAAATAACAGATTGGCAAGATAAACTGTTTTTAAAGGTAAAATATAGAGGCCACATCAAAAGTAGTCAAGAAGGGTTAAAGGCTAAAAGCAAAGTTGTCACCAAGTACTGTTTATATTTGTGTGTATTGCTGCAGCTTTTTTGAGTATTAATTTGGTGCCTTTGTGTGAAATAATGGTATTGTGAGCGATCCATATAGTCACAAAGAATAGCCACTTGTTTCTGTGCTACCAAAGTTCCCCGGCTTTCATTCAAAATGTGTTTATCGTCAGCACCTGCACATTAAACTACTTAAACATTATAAATGTCTTCAAGCTCACACTGAGGCCTGTGGGGTACTATCAGCCACTGAGACAGTACACACATTTATATGTGTTTGTATATGAATATTTCATACTTTAAGACTGCCTGTTTATTTAAGGGAGATGAACAAAATACATTGGAATTGTACAAAATAATATCATGGATGATAAATTAAATAGATTTTAAGTAGATGCTTGTGCATTCTTAAAGTCTTATATGTTGAACTGAACTATGTGATCTGTTCAAAGCCTTAATCTTAATTTGAAGTGAAATGTGCATTTTGAGTTTATACACTATGTATATAAGGCGACCGTTTCCTTTTGCAGTATTTTTGTGTGGTGTACTTTTCTATGTCTTAACAAAAGGGGAACAAAGGTGTTTAAGTTCACCTAGGATGATGTGTTTTAATTTTCACATGGTCTTGCTTGAATTTGACCCTGACAAAGGCGTATGAACTCTGTCAGCTGTTTGGAGTTTCCATTTTCTAAACTTCTACATTCTGAACCTTCTTCAGCTCTGAACAGATGATGAAACACTGAATGATTTCAAGCTCACACTTTGTCTAATAAACTTACATCTTTCATTCTTTATACAGATTGAGGGGCTGTGATTTGTCAGAGATCAGCTGTGATTATCTGGCAGCAGCACTGAAGTCCAACCCCTCCCATCTGAGACAGCTGGACCTGAGCAGGAACAACAAGCTGCAGGATTCAGGAGTGAAGCATCTGTGTGGTTTCCTGGAGAGTCCAGGATGTGGACTTGAAACTCTGAGGTCAGTCAGCATGTTTTAGTTGTGCTGAGATGAATATGATGTGAAAGTTGTGCTGACACTAAACTGCAGACATCAGGCTGATATTATACTGATCCACACTGAGGATCTTCATGGTAAAGTCTGTTTTCTTCTTCTCTGGTTTAGTCCATTGACTGCAGCAGAACAATGTTCACATTTCAAACCTTCAAAGAAGAAGAAAAATCCTCCACTGGATAATTCACTGTGAAACTCTCCAACTCTTCATTCCACCTTAAAGTCTGTCTGACACTGAAATCCAAAGCAAAATGTGCGTTTGCTTTACAGACAGCAGTCCAACACAAACATACACACATCATCCAAAACACAGTCCAACATCCAAATCTCCTCCACTGCCAGCATGAATGATGGGAAAGAGAAGGAGGAACACTCTGACATTCAGGGTTAGAATGAGTTTCATGAAGCAGACTGTGAAGATCAAAGCTGCATTAGAAAGCTTACATGAATGAATGAGTGGACAGAAGTGGACAGAGATCATCTGAAGCACTTCAAAGGCTTTAAATCAGCACATTTCTCTTTATTCTTTATCAACTCTGTTAGTTTCTCTCAGTTTTCTGTGGAATGAAGCTAACAGCAGGCTAATAAGATGCTGACCAATAGGTTTCTATTAAAGGTTGTAATTTGTATATGAAAAAGTGCTTTGGCTCAGCAGGGATCAGCTTACAGGTAGAATACAGCTGCTGGATGGGATTAGCATGTCATAGCTATCTACCAAACTGCTAACTGGGGGATTTCAGGCCATCTATGGATCATTTTTGCTAACTGTTTATTCAGCTTAGGCTCACAGGGCTGCAGCCTGTGCCCTAGCTGTCATAGGGCAAGAGGCGTGGTCCACCTGCACAGGTGAGCAGTCCATCACAGGGCCAACAGAGAGAGACAGAGAAGCACTCTCTCACATCCACACCTACAGCCAATTTAGAAGCACCAATGAACCTAAGCAGCATTTCATTGGACTGTGGGAGAACATCCAACCTCCACAGAAAGGCCAACAAGCTTCAACCTACAACCTTCTTGCTTTAAGGCACTAGTGCGAACCACTTTTCCCCATTTCAGCCCAAATCCTGCATCTTCCTGTTTCTGACTCCAGGCCAGCTCCACTAACACTTTCTCATCAGACACTGCCACCTAGTGGAGGAAGTCTTAGTTCCATTTGAAGCTTCAGATTACAGTTAGTTCCTTTACAAAGAGGTGGAGGTGGTGGGGCCACAGCACCATCATCACTGAGTGCCATAGGACACTTAACCTTTGTTTCCATATGCTGGGAACTTCCTGTTGTTCCAAGGAGAACTGGAAAATGTGTGAAAATCTCCCAGTCAGTTCCTCACAGCACACTTCAATCATTTCCCTCCCACAGCATCAGGACCAGGGCTTTTTCTCTCTTTGGTCCCACTAAGAGATTTCCACACAAACACCTCATCAGTGGGACTCTCAGAGCTACCAGCCCTTTGCTACAATCACAAAGCTCTTCATTGAAATCAATAATATCAAAGCTGGAATCAAATGAGTCCAAGTCTTCTGCTGATTCAGCATCACATTCATCTTTGCTCCTTGTTCTGCATCCCCACCATGGACTTCATTCCTTTCCAAGCCAGCCTTGAGTGTCCTTTATTCAGCTCATCCTCTGCTTTACTTTTACACCTGATTTTAGCTGCTTTATCTCTCTTTCAACAAGTTTCTGTGCCTCAATCTTTTTCTTCTCTCCCTCATAACAAGACAGCTTCTTCTGCCTGAGAACATGTTGGAGTGATTTACTAATCCAGGGCTGCTTATTGGGGAAAATACTTCCTGTTTCCAAAGTAATCCCCATTTTTCCCAGAAAGAAATGTAAGTAGAAATCGATGATCTAAGTGAGAACATGAGCCTTTAAAATGTCCCAGTGGGTGCAGTCAAAGCAGTCCCTCAGTCCCAGTATAGAGTCTTTGGTCCAGACTGGAACAACTGTGTGCCCAGTTTGAGCTCTCTTCAGTCCTGTGACCTGACAGACCCAGAGGGGCCATCACATCACATTTAGAAGCTCCCTTAATGGAGCCACAACACATGTCCAACACTTAGTCTGTCTTGTTGGACCAACTGGAAGAAATGATTCAAGGACTTAGTCACAGAACAGAGATTCAAATCTCCAAAATCCAACTGGCTGCATCAGGACATATAGTCTGAAACTCTGCACAGTTTCCTGTTTGAAGCTGCTTCCTGTTGGCTTCAGCTGTTTGGAGTTTCCATTTTCTAAACTTCTACATTCTGAACCTTCTTCAGCTCTGAACAGATGATGAAACACTGAATGATTTCAAGCTCACACTTTGTCTAATAAACTTACATCTTTCATTCTTTATACAGATTGATCGACTGTGGTTTGTCAAAGATCAGCTGTGATTATCTGGCAGCAGCACTGAAGTCCAACCCCTCCCATCTGAGACAGCTGCACCTGTGGGGAAACAACCTGAAGGATCCAGATGTGAAGCAGCTGTCTGATCTTCAGCAGAGTCCAGACTACAGACTGGAGACTCTGGTGTAAGTAGAGTGATGGAGTGAGTGGGTGGTGCTGTCAGCAGTATTGTACTAAACACAGTCAGTATGAAGCAAAGATCCAGTGTTTCCTGTAAAGCTGCAGCTTCTCAGTGAAGCTGTGAGAGGAGAATGGTGACAGGCTTCAGGATTGGACACAAACACTTCCTGTTTCTGACCTTTATGGTCACCATAGTAACGGCTGACACGCTCTGATCAAACACTGTCAACAGCCAATCAGCTCTCTGAACAAAGCAGCACGCAGACCAATGACTGCATTCATTTCCAAGTTTAAAGCAGTGAAGAACACAGTCTGTAGGTGAGGAAGAATTTAGTGAGAGCAGATGTTTGGATGGAATTCCTCCAGTTAACAGCTGGAACCGTCCATCTGGATTGTTGGGCTTGTTGTTGGGGTTCCTACAGAGCTCAGAGTGGACACACCAAGGTTCTTCTAATGAATGAAAGTCCAAACTCAAACTAGGAGGGAAAAACATTTTCATCAACTTCAATAAAAATCCAAAGATTAGAAAAAGTGAAGCAACAATGAGTCCTAGTACAGTCCCAGCACTGAAGTCCCTGCTGCTCTTTATACTGGATGTGCTGCATCACTGACTGACAGCTGATGAAGAGTCTCTGGAAACACTCGTTTATCTCCTCTGCTCTTCCTTCTTCTCTCTGCAGGTGGAGCTGATGATGGTAAACAGGACGGTGTGTGTGCTGAGAGAGGAGGAGCTGTGTCCTGATGATCCAGAGAGGTTGAAGCAGCAGCAGCTTGTGTGTAGAGACGCTCTGACTGGGCCATGTTACTGGGAGGTGGAGAGGAGAGCTTCATCCAGCAGTGACTGACAGAGGAATGAGAAGAAGTGCAGATGACTGTCAGTGCTGCAGAGTGAACTGCTCTGAGAACAGCTCCACTGTCAGACACAATGTAGAGTCCAGCATCATCCCTGTGTGTCCCTCTGGATCTGACAGAGGATCATCAGTGTATCTGGACTGCTCTGCTGCTGCTCTGTCCTTCTACAGTCTCTGCACAGTCTCTGTCTGACTCTGGCTACATTTTTGGCATTTATATTCTTGGTTGCTCTCTTTATATTTTCACATGCAAAATGTGCCCATCTTTGGCAAGATTCACACTGCACCTGGAAAGGAAAAATAAATGGCTCAT
Organism: Mchenga conophoros; assembly: GCF_057382185.1. NCBI lineage: Eukaryota > Metazoa > Chordata > Actinopteri > Cichliformes > Cichlidae > Mchenga > Mchenga conophoros. Next base: position 21,515,455 of record NC_140528.1, on the reverse strand, counting down.
ATTCTGTTTGGTGAATACTATTACTCAACATTTTAATTATGATTGGCAAGTAATGATACTAAGACTTATGTGTTTCTTTTGTTTTGTTTTGTTTTACCATTTCAATCATGCTGCGGTCAGCGTTAGCATCTAACATGGAGAAAACAATGCAGTAGTCCTCAGCGTTCCCTGAAACACAATCATAGTTAGGTTTTAATCAAACATTATTTATTGAATAATTAAAAAATAATAGTACATTTTTTCCAAATATACTTCCTGGAAAATTAGTCTAAATTAGACTTTGAGAAGGGTCTTATCTGAAAGTGTTTGAAGAGCACTATTTGTACTGTGCTGTTTGAAAAGCACTATTTAAACTGGAAGCACGCACTAACGTGATAAGGACTTTACTGGACTTACCTCGATTTTCAAGTAGGGTGCAAGCTATCTGCATTCGCTCCAGCACAACTGGCTCTGTAGTGGTTGACACCTCACTGACCTCTCCAAAATCAAGGTAGTGTTCTGCAAACTGTGAGATTGATCATAATTAGAATGTAAAGTCTTAATTAGGTAAAGGATAGGATAATTATAAGCCACAAGGCTTCAGCCTATTCCTTTTTCAGTTACTGTATGATTAAGTACTTCTATGTAAAATGATCATCTTTGTTGTTGTTGACCGAAATAACTTTCACTTCACTTAAATTCACTTAAAGTCTTAATTCTAGCTAACAAGAAACTGAATCATTTGAATACGGGTTACCTTTAACAGTAAAACTCCACAACTGCTGGAATCCTGTCGCTTGTTGTGTTGCATAGTCTGTAACTGCCACTCCATGGTGTCTTCATGCCCTCTCATCCTCAGAAAATTCCTAGTTGAACAAAAGTGTTTGTAATGAAACAAGATTTTTTTTTTTTTTAATCTAAGAATAACACCTCAGTATCATACATACCTCCAGTTGCGCAGAATTTTCCTGTCATAAACACCTTCATTCCCATGGGGTCTATGAGCAGTATTTTCTGTGCAGAAATGTTGACAATCTAAAGAAAAAGTTAAATTAAAAATTACAATTGTTTGTGCCACTGAAAACTTATTTAAAAATAACACTTTGTGCAAGAAACTGCTCCACAACAAATTACGCAAATTAATAACAAAATGAACACATACCACAAGAATCCAGTGTGTACCAAAGTTCACAGGGCACAGCCACGTCTTCAACTGGGAACTTCATCTGTGGGATTGGAAGTGCAGAGTAATTTGGATTTACTTAGGTACCATGCGTCTCAGGGTGTTTTCAAATATAGTCTTCTTTAAAGGAACCGAACTCTTTCCTCAGCAACAGAAAGGAGTCAACTGTTTGGACCACTTTTGAGCTTTCAACATACCAGTTGAGGCATCTGAACTGCCCAGAAAACAATGAGCTTGCAACTACTGAACAGAGCAGGTGTGCAGCATTCTGCACAAGTATAGAAAAATGTTATAGAACAGTAAATAGGGTTTTTTTTATTTCAAAATTAGTAGGTAAATGACATTTCTTACTTACCTTTCGTCTCTCAATAACACGGTGCAGATATGCATCAATGACCTGTTTTGAAAAATCTGAGTTTATACAACAACAGCAACAATTTTTGAAGTAACTGCTTGAGTGCTGTACACAAAAACATCTAAAGGAATCGAATTGCTGATAAAGGTTCTTTCTGCATATACTGAAACTGGGTATTATGATGTCACAGATGTCACAACATCTGTGTTGTGGTTGATAACATTTTTTCCTATTGAAGTGAATGGGTGAAACCTTATCAGAGTTTTGCAATACAAACCCCCCGACCTACTCGCACATTTTAAACTATTAATGGTCTCTGCACTGCAAATGCTTCAGAAGGAGCAGAACCTCGAAATCAGAATCAATAATGATAAGTTCTCTTACCTCATCAGAAACCACCGTGACCCCTGCAGTGTTCGAAAAATAACTTGTATGGTCCAACAGCTGCCTCCAAGCGCCCAGTATCCTTTGCACGCCATAGCCTCTTTACTAAAAGAAAAATATGATAAGTTAGCTTAGGCATGCATGAGATTTCTAGTGGATACGCTTGGTAAAGGCCGACGGGCCACAACAGGAAAAAGTCAATACAATAGGCATGCATTTACACGCAGAGAAATAGGAAAGGTACAGCGGGTGGGCAAAAGAGAAAATTACTGACAGGCAGATCCATTTCCAGACTTCCACAAGCTCAGTGCACGTTTCTTTACATCTAATATGAGTTGAAGACTGCAAAATGCAAACAAAGTCATGCAACAGTCAATTAAGTTGCAACGCCAAACTGGCAACAAATGACCAACTGGTCAAAAAGAGTTGTTCACTATGTCACCTTCATTTTCTAAGCTTTGTTTCTGGGAGGGAAGTTCTTGTTCACGCGTTTCTGGTCCTGGAACACAATTAAACTCCTTGTGTCAGCCGTTTTGGGTGCATAATGAATCCTCTGGACTTTGCTGGCACTGAGGGTTAGCAGTAGGATGGCAGGGAGGCATCTTCAGGTCTGTGCTGCTGTTCACTGTCTGACTGCGAGTTGGGTATTTTTACTTGTCACTGATATTTACATGGTGGCTTCTTCTGTACGGCTTGATATGGTCAATGCTGTAGTGATTTCTTAAAGTTGCTCCTTCTGTGTTTTTTAATCTCACACATTTGCCAGCGATGTCTTGAATGGTGTAGGGTCCTGAAAAATCTCGATCAAGTCTTCCTCCCTTCCTTCCATGTTTCGTGTTCAAGAGAAGAACTTCATCTCCAACGCTGTACACAAGGTTTCTGTACTTCTTCTGGACTCGTCTAGCATAAGCTTCCTTTTGTAAGTCTTGGGACTTTGCCATATTTTCCTCTACAGTTTTTTTTAACTTGCTCTTGTGCGTCTCTTGTAGAAGATACAAAGTCACCGTAACTCGACTCCTCAGGGAGAATGATGGAGGACAGCTAAAATTTTCACATTTTAAATTACAATTAGTCCACCACCAGCACCTTTGTTTTGGCCACATTCAGTTTCAGGTGATTCTCCTCACGAACCGACCAATCAGTCCTCTGTACTCCTCTTCCCTTCCCATTCCCTCTTTAATCCAGGATCTCAACCAGTTTGTTATGTTCTCTCTTATAACTTAACTGGTAAAGTAACAACACATTTTTGGTTGTTAGTAACTTACTTTATTAACCATGTTGTGGAACGGCACAGGCATATCAATGCACACATGCACCACGCTTGGTGTTCTCTACTTTACCACAAAATATAGACTGATTTTACTAAATACATCACAGCTCCTCCCATCCAGCTTTGATGAACACATTAAGTATCAAACAATCGAGATATTTTCAGGTAAATGCCGTAACCCAATAATTGTACTTAAACTGAAATATGACACCTATTCAGTGATTTACAACATAGAGGTAGGTTGTTTCCTCTTAAACATTTTAACTGCTTTCCTTACAAAATGAACTGGAAACCTATAAGTTCAGTCTCTGAGGTGCTCTGGGATTTCTCTCAGGGTAATGTCTGCCTGTTTGGTCAGAGTCCATAGTGCTCTGTGTGGAAAGTTCAGGTGTTTGAACATTGGTGGTTTCACGTAAACCCTGAACCTCAGGTGGTGAAGCGAGGGCAAACTCTTCTGAATCTTGAGGTGTAGATGTGTCCTCTCAGGTTGCTCTGGAACCACGTGACATTCTGCATCTAGAATCTGATCAACATGTCTACGCCAGACTAAGTTGGCTCCAACATTTATGGTGTATATCAGCGGTCCGGTCCGTGAACGAATCGTGCCAGAATGCCATTTCTGACTTGGGTCTCTGTAGTCTCTGGCGAGAACTTTTTGTCCAACATTGAAGAACCTGGTTTTGTTTCTTGTTGCTTCCACCATGGAAGACTGTTTATCTTGGACATCCTTGCGAATGTCTGGTTTCAGCAAATCTAGATGTGATCTCAGATCTCATCCCATGAAGAGCATTGCAGGTGTGTGTCCAGTTGTTGCATGAGTGGTAAGACAGTAAAAAAATTGTCAATTTTCTGTTGTAGCGGTTTCCCCTCTGTGCGACTGGCTGGTTCAGCTTTGTTGCAGGATGATGGGGAGCTGAAGTGATATGTCGTATGCCGTTACTCCTAAGGAAACACTGGAACTCCTCTCCAGTAAACTGATGACCATTGTCACTTACGAGCTGTTGTGGCGGACCTGTGCGTGCAAACGGTGACCAAAGACTATTGATCGTGCTGGCAGCTGTTGCTTGCTTTACGGGGAAGATTTCTGGCCACTTTGAGTGGGCATCAACCACAACCTGGAACATTTAGTCCATAAATGGGCCAGCATAGTCTATATGAATGCGTTGCCATGGAGCAGATGGCCACTCCCACGCGTGTACAGGTGCTGTTTGAGGCTGGCGCAGCGTCTGCTGGCAAACAATGCAGGATTTAGCCATATTCTCCATTTCACAATCAGTGCCTGGCCACCAAACATAGCTTCTAGCAAGACCTTTCATCTTAACACCCAAATGTCCATCGTGCAGTGAGTCCAGTACCTTTGTACGTAGTTTGGGTGGCAGGATGACACGAGTTCCCCACATGACACATCCTTGGCAAACGGATAGTTGGTCTTTGCGGGTGGAGTACGCAGAGAACTGAGTGTCACTACAGGACAGCCAACCATTCACAGTAAGATCGTTTGACAAGATTGTGTTTTGGCTCGTTTCTCTTTTCACCTGAGCACTTGTGACAGGTAGGGGTTCCATTTGTGTAACATGAAACACAGTAGCTGGATCAGTCATTTCTTCGGTGGGTTGCATGTGTGGAAGACGTGAAAGTCCATCTGCATTTCCATGTAGCTTTGTCCCTTTGAACTCAATGGTGTAGGTGTGTGCACCCAGGAACAAAGCCCAAGCAAGCGTGCCGCAGCCATGGTTGGAATACCTTTCTGAGGGTTAAAGATGGACACCAGCAGTCGGTGGTCTGTGATCAGGGTGAAGTGTCATCCATATAAATACTGATTAAACTTCTTCACTCCCCACACTAGACTGAGTGTTTCTCTGTCTATCTGCGTATAGTTGTGCTCGGCTGCATTTAGGGACCTTGAGGCAAAGGCAAGTAGTCGTTCGGATCGATCAGGCATTTTGTGAGATAGCACGGCACCAATGCCATATGGTGAGGCATCACAGGCGAGGCGAAGTGGTAGCTTGGGGTCAAAGTGTGTCAGAACCTCCTCTGATGTAATGAGCTGCTTAACTTAACTAAATTAAATGCCTCTTCATAGTTTGTCCATTTCCATTTGACATTTTGTTGCAGCAGAGAGTTCAGCGGGTGCAGGACTGTTGAAAGGTTTGGTAGAAACTTGTGGTAATAATTAAGCCCAAGAATGAACGTAGCTGACTCACATTTTTAGTGTCTGGTGCCTTCAGGACTGCTTCAACTTTGTCCTCGGTTTTGTGGAGCCCATGTCTGTCGATCTTGTGTCCACAATACTCAATGGCATCCTTGAAGAACTCACATTTGTTTTTGTTTGCTCTCAATCCATATTTTTCTAGCCTGGCCAGGACTGCTGTTAGGTTAGCCAGATGAGTCTGACCGGCTGGAGCAGCATCTAATAACCAACTCACAAAATAAAGAAAAATAAAAACAAACCAACAAACACAAAAACACCAGGCATCATGATACAGACTTATAATTTGCACCAATGTTTTTTCGAAATTCTATACACGAAAGTGAGCGCGAGAGCCCTCGGTGCGCCTGCTCGCTGCCAAAGTCAAAGTAAACTTTATTGTCATCTCCGCTACAGACAGTCCAGTATACAGAGATATGAGATGACGAGGCTCCAGTTACAGCAGTGCAAGTAAACAAACAATAAGAAGAGTAAGAAAATAAATATACACTTTAGGACCAGGGGTAAAGGATCAATAACAATTTAAATTTACAGTTTGAGGGGAGGGGGCCCCTGCTGCTTCCAAAAAGAGCACATTTCATTTATAATGTTGTAAATCCAAGTCCATTATGTATTCATGATTTGAATCCTGGGTTGTGTGAAATCTCAGAAATGCACCCTAGATGAAGTGAATCTGTGAACTAAGGTGTAGGTCTATTAGATCATGTTGTGGTGATCCTTGTGTTGGGGGATTTGTGTTCATACTAAAACCAATGGAAGATGGACAAGAAAAGTTCAAAGCCATCATGGTGCTCAACTTAGAAAAAATAGAAAAGAAGAGGAGGAGAAACGAGCAAAAGATGCAGGTAAGCAGATGTGTGATTGGATAATGGCAGGTCATCCTGAAACTATCAGAATCAGAGTGAGTCAGAAATTATGTGGGTTACAGTTGCTCCAAGAAGAAATGGTAAAAAAACAAACAGTAACAGACTAAACTCCAAACAATACATTATGTTACAGATTTAAATATTAATTAGTCCTTGTCAATTGTTGATTTGTCCTGTTCTCATTGTATGACGAATTATGATGGCTGTTTGGTAGCCGTCTGCATACAATGCATACTCTCTCTCTCTCTGTGTGTGTGTGTGTGTGTGCAGCAGCTTTATGTTAATGTGTGTAAGGATTTGTGTCTGTGTGTGTGTGTGTGTGGGGGGGGGGGGGGGGGGGGGCGCCAGAGGGATTGTTCGCCCAGGGTGCCAAACAGGCTAGGACCGCCACTGCCTGCAAATAAACAGCATTGACATCAAAAGTTTTACATTTCCTAAATGTATCCCACAATCTGAATATAACACCCACTTCCCCACGTTTGATCCGCTGTGTTAAATATGATTAAGAACAGAATTCAATCATTTGCAAATCCTGTAAACCAGTATTTTAAACAAAGTGAGAAAATGAAACATTTAAAGAAAAATATTAGCCCATTTTGAATTTGATGGCAGCATCCTCTCTCCAAAAACTAAAGGCTTTACGATGTTTAGTGCTGGACCATGTTGGTTAATGTGTAAACTTCTGAAACGTTCAACAGTTTCCATTTTGATTAACCTGACCAACATCTAACATAGAACACCTTTGAAGTGGACCTCGCAGCCTGTGGATAACTTCAAACACGTCGAGGTCTTCAGAGGCTGAACTTTGACCCAGCATCACAAGGAGCGCCATAAACACTTGTTACGGTTATTAGAAGGAAGCCAGCCTTTAGACATCCCCACAATGACATCGTGACCAAGGGTCTGTTGCATGATTTTTAACATGGCTACAATGTGTCGTCTGCTGCGTCATCGTTTAATACAACAACGTACTGAAAGAGAGCATTCAGCATCTGACTGAGCTGGACTAACCTTCCCTTTCAAAAGTGAAAACTGCAACATAAAACTGGAATACAACCAACTTCTAATGAAATGTAACATTTTATAACATGAACACAGATTCCAGGTGAGCTGTGTCTTCCAGGACTGGATTTACCAGAACAGGTATGAGGATGGTGCCTGACGGGCATGTACGAGCTGGAGTGGATCCCAGCTAACACAGGGTGAGGAGACAGACGACCGTTCACGCTCACACTTATTCACCAGTTAACCTAACCCCACTACCTGAATGTCTGTGAACTGTGGGAGGAAGCCAGAGTCCCCTGAGAGGACCCACACAAACACGGGGAGAACATCCAACCTCCACAGAGACTCTCTCTGCACTAAAAGCACAAAATAAAAATCACACCGTCATGTAATTCAAGAAACTGGTCTTAAAAACATTTAATCTAATATGTCCACATGGAGCCCGTGTTAAGGTCCGTACTGGGCTTCAGAACATCAAGTGAACAACGTCAGATGGGACCTGGGTGCGTTGTCTCCTGATAGAAAGTGCTGAGGATCAGAAGGACTCAGGGACAACACGATATCTGTCCAGCAGAGGGCAGCATTATTCCAAACGGCTCATCGAACTATTAAACAAATGCACAGACTGCACAAACACAATGACTGCAACTCACAACGAATTACACCAATTACTACACCAAACTACAACATCGGCCTATGGCATCAATTAGTGCATAAAGCATACATCAAGTTACAGCCAAAAATGCATCAAAATGACTCAAGCTGGGGTCAACAGGTTTCCCCTCATGCTCACCCGACCTTTCTGCTCATCAGGTGAGTGCAACCACATTTATCACCTAACACGCCCACGAGTCACGCCTCACACCCGTGCACCAATACAAGGTGTGCATTTAAACCAACCCTCTTAATCCAAAACAAAAAGGAACAACTCATATGGCTCCTACACTTGTGCTCAAGAACTCAGTCCTATATTTTAGGTTATTCTGAATAAATCGTTCATGCCCTCTCTTGGGAAAGAAGCTGTTGTGGTTCCTGGTCCTAAATCTAGTCGTCCAAAAGTTCTAAACGACTTCAGGCCTGCTGCCCTCACCTCAGTCTTTGAACAAATCATCAGAAATGTGATTATGGAAGACACTGAACTTCAGCTTGATTCAATGCAGATTGCACATGAGCCCAATAGAGGAGTGGAGGACGCGCTTTTGATTCTACTTCACCTGATTGTCAAACATGTAGAGAGTAAAGGACTTCAGTTCATCGATTTCTCTGCTGCTTTCAATAACACAGCCCCAGATTTGAATCAAAAGACTTTTAGAACAGTTTGAAATCCGGACAAACCTGAGCAAGTGCAGTCATATAAATATCTTGGGACCATTGAGTCTGTTTTATCATGAGAATGATGCAGGACAAAGTCTTATAAAAGCAGCTTTGTCCCTGCTGCCGTCACTAAACTTAATAACTAATAACTGTTTTTCTGATTTGATTCATCGCGTCTAATTTCCAAATATGTGTCTGTCAGGTTTAAATCGATGTGTGTGTTTGTGAAGGGATGACAAATGCTATTATTTTTCTGTAAAGCAAATTTACGTAAAAGTAAAGTAACCTTGATATGTCAGGATGTAGATGTCCCACCCAAAAACGTCATCAGCCCTGAAACATCGGTACTGTTCAAGGCAGCATTGCTGTCCACACGTCCATCAGAGTGTTAGAGGTGGCTGTCACAGATGTTGCAGTCTGCTCTCTGTTTCCATGAAACAACCACACTTGAAATGATCATTAAAGCTACCTGTACTAAAGGAAGCTGAGAACATGGCAGACGTGGGACTGACTGTGATCAGACTGTGACGATTGTTCTTGAGCAGATCTACAGGTCAGCTGTTCCACATCATGTTTCTAGGATGGAGCCGTTTGGAATAATGCCGCCCTCTGCTGGACAGATATCGTGTTGTCCCTGAGTCCTTCTGATCCTCAGCACTTTCTATCAGGAGACAACGCACCCAGGTCCCATCTGACGTTGTTCACTTGATGTTCTGAAGCCCAGTACGGACCTTAACACGGGCTCCATGTGGACATATTAGATTAAATGTTTTTAAGACCAGTTTCTTGAATTACATGACGGTGTGATTTTTATTTTGTGCTTTTACTGCAGAGAGAGTCTCTGTGGAGGTTGGATGTTCTCCCCGTGTTTGTGTGGGTCCTCTCAGGGGACTCTGGCTTCCTCCCACAGTTCACACACATTCAGGTAGTGGGGTTAGGTTAACTGGTGAATAAGTGTGAGTGTGAACGGTCGTCTGTCTCCTCACCCTGTGTTAGCTGGGATCCACTCCAGCTCGTACATGCCCGTCAGGCACCATCCTCATACCTGTTCTGGTAAATCCAGTCCTGGAAGACACAGCTCACCTGGAATCTGTGTTCATGTTATAAAATGTTACATTTCATTAGAAGTTGGTTGTATTCCAGTTTTATGTTGCAGTTTTCACTTTTGAAAGGGAAGGTTAGTCCAGCTCAGTCAGATGCTGAATGCTCTCTTTCAGTACGTTGTTGTATTAAACGATGACTCAGCAGACGACACATTGTAGCCATGTTAAAAATCATGCAACAGACCCTTGGTCACGATGTCATTGTGGGGATGTCTAAAGGCTGGCTTCCTTCTAATAACCGTAACAAGTGTTTATGGCGCTCCTTGTGATGCTGGGTCAAAGTTCAGCCTCTGAAGACCTCGACGTGTTTGAAGTTATCCACAGGCTGCGAGGTCCACTTCAAAGGTGTTCTATGTTAGATGTTGGTCAGGTTAATCAAAATGGAAACTGTTGAGTTTACACATTAACCAACATGGTCCAGCACTAAACATCGTAAAGCCTTTAGTTTTTGGAGAGAGGATGCTGCCATCAAATTCAAAATGGGCTAATATTTTTCTTTAAATGTTTCATTTTCTCACTTTGTTTAAAATACTGGTTTACAGGATTTGCAAATGATTGAATTCTGTTCTTAATCATATTTAACACAGCGGATCAAACGTGGGGAAGTGGGTGTTATATTCAGATTGTGGGATACATTTAGGAAATGTAAAACTTTTGATGTTAATGTTGTTTATTTGCAGGGTTTAAAAATAAATGTGTTTATTGTTTGAAACTCATACTTGGCCTTCTACTCTTCATGGCTGCTTAACCAAGCTAACAGGGTGGACAGTCTGAGGAGCTGGGAAAGAAAAGCGTCTGAACTGCTTTAAATTTCTTGAAGACGTTTTATCCAAGAAGTTTCTTCAGTTCTGAGAGAACGGCGCGGCGGTGGGTGTGGATAATGTTGCCGAAAGAAAACGGCAGAAGAGGGGCGGCTGAAGAGTAAACTTTCAGAAGTAAGTACTGAATATTATGTCACTTATTTATGTGCAAATGTTTAATAATGAAGAACATTAAAACATTCCTGTTGGCCACATGTTGGCAAAGTTATGTGACATTAGTGATGTTTGTACTTTCAGCGTTTACTTGGTTTTAAAGCCTTTACTTTAAAATATACGCTGTTCAATAGTCGACCTTAATCCTACAGAGAATGTGATGATTTTGTGGATAATTAAAGTCAGTCATTTATCCACAAACACAACAAGCTGAAAGTCAGTGATGCTGCTCGGTTTGCAGTCCTGAATATCACGGCACAAGCAGGATTCACTGCACTGTTAATGTTAGCTATGTTATATTGCTGCCTCTGTTCGGTGGTGTCGAGCCAAACGGACTTTAACGTGTGTTTGAACGAGCTGACGGTTCACTCGTTAAGCTGAAAGAAAGATGCTTTAATCACAGCAGTCACACATGTGTCCACTGCACCATCTGGAACTCTTCTTGTTTGCACTCGTAATAACACAAACACTAAATCCTCCTTCTCTGGTGCTGTTGTGTAGCAGTGTGTACACCTGAGACTGTCACCTGTCTGTCTGTCCTGCACAGGGCTGAACTGGGACAAAAAATCGGCCCGGGCATTTTGACTAGAGACCGGCCCACCAAAAATGTGACGTCATTCAGGGGTAAAAACCGCAAAGGATTCTGGGAACTTGTGGCAAGAGGTACTAGCGCATGCAGGCTTTCAATTGAACTCAGCTACAGAGCGATAAAAAGAAACACAAAAAATAGCGTGTTGTGCCAAAAAGTGATTGTCTGCCAAAAAGTGATTGCTCGTATTTAAATTGCTATAAGTAACTTGTTGGGCTATAATATGTGAAACATATGTCAAATGCATCCCTCATGGATGACATAAAGTCATCTCTCCATCTCCATCTCCTGCTCTTTTATTTCTCTCTCTTGCTCCATCTCTCTCTGCTGCTCTTCTGTCTCCTCTGTCACAGACTTCTCCACTTTTGATGATAAATCAGCCTGGTGCAACATGTAAGGATTGGCACAATTTGTTAAGATTTTGAGGAGTTTGAGAAACTAACCTTAAGCATAAAATAAAATTTACTATCAGTAACTTCATAGCACCCGCCCAGCAGTATATAAACTCCGTCATGCTAGCTAGTACCAGTTATTCTAAGCGACTGTAAAAAGTCAGCACAACGAAAACAAACTACAACTAAACTTGGTTTATATCTGACACAGATAGACAGCAGGTCATAACTTCTTACCTGAAGTTCAGTTCCTCTGCCACTATGACCGGTGGCGGCCTCGGGTCTCTCCTCCTCTTGCCTCCCCTTTCCCTTATCCACCTGCTGGCCTCCACCACTTGCTGATGTTGCTAAATCTGTGGAAGCTATGCCACAGCTACCGCCAAACAATTCAGTTATTTTTACACATTTGGCAGCGTCTGCCTGAAGGGCTTGTTTCTTTTTGGCCCTAATTTTTTCTGCACCTTCTTTCCTTTTTTTGTTCTCCATTTTCTTTAGTTCATTTATAAGATTGCTAAACAAGGGGGAGGGTGCATCCGACCTCCTCAGCTGTAATTGGTCCAGCCCAGAGTCGATCATGACCAATTGGCCAATCCAACACCTTTCATTATTTATACCCTTCCAAAAAAAAAAAAAATCGATCGGCCCATAAAAGCAAAAAATCGCCAGCGGCCCACCAGGCAAATGCCCGGTATGCCCGATGGCGAGTCCAGCTATGGTCCTGCACTCTCTCTCTGTTTCTTTCTCTCTGATTGTGGAATAAAAGTATGAACATGTGTTTATAAGTCACACTTGTGTTTGAATCCTGCACCTTATCACACATTTGATTTCCATGTGTGACGACTGCAAGTGTCCAGAGTGAGGACAGACTGAGGGACCCACTGCTGCACATCATCTGTGAGGCTTTGCAGCCCTGATGATCCACCAGGACAAACTCAGCAGTGTGTGAGGAAGAGGAGGAGGAAGAGCCAGCAGCAGCTGACAGATGGAGAGAATAGACAGACTGTTCCCTGTTTGTGAAGGACTGCTAGGAAAGTTTAACATAACTGTCTGTCCTGAATCAGTCTTATTAGGTAATGTTCAAATAATGTTGTCATTCCAGTGTTTTCAGTGTGGGAGAAAGTACTCAGGGCCTTCAAGTTACACACTATGAAAGGCAGCAACAAGTTTAATGTTCAGAAACCTAAAGTCTGTATCAGCAGCAGAATGGAGCTAAAAATAAATGTTTGTTTCAGTTCTATGAAGCTTTGAGTATTTTGGATCAGTAGCACTGCTGTGTTTGTTGCATCATATTGCTGTAATTGTTTATTTGCTTTATATATTCTGAGCTAAGTTGATCTATAGTGTTACATCATATTCTATAAGGATGTTATGTGTTTGTAGACTTTCTGCCCAGTTTGACCCATTTAGCAGACGTCAGCCTGTTTAAGGCTCTGATGTCTATTCTGTATGACTTAAAGCAGTTATGACATGGTCTGATTTTCTCACCCAATAAAGGAATATTTCATTTATCAGTCTACTCTTCATTCTATCAGACACAGTTATCACAGCTCGTACATTTGCTTTTTACACATATATGTAAGCACTGAGCCACATTTAGTAATGCCAACATATTAAAAGAACAATATTTCTCTCTTATATATGATACATCTATATACACACTGTCACAGATACTTGTCTTTGAGTGAAGATTTAAGGTGATAGGAAATATAAATAACTGCAACTTGAATCTTTGACACAGAGTTCATGCTTCAGAGTTCAGATGTTCAGAGTTCATGGACCGTTGAGGCTGCGAACTTTAAGGCTGCAGACCCTGAATTGGGATACAGCCATCGACTGTGGAAACCTTGCAAGTGGATCGTAAAGGTTGTTACAGAGTCTTTCATGTCTAAATTTGCCGTTAATAATTATATAATTGTAGGAATCATCTAGTTTGCTTACACTGATTACGTTGGCACTTTGTTAGCGCTACAACAACGGTCAGACCCCCGAGGCATCTAAACTTTAGTAAGAATGTGCACTTTTGACACCTCTGGTTAGCATTTAGTGGTCAGTTTCAAACGTATTTGATTTTTGCTTGTTATGAACAAATTCACTTCACTACTTTTCACGATCTGTAACATCAATGCACATTGTTCCATTTACTGCATATTGCACTTTATTCATATCTCTCATTCCACCTGCAAAAACATTGTAAAGGTCGTTACAGAGAGTTTTATATATGTATAAATACTAATATTCTCTATTTATTCTGTTTTATTGCTAAGATGTTAGTTAGCCTTTGTTCAATTGTCTTTTATATGTCAATAGATACGTATGTCACAAATAAAAGTTTCTTGTAAATTATGTTTTTGTAAAGAATTTTCTCCCAAATCTCTTACATGCTAACTGTAACGTGTTATTTCTGCTAAAACCTGAACTTAAATGTGTATATGGTGTTTATCTGTTTTTCTCTCTGTTTTAGATGCAAATATCAAATTGGAGTTCTGCCTCCAGGCCAGAATTGCAGGAATGCACCACGTGTTGGCTGTTTCACTGCCCTCTGTGCCCCACTCTCAGCCCTGCTGTCAGGGCAAAGATTGAGCAGCATATAAATGGACACATTCAAAGTGCTTTGCCTTTCAAAGGTATGTTGGTATTAAATATACCTCATAGTTAAAGTCATAAATATGCACTTCTTTTCAGCACCTCTGCAGGTCTTTGTTGACTTAAAAGTTATTTTTCACATTGTACAGTTCAGTTCATTCATCAGCGAGAGAAAAAAGTGTTTTCATTAAATATTTTTCCTGTTCACCACATTTCCTGACAGCTCTTGTGATCCACACCATTTTGCTTTCATTATTGAGGACGGCTTGGATATTTTTGTTAATATGTACAATCTGATTGTTAGATAAACTGACTGCATTCTATACAACTACATTTAAATTACATGTTTTTTCTTTTTTTCTCTCTTACAGACAAAATGATGTGCCGGTGCACTTTCACTGCCCTTCTGTAACATGACAGTCATACAGCGTGGGGATATGGCAAGGCAATTATTGTCATGTCAGCATTCAGGACTGCTCCCCACTGAACTCTCCGTGGAGCCTCGTCTCCCTCTCCATGTCTCGTCTCCAGCATCTAAACCATTTCCTGAATCTTGGGTAGAACATTAATGTGCTCCACCCTCTGTGCTAAATGAAACTGGGGCTTGTGGAAAGTCCATGAAAATGAAACGTCCTCACTGTGGTCTTAGTCTTCTTACAAAAAAACTTCAAGGCTCACATGATGAGGAGGCATTCAAACAGGTCAATAGATGTTTGCCTGGCCTGTCATCCACAGTGTTTTTGTGTAGAGGGACTTCTTCCTCTTTGTTTTTCAGTTTGCAGAGGACATGGAGCTCTTTTTAAAAGCATGTGCTGACGAGCAGAGACTACAGGTCAAAGCGATGTTTGACATTTAATGGACAGATGAAGGCACTGGCTGTTTGTTTGTGTTTTTTATCTGTTGTTTGTTTTTCAGTGTACAGAATTCCAGTTAAACTTATTATAAAATGCTGTTCACTTGTTTCCATACTTATAGTAAAAAATGTAAGTGTAAATGTAACAGCATTGTTTATACTTGTAACTTCAGAGTAAAAAGCTTATTGTTGATATTAACATTAATGTATTATCCTGTAATCAATAATATTTTTATGCATTTTACGCATTAACCCTCTGATCTCTATCCTGGCCATTTGGGGCCACTTCACTTCTCCTTGTTTGACTGCTACACTGCAGTGGACCAAAAGAATGACGCAGGTTTGATCTTAAGGCTCTAATAGTTGTGTGTGTTGTGCATGACATTGCAACGCAAACATGTATTTGCAAGATAGACTGGAATAAATTATGATGCATCAAATATTACACAGGCTGCAGTGAATTGTTGTTGATACAGGTTATTGAGCTTTGAGTTTCCCAGTCAAACGTAGCTTTGACACACATGCTAACACTCTTACTCTTGTACATTTCATAACAAGACACCAAAGCCAAAATATTAGCTCTCAAAAGAAATTCAAAGCTGCAGCTGCAGCACACACAGCAACAAACACTGTTAGTAAATGTGTCCTGGAGTTTCTGCAGGTGCAGAAAGTGCTGCTGCTGTAAGTCAGCCTAACAGCTTCCAGATCACTGATATTTCTGGAAAGATGGCAAGAAGGGCATCACAGCTCATTTCTACAATCTCCCAGATCTTGGAATACAAGCCCCTGTCCCATGAAAACCACTTCACAGTAGTAGGAGTCCACTAAAACCTACAAATGAAGAGTGATCCTGGAAGAAATAGGGCGCACACTAGTGACCTCAACAGTTGCAAGACAGCCTTGTCCCCGATGCTTATATGAAAAAAAATATGAAGATTTATGAAACCATTAGGACTTTATTACTGTTTTATCTGAAAAGCTACTGGTAATATTTAACCTAACTGGGATTTAAAGTGTAAAAAACAGAATGTAGATAAAATTTTGGTTTTGATGAAAAGGAGTGGAGCTTGTGAGCCACAATGTAAGCAGTGTTGCTTTGCTGACATGCACTCGATGCTGGCAGTACAAGCATTGTAGTGGTTCTTATGTTTTTGTAAACTAACTGTATAATATATTGAGCCATTCAACAGTACACAAATGTTTGTAGGCTCCTTTTTGTATGCAACCTGCATGTCTTTCTGAATTAATTGTTTGTTTATATCATGTTTTTCAGGAAAAAGAAGTTAAAGTCAAGTGGAAGCCCTGCTCAACATGGTATGTAGTAACAACTTTGTTGGACGGGAACAGACATTCATACTGTTGATAAATAGTTATCACCTCAATTTGAATTCATGTATTTGGACTAAACTAAATTGGGAGCTTTTAGCTGTCAAGCTGCTCCTCTGTGAGGAGCTTGATAGCTGTCCACCTCCAAAGTCCATTATGAGTTTTGGAGGTGGACATGGTCAAGACTTTTAAGAGTTGGCATAAGACTTCACTTCTTTATAGAGCTTATAGTTGGGGCTGGTTCAGGTCAGCCCTTAGTTATGCTGTCATAGCACCAGACTGCTGGGGGTTAGTGTCTACTCGTGTCATTGTATATATCCAGGAATATGTGCCTGAGGATAGTTGTCATGAAATCAATATTAAATCAAAGTTTTCCTTAATGACCACAGCTGGCATGAGTTCTCCAAAGCTGCCTGCTGTCTCAGGATCTGTCTCCAAAAAGAACCAGGGAGCGCTAACATGTTATGTTCTAGACTGATGAAGAAAATGCACATTAAACATAGTATAAACTCACTATGTTAAGTAATGTGAAGAGGATGCCTTTAGCTCCTATTGGGTTGGTTCCTTGATCAGTGCAATACAGAATCATTCATCTGGTTTGATGTAATGTCCTTCAAACACATCAAAATGAGGCTCTGTAGTCTGTGTGGCCTCCACATGCCTGTATGACCTCACTACAACACCTGGGCATGCTCCTGATGAAGTGGCAGATGGTCTCCTGATGGATCTCCTCCCAGACTCCAGGACTAGAGCATCTGCCAACTCAGGCAGCAGAAGGTTCTCCACGGCGTCTCCAGACTCTGTCACACGTGCTCAGTGTGAACCTGCTTTCATCTGTGAAGAGCACAGGCCGCCAGTGGCAAAGTTGCCAAGCTTGGTGTTCTCTGGCAAATGCCAAACAACCTGCACGGTGTTGGGCTGTAAGCACAACCCCCACCTGTGGACGTCGAGCCCTCATACCACCCTCATGGAGTCAGTATCTGACCGTTTGAACAGACGTGCATATTTGTGTCCTTGGGCAAGACACTTCACCCGCTGCCTACTGGTGGTGGTCAGAGGGCCCGGTGGCGCCAGTGTCCGGCAGCCTCGCCTCTGTCAGTGCGCCCCAGGGTGGCAGTGGCTACAATGTAGCTGCCATCACCAGTGTGTGAATGTGAGTGTGAATGGGTGGATGACTGGATATGTAAAGCGCTTTGGGGTCCTTAGGGACTAGTAAAGCACTATATAAATACAGGCCATTTACCATTTACGGCCTGCTGGAGGTCATTTTGCACGGCTCTGGCCTTTCTTTCCTACCCCACAGTACCTTTCCTTATCTTTTGTTTCCTACTCTTTTACTTAGTCTTTGATCACGGTTGTCTTTCTAGATAATTAATGTCATTTGTTCTGGGGCGAGTCACTGGCTCGGGTGCATTCTGGGACTGTCAGTTCACCAGTGTGCTGGCATGCTTCTTAACAAACACACCACTACAGCAAACATCTCAGTTGTACTTGTTGATTTCTTCAACAAAACACTGAACAAAACATGTCCTTGTGAGTGTGCTGCCTGGTGCTTTTACATTTTGTGGTAATTTGAGCAGCCCAGAAAGCATCCCATGAATTCAATTATGTTATTGTATCTGAACATGTGCACGAGTCATTAAATTAGATGGGAAAGAATGATTCAGGGTAAACAACTGCACCAAGGGAATTACATTTTTCTTCTCAACATGTAAAATGTCTGTTGATAAGCAATTTCTGAAACAGACATTATGAAAGTCACATTAAACAGATGTGATTAACTTTTTATTCTAGCAAACATAACATCAATGATGACACAATCAGTCTTCATCAGAAGTGCTCAAATCACTCTCATCGTCTGGAACGTCCTCCTCCTCCTCCGAGTCCATTTCCAGGAGTGGTTGGTGGCTGAGGATTCTCTTGTACACGTCCTTTACTTTGAGCGTTTCAGCTTTCAGTTCACTTTGTTTTTAAACCAGGCTATGGAGTCCTTTCTGTGCATCCTCCGACATGCCAACAAGGGAGGCTGTAAAAACAACAAAACTATTAAATATAAGTAAAACAAACAAACAGACAAAAAAACTCACCTCATAAACACAAGGAGTTAGGATCATGTAATTAAACTTTTTTTAAGGGAGAAGGCAGTGTTAGCTAGCAACCCAAATATAGGTAAAAGATCCAGTAAGACTTTAGCATCTGCTATTATTTTCAATCAATTCATCACCAAATGTATAAATAAATAAAAGATGTGCTTACAGTCTGAGGAGATTGTCCCCAACACCACAGATCGCATTCGCAACACTGTCCAGTGATGCTGCATCTCCCTGCAAAGGATCATCTCCTCCTCTCTCAGGCGCCTCACAGCCATCACCTTCTCAAAGACCTTTCTCTTTGTCCGGAGGTCAGCAGCAGCTGCAGTTTAACAACATCAGATGGGAAAACATAGCAGCATATTATGATTCAAGAACAAAACATTCAACTGCTGCTCAGATACTGGGAGTTTGTTTAAAAAGGATATTTAGAAATCAAGAGCTTACGTTCACTTGTGCTCTGCCAGGGCCAAACGTCGCTCTGCATGAGGGCATCACTGGATACGATTTGCTTTGTTGCTTGTTTCCTTGTTGTAGTCGTCAACAGCAGCCGCCAAGCGTTTCTTCTCATCTAAGATGACCTTGTGAATTCTGTGTCGCCTCTTGTTGCTATCTGTAAATAATCATAAAAAGGAACACCTTCACATAATGCATATATTTACATTTTAATCTACACTCATCAATTCGTTTGCTAGAACAAATCACATCCAGCTTAAACAAACCTGGATCTGATTTTATTCTGTTTACAAAGTAGCTGTACAAGCTGTACAAACTGAGCATCAAACGGTCCGTTTCAAAGAAACTGTGACACCATTTTGTCTGTAAAGACTTTGTGTTCGCACTCTGATGATGACGACAAGCTCCTCTACTCGTGCCTGCAACGCTCCAAGGCTGCCATCAGTTTGATCCGTTTCTAAGTGAGAGGAATATTAATCAGAACACAGGATGAGTAACAGTCACCAAACTACAGTGGACTCTGTAATCACTGACTTGATGATATTCATTATAAGACATCTGGAGCCTTCATGTGCTGCATTATCATGAGATAACAAGTATGTTGGTGTTCAGCTTTATAAAACCAACTAGTACGACATCACTTCAACCCAGGTCCAATCCAATTTGATCAAACGCAACAACTCTGCCATCAATTCTGCTTTTACAAGCTTATTTTTTCATTGTTTGTTGACACTGTCAGAAAGATCTTAACTCTAAGTTCTTTAATGAGGCCATGGTGGGTCCTGTTGTTATACACGAGTGCATTATATTGAGACTCACCTTCAGCCCACTGCTGCAGTGTGTCGTCATCCACACCCAGCTCATTTCTGCTCGCATTCAGGCTCTCCACTTGTTCTCTAAAGATCCTTATGATCTAAGAATACATTAATAAATGTCATTCATATGGACATTTTTAGAGTACTGGTGTTTCCCCCCCATTACCACACACATTAAAATGGGTGTTGAAAAAATGACCTTTAGATATCTCTGGCTCAAAGTGCGGCCCAGTTGTTCCACTTTCCTTTTGTTCCAGCCCAAAGCCAGGAGGCTCAGCATGTCTGTTCGCCCTGCATTTCAGTTAGTATACAAATAAGAATGAATGAGCAGGAGACTGAGTGGAATCTCACACACAGACACACACCTGCTTTAGACATGTACTTCGTTGTGATGGCCGCCCTAGACAGGAAACTGTTTACTTGTTCCACCTCTTCTCCAACTGTAGAACCGGCCCCATCCTGAAACGCACCTCCCCATTTGATCTATAGAAAGGAGGTCACAATACATGACTGCTGAATTCATTCAACCTTATAACAAAATGTCTTAAACGTATCCAAGACTACAAGCTGCAGTATACCTCGCACATCCAAGTGTGAGCTACTCAAAATGAAGTACACATTAAGATAAAGTCAAGTAAATAGTATTACGACAACACCAAGAGAAAAACAAAATAAATATCCACCCATCCAAATATGTATCCACACACACACACGTATGAGTATATGGTTATGGCGTTAACGTCATTTTAACAAGATTAACGCTGACAGCACTGATATATATGTGTATCTTACATCATTTGTGTGTCTCTGGATGTATTTCACAAACTCAGCAACTTCCTCATCTTTCTCAATGAAGACACCTTCAAAGTTCCCCTGCTCTGAAGTGCTGAACGAACACGGTGACAGTTGTTTGAAAAGAAACATCAAAATACAATTTTTGTACAAATCCATATTTGATTTATGTACACAATGCATAACGTACCTTGCATTTGATTGAAAGCGATAAAGCTTGCAGTTTCCATCAACTGAGATGGCGAGCATGTCTGGAGTGCAGGCAGGGCAGCTAAAGCATGGCTCCTTGCACATCCTGTCCACCTCACACTTTACAGCACTCCACTCCAAGAAACTTTTGCTGAAGGCATCAGCTGATATTCGGCCAGTCTTTTAAGTAGAGGACAAACAACAGAATATTCACGGACATTGATTTGCACAATTTCCTTAAACTTGACAAATTTAGAAACTCACCCTTCCAAAATGGGCTGTTCGTTCATCCAGCACTTTGACAAAGGCCTTAAGTGACATCCCTGCTGCAGCTTCTTAATGTCATAGAAAGACTGAAAGACATCCATTGAAAACAGGGTGCAGAAATTTAAGGTGCCAGGCCAATATCCACCACCCTGGAAGTCCTTAACTGAGGGGGACCACATTAGGCCACAGCTGGTGCAGCTCACCACTGGCAGTGCAAGGTTATAACGGCCTTTAGGAAGGATAAGGAGAAATCCAGTCATGGCTCAACAAAGACATTCATTTTTTCCCATGTTGTTTTCAAAGCGGTCTGGTAAATCCAAATGACCTTTGACAGGTGCCCACATATACTGCGGGCCGAGGGTAATTCAAAACAATGTAGCAATGTACAATTTGCAATAAAACCTGCAAACACATCTATTGTGTATGTACTGTGTGACAAAAGAGCAACTTACCATTTATGGTTACAAGAGCCACAATTGCACCGGGTGAAACCTCAACGTTACCTGCTGGGCAGTCACACAGTCTGGTCTTTGCACAGGCAACAGCCGAACTTACATTAAAAACACACAATATATATAAAAAGAATTGGAAATTAAATGATACACAATAAATATACAATAACAGCACACACTCATAGTACATAGCAATAAATGCATAAGACTTAAAAACCGTACCTATTGGATTGTGAAACTCTGATGAAGGCTGCAAAAACCCTCCTGTTACTGCCTCTCTGCTGTGCAGGACAAAGCGTGTGTGAACTGCAATATCACAGTCAGCACAAAGGAATGGAAGAGGCAGGCAGTCCAGACACCTCACAACTACTTGTTTGCCACACTGACACACACGGTGTGACTGTGGATCCAGAGTAGCTAACATATTGTCTATAAGACAAGGCCTGGCCTCTTTCCACTTTAGCAAGGACACCATGTTTCTGATCGCCCAGTGAGTAGCAGCTGACTCAGACAACGTCTCACAAGTCATGGCTGCGTCCTCTTCTCCATCCTCCAACAACTGAAGGAGCTCCTGACGAAGCACCTCAGTTCCACACACTAACAGAAAAAAAATAAAGAAACTCTTCCACAAAGTGAAAAACACTCTAGGCAGTATGTTTCTTAGGACTGCACAAAAGCCCTGCCTAACTCAACTATAACAACAAATATAAAAGTAAAGGAATCACAATATATACAAGAAGGTAAAGTACCTTTTGTTGGGTTGACACTGGCAACATAACTAGGTTCTTCACGTGGACACTGATGCAGATCTGCAGACACTGGGGGGAAAAAGAGATTGAAGAATATTTACTTACTGAAATTCTTTGGTGAAAACAAGTTGTGAGATAAAATCAATGGTTGTGAGAACACTGACCACGTGGCAACTAGTACTTCGACTGGATGATGGTCTTTGAGGAATAAAATCTCCCTGTCTGTCAAGGGCGGCATCACTTACATTTTGATTAGATACCTTGAGTTTGTAAATGATCAGATTACATAATTGGAATACAATGTATCCAATTCAGGGTTGCAGGAGGATGAAGCCTATCCCAGCTGATACAGGACAAAGACAGGCTGCCAGTTTATTGCAGGGCTAACACGATATGTGTAACAGAAAATCCACTTAAATGTTTGATATTTCTTATAATAATCATAATTATGACTATTATTTAAAGGTTTCTTTAAATAATACATTTTGATTTTTTATAACCTCTAAAATATAAACCTGAGCTGTTTCAGATTCTGACCTCTGACCTCACTGCAGCTCCCTCTTGGAAGTACGTCTGCTTCTTGTCTACCCCCAGTGATGACCGCCTGCCCTTGATATCACGTACTGTACCTGAGGAACAAAAAAGGACAAACACTTGCCTTCATTTAAGAAGTACATTCATACAGAGGTAATCTATGGAAACACACTAGTTCACCCTTTGGGAGAAATCAGTTCCTGTGAAACATTTCTGTAAATGAACATCATGTGGAGAATGAATGAAATGAGTTCTTCAGGTGACTCAGCAGTCCCACACTGACAAATGAAATCTAGTTAAACTATTAAGCATATTTGCTCTTCTGAAATCTGTGTTAAACAACAACAAACATAAATTAGTAACAAAAATACAGCTGAGTAGAGGCTTTACAAACCACCAGCAGCCATAATGCTAAATTTTAATCTTCAAATGTTTCTGAGCCGTCTTCAACCTGCTTTTAACACATTAAAGTCCCACAGTCAATGCAGCCTGACTCAATCCTAGATGTTCAGCACACAGAGACACAGAGGTGCCGTTTAAAGTTTAGTGATAACCCGAGTCACTGATCATTTGCAGTATTACAGAGTCTGGCAGTCTTTGCATGATGTCCACGTCACTGTGAGTTTCTAGCTGACTCTCAGGTGTGACAGGTGTGCCAGCAGGAAAGAGTAATAATAACCTGCATCCTGAGGTTTGTCATGCAGGATTAAAGCAGCCAGGCTTTGTTCACACAGCTAGGATTGTATTTTACACTGACCCTGGGTCAGTATAAGTATCATACAGTTTAAACGAAGCACTGAAACTTGCACATATTTATTACAGATGCACTGAAGCTAATCGAGATATTTGCTGTCAGTCTGTGGCTGCGATTAAACACTTTACTGGAAACTTTATTAACTAGTAACTTCATCAGTCATGACAGAAGCTAATATTTCTGTGCTAACATCGTTTAAACAGTAACAGCTTTCCTCCAATATAAGCTAACGTTTACACCGTAACTTTAAGCTAGCACCATAAAGACGGTAAAACACGTAATAACATCTACAAATGCATCTTAAAGCTGTTATATTAGCACTCGGTGTATTACTAACATAACCACATTAACATTACTGACACTCGCAGACTTTTAATAGTCATTCTATAAATGCTGTCCGTTTAAATGGTCTTACCTGGTGGTCCATATGGTCCATAAGTGAAGCAGAGGGAGCCTGACCATGCGTCACACGTTTGACGAGTTGGGAGTGAGAACGTGTTGGGCTATAAGGAACACACTCACTTCCTGAGCCCTGGGCAATAAGAGACGTTTTGTGTTTTATGATTTATTGATATGTTTGATCCTTTCTGAGCTGCGTTAATGAAGCAGTCATTAGAGCACCATGTCCGCTAGAATAGTTCTGTAGTTTGATGCTTGAGTCGTTGCAGACTTGTTGAAACTCCCTCACCCGTCAAAGCAGCGTCTTTGTTATTCGAGTCCAGCAGATGGCAGTGTTTCACTGTCTGACGGCTGTCTGAAGCTTCAGCTGGATTATCCGTTTGCTATGTTTGCCATGTTACAGTGGGGAGGAAAAACTCCTTTTTAACAGGAATATCTAGACATGAGTGATTACTGCAGTGGGGCACTATCTGTGCTATCTATAAGAAATGTTAGCAACAATAAAACTCTGAGGATCAGGGCTCCATTTCACTCCAGTGTTCAGTGGCATTTTAAAAGAGTGAATACCGACGCTGAATGTCTTTGTAAAGCACAAGCACTTTGTTAGCCTTTACAGAGCAAAGCTATGGATCAATGTGCAGTGAAGAAAAATCGAGGTGGCCAGTCTGTCCTTTCCTAACCAATCACAGAGCTCCTTACATTGTTGCGCTGGAGAATAACTAAATATAATATAAAGATGATATTGAAAATAATCTTTTGTAGAGTCACTACTTAGTGGGCAGAGGACAGTTATCACTTTGCTGGATGCTTTAAAGTCGCATGTTCTGTATTTGCTGTATGCAGATTAGCAGGATATTAACAGATTAACAGCTTTTATTAGACTTCATATGATAATCAACAGTGAAGTGTTTCTCTTTCAGTGTTTATTCTTGCTCATTGAATGATCTCTGTTCAGATAATATGCTGCACTCATCTCATGTTTCTTTAAATACGGCATCACTTGTCCAGCTGTCAAACTCTGAAAGAGTTACAGTTTCACCACTGAGCACTTTGAATGGTTATTCTTTTATTTAAAAGCACTTATTCTAGCTGCATCATCAATACGACAAAAACAGTGACTTCAACAAAAATGTATCTAAAAATATTTAGGGGGAAATGTTCCTACACCCCTCATGTAAATGTTACATCTCCAAAAGGGAGAAATAATCAGAATAAGGCGTAATCATTGTCATGATAATAATGACCATGAAAATGAAACTAGGCCTACCTTTAGTTCAGCACACTCAGTGTTGCATAAAGACATGCGAACATGCCATCATCCATTCTGGAGCCTACTTTTAAAAAGAGCGAGCTGTTTATTCTGGCTGAGTAGCAAACAGAACCAACCATGAAAACCTAAACTGGGAAAACACTCGGAAACCTTGAACACTGGGAATATGGAGACACAGGGGTAGGTGAACAGACACTGACAAAGGACAGAGGAAAACAGAGACAATATATATAAGACAAGAAGTAACACAGACACCCTTTTCGGTGACAAAAATGAGAAACTAGAAAGTGCATTTTCTGAAGAAACTGCAGTGTGAATGCTTGAATCTGAATGTATGCACTGAAATGAATTAATTACTGAATTTAAGTTAAAAATCTTGAATGAGATAGAAAAAAAAACCGAATTTAACCTGAAAACAACAGTGCTGAACTGCTAAAAGCTGAAGGTTACACAGAAGAAGAAGTTGGAAAAAAGCTGAAAATGTTTTAATTGTAAATTAGAAAACCCTAAGAAATGAGAAAAGAACATTTAGAGTCAGAAAACGTCTGAAATAATACGAGTTACTTCCCTCAAGTGAAAGCGTTAAACGTTAGCCCGATGCTTAACTAGCCAACGTCAGGCTTTCTGATTGAAGGCTAAAAGCGACGTTGTCACCAAGTAAACAGAATATTGATGATATTTTTGTGTATCGCTGCAGCCTTTTCAAGTATTAACCTGGTGTCTTTGGGAACAGCTTAGGGGGAAATGACGGTAATATGACTGAACCATATGGGAACAAAGAATAGGCACTTTTTTGTGCTACCGAAGTTTCCTCGCTTTCATTCAAAATCTGTTTCTCATTAAACAATTGAAACATGATGGCTTCAAGCTGACATTGAGGCCTGTGGGGCACTATCAGCCACTGAGACAGTAGACAAGTGACTATTTCACACTTTAAGGCTGCCTGTTTATTTAAGGGAGATGAACAGTACATTATAACTGTACATAATAATATCAATGATGATAGATTAAATAAATGGGTTTTTGAAAGACGCTTGTGCATTTTTAAAGTCTAAAGTGTTGAATTGATCTGAGTATGTCATCTGTTCAAAGCCTCTCCCAGTCAGTGCTGTTCTCTATGCCTGTCTTACTCTACATGATGTTATTAGCACAAACACTTTAAAGGTGATAATTAGGTCTACAACAATAACACAGACTGCAATGTAGTTAAGCGTCTTACAGTTAGTTTTGAATGAATGAACTTAAAAAACAACACAAGCAAAGATCTGTCTCCTCCTGTTTTTTGTGTCACATAAGAAAGAAGCATCAATATCTGATGAGAAGACTTATTAATTTGGCCTTTCACGTGGTCTTATTCAGGTGATGCGAAGTGAAATATGCATCCTTTTTATGGTAATGTGCTGGAAAATGTTGAAAATGGACATTAAACGTGCTCACAAAGTGCTTGAATTTGACCCTGAAAGGTGTATGAACCCAGAAAAAGTCACACTTGGAGTAAAAACCTCTCATAGCAAGTTAATCATATTCAATTGATTTGATGCTTTCAGCACAAAATTTAGCCACACAGTCAGGACAGCGTCTGATTTACCTTCATCGGTAAACGTGTTTATGCAGTACATAGTAACAGTGTGGCTGAGTCCTCTGGTTCAAATCAGTTCCAGTACATTTGGAGATGTAAGTCTTAACCTTTCACATGCATTGGGAAGGAAAAAACATTTAATCTTCACAGTACTGCCGAAGTGCAGCGATACATTGTGAAGTGCACATTTCCATTTCTCATACAGTACCGAGCAAAAGTCTTGAACCACCCCCTTATTTTTTCGTGTTTTGCCAGGTCAGTCTGTGTTAACGGTGTTATTAACTGCATTCTTCAACTAAAGAAGTGAGAACAAATGATGTGGGCTTTTGTTTTTTTGCAATAGGCTGCAAGTGAATGTGTACAGATACAATTTAAAATTGGTTCTTTGTTAAGTTTTCTGGTCCTTTCCGTGACTTAGGTGTCTGTTTATGTTTGAATGTTTCAGAGATTAGTGTGAAGGGTCTTAACAGACAAAAAGTGGTCAAATACAAGCCCTGGATTAAAAATCAGAAACACTTTAAAAAGCCTGGAGAGCTATTCCTTAATACCACTTTAAAGATTACAGGGAAGTCCGGATCCCTGGAAGCAAATGAGGGATGGCTCAAGACTTTTGCACAGTGCTGTACATGTCATGTTCCCTGTTTTATAGCTCAGCTCAAACTGACACGTTCTCACTAACTGCTTCTCATTTTCTCCACAGTGAACTTTGACCACTTCCAGATACTGCGGGCCATCGGGAAAGGAAGCTTTGGAAAGGTAATGCAGCCTCCATTTTTCACGCCACTTGTATATTGTTTGCCCTTAATTACCCACCACGGTCGTCATCTCTAAAGAATCAGTGCAAGCGAAGCGAAATGTGCTGGGATTACACTTCAGTTCTCGTGTGCTGCTGTTATTTAATAACAGTTATAAATGCAGCTTATGTAATTATTTCTATAAAGTCAGTTAGAGGAGAGCCGATTTCTATTTCATCTCACTCAATCTAGGTGGGAATTTTGACCCCACGTCTCAATTTAATTACACAGCACATTGAACGTCTGGATGAGACTTCAGTAATGAATTCAGGACTGTGTGTGTGTGTGTGTGAGATACACAATTGGGGCTGCAGAGATTGGAATAGTTTACCTTCATTTTAAATATCACTGCCCTGTGCACATTGTCGGCTTTAAAATTCAAACTTAAAGAGTTTGTAAGTAAACTGGCTGAGATGAGACAGACGATGCACCGGGTCCTCGTCTGAGTGCTGGCTTTCAGTTGTGCTGTCTCTGTTGCCCAGCCATGCACACACAGACACTGTGCTACACTTACACAGTGAGACAGATGCTCACAGAGACGTCCAGATACATTTTGTCCTTGCTGGAGGTCATCTTGTGTTTTTTGGCCCACTGTAGCCTCACACCGAGCTCCTGCTGTTTTTTGAACACTTTAACAGCACCAGTCTTTAGCTTCCTGTTGAACACACAGTGGGGGGGGGGGGGGGGGGGGGGTGCAGGAGGTAATAAATCAAGTTTGATTATCCTAATTTATAGCTGTCTTTATGTTAAGGATTAAAATAAAATTCACAAGAGGAAGGTGTTGGTGTGTGTGGTTGGGAAGAGAAGGGCGAAGCTAGAATGAAGCACAAACAGAGGGAGGTGTTTGCCTCTCGCTGTAGCGCTGTGAAACACGATCTGTAGATTGCAGCTTGTGTAGGTGCTCCAAGAAAATGGGTTCATTGGCATGCAGCACTGTAGATGTGCACGTATGCACTCGCGAAAGAGAGAGGATGCTTGTGTTGCTGAGCTCGTTCTTGCACAGCGGGGAGATGTGAGGTAGGTTGGGGCTACCTCATAACTCCCCGCTGTGAGGCTGCCAGATGGGAAGAAGAGGAAACCGCCTGGTTGTCCTGAAACGCTCGTTTTCCTCTGCTCACTTTTCATCTTTACAATCTCAGCACTTGGGTGTGTATCTTCTTGCAGTGGGCCTCTCAGTTTCATTCTTATTCATAAGCTCCTCTTTGTGTTATTTAGTTTGTACCTGAAAAGTCTAATTTATGCCTGAGTACACAAGTACAAATAAAAGGAGTACCACGTACTTTAATGGGTCAGCTTGGGTCCAGACCTGAATTAGAGATAATGTTGGGCTGTTTTAGGTCTGAGCCACTAACCTGACGAAAACGCAACACAACTGCTGGTAAGTGCGTGTTGTTTAAAACAGAGAGTTGGAGAGGCAGGTCAGTGCTTTTAAAGGTTTATCAGGTGTCAAATCATTTTATAGATGGGAAATGTAGGACTGTGCAAAAGTTTGAGCCACACCTTAATTCTAAGATATAACTTGCTGGGTAATGGGAAACGGGTGCAACAGTTTAAATTTGAAAAGTTTACATGAAAATACAATATAAAAGGCAAAAACAGAGTTGATATAATGAGGTAATGAGCTTGAGCATCTTTATCTTCAGCACGCCCTGAACTCTCTTAGGCACATTTCTTTGGAATTCCTTTAAGTAGTCTTCAGGAATAGTTCTCCGAGCTTCTTTAAGGACATTCAGAGCTCTTCTTTCGATATCAGCTGCCGTTTTGTTCCATTCTCTGCCGAGATGATCCCACACGGCTCAGGTCAGTCCATGAATGATGGTGTTTCGATGTGTTTAGTAAGCTGCTGCCGATCAGACGCTTTCCAGATGGTATTGCATGGTGCATCAAAGTCTGGTGGTACTTTTCATAATTCCATCAATTTTGACGAAATCCAACACCCTGGCTGAAATGCAGACCCAAACTATGGCAGAGCTGTACAGTAGTTTACAGGTGGTTGTAGACATATTACCACAATTTGAACCAGAACTGTCAAATTTTGGTTCATCACTCCATCAGACCTGCTGCTACTGATTTTCAGTCCAGTTCTTGTGTAATTTGGCATCCCTCAGCCTTTTCTCCCTGTTCCCTTCCTTAATAATGGCTTCTTGACAGCCACCCTTCACTGACACCATGAGATGAGGCTTTGGTGAACACTAGATGGATCAACTGAAGGACCAAGTGCATCTTTCAGGTCCTGTGTCAGGTGTTTGCTGAATTTTTTTTGACATGACTTTCAGGTACTGTTCCTCCTCTGTAGATAGATTTTTCAGCTTGTCCCCTTTTTTTCTGTCTTCTACTTTCCCAATCCAAAGAAATTAAATAGTGTGTTTCTGTGACAGGTTGCTAGTAACAAAGTCCCTAAAGATAAAATTTAAAATTGGTTCTTTG
The DNA here is from genome assembly GCF_057382185.1 of Mchenga conophoros. Taxonomy (NCBI): domain Eukaryota; kingdom Metazoa; phylum Chordata; class Actinopteri; order Cichliformes; family Cichlidae; genus Mchenga; species Mchenga conophoros. The sequence goes on along the minus strand of NC_140528.1, from coordinate 21,485,503 downwards.
CTAAGTTGTGTGTTTTGTATTGTATTTGACAACTCGGGTTTGTCCCCTTGAGTTAGGTTAAGTGGTTTAACCCCCCCAAAAAACAAAAATATCGCTCTGAAAGCGATCAGGTACAAGGACTGGACTGAAAATGGGTGAAAAAGCAGTTAATGTCCAAAGAAAAACTTTAAATGACCTTCAGAAAGTCTAAAGAAAGAAAAAGAACATCTGGCTCAGTACAGGCAAAATATAAAGAACTGAGGAGAGGCTCAAGACTTATTCACAGATAATCAATCAAATTAATCAAGCGTCATCTGGAAGCATCCTCCTGGCTGTAAGAGCGTCTCGTTTTTGTCTCATTAACTGTCTGGTGGCACTCACAGTAGTCTGCTGTGACGGGGACCTCGAGGACTAATGTTACAGGGAAATCATTAGGAAAGTGCTTTGGACTGAGCTTTACTGAAATCTCAGTTTTCCCCCTGTCGGAGAGCTCCACCACCTCCACCCCTCCTCCTCCTATTCTTTCTTTTTAAACGTCAGTGCAGGTACCGTCTCCCTCCCTCCCATCAAGGTTCAAGGTTCTTTATTTCTTTATTTCCATCCCTGTATTTTTGTTACATAGAACTTAGTGGCTGTGCTCACTGTTCAATTCAAGTTGGTTTAAGAGAGATGGTAGTTTAAAAAACACAAAAACAAGCTGTTTTGGTAAAGCAATATATATGATTATTAAAGATAAAATATAGTGTTAATTTGTTTGAGTTCCTTCCCTCTCTCTTTACTTCTCACTCTGTTTTGAAGCATCTGCCTTCCAGCAGATGGGGGAGACTGTATTGGCAGCTGCTTTCCAGGAGGATGTAGCTCATCTGTATCGCGAGGCCTGTTGGGCCATATACGTCCTAAGAGTAAGAGTAATTTCCTGCTCTCTCTTTTCCTCTCTAACTTTTCCCTGTGTGCATTAGGGCTGCCACAAACGATTATTTTGATAGTCGACTAGTCACCGATTATTTTTGTGATTAGTCGACTAATAGGATTAGGGCTGCACGATTAATCGTTAGAAAATCGCGATCTCGATTCAAACTTATTTGCGATCTCATTTCCAAATGACGATTTAAAAGAAAGAAAAAGAAAAAGACGACGACGATTGTACCGCATTTTGATCCGGGACGTACTCTGCATGAAACCAAGTGCTCACTCTTCCTGCTCAACAAATGACAAGGGCGGAGCCTTATACCACGTGATACAGAAGCTGTGCCGTGTGATGCTAATATTAGCAGGGAAAAAACAACGGTAGACTGGTGGGTAATAAGCGCATGAATAATACAGAAAACAGAGATTGGAGACGGGAAACTGTTCTTGAAGTACAGAGAGAGATAGAGAGAGAGCTAGCTGTGCATGGAGTGTGATTTTAATAGTCGTGGAAGCAAAACAGCAAAATTAATGACATTGATCAAATGTGAAGCGCAGTTTGCTGCTTCTTTTGCTGCTGGCTCTGTGAATTTTGGTTGGAGAGACAAAACCTGCAGCTCAGAATCAGCGCAAGAAGACGTAATCGCAGCGCGGACCGGACGCATCAGGATCGCTAAGCTCCGACAGCGTGTCCGTCTACGAGCCGTCGGGTGAGAAAGCCGAGAAAGACAAAGTTGATTCTGATGCGTCGGTCCGTTCTGTGTTTACGTCTTTGTGTGGAATCAGTGTACCTGCTCTCATTTACACGGATTCGCATTTGCGACCAAATTGGTTGCACTCTAGAGCCCTGTTACTTGATGAAAGTTGGTTTTGCAGAGTTAATCTTGCAGCTCAGCCACAGCATAGCCCTCAGCAACCAAGAGCATGCTAGCGGGCCGTTGTTATTATGTTATTACTGTGCTTTTCGGAAAATAAGGCACTCTAAAAATCAGTCCTTTGATTTTTCTGGAAATCGACAGTGCTCCTTATAATCCGGTTTGCCTTATGTCTCTACCAGCTTTGCACATCTACAGACTGAAATCTTTGCCCATTCTTCTTTGCAAAACAGCTCCAGCTCAGTCAGATTAGATGGGCAGCGTTTGTGAACAGCAGTTTTCAGATTTTGCCACAGATTCTTGATTGGATTTAGATCTGGGCCCTATTTCAGGAAGCCGGTTTAGTGCAAACTCTGAGTAAGTATACCCTGAGTTAACGAAAACTCTGGGTTTTTGGTTTCACAAAGCAAGTTTTGATTAATCCTGAGTGAGTTACTATGACGACACACTCCGTGAAGCTAACCTGCCCCCTAGCAGGTTTACTTCAACTAACCCTGACGTTCTCCGCCTCTGTGTCGGAAACCTGACTGTAGGAAGTGTCAGACATGGCGTGCTCCTTCCTTGAAGAGCCAGTAGATGTTGAAGCCCAAATTCTCCGCAGAGCTCTCCGCCGGGAGAGAGTGATTAGAGCGCGTTCGGACATTTTATCATTTCCTGATGATTTCCTGTGTGAACGTTACCGTTTTTCAGCACAATCTATAAGTTATTTGAATAACATCCTCAGGCCTAATATTGCTCATGTGACACATCGTGGACATTCTCTCAGTTCTGTACATATTATTTGTATTGCACTTCGGTTTTTTGCAAACGGGAGCTTTCTGTATTATATTGGTGACGCTGAGCACGTTTCCAAGGCTACCGTCTGTCGGGCAGTCAGGAATGTTACAGTTGCACTGAAACGTCTCCTGTACTCGTGTGTGGTGTTCCCCGGTCATAGACCCACAAGATTTATCAAAGAGGGATGCCACAAAATTGCAGGTAGCAGGATGAACGAAACTTAATTTATGATGTGGTGATACTTGAACTACTACTTAAATTTTACATTTATTTTCACGGTTCCCAGGCGTGATTGGCTGTATAGATGGCACTCACATTCCAATCATTGCTCCTTCAGTAAATGAAGGAGACTATGTGAACAGGAAGTCGTTCCACAGCATTAATGTACAGGTACATAGTTCCCTGTAGCATTTCAAACTAACAAATTATTTCATTATAGTAATGGATGCTAATTTGTGTTCTCTGCACTGTGAATGTCAGAGTATTTTTGCTTTCTAAGATTTTATTATTCATATAATAATCAGCTAAGAGTGTTTATATTTCTGTTCTGTACTCAACCAGCTGCATATTTTAATTGCTGGCTCCCTACTTTATAACGGAAACTGCTTGCCTTCACATTATCAGTCTTTGCCTTCACATTGTCACTGTTTGCCTTCACACTAGCAGGAAACCGCCACCCACGAGTAAGAAACAACCTTGTAGAGAACACGAAGTTTTTTGATAAACCACACCTGTTTTCTTGACAAGATAAGGATGATATTTCCTTTTTTGTATGCTTCATAATGTGTATAAATAAAGCCAGACTGCACCAAGGAGGTGTGTGAGTCTCTCCCTGAGTCTCTCACCCGTGCACGTTTAAAACTGCTCTAAGTGTCTGAGTGATATTTCATTGCATCTGAGTACTTTGATAATAGAATATCTTTAACATTTAATTGGTCCTTCGAGCCGGATTGGACATTGATATTTTTTCAATGCTCCAATAGGAGACCTTCGTCAAGTCCTGACGTCGTGAGAAGCCCACGCTGTCGACTCCTCTCCAGGCAGAGGATAAAGTCCAGAGACGTGACGTTCGGGTTCTGGCCAGCGTTCTTATAAGAGGTCCACGACTTCAGGGGTTGATGAAGGAAACCAAAGCAACCACACAATAACTCAGGTGAATATTTAGCACTCACTCACATCTTGCGCAAAACGACTGAGGCAACCTGTGGTCTGTACATTAAATAGTTTCCCGTCAATGTATGACAGATTAATTAAGTAACATTCTCGTCTGAAAAAGGACTGGTAGAGGTTACAGCTCGCCTGAAAAAGGGCTCGGAGCAAGTTTAATGTCAAAATACGACAGGATAGTAACATTCTCGTCTGAAAAAGGACTCGTAGAGGTTACGAAGCAGCTCGCCTGAAAGAGGGCTTGGAGCAATGTAGAAAGACACAGTGTTGCCCAGAATAAAAAACTCATTACGCGTATAATCTGTTGTTTTACTGTTTTGTTGGTGGAGTAAGTTGATTTTACAGCACATTAAGGAGGCTGAACTACTCCACCGAATTGTTTACCGTTGGTTGCTCGAGTTCTGGTGGAACGGGAAAAGGTTGTGTTTCATCACATAAAATTGACACCGCTTTCAAGGCTAGCTTGAAAGTAGAAGGCCGTGTCAATAGCCTCTCCCATTCCTCGTGCCAGAGAAAGCACCACGGGTGTGTATGTGTGTGTGTAAACGTAAATATATCTATGAGCTAATAAAAATAATAAGAAAGAAAAATGGGTAATAAATCAACAAAACTCACTGCTGACGAGCAGTGGCTAGAGAAAAATGTCCAGGCACCGGACAAACTGCAGTGACTGATAAAACCCTTATTAAGTGAAAACTAGAGATCAAAGTAGTTTAAAAAGGTTGGAAACAGACCTCAACGAATAGATATAAATATAAGAAGTACAAAAATAAAATAAATAAAGACAAAATTACATTAGAACTTATTTTTAATGTATTGAAACTAATAATAGGAAGGATAACAACCTGTAAACTTATATTAACAATGAAACATAGTTGGCAAGACGTTCATGGCTGTGTCATTGGTCAGCCAAGGAAAGTGTGTGAAAAGGTAAATGTCTCCAGCTTGGGAAAAGGTGAAGCTGCAGATCACCCGAAGCCCTTGATGGACACAAAATAAAATATAAAATATATAATAATAAATTGCTTGGTTAGACAGGCAACAGAAAGAATGAAAGTGACCGAAGGTTGGATCTGAGATGAGGCAAACAGAAGACCAGTCTAAAAAGTAGGCACAAACCTGTTCAGAGAAGAAGCAAATTTGTACAGATTGGATGAATTCTAAGTTATCTGTTTGCTGAGTAAGATGATCCCAACTATTAAATTGGCTCAGTAGTAGTATAGTAATATACACTTTTATATACACTGATAAAATGTTGTAATATACTGTTGTTATTATATGGAAAGAAAAAGATGATAATAATAAGAAGTAACCTAGTCAGTATGATGTGAGATGGACAATTGTTATGAAGTAGTCTGCATCAAGCTTAAGGTTTGCTCAAACTCAGTATAATGACATAGGAGATGAAGAAAATAAAGGAAATATCTAAACTACTTAGGTGCATAGAGGCACTTGACATGCTTGAAAACCTGGATAAAATATTACTGAGATATAGAGCACATCTATAGTAACAACTAATAAGCCAAACCCTGTAGACAACAGCTAAAGTTACAGGATTGTGAAGCTGAATTAAATATGTGGACACCGCTAAGTTGATGAGCATGTTACACATTTTCTTTTATTTTTTATTTATTTGTTTTTAGAGCAGAAGCTGCATAAAAGCCAACACATGCAGCTGTCTGTGAGCTCAGTTTTCCCTCACATGTCTGCTCTGTTTCAGTAGCAGCATTTTTCTTTTTGGGTCCTGACTCATGTATGTTTTCGGTTTTGTTTGATTATTTTATTTTGTTGATTTGGAAACAAATTCGTGACAATACTTGTTTAAAATATGTAAGATGTGTGAGATGTGTGAATTCTTTGAAAAACTAGAAATTATCTAAAAATGCCTCAAGTGAGAATGTAATGTTCCATCTATAGAGAAGAAAAAAAAAAAAAAATCTTGCTGGAAGTGATCACCTTGCCAAAACAATTGGCACTGTGCACATGTGGAGCACATCAAAAAGACAATTATATTGTCACAAAAGGAAATAATTTTGCAGAACAAGCAGCAAAACAGGCTGCAAACAATCGGCAGAGCTACTAGAAACCAACTACTGCCTACAAATACCACTTGATGTACTAAAAACCGAACAACAAGCTGCAACAATCACTGAACAAAACAAGTGGCTGAAATGTGGAGTAAACTGAAAGATGACTTAATGGTCTGTGATGGAAAACCTATATTAACAGAGTCATTACACAGGACAGCGGTTGTAGTGACACATGAGGTAAACACCTGTGTAAACAGGAGGGAGATATAGTATAGATAAACAATGCAATACACACTATAAATTTTGAAACTTTAGCGAATAATTTGTAAGAACATGCCTATTCTGTCAAAAAATAAAAAACAAAAAAAAAACAACACAACTCACAAGGAAACTTAAGACCTAAGAGAGGCTAGTTTTCCATACAATCCACATGGATTTTATTGAACTTAACGAATGCCAAGCATCAAGATATGCTCTAGTAATTATAGATGTATTTTCAAAATGGCCAGAAATCTATCCAGTCAAAAGAGCAGATGCAATATCAGTGGCAAAGTGTTTATGCAATCACTTCATCCCCACATATGGCATTCCCAGTCTGATAAGGTCAGACAATGGAACACATTTTGTTAATGACATCATCAGCAAAGTCTCTGAAGCTCTAGGATTTAGCATCAAACATCACTGTGCATATCACCCACAAAGCGCAGGATTAGTGGAAAGAACTAACGGCACAATAAAACAGAGATTAAGAAAATGCATGGAAGAAACAGGAAGACCATGGCCTGAATGTCTAGGCCTAGTAAAGATGTGGATGAGAATAACACAAGGTTCTCAGAAACTTACACCTTTTGAAATCATCCACGGGAGAGCGTTTCCATTGCCAATTACCAGTGAACCTATTAATAAATCAATAAGGGAAACTACCCTAGCAGAATGGATGACTAAACTGTTTGAAAATAAAGAGATTGTGTTAAACAACCAACTGCCGAGTGATTTCTCTCCAGTGTCTTGCAGGTTACAACCAGGTGATTGGATCCTGATCAAAGTACTCCAGAGAAAGAATTGGAGTTCACCAAGGTGGGAGGGCCCATACCAAGTCCTACTTACCACACCCACCGCCTGCAAAATAGCAGAAAGACCATCTTGGATCCACCACAGCCACTGTAAAAAAGTGAGTGACAATCCAGATGCTTAGACGCCGGCTCCCCTGGCTTCTAGGTGATCTATTGGTGAAGGGAAGGGCTGATTGGGTATATCCCGCCCTTTTTTACTTCTCGCCAATAGTCTACTCACCAGAAGTCTAGGTGTGCCTGGTCATCATGAAGACACTTGTCCTCCTAGTGGCCAGCATTGCGCTCCTAGTGAGCCTACTAACACTCACCCAGATGAGAGGAAATAAACAACACCACCTGCAAAAAAGATGGACACATGATAATTCGCATCTACGTGACCTGAACCAAGACCATAACCACCCATGGATGAACAACGCGTGGTATAGATATGTGTATGATAGAACACGCACCGACAACAGCACGGAATGCTATGTATGTTCACATATGCCAACAACAGCCGTACACGCAACAATATATGGAAAGGCACCTGAACTTGACGAAGCGATGTGTGTGTTCAACAAAGCAACAACTGGAAATTGCACACGCAGAGATTTGATGGCAACAGGACTGACCCTAAAAGGTCAAAGCACAAAGAAAGAAGACCTAATTCCATGGTGTAGTGACACAGACGTCAAACGTGTCACGAAACCACTTTCACAACGACGTATTCTAATTGAACAGACAACCCCTTGTGCCTACAATCTGACGAACTGGAACTACACCTGCAACGAAAAACATTGGGTAAACGTCAAAGCCAACAACACAAAAAACAAATCATTCGCCATAGTTTTGCCGCCGGACATACAGCACCCAATGTGTTTCAACTTCTCCGATGGAAACAGGAAACTTGGACGAAACCGCAACTGCACACAGACACTTGACCTGACCCAATCCAAAGGAATACACACCTTCAAAAATGGAACTTTCTGGGTCCAGGGAGCCGCTTGGGCCTGCGGGCCTAAAACCTACTTCATGCTCCCACCGAACTCCACCGGTCTGTGTGCACCAGTACTAATTTCAGACCACACCTTCAAGATCACAGCAGAGACACACACGTCAAGAGCAAAACGTGAAGTTGCTGAAGTCACTGAAGTAATGCCACATGACTCAATCTATGGATCAGATGTGCCCAAAAACTTCAAACTATGGACTGATAGTCAGAAAGTCCTCCACTCCTTGTTCCCTTGGGTAGGAGTTGGGAAAAACATGCTGAGGATCGAGACACTTGACTATCGATTTGGACTGTTCCTAAATGCTTCAATGAAAATCAACAAAGCGCAAAATGAAGAACTCGACGCAATACGCATTGTAGTGATGCAACACAGAGTCGCACTAGACATGATTCTAGCTGAAAAAGGAGGTTTGTGTGTATTGTTTGACACTACATGTTGTACATACATCCCAGACAACATACACTCACAAAACATGACCGACGCTTTGAACACCTTGAGAAAGATTAAAGATGCTGAACAACAAGACTATGTCACAAGCACTGATGATTGGTTGACATGGTTACTAGGTGGTTCATGGAAGTCCCTACTGATTAAAGGACTTGTTGGAATTGCATTTTTGCTTTTACTGTTATGTGTTTTCACAACATGTGTAGTACCCTGTCTGAAGAAAATGGTATCAAACATGGTGACAACTTCTATCAATGCTTATGTGATGATGTCTCAAATGGAAGAAATTTTGAAAGATGATCCATACAGTAATGTTTAGTTTAATTGAACACAGGACTGTTTTATGACGTTCAAACCGAAAATGTTTAGACAAGAGGTTATGAACTGACAAAAATAACAGTACTGTCATGTAAGAAATCTAAACAACAGGAGGGAATGTCAGAGTATTTTTGCTTTCTAAGATTTTATTATTCATATAATAATCAGCTAAGAGTGTTTATATTTCTGTTCTGTACTCAACCAGCTGCATATTTTAATTGCTGGCTCCCTACTTTATAACGGAAACTGCTTGCCTTCACATTATCAGTCTTTGCCTTCACATTGTCACTGTTTGCCTTCACACTAGCAGGAAACCGCCACCCACGAGTAAGAAACAACCTTGTAGAGAACACGAAGTTTTTTGATAAACCACACCTGTTTTCTTGACAAGATAAGGATGATATTTCCTTTTTTGTATGCTTCATAATGTGTATAAATAAAGCCAGACTGCACCAAGGAGGTGTGTGAGTCTCTCCCTGAGTCTCTCACCCGTGCACGTTTAAAACTGCTCTAAGTGTCTGAGTGATATTTCATTGCATCTGAGTACTTTGATAATAGAATATCTTTAACAGTGAAGATCATATGTGATGCTGCCAACATTATCACAAATGTGGAAGCCAAGTGGCCAGGCTCTGTGAGTGGTGGTGGTGGAGGACCCCCACCTGTTTTTCGGGCCTCCTCTTTTTTTCTAGTGGCCATAACGGGTCACATTTGAGCATACAGAGTAAGCAAATATGTACTTGTAATGTGCTCAGATGATTTCAATAAGTGCTTACAGAAAGAAAATTAATGTAGCCTCTAACTGCAATTGATTTACATCGGACAAAGAGACCAAGCACTATGGCTCAATTACACCTTACCTGTTTGGTATTTGGTGAGTATTGAGTTGTATTTTTGTTATTGACCAAATACTTATTTTCCACCCTGATTTACGAATAAATTCTTTACAAATCCTACCATGTGAATTCATGGATTTTTTTTTCACATTCTGTCTCTCACAGTTGAAGTGTACCTCTGGTGCAAATTACTGACCTCTGTCATCATTTTAAGTGGGGGAACTTGCACAATCGGTGGCTGACTAAATACTTTTTTGCCCCACTGTATGATCCACCGGTGGTGATATTTTGGTATTTTGTGAGTTCCTGATTTAACAAATCAGCTCTTTAATCCAGGCCTGAGAGATTGAACTTTAAAGCGCTATAAAATATTCTTACTGAAAACAGTCGCAAAGTATTTTTCTCCATGATTATAATGAGCTTGGGAGAAATTCACTTATATGGGACACTGATCGAATGAGAAGTCCCGAGCCTAAAAGGATTGCAGCGAGTCAATCCAGTCCAAAAACAAGGAACTGTTTCCTTCAAAATGATGACGTCATCTTGCTGGTGATGGAGGCTCGAATAGGTTGAGCGTGAGACTCCATTATCAGCAATATCTGGTATGAATGTGTGTGGATGTATGCATGTGACTGGACTGTGACGGACTGACGACTAAAAGTTTAACTGACTTGATATTGGGGCAAAAACGGTACCGACTTTAGGATTAGTGAATGTCCACAACAATTCACCCAGCCTGTAAAAGAAGGGTGGATGTTTTGTCTTGCTTTGTTTTGTTTTTGCAAGAACAGAAGGATGATAGAGACTAAGGGGGGAGGCTGTAGCTTCACATGAGTGTGAACTGCAGACTGAACCCTTTGGTTGCTAATTTTGAGTTACTGATGTTTGCATTAAGAAAATTGTGTTTTTAGTAGCTGTAGTTCGATTAATGTATCATATTATATGGTTGGGAATGTTAAATGCTAAAGTGAAGAAAAGGTTTGATTCCACTCATGACGGAGCAGGTTATTATTAACCATAGCAGGTCACTGTAAAGAGTCAATTAACTTTTATAGAGGTAAAAAAAACAAAAAAACAAAAACCTCCACTGAGGTCTATGAATAACAGGGGAATGATAGACTTGCCACACTCAAAATGGAGATATGCAATGATAAACACTGGTCCCCGTCTTTTGGGTGCTTTCTTGAAATAGTCAGCAATTTAAAAGTAAGATAGACACAATGTCCTCCTGAGACCCAGGGAGGAAGAAAAAAGAAAAAAAGGAAAAGCATTTTCCTTTTTTCTTTTTCTTTTTTTCTTTTTCAGATAAATCAAGTGTTGGGACGGTAAAAAAAACACATTACAAAAACAAAATTGTTTTTAACCAATTTTATTTAAATTTTACAACATGTGCACTACAGTGCACAAGGGGAGTTCATTGATCACGAATGTGAAACTAACAAAATTCAAGAGCTATTTAAGAAAATTAAAAGCTCCACTGAATTTGTTGTAAGCAGGATATTAAAACTTATTTATATAACAATATAATAATAAAAATGTAGATCAGGGATCAACTTAGAAGTCACTGACACTTCACTAGCTGTAAGCCATTGGTTCAGGAACAAGTGATTGCACTGGGCTTTCTATTTCACAAAAATCAATTCATTTATGATATCTGAGGAAGTACTGTGATTTTTTTTATTTGGAGACACAAAGCAACATTTGGCACTTCCCACATCTCACATATGTTTTACTGTTGCACCCAACCATTCTACAACTGAAATGCTTTGGACTGTTAACCATCTCAGGCAAGTGGAGGGAACCATATTTTGCTACACACTCATCTGATTGGGGCCTCCTTTTCTTGATCTTTGGAGAGAACTCTTCATTACTGGTATTATTCAGGTCTTGTTCACATGTTTGTCCCTGGTTTCTCAGCCAAGAGGAGCTTGAACTCCAGATAGTGGGAGTTCTTTTTGCACATTGAGATCATTGATAACTTTCAGCAAAGACGTGATCGTGTAGAAACAATCAGGTGTCATGGATTCAGCTATAAATGCGACTCTTATTTTTTACTATACTGGAAATCATTCCTGCATTTTACCCATATTTTATTTTTAACTCAAAGCAAAAATTCCAGATTCTCCTACATGTTGGTTTTGGACCAGATAGGACGACAGATTTCAGGTGGCCCTGTGTTTTTCTCTATTACATCTGCCACTGCATCTCGATAATCTTTGTGTGGCTCCTCCTGGGTTCTCACCCTCTCCTATCTGGCTCACATGACTCTCATCTTCTGAAAAATCTCTGTTTGAATCTCGCTCAATTATTCTGTTAAGAATTCTCTCTGCCTTTGTCAAAGAGTTGTCTACTAGGAAAAAGTGAAATAAATATAAGTACAAAGTCCCGACGTGCACTAGAGTACACATTAATAAATTAGTCATGTTCTCTGTGAAACTCAATAAGCCTAATTCTTAAAGACCCCTCAAATTATTTACTAGATGTTTATTTTTTGAAAATTAATAAAAATCTGAGTTTAACAAAACATTTTAAATGTAAATATCAAGCTTACCTTTCTTTCTTCCTTAAAATGTGCTGGTGGGCATGCCAGCCATTTTGAAAAGGTGGGAAAACAATTGGCAAGGCCACACCCCCACACATGTGATATAATTTTAAAGGTACTGTTGTCCTCTCTAAGAAACATCAGGACTTAGAGGAGTGGCAAGTAGAGTATGAGAGCTACAAGAAAAAAACTAAATGTGTACTACAGTGTGCAAAAATGAATTACTGGGTCATCAGGGGGTTATGAGGGACATTTATAAAACTAAAAATCCCACAAACCTTGAAGTGCACTTGAAAAGCTCACACAAGAAGGTTAACCTAGCTTACCTTGAAGAGCTCATCAGGGGGAGCACCCCCCCCCCCCCCCCTCCTTGAAGAGCTCCCCCACTTAACCAGCATCCCCAGAAAACAGCTAACCCCAGATAAGGCAGCGTGATGCGTCCCGAGACAACAGGACTGGGACATCTAAATAATTGTGTGAGTCAATCGCCTTCAAAAAGTTTATCAATTCACTTGAACCAAAATTAGGAACACCCGGTGCTGCAAGAGTTAATAGTCTCAATACCCAAGGATAAGCGGAAGAGCATGATTGATATGATGGAACTGGGATTTGGTTACACTTAATTTTTGCAAAACACAACTAAAACTATAACTGAAACTAATCAAAACTAAACTGAAATTAAGGATGTTCAGAAAATAAAAACTAGACTAAACTAGCGACTGATTGGTAAAAACTGATTACAACTGGTAAAAATTGAAAATCTGGAGTCGAAGCTAAATAAAAATAAAAACTAATGAAGATGGCAAAACGTTTAAAACCCTGGTGCAGAGATTGGCGAATCTGACCAGGAAATGTTATAAAATGGATTGTCGGAACAGCCAGCGTTAAAGTCACCTTTGACAGTCCAGACTAAGATGGCGTTGAACATCTTCAGGGCGGAAAAGGGTTGGTGTGACCAAGGTGTGGTTTTGCTTGTTGTATGTATATTTTGAGATCATATGGCTCTGGATGGACCAGTTACCAGGCCATGGAAGGAGGACAGACTCATTGACTGAGGAGAAGGAATTTTCTGGGATTGGAGATCCTCTGGGTGAGTGGTTGACTGAAAGCATGCATAAAATAAAATTTATCTGTTGTTATTGATTGGTAATAGATTGATAATTGGCCACATTTACAGCTGTATTGACTTGTTGTGGACGTAGTCGACTTCAGGTTTAAGCACTCTAATCAACAGGTTGAAAATAGTGACATTAAAGGAAGAGTATGCAGCGCCACCCTGTCAGACGCCAGTGACGGTGGAGCTCAGTGATGAATCAGGTGAGCTGCATTCATGGTTGACTCATAGCGGAGTTTCCCCTGCTGTGGTCAGTAAGGGGAGATCAGGGGGAAATAAGATTTAAAAGAGGCATTTATAAACGTTTATGTGTCAAGTGAAACGGGATAAAAGGGGGTGTTTTACTCTTATTTTGGCATCAGCTTTATTATTGCATCAGAATCATATAACTAGCATTGCATTAAACATTTATTGAAGTTTTTGACATTGTACTAACATTTGTGTTCCAGTGATTGTTATAACCGCAGGTTAATTTTCTATTTACAGGTGTCAGGATAATCATACGATCTTCTATTGCAGGTGTAACCATGATCATTTTCAGACATATTGCAGTTTGTTGCTCATTATAGAGTTGTGCTCAAGTTAATAAGGGTTAAAAGCTACAGTCAACGCGATGTTTGGCTGATCTATGGTGTGGAGTGACTTCGAGCATAGAGGGCCGCACGCGCTTACATAACATTGATATCATGTTATTCTTTGTGATTTTTATTCAATTATGTCTTTAAGCTAAGTTTTAAATAGTGGCAGTTAATTAAATGACATTCATTTAAGATTATATACTTGAGTCAGAGCATCATACGCAGATCAACTTAACAATCTGGGAAACCTTGTAGCTGCCTAACCTTTTCTTTGAATGTTCTAGCTCCGTTGATTTGACACATTGGAATGTGTCAAAAAAAGGGGGGGGGGGAAGTTGAGTTTTAACATCAAACAAGGATTATTTGAACATTTTTATAACTTCATTTGTGTCTTTAATAACTTAGGAATGGTAAAGCTTAAGCTAATAGCGGCCCGAGAAGTTTCCGGTCTTTTGTAGAGAATCAGTGAGAAGCATAAATCATTATTTCCATGTGTAAGCATCAATCATTGAAATGAACTGAATAGCGTTTAGAAGATTTGTTAATTTGTTTATCTTTTGTTAAAAAGAGTGGTTTCAATAAGTTTCAGACACACCTTGCAAATGTGCTTATGATGAGTTGGCACTCGGCCTTTTGAAGGTCATAAGCTTCGTTCGGCGTGATGGTCCGGACTGATAAAGTGTAGGAAATGCCTTGAGTGCAGAGGGCTAAATGCAAACACGCTTACACACACATAGGATATGATTAGAATAAGTCCCTGGGACATTCTGAATGTTTTAGACCAATTCTGAATCACTAGAAGGTCAGTAGATAACAACATTAGATTATTAGGGTTAGGAAGAGAGGTGTTTTGGTTTTCTGTCTCTTACAGAGAAAGGGACAGACACCAGACGAGGTCACAGATATGCGAGGATCCTCCGCAGCAGAGACAGACACAGTGACTGCCGAGACATCAACTGGGTCCAAGTGTCATGGCGTTTGGGCTCCAGCTAGTCACCACAAAAGGATGGATCCCATAAACACAGCAATAACCATGAAGGGGTTGGCGGAAATCCGGGAACACCAGACCAACGAAGTTCGAGAGGCTCTTGGGCAAAAAGGGGGACGCGTTCCTGATCTTTTTCTGGAGGATACACAGATCGTTGTTTGAAATCGGGGCAGAATAATCCCCTGATCTGTGCCACGACTGAAGGGTTGTCTAACCCCTGAGGTTGAAGAATGAAGAGCAGAGGATCACCCAACTGGAAGACACTGGTAGCTGCAGCAATAAAATAAAGGCTAAAAGCTCCTTGGACAGAGGTTCTAGTCTGAGTACGTCGGAAGGGTATAAGGTAGCACCAAAATAAAGCTGTGGGAGAACTGGGGAGTGTCATCTGTACCTGCTATTGTTGGAATAATAGTTTTTCTTGCATCTGAACTGCGCAAACACAGAGGTCATCTCACATATGGTTCGCCCCTCAGGGGGACAAAGGGCCTCAGGAGTGAGAAGAGATGAACCCGGCGACACTGGATTATAGGGTGTTGGTGAGCTCATTATTCTAACGAGCTCATCAGGGGGAATTGTTAGATTATAATATTATTTTATGCCATGTTATACCCCTAATTAAAGATTGTGAATTATTATGTAGTTTTAGTTTGCATCATTCTCCTGAATTAGAAGAAGATGATAACTATTGCATTTGTTAAACTGATTTGCATTACATTAGACTGCTGATTTATTGTGGATGAATGATATTGTTTTATGATGCATTATACTGCTGAGTTATAAGAAATACTGTTTGCAGAAAGTCATCACCTTATTGGTCTGATTAGAAGAGAACAGAACATACTGGAGTTTTCTGCCCCATCTCAGCAGGAGCAGATAAACGGGGAGCCAAGGTCGTAGCTTAGGTGCCGTGTGAGAGAAAGGATGTGAATGTTTAGGCTTTTATGATAAGGTGGAGGCACCAGAGGCTATAAGAGTTTGAGCAATGTGTAAAGGATACTGGCAAGTGGCTTTGGCACCAGAAGCGAGAGAGCTGACAGCCTTCAAAACTCCTTTTGGTATGTACCAATTTAAAGTCATGCCATTTGGGCTTCAAGGTGCACCAGCGACATTCCAACGATTAATGGACCATGTACTGAGAGATGTGTCAGCATTCTCTGCAGCATATCTGGATGACGTGGTGGTGAACAGCCAGTCCTGGGAAGAGCATGTCATTCACCTACAGAAGGTGCTACACTCCATCAGAATGGCTGGACTGACTATCAATCCCAAGAAGTGCTCCATAGCCAAGAGAGAAGTGGAGTACTTGGGCTTTGTAGTTGGCTCTGGGAAGATAAAGCCGCAGGTTGGAAAGATTGAAGCAATTCAGTCCTTCCCAGTTCCGACAACAAAAAGGAAGGTGATAGGTTTTCTGGGTCTAGTAGGCTGGTACCGGAAATTCATACCTTCTTTTGCAGAGCGATCCACTGTACTGAATGACCTCACAAAAGGCTCAGCCCCCAACAAAGTGCGTTGGACAGAAGACTGTGAGCAAGCATTCAGAGACCTCAAGGAAGCAGTTTGCACACATCCAGTTCTACACAGTCCAGACTTCAACAAGCCATTCATCTTGCAAACTGATGCTTCAGGAGTTGGCCTTGGTGCTGTCCTTCAGCAAGAGGTGGATGGTGAAAGAAGGCCTGTGGTGTTTCTGAGTCGGAAACTACTCGACAGGAAGACGAGGTATTCGACGGTGGAGAAAGAGTGCTTGGCCATGAAATGGGCTATTGAGGCCTTGAGGTATTATCTTCTGGGACGTCACTTCACTCTGGAGACTGATCATCGTCCCCTCCAGTGGTTGAACCGCATGAGGGATGCAAATGCCCGCATTGCAGGATGGTACTTGTCTTTGCAGCTTTATGACTTTACGGTCCAGTATAGGCCAGGGAAGTCAAATGTGGTTGCTGATTGTTTATCTAGGATGACAGAGGACTGAAGCACTTCGCGCTCAAGAGAGGGAGGAGGAAATGTAAGAGGACTCCTTACTGTATTTTTTTTTTTTTTTGTGCCTGTCCCGTTTGGCTCTTTTGCCATCAGAACTATTGTCTAAAGGCAAAGAAAGATGCCCAACGGATTTACTTTACCAAATTGACCATCCCAGCCTTGCCGTAATGGTCCATTTGATTCACCTTTTATTGTTCATTTCATTTTCACTTACTGAATACGGGACAGACTTGACTGTATTTATTTATATTATATGTATAGCACTTTAGAGCACACCTTTCACTTTATTAAAAGCACCTTATCAAGCAATTTATGAGCATTGCACTTTAAGCATGGATTTGCACACAAGAAGTTTAAATATTTATTGTCTATTTATTGGGAATTTTAAAATCAGTTGGTAGCCTTATTTCAGATCCTGCACAGCTGCTCCTCATCAAGGAATGTGGTGGTTGTCTGTCAGGAGAGAAGAATGGTGATTGAGATTGTGATTAAGGTTTACCAGTAAGGAAAACTAATGCAAACGTGTGTGTGAAATCTAGGGATAAAAGTGGTGCAAATAAGTGTTTGTAAGTTAATGATTACTCACCTTTCTTGCCTGTGTCCTCTTCAAGGTGTTTGGGCAAATGTTTCCCCTGGGGTCCAGACACCATTTAAAGGTTCCGGGAGAGACCATTGGTAAAGAGAGTGTGGTGAATCTTTTTGTGCTTGGGTTTCTGGGTTTTTATAATATTGGGTTTGGTGTAACATTAAGTGTGAAATATTTATTAATATGTAAATGTGGAAATGTATTTATGTATTTATTTATTCTAATTAATATATTGTATACTGTGGTGGAAGGTTGGGATTTAAGAATTTACCTGAGAGTGGAATAATGGTTAAGTCTGTGACAGCTGAACATATTTAAGGCTGCCAGTCGTCATTAGAGGTGGATTTTTTGTGCTGTGAAGAAGCTCGACAAGTTAATTGTTGTAAGGAGAGCCATATAGCAAATAAATACTTTGTTCCACTACACTTGCCTTGGTCTGTCTCACTGTGTTTCCAGCCGCTAAGGGCCGCCCTGTTACAAGGACAAACAGCAGCACATGTTCTCTAAATGTTTGCAGTCATTTTTAAATGACGCTGATACTACATGAGACATTTTCCACATTTATTGTCTTTGAACAGAGAATAATAAAGCCATCAAACATACACAGGCTTCTGCAAATACAAACTTCTGTGGTGCATTTGATGACCTGCAGAGGAGAACAAGTCGGGCTTTTCAGCCCTAACACAACAAGAACAGCTGTGGAACCATTGGCCATTTGCCATAGTGTAGCTGAGTCAAAACAGCCCAAGTGCTGAGAGGGAAAACATGATGATTTATGTAAAGTCATAACTGGCTGCAGCAGCTGAGCTTTGACCTGTGAGCTGCAGCTTAAGCTTCTTTTATGGTTCAGTGTTTAATGTTTAAACTGTTTATGGCTGCACACACACCCACAGTCAGGTTGTATACATATTGAAATATTATATACAGTGTGGCAGCTGACCTTTGACCTTTGACCTGCGAGCTTCAGACTCATTGCTGGTGTGAGGTGTTTAATACTATTGAAGCTTGCAGACACACCCACATCCTCTGATTTGTTCTCAGGGTTGTTCAGTGTGTCGGAGTTGGAGCAGAAACCTGCTGCAGGTTAATTATTGATCAAACAATATCACACAAGGTGCAGCAGCTGACCTTTGACCTGTGAGCTTCAGACTCATTGCTGGTGTGAAGTGTTTAATGTGACTTCAGCCTGCAGACACAGAGGACTGATGAAGCAGAAGATTGTCTCTGTTTCTACACAGACCTGGTCCAGACAGCAGAGCTGCAGAGGGAAGACGTTCATGGGAAGAAGCTGAGTAAGTGCAACGTCCTCTTTGAATCCTGGATCAGGAAGTGAAGCCGGGGAATATTTGGTGTTTCAATAAGGTTTCTGTCTTTGACTCAGTCTGCTGTCACTTTGTTTCAGAGAGAAAAAGAGATTTCAGATTAACTGCATTATATGCTGAGTAACTAAATGCTGCTAGTTTACTCTGACCTTTAACATCAGTTAACTTAGCTAGCAGAGCAGCTAGCAGTTAGAGTATGAACTCTGTGTCAGCAGTCAGCTTGGTCCTGGTGGTCACCTGGTTTCATGTTTGCTGATGATCCAGATGTGTCCACATAATTATTTATTTCTGTAAATGTAAAGACTTTACAGATAAACAACAGCAGCCCTCTGGCTGGACTCTAACCTGTGAGTTTCCTGTGACTGAAACCACAAGCTGACATTTTCCTTCTGAAGCAGCTGAATGGATGTTTAAGTTTACCTGCATACATGGTGCAAATAAACCCGCTTTGGATGGTTTGGAGGCGGAGCCCAAAGCAGGACAGGATTCTAATGTGATTGGTCACTTTGATGAGGTGGCTGGAACTCAGGTGGTCGAGCAGGTCACCTGCTAACCAGAAGGTTGGTGGTTTAATGCCAGTCTGCATGGTGTCCTGGTGAATGTTCGACAGGAAACACTTAGACACATGGAAAAAGTGCTTGTGTGAACGTACAAGTTGTGTAAAGCTTGTGTTTGAAAAATAAAGTTTATTTCTTATTATTTATTTTATAATAAAGTTTTTTCCTGTGCAGCAGTGGAAATACTGACAACTATAGCTGGATTATTTATTTGAACTCTTTTAAACCAGAGGTTTCAGACGCAGGTTCTGCAGCCTTTAATGGTAATAGTCAAAGTGTGATCGGTGAATTGTGAGCAGCAGAAAGGAGGAAAGCACTAATGCTGGCACAAGGGGCCACAAGCCAGTGTACTCCAAGTGCCAGCCTGGGTAAATGGGGAGTGTTGCATTAGTAAGGGCCTTCTGAACTAAAGCTTTACCAAATAAAATGCGTGGATCATAATGAATAAGACTGTCATGCTACTGATGGCTGAAAGAAAAGGAAGAGGAGGAAGGAGGCATGTTAGGAGTAGGGATGGGTATCGTTTAGGTTTTATCCGATACCGGTGCCAAACCGGTACTTTTGAAACAGTGCCTGTGCTTAATCGGTGCTCGAATCAGTGATTAAAGAATGGAGAACACAAACTTTGTCCAAAAACCTCTCATGTTTTTATTTTTAGCAGTCTCTTTTTTTCTGCAAAATGATAACCAAGTTAGCCTTTTCTGTTGATACAAGATACCTCCTTTGGTTGGAACCGGTGCTTAAAGAATGGAGAACACAAACTTTGTCCTGAAACCGCTCATGTTTTGTTGTTTTTTTTGTAAAAAGATAACAATGTTAGCCTTTTGTGCAGCTATAGGGCATATATGGTATCACTCTATCAAACAAGAAGACAGCAGCATGTAACTACAACGGTGTTTGCTTGTTCACCTTACATTAATGTAATAACGTGGTTAGCCTACTCAACGTAAATTACACACAAACAACATTAAGCTACACACGCAGAGAAGAACGGCTGCTGCTGCCGTCATCATCCTCATCATTTCTGCTCCTCTGGCAGGGCTAGGGGCCAGGACTCTCCTCTTCAGGTTCTTGGGGGATGTTGCTAACTCCGTGTCCGATAACAGGCACCACACCCGCAGTAGTTGTGCTCGGTGTGAGGTCTTGCAGGAAGCTATCAAATACGGTGCATTTCTCGGCTTTAAAAAAAAAACACTATGCGTCGCCGGGTGTTTCATGGTAAACAGACTGATTCTTATATAGCGCTTTTCTACTCTCCCAGAGTACTCAACATGCCACATTCACCCAATCACACCAGCACTTTATCTGTACTCAGTGCTTTCTAAGTACATTCACACTCCGAATGTGGAGAGCAAGTTGGGGTTAGTATCTTGCCCAAGGATACTTGGCACGAGGAGCCTGGGATCGAACCATCAGCCTTCCGACCAGTAGGTGACCAGCTCTAACTCCTGAGCTACAGCCTCCCTGTTTCACCAGATTCGAGGTGTTACCTCCTTTGCACAGTATCAGCTTAAAGCACTTGTTGCAGGCTGCTGAGTTTGCATCTTTTGCTGTGAAGTACAGCCAGACTTTGACCGCTTAGCCTTGGGCATTTTTAATCTGTCGCTCTGCTCTAAAAGAACATACGTACCGGGGCCCGCCTACTATCCTTGGAAAGGTAAAATGATTGGCTAGAATCCAAAGTGTATGACATCTCAGGAAAAAAAGCACCAAAATGTGCACTGCTTTTCAGTCTGGTTACTACCGTTTATGTCAGACCCGGTGCCATAATGACATCAGATACCGGTGCCCATCTGCAGTTAGGAGGCAATGGTAGAGAAGGAAAGACAGGAGATGGTAAATGGCCTGCATTTGTATAGCGCTTTTCTAGTCCATAGGACCCCAAAGCGCTTTACACTACATTCAGTCATCCACCCATTCACACACTGGCGATAGCAAGCTACATTGTAGCCACAGCTGCCCTGGGGCGCACTGACAGAGGCGAGGCTGCCGGACACAGGCGCCACCGGGCCCTCTGACCACCACCAGTAGGCAAACACGGGGTTAGTATCTTGCCCAAGGATATTTGGCATGCAGCCAGGGTGCAGCCTGGGATCGAACCACCGACCTTCTGATTAGTGGCTGACCTGCTCTGCCACCTGAGCTACAGCCACCCAGAGTGGAGGTGATGTATCTAAATGCATCTGAACAAAGCAGAAGTGCACACCAAACTCAACGGATAGTCAAATGTAGAATCACAGAACAGAACTGCAGGCTGAGTTTGGATGTTTGTCTTTCACACCTCTCTGTGTCTCACACACACAGTGACATCAGACACAGTCACACTCACTGTTCCATCTGCTTTGTGCACAAATTCATTACTTTCTTCCTTCAATGATCTACATACTACGTGCTGCCCAGTGAATACTTTGCAATGTATTCCATCCCCTTTCAAGGCAGAATTACCCAGTTTATTCCCCATTACAAGACAACAATCAGTCACACTCACACAGACCACGTCTGGCCCGCACTCGCTCACACGTGCGTTTACCCACCAATGAGAGCTCTATCCTCCTTACATATTGGTGGATAAACCAAACACTCAACGCCCTCAGCGGCAGAGGAAAAACCTCCTTTCGGTGGAGCAACCATCCTTAACCCTCCTTAAAAACTGGCGAAGAAACCAGACCTCCTTAGAATAATTAAAAAACTGGTGGGGAAACCAGACCTCCTTAAAAAAAATAAAGAAAAACCGGTGGAGAAACCAGGTAGCTTCTAAAACACCATCTGTTTTAGAAAACAAAACAGATGGTGAATTCTTTAGAGAATTTTCTAGAAATCTTTTTCTTTCAAAACAGAATTCAGAATATTGATCTTTGACATGGAAGCTGTTTCTACAGGATCCTGATGGACACTCAAAGCTTTCATAAAATGTTCTCATTAGTTGTTTGCAGCAGAATATCACCTGATGTGAACCAAAACAACAAAAGTGCTCTGCACATGTGTGTGAGACTACAGATTCTAGAATCAGAACTGCTGATTTCATTACTCTGAACTTTTAAAGGCAGGTTTTGTATCTGAGAGCAGGGACACTTGCTGTGTTCAGTGTGACTCGTCTCTGCAGAAGGTCAGGGCTCTGATAGTTGCAGTTAGCGGGTGACTTACTGGGCAGGTGGATCCTGAGTGTCTGTTGGAGTCAGGGTTCATTATGGTCCTGGTTGCTACTGGAAATAAAGAAACAAAAGGAGGGTGTGTTGTTCAGGAAGTACAGACTGTAGCTCAGCAGGTAGAATTACTAACTGGAAGGTTGGAGGTTTGATCCCTGGCTGCTCCAGTCTGCACGCCACGGTATCCTTGGGCAAGATGTGGAACCCCGACTTCCTCTCCGATGCATCCATCATAGTGTCATTGTTAGAAAAAGAAGTGCTTGTGTGAATGAAGCACGCTGTATAAAATGCTGTGACTGCTCATACAGAAAAGCAGCTCATAAGAACTGGTTCATTTTCCAGATAATTCCACTATTAAGACAACAGACATTTGGGAGGCTTTCTCTGAGAGTAACACTGAAAGTCTTGCTGCTCCTCCACAAAATGAACTTCAGATTAAAGACACAGCTCAGCTAAACACAACTCAAACTAATCTACACTATTTTCTTTATTACGCAGCATTTTTATAACTATTTCCAGATGTTTCTAAAGATGAAAACAGAATTAAACTCCAGCCTGATGCGTTTCTGAGGTTCCTGACTCTGACCGTCCCTCAAACGCCTCTCTGGGCGTTTCCTTCCGTCGCTTTTACTTTCGCTTTCGTGAATGTTGTGGCGCAGTTGATCGTCTTATTAAATTCAGTTCTTTGCATTCTTTTGGCGGCGAAGAAAAACTGGGCTCAAAGTGGTCAAACTCAAAAAATGATCTTTATTTTACATTCCCTGGAACGGAGAACTGTTAGGCGCTATCATGCACCCACAGCTCTGAAAAAAAAATCACAAGCTGCATGTGTATATATATTTCTGCTACGTCACATATAGTTTCGATCAAAACAACTCCTTACATAGTAGCAGTTGATGACAATGACAGCTGCAGAGTTTGTGTCTGATGTATTAAGTATGAAACACTGTTGGGTTAAAATCTGGTCAGAATGAATCCAGGTGCAGGTGTGTCAGTTTAGGACCACTGGACTAACATCCAAGTGCTCACAATATAAAGTGTATTCTGTAGTAACATCCTGGTGTTGCAGCAACAGTCCCACATGGAAACGTCAACAGTCAAACTCAAAATCTCTTTTTGTCAACAATAAAATGACAGCAGACCAATTTGAACAAAGTTGGTAAAATGCTTCAGAAATTAGTAAAATATTAAAAAGTGTCTGGATGCTCAATCATCCAGTAAATCCCCAAAAAGTTGATGCTGTTCATCTGGATGTTTTCAGCAGCATGGATCAGTGTGAGGACAGAGAGGAGGGAGTCCCTCCCTCTAAAAGCACTCTGTGTGGGGAACATGAGAGCCAGACCAAAGCTCAGAGGTGAGATGACCATCTCTAACTGTCCATGACTCTTCTCCATGTCACAGCTCAGCACTCACATCACTGCTCCATCATTATTCACACTCATACCTCTGTGTGTGTTGTTTTAAAGCCCAGAGCTGTGGGGCGTACCAGGCTCAGCTGGACATAACCCTGAAACTAATCCAGAGCCTGGACCTGAACCCAGCTGTGTTTCCTTAAAGAGCAACGAGTCGAAGGATGTTGGTGCAAACTTTAACAAAAGACTGTTATGTGACAAAGAGTAAGTACATTATTTTTATGAGATTGTTCATCATGTCTTTAATTTAATGTTTCCAGTTTTTCCTTCCTGTCTCATGAAGCTGTGACATTTATTGTTTTTCTTTTAGGATCAATAAGAGGCCAGAATCTCCTGGACCTGAACCCAGCTGTGTTTCCTTAAAGAGCAACGTGTCGAAGGATGCTGCTGTAAACTTTAAAGGCTGTTCTTCTGCTGCTGAGAGGTAATGTGTGTCTAGATGTTGTTCCTGACTCTGTATTTCTGAATAAATCCTCATGTTTAATATCAGCTCAGCTCTTTTTCACACACATTTCTATGTTGGTATGTGAAGCGGTGTGTGTTGGAGTGTTTCCACAAACACAGCAGTCAGAGTGGAAAGAGTGGATGTTGTAGGAGGTGTTTGTGTAGTGAAGAGGCTGAGTGTCTGTAGGACTCCAGCTGCTCCAGCAGGTGTCTCCTTTGTGCTTTGCTTCAAACACAGTGTAGGGAGGAGCTTCCACTCAGGTGTTTCAGGTGTTGCTGGATGGAGGAGGACAAATAGTTTGTCCCTTCAGTGACACTTCAGCAGCTCAATGTTCTGGGAGATGTTTGTCTTTATGAAGGTTTATGGATTCTTGTTCTTACTTTCGTGAAACTGAGCAATACATTTTCCATCTAACATTTAAAGTAAATTTCCAGGTGAATAAAAGATCTGCAGCTGCAGCCTCTGTGATGTTTCACAGTCTGAAAGTAACAAATTCAACCAGAGTTCAAACAAAGGCTTAATATACGTGTGTGTTTGATATAATGCCAACAAGTACAAATAGGTGTTCTTACAGGTCTTAATCACAGAGGTCTGATAAGTCTGGTGACTTTCACACTCAGCAATTTTGCTGCCTTTTATTTTATATTGGCCTTTTTAAAGCCCTTCAAAGTCTCCCACATTCATACAGAGCTTTTAACACCAAACTCCTTTACAGTCCTTCTCCTCTCACACACGATCACACGACTGATTTGTCTGCAGCAGCTGTGTTACTGCTAGTATTTTATTATGTGTGTAATCTCCTCATATTGTTCCTGTGGTTTAGTTTGACTTCCTTCTGCAAACTCAGCTGCTCTGTTGCTGATACACGTCTCCATGAATATGATTGATCAGATGCTGCCAACACCATGTGTTTCATGTGAGCGCTCAGCTGAAACCCTGGGTTGACTTATCGAGTTAATAACAAGCTTCACGTGACTGTGAATGCTAAAGTGAATCCAGATAAAGGAAAGAGACCCTGCTAATGTTGGACTCACTTCTTAGTGTAGATCCCAGGAGGAAG
This sequence comes from Mchenga conophoros, assembly GCF_057382185.1. Classification (NCBI taxonomy): domain Eukaryota; kingdom Metazoa; phylum Chordata; class Actinopteri; order Cichliformes; family Cichlidae; genus Mchenga; species Mchenga conophoros. Next base: position 21,460,373 of record NC_140528.1, on the reverse strand, counting down.
TTCAACATAGCCATTCTTTGTGCTAGCTCGACCAAACCTGAGACCACAGTGCAGGATAATGATCATCATCTGTCTCTGTCAAGGACATTTAAAATCCACAAATAACAAACATAATTATATTTGATCATTAAAAATGATGATTAAACAAAGTGTCAAACATACTTAAGTAGAAGGACTGATGTTTGTGTTAAAATACCCTCTTAAAGCTGAAATACTGATTCAGCTTCTTTACTCAAGTAAAGGTAAAAGAGTCCAGGCTCTGAAATGTACTCACAGTATTAAAGTAAAAACTCCATCTTTGAAGGAAATTTCTGCCAGTTTTTGTGCAAAGTTCCCTGAATTTCTACCTCCAACATTAATATGAGAAAATTATCTGAACTTTTATTCTAATGAATTTAATCAGCTTGAACATTTTGTAGCACAAAAGTAGAAAAAACCCAAAGGGAATCAAAAATAGCTCCGTTTGCTGTTGCCTGCATTGTAGATGGGCGGCTTTGCCTCAACACCTAAACAGGAAAATGAGTTTAGTCAAGTATTAAAGTGGGATTGAAGAGGTGAGGAAACCAGAGATCAGGTGTTGTGGTGCAGCATTAAGATAAGATGGGGCCTGATTATTTAAGACCTTGTATGCAGTGTTGGGTAAGTTACTTTAAAATAGTAACTTAATTACATTACTAGTTACTTCTCTCAAAAGTAACTCAGTTACTTCAAGTTACTCGTTATTTTCAAAGTAACTAGTTACTAGGGAAAGTAACTTTGGTTTTACTCAGAATTCTCTTGTTAATGTGTTGCTTCCATAACTTTGCCAGTCTTCTAGCTTGCTTACTTGCCACAGTGCACTGTGCCACCTACCAATAGAAAGGAAAAGATAATGTGCATATTTCCACGAGAGAAATCCCACGCCTGGACCGTCATTGACTGCTGCCATGATTCTAGCCTACGTCACAGCGTCATGTGCGCCTTTTACATCCAACACAAAAACTGCAGTCGTGGTGCTTTGATTGTACTCAGAACTTGGAAATTCTGCCTTCTGAATAGGAAGATGTAGGTAACACCAGACTGCAGATGAGCTGCTTACAGGGCTGGACTGGGACAAAAAATTGGTCCGGGTATTTTAACTAGAGACCGGCCCACCATTATACGAAAAACATAAAGCCTTTGAATGAAAACAAACGCTGTTGTGACAGTGATGTACACTGTTTTGATGGTATATATGCATCAATCTATCAATCGTTTGTTGTAAGATTCAGATAATTATTTTTTAAAAGCTAGACATTTTAAATGAGAATAAGAAAGAAAAGTATTTCCTTGTGCCCACCTCTCCCTGTTAATGCCCTACATGCCCCCCTGGCAACACTTTGCTAGATCCGCACCTGCACAGTTACCAGCTGTCAGCTACCTAAAAAAGGATCCTGGTGTTATTTGTCTCTCAGAAACAGTTCATAACTTCCCTTCAACTCATTCATGTCACCTAAAAGGTAAACCTGTTTCTCCATCACCTGTTCAGCTCTGATGATCCAGTAAGGACGTCTCCTGGTTTCATCTTCATGTTTCCCTCTCACCAGATAACCAAACCATATCATGACCAGCAGCTTTACAGCTGTGGCTCCATCAAACATCAGCTGATACTAGAAATTAATATTAAATAAATTCTAACAACAGCTGATCAAGCTTAAAAGTGCTGCTGTTGTTTACCGCGACATCGGCTGGTTTCCTCTTTCTGGCGCAAAGTGAGCGATAAACAAACAAGAGAGCCGATCAGCTGATCATTGATCAGTTTTCATGATTGAAGTAGAAACGGGAGAGGGAGGGGGGAGAATGAGAGAAGAAGAGGCAGCTGTGCAGCAAAGACACAGAATAACTCCAGCTTTGTGCCTTTTTCATTGTAGCTGAATTACGGGACAAACTGATCCTTTTCACCTCAATAAGAAACGCGTAATATTTTCTCTGAATACCAGACGGGACGGTTGGCAACTCTAATAACTTATGAACAAAATAAAGTTCAACATCATTAACTTCATAGCACCACCCAGCTGTATAGAAACTCCGTCATGCTAGCTAGCACGCAGTACGGAAAAAGTCAGAATAACGAAAATAAACTCCACCTAAACTTGGTTCATATCTGACCCAGAGAGACTGCAGGTCATAACTTCTTACCTGAAGTTCAGGTCACACTTGGACCGGCGGCAGCCGCCTCGGGTCTCTTTTCCTTCTGCGTCCCCTTTCCTTCATCCACCTGCTGCCCTCCACCACTTGCTAATGTTACTGAATCTGTGGAAGCTCCGCGATAGCCACCACACGAAGTAACGAGTAACGACCCTATCTAAATCTCAGTAACGACTAACGCGTTCCTGATTTTGGCATAATAACTAGTTACCGTGCTCGTTACCACAATAATAACGTAGTTACTGTAACGCGTTACTTAACTCATTCACTGCCAGCCATTGGCAGTGAATGAGTTAAACCCATTGACTCATGCACTGCAATTGACGGCTATAGATGTCAATGGCAGTGAATGAGTTAATAACGCGTTAGTCCCAACACTGCTTGTATGTGAGGAGCAGGATTTTGAATTCTGGATTTAACAGGAAGTCAATGAAGGGAAGCCAAAACAGGAGAAATCTGCTCTCTCTTTCTAGTCCCTGTCAGGACTCTTGCTGCAGCATTTTGGATCAGCTGAAGGCTTTTCAGGGAGTTTTTAGGACATCCTGATAATAATGAATTACAGTCGTCCAGCCTGGAAGTAATAAATGCATGAACTAGTTTTTCAGCGTCACTCTTTTTAGCGTTTTTTAACAACAAGCTTCTATCTATTAGGGCTCTTGTCTCGCCGACTGCTGCCTCAGATCAGAGTCTTTCTCCTGTGTGCTCAGCTGTCTTAGAGCAGTTTGATCCCGTCTCCCTTAATGACTTGACTGCAGTAGTTTGTAACCTAAGACTGCCCCTCTGATTGTCTCCCCCCAACTACTCTTTCAAGGATTGTCAGGTTGGAGATTGGCCTATAATTAGCTAAGACAGCTGGGTCTAGGGATGCTTTTTAAGTAAAGGTTTAACTACAGCCAGCTAGCGATGGGTACCGTTTAGATTTGAAAACCTGCTAAATCAGAATCAGTTGCTGATGACGGCTTTTTTCTTTTACATTAATCACGTATAATCTTAACTCAAAGTGAACATAGACTTGATTGCTCAGATCAGCCAATTCAAAATGCTAATTCAATCAACTCTGAGTTCATGGCTAGACTCAGTTTGTTGGCCCTGCACCTTAAAACTATTCCCTGTTTGTCTCTCGTGTTTTTTGGATATTGTTTTCACATCTTATGTCACGGCTAGCGGGGCGAGCCATGTTGAATTTAATAAAGGACCCAAGATGCCAACACTGCTGTGAAGTGAGTGAGCTTTATTGAAACGGTGAAGTGCAGTGGAGATGGCCTGTGCAGAAGCTAAGATAACCTCTACTGAAAAACTAAAAAACTAACCTGAAACCTTAAACGGAGACACGGGGAGACAACACAGACGAACCAGCAACAAGCAGGAGAAAACAAAGGGCTCATATACACAAAAGAGAAATCAGGGAATGAGAAAAGGGAGACACAGCAGGATTCATTGGACATAACCAGACAAGGGGAAGCAAAAGTAGACACACTAACATAGGACATGGCACTGTCAAAATAAAACAGGAAGTGAACACAGAGACACAATACTAACACAGTACAGAGGGAACACAGAAACCAAAACCTCAGAACTAGAAAACCTTAATCAGAATGAAATTGTAACAAAAGACAATAACAATCAAAACAAAACCACTGAGTCCACAGACTCGGGACATACATCGGCTCAAACTGTGGTCATAAATATTTTGTACTTGTAAATCAGACTGTGTAGTTGTGAACTGAGTTTTGTAACATTGTAAAACAAAATATCTGGAAAGTTCATGTTTTTGCGTTCATTGATTTGTGTGTGTAAAAATGTAAAAATGTAATAAATGTAAGAAACATTAGAACTACTTTTGCTGACACAAAGTTTGGCGAGCACTGCAAGTTGTCCCTTTAAACCAGTCACTGATATAAAGAGAGCACCTTGTTCCAGGGCATCTGAGCATGGAGGGAAAGCTTTATGCAGGAGATGGTAAGAGCTGTTGGGACTAAAGAAACTGAGCAGAAAACTACAGACATCTGGAAACTGAGTTGTTAATTCTCAGTGGGATCAGCAGGACTAGCAAAGCTTCACCATGACAGTCATCTGATTGACTGAACCCATCCAAACATCACTTCATGGACCTTTAGCTTGTGTCTGTGTGTGGACAGACATAACATGAGCTAATTATACATTACTCCTCCACAGAGTGGACCAGCAGAGAGCAGAGGTTTCCACTGGTCAGTCTGCACAGCAACATCAAACACACCTGGACTCTGTGGTTATGGTTTGTAGTACTACGTTTACATTTGTTCTTTTCAGTCACCTCTATGCTGCACTTTGTGGACCAGAGGATTGTCAGTGTGTCCAACATAAGTCAGAGTTTGGGCTCCATGATTTCAGTCAGATTGGGGTGACTGTAGCTCAGGAGGGGAGCAGGTCAGCTACTAGTCAGAAGGTTTGTGAATCAAACCCTGGCTGGCAAATGTACTGGGTAACGTACTAAACCCAAGCTGCCCTCTGATGCATCCATCAGAGTGTGAAAGAAAGTATTTAAGCATAGAACAATGTGCTTGGTTGAATGAGGCATGTTGTATAAAAAGCTTTGTGTGCACAGAGTATCAAAGAGAGCTATATAAGAACCAGTCCATTTACCACTGGGTAATTCATATAGTCTTCTTTTCCAGCGGCTGGAGGACAACATCACCATGTTTGTGAAGAACGAGCTGAAGAAGATCCAGAAGCTTCTGAGTCCAGATCACCCAGAAACTTTAAAGAGCCAGATGGAGGATGAGGAGATGTTTGAAGGAGAGGATGAAGATGAAAGAAAGAGCTGCAGAGAAGCATTTCTGAAGATCACACTCCACTTCTTGAGGAGACTTAAGCAGCAAGAGATGGCTGACCATCTGCAGAGCAGTAAGAGAATTTCTCTAAAGACTGAATATTGATCTTTCCTAATAGCTCAAGAAATGGACCAATAGACATTCATCCTTTCAGGGTACTGAAAGGCTATGATATTTATTATATAATATTTGTTTCTGAATTTCTTACCTTCAGAAATATTTGCTCCACTCTGTAAACGAGAACTTAAAGCCCAACTGAAGAAGAAGTTCCAGTGTGTGTTTGAGGGCATCGCTAAAGCAGGAAGCCCAACCCTCCTGAATCAGATCTACACAGAGCTCTACATCACAGAGGGAGGGACTGCAGAGGTCAATGAGGAACATGAGGTCAGACAGATTGAAACAGCATCCAGGAAACCAGACAGACCAGAAACAACAATCAGACAAGAAGACATCTTTAAAGCCTCACCAGGAAGAGACGAACCAATCAGAACAGTGCTGACAAAGGGAGTGGCTGGCATTGGGAAAACAGTCTTAACACAGAAATACAGCCTGGACTGGGCTGAAGACAAAGCCAACCAGGACATCCAGTTCATATTTCCATTCACTTTCAGAGAGCTGAATGTGCTGAAAGAAGAAAAGTTCAGCTTGGTGGAACTTGTTCATCACTTCTTTAATCAAACTAACGAATCAGGAATCTGCAGGCTTGAAGACTTCCAGGTTGTGTTCATACTTGATGGTCTGGATGAGTGTCGACTTAATTTGGACTTCAACAAAACTAAAATCCTGACTGAAACCAGAAAGTCCACCTCATTGGATGAGCTGCTGACAAACCTCATCAGAGGGAACCTGCTCCCTTCTGCTCGCCTTTGGATAACAACACGACCTGCAGCAGCCAATCAGATCCCTCTTCAGTGTGTCGACATGGTGACAGAGGTCAGAGGGTTCACTGACCCACAGAAGGAGGAGTACTTCAGGAAGAGATTCAGAGATGAGGAGCAGGCCAGCAAGACCATCTCCCACATCAAGAAAGCTCGAAGCCTCCACATCATGTGTCACATCCCAGTCTTCTGCTGGATCACTGCTACAGTTCTGGAGGATGTGCTGGAAACCAGAGAGGGAGGAGAGCTGCCCAACACCCTGACTGAGATGTACATCCACTTCCTGGTGGTTCAGGCCAAAGTCAAGAGGATCAAATATGATGGAGGAGCTGAGACAGATCCACACTGGAGTCCAGAGAGCAGGAAGATGATTGAGTCACTGGGAAAACTGGCTTTTGATCAGCTGCAGAAAGGAAACCTGATCTTCTATGAACCAGACCTGACAGAGTGTGGCATCGATATCAGAGCAGCCTCAGTGTACTCAGGAGTGTTCACACAGATCTTTAAAGAGGAGAAACAACTGTACCAGGACAAGGTGTTCTGCTTTGTTCATCTCAGTGTTCAGGAGTTTCTGGCTGCTCTTCATGTCCACCTGACCTTCATCAACTCTGGACTCAATCTGCTGGAAGAGCAAGAAACAACTTGGAAGGTGTTTCAAACAAGAAAATCTTCAAAGAAATACTTCTACCAGTGTGCTGTGGACAAGGCCTTACAGAGCCCCAATGGACACCTGGACTTGTTCCTTCGTTTTCTCTTGGGTCTGAAGACTAATCAAACTCGTTTGCAAGGCCTGATGACACAAACAGGAAGTAGCTCAAAGACCAATCAAGAAGCAGTTCAGTACATCAAGAAGAAGCTCAGTGAGAATCTGTCTGCAGAGAAAAGCATCAATCTGTTTCACTGTCTGAATGAACTGAATGATCGTTCTCTAGTGGAGGAGATCCAACAGTCCCTGAGTTCAGGACGTCTCTCCACAGATAAACTGTCTCCTGCTCAGTGGTCAGCTCTGGTCTTCATCTTACTGTCATCAGAAAAAGATCTGGATGTGTTTGACCTGAAGAAATACTTTGCTTCAGAGGAGGCTCTTCTGAGGCTGCTGCCAGTGGTCAAAGCCTCTAAAAAAGCTCTGTAAGTTATAAAGTTTTTATTATTTAATTTGGTTGGTATGTTATGGAAAACACACTGCCATGAACCTCTGTTTTGTTTTTGTCAAAATCACTGTAATATAATCACTGTACCTTTATATACATGTGACTTGTATTAATGCTGCTGCCCTCTTGTGGCTAAAGTGTAATTATGTTATTGTTATTAGGGAGGATTTGAGAGTAAGGCTACGTTCACACTGCAGGCGAAAGCGCATCAAATCCGATTTTTCTGACCTTTATAAATCTGACTTTTTTGACCCTATGCGACCCATATCCGATCATGCTATGACAGTGTGAACGTCGCGAATCCGATATTTTCAAATCCGACCTGGGTCACTTTCGTATGTGGTACTGAATCCGATACATATCCGATGTTTTAGAAAGTGACTGCTGTTTGAACGGTCATGTCGCATTAAATCCGTCTTTTACGTCACCAACACAAGACAGACGCCAATTATCAGCGCCCGATAAGACATCGCGAACGCTTCCTGGCCATCCCGTGTAGATGTCAGTGAAACTGTTGGGAAGACAACGTTGGAGAAACGTGAACATTTTATTTGTACTGTATAATCTACAGATTCTGAGAGAAATCTGCAGCTATCCTTTGAAGCACCGCTCCTCTAAAACAGCAATAAGGATCATTATTAGGTTATCTACATTATTATGTAAATAACAAAATAACTTAAAGCAAAAATTGGGAAACGTAAAGTCTGAAGTCTTCATATTAAGGGTCATCTGTCAAACAATATTCTTTGCTCTGGGTCTAAACAGAGCGCGTTGTGTGTGAAGTCTTCTTTTGCGCATGCAAATGCACAAATGCGTCCTTCATTTCCCCGAATTTGAAGGATTCGTCGGGTGTGTCCTTCGTGGCCCACCATATCCCAGAATTCATAGCGCGGCCCAGCCAAATTTCAGCTGCCAACAATGGCGGCTGCTACTAAGTTTTCAAATTACTCTTATTAATCTTTCTGGGTCACAAAATAAACTTTTAACATATTTTCAGGCGAGAAAGTAGCTGTGTAAACTTCAAATATCTGCTTGGTTTATCAAGACATCGCATATTTGCAAAAGTGTGCCGACGTTTTCGGAGACGTCTGTTACCCACCCGCTCGCTAGCAAGCCGGGGGGTTCAATGGTCACTCCAGCCGGCGAGAGCAGCGGACGCCCGGCTTCATCGTTTTCAGACCCCTGCTCTTTCGCTACTCAGGTTAAACATGATATATAAGTCACCCGGATAACTTAAAAATGTAATTGTTTGCCTTTTTTCTGTGTTTTATTTGTTCCGGAGTAAATCGGTTTGGCTGAGATCAAAGTTCCTCCGGGATTTTCACACAGCTGAATAAACGTTAAACAGGAAACTGATTAAACAGAAGTGTGAGACGGTCGAGAGTTTACGCCAGTGTCCTGTTATATTTTAGATAGCAAGGAGCAGATGGCCGAGTTTATTAAACTCCACCAACACAGCGGTGACGCAAATCTGAAGGCTAGACCGTCCCATTTCACAGCCTCGCACTTCCAGCCTTTTCGGTCTTTGAAGGACCCGGCCCACGTAGACCGCGAATACCGGGTCCTCCGAAGGATGCAGCCAACGTTTTGGGACACAGCTAGTGTGCGATGTTCTTTCAGTGTTGCACTTTGTAGACGCTCCCTGAGCACTGGTCTCACAGCCAGCTGCACATAGAGACCAGTGTTGTTAGTCCAGGTCAGAAGATGACTTGTTGGAATGAAAATGAGCTTGTAGTTTGTCTGCTTTAATAATGTGACTGGAAAAAGGTGTTGGACTTCAAATATGTCCATTTCTTTCACACTTCACCTTTAAAAGTGAAGCCTTGTGGTTCCTGGAAGGAAAAACACGACTTTTTCAAGTCTTTGTCCTGTTTTTATGATAAATGTACGACTTTAATGTGAAACATTCAGAGTTTTTTCTCTTGTTGTGTTTGTTTGAAGCTGCTTCCTGTTGGCTTCAGCTGTTTGGAGTTTCCATTTTCTAAACTTCTACATTCTGAACCTTCTTCAGCTCTGAACAGATGATGAAACACTGAATGATTTCAAGCTCACACTTTGTCTAATAAACTTACATCTTTCATTCTTTATACAGATTGAGTCGCTGTGGTTTGTCAGAGATCAGCTGTGATTATCTGGCAGCAGCACTGAAGTCCAACCCCTCCCATCTGAGACAGCTGGACCTGAGCTCCAACAACAAGCTGCAGGATTCAGGAGTGAAGCATCTGTGTGGTTTCCTGGAGAGTCCAGGATGTGGACTTGAAACTCTGAGGTCAGTCAGCATGTTTTAGTTGTGCTGAGATGAATATGATGTGAAAGTTGTGCTGACACTAAACTGCAGACATCAGGCTGATATTATACTGATCCACACTGAGGATCTTCATGGTAAAGTCTGTTTTCTTCTTCTCTGGTTTAGTCCATTGACTGCAGCAGAACAATGTTCACATTTCAAAAAGTGAGACTCAACGTATGGCCCGCGGCCCACACGCGGCCTGCCCACCTTCCCTGATTCAGAGAGAGGGGAAGTATCAGACACAACAATGAATAATCCACAGCTGACTGTCTTTAGCAGGTCAAAGGTCACGGCACACAGCAGACAGTGGGAAATATTATAATTCTGATCATTTATCAGCACATATCCATATGTATAAAAACAAAGCTGACACTGTGAGACTTGATCAGAGGTGTGATCATCACAGCAGAGGCCTTTGTGTCAAAGTCACTGAGGATCAAACAGAAACACATGAAGCAGATTTTCCTGTTCTGGCTTTTTATAGCAGATAACCTTCAAAATATTCTGCAGTCCATCAAAAACTGAAGCAAACCATGAATCAACATGTGAACATGAGCTGATGCTGCTGAAGTGAAGCAAAGTTACAGAGGTTTGATTACAGACACAGCTGAGAGTTTGTAATCTGTCATCATTTTAAAAGGTTTACATTTCTTCAGTATATCCACATTTGCAGCTGGTACCTCAACCTCCACTTGTCCAACACAACTGCTGTCCACTGCCTCCATGACATTGTGATTTTGCTGTTGGTCTTCTGTCAGATCTTCATCAATCACTTCTGCACGGGGCACACCTTCAGACTCTGCAGCTGCATAACGAAAGCCTGTAAGATAAAATTAGACATAAGGTAAATGTACACCAATATTCCAATGACAGGTGTGTGATTCATCTGGAAGTTATGTGCGGATTAGTGTACAGTGATAGCAATTTAGTATGTTTTTAGAGGGGGGGGGGGGGGGTTGTTTACCTCCGATGGGTGCTCTTTTTCGCTTCCGTTGCGTACGCCTTGAGTGCCGGTCCGAGTCTGATACAGGTATGTCGTCATGCCCCATGTGCAGTGTTGGTGCCCAGTCTGGATTTGTTACATCCATTTCATATGCTGGTTTGCCTGCAATAATGCCAAATCATAAGCTACTCAGTCGACATGATGTGGTTCTGCAGCATCACACATTAGCATGTTTTATCTCATTATCTATGACCTCAGCACGTTGAAAATAACACTAAAAGCCTTTCAAGAGTGATATGAATTAATTTAGAACTCACCGGAAAGAAAATGCCGTGAGCAAACCAACAAAAAGCTGGGGATTGCAGAGAACTCGATATCCGCTCGTCTCACCGCTGCAATCCAAGCCTGACGTCTTTGTTTAGTAATATCGGATACATGGGATCCCTCACGTTGCCTCCAGCATGGAAAACGATGAAAAGAGAGCCCGTTATCCAGCTTCTTGCCTTCACGATCGTGTGATCTAACGTTGCAACCGACAACACAACACGTACGATCCATAGCTGAAATGGTATCCTTTGGCTGGCCTACTGTCATGGCGGAAGGGGGCATGGCCCATCTCCCGTGACATCACGCTCCAAAGCCCTATAGGTGGGAAAATGTACCATGTCGACCAATCAAAAATGATATGGAAACATGACATTTGGTTGTTTAGCAAAAGGGGGAAGTTTTAGGAGTGACCGGCAAGAGAGAGCGAGTGAGCGAAAGAGAGAGAGAGTTTTGATACGTGAGAGATTTGTGACGTTTACCGTGTTTGGTCTCAAGTTAGTTTGTTGTCTTGTGTATTTAGTGTGTAGCTGTTGTTTTGTTTTGTGTGTCAGTTCTACTAGTGATCGTCACAGTTGCTGCCTTAAAGCCAACAAAGGCAGATTGCAGTGTAAACGCTGAGTGACACACCTGCTGTCAGACCTGCAGGTTTATCCCTGTGCTGTTCTCATATGTGTTAGAGTGACACAAACTATTGTTTGACACCTGATTGTTCTGTAAATAGTTTGAAATGATTATATGAAAAACGTCTGAGCCTTGGCTGCATTTTTTGGTAAATAGTACCATATAACTTTGTTGTTTGCAAAACGTGTGCGTATTTTTAAAAATGTACAATCTCTATTTGCATTTCAAGTTATGAAGATGATTCGTTAAACATGTGTGTGGTTTTTACAGTCAAAATATCACTTTCTACTTGTATTTTAAATTTTGTCTGAATTTAGATAAATTGTGCTGATACAGTTGGTCAAAATGAGAAAATAACAGATTGGCAAGATGAACTGTTTTTAAAGGTAAAATATAGAGGCCACATCAAAAGTAGTCAAGAAGGGTTAAAGGCTAAAAGCAAAGTTGTCACCAAGTACTGTTTATATTTGTGTGTATTGCTGCAGCTTTTTTGAGTATTAATTTGGTGCCTTTGTGTGAAATAATGGTATTGTGAGTGATCCATATAGTCACAAAGAATAGCCACTTGTTTCTGTGCTACCAAAGTTCCCCGGCTTTCATTCAAAATGTGTTTATCGTCAGCACCTGCACATTAAACTACTTAAACATTATAAATGTCTTCAAGCTCACACTGAGGCCTGTGGGGTACTATCAGCCACTGAGACAGTACACACATTTATATGTGTTTGTATATGAATATTTCATACTTTAAGACTGCCTGTTTATTTAAGGGAGATGAACAAAATACATTGGAATTGTACAAAATAATATCATGGATGATAAATTAAATAGATTTTAAGTAGATGCTTGTGCATTCTTAAAGTCTTATATGTTGAACTGAACTATGTGATCTGTTCAAAGCCTTAATCTTAATTTGAAGTGAAATGTGCATTTTGAGTTTATACACTATGTATATAAGGCGACCGTTTCCTTTTGCAGTATTTTTGTGTGGTGTACTTTTCTATGTCTTAACAAAAGGGGAACAAAGGTGTTTAAGTTCACCTAGGATGATGTGTTTTAATTTTCACATGGTCTTGCTTGAATTTGACCCTGACAAAGGCGTATGAACTCTGTCAGCTGTTTGGAGTTTCCATTTTCTAAACTTCTACATTCTGAACCTTCTTCAGCTCTGAACAGATGATGAAACACTGAATGATTTCAAGCTCACACTTTGTCTAATAAACTTACATCTTTCATTCTTTATACAGATTGATGGACTGTGGTTTGTCAGAGATCAGCTGTGATTATCTGGCAGCAGCACTGAAGTCCAACCCCTCCCATCTGAGAGAGCTGGACCTGAGCGACAACAACAAGCTGCAGGATTCAGGAGTGAAGCATCTGTGTGGTTTCCTGGAGAGTCCAGGATGTGGACTTGAAACTCTGAGGTCAGTCAGCATGTTTTAGTTGTGCTGAGATGAATATGATGTGAAAGTTGTGCTGACACTAAACTGCAAACATCAGGCTGATATTATACTGATCCACACTGAGGATCTTCATGGTAAAGTCTGTTTTCTTCTTCTCTGGTTTAGTCCATTGACTGCAGCAGAACAATGTTCACATTTCAAACCTTCAAAGAAGAAGAAAAATCCTCCACTGGATAATTCACTGTGAAACTCTCCAACTCTTCATTCCACCTTAAAGTCTGTCTGACACTGAAATCCAAAGCAAAATGTGCGTTTGCTTTACAGACAGCAGTCCAACACAAACATACACACATCATCCAAAACACAGTCCAACATCCAAATCTCCTCCACTGCCAGCATGAATGATGGGAAAGAGAAGGAGGAACACTCTGACATTCAGGGTTAGAATGAGTTTCATGAAGCAGACTGTGAAGATCAAAGCTGCATTAGAAAGCTTACATGAATGAATGAGTGGACAGAAGTGGACAGAGATCATCTGAAGCACTTCAAAGGCTTTAAATCAGCACATTTCTCTTTATTCTTTATCAACTCTGTTAGTTTCTCTCAGTTTTCTGTGGAATGAAGCTAACAGCAGGCTAATAAGATGCTGACCAATAGGTTTCTATTAAAGGTTGTAATTTGTATATGAAAAAGTGCTTTGGCTCAGCAGGGATCAGCTTACAGGTAGAATACAGCTGCTGGATGGGATTAGCATGTCATAGCTATCTACCAAACTGCTAACTGGGGGATTTCAGGCCATCTATGGATCATTTTTGCTAACTGTTTATTCAGCTTAGGCTCACAGGGCTGCAGCCTGTGCCCTAGCTGTCATAGGGCAAGAGGCGTGGTCCACCTGCACAGGTGAGCAGTCCATCACAGGGCCAACAGAGAGAGACAGAGAAGCACTCTCTCACATCCACACCTACAGCCAATTTAGAAGCACCAATGAACCTAAGCAGCATTTCATTGGACTGTGGGAGAACATCCAACCTCCACAGAAAGGCCAACAAGCTTCAACCTACAACCTTCTTGCTTTAAGGCACTAGTGCGAACCACTTTTCCCCATTTCAGCCCAAATCCTGCATCTTCCTGTTTCTGACTCCAGGCCAGCTCCACTAACACTTTCTCATCAGACACTGCCACCTAGTGGAGGAAGTCTTAGTCCCATTTGAAGCTTCAGATGACAGTTAGTTCCTTTACAAAGAGGTGGAGGTGGTGGGGCCACAGCACCATCATCACTGAGTGCCATAGGACACTTAACCTTTGTTTCCATATGCTGGGAACTTCCTGTTGTTCCAAGGAGGACTGGAAAATGTGTGAAAATCTCCCAGTCAGTTCCTCACAGCACACTTCAATCATTTCCCTCCCACAGCATCAGGACCAGGGCTTTTTCTCTCTTTGGTCCCACTAAGAGATTTCCACACAAACACCTCATCAGTGGGACTCTCAGAGCTACCAGCCCTTTGCTACAATCACAAAGCTCTTCATTGAAATCAATGATATCAAAGCTGGAATCCAATGAGTCCAAGTCTTCTGCTGATTCAGCATCACATTCATCTTTGCTCCTTGTTCTGCATCCCCACCATGGACTTCATTCCTTTCCAAGCCAGCCTTGAGTGTCCTTTATTCAGCTCATCCTCTGCTTTACTTTTACACCTGATTTTAGCTGCTTTATCTCTCTTTCAACAAGTTTCTGTGCCTCAATCTTTTTCTTCTCTCCCTCATAACAAGACAGCTTCTTCTGCCTGAGAACATGTTGGAGTGATTTACTAATCCAGGGCTGCTTATTGGGGAAAATGCTTCCTGTTTCCAAAGTAATCCCCATTTTTCCCAGAAAGAAATGTAAGTAGAAATCGATGATCTAAGTGAGAACATGAGCCTTTAACAATAGCAGCAAAATATTTCTCCAATCTCAATACTCCCTCTCTCGACCTCTGGAACAGCAGAGGTCGCAATACATTGTGTTGGGTCACTCCTCGGCCCACTCAGCTGCTTCCATGTCCATCCATGGCATCATGGACATCGGGGTCACCACTCCCGCTCTGACCCTCTCTAGCCGTCCTCTGGCTCAGCAAATCAGACAACCTCATGTCATCTAAGTGGTCCAGTAATAAACACCAGCTCCCCCTCGAGAACACTCCATGCGTAAGATTAGGTTTTTTCTGCGTCCCTCTCTTGTGGTCCATCATGCCTCGGGCCTCCAGGATCCTCACCCCCCTGTGGTCGCCGAGATCTTCTGTAAAGCAAACCAAACACCTTTTCCTGCACCTCCCTAACTTATCATCTTTGGGACTCTTTAATCAAAAGCCTGATCCTAATTATCTTCTTGACTTATTGACTTGTATTTATATATATTCTTCAACGTTACTCATCATTTTAAAACTCTTAAAACGCTGCTTTCACGTCCCTGCATGCGTTTCCTGTCGCTTGCCTTATCTAATCATCAACATCCTGTACACAGAAGTCTCGCTGCTGCAAGGCCTCCACTCTGACCTAGAATCTCCTTTCACAAGAAAATCATTATAAGCGCCTATTCTACTAAAAGATCCAAAAAAAAACCAACCACTTTAATCAATTAAGTTTAAACATATAAGCAATTACTCCTGCATACATTTTATCACAGCTAAACGCTGCCTTGAAACAACTCCTGTGTGTTAACACTAACTTCATTTTAAAACTCACATTTCCTATGTTATAGCCTGTTTTTGGTACAGCCTTTTTATTTCATCTTGCTCCTTTGATGTAACAATACCTTCTCATTCTAGTTTATCAGACTTAACCAAAATATATGCTTTCCTTCCTTTGGTCCTTCTCTAAAGCAAGAAACTCCTATTCAGTTCCTCTTTTCTGTCACTTGTTACAGGGCCAGCTCAAGTTCAGTTAAACGCTAAATTAATTTGAGGCCTTTTGCCTGGAATCAATACTGTCATGTGTGTTTATGGACTCTATATGTCTGTAAGCGTGTGCAATCCTTCAATAACTCATATCATCCTCACAGTAGATTGGCTAATCATAGCGCTAGCCAAAGGCTCGTGACCCTCAAGAGACGAATTGAGCCACAACTCCCTTAAAGGCACAAAATGCAATATGTATAAAAAGTCATTTCTACGTATAAGCTCTCCCCTTTATCCTAAAAATAAATCTATGTAATATCTGTATGTGTGTCTTCTATTCATTAATGTAATTGTCAGTTATTTTCTCTCTTTATTTTACCTTCTTCTTGTTTACCTCTTTGTTTGTGACGTGGACATCCCTAAACCATCCTGAGTTCCGGCTTCAATTTCAACCCAATTGTACCCTCTATTCTCGCAGTCGAACTCGTCTGGGCTTCACCTTCCCACTGGCCCCTGTGCCCTTCTCTTAGTGTCCTTTGTTGTCTTGTGATCCCCAGCAAACACAGTCTGTTTCTTCTCTGTTTCTTCTCCGTTGCTCTTTTCAGTATTTTCCTTTTAGATTAAATCCCAGCCTGGCAAAATATCCCATTCAGTGTCTTTAAACAGTTATGTCACACTGTTCTTACCAGCCTGCAGTTCACCGTGCATTTTCCATCACGTGCTTTTCTTCCATGCTGCTGCTGGTATCGTCAGTGTAGTTTCAGTTGCACTGTCTTTTGCCTGCTGTTAATTCTTGAAGTCCACGATGTTCTGTCGGTCTTCATCAGGAGATTAACTGTCCTATGAGCTTCTTCTCAGGATCGGGACAAGTGGGAGGTCAAGCTGTAAAATTTTAAGCCAAAATCTGGCCTGTTTTCCTCCCAATTCTGTTAATCAATGGTTTTGTACTCAAGATTCTAGGTTGAAAGAAGTCCACCTGTATTGACACACTAAAGCATACAATTAATATCCTTTTCATTTCTTTTCTTAAAACCTCCATTTGCTTCATCTGCCTGGAGTTTAACTCGTATGTTTCTCTCTCTGTGTGCTCACTTGTCACAGTCAGTTCCTTTTATGGGCATGCAAAGTTCCTGTCACACACACCATTTCCTGTCAACCTTGCAGCTGCTCAGAACCATATTTTCTGTTTCTATCTCTCCTGTTTTGTTTTTTTTACAGGCTAATAAAACTCTTGTTTTACTAAGTCTTGATCTAAAACAATTCACCCTTATTTCACGCACACACTTCTAAATATACTAAATTCTTTGCGTTTGTCAGATCGTCTCACACACACACCGCCTTTTCTCTCACACTTCCACTTCTGCACTCACTCTACTATCAACTTTCATAGTGTTATTATTATTTATTATTTTGTACAAATCACACCCAATCACTCAAAACCTGCTACTCACAGCATTCACACACTTAAACTGTGACAAGAGTTGAGGAATATACTCACAACACGCTTTCCTAAGAGTATTTCAGACATGCCTTTCATAATCAGAAAGAGCAAGTCAAAGAAAACAATTGAAACCTCTATTAATTCTCACAGCACACTCATAGAATAGAAAAAATAAAACACACCAGCATTTATTGCTGATGAGAGGTTACTCCTAAAAGTAATATGTTAGTCTTAAATATATACAGTGCACTCACTATATTTATATATATATATATCAAAACTCAGTCAATTACTATACATCCACTACGGCAACTCAAAACTTTATTTATAGCCCTCTAATGAACATAAATGGCGTCTTAAACACACACTCAACAATGTTTGCAGCAGTATTTGTAAAACCAACTGTGGTTTAAACAGTTCACTGCTGACTAATTTGCATTTTCACACTCACACACACACAGTCTAAAAATAGCTCCAGCACTGCCTCAGACTCCTTTCACACAGAGATCTCTTATTTTATATTACAAAGACGTCTTATATTTACAACCACTGTCACATCTGTCAGCTTTAGCGCCTAAACAATTTCGACAAATTTAAGTTAACGGTCCAACCGATAAAGTCCAACTTTTTTGTGATCAATTAACCAGTATCTGTCCAACAGTTTCTGGCCTCATCTCTAAAATCCCTAACTCAATTTAAAAGCGTCAACCAACCCAAACTTTGCCTGAAGCTCTATTTTTGGCATTTCACAGCCAAGGCTTACCCCGAAGTTTTAAGTTAAAGTTACACGCCCGAAGTCCAACTTCTGCTGGCCAAAAAAGCGCAGACTACCGTTCCAAACGGTAAGGAGACTCTAACTCCTAGTTATTCTGGAGTGCCCCAAGCTCCACAGTGACCAACTGACTATCCCTCTTCGAGGACAATGCCTAAGCGTCCTTGGCATTGGCAAGCGTTACCTCTGAGCACTGCGCTTCCTATCAGTCCAACTGACGTTCTTGAATAATTTATAATACTTTGGAACAACAGTAAAACAGCCAAAAAAGTGTAAGACTGAAGCAGGTCCAACCTTATAACCAATACGGGCTCCACCCCAAACAATAACCAAATTCCCTAATATACTAAAATCACTCAGCAGTCCAACTGCTTTCCACGGTCCAACTGTATTAAATCCTTTAGCGGTCCAACCGCATTCAATCATTTTTAGCAGTCCAACTGCATTAAATCCTCAGTACTGTCATGAGATTCTCATCAAAATCAAAGCAGACATTCCCCAGTAATTTCAGTGAGTAGACTTTAATTTGTAATGTCCAATTTGGCACACTTTGGAAATAATTCAACAGGTAGTGCCTTACCTTTGGATAAGCGGCTTAGAACAACAATGAGAAAAAGAGAGCTGATTATTAGCTCATCAAAACACAAAACAAAATCACAATGAATTATCAGTTAATTTCATTTAAAATAATTCATTAAGTATTTATGTACAATTCAAATTAGTTAATTACATATTTTGTTGGTTTGTTTTCTATTTTAATTATTTTACTGACACATTTAATGAATTATTTAATGATGTATTTATTTAATTCACGTTGCTACTCCTGGCCCTGCATCGCTGTTCATAAATACATTTTATTTGTCAGCTTCACCCATCAAAGTCAGGGGGCGGGGTTAATGCTGATCAAGTCAACACCATTGCTTTGGTCTGGTGGGCGTTCTTTTAGTGGGCTTTTCTCAATACTAAGTAGGCCTACACACCAGGGTTTGGACATGTGTGGACCCAAACTATACTTTTACCCTTTTTTGTGTGTCACCAAATACACTTTAATATTTTCTAGACAAGAATGTAGTGGCGTAATCTTTAACCTCTTTTGGCTCCAAACAGAAGTGACAGACTTGAGCAGGGTTCATTTAAAGGCTGACAGAAGTGGAGTGGTGACGGGGAGATGTTTGACAGGACAGTGTTTCAGCCTCCACAGGTTCATGTTGTGCTCCATCAGTCAGTGAAGATGAAGTCAGTGCTGATGAGGCTGTAGAGTGTGTGAGGGATGTGAATGAGGATGATGAAGATCTGATGATAGCAGATAAAAACAGGCTGCAGAGACTTTGAGCCATACAGGGCACACAGTGTGTGTACAGAACAGCTGAAATCATTATGGAGGCCTCACTGGAATATGGAAGCATCACAGTACAGCTTCAGTGAAGCATTAAAGTCTCTGATATGAGATGAGAAATGAAGCAGCCAGAGCTTTTTCATGAGTGGAAACCCACTGTGACTGTGAGCTGCTGCTACAGCCTCCAGATTAGCCAGCAGCTCATCCTGCTCAACATTTTCTCACCAACTTTAATGGAAGTGTGATGTTTTCAGCTGGAGTGATGGTCAGGGTGGCCTCCCTCTCCTTTTCTTCTCCTCTTCCTCTTTCATTTGTAAAGCCACTTCTGCTGCTTTCATTCATTTGGAAGTCCTGTAGCTGAGTTTGGGAGAGACTAACAGCCTCGGCAGCAGAGGGGAGAAAGGCTGTAACACCACCACTTTACTCTGTTCTACCTGTCACATCATTTTATCAGGAAACAAATATGCTCATGTTTTTACTATGTTTGTCTTGAAGATGTAAGAAGATCACATGGTGCTTTTTCTTATTGTGTTGGTTTGTTTGCTGTCTCTTGGATGGAGCCCAGCTGTGCGTGGCCCCTGGGCCTGTGGTCAGAGTGTGTGCTGGATAATCCGGCCCAGGATGAGGCCAAACTGACATGGGATGAAATGTCTGTCACATAATTGAGCTTAGTGCAGTTTCATTTCTGCACAATTTAAAAACAACCAAAACTTTGTTCTGTCTTTTCTATGTTATACTGTAGACTTTCTTTGATACTGTGTCCAAAAGGAGCAGCTTTTACTTTGAAGGGGAGGCGTCTCTGTTTCCTCTTCAGGTTGGATGATGGAAGCAAATTAGTAGCTGTGTCCCAAAACGTCGGCTGCATCCTCCAGAGGCTGCATTTGAAGGCCGATTACGTCACAGCCAGGCGATGAAGGCTGTCCGTATTTGTCGACTCCTTCAAATGTGCCCGACAAATGCGTCCTTCATTTCCCCGAATTTGAAGGATTCGTCGGGTGTGTCCTTCGTGGCCCACCATATCCCAGAATTCATAGCGCGGCCCAGCCAAATTTCAGCTGCCAACAATGGCGGCAGCTACTAAGTTTTCAAATTACTCTTATTAATCTTTCTGGGTCACAAAATAAACTTAACATATTTTCAGGCGAGAAAGTAGCTGTGTAAACTTCAAATATCTGCTTGGTTTATCAAGACATCGCATATTTGCAAAAGTGTGCCGACGTTTTCGGAGACGTCTGTTACCCACCCGCTCGCTAGCAAGCCGGGGGGTTCAATGGTCACTCCAGCCGGCGAGAGCAGCGGACGCCCGGCTTCATCGTTTTCAGACCCCGCTCTTTCACTACTCAGGTGAAACATGATATATAAGTCACCCGGATAACTTAAAAATGTAATTGTTTGCCTTTTTTCTGTGTTTTATTTGTTCCGGAGTAAATCGGTTTGGCTGAGATCAAAGTTCCTCCGGGATTTTCACACAGCTGAATAAACGTTAAACAGGAAACTGATTAAACAGAAGTGTGAGACGGTCGAGAGTTTACGCCAGTGTCCTGTTATATTTTAGATAGCAAGGAGCAGACGGCCGAGTTTATTAAACTCCACCGACACAGCGGTGATGCAAATCTGAAGGCTAGACCGTCCCATTTCACAGCCTCGCACTTCCAGCCTTTTCGGTCTTTGAAGGACCCGGCCCACGTAGACCGCGAATACCGGGTCCTCCGAAGGATGCAGCCGACGTTTTGGGACACAGCTAGTGTGTGATGTTCTTTCAGTGTTGCACTTTGTAGACGCTCCCTGAGCACTGGTCTCACAGCCAGCTGCACATAGAGACCAGTGTTGTTAGTCCAGGTCAGAAGATGACTTGTTGGAATGAAAATGAGCTTGTAGTTTGTCTGCTTTAATAATGTGACTGGAAAAAGGTGTTGGACTTCAAATATGTCCATTTCTTTCACACTTCACCTTTAAAAGTGAAGCCTTGTGGTTCCTGGAAGGAAAAACACGACTTTTTCAAGTCTTTGTCCTGTTTTTATGAGAAATGTACGACTTTAATGTGAAACATTCAGAGTTTTTTCTCTTGTTGTGTTTGTTTGAAGCTGCTTCCTGTTGGCTTCAGCTGTTTGGAGTTTCCATTTTCTAAACTTCTACATTCTGAACCTTCTTCAGCTCTGAACAGATGATGAAACACTGAATGATTTCAAGCTCACACTTTGTCTAATAAACTTACATCTTTCATTCTTTATACAGATTGAGGGACTGTGGTTTGTCAGAGATCAGCTGTGATTATCTGGCAGCAGCACTGAAGTCCAACCCCTCCCATCTGAGACAGCTGGACCTGAGCTCCAACAACAAGCTGCAGGATTCAGGAGTGAAGCATCTGTGTGGTTTCCTGGAGAGTCCAGGATGTGGACTTGAAACTCTGAGGTCAGTCAGCATGTTTTAGTTGTGCTGAGATGAATATGATGTGAAAGTTGTGCTGACACTAAACTGCAGACATCAGGCTGATATTATACTGATCCACACTGAGGATCTTCATGGTAAAGTCTGTTTTCTTCTTCTCTGGTTTAGTCCATTGACTGCAGCAGAACAATGTTCACATTTCAAACAGTGAGACTCAACGTATGGCCCGCGGCCCACACGCGGCCTGCCCACCTTTCCTGATTCAGAGAGAGGGGACCCTGATTAACTGTGTAGTGTTCTTCCTCACAGTTCTAAGTATCAGACACAACAATGAATAATCCACAGCTGACTGTCTTTAGCAGGTCAAAGGTCACGGCACACAGCAGACAGTGGGAAATATTATAACTCTGATCATTTATCAGCACATATCCATATGTATAAAAACAAAGCTGACACTGTGAGACTTGATCAGAGGTGTGATCATCACAGCAGAGGCCTTTGTGTCAAAGTCACTGAGGATCAAACAGAAACACATGAAGCAGATTTTCCTGTTCTGGCTTTTTATAGCAGATAACCTTCAAAATATTCTGCAGTCCATCAAAAACTGAAGCAAACCATGAATCAACATGTGAACATGAGCTGATGCTGCTGAAGTGAAGCAAAGTTACAGAGGTTTGATTACAGACACAGCTGAGAGTTTGTAATCTGTCATCATTTTAAAAGGTTTACATTTCTTCAGTATATCCACATTTGCAGCTGCTACCTCAACCTCCACTTGTCCAACACAACTGCTGTCCACTGCCTCCATGACATTGTGATTTTGCTGTTGGTCTTCTGTCAGATCTTCATCAATCACTTCTGCACGGGGCACACCTTCAGACTCTGCAGCTGCATAACGAAAGCCTTTAAGATAAAATTAGACATAAGGTAAATGTACACCAATATTCCAATGACAGGTGTGTGATTCATCTGGAAGTTATGTGCGGATTAGTGTACAGTGATAGCAATTTAGTATGTTTTTAGAGGGGGGGGGGGGGTTGTTTACCTCCGATGGGTGCTCTTTTTCGCTTCCGTTGCGTACGCCTTGAGTGCCGGTCCGAGTCTGATACAGGTATGTCGTCATGCCCCATGTGCAGTGTTGGTTCCCAGTCTGGATTTGTTACATCCATTTCATATGCTGGTTTGCCTGCAATAATGCCAAATCATAAGCTACTCAGTCGACATGATGTGGTTCTGCAGCATCACACATTAGCCTGTTTTATCTCATTATCTATGACCTCAGCACGTTGAAAATAACACTAAAAGCCTTTCAAGAGTGATATGAATTAATTTAGAACTCACCGGAAAGAAAATGCCGTGAGCAAACCAACAAAAAGCTGGGGATTGCAGAGAACTCGATATCCGCTCGTCTCACCGCTGCAATCCAAGCCTGACGTCTTTGTTTAGTAATATCGGATACATGGGATCCCTCACGTTGCCTCCAGGATGGAAAACGATGAAAAGAGAGCCCGTTATCCAGCTTCTTGCCTTCACGATCGTGTGATCTAACGTTGCAACCGACAACACAACACGTACGATCCATAGCTGAAATGGTATCCTTTGGCTGGCCTACTGTCATGGCGGAAGGGGGCATGGCCCATCTCCCGTGACATCACGCTCCAAAGCCCTATAGGTGGGAAAATGTACCATGTCGACCAATCAAAAATGATATGGAAACATGACATTTGGTTGTTTAGCAAAAGGGGGAAGTTTTAGGAGTGACCGGCAAGAGAGAGCGAGTGAGCGAAAGAGAGAGAGAGTTTTGATACGTGAGAGATTTGTGACGTTTACCGTGTTTGGTCTCAAGTTAGTTTGTTGTCTTGTGTATTTAGTGTGTAGCTGTTGTTTTGTTTTGTGTGTCAGTTCTACTAGTGATCGTCACAGTTGCTGCCTTAAAGCCAACAAAGGCAGATTGCAGTGTAAACGCTGAGTGACACACCTGCTGTCAGACCTGCAGGTTTATCCCTGTGCTGTTCTCATATGTGTTAGAGTGACACAAACTATTGTTTGACACCTGATTGTTCTGTAAATAGTTTGAAATGATTATATGAAAAACGTCTGAGCCTTGGCTGCATTTTTTGGTAAATAGTACCATATAACTTTGTTGTTTGCAAAACGTGTGCGTATTTTTAAAAATGTACAATCTCTATTTGCATTTCAAGTTATGAAGATGATTCGTTAAACATGTGTGTGGTTTTTACAGTCAAAATATCACTTTCTACTTGTATTTTAAATTTTGTCTGAATTTAGATAAATTGTGCTGATACAGTTGGTCAAAATGAGAAAATAACAGATTGGCAAGATAAACTGTTTTTAAAGGTAAAGTATAGAGGCCACATCAAAAGTAGTCAAGAAGGGTTAAAGGCTAAAAGCAAAGTTGTCACCAAGTACTGTTTATATTTGTGTGTATTGCTGCAGCTTTTTTGAGTATTAATTTGGTGCCTTTGTGTGAAATAATGGTATTGTGAGTGATCCATATAGTCACAAAGAATAGCCACTTGTTTCTGTGCTACCAAAGTTCCCCGGCTTTCATTCAAAATGTGTTTATCGTCAGCACCTGCACATTAAACTACTTAAACATTATAAATGTCTTCAAGCTCACACTGAGGCCTGTGGGGTACTATCAGCCACTGAGACAGTACACACATTTATATGTGTTTGTATATGAATATTTCATACTTTAAGACTGCCTGTTTATTTAAGGGAGATGAACAAAATACATTGGAATTGTACAAAATAATATCATGGATGATAAATTAAATAGATTTTAAGTAGATGCTTGTGCATTCTTAAAGTCTTATATGTTGAACTGAACTATGTGATCTGTTCAAAGCCTTAATCTTAATTTGAAGTGAAATGTGCATTTTGAGTTTATACACTATGTATATAAGGCGACCGTTTCCTTTTGCAGTATTTTTGTGTGGTGTACTTTTCTATGTCTTAACAAAAGGGGAACAAAGGTGTTTAAGTTCACCTAGGATGATGTGTTTTAATTTTCACATGGTCTTGCTTGAATTTGACCCTGACAAAGGCGTATGAACTCTGTCAGCTGTTTGGAGTTTCCATTTTCTAAACTTCTACATTCTGAACCTTCTTCAGCTCTGAACAGATGATGAAACACTGAATGATTTCAAGCTCACACTTTGTCTAATAAACTTACATCTTTCATTCTTTATACAGATTGAGTGTCTGTGGTTTGTCAGAGATCAGCTGTGATTATCTGGCAGCAGCACTGAAGTCCAACCCCTCCCATCTGAGACAGCTGGACCTGACCAGGAACAACAAGCTGCAGGATTCAGGAGTGAAGCATCTGTGTGGTTTCCTGGAGAGTCCAGGATGTGGACTTGAAACTCTGAGGTCAGTCAGCATGTTTTAGTTGTGCTGAGATGAATATGATGTGAAAGTTGTGCTGACACTAAACTGCAGACATCAGGCTGATATTATACTGATCCACACTGAGGATCTTCATGGTAAAGTCTGTTTTCTTCTTCTCTGGTTTAGTCCATTGACTGCAGCAGAACAATGTTCACATTTCAAACCTTCAAAGAAGAAGAAAAATCCTCCACTGGATAATTCACTGTGAAACTCTCCAACTCTTCATTCCACCTTAAAGTCTGTCTGACACTGAAATCCAAAGCAAAATGTGCGTTTGCTTTACAGACAGCAGTCCAACACAAACATACACACATCATCCAAAACACAGTCCAACATCCAAATCTCCTCCACTGCCAGCATGAATGATGGGAAAGAGAAGGAGGAACACTCTGACATTCAGGGTTAGAATGAGTTTCATGAAGCAGACTGTGAAGATCAAAGCTGCATTAGAAAGCTTACATGAATGAATGAGTGGACAGAAGTGGACAGAGATCATCTGAAGCACTTCAAAGGCTTTAAATCAGCACATTTCTCTTTATTCTTTATCAACTTTGTTAGTTTCTCTCAGTTTTCTGTGGAATGAAGCTAACAGCAGGCTAATAAGATGCTGACCAATAGGTTTCTATTAAAGGTTGTAATTTGTATATGAAAAAGTGCTTTGGCTCAGCAGGGATCAGCTTACAGGTAGAATACAGCTGCTGGATGGGATTAGCATGTCATAGCTATCTACCAAACTGCTAACTGGGGGATTTCAGGCCATCTATGGATCATTTTTGCTAACTGTTTATTCAGCTTAGGCTCACAGGGCTGCAGCCTGTGCCCTAGCTGTCATAGGGCAAGAGGCGTGGTCCACCTGCACAGGTGAGCAGTCCATCACAGGGCCAACAGAGAGAGACAGAGAAGCACTCTCTCACATCCACACCTACAGCCAATTTAGAAGCACCAATGAACCTAAGCAGCATTTCATTGGACTGTGGGAGAACATCCAACCTCCACAGAAAGGCCAACAAGCTTCAACCTACAACCTTCTTGCTTTAAGGCACTAGTGCGAACCACTTTTCCCCATTTCAGCCCAAATCCTGCATCTTCCTGTTTCTGACTCCAGGCCAGCTCCACTAACACTTTCTCATCAGACACTGCCACCTAGTGGAGGAAGTCTTAGTTCCATTTGAAGCTTCAGATTACAGTTAGTTCCTTTACAAAGAGGTGGAGGTGGTGGGGCCACAGCACCATCATCACTGAGTGCCATAGGACACTTAACCTTTGTTTCCATATGCTGGGAACTTCCTGTTGTTCCAAGGAGGACTGGAAAATGTGTGAAGATCTCCCAGTCAGTTCCTCACAGCACACTTCAATCATTTCCCTCCCACAGCATCAGGACCAGGGCTTTTTCTCTCTTTGGTCCCACTAAGAGATTTCCACACAAACACCTCATCAGTGGGACTCTCAGAGCTACCAGCCCTTTGCTACAATCACAAAGCTCTTCATTGAAATCAATGATATCAAAGCTGGAATCCAATGAGTCCAAGTCTTCTGCTGATTCAGCATCACATTCATCTTTGCTCCTTGTTCTGCATCCCCACCATGGACTTCATTCCTTTCCAAGCCAGCCTTGAGTGTCCTTTATTCAGCTCATCCTCTGCTTTACTTTTACACCTGATTTTAGCTGCTTTATCTCTCTTTCAACAAGTTTCTGTGCCTCAATCTTTTTCTTCTCTCCCTCATAACAAGACAGCTTCTTCTGCCTGAGAACATGTTGGAGTGATTTACTAATCCAGGGCTGCTTATTGGGGAAAATACTTCCTGTTTCCAAAGTAATCCCCATTTTTCCCAGAAAGAAATGTAAGTAGAAATCGATGATCTAAGTGAGAACATGAGCCTTTAAAAAGTCCCAGTGGGTGCAGTCAAAGCAGTCCCTCAGTCCCAGTATAGAGTCTTTGGTCCAGACTGGAACAACTGTGTGCCCAGTTTGAGCTCTCTTCAGTGCTGTGATCTGACAGACCCAGAGGGGCCATCACATCACATTTAGAAGCTCCCCTAATGGAGCCACAACACATGTCCAATACTTAGTCTGTCTTGTTGGACCAACTGGAAGAAATGATTCAAGGACTTAGTCACAGAACAGAGATTCAAATCTCCAAAATCCAACTGGCTGCATCAGGACATATAGTCTGAAACTCTGCACAGTTTCCTGTTTGAAGCTGCTTCCTGTTGGCTTCAGCTGTTTGGAGTTTCCATTTTCTAAACTTCTACATTCTGAACCTTCTTCAGCTCTGAACAGATGATGAAACACTGAATGATTTCAAGCTCACACTTTGTCTAATAAACTTACATCTTTCATTCTTTATACAGATTGAGTTTCTGTGGTTTGTCAAAGATCAGCTGTGATTATCTGGCAGCAGCACTGAAGTCAAACCCCTCCCATCTGAGAGTGCTGGACCTGAGAGGAAACAACCTGAAGGATCCAGATGTGAAGCAGCTGTCTGATCTTAAGCAGAGTCCAGACTACAGACTGGAGACTCTGAGGTCAGTAGAGTGATGGAGTGAGTGGGTGGTGCTGTCAGCAGTATTGTACTAAACACAGTCAGTATGAAACAAAGATCCAGTGTTTCCTGTAAAGCTGCAGCTTCTCAGTGAAGCTGTGAGAGGAGAATGGTGACAGGCTTCAGGATTGGACACAAACACTTCCTGTTTCTGACACAATGTAGAGTCCAGCATCATCCCCGTGTGTACCTCTGGATCTGACAGAGGATCATCAGTGTATCTGGACTGCTCTGCTGCTGCTCTGTCCTTCTACAGTCTCTGCACAGTCTCTGTCTGACTCTGGCTTCAGACCCTCCTGGATCAAACTCACCTGGAAAGACTTTCAAACATCACTCAATAGATTTGAATACAGAATATATTTGATATATACTGTAGATGTACTGTAGAGTTGCAGTTTGTCACTTGTAAATACAGTCTGTGAGCAGCTGTGAGCTGAAAGATCTTTCTAGAAACAGGAAATGTTTTCACTCTTCTGTTGCTTTTTCATATATTTCCACAACATTAATATTGATCCCACCTGTCTCACCTGTTTCATGCTTTTATACATAATAACAGGACACGTGTGATCTGAGCGCTGCTGTGGTTGCTGTGCTGCACGTCTTCATTTAGATAACAGAGACATCTAGTGGTTCAGAGGGAGAACTGCAGGAGGTGGAGCTGTGTTTTAGCATGGAAAACTTTTTATCTTTTAGGCGCAGATACAAATATGACAAGTATCAGTGTAAGATACAAAAGGTCACATCAGTCAGCAGAGGGAACAGTGATCACACAGCAATGTAAGAATAGAAACATAACAGTGAATCTGGACATGTATACAGATGGAAGCAAACAAACAGGATGTAACACTACATTAAAGCCACAAATGAGAAGAAAACAAACACAAAGGAAAATATATTTGATCTCAGGAATCCAAATCAGATGCTTTAGAGCAGGGGTCGGCAACCCTGGGCACGCGTGTCACAGCTGCCACGTGAAGGATTAACTGATGGCACGACCATAGCTGGACTGGCCATCGGGCATACTGATGGTGATTTTTCGTTTTTAATGGGCCGATGATGTTTTTTTATTTTTTTGTAACGGTATAAACGATGGAAGGTGGCGGATTGTCCGGATGCTGGTCGATGTGTAAAAATAAGTCAGTTGTTTGGTGGTGGCTATGGCGGAGCTTCCACAGAGGCAGCAGGTGGATGAGGGAAAGGGGAGGCAGGAGGAGCAGAGACCCGAGGCGGCCGCCGGTCCGAGTGTCAGGTGAACTGAACTTCAGGTAAGAAGTTATGACCTGCAGTCTGTCTGGGTCAGATATAAACCAAGTTTAGGTGGAGTTTATTTTCCTTGTGCTGACGTTTTACAGTCAGTTACAATAACTCATACTGTGTACTAGCTAGCATGACGGAGTTTCTATACAGCTGGGTGGTGCTATGATGTTACTGATAGTGAACTTTACAGTGGCTGCAAAAGTATTCGGCCCCCTTGAACTTTCCCACATTTTGTCACATTACAGCACAAACATGAATCAGTTTTATTGGAATTCCACGTGAAAGACCAACACAAAGTGGAACGGAAATCATACATGATTCCAAACATTTTTTACAATAAATAACTGCAAAGTGGGGTGTGCGTAATTATTCTGTCATGGAAAAACACACTGCCATCAACTGTTTTGTTTTTGTCAAAATCACTGTAATATAATCACTGTACCTTTATATACATGTGACTTATATTAATGCTGCTGCCCTCTTGTGGCTAAAGTGTAATTATGTTCTTGTTATTAGGGAAAACATTTGAGAGTAACATGAAAAATGAGTCAGCACTTTGGCTTCAGCTTAAGAAATCCTCATTTTTATGTCATCAGTTATAGTTGCATGTATTCATTATCATAATTTAACCTTTAATATTGATGTTTTAAATAGATTTTGAGTAAATTAGCAATTTTATGGTATTTTATGGTTGTATTAAATTAATACATCACTAATGAATTAATTATTTCAGTAATTAATTTAAAAATGTACATAGTCAATTAAATAAATATATTAATAATAGATTATCCATTAATTTCATTTAAAATGTTTCATTATTTGTTTATATACAATTCAAATTAGTTAATTACATATTTAATCAATTATTGGTTTGTTTTCTATTTTAATTATTTTACTGACACATTTAATGAATTATTTAATGATGTATTTATTTAATTCACGTTGCTACTCCTGGCCCTGCATCGCTGTTCATAAATACATTTTATTTGTCAGCTTCACCCATCAAAGTCAGGGGGCGGGGTTAATGCTGATCAAGTCAAAACCATTGCTTTGGTCTGGTGGGCGTTCTTTTAGTGGGCTTTTCTGTCACGGCCTGCGTGGCAGACTATGATGAGGGGAAGGACGACCCAAATGCTGGACTCTTTGATGAGGTCAGTGCGTTTATTTACAGTGATGCTAAATAATCCAAACAACAATAAATCCCCAGTGCGTTCCCGACTCTGACATGTCCTCTTGCCAGTGTTAGTGTTCTTTGTCTCCGCTCCTCAGTGTCTGAGCACCCCGTGCTCGCTGCCCTCTCGTCTCCACACTCCTCCTGGGGAATAACAAAGAGGCAGCCGTCAGCAACACCACAATGCGGCAGACTAACCTTAACTAACGCGCCAAGAGACTAACGTGAAGTTACGCAATGATCCAGCATCGGAGAGAGCTCCACCACACTCCTAAGTAGCTCCTCTGACGAGGCTTGATCAGCTGCAGGTGTGAGTAATTCTCCTCCGCAGGTGTGGCCAGGCTCCTGGCTGACACACCCACACACACACCTAGATACACAAACATGGAAACAGGAGACAGCAGCACCAAAAACACACATGTCCATAACTTCTTACAGGCCCTGGGTCACCCAGACCCCGGTCCCATGACAATTCCTCAAAACTAAGTAGGCCTACACACCAGGGTTTGGACATGTGTGGACCCAAACTATACTTAAACTTTACCCTTTTTTGTGTGTCACCAAATACACTTTAATATCTTCTAGACAAGAATGTAGTGGCACAATCTTTAACCTCCTAAGACCCAAACTCCTCCGTGCCATTCATTTTTAATTTCTCTTTGATATTTGGGCTGATTGGGACCTGATGAATGTAAAAACAAAGAATTACCACATTTTTTGTTTCTGAGAAAAATGAGAGCCACATATGAGGATATTTGTCTAAAATTTCGATAGCACAGTGGCAGTATAACGTCCTTGTGAGTGGATATCAGGCCCTTGTAGAGCAAAATGTAGTATTTTGGTCTAAACAACCCAAATTGTGATGTCCACATATGTGGATGCCAGGTCCTAGGAGGTTAAATATCTGCTCACTTTGTCAAAATGAACCTAATCATCTCTGATGAGTTCAGTGATGTCTGCCAGCTCACCTTGCAAGTGGTCGAGCTTATACCGCCGACAACGCGGCCACAACTTGTAAACCCCCTGCTGACTATCACCTCTGGAGTTATTTATGTTAGTTTCAACTGTTCCTGCAGAAAGTAAGCACGTGTTACTGATAAAAAGTCCAATAGAAGCAAAGTCTAAACTTTGAAAACAAAAAACAAAAACCTGTCTGATTAAGATCTGATCTTTGGGGAGTTTCAATAAGCAGTGTGACCCGTGTATATGCATCAGGGGTGGTTTTGATTATCGATTTATCGATTAAAATCGATTCTGGCTTGGATAACGTGATATCGATTCATTAAAATCCTGAATCGATTTTTAATATAAATTTATTTTGGCCAAAACGCCAGAATCTCAGGTTAAACCTCCCAAAGTTTCAACAACCACCAAACAGCTAAAACAGTAAATGAGAGCAGGAACACGGATTCTGCACAAAGACGTAAACACAAAGCGCGGAGCCGCCGACGCATCAGAATCAGTGAGATGTGACTTTCTCACCTGACGGCACGGACACGAGCTGAAAGCCGACAGCTCGCTGATTCTGATGTTTCCGCGCTTTGTGTTTACGCCCTTTTTGCGCTGATTCTGAAGCTGCAGGTTTGATGTCTCTCCAAACAATATTGAGTAAACCAGCAGCAAAAGAAGCTCCAAACTACGCTTCACATAAACATCGTCATGAATTCCCTCTGATTGTTTTGCTGCCACCAGGATAAAATCACACTTCATGCACAGCTCTCTCTCTCTCTCTCTCTCTCTCTCTCTCTCTCTCTCTCTCTCTCTCTCTGTACTTCAAGAACAGTTTCCCGTCTAAAAATCTGTTTTCTGCATTATTCGCTTGCTTGTTACGCACAAGTCTACCGTTCTTACAGCCTGTCGGCCGCTGTTTTTTTTTCTTTTACTTACTTCTGAAAACAAAGCCTCATTTCTGCCGTTCAACACTGAACAAATTTAAACTTTTTAAAATGATGCAAAATTGCAAAACGCTCAGCTGTGTCTGTAATCAAACCTCTGTAACTTTGCTCTGCTTCACGTCAGCAGCATCAGGTAATGTTCATATGTTCATTAATGGTTTTCTTTTGTTTTTGATGTACTGCAGAATATTTGTATAAAATCCCAGACCAGGAAAACCTTCATGTTTTTCTGTTTGATCCTCAGCTACTTTGACACAAAGGCCTCTGCTGTGATGCTCACACCTTTGATAAAGTCTGGCAAGTGTCAGATTTCTTTTTATAGATATAAAAATATAGAAATGTTCTGATGCATGTAGTAACTGTTAGCTTTAACTGTACAAGGCTTGTTAGACATAATGAAACACATCGTACAGATTTCTGGATGTTAGACTATAATTTTTATAATGATTATTAATCTTGAGTCTAAAAAGTCAGTCAAGTATATCCAGGATATCTTTCTGTTAACTGGATTCACTGACACTAACACTGGGACCAGGATAAGCGGTCGCATGAAGCTGGTTATCAGCTGACAATCTTATGATTTAATTAATTTAATTAAGTTATTTAATTTTTCTAATTTTTCCTCTACATTTCCCCTGAAATGAAGGGATTGTGTCAAACATGCTTTAGTTCCTCACATTCTTCTGCATCTCTTTGTTCAACCCCCTGAATTAAAGCTGAAAGTCTGCACTTCAAACACATCTGAGTTGTTGCATTTAAAATAGATTTTAGTGTATGTACAGAACCAAAATCAGAAACTAAGTTCTCTCTGTCCAGATATTTATGGACCTAACTGTATAATCTATACAGCACGTAAAAAATGCTGTAAATAAAGAAGTCTGTGAAAATGTGGCGCTTAAGGTCAATTTAAACTGAAGTGATATAATCTTCTCCCCACAGTTTGAGTTTGTAATGTCTCAGCTGCAGACAGACTATGATATTAATATTATTAGTTATTAATATTATTAGTTATAAAGGACACCTTCCTGCCTTTAGTCTTATTCATGATGATTATTAGTCGTCTTCTAATGTCCACAAGTCTGTATGATGTGTTTCATAGGTTCTAACAAGCCTTTTAAACTTAAGTTACTGCATTGCTGAAACACCAACATCTGCTTATTGAACAAAACAAAAACAACCAAAAGACCACACATCTGATTTCATTTTTATTTTAATAGACTTCCAAAGATTATACCAGATAACTGGCCTCAGAATATAATTGAATAAACATGTTTAAAAACAATAACCTAATCCTGTCTTGACAGGCTGAGCTCTTCAGTATCCACCAACAGCATCGTCATGCTGAGTCAGACGTTTCTGCTCCTGCTGGAAATACTCTTCCTCTTTCCACATTGTACCAAATGTTTTTAAATGGCCTGGCCTGCATTTTTGTATAGCGCTTTTCTAGTCCCTAAGGACCCCAAAGCGCTTCACACTACATTCAGTCATTCACCCATTCACACACACATTCACACACTGGCGATGGCAAGCTACATTGTAGCCACAGCTGCCCTGGGGCGCACTGACAGAGGCGAGGCTGCCAGACACTGGCGCCACCGGGCCCTCTGACCACCACCAGTAGGCAAACATGGGGTTAGTATCTTGCCCAAGGATATTTGGCATGCAGCCAGGAGGCAGCCTGGGATCGAACCACCGACCTTCTGATTAGTGGCTGACCTGCTCTGCCACCTGAGCTACAGCCACCCCGAAAATGTTAGTTTCAATTTAAAATTAAAGATTAAAAAAGTGTAACACATATAAACATCAGATAATTAAGACAAGCGAATGGTTCAGTTCCACATGTGCTCCGCTGACACATTAAACTTCAGTAAAATGATGCAGTTATGAAACAACTTTAATCTAAAACAAACTGATTTGCTCAGGAGCAAAAACAGTGAAGTCAGTGACTGTAAGTGAGTGAGCTGTGCTGGTGACTGGATATCAGATTTCCAGTCATTAGAGCAGATAAGTGGCAGAACTATATTACTGAGGTACAAGTTTACTTATTTAATTCATGTCTGTCAATAAATCTATTTAATTTAAATGCAAATAGCCCAAATCCTGATTAAAGCATCAGGTTCACTTATAAAGTATTCTGTAGTTATCTTAGTGTCCATCGCCCTTCCCAACATGGGAATAAAGCAGCTGTGAGAGAATTAAACATGAATGAATCAATGGTACGGAAGTGGAGGAAGCAAGAAGAATGAGCTGAGTAAAGTTTGACTTATGCGACATTTTTGTTTCGCTTAATGCGCCTTATAATCCAGTGAGCCTCATGGTCTGTAAAATATGGTGCATTTGCAAAAGTGCACAATATTGGAACTAAACTATTTTATATTGACAAACAGCGGCCCGCATTAAACTGTGACTGTCACCAGGTAATGTGGGCGTGTTTGCTGAATAAGCAGCAGGTGTTAAACAGCTGACAGGTGAACAGGATGCATGCAGGTAAACTCGAGGGCCCTTCGAGCTGATCGGTGGTGTCGTGAGGAGAATTTCAGCTCATTATTCATGTTACAGAAACACAGAGGTACGAGACCAGGCAGAAGACTTTCTGATTATTTGTTTTTAGTTAAAATAATTCCATTGTTGTCTAGTGATGGTGTGGTAAAGCTCTGCGAATGTGTCCAATTTTTCCAGCTTTGTTGCTTCACCCAAAGGCAGATCACACAAAGTTTAACTGCTTATTATGAAGAACTGACATCTGCTGGTCATTTAATGTTCAGCAGCACTGCTGTGAG
The DNA here is from genome assembly GCF_057382185.1 of Mchenga conophoros. Classification (NCBI taxonomy): domain Eukaryota; kingdom Metazoa; phylum Chordata; class Actinopteri; order Cichliformes; family Cichlidae; genus Mchenga; species Mchenga conophoros. The sequence continues at coordinate 21,425,914 of NC_140528.1, read as the reverse complement.
AATACCTGTAGGACACATACCAGTGGATATGTGAGCACATGCACAGCTGCAGGGCTAGAAGGGCCCAAATGAATTAAATAAATAGATTCTTAAATAATTAATTAAATGTGTCAATAAGTGATTAATTACATTTATTTAAAAATCATTAAATTTTTAATTTATTGTAAATGTTGGAAATGAAATTATTTGGCATTAAATCAATGATGTATATATTTAATAAGTATTTTGAACTTAGATTCCTGTCAACTCACAATCGACACAAACACAGTGAACACAAAGCTCCAGCTGTCTGACTACAACAGGACCATGTACAACAACAGGACCACTGTATATACTATGGGCACCATGATGCCCATAGTATATACAGTATTCTGAAGAAGGTCTAAAATGTCACTGTGTGTGCGTGCATGTGTGTGTTTTATTTAGATGGATTTTTTTAAATTATTACTCATGATATAACATTGTCCAGACATGCCTGGTAAGGACATGAGGAGGAAACAGTAGGAGCTGTGTGAGGCTACTAAAGGCAGGGCTATAACATTTTTCTGTCATCATTTTATTATAGATTAAGTGCAAGAGTTGTTAGGTGTGGATAATTAGATTATAGTTTATTGCAATAGCAAGTTGTGCCTTGTTCTCACATAGACAGCAAGTGGAGAGTGATATATGAAATGATGGGAAGGAAGGAAGAAGAGAAGCAAAGAGTGATTCACAGGCAGAGCCTAAATTATTTCTCACAGTTTTTTGTTGCCTTATGGTTCCAAGCGCTGTCACCAATCTTTGCATTTTGTTATTATCTCATGACCCTTGTTTAATCAGCTACCATCTCTCCTATGGACTCTTTAATGTTTACAGTCTCAGATCAACACAGCCCTGCCCTTCCCATATTAGATTCTTGATGAATGTGTGTTGTTGTTATTCAGCCTGGTTCAATGTGCCCCTTTTTAACTTTGAGCACCCGCCCCTTTAAACCTCTCTGCACGTCCCTGGTGTCCAACCACCTGGCAGGGCCACACCCACCAGGCCTGAAGGTGCCTGTAAACAGGTGCTCTCAGAAACTCCGGCATCCACACACAAACACAGATATACAGTGGGGCAAAAAAGTATTTAGTCAGCCACCGATTGTGCAAGTTCCCCCACTTAAAATGATGACAGAGGTCAGTAATTTGCACCAGAGGTACACTTCAACTGTGAGAGACAGAATGTGAAAAAAAAATCCATGAATCCACATGGTAGGATTTGTAAAGAATTTATTCGTAAATCAGGGTGGAAAATAAGTATTTGGTCACCTCAAACAAGGAAAATCTCTGGCTCTCACAGACCTGTAACGTCTTCTGTAAGAAGCTTTTCTGTCCCCCACTCGTTACCTGTATGAATGGCACCTGTTTGAACTCATCATCTGTATAAAAGACACCTGTCCACAGCCTCAAACAGTCAGACTCCAAACTCCGCCATGACCAAGACCAAAGAGCTTTCGAAGGACACCAGGAAATGTATTGTAGACCTGCACCAGACTGGGAAGAGTGAATCTACAATAGGCAAGCAGCTTGGTGTGAAAAAATCAACTGTGGGAGCAATCATCAGAAAATGGAAGACATACAAGACCACTGATAATCTCCCTCGATCTGGGGCTCCACGCAAGATCTCATCCCGTGGGGTCAAAATGATCATGAGAACGGTGAGCAAAGATCCCAGAACCACACGGGGGGACCTGGTGAATGAGCTGCAGAGAGCTGGGACCAAAGTAACAAAGGTCACCATCAGTAACACACTACAACGGCAGGGAATCAAATCCCGCAGTGCCAGACGTGTTCCGCTGCTGAAGCCAGTGCATGTCCAGGCCCGTCTGAAGTTTGCCAGAGAGCACATGGATGATACAGCAGAGGATTGGGAGAATTGGAAGGAATTGGAAAGAATTGTGGAGAACACAAGGTCCCTCAGGGTCTCATTGTAAATTTCGACGAAGCTCGCTGTGAACGTGAACTGTGAACTGTGAAGTGAGTGGGGGTTAATGCCCCACACTCTTTTCTGTCACTGCTTTGAATGCACAGACTGGTCTTAATGTTGATCTTTGTAATCTTCAGTGTTACGACCCGGCTCAAAAGCCGCAACATAAAAACCGAGATGAATAGCAGAGTGTGGGTGAGAAGAGGTTTCATCCTAAAATGGAAAACCAGGTTGGCTAAAATGGCTGGTGCCACCAAGGCAAAGACTAGTGCACTGCCGGGAAGCTTGCCTCAGGTATGCTTTTATCCACACCTGACTAGGTGTGGCCAATTAGCACCAGCTGAAAACACTGAGACGATTAGAAGCTGCAGAGGGACGTAACACCTCCTCCCTTAAAAGGGTTCCTCTAGGACCCCTAAACAAATTAAAAGTTCCTCTGAAGCAAGTTGGCATCTTTAAGCATAGATGCCCCTACATGAGGATCTGAAGTTGCCACACTGAACACACAAAAAGTAACATGTGACCAACACAAAAGAGCACAACAGTCAAACCCAAAATGATTACCTGACCTGCTACAACACAAAACCAAAAGTACACTAAAAACAACAAATCCCTTACTTTCCCTACCCTAGTCTTCAGTGGTGTACCAGGCTCGAGGCAACTTTAAACGCGAACTCGAGAGCAGGCAGCAGACCAGAGATATAGTCTCCTACCAAACTCTGAAGCGTACCCCCACCCAGGATAGCCACCAAACACAAACTAAAACAATAAAGCAAAACAACAAACAAGTGCTTCGATGGAAGGGCAGCACAGTCACCCAGCTGAAACACACTAAAGGGAGTTTGCTCAATTACACTGAACACCATCACTCACCCACTTAAAAGCAAAACAAACTGACATTCAGTCTCCACTAAAATGTCCAAAGATCCCGGACGAGCCACCACTTATGTTATGTATAGTGTGATTTGGCCATCTGAACATGCTACCTATATAAATCCAAGCAGGAAGCATGTTTTAATAGTGTGATTTGGCCATCTGAACATGCTACCTATATAAATCCCAGCAGGAAGCATGTTTTAATAGTGTGATTTGGCCATCTGAACACGCTACCTATATAAATCCCAGCAGGAAGCATGTTTTAATAGTGTGATTGGGTCATCTGAACACGCTACCTATATAAATCCCAGCAGGAAGCATGTTTTAATAGTGTGATTGGGTCATCTGAACACGCTACCTATATAAATCCCAGCAGGAAGCATGTTTTAATAGTGTGATTGGGTCATCTGAACATGCTACCTATATAAATCCCAGCAGGAAGCATGTTTTAATAGTGTGATTTGGCCATCTGAACATGCTACCTATATAAATAAGATAAGATAAGATAAGATAACCTTTATTAGTCCCACACGTGGGTGCCGCAGTCTCCCACTGAAGGAGCTGAACATGTCTTACATAGTGAGTGTGTCACGGCTGCCGAGGCGAGCCGTGCGGAATAAATGAGGATCCAATCACAGGCAGTCGTGGAGAAGTGAAGGTGATTTATTGAACACAAAAAGAATGTGGACAAACAGCAAACGGGGCTCGAACTAAACTAAACTGGGAAACAACTAAACTACAGAGCACAATCCTGATTGAAAACGAGCAGAGGAGAATGCCGATGAAAAGCAAGGAGAAGGCACGGTGGCTACACTGAGTAATACAGACGAACCAGCAACATGCAGGAGAACACACAGGGCTTAAATACACACACACCAGTAATCAGGGGATGAGAGACAGGAGGGCAACACAGCTGGGAGAAATCAGAGCTGATGGGACAGGGGAAATGTAAACTGAACATACTCACATCAGACAGAGACCTTCACAATAAAACAGGAAACTCAGACACGGGGAACCAAACAAGACACAGATCTAAACAGACAGCTTCACAAACAGATGGGGTGACACCATAGACAGACAGAGACACAGACTCAAAGGCAGACCGAATATCACACATAGAACTCAAACAATAATAATAATCATCATCATCATAATAAACTAGAAAATGATAACTAAAAGCACTGGGTCACTGACCCAGGACCATGACAGAGTGTTTCTTTTACTGATGATATTTCAGTGATATGTATTTTTTATGACTAAATAATGCTCTATCGAACACCTGGCAATAACAGCAGGTGTGGCAATTTTGTAATTTGTTGTTTAAATTTGATATTATTGTAGGCAGTATATTTTCTTAGCCTTTGTCATACTCATGCTTAACCCTCTCAGGCTCAAATTAAGTTTTTGTTGCTAATGCACAAAAGAATACCTGCAGTGGTACTTCTGAGTAAAAAACTCATGAAATATGTATGTGGGGTGATCAGGTTGTTAGCTTTTAACTGTTGCATATCTGCAATGCCTGCCTTGAGAGGGTTAACAAAGCAATCTCAGAAACCGTACAGTAATCTTGGGTGTGTGGGGGTCACCCAGAGTCAGAATCTAGTAAGATATCAGTGTCACCTCTTACAGTTTTCCTGTAATCTGAGCTCAAATATGAGAAAATACAGAGTACAGTACAGTAAATTGGGTAAATTTTACTGTTAATTTTCTCTGAATCGTACAGTAATTTGGGCTGTGGATCACAGGGTGGAGTGGAAAAAGTGGAAAAGTGGAGATGAACCAAAACTGGGAGTGGATTGTGAAGTACAATAGTGTCAGGACCAGAGTTGGTCAAGTTACTTGAAAAAAGTAATCAGTAACTAATTACTGATTACTTCCCCCAAAAAGTAATCCTGTTACTTTACTGATTACTTATTTTCAAAAGTAATTAATTACTTACTTACATTTTAAAAATACGATTTACAACCTGAATAGGTGATAAAGCGATAGATCTTTCAGCCCAATTCTACTTTTTCTGCATAATTCATCATATAAAATGTAATCAAATGGAAAAGTCTCTCTTTTTAAAACTTGTTTAATTAGTTTTAATCTTTTAACTTTATGCATCAAGCAAAAATTGAATTATATGTAACATTCTCTGACTGGAAGAAATTTGTTTAATATTTAAACTTATTTTCTGCCCATTCCAGCACATAAAATAAAATATTTTTTGTGTTTACACTCACTCTTTCAAATAGATGCAAGTAAAACACAGCAGAAAATAAATAAAATCAAAGACTAGCGGTCCTTTGGCTCTATTTTCACCTGTAAAGCAGGAGTAGGGTAGGCGGAGGTTTACCCTGGTGCAGGTGTGCCGCGGTCAGTTGAAGAATCCGCGAGTTTCTCTGTGACTTTCCCATTACGTCGTAGCGCACTCGGTGCTTGCTTGGAAGTTTAGGGGGGGTTTTCGCTGTAAAAAGAAGTTTTCTTCCCACGCACAACGGACACTAATGTTTTTGTCACTTTTTATGGAATCAAACTCAAAGTAAGGTCAGTACTTCCACGCTTTAAACGCTGCACGCTCATACTCTCTCCCGCACTCGATATATTATCCATTGTTGATCTGCACACAGCTGTTGTCACGGACGTTGCACTTGCTTACGTCACTGTCATGAGACATTCTCGCAAAAAAATCACTGTTTTAGTAACGCAGCGTTCCTACGGGAAAGTAACGGTAATCTAATTATCGTTTTTGCAATAGTAATCCCTTACTTTACTTGTTACTTGAAAAAAGTAATCGGATTACAAGTAACGCGTTACTGCCCATCTCTGGTCAGGACACAAAAGACTGCATTTCTAAGCCAGTCGGCACCCGTACCGTAATATGCATAAGAATAGTGCAACAACATTTTAGGTGCGGCTGGCTTGACTGTGTGGTCGTAAGTGAGGGCTCACTTGACCGCGGTCAAATATGGTGCTGGAGAAACAAACTACAGAGAACTTCGTAAAGAGAGTATTGAGTGCTTTGGCGATGTAAATGGACTGGTTCTTATATAGTACTCAAAGCACTTTAAAGAACTTGCCTCATTCAGGTGTACGCAAGCACTTTTCTCTGTAAGCACTTTCTGTGTAATGTTCACACACATTCGGAGAGCAACTCTGGGTTGGTATCTTGCCCAGGGATATTTGGCATGCAGACGGGGATTGAAGCACCTTCCTCTACTACCTGAGCAAAGCCACCCCATGTTCGTCTGTGCACAGATTTCTTTCAATACAGTATTATCACAAAAATACAGGCATGAAAGCTTAAAGTGCGCGATCACAATAAAGGTGACGCTCAGAGACTGACTGAGTGATCTGAGAACTCATCAGCCCTCATCACTGCCTTCACTTACTTGCTGCTATGGGTGCAGGAATAACACAGTTATGCAGTTATCTGGGACTCTCCACCATTTGACCTTAGAACTGAAGAAGCTTCTCGGATGAGAGGTGAAACGTCTTCAAGTAACTTAAAGAAGTCCAGACGCTTTTCTTTACAAGCTCCTTTGACCAGTTATGCAGTTACTTTCTCAGTCTGCTAGAGCCTCCACTTGAACGCAAGAACCTTCATTTATCTTCTCAAACGGAATTCAAAATGTTTTTTACAAATTGAAGGATTAAGATATAAATCGCAGAAGCATCGATCCACACATTCAAAGAAGAACAACCCAACAAACTCTTCATAAAACTCCAAGAGATATGAAAATCTTTATTTCTGTCTATTCTGTGTTGTTAATAACATCACATCTTCACATAGTAGCAAAAACATATTAAACAAACATTAATCTCAACATGCATACTGTACTTCAGGTTTCTCTCATGGAAAGGCCAGTGTTACTTTTATAGTACCCTTTCCATAAATATCATAAATATCTTTACCCATGTAGTGGAATTATTTTATTTTTTCATTTTAGTTAACAAGTATAATGTGACCACATTCACTTTTTATCAGGACAAGCTACACCACCACGGTGGTTAGCATACAATAACACTGCCTTGTTCTCAAAGCTTCTTGCTAACTGTACTTTTTTCTGAGATGTTCTCTTTAAGTAAGGATACTGAAAGTGTAAGCAGTGTATACGGTCACATCACGTGCTTAAGGTTGTGTTAGCACTGATAATTCCTTCACAGTTCTTTAAAGATGCTGAAGTCATCATATCAGCTGTAAATGCAGTGCTGCTGCTGTCCTTACGCTATACTTTCAAGCATCACACTTTCTTACTGACCAGTTTATTTCCACTTTTTATGCTCTAGTATGGTGTGACTGAATGAAGTCAGCAAACCAAATTCTGTCCATCTGAGGATGAGAAGAAACTTGCATGAAATGGGAAGAATGAGATGAAGATGGCTCCTATGCTTTAGACGTGGCACTGTTTCTGCCATTGTAAGTACGCTAATGCTTGAAAGATCCATTAAAAGTCTGACACTTCACTCTTCAGCTGGAGCGTCCATCAAGTTTTACATTCCAGGTTTCCTCGTTGGGATTACGACTCAGACGATGATGTGAAAAATTAGTTATTACATTAAACCCATAAGATCAACACTGGCAAAAAAGCCGTGCACTTCACAGAGCAGCTTTCTATGGCCGAGCAGCTCCTGCAGGTGTAAGGTGTAGGTGTCACAGCACTCTGGTCCAAAGAGGTTATGTGCAGCATGCAGACAGAAAATGGTTTTACAGAATATGACTGAATGTTGAGGCACCAAAACACACTCAGTCTGCCCCTCAGTCTGATCAAGAAGAAAACCTGACTGAGCGCTTCATAACATCAGTATGATGATGTCCCAGAGGCCATGTTCAGGTTATTCTCCCGTCCACACTGAGCGGGCGGATCAGTGGAGTCTGCATTAGCTTTAACAGAAAGGTCTGATTTAAGCAGGTAAGCTGAATAGACAAGAAAAGCTAGAAAGCTTTATCAACTATAACCCCAGCGAGGACCTTGACAGGTGTCTTGTGTACAGGTGAAGGCTGGACAGTCAGCAGGATACCTTCCTAACATTTGTCATTCCCAGCATTGAACCGTTTCCTGGCACAGCCTCAGTGAAACAGAGCATCGTTTCCACCCCACAGTTACAGACAGGCTGTGCTTTTCTTTGGTAACACCGTCGAATGAGCCCCGTGTCCTCTCTCAGTAGCTGCTTTCGTGTCCTGTCAGGATGTACAGGCTGCTCAGTGCTGACGGGTCATCAGTCGGTGTGCTCTGAAGGAGGATGTCTCTGCACAGTGTCAGCAAATGAGAAGGAGATGAGTTGTAAAGGAGAACCAGAGAAAGGCAGTACTAACCTAAAGCCAGTGCCTCCACCTGCTTCTACTCCTCCCACCTCTAGTACTAACACTACTCTACTGATACTACAACCACTGTAGTTTGACTTTAATGCTACACACTGGTACAGTACTGGTACACTTACTGGAGTTTTACTCCTGTTCCTGCTCATCACCACGCCTACTACTTTTTTAAACTTTATGATAAGTGTGAACATTTACACACCAGCATACAAACAAGTTTAAAGTAGAAAAAAGGAAGCAAAGAGCTGAGAAATACATAAAACATAACACAGAAGAAAAAGAAACCTTTGCAGGGATTCCTTCTACACCCAGTTTGAGTAAAAACTAACTGAAACACAAGGAAAGAAGATAAGATCAACTAAAATAAGGGTTGTATAATAATACTTAGTACTGGCAGCCACCAGCGCTAAGCCTCAGCCTCCCAGTAGACACACCTATGGTACCGATTTAAAATCCTACATGTCTTTGTTCTCAGGTTATCACGTTCACAAACTTTGGTGTCCACGCTATTTGCCTGCCAGGCTGACAATGATTTAGATCACAGAAACATTTTTAAGCTGTTATTCCTGGTTTCACAGTGGAAAACTCCGGGTAACGTCCATTATCTTTGCTCCTGTATAAGACTTTCCTGAATGCTGAGGTTTGGTCTTCCACATGAAATTCAGTACTTTTGTTTCAGTTTCATTAATGATGCATTGATTTTGGACATCGATGTAATATATATGTGATACACGACAGTCTTTGAGTCCGTCCTTCTCATATATAATCCCACTGTTTTTGCACTTCAGATGATTCCAGTAATGACTGATTTAAAAAAGAAAAGTGAAATATTTCTAATGAACTCACCACGATTCTTATTACAAACTTCATTAAGAGCTGCTGGATCAACAGGGGTGTCCTGGATTTGTTAGTAATATAATATAGTAATATATTATTATTAGTTTTAATTATTTAGTCAAAAATCAATTCCAGACTGCTCTGAGCAACATGCTGCAGCGAGAGTCCTGACAGGGACTAGAAACAGAACATTTATTGGCTCCCTGTTTTATCCAGAATAAAAGATTCAAAATCCTCACATAAAAGGTTTTGAATAATCAGCCCCTGTCTTATCTTAATGACCTTATAGTACCATATCACCCCATTAGAGCACTTCGCTCCGAGTATTTAAAAGTAAAATGGGAGCCAGACCCTTCGGTTTCCAGGCCCCTCTTGGTAAATGGTAAATGGACCGGTTCTTATATAGTGGTTTTCTACTCTGAGCACTCAAAGCTTGCCTCATTCACCCGTTCACACCCATTCATACTCTGACGGATGCACCGAAGAGCAACTTTCATGCAGGATATCTGGCATGTAGACGGGGAGTAGGTGACCTGCTCCCCCACCTGAACTACAGCCACCACTTCTGTGGAACCAGCTTCCAGTTTGGGTTTGGGAGACAGACACCCTCTCTACTTTTAACATTAGGCTTCAAACTTTCCTTTCTTCCCTGAATCCTCCCTTAGTTAGCCTAAGTCTAGGCTGCTGGCGGGTTCCCGTGATGCACCAAGTGTTTCTTCTTCAGTCGCCCTTTTCACTCACTATCTGTTTAAACACCTCTCTGCATTCAATCATTAGTTGAGAATATTCTCTGGCTCTCTTCCCCAGATTGTCTTTGTCCCGTCTTCCTCCTCTCACCCCCCCCAACCAATCGCAGCAGATGCCCGCCCCTCCCCCAGCCTGGTTCAGGTTTTCACCTGCTAAAAGGGAGTTTTTCACCTTTGTGCACCATAATTGCAGGGCCTTTACCTTAAAATATACAGTGTCTTGAAGTGACTATTGTTGTGATTTGGCACTAGAATAAAGAAAATTAGCACTAAGGAAAGTAGTTTTCTGTACAAAGTGTCAGGTAGACGGTAGTTGGTAACTTTAATGGCTGTTTTTCTTTGGAGGGCTGCATGCAAACACATAGGCTGCATTTCCTAAATCCTTGGATCTGAGTAACCAACAGAAGAAACACTCTAGTGTGACTCCTGCTTTAATGCTACCATTAATGCTAGCAGTATTCATGCTACTTCCACATGCTACTCTGAAAATCACTTCCAGGTCTATTAACAATAGTATCAAGAAAAATACTATCCTGATTACTTCTGATGTACTAGGATTACTAGTTTCTCACAGTGATTGATAGCTCTTGTCAGCATACAGTTAACATACCTGTTTGTTCCCAGAACTCTGAACACACGACTCTCATCTGTAATTTCTTGTGTTACCTGCACATAAAGTGAAAATTCACATGTGTAATGACTTAGAACAAATATGATGAGCACATGATACGAGCTCAGCCAACGTTGGATGAATTTACTAGTTCATCACCTCATCTGAATGGAAACTCCTCCCTTTGAGGCCATGCTTCCAGAATGCCAGCACACTATCCTGCAAGCAGACTGACAGAACAGGAGGTGTCACTCAGCTTTCAGGACACACATCAGCTCTCATTCACTTTGTTTGTCACATCATCATTTCTACCTAGTGTTTCAATGGGGAAGTCAAAGACTATTTCTGCAGCCAGCTGTCTGGATGGAAGTCCTTGCAGGTTCACGATCTTTACAGTTCCTGTCCAAACAGTACACAGATTGAGAATGAGCATGAAAGACATTTGAAGGATTCACAATATGCGAGGGGACTTACTTTCCAAGGTGATGAGAACAGTGTCTCGGTCCAGCTGGGTTACCTGCACGACTCTGAGTGCTCCACTATCTCCTGATGCACGGAAAGAAGGAAGCTTGTTGCAACAAGTTGAAGCTTGAAGCTTCAGGAAGTCAGCAGAGACACGCAGAAACGGTCCTACCTGGCACTGGAACAGGAGCGCCGTTCAGCTCTATAATATCAAACCTGAGCTGTTGGCCGGTTGGTGGTTTATCATTACTACAGTCTCTCACTCCAACACACAGCTGAGAAGAGAATCTGGGAGTCTGATGGCGAGTTGCTGTGAAACAGTCACCAAGGAAAACAAAAAAAACTAAATAAATTCTCATGGATGGTTAAGTGATGCTTGTTAAACCTGAGCTGAACCTGTTCATACAACCGTCAAAAACAGCACAACAGAATTCTTGTATGATTATTAAATCTTGAGATTAAAGATAAACCGATGCCATCCATCCATCCATCCATCCATCCATCCATCCATCCATCCATCCATCCATCCATCCACCCGTCCATCCGTCCAGCCGTCCATCCATTCATCCATCCATCCATCCATCCATCCATCCACCCGTCCATCTGTTCGTCCAAACATCCATCCATCCATCCATCCATCCATCCATCCATCCATCCACCCGTCCATCCATCCATCCACCCGTCCACCCATCCGTCCATCCATCCATCCATCCACCCATCCCTCCATCCATCCATCCATCCATCCATCCATCCATCCATCCAGCCGTCCATCCATCCATCCACCTGTCCATCCATCCATCCATCCACCCGTCGATCCATCCATCCATCCATCCATCCATCCATCCATCCATCCATCCATCCATCCATCCATCCCCTAACTGCACGTCTTTGGACTGATGCCACTTTTCCATAATGTTGTGGCACAGGCGTGTTTCTCCAAGCAGCACTGTGTTAGGACTGCAGACAGGCTTAACACAGAGCTCTGTTCTCACAGTACATACATTATCTTCATGAAATGTGCGAGACATTCACAAAAAAACTGTCAATTATCTGTGCTATGTGATCTAATGGTGCATGCTGGCGTTGAACTGTGTGCTGATAACACTGTTCCTGTAGCACAGAAAACACATGGTAACCATTCAGTTACACGAGCTTGGACCCAGAGAAGGTGCTGTTGGTGTTTTTGGACGGCGTTTATACAACGTTTCTTTTATTTAGTCTCTAAAATCTTGTTGGGCTTGAATAAAAAGTATGCATATGTTATTAAAAAAAATCTATTACATTCTTCAGCTTCAGATTTTGATATGCTGTCTGTCTACTTTTATGTAATCCAGGTCTAATGGCTGGTTTGCATTGTGGAAATCGGGGTAGAGTTAGAAAGGAAGACATTTATTCAGGTGGCAAGTTCGACATATCTGTACAAACCTTTAGATGCATGAACTTTTGAAGAGGCTCATACCACAAGAGTAAAACCAGGCCAGATGGGACAGCCCCGCACAGATATGTACTATCTGTGTATGGGTTTCTTGCTGAAACAGAGAGAGCAGGACTAAGTGTCTGCAGTTGTTCTCCGTGAACAAACAGACTGACCAGAGTAACTCGGCATTGCTTACCTACACTGCACCTCCTACAACCTTTAGTGTCAGGAATCTTTACAGATATGGTAAACTTTCTGTGGCCAACAGAGAATATCCAGGTCAGAACAAGCAGACAAAATTGGGTTTACAGTATCCTCCTTCCTCAAAATCAAGTGGTAGCATCATACATGACATTATTAACACTGCTGCACCTACAGCTCCTGTTTCCCTGCATCTGTGATGGCGTGTCGTACCTGAGACTGATCCGCTCAGTGAGGCGGTTGGTGCTGAGCGACAGGCTGCTGTGTTTCTTGTGCAGATGTCCTTTCTGTTCAAACAGAGCTGGCAGGCTGTGCGAGTAAAGCTGGGACGACTTCCCTGCAGGATGGAGCCTTTTTAGAGCAGCATATTATCGAGTGGACACAATGTTCTCCGTTTGTGTCACGCTGTTTGTTACCTGATACGGACATCAGCACATTGTTCATAACATATAGCCATATACATCGCTGAGGGAGGAGCTGTGGGGAAAAGACAAGCAGTTCACTGAGACTTCAAACATCCAGCTTCAGTCATCAGACTGTTCCAGAAACATCATTTCCTGGTTTTCAGTGCTCCTCCTTTCATCAGGAGCTGCACTCCTTACTCAGGTTTTTCAGGGTGATGCGATTAATGACTTGCACTTTTTTGTTATTACTTGCATTTTTACACAATGCTCTTCTACTCTGACTGACACTTTCAACTACCAGCTTGACCGCGCATCACTCTTTTCTACCTCAAAACGACCAGTTACACATGTCTGCATGAATTCTGCACGCACGTTTGCACTACAAGCTGCACACAAACACGTGCGCACATCCATGATTTACTCCAAACCTAACTTAACCTTCGGCGCTTTTTAACTTTCAACCCCTTCAGTGGAAACATTGGGAGAAGTTTGCCAATGTGGTATTATAATATTATTTTATGCCACGTTAGACCCCTAATTAAAGATTGCGAATTATTATGTAGTTTTAGTTTGCATTATTCTCCTGAATTAGAAGAAGCTGATAACTATTGCATTTGTTAAACTGATTTGCATTACATTAGACTGCTGATTTATTGTGAATGAATGATATTGTTTCATGATGCATTATACTGCTGAGTTATAAGAAATACTGTTCGCAGAAAGTCATCGCCTTATTTGTCTGATTAGAAGAGAACAGAACATGCTGGAGTTTTCTGCCCCATCTCAGCAGGAGCAGATAAACGGGGAGCCAAGGTTGTAGCTTAGGCGCCGTGTGAGAGAAAGCATGTGAATGTTTAGGCTTTTATGATAAGGTGGGGCCCACTAGAGGCTATAAGAGTTTGATCAATGCTCCACCATTTTGAGATCTGATGCTGTCTACGTACGGTGTCCATCTCCCACGCGTGTGATCATTAAAATCATCGTTTGACTCAACCCGGCCGGACCAGTGTTGTTATTGTGGTTTTTCCTCTTGTATCCATCCCCAATATTTGAATCCGTAACACCATCAAACTCGTCGTTGGAGGGGAGAGGGAGGGGAAACAGGAGGACAAAGGATGGCGGGAACAACTGAGCTGTAGTGCTTTTTTTTTTCAACTGTGCAATATTTGCAATATTGTTTTATATTCGACCTTTTTTGTGGGGCAAATAATATTGACACCAGTCATTTTGTGTTTTTCTGAAATTATTCTGTTATTGTGTACAAAATATTAAAAAAATTCAGCTATATATGTTGATGCATGCTTTTATTACCAGTCGCATTGATTGCTGTAACGCCCTGCTCTCTGGTCTCCCCAAAAAGAATATATCACCCTTACAACTTTTACAAAACTGCAGCTCGTGTGCTGACGAAGACCAGAGGGTGGGCCCACAGTACACCGGTTTTAGAATCGCTGCATTGGCTCCCCGTGTATTTCAGGATCGATTTTAAAGTTCTTTTATTGGTTTTTAAATGTCTTAATGGTCTGCTTCTCTCAATGACTATCGCCCTGTAGCCCTCACCTCAGTAGTGATGAAGTGCTTTGAACGCCTGGTCAGAGACTTCATCATTTCTTCACTACCAGACACACTGGACCCACTACAGTTCACTTACCGTCCAAATCGTTCCACAGACGATGCCATCTCTCATCTCCTCCACACATCACTCACTCACTTGGACACTAGAAGGGGGAATTATGTTAAAATGCTCTTCATAGACTACAGCTCTGCATTTAATACCATAATTCCCTCCACACTCACCACCAAGCTGGAGCATCTGGGACTCAGCTCATCTATGTGTCAGTGGATCTCCAACTTCCTAACTGGCAGACCACAGGCAGTAAGGATGGGCGGACATGTCTCAGCCTCCACCACTCTCAGCACTGGAGCCCCCCAGGGGTGTGTTCTGAGCCCCCTGCTGTACTCTCTGTACACATATGACTGTGTGGCCACTACCAGCTCCACCACCATCATCAAGTTTGCTGACGACACCGTCGTGGTGGGCCTGATCTCTGATAACAACGAGACGGCCTACCTGAAGGAGATTAGGAATCTGGAGAACTGGTGCCAGAGGAACAACCTCCTTCTAAACGTCAGTAAGACAAAGGAGCTGATAGTGGACTTCAGCACTAAGCAGGAGAGGAACTACCAGACCCCCGTCATCAACGAGTGCCCAGTGGAGAGAGTGGACAGCTTCAAATACCTCGGAGTTCACATCACGCTGGACCTGTCATGGTCCTGTCACATCAACACCGTGGTGAAAAGGCCCGACAGCGTCTCTACCACCTCAGACGCTTGAGAGACTTCCAACTGCCCTCCAAGGTGCTCAGGAACTTTTACTCGTGCACCATAGAGAGCATCCTGACGGGAAACATCTTAACCTGGTTCGGGAACAGCACCATGCAGGACAGACGAGCTCTACAGAGGGTTGTGCGGTCAGCTGAGCGCACCATCCGCTCCGAGCTCCCTGACCTGCACTCAATCTACAGCAGGCGGTGCTGGACCAAGGCCAGGAAGATCGTGAAGGACCTCAGCCATCCCAACAACAGACTGTTCTCTCTGCTGAGGTCAGGAAAGCGATTCCGCTCCCTGAAGACCAACACAGAGAGACTGAGGAGGAGCTTCTTCCCGCAGGCGATACGGTCTCTCAATCACACCACCACACAGTACTGACCCACACATATGGTTCTTACACACACACTGGACTTTCTGGACATTATTTTCACTTCATCACTTAAATCACTTTAAGCATATTTGCACTGCACAAGACATAATGTGGATTGCACAACACTGGTCACTATATTCTTCATTTCCAGTTAATACTTGTACAGCTGCTGTTATTGTGTATATATTTATTTATTTATATTTCTTCATACATTCTTATATAGTTCTATATTGTGTATTTTGTTGTACAGATATTTTATTTTCAACTTTAATTTATATATTTTATCTTATTCTCCCAGTTAAATTTACCCTTCATTCTAATTTGTGTTGTACAGTTATTTCATTTTTAACCTTAATTTATATCTTATTCCCTCCTAGTTAAATTTACCCTTTTTAATTTTTCCTATTTATTTCCTATTTATTTCCTATTTATTTCCTTTTTTTTTTTTCTTTAGGTCACGAGCAGTTGTCCAAGCATTTCACTGCATATCGTACTGTGTATGACTGTGTGCGTGAAAAATAAAATTTGAATTTGAATTTGATTTGGGCCTTCTTATCTCTCAGATCTGCTTTTACCATACGAACCCTCGCGGACCTTGAGGTCCTCTGGTACTGGCCTTTTGACTGTTCCCAAAGACAGCACACATACTCACGGAGAGGCAGCTTTTCAGTGGTATGGTCCTCATCTGTGGAACAGCCTGCCGGAGGAGCTCAGGGCCGCAGAGAACGTACATGTTTTTAAGAACAGGCTCAAGACCACCTTTTTAATTTATCTTTCACCTAACGTTTATTTATTTTATGCTTATTTATTCTATCCTGTTATTCTATTTATTAATTTAGGTTTTACCTAATATTTATTGATTTTATTCTTACTCATTTTTTATCTTCTTACTATTTCTATTGTATCCCGTTCTTATTTACTTTATCTTTTTACCCTGTATATATCCTATTGTGACATATCTCCAGTGTTTCCTCGGAGGGGGCTCTCTGCACCGGGGCTGTGATCGACCGTGGCTGCTGGGGCTCTGGGGGTCCTCTCAGCCTGGCTGGGGGGGGGATATGGGTGCATTCATGATTGTTTATGTTAATGAGAGTGTGGGGGGTTAGTTGGAGGGCGGGGTGGGGTGCTTTTAACCATGTAAAGCACTTTGTGCTACTTTTTTTGTATGAAAAGTGCTTTATAAATAAAGATTGATTGATTGATTAATTTCCCAGCTTTGGTCATTATATACAGTATTTTGGAGACAGAGAGTTACAGACTCTCTCCCAGACCACGGACTCATAATACAAGTCAGAGCTTTATAAAAAAAAAAAGTTGTGTTTTCTAAATTGGAGTTCAAGTTATTTGTACTTCCAACAGTGTTAACATACTACACAGGTCATGAACAATATTTCTTTTACATTTTCATTGTAAATGGGCTGAAGCAGTTCATTAAAAGTAGTCTAACATAAATGTAAACGCTGTAATTTGATTATTTTAATAAACCATGAAACTTGGATGGATTCGATGCCGGTGTGACCACAGTGCACACGTCTGCTGTCGCTCACAGTGGTCCAAGGAACCGCTCAGGGAGTTTGTGTGTTCGCTCAGACACCTGAAAAATTAGAGGGAACATTGGGCCTATGACATTCAATACCCAGTTATTAAAATGTTAAGTGTAAATCATCCCCAGCCCACAATAGCAGCTGAATTTACTACGATTTCAGATCTTTTTACACGTCAATAAGAAACCACCGATGTGTAAAACAGGCTGACAACAGAATGACGTAAACCACACTGCTGCAACTGTGCAGCTCTCAGGTTTTATCTATTGTTTCTCTGTGTGGCCAGCAGGGGGAGGTGTTTTTTTTTTTTTTTTTAATATTAATGAAAACATTTTTCATGAAAGTTGCAAATTTGTTATCTGTTTTTATGACATTTTTCACTGTGGATTACAACAACATCAACATTAGAAAATGAAATACATTTATAGTAGGTGATCATTAATCACTATTATTGGCACTATTAAAGGGCCCCAAAAATCAAACTTTGCTTAGGGCACCACGGAGGGCCAACCCTTTTTACACTTCAACGATTGTACACAAAATACAATCATCCATCCTTCTATCTATTTATTTTTGTCCACTTATATAATTCAGCATCACAGGGAAGCTGGATCCCAGTTGTTTTTCACAGAGGGCCAAGCAGTGGAGGGAGCTGCCGACCTCCCAGCAATACATGTAAAAGCTTTATTTTATGCTGACTCTGGTCATCTTTATCTATCATAAAAATTTGCTTCACGATCTGAAACACGTAAGTGTGGCAAATATGCAAATAGCTAAGAAATCAGGATGGGGTAAATCGCTTCTCACTGCACTTCTGTTAGGCGACTGAATAAAAACACAAAGTCAGCAGTCTGGCTATGAATGTCTTTAATGTTTCCAAGATCAGAATCACATCAGGGTGTACAACCTCACCCCTGGCGCCGTTGCCCACCTCTCAATTTTAAATACACGTAGACATTGAGGGCTACCAGGAGGGGCTATGCGCTTACCTGCTGCTGAGTAATTGCATATGAGAGCATGAGGGTGGGAATGGATGTTTGTATCTGTGTGTGCCTGTTTGTCTGTGTCCATATGTCAGGTCGGGTATCAGACGCCACCTCTCTGGGGACATCTCAGGCCCTCCAAGGTATGGAGGTCTATCTCCCCCCACCACTCCCCCTGCCAGTGGCAGACGCCTTCAGACATCGGTGCATTGGTGGTTCTTTGTGTCTGGGGATGGGCGTCCAGGTACTGCTTGTCGGGGCCTGGAGCCTGGGGCTCGCTCGGGCTCCTTCAGGGTGCGGTGCCTTTGGCCTCTCAGCCTGGGGCTCGGTCACTCTGGCACAGCTGGCTGCCGGCGGAGCTCACGGGCACGTCACGTTTAAATCATGCTTTTTATCCATTTTTGTTTTTTAATGTTCTGTAAAGAACTTGGGATCACCTTGTTGTTGAATTGTGCGATATAAATAAACTTGCCTTGCATTTTGGCTGCTACCTCAAAGCACACTGTGCGCTGTCGATCTTACGTGCTGCACAATAATATTCAATATTTAGTATTTACAGTTATATTCACATAGATCATTGCGATGCTGTTGTTTATTATATTGCTCTCTTTTGTTTGCTTGTTTTCTCTTTTTTCTTTCTCAACAGGTGATCCAGGTGATTGATAGATGGATTTTTTGTCTGTTTGATTTGTTGGCTTGGACAACTTCCTACCAGACCCGTGGAAGTGGAAGCTTCAGTGAAGAAAGATTCCTGCTCCCAGCCGTTCATTGGCTCGGCATTTTAAACCCCTAAAGGGTCACCTGGCCTGTAAATAAACAGGGCCAATAAAAAAAATCACAAGAATAATACAAAAACTTTCAGCCAGTTTAACTTAATACATTAACTTATTCTTGTGTACACAGTAATTCATAAATAAATAATGTATATTATCAATAAAGATTGAGCTAAACAGTTTAACTGCTATGTGCAGATAAAGGTTGCACAGCTTTAAAACATTTGCTATCCAGCAAATATCAGTCAAACTCAACACAAAGGTAACACAACAATGGTTCAAATTGTTTGGACCGGTGATCCAAATCAACTGGTGTTGGTCAAACAGATGTGTGGTAGACTTACTTTGAAGGAGCTGCTACTGACAAACCAGCAAATAAACACCAAATATTTCATCTGTGACATTTGTGAGGTTTCCTCAAACACACAATACATTTGTAACTTTTAATTTTTTCTGTTTTTGTGTCTTGCAAATAAACCTTTAAACTGATTTGAAATGATGTTATGCATTTATTTTTGGCCCTTATCTACGGTGGCCCTGAGAGGCCAAATGGACTGCAACTTAAGAAAACACCAGCAATAAAAAAAAAAAACGCTGCAAAAGCACAAAAAACACAACTGAAATAGGAAAAAAGAAAACACAAATACAAAAAACGAAAACACAAATAGGAAAAAAGAAAACGGAAGTGTTTCTGGGGAGACAATAGTAATTAGTAATAAACAGAGCCAGTGTGACTAAGTGGAGCTTGTGAGAGTGAGTGGATTGAAGAAAGTGAGGGACTCAGATGTGTCAGTTGGTTTGTCTTTGTTTGTGAGTGTGGAGGAGAGTTAGATTGGGTTGGTTTTAAAGCTAAGTTAAGAATATTCTGAGTTTCAATTCAATTTTATTTATATAGCACCAAATCACAACAACAGTCGCCTCAAGGCGCTTTATATTGTACAGTTTAATTTCCAAAACTTGCATATGATCTTCAGTTTGCAGCTGGACTATCACATAGCAGCTGGAGCAGTCTCACATGGAGGCCAGTCCACTGCTGCCACCTGTGGCCAAGTGCCATAGCCTACTACTAGATGAACTTGTGACACACAGCTGCAGCAGAGCCTGAGTGGCTGCTCTCACACCTGGAGCATCCAAATCGACCCACAAACACGTTGAAAGATGCAATGCCATCAATGTGGATTGTCAAGACTGAGAGACCTCTTCCCTCTGACCCCTCCCCAAACCCTCAAACCCTCCTACCCACCTCGACATACAAACTCTGTGTGGCTTCACGTGTTCTGTTGATGTTTACATGATCGAAATAACTTGAATACAAACACAAACAAAGATGAAGACCGCACCGGAAGGAAACAACTACAAGTCCCAGCATCCTCTGTGTTTAGGGAGCAGCAGTGAAAGTGAAAGCATTGAGCCTCCGTTCAGAGCAGCAGGAGGAGGAAGGTGGAGCTGAGGCAGGTGAGTGTTAACATGAATATGTTTCTTCTTATGACATAAAATAATTCCACGCTGTTCGTGTCTGTGGGTGAAATGTGAGGCCGGTCGGCTCCTCTGAGCGCTGGTTTCCTGTAAGTAGAGAGGAAGTGAGTTTAGCTGAGCCTCCGTTTAGTGTGAGAGAGCAGGAGGAGAGTGAGAGCTGTGCTGAGGCAGGGTGAGTGTTAACACCGCTCCGACATTACTGTGTCTCTGTGGCGGGAACAACAGGCTCCGTCAGTGGAGGCAAAAATAATCAGACTTTGGTTTTTCAAAGGAAACAACTTTATGTCGGAAGTTCCCGCACGCTCATTGGATAACGATGTGTCAATCTCGAGCTATTAGCCAATGAGCGTGCGGATTCACAGAAAGACCCGCCTTTATCACGGGACTTTAAAAACTACAATGGCGACAGAAACTCCGTGAGTGGAGTTCAGGGTGACGTTATGAAACTGTGACGTTTGAGCCACTTCCTGTTCTCAGTCCCAGCGTCCTGATCACCGAGGTTTCTGTTGCTCTGATATCTGATATTGATTATATTGGTAAACAGGCTGTAGCATAAACATCAAACACAGCTGAAGCAGTTTTTGGATGGTTGGCTTCAAATGATCCGTCGGTTTGAAAAGTAAAAACAATTTAAAAAGGTGAAGCTGATGCAGGGTGAGTGTTAACACCAGGGCCCTGTTTCAGGAAGCCGGTTTAGTGGAAAAACTGAGTAAGTATACCGTGAGTTAACGAAAACTCTGGGTTTTCGGTTTCACAAAGCGAGTTCAGCTGCAGCCTGAGTGAGTCACTATGACGACACACGCCGTGAAGCTAACCTGCCCCCTAGCAGGTTTACTACAACTAACCCTGACTGTCTCCGCCCCTTTGTCGGAAACCTGACAGTAGGAAGTGTCGGACATGGCGTGTCCCTTCCTTGAAGAGCCAGTAGATCGTGAAGCCCAAATTCTCCGCAGAGCTCTCCGCCGGGAGAGAGTGATTAGAGCGCGTTTGGACATTTTATCATTTCCTGATGATTTCCTGTGCGAACGTTACCGTTTCTCAGCACAATCTATAAGTTATTTGAATAACATCCTCAGGCCATATATTACGCATGTGACACATCGCGGACATGCTCTCAGTTCTGTACATATTATTTGTATTGCGCTTCGTTTTTTTGCAAACGGGAGCTTTCTGTATAATATTGGTGATGCTGAGCACGTTTCCAAGGCTACCGTCTGTCGGGCAGTCAGGAATGTTACAGTTGCACTGAAACGTCTCCTGTACACGTTTGTGGTGTTCCCCGGTCATAGACCCACAAGATTCATCAAAGAGGGATGCCACAAAATTGCAGGTATCAGGATGACCAAAACTTAATTTATGGTGTGGTGATACTTGGACTACTACTTAAATTTTACATTTATTTTCAGGGTTCCCAGGCGTGATTGGCTGTATAGATGGCACTCACATTCCAGTCATTGCTCCTTTAGTAAATGAAGGAGACTATGTGAATAGGAAGTCTTTCCACAGCATTAATGTACAGGTACATAGTTCCCTGTAGCATTTCAAACTAACAAATTATTTCATTATAGTAATGGATGCTAATTTGTGTTCTCTGCACTGTGAAGATCATATGTGATGCTGCCAACATTATCACAAATGTGGAAGCCAAGTGGCCAGGCTCTGTCCATGACTCACAAATATTCCGTGAATGTACACTGAGCACAAAATTTGGACATGGTGAGTTGAGAATACTTTAAAATATATAAAGACCAATTGCTTCAGGGACATTTGAACTGAAGTGTATCCTTCTGTCTTAGGAGAGTTCACTGGCTACTTGCTTGGTGATAGGGGGTATCCATGTTTACCCTATTTGCTTACCCCTTACCCTGACCCTGAACCGGGCCCACAGCAGCGATATAATCTGGCTAATTGCAGGACAAGAGCCAGAATTGAAATGACTATCGGAATGCTTAAGGCCCGGTTCCAGTGCCTGCAAAGACTCAGGGTCACCCCAGAAAGGGCATGTGACATTATTGTGGCATGTGTGATTCTTCACAACATTGCCACAATTAGAGGAGAACACTGTCCTTCTGAACCAAACATCAGCAGTGATCCAAACCATGAACATCCTGACCCTCCCACGGACATACAAGATGGAAGAGCAGTCAGAGACACCATATGTCACAATCATTTCTTTTGACCCATCACCTCAACATGTTGAAAGAAGAATAAACAGATTTTTTGTTCAACTGGCTTTATTGGTCACCTGTGTTTCCTGTACACAAAGTATTAAAAGATGTAAACCTCATAAAGTGTCTCTGTTGCTTCCTCCTCTGTAACAGCTGTCAATGTTTCTTCATTATTTTCCTGTAGTAAAGAAATAAACAACATTGCTGTTCTACTGTAAACTCATATAATCTGTGGAGTATTACTCACAACTGCATGTTGGTCTGGCTCAACAGGAGGCTGCACCAGATGCAGTACACCACCACCATCAACTGATAGAATATGAGGTTTATACAGGTCACTTATAACTTACAAGGGACCAAATGGCAATTAACAAACATACCAATCACCTTACACTTCATTGTCATTATGCTCTCAAAGACAACCAAGACTGAGGGAAGGCAAAATCAGTAGGAAAATAACTTCACTACAAACAAATTCATTATGGTAAAGAGTTTATCAAATGAATGAGTAGCACTGCAAAGGTGACTGTGAAGAAAGGATGTATGCACATCATGTATTATTTTGAATTTACCCCTTATGTAGGCACTTGTGTCTTGCGGGGTTATTGACTCAGAGGATGTCCCCGCAGAGATGCCTTCGGCCACAGGGCGCCCACTGTTTTGGCTGAGGGCCAACTACTCAGCCTCTGTGAGTGGTGGTGGTGGAGGACCCCCACCTGTTTTTCGGGCCTCCGCTTTTTTTCTGTTGGCTATAACGGGCCACATTTGAGCATACAGAGTAAGCAAATATGTACTTGTAATGTGCTCAGATAATTTCAATAAGTGCTTACAGAAAGAAAATTAATGTAGCCTCTAACTGCAATTGATTTACATGGGACAAACAGACCAAGCACTATGGCTCATAATACAATTACACCTCACCTGTTTGGACTATATTTTTATATTTCATTTTTACTTGCTGCCAGGAACGTTTGGGGCCTGTTGGGTTGCACCTGCGCTCACATCACATCACAAAATAAAATGTATAAAATAACAAATAAAATAACATATGATAAAATAACGTGTTAAATGGGTGGAAATCCCTAGATCAATGTTTATATTAACACTCACGCATTGACTCTGTCGGCTATGTTTTGCCATGCATGCTCCCTGTCTTTCGCAGCTGTGGCTGTGTTACTTTTTTCCGCGGAATTTGCGTGTTATCGGCATATGCTGCCATCAGAATTTCGGCCTCAAGCGCTGTAAAATACATTGATCACGCCTTCTTTCCCTCCGTCTCCATGGTGACTCGCTTAATCTGTGCTCCGCTTATCAGGGCTTTATGTATCCTCGTCCGCGCGCTTCACTTGGGGTTAAAGCAACTCCGCGTTGATTGAACTAATTGTTATCAGCCTTTCTGAAACCGAATATTCCGAGTTGGACAGTTCGGGATTACTCAACCCTGCGTATCGTTTTTCACTCTGAGTTTTCTAAACCGGCTTCCTGAAACAGGGCCCTGGACTTTAGAGGGAAGAAGAGTCACAGCTCAGCATGTTGTTGACGGGTTGTTGTTCAGTCGGGGGAAGACATCTGAATCATTGCAGGGGGAATGGCTTTCACAACTTTAATGAATTTACTCTGAGTACATGATATGCCATAATTATCTATGAATTTGTTATATGTTAACACATTTCCGTCATTGTCTAAAAGGTGTAAAACCGTCCAAATGCCATGATCCATCCAATCCTTATAAAAGATGGATTTTCTTTTATCGTATACATCTGTTGTTCCAAATCGAATTTGTATGTGGAGAAAAAATATGCTTGTGTATCATTTTCCAGTACTGGAGAACCTGTTTGTGAAAATTGGATAATTTAATTTGGAAATTTCAAAGTCGCACTTTATAAGAAATTCAATGCCACCCAGCTTCTCCAAAATTACTTTGGGAAAATAAAACCAAATAACGTTTGAATTATTTATGAAAGATTGCAACCATTTGAGTTTGATGGAACCATCATTGCTTCAAAATCAATCGCATTCAAACCTCCTTCTTCAAATGACTTCACTATATCATTCTTCCTAACATAATGTTGCTTGTTTCTCCAAATGTAATTGAAATTAATTTGATTTATATTATTGATTAGACTATTGGAAACATATAAACATTGTGATGGATAAATCAATCCAGAGATACCTTCTGTTTTAGTAAGCAAGACACGTCCAAAGATGGAGAGGTGTCTTTGTAGCCTGTAATCTTTTTGATTTCTGGGTAATTTGCTCAAAATGTAGATTTTCTCTATTATTTGTGTTCTTTGACATTATAATACCCAAATATTTAATGTCAGTTTTAACAGCTATGTTAAGAGAGCTACTAGGTCACAATCACGAATAGTTAATAATTTGCATTTTCTAATATTCAGGTACAAACCAGAAGCCTTTGAGAAAAGTGAAATTTCATTCATGTTCTATAAAAACTGACGATTCCTCGTCTAACATTAAAGCGTTTAGATGTTCCAAAAGGTAAAGAAGCAGAACTATTGAGTCAGAGTATAATAAAGAAATTAAATCTATGAAGTTTTGTTTACCAAAACCAAAATAGGGTAGAGCTTTTAAAATAAAAGGATGTTCGACCGTATCAAATGCCTTATAAAAGTCTAAAAAAAGAATCACACCATCATCTTCAATTAAGTGATTAGAATCCAGTAGATCTACAACCAATCTAATATTATTGGTCGTAGATTATCGATTAGTCTTTTATCTTTACCAGGTTTGGGAATAAGGGAGATAAGACCCTGTTTCATTGTCGTTGCTAACATTTCATTACTAATGATTTCAGTAATAGTTTTGAAGAAAAATTCTTATTTCTTTCCAGAAGAATTTATAAAAGATTGCAGTCAAGCCATCCTGACCAGGAGCTTTGTCATTTTCAGTTTGTTTAAGGCTTGATCTCAGTCATCCAGTGATATATCAGAATCACAAATTTCTCTGAATGCAGAATCGATTTTTGGAGTATAAGGTTCAATCTGATCACAAAAAGTTAATGAATCAGCAATTAAATATTTTGAGGAGAATAAATTTGAGTAAAATTTATGTTTTTCTTCCGCTACAGTCTTATGATTTGTGCATTCCTCCCCATTTATGATTAATGTATTAATAGATTTCTTTTCTTGCCTCCGTTTCTCCAAAATGTAGAAATATGAAGCACTTTTTCAGCTTCTTCTATCCATTTTGCACGAGCTCTAATGTAAGCTCCATGAGCCTTTTTCTTGTATAGATCATCTAATTGAGTAAAGACAACAGGGATTTCTTATCAGCCTCTGACATAAAATGTCTATTACAATAGTTATTTATATCGTAAAGTAATTTACTTTCAAATTCCTTCTGTTGTCTACTTTTCATTTTACTAAACGTAATTGAAAATTCTCTAACTTTAAATGAAAAAATTCCCATCTATGTATGTAATTGCCAATTGTTACATTGTTGTAAATGTTATGGAGGAGCTCTTTAACTATCTTAACATACCCGTCATCAATTAATAGATCTGCATTTAATTTCCAGTAATCTTTTTTAAACTGCGTTTTATTTTCAGGGTTAAGTTTAAAAGTAATAATACTGTGATCTGTCAATGGGGCTGCTGAGATGGAAACATGTGAAACATCTATATAGTAAAGTCGACCCAACCACAGTATGGAATACCAGGAGTGCCATAATGAATTAATTAAATGCACCATTGAATAATAAATTAAATGTGACAATAATTAATTAAAATTTGAAATAATTAATTAAAATGGGAAATAAATAATTAAATAAACATTTTTTGACACATTTAATTAATTAATTATTTATTTATTTCACGTTTTAATTAATTATTGCCACATTTAAATAATTATTTAATGGTGTATTTAATTAATTCATTTTGGCACAGTTGACTCCTTCAGGTCTCACCATAAATTTATTTTATGTGTCAACCTCACCCATCAAACCCAGGGGGCGGGGTTAATGCTGATCGAGTCAGAACCATTGCTTTGGCCTGGTGGCCATTGTTTTTAGAAGGCGTTACTGCACACCAACAACTGCCATGTGGAAACTAACAGAACTGAACTTTGAAAAACCCTGTTTGTGTTTGTGTGTGGGATGGACTCAAGCGCAGACAAGGCAGCTAGAATACAGTTCCGTTTTTTACTATACAACACCAGGTGCAAATATATACAAGTGAGATGGCAGGGGGAATCCAGGGCACAGGGAAATCCGGGAAAGGAGCTCTTCACACACGAGGGACTTCATAAAAAACACAGCACACCAAGGGTTCCAGGGAAACGGAATTCCTGTTTACAGACAACAAGTGATTAATCCAAAGGGTCAGCGATACGAAAAGGCAACAAGAGACTAGTACTCCGGAGCTTACTACCGAGGTTACTCAATAGTCCAGCGACGAGATGTTTCCAGCCTCTGCCTTAAGTAGTGGATGAGTTTAGGCGATGAGCCACAGATGTGTGATTAACTTCAGGTGCAAGGGCCAGGGGCGGGAGCCCGCAATGAGCTCCGCCCTGGCGAGACACAGCTAGCGTGAGAGAGGTAGATGTAAACAAGAAACATATGTAGCCAACCTGAGTCAGCCGGGCAGACACGGGGACCATGACAGTTTGTGTCTCACCAAATACCGTTTTAATATTTTTTAGCCGAGAATGTAGCGGTTTAATCTTCAGATGTCTGGTCGGTTTGTCAAGATACAGCTTTTTTGCAAAAGTGCTTCGATGATTTCGGAGATGTCTGCCCAGCCCAGTCTCACGGCAAAGCGTGGGACAGACCCGCTCGCCTCGCAAGCAATCGAGCTGCTATTACCACCGACAAAGCGCAGGCCGGTACACAGCTGTAATAACCCCCGCTGCACACTGACTTCATTTACAGAGGTTATATTTATCGTGTTTTTATTTCCTGATGTTCGTATGTGTCATACGTGTTCCAGTCACCAATTCTGAATTATAACTAACATTAAAAACATGTTTAAGGAGGAGAGAGAGCAAAAAGATTCGATTAACATCTGATGTTTGGGTTTTTGTTCAATAATCAGCGTGACCTGATAAACACATAAAAGAAATAACGTTGGTGTTTCCGTCATGTAGTAACTGTTAGGTTTAACTGTACAAAGGTGGTTCGACACTATGAAACACACACAGACTTCATGATGTTCGCCTCATTTTTTTATTGTGAATATTAATCATGAGGGTAAACGGCCCTGTACACCACGGAGCGAGGTCAGCATGTCCACCATATCTTCAGCTCTCTGAGTTAACCCATCAAACTAATCTAACGCTCATCTACGAATAATTCACGGCTCATATCAATATTATTTTACAGAAAATCATCCTTATTACTGCCAACTATTCCAGATACCATCAAATGTTAAAGGAAAATATGAGGATGAGTGTCTGTGAGCTGAGAAGGACGTGAAGCGAGCAGTTTATCCCAGAGCTGAAGCTGCTCTGTGTGCAGAGATGAGCTCAGATTCCTGCTGTGATTGATCAACAGTCACAGAAATGTAGACTTGTAGTTATTACTGCAGTATGGTCACAGCAGATACTGATAAACATGTATTATGAGGATGGATGATCAAGTTTCTCACTCTCTCCTTTAAATCTCAGTTTGTTTCTTCTTCACAGTTTATCTGTTAATTTATTAATGAATAACACTGAAAGAGTTTCTGTTATATTTCCCCTTGAACATCAGCTTATTAGGGCGGCATTAGGAAATAGCCCCCCTCCAAAGAATGAATAAATGAATGATGATAATAATAAAATGATTAAAAAGCAGAGCTCAGAGTGGTAGAATGGTCAAACATGGATCCACGGGTGGTTCAACTGCATTTGGTGACGTGACTAAAGCAAATCTTTCAAATAATCCCACCATCAACGGGATGTTGTCTCCTTTACTACGGTTACTTTACTTGGTCACCGTGTGAGTTTCTTTGAAATGAACCAAATTCTTTTATTTGTTGGTTGTTGCATATTTAACCTCTACAGTCAGGAAAGGAGGAGATGAGGCCTCAACAATGTTGGGTTGTAGCTGTGCTTCAGGTTAGAGTGAGTGTCCATGGAATAAATGTAAGTCAGTGAACTGGAAACATGACTGTGTTCAAACTTTGTTTTCCTTTTTATAATGAGTCTAATCAAAGGTGCACAGAAGTATCTCCACTGTGACTTTTCTGTGTCACCATCAGAGCTTCTGCACAGTGTTTCTGGGGCAGATAACATTGCAGCATTATGGAGACATTATGGAGACAAAAAGAAAAGCGTCTGGACTTCTTTAAGTTAAACTTAAAGAAGTCCAGACGCTTTTCTTGGACTGTTCAGTGTTGAGTCTCATTCACACACTCCCTCAGACTCTTCACACACTGATTTGCTGACATAAACACACTCCTGTGTGCTTCACACACACACTGAGGACCATCTACAGACTGTGAGCTCCGTCTTCTTTGTCTTTGGAGCCGAACTCTGACAAAGTTAGGAACAAAACTTTCTCCAGCGTGTGAACTTTCCTCCTAGACTCAGTCTGAGCAGTCAGACCACATATTTCTAAAGCAGCACATGAAGGTGTGGCTCACACACACACAGGTGAAGGAAACAGCTGCAGTATTAAAAGCTGCTTCACTGTCTACAAATATATGAACTGAATGTTTCTTTCAGGCTGTAAAAACCTTGTTTATCCTCCATTACAGTCCTGCATTCAGAGCATTACTTCTGTTATATTAGTACATGTATTTTATTCTGATGAACACATGAAACTCTGAGCTGGATTGAATCCATTGAATCAGAGTCCAGGACTCAGACTAAACACACTGAATGTGTCCTGAGCTCGGCCGCTGTTCCACAGTAACTGCTGTCAGAGTCACTGTTACTGAGTTAGCTTAGCTAGCAGAGCAGCTAGCAGTTAGAGTATGAACTCTGTAAGCAGTCAGCTCGGTCCTGGACATGGTTACTGACATAAAGCTGCTCTCTGCAGCCATGTTTGACCTGCTGCTTTGTAGGACTACAGTAATGGAGGATTTGGAGGCTGAACTGGGCTCTGTGACACTTTTTGTAGTGAACTGATGAAAGCTGTGTCTCAGATGGATGTTAGTCCAACACATCAGACACGACCTCTGCAGCTCTCAGTTGATGTGCACATGAATGATTTGTGTTTCCTCTGCAGGTGAAGGTAGAAAGTGTGTGTGAGCTGATGTGAATTGAGCAGCATGGATCAGTGTGAGGACAGAGAGGAGGGAGTCCCTCCCTCTAAAAGCACTCTGTGTGGGGAACATGAGAGCCAGACCAAAGCTCAGAGGTGAGATGACCATCTCTAACTGTCCATGACTCTTCTCCATGTCACAGCTCAGCACTCACATCACTGCTCCATCATTATTCACACTCATACCTCTGTGTGTGTTGTTTTAAAGCCCAGAGCTGTGGGGCGTACCAGGCTCAGCTGGACATAACCCTGAAACTAATCCAGAGCCTGGACCTGAACCCAGCTGTGTTTCCTTAAAGAGCAATGACTCGAAGGATGTTGATGCAAACTTTAAAGGCTGTTCTTCTGCTGCTGAGAGGTAATGTGTGTCTAGATGTTGTTCCTGACTCTGTATTTTTGAATAAATCCTCATGTTTAATATCAGCTCAGCTCTTTTTCACACACATTTCTATGTTGGTATGTGAAGCGGTGTGTGTTGGAGTGTTTCCACAAACACAGCAATCAGAGTGGAAAGAGTGGATATTGTAGGAGGTGTTTGTGTAGTGAAGAGGCTGAGTGTCTGTAGGACTCCAGCTGCTCCAGCAGGTGTCTCCTTTGTGCTTTGCTTCAAACACAGTGTAGGGAGGAGCTTCCACTCAGGTGTTTCAGGTGTTGCTGGATGGAGGAGGACAAATAGTTTTTCCCTTCAGTGACACTTCAGCAGCTCAAAGTTCTGGGAGATGTTTGTCTTTATGAAGGTTTATGGATTCTTGTTCTTACTTTGGTTAAACTGAGCAACACATTTTCCATCTAACATTTAAAGTAAATTTCCAGGTGAATAAAAGATCTGCAGCTGCAGCCTCTGTGATGTTTCACAGTCTGAAAGTAACAAATTCAACCAGAGTTCAAACAAAGGCTTAATATACGTGTGTGTTTGATATAATGCCAACAAGTACAAACAGGTGTTCTTACAGGTCTTAATCACAGAGCTCTGATAAGTCTGGTGACTTTCACACTCAGCAATTTTGCTGCCTTTTATTTTATATTGGCCTTTTTAAAGCCCTTCAAAGTCTCCCACATTCATACAGAGCTTTTAACACCAAACTCCTTTACAGTCCTTCTCCTCTCACACACGATCACACGACTGATTTGTCTGCAGCAGCTGTGTTACTGCTAGTATTTTATTATGTGTGTAATCTCCTCATATTGTTCCTGTGGTTTAGTTTGACTTCCTTCTGCAAACTCAGCTGCTCTGTTGCTGATACACGTCTCCATGAATATGATTGATCAGATGCTGCCAACACCATGTGTTTCATGTGAGCGCTCAGCTGAAAGCCTGGGTTGACTTATCGAGTTAATAACAAGCTCCACGTGACTGTGAATGCTAAAGTGAATCCAGATAAAGGAAAGAGACCCTGCTAATGTTGGACTCACTTCTTAGTGTAGATCCCAGGAGGAAGTTCAACATAGCCATTCTTTGTGCTAGCTCGACCAAACCTGAGACCACAGTGCAGGATAATGATTATCATCTGTCTCTGTCAAGGACATTTAAAATCCACAAATAACAAACATAATTATATTTGATCATTAAAAATGATGATTAAACAAAGTGTCAAACATACTTAAGTAGAAGGACTGATGTTTGTGTTAAAATACCCTCTTAAAGCTGAAATACTGATTCAACTTTCTCCAAAAGTTGTTTCTGTTCATAGCGTTTAAATGGTAAATGGCCTGTGTTTATATAGCGCTTTTACTAGTCCCTAAGGACCCCAAAGCGCTTTACATATCCAGTCATCCACCCATTCACACACACATTCACACACTGGTGATGGCAAGCTACATTGTAGCCACAGCCACCCTGGGGCGCACTGACAGAGGCGAGGCTGCCGGACACTGGCGCCACCGGGCCCTCTGACCACCACCAGTAGGCAACAGGTGAAGTGTCTTGCCCAAGGACACAACGACCGAGACTGTCCAAGCCGAGGCTCGAACCGGCAACCTTCCGATTACAAGACGAACGCCCAACTCTTGAGCCACGATCGCCCCCCCGTTTAGTGGGAGAAACGTTTTGTCTCTCATCCAGGTGACTCCTTCAGTCTCAGCTGACTGCAGGTTTCCAATCTTATAAACAGGACATTTGAATAATAACTGAAACCAGCCCACTGAAGGAACAATGGGCTGTGAGGTCAGTTCCTTAATCTTAATTATGTAATTCTCATGACCATTGATCAACAACCACTGATCAATGTCCATGAGCACCATTCAGAGAGTTGGGGAATGGCTGCAATCACAGCATTGTAAGATGGTGACAGATGTACCCTTAGGCCCCTCCTCGATTCAGAGATGGTCTTTCCCTTTTCACGTAAATGGCCTCCTTGACTCCGCCCTCAAACCAGCGTTCCTCCCTGTCCAGGATTTTACATCCTCATCATTGAAAGAGTGTCCACTGGCCTGTAGGTGTAAATAGACTGCAGAGTCCTGGCCTGACGAGGTGGCTCTGCTGTGTTGTAGCCAGAGGTTGTTTGGTTTCCTCGATGTATAAATCCTGCCAATCCTCCTGCACTTAACAGCTACACTATGTTACTCTGTTTGTGTCGGGGGACCCGATCCTTGGGGTGGACCAGTTTTTGGCGCAGCGTGTTTTGGGGTTTAAAAGCCACAGAGACCCGGTGTTTAGAAAAAATCTGTCTCAACTGCTCCGATACTCCTGACACGTACGGGATCACTACAGGTTTTTGCTTAAGCAGCGGCTGGTAAATGTGGTTATCCCAGCTTTGACAAAAGTCCAGCTGGAATAACCACATTTACTCTACGTCCAGATGAACAGAATCAACTTTTGGAGATTTACTTTCCTGGATGATTAAGAATGCATCAAGACGTTCCTCCTAAAGTGTTATTCAGTGTTGTGACAGTCAGCTGCTTCAGCTGCTGCTGGGATGGGCTGTGGCAAAGAGAACAGAGAAAATCAAAATCAGAGTTTTTCTCTGAATTAAAAGCAAGGAAACAACAATATATTCTACATGGTGAAACTGATGGTTTCTGGTGTTTGGGTCTGTTTTTCTGTATTTATGCAGATAAAGTGTAAACTCAGATGAATTATACCATCAAATGTTAAAGGAAAATATGAGGATGAGTGTCTGTGAGCTGAGAAGGACGTGAAGCGAGCAGTTTATCCCAGAGCTGAAGCTGCTCTGTGTGCAGAGATGAGCTCAGATTCCTGCTGTGATTGATCAACAGTCACAGAAATGTAGACTTGTAGTTATTACTGCAGTATGGTCACAGCAGATACTGATAAACATGTATTATGAGGATGGATGATCAAGTTTCTCACTCTCTCCTTTAAATCTCAGTTTTTTTCTTCTTCACAGTTTATCTGTTAATTTATTAATGAATAACACTGAAAGAGTTTCTGTTATATTTCCCCTTGAACATCAGCTTATTAGGGCGGCATTAGGAAATAGCCCCCCTCCAAAGAATGAATAAATGAATGATGATAATAATAAAATGATTCAAAAGCAGAGCTCAGAGTGGTAGAATGGTCAAACGTGGATCCACGGGTGGTTCAACTGCATTTGGTGACGTGACTAAAGCAAATCTTTCAAATAATCCCACCATCAACGGGATGTTGTCTCCTTTACTACGGTTACTTTACTTGGTCACCGTGTGAATTTCTTTGAAATGAACCAAATTCTTTTATTTGTTGGTTGTTGCATATTTAACCTCTACAGTCAGGAAAGGAGGAGATGAGGCCTCAACAATGTTGGGTTGTAGCTGTGGTTCAGGTTAGAGTGAGTGTCCATGGAATAAATGTAAGTCAGTGAACTGGAAACATGACTGTGTTCAAACTTTGTTTCCTTTTTATAATGAGTCTAATCAAAGGTGCACAGAAGTATCTCCACTGTGACTTTTCTGTGTCACCATCAGAGCTTCTGCACAGTGTGGAGAAAGATCCAGAAGCAGAGCTGGACTGCAGACAGCCAGTCAGAGCAGCTGTGTACAAAGTAAGACTGAACATCTGTCTGCTGATGGACTCATTTCTGAAAACTGGACTTCTTGTGTTGTTCAGACATTGAAGAGTTTTCTTTCTCTTTAGTCTCATTGTTTTTCTTTCTTTCAGCAGATGTTGGTCTGCAGGAGGTTTTAGATGAACATAAGATCAGTCTGAGGAGGAGATGTGAACGTGTGACTGAAGGAAGTGATGAAACAGGAAGTAGAACCCTCCTCAACAGGATCTACACTGAGCTCTACATCACAGAGGGACAGAGTGAAGAGGTTCATACCCAACATGAGGTGAGGCAGCTGGAGACAGCTTCCAAGATGGACGCCCTCCATGACGCTCCAATCAGGTGCCAGGACATCTTTAAAGCCTTACCTGACCAACAGAGACCCATCAGAGTGGTTCTGACCAACGGCGTGGCTGGTGTTGGAAAAACCTTCTCAGTGCAGAAGTTCACTCTGGACTGGGCAGAGGGCTTGGAGAACCAACATGTCAGTGTGGTGGTTCTGCTTTCATTCAGGGAGCTGAACCTGATCAGAGATGAGCAGTACAGTCTTCTGGAGCTGCTCCATGTTTTCCATCCAACATTACAGAAGGTCACAGCAGAGAAGCTGGCTGTCTCTCAGCTTTTGTTCATCTTTGACGGCCTGGATGAAAGCAGACTTTCATTGGATTTCACCAACAGGAAGCTGCTGTCTGATGTCACACAGAAGTCATCAGTCAGCCAGCTGCTGACAAACCTCATCCAGGGGAATCTGCTTCCCTCGGCTCTCGTCTGGATAACTTCCCGACCCGCAGCAGCCAATCAGATCCCTCCTACATGTGTTGACAGGCTAACAGAAGTACGAGGCTTCACTGACGCCCAGAAGGAGGAGTACTTCAGGAGGAGATTCAGTGATGAAGAGCTGTCCAGCAGAATCATCTCCCACATGAAGACATCCAGGAGCCTCCACATCATGTGTAGTATCCCAGTCTTCTGCTGGATCACTGCTACAGTTCTGGAGCACATGTTGACTACAGAGCAGAGAGGAGAGCTGCCCAAGACCCTGACTGACATGTACTCACACTTCCTGCTGGTTCAGACAAAGAGGAAGAAGAACAAGTACCATGAGGGACGTGAGACGAGTCCACAGGAGCTGACGGAGGCTGACAGGGAAGTTCTTCTGAAGCTGGGGAGGCTGGCGTTTGAACATCTGGAGAAAGGAAACATCATGTTCTACCAAGAAGACCTGGAGCAGTGTGGTCTGGATGTGACAGAGGCCTCGGTGTACTCAGGAGTTTGTACAGAGATCTTCAAAAGAGAGTGTGTGATCTTCCAGAAACCAGTCTACTGCTTTGTTCATCTGAGCATTCAGGAGTTTCTGGCTGCAGTCTACATGTTCCACTGTTTCACCAACAGGAAGACAGAGGTGCTGAAGATGTTTCTAAAATCAGAATCTTTCACCAAGATGATTTTCAGTCTTTTTGATAACAAACATCTCCAATCACTTGATGTATTTCTGAGGAGAGCCATGGAGAAATCCCTCCAGAGTGAAAATGGCCACCTGGACCTGTTTGTTCGCTTCCTTCATGGCCTCTGTCTGGAGTCCAACCAGAGACTCTTAGTAGGTCTGCTGGGTCAGACAGAGATCAGTCCAGGAACCATCCAGAGAGTCATCAACAACCTGAAGGAGATGAACAGTGATGAAATCTCTCCTGACAGAAGCATCAACATCTTCCACTGTCTGATGGAGATGAACCACCTCTCATTATTTCAGGAGATCCAAGAGTTCCTGAAGTCAGAGAAGAAACTCTCTGAGATCCAGTGCTCAGCTCTGGCCTTCATGCTGCAGATGTCAGAGGAGGTTCTGGATGAGTTGGACCTGCTTAAGTACAAAACATCAGAGCAGGGACGACAGAGACTGATTCCAGCTGTGAGGAACTGCAGAAAGGCTGGGTGAGTCCAGATGTGATCATTAACATCATTGATCAGTGTAGGTTAGTAGTTTAATGTTGAAAATAAAATCAGATTGTAACCACAAAGTGTTTGTGTCCGTACGCTGCAACCTTCCACACCATTCCTTTATTGTACAGACTCAGCAGCAGCTCCATGGATCCCAAATCCAAGAGTGGAGAACAGATTTGAAGTGTGTCACATCCATGCAGTCACAGCTGTTTCCACCATGTTTCCACTGATATTAATCCTGTTCAATGACACGTTTCATATCAGTGAATATGTTCTTTAGGACGTCCACTGACATGTTTAAGTGTCCTGCTGGAAATCACTCAAATCATCCATGAAATCCATGAAAAATCCTTTTAGTGTTTCTAACTTCACCCTCTGTCCTCTCTCTCTCTCCATCCTCCTCACTGCTTCTTTCACTGATAATCACACAAACATCGTATTCAGCTACAAAATAACACAATAATATCATCTGATGATCATTATTATAAGAGCAGGATCCATATTTGATATCAGAGTAACACACTGCTTGGTTATGTGCAGTCATCATCAGTGACTGTGGGTCAAACAGAAGCTCTCTGATTGGTTGCTGACCTTGGTCACCTGTCCACTCTCACCTGTTTGTGTTTGCTCTCTCTTTGCTGTCTCCATCCTCTCTCTCCTTTCTCTCCCTCTCTGTCTTTGTACGTCACTCAGGTCCAATGGAAACAGTGACATTTACAAACCAATCAAAGACAAACTGATCCATGTCAGGTTATAACAATATTCAAAGTGAATACAGGCTGCTGCTGGACACAGACAGGTAACATCATTTTGACTTGCTGTCACCTGGATCTGGACTCATAAACACTGAAGCCCTGAACAGGAATACAAATCATTTTCTGCCAACTAGCGACACAGCAGCAGATAATGGCTCAGAAAGCTAAAATGAGCCAATCATTTCTGTGTTTAGTTCCCCTGAAATCAGATCTGATATCAGCAGCTCTGAGTTCATTCATCATTATTGTCCAGTGATGAGATTTCTGCTCCGTTTGGTAACAGTCAGCAGGTTTTTCCTGCGTGTGGACGTGAACAGTCGTACCTGACAGCAGGTAGCAAACAGAGATCATCTTTCCAGCTGGAACTCTTCACTGAGCTGAACTCATTCAAAATGTTCTGGAGTCAAAACAGGAAACAGTCCAAATGTGTGTCTTCACTCTGACTCTGGATCAGATCTCAGTGACAGACTGTGGACATTATGGAAGCCTAAATGTGACACCATCTTCCTCCTTCATCTGCAGATTAAAGCCAAACAAAGATTCTCATTAAAAGTCTGCAGGTCTGAGAGAGACTCAATCGTTGTGTCATGTCAAACACAGTAAGAGGAGCTGAAGCACAGATGTGAAGAGCAGATTCATCAGATTATGACCTCACTCTGTTTTGTCTTCATATACATTCAGTCTGTGTTTATAATGCAGATTTTCTGCTTTTATAATAACACATTTTATATTTTCTATCATCACAGACTGACTCGGTGTCAACTCTCAGAGTCTCACTGTGAAGTTGTGGCCTCAGCTCTGAAGTCCAACCCCTCCCATCTGACACAGCTGGACATGAGTTGGAACAAGCTGCAGGATTCAGGTGTGAAGCTTCTGTGTGCTGGACTGGAGAGTCCAAACTGTCGACTGGAGACTCTGAGGTGAGTTCACTGACTGCGGCTGTTGTTGTTTTTCTATATTTCAGGTCTTTGATTGATGTTTGAAACTTTCTTTAGTTCCTAAATGTTCAGGATGTGTCTGAAGACAAATGTGAAGAAGTTTGAGTGCTTTCAGAAATGTTGTCTTTCCAAACGACTGAACAACAGTTTTTCCTTTTGGCTCCAAACAGAAGTGACAGACTTGAGCAGGGTTCATTTAAAGGCTGACAGAAGTGGAGTGGTGACGGGGAGATGTTTGACAGGACAGTGTTTCAGCCTCCACAGGTTCATGTTGTGCTCCATCAGTCAGTGAAGATGAAGTCAGTGCTGATGAGGCTGTAGAGTGTGTGAGGGATGTGAATGAGGATGATGAAGATCTGATGATAGCAGATAAAAACAGGCTGCAGAGACTTTGAGCCATACAGGGCACACAGTGTGTGTACAGAACAGCTGAAATCATTATGGAGGCCTCACTGGGATATGGAAGCATCACAGTACAGCTTCAGTGAAGCATTAAAGTCTCTGATATGAGATGAGAAATGAAGCAGCCAGAGCTTTTTCATGAGTGGAAATCCACT
Organism: Mchenga conophoros; assembly: GCF_057382185.1. Taxonomy (NCBI): domain Eukaryota; kingdom Metazoa; phylum Chordata; class Actinopteri; order Cichliformes; family Cichlidae; genus Mchenga; species Mchenga conophoros. Next base: position 21,388,093 of record NC_140528.1, on the reverse strand, counting down.
GTGACTGTGAGCTGCTGCTACAGCCTCCAGATTAGCCAGCAGCTCATCCTGCTCAACATTTCCTCACCAACTTTAATGGAAGTGTGATGTTTTCAGCTGGAGTGATGGTCAGGGTGGCCTCCCTCTCCTCTTCTTCTCCTCTTCCTCTTTCATTTGTAAAGCCACTTCTGCTGCTTTCATTCATTTGGAAGTCCTGTAGCTGAGTTTGGGAGAGACTAACAGCCTCGGCAGCAGAGGGGAGAAAGGCTGTAACACCACCACTTTACTCTGTTCTACCTGTCACATCATTTTATCAGGAAACAAATATGCTCATGTTTTTACTATGTTTGTCTTGAAGATGTAAGAAGATCACATGGTGCTTTTTATTATTGTGTTGGTTTGTTTGCTGTCTCTTGGATGGAGCCCAGCTGTGCGTGGCCCCTGGGCCTGTGGTCAGAGTGTGTGCTGGATAATCCGGCCCAGGATGAGGCCAAACTGAAATGGGATGAAATGTCTGTCACATAATTGAGCTTAGTGTAGTTTCATTTCTGCACAATTTAAAAACAACCAAAACTTTGTTCTGTCTTTTCTGTGTTATACTGTAGACTTTCTTTGATACTGTGTCCAAAAGGAGCAGCTTTTACTTTGAAAGGGAGGCGTCTCTGTTTCCTCTTCAGGTTGGATGATGGAAGCAAATGAGTGTGTGATGGTCTTTCAGTGTTGCACTTTGTAGACGCTCCCTGAGCACTGGTCTCACAGCCAGCTGCACATAGAGACCAGTGTTGTTAGTCCAGGTCAGAAGATGACTTGTTGGAATGAAAATGAGCTTGTAGTTTGTCTGCTTTAATAATGTGACTGGAAAAAGGTGTTGGACTTCAAATATGTCCATTTCTTTCACACTTCACCTTTAAAAGTGAAGCCTTGTGGTTCCTGGAAGGAAAAACACGACTTTTTCAAGTCTTTGTCCTGTTTTTATGATAAATGTACGACTTTAATGTGAAACATTCAGAGTTTTTTCTCTTGTTGTGTTTGTTTGAAGCTGCTTCCTGTTGGCTTCAGCTGTTTGGAGTTTCCATTTTCTAAACTTCTACATTCTGAACCTTCTTCAGCTCTGAACAGATGATGAAACACTGAATGATTTCAAGCTCACACTTTGTCTAATAAACTTACATCTTTCATTCTTTATACAGATTGATGGACTGTGGTTTGTCAGAGATCAGCTGTGATTATCTGGCAGCAGCACTGAAGTCCAACCCCTCCCATCTGAGACAGCTGGACCTGAGCTGGAACAACAAGCTGCAGGATTCAGGAGTGAAGCATCTGTGTGGTTTCCTGGAGAGTCCAGGATGTGGACTTGAAACTCTGAGGTCAGTCAGCATGTTTTAGTTGTGCTGAGATGAATATGATGTGAAAGTTGTGCTGACACTAAACTGCAGACATCAGGCTGATATTATACTGATCCACACTGAGGATCTTCATGGTAAAGTCTGTTTTCTTCTTCTCTGGTTTAGTCCATTGACTGCAGCAGAACAATGTTCACATTTCAAACAGTGAGACTCAACGTATGGCCCGCGGCCCACACGCGGCCTGCCCACCTTCCCTGATTCAGAGAGAGGGGACCCTGATTAACTGTGTAGTGTTCTTCCTCACAGTTCTAAGTATCAGACACAACAATGAATAATCCACAGCTGACTGTCTTTAGCAGGTCAAAGGTCACGGCACACAGCAGACAGTGGGAAATATTATAACTCTGATCATTTATCAGCACATATCCATATGTATAAAAACAAAGCTGACACTGTGAGACTTGATCAGAGGTGTGATCATCACAGCAGAGGCCTTTGTGTCAAAGTCACTGAGGATCAAACAGAAACACATGAAGCAGATTTTCCTGTTCTGGCTTTTTATAGCAGATAACCTTCAAAATATTCTGCAGTCCATCAAAAACTGAAGCAAACCATGAATCAACATGTGAACATGAGCTGATGCTGCTGAAGTGAAGCAAAGTTACAGAGGTTTGATTACAGACACAGCTGAGAGTTTGTAATCTGTCATCATTTTAAAAGGTTTACATTTCTTCAGTATTGAACAGCAGAAATGAGGCTTTGTTTTGGGAGGCTGACAGCAGTGAACACAACAGCAGACTGGTGCGTAATAAGCAGTGAATAATGCAGGAAACAGATTTTTGAAGGTAAACTGTTCTTGAAGTACACTGAGAGAGAGAGAGCTGTGCAGGAAGTAAACGTCAAAGTCAGAGAGAATTCATGACGATGTTCATCAAACGTAAAGCGTAGTTTGGATCTTCTTCTGCTGCTGGTTCAGTCAGTTTTGGTTGGAGACAGATGAAACCTGCAGCTTCAGGATCTGTGAGCTGTCCACTGTCAGCCCCGACGGCGTGTCCGTGTACGTGCCGTCGAGTGAACGATCCACACTCTGTGTTTCCATCTTTGTGTGTTTAGCTGCTCTCATTTACTGTTTTGTCTGTTTGCTTGTTGTTGAAATACTTTTGGGAGCTTTAACCTGAGATTCTGGCAAAATACATTTATATAAAAAATAGATTCAGGATTGAATGAATCAACATCGCTTTATTCAAATTAAAACCATTTAAATAGGAAAATCCATTTTTTTACAGCCGCCTCTAATGCTGGGTAATGTCAGCTGGTCCATGTGCAGCTGGCTGTGAGGCTCAGGGAGCGTCTACAAAGTGCAACACTGAAAGAACATCATCCATAAATATTGAGTAATAACTGGACTCTCATACAGCGAGACTCAAATGCCTTTAAACATCAGCTTATCCTGCTGATCCAAGTCCAACACTGAGTTTGTAAAAACGTGTTTGTCAATCATTTTGTTTGGTTTCTGAGGAAAATGATTCAATAACTTGCTGCTAATACACAACATTTCATCATATTTCCTCATAACCCTCTTTTGTCTGACCATTTGATCCCATTTGAATTTGCAATAAAGGATCCACAGAGTTTGGTGACAATAATGACAGTAGATGTTTGTGTGAAAGTGCTGGAAGCAAATGAGTGTGTGATGTTCTTTCAGTGTTGCACTTTGTAGACGCTCCCTGAGCACTGGTCTCACAGCCAGCTGCACATAGAGACCAGTGTTGTTAGTCCAGGTCAGAAGATGACTTGTTGGAATGAAAATGAGCTTGTAGTTTGTCTGCTTTAATAATGTGACTGGAAAAAGGTGTTGGACTTCAAATATGTCCATTTCTTTCACACTTCACCTTTAAAAGTGAAGCCTTGTGGTTCCTGGAAGGAAAAACACGACTTTTTCAAGTCTTTGTCCTGTTTTTATGAGAAATGTACGACTTTAATGTGAAACATTCAGAGTTTTTTCTCTTGTTGTGTTTGTTTGAAGCTGCTTCCTGTTGGCTTCAGCTGTTTGGAGTTTCCATTTTCTAAACTTCTACATTCTGAACCTTCTTCAGCTCTGAACAGATGATGAAACACTGAATGATTTCAAGCTCACACTTTGTCTAATAAACTTACATCTTTCATTCTTTATACAGATTGAGGCTCTGTGGTTTGTCAGAGATCAGCTGTGATTATCTGGCAGCAGCACTGAAGTCCAACCCCTCCCATCTGAGACAGCTGGACCTGAGCTCCAACTACAAGCTGCAGGATTCAGGAGTGAAGCATCTGTGTGGTTTCCTGGAGAGTCCAGGATGTGGACTTGAAACTCTGGGGTCAGTCAGCATGTTTTAGTTGTGCTGAGATGAATATGATGTGAAAGTTGTGCTGACACTAAACTGCAGACATCAGGCTGATATTATACTGATCCACACTGAGGATCTTCATGGTAAAGTCTGTTTTCTTCTTCTCTGGTTTAGTCCATTGACTGCAGCAGAACAATGTTCACATTTCAAATCTTCAAAGATGAAGAAAAATCCTCCACTGGATAATTCACTGTGAAACTCTCCAACTCTTCATTCCACCTTAAAGTCTGTCTGACACTGAAATCCAAAGCAAAATGTGCGTTTGCTTTACAGACAGCAGTCCAACACAAACATACACACATCATCCAAAACACAGTCCAACATCCAAATCTCCTCCACTGCCAGCATGAATGATGGGAAAGAGAAGGAGGAACACTCTGACATTCAGGGTTAGAATGAGTTTCATGAAGCAGACTGTGAAGATCAAAGCTGCATTAGAAAGCTTACATGAATGAATGAGTGGACAGAAGTGGACAGAGATCATCTGAAGCACTTCAAAGGCTTTAAATCAGCACATTTCTCTTTATTCTTTATCAACTCTGTTAGTTTCTCTCAGTTTTCTGTGGAATGAAGCTAACAGCAGGCTAATAAGATGCTGACCAATAGGTTTCTATTAAAGGTTGTAATTTGTATATGAAAAAGTGCTTTGGCTCAGCAGGGATCAGCTTACAGGTAGAATACAGCTGCTGGATGGGATTAGCATGTCATAGCTATCTACCAAACTGCTAACTGGGGGATTTCAGGCCATCTATGGATCATTTTTGCTAACTGTTTATTCAGCTTAGGCTCACAGGGCTGCAGCCTGTGCCCTAGCTGTCATAGGGCAAGAGGCGTGGTCCACCTGCACAGGTGAGCAGTCCATCACAGGGCCAACAGAGAGAGACAGAGAAGCACTCTCTCACATCCACACCTACAGCCAATTTAGAAGCACCAATGAACCTAAGCAGCATTTCATTGGACTGTGGGAGAACATCCAACCTCCACAGAAAGGCCAACAAGCTTCAACCTACAACCTTCTTGCTTTAAGGCACTAGTGCGAACCACTTTTCCCCATTTCAGCCCAAATCCTGCATCTTCCTGTTTCTGACTCCAGGCCAGCTCCACTAACACTTTCTCATCAGACACTGCCACCTAGTGGAGGAAGTCTTAGTTCCATTTGAAGCTTCAGATGACAGTTAGTTCCTTTACAAAGAGGTGGAGGTGGTGGGGCCACAGCACCATCATCACTGAGTGCCATAGGACACTTAACCTTTGTTTCCATATGCTGGGAACTTCCTGTTGTTCCAAGGAGGACTGGAAAATGTGTGAAAATCTCCCAGTCAGTTCCTCACAGCACACTTCAATCATTTCCCTCCCACAGCATCAGGACCAGGGCTTTTTCTCTCTTTGGTCCCACTAAGAGATTTCCACACAAACACCTCATCAGTGGGACTCTCAGAGCTACCAGCCCTTTGCTACAATCACAAAGCTCTTCATTGAAATCAATGATATCAAAGCTGGAATCAAATGAGTCCAAGTCTTCTGCTGATTCAGCATCACATTCATCTTTGCTCCTTGTTCTGCATCCCCACCATGGACTTCATTCCTTTCCAAGCCAGCCTTGAGTGTCCTTTATTCAGCTCATCCTCTGCTTTACTTTTACACCTGATTTTAGCTGCTTTATCTCTCTTTCAACAAGTTTCTGTGCCTCAATCTTTTTCTTCTCTCCCTCATAACAAGACAGCTTCTTCTGCCTGAGAACATGTTGGAGTGATTTACTAATCCAGGGCTGCTTATTGGGGAAAATGCTTCCTGTTTCCAAAGTAATCCCCATTTTTCCCAGAAAGAAATGTAAGTAGAAATCGATGATCTAAGTGAGAACATGAGCCTTTAAAAAGTCCCAGTGGGTGCAGTCAAAGCAGTCCCTCAGTCCCAGTATAGAGTCTTTGGTCCAGACTGGAACAACTGTGTGCCCAGTTTGAGCTCTCTTCAGTGCTGTGACCTGACAGACCCAGAGGGGCCATCACATCACATTTAGAAGCTCCCCTAATGGAGCCACAACACATGTCCAACACTTAGTCTGTCTTGTTGGACCAACTGGAAGAAATGATTCAAGGACTTAGTCACAGAACAGAGATTCAAATCTCCAAAATCCAACTGGCTGCATCAGGACATATAGTCTGAAACTCTGCACAGTTTCCTGTTTGAAGCTGCTTCCTGTTGGCTTCAGCTGTTTGGAGTTTCCATTTTCTAAACTTCTACATTCTGAACCTTCTTCAGCTCTGAACAGATGATGAAACACTGAATGATTTCAAGCTCACACTTTGTCTAATAAACTTACATCTTTCATTCTTTATACAGATTGTGGGGCTGTGGTTTGTCAAAGATCAGCTGTGATTATCTGGCAGCAGCACTGAAGTCCAACCCCTCCCATCTGAGAGAGCTGGACCTGTGGAGAAACAACCTGAAGGATCCAGATGTGAAGCAGCTGTCTGATCTTCAGCAGAGTCCAGACTACAGACTGGAGACTCTGGTGTAAGTAGAGTGATGGAGTGAGTGGGTGGTGCTGTCAGCAGTATTGTACTAAACACAGTCAGTATGAAACAAAGATCCAGTGTTTCCTGTAAAGCTGCAGCTTCTCAGTGAAGCTGTGAGAGGAGAATGGTGACAGGCTTCAGGATTGGACACAAACACTTCCTGTTTCTGACCTTTATGGTCACCATAGTAACGGCTGACACGCTCTGATCAAACACTGTCAACAGCCAATCAGCTCTCTGAACAAAGCAGCACGCAGACCAATGACTGCATTCATTTCCAAGTTTAAAGCAGTGAAGAACACAGTCTGTAGGTGAGGAAGAATTTAGTGAGAGCAGATGTTTGGATGGAATTCCTCCAGTTAACAGCTGGAACCGTCCATCTGGATTGTTGGGCTTGTTGTTGGGGTTCCTACAGAGCTCAGAGTGGACACACCAAGGTTCTTCTAATGAATGAAAGTCCAAACTCAAACTAGGAGGGAAAAACATTTTCATCAACTTCAATAAAAATCCAAAGATTAGAAAAAGTGAAGCAACAATGAGTCCTAGTACAGTCCCAGCACTGAAGTCCCTGCTGCTCTTTATACTGGATGTGCTGCATCACTGACTGACAGCTGATGAAGAGTCTCTGGAAACACGCGTTTATCTCCTCTGCTCTTCCTTCTTCTCTCTGCAGGTGGAGCTGATGATGGTAAACAGGACGGTGTGTGTGCTGAGAGAGGAGGAGCTGTGTCCTGATGATCCAGAGAGGTTGAAGCAGCAGCAGCTTGTGTGTAGAGACGCTCTGACTGGGCCATGTTACTGGGAGGTGGAGAGGAGAGCTTCATCCAGCAGTGACTGACAGAGGAATGAGAAGAAGTGCAGATGACTGTCAGTGCTGCAGAGTGAACTGCTCTGAGAACAGCTCCACTGTCAGACACAATGTAGAGTCCAGCATCATCCCTGTGTGTCCCTCTGGATCTGACAGAGGATCATCAGTGTATCTGGACTGCTCTGCTGCTGCTCTGTCCTTCTACAGTCTCTGCACAGTCTCTGTCTGACTCTGGCTACATTTTTGGCATTTATATTCTTGGTTGCTCTCTTTATATTTTTCACATGCAAAATGTGCCCATCTTTGGCAAGATTCACACTGCACCTGGAAAGGAAAAATAAATGGCTCATATTCTGTTTGGTGAATACTATTACTCAACATTTTAATTATGATTGGCAAGTAATGATACTAAGACTTATGTGTTTCTTTTGTTTTGTTTTGTTTTACCATTTCAATCATGCTGCGGTCAGCGTTAGCATCTAACATGGAGCAAACAATGCAGTAGTCCTCAGCGTTCCCTGAAACACAATCATAGTTAGGTTTTAATCAAACATTATTTATTGAATAATTAAAAAATAATAGTACATTTTTTCCAAATATACTTCCTGGAAAATTAGTCTAAATTAGACTTTGAGAAGGGTCTTATCTGAAAGTGTTTGAAGAGCACTATTTGTACTGTGCTGTTTGAAAAGCACTATTTAAATTGGAAGTACGCACTAACGTGATAAGGACTTTACTGGACTTACCTCGATTTTCAAGTAGGGTGCAAGCTATCTGCATTCGCTCCAGCACAACTGGCTCTGTAGTGGTTGACACCTCACTGACCTCTCCAAAATCAAGGTAGTGTTCTGCAAACTGTGAGATTGATCATAATTAGAATGTAAAGTCTTAATTAGGTAAAGGATAGGATAATTATAAGCCACAAGGCTTCAGCCTATTCCTTTTTCAGTTACTGTATGATTAAGTACTTCTATGTAAAATGATCATCTTTGTTGTTGTTGACCGAAATAACTTTCACTTCACTTAAATTCACTTAAAGTCTTAATTCTAGCTAACAAGAAACTGAATCATTTGAATACGGGTTACCTTTAACAGTAAAACTCCACAACTGCTGGAATCCTGTCGCTTGTTGTGTTGCATAGTCTGTAACTGCCACTCCATGGTGTCTTCATGCCCTCTCATCCTCAGAAAATTCCTAGTTGAACAAAAGTGTTTGTAATGAAACAAGATTTTTTTTTTTTTTAATCTAAGAATAACACCTCAGTATCATACATACCTCCAGTTGCGCAGAATTTTCCTGTCATAAACACCTTCATTCCCATGGGGTCTATGAGCAGTATTTTCTGTGCAGAAATGTTGACAATCTAAAGAAAAAGTTAAATTAAAAATTACAATTGTTTGTGCCACTGAAAACTTATTTAAAAATAACACTTTGTGCAAGAAACTGCTTCACAACAAATTACGCAAATTAATAACAAAATGAACACATACCACAAGAATCCAGTGTGTACCAAAGTTCACAGGGCACAGCCACGTCTTCAACTGGGAACTTCATCTGTGGGATTGGAAGTGCAGAGTAATTTGGATTTACTTAGGTACCATGCGTCTCAGGGTGTTTTCAAATATAGTCTTCTTTAAAGGAACCGAACTCTTTCCTCAGCAACAGAAAGGAGTCAACTGTTTGGACCACTTCTGAGCTTTCAACATACCAGTTGAGGCATCTGAACTGCCCAGAAAACAACGAGCTTGCAACTACTGAACAGAGCAGGTGTGCAGCATTCTGCACAAGTATACAAAAATGTTAGAGAACAGTAAATAGGGTTTTTTTTTTTATTTCAAAATTAGTAGGTAAATGACATTTCTTACTTACCTTTCGTCTCTCAATAACACGGTGCAGATATGCATCAATGACCTGTTTTGAAAAATCTGAGTTTATACAACAACAGCAACAATTTTTGAAGTAACTGCTTGAGTGCTGTACACAAAAACATCTAAAGGAATAGAATTGCTGATAAAGGTTCTTTCTGCATATACTGGAACTGGGTATTATGATGTCACAGATGTCACAACATCTGTGTTGTGGTTGATAACATTTTTTCCTGTTGAAGTGAATGGGTGAAACCTTATCAGAGTTTTGCAATATAACCCCCCCCCCCCCCCACCTACTCGCACATTTTAAACTATTAATGGTCTCTGCACTGCAAATGCTTCAGAAGGAGCAGAACCTCGAAATCAGACTCAATAATGATAAGTTCTCTTACCTCATCAGAAACCACCGTGACCCCTGCAGTGTTCGAAAAGAGGAATCCAATAACTTGTATGGTCCAACAGCTGCCTCCAAGCGCCCAGTATCCTTTGCACGCCATAGCCTCTTTACTAAAAGAAAAATATGATAAGTTAGCTCAGGCATGCATGAGATTTGTAGTGGATACGCTTGGTAAAGGCCGACGGGCCACAACAGGAAAAAGTCAATACAATAGGCATGCATTTACACGCAGAGAAATAGGAAAGGTACAGCGGGTGGGCAAAATAGAAAATTACTGACAGGCAGATCCATTTCCAGACTTCCACAAGCTCAGTGCACGTTGCATGTTTCTTTATATCCAATATGAGTTGAAGACTTCAAAATGCAAACAAAGTCATGCAACAGTCAATTAAGTTGCAACGCCAAACTGGCAACAAATGACCAACTGGTCAAAAAGAGTTGTTCACTATGTCACCTTCATTTTCTAAGCTTTGTTTCCGGGAGGGAAGTTCTTGTTCACGCGTTTCTGGTCCTGGAACACAATTAAACTCCTTGTGTCAGCCGTTTTGGGTGCATAATGAATCCTCTGGACTTTGCTGGCACTGAGGGTTAGCAGTAGGATGGCAGGGAGGCATCTTCAGGTCTGTGCTGCTGTTCACCGTCTGACTGCGAGTTGGGTATTTTTAATTGTCACTGATATTTACATGGTGGCTTCTTCTGTATGGCTTGATATGGTCAATGCTGTAGTGATTTCTTAAAGTTGCTCCTTCCGTGTTTTTTTAATCTCACACATTTGCCAGCGATGTCTTGAATGGTGTAGGGTCCTGAAAAATCTGGATCAAGTCTTCCTCCCTTCCTTCAGCGTTTCATGTTCAAGAGAAGAACTCCATCTCCAACGCTGTACACAAGGTTTCTGTACTTCTGGACTCGTCTAGCATAAGCTTATGCATAAGCATAAGATTGTACTTAAACTGAAATATGACACCTACTCAATGATTTACAACATAGAGGTAGGTTGTTTCCTCTTAAACATTTTAACTGCTTTCCTTACAAAATGAACTGGAAACCTATAAGTTCAGTCTCTGAGGTGCTCTGCGATTTCTCTCAGGGTAATGTCTGCCTGTTTGGTCAGAGTCCATAGTGCTCTGTGTGGAAAGTTCAGGTGTTTGAACATTGGTGGTTTCACGTAAACCCTGAACCTCAGGTGGTGAAGCGAGGGCAAACTCTTCTGAATCTTGAGGTGTAGATGTGTCCTCTCAGGTTGCTCTGGAACCACGTGACATTCCTTATCTAGAATCTGATCAACATGTCTACGCCAGACTAAGTTGGCTCCAACATTTATGGTGTATATCAGCGGTCCGGTCCGTGAACGAATCGTGCCAGAATGCCATTTCTGACTTGGGTCTCTGTAGTCTCTGGCGAGAACTCTTTGTCCAACATTGAAGAACCTGGTTTTGTTTCTTGTTGCTTCCACCATGGAAGACTGTTTATCTTGGACATCCTTGCGAATGTCTGGTTTCAGCAAATCTAGATGTGATCTCAGATCTCATCCCATGAAGAGCATTGCAGGTGTGTGTCCAGTTGTTGCATGAGTGGTAAGACAGTAAAAAAATTGTCAATTTTCTGTTGTAGCGGTTTCCCCTCTGTGCGACTGGCTGGTTCAGCTTTGTTGCAGGATGATGGTGAGCTGAAGTGATATGTCGTATGCCGTTACGCCCAAGGAAACACTGGAACTCCTCTCCAGTAAACTGATGACCATTGTCACTTACGAGCTGTTGTGGCAGACCTGTGCGTGCAAACGGTGACCAAAGACTATTGATCGTGCTGGCAGCTGTTGCTTGCTTTACGGGGAAGATTTCTGGCCACTTTGAGTGGGCATCAACCACAACCTGGAACATTTAGTCCATAAATGGGCCAGCATAGTCTATATGAATGCGTTGCCATGGAGCGGATGGCCACTCCCACGCGTGTACAGGTGCTGTTTGAGGCTGGCGCAGCGTCTGCTGGCAAACAATGCAGGATTTAGCCATATTCTCCATTTCACAATCAGTGCCTGGCCACCAAACATAGCTTCTAGCAAGACCTTTCATCTTAACACCCAAATGTCCATCGTGCAGTGAGTCCAGTACCTTTGTACGTAGTTTGGGTGGCAGGATGACACGAGTTCCCCACATGACACATCCTTGGCAAACGGATAGTTGGTCTTTGTGGGTGGAGTACGCAGAGAACTGAGTGTCACTACAGGACGGCCAACCATTCACAGTAAGATCGTTTGACAAGATTGTGTTTTGGCTCGTTTCTCTTTTCACCTGAGCACTTGTGACAGGTAGGGGTTCCATTTGTGTAACATGAAACACAGTAGCTGGATCAGTCATTTCTTCGGTGGGTTGCATGTGTGGAAGACGTGAAAGTCCATCTGCATTTCCATGTAGCTTTGTCCCTTTGAACTCAATGGTGTAGGTGTGTGCACCCAGGAACAAAGCCCAAGCAAGCATGCCGCAGCCATGGTTGGAATACCTTTCTGAGGGTTAAAGATGGACACCAGCGGTCGGTGGTCTGTGATCAGGGTGAAGTGTCGTCCATATAAATACTGATTAAACTTCTTCACTCCCCACACTAGACTGAGTGTTTCTCTGTCTATCTGCGTATAGTTGTGCTCGGCTGCATTTAGGGACCTTGAGGCAAAGGCAAGTAGTCGTTCGGATCGATCAGGCATTTTGTGAGATAGCACGGCACCAATGCCATATGGTGAGGCATCACAGGCGAGGCGAAGTGGTAGCTTGGGGTCAAAGTGTGTCAGAACCTCCTCTGATGTAATGAGCTGTTTAACTTAACTAAATTAAATGCCTCTTCATAGTTTTTTGTCCATTTCCATTTGACATTTTGTTGCAGCAGAGAGTTCAGCGGGTGCAGGACTGTTGAAAGGTTTGGTAGAAACTTGTGGTAATAATTAATTAAGACCAAGAATGAACGTAGCTGACTCACATTTTTAGTGTCTGGTGCCTTCAGGACTGCTTCAACTTTGTCCTCGGTTTTGTGGAGCCCATGTCTGTCGATCTTGTGTCCACAATACTCAATGGCATCCTTGAAGAACTCACATTTGTTTTTGTTTGCTCTCAATCCATATTTTTCTAGCCTGGCCAGGACTGCTGTTAGGTTAGCCAGATGAGTCTGACCGGCTGGAGCAGCATCTAATAACCAACTCACAAAATAAAGAAAAATAAAAACAAACCAACAAACACAAAAACACCAGGCATCATGATACAGACTTATAATTTGCACCAATGTTTTTTCGAAATTCTATACACGAAAGTGAGCGCGAGAGCCCTCGGTGCGCCTGCTCGCTGCCAAAGTCAAAGTAAACTTTATTGTCATCTCTGCTACAGACAGTCCAGTATACAGAGATATGAGATGACGAGGCTCCAGTTACAGCAGTGCAAGTAAACAAACAATAAGAAGAGTAAGAAAATAAATATACACTTTAGGACCAGGGGTAAAGGATCAATAACAATTTAAATTTACAGTTTGAGGGGAGGGGGCCCCTGCTGCTTCCAAAAAGAGCACATTTCATTTATAATGTTGTAAATCCAAGTCCATTATGTATTCATGATTTGAATCCTGGGTTGTGTGAAATCTCAGAAATGCACCCTAGATGAAGTGAATCTGTGAACTAAGGTGTAGGTCTATTAGATCATGTTGTGGTGATCCTTGTGTTGGGGGATTTGTGTTCATACTGGAGTGCAAAATTAAAACCAATGGAAGATGGACAAGAAAAGTTCAAAGCCATCATGGTGCTCAACTTAGAAAAAATAGAAAAGAAGAGGAGGAGAAACGAGCAAAAGATGCAGGTAAGCAGATGTGTGATTGGATAATGGCAGGTCATCCTGAAACTATCAGAATCAGAGTGAGTCAGAAATTATGTGGGTTACAGTTGCTCCAAGAAGAAATGGTAAAAAAACAAACAGTAACAGACTAAACTCCAAACAATACATTATGTTACAGATTTAAATATTAATTAGTCCTTGTCAATTGTTGATTTGTCCTGTTCTCATTGTATGACGAATTATGATGGCTGTTTGGTAGCCATCTGCATACAATGCATACTCTCTCTGTGTGTGTGTGTGTGTGTGTGTGTGTGTGTGTGTGTGTGTGTGCAGCAGCTTTATGTTAATGTGTGTAAGGATTTGTGTCTGTGTGTGTGTGTGTGGGGGGCGCCAGAGGGATTGTTCGCCCAGGGTGCCAAACAGGCTAGGACCGCCACTGCCTGCAAATAAACAACATTGACATCAAAAGTTTTACATTTCCTAAATGTATCCCACAATCTGAATATAACACCCACTTCCCCACGTTTGATCCGCTGTGTTAAATATGATTAAGAACAGAATGCAATCATTTGCAAATCCTGTAAACCAGTATTTTAAACAAAGTGAGAAAATGAAACATTTAAAGAAAAATATTAGCCCATTTTGAATTTGATGGCAGCATCCTCTCTCCATAAACTAAAGGCGTTACGATGTTTAGTGCTGGACCATGTTGGTTAATGTGTAAACTTCTGAAACGTTCAACAGTTTCCATTTTGATTAACCTGACCAACATCTAACATAGAACACCTTTGAAGTGGACCTCGCACCCTGTGGATAACTTCAAACACGTCGAGGTCTTCAGAGGCTGAACTTTGACCCAGCATCACAAGGAGCGCCATAAACACTTGTTACGGTTATTAGAAGGAACCCAGCCTTTAGACATCCCCACAACGACATCGTGACCAAGGGTCTGTTGCATGATTTTTAACATGGCTACAATGTGTCGTCTGCTGCGTCATCGTTTAATACAACAACGTACTGAAAGAGAGCATTCAGCATCTGACTGAGCTGGACTAACCTTCCCTTTCAAAAGTGAAAACTGCAACATAAAACTGGAATACAACCAACTTCTAATGAAATGTAACATTTTATAACATGAACACAGATTCCAGGTGAGCTGTGTCTTCCAGGACTGGATTTACCAGAACAGGTATGAGGACGGTGCCTGACGGGCATGTACGAGCTGGAGTGGATCCCAGCTAACACAGGGTGAGGAGACAGACGACCGTTCACGCTCACACTTATTCACCAGTTAACCTAACCCCACTACCTGAATGTGTGTGAACTGTGGGAGGAAGCCAGAGTCCCCTGAGAGGACCCACACAAACACGGGGAGAACATCCAACCTCCACAGAGACTCTCTCTGCACTAAAAGCACAAAATAAAAATCACACCGTCATGTAATTCAAGAAACTGGTCTTAAAAAACATTTAATCTAATATGTCCACATGGAGCCCGTGTTAAGGTCCGTACTGGGCTTCAGAACATCAAGTGAACAACGTCAGATGGGACCTGAGTGCGTTGTCTCCTGATAGAAAGTGCTGAGGATCAGAAGGACTCAGGGACAACACGATATCTGTCCAGCAGAGGGCGGCATTATTCCAAACGGCTCATCGAACTATTAATCCTACAGAGAATGTGATGATTTTGTGGATAATTAAAGTCAGTCATTTATCCACAAACACAACAAGCTGAAAGTCAGTGATGCTGCTCGGTTTGCAGTCCTGAATATCACGGCACAAGCAGGATTCACTGCACTGTTAATGTTAGCTATGTTATATTGCTGCCTCTGTTCGGTGGTGTCGAGTCAAACGGACTTTAACGTGTGTTTGAACGAGCTGACGGTTCACTCGTTAAGCTGAAAGAAAGATGCTTTAATCACAGCAGTCACACATGTGTCCACTGCACCATCTGGAACTCTTCTTGTTTAGCACTCGTAATAACACAAACACTAAATCCTCCTTCTCTGGTGCTGTTGTGTAGCAGTGTGTACACCTGAGACTGTCACCTGTCTGTCTGTCCTGCACAGGGCTGAACTGGGACAAAAAATCGGCCCGGGCATTTTGACTAGAGACCGGCCCACCAAAAATGTGACGTCATTCAGGGGTAAAAACCGCAAAGGATTCTGGGAACTTGTGGCAAGAGGTACTAGCGCATGCAGGCTTTCAATTGAACTCAGCTACAGAGCGATAAAAAGAAACACAAAAAATAGCCGGTGTTGTGCCAAAAAGTGATTGTCTGCCAAAAAGTGATTGCTCGTATTTAAATTGCTATAAGTAACTTGTTGGGCTATAATATGTGAAACATATGTCAAATGCATCCCTCATGGATGACATAAAGTCATCTCTCCATCTCCATCTCCTGCTCTTTTATTTCTCTCTCTTGCTCCATCTCTCTCTGCTGCTCTTCTGTCTCCTCTGTCACAGACTTCTCCACTTTTGATGATAAATCAGCCTGGTGCAACATGTAAGGATTGGCACAATTTGTTAAGATTTTGAGGAGTTTGAGAAACTAACCTTAAGCATAAAATAAAATTTACTATCAGTAACTTCATAGCACCCGCCCAGCAGTATATAAACTCCGTCATGCTAGCTAGTACCAGTTATTCTAAGCGACTGTAAAAAGTCAGCACAATGAAAACAAACTACAACTAAACTTGGTTTATATCTGACACAGATAGACAGCAGGTCATAACTTCTTACCTGAAGTTCAGTTCCTCTGCCACTATGACCGGTGGCGGCCTCGGGTCTCTCCTCCTCTTGCCTCCCCTTTCCCTTATCCACCTGCTGGCCTCCACCACTTGCTGATGTTGCTAAATCTGTGGAAGCTATGCCACAGCTACCGCCAAACAATTCAGTTATTTTTACACATTTGGCAGCGTCTGCCTGAAGGGCTTGTTTCTTTTTGGCCCTAATTTTTTCTGCACCTTCTTTCCTTTTTTTGTTCTCCATTTTCTTTAGTTCATCTATAAGATTGCTAAACAAGGGGGAGGGTGCATCCGACCTCCTCGGCTGTAATTGGTCCAGCCCAGAGTCGATCATGACCAATTGGCCAATCCAACACCTTTCATTATTTATACCCTTCCAAAAAAAATCGATCGGCCCATAAAAGCAAAAAATCGCCAGCGGCCCACCGGGCAAATGCCCGGTATGCCCGATGGCGAGTCCAGCTATGGTCCTGCACTCTCTCTCTGTTTCTTTCTCTCTGATTGTGGAATAAAAGTATGAACATGTGTTTATAAGTTACACTTGTGTTTGAATCCTGCACCTTATCACACATTTGATTTCCATGTGTGACGACTGCAAGTGTCCAGAGTGAGGACAGACTGAGGGACCCACTGCTGCACATCATCTGTGAGGCTTTGCAGCCCTGATGATCCACCAGGACAAACTCAACAGTGTGTGAGGAAGAGGAGGAGGAAGAACCAGCAGCAGCTGACAGATGGAGAGAATAGACAGACTGTTCCCTGTTTGTGAAGGACTGCTAGGAAAGTTTAACATAACTGTCTGTCCTGAATCAGTCTTATTAGGTAATGTTCAAATAATGTTATCCTCCCAGTGTTTTCAGTGTGGGAGAAAGTACTCAGGGCCTTCAAGTTACACACTATGAAAGGCAGCAACAAGTTTAATGTTCAGAAACCTAAAGTCTGTATCAGCAGCAGAATGGAGCTAAAAATAAATGTTTGTTTCAGTTCTATGAAGCTTTGAGTATTTTGGATCAGTAGCACTGCTGTGTTTGTTGCATCATATTGCTGTGATTGTTTATATGCTTTATATATTCTGAGCTAAGTTGATCTATAGTGTTACATCATTTTCTATAAGGATGTTATGTGTTTGTAGACTTTCTGCCCAGTTTGACCCATTTAGCAGAAGTCAGCCTGTTTAAGGCTCTGATGTCTATTCTGTATGACTTAAAGCAGTTATGACATGGTCTGATTTTCTCACCCAATAAAGGAATATTTCATTTATCAGTCTACTCTTCATTCTATCAGACACAGTTATCACAGCTCGTACATTTGCTTTTTACACATATATGTAAGCACTGAGCCACATTTAGTAATGCCAACATATTAAAAGAACAATATTTCTCTCTTATATATGATACATCTATATACACACTGTCACAGATACTTGAGTGTCTTTGAGTGAAGATTTAAGGTGATAGGAAATATAAATAACTGCAGCTTGAATCTTTGACACAGAGTTCATGCTTCAGAGTTCAGATGTTCAGAGTTCATGGACCGTTGAGGCTGCGAACTTTAAGGCTGCAGACCCTGAATTGGGATACAGCCATCGACTGTGGAAACCTTGCAAGTGGATCGTAAAGGTTGTTACAGAGTCTTTCATGTCTAAATTTGCCGTTAATAATTATATAATTGTAGGAATCATCTAGTTTGCTTACACTGATTACGTTGGCACTTTGTTAGCGCTACAACAACGGTCAGACCCCCGAGGTATCTAAACTTTAGTAAGAATGTGCACTTTTGACACCTCTGGTTAGCATTTAGTGGTCAGTTTCAAACGTATTTGATTTTTGCTTGTTATGAACAAATTCACTTCACTACTTTTCACGATCTGTAACATCAATGCACATTGTTCCATTTACTGCATATTGCACTTTATTCATATCTCTCATTCCACCTGCAAAAACATTGTAAAGGTCGTCACAGAGAGTTTTATATATGTATAAATACTAATATTCTCTATTTATTCTGTTTTATTGCCCAGATGTTAGTTAGCCTTTGTTCAGTTGTCTTTTATATGTCAATAGATACGTATGTCACAAATAAAAGTTTCTTGTAAATTATGTTTTTGTAAAGAATTTTCTCCCAAATCTCTTACATGCTAACTGTAACGTGTTATTTCTGCTAAAACCTGAACTTAAATGTGTATATGGTGTTTATCTGTTTTTCTCTCTGTTTTAGATGCAAATATCAAATTGGAGTTCTGCCTCCAGGCCAGAGTTGCAGGAATGCACCACGTGTTGGCTGTTTCACTGCCCTCTGTGCCCCACTCTCAGCCCTGCTGTCAGGGCAAAGATTGGGCAGCATATAAATGGACACATTCAAAGTGCTTTGCCTTTCAAAGGTATGTTGGTATTAAATATACCTCATAGTTAAAGTCATAAATATGCACTTCTTTTCAGCACCTCTGCAGGTCTTTGTTGACTTAAAAGTTATTTTTCACATTGTACAGTTCAGTTCATTCATCAGCGAGAGAAAAAAGTGTTTTCATTAAATATTTTTCCTGTTCACCACATTTCCTGACAGCTCTTGTGATCCACACCATTTTGCTTTCATTATTGAGGACGGCTTGGATATTTTTGTTAATATGTACAATCTGATTGTTAGATAAACTGACTGCATTCTATACAACTACATTTAAATTACATGTTTTTTCTTTTTTTCTCTCTTACAGACAAAATGATGTGCCGGTGCACTTTCACTGCCCTTCTGTAACATGACAGTCATACAGCGTGGGGATATGGCAAGGCAATTATTGTCATGTCAGCATTCAGGACTGCTCCCCACTGAACTCTCCGTGGAGCCCCATCTCCCTCTCGATGTCTCGTCTCCAGCATCTAAACCATTTCCTGAATCTTGGGTAGAACATTCATGTGCTCCACCCTCTGTGCTAAATGAAACTGGGGCTTGTGGAAAGTCCATGAAAATGAAACGTCCTCACTGTGGTCTTAGTCTTCTTACAAAAAAACTTCAAGGCTCACATGATGAGGAGGCATTCAAACAGGTCAATAGATGTTTGCCTGGCCTGTCATCTGCAGTGTTTTTGTGTAGAGGGACTTCTTCCTCTTTGTTTTTCAGTTTGCAGAGGACATGGAGCTCTTTTTAAAAGCATGTGCTGACGAGCAGAGACTACAGGTCAAAGCGATGTTTGACATTTAATGGACAGATGAAGGCACTGGCTGTTTGTTTGTGTTTTTTATCTGTTGTTTGTTTTTCAGTGTACAGAATTCCAGTTAAACTTATTATAAAATGCTGTTCACTTGTTTCCATACTTATAGTAAAAAATGTAAGTGTAAATACAACAGCATTGTTTATACTTGTAACTTCAGAGTAAAAAGCTTATTGTTGATATTAACATTAATGTATTATCCTGTAATCAATAATATTTTTATGCATTTTACGCATTAACCCTCTGATCTCTATCCTGGCCATTTGGGGCCACTTCACTTCTCCTTGTTTGACTGCTACACTGCAGTGGACCAAAAGAATGACGCAGGTTTGATCTTAAGGCTCTAATAGTTGTGTGTGTTGTGCATGACATTGCAACGCAAACATGTATTTGCAAGATAGACTGGAATAAATTATGATGCATCAAATATTACACAGGCTGCAGTGAATTGTTGTTGATACAGGTTATTGAGCTTTGAGTTTCCCAGTCAAACGTAGCTTTGACACACATGCTAACACTCTTACTCTTGTACATTTCATAACAAGACACCAAAGCCAAAATATTAGCTCTCAAAAAAAATTCAAAGCTGCAGCTGCAGCACACACAGCAACAAACACTGTTAGTAAATGTGTCCTGGAGTTTCTGCAGGTGCAGAAAGTGCTGCTGCTGTAAGTCAGCCTAACAGCTTCCAGATCACTGATATTTCTGGAAAGATGGCAAGAAGGGCATCACAGCTCATTTCTACAATCTCCCAGATCTTGGAATACAAGCCCCTGTCCCATGAAAACCACTTCACAGTAGTAGGAGTCCACTAAAACCTACAAATGAAGAGTGATCCTGGAAGAAATAGGGCGCACACTAGTGACCTCAACAGTTGCAAGACAGCCTTGTCCCCGATGCTTATATGAAAAAAAATATGAAGATTTATGAAACCATTAGGACTTTATTACTGTTTTATCTGAAAAGCTACTGGTAATATTTAACCTAACTGGGATTTAAAGTGTAAAAAACAGAATGTAGATAAAATTTTGGTTTTGATGAAAAGGAGTGGAGCTTGTGAGCCACAATGTAAGCAGTGTTGCTTTGCTGACATGCACTCGATGCTGGCAGTACAAGCATTGTAGTGGTTCTTATATTTTTGTAAACTAACTGTATAATATATTGAGCCATTCAACAGTACACAAATGTTTGTAGGCTCCTTTTTGTATGCAACCTGCATGTCTTTCTGAATTAATTGTTTGTTTATATCATGTTTTTCAGGAAAAAGAAGAAGTTAAAGTCAAGTGGAAGCCCTGCTCAACATGGTATGTAGTAACAACTTTGTTGGACGGGAACAGACATTCATACTGTTGATAAATAGTTATCACCTCAATTTGAATTCATGTATTTGGACTAAACTAAATTGGGAGCTTTTAGCTGTCAAGCTGCTCCTCTGTGAGGAGCTTGATAGCTGTCCACCTCCAAAGTCCATTATGAGTTTTGGAGGTGGACATGGTCAAGACTTTTAAGAGTTGGCATAAGACTTTACTTCTTTATAGAGCTTATAGTTGGGGCTGGTTCAGGTCAGCCCTTAGTTATGCTGTCATAGGACCAGACTGCTGGGGGTTAGTGTCTACTCGTGTCATTGTATATATCCAGGAATATGTGCCTGAGGATAGTTGTCATGAAATCAATATTAAATCAAAGGATTCCTTAATGACCACAGCTGGCATGAGTTCTCCAAAGCTGCCTGCTGTCTCAGGATCTGTCTCCAAAAAGAACCAGGGAGCGCTAACATGTTATGTTCTAGACTGATGAAGAAAATGCACATTAAACATAGTATAAACTCACTATGTTAAGTAATGTGAAGAGGATGCCTTTAGCTCCTATTGGGTTGGTTCCTTGATCAGTGCAATACAGAATCATTCATCTGGTTTGATGTAATGTCCTTCAAACACGTCAAAATGAGGCTCTGTAGTCTGTGTGGCCTCCACATGCCTGTATGACCTCACTACAACACCTGGGCATGCTCCTGATGAAGTGGCAGATGGTCTCCTGATGGATCTCCTCCCAGACTCCAGGACTAAAGCATCTGCCAACTCCTGGACAGTCTGTGGTGCAGTTGGTGGATGGAGTGAGACGTGATGTCCCAGATGTCCTCAAATGGATTCAGATCTGGGGAATGGGCGGGCCAGTCCACAGCATCAATGCCTTCGTCTTGCAGGAACTGCTGACACACTCCAGCCACATGAGGTCTAGCGCTGTCTTGCATTAGGAGGAACCCGGGGCCACCCGCACCAGCATTTAGTCTCACAAGGGGTCTGAGGATCTAATTTCAGCACCTAATGGCAGTCAGGCTACCTCTGCCGAGCACACGGGGGGCTGTGCGGTCCCCCAAAGAAATGCCACCCACACCATTAGTCACCCACTGCCCAACCATCATGCTGGTGGATGTTTCAGGCAGCAGAAGGTTCTCCAATATGTCTCCAGACTCTGTCACAAGTACTTAGTGTGAACTTGCTTTCATCTGTGAAGAGCACAGGGCGCCAGTGGCAAAGTTGCCAAGCTTGGTGTTCTCTGGCAAATGCCAAACATCCTGCACGGTGTTGGGCTGTAAGCACAACCCCCACCTGTGGACGTCGAGCCCTCATACCACCCTCATGGAGTCAGTATCTGACCGTTTGAGCAGACGTGCATATTTGTGGCCTGCTGGAGGTCATTTTGCACAGCTCTGGCCTTTCTTTCCTACCCCACAGTACCTTTCCTTATCTTTTGTTTCCTACTCTTTTACTTAGTCTTTGATCACGGTTGTCTTTCTAGATAATTAATGTCATTTGTTCTGGGGCGAGTCACTGGCTCGGGTGCATTCTGGGACTGTCAGTTCACCAGTGTGCTGGCATGCTTCTTAACAAACACACCACTACAGCAAACATCTCAGTTGTACTTGTTGATTTCTTCAACAAAACACTGAACAAAACATGTCCTTGTGAGTGTGCTGCCTGGTGCTTTTACATTTTGTGGTAATTTGAGCAGCCCAGAAAGCATCCCATGAATTCAATTATGTTATTGTATCTGAACATGTACACGAGTCATTAAATTAGATGGGAAAGAATGATTCAGGGTAAACAACTGCACCAAGGGAATTACATTTTTCTTCTCAACATGTAAAATGTCTGTTGATAAGCAATTTCTAAAACAGACATTATGAAAATCACATTAAACAGATGTGATTAACTTTTTATTCTAGCAAACATAACATCAATGATGACACAATCAGTCTTCATCAGAAGTGCTCAAATCACTCTCATCGTCTGGAACGTCCTCCTCCTCCTCCGAGTCCATTTCCAGGAGTGGTTGGTGGCTGAGGATTCTCTTGTACACGTCCTTTACTTTGAGCGTTTCAGCTTTCAGTTCACTTTGTTTTTAAACCAGGCTATGGAGTCCTTTCTGTGCATCCTCCGACATGCCAACAAGGGAGGCTGTAAAAACAACAAAACTATTAAATATAAGTAAAACAAACAAACAGACAAAAAAACTCACCTCATAAACACAAGGAGTTAGGATCATGTAATTAAACTTTTTTTAAGGGAGAAGGCAGTGTTAGCTAGCAACCCAAATATAGGTAAAAGATCCAGTAAGACTTTAGCATCTGCTATTATTTTCAATCAATTCATCACCAAATGTATAAATAAATAAAAGATGTGCTTACAGTCTGAGGAGATTGTCCCCAACACCACAGATCGCATTTGCAACACTGTCCAGTGATGCTGCATCTCCCTGCAAAGGATCATCTCCTCCTCTCTCAGGCGCCTCACAGCCATCACCTTCTCAAAGACCTTTCTCTTTGTCCGGAGGTCAGCAGCAGCTGCAGTTTAACAACATCAGATGGGAAAACATAGCAGCATATTATGATTCAAGAACAAAACATTCAACTGCTGCTCAGATACTGGGAGTTTGTTTAAAAAGGATATTTAGAAATCAAGAGCTTACGTTCACTTGTGCTCTGCCAGGGCCAAACGTCGCTCTGCATGAGGGCATCACTGGATACGATTTGCTTTGTTGCTTGTTTCCTTGTTGTAGTCGTCAACAGCAGCCGCCAAGCGTTTCTTCTCATCTAAGATGACCTTGCGAATTCTGTGTCGCCTCTTGTTGCTATCTGTAAATAATCATAAAAAGAAACACCTTCACATAATGCATATATTTACATTTTAATCTACACTCATCAATTCGTTTGCTAGAACAAATCACATCCAGCTTAAACAAACCTGGATCTGATTTTATTCTGTTTACAAAGTAGCTGTACGAGCTGTACAAACTGAGCATCAAACGGTCCGTTTCAAAGAAACTGTGACACCATTTTGTCTGTAAAGACTTTGTGTTCGCACTCTGATGATGACGACAAGCTGCTCTACTCGTGCCTGCAACGCTCCAAGGCTGCCATCAGTTTGATCCGTTTCTAAGTGAGAGGAATATTAATCAGAACACAGGATGAGTAACAGTCACCAAACTACAGTGGACTCTGTAATCACTGACTTGATGATATTCATTATAAGACATCTGGAGCCTTCATGTGCTGCATTATCATGAGATAACAAGTATGTTGGTGTTCAGCTTTATAAAACCAACTAGTACAACATCACTTCAACCCAGGTCCAATCCAATTTGATCAAACGCAACAACTCTGCCATCAATTCTGCTTTTACAAGCTTATTTTTCATTGTTTGTTGACACTGTCAGAAAGATCTTAACTCTAAGTTCTTTAATGAGGCCATGGTGGGTCCTGTTGTTATACACGAGTGCATTATATTGAGACTCACCTTCAGCCCATTGCTGCAGTGTGTCGTCATCCACACCCAGCTCATTTCTGCTCGCATTCAGGCTCTCCACTTGTTCTCTAAAGATCCTTATGATCTAAGAATACATTAATAAATGTCATTCATATGGACATTTTTAGAGTACTGGTGTTTTTGCCCCATTACCACACACATTAAAATGGGTGTTGAAAAAATGACCTTTAGATATCTCTGGCTCAAAGTGCGGCCCAGTTGTTCCACTTTCCTTTTGTTCCAGCCCAAAGCCAGGAGGCTCAGCATGTCTGTTCGCCCTGCATTTCAGTTAGTATACAAATAAGAATGAATGAGCAGGAGACTGAGTGGAATCTCACACACAGACACACACCTGCTTTAGACGTGTACTTCGTTGTGATGGCCGCCCTAGACAGGAAACTGTTTACTTGTTCCACCTCTTCTCCAACTGTAGAACCGGCCCCATCCTGAAACGCACCTCCCCATTTGATCTATAGAAAGGAGGTCACAATACATGACTGCTGAATTCATTCAACCTTATAACAAAATGTCTTAAACGTATCCAAGACTACAAGCTGCAGTATACCTCGCACATCCAAGTGTGAGCTACTCAAAATGAAGTACACATTAAGATAAAGTCAAGTAAATAGTATTACGACAACACCAAGAGAAAAACAAAATAAATATCCACCCATCCAAATATGTATCCACACACACACACGTATGAGTATATGGTTATGGCGTTAACGTCATTTTAACAAGATTAACGCTGACAGCACTGATATATATGTGTATCTTACATCATTTGTGTGTCTCTGGATGTATTTCACAAACTCAGCAACTTCCTCATCTTTCTCAATGAAGACACCTTCAAAGTTCCCCTGCTCTGAAGTGCTGAACGAACACGGTGACAGTTGTTTGAAAAGAAACATCAAAATACAATTTTTGTACAAATCCATATTTGATTTATGTACACAATGCATAACGTACCTTGCATTTGATTGAAAGCGATAAAGCTTGCAGTTTCCATCAACTGAGACGGCGAGCATGTCTGGAGTGCAGGCAGGGCAGCTAAAGCATGGCTCCTTGCACATCCTGTCCACCTCAAACTTTACAGCACTCCACTCCAAGAAACTTTTGCTGAAGGCATCAGCTGATATTCGGCCAGTCTTTTAAGTAGAGGACAAACAACAGAATATTCACGGACAGTCATCATAAACATTGATTTGCACAATTTCCTTAAACTTGACAAATTTAGAAACTCACCCTTCCAAAATGGGCTGTTCGTTCATCCAGCACTTTGACAAAGGCCTTAAGTGACATCCCTGCTGCAGCTTCTTAATGTCATAGAAAGACTGAAAGACATCCATTGAAAACAGGGTGCAGAAATTTAAGGTGCCAGGCCAATATCCACCACCCTGGAAGTCCTTAACTGAGGGGGACCACATTAGGCCACAGCTGGTGCAGCTCACCACTGGCAGTGCAAGGTTATAACGGCCTTTAGGAAGGATAAGGAGAAATCCAGTCATGGCTCAACAAAGACATTCATTTTTTCCCATGTTGTTTTCAAAGCGGTCTGGTAAATCCAAATGACCTTTGACAGGTGCCCACATATACTGCGGGCCGAGGGTAATTCAAAACAATGTAGCAATGTACAATTTGCAATAAAACCTGCAAACACATCTATTGTGTATGTACTGTGTGACAAAAGAGCAACTTACCATTTATGGTTACAAGAGCCACAATTGCACCGGGTGAAACCTCAACGTTACCTGCTGGGCAGTCACACACAGTCTGGTCTTTGCACAGGCAACAGCCGAACTAACATTAAAAACACACAATATATATAAAAAGAATTGGAAATTAAATGATACACAATAAATATACAATAACAGCACACACTCATAGTACATAGCAATAAATGCATAAGACTTAAAAACCGTACATATTGGATTGTGAAACTCTGATGAAGGCTGCAAAAACCCTCCTGTTACTGCCTCTCTGCTGTGCAGGACAAAGCGTGTGTGAACTGCAATATCACAGTCAGCACAAAGGAATGGAAGAGGCAGGCAGTCCAGACACCTCACAACTACTTGTTTGCCACACTGACACACACGGTGTGACTGTGGATCCAGAGTAGCTAACATATTGTCTATAAGACAAGGCCTGGCCTCTTTCCACTTTAGCAAGGACACCATGTTTCTGATCGCCCAGTGAGTAGCAGCTGACTCAGACGACGTCTCACAAGTCATGGCTGCGTCCTCTTCTCCATCCTCCAACAACTGAAGGAGCTCCTGACGAAGCACCTCAGTTCCACACACTAACAGAAAAAAAATAAAGAAACTCTTCCACAAAGTGAAAAACACTCTAGGCAGTATGTTTCTTAGGACTGCACAAAAGCCCTGCCTAACTCAACTATAACAACAAATATAAAAGTAAAGGAATCACAATATATACAAGAAGGTAAAGTACCTTTTGTTGGGTTGACACTGGCAACATAACTAGGTTCTTCACGTGGACACTGATGCTGATCTGCAGACACTGGGGGGAAAAAGAGATTGAAGAATATTTACTTACTGAAATTCTTTGGTGAAAACAAGTTGTGAGATAAAATCAATGGTTGTGAGAACACTGACCACGTGGCAACTAGTACTTCGACTGGATGATGGTCTTTGAGGAATAAAATCTCCCTGTCTGTCAAGGGCGGCATCACTTACATTTTGATTAGATACCTTGAGTTTGTAAATGATCAGATTACATAATTGGAATACAATGTATCCAATTCAGGGTTGCAGGAGGATGAAGCCTATCCCAGCTGATACAGGACAAAGACAGGCTGCCAGTTTATTGCAGGGCTAACACGATATGTGTAACAGAAAATCCACTTAAATGTTTGATATTTCTTATAATAATCATAATTATGACTATTATTTAAAGGTTTCTTTAAATAATACATTTTGATTTTTTATAACCTCTAAAATATAAACCTGAGCTGTTTCAGATTCTGACCTCTGACCTCACTGCAGCTCCCTCTTGGAAGTACGTCTGCTTCTTGTCTACCCCCAGTGATGACCGCCTGCCCTTGATATCACGTACTGTACCTGAGGAACAAAAAAGGACAAACACTTGCCTTCATTTAAGAAGTACATTCATACAGAGGTAATCTATGGAAACACACTAGTTCACCCTTTGGGAGAAATCAGTTCCTGTGAAACATTTCTGTAAATGAACATCATGTGGAGAATGAATGAAATGAGTTCTTCAGGTGACTCAGCAGTCCCACACTGACAAATGAAATCTAGTTAAACTATTAAGCATATTTGCTCTTCTGAAATCTGTGTTAAACAACAACAAACATAAATTAGTAACAAAAATACAGCTGAGTAGAGGCTTTACAAACCACCAGCAGCCATAATGCTAAATTTTAATCTTCAAATGTTTCTGAGCCGTCTTCAACCTGCTTTTAACACATTAAAGTCCCACAGTCAATGCAGCCTGACTCAATCCTAGATGTTCAGCACACAGAGACACAGAGGTGCCGTTTAAAGTTTAGTGATAACCTGAGTCACTGATCATTTGCAGTATTACAGAGTCTGGCAGTCTTTGCATGATGTCCACGTCACTGTGAGTTTCTAGCTGACTCTCAGGTGTGACAGGTGTGCCAGCAGGAAAGAGTAATAATAACCTGCATCCTGAGGTTTGTCATGCAGGATTAAAGCAGCCAGGCTTTGTTCACACAGCTAGGATTGTATTTTACACTGACCCTGGGTCAGTATAAGTATCATACAGTTTAAACGAAGCACTGAAACTTGCACATATTTATTACAGATGCACTGAAGCTAATCGAGATATTTGCTGTCAGTCTGTGGCTGCGATTAAACACTTTACTGGAAACTTTATTAACTAGTAACTTCATCAGTCATGACAGAAGCTAATATTTCTGTGCTAACATCGTTTAAACAGTAACAGCTTTCCTCCAATATAAGCTAACGTTTACACCGTAACTTTAAGCTAGCACCATAAAGACGGTAAAACACGTAATAATATCTACAAATGCATCTTAAAGCTGTTATATTAGCACTCGGTGTATTACTAACATAACCACATTAACATTACTGACACTCGCAGACTTTTAATAGTCATTCTATAAATGCTGTCCGTTTAAATGGTCTTACCTGGTGGTCCATATGGTCCATAAGTGAAGCAGAGGGAGCCTGACCATGCGTCACACGTTTGACGAGTTGGGAGTGAGAACGTGTTGGGCTATAAGGAACACACTCACTTCCTGAGCCCTGGGCAATAAGAGACGTTTTGTGTTTTATGATTTATTGATATGTTTGATCCTTTCTGACCTGCGTTAATGAAGCAGTCATTAGAGCACCATGTCCGCTAGAATAGTTCTGTAGTTTGATGCTTGAGTCGTTGCAGACTTGTTGAAACTCCCTCACCCGTCAAAGCAGCGTCTTTGTTATTC
The DNA here is from genome assembly GCF_057382185.1 of Mchenga conophoros. NCBI lineage: Eukaryota > Metazoa > Chordata > Actinopteri > Cichliformes > Cichlidae > Mchenga > Mchenga conophoros. The sequence continues at coordinate 21,359,782 of NC_140528.1, read as the reverse complement.
GCGTCCAGCAGATGGCAGTGTTTCACGTCTGACGGCTGTCTGAAGCTTCAGCTGGATTATTCGTTTAAATGAGATCGTTTTATAAAACTTACAACAACAGGCCTGAACCTGCTTAGGTCCAAAGAGCTGGCTAAACGATGGGGCATGTTCAGAATCTTCCTGAAGTTTAACAATTTCCCAAAAAGCTACACAAAGTGAATTTTCATATAAGACAAGAAGGAAAGAACAGGGTGTGACGTGGAAGGGGCACTCTGGCAAACAAATTACTGCTTTTATTAAGTTACAAAACTCGCAGTCTTGTTCACGAGTGATCAGAGAAGGGAACAGGAGGTGGACAGATGGATCGGTGCTGCGGCTGCAGACTCTTCACCAGTCCCTCTTTACCAGTCGATTTACGTCCTTACCCTCTGTCACAACGGGACTGAACGGACTCACGCGTAGGCTCTGAGTAGGGAACAATAAAGGTTTTTTATTTACAGAAGCACCAGGTGATCTATTTACACAGTGGGGAAAAGACGGGTTCCGGGAATCCACACACGAACAGGAGGGGGGAAAGACACTTGCAGTCCACACACGCTCCAAAGTCCTCACTCCATCCACGCTCCACGCTCCTCTTCACACTCCACAAGAAACACAAAAGCTCGCTCCAATCCTCACACACTTGATCGCTCAGGTAACACAGGGGCAGGTCCAGGGAAATCTATTCACAGAGATGCAAAAGGTTACTGTAAGAAGATCGCTAGGGAAACACGAGAACGAACTGAGCTGGGGTTAACACTGACGAGAGTCGGCAACGGTCCAGCGACGAGAAATACAGGGCTGCCATCTTATAAGGGGACTGGAACACTGTTGGGTGATGAGCCACAGGTGTCACCAGGTGCGTGGGCCAAGGGCAGGAGCCCACAGATGAGCTCCGCCCAGGCAGTGAGAGAAGGAGGGAGGGAGAGAGCGGGGACAAAATCAAAACAAAAAAACACATGTAGCCACACTGAGGCGACCGGGTAGACACAGGGACCCTGACACCCTCGCCTTTTTCACAAATGTCATGTATGAAAATCTATAATAACTCCAGTTATACGGATATCAATATCCTCATAAGTGAGGATATTGATAAACTGGAGCGGGAGGGCTAGTGGGAGGAGTTGGCCGTCCGACTGCGGTCTGGGGTGTGGGGCCTCCCTGCTGCTGCGGAGTCGGGGTGGTCTGCCTCTCCCCACCGCAGGGAAAAGGGTAACACCACCTGGGTCTGGGTGCAATTCCCCCCTCCAGGGACAAGGGTACCTAGACCCGGTTGGTAGAGTACGCTTGGGGAGTGTGATTGTGTGTACAGCGTCTCTTTATGTCTGTCTCCACGTTGGTTGAGTGTGGAGTAAGTGCATATGAGAGCATGAGGGTGGGAATGGATGTTTGTGTCTGTGTGTGCCTGTATGTCTGTGTCTATATGTCAGGTTGGGTATCAGACGCCACCTCTCTGGGGACACCTCAGGCCCTCCAAGGTTTGGAGGCCTATCTCCACCCACCACCACTTCCCCTGCCGGTGGCGGACTCCCTCAGGTGTCGGTGTGTTGGTGGTTCTTTGTGTCTGGGGGTGGGCGTCCAGGTACACACCGGCTCACTCCTTGGCGGCCGCTTGTCGGGGCCTGGGGCCTGGGGCTCGCTCGGGCCCCTTTGGAGGTGGGGTGCCCCCGGCCTCTCGGCCTGGGGCTCGGTCACTCAGGCGCAGCTGGGGGCCGGCGGAGCTCACGGGCGCGTCACTGCAACTCCCCCTGACTTCTGCTCCGCGGCTGCTGGGCGAGCCCTCATCTGGGACTCTCCTCAGCTCTTACTGGAACAATGGCGCGGCTGCCCCTCTGTTGGTCTTCCATGGTGTCTTGTGTTCTGGGGGCCTCTGGATGTCTGGAGTTTTGATCTCCTCCATACCCGCTTCACACCCTGGAGGACGGGGCTGTGGCCCCCCCACACTCCCTAGCAGATCATTACATGGAGAAACCTTTGGAATGCAAGCATGCTGATCCACACAGGTATGCACACACGGGTATTCACAGACGCGGACTAAAGCTTTCTTGGCTGCTGCCTCAAAGCACACTGTGCGCTGTCTATCTTGCGTGCTGCACAATATCGTTTATTATTTAGTAAATATTGATATCTATGACTAGCTAGTTTATTGTGATGGTGCTTTGTTTTCTCTATTATTATGTTGCTCCTTGTTGTTTGCTGTCTCCTCTGTTTGTTTTTTTTTTTTGTTTGTTTTTTTCTTCTCCATACAGGTGACCCAGGAGTTCTTTTTTTTTTTTTTTCTCTCTCTTCCCCCCCCCCTCTCACCGTCTCTTCTCCCCTTTGGTTTTCTTTCTTTCTCTCCCCCTCTTTCTCTCATTCATTCCCCCTGTTCTATTTATAAAAAAAAAAAAATGACAAAGGATAAACTGAAGCTCTGCCATCACGTAATGTCGCATACTGCTGTTTCTGATGTCATTTAAAAAAAAAAAAAAAAAAAAAAAAATGATTTGAACTTTTACTGATTTCTGTTTAGATATAAATTGATTCAAAGTGGTCAGATATGCAGATCCTGACCTTTCCTCTGGCAAATATATAAACTCACTGAAAACAGTTTGACTTTTCAGAGAGTTTCCTATCTATCTGTATTTTTACTTTAATAGTTAAGCACGATTAACATTTAGGAAACAAAAATAAACAAGTTAATAAATGAAATGAAATAATACTGATTTATATATTCACTCTGTTTACTTTTTCGATATAGAAATACAATGAAGACTTCCATGTTCCTGCTGGTGGCGCTCTCTGGCACTGTGCTCTGCATGACTAACGGACGTGTTCAGAAAACCAGCATATCATCAACATGATCCCACAAGGGGGATGTGATGATCTGATAGCAAACAGAGATAATAATGGTAACTGTAAGCGCAAGAATACCTTTATCATTGGTGACTTTAATCAAGTTAGAACAATTTGTGATCCAAGCAATCGTATCAATGCAAATAGAAATCTTTATAAAAGCCCCACAGACGTGCACATTCTGTATTGTAAACTGCTGGGACAAACAACGATACCCATTGTACATCCAGATACAGATGAAAAGGCGTATTGTAATTGCATGTGATAAAATCAATACTTTCCTTCAGCCTGTGCACTTTGAATGTTGCTCTTGAGTTGAGAGATCCTGTGAGCTTGCTGCCATCTTTAAACATCACTTCATGATGCTGGTTTAGATGCTTTATAAGACTTTGTTACGTTTCTTAAACAGTGATGAAAATAATAAAGAGGAAATATGAGAGAAGTGATTTTCAGTGAATGTTGAAAAAAATCCCACAACAACAAAAATGATGGCAACATTGCTACACTTTGCTTTCTTAGCTTGCATATTGTACATTTTCACAGTTGTTTCTGATTGGCTCCATCTTCTCTCGTTGTCACAGCTGTTGCTCAACTTTCAGCACTCATTCAATTAAAAAAACAACAAACAAAAAAACCAAGCTGCTGCTGGTAAGGTTGGCATTCTTGCAAGACTCAGTAACACAAAACAAATAAAAAAATGCACATCCCATGTTTATCCCATGTGATTCCAGGCTGAGTTTATGCATTTATGCTTATTTGTTTATAAAATATTATAAGCTGGTCTGAGGTCATTTGTTACTAAAGAAAAACAAACAAACACTGTCATTATTTAATCCACTAAAACTAAGACACAATGCAGAAGCAGTGTGTGAAAACTAAGTGCACCTTCACTGGTGTAGCATCTGCCTTAGAAACAATGAAGTCAAATGAAACTGTTTAATCATCTCTATGTGCTAAAGGCTCATTTTAATGCAGCATTAATCACGTTGCTTTAACAGTGCTGCATTTTAATAATGTTTATCACGTTCTTTGTAGATTTTAATTATCACCATCGTCGCTGTGAGAACATGTCTGGTTGGAGCAGGCGGCACTCAGGGATCATGTTGTGTGGAAGAAGAGTCATGTGATTGTTTTTTTAAAGATTTTTTTCTATGAGTGCACAGAGTGTGAAACAGAAAGATAGGATCGACAGAGAAAGCTGATCATGTCTGTTGTGACACCTGCAATCTCTGACTAGAGTTTTAGGTTTTGTCAGGCAGCTAACACAAAGAAAGCCTGGCTTCATTGTACAAATACAACTTACATATACAACACATGACATATTACACAGAGTCATTATTTATTCAACAAAAACTAAGCCAGATGCAGTTTTTGGATTTTATTTCAAAATGTTCTTATTCTGATTGTTTACTTAATATATTTAGACACATTTGGTTTATTTCTATAAAAATGATATTTTACACAAAACTTCAAACAGCTGCCTGCAAACATGGCTCTTTATTGTAAAGCCAGGTATGAACAACAACCTGCAGCTGCATGCTGTTGTGCTCATTGGTGTCACATTAGGTTCTGAACCACAAACAGAGAAGTTTCTTAGAACTGCTGGGCTAGTGATGTAGGTGTTGATGCAAATGATGGCTTAGGGTGGTGCTACGACAGTGTATGAAAACTGAAGCTCCCAGAGCCAAGTGTTATTTGTTCTTCCGTAACTGAGGTGAACTATAACCTGCTCAGGTAGAATTTAATAACAGCGTGTCTGAACTGCTCGTCTCCAGGCTTCACGTCTCATTCTGTAAGAACTTGTTGTTTGTTTATGAACTTTTTAGAAACAACAGACTTTTGTATACTTCCAAGAAAGAGGGAGAACTTACTCTTCTGCCACACTTACGTTCATCTTTATCTGTCATCAGTTCAGATAAAAGCATCACTGATTATTCTGAACACTGTTTTAAAGCTTCTGCGTCACTCTGATTTCTTCTTAAAGTTGGCAGACAGGATTGTGAAGAAGGACATAGTGGATCCCCCCTTTTAATGAGCATATTATCTGTGAACACTGAATACAAACAACCTAAATGCTCATTAAAGAAGCAGGTTGGCTCATAAAGTGCTCTGTACTTGTTTTATGCAAGTGCTGTTTCTGGAAACAACCACCATCTGTAATCAACACAGGACTTATTGAGCTGTCAGGTGTGCAGACAACATGGCACATTTTGGGAACACCTATAGTTGATGTCTTAATTATGAAAATAGCTACTATGTAGTTGATGCTTCCTGTTCTGCCAGAGCAGGTGCAGCCTTTGTGGAAGTGGGTTCCACTGGACCAGCGTCTGTGAACGATCCATTGTGGGTGATTTTTTTTTTTGACCTTACATCTGTGTGTAAGGACCAACCACAACCATCTAAAATCTTTGCATGTTATTTTATCTTCTGTGTAAGAAGTACACAGCATACCCTGATGATCAGCTTCAAGGGTTCTCAGTGTAGGATGCATACAGTATGTCATGCTGAAATATAGAGCACTTACAATAGAACCCACTAGAAACCAATTATTTTAGCCTGGTTCCTTAAATCTATGGCATTTTTCCCATGCTGACTGATATGCTGCTCAGTGTCTTTTGCTGTCTGTCATGATCCTGGGCCATGTTGGCCCAGCATTCTTAGTTTTCGTATGTTTTGTGTGTTGTTCTTTATTTATGCCATGGTTTCTGTTAAGATGTTCCTTATTTGATTACCTCCTGTGTGCCCCTCTGTTTATCTGTGAGCCCTCGTTTCCCCTCCTTGAGTTTTATTCCATGTTTTCCCAGCCCGTTATGTCCGTGCTCTCCCCGTGCTGTCTCTCCTCCTCTCTGAACCTCCGTGTACTTCCTGTTTTACTTTGACAGTCTCCCGTCAGTGTTGCGTTCACTCCTGCCGTGTCTTGTTATGATTATCAGTGTCACCTGTGTTCCCCGTGTGCTCCCACTTCCCTCGTTAACCCTCTGTGTATTTATGTCTGCGTCTCCCTCAGTTCTGTGTCGCGTTCTCCCTCATTCATGGCCGTGTGTTTCTCTGTGTATTACGTTATAGTTTCCTCGTTTAGGTTGTATGGTTTCTCTCTCCAGCAATAAAGCTGTGTTTTGAGTTCATTCCTGCCTCCGTGAGCTTGCGTTTGGGTCCTCATCCTGCCTGCACACAGCCGCAACCATGACAGTCTGCTTTTAAATCAGATGTCACTCTGAACATAAACACAAGCCACAGCAGCCCAGCTGTCTTAGCTGAGTACAAGGATACATTTACTCTCTTTGTGTAAAATATTGTGATGATTTTACATTATATTAGGCAGGCAGCTGCCCAAATTAAACCGTGACTATCAGCAGTTTGGTTATTTTGAACGCCTCGGCTGGAAAAAATTCAAAATGGTTTGTAAGGTTGGCCACAGCTTTGTATGTAAAGGGGAGTTAGAAGATTGCTTCATATTTTAAGATTGATTAAGATTAATTAATATTTTTAATTGTTTTATTTTACATCTCACCTTTTACACTGCATTGAGTTGCTGCCATGTGATTGGCTGAGTGTACATCGTTCTTTGTTTCAAAATGGACTTAATGCTTGGTTGAACAGTTGTGATGTTTATCTCCTTTAGATTTATTTTTTATTGTCATGATGAAAAATGGTTTGTTGGTTCATACCTATGAAGTTACAGTGTTTCTGAAAAGCCTAAAAAGATGCATTGTTACCATAGTAAACTTCAAAACAGACTTTATTATATGATATAGTTATAAAATTGGATAAAAACTGACTTCAGCATAATATAAAATAATGTGTTGCCACTATGTATGCATTGGTCAACTTTCAGATCTATGAAGTTCAGCTCCCCCAGCTGTGTCTCCCTTCTGTGGCCCATTCCCTCATTACTACCCTGTGTATTTAAGCCCTGTGTTTTCCCACGCTTGGTGTCGCGTCGTACCCTCAGACCCTGCCTGTGTGTTCCTGCTTGGTTTCATGGTTTGGTTTCTGTTTTTGTTTCATGCCAGCAATAAAAGCTGTGGTTTTAGTTACATTTCGTCTCGGAGTCCTGCATTTGGATCCACATTTCCACCTGCCCGCACTCAGAGCCCTGACATCAGCATAATATAAAATAATGTGTTTTCCCGATACCTGATTTTTAGCACTATGTAAGCATTGGTCAACTTTCAGATCTATGAAGTTCAGCTCAGTTATCTATGTTTTCATTTTTATTTTCCATTTGCATTTAGATGCACGGCCGATTCTCTGATGTGTGATCTGTTTCTACCTGTGCTGATGCTAGCAGGACTAAAGCTGATCAAGCAGCAGTAAATATGTGAAGCAAGGCTGAAGGATACACTCATAAAATGAACAGAATCATAAGAATATAACAGCACGAGCACTGCAAATGCAACTAAACCATGTTGACATCAAATGGTATGTTATTTGAAATCTATATGAAATAATGACACATCTATATTTTCCAATTTATTTATTTTTTTTGTATTTATTTATTTTTTCCACAGTTGTGTAAATCAGTCTGTCTGTGGACTGGTACAGCTGAAAAGCCGACGCAGCCAGTTCCTCTTCTTCTTCTTGGGTTTTTTCTCTGGCACAGTCTTAGCTTCAGTTTCGAGTTCAGCTGGATTGGTAGTTATCGTTTTCTCTCTGTCTTCTGTTTGTTGTAGAGAGTCATGCAGAGACATCTCAGTTGATGTCAGGGAGTCTTCTTCTTCTTCCTTGTCCTGTTCTTTGGTGTCTTTTTCCACCAGAAGCTCAGATTTTCCATTTGCTGTGTTGGAATTTTGTTCATTTTGCTCCTGTGTGATTTTAATGTAGGACGCTTTGACTTCTTTCAACTCTTGATAAAGAGTCTCTACTTTCATGTCATGAAGCTCCTTGTTGGAGCAGAGCTGGGATTTAAGCTCACTGATTTCCATGTTCAGTGTCTCCTGGTCCTGCCTATGTTTGTCTTCCTGTTCCTTGAGTTGGTGTTGAGCTTCTAGGAGCTGTTGTTGGAGTGTTCCTATTTGCTCTTGTTGAGTCTTGTATTGGACTTCAAATTGAGCCTCCTTCAGACCTACACAGTCCGTGTGTGAAGCCTCTGTGGTTTGTGTAGAAGAATCCACACACTGCTCTGTGGTAGGGTCGCTGACGTCTTCGTGCAGGACACGGATCATGTCATCCAGCATGACAACTGCTTGGTTGTCCTTTGCTTGAACCTCTGTTTTGCTCTTATCAGGCTTATTATTATCATTAGCCTCCTCCAGTTGCTCTATGAGCTCTTTAATTGTTTCTTCATGCTGTTTTTTGTCGGCGATCATCTGTGCATGAAGTTTGGTCACCTTAGACTGGTAATAAGAAGCCCTCTTATTAGCAGCTACCAGTTTCCAGTAAAGCTCGTTCTGGTGGTTTTGGGAAGCTTGTAGTTGATGCCTGAGAGCAGCAATCTCACAACATGAATCATACTGGACTCTGCCATGATGGGGTATAAATCTGGGATTTGGCTGATGTTGCCACGTCCCTCCATTTGGCCCAGGGTTTTGTCCACTGGCGTTATTCATGTTTGCCTCTGTCTCCATATTCACGTCGTCCTTTGGTTCTGACATAGGGAGGGATTCAGGGTTTTCCCTTTCAGAGGTTCCTTCAGGGTTTCCTGACACTTCTTCATTTCTCAGGTTGCTTCCATCAGCCACGTTGTTTTGGGCTTCTAGAAGAGCCCGAGCATACGCCCGAGTAATCGGTCGTCTGGGTTCTTCAGCCACTCTTTTCTGTTTTTGCCCCCTTTTTTTCTTGCCTTTCACGACCACTTCTGTTTGAACTTGTGCCAGAGGACGTGTTTCAGGATTTGGTGTTTGGGCTTTTTTGAGGTCATTTTCCGATCTTTGCAAAACTGTTATATTTGGGCTCACGACCACTTCCATCTGTGCTTCTGCCATTTTATATGCGTCTGCTTCAGCGTCTGCTTCTGCGTCTGCGTCTGCTTCAGCGTCTCTGTGTCTTCCTTATCTTGGTTTTAACAAACAGGTTGTTTTGTAGTTCTGCCACCAAAGAGTTGCTACAGTTGACTGAATTTCTCCTTCCAATGACAGAATGTGATGACATCACAAGCTTTGTGCCTTTGATGACATCACAGGCTTTGTGCATTTGATTCTGTGATTGGATAGTTTGAAAATAAAATGTCCACAAATGTACTTTAAAAAAAGTCATTTTATTTTGTAGTATATGTTGAATTAACACTATAAAAGCTACTCGACCAGAATTGCAGTTAAAAATAAAACAAAAGCAAAACACAAGTTTTTATAAATGGTTGTTACAAACAAACCAAAGGAGAAGACGACTGTTTAGTGGAAAAATATTAGACATGCTCTCTCATAATAACTGTGTAATAATGTAAACTAAGACATGTCGAAAACATTGATATTTAGTTAAAGGTATTTATTCAAACGATCCAATGACCAGCATGTTTTAGTGAATGTCTGTAGGCACTGGGAGCTTGGTGGTTGCCTAGGCGACAATATGTCATCTATGTTTTGTTTTTAATTCAGTTTCACTGGTGAAACTAAGAAACAACAGGCTGTAGAGGGACACGTTAACAGAGCTTTACTAACTCTTACTGTCATATCCAGTGTGGACAAATCTGTATAGATTCATATTAATATATTAATCATTCATTTGAATAACCAAGGATGCAAAATAAAAATCACAGGAGAGTTTATGAGACGAGGTCAAGTTCAGAGACACACGTTTAGCAGAGGTGAAGCCTCGAGGACAGCTGGCAGCTACACCCATGTATGACAGCACCCACCTGTCACAAAGAGCAGCCTTTCCATGCCTGACTCTGCATAATTGTCAGCATCCAAGCATTTTAAATGAGTCATCATCCTCAGAAATCATCCTTTGCACAGTTGTTATGAAGAGAAAAATAAACTTTAGAGCTGAAAATCAGATATGAACCGTGATCTGGGAGGGGAAGGGCACCTGCTGCCAGACAATGTTCACCTTGGAAAAAGTCAAAAGTGGTTTATAAATTTTGCCACAGGTCTGTTTGTCAGAGGGAGTTAGGGCATTGCTTCATAATTAAAGACTGATTAAGATGATTCATATTTTCTTAAAGGTTCTTTTTAGACCTCACCTTTTACACCTGCATTGAGTTGATGCCATGTGATTGGCTGATCAGATATTTGCATTAATGAGTATTTGAACAGATCTACCTAATGAAGTTTTATATTTATGATGAAAATGCTTTGATGGTTCATACCTATGAAGTTACAGTATATCTGAAGAGCCTTAAAATATTTTTTTTACCATAGTAAACTTCAAAACAGACTTTATTATATGATATAGTTTTAAAAAAGGATAACAATTGACTTCAGCATAATATAAAATAATGTGTTTTCCCGATACCTGATTTTTAGCACTATGTATGCATTGGTCAACTTTCAGATCTATGAAGTTCAGCTCAGTTATCTATGTTTTCATTTTTAGTTTCCATTTGCATTTAGATGCACGGCCGATTCTCTGATGTGTGATCTGTTTCTACCTGTGCTGATGCTAGCAGGACTAAAGCTGATCAAGCAGCAGTAAATATGTGAAGCAAGGCTGAAGGATACACTCATAAAATGAACAGAATCATAAGAATATAACAGCACGAGCACTGCAAATGCAACTAAACCATGTTGACATCAAATGGTATGTTATTTGAAATCTATATGAAATAATGACACATCTATGTTTTCCAATTTATTTTATTTATTAATTTTATTTTTTCCACAGTTGTGTAAATCAGTCTGTCTGTGGACTGCCAGCCAACACATCCACAACACCAACAACTCAGACAGCACAAAGCCTTTTAAGTTGGCGAGGCGTGATAGCAAATGCAGCGCAGGTACATCCATCTCACCTGCAGCAGCATCGCAGACCACGCCCCCCTCCACACCACTCTTTCCTCACAGTTGCTCGCCATCGTTGCGCTCAGAGGGTAGAAGGTCCCGATCGAAGTGCACAGGTAACTTCCCTTCACATTTCACGACAATGATCCTGTTGGTGAGAAGCCTGCCTTCATACTGGCAGCTGGGTTTCCTGGCTCCCTGATGCTTTAGCTTACATTTAATTATGCGAAACGTTGCGGTACTATACGTCATGCCGCTATTTTCATCGTACCTCCCATCACCTCTACAAATGGATTTGACCTTTGCTGGAATGCTGAGGATGAATGTGTTGGTTTCCTTACAACTGTTGTCAAGTTTGTAGATATTCCTATTTGATATTTCTGTGTTACACAGCTTTTCAGTCATCTTAGCATCTACATGCTGTCTTCTAAACTTTTCATAAGGTGTTTCTTCAGGTCGGTGCTCGCTTGGTAGAAAATTGTTCACTTTGGAAAATCCGGAAGCAAAGAGCAGCACGAGCATCATGCAGACAAACAGTGTCTTCATCGCCTCCTGGAGAAGAAAACACATGGACGTTTTTCCACATTAAGAATTTGGCAGATACATCCTTTTGGATCCTGAAGCTCAGTAAGTCGTCTTTGTGAGCTGCAAACACACACGACAAGAGGACTGATAGACCTTTTTCTTTAAATGAAAGAAGTCGTTTTATTTATAGTTTTCTTTTTTATTTATTTCTAATCATATATATTACTTTGTTCTCTGTTTATTTTTTATTTTTCAACTGTTAGGACGATTTCTAAATATCCTGAACAAGCCTGATCTGGACGGCTCCTGGAAGCAGATTCAGGCGTGATGATGTCATTTTCAACTGGAAAAAGAAGCTTTGAAAAGCTGAAGTAGTTTAAATGTTTAGATATTTAACCTTGTTGTATTACTTTATATTTTATATTCATCGTATTAAGACATCAAGATATTTGTTTTTGCCTTAAAATTTTGTGTTTTCATTTATACTTTTTGTTATTATTTTTTTTAATTTTGTCATTTTGCCTTTTTTACTTGATGTGATTTGGATAAATATATATTTATATCTACAGATATATTGAGAGAGTTTTTCTCTGGGTTTCACAAGCCCATTTTATAGATAAAAGTCCAGGTCATAATAGATCCGGTTCATTAAGAACAAAGTTTAAATCCTATTTAATATAAAAGCCTTTCTGCACTCAGTTATTCTTTCCTGTCACATGTTTCAGTGTGCTCTGTAGTAACAATGACACACTGCAAAATAAAAATAATAAGACACTCACCTTTTTTTTCCTTTACTAATGATGATGATTAACCTGCAGTGGTTCAGGTATAAGTTGGTTGTCTGGAACAGCAGGTGATGAAGATGTGGTGAAGGGTCTGTGGTTCATGTATATAGTGGGTTCATTACATAACTGGATAGGCAACATCTGACAGTCAGTTTAAATAAGATCTTGTTGTATTTGAACACAAATCAGCAAAAACAGGTCTCTCACCGTGCAAATATACAGCTTACGTAAGTTTAGTGTGCTCACCGAATGCAGTGTTTAGTGTAGCAGCAGAATTATGACAGTTTATGGAGATGTTCAACGTGAGCCTGCTGCCCAGCTTTAAAAGGAAAATCATTTTAAATGATACATAATAAGTTCTTAGCAAAAGAGGAATGCAGACGGAGATGAGCAGAGATCTCTTCTGCAGTTCAGATGCTGCTGTGAGTTCTAGTTCACTTCTGTCACAGAGGAACAAAGTGTGTTTGGATCTGGACACTTTGATTTTTATACTTCTGATCAGCACCACCTCAAATAATCCTTTGCATCCACACCTACATCACTGGCCCACCACTTCTAGGAAACTTTAACACTTCCCTGCTTGTGACTCAGAAAGATAATGCAAATATGATGACCACTGACCACAAGAACCTGCATGTAGATGCAGCCTGTTTTTCCACATCTGGCTTTAGAAAAAAAATTAATGCACAAACAAATAGATTTAAAATAAAAAGATGTGTTGGTATATTTTGACCTTTCAAATAAACTATTAACACTTCTTTTTTCCCCTTTTTAAGTATAATTTTTGGCAAATAAAGTGAATGTTTTGACCATTTGCAGTTAAAATGTTGAACAATCTTTTTATTTTTGTTTTACTACCAGTTGGTTGTAATAATTTCATATGAGGGTTTAAATGGATGTATAACAAAACAAAGGATAAAAGTATATATAAAAGTATATTTAATGAAGCTGATCGAACAACAGTGCAATATGGCATGATGACAGTGTTTACAATTTTGGCAGGAGAACAAAAGATAAATATTATAAAATACAAGACATGAAAATCTCAGAGGTCAGGGGTCGGGGGCCCAGGAAGTCTGACCCGCAGATTCCAGGTCTGACTTCGAGTACATAAAATATCATCTTTCTTGTGGGGAAGGAGCCTGAGTTAGAGCAGGAAGTTACACCATATTGATATTGTTGGGGCAGCCTCAATGCCAGTGTTGGACTCTCCAGTTTCCTTGAAGGAGGTTTGACTTTGTGCCATCGTTGGCTGGACTCTGTGCTCATTGATATCCCCGTATCAGTGAGTTAAGACACCATGCATTTATTTTCTGTGTGGCACACAACAAGAAAACAAGCCAAGAGAGAACACATCAGCCTCCAATGACAGTTTATTAAAAGGTTTATTGGAGGTTATTTGTTGTGTTATTGAACCTGTGTGCTAATGAAAGAGTGTCCTTAATAAACGTACTCCATAAGGAAGTGTGTTCACAAGTGCACAGAACACATTAGGGCACAGGTCAGTGATCGGTTTTACAATTGTATTGTCAGATCGATGGACACTTTCGGATACTTGGATATTCAGGTGATTAGAGGAGCAGAGATGATCAGCTGATCAGGATTTGGTGGTGTGTTGGATCAGGTGGTGGAGAGATACAGGACAGGCCTGACATACACAAACGTATAGTGAAGGTGCAGAGGCTCAGATCTGTGACATCGTCCCAGCTCAGTGTCCATATTTAGATGTAACAGTGCTATAGACTTTACCTGACAACTTGTATGAGTAATGTTTTCATCTCAGGCATGTCAATTTCATTTGTGAATATATTTTTAATACTTGTACAACAGATTTTTTTGAGTGTTAAATAGAAATTATATGCTGAAACTGAAGTGATGGGTCGCACTCTTTAGTTCACCCCTGCTCTCGAAACAATGTAGGTGGTCCAGTTAACATATTTACATTTTTTCATTTGCTGTTTCACTTGCAAAATATTTCCAGTGTGACATTTGATCAGGTCTTGTAAACCTTGTCGTTAACCAAGCAGTCACTCCCAGGCTGCTGTGCTGATCACCGGATCTTAACTTCATTGTCACAGTGCACTCAGAACAAAACAGCCATGCAGAGATATGAGTCACAGTGACATTAAAACTGATGAAGACCGTCGTCGTTAGAACCAGCAAACTGAATGAACTAAAAAAGATCATCTAAATTCAACTGGTCTAAAATATCAGGATCTCAGTGTTAAGTCCATATTTTTGAAGTAGAAGCTTTTACTGGTTTTACTTAAGAAAAAGAAATAATAAGGAATTGTTTTGGAATTTGTCCAGGTTAACAGATGAAATCATGTTCAGTGCTTTGTCCTGTCAGTAAACACAGATTCTTTATTTGCACTGAATGGGACAGCATATAATTTCACTGCTTTTGGCGTAATGACAATAAAAGATAGTTTCAAAGTCTGACCTGCAAAGCCCGTCCACCCAGTGTCCTCCTCAGTCATGCTGGTTGCATGATTGCTGTAGAAGTGCTAAACTACTGTGACCTGATTAATTGAACTGAACTCACACTGCAATAACTAATCAGTGAGGTGGTAGTTTAAGTACTTCATTACCAAAATGTATAAATGAAGTACATCAGAAGATGTTGGGGAAGAAGGACTTCACCGGGTGGGCCTGGACCCCCGAGGCCTGTCCCTGTGCCGACCTCGTCTGAGTCTAAAAGATTTATAAGATAGAGCTCATCAAAAGACTAAGATATGAATATAAACATGATATTTGTCAGTTTAATTTAATGTTAAGTTGAACTGGAGTTAACCAGAATCCTTTACTCTTCCAACTCCTCTACTTTGTCTAACAGTTAGCTTAGCTTAGCCTAGCCAGGTGTAGCCCTGTCTGCAATTATTTGGGCTTGCAGTATAAAGAAAAAGTGTACTGTAATAAAAAATGGTTAAACTATAAATAGTTGATAAAACGTTTAAAAATCATATGCTTTGGTACAAATGTATTTCATTTACAGTTAAGAGTCCAATAAGTAAAAGGGTTTCATGATTTAGAGTTCATTTTCTGTGCACACTAAATATGTTGGGGTGTAACCTAAGTTTATTTACCCATCTAGTGTCAGTTATCTCAATATGGTATTGTCATTGGTTGTTGTGCTGACGAGCCAGTCAATGTCACTCTTCTCTGTTATGGGGGCGGGACAAGTGGTAAGGTTTGTGTGAATCTGTGGGAGCGGACACAGAAGCTAAGTCCGAAGAGAGAGATGTCGTAAGGCAAACGTGGTGTGGATTTTGCATCTAAGTGTGTCATTGAGGTCGACTACCCGTGGTCCTGATAGTACTTATTTGTGATCTGCAAGAGGTAAATGAGACTGTGTGCCTTGACATTTGTACTGTAACTATTCGTTATAGTGATATAATATCGTGATATGTGATGCTAACTAGCGACTTGCTAATTAGCGCAACTTACCGCGTTATGTGCTGTGATACCATGCTGTATGTTTAGCTCTGTGATTTTCAGCAAAGCATGCTAATGCTAAATCGTTATGTGATAGCATTTGGTATTGTAGCTCAAGTGTTTTAATGTGTTTAGAAGCCGAGGGACGCTCTGAAAGGAGAGAGAGGTTTCTGCCCGGATGGACCCTGCTGTTTCCTCGCCCCTGACTGTTGTTTTCTTACCCCTGACTGTCTTCACTACTGGTGAACTAACTGCCCGTTTCTGATTGCCCCACTAACAAACTCATTGGACTCGTGAGTACTAACTGGAACTAAAGTGCACGTATTTTGTTTATTGCTCAGTTTGAGTGAAGCGGCCATCAGTTTTAGGCCTCACCGCACCCGAACTTCGAATCAGGCCTGCATCAAGCACCGTGCTACAGGTGTAGTGTGGACAGGTTAAAGTGTGTGTGTGTGTGTGGGCCCACTGTTACACAATCGGTTTAAATTGAGTAAGTGTATAGTTGATCAAAGTTATTGTCAAAGGTTGAAATTCATCCATGTTAAAGGTGTGAGCTGTTGTAGCTGAAATAACAGTTGAAATACCTAAAAAGGAGGTATTTTGGGTTGATAATCTTTTATTTAAAATCCATGTAGTCATTTTTACAGTATTTTTGTTTGTTTATTTGAATTCAATCCATTTTATTAAAGTAACTGTTTATTTTATTCATTTCTTTTGTCTAAATAAATACCCGGTGAGGGATAAATTTGTGTAAAATACAGTTGTGGTGGTCCTTATTATAGCAATTAGAGGGTATCAGGTATTATTATTAGTAGCACTACGAACCCAGGCCCAGTCTCATTGTACTATATACTCTAGCTTTACCATAGCTACGTGGGACCTGGGTTACATAAATGGAGGCACCGCTGGGATATTTAACTAAAGTAAACTAAATTTATTTTTGGACCAAGAGGATAACAGGTCGACCCCACAACTGTCAAATTGTTAAAGTAGTCAAACGTGCAACAAAAAAATAAACCAGATAGCAATGATGACACAACAAAGGAGCAGACCGTCACAACTTGAGTTGGTCAACTGGTGCAAAGGGGAATCAATAGATTTGAAACATGCTCTACTATTGTATGGGGTACCGGAAGGTGTTTCGAGAGATGAAATAGAAGAAACAGCAGGGACTATCAAAGCTTTGGGAAAAGTAGTAGTTAAGGGAAAAATGTTTAACTCTCAACTAAAATCATTAATGGTGTTGTGTGAGTGTCGTGAGGAGATAAACCCCACGACAATCCCCCCTGAGATAATGCCAATAAGTGGTGGAAGTGGCTGGAAAGCAGTGTACTACATTGAACCTCAGCCAGATGACTTTGAGGGAAAGTTACTCACTTTTCTGCAGAATGAAGGGAAAACCTTAGAGGATATCCAAGGGTTACGCACCCACGGAGGGGAAGTGGATGGTAATTCTGAAGCCATCATCCGTGCAGTAGGTGAGTTAATGGTCAGAACAAACAAACAGCCTGAAAGCCATCCATATAGACGTCTAAGGACATTTTCCGGGGTCATTCCCACCCCAGCTGGGGAAGAAGTCTTGGATACCTGGTTGGAGCAAGCGAGACTCCTAGTAGATGAAGGCGAGTGCTCCGATAAAGAAAAACGTAGACGCATACTGGAAAGTCTCAAAGGGCCTGCCTTGGAGATCATTCAGGCCGTGCGTCTGACTCAACCTGATGCTAGTTCCCAGGACTACATAGAGGCCATAGAGACCATTTTTGGCAGAGTAGAGTCCGCAGAGGAGCTCTATCTGTCATTCCGAGCCCTTCACCAACAGCCTGGTGAGCACCTGTCTGAGTTTCTGCGAAGATTAGAGAGGTCTCTTGTTAAAGTAGTCCAGGGAGGTGGTTTACCAGTTAGTGCTGCTAACAAAGCTCGGTTAGAGCAGTTAGTTAAAGGATCCACTTCTGAGCTTATGTTGCTTCAGTTGAAAATAAGGGAGCGAATGGAAAATCCTCCCTCATTCCTGAACTTGTTAAGAGAGGTGATGGAAGAGGAAGGCCGTCAAGCAGCCAAACAAAGCCAGACCACATCTAAGTGTCACCAAAGGGTTCGCACAGTTAAGGTGGAAAAGGAGAAAGAGTCTGAAGCGGTCACTCAGAGTGAACTGCAAGCTCAGATTCAAGAGTTGAGAGCACAGTTAGAGGAAAGAAACCACTCAGGAATTCAACCGCTGTCTGATTGCACCATCAAACCCCCAACAGAGAAGCAAAAACAGAAAAGTGATTCGCAGAGCGAAATACGGGCACTCAGAAAGCAAGTGAAAGCACTAGAAAATAAAATGAGTGTGATGGCGGTGAAGTCTACAAGTGAGCCCCCACAAGAACACTCAAATCAGTCTCGCAGAGACAAAGCAGCTTTTTACCCCAAGCCTGCTTCTTTTAAAGCATCATCTGCTAGAGAGAGTGATGAATATTTCTGCTATAAGTGTGGAGAAAATGGTCACATAGCTACAAGGTGCACTGCACCCGAGAACCCGCAGAAAGTCATAAGAAAACTCATACGATTAGTACGAGGAGTATCTGGTCCTAACAAGGAGGACCCAAATCCTACCGGAGAAGAGCAATGCGTTGCTTGGACCAACAAGGTCGAAGTCCCAGAAACTGACACAGGCCTGCCTGAGGGTCTTGTAGGCCCGTCATTTATTCACACAGTCAAAGTCAATGATGTGGCCTGTGATGCTCTTATTGATAGTGGGTCTAACGTGACTATTATCTTTGAAAGCTGGTATAACCAACACTTGGAAGATGTCCCCATAAAACCTCTCTCTCGCTTGGGACTCTGGGGACTTGCTGACACAGAGTATCCCTACAAAGGCTATGTTGTTGTAGAGATGGAGTTTACCAAGGAGATCACTGGTGTCTCCGGGCGAGTAGAAGTGCTCGCATTGATTTGTCCTGACCCGAAAAACCAGCAACAAACCCCCGTGTTGGTGGGCACCAATACGTCTCTGTTCCGCCGCTTATGGGACTTGGTGCAAATGAAAGGTGACCAGAACACAGCTCATTCCATGAGAATTCAGTCTGTGTATGCCCCCATTAGGGCACAGGAGCAACTGCCAAAAAATGATGTGCTGGGACAGATAAAATGGAAAGGGCCCTGCCCTCTTTCTATCGCCCCAGGAGCAAATTGCTATGCCACCTGCAAAGTAGACAGGCACAGTGCCCCCTCCAAAGACCTTATCTTGATTGATGCACCCTCTACCCAGTTACTCCCTGCCGGCGTGCTGGTACAGCCAGGTGTGCTCTCAGATGCTGGTATAGACAGCAATAGCTTGAATGTACTCCTCCAAAATGAGTCCACCAAGACAGTCTCCATACCAGTGGGATCTGTCATTGCTGAAATGTTTGCCGTGGATACAGTCACCCCAAAGCCAAGAAGAGTGTAGACCCAAACCACACCTATTTTAAAGCATCCGAGCCGTTTGGGGAACGATGGACTCCAGCCTGCCAGGCTGCTTTTGAACAGATCCGTGAATGTCTGATCAATGCTCCAGTATTGGCATTTGCTGACCCCACCAAGACATACATCCTGCATGTGGACGCCAGCATGAATGGTTTAGGTGCTGTCTTGAACCAAGAACACCCCGAGGGCCTAAGGCCGGTAGCTTTCGCAAGCCGAAAGCTCAAAGACTCAGAACGTAACTATCCAGTTCATCAACTGGAATTCTTGGCATTAAAGTGGGCCGTTGTGGATAAATTTCACGACTACCTGTATGGTGCCAAATTCATTGTCAGGACTGACAATAACCCCTTAACGTATGTATTGACCTCGGCTAAGCTCAGTGCTGTAGGGCATCGCTGGCTCGCTGCCCTCGCCACGTATGATTTCACCATACAGTACCGCCCTGGGCGCCACAACATTGATGCTGACTTGCTGTCCCGACAGTATGCCCAAGAGGAAGTTGGAGAATGGACTTCCATCCCGCCTGC
This sequence comes from Mchenga conophoros, assembly GCF_057382185.1. Classification (NCBI taxonomy): domain Eukaryota; kingdom Metazoa; phylum Chordata; class Actinopteri; order Cichliformes; family Cichlidae; genus Mchenga; species Mchenga conophoros. Next base: position 21,340,333 of record NC_140528.1, on the reverse strand, counting down.
TGGCATTAAAGCTCTCTGTAAACGAGCCTGCATCAGGGAAGGAGCAGTTGTACCTGACAGATTGGTGGATCAACTTGGTGCTCCTGCCTCTGCAGTACCAGAAGCCTATGCATTTCCTGTGAATCTCAGCGTAAACATCCTCGATCAGCTGAGCCCAAAAGACATTCAAACATCACAAGATATGGACCCTACCATTGGGCCATTGAAGAAAGCCATCAAGAGCAATAAAGAGTTTGCTCGCTCTAAAACTGACTCGCCAGAGACTGTGATGCTCCTCCGTGAAAGTCGCAAATTGGAGTTGAGTGATGGAATACTCTACAGAGTAAAAGAAAAAATGGCTGGAAAACAAAGCCGGCAGCTTGTCTTGCCAGCAAGATACAGGTCTATGGTGTTAAGGTCTCTGCATGATGAGTGTGGGCACATGGGAGCAGAGCGAACAACAGAACTGATTAAAGAGAGGTTTTACTGGCCTCGTATGGCAGCTGAGATTGAGCAGTATATTCGCACTTGTGGAAGGTGCATCTCCAGGAAGACGCTCCCTCAGCGTGCCTCGCCCTTGAATCAGATAACAAGCAATGGCCCTCTAGACTTGGTCTGCATTGATTTCTTACAGATAGAGCCGGATTCTAAAGGTGTTGCAAATGTGTTAGTTGTGACAGATCACTATACACGTTATGCACAGGCGTTTCCTACCAAAGATCAAAGAGCCATTACCGTTGCAAAAGTCCTGTGGGAGAAGTACTTCATGCACTACGGTCTACCTGCACGAATACACTCTGATCAGGGCAGAGACTTTGAGAGTCGACTGATCAAGGAGCTGTTGTCCATGTTGGGGATTCGGAAGTCACGAACGTCTCCCTACCACCCGCAAGGTGATGCGCAACCGGAAAGATTCAACAGAACCCTTCTAGCAATGCTCGGTACCATGGACACTGCAAAGAAACAGTGTTGGAGCCAGCATATCACCCACCTGGTACACGCGTACAATTGTACAAGGAGTGATGCCACGGGGTACTCACCTTATTATCTCATGTTCGGGAGAGAAGCTAGACTGCCCATCGACGTCTGCTTTGGAATCTCGCCAAATGGTGAAAGTGAGTCCTCCTACCAACAGTATGTTTCACGGATGAGAAAAGAGTTGCAGGACGCATACAAACTTGCATCAAATGCAGCTACGAAAAATCATCTGAAGAACAAAGCACATTATGACCAACGCGTGAGAGATCTGCCTTTGGAGAAGGGAGACAGGGTTCTCATTCAGAATGTTGGAATAAAAGGCAAGCATAAACTGCAGGATCGTTGGAAATCTACACCGTATGTTGTAGTGGAGAAGTTGCCTAACCTGCCTGTTTATAAGGTAAAACCAGAACATGGTCCAGGTGTACTCAAAACTCTCCATCGAGACCACCTGTTGCCCATTGGTTATATGGTCAGGATGCCTAATCCATCGGATGACACAGGACACATTAGGAGACCCGTAACCAGAGCACATCGTGCCCAGAAAAGTCAAGCAGTTAAACCGCCTGATCCAGTTGAAGAAAGTGACACAGCATCCTCAGATGAAATGTTTGAAGCTGTCCATAATCCGCAAAGTTTTGGTGTGCAAGAGGTCAGGAGACAACTGGCAATGCCACATCAGACTTCGGAAGAGGATGACACTTCTGAGGAGGAACATTTTGAAGAAGCAGAAAGTCAACCAGTAAGAGAAAGTGAAAACTCATCTGGAGATGATACACCTACTATGCTGGAATATGATGCTCAAGAGACAAATGAGTCTATGGGAGAGCAAGAGGAGGAACGGGAAACAAGTTCACCCTTTTCAAACAGAACCCGAAGTGACAATTCTCATAGAGGTACAAGAAATGAGAGTGAACAGTTCTCCACATCCCGAAAATCCCTCAGGAAACCAAAACCACCCTTGAGATTGACCTATGAAAAGCCAGGTCACCCATCTTGTGAGCCTGTTACCATCATGCACCATGGTATGGTCATTCAACTAAAATTAAACCCTCCAGACGTCAGTGAAACAAAGGGACGTTCTAAGTCATCGAAGAAGTTCTTAGGAAGTGAGGATGACCATCACCCTGTAAAGCTAAAGAGAAGTCAGAGGTGTGATGAGGACATCTACACGGTTAGAAGGGGGAGGGTGTAGCCCTGTCTGCAATTATTTGGGCTTGCAGTATAAAGAAAAAGTGTACTGTAATAAAAAATGGTTAAACTATAAATAGTTGATAAAACGTTTAAAAATCATATGCTTTGGTACAAATGTATTTCATTTACAGTTAAGAGTCCAATAAGTAAAAGGGTTTCATGATTTAGAGTTCATTTTCTGTGCACACTAAATATGTTGGGGTGTAACCTAAGTTTATTTACCCATCTAGTGTCAGTTATCTCAATATGGTATTGTCATTGGTTGTTGTGCTGACGAGCCAGTCAATGTCACTCTTCTCTGTTATGGGGGCGGGACAAGTGGTAAGGTTTGTGTGAATCTGTGGGAGCGGACACAGAAGCTAAGTCCGAAGAGAGAGATGTCGTAAGGCAAACGTGGTGTGGATTTTGCATCTAAGTGTGTCATTGAGGTCGACTACCCGTGGTCCTGATAGTACTTATTTGTGATCTGCAAGAGGTAAATGAGACTGTGTGCCTTGACATTTGTACTGTAACTATTCGTTATAGTGATATAATATCGTGATATGTGATGCTAACTAGCGACTTGCTAATTAGCGCAACTTACCGCGTTATGTGCTGTGATACCATGCTGTATGTTTAGCTCTGTGATTTTCAGCAAAGCATGCTAATGCTAAATCGTTATGTGATAGCATTTGGTATTGTAGCTCAAGTGTTTTAATGTGTTTAGAAGCCGAGGGACGCTCTGAAAGGAGAGAGAGGTTTCTGCCCGGATGGACCCTGCTGTTTCCTCGCCCCTGACTGTTGTTTTCTTACCCCTGACTGTCTTCACTACTGGTGAACTAACTGCCCGTTTCTGATTGCCCCACTAACAAACTCATTGGACTCGTGAGTACTAACTGGAACTAAAGTGCACGTATTTTGTTTATTGCTCAGTTTGAGTGAAGCGGCCATCAGTTTTAGGCCTCACCGCACCCGAACTTCGAATCAGGCCTGCATCAAGCACCGTGCTACAGGTGTAGTGTGGACAGGTTAAAGTGTGTGTGTGTGTGTGGGCCCACTGTTACACAATCGGTTTAAATTGAGTAAGTGTATAGTTGATCAAAGTTATTGTCAAAGGTTGAAATTCATCCATGTTAAAGGTGTGAGCTGTTGTAGCTGAAATAACAGTTGAAATACCTAAAAAGGAGGTATTTTGGGTTGATAATCTTTTATTTAAAATCCATGTAGTCATTTTTACAGTATTTTTGTTTGTTTATTTGAATTCAATCCATTTTATTAAAGTAACTGTTTATTTTATTCATTTCTTTTGTCTAAATAAATACCCGGTGAGGGATAAATTTGTGTAAAATACAGTTGTGGTGGTCCTTATTATAGCAATTAGAGGGTATCAGGTATTATTATTAGTAGCACTACGAACCCAGGCCCAGTCTCATTGTACTATATACTCTAGCTTTACCATAGCTACGTGGGACCTGGGTTACACAAGTTTTCTTTGCAAAATTGCTAATTGCATGGTTTCAAATTGCAGTTTTGATTTTAAGTGGACTAATTGTTCAGACCTGCTCTGGGGCCTGTCTGAAGTATTAAATTGACATATATTTGTCTCAACACCTACGCAGGAGAACTTTTTTGTAAGTGTGAAATGGAAAATAGAAGAAGAAGTAGAGATGTGGGTGTTCCTATTTACATGTTTTTATTTTCTGTTTCTTTAGCCAAACATGTTATTTGATCAGAGCACCTGCCTGTACACCTGCTGTTAACCAAGCAGTTATTTTCAAGCTGCTACACTGATCACAAAGTCAGGACATATGAATGACAGGAAGTGTCCAGTGTCACGTAGCGATATTAATGACAACAATGATGGGTCAAAGCAACATATGATGAACATTTATTACGATATCCTGATAAATGTAATGCAGCGGGATAACTTCTACAGTTATTATGTTAGTGATGATGCCTCTTTGCTTTTCATTTATTCACAGCTTTGTGGCGTACGATGGAGTGTCAGGGCCACATTAAGATGATAACCTGCCACGGCTGCAGTACCCTCTACAACACGGCTTGTGTCGATGATTTAGTGAAGCAAACTGATCAGCTGTCTCATTGTGTCTTTTGTGTGTTTGGTTTTGTGTTTTCAATGAACTGAAAGCCCTCTTTAATGCACGAGGGTGTGACCATCCACATTCTCTCATCTGTCCAGTGTCAGCCATTCATTTTGTGCAAATGGTCAAGTCTTCCAAGTGTGCGTGCTTTTCCTTCTGACCAGATGCAGCTTTTTGCACCATAACTTTATTGTCCTGATACTGATCCCCACACTGTGTATGTGCACTAAAACAGCAATCATTTCACTGCTCAGGTTACAAAATGTCATAAGATGCTGCATGGCCGTACAAGATAGACTTTGGTTAGCAACAACTCTCTGAGGCCTCAACTGTGAAGCAGAACGCTGTCTTATCCGGCTAACTTCAAGAGCCAAGTTATCCTTTGAACCTAATCTGCTCCACAGCAATTTTTGTTCCAAATGTGAGATCACCAGGTACAAAATCACCACCTACTAACCAGTAAGACCAAAAAAGAACAAAATAAATAAAATCCCAGATCCTGGAAGGTCCCTCAGACCGCTGTGTGCAGAGAGTAGGAGGGTGTAATATTTTTCAGCAGAGTCTGACGTCTTTGTCTTTCCATGATTAGCAACGATAATGAACATAGATTCTCTACAACTTTACTGTTTTGGAAGTATTAATTTATGATCCTAAAGCAGGACACCTGCACTGTAATTAATGACCTCACATCACATGTTTAAATTATGCTTTTACATTTAACCTTTTAATCAGACCAACAACAAGCTCATACTCAATTTTAGCAGCAGTCATTGTGACACTGATGATAAAACTTGTGTAAAATTGCAAAACTGTAAAAAGAAATTTAAAAAAAAAAAATTTAAAAAAAAAGCATTTTTGTAGCTCAATGTTGAAATTACAGGTAACTTCACTGGTTGGCTGTTTCACCTGTAACACTTCAAAATAACATGCTAAGGTTTAATAGGTTATAAGGAATATACTCTGAGCCCTGAGCAGTGTTGTGCTAATAAGAGACGTTTTGTGTGTGCAGTGAACCAGTAAGTTTTGTATTTCATAATTTATTGAGGTTCTATTATCCTTTCTGACCTGCGTTAATGAAGCAGTCATTAGAGCACCATGTCCGCTAGAATAGTTCTGTAGTTTGATGCTTGAGTCGTTGCAGACTTGTTGAAACTCCCTCACCCGTCAAAGCAGCGTCTTTGTTATTCGCGTCCAGCAGATGGCAGTGTTTCACTGTCTGACGGCTGTCTGAAGCTTCAGCTGGATTATCCGTTTGCTATGTTTGCCATGTTACAGTGGGGAGGAAAAACTCATTTTTAACAGGAATATCTAGACATGAGTGATTACTGCAGTGGGGCACTATCTGTGCTATCTATAAGAAATGTTAGCAACAATAAAACTCTGAGGATCAGGGCTCCATTTCACTCCAGTGTTCAGTGGCATTTTAAAAGAGTGAATACCGACGCTGAATGTCTTTGTAAAGCAAAAGCACTTTGTTAGCCTTTACAGAGCAAAGCTATGGATCAATGTGCAGTGAAGAAAAATCGAGGTGGCCAGTCTGTCCTTTCCTAACCAATCACAGAGCTCCTTACATTGCACCATGTGGCTAATTTGCGTTTTACTGATATTGCTGGGCTGCTGTCAATCATTTTGTCTTTATATTACAACAGAGCATTGACCTTTAACCTGTTTAATTCATACTGAGTATTTAAAAAAATGTATTGTCATAATAAATTCTGCCTCACTGAAACACCATTTTGCATTAGCCTCTATCACCTGACTTGTCACTGATGATATCACTGCATGAGCAGGCGAGCGGTAGCGGCGGGGGGGTGTAGGTGAAGCTCGTGAAGAACAAAATTCTGTACGAGCGGAAGCAGTGAGTCCAATAACCAGGGGTAACTGGAAATAAGGTGTTGTAGGTTGGCTTCCACAGTGTAAAGAGACACTTCTCCCTCATGCTCTAACAGCTGGTAAATCAATTTAGAAGCAGAGTCGATAACGGCCTCCTGAAGCTCCCTAGGTGGGGTGACTGCCGCTGGATCCATATCTGGCTGGTCCGTACTGTCACGGCGGGTGAGGAGAGCCGTGTGAAAATAATAAATGAGGATCCAATCGCAGGCAGTAGTGGAGAAGTGAAGGTGGTTTATTGAACACAAAAATAAATATGGACAAACAGCAAATGGAGCACGAACTAAACTAGACTGGAAACAACTAAACTACAGAGCACAAACACACGGGTGCGACATGGTGGACACACAGACGGACCAGCAACTACAATGACAGAGGACACGACTTAAATACACAGAGAAACACAGGGGAATTACACACAGGTGGTGGACACAGCTGGGAATAATCACCAAGACGAGACAGAGGTCAAACTGAACACACTCACATGAGACGCAGACCTTCACAATAAAACAGGAACAAGAAACCATCACACTAAGACGCAGACTCGACATAGAGAGAGAGACAGAAAATGACACATGGAACTAAACTAAACCTGCAAAAACATGACAACTCAAAATACTGGGTCAAACTGACCCAGAACCGTGACAGACTTTCTATAATGTTTTGCTTGAGCATGTCCTGCTTTTCTGTAATGTTATTTCTACAGCCTCTTATTTCTAACCTCTTGTGTACCTCTTTTCAACCACTGGGAGGCGCTACAGCTTCATTCCTTTCACACTAAGGCAGCGGTAGGGAACTCCAGGCTTCGAGGGCCGGTGTCCCTGCAGGTTTTAGACGTTCCCTACCCCTGCACTAAGGCCTTTGAAATCTTCATTAACACTGAGCTTGAAATTTCTATCAGTCGAATGCAAAGGAGTCCTGTGGTTGTAGGACAGAGGTAGGGAACGTTAACCTGCCATCATTTAGATTATATGACAACAACCTTCAAATCTGAAGTCTCAGAAATCTGCTTCATGTACAAGTTCCTCCAATAATCAGGGCTAATATCACCAAATTGTACATAAACAGACTTTTACATGTTAAATATTTCTCAAATATGGGGAAAAAAACAATATAAAATACTATATTATTAACAAAATATCTTAAGATACAGCTACAAATTGCTTGAAACATTTGCAATGAAATATATAAAACAGCTTTATTGTCAGTGAGGACAAAGTTATAGTGATGCTGTGCTGGAGTGTTCAAAAGAAGACAGAGACATGAAGTATAAATATTGTATAATATTAAATATAAGAAAGAACAAAGTTATAAAAACATTAATAATTGAAATCTGCAACAATATTCACATAAAGTGTAAAATACAGAGTTAACTGTTTAATAGGTAAAGTTTAGGTCTTGCAGTCGAACAATGATCCCAAACACAGCAGCAAATCTACAGCAGAATAGCTGAAAAGCAAAGTCCAGACCTCAACCTGGGACATTCAGAGAGCTGTGCTTAAATAAATGCCCACAAAGCTCAAAGAACTGAAGCAACGTTGTAATGAAGAGTGGGCCAACATTCCTCCACAACAATATGAGAGACTGATAAAGTCAAGCAGAAAACAATTAGCTCACATTTGTGCTGCTAGAAGTGTTTCTAGTTATTCACAGGACTGTAGTTTGAATTTAAAGAAATGTGAAAGTGCACTGAAATTAACATAAAGTTATTGCAATTTAAAAAAAAAAATCAAGAAATCTAAGAGGAAGAAACAATGTAAACCACACAATTGTTTTCCTTATATTCTCCACACGGCAATGCACATAACAGACATAAAATATTTGCATTTATCAATAGAAAATATACAATTTTTCCATAGTCATAGCCAGGCCCGATTACTGCCAAACCTGTGCTGAATCAATCACTTAAACAGGACCTGTCTGACAAAGTAGAGTAGACCAAAAGATCCTCAAAAACTACACATCATGGCGCAATCCAAGGAAATTCAGAAGCAAATAAGAAACAAAGTAATTGAGATCTCTCAGTCTGGAGATGCAACGTCAAGATGAACAGAATCCAGTTTCTGGGATCCTGAAGGAGAATGTCTGGCCATCTGTTCACGACCACAAGCTGACGTGCACTTGATCCAAAGCACACCAACAAGTCCACCTCTAAGCAGCTTAAGTAAAACAAAATAAAGACTTTGGAATGGCTTAGCCAAAGTTCATACGTGAATCTGATTGAGGTGCTGTGACCTTGGAAAGGTGGTTCATACTCAAAAACCCTCCAGTGTGGCTGAATTACAACAATTTTGCAAAGATGAGTGGGCAGAAATTCTTCCAGCACCTCGTAAAGGACTCATTGCCAGTTATCCCAAACGCTTTATTGCAGATGTTTCTACTCAGGGTGGCCCAACCAGTTATTAGGTTTAGGGGGCAATCACTTTTTCCACACAGGGCCATAATAATGGCCGCCTTAATAATAAATGCCTTGATTTAGGAACTACTTTTAATGTTTACTTGTGCTATTTTGCAAAAAATAAAATCTCTGCAAAAACATCAAAACTGCTGACCATCTGACCTCAATATGAAATTATTAATCTTTTGACAAAAAACATTTAGATTTGTAAAAATAAAGAAACCATAGAGGAACAAACAATGTTGTTTGCTACGTTCTAACATGGCAATCTAAATAACAGTAATGCAAACATATATATTTATCAATAAAAACAGATCGCCTTTTCACTGTTACAAAAGTCAAGTACATCAGTGTTTGTTCAGCTTTCATAAATGTAAGTTTATAAGTACATAGTACATTTTTTGGTCCAACTTCTTTTAATACATGCAACACATTTCAGAACATTTGGGACAGAGACAACAAAAGACTGGAAATACTTCGTAAAAATCTGGTGAAACACTTTAAAGCCAGTGGGATTAAATGGGAAACATAAAATTTAATACTAGACAAAGACCGATTGAATCATGAAGCAAAGAATTAATAACTAAATCACAAGTAGAAAATGTTATGCAGATATTATTGGATAGATTTTGGTGTAGAAAAAAATGACAAGAAATGAAAAATGAAAGTTATCTGGTCTTTTTCTTTAAAGAGTAGCCTACTGCAGAGCAGCAACACTGACAAACACCATCATCACCAATACTGCAGCTAATACAATGATCCAGGAGGAAACTTGAAAAAGCAGGAAAAATGTGACACTGATCAAAATGAATACATCAATTATTGATCAAAGAGAAAATGCATACTAGCACAATGCATTGTTATTGCATCTCAGTTTCTCACCATCACTGATAATCTGACGTCTGCTGGACCTCAGGAATCGTCTCCATCACCTCTCTGTGAGGAGCAGAGAGCACTCGTGCTGCACATCCCACCTGTGTGCTGTGTTTACGTGAACCTGAGAGCACAGCTGTAGTGGTGACAGTGAATGTAGCGTTGGTGTTGGACACACTGACAGTGTTGTACTGTGAGAAGCTGAGGTCTTGTTGTGAGACACTGAGTGTTACAGTGGGAGCAGGTCGACCAGTGGCTGAACAGGAAACAACCCACTCTTCAGCAGAGTTTGACTCTCTGACATCAACAACAGGTTCATGCAGCTCTGTGAAGGATCAGGAGATATAAAATAAGGAGCATATTGTTAAAGATACATTGACTTCTAACACATGTAACGCATTAAGGTAAAATTTCTTACCATAAGGATGTGTTACACGATTTATAAACCCCAGTTTGTTAATTATTTGTTCATTATTCATAAGTATATACTTAATTTTTTAAAAATTAAGTGTTTTTGGTCAAATGGAATTTCTTTTTGGGTAATTTTAGCCCCTTTTAGCCCTCTGCCAAAATGTTTTAACCTTTCTGTCTCTAACAGTAAAACATCGTTCCTTTATCTTCTGTGTCTGGTGTGTTGGTCAGGATTAGCTAGCTTGGCAAAAAGTTCACATTAAACAAAGTGTGTTACTGTGAGGTGTGTGTTCGTACTATGAGTCACAGCTCGAGTTTTCTTGCGGGTGAAGGTTTTTCACCTCGCTGTCATTCTTGCATAAAAGTGTTTGACCCCTTCAGGAAAAAAAAACGAAATTTGGGATTATTTTTTGTTTTGTTCATTGTGTGTATTTGTTTCTACTTTTTACTTTTTCTTTTACTGTGTACAGCACTTTGGTCAACCTGTGTTGTTTTTAGACATGGTTATTGATTGATTGATATGTCTTTGATTAAAATACAGCCTACTCCACATCCTCCAAGTTACAGAGAAGAGGAACCATCTGGGGTGAACTTGTGCACTTGGTATTGGCTGTCATGGTCCCTGTGCCTCTCCGGCTCGCTCATGTTGGCCACAGGTTTGTTTTGTTTTCTCTCCTGCTTCCCTGGGTGGAGCTCATTGTGGGCTCTCACCCTTGGCCCACGTATCTGCGGTGATTTCTACACCTGTTGCTGATCAGGCGGCGTCCCCCTTGCCTATTTAACGCTGCGGCATGGAGTATTCGGCACTGGAACGTTGAACCTCCCATGTTCGTGCTCTCAGCTCTCCTAAGACAAACTCTCTCAGTGTTGTGTGGCGTATTGATCTAATTGGACTCTTTGTGTTTAGATCTCCCCGGAACTGGTGGCGGACCCTGACCTGTGATCCCTGTGTGTGTCAACATAAGTGGAAATTGGAGCGAGAGTGGCTGTGGAGAAGCGAGTGTGCGTAAGAAGAGGAGTGGCGGAGTTTGGGCCGAGTGGGGAGCGAGTGTGGATTCCTTCCCCTGGAGCCCTGAAGCCCTGCCCCATGCACTGTATATACACATCACTGTGGTTTCCCTTCTGTGGTTTCCCTTCTTGCCAGAACGCTGCCTGCGTCTGAATCCATCTGTTAGCCCTGACATTGGATACCTGGAAATCAGTGAAGGGACCATTAATGCTTCAACTTGTACACAGGTTTGAGAGCAACCACCCAAAAGCTTCTGCTAATAAACACTAGTCTGTGTTTGTGATGCAAATGTTTCTGGCTGTGTTCACAAACATTTAGTAAGGTGAGTGAGGAATATTAATACTTATTATTAGATCATTAGCAGACTGTAGAACTTGACTGCACGCCAAGGTGGCAGTTCAGCCATTTGATTCATGTTGCAGCAGCTCATGAGTGAATGAACATCGTGCAATAAAAGTACTTCTAGAAGTACATTTTTGCAAAAACGCACATTGTGGAGGAATGTAGGGAAGACACGAGGGAGCCCAATATTTTACTCAAACGTTAATCGCTGCATCACACAACTGAACATTCAAAGCGCCAAAACCTAACCCTCTCACTTCCCGTTACACTGGGTACGAGTGGAGCTACCTGGTGGTATGTACTTACATTTATTAAAATTTACTTGAGTAGGGTAGAGTCATGCTAATGACCTAATAATTTTATTCAGGTGTGTTGCAGCAGAGATACATTTAAAAGCTTCAGGACGCTGGCTCTCAAGGCCTGGACACCCCTGCTTTACACAAAGATGGGTTAAATCACAGTGCAAAGAATGAATGAATAAATGAAATATAAAAAATAAATAATTATTAAATAGTCTTACACATCAATGTCATTGGTTGACTTTTGAAGTATTTGAATCCTTATTGCGTTCCCTGAGTGACAGAAGGATTAAAACACTTTAAAATCAGTACTGAAAATATGTGCAGACATTACTGGATAGATTTAGGGTTAGAATCAATAAATCACTATCATGTTAATAAGATAAGACACATTACAAAACGACATACTAGAAAGTGAAAAGGTAACTTTTCTTCAAGCAGCATAGTGGAGCAACAGAAAAAGACAAACCCCAACACCAGCACTGCTGCAGCTATTACAGTGATTGAGGGAAAATCTGTGAAAAAAACAGAAAAACGTGACGCTGACCAACAATAATACATCACTCATGAAGTACTGAAGTCATTGTCATTAGATCCCAGTCAAATTGTCATGGTCCTGGGCCATGTGGGCCCAGTATTCTTAGTTCCTTGTATTTTTGTATTTCGTTCCTTATTTAGGCCATGTTTTCTGAGTTGCCCTGTTGTGTTGTTCCCTAAGTGTTTTCCCTTCATGGCTTTCCCCCCTGTGTGCCCTCTGTGTATCTGTGAGCCCTCGTCTCCCTTTGTGGTTGTTTCATGTTTCCCCAGCCCGTTATGTCTGTGTTTTCCCCGTGCTCTCTCTCCTCCTGTCTGAACCTCTGTGCCTGTACATGTCATGTTCAGTTCACCCCGCCCTGTCTCGTTATGATTATCAGTGTCACCTGTGTTCCCCGTGTGTGCCCACTTTCCTCGTTTACCCTCTGTGTATTTCTGTCTGAGTCTCCCTCTGTTCGGCGTCGCGTTCTCCCTCATGCCGTGTGTGGTTCTCCCTGTGTCTTCCGGTATATGTTACTTTAACTTTTCCCAGTTTAGTGTAGTTTTGCATTGCTTTTGTATCATCGTTATTGTTTATCACCTGTCAGCAATAAAGCTGCATTTTGAGTTTATCCCCCGTGTCTGTGAGTTTGCAATTTGGGTCCTCATCCTGCCTGCCACACGGCCGAATCATGACAGAAGAACGCGACCACGATATGGACCCAGCAGTTCACAACCCCTCCGCGGACCTCCAGTACGACCTGACCATGTCGGACCCAGCGACTCCTGGCAGAGACGTAATCCAAGCGGTGGAGTCGTTATGCTACCAGTGGAGCCGAAGCTCTAGTGAGGAGGAGAGGGAGGAGTTACTTTACTCGTTGGGGACAAGCGTCACGGTTTTTCCCTGGTTATGGGAGGCGCTACCCCCTCTGATCTCGGACTTCCTCCGCACCATCCTCCCAGCCTGCCCTCGGCAGCATCAGCGGTCCGGTGTGCGGACTGCGTTACCACAGCCCCGTGGCCGCGCAGCCTCCCCTCCGCCTGCTGTAAGCATACAAGTCGGCACGCTGAGGTTCGCCACGGCACCACACTCCTCTACGCTGGCGCCGTCCCTCTACTCGCCGGTTTCCACTTCGCTGTCGCAGCTCAGTCGTTCACCCTCACCGCCTCGACCGACCTACCCGTCTTCCGCTTCCTTTCTGGCACGGATGTGGTCAGAAGACGAGGAGCCGGTCGCCACAGAAATCAAAGTTTCATCCACGACCACCTCAAAGAGGAAGCGGCGTTCGCGTCGCCGTCGCCCAGCGCTACGGCATGTTTCGCCCTCCAACGAGCCACACGAGGATGCGGGGGAGGTCATGGATTTCGACCTGGAGGAGCGGCAGCGTGCAGCATGCGATCAACTGGATGAAGAGCTCCGGTGGAAGCCGTGGCTAGCTCCTGACTATGAGGAGATCTTCCGGGGAACCCGCCTGGCTCTCGGGGGTCCCCTGAGCTTCCAGGAACTCTCATCTACCGCTCCATCAGCACCCAGTTCACCAGCCTCTGCGACGCCGCCCGGCGCGCATGAAGCGCCGTTGTCTGGTTCATCGGGAGCTGCAGTCAAGCAGAAACGGCGTTCGCGTCCCCGTCGCGCTGCGCGACAACCGGAGGTGAGTGAACGCACTCTCCCATCACCAGCCTCTGTTGAAGCCGTAGAAGAGGAACTAGATTCAAGTTTACAGATTCAAGGGTCACCATTAAAGGAGACACATAGTGTGGAGGCGGCGGACTCCAGTACTGTGACTGATGTGGTCAGTTCGTCTGGCTTCCATGAACAGGGAGTAAGACCCACACAGACTGTAAATCCCAGCACTGGAGAACCTCAGCCTGTGTTCTCGTCACCGCCACCGGAACAGGAGTTTGACGGTCCAGCCTCTGAGCCGACCGGGGAATCCCCTGTTCCGTGTTTTTCTTGCAGCGAAAACAATGACACTATTTCAGAGACAGCCAGTGCTAACTGTAAGCTGAGTAATACAGTGCTAACCGGGCCGCCGCCCAGAGATTTTGCCCCGAAGACACCCGTAGACAGACCTAGTGATTTGGCAGGGACCTCTGGTGTAATACTTAGAGGGAGGGAGACCTCCACAGACCTAAAAGCTAATTGTGTGACAAGAGGGGGGGAGGAATTTCCTCCGTTGTCCGTTGCTTCGCCTGGGGTTCCATCTAAAGCTGAGTTGCCTGTGGCTAACGCCTCCCTTCCTGAGTCTGCTCTGCTCACCTACGAGGTGCTTAAAGTAGACACTTGTGCTTTCACAGCGAGTGAGGACTTTTTAGAGGAGGGTCATGTCGCAGAGCATATAAGAACGGAGGGTGAGTCGAGGTGTGATCATGTTTTGCCTGCTGCTCCTGTGTCCAATGAACTTAAAAATAAGAATGCTGGTCATGACCTCATGTTGGGACTTAAAGGTGACAACAGGGATTCTAATCAGGGTAACACGAACTGTGAAATGTCCCCACCTAAATTCTGTTTTCCCCATAGTCGTGAGCAGGGTGTTTTTGGACTGTTTACCTCCATCCCTGCCGCCTCTACTCAGAGGATTGAGTCTGAGACCAGGGGATACAATTCCACTATTAATGACCATGTAGCGTCCCCTCACGGAGTTACTTTGACACAGTTTTCCGAGGTTTCTGTGAGCACATTATCGGACAGGGTTTTGAGTCCCAAGGTTAATGTTAACACCAGCACACAGCCGGAAATGTCACCCGTCTCGGCTATGGTTGCTAGCACAGCATTATCCGTACCCATTTCACCACACACTCTACATAACACCCTTGAGTTACAGTCCGCCTCTAGCGTGGTCCCAAGTCAATGTACCACTTACCGCTATCAGACTGGTCAATTCTCATCACCCAGATCCATATCTGAATATCTCATGTTCACCCAGGGACTTCCCCCTGGAGGTTTAAGTCATGTTTTTGTGGGTAATATAGTAATCCTTGTTTTCCCTGTGGCTGACCCTGCTTACCTGTGCCATAACGTTATGTCATTGATTGAGTCTGAAGGGCGGAATGTAGACACAGGGCTTTCTGTTTCTGAACCTATTATGTCAACTAACATGAGTCTTGCAGTGACTGGGCTGGTCTCTGCCTCAAGACATCTCACACCTGTTTGTTTCTGGACTGATACCTATAAGATGTCATGTGAACGCCGCCGGCCTATTGCCACGTCAGCTGGAGGGTCCGAGGGGCCCGTTCAGCCTCCTGTCTCCGCTGGAGGGTCCGAGGGGCCCGTTCAGCAACCTTCCTCGTCAGCTGGGGGTTCAGGAGAACCGCACCAGCCTCATGCCTCGTCAGCTGGAGGGCCCGAGGAGCCCGTTCAGCCTCACGCCATGTCAGCTGGAGGGCCCGAGGAGCCCATCCGGCCTCACGCCACGTCAGCTGGGGGGCCCGAGGAGCCCATCCGGCCTCACGCCACGTCAGCTGGGGGGCCCGAGCCGCCCGTCCAGCACCATGCCACGTCTGCTGGAGGGCCCAAGGAGCCCGTCCAGCACCATGCCACGCCTACTGGGGGGCCCGAGCCGCCCGTCCAGCCTCACGCCTCGTCAGCTGGAGGGCCCGAGGAGCCCGTCCAGCACCATGCCACGTCTGCTGGAGGGCCCGAGGAGCCCATCCAGCCACCTTCTGCTTCTGCCACGCCTGGTCCTGCCTCCGCCTCTGCTTCGTCAGCTGCAGCTCCAGCCTGTGCTTCGTCAGCTGCAGCTCCAGCCTGTGCTTCGTCAGCTGCAGCCTCAGAGCCTTCATCCTCTGCAGCCTCAGAGCCTTCATCCTCTGCAGCCTCAGAGTCTTCGTCCTCGTCTGGCCCAGCCTCAGAGTCTTCGTCCTCGTCTGGCCCAGCCTCAGAGTCTTCAGCCTGTGCTTCGTCTTTATTTGGACTATGGTCATGTGCTCCTGTGTTTTCTGTTGTTTGTTTTGTTTCCCGTT
The DNA here is from genome assembly GCF_057382185.1 of Mchenga conophoros. Lineage (NCBI taxonomy): Eukaryota > Metazoa > Chordata > Actinopteri > Cichliformes > Cichlidae > Mchenga > Mchenga conophoros. Next base: position 21,324,403 of record NC_140528.1, on the reverse strand, counting down.
CTGGTCCCTCCATCCTGGTCCCCCGCCTCCCGCCCTGGGTGGGTTGTTTTCTGTTTTTGTTTTGTTTTTCGGGTTTGGGCTGTCGGGAGCCAGCCCTTTAGGGGGGGGTGATGTCATGGTCCTGGGCCATGTGGGCCCAGTATTCTTAGTTCCTTGTATTTTTGTATTTCGTTCCTTATTTAGGCCATGTTTTCTGAGTTGCCCTGTTGTGTTGTTCCCTAAGTGTTTTCCCTTCATGGCTTTCCCCCCTGTGTGCCCTCTATGTATTTATGAGCCCTCGTCTCCCTTTGTGGTTGTTTCATGTTTCCCCAGCCCGTTATGTCTGTGTTTTCCCCGTGCTCTCTCTCCTCCTGTCTGAACCTCTGTGCCTGTACATGTCATGTTCAGTTCACCCCGCCCTGTCTCGTTATGATTATCAGTGTCACCTGTGTTCCCCGTGTGTGCCCACTTTCCTCGTTTACCCTCTGTGTATTTCTGTCTGAGTCTCCCTCTGTTTGGCGTCGCGTTCTCCCTCATGCCGTGTGTGGTTCTCCCCGTGTCTTCCGGTATATGTTACTTTAACTTTTCCCAGTTTAGTGTAGTTTTGTATTGCTTTTGTATCATCGTTATTGTTTATCACCTGTCAGCAATAAAGCTGCATTTTGAGTTTATCCCCCGTGTCTGTGAGTTTGCAATTTGGGTCCTCATCCTGCCTGCCACACGGCCGAATCATGACACAAATTTACCCAAGTATCATCCATCTCTAGTCTAGTCTGTGGTATACAGAAAGAGTTTCTCACCACCAACAGATGTTTTTTGGACCTCAGGAATCGTCTCCATCACCTCTCTGTGAGGAGCAGAGAGCACTCGTGCTGCACATCCCACCTGTGTGCTGTGTTTACGTGAACCTGAGAGCACAGCTGTAGTGGTGACAGTGAATGTAGCGTTGGTGTTGGACACACTGACAGTGTTGTACTGTGAGAAGCTGAGGTGTTGTTGTGAGAGTGTTACAGTGGGAGCAGGTCGACCAGTGGCTGAACAGGAAACAACCCACTCTTCAGCAGAGTTTGACTCTCTGACATCAACAACAGGTTCATGCAGCTCTGTGAAGGATCAGGAGATATTGCAAGGAATATGTTGTTGAAAGGAAATCAGTTTCTAGCACATTTAAACACTTTAATGCAAAAGTTCTTACCATAGACTTGGAAGCAGGTTCTACCAGTGAAGGAGCCTTCAGGATAAGTGTTAAACAGACAGTGATAGCATCCTTCATCCTGCTCCGTCACATTCCTGATGACTATGGAGCAGTTCTGTAGTCCAGTGTATTTAAACTTGAGTTTATCGTTAAAGCCATCATTCACTCTCTGACCATAGTACTTGCTGTAGGTGGCAACATTTGTCTCCACATCATGTGAGATTTTCTGCCATGTGACCTGAAGGACGTCTTTAGTGTCCAAGAGCTGACAGCTGAATTCAGCATCTTCTCCCACTGCTGCCAGCACAGTCTGCTGTGTTTGGACCACTGCTGTTAGAGCTGCATGGAGAATAACATGAGTTAGAGATGTGGAACTGAGAGGTATTGATGGGAAGGATTAAACAATAATTCGGGTCATGGAGTAGTCTGTGTTTTAGGCTCAAACAAATTGACATATGGGTACCACTTAAATGTGATGTAGACTATAAATATAAACCTGACACTCATTGTTTCATACTGTATGTTTCAGGGACATTTTCTTTCATCTATAAAAAAAAAATAAGACAATTCAGTTAGCTACCAACTAAACAAAGAAAGTCAGATAGATGTACAGATCGTGTCTATATTGGTTCTGTTGGTCCATGACCAATTCTGGAGGTCTGTACTGCATTTGAACTTTTCCAACAATTTGGAGGTCCAACCATGATTTAAGCTGGACATCAATATGGCGTTCAACATTAGAACCTTGGACTTGATGTATATTTGTTGGACATCATGTAGATATCTATGACAAGTGCAGGGAATTTAAAGGTTTAATTGAGGTCATATTTTTTATTTACAAAATATCAATATTGGGGTTACAAAACAATCCCTTCAGTGGACCAAAAATGAATTATAAAACCCATCACTTCAACATAACCAATACCAGGACTGGTATTGACTGGTAACTCGTGCTACTGTAGAAATTCCCATTGATTTTCTACATTTTCCCAGAGGCCTCCCCTTCTGTGGATTACTAGTATGTTATTTATTAATTTGTGCCTCAATTATTTCAGATCAGTTATTTCACTGGGGAAGCCCTATATTGCCCACTTCCTAATTTCAGCACAGTTTGATCTTTCTCTTTAGCATGTATGTAACTTTGGTTTGTTGAGATTTTGGCATTACTTCTGTCATAAACATTCTCTCTCAGACATAACTGACTAAGATTTCTGTGGTTACCCAGAACATTTTAATAGACTTTTTGTAATCAATCAGGTCTTCAACCCCTTCTTTTTAAAATAGTGTATAAACCGTATGTATGTGTGAAAGACTGTTAATGTTTTGATAAATTGTTTATTTTAGAACAATTGGTGAGTGTGTTTAGCCACTTCACACTACTACACTTTGCTCTAAACTACATTCCTTCTCTGAACAGTATATATGTGAATGGACTGACGGATCTTTTCATTTCAAATGTTAAATAATTGTCAGTAAACTACTTATGACCTGAACTCCATCTCTGTCTAATGGAAATGAGTGCCTTCTTGTTTTTAACTACATTGGGGTTGTGAAACGTCTTTTACATTGTAGGCCACATACAACCCAATTTTTGTTAATTTACCAACCATACATACATAACACACAAACATGTGGTTTATCTATTGCTTTCATCGTAATATGAATAGGCATGGGGCAACCTTTAACAAAACAGTCTAAAGCTGTTTTCACACAGCTCTCAAAACAGTCTCATTAATCTGAATGATGAACAACTCATGACACAGAAAGTTGATTTTGTTCTTTTTTATTAGGCTGAGTGTTCAGTGGGAGAAACGTTTTGTCACTCATTCAAACAAAATCTAAACTCTTCAGTAATTGTATCTCCCTCTAATTCTGTCTAAAGAAAATCTCTTTGTCACTTCAGAGAAAAGTTCTCACATTTTAGGATCAATTTTTAATTATTACGAGTGAAGGTTCTTGTTTTCTTTTTTTTTCTCTTGTCACAATAAATAACTTTAAAAAACAAAAACAACAATACGGAATAAAACTTACCTTTTGAAAAGGCCATAAAAAGAAAAAACAAACACAGAATCCCACAGTCTGACATGGTGCACGTCTCTGTGTCCCCACTGGCTATTGTACCACGTATTGAAACAACGTCGTACAATAGCCAAATTATTGAAAACTCAAATGTCCCCGAAGGAAGGAAGAATCTCCCTTCCTTGTGGGACATTCCAAGGCATGTTAGAATGATCAACTGTACCGAGTAAAGTACAAAAACTTCCCAGTGCAGAGTTTCATCAGTGTTTTAATCAGCAAACTCAATCATTTTTTTCTGCATTTTGAAAATTCAGTAAAGCTGTAGGTGTCAACATTTGTCTCCACATCTTGTAAGATTTTCTGTCATGTGACCTGAAGGATGTATTTAGTCTCCGAGAGCTGACAGCTGAATTCAGCATCTTCTCCCACTGCAGCCAGCACAGTCTGCTGTGCTTGTATCACTATTGTTAGAGCTGCACAAACAAAATAAGAGGCTTTCATAGTCCGTGTTTTATGTTTCATTTAAAAAAACAACAACAACTACATAACAGAATTCACTGAGGTACATACTGAACTTACAGGACAGAAACAAAGTACCAATCCTATTGCAGTAGTATATCTCCAGTAACAATACCAGCATTGGTATCAATACTATTGATAACTGCATCAATCTGCCCACATCTAACTCGTGCTATTGTAGAAATTCCCTGTGAACTTATACATTTTCTCAGAAGCCTTCCCTCCGCGCATTACTGGTATGTTATTTATTATTTTGTGCTCCAAGTTCAGTTATTTCACTGGGGAAGCCCCGTAATGCCCACTTCTTCATTTCAGTACTGTTTGATCTTTCCCTTTAACATGTATGTAACTTTGGCTTGTTGAGATTTTAGCATTACTTCTGTCACCAACATTTTAATGCTATCTTTACTCTGTTATAATCATCTCTCTATCTCAGGCATAACTGAATGAGATTTCTTTGGAAAAGTTCTCACATTTATGACCTTTTTAGGAGCTTCTTGTTTTGTTTTGTTTTCCTGTCACAATAAATAACTTAAAAAACCAAAAATGACAATATGGAATAAAACTTACCTTTTGAAGAGGCCATTAGAAAAACTAACAAATGTATAATCCCACAGTCTGACATGTTGCACCATTTGCCATGTCTGTCCCCTCACTGGCTATTATACAATGCATAGTGTTAGATTATAATATTATTTTATGCCATGTTATACCCCTAAGTAAAGATTGTGACTTATTAGGTAGTTTTAGTTGGCATTATTTTCCTGAATTAGAAGAAGCTGATAACTATTGCATTAGTTAAACTGATTTGCATTACATTAGACTGCTGATTTATTGTGGATGAATGATATTGTTTTATGATGTTATAAGAAATACTGTTCGCAGAAAGTCATCGCCTTATTTGTCTGATTAGAAGAGAACATGCTGGAGTTTTCTGCCCCATCTCAGCAGGAGCAGATAAACAGGGAGCCAAGGTCGTAGCTTAGGCGCTGTGTGAGAGAAAAGCATGTGAATGTTTAGGCTTTTATGATAAGGTGGGGGCACCAGAGGCTATAAAAGTTTGATCAATGCTCCACCAGTTTGAGATCTGAGGCTGTCTGCATACAGTGTCCATCTCCCACGCGTGTGATCATTAAAATCATCGTTTGACTCAACCCGGCCGGACCAGTGTTGTTATTGTGGTTTTTTCTCTTGTCTCCATCCCCAATTTTGAACTCGTAACACTCTGTAACTGTTAGCTAGGCAATTTCACATTTTTGTCTTTTTGTGGAATCAGTGTGTTTGAACAGCACAAATTCTGCCTTTTCTAATTTTGAAAGACTGAACATGATATAAACAAAATAAATCTGATCTGTTCCTCTATAAATCTGGACAAATCTCAGATTCTGAAGTTCTCAGCGCTTACATTTTGTCCTCTCCTACACTTCTGCTGAAAACTGACATGTGATGTGTTTGTACAGCTTCCTCTGTCGGTTTTTAACAAACCAACAAATTATCCAACAGAAGAGTATACCTTTGAGACAATGGTGTAGGTCTACTTTCCAAACTGAGAGGATGGATGAGATGATGGTGCAGGTTTCCAGTCTTAATTCAGTCTTGTTGCCACATTGTGGTCACCTGTCACCTTACTTTTGCTGTGGGAATTATGAAATGATAGCTAGACTTTAGCTTGCCTGTAGTGGCATTAAATGATCCTTTAGAAAATAGTTATAAATGTATTAGTTCCCAACATTGTACATTGCTGAATCATTATTTTTACTGAAAGTCTGTTCAGTTTCCAAACTAAAAGTAAAATTGAGTGTGACTCACCGGCACATTACAGTGAGACTCTCCAGTTTGATCAGCAGAGAAAAAAGATATCTCAAACAAAATATGACGGAATTTCAAAAACCTTAGTGGATCCCAAAGAGCTTACTAAAATTTAATGTTTGCTTTGATTCCTGCTTTGCTCACTCTTGGCGTTCTCTCCATGAGCTTCATGAGGTCATCACCTGAAATGGTTTCCAACAGTCTTGAAGGAGTTCCCAGAGATGCTGAGCACTTGTTGGTCCTTTGCCTTCACTCTGAGCTCCATCTCATCCCAAACCATCTCCACTGGGTTTAGGTCAGGTGACTGTGGAGGCCAGACCATCTGGTCAGCACTCCATCACGCTCCTTCTTGGTCAAACAGCCCTCACACAGCCTGGAGGTGTGTTTGGTGTCATTGTCTTGCAGCAGGAGGAGCAACCACTGCACCAGCGTAGAGTTTGGTAATCAGTCCAGAGGTCCAGAAACTTCATCCTGATGCCTAATTGCAGTCAGGGTGATGCTGCCAGCCCATAGATGTCTGTGCCTCCCTCCACTGATATGCCTCTTGGGTCATTACTGGCCCACTATCAAACTGGCCACGCAGAACGATGTTACAACTTCTCTGGACCCTTTCATATCTGTCATATGTGTTCAGGGTGAAAAACACAGTCTGCCAGTGGTGGCCTGATAATTCTGGTATTCTATGGCAAATGTCAATCATGCATGGTTCCAGTCAGTGAGTACAGGGCCTGCTAGAGGACATCAGGCCCTCAGGCCACCCTTATAAAATCTGTTTCTGATTGTTTTGTCAGATACAAGTACAGGTTACTGGTCTCTTCTCATACCAGTAGTGACACTGGTATGAGGAGGAAAAATATCAGTGTCCCCCACCTGTAAAACCATCCCATAATGACTGTAAAGAGTCTGTAGGATCTGGTCATGAAACAATCACAAATTAATATTTTTTAGAATAATTTCCAGAGTCATAACACACAGCCAGCAAAACATGGGAAGTAAATTCCAGGAAAATAATGAAACCTTGCATAAAATGCCAGTTAAAGTCCAAAACTCTGTGACCTGACCCCAACCACAGTGTGGGCTGTGGACTATGTGGAGGTTGAAGTGTGGACCCAGAAGCAGACGCGTGGAAACAAAAGTTTAACCAAAAGCGAACCGTTTATTCAAGGCTGGTGAGCAAAACAAAACAAAAGGCAGGAGCAAACTAAAGGAAAACTAACCAAGACTAAAGTGGGGAAACTAAACACTGGGAACATGGAAAACTTGGACATAACTGTCATGGTGGGGTACACCGGTGTTATGATGAAGTGGACCCAAGTGCAGACAGGGAAGGAGGCAGAACTAAGTTTTGAAAAAAAAGGCAAGCTGTTTATTTAGGCTATAAACGTGAATACAAAATGAAAGCATCATGAGCAGTGGCAAAAACTAAACTGAAACCAAACTAGGAAAACTAACTGACTGTGACAAAACTGTGATAACTTTGAATCAACTGTGATAAGACCTGAAGGGAGGCAACGCAGACGACCTGACACTGAATAAAGAAAGACAGAGGACTTAAATACAGACAGGAGGTGATCAGGGGAAGTGGAAACACACGGGGGAACAGCTGACTGAAATGAACATAATGATGCCATGGCTAAAGTGAAACTAAACAATGTAGGGACAATGAACAAAAGGAAAGTCACACAATATATACACAGAGGGATGATAAGGGAAGTGGAAACACATGAGGACACAGCAGGGACAAATTAGATGTGATGAGACAGGAGAAAGCAAAACTGAACACACTGAACACAGGACACGAGACTTTCCAAATAAAACAGGATACAAACTAAGAGACACGGCTCGACACACATGGACCGACATGGGGACACTGAATGAATCACAAGGAGGGGAAACATCAACAAAACACAATGATGTGACTATGGCGACTATGGAGGAAGACCAAATATAGACGGGAAATTATTTTTGATAAAAGTAATATTAATTTGACTAATGGACAGGCAGTGATAAACAGCAAACAAACTGCTTAGCTTTACAGTCTTTGTTTTATCATCTGCAACTCCTGCAGTGTGAAACAGTCTTGGTATGTCAAACATAAAAACATTTTAGATACCGCTTCATCAGGTTACATATATATACCGTATTTCTTCATCAGAGAATCTATAATGTATTAAACTAAAAGTGTACACCTGGTTTAAAGAGTATTAACTAAATAAGAACGTGACAACTTTCAGTCATTAATGTAGCAGAGACAGAGTCTGACTAAAGGGACATCACAGTGAGACCTGTTTGATCTGCAGACACAGTCTCTCTCTACTAGGCAAGGCAAGGCAAGGCAAGTTTATTTGTATAGCACAATTCAACAACAAGGTGATTCAAAGTGCTTTACAGAGACATTAGAAACAAGAACAAATAAAAAGCATGATTTAAAAACACTAAGAGTGTGTTTGACTTTAACTTTCACACAAAATGATTCAGCTCCTCTAAACCCTCCAACAAACATTTACAAATGCTTAGAAACATTTTGTGTTTCTAATTACTGATGTTCCCCAGCCCCAGCATTCCCACAAATCTGTCTGTTTCCTTTTTTAAGTTTCACTGTCTGTCTTCTAAACTTCGCTGATGCAGCTGGTCGTCTTTGTGTGAATCTGCGTGTGAAGGTAATCGAATCAGTATGTATTTTTTTCTGATAATATCAGCTGTGTGCAGCTTCGCTCCAGCACAAACCATAGCATTGTTCATGATGACAGATATCAACGAGGTTGACTTGTAACACCGCAGTTATGTGAGCCGTCATTTGTAAGCCTCTTAAACTTTCTTGCACTTTTACACAAAGTTTTATGGTAGTGCTTCTTCTTCTTTGGGGATTTTTGTTCAACAGACTGAAAAAATCTGTAATATATTTTTGAAATATATTTAAATTGGTATTTAAAGGACTATAGCATATTCTAATTAGATTTATGATACTGTGTTAAGACAGTAAAATTGTGCATGTGTGTGTTTGTGTGTCTGTCTGAATTTTGCTGGTACTGCACTGATTGATGATCGTTGATGATCCACCTGACTAGTATAAATTAGAGTTTTATATAACAGAACAAATTTGATATCTGTAAAAATATTTTTTAAATTCTTGCTTACTAGCTGACACTAAATTTCTAACTGATTCCTCTTCTGGGACACCCACACTGTGTGCAGTTTCATCTCAGCCCACTGTGTGATTGCACATTAAAGGACATTTCTCCCCAAATTCAATAAGCTCAGTGGATTATCATAACAGCGTATCAACAATTCATTTAAGAAATCCTTCTTAGTTGTTGTCATGAAAATCTCAGTGGATTCTTGATTTTGCTCGTCTACTCTACAGCCTGGATAGTTTCATTTCAAACTGCTGCCGTGTTTCTGCCAAATTAAAAAACAGTTCTACTCAAATTCAACAAGGTTCAGTTAATAAACAATGATTAACAAAAGATTTTGTTCATATTTCATTATATAATTCTGATCCATCAAAAATATTCCTTCTTAGAATAATCCTTTCTCTTATTGAAGATCGATTTATTTTTCTCATTTTGGTCATTCCTATTAACTCAGCCATTTCCTTAATCAATCCCACACCACCGCCCCCAAAACCATGGGAACACAGAGCAAGGAAAGCACAAAGTACACAAGAAGACGGGGACAATAAATACACACTGGATAATGAGACGAGAGGCAACGGGTGAGAGACATGATGCAGGAGAAAACTACAATAGTCACAGGAAGCAACAGTTAAAACAATAAAACAGGAAAACATGGAGAACAAGGCTTAAATTACATAGAGGAGAACAGACTGGACAGGGGAACATGAGATAGATAAATGCAGACGAGACTGAGACACTGATGGGAACAAATCATTAACCAAATGGGGGAAGTAAAACTCAAAGCTAAGTTCACAAGACACGAGACGATAAAAAAGAGGAAATGATACACAGAGACATACGCAGACATGTAGAAAACAGAAAGGAAAATATAAGTGAATGGGAAACATGACAGATGGGGAAATCAGACAATGACAGACAAACAGAGAGACAAGACAGACAAAGGGACATAACTGAAGTACAGAAAGGGATCACAAAAGCAGATATTTAGTGTTACAAAACCAAGAAGACAAACTACAATATGAAAACAGGGTACATGGGATATAGTAAATCCTAAAGCAAACTATTAACCATCCTTATATACAAAGATCCAAACTAAAACACAAAAGACTCTCGAAAACAAAAAGGCATCACAAAACCCTGAGGAAAAAAACAGCGATCCTCCATCAGCTTCCGCTTCTCCTTTTCAGGGTCGCGGGGGCGCTGGAGCCTATCCCAGCTGTCATAGGGCGAGAGGCGGGGTACACCCTGGACAGGTTGCCAATCTGTCGCAGGGCCAACACACAGGGATAGACAACGATTCGCACTCACATTCACTCGCACATTCACACCTAGTGGCAATTTGGATTATCCAACTAAATATCCCCACAAGCTGCATGTCTTTGGACGGTGGGAGGAAGCCGGAGTACCCGGAGAGAACAGCGATCCTAACAAATAATATTGCAGTGGTTGGAGATGAAACTTTGCGGACATGTAGTAAATGGACTGATTCTTATATAGTGCTTTTCTACTCTCCTGGAGTTCTCAAAGTGCTCTATACAACAGGCCTCATTCACACAAGCACTTCTAAACACAAGTGCAAACTAATCATCAGAGGGCAACTTGGGGTTAGTATCTTGCCCAAGGATATTTGGCATGCAGGCTGGGGAAGCCAAGGATCGAGCCACCAACCTTCCAATCAGCAGCTGATCTGCTCTACCACCTGAGCCACAGCCACCCACCCATCACAAGTGGGTGAGGCTGGTTCTGATATGGTGCTTTTCTACTCTGAGCATTCAAAGTGCTTCATACAAATGACTCATTCAAGGACTTTTCCTGTGCAGAAGAGTTTTCTATCTTGGGGTTAGTATCTCGTATCAAACAACCAACCTTCCAGTTATTTCGTGACCAGGGGCCTGTTCTTCGTACCTCGCTAAGTAAGTTAGCTGGATTTGATTGTTGACGATTTCGCGTGATCTTGGATCGTTCGGTTCCCCGAAGCTCATCCGGGACTTGCTGTCGTAGCAACAGAGCCGTAAGCGTAAACCTGCTCGGGAGCAGGTTTACTTTATGTAAACAGGATTAGATCGCGGCCACGCAGGTATGTCCGCTTCATTTATACGAAAGCAACAGCGATATTTCACCACTGTTTCACCATAAATAAATAACATCAATGTAACTAAAGATAATGCAGCACTTGATCCTTTTATTGATGTCACACAGATACATACAGGTCATTTCCTAAAAAAGGGAAATGTACTATTAACATTCTATTACATGTATGTGATTATTACAGATGTAATTCATATTTCAGAGTAGTAATTGTAAATTACTTCGTGTAATCAAGATGGGAGACCACGGCTATAAAAGCGAAGGTGGATTTGGGAAGTCTGTCGCAGCCATGTCCTGTCCGTATACGCGAGCCACCCATTGCGGAAGGTGCAAGATTGATAAGGAGAGTTTTCAGAATTCAGCGTATATTGCGGGACAGACAGGATCCTTTAGCTCAGCGCGACAGTGTGCTCATAGAGAGATATCGATTTTCCCGTGAGGGTATTATTCACTTAACCAACTTGTTGACGAGGGGGTGCAGGACCACCACCTGTCTTTTGTTGCTCTGCCCTTTTCTTGGTTGCTGTTATAAACAAACAAACAGAGTATTTCAGGTTCTCTTTCCAAGAGACTAAAAGCAATATAAGTGATAAATATTACCATTCTGTAGAATATTCTTATATTTCACTTTTACTTGTTCCCATGTTCTAGTGGGTCCTGTCGTGGCTCTAATGTGAAAGGGGATATAATATAACATATTATAATATAATATAATGTAATATAATATTGGATAATATAGTGTGATATGAAATTACTTACGAGTTTAATTTGTCAGCAACTTTCTGCCAGCCCTCTCTCCTTGCTTTTGCAGCCTTTGCAGTGTTCCCTTGCGTTCTGATTAAACTCTGAAACTCCTGAAATCCCTCACTCAAGAGTTCTTGCTCTGCTGCCGAAAAATACCGAGCGCGCTCCTTCGACATTTTCGCCGACCAATCAAAGGGTTGCCGATCAATGTTTCTACTATCGATGCGTAGCCCCTGTTAAGCCACCCAGTGATCTCACATTACTTCATCCAGCTGTACTAATCGTCAACAGCAGGTGTGTTCGGAGAACCGGATTAGCGAGCTCACGGTTAGCGCGATGGTTTGGTCTTGGATGTAGTAAGTGACGTACGAAGAACGGGCCCCTGCTCTAACTCCTGAGCTACAGACAGAAGAGGAGTTTGTTAAGAATTTTATGACAACTGTCAAAGTTTTTTTTCTATTGTTTATTAAATGAATCTTATTAAATTTGAGTAGAACGCTCCTTTTATTTCTCTGAAACCTTGCAGCTTTTGGTGGTTAAACTGCAAATATATAGAGAAGGTAACCCAGAGGAAGAATGCACAGAGACTTTAAGGTCAGCTATCAAGAATCATTTTTACGCATTTTGATGCAATGTTATGATATTTGATGTTGAAATTGATTAGAAACGACTAATTTCATTTCTACAGAATTATGCAGTGTGGGTGTCCAAGAAGATGAATTCAGAATTTCATGTCAACTATCATATATGATTGAATACAGAACCTTCATACACCTACCTGAAACCATTTAAATGACATTATTGAGTTCCTTCAAAGTTTCTCCGTTTGAACAGAGTTGTTCTTTAATTTCTCGTGTCTCAAGCAGCAGTTTGAGGTGAAAATATGGATGCATGAAAGAGCAGCTGAGCCAAATGACAACTGAATTTCAACTATAAGAGATGATTTTCAGAAATATTTTACATTTTTTGAAGTTATTTTAGATTTGAATGAATCATGAATGAAGAAGCATACCAGAAAAATTAAGAAGAAAAGACAACTTGAGTGAAAAACAAATGACACTGTGGCTTAATTTCTGTTAACTTCCTGAAAATCATGTGTGTTGTTATGTGTGTGATCAGCAAAAAGGGATAAGAAGCAGCACTACCGTAAAACTTAGCGTTGAAGCTCAAGTTTGACAGATAACGGGTGGCAGGCGTGGCTCACACTTGACCACGGTGTTGGAGAAACTCTGAGCTCCGGGTCTTTATAATCACTCTGCGGAGCTCACAGAGACTGCAGGGAGGACAGGAGGACAGAGCAGACTTTGTGAATTATTTTTTATCTTAGATGTAATATAAATTCAACACAGGCCTCTGAGGAAAAGGATCGTGCTACAAACTTTTGTCTCTTCCAACAGAAAGCAGAGGAGTGCAGTTACTCAGAGACTGACTGGATTAAACACACCAAAGGTTTATATTCCAGTTGGACCGTATCTCTTACCAAGGTCTGCACTACGTATCAGGATGTGATCTTATTCAGGTAATATCAGGGTTCTTATAGGGGTTTGTTCACAATAGTAACTTATGCAGCTATTTTTCAGTCTCACTGACCAAACTTTTTACAACATGCTGCATTTTTAATAGTAAACTTCTGTTCAGTGCTTTTCCTGTCACACACTCATACATGTGTTTTGTCTGCAGCAGCAGCTGTGTTGTTGTTAGCTTGTATTATCTGTTTAATCTCTTCAACATGGTTTTAGTTTTCTTTGTAAAGTCAGCAGCTCTGTCACTTTTCTCTGATTCCTCTTCTGCTCGACACTCAGCTGACACTCAGTTTCACTTCCACATTCATGAAGTTGTTGTCCAAGCGAATCACAGGCTCCATGATTGGTCAGCAGACTGTGTCCAGGCAGACAGGTTGGATAAGAATAACAGATTTATGTTTGATTACGCCCGTTTCCAATTCAGTTCCAGTCATTCCTGGCCCCAGGAGGTTGATGGGGGTGGGAGATGGGGGGCAGTGGGTTGTAAGCACAATGTAGATGAGGGGAGGCTTAATGTACTTAAACTTCCAGTCACAGTGAATCAGTGTGTGTCAGTGAATGCATCATGTGTGCTTCATGGCTCCATGTAGTGGACTGATAGTAGAAGTAGAGCAGCTGATGGCAGCTTCCTGTGCCTCACACTGCTGTCTGACTGCATTCAGCTGATATTTGGACAGCACACATGATGGAAAGGAGGATTTTGGTTTATGTGCACATGAATGATTTGTGTTTCCTCTGCAGGTGAAGGTAGAAAGTGTGTGTGAGCTGATGTGAATTGAGCAGCATGGATCAGTGTGAGGACAGAGAGGAGGGAGTCCCTCCCTCTAAAAGCACTCTGTGTGGGGAACATGAGAGCCAGACCAAAGCTCAGAGGTGAGATGACCATCTCTAACTGTCCATGACTCTTCTCCATGTCACAGCTCAGCACTCACATCACTGCTCCATCATTATTCACACTCATACCTCTGTGTGTGTTGTTTTAAAGCCCAGAGCTGTGGGGCGTACCAGGCTCAGCTGGACATAACCCTGAAACTAATCCAGAGCCTGGACCTGAACCCAGCTGTGTTTCCTTAAAGAGCAACAGGTCGAAGGGTGCTGTTGTAAACTTTAACAAAAGACTGTTATGTGACAAAGAGTAAGCACATTATTTTTATGAGATTGTTCATCATGTCTTTAATTTAATATTTCCAGTTTTTCCTTCCTGTCTCATGAAGCTGTGACATTTATTGTTTTTCTTTTAGGATCAATAAGAGGCCAGAATCTCCTGGACCTGAACCCAGCTGTGTTTCCTTAAAGAGCAACGACTCGAAGGGTATTGATATAGACTTTAAAGGCTGTTCTTCTGCTGCTGAGAGGTAATGTGTGTCTAGATGTTGTTCCTGACTCTGTATTTCTGAATAAATCCTCATGTTTAATATCAGCTCAGCTCTTTTTCACACATTTCTATGTTGGTATGTGAAGCGGTGTGTGTTGGAGTGTTTCCACAAACACAGCAGTCAGAGTGGAAAGAGTGGATGTTGTAGGAGGTGTTTGTGTAGTGAAGAGGCTGAGTGTCTGTAGGACTCCAGCTGCTCCAGCAGGTGTCTCCTTTGTGCTTTGCTTCAAACACAGTGTAGGGAGGAGCTTCCACTCAGGTGTTTCAGGTGTTGCTGGATGGAGGAGGACAAATAGTTTTTCCCTTCAGTGACACTTCAGCAGCTCAATGTTCTGGGAGATGTTTGTCTTTATGAAGGTTTATGGATTCTTGTTCTTACTTTGGTTAAACTGAGCAATACATTTTCCATCTAACATTTAAAGTAAATTTCCAGGTGAATAAAAGATCTGCAGCTGCAGCCTCTGTGATGTTTCACAGTCTGAAAGTAACAAATTCAACCAGAGTTCAAACAAAGGCTTAATATACGTGTGTGTTTGATATAATGCCAACAAGTACAAATAGGTGTTCTTACAGGTCTTAATCACAGAGGTCTGATAAGTCTGGTGACTTTCACACTCAGCAGTTTTGCTGCCTTTTATTTTATATTGGCCTTTTTAAAGCCCTTCAAAGTCTCCCACATTCATACAGAGCTTTTAACACCAAACTCCTTTACAGTCCTTCTCCTCTCACACACGATCACACGACTGATTTGTCTGCAGCAGCTGTGTTACTGCTAGTATTTTATTATGCGTGTAATCTCCTCATATTGTTCCTGTGGTTTAGTTTGACTTCCTTCTGCAAACTCAGCTGCTCTGTTGCTGATACACGTCTCCATGAATATGATTGATCAGATGCTGCCAACACCATGTGTTTCATGTGAGCGCTCAGCTGAAACCCTGGGTTGACTTATCGAGTTAATAACAAGCTTCACGTGACTGTGAATGCTAAAGTGAATCAGATAAAGGAAAGAGACCCTGCTAATGTTGGACTCACTTCTTAGTGTAGATCCC
Organism: Mchenga conophoros; assembly: GCF_057382185.1. Lineage (NCBI taxonomy): Eukaryota > Metazoa > Chordata > Actinopteri > Cichliformes > Cichlidae > Mchenga > Mchenga conophoros. The sequence continues at coordinate 21,308,966 of NC_140528.1, read as the reverse complement.
AGGAGGAAGTTCAACATAGCCATTCTTTGTGCTAGCTCGACCAAACCTGAGACCACAGTGCAGGATAATGATCATCATCTGTCTCTGTCAAGGACATTTAAAATCCACAAATAACAAACATAATTATATTTGATCATTAAAAATGATGATTAAACAAAGTGTCAAACATACTTAAGTAGAAGGACTGATGTTTGTGTTAAAATACCCTCTTAAAGCTGAAATACTGATTCAGCTTCTTTACTCAAGTAAAGGTAAAAGAGTCCAGGCTCTGAAATGTACTCACAGTATTAAAGTAAAAACGCCATCTTTGAAGGAAATTTCTGCCAGTTTTTGTGCAAAGTTACCTGAATTTCTACCTCCAACATTAATATGAGAAAATTATCTGAACTTTTATTCTAATGAATTTAATCAGCTTGAACATTTTGTAGCACAAAAGTAGAAAAAACCCAAAGGGAATCAAAAATAGCTCCGTTTGCTGTTGCCTGCATTGTAGATGGGCGGCTTTGCCTCAACACCTAAACAGGAAAATGAGTTTAGTCAAGTATTAAAGTGGGATTGAAGAGGTGAGGAAACCAGAGATCAGGTGTTGTGGTGCAGCATTAAGATAAGATGGGGCCTGATTATTTAAGACCTTATATGCAGTGTTGGGTAAGTTACTTTAAAATAGTAACTTAATTACATTACTAGTTACTTCTCTCAAAAGTAACTCAGTTACTTCAAGTTACTCGTTATTTTCAAAGTAACTAGTTACTAGGGAAAGTAACTTTGGTTTTACTCAGAATTCTCTTGTTAATGTGTTGCTTCCATAACTTTGCCAGTCTTCTAGCTTGCTTACTTGCCACAGTGCACTGTGCCACCTACCAATAGAAAGGAAAAGATAATGTGCATATTTCCACGAGAGAAATCCCACGCCTGGACCGTCATTGACTGCTGCCATGATTCTAGCCTACGTCACAGCGTCATGTGCGCCTTTTACATCCAACACAAAAACTGCAGTCGTGGTGCTTTGATTGTACTCAGAACTTGGAAATTCTGCCTTCTGAATAGGAAGATGTAGGTAACACCAGACTGCAGATGAGCTGCATACAGGGCTGGACTGGGACAGAAAATTGGTCCGGGGATTTTGACTAGAGACCGGCCCACCATTATAGGAAAAACATAAAGCCTTTGAATGAAAACAAACGCTGTTGTGACAGTGATGTACACTGTTTTGATGGTATATATGCATCAATCTATCAATCGTTTGTTGTAAGATTCAGATAATTATTTTTTAAAAGCTAGACATTTTAAATGAGAATAAGAAAGAAAAGTATTTCCTTGTGCCCACCTCTCCCTGTTAATGCCCTACATGCCCCCCTGGCAACACTTTGCTAGATCCGCACCTGCACAGTTACCAGCTGTCAGCTACCTAAAAAAGGATCCTGGTGTTATTTGTCTCTCACAAACAGTTCATAACTTCCCTTCAACTCATTCATGTCACCTAAAAGGTAAACCTGTTTCTCCATCACCTGTTCAGCTCTGATGATCCAGTAAGGACGTCTCCTGGTTTCATCTTCATGTTTCCCTCTCACCAGATAACCAAACCGATATCATGACCAGCAGCTTTACAGCTGTGGCTCCATCAAACATCAGCTGATACTAGAAATTAATATTAAATAAATTCTAACAACAGCTGATCAAGCTTAAAAGTGCTGCTGTTGTTTACCGCGACATCCGCTGGTTTCCTCTTTCTGGCGCAAAGTGAGCGATAAACAAACAAGAGAGCCGATCAGCTGATCATTGATCAGTTTTCATGATTGAAGTAGAAACGGGAGAGGGAGGGGGGAGAATGAGAGAAGAAGAGGCAGCTGTGCAGCAAAGACACAGAGTAACTCCAGCTTTGTGCCTTTTTCATTGTAGCTGAATTACGGGACAAACTGATCCTTTTCACCTCAATAAGAAACGCGTAATATTTTCTCTGAATACCAGACGGGACGGTTGGCAACTCTAATAACTTATGAACAAAATAAAGTTCAACATCATTAACTTCATAGCACCACCCAGCTGTATAGAAACTCCGTCATGCTAGCTAGCACGCAGTACGGAAAAAGTCAGAATAACGAAAATAAACTCCACCTAAACTTGGTTCATATCTGACCCAGAGAGACTGCAGGTCATAACTTCTTACCTGAAGTTCAGTTCACACTTGGACCGGCGGCAGCCGCCTCGGGTCTCTTTTCCTTCTGCGTCCCCTTTCCTTCATCCACCTGCTGGCCTCCACCACTTGCTAATGTTACTGAATCTGTGGAAGCTCCGCGATAGCCACCACACGAAGTAACGAGTAACGACCCTATCTAAATCTCAGTAATGACTAACGCGTTCCTGATTTTGGCATAATAACTAGTTACCGTGCTCGTTACCACAATAATAACGTAGTTACTGTAACGCGTTACTTAACTCATTCACTGCCAGCCATTGGCAGTGAATGAGTTAAACCCATTGACTCATGCACTGCAATTGACGGCTATAGATGTCAATGGCAGTGAATGAGTTAATAACGCGTTAGTCCCAACACTGCTTGTATGTGAGGAGCAGGATTTTGAATTCTGGATTTAACAGGAAGTCAATGAAGGGAAGCCAAAACAGGAGAAATCTGCTCTCTCTTTCTAGTCCCTGTCAGGACTCTTGCTGCAGCATTTTGGATCAGCTGAAGGCTTTTCAGGGAGTTTTTAGGACATCCTGATAATAATGAATTACAGTCGTCCAGCCTGGAAGTAATAAATGCATGAACTAGTTTTTCAGCGTCACTCTTTTTAGCATTTTTTAACAACAAGCTTCTATCTATTAGGGCTCTTGTCTCGCCGACTGCTGCCTCAGATCCGAGTCTTTCTCCTGTGTGCTCAGCTGTCTTAGAGCAGTTTGATCCCATCTCCCTTAATGACTTGACTGCAGTAGTTTGTAACCTAAGATCATCACACTGCCCCTCTGATTGTCTCCCCCCAACTACTCTTTCAAGGATTGTCAGGTTGGAGATCGGCCTATAATTAGCTAAGACAGCTGGGTCTAGGGATGCTTTTTAAGTAAAGGTTTAACTACAGCCAGCTAGGGATGGGTACCGTTTAGATTTGAAAACCTGCTAAATCAGAATCAGTTGCTGATGACGGCTTTTTTCTTTTCCATCAATCACGTATAATCTTAACTCAAAGTGAACATAGACTTGATTGAAGTAACTCAGATCAGCCAATTCAAAATGCTAATTCAATCAACTCTGAGTTCATGGCTAGACTCAGTTTGTTGGCCCTGCACCTTAAAACTATTCCCTGTTTGTCTCTCGTGTTTTTTGGATATTGTTTTCACATCTTATGTCACGGCTAGCGGGGCGAGCCATGTTGAATTTAATAAAGGACCCAAGATGCCAACACTGCTGTGAAGTGAGTGAGCTTTATTGAAACGGTGAAGTGCAGTGGAGATGGCCTGTGCAGAAGCTAAGATAACCTCTACTGAAAAACTAAAAAACTAACCTGAAACCTTAAACGGAGACACGGGGAGACAACACAGACGAACCAGCAACAAGCAGGAGAAAACAAAGGGCTCATATACACAAAAGAGCCATCAGGGAATGAGAAAAGGGAGACACAGCAGGATTCATTGGACATAACCAGACAAGGGGAAGCAAAAGTAGACACACTAACGTAGGACATGGCACTGTCAAAATAAAACAGGAAGTGAACACAGAGACACAATACTAACACAGTACAGAGGGAACACAGAAACCAAAACCTCAGAACTAGAAAATCTTAATCAGAAAGAAATTGTAACAAAAGACAATAACAATCAAAACAAAACCACTGAGTCCACAGACTCGGGACATACATCGGCTCAAACTGTGGTCATAAATATTTTGTACTTGTAAATCAGACTGTGTAGTTGTGAACTGAGTTTTGTAACATTGTGAAACAAAATATCTGGAAAGTTCATGTTTTTGCGTTCATTGATTTGTGTGTGTAAAAATGTAAAAATGTAATAAATGTAAGAAACATTAGAACTACTTTTGCTGACACAAAGTTTGGCGAGTTGTCACTTTAAACCAGTCACTGATATAAAGAGAGCACCTTGTTCCAGGGCATCTGAGCATGGAGGGAAAGCTTTATGCAGGAGATGGTAAGAGCTGTTGGGACTAAAGAAACTGAGCAGAAAACTACAGACATCTGGAAACTGAGTTGTTAATTCTCAGTGGGATCAGCAGGACTAGCAAAGCTCCACCATGACAGTCATCTGATTGACTGAACCCATCCAAACATCACTTCATGGACCTTTAGCTTGTGTCTGTGTGTGGACAGACATAACATGAGCTAATTATACATTACTCCTCCACAGAGTGGACCAGCAGAGAGCAGAGGTTTCCACTGGTCAGTCTGCACAGCAGCATCAAACACACCTGGACTCTGTGGTTATGGTTTGTAGTACTACGTTTACATTTGTTCTTTTCAGTCACCTCTATGCTGCACTTTGTGGACCAGAGGATTGTCAGTGTGTCCAACATAAGTCAGAGTTTGGGCTCCATGATTTCAGTCAGATTGGGGTGACTGTAGCTCAGGAGGGGAGCAGGTCAGCTACTAGTTAGGTTTGTGAATCAAACCCTGGCTGGCAAATGTACTGGGTAACGTACTAAACCCAAGCTGCCCTCTGATGCATCCATCAGAGTGTGAAAGAAAGTATTTAAGCATAGAACAATGTGCTTGGTTGAATGAGGCATGTTGTATAAATGCTTTGTGTGCACAGAGTATCAAAGAGAGCTATATAAGAACCAGTCCATTTACCACTGGGTAATTCATATAGTCTTCTTTTCCAGCGGCTGGAGGACAACATCACCATGTTTGTGAAGAACGAGCTGAAGAAGATCCAGAAGCTTCTGAGTCCAGATCACCCAGAAACTTTAAAGAGCCAGATGGAGGATGAGGAGATGTTTGAAGGAGAGGATGAAGATGAAAGAAAGAGCTGCAGAGAAGCATTTCTGAAGATCACACTCCACTTCTTGAGGAGACTTAAGCAGCATGAGATGGCTGACCATCTGCAGAGCAGTAAGAGAATTTCTCTAAAGACTGAATATTGATCTTTCCTAATAGCTCAAGAAATGGACCAATAGACAATCATCCTTTCAGGGTACTGAAAGGCTATGATATTTATTATATAATATTTTTTTCTGAATTTCTTACCTTCAGAAATATTTGCTCCACTCTGTAAACGAGAACTTAAAGCCCAACTGAAGAAGAAGTTCCAGTGTGTGTTTGAGGGCATCGCTAAAGCAGGAAGCCCAACCCTCCTGAACCAGATCTACACAGAGCTCTACATCACAGAGGGAGGGACTGCAGAGGTCAATGATGAACATGAGGTCAGACAGATTGAAACAGCATCCAGGAAACCAGACAGACCAGAAACAACAATCAGACAAGAAGACATCTTTAAAGCCTCACCAGGAAGAGACGAACCAATCAGAACAGTGCTGACAAAGGGAGTGGCTGGCATTGGGAAAACAGTCTTAACACAGAAATACAGCCTGGACTGGGCTGAAGACAAAGCCAACCAGGACATCCAGTTCATATTTCCATTCACTTTCAGAGAGCTGAATGTGCTGAAAGAGGAAAAGTTCAGCTTGGTGGAACTTGTTCATCACTTCTTTAATCAAACTAACGAATCAGGAATCTGCAGGCTTGAAGACTTCCAGGTTGTGTTCATACTTGATGGTCTGGATGAGTGTCGACTTAATTTGGACTTCAACAAAACTAAAATCCTGACTGAAACAAGAAAGTCCACCTCATTGGATGAGCTGCTGACAAACCTCATCAGAGGGAACCTGCTCCCTTCTGCTCGCCTTTGGATAACAACACGACCTGCAGCAGCCAATCAGATCCCTCCTCAGTGTGTCGACATGGTGACAGAGGTCAGAGGGTTCACTGACCCACAGAAGGAGGAGTACTTCAGGAAGAGATTCAGAGATGAGGAGCAGGCCAGCAGGATCATCTCCCACATCAAGAAAGCTCGAAGCCTCCACATCATGTGTCACATCCCAGTCTTCTGCTGGATCACTGCTACAGTTCTGGAGGATGTGCTGGAAACCAGAGAGGGAGCAGAGCTGCCCAACACCCTGACTGAGATGTACATCCACTTCCTGGTGGTTCAGGCCAAAGTCAAGAGGATCAAATATGATGGAGGAGCTGAGACAGATCCACACTGGAGTCCAGAGAGCAGGAAGATGATTGAGTCACTGGGAAAACTGGCTTTTGATCAGCTGCAGAAAGGAAACCTGATCTTCTATGAACCAGACCTGACAGAGTGTGGCATCGATATCAGAGCAGCCTCAGTGTACTCAGGAGTGTTCACACAGATCTTTAAAGAGGAGAAACAACTGTACCAGAACAAGGTGTTCTGCTTTGTTCATCTCAGTGTTCAGGAGTTTCTGGCTGCTCTTCATGTCCACCTGACCTTCATCAACTCTGGACTCAATCTGCTGGAAGAACAACAAACAAGCTCTCAGACAGAGAAATACTTCTACCAGTGTGCTGTGGACAAGGCCTTACAGAGCCCCAATGGACACCTGGACTTGTTCCTTCGTTTTCTCTTGGGTCTGAAGACTAATCAAACTCGTTTGCAAGGCCTGATGACACAAACAGGAAGTAGCTCAAAGACCAATCAAGAAGCAGTTCAGTACATCAAGAAGAAGCTCAGTGAGAATCTGTCTGCAGAGAAAAGCATCAATCTGTTTCACTGTCTGAATGAACTGAATGATCGTTCTCTAGTGGAGGAGATCCAACAGTCCCTGAGATCAGGAAGTCTCTCCACAGATAAACTGTCTCCTGCTCAGTGGTCAGCTCTGGTCTTCATCTTACTGTCATCAGAAAAAGATCTGGATGTGTTTGACCTGAATAAATACTTTGCTTCAGAGGAGGCTCTTCTGAGGCTGCTGCCAGTGGTCAAAGCCTCTAAAAAAGCTCTGTAAGTTATAAAGTTTTTATTATTTAATTTGGTTGGTATGTTATGGAAAACACACTGCCATGAACTTCTGTTTTGTTTTTGTCAAAATCACTGTAATATAATCACTGTACCTTTATATACACGTGACTTGTATTAATGCTGCTGCCCTCTTGTGGCTAAAGTGTAATTATGTTATTGTTATTAGGGAGGATTTGAGAGTAAGGCTACGTTCACACTGCAGGCGAAAGCGCATCAAATCCGATTTTTCTGACCTTTATAAATCTGACTTTTTTGACCCTATGCGACCCATATCCGATCATGCTATGACAGTGTGAACGTCGCGAATCCGATATTTTCAAATCCGACCTGGGTCACTTTCGTATGTGGTACTGAATCCGATACATATCCGATGTTTTAGAAAGTGACTGCTGTTTGAACGGTCATGTCGCATTAAATCCGTCTTTTATGTCACCAACACAAGACAGACGCCAATTATCAGCGCCCGATAAGACATCGCGAACGCTTCCTGGCCATCCCGTGTAGATGTCAGTGAAACTGTTGGGAAGACAACGTTGGAGAAACGTGAACATTTTATTTGTACTGTATAATCTACAGATTCTGACAGAAATCTGCAGCTATCCTTTGAAGCACCGCTCCTCTAAAACAGCAATAAGGATCATTATTAGGTTATCTACATTATTATGTAAATAACAAAATAACTTAAAGCAAAAATTGGGAAACGTAAAGTCCGAAGTCTTCATATTAAGGGTCATCTGTCAAACAATATTCTTTGCTCTGGGTCTAAACAGAGCGCGTTGTGTGTGAAGTCTTCTTTTGCGCATGCAAATGCACAAATGCGTCCTTCATTTCCCCGAATTTGAAGGATTCGTCGGGTGTGTCCTTCGTGGCCCACCATATCCCAGAATTCATAGCGCGGCCCAGCCAAATTTCAGCTGCCAACAATGGCGGCTGCTACTAAGTTTTCAAATTACTCTTATTAATCTTTCTGGGTCACAAAATAAACTTTTAACATATTTTCAGGCGAGAAAGTAGCTGTGTAAACTTCAAATATCTGCTTGGTTTATCAAGACATCGCATATTTGCAAAAGTGTGCCGACGTTTTCGGAGACGTCTGTTCCCCACCCGCTCGCTAGCAAGCCGGGGGGTTCAATGGTCACTCCAGCCGGCGAGAGCAGCGGACGCCCGGCTTCATCGTTTTCAGACCCCGCTCTTTGGCTACTCAGGTGAAACACGATATATAAGTCACTCGGATAACTTAAAAATGTAATTGTTTGCCTTTTTTCTGTGTTTTATTTGTTCCGGAGTAAATCGGTTTGGCTGAGATCAAAGTTCCTCCGGGATTTTCACACAGCTGAATAAACATTAAACAGGAAACTGATTAAACAGAAGTGTGAGACGGTCGAGAATTTACGCCAGTGTCCTGTTATATTTTAGATAGCAAGGAGCAGACGGCCGAGTTTATTAAACTCCACCGAGACAGCAGTGACGCAAATCTGAAGGCTAGACCGTCCCATTTCACAGCCTCGCACTTCCAGCCTTTTCGGTCTTTGAAGGACCCGGCCCACGTAGACCGCGAATACCGGGTCCTCCGAAGGATGCAGCCGACGTTTTGGGACACAGCTAGTGTGCGATGTTCTTTCAGTGTTGCACTTTGTAGACGGTCCCTGAGCACTGGTCTCACAGCCAGCTGCACATAGAGACCAGTGTTGTTAGTCCAGGTCAGAAGATGACTTGTTGGAATGAAAATGAGCTTGTAGTTTGTCTGCTTTAATAATGTGACTGGAAAAAGGTGTTGGACTTCAAATATGTCCATTTCTTTCACACTTCACCTTTAAAAGTGAAGCCTTGTGGTTCCTGGAAGGAAAAACAAGACTTTTTCAAGTCTTTGTCCTGTTTTTATGATAAATGTACGACTTTAATGTGAAACATTCAGAGTTTTTTCTCTTGTTGTGTTTGTTTGAAGCTGCTTCCTGTTGGCTTCAGCTGTTTGGAGTTTCCATTTTCTAAACTTCTACATTCTGAACCTTCTTCAGCTCTGAACAGATGATGAAACACTGAATGATTTCAAGCTCACACTTTGTCTAATAAACTTACATCTTTCATTCTTTATACAGATTGAGGAGCTGTGGTTTGTCAGAGATCAGCTGTGATTATCTGGCAGCAGCACTGAAGTCCAACCCCTCCCATCTGAGAGAGCTGGACCTGTACGACAACAACTTGCAGGATTCAGGAGTGAAGCATCTGTGTGGTTTCCTGGAGAGTCCAGGATGTGGACTTGAAACTCTGGGGTCAGTCAGCATGTTTTAGTTGTGCTGAGATGAATATGATGTGAAAGTTGTGCTGACACTAAACTGCAGACATCAGGCTGATATTATACTGATCCACACTGAGGATCTTCATGGTAAAGTCTGTTTTCTTCTTCTCTGGTTTAGTCCATTGACTGCAGCAGAACAATGTTCACATTTCAAACCTTCAAAGAAGAAGAAAAATCCTCCACTGGATAATTCACTGTGAAACTCTCCAACTCTTCATTCCACCTTAAAGTCTGTCTGACACTGAAATCCAAAGCAAAATGTGCGTTTGCTTTACAGACAGCAGTCCAACACAAACATACACACATCATCCAAAACACAGTCCAACATCCAAATCTCCTCCACTGCCAGCATGAATGATGGGAAAGAGAAGGAGGAACACTCTGACATTCAGGGTTAGAATGAGTTTCATGAAGCAGACTGTGAAGATCAAAGCTGCATTAGAAAGCTTACATGAATGAATGAGTGGACAGAAGTGGACAGAGATCATCTGAAGCACTTCAAAGGCTTTAAATCAGCACATTTATCTTTATTCTTTATCAACTCTGTTAGTTTCTCTCAGTTTTCTGTGGAATGAAGCTAACAGCAGGCTAATAAGATGCTGACCAACCAGGGATCAGCTTACAGGTAGAATACAGCTGCTGGATGGGATTAGCATGTCATAGCTATCTACCAAACTGCTAACTGGGGGATTTCAGGCCATCTATGGATCATTTTTGCTAACTGTTTATTCAGCTTAGGCTCACAGGGCTGCAGCCTGTGCCCTAGCTGTCATAGGGCAAGAGGCGTGGTCCACCTGCACAGGTGAGCAGTCCATCACAGGGCCAACAGAGAGAGACAGAGAAGCACTCTCTCACATCCACACCTACAGCCAATTTAGAAGCACCAATGAACCTAAGCAGCATTTCATTGGACTGTGGGAGAACATCCAACCTCCACAGAAAGGCCAACAAGCTTCAACCTACAACCTTCTTGCTTTAAGGCACTAGTGCGAACCACTTTTCCCCATTTCAGCCCAAATCCTGCATCTTCCTGTTTCTGACTCCAGGCCAGCTCCACTAACACTTTCTCATCAGACACTGCCACCTAGTGGAGGAAGTCTTAGTTCCATTTGAAGCTTCAGATTACAGTTAGTTCCTTTACAAAGAGGTGGAGGTGGTGGGGCCACAGCACCATCATCACTGAGTGCCATAGGACACTTAACCTTTGTTTCCATATGCTGGGAACTCCCTGTTGTTCCAAGGAGGACTGGAAAATGTGTGAAAATCTCCCAGTCAGTTCCTCACAGCACACTTCAATCATTTCCCTCCCACAGCATCAGGACCAGGGCTTTTTCTCTCTTTGGTCCCACTAAGAGATTTCCACACAAACACCTCATCAGTGGGACTCTCAGAGCTACCAGCCCTTTGCTACAATCACAAAGCTCTTCATTGAAATCAATGATATCAATGCTGGAATCAAATGAGTCCAAGTCTTCTGCTGATTCAGCATCACATTCATCTTTGCTCCTTGTCCTGCATCCCCACCATGGACTTCATTCCTTTCCAAGCCAGCCTTGAGTGTCCTTTATTCAGCTCATCCTCTGCTTTACTTTTACACCTGATTTTAGCTGCTTTATCTCTCTTTCAACAAGTTTCTGTGCCTCAATCTTTTTCTTCTCTCCCTCATAACAAGACAGCTTCTTCTGCCTGAGAACATGTTGGAGTGATTTACTAATCCAGGGCTGCTTATTGGGGAAAATACTTCCTGTTTCCAAAGTAATCCCCATTTTTCCCAGAAAGAAATGTAAGTAGAAATCGATGATCTAAGTGAGAACATGAGCCTTTAACAATAGCAGCAAAATATCTCTCCAATCTCAATACTCCCTCTCTCGACCTCTGGAACACCAGAGGTCACAATACATTGTGTTGGGTCACTCCTCGGCCCACTCAGCTGCTTCCATGTCCATCCATGGTATCATGGACATCGGGGTCACCACTCCCGCTCTGACCCTCTCTAGCCGTCCTCTGGCTCAGCAAATCAGACAACCTCATGTCATCTAAGTGGTCCAGTAATAAACACCAGCTCCCCCTCGAGAACACTCCATGCGTAAGATTAGGTTTTTTCTGCGTCCCTCTCTTGTGGTCCATCATGCCTCGGGCCTCCAGGATCCTCACCCCCCTGTGGTCGCCGAGATCTTGTGTAAAGCAAACCAAACACCTTTTCCTGCACCTCCCTAACTTATCATCTTTGGGACTCTTTAATCAAAAGCCTGATCCTAATTATCTTCTTGACTTATTGACTTGTATTTATATATATTCTTCAACGTTACTCATCATTTTAAAACTCTTAAAACGCTGCTTTCACGTCCCTGCATGCGTTTCCTGTCGCTTGCCTTATCTAATCATCAACATCCTGTACACAGAAGTCTCGCTGCTGCAAGGCCTCCACTCTGACCTAGAATCTCCTTTCACAAGAAAATCATTATAAGCGCCTATTCTACTAACAGATCCAAAAAAAAACAACCACTTTAATCAATTAAGTTTAAGCATATAAGCAATTACTCCTGCATACATTTTATCACAGCTAAATGCTGCCTTGAAACAACTCCTGTGTGTTAACACTAACTTCATTTTAAAACTCACATTTCCTATGTTATAGCCTGTTTTTGGTACAGCCTTTTTATTTCATCTTGCTCCTTTGATGTAACAATACCTTCTCATTCTAGTTTATCAGACTTAACCAAAATATATGCTTTCCTTCCTTTGGTCCTTCTCTAAAGCAAGAAACTCCTATTCAGTTCCTCTTTTCTGTCACTTGTTACAGGGCCAGCTCAAGTTCAGTTAAACGCTAAATTAATTTGAGGCCTTTTGCCTGGAATCAATACTGTCATGTGTGTTTATGGACTCTGTGTCTGTAAGCGTGTGCAATCCTTCAATAACTCATATCATCCTCACAGTAGATTGGCTAATCATAGCGCTAGCCAAAGGCTCGTGACCCACAAGAGACGAATTGAGCCACAACTCCCTTAAAGGCACAAAATGCAATATGTATAAAAAGTCATTTCTACGTATAAGCTCTCCCCTTTATCCTAAAAATAAATCTATGTAATATCTGTATGTGTGTCTTCTATTCATTAATGTAATTGTCAGTTATTTTCTCTCTTTATTTTACCTTCTTTTTGTTTACCTCTTTGTTTGTGACGTGGACATCCCTAAACCATCCTGAGTTCCGGCTTCAATTTCAACCCAATTGTACCCTCTATTCTCGCAGTCGAACTCGTCTGGGCTTCACCTTCCCACTGGCCCCTGTGCCCTTCTCTTAGTGTCCTTTGTTGTCTTGTGATCCCCAGCAAACACAGTCTGTTTCTTCTCTGTTTCTTCTCCGTTGCTCTTTTCAGTATTTTCCTTTTAGATTAAATCCCAGCCTGGCAAAATATCCCATTCAGTGTCTTTAAACAGTTATGTCACACTGTTCTTACCAGCCTGCAGTTCACCGTGCATTTTCCATCACGTGCTTTTCTTCCATGCTGCTGCTGGTATCGTCAGTGTAGTTTCAGTTGCACTGTCTTTTGCCTGCTGTTAATTCTTGAAGTCCACGATGTTCTGTCGGTCTTCATCAGGAGATTAACTGTCCTATGAGCTTCTTCTCAGGATCGGGACAAGTGGGAGGTCAAGCTGTAAAATTTTAAGCCAAAATCTGGCCTGTTTTCCTCCCAATTCTGTTAATCAATGGTTTTGTACTCAAGATTCTAGGTTGAAAGAAGTCCACCTGTATTGACACACTAAAGCATACAATTAATATCCTTTTCATTTCTTTTCTTAAAACCTCCATTTGCTTCATCTGCCTGGAGTTTAACTCGTATGTTTCTCTCTCTGTGTGCTCACTTGTCACAGTCAGTTCCTTTTATGGGCATGCAAAGTTCCTGTCACACACACCATTTCCTGTCAACCTTGCAGCTGCTCAGAACCATATTTTCTGTTTCTATCTCTCCTGTTTTGTTTTTTTTACAGGCTAATAAAACTCTTGTTTTACTAAGTCTTGATCTAAAACAATTCACCCTTATTTCACGCACACACTTCTAAATATACTAAATTCTTTGCGTTTGTCAGATCGTCTCACACACACACCGCCTTTTCTCTCACACTTCCACTTCTGCACTCACTCTACTATCAACTTTCATAGTGTTATTATTATTTATTATTTTGTACAAATCACACCCAATCACTCAAAGCCTGCTACTCACAGCATTCACACACTTAAACTGTGACAAGAGTTGAGGAATATACTCACAACACGCTTTCCTAAGAGTATTTCAGACATGCCTTTCATAATCAGAAAGAGCAAGTCAAAGAAAACAATTGAAACCTCTATTAATTCTCACAGCACACACATAGAATAGAAAAAATAAAACACACCAGCATTTATTGCTGATGAGAGGTTACTCCTAAAAGTAATATGTTAGTCTTAAATATATACAGTGCACTCACTATATTTATATATCAAAACTCAGTCAATTACTATACATCCACTACGGCAACTCAAAACTTTATTTATAGCCCTCTAATGAACATAAATGGCGTCTTAAACACACACTCAACAATGTTTGCAGCAGTATTTGTAAAACCAACTGTGGTTTAAACAGTTCACTGCTGACTAATTTGCATTTTCACACTCACACACACACAGTCTAAAAATAGCTCCAGCACTGCCTCAGACTCCTTTCACACAGAGATCTCTTATTTTATATTACAAAGACGTCTTATATTTACAACCACTGTCACATCTGTCAGCTTTAGCGCCTAAACAATTTCGACAAATTTAAGTTAACGGTCCAACCGATAAAGTCCAACTTTTTTGTGATCAATTAACCAGTATCTGTCCAACAGTTTCTGGCCTCATCTCTAAAATCCCTAACTCAATTTAAAAGCGTCAACCAACCCAAACTTTGCCTGAAGCTCTATTTTTGGCATTTCACAGCCAAGGCTTACCCTGAAGTTTTAAGTTAAAGTTACACGCCCGAAGTCCAACTTCTGCTGGCCAAAAAAGCGCAGACTACCGTTCCAAACGGTAAGGAGACTCTAACTCCTAGTTATTCTGGAGTGCCCCAAGCTCCACAGTGACCAACTGACTATCCCTCTTCGAGGACAATGCCTAAGCGTCCTTGGCATTGGCAAGCGTTACCTCTGAGCACTGCGCTTCCTATCAGTCCAACTGACGTTCTTGAATAATTTATAATACTTTGGAACAACAGTAAAACAGCCAAAAAAGTGTAAGACTGAAGCAGGTCCAACCTTATAACCAATACGGGCTCCACCCCAAACAATAACCAAATTCCCTAATATACTAAAATCACTCAGCAGTCCAACTGCTTTCCACGGTCCAACCGTATTAAATCCTTTAGCGGTCCAACCGCATTCAATCATTTTTAGCAGTCCAACTGCATTAAATCCTCAGTACTGTCATGAGATTCTCATCAAAATCAAAGCAGACATTCCCCAGTAATTTCAGTGAGTAGACTTTAATTTGTAATGTCCAATTTGGCACACTTTGGAAATAATTCAACAGGTAGTGCCTTACCTTTGGATAAGCGGCTTAGAACAACAATGAGAAAAAGAGAGCTGATTATTAGCTCATCAAAACACAAAACAAAATCACAATGAATTATCGGTTAATTTCATTTAAAATAATTCATTAAGTATTTATGTACAATTCAAATTAGTTAATTACATATTTTGTTGGTTTGTTTTCTATTTTAATTATTTTACTGACACATTTAATGAATTATTTAATGATGTATTTATTTAATTCACGTTGCTACTCCTGGCCCTGCATCGTTGTTCATAAATACATTTTATTTGTCAGCTTCACCCATCAAAGTCAGGGGGCGGGGTTAATGCTGATCAAGTCAACACCATTGCTTTGGTCTGGTGGGCGTTCTTTTAGTGGGCTTTTCTCAATACTAAGTAGGCCTACACACCAGGGTTTGGACATGTGTGGACCCAAACTATACTTTTACCCTTTTTTGTGTGTCACCAAATACACTTTAATATTTTCTAGACAAGAATGTAGTGGCGTAATCTTTAAGCTCTTTTGGCTCCAAACAGAAGTGACAGACTTGAGCAGGGTTCATTTAAAGGCTGACAGAAGTGGAGTGGTGACGGGGAGATGTTTGACAGGACAGTGTTTCAGCCTCCACAGGTTCATGTTGTGCTCCATCAGTCAGTGAAGATGAAGTCAGTGCTGATGAGGCTGTAGAGTGTGTGAGGGATGTGAATGAGGATGATGAAGATCTGATGATAGCAGATAAAAACAGGCTGCAGAGACTTTGAGCCATACAGGGCACACAGTGTGTGTACAGAACAGCTGAAATCATTATGGAGGCCTCACTGGAATATGGAAGCATCACAGTACAGCTTCAGTGAAGCATTAAAGTCTCTGATATGAGATGAGAAATGAAGCAGCCAGAGCTTTTTCATGAGTGGAAACCCACTGTGACTGTGAGCTGCTGCTACAGCCTCCAGATTAGCCAGCAGCTCATCCTGCTCAACATGGACCTGTGGTCAGAGTGTGTGCTGGATAATCTGGCCCAGGATGAGGCCAAACTGACATGGGATGAAATGTCTGTCACATAATTGAGCTTAGTGTAGTTTCATTTCTGCACAATTTAAAAACAACCAAAACTTTGTTCTGTCTTTTCTATGTTATACTGTAGACTTTCTTTGATACTGTGTCCAAAAAGAGCAGCTTTTACTTTGAAGGGGAGGCGTCTCTGTTTCCTCTTCAGGTTGGATGATGGAAGCAAATTAGTAGCTGTGTCCCAAAACGTCGGCTGCATCCTCCAGAGGCTGCATTTGAAGGCCGATTACATCACAGCCAGGCGATGAAGGCTGTCCGTATTTGTCGACTCCTTCAAATGTGCCCGACAAATGCGTCCTTCATTTCCCCGAATTTGAAGGATTCGTCGGGTGTGTCCTTCGTGGCCCACCATATCCCAGAATTCATAGCGCGGCCCAGCCAAATTTCAGCTGCCAACAATGGCGGCTGCTACTAAGTTTTCAAATTACTCTTATTAATCTTTCTGGGTCACAAAATAAACTTTTAACATATTTTCAGGCGAGAAAGTAGCTGTTTAATCTTCAAATATCTGCTTGGTTTATCAAGACATCGCATATTTGCAAAAGTGTGCCGACGTTTTCGGAGACGTCTGTTCCCCACCCGCTCGCTAGCAAGCCGGGGGGTTCAATGGTCACTCCAGCCGGCGAGAGCAGCGGACGCCCGGCTTCATCGTTTTCAGACCCCGCTCTTTCGCTACTCAGGTGAAACACGATATATAAGTCACTCGGATAACTTAAAAATGTAATTGTTTGCCTTTTTTCTGTGTTTTATTTGTTCCGGAGTAAATCGGTTTGGCTGAGATCAAAGTTCCTCCGGGATTTTCACACAGCTGAATAAACGTTAAACAGGAAACTGATTAAACAGAAGTGTGAGACGGTCGAGAATTTACGCCAGTGTCCTGTTATATTTTAGATAGCAAGGAGCAGACGGCCGAGTTTATTAAACTCCACCAACACAGCGGTGACGCAAATCTGAAGGCTAGACCGTCCCATTTCACAGCCTCGCACTTCCAGCCTTTTCGATCTTTGAAGGACCCGGCCCACGTAGACCGCGAATACCGGGTCCTCCGAAGGATGCAGCCGACGTTTTGGGACACAGCTAGTGTGCGATGTTCTTTCAGTGTTGCACTTTGTAGACGCTCCCTGAGCACTGGTCTCACAGCCAGCTGCACATAGAGACCAGTGTTGTTAGTCCAGGTCAGAAGATGACTTGTTGGAATGAAAATGAGCTTGTAGTTTGTCTGCTTTAATAATGTGACTGGAAAAAGGTGTTGGACTTCAAATATGTCCATTTCTTTCACACTTCACCTTTAAAAGTGAAGCCTTGTGGTTCCTGGAAGGAAAAACACGACTTTTTCAAGTCTTTGTCCTGTTTTTATGATAAATGTACGACTTTAATGTGAAATATTCAGAGTTTTTTCTCTTGTTGTGTTTGTTTGAAGCTGCTTCCTGTTGGCTTCAGCTGTTTGGAGTTTCCATTTTCTAAACTTCTACATTCTGAACCTTCTTCAGCTCTGAACAGATGATGAAACACTGAATGATTTCAAGCTCACACTTTGTCTAATAAACTTACATCTTTCATTCTTTATACAGATTGAGGAGCTGTGGTTTGTCAGAGATCAGCTGTGATTATCTGGCAGCAGCACTGAAGTCCAACCCCTCCCATCTGAGACAGCTGGAGCTGAGCTGGAACTACAACCTGCAGGATTCAGGAGTGAAGCATCTGTGTGGTTTCCTGGAGAGTCCAGGATGTGGACTTGAAACTCTGAGGTCAGTCAGCATGTTTTAGTTGTGCTGAGATGAATATGATGTGAAAGTTGTGCTGACACTAAACTGCAGACATCAGGCTGATATTATACTGATCCACACTGAGGATCTTCATGGTAAAGTCTGTTTTCTTCTTCTCTGGTTTAGTCCATTGACTGCAGCAGAACAATGTTCACATTTCAAACAGTGAGACTCAACGTATGGCCCGCGGCCCACACGCGGCCTGCCCACCTTTCCTGATTCAGAGAGAGGGGACCCTGATTAACTGTGTAGTGTTCTTCCTCACAGTTCTAAGTATCAGACACAACAATGAATAATCCACAGCTGACTGTCTTTAGCAGGTCAAAGGTCACGGCACACAGCAGACAGTGGGAAATATTATAACTCTGATCATTTATCAGCACATATCCATATGTATAAAAACAAAGCTGACACTGTGAGACTTGATCAGAGGTGTGATCATCACAGCAGAGGCCTTTGTGTCAAAGTCACTGAGGATCAAACAGAAACACATGAAGCAGATTTTCCTGTTCTGGCTTTTTATAGCAGATAACCTTCAAAATATTCTGCAGTCCATCAAAAACTGAAGCAAACCATGAATCAACATGTGAACATGAGCTGATGCTGCTGAAGTGAAGCAAAGTTACAGAGGTTTGATTACAGACACAGCTGAGAGTTTGTAATCTGTCATCATTTTAAAAGGTTTACATTTCTTCAGTATATCCACATTTGCAGCTGGTACCTCAACCTCCACTTGTCCAACACAACTGCTGTCCACTGCCTCCATGACATTGTGATTTTGCTGTTGGTCTTCTGTCAGATCTTCATCAATCACTTCTGCACGGGGCACACCTTCAGACTCTGCAGCTGCATAACGAAAGCCTGTAAGATAAAATTAGACATAAGGTAAATGTACACCAATATTCCAATGACAGGTGTGTGATTCATCTGGAAGTTATGTGCGGATTAGTGTACAGTGATAGAAATTTAGTATGTTTTTAGAGAGGGGGGGGGGGTTGTTTACCTCCGATGGGTGCTCTTTTTCGCTTCCGTTGCGTACGCCTTGAGTGCCGGTCCGAGTCTGATACAGGTATGTCGTCATGCCCCATGTGCAGTGTTGGTTCCCAGTCTGGATTTGTTACATCCATTTCATATGCTGGTTTGCCTGCAATAATGCCAAATCATAAGCTACTCAGTCGACATGATGTGGTTCTGCAGCATCACACATTAGCATGTTTTATCTCATTATCTATGACCTCAGCACGTTGAAAATAACACTAAAAGCCTTTCAAGAGTGATATGAATTAATTTAGAACTCACCGGAAAGAAAATGCCGTGAGCAAACCAACAAAAAGCTGGGGATTGCAGAGAACTCGATATCCGCTCGTCTCACCACTGCAATCCAAGCCTGACGTCTTTGTTTAGTAATATCGGATACATGGGATCCCTCACGTTGCCTCCAGCATGGAAAACGATGAAAAGAGAGCCCGTTATCCAGCTTCTTGCCTTCACGATCGTGTGATCTAACGTTGCAACCGACAACACAACACGTACGATCCATAGCTGAAATGGTATCCTTTGGCTGGCCTACTGTCATGGCGGAAGGGGGCGTGGCCCATCTCCCGTGACATCACGCTCCAAAGCCCTATAGGTGGGAAAATGTACCATGTCGACCAATCAAAAATGATATGGAAACATGACATTTGGTTGTTTAGCAAAAGGGGGAAGTTTTAGGAGTGACCGGCAAGAGAGAGCGAGTGAGCGAAAGAGAGAGAGAGTTTTGATACGTGAGAGATTTGTGACGTTTACCGTGTTTGGTCTCAAGTTAGTTTGTTGTCTTGTGTATTTAGTGTGTAGCTGTTGTTTTGTTTTGTGTGTCAGTTCTACTAGTGATCGTCACAGTTGCTGCCTTAAAGCCAACAAAGGCAGATTGCAGTGTAAACGCTGAGTGACACACCTGCTGTCAGACCTGCAGGTTTATCCCTGTGCTGTTCTCATATGTGTTAGAGTGACACAAACTATTGTTTGACACCTGATTGTTCTGTAAATAGTTTGAAATGATTATATGAAAAACGTCTGAGCCTTGGCTGCATTTTTTGGTAAATAGTACCATATAACTTTGTTGTTTGCAAAACGTGTGCGTATTTTTAAAAATGTACAATCTCTATTTGCATTTCAAGTTATGAAGATGATTCGTTAAACATGTGTGTGGTTTTTACAGTCAAAATATCACTTTCTACTTGTATTTTAAATTTTGTCTGAATTTAGATAAATTGTGCTGATACAGTTGGTCAAAATGAGAAAATAACAGATTGGCAAGATAAACTGTTTTTAAAGGTAAAATATAGAGGCCACATCAAAAGTAGTCAAGAAGGGTTAAAGGCTAAAAGCAAAGTTGTCACCAAGTACTGTTTATATTTGTGTGTATTGCTGCAGCTTTTTTGAGTATTAATTTGGTGCCTTTGTGTGAAATAATGGTATTGTGAGTGATCCATATAGTCACAAAGAATAGCCACTTGTTTCTGTGCTACCAAAGTTCCCCGGCTTTCATTCAAAATGTGTTTATCGTCAGCACCTGCACATTAAACTACTTAAACATTATAAATGTCTTCAAGCTCACACTGAGGCCTGTGGGGTACTATCAGCCACTGAGACAGTACACACATTTATATGTGTTTGTATATGAATATTTCATACTTTAAGACTGCCTGTTTATTTAAGGGAGATGAACAAAATACATTGGAATTGTACAAAATAATATCATGGATGATAAATTAAATAGATTTTAAGTAGATGCTTGTGCATTCTTAAAGTCTTATATGTTGAACTGAACTATGTGATCTGTTCAAAGCCTTAATCTTAATTTGAAGTGAAATGTGCATTTTGAGTTTATACACTATGTATATAAGGCGACCGTTTCCTTTTGCAGTATTTTTGTGTGGTGTACTTTTCTATGTCTTAACAAAAGGGGAACAAAGGTGTTTAAGTTCACCTAGGATGATGTGTTTTAATTTTCACATGGTCTTGCTTGAATTTGACCCTGACAAAGGCGTATGAACTCTGTCAGCTGTTTGGAGTTTCCATTTTCTAAACTTCTACATTCTGAACCTTCTTCAGCTCTGAACAGATGATGAAACACTGAATGATTTCAAGCTCACACTTTGTCTAATAAACTTACATCTTTCATTCTTTATACAGATTGAGGGGCTGTGGTTTGTCAGAGATCAGCTGTGATTATCTGGCAGCAGCACTGAAGTCCAACCCCTCCCATCTGAGACAGCTGGAGCTGAGCTGGAACAACAAGCTGCAGGATTCAGGAGTGAAGCATCTGTGTGGTTTCCTGGAGAGTCCAGGATGTGGACTTGAAACTCTGAGGTCAGTCAGCATGTTTTAGTTGTGCTGAGATGAATATGATGTGAAAGTTGTGCTGACACTAAACTGCAGACATCAGGCTGATATTATACTGATCCACACTGAGGATCTTCATGGTAAAGTCTGTTTTCTTCTTCTCTGGTTTAGTCCATTGACTGCAGCAGAACAATGTTCACATTTCAAACAGTGAGACTCAACGTATGGCCCGCGGCCCACACGCGGCCTGCCCACCTTTCCTGATTCAGAGAGAGGGGACCCTGATTAACTGTGTAGTGTTCTTCCTCACAGTTCTAAGTATCAGACACAACAATGAATAATCCACAGCTGACTGTCTTTAGCAGGTCAAAGGTCACGGCACACAGCAGACAGTGGGAAATATTATAACTCTGATCATTTATCAGCACATATCCATATGTATAAAAACAAAGCTGACACTGTGAGACTTGATCAGAGGTGTGATCATCACAGCAGAGGCCTTTGTGTCAAAGTCACTGAGGATCAAACAGAAACACATGAAGCAGATTTTCCTGTTCTGGCTTTTTATAGCAGATAACCTTCAAAATATTCTGCAGTCCATCAAAAACTGAAGCAAACCATGAATCAACATGTGAACATGAGCTGATGCTGCTGAAGTGAAGCAAAGTTACAGAGGTTTGATTACAGACACAGCTGAGAGTTTGTAATCTGTCATCATTTTAAAAGGTTTACATTTCTTCAGTATATCCACATTTGCAGCTGGTACCTCAACCTCCACTTGTCCAACACAACTGCTGTCCACTGCCTCCATGACATTGTGATTTTGCTGTTGGTCTTCTGTCAGATCTTCATCAATCACTTCTGCACGGGGCACACCTTCAGACTCTGCAGCTGCATAACGAAAGCCTGTAAGATAAAATTAGACATAAGGTAAATGTACACCAATATTCCAATGACAGGTGTGTGATTCATCTGGAAGTTATGTGCGGATTAGTGTACAGTGATAGCAATTTAGTATGTTTTTAGAGGGGGGGGGGGGTGTTGTTTACCTCCGATGGGTGCTCTTTTTCGCTTCCGTTGCGTACGCCTTGAGTGCCGGTCCGAGTCTGATACAGGTATGTCGTCATGCCCCATGTGCAGTGTTGGTTCCCAGTCTGGATTTGTTACATCCATTTCATATGCTGGTTTGCCTGCAATAATGCCAAATCATAAGCTACTCAGTCGACATGATGTGGTTCTGCAGCATCACACATTAGCATGTTTTATCTCATTATCTATGACCTCAGCACGTTGAAAATAACACTAAAAGCCTTTCAAGAGTGATATGAATTAATTTAGAACTCACCGGAAAGAAAATGCCGTGAGCAAACCAACAAAAAGCTGGGGATTGCAGAGAACTCGATATCCGCTCGTCTCACCGCTGCAATCCAAGCCTGACGTCTTTGTTTAGTAATATCGGATACATGGGATCCCTCACGTTGCCTCCAGGATGGAAAACGATGAAAAGAGAGCCCGTTATCCAGCTTCTTGCCTTCACGATCGTGTGATCTAACGTTGCAACCGACAACACAACACGTACGATCCATAGCTGAAATGGTATCCTTTGGCTGGCCTACTGTCATGGCGGAAGGGGGCATGGCCCATCTCCCGTGACATCACGCTCCAAAGCCCTATAGGTGGGAAAATGTACCATGTCGACCAATCAAAAATGATATGGAAACATGACATTTGGTTGTTTAGCAAAAGGGGGAAGTTTTAGGAGTGACCGGCAAGAGAGAGCGAGTGAGCGAAAGAGAGAGAGAGTTTTGATACGTGAGAGATTTGTGACGTTTACCGTGTTTGGTCTCAAGTTAGTTTGTTGTCTTGTGTATTTAGTGTGTAGCTGTTGTTTTGTTTTGTGTGTCAGTTCTACTAGTGATCGTCACAGTTGCTGCCTTAAAGCCAACAAAGGCAGATTGCAGTGTAAACGCTGAGTGACACACCTGCTGTCAGACCTGCAGGTTTATCCCTGTGCTGTTCTCATATGTGTTAGAGTGACACAAACTATTGTTTGACACCTGATTGTTCTGTAAATAGTTTGAAATGATTATATGAAAAACGTCTGAGCCTTGGCTGCATTTTTTGGTAAATAGTACCATATAACTTTGTTGTTTGCAAAACGTGTGCGTATTTTTAAAAATGTACAATCTCTATTTGCATTTCAAGTTATGAAGATGATTCGTTAAACATGTGTGTGGTTTTTACAGTCAAAATATCACTTTCTACTTGTATTTTAAATTTTGTCTGAATTTAGATAAATTGTGCTGATACAGTTGGTCAAAATGAGAAAATAACAGATTGGCAAGATAAACTGTTTTTAAAGGTAAAATATAGAGGCCACATCAAAAGTAGTCAAGAAGGGTTAAAGGCTAAAAGCAAAGTTGTCACCAAGTACTGTTTATATTTGTGTGTATTGCTGCAGCTTTTTTGAGTATTAATTTGGTGCCTTTGTGTGAAATAATGGTATTGTGAGTGATCCATATAGTCACAAAGAATAGCCACTTGTTTCTGTGCTACCAAAGTTCCCCGGCTTTCATTCAAAATGTGTTTATCGTCAGCACCTGCACATTAAACTACTTAAACATTATAAATGTCTTCAAGCTCACACTGAGGCCTGTGGGGTACTATCAGCCACTGAGACAGTACACACATTTATATGTGTTTGTATATGAATATTTCATACTTTAAGACTGCCTGTTTATTTAAGGGAGATGAACAAAATACATTGGAATTGTACAAAATAATATCATGGATGATAAATTAAATAGATTTTAAGTAGATGCTTGTGCATTCTTAAAGTCTTATATGTTGAACTGAACTATGTGATCTGTTCAAAGCCTTAATCTTAATTTGAAGTGAAATGTGCATTTTGAGTTTATACACTATGTATATAAGGCGACCGTTTCCTTTTGCAGTATTTTTGTGTGGTGTACTTTTCTATGTCTTAACAAAAGGGGAACAAAGGTGTTTAAGTTCACCTAGGATGATGTGTTTTAATTTTCACATGGTCTTGCTTGAATTTGACCCTGACAAAGGCGTATGAACTCTGTCAGCTGTTTGGAGTTTCCATTTTCTAAACTTCTACATTCTGAACCTTCTTCAGCTCTGAACAGATGATGAAACACTGAATGATTTCAAGCTCACACTTTGTCTAATAAACTTACATCTTTCATTCTTTATACAGATTGAGGGGCTGTGGTTTGTCAGAGATCAGCTGTGATTATCTGGCAGCAGCACTGAAGTCCAACCCCTCCCATCTGAGAGAGCTGGACCTGAGCTCCAACAACAAGCTGCAGGATTCAGGAGTGAAGCATCTGTGTGGTTTCCTGGAGAGTCCAGGATGTGGACTTGAAACTCTGAGGTCAGTCAGCATGTTTTAGTTGTGCTGAGATGAATATGATGTGAAAGTTGTGCTGACACTAAACTGCAGACATCAGGCTGATATTATACTGATCCACACTGAGGATCTTCATGGTAAAGTCTGTTTTCTTCTTCTCTGGTTTAGTCCATTGACTGCAGCAGAACAATGTTCACATTTCAAACAGTGAGACTCAACGTATGGCCCGCGGCCCACACGCGGCCTGCCCACCTTTCCTGATTCAGAGAGAGGGGACCCTGATTAACTGTGTAGTGTTCTTCCTCACAGTTCTAAGTATCAGACACAACAATGAATAATCCACAGCTGACTGTCTTTAGCAGGTCAAAGGTCACGGCACACAGCAGACAGTGGGAAATATTATAATTCTGATCATTTATCAGCACATATCCATATGTATAAAAACAAAGCTGACACTGTGAGACTTGATCAGAGGTGTGATCATCACAGCAGAGGCCTTTGTGTCAAAGTCACTGAGGATCAAACAGAAACACATGAAGCAGATTTTCCTGTTCTGGCTTTTTATAGCAGATAACCTTCAAAATATTCTGCAGTCCATCAAAAACTGAAGCAAACCATGAATCAACATGTGAACATGAGCTGATGCTGCTGAAGTGAAGCAAAGTTACAGAGGTTTGATTACAGACACAGCTGAGAGTTTGTAATCTGTCATCATTTTAAAAGGTTTACATTTCTTCAGTATATCCACATTTGCAGCTGGTACCTCAACCTCCACTTGTCCAACACAACTGCTGTCCACTGCCTCCATGACATTGTGATTTTGCTGTTGGTCTTCTGTCAGATCTTCATCAATCACTTCTGCACGGGGCACACCTTCAGACTCTGCAGCTGCATAACGAAAGCCTGTAAGATAAAATTAGACATAAGGTAAATGTACACCAATATTCCAATGACAGGTGTGTGATTCATCTGGAAGTTATGTGCGGATTAGTGTACAGTGATAGCAATTTAGTATGTTTTTAGAGGGGGGGGGGTTGTTTACCTCCGATGGGTGCTCTTTTTCGCTTCCGTTGCGTACGCCTTGAGTGCCGGTCCGAGTCTGATACAGGTATGTCGTCATGCCCCATGTGCAGTGTTGGTTCCCAGTCTGGATTTGTTACATCCATTTCATATGCTGGTTTGCCTGCAATAATGCCAAATCATAAGCTACTCAGTCGACATGATGTGGTTCTGCAGCATCACACATTAGCATGTTTTATCTCATTATCTATGACCTCAGCACGTTGAAAATAACACTAAAAGCCTTTCAAGAGTGATATGAATTAATTTAGAACTCACCGGAAAGAAAATGCCGTGAGCAAACCAACAAAAAGCTGGGGATTGCAGAGAACTCGATATCCGCTCGTCTCACCGCTGCAATCCAAGCCTGACGTCTTTGTTTAGTAATATCGGATACATGGGATCCCTCACGTTGCCTCCAGGATGGAAAACGATGAAAAGAGAGCCCGTTATCCAGCTTCTTGCCTTCACGATCGTGTGATCTAACGTTGCAACCGACAACACAACACGTACGATCCATAGCTGAAATGGTATCCTTTGGCTGGCCTACTGTCATGGCGGAAGGGGGCATGGCCCATCTCCCGTGACATCACGCTCCAAAGCCCTATAGGTGGGAAAATGTACCATGTCGACCAATCAAAAATGATATGGAAACATGACATTTGGTTGTTTAGCAAAAGGGGGAAGTTTTAGGAGTGACCGGCAAGAGAGAGCGAGTGAGCGAAAGAGAGAGAGAGTTTTGATACGTGAGAGATTTGTGACGTTTACCGTGTTTGGTCTCAAGTTAGTTTGTTGTCTTGTGTATTTAGTGTGTAGCTGTTGTTTTGTTTTGTGTGTCAGTTCTACTAGTGATCGTCACAGTTGCTGCCTTAAAGCCAACAAAGGCAGATTGCAGTGTAAACGCTGAGTGACACACCTGCTGTCAGACCTGCAGGTTTATCCCTGTGCTGTTCTCATATGTGTTAGAGTGACACAAACTATTGTTTGACACCTGATTGTTCTGTAAATAGTTTGAAATGATTATATGAAAAACGTCTGAGCCTTGGCTGCATTTTTTGGTAAATAGTACCATATAACTTTGTTGTTTGCAAAACGTGTGCGTATTTTTAAAAATGTACAATCTCTATTTGCATTTCAAGTTATGAAGATGATTCGTTAAACATGTGTGTGGTTTTTACAGTCAAAATATCACTTTCTACGTGTATTTTAAATTTTGTCTGAATTTAGATAAATTGTGCTGATACAGTTGGTCAAAATGAGAAAATAACAGATTGGCAAGATAAACTGTTTTTAAAGGTAAAATATAGAGGCCACATCAAAAGTAGTCAAGAAGGGTTAAAGGCTAAAAGCAAAGTTGTCACCAAGTACTGTTTATATTTGTGTGTATTGCTGCAGCTTTTTTGAGTATTAATTTGGTGCCTTTGTGTGAAATAATGGTATTGTGAGTGATCCATATAGTCACAAAGAATAGCCACTTGTTTCTGTGCTACCAAAGTTCCCCGGCTTTCATTCAAAATGTGTTTATCGTCAGCACCTGCACATTAAACTACTTAAACATTATAAATGTCTTCAAGCTCACACTGAGGCCTGTGGGGTACTATCAGCCACTGAGACAGTACACACATTTATATGTGTTTGTATATGAATATTTCATACTTTAAGACTGCCTGTTTATTTAAGGGAGATGAACAAAATACATTGGAATTGTACAAAATAATATCATGGATGATAAATTAAATAGATTTTAAGTAGATGCTTGTGCATTCTTAAAGTCTTATATGTTGAACTGGACTATGTGATCTGTTCAAAGCCTTAATCTTAATTTGAAGTGAAATGTGCATTTTGAGTTTATACACTATGTATATAAGGCGACCGTTTCCTTTTGCAGTATTTTTGTGTGGTGTACTTTTCTATGTCTTAACAAAAGGGGAACAAAGGTGTTTAAGTTCACCTAGGATGATGTGTTTTAATTTTCACATGGTCTTGCTTGAATTTGACCCTGACAAAGGCGTATGAACTCTGTCAGCTGTTTGGAGTTTCCATTTTCTAAACTTCTACATTCTGAACCTTCTTCAGCTCTGAACAGATGATGAAACACTGAATGATTTCAAGCTCACACTTTGTCTAATAAACTTACATCTTTCATTCTTTATACAGATTGAGGGACTGTGGTTTGTCAGAGATCAGCTGTGATTATCTGGCAGCAGCACTGAAGTCCAACCCCTCCCACCTGAGAGAGCTGGACCTGAGCTGCAACAACAAGCTGCAGGATTCAGGAGTGAAGCATCTGTGTGGTTTCCTGGAGAGTCCAGGATGTGGACTTGAAACTCTGAGGTCAGTCAGCATGTTTAGTTGTGCTGAGATGAATATGATGTGAAAGTTGTGCTGACACTAAACTGCAGACATCAGGCTGATATTATACTGATCCACACTGAGGATCTTCATGGTAAAGTCTGTTTTCTTCTTCTCTGGTTTAGTCCATTGACTGCAGCAGAACAATGTTCACATTTCAAACCTTCAAAGAAGAAGAAAAATCCTCCACTGGATAATTCACTGTGAAACTCTCCAACTCTTCATTCCACCTTAAAGTCTGTCTGACACTGAAATCCAAAGCAAAATGTGCGTTTGCTTTACAGACAGCAGTCCAACACAAACATACACACATCATCCAAAACACAGTCCAACATCCAAATCTCCTCCACTGCCAGCATGAATGATGGGAAAGAGAAGGAGGAACACTCTGACATTCAGGGTTAGAATGAGTTTCATGAAGCAGACTGTGAAGATCAAAGTTGCATTAGAAAGCTTACATGAATGAATGAGTGGACAGAAGTGGACAGAGATCATCTGAAGCACTTCAAAGGCTTTAAATCAGCACATTTCTCTTTATTCTTTATCAACTCTGTTAGTTTCTCTCAGTTTTCTGTGGAATGAAGCTAACAGCAGGCTAATAAGATGCTGACCAATAGGTTTCTATTAAAGGTTGTAATTTGTATATGAAAAAGTGCTTTGGCTCAGCAGGGATCAGCTTACAGGTAGAATACAGCTGCTGGATGGGATTAGCATGTCATAGCTATCTACCAAACTGCTAACTGGGGGATTTCAGGCCAACTATGGATCATTTTTGCTAACTGTTTATTCATCTTAGGCTCACAGGGCTGCAGCCTGTGCCCTAGCTGTTATAGGGCAAGAGGCGTGGTCCACCTGCACAGGTGAGCAGTCCATCACAGGGCCAACAGAGAGACACAGAGAAGCACTCTCTCACATCCACACCTACAGCCAATTTAGAAGCACCAATGAACCTAAGCAGCATTTCATTGGACTGTGGGAGAACATCCAACCTCCACAGAAAGGCCAACAAGCTTCAACCTACAACCTTCTTGCTTTAAGGCACTAGTGCGAACCACTTTTCCCCATTTCAGCCCAAATCCTGCATCTTCCTGTTTCTGACTCCAGGCCAGCTCCACTAACACTTTCTCATCAGACACTGCCACCTAGTGGAGGAAGTCTTAGTCCCATTTGAAGCTTCAGATGACAGTTAGTTCCTTTACAAAGACGTGGAGGTGGTGGGGCCACAGCACCATCATCACTGAGTGCCATAGGACACTTAACCTTTGTTTCCATATGCTGGGAACTTCCTGTTGTTCCAAGGAGGACTGGAAAATGTGTGAAAATCTCCCAGTCAGTTCCTCACAGCACACTTCAATCATTTCCCTCCCACAGCATCAGGACCAGGGCTTTTTCTCTCTTTGGTCCCACTAAGAGATTTCCACACAAACACCTCATCAGTGGGACTCTCAGAGCTACCAGCCCTTTGCTACAATCACAAAGCTCTTCATTGAAATCAATGATATCAAAGCTGGAATCAAATGAGTCCAAGTCTTCTGCTGATTCAGCATCACATTCATCTTTGCTCCTTGTCCTGCATCCCCACCATGGACTTCATTCCTTTCCAAGCCAGCCTTGAGTGTCCTTTATTCAGCTCATCCTCTGCTTTACTTTTACACCTGATTTTAGCTGCTTTATCTCTCTTTCAACAAGTTTCTGTGCCTCAATCTTTTTCTTCTCTCCCTCATAACAAGACAGCTTCTTCTGCCTGAGAACATGTTGGAGTGATTTACTAATCCAGGGCTGCTTATTGGGGAAAATACTTCCTGTTTTCAAAGTAATCCCCATTTTTCCCAGAAAGAAATGTAAGTAGAAATCGATGATCTAAGTGAGAACATGAGCCGTTAAAACGTCCCAGTGGGTGCAGTCAAAGCAGTCCCTCAGTCCCAGTATAGAGTCTTTGGTCCAGACTGGAACAACTGTGTGCCCAGTTTGAGCTCTCTCCAGTGCTGTGACCTGACAGACCCAGAGGGGCCATCACATCACATTTAGAAGCTCCCCTAATGGAGCCACAACACATGTCCAACACTTAGTCTGTCTTGTTGGACCAACTGGAAGAAATGATTCAAGGACTTAGTCACAGAACAGAGATTCAAATCTCCAAAATCCAACTGGCTGCATCAGGACATATAGTCTGAAACTCTGCACAGTTTCCTGTTTGAAGCTGCTTCCTGTTGGCTTCAGCTGTTTGGAGTTTCCATTTTCTAAACTTCTACATTCTGAACCTTCTTCAGCTCTGAACAGATGATGAAACACTGAATGATTTCAAGCTCACACTTTGTCTAATAAACTTACATCTTTCATTCTTTATACAGATTGGTCGACTGTGGTTTGTCAAAGATCAGCTGTGATTATCTGGCAGCAGCACTGAAGTCCAACCCCTCCCATCTGAGAGAGCTGGACCTGAGAGGAAACAAGCTGAAGGATCCAGATGTGAAGCAGCTGTCTGATCTTCAGCAGAGTCCAGACTACAGACTGGAGACTCTGGGGTCAGTAGAGTGATGGAGTGAGTGGGTGGTGCTGTCAGCAGTATTGTACTAAACACAGTCAGTATGAAACAAAGATCCAGTGTTTCCTGTAAAGCTGCAGCTTCTCAGTGAAGCTGTGAGAGGAGAATGGTGACAGGCTTCAGGATTGGACACAAACACTTCCTGTTTCTGACCTTTATGGTCACCATAGTAACAACTGACACGCTCTGATCAAACAGTGTCAACAGCCAATCAGCTCTCTGAACAAAGCAGCACGCAGACCAATGACTGCATTCATTTCCAAGTTTAAAGCAGTGAAGAACACAGTCTGTAGGTGAGGAAGAATTTAGTGAGAGCAGATGTTTGGATGGAATTCCTCCAGTTAACAGCTGGAACCGTCCATCTGGATTGTTGGGCTTGTTGTTGGGGTTCCTACAGAGCTCAGAGTGGACACACCAAGGTTCTTCTAATGAATGAAAGTCCAAACTCAAACTAGGAGGGAAAAACATTTTCATCAACTTCAATAAAAATCCAAAGATTAGAAAAAGTGAAGCAACAATGAGTCCTAGTACAGTCCCAGCACTGAAGTCCCTGCTGCTCTTTATACTGGATGTGCTGCATCACTGACTGACAGCTGATGAAGAGTCTCTGGAAACACTCGTTTATCTCCTCTGCTCTTCCTTCTTCTCTCTGCAGGTGGAGCTGGTGATGGTAAACAGGACGGTGTGTGTGCTGAGAGAGGAGGAGCTGTGTCCTGATGATCCAGAGAGGTTGAAGCAGCAGCAGCTTGTGTGTAGAGATGCTCTGACTGGGCCATGTTACTGGGAGGTGGAGAGGAGAGCTTCATCCAGCACTGACTGACAGAGGAATGAGAAGAAGTGCAGATGACTGTCAGTGCTGCAGAGTGAACTGCTCTGAGAACAGCTCCACTGTCAGACACAATGTAGAGTCCAGCATCATCCCTGTGTGTCCCTCTGGATCTGACAGAGGATCATCAGTGTATC
The DNA here is from genome assembly GCF_057382185.1 of Mchenga conophoros. Lineage (NCBI taxonomy): Eukaryota > Metazoa > Chordata > Actinopteri > Cichliformes > Cichlidae > Mchenga > Mchenga conophoros. The sequence goes on along the minus strand of NC_140528.1, from coordinate 21,277,676 downwards.
TGGACTGCTCTGCTGCTGCTCTGTCCTTCTACAGTCTCTGCACAGTCTCTGTCTGACTCTGGCTTCAGACCCTCCTGGATCAAACTCACCTGGAAAGACTTTCAAACATCACTCAATAGATTTGAATACAGAATATATTTGATATATACTGTAGATGTACTGTAGAGTTGCAGTTTGTCACTTGTAAATACAGTCTGTGAGCAGCTGTGAGCTGAAAGATCTTTCTAGAAACAGGAAATGTTTTCACTCTTCTGTTGCTTTTTCATATATTTCCACAACATTAATATTGATCCCACCTGTCTCACCTGTTTCATGCTTTTATACATAATAACAGGACACGTGTGATCTGAGCGCTGCTGTGGTTGCTGTGCTGCACGTCTTCATTTAGATAACAGAGACATCTAGTGGTTCAGAGGGAGAACTGCAGGAGGTGGAGCTGTGTTTTAGCGTGGAAAACTTTTTATCTTTTAGGCGCAGATACAAATATGACAAGTATCAGTGTGAGATACAAAAGGTCACATCAGTCAGCAGAGGGAACAGTGATCACACAGCAATGTAAGAATAGAAACATAACAGTGACAGGGTTTATCCCGAACCGCTACATTTATTTTAATTTGCGTAGATTATTTAATCTTATATATAGTTCTGCTAGGTGTTCAGATGATTCTGTGGTAATAGCTTTGGATGCTGAAAAAGCTTTTGATCAGGTCGGGTGGCCGTATAAGTTTACTGTATTATGCAAATTTGGATTTGGTGATTCTTTTATCAATTGGATTAGAATTTTGTACAAAGGACCTATGGCCTCGGTAAGGACTAATAATGATGTATCAAACCCTTTTCGATTGCACAGGGGCACGCGAAAAGGGAGATCCCATTTCTCCTTTTATTTTTGCCCTGGCCCTAGAACCTTTAGCAGCTCGTATACGGCTAAGTTCTGATATACTACCGATTATACATCAGGGTATTCCTCATAAGTTCTCCACTTATGCTGATGACGTAGTCTTATTCATATCAAAACCTAAGACCTCGATCAGTCCACTATTGCAGCTTATTAACGAATTTGGCTCTCTCTCAGGGTATAAGATAAATTGGACGAAAAGTGAACTTATGCCTCTGTCGGATGGGGTGGACATGGCTTATCTGCATAATACTCCATTTAGAATAGCGCTAGATAAGTTTGAATGTCTCGGTATCACAGTCACATGTAACGTGTCACAACTTTTAAAGCAAAATTGGGATAGAAAAGTTAATCAATTGGAGAAGAATATTGAGTTTTGGATCACATTGCCAATTTCCATGGTAGGGCGGATTAATGCCATCAAAATGGTAGTTTTGCCCAGATTTTTGTACATCTTTCAGTCAATCCCAGTGTGCATTCCCCAGTCATATTTTAAAAAGCTGGAATCTATTGTATCCTCCTTTGTTTGGTCGGGTAAGGTTCCTAGAATTTCCAAAAAGCATCTTGTTAAACATAAGACTTGTGGTGGCCTTGGACTCCCAAATTTTAGATTATATTATATGGCTGCACACTTAAATATTTTTTCATTTTGGCGAAGGTGTACTCCAGGTGCTGATTTGGAAGGACAACCTTCATGGTTGATGATGGAACACCTGTCTTGTAGACCAACTTGTCTTCCAGCCCTGCTTAATAGCCCGATAAAAGTGAAGAATACACTATATGGCAGAAATCCTGTGATTCAAAATTCAATTAAGGTCTGGAACCAACTATTGGGCACAGTAAAGGCTCCTAAAATGTATTTGGATGCTCCAATATGTAACAATCATGCCTTCAGGCCTGGGCTGGAGGACATCATGTTTGTGACATGGCAGGGAAGAGGGATTTGTTCTCTCAAAGATATTCACATTGATGGACATTTTCCATCTTTTCAGCAATTGAGGGTGAAATTTAATCTTCCAAATTCACATTTTTTCAGATTTTTACAATTAAGACATTTCATCAAAGCATCTATTCCACAATACAATTTGATTCCTCGAAACTCAGTGCTTGACAGCTTCATATCAGTTGAGCCCTATACTAGAGGTGCTGTGTCTCGCTTTTACAGGGCCTTACTAGATATACAGTCCTTCATCTAATACTTTTAGGGAGCAGTGGCAGGAAGAACTGGGGGTGGATGTTACTGATGATCTCTGGCAAGAGTGCATTAAGAATATATATTGTAGTTCTATAAATGCTAGACATTGTCTGATCTAATTTAAGGTTGTGTATAGGTTGCATTTTTCTCCCACTAAAGTGGAAAAAATATATAAGAACGTTTCAGCCCTCTGTGTTAAGTGTTCAAGTGGTCGAGGAACTTTATCTCACCTTTTCTTTCAATGCCAAAAACTACAGCTTTTTTGGAATCATTTGTTTGATTTTCTGACCAAGGCCATTGGCAGGGAGGTCCCATGTACCCCCTTTGCAGCATTGTTTGGGGTGTCTGAACCGGGATGGGCAAGAGACAAGACAGAGACGCAGGTTGTGTCAATGACCACACTTGTGGCTAGAAAGCTGATACTTCTCTGCTGGAAGTCTGATAAACCTCCTACCTTTGAAATGTGGTTGAGAGAATTTGGAAATGTACTCCATCTGGAGAAAATCAGGTTTACCTTGTCTAACCGAGAGAGTGTGTTTTATAAGATTTGGCAACCAGTCATTAGCCTGATAAACTTAAGTGAAATATACTCTGTCTTAACATTTATGTATGCTGTATTACCACCTTGTTGACTTGCCGTCCACCTTCTATTGTGTTCTTTTGAAGGTGATAGTTGTATACTGCTCAATTATAAAATCAATAAAAATATATTGAAAAAAAAAAAAAGAAACATAACAGTGAATCTGGATATGTATACAGATGGAAGCAAACAAACAGGATGTAACACTACATTAAAGCCACAAATGGGAAGAAAACAAAGCCAAAGGAAAATATATTTGATCTCAGGAATCCAAATCAGATGCTTTAGAGCAGGGGTCGGCAACCCTGGGCACGCATGTCACAGCTGCCACTTGAAGGGTTAACTGATGGCACGACCATAGCTGGACTGGCCATCGGGCATACTGATGGTGATTTTTCGTTTTTATGAACCGATGATGTTTTTTTATGTTTTTTTTATTTTTTGTAACGGTATAAACAATGAGAGGTGGTGGATTGGCTGGATGCTGGTTGATTTCTAAAAATAAGTCAGTTGTTTGGTGGTGGCTGTGGCGGAGCTTCCACAGAGGCAGCAGGTGGATGAGGGAAGATGAGGGAGGAGGAGGAGAGACCCGAGGCGGCCGCCGGTCCGAGTGTCAGGTGAACTGAACTTCAGGTAAGAAGTTATGACCTGCAGTCTGTCTGGGTCAGATATAAACCAAGTTTAGGTGCAGTTTATTTTCCTTGTGCTGACTTTTTACAGTCAGTTACAATAACTCGTACTGCTACTAGCTAGCATGACGGAGTTTCTATACAGCTGGGTGGTGCTATGATGTTACTGACAGTGAACTTTACAGTGGCTGCAAAAGTATTTGGCCCCCCTGAACTTTCCCACATTTTGTCACATTACAGCACAAACATGAATCAGTTTTATTGGAATTCCACGTGAAAGACCAACACAAAGTGGAACGAAAATCATAAGTGATTCCAAACATTTTTTACAAATAAATAACTGCAAAGTGGGGTGTGCGTAATTATTCTGTCATGGAAAAACACACTGCCATCAGCTTCTGTTTTGTTTTTGTCAAAATCACTGTAATATAATCACTGTACCTTTATATACATGTGACTTATATTAATGCTGCTGCCCTCTTGTGGCTAAAGTGTAATTATGTTCTTGTTATTAGGGAAAACATTTGAGAGTAACATGACAAGTGAGTCAGCACTTGGCATGTTAAAAAATCCTAATTTTTATGTCATCAGTTATAGTTGCATGTATTCATTATCATAATTTAACCTTTAATATTAATGTCTTAAATTGATTTTACTTAAACTAGCAATAATTTTATGGTTGTATTAAATACATACATCACTAATGAATTAATTATTTCAGTAATTAATTAAAAAATGTACATAATTAATTTATGAAATATATTAATATCCATAGACCTTCTATGGGAAAGAACAGATGCAATATTAGAAAAGGTCCACTCAATATTTGCATCAGTCCACTCAATTCATACAACATTTTGTGAACAGCTTCATAGGTCTAATTTCCGAATCTAAAATCTTCTTCGAATGAAACATCAAGCATCAATAGCAAGAGTGAAAGAGTGAAAGATGGCGGATGTAGCAGGTGGTGGTGCAGACCTAGCTCTGACTTTCAAACGGTCACGATTAAAACCATCCATCCATCCATCCATTCGCTTCCGCTTATCCTTTTCGGGGTCGCGGGGGGCGCTGGAGCCTATCCCAGCTGTCATAGGGTGAGAGGCATAATTATCACGTTCGTACAATATAGGATCACGTTCGTACAATATAAATATTATATTGTACGAAGGTGATAATTATGTATATTGTAATAACGTGATATTATGTTGTTCAAACGTGAAAAGTATATTGTACAAACAGGAAAAGTATCTTGTTAGAACAATAAACCTTTCACGTTATAACGTGATACACTTGTATTTTTCTTTTGCCTGGGTGGCAGCTCTACACTTCCGTATCATGCACTCTGACAGGCTGACTAATGCACTGTCACAGCTTCAATACCAACAGATAGCTGTTGAGAACAATGAGAACATGTGACTTGTTTTTGTTACGTAAATAAACTGCCCACAAAACACATAGTGCCTTAGAAATTCTCCTGAAGAAATTTTAACACAATTTTAGATGTGTTTAGTCCATTGATAACAAACTAAATTTTTCCCCCCTTTGAAGCAGTTAACTTGTGTAAGTGCGAACGCCGTAATCACACAAAAACAACTGCACCAAGACCCTTTGGAGAAGGTGATGTTTGTCCGGTTCAAAACAAACTCCAGCGTTTATAGTGGGAATGTGATGCAATCCAATTGCAACTTTGAGAACAAAGAACCTTCTTCCTGTATTTAATATGTCGCTGCTGCCACAGACACATCTGATCAATAAGCACATTAAATGTTCTAATGCGGTTTGTAGTCATGCATTTTTAGTTCACTTGGAGTTTTTTCTATGTCAAATGAAACCATAGAAAAACACTACAAGCTTACAAATCCATGAGCTGAGTAAACAAATGACAGGTGCGAAAACACCCTTAAGGTTTAGCTGAGCACTAAGTATGAAAGCCAGAGTACCAGCTAACTGTGAGATAAGTTAGTGCCAGATTTGTGCAACTTTTTGCATTCACTTTATTTATGTATTTGAACATTTTTAAAACTGTATGGTCAAAGTTCAAGAGAGATTAGCCAGTGCCACTCATGAAGTAAAATTTAAAAAAAAAAATCATGTACACCCCTCCAACATTAAATTTATTGGTATTATATGGCATTGGGTTGGAGTATACAGGATTGTCTAGTTAGTATCTGTTGGTGTGCTCCAGACATTTTCATTCCCGTAAGTTATAGATATGTTCATATCACTCTTTATCCGGTCTTTAAGTCTGATGTCACTAGTTGTGTCTGGGCTCAAACTCCGCTGCACGTCCATAAATCACAGGATCACTGTGGCATCACTGAGAGTTGAAAAACTGTCTAAAGTCTTTCATCTGTAATAAAATGATCAGCGTTCTGCTCTACCATGTGTAACAATTGAGTTTATCATCCAGGCATCCATGAAAATGAAACGGAATATATGACATTTAACAGAGTTAGAAATTAGCAGGAAGTTAGCTCGCTAGCTTCCATCTAAATGAGGGATTTCTGAAACAAATTCAAACGTACAGCTCTGCTATCACTTCCAACATAAATGAAGACAGAAAACTAAACAGCAGTGACGTTTGTAGGGTACTGTGAGTAAAATGCGTTTGATTTTCTCCCGAACATTCAAATTAGTGCAATCATAAATTCCTTCATGAGGTGCAAATTAGAGTGAGAACATGTGGAGGCTCTGGCTACGTTCACACTGCACGCGAAAACGCATCAAATCCGACTTTTTTGACCGTATGCGACCCATATCCAATCATGGTATGACGGTGTAAAAACAGCCAAAATCTGATATTTTCAAATCCGATCTGGGTCACTTTCGTATGTGGTACTTAATCCGATACATATCTGATGTTTTAGAAAGCAACTGCTGTTTGAATGGTCATGTCACCTTAAATCCGTCTTTTATTTCACTGACACAAAACATATGCCAATTATCAGAGCTGGAGAAGACATTGAGAACACACGAGCGCTTCGTGTGCATCCCGTGCAGATATTAGTGAAACTGTTGGGAAGACAACGTGAACATTTTATTTGTACTGTATAATCTGCAGATTCTGACAGAAATCTGCAACTATCCTTTGAAGCACCGCTCCTCTCTAAAACAACAATAAGGATCATTATTAGGCCATATATAAATAACAAAATAACTTAAAGCAAAATTGGACAACGTAAAGTCTGAAACAAGTCTTTATATTAAGGCCATCAGTCAAACAATGCTGTTTGGTCTGGATCTAAACAGAGCGCGTTGTGTGTGACGTCTGCTTTTGCGTATGCGGGCCACTTTGAGGGTCCATAAAGGAGCGCGTTTGCTCTGTCTCTCTTTATTCTGACATTTAACTAATTCAAAAGATATTTCAATATTTATCTAAAACAAAAGTTTACTCTAAATTGATGTTGTACAGTAAAAATGTTTTATGTTTTCTCCCTAAAGTGTATGTAAATATCTGGTTACAAATGTGAATATCCTGCTGTGTATTGAAATCCCTCTTGTTTTGCATAGAAATATACTGAACAACATACAAAGCATAATATATAAAATAACATTTACAAGTTTTTTCTTTGAAAGAAGCCTCTAATGTCCATTCTTATATTTCAGTACATAACTGAAACCGATTTAGTCGGGGAGGGTAAGAACTGAAAATATGAAATAAACACACGTAAGCTAAGACTCTCTAAAAAAATAGCACTTGTTCAGCTTTTCATTTCGCCATTTGTTGATTTACTTGAAAAGCAATTAACGTAATATTGGTCAAGTGATCAGTTTCATATCAATCTTTCGTGATGCACCGTCATATTTACATTATTTGTACGGTGCGAATGATTTGCTTTGGTACCTGGTCAAACTTCAGCTCTCCTTAGTATGGCTGGCTCCGTTTCTCCAACAGCGCACTCACTGCTGGCAGCAGCTGCCCCCTCGCTCAGTCGCTTAGTGCCTGAGCTCGGATCATACTTGAAACTTGTGCGTTACCACATCACAGCAGCCCTACCCAGCAGCCTTGACCCACACCAGTTTGCCTACAGAGCAAACCGATCGACAGAGGACGCCATAGCAACAGCACTCAATGTAGCATTAACACATCTGGGGAGGCAAGGAAGCTATGTGCGTATGCTCTTTGTGGATTATAGCTCGGCATTTAATACCATTCTTCCATACAAACTGGACGCCAAGCTAAAAGACCTAGGGCTTCCTCACAGCACCTGTAAGTGGATCAATAGCTTCCTCACCGACCGCAGACAGAGAGTGAGAGTGGGACGTTACACATCTCCAGCCCTAAATCTAAGCACTGGGTCGCCACAGGGCTGCGTGCTTAGTCCACTGCTCTACTCGCTTTACACACACGACTGCACCCCCGCCCACCAGAGCAACACCATTGTAAAGTTCGCAGATGACACTACTGTGGTGGGGCTCATATCTGGGGGAGATGAGTCTGCCTACAGAGATGAGGTGGAGCGGCTGTCTTCATGGTGCAAGGATAACAACCTTCTCCTAAACACGAAAAAGACCAAAGAACTCATAATTGACTACAGAAGACACAAGACAGAAATCCAACCACTAATCATCAGCGACGACTATGTGGAGAGGGTGGCAGACTTCCGCTTCTTGGGAGTCAGCATAGAGGGAAACCTATCCTGGAGTGTGAATACCTCTGAGCTACTGAAAAAGACACAACAGAGACTGTACTTTCTGAGAGTGCTTAGGAAGAACAACATCACACAGAGACTGCTGGTGTCTTTCTACAGAGCCTCCATCGAAAGCATACTAACGTACTGCATAGGCATATGGTACGCTAGCTGCACAGTGGCTCAGAGGAAAGCACTCCAGGGAGTAATCAACGCTGCCCAAAGGACAATCGGCTGCCCTCTCCTCAAACTGAAAGACCTACACAGTTCCCGCTGCCTCAAAAGAGCCCATAACATCATAAAGGACACCTCACACCCTGGACACTCCATGTTCGAACTGCTGCCTTCAGGTAAACGGTATAGAACAACATACACAAGGACTAACAGACTCAAACACAATTTCTACCCAATTGCAATATCATGTCTCAATGCTACTAAAAGTAGATGACTTTCATTGCCCCTGTTGTCATTTGTGCCCTTGATGTTGGAATGCTTTCAGACATGTTTTGTTGGATGCGCTAACAAATTGATTGAGTGATTGATTGTTTGAGTGATATATCAACTAGGTCGTATGTTGAGTGTCTGTATGGGGCCTTAGGCCTGGATTGCTTGGGTGTATTTACTGTATGAGAACACTGTATTTTATATGTATTTCTATCTTTTATATCATATCTATTATAGTTTTTAAGTATTTATCTTTCGTGATGTTGCACTGACCGGAGACATCTTTCAATTTCATTGTACTTGTGACAATGACAATAAAGAATATTCTATACCAATATCAGGGGGGATTCACGCACAGTCCTAAATTCCCACAGTGTGCACTATGTGCTTCGAATATTGTGTGTACTTTTTGTTTTATACACTTGTCAGCCAGGCATCTAACTATGAAAAAATTACACTCCAAAAGACCCCGGGCTTCTGACAAAACAACCCGGGCTTAAGCCCAGTAAGCCACCCCCACGCATTATATAAATTATATAATGTAAACAACTACCTGAAAAACAGGTAGAACGATGCTTTTGTATCGTTTATTGCATTTATGGAGGGAGTGATGTATGCTGGGTAATGGCACAGCTAGCGACTGGGTGACTTTATTCACCCGCTCGGCTGTTATCAGTCCATACAATGGGCGTTATTAGCACAAATCAGTCCCATAGATATGGGCCATCTCCTGCTAGATTGTTCAGAAGGTTGTTATCATCCATCCAGATGGAGGATCACTAACAGGAGCGTGGAAGACTCCAGAATCCACTCTGGCTGGAATCCGGTGGATATGCAGTGTGTACAGGTAAGACCATTTAAACCACAGGTGTCGAACTCCAAGCCTCGAGGGCCGGTGTCCTGCAGGTTTTAGATGTGTCCTTGATCCAACACAGCTGATTTAAATCACTAAATTACCTCCTCAACATGTTTTGAAGTTCTGCAGAGGCCTGGTAATGAACTAATCATTTGATTCAGGTGTGTTGACCCAGGGTGAGATCTAAAACCTGCAGGACACCGGCCCTCGAGGCTTGGAGTTCGACACCACTGATTTAAACGGACAGCATTTATAGAATGACTATTAAAAGTCTGCGAGTGTCAGTAATGTTAATGTGGTTATGTTAGTAATACACCGAGTGCTAATATAACAGCTTTAAGATGCATTTGTAGATATTATTACGCGTTTTACCGTCTTTATGGTGCTAGCTTAAAGTTACGGTGTAAACGTTAGCTTATATTGGAGTAAAGCTGTTACTGTTTAAACGATGTTAGCACAGAAATATTAGCTTCTGTTGTTAGATTTGTATTGTTGATTGTTATTTATGCTTAGAAATATTTACTTATATATGCTTAGAGTTTTGTAATTAGTTGTAGATTGGTAGAGGGTTTGATCCTTGATAGTCTGCAAACTTTGTGTGTATTAGACAGCACTCTGGGAGCATGAGAGGTCGTACCGTGTCTTATTGTTTTATGGTAAGATTAACGTAGTTGCGTCTGTTCTAGTCTAAGTGCTCTTTGTTTAGATGAACTGCAGGACTTCCTCACCGTGTTATCTAGGGTGAACCATCTAGGGTGAGGGGGAGGCTACCCTCTTCCTGACCAAGGATGTTTGACCCTTTGATCAGCAGTACACACACACACACACACACACACAGGCAAGGTACTCTTTGTGTGTATGTAGACGTCATATGTTAATGAACCTATGCATATTCATGTAACCACAATAAAAGGAGTGCTATGGGGAGCCTGGCTGAGAGTCTGATGGAGGTCAAGTGGTGGGACGACACTTGGCTCTAGGCAGGTCTCCCTCATGCATGAGTAAACCAGAGAACTTTGGTGCCTTGTGTCTTGCTTTGCTGTGTAATTATATTGTCTTCAACGTTCCAGCGAATAGGTTCAAGCTACAAACCTATCATCTGTCATGACTGATGAAGTTACTAGTTAATAAAGTTTCCAGTAAAGTGTTTAATCGCAGCCACAGACTGACAGCAAATATCTCGATTAGCTTCAGTGCATCTGTAATAAATATGTGCAAGTTTCAGTGCTTCGTTTAAATAGTGTGTTTCTGTGACAGGTTGCTAGTAACAAAGTCCCTAAAGATAAAATTTAAAATTGGTTCTTTGCTAAGTTGTGTGTTTTGTATTGTATTTGACAACTCGGGTTTGTCCCCTTGAGTTAGGTTAAGTGGTTTAACCCCCCCAAAAAACAAAAATATCGCTCTGAAAGCGATCAGGTACAAAGACTGGACTGAAAATGGGTGAAAAAGCAGTTAATGTCCAAAGAAAAACTTTAAATGACCTTCAGAAAGTCTAAAGAAAGGAAGAAGAAGAACATCTGGCTCAGCACAGGCAAAATATAAAGAACTGAGGAGAGGCTCAAGACTTATTCACAGATAATCAATCAAATTAATCAAGCGTCATCTGGAAGCATCCTCCTGGCTGTAAGAGCGTCTCGTTTTTGTCTCATTAACTGTCTGGTGGCACTCACAGTAGTCTGCTGTGACGGGGACCTCGAGGACTAATGTTACAGGGAAATCATTAGGAAAGTGCTTTGGACTGAGCTTTACTGAAATCTCAGTTTTCCCCCTGTCGGAGAGCTCCACCCCTCCACCCCTCCTCCTCCTATTCCTTCTTTTTAAACGTCAGTGCAGGTACCGTCTCCCTCCCTCCCATCAAGGTTCAAGGTTCTTTATTTCTTTATTTCCATCCCTGTATTTTTGTTACATAGAACTTAGTGGCTGTGCTCACTGTTCAATTCAAGTTGGTTTAAGAGAGATGGTAGTTTAAAAAACACAAAAACAAGCTGTTTTGGTAAAGCAATATATATGATTATTAAAGATAAAATATAGTGTTAATTTGTTTGAGTTCCTTCCCTCTCTCTTTACTTCTCACTCTGTTTTGAAGCATCTGCCTTCCAGCAGATGGGGGAGACTGTATTGGCAGCTGCTTTCCAGGAGGATGTAGCTCATCTGTATCGCGAGGCCTGTTGGGCCATATACGTCCTAAGAGTAAGAGTAATTTCCTGCTCTCTCTTTTCCTCTCTAACTTTTCCCTGTGTGCATTAGGGCTGCCACAAACGATTATTTTGATAGTCGACTAGTCACCGATTATTTTTGCGATTAGTCGACTAATAGGATTAGGGCTGCACGATTAATCGTTAGAAAATCGCGATCTCGATTCAAACTTATTTGCGATCTCATTTCCAAATGACGATTTAAAAGAAAGAAAAAGAAAAAGACGACGACGATTGTACCGCATTTTGATCCGGGACGTACTCTGCATGAAACCAAGTGCTCACTCTTCCTGCTCAACAAATGACAAGGGCGGAGCCTTATACCACGTGATACAGAAGCTGTGCCGTGTGATGCTAATATTAGCAGGGAAAAAACAACGGTAGACTGGTGGGTAATAAGCGCATGAATAATACAGAAAACAGAGATTGGAGACGGGAAACTGTTCTTGAAGTACAGAGAGAGATAGAGAGAGAGCTAGCTGTGCATGGAGTGTGATTTTAATAGTCGTGGAAGCAAAACAGCAAAATTAATGACATTGATCAAATGTGAAGCGCAGTTTGCTGCTTCTTTTGCTGCTGGCTCTGTGAATTTTGGTTGGAGAGACAAAACCTGCAGCTCAGAATCAGCGCAAGAAGACGTAATCGCAGCGCGGACCGGACGCATCAGGATCGCTAAGCTCCGACAGCGTGTCCGTCTACGAGCCGTCGGGTGAGAAAGCCGAGAAAGACAAAGTTGATTCTGATGCGTCGGTCCGTTCTGTGTTTACGTCTTTGTGTGGAATCAGTGTACCTGCTCTCATTTACACGGATTCGCATTTGCGACCAAATTGGTTGCACTCTAGAGCCCTGTTACTTGATGAAAGTTGGTTTTGCAGAGTTAATCTTGCAGCTCAGCCACAGCATAGCCCTCAGCAACCAAGAGCATGCTAGCGGGCCGTTGTTATTATGTTATTACTGTGCTTTTCGGAAAATAAGGCACTCTAAAAATCAGTCCTTTGATTTTTCTGGAAATCGACAGTGCTCCTTATAATCCGGTTTGCCTTATGTCTCTACCAGCTTTGCACATCTACAGACTGAAATCTTTGCCCATTCTTCTTTGCAAAACAGCTCCAGCTCAGTCAGATTAGATGGGCAGCGTTTGTGAACAGCAGTTTTCAGATTTTGCCACAGATTCTTGATTGGATTTAGATCTGGGCCCTATTTCAGGAAGCCGGTTTAGTGCAAACTCTGAGTAAGTATACCCTGAGTTAACGAAAACTCTGGGTTTTCGGTTTCACAAAGCGAGTTTAGATTAATCCTGAGTGAGTTACTATGACGACACACTCCGTGAAGCTAACCTGCTCCCTAGCAGGTTTACTTCAACTAACCCTGACGTTCTCCGCCTCTGTGTCGGAAACCTGACTGTAGGAAGTGTCAGACATGGCGTGCTCCTTCCTTGAAGAGCCAGTAGATGTTGAAGCCCAAATTCTCCGCAGAGCTCTCCGCCGGGAGAGAGTGATTAGAGCGCGTTCGGACATTTTATCATTTCCTGATGATTTCCTGTGTGAACGTTACCGTTTTTCAGCACAATCTATAAGTTATTTGAATAACATCCTCAGGCCTAATATTGCTCATGTGACACATCGTGGACATTCTCTCAGTTCTGTACATATTATTTGTATTGCACTTCGGTTTTTTGCAAACGGGAGCTTTCTGTATAATATTGGTGACGCTGAGCACGTTTCCAAGGCTACCATCTGTCGGGCAGTCAGGAATGTTACAGTTGCACTGAAACGTCTCCTGTACTCGTTTGTGGTGTTCCCCGGTCATAGACCCACAAGATTTATCAAAGAGGGATTCCACAAAATTGCAGGTAGCAGGATGAACAAAATTTAATTCATGGTGTGGTGATACTTGAACTACTACTTAAATTTTACATTTATTTTCACGGTTCCCAGGCGTGATTGGCTGTATAGATGGCACTCACATTCCAATCATTGCTCCTTCAGTAAATGAAGGAGACTATGTGAACAGGAAGTCGTTCCACAGCATTAATGTACAGGTACATAGTTCCCTGTAGCATTTCAAACTAACAAATCATTTCATTATAGTAATGGATGCTAATTTGTGTTCTCTGCACTGTGAAGATCATATGTGATGCTGCCAACATTATCACAAATGTGGAAGCCAAGTGGCCAGGCTCTGTGAGTGGTGGTGGTGGAGGACCCCCACCTGTTTTTCGGGCCTCCTCTTTTTTTCTAGTGGCCATAACGGGTCACATTTGAGCATACAGAGTAAGCAAATATGTACTTGTAATGTGCTCAGATGATTTCAATAAGTGCTTACAGAAAGAAAATTAATGTAGCCTCTAACTGCAATTGATTTACATCGGACAAAGAGACCAAGCACTATGGCTCAATTACACCTTACCTGTTTGGTATTTGGTGAGTATTGAGTTGTATTTTTGTTATTGACCAAATACTTATTTTCCACCCTGATTTACGAATAAATTCTTTACAAATCCTACCATGTGAATTCATGGATTTTTTTTTCACATTCTGTCTCTCACAGTTGAAGTGTACCTCTGGTGCAAATTACTGACCTCTGTCATCATTTTAAGTGGGGGAACTTGCACAATCGGTGGCTGACTAAATACTTTTTTGCCCCACTGTATGATCCACCGGTGGTGATATTTTGGTATTTTGTGAGTTCCTGATTTAACAAATCAGCTCTTTAATCCAGGCCTGAGAGATTGAACTTTAAAGCGCTATAAAATATTCTTACTGAAAACAGTCGCAAAGTATTTTTCTCCATGATTATAATGAGCTTGGGAGAAATTCACTTATATGGGACACTGATCGAATGAGAAGTCCCGAGCCTAAAAGGATTGCAGCGAGTCAATCCAGTCCAAAAACAAGGAACTGTTTCCTTCAAAATGATGACGTCATCTTGCTGGTGATGGAGGCTCGAATAGGTTGCGCGTGAGACTCCATTATCAGCAATATCTGGTATGAATGTGTGTGGATGTATGCATGTGACTGGACTGTGACGGACTGACGACTAAAAGTTTAACTGACTTGATATTGAGACAAAAACGGTACCGACTTTAGGATTAGTGAATGTCCACAACAATTCACCCAGCCTGTAAAAGAAGGGTGGATGTTTTGTCTTGCTTTGTTTTGTTTTTGCAAGAACAGAAGGATGATAGAGACTAAGGGGGGAGGCTGTAGCTTCACATGAGTGTGAACTGCAGACTGAACCCTTTGGTTGCTAATTTTGAGTTACTGATGTTTGCATTAAGAAAATTGTGTTTTTAGTAGCTGTAGTTCGATTAATGTATCATATTATATGGTTGGGAATGTTAAATGCTAAAGTGAAGAAAAGGTTTGATTCCACTCATGACGGAGCAGGTTATTATTAACCATAGCAGGTCACTGTAAAGAGTCAATTAACTTTTATAGAGGTAAAAAAAACAAAAAAACAAAAACCTCCACTGAGGTCTGTGAATAACAGGGGAATGATAGACTTGCCACACTCAAAATGGAGATATGTAATGATAAACACTGGTCCCCGTCTTTTGGGTGCTTTCTTGAAATAGTCAGCAATTTAAAAGTAAGATAGACACAATGTCCTCCTGAGACCCAGGGAGGAAGAAAAAAGAAAAAAAGGAAAAGCATTTTCCTTTTTTCTTTTTCTTTTTTTCTTTTTCAGATAAATCAAGTGTTGGGACGGTAAAAAAAACACATTACAAAAACAAAATTGTTTTTAACCAATTTTATTTAAATTTTACAACATGTGCACTACAGTGCACAAGGGGAGTTCATTGATCACGAATGTGAAACTAACAAAATTCAAGAGCTATTTAAGAAAATTAAAAGCTCCACTGAATTTGTTGTAAGCAGGATATTAAAACTTATTTATATAACAATATAATAATAAAAATGTAGATCAGGGACCAACTTAGAAGTCACTGACACTTCACTAGCTGTAAGCCATTGGTTCAGGAACAAGTGATTGCACTGGGCTTTCTATTTCACAAAAATCAATTCATTTATGATATCTGAGGAAGTACTGTGATTTTTTTATTTGGAGACACAAAGCAACATTTGGCACTTCCCACATCTCACATATGTTTTACTGTTGCACCCAACCATTCTACAACTGAAATGCCTTGGACTGTTAACCATCTCAGGCAAGTGGAGTGAACCATATTTTGCTACACTCTCATCTGATTGGGGCCTCCTTTTCTTGATCTTTGGAGAGAACTCTTCATTACTGGTATTATTCAGGTCTTGTTCACATGTTTGTCCCTGGTTTCTCAGCCAAGAGGAGCTTGAACTCCAGATACTGGGAGTTCTTTTTGCACATTGAGATCATTGATAACTTTCAGCAAAGACGTGATCGTGTAGAAACAATCAGGTGTCATGGATTCAGCTATAAATGCGACTCTTATTTTTTACTATACTGGAAATCATTCCTGCATTTTACCCATATTTTATTTTTAACTCAAAGCAAAAATTCCAGATTCTCCTACATGTTGGTTTTGGACCAGATAGGACGACAGATTTCAGGTGGCCCTGTGTTTTTCTCTATCACATCTGCCACTGCATCTCGATAATCTTTGTGTGGCTCCTCCTGGGTTCTCACCCTCTCCTATCTGGCTCACATGACTCTCATCTTCTGAAAAATCTCTGTTTGAATCTCGCTCAATTATTCTGTTAAGAATTCTCTCTGCCTTTGTCAAAGAGTTGTCTACTAGGAAAAAGTGAAATAAATATAAGTACAAAGTCCCGACGTGCACTAGAGTACACATTAATAAATTAGTCATGTTCTCTGTGAAACTCAATAAGCCTAATTCTTAAAGACCCCTCAAATTATTTACTAGATGTTTATTTTTTGAAAATTAATAAAAATCTGAGTTTAACAAAACATTTTAAATGTAAATATCAAGCTTACCTTTCTTTCTTCCTTAAAATGTGCTGGTGGGCATGCCAGCCATTTTGAAAAGGTGGGAAAACAATTGGCAAGGCCACACCCCCACACATGTGATATAATTTTAAAGGTACTGTTGTCCTCTCTAAGAAACATCAGGACTTAGAGGAGTGGCAAGTAGAGTATGAGAGCTACAAGAAAAAAACTAAATGTGTACTACAGTGTGCAAAAATGAATTACTGGGTCATCAGGGGGTTATGAGGGACATTTATAAAACTAAAAATCCCACAAACCTTGAAGTGCACTTGAAAAGCTCACACAAGAAGGTTAACCTAGCTTACCTTGAAGAGCTCATCAGGGGGAGCACACCCCCCCCCCCCCCCCCTCCTTGAAGAGCTCCCCCACTTAACCAGCATCCCCAGAAAACAGCTAACCCCAGATAAGGCAGCGTGATGCGTCCCGAGACAACAGGACTGGGACATCTAAATAATTGTGTGAGTCAATCGCCTTCAAAAAGTTTATCAATTCACTTGAACCAAAATTAGGAACACCCGGTGCTGCAAGAGTTAATAGTCTCAATACCCAAGGATAAGCGGAAGAGCATGATTGATATGATGGAACTGGGATTTGGTTACACTTAATTTTTGCAAAACAAAACTAAAACTATAACTGAAACTAATCAAAACTAAACTGAAATTAAGGATGTTCAGAAAATAAAAACTAGACTAAACTAGCGACTGATTGGTAAAAACTGATTACAACTGGTAAAAATTGAAAATCTGGAGTCGAAGCTAAATAAAAATAAAAACTAATGAAGATGGCAAAACGTTTAAAACCCTGGTGCAGAGATTGGCGAATCTGACCAGGAAATGTTATAAAATGGATTGTCGGAACAGCCAGCGTTAAAGTCACCTTTGACAGTCCAGACTAAGATGGCGTTGAACATCTTCAGGGCGGAAAAGGGTTGGTGTGACCAAGGTGTGGTTTGGCTTGTTGTATGTATATTTTGAGATCATATGGCTCTGGATGGACCAGTTACCAGGCCATGGAAGGAGGACAGACTCATTGACTGAGGAGAAGGAATTTTCTGGGATTGGAGATCCTCTGGGTGAGTGGTTGACTGAAAGCATGCATAAAATAAAATTTATCTGTTGTTATTGATTGGTAATAGATTGATAATTGGCCACATTTACAGCTGTATTGACTTGTTGTGGACGTAGTCGACTTCAGGTTTAAGCACTCTAATCAACAGGTTGAAAATAGTGACATTAAAGGAAGAGTATGCAGCGCCACCCTGTCAGACGCCAGTGACGGTGGAGCTCAGTGATGAATCAGGTGAGCTGCATTCATGGTTGACTCATAGCGGAGTTTCCCCTGCTGTGGTCAGTAAGGGGAGATCAGGGGGAAATAAGATTTAAAAGAGGCATTTATAAATGTTTATGTGTCAAGTGAAACGGGATAAAAGGGGGTGTTTTACTCTTATTTTGGCATCAGCTTTATTATTGCATCAGAATCATATAACTAGCATTGCATTAAACATTTATTGAAGTTTTTGACATTGTACTAACATTTGTGTTCCAGTGATTGTTATAACCGCAGGTTAATTTTCTATTTACAGGTGTCAGGATAATCATACGATCTTCTATTGCAGGTGTAACCATGATCATTTTCAGACATATTGCAGTTTGTTGCTCATTATAGAGTTGTGCTCAAGTTAATAAGGGTTAAAAGCTACAGTCAACGCGATGTTTGGCTGATCTATGGTGTGGAGTGACTTCGAGCATAGAGGGCCGCACGCGCTTACATAACATTGATATCATGTTATTCTTTGTGATTTTTATTCAATTATGTCTTTAAGCTAAGTTTTAAATAGTGGCAGTTAATTAAATGACATTCATTTAAGATTATATACTTGAGTCAGAGCATCATACGCAGATCACCTTAAGAGTCTGGGAAACCTTGTAGCTGCCTAACCTTTTCTTTGAATGTTCTAGCTCCGTTGATTTGACACATTGGAATGTGTCAAAAAAAAGGGGGGGGGGGGGGAGTTGAGTTTTAACATCAAACAAGGATTATTTGAACATTTTTATAACTTCATTTGTGTCTTTAATAACTTAGGAATGGTAAAGCTTAAGCTAATAGCGGCCCGAGAAGTTTCCGGTCTTTTGTAGAGAATCAGTGAGAAGCATAAATCATTATTTCCATGTGTAAGCATCAATCATTGAAATGAACTGAATAGCGTTTAGAAGATTTGTTAATTTGTTTATCTTTTGTTAAAAAGAGTGGTTTCAATAAGTTTCAGACACACCTTGCAAATGTGCTTATGATGAGTTGGCACTCGGCCTTTTGAAGGTCATAAGCTTCGTTCGGCGTGATGGTCCGGACTGATAAAGTGTAGGAAATGCCTTGAGTGCAGAGGGCTAAATGCAAACACGCTTACACACACATAGGATATGATTAGAATAAGTCCCTGGGACATTCTGAATGTTTTAGACCAATTCTGAATCACTAGAAGGTCAGTAGATAACAACATTAGATTATTAGGGTTAGGAAGAGAGGTGTTTTGGTTTTCTGTCTCTTACAGAGAAAGGGACAGACACCAGACGAGGTCACAGATATGCGAGGATCCTCCGCAGCAGAGACAGACACAGTGACTGCCGAGACATCAACTGGGTCCAAGTGTCATGGCGTTTGGGCTCCAGCTAGTCACCACAAAAGGATGGATCCCATAAACACAGCAATAACCATGAAGGGGTTGGCGGAAATCCAGGAACACCAGACCAACGAAGTTCGAGAGGCTCTTGGGCAAAAAGGGGGACGCGTTCCTGATCTTTTTCTGGAGGATACACAGATCGTTGTTTGAAATCGGGGCAGAATAATCCCCTGATCTGTGCCACGACTGAAGGGTTGTCTAACCCCTGAGGTTGAAGAATGAAGAGCAGAGGATCACCCAACTGGAAGACACTGGTAGCTGCAGCAATAAAATAAAGGCTAAAAGCTCCTTGGACAGAGGTTCTAGTCTGAGTACGTCGGAAGGGTATAAGGTAGCACCAAAATAAAGCTGTGGGAGAACTGGGGAGTGTCATCTGTACCTGCTATTGTTGGAATAATAGTTTTTCTTGCATCTGAACTGCGCAAACACAGAGGTCATCTCACATATGGTTCGCCCCTCAGGGGGACAAAGGGCCTCAGGAGTGAGAAGAGATGAACCCGGCGACACTGGATTATAGGGTGTTGGTGAGCTCATTATTCTAACGAGCTCATCAGGGGGAATTGTTAGATTATAATATTATTTTATGCCATGTTATACCCCTAATTAAAGATTGTGAATTATTATGTAGTTTTAGTTTGCATCATTCTCCTGAATTAGAAGAAGATGATAACTATTGCATTTGTTAAACTGATTTGCATTACATTAGACTGCTGATTTATTGTGGATGAATGATATTGTTTTATGATGCATTATACTGCTGAGTTATAAGAAATACTGTTTGCAGAAAGTCATCACCTTATTGGTCTGATTAGAAGAGAACAGAACATACTGGAGTTTTCTGCCCCATCTCAGCAGGAGCAGATAAACGGGGAGCCAAGGTCGTAGCTTAGGCGCCGTGTGAGAGAAAGGATGTGAATGTTTAGGCTTTTATGATAAGGTGGAGGCACCAGAGGCTATAAGAGTTTGAGCAATGTGTAAAGGATACTGGCAAGTGGCTTAGGCACCAGAAGCGAGAGAGCTGACAGCCTTCAAAACTCCTTTTGGTATGTACCAATTTAAAGTCATGCCATTTGGGCTTCAAGGTGCACCAGCGACATTCCAACGATTAATGGACCATGTACTGAGAGATGTGTCAGCATTCTCTGCAGCATATCTGGATGACGTGGTGGTGAACAGCCAGTCCTGGGAAGAGCATGTCATTCACCTACAGAAGGTGCTACACTCCATCAGAATGGCTGGACTGACTATCAATCCCAAGAAGTGCTCCATAGCCAAGAGAGAAGTGGAGTACTTGGGCTTTGTAGTTGGCTCTGGGAAGATAAAGCCGCAGGTTGGAAAGATTGAAGCAATTCAGTCCTTCCCAGTTCCGACAACAAAAAGGAAGGTGAGAGGTTTTCTGGGTCTAGTAGGCTGGTACTGGAAATTCATACCTTCTTTTGCAGAGCGATCCACTGTACTGAATGACCTCACAAAAGGCTCAGCCCCCAACAAAGTGCGTTGGACAGAAGACTGTGAGCAAGCATTCAGAGACCTCAAGGAAGCAGTTTGCACACATCCAGTTCTACACAGTCCAGACTTCAACAAGCCATTCATCTTGCAAACTGATGCTTCAGGAGTTGGCCTTGGTGCTGTCCTTCAGCAAGAGGTGGATGGTGAAAGAAGGCCTGTGGTGTTTCTGAGTCGGAAACTACTCGACAGGAAGACGAGGTATTCGACGGTGGAGAAAGAGTGCTTGGCCATGAAATGGGCTATTGAGGCCTTGAGGTATTATCTTCTGGGACGTCACTTCACTCTGGAGACTGATCATCGTCCCCTCCAGTGGTTGAACCGCATGAGGGATGCAAATGCCCGCATTGCAGGATGGTACTTGTCTTTGCAGCTTTATGACTTTACGGTCCAGTATAGGCCAGGGAAGTCAAATGTGGTTGCTGATTGTTTATCTAGGATGACAGAGGACTGAAGCACTTCGCGCTCAAGAGAGGGAGGAGGAAATGTAAGGAAGAGGACTCCCTTACTGTATTTTTTTTTTTTTTTGTGCCTGTCCCGTTTGGCTCTTTTGCCATCAGAATTATTGTCTAAAGGCAAAGAAAGATGCCCAACGGATTTACTTTACCAAATTGACCATCCCAGCCTTGCCGTAATGGTCCATTTGATTCACCTTTTATTGTTCATTTCATTTTCACTTACTGAATACGGGACAGACTTGACTGTATTTATTTATATTATATGTATAGCACTTTAGAGCACACCTTTCACTTTATTAAAAGCACCTTATCAAGCACTTTATGAGCATTGCACTTTAAGCATGGATTTGCACACAAGAAGTTTAAATATTTATTGACTATTTATTGGGAATTTTAAAATCAGTTGGTAGCCTTGTTTCAGATCCTGCACAGCTGCTCCTCATCAAGGAATGTGGTGGTTGTCTGTCAGGAGAGAAGAATGGTGATTGAGATTGTGATTAAGGTTTACCAGTAAGGAAAACTAATGCAAACGTGTGTGTGAAATCTAGGGATAAAAGTGGTGCAAATAAGTGTTTGTAAGTTAATGATTACTCACCTTTCTTGCCTGTGTCCTCTTCAAGGTGTTTGGGCAAATGTTTCCCCTGGGGTCCAGACACCATTTAAAGGTTCCGGGAGAGACCATTGGTAAAGAGAGTGTGGTGAATCTTTTTGTGCTTGGGTTTCTGGGTTTTTATAATATTGGGTTTGGTGTAACATTAAGTGTGAAATATTTATTAATATGTAAATGTGGAAATGTATTTATGTATTTATTTATTCTAATTAATATATTGTATACTGTGGTGGAAGGTTGGGATTTAAGAATTTACCTGAGAGTGGAATAATGGTTAAGTCTGTGACAGCTGAACATATTTAAGGCTGCCAGTTGTCATTAGAGGTGGATTTTTTGTGCTGTGAAGAAGCTCGACAAGTTAATTGTTGTAAGGAGAGCCATATAGCAAATAAATACTTTGTTCCACTACACTTGCCTTGGTGTGTCTCACTGTGTTTCCAGCCGCTAAGGGCCGCCCTGTTACAAGGACAAACAGCAGCACATGTTCTCTAAATGTTTGCAGTCATTTTTAAATGACGCTGATACTACATGAGACATTTTCCACATTTATTGTCTTTGAACAGAGAATAATAAAGCCATCAAACATACACAGGCTTCTGCAAATACAAACTTCTGTGGTGCATTTGATGACCTGCAGAGGAGAACAAGTCGGGCTTTTCAGCCCTAACACAACAAGAACAGCTGTGGAACCATTGGCCATTTGCCATAGTGTAGCTGAGTCAAAACAGCCCAAGTGCTGAGAGGGAAAACATGATGATTTATGTAAAGTCATAACTGGCTGCAGCAGCTGAGCTTTGACCTGTGAGCTGCAGCTTAAGCTTCTTTTATGGTTCAGTGTTTAATGTTTAAACTGTTTATGGCTGCACACACACCCACAGTCAGGTTGTATACATATTGAAATATTATATACAGTGTGGCAGCTGACCTTTGACCTTTGACCTGCGAGCTTCAGACTCATTGCTGGTGTGAGGTGTTTACTATTGAAGCTTGCAGACACACCCACATCCTCTAATTTGTTCTCAGGGTTGTTCAGTGTGTTGGAGTTGGAGCAGAAACCTGCTGCAGGTTAATTATTGATCAAACAATATCACACAAGGTGCAGCAGCTGACCTTTGACCTTTGAGCTTCAGACTCTTTGCTGGTGTGAAGTGTTTAATGTGACTTCAGCCTGCAGACACAGAGGACTGATGAAGCAGAAGATTGTCTCTGTTTCTACACAGACCTGGTCCAGACAGCAGAGCTGCAGAGGGAAGACGTTCATGGGAAGAAGCTGAGTAAGTGCAACGTCCTCTTTGAATCCTGGATCAGGAAGTGAAGCCGGGGAATATTTGGTGTTTCAATAAGGTTTCTGTCTTTGACTCAGTCTGCTGTCACTTTGTTTCAGAGAGAAAAAGAGATTTCAGATTAACTGCATTATATGCTGAGTAACTAAATGCTGCTAGTCTGTGGTGTCACTCCCAGCAGCATCACGTCATTTCTTTACTCTGACCTTTAACATCAGTTAACTTAGCTAGCAGAGCAGCTAGCAGTTAGAGTATGAACTCTGTGTCAGCAGTCAGCTTGGTCCTGGTGGTCACCTGGTTTCATGTTTGCTGATGATCCAGATGTGTCCACATAATTATTTATTTCTGTAAATGTAAAGACTTTACAGATAAACAACAGCAGCCCTCTGGCTGGACTCTAACCTGTGAGTTTCCTGTGACTGAAACCACAAGCTGACATTTTCCTTCTGAAGCAGCTGAATGGATGTTTAAGTTTACCTGCATACATGGTGCAAATAAACCCGCTTTGGATGGTTTGGAGGCGGAGCCCAAAGCAGGACAGGATTCTAATGTGATTGGTCACTTTGATGAGGTGGCTGGAACTCAGGTGGTCGAGCAGGTCACCTGCTAACCAGAAGGTTGGTGGTTTAATGCCAGTCTGCATGGTGTCCTGGTGAATGTTCGACAGGAAACACTTAGACACATGGAAAAAGTGCTTGTGTGAACGTACAAGTTGTGTAAAGCTTGTGTTTGAAAAATAAAGTTTATTTCTTATTATTTATTTTATAATAAAGTTTTTTCCTGTGCAGCAGTGGAAATACTGACAACTATAGCTGGATTATTTATTTGAACTCTTTTAAACCAGAGGCTTCAGACGCAGGTTCTGCAGCCTTTAATGGTAATAGTCAAAGTGTGATCGGTGAATTGTGAGCAGCAGAAAGGAGGAAAGCACTAATGCTGGCACAAGGGGCCACAAGCCAGTGTACTCCAAGTGCCAGCCTGGGTAAATGGGGAGTGTTGCATTAGTAAGGGCCTTCTGAACTAAAGCTTTACCAAATAAAATGCGTGGATCATAATGAATAAGACTGTCATGCTACTGATGGCTGAAAGAAAAGGAAGAGGAGGAAGGAGGCATGTTAGGAGTAGGGATGGGTATCGTTTAGGTTTTATCCGATACCGGTGCCAAACCGGTACTTTTGAAACAGTGCCTGTGCTTAATCGGTGCTCGAATCAGTGATTAAAGAATGGAGAACACAAACTTTGTCCAAAAACCTCTCATGTTTTTATTTTTAGCAGTCTCTTTTTTTCTGCAAAATGATAACCAAGTTAGCCTTTTCTGTTGATACAAGATACCTCCTTTGGTTGGAACCGGTGCTTAAAGAATGGAGAACACAAACTTTGTCCTGAAACCGCTCATGTTTTGTTGTTTTTTTTGTAAAAAGATAACAATGTTAGCCTTTTGTGCAGCTATAGGGCATATATGGTATCACTCTATCAAACAAGAAGACAGCAGCATGTAACTACAACGGTGTTTGCTTGTTCACCTTACATTAATGTAATAACGTGGTTAGCCTACTCAACGTAAATTACACACAAACAACATTAAGCTACACACGCAGAGAAGAACGGCTGCTGCTGCCGTCATCATCCTCATCATTTCTGCTCCTCTGGCAGGGCTAGGGGCCAGGACTCTCCTCTTCAGGTTCTTGGGGGATGTTGCTAACTCCGTGTCCGATAACAGGCACCACACCCGCAGTAGTTGTGCTCGGTGTGAGGTCTTGCAGGAAGCTATCAAATACGGTGCATTTCTCGGCTTTAAAAAAAAAACACTATGCGTCGCCGGGTGTTTCATGGTAAACAGACTGATTCTTATATAGCGCTTTTCTACTCTCCCAGAGTACTCAACATGCCACATTCACCCAATCACACCAGCACTTTATCTGTACTCAGTGCTTTCTAAGTACATTCACACTCCGAATGTGGAGAGCAAGTTGGGGTTAGTATCTTGCCCAAGGATACTTGGCACGAGGAGCCTGGGATCGAACCATCAGCCTTCCGACCAGTAGGTGACCAGCTCTACCTCCTGAGCTACAGCCTCCCTGTTTCACCAGATTCGAGGTGTTACCTCCTTTGCACAGTATCAGCTTAAAGCACTTGTTGCAGGCTGCTGAGTTTGCATCTTTTGCTGTGAAGTACAGCCAGACTTTGACCGCTTAGCCTTGGGCATTTTTAATCTGTCGCTCTGCTCTAAAAGAACATACGTACCGGGGCCCGCCTACTATCCTTGGAAAGGTAAAATGATTGGCTAGAATCCAAAGTGTATGACATCTCAGGAAAAAAAGCACCAAAATGTGCACTGCTTTTCAGTCTGGTTACTACCGTTTATGTCAGACCCGGTGCCATAATGACATCAGATACCGGTGCCCATCCGCAGTTAGGAGGCAATGGTAGAGAAGGAAAGACAGGAGATGGTAAATGGCCTGCATTTGTATAGCGCTTTACACTACATTCAGTCATCCACCCATTCACACACACATTCACACACTGGCGATAGCAAGCTACATTGTAGCCACAGCTGCCCTGGGGCGCACTGACAGAGGCGAGGCTGCCGGACACAGGCGCCACCGGGCCCTCTGACCACCACCAGTAGGCAAACACGGGGTTAGTATCTTGCCCAAGGATATTTGGCATGCAGCCAGGGTGCAGCCTGGGATCGAACCACCGACCTTCTGATTAGTGGCTGACCTGCTCTGCCACCTGAGCTACAGCCACCCAGAGTGGAGGTGATGTATCTAAATGCATCTGAACAAAGCAGAAGTGCACACCAAACTCAACGGATAGTCAAATGTAGAATCACAGAACAGAACTGCAGGCTGAGTTTGGATGTTTGTCTTTCACACCTCTCTGTGTCTCACACACACAGTGACGTCAGACACAGTCACACTCACTGTTCCATCTGCTTTGTGCACAAATTCATTACTTTCTTCCTTCAATGATCTACATACTACGTGCTGCCCAGTGAATACTTTGCAATGTATTCCATCCCCTTTCAAGGCAGAATTACCCAGTTTATTCCCCATTACAAGACAACAATCAGTCACACTCACACAGACCACGTCTGGCCCGCACTCGCTCACACGTGCGTTTACCCACCAATGAGAGCTCTATCCTCCTTACATATTGGTGGATAAACCAAACACTCAACGCCCTCAGCGGCAGAGGAAAAACC
The DNA here is from genome assembly GCF_057382185.1 of Mchenga conophoros. Lineage (NCBI taxonomy): Eukaryota > Metazoa > Chordata > Actinopteri > Cichliformes > Cichlidae > Mchenga > Mchenga conophoros. The sequence goes on along the minus strand of NC_140528.1, from coordinate 21,251,559 downwards.
TCCTTTCGGTGGAGCAACCATCCTTAACCCTCCTTAAAAACTGGCGAAGAAACCAGACCTCCTTAGAATAATTAAAAAACTGGTGGGGAAACCAGACCTCCTTAAAAAAAATAAAGAAAAACCGGTGGAGAAACCAGGTAGCTTCTAAAACACCATCTGTTTTAGAAAACAAAACAGATGGTGAATTCTTTAGAGAATTTTCTAGAAATCTTTTTCTTTCAAAACAGAATTCAGAATATTGATCTTTGACATGGAAGCTGTTTCTACAGGATCCTGATGGACACTCAAAGCTTTCATAAAATGTTCTCATTAGTTGTTTGCAGCAGAATATCACCTGATGTGAACCAAAACAACAAAAGTGCTCTGCACATGTGTGTGAGACTACAGATTCTAGAATCAGAACTGCTGATTTCATTACTCTGAACTTTTAAAGGCAGGTTTTGTATCTGAGAGCAGGGACACTTGCTGTGTTCAGTGTGACTCGTCTCTGCAGAAGGTCAGGGCTCTGATAGTTGCAGTTAGCGGGTGACTTACTGGGCAGGTGGATCCTGAGTGTCTGTTGGAGTCAGGGTTCATTATGGTCCTGGTTGCTACTGGAAATAAAGAAACAAAAGGAGTGTGTGTTGTTCAGGAAGTACAGACTGTAGCTCAGCAGGTAGAATTACTAACTGGAAGGTTGGAGGTTTGATCCCTGGCTGCTCCAGTCTGCACGCCACGGTATCCTTGGGCAAGATGTGGAACCCCGACTTGCTCTCCGATGCATCCATCATAGTGTCATTGTTAGAAAAAGAAGTGCTTGTGTGAATGAAGCACGCTGTATAAAATGCTTTGACTGCTCATACAGAAAAGCAGCTCATAAGAACTGGTTCATTTTCCAGATAATTCCACTATTAAGACAACAGACATTTGGGAGGCTTTCTCTGAGAGTAACACTGAAAGTCTTGCTGCTCCTCCACAAAATGAACTTCAGATTAAAGACACAGCTCAGCTAAACACAACTCAAACTAATCTACACTATTTTTCTTTATTACGCAGCGTTTTTATAACTATTTCCAGGTGTTTCTAAAGATGAAAACAGAATTAAACTCCAGCCTGATGCGTTTCTGAGGTTCCTGACTCTGACCGTCCCTCAAACGCCTCTCTGGGCGTTTCCTTCCGTCGCTTTTACTTTCGCTTTCGTGAATGTTGTGGCGCAGTTGATCGTCTTATTAAATTCAGTTCTTTGCATTCTTTTGGCAGCGAAGAAAAACTGGGCTCAAAGTGGTCAAACTCAAAAAATGATCTTTATTTTACATTCCCGGGAACGGAGAACTGTTAGGCGCTATCATGCACCCACAGCTCTGAAAAAAAAATCACAAGCTGCATGTGTATATATATTTCTGCTACGTCACATATAGTTTCGATCAAAACAATGACAGCTGCAGAGTTTGTGTCTGATGTATTAAGTATGAAACACTGTTGGGCTAAAATCTGGTCAGAATGAATCCAGGTGCAGGTGTGTCAGTTTAGGACCACTGGACTAACATCCAAGTGCTCACAATATAAAATGTATTCTGTAGTAAGATCCTGGTGTTGCAGCAACAGTCCCACATGGAAACGTCAACACTCAAACTCAAATCTCTTTTTGTCAACAATAAAATGACAGCAGACCAATTTGAACAAAGTTGGTAAAAAGCTTCAGAAATTAGTAAAATATTAAAAAGTGTCTTGATGCTCAATCATCCAGTAAATCCCCAAAAAGTTGATTCTGTTCATCTGGATGTTTTCAGCAGCATGGATCAGTGTGAGGACAGAGAGGAGGGAGTCCCTCCCTCTAAAAGCACTCTGTGTGGGGAACATGAGAGCCAGACCAAAGCTCAGAGGTGAGATGACCATCTCTAACTGTCCATGACTCTTCTCCATGTCACAGCTCAGCACTCACATCACTGCTCCATCATTATTCACACTCATACCTCTGTGTGTGTTGTTTTAAAGCCCAGAGCTGTGGGGCGTACCAGGCTCAGCTGGACATAACCCTGAAACTAATCCAGAGCCTGGACCTGAACCCAGCTGTGTTTCCTTAAAGAGCAACTACTCGAAGGGTGCTGTTATAAACTTTAACAAAAGACTGTTATGTGACAAAGAGTAAGTACATTATTTTTATGAGATTGTTCATCATGTCTTTAATTTAATATTTCCAGTTTTTCCTTCCTGTCTCATGAAGCTGTGACATTTATTGTTTTTCTTTTAGGATCAATAAGAGGCCAGAATCTCCTGGACCTGAACCCAGCTGTGTTTCCTTAAAGAGCAACGTGTCGATGGATGCTGTTATAAACTTTAAAGGATGTTCTTCTGCCTCTGAGAGGTAATGTGTGTCTAGATGTTGTTCCTGACTCTGTATTTCTGAATAAATCCTCATGTTTAATATCAGCTCAGCTCTTTTTCACACACATTTCTATGTTGGTGTGTGAAGCGGTGTGTGTTGGAGTGTTTCCACAAACACAGCAGTCAGAGTGGAAAGAGTGGATGTTGTAGGAGGTGTTTGTGTAGTGAAGAGGCTGAGTGTCTGTAGGACTCCAGCTGCTCCAGCAGGTGTCTCCTTTGTGCTTTGCTTCAAACACAGTGTAGGGAGGAGCTTCCACTCAGGTGTTTCAGGTGTTGCTGGATGGAGGAGGACAAATAGTTTTTCCCTTCAGTGACACTTCAGCAGCTCAATGTTCTGGGAGATGTTTGTCTTCATGAAGGTTTATGGATTCTTGTTCTTACTTTGGTTAAACTGAGCAATACATTTTCCATCTAACATTTAAAGTAAATTTCCAGGTGAATAAAAGATCTGCAGCTGCAGCCTCTGTGATGTTTCACAGTCTGAAAGTAACAAATTCAACCAGAGTTCAAACAAAGGCTTAATATACGTGTGTGTTTGATATAATGCCAACAAGTACAAACAGGTGTTCTTACAGGTCTTAATCACAGAGCTCTGATAAGTCTGGTGACTTTCACACTCAGCAATTTTGCTGCCTTTTATTTTATATTGGCCTTTTTAAAGCCCTTCAAAGTCTCCCACATTCATACAGAGCTTTTAACACCAAACTCCTTTACAGTCCTTCTCCTCTCACACACGATCACACGACTGATTTGTCTGCAGCAGCTGTGTTACTGCTAGTATTTTATTATGTGTGTAATCTCCTCATATTGTTCCTGTGGTTTAGTTTGACGTCCTTCTGCAAACTCAGCTGCTCTGTTGCTGATACACGTCTCCATGAATATGATTGATCAGATGCTGCCAACACCATGTGTTTCATGTGAGCGCTCAGCTGAAACCCTGGGTTGACTTATCAAGTTAATAACAAGCTTCACGTGACTGTGAATGCTAAAGTGAATCCAGATAAAGGAAAGAGACCCTGCTAATGTTGGACTCACTTCTTAGTGTAGATCCCAGGAGGAAGTTCAACATAGCCATTCTTTGTGCTAGCTCGACCAAACCTGAGACCACAGTGCAGGATAATGATCATCATCTGTCTCTGTCAAGGACATTTAAAATCCACAAATAACAAAAATAATTATATTTGATCATTAAAAATGATGATTAAACAAAGTGTCAAACATACTTAAGTAGAAGGACTGATGTTTGTGTTAAAATACCCTCTTAAAGCTGAAATAATGATTCAACTTCTTTACTCAAGTAAAGGTAAAAGAGTACAGGCTCTGAAATGTACTCACAGTATTAAAGTAAAAACGCCATCTTTGAAGGAAATTTCTGCCAGTTTTTGTGCAAAGTTACCTGAATTTCTACCTCCAACATTAATATGAGAAAATTATCTGAACTTTTATTCTAATGAATTTAATCAGCTTGAACATTTTGTAGCACAAAAGTAGAAAAAACCCAAAGGGAATCAAAAATAGCTCCGTTTGCTGTTGCCTGCATTGTAGATGGGCGGCTTTGCCTCAACACCTAAACAGGAAAATGAGTTTAGTCAAGTATTAAAGTGGGATTGAAGAGGTCAGGAAACCAGAGATCAGGTGTTGTGGTGCAGCATTAAGATAAGATGGGGCCTGATTATTTAAGACCTTGTATGCAGTGTTGGGTAAGTTACTTTAAAATAGTAACTTAATTACATTACTAGTTACTTCTCTCAAAAGTAACTCAGTTACTTCAAGTTACTCGTTATTTTCAAAGTAACTAGTTACTAGGGAAAGTAACTTTGGTTTTACTCAGAATTCTCTTGTTAATGTGTTGCTTCCATAACGTTGCCAGTCTTCTAGCTTGCTTACTTGCCACAGTGCACTGTGCCACCTACCAATAGAAAGGAAAAGATAATGTGCATATTTCCACGAGAGAAATCCCACGCCTGGACCGTCGTTGACTGCTGCCATGATTCTAGCCTACGTCACAGCGTCATGTGCGCCTTTTACATCCAACACAAAAACTGCAGTCGTGGTGCTTTGATTGTACTCAGAACTTGGAAATTCTGCCTTCTGAATAGGAAGATGTAGGTAACGCCAGACTGCAGATGAGCTGCATACAGGGCTGGACTGGGACAGAAAATTGGTCCGGGCATTTTGACTAGAGACCGGCCCACCATTATAGGAAAAACATAAAGCCTTTGAATGAAAACAAACGCTGTTGTGACAGTGATGTACACTGTTTTGATGGTATATATGCATCAATCTATCAATCGTTTGTTGTAAGATTCAGATAATTATTTTTTAAAAGCTAGACATTTTAAATGAGAATAAGAAAGAAAAGTATTTCCTTGTGCCCACCTCTCCCTGTTAATGCCCTACATGCCCCCCTGGCAACACTTTGCTAGATCCGCACCTGCACAGTTACCAGCTGTCAGCTACCTAAAAAAGGATCCTGGGGTTATTTGTCTCTCAGAAACAGTTCATAACTTCCCTTCAACTCATTCATGTCACCTAAAAGGTAAACCTGTTTCTCCATCACCTGTTCAGCTCTGATGATCCAGTAAGGACATCTCCTGGTTTCATCTTCATGTTTCCCTCTCACCAGATAACCAAACCATATCATGACCAGCAGCTTTACAGCTGTGGCTCCATCAAACATCAGCTGATACTAGAAATTAATATTAAATAAATTCTAACAACAGCTGATCAAGCTTAAACATGCTGCTGTTGTTTAGCGCGACATCCGCTGGTTTCCTCTTTCTGGCGCAAAGTGAGCGATAAACAAACAAGAGAGCCGATCAGCTGATCATTGATCAGTTTTCATGATTGAAGTAGAAACGGGAGAGGGAGGGGGGAGAATGAGAGAAGAAGAGGCAGCTGTGCAGCAAAGACACAGAATAAATCCAGCTTTGTGCCTTTTTCATTGTAGCTGAATTACGGGACAAACTGATCCTTTTCACCTCAATAAGAAACGCGTAATATTTTCTCTGAATACCAGACGGGACGGTTGGCAACTCTAATAACTTATGAACAAAATAAAGTTCAACATCATTAACTTCATAGCACCACCCAGCTGTATAGAAACTCCGTCATGCTAGCTAGCACGCAGTACGGAAAAAGTCAGAATAACGAAAATAAACTCCACCTAAACTTGGTTCATATCTGACCCAGAGAGACTGCAGGTCATAACTTCTTACCTGAAGTTCAGTTCACACTTGGACTGGCGGCCGCCTCGGGTCTCTTTTCCTTCTGCGTCCCTTTTCCTTCATCCACCTGCTGGCCTCCACCACTTGCTAATGTTACTGAATCTGTGGAAACTCCGCGATAGCCACCACACGAAGTAACGAGTAACGACCCTATCTAAATCTCAGTAACGACTAACGCGTTCCTGATTTTGGCATAATAACTAGTTACCGTGCTCGTTACCACAATAATAACGTAGTTACTGTAACACGTTACTTAACTCATTCACTGCCAGCCATTGGCAGTGAATGAGTTAAACCCATTGACTCATGCACTGCAATTGACGGCTATAGATGTCAATGGCAGTGAATGAGTTAATAACGCGTTAGTCCCAACACTGCTTGTATGTGAGGAGCAGGATTTTGAATTCTGGATTTAACAGGAAGCCAATGAAGGGAAGCCAAAACAGGAGAAATCTGCTCTCTCTTTCTAGTCCCTGTCAGGACTCTTGCTGCAGCATTTTGGATCAGCTGAAGGCTTTTCAGGGAGTTTTTAGGACATCCTGATAATAATGAATTACAGTCGTCCAGCCTGGAAGTAATAAATGCATGAACTAGTTTTTCAGCGTCACTCTTTTTAGCGTTTTTTAACAACAAGCTTCTGTCTATTAGGGCTCTTGTCTCGCCGACTGCTGCCTCAGATCCGAGTCTTTCTCCTGTGTGCTCAGCTGTCTTAGAGCAGTTTGATCCTGTTTCCCTTAATGACTTGACTGCAGTAGTTTGTAACCTAAGATCATCACACTGCCCCTCTGATTGTCTCCCCCCAACTACTCTTTCAAGGATTGTCAGGTTGGAGATCGGCCTATAATTAGCTAAGACAGCTGGGTCTAGGGATGCTTTTTAAGTAAAGGTTTAACTACAGCCAGCTAGGGATGGGTACCGTTTAGATTTGAAAACCTGCTAAATCAGAATCAGTTGCTGATGACGGCTTTTTTCTTTTCCATCAATCACGTATAATCTTAACTCAAAGTGAACATAGACTTGATTGAAGTAACTCAGATCAGCCAATTCAAAATGCTAATTCAATCAACTCTGAGTTCATGGCTAGACTCAGTTTGTTGGCCCTGCACCTTAAAACTATTCCCTGTTTGTCCCTCGTGTTTTTTGGATATTGTTTTCACATCTTATGTCACGGCTAGCGGGGCGAGCCATGTTGAATTTAAAAAAGGACCCAAGATGCCAACACTGCTGTGAAGTGAGTGAGCTTTATTGAAACGGTGAAGTGCAGTGGAGATGGCCTGTGCAGAAGCTAAGATAACCTCTACTGAAAAAACTACAAAACTAACCTGAAACCTTAAACGGAGACACGGGGAGACAACACAGACGAACCAGCAACAAGCAGGAGAAAACAAAGGGCTCATATACACAAAAGAGCCATCAGGGAATGAGAAAAGGGAGACACAGCAGGATTCATTGGACATAACCAGACAAGGGGAAGCAAAAGTAGACACACTAACGTAGGACATGGCACTGTCAAAATAAAACAGGAAGTGAACACAGAGACACAATACTAACACAGTACAGAGGGAACACAGAAACCAAAACCTCAGAACTAGAAAATCTTAATCAGAATGAAATTGTAACAAAAGACAATAACAATCAAAACAAAACCACTGAGTCCACAGACTCGGGACATACATCGGCTCAAACTGTGGTCATAAATATTTTGTACTTGTAAATCAGACTGTGTAGTTGTGAACTGAGTTTTGTAACATTGTGAAACAAAATATCTGGAAAGTTCATGTTTTTGCGTTCATTGATTTGTGTGTGTAAAAATGTAAAAATGTAATAAATGTAAGAAACATTAGAACTACTTTTGCTGACACAAAGTTTGGCGAGTTGTCACAGTAGTCTCATTCACACACTCCCTCAGACTCTTCACACACACTGATTTGCTGACATAAACACACTCCTGTGTGCTTTCTTGGCTTCACACACACACTGAGGACCATCTACAGACTGTGAGCTCCGTCTTCTTTGTCTTTGGAGCCGAACTCTGACAAAGTTAGGAACAAAACTTTCTCCAGCGTGTGAACTTTCCTCCTAGACTCAGTCTGAGCAGTCAGACCACATATTTCTAAAGCAGCACATGAAGGTGTGGCTCACACACACACAGGTGAAGGAAACAGCTGCAGTATTAAAAACTGCTTCACTGTCTACAAATATATGAACTGAATGTTTCTTTCAGGCTGTAAAAACCTTATTTATCCTCCATTACAGTCCTGCATTCAGAGCATTACTTCTGTTATATTAGTACATGTATTTTATTCTGATGAACACATGAAACTCTGAGCTGGATTGAATCCATTGAATCAGAGTCCAGGACTCAGACTAAACACACTGAATGTGTCCTGAGCTCGGCCGCTGTTCCACAGTAACTGCTGTCAGAGTCACTGTTACTGAGTTAGCTTAGCTAGCAGAGCAGCTAGCAGTTAGAGTATGAACTCTGTAAGCAGTCAGCTCGGTCCTGGACATGGTTACTGACATAAAGCTGCTCTCTGCAGCCATGTTTGACCTGAGGAAACCAGAGATCAGGTGTTGTGGTGCAGCATTAAGATAAGATGGGGCCTGATTATTTAAGACCTTGTATGTGAGGAGCAGCCAATGAAGGGAAGCCAAAACAGGAGAAATCTGCTCTCTCTTTCTAGTCCCTGTCAGGACTCTTGCTGCAGCATTTTGGATCAGCTGAAGGCTTTTCAGGGAGTTTTTAGGACATCCTGATAATAATGAATTACAGTCGTCCAGTCTGGAAGTAATAAATGCATGAACTAGTTTTTCAGCGTCACTCTTTTTAGCATTTTTTAACAACAAGCTTCTGTCTATTAGGGCTCTTGTCTCGCCGACTGCTGCCTCAGATCCGAGTCTTTCTCCTGTGTGCTCAGCTGTCTTAGAGCAGTTTGATCCTGTTTCCCTTAATGACTTGACTGCGGTAGTTTGTAACCAAAGATCATCACACTGCCCCTCTGATTGTCTCCCCCCAACTACTCTTTCAAGGATTGTCAGGTTGGAGATTGGCCTATAATTAGCTAAGACAGCTGGGTCTAGGGATGCTTTTTAAGTAAAGGTTTAACTACAGCCAGCTAGGGATGGGTACCGCTTAGATTTGAAAACCTGTTAAATCAGAATCAGTTGCTGATGACGGCTTTTTTCTTTTACATTAATCACGTATAATCTTAACTCAAAGTGAACATAGACTTGATTGAAGTAACTCAGATCAGCCAATTCAAAATGCTAATTCAATCAACTCTGAGTTCATGGCTAGACTCAGTTTGTTGGCCCTGCACCTTAAAACTATTCCCTGTTTGTCTCTCGTGTTTTTTGGATATTGTTTTTTCACATCTTATGTCACGGCTAGCGGGGCGAGCCATGTTGAATTTAATAAAGGACCCAAGATGCCAACACTGCTGTGAAGTGAGTGAGCTTTATTGAAACGGTGAAGTGCAGTGGAGATGGCCTGTGCAGAAGCTAAGATAACCTCTACTGAAAAAACTACAAAACTAACCTGAAACCTTAAACGGAGACACGGGGAGACAACACAGACGAACCAGCAACAAGCAGGAGAAAACAAAGGGCTCATATACACAAAAGAGCCATCAGGGAATGAGAAAAGGGAGACACAGCAGGATTCATTGGACATAACCAGACAAGGGGAAGCAAAAGTAGACACACTAACATAGGACATGGCACTGTCAAAATAAAACAGGAAGTGAACACAGAGACACAATACTAACACAGTACAGAGGGAACACAGAAACCAAAACCTCAGAACTAGAAAATCTTAATCAGAATGAAATTGTAACAAAAGACAAGAACAATCAAAACAAAACCACTGAGTCCACAGACTCGGGACATACATCGGCTCAAACTGTGGTCATAAATATTTTGTACTTGTAAATCAGACTGTGTAGTTGTGAACTGAGTTTTGTAACATTGTAAAACAAAATATCTGGAAAGTTCATGTTTTTGCGTTCATTGATTTGTGTGTGTAAAAATGTAAAAATGTAATAAATGTAAGAAACATTAGAACTACTTTTGCTGACACAAAGTTTGGCGAGCACTGCAAGTTGTCCCTTTAAACCAGTCACTGATATAAAGAGAGCACCTTGTTCCAGGGCATCTGAGCATGGAGGGAAAGCTTTATGCAGGAGATGGTAAGAGCTGTTGGGACTAAAGAAACTGAGCAGAAAACTACAGACATCTGGAAACTGAGTTGTTAATTCTCAGTGGGATCAGCAGGACTAGCAAAGCTCCACCATGACAGTCATCTGATTGACTGAACCCATCCAAACATCACTTCATGGACCTTTAGCTTGTGTCTGTGTGTGGACAGACATAACATGAGCTAATTATACATTACTCCTCCACAGAGTGGACCAGCAGAGAGCAGAGGTTTCCACTGGTCAGTCTGCACAGCAACATCAAACACACCTGGACTCTGTGGTTATGGTTTGTAGTACTACGTTTACATTTGTTCTTTTCAGTCACCTCTATGCTGCACTTTGTGGACCAGAGGATTGTCAGTGTGTCCAACATAAATCAGAGTTTGGGCTCCATGATTTCAGTCAGATTGGGGTGACTGTAGCTCAGGAGGGGAGCAGGTCAGCTACTAGTTAGGTTTGTGAATCAAACCCTGGCTGGCAAATGTACTGGGTAACGTACTAAACCCAAGCTGCCCTCTGATGCATCCATCAGAGTGTGAAAGAAAGTATTTAAGCATAGAACAATGTGCTTGGTTGAATGAGGCATGTTGTATAAAATGCTTTGTGTGCACAGAGTATCAAAGAGAGCTATATAAGAACCAGTCCATTTACCACTGGGTAATTCATATAGTTTTCTTTTCCAGCGGCTGGAGGACAACATCACCATGTTTGTGAAGAACGAGCTGAAGAAGATCCAGAAGCTTCTGAGTCCAGATCACCCAGAAACTTTAAAGAGCCAGATGGAGGATGAGGAGATGTTTGAAGGAGAGGATGAAGATGAAAGAAAGAGCTGCAGAGAAGCATTTCTGAAGATCACACTCCACTTCTTGAGGAGACTTAAGCAGCATGAGATGGCTGACCATCTGCAGAGCAGTAAGAGAATTTCTCTAAAGACTGAATATTGATCTTTCCTAATAGCTCAAGAAATGGACCAATAGACATTCATCCTTTCAGGGTACTGAAAGGCTATGATATTTATTATATAATATTTGTTTCTGAATTTCTTACCTTCAGAAATATTTGCTTCACTCCGTAAACGAGAACTTAAAGCCCAACTGAAGAAGAAGTTCCAGTGTGTGTTTGAGGGCATCGCTAAAGCAGGAAGCCCAACCCTCCTGAATCAGATCTACACAGAGCTCTACATCACAGAGGGAGGGACTGCAGAGGTCAATGATGAACATGAGGTCAGACAGATTGAAACAGCATCCAGGAAACCAGACAGACCAGAAACAACAATCAGACAAGAAGACATCTTTAAAGCCTCACCAGGAAGAGACGAACCAATCAGAACAGTGCTGACAAAGGGAGTGGCTGGCATTGGGAAAACAGTCTTAACACAGAAATACAGCCTGGACTGGGCTGAAGACAAAGCCAACCAGGACATCCAGTTCATATTTCCATTCACTTTCAGAGAGCTGAATGTGCTGAAAGAGGAAAAGTTCAGCTTGGTGGAACTTGTTCATCACTTCTTTAATCAAACTAACGAATCAGGAATCTGCAGGCTTGAAGACTTCCAGGTTGTGTTCATACTTGATGGTCTGGATGAGTGTCGACTTAATTTGGACTTCAACAAAACTAAAATCCTGACTGAAACAAGAAAGTCCACCTCATTGGATGAGCTGCTGACAAACCTCATCAGAGGGAACCTGCTCCCTTCTGCTCGCCTTTGGATAACAACACGACCTGCAGCAGCCAATCAGATCCCTCCTCAGTGTGTCGACATGGTGACAGAGGTCAGAGGGTTCACTGAACCACAGAAGGAGGAGTACTTCAGGAAGAGATTCAGAGATAAGAAGCAGGCCAGCAGGATCATCTCCCACATCAAGAAAGCTCGAAGCCTCCACATCATGTGTCACATCCCAGTCTTCTGCTGGATCACTGCTACAGTTCTGGAGGATGTGCTGGAAACCAGAGAGGGAGGAGAGCTGCCCAACACCCTGACTGAGATGTACATCCACTTCCTGGTGGTTCAGGCCAAAGTGAAGAAGGTCAAATATGATGGAGGAGCTGAGACAGATCCACACTGGAGTCCAGAGAGCAGGAAGATGATTGAGTCTCTGGGAAAACTGGCTTTTGATCAGCTGCAGAAAGGAAACCTGATCTTCTATGAACCAGACCTGACAGAGTGTGGCATCGATATCAGAGCAGCCTCAGTGTACTCAGGAGTGTTCACACAGATCTTTAAAGAGGAGAAACAACTGTACCAGAACAAGGTGTTCTGCTTTGTTCATCTCAGTGTTCAGGAGTTTCTGGCTGCTCTTCATGTCCACCTGACCTTCATCAACTCTGGACTCAATCTGCTGGAAGAACAACAAACAAGCTCTCAGACAGAGAAATACTTCTACCAGTGTGCTGTGGACAAGGCCTTACAGAGCCCCAATGGACACCTGGACTTGTTCCTTCGTTTTCTCTTGGGTCTGAAGACTAATCAAACTCGTTTGCAAGGCCTCATGACACAGACAGGAAGTAGCTCAAAGACCAATCAAGAAGCAGTTCAGTACATCAAGGAGAAGCTCAGTGAGAATCTGTCTGCAGAGAAAAGCATCAATCTGTTTCACTGTCTGAATGAACTGAATGATCGTTCTCTACTGGAGGAGATCCAACAGTCCCTGAGTTCAGGACGTCTCTCCACAGATAAACTGTCTCCTGCTCAGTGGTCAGCTCTGGTCTTCATCTTACTGTCATCAGAAAAAGATCTGGATGTGTTTGACCTGAAGAAATACTTTGCTTCAGAGGAGGCTCTTCTGAGGCTGCTGCCAGTGGTCAAAGCCTCTAAAAAAGTTCTGTAAGTTATAAAGTTTTTATTATTTAATTTGGTTGGTATGTTATGAAAAACACACTGCCATGAACCTCTGTTTTGTTTTTGTCAAAATCACTGTAATATAATCACTGTACCTTTATATACATGCGACTTAATGCTGCTGCCCTCTTGTGGCTAAAGTGTAATTATGTTCTTGTTATTAGGGAGGATTTGAGAGTAAGGCTACGTTCACACTGCAGGCGAAAGCGCATCAAATCCGATTTTTTTGACCCTATGCGACCCATATCCGATCATGCTATGACAGTGTGAACGGCGTAAATCCGATATTTTCAAATCCGATCTGGGTCACTTTCGTATGTGGTACTGAATCCGATACATATCCGATGTTTTAGAAAGCGACTGCTGTTTGAACGGTCATGTCGCATTAAATCCGTCTTTTACGTCACCAACACAAGACAGACGCCAATTATCAGCGCCCGATAAGACATCGCAAACGCTTCCTGGCCATCCCGTGTAGATGTCAGTGAAACTGTTGGGAAGACAACGTTGGAGAAACGTGAACTTTTTATTTGTACTGTATAATCTGCAGATTCTGACAGAAATCTGCAGCTATCCTTTGAAGCACCGCTCCTCTAAAACAGCAATAAGGATCATTATTAGGTTATCTACATTATTATGTAAATAACAAAATAACTTAAAGCAAAAATTGGGAAACGTAAAGTCCGAAGTCTTTATATTAAGGGCCATCTGTCAAACAATATTGTTTGCTCTGGGTCTAAACAGAGCACGTTGTGTGTGACATCTTCTTTTGCGCATGCGGGCTGCTTTGAGCGTTCACACTAGAGCGCGTTTGCTGTCGCATTTTATTTGTAGTGTGAACGAGCAGATAGAAAAATCGGATTTGATCAAAGAATCGGAATTGAGCATTAAGACCTGCAGTGTGAACGTAGCCTAACATGCCAAGTGAGTCAGCACCTTCGCTTTAGCTTAAAAAATCCAAATTCTTACGTCATCAGTTATAGTTGCATGTATTCATTATCATAATTTAACCTTTAATATTGATGTCTTAAATTTATTTTGATTAAACTAGCAATAATTTTATGGTTGTATTAAATAAATACATCACTAATGAATTATTTATTTCAGTGATTAATTAAAAATGTATATAATTAATTAAAAAAAATATATTGATAATTAATTATCAGTTAATTTCATTTAAAATAATTCATTATGTATTTATGTACAATTCAAATTAGTTAATTACATATTTTGTTGGTTTGTTTTCTATTTTGATTATTTTACTGACACATTTAATGAATTATTTAATGATGTATTTATTTAATTCACGTTGCTACTCCTGGCCCTGCATCGCTGTTCATAAATACATTTTATTTGTCAGCTTCACCCATCAAAGTCAGGGGGCGGGGTTAATGCTGATCAAGTCAAAACCATTGCTTTGGTCTGGTGGGCGTTCTTTTAGTGGGCTTTTCTCAATACTAAGTAGGCCTACACACCAGGGTTTGGACATGTGTGGACCCAAACTATACTTTTACCCTTTTTTGTGTGTCACCAAATACACTTTAATATTTTCTAGACAAGAATGTAGTGACACAATCTTTAACCTCTTTTGGCTCCAAACAGAAGTGACAGACTTGAGCAGGGTTCATTTAAAGGCTGACAGAAGTGGAGTGGTGACGGGGAGATGTTTGACAGGACAGTGTTTCAGCCTCCACAGGTTCATGTTGTGCTCCATCAGTCAGTGAAGATGAAGTCAGTGCTGATGAGGCTGTAGAGTGTGTGAGGGATGTGAATGAGGATGATGAAGATCTGATGATAGCAGATAAAAACAGGCTGCAGAGACTTTGAGCCATACAGGGCACACAGTGTGTGTACAGAACAGCTGAAATCATTATGGAGGCCTCACTGGGATATGGAAGCATCACAGTACAGCTTCAGTGAAGCATTAAAGTCTCTGATATGAGATGAGAAATGAAGCAGCCAGAGCTTTTTCATGAGTGGAAACCCACTGTGACTGTGAGCTGCTGCTACAGCCTCCAGATTAGCCAGCAGCTCATCCTGCTCAACATTTCCTCACCAACTTTAATGGAAGTGTGATGTTTTCAGCTGGAGTGATGGTCAGGGTGGCCTCCCTCTCCTCTTCTTCTCCTCTTCCTCTTTCATTTGTAAAGCCACTTCTGCTGCTTTCATTCATTTGGAAGTCCTGTAGCTGAGTTTGGGAGAGACTAACAGCCTCGGCAGCAGAGGGGAGAAAGGCTGTAACACCACCACTTTACTCTGTTCTACCTGTCACATCATTTTATCAGGAAACAAATATGCTCATGTTTTTACTATGTTTGTCTTGAAGATGTAAGAAGATCACATGGTGCTTTTTATTATTGTGTTGGTTTGTTTGCTGTCTCTTGGATGGAGCCCAGCTGTGCGTGGCCCCTGGGCCTGTGGTCAGAGTGTGTGCTGGATAATCCGGCCCAGGATGAGGCCAAACTGACATGGGATGAAATGTCTGTCACATAATTGAGCTTAGTGTAGTTTCATTTCTGCACAATTTAAAAACAACCAAAACTTTGTTCTGTCTTTTCTATGTTATACTGTAGACTTTCTTTGATACTGTGTCCAAAAGGAGCAGCTTTTACTTTGAAGGGGAGGCGTCTCTGTTTCCTCTTCAGGTTGGATGATGGAAGCAAATGAGTGTGTGATGTTCTTTCAGTGTTGCACTTTGTAGACGCTCCCTGAGCACTGGTCTCACAGCCAGCTGCACATAGAGACCAGTGTTGTTAGTCCAGGTCAGAAGATGACTTGTTGGAATGAAAATGAGCTTGTAGTTTGTCTGCTTTAATAATGTGACTGGAAAAAGGTGTTGGACTTCAAATATGTCCATTTCTTTCACACTTCACCTTTAAAAGTGAAGCCTTGTGGTTCCTGGAAGGAAAAACACGACTTTTTCAAGTCTTTGTCCTGTTTTTATGATAAATGTACGACTTTAATGTGAAACATTCAGAGTTTTTTCTCTTGTTGTGTTTGTTTGAAGCTGCTTCCTGTTGGCTTCAGCTGTTTGGAGTTTCCATTTTCTAAACTTCTACATTCTGAACCTTCTTCAGCTCTGAACAGATGATGAAACACTGAATGATTTCAAGCTCACACTTTGTCTAATAAACTTACATCTTTCATTCTTTATACAGATTGGAGAGCTGTGGTTTGTCAGAGATCAGCTGTGATTATCTGGCAGCAGCACTGAAGTCCAACCCCTCCCATCTGAGACAGCTGGACCTGAGCTCCAACAACAAGCTGCAGGATTCAGGAGTGAAGCATCTGTGTGGTTTCCTGGAGAGTCCAGGATGTGGACTTGAAACTCTGGGGTCAGTCAGCATGTTTTAGTTGTGCTGAGATGAATATGATGTGAAAGTTGTGCTGACACTAAACTGCAGACATCAGGCTGATATTATACTGATCCACACTGAGGATCTTCATGGTAAAGTCTGTTTTCTTCTTCTCTGGTTTAGTCCATTGACTGCAGCAGAACAATGTTCACATTTCAAACAGTGAGACTCAACGTATGGCCCGCGGCCCACACGCGGCCTGCCCACCTTTCCTGATTCAGAGAGAGGGGACCCTGATTAACTGTGTAGTGTTCTTCCTCACAGTTCTAAGTATCAGACACAACAATGAATAATCCACAGCTGACTGTCTTTAGCAGGTCAAAGGTCACGGCACACAGCAGACAGTGGGAAATATTATAACTCTGATCATTTATCAGCACATATCCATATGTATAAAAACAAAGCTGACACTGTGAGACTTGATCAGAGGTGTGATCATCACAGCAGAGGCCTTTGTGTCAAAGTCACTGAGGATCAAACAGAAACACATGAAGCAGATTTTCCTGTTCTGGCTTTTTATAGCAGATAACCTTCAAAATATTCTGCAGTCCATCAAAAACTGAAGCAAACCATGAATCAACATGTGAACATGAGCTGATGCTGCTGAAGTGAAGCAAAGTTACAGAGGTTTGATTACAGACACAGCTGAGAGTTTGTAATCTGTCATCATTTTAAAAGGTTTACATTTCTTCAGTATATCCACATTTGCAGCTGGTACCTCAACCTCCACTTGTCCAACACAACTGCTGTCCACTGCCTCCATGACATTGTGATTTTGCTGTTGGTCTTCTGTCAGATCTTCATCAATCACTTCTGCACGGGGCACACCTTCAGACTCTGCAGCTGCATAACGAAAGCCTGTAAGATAAAATTAGACATAAGGTAAATGTACACCAATATTCCAATGACAGGTGTGTGATTCATCTGGAAGTTATGTGCGGATTAGTGTACAGTGATAGCAATTTAGTATGTTTTTAGAGGGGGGGGGGTTGTTTACCTCCGATGGGTGCTCTTTTTCGCTTCCGTTGCGTACGCCTTGAGTGCCGGTCCGAGTCTGATACAGGTATGTCGTCATGCCCCATGTGCAGTGTTGGTTCCCAGTCTGGATTTGTTACATCCATTTCATATGCTGGTTTGCCTGCAATAATGCCAAATCATAAGCTACTCAGTCGACATGATGTGGTTCTGCAGCATCACACATTAGCATGTTTTATCTCATTATCTATGACCTCAGCACGTTGAAAATCACACTAAAAGCCTTTCAAGAGTGATATGAATTAATTTAGAACTCACCGGAAAGAAAATGCCGTGAGCAAACCAACAAAAAGCTGGGGATTGCAGAGAACTCGATATCCGCTCGTCTCACCGCTGCAATCCAAGCCTGACGTCTTTGTTTAGTAATATCGGATACATGGGATCCCTCACGTTGCCTCCAGGACGGAAAACGATGAAAAGAGAGCCCGTTATCCAGCTTCTTGCCTTCACGATCGTGTGATCTAACGTTGCAACCGACAACACAACACGTACGATCCATAGCTGAAATGGTATCCTTTGGCTGGCCTACTGTCATGGCGGAAGGGGGCATGGCCCATCTCCCGTGACATCACGCTCCAAAGCCCTATAGGTGGGAAAATGTACCATGTCGACCAATCAAAAATGATATGGAAACATGACATTTGGTTGTTTAGCAAAAGGGGGAAGTTTTAGGAGTGACCGGCAAGAGAGAGCGAGTGAGCGAAAGAGAGAGAGAGTTTTGATACGTGAGAGATTTGTGACGTTTACCGTGTTTGGTCTCAAGTTAGTTTGTTGTCTTGTGTATTTAGTGTGTAGCTGTTGTTTTGTTTTGTGTGTCAGTTCTACTAGTGATCGTCACAGTTGCTGCCTTAAAGCCAACAAAGGCAGATTGCAGTGTAAACGCTGAGTGACACACCTGCTGTCAGACCTGCAGGTTTATCCCTGTGCTGTTCTCATATGTGTTAGAGTGACACAAACTATTGTTTGACACCTGATTGTTCTGTAAATAGTTTGAAATGATTATATGAAAAACGTCTGAGCCTTGGCTGCATTTTTTGGTAAATAGTACCATATAACTTTGTTGTTTGCAAAACGTGTGCGTATTTTTAAAAATGTACAATCTCTATTTGCATTTCAAGTTATGAAGATGATTCGTTAAACATGTGTGTGGTTTTTACAGTCAAAATATCACTTTCTATGTGTATTTTAAATTTTGTCTGAATTTAGATAAATTGTGCTGATACAGTTGGTCAAAATGAGAAAATAACAGATTGGCAAGATAAACTGTTTTTAAAGGTAAAATATAGAGGCCACATCAAAAGTAGTCAAGAAGGGTTAAAGGCTAAAAGCAAAGTTGTCACCAAGTACTGTTTATATTTGTGTGTATTGCTGCAGCTTTTTTGAGTATTAATTTGGTGCCTTTGTGTGAAATAATGGTATTGTGAGTGATCCATATAGTCACAAAGAATAGCCACTTGTTTCTGTGCTACCAAAGTTCCCCGGCTTTCATTCAAAATGTGTTTATCGTCAGCACCTGCACATTAAACTACTTAAACATTATAAATGTCTTCAAGCTCACACTGAGGCCTGTGGGGTACTATCAGCCACTGAGACAGTACACACATTTATATGTGTTTGTATATGAATATTTCATACTTTAAGACTGCCTGTTTATTTAAGGGAGATGAACAAAATACATTGGAATTGTACAAAATAATATCATGGATGATAAATTAAATAGATTTTAAGTAGATGCTTGTGCATTCTTAAAGTCTTATATGTTGAACTGAACTATGTGATCTGTTCAAAGCCTTAATCTTAATTTGAAGTGAAATGTGCATTTTGAGTTTATACACTATGTATATAAGGCGACCGTTTCCTTTTGCAGTATTTTTGTGTGGTGTACTTTTCTATGTCTTAACAAAAGGGGAACAAAGGTGTTTAAGTTCACCTAGGATGATGTGTTTTAATTTTCACATGGTCTTGCTTGAATTTGACCCTGACAAAGGCGTATGAACTCTGTCAGCTGTTTGGAGTTTCCATTTTCTAAACTTCTACATTCTGAACCTTCTTCAGCTCTGAACAGATGATGAAACACTGAATGATTTCAAGCTCACACTTTGTCTAATAAACTTACATCTTTCATTCTTTATACAGATTGATGGGCTGTGGTTTGTCAGAGATCAGCTGTGATTATCTGGCAGCAGCACTGAAGTCCAACCCCTCCCATCTGAGACAGCTGGACCTGAGCCTGAACAACAAGCTGCAGGATTCAGGAGTGAAGCATCTGTGTGGTTTCCTGGAGAGTCCAGGATGTGGACTTGAAACTCTGAGGTCAGTCAGCATGTTTTAGTTGTGCTGAGATGAATATGATGTGAAAGTTGTGCTGACACTAAACTGCAGACATCAGGCTGATATTATACTGATCCACACTGAGGATCTTCATGGTAAAGTCTGTTTTCTTCTTCTCTGGTTTAGTCCATTGACTGCAGCAGAACAATGTTCACATTTCAAACCTTCAAAGAAGAAGAAAAATCCTCCACTGGATAATTCACTGTGAAACTCTCCAACTCTTCATTCCACCTTAAAGTCTGTCTGACACTGAAATCCAAAGCAAAATGTGCGTTTGCTTTACAGACAGCAGTCCAACACAAACATACACACATCATCCAAAACACAGTCCAACATCCAAATCTCCTCCACTGCCAGCATGAATGATGGGAAAGAGAAGGAGGAACACTCTGACATTCAGGGTTAGAATGAGTTTCATGAAGCAGACTGTGAAGATCAAAGCTGCATTAGAAAGCTTACATGAATGAATGAGTGGACAGAAGTGGACAGAGATCATCTGAAGCACTTCAAAGGCTTTAAATCAGCACATTTCTCTTTATTCTTTATCAACTCTGTTAGTTTCTCTCAGTTTTCTGTGGAATGAAGCTAACAGCAGGCTAATAAGATGCTGACCAATAGGTTTCTATTAAAGGTTGTAATTTGTATATGAAAAAGTGCTTTGGCTCAGCAGGGATCAGCTTACAGGTAGAATACAGCTGCTGGATGGGATTAGCATGTCATAGCTATCTACCAAACTGCTAACTGGGGGATTTCAGGCCATCTATGGATCATTTTTGCTAACTGTTTATTCAGCTTAGGCTCACAGGGCTGCAGCCTGTGCCCTAGCTGTCATAGGGCAAGAGGCGTGGTCCACCTGCACAGGTGAGCAGTCCATCACAGGGCCAACAGAGAGAGACAGAGAAGCACTCTCTCACATCCACACCTACAGCCAATTTAGAAGCACCAATGAACCTAAGCAGCATTTCATTGGACTGTGGGAGAACATCCAACCTCCACAGAAAGGCCAACAAGCTTCAACCTACAACCTTCTTGCTTTAAGGCACTAGTGCGAACCACTTTTCCCCATTTCAGCCCAAATCCTGCATCTTCCTGTTTCTGACTCCAGGCCAGCTCCACTAACACTTTCTCATCAGACACTGCCACCTAGTGGAGGAAGTCTTAGTCCCATTTGAAGCTTCAGATTACAGTTAGTTCCTTTACAAAGAGGTGGAGGTGGTGGGGCCACAGCACCATCATCACTGAGTGCCATAGGACACTTAACCTTTGTTTCCATATGCTGGGAACTTCCTGTTGTTCCAAGGAGGACTGGAAAATGTGTGAAAATCTCCCAGTCAGTTCCTCACAGCACACTTCAATCATTTCCCTCCCACAGCATCAGGACCAGGGCTTTTCTCTCTGTGGTCCCACTAAGAGATTTCCACACAAACACCTCATCAGTGGGACTCTCAGAGCTACCAGCCCTTTGCTACAATCACAAAGCTCTTCATTGAAATCAATGATATCAAAGCTGGAATCAAATGAGTCCAAGTCTTCTGCTGATTCAGCATCACATTCATCTTTGCTCCTTGTCCTGCATCCCCACCATGGACTTCATTCCTTTCCAAGCCAGCCTTGAGTGTCCTTTATTCAGCTCATCCTCTGCTTTACTTTTACACCTGATTTTAGCTGCTTTATCTCTCTTTCAACAAGTTTCTGTGCCTCAATCTTTTTCTTCTCTCCCTCATAACAAGACAGCTTCTTCTGCCTGAGAACATGTTGGAGTGATTTACTAATCCAGGGCTGCTTATTGGGGAAAATACTTCCTGTTTCCAAAGTAATCCCCATTTTTCCCAGAAAGAAATGTAAGTAGAAATCACAGAGGGAGGGACTGCAGAGGTCAATGATGAACATGAGGTCAGACAGATTGAAACAGCATCCAGGAAACCAGACAGACCAGAAACAACAATCAGACAAGAAGACATCTTTAAAGCCTCACCAGGAAGAGACGAACCAATCAGAACAGTGCTGACAAAGGGAGTGGCTGGCATTGGGAAAACAGTCTTAACACAGAAATACAGCCTGGACTGGGCTGAAGACAAAGCCAACCAGGACATCCAGTTCATATTTCCATTCACTTTCAGAGAGCTGAATGTGCTGAAAGAGGAAAAGTTCAGCTTGGTGGAACTTGTTCATCACTTCTTTAATCAAACTAACGAATCAGGAATCTGCAGGCTTGAAGACTTCCAGGTTGTGTTCATACTTGATGGTCTGGATGAGTGTCGACTTAATTTGGACTTCAACAAAACTAAAATCCTGACTGAAACAAGAAAGTCCACCTCATTGGATGAGCTGCTGACAAACCTCATCAGAGGGAACCTGCTCCCTTCTGCTCGCCTTTGGATAACAACACGACCTGCAGCAGCCAATCAGATCCCTCCTCAGTGTGTCGACATGGTGACAGAGGTCAGAGGGTTCACTGAACCACAGAAGGAGGAGTACTTCAGGAAGAGATTCAGAGATAAGAAGCAGGCCAGCAGGATCATCTCCCACATCAAGAAAGCTCGAAGCCTCCACATCATGTGTCACATCCCAGTCTTCTGCTGGATCACTGCTACAGTTCTGGAGGATGTGCTGGAAACCAGAGAGGGAGGAGAGCTGCCCAACACCCTGACTGAGATGTACATCCACTTCCTGGTGGTTCAGGCCAAAGTGAAGAAGGTCAAATATGATGGAGGAGCTGAGACAGATCCACACTGGAGTCCAGAGAGCAGGAAGATGATTGAGTCACTGGGAAAACTGGCTTTTGATCAGCTGCAGAAAGGAAACCTGATCTTCTATGAACCAGACCTGACAGAGTGTGGCATCGATATCAGAGCAGCCTCAGTGTACTCAGGAGTGTTCACACAGATCTTTAAAGAGGAGAAACAACTGTACCAGAACAAGGTGTTCTGCTTTGTTCATCTCAGTGTTCAGGAGTTTCTGGCTGCTCTTCATGTCCACCTGACCTTCATCAACTCTGGACTCAATCTGCTGGAAGAACAACAAACAAGCTCTCAGACAGAGAAATACTTCTACCAGTGTGCTGTGGACAAGGCCTTACAGAGCCCCAATGGACACCTGGACTTGTTCCTTCGTTTTCTCTTGGGTCTGAAGACTAATCAAACTCGTTTGCAAGGCCTCATGACACAGACAGGAAGTAGCTCAAAGACCAATCAAGAAGCAGTTCAGTACATCAAGGAGAAGCTCAGTGAGAATCTGTCTGCAGAGAAAAGCATCAATCTGTTTCACTGTCTGAATGAACTGAATGATCGTTCTCTACTGGAGGAGATCCAACAGTCCCTGAGTTCAGGACGTCTCTCCACAGATAAACTGTCTCCTGCTCAGTGGTCAGCTCTGGTCTTCATCTTACTGTCATCAGAAAAAGATCTGGATGTGTTTGACCTGAAGAAATACTTTGCTTCAGAGGAGGCTCTTCTGAGGCTGCTGCCAGTGGTCAAAGCCTCTAAAAAAGTTCTGTAAGTTATAAAGTTTTTATTATTTAATTTGGTTGGTATGTTATGAAAAACACACTGCCATGAACCTCTGTTTTGTTTTTGTCAAAATCACTGTAATATAATCACTGTACCTTTATATACATGCGACTTAATGCTGCTGCCCTCTTGTGGCTAAAGTGTAATTATGTTCTTGTTATTAGGGAGGATTTGAGAGTAAGGCTACGTTCACACTGCAGGCGAAAGCGCATCAAATCCGATTTTTTTGACCCTATGCGACCCATATCCGATCATGCTATGACAGTGTGAACGGCGTAAATCCGATATTTTCAAATCCGATCTGGGTCACTTTCGTATGTGGTACTGAATCCGATACATATCCGATGTTTTAGAAAGCGACTGCTGTTTGAACGGTCATGTCGCATTAAATCCGTCTTTTACGTCACCAACACAAGACAGACGCCAATTATCAGCGCCCGATAAGACATCGCAAACGCTTCCTGGCCATCCCGTGTAGATGTCAGTGAAACTGTTGGGAAGACAACGTTGGAGAAACGTGAACTTTTTATTTGTACTGTATAATCTGCAGATTCTGACAGAAATCTGCAGCTATCCTTTGAAGCACCGCTCCTCTAAAACAGCAATAAGGATCATTATTAGGTTATCTACATTATTATGTAAATAACAAAATAACTTAAAGCAAAAATTGGGAAACGTAAAGTCCGAAGTCTTTATATTAAGGGTCATCTGTCAAACAATATTGTTTGCTCTGGGTCTAAACAGAGCACGTTGTGTGTGACATCTTCTTTTGCGCATGCGGGCTGCTTTGAGCGTTCACACTAGAGCGCGTTTGCTGTCGCATTTTATTTGTAGTGTGAACGAGCAGATAGAAAAATCGGATTTGATCAAAGAATCGGAATTGAGCATTAAGACCTGCAGTGTGAACGTAGCCTAACATGCCAAGTGAGTCAGCACCTTCGCTTTAGCTTAAAAAATCCAAATTCTTACGTCATCAGTTATAGTTGCATGTATTCATTATCATAATTTAACCTTTAATATTGATGTCTTAAATTTATTTTGATTAAACTAGCAATAATTTTATGGTTGTATTAAATAAATACATCACTAATGAATTATTTATTTCAGTGATTAATTAAAAATGTATATAATTAATTAAAAAAAATATATTGATAATTAATTATCAGTTAATTTCATTTAAAATAATTCATTATGTATTTATGTACAATTCAAATTAGTTAATTACATATTTTGTTGGTTTGTTTTCTATTTTGATTATTTTACTGACACATTTAATGAATTATTTAATGATGTATTTATTTAATTCACGTTGCTACTCCTGGCCCTGCATCGCTGTTCATAAATACATTTTATTTGTCAGCTTCACCCATCAAAGTCAGGGGGCGGGGTTAATGCTGATCAAGTCAAAACCATTGCTTTGGTCTGGTGGGCGTTCTTTTAGTGGGCTTTTCTCAATACTAAGTAGGCCTACACACCAGGGTTTGGACACGTGTGGACCCAAACTATACTTTTACCCTTTTTTGTGTGTCACCAAATACACTTTAATATTTTCTAGACAAGAATGTAGTGACACAATCTTTAACCTCTTTTGGCTCCAAACAGAAGTGACAGACTTGAGCAGGGTTCATTTAAAGGCTGACAGAAGTGGAGTGGTGACGGGGAGATGTTTGACAGGACAGTGTTTCAGCCTCCACAGGTTCATGTTGTGCTCCATCAGTCAGTGAAGATGAAGTCAGTGCTGATGAGGCTGTAGAGTGTGTGAGGGATGTGAATGAGGATGATGAAGATCTGATGATAGCAGATAAAAACAGGCTGCAGAGACTTTGAGCCATACAGGGCACACAGTGTGTGTACAGAACAGCTGAAATCATTATGGAGGCCTCACTGGGATATGGAAGCATCACAGTACAGCTTCAGTGAAGCATTAAAGTCTCTGATATGAGATGAGAAATGAAGCAGCCAGAGCTTTTTCATGAGTGGAAACCCACTGTGACTGTGAGCTGCTGCTACAGCCTCCAGATTAGCCAGCAGCTCATCCTGCTCAACATTTCCTCACCAACTTTAATGGAAGTGTGATGTTTTCAGCTGGAGTGATGGTCAGGGTGGCCTCCCTCTCCTCTTCTTCTCCTCTTCCTCTTTCATTTGTAAAGCCACTTCTGCTGCTTTCATTCATTTGGAAGTCCTGTAGCTGAGTTTGGGAGAGACTAACAGCCTCGGCAGCAGAGGGGAGAAAGGCTGTAACACCACCACTTTACTCTGTTCTACCTGTCACATCATTTTATCAGGAAACAAATGTGCTCATGTTTTTACTATGTTTGTCTTGAAGATGTAAGAAGATCACATGGTGCTTTTTATTATTGTGTTGGTTTGTTTGCTGTCTCTTGGATGGAGCCCAGCTGTGCGTGGCCCCTGGGCCTGTGGTCAGAGTGTGTGCTGGATAATCCGGCCCAGGATGAGGCCAAACTGACATGGGATGAAATGTCTGTCACATAATTGAGCTTAGTGTAGTTTCATTTCTGCACAATTTAAAACAACCAAAACTTTGTTCTGTCTTTTCTATGTTATACTGTAGACTTTCTCTGATACTGTGTCCAAAAGGAGCAGCTTTTACTTTGAAGGGGAGGCGTCTCTGTTTCCTCTTCAGGTTGGATGATGGAAGCAAATGAGTGTGTGATGTTCTTTCAGTGTTGCACTTTGTAGACGCTCCCTGAGCACTGGTCTCACAGCCAGCTGCACATAGAGACCAGTGTTGTTAGTCCAGGTCAGAAGATGACTTGTTGGAATGAAAATGAGCTTGTAGTTTGTCTGCTTTAATAATGTGACTGGAAAAAGGTGTTGGATTTCAAATATGTCCATTTCTTTCACACTTCACCTTTAAAAGTGAAGCCTTGTGGTTCCTGGAAGGAAAAACACGACTTTTTCAAGTCTTTGTCCTGTTTTTATGAGAAATGTACGACTTTAATGTGAAACATTCAGAGTTTTTTCTCTTGTTGTGTTTGTTTGAAGCTGCTTCCTGTTGGCTTCAGCTGTTTGGAGTTTCCATTTTCTAAACTTCTACATTCTGAACCTTCTTCAGCTCTGAACAGATGATGAAACACTGAATGATTTCAAGCTCACACTTTGTCTAATAAACTTACATCTTTCATTCTTTATACAGATTGATGGACTGTGGTTTGTCAGAGATCAGCTGTGATTATCTGGCAGCAGCACTGAAGTCCAACCCCTCCCATCTGAGACAGCTGGACCTGAGCTCCAACAACAAGCTGCAGGATTCAGGAGTGAAGCATCTGTGTGGTTTCCTGGAGAGTCCAGGATGTGGACTTGAAACTCTGAGGTCAGTCAGCATGTTTTAGTTGTGCTGAGATGAATATGATGTGAAAGTTGTGCTGACACTAAACTGCAGACATCAGGCTGATATTATACTGATCCACACTGAGGATCTTCATGGTAAAGTCTGTTTTCTTCTTCTCTGGTTTAGTCCATTGACTGCAGCAGAACAATGTTCACATTTCAAACAGTGAGACTCAACGTATGGCCCGCGGCCCACACGCGGCCTGCCCACCTTTCCTGATTCAGAGAGAGGGGACCCTGATTAACTGTGTAGTGTTCTTCCTCACAGTTCTAAGTATCAGACACAACAATGAATAATCCACAGCTGACTGTCTTTAGCAGGTCAAAGGTCACGGCACACAGCAGACAGTGGGAAATATTATAACTCTGATCATTTATCAGCACATATCCATATGTATAAAAACAAAGCTGACACTGTGAGACTTGATCAGAGGTGTGATCATCACAGCAGAGGCCTTTGTGTCAAAGTCACTGAGGATCAAACAGAAACACATGAAGCAGATTTTCCTGTTCTGGCTTTTTATAGCAGATAACCTTCAAAATATTCTGCAGTCCATCAAAAACTGAAGCAAACCATGAATCAACATGTGAACATGAGCTGATGCTGCTGAAGTGAAGCAAAGTTACAGAGGTTTGATTACAGACACAGCTGAGAGTTTGTAATCTGTCATCATTTTAAAAGGTTTACATTTCTTCAGTATATCCACATTTGCAGCTGGTACCTCAACCTCCACTTGTCCAACACAACTGCTGTCCACTGCCTCCATGACATTGTGATTTTGCTGTTGGTCTTCTGTCAGATCTTCATCAATCACTTCTGCACGGGGCACACCTTCAGACTCTGCAGCTGCATAACGAAAGCCTGTAAGATAAAATTAGACATAAGGTAAATGTACACCAATATTCCAATGACAGGTGTGTGATTCATCTGGAAGTTATGTGCGGATTAGTGTACAGTGATAGCAATTTAGTATGTTTTTAGAGGGGGGGGGGTTGTTTACCTCCGATGGGTGCTCTTTTTCGCTTCCGTTGCGTACGCCTTGAGTGCCGGTCCGAGTCTGATACAGGTATGTCGTCATGCCCCATGTGCAGTGTTGGTTCCCAGTCTGGATTTGTTACATCCATTTCATATGCTGGTTTGCCTGCAATAATGCCAAATCATAAGCTACTCAGTCGACATGATGTGGTTCTGCAGCATCACACATTAGCATGTTTTATCTCATTATCTATGACCGCAGCACGTTGAAAATAACACTAAAAGCCTTTCAAGAGTGATATGAATTAATTTAGAACTCACCGGAAAGAAAACGCCGTGAGCAAACCAACAAAAAGCTGGGGATTGCAGAGAACTCGATATCCGCTCGTCTCACCGCTGCAATCCAAGCCTGACGTCTTTGTTTAGTAATATCGGATACATGGGATCCCTCACGTTGCCTCCAGGATGGAAAACGATGAAAAGAGAGCCCGTTATCCAGCTTCTTGCCTTCACGATCGTGTGATCTAACGTTGCAACCGACAACACAACACGTACGATCCATAGCTGAAATGGTATCCTTTGGCTGGCCTACTGTCATGGCGGAAGGGGGCGTGGCCCATCTCCCGTGACATCACGCTCCAAAGCCCTATAGGTGGGAAAATGTACCATGTCGACCAATCAAAAATGATATGGAAACATGACATTTGGTTGTTTAGCAAAAGGGGGAAGTTTTAGGAGTGACCGGCAAGAGAGAGCGAGTGAGCGAAAGAGAGAGAGAGTTTTGATACGTGAGAGATTTGTGACGTTTACCGTGTTTGGTCTCAAGTTAGTTTGTTGTCTTGTGTATTTAGTGTGTAGCTGTTGTTTTGTTTTGTGTGTCAGTTCTACTAGTGATCGTCACAGTTGCTGCCTTAAAGCCAACAAAGGCAGATTGCAGTGTAAACGCTGAGTGACACACCTGCTGTCAGACCTGCAGGTTTATCCCTGTGCTGTTCTCATATGTGTTAGAGTGACACAAACTATTGTTTGACACCTGATTGTTCTGTAAATAGTTTGAAATGATTATATGAAAAACGTCTGAGCCTTGGCTGCATTTTTTGGTAAATAGTACCATATAACTTTGTTGTTTGCAAAACGTGTGCGTATTTTTAAAAATGTACAATCTCTATTTGCATTTCAAGTTATGAAGATGATTCGTTAAACATGTGTGTGGTTTTTACAGTCAAAATATCACTTTCTACTTGTATTTTAAATTTTGTCTGAATTTAGATAAATTGTGCTGATACAGTTGGTCAAAATGAGAAAATAACAGATTGGCAAGATAAACTGTTTTTAAAGGTAAAATATAGAGGCCACATCAAAAGTAGTCAAGAAGGGTTAAAGGCTAAAAGCAAAGTTGTCACCAAGTACTGTTTATGTTTGTGTGTATTGCTGCAGCTTTTTTGAGTATTAATTTGGTGCCTTTGTGTGAAATAATGGTATTGTGAGTGATCCATATAGTCACAAAGAATAGCCACTTGTTTCTGTGCTACCAAAGTTCCCCGGCTTTCATTCAAAATGTGTTTATCGTCAGCACCTGCACATTAAACTACTTAAACATTATAAATGTCTTCAAGCTCACACTGAGGCCTGTGGGGTACTATCAGCCACTGAGACAGTACACACATTTATATGTGTTTGTATATGAATATTTCATACTTTAAGACTGCCTGTTTATTTAAGGGAGATGAACAAAATACATTGGAATTGTACAAAATAATATCATGGATGATCAATTAAATAGATTTTAAGTAGATGCTTGTGCATTCTTAAAGTCTTATATGTTGAACTGAACTATGTGATCTGTTCAAAGCCTTAATCTTAATTTGAAGTGAAATGTGCATTTTGAGTTTATACACTATGTATATAAGGCGACCGTTTCCTTTTGCAGTATTTTTGTGTGGTGTACTTTTCTATGTCTTAACAAAGGGGGAACAAAGGTGTTTAAGTTCACCTAGGATGATGTGTTTTAATTTTCACATGGTCTTGCTTGAATTTGACCCTGACAAAGGCGTATGAACTCTGTCAGCTGTTTGGAGTTTCCATTTTCTAAACTTCTACATTCTGAACCTTCTTCAGCTCTGAACAGATGATGAAACACTGAATGATTTCAAGCTCACACTTTGTCTAATAAACTTACATCTTTCATTCTTTATACAGATTGATGGACTGTGGTTTGTCAGAGATCAGCTGTGATTATCTGGCAGCAGCACTGAAGTCCAACCCCTCCCATCTGAGACAGCTGGACCTGAGCTCCAACAACAAGCTGCATGATTCAGGAGTGAAGCATCTGTGTGGTTTCCTGGAGAGTCCAGGATGTGGACTTGAAACTCTGAGGTCAGTCAGCATGTTTTAGTTGTGCTGAGATGAATATGATGTGAAAGTTGTGCTGACACTAAACTGCAGACATCAGGCTGATATTATACTGATCCACACTGAGGATCTTCATGGTAAAGTCTGTTTTCTTCTTCTCTGGTTTAGTCCATTGACTGCAGCAGAACAATGTTCACATTTCAAACAGTGAGACTCAACGTATGGCCCGCGGCCCACACGCGGCCTGCCCACCTTTCCTGATTCAGAGAGAGGGGACCCTGATTAACTGTGTAGTGTTCTTCCTCACAGTTCTAAGTATCAGACACAACAATGAATAATCCACAGCTGACTGTCTTTAGCAGGTCAAAGGTCACGGCACACAGCAGACAGTGGGAAATATTATAACTCTGATCATTTATCAGCACATATCCATATGTATAAAAACAAAGCTGACACTGTGAGACTTGATCAGAGGTGTGATCATCACAGCAGAGGCCTTTGTGTCAAAGTCACTGAGGATCAAACAGAAACACATGAAGCAGATTTTCCTGTTCTGGCTTTTTATAGCAGATAACCTTCAAAATATTCTGCAGTCCATCAAAAACTGAAGCAAACCATGAATCAACATGTGAACATGAGCTGATGCTGCTGAAGTGAAGCAAAGTTACAGAGGTTTGATTACAGACACAGCTGAGAGTTTGTAATCTGTCATCATTTTAAAAGGTTTACATTTCTTCAGTATATCCACATTTGCAGCTGGTACCTCAACCTCCACTTGTCCAACACAACTGCTGTCCACTGCCTCCATGACATTGTGATTTTGCTGTTGGTCTTCTGTCAGATCTTCATCAATCACTTCTGCACGGGGCACACCTTCAGACTCTGCAGCTGCATAACGAAAGCCTGTAAGATAAAATTAGACATAAGGTAAATGTACACCAATATTCCAATGACAGGTGTGTGATTCATCTGGAAGTTATGTGCGGATTAGTGTACAGTGATAGCAATTTAGTATGTTTTTAGAGGGGGGGGGGTTGTTTACCTCCGATGGGTGCTCTTTTTCGCTTCCGTTGCGTACGCCTTGAGTGCCGGTCCGAGTCTGATACAGGTATGTCGTCATGCCCCATGTGCAGTGTTGGTTCCCAGTCTGGATTTGTTACATCCATTTCATATGCTGGTTTGCCTGCAATAATGCCAAATCATAAGCTACTCAGTCGACATGATGTGGTTCTGCAGCATCACACATTAGCATGTTTTATCTCATTATCTATGACCGCAGCACGTTGAAAATAACACTAAAAGCCTTTCAAGAGTGATATGAATTAATTTAGAACTCACCGGAAAGAAAACGCCGTGAGCAAACCAACAAAAAGCTGGGGATTGCAGAGAACTCGATATCCGCTCGTCTCACCGCTGCAATCCAAGCCTGACGTCTTTGTTTAGTAATATCGGATACATGGGATCCCTCACGTTGCCTCCAGGATGGAAAACGATGAAAAGAGAGCCCGTTATCCAGCTTCTTGCCTTCACGATCGTGTGATCTAACGTTGCAACCGACAACACAACACGTACGATCCATAGCTGAAATGGTATCCTTTGGCTGGCCTACTGTCATGGCGGAAGGGGGCGTGGCCCATCTCCCGTGACATCACGCTCCAAAGCCCTATAGGTGGGAAAATGTACCATGTCGACCAATCAAAAATGATATGGAAACATGACATTTGGTTGTTTAGCAAAAGGGGGAAGTTTTAGGAGTGACCGGCAAGAGAGAGCGAGTGAGCGAAAGAGAGAGAGAGTTTTGATACGTGAGAGATTTGTGACGTTTACCGTGTTTGGTCTCAAGTTAGTTTGTTGTCTTGTGTATTTAGTGTGTAGCTGTTGTTTTGTTTTGTGTGTCAGTTCTACTAGTGATCGTCACAGTTGCTGCCTTAAAGCCAACAAAGGCAGATTGCAGTGTAAACGCTGAGTGACACACCTGCTGTCAGACCTGCAGGTTTATCCCTGTGCTGTTCTCATATGTGTTAGAGTGACACAAACTATTGTTTGACACCTGATTGTTCTGTAAATAGTTTGAAATGATTATATGAAAAACGTCTGAGCCTTGGCTGCATTTTTTGGTAAATAGTACCATATAACTTTGTTGTTTGCAAAACGTGTGCGTATTTTTAAAAATGTACAATCTCTATTTGCATTTCAAGTTATGAAGATGATTCGTTAAACATGTGTGTGGTTTTTACAGTCAAAATATCACTTTCTACTTGTATTTTAAATTTTGTCTGAATTTAGATAAATTGTGCTGATACAGTTGGTCAAAATGAGAAAATAACAGATTGGCAAGATAAACTGTTTTTAAAGGTAAAATATAGAGGCCACATCAAAAGTAGTCAAGAAGGGTTAAAGGCTAAAAGCAAAGTTGTCACCAAGTACTGTTTATGTTTGTGTGTATTGCTGCAGCTTTTTTGAGTATTAATTTGGTGCCTTTGTGTGAAATAATGGTATTGTGAGTGATCCATATAGTCACAAAGAATAGCCACTTGTTTCTGTGCTACCAAAGTTCCCCGGCTTTCATTCAAAATGTGTTTATCGTCAGCACCTGCACATTAAACTACTTAAACATTATAAATGTCTTCAAGCTCACACTGAGGCCTGTGGGGTACTATCAGCCACTGAGACAGTACACACATTTATATGTGTTTGTATATGAATATTTCATACTTTAAGACTGCCTGTTTATTTAAGGGAGATGAACAAAATACATTGGAATTGTACAAAATAATATCATGGATGATCAATTAAATAGATTTTAAGTAGATGCTTGTGCATTCTTAAAGTCTTATATGTTGAACTGAACTATGTGATCTGTTCAAAGCCTTAATCTTAATTTGAAGTGAAATGTGCATTTTGAGTTTATACACTATGTATATAAGGCGACCGTTTCCTTTTGCAGTATTTTTGTGTGGTGTACTTTTCTATGTCTTAACAAAGGGGGAACAAAGGTGTTTAAGTTCACCTAGGATGATGTGTTTTAATTTTCACATGGTCTTGCTTGAATTTGACCCTGACAAAGGCGTATGAACTCTGTCAGCTGTTTGGAGTTTCCATTTTCTAAACTTCTACATTCTGAACCTTCTTCAGCTCTGAACAGATGATGAAACACTGAATGATTTCAAGC
This sequence comes from Mchenga conophoros, assembly GCF_057382185.1. Classification (NCBI taxonomy): domain Eukaryota; kingdom Metazoa; phylum Chordata; class Actinopteri; order Cichliformes; family Cichlidae; genus Mchenga; species Mchenga conophoros. Next base: position 21,218,851 of record NC_140528.1, on the reverse strand, counting down.
TCACACTTTGTCTAATAAACTTACATCTTTCATTCTTTATACAGATTGATGGGCTGTGGTTTGTCAGAGATCAGCTGTGATTATCTGGCAGCAGCACTGAAGTCCAACCCCTCCCATCTGAGACAGCTGGACCTGAGCCTGAACAACAAGCTGCAGGATTCAGGAGTGAAGCATCTGTGTGGTTTCCTGGAGAGTCCAGGATGTGGACTTGAAACTCTGAGGTCAGTCAGCATGTTTTAGTTGTGCTGAGATGAATATGATGTGAAAGTTGTGCTGACACTAAACTGCAGACATCAGGCTGATATTATACTGATCCACACTGAGGATCTTCATGGTAAAGTCTGTTTTCTTCTTCTCTGGTTTAGTCCATTGACTGCAGCAGAACAATGTTCACATTTCAAACCTTCAAAGAAGAAGAAAAATCCTCCACTGGATAATTCACTGTGAAACTCTCCAACTCTTCATTCCACCTTAAAGTCTGTCTGACACTGAAATCCAAAGCAAAATGTGCGTTTGCTTTACAGACAGCAGTCCAACACAAACATACACACATCATCCAAAACACAGTCCAACATCCAAATCTCCTCCACTGCCAGCATGAATGATGGGAAAGAGAAGGAGGAACACTCTGACATTCAGGGTTAGAATGAGTTTCATGAAGCAGACTGTGAAGATCAAAGCTGCATTAGAAAGCTTACATGAATGAATGAGTGGACAGAAGTGGACAGAGATCATCTGAAGCACTTCAAAGGCTTTAAATCAGCACATTTCTCTTTATTCTTTATCAACTCTGTTAGTTTCTCTCAGTTTTCTGTGGAATGAAGCTAACAGCAGGCTAATAAGATGCTGACCAATAGGTTTCTATTAAAGGTTGTAATTTGTATATGAAAAAGTGCTTTGGCTCAGCAGGGATCAGCTTACAGGTAGAATACAGCTGCTGGATGGGATTAGCATGTCATAGCTATCTACCAAACTGCTAACTGGGGGATTTCAGGCCATCTATGGATCATTTTTGCTAACTGTTTATTCAGCTTAGGCTCACAGGGCTGCAGCCTGTGCCCTAGCTGTCATAGGGCAAGAGGCGTGGTCCACCTGCACAGGTGAGCAGTCCATCACAGGGCCAACAGAGAGAGACAGAGAAGCACTCTCTCACATCCACACCTACAGCCAATTTAGAAGCACCAATGAACCTAAGCAGCATTTCATTGGACTGTGGGAGAACATCCAACCTCCACAGAAAGGCCAACAAGCTTCAACCTACAACCTTCTTGCTTTAAGGCACTAGTGCGAACCACTTTTCCCCATTTCAGCCCAAATCCTGCATCTTCCTGTTTTTGACTCCAGGCCAGCTCCACTAACACTTTCTCATCAGACACTGCCACCTAGTGGAGGAAGTCTTAGTCCCATTTGAAGCTTCAGATTACAGTTAGTTCCTTTACAAAGAGGTGGAGGTGGTGGGGCCACAGCACCATCATCACTGAGTGCCATAGGACACTTAACCTTTGTTTCCATATGCTGGGAACTTCCTGTTGTTCCAAGGAGGACTGGAAAATGTGTGAAAATCTCCCAGTCAGTTCCTCACAGCACACTTCAATCATTTCCCTCCCACAGCATCAGGACCAGGGCTTTTCTCTCTGTGGTCCCACTAAGAGATTTCCAGACAAACACCTCATCAGTGGGACTCTCAGAGCTACCAGCCCTTTGCTACAATCACAAAGCTCTTCATTGAAATCAATGATATCAAAGCTGGAATCAAATGAGTCCAAGTCTTCTGCTGATTCAGCATCACATTCATCTTTGCTCCTTGTCCTGCATCCCCACCATGGACTTCATTCCTTTCCAAGCCAGCCTTGAGTGTCCTTTATTCAGCTCATCCTCTGCTTTACTTTTACACCTGATTTTAGCTGCTTTATCTCTCTTTCAACAAGTTTCTGTGCCTCAATCTTTTTCTTCTCTCCCTCATAACAAGACAGCTTCTTCTGCCTGAGAACATGTTGGAGTGATTTACTAATCCAGGGCTGCTTATTGGGGAAAATACTTCCTGTTTCCAAAGTAATCCCCATTTTTCCCAGAAAGAAATGTAAGTAGAAATCGATGATCTCAGTGAGAACACGAGCCTTTAAAAAGTCCCAGTGGGTGCAGTCAAAGCAGTCCCTCAGTCCCAGTATATAGTCTTTGGTCCAGACTGGAACAACTGTGTGCCCAGTTTGAGCTCTCTTCAGTGCTGTGACCTGACAGACCCAGAGGGGCCATCACATCACATTTAGAAGCTCCCCTAATGGAGCCACAACACATGTCCAACACTTAGTCTGTCTTGTTGGACCAACTGGAAGAAATGATTCAAGGACTTAGTCACAGAACAGAGATTCAAATCTCCAAAATCCAACTGGCTGCATCAGGACATATAGTCTGAAACTCTGCACAGTTTCCTGTTTGAAGCTGCTTCCTGTTGGCTTCAGCTGTTTGGAGTTTCCATTTTCTAAACTTCTACATTCTGAACCTTCTTCAGCTCTGAACAGATGATGAAACAATGAATGATTTCAAGCTCACACTTTGTCTAATAAACTTACATCTTTCATTCTTTATACAGATTGTGGGGCTGTGGTTTGTCAAAGATCAGCTGTGATTATCTGGCAGCAGCACTGAAGTCCAACCCCTCCCATCTGAGACAGCTGCACCTGTACGTAAACAACCTGAAGGATCCAGATGTGAAGCAGCTGTCTGATCTTCAGCAGAGTCCAGACTACAGACTGGAGACTCTGAGGTCAGTAGAGTGATGGAGTGAGTGGGTGGTGCTGTCAGCAGTATTGTACTAAACACAGTCAGTATGAAACAAAGATCCAGTGTTTCCTGTAAAGCTGCAGCTTCTCAGTGAAGCTGTGAGAGGAGAATGGTGACAGGCTTCAGGATTGGACACAAACACTTCCTGTTTCTGACCTTTATGGTCACCATGGTAACGGCTGACACGCTCTGATCAAACACTGTCAACAGCCAATCAGCTCTCTGAACAAAGCAGCACGCAGACCAATGACTGCATTCATTTCCAAGTTTAAAGCAGTGAAGAACACAGTCTGTAGGTGAGGAAGAATTTAGTGAGAGCAGATGTTTGGATGGAATTCCTCCAGTTAACAGCTGGAACCGTCCATCTGGATTGTTGGGCTTGTTGTTGGGGTTCCTACAGAGCTCAGAGTGGACACACCAAGGTTCTTCTAATGAATGAAAGTCCAAACTCAAACTAGGAGGGAAAAACATTTTCATCAACTTCAATAAAAATCCAAAGATTAGAAAAAGTGAAGCAACAATGAGTCCTAGTACAGTCCCAGCACTGAAGTCCCTGCTGCTCTTTATACTGGATGTGCTGCATCACTGACTGACAGCTGATGAAGAGTCTCTGGAAACACTCGTTTATCTCCTCTGCTCTTCCTTCTTCTCTCTGCAGGTGGAGGTGGTGATGGTAAACAGGACGGTGTGTGTGCTGAGAGAGGAGGAGCTGTGTCCTGATGATCCAGAGAGGTTGAAGCAGCAGCAGCTTGTGTGTAGAGACGCTCTGACTGGGCCATGTTACTGGGAGGTGGAGAGGAGAGCTTCATCCAGCAGTGACTGACAGAGGAATGAGAAGAAGTGCAGATGACTGTCAGTGCTGCAGAGTGAACTGCTCTGAGAACAGCTCCACTGTCAGACACAATGTAGAGTCCAGCATCATCCCTGTGTGTCCCTCTGGATCTGACAGAGGATCATCAGTGTATCTGGACTGCTCTGCTGCTGCTCTGTCCTTCTACAGTCTCTGCACAGTCTCTGTCTGACTCTGGCTTCAGACCCTCCTGGATCAAACTCACCTGGAAAGACTTTCAAACATCACTCAATAGATTTGAATACAGAATATATTTGATATATACTGTAGATGTACTGTAGAGTTGCAGTTTGTCACTTGTAAATACAGTCTGTGAGCAGCTGTGAGCTGAAAGATCTTTCTAGAAACACAAAATGTTTTCACTCTTCTGTTGCTTTTTCATATATTTCCACAACATTAATATTGATCCCACCTGTCTCACCTGTTTCATGCTTTTATACATAATAACAGGACACGTGTGATCTGAGCGCTGCTGTGGTTGCTGTGCTGCACGTCTTCATTTAGATAACAGAGACATCTAGTGGTTCAGAGGGAGAACTGCAGGAGGTGGAGCTGTGTTTTAGCATGGAAAACTTTTTATCTTTTAGGCGCAGATACAAATATGACAAGTATCAGTGTGAGATACAAAAGGTCACATCAGTCAGCAGAGGGAACAGTGATCACACAGCAATGTAAGAATAGAAACATAACAGTGAATCTGGACATGTATACAGATGGAAGCAAACAAACAGGATGTAACACTACATTAAAGCCACAAATGTGAAGAAAACAAACACAAAGGGAAATATATTTGATCTCAGGAATCCAAATCAGATGCTTTAGAGCAGGGGTCGGCAACCCTGGGCACGCGTGTCACAGCTGCCACGTGAAGGGTTAACTGATGGCACGACCATAGCTGGACTGGCCATCGGGCATACTGATGGTGATTTTTCGTTTTTAATGGGCCGATGATGTTTTTTTATTTTTTTGTAACGGTATAAACAATGAAAGATGGCGGATTGGCCGGATGCTGGTCGATGTGTAAAAATAAGTCAGTTGTTTGGTGGTGGCTTTGGCGGAGCTTCCACAGAGGCAGCAGGTGGATGAGGGAAAGGGGAGGCAGGAGGAGCAGAGACCTGAGGCGGCTGCCGGTCCGAGTGTCAGGTGAACTGAACTTCAGGTAAGAAGTTATGACCTGCAGTCTGTCTGGGTCAGATATAAACCAAGTTTAGGTGGAGTTTATTTTCCTTGTGCTGACTTTTTACAGTCAGTTATAATAACTCCCACTCAGAGGAGACCAGAGATCACATTAACATGTGTGTCTCTGTAGTAACAAACATGCCATATTAGCCCAGTTTATTTTTCTTATCATTGTTGTGAGGAGACCATAAATAGCATTTGTATTTTCTGTTGTACAGTTCATTTGCTGTTATGGATAAAAAGTCTTTCTTTGTTTCAAAATAGCTGATAAATATTCGTTGATAGCTGCAAACATCTGTGCACAAATATAATCCTATGAAGTGGTTCTATATAGTGTGTGATTTATTGCTAATGCAATCATATGGCACATTGACTTCTGAGGAAATGTTAGATGCACTCATCATCAGAAAGGTGTCCGACCTAAACCAGGAGGTTTAGAGCATCATAGAGTTTTTGTGGTTTGTTTTCTTTAAGTCATTTCACAGATTTTCTCTATAATTTCAATTCCTTGAATAAAACAACAAACTTAGGGGATGATTTTGTAATCCGACTTTATGTATGAAAGATTTGACTAAACGTAAAACAATCTTCCAACTCAGTCGTCATTCTTATCTTGTGAAATCAAACCAAACGTTCTGTTGTCTCTAAATCAGGGATTGATGAAATCTTTGGTTGCATCCATTTATGAACATGTTCTCATTCATATTAAATCGTAGTCTAAGTCCTTCTTTAGAGGGATAAATGTCATTCATTGTCTTCAAATGTGTTTCTGTTGTTTTGGGGGGAAGTTTGAAGTCCATTGTTCAAAGTCTGTTAATGAAACTTTATGAAGTTTATGTAGGATGTTTTTCCTATTTTGTATTTGTTTGAATTATGATGTATTTCTGACTCTTTCTGCCATGATGCCAGGTCTCTCTTGAAAACAACATTTTTAATCTCAATTAAATTTTCACCTGGAGAAATAAAGATGATAATAATAATTTTGTCTTCAGGGAATCATTTCTCTGTAAAACAGCTTCTTCTGAAACTCTTGTTACATTTCTTGTTTATTGTTTGCTGGTTGTAGAAAAATGTCATCGTCTCTGTGTGAACTTAAACTCTACATGTGGTGTCAGCTATAAACGAGCTCTAGAGTCTAATAACGATGCTTTTATTATTGTCTGGTATCCAACCTAACCCTGGGCCTCTGGCTGAATGTGAAACACCAGCAGATGTTAAAAACTGTCTGGGTTACACGTGCATCACGTCGTGTGCTTCCTAACATGGATATGATTGGAATCTGGGCTGTTCAAGCGGTGCTGGTATCATTGTTGTTTCTGAGACTTTCCAAATCTTTACTGGATAAAAACGTAGCAACTGATGGATTTAACATTTAGCTCTCAGACTGTCCCAGAAAAGGCGGAGGTCTGGAAGTTTATGTGAAGGTCTGTCTTGCTGCTCAAGTCTTGTTCTCTCCATCTGCACCTCAGCCATTTGAAATCTTGGCCTTAACTATTGATCTGTTTGGAAATCAGACTGTTGTTGGCTGCTATCAGCCTCCACCTGCTTCCCCCAGCACATCACCGTCTCTGGTTCAACTTTTATCTGAGCTGCATTTTAATGACGTCTTTCAGATGGATGATTTTCATTGGGACTGGCTTTCTTCTGTGTCTGATGATTTTAAGGCACGCTGCTTGTTTTTAAAACTGACTCAAATTATTTAAAGCCTCACACGCCTTGATCCTAAACACCCAGATAAATCTGCTCTTATTGACCTTTTTTAACTAATATGCTGCGTAAGTTTTCCACATCTGCAGTTTTTGCCAACGACCTGAGTGATCACTGCGTAGTTGGTGCTGTGAGAAACACTAAAATCTCACGCTCCGAGCCCGCATCAGTTTGAACTGGGGTCGTATTAAACAGGCTGACAATGTCAGTTTGGGAACATTTACAGGAGAGTTGTGTCTACTTTGTGGACAGACACGCCCCTTTTTGCCAGGTCAGGGTGAAAGGTCGGGACAGGCCTGGTTTGGTTCAGTACCGGCCGATCTCCTACATGAGAGAAACCAGGCCTGGGCAGGAAGTCTGGCTCTGATGCTGATTGGCTACGTTTTCATTAGCTGTGTAATCGGATTACTGCCTCCATCATCAAGATGTAACTATTTTTTACTTTAACGACTGACAGTCCAAACGACCGTAGGAGGTTTTGGCAAACTATAAAGTGTCTCTGCCAGCTGTGACTCCTCAGAGCTTCCTCCTCACTTAAATATCGACTCCACTCCTGTGTCAGACAAAACTGAAATGTTGCTTTAACAAACACTTTGTTGCTTCTTGTTCTTTGTTCAGCACAGTATCTGATGGTAAACCTCTTGCACACAACTCTGCTCGTAGTTCCTGCTTACTGATACCTTTTCCTTCACACCTGTCGCAGTAGAAGAGGTTTGTAAGGCTTTGAATAGCCCCAACACCAGAAACTCGTCCTCACAATCGTTCTCCTTCCTTCTTGCACTTGGCTGCAAATATCATAGCTGAGCCAGTGTCTTATATTTTTAATCTTTCTCTACAACAGAAGAACACCACTATACTCTGTGTTCTCTGGTTAACTGGTCCTCATTGGTCTTACACAGGATGGTCCATTAGTATCATTTTATCTATCAATCTGTTTCTGGGTTACTGCCTCCTATTTATCAGAGTACATGTTAGGCAAACAGTTTAGTCACAGCCTGCAGTCTCAGGACATCATTACATTCACTGTTCCATCAGTTCATGCAGAGCTTGGGAAGAAGGCGTTCTCCTTTTCTGCTCCGTCTTCATGGAAAACATAACCGAAGGATTTAAGGCTCTCCGTTGATTTCACTTGCAGACTTCAAAAGACGTACACATGTTTTTGTGAAACCATCTCTGGGAACTTGTTCTCGTTTTTAATGTGACTGAGTACATTACACAAACTTTTCTCTTATTGTTGTAATTTTAATATGTGTGTCTGGAACAGGTCTCTCTTGTAAATGAGACATTGAGTCTCAATGAGCCGACCTGTATAAATAAAGCTTCAATTACAAAGTCCTTTGTATAAAAGCTCCTTCAGCTGCCAGTGGGACGTGCTGTGGCACTATCGGTTGCAGAGCCTTTATATTGTTAGTTAGAAACTACAAATATAATGGCTCACTGTATTTCAGAATCAGAGAAACTTTATTAATCCAGGAGGGAAACTGAGTTGTCATAGCAGCAAATATACAAGAAACAACAAGCACTCATATAAAGTGAGTGTAGAAACAGAGTTATGATAAATAAATATTCAGATAAATAATATCAATATATAATATAAATAATCTATAATCCAGTTTTGAGTTCCCTCCCCAGACGCCTTAACGCCCACTCACATCCTGGGCCATCTGACCTCAGGAAATCACATGATAGGGTGGGGCCAGGTTTCACAATGAGCTCACCCGAAACCCTGGCTGATTAGGACCCCCACCCGCTTTCACACCTTGGCTCATGTGATTACGTAGAGGATCATCAGGGGGTCCTTTGTCCCTCTTTGGGGGGAAACTCCCACTGGGTTTAAATCTGGGACTCCCCACCAACTGACCCTTAGAACTGAAGAAGCTTCTCAGATGAGAGGTGAAACGTCTTCAAGCAACTCAAAGAAGTCCAGACGCTTTTCTTTGCAAGCTCCTTAGTCTACAATGACCTGGATGACTGAGAACCGTCACAGACAACTCAGTCCCATATTTTAGGTTATTCTGAATAAATCGTTCATGCCCTCTCTTTGGAAAGAAGCTGTTGTGGTTCCTGGTCCTAAATCTAGTCGTCCAAAAGTTCTAAATGACTTCAGGCCTGCTGCCCTCACCTCAGTCTTTGAAAAAATCATCAGAAATGTGATTATGGAAGACACTGAACTTCAGCTTGATTCAATGCAGATTGCACATAAGCCCAATAGAGGAGTGGAGGACGTGCTTTTGATTCTACTTCACCTGATTGTCAAACATGTAGAGAGTAAAGGACTTCAGTTCATCGATTTCTCTGCTTCTTTCAATAACACAGCCCCAGATTTGAATCAAAAGACTTTTAGAACAGTTTGAAATCCGGACAAACCTGAGCAAGTGCAGTCATATAAATATCTTGATGACAAATGCTATTATTTTTCTGTAAAGCAAATTGACCTAAAAGTAAAGTAACCTTGATATGTCAGGATGTAGATGTCCCACCCAACAACGTCACCCAGCCCTGAAACATCGGTACTGTTCAAGGCAGCATTGCTGTCCACACGTCCATCAGAGTGTTTCTTTGGACTTCATGGTGTTGCTGCTCCCAGTATTCTCTGAGACAACCTCTGAGGCCGTCACAGAGCAGCTGTATTTGTACTGACATTACATTACACACAGGTGCACTCTATTTAGTCATTAGCACTCATCAGGCAATGTCTATGGGCAACTGACTGCACTCAGACCAAAGGGGGCTGAATAATAATGCACATAACAATTCTCTTCACTCTGCTGACAAGAGATTCAACCCCCACTATGAGCACCTTCTAAAGAGCACCATTGAAAGTATCCTCACCAACTGCATCACTGTGTGGTATGACTCCTGCACTGGGTCCTGCAGGAAAAATATGACAACGGGTAGTGAGAGCAGTGGAGAGGATTGCAGGGTCCTCTCTTGCCTCCCTCCCCAGGAGATCTACTGTGCCTGCCTCATTCGAAAGGTCCTCTTCATTACAGGTGACTCCACTCATCTCTTCAACAGCGTCTTCAGTTTGCTGCCATCAGGAAGGATACTGAAGAGACCTTTTGACCTTTACATTTTCGTTAATATCTTTAAAACAGAAGCAGCAGAAACGAGAATTTTAGCAGCACAAACCAGCACAAGCGTAGCACAGTTGATTGACACCAGTTTTGTTTGATTTAATTAATGTGGGGGGGGCTGGTTGACCTCTGGGGACCTCTAGAAATTTTCTTGAATATCTTTAAAATGATAGCAGCACAAACAAAAATTTTTACAGCACAAACGTAGCATAAACGATAGATACCACTTTTGTTGGATTTGAAGAAGGTGGGGGGTCGCGGGAAAAACCAGCAAAAGAACTCGAGCAGCCGGGCTATGTAAAAGGTGTAGGGGGGCATGTTTGCGGTCACGTCCAGTGGGTGTGTGGGCTGTTTGAGTCATCTGTTACCAGGCAAACTCCAATGCAGCAGGCTGCTGAACACACACAGGCCTCCTGCATCCTCCTCTTCAGCTCTGCTTGCCCGATATCGTGACCTAAGCAGGGTCGGGCCTGGTCAGTACTTGGATGGGAGACCGCCTGGGAAAACCAGGTGCTGTTAGCTTTTGCACTTCCACACACAAACTGCAGAGGGCACTTCTGCTCCTGCTTGTGCTTAGAGGCATGAGAAGTTAACATTTATGGGTGATAAAATCCTTTTTCTATATTTTTAACATGAGAATATCAGTTTTCCATCTTGTGTTCCAGAGTAATCGGACAAAAGACAAACGTAGAACAAGGAAAAAAGAGGCCAAGTGTCTCACCTATAAAACAAAATGACTGTTTTCTGAATAGTCTCACACAGATAAACATTTGCAGGGAATACCTTTTCCTTCAAAACAAACGTCACAGACTGTGTTTTTCTTTACTGATTGTATTTGAGTAGAAACTCAGATTAAAATGGCATCAGTGCTCATAAAATGATTTAACTGTAAAAGTAGGTGTAGTGGATCACTTTGCATAGATCTAGATAAAAGTGCTGTAAGCAAAGACTACAGTGGTCATTGAGCAGCTGTTCCTATAATGTGAATCTGGGATAAAGGCACAGATTATTTGTTTGCCTTTGTTTCCTGGTTCTTTCTTTCTTATCCAAATGGAAAAAGAGAGCATAAAAGTACTGTTTACAAGCAGCTTATCTATCTCATTGTGCCCACTATCATAAAATCTTGGTTGACTGAGCACTGAGCCATCTACCACTCGAAATTGAACCTGTGTGGGACAACAACAAAGTCCAGTATACTAAGTTTCAGTAATGTGCAGTTTTTTCTGTGGAAGATGTAAATCTAAATAGATGTCCTATTGTATGCATAATATACCACTGAACTTTATAAAACAACTTCTAAAAGCAAATTTCGATTTATTTTAGATTTTCTCAAATCCAAACAGTGCTAAAAGCATGCACACAGTCAAATATTTTTCATACGAGGTGCTGAAGGTTCTGCAATGTTCTGTCAGTGCGCCCCAGGGCAGCTGTGGCTACAATGTAGCTGCCATCACCAGTGTGTGAATGTGTGAATGATGTATCTGTGGCTTTTTGTCACACTTGGAAACCACGGTGTTGTGCAGCTATTTGCCTTGTTGCAGGGTTTTTAAAAAACTGCAGTTTTGATTTTAGTGAAAGACACCGTCTCATGACTCATTGAGTGCCGCGACTGACGAGCCAATCCGTGGCCTGCAGTCTGACGATGTCACATTTCCTGACTGCTTGGAACCCCGACTAAGTCGTCCTGTAGCCCACATCATAATGTTTCCATCTCTCTGCTTGACTGCGGGGATGCTATTTTTTCCATCACACTCGTATTTCAAAAGGTCAGTTAAAGCCACATAATTGGAATTTGGTTTCATCTCCCCACAGCACTTTCTCCAAAGTCTTCCCTGAATCATTTAGATGTTCACTGGCACTTGAGATGGGCCTATACATGTTTCTCCTTGAACAGGTAGCTACCCTATGTTAGCCTAGCTTTCTATCACTGATGCTCTGTGTGTATTGTTATGGTTCAAAATATGGGGATGGAGACAAGAGACAAGAGAAAAAACCACAATAACAACACTGGTCCGGCCGGGTTAAGTCAAACGATGATTTTAATGATCACACGCGTGGGAGATGGACAATTTTATCCCACAACTTAGACATTCACATTACTCACACCCTCATTGCACATACATATAGGATCTTGGGGGTGGGCACGATACACGGAGTCCAAGTTACCATCAGGGTGTACACCTCACCCCTGGCATCGTTGCCCACCTCTCAATTTTAAATACACGTAGACATTGAGGGCTAGCAGGAGGGACTATGCGCTTACCTGCTGCTCTCTGGCAGGTAGCTCCATGCCCTCCTGGGTTTTAATTACACCTTAGAACACACATGCATCAACACTACAATGAGCGGGTGGAGGGAGGTTTGGAGTCTTCTCTCACCCCCATCCTCTGCGGCCTGCTGGAGCGGGGGGGCTAGGAGGAGTTGGCCGTCCGGCTGCGGTCTGGGGTGTGGGGCCTCCCTGCTGCTGCGGAGTCGGGGCGGTCTGCCTCTCCCCACCGCAGGGAAAAGGGTAACACTACCTGGGTCTGGGTGCAGTTCCCCCCTCCAGGGGCAAGGGTACCTAGACCCAGTTCGTAGAGTACGCTTGGGGAGTGTGATCGTGTGTACAGCGTCTCTTTATGTCTGTCTCCACGTCGGTTGAGTGTGGAGTAAGTGCATATGAGAGCATGAGGGTGGGAATGGATGTTTGTATCTGTGTGTGCCTGTATGTCTGTGTCTATATGTCAGGTTGGGTATCAGACGCCACCTCTCTGGGGACATCTCAGGCCCTCCAAGGTTTGGAGGCCTATCTCCCCCCACCACCACTTCCCCTGCCGGTGGCGGACTCCCTCAGGTGTCGGTGCGTTGGTGGTTCTTTGTGTCTGGGGGTGGGCGTCCGGGTACACACCGGCTCACTCCTTGGCGGCCGCTTGTCGGGGCCTGGAGCCTGGGGCACTTCGGAGGTGGGGTGCCCCCGGCCTCTCGGCCTGGGGCTTGGTCACTCAGGCACAGCTGGCTGCTGGCGGAGCTCACGGGCGCGTCACTGCAACTCCCCTTGGCTTCTGCTCTGCGGCTGCTGAATGAGCCCTCATCTGGGACTCTCCTCAGCTCTTACTGGAACAGTGGCGCGGCTGCCCCTCTGTGGGTCTTCCTTGGTGTCTTGTGTTCTGGGGGCCTCTGGATGTCTCGAGTTTTGATCTCCTTCATACCTGCTTCATGCCCTGGAGGACGGGGCTGTGCCCCCCCCCACACACACACACTCCCTAGCAGATCGTTACATGGAGAAACCTTTGGAATACAAGCATGCTGATCCACGCAGGTATGCACACAGGTGTACACACGGGTATTCACAGACGCGGACTACAGCTTTCTTGGCTGCTGCCTCAAAGCACATTGTGCGCTGTCTATCTTGCGTGCTGCACAATATCGTTTATTATTTAGTAACTATTGATATCTACTGCTAGCTAGTTTATTGTGATGGTGCTTTTTTTTTCTTATTATGTTGCTCTTTGTTGTTTGCTTTCTCTTCTGTTTTTTTTTTCTCCATACAGGTGACCCAGGAGTTTTGGTTTTTTTTTCTCTCTTCCCCCCCTTCTCACCGTCTCTTCTCCCCTTTGGTTTTCTTTCTCTCCCTCTCTTTCTTTCATTCTTTCTCCCTGTCCTATCCCACAGTCATGTCTGTCCCGTTTGTAGCAACTGAAAATAAAATAAATTCATAATTATAATAAAGGTCAATCAAATGGACCAATATGGCAAGGCCATGATGACCCACTTGGTAAAATAAATCCTCTTGGCATCTTTCTTGGCCTTAAGACAACAATTCTGATGGCTATAGATCCAAACGGGACACACAAAAGAAAAAATAATCTTTTATTCTGGATAAAACAGGGAGCCAATAAATGTTCTGTTTCTAGTCCCTGTCAGGACTCTCGCTGCAGCATGTTGCTCAGAGCAGTCTGGAATTGATTTTTGACTAAATAATTAAAACTAATAATAATATATTACTATATTATATTACTAACAAATCCAGGACACCCCTGTTGATCCAGCAGCTCTTAATGAAGTTTGAAATAAGAATCGTGGTGAGTTCATTAGAAACATTTCACTTTTCTTTTTTAAATCAGTCATTACTGGAATCATCTGAAGTGCAAAAACAGTGGGATTATATATGAGGACGGACTCAAAGACTGTCGTGTATCACATATGTATTACATCGATGTCCAAAATCAATGCATCATTAATGAAACTGAAACAAAAGTACTGAATTTCATGTGGAAGACCAAACCTCAGCATTCAGGAAAGTCTTATACAGGAGCAAAGATAATGGACGTTACCCGGAGTTTTCCACTGTGAAACCAGGAATAACAGCTTAAAAATGTTGTTGGATTTCTGTGATCTAAATCATTGTCATCCTGGCAGGCAAATAGCGTGGACACCAAAGTTTGTGAACGTGAAAACCTGAGAACAAAGACATGTAGGATTTTAAATCGGTACTGTTAAGGTTCAAAATACTGGGGATGGAGACAAGAGAAAAATCACAATAACAACACTGGTCCGGTCGGGTTGAGTCAAACGATGATGATCACACGCGTGGGAGATGGACACTGATGCAGACAGCCTCAGATCTCAAAATGGTGGAGCATTGCTCAAACTCTTATAGCCTCTGGTTCTCCCACCTTATCATAAAAGCCTAAACATTCACATGCTTTTCTCTCACACGGCGCCTAAGCTACGACCTTGGCTCCCCGTTTATCTGCTCCTGCTGAGTTGGGGCAGAAAACTCCAGCATGCTCTGTTCTCTTCTAATCAGACAAATAAGGCGATGACTTTCTGCAGCAGTATTATGCATCATAAAACAATATCATTCATCCACAATAAATCAGCAGTCTACTTTAATGCAAATCAGTTTAACTAATGCAATAGTTGTCAGCTTCTTCTAATTCAGGAGAATAATGCAAACTAAAACTACATAATAATTCACAATCTTTAGTTAGGGGTATAACATGGCATAAAATAATATTATAATCTAACAGTATGCTGCTGCCTCTCTCTCATGTTACTTAAAAAATTAACCCCACAGCTTCAATAAGCGTATCTAAAAATCTCTCAGTGAAAGTTACGGTTGTAGGTTTGGAAACATTTTGGGGTAGCCAGTGTTAAATAGAGACAGGGCCACATTCTTTATCTAGTCATTGTAATGAAAGAAGCACATTAAAAACTATATGAGGGTTTGCTTTTAACAAGCATGTAATGACTCTACTTAGTTTAGGTAGTCTTAGGGAGTCAAACTGAAAGTAGCATTTTGTGGATGTTTTCCCTGCTGCCCGATCCCATCAGTCTCTTAAAGCATCATTTCTTATGCGCCCTGGTGTGACAGTGGTTTCATGGCGCTACAGGTTACCTGAGCACATCAGGTATATTACGGTTGAAAACCAGTGCCCGGCCTTCCAGTGGGTGTTCGACCCCTCGTGCACAGCTCAGGAGTCTAAACGACCCAGCAGTTATGGACATGTGTGTTTTTGGTGTGCTGTCCCTCGTTCTCCCTGCTTGCAGGTATATCTGTGTGTGTGTGTGGATGCCGGAGTTTCTGAGAGCACCTGTTTACAGGCACCTTCAGGCCTGGTGGGTGTGGCCCTGCCAGGTGGTTGGCCACACTTGAAGACCATCACACAGCTGATCAAGCCTTGTCAGAGGAGCTACTTGAGAATGCGGTGGCGCTCTCTCTGACGCTGGATCATTGCGTGACTTCACGTTAGTCTCTCGGCCAGTCAGTACGGATAGTCTGCCGCATTGTATGTGTCTTACGGCTGCCTGTTTGTTATCTCCCCAGGAGAAGCGTGGAGATGAGAGGGCAGCGAGCACGGGGTGCTCAGACACTGAGGAGCGGAGACAAGGAACACTAGCACTGGGAAGAGGACATTTCACGGGAGTCGGGAACGCACTGCGGATTTATTGTTATTTTCCATTCACTGTAAATAAACGCACTGCTTGCATTCAGAGCTCCGTGCCTGGCTCCTCCTTCCTCACATCCCCACGGTTGACGCTGGCCAACCGTGACAAATAGCTTTTCTTAGATTCATTATTAGTTCAACATTGACAAATAGTAGTTGACTAATATCAGGAGCCAAAAAGAAAACAAAAAACAAACTAAATAAATATTTCAGACGCTGAAAATAAATTATTACGGTTGTTTAAATTTGCTGTCAGCAAGTTAGGTCTAATACATGTAGTCAATCTAATGAATCAATATTACATGTAAAAAGTACAGAACTGAAAATGAAACTAAAATATAACGGTAAATGAACTGGTTCTTGTATAAAACCTTTCTACTCTCTACAACTTGCCTCATTCATGCACTCACTTTTTTCTATGCTTTTTCTCTGTAAGTGCTTTCTATCTAACATTAATACGCATTCATCCTCCCGATGGATGCATCGGAGAGCAACTTGGGGTTAGCGTCTTGCCCAAGGATATTTGGCATGCAGGCTGGAGCAGGCGGGGATTGAACCAGCAACTTTCTGATTAGTAGGTTTCCTGCTCTACCTGAGCTACAGACACCCCAATTTGTGGTGCTCTGGAAACAACACGTTCTCATCCCAACAGGTAACGATGCTATGTGACAAATCATCGGTATGTGTAAATGTGTTTTTTGTTCTAATCATGAATCGCTTTGTAAAACAAGACCTGATAGGGTTAAGGTTAAAGTTATGGTTAGAGTTAATGTTAGGGATAGGGCTGGAATGGACGGCTGGAGCCTCTCCTCCAAGTGTGTGTTACTGCCGCCATCAGCATTCTGTTGTATTCTGTTGTCTGCTTTTCTCTGTAAGCGCTTGGAGCCTGTACTTTTTTGCTTTAGCTGAGTAATGAAGTTGAATCAGTACTTTAACTTTCACTGGAACAATAGTATTTTTACTTCTACTTAAGTGGAGAATGTCTGATCTTTTGCCAACTCTGGCTGTCTCTCAGTCTTGGAATACCCACTTGTTGTCCAGCGGTGTCCTGGGAATATGGGAACTAGACAGACTGGGGAAACAATGGGAGGAGACACAAAGATGGAATCACTTTTACCATCTTTTATGTATTTGCTGGTCGTCTTATTTCTTCTATTTTGCAAGCACAGTGTTGCAATCATTGTCTTTGTGGTACAATGACACAGGTAGAATGCAGGTGTTTTCATGTAACACGATGCCAGAAAGATGAGTAATGTGTTTTGAAGAGAAGATAAAACATCATGTTTGAACAAAGATAAGCAGCAGACACGTCTGTGTGTGAGTTGTTCAGGTTCAGTAAGAAGGTAATATGTCTGCAGAATTTGTAATTCTTATGAAGATATTGCTTGTACAATAAATAAAATCCCTTTAACTTCTTCTGGAGAGTGTCTTTATATATTTAGTCATTTTGGGGCGATCCTTTATTTAGTAGTAACTCTAGTCGGGGATATATATCAGAGTTTACTTTCAGATATGAGCATTGTGTTTCCTGTGGATGAATGAATGAATTATTTATTTATGTAATTTTTGAAAGACTGGCTCATGTAAAATCTCTGAAAGTATGACAAAGCTCTCCTGTTACACTTTATGGACACCTGAGCGTCACCATGAGGGCCTGTCTTTATTCACTTTATTCACTGAAATCCACTTTTATAATGAATTCACAGTAATCACTGACACCTTCAGAGCATTACATTCATTAAAGACGTCTTCTACACCTACTCTTCCAGACGACCGACACATACTTCAACCACTGCAGGTTAACCAGCCACTCATCAGTAAAGCAAAAACTAAATGTAAATGTCCTCATGTGGAAAAGACTGAAACACAACTCCCATATATCACTAATGTAACAGATCCATTTAGGGAGAGTGAGAACACTAGGCTGGATGTGTTTTAATGCAGGAACATTCATCATGTCTTCAGTTCAACAAATCATTTACATTGAATATGTGAGCTGGATGGTTACACGACACAATGTGATTGTCAACAATAACTGCAATGAACGCTGGTTTGAGGGCGGAGTCAAGGAGGCCATTTACGTGAAAAGGGAAAGACCCTCTCTGAATCAAGGAGGGGGCCTAAGGGTACATCTGTCACCATCTTACAATGCTGTGATTGCAGCCGTTCTCCAACTCTCTGTGAATGGTACTCAGGACCATTGATCAGTGGTTGTTGATCAATGGTCATGAGAATTTGCATAATCATGATTAAGGAACTGACCTCCCAGCCCATTGTTCCTTCAGTCGGCTGGTTTCTCTGACTGAAAACGCTACGTCCAGAAGAACAGAATCAACTTTTGGAGATTTACTTCCCTGATGATTGAGCACGCATCAAGACCTTTTAATCAGGCCAACAAATATCTTGTACTCAATTTTAGCAGCAGCCATTGTGACACTGATGATAAAACTTGTGTAAAAGTGCGAAGCTGTAAAAAAGTAATTATAAAAAAGCGTTTTTGTAGCTGAATGTTACTGGATAGCTGTTTCATCTGTAACACATCAAAATAACCTGCTAAGGTTTAATAGGCTATAAGGAACACACTCACTTCCTGAGCCCTGGGCAATAAGAGACGTTTTGTGTTTTATGATTTATTGATATGTTTGATCCTTTCTGACCTGCGTTAATGAAGCAGTCATTAGAGCACCATGTCCGCTAGAATAGTTCTGTAGTTTGATGCTTGAGTCGTTGCAGACTTGTTGAAACTCCCTCACCCGTCAAAGCAGCGTCTTTGTTATTCGAGTCCAGCAGATGGCAGTGTTTCACTGTCTGACGGCTGTCTGAAGCTTCAGCTGGATTATCCGTTTTCATGTTTGATTAGAGGTTTGTGTGTGTGTGTGTGTGTGTGTGTGTGGGTTTTTAGCCACGAGTTGTCCACGATAAAGCATATTGAATGGCCTGTCTAATATTGTTAGAATTCTCCTTTGGGTTAGTTTCATTACTCAATCGGGACATTTATTTGGAAAAAGAAAAAAAGAGGGGAAAAAAAGAAAAAAAAGAAAAGAATTAAAAATAAATAAATCCTCATAGTTTACATTTACAAATATCAATACTGAATGTTACGTCCCTCTGCAGCTTCTAATCGTCTCAGTGTTTTCAGCTGGTGCTAATTGGCCACACCTAGTCAGGTGTGGATAAAAGCATACCTGAGGCAAGCTTCCCGGCAGTGCACTAGTCTTTGCCTTGGTGGTACCAGCCATTTTAGCCAACCTGGTTTTCCATTTTAGGATGAAACCTCTTCTCACCCACACTCTGCTATTCATCTCTGTTTTTATGTTGCGGCTTTTGAGCCGGGTCGTAACATGAGTATAATCACACTGGAAGTACCAGCATCAGGAATGTGGCTTCTTCTTTTTGGATCTATAATATTTAGTCTGGTTAGTTATTGTTACTGTAACCAGTGCAAAATCTGCTCTGATGACTCAACGTTAATGTTTGAGCCCCTGAGCGCTAAAAGAAGTGTTTTGTAAAGTATTAAAACTACCTTTAATGGAAGGAAAAACGGATCACTGCTTCCTATAAGAGTTGGTTTTCTCTGTGTGTGTAGCCACTCTGTGCCTGGTGGACTTGGCTGGCAGTGAGCGAATGGTGAAGAGCCAGTCTCAGGGTGACCGTTTCAAAGAGATGACCGCCATCAACAGCTCACTGTCCAACCTGGGCGTCGTTATCGCCGCTCTGGCCAAAAAGGTCTGCAGCTGCAGTTTCTGTAGTCTTAGATGTCACACCTGCTTTCTTTACATTTACAGTATTAATGATTTTTTTGGCCTTTGTGTTCCAGGAGACTTACGTAGCTTACAGGAACTCGAAGCTCACGTACCTCCTGCAGGGATGTTTGGGGGGGAAACGGCAAAACGTGAGTTTGTTGACATCACAAATCTTTATAATGACGACACATAAAACTGAAGGAATTTATCCCCCAAAAATATTTAACAGCGTTTGATCTCATCACTTCAGATTGTGACTGTTTATTCTTTGGCACTAATTTTGGATGTCTTTATTTGCAGCTTGATGTTTGTTAACATTGCTCCGGAGCCCGACAGCTTTGGGGAAACTCTGAACTCATTGAGGTTTGCCAGCAAGGTCAGTGCAGTCTTGTTTCCAGTGTTCATTGGACAGAGTACATTAATGATGTCCTTACATCAGCTGTTTATGGTAAACCAAAGCCATACTCCATATCCATTTTAATACCTTGGTGTGTAATTCATACTCACATTTTGTCTGAAGAGTAGGGATGTTCCTGGCGTCTTATTTACTAGTCGACTAATCGAGGGGGAAATAATTAGACTAACCAACTAATGTAAAACTAAGGAACATTCAGATATTGAGTTGATTTTCAGAACTGATTAATAGAAACTGTCAAACTAGACGCAGAGGTATCTTAAACCATTTATCACATTCTGTTAAATACAAATGAAAATGCATTACTACAAAAGATGTTCTATTAAAATATGACAATCATTTGAGAATCTAAAAGTACGTCTAAGTGTGGCGAGAATGATTCAGGTAATACATTATACAGCCGTTTTCTAGTCAGGTTGTGGGGGCAGCAGGAAGGACCACTCCTGACCACAGCTGATAGATGTAAACTGGCTAGCATGACCAAGGATGCTGGGGCCTCCTACTGGTAGGACGTGCCCAGCTGGAACAGCCTCCTGGCCAAGGTGGCTGTCACCTTTTGATGTGAAGGAGTAGTGACTCTACTCTGAGCCCCTCCCCCATTGACTTAACTGCTCTCCTAAAGGAGAGGTTTTCCACCTCTCAGGAAACTAATTTCCTCTGCGTGTATCTGCGATCTCAGTGTTAACAAGAAGATCAGGGTAGATTAATAGATTTATGGCGTTTCTCAACAACAGTGCACCATCTGGTGGTAGATCGCTGCCTAACATTTAGAACACAATGTACCAGCATTGGGCATCAATTAAAATGTTAACAATTAGATTGAACGACTGGTAAGTCTGATACAGACTAGTGACAATTAGTCGACTAGTCACATAAATCCCTGATAGAGCCCACAGAAGTGGCCTGCACCATGTGCGTGGCTTGCTTTGCAGTTTAACCACCAAAACACTCGTCTGCAGTGGAATTTCTTTGAGCTAATCGATTCATTTATTTCATTTCTTCTTCTAATTAATGTGGAAAATGGTGGCAAAGGTGGCTGAAATGAGTGATTCCTAGAGTTACATGTCAGTTTACAGCATAGGGATTAAGTTTACAGTATAAATACCACTGAATTGTACAAGGATTTGAAGTTTCACTGTAACTTTAACATTTTTGACAATTTTGTTTTGTTTTCTCCCCCACAGGTGAACGACTGCGTCATCAGGACAGCGACTGCCAACAAAAAGTAGAAATTATTAAAAAAAAAAACCCTGAGTTTTCTACTTTTTAGGTTCATCTCAGGTTTCCACGCTGAGTTGATCATGACAGTTGCCATGTGTGATGGCATGCCACACATGGTAAGCTCCACACCTCACCACCCGTTGATTCACTTTAGTTTAATTTACAGTCACTACTTTAAAATATTCCATTTATTGTTCAATATCGTTTCTTTATTAAATGTATTCATTTTTCCATCACACCTTCCAATGTTTATATGGCGTGCACACATATTAACCTTGCAAGGTCAAAGCTCTGTTTTATGTTATATTAATACATCTTTGTTTGAGTTACCTGGGGGTTGGTGTCTCCTCCTGTCTGGCAAAGGGCTGGGAGACCTGAAGTACTACTGACAGCCTAATTGGATTGCACCACATGCAGGTGAACGACTGCGTCATCAGGACAACAAAGTAGAAATTATTAAAAGAGTAACTTTTATATATGTGCGTTTAAAGCAGGGTGTCAGTTTTTTTTGTTTTTTTCCACATATGTTGGATTATGTTTCTATATATATACTTTGTAAAGGGTATTTTAAATTAATGAAAATGAATAAATATGATTGTTTCTTTTACCTGTTTCGATGTCTGCCATATCATTAGTATGTTTCGTGGGAATTAAATGTTTATTTAACATGTACGCTATTACATTTACTCTACAAATAAAACCAAATTTAAAGGCTGTTGCATTTTATTGCCTTTTTTCTTTCCTTTTCTTAAAGTTATGAAGGCATCTTGGATGCCATTTCAGTGAGTGGGGGTTAATGCCCCACACTCTTTTCTGTCACTGCTTTGAATGCACAGACTGGTCTTAATGTTGATCTTTGTAATCTTCAGTGTTACGACCCGGCTCAAAAGCCGCAACATAAAAACAGAGATGAATAGCAGAGTGTGGGTGAGAAGAGGTTTCATCCTAAAATGGAAAACCAGGTTGGCTAAAATGGCTGGTGCCACCAAGGCAAAGACTAGTGCACTGCCGGGAAGCTTGCCTCAGGTATGCTTTTATCCACACCTGACTAGGTGTGGCCAATTAGCACCAGCTGAAAACACTGAGACGATTAGAAGCTGCAGAGGGACGTAACACCTCCTCCCTTAAAAGGGTTCCTCTAGGACCCCTAAACAAATTAAAAGTTCCTCTGAAGCAAGTTGGCATCTTTAAGCATGGATGCCCCTACATGAGGATCTGAAGTTGCCACACTGAACACACAAAAAGTAACATGTGACCAACACAAAAGAGCACAACAGTCAAACCCAAAATGATTACCTGACCTGCTACAACACAAAACCAAAAGTACACTAAAAACAACAAATCCCTTACTTTCCCTACCCTAGTCTTCAGTGGTGTACCAGGCTCGAGGCAACTTTAAACGCGAACTCGAGAGCAGGCAGCAGACCAGAGATATAGTCTCCTACCAAACTCTGAAGCGTACCCCCACCCAGGATAGCCACCAAACACAAACTAAAACAATAAAGCAAAACAACAAGTGCTTCGATGGAAGGGCAGCACAGTCACCCAGCTGAAACACACTAAAGGGAGTTTGCTCAATTACACTGAACACCATCACTCACCCACTTAAAAGCAAAACAAACTGACATTCAGTCTCCACTAAAATGTCCAAAGATCCCGGACGAGCCACCACTTATGTTATGTATAGTGTGATTTGGCCATCTGAACATGCTACCTATATAAATCCCAGCAGGAAGCATGTTTTAATAGTGTGATTGGGTCATCTGAACACGCTACCTATATAAATCCCAGCAGGAAGCATGTTTTAATAGTGTGATTGGGTCATCTGAACACACTACCTATATAAATCCCAGCAGGAAGCATGTTTTAATAGTGTGATTGGGTCATCTGAACACCCTACCTATATAAATCCCAGCAGGAAGCATGTTTTAATAGTGTGATTGGGTCATCTGAACACGCTACCTATATAAATCCAAGCAGGAAGCATGTTTTAATAGTGTGATTGGGCCATCTGAACATGCTACCTATATAAATCCCAGCAGGAAGCATGTTTTAATAGTGTGATTGGGTCATCTGAACATGCTACCTATATAAATCCCAGCAGGAAGCATGTTTTAATACTGTGATTGGGTCATCTGAACACGCTACCTATATAAATCCCAGCAGGAAGCATGTTTTAATAGTGTGATTGGGTCATCTGAACATGCTACCTATATAAATCCCAGCAGGAAGCATGTTTTAATAGTGTGATTGGGTCATCTGAACACGCTACCTATATAAATCCCAGCAGGAAGCATGTTTTAATAGTGTGATTGGGTCATCTGAACACGCTACCTATATAAATCCCAGCAGGAAGCATGTTTTAATAGTGTGATTTGGCCATCTGAACACGCTACCTATATAAATCCCAGCAGGAAGCATGTTTTAATAGTGTGATTGGGTCATCTGAACACGCTACCTATATAAATCCCAGCAGGAAGCATGTTTTAATAGTGTGATTGGGTCATCTGAACACGCTACCTATATAAATCCCAGCAGGAAGCATGTTTTAATAGTGTGATTTGGCCATCTGAACATGCTACCTATATAAATCCCAGCAGGAAGCATGTTTTAATAGTGTGATTGGGTCATCTGAACATGCTACCTATATAAATCCCAGCAGGAAGCATGTTTTAATAGTGTGATTGGGTCATCTGAACACGCTACCTATACAACGGAGCCATTAACCACGTAAGGTAGCATATTCTGATAAGTTAGCACGGATTGATAGACAAGACTATAAATTTACGCTACGGTAGGATGTTTTGACAGAACACCTTTTCTCGTCGCCAACATTTTTCTTTTGTTAAGCTTACTGTTATCAAGGCATGGTAAATGAACAGTAAACCTTGCCTGACGACTAATCTTCCCGTTTCCCTCTCATTGATTTATTTGGGTTGTCATGGCAGAAGTATTAAACGATGCCTTTTATTAGAACATAAGCATTTAAATGGAGTAATTGTATTTGAATTAGTTAAATATGAGTGGGCAACTCTGACCATGACAAGACTGCATTTGCTCTAAAAACTTAATAAAAAATTTAGACATATTGTTGTCATTATTTTTACTCTTCAATTTTATGTGTTTTTTCTTTAAGATGGTATCAGAAGTTGCTCCTCCACCATGAAAAAAACCATCTGCATATATTCTTTCACTACATCCACGATTCTCCTCTGTGGTCTTCCTCATTCATCCTGTTTGGAGCTTAATGTTCAACATCCTTTATCTGTTAAAATTACAGAAGGAGAAGAAAGTAATCATCAGAGCAGGAATCATGATAAATGATAAATAGATTACCAGTACATACAAACATAACACTTGCATAATTTCTCTGATAACGCTGCATTGGATGGGTTTATTAACGGTGGGCTGAAATTGTACTTCAGTCTGCTGGTGAGGAACTTTTTTGAGTGTTGAATAAAATGTCCTCCACAATCTGTATATGAATTGTCATTAAAACCACAGAGATTCTTACTTATAAAGGAAAGAAAAGTGGGACAAAGCCCATCAACATATAGTGTATATTTTCTGAAACATTACAAACATGCAGGTAATTCTGGGTTCACCTGAATTACAGATTAGACTGGTGGACAAACAGAGATGTTGTGTACAACTGGTGACAGCATCAGTGACAACAAATTAATCAGCGAGGCTGGAAGCAGAATTAGGAGGCGTCAGAGTCAGCGAGGGTCAGAGATCGACGAACAAATTGCCCACCTTCATGGATAATGCATCCCCCTCAGAAGGATTCAAAATTAGGCCACGAAGAACAGTTCAGGAAACCTATTTTGTTTCGTCTGTGAAACTGTATAAATAAAATGTAAATTATGTTAAAGGCAAACACATTTGTAAGCCATAAGAAACAAACATGCTTTGCAATATACCTTCAAACATCTGTATAGATTTGATACATTATTTATTAACTGAATTTGCTAACATGTCTTACATAGTGAGTGTGTCACGGCTGCCGAGGCGAGCCGTGCGGAATAAATGAGGATCCAATCACAGGCAGTCGTGGAGAAGTGAAGGTGATTTATTGAACACAAAAAGAATGTGGACAAACAGCAAACGGGGCTCGAACTAAACTAAACTGGGAAACAACTAAACTACAGAGCACAATCCTGATTGAAAACGAGCAGAGGAGAATGACGATGAAAAGCAAGGAGAAGGCACGGTGGATACACTGAGTAATACAGACGAACCAGCAACATGCAGGAGAACACACAGGCTTAAATACACACACACCAGTAATCAGGGGATGAGAGACAGGAGGGCAACACAGCTGGGAGAAATCAGAGCTGATGGGACAGGGGAAATGTAATCTGAACATACTCACATCAGACAGAGACCTTCACAATAAAACAGGAAACTCAGACACGGGGAACCAAACAAGACACAGATCTAAACAGACAGCTTCACAAACAGATGGGGTGACACCATAGACAGACAGAGACACAGACTCAAAGGCAGACCGAATATCACACATAGAACTCAAACAATAATAATCATCATCATCATAATAATAAACTAGAAAATGATAACTAAAAGCACTGGGTCACTGACCCAGGACCATGACAGAGTGTTTCTTTTACTGATGATATTTCAGTGATATGTATTTTTTATGACTAAATAATGCTCTATCGAACACCTGGCAATAACAGCAGGTGTGGCAATTTTGTAATTTGTTGTTTAAATTTGATATTATTGTAGGCAGTATATTTTCTTAGCCTTTGTCATACTCATGCTTAACCCTCTCAGGCTCAAATTAAGTTTTTGTTGCTAATGCACAAAAGAATACCTGCAGTAGTACTTCTGAGTAAAAAACTCATGAAATATGTATGTGGGGTGATCAGGTTGTTAGCTTTTAACTGTTGCATATCTGCAATGCCTGCCTTGAGAGGGTTAACAAAGCAATCTCAGAAACCGTACAGTAATCTTGGGTGTGTGGGGGTCACCCAGAGTCAGAATCTAGTGAGATATCAGTGTCACCTCTTACAGTTTTCCTGTAATCTGAGCTCAAATATGAGAAAATATAGAGTACAGTACAGTAAATTGGGTAAATTTTACTGTTAATTTTCTCTGAATCGTACAGTAATTTGGGCTGTGGATCACAGGGTGGAGTGGAAAAAGTGGAAAAGTGGAGATGAACCAAAACTGGGAGTGGATTGTGAAGTACAATAGTGTCAGGACCAGAGTTGGTCAAGTTACTTGAAAAAAGTAATCAGTAACTAATTACTGATTACTTCCCCCAAAAAGTAATCCTGTTACTTTACTGATTACTTATTTTCAAAAGTAATTAATTACTTAGTTACATTTTAAAAACACGATTTACAACCTGAATAGGTGATAAAGCGATAGATCTTTCAGCCCAATTCTACTTTTTCTGCATAATTCATCATATAAAATGTAATCAAATGGAAAAGTCTCTCTTTTTAAAACTTGTTTAATTAGTTTTAATCTTTTAACTTTATGCATCAAGCAAAAATTGAATTATATGTAACATTCTCTGACTGGAAGAAATTTGTTTAATATTTAAACGTATTTTCTGCCCATTCCAGCACATAAAATAAAATATTTTTTGTGTTTACACTCACTCTTTCAAATAGATGCAAGTAAAACACAGCAGAAAATAAATAAAATCAAAGACTAGCGGTCCTTTGGCTCTATTTTCACCTGTAAAGCAGGAGTAGGGTAGGCGGAGGTTTACCCTGGTGCAGGTGTGCCGCGGTCAGTTGAAGAATCCGCGAGTTTCTCTGTGACTTTCCCATTACGTCGTAGCGCACTTGGTGCTTGCTTGGAAGTTTAGGGGGTTTTTTCGCCGTAAAAAGAAGTTTTCTTCCCACGCACAACGGACACTAATGTTTTTGTCACTTTTTATGGAATCAAACTTAAAGTAAGGTCAGTACTTCCACGCTTTAAACGCTGCACGCTCATACTCTCTCCCGCACTCGATATATTATCCATTGTTGATCTGCACACAGCTGTTGTCACGGACGTTGCACTTGCTTACGTCACTGTCATGAGACATTCTCGCAAAAAAATCACTGTTTTAGTAACGCAGCGTTCCTACGGGAAAGTAACGGTAATCTAATTATCGTTTTTGCAATAGTAATCCCTTACTTTACTTGTTACTTGAAAAAAGTAATCGGATTACAAGTAACGCGTTACTGCCCATCTCTGGTCAGGACACAAAAGACTGCATTTCTAAGCCAGTCGGCACCCGTACCGTAATATGCATAAGAATAGTGCAACAACATTTTAGGTGCGGCTGGCTTGACTGTGTGGTCGTAAGTGAGGGCTCACTTGACCGCGGTCAAATATGGTGCTGGAGAAACAAACTACAGAGAACTTCGTAAAGAGAGTATTGAGTGCTTTGGCGATGTAAATGGACTGGTTCTTATATAGTACTCAAAGCACTTTAAAGAACTTGCCTCATTCAGGTGTACGCAAGCACTTTTCTCTGTAAGCACTTTCTGTGTAATGTTCACACACATTCGGAGAGCAACTCTGGGTTGGTATCTTGCCCAGGGATATTTGGCATGCAGACGGGGATTGAAGCACCTTCCTCTACTACCTGAGCAAAGCCACCCCATGTTCGTCTGTGCACAGATTTCTTTCAATACAGTATTATCACAATTGTGCAAAAATACAGGCATGAAAGCTTAAAGTGCGCGATCACAATAAAGGTGACGCTCAGAGACTGACTGAGTGATCTGAGAACTCATCAGCCCTCATCACTGCCTTCACTTACTTGCTGCTATGGGTGCAGGAATAACACAGTTATGCAGTTATCTGGGACTCTCCACCATTTGACCTTAGAACTGAAGAAGCTTCTCGGATGAGAGGTGAAACGTCTTCAAGTAACTTAAAGAAGTCCAGACGCTTTTCTTTACAAGCTCCTTTGACCAGTTATGCAGTTACTTTCTCAGTCTGCTAGAGCCTCCACTTGAACGCAAGAACCTTCATTTATCTTCTCAAACTGAATTCAAAATGTTTTTTACAAATTGAAGGATTAAGATATAAATCGCAGAAGCATCGATCCACACATTCAAAGAAGAACAACCCAACAAACTCTTCATAAAACTCCAAGAGATATGAAAATCTTTATTTCTGTCTATTCTGTGTTGTTAATAACATCACATCTTCACATAGTAGCAAAAACATATTAAACAAACATTAATCTCAACATGCATACTGTACTTCAACTTTCTCTCATGGAAAGGCCAGTGTTACTTTTATAGTATCCTTTCCATAAATATCATAAATATCTTTACCCATGTAGTGGAATTATTTTATTTTTTCATTTTAGTTAACAAGTATAATGTGACCACATTCACTTTTTATCAGGACAAGCTACACCACCACGGTGGTTAGCATACAATAACACTGCCTTGTTCTCAAAGCTTCTTGCTAACTGTACTTTTTTCTGAGATGTTCTCTTTAAGTAAGGATACTGAAAGTGTAAGCAGTGTATACGGTCACATCACGTGCTTAAGGTTGTGTTAGCACTGATAATTCCTTCACAGTTCTTTAAAGATGCTGAAGTCATCATATCAGCTGTAAATGCAGTGCTGCTGCTGTCCTTACGCTATACTTTCAAGCATCACACTTTCTTACTGACCAGTTTATTTCCACTTTTTATGCTCTAGTATGGTGTGACTGAATGAAGTCAGCAAACCAAATTCTGTCCATCTGAGGATGAGAAAAAACTTGCATGAAATGGGAAGCATGAGATGAAGATGGCTCCTATGCTTTAGACGTGGCACTGTTTCTGCCATTGTAAATATGCTAATGCTTGAAAGATCCATTAAAAGTCTGACACTTCACTCTTCAGCTGGAGCGTCCATCAAGTTTTACATTCCAGGTTTCCTCGTTGGGATTACGACTCAGACGATGATGTGAAAAATTAGTTATTACATTAAACCCATAAAATCAACACTGGCAAAAAAGCCGTGCACTTCACAGAGCAGCTTTCTATGGTCGAGCAGCTCCTGCAGGTGTAAGGTGTAGGTGTCACAGCACTCTGGTCCAAAGAGGTTATGTGCAGCATGCAGACAGAAAATGGCTTTACAGAATATGACTGAATGTTGAGGCACCAAAACACACTCAGTCTGCCCCTCAGTCTGATCAAGAAGAAAACCTGACTGAGCGCTTCATAACATCAGTACGATGATGTCCCAGAGGCCATGTTCAGGTTATTCTCCCGTCCACACTGAGCGGGCGGATCAGTGGAGTCTGCATTAGCTTTAACAGAAAGGTCTGATTTAAGTAGGTAAGCTGAATAGACAAGAAAAGCTAGAAAGCTTTATCAACTATAACCCCAGCGAGGACCTTGACAGGTGTCTTGTGTACAGGTGAAGGCTGGACAGTCAGCAGGATACCTTCCTAACATTTGTCATTCCCAGCATTGAACCGTTTCCTGGCACAGCCTCAGTGAAACAGAGCATCGTTTCCACCCCACAGTTACAGACAGGCTGTGCTTTTCTTTGGTAACACCGTCGAATGAGCCCCGTGTCTTCTCTCAGTAGCTGCTTTCGTGTCCTGTCAGGATGTACAGGCTGCTCAGTGCTGACGGGTCATCAGTCGGTGTGCTCTGAAGGATGATGTCTCTGCACATTGTCAGCAAATGAGAAGGAGATGAGTTGTAAAGGAGAACCAGAGAAAGGCAGTACTAACCTAAAGCCAGTGCCTCCACCTGCTTCTACTCCTCCCACCTCTAGTACTAACACTACTCTACTGATACTACAACCACTGTAGTTTGACTTTAATGCTACACACTGGTACAGTACTGGTACACTTACTGGAGTTTTACTCCTGTTCCTGCTCATCACCATGCCTACTACTTTTTTAAACTTTATGATAAGTGTGAACATTTACACACCAGCATACAAACAAGTTTAAAGTAGAAAAAAGGAAGCAAAGAGCTGAGAAATACATAAAACATAACACAGAAGAAAAAGAAACCTTTGCAGGGATTCCTTCTACACCCAGTTTGAGTAAAAACTAACTGAAACACAAGGAAAGAAGATAAGATCAACTAAAATAAGGGTTGTATAATAATACTTAGTACTGGCAGCCACCAGCGCTAAGCCTCAGCCTCCCAGTAGACACACCTATGGTACCGATTTAAAATCCTACATGTCTTTGTTCTCAGGTTATCACGTTCACAAACTTTGGTGTCCACGCTATTTGCCTGCCAGGCTGACAATGATTTAGATCACAGAAACATTTTTAAGCTGTTATTCCTGGTTTCACAGTGGAAAACTCCGGGTAACGTCCATTATCTTTGCTCCTGTATAAGACTTTCCTGAATGCTGAGGTTTGGTCTTCCACATGAAATTCAGTACTTTTGTTTCAGTTTCATTAATGATGCATTGATTTTGGACATCGATGTAATACATATGTGATACACGACAGTCTTTGAGTCCGTCCTTCTCATATATAATCCCACTGTTTTTGCACTTCAGATGATTCCAGTAATGACTGATTTAAAAAAGAAAAGTGAAATATTTCTAATGAACTCACCACGATTCTTATTACAAACTTCATTAAGAGCTGCTGGATCAACAGGGGTGTCCTGGATTTGTTAGTAATATAATATAGTAATATATTATTATTAGTTTTAATTATTTAGTCAAAAATCAATTCCAGACTGCTCTGAGCAACATGCTGCAGCGAGAGTCCTGACAGGGACTAGAAACAGAACATTTATTGGCTCCCTGTTTTATCCAGAATAAAAGATTCAAAATCCTCACATAAAAGGTTTTGAATAATCAGCCCCTGTCTTATCTTAATGACCTTATAGTACCATATCACCCCATTAGAGCACTTCGTTCCAAGTATTTAAAAGTAAAATGGGAGCCAGACCCTTCGGTTTCCAGGCCCCTCTTGGTAAATGGTAAATGGACCGGTTCTTATATAGTGGTTTTCTACTCTGAGCACTCAAAGCTTGCCTCATTCACCCGTTCACACCCATTCATACTCTGACGGATGCACCGAAGAGCAACTTTCATGCAGGATATCTGGCATGTAGACGGGGAGTAGGTGACCTGCTCCCCCACCTGAACTACAGCCACCACTTCTGTGGAACCAGCTTCCAGTTTGGGTTTGGGAGACGGACACCCTCTCTACTTTTAACATTAGGCTTCAAACTTTCCTTTCTTCCCTGAATCCTCCCTTAGTTAGCCTAAGTCTAGGCTGCTGGCGGGTTCCCGTGATGCACCAAGTGTTTCTTCTTCAGTCGCCCTTTTCACTCACTATCTGTTTAAACACCTCTCTGCATTCAATCATTAGTTGAGAATATTCTCTGGCTCTCTTCCCCAGATTGTCTTTGCCCCGTCTTCCTCCTCTCACCCCCCCAACCAATCGCAGCAGATGCCCGCCCCTCCCCCAGCCTGGTTCAGGTTTTCACCTGCTAAAAGGGAGTTTTTCACCTTTGTGCACCATAATTGCAGGGCCTTTACCTTACAATATACAGTGTCTTGAAGTGACTATTGTTGTGATTTGGTACTAGCATAAAGAAAATTAGCACTAAGGAAAGTAGTTTTCTGTACAAAGTGTCAGGTAGACGGTAGTTGGTAACTTTAATGGCTGTTTTTC
This sequence comes from Mchenga conophoros, assembly GCF_057382185.1. Taxonomy (NCBI): domain Eukaryota; kingdom Metazoa; phylum Chordata; class Actinopteri; order Cichliformes; family Cichlidae; genus Mchenga; species Mchenga conophoros. The sequence goes on along the minus strand of NC_140528.1, from coordinate 21,187,310 downwards.
TTTGGAGGGCTGCATGCAAACACATAGGCTGCATTTCCTAAATCCTTGGATCTGAGTAACCAACAGAACAAACACTCTAGTGTGACTCCTGCTTTAATGCTACCATTAATGCTAGCAGTATTCATGCTACTTCCACATGCTACTCTGAAAATCACTTCCAGGTCTATTAACAATAGTATCAAGAAAAATACTATCCTGAATACTTATGATGTACTAGGATTACTAGTTTCTCACAGTGATTGATAGCTCTTGTCAGCATACAGTTAACATACCTGTTTGTTCCCAGAACTCTGAACACACGACTCTCATCTGTAATTTCTTGTGTTACCTGCACATAAAGTGAAAATTCACATGTGTAATGACTTAGAACAAATATGATAAGCACATGATACGAGCTCAGCCAACGTTGGATGAATTTACTAGTTCATCACCTCATCTGAATGGAAACTCCTCCCTTTGAGGCCATGCTTCCAGAACGCCAGCACACTATCCTGCAAGCAGACTGACAGAACAGGAGGTGTCACTCAGCTTTCAGGACACACATCAGCTCTCATTCACTTTGTCACATCATCATTTCTACCTAGTGTTTCAATGGGGAAGTCAAAGACTATTTCTGCAGCCAGCTGTCTGGATGGAAGTCCTTGCAGGTTCACGATCTTTACAGTTCCTGTCCAAACAGTACACAGATTGAGAATGAGCATGAAAGACATTTGAAGGATTCACAATATGCGAGGGGACTTACTTTCCAAGGTGATGAGAACAGTGTCTCGGTCCAGCTGGGTTACCTGCACGACTCTGAGTGCTCCACTATCTCCTGATGCACGGAAAGAAGGAAGCTTGTTGCAACAAGTTGAAGCTTGAAGCTTCAGGAAGTCAGCAGAGACACGCAGAAACGGTCCTACCTGGCACTGGAACAGGAGCGCCGTTCAGCTCTATAATATCAAACCTGAGCTGTTGGCCGGTTGGTGGTTTATCATTACTACAGTCTCTCACTCCAACACACAGCTGAGAAGAGAATCTGGGAGTCTGATGGCGAGTTGCTGTGAAACAGTCACCAAGGAAAACAAAAAAAACTAAATAAATTCTCATGGATGGTTAAGTGATGCTTGTTAAACCTGAGCTGAACCTGTTCATACAACCGTCAAAAACAGCACAACAGAATTCTTGTATGATTATTAAATCTTGAGATTAAAGATAAACCGATGCCATCCACCCATCCATCCATCCATCCATCCATCCACCCACCCATCCATCCATCCATCCATCCATCCATCCATCCACCCGTCCATCCGTCCAGCCGTCCATCCATCCATCCATCCATCCATCCATCCATCCATCCATCCATCCACCCGTCCATCTGTTCGTCCAAACATCCACCCACCCATCCATCCATCCATCCATCCATCCATCCACCCGTCCATCCATCCATCCACCCGTCCACCCATCTGTCCATCCATCCATCCATCCATCCATCCATCCATCCAGCCGTCCATCCATCCATCCACCCGTCCATCCATCCATCCATCCACCCGTCGATCCATCCTTCCATCCATCCATCCATCCATCCATCCATCCATCCATCCATCCATCCATCCATCCATCCATCCCCTAACTGCACGTCTTTGGACTGATGCCACTTTTCCATAATGTTGTGGCACAGGCGTGTTTCTCCAAGCAGCACTGTGTTAGGACTGCAGACAGGCTTAACACAGAGCTCTGTTCTCACAGTACATACATTATCGTTATGAAATGTGCGAGACATTCACAAAAAAACTGTCAATTATCTGTGCTATGTGATCTAATGGTGCATGCTGGCGTTGAACTGTGTGCTGATAACACTGTTCCTGTAGCACAGAAAACACATGGTAACCATTCAGTTACACGAGCTTGGACCCAGAGAAGGTGCTGTTGGTGTTTTTGGACGGCGTTTATACAACGTTTCTTTTATTTAGTCTCTAAAATCTTGTTGGGCTTGAATAAAAAGTATGCATATGTTATTAAAAAAAATCAATTACATTCTTCAGCTTCAGATTTTGATATGCTGTCTGTCTACTTTTATGTAATCCAGGTCTAATGGCTGGTTTGCATTGTGGAAATAGGGTTAGAGTTAGAAAGGAAGACATTTATTCAGGTGGCAAGTTCGACATATCTGTACAAACCTTTAGATGCATGAACTTCTGAAGAGGCTCATACCACAAGAGTAAAACCAGGCCAGATGGGACAGCCCCGCACAGATATGTACTATCTGTGTATGGGTTTCTTGCTGAAACAGAGAGAGCAGGACTAAGTGTCTGCAGTTGTTCTCTGTGAACAAACAGACTGACCAGAGTAACTCGGCATTGCTTACCTACACTGCACCTCCTACAACCTTTAGTGTCAGGAATCTTTACAGATATGGTAAACTTTCTGTGGCCAACAGAGAATATCCAGGTCAGAACAAGCAGACAAAATTGGGTTTACAGTATCCTCCTTCCTCAAAATCAAGTGGTAGCATCATACATGACATTATTAACACTGCTGCACCTACAGCTCCTGTTTCCCTGCATCTGTGATGGCGTGTCGTACCTGAGACTGATCCGCTCAGTGAGGCGGTTGGTGCTGAGCGACAGGCTGCTGTGTTTCTTGTGCAGATGTCCTTTCTGTTCAAACAGAGCTGGAAGGCTGTGCGAGTAAAGCTGGGACGACTTGCCTGCAGGATGGAGCCTTTTTAGAGCAGCATATTATCGAGTGGACACAATGTTCTCCATTTGTGTCACGCTGTTTGTTACCTGATACGGACATCAGCACATTGTTCATAACATATAGCCATATACATCGCTGAGGGAGGAGCTGTGGGGAAAAGACAAGCAGTTCACTGAGACTTCAAACATCCAGCTTCAGTCATCAGACTGTTCCAGAAACATCATTTCCTGGTTTTCAGTGCTCCTCCTTTCATCAGGAGCTGCACTCCTTACTCAGGTTTTTCAGGGTGATGCGATTAATGACTTGCACTTTTTTGTTATTACTTGCATTTTTACACAATGCTCTTCTACTCTGACTGACACTTTCAACTACCAGCTTGACCGCGCATCACTCTTTTCTACCTCAAAACGACCAGTTACACATGTCTGCATGAATTCTGCACGCACGTTTTTCACTACAAGCTGCACACAAACACGTGCGCACATCCATGATTTACTCCAAACCTAACTTAACCTTCGGCGCTTTTTAACTTTCAACCCCTTCAGTGGAAACATTGGGAGAAGTTTGCCAGTGTGGTATTATAATATTATTTTATGCCACGTTAGACCCCTAATTGAAGATTGTGAATTATTATGTAGTTTTAGTTTGCATTATTCTCCTGAATTAGAAGAAGGTGATAACTATTGCATTTGTTAGATTGATTTGCATTACATTAGACTGCTGATTTATTGTGAATGAATGATATTGTTTCATGATGCATTATACTGCTGAGTTATAAGAAATACTGTTCGCAGAAAGTCATCGCCTTATTTGTCTGATTAGAAGAGAACAGAACATGCTGGAGTTTTCTGCCCCATCTCAGCAGGAGCAGATAAACAGGGAGCCAAGGTCGTAGCTTAGGCGCCGTGTGAGAGAAAGCATGTGAATGTTTAGGCTTTTATGATAAGGTGGGGGCCACTAGAGGCTATAAGAGTTTGATCAATGCTCCACCATTTTGAGATCTGATGCTGTCTACGTACGGTGTCCATCTCCCACGCGTGTGATCATTAAAATCATCGTTTGACTCAACCCGGTCGGACCAGTGTTGTTATTGTGGTTTTTCCTCTTGTATCCATCCCCAATATTTGAATCCGTAACACCATCAAACTCGTCGTTGGAGGGGAGAGGGAGGGGAAACAGGAGGACAAAGGATGGCGGGAACAACTGAGCTGTAGTGCTTTTTTTTTTTCAACTGTGCAATATTTGCAATATTGTTTTATATTCGACCTTTTTTGTGGGGCAAATAATATTGACACCAGTCATTTTGTGTTTTTCTGAAATTATTCTGTTATTGTGTACAAAATATTAAAAAAATTCAGCTATATATGTTGATGCATGCTTTTATTACCAGTCGCATTGATTGCTGTAACGCCCTGCTCTCTGGTCTCCCCAAAAAGAATATATCACCCTTACAACTTTTACAAAACTGCAGCTCGTGTGCTGACGAAGACCAGAGGGTGGGCCCACAGTACACCGGTTTTAGAATCGCTGCATTGGCTCCCCGTGTATTTCAGGATCGATTTTAAAGTTCTTTTATTGGTTTTTAAATGTCTTAATGGTCTGCTTCTCTCAATGACTATCGCCCTGTAGCCCTCACCTCAGTAGTGATGAAGTGCTTTGAACGCCTGGTCAGAGACTTCATCATTTCTTCACTACCAGACACACTGGACCCACTACAGTTCGCTTACCGTCCAAATCGTTCCACAGACGATGCCATCTCTCATCTCCTCCACACATCACTCACTCACTTGGACACTAGAAGGGGGAATTATGTTAAAATGCTCTTCATAGACTACAGCTCTGCATTTAATACCATAATTCCCTCCACACTCACCACCAAGCTGGAGCATATGGGACTCAGCTCATCTATGTGTCAGTGGATCTCCAACTTCCTAACTGGCAGACCACAGGCAGTAAGGATGGGCGGACATGTCTCAGCCTCCACCACTCTCAGCACTGGAGCCCCCCAGGGGTGTGTTCTGAGCCCCCTGCTGTACTCTCTGTACACATATGACTGTGTGGCCACTACCAGCTCCACCACCATCATCAAGTTTGCTGACGACACCGTCGTGGTGGGCCTGATCTCTGATAACAACGAGACGGCCTACCTGAAGGAGATTAGGAATCTGGAGAACTGGTGCCAGAGGAACAACCTCCTTCTAAACGTCAGTAAGACAAAGGAGCTGATAGTGGACTTCAGCACTAAGCAGGAGAGGAACTACCAGACCCCTGTCATCAACGAGTGCCCAGTGGAGAGAGTGGACAGCTTCAAATACCTCGGAGTTCACATCACGCTGGACCTGTCATGGTCCTGTCACATCAACACCGTGGAATCCAAGATGGCGACACGTAAACTCTCGGTGTAGCGTCTCCCTCTGGACTGAAATAGGGCTTTGGACAAAGCGGGCCGGTCTAAATACTGACTCTGGGTAGGCAAACCTGTGTCTACCGTGTCCGCCTCCACCTGGACTCTGGATTGACGGGCCGGAGCCTGCCGGTGCCTACTGCGTCTACTAGACTTGGAGCTAGCAGGTCGGGGCTTGTTGTGTCCCCCAGACTCGGAGCTAATCAGGCCTGGAGCCCGCTGCATTCCCCGGACTTGGAGCTGGCAGGCCGGAGCCGGCTACATTGTCCATATTTTGAAGCTAACGAAGCCGGAGTCTGCTACACCGCCCGGACTCGGAGCTAACAGGACGGAGCCTGCTATACTGCCTGGACGCAGAGTTAACAGGCTGGAAACTGCTACACTGTCCGGACACGCAGCTAACAGGCTGGGCTGGAGTCTGCTACGACGCACCTCCATCTTATCCCCGGATTGCTTAGTCCACCTCTGCTCGGATTCGGAGCTAATAGGTTGGAGCTTTTTGTATTCACCCCCATTTTGGACTCTGGGCTATCATTATGAAGACGAGGACACTTATCGAAGCTTTATTGTGTGTATTCGTGGTTTGGGACTTGGGACATTGCGGTGCTCCTGGGTGAGAACTGCAAAATATGAGCTGAGTATGGGTGAAACTTATTTTAGTGGCACTAGGTCAACTGTAGCAGTGCACCTGGAGTCACCAACGATTCATCTGGCTCTGGTTGCTAGCTTAAATCGATATGAAGTATTACCCAAATTACAAGGTTCCCTTGTTCTGTATAATCTTTCACTTTCACTTAAGAAAAAGCAGTATTTGTCGTTAACATCTGCAAAGTACGAAAATGCTTTTAAATGTAATATAAAACGAAGGTTAATGATGATTGTTTTACTTTTACTTATATCCGGAGATGTGCAACCAAATCCTGGACCTGAATTGAAAAGTGTCCAGACCCCTGCCGATTTTAAATCTCAGCCAGGGTTAAAATGTGTTCATCTAAATGTACGCAGCTTATTACACAAGATGGACTTGGTCAGAATTTGGGCGAAATCGACAAACGCGGATATTGTGATTATCTCCGAAACTTGGTTGTCCAAATCTATTACAGATGATGACATCAACATAACGGGATACAATCTTTATCGCACAGATAGGCCTAGGAAAGGTGGAGGCGTAGCAATTTATGTTAAATCAAGATATGAAGTATCCATTGTTTTATCTGTATCTATTCCTAAACAAATGGAATTCTTGGCTTTGGATATTAAAATAGTAAAGTCTCTTTCTATAACAGTTGTTGGGTGCTATAGGCCTCCGTCTGCTGTAAAGGAAACTTTATTATCTCTAAAGCATCTTCTGTCCAAATTAAAATATAACGAACTTCTATTGGCCGGAGACTTGAACTGGGACTGGCTGAATATAGCTTCTGATGAATTTAAATCCTTCTGTGACTCTGTTAATCTTAGCCAGTTGGTCAACCTACCTACAAGGCCAAATATAAAGAGTCCTGACAAATCTACTTTGATTGACCTAATTCTAACAAATGTCCCTCATAAGTTTCTGTCTCTAGGCGTGTTTTGTAATGATTTAAGTGATCATTGTGTAGTTGCTACCAGTAGGAACACTAAAATCCCTAAATGTAAACCGCGTATCATCTGTAAAAGAAATTTTAAAATATTTAATGAGCAAGCGTTTCATTATGACTTGTCTATGGTAAATTGGGAAAACTTGAGTCTGATACCAGACATCCATCTGGCTTGGGCTTATTTTAAAGAAATTTTTATGAAGACTTTAAATAAGCATGCACCTGCCAGAAATTTTAGGGTCAAGGGACGGGAGAACCCTTGGTTTTCATCGGAATTATCAGAGTCCATCCATCAGCGTAACGTGGCATGGGCAAAAGCTAGGAAAAACGATTCCCTGACTGACTGGTTAGACTTCAGGAAATTAAGAAACAAATGCACGACACTTATCAAGAAGGCTAAGTCAGAATATTATTTATCTGTTACTACAGAAAACCTCAATAACCCTCAGAAATTTTGGAAAGTAATTAAGTCCTTATCTATAAATAAAATATCACAGGCTCTTCCAAAATTCATTTTAAAAGATTCTGTCCCAGTTTATGACAGAACTGAGGTCTTAAACAGCTTTAACAAGCACTTTGTAGCTACTGGTTTTTTATTTAACTCTGTTGGAGCAGCCCCCATGATTCCCTGCACAGAACCCCAAACATATATTGGGGAGCTTTTTGATTTTTCTCCTTTTTCTGTCCAGGAAGTGCATAAAGCTCTTAAAGCCTTAGATCACAGGAAACCCCCAGGGCCAGACTTAATAGAGCCCTATTTTCTGAAAATAGCAGCTGATTACATTGCACAACCTCTTACGATCCTTTTTAATCTTTCAATCCAAAATAAAGAAATTCCACTTGTTTGGAAGTCTGCTTTTGTTACGCCAATATTAAAAGGAGGCGACCCGGCCATTTTGACTAATTACAGGCCAATATCAAACTTGTGTGTTTTGGCAAAAGTCCTTGAGTCTCTCGTCAGTGAGCAATTAAAAGAGTTCTTGTACTCTAATGAAGTTCTTTCAAAACTACAATCTGGGTTCAGAAAACAGCATAGTGCTGTCACGGCTGCCACAAAAGTGATAAATGACATACTTGTTGCTCTTGATAAAAAACAGCACTGTGCTTCTCTCTTTATTGACCTGTCAAAAGCTTTCGACACTGTGGATCACGCCATTTTAAAGCATAGGCTTCTTTCTTTGGGGCTGTCTAGACATGTTGTCTCCTGGTTTACTAATTATTTGAGTGACAGGACTCAATGCATTAAATGTGAAAATCTGTGCTCAGAACTTTTGAATATTCACACTGGGGTGCCACAGGGTTCAATTTTAGGACCTCTGCTGTTCATCATGTATATAAATGATTTGGGACTAAATGTGTCCAATGCTAGTATGCATTTTTATGCTGATGACACAGTTATTTATTCCTTTGGCTCAAACTTTGAAAAGGCAATAGAATCGTTGCAGAAAGCTTTTGACGTGGTTCAGCACACACTTCTGGAGCTGAAATTGGTTCTCAATGCTGAAAAGACAAAGCTAATGTTGTTTTCAAACATGAAGAGATTTCCTCAAACTGTCCCCTTGGTGTCCACTCTTGAGGGAAACCTCATAGAAGTGGTGCATACGTATAAATATCTTGGCTTTTTAATTGATGATTCTCTGACCTTTAAACCTCACATAGACAATCTTGTGAAAAAACTCAAACTAAAATTGGGATTTTTCTTTCGAAACAAATTTTGCTTTTCTTTTGAGACAAAAAAGCGTCTTGTAAATGCTACATTTTTATCTGTTTTAGATTATGGTGATCTGCTGTACATGAATGCTTCCGCCCAGTGTCTTCATAAGATTGACTCAGTTTATCATGCCTCCTTACGGTTTATTACAAACTGTAGGGCCTTGACCCATTGTTGTGATCTGTACGCTCGAGTGGGATGGCCTTCGTTGTCCTCCAGGAGGTTTGCTCACTGGTGCATCTTTATTTATAAGGCCCTGCTTGGACAAATGCCCACCTACATTTGCGATCTGCTCACACGGAGAAGTACTGTTTCTTACAGCCTGCGTTCAAGCGATCTTTTATTGCTCAATGTTCCATTTGCCAGAACTGAACTGGGAAAGAGGGCTTTTACTTATGCTGCCCCTTTCACATGGAACATGATGCAAAAAGACTGGAAGATAGTAGATCTTATTTCATTAAATGCTTTTAAGTCCAGATTGAGAGAGCCAGAGAAAAATGTTTTTAAAATGTAATTGTTATTTATAATATGTATGTAACTTTGTAATTTCAACGTGTTGTCGCCTCTTGGCCAGGACTCCCTTGCAAAAGAGGTTTTTAATCTCAATGGGACTTTTCCTGGTTAAATAAAGGTTAATAATAATAAAAGGCCCGACAGCGTCTCTACCACCTCAGACGCTTGAGAGACTTCCAACTGCCCTCCAAGGTGCTCAGGAACTTTTACTCCTGCACCATAGAGACCATCCTGACGGGAAACATCTTAACCTGGTTCGGGAACAGCACCATGCAGGACAGACGAGCTCTACAGAGGGTTGTGCGGTCAGCTGAGCGCACCATCCGCTCCGAGCTCCCTGACCTGCACTCAATCTACAGCAGGCGGTGCTGGACCAAGGCCAGGAAGATCGTGAAGGACCTCAGCCATCCCAACAACAGACTGTTCTCTCTGCTGAGGTCAGGAAAGCGATTCCGCTCCCTGAAGACCAACACAGAGAGACTGAGGAGGAGCTTCTTCCCGCAGGCGATACGGTCTCTCAATCACACCACCACACAGTACTGACCCACACATATGGTTCTTACACACACACTGGACTTTCTGGACATTGTTTTCACTTCATCACTTAAATCACTTTAAGCATATTTGCACTGCACAAGACATAATGTGGATTGCACAACACTGGTCACTATATTCTTCATTTCCAGTTAATACTTGTACAGCTGCTGTTATTGTGTATATATTTATTTATTTATATTTCTTCATACATTCTTATATAGTTCTATATTGTGTATTTTGTTGTACAGTTATTTTATTTTCAACTTTAATTTATATATTTTATGTTATTCTCCCAGTTAAATTTACCCTTCATTCTAATTTGTGTTGTACAGTTATTTCATTTTTAACCTTAATTTATATCTTATTCCCTCCTAGTTAAATTTACCCTTTTTAATTTTTCCTATTTATTTCCTATTTATTTCCTTTTTTTTTTTTCTTTAGGTCACGAGCAGTTGTCCAAGCATTTCACTGCATATCGTACTGTGTACGACTGTGTGCGTGAAAAATAAAATTTGAATTTGAATTTGATTTGGGCCGTCTTATCTCTCAGATCTGCTTTTACCATATGAACCCTCGCGGACCTTGAGGTCCTCTGGTACTGGCCTTCTGACTGTTCCCAAAGACAGCACACATACTCATGGAGAGGCAGCTTTTCAGGGGTATGGTCCTCGTCTGTGGAACAGCCTGCCGGAGGAGCTCAGGGCCGCAGAGAACGTACATGTTTTTAAGAACAGGCTCAAGACCACCTTTTTAATTTATCTTTCACCTAACGTTTATTTATTTTATGCTTATTTATTCTATCCTGTTATTCTATTTATTAATTTAGGTTTTACCTAATATTTATTGATTTTATTCTTACTCATTTTTTATCTTCTTACTATTTCTATTGTATCCCGTTCTTATTCACTTTATCTTTTTACCCTGTATATATCCTATTGTGACATATCTCCAGTGTTTCCTCGGAGGGGGCTCTCTGCACCGGGGCTGTGATTGACCGTGGCTGCTGGGGCTCTGGGGGTCCTCTCAGCCTGGCTGGGGGGGATATGGGTGCATTCATGATTGTTTATGTTAATGAGAGTGTGGGGGGTTAGTTGGAGGGCGGGGTGGGGTGCTTTTAACCATGTAAAGCACTTTGTGCTACTTTTTTTGTATGAAAAGTGCTTTATAAATAAAGATTGATTGATTGATTAATTTCCCAGCTTTGGTCATTATATACAGTATTTTGGAGACAGAGAGTTACAGACTCTCTCCCAGACCACGGACTCATAATACAAGTCAGAGCTTTATAAAAAAAAAAAGTTGTGTTTTCTAAATTGGAGTTCAAGTTATTTGTACTTCCAATAGTGTTAACATACTACACAGGTCATGAACAAGATTTCTTTTACATTTTCATTGTAAATGGGCTGAAGCAGTTCATTAAAAGTAGTCTAACATAAATGTAAATGCTGTAATTTGATTATTTTAATAAACCATGAAACTTGGATGGATTCGATGCCGGTGTGACCACAGTGCACACGTCTGCTGTCGCTCACAGTGGTCCAAGGAACCGCTCAGGGAGTTTGTGTGTTCGCTCAGACACCTGAAAAATTAGAGGGAACATTGGGCCTATGACATTCAATACCCAGTTATTAAAATGTTAAGTGTAAATCATCCGCAGCCCACAATAGCAGCTGAATTTACTACGATTTCAGATCTTTGTACACGTCAATAAGAAACCACCGATGTGTAAAACAGGCTGACAACAGAATGACGTAAACCACACTGCTGCAACTGTGCAGCTCTCAGGTTTTATCTATTGTTTCTCTGTGTGGCCAGCAGGGGGAGGTGTTTTTTTTTTTTTTAAATATTAATGAAAACATTTTTCATGAAAGTTGCAAATTTGTTATCTGTTTTTATGACATTTTTCACTGTGGATTACAACAACATCAACATTAGAAAATGAAATACATTTATAGTAGGTGATCATTAATCACTATTATTGGCACTATTAAAGGGCCCCAAAAATCAAACTTTGCTTAGGGCACCACGGAGGGCCAACCCTTTTTACACTTCAACGATTGTACACAAAATACAATCATCCATCCTTCTATCTATTTATTTTTGTCCACTTATATAATTCAGCATCACAGGGAAGCTGGATCCCAGTTGTTTTTCACAGAGGGCCAAGCAGTGGAGGGAGCTGCCGACCTCCCAGCAATACATGTAAAAGCTTTATTTTATGCTGACTCTGGTCATCTTTATCTATCATAAAAATTTGCTTCACGATCTGAAACACGTAAGTGTGGCAAATATGCAAATAGCTAAGAAATCAGGATGGGGTAAATCGTTTCTCACTGCACTTCTGTTAGGCGACTGAATAAAAACACAAAGTCAGCAGTCTGGCTATGAATGTCTTTAATGTTTCCAAGATCAGAATCACATCAGGGTGTACAACCTCACCCCTGGCGCCGTTGCCCACCTCTCAATTTTAAATACACGTAGACATTGAGGGCTACCAGGAGGGGCTATGCGCTTACCTGCTGCTGAGTAATTGCATATGAGAGCATGAGGGTGGGAATGGATGTTTGTATCTGTGTGTGCCTGTTTGTCTGTGTCCATATGTCAGGTATCAGACGCCACCTCTCTGGGGACATCTCAGGCCCTCCAAGGTATGGAGGCCTATCTCCCCCCACCACTCCCCCTGCCAGTGGCAGACGCCTTCAGACATCGGTGCATTGGTGGTTCTTTGTGTCTGGGGATGGGCGTCCAGGTACTGCTTGTCGGGGCCTGGAGCCTGGGGCTCGCTCGGGCTCCTTCAGGGTGCGGTGCCTTTGGCCTCTCAGCCTGGGGCTCGGTCACTCTGGCACAGCTGGCTGCCGGCGGAGCTCACGGGCACGTCACGTTTAAATCATGCTTTTTATCCGTTTTTGTTTTTTAATGTTCTGTAAAGAACTTGGGATCACCTTGTTGTTGAATTGTGCGATATAAATAAACTTGCCTTGCATTTTGGCTGCTACCTCAAAGCACACTGTGCGCTGTCGATCTTACGTGCTGCACAATAATATTCAATATTTAGCATTTACAGTTATATTCACATAGATCATCGCGATGCTGTTGTTTATTATATTGCTCTCTTTTGTTTGCTTGTTTTCTCTTTTTTCTTTCTCAACAGGTGATCCAGGTGATTGATATGTGGATTTTTTTGTCTGTTTGATTTGTTGGCTTGGACAACTTCCTACCAGACCCGTGGAAGTGGAAGCTTCAGTGAAGAAAGATTCCTGCTCCCAGCCGTTCATTGGCTCGGCATTTTAAACCCCTAAAGGGTCACCTGGCCTGTAACTAAACAGGGCCAATAAAAAAAATCACAAGAATAATACAAAAACTTCAGCCAGTTTAACTTAATACATTAACTTATTCTTGTGTACACAGTAATTCATAAATAAATAATGTATATTATCAATAAAGATTGATCTAAACAGTTTAACTGCTATGTACAGATAAAGGTTGCACAGCTTTAAAACATTTGCTATCCAGCAAATATCAGTCAAACTCAACACAAAAGGAAACACAACAATCGTTCAAATTGTTTGGACCGGTGATCCAAATCAACTGGTGTTGGTCAAACAGATGTGTGGTAGACTTACTTTGAAGGAGCTGCTACCGACAAACCAGCAAATAAACACCAAATATTTCATCTGTGACATTTGTGAGGTTTCCTCAAACACACAATACATTTGTAACTTTTAATTTTTTCTGTTTTTGTGTCTTGCAAATAAACCTTTAAACTGATTTGAAATGATGTTATGCATTTATTTTTGGCCCTTATCTACGGTGGACCTGAGAGGCCAAATGGACTGCAACTTAAGAAAACACCAGCAATAAAAAAAACCACTGCAAAAGCACAAAAAACACAACTGAAATAGGAAAAAAGAAAACACAAATACAAAAAACGAAAACACAAATAGGAAAAAAGAAAACAGAAGTGTTTCTGGGGAGACAATAGTAATTAGTAATAAACAGAGCCAGTGTGACTAAGTGGAGCTTGTGAGAGTGAGTGGATTGAAGAAAGTGAGGGACTCAGATGTGTCAGTTGGTTTGTCTTTGTTTTTGAGTGTGGAGGAGAGTTAGATTGGGTTGGTTTTAAAGCTAAGTTAAGAATATTCTGAATTTCAATTCAATTTTATTTATATAGCACCAAATCACAACAACAGTCGCCTCAAGGCGCTTTATATTGTACAGTTTAATTTCCAAAACTTGCATATGATCTTCAGTTTGCAGCTGGACTATCACATAGCAGCTGGAGCAGTCTCACATGGAGGCCAGTCCACTGCTGCCACCTGTGGCCAAGTGCCATTGCCTACTACTAGATGAACTTGTGACACACATCTGCAGTAGAGGCTGAGTGGCTGCTCTCACACCTGGAGCATCCAAATCGACCCACAAACACGCTGAAAGATGCAATGCCATCAATGTGGATTGTCAAGACTGAGAGACCTCTTCCCTCTGACCCCTCCCCAAACCCTCAAACCCTCCTACCCACCTCGACATACAAACTCTGTGTGGCTTCACGTGTTCTGTTGATGTTTACATGATCGAAATAACTTGAATACAAACACAAACAAAGATGAAGACCGCACCGGAAGGAAACAACTACAAGTCCCAGCATCCTCTGTGTTTAGGGAGCAGCAGTGAAAGTGAAAGTATTGAGCCTCCGTTCAGAGCAGCAGGAGGAGGAAGGTGGAGCTGAGGCAGGTGAGTGTTAACATGAATATGTTTCTTCTTATGACATAAAATAATTCCACGCTGTTCGTGTCTGTGGGTGAAATGTGAGGCCGGTCGGCTCCTCTGAGCGCTGGTTTCCTGTAAGTAGAGAGGAAGTGAGTTTAGCTGAGCCTCCGTTTAGTGTGAGAGAGCAGGAGGAGAGTGAGAGCTGTGCTGAGGCAGGGTGAGTGTTAACACCGCTCTGACATTACTGTGTCTCTGTGGCGGGAACAACAGGCTCCGTCAGTGGAGGCAAAAATAATCAGACTTTGGTTTTTCAAAGGAAACAACTTTATGTCGGAAGTTCCCGCACGCTCATTGGATAACGAGGTGTCAATCTCGAGCTATTAGCCAATGAGCGTGCGGATTCACAGAAAGACCCGCCTTTATCACGGGACTTTAAAAACTACAATGGCGACAGAAACTCCGTGAGTGGAGTTCAGGGTGACGTTATGAAACTGTGACGTTTGAGCCACTTCCTGTTCTCAGTCCCAGCGTCCTGATCACCGAGGTTTCTGTTGCTCTGATATCTGATATTGATTATATTGGTAAACAGGCTGTAGCATAAACATCAAACACAGCTGAAGCAGTTTTTGGATGGTTGGCTTCAAATGATCCGTCGGTTTGAAAAGTAAAAACAATTAAAAAAAGGTGAAGCTGATGCAGGGTGAGTGTTAACACCAGGACTTTAGAGGGAAGAAGAGTCACAGCTCAGCATGTTGTTGACGGGTTGTTGTTCAGTCGGGGGAAGACATCTGAATCATTGCAGGGGGAATGGCTTTCACAACTTTAATGAATTTACTCTGAGTACATGATATGCCATAATTATCTATGAATTTGTTATATGTTAACACATTTCCGTCATTGTCTAAAAGGTGTAAAACCGTCCAAATGCCATGATCCATCCAATCCTTATAAAAGATGGATTTTCTTTTATCGTATACATCTGTTGTTCCAAATCGAATTTGTATGTGGAGAAAAAATATGCTTGTGTATCATTTTCCAGTACTGGAGAACCTGTTTGTGAAAATTGGATAATTTAATTTGGAAATTTCAAAGTCGCACTTTATAAGAAATTCAATGCCACCCAGCTTCTCCAAAATTACTTTGGGAAAATAAAACCAAATACTGTTTGAATTATTTATGAAAGATTGCAACCATTTGAGTTTGATGGAACCATCATTGCTTCAAAATCAATCGCATTCAAACCTCCTTCTTCAAATGACTTCACTATATCATTCTTCCTAACATAATGTTGCTTGTTTCTCCAAATGTAATTGAAATTAATTTGATTTATATTATTGATTAGACTATTGGAAACATATAAACATTGTGATGGATAAATCAATCCAGAGATACCTTCTGTTTTAGTAAGCAAGACACGTCCAAAGATGGAGAGGTGTCTTTGTAGCCTGTAATCTTTTTGATTTCTGGGTAATTTGCTCAAAATGTAGATTTTCTCTATTATTTGTGTTCTTTGACATTATAATACCCAAATATTTAATGTCAGTTTTAACAGCTATGTTAAGAGAGCTACTAGGTCACAATCACGAATAGTTAATAATTTGCATTTTCTAATATTCAGGTACAAACCAGAAGCCTTTGAGAAAAGTGAAATTTCATTCATGTTCTATAAAAACTGACGATTCCTCGTCTAACATTAAAGCGTTTAGATGTTCCAAAAGGTAAAGAAACAGAACTATTGAGTCAGAGTATAATAAAGAAATTAAATCTATGAAGTTTTGTTTACCAAAACCAAAATAGGCTAGAGCTTTTAAAATAAAAGGATGTTCGACCGTATCAAATGCCTTATAAAAGTCTAAAAAAAGAATCACACCATCATCTTCAATTAAGTGATTAGAATCCAGTAGATCTACAACCAATCTAATATTATTGGTCGTAGATTATCGATTAGTCTTTTATCTTTACCAGGTTTGGGAATAAGGGAGATAAGACCCTGTTTCATTGTCGTTGCTAACATTTCATTACTAATGATTTCAGTAATAGTTTTGAAGAAAAATTATTTTATTTCTTTCCAGAAGAATTTATAAAAGATTGCAGTCAAGCCATCCTGACCAGGAGCTTTGTCATTTTCAGTTTGTTTAAGGCTTGATCTCAGTCATCCAGTGATATATCAGAATCACAAATTTCTCTGAATGCAGAATCGATTTTTGGAGTATAAGGTTCAATCTGATCACAAAAAGTTAATGAATCAGCAATTAAATATTTTGAGGAGAATAAATTTGAGTAAAATTTATGTTTTTCTTCCGCTACAGTCTTATGATTTGTGCATTCCTCCCCATTTATGATTAATGTATTAATAGATTTCTTTTCTTGCCTCCGTTTCTCCAAATTGTAGAAATATGAAGCACTTTTTCAGCTTCTTCTATCCATTTTGCACGAGCTCTAATGTAAGCTCCATGAGCCTTTTTCTTGTATAGATCATCTAATTGAGTAAAGACAACAGGGATTTCTTATCAGCCTCTGACATAAAATGTCTATTACAATAGTTATTTATATCGTAAAGTAATTTACTTTCAAATTCCTTCTGTTGTCTACTTTTCATTTTACTAAACGTAATTGAAAATTCTCTAACTTTAAATGAAAAAATTCCCATCTATGTATGTAATTGCCAATTGTTACGTTGTTGTAAATGTTATGGAGGAGCTCTTTAACTATCTTAACATACCCGTCATCAATTAATAGATCTGCATTTAATTTCCAGTAATCTTTTTTAAACTGCGTTTTATTTTCAGGGTTAAGTTTAAAAGTAATAATACTGTGATCTGTCAACGGGGCTGCTGAGATGGAAACATGTGAAACATCTATATAGTAAAGTCGACCCAACCACAGTATGGAACGCCAGGAGTGCCATAATGAATTAATTAAATGCACCATTGAATAATAAATTAAATGTGACAATAATTAATTAAAATTTGAAATAATTAATTAAAATGGGAAATAAATAATTAAATAAACATTTTTTGACACATTTAATTAATTAATTATTTCACGTTTTAATTAATTATTGCCACATTTAAATAATTATTTAATGGTGTATTTAATTAATTCATTTTGGCACAGTTGACTCCTTCAGGTCTCACCATAAATTTATTTTATGTGTCAACCTCACCCATCAAACCCAGGGGGCGGGGTTAATGCTGATCGAGTCAGAACCATTGCTTTGGCCTGGTGGCCATTGTTTTTAGAAGGCGTTACTGCACACCAACAACTGCCATGTGGAAACTAACAGAACTGAACTTTGAAAAACCCTGTTTGTGTTTGTGTGTGGGATGGACTCAAGCGCAGACAAGGCAGCTAGAATACAGTTCCGTTTTTTACTATACAACACCAGGTGCAAATATATACAAGTGAGATGGCAGGGGGAATCCAGGGCACAGGGAAATCCGGGAAAGGAGCTCTTCACACACGAGGGACTTCATAAAAAACACAGCACACCAAGGGTTCCAGGGAAACGGAATTCCTGTTTACAGACAACAAGTGATTAATCCAAAGGGTCAGCGATACGAAAAGGCAACAAGAGACTAGTACTCCGGAGCTTACTACCGAGGTTACTCAATAGTCCAGCGACGAGATGTTTCCAGCCTCTGCCTTAAGTAGTGGATGAGTTTAGGCGATGAGCCACAGATGTGTGATTAACTTCAGGTGCAAGGGCCAGGGGCGGGAGCCCGCAATGAGCTCCGCCCTGGCGAGACACAGCTAGCGTGAGAGAGGTAGATGTAAACAAGAAACATATGTAGCCAACCTGAGTCAGCCGGGCAGACACGGGGACCATGACAGTTTGTGTCTCACCAAATACCGTTTTAATATTTTTTAGCCGAGAATGTAGCGGTTTAATCTTCAGATGTCTGGTCGGTTTGTCAAGATACAGCTTTTTTGCAAAAGTGCTTCGATGATTTCGGAGATGTCTGCCCAGCCCAGTCTCACGGCAAAGCGTGGGACAGACCCGCTCGCCTCGCAAGCAATCGAGCTGCTATTACCACCGACAAAGCGCAGGCCGGTACACAGCTGTAATAACCCCCGCTGCACACTGACTTCATTTACAGAGGTTATATTTATCGTGTTTTTATTTCCTGATGTTCGTATGTGTCATACGTGTTCCAGTCACCAATTCTGAATTATAACTAACATTAAAAACATGTTTAAGGAGGAGAGAGAGCAAAAAGATTCGATTAACATCTGATGTTTGGGTTTTTGTTCAATAATCAGTGTGACCTGATAAACACATAAAAGAAATAACGTTGGTGTTTCCGTCATGTAGTAACTGTTAGGTTTAACTGTACAAAGGTGGTTCGACACTATGAAACACACACAGACTTCATGATGTTCGCCTCATTTTTTTATTGTGAATATTAATCATGAGGGTAAACGGCCCTGTACACCACGGAGCGAGGTCAGCATGTCCACCATATCTTCAGCTCTCTGAGTTAACCCATCAAACTAATCTAACGCTCATCTACGAATAATTCACGGCTCATATCAATATTATTTTACAGAAAATCATCCTTATTACTGCCAACTATTCCAGATACCATCAAATGTTAAAGGAAAATATCAGGATGAGTGTCTGTGAGCTGAGAAGGACGTGAAGCGAGCAGTTTATCCCAGAGCTGAAGCTGCTCTGTGTGCAGAGATGAGCTCAGATTCCTGCTGTGATTGATCAACAGTCACAGAAATGTAGACTTGTAGTTATTACTGCAGTATGGTCACAGCAGATACTGATAAACATGTATTATGAGGATGGATGATCAAGTTTCTCACTCTCTCCTTTAAATCTCAGTTTTTTCTTCTTCACAGTTTATCTGTTAATTTATTAATGAATAACACTGAAAGAGTTTCTGTTATATTTCCCCTTGAACATCAGCTTATTAGGGCGGCATTAGGAAATAGCCCCCCTCCAAAGAATGAATAAATGAATGATGATAATAATAAAATGATTCAAAAGCAGAGCTCAGAGTGGTAGAATGGTCAAACATGGATCCACGGGTGGTTCAACTGCATTTGGTGACGTGACTAAAGCAAATCTTTCAAATAATCCCACCATCAACGGGATGTTGTCTCCTTTACTACGGTTACTTTACTTGGTCACCGTGTGAATTTCTTTGAAATGAACCAAATTCTTTTATTTGTTGGTTGTTGCATATTTAACCTCTACAGTCAGGAAAGGAGGAGATGAGGCCTCAACAATGTTGGGTTGTAGCTGTGCTTCAGGTTAGAGTGAGTGTCCATGGAATAAATGTAAGTCAGTGAACTGGAAACATGACTGTGTTCAAACTTTGTTTCCTTTTTATAATGAGTCTAATCAAAGGTGGACAGAAGTATCTCCACTGTGACTTTTCTGTGTCACCATCAGAGCTTCTGCACAGTGTTTCTGGGGCAGATAACATTGCAGCATTATGGAGACATTATGGAGACAAAAAGAAAAGCGTCTGGACTTCTTTAAGTTAAACTTAAAGAAATCCAGACGCTTTTCTTGGACTGTTGGTTTCAGTGTTTAGTCTCATTCACACACTCCCTCAGACTCTTCACACACACTGATTTGCTGACATAAACACACTCCTGTGTGCTTCACACACACACTGAGGACCATCTACAGACTGTGAGCTCCGTCTTCTTTGTCTTTGGAGCCGAACTCTGACAAAGTTAGGAACAAAACTTTCTCCAGCGTGTGAACTTTCCTCCTAGACTCAGTCTGAGCAGTCAGACCACATATTTCTACAGCAGCACATGAAGGTGTGGCTCACACACACACAGGTGAAGGAAACAGCTGCAGTATTAAAAGCTGCTTCACTGTCTACAAATATATGAACTGTTTCTTTCAGGCTGTAAAAACCTTATTTATCCTCCATTACAGTCCTGCATTCAGAGCATTACTTCTGTTATATTAGTACATGTATTTTATTCTGATGAACACATGAAACTCTGAGCTGGATTGAATCCATTGAATCAGAGTCCAGGACTCAGACTAAACACACTGAATGTGTCCTGAGCTCGGCCGCTGTTCCACAGTAACTGCTGTCAGAGTCACTGTTACTGAGTTAGCTTAGCTAGCAGAGCAGCTAGCAGTTAGAGTATGAACTCTGTAAGCAGTCAGCTCGGTCCTGGACATGGTTACTGACATAAAGCTGCTCTCTGCAGCCATGTTTGACCTGCTGCTTTGTAGGACTACAGTAATGGAGGATTTGGAGGCTGAACTGGGCTCTGTGACACTTTTTGTAGTGAACTGATGAAAGCTGTGTCTCAGATGGATGTTAGTCCAACACATCAGACACGACCTCTGCAGCTCTCAGTTGATGTGCACATGAATGATTTGTGTTTCCTCTGCAGGTGAAGGTAGAAAGTGTGTGTGAGCTGATGTGAATTGAGCAGCATGGATCAGTGTGAGGACAGAGAGGAGGGAGTCCCTCCCTCTAAAAGCACTCTGTGTGGGGAACATGAGAGCCAGACCAAAGCTCAGAGGTGAGATGACCATCTCTAACTGTCCATGACTCTTCTCCATGTCACAGCTCAGCACTCACATCACTGCTCCATCATTATTCACACTCATACCTCTGTGTGTGTTGTTTTAAAGCCCAGAGCTGTGGGGCGTACCAGGCTCAGCTGGACATAACCCTGAAACTAATCCAGAGCCTGGACCTGAACCCAGCTGTGTTTCCTTAAAGAGCAACATGTCGAAGGGTGTTGGTGTAAAATTTAACAAAAGACTGTTATGTGACAAAGAGTAAGTACATTATTTTTATGAGATTGTTCATCATGTCTTTAATTTAATATTTCCAGTTTTTCCTTCCTGTCTCATGAAGCTGTTACATTTATTGTTTTTCTTTTAGGATCAATAAGAGGCCAGAATCTCCTGGACCTGAACCCAGCTGTGTTTCCTTAAAGAGCAACATGTCGATGGATGCTGATATAAACTTTAAAGGCTGTTCTTCTGCTGCTGAGAGGTAATGTGTGTCTAGATGTTGTTCCTGACTCTGTATTTTTGAATAAATCCTCATGTTTAATATCAGCTCAGCTCTTTTTCACACACATTTCTATGTTGGTATGTGAAGCGGTGTGTGTTGGAGTGTTTCCACAAACACAGCAGTCAGAGTGGAAAGAGTGGATGTTGTAGGAGGTGTTTGTGTAGTGAAGAGGCTGAGTGTCTGTAGGACTCCAGCTGCTCCAGCAGGTGTCTCCTTTGTGCTTTGCTTCAAACACAGTGAAGGGAGGAGCTTCCACTCAGGTGTTTCAGGTGTTGCTGGATGGAGGAGGACAAATAGTTTTTCCCTTCAGTGACACTTCAGCAGCTCAATGTTCTGGGAGATGTTTGTCTTTATGAAGGTTTATGGATTCTTGTTCTTACTTTGGTTAAACTGAGCAATACATTTTCCATCTAACATTTAAAGTAAATTTCCAGGTGAATAAAAGATCTGCAGCTGCAGCCTCTGTGATGTTTCACAGTCTGAAAGTAACAAATTCAACCAGAGTTCAAACAAAGGCTTAATATACGTGTGTGTTTGATATAATGCCAACAAGTACAAACAGGTGTTCTAACAGGTCTTAATCACAGAGGTCTGATAAGTCTGGTGACTTTCACACTCAGCAGTTTTGCTGCCTTTTATTTTATATTGGCCTTTTTAAAGCCCTTCAAAGTCTCCCACATTCATACAGAGCTTTTAACACCAAACTCCTTTACAGTCCTTCTCCTCTCACACACGATCACACGACTGATTTGTCTGCAGCAGCTGTGTTACTGCTAGTATTTTATTATGTGTGTAATCTCCTCATATTGTTCCTGTGGTTTAGTTTGACGTCCTTCTGCAAACTCAGCTGCTCTGTTGCTGATACACGTCTCCATGAATATGATTGATCAGATGCTGCCAACACCATGTGTTTCATGTGAGCGCTCAGCTGAAACCCTGTGTTGACTTATCGAGTTAATAACAAGCTTCACGTGACTGTGAATGCTAAAGTGAATCCAGATAAAGGAAAGAGACCCTGCTAATGTTGGACTCACTTCTTATTGTAGATCCCAGGAGGAAGTTCAACATAGCCATTCTTTGTGCTAGCTCGACCAAACCTGAGACCACAGTGCAGGATAATGATCATCATCTGTCTCTGTCAAGGACATTTAAAATCCACAAATAACAAACATAATTATATTTGATCATTAAAAATGATGATTAAACAAAGTGTCAAACGTACTTAAGTAGAAGGACTGATGTTTGTGTTAAAATACCCTCTTAAAGCTGAAATACTGATTCAGCTTCTTTACTCAAGTAAAGGTAAAAGAGTCCAGGCTCTGAAATGTACTCACAGTATTAAAGTAAAAACGCCATCTTTGAAGGAAATTTCTGCCAGTTTTTGTGCAAAGTTACCTGAATTTCTACCTCCAACATTAATATGAGAAAATTATCTGAACTTTTATTCTAATGAATTTAATCAGCTTGAACATTTTGTAGCACAAAAGTAGAAAAAACCCAAAGGGAATCAAAAATAGCTCCGTTTGCTGTTGCCTGCATTGTAGATGGGCGGCTTTGCCTCAACACCTAAACAGGAAAATGAGTTTAGTCAAGTATTAAAGTGGGATTGAAGAGGTGAGGAAACCAGAGATCAGGTGTTGTGGTGCAGCATTAAGATAAGATGGGGCCTGATTATTTAAGACCTTGTATGCAGTGTTGGGTAAGTTACTTTAAAATAGTAACTTAGTTACATTACTAGTTACTTCTCTCAAAAGTAACTCAGTTACTTCAAGTTACTCGTTATTTTCAAAGTAACTAGTTACTAGGGAAAGTAACTTTGGTTTTACTCAGAATTCTCTTGTTAATGTGTTGCTTCCATAACTTTGCCAGTCTTCTAGCTTGCTTACTTGCCACAGTGCACTGTGCCACCTACCAATAGAAAGGAAAAGATAATGTGCATATTTCCACGAGAGAAATCCCACGCCTGGACCGTCGTTGACTGCTGCCATGATTCTAGCCTACGTCACAGCGTCATGTGCGCCTTTTACATCCAACACAAAAACTGCAGCCGTGGTGCTTTGATTGTACTCAGAACTTGGAAATTCTGCCTTCTGATTAGGAAGATGTAGGTAACACCAGACTGCAGATGAGCTGCTTACAGGGCTGGACTGGGACAGAAAATTGGTCCGGGCATTTTGACTAGAGACCGGCCCACCATTATAGGAAAAACATAAAGCCTTTGAATGAAAACAAACGCTGTTGTGACAGTGATGTACACTGTTTTGATGGTATATATGCATCAATCTATCAATCGTTTGTTGTAAGATTCAGATAATTATTTTTTAAAAGCTAGACATTTTAAATGAGAATAAGAAAGAAAAGTATTTCCTTGTGCCCACCTCTCCCTGTTAATGCCCTACATGCCCCCCTGGCAACACTTTGCTAGACCCGCACCTGCACAGTTACCAGCTGTCAGCTACCTAAAAAAGGATCCTGGTGTTATTTGTCTCTCAGAAACAGTTCATAACTTCCCTTCAACTCATTCATGTCACCTAAAAGGTAAACCTGTTTCTCCATCACCTGTTCAGCTCTGATGATCCAGTAAGGACGTCTCCTGGTTTCATCTTCATGTTTCCCTCTCACCAGATAACCAAACCATATCATGACCAGCAGCTTTACAGCTGTGGCTCCATCAAACATCAGCTGATACTAGAAATTAATATTAAATAAATTCTAACAACAGCTGATCAAGCTTAAAAGTGCTGCTGTTGTTTACCGCGACATCCGCTGGTTTCCTCTTTCTGGCGCAAAGTGAGCGATAAACAAACAAGAGAGCCGATCAGCTGATCATTGATCAGTTTTCATGATTGAAATAGAAACGGGAGAGGGAGGGGGGAGAATGAGAGAAGAAGAGGCAGCTGTGCAGCAAAGACACAGAATAACTCCAGCTTTGTGTCTTTTTCATTGTAGCTGAATTACGGGACAAACTGATCCTTTTCACCTCAATAAGAAACGCGTAATATTTTCTCTGAATACCAGACGGGACGGTTGGCAACTCTAATAACTTATGAACAAAATAAAGTTCAACATCATTAACTTCATAGCACCACCCAGCTGTATAGAAACTCCGTCATGCTAGCTAGCACGCAGTACGGAAAAAGTCAGAATAACGAAAATAAACTCCACCTAAACTTGGTTCATATCTGACCCAGAGAGACTGCAGGTCATAACTTCTTACCTGAAGTTCAGTTCACACTTGGACCGGCGGCAGCCGCCTCGGGTCTCTTTTCCTTCTGCGTCCCCTTTCCTTCATCCACCTGCTGGCCTCCACCACTTGCTAATGTTACTGAATCTGTGGAAGCTCCGCGATAGCCACCACACGAAGTAACGAGTAACGACCCTATCTAAATCTCAGTAACGACTAACGCGTTCCTGATTTTGGCATAATAACTAGTTGCCGTGCTCGTTACCACAATAATAACGTAGTTACTGTAACGCGTTACTTAACTCATTCACTGCCAGCCATTGGCAGTGAATGAGTTAAACCCATTGACTCATGCATTGCAATTGACGGCTATAGATGTCAATGGCAGTGAATGAGTTAATAACGCGTTAGTCCCAACACTGCTTGTATGGGAGGAGCAGGATTTTGAATTCTGGATTTAACAGGAAGTCAATGAAGGGAAGCCAAAACAGGAGAAATCTGCTCTCTCTTTCTAGTCCCTGTCAGGACTCTTGCTGCAGCATTTTGGATCAGCTGAAGGCTTTTCACTGAGTTTTTAGGACATCCTGATAATAATGAATTACAGTCGTCCAGCCTGGAAGTAATAAATGCATGAACTAGTTTTTCAGCGTCACTCTTTTTAGCGTTTTTTAACAACAAGCTTCTGTCTATTAGGGCTCTTGTCTCGCCGACTGCTGCCTCAGTTCAGAGTCTTTCTCCTGTGTGCTCAGCTGTCTTAGAGCAGTTTGATCCCGTCTCCCTTAATGACTTGACTGCAGTAGTTTGTAACCTAAGATCATCACACTGCCCCTCTGATTGTCTCCCCCCAACTACTCTTTCAAGGATTGTCAGGTTGGAGATCGGCCTATAATTAGCTAAGACAGCTGGGTCTAGGGATGCTTTTTAAGTAAAGGTTTAACTACAGCCAGCTAGGGATGGGTACCGTTTAGATTTGAAAACCTGTTCAATCAGAATCAGTTGCTGATGACGGCTTTTTTCTTTTCCATCAATCACGTATAATCTTAACTCAAAGTGAACATAGACTTGATTGAAGTAACTCAGATCAGCCAATTCAAAATGCTAATTCAATCAACTCTGAGTTCATGGCTAGACTCAGTTTGTTGGCCCTGCACCTTAAAACTATTTCCTGTTTGTCTCTCGTGTTTTTTGGATATTGTTTTCACATCTTATGTCACGGCTAGCGGGGCGAGCCATGTTGAATTTAATAAAGGACCCAAGATGCAGACACTGCTGTGAAGTGAGTGAGCTTTATTGAAACGGTGAAGTGCAGTGGAGATGGCCTGTGCAGAAGCTAAGATAACCTCTACTGAAAAACTAAAAAACTAACCTGAAACCTTAAACGGAGACACGGGGAGACAACACAGACGAACCAGCAACAAGCAGGAGAAAACAAAGAGCTCATATACACAAAAGAGCCATCAGGGAATGAGAAAAGGGAGACACAGCAGGATTCATTGGACATAACCAGACAAGGGGAAGCAAAAGTAGACACACTAACGTAGGACATGGCACTGTCAAAATAAAACAGGAAGTGAACACAGAGACACAATACTAACACAGTACAGAGGGAACACAGAAACCAAAACCTCAGAACTAGAAAATCTTAATCAGAATGAAATTGTAACAAAAGACAATAACAATCAAAACAAAACCACTGAGTCCACAGACTCGGGACATACATCGGCTCAAACTGTGGTCATAAATATTTTGTACTTGTAAATCTGACTGTGGAGTTGTGAACTGAGTTTTGTAACATTGTGAAACAAAATATCTGGAAAGTTCATGTTTTTGCGTTCATTGATTTGTGTGTGTAAAAATGTAAAAATGTAATAAATGTAAGAAACATTAGAACTACTTTTGCTGACACAAAGTTTGGCGAGTTGTCACTTTAAACCAGTCACTGATATAAAGAGAGCACCTTGTTCCAGGGCATCTGAGCATGGAGGGAAAGCTTTATGCAGGAGATGGTAAGAGCTGTTGGGACTAAAGAAACTGAGCAGAAAACTACAGACATCTGGAAACTGAGTTGTTAATTCTCAGTGGGATCAGCAGGACTAGCAAAGCTTCACCATGACAGTCATCTGATTGACTGAACCCATCCAAACATCACTTCATGGACCTTTAGCTTGTGTCTGTGTGTGGACAGACATAACATGAGCTAATTATACATTACTCCTCCACAGAGTGGACCAGCAGAGAGCAGAGGTTTCCACTGGTCAGTCTGCACAGCAACATCAAACACACCTGGACTCTGTGGTTATGGTTTGTAGTACTACGTTTACATTTGTTCTTTTCAGTCACCTCTATGCTGCACTTTGTGGACCAGAGGATTGTCAGTGTGTCCAACATAAGTCAGAGTTTGGGCTCCATGATTTCAGTCAGATTGGGGTGACTGTAGCTCAGGGGCGGAGCGTGGGGGTGGCTTACTGGGCTTAAGCCCGGGTTGTTTTGTCAGAAGCCCGGGGTATTTTGGAGTGTAATTTTTTCATAGTTAGATGCCTGGCTGACAACTGTATAAAACAAAAAGTACACACAATATTCGAAGCACATAGTGCACACTGTGGGAATTTACGACTGTGCGTGAATCCCCCCCTGATATTGGTATGATCCAAGCTCAGGCACTAAGCGACTGAGCGAGGGGGCGGGGGGAGCTGCTGCCCGTGAGTGCGCTGTTGGAGAGACGGAGCCAGCCATACTAAGGAGAGCTTAAGTTTGACCAGGTACCAAAGAAAATCATTCGTACCGTACAAATAATGTAAATATGACGGTGCATCACGAAAGATTGATATGAAACTGATCACTTGACCAATATTATTTTACTTGCTCTTCAAGTGAATCAACAAATGGCGAAATGAAAAGCCGAACAAATGCTATTTTTTAGAGAGTCTTATCTTACGTGTGTTAATTTCATATTTTCAGTTCTTACCCTCCCCGACTAAATCGGTTTCAGTTATGTACTGAAATATAAGAATGGACATTAGAGGGTTCTTTCAAAGAAAAAACTCAGGTAAATGTTATTTTATATATTATGCTTTGTATGTTGTTCAGTATATTTCTATGCAAAACAAGAGGGATTTCAGTACACAGCAGGATATTCACATTTGTAACCAGATATTTACATACACTTTAGGGAGAAAACATAAAACATTTTTACTGTACAACATCAATTTAGAGTAAACTTTTGTTTTAGATAAATATTGAAATATCTTTTGAATTAGTTAAATGTCAGAATAAAGAGAGACAGAGCTGTCTATTTTTATCACTTTGATCAAATTTAGGAGTACATGTACACTAAGTTTATTGTTAATTAATAAGAAAACTCCAGACGATTCCATTCTGAGCTGAAGAAGCTTCTGATAGGTTAGTAGAGTCCATGTGAGTGGATGCATATAAGGCAAAACACAGAGCCTGTTTCTTTGACATGGGAAAATCAAGAGATGTCAACAAAAGACCAGGAAAAGAACTGTGGAGCTCCATAAGTGTGGCTCAGTTTGAATACAATTTGGTGCCATTTGCAATTAAAAAACACAGACAGTTTCTCTCTTTACTCTTAAAGTTAACAAATATGTTTTTATATTTATCAATCTAAAAAAATAAACATTTAGTCTGATTTGATGTTACAATTAAAAAAGTGTTTGTGTTTTGATCTGAAGAGTTTGTAAATATCTGGTTTCAACTGTATATTTGATGATTGTCAGCACAAAGAGGGAGAGAGAGGAGCAGAGATAGAGATGAACAAGAGCAGGTGAGACAGACATGTTAGTCAAATGGTTGCTTACTAAAAGTATCACTGTATCATAGGTACTCATGTATCTCATACCTAGTGTTTCTTTTTAGGTTTGCTATTTTTCAAATTCTATATTTATTAAGTTCTGCAGGCTTGTTTGCACAACAAGGCTAAATAATTATATAAACTTTTCTCAATCTAAATATTGTACTTTGGTAGAATTAAATAAATAAGTGTAGTGCAGGTCTATGATGATTTTTAGTGCTACTATCATCTAGTTCTGATTGTGGTTATGTCTTGGTTAAGTCCTCAGTAATCCTGCTTTTGAACTGTTGTAGTCCTGTTTTAATTCTGGATCAGTTCTGGGTCTGGTTGAATTGGGGTTTAGTCCCTGTGTGTTGATACAGCCCCGACTTCGTTCTGTCTTGCTGCTCAATTAAAAAACTAGTTTAAGGTGTCCTGCATGTGTGATATATATATTTCCCTATATGAAGTCATTCTTTTTTGAACAAAACTCAAAACAGAGCCTATTAATCTTTCAGTCATTTCTACACCCCCCCCCCCCCCCCCTCAAAAAAAAAAAAATCCCACATGCATACTACCCTTTAGGGCTAAGCCCCGGGTGTTTCAAATGTCTGGCTCCTCCTCTGCTGTAGCTCAGGAGGGGAGCAGGTCAGCTACTAGTCAGAAGGTTTGTGAATCAAACCCTGGCTGGCAAATGTACTGGGTAACGTACTAAACCCAAGCTGCCCTCTGATGCATCCATCAGAGTGTGAAAGAAAGTATTTAAGCATAGAACAATGTGCTTGGTTGAATGAGGCATGTTGTATAAATGCTTTGTGTGCACAGAGTATCAAAGAGAGCTATATAAGAACCAGTCCATTTACCACTGGGTAATTCATATAGTCTTCTTTTCCAGCGGCTGGAGGACAACATCACCATGTTTGTGAAGAACGAGCTGAAGAAGATCCAGAAGCTTCTGAGTCCAGATCACCCAGAAACTTTAAAGAGCCAGATGGAGGATGAGGAGATGTTTGAAGGAGAGGATGAAGATGAAAGAAAGAGCTGCAGAGAAGCATTTCTGAAGATCACACTCCACTTCTTGAGGAGACTTAAGCAGCATGAGATGGCTGACCATCTGCAGAGCAGTAAGAGAATTTCTCTAAAGACTGAATATTGATCTTTCCTAATAGCTCAAGAAATGGACCAATAGACATTCATCCTTTCAGGGTAGTGAAAGGCTATGATATTTATTATATAATATTTTTTTCTGAATTTCTTACCTTCAGAAATATTTGCTCCACTCCGTAAACGAGAACTTAAAGCCCAACTGAAGAAGAAGTTCCAGTGTGTGTTTGAGGGCATCGCTAAAGCAGGAAGCCCAACCCTCCTGAATCAGATCTACACAGAGCTCTACATCACAGAGGGAGGGACTGCAGAGGTCAATGATGAACATGAGGTCAGACAGATTGAAACAGCATCCAGGAAACCAGACAGACCAGAAACAACAATCAGACAAGAAGACATCTTTAAAGCCTCACCAGGAAGAGATGAACCAATCAGAACAGTGCTGACAAAGGGAGTGGCTGGCATTGGGAAAACAGTCTTAACACAGAAATACAGCCTGGACTGGGCTGAAGACAAAGCCAACCAGGACATCCAGTTCATATTTCCATTCACTTTCAGAGAGCTGAATGTGCTGAAAGAGGAAAAGTTCAGCTTGGTGGAGCTTGTTCATCACTTCTTTAATCAAACTAACGAATCAGGAATCTGCAGGCTTGAAGACTTCCAGGTTGTGTTCATACTTGATGGTCTGGATGAGTGTCGACTTAATTTGGACTTCAAGAAAACTAAAATCCTGACTGAAACCAGAAAGTCCACCTCATTGGATGAGCTGCTGACAAACCTCATCAGAGGGAACCTGCTCCCTTCTGCTCGCCTTTGGATAACAACACGACCTGCAGCAGCCAATCAGATCCCTCCTCAGTGTGTCGACATGGTGACAGAGGTCAGAGGGTTCACTGACCCACAGAAGGAGGAGTACTTCAGGAAGAGATTCAGAGATGAGGAGCAGGCCAGCAGGATCATCTCCCACATCAAGAAAGCTCGAAGCCTCCACATCATGTGTCACATCCCAGTCTTCTGCTGGATCACTGCTACAGTTCTGGAGGATGTGCTGGAAACCAGAGAGGGAGGAGAGCTGCCCAACACCCTGACTGAGATGTACATCCACTTCCTGGTGGTTCAGGCCAAAGTCAAGAGTATCAAATATGATGGAGGAGCTGAGACAGATCCACACTGGAGTCCAGAGAGCAGGAAGATGATTGAGTCACTGGGAAAACTGGCTTTTGATCAGCTGCAGAAAGGAAACCTGATCTTCTATGAACCAGACCTGACAGAGTGTGGCATCGATATCAGAGCAGCCTCAGTGTACTCAGGAGTGTTCACACAGATCTTTAAAGAGGAGAAACAACTGTACCAGAACAAGGTGTTCTGCTTTGTTCATCTCAGTGTTCAGGAGTTTCTGGCTGCTCTTCATGTCCACCTGACCTTCATCAACTCTGGACTCAATCTGCTGGAAGAGCAAGAAACAACTTGGAAGGTGTTTCAAACAAGAAAATCTTCAAAGAAATACTTCTACCAGTGTGCTGTGGACAAGGCCTTACAGAGCCCCAATGGACACCTGGACTTGTTCCTTCGTTTTCTCTTGGGTCTGAAGACTAATCAAACTCGTTTGCAAGGCCTGATGACACAAACAGGAAGTAGCTCAAAGACCAATCAAGAAGCAGTTCAGTACATCAAGAAGAAGCTCAGTGAGAATCTGTCTGCAGAGAAAAGCATCAATCTGTTTCACTGTCTGAATGAACTGAATGATCGTTCTCTAGTGGAGGAGATCCAACAGTCCCTGAGTTCAGGACGTCTCTCCACAGATAAACTGTCTCCTGCTCAGTGGTCAGCTCTGGTCTTCATCTTACTGTCATCAGAAAAAGATCTGGATGTGTTTAACCTGAATAAATACTTTGCTTCAGAGGAGGCTCTTCTGAGGCTGCTGCCAGTGGTCAAAGTCTCTAAAAAAGCTCTGTAAGTTATAAAGTTTTTATTATTTAATTTGGTTGGTATGTTATGGAAAACACACTGCCATGAACCTCTGTTTTGTTTTTGTCAAAATCACTGTAATATAATCACTGTACCTTTATATACATGTGACTTGTATTAATGCTGCTGCCCTCTTGTGGCTAAAGTGTAATTATGTTCTTGTTATTAGGGAGGATTTGAGAGTAAGGCTACGTTCACACTGCAGGCGAAAGCGCATCAAATCCGATTTTTCTGACCTTTATAAATCTGACTTTTTTGACCCTATGCGACCCATATCCGATCATGCTATGACAGTGTGAACGTCGCGAATCCGATATTTTCAAATCCGACCTGGGTCACTTTCGTATGTGGTACTGAATCCGATACATATCCGATGTTTTAGAAAGCGACTGCTGTTTGAACGGTCATGTCGCATTAAATCCGTCTTTTACGTCACCAACACAAGACAGACGCCAATTATCAGCGCCCGATAAGACATCGCGAACGCTTCCTGGCCATCCCGTGTAGATGTCAGTGAAACTGTTGGGAAGACAACGTTGGAGAAACGTGAACATTTTATTTGTACTGTATAATCTGCAGATTCTGACAGAAATCTGCAGCTATCCTTTGAAGCACCGCTCCTCTAAAACAGCAATAAGGATCATTATTAGGTTATCTACATTATTATGTAAATAACAAAATAACTTAAAGCAAAAATTGGGAAACGTAAAGCCCGAAGTCTTCATATTAAGGGTCATCTGTCAAACAATATTCTTTGCTCTGGGTCTAAACAGAGCGCGTTGTGTGTGAAGTCTTCTTTTGCGCATGCAAATGCACAAATGCGTCCTTCATTTCCCCGAATTTGAAGGATTCGTCGGGTGTGTCCTTCGTGGCCCACCATATCCCAGAATTCATAGCGCGGCCCAGCCAAATTTCAGCTGCCAACAATGGCGGCAGCTACTAAGTTTTCAAATTACTCTTATTAATCTTTCTGGGTCACAAAATAAACTTTTAACATATTTTCAGGCGAGAAAGTAGCTGTGTAAACTTCAAATATCTGCTTGGTTTATCAAGACATCGCATATTTGCAAAAGTGTGCCGACGTTTTCGGAGACGTCTGTTCCCCACCCGCTCGCTAGCAAGCCGGGGGGTTCAATGGTCACTCCAGCCGGCGAGAGCAGCAGACGCCCGGCTTCATCGTTTTCAGACCCCGCTCTTTCGCTACTCAGGTGAAACACGATATATAAGTCACCCGGATAACTTAAAAATGTAATTGTTTGCCTTTTTTCTGTGTTTTATTTGTTCCGGAGTAAATCGGTTTGGCTGAGATCAAAGTTCCTCCGGGATTTTCACACAGCTGAATAAACGTTAAACAGGAAACTGATTAAACAGAAGTGTGAGACGGTCGAGAGTTTACGCCAGTGTCCTGTTATATTTTAGATAGCAAGGAGCAGACGGCCGAGTTTATTAAACTCCACAAAGACAGCGGTGACGCAAATCTGAAGGCTAGACCGTCCCATTTCACAGCCTCGCACTTCCAGCCTTTTCGATCTTTGAAGGACCCGGCCCACGTAGGCCGTGAATACCGGGTCCTCCGAAGGATGCAGCCGACGTTTTGGGACACAGCTAGTGTGTGATGTTCTTTCAGTGTTGCACTTTGTAGACGCTCCCTGAGCACTGGTCTCACAGCCAGCTGCACATAGAGACCAGTGTTGTTAGTCCAGGTCAGAAGATGACTTGTTGGAATGAAAATGAGCTTGTAGTTTGTCTGCTTTAATAATGTGACTGGAAAAAGGTGTTGGACTTCAAATATGTCCATTTCTTTCACACTTCACCTTTAAAAGTGAAGCCTTGTGGTTCCTGGAAGGAAAAACACGACTTTTTCAAGTCTTTGTCCTGTTTTTATGAGAAATGTACGACTTTAATGTGAAACATTCAGAGTTTTTTCTCTTGTTGTGTTTGTTTGAAGCTGCTTCCTGTTGGCTTTAGCTGTTTGGAGTTTCCATTTGCTAAACTTCTACATTCTGAACCTTCTTCAGCTCTGAACAGATGATGAAACACTGAATGATTTCAAGCTCACACTTTGTCTAATAAACTTACATCTTTCATTCTTTATACAGATTGATGGACTGTGGTTTGTCAGAGATCAGCTGTGATTATCTGGCAGCAGCACTGAAGTCCAACCCCTCCCATCTGAGACAGCTGGACCTGAGCTCCAACACCAAGCTGCAGGATTCAGGAGTGAAGCATCTGTGTGGTTTCCTGGAGAGTCCAGGATGTGGACTTGAAACTCTGGGGTCAGTCAGCATGTTTTAGTTGTGCTGAGATGAATATGATGTGAAAGTTGTGCTGACACTAAACTGCAGACATCAGGCTGATATTATACTGATCCACACTGAGGATCTTCATGGTAAAGTCTGTTTTCTTCTTCTCTGGTTTAGTCCATTGACTGCAGCAGAACAATGTTCACATTTCAAACAGTGAGACTCAACGTATGGCCCGCGGCCCACACGCGGCCTGCCCACCTTTCCTGATTCAGAGAGAGGGGACCCTGATTAACTGTGTAGTGTTCTTCCTCACAGTTCTAAGTATCAGACACAACAATGAATAATCCACAGCTGACTGTCTTTAGCAGGTCAAAGGTCACGGCACACAGCAGGCAGTGGGAAATATTATAACTCTGATCATTTATCAGCACATATCCATATGTATAAAAACAAAGCTGACACTGTGAGACTTGATCAGAGGTGTGATCATCACAGCAGAGGCCTTTGTGTCAAAGTCACTGAGGATCAAACAGAAACACATGAAGCAGATTTTCCTGTTCTGGCTTTTTTATAGCAGATAACCTTCAAAATATTCTGCAGTCCATCAAAAACTGAAGCGAACCATGAATCAACATGTGAACATGAGCTGATGCTGCTGAAGTGAAGCAAAGTTACAGAGGTTTGATTACAGACACAGCTGAGAGTTTGTAATCTGTCATCATTTTAAAAGGTTTACATTTCTTCAGTATATCCACATTTGCAGCTGGTACCTCAACCTCCACTTGTCCAACACAACTGCTGTCCACTGCCTCCATGACATTGTGATTTTGCTGTTGGTCTTCTGTCAGATCTTCATCAATCACTTCTGCACGGGGCACACCTTCAGACTCTGCAGCTGCATAACGAAAGCCTGTAAGATAAAATTAGACATAAGGTAAATGTACACCAATATTCCAATGACAGGTGTGTGATTCATCTGGAAGTTATGTGCGGATTAGTGTACAGTGATAGCAATTTAGTATGTTTTTAGAGGGGGGGGGGTTGTTTACCTCCGATGGGTGCTCTTTTTCGCTTCCGTTGCGTACGCCTTGAGTGCCGGTCCGAGTCTGATACAGGTATGTCGTCATGCCCCATGTGCAGTGTTGGTTCCCAGTCTGGATTTGTTACATCCATTTCATATGCTGGTTTGCCTGCAATAATGCCAAATCATAAGCTACTCAGTCGACATGATGTGGTTCTGCAGCATCACACATTAGCATGTTTTATCTCATTATCTATGACCTCAGCACATTGAAAATCACACTAAAAGCCTTTCAAGAGTGATATGAATTAATTTAGAACTCACCGGAAAGAAAATGCCGTGAGCAAACCAACAAAAAGCTGGGGATTGCAGAGAACTCGATATCCCCTCGTCTCACCGCTGCAATCCAAGCCTGACGTCTTTGTTTAGTAATATCGGATACATGGGATCCCTCACGTTGCCTCCAGGATGGAAAACGATGAAAAGAGAGCCCGTTATCCAGCTTCTTGCCTTCACGATCGTGTGATCTAACGTTGCAACCGACAACACAACACGTACGATCCATAGCTGAAATGGTATCCTTTGGCTGGCCTACTGTCATGGCGGAAGGGGGCATGGCCCATCTCCCGTGACATCACGCTCCAAAGCCCTATAGGTGGGAAAATGTACCATGTCGACCAATCAAAAATGATATGGAAACATGACATTTGGTTGTTTAGCAAAAGGGGGAAGTTTTAGGAGTGACCGGCAAGAGAGAGCGAGTGAGCGAAAGAGAGAGAGAGTTTTGATACGTGAGAGATTTGTGACGTTTACCGTGTTTGGTCTCAAGTTAGTTTGTTGTCTTGTGTATTTAGTGTGTAGCTGTTGTTTTGTTTTGTGTGTCAGTTCTACTAGTGATCGTCACAGTTGCTGCCTTAAAGCCAACAAAGGCAGATTGCAGTGTAAACGCTGAGTGACACACCTGCTGTCAGACCTGCAGGTTTATCCCTGTGCTGTTCTCATATGTGTTAGAGTGACACAAACTATTGTTTGACACCTGATTGTTCTGTAAATAGTTTGAAATGATTATATGAAAAACGTCTGAGCCTTGGCTGCATTTTTTGGTAAATAGTACCATATAACTTTGTTGTTTGCAAAACGTGTGCGTATTTTTAAAAGTGTACAATCTCTATTTGCATTTCAAGTTATGAAGATGATTCGTTAAACATGTGTGTGGTTTTTACAGTCAAAATATCACTTTCTACTTGTATTTTAAATTTTGTCTGAATTTAGATAAATTGTGCTGATACAGTTGGTCAAAATGAGAAAATAACAGATTGGCAAGATGAACTGTTTTTAAAGGTAAAATATAGAGGCCACATCAAAAGTAGTCAAGAAGGGTTAAAGGCTAAAAGCAAAGTTGTCACCAAGTACTGTTTATATTTGTGTGTATTGCTGCAGCTTTTTTGAGTATTAATTTGGTGCCTTTGTGTGAAATAATGGTATTGTGAGTGATCCATATAGTCACAAAGAATAGCCACTTGTTTCTGTGCTACCAAAGTTCCCCGGCTTTCATTCAAAATGTGTTTATCGTCAGCACCTGCACATTAAACTACTTAAACATTATAAATGTCTTCAAGCTCACACTGAGGCCTGTGGGGTACTATCAGCCACTGAGACAGTACACACATTTATATGTGTTTGTATATGAATATTTCATACTTTAAGACTGCCTGTTTATTTAAGGGAGATGAACAAAATACATTGGAATTGTACAAAATAATATCATGGATGATCAATTAAATAGATTTTAAGTAGATGCTTGTGCATTCTTAAAGTCTTATATGTTGAACTGAACTATGTGATCTGTTCAAAGCCTTAATCTTAATTTGAAGTGAAATGTGCATTTTGAGTTTATACACTATGTATATAAGGCGACCGTTTCCTTTTGCAGTATTTTTGTGTGGTGTACTTTTCTATGTCTTAACAAAAGGGGAACAAAGGTGTTTAAGTTCACCTAGGATGATGTGTTTTAATTTTCACATGGTCTTGCTTGAATTTGACCCTGACAAAGGCGTATGAACTCTGTCAGCTGTTTGGAGTTTCCATTTTCTAAACTTCTACATTCTGAACCTTCTTCAGCTCTGAACAGATGATGAAACACTGAATGATTTCAAGCTCACACTTTGTCTAATAAACTTACATCTTTCATTCTTTATACAGATTGAGGGGCTGTGGTTTGTCAGAGATCAGCTGTGATTATCTGGCAGCAGCACTGAAGTCCAACCCCTCCCATCTGAGAGTGCTGAACCTGAGCTCCAACAACAAGCTGCAGGATTCAGGAGTGAAGCATCTGTGTGGTTTCCTGGAGAGTCCAGGATGTGGACTTGAAACTCTGAGGTCAGTCAGCATGTTTTAGTTGTGCTGAGATGAATATGATGTGAAAGTTGTGCTGACACTAAACTGCAGACATCAGGCTGATATTATACTGATCCACACTGAGGATCTTCATGGTAAAGTCTGTTTTCTTCTTCTCTGGTTTAGTCCATTGACTGCAGCAGAACAATGTTCACATTTCAAACAGTGAGACTCAACGTATGGCCCGCGGCCCACACGCGGCCTGCCCACCTTTCCTGATTCAGAGAGAGGGGACCCTGATTAACTGTGTAGTGTTCTTCCTCACAGTTCTAAGTATCAGACACAACAATGAATAATCCACAGCTGACTGTCTTTAGCAGGTCAAAGGTCACGGCACACAGCAGGCAGTGGGAAATATTATAACTCTGATCATTTATCAGCACATATCCATATGTATAAAAACAAAGCTGACACTGTGAGACTTGATCAGAGGTGTGATCATCACAGCAGAGGCCTTTGTGTCAAAGTCACTGAGGATCAAACAGAAACACATGAAGCAGATTTTCCTGTTCTGGCTTTTTATAGCAGATAACCTTCAAAATATTCTGCAGTCCATCAAAAACTGAAGCGAACCATGAATCAACATGTGAACATGAGCTGATGCTGCTGAAGTGAAGCAAAGTTACAGAGGTTTGATTACAGACACAGCTGAGAGTTTGTAATCTGTCATCATTTTAAAAGGTTTACATTTCTTCAGTATATCCACATTTGCAGCTGGTACCTCAACCTCCACTTGTCCAACACAACTGCTGTCCACTGCCTCCATGACATTGTGATTTTGCTGTTGGTCTTCTGTCAGATCTTCATCAATCACTTCTGCACGGGGCACACCTTCAGACTCTGCAGCTGCATAACGAAAGCCTGTAAGATAAAATTAGACATAAGGTAAATGTACACCAATATTCCAATGACAGGTGTGTGATTCATCTGGAAGTTATGTGCGGATTAGTGTACAGTGATAGCAATTTAGTATGTTTTTAGAGGGGGGGGGGTTGTTTACCTCCGATGGGTGCTCTTTTTCGCTTCCGTTGCGTACGCCTTGAGTGCCGGTCCGAGTCTGATACAGGTATGTCGTCATGCCCCATGTGCAGTGTTGGTTCCCAGTCTGGATTTGTTACATCCATTTCATATGCTGGTTTGCCTGCAATAATGCCAAATCATAAGCTACTCAGTCGACATGATGTGGTTCTGCAGCATCACACATTAGCATGTTTTATCTCATTATCTATGACCTCAGCACATTGAAAATCACACTAAAAGCCTTTCAAGAGTGATATGAATTAATTTAGAACTCACCGGAAAGAAAATGCCGTGAGCAAACCAACAAAAAGCTGGGGATTGCAGAGAACTCGATATCCCCTCGTCTCACCGCTGCAATCCAAGCCTGACGTCTTTGTTTAGTAATATCGGATACATGGGATCCCTCACGTTGCCTCCAGGATGGAAAACGATGAAAAGAGAGCCCGTTATCCAGCTTCTTGCCTTCACGATCGTGTGATCTAACGTTGCAACCGACAACACAACACGTACGATCCATAGCTGAAATGGTATCCTTTGGCTGGCCTACTGTCATGGCGGAAGGGGGCATGGCCCATCTCCCGTGACATCACGCTCCAAAGCCCTATAGGTGGGAAAATGTACCATGTCGACCAATCAAAAATGATATGGAAACATGACATTTGGTTGTTTAGCAAAAGGGGGAAGTTTTAGGAGTGACCGGCAAGAGAGAGCGAGTGAGCGAAAGAGAGAGAGAGTTTTGATACGTGAGAGATTTGTGACGTTTACCGTGTTTGGTCTCAAGTTAGTTTGTTGTCTTGTGTATTTAGTGTGTAGCTGTTGTTTTGTTTTGTGTGTCAGTTCTACTAGTGATCGTCACAGTTGCTGCCTTAAAGCCAACAAAGGCAGATTGCAGTGTAAACGCTGAGTGACACACCTGCTGTCAGACCTGCAGGTTTATCCCTGTGCTGTTCTCATATGTGTTAGAGTGACACAAACTATTGTTTGACACCTGATTGTTCTGTAAATAGTTTGAAATGATTATATGAAAAACGTCTGAGCCTTGGCTGCATTTTTTGGTAAATAGTACCATATAACTTTGTTGTTTGCAAAACGTGTGCGTATTTTTAAAAGTGTACAATCTCTATTTGCATTTCAAGTTATGAAGATGATTCGTTAAACATGTGTGTGGTTTTTACAGTCAAAATATCACTTTCTTTTTTTTTTTTTTTTTAAAAAAAAAAAAAAAAAAAAAAAAATATCACTTTCTACTTGTATTTTAAATTTTGTCTGAATTTAGATAAATTGTGCTGATACAGTTGGTCAAAATGAGAAAATAACAGATTGGCAAGATAAACTGTTTTTAAAGGTAAAATATAGAGGCCACATCAAAAGTAGTCAAGAAGGGTTAAAGGCTAAAAGCAAAGTTGTCACCAAGTACTGTTTATATTTGTGTGTATTGCTGCAGCTTTTTTGAGTATTAATTTGGTGCCTTTGTGTGAAATAATGGTATTGTGAGTGATCCATATAGTCACAAAGAATAGCCACTTGTTTCTGTGCTACCAAAGTTCCCCGGCTTTCATTCAAAATGTGTTTATCGTCAGCACCTGCACATTAAACTACTTAAACATTATAAATGTCTTCAAGCTCACACTGAGGCCTGTGGGGTACTATCAGCCACTGAGACAGTACACACATTTATATGTGTTTGTATATGAATATTTCATACTTTAAGACTGCCTGTTTATTTAAGGGAGATGAACAAAATACATTGGAATTGTACAAAATAATATCATGGATGATCAATTAAATAGATTTTAAGTAGATGCTTGTGCATTCTTAAAGTCTTATATGTTGAACTGAACTATGTGATCTGTTCAAAGCCTTAATCTTAATTTGAAGTGAAATGTGCATTTTGAGTTTATACACTATGTATATAAGGCGACCGTTTCCTTTTGCAGTATTTTTGTGTGGTGTACTTTTCTATGTCTTAACAAAAGGGGAACAAAGGTGTTTAAGTTCACCTAGGATGATGTGTTTTAATTTTCACATGGTCTTGCTTGAATTTGACCCTGACAAAGGCGTATGAACTCTGTCAGCTGTTTGGAGTTTCCATTTTCTAAACTTCTACATTCTGAACCTTCTTCAGCTCTGAACAGATGATGAAACACTGAATGATTTCAAGCTCACACTTTGTCTAATAAACTTACATCTTTCATTCTTTATACAGATTGTGGGACTGTGGTTTGTCAGAGATCAGCTGTGATTATCTGGCAGCAGCACTGAAGTCCAACCCCTCCCATCTGAGAGAGCTGGACCTGAGCTGCAACACCAAGCTGCAGGATTCAGGAGTGAAGCATCTGTGTGGTTTCCTGGAGAGTCCAGGATGTGGACTTGAAACTCTGAGGTCAGTCAGCATGTTTTAGTTGTGCTGAGATGAATATGATGTGAAAGTTGTGCTGACACTAAACTGCAGACATCAGGCTGATATTATACTGATCCACACTGAGGATCTTCATGGTAAAGTCTGTTTTCTTCTTCTCTGGTTTAGTCCATTGACTGCAGCAGAACAATGTTCACATTTCAAACCTTCAAAGAAGAAGAAAAATCCTCCACTGGATAATTCACTGTGAAACTCTCCAACTCTTCATTCCACCTTAAAGTCTGTCTGACACTGAAATCCAAAGCAAAATGTGCGTTTGCTTTACAGACAGCAGTCCAACACAAACATACACACATCATCCAAAACACAGTCCAACATCCAAATCTCCTCCACTGCCAGCATGAATGATGGGAAAGAGAAGGAGGAACACTCTGACATTCAGGGTTAGAATGAGTTTCATGAAGCAGACTGTGAAGATCAAAGCTGCATTAGAAAGCTTACATGAATGAATGAGTGGACAGAAGTGGACAGAGATCATCTGAAGCACTTCAAAGGCTTTAAATCAGCACATTTCTCTTTATTCTTTATCAACTCTGTTAGCTTCATTCCACAGAAAACTGAGAGAAACTAACAGCAGGCTAATAAGATGCTGACCAATAGGTTTCTATTAAAGGTTGTAATTTGTATATGAAAAAGTGCTTTGGCTCAGCAGGGATCAGCTTACAGGTAGAATACAGCTGCTGGATGGGATTAGCATGTCATAGCTATCTACCAAACTGCTAACTGGGGGATTTCAGGCCATCTATGGATCATTTTTGCTAACTGTTTATTCAGCTTAGGCTCACAGGGCTGCAGCCTGTGCCCTAGCTGTCATAGGGCAAGAGGCGTGGTCCACCTGCACAGGTGAGCAGTCCATCACAGGGCCAACAGAGAGACAGAGAAGCACTCTCTCACATCCACACCTAC
Organism: Mchenga conophoros; assembly: GCF_057382185.1. NCBI lineage: Eukaryota > Metazoa > Chordata > Actinopteri > Cichliformes > Cichlidae > Mchenga > Mchenga conophoros. Next base: position 21,146,108 of record NC_140528.1, on the reverse strand, counting down.
AGCCAATTTAGAAGCACCAATGAACCTAAGCAGCATTTCATTGGACTGTGGGAGAACATCCAACCTCCACAGAAAGGCCAACAAGCTTCAACCTACAACCTTCTTGCTTTAAGGCACTAGTGCGAACCACTTTTCCCCATTTCAGCCCAAATCCTGCATCTTCCTGTTTCTGACTCCAGGCCAGCTCCACTAACACTTTCTCATCAGACACTGCCACCTAGTGGAGGAAGTCTTAGTTCCATTTGAAGCTTCAGATGACAGTTAGTTCCTTTACAAAGAGGTGGAGGTGGTGGGGCCACAGCACCATCATCACTGAGTGCCATAGGACACTTAACCTTTGTTTCCATATGCTGGGAACTTCCTGTTGTTCCAAGGAGGACTGGAAAATGTGTGAAAATCTCCCAGTCAGTTCCTCACAGCACACTTCAATCATTTCCCTCCCACAGCATCAGGACCAGGGCTTTTTCTCTCTTTGGTCCCACTAAGAGATTTCCACACAAACACCTCATCAGTGGGACTCTCAGAGCTACCAGCCCTTTGCTACAATCACAAAGCTCTTCATTGAAATCAATGATATCAAAGCTGGAATCAAATGAGTCCAAGTCTTCTGCTGATTCAGCATCACATTCATCTTTGCTCCTTGTCCTGCATCCCCACCATGGACTTCATTCCTTTCCAAGCCAGCCTTGAGTGTCCTTTATTCAGCTCATCCTCTGCTTTACTTTTACACCTGATTTTAGCTGCTTTATCTCTCTTTCAACAAGTTTCTGTGCCTCCATCTTTTTCTTCTCTCCCTCATAACAAGACAGCTTCTTCTGCCTGAGAACATGTTGGAGTGATTTACTAATCCAGGGCTGCTTATTGGGGAAAATACTTCCTGTTTCCAAAGTAATCCCCATTTTTCCCAGAAAGAGATGTAAGTAGAAATCGATGATCTAAGTGAGAACATGAGCCGTTAAAAAGTCCCAGTGGGTGCAGTCAAAGCAGTCCCTCAGTCCCAGTATAGAGTCTTTGGTCCAGACTGGAACAAGTGTGTGCCCAGTTTGAGCTCTCTTCAGTGCTGTGACCTGACAGACCCAGAGGGGCCATCACATCACATTTAGAAGCTCCCCTAATGGAGCCACAACACATGTCCAACACTTAGTCTGTCTTGTTGGACCAACTGGAAGAAATGATTCAAGGACTTAGTCACAGAACAGAGATTCAAATCTCCAAAATCCAACTGGCTGCATCAGGACATATAGTCTGAAACTCTGCACAGTTTCCTGTTTGAAGCTGCTTCCTGTTGGCTTCAGCTGTTTGGAGTTTCCATTTTCTAAACTTCTACATTCTGAACCTTCAGCTCTGAACAGATGATGAAACACTGAATGATTTCAAGCTCACACTTTGTCTAATAAACTTACATCTTTCATTCTTTATACAGATTGATGAGCTGTGGTTTGTCAAAGATCAGCTGTGATTATCTGGCAGCAGCACTGAAGTCCAACCCCTCCCATCTGAGACAGCTGGACCTGAGATACAACGACAACCTGCAGGATTCAGGAGTGAAGCAGCTGTCTGATCTTCAGCAGAGTCCAGACTACAGACTGGAGACTCTGGAGTAAGTAGAGTGATGGAGTGAGTGGGTGGTGCTGTCAGCAGTATTGTACTAAACACAGTCAGTATGAAACAAAGATCCAGTGTTTCCTGTAAAGCTGCAGCTTCTCAGTGAAGCTGTGAGAGGAGAATGGTGACAGGCTTCAGGATTGGACACAAACACTTCCTGTTTCTGACCTTTATGGTCACCATGGTAACAGCTGACACGCTCTGATCAAACGCTGTCAACAGCCAATCAGCTCTCTGAACAAAGCAGCACGCAGACCAATGACTGCATTCATTTCCAAGTTTAAAGCAGTGAAGAACACAGTCTGTAGGTGAGGAAGAATTTAGTGAGAGCAGATGTTTGGATGGAATTCCTCCAGTTAACAGCTGGAACCGTCCATCTGGATTGTTGGGCTTGTTGTTGGGGTTCCTACAGAGCTCAGAGTGGACACACCAAGGTTCTTCTAATGAATGAAAGTCCAAACTCAAACTAGGAGGGAAAAACATTTTCATCAACTTCAATAAAAATCCAAAGATTAGAAAAAGTGAAGCAACAATGAGTCCTAGTACAGTCCCAGCACTGAAGTCCCTGCTGCTCTTTATACTGGATGTGCTGCATCACTGACTGACAGCTGATGAAGAGTCTCTGGAAACACTCGTTTATCTCCTCTGCTCTTCCTTCTTCTCTCTGCAGGTGGTGGTGATGATGGTAAACAGGACGGTGTGTGTGCTGAGAGAGGAGGAGCTGTGTCCTGATGATCCAGAGAGGTTGAAGCAGCAGCAGCTTGTGTGTAGAGATGCTCTGACTGGGCCATGTTACTGGGAGGTGGAGAGGAGAGCTTCATCCAGCAGTGACTGACAGAGGAATGAGAAGAAGTGCAGATGACTGTCAGTGCTGCAGAGTGAACTGCTCTGAGAACAGCTCCACTGTCAGACACAATGTAGAGTCCAGCATCATCCCTGTGTGTCCCTCTGGATCTGACAGAGGATCATCAGTGTATCTGGACTGCTCTGCTGCTGCTCTGTCCTTCTACAGTCTCTGCACAGTCTCTGTCTGACTCTGGCTACATTTTTGGCATTTATATTCTTGGTTGCTCTCTTTATATTTTTCACATGCAAAATGTGCCCATCTTTGGCAAGATTCACACTGCACCTGGAAAGGAAAAATAAATGGCTCATATTCTGTTTGGTGAATACTATTACTCAACATTTTAATTATGATTGGCAAGTAATGATACTAAGACTTATGTGTTTCTTTTGTTTTGTTTTGTTTTACCATTTCAATCATGCTGCGGTCAGCGTTAGCATCTAACATGGAGCAAACAATGCAGTAGTCCTCAGCGTTCCCTGAAACACAATCATAGTTAGGTTTTAATCAAACATTATTTATTGAATAATTAAAAAATAATAGTACATTTTTTCCAAATATACTTCCTGGAAAATTAGTCTAAATTAGACTTTGAGAAGGGTCTTATCTGAAAGTGTTTGAAGAGCACTATTTGTACTGTGCTGTTTGAAAAGCACTATTTAAATTGGAAGTACGCACTAACGTGATAAGGACTTTACTGGACTTACCTCGATTTTCAAGTAGGGTGCAAGCTATCTGCATTCGCTCCAGCACAACTGGCTCTGTAGTGGTTGACACCTCACTGACCTCTCCAAAATCAAGGTAGTGTTCTGCAAACTGTGAGATTGATCATAATTAGAATGTAAAGTCTTAATTAGGTAAAGGATAGGATAATTATAAGCCACAAGGCTTCAGCCTATTCCTTTTTCAGTTACTGTATGATTAAGTACTTCTATGTAAAATGATCATCTTTGTTGTTGTTGACCGAAATAACTTTCACTTCACTTAAATTCACTTAAAGTCTTAATTCTAGCTAACAAGAAACTGAATCATTTGAATACGGGTTACCTTTAACAGTAAAACTCCACAACTGCTGGAATCCTGTCGCTTGTTGTGTTGCATAGTCTGTAACTGCCACTCCATGGTGTCTTCATGCCCTCTCATCCTCAGAAAATTCCTAGTTGAACAAAAGTGTTTGTAATGAAACAAGATTTTTTTTTTTAATCTAAGAATAACACCTCAGTATCATACATACCTCAAGTTGCGCAGAATTTTCCTGTCATAAACACCTTCATTCCCATGGGGTCTATGAGCAGTATTTTCTGTGCAGAAATGTTGACAATCTAAAGAAAAAGTTAAATTAAAAATTACAATTGTTTGTGCCACTGAAAACTTATTTAAAAATAACACTTTGTGCAAGAAACTGCTTCACAACAAATTACGCAAATTAATAACAAAATGAACACATACCACAAGAATCCAGTGTGTACCAAAGTTCACAGGGCACAGCCACGTCTTCAACTGGGAACTTCATCTGTGGGATTGGAAGTGCAGAGTAATTTGGATTTACTTAGGTACCATGCGTCTCAGGGTGTTTTCAAATATAGTCTTCTTTAAAGGAACCGAACTCTTTCCTCAGCAACAGAAAGGAGTCAACTGTTTGGACCACTTCTGAGCTTTCAACATACCAGTTGAGGCATCTGAACTGCGCAGAAAACAACGAGCTTGCAACTACTGAACAGAGCAGGTGTGCAGCATTGTGCACAAGTATACAAAAATGTTATAGAACAGTAAATAGGGTTTTTTTTTAATTTCAAAATTAGTAGGTAAATGACATTTCTTACTTACCTTTCGTCTGTCAATAACACGGTGCAGATATGCATCAATGACCTGTTTTGAAAAATCTGAGTTTATACAACAACAGCAACAATTTTTGAAGTAACTGCTTGAGTGCTGTACACAAAAACATCTAAAGGAATAGAATTGCTGATAAAGGTTCTTTCTGCATATACTGAAACTGGGTATTATGATGTCACAGATGTCACAACATCTGTGTTGTGGTTGATAACATTTTTTCCTGTTGAAGTGAATGGGTGAAACCTTATCAGAGTTTTGCAATATAACCCCCCCCCCCCCACCTACTCGCACATTTTAAACTATTAATGGTCTCTGCACTGCAAATGCTTCAGAAGGAGCAGAACCTCGAAATCAGACTCAATAATGATAAGTTCTCTTACCTCATCAGAAACCACCGTGACCCCTGCAGTGTTCGAAAAGAGGAATCCAATAACTTGTATGGTCCAACAGCTGCCTCCAAGCGCCCAGTATCCTTTGCACGCCATAGCCTCTTTACTAAAAGAAAAATATGATAAGTTAGCTCAGGCATGCATGAGATTTCTAGTGGATAAGCTTGGTAAAGGCCAACGGGCCACAACAGGAAAAAAGTCAACACAATAGGCATGCATTTACACGCAGAGAAATAGGAAAGGTACAGCGGGTGGGCAAAATAGAAAATTACTGACAGGCAGATCCATTTCCAGACTTCCACAAGCTCAGTGCACGTTGCATGTTTCTTTATATCCAATATGAGTTGAAGACTTCAAAATGCAAACAAAGTCATGCAACAGTCAATTAAGTTGCAACGCCAAACTGGCAACAAATGACCAACTGGTCAAAAAGAGTTGTTCACTATGTCACCTTCATCTTCTAAGCTTTGTTTCTGGGAGGGAAGTTCTTGTTCACGCGTTTCTGGTCCTGGAACACAATTAAACTCCTTGTGTCAGCCGTTTTGGGTGCATAATGAATCCTCTGGACTTTGCTGGCACTGAGGGTTAGCAGTAGGATGGCAGGGAGGCATCTTCAGGTCTGTGCTGCTGTTCACTGTCTGACTGCGAGTTGGGTATTTTTACTTGTCACTGATATTTACATGGTGGCTTCTTCTGTACGGCTTGATATGGTCAATGCTGTAGTGATTTCTTAAAGTTGCTCCTTCCGTGTTTTTTTAATCTCACACATTTGCCAGCGATGTCTTGAATGGTGTAGGGTCCTGAAAAATCTCGATCAAGTCTTCCTCCCTTCCTTCCATGTTTCATGTTCAAGAGAAGAACTTCATCTCCAACGCTGTACACAAGGTTTCTGTACTTCTGGACTCGTCTAGCATAAGCTTCCTTTTGTAAGTCTTGGGACTTTGCCATATTTTCCTCTACAGTTTTTTTTTAAACTTGCTCTTGTGCGTCTCTTGTAGAAGATACAAAGTCACCGTAACTCGACTCCTCAGGGAGAATGATGGAGGACAGCTAAAATGTTCACATTTTAAATTACAATTAGTCCACCACCAGCACCTTTGTTTTGGCCACATTCAGTTTCAGGTGATTCTCCTCACGAACCGACCAATCAGTCCTCTGTACTCCTCTTCCCTTCCCATTCCCTCTTTAATCCAGGATCTCAACCAGTTTGTTATGTTCTCTCTTATAACTTAACTGGTAAAGTAACAACACATTTTTGGTTGTTAGTAACTTACTTTATTAACCATGTTGTGGAAAGGCACAGGCATATCAATGCGCACATGCACCACGCTTGGTGTTCTCTACTTTACCACAAAATATAAACTGATTTTACTAAATACATCACAGTTCCTCCCATCCAGCTTTGATGAACACATTAAGTATCAAACAATCGAGATATTTTCAGGTAAATGCCGTAACCCAATAATTGTACTTAAACTGAAATATGACACCTATTCAGTGATTTACAACATAGAGGTAGGTTGTTTCCTCTTAAACATTTTAACCGCTTTCCTTACAAAATGAACTGGAAACCTATAAGTTCAGTCTCTGAGGTGCTCTGCGATTTCTCTCAGGGTAATGTCTGCCTGTTTGGTCAGAGTCCATAGTGCTCTGTGTGGAAAGTTCAGGTGTTTGAACATTGGTGGTTTCACGTAAACCCTGAACCTCAGGTGGTGAAGCGAGGGCAAACTCTTCTGAATCTTGAGGTGTAGATGTGTCCTCTCAGGTTGCTCTGGAACCACGTGACATTCTGCATCTAGAATCTGATCAACATGTCTACGCCAGACTAAGTTGGCTCCAACATTTATGGTGTATATCAGCGGTCCGGTCCGTGAACGAATCGTGCCAGAATGCCTTTTCTTACTTGGGTCTCTGTAGTCTCTGGCGAGAACTTTTTGTCCAACATTGACGAACCTGGTTTTGTTTCTTGTTGCTTCCACCATGGAAGACTGTTTATCTTGGACATCCTTGCGAATGTCTGGTTTCAGCAAATCTAGATGTGATCTCAGATCTCATCCCATGAAGAGCATTGCAGGTGTGTGTCCAGTTGTTGCATGAGTGGTAAGACAGTAAAAAAATTGTCAATTTTCTGTTGTAGCGGTTTCCCCTCTGTGCGACTGGCTGGTTCAGCTTTGTTGCAGGATGATGGGGAGCTGAAGTGATATGTCGTATGCCGTTACTCCCAAGGAAACACTGGAACTCCTCTCCAGTAAACTGATGACCATTGTCACTTACGAGCTGTTGTGGCAGACCTGTGCGTGCAAACGGTGACCAAAGACTATTGATTGTGCTGGCAGCTGTTGCTTGCTTTACGGGGAAGATTTCTGGCCACTTTGAGTGGGCATCAACCACAACCTGGAACATTTAGTCCATAAATGGGACAGCATAGTCTATATGAATGCGTTGCCATGGAGCAGATGGCCACTCCCACGCATGTACAGGTGCTGTTTGAGGCTGGCGCAGCGTCTGCTGGCAAACAATGCAGGATTTAGCCATATTCTCCATTTCACAATCAGTGCCTGGCCACCAAACATAGCTTCTAGCAAGACCTTTCATCTTAACACCCAAATGTCCATCGTGCAGTGAGTCCAGTACCTTTGTACGTAGTTTGGGTGGCAGGATGACACGAGTTCCCCACATGACACATCCTTGGCAAACGGATAGTTGGTCTTTGCGGGTGGAGTACGCAGAGAACTGAGTGTCACTACAGGACGGCCAACCATTCACAGTAAGATCGTTTGACAAGATTGTGTTTTGGCTCGTTTCTCTTTTCACCTGAGCACTTGTGACAGGTAGGGGTTCCATTTGTGTAACATGAAACACAGTAGCTGGAGCAGTCATTTCTTCGGTGGGTTGCATGTGTGGAAGACGTGAAAGTCCATCTGCATTTCCATGTAGCTTTGTCCCTTTGAACTCAATGGTGTAGGTGTGTGCACCCAGGAACAAAGCCCAAGCAAGCGTGCCGCAGCCATGGTTGGAATACCTTTCTGAGGGTTAAAGATGGAACCAGCGGTCGGTGGTCTGTGATCAGGGTGAAGTGTCGTCCATATAAATACTGATTAAACTTCTTCACTCCCCACACTAGACTGAGTGTTTCTCTGTCTATCTGCGTATAGTTGTGCTCGGCTGCATTTAGGGACCTTGAGGCAAAGGCAAGTAGTCGTTCGGATCTATCAGGCATTTTGTGAGATAGCACGGCACCAATGCCATATGGTGAGGCATCACAGGCGAGGCGAAGTGGTAGATTGGGGTCAAAGTGTGTCAGAACCTCCTCTGATGTAATGAGCTGCTTAACTTAACTAAATTAAATGCCTCTTCATAGTTTTTTGTCCATTTCCATTTGACATTTTGTTGCAGCAGAGAGTTCAGCGGGTGCAGGACTGTTGAAAGGTTTGGTAGAAACTTGTGGTAATAATTAATTAAGCCCAAGAATGAACGTAGCTGACTCACATTTTTAGTGTCTGGTGCCTTCAGGACTGCTTCAACTTTGTCCTCGGTTTTGTGGAGCCCATGTCTGTCGATCTTGTGTCCACAATACTCAATGGCATCCTTGAAGAACTCACATTTGTTTTTGTTTGCTCTCAATCCATATTTTTCTAGCCTGGCCAGGACTGCTGTTAGGTTAGCCAGATGAGTCTCCTCATCAACACCAGTGACTATTATGTCATCCAGAAAACACTGTTCCTGGAATGCCTTGTAGGACCTGATCCATGGCACGTTGCCATACTGCTGGGACACTGGCGATACCAAATACCAGCCTGTTGTACTGATATAGGCCTTTGTGAGTGTTTATCACCACATATTTCCTGGATGTCTCTTCTACTTCCAACTGGAGATAAGCCTGGGCAAGGTCAGTTTTTGAAAAGTGTTTGCCACCTGCGACTGCTGTGAATATGTCTTCTATCTGCGGAAGTGGGTACTGATCTATGTGGAGAACTGGGTTCACTGAAACCTTAAAATCACCACAGATCTGCACTCTGTCACTTGCTTTCTTGCTTACTGACACTATTGGTGTAGCCCAATCTGACCATTCCACCTTGGTGAGTATTCCTTGCTCTTCCAAGCGCTGGAGCTCTGCTTCGATTTTGGGGCATAAAGCATAAGGTACAGGACGTGCCTTGTGAAATCTTGGTTTTGCATTGTCCTCCAGTATGATCTGTGCTTTAATATTTTTCAGGGTGCTGATTCCATCTTTGATCACCTGGGCACGGTTATTAAGTTTCTGTTTCAGTCTTTCATCCACAGAATGTGCACTCGGGCCTCGTTCCAGTCTCATTGACATAAAGTTCCAGGTTGCGTTTCTTTTTCTCATATTCCACTTTCACTTTTCCCAGAGGAGTTATTCTTTCACCTGTGTATGTTTTCAGTTTCACCGAGGTGTGTTTCAGTTTCAGATTGGGGAATTTGTCTCTGTAATCTTCATATAAGATCAGTGAGAGGGCAGACCCAGTGTCCAGTTCCATCTGTAACTCAACCTCTTGTATATTTGGTGTGAGCCATATTGCATCATTGTCTTTCTCTTGCATTGTGTACAGCTCCAGGCATGCCAAATCCTCCTGAGAATCATTTGAGTCTTTCTCAGTTACTTCATGCAGCTTTCGGTCTCTTTTGCACATTTAGTTTTTGTTTGATGCTGCGCAACAAGTTGTATGTTTTTCCTCCCATGACACTCAGGAACACAGCAACTTTCCTCTCATCCTCTATTTTGTTAGCCAGACAATATTGTTCATCTCTCACCACATATGTTGTTCAATCCTCTTTGCCATTATCAAAAATGTCCATTTGTCCAACGCCTCCTGACATTTTCTCAGTATTTTCAAAAACATCCTTCACTTAAAAGAACTGATGTTACTCACGTCCTCTCTGCAGCGCACTAGCCAGGCGAGTGAGTTAGTATCCACACGGATGATTAGTTGTTTTTGCCGTAACCTTTTTCGTGTCTTTTGGCCACTTTCACAAGGATTTCCCCCTCCTGTCGTCCAGTGCACATTGGAGATCCGTTTTAATGCCATTTTTCGGCTAAATTATCCACACCCACTGCCGCGCTATGCATTCTGGGATATGTTGGGCCACGAAGTCTACACTGCCACAGCCTTAAAATTCAGGGAAATGAAGGACGCATTTCACGGCCGCATTTGGAGCAGCCTTTGAATTGGGACAGCCTTCGGCGCGCCGCTGTGACGTAATCGGCCTTGAAATGCGTACTTTAAGGCTGCAGACCCTGAATTGGGATACAGCCACTGACATGAGACAACCCTTCACAATAAAACAGGAAACAAGAAACAGACGCAGACTTGACACTGAACCTATACTAAACACGAGACACAACCTAAGAACTAATCCCTCACTAAGAATAACAGAAACATGGAATACCAATAAACAAAAGCATCGGGATACAAACCATAATACAAAGTAATATAAGAACTGAAAATGCTGGGTCAAAATGACCCAGAACCGTGACAAAAGCCCAGAGTTCAGTTTGGTCTTGAATTCTTTTAGTTTCTTCTCCACGTTCAACGACCGATTTACTTTTTGGTCCTTTGTGAGATGAATTTCCAAATATCTTATTTCTGATTTAACAGGAATCTTACAGTTTATCATTTATGGCAAAGAGTTCACAGTTATTAGGATTTAACGTTAATCCAGATGTCTTGGAGAGTTTTTACATTTTTCACTAGTTATTGGAGCTTGATTTGTTTTATCTTGAAGATGGCTGTTAGAAAGTGTGTGTGTGTGTGTGTGTGTGTGTGTGTGTGTGTGTGTGTGTGTGTGTGTGTGTGTGTGTGTGTGTGAGAGAGAGAGAGAAAGCGCGAGAGGTTGCGTCTTGATTTAAATCGAGTAGTTAATAGTAAGTGTCCGGCTGCTCCTGTATGCGATTAGAATGATGCCACCTTATCCCATAGTCCAGCCAATGATGCGATTCACATTCGTGTATATACGCAGCTAATCAACATGGTTGACAGGCTATGACAGCGTCCTTATGTGTTTTAGCTAGCAAAGCGGCGTGGCTGATGCGGAGTGATACATCTGCTGTTGTCAGGCCTGCAGGTATCAGGCTGTTGTTCTCCTTTATCTCATAGTGGACAGAAATTATTTTTTGCAGTGGCACAAATAATTTGTGTGGCATCAGATTTGATGCCGAACAGCTGATTGTTCTGTAAATAGTTTGAAATGTTTATTTTAAAAACGTCTTGGCTGCATTTTTAGGTGAACAGCTGCAAAAAACTTTGTTGTTTGCATAACTCACATAACTCATAACTCAAACATTACAAAATCCAAACGCTGAACTGCACCTATGCCACAGAGCTTCATTCCAACACATCAGATTAATGACGTTCCTTTCAATAAACCTTGGACACAAACAATTAACAGGAGTAACATCCCCACTAATCTGCCTGTTAAACCTAGCTAACCCAGCCTAGTCTTCCGTACATACTGGCGATGGGTATTTATGCACCTCCATACCGTCAGCTGTGAGGAAGACAAACTGTCTTAAACACAAACTGCGGCGGTACTCCCAAGCCAATGGCTTCAGCCGCCTGATGCACAATAGAAAGCAAATCAGTACAACGCCTAATGCAGGTGAAACTGCTGAAACCTAACAGGGGAATAAGACTCCTGATTGAAATAGCTGTGTGAAGCCACAGGCTTACTCTAAAAGGCAACAGCGAACCATAAAACTCTCACCAATAAAACTAGATATAAATAATCTAATAAAACCTACAAACTCTTCTGTTGACAAGTTGTTGTGGCTCCTCCAGCAAATGGCCGCAGCAGGCTAAACATGAGGACGCTGATGACGACAACAACAAACACATGAGATGCACTTCTGCACTATTTGCTCCTTTAATTCCACATGTTACTGTCCACTATACAAATCAGCACATCGAACTATTAAACAAATGCACAGACTGCACAAACACAATAACTGCAACTCACAAAGAATTACACCAATTACTACACCAAACTACAACATCGGCCTATGGCATCAATTAGTGCATAAAACATACATCAAGTTACAGCCAAAAATGCATCAAAATGACTCAAGCTGGGGTCAACAGGTTTCCCCTCATGCTCACCCGACCTTTCTGCTCATCAGGTGAGTGCAACCACATTTATCACCTAACACGCCCACGAGTCACGCCCCACACCCGTGCACCAATACAAGGTGTGCATTTAAACCAACCCTCTTAATCCAAAACAAAAAGGAACAACTCATATGGCTCCTACACTTGCGCTCAAGAACTCAGTCCTATATTTTAGGTTATTCTGAATAAATCGTTCATGCCCTCTCTTGGGAAAGAAGCTGTTGTGGTTCCTGGTCCTAAATCTAGTCGTCCAAAAGTTCTAAACGACTTCAGGCCTGCTGCCCTCACCTCAGTCTTTGAACAAATCATCAGAAATGTGATTATGGAAGACACTGAACTTCAGCTTGATTCAATGCAGATTGCACATAAGCCCAACAGAGGAGTGGAGGACGCGCTTTTGATTCTACTTCACCTGATTGTCAAACATGTAGAGAGTAAAGGACTTCAGTTCATCGATTTCTCTGCTTCTTTCAATAACACAGCCCCAGATTTCAATCAAAAGGCTTTTAGAACAGTTTGAAATCCGGACAAACCTGAGCAAGTGCAGTCATATAAATATCTTGGGGCCATTGAGTCTGTTTTATCATGAGAATGATGCAGGACAAAGTCTTATAAAAGCAGCTTTGTTCCTGCTGCCGTCACTAAACTTAATAACTAATAACTGTTTTTCTGATTTGATTCATCGCGTCTAATTTCCAAATGTGTGTCTGTCAGGTTTAAATCGATGTGTGTGTTTGTGAAGGGATGACAAACGCTATTATTTTTCTGTAAAGCAAATTTACTTAAAAGTAAAGTAACCTTGATATGTCAGGATGTAGATGTCCCACCCAAAAACGTCATCAGCCCTGAAACATCGGTACTGTTCCAGGCAGCATTGCTGTCCACACGTCCATCAGAGTGTTAGAGGTGGCTGTCACAGATGTTGCAGTCTGCTCTCTGTTTCCATGAAACAACCACACTTGAAATGATCATTAAAGCTACCTGTACTAAAGGAAGCTGAGAACATGGCAGACGTGGGACTGACTGTGATCAGACTGTGACGATTGTTCTTGAGCAGATCTACAGGTCAGCTGTTCCACATCATGTTTCTAGGATGGAGCCGTTTGGAATAATGCCGCCCTCTGCTGGACAGATATCGTGTTGTCCCTGAGTCCTTCTGATCCTCAGCACTTTCTATCAGGAGACAACGCACCCAGGTCCCATCTGACGTTGTTCACTTGATGTTCTGAAGCCCAGTACGGACCTTAACACGGGCTCCATGTGGACACATTAGATTAAATGTTTTTTAAGACCAGTTTCTTGAATTACATGACGGTGTGATTTTTATTTTGTGCTTTTAGTGCAGAGAGAGTCTCTGTGGAGGTTGGATGTTCTCCCCGTGTTTGTGTGGGTCCTCTCAGGGGACTCTGGCTTCCTCCCACAGTTCACACACATTCAGGTAGTGGGGTTAGGTTAACTGGTGAATAAGTGTGAGCGTGAACGGTCGTCTGTCTCCTCACCCTGTGTTAGCTGGGATCCACTCCAGCTCGTACATGCCCGTCAGGCACCGTCCTCATACCTGTTCTGGTAAATCCAGTCCTGGAAGACACAGCTCACCTGGAATCTGTGTTCATGTTATAAAATGTTACATTTCATTAGAAGTTGGTTGTATTCCAGTTTTATGTTGCAGTTTTCACTTTTGAAAGGGAAGGTTAGTCCAGCTCAGTCAGATGCTGAATGCTCTCTTTCAGTACGTTGTTGTATTAAACGATGACTCAGCAGACGACACATTGTAGCCATGTTAAAAATCATGCAACAGACCCTTGGTCACGATGTCATTGTGGGGATGTCTAAAGGCTGGCTTCCTTCTAATAACTGTAACAAGTGTTTATGGCGCTCCTTGTGATGCTGGGTCAAAGTTCAGCCTCTGAAGACCTCGACGTGTTTGAAGTTATCCACAGGCTGCGAGGTCCACTTCAAAGGTGTTCTATGTTAGATGTTGGTCAGGTTAATCAAAATGTGTTTATTGTTTGAAACTCATACTTGGCCTTCTACTCTTCATGGCTGCTTAACGAAGCTAACAGGGTGGACAGTCTGAGGAGCTGGGAAAGAAAAGCGTCTGAACTGCTTTAAATTTCTTGAAGACGTTTTATCCAAGAAGTTTCTTCAGTTCTGAGAGAACGGCGCGGCGGTGGGTGTGGATAATGTTGCCGAAAGAAAACGGCGGAAGAGGGGCGGCTGAAGAGTAAACTTTCAGAAGTAAGTACTGAATATTATGTCACTTATTTATGTGCAAATGTTTAATAATGAAGAACATTAAAACATTCCTGTTGGCCACATGTTGGCAAAGTTATGTGACATTAGTGATGTTTGTACTTTCAGCGTTTACTTGGTTTTAAAGCCTTTACTTTAAAATATACGCTGTTCAATAGTCGACCTTAATCCTACAGAGAATGTGATGATTTTGTGGATAATTAAAGTCAGTCATATATCCACAAACACAACAAGCTGAAAGTCAGTGATGCTGCTCGGTTTGCAGTCCTGAATATCACGGCACAAGCAGGATTCACTGCACTGTTAATGTTAGCTATGTTATATTGCTGCCTCTGTTCGGTGGTGTCGAGCCAAACGGACTTTAACGTGTGTTTGAACGAGCTGACGGTTCACTCGTTAAGCTGAAAGAAAGATGCTTTAATCACAGCAGTCACACATGTGTCCACTGCACCATCTGGAACTCTTCTTGTTTAGCACTCGTAATAACACAAACACTAAATCCTCCTTCTCTGGTGCTGTTGTGTAGCAGTGTGTACACCTGAGACTGTCACCTGTCTGTCTGTCCTGCACAGGGCTGAACTGGGACAAAAAATCGGCCCGGGCATTTTGACTAGAGACCGGCCCACCAAAAATGTGACGTCATTCAGGGGTAAAAACTGCAAAGGATTCTGGGAACTTGTGGCAAGAGGTACTAGCGCATGCAGGCTTTCAATTGAACTCAGCTACAGAGCGATAAAAAGAAACACAAAAAATAGCCGGTGTTGTGCCAAAAAGTGATTGCTCGTATTTAAATTGCTATAAGTAACTTGTTGGGCTATAATATGTGAAACATATGTCAAATGCATCCCTCATGGATGACATAAAGTCATCTCTCCATCTCCATCTCCTGCTCTTTTATTTCTCTCTCTTGCTCCATCTCTCTCTGCTGCTCTTCTGTCTCCTCTGTCACAGACTTCTCCACTTTTGATGATAAATCAGCCTGGTGCAACATGTAAGGATTGGCACAATTTGTTAAGATTTTGAGGAGTTTGAGAAACTAACCTTAAGCATAAAATAAAATTTACTATCAGTAACTTCATAGCACCCGCCCAGCAGTATATAAACTCCGTCATGCTAGCTAGTACCAGTTATTCTAAGCGACTGTAAAAAGTCAGCACAACGAAAACAAACTACAACTAAACTTGGTTTATATCTGACACAGATAGACAGCAGGTCATAACTTCTTACCTGAAGTTCAGTTCCTCTGCCACTATGACCGGCGGCCGCCTCGGGTCTCTCCTCCTCTTGCCTCCCCTTTCCCTTATCCACCTGCTGGCCTCCACCACTTGCTGATGTTGCTAAATCTGTGGAAGCTATGCCACAGCTACCGCCAAACAATTCAGTTATTTTTACACATTTGGCAGCGTCTGCCTGAAGGGCTTGTTTCTTTTTGGCCCTAATTTTTTCTGCACCTTCTTTCCTTTTTTTGTTCTCCATTTTCTTTAGTTCATCTATAAGATTGCTAAACAAGGGGGAGGGTGCATCCGACCTCCTCGGCTGTAATTGGTCCAGCCCAGAGTCGATCATGACCAATTGGCCAATCCAACACCTTTCATTATTTATACCCTTCCAAAAAAAATCGATCGGCCCATAAAAGCAAAAAATCGCCAGCGGCCCACCGGGCAAATGCCCGGTATGCCCGATGGCGAGTCCAGCTATGGTCCTGCACTCTCTCTCTGTTTCTTTCTCTCTGATTGTGGAATAAAAGTATGAACATGTGTTTATAAGTTACACTTGTGTTTGAATCCTGCAGCTTATCACACATTTGATTTCCATGTGTGACGACTGCAAGTGTCCAGAGTGAGGACAGACTGAGGGACCCACTGCTGCACATCATCTGTGAGGCTTTGCAGCCCTGATGATCCACCAGGACAAACTCAGCAGTGTGTGAGGAAGAGGAGGAGGAAGAGCCAGCAGCAGCTGACAGATGGAGAGAATAGACAGACTGTTCCCTGTTTGTGAAGGACTGCTAGGAAAGTTTAACATAACTGTCTGTGCTGAATCAGTCTTATTAGGTAATGTTCAAATAATGTTATCCTCCCAGTGTTTTCAGTGTGGGAGAAAGTACTCAGGGCCTTCAAGTTACACACTATGAAAGGCAGCAACAAGTTTAATGTTCAGAAACCTAAAGTCTGTATCAGCAGCAGAATGGAGCTAAAAATAAATGTTTGTTTCAGTTCTATGAAGCTTTGAGTATTTTGGATCAGTAGCACTGCTGTGTTTGTTGCATCATATTGCTGTGATTGTTTATATGCTTTATATATTCTGAGCTAAGTTGATCTATAGTGTTACATCATTTTCTATAAGGATGTTATGTGTTTGTAGACTTTCTGCCCAGTTTGACCCATTTAGCAGAAGTCAGCCTGTTTAAGGCTCTGATGTCTATTCTGTGTGACTTAAAGCAGTTATGACATGGTCTGATTTTCTCACCCAATAAAGGAATATTTCATTTATCAGTCTACTCTTCATTCTATCAGACACAGTTATCACAGCTCGTACATTTGCTTTTTACACATATATGTAAGCACTGAGCCACATTTAGTAATGCCAACATATTAAAAGAACAATATTTCTCTCTTATATATGATACATCTATATACACACTGTCACAGATACTTGAGTGTCTTTGAGTGAAGATTTAAGGTGATAGGAAATATAAATAACTGCAACTTGAATCTTTGACACAGAGTTCATGCTTCAGAGTTCAGATGTTCAGAGTTCATGGACCGTTGAGGCTGCGAACTTTAAGGCTGCAGACCCTGAATTGGGATACAGCCATCGACTGTGGAAACCTTGCAAGTGGATCGTAAAGGTTGTTACAGAGTCTTTCATGTCTAAATTTGCCGTTAATAATTATATAATTGTAGGAATCATCTAGTTTGCTTACACTGATTACGTTGGCACTTTGTTAGCGCTACAACAACGGTCAGACCCCCGAGGCATCTAAACTTTAGTAAGAATGTGCACTTTTGACACCTCTGGTTAGCATTTAGTGGTCAGTTTCAAACGTATTTGATTTTTGCTTGTTATGAACAAATTCACTTCACTACTTTTCACGATCTGTAACATCAATGCACATTGTTCCATTTACTGCATATTGCACTTTATTCATATCTCTCATTCCACCTGCAAAAACATTGTAAAGGTCGTCACAGAGAGTTTTATATATGTATAAATACTAATATTCTCTATTTATTCTGTTTTATTGCCAAGATGTTAGTTAGCCTTTGTTCAATTGTCTTTTATATGTCAATAGATACGTATGTCACAAATAAAAGTTTCTTGTAAATTATGTTTTTGTAAAGAATTTTCTCCCAAATCTCTTACATGCTAACTGTAACGTGTTATTTCTGCTAAAACCTGAACTTAAATGTGTATATGGTGTTTATCTGTTTTTCTCTCTGTTTTAGATGCAAATATCAAATTGGAGTTCTGCCTCCAGGCCAGAATTGCAGGAATGCACCACGTGTTGGCTGTTTCACTGCCCTCTGTGCCCCACTCTCAGCCCTGCTGTCAGGGCAAAGATTGAGCAGCATATAAATGGACACATTCAAAGTGCTTTGCCTTTCAAAGGTATGTTGGTATTAAATATACCTCATAGTTAAAGTCATAAATATGCACTTCTTTTCAGCACCTCTGCAGGTCTTTGTTGACTTAAAAGTTATTTTTCACATTGTACAGTTCAGTTCATTCATCAGCGAGAGAAAAAAGTGTTTTCATTAAATATTTTTCCTGTTCACCACATTTCCTGACAGCTCTTGTGATCCACACCATTTTGCTTTCATTATTGAGGACGGCTTGGATATTTTTGTTAATATGTACAATCTGATTGTTAGATAAACTGACTGCATTCTATACAACTACATTTAAATTACATGTTTTTTCTTTTTTTCTCTCTTACAGACAAAATGATGTGCCGGTGCACTTTCACTGCCCTTCTGTAACATGACAGTCATACAGCGTGGGGATATGGCAAGGCAATTATTGTCATGTCAGCATTCAGGACTGCTCCCCACTGAACTGTCCGTGGAGCCTCGTCTCCCTCTCCATGTCTCGTCTCCAGCATCTAAACCATTTCCTGAATCTTGGGTAGAACATTCATGTGCTCCACCCTCTGTGCTAAATGAAACTGGGGCTTGTGGAAAGTCCATGAAAATGAAACGTCCTCACTGTGGTCTTAGTCTTCTTACAAAAAAACTTCAAGGCTCACATGATGAGGAGGCATTCAAACAGGTCAATAGATGTTTGCCTGGCCTGTCATCCACAGTGTTTTTGTGTAGAGGGACTTCTTCCTCTTTGTTTTTCAGTTTGCAGAGGACATGGAGCTCTTTTTAAAAGCATGTGCTGACGAGCAGAGACTACAGGTCAAAGCGATGTTTGACATTTAATGGACAGATGAAGGCACTGGCTGTTTGTTTGTGTTTTTTATCTGTTGTTTGTTTTTCAGTGTACAGAATTCCAGTTAAACTTATTATAAAATGCTGTTCACTTGTTTCCATACTTATAGTAAAAAATGTAAGTGTAAATGCAACAGCATTGTTTATACTTGTAACTTCAGAGTAAAAAGCTTATTGTTGATATTAACATTAATGTATTATCCTGTAATCAATAATATTTTTATGCATTTTACGCATTAACCCTCTGATCTCTATCCTGCCATTTGGGGCCACTTCACTTCTCCTTGTTTGACTGCTACACTGCAGTGGACCAAAAGAATGACGCAGGTTTGATCTTAAGGCTCTAATAGTTGTGTGTGTTGTGCATGACATTGCAACGCAAACATGTATTTGCAAGATAGACTGGAATAAATTATGATGCATCAAATATTACACAGGCTGCAGTGAATTGTTGTTGATACAGGTTATTGAGCTTTGAGTTTCCCAGTCAAACGTAGCTTTGACACACATGCTAACACTCTTACTCTTGTACATTTCATAACAAGACACCAAAGCCAAAATATTAGCTCTCAAAAAAAATTCAAAGCTGCAGCTGCAGCACACACAGCAACAAACACTGTTAGTAAATGTGTCCTGGAGTTTCTGCAGGTGCAGAAAGTGCTGCTGCTGTAAGTCAGCCTAACAGCTTCCAGATCACTGATATTTCTGGAAAGATGGCAAGAAGGGCATCACTGCTCATTTCTACAATCTCCCAGATCTTGGAATACAAGCCCCTGTCCCATGAAAACCACTTCACAGTAGTAGGAGTCCACTAAAACCTACAAATGAAGAGTGATCCTGGAAGAAATAGGGCGCACACTAGTGACCTCAACAGTTGCAAGACAGCCTTGTCCCCGATGCTTATATGAAAAAAATATGAAGATTTATGAAACCATTAGGACTTTATTACTGTTTTATCTGAAAAGCTACTGGTAATATTTAACCTAACTGGGATTTAAAGTGTAAAAAACAGAATGTAGATAAAATTTTGGTTTTGATGAAAAGGAGTGGAGCTTGTGAGCCACAATGTAAGCAGTGTTGCTTTGCTGACATGCACTCGATGCTGGCAGTACAAGCATTGTAGTGGTTCTTATATTTTTGTAAACTAACTGTATAATATATTGAGCCATTCAACAGTACACAAATGTTTGTAGGCTCCTTTTTGTATGCAACCTGCATGTCTTTCTGAATTAATTGTTTGTTTATATCATGTTTTTCAGGAAAAAGAAGAAGTTAAAGTCAAGTGGAAGCCTTGCTCAACATGGTATGTAGTAACAACTTTGTTGGACGGGAACAGACATTCATACTGTTGATAAATAGTTATCACCTCAATTTGAATTCATGTATTTGGACTAAAGTAAATTGGGAGCTGTTAGCTGTCAAGCTGCTCCTCTGTGAGGAGCTTGATAGCTGTCCACCTCCAAAGTCCATTATGAGTTTTGGAGGTGGACATGGTCAAGACTTTTAAGAGTTGGCATAAGACTTCACTTCTTTATAGAGCTTATAGTTGGGGCTGGTTCAGGTCAGCCCTTAGTTATGCTGTCATAGCACCAGACTGCTGGGGGTTAGTGTCTACTCGTGTCATTGTATATATCCAGGAATATGTGCCTGAGGATAGTTGTCATGAAATCAATATTAAATCAAAGTTTTCCTTAATGACCACAGCTGGCATGAGTTCTCCAAAGCTGCCTGCTGTCTCAGGATCTGTCTCCAAAAAGAACCAGGGAGCGCTAACATGTTATGTTCTAGACTGATGAAGAAAATGCACATTAAACATAGTATAAACTCACTATGTTAAGTAATGTGAAGAGGATGCCTTTAGCTCCTATTGGGTTGGTTCCTTGATCAGTGCAATACAGAATCATTCATCTGGTTTGATGTAATGTCCTTCAAACACGTCAAAATGAGGCTCTGTAGTCTGTGTGGCCTCCACATGCCTGTATGACCTCACTACAACACCTGGGCATGCTCCTGATGAAGTGGCAGATGGTCTCCTGATGGATCTCCTCCCAGACTCCAGGACTAAAGCATCTGCCAACTCCTGGACAGTCTGTTGTGCAGTTGGTGGATGGAGTGAGACGTGATGTCCCAGATGTCCTCAAATGGATTCAGGTCTGGGGAATGGGCGGGCCAGTCCACAGCATCAATGCCTTCGTCTTGCAGGAACTGCTGACACACTCCAGCCACATGAGGTCTAGCGCTGTCTTGCATTAGGAGGAACCCGGGGCCACCCGCACCAGCATTTAGTCTCACAAGGGGTCTGAGGATCTAATTTCAGCACCTAATGGCAGTCAGGCTACCTCTGCCGAGCACACGGGGGGCTGTGCGGTCCCCCAAAGAAATGCCACCCACACCATTAGTCACCCACTGCCCAACCATCATGCTGGAGGATGTTTCAGGCAGCAGAAGGTTCTCCAATATGTCTCCAGACTCTGTCACAAGTACTTAGTGTGAACTTGCTTTCATCTGTGAAGAGCACAGGCCGCCAGTGGCAAAGTTGCCAAGCTTGGTGTTCTCTGGCAAATGCCAAACATCCTGCACGGTGTTGGGCTGTAAGCACAACCCCCACCT
Organism: Mchenga conophoros; assembly: GCF_057382185.1. Lineage (NCBI taxonomy): Eukaryota > Metazoa > Chordata > Actinopteri > Cichliformes > Cichlidae > Mchenga > Mchenga conophoros. Next base: position 21,125,008 of record NC_140528.1, on the reverse strand, counting down.
GTGGACGTCGAGCCCTCATACCACCCTCATGGAGTCAGTATCTGACCGTTTGAGCAGACGTGCATATTTGTGGCCTGCTGGAGGTCATTTTGCACAGCTCTGGCCTTTCTTTCCTACCCCACAGTACCTTTCCTTATCTTTTGTTTCCTACTCTTTTACTTAGTCTTTGATCACGGTTGTCTTTCTAGATAATTAATGTCATTTGTTCTGAGGCGAGTCACTGGCTCGGGTGCATTCTGGGACTGTCAGTTCACCAGTGTGCTGGCATGCTTCTTAACAAACACACCACTACAGCAAACATCTCAGTTGTACTTGTTGATTTCTTCAACAAAACACTGAACAAAACATGTCCTTGTGAGTGTGCTGCCTGGTGCTTTTACATTTTGTGGTAATTTGAGCAGCCCAGAAAGCATCCCATGAATTCAATGATGTTATTGTATCTGAACATGTGCACGAGTCATTAAATTAGATGGGAAAGAATGATTCAGGGTAAACAACTGCACCAAGGGAATTACATTTTTCTTCTCAACATGTAAAATGTCTGTTGATAAGCAATTTCTGAAACAGACATTATGAAAATCACATTAAACAGATGTGATTAACTTTTTATTCTAGCAAACATAACATCAATGATGACACAATCAGTCTTCATCAGAAGTGCTCAAATCACTCTCATCGTCTGGAATGTCCTCCTCCTCCTCTGAGTCCATTTCCAGGAGTGGTTGGTGGCTGAGGATTCTCTTGTACACGTCCTTTACTTTGAGCGTTTCAGCTTTCAGTTCACTTTGTTTTTAAACCAGGCTATGGAGTCCTTTCTGTGCATCCTCCGACATGCCAACAAGGGAGGCTGTAAAAACAACAAAACTATTAAATATAAGTAAAACAAACAAACAGACAAAAAAACTCACCTCATAAACACAAGGAGTTAGGATCATGTAATTAAACTTTTTTTAAGGGAGAAGGCAGTGTTAGCTAGCAACCCAAATATAGGTAAAAGATCCAGTAAGACTTTAGCATCTGCTATTATTTTCAATCAATTCATCACCAAATGTATAAATAAATAAAAGATGTGCTTACAGTCTGAGGAGATTGTCCCCAACACCACAGATCGCATTCGCAACACTGTCCAGTGATGCTGCATCTCCCTGCAAAGGATCATCTCCTCCTCTCTCAGGCGCCTCACAGCCATCACCTTCTCAAAGACCTTTCTCTTTGTCCGGAGGTCAGCAGCAGCTGCAGTTTAACAACATCAGATGGGAAAACATAGCAGCATATTATGATTCAAGAACAAAACATTCAACTACTGCTCAGATACTGGGAGTTTGTTTAAAAAGGATATTTAGAAATCAAGAGCTTATGTTCACTTGTGCTCTGCCAGGGCCAAACGTCGCTCTGCATGAGGGCATCACTGGATACGATTTGCTTTGTTGCTTGTTTCCTTGTTGTAGTCGTCAACAGCAGCCGCCAAGCGTTTCTTCTCATCTAAGATGACCTTGCGAATTCTGTGTCGCCTCTTGTTGCTATCTGTAAATAATCATAAAAAGGAACACCTTCACATAATGCATATATTTACATTTTAATCTACACTCATCAATTCGTTTGCTAGAACAAATCACATCCAGCTTAAACAAACCTGGATCTGATTTTATTCTGTTTACAAAGTAGCTGTACAAGCTGTACAAACTGAGCATCAAACGGTCCGTTTCAAAGAAACTGTGACACCATTTTGTCTGTAAAGACTTTGTGTTCGCACTCTGATGATGACGACAAGCTCCTCTACTCGTGCCTGCAACGCTCCAAGGCTGCCATCAGTTTGATCCGTTTCTAAGTGAGAGGAATATTAATCAGAACACAGGATGAGTAACAGTCACCAAACTACAGTGGACTCTGTAATCACTGACTTGATGATATTCATTATAAGACATCTGGAGCCTTCATGTGCTGCATTATCATGAGATAACAAGTATGTTGGTGTTCAGCTTTATAAAACCAACTAGTACGACATCACTTCAACCCAGGTCCAATCCAATTTGATCAAACGCAACAACTCTGCCATCAATTCTGCTTTTACAAGCTTATTTTTCATTGTTTGTTGACACTGTCAGAAAGATCTTAACTCTAAGTTCTTTAATGAGGCCATGGTGGGTCCTGTTGTTATACACGAGTGCATTATATTGAGACTCACCTTCAGCCCATTGCTGCAGTGTGTCGTCATCCACACCCAGCTCATTTCTGCTCGCATTCAGGCTCTCCACTTGTTCTCTAAGGATCCTTATGATCTAAGAATACATTAATAAATGTCATTCATATGGACATTTTTAGAGTACTGGTGTTTCCCCCCCATTACCACACACATTAAAATGGGTGTTGAAAAAATGACCTTTAGATATCTCTGGCTCAAAGTGCGGCCCAGTTGTTCCACTTTCCTTTTGTTCCAGCCCAAAGCCAGGAGGCTCAGCATGTCTGTTCGCCCTGCATTTCAGTTAGTATACAAATAAGAATGAATGAGCAGGAGACTGAGTGGAATCTCACACACAGACACACACCTGCTTTAGACATGTACTTCGTTGTGATGGCCGCCCTAGACAGGAAACTGTTTACTTGCTCCACCTCTTCTCCAACTGTAGAACTGGCCCCATCCTGAAACGCACCTCCCCATTTGATCTATAGAAAGGAGGTCACAATACATGACTGCTGAATTCATTCAACCTTATAACAAAATGTCTTAAATGTATCCAAGACTACAAGCTGCAGTATACCTCGCACATCCAAGTGTGAGCTACTCAAAATGAAGTACACATTAAGATAAAGTCAAGTAAATAGTATTACGACAACACCAAGAGAAAAACAAAATAAATATCCACCCATCCAAATATGTATCCACACACACACACGTATGAGTATATGGTTATGGCGTTAACGTCATTTTAACAAGATTAACGCTGACAGCACTGATATATATGTGTATCTTACATCATTTGTGTGTCTCTGGATGTATTTCACAAACTCAGCAACTTCCTCATCTTTCTCAATGAAGACACCTTCAAAGTTCCCCTGCTCTGAAGTGCTGAACGAACACGGTGACAGTTGTTTGAAAAGAAACATCAAAATACAATTTTTGTACAAATCCATATTTAATTTATGTACACAATGCATAACGTACCTTGCATTTGATTGAAAGCGATAAAGCTTGCAGTTTCCATCAACTGAGACGGCGAGCATGTCTGGAGTGCAGGCAGGGCAGCTAAAGCATGGCTCCTTGCACATCCTGTCCACCTCAAACTTTACAGCACTCCACTCCAAGAAACTTTTGCTGAAGGCATCAGCTGATATTCGGCCAGTCTTTTAAGTAGAGGACAAACAACAGAATATTCACGGACAGTCATCATAAACATTGATTTGCACAATTTCCTTAAACTTGACAAATTTAGAAACTCACCCTTCCAAAATGGGCTGTTCGTTCATCCAGCACTTTGACAAAGGCCTTAAGTGACATCCCTGCTGCAGCTTCTTAATGTCATAGAAAGACTGAAAGACATCCATTGAAAACAGGGTGCAGAAATTTAAGGTGCCAGGCCAATATCCACTACCCAGGATGTCCTTAACTGAGGGGGACCACATTAGGCCACAGCTGGTGCAGCTCACCACTGGCAGTGCAAGGTTATAACGGCCTTTAGGAAGGATAAGGAGAAATCCAGTCATGGCTCAACAAAGACATTCATTTTTTCCCATGTTGTTTTCAAAGCGGTCTGGTAAATCCAAATGACCTTTGACAGGTGCCCACATATACTGCGGGCCGAGGGTAATTCAAAACAATGTAGCAATGTACAATTTGCAATAAAACCTGCAAACACATCTATTGTGTATGTACTGTGTGACAAAAGAGCAACTTACCATTTATGGTTACAAGAGCCACAATTGCACCGGGTGAAACCTCAACGTTACCTGCTGGGCAGTCACACACAGTCTGGTCTTTGCACAGGCAACAGCCGAACTAACATTAAAAACACACAATATATATAAAAAGAATTGGAAATTAAATGATACACAATAAATATACAATAACAGCACACACTCATAGTACATAGCAATAAATGCATAAGACTTAAAAACCGTACCTATTGGATTGTGAAACTCTGATGAAGGCTGCAAAAACCCTCCTGTTACTGCCTCTCTGCTGTGCAGGACAAAGCGTGTGTGAACTGCAATATCACAGTCAGCACAAAGGAATGGAAGAGGCAGGCAGTCCAGACACCTCACAACTACTTGTTTGCCACACTGACACACACGGTGTGACTGTGGATCCAGAGTAGCTAACATATTGTCTATAAGACAAGGCCTGGCCTCTTTCCACTTTAGCAAGGACACCATGTTTCTGATCGCCCAGTGAGTAGCAGCTGACTCAGACAACGTCTCACAAGTCATGGCTGCGTCCTCTTCTCCATCCTCCAACAACTGAAGGAGCTCCTGACGAAGCACCTCAGTTCCACACACTAACAGAAAAAAAATAAAGAAACTCTTCCACAAAGTGAAAAACACTCTAGGCAGTATGTTTCTTAGGACTGCACAAAAGCCCTGCCTAACTCAACTATAACAACAAATATAAAAGTAAAGGAATCACAATATATACAAGAAGGTAAAGTACCTTTTGTTGGGTTGACACTGGCAACATAACTAGGTTCTTCACGTGGACACTGATGCTGATCTGCAGACACTGGGGGGAAAAAGAGATTGAAGAATATTTACTTACTGAAATTCTTTGGTGAAAACAAGTTGTGAGATAAAATCAATGGTTGTGAGAACACTGACCACGTGGCAACTAGTACTTCGACTGGATGATGGTCTTTGAGGAATAAAATCTCCCTGTCTGTCAAGGGCGGCATCACTTACATTTTGATTAGATACCTTGAGTTTGTAAATGATCAGATTACATAATTGGAATACAATGTATCCAATTCAGGGTTGCAGGAGGATGAAGCCTATCCCAGCTGATACAGGACAAAGACAGGCTGCCAGTTTATTGCAGGGCTAACACGATATGTGTAACAGAAAATCCACTTAAATGTTTGATATTTCTTATAATAATCATAATTATGACTATTATTTAAAGGTTTCTTTAAATAATACATTTTGATTTTTTATAACCTCTAAAATATAAACCTGAGCTGTTTCAGATTCTGACCTCTGACCTCACTGCAGCTCCCTCTTGGAAGTACGTCTGCTTCTTGTCTACCCCCAGTGATGACCGCCTGCCCTTGATATCACGTACTGTACCTGAGGAACAAAAAAGGACAAACACTTGCCTTCATTTAAGAAGTACATTCATACAGAGGTAATCTATGGAAACACACTAGTTCACCCTTTGGGAGAAATCAGTTCCTGTGAAACATTTCTGTAAATGAACATCATGTGGAGAATGAATGAAATGAGTTCTTCAGGTGACTCAGCAGTCCCACACTGACAAATGAAATCTAGTTAAACTATTAAGCATATTTGCTCTTCTGAAATCTGTGTTAAACAACAACAAACATAAATTAGTAACAAAAATACAGCTGAGTAGAGGCTTTACAAACCACCAGCAGCCATAATGCTAAATTTTAATCTTCAAATGTTTCTGAGCCGTCTTCAACCTGCTTTTAACACATTAAAGTCCCACAGTCAATGCAGCCTGACTCAATCCTAGATGTTCAGCACACAGAGACACAGAGGTGCCGTTTAAAGTTTAGTGTTAACCTGAGTCACTGATCATTTGCAGTATTACAGAGTCTGGCAGTCTTTGCATGATGTCCACGTCACTGTGAGTTTCTAGCTGACTCTCAGGTGTGACAGGTGTGCCAGCAGGAAAGAGTAATAATAACCTGCATCCTGAGGTTTGTCATGCAGGATTAAAGCAGCCAGGCTTTGTTCACACAGCTAGGATTGTATTTTACACTGACCCTGGGTCAGTATAAGTATCATACAGTTTAAACGAAGCACTGAAACTTGCACATATTTATTACAGATGCACTGAAGCTAATCGAGATATTTGCTGTCAGTCTGTGGCTGCGATTAAACACTTTACTGGAAACTTTATTAACTAGTAACTTCATCAGTCATGACAGAAGCTAATATTTCTGTGCTAACATCGTTTAAACAGTAACAGCTTTCCTCCAATATAAGCTAACGTTTACACCGTAACTTTAAGCTAGCACCATAAAGACGGTAAAACACGTAATAACATCTACAAATGCATCTTAAAGCTGTTATATTAGCACTCGGTGTATTACTAACATAACCACATTAACATTACTGACACTCGCAGACTTTTAATAGTCATTCTATAAATGCTGTCCGTTTAAATGGTCTTACCTGGTGGTCCATATGGTCCATAAGTGAAGCAGAGGGAGCCTGACCATGCGTCACACGTTTGACGAGTTGGGAGTGAGAACGTGTTGGGCTATAAGGAACACACTCACTTCCTGAGCCCTGGGCAATAAGAGACGTTTTGTGTTTTATGATTTATTGATATGTTTGATCCTTTCTGACCTGCGTTAATGAAGCAGTCATTAGAGCACCATGTCCGCTACAATAGTTCTGTAGTTTGATGCTTGAGTCGTTGCAGACTTGTTGAAACTCCCTCACCCGTCAAAGCAGCGTCTTTGTTATTCGCGTCCAGCAGATGGCAGTGTTTCACTGTCTGACGGCTGTCTGAAGCTTCAGCTGGATTATTCGTTTGCTATGTTTGCCATGTTACAGTGGGGAGGAAAAACTCCTTTTTAACAGGAATATCTAGACATGAGTGATTACTGCAGTGGGGCACTATCTGTGCTATCTATAAGAAATGTTAGCAACAATAAAACTCTGAGGATCAGGGCTCCATTTCACTCCAGTGTTCAGTGGCATTTTAAAAGAGTGAATACCGACGCTGAATGTCTTTGTAAAGCAAAAGCACTTTGTTAGCCTTTACAGAGCAAAGCTATGGATCAATGTGCAGTGAAGAAAAATCGAGGTGGCCAGTCTGTCCTTTCCTAACCAATCACAGAGCTCCTTACATTGTTGCGCTGGAGAATAACTAAATATAATATAAAGATGATATTGAAAATAATCTTTTGTAGAGTCACTACTTAGTGGGCAGAGGACAGTTATCACTTTGCTGGATGCTTTAAAGTCGCATGTTCTGTATTTGCTGTATGCAGATTAGCAGGATATTAACAGATTAACAGCTTTTATTAGACTTCATATGATAATCAACAGTGAAGTGTTTCTCTTTCAGTGTTTATTCTTGCTCATTGAATGATCTCTGTTCAGATAATATGCTGCACTCATCTCATGTTTCTTTAAATACGGCATCACTTGTCCAGCTGTCAAACTCTGAAAGAGTTACAGTTTCACCACTGAGCACTTTGAATGGTTATTCTTTTATTTAAAAGCACTTATTCTAGCTGCATCATCAATACGACAAAAACAGTGACTTCAACAAAAATTTATCTAAAAATATTTAGGGGGAAATGTTCCTACACCCCTCATGTAAATGTTACATCTCCAAAAGGGAGAAATAATCAGAATAAGGCGTAATCATTGTCATGATAATAATGACCATGAAAATGAAACTAGGCCTACCTTTAGTTCAGCACACTCAGTGTTGCATAAAGACATGCGAACATGCCATCATCCATTCTGGAGCCTACTTTTAAAAAGAGCGAGCTGTTTATTCTGGCTGAGTAGCAAACAGAACCAACCATGAAAACCTAAACTGGGAAAACACTCGGAAACCTTGAACACTGGGAATATGGAGACACAGGGGTAGGTGAACAGACACTGACAAAGGACAGAGGAAAACAGAGACAATATATATAAGACAAGAAGTAACACAGACACCCTTTTCGGTGACAAAAATGAGAAAATATCCAGTGAAAGGCAGTTCTCTTGGAAAAACTGCCTTATTGATGTCAACGGTCAGAGAAAAATGTCTGATAGGAAGGCAACCGTAGCTCATACAACCATTTGTTGCAACCAAAAAATGCAGAAGAGCGTTGTGGTCAGCTAAGAACAGGAAATTGAAGCTACAGTTCTCAAACTTTGACATGAGAAGATTGGATAAATGTTGCCTGGTCTGATGAGTCTTGATTTCTGCTCTGACATGCAGATGGTCGGGTCAGAATTTGGCATAAATAGCATGAAAGGATGGATCCATGCTGCCTCATGTCAGCTGTGCAGACTAGTGGTGGTGGTGTCACTGTGGGGGGGAGGGGCGGTATTTTCTTGCTGAAACGTTACATAGTGTGTGTGTGTGTGTGTGTGTGTGTGTGTGTGTGTGTGTGTGTGTGTGTGTGTGTGTGTGTGTGTGTGTGTGTGAGAGAACAACTTGAAACAAACTGCAGCAATAAGGGCAAACTAGTGCACAGTTATGTTTACGTGAGCGTTATTTTGTATGCATTTGTACAGTTCCATAACTGTGAGAATACATTGATAGCATTTAACTCTAGTAACAGGCATTTGTACCAGTAAGCATGAAAAAGTAGGGAAAAGAACTAGTATGTAAGCACTGACTAGTACTGTAAAGTATATGTGTATATAGGGCAATCGTGGCTCAAGAGTTCGCAGTTCATCCTGTAATTGGAAGGTTGCCAGATTGAGCCCCGCCTCCGACAGTCTCGGTCGTTGTGTCCCGGGGCAAGACACTTCACCCGTTGCCTACTGGTGGTGGTCAGAGGGCCCGGTGGCGCCAGTGTCCGGCAGCCTCGCCTCTGTCAGTGCGCCCCAGGGCAGCTGTGGCTACAATGTAGCTGCCATCACCAGTGTGTGAATGTGTGAATGACTGAATGTAGTGTAAAGCTCTTTGGGGTCCTTGGGGACTAAGTAAAGCGCTGTACAAATACAGGCCATTTACTGTGCGTGTGTTTATGCTCAAGTGTATGAATAAATTAGTCAGTTTTAAACAGTTGCAATTTAAACAGTAGAAGAGTGGCACTATATTTATATATTTATAAAGAATTTCAAACAACAATTAATTGATGCTCAAAGCAGGTTTATTTAATTAATATCCAGATTTCCAATTAGTTCCCAATTCATTCAGCAGCAAATCACATCACCAGTCACTTCAAGGCTGTATGTATTATTGTAAGGTAGACCCTACAATAGTACATACAGAGAACCCAACAATCATATGACCCCCTATGAGCAAGCACTTTGGCGACAGTGGGAAGGAAAAACTCCCTTTTTACAGGAAGAAACCTCCGGCAGAACCAGGCTCAGGTCGGGGCGGCCATCTGCTGCGACCGGTTGGGGTGAGAGAAGGAAGACGTTTGTTGTAGGTCTGATTGAAGGACTGATGTGATGGTAAGTTGTCTGCTGTTCCGCTTTGAATATTGAGAGATTAGTTGATGGATTTCAAGCCAAATTGTGCCCAAGTTTAAGACCATATTCATTGGTTGTTTTTGTTGATGTTATTGTTTTGGGCTTTTTTTCCACAAGAATTTCTAGCTCCCCTAGAATTCTGGCCACCCAAACGATGATTGCTGCTGAGAGAGCACAAGGTTTTGTCCCCCTGTACTATTCATGTCAGTGCAGGGGGTTCTCCTTGAGAGGCCAGGGTCGAAAAAGGGATGCTTCAGAACCTCCGAGGGTGTTATGCGCTGATTTGCATCCAAGGCCAACATTTCTTTGATTAGCCTTACAAATAATGTTTGGCCATTTTCCGGTCCTCGCCTAACCTTCAGCAGTTGTTCGAGGTCATCGAGACGCTTAAGTTTTATATATCGAGTTTCCTTGGATCGATAATCTGTCTCGTATTGAAATTGTTCTTGGGTCTTAAATGTCCAGCGCTGTTCGTTGTGGTTATCCTCGATGAAATAGCTGTCAGTGTACAAGCCAGACTCTAGAAGATGATCTGGTAGCTGACCCTGGGTTTCAATTATGAATTTCAAAACGTCATAATCGTCTTCCCCAGGATAGAGAGGCACCCCTGTAGCAAGCTCCACAGCTACCAGCCCCAGAGACCACATGTCGATTGCTTTGTCGTATGGAATGCCAAGCATAACCTCAGGTGCACAATAACCAATTGTCCCCACACGGTCACCAGGAATCACTGCAGAAGCAGGACATGCGAGGCCAAAGTCTATGAGTTTGACTTTGACGGGAGACTCACTGCGGTTCACAACCATGATGTTGACAGGTTTGAGGTCAGCATGCACTATTCCCACAGAACCCAGGTGGAACAGAGCATTTGCGAGCTGATGCAAAATTGGCCTGATTTCTCTCATTGGGAGACCTTGGTTATTCCGGTCCCCAATGTAGTCCCACAGGCTTTGGTCGAGGAGTTCGAAATTCAAGCAAATGCGCTCTCCATCGAGGAAATAGCCGTTCCATTCGACAATGTTGCACCTGTCTGGATCCAAGCGTCGTAGCTGCTCCAGGATGAAAATTTCCAGTTTTGCCTGGAGCAGAATTTCAGGGTCGCTCTTGTTGACTTTAATAGCAACCGTTTTGTTGGTTTTTGTATCGCGACATCTGGTTACCAAACCAAAGCCTCCTTCTCCAAGGAAGGCCTCTACCACGTGGTGATCTCCTAAAATGGTCCCTTTCGTTATTTGAAGATCATCTTCAGAGGCAGATGGGTTGGCTGAGGTGTTGATGTCTCTTTTTTGAGGAAATTCAACTGAGTTTTGGAAACTGCAGCTGAATTTTTGCGATCCATGACTTTTCCAGCTTGAAGGCTGCTGAGAGAGCACAAGGAGTTCTCCCCCTGTACTATTCATGTCCGTGCAGGGGGTTCTCCTTGAGAGGCCAGGGTCGAAAAAGGGATGCTTCAGAACCTCCGAGGGTGTTATGCGCTGATTTGCATCCAAGGCCAACATTTCTTTGATTAGCCTTACAAATAATGATTGGCCATTTTCCGGTCCTCGCCTAACTTTCAGCAGTTGTTCGAGGTCATCGAGACACTTAAGTTTTATCGATCGAGTTTCCTTGGATCGATAATCTGTCTCGTATTGAAATTGTTCTGGGGTCTTAAATGTCCAGCGCTGTTCGTTGTGGTTATCCTCGATGAAATAGCTGTCAGTGTACAAGCCAGACTCTAGGAGATGATCTGGTAGCTGACCCTGAGTTTCAATTATGAATTTCAAAACGTCATAATCGTCTTCCCCAGGATAGAGAGGCACCCCTGTAGCAAGCTCCACAGCTACCAGCCCCAGAGACCACATGTCAATTGCTTCATCATATGGAGTGCCAAGCATAATCTCAGGTGCACAATAACCAATTGTCCCCACACAGTCACCAGGAATCACTGCAGAGGTGTTACATGCGATGCCAAAGTCTATAAGTTTGACTCTGACTTGAGACTCACTGCGGTTCACAACCATGATGTTGACAGGTTTGAGGTCAGCATGCACTATTCCCACAGAACCCAGGTGGAACAGAGCATTTGCGAGCTGATTCAAAATTGGCCTGATTTCTCTCATTGGGAGACCTTGGTTATTCCGGTCCCCTATGTAGTCTGACAGGCTTTGGTCGAGGAGTTCGAAATTCAAGCAAATGCGCTCTCCATCGAGGAAATAGCCGTTCCATTCGACAACGTTGCACCTGTCTGGATCCAAGCGTCGTAGCTGCTCCAGGATGAAAATTTCCAGTTTTGCCTGGAGCAGAATTTCAGGGTCGCTCTTGTTGACTTTAATAGCAACCGTTTTGTTGTTTTTTGTATCGCGACATTTCGTTACAACACCAAAGCTTCCTTCTCCAAGGAAAGCCTCCACCATGTGGTGATCTCCCAAAATGGTCCCTTTAGATATTCCAAGCTCATCTGAGCCGAAGGATGGGTTGGCTGACATGGTGTAATGTGTCTGTTTGTGCTGTGGATTGGTGAGAAACAAAACGGAACTTGTTTTGGTTTCTCTCGTAAATTGCTCTCAAAACTTCTCGAAAGGGTTTCAGTTGCTGCAGGTCAACGTCCGTTAAGCATAAAGTAACAGGTGAGCGCTCCTATTTATGGGTTTTGGGATCAAAGCAAAGTTATGACGTCAGAAAGGATCAAAGCAAAGTTACCGCGTCACAAGCGATCGAAGCGATTCTAATATGTGCGCATGCGCACACACGTGCTTGTTTGTGTAATATTGTTCACACTAAACTTGACCCTAATCAATTTAATATCAGTCAATCAAAGAAAATGTTAGTTTTGGAAAATTTTAAAATGACATAACTGACAGTTAAAACCTTTTTTGTTCATGTATTTGTATTTGTATTGTCTTCGGGGTTTTTTTTGCATACCACGTCAAGCTTTTCTGTATATAGTCATGTCGTAGATTTCGGAGCAAACAAGAAATTGAATTGGATTTTAATATTGCAGTGCTTGGATTTCGGATTTGGTGCTTAAAACTTCTTGAAACTGTAACCGTATTTCATTCACCACAAATAACTATCTGATTGAATAGTTTTCTTATCAGATAGAGAAATAAAACGAGTCGCAAAGTCTAAAAGCAACATTTCTCTGCCTGGGCTGTACCTCTGCACGTTAGTCTGTTTCAGTGTGTGACCCCTCACCCCCTCCCTGATCAGTCGGGGGTGAGTGCGCTAATGTGCCTGGAGGCCGTTTTAATGAGTGTTTGCTGGAAAACGAAAAATACAAGAAGGATTTGTACGTTTTCACAACGGGGGAGTTTGCGTAAGTACTAGTAAATAATTTTCTCGAGTGTGTACGTTACACATGTTATTTGTTTCAAATTGGTATTATTATTTTGCTAGCTAGCAAACTCGCGGGATAAAGGATTGAAGTGCACTCAGTGCGATACAATACGGTGGCGCTATTCTAACAGTTAGTTATTGCAGGGTAACTTGTAGAATATGCTGTGAATTGAACCAAGATTACACAGCAGTAGCAGTAATACGAGTTACTTCCCTCAAGTGAAAGCGTTAAACGTTAGCCCGATGCTTAACTAGCCAACGTCAGGCTTTCTGATTGAAGGCTAAAAGCGACGTTGTCACCAAGTAAACAGAATATTGATGATATTTTTGTGTATCGCTGCAGCCTTTTCAAGTATTAACCTGGTGTCTTTGGGAACAGCTTAGGGGGAAATGACGGTAATATGACTGAACCATATGGGAACAAAGAATAGGCACTTTTTTGTGCTACCGAAGTTTCCTCGCTTTCATTCAAAATCTGTTTCTCATTAAACAATTGAAACATAATGGCTTCAAGCTGACATTGAGGCCTGTGGGGCACTATCAGCCACTGAGACAGTAGACAAGTGACTATTTCACACTTTAAGGCTGCCTGTTTATTTAAGGGAGATGAACAGTACATTATAACTGTACATAATAATATCAATGATGATAGATTAAATAAATGGGTTTTTGAAAGACGCTTGTGCATTTTTAAAGTCTAAAGTGTTGAATTGATCTGAGTATGTCATCTGTTCAAAGCCTCTCCCAGTCAGTGCTGTTCTCTATGCCTGTCTTACTCTACATGATGTTATTAGCACAAACACTTTAAAGGTGATAATTAGGTCTACAACAATAACACAGACTGCAATGTAGTTAAGCGTCTTACAGTTAGTTTTGAATGAATGAACTTAAAAAACAACACAAGCAAAGATCTGTCTCCTCCTGTTTTTTGTGTCACATAAGAAAGAAGCATCAATATCTGATGAGAAGACTTATTAATTTGGCCTTTCACGTGGTCTTACTCAGGTGATGCGAAGTGAAATATGCATCCTTTTTATGGTAATGTGCTGGAAAATGTTGAAAATGGACATTAAACGTGCTCACAAAGTGCTTGAATTTGACCCTGAAAGGTGTATGAAGCCAGAAAAAGTCACACTTGGAGTAAAAACCTCTCATAGCAAGTTAATCATATTCAATTGATTTGATGCTTTCAGCACAAAATTTAGCCACACAGTCAGGACAGCGTCTGATTTACCTTCATCGGTAAACGTGTTTATGCAGTACATAGTAACAGTGTGGCTGAGTCCTCTGGTTCAAATCAGTTCCAGTACATTTGGAGATGTAAGTCTTAACCTTTCACATGCATCGGGAAGGAAAAAACATTTAATCTGCACAGTACTGCTGAAGTGCAGCGATACATTGTGAAGTGCACATTTCCATTTCTCATACAGTACCGAGCAAAAGTCTTGAACCACCCCCTTATTTTTTCGTGTTTTGCCAGGTCAGTCTGTGTTAACGGTGTTATTAACTGCATTCTTCAACTAAAGAAGTGAGAACAAATGATGTGGGCTTTTGTTTTTTTGCAATAGGCTGCAAGTAAATGTGTAAAGATACAATTTAAAATTGGTTCTTTGTTAAGTTTTCTGGTCCTTTCCATGACTTAGGTGTCTGTTTATGTTTGAATGTTTCAGAGATTAGTGTGAAGGGTCTTAACAGACAAAAAGTGGTCAAATACAAGCCCTGGATTAAAAATCAGAAACACTTTAAAAAGCCTGGAGAGCTATTCCTTAATACCACTTTAAAGATTACAGGGAAGTCCGGATCCCTGGAAGCAAATGAGGGATGGCTCAAGACTTTTGCACAGTGCTGTACATGTCATGTTCCCTGTTTTATAGCTCAGCTCATACTGACACGTTCTCACTAACTGCTTCTCATTTTCTCCACAGTAAACTTTGACCACTTCCAGATACTGCGGGCCATCGGGAAAGGAAGCTTTGGAAAGGTAATGCAGCCTCCATTTTTCACGCCACTTGTATATTGTTTGCCCTTAATTACCCACCACGGTCGTCATCTCTAAAGAATCAGTGCAAGCGAAGCGAAATGTGCTGGGATTACACTTCAGTTCTCGTGTGCTGCTGTTATTTAATAACAGTTATAAATGCAGCTTATGTAATTATTTCTATAAAGTCAGTTAGAGGAGAGCCGATTTCTATTTCATCTCACTCAATCTAGGTGGGAATTTTGACCCCACGTCTCAATTTAATTACACAGCACATTGAACGTCTGGATGAGACTTCAGTAATGAATTCAGGACTGTGTGTGTGTGTGAGATACACAATTGGGGCTGCAGAGATTGGAATAGTTTACCTTCATTTTAAATATCACTGCCCTGTGCACATTGTCGGCTTTAAAATTCAAACTTAAAGAGTTTGTAAGTAAACTGGCTGAGATGAGACAGACGATGCACCGGGTCCTCGTCTGAGTGCTGGCTTTCAGTTGTGCTGTCTCTGTTGCCCAGCCATGCACACACAGACACTGTGCTACACTTACACAGTGAGACAGATGCTCACAGAGACGTCCAGATACATTTTGTCCTTGCTGGAGGTCATCTTGTGTTTTTTGGCCCACTGTGGCCTCACACCGAGCTCCTGCTGTTTTTTGAACACTTTAACAGCTAACAACTTTTAGCTTCCTGTTGAACACACAGTGGGGGGGGGGGGGGGGGGGGGGGGGGGTGCAGGAGGTAATAAATCAAGTTTGATTATCCTAATTTATAGCTGTCTTTATGTTAAGGATTAAAATAAAATTCACAAGAGGAAGGTGTTGGTGTGTGTGGTTGGGAAGAGAAGGGCGAAGCTAGAATGAACAGTGTTGAGTAAGTTACTTTAAAATAGTAACTTAGTTACATTACTAGTTACTTCTCTCAAAAGTAACTCAGTTACTTCAAGTTACTCGTTATTTTCAAAGTAACTAGTTACTAGGGAAAGTAACTTTGGTTTTACTCAGAATTCTCTTGTTAATGTGTTGCTTCCATTACTTTGCCAGTCTTCTAGCTTGCTTACTTGCCACAAGTGCACTGTGCCACCTACCAATAGAAAGGAAAAGATAATGTGCACATTTCCACGAGAGAAATCCCACGTCTGGACCGTCGTTGACTGCTGCCATGATTCTAGCCTACGTCACAGCGTCATGTGCGCCTTTTACATCCAACACAAAAACTGCAGTCGTGGTGCTTTCGATTGTACTCAGAACTCAGAAATTCTGCCTTCTGAATAGGAAGATGTAGGTAACACCAGACTGCAGATGAGCTGCTTACAGGGCTGGACTGGGACAAAAAATTGGCCCGGGTATTTTAACTAGAGACCGGCCCACCATTATAGGAAAAATCTTAAAGCCTTTGAATGAAAACAAACACTGTTGTGACAGTGATGTACACTGTTTTGATGGTATATATGCATCAATCTATCAATTGTTTGTTGTAAGATTCAGATAATTATTTTTTAAAAGCTAGACATTTTAAATGAGAATAAGAAAGAAAAGTATTTCCTTGTGCCCACCTCTCCCTGTTAATGCCCTACATGCCCCCCTGGCAACACTTTGCTAGATCCGCACCTGCACAGTTACCAGCTGTCAGCTACCTAAAAAAGGATCCTGGTGTTATTTGTCTCTCAGAAACAGTTCATAACTTCCCTTCAACTCATTCATGTCACCTAAAAGGTAAACCTGTTTCTCCATCACCTGTTCAGCTCTGATGATCCAGTAAGGACATCTCCTGGTTTCATCTTCATGTTTCCCTCTCACCACATAACCAAACCGATATCATGACCAGCAGCTTTACAGCTGTGGCTCCAGCAAACATCAGCTGATACTAGAAATTAATATTAAATAAATTCTAACAACAGCTGATCAAGCTTAAACGTGCTGCTGTTGTTTAGCGCGACATCCGCTGGTTTCCTCTTTCGGCGCAAAGTGAGCGATAAACAAACAAGAGAGCCGATCAGCTGATCATTGATCAGTTTTCATGATTGAAGTAGAAACGGGAGAGAGAGGGGGGAGAATGACAGTGTAAAGACACAGAATAAATCCAGCTTTGTGCCTTTTTCATTGTAGCTGAATTACGGGACAAACTGATCCTTTTCACCTCAATAAGAAACGCGTAATATTTTCTCTGAATACCAGACGGGACAGTTGGCAACTCTAATAACTTATGAACAAAATAAAGTTCAACATCATTAACTTCATAGCACCACCCAGCTGTATAGAAACTCCGTCATGCTAGCTAGCACGCAGTACGGAAAAAGTCAGAATAACGAAAATAAACTCCACCTAAACTTGGTTCATATCTGACCCAGAGAGACTGCAGGTCATAACTTCTTACCTGAAGTTCAGGTCACACTTGGACCGGCGGCCGCCTCGGGTCTCTTTTCCTTCTGCGTCCCTTTTCCTTCATCCACCTGCTGCCCTCCACCACTTGCTAATGTTACTGAATCTGTGGAAACTCCGCGATAGCCACCACACGAAGTAACGAGTAACGACCCTATCTAAATCCCAGTAACGACTAACGTGTTCCTGATTTTGGCATAATAACTAGTTACCGTGCTCGTTACCACAATAATAACGTAGTTACTGTAACGCGTTAGTCCCAACACTGAGAATGAAGCACAAACAGAGGGAGGTGTTTGCCTCTCGCTGTAGCGCTGTGAAACACGATCTGTAGATTGCAGCTTGTGTAGGTGCTCCAAGAAAATGGGTTCATTGGCATGCAGCACTGTAGATGTGCACGTATGCACTCGCGAAAGAGAGAGGATGCTTGTGTTGCTGAGCTCGTTCTTGCACAGCGGGGAGATGTGAGGTAGGTTGGGGCTACCTCATAACTCCCCGCTGTGAGGCTTCCAGATGGGAAGAAGAGGAAACCGCCTGGTTGTCCTGAAACGCTCGTTTTCCTCTGCTCACTTTTCATCTTTACAATCTCAGCACTTGGGTGTGTATCTTCTTGCAGTGGGCCTCTCAGTTTCATTCTTATCCATAAGCTCCTCTTTGTGTTATTTAGTTTGTACCTGAAAAGTCTAATTTATGCCTGAGTACACAAGTACAAATAAAAGGAGTACCACGTACTTTAATGGGTCAGCTTGGGTCCAGACCTGAATTAGAGATAATGTTGGGCTGTTTTAGGTCTGAGCCACTAACCTGACGAAAACGCAACACAACTGCTGGTAAGTGTGTGTTGTTTAAAACAGAGAGTTGGAGAGGCAGGTCAGTGCTTTTAAAGGTTTATCAGGTGTCAAATCATTTTATAGATGGGAAATGTAGGACTGTGCAAAAGTTTGAGCCACACCTTAATTCTAACATATAACTTGCTGGGTAATGGGAAACGGGTGCAACAGTTTAAATTTGAAAAGTTTACATGAAAATACAATATAAAAGGCAAAAACAGAGTTGATATAATGAGGTAATGAGCTTGAGCATCTTTATCTTCAGCACGCCCTGAACTCTCTTAGGCACATTTCTTTGGAATTCCTTTAAGTAGTCTTCAGGAATAGTTCTCCGAGCTTCTTTAAGGACATTCAGAGCTCTTCTTTCGATATCAGCTGCCGTTTTGTTCCATTCTCTGCCGAGATGATCCCACACGGCTCAGGTCAGTCCATGAATGATGGTGTTTCGATGTGTTTAGTAAGCTGCTGCCGATCAGACGCTTTCCAGATGGTATTGCATGGTGCATCAAAGTCTGGTGGTACTTTTCATAATTCCATCAATTTTGACGAAATCCCCAACACCCTGGCTGAAATGCAGACCCAAACTATGGCAGAGCTGTACAGTAGTTTACAGGTGGTTGTAGACATATTACCACAATTTGAACCAGAACTGTCAAATTTTGGTTCATCACTCCATCAGACCTGCTGCTACTGATTTTCAGTCCAGTTCTTGTGTAATTTGTTATCCCTCAGCCTTTTCTCCCTGTTCCCTTCCTTAATAATGGCTTCTTGACAGCCACCCTTCACTGACACCATGAGATGAGGCTTTGGTGAACACTAGATGGATCAACTGAAGGACCAAGTGCATCTTTCAGGTCCTGTGTCAGGTGTTTGCTGAATTTTTTTTTGACATGACTTTCAGGTACTGTTCCTCCACTGTAGATAGATTTTTCAGCTTGTCCCCTTTTTTTCTGTCTTCTACTTTCCCAATCCAAAGAAATTAAATAGTGTGTTTCTGTGACAGGTTGCTAGTAACAAAGTCCCTAAAGATAAAATTTAAAATTGGTTCTTTGCTAAGTTGTGTGTTTTGTATTGTATTTGACAACTCGGGTTTGTCCCCTTGAGTTAGGTTAAGTGGTTTAACCCCCCCAAAAAACAAAAATATCGCTCTGAAAGCGATCAGGTACAAGGACTGGACTGAAAATGGGTGAAAAAGCAGTTAATGTCCAAAGAAAAACTTTAAATGACCTTCAGAAAGTCTAAAGAAAGGAAGAAGAAGAACATCTGGCTCAGTACAGGCAAAATATAAAGAACTGAGGAGAGGCTCAAGACTTATTCACAGATAATCAATCAAATTAATCAAGCGTCATCTGGAAGCATCCTCCTGGCTGTAAGAGCGTCTCGTTTTTGTCTCATTAACTGTCTGGTGGCACTCAGAGTAGTCTGCTGTGACGGGGACCTCGAGGACTAATGTTACAGGGAAATCATTAGGAAAGTGCTTTGGACTGAGCTTTACTGAAATCTCAGTTTTCCCCCTGTCGGAGAGCTCCACCACCTCCACCCCTCCTCCTCCTATTCCTTCTTTTTAAACGTCAGTGCAGGTACCGTCTCCCTCCCTCCCATCCCTGTATTTTTGTTACATAGAACTTAGTGGCTGTGCTCACTGTTCAATTCAAGTTGGTTTAAGAGAGATGGTAGTTTAAAAAACACAAAAACAAGCTGTTTTGGTAAAGCAATATATATGATTATTAAAGATAAAATATAGTGTTAATTTGTTTGAGTTCCTTCCCTCTCTCTTTACTTCTCACTCTGTTTTGAAGCATCTGCCTTCCAGCAGATGGGGGAGACTGTATTGGCAGCTGCTTTCCAGGAGGATGTAGCTCATCTGTATCACGAGGCCTGTTGGGCCATATACGTCCTAAGAGTAAGAGTAATTTCCTGCTCTCTCTTTTCCTCTCTAACTTTTCCCTGTGTGCATTAGGGCTGCCACAAACGATTATTTTGATAGTCGACTAGTCACCGATTATTTTTGCGATTAGTCGACTAATAGGATTAGGGCTGCACGATTAATCGTTAGAAAATCGCGATCTCGATTCAAACTTATTTGCGATCTCATTTCCAAATGACGATTTAAAAGAAAGAAAAAGAAAAAGACGACGACGATTGTACCGCATTTTGATCCGGGACGTACTCTGCATGAAACCAAGTGCTCACTCTTCCTGCTCAACAAATGACAAGGGCGGAGCCTTATACCACGTGATACAGAAGCTGTGCCGTGTGATGCTAATATTAGCAGGGAAAAAACAACGGTAGACTGGTGGGTAATAAGCGCATGAATAATACAGAAAACAGAGATTGGAGACGGGAAACTGTTCTTGAAGTACAGAGACAGATAGAGAGAGAGCTAGCTGTGCATGAAGTGTGATTTTAATAGTCGTGGAAGCAAAACAGCAAAATTAATGACATTGATCAAATGTGAAGCGCAGTTTGCTGCTTCTTTTGCTGCTGGCTCTGTGAATTTTGGTTGGAGAGACAAAACCTGCAGCTCAGAATCAGCGCAAGAAGACGTAATCGCAGCGCGGACCGGACGCATCAGGATCGCTAAGCTCCGACAGCGTGTCCGTCTACGAGCCGTCGGGTGAGAAAGCCGAGAAAGACAAAGCTGATTCTGATGCGTCGGTCCGTTCTGTGTTTACGTCTTTGTGTGGAATCAGTGTACCTGCTCTCATTTACACGGATTCGCATTTGCGACCAAATTGGTTGCACTCTAGAGCCCTGTTACTTGATGAAAGTTGGTTTTGCAGAGTTAATCTTGCAGCTCAGCCACAGCATAGCCCTCAGCAACCAAGAGCATGCTAGCGGGCCGTTGTTATTATGTTATTACTGTGCTTTTCGGAAAATAAGGCACTCTAAAAATCAGTCCTTTGATTTTTCTGGAAATCGACAGTGCTCCTTATAATCCGGTTTGCCTTATGTCTCTACCAGCTTTGCACATCTACAGACTGAAATCTTTGCCCATTCTTCTTTGCAAAACAGCTCCAGCTCAGTCAGATTAGATGGGCAGCGTTTGTGAACAGCAGTTTTCAGATTTTGCCACAGATTCTTGATTGGATTTAGATCTGGGCCCTATTTCAGGAAGCCGGTTTAGTGCAAACTCTGAGTAAGTATACCCTGAGTTAACGAAAACTCTGGGTTTTCGGTTTCACAAAGCGAGTTTAGATTAATCCTGAGTGAGTTACTATGACGACACACTCCGTGAAGCTAACCTGCCCCCTAGCAGGTTTACTTCAACTAACCCTGACGTTCTCCGCCTCTGTGTCGGAAACCTGACTGTAGGAAGTGTCAGACATGGCGTGCTCCTTCCTTGAAGAGCCAGTAGATGTTGAAGCCCAAATTCTCCGCAGAGCTCTCCGCCGGGAGAGAGTGATCAGAGCGCGTTTGGACATTTTATCATTTCCTGATGATTTCCTGTGTGAACGTTACCGTTTTTCAGCACAATCTATAAGTTATTTGAAGAACATCCTCAGGCCTAATATTGCTCATGTGACACATCGTGGACATTCTCTCAGTTCTGTACATATTATTTGTATTGCACTTCGGTTTTTTGCAAACGGGAGCTTTCTGTATAATATTGGTGACGCTGAGCACGTTTCCAAGGCTACCATCTGTCGGGCAGTCAGGAATGTTACAGTTGCACTGAAACGTCTCCTGTACTCGTTTGTGGTGTTCCCCGGTCATAGACCCACAAGATTCATCAAAGAGGGATGCCACAAAATTGCAGGTAGCAGGATGAACAAAATTTAATTCATGATGTGGTGATACTTGAACTACTACTTAAATTTTACATTTATTTTCACGGTTCCCAGGCGTGATTGGCTGTATAGATGGCACTCACATTCCAATCATTGCTCCTTCAGTAAATGAAGGAGACTATGTGAACAGGAAGTCTTTCCACAGCATTAATGTACAGGTACATAGTTCCCTGTAGCATTTCAAACTAACAAATTATGTCATTATAGTAATGGATGCTAATTTGTGTTCTCTGCACTGTGAAGATCATATGTGATGCTGCCAACATTATCACAAATGTGGAAGCCAAGTGGCCAGGCTCTGTGAGTGGTGGTGGTGGAGGACCCCCACCTGTTTTTCGGGCCTCCTCTTTTTTTCTAGTGGCCATAACGGGTCACATTTGAGCATACAGAGTAAGCAAATATGTACTTGTAATGTGCTCAGATGATTTCAATAAGTGCTTACAGAAAGAAAATTAATGTAGCCTCTAACTGCAATTGATTTACATCGGACAAAGAGACCAAGCACTATGGCTCAATTACACCTTACCTGTTTGGTATTTGGTGAGTATTGAGTTGTATTTTTGTTATTGACCAAATACTTATTTTCCACCCTGATTTACGAATAAATTCTTTACAAATCCTACCATGTGAATTCATGGATTTTTTTTTCACATTCTGTCTCTCACAGTTGAAGTGTACCTCTGGTGCAAATTACTGACCTCTGTCATCATTTTAAGTGGGGGAACTTGCACAATCGGTGGCTGACTAAATACTTTTTTGCCCCACTGTATGATCCACCGGTGGTGATATTTTGGTATTTTGTGAGTTCCTGATTTAACAAATCAGCTCTTTAATCCAGGCCTGAGAGATTGAACTTTAAAGCGCTATAAAATATTCTTACTGAAAACAGTCGCAAAGTATTTTTCTCCATGATTATAATGAGCTTGGTAGAAATTCACTTATATGGGACACTGATCGAATGAGAAGTCCCGAGCCTAAAAGGATTGCAGCGAGTCAATCCAGTCCAAAAACAAGGAACTGTTTCCTTCAAAATGATGACGTCATCTTGCTGGTGATGGAGGCTCGAATAGGTTGCGCGTGAGACTCCATTATCAGCAATATCTGGTATGAATGTGTGTGGATGTATGCATGTGACTGGATTGTGACGGACTGACGACTAAAAGTTTAACTGACTTGATATTGAGACAAAAACGGTACCGACTTTAGGATTAGTGAATGTCCACAACAATTCACCCAGCCTGTAAAAGAAGGGTGGATGTTTTGTCTTGCTTTGTTTTGTTTTTGCAAGAACAGAAGGATGATAGAGACTAAGGGGGGAGGCTGTAGCTTCACATGAGTGTGAACTGCAGACTGAACCCTTTGGTTGCTAATTTTGAGTTACTGATGTTTGCATTAAGAAAATTGTGTTTTTTAGTAGCTGTAGTTCGATTAATGTATCATATTATATGGTTGGGAATGTTAAATGCTAAAGTGAAGAAAAGGTTTGATTCCACTCATGACGGAGCAGGTTATTATTAACCATAGCAGGTCACTGTAAAGAGTCAATTAACTTTTATAGAGGTAAAAAAAACAAAAACCTCCACTGAGGTCTATGAATAACAGGGGAATGATAGACTTGCCACACTCAAAATGGAGATATGTAATGATAAACACTGGTCCCCGTCTTTTGGGTGCTTTCTTGAAATAGTCAGCAATTTAAAAGTAAGATAGACACAATGTCCTCCTGAGACCCAGGGAGGAAGAAAAAAGAAAAAAAGGAAAAGCATTTTCCTTTTTTCTTTTTCTTTTTTTCTTTTTCAGATAAATCAAGTGTTGGGACGGTAAAAAAAACACATTACAAAAACAAAATTGTTTTTAACCAATTTTATTTAAATTTTACAACATGTGCACTACAGTGCACAAGGGGAGTTCATTGATCACGAATGTGAAACTAACAAAATTCAAGAGCTATTTAAGAAAATTAAAAGCTCCACTGAATTTGTTGTAAGCAGGATATTAAAACTTATTTATATAACAATATAATAATAAAAATGTAGATCAGGGACCAACTTAGAAGTCACTGACACTTCACTAGCTGTAAGCCATTGGTTCAGGAACAAGTGATTGCACTGGGCTTTCTATTTCACAAAAATCAATTCATTTATGATATCTGAGGAAGTACTGTGATTTTTTTATTTGGAGACACAAAGCAACATTTGGCACTTCCCACATCTCACATATGTTTTACTGTTGCACCCAACCATTCTACAACTGAAATGCCTTGGACTGTTAACCATCTCAGGCAAGTGGAGGGAACCATATTTTGCTACACTCTCATCTGATTGGGGCCTCCTTTTCTTGATTTTTGGAGAGAACTCTTCATTACTGGTATTATTCAGGTCTTGTTCACATGTTTGTCCCTGGTTTCTCAGCCAAGAGGAGCTTGAACTCCAGATACTGGGAGTTCTTTTTGCACATTGAGATCATTGATAACTTTCAGCAAAGACGTGATCGTGTAGAAACAATCAGGTGTCATGGATTCAGCTATAAATGCGACTCTTATTTTTTACTATACTGGAAATCATTCCTGCATTTTACCCATATTTTATTTTTAACTCAAAGCAAAAATTCCAGATTCTCCTACATGTTGGTTTTGGACCAGATAGGACGACAGATTTCAGGTGGCCCTGTGTTTTTCTCTATCACATCTGCCACTGCATCTCGATAATCTTTGTGTGGCTCCTCCTGGGTTCTCACCCTCTCCTATCTGGCTCACATGACTCTCATCTTCTGAAAAATCTATGTTTGAATCTCGCTCAATTATTCTGTTAAGAATTCTCTCTGCCTTTGTCAAAGAGTTGTCTACTAGGAAAAAGTGAAATAAATATAAGTACAAAGTCCCGACGTGCACTAGAGTACACATTAATAAATTAGTCATGTTCTCTGTGAAACTCAATAAGCCTAATTCTTAAAGACCCCTCAAATTATTTACTAGATGTTTATTTTTTGAAAATTAATAAAAATCTGAGTTTAACAAAACATTTTAAATGTAAATATCAAGCTTACCTTTCTTTCTTCCTTAAAATGTGCTGGTGGGCATGCCAGCCATTTTGAAAAGGTGGGAAAACAATTGGCAAGGCCACACCCCCACACGTGTGATATAATTTTAAAGGTACTGTTGTCCTCTCTAAGAAACATCAGGACTTAGAGGAGTGGCAAGTAGAGTATGAGAGCTACAAGAAAAAAACTAAATGTGTACTACAGTGTGCAAAAATGAATTACTGGGTCATCAGGGGGTTATGAGGGACATTTATAAAACTAAAAATCCCACAAACCTTGAAGTGCACTTGAAAAGCTCACACAAGAAGGTTAACCTAGCTTACCTTGAAGAGCTCATCAGGGGGAGCACCCCCCCCCCCCCCCCCCCCCCTCCTTGAAGAGCTCCCCCACTTAACCAGCATCCCCAGAAAACAGCTAACCCCAGATAAGGCAGCGTGATGCATCCCGAGACAACAGGACTGGGACGTCTAAATAATTGTGTGAGTCAATCGCCTTCAAAAAGTTTATCAATTCACTTGAACCAAAATTAGGAACACCCGGTGCTGCAAGAGTTAATAGTCTCAATACCCAAGGATAAGCGGAAGAGCATGATTGATATGATGGAACTGGGATTTGGTTACACTTAATTTTTGCAAAACACAACTAAAACTATAACTGAAACTAATCAAAACTAAACTGAAATTAAGGATGTTCAGAAAATAAAAACTAGACTAAACTAGCGACTGATTGGTAAAAACTGATTACAACTGGTAAAAATTGAAAATCTGGAGTCGAAGCTAAATAAAAATAAAAACTAATGAAGATGGCAAAACGTTTAAAACCCTGGTGCAGAGATTGGCGAATCTGACCAGGAAATGTTATAAAATGGATTGTCGGAACAGCCAGCGTTAAAGTCACCTTTGACAGTCCAGACTAAGATGGCGTTGAACATCTTCAGGGCGGAAAAGGGTTGGTGTGACCAAGGTGTGGTTTGGCTTGTTGTATGTATATTTTGAGATCATATGGCTCTGGATGGACCAGTTACCAGGCCATGGAAGGAGGACAGACTCATTGACTGAGGAGAAGGAATTTTCTGGGATTGGAGATCCTCTGGGTGAGTGGTTGACTGAAAGCATGCATAAAATAAAATTTATCTGTTGTTATTGATTGGTAATAGATTGATAATTGGCCACATTTACAGCTGTATTGACTTGTTGTGGACGTAGTCGACTTCAGGTTTAAGCACTCTAATCAACAGGTTGAAAATAGTGACATTAAAGGAAGAGTATGCAGCGCCACCCTGTCAGACGCCAGTGACGGTGGAGCTCAGTGATGAATCAGGTGAGCTGCATTCATGGTTGACTCATAGCGGAGTTTCCCCTGCTGTGGTCAGTAAGGGGAGATCAGGGGGAAATAAGATTTAAAAGAGGCATTTATAAACGTTTATGTGTCAAGTGAAACGGGATAAAAGGGGGTGTTTTACTCTTATTTTGGCATCAGCTTTATTATTGCATCAGAATCATATAACTAGCATTGCATTAAACATTTATTGAAGTTTTTGACATTGTACTAACATTTGTGTTCCAGTGATTGTTATAACCGCAGGTTAATTTTCTATTTACAGGTGTCAGGATAATCATACGATCTTCTATTGCAGGTGTAACCATGATCATTTTCAGACATATTGCAGTTTGTTGCTCATTATAGAGTTGTGCTCAAGTTAATAAGGGTTAAAAGCTACAGTCAACGCGATGTTTGGCTGATCTATGGTGTGGAGTGACTTCGAGCATAGAGGGCCGCACGCGCTTACATAACATTGATATCATGTTATTCTTTGTGATTTTTATTCAATTATGTCTTTAAGCTAAGTTTTAAATAGTGGCAGTTAATTAAATGACATTCATTTAAGATTATATACTTGAGTCAGAGCATCATACGCAGATCACCTTAACAATCTGGGAAACCTTGTAGCTGCCTAACCTTTTCTTTGAATGTTCTAGCTCCGTTGATTTGACACATTGGAATGTGTCAAAAAAAGGGGGGGGGGAGTTGAGTTTTAACATCAAACAAGGATTATTTGAACATTTTTATAACTTCATTTGTGTCTTTAATAACTTAGGAATGGTAAAGCTTAAGCTAATAGCGGCCCGAGAAGTTTCCGGTCTTTTGTAGAGAATCAGTGAGAAGCATAAATCATTATTTCCATGTGTAAGCATCAATCATTGAAATGAACTGAATAGCGTTTAGAAGATTTGTTAATTTGTTTATCTTTTGTTAAAAAGAGTGGTTTCAATAAGTTTCAGACACACCTTGCAAATGTGCTTATGATGAGTTGGCACTCGGCCTTTTGAAGGTCATAAGCTTCGTTCGGCGTGATGGTCCGGACTGATAAAGTGTAGGAAATGCCTTGAGTGCAGAGGGCTAAATGCAAACACGCTTACACACACATAGGATATGATTAGAATAAGTCCCTGGGATATTCTGAATGTTTTAGACCAATTCTGAATCACTAGAAGGTCAGTAGATAACAACATTAGATTATTAGGGTTAGGAAGAGAGGTGTTTTGGTTTTCTGTCTCTTACAGAGAAAGGGACAGACACCAGACGATGTCACAGATATGCGAGGATCCTCCGCAGCAGAGACAGACACAGTGACTGCCGAGACATCAACTGGGTCCAAGTGTCATGGCGTTTGGGCTCCAGCTAGTCACCACAAAAGGATGGATCCCATAAACACAGCAATAACCATGAAGGGGTTGGCGGAAATCCAGGAACACCAGACCAACGAAGTTCGAGAGGCTCTTGGGCAAAAAGGGGGACGCATTCCTGATCTTTTTCTGGAGGATACACAGATCGTTGTTTGAAATCGGGGCAGAATAATCCCCTGATCTGTGCCACGACTGAAGGGTTGTCTAACCCCTGAGGTTGAAGAATGAAGAGCAGAGGATCACCCAACTGGAAGACACTGGTAGCTGCAGCAATAAAATAAAGGCTAAAAGCTCCTTGGACAGAGGTTCTAGTCTGAGTACGTCGGAAGGGTATAAGGTAGCACCAAAATAAAGCTGTGGGAGAACTGGGGAGTGTCATCTGTACCTGCTATTGTTGGAATAATAGTTTTTCTTGCATCTGAACTGCGCAAACACAGAGGTCATCTCACATATGGTTCGCCCCTCAGGGGGACAAAGGACCTCAGGAGTGAGAAGAGATGAACCCGGCGACACTGGATTATAGGGTGTTGGTGAGCTCATTATTCTAACGAGCTCATCAGGGGGAATTGTTAGATTATAATATTATTTTATGCCATGTTATACCCCTAATTAAAGATTGTGAATTATTATGTAGTTTTAGTTTGCATCATTCTCCTGAATTAGAAGATGATGATAACTATTGCATTTGTTAAACTGATTTGCATTACATTAGACTGCTGATTTATTGTGGATGAATGATATTGTTTTATGATGCATTATACTGCTGAGTTATAAGAAATGCTGTTTGCAGAAAGTCATCACCTTATTGGTCTGATTAGAAGAGAACAGAACATACTGGAGTTTTCTGCCCCATCTCAGCAGGAGCAGATAAACGGGGAGCCAAGGTCGTAGCTTAGGCGCCGTGTGAGAGAAAGGATGTGAATGTTTAGGCTTTTATGATAAGGTGGAGGCACCAGAGGCTATAAGAGTTTGAGCAATGTGTAAAGGATACTGGCAAGTGGCTTTGGCACCAGAAGCGAGAGAGCTGACAGCCTTCAAAACTCCTTTTGGTATGTACCAATTTAAAGTCATGCCATTTGGGCTTCAAGGTGCACCAGCGACATTCCAACGATTAATGGACCATGTACTGAGAGATGTGTCAGCATTCTCTGCAGCATATCTGGATGACGTGGTGGTGAACAGCCAGTCCTGGGAAGAGCATGTCATTCACCTACAGAAGGTGCTACACTCCATCAGAATGGCTGGACTGACTATCAATCCCAAGAAGTGCTCCATAGCCAAGAGAGAAGTGGAGTACTTGGGCTTTGTAGTTGGCTCTGGGAAGATAAAGATTGAAGCAATTCAGTCCTTCCCAGTTCCGACAACAAAAAGGAAGGTGAGAGGTTTTCTGGGTCTAGTAGGCTGGTACCGGAAATTCATACCTTCTTTTGCAGAGCGATCCACTGTACTGAATGACCTCACAAAAGGCTCAGCCCCCAACAAAGTGCGTTGGACAGAAGACTGTGAGCAAGCATTCAGAGACCTCAAGGAAGCAGTTTGCACACATCCAGTTCTACACAGTCCAGACTTCAACAAGCCATTCATCTTGCAAACTGATGCTTCAGGAGTTGGCCTTGGTGCTGTCCTTCAGCAAGAGGTGGATGGTGAAAGAAGGCCTGTGGTGTTTCTGAGTCGGAAACTACTCGACAGGAAGACGAGGTATTCGACGGTGGAGAAAGAGTGCTTGGCCATGAAATGGGCTATTGAGGCCTTGAGGTATTATCTTCTGGGACGTCACTTCACTCTGGAGACTGATCATCGTCCCCTCCAGTGGTTGAACCGCATGAGGGATGCAAATGCCCGCATTGCAGGATGGTACTTGTCTTTGCAGCTTTATGACTTTACGGTCCAGTATAGGCCAGGGAAGTCAAATGTGGTTGCTGATTGTTTATCTAGGATGACAGAGGACTGAAGCACTTCGCGCTCAAGAGAGGGAGGAGGAAATGTAAGGAAGAGGACTCCCTTACTGTATTTTTTTTTTTTTTTGTGCCTGTCCCGTTTGGCTCTTTTGCCATCAGAACTATTGTCTAAAGGCAAAGAAAGATGCCCAACGGATTTACTTTACCAAATTGACCATCCCAGCCTTGCCGTAATGGTCCATTTGATTCACCTTTTATTGTTCATTTCATTTTCACTTACTGAATACGGGACAGACTTGACTGTATTTATTTATATTATATGTATAGCACTTTAGAGCACACCTTTCACTTTATTAAAAGCACCTTATCAAGCAATTTATGAGCATTGCACTTTAAGCATGGATTTGCACACAAGAAGTTTAAATATTTATTGACTATTTATTGGGAATTTTAAAATCAGTTGGTAGCCTTATTTCAGATCCTGCACAGCTGCTCCTCATCAAGGAATGTGGTGGTTGTCTGTCAGGAGAGAAGAATGGTGATTGAGATTGTGATTAAGGTTTACCAGTAAGGAAAACTAATGCAAACGTGTGTGTGAAATCTAGGGATAAAAGTGGTGCAAATAAGTGTTTGTAAGTTAATGATTACTCACCTTTCTTGCCTGTGTCCTCTTCAAGGTGTTTGGGCAAATGTTTCCCCTGGGGTCCAGACACCATTTAAAGGTTCCGGGAGAGACCATTGGTAAAGAGAGTGTGGTGAATCTTTTTGTGCTTGGGTTTCTGGGTTTTTATAATATTGGGTTTGGTGTAACATTAAGTGTGAAATATTTATTAATATGTAAATGTGGAAATGTATTTATGTATTTATTTATTCTAATTAATATATTGTATACTGTGGTGGAAGGTTGGGATTTAAGAATTTACCTGAGAGTGGAATAATGGTTAAGTCTGTGACAGCTGAACATATTTAAGGCTGCCAGTTGTCATTAGAGGTGGATTTTTTGTGCTGTGAAGAAGCTTGACAAGTTAATTGTTGTAAGGAGAGCCATATAGCAAATAAATACTTTGTTCCACTACACTTGCCTTGGTCTGTCTCACTGTGTTTCCAGCCGCTAAGGGCCGCCCTGTTACAAGGACAAACAGCAGCACATGTTCTCTAAATGTTTGCAGTCATTTTTAAATGACGCTGATACTACATGAGACATTTTCCACATTTATTGTCTTTGAACAGAGAATAATAAAGCCATCAAACATACACAGGCTTCTGCAAATACAAACTTCTGTGGTGCATTTGATGACCTGCAGAGGAGAACAAGTCGGGCTTTTCAGCCCTAACACAACAAGAACAGCTGTGGAACCATTGGCCATTTGCCATAGTGTAGCTGAGTCAAAACAGCCCAAGTGCTGAGAGGGAAAACATGATGATTTATGTAAAGTCATAACTGGCTGCAGCAGCTGAGCTTTGACCTGTGAGCTGCAGCTTAAGCTTCTTTTATGGTTCAGTGTTTAATGTTTAAACTGTTTATGGCTGCACACACACCCACAGTCAGGTTGTATACATATTGAAATATTATATACAGTGTGGCAGCTGACCTTTGACCTGCGAGCTTCAGACTCATTGCTGGTGTGAGGTGTTTAATACTATTGAAGCTTGCAGACACACCCACATCCTCTGATTTGTTCTCAGGGTTGTTCAGTGTGTTGGAGTTGGAGCAGAAACCTGCTGCAGGTTAATTATTGATCAAACAATATCACACAAGGTGCAGCAGCTGACCTTTGACCTTTGAGCTTCAGACTCTTTGCTGGTGTGAAGTGTTTAATGTGACTTCAGCCTTCAGACACAGAGGACTGATGAAGCAGAAGATTGTCTCTGTTTCTACACAGACCTGGTCCAGACAGCAGAGCTGCAGAGGGAAGACGTTCATGGGAAGAAGCTGAGTAAGTGCAACGTCCTCTTTGAATCCTGGATCAGGAAGTGAAGCCGGGGAATATTTGGTGTTTCAATAAGGTTTCTGTCTTTGACTCAGTCTGCTGTCACTTTGTTTCAGAGAGAAAAAGAGATTTCAGATTAACTGCATTATATGCTGAGTAACTAAATGCTGCTAGTCTGTGGTGTCACTCCCAGCAGCATCACGTCATTTCTTTACTCTGACCTTTAACATCAGTTAACTTAGCTAGCAGAGCAGCTAGCAGTTAGAGTATGAACTCTGTGTCAGCAGTCAGCTTGGTCCTGGTGGTCACCTGGTTTCATGTTTGCTGATGATCCAGATGTGTCCACATAATTATTTATTTCTGTAAATGTAAAGACTTTACAGATAAACAACAGCAGCCCTCTGGCTGGACTCTAACCTGTGAGTTTCCTGTGACTGAAACCACAAGCTGACATTTTCCTTCTGAAGCAGCTGAATGGATGTTTAAGTTTACCTGCATACATGGTGCAAATAAACCCGCTTTGGATGGTTTGGAGGCGGAGCCCAAAGCAGGACAGGATTCTAATGTGATTGGTCACTTTGATGAGGTGGCTGGAACTCAGGTGGTCGAGCAGGTCACCTGCTAACCAGAAGGTTGGTGGTTTAATGCCAGTCTGCATGGTGTCCTGGTGAATGTTCGACAGGAAACACTTAGACACATGGAAAAAGTGCTTGTGTGAACGTACAAGTTGTGTAAAGCTTGTGTTTGAAAAATAAAGTTTATTTCTTATTATTTATTTTATAATAAAGTTTTTTCCTGTGCAGCAGTGGAAATACTGACAACTATAGCTGGATTATTTATTTGAACTCTTTTAAACCAGAGGCTTCAGACGCAGGTTCTGCAGCCTTTAATGGTAATAGTCAAAGTGTGATCGGTGAATTGTGAGCAGCAGAAAGGAGGAAAGCACTAATGCTGGCACAAGGGGCCACAAGCCAGTGTACTCCAAGTGCCAGCCTGGGTAAATGGGGAGTGTTGCATTAGTAAGGGCCTTCTGAACTAAAGCTTTACCAAATAAAATGCGTGGATCATAATGAATAAGACTGTCATGCTACTGATGGCTGAAAGAAAAGGAAGAGGAGGAAGGAGGCATGTTAGGAGTAGGGATGGGTATCGTTTAGGTTTTATCCGATACCGGTGCCAAACCGGTACTTTTGAAACAGTGCCTGTGCTTAATCGGTGCTCGAATCAGTGATTAAAGAATGGAGAACACAAACTTTGTCCAAAAACCTCTCATGTTTTTATTTTTAGCAGTCTCTTTTTTTCTGCAAAATGATAACCAAGTTAGCCTTTTCTGTTGATACAAGATACCTCCTTTGGTTGGAACCGGTGCTTAAAGAATGGAGAACACAAACTTTGTCCTGAAACCGCTCATGTTTTGTTGTTTTTTTTGTAAAAAGATAACAATGTTAGCCTTTTGTGCAGCTATAGGGCATATATGGTATCACTCTATCAAACAAGAAGACAGCAGCATGTAACTACAACGGTGTTTGCTTGTTCACCTTACATTAATGTAATAACGTGGTTAGCCTACTCAACGTAAATTACACACAAACAACATTAAGCTACACACGCAGAGAAGAACGGCTGCTGCTGCCGTCATCATCCTCATCATTTCTGCTCCTCTGGCAGGGCTAGGGGCCAGGACTCTCCTCTTCAGGTTCTTGGGGGATGTTGCTAACTCCGTGTCCGATAACAGGCACCACACCCGCAGTTGTTGTGCTCGGTGTGAGGTCTTGCAGGAAGCTATCAAATACGGTGCATTTCTCGGCTTTAAAAAAAAAACACTATGCGTCACCGGGTGTTTCATGGTAAACAGACTGATTCTTATATAGCGCTTTTCTACTCTCCCAGAGTACTCAACATGCCACATTCACCCAATCACACCAGCACTTTATCTGTACTCAGTGCTTTCTAAGTACATTCACACTCCGAATGTGGAGAGCAAGTTGGGGTTAGTATCTTGCCCAAGGATACTTGGCACGAGGAGCCTGGGATCGAACCATCAGCCTTCCGACCAGTAGGTGACCAGCTCTACCTCCTGAGCTACAGCCTCCCTGTTTCACCAGATTCGAGGTGTTACCTCCTTTGCACAGTATCAGCTTAAAGCACTTGTTGCAGGCTGCTGAGTTTGCATCTTTTGCTGTGAAGTACAGCCAGACTTTGACCGCTTAGCCTTGGGCATTTTTAATCTGTCGCTCTGCTCTAAAAGAACATACGTACCGGGGCCCGCCTACTATCCCTGGAAAGGTAAAATGATTGGCTAGAATCCAAAGTGTATGCCATCTCAGGAAAAAAAGCACCAAAATGTGCACTGCTTTTCAGTCTGGTTACTACCGTTTATGTCAGACCCGGTGCCATAATGACATCAGATACCGGTGCCCATCCGCAGTTAGGAGGCAATGGTAGAGAAGGAAAGACAGGAGATGGTAAATGGCCTGCATTTGTATAGCGCTTTTCTAGTCCATAGGACCCCAAAGCGCTTTACACTACATTCAGTCATCCACCCATTCACACACTGGCGATAGCAAGCTACATTGTAGCCACAGCTGCCCTGGGGCGCACTGACAGAGGCGAGGCTGCCGGACACAGGCGCCACCGGGCCCTCTGACCACCACCAGTAGGCAAACACGGGGTTAGTATCTTGCCCAAGGATATTTGGCATGCAGCCAGGGTGCAGCCTGGGATCGAACCACCGACCTTCTGATTAGTGGCTGACCTGCTCTGCCACCTGAGCTACAGCCACCCAGAGTGGAGGTGATGTATCTAAATGCATCTGAACAAAGCAGAAGTGCACACCAAACTCAACGGATAGTCAAATGTAGAATCACAGAACAGAACTGCAGGCTGAGTTTGGATGTTTGTCTTTCACACCTCTCTGTGTCTCACACACACAGTGACGTCAGACACAGTCACACTCACTGTTCCATCTGCTTTGTGCACAAATTCATTACTTTCTTCCTTCAATGATCTACATACTACGTGCTGCCCAGTGAATACTTTGCAATGTATTCCATCCCCTTTCAAGGCAGAATTACCCAGTTTATTCCCCATTACAAGACAACAATCAGTCACACTCACACAGACCACGTCTGGCCCGCACTCGCTCACACGTGCGTTTACCCACCAATGAGAGCTCTATCCTCCTTACATATTGGTGGATAAACCAAACACTCAACGCCCTCAGCGGCAGAGGAAAAACCTCCTTTCGGTGGAGCAACCATCCTTAACCCTCCTTAAAAACTGGCAAAGAAACCAGACCTCCTTAGAATAATTAAAAAACTGGTGGGGAAACCAGACCTCCTTAAAAAAAATAAAGAAAAACCGGTGGAGAAACCAGGTAGCTTCTAAAACACCATCTGTTTTAGAAAACAAAACAGATGGTGAATTCTTTAGAGAATTTTCTAGAAATCTTTTTCTTTCAAAACAGAATTCAGAATATTGATCTTTGACATGGAAGCTGTTTCTACAGGATCCTGATGGACACTCAAAGCTTTCATAAAATGTCCTCATTAGTTGTTTGCAGCAGAATATCACCTGATGTGAATCAAAACAACAAAAGTGCTCTGCACATGTGTGTGAGACTACAGATTCTAGAATCAGAACTGCTGATTTCATTACTCTGAACTTTTAAAGGCAGGTTTTGTATCTGAGAGCAGGGACACTTGCTGTGTTCAGTGTGACTCGTCTCTGCAGAAGGTCAGGGCTCTGATAGTTGCAGTTAGCGGGTGACTTACTGGGCAGGTGGATCCTGAGTGTCTGTTGGAGTCAGGGTTCATTATGGTCCTGGTTGCTACTGGAAATAAAGAAACAAAAGGAGGGTGTGTTGTTCAGGAAGTACAGACTGTAGCTCAGCAGGTAGAATTACTAACTGGAAGGTTGGAGGTTTGATCCCTGGCTGCTCCAGTCTGCACGCCACGGTATCCTTGGGCAAGATGTGGAACCCCGACTTGCTCTCCGATGCATCCATCATAGTGTCATTGTTAGAAAAAGAAGTGCTTGTGTGAATGAAGCACGCTGTATAAAATGCTTTGACTGCTCATACAGAAAAGCAGCTCATAAGAACTGGTTCATTTTCCAGATAATTCCACTATTAAGACAACAGACATTTGGGAGGCTTTCTCTGAGAGTAACACTGAAAGTCTTGCTGCTCCTCCACAAAATGAACTTCAGATTAAAGACACAGCTCAGCTAAACACAACTCAAACTAATCTACACTATTTTTCTTTATTACGCAGCGTTTTTATAACTATTTCCAGATGTTTCTAAAGATGAAAACAGAATTAAACTCCAGCCTGATGCGTTTCTGAGGTTCCTGACTCTGACCGTCCCTCAAACGCCTCTCTGGGCGTTTCCTTCCGTCACTTTTACTTTCGCTTTCGTGAATGTTGTGGCGCAGTTGATCGTCTTATTAAATTCAGTTCTTTGCATTCTTTTGGCGGCGAAGAAAAACTGGGCTCAAAGTGGTCAAACTCAAAAAATGATCTTTATTTTACATTCCCGGGAACGGAGAACTGTTAGGCGCTATCATGCACCCACAGCTCTGAAAAAAAAATCACAAGCTGCATGTGTATATATATTTCTGCTACGTCACATATAGTTTCGATCAAAACAACTCCTTACATAGTAGCAGTTGATGACAATGACAGCTGCAGAGTTTGTGTCTGATGTATTAAGTATGAAACACTGTTGGGCTAAAATCTGGTCAGAATGAATCCAGGTGCAGGTGTGTCAGTTTAGGACCACTGGACTAACATCCAAGTGCTCACAATATAAAGTGTATTCTGTAGTAACATCCTGGTGTTGCAGCAACAGTCCCACATGGAAACGTCAACACTCAAACTCAAAGTCTCTTTTTGTCAACAATAAAATGACAGCAGACCAATTTGAACAAAGTTGGTAAAAAGCTTCAGAAATTAGTAAAATATTAAAAAGTGTCTGGATGCTCAATCATCCAGGTAAGGGTTAGGTTAGTAATGCTGTGATTGCAGACATTCCCCAACTCTCTGTGAATGGGACTCATGGCCATTGATCAGTGGTTGTTGATCAATGGTCATGACCTCCCAGCCATTGTGCAAATGTCCTGTTTATAAGGTTGGAAACCTGCAGTCAGCTGAGACTGAAGGAGTCACCTGGATGAGTCATGAAACGTTTCTCCCACTGAAAACATCCAGATGAACAGAATCAACTTTTGGGGATTAAAACGTGTCTGAATCAATCAGTGGGTGCTGAGTGGGTCAGTCAGTGTGTCGCTGGGCTGATTTGTGTTTCCTTTGCAGGTGAAGGTAGAAAGTGTGTGTGAGCTGATGTGAATTGAGCAGCATGGATCAGTGTGAGGACAGAGAGGAGGGAGTCCCTCCCTCTAAAAGCACTCTGTGTGGGGAACATGAGAGCCAGACCAAAGCTCAGAGGTGAGATGACCATCTCTAACTGTCCATGACTCTTCTCCATGTCACAGCTCAGCACTCACATCACTGCTCCATCATTATTCACAGGAACCAGCCTGGACCTCCACCCAGCTCTGTGTCCTGTAAGAGTGACGCGTCTAAAGATTACTTCATTAATTTCAAAGTCTCTGCTGCAGAGAGGTGAGCTGTTAGTAACAAGAACTCTCTGATTTAAATGATTTTGATGTTTCCTGGTTTCTAAAATGCATCTCTGTAGCAGAGCAGTGTCTCCAAGGACACACAGGCTCAGCTGTAACTGTCAGTTTATCTGGTTTAAGACACATTTGGACTCAATTGGCTGTTTTTAACTATGTATTTTAATCAGAGGTGTAAATCTAGACCTCACACATCTGGATCCTAAACTATGATAGAAACAGCTGCTAGCAGTGGGTAGTTTGACTTTGATACGCTGCTCTAGAAAGCAAACAAAGGTTTGTGCAGCTCCTCTTCAGAAAAGTGTTCAGAGAGCAGCTGCTGTATTAGACAAAGGCTCGTCGTGTGAGCCGAGATGTGTGTAACAGCTGGATGAAGGAGAACCATCACAGTCGCGTCTCCATCCCGCCTTTATTAATGAACTTCCTGTTGCTTGCAGATGACAGGAACACAAAGTGTTTGTGCCACGTGATGCTGCAGGATTTGTTAACGTGTCCATGATGGTAACATCTCCTCGTCTAACTGCAAACACATGAGCGCTCCTAACGGCAGCTATCACAGCCACACAGGCAGACTGTGTCTCACTGTTGCATTCAGGGACATTTGTTTTCCTGTAAAAAGCTGAACTCTAATCTAAGAGGACTGTTACTGACAGGAAACAGCTGCATTATCTGCACTCTGTGTGATCACAGCTGCTTCAATCACTTTATCAGAGAATTGATCATTGAATAAAACATGTTTGTGTCTGCAGAGGTCAGAGGTCACAGTCTGCAGGATCCAGCTGTCCGTCTGTGAGGAGTGACTGGTCCAAAGGTTACCCTCCAGAGTTCAGTGCTGAACCTGGACCAACGAGGTCAGAGAACTGTGATGACTCCTTTACATGTTTGTGTTTTCCTGGATAAATATGACCAAAGATTCATTAAAAAGATAAAAATCTTAGACTTTGTCCTGTAGCGCTGTGTGGCAGGCAGGATTGGACCCAAACACAACAGGATGAAGTCAAAGAGGCAGCTTTATTTCAGCTGTGAACATGCAAACAGCAGAAATAAGGAAACATAACTGTAGGTTTGCAGTGAATGAAGCCTCAGCTCGACGCTGCACTTTGTCCCTCTTTTCCTTCTCCAAACAGCCACATCAGGAGTCTCTGATGGAGTTTTAAAATATTTAATTACAAATGTCCAAAGATGGGTTCAGGATACCTGAATCCACAGTTATTAAAGCTCAAATAGTTCACAGGGTTTGGACTTTGTTAGGTGACGAGAGAACATCAAAGTGTTTTTTATCTTTAAACAGTATTTTTATCACTTCAGTTGCTCTCACAGCCCTGTTTGTTATTTTACCAGAGCTCTTATGTTTCACTCAGTGCTCCCACCAAACACCTTGGAGGACACATTACAGGGAGTGCAGAATTATTAGGCAAGTTGTATTTTTGAGGAATAATGTTATTATTGAACAACAACCATGTTCTCAATGAACCCAAAAAACTCATTAATATCAAAGCTGAATGTTTTTGGAAGTAGTTTTTAGTTTGTTTTTAGTTTTAGCTATTTTAGGGGGATATCTGTGTGTGCAGGTGACTATTACTGTGCATAATTATTAGGCAACTTAACAAAAAACAAATATATACCCATTTCAATTATTTATTTTTACCAGTGAAACCAATATAACATCTCCACATTCACAAATATACATTTCTGACATTCAAAAACAAAACAAAAACAAATCAGCGACCAATATAGCCACCTTTCTTTGCAAGGACACTCAAAAGCCTGCCATCCATGGTTTCTGTCGGTGTTTTGATCTGTTCACCATCAACATTGCGTGCAGCAGCAACCACAGCCTCCCAGACACTGTTCAGACAGGTGTACTGTTTTCCCTCCTTGTAAATCTCACATTTGATGATGGACCACAGGTTCTCAATGGGGTTCAGATCAGGTGAACAAGGTGGCCATGTCATTAGTTTTTCTTCTTTTATACCCTTTCTTGCCAGCCACGCTGTGGAGTACTTGGACGCGTGTGATGGAGCATTGTCCTGCATGAAAATCATGTTTTTCTTGAAGGATGCAGACTTCTTCCTGTACCACTGCTTGAAGAAGGTGTCTTCCAGAAACTGGCAGTAGGACTGGGAGTTGAGCTTGACTCCATCCTCAACCCGAAAAGGCCCCACAAGCTCATCTTTGATGATACCAGCCCAAACCAGTACTCCACCTCCACCTTGCTGGCGTCTGAGTCGGACTGGAGCTCTCTGCCCTTTACCAATCCAGCCACGGGCCCATCCATCTGGCCCATCAAGACTCACTCTCATTTCATCAGTCCATAAAACCTTAGAAAAACCAGTCTTGAGATATTTCTTGGCCCAGTCTTGACGTTTCAGCTTGTGTGTCTTGTTCAGTGGTGGTCGTCTTTCAGCCTTTCTTACCTTGGCCATGTCTCTGAGTATTGCACACCTTGTGCTTTTGGGCACTCCAGTGATGTTGCAGCTCTGAAATATGGCCAAACTGGTGGCAAGTGGCATCTTGGCAGCTGCACGCTTGACTTTTCTCAGTTCATGGGCAGTTATTTTGCACCTTGGTTTTTCCACACGCTTCTTGCGACCCTGTTGACTATTTTGAATGAAACGCTTGATTGTTCGATGATCACGCTTCAGAAGCTTTGCAATTTTGAGACTGCTGCATCCCTCTGCAAGATATCTCACTATTTTTGACTTTTCTGAGCCTGTCAAGTCCTTCTTTTGACCCATTTTGCCAAAGGAAAGGACGTTGCCTAATAATTATGCACACCTGATATAGGGTGTTGATGTCATTAGACCACACCCCTTCTCATTACAGAGATGCACATCGCCTAATATGCTTAATTGGTAGTAGGCTTTCGAGCCTATACAGCTTGGAGTAAGACAACATGCATGAAGAGGATGATGTGGACAAAATACTCATTTGCCTAATAATTCTGCACTCCCTGTAGTGTGATTTAGATTTCATTGGTGTAAACACCAGTCACACAAGCTAACCCATGGAGGCAGCAGCAGGCTTTGTGTTTGGTCTGTTGGCTTAAACTAAGAGAGTTTAGTTTGTTAGCACAAAGAGCTGTCAGCTAAAGCCCCGAATGCACTTTGAATACAGACGAACTGAGAAAAAGACTTTAAATACAGCAAACAGTCAAACTGACCACATGTTTTTCTGCTGATCATCCACAGCAGTACGTTTAGCATTCATGCTAGCAGCAGGCTATGACTGTCCACTCAGCACCAACACAGGTAGGAGTGAGCAGTGATGAAGCAGGACTGTGGGCAAGTTTGAGCTACAATCCTATTGGCTTCTCAGTTTCTCCAAAGAAAAGGGGAAAAATTCTTGGTGTTGTGAAGATGTGAGTTGGTCTTGTTGTCGTGGGGCTGGAAGGATGCTGGCAGTGAGAGGCTTTTCATACAGTGTTCAGTAACAGAATGAGAAGAAAGCCACTGCACATGAAACAAGGTGCTCGTAGTGTTTACTGTGTTTGTGCCACAATGTCAGATCAGTTGTAGATTCACATGCAGACTTGTCCAGTGAAACCAGTGCAAGTACTGCAGTACAGAGCAAAGACTAAGCAAGGGTGTTATTGTAAACTTTAACAAAAGACTGTTATGTGACAAAGAGTAAGTACATTATTTTTATGAGATTGTTCATCATGTCTTTAATTTAATATTTCCAGTTTTTCCTTCCTGTCTCATGAAGCTGTTACATTTATTGTTTTTCTCTTAGGATCAATAAGAGGCCAGAATCTCCTGGACCTGAACCCAGCTGTGTTTCCTTAAAGAGCAACGAGTCGAAGGATATTAAAAGAGACTTTAAAGGATGTTCTTCTGCTGCTGAGAGGTAATGTGTGTCTAGATGTTGTTCCTGACTCTGTATTTTTGAATAAATCCTCATGTTTAATATCAGCTCAGCTCTTTTTCACACATTTCTATGTTGGTATGTGAAGCGGTGTGTGTTGGAGTGTTTCCACAAACACAGCAGTCAGAGTGGAAAGAGTGGATGTTGTAGGAGGTGTTTGTGTAGTGAAGAGGCTGAGTGTCTGTAGGACTCCAGCTGCTCCAGCAGGTGTCTCCTTTGTGCTTTGCTTCAAACACAGTGTAGGGAGGAGCTTCCACTCAGGTGTTTCAGGTGTTGCTGGATGGAGGAGGACAAATAGTTTTTCCCTTCAGTGACACTTCAGCAGCTCAATGTTCTGGGAGATGTTTGTCTTTATGAAGGTTTATGGATTCTTGTTCTTACTTTGGTTAAACTGAGCAATACATTTTCCATCTAACATTTAAAGTAAATTTCCAGGTGAATAAAAGATCTGCAGCTGCAGCCTCTGTGATGTTTCACAGTCTGAAAGTAACAAATTCAACCAGAGTTCAAACAAAGGCTTAATATACGTGTGTGTTTGATATAATGCCAACAAGTACAAACAGGTGTTCTTACAGGTCTTAATCACAGAGGTCTGATAAGTCTGGTGACTTTCACACTCAGCAATTTTGCTGCCTTTTATTTTATATTGGCCTTTTTAAAGCCCTTCAAAGTCTCCCACATTCATACAGAGCTTTTAACACCAAACTCCTTTACAGTCCTTCTCCTCTCACACACGATCACACGACTGATTTGTCTGCAGCAGCTGTGTTACTGCTAGTATTTTATTATGTGTGTAATCTCCTCATATTGTTCCTGTGGTTTAGTTTGACTTCCTTCTGCAAACTCAGCTGCTCTGTTGCTGATACACGTCTCCATGAATATGATTGATCAGATGCTGCCAACACCATGTGTTTCATGTGAGCGCTCAGCTGAAACCCTGGGTTGACTTATCGAGTTAATAACAAGCTTCACGTGACTGTGAATGCTAAAGTGAATCAGATAAAGGAAAGAGACCCTGCTAATGTTGGACTCACTTCTTAGTGTAGATCCCAGGAGGAAGTTCAACATAGCCATTCTTTGTGCTAGCTCGACCAAACCTGAGACCACAGTGCAGGATAATGATCATCATCTGTCTCTGTCAAGGACATTTAAAATCCACAAATAACAAACATAATTATATTTGATCATTAAAAATGATGATTAAACAAAGTGTCAAACATACTTAAGTAGAAGGACTGATGTTTGTGTTAAAATACCCTCTTAAAGCTGAAATAATGATTCAACTTCTTTACTCAAGTAAAGGTAAAAGAGTACAGGCTCTGAAATGTACTCACAGTATTAAAGTAAAAACGCCATCTTTGAAGGAAATTTCTGCCAGTTTTTGTGCAAAGTTACCTGAATTTCTACCTCCAACATTAATATGAGAAAATTATCTGAACTTTTATTCTAATGAATTTAATCAGCTTGAACATTTTGTAGCACAAAAGTAGAAAAAACCCAAAGGGAATCAAAAATAGCTCCGTTTGCTGTTGCCTGCATTGTAGATGGGCGGCTTTGCCTCAACACCTAAACAGGAAAATGAGTTTAGTCAAGTATTAAAGTGGGATTGAAGAGGTGAGGAAACCAGAGATCAGGTGTTGTGGTGCAGCATTAAGATAAGATGGGGCCTGATTATTTAAGACCTTGTATGCAGTGTTGGGTAAGTTACTTTAAAATAGTAACTTAATTACATTACTAGTTACTTCTCTCAAAAGTAACTCAGTTACTTCAAGTTACTCGTTATTTTCAAAGTAACTAGTTACTAGGGAAAGTAACTTTGGTTTTACTCAGAATTCTCTTGTTAATGTGTTGCTTCCATAACTTTGCCAGTCTTCTAGCTTGCTTACTTGCCACAGT
The DNA here is from genome assembly GCF_057382185.1 of Mchenga conophoros. NCBI lineage: Eukaryota > Metazoa > Chordata > Actinopteri > Cichliformes > Cichlidae > Mchenga > Mchenga conophoros. The sequence continues at coordinate 21,082,415 of NC_140528.1, read as the reverse complement.
GCACTGTGCCACCTACCAATAGAAAGGAAAAGATAATGTGCATATTTCCACGAGAGAAATCCCACGCCTGGACCGTCATTGACTGCTGCCATGATTCTAGCCTACGTCACAGCGTCATGTGCGCCTTTTACATCCAACACAAAAACTGCAGTCGTGGTGCTTTCGATTGTACTCAGAACTCAGAAATTCTGCCTTCTGATTAGGAAGATGTAGGTAACACCAGACTGCAGATGAGCTGCATACAGGGCTGGACTGGGACAGAAAATTGGTCCGGGCATTTTGACTAGAGACCGGCCCACCATTATAGGAAAAACATAAAGCCTTTGAATGAAAACAAACGCTGTTGTGACAGTGATGTACACTGTTTTGATGGTATATATGCATCAATCTATCAATCGTTTGTTGTAAGATTCAGATAATTATTTTTTAAAAGCTAGACATTTTAAATGAGAATAAGAAAGAAAAGTATTTCCTTGTGCCCACCTCTCCCTGTTAATGCCCTACATGCCCCCCTGGCAACACTTTGCTAGATCCGCACCTGCACAGTTACCAGCTGTCAGCTACGTAAAAAAGGATCCTGGGGTTATTTGTCTCTCAGAAACAGTTCATAACTTCCCTTCAACTCATTCATGTCACCTAAAAGGTAAACCTGTTTCTCCATCACCTGTTCAGCTCTGATGATCCAGTAAGGACGTCTCCTGGTTTCATCTTCATGTTTCCCTCTCACCAGATAACCAAACCATATCATGACCAGCAGCTTTACAGCTGTGGCTCCAGCAAACATCAGCTGATACTAGAAATTAATATTAAATAAATTCTAACAACAGCTGATCAAGCTTAAACATGCTGCTGTTGTTTAGCGCAACATCCGCTGGTTTCCTCTTTCTGGCGCAAAGTGAGCGATAAACAAACAAGAGAGCCGATCAGCTGATCATTGATCAGTTTTCATGATTGAAGTAGAAACGGGAGAGGGAGGGGGGAGAATGAGAGAAGAAGAGGCAGCTGTGCAGCAAAGACACAGAATAACTCCAGCTTTGTGCCTTTTTCATTGTAGCTGAATTACGGGACAAACTGATCCTTTTCACCTCAATAAGAAACGCGTAATATTTTCTCTGAATACCAGACGGGACGGTTGGCAACTCTAATAACTTATGAACAAAATAAAGTTCAACATCATTAACTTCATAGCACCACCCAGCTGTATAGAAACTCCGTCATGCTAGCTAGCACGCAGTACGGAAAAAGTCAGAATAACGAAAATAAACTCCACCTAAACTTGGTTCATATCTGACCCAGAGAGACTGCAGGTCATAACTTCTTACCTGAAGTTCAGTTCACACTTGGACCGGCGGCAGCCGCCTCGGGTCTCTTTTCCTTCTGCGTCCCCTTTCCTTCATCCACCTGCTGGCCTCCACCACTTGCTAATGTTACTGAATCTGTGGAAGCTCCGCGATAGCCACCACACGAAGTAACGAGTAACGACCCTATCTAAATCTCAGTAACGACTAACGCGTTCCTGATTTTGGCATAATAACTAGTTACCGTGCTCGTTACCACAATAATAACGTAGTTACTGTAACGCGTTACTTAACTCATTCACTGCCAGCCATTGGCAGTGAATGAGTTAAACCCATTGACTCATGCACTGCAATTGACGGCTATAGATGTCAATGGCAGTGAATGAGTTAATAACGCGTTAGTCCCAACACTGCTTGTATGTGAGGAGCAGGATTTTGAATTCTGGATTTAACAGGAAGTCAATGAAGGGAAGCCAAAACAGGAGAAATCTGCTCTCTCTTTCTAGTCCCTGTCAGGACTCTTGCTGCAGCATTTTGGATCAGCTGAAGGCTTTTCAGGGAGTTTTTAGGACATCCTGATAATAATGAATTACAGTCGTCCAGCCTGGAAGTAATAAATGCATGAACTAGTTTTTCAGCGTCACTCTTTTTAGCATTTTTTAACAACAAGCTTCTATCTATTAGGGCTCTTGTCTCGCCGACTGCTGCCTCAGATCAGAGTCTTTCTCCTGTGTGCTCAGCTGTCTTAGAGCAGTTTGATCCCGTCTCCCTTAATGACTTGACTGCGGTAGTTTGTAACCTAAGATCATCACACTGCCCCTCTGATTGTCTCCCCCCAACTACTCTTTCAAGGATTGTCAGGTTGGAGATTGGCCTATAATTAGCTAAGACAGCTGGGTCTAGGGATGCTTTTTAAGTAAAGGTTTAACTACAGCCAGCTAGCGATGGGTACCGTTTAGATTTGAAAACCTGCTAAATCAGAATCAGTTGCTGATGACGGCTTTTTTCTTTTACATTAATCACGTATAATCTTAACTCAAAGTGAACATAGACTTGATTGAAGTAACTCAGATCAGCCAATTCAAAATGCTAATTCAATCAACTCTGAGTTCATGGCTAGACTCAGTTTGTTGGCCCTGCACCTTAAAACTATTCCCTGTTTGTCTCTCGTGTTTTTTGGATATTGTTTTCACATCTTATGTCACAGCTAGCGGGGCGAGCCATGTTGAATTTAATAAAGGACCCAAGATGCCGACACTGCTGTGAAGTGAGTGAGCTTTATTGAAACGGTGAAGTGCAGTGGAGATGGCCTGTGCAGAAGCTAAGATAACCTCTACTGAAAAACTAAAAAACTAACCTGAAACCTTAAACGGAGACACGGGGAGACAACACAGACGAACCAGCAACAAGCAGGAGAAAACAAAGGGCTCATATACACAAAAGAGAAATCAGGGAATGAGAAAAGGGAGACACAGCAGGATTCATTGGACATAACCAGACAAGGGGAAGCAAAAGTAGACACACTAACGTAGGACATGGCACTGTCAAAATAAAACAGGAAGTGAACACAGAGACACAATACTAACACAGTACAGAGGGAACACAGAAACCAAAACCTCAGAACTAGAAAATCTTAATCAGAATGAAATTGTAACAAAAGACAATAACAATCAAAACAAAACTACTGAGTCCACAGACTCGGGACATACATCGGCTCAAACTGTGGTCATAAATATTTTGTACTTGTAAATCAGACTGTGTAGTTGTGAACTGAGTTTTGTAACATTGTGAAACAAAATATCTGGAAAGTTCATGTTTTTGCGTTCATTGATTTGTGTGTGTAAAAATGTAAAAATGTAATAAATGTAAGAAACATTAGAACTACTTTTGCTGACACAAAGTTTGGCGAGCACTGCAAGTTGTCACTTTAAACCAGTCACTGATATAAAGAGAGCACCTTGTTCCAGGGCATCTGAGCATGGAGGGAAAGCTTTATGCAGGAGATGGTAAGAGCTGTTGGGACTAAAGAAACTGAGCAGAAAACTACAGACATCTGGAAACTGTGTTGTTAATTCTCAGTGGGATCACCAGGACTAGCAAAGCTCCACCATGACAGTCATCTGATTGACTGAACCCATCCAAACATCACTTCATGGACCTTTAGCTTGTGTCTGTGTGTGGACAGACATAACATGAGCTAATTATACATTACTCCTCCACAGAGTGGACCAGCAGAGAGCAGAGGTTTCCACTGGTCAGTCTGCACAGCAACATCAAACACACCTGGACTCTGTGGTTATGGTTTGTAGTACTACGTTTACATTTGTTCTTTTCAGTCACCTCTATGCTGCACTTTGTGGACCAGAGGATTGTCAGTGTGTCCAACATAAGTCAGAGTTTGGGCTCCATGATTTCAGTCAGATTGGGGTGACTGTAGCTCAGGAGGGGAGCAGGTCAGCTACTAGTCAGAAGGTTTGTGAATCAAACCCTGGCTGGCAAATGTACTGGGTAACGTACTAAACCCAAGCTGCCCTCTGATGCATCCATCAGAGTGTGAAAGAAAGTATTTAAGCATAGAACAATGTGCTTGGTTGAATGAGGCATGTTGTATAAAAAGCTTTGTGTGCACAGAGTATCAAAGAGAGCTATATAAGAACCAGTCCATTTACCACTGGGTAATTCATATAGTCTTCTTTTCCAGCGGCTGGAGGACAACATCACCATGTTTGTGAAGAACGAGCTGAAGAAGATCCAGAAGCTTCTGAGTCCAGATCACCCAGAAACTTTAAAGAGCCAGATGGAGGATGAGGAGATGTTTGAAGGTGAGGATGAAGATGAAAGAAAGAGCTGCAGAGAAGCATTTCTGAAGATCACACTCCACTTCTTGAGGAGACTTAAGCAGCATGAGATGGCTGACCATCTGCAGAGCAGTAAGAGAATTTCTCTAAAGACTGAATATTGATCTTTCCTAATAGCTCAAGAAATGGACCAATAGACATTCATCCTTTCAGGGTACTGAAAGGCTATGATATTTATTATATAATATTTGTTTCTGAATTTCTTACCTTCAGAAATATTTGCTCCACTCTGTAAACGAGAACTTAAAGCCCAACTGAAGAAGAAGTTCCAGTGTGTGTTTGAGGGCATCGCTAAAGCAGGAAGCCCAACCCTCCTGAATCAGATCTACACAGAGCTCTACATCACAGAGGGAGGGACTGCAGAGGTCAATGATGAACATGAGGTCAGACAGATTGAAACAGCATCCAGGAAACCAGACAGACCAGAAACAACAATCAGACAAGAAGACATCTTTAAAGCCTCACCAGGAAGAGACGAACCAATCAGAACAGTGCTGACAAAGGGAGTGGCTGGCATTGGGAAAACAGTCTTAACACAGAAATACAGCCTGGACTGGGCTGAAGACAAAGCCAACCAGGACATCCAGTTCATATTTCCATTCACTTTCAGAGAGCTGAATGTGCTGAAAGAGGAAAAGTTCAGCTTGGTGGAACTTGTTCATCACTTCTTTACTGAAACCAAAGGATCAGGAATCTGCAGGCTTGAAGACTTCCAGGTTGTGTTCATACTTGATGGTCTGGATGAGTGTCGACTTAATTTGGACTTCATCAAAACTAAAATCCTGACAGAAACCAGAAAGTCCACCTCATTGGATGAGCTGCTGACAAACCTCATCAGAGGGAACCTGCTCCCTTCTGCTCGCCTTTTGATAACAACACGACCTGCAGCAGCCAATCAGATCCCTCCTTGGTGTGTCGACATGGTGACAGAGGTCAGAGGGTTCACTGACCCACAGAAGGAGGAGTACTTCAGGAAGAGATTCAGAGATGAGGAGCAGGCCAGCAGGATCATCTCCCACATCAAGAAAGCTCGAAGCCTCCACATCATGTGTCACATCCCAGTCTTCTGCTGGATCACTGCTACAGTTCTGGAGGATGTGCTGGAAACCAGAGAGGGAGGAGAGCTGCCCAACACCCTGACTGAGATGTACATCCACTTCCTGGTGGTTCAGGCCAAAGTGAAGAGGATCAAATATGATGGAGGAGCTGAGACAGATCCACACTGGAGTCCAGAGAGCAGGAAGATGATTGAGTCACTGGGAAAACTGGCTTTTGATCAGCTGCAGAAAGGAAACCTGATCTTCTATGAACCAGACCTGACAGAGTGTGGCATCGATATCAGAGCAGCCTCAGTGTACTCAGGAGTGTTCACACAGATCTTTAAAGAGGAGAAACAACTGTACCAGAACAAGGTGTTCTGCTTTGTTCATCTCAGTGTTCAGGAGTTTCTGGCTGCTCTTCATGTCCACCTGACCTTCATCAACTCTGGACTCAATCTGCTGGAAGAGCAAGAAACAACTTGGAAGGTGTTTCAAACAAGAAAATCTTCAAAGAAATACTTCTACCAGTGTGCTGTGGACAAGGCCTTACAGAGCCCCAATGGACACCTGGACTTGTTCCTTCGTTTTCTCTTGGGTCTGAAGACTAATCAAACTCGTTTGCAAGGCCTGATGACACAAACAGGAAGTAGCTCAAAGACCAATCAAGAAGCAGTTCAGTACATCAAGAAGAAGCTCAGTGAGAATCTGTCTGCAGAGAAAAACATCAATCTGTTTCACTGTCTGAATGAACTGAATGATCGTTCTCTAGTGGAGGAGATCCAACAGTCCCTGAGTTCAGGACGTCTCTCCACAGATAAACTGTCTCCTGCTCAGTGGTCAGCTCTGGTCTTCATCTTACTGTCATCAGAAAAAGATCTGGATGTGTTTGACCTGAAGAAATACTCTGCTTCAGAGGAGGCTCTTCTGAGGCTGCTGCCAGTGGTCAAAGCCTCTAAAAAAGCTCTGTAAGTTATAAAGTTTTTATTATTTAATTTGGTTGGTATGTTATGGAAAACACACTGCCATGAACCTCTGTTTTGTTTTTGTCAAAATCACTGTAATATAATCACTGTACCTTTATATACATGTGACTTGTATTAATGCTGCTGCCCTCTTGTGGCTAAAGTGTAATTATGTTCTTGTTATTAGGGAGGATTTGAGAGTAAGGCTACGTTCACACTGCAGGCGAAAGCGCATCAAATCCGATTTTTCTGACCTTTATAAATCTGACTTTTTTGACCCTATGCGACCCATATCCGATCATGCTATGACAGTGTGAACGTCGCGAATCTGATATTTTCAAATCCGACCTGGGTCACTTTCGTATGTGGTACTGAATCCGATACATATCCGATGTTTTAGAAAGCGACTGCTGTTTGAACGGTCATGTCGCATTAAATCCGTCTTTTACGTCACCAACACAAGACAGACGCCAATTATCAGCGCCCGATAAGACGTCGCGAACGCTTCCTGGCCATCCCGTGTAGATGTCAGTGAAACTGTTGGGAAGACAGCGTTGGAGAAACGTGAACATTTTATTTGTACTGTATAATCTACAGATTCTGACAGAAATCTGCAGCTATCCTTTGAAGCACCGCTCCTCTAAAACAGCAATAAGGATCATTATTAGGTTATCTACATTATTATGTAAATAACAAAATAACTTAAAGCAAAAATTGGGAAACGTAAAGTCCGAAGTCTTCATATTAAGGGTCATCTGTCAAACAATATTCTTTGCTCTGGGTCTAAACAGAGCGCGTTGTGTGTGAAGTCTTCTTTTGCGCATGCAAATGCACAAATGCGTCCTTCATTTCCCCGAATTTGAAGGATTCGTCGGGTGTGTCCTTCGTGGCCCACCATATCCCAGAATTCATAGCGCGGCCCAGCCAAATTTCAGCTGCCAACAATGGCGGCTGCTACTAAGTTTTCAAATTACTCTTATTAATCTTTCTGGGTCACAAAATAAACTTTTAACATATTTTCAGGCGAGAAAGTAGCTGTGTAAACTTCAAATATCTGCTTGGTTTATCAAGACATCGCATATTTGCAAAAGTGTGCCGACGTTTTCGGAGACATCTGTTCCCCACCCGCTCGCTAGCAAGCCGGGGGGTTCAATGGTCACTCCAGCCGGCGAGAGCAGCGGACGCCCGGCTTCATCGTTTTCAGACCCCGCTCTTTCGCTACTCAGGTGAAACATGATATATAAGTCACCCGGATAACTTAAAAATGTAATTTTTTGCCTTTTTTCTGTGTTTTATTTGTTCCGGAGTAAATCGGTTTGGCTGAGATCAAAGTTCCTCCGGGATTTTCACACTGCTGAATAAACGTTAAACAGGAAACTGATTAAACAGAAGTGTGAGACGGTCGAGAATTTACGCCAGTGTCCTGTTATATTTTAGATAGCAAGGAGCAGACGGCCGAGTTTATTAAACTCCACCGACACAGCGGTGACGCAAATCTGAAGGCTAGACCGTCCCATTTCACAGCCTCGCACTTCCAGCCTTTTCGATCTTTGAAGGACCCGGCCCACGTAGACCGCGAATACCGGGTCCTCCGAAGGATGCAGCCGACATTTTGGGACACAGCTAGTGTGTGATGTTCTTTCAGTGTTGCACTTTGTAGACGCTCCCTGAGCACTGGTCTCACAGCCAGCTGCACATAGAGACCAGTGTTGTTAGTCCAGGTCAGAAGATGACTTGTTGGAATGAAAATGAGCTTGTAGTTTGTCTGCTTTAATAATGTGACTGGAAAAAGGTGTTGGACTTCAAATATGTCCATTTCTTTCACACTTCACCTTTAAAAGTGAAGCCTTGTGGTTCCTGGAACGGAAAAACACGACTTTTTCAAGTCTTTGTCCTGTTTTTATGATAAATGTACGACTTTAATGTGAAACATTCAGAGTTTTTTCTCTTGTTGTGTTTGTTTGAAGCTGCTTCCTGTTGGCTTCAGCTGTTTGGAGTTTCCATTTTCTAAACTTCTACATTCTGAACCTTCTTCAGCTCTGAACAGATGATGAAACACTGAATGATTTCAAGCTCACACTTTGTCTAATAAACTTACATCTTTCATTCTTTATACAGATTGAGGGACTGTGGTTTGTCAGAGATCAGCTGTGATCATCTGGCAGCAGCACTGAAGTCCAACCCCTCCCATCTGAGAGAGCTGGACCTGTACGACAACAACTTGCAGGATTCAGGAGTGAAGCATCTGTGTGGTTTCCTGGAGAGTCCAGGATGTGGACTTGAAACTCTGAGGTCAGTCAGCATGTTTTAGTTGTGCTGAGATGAATATGATGTGAAAGTTGTGCTGAAACTAAACTGCAGACATCAGGCTGATATTATACTGATCCACACTGAGGATCTTCATGGTAAAGTCTGTTTTCTTCTTCTCTGGTTTAGTCCATTGACTGCAGCAGAACAATGTTCACATTTCAAACCTTCAAAGAAGAAGAAAAATCCTCCACTGGATAATTCACTGTGAAACTCTCCAACTCTTCATTCCACCTTAAAGTCTGTCTGACACTGAAATCCAAAGCAAAATGTGCGTTTGCTTTACAGACAGCAGTCCAACACAAACATACACACATCATCCAAAACACAGTCCAACATCCAAATCTCCTCCACTGCCAGCATGAATGATGGGAAAGAGAAGGAGGAACACTCTGACATTCAGGGTTAGAATGAGTTTCATGAAGCAGACTGTGAAGATCAAAGCTGCATTAGAAAGCTTACATGAATGAATGAGTGGACAGAAGTGGACAGAGATCATCTGAAGCACTTCAAAGGCTTTAAATCAGCACATTTCTCTTTATTCTTTATCAACTCTGTTAGTTTCTCTCAGTTTTCTGTGGAATGAAGCTAACAGCAGGCTAATAAGATGCTGACCAATAGGTTTCTATTAAAGGTTGTAATTTGTATATGAAAAAGTGCTTTGGCTCAGCAGGGATCAGCTTACAGGTAGAATACAGCTGCTGGATGGGATTAGCATGTCATAGCTATCTACCAAACTGCTAACTGGGGGATTTCAGGCCATCTATGGATCATTTTTGCTAACTGTTTATTCAGCTTAGGCTCACAGGGCTGCAGCCTGTGCCCTAGCTGTCATAGGGCAAGAGGCGTGGTCCACCTGCACAGGTGAGCAGTCCATCACAGGGCCAACAGAGAGAGACAGAGAAGCACTCTCTCACATCCACACCTACAGCCAATTTAGAAGCACCAATGAACCTAAGCAGCATTTCATTGGACTGTGGGAGAACATCCAACCTCCACAGAAAGGCCAACAAGCTTCAACCTACAACCTTCTTGCTTTAAGGCACTAGTGCCAACCACTTTTCCCCATTTCAGCCCAAATCCTGCATCTTCCTGTTTCTGACTCCAGGCCAGCTCCACTAACACTTTCTCATCAGACACTGCCACCTAGTGGAGGAAGTCTTAGTTCCATTTGAAGCTTCAGATTACAGTTAGTTCCTTTACAAAGAGGTGGAGGTGGTGGGGCCACAGCACCATCATCACTGAGTGCCATAGGACACTTAACCTTTGTTTCCATATGCTGGGAACTTCCTGTTGTTCCAAGGAGGACTGGAAAATGTGTGAAAACCTCCCAGTCAGTTCCTCACAGCACACTTCAATCATTTCCCTCCCACAGCATCAGGACCAGGGCTTTTTCTCTCTTTGGTCCCACTAAGAGATTTCCACACAAACACCTCATCAGTGGGACTCTCAGAGCTACCAGCCCTTTGCTACAATCACAAAGCTCTTCATTGAAATCAATGATATCAAAGCTGGAATCAAATGAGTCCAAGTCTTCTGCTGATTCAGCATCACATTCATCTTTGCTCCTTGTCCTGCATCCCCACCATGGACTTCATTCCTTTCCAAGCCAGCCTTGAGTGTCCTTTATTCAGCTCATCCTCTGCTTTACTTTTACACCTGATTTTAGCTGCTTTATCTCTCTTTCAACAAGTTTCTGTGCCTCAATCTTTTTCTTCTCTCCCTCATAACAAGACAGCTTCTTCTGCCTGAGAACATGTTGGAGTGATTTACTAATCCAGGGCTGCTTATTGGGGAAAATGCTTCCTGTTTCCAAAGTAATCCCCATTTTTCCCAGAAAGAAATGCAAGTAGAAATCGATGATCTAAGTGAGAACATGAGCCTTTAACAATAGCAGCAAAATATCTCTCCAATCTCAATACTCCCTCTCTCGACCTCTGGAACACCAGAGGTCACAATACATTGTGTTGGGTCACTCCTCGGCCCACTCAGCTGCTTCCATGTCCATCCATGGCATCATGGACATCGGGGTCACCACTCCCGCTCTGACCCTCTCTAGCCGTCCTCTGGCTCAGCAAATCAGACAACCTCATGTCATCTAAGTGACCCAGTAATAAACACCAGCTCCCCCTCGAGAACACTCCATGCGTAAGATTAGGTTTTTTCTGCGTCCCTCTCTTGTGGTCCATCATGCCTCGGGCCTCCAGGATCCTCACCCCCCTGTGGTCGCCGAGATCTTGTGTAAAGCAAACCAAACACCTTTTCCTGCACCTCCCTAACTTATCATCTTTGGGACTCTTTAATCAAAAGCCTGATCCTAATTATCTTCTTGACTTATTGACTTGTATTTATATATATTCTTCAACGTTACTCATCATTTTAAAACTCTTAAAACGCTGCTTTCACGTCCCTGCATGCGTTTCCTGTCGCTTGCCTTATCTAATCATCAACATCCTGTACACAGAAGTCTCGCTGCTGCAAGGCCTCCACTCTGACCTAGAATCTCCTTTCACAAGAAAATCATTGTAAGCGCCTATTCTACTAAAAGATCCAAAAAAAAAACAACCACTTTAATCAATTAAGTTTAAACATATAAGCAATTACTCCTGCATACATTTTATCACAGCTAAACGCTGCCTTGAAACAACTCCTGTGTGTTAACACTAACTTCATTTTAAAACTCACATTTCCTATGTTATAGCCTGTTTTTGGTACAGCCTTTTTATTTCATCTTGCTCCTTTGATGTAACAATACCTTCTCATTCTAGTTTATCAGACTTAACCAAAATATATGCTTTCCTTCCTTTGGTCCTTCTCTAAAGCAAGAAACTCCTATTCAGTTCCTCTTTTCTGTCACTTGTTACAGGGCCAGCTCAAGTTCAGTTAAACGCTAAATTAATTTGAGGCCTTTTGCCTGGAATCAATACTGTCATGTGTGTTTATGGACTCTATATGTCTGTAAGCGTGTGCAATCCTTCAATAACTCATATCATCCTCACAGTAGATTGGCTAATCATAGCGCTAGCCAAAGGCTCGTGACCCACAAGAGACGAATTGAGCCACAACTCCCTTAAAGGCACAAAATGCAATATGTATAAAAAGTCATTTCTACGTATAAGCTCTCCCCTTTATCCTAAAAATAAATCTATGTAATATCTGTATGTGTGTCTTCTATTCATTAATGTAATTGTCAGTTATTTTCTCTCTTTATTTTACCTTCTTTTTGTTTACCTCTTTGTTTGTGACGTGGACATCCCTAAACCATCCTGAGTTCCGGCTTCAATTTCAACCCAATTGTACCCTCTATTCTCGCAGTCGAACTCGTCTGGGCTTCACCTTCCCACTGGCCCCTGTGCCCTTCTCTTAGTGTCCTTTGTTGTCTTGTGATCCCCAGCAAACACAGTCTGTTTCTTCTCTGTTTCTTCTCCGTTGCTCTTTTCAGTATTTTCCTTTTAGATTAAATCCCAGCCTGGCAAAATATCCCATTCAGTGTCTTTAAACAGTTATGTCACACTGTTCTTACCAGCCTGCAGTTCACCGTGCATTTTCCATCACGTGCTTTTCTTCCATGCTGCTGCTGGTATCGTCAGTGTAGTTTCAGTTGCACTTTGAATCACCTTGTTGTTGAATTGTGCTATACAAATAAACTTGCCTTGCCTTGCCTTGCCTTGCCTGTCTTTTGCCTGCTGTTAATTCTTGAAGTCCACGATGTTCTGTCGGTCTTCATCAGGAGATTAACTGTCCTATGAGCTTCTTCTCAGGATCGGGACAAGTGGGAGGTCAAGCTGTAAAATTTTAAGCCAAAATCTGGCCTGTTTTCCTCCCAATTCTGTTAATCAATGGTTTTGTACTCAAGATTCTAGGTTGAAAGAAGTCCACCTGTATTGACACACTAAAGCATACAATTAATATCCTTTTCATTTCTTTTCTTAAAACCTCCATTTGCTTCATCTGCCTGGAGTTTAACTCGTATGTTTCTCTCTCTGTGTGCTCACTTGTCACAGTCAGTTCCTTTTATGGGCATGCAAAGTTCCTGTCACACACACCATTTCCTGTCAACCTTGCAGCTGCTCAGAACCATATTTTCTGTTTCTATCTCTCCTGTTTTGTTTTTTTTACAGGCTAATAAAACTCTTGTTTTACTAAGTCTTGATCTAAAACAATTCACCCTTATTTCACGCACACACTTCTAAATATACTAAATTCTTTGCGTTTGTCAGATCGTCTCACACACACACCGCCTTTTCTCTCACACTTCCACTTCTGCACTCACTCTACTATCAACTTTCATAGTGTTATTATTATTTATTATTTTGTACAAATCACACCCAATCACTCAAAGCCTGCTACTCACAGCATTCACACACTTAAACTGTGACAAGAGTTGAGGAATATACTCACAACACGCTTTCCTAAGAGTATTTCAGACATGCCTTTCATAATCAGAAAGAGCAAGTCAAAGAAAACAATTGAAACCTCTATTAATTCTCACAGCACACACATAGAATAGAAAAAATAAAACACACCAGCATTTATTGCTGATGAGAGGTTACTCCTAAAAGTAATATGTTAGTCTTAAATATATACAGTGCACTCACTATATTTATATATCAAAACTCAGTCAATTACTATACATCCACTACGGCAACTCAAAACTTTATTTATAGCCCTCTAATGAACATAAATGGCGTCTTAAACACACACTCAACAATGTTTGCAGCAGTATTTGTAAAACCAACTGTGGTTTAAACAGTTCACTGCTGACTAATTTGCATTTTCACACTCACACACACACAGTCTAAAAATAGCTCCAGCACTGCCTCAGACTCCTTTCACACAGAGATCTCTTATTTTATATTACAAAGACGTCTTATATTTACAACCACTGTCACATCTGTCAGCTTTAGCGCCTAAACAATTTCGACAAATTTAAGTTAACGGTCCAACCGATAAAGTCCAACTTTTTTGTGATCAATTAACCAGTATCTGTCCAACAGTTTCTGGCCTCATCTCTAAAATCCCTAACTCAATTTAAAAGCGTCAACCAACCCAAACTTTGCCTGAAGCTCTATTTTTGGCATTTCACAGCCAAGGCTTACCCCGAAGTTTTAAGTTAAAGTTACACGCCCGAAGTCCAACTTCTGCTGGCCAAAAAAGCGCAGACTACCGTTCCAAACGGTAAGGAGACTCTAACTCCTAGTTATTCTGGAGTGCCCCAAGCTCCACAGTGACCAACTGACTATCCCTCTTCGAGGACAATGCCTAAGCGTCCTTGGCATTGGCAAGCGTTACCTCTGAGCACTGCGCTTCCTATCAGTCCAACTGACGTTCTTGAATAATTTATAATACTTTGGAACAACAGTAAAACAGCCAAAAAAGTGTAAGACTGAAGCAGGTCCAACCTTATAACCAATACGGGCTCCACCCCAAACAATAACCAAATTCCCTAATATACTAAAATCACTCAGCAGTCCAACTGCTTTCCACGGTCCAACCGTATTAAATCCTTTAGCGGTCCAACCGCATTCAATCATTTTTAGCAGTCCAACTGCATTAAATCCTCAGTACTGTCATGAGATTCTCATCAAAATCAAAGCAGACATTCCCCAGTAATTTCAGTGAGTAGACTTTAATTTGTAATGTCCAATTTGGCACACTTTGGAAATAATTCAACAGGTAGTGCCTTACCTTTGGATAAGCGGCTTAGAACAACAATGAGAAAAAGAGAGCTGATTATTAGCTCATCAAAACACAAAACAAAATCACAATGAATTATCGGTTAATTTCATTTAAAATAATTCATTAAGTATTTATGTACAATTCAAATTAGTTAATTACATATTTTGTTGGTTTGTTTTCTATTTTAATTATTTTACTGACACATTTAATGAATTATTTAATGATGTATTTATTTAATTCACGTTGCTACTCCTGGCCCTGCATCGCTGTTCATAAATACATTTTATTTGTCAGCTTCACCCAGCAAAGTCAGGGGGCGGGGTTAATGCTGATCAAGTCAACACCATTGCTTTGGACTGGTGGGCGTTCTTTTAGTGGGCTTTTCTCAATACTAAGTAGGCCTACACACCAGGGTTTGGACATGTGTGGACCCAAACTATACTTTTACCCTTTTTTGTGTGTCACCAAATACACTTTAATATTTTCTAGACAAGAATGTAGTGGCATAATCTTTAAGCTCTTTTGGCTCCAAACAGAAGTGACAGACTTGAGCAGGGTTCATTTAAAGGCTGACAGAAGTGGAGTGGTGACGGGGAGATGTTTGACAGGACAGTGTTTCAGCCTCCACAGGTTCATGTTGTGCTCCATCAGTCAGTGAAGATGAAGTCAGTGCTGATGAGGCTGTAGAGTGTGTGAGGGATGTGAATGAGGATGATGAAGATCTGATGATAGCAGATAAAAACAGGCTGCAGAGACTTTGAGCCATACAGGGCACACAGTGTGTGTACAGAACAGCTGAAATCATTATGGAGGCCTCACTGGAATATGGAAGCATCACAGTACAGCTTCAGTGAAGCTTTAAAGTCTCTGATATGAGATGAGAAATGAAGCAGCCAGAGCTTTTTCATGAGTGGAAACCCACTGTGACTGTGAGCTGCTGCTACAGCCTCCAGATTAGCCAGCAGCTCATCCTGCTCAACATGGACCTGTGGTCAGAGTGTGTGCTGGATAATCCGGCCCAGGATGAGGCCAAACTGACATGGGATGAAATGTCTGTCACATAATTGAGCTTAGTGTAGTTTCATTTCTGCACAATTTAAAAACAACCAAAACTTTGTTCTGTCTTTTCTATGTTATACTGTAGACTTTCTTTGATACTGTGCAGCTTTTACTTTGAAGGGGAGGCGTCTCTGTTTCCTCTTCAGGTTGGATGATGGAAGCAAATTAGTAGCTGTGTCCCAAAACGTCGGCTGCATCCTCCAGAGGCTGCATTTGAAGGCCGATTACGTCACAGCCAGGCGAAGAAGGCTGTCCGTATTTGTCGACTCCTTCAAATGTGCCCGACAAATGCGTCCTTCATTTCCCCGAATTTGAAGGATTCGTCGGGTGTGTCCTTCGTGGCCCACCATATCCCAGAATTCATAGTGCGGCCCAGCCAAATTTCAGCTGCCAACAATGGCGGCTGCTACTAAGTTTTCAAATTACTCTTATTAATCTTTCTGGGTCACAAAATAAACTTTTAACATATTTTCAGGTGAGAAAGTAGCTGTGTAAACTTCAAATATCTGCTTGGTTTATCAAGACATCGCATATTTGCAAAAGTGTGCAGACGTTTTCGGAGACGTCTGTTACCCACCCGCTCGCTAGCAAGCCGGGGGGTTCAATGGTCACTCCAGCCGGCGAGAGCAGCGGACGCCCGGCTTCATCGTTTTCAGACCCCGCTCTTTCGCTACTCAGGTTAAACATGATATATAAGTCACTCGGATAACTTAAAAATGTAATTGTTTGCCTTTTTTCTGTGTTTTATTTGTTCCGGAGTAAATCGGTTTGGCTGAGATCAAAGTTCCTCCGGGATTTTCACACAGCTGAATAAACGTTAAACAGGAAACTGATTAAACAGAAGTGTGAGACGGTCGAGAATTTACGCCAGTGTCCTGTTATATTTTAGATAGCAAGGAGCAGACGGCCGAGTTTATTAAACTCCACCAACACAGCGGTGACGCAAATCTGAAGGCTAGACCGTCCCATTTCACAGCCTCGCACTTCCAGCCTTTTCGATCTTTGAAGGACCCGGCCCATGTAGACCGCGAATACCGGGTCCTCCGAAGGATGCAGCCGACGTTTTGGGACACAGCTAGTGTGTGATGTTCTTTCAGTGTTGCACTTTGTAGACGCTCCCTGAGCACTGGTCTGACAGCCAGCTGCACATAGAGACCAGTGTTGTTAGTCCAGGTCAGAAGATGACTTGTTGGAATGAAAATGAGCTTGTAGTTTGTCTGCTTTAATAATGTGACTGGAAAAAGGTGTTGGACTTCAAATATGTCCATTTCTTTCACACTTCACCTTTAAAAGTGAAGCCTTGTGGTTCCTGGAAGGAAAAACACGACTTTTTCAAGTCTTTGTCCTGTTTTTATGATAAATGTACGACTTTAATGTGAAACATTCAGAGTTTTTTCTCTTGTTGTGTTTGTTTGAAGCTGCTTCCTGTTGGCTTCAGCTGTTTGGAGTTTCCATTTTCTAAACTTCTACATTCTGAACCTTCTTCAGCTCTGAACAGATGATGAAACACTGAATGATTTCAAGCTCACACTTTGTCTAATAAACTTACATCTTTCATTCTTTATACAGATTGAGTTACTGTGGTTTGTCAGAGATCAGCTGTGATTATCTGGCAGCAGCACTGAAGTCCAACCCCTCCCATCTGAGACAGCTGGACTTGAGCTGGAACAACAAGCTGCAGGATTCAGGAGTGAAGCATCTGTGTGGTTTCCTGGAGAGTCCAGGATGTGGACTTGAAACTCTGAGGTCAGTCAGCATGTTTTAGTTGTGCTGAGATGAATATGATGTGAAAGTTGTGCTGACACTAAACTGCAGACATCAGGCTGATATTATACTGATCCACACTGAGGATCTTCATGGTAAAGTCTGTTTTCTTCTTCTCTGGTTTAGTCCATTGACTGCAGCAGAACAATGTTCACATTTCAAACAGTGAGACTCAACGTATGGCCCGCGGCCCACACGCGGCCTGCCCACCTTTCCTGATTCAGAGAGAGGGGACCCTGATTAACTGTGTAGTGTTCTTCCTCACAGTTCTAAGTATCAGACACAACAATGAATAATCCACAGCTGACTGTCTTTAGCAGGTCAAAGGTCACGGCACACAGCAGACAGTGGGAAATATTATAATTCTGATCATTTATCAGCACATATCCATATGTATAAAAACAAAGCTGACACTGTGAGACTTGATCAGAGGTGTGATCATCACAGCAGAGGCCTTTGTGTCAAAGTCACTGAGGATCAAACAGAAACACATGAAGCAGATTTTCCTGTTCTGGCTTTTTATAGCAGATAACCTTCAAAATATTCTGCAGTCCATCAAAAACTGAAGCAAACCATGAATCAACATGTGAACATGAGCTGATGCTGCTGAAGTGAAGCAAAGTTACAGAGGTTTGATTACAGACACAGCTGAGAGTTTGTAATCTGTCATCATTTTAAAAGGTTTACATTTCTTCAGTATATCCACATTTGCAGCTGGTACCTCAACCTCCACTTGTCCAACACAACTGCTGTCCACTGCCTCCATGACATTGTGATTTTGCTGTTGGTCTTCTGTCAGATCTTCATCAATCACTTCTGCACGGGGCACACCTTCAGACTCTGCAGCTGCATAACGAAAGCCTGTAAGATAAAATTAGACATAAGGTAAATGTACACCAATATTCCATTGACAGGTGTGTGATTCATCTGGAAGTTATGTGCGGATTAGTGTACAGTGATAGCAATTTAGTATGTTTTTAGAGGGGGGGGGTTGTTTACCTCCGATGGGTGCTCTTTTTCGCTTCCGTTGCGTACGCCTTGAGTGCCGGTCCGAGTCTGATACAGGTATGTCGTCATGCCCCATGTGCAGTGTTGGTTCCCAGTCTGGATTTGTTACATCCATTTCATATGCTGGTTTGCCTGCAATAATGCCAAATCATAAGCTACTCAGTCGACATGATGTGGTTCTGCAGCATCACACATTAGCATGTTTTATCTCATTATCTATGACCTCAGCACGTTGAAAATAACACTAAAAGCCTTTCAAGAGTGATATGAATTAATTTAGAACTCACCGGAAAGAAAATGCCGTGAGCAAACCAACAAAAAGCTGGGGATTGCAGAGAACTCGATATCCCCTCGTCTCACCGCTGCAATCCAAGCCTGACGTCTTTGTTTAGTAATATCGGATACATGGGATCCCTCACGTTGCCTCCAGGATGGAAAACGATGAAAAGCGAGCCCGTTATCCAGCTTCTTGCCTTCACGATCGTGTGATCTAACGTTGCAACCGACAACACAACACGTACGATCCATAGCTGAAATGGTATCCTTTGGCTGGCCTACTGTCATGGCGGAAGGGGGCATGGCCCATCTCCCGTGACATCACGCTCCAAAGCCCTATAGGTGGGAAAATGTACCATGTCGACCAATCAAAAATGATATGGAAACATGACATTTGGTTGTTTAGCAAAAGGGGGAAGTTTTAGGAGTGACCGGCAAGAGAGAGCGAGTGAGCGAAAGAGAGAGAGAGTTTTGATACGTGAGAGATTTGTGACGTTTACCGTGTTTGGTCTCAAGTTAGTTTGTTGTCTTGTGTATTTAGTGTGTAGCTGTTGTTTTGTTTTGTGTGTCAGTTCTACTAGTGATCGTCACAGTTGCTGCCTTAAAGCCAACAAAGGCAGATTGCAGTGTAAACGCTGAGTGACACACCTGCTGTCAGACCTGCAGGTTTATCCCTGTGCTGTTCTCATATGTGTTAGAGTGACACAAACTATTGTTTGACACCTGATTGTTCTGTAAATAGTTTGAAATGATTATATGAAAAACGTCTGAGCCTTGGCTGCATTTTTTGGTAAATAGTACCATATAACTTTGTTGTTTGCAAAACGTGTGCGTATTTTTAAAAATGTACAATCTCTATTTGCATTTCAAGTTATGAAGATGATTCGTTAAACATGTGTGTGGTTTTTACAGTCAAAATATCACTTTCTACTTGTATTTTAAATTTTGTCTGAATTTAGATAAATTGTGCTGATACAGTTGGTCAAAATGAGAAAATAACAGATTGGCAAGATAAACTGTTTTTAAAGGTAAAATATAGAGGCCACATCAAAAGTAGTCAAGAAGGGTTAAAGGCTAAAAGCAAAGTTGTCACCAAGTACTGTTTATATTTGTGTGTATTGCTGCAGCTTTTTTGAGTATTAATTTGGTGCCTTTGTGTGAAATAATGGTATTGTGAGTGATCCATATAGTCACAAAGAATAGCCACTTGTTTCTGTGCTACCAAAGTTCCCCGGCTTTCATTCAAAATGTGTTTATCGTCAGCACCTGCACATTAAACTACTTAAACATTATAAATGTCTTCAAGCTCACACTGAGGCCTGTGGGGTACTATCAGCCACTGAGACAGTACACACATTTATATGTGTTTGTATATGAATATTTCATACTTTAAGACTGCCTGTTTATTTAAGGGAGATGAACAAAATACATTGGAATTGTACAAAATAATATCATGGATGATAAATTAAATAGATTTTAAGTAGATGCTTGTGCATTCTTAAAGTCTTATATGTTGAACTGAACTATGTGATCTGTTCAAAGCCTTAATCTTAATTTGAAGTGAAATGTGCATTTTGAGTTTATACACTATGTATATAAGGCGACCGTTTCCTTTTGCAGTATTTTTGTGTGGTGTACTTTTCTATGTCTTAACAAAAGGGGAACAAAGGTGTTTAAGTTCACCTAGGATGATGTGTTTTAATTTTCACATGGTCTTGCTTGAATTTGACCCTGACAAAGGCGTATGAACTCTGTCAGCTGTTTGGAGTTTCCATTTTCTAAACTTCTACATTCTGAACCTTCTTCAGCTCTGAACAGATGATGAAACACTGAATGATTTCAAGCTCACACTTTGTCTAATAAACTTACATCTTTCATTCTTTATACAGATTGAGTCTCTGTGGTTTGTCAGAGATCAGCTGTGATTATCTGGCAGCAGCACTGAAGTCCAACCCCTCCCATCTGAGAGAGCTGGACCTGAGCTGGAACAACCTGAAGGATCCAGATGTGAAGCAGCTGTCTGATCTTCAGCAGAGTCCAGACTACAGACTGGAGACTCTGCTGTAAGTAGAGTGATGGAGTGAGTGGGTGGTGCTGTCAGCAGTACTGTACTAAACACAGTCAGTATGAAACAAAGATCCAGTGTTTCCTGTAAAGCTGCAGCTTCTCAGTGAAGCTGTGAGAGGAGAATGGTGACAGGCTTCAGGATTGGACACAAACACTTCCTGTTTCTGACCTTTATGGTCACCATGGTAACGGCTGACACGCTCTGATCAAACACTGTCAACAGCCAATCAGCTCTCTGAACAAAGCAGCACGCAGACCAATGACTGCATTCGTTTCCAAGTTTAAAGCAGTGAAGAACACAGTCTGTAGGTGAGGAAGAATTTAGTGAGAGCAGATGTTTGGATGGAATTCCTCCAGTTAACAGCTGGAACCGTCCATCTGGATTGTTGGGCTTGTTGTTGGGGTTCCTACAGAGCTCAGAGTGGACACACCAAGGTTCTTCTAATGAATGAAAGTCCAAACTCAAACTAGGAGGGAAAAACATTTTCATCAACTTCAATAAAAATCCAAAGATTAGAAAAAGTGAAGCAACAATGAGTCCTAGTACAGTCCCAGCACTGAAGTCCCTGCTGCTCTTTATACTGGATGTGCTGCATCACTGACTGACAGCTGATGAAGAGTCTCTGGAAACACTCGTTTATCTCCTCTGCTCTTCCTTCTTCTCTCTGCAGGTGGTGGTGATGATGGTAAACAGGACGGTGTGTGTGCTGAGAGAGGAGGAGCTGTGTCCTGATGATCCAGAGAGGTTGAAGCAGCAGCAGCTTGTGTGTAGAGACGCTCTGACTGGGCCATGTTACTGGGAGGTGGAGAGGAGAGCTTCATCCAGCAGTGACTGACAGAGGAATGAGAAGAAGTGCAGATGACTGTCAGTGCTGCAGAGTGAACTGCTCTGAGAACAGCTCCACTGTCAGACACAATGTAGAGTCCAGCATCATCCCTGTGTGTCCCTCTGGATCTGACAGAGGATCATCAGTGTATCTGGACTGCTCTGCTGCTGCTCTGTCCTTCTACAGTCTCTGCACAGTCTCTGTCTGACTCTGGCTTCAGACCCTCCTGGATCAAACTCACCTGGAAAGACTTTCAAACATCACTCAATAGATTTGAATACAGAATATATTTGATATATACTGTAGATGTACTGTAGAGTTGCAGTTTGTCACTTGTAAATACAGTCTGTGAGCAGCTGTGAGCTGAAAGATCTTTCTAGAAACAGGAAATGTTTTCACTCTTCTGTTGCTTTTTCATATATTTCCACAACATTAATATTGATCCCACCTGTCTCACCTGTTTCATGCTTTTATACATAATAACAGGACACGTGTGATCTGAGCGCTGCTGTGGTTGCTGTGCTGCACGTCTTCATTTAGATAACAGAGACATCTAGTGGTTCAGAGGGAGAACTGCAGGAGGTGGAGCTGTGTTTTAGCATGGAAAACTTTTTATCTTTTAGGCGCAGATACAAATATGACAAGTATCAGTGTGAGATACAAAAGGTCACATCAGTCAGCAGAGGGAACAGTGATCACACAGCAATGTAAGAATAGAAACATAACAGTGAATCTGGACATGTATACAGATGGAAGCAAACAAACAGGATGTAACACTACATTAAAGCCACAAATGGGAAGAAAACAAACACAAAGGAAAATATATTTGATCTCAGGAATCCAAATCAGATGCTTTAGAGCAGGGGTCGGCAACCCTGGGCACGCGTGTCACAGCTGGCAAGCGAAGGGTTAACTGATGGCACGACCACAGCTGGACTGGCCATCGGGCATACTGATGGTGATTTTTCGTTTTTCTGGGCCAATGATGTTTTTTTATGATTTTTTTTTTTTTGTAACGGTATAAACGATGGAAGGTGGTGGATTGGCCGGATGCTGGTCGATGTGTAGAAATAAGTCAGTTGTTTGGTGGTGGCTATGGCGGAGCTTCCACAGAGGCAGCAGGTGGATGAGGGAAAGGGGAGGCAGGAGGAGCAGAGACCCGAGGCGGCCGCCGGTCCGAGTGTTGGCCCCCTTGAACTTTCCCACATTTTGTCACATTACAGCACAAACATGAATCAGTTTTATTGGAATTCCACGTGAAAGACCAACACAAAGTGGAACGGAAATCATACATGATTCCAAACATTTTTTACAAATAAATAACTGCAAAGTGGGGTGTGCGTAATTATTCTGTCATGGAAAAACACACTGCCATCAACTGTTTTGTTTTTGTCAAAATCACTGTAATATAATCACTGTACCTTTATATACATGTGACTTATATTAATGCTGCTGCCCTCTTGTGGCTAAAGTGTAATTATGTTCTTGTTATTAGGGAAAACATTTGAGAGTAACATGACAAATGAGTCAGCACTTTGGCTTCAGCTTAAGAAATCCTCATTTTTATGTCATCGGTTATAGTTGCATGTATTCATTATCATAAGTTAACCTTTAATATTGATGTCTTAAATTGATTTTACTTAAACTAGCAATAATTTTATGGTTGCATTAAATAAATGCATCACTAATGAATGAACTATTTCAGTAATTAATTTAAAAAATCTACATAATCAATTAAAGATATATATTAATAATGAATTATCCATTAATTTCATTTAAAATTTTTCAATATTTGTTTATATACAATTCAAATTAGTTAATTACATATTTAATCAATTATTGGTTTGTTTTCTATTTTGATTATTTTACTGACACATTTAATGAATTATTTAATGATGTATTTATTTAATTCACGTTGCTACTCCTGGCCCTGCATCGCTGTTCATAAATACATTTTATTTGTCAGCTTCACCCATCAAAGTCAGGGGGCGGGGTTAATGCTGATCAAGTCAAAACCATTGCTTTGCTCTTGTGGGCGTTCTTTTAGTGGGCTTTTCTGTCACGGCCTGCGTGGCAGACTATGATGAGGGGAAGGAGGACCCAAATGCCAACACGTTCTCACTCCTGTATGGAGGACCACAAGAGCCACGCGCATCGAAATAAAGAATTCTGTGCTTAAGTAATGAATTATAGAATAAATTCTGCATTTGTAAATTCATTTTTGAATTCCCATTTAATAAACTGATTTTTGAAATGCTTTTAAAAACTGCATTTCAAAATCCTTTTTCCAATTGCACTTTAATAAACTGCATAAATTGCATGAAAGAAGGGATCCTGCAGCGAAACGGAGAGCCCAACCTCTGACTTAGTGCCTGTTTACTCAGTCTGACCACCTGTGAAGTTAACGCGCTAACGTGGCTAACGCTAGCATCACCACACGTAGCCCCGTTATTTTAAGGTCATCTTAGCTCATGAAAGTTTAACGTCGCAGCTGTACGAGCTAGCTACGTGTTTTGTAAGCTGCTGTGCTCTTCACAAATAAAGCTGGAAGCAGCTCAGACTATTAGAACCAGCACTGAGGCCTGTTACATTTATGTTAGAGCAACAGCTGCAGCCTTTAAACTAGCGATTAAAATGCTGACAGTAATCAGAATCAAAAACGGTTTTATTGCCAAATGTTGAGCAGGTTTACAACATTAGGAAATTGCTGCGGTGCTTCAGTGCAAACATACTGTCATATAACACTTAAATAAAAATAAAAATAAGGATTAAAAGTGCTAAGTAGATAGATATATACATGAGTGCAGGTGGTGATCAGGGCCAAACATGGAATGATGCAGTGAACACAGCGTAGGGTCACGTGGTAGTGGTGGGAACAGTCATACGGTTATTGTTCATGTGTCCAACAGCAGAGGGGAAGAAACTGTTCTTATGGCGAGAGGTTCTGGTGCGAATGGACCGGAGCCTCCTGCCTGAGGGGAGCAGGTCAAACAGACTGTGTCCAGGGTGAGAAGGGTCAGCTGTGACTGAGCTGCACGCCCCAGTGTCCTGGAGGCGTACAGGTCCTGCAGAGATGGGAGTCTGCAGCCAATCACCTTCTCAGCAGAGCGCACAACATGCTGCAGTCTCTGTTTGTCCCTGATAGTGGCTCCAGCGTACCACACGGTGATGGAGGAGGTGAGGATGGACTCGATGATTGCAGTGTAGAATTGCATCATCGATCATATAATCCATTGTTTCAAATTAGACCTAAAACTCCCCCTTTTGACACATCTTCATGTGTCAAACAAAACCACAACTAGAAAATTAAAAGAAAAAGGTTCATCAGATCATTTCTCAGAAAACCTCAGCGATTCTCCTCTCGAGTATATTTGCTCCGGGCCTGCAAACCTGTGTTTAAATAATAAAATCAGTTTAATTATCATGTTCGATCTTTTCAGCTCCTGGCTCCACCCAGAGCCTGCATCCCCAGAACGACCTAGAAACAAAACCTGTATATTAGCATCAACTTCACATTTAAACTCAGTTCCCCCCCTGTCCTTCCCTCACTGTGATCCACTCTGTGCTATAAGAAACTAAACTTAAAACACAACAGTTATCAGTCATGTGCTTCATACAAAATGTGCGTATGTTTTAGTTTCACGTTGATCCTCTGAGTGTCATGGTACTTCTTTTAATCTGACTTTATCAAATCGAACCAAAATAGGTTTGCTGTCTTTACTTTGCTCGTTTCCCTCCAGCACCACCTCGTATCACCTGCCCTTTCCCTTGGACCAGTGTTTGTTGTTCCATAACTGGATTTGGAATGTGACAAGTCCACCAATCCCCTATATAACTCCTACATTTGGCTTTGGTTCTATTTTCCTTCTATAAAATGTCGTTGACTTCTACAGTGGCCTGCTTTGGTTAATGGTAACATCAGTAATATCAAACATTTTCTCCCCTTCAGCATTTGGCATTTTCCCAACAATATAATGTGACACCATCATCTAAACCCAGTCAATAAAACAACATTTTCTTAAAGCAAACATCAGCAACCCAAAATTAGCCGCCCAAGGGTGGAGTCTGCAGCTCCACTCTCATGTGAACCTTTTGGTCTCCCTCTCTCTCTCTTGTGCTCCTGCCAAAAGCAAAGCAAAGCATCCACCCTTTTCTTACCGGCGTCATGAATTGTTTGTCAACATCTACTCATCCTAACGCTGGTCCAGTCTTTGTCACGGCTGCACAGCAGACAAGTGGAGCCTCACGCACAAAGCATCAGAGTCTCCACCCTCATCAATATGAGCTCATTTATTTGTTCTTTCTTTTGTTTTTAGAAAAAGAGTTCTTTATGATCTTGGACTGGATTGACTCGCTGCAATCCTTTTAGACAGGAACTCGCAGGTTCCCACAGGTGACCTTTTCCTCAGCCCATTGTAATCTGGAAAAGCTCACCTTATATTTGCTCTCACAACAATGTTTTACAGCGCTGTTAATTCAATCTTGCAGGCCTGCTTAGAACAAAGGAGGAAAAGAGAGCTGATTATTAGCTCATCAGAGCACAAAACATCATCACCAAAGGGGGCGACACCTGACAGTTTTCTCTAAGTGCACTGTTACAGAAATAATGAGCCGCTCCTCGACATGTCCATGTTTAGTAAAACTCCCTCTATTGAAATAAGAAAACAAGCCAAAGCTAACTGACAGAATGAACCCATCACTAAAACAACAACCCCAAAAATCTTCATCACAGAAAAGTTTTGCTTACTAATCGAACAATATGTTGTGGGAATTAGAACTTTCCGGGCCATAAAGCTTTTGCCCGACTCTTGGCTTAACTAATACTGACATAGTCTGAAATCAGACTTAAAGTCACTCCCTCTGTTCATTTAGGATAAATGTATCTATATCTGATTTAGGCTAAGTGCCTTTTGTTTAGATGAACTGCTGGACTTCCAGACCAGCAGGTTTAGGGAAGTCTTTATGGGGTCACACTCTGACCCCCCCCACCACACACACACACACACACACACACACACACACACGCACGCACGCACAGGCAACGTACTCTTTGTTTGTATGTAGACGTCATATGTTAATGAACGTCATATGTATATTCATGTAACCTCAATAAAAGAGCAGTGTTACGGGGGAGCGGACGAGAGCAACTGGGGTGAAGCGAAGGAACGGCGTTTGTCCGGTTCTCTCCCGTGCACGGGAAACATAAAGAACTTTGCCTACTCGTGTCTTGCTTTGCTATGTAATTAAATTGTCCTTAACGTTCCAACGAATAGGTTTATGCTACAAACCTATCACTGAGGTTAACTACACAACCCCTCGCCACCTCCTTATACACAGGAGTGAGTACAAAAGGGTTCGTACGGACGCATCAGCCGGCCGTCCTTCTGCTCGACACTGTTAGCTGAAAGATGATCGGATCATCCTCTGTCCTGTATTTAAGGCTGAGAGTCTTTGTCCAGTCTCTTTTCCACAGCTACTGTCCACAGCACTGATCCACCTGCAGCACAGCCCCACTCAGTTGTTTTATGATTTACATTGTGCACGTTTCCCTTCCACTGAGCTTACAAAACCTCTGACAGGAGAAGTCAGGCATGTGTTTCCCCCACCTCCCCTTTTAGGCAGTAATAAAATAGAAAACAAACAATCAAACAGGCTAAAGCTAGAGCACAAGCAAAGACAGCACCGGTGACTAAGTTCTCCCATACTGGACGTACGCTACCACGTGGGCTCAAACAGCAGCACATCAGCTCAGTTTACATACTGTTGACATCTTCATCAGAGGATCAGCAGGGAGCGCTGCTGAGCTGCAGTGGTCTCCACCAGAGTGACGGAGCAGGAATCACAAACAGCACAAACCCACCGTGTTGTTTCCTCCCTGTTCAGGAGATCTGAGCCCCCATCCCTTTTTTTCATGTTGCAGCTCTGCACTGCAGGCCCTGAACGCCTCCCGGTTACCCTCAGTGTGCTTAGAGTTTAATTTACAACCTACGAGCTCACAGATCATCTGCAGGCAGGTGAACGAACCCTTAATGTGAGGATAATAGCAGAGCTGAGCTGAGGTCAGAAATAGTCAGGAACGGTGTCGACACAGTGAAGTCAGCTGTTTGGGAATTTGTCTGATTATCAGTTTGAGGGGGGTCGGTGTTAAGTAACAAAGGCGGTGTAGGATGGAGAGAGGAGGAGGGAGGGAGCAGTGATGATATGAAGTCAGAATACACATGTGGCAGACATAAGGGGGTCAGACAGGAGCAGCATCAGTCTCTGCTCTGTTTTGTTAATAACGTAGAAAAATAATTTTGTACAATCAAGCTACATCGACGGACGCTTTACCTCACGTACCCTAAAATGAAAAAGTAGTGACAGTAAGACGGAGGCTGCACATGACACCATGACTGAGTTCACAGCTGTTGCTTTGATTCTAACGTTTAAGACTTTTGGCATCGACTCCGTTTTAATAAATGAGTGCTGGGAGGCGTCGTTTGACTTCAGGAGCTCCTGCGATGCTCCTGCGATGCTCCTGCGATGCTCCTGCGATGCTCTTACTCTGCGGGAGAAAACCAAAAACCAAAAGTAGCAAACATGGAGCGATATGACTCGTTTAGATTTTGGGAAACGTGCATCGACAGGTACACTCTTAGAAAGGATGTGTTAAAAAATGACACAAAAAATGTGTTGTTACACTATTAACACATTTTGTGTAAATTTTAACATAACATGTGTAAGAAAATGTGTAAACATTGAAAAAATGTGTAAAACGCTTAACACACTTGATGTGTTGCACAGTTTAACACATTTTGTGTGTTATTTTCAGAATCTAACAACAGGACCTAAAATTAGCAGCTCAGTAATTTGATGCTAGCCCTGTGTTTAGTGAAATAAATTGTAGATTAACAATGTATTATAACTATATTAACTGAATAAATAAAATGTTTAGTTATTGTTTGTTTTCCTTAATCCTTTCCTCATTACTTTCAACAAATAAAACATTTTATAATGTAATGTGGACCAAGGTATGGTGTACTAAAATTCTGAAAGAGGATTAATTTTTTATTTCTCAATATGTATGGCATACCAATTAATGGCGATGGCTATACTATAAGCATAAGTATCCACAAAGAACAGGCTTAATTTTGACCGTAACATGTGAATACAATTGAAGCAAAAGTAGAAAATGAAATGAGTAAGAACACACATGCTTAAAATTGAAACAAATTCTGCCCAGCAACATGACATACCGGCGGCGGCGGGAAGGGGGCGCTATCTTTCGCGCCAATGAGACAAAGGAGACAAAGATGGAGGTTACGTCGCCTAGTATGTTGTCAGACCTTACAGTAAGTAACATTTACCAGTTTATCTTAATGTACTGAAAATATGCCGGGTTTCTGGAAGAATGTGAATTTATATAAAATATAGGAGTTTAGAGTTTAAGTTAATTACTGCTTAACTATACCTAGCTAACCTTAATGTAACAGTCTTGCTAACATATCCTACTCTTAATTTTATTATTAGTTCTTGGATTTCGTGCCATACTCCATTAGAGTTAATGTGTTTTGGTAGTATTTTTATGTATTACTTTATTCATGTATTTATCTATTTACTTTATTTATGTATTAGAGTATTCAGAAATTGCTCTTAGAACCAGTGTGGTAGTTGGCTAGCGGCTCCGACAGGCATTATGTTGTCTATGAGCAACGCCAGAGTCAGCACCTAACCGTAGCAGTGTTGAGTAAAATGACAATATTGTCGTTAGCTCTGAATATAGCAAATGTAGTTATCACCGCGACCATTCGTTTACTAGCAGAGAATAGGAATAAAGACTGAGTAACTTTAACATGAAATATACCTCATATTGACAGAGATAATTATTTTTTCAAGCAGTTAAAGCAGTTTTTGCATCTAGTATGATTAACTAAAGTATGTGCACATTCTTTTTTAAGGCTTATTGCTGGAAACATGCTCTGATATAGTTTCTTTTTTATGCAGAACTTCTGAGGAAGTAATAGTCAGTGTTATTTAAAAAACCAAACAACAGCAACTTGACCATGCAAATTATCTTACTTATTTAGCCATGTGTTTCATTTTTTCAGCACACATATGACAACTTAGAATCTGTCAAAGTCCTTGTAACCACTTTTATAGATGAGAAAGAAATTTGTAAAAAAAAAAAAAATTCTTATTGTCAGCAGTGCCACAGACATCAGACATCACTATTAGTCAGGATCAGATTTATTCACCAAGTAGCAACTAGAAGATAAAATCAATTTATTTATTATTCAGAATTTCTTTTAGTCATTGCGTTATAATCACGTAGTTAAGAAACCGCCTTCTTCTGCTGCAGCTTTTTGAGTAAACTCGTGCTTTTATGCTCTGTGGAAATTTGCTGTCATGACTTTGAAGATTATTGCAGAGAGGTAAAGTGTCTGGTGTTGCCTTTACACAGTCTACCATTACCACAGAAGAACAAAGTCAACCCCTGAAGTCACTCAGGAAAGCCCCACAGATTCTTAAGGAGTATGAAACCTGTCGGTGCCATCGAGGAGGCTCCTTGTGAAGACTTGCATTGGGGATTTGGTGGAGAGGTGTGGTTAGTAAGTATCGCACTTTACTGTACTTTGTTAAAATTTTGCAATGAATGTTTTCCTTTAAAAATGTTGAAGTGCACAGAAGTAAAAAAGTTTACCTTTGTTTTCCAGTTACCCTCTTAGTGCAGAGAAGCTAACTGTAGCAAAAAGCATCCTCACCACTTTTCCACCCTTAAGTGGCAGGACAGGGGGAAGGATTTGTAAGTAAATTTAGCATTTTAATAATGTAAATTCCACTACATACTGTAAATTGCACTTGTTCCCACTTACTGTGTATCGTTTAACCTTTATCTAATTATTTATTAGAGCTTTTTTTCTCAGTTAAAATTGCTCAGCTGTTACCCATATACCTCTGTCCTTTCTTCCTCAGGAGCATTATTATGAGCCAGTCTCTCATTGTGGATTCCGAGAGACTAAACTGCGCAACCTTAGACGGAATCTCGACCAGGGGCAGAGACATTATAAGAAGCGAAAAGTGACAGATGACTGTGGTGAAGACAAGAAGCTCAGGCGAGAGGATGGGAATACCAGCAGCACAGATGAGTGGGTCACCCAAGTTATTGCGGCCCTCAGCTGAGAACCTTCCAATTATCATGTCAGGCATGGAGGAAACATACACCAGTCTCAGAGCCTGGAATATTCGGAGAGTACCCACGGTTTTTGGACATGCCAAGTCTGGTAAGTTGCTTGGTTCTCTGGTAATGGTTTATGTACTCCTTCTCCACTCAGTTGTGTTTTGCATACAAAGTATGTAACAGGAGTCGATACATTTGGAGGTATGTTTATGAGCTCCTAGTGAATATTTTGAAAGTTTTATAACTTCAGAGTTTGATCATTACTCCCTGCGCACTGATTACAATGAGCATCACTTTTCACATGGTCCAAAATCTTAGTCGTACCACCAAATGACTATCTAATAGTAGGGACATCAAATGACAATGCAGAAAGTGCTGCTTGTGGAAGTGAAAACCCTACAAAAAAATCACCTAAACCTGTATGAAACTCTGCTTTCAGCAGCACTATTTTCAACAAAAAAGCTCTACAGGACAAACCGCAGATAGACAACATAAGAAATTGTCTGCTAGAAAGTTGAACATCAGCTAAAAAGTCCTAATTTTTTCTCAGGGTCTGATGGGACCCAAATCATAGCTAAAATTAAGGAATAATGGACTTGTATTCAAATACCACTCCAAGTAAATTGTTGTTTAACTGTGTAGGTAAGCTAGATGTGGAATGGGTAACAGAAATGTGATACTGTAAAGTTTGATCTTAGCCATACAGCTACCAAATGGACAGAATGTACTTTTGATTTAATGTATTTAATGCTTCATTTTAAACTTAAACACTTCTTTTATTTCCGTAGGCTGGACTTGGAGTTTGGCAATTTTACAGGAGGAAAGGTGGATCTCTTTTTGCGAAAATGGGAAGCCAGTATCATTCCGAAGCTCAAATCAATAGCTGCCCTGGAAACAAGAACCCCCCCGCCATGTGTTAACACACCTACTCCCACCAGTTGGTGCCAGTCGTTGCAGCCTTTTTTGCACTGGTATGTATTCAGTAAAGTTCTCACGGTATTTACCTGAGGAAAGCATTTGTCTACACCTCACTGAATACTATCTTTATCTTCCCCCATCTCCAAGCCTGGAACAAGTATTGCATCGCTTTGCAGTGATCCTGAAGCATCATCCACAACACACCAACCCCAGCTGATATGCATCGGTGATCTAAAGAGGGCAACCAGGCAGTACATCATTGTTGCTAAGAATGACAGAGTAACCATTTCTCTGAATGATGGCCTGACGTGTGCTGTGGATAAGCTTTTCAAACTGTACTGGGTATGTAACTTGTCCTATCCAGCACCACTTGGCTCCGTCTTCACCTTCTTTGATTTTGTCTATGACCTGCCGCTGTCCACCCAAAGGAAAACCAAAGTACTGGAGCTGATTACACAGATTAAAGGATGCAAGTAAAATGTTCACCTGTCCAAAATGTAGAGAGTCTCTGTTCACAGAGGTGAGAAACCTCATTTGGCATCTTTGTCAAATACACTGCTTATCAGGACTGACCATTTTTATGCCTATGCAGTGGAAAGGTCAGACAATATGAACTGATTGGCTGAAATTTTTGATTTTTGTATTTAAACCCAAGGTACAAAATTGTATAACCTGGATGCTATATTCGCCAAAATGTATGTTTTTCTGTTTGCATGCAACTGCACATTTGTTAAATGTTGACAATTTGTTGAAGATGACAATTGTTACCTTTAAAAATTTTAATTCATGTATTGTCTGGATTATATCAGAACATTATATATATACACTCAACAAAAATATAAACGCAACACCCTTGTTACTGCTCCCATTCCCCATGGGATGGACGTAGAGACCTAAAATTCATTCCAGATACACAATATAACCATCCCTCCCAAACAGTGGTCACAAATCAGTCCAAATGTGTGGTAGTGGGCACATCTGCTATATTGAGATAATCCATCCCACCTCACAGGTGTGCCACATCAGGATGCTGATCTGACATCATGAGTAGTGCACAGGTGTACCTCAGACTGCCCACAACAAAAGGCCACCCTGGAATGTGCAGTTTTTTGCGCCATTGGAGGTCTGGGGACCCAGAACCGGTCAGTATCTGGTGTGACCACCATTTGCCTCATGCAGTGCAACACATCGTCGCATGGAGTCTATCAGATTGTCAATTGTGGCCTGTGGAATGTTGGTCCACTCCACTTCAATGGCTGTGCGAGGTTGTTGGATATTCGTGGGAACTGGTACACGCTGTCGTATACGCCGGTCAAGCACATCCCGAACATGCTCAATGGGTGACATGTCCGGTGAGTATGCTGGCCATGCAAGAACTGGGACATTCTCAGCTGCCATCTGCCCTGAACAATGTGAACCATGATTCATCCGTGAAGCGCACACCTCTCCAACGTGCCAGACGCCATCGAATGTGAGCATTTGCCCACACAAGTCTGTTACGGCGACGAGCTGGAGTCAGGTCAAGACCCCGATGAGGACGACGGGCATGCAGTTGAGCGTCCCTGAGACGGTTTCTGACAGTTTGTGCAGAAATTGTTTGGTTGTGCAAACCAATTGTTCCAGCAGCTGTCTGGGTGGCTGGTCTCAGACGATCTTGGAGGTGAACCTGCTGGATGTGGAGGTCCTGGGCTGGTGTGGTTACACGAGGTCTGCGGTTGTGAGGCCGGTTGGATGTGCTGCCATATTCTCTGAAACGCCTGTGGAGACGGCTTATGGTTGAGAAATGAACATTCAATGCACGGGCGACAGATCTGGTTGACATTCCTGCTGTCAGCATGCCAATTGCACGCTCCCTCATTGCTTGTGGCATCTGTGGCATTTTGCTGTGAGACAAAACTGCACATTCCAGGGTGGCCTTTTGTTGTGGGCAGTCTGAGGTACACCTGTGCACTACTCATGATGTCAGATCAGCATCCTGATGTGGCACACCTGTGAGGTGGGATGGATTATCTCAATATAGCAGATGTGCCCACTACCACACATTTGGACTGATTTGTGACCACTGTTTGGGAGGGATGGTTATATTGTGTATCTGGAATGAATTTTAGGTCTCTACGTCCATCCCATGGGGAATGGGAGCCGTAACAAAGGTGTTGCGTTTATATTTTTGTTGAATGTATATTGAAAAAATTGAAAATTTTTTTTTGACATTTTAATGATCTAGAGAGATAGAAAGCTAGTCAGATATGAATTTTGTTTGATTTTGTAAAGTAAAAATTGTGATATAGCTTTGGCTAAAATTGAATTTAAAACATTTTAATTGAAAAGATTCTGACAGTTGTTGTTCATTCAGTTTGTAATGATTTATAATATGCCAAATAAAAAATGGAATTCAATAAGTGTATAATATATACCCATCTTTTTTCTCCTTTTTTAAAAAAAAATTGAAATGTACACATTTTAACACATCTTTGTGTCAAAATAACACATCTTTGTGTTTACATTTTTTAACACAGAAGATGTGTTAAAGGAGCAGACACATTAATTGTGTTAAAACTGACACATCATGTGTTGTCCCTAATCTGATGCAGCACATGTGTTAAAATTTAACACATGATGTGTCAATTTTAACACATCCCTTCTAAGAGTGTACAGTGTCCTTTTCCCCGCGTCTTTAAAAATAATTCATGCATAGATCCCCCACTGAGAAAACCCTTTTATATACTTTCTCCTTTGTACACATTTTATATAGAACTATATATAATATCATTTCTCTATATCTATATTTTCAGAAAAATTCTTTCCACACAATAAAAAACAACAATTTAACAAATGCTTCAAACAAAACAACAAAAAAGAGAGAAGATGGAAGAAAGAAAATCACGACTGAGGCCAGTTTGGCACTTTGTCATGAGAACATGACAGAACTCTGTTAGTTGACGGTAAATAGCGAAACTCTATTTTTCTTTCTTTTCTTCTCCCTCGATGAGAAATGAAACACAGCAGTACTTACTTGGCACCTAAAAATGCTGGTAGAATGAAAGATATCAGTGTTTTCATAGTTATATGTTTAGTGTACGCCTCCCCCTCCAGACTGCTCAGCAGATCGGGAATTTTTAGAGAAGAGCAGGAGGGAGGCGTGTCAAATGAGAGGAAGAGAGCAGTAATAAAACACGGATGTAGAAAAGAGAAGCATAATGTGCACATAACACACAGGAGATGGAAAAAGAGATGACGCCAACGTAAAAAAGAGAAAACAGCGAGGAGCGAGAGAGCATTCGTCCCTTTGACAAATGTTGGAGGTCTTGAGCCTGGAAACAGCAGACCGTCTTTGAAAACAGTATCTTTGAAAGATCTGAGTCACCCACCCCAAACTGCTCATCTGCTGCTGGACACTTCAGCACTTCAGTTGCACCTCCACATGCCACCAGTGGAGGGAGCTGCCAAGTTTCACAGCACATGACGCAGCAGGTGTAGTTGCTTTTGGAGAAAGAAGAGAATAAGAGGACAGAACGAAGGCCCACGTCTAGAGGCCTCCCTTCCAGAGCGGAAGCAGAGCCAGTGTTCCTGGTCCCTAGGTGGCGCTGTGTCGGGCCTGTCCCTACTATACCCTGGTGGTGGAGTGGGGGTGGGGCAGGGTGTTGTTGTGGCCGGTGGAGGGGAATGTGTTGAAGGCGTGAAGAGGCTGCATGCTGGTGATGGTGCTGGGGATCACGGTGATGGTGTATGGCGTCATCAGCGGCACGTTGTCGGGGGCGCGGCGCAGCGCCAGGGTGTAGTCGGGAGGGCAGGCGGGCCGCAGGATGTCGTGGGGTCACAGGGGCTCCATGTCGTGGTGAGCGTCGTGCTCCCAGTCCTTCATCTGCAGGGACATGATCTCTTCCTCCTGCCTGTGAGCCAGGTCGTTGGCGGGGCCGCCCCGCTGAGGGGACAGCCGGTGCCGGCGCATCTCGTGCCGCTTGTCACGCTTGTAGTAAAGGGCGGCGAAGGCCAGGATGTTGAGGAAGAAGAGCGACGCTCCAACTGCAACTGTCACGCTCAGTTCGGTGGAGTAGTCGCGGGTGTCTCCGGGAAAGAGGTCCTGGGGCGGGCGCTCTGAGCCCTCGGGCTCAGGATCTGATGGGAAGGTAGGGTAAGGATGACGAGTGGTTCGAGGAACGTTGTTTCTGGGCCTCATGGTGCCGGGGTCACGGCCTGCGGGGGAGCGCGTAGTGGTGGGAAAGAGCACGTCGTGCAGGCTGTGAAGATGAGGGACTAATTCCAGCCAAAAGGCCACTTTGTTAGCTCTGTAGTTGTCTCTGACACGAGGTTTCAAACCGATGTGAAGGTACTGCTTGTCCTTCCAGTTGAACTTGGTCCAGATGACCTCCTCGAAGCGGTTGGGCTTGGTATGAATGAACTTGGTGTCCTGAGGGACGGGCAGGTTGGGGTCCCTGGTGGAGCATAAAGGTTAAACGTTTCAGTTCAAAGTTATATTCAGTCTCCATTATAAGTAACATGTGGCATCAATACACTGAATACAGACAGGAGGCCCATTCTCTGTGCAACCTTTAAACTATCTAAGACCAACCGGCTGCTCTGGGATCTGGATGCTTTTGGTGAACCAGTATGTTCAATTCTTCAAAGCCACACGGGAATTAAACTAGCAACCTAGATTCAAGTATTCAACATGACTAGAAGGCTATCAGTGAACATACAGTAACGTGTACAGTTTACACTACTGTGACATGAGGCCTACCCAGTCTTTGCGAAGTTAGTCCAGTAAGTCATGACCACAGCGCTCAGCATCACATCGTTCTTGGAGAAGTTGCACGGGAACAGGTCCGTGGCACCGATCATCGGTACGCCGAACACGTAAGGTATCTCGTCTCCGTGTGCGGCGTCGGCACTCGGGCCGCGTCTCGGTTTGGCAGTGGTGGTAGAACGTGTAAAAGTAAACTGGGGACTGAAACTCAGCATGGAGTTTGGCAGTGGCCACAGCTGGTGCCACCCACTGGTGGTCCGTAAACAGGGCCAACAGAGTCTTCCGCCGCATGTCGCCGTTGTCCCTGTCCGCCCAGTCTGTGCACATGAACTTAATGGTCTCCCTCAGGATGTCTTTGCCTGGTGAAGAAGCACAGGAGGGGACAAAAGGAGGGGGAAGAAAGATAAAAGTGAAAACTGCTAAGAGTAAAGTAACAGCAGTGCAAGACATTTTTTAAGAGATCGGTCTGATCAACAGATATGAAACCAAAGCAAATGTTGGTGAGATGAACCAAGAGCCAGGAAGCGAGTGAGAAATCTAGAGAGGAAAAAAACTCTTTCAGATAACAGAAGGAGTGACAGGCAGCAGAGAGGAAGCATGACTGCATTATCCAAACATGTCTGTACTGTGACTGTGGTCCGGCTGTGAGGGGTTCGCAGGCCGATCTGTCAGAAACACCGACACTGAGATTGGGAGCCCACTACCTGGGGGATGATAGCATTACTGCCCACAGAGCCTCAAAGGTTAAGGCGCAGACACGCCGTGATGTGGATGAGTGGCTCTCTTTAGCACGCTTGTCTTGTTTGATGCACTTCACTGGGCTCACATGTTACTGATTCCATTCTTTACTCGCATGTTTTAAACGCTTAAAGCACTTTCACAGGTTTTGATATTCTTTTGAAAATTCATGTGAACTCA
The DNA here is from genome assembly GCF_057382185.1 of Mchenga conophoros. NCBI lineage: Eukaryota > Metazoa > Chordata > Actinopteri > Cichliformes > Cichlidae > Mchenga > Mchenga conophoros. The sequence goes on along the minus strand of NC_140528.1, from coordinate 21,045,533 downwards.
AGCTGTCAGAATTGTAATGTAAGCTTTGATAATTGTCCACATTTGTCATCTTGACGATTATCCGTTTATTTTAATGAATACAGCAAACAGAAAAAAACGAACAAATCAACAAACGCGGCTCCTAATGAGACAAAACCTGATGATGCTGCAAAATGCAGTTAAGTGAGAGGAGGCTGTAAAATGGAATAACTGAAAAAGTGGCAGTGTACAGAGGTGGCGTCCTCACCCTCTGGGTAGCCGTAGAGGTTGTCAACAAAGCTGGAGATGGTGTAGTCGAACGCCGCAGCTGAGATGCCGTCGTTGTCCTCACTGTCGTCCACAAACTTCAGCCCCTCTCCCTGGTTCACTCCTATCAAGATGTCATAGTTTAGGAGCTCCCCCTGGTGGAGCAAATAAGGAAGAACATGCTGAGTGCTGGAACAGAGCCTGTGTGCATCACAAGTCTACAACAGGAAGTGCAGCTGAAGCACAGCTTTGTGAATTGGCAGCATTTCATTTCCCAGTAAACAAAATAAAGATTAGCTGTTGCCATGAAATTCCTACTATAAACTGTAAATACTCTTTGGGTCTTAAAGGTTGCTGACCCCTGCTTTAGATGAACAGAGTTTTTTAATTAAATACATAATCTTTAATAAATGTTCTCTTTTCTAAAAAGTAGGATAATTAAAAAAACTTTTATTATACCTCTATTGAGTAGAAAAAAAAACTCGTGTTTTCTGTTGTTTGTTATATAATATTAGGGATGTTTGTGACAATTAATTTCTTAATCGGCTGGACTAACCAATAGTCCACAACCAGGAAACACTGAAATTTTAAGTTAAGTTTGAAAACAGTTTAAAAAAAAAATACCCCATTCCAAAATGTCTTGTGACAATCTCATTGGCTTAGGGAGTGATGATGTCATAGATCTTAAGAATCTTAAGTCCTTTGATGTTTTTCCTTAAGTAGGGGTGAGAAACAGCAAGTTTTAGTTCGTTTCAGCAGCATCTGTGTTTGCAGCCTACAAAACGTTCACCACAAGCTCTTCAAAGTCATCGTATAGAAACTCCAACATGTTTCCAAGAAAAAAACAACCAATTCAAAAAGATTACGCCGCCTCTCCTTCCTGGCGTGGCCGGCCAATTTCCCCAAATGGCTCCTCATCCTTCCAAAGGGCGTTAGAGGAGAGTAGGAAGGAAAACTACCTTCTCCAGAAAAAAATGCAACAAATTGAAGAAGACAAACTTCAACTGGAGGACAAATGTAGACGAATGGAAGCCCAAAATAAAGAGCTGGAAGAAAGACAACAGCGCCAGCCGGACATAAACATTATTAATGAGGGCTGGGGAATCAAGTTTGCTCAGAGCCGAGAGCAGATTGTGCACCTCATTAAAGAAAACAGGCAAAAGAGTGCAGAACTAAAAGAAATGACCAACCAGCTCCAAGACAAGAAAACGATGACTGATAAGATACAACGGGATCTCCAATACATGGACCGAAAAAATCGGCTCCTCCAAAGACAGCTCCATGAAGCTGTGGAAGAAAAGAAAGAATTCCTCCAACAGAAGGAAGAGCAGGACAAAAAGCAACGAGACATGCAGCACGAACTGAAGAGCATGCAGGAAAAATACCGCATGCTGAAAGAAAGCCTGGATGAAACACTGCGCCAAAATAAAGACCTTCTTCAACAGAAAGAGCAACAGCAGGAAAGACTGAAAGAAGGAAAACGTATCGTCCAGGACTTTGAGTCTAAAAATCTAAAACTGCAAGAGTTTTGTAATCAGCTGGAGGACAAAGCAACTAAAGTGGAAGAAGAAAAGGACAAACTGGAGAAACGCTGCTCACAGATGCAGAGAAGGATCGATCAGATAGCGAGAAACAACTCCGAGCTCGTTAAGGGGATTTTGGTGGAATTCAATAACTTGAAGCGTGAAAACACTCAAATGCAGGCGCAAAAACAACAAGAAGACAAAATACATGAAGACCTGCAGCTCACGCTCCAAGATATCCAGAAAAGAAACGAGCAGTTAGAAGACAAGCACAAAGAGGTCCAACAGAGAAATGCAGACATGCACAAGGACAAGCTGATACAGGAGGCAACATCCAAACAACTCAAAGACAAGCTTGAAGAACAACAAGCAACATTGGAAGAGGTGGAACAAAGATGTGAGAAACTTGAAGAACAAAACGCAGAAACCATCGATGAGCTGAGAAATCTCATCCTGGAGAAAAAAGCGCTCGTGGAAAAGTGCATGAAAAAAAAGAAAAAATGGTTCCACTTGTTCCGGAGGAGAGACGCTACTGCTTCCTCACCTGATGTAGCCTCGTCTTGCTCCACCTCTGTTAACCCCCCCAACCAGTCCCGGCCGTTGACTGTCCCCTCCTGAGCCTGGTTCTGCCGGAGGTTCCTGCCCGTTTAAAGGCAGTTTTTCCTCCCCACTGTCGCCAACTGCTTGCTCAGAGGGGATGGTTGGGCTTTTCTCTCCTCTGCCTTGTTTCTTCATTTACTTGTTTAACTTTTTTCAACTTATCTAAATAATAAACCAATTAAATTTATCCTTTGAGTATTTTTCATCTCATCTTTACAGAATCTTTCCAAAACATTTTCAAACATTCAGATCTGTCTTTTATTTTCTTCTTGAAGCCTCATAAATGGTGAACTAAAAACCCGGAACATGGTTTGAAACATAGTTTCAGCTGAAACTGGCATAACATGCTGTGTGTGTGTGTGTGTGTGTGTGTGTGTGTGTGTGTGTGTGTGTGTGTGTGTGTGTGTGTGTGTGTGTGTGTGTGTGTGTGTGTCAGGATATCACTAGTTAGGTCATCATGTTTAGACTCATTCACTCCAAAATTATTTAGGCCAAATCTTTAAAACAGTGTCATTTCATACACATTTTCAATTCACTTCAATCGCACAAATGCAGAAATAATTATTTGCAGTATCGTATTTATTATGAGAATGTCATGCCTGATCATTTGTACCTACACCACCAAAAATGGGGGCAAAAGGGAGGAGATCATGTTTAATCGGTTATAAGAAAAGGTCAGAAATATAAGTGCTGACATGAGCAGTGTCCACAGAAACCTCTGACTCTCAGCTCAAAGCTCATATAAACCATTTCTACAACCAGCAAACAAACAAAGACACCGAACAGTTAAAAGAGCAGTGACGTCACCACGAATCTGTGGTCAGGTAATATCCATGTTTTGATTGATGATTTTCTGGAGTTAAATGTGAAAATACTTTTTAATTTATTTAAAAGTATTTAATAGCATATAACACCCAAAACATGCTGGGTGTGGAAATAAGAAAATCAAAATTTCCTCTGTTTGAGTCACAGTAACTTTGACATAGTAACATTTGCAGTAAGTCCTAAATGTTCACCTTTAAAATCCCTCCCTCTGTTCATTTTGCCCACATCATGTTTCAGTGGTTGGCCTCAGGTTCTTCAGCTTCCTGACAGTCTGAAGTCAGCTGACAGAGTTTCACCTGCTAAATACACAGAAAATCTTGTTAAAGCCGCACAGTTTGCCCAACAGTAATATTCCCATTAAGCCCTTTCTAAACACTTTATAACAATGTGTCATCACTAAATTATAAACTTCTTCTCCAAATCTGCACGACTGCACTTAGTCACAGACTTTATTTAATTGTCCTGCGGCTGCTATCATATATTTTACCAAACAGTTCTTCTCACACAGTCACAGATATATTTCTCTCAATGCAAACTTCACTCATGTCTCAGACAGGAAACTTGAGTTTTTCTTTTTTTTCTGTCCCCACTCATTCAACTAATTTGCATATTGAGTCACATCTCGAGAAGTTGCCCTGACAACAGAAATGCATATTCAAAACATTGCTGCATAATTCAATTATTATTCTTTTATTTTTATTTCTACAGTCGTCACTTCTTTTGCTCAATCAGCTGGAAACCACTTCTAATTCACTATTTTAAACCTGCTTTAAGCTTCTAATCCCTGGTTGGTCCTCCCAGTCACTTTTTCCTTGTCACAAAAGTCGCTCTATTGTCCTGCAACTTCCTGAGTTATTCCTCAGCTTCAGCCTTTAAGTGTGTTAAATCTACACCATTCAGCATTTATGTCATGTATTCACATTCATGAGTGTAAGCATGTCTTCATTGCGTGTATGTTGTGTGTTCATATTAATATTGAGTGTAAGCTGGTCTTCGTTGCCTCGATGTGTTTTTATAATCAGATTTAATTCCTGCATCTTTGCGCTGAACTGTGGATTCAAACTGTCTCACTTCTGATTCTCTCCAAAAACAATTTCACATGTGACAATTTCTACATGTGTGTTTTCTATTTTTCTATTCATTTATGTATTATTAGTTCATTTATTTCTTTATCTCTCTCTCTCTCTTACTTTTTTTATTTACCTTTCTGTTGCGATGCTCTGGATGTTTCTAAACCCCACAAATGCAGTCTCACTGTTCAACCCAATTTTCCTATGCTGGCATCCTGGCAGCTGCACGCTTGACTTTTCTCAGTTCATGGGCAGTTATTTTGCGCCTTGGTTTTTCCACACGCTTCTTGTGACCCTGTTGACTATTTTGAATGAAACGCTTGATTGTTCGATGATCACGCTTCAGAAGCTTTGCAATTTTGAGACTGCTGCATCCCTCTGCAAGATATCTCACTATTTTTGACTTTTCTGAGCCTGTCAAGTCCTTCTTTTGACCCATTTTGCCAAAGGAAAGGACGTTGCCTAATAATTATGCACACCTGATATAGGGTGTTGATGTCATTAGACCACACCCCTTCTCATTACAGAGATGCACATCACCTAATATGCTTAATTGGTAGTAGGCTTTCGAGCCTATACAGCTTGGAGTAAGACAACATGCATGAAGAGGATGATGTGGACAAAATACTCATTTGCCTAATAATTCTGCTCTCCCTGTAGACTTTTGTCTTATCGCCTTAACCTCCATGGTCTCAAATTCTTTAAGGATATAATTTCTTTTAACCGGATTAGGGCAAATTTCATTTATCAAAATATTCCTGATCACTTTGTTTGTAAACCTGCTGTCACCAAATTCAACTCCAGCTATGCAGAGCTGCCTCAGTCCAGGAGAAATTTTAGAGTGCACAATATCTTCTTTTATCATTGATCTCAAAGGGACTGGGATGGCTTTCACTGGGGATTTATATCTCTTAGCAGTACATCTTACATCAAATTTCTCACAAAACGTCTCATGTTTTAGTAAGACCCCATTATCATCCATAAAATGAGCTACAGCCCAAATCCCTTTAGATCTCCATTCATCCACGTACACAGATTTCCTACACAAACGGATATACCTGTTGTTCCATATAGGGGTGTTGTGAGGAGTAAAGCTATGTTTATAGATTAATTTCCAGTAGAGACGGACCTGCTGATGGAAAGCTGAGAGTTTAACAGGTAACGAACTGCAATCAAAGTCACAACGTAACAAAAAGTCTATTCCACCCATTTTGCCAAAAATCACATTGGGAATAATGTTCCAAAAGGAATTTTTGTTCCTAATGAAAGATCTTAACCATTTCAATTTTAGTACACCATTCATAACATCAAAGTCAGTGGCATTAGCCCCACCCTCTTCATAATTCTTAATCACATCATTTTTCTTTATATAATGACATTTGTTCCTCCATATGAACCGAAAATTAAGAGTATTTATAGATTTAATTAGTTTTGGAGGTATGGGCAGAGAAAAGGCTGGATAGATGAGTCTGGACAGACTGTCCATGTTGGTTAGCAAGATTCTCCCAAACAGAGTTATGTCCCTTTGCAGCCACATGTTTAAAATTGACTTACACTTTTCTATATTGGTACAGATATTCTTATTTTCTGTTGATGTCTTATCCTTGCAAATTACAATGCCCAGATACTTCACCTCTTTTTTGATCTGCATATTATTTATTGCTTGCAGGGGACACTCATGCAGAGCTAGAATTTTGCATTTATTAATATTCAGCTGTAGGCCAGAAGCTTTGGAGAAATGGTTGATCGCCTGCAAGGCTAAAGGAATCTGGTCCTCATTTTTTAGAAACAGGGTGGTATCATCTGCCAGCTGACTGATTATTATCTGTTCACCCATCACAGTTAACCCCTTAATGTGACTGTTTTTAATCAAAATAATTCCTCTGACACAGAAGACCTACATTCCTGGTTTAATTCTTGCTGTCAAAAAATCATGGACTCTGTGGCTCCTTTAAAAACCAGGCAGCTTAAGGCTAAACCTGAGCCTTGGTTTAATGAGAGCAGTCGTGCTGTTAAGAGGGAATGTCGTCGAGCAGAACGGAGGTGGAAAAAGGATAAACTGCATGTATCATTTCAAATTCTCAAAGACTGCTGGCATCGCTACCAGAACACTGTTAAAGAGGCAAAAAGGGAATATTTTGCAAATATTATTTCTTCCAACTGTCATAACCCACGTGTGTTATTTAGGACCATTGACACTGTTCTTAATACTCCTTTGAATGTCTGTTTGGAAGTTTCTCCTGAGATTTGCAATGATTTTCTGAACTTTTTTATTGAAAAGGTTGTCACCATCAGGGCTCTTATCACAGCTCCTGACTCTGACCCCTCTGTCTCTGTCCCTTGCGCTGCTGTTTTCACTCAGTTTGAGCTTGTGACGCTCTCCTCTTTAGAGGATGTGGTTCGCCATATTAAGCCCACAGGTTCCCCACGGGATCCTGTCCCTCCACAATTCTTTAAAGAAATTTTTCCTAGTATACAACAGTATGTCCTTGACATTATTAACAGCAGTCTGTCTTCTGGTGTGGTTCCTGCAAATTTCAAACATGCAGTAGTACAGCCACTGCTTAAGAAACCTGGCCTTGATCACACAGTTTTAGCGAACTATAGGCCTATTTCCAAGCTGCCTTTAGTCTCCAAGGTTTTAGAGAAAATTGTTTTTAGTCAACTGAAAGATTTTCTAGATGAAAATGGAATCTTTGAGGTTTTTCAGTCAGGTTTTAAAACCCTTCACAGCACAGAATCTGCATTACTAAGGGTTTTTAATGACATCCTTCTGGCATGTGATTCTGGTAACCATGTTGTTCTTGTCTTGCTTGACCTAACTGCTGCCTTTGACACAGTAGACCACAATATTTTAATTTCTCGATTACATGATGTAGTGGGTATTGGTGGCACTGCACTCAATTGGTTTAGGTCTTATTTGTCAGATAGAACTTTCTCTGTCAGCCTTCTCGGTTACGAATCGTCTTCTGCTCCTCTGTCATGTGGTGTCCCACAGGGCTCAATTTTAGGGCCACTGCTCTTTTCTCTGTATCTACTGCCTCTGGGTTCTATCCTTAGAAGGCATGGGATCTCATTTCACTGTTATGCCGATGACTGCCAAATTTATTTGACACTAAAACGCAAGGATGCCATCTCCATAAAACCTCTCTTGACATGTCTAGATGACATTAAAGCTTGGTTGGCTCGAAACTTTTTAAATTTTAATAAAAAGAAAACAGAAGTGTTGGTGTTTGGACCCAGTGGTCCCTGTGAGTCCTCCTCTGTTGTTTTAGGATCCCTGGAAGTCTATTTTAAATCTGTTGTTACTGACCTTGGTTTTAAGTTGGACAGTGATTTTAAATTGGACAACCAAATCAGAGCAGTGGTGAAGTCCAGTTTTTATCATTTAAGGCGACTGGCAAGACTAAAATCTTTTCTTTCGAGGCAGCACCTTGAAACAGTGATCCATGCTTTTATTTCTTCCCGCCTGGACTACTGTAACTCACTTTATGTGGGGGTCAGTCAGTCATTGCTCTCACGTCTGCAGCTGGTTCAAAATGCGGCTGCACGACTCCTAACAGGAACTCGAAAAAGAGAGCGTATAACCCCCGTGCTGGCCTCTGCACTGGCTGCCTGTGTCTTTTAGAGTTAATTTTAAAATTCTTATGTTTGTTTTTAAATGTCTACACAGTCTTGCCCCGCCTTACCTCTCTGAGCTTCTTCATCCCCACATACCCTGTCTGAAGGAAATTGCCGTCCCGGGTTTCCTCCGTGGCGTGAGCGATAAGCAGAGTTCTGTCCTTTCCTTCTAAGATTCCTAATTATTTAAAGTAACACTCAGGTATGCCGTTCAGCTGGGTTAGTTACAGCGCCGGGAGCAGCTTGGGAGAACAAGGAAACACAGACTGCTTCAGGTTGCCTTCCCAAATCAACTCAAAGGTTTATTTGATACACAGCAGTTTATATAGAGGAAAAAAGGTTCGTGTGTCAGCTTTCCCAGTTCAAACCGGTACAGACTAAATAAGGAAACGTCTTCCTGCCTTCTGAGCAAAGTATCCCTTGTGTAGTTTATCAGTTCAGCTATAATTTATGATCATCCCAGCAAAATACACTCCTAGACATAAAATACAGAGTTCTTTCATTAGTGAATTCTGAAACAAACCACCTAGCCTTTAACGAGCCTTTTCCAGGAGATAAAGAAAAAGGGAGGATGGGAGTAAGGAAGTGGTCTCATCTCTGTGGTGTTTTCGACCTTGGGGGACCAGCTTGTGAGTCTTACACCTTAATTCTTGGGTCACAGAGAAAGAGAAAAACAACTAGTAGATGGGCCTTATTGAGTAACAGTTTTCCTGTATAAAACAATCTCCTGTAAATGCTAACCGTGGTATCAAAATATCACAACAGTTCTCTCCTTTTATCATGAAATGATAACATAGTATAAAGACAGAATGTAATAACATAATATAAAGACAAATCATAAATGTGAAACAAATCATAAATGTAACTAGTCCTTTGAGGAAGCTTAACATCAAAATTTTAAAAAGAAGAAAAGAAAGAGAAGAAAACGTCATTCTTTTCTTAGACAATCGAGTAATTTACAATCTAATGCTCAATACATACATCAGGATCATCATTGATGACATCTGACACATAATCTGGGTCAATTTGTGCCAATTGCAAATACATTGAAGTAGCTGTACTAGTAGCTATACGGGTTATCATTGAACGTACACAGGGTACCACACAACAGACAATAATCATCAAAAACATGCTGCAACGGTTACAAAGGCTACAATTAGTTCCTTCCATCTTCCAAACGTGTCCTGTAGCCACTTATGTAGCCACTGACCATGGCCTGTATTGGCAATTAGTTCTATCTTCAATGCTTCAAGTTTATTCATAGCTTGTGTGAATGAACCGTTAGGGGCGGTGTTATTGGGAATGAAAGTACAGCATATATCAACGGTTACTAGACCACAGGTACCGGTCCAATTAACAGGTAAAGCTAATCTAAGAGTATTATTGCACATCCAATAAGCATGTGGGATTGCTCTAGTTAGGCGCGTGACCATGTGTGATTTAACTAACTCCCCCCAGTCAGTATCATTTAAGACACCCTCTGGGGGAACAATGATCAATTCTCTGCTCGAACTTGAACTGTGTGTGTGTTCCTCCAGATATGATACAACTTCAGCCACAGAGACAGCTAGCCATGTCTCATTACAGCGTGCACCTGGGGAGTCAGAGAAGAATGTATAGTTATCCTTTGTATAATCTATGTGTGTGTCTGGGCCAGTTAACTTTAGTCTGCGCAGACATATCATACTAGTATTAAAATGGAGAGGGATCTGTCCTAAGGGCAGTGAGGGCTTTAACCTATTCTTAGGGCGTTTCATTGGGGCGCAGGTCCCTGCGGTGTCATTAGATAACTTCAATAATTTGCCTAATGGAGTCTCAGGGTTAGTTGGTGTGTGTGTGTGTCTAAGTAGGCAGTCGAGAGGGCTCAGAGTCAACTGTAAAGTGTCTTTAAAGAGAGCATTATCTCCGCCGATTTTCTCTAGTCCCTCAGTGAGGGGGAAACCGGATGTGGGGTATCCTACTATTACCTGTTCTGGATTAGCCTTTGAACAGACATAACAGTTACTGTTTCCTAAATCACGAGCGGCTGTTCTGGCATTTTCATACCAGGCGTTAGCTCCTGTTCTAGAGGGTGCATAAAATGGTTTATTAGTGGCGTCTATGTTGCTATTTACTGATTTTAGGGAACGTGAGGAGTGCATTAAGTAGGTGTCTTGCAAAATGGAGCATGAGGTATAGTCAGCAAAATATGACCTGCAGAAATGTGAACATGGTTGCAGTTTACAATACAAAATAGCAAAGAGAAATCCTAAGGTTAATGCGATAGATATGATAAATAACCTAAATATATAAGAAAGTATATAAGAAAAACAGTTCTTCAGTTGTCTCCTGGCCTGGTCCCAGGTTCGAGAGACACAGAATAAGCGTCGTATGATGACAATGGGCATTTCATTTTCTCCATGATCAGGATGGAATGAGTCTAGCTTTATCAGGTTAGACATCATGTGGTACTTTTGGCTTTCTGTTCCTGCTGGATGTTTGAGTACCTTGTTGTTGTTCTTTCAGACGTTGTGTGTTAATCAGTGATTGCGTGTGTGTATGTACATTGGATCCGGGCGCTGGCTCGCCTGAGATGTCATCTACCCGTGTGTGTTTATTTGCTCTAGTTCCGGGCGCTGGCTCGCCGGAGATGTCGTCTGCTTGATCCGACGCCTGAGATGGTCCGATTGGGCTGGTCTTAACCCTGCTGGCATGAATCCACTGAGGTTGTCCGTCTGTGAGGATGCTGGTTCTTCGTCACTGCCAGTACAGTCTGGGGCTGGAACACGCGCGGCCTCCCAGAGTGTCCTTGGTTTTAGTGGCTTCTCCAACATGCATCTCCTTGTCTCCACTGGTGGAACTGTGGAGGGGAAAAGCTGAGAGAGACAAACTTTCTGATAGTTATTATTCAGTTTTTCTACCAGGTTGTGAACATCAGTGGACAATGCAATATACATCACCTTCTACTAGCGGTGCCCCTCTGGAAGCTGACCATGGTGTTGGAAATAGTCTTATTTCAAATGGAAATAATTTGGTTACTGCAGATTGAGTCATTCTAATCTCACACAGGACTTGAGTAAGTAATTTGACCCAGGTCATTAAAGTTTTAGCACACTTTTGAATTACTTCTAATGTGAATGAAGATCCTCTATCACTGTTAATCTGGTGAGGTATTCCGAATCTGGGTATTATTTCATTGCTCAACTTTTGACAGACTACTTCTGCAGTTTCTTTTGAGGTTGGATAAGCTTCTACTCATTTACTAAATTGATCCACTATTACCAGTAAGTACTTGATGCTTCCTTGCGCTGGCATATGTGTAAAATCAATTTGTAATGTATGAAATGGAAAATCTGGTTGTGGTAAATGCTGATGTTTCGCTTTTGAGCTACCTACATTAGTTCGTGCACATGTTAGACAGGTTGCTAATATGCTTTTTACTGCATGTGATGTTTTCTCAATTACAAATCTTGATTTTATTGCCCCTATTACCCCTCTTTGTCCGACATGACTCACACAGTGAAAATGTCGGGCAAGGACTGGCATCAGGGAATATGGGAGGGCAATCAAACCCTTAAGATTTTGTATAGGCCATCTCTGTCATCTAAGGTACAGTCATTATTCTATGCAGAGGCTTGCTCTTGTATGAATTTTAAATCAACATTTGTGTCTAAATAGTCTGGGAGTGTAACAAGTGGCAGCTGTAGGGGCACAGATAATACTTCCTGCGGCGGTGGGAGCTGTGATGCAGCTGCAGCCTTGGCTGTCACGTCTGCTAAAGCATTACCTGTTGCTTCGTCTGTGTCAGCTGTACTGTGTCCTTTCGTTTTTACAACTGCAACGGCCGATGGCAGCTGTATAGCCTGAAAAAGTCTTTGAACAAAATCAGAATTTAGCAATTTATTTTCCATCAGCAGATCTAAATCATCTCTGTCTCCACAATGTGCCAAAGTCATGCACAACGCCAAATGCATAGCGGCTGTCTGCGTAAATTGTCACATGCTTATCCAAATGTAGCTCACAGGCGCGTATTAAAGCCATGAGCTCTGCTTTTTGTGCTGAGTGAAATGGTAATGAGTGAGCCTCTAGTATGATGTCAGGCAATGTCACCACTGAATAGCCACAAAGAAATGAGTTGTCACTCGGCCTTGAACAGGACCCGTCCACATAAACCGTGGCTGAGTCTGGGATAGGTGTTTGCTCTAAATCTGGACGTGGTGCCGTGGATTCCTGTATACGTGTCATGCAGTCATGATCATCAAGCCTGTCTGAGCCATCCTGTCGGTCAGAAGAACACAGCATAGGATCAATAAATGTGAGATTTGCATATGTTGTTTAGTTATGTTTGCTAGAATGGTCGTGACCTGGTGATTGGTGTGTAGAATAGTGTCATGTGAGAGTGTAAGCTTCTCGCAGTCCCTTATCATGATAGAGCAAGCTGCTACTGCCCTCAGGCAGGCCGGCATTCCTGAACAATTCAGGCAGCACCTTTGAGTGGCGGAGGTCAGCACTCCCTGTAATGCATTGAAAGAGGAAGTCATTTCTGTGGACCACAGTATTCGAGGAGGCTTGTCTTTTTTACAACAGTCACGCAGAATGTGGTCATGAAAAGAACAGTCTGGTATCCACTGTCTGCAATAGTTCACCATGCCCAGGAAGGACAACATTTCCTTCTGTGTAGTGGGACGAGGGACAGAGGTCACAGCTTTGACCCTGTCTGCAGTCATGGAACGTTTTCCGTGAGACAGTGTGAATCCCAAATATTGAACAGAAGTCTGACAGTACTGCATTTTCTTTGCATATGCTTTGTGGCCAGTCTTTTGGAGGTGCTGGAGAAGCATGTGTGTAGCAGTTTGACATAGTTTTTCACTTTCAGCACAGAGGAGGAGGTCATCCACATGTGGATCAGGGTGCAGCCCTGGATGAGTGAAGCACCATTGAGAAAGCAGCAGAGCTGTCTATCATGCCTTGGGGCAAACGAGTCCAAGTGTACTGCTTATTTCTATGTGTGAATGCAAATAACGGCTGTGTGTCTTCATGCACAGGTACTGAGAAAAAGGAGCGGAGCATAAATCCACCACGGTAAAATGTGTATGCAATGCATGTCAATATGCTGTGAACATCTGAAACGAGAGGTGGCAGAGGAATGTTGACTGCATTAATTTGCCTTAAGTCTTGTATGAAACGCCATACGCCAGGTTTGTTAGGCTTTGGCACAGGATTGACAGGAGTGTGGGCTTTATTACTCCTGTAGTCAATAAATCTCCTATGATGACATCTAGAGCTGCGGCTTTTTCCGTGGAAAGGGGACATTGCTTGACATATACTGGCTTGTTGTTTTTTAGCTGTGCGTGATAAGGTATGCAGTCAATAAATCCTATATCATTCTCACTTTTAGACCATAATGTCATATTCTGGTATTCAGCTGGCAATGTAACTGCAGAAATAGTACAGTGGATAGGGTAGGTTAGATCTATGTGACGACATATTTCGTAACCTATGTCTGAGTTATGTAACAAAATCACTGTTTGACCTTCACTTGTGTGAGCAGTTATCATGTTGTTGAACAGTGTGAGAGAAACAAAAGTGTGGCTCCCAGTCATGGGATTACCTGTTAGTGGCGTCTGTACACGTTTTTTTTTTGGCACAGTGTGTGACATAGAGTACCGGACAAAAGGATGTTGAGTTCATTCTCTGCTGAGGGTCCAGCTGACACAGAGGATGTTCCTTCTCCATCATGTCGGTACATAGGGCAGAGAAAACATAAGCTGTTATCAGTGTCAGCAAACATTTCACCCTTTATGTTAAATGAAATACACAAATTCATTTTTGCTTTGGGTGTCTGCGGCTGCTGGAAAACTGAGCTAAATTTGCACCTGTGGGGCCATTATTGCATGCTTCCCTTTGTTGCCAGTTACCTTGTCTGGAAGAGCTCCGCTGACGCCTAGTGGCAGGAACTTGTACTGCGTTCTGTGGTCGAGGCGCGTGTGCCCTGTTGGTGGCTGCAAAGCGACATTCTCTGGACCAGTGTCCTACCATTCCACAGCAAAAACACACATCTCTACTTTTATCTTTCCGTCCTCTGAAACTTCCTTGCTGTGCTGGAGCGGGTAATCCTGCATACATTAGTTTCTCACTTTCCTCTGAGCCTTCTACATCAAAATTCAACTTTATCTTAACACTTTTAGCTTTCGTGGTAGTATCTGCACTGGCCTTCAGTTTTACTGACCTGTTTTCTGGCGATAATCGTTCGGGATAGGGCTCCGGAAATAAATTAGAATGCATTGTACTTACAGTCCGTAAGTTGTAAACAAAGTCAGTCACATAAGCACTTCCGCATGTTCTGGATACGTGATCATGGACGTCTTCACCGATTCGCGGACGTAGGTTACACGTAACCGGAAATGGGAGTTGTACTGAGCCGTTATTTGAGACTTTATTTTGTATTTTATTAATTTTTGGTTTTACAGGTACTTTAGATTTTTTATCGGACCTGTCTGTGGTCTTTGAATTATTCTGACCCATGTTCAGTGATTTCCAGAGGGGTTTACACGCTAGGAGGATTTAGGTTAGTATTTTCGCTGCGGCACAGCTGAGGTCACTTTAAATTTATTGCTAGCAATTTTTGTTTGGGTGAGCAACTCTCACTTAACGAGCAACTTCTCGCTTAACAACAGGCAACTCCCTGTGTCTTTCTGCTTTTAATTTACTGCTTTTAACCCTTGAGACCCGTGTTTTTTCTTTTTTTCTTTTTTTTTTTTTTTAAAGAAAAATTAAACAATTAATTATTATTATTATTATTATTTTTTACGTATAAATGTGTTGTGTCTTTCCACTTGATTATAACTGATTTATTTATAACATTTTATATAAAAGAAAAACGAGAAGCACATTAATTCATAGTAATTTAACATAAAATTGTTTGATAGTGTTAATTTGGAAAGCCACAACTCTAGCGGGTCCACCAACACCACACAAGGGTTAATTTACTTTATTCGGGGACTGAGGAAGTCGTCAGTGTATCTCTCTGGATCACTAAGTGAAACTTCGTCAGCATATCCCGTTTTTTTTATGGATCGATCACTGAGAGAGGTATAATACGGTCTTTATATAAATATGAAAGACGTGTATTTACCTTCTGTCAGCCATCCCACTTCTGACACCAAAATTGAAGGAAATTGCCGTCCCGGGTTTCCTCCGTGGCGTGAGCGATAAGCAGAGTTCTGTCCTTTCCTTCTAAGATTCCTAATTATTTAAAGTAACACTCAGGTATGCCGTTCAGCTGGGTTAGTTACAGCGCCGGGAGCAGCTTGGGAGAACAAGGAAACACAGACTGCTTCAGGTTGCCTTCCCAAATCAACTCAAAGGTTTATTTGATACACAGCAGTTTATATAGAGGAAAAAAGGTTCGTGTGTCAGCTTTCCCAGTTCAAACCGGTACAGACTAAATAAGGAAACGTCTTCCTGCCTTCTGAGCAAAGTATCCCTTGTGTAGTTTATCAGTTCAGCTATAATTTATGATCATCCCAGCAAAATACACTCCTAGACATAAAATACAGAGTTCTTTCATTAGTGAATTCTGAAACAAACCACCTAGCCTTTAACGAGCCTTTTCCAGGAGATAAAGAAAAAGGGAGGATGGGAGTAAGGAAGTGGTCTCATCTCTGTGGTGTTTTCGACCTTGGGGGACCAGCTTGTGAGTCTTACACCTTAATTCTTGGGTCACAGAGAAAGAGAAAAACAACTAGTAGATGGGCCTTATTGAGTAACAGTTTTCCTGTATAAAACAATCTCCTGTAAATGCTAACCGTGGTATCAAAATATCACAACACTGTCGGTCTCTCAGGTCAGCTGACCAGCTGCTCCTGGAGGTACCGAGATCCAGGAGGAAGCTCAGAGGGGACAGGGCCTTCTCTATTGTGGCTCCAAAATTATGGAATAATTTGCCCATGCATGTTAGAGAGGCCCCTTCACTGTCCACTTTTAAATCACGTCTTAAAACCCACTTTTATTCCTTGGCTTTTAACCTCAGTGAGACTTAGTTTCTTTTTTAATGCAGTAGTTATTTAATTAATGATTTCACTCTTCTTTTATTTGTTTTTTATTTATATCTCATGTAATTTTATTTTACAGTTCCAATGTACAGCACTTTGTGTCAGCTGTGGTTGTTTTAAAGTGCTTTATAAATAAAGTTGATGATGATGATGATGATGAAAATAGACAACAGCTCAGCAACCATGATGAACAGAAGTGGTGAGCTGCTACATCCCTGCCTTATCCCTCTATTAACCTCAAACCTTGAACATGTACCATGTTCTAGCAAAACAGAGCTGTTAATGTCATTATATAGCATCTCTATAACATTGATAAATTCCTCTCCAAAACCAAAAGACTGCAGAGTTTTTAATATGAACGTATGTTCAACTGAGTCAAATGCTTTGTAAAAATCCAAGAACAGGATGTACCCTCTCTCTTGGATTAATTCACTGTATTCAAGGAGATCCAAAACCAGCCTAATATTGTTATGAATTAGTCTTCCTTTCAAAAAACCTGATTGTGTTTCACTGATAATGTTTGAGATGCCTTTCTTTAGCCTCTCAGCTACAGCTCCAGACAGGATCTTATAGTCAGTGTTTAGTAAGGTGATGGGTCTTAAATTGTCTAAAATTCTTTTATCCTTACCCGATTTAGGGATCAGGGTTATCAGCCCTTGTTTCATGCTCGGCATCACTTCTTTTTTCTCTATCGATTCCTTTAATGCATCAAACAATAAAGTTCTTAGGTCCTTCCAGAAGAATTGATAAAAATTAGTAGTGAGTCCATCTGTCCCTGGGGACTTGTTTAATGCCATTTTCATGACCACCAAATCCAGTTCCTCAATTTTAAGCTCTGAATCACACAGATCTTTGAACGGCTTGTCAATACATGGGATGAGATTATGAATCTTATCAAAGAAACTATCAGAATCAGCTGCTGAATATTCTGAGGAGTACAATTTGGAATAAAAAGTGAAGACTTCTTTTCAATCTTTCTGAAATCTTTACATTCAGTCCCATTTATCAACAAGCTTGAGATTAGATTTCTCTGCTGTCTGCACTTTTCCAGCTTACTAAAATATGATGAGTTCTTTTCACCTGCCTCAATCCACTTGGCTCTCGATCTTATAAAGGCACCCTGGGCTTTCTCTAGGTAAAGATCGTCTAATTTAGTTTGTAACTCCATCAATTTATTCTTTTCTTGCACGTTTAGTTTTTCTTTACTACAGCACTGAGTTATTTCACGAAGTAAATTACTTTCATATTCCCGTTTTTTCTTTGCAGAATTTTATAGTGAATTCTCTGATTTTGAATTTAATAAGTTCCCATTTCTGTATATTACCCACTACTGAGTCATCATTTTTTATATCTGTAATGTTATGTCTAATTTTATCACAATACTTGTCCTTATTTAAAAGGCTGGCATTAAATTTCCAATATCCCCTGCTACTACGTTTCATCCTTGTTGGTTCTAAGACAAGATCAATGAAACAGTGATCAGATAGGGGTGCTTTGGAGATTTTAGATGGTGAAGTACACCTCAAAATGTCATCGCTCACTAACCAATAATCAATTCTTGACCTGCTTTCTCCATTAGGTTTAAACCATGAATAATTCTTAACTCCAGGATTCAAACTTCTCCAAATGTCTGTAAAATTATTATCACTAGAAAAGTTCTCAATAATGTTATTCTGTTGCCTCCTTCCTAAGCGAGGAGGCCATCTGTCCATCCATTCATCTGAGGTCATGTTCCAGTCTCCTCCTATTAGGATGTAATCTGTGGGGTACATAACTTTAAACTCTGAAATAACATTTGTTAGATTTTCCAATAGATGTTTATTTTGACCTTCGTTATTATGTCCATAAAGATTTGTAACAATTAGAAATATACCTTCGCTCTTCAAGCTGCAGTTGACCAATGACCCTCACTATCAGCTTTATATGTTATAATCTCCCCTGGGAACTTATTAAAACAAATCGCCACACCTCCAGATCTGTTAGATCCACGACTGAAAAGAATCTTGTCTCCCCACTGATTAGCCCAAAAGGTAACATCGGCATCCACAGAGTGAGTCTCTTGTAAAAACAGACAGTGACATTTTTGCCCCTTGCAAAATAAAAAAAGTGCCTTTCTCTTAACAATTTCCTTCAAACCCCGAACGTTTAATGAACCAAAAGAAATTTTTGAGTGAACCATAATAAGAGTATGCTAAGAAAATAACTTTTTTTTAAAAAAGAAAAGAAAAATATATAAACATGAGTTTAAATTGTAACACTTGTCACCAACTCAGTGACTAATAACCTTTAACTTTAAGTAGAACTCTTTTGTCCCATTAATAATATTCCACTGTATACAGTCTTACATCAAGTCTTTCATTCAACGTCGATGATCCTCCGTCCTTCGATGTATCCATGAGGACCCCGGAAAAAGGCCCGTTTCCCAGCCCGTCTGGCTTGTTCAATTTGCGGCCACAGCCGCCTCCTCTCTTCCCAGTCCTCCCGCGGCAGTACCTCAGCGAAGTGGAAACCGCCGTTCTTACAGACAGCCGAATCTTTGGTGCGACGCCAAATCTCCTCTTTCACGTGTCTCAGAGCAAACAGAATGATGATATGTCGGACCTTGTTCTCAATCTTCTTCCCAACTCTATGCACCACATCTACAGATTCTTCAAGCTTTGATATCATATCAGGTGCGATCTTGCCAAGAATTCCAATAACCAGCGATCTGACACCTTCATCTCTTTTGTCTTCTAATCCTTTAATCCGGAGGCACCACCTCATTTTGTACCTTTCTTGCTCTCACACTCTCTCCTTGAGATCGTAGTTATCTTTGGTCAACTGCTCGTTTCGTCTCTCCAACTCTTTAACCTTTTGTTTACATTCTTTCACCTCCTCCGAGTTGAACTGAACCGCTTTGGCTAGGCTGGCTAGCATCGTACTAGCTTGCTTGCATTGCACACTCAGGTCAGCTAGCTGCTCGTCCACTCTTTTTTCAAGGTTTTTTCTACGTAGTCATGATCCGTTCCTTCTCTGCTGTCTTCCTTTCCATCACATGGCGATGTTGTTTCTTGTTTTTTGAGGTCGAGTTTGAATTTAGCAGGTTTAACTATACTTGGGGCAGTCATTTTACTACTTTCGAGTGGAAACAATAACGAACACAAAGTAAATTCTGGGACAAGTTCAACGAGCTCCTAATTCGTGCGACTGCTCAACTCGCCATCTTGCGCCACCGTCTCACTACTAGATGAACTTGTGACACACATCTGCAGCAGAGGCTGAGTGGCTGCTCTCACACCTGGAGCATCCAAATCGACCCACAAACACGCTGAAAGATGCAATGCCATCAATGTGGATTGTCAAGACTGAGAGACCTCTTCCCTCTGACCCCTCCCCAAACCCTCAAACCCTCCTACCCACCTCGACATACAAACTCTGTGTGGCTTCACGTGTTCTGTTGATGTTTACATGATCGAAATAACTTGAACACAAACACAAACAAACAAAGAGGAAGACCGCACCGGAAGGAAACAACTACAAGTCCCAGCATCCTCTGTGTTTAGGGAGCAGCAGTGAAAGTGAAAGCAGGAGGAGGAAGGTGGAGCTGAGGCAGGTGAGTGTTAACATGAATATGTTTCTTCTTATGACATAAAATAATTCCACGCTGTTCGTGTCTGTGGGTGAAATGTGAGGCCGGTCGGCTCCTCTGAGCGCTGGTTTCCTGTAAGTAGAGAGGAAGTGAGTTTAGCTGAGCCTCCGTTTAGTGTGAGAGAGCAGGAGGAGAGTGAGAGCTGTGCTGAGGCAGGGTGAGTGTTAACACCGCTCTGACATTACTGTGTCTCTGTGGCGGGAACAACAGGCTCCGTCAGTGGAGGCAAAAATAATCAGACTTTGGTTTTTCAAAGGAAACAACTTTATGTCGGAAGTTCCCGCACGCTCATTGGATAACGAGGTGTCAATCTCGAGCTATTAGCCAATGAGCGTGCGGATTCACAGAAAGACCCGCCTTTATCACGGGACTTTAAAAACTACAATGGCGACAGAAACTCCGTGAGTGGAGTTCAGGGTGACGTTATGAAACTGTGACGTTTGAGCCACTTCCCGTTGATCGTGAAACTGATGGTTTCTGGTGTTTGGGTCTGTTTTTCTGTATTTATGCAGATAAAGTGTAAACTCAGATGAATTATACCATCAAATGTTAAAGGAAAATATCAGGATGAGTGTCTGTGAGCTGAGAAGGACGTGAAGCGAGCAGTTTATCCCAGAGCTGAAGCTGCTCTGTGTGCAGAGATGAGCTCAGATTCCTGCTGTGATTGATCAACAGTCACAGAAATGTAGACTTGTAGTTATTACTGCAGTATGGTCACAGCAGATACTGATAAACATGTATTATGAGGATGGATGATCAAGTTTCTCACTCTCTCCTTTAAATCTCAGTTTTTTCTTCTTCACAGTTTATCTGTTAATTTATTAATGAATAACACTGAAAGAGTTTCTGTTATATTTCCCCTTGAACATCAGCTTATTAGGGCGGCATTAGGAAATAGCCCCCCTCCAAAGAATGAATAAATGAATGATGATAATAATAAAATGATTCAAAAGCAGAGCTCAGAGTGGTAGAATGGTCAAACATGGATCCACGGGTGGTTCAACTGCATTTGGTGACGTGACCAAAGCAAATCTTTCAAATAATCCCACCATCAACGGGATGTTGTCTCCTTTACTACGGTTACTTTACTTGGTCACCGTGTGAATTTCTTTGAAATGAACCAAATTCTTTTATTTGTCGGTTGTTGCATATTTAACCTCTACAGTCAGGAAAGGAGGAGATGAGGCCTCAACAATGTTGGGTTGTAGCTGTGGTTCAGGTTAGAGTGAGTGTCCATGGAATAAATGTAAGTCAGTGAACTGGAAACATGACTGTGTTCAAACTTTGTTTTCCTTTTTATAATGAGTCTAATCAAAGGTGGACAGAAGTATCTCCACTGTGACTTTTCTGTGTCACCATCAGAGCTTCTGCACAGTGTTTCTGGGGCAGATAACATTGCAGCATTATGGAGACATTATGGAGACAAAAAGAAAAGCGTCTGGACTTCTTTAAGTTAAACTTAAAGAAATCCAGACGCTTTTCTTGGACTGTTCAGTGTTGAGTCTCATTCACACACTCCCTCAGACTCTTCACACACACTGATTTGCTGACATAAACACACTCCTGTGTGCTTCACACACACACTGAGGACCATCTACAGACTGTGAGCTCCGTCTTCTTTGTCTTTGGAGCCGAACTCTGACAAAGTTAGGAACAAAACTTTCTCCAGCGTGTGAACTTTCCTCCTAGACTCAGTCTGAGCAGTCAGACCACATATTTCTAAAGCAGCACATGAAGGTGTGGCTCACACACACACAGGTGAAGGAAACAGCTGCAGTATTAAAAACTGCTTCACTGTCTACAAATATATGAACTGAATGTTTCTTTCAGGCTGTAAAAACCTTGTTTATCCTCCATTACAGTCCTGCATTCAGAGCATTACTTCTGTTATATTAGTACATGTATTTTATTCTGATGAACACATGAAACTCTGAGCTGGATTGAATCCATTGAATCAGAGTCCAGGACTCAGACTAAACACACTGAATGTGTCCTGAGCTCGGCCGCTGTTCCACAGTAACTGCTGTCAGAGTCACTGTTACTGAGTTAGCTTAGCTAGCAGAGCAGCTAGCAGTTAGAGTATGAACTCTGTAAGCAGTCAGCTCGGTCCTGGACATGGTTACTGACATAAAGCTGCTCTCTGCAGCCATGTTTGACCTGCTGCTTTGTAGGACTACAGTAATGGAGGATTTGGAGGCTGAACTGGGCTCTGTGACACTTTTTGTAGTGAACTGATGAAAGCTGCGTCTCAGATGGATGTTAGTCCAACACAGACACGACCTCTGCAGCTCTCAGTTGATGTGCACATGAATGATTTGTGTTTCCTCTGCAGGTGAAGGTAGAAAGTGTGTGTGAGCTGATGTGAATTGAGCAGCATGGATCAGTGTGAGGACAGAGAGGAGGGAGTCCCTCCCTCTAAAAGCACTCTGTGTGGGGAACATGAGAGCCAGACCAAAGCTCAGAGGTGAGATGACCATCTCTAACTGTCCATGACTCTTCTCCATGTCACAGCTCAGCACTCACATCACTGCTCCATCATTATTCACACTCATACCTCTGTGTGTGTTGTTTTAAAGCCCAGAGCTGTGGGGCGTACCAGGCTCAGCTGGACATAACCCTGAAACTAATCCAGAGCCTGGACCTGAACCCAGCTGTGTTTCCTTAAAGAGCAACAGGTCGAAGGGTGTTGGTGTAAACTTTAACAAAAGACTGTTATGTGACAAAGAGTAAGTACATTATTTTTATGAGATTGTTCATCATGTCTTTAATTTAATATTTCCAGTTTTTCCTTCCTGTCTCATGAAGCTGTGACATTTATTGTTTTTCTTTTAGGATCAATAAGAGGCCAGAATCTCCTGGACCTGAACCCAGCTGTGTTTCCTTAAAGAGCAATGACTCGAAGGATGCTGGTGTTTACTTTAAAGGCTGTTCTTCTGCTGCTGAGAGGTAATGTGTGTCTAGATGTTGTTCCTGACTCTGTATTTTTGAATAAATCCTCATGTTTAATATCAGCTCAGCTCTTTCTCACACACATTTCTATGTTGGTGTGTGAAGTGGTGTGTGTTGGAGTGTTTCCACAAACACAGCAGTCAGAGTGGAAAGAGTGGATGTTGTAGGAGGTGTTTGTGTAGTGAAGAGGCTGAGTGTCTGTAGGACTCCAGCTGCTCCAGCAGGTGTCTCCTTTGTGCTTTGCTTCAAACACAGTGTAGGGAGGAGCTTCCACTCAGGTGTTTCAGGTGTTGCTGGATGGAGGAGGACAAATAGTTTTTCCCTTCAGTGACACTTCAGCAGCTCAATGTTCTGGGAGATGTTTGTCTTTATGAAGGTTTATGGATTCTTGTTCTTACTTTGGTTAAACTGAGCAATACATTTTCCATCTAACATTTAAAGTAAATTTCCAGGTGAATAAAAGATCTGCAGCTGCAGCCTCTGTGATGTTTCACAGTCTGAAAGTAACAAATTCAACCAGAGTTCAAACAAAGGCTTAATATACGTGTGTGTTTGATATAATGCCAACAAGTACAAATAGGTGTTCTTACAGGTCTTAATCACAGAGGTCTGATAAGTCTGGTGACTTTCACACTCAGCAATTTTGCTGCCTTTTATTTTATATTGGCCTTTTTAAAGCCCTTCAAAGTCTCCCACATTCATACAGAGCTTTTAACACCAAACTCCTTTACAGTCCTTCTCCTCTCACACACGATCACACGACTGATTTGTCTGCAGCAGCTGTGTTACTGCTAGTATTTTATTATGTGTGTAATCTCCTCATATTGTTCCTGTGGTTTAGTTTGACTTCCTTCTGCAAACTCAGCTGCTCTGTTGCTGATACACGTCTCCATGAATATGATTGATCAGATGCTGCCAACACCATGTGTTTCATGTGAGCGCTCAGCTGAAACCCTGGGTTGACTTATCGAGTTAATAACAAGCTTCACGTGACTGTGAATGCTAAAGTGAATCCAGATAAAGGAAAGAGACCCTGCTAATGTTGGACTCACTTCTTAGTGTAGACCCCAGGAGGAAGTTCAACATAGCCATTCTTTGTGCTAGCTCGACCAAACCTGAGACCACAGTGCAGGATAATGATCATCATCTGTCTCTGTCAAGGACATTTAAAATCCACAAATAACAAACATAATTATATTTGATCATTAAAAATGATGATTAAACAAAGTGTCAAACATACTTAAGTAGAAGGACTGATGTTTGTGTTAAAATACCCTCTTAAAGCTGAAATAATGATTCAACTTCTTTACTCAAGTAAAGGTAAAAGAGTCCAGGCTCTGAAATGTACTCACAGTATTAAAGTAAAAACGCCATCTTTGAAGGAAATTTCTGCCAGTTTTTGTGCAAAGTTCCCTGAATTTCTACCTCCAACATTAATATGAGAAAATTATCTGAACTTTTATTCTAATGAATTTAATCAGCTTGAACATTTTGTAGCACAAAAGTAGAAAAAACTCAAAGGGAATCAAAAATAGCTCCGTTTGCTGTTGCCTGCATTGTAGATGGGCGGCTTTGCCTCAACACCTAAACAGGAAAATAAGTTTAGTCAAGTATTAAAGTGGGATTGAAGAGGTGAGGAAACCAGAGATCAGGTGTTGTGGTGCAGCATTAAGATAAGATGGGGCCTGATTATTTAAGACCTTGTATGCAGTGTTGGGTAAGTTACTTTAAAATAGTAACTTAATTACATTACTAGTTACTTCTCTCAAAAGTAACTCAGTTACTTCAAGTTACTCGTTATTTTCAAAGTAACTAGTTACTAGGGAAAGTAACTTTGGTTTTACTCAGAATTCTCTTGTTAATGTGTTTCTTCCATAACTTTGCCAGTCTTCTAGCTTGCTTACTTGCCACAGTGCACTGTGCCACCTACCAATAGAAAGGAAAAGATAATGTGCACATTTCCACGAGAGAAATCCCACGCCTGGACCGTCATTGACTGCTGCCATGATTCTAGCCTACGTCACAGCGTCATGTGCGCCTTTTACATCAACACAAAAACTGCAGTCGTGGTGCTTTGATTGTACTCAGAACTTGGAAATTCTGCCTTCTGAATAGGAAGATGTAGGTAACACCAGACTGCAGATGAGCTGCATACAGGGCTGGACTGGGACAGAAAATTGGTCCGGGTATTTTGACTAGAGACCGGCCCACCATTATAGGAAAAACATAAAGCCTTTGAATGAAAACAAACACTGTTGTGACAGTGATGTACACTGTTTTGATGGTATATATGCATCAATCTATCAATCGTTTGTTGTAAGATTCAGATAATTATTTTTTAAAAGCTAGACATTTTAAATGAGAATAAGAAAGAAAAGTATTTCCTTGTGCCCACCTCTCCCTGTTAATGCCCTACATGCCCCCCTGGCAACACTTTGCTAGATCCGCACCTGCACAGTTACCAGCTGTCAGCTACGTAAAAAAGGATCCTGGTGTTATTTGTCTCTCAGAAACAGTTCATAACTTCCCTTCAACTCATTCATGTCACCTAAAAGGTAAACCTGTTTCTCCATCACCTGTTCAGCTCTGATGATCCAGTAAGGACATCTCCTGGTTTCATCTTCATGTTTCCCTCTCACCAGATAACCAAACCGATATCATGACCAGCAGCTTTACAGCTGTGGCTCCATCAAACATCAGCTGATACTAGAAATTAATACTAAATAAATTCTAACAACAGCTGATCAAGCTTAAACGTGCTGCTGTTGTTTAACGTGAACTCCGCTGGTTTCCTCTGTCTGGCGCAAAGTGAGCGATAAACAAACAAGAGAGCCGATCAGCTGATCATTGATCAGTTTTCATGATTGAAGTAGAAACGGGAGAGGGAGGGGGGAGAATGAGAGAAGAAGAGGCAGCTGTGCAGCAGAGACACAGAATAACTCCAGCTTTGTGTCTTTTTCATTGTAGCTGAATTACGGGACAAACTGATCCTTTTCACCTCAATAAGAAACGCGTAATATTTTCTCTGAATACCAGACGGGACGGTTGGCAACTCTAATAACTTATGAACAAAATAAAGTTCAACATCATTAACTTCATAGCACCACCCAGCTGTATAGAAACTCCGTCATGCTAGCTAGCACGCAGTACGGAAAAAGTCAGAATAACGAAAATAAACTCCACCTAAACTTGGTTCATATCTGACCCAGAGAGACTGCAGGTCATAACTTCTTACCTGAAGTTCAGTTCACACTTGGACCGGCGGCAGCCGCCTCGGGTCTCTTTTCCTTCTGCGTCCCCTTTCCTTCATCCACCTGCTGGCCTCCACCACTTGCTAATGTTACTGAATCTGTGGAAGCTCCGCGATAGCCACCACACGAAGTAACGAGTAACGACCCTATCTAAATCTCAGTAACGACTAACGCGTTCCTGATTTTGGCATAATAACTAGTTACCGTGCTCGTTACCACAATAATAACGTAGTTACTGTAACGCGTTACTTAACTCATTCACTGCCAGCCATTGGCAGTGAATGAGTTAAACCCATTGACTCATGCACTGCAATTGACGGCTATAGATGTCAATGGCAGTGAATGAGTTAATAACGCGTTAGTCCCAACACTGCTTGTATGTGAGGAGCAGGATTTTGAATTCTGGATTTAACAGGAAGTCAATGAAGGGAAGCCAAAACAGGAGAAATCTGCTCTCTCTTTCTAGTCCCTGTCAGGACTCTTGCTGCAGCATTTTGGATCAGCTGAAGGCTTTTCAGGGAGTTTTTAGGACATCCTGATAATAATGAATTACAGTCGTCCAGTCTGGAAGTAATAAATGCATGAACTAGTTTTTCAGCGTCACTCTTTTTAGCATTTTTTAACAACAAGCTTCTATCTATTAGGGCTCTTGTCTCGCCGACTGCTGCCTCAGATCAGAGTCTTTCTCCTGTGTGCTCAGCTGTCTTAGAGCAGTTTGATCCCGTCTCCCTTAATGACTTGACTGCAGTAGTTTGTAACCAAAGATCATCACACTGCCCCTCTGATTGTCTCCCCCCAACTACTCTTTCAAGGATTGTCAGGTTGGAGATTGGCCTATAATTAGCTAAGACAGCTGGGTCTAGGGATGCTTTTTAAGTAAAGGTTTAACTACAGCCAGCTAGCGATGGGTACCGTTTAGATTTGAAAACCTGCTAAATCAGAATCAGTTGCTGATGACGGCTTTTTTCTTTTCCATCAATCACGTATAATCTTAACTCAAAGTGAACATAGACTTGATTGAAGTAACTCAGATCAGCCAATTCAAAATGCTAATTCAATCAACTCTGAGTTTATTTCTAGACTCAGTTTGTTGGCCCTGCACCTTAAAACTATTCCCTGTTTGTCTCTCGTGTTTTTTGGATATTGTTTTCACATCTTATGTCACGGCTAGCGGGGCGAGCCATGTTGAATTTAATAAAGGACCCAAGATGCCGACACTGCTGTGAAGTGAGTGAGCTTTATTGAAACGGTGAAGTGCAGTGGAGATGGCCTGTGCAGAAGCTAAGATAACCTCTACTGAAAAAACTACAAAACTAACCTGAAACCTTAAACGGAGACACGGGGAGACAACACAGACGAACCAGCAACAAGCAGGAGAAAACAAAGGGCTCATATACACAAAAGAGCCATCAGGGAATGAGAAAAGGGAGACACAGCAGGATTCATTGGACATAACCAGACAAGGGGAAGCAAAAGTAGACACACTAACATAGGACATGGCACTGTCAAAATAAAACAGGAAGTGAACACAGAGACACAATACTAACACAGTACAGAGGGAACACAGAAACCAAAACCTCAGAACTAGAAAATCTTAATCAGAATGAAATTGTAACAAAAGACAATAACAATCAAAACAAAACCACTGAGTCCACAGACTCGGGACATACATCGGCTCAAACTGTGGTCATAAATATTTTGTACTTGTAAATCAGACTGTGTAGTTGTGAACTGAGTTTTGTAACATTGTAAAACAAAATATCTGAAAAGTTCATGTTTTTGCGTTCATTGATTTGTGTGTGTAAAAATGTAAAAATGTAATAAATGTAAGAAACATTAGAACTACTTTTGCTGACACAAAGTTTGGCGAGCACTGCAAGTTGTCACTTTAAACCAGTCACTGATATAAAGAGAGCACCTTGTTCCAGGGCATCTGAGCATGGAGGGAAAGCTTTATGCAGGAGATGGTAAGAGCTGTTGGGACTAAAGAAACTGAGCAGAAAACTACAGACATCTGGAAACTGAGTTGTTAATTCTCAGTGGGATCAGCAGGACTAGCAAAGCTCCACCATGACAGTCATCTGATTGACTGAACCCATCCAAACATCACTTCATGGACCTTTAGCTTGTGTCTGTGTGTGGACAGACATAACATGAGCTAATTATACATTACTCCTCCACAGAGTGGACCAGCAGAGAGCAGAGGTTTCCACTGGTCAGTCTGCACAGCAGCATCAAACACACCTGGACTCTGTGGTTATGGTTTGTAGTACTACGTTTACATTTGTTCTTTTCAGTCACCTCTATGCTGCACTTTGTGGACCAGAGGATTGTCAGTGTGTCCAACATAAGTCAGAGTTTGGGCTCCATGATTTCAGTCAGATTGGGGTGACTGTAGCTCAGGAGGGGAGCAGGTCAGCTACTAGTCAGAAGGTTTGTGAATCAAACCCTGGCTGGCAAATGTACTGGGTAACGTACTAAACCCAAGCTGCCCTCTGATGCATCCATCAGAGTGTGAAAGAAAGTATTTAAGCATAGAACAATGTGCTTGGTTGAATGAGGCATGTTGTATAAAATGCTTTGTGTGCACAGAGTATCAAAGAGAGCTATATAAGAACCAGTCCATTTACCACTGGGTAATTCATATAGTCTTCTTTTCCAGCGGCTGGAGGACAACATCACCATGTTTGTGAAGAACGAGCTGAAGAAGATCCAGAAGCTTCTGAGTCCAGATCACCCAGAAACTTTAAAGAGCCAGATGGAGGATGAGGAGATGTTTGAAGGTGAGGATGAAGATGAAAGAAAGAGCTGCAGAGAAGCATTTCTGAAGATCACACTCCACTTCTTGAGGAGACTTAAGCAGCATGAGATGGCTGACCATCTGCAGAGCAGTAAGAGAATTTCTCTAAAGACTGAATATTGATCTTTCCTAATAGCTCAAGAAATGGACCAATAGACATTCATCCTTTCAGGGTACTGAAAGGCTATGATATTTATTATATAATATTTTTTTCTGAATTTCTTACCTTCAGAAATATTTGCTCCACTCTGTAAACGAGAACTTAAAGCCCAACTGAAGAAGAAGTTCGAGTGTGTGTTTGAGGGCATCGCTAAAGCAGGAAGCCCAACCCTCCTGAACCAGATCTACACAGACCTCTACATCACAGAGGGAGGGACTGCAGAGGTCAATGAGGAACATGAGGTCAGACAGATTGAAACAGCATCCAGGAAACCAGACAGACCAGAAACAACAATCAGACAAGAAGACATCTTTAAAGCCTCACCAGGAAGAGACGAACCAATCAGAACAGTGCTGACAAAGGGAGTGGCTGGCATTGGGAAAACAGTCTTAACACAGAAATACAGCCTGGACTGGGCTGAAGACAAAGCCAACCAGGACATCCAGTTCATATTTCCATTCACTTTCAGAGAGCTGAATGTGCTGAAAGAGGAAAAGTTCAGCTTGGTGGAACTTGTTCATCACTTCTTTAATCAAACTAACGAATCAGGAATCTGCAGGCTTGAAGACTTCCAGGTTGTGTTCATACTTGATGGTCTGGATGAGTGTCGACTTAATTTGGACTTCAACAAAACTAAAATCCTGACTGAAACAAGAAAGTCCACCTCATTGGATGAGCTGCTGACAAACCTCATCAGAGGGAACCTGCTCCCTTCTGCTCGCCTTTGGATAACAACACGACCTGCAGCAGCCAATCAGATCCCTCCTCAGTGTGTCGACATGGTGACAGAGGTCAGAGGGTTCACTGACCCACAGAAGGAGGAGTACTTCAGGAAGAGATTCAGAGATAAGAAGCAGGCCAGCAGGATCATCTCCCACATCAAGAAAGCTCAAAGCCTCCACATCATGTGTCACATCCCAGTCTTCTGCTGGATCACTGCTACAGTTCTGGAGGATGTGCTGGAAACCAGAGAGGGAGGAGAGCTGCCCAACACCCTGACTGAGATGTACATCCACTTCCTGGTGGTTCAGGCCAAAGTGAAGAAGGTCAAATATGATGGAGGAGCTGAGACAGATCCACACTGGAGTCCAGAGAGCAGGAAGATGATTGAGTCACTGGGAAAACTGGCTTTTGATCAGCTGCAGAAAGGAAACCTGATCTTCTATGAACCAGACCTGACAGAGTGTGGCATCGATATCAGAGCAGCCTCAGTGTACTCAGGAGTGTTCACACAGATCTTTAAAGAGGAGAAACAACTGTACCAGAACAAGGTGTTCTGCTTTGTTCATCTCAGTGTTCAGGAGTTTCTGGCTGCTCTTCATGTCCACCTGACCTTCATCAACTCTGGACTCAATCTGCTGGAAGAACAACAAACAAGCTCTGAGACAGAGAAATACTTCTACCAGTGTGCTGTGGACAAGGCCTTACAGAGCCCCAATGGACACCTGGACTTGTTCCTTCGTTTTCTCTTGGGTCTGAAGACTAATCAAACTCGTTTGCAAGGCCTCATGACACAAACAGGAAGTAGCTCAAAGACCAATCAAGAAGCAGTTCAGTACATCAAGGAGAAGCTCAGTGAGAATCTGTCTGCAGAGAAAAGCATCAATCTGTTTCACTGTCTGAATGAACTGAATGATCGTTCTCTACTGGAGGAGATCCAACAGTCCCTGAGATCAGGACGTCTCTCCACAGATAAACTGTCTCCTGCTCAGTGGTCAGCTCTGGTCTTCATCTTACTGTCATCAGAAAAAGATCTGGATGTGTTTAACCTGAATAAATACTCTGCTTCAGAGGAGGCTCTTCTGAGGCTGCTGCCAGTGGTCAAAGCCTCTAAAAAAGCTCTGTAAGTTATAAAGTTTTTATTATTTAATTTGGTTGGTATGTTATGAAAAACACACTGCCATGAACCTCTGTTTTGTTTTTGTCAAAATCACTGTAATATAATCACTGTACCTTTATATACATGCGACTTAATGCTGCTGCCCTCTTGTGGCTAAAGTGTAATTATGTTCTTGTTATTAGGGAGGATTTGAGAGTAAGGCTACGTTCACACTGCAGGCGAAAGCGCATCAAATCCGATTTTTCTGACCCTATGCGACCCATATCCGATCATGCTATGACAGTGTGAACGGCGTAAATCCGATATTTTCAAATCCGATCTGGGTCACTTTCGTATGTGGTACTGAATCCGATACATATCCGATGTTTTAGAAAGCGACTGCTGTTTGAATGGTCAAGTCGCATTAAATCCGTCTTTTACGTCACTGACACAAGACAGACGCCAATTATCAGCGCCCGATAAGACATCGCAAACGCTTCCTGGCCATCCCGTGTAGATGTCAGTGAAACTGTTGGGAAGACAATGTTGGAGAAACGTGAACTTTTTATTTGTACTGTATAATCTGCAGATTCTGAGAGAAATCTGCAGCTATCCTTTGAAGCACCGCTCCTCTAAAACAGCAATAAGGATCATTATTAGGTTATTTACATTATTATGTAAATAACAAAATAACTTAAAGCAAAAATTGGGAAACGTAAAGTCCGAAGTCTTTATATTAAGGGCCATCTGTCAAACAATATTGTTTGCTCTGGGTCTAAACAGAGCACGTTGTGTGTGACATCTTCTTTTGCGCATGCGGGCCGCTTTGAGCGTTCACACTAGAGCGCGTTTGCTGTCGCATTTTATTTGTAGTGTGAACGAGCAGATAAAAAAATCGGATTTGATCAAAAAATCGGAATTGAGCATTAAGACCTGCAGAGTGAACGTAGCCTAACATGCCAAGTGAGTCAGCACCTTCGCTTTAGCTTAAAAAATCCAAATTCTTACGTCATCAGTTATAGTTGCATGTATTCATTATCATAATTTAACCTTTAATATTGATGTCTTAAATTTATTTTGATTAAACTAGCAATAATTTTATGGTTGTATTAAATAAATACATCACTAATGAATTATTTATTTCAGTGATTAATTAAAAATGTATATAATTAATTAAAAAAAATATATTGATAATTAATTATCGGTTAATTTCATTTAAAATAATTCATTATGTATTTATGTACAATTCAAATTAGTTAATTACATATTTTGTTGGTTTGTTTTCTATTTTAATTATTTTACTGACACATTTAATGAATTATTTAATGATGTATTTATTTAATTCACGTTGCTACTCCTGGCCCTGCATCGCTGCTCATAAATACATTTTATTTGTCAGCTTCACCCATCAAAGTCAGGGGGCGGGGTTAATGCTGACCAAGTCAAAACCATTGCTTTGGTCTGGTGGGCGTTCTTTTAGTGGGCTTTTCTCAATACTAAGTAGGCCTACACACCAGGGTTTGGACATGTGTGGACCCAAACTATACTTTTACCCTTTTTTGTGTGTCACCAAATACACTTTAATATTTTCTAGACAAGAATGTAGTGGCGTAATCTTTAACCTCTTTTGGCTCCAAACAGAAGTGACAGACTTGAGCAGGGTTCATTTAAAGGCTGACAGAAGTGGAGTGGTGACGGGGAGATGTTTGACAGGACAGTGTTTCAGCCTCCACAGGTTCATGTTGTGCTCCATCAGTCAGTGAAGATGAAGTCGGTGCTGATGAGGCTGTAGAGTGTGTGAGGGATGTGAATGAGGATGATGAAGATCTGATGATAGCAGATAAAAACAGGCTGCAGAGACTTTGAGCCATACAGGGCACACAGTGTGTGTACAGAACAGCTGAAATCATTATGGAGGCCTCACTGGGATATGGAAGCATCACAGTACAGCTTCAGTGAAGCATTAAAGTCTCTGATATGAGATGAGAAATGAAGCAGCCAGAGCTTTTTCATGAGTGGAAACCCACTGTGACTGTGAGCTGCTGCTACAGCCTCCAGATTAGCCAGCAGCTCATCCTGCTGAACATTTCCTCACCAACTTTAATGGAAGTGTGATGTTTTCAGCTGGAGTGATGGTCAGGGTGGCCTCCCTCTCCTCTTCTTCTCCTCTTCCTCTTTCATTTGTAAAGCCACTTCTGCTGCTTTCATTCATTTGGAAGTCCTGTAGCTGAGTTTGGGAGAGACTAACAGCCTCGGCAGCAGAGGGGAGAAAGGCTGTAACACCACCACTTTACTCTGTTCTACCTGTCACATCATTTTATCAGGAAACAAATATGCTCATGTTTTTACTATGTTTGTCTTGAAGATGTAAGAAGATCACATGGTGCTTTTTATTATTGTGTTGGTTTGTTTCCTGTCTCTTGGATGGAGCCCAGCTGTGCGTGGCCCCTGGGCCTGTGGTCAGAGTGTGTGCTGGATAATCCGGCCCAGGATGAGGCCAAACTGACATGGGATGAAATGTCCGTCACATAATTGAGCTTAGTGTAGTTTCATTTCTGCACAATTTAAAAACAACCAAAACTTTGTTCTGTCTTTTCTATGTTATACTGTAGACTTTCTTTGATACTGTGTCCAAAAGGAGCAGCTTTTACTTTGAAGGGGAGGCGTCTCTGTTTCCTCTTCAGGTTGGATGATGGAAGCAAATTAGTAGCTGTGTCCCAAAACGTCGGCTGCATCCTCCAGAGGCTGCATTTGAAGGCCGATTACGTCACAGCCAGGCGATGAAGGCTGTCCGTATTTGTCGACTCCTTCAAATGTGCCCGACAAATGCGTCCTTCATTTCCCCGAATTTGAAGGATTCGTCGGGTGTGTCCTTCGTGGCCCACCATATCCCAGAATTCATATCCCAGCCAAATTTCAGCTGCCAACAATGGCGGCAGCTACTAAGTTTTCAAATTACTCTTATTAATCTTTCTGGGTCACAAAATAAACTTTTAACATATTTTCAGGCGAGAAAGTAGCTGTGTAAACTTCAAATATCTGCTTGGTTTATCAAGACATCGCATATTTGCAAAAGTGTGCCGACGTTTTCGGAGACGTCTGTTCCCCACCCGCTCGCTAGCAAGCCGGGGGGTTCAATGGTCACTCCAGCCGGCGAGAGCAGCGGACGCCCGGCTTCATCGTTTTCAGACCCCGCTCTTTCGCTACTCAGGTGAAACACGATATATAAGTCACTCGGATAACTTAAAAATGTAATTGTTTGCCTTTTTTCTGTGTTTTATTTGTTCCGGAGTAAATCGGTTTGGCTGAGATCAAAGTTCCTCCGGGATTTTCACACAGCTGAATAAACGTTAAACAGGAAACTGATTAAACAGAAGTGTGAGACGGTCGAGAGTTTACGCCAGTGTCCTGTTATATCTTAGATAGCAAGGAGCAGACGGCCGAGTTTATTAAACTCCACAAAGACAGCGGTGACGCAAATCTGAAGGCGAGACCGTCCCATTTCACAGCCTCGCACTTCCAGCCTTTTCGGTCTTTGAAGGACCCGGCCCACGTAGACCGCGAATACCGGGTCCTCCGAAGGATGCAGCCGACGTTTTGGGACAAAGCTAGTGTGTGATGTTCTTTCAGTGTTGCACTTTGTAGACGCTCCCTGAGCACTGGTCTCACAGCCAGCTGCACATAGAGACCAGTGTTGTTAGTCCAGGTCAGAAGATGACTTGTTGGAATGAAAATGAGCTTGTAGTTTGTCTGCTTTAATAATGTGACTGGAAAAAGGTGTTGGACTTCAAATATGTCCATTTCTTTCACACTTCACCTTTAAAAGTGAAGCCTTGTGGTTCCTGGAAGGAAAAACACGACTTTTTCAGGTCTTTGTCCTGTTTTTATGATAAATGTACGACTTTAATGTGAAACATTCAGAGTTTTTTCTCTTGTTGTGTTTGTTTGAAGCTGCTTCCTGTTGGCTTCAGCTGTTTGGAGTTTCCATTTTCTAAACTTCTACATTCTGAACCTTCTTCAGCTCTGAACAGATGATGAAACACTGAATGATTTCAAGCTCACACTTTGTCTAATAAACTTACATCTTTCATTCTTTATACAGATTGAGGGGCTGTGGTTTGTCAGAGATCAGCTGTGATTATCTGGCAGCAGCACTGAAGTCCAACCCCTCCCATCTGAGAGAGCTGAACCTGTGGGGAAACAACCTGAAGGATTCAGGAGTGAAGCATCTGTGTGGTTTCCTGGAGAGTCCAGGATGTGGACTTGAAACTCTGAGGTCAGTCAGCATGTTTTAGTTGTGCTGAGATGAATATGATGTGAAAGTTGTGCTGACACTAAACTGCAGACATCAGGCTGATATTATACTGATCCACACTGAGGATCTTCATGGTAAAGTCTGTTTTCTTCTTCTCTGGTTTAGTCCATTGACTGCAGCAGAACAATGTTCACATTTCAAACAGTGAGACTCAACGTATGGCCCGCGGCCCATACGCGGCCTGCCCACCTTTCCTGATTCAGAGAGAGGGGACCCTGATTAACTGTGTAGTGTTCTTCCTCACAGTTCTAAGTATCAGACACAACAATGAATAATCCACAGCTGACTGTCTTTAGCAGGTCAAAGGTCACGGCACACAGCAGACAGTGGGAAATATTATAACTCTGATCATTTATCAGCACATATCCATATGTATAAAAACAAAGCTGACACTGTGAGACTTGATCAGAGGTGTGATCATCACAGCAGAGGCCTTTGTGTCAAAGTCACTGAGGATCAAACAGAAACACATGAAGCAGATTTTCCTGTTCTGGCTTTTTATAGCAGATAACCTTCAAAATATTCTGCAGTCCATCAAAAACTGAAGCAAACCATGAATCAACATGTGAACATGAGCTGATGCTGCTGAAGTGAAGCAAAGTTACAGAGGTTTGATTACAGACACAGCTGAGAGTTTGTAATCTGTCATCATTTTAAAAGGTTTACATTTCTTCAGTATATCCACATTTGCAGCTGCTACCTCAACCTCCACTTGTCCAACACAACTGCTGTCCACTGCCTCCATGACATTGTGATTTTGCTGTTGGTCTTCTGTCAGATCTTCATCAATCACTTCTGCACGGGGCACACCTTCAGACTCTGCAGCTGCATAACGAAAGCCTGTAAGATAAAATTAGACATAAGGTAAATGTACACCAATATTCCAATGACAGGTGTGTGATTCATCTGGAAGTTATGTGCGGATTAGTGTACAGTGATAGCAATTTAGTATGTTTTTAGAGGGGGGGGGTTGTTTACCTCCGATGGGTGCTCTTTTTCGCTTCCGTTGCGTACGCCTTGAGTGCCGGTCCGAGTCTGATACAGGTATGTCGTCATGCCCCATGTGCAGTGTTGGTGCCCAGTCTGGATTTGTTACATCCATTTCATATGCTGGTTTGCCTGCAATAATGCCAAATCATAAGCTACTCAGTCGACATGACGTGGTTCTGCAGCATCACACATTAGCATGTTTTATCTCATTATCTATGACCTCAGCACGTTGAAAATAACACTAAAAGCCTTTCAAGAGTGATATGAATTAATTTAGAACTCACCGGAAAGAAAATGCCGTGAGCAAACCAACAAAAAGCTGGGGATTGCAGAGAACTCGATATCCGCTCGTCTCACCGCTGCAATCCAAGCCTGACGTCTTTGTTTAGTAATATCGGATACATGGGATCCCTCACGTTGCCTCCAGGATGGAAAACGATGAAAAGAGAGCCCGTTATCCAGCTTCTTGCCTTCACGATCGTGTGATCTAACGTTGCAACCGACAACACAACACGTACGATCCATAGCTGAAATGGTATCCTTTGGCTGGCCTACTGTCATGGCGGAAGGGGGCGTGGCCCATCTCCCGTGACATCACGCTCCAAAGCCCTATAGGTGGGAAAATGTACCATGTCGACCAATCAAAAATGATATGGAAACATGACATTTGGTTGTTTAGCAAAAGGGGGAAGTTTTAGGAGTGACCGGCAAGAGAGAGCGAGTGAGCGAAAGAGAGAGAGAGTTTTGATACGTGAGAGATTTGTGACGTTTACCGTGTTTGGTCTCAAGTTAGTTTGTTGTCTTGTGTATTTAGTGTGTAGCTGTTGTTTTGTTTTGTGTGTCAGTTCTACTAGTGATCGTCACAGTTGCTGCCTTAAAGCCAACAAAGGCAGATTGCAGTGTAAACGCTGAGTGACACACCTGCTGTCAGACCTGCAGGTTTATCCCTGTGCTGTTCTCATATGTGTTAGAGTGACACAAACTATTGTTTGACACCTGATTGTTCTGTAAATAGTTTGAAATGATTATATGAAAAACGTCTGAGCCTTGGCTGCATTTTTTGGTAAATAGTACCATATAACTTTGTTGTTTGCAAAACGTGTGCGTATTTTTAAAAATGTACAATCTCTATTTGCATTTCAAGTTATGAAGATGATTCGTTAAACATGTGTGTGGTTTTTACAGTCAAAATATCACTTTCTACGTGTATTTTAAATTTTGTCTGAATTTAGATAAATTGTGCTGATACAGTTGGTCAAAATGAGAAAATAACAGATTGGCAAGATAAACTGTTTTTAAAGGTAAAATATAGAGGCCACATCAAAAGTAGTCAAGAAGGGTTAAAGGCTAAAAGCAAAGTTGTCACCAAGTACTGTTTATATTTGTGTGTATTGCTGCAGCTTTTTTGAGTATTAATTTGGTGCCTTTGTGTGAAATAATGGTATTGTGAGTGATCCATATAGTCACAAAGAATAGCCACTTGTTTCTGTGCTACCAAAGTTCCCCGGCTTTCATTCAAAATGTGTTTATCGTCAGCACCTGCACATTAAACTACTTAAACATTATAAATGTCTTCAAGCTCACACTGAGGCCTGTGGGGTACTATCAGCCACTGAGACAGTACACACATTTATATGTGTTTGTATATGAATATTTCATACTTTAAGACTGCCTGTTTATTTAAGGGAGATGAACAAAATACATTGGAATTGTACAAAATAATATCATGGATGATAAATTAAATAGATTTTAAGTAGATGCTTGTGCATTCTTAAAGTCTTATATGTTGAACTGAACTATGTGATCTGTTCAAAGCCTTAATCTTAATTTGAAGTGAAATGTGCATTTTGAGTTTATACACTATGTATATAAGGCGACCGTTTCCTTTTGCAGTATTTTTGTGTGGTGTACTTTTCTATGTCTTAACAAAAGGGGAACAAAGGTGTTTAAGTTCACCTAGGATGATGTGTTTTAATTTTCACATGGTCTTGCTTGAATTTGACCCTGACAAAGGCGTATGAACTCTGTCAGCTGTTTGGAGTTTCCATTTTCTAAACTTCTACATTCTGAACCTTCTTCAGCTCTGAACAGATGATGAAACACTGAATGATTTCAAGCTCACACTTTGTCTAATAAACTTACATCTTTCATTCTTTATACAGATTGAGTCTCTGTGGTTTGTCAGAGATCAGCTGTGATTATCTGGCAGCAGCACTGAAGTCCAACCCCTCCCATCTGAGACAGCTGGACCTGAGCTACAACAACAAGCTGCAGGATTCAGGAGTGAAGCATCTGTGTGGTTTCCTGGAGAGTCCAGGATGTGGACTTGAAACTCTGAGGTCAGTCAGCATGTTTTAGTTGTGCTGAGATGAATATGATGTGAAAGTTGTGCTGACACTAAACTGCAGACATCAGGCTGATATTATACTGATCCACACTGAGGATCTTCATGGTAAAGTCTGTTTTCTTCTTCTCTGGTTTAGTCCATTGACTGCAGCAGAACAATGTTCACATTTCAAACCTTCAAAGAAGAAGAAAAATCCTCCACTGGATAATTCACTGTGAAACTCTCCAACTCTTCATTCCACCTTAAAGTCTGTCTGACACTGAAATCCAAAGCAAAATGTGCGTTTGCTTTACAGACAGCAGTCCAACACAAACATACACACATCATCCAAAACACAGTCCAACATCCAAATCTCCTCCACTGCCAGCATGAATGATGGGAAAGAGAAGGAGGAACACTCTGACATTCAGGGTTAGAATGAGTTTCATGAAGCAGACTGTGAAGATCAAAGCTGCATTAGAAAGCTTACATGAATGAATGAGTGGACAGAAGTGGACAGAGATCATCTGAAGCACTTCAAAGGCTTTAAATCAGCACATTTCTCTTTATTCTTTATCAACTCTGTTAGTTTCTCTCAGTTTTCTGTGGAATGAAGCTAACAGCAGGCTAATAAGATGCTGACCAATAGGTTTCTATTAAAGGTTGTAATTTGTATATGAAAAAGTGCTTTGGCTCAGCAGGGATCAGCTTACAGGTAGAATACAGCTGCTGGATGGGATTAGCATGTCATAGCTATCTACCAAACTGCTAACTGGGGGATTTCAGGCCATCTATGGATCATTTTTGCTAACTGTTTATTCAGCTTAGGCTCACAGGGCTGCAGCCTGTGCCCTAGCTGTCATAGGGCAAGAGGCGTGGTCCACCTGCACAGGTGAGCAGTCCATCACAGGGCCAACAGAGAGAGACAGAGAAGCACTCTCTCACATCCACACCTACAGCCAATTTAGAAGCACCATTGAACCTAAGCAGCATTTCATTGGACTGTGGGAGAACATCCAACCTCCACAGAAAGGCCAACAAGCTTCAACCTACAACCTTCTTGCTTTAAGGCACTAGTGCGAACCACTTTCCCCCATTTCAGCCCAAATCCTGCATCTTCCTGTTTCTGACTCCAGGCCAGCTCCACTAACACTTTCTCATCAGACACTGCCACCTAGTGGAGGAAGTCTTAGTTCCATTTGAAGCTTCAGATTACAGTTAGTTCCTTTACAAAGAGGTGGAGGTGGTGGGGCCACAGCACCATCATCACTGAGTGCCATAGGACACTTAACCTTTGTTTCCATATGCTGGGAACTTCCTGTTGTTCCAAGGAGGACTGGAAAATGTGTGAAGATCTCCCAGTCAGTTCCTCACAGCACACTTCAATCATTTCCCTCCCACAGCATCAGGACCAGGGCTTTTTCTCTCTTTGGTCCCACTAAGAGATTTCCACACAAACACCTCATCAGTGGGACTCTCAGAGCTACCAGCCCTTTGCTACAATCACAAAGCTCTTCATTGAAATCAATGATATCAAAGCTGGAATCCAATGAGTCCAAGTCTTCTGCTGATTCAGCATCACATTCATCTTTGCTCCTTGTTCTGCATCCCCACCATGGACTTCATTCCTTTCCAAGCCAGCCTTGAGTGTCCTTTATTCAGCTCATCCTCTGCTTTACTTTTACACCTGATTTTAGCTGCTTTATCTCTCTTTCAACAAGTTTCTGTGCCTCAATCTTTTTCTTCTCTCCCTCATAACAAGACAGCTTCTTCTGCCTGAGAACATGTTGGAGTGATTTACTAATCCAGGGCTGCTTATTGGGGAAAATACTTCCTGTTTCCAAAGTAATCCCCATTTTTCCCAGAAAGAGATGTAAGTAGAAATCGATGATCTAAGTGAGAACATGAGCCTTTAAAAAGTCCCAGTGGGTGCAGTCAAAGCAGTCCCTCAGTCCCAGTATAGAGTCTTTGGTCCAGACTGGAACAACTGTGTGCCCAGTTTGAGCTCTCTTCAGTGCTGTGACCTGACAGACCCATAGGGGCCATCACATCACATTTAGAAGCTCCCCTAATGGAGCCACAACACATGTCCAACACTTAGTCTGTCTTGTTGGACCAACTGGAAGAAATGATTCAAGGACTTAGTCACAGAACAGAGATTCAAATCTCCAAAATCCAACTGGCTGCATCAGGACATATAGTCTGAAACTCTGCACAGTTTCCTGTTTGAAGCTGCTTCCTGTTGGCTTCAGCTGTTTGGAGTTTCCATTTTCTAAACTTCTACATTCTGAACCTTCTTCAGCTCTGAACAGATGATGAAACACTGAATGATTTCAAGCACTTTGTCTAATAAACTTACATCTTTCATTCTTTATACAGATTGAGGAGCTTTGGTTTGTCAGAGATCAGCTGTGATTATCTGACAGCAGCACTGAAGTCCAACCCCTCCCATCTGAGACAGCTGGAGCTGTGGGGAAACAACCTGAAGGATCCAGATGTGAAGCAGCTGTCTGATCTTCAGCAGAGTCCAGACTACAGACTGGAGACTCTGCTGTAAGTAGAGTGATGGAGTGAGTGGGTGGTGCTGTCAGCAGTATTGTACTAAACACAGTCAGTATGAAGCAAAGATCCAGTGTTTCCTGTAAAGCTGCAGCTTCTCAGTGAAGCTGTGAGAGGAGAATGGTGACAGGCTTCAGGATTGGACACAAACACTTCCTGTTTCTGACCTTTATGGTCACCATAGTAACGGCTGACACGCTCTGATCAAACACTGTCAACAGCCAATCAGCTCTCTGAACAAAGCAGCACGCAGACCAATGACTGCATTCATTTCCAAGTTTAAAGCAGTGAAGAACACAGTCTGTAGGTGAGGAAGAATTTAGTGAGAGCAGATGTTTGGATGGAATTCCTCCAGTTAACAGCTGGAACCGTCCATCTGGATTGTTGGGCTTGTTGTTGGGGTTCCTACAGAGCTCAGAGTGGACACACCAAGGTTCTTCTAATGAATGAAAGTCCAAACTCAAACTAGGAGGGAAAAACATTTTCATCAACTTCAATAAAAATCCAAAGATTAGAAAAAGTGAAGCAACAATGAGTCCTAGTACAGTCCCAGCACTGAAGTCCCTGCTGCTCTTTATACTGGATGTGCTGCATCACTGACTGACAGCTGATGAAGAGTCTCTGGAAACACTCGTTTATCTCCTCTGCTCTTCCTTCTTCTCTCTGCAGGTGGAGCTGATGATGGTAAACAGGATGGCGAGTGTGCTGAGAGAGGAGGAGCTGTGTCCTGATGATCCTGAGAGGTTGAAGCAGCAGCAGCTTGTGTGTAGAGACGCTCTGACTGGGCCATGTTACTGGGAGGTGGAGAGGAGAGCTTCATCCAGCAGTGACTGACAGAGGAATGAGAAGAAGTGCAGATGACTGTCAGTGCTGCAGAGTGAACTGCTCTGAGAACAGCTCCACTGTCAGACACAATGTAGAGTCCAGCATCATCCCTGTGTGTCCCTCTGGATCTGACAGAGGATCATCAGTGTATCTGGACTGCTCTGCTGCTGCTCTGTCCTTCTACAGTCTCTGCACAGTCTCTGTCTGACTCTGGCTTCAGACCCTCCTGGATCAAACTCACCTGGAAAGACTTTCAAACATCACTCAATAGATTTGAATACAGAATATATTTGATATATACTGTAGATGTACTGTAGAGTTGCAGTTTGTCACTTGTAAATACAGTCTGTGAGCAGCTGTGAGCTGAAAGATCTTTCTAGAAACAGGAAATGTTTTCACTCTTCTGTTGCTTTTTCATATATTTCCACAACATTAATATTGATCCCACCTGTCTCACCTGTTTCATGCTTTTATACATAATAACAGGACACGTGTGATCTGAGCGCTGCTGTGGTTGCTGTGCTGCACGTCTTCATTTAGATAACAGAGACATCTAGTGGTTCAGAGGGAGAACTGCAGGAGGTGGAGCTGTGTTTTAGCATGGAAAACTTTTTATCTTTTAGGCGCAGATACAAATATGACAAGTATCAGTGTGAGATACAAAAGGTCACATCAGTCAGCAGAGGGAACAGTGATCACACAGCAATGTAAGAATAGAAACATAACAGTGAATCTGGACATGTATACAGAGGGAAGCAAACAAACAGGATGTAACACTACATTAAAGCCACAAATGGGAAGAAAACAAACACAAAGGAAAATATATTTGATCTCAGGAATCCAAATCAGATGCTTTAGAGCAGGGGTCGGCAACCCTGGGCACGCGTGTCACAGCTGCCACGTGAAGGGTTAACTGATGGCACGACCATAGCTGGACTGGCCATCGGGCATACCGATGATGATTTTTCGTTTTTATGGGCTGATGATGTTTTTTTATTTTTTTGTAACGGTATAAACAATGAAAGATGGCGGATTGGCCGGATGCTGGTCGATGTGTAAAAATAAGTCAGTTGTTTGGTGGTGGCTTTGGCGGAGCTTCCACAGAGGCAGCAGGTGGATGAGGGAAAGGGGAGGCAGGAGGAGCAGAGACCCGAGGCGGCTGGCGGTCCGAGTGTCAGGTGAACTGAACTTCAGGTAAGAAGTTATGACCTGCAGTCTGTCTGGGTCAGATATAAACCAAGTTTAGGTGGAGTTTATTTTCCTTGTGCTGACTTTTTACAGTCAGTTATAATAACTCCCACTCAGAGGAGACCAGAGATCACATTAACATGTGTGTCTCTGTAGTAACAAACATGCCATATTAGCCCAGTTTATTTTTCTTATCATTGTTGTGAGGTGACCATAAATAGCATTTGTATTTTCTGTTGTACAGTTCATTTGCTGTTATGGATAAAAAGTCTTTCTTTGTTTCAAAATAGCTGATAAATATTCGTTGATAGCTGCAAACATCTGCGCACAAATATAATCCTATGAAGTGGTTCTATATAGTGTGTAATTTATTGCTAATGCAATCATATGGCACATTGACTTCTGAGGAAATGTTAGATGCACTCATCATCAGAAAGGTGTCCGACCTAAACCAGGAGGTTTAGAGCATCATAGAGTTTTTGTGGTTTGTTTTCTTTAAGTCATTTCACAGATTTTCTCTATAATTTCAATTCCTTGAATAAAACAACAAACTTAGGGGATGATTTTGTAATCCGACTTTATGTATGAAAGATTTGACTAAACATAAAACAATCTTCCAACTCAGTCGTCATTCTTATCTTGTGAAATCAAACCAAATGTTCTGTTGTCTCTAAATCAGGGATTGATGAAATCTTTGGTTGCATCCATTTATGAACATGTTCTCATTCATATTAAATCGTAGTCTAAGTCCTTCTTTAGAGGGATAAATGTCATTCATTGTCTTCAAATGTGTTTCTGTTGTTTTGGGGGGAAGTTTGAAGTCCATTGTTCAAAGTCTGTTAATGAAACTTTATGAAGTTTATGTAGGATGTTTTTCCTATTTTGTATTTGTTTGAATTATGATGTATTTCTGACTCTTGCTGCCATGATGCCAGGTCTCTCTTGAAAACAACATTTTTAATCTCAATTAAATTTTCACCTGGAGAAATAAAGATGATAATAATAATTTTGTCTTCAGGGAATCATTTCTCTGTAAAACAGCTTCTTCTGAAACTCTTGTTACATTTCTTGTTTATTGTTTGCTGGTTGTAGAAAAATGTCATCGTCTCTGTGTGAACTTAAACTCTACATGTGGTGTCAGCTATAAACCAGCTCTAGAGTCTAATAACGATGCTTTTATTATTGTCTGGTATCCAACCTAACCCTGGGCCTCTGGCTGAATGTGAAACACCAGCAGATGTTAAAAACTGTCTGGGTTACACGTGCATCACGTCGTGTGCTTCCTAACATGGATATGATTGGAATCTGGGCTG
Organism: Mchenga conophoros; assembly: GCF_057382185.1. Classification (NCBI taxonomy): domain Eukaryota; kingdom Metazoa; phylum Chordata; class Actinopteri; order Cichliformes; family Cichlidae; genus Mchenga; species Mchenga conophoros. The sequence continues at coordinate 21,001,513 of NC_140528.1, read as the reverse complement.
TTCAAGCGGTGCTGGTATCGTTGTTGTTTCTGAGACTTTCCAAATCTTTACTGGATAAAAACGTAGCAACTGATGGATTTAACATTTAGCTCTCAGACTGTCCCAGAAAAGGCGGAGGTCTGGAAGTTTATGTGAAGCTCTGTCTTGCTGCTCAAGTCTTGTTCTCTCCATCTGCACCTCAGCCATTTGAAATCTTGGCCTTAACTATTGATCTGTTTGGAAATCAGACTGTTGTTGGCTGCTATCAGCCTCCACCTGCTTCCCCCAGCACATCACCGTCTCTGGTTCAACTTTTATCTGAGCTGCATTTTAATGACGTCTTTCAGATGGATGATTTTCATTGGGACTGGCTTTCTTCTGTGTCTGATGAGTTTAAGGCACGCTGCTTGTTTTTAAAACTGACTCAAATTATTTAAAGCCTCACACGCCTTGATCCTAAACACCCAGATAAATCTGCTCTTATTGACCTTTTTTAACTAATATGCTGCGTAAGTTTTCCACATCTGCAGTTTTTGCCAACGACCTGAGTGATCACTGCGTAGTTGGTGCTGTGAGAAACACTAAAATCTCACGCTCCGAGCCCGCATCAGTTTGATCTGGGGTCGTATTAAACAGGCTGACAATGTCAGTTTGGGAACATTTACAGGAGAGTTGTGTCTACTTTGTGGACAGACACGCCCCTTTTTGCCAGGTCAGGGTGAAAGGTCGGGACAGGCCTGGTTTGGTTCAGTACCGGCCGATCTCCTACATGAGAGAAACCAGGCCTGGGCAGGAAGTCTGGCTCTGATGCTGATTGGCTACGTTTTCATTAGCTGTGTAATCGGATTACTGCCTCCATCATCAAGATGTAACTATTTTTTACTTTAACGACTGACAGTCCAAACGACCGTAGGAGGTTTTGGCAAACTATAAAGTGTCTCTGCCAGCTGTGACTCCTCAGAGCTTCCTCCTCACTTAAATATCGACTCCACTCCTGTGTCACACAAAACTGAAATGTTGCTTTAACAAACACTTTGTTGCTTCTTGCTCTTTGTTCAGCACAGTATCTGATGGTAAACCTCTTGCACACAACTCTGCTCGTAGTTCCTGCTTACTGATACCTTTTCCTTCACACCTGTCACAGTAGAAGAGGTTTGTAAGGCTTTGAATAGCCCCAACACCAGAAACTCGTCCTCACAATCGTTCTCCTTCCTTCTTGCACTTGGCTGCAAATATCATAGCTGAGCCAGTGTCTTATATTTTTAATCTTTCTCTACAACAGAAGAACACCACTATACTCTGTGTTCTCTGGTTAACTGGTCCTCATTGGTCTTACACAGGATGGTCCATTAGTATCATTTTATCTATCAATCTGTTTCTGGGTTACTGCCTCCTATTCATCAGAGTACATGTTAGGCAAACAGTTTAGTCACAGCCTGCAGTCTCAGGACATCATTACATCCACTGTTCCATCAGTTCATGCAGAGCTTGGGAAGAAGGCGTTCTCCTTTTCTGCTCCGTCTTCATGGAAAACATAACCGAAGGATTTAAGGCTCTCCGTTGATTTCACTTGCAGACTTCAAAAGACGTACACATGTTTTTGTGAAACCATCTCTGGGAACTTGTTCTCGTTTTTAATGTGACTGAGTACATTACACAAACTTTTCTCTTATTGTTGTAATTTTAATATGTGTGTCTGGAACAGGTCTCTCTTGTAAATGAGACATTGAGTCTCAATGAGCCGACCTGTATAAATAAAGCTTCAATTACAAAGTCCTTTGTATAAAAGCTCCTTCAGCTGCCAGTGGGACGTGCTGTGGCACTATCGGTTGCAGAGCCTTTATATTGTTAGTTAGAAACTACAAATATAATGGCTCACTGTATTTCAGAATCAGAGAAACTTTATTAATCCAGGAGGGAAACTGAGTTGTCATAGCAGCAAATATACAAGAAACAACAAGCACTCATATAAAGTGAGTGTAGAAACAGAGTTATGATAAATAAATATTCAGATAAATAATATCAATATATAATATAAATAATCTATAATCCAGTTTTGAGTTCCCTCCCCAGACGCCTTAACGCCCACTCACATCCTGGGCCATCTGACCTCAGGAAATCACATGATAGGGTGGGGCCAGGTTTCACAATGAGCTCACCCGAAACCCTGGCTGATTAGGACCCCCACCCGCTTTCACACCTTGGCTCATGTGATTACGTAGAGGATCATCAGGGGGTCCTTTGTCCCTCTTTGGGGGGAAACTCCCACTGGGTTTAAATCTGGGACTCCCCACCAACTGACCCTTAGAACTGAAGAAGCTTCTCAGATGAGAGGTGAAACGTCTTCAAGCAACTCAAAGAAGTCCAGACGCTTTTCTTTGCAAGCTCCTTAGTCTACAATGACCTGGATGACTGAGAACCGTCACAGACAACTCAGTCCCATATTTTAGGTTATTCTGAATAAATCGTTCATGCCCTCTCTTTGGAAAGAAGCTGTTGTGGTTCCTGGTCCTAAATCTAGTCGTCCAAAAGTTCTAAACGACTTCAGGCCTGCTGCCCTCACCTCAGTCTTTGAAAAAATCATCAGAAATGTGATTATGGAAGACACTGAACTTCAGCTTGATTCAATGCAGATTGCACATAAGCCCAATAGAGGAGTGGAGGACGTGCTTTTGATTCTACTTCACCTGATTGTCAAACATGTAGAGAGTAAAGGACTTCAGTTCATCGATTTCTCTGCTTCTTTCAATAACACAGCCCCAGATTTGAATCAAAAGACTTTTAGAACAGTTTGAAATCCGGACAAACCTGAGCAAGTGCAGTCATATAAATATCTTGATGACAAATGCTATTATTTTTCTGTAAAGCAAATTGACCTAAAAGTAAAGTAACCTTGATATGTCAGGATGTAGATGTCCCACCCAACAACGTCACCCAGCCCTGAAACATCGGTACTGTTCAAGGCAGCATTGCTGTCCACACGTCCATCAGAGTGTTTCTTTGGACTTCATGGTGTTGCTGCTCCCAGTATTCTCTGAGACAACCTCTGAGGCCATCACAGAGCAGCTGTATTTGTACTGACATTACATTACACACAGGTGCACTCTATTTAGTCATTAGCACTCATCAGGCAATGTCTATGGGCAACTGACTGCACTCAGACCAAAGGGGGCTGAATAATAATGCACATAACAATTCTCTTCACTCTGCTGACAAGAGATTCAACCCCCACTATGAGCACCTTCTAAAGAGCACCATTGAAAGTATCCTCACCAACTGCATCACTGTGTGGTATGACTCCTGCACTGGGTCCTGCAGGAAAAATATGACAACGGGTAGTGAGAGCAGTGGAGAGGATTGCAGGGTCCTCTCTTGCCTCCCTCCCCAGGAGATCTACTGTGCCTGCCTCATTCGAAAGGTCCTCTTCATTACAGGTGACTCCACTCATCTCTTCAACAGCGTCTTCAGTTTGCTGCCATCAGGAAGGATACTGAAGAGACCTTTTGACCTTTACATTTTCGTTAATATCTTTAAAACAGAAGCAGCAGAAACGAGAATTTTAGCAGCACAAACCAGCACAAGCGTAGCACAGTTGATTGACACCAGTTTTGTTTGATTTAATTAATGTGGGGGGGCTGGTTGACCTCTGGGGACCTCTAGAAATTTTCTTGAATATCTTTAAAATGATAGCAGCACAAACAAAAAATTTTACAGCACAAACGTAGCATAAACGTTTGATACCACTTTTGTTGGATTTGAAGAAGGTGGGAGGTCGCGGGAAAAACCAGCAAAAGAACTCGAGCAGCCGGGCTATGTAAAAGGTGTAGGGGGGCATGTTTGCGGTCACGTCCAGCGGGTGTGTGGGCTGTTTGAGTCATCTGTTACCAGGCAAACTCCAATGCAGCAGGCTGCTGAACACACACAGGCCTCCTGCATCCTCCTCTTCAGCTCTGCTTGCCCGATATTGTGACTTAAGCAGGGTCGGGCCTGGTTGGATGGGAGACCGCCTGGGAAAACCAGGTGCTGTAAGCTTTTGCACTTCCACACACAAACTGCAGAGGGCACTTCTGCTCCTGCTTGTGCTTAGAGGCATGAGAAGTTAACATTTATGGGTGATAAAATCCTTTTTCTATATTTTTAACATGAGAATATCAGTTTTCCATCTTGTGTTCCAGAGTAATCGGACAAAAGACAAACATAGAACAAGGAAAAAAGAGGCCAAGTGTCTCACCTATAAAACAAAATGACTGTTTTCTGAATAGTCTCACACAGATAAACATTTGCAGGGAATACCTTTTCCTTCAAAACAAACGTCACAGACTGTGTTTTTCTTTACTGATTGTATTTGAGTAGAAACTCAGATTAAAATGGCATCAGTGCTCATAAAATGATTTAACTGTAAAAGTAGGTGTAGTGGATCACTTTGCATAGATCTAGATAAAAGTGCTGTAAGCAAAGACTACAGTGGTCATTGAGCAGCTGTTCCTATAATGTGAATCTGGGATAAAGGCACAGATTATTTGTTTGCCTTTGTTTCCTGGTTCTTTCTTTCTTATCCAAATGGAAAAAGAGAGCATAAAAGTACTGTTTACAAGCAGCTTATCTATCTCATTGTGCCCACTATCATAAAATCTTGGTTGACTGAGCACTGAGCCATCTACCACTCGAAATTGAACCTGTGTGGGACAACAACAAAGTCCAGTATACTAAGTTTCAGTAATGTGCAGTTTTTTCTGTGGAAGATGTAAATCTAAATAGATGTCCTATTGTATGCATAATATACCACTGAACTTTATAAAACAACTTCTAAAAGCAAATTTCGATTTATTTTAGATTTTCTCAAATCCAAACAGTGCTAAAAGCATGCACACAGTCAAATATTTTTCATACGAGGTGCTGAAGGTTCTGCAATGTTCTGTCAGTGCGCCCCAGGGCAGCTGTGGCTACAATGTAGCTGCCATCACCAGTGTGTGAATGTGTGAATGATGTATCTGTGGCTTTTTGTCACACTTGGAAACCACGGTGTTGTGCAGCTATTTGCCTTGTTGCAGGGTTTTTAAAAAACTGCAGTTTTGATTTTAGTGAAAGACACCGTCTCATGACTCATTGAGTGCCGCGACTGACGAGCCAATCCGTGGCCTGCAGTCTGACGATGTCACATTTCCTGACTGCTTGGAACCCCGACTAAGTCGTCCTGTAGCCCACATCATAATGTTTCCATCTCTCTGCTTGACTGCGGGGATGCTATTTTTTGCATCACACTCCTATTTCAAAAGGTCAGTTAAAGCCACATAATTGGAATTTGGTTTCATCTCCCCACAGCACTTTCTCCAAAGTCTTCCCTGAATCATTTAGATGTTCACTGGCACTTGAGATGGGCCTATACATGTTTCTCCTTGAACAGGTAGCTACCCTATGTTAGCCTAGCTTTCTATCACTGATGCTCTGTGTGTATTGTTATGGTTCAAAATATGGGGATGGAGACAAGAGACAAGAGAAAAAAACCACAATAACAACACTGGTCCGACCGGGTTAAGTCAAACGATGATTTTAATGATCACACGCGTGGGAGATGGACACCGTATGCAGACAGCCTCAGATCTCAAAATGGTGGAGCATTGCTCAAACTCTTATAGCCTCTGGTTCTCCCACCTTATCATAAAAGCCTAAACATTCACATGCTTTTCTCTCACACGGCGCCTAAGCTACGACCTTGGCTCCCCGTTTATCTGCTCCTGCTGAGTTGGGGCAGAAAACTCCAGCATGCTCTGTTCTCTTCTAATCAGACAAATAAGGCGATGGCTTTCTGCAGCAGTATTATGCATCATAAAACAATATCATTCATCCACAATAAATCAGCAGTCTAATGTAATGCAAATCAGTTTAACTAATGCAATAGTTATCAGCTTCTTCTAATTCAGGAGAATAATGCAAACTAAAACTACATAATAATTCACAATCTTTAGTTAGGGGTATAACATGGCATAAAATAATATTATAATCTAACAGTATGCTGCTGCCTCTCTCTCATGTTACTTAAAAAATTAACCCCACAGCTTCAATAACCGTATCTAAAAATCTCTCAGTGAAAGTTACGGTTGTAGGTTTGGAAACATTTTGGGGTAGCCAGTGTTAAATAGAGACAGGGCCACATTCTTTATCTAGTCATTGTAATGAAAGAAGCACATTAAAAACTATATGAGAGTTTGCTTTTAACAAGCATGTAATGACTCTACTTAGTTTAGGTAGTCTTAGGGAGTCAAACTGAAAGTAGCATTTTGTGGATGTTTTCCCTGCTGCCCGATCCCATCAGTCTCTTAAAGCATCATTTTTATGCGCCCTGGTGTGACAGTGGTTTCATGGCGCTACAGGTTACCTGAGCACATCAGGTATATTACGGTTGAAAACCAGTGCCCGGCCTTCCAGTGGGTGTTCGACCCCTCGTGCACAGCTCAGGAGTCTAAACGACCCAGCAGTTATGGACATGTGTGTTTTTGGTGTGCTGTCCCTCGTTCTCCCTGCTTGCAGGTATATCTGTGTGTGTGTGGATGCCGGAGTTTCTGAGAGCACCCGTTTACAGGCACCTTCAGGCCTGGTGGGTGTGGCCCTGCCAGGTGGTTGGCCACACTTGAAGACCATCACACAGCTGATCAAGCCTTGTCAGAGGAGCTACTTGAGAATGCGGTGGCGCTCTCTCTGACGCTGGATCATTGCGTGACTTCACGTTAGTCTCTCGGCCAGTCAGTACGGATAGTCTGCCGCATTGTATGTGTCTTACGGCTGCCTGTTTGTTATCTCCCCAGGAGAAGCGTGGAGATGAGAGGGCAGCGAGCACGGGGTGCTCAGATACTGAGGAGCGGAGACAAGGAACACTAGCACTGGGAAGAGGACATTTCACGGGAGTCGGGAACGCACTGCGGATTTATTGTTATTTTCCATTCACTGTAAATAAACGCACTGCTTGCATTCAGAGCTCCGTGCCTGGCTCCTCCTTCCTCACATCCCCACGGTTGACGCTGGCCAACCGTGACAAATAGCTTTTCTTAGATTCATTATTAGTTCAACATTGACAAATAGTAGTTGACTAATATCAGGAGCCAAAAAGAAAACAAAAAACAAACTAAATAAATATTTCAGACGCTGAAAATAAATTATTACGGTTGTTTAAATTTGCTGTCAGCAAGTTAGGTCTAATGCATGTAGTCAATCTAATGAATCAATATTACATGTAAAAAGTACAGAACTGAAAATGAAACTAAAATATAACGGTAAATGAACTGGTTCTTGTATAAAACCTTTCTACTCTCTACAACTTGCCTCATTCATGCACTCACTTTTTTCTATGCTTTTTCTCTGTAAGTGCTTTCTATCTAACATTAATACGCATTCATCCTCCCGATGGATGCATCGGAGAGCAACTTGGGGTTAGCATCTTGCCCAAGGATATTTGGCATGCAGGCTGGAGCAGGCGGGGATTGAACCAGCAACTTTCTGATTAGTAGGTTTCCTGCTCTACCTGAGCTACAGACACCCCAATTTGTGGTGCTCTGGAAACAACACGTTCTCATCCCAACAGGTAACGATGCTATGTGACAAATCATCGGTACGTGTAAATGTGTTTTTTGTTCTAATCATGAATCGCTTTGTAAAACAAGACCTGATAGGGTTAAGGTTAAAGTTATGGTTAGAGTTAATGTTAGGGATAGGGCTGGAATGGACGGCTGGAGCCTCTCCTCCAAGTGTGTGTTACTGCCGCCATCAGCATTCTGTTGTATGCGCTTCGAGCCTGTACTTTTTTGCTTTAGCTGAGTAATGAAGTTGAATCAGTACTTTAACTTTCACTGGAACAATAGTATTTTTACTTCTACTTAAGTGGAGAATGTCTGATCTTTTGCCAACTCTGGCTGTCTCTCAGTCTTGGAATACCCACTTGTTGTCCAGCGGTGTCCTGGGAATATGGGAACTAGACAGACTGGGGAAACAATGGGAGGAGACACAAAGATGGAATCACTTTTACCATCTTTTATGTATTTGCTGGTCGTCTTATTTCTTCTATTTTGCAAGCACAGTGTTGCAATCATTGTCTTTGTGGTACAATGACACAGGTAGAATGCAGGTGTTTTCATGTAACACGATGCCAGAAAGATGAGTAATGTGTTTTGAAGAGAAGATAAAACATCATGTTTGAACAAAGATAAGCAGCAGACACGTCTGTGTGTGAGTTGTTCAGGTTCAGTAAGAAGGTAATATGTCTGCAGAATTTGTAATTCTTATGAAGATATTGCTTGTACAATAAATAAAATCCCTTTAACTTCTTCTGGAGAGTGTCTTTATATATTTAGTCATTTTGGGGCGATCCTTTATTTAGTAGTAACTCTAGTCGGGGATATATATCAGAGTTTACTTTCAGATATGAGCATTGTGTTTCCTGTGGATGAATGAATGAATTATTTATTTATGTAATTTTTGAAAGACTGGCTCATGTAAAATCTCTGAAAGTATGACAAAGCTCTCCTGTTACACTTTATGGACACCTGAGCGTCACCATGAGGGCCTGTCTTTATTCACTTTATTCACTGAAATCCACTTTTATAATGAATTCACAGTAATCACTGACACCTTCAGAGCATTACATTCATTAAAGACGTCTTCTACACCTACTCTTCCAGACGACCGACACATGCTTCAACCACTGCAGGTTAACCAGCCACTCATCAGTAAAGCAAAAACTAAATGTAAATGTCCTCATGTGGAAAAGACTGAAACACAACTCCCATATATCACTAATGTAACAGATCCATTTAGGGAGAGTGAGAACACTAGGCTGGATGTGTTTTAATGCAGGAACATTCATCATGTCTTCAGTTCAACAAATCATTTACATTGAATATGTGAGCTGGATGGTTACACGACACAATGTGATTGTCAACAATAACTGCAATGAACGCTGGTTTGAGGGCGGAGTCAAGGAGGCCATTTACGTGAAAAGGGAAAGACCCTCTCTGAATCAAGGAGGGGGCCTAAGGGTACATCTGTCACCATCTTACAATGCTGTGATTGCAGCCGTTCTCCAACTCTCTGTGAATGGTACTCAGGACCATTGATCAGTGGTTGTTGATCAATGGTCATGAGAATTTGCATAATCATGATTAAGGAACTGACCTCCCAGCCCATTGTTCCTTCAGTCGGCTGGTTTCTCTGACTGAAAACGCTACGTCCAGAAGAACAGAATCAACTTTTGGAGATTTACTTCCCTGATGATTGAGCACGCATCAAGACCTTTTAATCAGGCCAACAAATATCTTGTACTCAATTTTAGCAGCAGCCATTGTGACACTGATGATAAAACTTGTGTAAAAGTGCGAAGCTGTAAAAAAGTAATTATAAAAAAGCGTTTTTGTAGCTGAATGTTACTGGATAGCTGTTTCATCTGTAACACATCAAAATAACCTGCTAAGGTTTAATAGGCTATAAGGAACACACTCACTTCCTGAGCCCTGGGCAATAAGAGACGTTTTGTGTTTTATGATTTATTGATATGTTTGATCCTTTCTGACCTGCGTTAATGAAGCAGTCATTAGAGCACCATGTCCGCTAGAATAGTTCTGTAGTTTGATGCTTGAGTCGTTGCAGACTTGTTGAAACTCCCTCACCCGTCAAAGCAGCGTCTTTGTTATTCGAGTCCAGCAGATGGCAGTGTTTCACTGTCTGACGGCTGTCTGAAGCTTCAGCTGGATTATCCGTTTTCATGTTTGATTAGAGGTTTGTCTGTGTGTGTGTGTGTGTGTGTGTGGGTTTTTAGCCACGAGTTGTCCACGATAAAGCATATTGAATGGCCTGTCTAATATTGTTAGAATTCTCCTTTGGGTTAGTTTCATTACTCAATCGGGACATTTATTTGGAAAAAGAAAAAAAGAGGGAAAAAAAGAAAAAAAAAGAAAAGAATTAAAAATAAATAAATCCTCATAGTTTACATTTACAAATATCAATACTGAATGTTACGTCCCTCTGCAGCTTCTAATCGTCTCAGTGTTTTCAGCTGGTGCTAATTGGCCACACCTAGTCAGGTGTGGATAAAAGCATACCTGAGGCAAGCTTCCCGGCAGTGCACTAGTCTTTGCCTTGGTGGCACCAGCCATTTTAGCCAACCTGGTTTTCCATTTTAGGATGAAACCTCTTCTCACCCACACTCTGCTATTCATCTCTGTTTTTATGTTGCGGCTTTTGAGCCGGGTCGTAACACTGAAGATTACAAAGATCAACATTAAGACCAGTCTGTGCATTCAAAGCAGTGACAGAAAAGAGTGTGGGGCATTAACCCCCACTCACTTCACAGTTCACGTTCACAGCGAGCTTCGTCGAAATTTACAATGAGACCCTGAGGGACCTTGTGTTCACCGGCAAGTCCAGCAAGAGACCTGAGCATGAGATCCGCAAGACAGCCAGCAACGAATTGACAATCACTAATCTCACCTATGAGCGGGTCTCCAATGAGGATCAGGTACAGCAGACAGACATCTGTAGCTCAGAACAAATTAATTTCAAATCTGCTGACAAATTGTTACCAAACTTTGAAAATACATCAAACTTTATCGATGCTCTATGTTTTAAAACGTTCCCTCGTCCTCTCAGGTTCTCCGTCTGATTGCTTTGGCCAATCAGAATCGCTCCACTGCCCAGACAGCCCAGAATGACCGCTCGTCTCGCTCCCACTCAGTCTTCCAGCTGGATATTGAGGGAGTTAATGCCGGCAGGGATGTCAAGTGCAAATGTATCACACTGGAAGTACCAGCATCAGGAATGTGGCTTCTTCATTTTTGGATCTATAATATTTAGTCTGGTTAGTTATTGTTACTGTAACCAGTGCAAAATCTGCTCTGATGACTCAACGTTAATGTTTGAGCCCCTGAGCGCTAAAAGAAGTGTTTTGTAAAGTATTAAAACTACCTTTAATGGAAGGAAAAACGGATCACTGCTTCCTATAAGAGTTGGTTTTCTCTGTGTGTGTAGCCACTCTGTGCCTGGTGGACTTGGCTGGCAGTGAGCGAATGGTGAAGAGCCAGTCTCAGGGTGACCGTTTCAAAGAGATGACCGCCATCAACAGCTCACTGTCCAACCTGGGCGTCGTTATCGCCGCTCTGGCCAAAAAGGTCTGCAGCTGCAGTTTCTGTAGTCTTAGATGTCACACCTGCTTTCTTTACATTTACAGTATTAATGATTTTTTTGGCCTTTGTGTTCCAGGAGACTTACGTAGCTTACAGGAACTCGAAGCTCACGTACCTCCTTCAGGGATGTTTGGGGGGGAAACGGCAAAACGTGAGTTTGTTGACATCACAAATCTTTATAATGACGACACATAAAACTGAAGGAATTTATCCCCAAAAAATATTTAACAGCGTTTGATCTCACCACTTCAGATTGTGACTGTTTATTCTTTGGCACTAATTTTGGATGTCTTTATTTGCAGCTTGATGTTTGTTAACATTGCTCCGGAGCCCGACAGCTTTGGGGAAACTCTGAACTCATTGAGGTTTGCCAGCAAGGTCAGTGCAGTCTTGTTTCCAGTGTTCATTGGACAGAGTACATTAGTGATGTCCTTACATCAGCTGTTTATGGTAAACCAAAGCCATACTCCATATCCATTTTAATACCTTGGTGTGTAATTCATACTCACATTTTGTCTGAAGAGTAGGGATGTTCCTGGCGTCTTATTTACTAGTCGACTAATCGAGGGGGAAATAATTAGACTAACCAACTAATGTAAAACTAAGGAACATTCAGATATTGAGTTGATTTTCAGAACTGATTAATAGAAACTGTCAAACTAGACGCAGAGGTATCTTAAACCATTTATCACATTCTGTTAAATACAAATGAAAATGCATTACTACAAAAGATGTTCTAGTAAAATATGACAATCATTTGAGAATCTAAAAGTACGTCTAAGTGTGGCGAGAATGATTCAGGTAATACATTATACAGCCGTTTTCTAGTCAGGTTGTGGGGGCAGCAGGAAGGACTACTCCTGACCACAGCTGATAGATGTAAACTGGCTAGCATGACCAAGGATGCTGGGGCCTCCTACTGGTAGGACGTGCCCAGCTGGAACAGCCTCCTGGCCAAGGTGGCTGTCACCTTTTGATGTGAAGGAGTAGTGACTCTACTCTGAGCCCCTCCCCCATTGACTTAACTGCTCTCCTAAAGGAGAGGTTTTCCACCTCTCAGGAAACTAATTTCCTCTGCGTGTATCTGCGATCTCAGTGTTAACAAGAAGATCAGGGTAGATTAATAGATTTATGGTGTTTCTCAACAACAGTGCACCATCTGGTGGTAGATCGCTGCCTAACATTTAGAACACAATGTACCAGCATTGGGCATCAATTAAAATGTTAACAATTAGATTGAACGACTGGTAAGTCTGATACAGACTAGTGACAATTAGTCGACTAGTCACATAAATCCCTGATAGAGCCCACAGAAGTGGCCTGCACCATGTGCGTGGCTTGCTTTGCAGTTTAACCACCAAAACACTCGTCTGCAGTGGAATTTCTTTGAGCTAATCGATTCATTTATTTCATTTCTTCTTCTAATTAATGTGGAAAATGGTGGCAAAGGTGGCTGAAATGAGTGATTCCTAGAGTTACATGTCAGTTTACAGCATAGGGATTAAGTTTACAGTATAAATACCACTGAATTGTACAAGGATTTGAAGTTTCACTGTAACTTTAACATTTTTGACAATTTTGTTTTGTTTTCTCCCCCACAGGTGAACGACTGCGTCATCAGGACAGCGACTGCCAACAAAAAGTAGAAATTATAAAAAAAAAAAAAACCCTGAGTTTTCTACTTTTTAGGTTCATCTCAGGTTTCCACGCTGAGTTGGTCATGACAGTTGCCATGTGTGATGGCATGCCACACATGGTAAGCTCCACACCTCACCACCCGTTGATTCACTTTAGTTTAATTTACAGTCACTACTTTAAAATATTCCATTTATTGTTCAATATCGTTTCTTTATTAAATGTATTCATTTTTCCATCACACCTTCCAATGTTTATATGGCGTGCACACATATTAACCTTGCAAGGTCAAAGCTCTGTTTTATGTTATATTAATACATCTTTGTTTGAGTTACCTGGGGGTTGGTGTCTCCTCCTGTCTGGCAAAGGGCTGGGAGACCTGAAGTACTACTGACAGCCTAATTGGATTGCACCACATGCAGGTGAACGACTGCGTCATCAGGACAACAAAGTAGAAATTATTAAAAGAGTAACTTTTATATATGTGCGTTTAAAGCAGGGTGTCAGTTTTTTTTGTTTTTTTTCCACATATGTTGGATTATGTTTCTATATATATACTTTGTAAAGGGTATTTTAAATTAATGAAAATGAATAAATATGATTGTTTCTTTTACCTGTTTCGATGTCTGCCATATCATTAGTATGTTTCGTGGGAATTAAATGTTTATTTAACATGTACGCTATTACATTTACTCTACAAATAAAACCAAATTTAAAGGCTGTTGCATTTTATTGCCTTTTTTCTTTCCTTTTCTTAAAGTTATGAAGGCATCTTGGATGCCATTTCAGTGAGTGGGGGTTAATGCCCCACACTCTTTTCTGTCACTGCTTTGAATGCACAGACTGGTCTTAATGTTGATCTTTGTAATCTTCAGTGTTACGACCCGGCTCAAAAGCCGCAACATAAAAACAGAGATGAATAGCAGAGTGTGGGTGAGAAGAGGTTTCATCCTAAAATGGAAAACCAGGTTGGCTAAAATGGCTGGTGCCACCAAGGCAAAGACTAGTGCACTGCCGGGAAGCTTGCCTCAGGTATGCTTTTATCCACACCTGACTAGGTGTGGCCAATTAGCACCAGCTGAAAACACTGAGACGATTAGAAGCTGCAGAGGGACGTAACACCTCCTCCCTTAAAAGGGTTCCTCTAGGACCCCTAAACAAATTAAAAGTTCCTCTGAAGCAAGTTGGCATCTTTAAGCATGGATGCCCCTACATGAGGATCTGAAGTTGCCACACTGAACACACAAAAAGTAACATGTGACCAACACAAAAGAGCACAACAGTCAAACCCAAAATGATTACCTGACCTGCTACAACACAAAACCAAAAGTACACTAAAAACAACAAATCCCTTACTTTCCCTACCCTAGTCTTCAGTGGTGTACCAGGCTCGAGGCAACTTTAAACGCGAACTCGAGAGCAGGCAGCAGACCAGAGATATAGTCTCCTACCAAACTCTGAAGCGTACCCCCACCCAGGATAGCCACCAAACACAAACTAAAACAATAAAGCAAAACAACAAACAAGTGCTTCGATGGAAGGGCAGCACAGTCACCCAGCTGAAACACACTAAAGGGAGTTTGCTCAATTACACTGAACACCATCACTCACCCACTTAAAAGCAAAACAAACTGACATTCAGTCTCCACTAAAATGTCCAAAGATCCCGGACGAGCCACCACTTATGTTATGTATAGTGTGATTTGGCCATCTGAACATGCTACCTATATAAATCCCAGCAGGAAGCATGTTTTAATAGTGTGATTGGGTCATCTGAACACGCTACCTATATAAATCCCAGCAGGAAGCATGTTTTAATAGTGTGATTGGGTCATCTGAACACCCTACCTATATAAATCCCAGCAGGAAGCATGTTTTAATAGTGTGATTGGGCCATCTGAACATGCTACCTATATAAATCCCAGCAGGAAGCATGTTTTAATAGTGTGATTTGGCCATCTGAACATGCTACCTATATAAATCCCAGCAGGAAGCATGTTTTAATAGTGTGATTGGGTCATCTGAACACCCTACCTATATAAATCCCAGCAGGAAGCATGTTTTAATAGTGTGATTGGGTCATCTGAACACCCTACCTATATAAATCCCAGCAGGAAGCATGTTTTAATAGTGTGATTGGGTCATCTGAACACGCTACCTATATAAATCCCAGCAGGAAGCATGTTTTAATAGTGTGATTGGGCCATCTGAACAAGCTACCTATATAAATCCCAGCAGGAAGCATGTTTTAATAGTGTGATTGGGTCATCTGAACACGCTACCTATATAAATCCCAGCAGGAAGCATGTTTTAATAGTGTGATTGGGTCATCTGAACACGCTACCTATATAAATCCCAGCAGGAAGCATGTTTTAATAGTGTGATTGGGTCATCTGAACATGCTACCTATATAAATCCCAGCAGGAAGCATGTTTTAATAGTGTGATTGGGCCATCTGAACACCCTACCTATATAAATCCCAGCAGGAAGCATGTTTTAATAGTGTGATTGGGTCATCTGAACATGCTACCTATATAAATCCCAGCAGGAAGCATGTTTTAATAGTGTGATTGGGTCATCTGAACACGCTACCTATATAAATCCCAGCAGGAAGCATGTTTTAATAGTGTGATTGGGTCATCTGAACACGCTACCTATATAAATCCCAGCAGGAAGCATGTTTTAATAGTGTGATTGGGTCATCTGAACATGCTACCTATATAAATCCCAGCAGGAAGCATGTTTTAATAGTGTGATTGGGTCATCTGAACACGCTACCTATACAACGGAGCCATTAACCACGTAAGGTAGCATATTCTGATAAGTTAGCACGGATTGATAGACAAGACTATAAATTTACGCTACGGTAGGATGTTTTGACAGCACACCTTTTCTCGTCCCCAACATTTTTCTTTTGTTAAGCTTACTGTTATCAAGGCATGGTAAATGAACAGTAAACCTTGCCTGATGACTAATCTTCCCGTTTCCCTCTCATTGATTTATTTGGGTTGTCATGGCAGAAGTATTAAACAATGCCTTTTATTAGAACATAAGCATTTAAATGCAGTAATTGTATTTGAATTAGTTAAATATGAGTGGGCAACTCTGACCATGACAAGACTGCATTTGCTCTAAAGAATTAATAAAAAATTTAGACATATTGTTGTCATTATTTTTACTCTTCAATTTTATGTGTTTTTTCTTTAAGATGGTATCAGAAGTTGCTCCTCCACCATGAAAAAAAACATCTGCATATATTCTTTCACTACATCCACGATTCTCCTCTGTGGTCTTCCTCATTCATCCTGTTTGGAGCTTAATGTTCAACATCCTTTATCTGTTAAAATTACAGAAGGAGAAGAAAGTAATCATCAGAGCAGGAATCATGATAAATGATAAATAGATTACCAGTACATACAAACATAACACTTGCATAATTTCTCTGATAACGCTGCATTGGATGGGTTTATTAACGGTGGGCTGAAATTGTACTACAGTCTGCTGGTGAGGAACTTTTTTGAGTGTTGAATACAATGTCC
Organism: Mchenga conophoros; assembly: GCF_057382185.1. NCBI lineage: Eukaryota > Metazoa > Chordata > Actinopteri > Cichliformes > Cichlidae > Mchenga > Mchenga conophoros. The sequence goes on along the minus strand of NC_140528.1, from coordinate 20,985,195 downwards.
TCCACAATCTGTATATGAATTGTCATTAAAACCACAGAGATTCTTACTTATAAAGGAAAGAAAAGTGGGACAAAGCCCATCAACATATAGTGTATATTTTCTGAAACATTACAAAGATGCAGGTAATTCTGGGTTCACCTGAATTACAGATTAGACTGGTGGACAAACAGATGTTGTGTACAACTGGTGACAGCATCAGTGACAACAAATTAATCAGCGAGGCTGGAAGCAGAATTAGGAGGCGTCAGAGTCAGCGAGGGTCAGAGATCGACGAACAAATTGCCCACCTTCATGGATAATGCATCCCCCTCAGAAGGATTCAAAATTAGGCCACGAAGAACAGTTCAGGAAACCTATTTTGTTTCGTCTGTGAAACTGTATAAATAAAATGTAAATTATGTTAAAGGCAAACACATTTGTAAGCCATAAGAAACAAACATGCTTTGCAATATACCTTCAAACATCTGTATAGATTTGATACATTATTTATTAACTGAATTTGCTAACATGTCTTACATAGTGAGTGTGTCACGGCTGCCGAGGCGAGCCGTGCGGAATAAATGAGGATCCAATCACAGGCAGTCGTGGAGAAGTGAAGGTGATTTATTGAACACAAAAAGAATGTGGACAAACAGCAAACGGGGCTCGAACTAAACTAAACTGGGAAACAACTAAACTACAGAGCACAATCCTGATTGAAAACGAGCAGAGGAGAATGACGATGAAAAGCAAGGAGAAGGCACGGTGGATACACTGAGTAATACAGACGAACCGGCAACATGCAGGAGAACACACAGGGCTTAAATACACACACACCAGTAATCAGGGGATGAGAGACAGGAGGGCAACACAGCTGGGAGAAATCAGAGCTGATGGGACAGGGGAAATGTAAACTGAACATACTCACATCAGACAGAGACCTTCACAATAAAACAGGAAACTCAGACACGGGGAACCAAACAAGACACAGATCTAAACAGACAGCTTCACAAACAGATGGGGTGACACCATAGACAGACAGAGACACAGACTCAAAGGCAGACCGAATATCACACATAGAACTCAAACAATAATAATAATCATCATCATCATAATAAACTAGAAAATGATAACTAAAAGCACTGGGTCACTGACCCAGGACCATGACAGAGTGTTTCTTTTACTGATGATATTTCAGTGATATGTATTTTTTATGACTAAATAATGCTCTATCGAACACCTGGCAATAACAGCAGGTGTGGCAATTTTGTAATTTGTTGTTTAAATTTGATATTATTGTAGGCAGTATATTTTCTTAGCCTTTGTCATACTCATGCTTAACCCTCTCAGGCTCAAATTAAGTTTTTGTTGCTAATGCACAAAAGAATACCTGCAGTGGTACTTCTGAGTAAAAAACTCATGAAATATGTATGTGGGGTGATCAGGTTGTTAGCTTTTAACTGTTGCATATCTGCAATGCCTGCCTTGAGAGGGTTAACAAAGCAATCTCAGAAACCGTACAGTAATCTTGGGTGTGTGGGGGTCACCCAGAGTCAGAATCTAGTGAGATATCAGTGTCACCTCTTACAGTTTTCCTGTAATCTGAGCTCAAATATGAGAAAATATAGAGTACAGTACAGTAAATTGGGTAAATTTTACTGTTAATTTTCTCTGAATCGTACAGTAATTTGGGCTGTGGATCACAGGGTGGAGTGGAAAAAGTGGAAAAGTGGAGATGAACCAAAACTGGGAGTGGATTGTGAAGTACAATAGTGTCAGGACCAGAGTTGGTCAAGTTACTTGAAAAAAGTAATCAGTAACTAATTACTGATTACTTCCCCCAAAAAGTAATCCTGTTACTTTACTGATTACTTATTTTCAAAAGTAATTAATTACTTAGTTACTTTTAAAAAACACGATTTACAACCTGAATAGGTGATAAAGCGATAGATCTTTCAGCCCAATTCTACTTTTTCTGCATAATTCATCATATAAAATGTAATCAAATGGAAAAGTCTCTCTTTTTAAAACTTGTTTAATTAGTTTTAATCTTTTAACTTTATGCATCAAGCAAAAATTGAATTATATGTAACATTCTCTGACTGGAAGAAATTTGTTTAATATTTAAACTTATTTTCTGCCCATTCCAGCACATAAAATAAAATATTTTTTGTGTTTACACTCACTCTTTCAAATAGATGCAAGTAAAACACAGCAGAAAATAAATAAAATCAAAGACTAGCGGTCCTTTGGCTCTATTTTCACCTGTAAAGCAGGAGTAGGGTAGGCGGAGGTTTACCCTGGTGCAGGTGTGCCGCGGTCAGTTGAAGAATCCGCGAGTTTCTCTGTGACTTTCCCATTACGTCGTAGCGCACTCGGTGCTTGCTTGGAAGTTTAGGGGGTTTTTTCGCCGTAAAAAGAAGTTTTCTTCCCACGCACAACGGACACTAATGTTTTTGTCACTTTTTATGGAATCAAACTCAAAGTAAGGTCAGTACTTCCACGCTTTAAACGCTGCACGCTCATATTCTCTCCCGCACTCGATATATTATCCATTGTTGATCTGCACACAGCTGTTGTCACGGACGTTGCACTTGCTTACGTCACTGTCATGAGACATTCTCGCAAAAAAATCACTGTTTTAGTAACGCAGCGTTCCTACGGGAAAGTAACGGTAATCTAATTATCGTTTTTGCAATAGTAATCCCTTACTTTACGTGTTACTTGAAAAAAGTAATCGGATTACAAGTAACGCGTTACTGCCCATCTCTGGTCAGGACACAAAAGACTGCGTTTCTAAGCCAGTCGGCACCCGTACCGTAATATGCATAAGAATAGTGCAACAACATTTTAGGTGCGGCTGGCTTGACTGTGTGGTCCTAAGTGAGGGCTCACTTGACCGCGGTCAAATATGGTGCTGGAGAAACAAACTACAGAGAACTTCGTAAAGAGAGTATTGAGTGCTTTGGCGATGTAAATGGACTGGTTCTTATATAGTACTCAAAGCACTTTAAAGAACTTGCCTCATTCAGGTGTACGCAAGCACTTTTCTCTGTAAGCACTTTCTGTGTAATGTTCACACACATTCGGAGAGCAACTCTGGGTTGGTATCTTGCCCAGGGATATTTGGCATGCAGACGGGGATTGAAGCACCTTCCTCTACTACCTGAGCAAAGCCACCCCATGTTCGTCTGTGCACAGATTTCTTTCAATACAGTATTATCACAATTGTGCAAAAATACAGGCATGAAAACTTAAAGTGCGCGATCACAATAAAGGTGACGCTCAGAGACTGACTGAGTGATCTGAGAACTCATCAGCCCTCATCACTGCCTTCACTTACTTGCTGCTATGGGTGCAGGAATAACATAGTTATGCAGTTATCTGGGACTCTCCACCATTTGACCTTAGAACTGAAGAAGCTTCTCGGATGAGAGGTGAAACGTCTTCAAGTAACTTAAAGAAGTCCAGACGCTTTTCTTTACAAGCTCCTTTGACCAGTTATGCAGTTACTTTCTCAGTCTGCTAGAGCCTCCACTTGAACGCAAGAACCTTCATTTATCTTCTCAAACGGAATTCAAAATGTTTTTTTACAAATTGAAGGATTAAGATATAAATCGCAGAAGCATCGATCCACACATTCAAAGAAGAACAACCCAACAAACTCTTCATAAAACTCCAAGAGATATGAAAATCTTTATTTCTGTCTATTCTGTGTTGTTAATAACATCACATCTTCACATAGTAGCAAAAACATATTAAACAAACATTAATCTCAACATGCATACTGTACTTCAAGTTTCTCTCATGGAAAGGCCAGTGTTACTTTTATAGTATCCTTTCCATAAATATCATAAATATCTTTACCCATGTAGTGGAATTATTTTATTTTTTCATTTTAGTTAACAAGTATAATGTGACCACATTCACTTTTTATCAGGACAAGCTACACCACCACGGTGGTTAGCATACAATAACACTGCCTTGTTCTCAAAGCTTCTTGCTAACTGTACTTTTTTCTGAGATGTTCTCTTTAAGTAAGGATACTGAAAGTGTAAGCAGTGTATACGGTCACATCACGTGCTTAAGGTTGTGTTAGCACTGATAATAAGTCATCATATCAGCTGTAAATGCAGTGCTGCTGCTGTCCTTACGCTATACTTTCAAGCATCACACTTTCTTACTGGCCAGTTTATTTCCACTTTTTATGCTCTAGTATGGTGTGACTGAATGAAGTCAGCAAACCAAATTCTGTCCATCTGAGGATGAGAAGAAACTTGCATGAAATGGGAAGAATGAGATGAAGATGGCTCCTATGCTTTAGACGTGGCACTGTTTCTGCCATTGTAAGTACGCTAATGCTTGAAAGATCCATTAAAAGTCTGACACTTCACTCTTCAGCTGGAGCGTCCATCAAGTTTTACATTCCAGGTTTCCTCGTTGGGATTACGACTCAGACGATGATGTGAAAAATTAGTTATTACATTAAACCCATAAGATCAACACTGGCAAAAAAGCCGTGCACTTCACAGAGCAGCTTTCTATGGCCGAGCAGCTCCTGCAGGTGTAAGGTGTAGGTGTCACAGCACTCTGGTCCAAAGAGGTTATGTGCAGCATGCAGACAGAAAATGGCTTTACAGAATATGACTGAATGTTGAGGCACCAAAACACACTCAGTCTGCCCCTCAGTCTGATCAAGAAGAAAACCTGACTGAGCGCTTCATAACATCAGTATGATGATGCCCCAGAGGCCATGTTCAGGTTATTCTCCCGTCCACACTGAGCGGGCGGATCAGTGGAGTCTGCATTAGCTTTAACAGAAAGGTCTGATTTAAGCAGGTAAGCTGAATAGACAAGAAAAGCTAGAAAGCTTTATCAACTATAACCCCAGCGAGGACCTTGACAGGTGTCTTGTGTACAGGTGAAGGCTGGACAGTCAGCAGGATACCTTCCTAACATTTGTCATTCCCAGCATTGAACCGTTTCCTGGCACAGCCTCAGTGAAACAGAGCATCGTTTCCACCCCACAGTTACAGACAGGCTGTGCTTTTCTTTGGTAACACCGTCGAAAGAGAAGCCCCGTGTCCTCTCTCAGTAGCTGCTTTCGTGTCCTGTCAGGATGTACAGGCTGCTCAGTGCTGACGGGTCATCAGTCGGTGTGCTCTGAAGGATGATGGCTCTGCACAGTGTCAGCAAATGAGAAGGAGATGAGTTGTAAAGGAGAACCAGAGAAAGGCAGTACTAACCTAAAGCCAGTGCCTCCACCTGCTTCTACTCCTCCCACCTCTAGTGCTAACACTACTCTACTGATACTACAACCACTGTAGTTTGACTTTAATGCTACACACTGGTACAGTACTGGTACACTTACTGGAGTTTTACTCCTGTTCCTGCTCATCACCATGCCTACTACTTTTTTAAACTTTATGATAAGTGTGAACATTTACACACCAGCATACAAACAAGTTTAAAGTAGAAAAAAGGAAGCAAAGAGCTGAGAAATACATAAAACATAACACAGAAGAAAAAGAAACCTTTGCAGGGATTCCTTCTACACCCAGTTTGAGTAAAAACTAACTGAAACACAAGGAAAGAAGATAAGATCAACTAAATAAGGGTTGTATAATAATACTTAGTACTGGCAGCCAGCAGCGCTAAGCCTCAGCCTCCCAGTAGACACACCTATGGTACTGTTAGATTATAATATTATTTTATGCCATGTTATACCCCTAATTAAAGATTGTGAATTATTATGTAGTTTTAGTTTGCATTATTCTCCTGAATTAGAAGAAGCTGACAACTATTGCATTAGTTAAACTGATTTGCATTAAAGTAGACTGCTGATTTATTGTGGATGAATGATATTGTTTTATGATGCATAATACTGCTGCAGAAAGCCATCGCCTTATTTGTCTGATTAGAAGAGAACAGAGCATGCTGGAGTTTTCTGCCCCAACTCAGCAGGAGCAGATAAACGGGGAGCCAAGGTCGTAGCTTAGGCGCCGTGTGAGAGAAAGGATGTGAATGTTTAGGCTTTTATGATAAGGTGGAGGCACCAGAGGCTATAAGAGTTTGAGCAATGTGTAAAGGATACTGGCAAGTGGCTTTGGCACCAGAAGCGAGAGAGCTGACAGCCTTCAAAACTCCTTTTGGTATGTACCAATTTAAAGTCATGCCATTTGGGCTTCAAGGTGCACCAGCGACATTCCAACGATTAATGGACCATGTACTGAGAGATGTGTCAGCATTCTCTGCAGCATATCTGGATGACGTGGTGGTGAACAGCCAGTCCTGGGAAGAGCATGTCATTCACCTACAGAAGGTGCTACACTCCATCAGAATGGCTGGACTGACTATCAATCCCAAGAAGTGCTCCATAGCCAAGAGAGAAGTGGAGTACTTGGGCTTTGTAGTTGGCTCTGGGAAGATAAAGCCGCAGGTTGGAAAGATTGAAGCAATTCAGTCCTTCCCAGTTCCGACAACAAAAAGGAAGGTGAGAGGTTTTCTGGGTCTAGTAGGCTGGTACCGGAAATTCATACCTTCTTTTGCAGAGCGATCCACTGTACTGAATGACCTCACAAAAGGCTCAGCCCCCAACAAAGTGCGTTGGACAGAAGACTGTGAGCAAGCATTCAGAGACCTCAAGGAAGCAGTTTGCACACATCCAGTTCTACACAGTCCAGACTTCAACAAGCCATTCATCTTGCAAACTGATGCTTCAGGAGTTGGCCTTGGTGCTGTCCTTCAGCAAGAGGTGGATGGTGAAAGAAGGCCTGTGGTGTTTCTGAGTCGGAAACTACTCGACAGGAAGACGAGGTATTCGACGGTGGAGAAAGAGTGCTTGGCCATGAAATGGGCTATTGAGGCCTTGAGGTATTATCTTCTGGGACGTCACTTCACTCTGGAGACTGATCATCGTCCCCTCCAGTGGTTGAACCGCATGAGGGATGCAAATGCCCGCATTGCAGGATGGTACTTGTCTTTGCAGCTTTATGACTTTACGGTCCAGTATAGGCCAGGGAAGTCAAATGTGGTTGCTGATTGTTTATCTAGGATGACAGAGGACTGAAGCACTTCGCGCTCAAGAGAGGGAGGAGGAAATGTAAGGAAGAGGACTCCCTTACTGTATTTTTTTTTTTTTTTGTGCCTGTCCCGTTTGGCTCTTTTGCCATCAGAACTATTGTCTAAAGGCAAAGAAAGATGCCCAACGGATTTACTTTACCAAATTGACCATCCCAGCCTTGCCGTAATGGTCCATTTGATTCACCTTTTATTGTTCATTTCATTTTCACTTACTGAATACGGGACAGACTTGACTGTATTTATTTATATGTATAGCACTTTAGAGCACACCTTTCACTTTATTAAAAGCACCTTATCAAGCAATTTATGAGCATTGCACTTTAAGCATGGATTTGCACACAAGAAGTTTAAATATTTATTGACTATTTATTGGGAATTTTAAAATCAGTTGGTAGCCTTATTTCAGATCCTGCACAGCTGCTCCTCATCAAGGAATGTGGTGGTTGTCTGTCAGGAGAGAAGAATGGTGATTGAGATTGTGATTAAGGTTTACCAGTAAGGAAAACTAATGCAAACGTGTGTGTGAAATCTAGGGATAAAAGTGGTGCAAATAAGTGTTTGTAAGTTAATGATTACTCACCTTTCTTGCCTGTGTCCTCTTCAAGGTGTTTGGGCAAATGTTTCCCCTGGGGTCCAGACACCATTTAAAGGTTCCGGGAGAGACCATTGGTAAAGAGAGTGTGGTGAATCTTTTTGTGCTTGGGTTTCTGGGTTTTTATAATATTGGGTTTGGTGTAACATTAAGTGTGAAATATTTATTAATATGTAAATGTGGAAATGTATTTATGTATTTATTTATTCTAATTAATATATTGTATACTGTGGTGGAAGGTTGGGATTTAAGAATTTACCTGAGAGTGGAATAATGGTTAAGTCTGTGACAGCTGAACATATTTAAGGCTGCCAGTTGTCATTAGAGGTGGATTTTTTGTAGTGATGGCCAAATGAAGCTTTCCGAAGCACTGAAGCTTGTATTGAAAAACGGTTCATTACTCGAAGCTTTTCAACACAGTCCTCTCCGGTGACATCTGGTGGTGAAAATTTTGAAGAGCAGCTTGAATCTGCAAAATAAAACGGACTGCTCAATCATCACTGCTCACTCAAGAGTGGAGTTCTCTCTGATATTGGGCCACCGTTCCGTTGCTTTGAACATGTAATTGGTTTTGTTTTCTCGATTGGGGGGCTGAAAAAAATGTAATGCGTATTTGCGTAATACATTTTGATCAATAAACTTTCCCTATTTAAACATGCACTATGGTGGCCTTTCTTTGCTCATAACTCCTTGATGTTGGTAAATACAATAAGTGAGAAATATATATAATATACATATGAGAATGCACAGCACATTATGGAGTATGCCCCTGCTGTGAAGTCCTGCCTCCATCTACTTGTCGTTTAATCACTGGACAGCTGGACAGGTTCATACAAAATATTAGATGAGGCCAATTGTCCTATACATATTTTTGACCTAGGGGTGGGATTGATTGTGAACTGGAAAGGGAAAATGCTTAGGGAGCTGAGTACGGCTGCATCGTCACTGATTTGTAGAATCATTTTGATTCGATACAGGATCCGATTCAATTTGATTGGAATCTGGAAAGTTTTGCCTCAGTCAGAAATATTACAATTCTGATCATTTAACAGTATATATCCATAATTTCGTATCTATTAAAAGAAAGCTGACACATGTGAGACTTAATTAGAGATGTAAACAGAGAGTTATGAAACCTGCAGCTGCAGAAGCCAGCGGGAAAAAAAAGAGGCAAACACAGCGCGGACCCGACGACACACCAAAATCTGATTCTGACGCGTCGGGTCCGCACTCTGTGTTCACGTTTGTATGCAGAATCCGTAAACCTGCTCCCAGTTACTGTTTTAGCTGTATGGTGTTTGACGACATGTTGTGAGGTTTAACCTGAGATGCTGGCGTTTCAGGCATAATAACGTTAATTTACAAATCGACACGGGATTTTAATGAATCAATATCACTTTATTCAATTTAGCATGGATTGTAATCAGAAAGGCGATAATCAAAACCCACCCCTAATCAAGAACTTGCAAAGTAAAAACATGATCAATGTAAGGTAGCCCTTTTGTTATTTACATTTAAAAAGAGGATTAGTGTTACTGTGCGCTGGCTGAGTCTGTTTCTTTTCTTAGAAATAGTTTCTCCTGCCCTGGAGAAAATCCACTTGCATGGAACAGAAGAGGCTGTGGAGTGCAGGAACTACACTGCAAGCTGGTAGATATGCAGGTATTCCTGGGTCCTGCAGACTATCACCTAAAAACAATAAACAAAATGATTTTCTAAACTGTGTAGCAATGTAATGTACGTATAGTGTCAAATACATTGTTGTAGTCTTCATCAGCTTTAATTCACATGGAAGTGTTCCTAAAGTCATATGCTGTAATGATATTTACATTATGAAAACATGATTTTGGACATTTCAAGTTTTTCACTTCGGCAGATAAAATGAATTGAGCAAAATCAACTCAAAATATTCCCACACGCCAGAACGTCCTCTCTTCCTCGCTCATATCTGTCAGTGGAATGATCACCTCTTCGCTCTCTGTCACCATCAACACACTCCACGAATCCCGTGGATGATTCACTTCCTTATATCCGTTTGAATCAGGTACCGAAGCAGTTACGTGCGTAATGAAGCTTCGGACGTCACTGGTCACGTGACTTTTGCCAAACGAAGCAAGCCTCGACACAGTGCTTCTGAACCAGTGTGTTGTTTTTTTCGACACACGCTCCGGAGCGTCAGCTTCAAGCGGGCCATCACTACCATATAGCAAATAAATACTTTGTTCCACTACACTTGCCTTGGTCTGTCTCACTGTGTTTCCAGCCGCTAAGGGCCGCCCTGTTACAAGGACAAACAGCAGCACATGTTCTCTAAATGTTTGCAGTCATTTTTAAATGACGCTGATACTACATGAGACATTTTCCACATTTATTGTCTTTGAACAGAGAATAATAAAGCCATCAAACATACACAGGCTTCTGCAAATACAAACTTCTGTGGTGCATTTGATGACCTGCAGAGGAGAACAAGTCGGGCTTTTCAGCCCTAACACAACAAGAACAGCTGTGGAACCATTGGCCATTTGCCATAGTGTAGCTGAGTCAAAACAGCCCAAGTGCTGAGAGGGAAAACATGATGATTTATGTAAAGTCATAACTGGCTGCAGCAGCTGAGCTTTGACCTGTGAGCTGCAGCTTAAGCTTCTTTTATGGTTCAGTGTTTAATGTTTAAACTGTTTATGGCTGCACACACACCCACAGTCAGGTTGTATACATATTGAAATATTATATACAGTGTGGCAGCTGACCTTTGACCTTTGACCTGCGAGCTTCAGACTCATTGCTGGTGTGAGGTGTTTACTATTGAAGCTTGCAGACACACCCACATCCTCTAATTTGTTCTCAGGGTTGTTCAGTGTGTTGGAGTTGGAGCAGAAACCTGCTGCAGGTTAATTATTGATCAAACAATATCACACAAGGTGCAGCAGCTGACCTTTGACCTTTGAGCTTCAGACTCTTTGCTGGTGTGAAGTGTTTAATGTGACTTCAGCCTGCAGACACAGAGGACTGATGAAGCAGAAGATTGTCTCTGTTTCTACACAGACCTGGTCCAGACAGCAGAGCTGCAGAGGGAAGACGTTCATGGGAAGAAGCTGAGTAAGTGCAACGTCCTCTTTGAATCCTGGATCAGGAAGTGAAGCCGGTGAATATTTGGTGTTTCAATAAGGTTTCTGTCTTTGACTCAGTCTGCTGTCACTTTGTTTCAGAGAGAAAAAGAGATTTCAGATTAACTGCATTATATGCTGAGTAACTAAATGCTGCTAGTCTGTGGTGTCACTCCCAGCAGCATCACGTCATTTCTTTACTCTGACCTTTAACATCAGTTAACTTAGCTAGCAGAGCAGCTAGCAGTTAGAGTATGAACTCTGTGTCAGCAGTCAGCTTGGTCCTGGTGGTCACCTGGTTTCATGTTTGCTGATGATCCAGATGTGTCCACATAATTATTTATTTCTGTAAATGTAAAGACTTTACAGATAAACAACAGCAGCCCTCTGGCTGGACTCTAACCTGTGAGTTTCCTGTGACTGAAACCACAAGCTGACATTTTCCTTCTGAAGCAGCTGAATGGATGTTTAAGTTTACCTGCATACATGGTGCAAATAAACCCGCTTTGGATGGTTTGGAGGCGGAGCCCAAAGCAGGACAGGATTCTAATGTGATTGGTCACTTTGATGAGGTGGCTGGAACTCAGGTGGTCGAGCAGGTCACCTGCTAACCAGAAGGTTGGTGGTTTAATGCCAGTCTGCATGGTGTCCTGGTGAATGTTCGACAGGAAACACTTAGACACATGGAAAAAGTGCTTGTGTGAACGTACAAGTTGTGTAAAGCTTGTGTTTGAAAAATAAAGTTTATTTCTTATTATTTATTTTATAATAAAGTTTTTTTCCTGTGCAGCAGTGGAAATACTGACAACTATAGCTGGATTATTTATTTGAACTCTTTTAAACCAGAGGCTTCAGACGCAGGTTCTGCAGCCTTTAATGGTAATAGTCAAAGTGTGATCGGTGAATTGTGAGCAGCAGAAAGGAGGAAAGCACTAATGCTGGCACAAGGGGCCACAAGCCAGTGTACTCCAAGTGCCAGCCTGGGTAAATGGGGAGTGTTGCATTAGTAAGGGCCTTCTGAACTAAAGCTTTACCAAATAAAATGCGTGGATCATAATGAATAAGACTGTCATGCTACTGATGGCTGAAAGAAAAGGAAGAGGAGGAAGGAGGCATGTTAGGAGTAGGGATGGGTATCGTTTAGGTTTTATCCGATACCGGTGCCAAACCGGTACTTTTGAAACAGTGCCTGTGCTTAATCGGTGCTCGAATCAGTGATTAAAGAATGGAGAACACAAACTTTGTCCAAAAACCTCTCATGTTTTTATTTTTAGCAGTCTCTTTTTTTCTGCAAAATGATAACCAAGTTAGCCTTTTCTGTTGATACAAGATACCTCCTTTGGTTGGAACCGGTGCTTAAAGAATGGAGAACACAAACTTTGTCCTGAAACCTCTCATGTTTTGTTGGTTTTTTTGTAAAAAGATAACAATGTTAGCCTTTTGTGCAGCTATAGGGCATATATGGTATCACTCTATCAAACAAGAAGACAGCAGCATGTAACTACAACGGTGTTTGCTTGTTCACCTTACATTAATGTAATAACGTGGTTAGCCTACTCAACGTAAATTACACACAAACAACATTAAGCTACACACGCAGAGAAGAACGGCTGCTGCTGCCGTCATCATCCTCATCATTTCTGCTCCTCTGGCAGGGCTAGGGGCCAGGACTCTCCTCTTCAGGTTCTTGGGGGATGTTGCTAACTCCGTGTCCGATAACAGGCACCACACCCGCAGTAGTTGTGCTCGGTGTGAGGTCTTGCAGGAAGCTATCAAATACGGTGCATTTCTCGGCTTTAAAAAAAAAAACACTATGCGTCGCCGGGTGTTTCATGGTAAACAGACTGATTCTTATATAGCGCTTTTCTACTCTCCCAGAGTACTCAACATGCCACATTCACCCAATCACACCAGCACTTTATCTGTACTCAGTGCTTTCTAAGTACATTCACACTCCGAATGTGGAGAGCAAGTTGGGGTTAGTATCTTGCCCAAGGATACTTGGCACGAGGAGCCTGGGATCGAACCATCAGCCTTCCGACCAGTAGGTGACCAGCTCTACCTCCTGAGCTACAGCCTCCCTGTTTCACCAGATTCGAGGTGTTACCTCCTTTGCACAGTATCAGCTTAAAGCACTTGTTGCAGGCTGCTGAGTTTGCATCTTTTGCTGTGAAGTACAGCCAGACTTTGACCGCTTAGCCTTGGGCATTTTTAATCTGTCGCTCTGCTCTAAAAGAACATACGTACCGGGGCCCGCCTACTATCCTTGGAAAGGTAAAATGATTGGCTAGAATCCAAAGTGTATGACATCTCAGGAAAAAAAGCACCAAAATGTGCACTGCTTTTCAGTCTGGTTACTACCGTTTATGTCAGACCCGGTGCCATAATGACATCAGATACCGGTGCCCATCCGCAGTTAGGAGGCAATGGTAGAGAAGGAAAGACAGGAGATGGTAAATGGCCTGCATTTGTATAGCGCTTTTCTAGTCCATAGGACCCCAAAGCGCTTTACACTACATTCAGTCATCCACCCATTCACACACAGGCGATAGCAAGCTACATTGTAGCCACAGCTGCCCTGTGGCGCACTGACAGAGGCGAGGCTGCCGGACACAGGCGCCACCGGGCCCTCTGACCACCACCAGTAGGCAAACACGGGGTTAGTATCTTGCCCAAGGATATTTGGCATGCAGCCAGGGTGCAGCCTGGGATCGAACCACCGACCTTCTGATTAGTGGCTGACCTGCTCTGCCACCTGAGCTACAGCCACCCAGAGTGGAGGTGATGTATCTAAATGCATCTGAACAAAGCAGAAGTGCACACCAAACTCAACGGATAGTCAAATGTAGAATCACAGAACAGAACTGCAGGCTGAGTTTGGATGTTTGTCTTTCACACCTCTCTGCGTCTCACACACACAGTGACGTCAGACACAGTCACACTCACTGTTCCATCTGCTTTGTGCACAAATTCATTACTTTCTTCCTTCAATGATCTACATACTACGTGCTGCCCAGTGAATACTTTGCAATGTATTCCATCCCCTTTCAAGGCAGAATTACCCAGTTTATTCCCCATTACAAGACAACAATCAGTCACACTCACACAGACCACGTCTGGCCCGCACTCGCTCACACGTGCGTTTACCCACCAATGAGAGCTCTATCCTCCTTACATATTGGTGGATAAACCAAACACTCAACGCCCTCAGCGGCAGAGGAAAAACCTCCTTTCGGTGGAGCAACCATCCTTAACCCTCCTTAAAAACTGGCGAAGAAACCAGACCTCCTTAGAATAATTAAAAAACTGGTGGGGAAACCAGACCTCCTTAAAAAAAATAAAGAAAAACCGGTGGAGAAACCAGGTAGCTTCTAAAACACCATCTGTTTTAGAAAACAAAACAGATGGTGAATTCTTTAGAGAATTTTCTAGAAATCTTTTTCTTTCAAAACAGAATTCAGAATATTGATCTTTGACATGGAAGCTGTTTCTACAGGATCCTGATGGACACTCAAAGCTTTCATAAAATGTTCTCATTAGTTGTTTGCAGCAGAATATCACCTGATGTGAACCAAAACAACAAAAGTGCTCTGCACATGTGTGTGAGACTACAGATTCTAGAACCAGAACTGCTGATTTCATTACTCTGAACTTTTAAAGGCAGGTTTTGTATCTGAGAGCAGGGACACTTGCTGTGTTCAGTGTGACTCGTCTCTGCAGAAGGTCAGGGCTCTGATAGTTGCAGTTAGCGGGTGACTTACTGGGCAGGTGGATCCTGAGTGTCTGTTGGAGTCAGGGTTCATTATGGTCCTGGTTGCTACTGGAAATAAAGAAACAAAAGGAGGGTGTGTTGTTCAGGAAGTACAGACTGTAGCTCAGCAGGTAGAATTACTAACTGGAAGGTTGGAGGTTTGATCCCTGGCTGCTCCAGTCTGCACGCCACGGTATCCTTGGGCAAGATGTGGAACCCCGACTTGCTCTCCGATGCATCCATCATAGTGTCATTGTTAGAAAAAGAAGTGCTTGTGTGAATGAAGCACGCTGTATAAAATGCTTTGACTGCTCATACAGAAAAGCAGCTCATAAGAACTGGTTCATTTTCCAGATAATTCCACTATTAAGACAACAGACATTTGGGAGGCTTTCTCTGAGAGTAACACTGAAAGTCTTGCTGCTCCTCCACAAAATGAACTTCAGATTAAAGACACAGCTCAGATAAACACAACTCAAACTAATCTACACTATTTTTCTTTATTACGCAGCGTTTTTATAACTATTTCCAGATGTTTCTAAAGATGAAAACAGAATTAAACTCCAGCCTGATGCGTTTCTGAGGTTCCTGACTCTGACCGTCCCTCAAACGCCTCTCTGGGCGTTTCCTTCCGTCACTTTTACTTTCGCTTTCGTGAATGTTGTGGCGCAGTTGATCGTCTTATTAAATTCAGTTCTTTGCATTCTTTTGGCGGCGAAGAAAAACTGGGCTCAAAGTGGTCAAACTCAAAAAATGATCTTTATTTTACATTCCCGGGAACGGAGAACTGTTAGGCGCTATCATGCACCCACAGCTCTGAAAAAAAAATCACAAGCTGCATGTGTATATATATTTCTGCTACGTCACATATAGTTTCGATCAAAACAACTCCTTACATAGTAGCAGTTGATGACAATGACAGCTGCAGAGTTTGTGTCTGATGTATTAAGTATGAAACACTGTTGGGCTAAAATCTGGTCAGAATGAATCCAGGTGCAGGTGTGTCAGTTTAGGACCACTGGACTAACATCCAAGTGCTCACAATATAAAGTGTATTCTGTAGTAACATCCTGGTGTTGCAGCAACAGTCCCACATGGAAACGTCAACACTCAAACTCAAAATCTCTTTTTGTCAACAATAAAATGACAGCAGACCAATTTGAACAAAGTTGGTAAAAAGCTTCAGAAATTAGTAAAATATTAAAAAGTGTCTGGATGCTGAATCATCCAGTAAATCCCCAAAAAGTTGATTCTGTTCATCTGGATGTTTTCAGCAGCATGGATCAGTGTGAGGACAGAGAGGAGGGAGTCCCTCCCTCTAAAAGCACTCTGTGTGGGGAACATGAGAGCCAGACCAAAGCTCAGAGGTGAGATGACCATCTCTAACTGTCCATGACTCTTCTCCATGTCACAGCTCAGCACTCACATCACTGCTCCATCATTATTCACACTCATACCTCTGTGTGTGTTGTTTTAAAGCCCAGAGCTGTGGGGCGTACCAGGCTCAGCTGGACATAACCCTGAAACTAATCCAGAGCCTGGACCTGAACCCAGCTGTGTTTCCTTAAAGAGCAACGTGTCGAAGGGTGCTTTTATAGACTTTAACAAAAGACTGTTATGTGACAAAGAGTAAGTACATTATTTTTATGAGATTGTTCATCATGTCTTTAATTTAATATTTCCAGTTTTTCCTTCCTGTCTCATGAAGCTGTGACATTTATTCTTTTTCTTTTAGGATCAATAAGAGGCCAGAATCTCCTGGACCTGAACCCAGCTGTGTTTCTTTAAAGAGCAACGACTCGAAGGATTTTTATATAAACTTTAAAGGATGTTCTTCTGCTGCTGAGAGGTAATCTGTGTCTAGATGTTGTTCCTGACTCTGTATTTCTGAATAAATCCTCATGTTTAATATCAGCTCAGCTCTTTTTCACACATTTCTATGTTGGTATGTGAAGCGGTGTGTGTTGGGGTGTTTCCACAAACACAGCAGTCAGAGTGGAAAGAGTGGATGTTGTAGGAGGTGTTTGTGTAGTGAAGAGGCTGAGTGTCTGTAGGACTCCAGCTGCTCCAGCAGGTGTCTCCTTTGTGCTTTGCTTCAAACACAGTGTAGGGAGGAGCTTCCACTCAGGTGTTTCAGGTGTTGCTGGATGGAGGAGGACAAATAGTTTTTCCCTTCAGTGACACTTCAGCAGCTCAATGTTCTGGGAGATGTTTGTCTTTATGAAGGTTTATGGATTCTTGTTCTTACTTTGGTGAAACTGAGCAATACATTTTCCATCTAACATTTAAAGTAAATTTCCAGGTGAATAAAAGATCTGCAGCTGCAGCCTCTGTGATGTTTCACAGTCTGAAAGTAACAAATTCAACCAGAGTTCAAACAAAGGCTTAATATACGTGTGTGTTTGATATAATGTCAACAAGTACAAATAGGTGTTCTTACAGGTCTTAATCACAGAGGTCTGATAAGTCTGGTGACTTTCACACTCAGCAATTGTGCTGCCTTTTATTTTATATTGGCCTTTTTAAAGCCCTTCAAAGTCTCCCACATTCATACAGAGCTTTTAACACCAAACTCCTTTACAGTCCTTCTCCTCTCACACACGATCACACGACTGATTTGTCTGCAGCAGCTGTGTTACTGCTAGTATTTTATTATGTGTGTAATCTCCTCATATTGTTCCTGTGGTTTAGTTTGACTTCCTTCTGCAAACTCAGCTGCTCTGTTGCTGATACACGTCTCCATGAATATGATTGATCAGATGCTGTCAACACCATGTGTTTCATGTGAGCGCTCAGCTGAAACCCTGGGTTGACTTATCGAGTTAATAACAAGCTTCACGTGACTGTGAATGCTAAAGTGAATCCAGATAAAGGAAAGAGACCCTGCTAATGTTGGACTCACTTCTTAGTGTAGATCCCAGGAGGAAGTTCAACATAGCCATTCTTTGTGCTAGCTCGACCAAACCTGAGACCACAGTGCAGGATAATGATCATCATCTGTCTCTGTCAAGGACATTTAAACTCCACAAATAACAAACATAATTATATTTGATCATTAAAAATGATGATTAAACAAAGTGTCAAACATACTTAAGTAGAAGGACTGATGTTTGTGTTAAAATACCCTCTTAAAGCTGAAATAATGATTCAACTTCTTTACTCAAGTAAAGGTAAAAGAGTCCAGGCTCTGAAATGTACTCACAGTATTAAAGTAAAAACGCCATCTTTGAAGGAAATTTCTGCCAGTTTTTGTGCAAAGTTCCCTGAATTTCTACCTCCAACATTAATATGAGAAAATTATCTGAACTTTTATTCTAATGAATTTAATCAGCTTGAACATTTTGTAGCACAAAAGTAGAAAAAACTCAAAGGGAATCAAAAATAGCTCCGTTTGCTGTTGCCTGCATTGTAGATGGGCGGCTTTGCCTCAACACCTAAACAGGAAAATGAGTTTAGTCAAGTATTAAAGTGGGATTGAAGAGGTGAGGAAACCAGAGATCAGGTGTTGTGGTGCAGCATGGTCACAAGAATCATTTAGAAATGGTTCGAAATATTTTCTCTTCTAGATTTTTTGCACAGTCTGATGTGCTGCTGCTCTGAGGTTTACTGCTCTCTGTGTGCTTAGAAAACTGTGAGGTACAAGTAGATTTGACACAAGTTATAATGGCTGATTTCCATATAACGGTGGAATACAGGGACTTAATCGTTAAGTAAGAAGAAAGTTTGAAGCCTAATCTTGAAAGTAGAGATAGTGTCTGTCTCCTGAATCCAAACTGGAAGCTGGTTCCACAGAAGAGGGGCCTGAAAACTGAAGGCTCTGCCTCCCATTCTACTTTTAAATACTCTAGGAACAACAAGTAGGCCTGCAGAGCGAGAGCGAAGTGCTCTAATAGGGTGATATGGTACTACAAGGTCATTAAGATAAGATGGGGCCTGATTATTTAAGACCTTGTATGTGAGGAGCAGGATTTTGAATTCTGGATTTAACAGGAAGCCAATGAAGGGAAGCCAAAACAGGAGAAATCTGCTCTCTCTTTCTAGTCCCTGTCAGGACTCTTGCTGCAGCATTTTGGATTAGCTGAAGGCTTTTCAGTGAGTTTTTTGGACATCCTGATAATAATGAATTACAGTCGTCCAGCCTGGAAGTAATAAATGCATGAACTAGTTTTTCAGCGTCACTCTGAGACAGGATATTTCTAACTTTAGAGATGTTGCACAAATGGAAGAAAGCAGTCTTACATATTTGTTTAATATGTGCGTTGAAGGACATGTCCTGGTCAAAAATGACTCCAAGGTTCCTCACAGTGTTACTGGAGGCCAAGGTAATGCCATCCAGAGTAAGAATCTGCTTAGAGACCATATTTCTAAGCTTTTCAGGGCCGAGTACAATAACCTCAGTTTGATCTGAATGAAGAAGCAGAAAGTTAGCGGCCATCCAGGTCTTTATGTCTTTAAGACATTCCTGCAGTTTAACTAATTGGTGTGTGTTATCTGGCTTCATGGACAGATAGAGCTGGGTGTGCTATGTCTTCTGATGATGCTGCCTTGGTGAAATTAACATCCATGTCTGCTGTGACTTTAAACTTCTGGTCAAGGACTTTTTAAATATTATTGACTCTTTTAACTTGACCCAGTGGGTTACTGGTCCCACACATGAAAAAGGTCACACACTAGACTTGGAGCTTTTCCACGGGCGGGATGTGTGCGTCACTGAAATATCTGAGTTGGGCATCTCTGATCATTTTCCTGTGTTGTTCACTCTGACACTGCGCTGCTCAGTAGATAAGCCGTACGGCTGGGTCTAGGGATGCTTTTTAAGTAAAGGTTTAACTACAGCCAGCTAGGGATGGGTACCGTTTAGATTTGAAAACCTGCTAAATCAGAATCAGTTGCTGATGATGGCTTTTTTCTTTTCCATCAATCACGTATAATCTTAACTCAAAGTGAACATAGACTTGATTGAAGTAACTCAGATCAGCCAATTCAAAATGCTAATTCAATCAACTCTGAGTTCATGGCTAGACTCAGTTTGTTGGCCCTGCACCTTAAAACTATTTCCTGTTTGTCCTTCATGTTTTTTGGATATTGTTTTCACATCTTATGTCACGGCTAGCGGGGCGAGCCATGTTGAATTTAATAAAGGACCCAAGATGCCGACACTGCTGTGAAGTGAGTGAGCTTTATTGAAACGGTGAAGTGCAGTGGAGATGGCCTGTGCAGAAGCTAAGATAACCTCTACTGAAAAAACTACAAAACTAACCTGAAACCTTAAACGGAGACACGGGGAGACAACACAGACGAACCAGCAACAAGCAGGAGAAAACAAAGGGCTCATATACACAAAAGAGCCATCAGGGAATGAGAAAAGGGAGACACAGCAGGATTCATTGGACATAACCAGACAAGGGGAAGCAAAAGTAGACACACTAACATAGGACATGGCACTGTCAAAATAAAACAGGAAGTGAACACAGAGACACAATACTAACACAGTACAGAGGGAACACAGAAACCAAAACCTCAGAACTAGAAAATCTTAATCAGAATGAAATTGTAACAAAAGACAATAACAATCAAAACAAAACTACTGAGTCCACAGACTCGGGACATACATCGGCTCAAACTGTGGTCATAAATATTTTGTACTTGTAAATCTGACTGTGGAGTTGTGAACTGAGTTTTGTAACATTGTGAAACAAAATATCTGGAAAGTTTATGTTTTTGCGTTCATTGATTTGTGTGTGTAAAAATGTAAAAATGTAATAAATGTAAGAAACATTAGAACTACTTTTGCTGACACAAAGTTTGGCGAGCACTGCAAGTTGTCCCTTTAAACCAGTCACTGATATAAAGAGAGCACCTTGTTCCAGGGCATCTGAGCATGGAGGGAAAGCTTTATGCAGGAGATGGTAAGAGCTGTTGGGACTAAAGAAACTGAGCAGAAAACTACAGACATCTGGAAACTGAGTTGTTAATTCTCAGTGGGATCAGCAGGACTAGCAAAGCTCCACCATGACAGTCATCTGATTGACTGAACCCATCCAAACATCACTTCATGGACCTTTAGCTTGTGTCTGTGTGTGGACAGACATAACATGAGCTAATTATACATTACTCCTCCACAGAGTGGACCAGCAGAGAGCAGAGGTTTCCACTGGTCAGTCTGCACAGCAGCATCAAACACACCTGGACTCTGTGGTTATGGTTTGTAGTACTACGTTTACATTTGTTCTTTTCAGTCACCTCTATGCTGCACTTTGTGGACCAGAGGATTGTCAGTGTGTCCAACATAAGTCAGAGTTTGGGCTCCATGATTTCAGTCAGATTGGGGTGACTGTAGCTCAGGAGGGGAGCAGGTCAGCTACTAGTTAGGTTTGTGAATCAAACCCTGGCTGGCAAATGTACTGGGTAACGTACTAAACCCAAGCTGCCCTCTGATGCATCCATCAGAGTGTGAAAGAAAGTATTTAAGCATAGAACAATGTGCTTGGTTGAATGAGGCATGTTGTATAAAATGCTTTGTGTGCACAGAGTATCAAAGAGAGCTATATAAGAACCAGTCCATTTACCACTGGGTAATTCATATAGTCTTCTTTTCCAGCGGCTGGAGGACAACATCACCATGTTTGTGAAGAACGAGCTGAAGAAGATCCAGAAGCTTCTGAGTCCAGATCACCCAGAAACTTTAAAGAGCCAGATGGAGGATGAGGAGATGTTTGAAGGAGAGGATGAAGATGAAAGAAAGAGCTGCAGAGAAGCATTTCTGAAGATCACACTCCACTTCTTGAGGAGACTTAAGCAGCATGAGATGGCTGACCATCTGCAGAGCAGTAAGAGAATTTCTCTAAAGACTGAATATTGATCTTTCCTAATAGCTCAAGAAATGGACCAATAGACATTCATCCTTTCAGGGTACTGAAAGGCTATGATATTTATTATATAATATTTTTTTCTGAATTTCTTACCTTCAGAAATATTTGCTCCACTCTGTAAACGAGAACTTAAAGCCCAACTGAAGAAGAAGTTCCAGTGTGTGTTTGAGGGCATCGCTAAAGCAGGAAGCCCAACCCTCCTGAATCAGATCTACACAGAGCTCTACATCACAGAGGGAGGGACTGCAGAGGTCAATGATGAACATGAGGTCAGACAGATTGAAACAGCATCCAGGAAACCAGACAGACCAGAAACAACAATCAGACAAGAAGACATCTTTAAAGCCTCACCTGGAAGAGACGAACCAATCAGAACAGTGCTGACAAAGGGAGTGGCTGGCATTGGGAAAACAGTCTTAACACAGAAATACAGCCTGGACTGGGCTGAAGACAAAGCCAACCAGGACATCCAGTTCATATTTCCATTCACTTTCAGAGAGCTGAATGTGCTGAAAGAGGAAAAGTTCAGCTTGGTGGAACTTGTTCATCACTTCTTTAATCAAACTAACGAATCAGGAATCTGCAGGCTTGAAGACTTCCAGGTTGTGTTCATACTTGATGGTCTGGATGAGTGTCGACTTAATTTGGACTTCAACAAAACTAAAATCCTGACTGAAACCAGAAAGTCCACCTCATTGGATGAGCTGCTGACAAACCTCATCAGAGGGAACCTGCTCCCTTCTGCTCGCCTTTGGATAACAACACGACCTGCAGCAGCCAATCAGATCCCTCCTCAGTGTGTCGACATGGTGACAGAGGTCAGAGGGTTCACTGACCCACAGAAGGAGGAGTACTTCAGGAAGAGATTCAGAGATGAGGAGCAGGCCAGCAGGATCATCTCCCATATTAAGAAAGCTCGAAGCCTCCACATCATGTGTCACATCCCAGTCTTCTGCTGGATCACTGCTACAGTTCTGGAGGATGTGCTGGAAACCAGAGAGGGAGCAGAGCTGCCCAACACCCTGACTGAGATGTACATCCACTTCCTGGTGGTTCAGGCCAAAGTGAAGAGGATCAAATATGATGGAGGAGCTGAGACAGATCCACACTGGAGTCCAGAGAGCAGGAAGATGATTGAGTCACTGGGAAAACTGGCTTTTGATCAGCTGCAGAAAGGAAACCTGATCTTCTATGAACCAGACCTGACAGAGTGTGGCATCGATATCAGAGCAGCCTCAGTGTACTCAGGAGTGTTCACACAGATCTTTAAAGAGGAGAAACAACTGTACCAGAACAAGGTGTTCTGCTTTGTTCATCTCAGTGTTCAGGAGTTTCTGGCTGCTCTTCATGTCCACCTGACCTTCATCAACTCTGGACTCAATCTGCTGGAAAAACAACAAACAAGCTCTCAGACAGAGAAATACTTCTACCAGTGTGCTGTGGACAAGGCCTTACAGAGCCCCAATGGACACCTGGACTTGTTCCTTCGTTTTCTCTTGGGTCTGAAGACTAATCAAACTCGTTTGCAAGGCCTGATGACACAAACAGGAAGTAGCTCACAGACCAATCAAGAAGCAGTTCAGTACATCAAGAAGAAGCTCAGTGAGAATCTGTCTGCAGAGAAAAGCATCAATCTGTTTCACTGTCTGAATGAACTGAATGATCGTTCTCTAGTGGAGGAGATCCAACAGTCCCTGAGTTCAGGACGTCTCTCCACAGATAAACTGTCTCCTGCTCAGTGGTCAGCTCTGGTCTTCATCTTACTGTCATCAGAAAAAGATCTGGATGTTTTTGACCTGAAGAAATACTTTGCTTCAGAGGAGGCTCTTCTGAGGCTGCTGCCAGTGGTCAAAGTCTCTAAAAAAGCTCTGTAAGTTATAAAGTTTTTATTATTTAATTTGGTTGGTATGTTATGGAAAACACACTGCCATGAACCTCTGTTTTGTTTTTGTCAAAATCACTGTAATATAATCACTGTACCTTTATATACACGTGACTTGTATTAATGCTGCTGCCCTCTTGTGGCTAAAGTGTAATTATGTTATTGTTATTAGGGAGGATTTGAGAGTAACATGCCAAGTGAGTCAGCACCTTCGCTTTAGCTTAAAATATCCAAATTCTTATGTCATCAGTTATAGTTGCATGTATTCATTATCATAACTTAACCTTTAATATTGATGTCTTAAAATTATTTTGAGTAAACTAATGTTAAGGTTGAAATATTGGGGAAGGAGAGTACAAACAACCATGGTCCAGAACTTGGTCAAACAATTGATTTTAATGAAATACACGCGTGGGAAGACCAGCTCCGTTCGCAGACCGGGCTGATCTCCGACTTAATCAAAGCATAAACAGATATTTTATACCATCAGGGCTTGAATTTAATGACGCCCTCTCATACGTCACAAACAGAATATATGCATACGTCAAATCAAAACCACAATGACTTTTAACACAGTTTAAAAGAACATTATCTCCTATCTTCATGGCAGGTACTTCCTGTCACTGCCGGATGCTCGCTTATCATCTTGACACATCAGCAGCAGTTCTGCGACAAACTGCTCTTTTGCAACCCCGAGCAAAACATGATTAAACTTCCACCTATAAATGATTCTCTTTAACTAAGTGTGTGTCTCGTCCTTAAAGGCTCCTCAAAATAACCTGCACGTAGACTCTGCTTTCGGTTTCAGTTCTGCAAAAGGCACACTCTTCAAACCTGCAACTTCCTGTCAGCCTGCAACTTAGTCTTTCTGAAAGACACACACTGTTTAAACATCTGAATGCAATATCAATTTTGTAGATTATATTATTAATGCAATGGTAATGATGATGATTATTAACAATAGCAGCAAAATATCTCTCCAATCTCAATACTCCCTCTCTCGACCTCTGGAACACCAGAGGTCGCAATACATTGTTGGGTCACTCCTCGGCCCACTCAGCTGCTTCCATGTCCATCCATGGCATCATGGACATCGGGGTCACCACTCCCGCTCTGACCCTCTCTAGCCGTCCTCTGGCTCAGCAAATCAGACAACCTCATGTCATCTAAGTGGTCCAGTAATAAACACCAGCTCCCCCTCGAGAACACTCCATGCGTAAGATTAGGTTTTTTCTGCGTCCCTCTCTTGTGGTCCATCATGCCTCGGGCCTCCAGCATCCTCACCCCCCTGTGGTCGCCGAGATCTTGTGTAAAGCAAACCAAACACCTTTTCCTGCACCTCCCTAACTTATCATCTTTGGGACTCTTTAATCAAAAGCCTGATCCTAATTATCTTCTTGACTTATTGACTTGTATTTATATATATTCTTCAACGTTACTCATCATTTTAAAACTCTTAAAACGCTGCTTTCACGTCCCTGCATGCGTTTCCTGTCGCTTGCCTTATCTAATCATCAACATCCTGTACACAGAACTCTCGCTGCTGCAAGGCCTCCACTCTGACCTAGAATCTCCTTTCACAAGAAAATCATTATAAGCGCCTATTCTACTAAAAGATCCAAAAAAAACAACCACTTTAATCAATTAAGTTTAAACATATAAGCAATTACTCCTGCATACATTTTATCACAGCTAAACGCTGCCTTGAAACAACTCCTGTGTGTTAACACCAGTGTTGGTCAAGTTACTTGAAAAAAGTAATCAGTAACTAATTACTGATTACTTCCCCAAAAAAGTAATCCCGTTACTTTACTGATTACTTATTTTCAAAAGTAATTAATTACTTAGTTACTTAGTTACTTTTTAAAAACACGATTTACAACCTGAAGAGGTGATAAAGCGATAGATCTTTCAGCCCAATTCTACTTTTTCTGCATAATCCATCATACAAAATGTAATCAAATGGAAAAGTCTCTTTTTTTAAACTTGTTTTATCAGTTTTAATCTTTAAATTTTATGCATCAAGCAAAAATTTTATTATATGCAACATTCTCTGACTTGAATAAATTAGTTTAACATTGAAACCTATTTTCTGCACATTCCAGCACATAAAATGAAATATTTTTTGTGTTTACACTCAGTCTTTCAAATAGATGCATGTAAAACACAGCAGAAAATAAATAAACTCAAAGACTCAGCGGTCCTGTTGCTCTATTTTGACCTGTAAAGCAGGACTGGGGGTAGGCGGAGGTTTACCCTGGTGCAGGTGTGCCGCGGTCAGTTGAAGAATCCGCGAGTTTCTCTGTGAATTTCCCATTACGTCGTTGCGCACTCGGTGCTTGCTTGGAAGTTTAGGGTTTTTTTTCCGCTGTAAAAGGTTTTCTTCCCACGCACAACGGACACTAATGTTTCTGTCACTTTTTATGGAATCAAACTCAAAATAAGGTCAGTACTTCCACGCTTTAAACGCTGCACGCTCATACTCTCTCCCACAATCGATTTATGATCCATTGTTGATCTGCACACAGCTGTCACTAACGGCGCACTCGCTTAGGTCACTGTCGTGAGACATTCTCGCAAAAAAATCACGGTTTTAGTAACGCAGTAACGCAGCGTTCCTACGGGAAAGTAACGGTAATCTAATTACCGATTTTGCAATAGTAATCCCTTACTTGTTACTTGAAAAAAGTAATCAGATTATAGTAACGCGTTACAAGTGACGCGTTACTGCCCATCTCTGGTTAACACTAACTTCATTTTAAAACTCACATTTCCTATGTTATAACCTGTTTTTGGTACAGCCTTTTTATTTCATCTTGCTCCTTTGATGTAACAATACCTTCTCATTCTAGTTTATCAGACTTAACCAAAATATATGCTTTCCTTCCTTTGGTCCTTCTCTAAAGCAAGAAACTCCTATTCAGTTCCTCTTTTCTGTCACTTGTTACAGGGCCAGCTCAAGTTCAGTTAAACGCTAAATTAATTTGAGGCCTTTTGCCTGGAATCAATACTGTCATGTGTGTTTATGGACTCTATATGTCTGTAAGCGTGTGCAATCCTTCAATAACTCATATCATCCTCACAGTAGATTGGCTAATCATAGCGCTAGCCAAAGGCTCGTGACCCACAAGAGACGAATTGAGCCACAACTCCCTCAAAGGCACAAAATGCAATATGTATAAAAAGTCATTTCTACGTATAAGCTCTCCCCTTTATCCTAAAAATAAATCTATGTAATATCTGTATGTGTGTCTTCTATTCATTAATGTAATTGTCAGTTATTTTCTCTCTTTATTTTACCTTCTTTTTGTTTACCTCTTTGTTTGTGACGTGGACATCCCTAAACCATCCTGAGTTCCGGCTTCAATTTCAACCCAATTGTACCCTCTATTCTCGCAGTCGAACTCGTCTGGGCTTCACCTTCCCACTGGCCCCTGTGCCCTTCTCTTAGTGTCCTTTGTTGTCTTGTGATCCCCAGCAAACACAGTCTGTTTCTTCTCTGTTTCTTCTCCGTTGCTCTTTTCAGTATTTTCCTTTTAGATTAAATCCCAGCCTGGCAAAATATCCCATTCAGTGTCTTTAAACAGTTATGTCACACTGTTCTTACCAGCCTGCAGTTCACCGTGCATTTTCCATCACGTGCTTTTCTTCCATGCTGCTGCTGGTATCGTCAGTGTAGTTTCAGTTGCACTGTCTTTTGCCTGCTGTTAATTCTTGAAGTCCACGATGTTCTGTCGGTCTTCATCAGGAGATTAACTGTCCTATGAGCTTCTTCTCAGGATCGGGACAAGTGGGAGGTTAAGCTGTAAAATTTTAAGCCAAAATCTGGCCTGTTTTCCTCCCAATTCTGTTAATCAATGGTTTTGTACTCAAGATTCTAGGTTGAAAGAAGTCCACCTGTATTGACACACTAAAGCATACAATTAATATCCTTTTCATTTCTTTTCTTAAAACCTCCATTTGCTTCATCTGCCTGGAGTTTAACTCGTATGTTTCTCTCTCTGTGTGCTCGCTTGTCACAGTCAGTTCCTTTTATGGGCATGCAAAGTTCCTGTCACACACACCATTTCCTGTCAACCTTGCAGCTGCTCAGAACCATATTTTCCGTTTCTATCTCTCCTGTTTTGTTTTTTTTACAGGCTAATAAAACTCTTGTTTTACTAAGTCTTGATCTAAAACAATTCACCCTTATTTCACGCACACACTTCTAAATATACTAAATTCTTTGCGTTTGTCAGATCGTCTCACACACACACCGCCTTTTCTCTCACACTTCCACTTCTGCACTCACTCTACTATCAACTTTCATAGTGTTATTATTATTTATTATTTTGTACAAATCACACCCAATCACTCAAAGCCTGCTACTCACAGCATTCACACACTTAAACTGTGACAAGAGTTGAGGAATATACTCACAACACGCTTTCCTAAGAGTATTTCAGACATGCCTTTCATAATCAGAAAGAGCAAGTCAAAGAAAACAATTGAAACCTCTATTAATTCTCACAGCACACACATAGAATAGAAAAAATAAAACACACCAGCATTTATTGCTGATGAGAGGTTACTCCTAAAAGTAATATGTTAGTCTTAAATATATACAGTGCACTCACTATATTTATATATCAAAACTCAGTCAATTACTATACATCCACTACGGCAACTCAAAACTTTATTTATAGCCCTCTAATGAACATAAATGGCGTCTTAAACACACACTCAACAATGTTTGCAGCAGTATTTGTAAAACCAACTGTGGTTTAAACAGTTCACTGCTGACTAATTTGCATTTTCACACTCACACACACACAGTCTAAAAATAGCTCCAGCACTGCCTCAGACTCCTTTCACACAGAGATCTCTTATTTTATATTACAAAGACGTCTTATATTTACAACCACTGTCACATCTGTCAGCTTTAGCGCCTAAACAATTTCGACAAATTTAAGTTAACGGTCCAACCGATAAAGTCCAACTTTTTTGTGATCAATTAACCAGTATCTGTCCAACAGTTTCTGGCCTCATCTCTAAAATCCCTAACTCAATTTAAAAGCGTCAACCAACCCAAACTTTGCCTGAAGCTCTATTTTTGGCATTTCACAGCCAAGGCTTACCCCGAAGTTTTAAGTTAAAGTTACACGCCCGAAGTCCAACTTCTGCTGGCCAAAAAAGCGCAGACTACCGTTCCAAACGGTAAGGAGACTCTAACTCCTAGTTATTCTGGAGTGCCCCAAGCTCCACAGTGACCAACTGACTATCCCTCTTCGAGGACAATGCCTAAGCGTCCTTGGCATTGGCAAGCGTTACCTCTGAGCACTGCGCTTCCTATCAGTCCAACTGACGTTCTTGAATAATTTATAATACTTTGGAACAACAGTAAAACAGCCAAAAAAGTGTAAGACTGAAGCAGGTCCAACCTTATAACCAATACGGGCTCCACCCCAAACAATAACCAAATTCCCTAATATACTAAAATCACTCAGCAGTCCAACTGCTTTCCACGGTCCAACCGTATTAAATCCTTTAGCGGTCCAACCGCATTCAATCATTTTTAGCAGTCCAACTGCATTAAATCCTCAGTACTGTCATGAGATTCTCATCAAAATCAAAGCAGACATTCCCCAGTAATTTCAGTGAGTAGACTTTAATTTGTAATGTCCAATTTGGCACACTTTGGAAATAATTCAACAGGTAGTGCCTTACCTTTGGATAAGCGGCTTAGAACAACAATGAGAAAAAGAGAGCTGATTATTAGCTCATCAAAACACAAAACAAAATCACAATGAATTATCGGTTAATTTCATTTAAAATAATTCATTAAGTATTTATGTACAATTCAAATTAGTTAATTACATATTTTGTTGGTTTGTTTTCTATTTTAATTATTTTACTGACACATTTAATGAATTATTTAATGATGTATTTATTTAATTCACGTTGCTACTCCTGGCCCTGCATCGCTGTTCATAAATACATTTTATTTGTCAGCTTCACCCATCAAAGTCAGTACAGCTTCAGTGAAGCATTAAAGTCTCTGATATGAGATGAGAAATGAAGCAGCCAGAGCTTTTTCATGAGTGGAAATCCACTGTGACTGTGAGCTGCTGCTACAGCCTCCAGATTAGCCAGCAGCTCATCCTGCTCAACATGGACCTGTGGTCAGAGTGTGTGCTGGATAATCCGGCCCAGGATGAGGCCAAACTGACATGGGATGAAATGTCTGTCACATAATTGAGCTTAGTGTAGTTTCATTTCTGCACAATTTAAAAACAACCAAAACTTTGTTCTGTCTTTTCTATGTTATACTGTAGACTTTCTTTGATACTGTGTCCAAAAAGGAGCAGCTTTTACTTTGAAGGGGAGCCGTCTCTGTTTCCTCTTCAGGTTGGATGATGGAAGCAAATGAGTGTGTGATGTTCTTTCAGTGTTGCACTTTGTAGACGCTCCCTGAGCACTGGTCTCACAGCCAGCTGCACATAGAGACCAGTGTTGTTAGTCCAGGTCAGAAGATGACTTGTTGGAATGAAAATGAGCTTGTAGTTTGTCTGCTTTAATAATGTGACTGGAAAAAGGTGTTGGACTTCAAATATGTCCATTTCTTTCACACTTCACCTTTAAAAGTGAAGCCTTGTGGTTCCTGGAAGGAAAAACACGACTTTTTCAAGTCTTTGTCCTGTTTTTATGATAAATGTACGACTTTAATGTGAAACATTCAGAGTTTTTTCTCTTGTTGTGTTTGTTTGAAGCTGCTTCCTGTTGGCTTCAGCTGTTTGGAGTTTCCATTTTCTAAACTTCTACATTCTGAACCTTCTTCAGCTCTGAACAGATGATGAAACACTGAATGATTTCAAGCTCACACTTTGTCTAATAAACTTACATCTTTCATTCTTCATACAGATTGAGGGACTGTGGTTTGTCAGAGATCAGCTGTGATTATCTGGCAGCAGCACTGAAGTCCAACCCCTCCCATCTGAGAGAGCTGGACCTGAGCCTGAACAACAACCTGCAGGATTCAGGAGTGAAGCATCTGTGTGGTTTCCTGGAGAGTCCAGGATGTGGACTTGAAACTCTGAGGTCAGTCAGCATGTTTTAGTTGTGCTGAGATGAATATGATGTGAAAGTTGTGCTGACACTAAACTGCAGACATCAGGCTGATATTATACTGATCCACACTGAGGATCTTCATGGTAAAGTCTGTTTTCTTCTTCTCTGGTTTAGTCCATTGACTGCAGCAGAACAATGTTCACATTTCAAACAGTGAGACTCAACGTATGGCCCGCGGCCCACACGCGGCCTGCCCACCTTTCCTGATTCAGAGAGAGGGGACCCTGATTAACTGTGTAGTGTTCTTCCTCACAGTTCTAAGTATCAGACACAACAATGAATAATCCACAGCTGACTGTCTTTAGCAGGTCAAAGGTCACGGCACACAGCAGGCAGTGGGAAATATTATAATTCTGATCATTTATCAGCACATATCCATATGTATAAAAACAAAGCTGACACTGTGAGACTTGATCAGAGGTGTCATCATCACAGCAGAGGCCTTTGTGTCAAAGTCACTGAGGATCAAACAGAAACACATGAAGCAGATTTTCCTGTTCTGGCTTTTTATAGCAGATAACCTTCAAAATATTCTGCAGTCCATCAAAAACTGAAGCAAACCATGAATCAACATGTGAACATGAGCTGATGCTGCTGAAGTGAAGCAAAGTTACAGAGGTTTGATTACAGACACAGCTGAGAGTTTGTAATCTGTCATCATTTTAAAAGGTTTACATTTCTTCAGTATATCCACATTTGCAGCTGCTACCTCAACCTCCACCTGTCCAACACAACTGCTGTCCACTGCCTCCATGACATTGTGATTTTGCTGTTGGTCTTCTGTCAGATCTTCATCAATCACTTCTGCACGGGGCACACCTTCAGACTCTGCAGCTGCATAACGAAAGCCTGTAAGATAAAATTAGACATAAGGTAAATGTACACCAATATTCCAATGACAGGTGTGTGATTCATCTGGAAGTTATGTGCGGATTAGTGTACAGTGATAGCAATTTAGTATGTTTTTAGAGGGGGGGGGTTGTTTACCTCCGATGGGTGCTCTTTTTCGCTTCCGTTGCGTACGCCTTGAGTGCCGGTCCGAGTCTGATACAGGTATGTCGTCATGCCCCATGTGCAGTGTTGGTTCCCAGTCTGGATTTGTTACATCCATTTCATATGCTGGTTTGCCTGCAATGATGCCAAATCATAAGCTACTCAGTCGACATGATGTGGTTCTGCAGCATCACACATTAGCATGTTTTATCTCATTATCTATGACCTCAGCACGTTGAAAATCACACTAAAAGCCTTTCAAGAGTGATATGAATTAATTTAGAACTCACCGGAAAGAAAATGCCGTGAGCAAACCAACAAAAAGCTGGGGATTGCAGAGAACTCGATATCCGCTCGTCTCACCGCTGCAATCCAAGCCTGACGTCTTTGTTTAGTAATATCGGATACATGGGATCCCTCACGTTGCCTCCAGGATGGAAAACGATGAAAAGAGAGCCCGTTATCCAGCTTCTTGCCTTCACGATCGTGTGATCTAACGTTGCAACCGACAACACAACACGTACGATCCATAGCTGAAATGGTATCCTTTGGCTGGCCTACTGTCATGGCGGAAGGGGGCATGGCCCATCTCCCGTGACATCACGCTCCAAAGCCCTATAGGTGGGAAAATGTACCATGTCGACCAATCAAAAATGATATGGAAACATGACATTTGGTTGTTTAGCAAAAGGGGGAAGTTTTAGGAGTGACCGGCAAGAGAGAGCGAGTGAGCGAAAGAGAGAGAGAGTTTTGATACGTGAGAGATTTGTGACGTTTACCGTGTTTGGTCTCAAGTTAGTTTGTTGTCTTGTGTATTTAGTGTGTAGCTGTTGTTTTGTTTTGTGTGTCAGTTCTACTAGTGATCGTCACAGTTGCTGCCTTAAAGCCAACAAAGGCAGATTGCAGTGTAAACGCTGAGTGACACACCTGCTGTCAGACCTGCAGGTTTATCCCTGTGCTGTTCTCATATGTGTTAGAGTGACACAAACTATTGTTTGACACCTGATTGTTCTGTAAATAGTTTGAAATGATTATATGAAAAACGTCTGAGCCTTGGCTGCATTTTTTGGTAAATAGTACCATATAACTTTGTTGTTTGCAAAACGTGTGCGTATTTTTAAAAATGTACAATCTCTATTTGCATTTCAAGTTATGAAGATGATTCGTTAAACATGTGTGTGGTTTTTACAGTCAAAATATCACTTTCTACGTGTATTTTAAATTTTGTCTGAATTTAGATAAATTGTGCTGATACAGTTGGTCAAAATGAGAAAATAACAGATTGGCAAGATAAACTGTTTTTAAAGGTAAAATATAGAGGCCACATCAAAAGTAGTCAAGAAGGGTTAAAGGCTAAAAGCAAAGTTGTCACCAAGTACTGTTTATATTTGTGTGTATTGCTGCAGCTTTTTTGAGTATTAATTTGGTGCCTTTGTGTGAAATAATGGTATTGTGAGTGATCCATATAGTCACAAAGAATAGCCACTTGTTTCTGTGCTACCAAAGTTCCCCGGCTTTCATTCAAAATGTGTTTATCGTCAGCACCTGCACATTAAACTACTTAAACATTATAAATGTCTTCAAGCTCACACTGAGGCCTGTGGGGTACTATCAGCCACTGAGACAGTACACACATTTATATGTGTTTGTATATGAATATTTCATACTTTAAGACTGCCTGTTTATTTAAGGGAGATGAACAAAATACATTGGAATTGTACAAAATAATATCATGGATGATAAATTAAATAGATTTTAAGTAGATGCTTGTGCATTCTTAAAGTCTTATATGTTGAACTGAACTATGTGATCTGTTCAAAGCCTTAATCTTAATTTGAAGTGAAATGTGCATTTTGAGTTTATACACTATGTATATAAGGCGACCGTTTCCTTTTGCAGTATTTTTGTGTGGTGTACTTTTCTATGTCTTAACAAAAGGGGAACAAAGGTGTTTAAGTTCACCTAGGATGATGTGTTTTAATTTTCACATGGTCTTGCTTGAATTTGACCCTGACAAAGGCGTATGAACTCTGTCAGCTGTTTGGAGTTTCCATTTTCTAAACTTCTACATTCTGAACCTTCTTCAGCTCTGAACAGATGATGAAACACTGAATGATTTCAAGCTCACACTTTGTCTAATAAACTTACATCTTTCATTCTTTATACAGATTGTGGGACTGTGGTTTGTCAGAGATCAGCTGTGATTATCTGGCAGCAGCACTGAAGTCCAACCCCTCCCATCTGAGACAGCTGGACCTGAGCTGCAACAAAAAGCTGCAGGATTCAGGAGTGAAGCATCTGTGTGGTTTCCTGGAGAGTCCAGGATGTGGACTTGAAACTCTGAGGTCAGTCAGCATGTTTTAGTTGTGCTGAGATGAATATGATGTGAAAGTTGTGCTGACACTAAACTGCAGACATCAGGCTGATATTATACTGATCCACACTGAGGATCTTCATGGTAAAGTCTGTTTTCTTCTTCTCTGGTTTAGTCCATTGACTGCAGCAGAACAATGTTCACATTTCAAACCTTCAAAGAAGAAGAAAAATCCTCCACTGGATAATTCACTGTGAAACTCTCCAACTCTTCATTCCACCTTAAAGTCTGTCTGACACTGAAATCCAAAGCAAAATGTGTGTTTGCTTTACAGACAGCAGTCCAACACAAACATACACACATCATCCAAAACACAGTCCAACATCCAAATCTCCTCCACTGCCAGCATGAATGATGGGAAAGAGAAGGAGGAACACTCTGACATTCAGGGTTAGAATGAGTTTCATGAAGCAGACTGTGAAGATCAAAGCTGCATTAGAAAGCTTACATGAATGAATGAGTGGACAGAAGTGGACAGAGATCATCTGAAGCACTTCAAAGGCTTTAAATCAGCACATTTCTCTTTATTCTTTATCAACTCTGTTAGTTTCTCTCAGTTTTCTGTGGAATGAAGCTAACAGCAGGCTAATAAGATGCTGACCAATAGGTTTCTATTAAAGGTTGTAATTTGTATATGAAAAAGTGCTTTGGCTCAGCAGGGATCAGCTTACAGGTAGAATACAGCTGCTGGATGGGATTAGCATGTCATAGCTATCTACCAAACTGCTAACTGGGGGATTTCAGGCCATCTATGGATCATTTTTGCTAACTGTTTATTCAGCTTAGGCTCACAGGGCTGCAGCCTGTGCCCTAGCTGTCATAGGGCAAGAGGCGTGGTCCACCTGCACAGGTGAGCAGTCCATCACAGGGCCAGCAGAGAGAGACAGAGAAGCACTCTCTCACATCCACACCTACAGCCAATTTAGAAGCACCAATGAACCTAAGCAGCATTTCATTGGACTGTGGGAGAACATCCAACCTCCACAGAAAGGCCAACAAGCTTCAACCTACAACCTTCTTGCTTTAAGGCACTAGTGCGAACCACTTTCCCCCATTTCAGCCCAAATCCTGCATCTTCCTGTTTCTGACTCCAGGCCAGCTCCACTAACACTTTCTCATCAGACACTGCCACCTAGTGGAGGAAGTCTTAGTCCCATTTGAAGCTTCAGATTACAGTTAGTTCCTTTACAAAGAGGTGGAGGTGGTGGGGCCACAGCACCATCATCACTGAGTGCCATAGGACACTTAACCTTTGTTTCCATATGCTGGGAACTTCCTGTTGTTCCAAGGAGGACTGGAAAATGTGTGAAGATCTCCCAGTCAGTTCCTCACAGCACACTTCAATCATTTCCCTCCCACAGCATCAGGACCAGGGCTTTTTCTCTCTTTGCTCCCACTAAGAGATTTCCACACAAACACCTCATCAGTGGGACTCTCAGAGCTACCAGCCCTTTGCTACAATCACAAAGCTCTTCATTGAAATCAATGATATCAAAGCTGGAATCAAATGAGTCCAAGTCTTCTGCTGATTCAGCATCACATTCATCTTTGCTCCTTGTTCTGCATCCCCACCATGGACTTCATTCCTTTCCAAGCCAGCCTTGAGTGTCCTTTATTCAGCTCATCCTCTGCTTTACTTTTACACCTGATTTTAGCTGCTTTATCTCTCTTTCAACAAGTTTCTGTGCCTCAATCTTTTTCTTCTCTCCCTCATAACAAGACAGCTTCTTCTGCCTGAGAACATTTTGGAGTGATTTACTAATCCAGGGCTGCTTACTGGGGAAAATACTTCCTGTTTCCAAAGTAATCCCCATTTTTCCCAGAAAGAAATGTAAGTAGAAATTGATGATCTAAGTGAGAACATGAGCCTTTAAAAAGTCCCAGTGGGTGCAGTCAAAGCAGTCCCTCAGTCCCAGTATAGAGTCTTTGGTCCAGACTGGAACAACTGTGTGCCCAGTTTGAGCTCTCTTCAGTGCTGTGACCTGACAGACCCAGAGGGGCCATCACATCACATTTAGAAGCTCCCCTAATGGAGCCACAACACATGTCCAACACTTAGTCTGTCTTGTTGGACCAACTGGAAGAAATGATTCAAGGACTTAGTCACAGAACAGAGATTCAAATCTCCAAAATCCAACTGGCTGCATCAGGACATATAGTCTGAAACTCTGCACAGTTTCCTGTTTGAAGCTGCTTCCTGTTGGCTTCAGCTGTTTGGAGTTTCCATTTTCTAAACTTCTACATTCTGAACCTTCTTCAGCTCTGAACAGATGATGAAACACTGAATGATTTCAAGCACTTTGTCTAATAAACTTACATCTTTCATTCTTTATACAGATTGAGGAGCTGTGGTTTGTCAGAGATCAGCTGTGATTATCTGGCAGCAGCACTGAAGTCCAACCCCTCCCATCTGAGAGTGCTGGACCTGAGCTGGAACAACCTGAAGCATCCAGATGTGAAGCAGCTGTCTGATCTTCAGCAGAGTCCAGACTACAGACTGGAGACTCTGTGGTCAGTAGAGTGATGGAGTGAGTGGGTGGTGCTGTCAGCAGTATTGTACTAAACACAGTCAGTATGAAACAAAGATCCAGTGTTTCCTGTAAAGCTGCAGCTTCTCAGTGAAGCTGTGAGAGGAGAATGGTGACAGGCTTCAGGATTGGACACAAACACTTCCTGTTTCTGACCTTTATGGTCACCATGGTAACGGCTGACACGCTCTGATCAAACGCTGTCAACAGCCAATCAGCTCTCTGAACAAAGCAGCACGCAGACCAATGACTGCATTCATTTCCAAGTTTAAAGCAGTGAAGAACACAGTCTGTAGGTGAGGAAGAATTTAGTGAGAGCAGATGTTTGGATGGAATTCCTCCAGTTAACAGCTGGAACCGTCCATCTGGATTGTTGGGCTTGTTGTTGGGGTTCCTACAGAGCTCAGAGTGGACACACCAAGGTTCTTCTAATGAATGAAAGTCCAAACTCAAACTAGGAGGGAAAAACATTTTCATCAACTTCAATAAAAATCCAAAGATTAGAAAAAGTGAAGCAACAATGAGTCCTAGTACAGTCCCAGCACTGAAGTCCCTGCTGCTCTTTATACTGGATGTGCTGCATCACTGACTGACAGCTGATGAAGAGTCTCTGGAAACACTCGTTTATCTCCTCTGCTCTTCCTTCTTCTCTCTGCAGGTGGAGGCTATGATGGTAAACAGGACGGTGTGTGTGCTGAGAGAGGAGGAGCTGTGTCCTGATGATCCAGAGAGGTTGAAGCAGCAGCAGCTTGTGTGTAGAGACGCTCTGACTGGGCCATGTTACTGGGAGGTGGAGAGGAGAGCTTCATCCAGCAGTGACTGACAGAGGAATGAGAAGAAGTGCAGATGACTGTCAGTGCTGCAGAGTGAACTGCTCTGAGAACAGCTCCACTGTCAGACACAATGTAGAGTCCAGCATCATCCCTGTGTGTCCCTCTGGATCTGACAGAGGATCATCAGTGTATCTGGACTGCTCTGCTGCTGCTCTGTCCTTCTACAGTCTCTGCACAGTCTCTGTCTGACTCTGGCTTCAGACCCTCCTGGATCAAACTCACCTGGAAAGACTTTCAAACATCACTCAATAGATTTGAATACAGAATATATTTGATATATACTGTAGATGTACTGTAGAGTTGCAGTATGTCACTTGTAAATACAGTCTGTGAGCAGCTATGAGCTGAAAGATCTTTCTAGAAACACGAAATGTTTTCACTCTTCTGTTGCTTTTTCATATATTTCCACAACATTAATATTGATCCCACCTGTCTCACCTGTTTCATGCTTTTATACATAATAACAGGACACGTGTGATCTGAGCGCTGCTGTGGTTGCTGTGCTGCACGTCTTC
This sequence comes from Mchenga conophoros, assembly GCF_057382185.1. Taxonomy (NCBI): domain Eukaryota; kingdom Metazoa; phylum Chordata; class Actinopteri; order Cichliformes; family Cichlidae; genus Mchenga; species Mchenga conophoros. The sequence continues at coordinate 20,947,582 of NC_140528.1, read as the reverse complement.
ATTTAGATAACAGAGACATCTAGTGGTTCAGAGGGAGAACTGCAGGAGGTGGAGCTGTGTTTTAGCATGGAAAACTTTTTATCTTTTAGGCGCAGATACAAATATGACAAGTATCAGTGTGAGATACAAAAGGTCACATCAGTCAGCAGAGGGAACAGTGATCACACAGCAATGTAAGAATAGAAACATAACAGTGAATCTGGACATGTATACAGAGGGAAGCAAACAAACAGGATGTAACACTACATTAAAGCCACAAATGGAAGAAAACAAACACAAAGGAAAATATATTTGATCTCAGGAATCCAAATCAGATGCTTTAGAGCAGGGATCGGCAACCCTGGGCACGCGTGTCACAGCTGCCACGTGAAGGGTTAACTGATGGCACGACCATAGCTGGACTGGCCATCGGGCATACTGATGGTGATTTTTCGTTTTTAATGGGCCGATGATGTTTTTTTATTTTTTTGTAACGGTATAAACAATGAAAGATGGCGGATTGGCCGGATGCTGGTCGATGTGTAAAAATAAGTCAGTTGTTTGGTGGTGGCTATGGCGGAGCTTCCACAGAGGCAGCAGGTGGATGAGGGAAAGGGGAGGCAGGAGGAGCAGAGACCTGAGGCGGCTGCCGGTCCGAGTGTCAGGTGAACTGAACTTCAGGTAAGAAGTTATGACCTGCAGTCTGTCTGGGTCAGATATAAACCAAGTTTAGGTGCAGTTTATTTTCCTTGTGCTGACTTTTTACAGTCAGTTATAATAACTCCCACTCAGAGGAGACCAGAGATCACATTAACATGTGTGTCTCTGTATTAAGAAACATGACATATTGGCCCAGTTTATTTTTCTTATCATTGTTGTGAGGAGACCATAAATAGCATTTGTATTTTCTGTTGTACAGTTCATTTGCTGTTATGGATAAAAAGTCTTTCTTTGTTTCAAAATAGCTGATAAATATTCGCTGATAGCTGCAAACATCTGCGCACAAATATAATCCTATGAAGTGGTTCTATATAGTGTGTAATTTATTGCTAATGCAATCATATGGCACATTGACTTCTGAGGAAATGTTAGATGCACTCATCATCAGAAAGGTGTCCGACCTAAACCAGGGGGTTTAGAGCATCATAGAGTTTTTGTGGTTTGTTTTCTTTAAGTCATTTCACAGATTTTCTCCATAATTTCAATTCCTTGAATAAAACAACAAACTTAGGGGATGATTTTGTAATCCAACTTTATGTATGAAAGATTTGACTAAACGTAAAACAATCTTCCAACTCAGTCGTCATTCTTATCTTGTGAAATCAAACCAAACGTTCTGTTGTCTCTAAATCAGGGATTGATGAAATCTTTGGTTGCATCCATTTATGAACATGTTCTCATTCATATTAAATCGTAGTCTAAGTCCTTCTTTAGAGGGATAAATGTCATTCATTATCTTCAAATGTGTTTCTGTTGTTTTGGGGGGAAGTTTGAAGTCCATTGTTCAAAGTCTGTTAATGAAACTTTATGAAGTTTATGTAGGATGTTTTTCCTATTTTGTATTTGTTTGAATTATGATGTATTTCTGACTCTTGCTGCCATGATGCCAGGTCTCTCTTGAAAACAACATTTTTAATCTCAATTAAATTTTCACCTGGAGAAATAAAGATGATAATAATTTTGTCTTCGGGGAATCATTTCTCTGTAAAACAGCTTCTTCTGAAACTCTTGTTACATTTCTTGTTTATTGTTTGCTGGTTGTAGAAAAATGTCATCGTCTCTGTGTGAACTTAAACTCTACATGTGGTGTCAGCTATAAACGAGCTCTAGAGTCTAATAACGATGCTTTTATTATTGTCTGGTATCCAACCTAACCCTGGGCCTCTGGCTGAATGTGAAACACCAGCAGATGTTAAAAACTGTCTGGGTTACACGTGCATCACGTCGTGTGCTTCCTGACATGGATATGATTGGAATCTGGGCCTGTTCAAGCGGTGCTGGTATCGTTGTTGTTTCTGAGACTTTCCAAATCTTTACTGGATAAAAACGTAGCAACTGATGGATTTAACATTTAGCTCTCAGACTGTCCCAGAAAAGGCGGAGGTCTGGAAGTTTATGTGAAGCTCTGTCTTGCTGCTCAAGTCTTGTTCTCTCCATCTGCACCTCAGCCATTTGAAATCTTGGCCTTAACTATTGATCTGTTTGGAAATCAGACTGTTGTTGGCTGCTATCAGCCTCCACCTGCTTCCCCCAGCACATCACCGTCTCTGGTTCAACTTTTATCTGAGCTGCATTTTAATGACGTCTTTCAGATGGATGATTTTCATTGGGACTGGCTTTCTTCTGTGTCTGATGATTTTAAGGCACGCTGCTTGTTTTTAAAACTGACTCAAATTATTTAAAGCCTCACACGCCTTGATCCTAAACACCCAGATAAATCTGCTCTTATTGACCTTTTTTAACTAATATGCTGCGTAAGTTTTCCACATCTGCAGTTTTTGCCAACGACCTGAGTGATCACTGCATAGTTGGTGCTGTGAGAAACACTAAAATCTCACGCTCCGACCCCGCATCAGTTTGAACTGGGGTCGTATTAAACAGGCTGACAATGTCAGTTTGGGAACATTTACAGGAGAGTTGTGTCTACTTTGTGGACAGACACGCCCCTTTTTGCCAGGTCAGGGTGAAAGGTCGGGACAGGCCTGGTTTGGTTCAGTACCGGCCGATCTCCTACATGAGAGAAACCAGGCCTGGGCAGGAAGTCTGGCTCTGATGCTGATTGGCTACGTTTTCATTAGCTGTGTAATCGGATTACTGCCTCCATCATCAAGATGTAACTATTTTTTACTTTAACGACTGACAGTCCAAACGACCGTAGGAGGTTTTGGCAAACTATAAAGTGTCTCTGCCAGCTGTGACTCCTCAGAGCTTCCTCCTCACTTAAATATCGACTCCACTCCTGTGTCAGACGAAACTGAAATGTTGCTTTAACAAACACTTTGTTGCTTCTTGCTCTTTGTTCAGCACAGTATCTGATGGTAAACCTCTTGCACACAACTCTGCTCGTAGTTCCTGCTTACTGATACCTTTTCCTTCACACCTGTCACAGTAGAAGAGGTTTGTAAGGCTTTGAATAGCCCCAACACCAGAAACTCGTCCTCACAATCGTTCTCCTTCCTTCTTGCACTTGGCTGCAAATATCATAGCTGAGCCAGTGTCTTATATTTTTAATCTTTCTCTACAACAGAAGAACACCACTATACTCTGTGTTCTCTGGTTAACTGGTCCTCATTGGTCTTACACAGGATGGTCCATTAGTATCATTTTATCTATCAATCTGTTTCTGGGTTACTGCCTCCTATTCATCAGAGTACATGTTAGGCAAACAGTTTAGTCACAGCCTGCAGTCTCAGGACATCATTACATCCACTGTTCCATCAGTTCATGCAGAGCTTGGGAAGAAGGCGTTCTCCTTTTCTGCTCCGTCTTCATGGAAAACATAACCGAAGGATTTAAGGCTCTCCGTTGATTTCACTTGCAGACTTCAAAAGACGTACACATGTTTTTGTGAAACCATCTCTGGGAACTTGTTCTCGTTTTTAATGTGACTGAGCACATTACACAAACTTTTCTTTTATTGTTGTAATTTTAATATGTGTGTCTGGAACAGGTCTCTCTTGTAAATGAGACATTGAGTCTCAATGAGCCGACCTGTATAAATAAAGCTTCAATTACAAAGTCCTTTGTATAAAAGCTCCTTCAGCTGCCAGTGGGACGTGCTGTGGCTCTATCGGTTGCAGAGCCTTTATATTGTTAGTTAGAAACTACAAATATAATGGCTCACTGTATTTCAGAATCAGAGAAACTTTATTAATCCAGGAGGGAAACTGAGTTGTCATAGCAGCAAATATACAAGAAACAACAAGCACTCATATAAAGTGAGTGTAGAAACAGAGTTATGATAAATAAATATTCAGATAAATAATATCAATATATAATATAAATAATCTATAATCCAGTTTTGAGTTCCCTCCCCAGACACCTTAACGCCCACTCACATCCTGGGCCATCTGACCTCAGGAAATCACATGATAGGGTGGGGCCAGGTTTCACAATGAGCTCACCCGAAACCCTGGCTGATTAGGACCCCCACCCGCTTTCACACCTTGGCTCATGTGATTACGTAGAGGATCATCAGGGGGTCCTTTGTCCCTCTTTGGGGGGAAACTCCCACTGGGTTTAAATCTGGGACTCCCCACCAACTGACCCTTAGAACTGAAGAAGCTTCTCAGATGAGAGGTGAAACGTCTTCAAGCAACTCAAAGAAGTCCAGACGCTTTTCTTTGCAAGCTCCTTAGTCTACAATGACCTGGATGACTGAGAACCGTCACAGACAACTCAGTCCCATATTTTAGGTTATTCTGAATAAATCGTTCATGCCCTCTCTTTGGAAAGAAGCTGTTGTGGTTCCTGGTCCTAAATCTAGTCGTCCAAAAGTTCTAAACGACTTCAGGCCTGCTGCCCTCACCTCAGTCTTTGAAAAAATCATCAGAAATGTGATTATGGAAGACACTGAACTTCAGCTTGATTCAATGCAGATTGCACATAAGCCCAATAGAGGAGTGGAGGACGTGCTTTTGATTCTACTTCACCTGATTGTCAAACATGTAGAGAGTAAAGGACTTCAGTTCATCGATTTCTCTGCTTCTTTCAATAACACAGCCCCAGATTTGAATCAAAAGACTTTTAGAACAGTTTGAAATCCGGACAAACCTGATCAAGTGCAGTCATATAAATATCTTGATGACAAATGCTATTATTTTTCTGTAAAGCAAATTGACCTAAAAGTAAAGTAACCTTGATATGTCAGGATGTAGATGTCCCACCCAACAACGTCACCCAGCCCTGAAACATCGGTACTGTTCAAGGCAGCATTGCTGTCCACACGTCCATCAGAGTGTTTCTTTGGACTTCATGGTGTTGCTGCTCCCAGTATTCTCTGAGACAACCTCTGAGGCCGTCACAGAGCAGCTGTATTTGTACTGACATTACATTACACACAGGTGCACTCTATTTAGTCATTAGCACTCATCAGGCAATGTCTATGGGCAACTGACTGCACTCAGACCAAAGGGGGCTGAATAATAATGCACATAACAATTCTCTTCACTCTGCTGACAAGAGATTCAACCCCCACTATGAGCACCTTCTAAAGAGCACCATTGAAAGTATCCTCACCAACTGCATCACTGTGTGGTATGACTCCTGCACTGGGTCCTGCAGGAAAAATATGACAACAGGTAGTGAGAGCAGTGGAGAGGATTGCAGGGTCCTCTCTTGCCTCCCTCCCCAGGAGATCTACTGTGCCTGCCTCATTCGAAAGGTCCTCTTCATTACAGGTGACTCCACTCATCTCTTCAACAGCGTCTTCAGTTTGCTGCCATCAGGAAGGATACTGAAGAGACCTTTTGACCTTTACATTTTCGTTAATATCTTTAAAACAGAAGCAGCAGAAACGAGAATTTTAGCAGCACAAACCAGCACAAGCGTAGCACAGTTGATTGACACCAGTTTTGTTTGATTTAATTAATGTGGGGGGGCTGGTTGACCTCTGGGGACCTCTAGAAATTTTCTTGAATATCTTTAAAATGATAGCAGCACAAACAAAAATTTTTACAGCACAAACGTAGCATAAACGTTTGATACCACTTTTGTTGGATTTGAAGAAGGTGGGGGGTCGCGGGAAAAACCAGCAAAAGAACTCGAGCAGCCGGGCTATGTAAAAGGTGTAGGGGGGCATGTTTGCGGTCACGTCCAGCGGGTGTGTGGGCTGTTTGAGTCATCTGTTACCAGGCAAACTCCAATGCAGCAGGCTGCTGAACACACACAGGCCTCCTGCATCCTCCTCTTCAGCTCTGCTTGCCCGATATCGTGACCTAAGCAGGGTCGGGCCTGGTCAGTACTTGGATGGGAGACCGCCTGGGAAAACCAGGTGCTGTTAGCTTTTGCACTTCCACACACAAACTGCAGAGGGCACTTCTGCTCCTGCTTGTGCTTAGAGGCATGAGAAGTTAACATTTATGGGTGATAAAATCCTTTTTCTATATTTTTAACATGAGAATATCAGTTTTCCATCTTGTGTTCCAGAGTAATCGGACAAAAGACAAACGTAGAACAAGGAAAAAAGAGGCCAAGTGTCTCACCTATAAAACAAAATGACTGTTTTCTGAATAGTCTCACACAGATAAACATTTGCAGGGAATACCTTTTCCTTCAAAACAAACGTCACAGACTGTGTTTTTCTTTACTGATTGTATTTGAGTAGAAACTCAGATTAAAATGGCATCAGTGCTCATAAAATGATTTAACTGTAAAAGTAGGTGTAGTGGATCACTTTGCATAGATCTAGATAAAAGTGCTGTAAGCAAAGACTACAGTGGTCATTGAGCAGCTGTTCCTATAATGTGAATCTGGGATAAAGGCACAGATTATTTGTTTGCCTTTGTTTCCTGGTTCTTTCTTTCTTATCCAAATGGAAAAAGAGAGCATAAAAGTACTGTTTACAAGCAGCTTATCTATCTCATTGTGCCCACTATCATAAAATCTTGGTTGACTGAGCACTGAGCCATCTACCACTCGAAATTGAACCTGTGTGGGACAACAACAAAGTCCAGTATACTAAGTTTCAGTAATGTGCAGTTTTTTCTGTGGAAGATGTAAATCTAAATAGATGTCCTATTGTATGCATAATATACCACTGAACTTTATAAAACAACTTCTAAAAGCAAATTTCGATTTATTTTAGATTTTCTCAAATCCAAACAGTGCTAAAAGCATGCACACAGTCAAATATTTTTCATACGAGGTGCTGAAGGTTCTGCAATGTTCTGTCAGTGCGCCCCAGGGCAGCTGTGGCTACAATGTAGCTGCCATCACCAGTGTGTGAATGTGTGAATGATGTATCTGTGGCTTTTTGTCACACTTGGAAACCACGGTGTTGTGCAGCTATTTGCCTTGTTGCAGGGTTTTTAAAAAACTGCAGTTTTGATTTTAGTGAAAGACACCGTCTCATGACTCATTGAGTGCCGCGACTGACAAGCCAATCCGTGGCCTGCAGTCTGACGATGTCACATTTCCTGACTGCTTGGAACCCCGACTAAGTCGTCCTGTAGCCCACATCATAATGTTTCCATCTCTCTGCTTGACTGCGGGGATGCTATTTTTTGCATCACACTCCTATTTCAAAAGGTCAGTTAAAGCCACATAATTGGAATTTGGTTTCATCTCCCCACAGCACTTTCTCCAAAGTCTTCCCTGAATCATTTAGATGTTCACTGGCACTTGAGATGGGCCTATACATGTTTCTCCTTGAACAGGTAGCTACCCTATGTTAGCCTAGCTTTCTATCACTGATGCTCTGTGTGTATTGTTATGGTTCAAAATATGGGGATGGAGACAAGAGACAAGAGAAAAAACCACAATAACAACACTGGTCCGGCCGGGTTAAGTCAAACGATGATTTTAATGATCACACGCGTGGGAGATGGACAATTTTATCCCACAACTTAGACATTCACATTACTCACACCCTCATTGCACATACATATAGGATCTTGGGGGTGGGCACGATACACGGAGTCCAAGTTACCATCAGGGTGTACACCTCACCCCTGGCGTCGTTGCCCACCTCTCAATTTTAAATACACGTAGACATTGAGGGCTAGCAGGAGGGACTATGCGCTTACCTGCTGCTCTCTGGCAGGTAGCTCCATGCCCTCCTGGGTTTTAATTACACCTTAGAACACACATGCATCAACACTACAATGAGCGGGTGGAGGGAGGTTTGGAGTCTTCTCTCACCCCCATCCTCTGCGGCCTGCTGGAGCGGGGGGGCTAGGAGGAGTTGGCCGTCCGGCTGCGGTCTGGGGTGTGGGGCCTCCCTGCTGCTGCGGAGTCGGGGCGGTCTGCCTCTCCCCACCGCAGGGAAAAGGGTAACACTACCTGGGTCTGGGTGCAGTTCCCCCCTCCAGGGGCAAGGGTACCTAGACCCAGTTCGTAGAGTACGCTTGGGGAGTGTGATCGTGTATACAGCGTCTCTTTATGTCTGTCTCCACGTCGGTTGAGTGTGGAGTAAGTGCATATGAGAGCATGAGGGTGGGAATGGATGTTTGTGTCTGTGTGTGCCTGTATGTCTGTGTCTATATGTCAGGTTGGGTATCAGACGCCACCTCTCTGGGGACATCTCAGGCCCTCCAAGGTTTGGAGGCCTATCTCCCCCCACCACCACTTCCCCTGCCGGTGGCGGACTCCCTCAGGTGTCGGTGCGTTGGTGGTTCTTTGTGTCTGGGGGTGGGCGTCCGGGTACACACCGGCTCACTCCTTGGCGGCCGCTTGTCGGGGCCTGGAGCCTGGGGCACTTCGGAGGTGGGGTGCCCCCGGCCTCTCGGCCTGGGGCTTGGTCACTCAGGCACAGCTGGCTGCTGGCGGAGCTCACGGGCGCGTCACTGCAACTCCCCTTGGCTTCTGCTCTGCGGCTGCTGAATGAGCCCTCATCTGGGACTCTCCTCAGCTCTTACTGGGACAGTGGCGCGGCTGCCCCTCTGTGGGTCTTCCTTGGTGTCTTGTGTTCTGGGGGCCTCTGGATGTCTGGAGTTTTGATCTCCTTCATACCTGCTTCATGCCCTGGAGGACGGGGCTGTGCCCCCCCCCCCCCCCCCCCCCCCACACACACACACACACACACACTCCCTAGCAGATCGTTACATGGAGAAACCTTTGGAATACAAGCATGCTGATCCACACAGGTATACACACAGGTGTACACACGGGTATTCACAGACGCGGACTACAGCTTTCTTGGCTGCTGCCTCAAAGCACATTGTGCGCTGTCTATCTTGCGTGCTGCACAATATCGTTTATTATTTAGTAACTATTGATATCTACTGCTAGCTAGTTTATTGTGATGGTGCTTTTTTTTTCTTATTATGTTGCTCTTTGTTGTTTGCTTTCTCTTCTGTTTTTTTTTTCTCCATACAGGTGACCCAGGAGTTTTGGGTTTTTTTTCTCTCTTCCCCCCCTTCTCACCGTCTCTTCTCCCCTTTGGTTTTCTTTCTCTCCCTCTCTTTCTTTCATTCTTTCTCCCTGTCCTATCCCCCAGTCATGTCTGTCCCGTTTGCAACTGAAAATAAAATAAATTCATAATTATAATAAAGGTCAATCAAATGGACCAATATGGCAAGGCCATGATGATCCACTTGGTAAAATAAATCCGCTTGGCATCTTTCTTGGCCTTAAGACAACAATTCTGATGGCTAAAGATCCAAACGGGACACAAAAGAAAAAAGAATCTTTTATTCTGGATAAAACAGGGAGCCAATAAATGTTCTGTTTCTAGTCCCTGTCAGGACTCTCGCTGCAGCATGTTGCTCAGAGCAGTCTGGAATTGATTTTTGACTAAATAATTAAAACTAATAATAATATATTACTATATTATATTACTAACAAATCCAGGACACCCCTGTTGATCCAGCAGCTCTTAATGAAGTTTGAAATAAGAATCGTGGTGAGTTCATTAGAAACATTTCACTTTTCTTTTTTAAATCAGTCATTACTGGAATCATCTGAAGTGCAAAAACAGTGGGATTATATATGAGAAGGACGGACTCAAAGACTGTCGTGTATCACATATATATTACATCGATGTCCAAAATCAATGCATCATTAATGAAACTGAAACAAAAGTACTGAATTTCATGTGGAAGACCAAACCTCAGCATTCAGGAAAGTCTTATACAGGAGCAAAGATAATGGACGTTACCCGGAGTTTTCCACTGTGAAACCAGGAATAACAGCTTAAAAATGTTTCTGTGATCTAAATCATTGTCAGCCTGGCAGGCAAATAGCGTGGACACCAAAGTTTGTGAACGTGAAAACCTGAGAACAAAGACATGTAGGATTTTAAATCGGTACTGTTAAGGTTCAAAATACTGGGGATGGAGACAAGAGAAAAATCACAATAACAACACTGGTCCAGTCGGGTTGAGTCAAACGATGATGATCACACGCGTGGGAGATGGACACTGATGCAGACAGCCTCAGATCTCAAAATGGTGGAGCATTGCTCAAACTCTTATAGCCTCTGGTGCCTCCACCTTATCATAAAAGCCTAAACATTCACATGCTTTTCTCTCACACGGCGCCTAAGCTACGACCTTGGCTCCCCGTTTATCTGCTCCTGCTGAGATGGGGCAGAAAACTCCAGCATGCTCTGTTCTCTTCTAATCAGACAAATAAGGCGATGGCTTTCTGCAGCAGTATTATGCATCATAAAACAATATCATTCATCCACAATAAATCAGCAGTCTACTTTAATGCAAATCAGTTTAACTAATGCAATAGTTGTCAGCTTCTTCTAATTCAGGAGAATAATGCAAACTAAAACTACATAATAATTCACAATCTTTAGTTAGGGGTATAACATGGCATAAAATAATATTATAATCTAACAGTATGCTGCTGCCTCTCTCTCATGTTACTTAAAAAATTAACCCCACAGCTTCAATAACCGTATCTAAAAATCTCTCAGTGAAAGTTACGGTTGTAGGTTTGGAAACATTTTGGGGTAGCCAGTGTTAAATAGAGACAGGGCCACATTCTTTATCTAGTCATTGTAATGAAAGAAGCACATTAAAAACTATATGAGAGTTTGCTTTTAACAACCATGTAATGACTCTACTTAGTTTAGGTAGTCTTAGGGAGTCAAACTGAAAGTAGCATTTTGTGGATGTTTTCCCTGCTGCCCGATCCCATCAGTCTCTTAAAGCATCATTTCTTATGCGCCCTGGTGTGACAGTGGTTTCATGGCGCTACAGGTTACCTGAGCACATCAGGTATATTACGGTTGAAAACCAGTGCCCGGCCTTCCAGTGGGTGTTCGACCCCTCGTGCACAGCTCAGGAGTCTAAACGACCCAGCAGTTATGGACATGTGTGTTTTTGGTGTGCTGTCCCTCGTTCTCCCTGCTTGCAGGTATATCTGTGTTTGTGTGTGGATGCCGGAGTTTCTGAGAGCACCTGTTTACAGGCACCTTCAGGCCTGGTGGGTGTGGCCCTGCCAGGTGGTTGGCCACACTTGAAGACCATCACACAGCTGATCAAGCCTTGTCGGAGGAGCTACTTGAGAATGCGGTGGCGCTCTCTCTGACGCTGGATCATTGCGTGACTTCATGTTAGTCTCTCGGCCAGTCAGTACGGATAGTCTGCCGCATTGTATGTGTCTTACGGCTGCCTGTTTGTTATCTCCCCAGGAGAAGCGTGGAGATGAGAGGGCAGCGAGCACGGGGTGCTCAGACACTGAGGAGCGGAGACAAGGAACACTAGCACTGGGAAGAGGACATTTCACGGGAGTCGGGAACGCACTGCGGATTTATTGTTATTTTCCATTCACTGTAAATAAACGCACTGCTTGCATTCAGAGCTCCGTGCCTGGCTCCTCCTTCCTCACATCCCCACGGTTGACGCTGGCCAACCGTGACAAATAGCTTTTCTTAGATTCATTATTAGTTCAACATTGACAAATAGTAGTTGACTAATATCAGGAGCCAAAAAGAAAACAAAAAACAAACTAAATAAATATTTCAGACGCTGAAAATAAATTATTACGGTTGTTTAAATTTGCTGTCAGCAAGTTAGGTCTAATGCATGTAGTCAATCTAATGAATCAATATTACATGTAAAAAGTACAGAACTGAAAATGAAACTAAAATATAACGGTAAATGAACTGGTTCTTGTATAAAACCTTTCTACTCTCTACAACTTGCCTCATTCATGCACTCACTTTTTTCTATGCTTTTTCTCTGTAAGTGCTTTCTATCTAACATTAATACGCATTCATCCTCCCGATGGATGCATCGGAGAGCAACTTGGGGTTAGCGTCTTGCCCAAGGATATTTGGCATGCAGGCTGGAGCAGGCGGGGATTGAACCAGCAACTTTCTGATTAGTAGGTTTCCTGCTCTACCTGAGCTACAGACACCCCAATTTGTGGTGCTCTGGAAACAACACGTTCTCATCCCAACAGGTAACGATGCTATGTGACAAATCATCGGTATGTGTAAATGTGTTTTTTGTTCTAATCATGAATCGCTTTGTAAAACAAGACCTGATAGGGTTAAGGTTAAAGTTATGGTTAGAGTTAATGTTAGGGATAGGGCTGGAATGGACGGCTGGAGCCTCTCCTCCAAGTGTGTGTTACTGCCGCCATCAGCATTCTGTTGTATTCTGTTGTCTGCTTTTCTCTGTAAGCGCTTCGAGCCTGTACTTTTTTGCTTTAGCTGAGTAATGAAGTTGAATCAGTACTTTAACTTTCACTGGAACAATAGTATTTTTACTTCTACTTAATTGGAGAATGTCTGATCTTTTGCCAACTCTGGCTGTCTCTCAGTCTTGGAATACCCACTTGTTGTCCAGCGGTGTCCTGGGAATATGGGAACTAGACAGACTGGGGAAACAATGGGAGGAGACACAAAGATGGAATCACTTTTACCATCTTTTATGTATTTGCTGGTCGTCTTATTTCTTCTATTTTGCAAGCACAGTGTTGCAATCATTGTCTTTGTGGTACAATGACACAGGTAGAATGCAGGTGTTTTCATGTAACACGATGCCAGAAAGATGAGTAATGTGTTTTGAAGAGAAGATAAAACATCATGTTTGAACAAAGATAAGCAGCAGACACGTCTGTGTGTGAGTTGTTCAGGTTCAGTAAGAAGGTAATATGTCTGCAGAATTTGTAATTCTTATGAAGATATTGCTTGTACAATAAATAAAATCCCTTTAACTTCTTCTGGAGAGTGTCTTTATATATTTAGTCATTTTGGGGCGATCCTTTATTTAGTAGTAACTCTAGTCGGGGATATATATCAGAGTTTACTTTCAGATATGAGCATTGTGTTTCCTGTGGATGAATGAATGAATTATTTATTTATGTAATTTTTGAAAGACTGGCTCATGTAAAATCTCTGAAAGTATGACAAAGCTCTCCTGTTACACTTTATGGACACCTGAGCGTCACCATGAGGGCCTGTCTTTATTCACTTTATTCACTGAAATCCACTTTTATAATGAATTCACAGTAATCACTGACACCTTCAGAGCATTACATTCATTAAAGACGTCTTCTACACCTACTCTTCCAGACGACCGACACATGCTTCAACCACTGCAGGTTAACCAGCCACTCATCAGTAAAGCAAAAACTAAATGTAAATGTCCTCATGTGGAAAAGACTGAAACACAACTCCCATATATCACTAATGTAACAGATCCATTTAGGGAGAGTGAGAACACTAGGCTGGATGTGTTTTAATGCAGGAACATTCATCATGTCTTCAGTTCAACAAATCATTTACATTGAATATGTGAGCTGGATGGTTACACGACACAATGTGATTGTCAACAATAACTGCAATGAACGCTGGTTTGAGGGCGGAGTCAAGGAGGCCATTTACGTGAAAAGGGAAAGACCCTCTCTGAATCAAGGAGGGGGCCTAAGGGTACATCTGTCACCATCTTACAATGCTGTGATTGCAGCCGTTCTCCAACTCTCTGTGAATGGTACTCAGGACCATTGATCAGTGGTTGTTGATCAATGGTCATGAGAATTTGCATAATCATGATTAAGGAACTGACCTCCCAGCCCATTGTTCCTTCAGTCGGCTGGTTTCTCTGACTGAAAACGCTACGTCCAGAAGAACAGAATCAACTTTTGGAGATTTACTTCCCTGATGATTGAGCACGCATCAAGACCTTTTAATCAGGCCAACAAATATCTTGTACTCAATTTTAGCAGCAGCCATTGTGACACTGATGATAAAACTTGTGTAAAAGTGCGAAGCTGTAAAAAAGTAATTATAAAAAAGCGTTTTTGTAGCTGAATGTTACTGGATAGCTGTTTCATCTGTAACACATCAAAATAACCTGCTAAGGTTTAATAGGCTATAAGGAACACACTCACTTCCTGAGCCCTGGGCAATAAGAGACGTTTTGTGTTTTATGATTTATTGATATGTTTGATCCTTTCTGACCTGCGTTAATGAAGCAGTCATTAGAGCACCATGTCCGCTAGAATAGTTCTGTAGTTTGATGCTTGAGTCGTTGCAGACTTGTTGAAACTCCCTCACCCGTCAAAGCAGCGTCTTTGTTATTCGAGTCCAGCAGATGGCAGTGTTTCACTGTCTGATGGCTGTCTGAAGCTTCAGCTGGATTATCCGTTTTCATGTTTGATTAGAGGTTTGTGTGTGTGTGTGTGTGGGTTTTTAGCCACGAGTTGTCCACGATAAAGCATATTGAATGGCCTGTCTAATATTGTTAGAATTCTCCTTTGGGTTAGTTTCATTACTCAATCGGGACATTTATTTGGAAAAAGAAAAAAAGAGGGAGAAAAAAGAAAAAAAAAGAAAAGAATTAAAAATAAATAAATCCTCATAGTTTACATTTACAAATATCAATACTGAATGTTACGTCCCTCTGCAGCTTCTAATCGTCTCAGTGTTTTTAGCTGGTGCTAATTGGCCACACCTAGTCAGGTGTGGATAAAAGCATACCTGAGGCAAGCTTCCCGGCAGTGCACTAGTCTTTGCCTTGGTGGCACCAGCCATTTTAGCCAACCTGGTTTTCCATTTTAGGATGAAACCTCTTCTCACCCACACTCTGCTATTCATCTCTGTTTTTATGTTGCGGCTTTTGAGCCGGGTCGTAACACTGAAGATTACAAAGATCAACATTAAGACCAGTCTGTGCATTCAAAGCAGTGACAGAAAAGAGTGTGGGGCATTAACCCCCACTCACTTCACAGTTCACGTTCATAGCGAGCTTCGTCGAAATTTACAATGAGACCCTGAGGGACCTTGTGTTCACCGGCAAGTCCAGCAAGAGACCTGAGCATGAGATCCGCAAGACAGCCAGCAACGAATTGACAATCACTAATCTCACCTATGAGCGGGTCTCCAATGAGGATCAGGTACAGCAGACAGACATCTGTAGCTCAGAACAAATTAATTTCAAATCTGCTGACAAATTGTTACCAAACTTTGAAAATACATCAAACTTTATCGATGCTCTATGTTTTAAAACGTTCCCTCGTCCTCTCAGGTTCTCCGTCTGATTGCTTTGGCCAATCAGAATCGCTCCACTGCCCAGACAGCCCAGAATGACCGCTCGTCTCGCTCCCACTCAGTCTTCCAGCTGGATATTGAGGGAGTTAATGCCGGCAGGGATGTCAAGTGCAAATGTATCACACTGGAAGTACCAGCATCAGGAATGTGGTTTCTTCTTTTTGGATCTATAATATTTAGTCTGGTTAGTTATTGTTACTGTAACCAGTGCAAAATCTGCTCTGATGACTCAACGTTAATGTTTGAGCCCCTGAGCGCTAAAAGAAGTGTTTTGTAAAGTATTAAAACTACCTTTAATGGAAGGAAAAACGGATCACTGCTTCCTATAAGAGTTGGTTTTCTCTGTGTGTGTAGCCACTCTGTGCCTGGTGGACTTGGCTGGCAGTGAGCGAATGGTGAAGAGCCAGTCTCAGGGTGACCGTTTCAAAGAGATGACCGCCATCAACAGCTCACTGTCCAACCTGGGCGTCGTTATCGCCGCTCTGGCCAAAAAGGTCTGCAGCTGCAGTTTCTGTAGTCTTAGATGTCACACCTGCTTTCTTTACATTTACAGTATTAATGATTTTTTTGGCCTTTGTGTTCCAGGAGACTTACGTAGCTTACAGGAACTCGAAGCTCACGTACCTCCTTCAGGGATGTTTGGGGGGGAAACGGCAAAACGTGAGTTTGTTGACATCACAAATCTTTATAATGACGACACATAAAACTGAAGGAATTTATCCCCAAAAAATATTTAACAGCGTTTGATCTCATCACTTCAGATTGTGACTGTTTATTCTTTGGCACTAATTTTGGATGTCTTTATTTGCAGCTTGATGTTTGTTAACCTTGCTCCGGAGCCCGACAGCTTTTGGGAAACTCTGAACTCATTGAGGTTTGCCAGCAAGGTCAGTGCAGTCTTGTTTCCAGTGTTCATTGGACAGAGTACATTAATGATGTCCTTACATCAGCTGTTTATGGTAAACCAAAGCCATACTCCATATCCATTTTAATACCTTGGTGTGTAATTCATACTCACATTTTGTCTGAAGAGTAGGGATGTTCCTGGCGTCTTATTTACTAGTCGACTAATCGAGGGGGAAATAATTAGACTAACCAACTAATGTAAAACTAAGGAACATTCAGATATTGAGTTAATTTTCAGAACTGATTAATAGAAACTGTCAAACTAGACGCAGAGGTATCTTAAACCATTTATCACATTCTGTTAAATACAAATGAAAATGCATTACTACAAAAGATGTTCTATTAAAATATGACAATCATTTGAGAATCTAAAAGTACGTCTAAGTGTGGCGAGAATGATTCAGGTAATACATTATACAGCTGTTTTCTAGTCAGGTTGTGGGGGCAGCAGGAAGGACTACTCCTGACCACAGCTGATAGATGTAAACTGGCTAGCATGACCAAGGATGCTGGGGCCTCCTACTGGTAGGACGTGCCCAGCTGGAACAGCCTCCTGGCCAAGGTGGCTGTCACCTTTTGATGTGAAGGAGTAGTGACTCTACTCTGAGCCCCTCCCCCATTGACTTAACTGCTCTCCTAAAGGAGAGGTTTTCCACCTCTCAGGAAACTAATTTCCTCTGCGTGTATCTGCGATCTCAGTGTTAACAAGAAGATCAGGGTAGATTAATAGATTTATGGCGTTTCTCAACAACAGTGCACCATCTGGTGGTAGATCGCTGCCTAACATTTAGAACACAATGTACCAGCATTGGGCATCAATTAAAATGTTAACAATTAGATTGAACGACTGGTAAGTCTGATACAGACTAGTGACAATTAGTCGACTAGTCACATAAATCCCTGATAGAGCCCACAGAAGTGGCCTGCACCATGTGCGTGGCTTGCTTTGCAGTTTAACCACCAAAACACTCGTCTGCAGTGGAATTTCTTTGAGCTAATCGATTCATTTATTTCATTTCTTCTTCTAATTAATGTGGAAAATGGTGGCAAAGGTGGCTGAAATGAGTGATTCCTAGAGTTACATGTCAGTTTACAGCATAGGGATTAAGTTTACAGTATAAATACCACTGAATTGTACAAGGATTTGAAGTTTCACTGTAACTTTAACATTTTTGACAATTTTGTTTTGTTTTCTCCCCCACAGGTGAACGACTGCGTCATCAGGACAGCGACTGCCAACAAAAAGTAGAATTATTAAAAAAAAAAAAACCCCTGAGTTTTCTACTTTTTAGGTTCATCTCAGGTTTCCACGCTGAGTTGGTCATGACAGTTGCCATGTGTGATGGCATGCCACACAGGGTAAGCTCCACACCTCACCACCCGTTGATTCACTTTAGTTTAATTTACAGTCACTACTTTAAAATATTCCATTTATTGTTCAATATCGTTTCTTTATTAAATGTATTCATTTTTCCATCACACCTTCCAATGTTTATATGGCGTGCACACATATTAACCTTGCAAGGTCAAAGCTCTGTTTTATGTTATATTAATACATCTTTGTTTGAGTTACCTGGGGGTTGGTGTCTCCTCCTGTCTGGCAAAGGGCTGGGAGACCTGAAGTACTACTGACAGCCTAATTGGATTGCACCACATGCAGGTGAACGACTGCGTCATCAGGACAACAAAGTAGAAATTATTAAAAGAGTAACTTTTATATATGTGCGTTTAAAGCAGGGTGTCAGTTTTTTTTGTTTTTTTTTCCACATATGTTGGATTATGTTTCTATATATATACTTTGTAAAGGGTATTTTAAATTAATGAAAATGAATAAATATGATTGTTTCTTTTACCTGTTTCGATGTCTGCCATATCATTAGTATGTTTCGTGGGAATTAAATGTTTATTTAACATGTACGCTATTACATTTACTCTACAAATAAAACCAAATTTAAAGGCTGTTGCATTTTATTGCCTTTTTTCTTTCCTTTTCTTAAAGTTATGAAGGCATCTTGGATGCCATTTCAGTGAGTGGGGGTTAATGCCCCACACTCTTTTCTGTCACTGCTTTGAATGCACAGACTGGTCTTAATGTTGATCTTTGTAATCTTCAGTGTTACGACCCGGCTCAAAAGCCGCAACATAAAAACAGAGATGAATAGCAGAGTGTGGGTGAGAAGAGGTTTCATCCTAAAATGGAAAACCAGGTTGGCTAAAATGGCTGGTGCCACCAAGGCAAAGACTAGTGCACTGCCGGGAAGCTTGCCTCAGGTATGCTTTTATCCACACCTGACTAGGTGTGGCCAATTAGCACCAGCTGAAAACACTGAGACGATTAGAAGCTGCAGAGGGACGTAACACCTCCTCCCTTAAAAGGGTTCCTCTAGGACCCCTAAACAAATTAAAAGTTCCTCTGAAGCAAGTTGGCATCTTTAAGCATGGATGCCCCTACATGAGGATCTGAAGTTGCCACACTGAACACACAAAAAGTAACATGTGACCAACACAAAAGAGCACAACAGTCAAACCCAAAATGATTACCTGACCTGCTACAACACAAAACCAAAAGTACACTAAAAACAACAAATCCCTTACTTTCCCTACCCTAGTCTTCAGTGGTGTACCAGGCTCGAGGCAACTTTAAACGCGAACTCGAGAGCAGGCAGCAGACAAGAGATATAGTCTCCTACCAAACTCTGAAGCGTACCCCCACCCAGGATAGCCACCAAACACAAACTAAAACAATAAAGCAAAACAACAAACAAGTGCTTCGATGGAAGGGCAGCACAGTCACCCAGCTGAAACACACTAAAGGGAGTTTGCTCAATTACACTGAACACCATCACTCACCCACTTAAAAGCAAAACAAACTGACATTCAGTCTCCACTAAAATGTCCAAAGATCCCGGACGAGCCCCCACTTATGTTATATATAGTGTGATTTGGCCATCTGAACATGCTACCTATATAAATCCCAGCAGGAAGCATGTTTTAATAGTGTGATTGGGTCATCTGAACACGCTACCTATATAAATCCCAGCAGGAAGCATGTTTTAATAGTGTGATTGGGTCATCTGAACACCCTACCTATATAAATCCCAGCAGGAAACATGTTTTAATAGTGTGATTGGGTCATCTGAACACGCTACCTATATAAATCCCAGCAGGAAGCATGTTTTAATAGTGTGATTGGGTCATCTGAACACGCTACCTATATAAATCCCAGCAGGAAGCATGTTTTAATAGTGTGATTGGGCCATCTGAAGATGCTACCTATATAAATCCCAGCAGGAAGCATGTTTTAATAGTGTGATTGGGCCATCTGAACATGCTACCTATATAAATCCCAGCAGGAAGCATGTTTTAATAGTGTGATTGGGTCATCTGAACATGCTACCTATATAAATCCCAGCAGGAAGCATGTTTTAATAGTGTGATTGGGTCATCTGAACACCCTACCTATATAAATCCCAGCAGGAAGCATGTTTTAATAGTGTGATTGGGTCATCTGAACACCCTACCTATATAAATCCCAGCAGGAAGCATGTTTTAATAGTGTGATTGGGTCATCTGAACACCCTACCTATATAAATCCCAGCAGGAAGCATGTTTTAATAGTGTGATTGGGTCATCTGAACATGCTACCTATATAAATCCCAGCAGGAAGCATGTTTTAATAGTGTGATTGGGTCATCTGAACACCCTACCTATATAAATCCCAGCAGGAAGCATGTTTTAATAGTGTGATTTGGCCATCTGAACATGCTACCTATATAAATCCCAGCAGGAAGCATGTTTTAATAGTGTGATTGGGTCATCTGAACACGCTACCTATATAAATCCCAGCAGGAAGCATGTTTTAATAGTGTGATTGGGTCATCTGAACACGCTACCTATATAAATCCCAGCAGGAAGCATGTTTTAATAGTGTGATTGGGTCATCTGAACACCCTACCTATATAAATCCCAGCAGGAAGCATGTTTTAATAGTGTGATTTGGCCATCTGAACACGCTACCTATATAAATCCCAGCAGCAAGCATGTTTTAATAGTGTGATTTGGCCATCTGAACACGCTACCTATATAAATCCCAGCAGGAAGCATGTTTTAATAGTGTGATTGGGTCATCTGAACACGCTACCTATATAAATCCCAGCAGGAAGCATGTTTTAATAGTGTGATTGGGTCATCTGAACACGCTACCTATATAAATCCCAGCAGGAAGCATGTTTTAATAGTGTGATTGGGTCATCTGAACACCCTACCTATATAAATCCCAGCAGGAAGCATGTTTTAATAGTGTGATTGGGTCATCTGAACACCCTACCTATATAAATCCCAGCAGGAAGCATGTTTTAATAGTGTGATTGGGTCATCTGAACACCCTACCTATATAAATCCCAGCAGGAAGCATGTTTTAATAGTGTGATTGGGTCATCTGAACATGCTACCTATATAAATCCCAGCAGGAAGCATGTTTTAATAGTGTGATTGGGTCATCTGAACACCCTACCTATATAAATCCCAGCAGGAAGCATGTTTTAATAGTGTGATTTGGCCATCTGAACATGCTACCTATATAAATCCCAGCAGGAAGCATGTTTTAATAGTGTGATTGGGTCATCTGAACATGCTACCTATATAAATCCCAGCAGGAAGCATGTTTTAATAGTGTGATTTGGCCATCTGAACACGCTACCTATATAAATCCCAGCAGGAAGCATGTTTTAATAGTGTGATTTGGCCATCTGAACACGCTACCTATATAAATCCCAGCAGGAAGCATGTTTTAATAGTGTGATTGGGTCATCTGAACACGCTACCTATATAAATCCCAGCAGGAAGCATGTTTTAATAGTGTGATTGGGTCATCTGAACACCCTACCTATATAAATCCCAGCAGGAAGCATGTTTTAATAGTGTGATTGGGTCATCTGAACATGCTACCTATATAAATCCCAGCAGGAAGCATGTTTTAATAGTGTGATTTGGCCATCTGAACACGCTACCTATATAAATCCCAGCAGGAAGCATGTTTTAATAGTGTGATTGGGTCATCTGAACACGCTACCTATATAAATCCCAGCAGGAAGCATGTTTTAATAGTGTGATTTGGCCATCTGAACACGCTACCTATATAAATCCCAGCAGGAAGCATGTTTTAATAGTGTGATTGGGTCATCTGAACATGCTACCTATATAAATCCCAGCAGGAAGCATGTTATAATAGTGTGATTGGGTCATCTGAACACCCTACCTATATAAATCCCAGCAGGAAACATGTTTTAATAGTGTGATTGGGTCATCTGAACACCCTACCTATATAAATCCCAGCAGGAAACATGTTTTAATAGTGTGATTGGGTCATCTGAACACCCTACCTATATAAATCCCAGCAGGAAGCATGTTTTAATAGTGTGATTGGGTCATCTGAACACCCTACCTATATAAATCCCAGCAGGAAGCATGTTTTAATAGTGTGATTGGGTCATCTGAACACGCTACCTATATAAATCCCAGCAGGAAGCATGTTTTAATAGTGTGATTGGGTCATCTGAACACGCTACCTATATAAATCCCAGCAGGAAGCATGTTTTAATAGTGTGATTGGGTCATCTGAACACGCTACCTATATAAATCCCAGCAGGAAGCATGTTTTAATAGTGTGATTTGGCCATCTGAACACGCTACCTATATAAATCCCAGCAGGAAGCATGTTTTAATAGTGTGATTGGGTCATCTGAACATGCTACCTATATAAATCCCAGCAGGAAGCATGTTATAATAGTGTGATTGGGTCATCTGAACACCCTACCTATATAAATCCCAGCAGGAAACATGTTTTAATAGTGTGATTGGGTCATCTGAACACCCTACCTATATAAATCCCAGCAGGAAACATGTTTTAATAGTGTGATTGGGTCATCTGAACACCCTACCTATATAACTCCCAGCAGGAAGCATGTTTTAATAGTGTGATTGGGTCATCTGAACACCCTACCTATATAAATCCCAGCAGGAAGCATGTTTTAATAGTGTGATTGGGCCATCTGAACACCCTACCTATATAAATCCCAGCAGGAAGCATGTTTTAATAGTGTGATTGGGTCATCTGAACACGCTACCTATATAAATCCCAGCAGGAAGCATGTTTTAATAGTGTGATTGGGTCATCTGAACACCCTACCTATATAAATCCCAGCAGGAAGCATGTTTTAATAGTGTGATTGGGTCATCTGAACACCCTACCTATATAAATCCCAGCAGGAAGCATGTTTTAATAGTGTGATTGGGTCATCTGAACACCCTACCTATATAAATCCCAGCAGGAAGCATGTTTTAATAGTGTGATTGGGTCATCTGAACACCCTACCTATATAAATCCCAGCAGGAAGCATGTTTTAATAGTGTGATTGGGTCATCTGAACATGCTACCTATATAAATCCCAGCAGGAAGCATGTTTTAATAGTGTGATTGGGTCATCTGAACACCCTACCTATATAAATCCCAGCAGGAAGCATGTTTTAATAGTGTGATTTGGCCATCTGAACATGCTACCTATATAAATCCCAGCAGGAAGCATGTTTTAATAGTGTGATTGGGTCATCTGAACACGCTACCTATATAAATCCCAGCAGGAAGCATGTTTTAATAGTGTGATTTGGCCATCTGAACACGCTACCTATATAAATCCCAGCAGGAAGCATGTTTTAATAGTGTGATTGGGTCATCTGAACACGCTACCTATATAAATCCCAGCAGGAAGCATGTTTTAATAGTGTGATTGGGTCATCTGAACACGCTACCTATATAAATCCCAGCAGGAAGCATGTTTTAATAGTGTGATTGGGTCATCTGAACACCCTACCTATATAAATCCCAGCAGGAAGCATGTTTTAATAGTGTGATTTGGCCATCTGAACATGCTACCTATATAAATCCTAGCAGGAAGCATGTTTTAATAGTGTGATTGGGTCATCTGAACACGCTACCTATATAAATCCCAGCAGGAAGCATGTTTTAATAGTGTGATTTGGCCATCTGAACACGCTACCTATATAAATCCCAGCAGGAAGCATGTTTTAATAGTGTGATTGGGTCATCTGAACACGCTACCTATATAAATCCCAGCAGGAAGCATGTTTTAATAGTGTGATTTGGCCATCTGAACATGCTACCTATATAAATCCCAGCAGGAAGCATGTTTTAATAGTGTGATTGGGTCATCTGAACATGCTACCTATATAAATCCCAGCAGGAAGCATGTTATAATAGTGTGATTGGGTCATCTGAACACCCTACCTATATAAATCCCAGCAGGAAGCATGTTATAATAGTGTGATTGGGTCATCTGAACACGCTACCTATATAAATCCCAGCAGGAAGCATGTTTTAATAGTGTGATTGGGTCATCTGAACATGCTACCTATATAAATCCCAGCAGGAAGCATGTTATAATAGTGTGATTGGGTCATCTGAACACGCTACCTATATAAATCCCAGCAGGAAGCATGTTTTAATAGTGTGATTGGGTCATCTGAACACGCTACCTATATAAATCCCAGCAGGAAGCATGTTTTAATAGTGTGATTTGGCCATCTGAACATGCTACCTATATAAATCCCAGCAGGAAGCATGTTTTAATAGTGTGATTGGGTCATCTGAACATGCTACCTATATAAATCCCAGCAGGAAGCATGTTTTAATAGTGTGATTGGGTCATCTGAACACGCTACCTATATAAATCCCAGCAGGAAGCATGTTTTAATAGTGTGATTTGGCCATCTGAACATGCTACCTATATAAATCCCAGCAGGAAGCATGTTTTAATAGTGTGATTGGGTCATCTGAACATGCTACCTATATAAATCCCAGCAGGAAGCATGTTTTAATAGTGTGATTTGGCCATCTGAACACGCTACCTATATAAATCCCAGCAGGAAGCATGTTTTAATAGTGTGATTGGGTCATCTGAACACCCTACCTATATAAATCCCAGCAGGAAGCATGTTTTAATAGTGTGATTGGGTCATCTGAACACCCTACCTATATAAATCCCAGCAGGAAACATGTTTTAATAGTGTGATTGGGTCATCTGAACACCCTACCTATATAAATCCCAGCAGGAAACATGTTTTAATAGTGTGATTGGGTCATCTGAACACCCTACCTATATAAATCCCAGCAGGAAGCATGTTTTAATAGTGTGATTGGGTCATCTGAACACCCTACCTATATAAATCCCAGCAGGAAGCATGTTTTAATAGTGTGATTGGGTCATCTGAACACGCTACCTATATAAATCCCAGCAGGAAGCATGTTTTAATAGTGTGATTGGGTCATCTGAACACGCTACCTATATAAATCCCAGCAGGAAGCATGTTTTAATAGTGTGATTGGGTCATCTGAACACGCTACCTATATAAATCCCAGCAGGAAGCATGTTTTAATAGTGTGATTTGGCCATCTGAACACGCTACCTATATAAATCCCAGCAGGAAGCATGTTTTAATAGTGTGATTGGGTCATCTGAACATGCTACCTATATAAATCCCAGCAGGAAGCATGTTATAATAGTGTGATTGGGTCATCTGAACACCCTACCTATATAAATCCCAGCAGGAAACATGTTTTAATAGTGTGATTGGGTCATCTGAACACCCTACCTATATAAATCCCAGCAGGAAACATGTTTTAATAGTGTGATTGGGTCATCTGAACACCCTACCTATATAACTCCCAGCAGGAAGCATGTTTTAATAGTGTGATTGGGTCATCTGAACACCCTACCTATATAAATCCCAGCAGGAAGCATGTTTTAATAGTGTGATTGGGTCATCTGAACACGCTACCTATATAAATCCCAGCAGGAAGCATGTTTTAATAGTGTGATTGGGTCATCTGAACACCCTACCTATATAAATCCCAGCAGGAAGCATGTTTTAATAGTGTGATTGGGTCATCTGAACACCCTACCTATATAAATCCCAGCAGGAAGCATGTTTTAATAGTGTGATTGGGTCATCTGAACACCCTACCTATATAAATCCCAGCAGGAAGCATGTTTTAATAGTGTGATTGGGTCATCTGAACACCCTACCTATATAAATCCCAGCAGGAAGCATGTTTTAATAGTGTGATTGGGTCATCTGAACATGCTACCTATATAAATCCCAGCAGGAAGCATGTTTTAATAGTGTGATTGGGTCATCTGAACACCCTACCTATATAAATCCCAGCAGGAAGCATGTTTTAATAGTGTGATTTGGCCATCTGAACATGCTACCTATATAAATCCCAGCAGGAAGCATGTTTTAATAGTGTGATTGGGTCATCTGAACACGCTACCTATATAAATCCCAGCAGGAAGCATGTTTTAATAGTGTGATTTGGCCATCTGAACACGCTACCTATATAAATCCCAGCAGGAAGCATGTTTTAATAGTGTGATTGGGTCATCTGAACACGCTACCTATATAAATCCCAGCAGGAAGCATGTTTTAATAGTGTGATTTGGCCATCTGAACACGCTACCTATATAAATCCCAGCAGGAAGCATGTTTTAATAGTGTGATTGGGTCATCTGAACACGCTACCTATATAAATCCCAGCAGGAAGCATGTTTTAATAGTGTGATTGGGTCATCTGAACACCCTACCTATATAAATCCCAGCAGGAAGCATGTTTTAATAGTGTGATTTGGCCATCTGAACATGCTACCTATATAAATCCCAGCAGGAAGCATGTTTTAATAGTGTGATTGGGTCATCTGAACACGCTACCTATATAAATCCCAGCAGGAAGCATGTTTTAATAGTGTGATTTGGCCATCTGAACACGCTACCTATATAAATCCCAGCAGGAAGCATGTTTTAATAGTGTGATTGGGTCATCTGAACACGCTACCTATATAAATCCCAGCAGGAAGCATGTTTTAATAGTGTGATTGGGTCATCTGAACACCCTACCTATATAAATCCCAGCAGGAAGCATGTTTTAATAGTGTGATTTGGCCATCTGAACACGCTACCTATATAAATCCCAGCAGGAAGCATGTTTTAATAGTGTGATTGGGTCATCTGAACACGCTACCTATATAAATCCCAGCAGGAAGCATGTTTTAATAGTGTGATTGGGTCATCTGAACACCCTACCTATATAAATCCCAGCAGGAAGCATGTTTTAATAGTGTGATTTGGCCATCTGAACACGCTACCTATATAAATCCCAGCAGGAAGCATGTTTTAATAGTGTGATTGGGTCATCTGAACACGCTACCTATATAAATCCCAGCAGGAAGCATGTTTTAATAGTGTGATTTGGCCATCTGAACACGCTACCTATATAAATCCCAGCAGGAAGCATGTTTTAATAGTGTGATTGGGTCATCTGAACACGCTACCTATATAAATCCCAGCAGGAAGCATGTTTTAATAGTGTGATTGGGTCATCTGAACACGCTACCTATATAAATCCCAGCAGGAAGCATGTTTTAATAGTGTGATTGGGTCATCTGAACACCCTACCTATATAAATCCCAGCAGGAAGCATGTTTTAATAGTGTGATTGGGTCATCTGAACACCCTACCTATATAAATCCCAGCAGGAAGCATGTTTTAATAGTGTGATTGGGTCATCTGAACACCCTACCTATATAAATCCCAGCAGGAAGCATGTTTTAATAGTGTGATTGGGTCATCTGAACACCCTACCTATATAAATCCCAGCAGGAAGCATGTTTTAATAGTGTGATTGGGTCATCTGAACACCCTACCTATATAAATCCCAGCAGGAAGCATGTTTTAATAGTGTGATTGGGTCATCTGAACACGCTACCTATATAAATCCCAGCAGGAAGCATGTTTTAATAGTGTGATTGGGTCATCTGAACACCCTACCTATATAAATCCCAGCAGGAAGCATGTTTTAATAGTGTGATTTGGCCATCTGAACACGCTACCTATATAAATCCCAGCAGGAAGCATGTTTTAATAGTGTGATTGGGTCATCTGAACACGCTACCTATATAAATCCCAGCAGGAAGCATGTTTTAATAGTGTGATTGGGTCATCTGAACACGCTACCTATATAAATCCCAGCAGGAAGCATGTTTTAATAGTGTGATTTGGCCATCTGAACACGCTACCTATATAAATCCCAGCAGGAAGCATGTTTTAATAGTGTGATTGGGTCATCTGAACACGCTACCTATATAAATCCCAGCAGGAAGCATGTTTTAATAGTGTGATTTGGCCATCTGAACACGCTACCTATATAAATCCCAGCAGGAAGCATGTTTTAATAGTGTGATTGGGTCATCTGAACACGCTACCTATATAAATCCCAGCAGGAAGCATGTTTTAATAGTGTGATTTGGCCATCTGAACACGCTACCTATATAAATCCCAGCAGGAAGCATGTTTTAATAGTGTGATTGGGTCATCTGAACACGCTACCTATATAAATCCCAGCAGGAAGCATGTTTTAATAGTGTGATTGGGTCATCTGAACACCCTACCTATATAAATCCCAGCAGGAAGCATGTTTTAATAGTGTGATTTGGCCATCTGAACACGCTACCTATATAAATCCCAGCAGGAAGCATGTTTTAATAGTGTGATTGGGTCATCTGAACACGCTACCTATATAAATCCCAGCAGGAAGCATGTTTTAATAGTGTGATTGGGTCATCTGAACACCCTACCTATATAAATCCCAGCAGGAAGCATGTTTTAATAGTGTGATTTGGCCATCTGAACACGCTACCTATATAAATCCCAGCAGGAAGCATGTTTTAATAGTGTGATTGGGTCATCTGAACACGCTACCTATATAAATCCCAGCAGGAAGCATGTTTTAATAGTGTGATTTGGCCATCTGAACATGCTACCTATATAAATCCCAGCAGGAAGCATGTTTTAATAGTGTGATTTGGCCATCTGAACATGCTACCTATATAAATCCCAGCAGG
The DNA here is from genome assembly GCF_057382185.1 of Mchenga conophoros. NCBI lineage: Eukaryota > Metazoa > Chordata > Actinopteri > Cichliformes > Cichlidae > Mchenga > Mchenga conophoros. The sequence continues at coordinate 20,919,553 of NC_140528.1, read as the reverse complement.
AAACATGTTTTAATAGTGTGATTGGGTCATCTGAACACCCTACCTATACAACGGAGCCATTAACCACGTAAGGTAGCATATTCTGATAAGTTAGCACGGATTGATAGACAAGACTATAAATTTACGCTACGGTAGGATGTTTTGACAGAACACCTTTTCTCGTCGCCAACATTTTTCTTTTGTTAAGCTTACTGTTATCAAGGCATGGTAAATGAACAGTAAACCTTGCCTGATGACTAATCTTCCCGTTTCCCTCTCATTGATTTATTTGGGTTGTCATGGCAGAAGTATTAAACGATGCCTTTTATTAGAACATAAGCATTTAAATGCAGTAATTGTATTTGAATTAGTTAAATATGAGTGGGCAACTCTGACCATGACAAGACTGCATTTGCTCTAAAGAATTAATAAAAAATTTAGACATATTGTTGTCATTATTTTTACTCTTCAATTTTATGTGTTTTTTCTTTAAGATGGTATCAGAAGTTGCTCCTCCACCAGGAAAAAAACCATCTGCATATATTCTTTCACTACATCCACGATTCTCCTCTGTGGTCTTCCTCATTCATCCTGTTTGGAGCTTAATGTTCAACATCCTTTATCTGTTAAAATTACAGAAGGAGAAGAAAGTAATCATCAGAGCAGGAATCATGATAAATGATAAATAGATTACCAGTACATACAAACATAACACTTGCATAATTTCTCTGATAACGCTGCATTGGATGGGTTTATTAACTGTGGGCTGAAATTGTACTACAGTCTGCTGGTGAGGAACTTTTTTGAGTGTTGAATAAAATGTCCTCCACAATCTGTATATGAATTGTCATTAAAACCACAGAGATTCTTACTTATAAAGGAAAGAAAAGTGGGACAAAGCCCATCAACATATAGTGTATATTTTCTGAAACATTACAAAGATGCAGGTAATTCTGGGTTCACCTGAATTACAGATTAGACTGGTGGACAAACAGAGATGTTGTGTACAACTGGTAACAGCATCAGTGACAACAAATTAATCAGCGAGGCTGGAAGCAGAATTAGGAGGCATCAGAGTCAGCGAGGGTCAGAGATCGACGAACAAATTGCCCACCTTCATGGATAATGCATCCCCCTCAGAAGGATTCAAAATTAGGCCACGAAGAACAGTTCAGGAAACCTATTTTGTTTCGTCTGTGAAACTGTATAAATAAAATGTAAATTATGTTAAAGGCAAACACATTTGTAAGCCATAAGAAACAAACATGCTTTGCAATATACCTTCAAACATCTGTATAGATTTGATACATTATTTATTAACTGAATTTGCTAACATGTCTTACATAGTGAGAGTGTTTCTTTTACTGATGATATTTCAGTGATATGTATTTTTTATGACTAAATAATGCTCTATCGAACACCTGGCAATAACAGCAGGTGTGGCAATTTTGTAATTTGTTGTTTAAATTTGATATTATTGTAGGCAGTATATTTTCTTAGCCTTTGTCATACTCATGCTTAACCCTCTCAGGCTCAAATTAAGTTTTTGTTGCTAATGCACAAAAGAATACCTGCAGTGGTACTTCTGAGTAAAAAACTCATGAAATATGTATGTGGGGTGATCAGGTTGTTAGCTTTTAACTGTTGCATATCTGCAATGCCTGCCTTGAGAGGGTTAACAAAGCAATCTCAGAAACCGTACAGTAATCTTGGGTGTGTGGGGGTCACCCAGAGTCAGAATCTAGTGAGATATCAGTGTCACCTCTTACAGTTTTCCTGTAATCTGAGCTCAAATATGAGAAAATATAGAGTACAGTACAGTAAATTGGGTAAATTTTACTGTTAATTTTCTCTGAATCGTACAGTAATTTGGGCTGTGGATCACAGGGTGGAGTGGAAAAAGTGGAAAAGTGGAGATGAACCAAAACTGGGAGTGGATTGTGAAGTACAATAGTGTCAGGACCAGAGTTGGTCAAGTTACTTGAAAAAAGTAATCAGTAACTAATTACTGATTACTTCCCCCAAAAAGTAATCCTGTTACTTTACTGATTACTTATTTTCAAAAGTAATTAATTACTTAGTTACTTTTTAAAAACACGATTTACAACCTGAATAGGTGATAAAGCGATAGATCTTTCAGCCCAATTCTACTTTTTCTGCATAATTCATCATATAAAATGTAATCAAATGGAAAAGTCTCTCTTTTTAAAACTTGTTTAATTAGTTTTAATCTTTTAACTTTATGCATCAAGCAAAAATTGAATTATATGTAACATTCTCTGACTGGAAGAAATTTGTTTAATATTTAAACTTATTTTCTGCCCATTCCAGCACATAAAATAAAATATTTTTTGTGTTTACACTCACTCTTTCAAATAGATGCAAGTAAAACACAGCAGAAAATAAATAAAATCAAAGACTAGCGGTCCTTTGGCTCTATTTTCACCTGTAAAGCAGGAGTAGGGTAGGCGGAGGTTTACCCTGGTGCAGGTGTGCCGCGGTCAGTTGAAGAATCCGCGAGTTTCTCTGTGACTTTCCCATTACGTCGTAGCGCACTCGGTGCTTGCTTGGAAGTTTAGGGGGGTTTTTCGCCGTAAAAAGAAGTTTTCTTCCCACGCACAACGGACACTAATGTTTTTGTCACTTTTTATGGAATCAAACTCAAAGTAAGGTCAGTACTTCCACGCTTTAAACGCTGCACGCTCATATTCTCTACCGCACTCGATATATTATCCATTGTTGATCTGCACACAGCTGTTGTCACGGACGTTGCACTTGCTTACGTCACTGTCATGAGACATTCTTGCAAAAAAATCACTGTTTTAGTAACGCAGCGTTCCTACGGGAAAGTAACGGTAATCTAATTATCGTTTTTGCAATAGTAATCCCTTACTTTACTTGTTACTTGAAAAAAGTAATCGGATTACAAGTAACGCGTTACTGCCCATCTCTGGTCAGGACACAAAAGACTGCATTTCTAAGCCAGTCGGCACCTGCACCGTAATATGCATAAGAATAGTGCAACAACATTTTAGGTGCGGCTGGCTTGACTGTGTGGTCGTAAGTGAGGGCTCACTTGACCGCGGTCAAATATGGTGCTGGAGAAACAAACTACAGAGAACTTCGTAAAGAGAGTATTGAGTGTTTTGGCGATGTAAATGGACTGGTTCTTATATAGTACTCAAAGCACTTTAAAGAACTTGCCTCATTCAGGTGTACGCAAGCACTTTTCTCTGTAAGCACTTTCTGTGTAATGTTCACACACATTCGGAGAGCAACTCTGGGTTGGTATCTTGCCCAGGGATATTTGGCATGCAGACGGGGATTGAAGCACCTTCCTCTACTACCTGAGCAAAGCCGCCCCATGTTCGTCGGTGCACAGATTTCTTTCAATACAGTATTATCACAATTGTGCAAAAATACAGGCATGAAAGCTTAAAGTGCGCGATCACAATAAAGGTGACGCTCAGAGACTGACTGAGTGATCTGAGAACTCATCAGCGCTCCTCACTGCCTTCACTTACTTGCTGCTATGGGTGCAGGAATAACATAGTTATGCAGTTATCTGGGACTCTCCACCATTTGACCTTAGAACTGAAGAAGCTTCTCGGATGAGAGGTGAAACGTCTTCAAGTAACTTAAAGAAGTCCAGACGCTTTTCTTTACAAGCTCCTTTGACCAGTTATGCAGTTACTTTCTCAGTCTGCTAGAGCCTCCACTTGAACGCAAGAACCTTCATTTATCTTCTCAAACGGAATTCAAAATGTTTTTTACAAATTGAAGGATTAAGATATAAATCGCAGAAGCATCGATCCACACATTCAAAGAAGAACAACCCAACAAACTCTTCATAAAACTCCAAGAGATATGAAAATCTTTATTTCTGTCTATTCTGTGTTGTTAATAACATCACATCTTCACATAGTAGCAAAAACATATTAAACAAACATTAATCTCAACATGCATACTGTACTTCAAGTTTCTCTCATGGAAAGGCCAGTGTTACTTTTATAGTATCCTTTCCATAAATATCATAAATATCTTTACCCATGTAGTGGAATTATTTTATTTTTTCCATTTTAGTTAACAAGTATAATGTGACCACATTCACTTTTTATCAGGACAAGCTACACCACCACGGTGGTTAGCATACAATAACACTGCCTTGTTCTCAAAGCTTCTTGCTAACTGTACTTTTTTCTGAGATGTTCTCTTTAAGTAAGGATACTGAAAGTGTAAGCAGTGTATACGGTCACATCACGTGCTTAAGGTTGTGTTAGCACTGATAATTCCTTCACAGTTCTTTAAAGATGCTGAAGTCATCATATCAGCTGTAAATGCAGTGCTGCTGCTGTCCTTACGCTATACTTTCAAGCATCACACTTTCTTACTGGCCAGTTTATTTCCACTTTTTATGCTCTAGTATGGTGTGACTGAATGAAGTCAGCAAACCAAATTCTGTCCATCTGAGGATGAGAAGAAACTTGCATGAAATGGGAAGCATGAGATGAAGATGGCTCCTATGCTTTAGACGTGGCACTGTTTCTGCCATTGTAAGTACGCTAATGCTTGAAAGATCCATTAAAAGTCTGACACTTCACTCTTCAGCTGGAGCGTCCATCAAGTTTTACATTCCAGGTTTCCTTGTTGGGATTACGACTCAGACGATGATGTGAAAAATTAGTTATTACATTAAACCCATAAAATCAACACTGGCAAAAAAGCCGTGCACTTCACAGAGCAGCTTTCTATGGCCGAGCAGCTCCTGCAGGTGTAAGGTGTAGGTGTCACAGCACTCTGGTCCAAAGAGTTTATGTGCAGCATGCAGACAGAAAATGGCTTTACAGAATATGACTGAATGTTGAGGCACCAAAACACACTCAGTCTGCCCCTCAGTCTGATCAAGAAGAAAACCTGACTGCGCGCTTCATAACATCAGTACGATGATGTCCCAGAGGCCATGTTCAGGTTATTCTCCCGTCCACACTGAGCGGGCGGAGCAGTGGAGTCTGCATTAGCTTTAACAGAAAGGTCTGATTTAAGCAGGTAAGCTGAATAGACAAGAAAAGCTAGAAAGCTTTATCAACTATAACCCCAGCGAGGACCTTGACAGGTGTCTTGTGTACAGGTGAAGGCTGGACAGTCAGCAGGATACCTTCCTAACATTTGTCATTCCCAGCATTGAACCGTTTCCTGGCACAGCCTCAGTGAAACAGAGCATCGTTTCCACCCCACAGTTACAGACAGGCTGTGCTTTTCTTTGGTAACACCGTCGAATGAGCCCCGTGTCCTCTCTCAGTAGCTGCTTTCGTGTCCTGTCAGGATGTACAGGCTGCTCAGTGCTGACGGGTCATCAGTCGGTGTGCTCTGAAGGATGATGTCTCTGCACATTGTCAGCAAATGAGAAGGAGATGAGTTGTAAAGGAGAACCAGAGAAAGGCAGTACTAACCTAAAGCCAGTGCCTCCACCTGCTTCTACTCCTCCCACCTCTAGTACTAACACTACTCTACTGATACTACAACCACTGTAGTTTGACTTTAATGCTACACACTGGTACAGTACTGGTACACTTACTGGAGTTTTACTCCTGTTCCTGCTCATCACCATGCCTACTACTTTTTTAAACTTTATGATAAGTGTGAACATTTACACACCAGCATACAAACAAGTTTAAAGTAGAAAAAAGGAAGCAAAGAGCTGAGAAATACATAAAACATAACACAGAAGAAAAAGAAACCTTTGCAGGGATTCCTTCTACACCCAGTTTGAGTAAAAACTAACTGAAACACAAGGAAAGAAGATAAGATCAACTAAAATAAGGGTTGTATAATAATACTTAGTACTGGCAGCCACCAGCGCTAAGCCTCAGCCTCCCAGTAGACACACCTATGGTACCGATTTAAAATCCTACATGTCTTTGTTCTCAGGTTATCACGTTCACAAACTTTGGTGTCCACGCTATTTGCCTGCCAGGCTGACAATGATTTAGATCACAGAAACATTTTTAAGCTGTTATTCCTGGTTTCACAGTGGAAAACTCCGGGTAACGTCCATTATCTTTGCTCCTGTATAAGACTTTCCTGAATGCTGAGGTTTGGTCTTCCACATGAAATTCAGTACTTTTGTTTCAGTTTCATTAATGATGCATTGATTTTGGACATCGATGTAATACATATGTGATACACGACAGTCTTTGAGTCCGTCCTTCTCATATATAATCCCACTGTTTTTGCACTTCAGATGATTCCAGTAATGACTGATTTAAAAAAGAAAAGTGAAATATTTCTAATGAACTCACCACGATTCTTATTACAAACTTCATTAAGAGCTGCTGGATCAACAGGGGTGTCCTGGATTTGTTAGTAATATAATATAGTAATATATTATTATTAGTTTTAATTATTTAGTCAAAAATCAATTCCAGACTGCTCTGAGCAACATGCTGCAGCGAGAGTCCTGACAGGGACTAGAAACAGAACATTTATTGGCTCCCTGTTTTATCCAGAATAAAAGATTCAAAATCCTCACATAAAAGGTTTTGAATAATCAGCCCCTGTCTTATCTTAATGACCTTATAGTACCATATCACCCCATTAGAGCACTTCGTTCCAAGTATTTAAAAGTAAAATGGGAGCCAGACCCTTCGGTTTCCAGGCCCCTCTTGGTAAATGGTAAATGGACCGGTTCTTATATAGTGGTTTTCTACTCTGAGCACTCAAAGCTTGCCTCATTCACCCGTTCACACCCATTCATACTCTGACGGATGCACCGAAGAGCAACTTTCATGCAGGATATCTGGCATGTAGACGGGGAGTAGGTGACCTGCTCCCCCACCTGAACTACAGCCACCACTTCTGTGGAACCAGCTTCCAGTTTGGGTTTGGGAGACAGACACCCTCTCTACTTTTAACATTAGGCTTCAAACTTTCCTTTCTTCCCTGAATCCTCCCTTAGTTAGCCTAAGTCTAGGCTGCTGGCGGGTTCCCGTGATGCACCAAGTGTTTCTTCTTCTTCAGTCGCCCTTTTCACTCACTATCTGTTTAAACACCTCTCTGCATTCAATCATTAGTTGAGAATATTCTCTGGCTCTCTTCCCCAGATTGTCTTTGTCCCGTCTTCCTCCTCTCACCCCCCCAACCAATCGCAGCAGATGCCCGCCCCTCCCCCAGCCTGGTTCAGGTTTTCACCTGCTAAAAGGGAGTTTTTCACCTTTGTGCACCATAATTGCAGGGCCTTTACCTTACAATATACAGTGTCTTGAAGTGACTATTGTTGTGATTTGGCACTAGAATAAAGAAAATTAGCACTAAGGAAAGTAGTTTTCTGTACAAAGTGTCAGGTAGACAGTAGTTGGTAACTTTAATGGCTGTTTTTCTTTGGAGGGCTGCATGCAAACACATAGGCTGCATTTCCTAAATCCTTGGATCTGAGTAACCAACAGAACAAACACTCTAGTGTGACTCCTGCTTTAATGCTACCATTAATGCTAGCAGTATTCATGCTACTTCCACATGCTACTCTGAAAATCACTTCCAGGTCTATTAACAATAGTATCAAGAAAAATACTATCCTGATTACTTCTGATGTACTAGGATTACTAGTTTCTCACAGTGATTGATAGCTCTTGTCAGCATACAGTTAACATACCTGTTTGTTCCCAGAACTCTGAACACACGACTCTCATCTGTAATTTCTTGTGTTACCTGCCTATAAAGTGAAAATTCACATGTGTAATGACTTAGAACAAATATGATGAGCACATGATACGAGCTCAGCCAACGTTGGATGAATTTACTAGTTCATCACCTCATCTGAATGGAAACTCCTCCCTTTGAGGCCATGCTTCCAGAACGCCAGCACACTATCCTGCAAGCAGACTGACAGAACAGGAGGTGTCACTCAGCTTTCAGGACACACATCAGCTCTCATTCACTTTGTTTGTCACATCATCATTTCTACCTAGTGTTTCAATGGGGAAGTCAAAGACTATTTCTGCAGCCAGCTGTCTGGATGGAAGTCCTTGCAGGTTCACGATCTTTACAGTTCCTGTCCAAACAGTACACAGATTGAGAATGAGCATGAAAGACATTTGAAGGATTCACAATATGCGAGGGGACTTACTTTCCAAGGTGATGAGAACAGTGTCTCGGTCCAGCTGGGTTACCTGCACGACTCTGAGTGCTCCACTATCTCCTGATGCATGGAAAGAAGGAAGCTTGTTGCAACAAGTTGAAGCTTGAAGCTTCAGGAAGTCAGCAGAGACACGCAGAAACGGTCCTACCTGGTACTGGAACAGGAGCGCCGTTCAGCTCTATAATATCAAACCTGAGCTGTTGGCCGGTTGGTGGTTTATCATTACTACAGTCTCTCACTCCAACACACAGCTGAGAAGAGAATCTGGGAGTCTGATGGCGAGTTGCTGTGAAACAGTCACCAAGGAAAACAAAAAAAACTAAATAAATTCTCATGGATGGTTAAGTGATGCTTGTTAAACCTGAGCTGAACCTGTTCATACAACCGTCAAAAACAGCACAACAGAATTCTTGTATGATTATTAAATCTTGAGATTAAAGATAAACCGATGCCATCCACCCATCCATCCATCCATCCATCCACCCACCCATCCATCCATCCATCCATCCATCCACCCGTCCATCCGTCCAGCCGTCCATCCATTCATCCATCCATCCATCCATCCATCCATCCGTCCATCTGTTCGTCCAAACATCCACCCACCCATCCATCCATCCATCCATCCATCCGTCCATCCATCCATCCACCCGTCCATCCATCCATCCACCCGTCCACCCATCCGTCCATCCATCCATCCACCCATCCCTCCATCCATCCATCCATCCATCCATCCATCCAGCCGTCCATCCATCCATCCACCCGTCCATCCATCCATCCATCCATCCACCCGTCGATCCATCCTTCCATCCATCCATCCATCCATCCATCCACCCATCCATCCATCCATCCATCCATCCATCCATCCACCCGTCCATCTGTTCGTCCAAACATCCACCCACCCATCCATCCATCCATCCATCCATCCATCCGTCCATCCATCCATCCATCCACCCGTCCATCCATCCATCCACCCGTCCATCCGTCCATCCATCCACCCGTCCATCCATCCATCCACCCGTCCACCCATCCGTCCATCCATCCATCCATCCATCCATCCATCCATCCGTCCATCCATCCATCCATCCACCCGTCCATCCATCCATCCACCCGTCCACCCATCCGTCCATCCATCCATCCATCCATCCATCCATCCATCCACCCGTCCATCCGTCCAGCCGTCCATCCATTCATCCATCCATCCATCCATCCATCCATCCATCCATCCATCCATCCACCCGTCCATCCATCCATCCATCCATCCATCCATCCATCCATCCATCCATCCATCCACCCGTCCATCCATCCATCCACCCGTCCACCCATCCGTCCATCCATCCACCCACCCATCCCTCCATCCATCCATCCATCCATCCACCCGTCCATCCATCCATCCACCCGTCGATCCATCCTTCCATCCATCCATCCATCCATCCATCCCCTAACTGCACGTCTTTGGACTGATGCCACTTTTCCATAATGTTGTGGCACAGGCGTGTTTCTCCAAGCAGCACTGTGTTAGGACTGCAGACAGGCTTAACACAGAGCTCTGTTCTCACAGTACATACATTATCGTTATGAAATGTGCGAGACATTCACAAAAAAACTGTCAATTATCTGTGCTATGTGATCTAATGGTGCATGCTGGCGTTGAACTGTGTGCTGATAACACTGTTCCTGTAGCACAGAAAACACATGGTAACCATTCAGTTACACGAGCTTGGACCCAGAGAAGGTGCTGTTGGTGTTTTTGGACGGCGTTTATACAACGTTTCTTTTATTTAGTCTCTAAAATCTTGTTGGGCTTGAATAAAAAGTATGCATATGTTATTAAAAAAAATCAATTACATTCTTCAGCTTCAGATTTTGATATGCTGTCTGTCTACTTTTATGTAATCCAGGTCTAATGGCTGGTTTGCATTGTGGAAATAGGGTTAGAGTTAGAAAGGAAGACATTTATTCAGGTGGCAAGTTCGACATATCTGTACAAACCTTTAGATGCATGAACTTTTGAAGAGGCTCATACCACAAGAGTAAAACCAGGCCAGATGGGACAGCCCCGCACAGATATGTACTATCTGTGTATGGGTTTCTTGCTGAAACAGAGAGAGCAGGACTAAGTGTCTGCAGTTGTTCTCCGTGAACAAACAGACTGACCAGAGTAACTCGGCATTGCTTACCTACACTGCACCTCCTACAACCTTTAGTGTCAGGAATCTTTACAGATATGGTAAACTTTCTGTGGCCAACAGAGAATATCCAGGTCAGAACAAGCAGACAAAATTGGGTTTACAGTATCCTCCTTCCTCAAAATCAAGTGGTAGCATCATACATGACATTATTAACACTGCTGCACCTACAGCTCCTGTTTCCCTGCATCTGTGATGGCGTGTCGTACCTGAGACTGATCCGCTCAGTGAGGCGGTTGGTGCTGAGCGACAGGCTGCTGTGTTTCTTGTGCAGATGTCCTTTCTGTTCAAACAGAGCTGGCAGGCTGTGCGAGTAAAGCTGGGCCGACTTGCCTGCAGGATGGAGCCTTTTTAGAGCAGCATATTATCGAGTGGACACAATGTTCTCCGTTTGTGTCACGCTGTTTGTTACCTGATACGGACATCAGCACATTGTTCATAACATATAGCCATATACATCGCTGAGGGAGGAGCTGTGGGGAAAAGACAAGCAGTTCACTGAGACTTCAAACATCCAGCTTCAGTCATCAGACTGTTCCAGAAACATCATTTCCTGGTTTTCAGTGCTCCTCCTTTCATCAGGAGCTGCACTCCTTACTCAGGTTTTTCAGGGTGATGCGATTAATGACTTGCACTTTTTTGTTATTACTTGCATTTTTACACAATGCTCTTCTACTCTGACTGACACTTTCAACTACCAGCTTGACCGCGCATCACTCTTTTCTACCTCAAAACGACCAGTTACACATGTCTGCATGAATTCTGCACGCACGTTTGCACTACAAGCTGCACACAAACACGTGCACACATCCATGATTTACTCCAAACCTAACTTAACCTTCGGCGCTTTTTAACTTTCAACCCCTTCAGTGGAAACATTGGGAGAAGTTTGCCAGTGTGGTATTATAATATTATTTTATGCCACGTTAGACCCCTAATTGAAGATTGTGAATTATTATGTAGTTTTAGTTTGCATTATTCTCCTGAATTAGAAGAAGGTGATAACTATTGCATTTGTTAAACTGATTTGCATTACATTAGACTGCTGATTTATTGTGAATGAATGATATTGTTTCATGATGCATTATACTGCTGAGTTATAAGAAATACTGTTCGCAGAAAGTCATCGCCTTATTTGTCTGATTAGAAGAGAACAGAACATGCTGGAGTTTTCTGCCCCATCTCAGCAGGAGCAGATAAACAGGGAGCCAAGGTCGTAGCTTAGGCGCCGTGTGAGAGAAAGCATGTGAATGTTTAGGCTTTTATGATAAGGTGGAGGCACCAGAGGCTATAAGAGTTTGAGCAATGCTCCACCATTTTGAGATCTGATGCTGTCTGCGTACGGTGTCCATCTCCCACGCGTGTGATCATTAAAATCATCGTTTGACTCAACCCGGTCGGACCAGTGTTGTTATTGTGGTTTTTCCTCTTGTATCCATCCCCAATATTTGAATCCGTAACACCATCAAACTCGTCGTTGGAGGGGAGAGGGAGGGGAAACAGGAGGACAAAGGATGGCGGGAACAACTGAGCTGTAGTGCTTTTTTTTTTTCAACTGTGCAATATTTGCAATATTGTTTTATATTCGACCTTTTTTGTGGGGCAAATAATATTGACACCAGTCATTTTGTGTTTTTCTGAAATTATTCTGTTATTGTGTACAAAATATTAAAAAAATTCAGCTATATATGTTGATGCATGCTTTTATTACCAGTCGCATTGATTGCTGTAACGCCCTGCTCTCTGGTCTCCCCAAAAAGAATATATCACCCTTACAACTTTTACAAAACTGCAGCTCGTGTGCTGACGAAGACCAGAGGGTGGGCCCACAGTACACCGGTTTTAGAATCGCTGCATTGGCTCCCCGTGTATTTCAGGATCGATTTTAAAGTTCTTTTATTGGTTTTTAAATGTCTTAATGGTCTGCTTCTCTCAATGACTATCGCCCTGTAGCCCTCACCTCAGTAGTGATGAAGTGCTTTGAACGCCTGGTCAGAGACTTCATCATTTCTTCACTACCAGACACACTGGACCCACTACAGTTCGCTTACCGTCCAAATCGTTCCACAGACGATGCCATCTCTCATCTCCTCCACACATCACTCACTCACTTGGACACTAGAAGGGGGAATTATGTTAAAATGCTCTTCATAGACTACAGCTCTGCATTTAATACCATAATTCCCTCCACACTCACCACCAAGCTGGAGCATCTGGGACTCAGCTCATCTATGTGTCAGTGGATCTCCAACTTCCTAACTGGCAGACCACAGGCAGTAAGGATGGGCGGACATGTCTCAGCCTCCACCACTCTCAGCACTGGAGCCCCCCAGGGGTGTGTTCTGAGCCCCCTGCTGTACTCTCTGTACACATATGACTGTGTGGCCACTACCAGCTCCACCACCATCATCAAGTTTGCTGACGACACCGTCGTGGTGGGCCTGATCTCTGATAACAACGAGACAGCCTACCTGAAGGAGATTAGGAATCTGGAGAACTGGTGCCAGAGGAACAACCTCCTTCTAAACGTCAGTAAGACAAAGGAGCTGATAGTGGACTTCAGCACTAAGCAGGAGAGGAACTACCAGACCCCTGTCATCAACGAGTGCCCAGTGGAGAGAGTGGACAGCTTCAAATACCTCGGAGTTCACATCACGCTGGACCTGTCATGGTCCTGTCACATCAACACCGTGGTGAAAAGGCCCGACAGCGTCTCTACCACCTCAGACGCTTGAGAGACTTCCAACTGCCCTCCAAGGTGCTCAGGAACTTTTACTCCTGCACCATAGAGAGCATCCTGACGGGAAACATCTTAACCTGGTTCGGGAACAGCACCATGCAGGACAGACGAGCTCTACAGAGGGTTGTGCGATCAGCTGAGCGCACCATCCGCTCCGAGCTCCCTGACCTGCACTCAATCTACAGCAGGCGGTGCTGGACCAAGGCCAGGAAGATCGTGAAGGACCTCAGCCATCCCAACAACAGACTGTTCTCTCTGCTGAGGTCAGGAAAGCGATTCCGCTCCCTGAAGACCAACACAGAGAGACTGAGGAGGAGCTTCTTCCCGCAGGCGATACGGTCTCTCAATCACACCACCACACAGTACTGACCCACACATATGGTTCTTACACACACACTGGACATTCTGGACATTGTTTTCACTTCATCACTTAAATCACTTTAAGCATATTTGCACTGCACAAGACATAATGTGGATTGCACAACACTGGTCACTATATTCTTCATTTCCAGTTAATACTTGTACAGCTGCTGTTATTGTGTATATATTTATTTATTTATATTTCTTCATACATTCTTATATAGTTCTATATTGTGTATTTTGTTGTACAGTTATTTTATTTTCAACTTTAATTTATATATTTTATCTTATTCTCCCAGTTAAATTTACCCTTCATTCTAATTTGTGTTGTACAGTTATTTCATTTTTAACCTTAATTTATATCTTATTCCCTCCTAGTTAAATTTACCCTTTTTAATTTTTCCTATTTATTTCCTATTTATTTCCTTTTTTTTTTTTCTTTAGGTCACGAGCAGTTGTCCAAGCATTTCACTGCATATCGTACTGTGTATGACTGTATACGTGACAAATAAAATTTGAATTTGAATTTGATTTGGGCCGTCTTATCTCTCAGATCTGCTTTTACCATACGAACCCTCGCGGACCTTGAGGTCCTCTGGTACTGGCCTTTTGACTGTTCCCAAAGACAGCACACATACTCACGGAGAGGCAGCTTTTCAGTGGTATGGTCCTCGTCTGTGGAACAGCCTGCCGGAGGAGCTCAGGGCCGCAGAGAACGTACATGTTTTTAAGAACAGGCTCAAGACCACCTTTTTAATTTATCTTTCACCTAACGTTTATTTATTTTATGCTTATTTATTCTATCCTGTTATTCTATTTATTAATTTAGGTTTTACCTAATATTTATTGATTTTATTCTTACTCATTTTTTATCTTCTTACTATTTCTATTGTATCCCGTTCTTATTTACTTCATCTTTTTACCCTGTATATATCCTATTGTGACATATCTCCAGTGTTTCCTCGGAGGGGGCTCTCTGCACCGGGGCTGTGATCGACCGTGGCTGCTGGGGCTCTGGGGGTCCTCTCAGCCTGGCTGGAGGGGGGGGGATATGGGTGCATTCATGATTGTTTATGTTAATGAGAGTGTGGGGGGTTAGTTGGAGGGCGGGGTGGGGTGCTTTTAACCATGTAAAGCACTTTGTGCTACTTTTTTTGTATGAAAAGTGCTTTATAAATAAAGATTGATTGATTGATTAATTTCCCAGCTTTGGTCATTATATACAGTATTTTGGAGACAGAGAGTTACAGACTCTCTCCCAGACCACGGACTCATAATACAAGTCAGAGCTTTATAAAAAAAAAAAGTTGTGTTTTCTAAATTGGAGTTCAAGTTATTTGTACTTCCAATAGTGTTAACATACTACACAGGTCATGAACAAGATTTCTTTTACATTTTCATTGTAAATGGGCTGAAGCAGTTCATTAAAAGTAGTCTAACATAAATGTAAACGCTGTAATTTGATTATTTTAATAAACCATGAAACTTGGATGGATTCGATGCCGGTGTGACCACAGTGCACACGTCTGCTGTCGCTCACAGTGGTCCAAGGAACCGCTCAGGGAGTTTGTGTGTTCGCTCAGACACCTGAAAAATTAGAGGGAACATTGAGCCTATGACATTCAATACCCAGTTATTAAAATGTTAAGTGTAAATCATCCCCAGCCCACAATAGCAGCTGAATTTACTACGATTTCAGATCTTTTTACACGTCAATAAGAAACCACCGATGTGTAAAACAGGCTGACAACAGAATGACGTAAACCACACTGCTGCAGCTGTGCAGCTCTCAGGTTTTATCTATTGTTTCTCTGTGTGGCCAGCAGGGGGAGGTGTTTTTTTTTTTTTTTTAAATATTAATGAAAACATTTTTCATGAAAGTTGCAAATTTGTTATCTGTTTTTATGACATTTTTCACTGTGGATTACAACAACATCAACATTAGAAAATGAAATACATTTATAGTAGGTGATCATTAATCACTATTATTGGCACTATTAAAGGGCCCCAAAAATCAAACTTTGCTTAGGGCACCACGGAGGGCCAACCCTTTTTACACTTCAACGATTGTACACAAAATACAATCATCCATCCTTCTATCTATTTATTTTTGTCCACTTATATAATTCAGCATCACAGGGAAGTTGGATCCCAGTTGTTTTTCACAGAGGGCCAAGCAGTGGAGGGAGCTGCCGACCTCCCAGCAATACATGTAAAAGCTTTATTTTATGCTGACTCTGGTCATCTTTATCTATCATAAAAATTTGCTTCACGATCTGAAACACGTAAGTGTGGCAAATATGCAAATAGCTAAGAATTCAGGATGGGGTAAATCGTTTCTCACTGCACTTCTGTTAGGCGACTGAATAAAAACACAAAGTCAGCAGTCTGTCTATGAATGTCTTTAATGTTTCCAAGATCAGAATCACATCAGGGTGTACAACCTCACCCCTGGCGCCGTTGCCCACCTCTCAATTTTAAATACACGTAGACATTGAGGGCTACCAGGAGGGGCTATGCGCTTACCTGCTGCTGAGTAATTGCATATGAGAGCATGAGGGTGGGAATGGATGTTTGTATCTGTGTGTGCCTGTTTGTCTGTGTCCATATGTCAGGTCGGGTATCAGACGCCACCTCTCTGGGGACATCTCAGGCCCTCCAAGGTATGGAGGCCTATCTCCCCCCACCACTCCCCCTGCCAGTGGCAGACGCCTTCAGACATCGGTGCATTGGTGGTTCTTTGTGTCTGGGGATGGGCGTCCAGGTACTGCTTGTCGGGGCCTGGAGCCTGGGGCTCGCTCGGGCTCCTTCAGGGTGGGGTGCCTTTGGCCTCTCAGCCTGGGGCTCGGTCACTCTGGCACAGCTGGCTGCCGGCGGAGCTCACGGGCACGTCACGTTTAAATCATGCTTTTTATCTGTTTTTGTTTTTTAATGTTCTGTAAAGAACTTGGGATCACCTTGTTGTTGAATTGTGCGATATAAATAAACTTGCCTTGCATTTTGGCTGCTACCTCAAAGCACACTGTGCGCTGTCGATCTTACGTGCTGCACAATAATATTCAATATTTAGTATTTACAGTTATATTCACATAGATCATCGCGGTGATGTTGTTTATTATATTGCTCTCTTTTGTTTGCTTGTTTTCTCTTTTTTCTTTCTCAACAGGTGATCCAGGTGATTGATATGTGGATTTTTTGTCTGTTTGTTTTGTTGGCTTGGACAACTTCCTACCAGACCCGTGGAAGTGGAAGCTTCAGTGAAGAAAGATTCCTGCTCCCAGCCGTTCATTGGCTCGGCATTTTAAACCCCTAAAGGGTCACCTGGCCTGTAAATAAACAGGGCCAATAAAACAAAAATCACAAGAATAATACAAAAACTTCAGCCAGTTTAACTTAATACATTAACTTATTCTTGTGTACACAGTAATTCATAAATAAATAATGTATATTATCAATAAAGATTGATCTAAACAGTTTAACTGCTATGTGCAGATAAAGGTTGCATAGCTTTAAAACATTTGCTATCCAGCAAACTCAACACAAAAGGAAACACAACAATGGTTCAAATTGTTTGGACCGGTGATCCAAATCAACTGGTGTTGGTCAAACAGATGTGTGGTAGACTTACTTTGAAGGAGCTGCTACCGACAAACCAGCAAATAAACACCAAATATTTCATCTGTGACATTTGTGAGGTTTCCTCAAACACACTCCGTCAGTCTTGTTGCTGTTGAACGACAAACTATTTAAAAATGTCGCGGGTTTACCTGGTCATATTCTCATTCACGGGGCGCTCGCCAAAACAAAAGCAAACCATTAACACCACGCCGATGCTGTTCACAGGACAGCAAGAGCAATGATCAGGAGCATCTGGTCTTCGTTATCGTTCCCCTCGTGCGTGTTATTACTGCGATTTCAGTGTTTTTGCTTCACAACTAAAGTGTGCAGTTTACTTTGTGTGCACTCAAATGGAGTCAAGTCAATTAGCGCCACCTGTGGTCAAGTGCCATAGCCTACAGCCAGATTAACTTGTGACACACATCTGAGCCACATTTGAATTCCTGTTTCATGCACAATACATTTGTAACTTTTAATTTTTTCTGTTTTTGTGTCTTGCAAATAAACCTTTAAACTGATTGAAATGATGTTATGTATTTATTTTTGGCCCTTATCTACGGTGGCCCTGAGAGGCCAAACGGACTGCAACTTAAGAAAACACCAGCAATAAAAAAAAAACGCTGCAAAAGCACAAAAAACACAACTGAAATAGGAAAAAAGAAAACACAAATACAAAAAACGAAAACACAAATAGGAAAAAAGAAAACTGAAGTGTTTCTGGGGAGACAATAGTAATTAGTAATAAACAGAGCCAGTGTGACTAAGTGGAGCTTGTGAGAGTGAGTGGATTGAAGAAAGTGAGGGACTCAGATGTGTCAGTTGGTTTGTCTTTGTTTGTGAGTGTGGAGGAGAGATTGGGTTGGTTTTAAAGCTAAGTTAAGAATATTGTGAATTTCAATTCAATTTTATTTATATAGCACCAAATCACAACAACAGTCGCCTCAAGGCGCTTTATATTGTACAGTTTAATTTCCAAAACTTGCATATGATCTTCAGTTTGCAGCTGGACTATCACAGAGCAGCTGGAGCAGTCTCACATGGAGGCCAGTCCACTGCTGCCACCTGTGGCCAAGTGCCATAGCCTACTACTAGATGAACTTGTGACACACATCTGCAGTAGAGGCTGAGTGGCTGCTCTCACACCTGGAGCATCCAAATCGACCCACAAACACGCTGAAAGATGCAATGCCATCAATGTGGATTGTCAAGACTGAGAGACCTCTTCCCTCTGACCCCTCCCCAAACCCTCAAACCCTCCTACCCACCTCGACATACAAACTCTGTGTGGCTTCACGTGTTCTGTTGATGTTTACATGATCGAAATAACTTGAACACAAACACAAACAAACAAAGAGGAAGACCGCACCGGAAGGAAACAACTACAAGTCCCAGCATCCTCTGTGTTTAGGGAGCAGCAGTGAAAGTGAAAGTATTGAGCCTCCGTTCAGAGCAGCAGGAGGAGGAAGGTGGAGCTGAGGCAGGTGAGTGTTAACATGAATATGTTTCTTCTTATGACATAAAATAATTCCATGCTGTTCGTGTCTGTGGGTGAAATGTGAGGCCGGTCGGCTCCTCTGAGCGCTGGTTTCCTGTAAGTAGAGAGGAAGTGAGTTTAGCTGAGCCTCCGTTTAGTGTGAGAGAGCAGGAGGAGAGTGAGAGCTGTGCTGAGGCAGGGTGAGTGTTAACACCGCTCTGACATTACTGTGTCTCTGTGGCGGGAACAACAGGCTCCGTCAGTGGAGGCAAAAATAATCAGACTTTGGTTTTTCAAAGGAAACAACTTTATGTCGGAAGTTCCCGCACGCTCATTGGATAACGATGTGTCAATCTCGAGCTATTAGCCAATGAGCGTGCGGATTCACAGAAAGACCCGCCTTTATCACGGGACTTTAAAAACTACAATGGCGACAGAAACTCCGTGAGTGGAGTTCAGGGTGACGTTATGAAACTGTGACGTTTGAGCCACTTCCTGTTCTCAGTCCCAGCGTCCTGATCACCGAGGTTTCTGTTGCTCTGATATCTGATATTGATTATATTGGTAAACAGGCTGTAGCATAAACATCAAACACAGCTGAAGCAGTTTTTGGATGGTTGGCTTCAAATGATCCGTCGGTTTGAAAAGTAAAAACAATTAAAAAAAGGTGAAGCTGATGCAGGGTGAGTGTTAACACCAGGACTTTAGAGGGAAGAAGAGTCACAGCTCAGCATGTTGTTGACGGGTTGTTGTTCAGTCGGGGGAAGACATCTGAATCATTGCAGGGGGAATGGCTTTCACAACTTTAATGAATTTACTCTGAGTACATGATATGCCATAATTATCTATGAGTTTGTTATATGTTAACACATTTCCGTCATTGTCTAAAAGGTGTAAAACCGTCCAAATGCCATGATCCATCCAATCCTTATAAAAGATGGATTTTCTTTTATCGTATACATCTGTTGTTCCAAATCGAATTTGTATGTGGAGAAAAAATATGCTTGTGTATCATTTTCCAGTACTGGAGAACCTGTTTGTGAAAATTGGATAATTTAATTTGGAAATTTCAAAGTCGCACTTTATAAGAAATTCAATGCCACCCAGCTTCTCCAAAATTACTTTGGGAAAATAAAACCAAATACTGTTTGAATTATTTATGAAAGATTGCAACCATTTGAGTTTGATGGAACCATCATTGCTTCAAAATCAATCGCATTCAAACCTCCTTCTTCAAATGACTTCACTATATCATTCTTCCTAACATAATGTTGCTTGTTTCTCCAAATGTAATTGAAATTAATTTGATTTATATTATTGATTAGACTATTGGAAACATATAAACATTGTGATGGATAAATCAATCCAGAGATACCTTCTGTTTTAGTAAGCAAGACACGTCCAAAGATGGAGAGGTGTCTTTGTAGCCTGTAATCTTTTTGATTTCTGGGTAATTTGCTCAAAATGTAGATTTTCTCTATTATTTGTGTTCTTTGACATTATAATACCCAAATATTTAATGTCAGTTTTAACAGCTATGTTAAGAGAGCTACTAGGTCACAATCACGAATAGTTAATAATTCTCATTTTCTAATATTCAGGTACAAACCAGAAGCCTTTGAGAAAAGTGAAATTTCATTCATGTTCTATAAAAACTGACGATTCCTCGTCTAACATTAAAGCGTTTAGATGTTCCAAAAGGTAAAGAAACAGAACTATTGAGTCAGAGTATAATAAAGAAATTAAATCTATGAAGTTTTGTTTACCAAAACCAAAATAGGGTAGAGCTTTTAAAATAAAAGGATGTTCGACCGTATCAAATGCCTTATAAAAGTCTAAAAAAAGAATCACACCATCATCTTCAATTAAGTGATTAGAATCCAGTAGATCTACAACCAATCTAATATTATTGGTCGTAGATTATCGATTAGTCTTTTATCTTTACCAGGTTTGGGAATAAGGGAGATAAGACCCTGTTTCATTGTCGTTGCTAACATTTCATTACTAATGATTTCAGTAATAGTTTTGAAGAAAAATTCTTTTATTTCTTTCCAGAAGAATTTATAAAAGATTGCAGTCAAGCCATCCTGACCAGGAGCTTTGTCATTTTCAGTTTGTTTAAGGCTTGATCTCAGTCATCCAGTGATATATCAGAATCACAAATTTCTCTGAATGCAGAATCGATTTTTGGAGTATAAGGTTCAATCTGATCACAAAAAGTTAATGAATCAGCAATTAAATATTTTGAGGAGAATAAATTTGAGTAAAATTTATGTTTTTCTTCCGCTATAGTCTTATGATTTGTGCATTCCTCCCCATTTACGATTAATGTATTAATAGATTTCTTTTCTTGCCTCCGTTTCTCCAAATTGTAGAAATATGAAGCACTTTTTCAGCTTCTTCTATCCATTTTGCACGAGCTCTAATGTAAGCTCCATGAGCCTTTTTCTTGTATAGATCATCTAATTGAGTAAAGACAACAGGGATTTCTTATCAGCCTCTGACATAAAATGTCTATTACAATAGTTATTTATATCGTAAAGTAATTTACTTTCAAATTCCTTCTGTTGTCTACTTTTCATTTTACTAAACGTAATTGAAAATTCTCTAACTTTAAATGAAAAAATTCCCATCTATGTATGTAATTGCCAATTGTTACGTTGTTGTAAATGTTATGGAGGAGCTCTTTAACTATCTTAACATACCCGTCATCAATTAATAGATCTGCATTAAATTTCCAGTAATCTTTTTTAAACTGCGTTTTATTTTCAGGGTTAAGTTTAAAAGTAATAATACTGTGATCTGTCAACGGGGCTGCTGAGATGGAAACATGTGAAACATCTATATAGTAAAGTCGACCCAACCACAGTATGGAATACCAGGAGTGCCATAATGAATTAATTAAATGCACCATTGAATAATAAATTAAATGTGACAATAATAAATTTTAATTTGAAATAATTAATTAAATAAATAATTTTTGACACATTTAATTAATTATTTATTTATTTCACGTTTTAATTAATTATTGCCACATTTAAATAATTATTTAATGGTGTATTTAATTAATTCATTTTGGCACAGTTGACTCCTTCAGGTCTCACCATAAATTTATTTTATCTGTCAACCTCACCCATCAAACCCAGGGGGTTAGGAAATAGCCCCCCTCCAAAGAATGAATAAATGAATGATGATAATAATAAAATGATTAAAAAGCAGAGCTCAGAGTGGTAGAATGGTCAAACATGGATCCACGGGTGGTTCAACTGCATTTGGTGACGTGACTAAAGCAAATCTTTCAAATAATCCCACCATCAACGGGATGTTGTCTCCTTTACTACGGTTACTTTACTTGGTCACCGTGTGAATTTCTTTGAAATGAACCAAATTCTTTTATTTGTTGGTTGTTGCATATTTAACCTCTACAGTCAGGAAAGGAGGAGATGAGGCCTCAACAATGTTGGGTTGTAGCTGTGCTTCAGGTTAGAGTGAGTGTCCATGGAATAAATGTAAGTCAGTGAACTGGAAACATGACTGTGTTCAAACTTTGTTTTCCTTTTTATAATGAGTCTAATCAAAGGTGGACAGAAGTATCTCCACTGTGACTTTTCTGTGTCACCATCAGAGCTTCTGCACAGTGTTTCTGGGGCAGATAACATTGCAGCATTATGGAGACATTATGAAGACAAAAAGAAAAGCGTCTGGACTTCTTTAAGTTAAACTTAAAGAAGTCCAGACGCTTTTCTTGGACTGTTGGTTTCAGTGTTGAGTCTCATTCACACACTCCCTCAGACTCTTCACACACACTGATTTCCTGACATAAACACACTCCTGTGTGCTTCACACACACACTGAGGACCATCTACAGACTGTGAGCTCCGTCTTCTTTGTCTTTGGAGCCGAACTCTGACAAAGTTAGGAACAAAACTTTCTCCAGCGTGTGAACTTTCCTCCTAGACTCAGTCTGAGCAGTCAGACCACATATTTCTAAAGCAGCACATGAAGGTGTGGCTCACACACACACAGGTGAAGGAAACAGCTGCAGTATTAAAAACTGCTTCACTGTCTACAAATATATGAACTGAATGTTTCTTTCAGGCTGTAAAAACCTTATTTATCCTCCATTACAGTCCTGCATTCAGAGCATTACTTCTGTTATATTAGTACATGTATTTTATTCTGATGAACACATGAAACTCTGAGCTGGATTGAATCCATTGAATCAGAGTCCAGGACTCAGACTAAACACACTGAATGTGTCCTGAGCTCGGCCGCTGTTCCACAGTAACTGCTGTCAGAGTCACTGTTACTGAGTTAGCTTAGCTAGCAGAGCAGCTAGCAGTTAGAGTATGAACTCTGTAAGCAGTCAGCTCGGTCCTGGACATGGTTACTGACATAAAGCTGCTCTCTGCAGCCATGTTTGACCTGCTGCTTTGTAGGACTACAGTAATGGAGGATTTGGAGGCTGAACTGGGCTCTGTGACACTTTTTGTAGTGAACTGATGAAAGCTGCGTCTCAGATGGATGTTAGTCCAACACATCAGACACGACCTCTGCAGCTCTCAGTTGATGTGCACATGAATGATTTGTGTTTCCTCTGCAGGTGAAGGTAGAAAGTGTGTGTGAGCTGATGTGAATTGAGCAGCATGGATCAGTGTGAGGACAGAGAGGAGGGAGCCCCTCCCTCTAAAAGCACTCTGTGTGGGGAACATGAGAGCCAGACCAAAGCTCAGAGGTGAGATGACCATCTCTAACTGTCCATGACTCTTCTCCATGTCACAGCTCAGCACTCACATCACTGCTCCATCATTATTCACAGGAACCCGCCTGGACCTCCACCCAGCTCTGTGTCCTGTAAGAGTGACTGGTCTAAAGATGTCATCATTAATTTCAAAGTCTCTGCTGCAGAGAGGTGAGCTGTTAGTAACAAGAACTCTCTGATTTAAATGATTTTGATGTTTCCTGGTTTCTAAAATGCATCTCTGTAGCAGAGCAGTGTCTCCAAGGATACACAGGCTCAGCTGTAACTGTCAGTTTATCTGGTTTAAGACACATTTGGACACAATTGGCTGTTTTTAACTATGTATTTTAATCAGAGGTGTAAATTTAGACCTCACACATCTGGATCCTAAACTATGATAGAAACAGCTGCTAGCAGTGGGTAGTTTGACTTTGATACGCTGCTCTAGAAAGCAAACAAAGGTTTGTGCAGCTCCTCTTCAGAAAAGTGTTCAGAGAGCAGCTGCTGTATTAGACAAAGGCTCGTCGTGTGAGCCCAGATGTGTGTAACAGCTGGATGAAGGAGAACCATCACAGTCGCGTCTCCATCCCGCCTTTATTAATGAACTTCCTGTTGCTTGCAGATGACAGGAACACAAAGTGTTTGTGCCACGTGATGCTGCAGGATTTGTTAACGTGTCCATGATGGTAACATCTCCTCGTCTAACTGCAAACACATGAGCGCTCCTAACGGCAGCTATCACAGCCACACAGGCAGACTGTGTCTCACTGTTGCATTCAGGGACATTTGTTTTCCTGTAAAAAGCTGAACTCTAATCTAAGAGGACTGTTACTGACAGGAAACAGCTGCATTATCTGCAGTCTGTGTGATCACAGCTGCTTCAATCACTTTATCAGAGAATTGATCATTGAATAAAACATGTTTGTGTCTGCAGAGGTCAGAGGTCACAGTCTGCAGGATCCAGCTGTCCGTCTGTGAGGAGTGACTGGTCCATGCCTCACCCTCCAGAGTTCAGTGGTGAACCTGGACCAACGAGGTCAGAGAACTGTGATGACTCCTTTACATGTTTGTGTTTTCCTGGATAAATATGACCAAAGATTCATTAAAAAGATAAAAATATTAGACTTTGTCCTGTAGCGCTGTGTGGCAGGCAGGATTGGCCCCAAACACAACAGGATGAAGTCAAAGAGGCAGCTTTATTTCAGCTGTGAACATGCAAACAGCAGAAATAAGGAAACATAACTGTAGGTTTGCAGTGAATGAAGCCTCAGCTCGACGCTCCACTTTGTCCCTTTTTTCCTTCTCCAAACAGCCACATCAGGAGTCTCTGATGGAGTTTTAAAATATTTCATTACAAATGTCCAAAGATGGGTTCAGGATACCTGAATCCACAATTATTAAAGCTCAAATAGTTCACAGGGTTTGGACTTTGTGAGGTGACAAGAGAACATCAAAGTGTTTTTTATCTTTAAACAGTATTTTTATCACTTCAGTTGCTCTCACAGCCCTGTTTGTTATTTTACCAGAGCTCTTATGTTTCACTCAGTGCTCCCACCAAACACCTCGGAGGACACATTAGTGTGATTTAGATTTCATTGGTGTAAGCACCAGTCACACAAGCTAACCCATGGAGGCAGCAGCAGGCTTTGTGTTTGGTAAAGTCTGCTGGCTTAAACTAAGAGAGTTTAGTTTGTTAGCACAAAGAGCTGTCAGCTAAAGCCCCGAATGCACTTTGAATACAGACGAACTGAGAAAAACACTTTAAATACAGCAAACAGTCAAACTGACCACAAGTTTTTCAGCTGATCATCCACAGCAGTACATTTAGCATTCATGCTAGCAGCAGGCTATGACTGTCCACAAGGCTTAATATACGTGTGTGTTTGATATAATGCCAACAAGTACAAACAGGTGTTCTTACAGGTCTTAATCACAGAGGTCTGATAAGTCTGGTGACTTTCACACTCAGCAATTTTGCTGCCTTTTATTTTATATTGGCCTTTTTAAAGCCCTTCAAAGTCTCCCACATTCATACAGAGCTTTTAACACCAAACTCCTTTACAGTCCTTCTCCTCTCACACACGATCACACGACTGATTTGTCTGCAGCAGCTGTGTTACTGCTAGTATTTTATTATGTGTGTAATCTCCTCATATTGTTCCTGTGGTTTAGTTTGACTTCCTTCTGCAAACTCAGCTGCTCTGTTGCTGATACACGTCTCCATGAATATGATTGATCAGATGCTGCCAACACCATGTGTTTCATGTGAGCGCTCAGCTGAAACCCTGGGTTGACTTATCGAGTTAATAACAAGCTTCACGTGACTGTGAATGCTAAAGTGAATCCAGATAAAGGAAAGAGACCCTGCTAATGTTGGACTCACTTCTTAGTGTAGATCCCAGGAGGAAGTTCAACATAGCCATTCTTTGTGCTAGCTCGACCAAACCTGAGACCACAGTGCAGGATAATGATCATCATCTGTCTCTGTCAAGGACATTTAAAATCCACAAATAACAAACATAATTATATTTGATCATTAAAAATATGTTTTCACTTAAAAAAGCATGAGCACACTGGTGGATTACAGAAACATGAAAACTCGTTAACAGTAAAGTTAATTTAGGCGTAAACAAAGTGTCAAACATACTTAAGTAGAAGGACTGATGTTTGTGTTAACCCTCACATGGGCTGTACAACATTATATAGGGAGACAAAAACAGAGATTATCGTAGCCATCGCTCTCTCGCATGGACGTGGCAGTCTTGCTGTCTGCTGCGAATCCTCCCCGTACCTCCGTGACCTCGTCTGGTATCTGCTCCCTCCTCTGTAAGAGACAGTAAAGGAAAACACGTCTCTGCCTAGTCTTGAAAATCTAATCTTATCATCCATTGTTCTTCTAGGGCCTCTTCTTCTTGTGGCCTCAGCTAACTGCTAATATTTAAATGGCTAACATTAACATGTGTGCCAGCCAGGTTAACATTTATGATGAACTATGATTAATTAACTGATGTTGAAACTGAAGCTTTACTGACCTCTGAAATTCCTCCTAAAGTGTTATTCAGTGTTGTGACAGTCAGCTGCTTCAGCTGCTGCTGGGATGGGCTGTGGCAAAGAGAACAGAGAAAATCAAGATCAGAGTTTTTCTCTGAATTAAAAGCAAGGAAACAACAATATATTCTACATGGTGAAACTGATGGTTTATGGTGTTTGGGTCTGTTTTTCTGTATTTATGCAGATAAAGTGTAAACTCAGATGAATTATACCATCAAATGTTAAAGGAAAATATCAGGATGAGTGTCTGTGAGCTGAGAAGGACGTGAAGCGAGCAGTTTATCCCAGAGCTGAAGCTGCTCTGTGTGCAGAGATGAGCTCAGATTCCTGCTGTGATTGATCAACAGTCACAGAAATGTAGACTTGTAGTTATTACTGCAGTATGGTCACAGCAGATACTGATAAACATGTATTATGAGGATGGATGATCAAGTTTCTCACTCTCTCCTTTAAATCTCAGTTTTTTTCTTCTTCACAGTTTATCTGTTAATTTATTAATGAATAACACTGAAAGAGTTTCTGTTATATTTCCCCTTGAACATCAGCTTATTAGGGCGGCATTAGGAAATAGCCCCCCTCCAAAGAATGAATAAATGAATGATGATAATAATAAAATGATTCAAAAGCAGAGCTCAGAGTGGTAGAATGGTCAAACATGGATCCACGGGTGGTTCAACTGCATTTGGTGACGTGACTAAAGCAAATCTTTCAAATAATCCCACCATCAACGGGATGTTGTCTCCTTTACTACGGTTACTTTACTTGGTCACCGTGTGAATTTCTTTGAAATGAACCAAATTCTTTTATTTGTTGGTTGTTGCATATTTAACCTCTACAGTCAGGAAAGGAGGAGATGAGGCCTCAACAATGTTGGGTTGTAGCTGTGCTTCAGGTTAGAGTGAGTGTCCATGGAATAAATGTAAGTCAGTGAACTGGAAACATGACTGTGTTCAAACTTTGTTTTCCTTTTTATAATGAGTCTAATCAAAGGTGGACAGAAGTATCTCCACTGTGACTTTTCTGTGTCACCATCAGAGCTTCTGCACAGTGTGGAGAAAGATCCAGAAGCAGAGCTGGACTGCAGACAGCCAGTCAGAGCAGCTGTGTACAAAGTAAGACTGAACATCTGTCTGCTGATGGACTCATTTCTGAAAACTGGACTTCTTGTGTTGTTCAGACATTGAAGAGTTTTCTTTCTCTTTAGTCTCATTGTTTTTCTTTCTTTCAGCAGATGTTGGTCTGCAGGAGGTTTTAGATGAACATAAGATCAGTCTGAGGAGGAGATGTGAACGTGTGACTGAAGGAAGTGATGAAACAGGAAGTAGAACCCTCCTCAACACCATCTACACTGAGCTCTACATCACAGAGGGACAGAGTGAAGAGGTTCATACCCAACATGAGGTGAGGCAGCTGGAGACAGCTTCCAAGATGGACGCCCTCCATGACGCTCCAATCAGGTGCCAGGACATCTTTAAAGCCTTACCTGACCAACAGAGACCCATCAGAGTGGTTCTGACCAACGGCGTGGCTGGTGTTGGAAAAACCTTCTCAGTGCAGAAGTTCACTCTGGACTGGGCAGAGGGCTTGGAGAACCAACATGTCAGTGTGGTGGTTCTGCTTTCATTCAGGGAGCTGAACCTGATCAGAGATGAGCAGTACAGTCTTCTGGAGCTGCTCCATGTTTTCCATCCAACATTACAGAAGGTCACAGCAGAGAAGCTGGCTGTCTCTCAGCTTTTGTTCATCTTTGACGGCCTGGATGAAAGCAGACTTTCATTGGATTTCACCAACAGGAAGCTGCTGTCTGATGTCACACAGAAGTCATCAGTCAGCCAGCTGCTGACAAACCTCATCCAGGGGAATCTGCTTCCCTCGGCTCTCGCCTGGATAACTTCCCGACCTGCAGCAGCCAATCAGATCCCTCCTACATGTGTTGACAGGCTAACAGAAGTACGAGGCTTCACTGACGCCCAGAAGGAGGAGTACTTCAGGAGGAGATTCAGTGATGAAGAGCTGTCCAGCAGAATCATCTCCCACATGAAGACATCCAGGAGCCTCCACATCATGTGTAGTATCCCAGTCTTCTGCTGGATCACTGCTACAGTTCTGGAGCACATGTTGACTACAGAGCAGAGAGGAGAGCTGCCCAAGACCCTGACTGACATGTACTCACACTTCCTGCTGGTTCAGACAAAGAGGAAGAAGAACAAGTACCATGAGGGACATGAGACGAGTCCACAGGAGCTGACGGAGGCTGACAGGGAAGTTCTTCTGAAGCTGGGGAGGCTGGCGTTTGAACATCTGGAGAAAGGAAACATCATGTTCTACCAAGAAGACCTGGAGCAGTGTGGTCTGGATGTGACAGAGGCCTCGGTGTACTCAGGAGTTTGTACAGAGATCTTCAAAAGAGAGTGTGTGATCTTCCAGAAACCAGTCTACTGCTTTGTTCATCTGAGCATTCAGGAGTTTCTGGCTGCAGTCTACATGTTCCACTGTCACACCAACAGGAAGACAAAGGTGCTGAAGAACTTCTTGGGACAAAAATACAACGAGTCCTCTCTGGATGATTTCCTTAAACGAGCCATGAAGAAATCCCTCCAGAGTAAAAATGGCCACCTGGACCTGTTTGTTCGCTTCCTTCATGGCCTCTGTCTGGAGTCCAACCAGAGACTCTTAGTAGGTCTGCTGGGTCAGACAGAGATCAGTCCAGGAACCATCCAGAGAGTCATCAACAACCTGAAGGAGATGAACAGTTATGGAATCTCTCCTGACAGAAGCATCAACATCTTCCACTGTCTGATGGAGATGAATGACCTCTCAGTACATCAGGAGATCCAAGAGTTCCTGAAGTCAGAGAACAGATCAGAGAAGGAACTCTCTGAGATCCAGTGCTCAGCTCTGGCCTTCATGCTGCAGATGTCAGAGGAGGTTCTGGATGAGTTGGACCTGCAGAAGTACAACACATCAGTGTGGGGACGACAGAGACTGATTCCAGCTGTGAGGAACTGCAGAAAGGCTGGGTGAGTCCAGATGTGATCATTAACATCATTGATCAGTGTAGGTTAGTAGTTTAATGTTGAAAATAAAATCAGATTGTAACCAAATCAAATTCAAATTTAAATTTTATTTGTCACGTACACAGTCATACACAGTACGATATGCAGTGAAATGCTTGGACAACTGCTTGTGACCTAAAGAAAAAAAAAAAAGGAAATAAATAGGAAATAAATATGAAAAATTAAAAAGGGTAAATTTAACTAGGAGGGAATAAGATATAAATTAAGGTTAAAAATGAAATAACTGTACAACACAAATTAGAATGAAGGGTGAATTTAACTGGGAGAATAAGATAAAATATATAAATTAAAGTTGAAAATAAAATAACTGTACAACAAAATACACAATATAGAACTATATAAGAATGTATGAAGAAATATAAATAAATAAATATATACACAATAACAGCAGCTGTACAAGTATTAACTGGAAATGAAGAATATAGTGACCAGTGTTGTGCAATCCACATTATGTCTTGTGCAGTGCAAATATGCTAAAAGTGATTTAAGTGATGAAGTGAAAACAAAGTCCAGAAAGTCCAGTGTGTGTGTAAGAACCATATGTGTGGGTCAGTACTGTGTGGTGGTGTGATTGAGAGACCGTATCGCCTGCGGGAAGAAGCTCCTCCTCAGTCTCTCTGTGTTGGTCTTCAGGGAGCGGAATCGCTTTCCTGACCTCAGCAGAGAGAACAGTCTGTTGTTGGGATGGCTGAGGTCCTTCACGATCTTCCTGGCCTTGGTCCAGCACCGCCTGCTGTAGATTGAGTGCAGGTCAGGGAGCTCGGAGCGGATGGTGCGCTCAGCTGACCGCACAACCCTCTGTAGAGCTCGTCTGTCCTGCATGGTGCTGTTCCCGAACCAGGTTAAGATGTTTCCCGCCAGGATGCTCTCTATGGTGCAGGAGTAAAAGTTCCTGAGCACCTTGGAGGGCAGTTGGAAGTCTCTCAAGCATCTGAGGTGGTAGAGACGCTGTCGGGCCTTTTTCACCACGGTGTTGATGTGACAGGACCATGACAGGTCCAGCGTGATGTGAACTCCGAGGTATTTGAAGCTGTCCACTCTCTCCACTGGGCACTCGTTGATGACGGGGGTCTGGTAGTTCCTCTCCTGCTTAGTGCTGAAGTCCACTATCAGCTCCTTTGTCTTACTGACATTTAGAAGGAGGTTGTTCCTCTGGCACCAGTTCTCCAGATTCCTAATCTCAACCACAAAGTGTTTGTGTCCGTACGCTGCAACCTTCCACACCATTCCTTTATTGTACAGACTCAGCAGCAGCTCCATGGATCCCAAATCCAAGAGTGGAGAACAGATTTGAAGTGTGTCACATCCATGCAGTCACAGCTGTTTCCACCATGTTTCCACTGATATTAATCCTGTTCAATGACACGTTTCATATCAGTGAATATGTTCTTTAGGACGTCCACTGACATGTTTAAGTGTCCTGCTGGAAATCACTCAAATCATCCATGAAATCCATGAAAAATCCTTTTAGTGTTTCTAACTTCACCCTCTGTCCTCTCTCTCTCTCCATCCTCCTCACTGCTTCTTTCACTGATAATCACACAAACATCGTATTCAGCTACAAAATAACACAATAATATCATCTGATGATCATTATTATAAGAGCAGGATCCATATTTGATATCAGAGTAACACACTGCTTGGTTATGTGCAGTCATCATCAGTGACTGTGGGTCAAACAGAAGCTCTCTGATTGGTTGCTGACCTTGGTCACCTGTCCACTCTCACCTGTTTGTGTTTGCTCTCTCTTTGCTGTCTCCATCCTCTCTCTCCTTTCTCTCCCTCTCTGTCTTTGTACGTCACTCAGGTCCAATGGAAACAGTGACATTTACAAACCAATCAAAGACAAACTGATCCATGTCAGGTTATAACAATATTCAAAGTGAATACAGGCTGCTGCTGGACACAGACAGGTAACATCATTTTGACTTGCTGTCACCTGGATCTGGACTCATAAACACTGAAGCCCTGAACAGGAATACAAATCATTTTCTGCCAACTAGCGACACACCAGCAGATAATGGCTCAGAAAGCTAAAATGAGCCAATCATTTCTGTGTTTAGTTCCCCTGAAATCAGATCTGATATCAGCAGCTCTGAGTTCATTCATCATTATTGTCCAGTGATGAGCTTTCTGCTCCGTTTGGTAACAGTCAGCAGGTTTTTCCTGCGTGTGGACGTGAACAGTCGTACCTGACAGCAGGTAGCAAACAGAGATCATCTTTCCAGCTGGAACTCTTCACTGAGCTGAACTCATTCAAAATGTTCTGGAGTCAAAACAGGAAACAGTCCAAATGTGTGTCTTCACTCTGACTCTGGATCAGATCTCAGTGACAGACTGTGGACATTATGGAAGCCTAAATGTGACACCAGCTTCCTCCTTCATCTGCAGATTAAAGCCAAACAAAGATTGTCATTAAAAGTCTGCAGGTCTGAGAGAGACTCAATCGTTGTGTCATGTCAAACACAGTAAGAGGAGCTGAAGCACAGATGTGAAGAGCAGATTCATCAGATTATGACCTCACTCTGTTTTGTCTTCATATACATTCAGTCTGTGTTTATAATGCAGATTTTCTGCTTTTATAATAACACATTTTATATTTTCTATCATCACAGACTGACTCACTGTGGACTCTCAGAGTCTCACTGTGAGGTTGTGGCCTCAGCTCTGAAGTCCAACCCCTCCCATCTGACAGAGCTGGACATGAGTAACAACCTCAAGCTGCAGGATTCAGGTGTGAAGCTTCTGTGTGCTGGACTGGAGAGTCCAAACTGTCGACTGGAGACTCTGAGGTGAGTTCACTGACTGCGGCTGTAGTTGTTTTTCTATATTTCAGGTCTTTGATGGATGTTTGAAACTTTCTTTAGTTCCTAAATGTTCAGGATGTGTCTGAAGACAAATGTGAAGAAGTTTGAGTGCTTTCAGAAATGTTGTCTTTCCAAACGACTGAACAACAGTTTTTCCTTTTGGCTCCAAACAGAAGTGACAGACTTGAGCAGGGTTCATTTAAAGGCTGACAGAAGTGGAGTGGTGACGGGGAGATGTTTGACAGGACAGTGTTTCAGCCTCCACAGGTTCATGTTGTGCTCCATCAGTCAGTGAAGATGAAGTCGGTGCTGATGAGGCTGTAGAGTGTGTGAGGGATGTGAATGAGGATGATGAAGATCTGATGATAGCAGATAAAAACAGGCTGCAGAGACTTTGAGCCATACAGGGCACACAGTGTGTGTACAGAACAGCTGAAATCATTATGGAGGCCTCACTGGAATATGGAAGCATCACAGTACAGCTTCAGTGAAGCTTTAAAGTCTCTGATATGAGATGAGAAATGAAGCAGCCAGAGCTTTTTCATGAGTGGAAATCCACTGTGACTGTGAGCTGCTGCTACAGCCTCCAGATTAGCCAGCAGCTCATCCTGCTCAACATTTCCTCACCAACTTTAATGGAAGTGTGATGTTTTCAGCTGGAGTGATGGTCAGGGTGGCCTCCCTCTCCTCTTCTTCTCCTCTTCCTCTTTCATTTGTAAAGCCACTTCTGCTGCTTTCATTCATTTGGAAGTCCTGTAGCTGAGTTTGGGAGAGACTAACAGTCTCGGCAGCAGAGGGGAGAAAGGCTGTAACACCACCACTTTACTCTGTTCTACCTGTCACATCATTTTATCAGGAAACAAATATGCTCATGTTTTTCCTATGTTTGTCTTGAAGATGTAAGAAGATCACATGGTGCTTTTTATTATTGTGTTGGTTTGTTTGCTGTCTCTTGGATGGAGCCCAGCTGTGCGTGGCCCCTGGGCCTGTGGTCAGAGTGTGTGCTGGATAATCCGGCCCAGGATGAGGCCAAACTGACATGGGATGAAATGTCTGTCACATAATTGAGCTTAGTGTAGTTTCATTTCTGCACAATTTAAAAACAACCAAAACTTTGTTCTGTCTTTTCTATGTTATACTGTAGACTTTCTTTGATACTGTGTCCAAAAGGAGCAGCTTTTACTTTGAAGGGGAGGCGTCTCTGTTTCCTCTTCAGGTTGGATGATGGAAGCAAATGAGTGTGTGATGTTCTTTCAGTGTTGCACTTTGTAGACGGTCCCTGAGCACTGGTCTCACAGCCAGCTGCACATAGAGACCAGTGTTGTTAGTCCAGGTCAGAAGATGACTTGTTGGAATGAAAATGAGCTTGTAGTTTGTCTGCTTTAATAATGTGACTGGAAAAAGGTGTTGGACTTCAAATATGTCCATTTCTTTCACACTTCACCTTTAAAAGTGAAGCCTTGTGGTTCCTGGAAGGAAAAACACGACTTTTTCAAGTCTTTGTCCTGTTTTTATGAGAAATGTACGACTTTAATGTGAAACATTCAGAGTTTTTTCTCTTGTTGTGTTTGTTTGAAGCTGCTTCCTGTTGGCTTCAGCTGTTTGGAGTTTCCATTTTCTAAACTTCTACATTCTGAACCTTCTTCAGCTCTGAACAGATGATGAAACACTGAATGATTTCAAGCTCACACTTTGTCTAATAAACTTACATCTTTCATTCTTTATACAGATTGAGGGACTGTGGTTTGTCAGAGATCAGCTGTGATTATCTGGCAGCAGCACTGAAGTCCAACCCCTCCCATCTGAGACAGCTGGACCTGAGCTGCAACAACAAGCTGCAGGATTCAGGAGTGAAGCATCTGTGTGGTTTCCTGGAGAGTCCAGGATGTGGACTTGAAACTCTGAGGTCAGTCAGCATGTTTTAGTTGTGCTGAGATGAATATGATGTGAAAGTTGTGCTGACACTAAACTGCAGACATCAGGCTGATATTATACTGATCCACACTGAGGATCTTCATGGTAAAGTCTGTTTTCTTCTTCTCTGGTTTAGTCCATTGACTGCAGCAGAACAATGTTCACATTTCAAACAGTGAGACTCAACGTATGGCCCGCGGCCCACACGCGGCCTGCCCACCTTTCCTGATTCAGAGAGAGGGGACCCTGATTAACTGTGTAGTGTTCTTCCTCACAGTTCTAAGTATCAGACACAACAATGAATAATCCACAGCTGACTGTCTTTAGCAGGTCAAAGGTCACGGCACACAGCAGACAGTGGGAAATATTATAACTCTGATCATTTATCAGCACATATCCATATGTATAAAAACAAAGCTGACACTGTGAGACTTGATCAGAGGTGTGATCATCACAGCAGAGGCCTTTGTGTCAAAGTCACTGAGGATCAAACAGAAACACATGAAGCAGATTTTCCTGTTCTGGCTTTTTATAGCAGATAACCTTCAAAATATTCTGCAGTCCATCAAAAACTGAAGCAAACCATGAATCAACATGTGAACATGAGCTGATGCTGCTGAAGTGAAGCAAAGTTACAGAGGTTTGATTACAGACACAGCTGAGAGTTTGTAATCTGTCATCATTTTAAAAGGTTTACATTTCTTCAGTATTGAACAGCAGAAATGAGGCTTTGTTTTCGGAGGCCGACAGCAGTGAACACAACAGCAGACTGGTGCGTAATAAGCAGTGAATAATGCAGGAAACAGATTTTTGAAGGTAAACTGTTCTTGAAGTACACTGAGAGAGAGAGAGCTGTGCAGGAAGTAAACGTCAAAGTCAGAGAGAATTCATGACGATGTTCATCAAACGTAAAGCGTAGTTTGGATCTTCTTCTGCTGCTGGTTCAGTCAGTTTTGGTTGGAGACAGATGAAACCTGCAGCTTCAGGATCTGTGAGCTGTCCACTTTCAGCCCCGACGGCGTGTCCGTGTACGTGCCGTCGAGTGAACGATCCACGCTCTGTGTTTCCATCTTTGTGTGTTTAGCTGCTCTCATTTACTGTTTTATCTGTTTGCTTGTTGTTGAAATACTTTTGGGAGCTTTAACCAGAGATTCTGGCAAAATACATTTATATTAAAAATCGATTCAGGATTGAATGAATCAACATCGCTTTATTCAAATTAAAACCATTTAAATAGGAAAATCCATTTTTTTACACCCGCCTCTAATGCTGGGTAATGTCAGCTGGTCCATGTGCAGCTGGCTGTGAGGCTCAGGGAGTGTCTACAAAGTGCAACACTGAAAGAACATCATCCATAAATATTGAGTAATAACTGGACTCTCATACAGCGAGACTCAAATGCCTTTAAACATCAGCTTATCCTGCTGATCCAAGTCCAACACTGAGTTTGTAAAAACATGTTTGTCAATCATTTTGTTTGGTTTCTGAGGAAAATGATTCAATAACTTGCTGCTAATACACAACATTTCATCATATTTCCTCATAACCCTCTTTTGTCTGACCATTTGATCCCATTTGAATTTGCAATAAAGGATCCACAGAGTTTGGTGACAATAATGACAGTAGATGTTTGTGTGAAAGTGCTGGAAGCAAATGAGTGTGTGATGTTCTTTCAGTGTTGCACTTTGTAGACGCTCCCTGAGCACTGGTCTCACAGCCAGCTGCACATAGAGACCAGTGTTGTTATTCCACGTCAGAAGATGACTTGTTGGAATGAAAATGAGCTTGTAGTTTGTCTGCTTTAATAATGTGACTGGAAAAAGGTGTTGGACTTCAAATATGTCCATTTCTTTCACACTTCACCTTTAAAAGTGAAGCCTTGTGGTTCCTGGAAGGAAAAACACGACTTTTTCAAGTCTTTGTCCTGTTTTTATGAGAAATGTACGACTTTAATGTGAAACATTCAGAGTTTTTTCTCTTGTTGTGTTTGTTTGAAGCTGCTTCCTGTTGGCTTCAGCTGTTTGGAGTTTCCATTTTCTAAACTTCTACATTCTGAACCTTCTTCAGCTCTGAACAGATGATGAAACACTGAATGATTTCAAGCTCACACTTTGTCTAATAAACTTACATCTTTCATTCTTTATACAGATTGAGTTACTGTGGTTTGTCAGAGATCAGCTGTGATTATCTGGCAGCAGCACTGAAGTCCAACCCCTCCCATCTGAGACAGCTGGAGCTGACCTACAACAACAAGCTGCAGGATTCAGGAGTGAAGCATCTGTGTGGTTTCCTGGAGAGTCCAGGATGTGGACTTGAAACTCTGAGGTCAGTCAGCATGTTTTAGTTGTGCTGAGATGAATATGATGTGAAAGTTGTGCTGACACTAAACTGCAGACATCAGGCTGATATTATACTGATCCACACTGAGGATCTTCATGGTAAAGTCTGTTTTCTTCTTCTCTGGTTTAGTCCATTGACTGCAGCAGAACAATGTTCACATTTCAAACCTTCAAAGAAGAAGAAAAATCCTCCACTGGATAATTCACTGTGAAACTCTCAAACTCTTCATTCCACCTTAAAGTCTGTCTGACATTGAAATCCAAAGTAAAATGTGCGTTTGCTTTACAGACAGCAGTCCAACACAAACATACACACATCATCCAAAACACAGTCCAACATCCAAATCTCCTCCACTGCCAGCATGAATGATGGGAAAGAGAAGGAGGAACACTCTGACATTCAGGGTTAGAATGAGTTTCATGAAGCAGACTGTGAAGATCAAAGCTGCATTAGAAAGCTTACATGAATGAATGAGTGGACAGAAGTGGACAGAGATCATCTGAAGCACTTCAAAGGCTTTAAATCAGCACATTTCTCTTTATTCTTTATCAACTCTGTTAGTTTCTCTCAGTTTTCTGTGGAATGAAGCTAACAGCAGGCTAATAAGATGCTGACCAATAGGTTTCTATTAAAGGTTGTAATTTGTATATGAAAAAGTGCTTTGGCTCAGCAGGGATCAGCTTACAGGTAGAATACAGCTGCTGGATGGGATTAGCATGTCATAGCTATCTACCAAACTGCTAACTGGGGGATTTCAGGCCATCTATGGATCATTTTTGCTAACTGTTTATTCAGCTTAGGCTCACAGGGCTGCAGCCTGTGCCCTAGCTGTCATAGGGCAAGAGGCGTGGTCCACCTGCACAGGTGAGCAGTCCATCACAGGGCCAACAGAGAGAGACAGAGAAGCACTCTCTCACATCCACACCTACAGCCAATTTAGAAGCACCAATGAACCTAAGCAGCATTTCATTGGACTGTGGGAGAACATCCAACCTCCACAGAAAGGCCAACAAGCTTCAACCTACAACCTTCTTGCTTTAAGGCACTAGTGCCAACCACTTTTCCCCATTTCAGCCCAAATCCTGCATCTTCCTGTTTCTGACTCCAGGCCAGCTCCACTAACACTTTCTCATCAGACACTGCCACCTAGTGGAGGAAGTCTTAGTTCCATTTGAAGCTTCAGATTACAGTTAGTTCCTTTACAAAGAGGTGGAGGTGGTGGGGCCACAGCACCATCATCACTGAGTGCCATAGGACACTTAACCTTTGTTTCCATATGCTGGGAACTTCCTGTTGTTCCAAGGAGGACTGGAAAATGTGTGAAAATCTCCCAGTCAGTTCCTCACAGCACACTTCAATCATTTCCCTCCCACAGCATCAGGACCAGGGCTTTTTCTCTCTTTGGTCCCACTAAGAGGTTTCCACACAAACACCTCATCAGTGGGACTCTCAGAGCTACCAGCCCTTTGCTACAATCACAAAGCTCTTCATTGAAATCAATGATATCAAAGCTGGAATCCAATGAGTCCAAGTCTTCTGCTGATTCAGCATCACATTCATCTTTGCTCCTTGTTCTGCATCCCCACCATGGACTTCATTCCTTTCCAAGCCAGCCTTGAGTGTCCTTTATTCAGCTCATCCTCTGCTTTACTTTTACACCTGATTTTAGCTGCTTTATCTCTCTTTCAACAAGTTTCTGTGCCTCAATCTTTTTCTTCTCTCCCTCATAACAAGACAGCTTCTTCTGCCTGAGAACATGTTGGAGTGATTTACTAATCCAGGGCTGCTTATTGGGGAAAATACTTCCTGTTTTCAAAGTTATCCCATTTTTCCCAGAAAGAAATGTAAGTAGAAATCGATGATCTAAGTGAGAACATGAGCCTTTAAAAAGTCCCAGTGGGTGCAGTCAAAGCAGTCCCTCAGTCCCAGTATAGAGTCTTTGGTCCAGACTGGAACAACTGTGTGCCCAGTTTGAGCTCTCTTCAGTGCTGTGACCTGACAGACCCAGAGGGGCCATCACATCACATTTAGAAGCTCCCCTAATGGAGCCACAACACATGTCCAACACTTAGTCTGTCTTGTTGGACCAACTGGAAGAAATGATTCAAGGACTTAGTCACAGAACAGAGATTCAAATCTCCAAAATCCAACTGGCTGCATCAGGACATATAGTCTGAAACTCTGCACAGTTTCCTGTTTGAAGCTGCTTCCTGTTGGCTTCAGCTGTTTGGAGTTTCCATTTTCTAAACTTCTACATTCTGAACCTTCTTCAGCTCTGAACAGATGATGAAACACTGAATGATTTCAAGCTCACACTTTGTCTAATAAACTTACATCTTTCATTCTTTATACAGATTGGAAAGCTGTGGTTTGTCAGAGATCAGCTGTGATTATCTGGCAGCAGCACTGAAGTCCAACCCCTCCCATCTGAGACAGCTGGACCTGAGCCTGAACAACAAGCTGCAGGATTCAGGAGTGAAGCATCTGTGTGGTTTCCTGGAGAGTCCAGGATGTGGACTTGAAACTCTGAGGTCAGTCAGCATGTTTTAGTTGTGCTGAGATGAATATGATGTGAAAGTTGTGCTGACACTAAACTGCAGACATCAGGCTGATATTATACTGATCCACACTGAGGATCTTCATGGTAAAGTCTGTTTTCTTCTTCTCTGGTTTAGTCCATTGACTGCAGCAGAACAATGTTCACATTTCAAACCTTCAAAGAAGAAGAAAAATCCTCCACTGGATAATTCACTGTGAAACTCTCCAACTCTTCATTCCACCTTAAAGTCTGTCTGACACTGAAATCCAAAGCAAAATGTGCGTTTGCTTTACAGACAGCAGTCCAACACAAACATACACACATCATCCAAAACACAGTCCAACATCCAAATCTCCTCCACTGCCAGCATGAATGATGGGAAAGAGAAGGAGGAACACTCTGACATTCAGGGTTAGAATGAGTTTCATGAAGCAGACTGTGAAGATCAAAGCTGCATTAGAAAGCTTACATGAATGAATGAGTGGACAGAAGTGGACAGAGATCATCTGAAGCACTTCAAAGGCTTTAAATCAGCACATTTCTCTTTATTCTTTATCAACTCTGTTAGTTTCTCTCAGTTTTCTGTGGAATGAAGCTAACAGCAGGCTAATAAGATGCTGACCAATAGGTTTCTATTAAAGGTTGTAATTTGTATATGAAAAAGTGCTTTGGCTCAGCAGGGATCAGCTTACAGGTAGAATACAGCTGCTGGATGGGATTAGCATGTCATAGCTATCTACCAAACTGCTAACTGGGGGATTTCAGGCCATCTATGGATCATTTTTGCTAACTGTTTATTCAGCTTAGGCTCACAGGGCTGCAGCCTGTGCCCTAGCTGTCATAGGGCAAGAGGCGTGGTCCACCTGCACAGGTGAGCAGTCCATCACAGGGCCAACAGAGAGAGACAGAGAAGCACTCTCTCACATCCACACCTACAGCCAATTTAGAAGCACCAATGAACCTAAGCAGCATTTCATTCAATTCAATTCAATTTTATTTATATAGCGCCAAATCACAACAAAAGTTGCCTCAAGGCGCTTCATAGATACAGAGGAAAAACCCAACAATCATATGACCCCCTATGAGCAGCACTTTGGCGACAGTGGGAAGGAAAAACTCCCTTTTAACAGGAAGAAACCTCTGGCAGAACCAGGCTCAGGGAGGGGCGGCCATATGCTGCGACCGGTTGGGGTGAGAGAAGGAAGACAGGATAAAGACATGCTGTGGAAGAGAGACAGAGGTTAATAACAGATATGATTCAATGCAGAGAGGTCTGTTAATACATAGTGAGTGAGAAAGGTGACTGGAAAGGAAAAACTCAATGCATCATGGGAATCCCCCGGCAGCCTACGTCTATTGTAGCATAACTAAGGGAGGATTCAGGGTCACCTGGTCCAGCCCTAACTATATGCTTTTGCAAAAAGGAAAGTTTTAAGTCTAATCTTAAAAGTAGAGATAGTGTCTGTCTCCTGAATCCAAACTGGAAGCTGGTTCCACAGAAGAGGGACCTGAAAACTGAAGGCTCTGCCTCCCATTCTACTTTTAAATACTCTAGGAACAACAAGTAGGCCTGCAGAGTGAGAGCGAAGTGCTCTAATAGGGTGATATGGTACTACAAGGTCATTAAGATAAGATGGGGCCTGATTATTTAAGACCTTGTATGTGAGGAGCAGGATTTTGAATTCAATTCTGGATTTAACAGGAAGCCAATGAAGGGAAGCCAAAACAGGAGAAATATGCTCTCTCTTTCTAGTCCCTGTCAGGACTCTTGCTGCAGCATTTTGGATCAGCTGAAGGCTTTTCAGTGAGTTTTTTGGACTTCCTGATAATAATGAATTACAGTCGTCCAGCCTGGAAGTAATAAATGCATGAACTAGTTTTTCAGCGTCACTCTGAGACAGGATATTTCTAACTTTAGAGATGTTGCGCAAATGGAAGAAACCAGTCTTACATATTTATTTAATATGTGCGTTGAAGGACATGTCCTGGTCAAAAATGACTCCAAGGTTCCTCACAGTGTTACTGGAGGCCAAGGTAATGCCATCCAGAGTAAGAATCTGCTTAGATACCATATTTCTAAGATTTTCAGGGCCGAGTACAATAACCTCAGTTTTATCTGAATTAAGAAGCAGAAAGGTAGCGGCCATCCAGGTCTTTATGTCTTTAAGACATTCCTGCAGTTTAACTAATTGGTGTGTGTCATCTGGCTTCATGGACAGATAGAGCTGGGTGTCATCTGCATAGCAGTGAAAATGTATGCTATGTCTTCTAATGATACTGCCTAAGGGAAGCATGTATAATGTAAACAGAATTGGTCCTAGCACTGAACCCTGTGGAGCTCCATAATTAACCTCAGTGTGTGAAGAGGACTCTCCATTTACATGCACAAACTGGAGTCTATTAGATAGATATGATACAAACCACTGCAGCACAGTACCTGTAATACCTACAGCATGTTCTAATCGCTCTAATAGGATATTATGGTCGACAGTATCGAACGCTGCACTGAGGTCTAGCAGGACAAGCACAGAGATGAGTCCACTGTCAGAGGCCATAAGAAGATCATTTGTAACCTTCACTAAAGCTGTTTCTGTGCTGTGATGAGCTCTGAAACCTGACTGAAACTCTTCAAATAAACCATTCCTCTGCAGATGATCTGTTAGCTGTTTGACAACTACTCTTTCAAGGATTTTTGATATGAAAGGAAGGTTGGAGATTGGCCTATAATTAGCTAAGACTGCTGGGTCTAGAGATGCTTTTTGAGTAAAGGTTTAACTACAGCCAGCTTGAAGGCCTGTGGTACATAGCCGATCATTAGAGATAGGTTGATCATATTTAAGATCGAAGAATTAATTAATGGCAGGACTTCTTTGAGCAGTTTTGTAGGAATGGGGTCTAAAAGACACGTTGATGGTTTGGAGGAAGTAATTATTGAAGTTAACTCAGAAAGATCAATTGGAGAAAAAGAGTCTAACTTAACATCAATGGTACTAAGAGTAGCTGTAGATAATATTACATCTGTGGGATGATTATTGGTAATTTTTTCTCTAATGATAAAAATTTTATTTGTGAAGAAGTTCATGAAGTCATTACTAGTTAACGTTAAAGGGATGGTTGGCTCAAAAGAGCTCTGACTTTTTGTCAGCCTGGCTACAGTGCTGAAGAGAAACCTGGGGTTGTTCTTATTTTCTTCAATCAGTGATGAATAGTAAGATGTTCTGGCTTTGCGGAGGGCTTT
Organism: Mchenga conophoros; assembly: GCF_057382185.1. Taxonomy (NCBI): domain Eukaryota; kingdom Metazoa; phylum Chordata; class Actinopteri; order Cichliformes; family Cichlidae; genus Mchenga; species Mchenga conophoros. The sequence goes on along the minus strand of NC_140528.1, from coordinate 20,877,355 downwards.
CTTATAAAGCAGCAAACTATTTCTCCAGGCTAAATGATGATCCTCTAAATTTGTGACACACCATTTCCTCTCCAGATTACGAGTCATCTGCTTTAGGCTACGTGTTTGAGAATTATACCATGGAGTCAGGTACTTCTGATTAGAGACCTTAGTTTTCACAGGAGCTACAGTATCCAGAGTCGTACGTAGTGAGGTGGTGAAATTATTAACAAGATGATCGACCTCTGTTGGGGTAGCGTTCAGATAGCTGCTCTGCTCTGTGTTGGTACAGGGCATTGAAGATGATAACAGTGGGTGGATTATATTCTTAAACTTAGTTACAGCGCTTTCAGAAAGACATCTACTGTGATAAAGTCTACTCTCCACCGCTGTGTAATCAATTATTGTAAAACTAAATGTTATCAGGAAATGATCAGACAGGAGAGGGTTTTCAGGAAACACTGTTAAATGTTCAGTTTCTATGCCATATGTTAAAACAAGATCTAGAGTGTGATTAAAGTGGTGGGTGGGTTCTTTTACATTTTGAGAGAAACCAATTGAGTCTAATAACAGATTAAATGCCATGTTGAGGCTGTCATTTTTAGCATCTACATGGATGTTAAAATCACCCACAATAATTATTTTATCTGAGCTCAGAACTAAATTAGATATAAAGTCTGAGAAATCAGACAGAAACTCTGTGTAAGGCCCAGGTGGACGATAGATGATAACAAGTAAGACTGGTTTCTGAGTTTCACAGCTGGGGTGGACGATGTTAAGCATCAGGCTTTAAAATGAATTAAAAGTCTGTCTTGGTCTTTCATTAATTGATAGGCTGGTGTGAAAAATTGCTGCCACACCGCCCCCTCGGCCTGTACTTCGAGATTTCTGGTAGTTAGAATGACTCGGGGGTGTTGATTCATTTAAACTAACATAATCATCCTGCTGCAACCAGGTTTCTGTAAGGCAGAGTAAGTCAATTTGTTGATCAATTATTAAGTCATGTACTAACAGAGACTTGGAGGAGAGAGACCCAATATTTAATAATCCACATTTCACTGTTTTACTCTTTGGTTCAGATGTGGATACTGTATTGTTCTTTCTTTGTAATTGTTTATGTTTAAGTTGTTTGTTGCTGGTTTTTAGTTTGTTATTTGTCTTTTTGGAAGCTGACACAGTCTCTATGGAGATGGGTTTTTGGGGGGGTAGCAGGAGGAGAGAAGCTGCAGAGAGGCGTGTAAGACTGCAACTCTGCTTCCTGGTCCCAACTCTGGATAGTCATATTTTGGGGGGTTTAATAAATTTGTCCATATTTCTAGAAATGAGAGCTGCTCCATCCAAAGTGGGATGGATGCCGTCTCTCCTAACAAGACCAGGTTTCCTTCAGAAGGTTTGCCAATTATCCATGAAGCCCACATCGTTTCTGGGACACCACTCAGACAGCCAGCAATTTAAGGAGAACATGGGGCTAAACATGTCACTCCTGGTCTGATTGATTGGGGAGGGGACCAGAGAAAACTACAGAGTCCGACATTGTTTTGGCAAAGTTGCACACCGATTCAATATTGATTTTAGTGACATCCGATTGCAAAGTAAAGCTACCTGAAATGCACAACCCCACATCCGGTCTCAAACCAGGAAGTTAGCATTGTCTCGTGCACATAGTAAATTACAGTTAGTTCCTTTACAAAGAGGTGGAGGTGGTGGGGCCACAGCACCATCATCACTGAGTGCCATAGGACACTTAACCTTTGTTTCCATATGCTGGGAACTTCCTGTTGTTCCAAGGAGGACTGGAAAATGTGTGAAAACCTCCCAGTCAGTTCCTCACAGCACACTTCAATCATTTCCCTCCCACAGCATCAGGACCAGGGCTTTTTCTCTCTTTGGTCCCACTAAGAGATTTCCACACAAACACCTCATCAGTGGGACTCTCAGAGCTACCAGCCCTTTGCTACAATCACAAAGCTCTTCATTGAAATCAATGATATCAAAGCTGGAATCCAATGAGTCCAAGTCTTCTGCTGATTCAGCATCACATTCATCTTTGCTCCTTGTTCTGCATCCCCACCATGGACTTCATTCCTTTCCAAGCCAGCCTTGAGTGTCCTTTATTCAGCTCATCCTCTGCTTTACTTTTACACCTGATTTTAGCTGCTTTATCTCTCTTTCAACAAGTTTCTGTGCCTCAATCTTTTTCTTCTCTCCCTCATAACAAGACAGCTTCTTCTGCCTGAGAACATGTTGGAGTGATTTACTAATCCAGGGCTGCTTATTGGGGAAAATACTTCCCAAAAAGAAATGTAAGTAGAAATCGATGATCTAAGTGAGAACATGAGCTTTTAAAAAGTCCCAGTGGGTGCAGTCAAAGCAGTTGTGACGCCCACAAGTGTATGGTCACAATTGTAATTTTTTTGTGAATTGTTTTTGATGTAAAAGACCTGATTTTATGGTGGTATTGTACTTTTCATTTAGCGTTATGGACAATGTAATTGCGTGGCATTGCCACAAGGGGGAGATAGTGGTGAGTGCGATAGGCCGTTGCAACGCGTCTCTGCCTCAGACGAGGAAGAGCCTGCAGACCGAACGCAACTGATGTCTCCTGTCTCTGCTTTTCTGTTAAAAAACAGGTCAGTAGTTCAAGTTTGCTCACCGCAATGTACATATAAAGGCAAGAAACCTTTTTCTGTCTTAGTTTAAAGACCGCAAATGTTATGAGAGAGTGTTTTCACTGACTGAGAGAAAGCTAACTATACCGCCATTTGTAATGGCAGCCGCCATTTCACTCGTAGTCTAAATAGGCAGCTGGTCTTATTACCTGTTTTATTTTGTGACAAACGCAGCTCTTAAGACGCTTCTTTTATCCTGGCATTATTGGAAGTTACAGTTGATTAGGACCTACCCAGTTCTTATGTGTCAAATGTAAATAGTCTGATGTATACTGTTTGTGGATGATTGTGAACTGTTTGTGAGGAATGGAAGAATATTTTTGTTTATTGGTTACAAATGTAATATATTGTTGAATCTGTTAAAGTATAAGCAGGGCTTGCAAAATTTTAAAATCCCTGGTAGCCCTTCGGGCAGGCACTCTTTAGTTTTTGGTAGCCCGAAATAAATTTGAGTAGCCCGAATAAAAAAAATATTATTTTTATTGTATAATATTGTAAAGGAAACAAAACATCAATCAAAAAATTGTTAAAACACAAATTACAACAACTGTGTAAACATTACAATCAACTCAAATATCTGGTTCTAATTAAACAGAATTTTCTGTGAACTTGTTAGAACTGTGTAGAACATGAATTAGTCTGTGTCAGATCCTGAATCTGAAATTTCCACTGAAGTCTCGGATGAGAAAATGCCACTCGACGTTGAGGGCATAGCATCTCCTTCATCAGCTTTCTCTTCCTGTGCATTGCCCTCCATTTCACTGCTCTTTGTTCTTGTTGGGGTTTTATGATCCAGGTGTCTTGAACCTTTTCCAGAAAACATCCAGAAACGAATCGACTTGTCAGGGCAAAAAGATTCAAGTTTGCCTCTCTTTCGTCCACTTTTGTCTTTACGCAACGTTACTCGGCCTCGCCTCTCCTTCACTGAACAGAACTCCCCCTCCTCCCCCATCGCTTCACCTGCAGGAAGCGACAAGATGGACACGGCAAATCTCCGTTAACGAGTTACTGCGCATCGCCCCGTGCGTGTGGCTGGACGGCGTCAACGTGTTAGCTAGCTAACCACGCTAACGAGCTAACCACGCTAACGCCATGCAGCCCAGAGGTGCTGCACGGACTAAAATCCTTTCATTTTCTCAAAAGTTGACAGCGCGCCTTATGTATGAATTCTGGTTGTGCTTGATGGCCGCAAACCGATTTTATGTGGAACACGGCGCTCAGCAATCTGTCAAAATGTTTTAGTACGACTTTGGTAAGCTACGGAGCTGCACCGCTTGATGGATTGTCGGAGCATTACGGCTGAGCCTCGCGGAGTGATACGTACTGTGCTTCAACGTAATATTACCCTACTGTGTATAAGGACCATAAATGGCACCTGTTAAGAGACGTGGTTGCGAAGCGGATTTCAAACTCCAGGCTGTCAGTCACGCGGTACAAGTTGGGAACAGAGCGGCTGGGAAAAATGTCTTTGTTATTGTGCTCAGCGTCTTTTAGTTTACATTTTGACTGCACAATTGTGAGCTTTTTTTTTTTTTTTATGCACAAAAACATTGTTTTCTTTTATTTATGGAGCATTATTATTTAATAAATGCTCATAATTTATTTTTGAGTAAATTTTATGTACATCTGCTCTATGTTAATAAAAGTGCCTGTGTGACATCTGGGACACAGCTTTGACTAAGAACTCTCTTTTTGTTCTTACTTTATGGCTTTAAAAAAATATATCGAGATATATATCTTATATCGCCATCCAGCTAAAAAATATCGAGATATGAATTTTGGGTCATATTGCCCAGCCCTAGACTAAGTGTCAGCATTAATTTCACCAGCAACAAGATATGAGAGAGATGTTCTGGATTCTCAGAGAGGAGATCTCTGTACAAGCAATCTACTTTGCGACCCCGGCGTTCTGCAAGCCACACTTTTAGATCCATCCATTCTTGTGGAATTTTCTCTTTCTCTTCTGCATCTAGCAAACAGGCAAAATGTGTGACAAGATAATCCACCTCTTCATCCCCATAATTTGCTAGTTCTTCTCTGGGGTAGGGAAGAGTGGAAGGGTCAAAAACCTTGAAACAAGAGAGAGGCTTTTCATGGAGATTTTTAAATCTGTTGTCCATGTACTTGACTGTGTTGTCAATAATCTTCTGGATCTCTGCACCAAAGGTGTCGTTGTCTGTTCCCTCACCTCTTCTAGCAGGTCGCTGACTTTTTGTTAGCTGAGTTCCACAGTAGCAAATGCTACCATCCTGGTTCGCTGTGAACTTTGTGTCCAAGCTTTTCTGATATTCTCCTGGTTTTGTTTTCAGGCTGAGTAAGCGTGATGTTGTGCTCTCAACTAACTGATTTGTTCGTGTGATGTTTAGGTTATCATGCTGAAAATCAGTAGAGCACTTGGATAAGATGGTACTGTAGTCCAACATGAAATGCAGGAAGCGAACACATTTCTCAGTCTTCATCTCCTGCACCACCCCCTTAGCCTTGGCTGCATCCTCGGCTTTGACATCACTTCCTTCTGCCATGTTCTCCATATGAACAACAGTGGGAGTGTAATTTTTTTCCATAGCCTTTAGACATCTCAGCCGGCTTGGAAGCCACCGTGTGCTCTTCAGCCCACTGAAATGTGCCAGCCTCTCATTTAGCAGTTCACTTATTTCTGTCAGCTCTCTTCGCTTCTTTGGGGAATAGTAGTACATCTTAAAGATGGATTTCAGTGTATCTTCAAATTTCACCAGGTACTCACAGCCTTTCACGCTATCCAGCACGGCTAGCTCTAGTTTGTGTGCCACACAGTGGATTGTTATGATGTGGGGTATCCTCTGTTTCAGTCTCCCAGCTACTCCTGTTTTCTCACCCATCATCACTGCAGCACCATCAAAATTTGCACACACTACTTTCTTTTTCCATGTGTCCTCTCTGATACCCATGGTGTTCACTGCTTCATCAATAGCCTCTAAAATACCTGCAGCATTTGCACTCTTGACTGGCTGACATTTGATCATGTATGTGGCTATGTCACCATTATCCCTCACATACCTGATGTGAACCAACTCCTGTTCTATTATACCAGTGTCTGTACTGCCATCTGCAAGAATGGATAAGAACCTGCTTTCTTGAATTTCCTTTTCAATCTGGTCTCTTGAAGTTTGTGCTATTGCTCCAATAAACTCTCTGCAAGCATGGTCATTGAGGTAAGTGGAACCAAGATCTAGGCCATTTGCTTTCTGAAGTTTGCAAAGACTGCTAAATTTTGCCAGTGGTAGTTCACTCTTTGCAACATAGTACGCAGTTCTAAACAGCTTTTTCAGGACTTCTTGTTGTGCTTGGTTTATTTTTAGTATGGTTTTTGCAATTGGTGTTTGTTCTGGGACAGATGCTGCAGACTGAGCACCAATGCATTTCTTGTGATGCAGAGATTTCTCATGAGTTCTGATGGGGTCTTTCCTAAAATTACTGGTCCCAGTAACAAAGGCGCTTGTCGACTCAGCAATAGAGGGAAACTCACGACACACCCGGCAGAACATCATGTTATTTACCTTGTCATATTCCAGCCTCAGAAATTCTTTTGTCCATGAATCCAAAAAACTGCGCTTTCTTTTTGCCTCGTAATCTGATTTATCATAACTTTTCCGCTTTGTGGTAGGCCTTTCTTTGCCTGTCCCTTCTTCATCCTGACCTGTCTTTTTTGGCTCAGCAGAACTAAAATACCTGCGTAAATCCATCTGTCTTTACACATGCCAGAGATTTTTTTTTTTTTTTAATTCTCTGCGCAGTCAACCTCTAGCACGTTTAAGCTTGCTGCGGGAGATTTCACGTGCCACGTTTGAAGAGTAAGCTAGTGAGTGATGTTGTGTCCTGTCTGACTATACCATATTGCACCACTAGAGGGTGGTGTCGTGAAATAAGAGGAAAGTGCAGCCGGGAAATTGTAGAGTTAGAATATAGTTAAGACAGCTATCTGATAACTCGATATGTCTCCCTGTTACCTCTACGATGTAAAGTTATGTGCTGCATTCATTAAAGAGCACTGTTCTTTGATGAGGACTGAGCTAATTACTCAGCTACATTTGCGAAAGAAAGCAAAGGCATTGTCATATATTTTTTACTTCCTATGATAGCCCAACGGGCAGGGCTGAGATAGATTTTGGTAGCCCGACTGGGAATATCACTAGCCCCGGGACGTCGGGCTAGCGATTTTGCGAGCCCTGATAAGGAATGTATAATGGTATATAAGCGGGTTAATTGCAGTGTTAGTGGTGCTGCACAGAAATGTTTTGGATGCTGAAATGCAGTAGAATTGGTTACAGATTTATTGTAAATAAGGACACTCATACAATGATTATTTTGTAAGTTTATTCTTGCGAGAGTGCAAGGTAACCAAAAGGGTTTGAGCTATGGACCTAATTGAATGTTTGTGTTGTTAAAAGAGAAATCTGTGTGTCTAAATGAAAAGAAAAGGACGTTGTTAAATTCTGTTAATAAACTAGACGAGGAAGAGCCTGCAGACCGAACGCAACTGATGTCTCCTGTCTCTGCATTTCTGTTAAAAAAAACAGTTTAAAAACAGACCCCATCGAAGGCCTGTAACACAGTCCCTCAGTCCCAGTATAGAGTCTTTGGTCCAGACTGGAACAACTGTGTGCCCAGTTTGAGCTCTCTTCAGTGCTGTGACCTGACAGACCCAGAGGGGCCATCACATCACATTTAGAAGCTCCCCTAATGGAGCCACAACACATGTCCAACACTTAGTCTGTCTTGTTGGACCAACTGGAAGAAACGATTCAAGGACTTAGTCACAGAACAGAGATTCAAATCTCCAAAATCCAACTGGCTGCATCAGGACATATAGTCTGAAACTCTGCACAGTTTCCTGTTTGAAGCTGCTTCCTGTTGGCTTCAGCTGTTTGGAGTTTCCATTTTCTAAACTTCTACATTCTGAACCTTCTTCAGCTCTGAACAGATGATGAAACACTGAATGATTTCAAGCTCACACTTTGTCTAATAAACTTACATCTTTCATTCTTTATACAGATTGATCGACTGTGGTTTGTCAAAGATCAGCTGTGATTATCTGGCAGCAGCACTGAAGTCCAACCCCTCCCATCTGAGAGAGCTGGAGCTGTGGGGAAACAACCTGAAGGATCCAGATGTGAAGCAGCTGTCTGATCTTCAGCAGAGTCCAGACTACAGACTGGAGACTCTGGTGTAAGTAGAGTGATGGAGTGAGTGGGTGGTGCTGTCAGCAGTATTGTACTAAACACAGACAGTATGAAACAAAGATCCAGTGTTTCCTGTAAAGCTGCAGCTTCTCAGTGAAGCTGTGAGAGGAGAATGGTGACAGGCTTCAGGATTGGACACAAACACTTCCTGTTTCTGACCTTTATGGTCACCATAGTAACGGCTGACACGCTCTGATCAAACACTGTCAACAGCCAATCAGCTCTCTGAACAAAGCAGCACGCAGACCAATGACTGCATTCGTTTCCAAGTTTTAAGCAGTGAAGAACACAGTCTGTAGGTGAGGAAGAATTTAGTGAGAGCAGATGTTTGGATGGAATTCCTCCAGTTAACAGCTGGAACCGTCCATCTGGATTGTTGGGCTTGTTGTTGGGGTTCCTACAGAGCTCAGAGTGGACACACCAAGGTTCTTCTAATGAATGAAAGTCCAAACTCAAACTAGGAGGGAAAAACATTTTCATCAACTTCAATAAAAATCCAAAGATTAGAAAAAGTGAAGCAACAATGAGTCCTAGTACAGTCCCAGCACTGAAGTCCCTGCTGCTCTTTATACTGGATGTGCTGCATCACTGACTGACAGCTGATGAAGAGTCTCTGGAAACACTCGTTTATCTCCTCTGCTCTTCCTTCTTCTCTCTGCAGGTGGAGCTGGTGATGGTAAACAGGACGGTGTGTGTGCTGAGAGAGGAGGAGCTGTGTCCTGATGATCCAGAGAGGTTGAAGCAGCAGCAGCTTGTGTGTAGAGACGCTCTGACTGGGCCATGTTACTGGGAGGTGGAGAGGAGAGCTTCATCCAGCAGTGACTGACAGAGGAATGAGAAGAAGTGCAGATGACTGTCAGTGCTGCAGAGTGAACTGCTCTGAGAACAGCTCCACTGTCAGACACAATGTAGAGTCCAGCATCATCCCTGTGTGTCCCTCTGGATCTGACAGAGGATCATCAGTGTATCTGGACTGCTCTGCTGCTGCTCTGTCCTTCTACAGTCTCTGCACAGTCTCTGTCTGACTCTGGCTTCAGACCCTCCTGGATCAAACTCACCTGGAAAGACTTTCAAACATCACTCAATAGATTTGAATACAGAATATATTTGATATATACTGTAGATGTACTGTAGAGTTGCAGTTTGTCACTTGTAAATACAGTCTGTGAGCAGCTGTGAGCTGAAAGATCTTTCTAGAAACAGGAAATGTTTTCACTCTTCTGTTGCTTTTTCATATATTTCCACAACATTAATATTGATCCCACCTGTCTCACCTGTTTCATGCTTTTATACATAATAACAGGACACGTGTGATCTGAGCGCTGCTGTGGTTGCTGTGCTGCACGTCTTCATTTAGATAACAGAGACATCTAGTGGTTCAGAGGGAGAACTGCAGGAGGTGGAGCTGTGTTTTAGCATGGAAAACTTTTTATCTTTTAGGCGCAGATACAAATATGACAAGTATCAGTGTGAGATACAAAAGGTCACATCAGTCAGCAGAGGGAACAGTGATCACACAGCAATGTAAGAATAGAAACATAACAGTGAATCTGGACATGTATACAGATGGAAGCAAACAAACAGGATGTAACACTACATTAAAGCCACAAATGGGAAGAAAACAAACACAAAGGAAAATATATTTGATCTCAGGAATCCAAATCAGATGCTTTAGAGCAGGGGTCGGCAACCCTGGGCACGCGTGTCACAGCTGCCACGTGAAGGGTTAACTGATGGCACGACCATAGCTGGACTGGCCATCGGGCATACTGATGGTGATTTTTCGTTTTTAATGGGCCGATGATGTTTTTTTATTTTTTTGTAACGGTATAAACAATGAAAGATGGCGGATTGGCCGGATGCTGGTCGATGTGTAGAAATAAGTCAGTTGTTTGGTGGTGGCTTTGGCGGAGCTTCCACAGAGGCAGCAGGTGGATGAGGGAAAGGGGAGGCGGGAGGAGCAGAGACCCGAGGCGGCCGCCGGTCCGAGTGTCAGGTGAACTGAACTTCAGGTAAGAAGTTATGACCTGCAGTCTGTCTGGGTCAGATATAAACCAAGTTTAGGTGGAGTTTATTTTCCTTGTGCTGACTTTTTACAGTCAGTTATAATAACTCCCACTCAGAGGAGACCAGAGATCACATTAACATGTGTGTCTCTGTATTAAGAAACATGACATATTGGCCCAGTTTATTTTTCTTATCATTGTTGTGAGGAGACCATAAATAGCATTTGTATTTTCTGTTGTACAGTTCATTTGCTGTTATGGATAAAAAGTCTTTCTTTGTTTCAAAGTAGCTGATAAATATTCGCTGATAGCTGCAAACATCTGCGCACAAATATAATCCTATGAAGTGGTTCTATATAGTGTGTAATTTATTGCTAATGCAATCATATGGCACATTGACTTCTGAGGAAATGTTAGATGCACTCATCATCAGAAAGGTTGCCGACCTAAACCAGGGGGTTTAGAGTATCATAGAGTTTTTGTGGTTTGTTTTCTTTAAGTCGTTTCACAGATTTTCTCTATAATTTCAATTCCTTGAATAAAACAACAAACTTAGGGGATGATTTTGTAATCCGACTTTATGTATGAAAGATTTGACTAAACGTAAAACAATCTTCCAACTCAGTCGTCATTCTTATCTTGTGAAATCAAACCAAATGTTCTGTTGTCTCTAAATCAGGGATTGATGAAATCTTTGGTTGCATCCATTTATGAACATGTTCTCATTCATATTAAATCGTAGTCTAAGTCCTTCTTTAGAGGGATAAATGTCATTCATTATCTTCAAATGTGTTTCTGTTGTTTTGGGGGGAAGTTTGAAGTCCATTGTTCAAAGTCTGTTAATGAAACTTTATGAAGTTTATGTAGAATGTTTTTCCTATTTTGTATTTGTTTGAATTATGATGTATTTCTGACTCTTTCTGCCATGATGCCAGGTCTCTCTTGAAAACAACATTTTTAATCTCAATTAAATTTTCACCTGGAGAAATAAAGATGATAATAATAATTTTGTCTTCAGGGAATCATTTCTCTGTAAAACAGCTTCTTCTGAAACTCTTGTTACATTTCTTGTTTATTGTTTGCTGGTTGTAGAAAAATGTCATCGTCTCTGTGTGAACTTAAACTCTACATGTGGTGTCAGCTATAAACGAGCTCTAGAGTCTAATAACGATGCTTTTATTATTGTCTGGTATCCAACCTAACCCTGGGCCTCTGGCTGAATGTGAAACACCAGCAGATGTTAAAAACTGTCTGGGTTACACGTGCATCACGTCGTGTGCTTCCTAACATGGATATGATTGGAATCTGGGCCTGTTCAAGCGGTGCTGGTATCGTTGTTGTTTCTGAGACTTTCCAAATCTTTACTGGATAAAAACGTAGCAACTGATGGATTTAACATTTAGCTCTCAGACTGTCCCAGAAAAGGCGGAGGTCTGGAAGTTTATGTGAAGCTCTGTCTTGCTGCTCAAGTCTTGTTCTCTCCATCTGCACCTCAGCCATTTGAAATCTTGGCCTTAACTATTGATCTGTTTGGAAATCAGACTGTTGTTGGCTGCTATCAGCCTCCACCTGCTTACCCCAGCACATCACCGTCTCTGGTTCAACTTTTATCTGAGCTGCATTTTAATGACGTCTTTCAGATGGATGATTTTCATTGGGACTGGCTTTCTTCTGTGTCTGATGATTTTAAGGCACGCTGCTTGTTTTTAAAACTGACTCAAATTATTTAAAGCCTCACACGCCTTGATCCTAAACACCCAGATAAATCTGCTCTTATTGACCTTTTTTAACTAATATGCTGCGTAAGTTTTCCACATCTGCAGTTTTTGCCAACGACCTGAGTGATCACTGCGTAGTTGGTGCTGTGAGAAACACTAAAATCTCACGCTCCGAGCCCGCATCAGTTTGAACTGGGGTCGTATTAAACAGGCTGACAATGTCAGTTTGGGAACATTTACAGGAGAGTTGTGTCTACTTTGTGGACAGACACGCCCCTTTTTGCCAGGTCAGGGTGAAAGGTCGGGACAGGCCTGGTTTGGTTCAGTACCGGCCGATCTCCTACATGAGAGAAACCAGGCCTGGGCAGGAAGTCTGGCTCTGATGCTGATTGGCTACGTTTTCATTAGCTGTGTAATCGGATTACTGCCTCCATCATCAAGATGTAACTATTTTTTACTTTAACGACTGACAGTCCAAACGACCGTAGGAGGTTTTGGCAAACTATAAAGTGTCTCTGCCAGCTGTGACTCCTCAGAGCTTCCTCCTCACTTAAATATCGACTCCACTCCTGTGTCACACAAAACTGAAATGTTGCTTTAACAAACACTTTGTTGCTTCTTGCTCTTTGTTCAGCACAGTATCTGATGGTAAACCTCTTGCACACAACTCTGCTCGTAGTTCCTGCTTACTGATACCTTTTCCTTCACACCTGTCACAGTAGAAGAGGTTTGTAAGGCTTTGAATAGCCCCAACACCAGAAACTCGTCCTCACAATCGTTCTCCTTCCTTCTTGCACTTGGCTGCAAATATCATAGCTGAGCCAGTGTCTTATATTTTTAATCTTTCTCTACAACAGAAGAACACCACTATACTCTGTGTTCTCTGGTTAACTGGTCCTCATTGGTCTTACACAGGATGGTCCATTAGTATCATTTTATCTATAAATCTGTTTCTGGGTTACTGCCTCCTATTCATCAGAGTACATGTTAGGCAAACAGTTTAGTCACAGCCTGCAGTCTCAGGACATCATTACATCCACTGTTCCATCAGTTCATGCAGAGCTTAGGAAGAAGGCGTTCTCCTTTTCTGCTCCGTCTTCATGGAAAACATAACCGAAGGATTTAAGGCTCTCCGTTGATTTCACTTGCAGACTTCAAAAGACGTACACATGTTTTTGTGAAACCATCTCTGGGAACTTGTTCTCGTTTTTAATGTGACTGAGTACATTACACAAACTTTTCTCTTATTGTTGTAATTTTAATATGTGTGTCTGGAACAGGTCTCTCTTGTAAATGAGACATTGAGTCTCAATGAGCCGACCTGTATAAATAAAGCTTCAATTACAAAGTCCTTTGTATAAAAGCTCCTTCAGCTGCCAGTGGGACGTGCTGTGGCACTATCGGTTGCAGAGCCTTTATATTGTTAGTTAGAAACTACAAATATAATGGCTCACTGTATTTCAGAATCAGAGAAACTTTATTAATCCAGGAGGGAAACTGAGTTGTCATAGCAGCAAATATACAAGAAACAACAAGCACTCATATAAAGTGAGTGTAGAAACAGAGTTATGATAAATAAATATTCAGATAAATAATATCAATATATAATATAAATAATCTATAATCCAGTTTTGAGTTCCCTCCCCAGACACCTTAACGCCCACTCACATCCTGGGCCATCTGACCTCAGGAAATCACATGATAGGGTGGGGCCAGGTTTCACAATGAGCTCACCCGAAACCCTGGCTGATTAGGACCCCCACCCGCTTTCACACCTTGGCTCATGTGATTACGTAGAGGATCATCAGGGGGTCCTTTGTCCCTCTTTGGGGGGAAACTCCCACTGGGTTTAAATCTGGGACTCCCCACCAACTGACCCTTAGAACTGAAGAAGCTTCTCAGATGAGAGGTGAAACGTCTTCAAGCAACTCAAAGAAGTCCAGACGCTTTTCTTTGCAAGCTCCTTAGTCTACAATGACCTGGATGACTGAGAACCGTCACAGACAACTCAGTCCCATATTTTAGGTTATTCTGAATAAATCGTTCATGCCCTCTCTTTGGAAAGAAGCTGTTGTGGTTCCTGGTCCTAAATCTAGTCGTCCAAAAGTTCTAAACGACTTCAGGCCTGCTGCCCTCACCTCAGTCTTTGAAAAAATCATCAGAAATGTGATTATGGAAGACACTGAACTTCAGCTTGATTCAATGCAGATTGCACATAAGCCCAATAGAGGAGTGGAGGACGTGCTTTTGATTCTACTTCACCTGATTGTCAAACATGTAGAGAGTAAAGGACTTCAGTTCATCGATTTCTCTGCTTCTTTCAATAACACAGCCCCAGATTTGAATCAAAAGACTTTTAGAACAGTTTGAAATCCGGACAAACCTGAGCAAGTGCAGTCATATAAATATCTTGATGACAAATGCTATTATTTTTCTGTAAAGCAAATTGACCTAAAAGTAAAGTAACCTTGATATGTCAGGATGTAGATGTCCCACCCAACAACGTCACCCAGCCCTGAAACATCGGTACTGTTCAAGGCAGCATTGCTGTCCACACGTCCATCAGAGTGTTTCTTTGGACTTCATGGTGTTGCTGCTCCCAGTATTCTCTGAGACAACCTCTGAGGCCGTCACAGAGCAGCTGTATTTGTACTGACATTACATTACACACAGGTGCACTCTATTTAGTCATTAGCACTCATCAGGCAATGTCTATGGGCAACTGACTGCACTCAGACCAAAGGGGGCTGAATAATAATGCACATAACAATTCTCTTCACTCTGCTGACAAGAGATTCAACCCCCACTATGAGCACCTTCTAAAGAGCACCATTGAAAGTATCCTCACCAACTGCATCACTGTGTGGTATGACTCCTGCACTGGGTCCTGCAGGAAAAATATGACAACGGGTAGTGAGAGCAGTGGAGAGGATTGCAGGGTCCTCTCTTGCCTCCCTCCCCAGGAGATCTACTGTGCCTGCCTCATTCGAAAGGTCCTCTTCATTACAGGTGACTCCACTCATCTCTTCAACAGCGTCTTCAGTTTGCTGCCATCAGGAAGGATACTGAAGAGACCTTTTGACCTTTACATTTTCGTTAATATCTTTAAAACAGAAGCAGCAGAAACGAGAATTTTAGCAGCACAAACCAGCACAAGCGTAGCACAGTTGATTGACACCAGTTTTGTTTGATTTAATTAATGTGGGGGGGCTGGTTGACCTCTGGGGACCTCTAGAAATTTTCTTGAATATCTTTAAAATGATAGCAGCACAAACAAAAATTTTTACAGCACAAACGTAGCATAAACGTTTGATACCACTTTTGTTGGATTTGAAGAAGGTGGGGGGTCGCGGGAAAAACCAGCAAAAGAACTCGAGCAGCCGGGCTATGTAAAAGGTGTAGGGGGGCATGTTTGCGGTCACGTCCAGCGGGTGTGTGGGCTGTTTGAGTCATCTGTTACCAGGCAAACTCCAATGCAGCAGGCTGCTGAACACACACAGGCCTCCTGCATCCTCCTCTTCAGCTCTGCTTGCCCGATATCGTGACCTAAGCAGGGTCGGGCCTGGTCAGTACTTGGATGGGAGACCGCCTGGGAAAACCAGGTGCTGTAAGCTTTTGCACTTCCACACACAAACTGCAGAGGGCACTTCTGCTCCTGCTTGTGCTTAGAGGCATGAGAAGTTAACATTTATGGGTGATAAAATCCTTTTTCTATATTTTTAACATGAGAATATCAGTTTTCCATCTTGTGTTCCAGAGTAATCGGACAAAAGACAAACGTAGAACAAGGAAAAAAGAGGCCAAGTGTCTCACCTATAAAACAAAATGACTGTTTTCTGAATAGTCTCACACAGATAAACATTTGCAGGGAATACCTTTTCCTTCAAAACAAACGTCACAGACTGTGTTTTTCTTTACTGATTGTATTTGAGTAGAAACTCAGATTAAAATGGCATCAGTGCTCATAAAATGATTTAACTGTAAAAGTAGGTGTAGTGGATCACTTTGCATAGATCTAGATAAAAGTGCTGTAAGCAAAGACTACAGTGGTCATTGAGCAGCTGTTCCTATAATGTGAATCTGGGATAAAGGCACAGATTATTTGTTTGCCTTTGTTTCCTGGTTCTTTCTTTCTTATCCAAATGGAAAAAGAGAGCATAAAAGTACTGTTTACAAGCAGCTTATCTATCTCATTGTGCCCACTATCATAAAATCTTGGTTGACTGAGCACTGAGCCATCTACCACTCGAAATTGAACCTGTGTGGGACAACAACAAAGTCCAGTATACTAAGTTTCAGTAATGTGCAGTTTTTTCTGTGGAAGATGTAAATCTAAATAGATGTCCTATTGTATGCATAATATACCACTGAACTTTATAAAACAACTTCTAAAAGCAAATTTCGATTTATTTTAGATTTTCTCAAATCCAAACAGTGCTAAAAGCATGCACACAGTCAAATATTTTTCATACGAGGTGCTGAAGGTTCTGCAATGTTCTGTCAGTGCGCCCCAGGGCAGCTGTGGCTACAATGTAGCTGCCATCACCAGTGTGTGAATGTGTGAATGATGTATCTGTGGCTTTTTGTCACACTTGGAAACCACGGTGTTGTGCAGCTATTTGCCTTGTTGCAGGGTTTTTAAAAAACTGCAGTTTTGATTTTAGTGAAAGACACCGTCTCATGACTCATTGAGTGCCGCGACTGACGAGCCAATCCGTGGCCTGCAGTCTGACGATGTCACATTTCCTGACTGCTTGGAACCCCGACTAAGTCGTCCTGTAGCCCACATCATAATGTTTCCATCTCTCTGCTTGACTGCGGGGATGCTACTTTTTGCATCACACTCCTATTTCAAAAGGTCAGTTAAAGCCACATAATTGGAATTTGGTTTCATCTCCCCACAGCACTTTCTCCAAAGTCTTCCCTGAATCGTTTAGATGTTCACTGGCACTTGAGATGGGCCTATACATGTTTCTCCTTGAACAGGTAGCTACCCTATGTTAGCCTAGCTTTCTATCACTGATGCTCTGTGTGTATTGTTATGGTTCAAAATATGGGGATGGAGACAAGAGACAAGAGAAAAAACCACAATAACAACACTGGTCCGGCCGGGTTAAGTCAAACGATGATTTTAATGATCACACGCGTGGGAGATGGACACTGATGCAGACAGCCTCAGATCTCAAAATGGTGGAGCATTGCTCAAACTCTTATAGCCTCTGGTTCTCCCACCTTATCATAAAAGCCTAAACATTCACATGCTTTTCTCTCACACGGCGCCTAAGCTACGACCTTGGCTCCCCGTTTATCTGCTCCTGCTGAGTTGGGGCAGAAAACTCCAGCATGCTCTGTTCTCTTCTAATCAGACAAATAAGGCGATGGCTTTCTGCAGCAGTATTATGCATCATAAAACAATATCATTCATCCACAATAAATCAGCAGTCTAATGTAATGCAAATCAGTTTAACTAATGCAATAGTTATCAGCTTCTTCTAATTCAGGAGAATAATGCAAACTAAAACTACATAATAATTCACAATCTTTAGTTAGGGGTATAACATGGCATAAAATAATATTATAATCTAACAGTATGCTGCTGCCTCTCTCTCATGTTACTTAAAAAATTAACCCCACAGCTTCAATAACCGTATCTAAAAATCTCTCAGTGAAAGTTACGGTTGTAGGTTTGGAAACATTTTGGGGTAGCCAGTGTTAAATAGAGACAGGGCCACATTCTTTATCTAGTCATTGTAATGAAAGAAGCACATTAAAAACTATATGAGAGTTTGCTTTTAACAAGCATGTAATGACTCTACTTAGTTTAGGTAGTCTTAGGGAGTCAAACTGAAAGTAGCATTTTGTGGATGTTTTCCCTGCTGCCCGATCCCATCAGTCTCTTAAAGCATCATTTCTTATGCGCCCTGGTGTGACAGAGGTTTCATGGCGCTACAGGTTACCTGAGCACATCAGTTATATTACGGTTGAAAACGAGTGCCCGGCCTTCCAGTGGGTGTTCGACCCCTCGTGCACAGCTCAGGAGTCTAAACGACCCAGCAGTTATGGACATGTGTGTTTTTGGTGTGCTGTCCCTCGTTCTCCCTGCTTGCAGGTATATCTGTGTGTGTGTGTGGATGCCGGAGTTTCTGAGAGCACCTGTTTACAGGCACCTTCAGGCCTGGTGGGTGTGGCCCTGCCAGGTGGTTGGCCACACTTGAAGACCATCACACAGCTGATCAAGCCTTGTCGGAGGAGCTACTTAAGAATGCGGTGGCGCTCTCTCTGACGCTGGATCATTGCGTGACTTCACGTTAGTCTCTCGGCCAGTCAGTACGGATAGTCTGCCGCATTGTATGTGTCTTACGGCTGCCTGTTTGTTATCTCCCCAGGAGAAGCGTGGAGACGAGAGGGCAGCGAGCACGGGGTGCTCAGACACTGAGGAGCGGAGACAAGGAACACTAGCACTGGGAAGAGGACATTTCACGGGAGTCGGGAACGCACTGCGGATTTATTGTTATTTTCCATTCACTGTAAATAAACGCACTGCTTGCATTCAGAGCTCCGTGCCTGGCTCCTCCTTCCTCACATCCCCACGGTTGACGCTGGCCAACCGTGACAAATAGCTTTTCTTAGATTCATTATTAGTTCAACATTGACAAATAGTAGTTGACTAATATCAGGAGCCTAAAAGAAAACAAAAAACAAACTAAATAAATATTTCAGACGCTGAAAATAAATGATTATGGTTGTTTAAATTTGCTGTCAGCAAGTTAGGTCTAATGCATGTAGTCAATCTAATGAATCAATATTACATGTAAAAAGTACAGAACTGAAAATGAAACTAAAATATAACGGTAAATGAACTGGTTCTTGTATAAAACCTTTCTACTCTCTACAACTTGCCTCATTCATGCACTCACTTTTTTCTATGCTTTTTCTCTGTAAGTGCTTTCTATCTAACATTAATACGCATTCATCCTCCCGATGGATGCATCGGAGAGCAACTTGGGGTTAGCATCTTGCCCAAGGATATTTGGCATGCAGGCTGGAGCAGGCGGGGATTGAACCAGCAACTTTCTGATTAGTAGGTTTCCTGCTCTACCTGAGCTACAGACACCCCAATTTGTGGTGCTCTGGAAACAACACGTTCTCATCCCAACAGGTAACGATGCTATGTGACAAATCATCGGTATGTGTAAATGTGTTTTTTGTTCTAATCATGAATCGCTTTGTAAAACAAGACCTGATAGGGTTAAGGTTAAAGTTATGGTTAGAGTTAATGTTAGGGATAGGGCTGGAATGGACGGCTGGAGCCTCTCCTCCAAGTGTGTGTTACTGCCGCCATCAGCATTCTGTTGTATTCTGTTGTCTGCTTTTCTCTGTAAGCGCTTCGAGCCTGTACTTTTTTGCTTTAGCTGAGTAATGAAGTTGAATCAGTACTTTAACTTTCACTGGAACAATAGTATTTTTACTTCTACTTAAGTGGAGAATGTCTGATCTTTTGCCAACTCTGGCTGTCTCTCAGTCTTGGAATACCCACTTGTTGTCCAGCGGTGTCCTGGGAATATGGGAACTAGACAGACTGGGGAAACAATGGGAGGAGACACAAAGATGGAATCACTTTTACCATCTTTTATGTATTTGCTGGTCGTCTTATTTCTTCTATTTTGCAAGCACAGTGTTGCAATCATTGTCTTTGTGGTACAATGACACAGGTAGAATGCAGGTGTTTTCATGTAACACGATGCCAGAAAGATGAGTAATGTGTTTTGAAGAGAAGATAAAACATCATGTTTGAACAAAGATAAGCAGCAGACACGTCTGTGTGTGAGTTGTTCAGGTTCAGTAAGAAGGTAATATGTCTGCAGAATTTGTAATTCTTATGAAGATATTGCTTGTACAATAAATAAAATCCCTTTAACTTCTTCTGGAGAGTGTCTTTATATATTTAGTCATTTTGGGGCGATCCTTTATTTAGTAGTAACTCTAGTCGGGGATATATATCAGAGTTTACTTTCAGATATGAGCATTGTGTTTCCTGTGGATGAATGAATGAATTATTTATTTATGTAATTTTTGAAAGACTGGCTCATGTAAAATCTCTGAAAGTATGACAAAGCTCTCCTGTTACACTTTATGGACACCTGAGCGTCACCATGAGGGCCTGTCTTTATTCACTTTATTCACTGAAATCCACTTTTATAATGAATTCACAGTAATCACTGACACCTTCAGAGCATTACATTCATTAAAGACGTCTTCTACACCTACTCTTCCAGACGACCGACACATGCTTCAACCACTGCAGGTTAACCAGCCACTCATCAGTAAAGCAAAAACTAAATGTAAATGTCCTCATGTGGAAAAGACTGAAACACAACTCCCATATATCACTAATGTAACAGATCCATTTAGGGAGAGTGAAAACACTAGGCTGGATGTGTTTTAATGCAGGAACATTCATCATGTCTTCAGTTCAACAAATCATTTACATTGAATATGTGAGCTGGATGGTTACACGACACAATGTGATTGTCAACAATAACTGCAATGAACGCTGGTTTGAGGGCGGAGTCAAGGAGGCCATTTACGTGAAAAGGGAAAGACCCTCTCTGAATCAAGGAGGGGGCCTAAGGGTACATCTGTCACCATCTTACAATGCTGTGATTGCAGCCGTTCTCCAACTCTCTGTGAATGGTACTCAGGACCATTGATCAGTGGTTGTTGATCAATGGTCATGAGAATTTGCATAATCATGATTAAGGAACTGACCTCCCAGCCCATTGTTCCTTCAGTCGGCTGGTTTCTCTGACTGAAAACGCTACGTCCAGAAGAACAGAATCAACTTTTGGAGATTTACTTCCCTGATGATTGAGCACGCATCAAGACCTTTTAATCAGGCCAACAAATATCTTGTACTCAATTTTAGCAGCAGCCATTGTGACACTGATGATAAAACTTGTGTAAAAGTGCGAAGCTGTAAAAAAGTAATTATAAAAAAGCGTTTTTGTAGCTGAATGTTACTGGATAGCTGTTTCATCTGTAACACATCAAAATAACCTGCTAAGGTTTAATAGGCTATAAGGAACACACTCACTTCCTGAGCCCTGGGCAATAAGAGACGTTTTTTATAATTTATTGATATGTTTGATCCTTTCTGACCTGCGTTAATGAAGCAGTCATTAGAGCACCATGTCCGCTAGAATAGTTCTGTAGTTTGATGCTTGAGTCGTTGCAGACTTGTTGAAACTCCCTCACCCGTCAAAGCAGCATCTTTGTTATTCGCGTCCAGCAGATGGCAGTGTTTCACTGTCTGACGGCTGTCTGAAGCTTCAGCTGGATTATCCGTTTTCATGTTTGATTAGAGGTTTGTGTGTGTGTGTGTGTGTGTGTGTGTGGGTTTTTAGCCACGAGTTGTCCATGATAAAGCATATTGAATGGCCTGTCTAATATTGTTAGAATTCTCCTTTGGGTTAGTTTCATTACTCAATCGGGACATTTATTTGGAAAAATAAAAAAAGAGGGGAAAAAAAGAAAAAAAAAGAAAAGAATTAAAAATAAATAAATCCTCATAGTTTACATTTACAAATATCAATACTGAATGTTACGTCCCTCTGCAGCTTCTAATCGTCTCAGTGTTTTCAGCTGGTGCTAATTGGCCACACCTAGTCAGGTGTGGATAAAAGCATACCTGAGGCAAGCTTCCCGGCAGTGCACTAGTCTTTGCCTTGGTGGCACCAGCCATTTTAGCCAACCTGGTTTTCCATTTTAGGATGAAACCTCTTCTCACCCACACTCTGCTATTCATCTCTGTTTTTATGTTGCGGCTTTTGAGCCGGGTCGTAACACTGAAGATTACGAAGATCAACATTAAGACCAGTCTGTGCATTCAAAGCAGTGACAGAAAAGAGTGTGGGGCATTAACCCCCACTCACTTCACAGTTCACGTTCACAGCGAGCTTCGTCGAAATTTACAATGAGACCCTGAGGGACCTTGTGTTCACCGGCAAGTCCAGCAAGAGACCTGAGCATGAGATCCGCAAGACAGCCAGCAACGAATTGACAATCACTAATCTCACCTATGAGCGGGTCTCCAATGAGGATCAGGTACAGCAGACAGACATCTGTAGCTCAGAACAAATTAATTTCAAATCTGCTGACAAATTGTTACCAAACTTTGAAAATACATCAAACTTTATCGATGCTCTATGTTTTAAAACGTTCCCTCGTCCTCTCAGGTTCTCCGTCTGATTGCTTTGGCCAATCAGAATCGCTCCACTGCCCAGACAGCCCAGAATGACCGCTCGTCTCGCTCCCACTCAGTCCTCCAGCTGGATATTGAGGGAGTTAATGCCGGCAGGGATGTCAAGTGCAAATGTATCACACTGGAAGTACCAGCATCAGGAATGTGGTTTCTTCTTTTTGGATCTATAATATTTAGTCTGGTTAGTTATTGTTAATGTAACCAGTGCAAAATCTGCTCTGATGACTCAACGTTAATGTTTGAGCCCCTGAGCGCTAAAAGAAGTGTTTTGTAAAGTATTAAAACTACCTTTAATGGAAGGAAAAACGGATCACTGCTTCCTATAAGAGTTGGTTTTCTCTGTGTGTGTAGCCACTCTGTGCCTGGTGGACTTGGCTGGCAGTGAGCGAATGGTGAAGAGCCAGTCTCAGGGTGACCGTTTCAAAGAGATGACCGCCATCAACAGCTCACTGTCCAACCTGGGCGTCGTTATCGCCGCTCTGGCCAAAAAGGTCTGCAGCTGCAGTTTCTGTAGTCTTAGATGTCACACCTGCTTTCTTTACATTTACAGTATTAATGATTTTTTTGGCCTTTGTGTTCCAGGAGACTTACGTAGCTTACAGGAACTCGAAGCTCACGTACCTCCTTCAGGGATGTTTGGGGGGGAAACGGCAAAACGTGAGTTTGTTGACATCACAAATCTTTATAATGACGACACATAAAACTGAAGGAATTTATCCCCAAAAAATATTTAACAGCGTTTGATCTCATCACTTCAGATTGTGACTGTTTATTCTTTGGCACTAATTTTGGATGTCTTTATTTGCAGCTTGATGTTTGTTAACATTGCTCCGGAGCCCGACAGCTTTGGGGAAACTCTGAACTCATTGAGGTTTGCCAGCAAGGTCAGTGCAGTCTTGTTTCCAGTGTTCATTGGACAGAGTACATTAATGATGTCCTTACATCAGCTGTTTATGGTAAACCAAAGCCATACTCCATATCCATTTTAATACCTTGGTGTGTAATTCATACTCACATTTTGTCTGAAGAGTAGGGATGTTCCTGGCGTCTTATTTACTAGTCGACTAATCGAGGGGGAAATAATTAGACTAACCAACTAATGTAAAACTAAGGAACATTCAGATATTGAGTTGATTTTCAGAACTGATTAATAGAAACTGTCAAACTAGACGCAGAGGTATCTTAAACCATTTATCACATTCTGTTAAATACAAATGAAAATGCATTACTACAAAAGATGTTCTATTAAAATATGACAATCATTTGAGAATCTAAAAGTACGTCTAAGTGTGGCGAGAATGATTCAGGTAATACATTATACAGCTGTTTTCTAGTCAGGTTGTGGGGGCAGCAGGAAGGACTACTCCTGACCACAGCTGATAGATGTAAACTGGCTAGCATGACCAAGGATGCTGGGGCCTCCTACTGGTAGGACGTGCCCAGCTGGAACAGCCTCCTGGCCAAGGTGGCTGTCACCTTTTGATGTGAAGGAGTAGTGACTCTACTCTGAGCCCCTCCCCCATTGACTTAACTGCTCTCCTAAAGGAGAGGTTTTCCACCTCTCAGGAAACTAATTTCCTCTGCGTGTATCTGCGATCTCAGTGTTAACAAGAAGATCAGGGTAGATTAATAGATTTATGGCGTTTCTCAACAACAGTGCACCATCTGGTGGTAGATCGCTGCCTAACATTTAGAACACAATGTACCAGCATTGGGCATCAATTAAAATGTTAACAATTAGATTGAACGACTGGTAAGTCTGATACAGACTAGTGACAATTAGTCGACTAGTCACATAAATCCCTGAGAGCCCACAGAAGTGGCCTGCACCATGTGCGTGGCTTGCTTTGCAGTTTAACCACCAAAACACTCGTCTGCAGTGGAATTTCTTTGAGCTAATCGATTCATTTATTTCATTTCTTCTTCTAATTAATGTGGAAAATGGTGGCAAAGGTGGCTGAAATGAGTGATTCCTAGAGTTACATGTCAGTTTACAGCATAGGGATTAAGTTTACAGTATAAATACCACTGAATTGTACAAGGATTTGAAGTTTCACTGTAACTTTAACATTTTTGACAATTTTGTTTTGTTTTCTCCCCCACAGGTGAACGACTGCGTCATCAGGACAGCGACTGCCAACAAAAAGTAGAATTATTAAAAAAAACCCTGAGTTTTCTACTTTTTAGGTTCATCTCAGGTTTCCACGCTGAGTTGGTCATGACAGTTGCCATGTGTGATGGCATGCCACACATGGTAAGCTCCACACCTCACCACCCGTTGATTCACTTTAGTTTAATTTACAGTCACTACTTTAAAATATTCCATTTATTGTTCAATATCGTTTCTTTATTAAATGTATTCATTTTTCCATCACACCTTCCAATGTTTATATGGCGTGCACACATATTAACCTTGCAAGGTCAAAGCTCTGTTTTATGTTATATTAATACATCTTTGTTTGAGTTACCTGGGGGTTGGTGTCTCCTCCTGTCTGGCAAAGGGCTGGGAGACCTGAAGTACTACTGACAGCCTAATTGGATTGCACCACATGCAGGTGAACGACTGCGTCATCAGGACAACAAAGTAGAAATTATTAAAAGAGTAACTTTTATATATGTGCGTTTAAAGCAGGGTGTCAGTTTTTTTTGTTTTGTTTCCACATATGTTGGATTATGTTTCTATATATATATACTTTGTAAAGGGTATTTTAAATTAATGAAAATGAATAAATATGATTGTTTCTTTTACCTGTTTCGATGTCTGCCATATCATTAGTATGTTTCGTGGGAATTAAATGTTTATTTAACATGTACGCTATTACATTTACTCTACAAATAAAACCAAATTTAAAGGCTGTTGCATTTTATTGCCTTTTTTCTTTCCTTTTCTTAAAGTTATGAAGGCATCTTGGATGCCATTTCAGTGAGTGGGGGTTAATGCCCCACACTCTTTTCTGTCACTGCTTTGAATGCACAGACTGGTCTTAATGTTGATCTTTGTAATCTTCAGTGTTACGACCCGGCTCAAAAGCCGCAACATAAAAACAGAGATGAATAGCAGAGTGTGGGTGAGAAGAGGTTTCATCCTAAAATGGAAAACCAGGTTGGCTAAAATGGCTGGTGCCACCAAGGCAAAGACTAGTGCACTGCCGGGAAGCTTGCCTCAGGTATGCTTTTATCCACACCTGACTAGGTGTGGCCAATTAGCACCAGCTGAAAACACTGAGACGATTAGAAGCTGCAGAGGGACGTAACACCTCCTCCCTTAAAAGGGTTCCTCTAGGACCCCTAAACAAATTAAAAGTTCCTCTGAAGCAAGTTGGCATCTTTAAGCATGGATGCCCCTACATGAGGATCTGAAGTTGCCACACTGAACACACAAAAAGTAACATGTGACCAACACAAAAGAGCACAACAGTCAAACCCAAAATGATTACCTGACCTGCTACAACACAAAACCAAAAGTACACTAAAAACAACAAATCCCTTACTTTCCCTACCCTAGTCTTCAGTGGTGTACCAGGCTCGAGGCAACTTTAAACGCGAACTCGAGAGCAGGCAGCAGACCAGAGATATAGTCTCCTACCAAACTCTGAAGCGTACCCCCACCCAGGATAGCCACCAAACACAATAAACTAAAACAATAAAGCAAAACAACAAACAAGTGCTTCGATGGAAGGGCAGCACAGTCACCCAGCTGAAACACACTAAAGGGAGTTTGCTCAATTACACTGAACACCATCACTCACCCACTTAAAAGCAAAACAAACTGACATTCAGTCTCCACTAAAATGTCCAAAGATCCCGGACGAGCCACCACTTATGTTATGTATAGTGTGATTTGGCCATCTGAACATGCTACCTATATAAATCCCAGCAGGAAGCATGTTTTAATAGTGTGATTGGGTCATCTGAACATGCTACCTATATAAATCCCAGCAGGAAGCATGTTTTAATAGTGTGATTTGGCCATCTGAACACGCTACCTATATAAATCCCAGCAGGAAGCATGTTTTAATAGTGTGATTGGGTCATCTAAACATGCTACCTATATAAATCCCAGCAGGAAGCATGTTTTAATAGTGTGATTTGGCCATCTGAACACGCTACCTATATAAATCCCAGCAGGAAGCATGTTTTAATAGTGTGATTGGGTCATCTAAACATGCTACCTATATAAATCCCAGCAGGAAGCATGTTTTAATAGTGTGATTGGGTCATCTGAACACGCTACCTATATAAATCCCAGCAGGAAGCATGTTTTAATAGTGTGATTGGGTCATCTGAACACGCTACCTATATAAATCCCAGCAGGAAGCATGTTTTAATAGTGTGATTGGGTCATCTGAACACGCTACCTATATAAATCCCAGCAGGAAGCATGTTTTAATAGTGTGATTTGGCCATCTGAACACGCTACCTATATAAATCCCAGCAGGAAGCATGTTTTAATAGTGTGATTGGGTCATCTAAACATGCTACCTATATAAATCCCAGCAGGAAGCATGTTTTAATAGTGTGATTGGGTCATCTGAACACGCTACCTATATAAATCCAAGCAGGAAGCATGTTTTAATAGTGTGATTGGGTCATCTGAACACGCTACCTAAATAAATCCCAGCAGGAAGCATGTTTTAATAGTGTGATTGGGTCATCTGAACATGCTACCTATATAAATCCCAGCAGGAAGCATGTTTTAATAGTGTGATTGGGTCATCTGAACACCCTACCTATATAAATCCCAGCAGGAAGCATGTTTTAATAGTGTGATTGGGTCATCTGAACATGCTACCTATATAAATCCCAGCAGGAAGCATGTTTTAATAGTGTGATTTGGCCATCTGAACACGCTACCTATATAAATCCCAGCAGGAAGCATGTTTTAATAGTGTGATTTGGCCATCTGAACACGCTACCTATATAAATCCCAGCAGGAAGCATGTTTTAATAGTGTGATTGGGTCATCTGAACACGCTACCTATATAAATCCCAGCAGGAAGCATGTTTTAATAGTGTGATTGGGTCATCTGAACACGCTACCTATACAACGGAGCCATTAACCACGTAAGGTAGCATATTCTGATAAGTTAGCACGGATTGATAGACAAGACTATAAATTTACGCTACGGTAGGATGTTTTGACAGAACACCTTTTCTCGTCGCCAACATTTTTCTTTTGTTAAGCTTACTGTTATCAAGGCATGGTAAATGAACAGTAAACCTTGCCTGATGACTAATCTTCCCGTTTCCCTCTCATTGATTTATTTGGGTTGTCATGGCAGAAGTATTAAACAATGCCTTTTATTAGAACATAAGCATTTAAATGCAGTAATTGTATTTGAATTAGTTAAATATGAGTGGGCAACTCTGACCATGACAAGACTGCATTTGCTCTAAAAACTTAATAAAAAATTTAGACATATTGTTGTCATTATTTTTACTCTTCAATTTTATGTGTTTTTTCTTTAAGATGGTATCAGAAGTTGCTCCTCCACCAGGAAAAAAACCATCTGCATATATTCTTTCACTACATCCACGATTCTCCTCTGTGGTCTTCCTCATTCATCCTGTTTGGAGCTTAATGTTCAACATCCTTTATCTGTTAAAATTACAGAAGGAGAAGAAAGTAATCATCAGAGCAGGAATCATGATAAATGATAAATAGATTACCAGTACATACAAACATAACACTTGCATAATTTCTCTGATAACGCTGCATTGGATGGGTTTATTAACTGTGGGCTGAAATTGTACTACAGTCTGCTGGTGAGGAACTTTTTTGAGTGTTGAATAAAATGTCCTCCACAATCTGTATATGAATTGTCATTAAAACCACAGAGATTCTTACTTATAAAGGAAAGAAAAGTGGGACAAAGCCCATCAACATATAGTGTATATTTTCTGAAACATTACAAAGATGCAGGTAATTCTGGGTTCACCTGAATTACAGATTAGACTGGTGGACAAACAGAGATGTTGTGTACAACTGGTGACAGCATCAGTGACAACAAATTAATCAGCGAGGCTGGAAGCAGAATTAGGAGGCGTCAGAGTCAGCGAGGGTCAGAGATCGACGAACAAATTGCCCACCTTCATGGATAATGCATCCCCCTCAGAAGGATTCAAAATTAGGCCACGAAGAACAGTTCAGGAAACCTATTTTGTTTCGTCTGTGAAACTGTATAAATAAAATGTAAATTATGTTAAAGGCAAACACATTTGTAAGCCATAAGAAACAAACATGCTTTGCAATATACCTTCAAACATCTGTATAGATTTGATACATTATTTATTAACTGAATTTGCTAACATGTCTTACATAGTGAGTGTGTCACGGCTGCCGAGGCGAGCCGTGCGGAATAAATGAGGATCCAATCACAGGCAGTCGTGGAGAAGTGAAGGTGATTTATTGAACACAAAAAGAATGTGGACAAACAGCAAACGGGGCTCGAACTAAACTAAACTGGGAAACAACTAAACTACAGAGCACAATCCTGATTGAAAACGAGCAGAGGAGAATGACGATG
Organism: Mchenga conophoros; assembly: GCF_057382185.1. Lineage (NCBI taxonomy): Eukaryota > Metazoa > Chordata > Actinopteri > Cichliformes > Cichlidae > Mchenga > Mchenga conophoros. The sequence continues at coordinate 20,848,976 of NC_140528.1, read as the reverse complement.
AAAGGCAAGGAGAAGGCACGGTGGATACACTGAGTAATACAGACAAACCGGCAACATGTAGGAGAACACACAGGGCTTAAATACACACACACCAGTAATCAGGGGATGAGAGACAGGAGGACAACACAGCTGGGAGAAATCAGAGCTGATGGGACAGGGGAAATGTAATCTGAACATACTCACATCAGACAGAGACCTTCACAATAAAACAGGAAACTCAGACACGGGGAACCAAACAAGACACAGATCTAAACAGACAGCTTCACAAACAGATGGGGTGACACCATAGACAGACAGAGACACAGACTCAAAGGCAGACCGAATATCACACATAGAACTCAAACAATAATAATAATCATCATCATCATAATAAACTAGAAAATGATAACTAAAAGCACTGGGTCACTGACCCAGGACCATGACAGAGTGTTTCTTTTACTGATGATATTTCAGTGATATGTATTTTTTATGACTAAATAATGCTCTATCGAACACCTGGCAATAACAGCAGGTGTGGCAATTTTGTAATTTGTTGTTTAAATTTGATATTATTGTAGGCAGTATATTTTCTTAGCCTTTGTCATACTCATGCTTAACCCTCTCAGGCTCAAATTAAGTTTTTGTTGCTAATGCACAAAAGAATACCTGCAGTGGTACTTCTGAGTAAAAAACTCATGAAATATGTATGTGGGGTGATCAGGTTGTTAGCTTTTAACTGTTGCATATCTGCAACGCCTGCCTTGAGAGGGTTAACAAAGCAATCTCAGAAACCGTACAGTAATCTTGGGTGTGTGGGGGTCACCCAGAGTCAGAATCTAGTGAGATATCAGTGTCACCTCTTACAGTTTTCCTGTAATCTGAGCTCAAATATGAGAAAATATAGAGTACAGTACAGTAAATTGGGTAAATTTTACTGTTAATTTTCTCTGAATCGTACAGTAATTTGGGCTGTGGATCACAGGGTGGAGTGGAAAAAGTGGAAAAGTGGAGATGAACCAAAACTGGGAGTGGATTGTGAAGTACAATAGTGTCAGGACCAGAGTTGGTCAAGTTACTTGAAAAAAGTAATCAGTAACTAATTACTGATTACTTCCCCCAAAAAGTAATCCTGTTACTTTACTGATTACTTATTTTCAAAAGTAATTAATTACTTAGTTACATTTTAAAAACACGATTTACAACCTGAATAGGTGATAAAGCGATAGATCTTTCAGCCCAATTCTACTTTTTCTGCATAATTCATCATATAAAATGTAATCAAATGGAAAAGTCTCTCTTTTTAAAACTTGTTTAATTAGTTTTAATCTTTTAACTTTATGCATCAAGCAAAAATTGAATTATATGTAACATTCTCTGACTGGAAGAAATTTGTTTAATATTTAAACTTATTTTCTGCCCATTCCAGCACATAAAATAAAATCTTTTTTGTGTTTACACTCACTCTTTCAAATAGATGCAAGTAAAACACAGCAGAAAATAAATAAAATCAAAGACTAGCGGTCCTTTGGCTCTATTTTCACCTGTAAAGCAGGAGTAGGGTAGGCGGAGGTTTACCCTGGTGCAGGTGTGCCGCGGTCAGTTGAAGAATCCGCGAGTTTCTCTGTGACTTTCCCATTACGTCGTAGCTACTCGGTGCTTGCTTGGAAGTTTAGGGGGTTTTTTCGCCGTAAAAAGAAGTTTTCTTCCCACGCACAACGGACACTAATGTTTTTGTCACTTTTTATGGAATCAAACTCAAAGTAAGGTCAGTACTTCCACGCTTTAAACGCTGCACGCTCATATTCTCTCCCGCACTCGATATATTATCCATTGTTGATCTGCACACAGCTGTTGTCACGGACGTTGCACTTGCTTACGTCACTGTCATGAGACATTCTCGCAAAAAAATCACTGTTTTAGTAACGCAGCGTTCCTACGGGAAAGTAACGGTAATCCAATTATCGTTTTTGCAATAGTAATCCCTTACTTTACTTGTTACTTGAAAAAAGTAATCAGATTACAAGTAACGCGTTACTGCCCATCTCTGGTCAGGACACAAAAGACTGCATTTCTAAGCCAGTCGGCACCCGTACCGTAATATGCATAAGAATAGTGCAACAACATTTTAGGTGCGGCTGGCTTGACTGTGTGGTCGTAAGTGAGGGCTCACTTGACCGCGGTCAAATATGGTGCTGGAGAAACAAACTACAGAGAACTTCGTAAAGAGAGTATTGAGTGCTTTGGCGATGTAAATGGACTGGTTCTTATATAGTACTCAAAGCACTTTAAAGAACTTGCCTCATTCAGGTGTACGCAAGCACTTTTCTCTGTAAGCACTTTCTGTGTAATGTTCACACACATTCGGAGAGCAACTCTGGGTTGGTATCTTGCCCAGAGATATTTGGCATGCAGACGGGGATTGAAGCACCTTCCTCTACTACCTGAGCAAAGCCACCCCATGTTCGTCTGTGCACAGATTTCTTTCAATACAGTATTATCACAATTGTGCAAAAATACAGGCATGAAAGCTTAAAGTGCGCGATCACAATAAAGGTGACGTTCAGAGACTGACTGAGTGATCTGAGAACTCATCAGCCCTCATCACTGCCTTCACTTACTTGCTGCTATGGGTGCAGGAATAACACAGTTATGCAGTTATCTGGGACTCTCCACCATTTGACCTTAGAACTGAAGAAGCTTCTCGGATGAGAGGTGAAACGTCTTCAAGTAACTTAAAGAAGTCCAGACGCTTTTCTTTACAAGCTCCTTTGACCAGTTATGCAGTTACTTTCTCAGTCTGCTAGAGCCTCCGCTTGAACGCAAGAACCTTCATTTATCTTCTCAAACGGAATTCAAAATGTTTTTTACAAATTGAAGGATTAAGATATAAATCGCAGAAGCATCGATCCACACATTCAAAGAAGAACAACCCAACAAACTCTTCATAAAACTCCAAGAGTATGAAAATCTTTATTTCTGTCTATTCTGTGTTGTTAATAACATCACATCTTCACATAGTAGCAAAATCATATTAAACAAACATTAATCTCAACATGCATACTGTACTTCAAGTTTCTCTCATGGAAAGGCCAGTGTTACTTTTATAGTATCCTTTCCATAAATATCATAAATATCTTTACCCATGTAGTGGAATTATTTTATTTTTTCATTTTAGTTAACAAGTATAATGTGACCACATTCACTTTTTATCAGGACAAGCTACACCACCACGGTGGTTAGCATACAATAACACTGCCTTGTTCTCAAAGCTTCTTGCTAACTGTACTTTTTTCTGAGATGTTCTCTTTAAGTAAGGATACTGAAAGTGTAAGCAGTGTATACGGTCACATCACGTGCTTAAGGTTGTGTTAGCACTGATAATTCCTTCACAGTTCTTTAAAGATGCTGAAGTCATCATATCAGCTGTAAATGCAGTGCTGCTGCTGTCCTTACGCTATACTTTCAAGCATCACACTTTCTTACTGACCAGTTTATTTCCACTTTTTATGCTCTAGTATGGTGTGACTGAATGAAGTCAGCAAACCAAATTCTGTCCATCTGAGGATGAGAAGAAACTTGCATGAAATGGGAAGAATGAGATGAAGATGGCTCCTATGCTTTAGACGTGGCACTGTTTCTGCCATTGTAAGTACGCTAATGCTTGAAAGATCCATTAAAAGTCTGACACTTCACTCTTCAGCTGGAGCGTCCATCAAGTTTTACATTCCAGGTTTCCTCGTTGGGATTACGACTCAGACGATGATGTGAAAAATTAGTTATTACATTAAACCCATAAAATCAACACTGGCAAAAAAGCCGTGCACTTCACAGAGCAGCTTTCTATGGCCGAGCAGCTCCTGCAGGTGTAAGGTGTAGGTGTCACAGCACTCTGGTCCAAAGAGGTTATGTGCAGCATGCAGACAGAAAATGGCTTTACAGAATATGACTGAATGTTGAGGCACCAAAACACACTCAGTCTGCCCCTCAGTCTGATCAAGAAGAAAACCTGACTGAGCGCTTCATAACATCAGTACGATGATGTCTCAGAGGCCATGTTCAGGTTATTCTCCCGTCCACACTGAGCGGGCGGATCAGTGGAGTCTGCATTAGCTTTAACAGAAAGGTCTGATTTAAGCAGGTAAGCTGAATAGACAAGAAAAGCTAGAAAGCTTTATCAACTATAACCCCAGCGAGGACCTTGACAGGTGTCTTGTGTACAGGTGAAGGCTGGACAGTCAGCAGGATACCTTCCTAACATTTGTCATTCCCAGCATTGAACCGTTTCCTGGCACAGCCTCAGTGAAACAGAGCATCGTTTCCACCCCACAGTTACAGACAGGCTGTGCTTTTCTTTGGTAACACCGTCGAAAGAGAAGCCCCGTGTCCTCTCTCAGTAGCTGCTTTCGTGTCCTGTCAGGATGTACAGGCTGCTCAGTGCTGACGGGTCATCAGTCGGTGTGCTCTGAAGGATGATGGCTCTGCACATTGTCAGCAAATGAGAAGGAGATGAGTTGTAAAGGAGAGCCAGAGAAAGGCAGTACTAACCTAAAGCCAGTGCCTCCACCTGCTTCTACTCCTCCCACCTCTAGTACTAACACTACTCTACTGATACTACAACCACTGTAGTTTGACTTTAATGCTACACACTGGTACAGTACTGGTACACTTACTGGAGTTTTACTCCTGTTCCTGCTCATCACCACGCCTACTACTTTTTAAAACTTTATGATAAGTGTGAACATTTACACACCAGCATACAAACAAGTTTAAAGTAGAAAAAAGGAAGCAAAGAGCTGAGAAATACATAAAACATAACACAGAAGAAAAAGAAACCTTTGCAGGGATTCCTTCTACACCCAGTTTGAGTAAAAACTAACTGAAACACAAGGAAAGAAGATAAGATCAACTAAAATAAGGGTTGTATAATAATACTTAGTACTGGCAGCCACCAGCGCTAAGCCTCAGCCTCCCAGTAGACACACCTATGGTACCGATTTAAAATCCTACATGTCTTTGTTCTCAGGTTATCACGTTCACAAACTTTGGTGTCCACGCTATTTGCCTGCCAGGCTGACAATGATTTAGATCACAGAAACATTTTTAAGCTGTTATTCCTGGTTTCACAGTGGAAAACTCCGGGTAACGTCCATTATCTTTGCTCCTGTATAAGACTTTCCTGAATGCTGAGGTTTGGTCTTCCACATGAAATTCAGTACTTTTGTTTCAGTTTCATTAATGATGCATTGATTTTGGACATCGATGTAATATATATGTGATACACGACAGTCTTTGAGTCCGTCCTTCTCATATATAATCCCACTGTTTTTGCACTTCAGATGATTCCAGTAATGACTGATTTAAAAAAGAAAAGTGAAATATTTCTAATGAACTCACCACGATTCTTATTACAAACTTCATTAAGAGCTGCTGGATCAACAGGGGTGTCCTGGATTTGTTAGTAATATAATATAGTAATATATTATTATTAGTTTTAATTATTTAGTCAAAAATCAATTCCAGACTGCTCTGAGCAACATGCTGCAGCGAGAGTCCTGACAGGGACTAGAAACAGAACATTTATTGGCTCCCTGTTTTATCCAGAATAAAAGATTCAAAATCCTCACATAAAAGGTTTTGAATAATCAGCTCCTGTCTTATCTTAATGACCTTATAGTACCATATCACCCCATTAGAGCACTTCGTTCCAAGTATTTAAAAGTAAAATGGGAGCCAGACCCTTCGGTTTCCAGGCCCCTCTTGGTAAATGGTAAATGGACCGGTTCTTATATAGTGGTTTTCTACTCTGAGCACTCAAAGCTTGCCTCATTCACCCGTTCACACCCATTCATACTCTGACGGATGCACCGAAGAGCAACTTTCATGCAGGATATCTGGCATGTAGACGGGGAGTAGGTGACCTGCTCCCCCACCTGAACTACAGCCACCACTTCTGTGGAACCAGCTTCCAGTTTGGGTTTGGGAGACAGACACCCTCTCTACTTTTAACATTAGGCTTCAAACTTTCCTTTCTTCCCTGAATCCTCCCTTAGTGAGCCTAAGTCTAGGCTGCTGGTGGGTTCCCGTGATGCACCAAGTGTTTCTTCTTCAGTCGCCCTTTTCACTCACTATCTGTTTAAACACCTCTCTGCATTCAATCATTAGTTGAGAATATTCTCTGGCTCTCTTCCCCAGATTGTCTTTGTCCCGTCTTCCTCCTCTCACCCCCCCCCCCAACCAATCGCAGCAGATGCCCGCCCCTCCCCCAGCCTGGTTCAGGTTTTCACCTGCTAAAAGGGAGTTTTTCACCTTTGTGCACCATAATTCCAGGGCCTTTATCTTAAAATATACAGTGTCTTGAAGTGACTATTGTTGTGATTTGGCACTAGAATAAAGAAAATTAGCACTAAGGAAAGTAGTTTTCTGTACAAAGTGTCAGGTAGACGGTAGTTGGTAACTTTAATGGCTGTTTTTCTTTGGAGGGCTGCATGCAAACACATAGGCTGCATTTCCTAAATCCTTGGATCTGAGTAACCAACAGAACAAACACTCTAGTGTGACTCCTGCTTTAATGCTACCATTAATGCTAGCAGTATTCATGCTACTTCCACATGCTACTCTGAAAATCACTTCCAGGTCTATTAACAATAGTATCAAGAAAAATACTATCCTGATTACTTCTGATGTACTAGGATTACTAGTTTCTCACAGTGATTGATAGCTCTTGTCAGCATACAGTTAACATACCTGTTTGTTCCCAGAACTCTGAACACACGACTCTCATCTGTAATTTCTTGTGTTACCTGCCTATAAAGTGAAAATTCACATGTGTAATGACTTAGAACAAATATGATACGCACATGATACGAGCTCAGCCAACGTTGGATGAATTTACTAGTTCATCACCTCATCTGAAACTCCTCCCTTTGAGGCCATGCTTCCAGAACGCCAGCACACTATCCTGCAAGCAGACTGACAGAACAGGAGGTGTCACTCAGCTTTCAGGACACACATCAGCTCTCATTCACTTTGTTTGTCACATCATCATTTCTACCTAGTGTTTCAATGGGGAAGTCAAAGACTATTTCTGCAGCCAGCTGTCTGGATGGAAGTCCTTGCAGGTTCACGATCTTTACAGTTCCTGTCCAAACAGTACACAGATTGAGAATGAGCATGAAAGACATTTGAAGGATTCACAATATGCGAGGGGACTTACTTTCCAAGGTGATGAGAACAGTGTCTCGGTCCAGCTGGGTTACCTGCACGACTCTGAGTGCTCCACTATCTCCTGATGCACGGAAAGAAGGAAGCTTGTTGCAACAAGTTGAAGCTTGAAGCTTCAGGAAGTCAGCAGAGACACGCAGAAACGGTCCTACCTGGCACTGGAACAGGAGCGCCGTTCAGCTCTATAATATCAAACCTGAGCTGTTGGCCGGTTGGTGGTTTATCATTACTACAGTCTCTCACTCCAACACACAGCTGAGAAGAGAATCTGGGAGTCTGATGGCGAGTTGCTGTGAAACAGTCACCAAGGAAAACAAAAAAAACTAAATAAATTCTCATGGATGGTTAAGTGATGCTTGTTAAACCTGAGCTGAACCTGTTCATACAACCGTCAAAAACAGCACAACAGAATTCTTGTATGATTATTAAATCTTGAGATTAAAGATAAACCGATGCCATCCACCCATCCATCCATCCATCCATCCATCCACCCATCCATCCATCCATCCATCCATCCATCCATCCACCCGTCCATCCGTCCAGCCGTCCATCCATTCATCCATCCATCCATCCATCCATCCATCCATCCATCCATCCATCCATCCATCCACCCGTCCATCTGTTCGTCCAAACATCCACCCACCCACCCATCCATCCATCCATCCATCCATCCATCCGTCCGTCCATCCATCCATCCATCCATCCATCCATCCATCCATCCATCCACCCGTCCATCCATCCATCCATCCACCCGTCCATCCATCCATCCACCCGTCCACCCATCCGTCCATCCATCCATCCACCCACCCATCCCTCCATCCATCCATCCATCCATCCATCCATCCATCCATCCGTCCATCCAGCCGTCCATCCATCCATCCACCCGTCCATCCATCCATCCATCCACCCATCCATCCATCCATCCATCCATCCATTCATCCATCCATCCATCCATCCATCCAGCCGTCCATCCATCCATCCATCCACCTGTCGATCCATCCTTCCATCCATCCAGCCGTCCATCCATCCATCCATCCACCTGTCGATCCATCCTTCCATCCTTCCATCCATCCATCCATCCATCCATCCATCCATCCATCCATCCATCCATCCCCTAACTGCACGTCTTTGGACTGATGCCACTTTTCCATAATGTTGTGGCACAGGCGTGTTTCTCCAAGCAGCACTGTGTTAGGACTGCAGACAGGCTTAACACAGAGCTCTGTTCTCACAGTACATACATTATCGTTATGAAATGTGCGAGACATTCACAAAAAAACTGTCAATTATCTGTGCTATGTGATCTAATGGTGCATGCTGGCGTTGAACTGTGTGCTGATAACACTGTTCCTGTAGCACAGAAAACACATGGTAACCATTCAGTTACACGAGCTTGGACCCAGAGAAGGTGCTGTTGGTGTTTTTGGACGGCGTTTATACAACGTTTCTTTTATTTAGTCTCTAAAATCTTGTTGGGCTTGAATAAAAAGTATGCATATATTATTAAAAAAAATCAATTACATTCTTCAGCTTCAGATTTTGATATGCTGTCTGTCTACTTTTATGTAATCCAGGTCTAATGGCTGGTTTGCATTGTGGAAATTGGGGTAGAGTTAGAAAGGAAGACATTTATTCAGGTGGCAAGTTCGACATATCTGTACAAACCTTTAGATGCATGAACTTTTGAAGAGGCTCATACCACAAGAGTAAAACCAGGCCAGATGGGACAGCCCCGCACAGATATGTACTATCTGTGTATGGGTTTCTTGCTGAAACAGAGAGAGCAGGACTAAGTGTCTGCAGTTGTTCTCCGTGAACAAACAGACTGACCAGAGTAACTCGGCATTGCTTACCTACACTGCACCTCCTACAACCTTTAGTGTCAGGAATCTTTACAGATATGGTAAACTTTCTGTGGCCAACAGAGAATATCCAGGTCAGAACAAGCAGACAAAATTGGGTTTACAGTATCCTCCTTCCTCAAAATCAAGTGGTAGCATCATACATGACATTATTAACACTGCTGCACCTACAGCTCCTGTTTCCCTGCATCTGTGATGGCGTGTCGTACCTGAGACTGATCCGCTCAGTGAGGCGGTTGGTGCTGAGCGACAGGCTGCTGTGTTTCTTGTGCAGATGTCCTTTCTGTTCAAACAGAGCTGGCAGGCTGTGCGAGTAAAGCTGGGCCGACTTGCCTGCAGGATGGAGCCTTTTTAGAGCAGCATATTATCGAGTGGACACAATGTTCTCCGTTTGTGTCACGCTGTTTGTTACCTGATACGGACATCAGCACATTGTTCATAACATATAGCCATATACATCGCTGAGGGAGGAGCTGTGGGGAAAAGACAAGCAGTTCACTGAGACTTCAAACATCCAGCTTCAGTCATCAGACTGTTCCAGAAACATCATTTCCTGGTTTTCAGTGCTCCTCCTTTCATCAGGAGCTGCACTCCTTACTCAGGTTTTTCAGGGTGATGCGATTAATGACTTGCACTTTTTTGTTATTACTTGCATTTTTACACAATGCTCTTCTACTCTGACTGACACTTTCAACTACCAGCTTGACCGCGCATCACTCTTTTCTACCTCAAAACGACCAGTTACACATGTCTGCATGAATTCTGCACGCACGTTTTTCACTACAAGCTGCACACAAACACGTGCGCACATCCATGATTTACTCCAAACCTAACTTAACCTTCGGCGCTTTTTAACTTTCAACCCCTTCAGTGGAAACATTGGGAGAAGTTTGCCAATGTGGTATTATAATATTATTTTATGCCACGTTAGACCCCTAATTGAAGATTGTGAATTATTATGTAGTTTTAGTTTGCATTATTCTCCTGAATTAGAAGAAGCTGATAACTATTGCATTTGTTAAACTGATTTGCATTACATTAGACTGCTGATTTATTGTGAATGAATGATATTGTTTCATGATGCATTATACTGCTGAGTTATAAGAAATACTGTTCGCAGAAAGTCATCGCCTTATTTGTCTGATTAGAAGAGAACAGAACATGCTGGAGTTTTCTGCCCCATCTCAGCAGGAGCAGATAAACAGGGAGCCAAGGTCGTAGCTTAGGCGCCGTGTGAGAGAAAGCATGTGAATGTTTAGGCTTTTATGATAAGGTGGGGGCCACTAGAGGCTATAAGAGTTTGATCAATGCTCCACCATTTTGAGATCTGATGCTGTCTACGTACGGTGTCCATCTCCCACGCGTGTGATCATTAAAATCATCGTTTGACTCAACCCGGTCGGACCAGTGTTGTTATTGTGGTTTTTCCTCTTGTATCCATCCCCAATATTTGAATCCGTAACACCATCAAACTCGTCGTTGGAGGGGAGAGGGAGGGGAAACAGGAGGACAAAGGATGGCGGGAACAACTGAGCTGTAGTGCTTTTTTTTTTTCAACTGTGCAATATTTGCAATATTGTTTTATATTCGACCTTTTTTGTGGGGCAAATAATATTGACACCAGTCATTTTGTGTTTTTCTGAAATTATTCTGTTATTGTGTACAAAATATTAAAAAAATTCAGCTATATATGTTGATGCATGCTTTTATTACCAGTCGCATTGATTGCTGTAACGCCCTGCTCTCTGGTCTCCCCAAAAAGAATATATCACCCTTACAACTTTTACAAAACTGCAGCTCGTGTGCTGACGAAGACCAGAGGGTGGGCCCACAGTACACCGGTTTTAGAATCGCTGCATTGGCTCCCCGTGTATTTCAGGATCGATTTTAAAGTTCTTTTATTGGTTTTTAAATGTCTTAATGGTCTGCTTCTCTCAATGACTATCGCCCTGTAGCCCTCACCTCAGTAGTGATGAAGTGCTTTGAACGCCTGGTCAGAGACTTCATCATTTCTTCACTACCAGACACACTGGACCCGCTACAGTTCGCTTACCGTCCAAATCGTTCCACAGACGATGCCATCTCTCATCTCCTCCACACATCACTCACTCACTTGGACATTAGAAGGGGGAATTATGTTAAAATGCTCTTCATAGACTACAGCTCTGCATTTAATACCATAATTCCCTCCACACTCACCACCAAGCTGGAGCATCTGGGACTCAGCTCATCTATGTGTCAGTGGATCTCCAACTTCCTAACTGGCACACCACAGGCAGTAAGGATGGGCGGACATGTCTCAGCCTCCACCACTCTCAGCACTGGAGCCCCCCAGGGGTGTGTTCTGAGCCCCCTGCTGTACTCTCTGTACACATATGACTGCGTGGCCACTACCAGCTCCACCACCATCATCAAGTTTGCTGACGACACCGTCGTGGTGGGCCTGATCTCTGATAACAACGAGACGGCCTACCTGAAGGAGATTAGGAATCTGGAGAACTGGTGCCAGAGGAACAACCTCCTTCTAAACGTCAGTAAGACAAAGGAGCTGATAGTGGACTTCAGCACTAAGCAGGAGAGGAACTACCAGACCCCTGTCATCAACGAGTGCCCAGTGGAGAGAGTGGACAGCTTCAAATACCTCGGAGTTCACATCACGCTGGACCTGTCATGGTCCTGTCACATCAACACCATGGTGAAAAAGGCCCGTCAGCGTCTCTACCACCTCAGACGCTTGAGAGACTTCCAACTGCCCTCCAAGGTGCTCAGGAACTTTTACTCGTGCACCATAGAGAGCATCCTGACGGGAAACATCTTAACCTGGTTCGGGAACAGCACCATGCAGGACAGACGAGCTCTACAGAGGGTTGTGCGGTCAGCTGAGCGCACCATCCGCTCCGAGCTCCCTGACCTGCACTCAATCTACAGCAGGCGGTGCTGGACCAAGGCCAGGAAGATCGTGAAGGACCTCAGCCATCCCAACAACAGACTGTTCACTCTGCTGAGGTCAGGAAAGCGATTCCGCTCCCTGAAGACCAACACAGAGAGACTGAGGAGGAGCTTCTTCCCGCAGGCGATACGGTCTCTCAATCACACCACCACACAGTACTGACCCACACATATGGTTCTTACACACACTGGACTTTCTGGACATTGTTTTCACTTCATCACTTAAATCACTTTAAGCATATTTGCACTGCACAAGACATAATGTGGATTGCACAACACTGGTCACTATATTCTTCATTTCCAGTTAATACTTGTACAGCTGCTGTTATTGTGTATATATTTATTTATTTATATTTCTTCATACATTCTTATATAGTTCTATATTGTGTATTTTGTTGTACAGTTATTTTATTTTCAACTTTAATTTATATATTTTATCTTATTCTCCCAGTTAAATTTACCCTTCATTCTAATTTGTGTTGTACAGTTATTTCATTTTTAACCTTAATTTATATCTTATTCCCTCCTAGTTAAATTTTTAATTTTTCCTATTTATTTCCTATTTATTTCCTTTTTTTTTTTTCTTTAGGTCACGAGCAGTTGTCCAAGCATTTCACTGCATATCGTACTGTGTATGACTGTGTACGACTGTATACGTGACAAATAAAATTTGAATTTGAATTTGATTTGGGCCGTCTTATCTCTCAGATCTGCTTTTACCATATGAACCCTCGCGGACCTTGAGGTCCTCTGGTACTGGCCTTTTGACTGTTCCCAAAGACAGCACACATACTCACGGAGAGGCAGCTTTTCAGTGGTATGGTCCTCATCTGTGGAACAGCCTGCCGGAGGAGCTCAGGGCCGCAGAGAACGTACATGTTTTTAAGAACAGGCTCAAGACCACCTTTTTAATTTATCTTTCACCTAACGTTTATTTATTTTATGCTTATTTATTCTATCCTGTTATTCTATTTATTAATTTAGGTTTTACCTAATATTTATTGATTTTATTCTTACTCATTTTTTATCTTCTTACTATTTCTATTGTATCCCGTTCTTATTTACTTTATCTTTTTACCCTGTATATATCCTATTGTGACATATCTCCAGTGTTTCCTCGGAGGGGGCTCTCTGCACCGGGGCTGTGATCGACCGTGGCTGCTGGGGCTCTGGGGGTCCTCTCAGCCTGGCTGGGGGGGGGATATGGGTGCATTCATGATTGTTTATGTTAATGAGAGTGTGGGGGGTTAGTTGGAGGGCGGGGTGGGGTGCTTTTAACCATGTAAAGCACTTTGTGCTACTTTTTTTGTATGAAAAGTGCTTTATAAATAAAGATTGATTGATTGATTAATTTCCCAGCTTTGGTCATTATATACAGTATTTTGGAGACAGAGAGTTACAGACTCTCTCCCAGACCACGGACTCATAATACAAGTCAGAGCTTTATAAAAAAAAAAAAGTTGTGTTTTCTAAATTGGAGTTCAAGTTATTTGTACTTCCAATAGTGTTAACATACTACACAGGTCATGAACAAGATTTCTTTTACATTTTCATTGTAAATGGGCTGAAGCAGTTCATTAAAAGTAGTCTAACATAAATGTAAACGCTGTAATTTGATTATTTTAATAAACCATGAAACTTGGATGGATTCGATGCCGGTGTGACCACAGTGCACACGTCTGCTGTCGCTCACAGTGGTCCAAGGAACCGCTCAGGGAGTTTGTGTGTTCGCTCAGACACCTGAAAAATTAGAGGGAACATTGGGCCTATGACATTCAATACCCAGTTATTAAAATGTTAAGTGTAAATCATCCCCAGCCCACAATAGCAGCTGAATTTACTACGATTTCAGATCTTTTTACACGTCAATAAGAAACCACCGATGTGTAAAACAGGCTGACAACAGAATGACGTAAACCACACTGCTGCAACTGTGCAGCTCTCAGGTTTTATCTATTGTTTCTCTGTGTGGCCAGCAGGGGGAGGTGTTTTTTTTTTTTTTTTAATATTAATGAAAACATTTTTCATGAAAGTTGCAAATTTGTTATCTGTTTTTATGACATTTTTCACTGTGGATTACAACAACATCAACATTAGAAAATGAAATACATTTATAGTAGGTGATCATTAATCACTATTATTGGCACTATTAAAGGGCCCCAAAAATCAAACTTTGCTTAGGGCACCACGGAGGGCCAACCCTTTTTACACTTCAACGATTGTACACAAAATACAATCATCCATCCTTCTATCTATTTATTTTTGTCCACTTATATAATTCAGCATCACAGGGAAGCTGGATCCCAGTTGTTTTTCACAGAGGGCCAAGCAGTGGAGGGAGCTGCCGACCTCCCAGCAATACATGTAAAAGCTTTATTTTATGCTGACTCTGGTCATCTTTATCTATCATAAAAATTTGCTTCACGATCTGAAACACGTAAGTGTGGCAAATATGCAAATAGCTAAGAAATCAGGATGGGGTAAATCGTTTCTCACTGCACTTCTGTTAGGCGACTGAATAAAAACACAAAGTCAGCAGTCTGGCTATGAATGTCTTTAATGTTTCCAAGATCAGAATCACATCAGGGTGTACAACCTCACCCCTGGCGCCGTTGCCCACCTCTCAATTTTAAATACACGTAGACATTGAGGGCTACCAGGAGGGGCTATGCGCTTACCTGCTGCTGAGTAATTGCATATGAGAGCATGAGGGTGGGAATGGATGTTTGTATCTGTGTGTGCCTGTTTGTCTGTGTCCATATGTCAGGTCGGGTATCAGACGCCACCTCTCTGGGGACATCTCAGGCCCTCCAAGGTATGGAGGCCTATCTCCCCCCACCACTCCCCCTGCCAGTGGCAGACGCCTTCAGACATCGGTGCATTGGTGGTTCTTTGTGTCTGGGGATGGGCGTCCAGGTACTGCTCCAGGGCCTGGAGCCTGGGGCTCGCTCGGGCTCCTTCAGGGTGCGGTGCCTTTGGCCTCTCAACCTGGGGCTCGGTCACTCTGGCACAGCTGGCTGCTGGCGGAGCTCACGGGCACGTCACGTTTAAATCATGCTTTTTATCCATTTTGTTTTTTAATGTTCTGTAAAGAACTTGGGATCACCTTGTTGTTGAATTGTGCGATATAAATAAACTTGCCTTGCATTTTGGCTGCTACCTCAAAGCACACTGTGCGCTGTCGATCTTACGTGCTGCACAATAATATTCAATATTTAGCATTTACAGTTATATTCACATAGATCATCGCGATGCTGTTGTTTATTATATTGCTCTCTTTTGTTTGCTTGTTTTCTCTTTTTTCTTTCTCAACAGGTGATCCAGGTGATTGATAGATGGATTTTTTGTCTGTTTGTTTTGTTGGCTTGGACAACTTCCTACCAGACCCGTGGAAGTGGAAGCTTCAGTGAAGAAAGATTCCTGCTCCCAGCCGTTCATTGGCTCGGCATTTTAAACCCCTAAAGGGTCACCTGGCCTGTAACTAAACAGGGCCAATAAAAAAAAAATCACAAGAATAATACAAAAATTTCAGCCAGTTTAACTTAATACATTAACTTATTCTTGTGTACACAGTAATTCATAAATAAATAATGTATCAATAAAGATTGATCTAAACAGTTTAACTGCTATGTGCAGATAAAGGTTGCATAGCTTTAAAACATTTGCTATCCAGCAAATATCAGTCAAACTCAACACAAAAGGAAACACAACAATCGTTCAAATTGTTTGGACCGGTGATCCAAATCAACTGGCGTTGGTCAAACAGATGTGTGGTAGACTTACTTTGAAGGAGCTGCTACCGACAAACCAGCAAATAAACACCAAATATTTCATCTGTGACATTTGTGAGGTTTCCTCAAACACACTCCGTCAGTCTTGTTGCTGTTGAACGACAAACTATTTAAAAATGTCGCGGGTTTACCTGGTCATATTCTCATTCACGGGGCGCTCGCCAAAACAAAAGCAAACCATTAACACCACGCCGATGCTGTTCACAGGACAGCAAGAGTAACGATCAGGAGCATCTGGTCTTCGTTATCGTTCCCCTCGTGCGTGTTATTACTGCGATTTCAGCGTTTTCGCTTCACAACTAAAGTGTGCAGTTTACTTTGTGTGCACTCAAATGGAGTCAAGTCAATTAGCGCCACCTGTGGTCAAGTGCCATAGCCTACAGCCAGATGAACTTGTGACACACATCTGAGCCAGGTTTCAATTCCTGTTTCATGCACAATACATTTGTAACTTTTAATTTTTTCTGTTTTTGTGTCTTGCAAATAAACCTTTAAACTGATTTGAAATGATGTTATGTATTTATTTTTGGCCCTGAGAGGCCAAACGGACTGCAACTTAAGAAAACACCAGCAATTTAAAAAAAAAACGCTGCAAAAGCACAAAAAACACAACTGAAATAGGAAAAAAGAAAACACAAATACAAAAAACGAAAACACAAATAGGAAAAAAGAAAACGGAAGTGTTTCTGGGGAGACAATAGTAATCAGTAATAAACAGAGCCAGTGTGACTAAGTGGAGCTTGTGAGAGTGAGTGGATTGAAGAAAGTGAGGGACTCAGATGTGTCAGTTGGTTTGTCTTTGTTTGTGAGTGTGGAGGAGAGATTGGGTTGGTTTTAAAGCTAAGTTAAGAATATTCTGAGTTTCAATTCAATTTTATTTATATAGCACCAAATCACAACAACAGTCGCCTCAAGGCGCTTTATATTGTACAGTTTAACTTGCATATGATCTTCAGTTTGCAGCTGGACTATCACATAGCAGCTGGAGCAGTCTCACATGGAGGCCAGTCCACTGCTGCCACCTGTGGCCAAGTGCCATAGCCTACTACTAGATGAACTTGTGACACACATCTGCAGTAGAGGCTGAGTGGCTGCTCTCACACCTGGAGCATCCAAATCGACCCACAAACACGCTGAAAGATGCAATGCCATCAATGTGGATTGTCAAGACTGAGAGACCTCTTCCCTCTGACCCCTCCCCAAACCCTCAAACCCTCCTACCCACCTCGACATACAAACTCTGTGTGGCTTCACGTGTTCTGTTGATGTTTACATGATCGAAATAACTTGAACACAAACACAAACAAACAAAGAGGAAGACCGCACCGGAAGGAAACAACTACAAGTCCCAGCATCCTCTGTGTTTAGGGAGCAGCAGTGAAAGTGAAAGCAGGAGGAGGAAGGTGGAGCTGAGGCAGGTGAGTGTTAACATGAATATGTTTCTTCTTATGACATAAAATAATTCCACGCTGTTCGTGTCTGTGGGTGAAATGTGAGGCCGGTCGGCTCCTCTGAGCGCTGGTTTCCTGTAAGTAGAGAGGAAGTGAGTTTAGCTGAGCCTCCGTTTAGTGTGAGAGAGCAGGAGGAGAGTGAGAGCTGTGCTGAGGCAGGGTGAGTGTTAACACCGCTCTGACATTACTGTGTCTCTGTGGCGGGAACAACAGGCTCCGTCAGTGGAGGCAAAAATAATCAGACTTTGGTTTTTCAAAGGAAACAACTTTATGTCGGAAGTTCCCGCACGCTCATTGGATAACGATGTGTCAATCTCGAGCTATTAGCCAATGAGCGTGCGGATTCACAGAAAGACCCGCCTTTATCACGGGACTTTAAAAACTACAATGGCGACAGAAACTCCGTGAGTGGAGTTCAGGGTGACGTTATGAACCTGTGACGTTTGAGCCACCTCCTGTTGATCGTGAAACTGATGGTTTCTGGTGTTTGGGTCTGTTTTTCTGTATTTATGCAGATAAAGTGTAAACTCAGATGAATTATACCATCAAATGTTAAAGGAAAATATCAGGATGAGTGTCTGTGAGCTGAGAAGGACATGAAGCGAGCAGTTTATCCCAGAGCTGAAGCTGCTCTGTGTGCAGAGATGAGCTCAGATTCCTGCTGTGATTGATCAACAGTCACAGAAATGTAGACTTGTAGTTATTACTGCAGTATGGTCACAGCAGATACTGATAAACATGTATTATGAGGATGGATGATCAAGTTTCTCACTCTCTCCTTTAAATCTCAGTTTTTTTCTTCTTCACAGTTTATCTGTTAATTTATTAATGAATAACACTGAAAGAGTTTCTGTTATATTTCCCCTTGAACATCAGCTTATTAGGGCGGCATTAGGAAATAGCCCCCCTCCAAAGAATGAATAAATGAATGATGATAATAATAAAATGATTCAAAAGCAGAGCTCAGAGTGGTAGAATGGTCAAACATGGATCCACGGGTGGTTCAACTGCATTTGGTGACGTGACCAAAGCAAATCTTTCAAATAATCCCACCATCAACGGGATGTTGTCTCCTTTACTACGGTTACTTTACTTGGTCACCGTGTGAATTTCTTTGAAATGAACCAAATTCTTTTATTTGTTGGTTGTTGCATATTTAACCTCTACAGTCAGGAAAGGAGGAGATGAGGCCTCAACAATGTTGGGTTGTAGCTGTGCTTCAGGTTAGAGTGAGTGTCCATGGAATAAATGTAAGTCAGTGAACTGGAAACATGACTGTGTTCAAACTTTGTTTCCTTTTTATAATGAGTCTAATCAAAGGTGGACAGAAGTATCTCCACTGTGACTTTTCTGTGTCACCATCAGAGCTTCTGCACAGTGTTTCTGGGGCAGATAACATTGCAGCATTATGGAGACATTATGGAGACAAAAAGAAAAGCGTCTGGACTTCTTTAAGTTAAACTTAAAGGAATCCAGACGCTTTTCTTGGACTGTTGGTTTCAGTGTTTAGTCTCATTCACACACTCCCTCAGACTCTTCACACACACTGATTTGCTGACATAAACACACTCCTGTGTGCTTTCTTGGCTTCACACACACACTGAAGACCATCTATAGACTGTGAGCTCCGTCTTCTTTGTCTTTGGAGCCGAACTCTGACAAAGTTAGGAACAAAACTTTCTCCAGCGTGTGAACTTTCCTCCTAGACTCAGTCTGAGCAGTCAGACCACATATTTCTAAAGCAGCACATGAAGGTGTGGCTCACACACACACAGGTGAAGGAAACAGCTGCAGTATTAAAAACTGCTTCACTGTCTACAAATATATGAACTGAATGTTTCTTTCAGGCTGTAAAAACCTTATTTATCCTCCATTACAGTCCTGCATTCAGAGCATTACTTCTGTTATATTAGTACATGTATTTTATTCTGATGAACACATGAAACTCTGAGCTGGATTGAATCCATTGAATCAGAGTCCAGGACTCAGACTAAACACACTGAATGTGTCCTGAGCTCGGCCGCTGTTCCACAGTAACTGCTGTCAGAGTCACTGTTACTGAGTTAGCTTAGCTAGCAGAGCAGCTAGCTGTTAGAGTATGAACTCTGTAAGCAGTCAGCTCGGTCCTGGACATGGTTACTGACATAAAGCTGCTCTCTGCAGCCATGTTTGACCTGCTGCTTTGTAGGACTACAGTAATGGAGGATTTGGAGGCTGAACTGGGCTCTGTGACACTTTTTGTAGTGAACTGATGAAAGCTGCGTCTCAGATGGATGTTAGTCCAACACATCAGACACGACCTCTGCAGCTCTCAGTTGATGTGCACATGAATGATTTGTGTTTCCTCTGCAGGTGAAGGTAGAAAGTGTGTGTGAGCTGATGTGAACTGAGCAGCATGGATCAGTGTGAGGACAGAGAGGAGGGAGTCCCTCCCTCTAAAAGCACTCTGTGTGGGGAACATGAGAGCCAGACCAAAGCTCAGAGGTGAGATGACCATCTCTAACTGTCCATGACTCTTCTCCATGTCACAGCTCAGCACTCACATCACTGCTCCATCATTATTCACACTCATACCTCTGTGTGTGTTGTTTTAAAGCCCAGAGCTGTGGGGCGTACCAGGCTCAGCTGAACATAACCCTGAAACTAATCCAGAGCCTGGACCTGAACCCAGCTGTGTTTCCTTAAAGAGCAACATGTCGAAGGATGTTGGTGTAAACTTTAACAAAAGACTGTTATGTGACAAAGAGTAAGTACATTATTTTTATGAGATTGTTCATCATGTCTTTAATTTAATATTTCCAGTTTTTCCTTCCTGTCTCATGAAGCTGTGACATTTATTGTTTTTCTTTTAGGATCAATAAGAGGCCAGAATCTCCTGGACCTGAACCCAGCTGTGTTTCCTTAAAGAGCAACGTGTCGAAGGATGCTGTTATAAACTTTAAAGGCTGTTCTTCTGCTGCTGAGAGGTAATGTGTGTCTAGATGTTGTTCCTGACTCTGTATTTTTGAATAAATCCTCATGTTTAATATCAGCTCAGCTCTTTTTCACACACATTTCTATGTTGGTATGTGAAGCGGTGTGTGTTGGAGTGTTTCCACAAACACAGCAGTCAGAGTGGAAAGAGTGGATGTTGTAGGAGGTGTTTGTGTAGTGAAGAGGCTGAGTGTCTGTAGGACTCCAGCTGCTCCAGCAGGTGTCTCCTTTGTGCTTTGCTTCAAACACAGTGTAGGGAGGAGCTTCCACTCAGATCTTTCAGGTGTTGCTGGATGGAGGAGGACAAATAGTTTTTCCCTTCAGTGACACTTCAGCAGCTCAATGTTCTGGGAGATGTTTGTCTTTATGAATGTTTATGGATTCTTGTTCTTACTTTGGTTAAACTGAGCAATACATTTTCCATCTAACATTTAAAGTAAATTTCCAGGTGAATAAAAGATCTGCAGCTGCAGCCTCTGTGATGTTTCACAGTCTGAAAGTAACAAATTCAACCAGAGTTCAAACAAAGGCTTAATATACGTGTGTGTTTGATATAATGCCAACAAGTACAAACAGGTGTTCTTACAGGTCTTAATCACAGAGGTCTGATAAGTCTGGTGACTTTCACACTCAGCAGTTTTGCTGCCTTTTATTTTATATTGGCCTTTTTAAAGCCCTTCAAAGTCTCCCACATTCATACAGAGCTTTTAACACCAAACTCCTTTACAGTCCTTCTCCTCTCACACACGATCACACGACTGATTTGTCTGCAGCAGCTGTGTTACTGCTAGTATTTTATTATGTGTGTAATCTCCTCATATTGTTCCTGTGGTTTAGTTTGACGTCCTTCTGCAAACTCAGCTGCTCTGTTGCTGATACACGTCTCCATGAATATGATTGATCAGATGCTGCCAACACCATGTGTTTCATGTGAGCGCTCAGCTGAAACCCTGGGTTGACTTATCGAGTTAATAACAAGCTTCACGTGACTGTGAATGCTAAAGTGAATCCAGATAAAGGAAAGAGACCCTGCTAATGTTGGACTCACTTCTTAGTGTAGATCCCAGGAGGAAGTTCAACATAGCCATTCTTTGTGCTAGCTCGACCAAACCTGAGAGCACAGTGCAGGATAATGATCATCATCTGTCTCTGTCAAGGACATTTAAAATCCACAAATAACAAACATAATTATATTTGATCATTAAAAATGATGATTAAACAAAGTGTCAAACATACTTAAGTAGAAGGACTGATGTTTGTGTTAAAATACCCTCTTAAAGCTGAAATACTGATTCAACTTTCTCCAAAAGTTGATTCTGTTCATCTGGACGTAGCATTTTGTGGGAGAAACGTTTCGTCATCATCCAGGTGACTCCTTCAGTCTCAGCTGACTGCAGGTTTCCAATCTTATAAACAGGACATTTGAATAATAACTGAAACCAGCCCACTGAAGGAACAATGGGCTGTGAGGTCAGTTCCTTAATCTTAATTATGCAATTCTCATGACCATTGATCAACAACCACTGATCAATGGTCATGAGTACCATTCACAGAGAGTTGGGGAATGGCTGCAATCACAGCATGTAAGATGGTGACAGATGTACCCTTAGGCCCCTCCTCCATTCAGAGATGGTCTTTCCCTTTTCACGTAAATGGCCTCCTTGACTCCGCCCTCAAACCAGCGTTCCTCCCTGTCCAGGATTTTACATCCTCATCATTGAAAGAGTGTCCACTGGCCTGCAGGTGTAAATAGACTGCAGAGTCCTGGCCTGACGAGGTGGCTCTGCTGTGTTGTAGCCAAAGGTTGTTTGGTTTCCCCGATATATAAATCCTGGCAATCCTCCTGCACTTAGCAGCGTACACTATGTTACTCTGTTACTCTGATCCTTGGGGTGGACCAGTTTTTGGCGCAGCGTGTTTTGGGGTTTAAAAGCCACAGAGACCCGGTGTTTAGAAAAAATCTGTCTCAACTGCTCCGATACTCCTGACACATATGGGATCACTACAGGTTTTTGCTTAAGCAGCGGCTGGTAAATGTGGTTATCCCAGCTTTGACAAAAGTCCAGCTGGGATAACCACATTTACTCTACGTCCAGATGAACAGAATCAACTTTTGGAGATTTACTTTCCTGGATGATTAAGAATGCATCAAGACGTTCCTCCTAAAGTGTTATTCAGTGTTGTGACAGTCAGCTGCTTCAGCTGCTGCTGGGATGGGCTGTGGCAAAGAGAACAGAGAAAATCCAAATCAGAGTTTTTCTCTGAATTAAAAGCAAGGAAACAACAATATATTCTACATGGTGAAACTGATGGTTTCTGGTGTTTGGGTCTGTTTTTCTGTATTTATGCAGATAAAGTGTAAACTCAGATGAATTATACCATCAAATGTTAAAGGAAAATATCAGGATGAGTGTCTGTGAGCTGAGAAGGACGTGAAGCGAGCAGTTTATCCCAGAGCTGAAGCTGCTCTGTGTGCAGAGATGAGCTCAGATTCCTGCTGTGATTGATCAACAGTCACAGAAATGTAGACTTGTAGTTATTACTGCAGTATGGTCACAGCAGATACTGATAAACATGTATTATGAGGATGGATGATCAAGTTTCTCACTCTCTCCTTTAAATCTCAGTTTTTTCTTCTTCACAGTTTATCTGTTAATTTATTAATGAATAACACTGAAAGAGTTTCTGTTATATTTCCCCTTGAACATCAGCTTATTAGGGCGGCATTAGGAAATAGCCCCCCTCCAAAGAATGAATAAATGAATGATGATAATAATAAAATGATTAAAAAGCAGAGCTCAGAGTGGTAGAATGGTCAAACATGGATCCACGGGTGGTTCAACTGCATTTGGTGACGTGACCAAAGCAAATCTTTCAAATAATCCCACCATCAACGGGATGTTGTCTCCTTTACTACGGTTACTTTACTTGGTCACCGTGTGAATTTCTTTGAAATGAACCAAATTCTTTTATTTGTCGGTTGTTGCATATTTAACCTCTACAGTCAGGAAAGGAGGAGATGAGGCCTCAACAATGTTGGGTTGTAGCTGTGCTTCAGGTTAGAGTGAGTGTCCATGGAATAAATGTAAGTCAGTGAACTGGAAACATGACTGTGTTCAAACTTTGTTTTCCTTTTTATAATGAGTCTAATCAAAGGTGGACAGAAGTATCTCCACTGTGACTTTTCTGTGTCACCATCAGAGCTTCTGCACAGTGTGGAGAAAGATCCAGAAGCAGAGCTGGACTGCAGACAGCCAGTCAGAGCAGCTGTGTACAAAGTAAGACTGAACATCTGTCTGCTGATGGACTCATTTCTGAAAACTGGACTTCTTGTGTTGTTCAGACATTGAAGAGTTTTCTTTCTCTTTAGTCTCATTGTTTTTCTTTCTTTCAGCAGATGTTGGTCTGCAGGAGGTTTTAGATGAACATAAGATCAGTCTGAGGAGGAGATGTGAACGTGTGACTGAAGGAAGTGATGAAACAGGAAGTAGAATCCTCCTCAACACCATCTACACTGAGCTCTACATCACAGAGGGACAGAGTGAAGAGGTTCATACCCAACATGAGGTGAGGCAGCTGGAGACAGCTTCCAAGATGGACGCCCTCCATGACGCTCCAATCAGGTGCCAGGACATCTTTAAAGCCTTACCTGACCAACAGAGACCCATCAGAGTGGTTCTGACCAACGGCGTGGCTGGTGTTGGAAAAACCTTCTCAGTGCAGAAGTTCACTCTGGACTGGGCAGAGGGCTTGGAGAACCAACATGTCAGTGTCGTGGTTCTGCTTTCATTCAGGGAGCTGAACCTGATCAGAGGTGAGCAGTACAGTCTTCTGGAGCTGCTCCATGTTTTCCATCCAACATTACAGAAGGTCACAGCAGAGAAGCTGGCTGTCTCTCAGCTTTTGTTCATCTTTGACGGCCTGGATGAAAGCAGACTTTCATTGGATTTCACCAACAGGAAGCTGCTGTCTGATGTCACACAGAAGTCATCAGTCAGCCAGCTGCTGACAAACCTCATCCAGGGGAATCTGCTTCCCTCGGCTCTCGTCTGGATAACTTCCCGACCCGCAGCAGCCAATCAGATCCCTCCTACATGTGTTGACAGGCTAACAGAAGTACGAGGCTTCACTGACGCCCAGAAGGAGGAGTACTTCAGGAGGAGATTCAGTGATGAAGAGCTGTCCAGCAGAATCATCTCCCACATGAAGACATCCAGGAGCCTCCACATCATGTGTAGTATCCCAGTCTTCTGCTGGATCACTGCTACAGTTCTGGAGCACATGTTGACTACAGAGCAGAGAGGAGAGCTGCCCAAGACCCTGACTGACATGTACTCACACTTCCTGCTGGTTCAGACAAAGAGGAAGAAGAACAAGTACCATGAGGGACATGAGACGAGTCCACAGGAGCTGACGGAGGCTGACAGGGAAGTTCTTCTGAAGCTGGGGAGGCTGGCGTTTGAACATCTGGAGAAAGGAAACATCATGTTCTACCAAGAAGACCTGGAGCAGTGTGGTCTGGATGTGACAGAGGCCTCGGTGTACTCAGGAGTTTGTACAGAGATCTTCAAAAGAGAGTGTGTGATCTTCCAGAAACCAGTCTACTGCTTTGTTCATCTGAGCATTCAGGAGTTTCTGGCTGCTGTCTACATGTTCCACTGTCACACCAACAGGAAGACAAAGGTGCTGAAGATGTTTCTAAAATCAGAATCTTTCACCAAGATGATTTTCAGTTTTTTTGATAACAAAGATCTCCAATCACTTGATGTATTTCTGAGCAGAGCCATGGAGAAATCCCTCCAGAGTAAAAATGGCCACCTGGACCTGTTTGTTCGCTTCCTTCATGGCCTCTGTCTGGAGTCCAACCAGAGACTCTTAGTAGGTCTGCTGGGTCAGACAGAGATCAGTCCAGGAACCATCCAGAGAGTCATCAACAACCTGAAGTGGATGAACAGTGATGAAATCTCTCCTGACAGAAGCATCAACATCTTCCACTGTCTGATGGAGATGAACGACCTCTCATTATTTCAGGAGATCCAAGAGTTCCTGAAGTCAGAGAACAGATCAGAGAAGAAACTCTCTGAGATCCAGTGCTCAGCTCTGGCCTTCATGCTGCAGATGTCAGAGGAGGTTCTGGATGAGTTGGACCTGCTGAAGTACAACACATCAGAGTGGGGACGACAGAGACTGATTCCAGCTGTGAGGACCTGCAGAAAGGCTAGGTGAGTCCAGATGTGATCATTAACATCATTGATCAGTGTAGGTTAGTAGTTTAATTTTGAAAATAAAATCAGATTGTAACCACAAAGTGTTTGTGTCCGTACGCTGCAACCTTCCACACCATTCCTTTATTGTACAGACTCAGCAGCAGCTCCATGGATCCCAAATCCAAGAGTGGAGAACAGATTTGAAGTGTGTCACATCCATGCAGTCACAGCTGTTTCCACCATGTTTCCACTGATATTAATCCTGTTCAATGACACGTTTCATATCAGTGAATATGTTCTTTAGGACGTCCACTGACATGTTTAAGTGTCCTGCTGGAAATCACTCAAATCATCCATGAAATCCATGAAAAATCCTTTTAGTGTTTCTAACTTCAGCATCTGTCCTCTCTCTCTCTCCATCCTCCTCACTGCTTCTTTCACTGATAATCACACAAACATCGTATTCAGCTACAAAATAACACAATAATATCATCTGATGATCATTATTATAAGAGCAGGATCCATATTTGATATCAGAGTAACACACTGCTTGGTTATGTGCAGTCATCATCAGTGACTGTGGGTCAAACAGAAGCTCTCTGATTGGTTGCTGACCTTGGTCACCTGTCCACTCTCACCTGTTTGTGTTTGCTCTCTCTTTGCTGTCTCCATCCTCTCTCTCCTTTCTCTCCCTCTCTGTCTTTGTACGTCACTCAGGTCCAATGGAAACAGTGACATTTACAAACCAATCAAAGACAAACTGATCCATGTCAGGTTATAACAATATTCAAAGTGAATACAGGCTGCTGCTGGACACAGACAGGTAACATCATTTTGACTTGCTGTCACCTGGATCTGGACTCATAAACACTGAAGCCCTGAACAGGAATACAAATCATTTTCTGCCAACTAGCGACACACCAGCAGATAATGGCTCAGAAAGCTCAAATGAGCCAATCATTTCTGTGTTTAGTTCCCCTGAAATCAGATCTGATATCAGCAGCTCTGAGTTCATTCATCATTATTGTCCAGTGATGAGATTTCTGCTCCGTTTGGTAACAGTCAGCAGGTTTTTCCTGCGTGTGGACGTGAACAGTCGTACCTGACAGCAGGTAGCAAACAGAGATCATCTTTCCAGCTGGAACTCTTCACTGAGCTGAAGTCATTCAAAATGTTCTGGAGTCAAAACAGGAAACAGTCCAAATGTGTGTCTTCACTCTGACTCTGGATCAGATCTCAGTGACAGACTGTGGACATTATGGAAGCCTAAATGTGACACCATCTTCCTCCTTCATCTGCAGATTAAAGCCAAACAAAGATTCTCATTAAAAGTCTGCAGGTCTGAGAGAGACTCAATCGTTGTGTCATGTCAAACACAGTAAGAGGAGCTGAAGCACAGATGTGAAGAGCAGATTCATCAGATTATGACCTCACTCTGTTTTGTCTTCATATACATTCAGTCTGTGTTTATAATGCAGATTTTCTGCTTTTATAATAACACATTTTATATTTTCTATCATCACAGACTGACTCGGTGTGGACTCTCAGAGTCTCACTGTGAAGTTGTGGCCTCAGCTCTGAAGTCCAACCCCTCCCATCTGACACAGCTGGACATGAGTAGAAATGATGGCCTCCAGGATTCAGCAGTGAAGCTTCTGTGTGCTGGACTGCAGAGTCCAAACTGTCGACTGGAGACTCTGAGGTGAGTTCACTGACTGCGGCTGTTGTTGTTTTTCTATATTTCAGGTCTTTGATTGATGTTTGAAACTTTCTTTAGTTCCTAAATGTTCAGGATGTGTCTGAAGACAAATGTGAAGAAGTTTGAGTGCTTTCAGAAATGTTGTCTTTCCAAACGACTGAACAACAGTTTTTCCTTTTGGCTCCAAACAGAAGTGACAGACTTGAGCAGGGTTCATTTAAAGGCTGACAGAAGTGGAGTGGTGACGGGGAGATGTTTGACAGGACAGTGTTTCAGCCTCCACAGGTTCATGTTGTGCTCCATCAGTCAGTGAAGATGAAGTCAGTGCTGATGAGGCTGTAGAGTGTGTGAGGGATGTGAATGAGGATGATGAAGATCTGATGATAGCAGATAAAAACAGGCTGCAGAGACTTTGAGCCATACAGGGCACACAGTGTGTGTACAGAACAGCTGAAATCATTATGGAGGCCTCACTGGGATATGGAAGCATCACAGTACAGCTTCAGTGAAGCTTTAAAGTCTCTGATATGAGATGAGAAATGAAGCAGCCAGAGCTTTTTCATGAGTGGAAATCCACTGTGACTGTGAGCTGCTGCTACAGCCTCCAGATTAGCCAGCAGCTCATCCTGCTCAACATGGACCTGTGGTCAGAGTGTGTGCTGGATAATCCGGCCCAGGATGAGGCCAAACTGACATGGGATGAAATGTCTGTCACATAATTGAGCTTAGTGTAGTTTCATTTCTGCACAATTTAAAAACAACCAAAACTTTGTTCTGTCTTTTCTATGTTATACTGTAGACTTTCTTTGATACTGTGTCCAAAAGGAGCAGCTTTTACTTTGAAGGGGAGGCGTCTCTGTTTCCTCTTCAGGTTGGATGATGGAAGCAAATTAGTAGCTGTGTCCCAAAACGTCGGCTGCATCCTCCAGAGGCTGCATTTGAAGGCCGATTACGTCACAGCCAGGCGATGAAGGCTGTCCGTATTTGTCGACTCCTTCAAATGTGCCCGACAAATGCGTCCTTCATTTCCCCGAATTTGAAGGATTCGTCGGGTGTGTCCTTCGTGGCCCACCATATCCCAGAATTCATATCCCAGCCAAATTTCAGCTGCCAACAATGGCGGCTGCTACTAAGTTTTCAAATTACTCTTATTAATCTTTCTGGGTCACAAAATAAACTTTTAACATATTTTCAGGCGAGAAAGTAGCTGTGTAAACTTCAAATATCTGCTTGGTTTATCAAGACATCACATATTTGCAAAAGTGTGCCGACGTTTTCGGAGACGTCTGTTCCCCACCCGCTCGCTAGCAAGCCGGGGGGTTCAATGGTCACTCCAGCCGGCGAGAGCAGCGGACGCCCGGCTTCATCGTTTTCAGACCCCGCTCTTTCGCTACTCAGGTGAAACACGATATATAAGTCACTCGGATAACTTAAAAATGTAATTGTTTGCCTTTTTTCTGTGTTTTATTTGTTCCGGAGTAAATCGGTTTGGCTGAGATCAAAGTTCCTCCGGGATTTTCACACAGCTGAATAAACGTTAAACAGGAAACTGATTAAACAGAAGTGTGAGACGGTCAAGAATTTACGCCAGTGTCCTGTTATATTTTAGATAGCAAGGAGCAGACGGCCGAGTTTATTAAACTCCACAAAGACAGCGGTGACGCAAATCTGAAGGCTAGAC
The DNA here is from genome assembly GCF_057382185.1 of Mchenga conophoros. Taxonomy (NCBI): domain Eukaryota; kingdom Metazoa; phylum Chordata; class Actinopteri; order Cichliformes; family Cichlidae; genus Mchenga; species Mchenga conophoros. The sequence continues at coordinate 20,820,163 of NC_140528.1, read as the reverse complement.
CGTCCCATTTCACAGCCTCGCACTTCCAGCCTTTTCGATCTTTGAAGGACCCGGCCCACGTAGACCGTGAATACCGGGTCCTCCGAAGGATGCAGCCGACGTTTTGGGACAAAGCTAGTGTGTGATGTTCTTTCAGTGTTGCACTTTGTAGACGCTCCCTGAGCACTGGTCTCACAGCCAGCTGCACATAGAGACCAGTGTTGTTAGTCCAGGTCAGAAGATGACTTGTTGGAATGAAAATGAGCTTGTAGTTTGTCTGCTTTAATAATGTGACTGGAAAAAGGTGTTGGACTTCAAATATGTCCATTTCTTTCACACTTCACCTTTAAAAGTGAAGCCTTGTGGTTCCTGGAAGGAAAAACACGACTTTTTCAAGTCTTTGTCCTGTTTTTATGAGAAATGTACGACTTTAATGTGAAACATTCAGAGTTTTTTCTCTTGTTGTGTTTGTTTGAAGCTGCTTCCTGTTGGCTTCAGCTGTTTGGAGTTTCCATTTTCTAAACTTCTACATTCTGAACCTTCTTCAGCTCTGAACAGATGATGAAACACTGAATGATTTCAAGCTCACACTTTGTCTAATAAACTTACATCTTTCATTCTTTATACAGATTGTGGGGCTGTGGTTTGTCAGAGATCAGCTGTGATTATCTGGCAGCAGCACTGAAGTCCAACCCCTCCCATCTGAGACAGCTGGACCTGAGCTACAACAACAAGCTGCAGGATTCAGGAGTGAAGCATCTGTGTGGTTTCCTGGAGAGTCTAGGATGTGGACTTGAAACTCTGGGGTCAGTCAGCATGTTTTAGTTGTGCTGAGATGAATATGATGTGAAAGTTGTGCTGACACTAAACTGCAGACATCAGGCTGATATTATACTGATCCACACTGAGGATCTTCATGGTAAAGTCTGTTTTCTTCTTCTCTGGTTTAGTCCATTGACTGCAGCAGAACAATGTTCACATTTCAAACCTTCAAAGAAGAAGAAAAATCCTCCACTGGATAATTCACTGTGAAACTCTCCAACTCTTCATTCCACCTTAAAGTCTGTCTGACACTGAAATCCAAAGCAAAATGTGCGTTTGCTTTACAGACAGCAGTCCAACACAAACATACACACATCATCCAAAACACAGTCCAACATCCAAATCTCCTCCACTGCCAGCATGAATGATGGGAAAGAGAAGGAGGAACACTCTGACATTCAGGGTTAGAATGAGTTTCATGAAGCAGACTGTGAAGATCAAAGCTGCATTAGAAAGCTTACATGAATGAATGAGTGGACAGAAGTGGACAGAGATCATCTGAAGCACTTCAAAGGCTTTAAATCAGCACATTTCTCTTTATTCTTTATCAACTCTGTTAGTTTCTCTCAGTTTTCTGTGGAATGAAGCTAACAGCAGGCTAATAAGATGCTGACCAATAGGTTTCTATTAAAGGTTGTAATTTGTATATGAAAAAGTTCTTTGGCCCAGCAAGGATCAGCTTACAGGTAGAATACAGCTGCTGGATGGGATTAGCATGTCATAGCTATCTACCAAACTGCTAACTGGGGGATTTCAGGCCATCTATGGATCATTTTTGCTAACTGTTTATTCAGCTTAGGCTCACAGGGCTGCAGCCTGTGCCCTAGCTGTCATAGGGCAAAAGGCGTGGTCCACCTGCACAGGTGAGCAGTCCGTCACAGGGCCAACAGAGAGAGACAGAGAAGCACTCTCTCACATCCACACCTACAGCCAATTTAGAAGCACCAATGAACCTAAGCAGCATTTCATTGGACTGTGGGAGAACATCCAACCTCCACAGAAAGGCCAACAAGCTTCAACCTACAACCTTCTTGCTTTAAGGCACTAGTGCGAACCACTTTCCCCCATTTCAGCCCAAATCCTGCATCTTCCTGTTTCTGACTCCAGGCCAGCTCCACTAACACTTTCTCATCAGACACTGCCACCTAGTGGAGGAAGTCTTAGTCCCATTTGAAGCTTCAGATTACAGTTAGTTCCTTTACAAAGAGGTGGAGGTGGTGGGGCCACAGCACCATCATCACTGAGTGCCATAGGACACTTAACCTTTGTTTCCATATGTTGGGAACTTCCTGTTGTTCCAAGGAGGACTGGAAAATGTGTGAAAATCTCCCAGTCAGTTCCTCACAGCACACTTCAATCATTTCCCTCCCACAGCATCAGGACCAGGGCTTTTTCTCTCTTTGGTCCTACTAAGAGATTTCCACACAAACACCTCATCAGTGGGACTCTCAGAGCTACCAGCCCTTTGCTACAATCACAAAGCTCTTCATTGAAATCAATGATATCAAAGCTGGAATCCAATGAGTCCAAGTCTTCTGCTGATTCAGCATCACATTCATCTTTGCTCCTTGTCCTGCATCCCCACCATGGACTTCATTCCTTTCCAAGCCAGCCTTGAGTGTCCTTTATTCAGCTCATCCTCTGCTTTACTTTTACACCTGATTTTAGCTGCTTTATCTCTCTTTCAACAAGTTTCTGTGCCTTAATCTTTTTCTTCTGTCCCTCATAACAAGACAGCTTCTTCTGCCTGAGAACATGTTGGAGTGATTTACTAATCCAGGGCTGCTTATTGGGGAAAATACTTCCTGTTTCCAAAGTAATCCCCATTTTTCCCAGAAAGAAATGTAAGTAGAAATCGATGATCTAAGTGAGAACATGAGCCTTTAAAAAGGCCCAGTGGGTGCAGTCAAAGCAGTCCCTCAGTCCCAGTATAGAGTCTTTGGTCCAGACTGGAACAACTGTGTGCCCAGTTTGAGCTCTCTTCAGTGCTGTGACCTGACAGACCCAGAGGGGCCATCACATCACATTTAGAAGCTCCCCTAATGGAGCCACAACACATGTCCAACACTTAGTCTGTCTTGTTGGACCAACTGGAAGAAATGATTCAAGGACTTAGTCACAGAACAGAGATTCAAATCTCCAAAATCCAACTGGCTGCATCAGGACATCTAGTCTGAAACTCTGCACAGTTTCCTGTTTGAAGCTGCTTCCTGTTGGCTTCAGCTGTTTGGAGTTTCCATTTTCTAAACTTCTACATTCTGAACCTTCTTCAGCTCTGAACAGATGATGAAACACTGAATGATTTCAAGCTCACACTTTGTCTAATAAACTTACATCTTTCATTCTTTATACAGATTGATGAGCTGTGGTTTGTCAGAGATCAGCTGTGATTATCTGGCAGCAGCACTGAAGTCCAACCCCTCCCATCTGAGAGAGCTGGACCTGAGAGGAAACAACCTGAAGGATCCAGATGTGAAGCAGCTGTCTGATCTTCAGCAGAGTCCAGACTACAGACTGAAGACTCTGCTGTAAGTAGAGTGATGGAGTGAGTGGGTGGTGCTGTCAGCAGTATTGTACTAAACACAGTCAGTATGAAACAAAGATCCAGTGTTTCCTGTAAAGCTGCAGCTTCTCAGTGAAGCTGTGAGAGGAGAATGGTGACAGGCTTCAGGATTGGACACAAACACTTCCTGTTTCTGACCTTTATGGTCACCATAGTAACGGCTGACACGCTCTGATCAAACGCTGTCAACAGCCAATCAGCTCTCTGAACAAAGCAGCACGCAGACCAATGACTGCATTCATTTCCAAGTTTAAAGCAGTGAAGAACACAGTCTGTAGGTGAGGAAGAATTTAGTGAGAGCAGATGTTTGGATGGAATTCCTCCAGTTAACAGCTGGAACCGTCCATCTGGATTGTTGGGCTTGTTGTTGGGGTTCCTACAGAGCTCAGAGTGGACACACCAAGGTTCTTCTAATGAATGAAAGTCCAAACTCAAACTAGGAGGGAAAAACATTTTCATCAACTTCAATAAAAATCCAAAGATTAGAAAAAGTGAAGCAACAATGAGTCCTAGTACAGTCCCAGCACTGAAGTCCCTGCTGCTCTTTATACTGGATGTGCTGCATCACTGACTGACAGCTGATGAAGAGTCTCTGGAAACACTCGTTTATCTCCTCTGCTCTTCCTTCTTCTCTCTGCAGGTGGAGCTGATGATGGTAAACAGGACGGTGTGTGTGCTGAGAGAGGAGGAGCTGTGTCCTGATGATCCAGAGAGGTTGAAGCAGCAGCAGCTTGTGTGTAGAGACGCTCTTACTGGGCCATGTTACTGGGAGGTGGAGAGGAGAGCTTCATCCAGCAGTGACTGACAGAGGAATGAGAAGAAGTGCAGATGACTGTCAGTGCTGCAGAGTGAACTGCTCTGAGAACAGCTCCACTGTCAGACACAATGTAGAGTCCAGCATCATCCCTGTATGTCCCTCTGGATCTGACAGAGGATCATCGGTGTATCTGGACTGCTCTGCTGCTGCTCTGTCCTTCTACAGTCTCTGCACAGTCTCTGTCTGACTCTGGCTTCAGTCCCTCCTGGATCAAACTCACCTGGAAAGGCTTTCAAACATCACTCAATAGATTTGAATACAGAATATATTTGATATATACTGTAGATGTACTGTAGAGTTGCAGTTTGTCACTTGTAAATACAGTCTGTGAGCAGCTGTGAGCTGAAAGATCTTTCTAGAAACACGAAATGTTTTCACTCTTCTGTTGCTTTTTCATATATTTCCACAACATTAATATTGATCCCACCTGTCTCACCTGTTTCATGCTTTTATACATAATAACAGGACACGTGTGATCTGAGCGCTGCTGTGGTTGCTGTGCTGCACGTCTTCATTTAGATAACAGAGACATCTAGTGGTTCAGAGGGAGAACTGCAGGAGGTGGAGCTGTGTTTTAGCGTGGAAAACTTTTTATCTTTTAGGCGCAGATACAAATATGACAAGTATGAGTGTGAGATACAAAAGGTCACATCAGTCAGCAGAGGGAACAGTGATCACACAGCAATGTAAGAATAGAAACATAACAGTGAATCTGGACATGTATACAGATGGAAGCAAACAAACAGGATGTAACACTACATTAAAGCCACAAATGGGAAGAAAACAAACACAAAGGAAAATATATTTGATCTCAGGAATCCAAATCAGATGCTTTAGAGCAGGGGTCGGCAACCCTGGGCATGTGTGTCACAGCTGGCAAGCGAAGGGTTAACTGATGGCACGACCATAGCTGGACTGGCCATCGGGCATACCGATGATGATTTTTCGTTTTTCTGGGCCAATGATGTTTTTTTATGATTTCTTTTTTTTTTGTAACGGTATAAACGATGGAAGGTGGTGGATTGGCCGGATGCTGGTCGATGTGTAGAAATAACTCAGTTGTTTGGTGGTGGCTATGGCGGAGCTTCCACAGAGGCAGCAGGTGGATGAGGGAAAGGGGAGGCAGGAGGAGCAGAGACCCGAGGCGGCCGCCGGTCCGAGTGTTGGCCCCCTTGAACTTTCCCACATTTTGTCACATTACAGCACAAACATGAATCAGTTTTATTGGAATTCCACGTGAAAGACCAACACAAAGTGGAACGGAAATCATACATGATTCCAAACATTTTTTACAAATAAATAACTGCAAAGTGGGGTGTGCGTAATTATTCTGTCATGGAAAAACACACTGCCATCAACTGTTTTGTTTTTGTCAAAATCACTGTAATATAATCTCTGTACCTTTATATACATGTGACTTATATTAATGCTGCTGCCCTCTTGTGGCTAAAGTGTAATTATGTTCTTGTTATTAGGGAAAACATTTGAGAGTAACATGAAAAATGAGTCAGCACTTTGGCTTTAGCTTAAGAAATCCTCATTTTTATGTCATCAGTTATAGTTGCATGTATTCATTATCATAATTTAACCTTTAATATTGATGTTTTAAATAGATTTTGAGTAAATTAGCAATTTTATGGTATTTTATGGTTGTATTAAATTAATACATCACTAATGAATTAATTATTTCAGTAATTAATTTAAAAAATGTACATAATCAATTAAAGAAATATATTAGTAATGAATTATCCATTAATTTCATTTAAAATGTTTCATTATTTGTTCATGTACAATTCAAATTAGTTAATTACATATTTAATCAATTATTGGTTTGTTTTCGATTTTAATTATTTTACTGACACATTTAATGAATTATTTAATGATGTATTTATTTAATTCACGTTGCTACTCCTGGCCCTGCATCGCTGTTCATAAATACATTTTATTTGTCAGCTTCACCCATCAAAGTCAGGGGGCGGGGTTAATGCTGATCAAGTCAAAACCATTGCTTTGGTCTGGTGGGCGTTCTTTTAGTGGGCTTTTCTGTCACGGCCTGCGTGGCAGACTATGACGAGGGGAAGGACGACCCAAATGCTGGACTCTTTGATGAGGTCAGTGCGTTTATTTACAGTGATGCTAAATAATCCAAACAACAATAAATCCCCAGTGCGTTCCCGACTCTGACATGTCCTCTTGCCAGTGTTAGTGTTCTTTGTCTCCACTCCTCAGTGTCTGAGCACCCCGTGCTCGCTGCCCTCTCGTCTCCACACTCCTCCTGGGGAATAACAAAGAGGCAGCCGTCAGCAACGCCACAATGCGGCAGACTAACCTTAACTAACTCGCCAAGAGACTAACGTGAAGTTACGCAATGATCCAGCATCGGAGACAGCTCCACCACACTCCTAAGTAGCTCCTCTGACGAGGCTTGATCAGCTGCAGGTGTGAGTAATTCTCCTCCGCAGCAGGGACGTGCAGAGAGGTTTAAAGGGGCGGGTGCTCAAAGTTAAAAAGGGGCACATTGAACCATGCTGAATAACAACAACACACATTCATCAAGAATCTAATATGGGAAGGGCAGGGCTGTGTTGATCTGAGACTGTAGACATTAAAAAGTCCACAGGAGAGATGGTAGCTGATTAAACAAGGGTCATGAGATAATAACAAAATGCAAAGATTGGTGACAGCACTTGGAACCATAAGGCAACGAAAAACTGTGACATAAACTCGGCTCTGCCTGTGAATCACTCTTTGCTTCTCTTCTTCCTTCCTTCCCATCATTTCATATATCACTCTGTAACAGAGTTAATAATACATATGAAAAACATGCACTTACCTGTTCTTAATTATCATTTTAAGTGTGAATTTTATCTTTTTTTTAAAATTGTATTTTATTTTGAAAACCCAGAAACCGGATCTCACCCTAACGTTTAGAAGCTGCTAAGGCTTCCGCTCCTCACAGCGCGCGCTTGCACTGTGAGGGTAAGTCCGGTAATGAAAGGCTCTGGCATTTTTATGGTTTCTGGTGTGAATGTTGTTACATAAGTTATATATGTCGATGTATATAGGTTCATATTGATATTAGAAAGTTTCTGTGTAACTGAAACAAAGGCGGGTTGCTGTTAAATAGTGTTTCTGCCGTATTTATGCTCTTTGGCAGTTAGTCTTTGTCAGCCCCCTAGTGGTTGCTGCGCATAGCAGGAAATGTGTTTGGATTTACCGTTTTTCTGTGCTTTTTGTGATGTTGCTTTACATTGTAGGAGCTACAATTGCCGGTACCACCAGAAGACACCTGTTGAATGTGTTTTATGTCTTCTGCAGGTATGTGAGCTTGTTAACAGCCATTTTGTCTGTAAAGCACAAGCAAGTGAAGATGTAATGCGCTATTGTTAATTTGTCCACTAGAGGGAAATGTTTAGTCGGTGGTATTTATGTTTATCCTGTTATTTTGTTTTATACGATTGTGGAATGTATTTTATTAGTCATAAGATTTCTTTTGTATACAAGCTCAGTATGACAGACTGTAAAATGGGAGAAATTATTATTTTCCACCTTTTCTTTATTAAAAAGTTAATTGTAAGTCTGTTAAGACAGCGCGCGCTTGCACTGTGAGGGAGCTACAATTGCCGGTACCACCAGAAGACACCTGTTGAATGTGTTTTATGTCTTCTGCAGAAGTAAACTGTGAAAAGCCAACCCTTCTGAGCGTCTGTGATTCTTGAAGAGCTGGAAGTGTTACACTGGTGCCGTGACCATTCGGATCTTCAGATCAGCTTGATGCTCATCGCCGTGGCTGCTGTTCTGCTCCCCTGCTGTTCACAAGTTGAATGTGGGTTGTTGTAACCAAGTGAGTTTAGACAAAAGAAAAACCCAAACAAGCGAACCCCCCCCCCCCCCCCCCCCCCAAAAAAAAAACAAACAAAAAGGTGAGGGGTGTGACTGAAATAAGACAAGGGTGAAAGTGTCTGTGTTTTGATATACAACGTGTGGTTATACACTCAAATTATTTGGACATTATTATTATAATTTATTTTTTTTTCCCTCGTTTTGCTACTGTTATACTGTTATTTTTCTTATTTTTATCTCTGGGTTTGTTTGTTTTTCTCTCCCTAACGGAGTGCACATGCAGTTATTATCTTAAGTGTGTGATTTGACGATGGATAAATTTGTCACTCCAGTACTACCTAAGGGTAGAGGTGCCGGACTAGTTCATGCAGTTGACGCCAGTAATGTCACACAGTTTGGTCCTGTGAGCAGTGACACTGGGCTAGGCCAAAGCCCGAGTTTTATTCCCATCGGTAGGGGTGTGGGTGATATGCCCCAGGTTTCCACTCCAATTAGAGACAGTGATACTGTACACAGTTTTACTGACATGGTTGAGCAAATAGGAGCCCAGATTGGTGAATCCATTGTTACTAAACTGTTGTCAGCTGGCGTTGTGAACCTGATTGGTGACTCTAAGACTCAAACTGAGCAATGTAACAGTACCGCTCGAGATGTACCACATGTAACTGTCCATGTTAAGCCCAATAGGGAGCTTCAAATTTTTAGGGGTGATGGCACAGACAGATGTTCTGTTCAGGACTGGATTGACATGGCAACAACCTACCTGTGGAAGCAAGAGGTCCCCATTCATGGCCAGGCTGACGAAATTATTAGCCACTTAATGGGGAAGGCCAGAGATGTGGTCAGAGTGGCTCTTCGTAGTGACCCAGGTCTTGATGTCAAACAGAAACCTGATCTGGTCTTTGGTGTCCTTCGCCATTACTTCAGTGATTCTTCATCGTGCCTCCCTCTTGCTGACTTTTATGCAACGCTCCCTACCAGGGGTGAAAACCCGGTAGATTATTGGATAAGACTGAACAAGGCTGCTGAACTAGCCATAGAGGGGCTACGCAGACAGGGGCAGACAGCGACCCCTTTAACTCATGAAGTAGCATGTATGTTTGTGAAACATTGTCCTGACCCCGAGTTGTCTTATGTCTTCAAGTGCAAGCCTGTCCATGAGTGGACTGCTCGAGACGTACAACAAAGGATTGATGATTATCAAAGGGAGGTGAGTGCTAATGGTAGAGCCAGCGGCGCTGCACAGTTGAAGGGCTATAATTCTACGATCACCACCGTACACCCGAACGCCTCACCTGCAGCTGCTGTGCCGGAGGGACGCTCCCGAAGCTTCTCGCCCCCATCCTCAGGTTTTCAGGGGTTAGTGGACTCGTTCCCCTCCACCACTGCAACACGAGATCCCCTCGTCGGAAGTCTGAGTTTCTCCCCTTCGACTGCGGTGAGTCAAAATCTTCAACAGTCAGAGGAAAGGCTCATGGGTCAGATGGTGGATATGTTTCAGGCCATGATGGAGAGAATGCAGCACCACAACACTCAGACACCAAGGAGAGGGGCGTTTAATCAGTTCTCGCGAAATAGACGGAGGAGGGAGGATGCCTGCAAAGTCTGCAGTGATCCAAGACATACCACAGTATCACACTGCCTATCTGACAAACTGTGCTTTTCATGCTTTGCTCCTGGCCATGTTCGGTTGTCTTGCCCGGCTAGTACGTCTACCCAGGTCCAGCCGGAGGGAAACTAACCGACCTGTATTCGGTGGGAGGCAGTGCAGGTCTTACAGGAAACTCCCAAACTGCTGATACCTGTGATGCGGAGTCAGTGTATGAGGAGGCAAGACAAAAATGCAAAGATTCTGAAGTTATCTTCCAAAACGTTCACAAAGTCGGCAATAGTGACAGTCTTTTCTACACTCCCGTCACTTTCGGTGGGCTTTTGAAAATGGGTGGTATGCTGGACAGTGGATCCATGGCCTGCAGCATGAATGAAGCAGCCGAGGTGACTGCGTGAGTCTGGACTGATATCTGATCAAGATGTTATCAAAGTGGATGTGACCCTTGTTGGGTGTGGAGGACTACGTGTGAAGCCTAAGTATGCCCTCAATGTGGAGATGGAGGTGTATGGCTGCAGAATGATAGTTCCCATCCTGGTGGTTCAAGGGCAGCTTGATGACCTGATACTGGGGACGAACGTCATTAAGCACATATTACACCAGTCTAAACGTTGTGAGCCCTACTGGAACACGGTCTTCAGTAATTGCTCTAAGACCAACCTTGAGACTGAAAACTTTCTGTCTATGCTTTCTGGTTTGACCCCATGGAAAGATTCGGACGTCCCGGACAAAGTGGGCACGGTTAGGTGTAACTCAGCTGTGTCCCTTGAACCGGGTCGCGAATATCTGGTATGGGGAAAACTACCAAAGAACATCAATGTCTCCCCTGGCAGTACAGTGATGACAGAGCCCTCGTCATCCCGCTCAGCACCCAGAGGGATTTTGGTTGCTAGATTGGTTACTCCCTTGTGGGGTGATAGATGGGTCCCATTGAAACTGATCAATATGTCTGAGCAGCCTGTACATCTGCGACGTAACGCCAAACTAGCAGATGTGTACTCCTGTGTGGCGCTCGAGGACTTTGATGCTTCAGCGCTCCAGGAGACAACTCTGGCTAGCAGCCATCAGTCGGCCATGTCGCCACAAGTCACGCCCACCTCCATGACGGAGAAACTCAAACTTGTTGGGCTTGGTGATGTTGACATAGAGTCCTGTGAGACATCGGGACAGTGTAAAGAGAGGATGGCTGACCTGGTTTTGCAGTACGAGGATGTCTTTTCCCGCCATCATCTCGACTGTGGGGAAGCCAAAAACTTTGTGCATCGCATCCGCCTCTCAGATAACAGACCTTTCAGACTTCCCTACAGGCGTGTGCCCCCAAGCCAGTACCAGAAGCTGAGACAAGTGTTGACTGAGATGGAGGAGAGGGATATCATCAGGAAATCGACCAGTGAGTATGCATCACCATTGGTGCTCGTGTGGAAGAAGAATGGCGATCTACGCATTTGCAACGATTTCCGGTGGCTCAACAAGAGAACCCTGAAGGATGCCCATCCTCTTCCACATCAAGCAGATTGTCTGGCTGCTTTGGGGGGAAACAGCCTGTTCAGTACCATGGACTTGACATCTGGCTTCTACAACATGACGCTGCATGAAGATGATAGGAAATATTCTGCCTTCACCACGCCCATGGGTCTATATGAGTATAATCGGCTGCCGCAGGGTCTGTGCAACAGCCCTGCAAGCTTCATGCGCATGATGACCAGCATCTTTGGTGACCAGAATTATTTGAGCCTGTTGTGTTACCTGGACGATCTCCTGGTGTTTGCTCCAGACGAGGACACTGCCTTGCAGCGCCTGGAAATGGTGTTTGAGAGGCTGCGCGGGCATAACTTGAAGCTGGCCCCCAGAAAGTGCTTCTTCCTGAGGAAATCCGTGAAGTTCCTCGGTCACATCATCGATCAAAATGGGGTATCAACAGACCCATCCAAAGTCGAAGTTATCGCAAACATGAGGAGCGTGGACCTCATGGACACTGATGGAGTGACTCCTTCCCAACGAAAGGTCAGATCATTTTTGGGGATGATTAATTACTACCAACACTTTGTCCCCATGTACTCTGCTGTTGCCAGACCTCTGTTTGAGCTCCTGAGAGGTGCTGTGAAGAAGGGCAAGGGAACAACTAAGGTGAGGCGGCCATGCAGGAAGTTGAGTGCTTCGGATTGGACATCCAGAGAAGAGGAGGCTTTTGAGAAGCTCAAGAGCTTGATGTTAAATACAGTCGTTTTGGCTCACCCAGACTTCTCTCGCCCCTTCTTGCTTTCGACAGACGCATCACTGGATGGCATTGGAGCAGTGTTGGCTCAAATCCAGGACGGTGGAACCAAGCCCAGACCGATTGCTTTTGCCAGCAAATCCCTGTCTCAGTCTCAAAGAAACTATCCAGCACACAGGTTGGAGTTTCTGGCGTTAAAGTGGTCGGTCTGCGACAAGTTCAGTCATTGGCTCAAAGGTCACAAGTTCACCGTCTGGACTGATAACAACCCCTTGACCCACATTTTAACCAAGCCAAAGCTGGACTGTTGTGAGCAACGCTGGGTGGCTAAACTTGCAAGCTATGACTTTGACATTAAATATGTCCCAGGCCGTCAGAACATTGTGGCAGATGCCCTGAGCCGATTGCCTTTTGTGAAGGATAATGTAAGTGACAGACTGCTGGCTGAGAGATATGCAGACTTCCTTAATGAGGCAAAAGATGTTTCACATGCATCAATCCAGGGGGCGTTTCGGTGGTCCACCGACTGCAAGGTGAATGGTGGATCCGGTGGTGGAGCTTCCATCATGTCCCAAGGCATGCAGAGTCTGCATCCCTTGGTTCTGGCTGAAGATGCTGTCACAGCTGTTTTGCAGTCACATGTCGAGTGGGATGTCGGCCCAAGAGGGAGAGCAATAGAGGCTTTACATCACCTGCCACAGATGGTGTCCCCCGGTCTGGAGGCCTTACCTGCCCATTCAGAGAGAGAACTTAGGGACGCACAGCTGCAGGATGCAGTGCTTTCCCGCGTCGTCTTCTACGTTGAGAGACACAGGAGACCCTCGAGGAGAGAGCGGGTAGGGGACCTAATCCTTGTTAAAAGATACCTGAGCCACTGGGAGAAGCTGGTCCTCAACAACGGCGTGTTGTACAGAGTTTCCAGAGACCAGATATCAGGTAACAGACGACTGCAGTTCGTGGTTCCTGACTCGTTGAAGGCTGAGGTCCTCCGAGGAATCCATGATGATGCCGGTCACCAGGGCCAGTTCAGGAGTTTAGACCTGGCTAGAAAGAGATTTTTCTGGTTGAACCTTGGGCGTGATGTGAGAGACCATGTACGGGGATGCCAGCGCTGTGTAGTCAGTAAAACTATCGAACCGGAGGGACGTGCTCCTTTGGTCAGCGTGTCCTCGTCCAGACCGTTGGAGTTGGTCTGCATCGACTTTTGGTCGGCTGAGGCCTCACACAACAAGTCCGTCGACGTCTTGGTCATCACAGACCACTTCACTGGCTGGGCGCAGGCCTTCCCATGCAAGGACCAGTCGGCCAAACAGGTTGCAAGGCTTCTCTGGGACAGGTACTTCTGTGTGTTCGGGTTTCCGGAAAGGATACACAGCGACCAGGGTGCTAATTTTGAGAGCCAATTGATAAGTGAGCTCCTCAGAGTCTCTGGTGTGAAGAAGACACACACGACACCTTACCACCCGATGGGGAACGGCAGTGTGGAGCGCTTCAACCGGACTCTGGGTGGAATGATTCGTGCCCTACCACCAGACTCGAAAGTGGACTGGCCACGTCGGCTACAGACTCTGACGTTCATGTACAACTGCACCGCACATGAGACAACTGGATTCGCACCCTTTTACCTAATGTTTGGTCGCACGCCCCGGTTGCCTGTTGACATTCTGTTCCGCTCTGTCCTGAGCGATCCTGCTGTTACCTGTTATGACAGGTATGTGGTTTCCCTCAGGGAAGATGTGAAGGAAGCAATGGTCATTGCACGCACCCGAGCTACGCAGGAGAAGCGTCGTCACTCGCAACTCTATAACAGGAGAGTGAAGGGTTCCAGGATTGAGGTTGGTGACAGAGTCCTGGTTGCTAACAAGAAAGAGAGGGGAAAGAAGAAGGTTGCTGATCGGTGGGAGTCAACGGTCTACACCGTGATCGATGTGAACCATGATACTCACACTTTCAAGATCCGTGATTCTGTTTCCGGACGAGAGAGAGTGGTCCACCGGAATCTGCTGTTGGTGGCGAATTTCCTGCCCCTGGAGGATGATGCTGGAACCTCGGATCACGTCTCCTCTACGTGGGATGTAAACACGGCGCCTGAAGATGATGATGGGGCTGCGTCTGGGGAGGGGGATTTGAATGCCCCTGCTGTGAGCTGTGTTGGTGCTCATGGTAACCGCTCACCCAATGCCATGGGTGGGACAGCTGACCTGGAGGTTATCTCTGAACCTCTGGACCCTGGAGAGAGGACAGTTGCATGGGTGTCGCAGTTGACGGAGTCCAGCCAGTCTCAGGGAGATGTTACTGATGTTTCAAGCGTGGATTCAGTCTTGCCAGCCGCATCGGCCTTGTCTGTTGAAGTGAACTTTGACCAAACCGGTTCTAGCATGGCGTCCCAGGAGGTCAATATTGCTACGAGCTGTGGGGAGGGTGTACAAGTATGCTCTACTACACCTGACGTAGTGGTGGATGTAGTTGCTCCTGCCATTGCTGCTCAGTCCCCAATGGTTGACTATAGCCAAACCGGGAATGGTTCCCAGATCAGAACCAGACTTGGGCGACTTGTCAAACCTGTGAATAGACTGATCCAGACAATGTCAAATCAAGTCGTGGTTCGTGACAGGTTTGACGTGAAGTCAGTTTGTAAGTCCTTGATCCCGTCCTTCTCTAACTAAATGTTCTGTTTATATGCCTACCTGAATGATGGGATTTGTACTTGCTGTTATGTACTCTACATTTTTTTTTCTTTCTGTTGAGCCATGGTACACACCTTGTAAGGGGTTATTAGTAGGGTGTATTTCGGGCACCCTGCTGCCAGTTGCTGGGTTGGGAGTTTGGCGCTGCTCCCACCCCACTTCATCCTTAGGGATACGTTTAGTTGGTGTTTGTGATTTTTGACCTCTGGTTGGTTGGTGCATACTAGTGTGGGTACCTGGGGCTCAAATTTGATAAAATTCAGTGGGGGTGAGTGTAACAGAGTTAATAATACATATGAAAAACATGCACTTACCTGTTCTTAATTATCATTTTAAGTGTGAATTTTATCTTTTTTTTTAAATTGTATTTTATTTTGAAAACCCAGAAACCGGATCTCACCCTAACGTTTAGAAGCTGCTAAGGCTTCCGCTCCTCACAGCGCGCGCTTGCACTGTGAGGGTAAGTCCGGTAATGAAAGGCTCTGGCATTTTTATGGTTTCTGGTGTGAATGTTGTTACATAAGTTATATATGTCGATGTATATAGGTTCATATTGATATTAGAAAGTTTCTGTGTAACTGAAACAAAGGCGGGTTGCTGTTAAATAGTGTTTCTGCCGTATTTATGCTCTTTGGCAGTTAGTCTTTGTCAGCCCCCTAGTGGTTGCTGCGCATAGCAGGAAATGTGTTTGGATTTACCGTTTTTCTGTGCTTTTTGTGATGTTGCTTTACATTGTAGGAGCTACAATTGCCGGTACCACCAGAAGACACCTGTTGAATGTGTTTTATGTCTTCTGCAGGTATGTGAGCTTGTTAACAGCCATTTTGTCTGTAAAGCACAAGCAAGTGAAGATGTAATGCGCTATTGTTAATTTGTCCACTAGAGGGAAATGTTTAGTCGGTGGTATTTATGTTTATCCTGTTATTTTGTTTTATACGATTGTGGAATGTATTTTATTAGTCATAAGATTTCTTTTGTATACAAGCTCAGTATGACAGACTGTAAAATGGGAGAAATTATTATTTTCCACCTTTTCTTTATTAAAAAGTTAATTGTAAGTCTGTTAAGACAGCGCGCGCTTGCACTGTGAGGGAGCTACAATTGCCGGTACCACCAGAAGACACCTGTTGAATGTGTTTTATGTCTTCTGCAGAAGTAAACTGTGAAAAGCCAACCCTTCTGAGCGTCTGTGATTCTTGAAGAGCTGGAAGTGTTACACTCTCCACTTGCTGTCTATGTGAGAACAAGGCACAACTTGCTATTGCAATAAACTATAATCTAATTATCCACACCTAACAACTCTTGCACTTAATCTATAATAAAATGATGACAGAAAAATGTTATAGCACTGCCTTTAGTAGCCTCACACAGCTCCTGCTGTTTCCTCCTCATGTCCTTACCAGCCATGTCTGCACAATGTTATATCATGAGTAATATTTTTTTAAATCCAGCTAAATAAAACACACACATGCACACACACACAGTGACATTTTAGACCTTCTTCAGAATACTGTATATACTATGGGCATCCTTACATTATTATTTATTACTAGAGCTACAATAATAAACCAATGAGGAGGGGGAAGTAATAAATATGAAATAATGTATTTATGATGATTCCATTTGTTTCACTATCCACTCTGTGCAGGGCAAAGCTTATTACATTTTTAAACTGTAGAGATACAATCATTTTACTGCTGTAAAATCCAAATTTTGTCTTATTTAAAATATAAATCTAATATAATCTGCTTCTTAATGTATGTTCTTTAAAATACAGCGTGTGTTTTTTAATATATTATAATTATAATAATTATTATGTGGACATGCATATTAGATCGTTTTTTAGTGAAATATAATCCCTCCAGAAAGGCAGCAAATGCCCAGAAACTTACTTTAAAACTAAATATGTTCTAAAACGGTGACAGAGCTACAGACCCATGACAGCCTTACACAGGTAGCCAGCAGCTATGACCAGCACTACTTGTGCAGTTAATAAAAGGACAGGTAATGTTTGTCGCGCTGTTGCACACACAGCACGCTCGTTTGTTTCAGTTCGTCAGTTGCAACAAGACAACTTACCAACGTGTACGTAATAAGCTGATACTCCTGTGTGCTACACACTACAGTGTGCGCTGTACACCTACTTACTGGTTGTGTCGCATCAGTCTGTGTCTCTGAGTTAACTTGTGTTTCTCCTACAGCTCCGGACCGCAAAAAATGCGCGTGCTCTTTGTGAGCTCGTTCCCGGCTCGTAACCAGCGCGTTCTGCCGTCGAGGGCGATCATTGGTTAAATGTGATCATGTGACTGATGCAAGCCAGATCCTTTTATTTAGCAAAACTGTGATTAATAGTTAAATATTATTGTTGAGGGGCACAGACAGGACTCCGCACGCACACACACATAAAATAAATAAATAAATAAATAAAAAAAATTTAAAAGTTGCCTCAACAAAAGGGCACTTTGGGCACTCATCAGGAAAGGGGCGGGTGCTCAAGCCCCTCTAGCCCCCCCTCTGCACGTCCCTGCTCCGCAGGTGTGGCCAGGCTCCTGGCTGACACACACACACACCTAGATACACAAACATGGAAACAGGAGACAGCAGCACCAAAAACACACATGTCCATAACTTCTTACAGGCCCTGGGTCACCCAGACCCCGGTCCCATGACAATTCCTCAAAACTAAGTAGGCCTACACACCAGGGTTTGGACATGTGTGGACCCAAACTATACTTAAACTTTACCCTTTTTTGTGTGTCACCAAATACACTTTAATATCTTCTAGACAAGAATGTAGTGGCACAATCTTTAACCTCCTAAGACCCAAACTCCTCCGTGGCATTCATTTTTAATTTCTCTTTGATATTTGGGCTGATTGGGACCTGATGAATGTAAAAACAAAGAATTACCACATTTTTTGTTTCTGAGAAAAATTAGAGCCACATATGAGGATATTTGTCTAAAATTTTGATAGCACAGTGGCAGTGTAACATCCTCGTAAGTGGATATCAGGCCCTTGTAGAGCAAAATGTAGTATTTTGGTCTAAACAACCCAAAATGTGATGTCCACATATGTGGACGCCAGGTCCTAGGAGGTTAAATATCTGCTCACTTTGTCAAAATGAACCTAATCATCTCTGATGAGTTCAGTGATGTCTGCCAGCTCACCTTGCAAGTGGTCGAGCTCATACCGCCGACAACGCGGCACACAACTTGTAAACCCCTGCTGACTATCACCTCTGGAGTTATTTGTTTATGTTAGTTTCAACTGTTCCTGCAAAAAGTAAGCACGTGTTACTGATAAAAAGTCCAATAGAAGCAAAGTCTAAACTTTGAAAACAAAAAACAAAAACCTGTCTGATTAAGATCTGATCTTTGGGGGGGTTTCAATAAGCAGTGTGACCCGTGTATATGCATCAGGGGTGGTTTTGATTATCGATTTATTGATTAAAATCGATTCTGGCTTGGATAACGTGATATCGATTCATTAAAATCCTGAATCGATTTTTAATATAAATTTATTTTGGCCAAAACGCCAGAATCTCAGGTTAAACCTCCCAAAGTTTCAACAACCACCAAACAGCTGTTAAGATTCAGTATTGAGGAAGGGTACAAGAGGTGATCGAAGAATAACCACACCGATCCGGCCGGGTGAAGTCAAACGATGATTTTAATGAATACACGCGTGGGAAGACAACTCTGTACGCAGACAGGAAGTAGTCTTCGACTTAATCAAAGCATGAACAGATATTTTATAGCATCAGGGTTTGTTTACTGACGCCCCTTCATGCGTCACAGATACATTTTATACATAGATCAGATCAACATCATCATGACTTTTCACCTAGAAAATCATCTTCTATTTTCATGGCTAGCCCTTCCTGTCTACCTTTCAGTTCTTGTCTTGTTCCTCTTTCTTGCCGAGACACCAAGAAACGGTTCCTCTTTTACCAAGACAATTTTGCAGTTACAGCCAAACATAACTAACCTCTCCTCTAAATAAATCTAATTTAAAGTGTGTGTGTGTGTGTGTGTGTGTTGACCTCACATGCTCTTTGTGTCACCTCTTCACCTACTGTCTGTGTCTCGTCCTCAAATGCTCTTTCTCAAGTCACCTGTTGCACTTCTGACCTTTTACCAGACCAGAAGCTCACTGAGACTATGTGTATGTCTTCTACTAAATAAATGTTTTAATCAAGAACCTCTACTAAAACCTTAATATAAAATGATAAAGCTATCTGTTACATTGTTAAAGCCTCGTCTTAGCCTGCGGCTCAAAATAACTTCCTGCTTCTTTCTGCATACAACTTCCTGTCAGCCTGCAACTCAGTCTTTCTGAAAGAGACACTGTTTAAACCTTGGAATGCAATATCCATGCTGCAAATTATATTATTAATGCAATAACAATTATTTAACAATAGCAGTAAAATAATTTCCCTCCTCGACACTCCCCCTTTTGACCTCTGGAACACCAGAGGTCACAATACATTGTGTCCTCACGCAGACCCTTCTCTGGTGGTCTCGAACCTCGAGATCTCCCGGATCCTCGCCCCTCCTGTGGTCGCCGAGATCGATCTTCTGCAAAGGAAACAAAACACCTTTTCTTGCATCTCCCTAACTTATCCTATCTGGGACTCTTTAATTAAAAGCCTGATCCTAATTATCTTCTTAACTTATTGACTTGTATTTATGTATACTCTTCAACGTTACTCATCACTTTAAAATTCTTTTAAGCGCTGGTTTCACGTCCAGTTGCTCGCTCTACTTTCCCTTATCTGATCATCAACATCCTATGCACAAGTTGTCGCTGCTGCAAGTTAATCTACTCCAAAAGAAAACAACCACTTCAATCAATTAAGTTTAAGCATATAAGCAATTACTCCTGTATACATTTCATCATAGCTAAATGCTGCCTTGAAACAACTCCTATGTGTTAACACTAACTTCATTTTAAAACCTCACATTTCCTATGTTATCACCTGTTTTGGTATAACCTTTTTATTTCATTTTGCTCCCTTAATGTAACAATACCTTCTAATTCTAATGTATCAGACTTAACCAAAATATATGCTTTCCTTCCTCTTTGGTCCTTCTTTAAGTTCAGTTAAAAGCTAAATGAATTTAGGGCCTTTTGCCTGGAATCAATACTGTCATGTGTGTTTCTTAACTCTGTGTCTGTAAGCGTGTGCAATCCTTCATGAACTCATATTATCCTCACAGTAGATTGGCTAATCATAGCGCTAGCCAAAGGCTCGTGACCCTCCAGAGACAAATTTGAGCCACAACTCCTTTTAAAGCACAAAATGCAATATGTATAAAATAGTTATAACTGCACCTGAAATACAAAGTTAACATCATCATAAACATCTTATGGTCATCAAAGCAATGGGCAGGGCTGCGACCCAATTTAGCCCTGTCTGCACAAATTTTAGCCAACTTGTTTTTCAAATTTAGGTTCATCCTCTCTACCTCTTGCAAATCTTTATTCTTGAAGTGAGTACCATTGTCTGATCTAATTCTCTTGGGAAACCCATGCCTTGGAATGTAATGATTAAGCACTTAATCACGCTTTTCGCGTCTTCACATTTGGTCGCCCATGCTTCGGGCCATCCAGTCAAAACATCCACACACACCAACAAATACCTCACCCCACCTGGGCCTGTATCAATCATGTCGGTATAATCAATCACGACCTCTTCTCCTGGCCTTCCTGGCATGAGAAACTTACCAGCTTCAGGTTTTACTGCTGGCTTTGGGTTGTGTGCCCCACAAATTAGGCACGTTCTGGCCTTTTCCAGTATCATCCTTCTCAAATCAGGATGCCACCATCGGCACAAATTTCTCTCCATCTGTTTCACTCCCACGTGACCAAGCCCGTGAGCCTCATTCACCTTTTGTTCCGCCATTTTGGCCGTTAAAGCGGGACGCCCATCTGGCCCCCTCCACAAACCGCCATCTTGCCAGGCTCCTTTGTTTTCCCACACCCCCTTTTCCTCTGGGGATGTCTCCTCCTGAGCCTGTCTAACTTCTTCCATGCTGTTAGTGCTAACCTCCTCTTCTGGGGTTACCTGCACCAGTTGTCTCTGTCCTTTGTAGCCCGCTGCTTCCTTTGCGGCTTCGTCAGCTTTCTGATTTCCTCTTGCCACCATACTGTCTGCTTGTGAGTGGCCTTTGCATTTTATAATACTTACCTCGTCTGGGTCCTCCAGGGCCTTTTTGTGACAGATGGGTGCATTAGTGGCCGTTCTGAACCCGGCTCTCTTCCACTGAGCCAGTTCCACATGAGCTGCTCCAAACGCATATGCTGAGTCAGTGTAGATGTTCACTCTCATGTTTTTAGCCAACCTCAGGGCTCGAGTTAGGGCTATCACTTCAGCTCTCTGGGCCGACTGTTGTCCCTCGATTTTTCCTTCAACCTGGGCTTTCTTAATACAGTCATGTGGTTCTCCTGACCCCATTAGGTCTGCCATATTTATTCCTTCATGTGTGAATATCAGATTTGGCGCCTCTAAAATTTTGCTGAACCTTTGTTGCGTCAGTGGAGTCATTGTGAATGCCTGTGAGTTCACATAGGCCACTACACTGTGTGTAGTAAGCACTTTCAGTGGGTGTTCCCTCACTATATGTGCTGTTTTCTGAATTATCTTTGCTACTCCTGCTGCGTGTTGTGTGCATGTGGGATGCCTTGCTTCTTGTTGAATTTAATCTTATGCTGACATACATAAGTACATCCCTACCTCCCCCTTTTTTCTGAAACAACACACCATTCACAACTCCCTTTGTTTCTGAAACATCAAGATAAAATGCCTCATCATAGTTAGGTGTGGCCAGATCTGTGGCTCTTGACAAATCCTGTTTTAGTGAAATGAACGCTGTCTCTGTGTCCGGCGTCCAAGGCAATTCAGCCTTCAGATTTCGAACACCAACTTTCTTGATCAAGTCCCTTAAAGGGGCCGTTTTACCCGCATAGTTCGGAATGAACTGCCTGCTGTAACCTGTCAAGCCAAGAAAGGAAAGCAACTCCTTCACAGTTCTTGGTTTTGGATGTGTCAGAATTTGGTCTCTGTGTGTGTTCATTAACCCCACTGATCTGTGTGCGATCACCCGGCCCAGGAATGTTACCTCTGGCCGGACCAACTGCAGTTTTTCTTTGCTCACTTTGAAGCCACACTCCGCCAATCTGTTCAACACCACGAGCGATGCTGCCGTACAGGCCGCTGCTGACGGGGCTGCAATAAGAAGATCATCAACATACTCTATTAATGTACAGCCCCCTGGCAGTTGACATGGGGACAATGCCTCTTTCAACACCTGATTAAAAATTCCTGGTGAGAGTGCAAAGCCTTATGGTAGGCGTGTGTACCTAAATTTGCGGCCTCTGTATGTGAATGAGAAAATGTCTCTGAGTGACTCGTGCAGTGGGAGACAAAAGAATGCATTCGCTAGGTCAATACATGTGGACCACTTTTGGTCTTCAGTTTTGTGCTTCTATTATGGTCTGTTAAATGGTATGTCAGACTTCAGCTGGAACAGGACAGGCGAACAGTTAGCTAGACCCACATCTGTGGGCCCTGCGGACCACAAAGTACCAGGCAATTTTGAGAGCTCAGCTACTGCATCAGGATGATCCATTCTTTCCCTGCCATGTATTCTGGAGATTTCTTTATGTTCTAAGATCACTGCATCGTTGGACAAACAAGTTATGCGATATATTTTACATTTTGGTGCATACCAGACATTTGGAATTTGGGTGCCTTGCCAGCATGCGTTGTCCAGCGCCCGCTTGACCATTGGTCCCAGATCTCTTGGCCCATGACCCTCGTGGACCGCCAATGTAATGTGAGGGGCTGAATCCTCTCCCACATTGTACCAAGGCAGTTGTTCATCAGTAAATTTCACAGCCGCGGCCACACCTTCTGGTCCAACATAAATGTTATGTGTTTGCACATTCCACGTCTGTCCCTCAAGATCAGACTGGAACTGTTCCCGATAGATATCGTTATCTTCCCTATCATAAAAGAGTGTAACGTGGAAAGGATCTCGCGGAGGGGAATAGACGGCCAGGCTCATTATCCAGGGTTTCCATAGCTGATAATGTCTCAGAATGCCTACTTCCACTAGCCTCCCCCAGTAGATTTCGGCAGTGGGTTGTTCAGAGTTCTGGACTAGATATTGAGTCTTTGAAGGTGATCCCAGTTTCACAAGCAGGTCCCTGCCCATGAGATTTTCCAGGCACCTGTGAGGACACCACATATTGGTGCTTCAAAGTCTGTTTTCCCAGCTGTGTCAATGCTGGATTTGTCAATGGCAGTGTCATTGGAATCCCGGAAAAGCCTACCACATTAACTGTGTGACAGGAGAGTGTTGCACTGTCTGGTGTGTCTTTCAATGTTGAGTATGTTGCTCCAGTATCCACCAGGAAGGGCAATTCAGTGCCTTCCACGGTCATCGACAGCATGGGTTCTGCCGTTCCCACCCTGTTCGGTTTCTCCGGGCTCCGTCAGTATTGCTCCCCCTCCCAGCCCCAGTCGGCTACTGGGTACTGGGGGGCTGGTGCTGCATTCGGGTTTGGAGCTTGATGTGCTCCCCTGTAAGCAGCTCTTTGTCTTGGGCCTCCTCGTGCCTGGGATTGATAGCCTCGCCCCTGATAGTTCTGCGGCGGTTCAGGGCAATCTCGGGCCCAGTGTCCTTCTGCTCCACATCTCAGACACGCAGTCCAAGACACTCTGCCAGGATTCCCCGGATTCCGAGCCCTTTGTCCTCCCCTCACGGATCCACCACGCCCTCTCTGCGGTCCACCGGTCCCCCAATTCCCTACGGGTTGACGCTGTCTTGGTGCATTGGCGGGCCAACGATCATCAGGGTAGAGACCCGGATCCTGATCTGGCCAGTCAGGCACAGGATCGGGCTGAGGCCTTGCCACCATTATAGTCTTATTTAGTTCTTTCGGTTCTTTTTTCTTCGCATTATATTTTTCGCGAGCCTCACCCAGCTGCAGCCTAAGCAGCTGCGCCTGTGCTTCATCTAACTCTTTCTTTTGTTTGTTCGTCAAATCCTGTTCCCGCTGAAGTCTGTGGGTCACATGTCTCTCCCACTGCACCGAGTCTGCAACGGCAAAATCTGGGTTCTTTTCCAAGTCAACTGCAACCTGGTTGGGCAGCCCTGCCAGCACTGCCGAACGAAACCACGCTCTACTTTCACCCTCCTTCCCCGGATGTATTCCTGTTTCTAACGACCATTGTTCCTTTGCTTTAGCTAAACACTCTCTGGGTTTCTTTTTGGGATCCCAAATAATTTTTGGAATGGCTCCAAAGTTAGGAGTTGGGTCCTTCTCCCGAACTGCATCTGCTAAGTCACTCTGCACCTCATGATATTTCAGGTCATTTGCATATCTGGTTGTTTGAGCTATCTGCTCTACATCTGCTAACCCACCACCCAGCATACAACGTCCGGCCAAAGTGCGAAAGTCGCCCAGCGCTAATTCTTCTCCTTCCCAATGTTCTCCCTTGGTTATTGGTGGAAGTTGTTTAACCAATGCTTCCAAATCTCTCACCTTATAGGCGCGATAAACTGGTTCGTTCTTTGGACCTGCTATTAGAGGCAGACTTAAACCAGGGTCAGGAGCTCCTTGTTCAAAACTCACTCTTCTACTCTTCCTCAACTTTCCTTTCCCCTTTGAGCTCTTAAATATGGGCTGTCTCTGTGCTTGGTCTCTCTTCACACTTCTTTTCCTCAAAATTAGGCTTGTACTTGGTTGGGGTTCAGCTCCTCCATCTTCGTCCTCCTCATCGTCTTCTTCTGATGACGTCGCACGGTCTTCATTCTCCTCTTCTGGCCCTCCCTGCATTACTCTCTGCTTTATAACCTCCAATGCCGTTAATGCCTCTATGGACGCACGTAGGGCCTCATGCATTTGTCCATACACTTCTCCTTCAGTTTTTAACACCAAGCTCAGAGGTATTTTATCACCCAGCCCTTTCTGTTGGGATATAATAGGTTTACTTACCTCAACCTCCATCGCTTGGCACTCTTTCTCTGCTGATTTTGATACTCCAGGGGAAGCCAAGCGAACAGCTTTCTTAAGCTGTTCGAGCTGATCCTTCAGAGGTTTGCATCCCCTTTTCCTACTAGGTGTCGCACCCGATCTGTCAGCCATTCTCTGAAACACAGACTTACCTCTTCCAATGGCGTTGGTCGACTCCACCTTCTTGGTCTAGGTCACCCAGACACGCCTAACTTTCGGTTTCAGTCTTCGTCTCGCTGTTCTCGCAACCACTGGCTCCTCTTCCCCTGCTCGGTGATACACAAAGTTTAACCCAGCACTTTAGACGCTGTCCTCGCGTTCTCAAGCGTTGACACTCAATCAAAATTATTCGCCCTCAAAGTGTTAATATATGACACCAGCAACCCTTATGCGCAACGCGCTCACCTCCGTATACTTACCTCTCCAATAGTTCCTCGGATTAGTGTTTTTTCATTTATTTTAAACCCATTAACGGCGCTGCGCGTCCCTTGTATACTTTACAGCAACACACCCTCAAGGGTCCCTCAACTTGTCCCGTACTAATAAGTCTAAAACCAAGAAATCACCTTTATGACATTATGTCAAAGCTTTCTCCATGTTGCACAGCCTGCCACAGGTTTAACAAAAAAATCGCTGCCCGAGAAGGCTCCCACATATCAAGGTGGTCGTTTTCACAAACTTCCAGCAGACCCTCAAATAAACAAAAACAACGACCCAGGCAGGCTTCCAGTTCAGCCTCCTCAATTTCTATGCACACTGAAAACTCATGGGGAGATTCTTCTGTCTCCCCGTGTCCTACACAATTCACCTCCAAATGATCCCCTACAATTGAAATTTCAGTGTGGAATGACGCAGAGATTAACATTTCCTTATTTATTCACTATATGTAACCTGAATTTTCTCTCTCTTATCAAATAACAAAGGTTATCTTTACAATTTGTTATTGAACTACTAATTAAGTTGCTTTTTATGGTGTCAGTGATAAACTGCCCCTAAAAAGTCCACTTTATTGCGTGCTCATTGAGTTACTCCTATCAAAACTATTTAACAAGTTCAATTTACACATACTCATTAATTTGTCACGCTTATTAGTGGCTCATGGTTGCTTAAAGCCTATGTCTGACTTGACCACAGAGTTAGAGCATTATTCAATCCTCTCAGGATGACCACTCCACTTACTCTGCATCCAGTCAGCTCATGAATTAACAACCCTTGCAGACTGTAACCCTTTTATTTTTTGTTTATGCCTTCAAATCCACCTTAAATCTTCTTTACCTAAACGTTGGTTTTAAACACAAACAATTCTTATATTCTATTTTGAAACGCTGTCACCATTCATATATTTACAATGTTGTTATTTACTAAGCCAGAATTTTAACTGCAGACATTTATCCACATTTGCAAACAATAGTTATAGAGCTGAATGACACACAAAACCGAAAGCATAGTCCTCTCATGCGCTCTGCATCAGCTGCCTCATTTGCATGCACACACACTCTTCATCTAAGAATAGCAGCAGGCAGTCAGTGCATTGCTGACTCAACCCACAGAGATCTTTTTTTAATACAGAGACGTCTTATATTTACAACTGCACAGATTTTAAACCTTTTAACACCTATCGAATTTCGACAAATTTAACATAACCGTTTTTTGCAATCAATTAACCAGTATCAAGACTTTAACTGTTTCTGGCCTCATTTCTAAAATCCCTAACTCAATTTAAAAGCGTCAACCAACCCAAACTTTTTGAAGTTTTAGGTTAAAGTTACACGCCCGAAATCCACTTCTGCTGGCCAAAAAAGCGCAGATACCGTTGCAAACGGTAAGGAGACTCTAACTCCTAGTTATTCTGGAGTGCCCCAAGCTCCACAGTGACCAACTGACTATCCCTCTTCGAGGACAATGCATAAGCGTCCTTTGCATTGGCAAGCGTTACCTCTGAGCACTGCGCTTCCTAGCAGACTCGAACTGCCGTTCTAGAATAATTTATAATACTTTGAAACAACAATCAACACTCGAAACAAGTGTATAACTGAAGCAGGTGCAACCTAGTGGTCAAATGGAGACTCCAACTCACAAAATGACCGCTCAGGTCCACTCTTATGACCAAATTTGGACTCTAACCAACACAATAACCAATTCCCTACCAAACTACTTGAGACTCTAACTCAATTTCTTTGGGACTTCAACCCAATATTTAAACTTTTTCCTGGCAGACTCAAACTGCTTTAGCAGACTTTACTGCTTTCATTTCTTCTTAGCAGAACTCTAACTGCTTCAACTCATGAAATTTTCATCAAAATCAAAACAGACATGCACCAGTAATTTCAGTGAGTAGACTTAAATTTTATCATGTCCAATTTGGCACACTTTGGAAATAATTCAACAGGTAGTGCCTTACCTTTTGGATAAGCCGGCTTATGCCCACTCACTTAGACCACTGGAATTCACGTCTGCCCGTCAGACCACCCAAGACCCCGGATTTCTCCGTCCAAACCTCCAACTCTCCCTCCTCAATAACCGGACGAGCCCCCAAATGTTAAGATTCAGTATTGAGGAAGGGTACAAGAGGTGATCGAAGAATAACCACACCGATCCGGCCGGGTGAAGTCAAACGATGATTTTAATGAATACACGCGTGGGAAGACAACTCTGTACGCAGACAGGAAGTAGTCTTCGACTTAATCAAAGCATGAACAGATATTTTATAGCATCAGGGTTTGTTTACTGACGCCCCTTCATGCGTCACAGATACATTTTATACATAGATCAGATCAACATCATCATGACTTTTCACCTAGAAAATCATCTTCTATTTTCATGGCTAGCCCTTCCTGTCTACCTTTCAGTTCTTGTCTTGTTCCTCTTTCTTGCCGAGACACCAAGAAACGGTTCCTCTTTTACCAAGACAATTTTGCAGTTACAGCCAAACATAACTAACCTCTCCTCTAAATAAATCTAATTTAAAGTGTGTGTGTGTGTGTGTGTTGACCTCACATGCTCTTTGTGTCACCTCTTCACCTACTGTCTGTGTCTCGTCCTCAAATGCTCTTTCTCAAGTCACCTGTTGCACTTCTGACCTTTTACCAGACCAGAAGCTCACTGAGACTATGTGTATGTCTTCTACTAAATAAATGTTTTAATCAAGAACCTCTACTAAAACCTTAATATAAAATGATAAAGCTATCTGTTACATTGTTAAAGCCTCGTCTTAGCCTGTGGCTCAAAATAACTTCCTGCTTCTTTCTGCATACAACTTCCTGTCAGCCTGCAACTCAGTCTTTCTGAAAGAGACACTGTTTAAACCTTGGAATGCAATATCCATGCTGCAAATTATATTATTAATGCAATAACAATTATTTAACAATAGCAGTAAAATAATTTCCCTCCTCGACACAGCTAAAACAGTAAATGAGAGCAGGAACACGGATTCTGCACAAAGACGTAAACACAAAGCGCGGAGCCGCCGACGCATCAGAATCAGTGAGATGTGACTTTCTCACCTGACGGCACGGACACGAGCTGAAAGCCGACAGCTCGCTGATTCTGATGTTTCGGCGGCTCCGCGCTTTGTGTTTACGCCCTTTTTGCGCTGATTCTGAAGCTGCAGGTTTGATCTCTCCAAACAATATTGAGTAAACCAGCATCAAAAGAAGCTCCAAACTACGCTTCACATAAACATCGTCATGAATTCCCTCTGATTGTTTTGCTGCCACCAGGATAAAATCACACTTCATGCACAGCTCTCTCTCTCTCTCTCTCTCTGTACTTCTAGAACAGTTTCCTGTTTTCTGCATTATTCGCTTGCTTGTTACGCACAAGTCTACCGTTCTTACAGCCTGTCGGCCGCTGTTTTTTTTTCTTTTACTTACTTCTGAAAACAAAGCCTCGTTTCTGCCGTTCAATACTGAACAAATTTAAACTTTTTAAAATGATGCAAAATTGCAAAACGCTCAGCTGTGTCTGTAATCAAACCTCTGTAACTTTGCTCTGCTTCACGTCAGCAGCATCAGGTCATGTTCATATGTTCATTAATGGTTTTCTTTTGTTTTTGATGTACTGCAGAATATTTGTATAAAATCCCAGGCCAGGAAAACCTTCATGTTTTTCTGTTTGATCCTCAGCTACTTTGACACAAAGGCATCTGCTGTGATGCTCACACCTTTGATAAAGTCTCGCAAGTGTCAGATTTCTTTTTATAGATATAAAAATATAGAAATGTTCTGATGCATGTAGTAACTGTTAGCTTTAACTGTACAAGGCTTGTTAGACATAATGAAACACATCGTGCAGATTTCTGGATGTTAGACTATCATTTTTATTATGATTATTAATCTTGGGTCTAAAAAGTCAGTCGAGTATATCCAGGATATCTTTCTGTTAACTGGATTCACTGACCCTAACACTGGGACCAGGATAAGCGGTCGCATGAAGCTGGTTATCAGCTGACAATCTTATGATTTAATTAATTTAATTAAGTTATTTAATTTTTCTAATTTTTCCTCTACATTTCCCCTGAAATGAAGGGATTGTGTTAAACATGCTTTAGTTCCTCACATTTTTCTGCATCTCTTTGTTCAACCCCCTGAATTAAAGCTGAACGTCTGCACTTCAAACACATCTGAGTTGTTGCATTTAAAATTGATTTTAGTGTATGTACAGAACCAAAATCAGAAACTAAGTTCTCTCTGTCCAGATATTTATGGACCTAACTGTATAATCTATACAGCACGTAAAAAATGCTGTAAATAAAGAAGTCTGTGAAAATGTGGCATTTAAGGTCAATTTAAACTGAAGTGATATAATCTTCTCCCCACAGTTTGAGTTTGTATTGTCTCAGCTGCAGACAGACTATGATATTAATATTATTAGTTATTAATATTATTAGTTATAAAGGACACCTTCCTGCCTTTAGTCTTATTCATGATGATTATTAGTCGTCTTCTAATGTCCACAAGTCTGAATGATGTGTTTCATAGGTTCTAACAAGCCTTTTAAACTTAAGTTACTGCATTGCTGAAACACCAACATCTGCTTATTGAACAAAACAAAAACAACCAAAAGACCACACATCTGATTTTATTTTTATTTTAATAGACTTCCAAAGATTATACCAGATAACTGGCCTCAGAATATAATTGAATAAACATTTTTGAAAACGATAACCTAATCCTGTCTTGACAGGCTGAGCTCTTCAGTATCCACCAACAGCATCGTCATGCTGAGTCAGACGTTTCTGCTCCTGCTGGAAATACTCTTCCTCTTTCCACATTGTACCAAATGCTTTTAAATGTTAGTTTCAATTTAAAATTAAAGATTAAAAAAGTGTAACACATATAAACATCAGATAATTAAGACAAGCGAATGGTTCAGTTCCACATGTGCTCTGCTGACACTCTTCCTGGGTTGCCGACCCCTGCTCATTATTCATGTTACAGAAACACAGAGGTACGAGACCAGGCAGAAGACTTTCTGATTATTTGTTTTTAGTTAAAATAATTCCATTGTTGTCTAGTGATGGTGTGGTAAAGCTCTGTGAATGTGTCCAATTTTTCTGGCTTTGTTGCTTCACCCAAAGGCAGATCACACAAAGTTTAACTGCTTATTATGAAGAACTGACATCTGCTGGTCATTTAATGTTCAGCAGCACTGCTGTGAGAATACCTGTAGGACACATACCAGTGGATATGTAAGCACATGCACAGCTGCAGGGCTAGAAGGGCCCAAATGAATTAAATAAATAGATTCTTAAATAATTAATTAAATGTGTTATTAATTGATTAATTACATTTATTTAAAAATCATTAAATTTTTAATTAATTTATTGTAAATGTTGGAAAAGAAATTATTTGGCATTAAATCAATGATGTATGTATATATTTAATAAGTATTTTGAACTTAATCCATTAATGACATTTAATAAATTATTTAATGATGATTCATCGATTAATTATTGATGATTAATTAACCCTCCACATGATTTAACCTCTATAGAGATGATATTTTATCTAGATCATGTATTTTTCAAAGGTTCAGACCAGAAAGTTTAACATTGTTATTTTTCTCATTATTGTCTCTTCAGATTGAGTGTCTGTAATCTCTAAGAGAGAAGCTGTGAAACTCTGCCTTCACTACTCAGCTCCCAGCCCTCTAGTTTGAGACAGCTTGACCTGAGTAACAATGACCTGAAGGACTCTGGAGTGAAAGTTTTGTCTTCTGGACTGAAAAGTCCATATTGTGAACTGGAAACACTCAGGTCAGCGTTCTTGAAATGTTCAGTATATAAGGTTTAGAGGTTTACAATCTAAGGTTTAGATTGACTAATGGCCATTTTAAACTCCTGTTTCAGTCATGCCATTTCTTAATGATTTTTGGCTGCGATTTCCTGTTTGCATTCTCTTCTCTAAGAGTATTTGTCATGTCTGCAGGCTGTCAGGCTGCCTGGTCACAGAGGAAGGTTGCAAGTCTCTGGTCTCAGCTTTTAGCTCCAGTTCTTCCCATCTGAAAGAGCTGGACCTGAGCTACAATAACCCAGGAGAGGCAGCAGTGAAGATGCTTGAGCAGCTAAGACTGGACACTCTGAGGAATGTAGATGGCCGTTACAGCCACAAACAGTGTCTGATAGATGAGGAAACTGGCTCTGTCTGATTACTTAACGCTGGAAACCAGTGTTATTTGAACAATCACACATATAGGAACATTTTTCCATTCTGCTCTAACTTAAACAGTAGATGTCTGTATGTGGTCTCAAAGGACAAAATCTCTGTCAGCAACAACGGTGCAGCCTGTTCAAACTGATCTCTGGAAAGGAACTGACATTTTCACTCTCTTTATTTATTTTAAGCTTTATCTGTGTGCAGAGACCATGTCCAGGACATGTTTAGCCTGGCCCAGCATAAACTAGAATTAGGGGGAAGTTGTTTCCCCAGCTTAGAAAAACATATTAGTAAAAGTAAATGGATTACTAGGTCACTCAACTTAACTGGCCGCCTACTAAAATGGGCTATTTTGCACTGCTAGTTTGCTGCTTCTGAGCGTTTACTACTGAAACGTGTTTGTGCTAAAATATCAAATTGATCTTCTGGACTTTGTGATAATAGTTAGTAGAAAACAACAGAAAAATAGAATGCAGTCAAAGTGAATTAACTTTGGTCGATCAACCTTGAAATTCAAATTATAATAAGAAATAATCATTCCAACAGAAAGAAGAGATTAAGAAACAAAGGGATGGAGCTGGTGGAGGAAACCGGGTCACTGGTTGGGTGTTAGGCCCAGACTAGTGGGTGTTTTTGACTGTAAAGTGGATGTAGCATTAACAACCACTGGTCCTGGTACCCTGCAGCCTGCACTGCAGGATATGTGTTGCAGCACTGAGAGCTCCAGAAAGAGCCTTCATGGTGGCCCTGCAGCCAAACAGCACTTCAGTCAAATGCTGTCCAAAGTGGTCCCAGAGACACTGTTAGCTGTAACCATCAATGACCAAGAATTGTGTCATTTAATTCAGGGTTTCCCTGTATTATTGTTTGACATCATTTCTGAATAAATAAATCAAGATGACGAGCCTTTAAATGCACTTATGTTAGTATAAATATACAAAAATAAAGGATAATTTTCCTGTTAGGAGAATAAGAAATAAATATATTCATCACATGCATCAAATCACAACCTCCTCCTGCAAGAGTGCAGCATTGTGATTGGTTGATGCTGTTTCCATATTTTATGTTTGTTTACCTTGAACAAATTTGCTCTACAGAGCATTTATTAATTAGAAGGATTATTAATAAACATCTTTCTCTCCTGCTTTTGGTGGAGTGAAACAATAACTCCTATCTCCAGAGGTCCACAGGTCCACTGGCACCTGGTCCTAACTTCACCCATGTCTGCACCCTCAGACATCCCACTGTGGAGGCATCCTCGCCTGGACCAGTGGCTGCCCTTGTGAGACAGACTTTATGGTCACAAACAGCCCTAATCTGAGAATGAAGGCTCCTTTACATAGAAAGCAGTATGTGGTGTGATGACCGCTGCATTAGCTCCAAATATGTGATGCACTGGCTGCTGCACTCTACCTGTACTGAATCAGTTTTGTAGCCAGTCCCAGTCTTTACATTTAATATGCAGCCACTCCCTGACAGCATGAATGTCACAGTGTGTTGGACCTTGACTGTGGCACATGTCAATGCTCCCTGGACATCGTGCTTAATAAAGGAGATTAAATGTGATGTGATTATGAGTTTTGCTCTTTTGAAGTTGAAACATTTATGTGTCAAAATGTTGGACTGTTCCTTTATCAGTGTGTAACAGTGTGTGTGAGAGCCATGTAATGTCCATGTGTGCATGCTGACAAGGGTGCAAGGGTCAATCAATGAACAGATGATGGATCAATAACTGCAGCTGGATTGTGTTTGTTCTCTCCATCAGATTCCTGTCAACTCACAATCGACACAAACACAGTGAACACAAAGCTCCAACTGTCTGACAACAACAGGAAGGTGACACATGTGGAGGAGCTTCAGTCACATCCTGATCATCCAGACAGGTTTGATGTTTGTGAACAGCTGCTGTGTAGAGATGGTCTGACTGGTCGCTGTTACTGGGAGGTCGAGTGGACGAGGAGGGCTTAGATATCAGTGAGTTACAGAGGAATCAGAAGGAAAGGAAGGAGTGATGAGTGTGTGTTTGGTGAAAATGATCAGTCCTGGAGTCTTTTGTGCTCTGATCATTATTCCTCTGTGTGGCACAATAACAGAGAAACATCCATCTCCTCCTCCTCCTCCTCTTCCTCTGTCTCTAACAGAGCAGCAGTGTGTGTGGACTGTCCTGCTGGCACTCTGTCCTTCTACAGAGTCTCCTCTGACTCTCTGATCCACCTCCACACCTTCCACACCACATTCACTGGACCTCTTTATCCTGGATTTACAGTCTCATGTGGTTCCTCAGTGTGTCTGTGTGTAGTTTAGTTTAAAGAGTGTCATGTTAGTGTCCTTTAACACTCTGATTGTTGAACAGACAGTTCAGTCTGTACACGTCTGTCTCTTTCACTCAGAAACACATTTTTAGATTCATGGATTCAATCACTTGATGTTTTAAACTGTTTTTCTGTCAAAGCTTCACAGACATCAGTATGCAGTGTTTCTCTGAAAATCAGTTCAGCTGAGATGATGAAGTTCATTTCAATGTTGGAATACTGAACTTATTTGAAACATATTTGAACACAGATATTATTAAACTGACAGAAACACTGACATCAGTAAAGAGGAACAGACTAATGAGTGCTTACTGCCCTCCGATGGTCACAGATGTAAATGCAAGCATGGAGCTATATTTTAAAAAAGCAGATGTCTTCACATATAATTATCATCATGTAGCTCTGTAAGTGTTAGCTAGGCAATTTCACATTTGTGTCTTTTTCTGGAATCAGTGTGTTTGAACAACACAAATTCTGCCTTTTCTAATTTTGAAAGACTGAACATGATATAAACAAAATAAATCTGATCTGTTCCTCTATAAATCTGGACAAATCTCAGATTCTGAAGTTCTCAGCGCTTACATTTTGTCCTCTCTACACTTCTGCTGACAACTGACATGTGATGTGTTTGTACAGCTTCCTCTGTCGGTTTTAAACAAACCAACAAATTATCCAACAGAAGAGTATACCTTTGAGACAATGGTGTAGGTCTACTTCGCAAACTGAGAGGATGGATGAGATGATGGTGCAGGTTTCCAGTCTTAATTCAGTCTTGTTGCCACATTGTGGTCACCTGTCACCTTACTTTTGCTGTGGGAATTATGAAAGGATAGCTAGACTTTAGCTTGCCTGTAGTGGCATTAAATGATCCTTTAGAAAATAGTTATAAATGTATTAGTTCCCAACATTGTACATTGCTGAATCATTATTTTTACTGAAAGTCTGTTCAGTTTCCAAACTAAAAATAAAATTGAGTGTGACTCGCCGGCACATTACAGTGAGACTCTCCAGTTTGATCAGCAGAGAAAAAAGATATCTCAAACAAAATATGACGGAATTTCAAAAACCTTAGTGGATCCCAAAGAGCTTACTAAAATTTAATGTTTGCTTTGATTCCTGCTTTGCTCACTCTTGGCGTTCTCTCCATGAGCTTCATGAGGTCATCACCTGAAATGGTTTCCAACAGTCTTGAAGGAGCTCCCAGAGATGCTGAGCACTTGTTGGTCCTTTGCCTTCACTCTGAGCTCCATCTCATCCCAAACCATCTCCACTGGGTTTAGGTCAGGTGACTGTGGAGGCCAGACCATCTGGTCAGCACTCCATCACGCTCCTTCTTGGTCAAACAGCCCTCACACAGCCTGGAGGTGTGTTTGGTGTCATTGTCTTGCAGCAGGAGGAGCAACCACTGCACCAGCGTAGAGTTTGGTAATCAGTCCAGAGGTCCAGAAACTTCATCCTGATGCCTAATTGCAGTCAGGGTGATGCTGCCAGCCCATAGATGTCTGTGCCTCCCTCCACTGATATGCCTCTTGGGTCATTACTGGCCCACTATCAAACTGGCCACGCAGAACGATGTTACAACTTCTCTGGACCCTTTCATATCTGTCATATGTGTTCAGGGTGAAAAACACAGTCTGCCAGTGGTGGCCTGATAATTCTGGTATTCTATGGCAAATGTCAATCATGCATGGTTCCAGTCAGTGAGTACAGGGCCTGCTAGAGGACATCAGGCCCTCAGGCCACCCTTATAAAATCTGTTTCTGATTGTTTTGTCAGATACAAGTACAGGTTACTGGTCTCTTCTCATACCAGTAGTGACACTGGTATGAGGAGGAAAAATATCAGTGTCCCCCACCTGTAAAACCATCCCATAATGACTGTAAAGAGTCTGTAGGATCTGGTCATGAAACAATGACAAATCAATATTTTTTAGAATAATTTCCAGAGTCATAACACACAGCCAGCAAAACATGGGAAGTAAATTCCAGGAAAAAAATGAAATCTTGCATAAAATGCCAGTTAAAGTCCAAAACTCTGTGACCTGACCCCAGCCACAGTGTGGGCTGTGGACTATGTGGAGGTTGAAGTGTGGACCCAGAAGCAGACGCGTGGAAACAAAGGTTTAACCAAAAGCAAACGGTTTATTCAAGGCTGGTGAGCAAAACAAAACAAAAGGCAGGAGCAAACTAAAGGAAACCTAACCAAGACTAAAGTGGGGAAACTAAACACTGGGAACATGGGAAACTTGGACATAACTGTCATGGTGGGGTACACCAGTGTTATGATGAAGTGGACCCAAGTGCAGACAGGGAAGGAGGCAGAACTGGGTTTTGAAAAAAAAAGGCAAGCCGTTTATTTAGGCCATAAACGTGAATACAAAATGAAAGCATCATGAGCAGTGGCAAAAACTAAACTGAAACCAAACTAGGAAAACTAACTGACTGTGACAAAACTGTGATAACTTTGAATCAACTGTGATAAGACCTGAAGGGAGGCAACGCAGACGACCTGACACTGAATAAAGAAAGACAGAGGACTTAAATACAGACAGGAGGTGATCAGGGGAAGTGGAAACACACGGGGGAACAGCTGACTGAAATGAACATAATGATGCCATGGCTAAAGTGAAACTAAACAATGTAGGGACAATGAACAAAAGGAAAGTCACACAATATATACACAGAGGGATGATAAGGGACGTGGAAACACATGAGGACACAGCAGGGACAAATTAGATGTGATGAGAAAGCAAAACTGAACACACTGAACACAGGACACGAGACTGTCCAATTAAAACAGGATACAAACTAAGAGACACGGCTCGACACACAGGGACCGACATGGGGACACTGAATGAATCACAAGGAGGGAAACATCAACAAAACACAATAATGTGACTATGGCGACTATGGAGGAAGACCAAATACAGACGGGAAATTATTTTTGATAAAAGTAATATTAATTTGACTAATGGACAGGCAGTGATAAACAGCAAACAAACTGCTTAGCTTTACAGTCTTTGTTTTATCATCTGCAACTCCTGCAGTGTGAAACAGTCTTGGTATGTCAAACATAAAAACATTTTAGATACCGCTTCATCAGGTTACATATATATACCGTATTTCTTCATCAGAGAATCTATAATGTATTAAACTAAAAGTGTATACCTGGTTTAAAGAGTATTAACTAAATAAGAACGTGACAACTTTCAGTCATTAATGTAGCAGAGACAGAGTCTGACTAAAGGGACATCACAGTGAGACCTGTTTGATCTGCAGACACAGTCTCTCTCTACTAAGAGTGTGTTTGACTTTAACTTTCACACAAAATGATTCAGCTCCTCTAAACCCTCCAACAAACATTTACAAATGCTTAGAAACATTTTGTGTTTCTAATTACTGATGTTCCCCAGCCCCAGCATTCCCACAAATCTGTCTGTTTCCTTTTTTAAGTTTCACTGTCTGTCTTCTAAACTTCGCTGATGCAGCTGGTCGTCTTTGTGTGAATCTGCGTGTGAAGGTAATCGAATCAGTATGTATTTTTTCTGATAATATCAGCTGTGTGCAGCTTCGCTCCAGCACAAACCATAGCATTGTTCATGATGACAGATATGAACGAGGTTGACTTGTAACACCGCAGTTATGTGAGCCGTCATTTGTAAGCCTCTTAAACTTTCTTGCACTTTTACACAAAGTTTTATGGTAGTGCTTCTTCTTCTTTGGGGATTTTTGTTCAACAGACTGAAAAAAGCTGTAATATATTTTTGAAATATATTAAATTGGTATTTAAAGGACTATAGCATATTCTAATTAGATTTATGATACTGTGTTAAGACAGCAAAATTGTGCATGTGTGTGTTTGTGTGTCTGTCTGAATTTTGCTGGTACTGCACTGATTGATGATCGTTGATGATCCACCTGACTTGTATAAATTACAGTTTTATATAACAGAACAAATTTGATATCTGTAAAAATATTTTTTAAATTCTTGCTTACTAGCTGACACTAAATTTCTAACTGATTTCCCTTCTGGGACACCCACACTGTGTGCAGTTTCATCTCAGCCCACTGTGTGATTGCACATTAAAGGACATTTCTCCCCAAATTCAATAAGCTCAGTGGATTATTATAACAGCGTATCAACAATTCATTTAAGAAATCCTTCTTAGTTGTTGTCATGAAAATCTCAGTGGATTCTTGACTTTGCTCGTCTACTCTACAGCCTGGATAGTTTCATTTCAAACTGCTGCCGTGTTTCTGCCAAATTAAAAAACAGTTCTACTCAAATTCAACAAGGTTCAGTTAATAAACAATGATTAACAAAAGATTTTGTTCATATTTCATTATATAATTCTGATCCATCAAAAATATTCCTTCTTAGAATCCTTTCTCTTATTGAAGATCGATTTATTTTTCTCATTTTGGTCATTCCTATTAACTCAGCCATTTCCTTAATCAATCCCACACCACCGCCCCCAAAACCTTGGGAACACAGAGCAAGGAAAGCACAATGTACACAAGAAGACGGGGACAATAAATACACACTGGATAATGAGACGAGAGGCAACGGGTGAGAGACATAATGCAGGAGAAAACTACAATCGTCCCAGGAAGCAACAGTTAAAACAATAAAACAGGAGAACATGGAGAACAAGGCTTAAATTACATAGAGGAGAACAGACTGAACAGGGGAACATGAGATAGATAAATGCAGACGAGACTGAGACACTGAGGGGAACAAATCATTAACTAAATGGGGGAAGTAAAACTCAAAGCTAAGTTCACAAGACACGAGACGATAAAAAAGAGGAAATGATACACAGAGACATACGCAGACATGTAGAAAACAGAAAGTGAATGGGAAACATGACAGATGGGGAAATCAGACAATGACAGACAAACAGAGAGACAAGACAGACAAAGGGACATAACTGAAGTACAGAAAGGGATCACAAAAGCAGATATTTAGTGTTACAAAACCAAGAAGACAAACTACAATATGAAAACAGGGTACATGGGATATAGTAAATCCTAAAGCAAACTATTAACCATCCTTATATACAAAGAGCCAAACTAAAACACAAAAGACTCTCAAAAACAAAAAGGCATCACAAAACCCTGAGGAAAAAAAACAGCAATCCTCCATCCATCCATTCACTTCCGCTTCTCAGGGGCGCTGGAGCCTATCCCAGATGTCATAGGGCGAGAGGCAGGGTAAACCCTGGAC
The DNA here is from genome assembly GCF_057382185.1 of Mchenga conophoros. Classification (NCBI taxonomy): domain Eukaryota; kingdom Metazoa; phylum Chordata; class Actinopteri; order Cichliformes; family Cichlidae; genus Mchenga; species Mchenga conophoros. Next base: position 20,781,410 of record NC_140528.1, on the reverse strand, counting down.
GGGTCGCCAGTCTGTCGCAGGGCCAACACACAGGAACAGACAACCATCCAATTAACCTATCCCCACAAGCTGCATGTCTTTGGACGGTGGGAGGAAGCCGGAGTACCCGGAGGGAACAGCGATCCTAACATTATTGTACATTATTGTACATTATTGTACTTTATTGAGCCCCGTGGGGAAATTGCTCTCTGCATTTAACCCATTCACTCAGTGAAGCAGTGGGCAGCCATTGGGCGCCCGGGGAGCAGTGTGTAGGGACGGTACCTTGCTCAGGGGTACCTCAGGGTAGCTGTTAAGGGGAATCGAACCCCCGACCTTCCGATCATGGGGCAACCACTCTACCTACTGAGCTACAAATAATATTGCAGTGGTTGGAGATGAAACTTTGCGGACATGTAGTAAATGGACTGATTCTTGTATAGTGCTTTTCTACTCTCCTGGAGTTTTCAAAGTGCTCTATACAACAGGCCTCATTCATACAAGCACTTCTAAAGACAAGTGCAAGTGCAACAACTTGGGGTTAGTATCTTGCCCAAGGATATTGGGCATGCAGGCTGGGGAAGCCAAGGATCGAACCACCAACCTTCCAATCAGCAGCTGATCTGCTCTACCACCTGAGCCACAGTATATAGAGAAGGTAACCCAGAGGAAGAATGCACAGACACTTTTAGGTCAGCTATCAAGAAACATTTTTATGCATGTTGATGCAATGTTATGATATTTGATGTTGAAATTGATTAGAAATGACGAATTATGCAGTGTGGGTGTCAACTACCATATATGATTTAATACAGAACCTTCATACACCTACCTGAAACCATTTAAATGACATTATTGAGTTCCTTCAAAGTTTCTCCGTTTGAACAGAGTTGTTCTTTAATTTCTCGTGTCTCAAGCAGCAGTTTGAGGTGAAACTATGGATGCATGAAAGAGCAGCTGAGCCAAATGACAACTGAATTTCAACTATAAAAGATGATTTTCAGAAATATTTTACATTTTTTGAAGTTAGTTTAGATTTGAATGAATCATGAATGAAGAAGCATTACCAGAAAAATTAAGAAGAAAAGACAACTTAAACTCATCAGGAAGGCCAGCTCTGTTCTGGGATGCACCCTGGACCCAGTGCATGTGGTGGGAGACAGAAGGACTCTGGCCAAAATAACATCTCTGATGGACACAGTCTCCCCCACATGCATGTAAATGTTGCTGAACTGCAGAGCTGCTTCAGTGACAGACTGCTGCATCCTAGATGCATGAAGGAGTGTTTCTGCAGGTCCTTCCTCCCTGCAGCTGTCAGACTGTACAATCAGAACTGCTCCCAACAAACACAGATGTTTACATCTGCGCTGTAACTGCAATAAGTTAATTAACTGATTCGCACTACAACCTGGTTTGCCTCTTACTTGTAGTTATTTTTATTTAATTTAATAACTGTACAGTACTCTCTGTATTTAGTAACCATTGTCCTTAATGTAAATATGGAAGAAAAATTGTGTATGTTTCTGTTCTGTGTCCTGTTTGTTTGTATATGTGTCTTTTTGGCTGCTGTTACAACCAAATTTCCCCTTGTGGGACAATTAAAGGATTCTTCTTCTTCTTCTTCTTCTTCTTCTTCTTCTTCTTCGTCTTCTTCTTCTTCAACTTGAGTGAAAACAAATGACACTTGGAGCTTTTTTTCTGTTAACTTCCTGAAGATCATGTGTGTTGTTATGTGTGTGATCAGCAAAAAGGGATAAGAAGCAGCACTACCGTAAAACGTAGCGTTGAAGCGCAAGCTTGGCAGATAACGGGTGGCAGGCGTGGCTCACACTTGACCACGGTGTTGGAGAAACTCTGAGGTCTTTAAAATCACTCTGCAGAGCTCACAGAGACTGCAGGGAGGACAGGAGGACAGAGCAGACTTTGTGAATTATTTTTTATCATAGATGTAATATAAATTCAACACAGGCCTCTGAGGAAAAGGATCGTGCTACAAACTTTTGTGTCTCTTCCAACAGAAAGCAGAGGAGTGGAGTTACTCAGAGACTGACTGGATTAAACACACCAAAGGTTTATATTCCAGTTGGACCGTATCTCTTACCTACCCATACGGAAAAGATATATATAAATCTTATAAAGTTTGTATCTGTCTTGTGTGAAACTTGTATGAAAAGCGTACAAGAGTGAAAATAGGTATAAGATCCCTTGAAAAATTATATAATGAAACTTGTATGTTTTGGATACTTACTAAAACAATGTAGTAATGGTTAATGAGAAAGTGGCCACTTTCATGAGTAAATCACATATAAGTTTTTACTATTTCTTTTCCATATGGGAAGGTCTGCACTATCAGGATGTGATCTTATTCAGGTAATATCAGGGTTCTTATAGGGGTTTGTTCACAATAGTAACTCATGCAGCCATTTTTCAGTCTCACTGACCAAACTTTTTACAACATGCTGCATTTTTAATAGTAAACTTCTGTTCAGTGCTTTTCCTGTCACACACTCATACATGTGTTTTGTCTGCAGCAGCTGTGTTGTTGTTGTTAGATTGTATTATCTGTTTAATCTCTTCAACATGGTTTTAGCTTTCTTTGTAAAGTCAGCAGCTCTGTCACTTTTCTCTGACTCCTCTTCTGCTCGACACTCAGCTGACACTCAGTTTCATTTCCACATTCATGAAGTTGTTGTCCAAGCGAATCATAGGCTCCATGATCGGTCAGCAGACTGTGTCCAGGCAGACAGGTTGGATAAGAACAGGGGTGTCAAACTCAAATACACAGTGGGCCAAAATTCAAAACTGGAACAAGGTCGCGGGCTAACGTTAATATTTACTGAAAAAAAAAAATCTTCCTCCAGATTTAAGAATGAATCTTTTCTTATGGACTCAAACAAGTTTTGCTGAAAAACTGAATATGGAACAAGCAAAGCTTAATACTAAACAATATATATATTAGCTGTATAATACCAGTAGGCCAGCTCTAATAATAATTTTTTATTGGCTTCGCGGGCCAAATGTAATTAGGCTGCGGGCCAAATCTGGCCCGCGGGCCAGAGTTTAACACCTATGGATAAGAATAACAGATTTATGTTTGATTACGCCCGTTTCCAATTCAGTTCCAGTCATTCCTGGCCCCAGGAGGTTGATGGGGGTGGGAGATGGGGGGCAGTGGGTTGTAAGCACAATGTAGATGAGTGGAGGCTTAATGTACTTAAACTTCCAGTCACAGTGAATCAGTGTGTGTCAGTGAATGCATCATGTGTACTTGATGGCTCCATCTAGTGGACAGATAGTGGAAGTAGAGCAGCTGATGGCAGCTTCCTCTGCCTCACACTGCTGTCTGACTGCATTCAGCAGATATTTGGACAGCACACATGATGAAAGGAGGATTTCAGTTGATGTGCACATGAATGATTTGTGTTTCCTCTGCAGGTGAAGGTAGAAAGTGTGTGTGAGCTGATGTGAACTGAGCAGCATGGATCAGTGTGAGGACAGAGAGGAGGGAGTCCCTCCCTCTAAAAGCACTCTGTGTGGGGAACATGAGAGCCAGACCAAAGCTCAGAGGTGAGATGACCATCTCTAACTGTCCATGACTCTTCTCCATGTCACAGCTCAGCACTCACATCACTGCTCCATCATTATTCACACTCATACCTCTGTGTGTGTTGTTTTAAAGCCCAGAGCTGTGGGGCGTACCAGGCTCAGCTGGACATAACCCTGAAACTAATCCAGAGCCTGGACCTGAACCCAGCTGTGTTTCCTTAAAGAGCAACAGGTTGAAGGAAATTGTTGTAAACTTTAACAAAAGACTGTTATGTGACAAAGAGTAAGTACATTATTTTTATGAGATTGTTCATCATGTCTTTAATTTAATGTTTCCAGTTTTTCCTTCCTGTCTCATGAAGCTGTTACATTTATTGTTTTTCTTTTAGGATCAATAAGAGGCCAGAATCTCCTGGACCTGAACCCAGCTGTGTTTCCTTAAAGAGCAACGAGTCAAAGGATGCTGGTACAAACTTTAAAGGATGTTCTTCTGCTGCTGAGAGGTAATGTGTGTCTAGATGTTGTTCCTGACTGTGTATTTTTGAATAAATCCTCATGTTTAATATCAGCTCAGCTCTTTTTCACACACATTTCTATGTTGGTATGTGAAGCGGTGTGTGTTGGAGTGTTTCCACAAACACAGCAGTCAGAGTGGAAAGAGTGGATGTTGTAGGAGGTGTTTGTGTAGTGAAGAGGCTGAGTGTCTGTAGGACTCCAGCTGCTCCAGCAGGTGTCTCCTTTGTGCTTTGCTTCAAACACAGTGTAGGGAGGAGCTTCCACTCAGGTGTTTCAGGTGTTGCTGGATGGAGGAGGACAAATAGTTTTTCCCTTCAGTGACACTTCAGCAGCTCAATGTTCTGGGAGATGTTTGTCTTTATGAAGGTTTATGGATTCTTGTTCTTACTTTGGTTAAACTGAGCAATACATTTTCCATCTAACATTTAAAGTAAATTTCCAGGTGAATAAAAGATCTGCAGCTGCAGCCTCTGTGATGTTTCCCAGTCTGAAAGTAACAAATTCAACCAGAGTTCAAACAAAGGCTTAATATACGTGTGTGTTTGATATAATGCCAACAAGTACAAATAGGTGTTCTTACAGGTCTTAATCACAGAGCTCTGATAAGTCTGGTGACTTTCACACTCAGCAGTTTTGCTGCCTTTTATTTTATATTGGCCTTTTTAAAGCCCTTCAAAGTCTCCCACATTCATACAGAGCTTTTAACACCAAACTCCTTTACAGTCCTTCTCCTCTCACACACGATCACATGACTGATTTGTCTGCAGCAGCTGTGTTACTGCTAGTATTTTATTATGTGTGTAATCTCCTCATATTGTTCCTGTGGTTTAGTTTGACTTCCTTCTGCAAACTCAGCTGCTCTGTTGCTGATACACGTCTCCATGAATATGATTGATCAGATGCTGCCAACACCATGTGTTTCATGTGAGCGCTCAGCTGAAACCCTGGGTTGACTTATCGAGTTAATAACAAGCTTCACGTGACTGTGAATGCTAAAGTGAATCCAGATAAAGGAAAGAGACCCTGCTAATGTTGGACTCACTTCTTAGTGTAGATCCCAGGAGGAAGTTCAACTTAGCCATTCTTTGTGCTAGCTCGACCAAACCTGAGAGCACAGTGCAGGATAATGATCATCATCTGTCTCTGTCAAGGACATTTAAAATCCACAAATAACAAACATAATTATATTTGATCATTAAAAATGATGATTAAACAAAGTGTCAAACATACTTAAGTAGAAGGACTGATGTTTGTGTTAAAATACCCTCTTAAAGCTGAAATACTGATTCAACTTCTTAACGCAAGTAAAGGTAAAAGAGTACAGGCTCTGAAATGTACTCACAGTATTAAAGTAAAAACTCCATCTTTGAAGGAAATTTCTGCCAGTTTTTGTGCAAAGTTACCTGAATTTCTACCTCCAACATTAATATGAGAGAATTATCTGAACTTTTATTCTAATGAATTTAATCAGCTTGAACATTTTGTAGCACAAAAGTAGAAAAAACCCAAAGGGAATAAAAATAGCTCCGTTTGCTGTTGCCTGCATTGTAGATGGGTGGCTTTGCCTCAACACCTAAACAGGAAAATGAGTTTAGTCAAGTATTAAAGTGGGATTGAAGAGGTGAGGAAACCAGAGATCAGGTGTTGTGGTGCAGCATGGTCACAAGAATCATTTAGAAATGGGTCAAAATATTTTCTCTTCTAGATTTTTTGCACAGTCTGATGTGCTGCTGCTCTGAGGTTTACTGCTCTCTGTGCTCTTAGAAAACTGTGAGGTACAAGTAGATTTGACACAAGTTATAATGGCTGATTTCCATATAACGGTGGAATACAGGGACTTAATCGTTAAGTAAGAAGACAGTTTGAAGCCTAATCTTGAAAGTAGAGATAGTGTCTGTCTCCTGAATCCAAACTGGAAGCTGGTTCCACAGAAGAGGGGCCTGAAAACTGAAGGCTCTCCCTCCCATTCTACTTTTAAATACTCTAGGAACAACAAGTAGGCCTGCAGAGCGAGAGCGAAGTGCTCTAATAGGGTGATATGGTACTACAAGGTCATTAAGATAAGATGGGGCCTGATTATTTAAGACCTTGTATGTGAGGAGCAGGATTTTGAATTCTGGATTTAACAGGAAGCCAAAACAGGAGAAATATGCTCTCTCTTTCTAGTCCCTGTCAGGACTCTTGCTGCAGCATTTTAGATCAGCTGAAGGCTTTTCAGCGAGTTTTTTGGACATCCTGATAATAATGAATTACAGTCGTCCAGCCTGGAAGTAATAAATGCATGAACTAGTTTTTCAGCGTCACTCTGAGACAGGATATTTCTAATTTTAGAGATGTTGCACAAATGGAAGAAAGCAGTCTTACATATTTGTTTAATATGTGCGTTGAAGGACATGTCCTGGTCAAAAATGACTCCAAGGTTCCTCACAGTGTTACTGCGGGCCAAGGTAATGCCATCCAGAGTAAGAATCTGCTTAGAGACCATATTTCTAAGATTTTCAGGGCCGAGTACAATAACCTCAGTTTGATCTGAATGAAGAAGCAGAAAGTTAGCGGCCATCCAGGTCTTTGTGTCTTTAAGACATTCCTGCAGTTTAACTCATTGGTGTGTGTTATCTGGCTTCATGGACAGATAGAGCTGGGTGTGCTATGTCTTCTGATGATGCTGCCTTGGTGATTTCAACATCCATGTCTGCTGTGACTTTAAACTTCTGGTCAAGGACTTTTTAAATATTATTGACTCTTTTAACTTGACCCAGTGGGTTACTGGTCCCATGCATGAAAAAGGTCACACACTAGACTTGGAGCTTTTCCACGGGTGGGATGTGTGCGTCACTGAAATATCTGAGTTGGGCATCTCTGATCATTTTCCTGTGTTGTTCACTCTGACACTGCGCTGCTCAGTAGATAAGCCGTACGGCTGGGTCTAGGGATGCTTTGTAAAGGTTTAACTACAGCCAGCTAGGGATGGGCACCGTTTAGAAAACCTGCTAAATCAGAATCAGTTGCTGATGATGGCTTTTTTCTTTTACATCAATCACGTATAATCTTAACTCAAAGTGAACATAGACTTGATTGAAGTAACTCAGATCAGCCAATTCAAAATGCTAATTCAATCAACTCTGAGTTTATTTCTAGACTCAGTTTGTTGGCCCTGCACCTTAAAACTATTCCCTCTTTGTCCCTCATGTTTTTTGGATATTGTTTTCACATCTTATGTCACGGCTAGCGGGGCGAGCCATGTTGAATTTAATAAAGGACCCAAGATGCCGACACTGCTGTGAAGTGAGTGAGCTTTATTGAAACGGTGAAGCGCAGTGGAGATGGCCTGTGCAGAAGCTAAGATAACCTCTACTGAAAAACTAAAAAACTAACCTGAAACCTTAAACGGAGACACGGGGAGACAACACAGACGAACCAGCAACAAGCAGGAGAAAACAAAGGGCTCATATACACAAAAGAGCCATCAGGGAATGAGAAAAGGGAGACACAGCAGGATTCATTGGACATAACCAGACAAGGGGAAGCAAAAGTAGACACACTAACGTAGGACATGGCACTGTCAAAATAAAACAGGAAGTGAACACAGAGACACAATACTAACACAGTACAGAGGGAACACAGAAACCAAAACCTCAGAACTAGAAAATCTTAATCAGAATGAAATTGTAACAAAAGACAATAACAATCAAAACAAAACTACTGAGTCCACAGACTCGGGACATACATCGGCTCAAACTGTGGTCATAAATATTTTGTACTTGTAAATCAGACTGTGTAGTTGTGAACTGAGTTTTGTAACATTGTAAAACAAAATATCTGGAAAGTTTATGTTTTTGCGTTCATTGATTTGTGTGTGTAAAAATGTAATAAATGTAAGAAACATTAGAACTACTTTTGCTGACACTTTGGTTGGCGAGCACTGCAAGTTGTCCCTTTAAACCAGTCACTGATATAAAGAGAGCACCTTGTTCCAGGGCATCTGAGCATGGAGGGAAAGCTTTATGCAGGAGATGGTAAGAGCTGTTGGGACTAAAGAAACTGAGCAGAAAACTACAGACATCTGGAAACTGAGTTGTTAATTCTCAGTGGGATCAGCAGGACTAGCTAAGCTTCACCATGACAGTCATCTGATTGACTGAACCCATCCAAACATCACTTCATGGACCTTTAGCTTGTGTCTGTGTGTGGACAGACATAACATGAGCTAATTATACATTACTCCTCCACAGAGTGGACCAGCAGAGAGCAGAGGTTTCCACTGGTCAGTCTGCACAGCAGCATCAAACACACCTGGACTCTGTGGTTATGGTTTGTAGTACTACGTTTACATTTGTTCTTTTCAGTCACCTCTATGCTGCACTTTGTGGACCAGAGGATTGTCAGTGTGTCCAACATAAGTCAGAGTTTGGGCTCCATGATTTCAGTCAGATTGGGGTGACTGTAGCTCAGGAGGGGAGCAGGTCAGCTACTAGTTAGGTTTGTGAATCAAACCCTGGCTGGCAAATGTACTGGGTAACGTACTAAACCCAAGCTGCCCTCTGATGCATCCATCAGAGTGTGAAAGAAAGTATTTAAGCATAGAACAATGTGCTTGGTTGAATGAGGCATGTTGTATAAAAAGCTTTGTGTGCACAGAGTATCAAAGAGAGCTATATAAGAACCAGTCCATTTACCACTGGGTAATTCATATAGTTTTCTTTTCTAGCGGCTGGAGGACAACATCACCATGTTTGTGAAGAACGAGCTGAAGAAGATCCAGAAGCTTCTGAGTCCAGATCACCCAGAAACTTTAAAGAGCCAGATGGAGGATGAGGAGATGTTTGAAGGAGAGGATGAAGATGAAAGAAAGAGCTGCAGAGAAGCATTTCTGAAGATCACACTCCACTTCTTGAGGAGACTTAAGCAGCATGAGATGGCTGACCATCTGCAGAGCAGTAAGAGAATTTCTCTAAAGACTGAATATTGATCTTTCCTAATAGCTCAAGAAATGGACCAATAGACATTCATCCTTTCAGGGTACTGAAAGGCTATGATATTTATTATATAATATTTGTTTCTGAATTTCTTACCTTCAGAAATATTTGCTTCACTCCATAAACGAGAACTTAAAGCCCAACTGAAGAAGAAGTTCCAGTGTGTGTTTGAGGGCATCGCTAAAGCAGGAAGCCCAACCCTCCTGAATCAGATCTACACAGAGCTCTACATCACAGAGGGAGGGACTGCAGAGGTCAATGAGGAACATGAGGTCAGACAGATTGAAACAGCATCCAGGAAACCAGACAGACCAGAAACAACAATCAGACAAGAAGACATCTTTAAAGCCTCACCAGGAAGAGACGAACCAATCAGAACAGTGCTGACAAAGGGAGTGGCTGGCATTGGGAAAACAGTCTTAACACAGAAATACAGCCTGGACTGGGCTGAAGACAAAGCCAACCAGGACATCCAGTTCATATTTCCATTCACTTTCAGAGAGCTGAATGTGCTGAAAGAGGAAAAGTTCAGCTTGGTGGAGCTTGTTCATCACTTCTTTAATCAAACTAACGAATCAGGAATCTGCAGGCTTGAAGACTTCCAGGTTGTGTTCATACTTGATGGTCTGGATGAGTGTCGACTTCATTTGGACTTCAACAAAACTAAAATCCTGACTGAAACAAGAAAGTCCACCTCATTGGATGAGCTGCTGACAAACCTCATCAGAGGGAACCTGCTCCCTTCTGCTCGCCTTTGGATAACAACACGACCTGCAGCAGCCAATCAGATCCCTCCTCAGTGTGTCGACATGGTGACAGAGGTCAGAGGGTTCACTGACCCACAGAAGGAGGAGTACTTCAGGAAGAGATTCAGAGATGAGGAGCAGGCCAGCAGGATCATCTCCCACATCAAGAAAGCTCGAAGCCTCCACATCATGTGTCACATCCCAGTCTTCTGCTGGATCACTGCTACAGTTCTGGAGGATGTGCTGGAAACCAGAGATGGGGGAGAGCTGCCCAAGACCCTGACTGAGATGTACATCCACTTCCTGGTGGTTCAGGCCAAAGTCAAGAGGATCAAATATGATGGAGGAGCTGAGACAGATCCACACTGGAGTCCAGAGAGCAGGAAGATGATTGAGTCACTGGGAAAACTGGCTTTTGATCAGCTGCAGAAAGGAAACCTGATCTTCTATGAAGCAGACCTGACAGAGTGTGGCATCGATATCAGAGCAGCCTCAGTGTACTCAGGAGTGTTCACACAGATCTTTAAAGAGGAGAAACAACTGTACCAGAACAAGGTGTTCTGCTTTGTTCATCTCAGTGTTCAGGAGTTTCTGGCTGCTCTTCATGTCCACCTGACCTTCATCAACTCTGGACTCAATCTGCTGGAAGAGCAAGAAACAACTTGGAAGGTGTTTCAAACAAGAAAATCTTCAAAGAAATACTTCTACCAGTGTGCTGTGGACAAGGCCTTACAGAGCCCCAATGGACACCTGGACTTGTTCCTTCGTTTTCTCTTGGGTCTGAAGACTAATCAAACTCGTTTGCAAGGCCTCATGACACAAACAGGAAGTACCTCAAAGACCAATCAAGAAGCAGTTCAGTACATCAAGGAGAAGCTCAGTGAGAATCTGTCTGCAGAGAAAAGCATCAGTCTGTTTCACTGTCTGAATGAACTGAATGATCGTTCTCTAGTGGAGGAGATCCAACAGTCCTTGAGATCAGGACGTCTCTCCACAGATAAACTGTCTCCTGCTCAGTGGTCAGCTCTGGTCTTCATCTTACTGTCATCAGAAAAAGATCTGGATGTGTTTGACCTGAAGAAATACTTTGCTTCAGAGGAGGCTCTTCTGAGGCTGCTGCCAGTGGTCAAAGCCTCTAAAAAAGCTCTGTAAGTTATAAAGTTTTTATTATTTAATTTGGTTGGTATGTTATGGAAAACACACTGCCATGAACCTCTGTTTTGTTTTTGTCAAAATCACTGTAATATAATCACTGTACCTTTATATACATGTGACTTGTATTAATGCTGCTGCCCTCTTGTGGCTAAAGTGTAATTATGTTATTGTTATTAGGGAGGATTTGAGAGTAAGGCTACGTTCACACTGCAGGCGAAAGCGCATCAAATCCGATTTTTCTGACCTTTATAAATCTGACTTTTTTGACCCTATGCGACCCATATCCGATCATGCTATGACAGTGTGAACGTCGCGAATCCGATATTTTCAAATCCGACCTGGGTCACTTTCGTATGTGGTACTGAATCCGATACATATCCGATGTTTTAGAAAGCGACTGCTGTTTGAACGGTCATGTCGCATTAAATCCGTCTTTTACGTCACCAACACAAGACAGAAGCCAATTATCAGCGCCCGATAAGACATCGCGAACGCTTCCTGGCCATCCCGTGTAGATGTCAGTGAAACTGTTGGGAAGACAACGTTGGAGAAACGTGAACATTTTATTTGTACTGTATAATCTACAGATTCTGACAGAAATCTGCAGCTATCCTTTGAAGCACCGCTCCTCTAAAACAGCAATAAGGATCATTATTAGGTTATCTACATTATTATGTAAATAACAAAATAACTTAAAGCAAAAATTGAGAAACGTGAAGTCCGAAGTCTTTATATTAAGGGTCATCTGTCAAACAATATTCTTTGCTCTGGGTCTAAACAGAGCGCGTTGTGTGTGAAGTCTTCTTTTGCGCATGCAAATGCACAAATGCGTCCTTCATTTCCCCGAATTTGAAGGATTCGTCGGGTGTGTCCTTCGTGGCCCACCATATCCCAGAATTCATAGCGTGGCCCAGCCAAATTTCAGCTGCCAACAATGGCGGCTGCTACTAAGTTTTCAAATTACTCTTATTAATCTTTCTGGGTCACAAAATAAACTTTTAACATATTTTCAGGCGAGAAAGTAGCTGTGTAAACTTCAAATATCTGCTTGGTTTATCAAGACATCGCATATTTGCAAAAGTGTGCCGACGTTTTCGGAGACGTCTGTTCCCCACCCGCTCGCTAGCAAGCCGGGGGGTTCAATGGTCACTCCAGCCGGCGAGAGCAGCGGACGCCCGGCTTCATCGTTTTCAGACCCCGCTCTTTTGCTACTCAGGTTAAACATGATATATAAGTCACCCGGATAACTTAAAAATGTAATTGTTTGCCTTTTTTCTGTGTTTTATTTGTTCCGGAGTAAATCGGTTTGGCTGAGATCAAAGTTCCTCCGGGATTTTCACACAGCTGAATAAACGTTAAACAGGAAACTGATTAAACAGAAGTGTGAGACGGTCGAGAATTTACGCCAGTGTCCTGTTATATTTTAGATAGCAAGGAGCAGACGGCCGAGTTTATTAAACTCCACCGACACAGCGGTGACGCAAATCTGAAGGCTAGACCGTCCCATTTCACAGCCTCGCACTTCCAGCCTTTTCGGTCTTTGAAGGACCCGGCCCACGTAGACCGCGAAGACCGGGTCCTCCGAAGGATGCAGCCGACGTTTTGGGACACAGCTAGTGTGCGATGTTCTTTCAGTGTTGCACTTTGTAGACGCTCCCTGAGCACTGGTCTCACAGCCAGCTGCACATAGAGACCAGTGTTGTTAGTCCAGGTCAGAAGATGACTTGTTGGAATGAAAATGAGCTTGTAGTTTGTCTGCTTTAATAATATGACTGGAAAAAGGTGTTGGACTTCAAATATGTCCATTTCTTTCACACTTCACCTTTAAAAGTGAAGCCTTGTGGTTCCTGGAAGGAAAAACACGACTTTTTCAAGTCTTTGTCCTGTTTTTATGATAAATGTACGACTTTAATGTGAAACATTCAGAGTTTTTTCTCTTGTTGTGTTTGTTTGAAGCTGCTTCCTGTTGGCTTCAGCTGTTTGGAGTTTCCATTTTCTAAACTTCTACATTCTGAACCTTCTTCAGCTCTGAACAGATGATGAAACACTGAATGATTTCAAGCTCACACTTTGTCTAATAAACTTACATCTTTCATTCTTTATACAGATTGAGTGTCTGTGGTTTGTCAGAGATCAGCTGTGATTATCTGGCAGCAGCACTGAAGTCCAACCCCTCCCATCTGAGAGAGCTGGACCTGAGCTACAACAACAAGCTGCAGGATTCAGGAGTGAAGCATCTGTGTGGTTTCCTGGAGAGTCCAGGATGTGGACTTGAAACTCTGAGGTCAGTCAGCATGTTTTAGTTGTGCTGACACTAAACTGCAGACATCAGGCTGATATTATACTGATCCACACTGAGGATCTTCATGGTAAAGTCTGTTTTCTTCTTCTCTGGTTTAGTCCATTGACTGCAGCAGAACAATGTTCACATTTCAAACAGTGAGACTCAACGTATGGCCCGCGGCCCACACGCGGCCTGCCCACCTTTCCTGATTCAGAGAGAGGGGACCCTGATGAACTGTGTAGTGTTCTTCCTCACAGTTCTAAGTATCAGACACAACAATGAATAATCCACAGCTGACTGTCTTTAGCAGGTCAAAGGTCACGGCACACAGCAGACAGTGGGAAATATTATAACTCTGATCATTTATCAGCACATATCCATATGTATAAAAACAAAGCTGACACTGTGAGACTTGATCAGAGGTGTGATCATCACAGCAGAGGCCTTTGTGTCAAAGTCACTGAGGATCAAACAGAAACACATGAAGCAGATTTTCCTGTTCTGGCTTTTTATAGCAGATAACCTTCAAAATATTCTGCAGTCCATCAAAAACTGAAGCAAACCATGAATCAACATGTGAACATGAGCTGATGCTGCTGAAGTGAAGCAAAGTTACAGAGGTTTGATTACAGACACAGCTGAGAGTTTGTAATCTGTCATCATTTTAAAAGGTTTACATTTCTTCAGTATATCCACATTTGCAGCTGGTACCTCAACCTCCACTTGTCCAACACAACTGCTGTCCACTGCCTCCATGACATTGTGATTTTGCTGTTGGTCTTCTGTCAGATCTTCATCAATCACTTCTGCACGGGGCACACCTTCAGACTCTGCAGCTGCATAACGAAAGCCTGTAAGATAAAATTAGACATAAGGTAAATGTACACCAATATTCCAATGACAGGTGTGTGATTCATCTGGAAGTTATGTGCGGATTAGTGTACAGTGATAGCAATTTAGTATGTTTTTAGAGGGGGGGGGGGGGGTTGTTTACCTCCGATGGGTGCTCTTTTTCGCTTCCGTTGCGTACGCCTTGAGTGCCGGTCCGAGTCTGATACAGGTATGTCGTCATGCCCCATGTGCAGTGTTGGTGCCCAGTCTGGATTTGTTACATCCATTTCATATGCTGGTTTGCCTGCAATAATGCCAAATCATAAGCTACTCAGTCGACATGATGTGGTTCTGCAGCATCACACATTAGCATGTTTTATCTCATTATCTATGACCTCAGCACATTGAAAATAACACTAAAAGCCTTTCAAGAGTGATATGAATTAATTTAGAACTCACCGGAAAGAAAATGCCGTGAGCAAACCAACAAAAAGCTGGGGATTGCAGAGAACTCGATATCCGCTCGTCTCACCGCTGCAATCCAAGCCTGACGTCTTTGTTTAGTAATATCGGATACATGGGATCCCTCACGTTGCCTCCAGGACGCAAAACGATGAAAAGAGAGCCCGTTATCCAGCTTCTTGCCTTCACGATCGTGTGATCTAACGTTGCAACCGACAACACAACACGTACGATCCATAGCTGAAATGGTATCCTTTGGCTGGCCTACTGTCATGGCGGAAGGGGGCGTGGCCCATCTCCCGTGACATCACGCTCCAAAGCCCTATAGGTGGGAAAATGTACCATGTCGACCAATCAAAAATGATATGGAAACATGACATTTGGTTGTTTAGCAAAAGGGGGAAGTTTTAGGAGTGACCGGCAAGAGAGAGCGAGTGAGCGAAAGAGAGAGAGAGTTTTGATATGTGAGAGATTTGTGACGTTTACCGTGTTTGGTCTCAAGTTAGTTTGTTGTCTTGTGTATTTAGTGTGTAGCTGTTGTTTTGTTTTGTGTGTCAGTTCTACTAGTGATCGTCACAGTTGCTGCCTTAAAGCCAACAAAGGCAGATTGCAGTGTAAACGCTGAGTGACACACCTGCTGTCAGACCTGCAGGTTTATCCCTGTGCTGTTCTCATATGTGTTAGAGTGACACAAACTATTGTTTGACACCTGATTGTTCTGTAAATAGTTTGAAATGATTATATGAAAAACGTCTGAGCCTTGGCTGCATTTTTTGGTAAATAGTACCATATAACTTTGTTGTTTGCAAAACGTGTGCGTATTTTTAAAAATGTACAATCTCTATTTGCATTTCAAGTTATGAAGATGATTCGTTAAACATGTGTGTGGTTTTTACAGTCAAAATATCACTTTCTACTTGTATTTTAAATTTTGTCTGAATTTAGATAAATTGTGCTGATACAGTTGGTCAAAATGAGAAAATAACAGATTGGCAAGATAAACTGTTTTTAAAGGTAAAATATAGAGGCCACATCAAAAGTAGTCAAGAAGGGTTAAAGGCTAAAAGCAAAGTTGTCACCAAGTACTGTTTATATTTGTGTGTATTGCTGCAGCTTTTTTGAGTATTAATTTGGTGCCTTTGTGTGAAATAATGGTATGGTGAGTGATCCATATAGTCACAAAGAATAGCCACTTGTTTCTGTGCTACCAAAGTTCCCCGGCTTTCATTCAAAATGTGTTTATCGTCAGCACCTGCACATTAAACTACTTAAACATTATAAATGTCTTCAAGCTCACACTGAGGCCTGTGGGGTACTATCAGCCACTGAGACAGTACACACATTTATATGTGTTTGTATATGAATATTTCATACTTTAAGACTGCCTGTTTATTTAAGGGAGATGAACAAAATACATTGGAATTGTACAAAATAATATCATGGATGATAAATTAAATAGATTTTAAGTAGATGCTTGTGCATTCTTAAAGTCTTACATGTTGAACTGAACTATGTGATCTGTTCAAAGCCTTAATCTTAATTTGAAGTGAAATGTGCATTTTGAGTTTATACACTATGTATATAAGGCGACCGTTTCCTTTTGCAGTATTTTTGTGTGGTGTACTTTTCTATGTCTTAACAAAAGGGGAACAAAGGTGTTTAAGTTCACCTAGGATGATGTGTTTTAATTTTCACATGGTCTTGCTTGAATTTGACCCTGACAAAGGCGTATGAACTCTGTCAGCTGTTTGGAGTTTCCATTTTCTAAACTTCTACATTCTGAACCTTCTTCAGCTCTGAACAGATGATGAAACACTGAATGATTTCAAGCTCACACTTTGTCTAATAAACTTACATCTTTCATTCTTTATACAGATTGTGGGGCTGTGGTTTGTCAAAGATCAGCTGTGATTATCTGGCAGCAGCACTGAAGTCCAACCCCTCCCATCTGAGAGAGCTGGAGCTGTGGGAAAACAACCTGAAGGATCCAGATGTGAAGCAGCTGTCTGATCTTCAGCAGAGTCCAGACTACAGACTGGAGACTCTGGAGTAAGTAGAGTGATGGAGTGAGTGGGTGGTGCTGTCAGCAATATTGTACTAAACACAGTCAGTATGAAACAAAGATCCAGTGTTTCCTGTAAAGCTGCAGCTTCTCAGTGAAGCTGTGAGAGGAGAATGGTGACAGGCTTCAGGATTGGACACAAACACTTCCTGTTTCTGACCTTTATGGTCACCATAGTAACGGCTGACATGCTCTGATCAAACGCTGTCAACAGCCAATCAGCTCTTTGAACAAAGCAGCATGCAGACCAATGACTGCATTCATTTCCAAGTTTAAAGCAGTGAAGAACACAGTCTGTAGGTGAGGAAGAATTTAGTGAGAGCAGATGTTTGGATGGAATTCCTCCAGTTAACAGCTGGAACCGTCCATCTGGATTGTTGGGCTTGTTGTTGGGGTTCCTACAGAGCTCAGAGTGGACACACCAAGGTTCTTCTAATGAATGAAAGTCCAAACTCAAACTAGGAGGGAAAAACATTTTCATCAACTTCAATAAAAATCCAAAGATTAGAAAAAGTGAAGCAACAATGAGTCCTAGTACAGTCCCAGCACTGAAGTCCCTGCTGCTCTTTATACTGGATGTGCTGCATCACTGACTGACAGCTGATGAAGAGTCTCTGGAAACACTCGTTTATCTCCTCTGCTCTTCCTTCTTCTCTCTGCAGGTGGAGGCGAAGATGGTAAACAGGACGGTGTGTGTGCTGAGAGAGGAGGAGCTGTGTCCTGATGATCCAGAGAGGTTGAAGCAGCAGCAGCTTGTGTGTAGAGACGCTCTGACTGGGCCATGTTACTGGGAGGTGGAGAGGAGAGCTTCATCCAGCAGTGACTGACAGAGGAATGAGAAGAAGTGCAGATGACTGTCAGTGCTGCAGAGTGAACTGCTCTGAGAACAGCTCCACTGTCAGACACAATGTAGAGTCCAGCATCATCCCTGTGTGTCCCTCTGGATCTGACAGAGGATCATCAGTGTATCTGGACTGCTCTGCTGCTGCTCTGTCCTTCTACAGTCTCTGCACAGTCTCTGTCTGACTCTGGCTTCAGACCCTCCTGGATCAAACTCACCTGGAAAGACTTTCAAACATCACTCAATAGATTTGAATACAGAATATATTTGATATATACTGTAGATGTACTGTAGAGTTGCAGTTTGTCACTTGTAAATACAGTCTGTGAGCAGCTATGAGCTGAAAGATCTTTCTAGAAACACGAAATGTTTTCACTCTTCTGTTGCTTTTTCATATATTTCCACAACATTAATATTGATCCCACCTGTCTCACCTGTTTCATGCTTTTATACATAATAACAGGACACGTGTGATCTGAGCGCTGCTGTGGTTGCTGTGCTGCACGTCTTCATTTAGATAACAGAGACATCTAGTGGTTCAGAGGGAGAACTGCAGGAGGCGGAGCTGTGTTTTAGCGTGGAAAACTTTTTATCTTTTAGGCGCAGATACAAATATGACAAGTATCAGTGTGAGATACAAAAGGTCACATCAGTCAGCAGAGGGAACAGTGATCACACAGCAATGTAAGAATAGAAACATAACAGTGAATCTGGACATGTATACAGAGGGAAGCAAACAAACAGGATGTAACACTACATTAAAGCCACAAATGTGAAGAAAACAAACACAAAGGAAAATATATTTGATCTCAGGAATCCAAATCAGATGCTTTAGAGCAGGGGTCGGCAACCCTGGGCACGCGTGTCACAGCTGGCACGTGAAGGGTTAACTGATGGCACGACCATAGCTGGACTGGCCATCGGGCATACTGATGGTGATTTTTCATTTTTATGGGCTGATGATGTTTTTTTATTTTCTTGTAACGGTATAAACGATGGAAGGTGGCGGATTGTCCGGATGCTGGTCGATGTGTAAAAATAAGTCAGTTGTTTGGTGGTGGCTATGGCGGAGCTTCCACAGAGGCAGCAGGTGGATGAGGGAAAGGGGAGGCAGGAGGAGCAGAGACCCGAGGCGGCCGCCGGTCCGAGTGTCAGGTGAACTGAACTTCAGGTAAGAAGTTATGACCTGCAGTCTGTCTGGGTCAGATATAAACCAAGTTTAGGTGCAGTTTATTTTCCTTGTGCTGACTTTTTACAGTCAGTTACAATAACTCATACTGTGTACTAGCTAGCATGACGGAGTTTCTATACAGCTGGGTGGTGCTATGATGTTACTGATAGTGAACTTTACAGTGGCATGCAAAAGTATTCGGCCCCCTTGAACTTTCCCACATTTTGTCACATTACAGCACAAACATGAATCAGTTTTATTGGAATTCCACGTGAAAGACCAACACAAAGTGGAACGGAAATCATACATGATTCCAAACATTTTTTACAATAAATAACTGCAAAGTGGGGTGTGCGTAATTATTCTGTCATGGAAAAACACACTGCCATCAACTGTTTTGTTTTTGTCAAAATCACTGTAATATAATCACTGTACCTTTATATACATGTGACTTATATTAATGCTGCTGCCCTCTTGTGGCTAAAGTGTAATTATGTTCTTGTTATTAGGGAAAACATTTGAGAGTAACATGACAAATGAGTCAGCACTTTGGCTTCAGCTTAAGAAATCCTCATTTTTATGTCATCAGTTATAGTTGCATGTATTCATTATCATAATTTAACCTTTAATATTGATGTCTTAAATAGATTTTGAGTAAATTAGCAATTTTATGGTATTTTATGGTTGTATTAAATTAATACATCACTAATGAATTAATTATTTCAGTAATTAATTTAAAAAATGTACATAATCAATTAAAGAAATATATTAATGATGAATTATCCATTAATTTCATTTAAAATGTTTCATTATTTGTTTATATACAATTCAAATTAGTTAATTACATATTTAATCAATTATTGGTTTGTTTTCTATTTTAATTATTTTACTGACACATTTAATGAATTATTTAATGATGTATTTATTTAATTCACGTTGCTACTCCTGGCCCTGCATCGCTGTTCATAAATACATTTTATTTGTCAGCTTCACCCATCAAAGTCAGGGGGCGGGGTTAATGCTGATCAAGTCAAAACCATTGCTTTGGTCTGGTGGGCGTTCTTTTAGTGGGCTTTTCTGTCACGGCCTGCGTGGCAGACTATGATGAGGGGAAGGACGACCCAAATGCTGGACTCTTTGATGAGGTCAGTGCGTTTATTTACAGTGATGCAAAATAATCCAAACAACAATAAATCCCCAGTGCGTTCCCGACTCTGACATGTCCTCTTGCCAGTGTTGGTGTTCTTTGTCTCCGCTCCTCAGTGTCTGAGCACCCCGTGCTCGCTGCCCTCTCGTCTCCACACTCCTCCTGGGGAATAACAAAGAGGCAGCCGTCAGCAACGCCACAATGCGGCAGACTAACCTTAACTAACTCGCCAAGAGACTAACGTGAAGTTACGCAATGATCCAGCATCGGAGACAGCTCCACCACACTCCTAAGTAGCTCCTCTGACGAGGCTTGATCAGCTGCAGGTGTGAGTAATTCTCCTCCGCAGGTGTGGCCAGGCTCCTGGCTGACACACCCACACACACACCTAGATACACAAACATGGAAACAGGAGACAGCAGCACCAAAAACACACATGTCCATAACTTCTTACAGGCCCTGGGTCACCCAGACCCCGGTCCCATGACAATTCCTCAAAACTAAGTAGGCCTACACACCAGGGTTTGGACATGTGTGGACCCAAACTATACTTAAACTTTACCCTTTTTTGTGTCACCAAATACACTTTAATATCTTCTAGACAAGAATGTAGTGGCACAATCTTTAACCTCCTAAGACCCAAACTCCTCCGTGGCATTCATTTTTAGTTTCTCTTTGATATTTGGGCTGATTGGGACTTGATGAATGTAAAAACAAAGAATTACCAGATTTTTATTTTTATTTTTTTACCAAATTTTTGTTTCTGAGAAAAATGAGAGCCACATATGAGGATATTTGTCTAAAATTTCGATAGCACAGTGGCAGTATAACGTCCTTGTGAGTGGATATCAGGCCCTTGTAGAGCAAAATGTAGTATTTTGGTCTAAACAACCCAAAATGTGATGTCCACATATGTGGACGCCAGGTCCTAGGAGGTTAAATATCTGCTCACTTTGTCAAAATGAACCTAATCATCTCTGATGAGTTCAGTGATGTCTGCCAGCTCACCTTGCAAGTGGTCGAGCTTATACCGCCGACAACGCGGCCACAACTTGTAAACCTCCTGCTGACTATCAGCTCTGGAGTTATTTATTTATGTTAGTTTCAACTGTTCCTGCAGAAAGTGAGCACGTGTTACTGATAAAAAGTCCAATAGAAGCAAAGTCTAAACTTTGAAAACAGAAACCTGTCTGATAAAGATCTGATGTTTGGGGGGTTTCAATAAGCAGTGTGACCCGTGTATATGCATCAGGGGTGGGTTTGATTGTCGATTTATCGATTAAAATCGATTCTCGCATGGATAACGTGATATCGATTCATTAAAATCCTGAATCGATTTTTTAATATAAATTTATTTTGGCCAAAACGCCAGAATCTCAGGTTAAACCTCCCAAAGTTTCAACAACCACCAAACAGCTAAAACAGTAAATGAGAGCAGGAACACGGATTCTGCACAAAGACGTAAACACAAAGCGCGGAGCCGCCGAAGCATCAGAATCAGTGAGATGTGACTTTCTCACTTGACTGCACGGACACGAGCTGAAAGCCGACAGCTCGCTGATTCTGATGTTTCCGCGCTTTGTGTTTACGCCCTTTTTGCGCTGATTCTGAAGCTGCAGGTTTGATGTCTCTCCAAACAATATTGAGTAAACCAGCATCAAAAGAAGCTCCAAACTACGCTTCACATAAACATCGTCATGAATTCCCTCTGATTGTTTTGCTGCCACCAGGATAAAATCACACTTCATGCACAGCTCTCTCTCTCTCTGTACTTCTAGAACAGTTTCCTGTTTTCTGCATTATTCGCTTGCTTGTTATGCACAAGTCTACCGTTCTTACAGCCTGTCGGCAGCTGTTTTTTTTTCTTTTACTTACTTCTGAAAACAAAGCCTCGTTTCTGCCGTTCAACACTGAACAAATTTAAACTTTTTAAAATGATGCAAAATTGCAAAACGCTCAGCTGTGTCTGTAATCAAACCTCTGTAACTTTGCTCTGCTTCACATCAGCAGCATCAGGTCATGTTCATATGTTCATTAATGGTTTTCTTTTGTTTTTGATGTACTGCAGAATATTTGTATAAAATCCCAGGCCAGGAAAACCTTCATGTTTTTCTGTTTGATCCTCAGCTACTTTGACACAAAGGCCTCTGCTGTGATGCTCACACCTTTGATAAAGTCTGGCAAGTGTCAGATTTCTTTTTATAGATATAAAAATATAGAAATGTACTGATGCATGTAGTAACTGTTAGCTTTAACTGTACAAGGCTTGTTAGACATAATGAAACACATCGTGCAGATTTCTGGATGTTAGACTATAATTTTTATAATGATTATTAATCTTGAGTCTAAAAAGTCAGTCAAGTATATCCAGGATATCTTTCTGTTAACTGGATTCACTGACCCTAACACTGGGACCAGGATAAGTGGTCGCATGAAGCTGGTTATCAGCTGACAATCTTATGATTTAATTAATTTAATTAAGTTATTTAATTTTTCTAATTTTTCCTCCACATTTCCCCTGAAATGAAGGGATTGTGTTGAACATGCTTTAGTTCCTCACATTTTTCTGCATCTCTTTGTTCAACCCCCTGAATTAAAGCTGAAAGTCTGCACTTCAAACACATCTGAGTTGTTGCATTTAAAATTGATTTTAGTGTATGTACAGAACCAAAATCAGAAACTAAGTTCTCTCTGTCCAGATATTTATGGACCTAACTGTATAATCTATACAGCACGTAAAAAATGCTGTAAATAAAGAAGTCTGTGAAAATGTGGCGCTTAAGGTCAATTTAAACTGAAGTGATATAATCTTCTCCCCACAGTTTGAGTTTGTATTGTCTCAGCTGCAGACAGACTATGATATTAATATTATTAGTTATTAATATTATTAGTTATAAAGGACACCTTCCTGCCTTTAGTCTTATTCATGATGATTATTAGTCGTCTTCTAATGTCCACAAGTCTGTATGATGTGTTTCATAGGTTCTAACAAGCCTTTTAAACTTAAGTTACTGCATTGCTGAAACACCAACATCTGCTTATTGAACAAAACAAAAACAACCAAAAGACCACACATCTGATTTTATTTTTATTTTAATAGACTTCCAAAGATTATACCAGATAACTGGCCTCAGAATATAATTGAATAAACATGTTTAAAAACGATAACCTAATCCTGTCTTGACAGGCTGAGCTCTTCAGTATCCACCAACAGCATCGTCATGCTGAGTCAGACGTTTCTGCTCCTGCTGGAAATACTCTTCCTCTTTCCACATTGTACCAAATGTTTTTAAATGTTAGTTTCAATTTAAAATTAAAGATTAAAAAAGTGTAACACATATAAACATCAGATAATTAAGACAAGCGAATGGTTCAGTTCCACATGTGCTCTGCTGACACATTAAACTTCAGTAAAATGATGCAGTTATGAAACAACTTTAATCTAAAACAAACTGATTTGCTCAGGAGCAAAAACAGTGAAGTCAGTGACTGTAAGTGAGTGAGCTGTGCTGGTGACTGGATATCAGATTTCCAGTCATTAGAGCAGATAAGTGGCAGAACTATATTACTGATTTAATTTAAATGCAAATAGCCCAAATCCTGATTAAAGCATCAGGTTCACTTATAAAGTATTCTGTAGTTATCTTAGTGTCCATCGCCCTTCCCAACATGGGAATAAAGCAGCTGTGAGAGAATTAAACATGAATGAATCAATGGTACGGAAGTGGAGGAAGCAAGAAGAATGAGCTGAGTAAAGTTTGACTCATGCAACATTTTTGTTTCGCTTAATGCGCCTTATAATCCAGTGAGCCTCATGGTCTGTAAAATATGGTGCATTTGCAAATTATGTGCACAATATTGGAACTAAACTATTTTATATTGACAAACAGCGGCCCGCATTAAACTGTGACTGTCACCAGGTAATGTGGGCGTGTTTGCTGAATAAGCAGCAGGTGTTAAACAGCTGACAGGTGAACAGGATGCATGCAGGTAAACTCGAGGGCCCTTCGAGCTGATCGGTGGTGTCGTGAGGAGAATTTCAGCTCATTATTCATGTTACAGAAACACAGAGGTACGAGACCAGGCAGAAGACTTTCTGATTATTTGTTTTTAGTTAAAATAATTCCATTGTTGTCTAGTGATGGTGTGGTAAAGCTCTGTGAATGTGTCCAATTTTTCCGGCTTTGTTGCTTCACCCAAAGGCAGATCACACAAAGTTTAACTGCTTATTATGAAGAACTGACATCTGCTGGTCATTTAATGTTCAGCAGCACTGCTGTGAGAATACCTGTAGGACACATACCAGTGGATATGTGAGCACATGCACAGCTGCAGGGCTAGAAGGGCCCAAATGAATTAAATAAATAGATTCTTAAATAATTAATTAAATGTGTTATTAATTGATTAATTACATTTATTTAAAAATCATTAAATTTTTAATTAATTTATTGTAAATGTTGGAAATGAAATTATTTGGCATTAAATCAATGATGTATGTATTTAATAAGTATTTTGAACTTAGATTCCTGTCAACTCACAATCGACACAAACACAGTGAACACAAAGCTCCAACTGTCTGACAACAACAGGAAGGTGACACATGTGGAGGAGGTTCAGTCACATCCTGATCATCCAGACAGATTTGATGTTTGTGAACAGCTGCTGTGTAGAGATGGTCTGACTGGTCGCTGTTACTGGGAGGTCGAGTGGACGAGGAGGGCTCGGATATCAGTGAGTTACAGAGGAATCAAAAGGAAAGGAAGGAGTGATGAGTGTGTGTTTGGTGGAAATGATCAGTCCTGGAGTCTTTGCTGCTCTGATCATTATTCCTCTGTGTGGCACAATAACAGACAAACACCCATCTCCTCCTCCTCCTCCTCCTCCTCTGTCTCTAACAGAGTAGCAGTGTGTGTGGACTGTCCTGCTGGCACTCTGTCCTTCTACAGAGTCTCCTCTGACTCTCTGATCCACCTCCACACCTTCCACACCACATTCACTGAACCTCTTTATCCTGGATTTGGGTTCTGGGATCCATCGACTGGTTTCATGAAGGGTATTTCAGACTTTTTTGGCACACTTAGGTATGAATTGACTCTTTGTAGTTAGTCTTACCTGGTAGAGAAACAGTTCAGTCTGTTCATGTCTGTGTCTTTCACTCAGAAACACATGATGAGATTCATGGATTCAGTCAGTTGATGTTTTAAACTAAATGATTCACAAATTATTATTCAACACAAGTTTGGTGAGCAGCAGGGCTCATCCTGCTTTTTGTTTTTGTGCATTATAATGATGAAATAACTTTGTCATGTCTGTGGTGGCCTTTGGAGAATTAAACCATCCTGTAGAAACTAGATATAAATGTCATATTTTCCAACATTGATATTTTTCTGTGTTTCAGACGACAATGAAAAGATAAAGAACAGTCTGTAAATCACAAGTTATCAATTCAAATGATTATTAAAGCCACAAGAGAAGCTTCCTGTTATTTGTACCACTCACCTGGTCATGTGATCCAGCTGTGCAGCCAATCATAACTGCCATCACTTTCTACTTTGATATTTCCATGGTGAATGGACTGATTCTTGTTTAACACGTTCATACTCTGATGGATGCATCGGAGAGGGTTAGTGTCTTGCTCAAGGATACTTTGCGTGCCAGCTGGAGCAGTCAGGGATTGAACCACCAACCTTCTGATCATTAGATGCCTTGCTCTGTCTCCTGAGCTACAGCCATCATCAAAGCTCTTTCTTAAATCCTCTCTGAGAGGAGCTCAAACACGAGGAAGAGACGAAAGTGAGGGAAGAGAGTGAACTCATTAGTAAAATGAAAAACAGCCAGCGTTGATGTTTAAGACAAGTGAGGTAACAGAAACACTATATATAGCAGCGGTCACCATGGCAACATCAATGTCGGTTGCTACGTATTGTACTGATCCTGATCTGTGAGCCTCATATCAGGATATGCTGTTGTTTGTATTTGTTTGCATTGTTACCATTTTTGTGTCTTTTTTAACAAACTACTTTTATCTTGCCATCGTTTGTCAGAGAGTCAAACTACATTTGGTTCATCTTTCTACAATAAAAACATTTCTTCATCTTAATTATTGTATGTGCAGAGTTGTAGTTACTCACAGTGACCACTGGAGGCGTGTGATCCTGATAGTTTCCCTGGAACCGTCCAGTTCATCCACATGAATGAAGCTGTTGGTGATTAACGCTCATCTGTACAACTTTAACAACAATATCAAACATTTAATCGCTCTGCAAACAGCTTGTCTGATGTATAAACTGTGTCTTAAAGGATCAAAGTAAATGTCACATTGAAAGCAGATTTCACTGTAATGTCCTCTGTTTGAAATATTCCAAATATAATCTGGCTTGGTAATGATTTACTCATATATTGTCCACGCAGACTAAAGCAGTAGGAGATGAGATGAAAACAATTAGAAGAATCTTTACTCTTTAATGTCACAAATTCCTCTTTGTATGTAACATAACAACATACATGATACAGCTGCAGCAACTGAGGCGAGGAGAGAGGCAGCAACAAGAAAACTGGAAGAAGGAGACCAACAACACCACCTGTGGAAATCTTTCCCCAATCAAGCGTCATCATATCAGCATTTCATCAAAAGCACACATGCTCCGACCTGACAATGCAGAGCTGTGGCAAAATCATTGAAATCATTTATGAAACAAATGAGTGCATCAAAAATAAGAGTGGAGCTGCAATGAAAGAGAAGTGAACTTTCTTCAGTCAACACAAAGTTTTCCCTGACAGGTGACATTTAATTAAAGTGACTTTATCACCACACACACATTCAGAGGCAGTCTACAGGAGCAGAGCTGCAGCTATTCAGCAAATGTCTCCCTGCAATCCTCACTGCAACACCTACATGTGAAAATGAAACCACCTCTACTGTTCACACATGAAACGTCGTGTGAAGAACCAGTTTTCCTCAGATCTCTGTTTTAGTAACTCTGAAGTCTGAACTTTGGATTTTTGCATCCTGTTTGTACTGATAACTGTCAGTGGATGATTTTGATCCCAAAGAAATCTTTAACACACATGTAGTGATGGGACGTGTTACTGAAACAATGGTTAGGAAACAGAAATCGCCTGAGAATCTGCTCATGTTTAAGATTTCTTCTTTACAAACATTTTCTATGGCTGTTCCCAGTATGACCAGTGATACAAAGCATGGGAAATGGGGATTAGTTCATTCAGACAAATACACTTTTTAAAATGTAAAAATAAAGAAATGAATCAATAAAATAAAAAGTCAAAGAAATAAAAAATAAGGGTCTGAGGCGTCTGTCTCACTGTATCCATGGCAACAATTTACTTTCTTTCCTTCGTATCAGAACCACATCTTTGAAATCAAAACATTTAAGATTCAAATTCAATCACAGATGTGTTCAATTAGATATTAAATGAAGCAGTGCAATGTTTTTATCACTATCCAAGTTTGAACTCTAAGTAGAAGATTTAAAAAAGCAACACACACACACTCACACACACACACACACACACACACACACACACACACACACACACACACACACACACACACACACGCACACACACACACACAGTATGCAGACATGATTTAGGTGATGATAACATAACGACTGCACAGACCCGTGGGATGATTCATGTCCTTTTTCTTACTCTATGCAATGATGAATTTCTTGCTTCAGGACCTTCTTGATCAATTTGTTTTCTAATCCACAGTTTTCTACCTGATCTGTGTGTTTGAAGTAAAATGTGTTGCTTCAAATGTAAAAGTTAAACAGACAGAAAGCATCAACGTGGACTTCAATCAGTGTTTTGTGTTCATACAGGTCAGCTGTTGCACACAGAGCTCCTGGATTTACACTGTGCCCTGGTTCCTGTGTTTCTGTATGTAGTTTAGTCTAAAGTGGATCCTCCTCATGCACAGACTGAATTATCTGTTCAACAATCAGCATTTCTGATTCATGGATTTCATTTGTTTTTGCTAGTTTTGACTGAGATTTCAACATATCTGTGGTGGCATCTGTTCAGTGTTGTGGAAGTTTTACAGCACTAATCTCACTTCACTCTGTAACATAACAGTGAACAATATTACTATTAGAAAGATTATTAGAGAAGCCACAATCAGATGATCCCCTATGAGGTGTCCTTGGTTATAGTGTGAAGTCATCTGAGGGGAGAGAGAAGAAAGAAACACTTCAGTGTTAATGAAAAAGTCATCAGTCTTCTTATGGGAAGAGACCTCCACCAGACCAAGACAGATAACCATCCAACACGTTCTCATCCCAAAACCTAACAGACCGATGCCATGTGACAAACCGATGCCATGTGACAAATCGATGCCATGTGACAAACCGATGCCATGTGACAAATCGATACCTTTCGGTTTCCCTCTCTCTCTTGTGCTCCTGCTCCTGCCAAAAGCAAAGCAAAGCATCCACCCTTTTCTTACCGGCGTCGTGAATTGTTTGTCAACATCTACTCATCCTAACGCTGGTCCAGTCTTTGTCTCAGTGTCAAGTCAGTCAACACTTTAGTCCACATGGTCAGTCCAGTCACAGTCCAGTCACACACATCATGCACACACATTCACACTAGATCTTGCTGATAGTGGAGCCTCACGCACAAAGCATCAGAGTCTCCACCCTCATCAATATGAGCTCATTTATTTGTTCTTTCTTTTGTTTTTAGAAAAAGAGTTCTTTATGATCTTGGACTGGATTGACTCGCTGCAATCCTTTTAGACAGGAACTCGCAGGTTCCCACAGGTGACCTTTTCCTCAGCCCATTGTAATCTGGAAAAGCTCACCTTATATTTGCTCTCACAACAATGTTTTACAGCGCTGTTAATTCAATCTTGCAGGCCTGCTTAGAACAAAGAAGGAGGAAAAGAGAGCTGATTATTAGCTCATCAGAGCACAAAACATCATCACCAAAGGGGGCGACACCTGACAGTTTTCTCTAAGTGCACTGTTACAGAAATAATGAGCCGCTCCTGGACATGTCCATGTTTAGTAAAACTCCCTCTATTGAAATAAGAAAACAAGCCAAACCTAACTGACAGAATGAACCCATCACTAAAACAACGACCCCAAAAATCTTCATCACAGAAAAGTTTTGCTTACTAATCCAACAATATGTTGTGGGAATTAGAACTTTCCGGGTCATAAAGCTTTTGCCGACTCTTGGCTTAACTAATACTGACATAGTCTGAAATCAGACTTAAAGTCACTCCCTCTGTTCATTTAGGATAAATGTATCTATATCTGATTTAGGCTAAGTGCCTTTTGTTTAGATGAACTGCTGGACTTCCAGACCAGCAGGTTTAGGGAAGTCTTTATGGGGTCACACTCTGACCCCCCCCCCCCCACACACACGCACGCACGCACGCACACACACGCACGCACAGGCAACGTACTCTTTGTTTGTATGTAGACGTCATATGTTAATGAACGTCATATGTATATTCATGTAACCTCAATAAAAGAGCAGTGTTACGGGGGAGCGGACGAGAGCAACTGGGGTGAAGCGAAGGAACGGCGTTTGTCCGGTTCTCTCCCGTGCACGGGAAACATAAAGAACTTTGCCTACTCGTGTCTTGCTTTGCTATGTAATTAAATTGTCCTTAACGTTCCAACGAATAGGTTTATGCTACAAACCTATCACTGAGGTTAACTACACAACCCCTCGCCACCTCCTTATACACAGGAGTGAGTACAAAAGGGTTCGTACGGACGCATCAGCCGGCCGTCCTTCTGCTCGACACTGTTAGCTGAAAGATGATCGGATCATCCTCTGTCCTGTATTTAAGGCTGAGAGTCTTTGTCCAGTCTCTTTTCCACAGCTACTGTCCACAGCACTGATCCACCTGCAGCACAGCCCCACTCAGTTGTTTTATGATTTACTTTGTGCACGTTTCCCTTCCACTGAGCTTACAAAACCTCTGACAGGAGAAGTCAGGCATGTGTTTCCCCCACCTCCCCTTTTAGGCAGTAATAAAATAGAAAACAAACAATCAAACAGGCTAAAGCTAGAGCACAAGCAAAGACAGCACCGGTGACTAAGTTCTCCCATACTGGACGTACGCTACCACGTGGGCTCAAACAGCAGCACATCAGCTCAGTTTACATACTGTTGACATCTTCATCAGAGGATCAGCAGGGAGCGCTGCTGAGCTGCAGTGGTCTCCACCAGAGTGACGGAGCAGGAATCACAAACAGCACAAACCCACCGTGTTGTTTCTACCCTGTTCAGGAGATCTGAGCCCCCATCCCTTTTTTTCATGTTGCAGCTCTGCACTGCAGGCCCTGAACGCCTCCCGGTTACCCTCAGTGTGCTTAGAGTTTAATTTACAACCGACGAGCTCACAGATCATCTGCAGGCAGGTGAACGAACCCTTAATGTGAGGATAATAGCAGAGCTGAGCTGAGGTCAGAAATAGTCAGGAACGGTGTCGACACAGTGAAGTCAGCTGTTTGGGAATTTGTCTGATTATCAGTTTGGGGGGGGTCGGTGTTAAATAACAAAGGCGGTGTAGGATGGAGAGAGGAGGAGGGAGGGAGCAGTGATGATATGAAGTCAGAATACACATGTGGCAGACATAAGGGGGTCAGACAGGAGCAGCATCAGTCTCTGCTCTGTTTTGTTAATAACGTAGAAAAATAATTTTGTACAATCAAGCTACATCGACGGACGCTTTACCTCACGTACCCTAAAATGAAAAAGTAGTGACAGTAAGACGGAGGCTGCACATGACACCATGACTGAGTTCACAGCTGTTGCTTTGATTCTAACGTTTAAGACTTTTGGCATCGACTCCGTTTTAATAAATGAGTGCTGGGAGGCGTCGTTTGACTTCAGGAGCTCCTGCGATGCTCCTGCGATGCTCCTGCGATGCTCCTGCGATGCTCTTACTCTGCGGGAGAAAACCAAAAACCAAAAGTAGCAAACATGGAGCGATATGACTCGTTTAGATTTTGGGAAACGTGCATCGACAGGTACAGTGTCCTTTTCCCCGCGTCTTTAAAAATAATTCATGCATAGATCCCCCACTGAGAAAACCCTTTTATATACTTTCTCCTTTGTACACATTTTATATAGAACTATATATAATATCATTTCTCTATATCTATATTTTCAGAAAAATTCTTTCCACACAATAAAAAACAACAATTAAACAAATGCTTCAAACAAAACAACAAAAAGAGAGAAGATGGAAGAAAGAAAATCACGACTGAGGCCAGTTTGGCACTTTGTCATGAGAACATGACAGAACTCTGTTAGTTGACGGTAAATAGCGAAACTCTATTTTTCTTTGGTTTTTCTTCTCCCTCGATGAGAAATGAAACACAGCAGTACTTACTTGGCACCTAAAAATGCTGGTCGAATGAAAGATATCAGTGTTTTCATAGTTATATGTTTAGTGTACGCCTCCCGCCTCCAAACTGCTCAGCAGATCGGGAATTTTTAGAGAAGAGCAGGAGGGAGGCGTGTCAAATGAGAGGAAGAGAGCAGTAATAAAACATGGATGTAGAAAAGAGAAGCATAATGTGCACATAACACACAGGAGATGGAAAAAGAGATGACGCCAACGTAAAAAAGAGAAAACAGCGAGGAGCGAGAGAGCATTCGTCCCTTTGACAAATGTTGGAGGTCTTGAGCCTGGAAACAGCAGACCGTCTTTGAAAACAGTATCTTTGAAAGATCTGAGTCACCCACCCCAAACTGCTCATCTGCTGCTGGACACTTCAGTTGCACCTCCACATGCCACCAGTGGAGGGAGCTGCCAAGTTTCACAGCACATGATGCAGCAGGTGTAGTTGCTTTTGGAGAAAGAAGAGAATAAGAGGACAGAACGAAGGCCCACGTCTAGAGGCCTCCCTTCCAGAGCGGTAGCAGAGCCAGTGTTCCTGGTCCCTAGGTGGCGCTGTGTCGGGCCTGTCCCTACTATACCCTGGTGGTGGAGTGGGGGTGGGGCAGGGTGTTGTTGTGGCCGGTGGAGGGGAATGTGTTGAAGGCGTGAAGAGGCTGCATGCTGGTGATGGTGCTGGGGATCACGGTGATGGTGTATGGCTTCATCAGCGGCACGTTGTCGGGGGCGCGGCGCAGCGCCAGGGTGTAGTCGGGAGGGCAGGCGGGCCGCAGGATGTCGTGGGGTCGCAGGGGCTCCATGTCGTGGTGAGCGTCGCGCTCCCAGTCCTTCATCTGCAGGGACATGATCTCCTCCTCCTGGCTGTGAGCCAGGTCGTTGGCGGGGCCGCCCCGCTGAGGGGACAGCCGGTGCCGGCGCATCTCGTGCCGCTTGTCACGCTTGTAGTAAAGGGCGGCGAAGGCCAGGATGTTGAGGAAGAAGAGCGACGCTCCAACTGCAACTGTCACGCTCAGTTCGGTGGAGTAGTCGCGGGTGTGTCTGGGAAAGAGGTCCTGGGGCGGGCGCTCTGAGCCCTCGGGCTCAGGATCTGATGGGAAGGTAGGGTAAGGATGACGAGTGGTTCGAGGAACGTTGTTTCTGGGCCTCATGGTGCCGGGGTCACGGCCTGCGGGGGAGCGCGTAGTGGTGGGAAAGAGCACGTCGTGCAGGCTGTGAAGATGAGGGACTAATTCCAGCCAAAAGGCCACTTTGTTAGCTCTGTAGTTGTCTCTGACACGAGGTTTCAAACCGATGTGAAGGTACTGCTTGTCCTTCCAGTTGAACTTGGTCCAGATGACCTCCTCGAAGCGGTTGGGCTTGGTATGAATGAACTTGGTGTCCTGAGGGACGGGCAGGTTGGGGTCCCTGGTGGAGCATAAAGGTTAAACGTTTCAGTTCAAAGTTATATTCAGTCTCCATTATAAGTAACATGTGGCATCAATACACTGAATACAGACAGGAGGCCCATTCTCTGTGCAACCTTTAAACTATCTAAGACCAACCGGCTGCTCTGGGATCTGGATGCTTTTGGTGAACCAGTATGTTCAATTCTTCAAAGCCACACGGGAATTAAACTAGCAACCTAGATTCAAGTATTCAAGATGACTAGAAGGCTGTCAGAGAACATACAGTAACGTGTACAGTTTACACTACTGTGACATGAGGCCTACCCAGTCTTTGCGAAGTTAGTCCAGTAAGTCATGACCACAGCGCTCAGCATCACATCGTTCTTGGAGAAGTTGCACGGGAGCAGGTCCGTGGCACCGATCATCGGTACGCCGAACACGTAAGGTATCTCGTCTCCGTGCGCGGCGTCGGCCCACTCGGGCCGCGTCTCGGTTTGGCAGTGGTGGTAGAACGTGTAAAAGTAAACTGGGGACTGAAACTCAGCATGGAGTTTGGCAGTGGCCACAGCTGGTGCCACCCACTGGTGGTCCGTAAACAGGAAGCGAGTGAGAAATCTAGAGAGGAAAAAAAACTCTTTCTGATAACAGAAGGAGTGACAGGCAGCAGAGAGGAAGCATGACTGCATTATCCAAACATGTCTGTACTGTGACTGTGGTCCGGCTGTGAGGGGTTCGCAGGCCGATCTGTCAGAAACACCGACACTGAGATTGGGAGCCCACTACCTGGGGGATGATAGCATTACTGCCCACAGAGCCTCAAAGGTTAAGGCGCAGACACGCCGTGATGTGGATGAGTGGCTCTCTTTAGCACGCTTGTCTTGTTTGATGCACTTCACTGGGCTCACATGTTACTGATTCCATTCTTTACTCGCATGTTTTAAACGCTTAAAGCACTTTCACAGCTTTTTATATTCTTTTGAAAATTCATGTGAACTCAAGCTGTCAGAATTGTAATGTAAGCTTTGATAATTGTCCACATTTGTCATTTTGACGATTATCCATTTATTTTAATGAATACAGCAAACAGAAAAAAACTAACAGATCAACAAACGCGGCTCCTAATGAGACAAAACCTGATGATGCTGCAAAATGCAGTTAAGTGAGAGGAGGCTGTAAAATGGAATAACTGAAAAAGTGGCAGTGTACAGAGGTGGCGTCCTCACCCTCTGGGTAGCCGTAGAGGTTGTCAACAAAGTTGGAGATGGTGTAGTCGAACGCCGCAGCTGAGATGCCGTCGTTGTCCTCACTGTCGTCCACAAACTTCAGCCCCTCTCCCTGGTTCACTCCTATCAAGATGTCATAGTTTAGGAGCTCCCCCTGGTGGAGCAAATAAGGAAGAACATGCTGAGTGCTGGGACAGAGCCTGTGTGCATCACAAGTCTACAACAGGAAGTGCAGCTGAAGCACAGCTTTGTGAATTGGCAGCATTTCATTTCCCAGTAAACAAAATAAAGATTAGCTGTTGCCATGAAATTCCTACTATAAAATGTAAATACTGCAATATATGCAGGGTTCATACACATTTTTAGGGTCAAATTCAAGCACTTTTTAAGCACATTCAAGGTCAATTTTCAAGCTTTTCCAGCACATTACCAAAAAAGAAGCATGTTTCACTTTGCATCACCTCAGTAAGACCTTGTAAAAATTTAAACAAATCATCTGAGGTCGATTTAAATGTCTTTTGTTCCCCTTTTGTTAAAAGAGCAGCACACAAAAATACAGAAAAAGGAAACGGTTGCCTTACATGCATATAGTGTACAAACTCAAAAAACACATTCCTCTTAAAAATGTGCAAATGTGAACAAATCAACTTGTTAGAGATCTTCATCTCCACTGTAAATAAACAACAAGCCAGAGAACAAGAAAACTGCACCAAACACCACAAACACCAACAAATTAATGTCTTCTCATCAGACATTGAAGCTTCTTTCCTGTGTGACATAAAAAATAAGAGACAGATGTTTGTTTTGTCTTTTTAACTAGTTAAGCACCCACGTTCAGTCATCCACCCATTCACGCACACATTCACGCACTGGTGATGTAGCTACAGCCACCCTGGGGCGCCACCAGGCCCTCTGACCACCACCAGTAGGCAACGGGTGAAGTGTCTTGCCGGGTGAAGTGTCTTGCCCAAGGACACAACGACCGAGACTGTCCAAGCCGGGGCTCGATTACAAGGCGAACTCCTAACTCTTGAGCCACGATCGCCCAGTGGGGACATGGGGACATTTCAATTTCCAGCAGGAAGCTCCCCCTTTTTGTTAAACCCTTTAGATCAGGGGTCGGCAACCTGCGGCTCTTTAGTCCTTATAGTGCGGCTCCGCGTGGTTTGGGGAAATAAATTAGCTGAAGTGTATTTTATTTATGTTAGTTCTTTTTTTAACTTGTAGTTCTAAATTGGAAGATTATTGTGATTTTGCAATATACAAATAAAATTATATTTTCTTATTTTTTCATCGCTCAAAATAAGCGTCACACTCGCGGAAGCCGGTGTACCCGGCGAAACGCCGTGCATTTATCGAGCCTTTCAACCCCAGATAGGCCAATTATGGCTCTTTGGCTCTTTGGGTCTTAAAGGTTGCTGACCCCTGCTTTAGATGAACAGAGTTTTTTAATTAAATACATAATCTTTAATAAATGTTCTCTTTTATAAAAAGTAGGATAATTAAAAAACTTTTATTATACCTCTATTGAGTAGAAAAAAAACTCGTGTTTTCTGTCGTCTGTTATATAATATTAGTGATGTTTGTGACAATTAATTTCTTAATCGGCTGGACTAACCAATAGTCCACAACCAGGAAACACTGAAATTTTAAGTTAAGTTTGAAAACAGTTTAAAAAAAAATACCCCATTCCAAAATGTCTTGTGACAATCTCATTGGCTTAGGGAGTGATGATGTCATAGATCTTAAGAATCTTAAGTCCTTTGATGTTTTTCCTTAAGTAGGGGTGAGAAACAGCAAGTTTTAGTTCGTTTCAGCCTACAAAACATTCACCACAAGCTCTTCAAAGTCATCGTATAGAAACTCCAACATGTTTCCAAGAAAAAAACAACCAATTCAAAAAGATTACGCCGCCTCTCCTTCCTGGCGTGGCCGGCCAATTTCCCCAAATGGCTCCTCATCCTTCCAAAGGGCGTTAGAGGAGAGTAGGAAGGAAAACTACCTTCTCCAGAAAAAAATGCAACAAATTGAAGAAGAGAAACTTCAACTGGAGGACAAATGTAGACGAATGGAAGCCCAAAATAAAGAGCTGGAAGAAAGACAACAGCGCCAGCCGGACATAAAAATTATTAATGAGGGCTGGGGAATCAAGTTTGCTCAGAGCCGAGAGCAGATTGTGCACCTCATTAAAGAAAACAGGCAAAAGAGTGCAGAACTAAAAGAAATGACCAACCAGCTCCAAGACAAGAAAACGATGACTGATAAGATACAACGGGATCTCCAATACATGGACCGAAAAAATCGGCTCCTCCAAAGACAGCTCCATGAAGCTGTGGAAGAAAAGAAAGAATTCCTCCAACAGAAGGAAGAGCAGGACAAAAAGCAACGAGACATGCAGCACGAACTGAAGAGCATGCAGGAAAAATACCGCATGCTGAAAGAAAGCCTGGATGAAACACTGCGCCAAAATAAAGACCTTCTTCAACAGAAAGAGCAACAGCAAGAAAGACTGAAAGAAGGAAAACGTATCGTCCAGGACTTTGAGTCTAAAAATCTAAAACTGCAAGAGTTTTGTAATCAGCTGGAGGACAAAGCAACTAAAGTGGAAGAAGAAAAGGACAAACTGGAGAAACGCTGCTCACAGATGCAGAGAAGGATCGATCAGATAGCGAGAAACAACTCCGAGCTCGTTAAGGGGATTTTGGTGGAATTCAATAACTTGAAGCGTGAAAACACTCAAATGCAGGCGCAAAAACAACAAGAAGACAAAATACATGAAGACCTGCAGCTCACGCTCCATAAATCCAGAAAAGAAACGAGCAGTTAGAAGACAAGCACAAAGAGGTCCAACAGAGAAATGCAGACATGCACAAGGACAAGCTGATACAGGAGGCAACATCCAAACAACTCAAAGACAAGCTTGAAGAACAACAAGCAACATTGGAAGAGGTGGAACAAAGATGTGAGAAACTTGAAGAACAAAACGCAGAAACCATCGATGAGCTGAGAAATCTCATCCTGGAGAAAAAAGCGCTCGTGGAAAAGTGCATGAAAAAAAAGAAAAAATGGTTCCACTTGTTCCGGAGGAGAGAGGCTACTGCTTCCTCACCTGATGTAGCCTCGTCTTGCTCCACCTCTGTTAACCCCCCCAACCAGTCCCGGCCGTTGACTGTCCCCTCCTGAGCCTGGTTCTGCCGGAGGTTCCTGCCCGTTTAAAGGCAGTTTTTCCTCCCCACTGTCGCCAACTGCTTGCTCAGAGGGGATTGTTGCACTCAAAAAAGTCAACTAAGGCAGTTGTTTGATTAATTCAATAGACATTTGTCTATTTAACATGAACATATTGAGTTTAGGTTTTTAAATCATTATCAGTTGTTGGTTTAACATAAAATAACAAAAAGTTTAATGAACTAGATTTGCATTCTTCAGTTCAATTAAATGTAATTATTTTAAATCAACAACTCTAAAACCGATGCCTAGTGCGCATGCTCAAACTTCCCAGAAGTGAAAAGGCACCGATGCCTAGTGCGCATGCTCAAACTTCCCAGAAGTGAAAAGGCGGGAACGCGGAGAAAGTTATGTGTTCAGTGAACTGCCATTTCCCCCTGCGGAATCTTCCACAATACAGGTAAGTAATAAATAACTCAAAATATCTTAGTCAAACGAAGTTGTTCTGTCCGTTAATTGTTTAACAATGTTTTTAATTCCAAATGTGTAAGTTGTCATTAGACAGCGGGAGTGGCGCAAATGCAGTGAAAATCTGGTATTAGACGGTGCCAATCGGTACCGTCTAATACCTGATTTCTAATCCGCTCTGGGTATATTTATACTATTATTAGCATTTCCACTTCATTGTTTTTCTTTTTTTTTTTTACCTGTTTTTGCAGTTAGTCTTATAGTGTTTTTAGCGGTTATTGATATGTTTAATTCAATATTTAACACGTTTGTAATTCACTTTCAAAGTAAATGAAGTTAGCTAAAGCTAGTATGGTTGTCTCATTGAACTTTTACCTAGCTCTGTTAGCATTCACTTTGGTTTTAAATGACAGTTATTGCAAGACATGGTCTTTGTTCACTTTTTTTATTATTATTTGCATTTTTTCTTTCTTTCTTTCTCCTTTTATTTTAAGCATTCGGCCTCTCACAGTAATGCAAGTTAAACTAGCATGCGCGAGTTGCTAAATATTAGCTGTGTCCAAATTCAGGGGCTGCATCCTTCGAATTGACTTGATCGCTAGTGCATGGGAAAAAGAGCATAAACACGAGGTCAGAGGAAAAGGCAATGGCGGATAGTTATGAAAATTGCCTGTCGGACCTTTACCGCAACTACCAGCATCTTTATTGCATAGTGTGAAACACTGCTATTACATTTGGCAACAGATTGGATATTTATCTGTGAATTTTATATTGCAAGAGGTATTTATATGTATTTGTATTTTTTTTTATACATTTGCAACAAAGTAAAAAAAAATCCACTGGAATTTTTATAAAATAATTGTCTGTTTTCTTTACCATAGTAACACCACAAAGAAAGCTGACCCCTTTTTCTGATTGTTTGTGCCTCCTCTTTAATACATGGTAAGCCTTTTACCATCATATATTTATTATGATAGTTTTATGATTTAATCAAAGTGGAAAAAAAGGTGCCAATAAAACCATCCTTAAAACTGCTTTTCTTTTTTTCTTTCAGTGACTTGTATGTGGCAGTGCAAGCGTTGTTCCATCAGGGAGAGTAGTAGGTACAAATTATTGAAACGCTGTACAGGGCTCGCAAAATCGCTAGCCCGACGTCCTGGGACTAGCGATTTTTCCAGTCGGGCTACCAAAATCTATCTCTGCCCTGCCCGTCCGGCTTTTGTAGGAAGGAAAAATATATGTCAATGCTTTTGCATTCTTTCGGAAATGTAGCTGGGTAATTATATCATTGGCATCGGTGAGCCACTGTCAATATGTGACATATTGAAATCGCGTTTGAATTTGCGCTTGTTTTTTGCTTTCACTTTGCAATCGTGCGAACTGTGTATAGAGAGCGACAGGACTGATCTGTGAGTGATGATAATTTGTGCACCAATTCCTCTGACATTGTCTTATCAATCGTTAGCTTACTATGCAAGCATGACAAGTGAAATCTCCCGCAGCTTAAACATGTGAGAGGTTGATCGCGCAGCGAAGAGAATCGCTGAGCTTATGTGAGTGCGTGTGTAAAAGCAGGAAGATATATATTTCAGTTCTGCTGAGCCAAATAAGACAGGTCAGGGTGAAGAAGTGACAGCCAAAGAAAAGCTTACCACAAAACGGAGAAGTTATGACAAATCAGACTATAAGGCAAAAAGAAAGTGCAGCTTTATGGTTTCATGGACAAAAGGATTTCTGTGGCTGCAATATGACGAGCTAAATAACCAGGGCTGCACATAAGTGGTCCGCAGGTGCGCATTCGCTGTCAAAATAAAAAAACACGCACAAGAGAAGAAGTTGCAACGCGTGCTTGCGTACATAAGATTTTCAGGAGGAGGACAGACATTTGTTTAGAACTCTTAAAGATGTCAAGAAGCTCCTTTAAGCAATTACTTTGGTGTTCCTCCACCTCCAAAGAAATGTCAGAAGGAGTCCGAACCACAAAAGAAGCGCGTATTCTCAGAAAAGTGGTTGAAGGAGGTGAGCTGGCTTCAAACAAATGATGAACGCACAGATGTGGTGCAGAATGTGCCGTGAAAATCCCACTCTAGCGGACAAAAACAGTGCTTTTTATATGGATGCAAACGCGCGTTGCAACTTCTTATCTGGTGCGCGTCTTTTATTTTGACAGCGAATGCGCACATGCGGACCACTTATGTGCACCCGTGTAAATAACATAATGTTCTGCCGGGTGTGTTGTTGGTTTTCCCTCGATTCCTGAGTCGACAAGCGCCTTTGTTACTGGGACCAGTAATTTTAAGAAAGGCCCCCATTAGAAATGGATTATTGCTCAGTCTGCAATATCTTTCCCAGAACAAACACCAATTGCAAATAATATACTAAAAATAAACCTGAACAAATCTGTTTAGAACAGCATACTATGTTGCAAAGAGTGAACTACCACTGGTGCAATTTAGCAGTCTTTGCAAACTTCAAAAAGCAAATGGCCCAGATCTTGGTTCCACTTGCCTCTTACTTGTGACTTTAGTGGAAATTTCAAATTCAGGATCTGACACAGACTGATTCATGTTCTACACAGACAGCACTGATGTCTGCATGGTCTTCTAAAAGCAGCTTTAGTCAGCTTAGATGTGAAGTGAGTGAAATATACAGTTGAGTTTTTAATCAATGTATTTGTTCTCTATTGCAGATTGACAAGGAGTTTCTGCGAATCACCACAAAGCCTCTGCTATCTACTTTCTTTGCCGAGCTTGACCAATACGCGCCACGCTTAATGGAAATCTTTCTAACCAAAGGAGGGACACGTGGAAAGAAAATAAGAGGTCTCATGCTTGCCATCTCCAAGGTTTGTATTAGGATTGAGTAGACTTTGTCATAGGCAGCAAAAATAACTTTTATTTGGAGATGAAGTTGTCAATTTTGTTTCAGCTTAACAAATGGTACATGCCAGGTTCTAACCTAAAGAATAATTATGCAAGTTAACTGATTACCATAGCTTTAAGAAAAACAGCCTGGTTTTGGCTCATATTATCTCCTCCTCCTCTCCAGCATGACAACATCCATACCAGACGAGCATGCATCTTGAAGTCTTTGTGCATCTACCTAAACGAAGACTATGAGAAGTTAATAAAGGAGTACTTGGTGAGTCACTGTGACAGCATGTTGACCGTAACATTCTCATACAAATTGTGACGTTGCCTCAAATGCAAATCGTTAAAATTAAAATTTTGAGATTAGCAACAAGACACCTGGTATTGGGGAAAGGATGTCTTGAATACCAAACAGTATTAAGCGTTGCAATAAAGAATTTCTGGGATTTGGTATTGGAAGGAAAGAAATTTATGCCTACTTAAACTTGATACACAAACATACAATGCATTTAACATGCATCAAGACAATATTGCTTTTGAATCTGTACTTGGATTAAAACAAGTCCTGTTGTTTTTTTCATTGCTATGGTCATCAGTATTTGTAAATAGAAATGTCTATGAACTTTGAGCTGTTTAGTACTAACACTTTTATTTTAGCAGCTGAGTTAGCCTTTTCTCGAGTCCTGTCCCCCTAAGTTACTCTTGCTACGTCCGACAAACAAATGGTTTCCTCTGCGCACCAATGGGTACCCGAATGTGCAAGCAGACATGCTTCATAATGTTCGGTACAGTTACCTTGGAATGGGGCCATACACACTGTTTAATCCATTCACGTTGTTTTTGACTTTGTGAATGGAAAGAACACAACTCCTCCAGACACAATCTCTCGGCGTATCGGTGGGCACACCGCTTCTCCATCTTGCTTGAGGTTAATGTTTGTCAGACACAGTAACGGTTGCTATAATGTGTAATTGGACAATGGCCCTTTCGGGGGAGGGGCCGGTGAGAGGTCAATTATGCCACCTCTTTTG
Source organism: Mchenga conophoros (assembly GCF_057382185.1). Lineage (NCBI taxonomy): Eukaryota > Metazoa > Chordata > Actinopteri > Cichliformes > Cichlidae > Mchenga > Mchenga conophoros. Next base: position 20,740,166 of record NC_140528.1, on the reverse strand, counting down.
ACATGAGAGGTGTATTTTATAATTTATGTATTGGAGTAATTACTAACAACTACTTTAGTGGTGTAATTTTCTGTTTATTACTTTAACTACAGTACTTGGATTTTATGAACAGCATAGAAACAGTTGTTTAAACAATCTCTTAAATTTTACTTTGTTGTCTTATACTTTTTCATGTAGGATACGGACAGCGAGGCAAAAAGCTGCATGGAGCAAACTGTGATGGGGGTGTACGTCATCCAGAAGGAGGGTGCTGAACCTGAAGATGACCCAGAGGACGTTGGTGTCCTGATTGAGGGTGTGGAGGCTAACACTGATTTGGGTAACATTGCACAAGCATGTGCTCTGTTGTTTGGACTCGTATACTGTTTGAACCTGAGCTACCCACCAGAACTTAAATGCACCTTTGAAGTCCTCCAGAAGATACTTTTAAATCTTGATGGACAAAAGCTGTCTTCAAAGGCACAGTTTCTGAAAAACAAGCTTATGGGGTGAGGGCACTTGAAAATGACTGATAGGTCTTGAATGGTTCATTGGTGCAATGGTGATTTCCAATATATAATGGTAATATTTGAGTTGTTTATATTTTTTTCTTTCATTTAAAATTTTTTTTTTTAAGTTTTTGGATTCTCTCTGTTGGGCAATTCACCTTTTATACAGCACTGCAGATGATTTTTGTTTGTCCTTATATAGATGGCTCAAAATGGATCAGAAGTACTGACAGAAGTACTATGTTGTGTTTATGTGTCAAGGTCCTGTAAAGTTTAAGACCACTGCCACCTGTTAAGTTCACTGTATTATTGTTTCCATTTTGCTTGCTAGCATGTTTTAAAACACAGCAAAACTATATTGCTAGCTGTGGAGGACTGCAACCAAAATTAAAAAAATAAATACAGAAATGTAAAAATTGGTCAAACTAATAATTATTTCAATGAGATACACCAAACAAATATAGATTTTCATCACCTATGGATTGTTTTGTTGTTGTACTGCCCCCAAATTATTTCTAATTATTTTATTTTTCCAAATTCACACAATAGTAATTCTATTTTGTCACATGTTTTAACTTGCCAAGTGGGAGATGTATTTTTTATCTTTTAGTTTAATTTTTTTAAAATGCAGTCGATATATTGAGCAAATTTTGCATCTGTTTTTAGTTGTGGAAGCTTTGGTTCCAACATATTACCTATGTAAATAAGTATTCTAACGTTTTACCTTTTGAAGTGTCATAATGCTTGCAGGTGTACAAAAATGGTAAGCTTTTATATTGTCCACTAAATCCAGTTAATAAAGATAATGTTATCATAATCTGATTGTGACTTTTTTTGTAAAGTAGTGGGTTTCTAAATGTGTAACAAATGTAAACAAATCTAATTGAAATAATTTGGTTGAAATGAGTGAAATCATTGACTTGATTAACAAAGTAGTTGTTGAAACAACAAGATTTAATTCTGTTTTCCTAAACTTTTTAAATTGTGTAGAATGAATTAAAACAAATTTCACTCTACATACTTAAATAAATCACTTCAAATCAATGTAAGTATAGTATGTTGATCCAACGTAATCTGATTACATTAAACCACCAAATGCTAAATGTGTTGGTTTGACATGATCGAAAAGGGTTTATTGTACTTGGTTAAATTGTGTGCAAAAAGGGTGCCATGATTAAATTGTGTTCATCCAACAACAGATTTTTTTGAGTGTGGGCTTTTCTCTCCTCTGCCTTGTTTCTTCATTTACTTGTTTAACTTTTTTCAACTTATCTAAATAATAAACCAATTAAATTTATCCTTTGAGTATTTTTCATCTCATCTTTACAGAATCTTTCCAAAACATTTTCAAACATTCAGATCTGTCTTTTACTTTCTTCTTGAAGCCTCATAAATGGTGAACTAAAAACCCGGAACATGGTTTGAAACATAGTTTCAGCTGAAACTGGCATAACATGCTGTGTGTGTGTGTGTGTGTGTGTGTGTGTGTGTGTGTGTGTGTGTGTGTGTGTGTGTGTGTGTGTGTGTGTGTGTGTGTCAGGATATCACTAGTTAGGTCATCATGTTTAGACTCATTCACTCCAAAATTATTTAGGCCAAATCTTTAAAACAGTGTCATTTCATACACATTTTCAATTCACTTCAATCGCACAAATGCAGAAATAATTATTTGCAGTATCTTATTTATTATGAGAATGTCATGCCTGATCATTTGTACCTACACCACCAAAAATGGGGGCAAAAGGGAGGAGATCATGTTTAATCGGTTATAAGAAAAGGTCAGAAATATAAGTGCCGACATGAGCAGTGTCCACAGAAACCTCTGACTCTCAGCTCAAAGCTCATATAAACCATTTCTACAACCAGCAAACAAACAAAGACACCGAACAGTTAAAAGAGCAGTGACGTCACCATGAATCTGTGGTCAGGTAATATCCATGTTTTGATTGATGATTTTCTGGAGTTAAATGTGAACCGAAGCATATTTTGGGTGTTATATGCTATTAAATACTTTTTAATTTATTTAAAAGTATTTAATAGCATATAACACCCAAAACATGCTGGGTGTGGAAATAAAAAAATCAAAATTTCCTCTGTTTGAGTCACAGTAACTTTGACATAGTAACATTTGCAGTAAGTCCTAAATGTTCACCTTTAAAATCCCTCCCTCTGTTCATTTTGCCCACATCATGTTTCAGTGGTTGGCCTCAGGTTCTTCAGCTTCCTGACAGTCTGAAGTCAGCTGACAGAGTTTCACCTGCTAAATACACAGAAAATCTTGTTAAAGCCGCACAGTTTGCCCAACAGTAATATTCCCATTAAGCCCTTTCTAAACACTTTATAACAATGTGTCATCACTAAATTATAAACTTCTTCTCCAAATCTGCACGACTGCACTTAGTCACAGACTTTATTTAATTGTCCTGCGGCTGCTATCATATATTTTACCAAACAGTTCTTTTCACACAGTCACAGATATATTTCTCTCAATGCAAACTTCACTCATGTCTCAGACAGGAAACTTGAGTTTTTCTTTTTTTTCTGTCCCCACTCATTCAACTAATTTGCATATTGAGTCACATCTCGAGAAGTTGCCCTGACAACAGAAATGCATATTCAAAACATTGCTGCATAATGCAATTATTATTCTTTTATTTTTATTTCTACAGTCGTCACTTCTTTTGCTCAATCAGCTGGAAACCACTTCTAATTCACTATTTTAAACCTGCTTTAAGCTTCTAATCCCTGGTTGGTCCTCCCAGTCACTTTTTCCTTGTCACAAAAGTCGCTCTATTGTCCTGCAACTTCCTGAGTTATTCCTCAGCTTCAGCCTTTAAGTGTGTTAAATCTACACCATTCAGCATTTATGTCATGTATTCACATTCATGAGTGTAAGCATGTCTTCATTGCGTGTATGTTGTGTGTTCATATTAATATTGAGTGTAAGCTGGTCTTCGTTGCCTCGATGTGTTTTTATAATCAGATTTAATTCCTGCATCTTTGCGCTGAACTGTGGATTCAAACTGTCTCACTTCTGATTCTCTCCAAAAATAATTTCACATGTGTGTTTTCTATTTTTCTATTCATTTATGTATTATTAGTTCATTTATTTCTTTATCTCTCTCTCTCTCTTACTTTTTTTATTTACCTTTCTGTTGCGATGCTCTGGATGTTTCTAAACCCCACAAATGCAGTCTCACTGTTCAACCCAATTTTCCTATGCTGCCATCCTGGCAGCTGCACGCTTGACTTTTCTCAGTTCATGGGCAGTTATTTTGCGCCTTGGTTTTTCCACACGCTTCTTGCGACCCTGTTGACTATTTTGAATGAAACGCTTGATTGTTCGATGATCACGCTTCAGAAGCTTTGCAATTTTGAGACTGCTGCATCCCTCTGCAAGATATCTCACTATTTTTGACTTTTCTGAGCCTGTCAAGTCCTTCTTTTGACCCATTTTGCCAAAGGAAAGGACGTTGCCTAATAATTATGCACACCTGATATAGGGTGTTGATGTCATTAGACCACACCCCTTCTCATTACAGAGATGCACATCACCTAATATGCTTAATTGGTAGTAGGCTTTCGAGCCTATACAGCTTGGAGTAAGACAACATGCATGAAGAGGATGATGTGGACAAAATACTCATTTGCCTAATAATTCTGCTCTCCCTGTAGACTTTTGTCTTATCGCCTTAACCTCCATGGTCTCAAATTCTTTAAGGATATAATTTCTTTTAACCGGATTTGGGCAAATTTCATTTATCAAAATATTCCTGATCACTTTGTTTGTAAACCTGCTGTCACCAAATTCAACTCCAGCTATGCAGAGCTGCCTCAGTCCAGGAGAAATTTTAGAGTGCACAATATCTTCTTTTATCATTGATCTCAAAGGGACTGGGATGGCTTTCACTGGGGATTTATATCTCTTAGCAGTACATCTTACATCAAATTTCTCACAAAACGTCTCATGTTTTAGTAAGACCCCATTATCATCCATAAAATGAGCTACAGCCCAAATCCCTTTAGATCTCCATTCATCCACGTACACAGATTTCCTACACAAACGGATATACCTGTTGTTCCATATAGGGGTGTTGTGAGGAGTAAAGCTATGTTTATAGATTAATTTCCAGTAGAGACGGACCTGCTGATGGAAAGCTGAGAGTTTAACAGGTAACGAACTGCAATCAAAGTCACAACGTAACAAAAAGTCTATTCCACCCATTTTGCCAAAAATCACATTGGGAATAATGTTCCAAAAGGAATTTTTGTTCCTAATGAAAGATCTTAACCATTTCAATTTTAGTACACCATTCATAACATCAAAGTCAGTGGCATTAGCCCCACCCTTTTCATAATTCTTAATCACATCATTTTTCTTTATATAATGACATTTGTTCCTCCATATGAACCTAAAATTAAGAGTATTTATAGATTTAATTAGTTTTGGAGGTATGGGCAGAGAAAAGGCTGGATAGATGAGTCTGGACAGACTGTCCATGTTGGTTAGCAAGATTCTCCCAAACAGAGTTATGTCCCTTTGCAGCCACATGTTTAAAATTGACTTACACTTTTCTATATTGGTACAGATATTCTTATTTTCTGTTGATGTCTTATCCTTGCAAATTACAATGCCCAGATACTTCACCTCTTTTTTGATCTGCATATTATTTATTGCTTGCAGGGGACACTCATGCAGAGCTAGAATTTTGCATTTATTAATATTCAGCTGTAGGCCAGAAGCTTTGGAGAAATGGTTGATCGCCTGCAAGGCTAAAGGAATCTGGTCCTCATTTTTTAGAAACAGGGTGGTATCATCTGCCAGCTGACTGATTATTATCTGTTCACCCATCACAGTTAACCCCTTAATGTGACTGTTTTTAATCAAAATAATTCCTCTGACACAGAAGACCTACATTCCTGGTTTAATTCTTGCTGTCAAAAAATCATGGACTCTGTGGCTCCTTTAAAAACCAGGCAGCTTAAGGCTAAACCTGAGCCTTGGTTTAATGAGAGCAGTCGTGCTGTTAAGAGGGAATGTCGTCGAGCAGAACGGAGGTGGAAAAAGGATAAACTGCATGTATCATTTCAAATTCTCAAAGACTGCTGGCATCGCTACCAGAACACTGTTAAAGAGGCAAAAAGGGAATATTTTGCAAATATTATTTCTTCCAACTGTCATAACCCACGTGTGTTATTTAGGACCATTGACACTGTTCTTAATACTCCTTTGAATGTCTGTTTGGAAGTTTCTCCTGAGATTTGCAATGATTTTCTGAACTTTTTTATTGAAAAGGTTGTCACCATCAGGGCTCTTATCACAGCTCCTGACTCTGACCCCTCTGTCTCTGTCCCTTGCGCTGCTGTTTTCACTCAGTTTGAGCTTGTGACGCTCTCCTCTTTAGAGGATGTGGTTCGCCATATTAAGCCCACAGGTTCCCCACGGGATCCTGTCCCTCCACAATTCTTTAAAGAAATTTTTCCTAGTATACAACAGTATGTCCTTGACATTATTAACAGCAGTCTGTCTTCTGGTGTGGTTCCTGCAAATTTCAAACATGCAGTAGTACAGCCACTGCTTAAGAAACCTGGCCTTGATCACACAGTTTTAGCGAACTATAGGCCTATTTCCAAGCTGCCTTTAGTCTCCAAGGTTTTAGAGAAAATTGTTTTTAGTCAACTGAAAGATTTTCTAGATGAAAATGGAATCTTTGAGGTTTTTCAGTCAGGTTTTAAAACCCTTCACAGCACAGAATCTGCATTACTAAGGGTTTTTAATGACATCCTTCTGGCATGTGATTCTGGTAACCATGTTGTTCTTGTCTTGCTTGACCTAACTGCTGCCTTTGACACAGTAGACCACAATATTTTAATTTCTCGATTACATGATGTAGTGGGTATTGGTGGCACTGCACTCAATTGGTTTAGGTCTTATTTGTCAGATAGAACTTTCTCTGTCAGCCTTCTCGGTTACGAATCGTCTTCTGCTCCTCTGTCATGTGGTGTCCCACAGGGCTCAATTTTAGGGCCACTGCTCTTTTCTCTGTATCTACTGCCTCTGGGTTCTATCCTTAGAAGGCATGGGATCTCATTTCACTGTTATGCCGATGACTGCCAAATTTATTTGACACTAAAACGCAAGGATGCCATCTCCATAAAACCTCTCTTGACATGTTTAGATGACATTAAAGCTTGGTTGGCTCGAAACTTTTTAAATTTTAATAAAAAGAAAACAGAAGTGTTGGTGTTTGGACCCAGTGGTCCCTGTGAGTCCTCCTCTGTTGTTTTAGGATCCCTGGAAGTCTATTTTAAATCTGTTGTTACTGACCTTGGTTTTAAGTTGGACAGTGATTTTAAATTGGACAACCAAATCAGAGCAGTGGTGAAGTCCAGTTTTTATCATTTAAGGCGACTGGCAAGACTAAAATCTTTTCTTTCGAGGCAGCACCTTGAAACAGTGATCCATGCTTTTATTTCTTCCCGCCTGGACTACTGTAACTCACTTTATGTGGGGGTCAGTCAGTCATTGCTCTCACGTCTGCAGCTGGTTCAAAATGCGGCTGCACGACTCCTAACAGGAACTCGAAAAAGAGAGCATATAACCCCCGTGCTGGCCTCTCTGCACTGGCTGCCTGTGTCTTTTAGAGTTAATTTTAAAATTCTTATGTTTGTTTTTAAATGTCTACACAGTCTTGCCCCGCCTTACCTCTCTGAGCTTCTTCATCCCCACATACCCTGTCGGTCTCTCAGGTCAGCTGACCAGCTGCTCCTGGAGGTACCGAGATCCAGGAGGAAGCTCAGAGGGGACAGGGCCTTCTCTATTGTGGCTCCAAAATTATGGAATAATTTGCCCATGCATGTTAGAGAGGCCCCTTCACTGTCCACTTTTAAATCACGTCTTAAAACCCACTTTTATTCCTTGGCTTTTAACCTCAGTGAGACTTAGTTTCTTTTTTAATGCAGTAGTTATTTAATTAATGATTTCACTCTTCTTTTATTTGTTTTTTATTTATATCTCATGTAATTTTATTTTACAGTTCCAATGTACAGCACTTTGTGTCAGCTGTGGTTGTTTTAAAGTGCTTTATAAATAAAGTTGATGATGATGATGATGAAAATAGACAACAGCTCAGCAACCATGATGAACAGAAGTGGTGAGCTGCTACATCCCTGCCTTATCCCTCTATTAACCTCAAACCTTGAACATGTACCATGTTCTAGCAAAACAGAGCTGTTAATGTCATTATATAGCATCTCTATAACATTGATAAATTCCTCTCCAAAACCAAAAGACTGCAGAGTTTTTAATATGAACGTATGTTCAACTGAGTCAAATGCTTTGTAAAAATCCAAGAACAGGATGTACCCTCTCTCTTGGATTAATTCACTGTATTCAAGGAGATCCAAGACCAGCCTAATATTGTTATGAATTAGTCTTCCTTTCAAAAAACCTGATTGTGTTTCACTGATAATGTTTGAGATGCCTTTCTTTAGCCTCTCAGCTACAGCTCCAGACAGGATCTTATAGTCAGTGTTTAGTAAGGTGATGGGTCTTAAATTGTCTAAAATTCTTTTATCCTTACCCGATTTAGGGATCAGGGTTATCAGCCCTTGTTTCATGCTCGGCATCACTTCTTTTTTCTCTGTCGATTCCTTTAATGCATCAAACAATAAAGTTCTTAGGTCCTTCCAGAAGAATTGATAAAAATTAGTAGTGAGTCCATCTGTCCCTGGGGACTTGTTTAATGCCATTTTCATGACCACCAAATCCAGTTCCTCAATTTTAAGCTCTGAATCACACAGATCTTTGAACGGCTTGTCAATACATGGGATGAGATTATGAATCTTATCAAAGAAACTATCAGAATCAGCTGCTGAATATTCTGAGGAGTACAATTTGGAATAAAAAGTGAAGACTTCCTTTTCAATCTTTCTGAAATCTTTACATTCAGTCCCATTTATCAACAAGCTTGAGATTAGATTTCTCTGCTGTCTGCACTTTTCCAGCTTACTAAAATATGATGAGTTCTTTTCACCTGCCTCAATCCACTTGGCTCTCGATCTTATAAAGGCACCCTGGGCTTTCTCTAGGTAAAGATCGTCTAATTTAGTTTGTAACTCCATCAATTTATTCTTTTCTTGCACGTTTAGTTTTTCTTTACTACAGCACTGAGTTATTTCACGAAGTAAATTACTTTCATATTCCCGTTTTTCCCTGTTCAGTTCTTTGCAGAATTTTATAGTGAATTCTCTGATTTTGAATTTAATAAGTTCCCATTTCTGTATATTACCCACTACTGAGTCATCATTTTTTATATCTGTAATTTTATGTCTAATTTTATCACAATACTTGTCCTTATTTAAAAGGCTGGCATTAAATTTCCAATATCCCCTGCTACTACGTTTCATCCTTGTTGGTTCTAAGACAAGATCAATGAAACAGTGATCAGATAGGGGTGCTTTGGAGATTTTAGATTGTGAAGTACACCTCAAAATGTCATCGCTCACTAACCAATAATCAATTCTTGACCTGCTTTCTCCATTAGGTTTAAACCATGAATAATTCTTAACTCCAGGATTCAAACTTCTCCAAATGTCTGTAAAATTATTATCACTAGAAAAGTTCTCAATAATGTTATTCTGTTGCCTCCTTCCTAAGCGAGGAGGCCATCTGTCCATCCATTCATCTGAGGTCATGTTCCAGTCTCCTCCTACTAGGATGTAATCTGTGGGGTACATAACTTTAAACTCTGAAATAACATTTGTTAGATTTTCCAATAGACGTTTATTTTGACCTTCGTTATTATGTCCATAAAGATTTGTAACAATTAGAAATATACCTTCGCTCTTCAAGCTGCAGTTGACCAATGACCCTCACTATCAGCTTTATATGTTATAATCTCCCCTGGGAACTTATTAAAACAAATCGCCACACCTCCAGATCTGTTAGATCCACGACTGAAAAGAATCTTGTCTCCCCACTGATTAGCCCAAAAGGTAACATCGGCATCCACAGAGTGAGTCTCTTGTAAAAACAGACAGTGACATTTTTGCCCCTTGCAAAATAAAAAAAGTGCCTTTCTCTTAACAATTTCCTTCAAACCCCGAACGTTTAATGAACCAAAAGAAATTTTTGAGTGAACCATAATAAGAGTATGCTAAGAAAATAACTTTTTTTTAAAAAAAGAAAAGAAAAATATATAAACATGAGTTTAAATTGTAACACTTGTCACCAACTCAGTGACTAATAACCTTTAACTTTAAGTAGAACTCTTTTGTCCCATTAATAATATTCCACTGTATACAGTCTTACATCAAGTCTTTCATTCAACGTCGATGATCCTCCGTCCTTCGATGTATCCATGAGGACCCCGGAAAAAGGCCCGTTTCCCAGCCCGTCTGGCTTGTTCAATTTGCGGCCACAGCCGCCTCCTCTCTTCCCAGTCCTCCCGCGGCAGTACCTCAGCGAAGTGGAAACCGCCGTTCTTACAGACAGCCGAATCTTTGGTGCGACGCCAAATCTCCTCTTTCACGTGTCTCAGAGCAAACAGAATGATGATATGTCGGACCTTGTTCTCAATCTTCTTCCCAACTCTATGCACCACATCCACAGATTCTTCAAGCTTTGATATCATATCAGGTGCGATCTTGCCAAGAATTCCAATAACCAGCGATCTGACACCTTCATCTCTTTTCTCTTCTAATCCTTTAATCCGGAGGCACCACCTCATTTTGTACCTTTCTTGCTCTCACACTCTCTCCTTGAGATCGTAGTTATCTTTGGTCAACTGCTCGTTTCGTCTCTCCAACTCTTTAACCTTTTGTTTACATTCTTTCACCTCCTCCGAGTTGAACTGAACCGCTTTGGCTAGGCTGGCTAGCATCGTACTAGCTTGCTTGCATTGCACACTCAGGTCAGCTAGCTGCTCGTCCACTCTTTTTTCAAGGTTTTTTCTACGTAGTCATGATCCGTTCCTTCTCTGCTGTCTTCCTTTCCATCACATGGCGATGTTGTTTCTTGTTTTTTGAGGTCGAGTTTGAATTTAGCAGGTTTAACTATACTTGGGGCAGTCATTTTACTACTTTCGAGTGGAAACAATAACGAACACAAAGTAAATTCTGGGACAAGTTCAACGAGCTCCTAATTCGTGCGACTGCTCAACTCGCCATCTTGCGCCACCGTCTCACTACTAGATGAACTTGTGACACACATCTGCAGCAGAGGCTGAGTGGCTGCTCTCACACCTGGAGCATCCAAATCGACCCACAAACACGTTGAAAGATGCAATGCCATCAATGTGGATTGTCAAGACTGAGAGACCTCTTCCCTCTGACCCCTCCCCAAACCCTCAAACCCTCCTACCCACCTCGACATACAAACTCTGTGTGGCTTCACGTGTTCTGTTGATGTTTACATGATCGAAATAACTTGAACACAAACACAAACAAACAAAGAGGAAGACCGCACCGGAAGGAAACAACTACAAGTCCCAGCATCCTCTGTGTTTAGGGAGCAGCAGTGAAAGTGAAAGCAGGAGGAGGAAGGTGGAGCTGAGGCAGGTGAGTGTTTACATGAATATGTTTCTTCTTATGACATAAAATAATTCCACGCTGTTCGTGTCTGTGGGTGAAATGTGAGGCCGGTCGGCTCCTCTGAGCGCTGGTTTCCTGTAAGTAGAGAGGAAGTGAGTTTAGCTGAGCCTCCGTTTAGTGTGAGAGAGCAGGAGGAGAGTGAGAGCTGTGCTGAGGCAGGGTGAGTGTTAACACCGCTCTGACATTACTGTGTCTCTGTGGCGGGAACAACAGGCTCCGTCAGTGGAGGCAAAAATAATCAGACTTTGGTTTTTCAAAGGAAACAACTTTATGTCGGAAGTTCCCGCACGCTCATTGGATAACGATGTGTCAATCTCGAGCTATTAGCCAATGAGCGTGCGGATTCACAGAAAGACCCGCCTTTATCACGGGACTTTAAAAACTACAATGGCGACAGAAACTCCGTGAGTGGAGTTCAGGGTGACGTTATGAAACTGTGACGTTTGAGCCACTTCCCGTTGAACGTGAAACTGATGGTTTCTGGTGTTTGGGTCTGTTTTTCTGTATTTATGCAGATAAAGTGTAAACTCAGATGAATTATACCATCAAATGTTAAAGGAAAATATCAGGATGAGTGTCTGTGAGCTGAGAAGGACGTGAAGCGAGCAGTTTATCCCAGAGCTGAAGCTGCTCTGTGTGCAGAGATGAGCTCAGATTCCTGCTGTGATTGATCAACAGTCACAGAAATGTAGACTTGTAGTTATTACTGCAGTATGGTCACAGCAGATACTGATAAACATGTATTATGAGGATGGATGATCAAGTTTCTCACTCTCTCCTTTAAATCTCAGTTTTTTCTTCTTCACAGTTTATCTGTTAATTTATTAATGAATAACACTGAAAGAGTTTCTGTTATATTTCCACTTGAACATCAGCTTATTAGGGCGGCATTAGGAAATAGCCCCCCTCCAAAGAATGAATAAATGAATGATGATAATAATAAAATGATTCAAAAGCAGAGCTCAGAGTGGTAGAATGGTCAAACATGGATCCACGGGTGGTTCAACTGCATTTGGTGACGTGACTAAAGCAAATCTTTCAAATAATCCCACCATCAACGGGATGTTGTCTCCTTTACTACGGTTACTTTACTTGGTCACCGTGTGAATTTCTTTGAAATGAACCAAATTCTTTTATTTGTCGGTTGTTGCATATTTAACCTCTACAGTCAGGAAAGGAGGAGATGAGGCCTCAACAATGTTGGGTTGTAGCTGTGGTTCAGGTTAGAGTGAGTGTCCATGGAATAAATGTAAGTCAGTGAACTGGAAACATGACTGTGTTCAAACTTTGTTTCCTTTTTATAATGAGTCTAATCAAAGGTGGACAGAAGTATCTCCACTGTGACTTTTCTGTGTCACCATCAGAGCTTCTGCACAGTGTTTCTGGGGCAGATAACATTGCAGCATTATGGAGACATTATGGAGACAAAAAGAAAAGCGTCTGGACTTCTTTAAGTTAAACTTAAAGAAGTCCAGACGCTTTTCTTGGACTGTTGGTTTCAGTGTTGAGTCTCATTCACACACTCCCTCAGACTCTTCACACACTGATTTGCTGACATAAACACACTCCTGTGTGCTTCACACACACACTGAGGACCATCTACAGACTGTGAGCTCCGTCTTCTTTGTCTTTGGAGCCGAACTCTGACAAAGTTAGGAACAAAACTTTCTCCAGCGTGTGAACTTTCCTCCTAGACTCAGTCTGAGCAGTCAGACCACATATTTCTAAAGCAGCACATGAAGGTGTGGCTCACACACACACAGGTGAAGGAAACAGCTGCAGTATTAAAAACTGCTTCACTGTCTACAAATACATGAACTGAATGTTTCTTTCAGGCTGTAAAAACCTTATTTATCCTCCATTACAGTCCTGCATTCAGAGCATTACTTCTGTTATATTAGTACATGTATTTTATTCTGATGAACACATGAAACTCTGAGCTGGATTGAATCCATTGAATCAGAGTCCAGGACTCAGACTAAACACACTGAATGTGTCCTGAGCTCGGCCGCTGTTCCACAGTAACTGCTGTCAGAGTCACTGTTACTGAGTTAGCTTAGCTAGCAGAGCAGCTAGCAGTTAGAGTATGAACTCTGTAAGCAGTCAGCTCGGTCCTGGACATGGTTACTGACATAAAGCTGCTCTCTGCAGCCATGTTTGACCTGCTGCTTTGTAGGACTACAGTAATGGAGGATTTGGAGGCTGAACTGGGCTCTGTGACACTTTTTGTAGTGAACTGATGAAAGCTGCGTCTCAGATGGATGTTAGTCCAACACATCAGACACGACCTCTGCAGCTCTCAGTTGATGTGCACATGAATGATTTGTGTTTCCTCTGCAGGTGAAGGTAGAAAGTGTGTGTGAGCTGATGTGAATTGAGCAGCATGGATCAGTGTGAGGACAGAGAGGAGGGAGTCCCTCCCTCTAAAAGCACTCTGTGTGGGGAACATGAGAGCCAGACCAAAGCTCAGAGGTGAGATGACCATCTCTAACTGTCCATGACTCTTCTCCATGTCACAGCTCAGCACTCACATCACTGCTCCATCATTATTCACAGGAACCAGCCTGGACCTCCACCCAGAAGTGTGTCCTCTAAGAGCAAACGGGTGAAGCATTTCTTTCATAATTTAGGGCAAAAAAAGTCATCTGACAAAAAGTAAGTTCATGTCAGTGTTAAAATGTTTGAAATTTTAATCAGCTTTTTACTATTTAACGATTTAAATAATAAACTATTTACATACTTTATTTATACTTTTTATGTAATGTATTGGACACATTGGATGTGACACATGTTTCATGTTCACTTACTTTTAGCATCAATCAGAAACCATCCAGCTCTGTGTCCTTAAAGAGTGACCGGTCCAATCGTCGAGGCATTGATTTTAAATCCCAGCCTGTGTCTGCTGCAGAGAGGTGAGCTGTTAGTAACAAGAACTCTCTGATTTAAATGATTTTGATGTTTCCTGGTTTCTAAAATGCATCTCTGTAGCAGAGCAGTGTCTCCAAGGACACACAGGCTCAGCTGTAACTGTCAGTTTATCTGGTTTAAGACACATTTGGACACAATTGGCTGTTTTTAACTATGTATTTTAATCAGAGGTGTAAATCTAGACCTCACACATCTGGATCCTAAACTATGATAGAAACAGCTGCTAGCAGTGGGTAGTTTGACTTTGATACGCTGCTCTAGAAAGCAAACAAAGGTTTGTGCAGCTCCTCTTCAGAAAAGTGTTCAGAGAGCAGCTGCTGTATTAGACAAAGGCTCGTCGTGTGAGCCCAGATGTGTGTAACAGCTGGATGAAGGAGAACCATCACAGTCGCGTCTCCATCCCGCCTTTATTAATGAACTTCCTGTTGCTTGCAGATGACAGGAACACAAAGTGTTTGTGCCACGTGATGCTGCAGGATTTGTTAACGTGTCCATGATGGTAACATCTCCTCGTCTAACTGCAAACACATGAGCGCTCCTAACGGCAGCTATCACAGCCACACAGGCAGACTGTGTCTCACTGTTGCATTCAGGGACATTTGTTTTCCTGTAAAAAGCTGAACTCTAATCTAAGAGGACTGTTACTGACAGGAAACAGCTGCATTATCTGCAGTCTGTGTGATCACAGCTGCTTCAATCACTTTATCAGAGAATTGATCATTGAATAAAACATGTTTGTGTCTGCAGAGGTCAGAGGTCACAGTCTGCAGGATCCAGCTGTCCGTCTGTGAGGAGTGACTGGTCCAAAGTTTACCCTCCAGACTTCAGTGCTGAACCTGGACCAACGAGGTCAGAGACCTGTGATGACTCCTTTACATGTTTGTGTTTTCCTGGATAAATATGACCAAAGATTCATTAAAAAGATAAAAATATTAGACTTTGTCCTGTAGCGCTGTGTGGCAGGCAGGATTGGACCCAAACACAACAGGATGAAGTCAAAGAGGCAGCTTTATTTCAGCTGTGAACATGCAAACAGCAGAAATAAGAAAACATAACTGTAGGTTTGCAGTGAATGAAGCCTTAGCTCGACGCTCCACTTTGTCCCTCTTTTCCTTCTCCAAACAGCCACATCAGGAGTCTTTGATGGAGTTTTAAAATATTTAATTACAAATGTCCAAAGATGGGTTCAGGATACCTGAATCCACAATTATTAAAGCTAAAATAGTTCACAGGGTTTGGACTTTGTTAGGTGACGAGAGAACATCAAAGTGTTTTTTATCTTCAAACAGTATTTTTATCACTTCAGTTGCTCTCACAGCCCTGTTTGTTATTTTACCAGAGCTCTTATGTTTCACTCAGTGCTCCCACCAAACACCTTGGAGGACACATTACAGGGAGTGCAGAATTATTAGGCAAGTTGTATTTTTGAGGAATAATGTTATTATTGAACAACAACCATGTTCTCAATGAACCCAAAAAACTCATTAATGTCAAAGCTGAATGTTTTTGGAAGTAGTTTTTAGTTTGTTTTTAGTTTGAGCTATTTTAGGGGGATATCTGTGTGTGCAGGTGACTATTACTGCATAATTATTAGGCAACTTAACAAAAAACAAATATATACCCATTTCAATTATTTATTTTTACCAGTGAAACCAATATAACATCTCCACATTCACAAATATACATTTCTGACATTCAAAAACAAAACAAAAACAAACCAGCGACCAATACAGCCACCTTTCTTTGCAAGGACACTCAAAAGCCTGCCATCCATGGGTTCTGTCAGTGTTTTGATCTGTTCACCATCAACATTGCGTGCAGCAGCAACCACAGCCTCCCAGACACTGTTCAGAGAGGTGTACTGTTTTCCCTCCTTGTAAATCTCACATTTGATGATGGACCACAGGTTCTCAATGGGGTTCAGATCAGGTGAACAAGGAGGCCATGTCATTAGTTTTTCTTCTTTTATACCCTTTCTTGCCAGCCACGCTGTGGAGTACTTGGACGCGTGTGATGGAGCATTGTCCTGCATGAAAATCATGTTTTTCTTGAAGGATGCAGACTTCTTCCTGTACCACTGCTTGAAGAAGGTGTTTTCCAGAAACTGGCAGTAGGACTGGGAGTTGAGCTTGACTCCATCCTCAACCCGAAAAGGCCCCACAAGCTCATCTTTGATGATACCAGCCCAAACCAGTACTCCACCTCCACCTTGCTGGCGTCTGAGTCGGACTGGAGCTCTCTGCCCTTTACCAATCCAGCCACGGGCCCATCCATCTGGCCCATCAAGACTCACTCTCATTTCATCAGTCCATAAAACCTTAGAAAAACCAGTCTTGAGATATTTCTTGGCCCAGTCTTGACGTTTCAGCTTGTGTCTTGTTCAGTGGTGGTCGTCTTTCAGCCTTTCTTACCTTGGCCATGTCTCCGAGTATTGCACACCTTGTGCTTTTGGGCACTCCAGTGATGTTGCAGCTCTGAAATATGGCCAAACTGGTGGCAAGTGGCATCTTGGCAGCTGCACGCTTGACTTTTCTCAGTTCATGGGCAGTTATTTTGCGCCTTGGTTTTTCCACACGCTTCTTGCGACCCTGTTGACTATTTTGAATGAAACGCTTGATTGTTCGATGATCACGCTTCAGAAGCTTTGCAATTTTGAGACTGCTGCATCCCTCTGCAAGATATCTCACTATTTTTGACTTTTCTGAGCCTGTCAAGTCCTTCTTTTGACCCATTTTGCCAAAGGAAAGGACGTTGCCTAATAATTATGCACACCTGATATAGGGTGTTGATGTCATTAGACCACACCCCTTCTCATTACAGAGATGCACATCGCCTAATATGCTTAATTGGTAGTAGGCTTTCGAGCCTATACAGCTTGGAGTAAGACAACATGCATGAAGAGGATGATGTGGACAAAATACTCATTTGCCTAATAATTCTGCACTCCCTGTAGTGTGATTTAGATTTCATTGGTGTAAACACCAGTCACACAAGCTAACCCATGGAGGCAGCAGCAGGCTTTGTGTTTGGTCTGTTGGCTTAAACTAAGAGAGTTTAGTTTGTTAGCACAAAGAGCTGTCAGCTAAAGCCCCGAATGCACTTTGAATACAGACGAACTGAGAAAAAGACTTTAAATACAGCAAACAGTCAACCTGACAACATCTTTTTCTGCTGATCATCCACAGCAGTACGTTTAGCATTCATGCTAGCAGCAGGCTATGACTGTCCACTCAGCACCAACACGGGTAGGAGTGAGCAGTGATGAAGCAGGACTGTGGGCAAGTTTGAGCTACAATCCTATTGGCTTCTCAGTTTCTCCAAAGAAAAGGGGAAAAATTCTTGGTGTTGTGAAGATGTGAGTTGGTCTTGTTGTCGTGGGGCTGGAAGGATGCTGGCAGTGAGAGGCTTTTCATACAGTGTTCAGTAACAGAATGAGAAGAAAGCCACTGCACATGAAACAAGGTGCTCGTGGTGTTTGTTTACTGTGTTTGTGCCACAATGTCAGATCAGTTGTAGATTCACATGCAGACTTGTCCAGTGAAACCAGTGCAAGTACTGCAGTACAGAGCAAAGACTAAGCAAGGGTGTTATTGTAAACTTTAACAAAAGACTGTTATGTGACAAAGAGTAAGTACATTATTTTTATGAGATTGTTCATCATGTCTTTAATTTAATATTTCCAGTTTTTCCTTCCTGTCTCATGAAGCTGTGACATTTATTCTTTTTCTCTTAGGATCAATAAGAGGCCAGAATCTCCTGGACCTGAACCCAGCTGTGTTTCCTTAAAGAGCAACGAGTCGAAGGATATTAAAAGAGACTTTAAAGGCTGTTCTTCTGCTGCTGAGAGGTAATGTGTGTCTAGATGTTGTTCCTGACTCTGTATTTTTGAATAAATCCTCATGTTTAATATCCGCTCAGCTCTTTTTCACACATTTCTATGTTGGTATGTGAAGCGGTGTGTGTTGGAGTGTTTCCACAAACACAGCAGTCAGAGTGGAAAGAGTGGATGTTGTAGGAGGTGTTTGTGTAGTGAAGAGGCTGAGTGTCTGTAGGACTCCAGCTGCTCCAGCAGGTGTCTCCTTTGTGCTTTGCTTCAAACACAGTGTAGGGAGGAGCTTCCACTCAGGTGTTTCAGGTGTTGCTGGATGGAGGAGGACAAATAGTTTTTCCCTTCAGTGACACTTCAGCAGCTCAATGTTCTGGGAGATGTTTGTCTTTATGAAGGTTTATGGATTCTTGTTCTTACTTTGGTGAAACTGAGCAATACATTTTCCATCTAACATTTAAAGTAAATTTCCAGGTGAATAAAAGATCTGCAGCTGCAGCCTCTGTGATGTTTCACAGTCTGAAAGTAACAAATTCAACCAGAGTTCAAACAAAGGCTTAATATACGTGTGTGTTTGATATAATGCCAACAAGTACAAACAGGTGTTCTTACAGGTCTTAATCACAGAGGTCTGATAAGTCTGGTGACTTTCACACTCAGCAATTTTGCTGCCTTTTATTTTATATTGGCCTTTTTAAAGCCCTTCAAAGTCTCCCACATTCATACAGAGCTTTTAACACCAAACTCCTTTACAGTCCTTCTCCTCTCACACACGATCACACGACTGATTTGTCTGCAGCAGCTGTGTTACTGCTAGTATTTTATTATGTGTGTAATCTCCTCATATTGTTCCTGTGGTTTAGTTTGACTTCCTTCTGCAAACTCAGCTGCTCTGTTGCTGATACACGTCTCCATGAATATGATTGATCAGATGCTGCCAACACCATGTGTTTCATGTGAGCGCTCAGCTGAAACCCTGGGTTGACTTATCGAGTTAATAACAAGCTTCACGTGACTGTGAATGCTAAAGTGAATCCAGATAAAGGAAAGAGACCCTGCTAATGTTGGACTCACTTCTTAGTGTAGATCCCAGGAGGAAGTTCAACATAGCCATTCTTTGTGCTAGCTCGACCAAACCTGAGACCACAGTGCAGGATAATGATCATCATCTGTCTCTGTCAAGGACATTTAAAATCCACAAATAACAAACATAATTATATTTGATCATTAAAAATATGTTTTCAATTAAAAAAGCATGAGCACACTGGTGGATTACAGAAACATGAAAACTCGTTAACAGTAAAGTTAATTTAGACGTAAACAAAGTGTCAAACATACTTAAGTAGAAGGACTGATGTTTGTGTTAAAATACCCTCTTAAAGCTGAAATACTGATTCAGCTTCTTTACTCAAGTAAAGGTAAAAGAGTCCAGGCTCTGAAATGTACTCACAGTATTAAAGTAAAAACTGCATCTTTGAAGGAAATTTCTGCCAGTTTTTGTGCAAAGTTACCTGAATTTCTACCTCCAACATTAATATGAGAAAATTATCTGAACTTTTATTCTAATGAATTTAATCAGCTTGAACATTTTGTAGCACAAAAGTAGAAAAAACTCAAAGGGAATCAAAAATAGCTCCGTTTGCTGTTGCCTGCATTGTAGATGGGCGGCTTTGCCTCAACACCTAAACAGGAAAATGAGTTTAGTCAAGTATTAAAGTGGGATTGAAGAGGTGAGGAAACCAGAGATCAGGTGTTGTGGTGCAGCATTAAGATAAGATGGGGCCTGATTATTTAAGACCTTGTATGTGAGGAGCAGCCAATGAAGGGAAGCCAAAACAGGAGAAATCTGCTCTCTTTCTAGTCCCTGTCAGGACTCTTGCTGCAGCATTTTGGATCAGCTGAAGGCTTTTCAGGGAGTTTTTAGGACATCCTGATAATAATGAATTACAGTCGTCCAGCCTGGAAGTAATAAATGCATGAACTAGTTTTTCAGCGTCACTCTTTTTAGCATTTTTTAACAACAAGCTTCTGTCTATTAGGGCTCTTGTCTCGCCGACTGCTGCCTCAGATCAGAGTCTTTCTCCTGTGTGCTCAGCTGTCTTAGAGCAGTTTGATCCCGTCTCCCTTAATGACTTGACTGCGGTAGTTCGTAACCTAAGATCATCACACTGCCCCTCTGATTGTCGCCCCCCAACTACTCTTTCACAGATTGTCAGGTTGGAGATCGGCCTATAATTAGCTAAGACAGCTGGGTCTAGGGATGCTTTTTAAGTAAAGGTTTAACTACAGCCAGCTAGGGATGGGTACCGTTTAGATTTGAAAACCTGTTAAATCAGAATCAGTTGCTGATGACGGCTTTTTTCTTTTCCATCAATCACGTATAATCTTAACTCAAAGTGAACATAGACTTGATTGCTCAGATCAGCCAATTCAAAATGCTAATTCAATCAACTCTGAGTTCATGGCTAGACTCAGTTTGTTGGCCCTGCACCTTAAAACTATTCCCTGTTTGTCTCTCGTGTTTTTTGGATATTGTTTTCACATCTTATGTCACAGCTAGCGGGGCGAGCCATGTTGAATTTAATAAAGGACCCAAGATGCCGACACTGCTGTGAAGTGAGTGAGCTTTATTGAAACGGTGAAGTGCAGTGGAGATGGCCTGTGCAGAAGCTAAGATAACCTCTACTGAAAAAACTACAAAACTAACCTGAAACCTTAAACGGAGACACGGGGAGACAACACAGACGAACCAGCAACAAGCAGGAGAAAACAAAGGGCTCATATACACAAAAGAGCCATCAGGGAAGGAGAAAAGGGAGACACAGCAGGATTCATTGGACATAACCAGACAAGGGGAAGCAAAAGTAGACACACTAACATAGGACATGGCACTGTCAAAATAAAACAGGAAGTGAACACAGAGACACAATACTAACACAGTACAGAGGGAACACAGAAACCAAAACCTCAGAACTAGAAAATCTTAATCAGAATGAAATTGTAACAAAAGACAATAACAATCAAAACAAAACCACTGAGTCCACAGACTCGGGACATACATCGGCTCAAACTGTGGTCATAAATATTTTGTACTTGTAAATCAGACTGTGTAGTTTTGAACTGAGTTTTGTAACATTGTGAAACAAAATATCTGGAAAGTTCATGTTTTTGCGTTCATTGATTTGTGTGTGTAAAAATGTAAAAATGTAATAAATGTAAGAAACATTAGAACTACTTTTGCTGACACAAAGTTTGGCGAGCACTGCAAGTTGTCCCTTTAAACCAGTCACTGATATAAAGAGAGCACCTTGTTCCAGGGCATCTGAGCATGGAGGGAAAGCTTTATGCAGGAGATGGTAAGAGCTGTTGGGACTAAAGAAACTGAGCAGAAAACTACAGACATCTGGAAACTGAGTTGTTAATTCTCAGTGGGATCACCAGGACTAGCAAAGCTCCACCATGACAGTCATCTGATTGACTGAACCCATCCAAACATCACTTCATGGACCTTTAGCTTGTGTCTGTGTGTGGACAGACATAACATGAGCTAATTATACATTACTCCTCCACAGAGTGGACCAGCAGAGAGCAGAGGTTTCCACTGGTCAGTCTGCACAGCAACATCAAACACACCTGGACTCTGTGGTTATGGTTTGTAGTACTACGTTTACATTTGTTCTTTTCAGTCACCTCTATGCTGCACTTTGTGGACCAGAGGATTGTCAGTGTGTCCAACATAAGTCAGAGTTTGGGCTCCATGATTTCAGTCAGATTGGGGTGACTGTAGCTCAGGAGGGGAGCAGGTCAGCTACTAGTTAGGTTTGTGAATCAAACCCTGGCTGGCAAATGTACTGGGTAACGTACTAAACCCAAGCTGCCCTCTGATGCATCCATCAGAGTGTGAAAGAAAGTATTTAAGCATAGAACAATGTGCTTGGTTGAATGAGGCATGTTGTATAAATGCTTTGTGTGCACAGAGTATCAAAGAGAGCTATATAAGAACCAGTTCATTTACCACTGGGTAATTCATATAGTTTTCTTTTCCAGCGGCTGGAGGACAACATCACCATGTTTGTGAAGAACGAGCTGAAGAAGATCCAGAAGCTTCTGAGTCCAGATCACCCAGAAACTTTAAAGAGCCAGATGGAGGATGAGGAGATGTTTGAAGGAGAGGATGAAGATGAAAGAAAGAGCTGCAGAGAAGCATTTCTGAAGATCACACTCCACTTCTTGAGGAGACTTAAGCAGCATGAGATGGCTGACCATCTGCAGAGCAGTAAGAGAATTTCTCTAAAGACTGAATATTGATCTTTCCTAATAGCTCAAGAAATGGACCAATAGACATTCATCCTTTCAGGGTACTGAAAGGCTATGATATTTATTATATAATATTTTTTTCTGAATTTCTTACCTTCAGAAATATTTGCTCCACTCTGTAAACGTGAACTTAAAGCCCAACTGAAGAAGAAGTTCCAGTGTGTGTTTGAGGGCATCGCTAAGGCAGGAAGCCCAACCCTCCTGAATCAGATCTACACAGAGCTCTACATCACAGAGGGAGGGACTGCAGAGGTCAATGAGGAACATGAGGTCAGACAGATTGAAACAGCATCCAGGAAACCAGACAGACCAGAAACAACAATCAGACAAGAAGACATCTTTAAAGCCTCACCTGGAAGAGACGAACCAATCAGAACAGTGCTGACAAAGGGAGTGGCTGGCATTGGGAAAACAGTCTTAACACAGAAGTACAGCCTGGACTGGGCTGAAGACAAAGCCAACCAGGACATCCAGTTCATATTTCCATTCACTTTCAGAGAGCTGAATGTGCTGAAAGAGGAAAAGTTCAGCTTGGTGGAACTTGTTCATCACTTCTTTAATCAAACTAACGAATCAGGAATCTGCAGGCTTGAAGACTTCCAGGTTGTGTTCATACTTGATGGTCTGGATGAGTGTCGACTTAATTTGGACTTCAACAAAACTAAAATCCTGACTGAAACAAGAAAGTCCACCTCATTGGATGAGCTGCTGACAAACCTCATCAGAGGGAACCTGCTCCCTTCTGCTCGCCTTTGGATAACAACACGACCTTCAGCAGCCAATCAGATCCCTCCTCAGTGTGTCGACATGGTGACAGAGGTCAGAGGGTTCACTGACCCACAGAAGGAGGAGTACTTCAGGAAGAGATTCAGAGATGAGGAGCAGGCCAGCAGGATCATCTCCCACATCAAGAAAGCTCGAAGCCTCCACATCATGTGTCACATCCCAGTCTTCTGCTGGATCACTGCTACAGTTCTGGAGGATGTGCTGGAAACCAGAGAGGGAGCAGAGCTGCCCAACACCCTGACTGAGATGTACATCCACTTCCTGGTGGTTCAGGCCAAAGTCAAGAGGATCAAATATGATGGAGGAGCTGAGACAGATCCACACTGGAGTCCAGAGAGCAGGAAGATGATTGAGTCACTGGGAAAACTGGCTTTTGATCAGCTGCAGAAAGGAAACCTGATCTTCTATGAACCAGACCTGACAGAGTGTGGCATCGATATCAGAGCAGCCTCAGTGTACTCAGGAGTGTTCACACAGATCTTTAAAGAGGAGAAACAACTGTACCAGAACAAGGTGTTCTGCTTTGTTCATCTCAGTGTTCAGGAGTTTCTGGCTGCTCTTCATGTCCACCTGACCTTCATCAACTCTGGACTCAATCTGCTGGAAGAGCAAGAAACAACTTGGAAGGTGTTTCAAACAAGAAAATCTTCAAAGAAATACTTCTACCAGTGTGCTGTGGACAAGGCCTTACAGAGCCCCAATGGACACCTGGACTTGTTCCTTCGTTTTCTCTTGGGTCTGAAGACTAATCAAACTCGTTTGCAAGGCCTGATGACACAAACAGGAAGTAGCTCAAAGACCAATCAAGAAGCAGTTCAGTACATCAAGAAGAAGCTCAGTGAGAATCTGTCTGCAGAGAAAAGCATCAATCTGTTTCACTGTCTGAATGAACTGAATGATCGTTCTCTAGTGGAGGAGATCCAACAGTCCCTGAGTTCAGGACGTCTCTCCACAGATAAACTGTCTCCTGCTCAGTGGTCAGCTCTGGTCTTCATCTTACTGTCATCAGAAAAAGATCTGGATGTGTTTAACCTGAATAAATACTCTGCTTCAGAGGAGGCTCTTCTGAGGCTGCTGCCAGTGGTCAAAGTCTCTAAAAAAGCTCTGTAAGTTATAAAGTTTTTATTATTTAATTTGGTTGGTATGTTATGAAAAACACACTGCCATGAACTTCTGTTTTGTTTTTGTCAAAATCACTGTAATATAATCACTGTACCTTTATATACACGTGACTTGTATTAATGCTGCTGCCCTCTTGTGGCTAAAGTGTAATTATGTTATTGTTATTAGGGAAGATTTGAGAGTAACATGCCAAGTGAGTCAGCACCTTCGCTTTAGCTTAAAAATCCAAATTCTTATGTCATCAGTTATAGTTGCATGTATTCATTATCATAACTTAACCTTTAATATTGATGTCTTAAAATTATTTTGAGTAAACTAATGTTAAGGTTCAAATATTGGGGAAGGAGAGTTCAAACAACCATGGTCCAGAACTTGGTCAAACGATTTTAATGAAATACACGCGTGGGAAGACCAGCTCCGTTCGCAGACCGGGCTGATCTCCGACTTAATCAAAGCATAAACAGATATTTTATACCATCAGGGCTTGAATTTAATGACGCCCCCTCATACGTCACAAACAGAATATATGCATACGTCAAATCAAAACCACAATGACTTTTAACACAGTTTAAAAGAACATTATCTCCTATCTTCATGGCAGGTACTTCCTGTCACTGCCGGATGCTCGCTTATCATCTTGACACATCAGCAGCAGTTCTGCGACAAACTGCTCTTTTGCAACCCCGAGCAAAACATGATTAAACTTCCACCTATAAATGATTCTCTTTAACTAAGTGTGTGTCTCGTCCTTAAAGGCTCCTCAAAATAACCTGCACTTAGACTCTGCTTTCGGTTTCAGTTCTGCAAAAGACACACTCTTCAAACCTGCAACTTCCTGTCAGCCTGCAACTTAGTCTTTCTGAAAGACACACACTGTTTAAACATCTGAATGCAATATCAATTCTGTAGATTATATTATTAATGCAATGGTAATGATGATGATTATTAACAATAGCAGCAAAATATCTCTCCAATCTCAATACTCCCTCTCTCGACCTCTGGAACACCAGAGGTCGCAATACATTGTGTTGGGTCACTCCTCGGCCCACTCAGCTGCTTCCATGTCCATCCATGGCATCATGGACATCGGGGTCACCACTCCCGCTCTGACCCTCTCTAGCCGTCCTCTGGCTCAGCAAATCAGACAACCTCATGTCATCTAAGTGGTCCAGTAATAAACACCAGCTCCCCCTCAAGAACACTCCATGCGTAAGATTAGGTTTTTTCTGCGTCCCTCTCTTGTGGTCCATCATGCCTCGGGCCTCCAGGATCCTCACCCCCCCTGTGGTCGCCGAGATCTTGTGTAAAGCAAACAAAACACCTTTTCCTGCACCTCCCTAACTTATCATCTTTGGGACTCTTTAATCAAAAGCCTGATCCTAATTATCTTCTTGACTTATTGACTTGTATTTATATATATTCTTCAACGTTACTCATCATTTTAAAACTCTTAAAACGCTGCTTTCACGTCCCTGCATGCGTTTCCTGTCGCTTGCCTTATCTAATCATCAACATCCTGTACACAGAACTCTCGCTGCTGCAAGGCCTCCACTCTGACCTAGAATCTCCTTTCACAAGAAAATCATTATAAGCGCCTATTCTACTAAAAGATCCAAAAAAAAAAACAACCACTTTAATCAATTAAGT
Source organism: Mchenga conophoros (assembly GCF_057382185.1). Taxonomy (NCBI): domain Eukaryota; kingdom Metazoa; phylum Chordata; class Actinopteri; order Cichliformes; family Cichlidae; genus Mchenga; species Mchenga conophoros. The sequence goes on along the minus strand of NC_140528.1, from coordinate 20,714,459 downwards.
TTAAACATATAAGCAATTACTCCTGCATACATTTTATCACAGCTAAACGCTGCCTTGAAACAACTCCTGTGTGTTAACACTAACTTCATTTTAAAACTCACATTTCCTATGTTATAGCCTGTTTTTGGTACAGCCTTTTTATTTCATCTTGCTCCTTTGATGTAACAATACCTTCTCATTCTAGTTTATCAGACTTAACCAAAATATATGCTTTCCTTCCTTTGGTCCTTCTCTAAAGCAAGAAACTCCTATTCAGTTCCTCTTTTCTGTCACTTGTTACAGGGCCAGCTCAAGTTCAGTTAAACGCTAAATTAATTTGAGGCCTTTTGCCTGGAATCAATACTGTCATGTGTGTTTATGGACTCTGTGTCTGTAAGCGTGTGCAATCCTTCAATAACTCATATCATCCTCACAGTAGATTGGCTAATCATAGCGCTAGCCAAAGGCTCGTGACCCTCAAGAGACGAATTGAGCCACAACTCCCTTAAAGGCACAAAATGCAATATGTATAAAAAGTCATTTCTACGTATAAGCTCTCCCCTTTATCCTAAAAATAAATCTATGTAATATCTGTATGTGTGTCTTCTATTCATTAATGTAATTGTCAGTTATTTTCTCTCTTTATTTTACCTTCTTTTTGTTTACCTCTTTGTTTGTGACGTGGACATCCCTAAACCATCCTGAGTTCCGGCTTCAATTTCAACCCAATTGTACCCTCTATTCTCGCAGTCGAACTCGTCTGGGCTTCACCTTCCCACTGGCCCCTGTGCCCTTCTCTTAGTGTCCTTTGTTGTCTTGTGATCCCCAGCAAACACAGTCTGTTTCTTCTCTGTTTCTTCTCCGTTGCTCTTTTCAGTATTTTCCTTTTAGATTAAATCCCAGCCTGGCAAAATATCCCATTCAGTGTCTTTAAACAGTTATGTCACACTGTTCTTACCAGCCTGCAGTTCACCGTGCATTTTCCATCACGTGCTTTTCTTCCATGCTGCTGCTGGTATCGTCAGTGTAGTTTCAGTTGCACTGTCTTTTGCCTGCTGTTAATTCTTGAAGTCCACGATGTTCTGTCGGTCTTCATCAGGAGATTAACTGTCCTATGAGCTTCTTCTCAGGATCGGGACAAGTGGGAGGTCAAGCTGTAAAATTTTAAGCCAAAATCTGGCCTGTTTTCCTCCCAATTCTGTTAATCAATGGTTTTGTACTCAAGATTCTAGGTTGAAAGAAGTCCACCTGTATTGACACACTAAAGAATACAATTAATATCCTTTTCATTTCTTTTCTTAAAACCTCCATTTGCTTCATCTGCCTGGAGTTTAACTCGTATGTTTCTCTCTCTGTGTGCTCACTTGTCACAGTCAGTTCCTTTTATGGGCATGCAAAGTTCCTGTCACACACACCATTTCCTGTCAACCTTGCAGCTGCTCAGAACCATATTTTCTGTTTCTATCTCTCCTGTTTTGTTTTTTTTACAGGCTAATAAAACTCTTGTTTTACTAAGTCTTGATCTAAAACAATTCACCCTTATTTCACGCACACACTTCTAAATATACTAAATTCTTTGCGTTTGTCAGATCGTCTCACACACACACCGCCTTTTCTCTCACACTTCCACTTCTGCACTCACTCTACTATCAACTTTCATAGTGTTATTATTATTTATTATTTTGTACAAATCACACCCAATCACTCAAAGCCTGCTACTCACAGCATTCACACACTTAAACTGTGACAAGAGTTGAGGAATATACTCACAACACGCTTTCCTAAGAGTATTTCAGACATGCCTTTCATAATCAGAAAGAGCAAGTCAAAGAAAACAATTGAAACCTCTATTAATTCTCACAGCACACACATAGAATAGAAAAAATAAAACACACCAGCATTTATTGCTGATGAGAGGTTACTCCTAAAAGTAATATGTTAGTCTTAAATATATACAGTGCACTCACTATATTTATATATCAAAACTCAGTCAATTACTATACATCCACTACGGCAACTCAAAACTTTATTTATAGCCCTCTAATGAACATAAATGGCGTCTTAAACACACACTCAACAATGTTTGCAGCAGTATTTGTAAAACCAACTGTGGTTTAAACAGTTCACTGCTGACTAATTTGCATTTTCACACTCACACACACACAGTCTAAAAATAGCTCCAGCACTGCCTCAGACTCCTTTCACACAGAGATCTCTTATTTTATATTACAAAGACGTCTTATATTTACAACCACTGTCACATCTGTCAGCTTTAGCGCCTAAACAATTTCGAGAAATTTAAGTTAACGGTCCAACCGATAAAGTCCAACTTTTTTGTGATCAATTAACCAGTATCTGTCCAACAGTTTCTGGCCTCATCTCTAAAATCCCTAACTCAATTTAAAAGCGTCAACCAACCCAAACTTTGCCTGAAGCTCTATTTTTGGCATTTCACAGCCAAGGCTTACCCCGAAGTTTTAAGTTAAAGTTACACGCCCGAAGTCCAACTTCTGCTGGCCAAAAAAGCACAGACTACCGTTCCAAATGGTAAGGAGACTCTAACTCCTAGTTATTCTGGAGTGCCCCAAGCTCCACAGTGACCAACTGACTATCCCTCTTCGAGGACAATGCCTAAGCGTCCTTGGCATTGGCAAGCGTTACCTCTGAGCACTGCGCTTCCTATCAGTCCAACTGACGTTCTTGAATAATTTATAATACTTTGGAACAACAGTAAAACAGCCAAAAAAGTGTAAGACTGAAGCAGGTCCAACCTTATAACCAATACGGGCTCCACCCCAAACAATAACCAAATTCCCTAATATACTAAAATCACTCAGCAGTCCAACTGCTTTCCACGGTCCAACCGTATTAAATCCTTTAGCGGTCCAACCGCATTCAATCATTTTTAGCAGTCCAACTGCATTAAATCCTCAGTACTGTCATGAGATTCTCATCAAAATCAAAGCAGACATTCCCCAGTAATTTCAGTGAGTAGACTTTAATTTGTAATGTCCAATTTGGCACACTTTGGAAATAATTCAACAGGTAGTGCCTTACCTTTGGATAAGCGGCTTAGAACAACAATGAGAAAAAGAGAGCTGATTATTAGCTCATCAAAACACAAAACAAAATCACAATGAATTATCGGTTAATTTCATTTAAAATAATTCATTAAGTATTTATGTACAATTCAAATTAGTTAATTACATATTTTGTTGGTTTGTTTTCTATTTTAATTATTTTACTGACACATTTAATGAATTATTTAATGATGTATTTATTTAATTCACGTTGCTACTCCTGGCCCTGCATCGCTGTTCATAAATACATTTTATTTGTCAGCTTCACCCATCAAAGTCAGGGGGCGGGGTTAATGCTGATCAAGTCAACACCATTGCTTTGGTCTGGTGGGCGTTCTTTTAGTGGGCTTTTCTCAATACTAAGTAGGCCTACACACCAGGGTTTGGACATGTGTGGACCCAAACTATACTTTTACCCTTTTTTGTGTGTCACCAAATACACTTTAATATTTTCTAGACAAGAATGTAGTGGCGTAATCTTTAACCTCTTTTGGCTCCAAACAGAAGTGACAGACTTGAGCAGGGTTCATTTAAAGGCTGACAGAAGTGGAGTGGTGACGGGGAGATGTTTGACAGGACAGTGTTTCAGCCTCCACAGGTTCATGTTGTGCTCCATCAGTCAGTGAAGATGAAGTCAGTGCTGATGAGGCTGTAGAGTGTGTGAGGGATGTGAATGAGGATGATGAAGATCTGATGATAGCAGATAAAAACAGGCTGCAGAGACTTTGAGCCATACAGGGCACACAGTGTGTGTACAGAACAGCTGAAATCATTATGGAGGCCTCACTGGGATATGGAAGCATCACAGTACAGCTTCAGTGAAGCTTTAAAGTCTCTGATATGAGATGAGAAATGAAGCAGCCAGAGCTTTTTCATGAGTGGGAACCCACTGTGACTGTGAGCTGCTGCTACAGCCTCCAGATTAGCCAGCAGCTCATCCTGCTCAACATGGACCTGTGGTCAGAGTGTGTGCTGGATAATCCGGCCCAGGATGAGGCCAAACTGACATGGGATGAAATGTCTGTCACATAATTGAGCTTAGTGTAGTTTCATTTCTGCACAATTTAAAAACAACCAAAACTTTGTTCTGTCTTTTCTATGTTATACTGTAGACTTTCTTTGATACTGTGTCCAAAAGGAGCAGCTTTTACTTTGAAGGGGAGGCGTCTCTGTTTCCTCTTCAGGTTGGATGATGGAAGCAAATTAGTAGCTGTGTCCCAAAACGTCGGCTGCATCCTCCAGAGGCTGCATTTGAAGGCCGATTACATCACAGCCAGGCGATGAAGGCTGTCCGTATTTGTCGACTCCTTCAAATGTGCCCGACAAATGCGTCCTTCATTTCCCCGAATTTGAAGGATTCGTCGGGTGTGTCCTTCGTGGCCCACCATATCCCAGAATTCATAGCGCGGCCCAGCCAAATTTCAGCTGCCAACAATGGCGGCTGCTACTAAGTTTTCGAATTACTCTTATTAATCTTTCTGGGTCACAAAATAAACTTTTAACATATTTTCAGGCGAGAAAGTAGCTGTGTAAACTTCAAATATCTGCTTGGTTTATCAAGACATCGCATATTTGCAAAAGTGTGCCGACGTTTTCGGAGACGTCTGTTACCCACCCGCTCGCTAGCAAGCCGGGGGGTTCAATGGTCACTCCAGCCGGCGAGAGCAGCGGACGCCCGGCTTCATCGTTTTCAGACCCTGCTCTTTCGCTACTCAGGTGAAACACGATATATAAGTCACTCGGATAACTTAAAAATGTAATTGTTTGCCTTTTTTCTGTGTTTTATTTGTTCCGGAGTAAATCGGTTTGGCTGAGATCAAAGTTCCTCCGGGATTTTCACACAGCTGAATAAACGTTAAACAGGAAACTGATTAAACAGAACTGTGAGACGGTCGAGAATTTACGCCAGTGTCCTGTTATATTTTAGATAGCAAGGAGCAGACGGCCGAGTTTATTAAACTCCACCGACACAGCGGTGACGCAAATCTGAAGGCTAGACCGTCCCATTTCACAGCCTCGCACTTCCAGCCTTTTCGGTCTTTGAAGGACCCGGCCCACGTAGACCGCGAATACCGGGTCCTCCGAAGGATGCAGCCGACGTTTTGGGACACAGCTAGTGTGCGATGTTCTTTCAGTGTTGCACTTTGTAGACGCTCCCTGAGCACTGGTCTCACAGCCAGCTGCACATAGAGACCAGTGTTGTTAGTCCAGGTCAGAAGATGACTTGTTGGAATGAAAATGAGCTTGTAGTTTGTCTGCTTTAATAATGTGACTGGAAAAAGGTGTTGGACTTCAAATATGTCCATTTCTTTCACACTTCACCTTTAAAAGTGAAGCCTTGTGGTTCCTGGAAGGAAAAACACGACTTTTTCAAGTCTTTGTCCTGTTTTTATGAGAAATGTACGACTTTAATGTGAAACATTCAGAGTTTTTTCTCTTGTTGTGTTTGTTTGAAGCTGCTTCCTGTTGGCTTCAGCTGTTTGGAGTTTCCATTTTCTAAACTTCTACATTCTGAACCTTCTTCAGCTCTGAACAGATGATGAAACACTGAATGATTTCAAGCTCACACTTTGTCTAATAAACTTACATCTTTCATTCTTTATACAGATTGTGGGACTGTGGTTTGTCAGAGATCAGCTGTGATTATCTGGCAGCAGCACTGAAGTCCAACCCCTCCCATCTGAGAGAGCTGGACCTGAGCTACAACGACAACCTGCAGGATTCAGGAGTGAAGCATCTGTGTGGTTTCCTGGAGAGTCCAGGATGTGGACTTGAAACTCTGAGGTCAGTCAGCATGTTTTAGTTGTGCTGAGATGAATATGATGTGAAAGTTGTGCTGACACTAAACTGCAGACATCAGGCTGATATTATACTGATCCACACTGAGGATCTTCATGGTAAAGTCTGTTTTCTTCTTCTCTGGTTTAGTCCATTGACTGCAGCAGAACAATGTTCACATTTCAAACAGTGAGACTCAACGTATGGCCCGCGGCCCACACGCGGCCTGCCCACCTTTCCTGATTCAGAGAGAGGGGACCCTGATTAACTGTGTAGTGCTCTTCCTCACAGTTCTAAGTATCAGACACAACAATGAATAATCCACAGCTGACTGTCTTTAGCAGGTCAAAGGTCACGGCACACAGCAGGCAGTGGGAAATATTATAACTCTGATCATTTATCAGCACATATCCATATGTATAAAAACAAAGCTGACACTGTGAGACTTGATCAGAGGTGTGATCATCACAGCAGAGGCCTTTGTGTCAAAGTCACTGAGGATCAAACAGAAACACATGAAGCAGATTTTCCTGTTCTGGCTTTTTATAGCAGATAACCTTCAAAATATTCTGCAGTCCATCAAAAACTGAAGCAAACCATGAATCAACATGTGAACATGAGCTGATGCTGCTGAAGTGAAGCAAAGTTACAGAGGTTTGATTACAGACACAGCTGAGAGTTTGTAATCTGTCATCATTTTAAAAGGTTTACATTTCTTCAGTATATCCACATTTGCAGCTGGTACCTCAACCTCCACTTGTCCAACACAACTGCTGTCCACTGCCTCCATGACATTGTGATTTTGCTGTTGGTCTTCTGTCAGATCTTCATCAATCACTTCTGCACGGGGCACACCTTCAGACTCTGCAGCTGCATAACGAAAGCCTGTAAGATAAAATTAGACATAAGGTAAATGTACACCAATATTCCAATGACAGGTGTGTGATTCATCTGGAAGTTATGTGCGGATTAGTGTACAGTGATAGCAATTTAGTATGTTTTTAGAGGGGGGGGGGGGTTGTTTACCTCCGATGGGTGCTCTTTTTCGCTTCCGTTGCGTACGCCTTGAGTGCCGGTCCGAGTCTGATACAGGTATGTCGTCATGCCCCATGTGCAGTGTTGGTGCCCAGTCTGGATTTGTTACATCCATTTCATATGCTGGTTTGCCTGCAATAATGCCAAATCATAAGCTACTCAGTCGACATGATGTGGTTCTGCAGCATCACACATTAGCATGTTTTATCTCATTATCTATGACCTCAGCACGTTGAAAATCACACTAAAAGCCTTTCAAGAGTGATATGAATTAATTTAGAACTCACCGGAAAGAAAATGCCGTGAGCAAACCAACAAAAAGCTGGGGATTGCAGAGAACTCGATATCCGCTCGTCTCACCGCTGCAATCCAAGCCTGACGTCTTTGTTTAGTAATATCGGATACATGGGATCCCTCACGTTGCCTCCAGGATGGAAAACGATGAAAAGAGAGCCCGTTATCCAGCTTCTTGCCTTCACGATCGTGTGATCTAACGTTGCAACCGACAACACAACACGTACGATCCATAGCTGAAATGGTATCCTTTGGCTGGCCTACTGTCATGGCGGAAGGGGGCGTGGCCCATCTCCCGTGACATCACGCTCCAAAGCCCTATAGGTGGGAAAATGTACCATGTCGACCAATCAAAAATGATATGGAAACATGACATTTGGTTGTTTAGCAAAAGGGGGAAGTTTTAGGAGTGACCGGCAAGAGAGAGCGAGTGAGCGAAAGAGAGAGAGAGTTTTGATACGTGAGAGATTTGTGACGTTTACCGTGTTTGGTCTCAAGTTAGTTTGTTGTCTTGTGTATTTAGTGTGTAGCTGTTGTTTTGTTTTGTGTGTCAGTTCTACTAGTGATCGTCACAGTTGCTGCCTTAAAGCCAACAAAGGCAGATTGCAGTGTAAACGCTGAGTGACACACCTGCTGTCAGACCTGCAGGTTTATCCCTGTGCTGTTCTCATATGTGTTAGAGTGACACAAACTATTGTTTGACACCTGATTGTTCTGTAAATAGTTTGAAATGATTATATGAAAAACGTCTGAGCCTTGGCTGCATTTTTTGGTAAATAGTACCATATAACTTTGTTGTTTGCAAAACGTGTGCGTATTTTTAAAAGTGTACAATCTCTATTTGCATTTCAAGTTATGAAGATGATTCTTTAAACATGTGTGTGGTTTTTACAGTCAAAATATCACTTTCTACGTGTATTTTAAATTTTGTCTGAATTTAGATAAATTGTGCTGATACAGTTGGTCAAAATGAGAAAATAACAGATTGGCAAGATAAACTGTTTTTAAAGGTAAAATATAGAGGCCACATCAAAAGTAGTCAAGAAGGGTTAAAGGCTAAAAGCAAAGTTGTCACCAAGTACTGTTTATATTTGTGTGTATTGCTGCAGCTTTTTTGAGTATTAATTTGGTGCCTTTGTGTGAAATAATGGTATTGTGAGTGATCCATATAGTCACAAAGAATAGCCACTTGTTTCTGTGCTACCAAAGTTCCCCGGCTTTCATTCAAAATGTGTTTATCGTCAGCACCTGCACATTAAACTACTTAAACATTATAAATGTCTTCAAGCTCACACTGAGGCCTGTGGGGTACTATCAGCCACTGAGACAGTACACACATTTATATGTGTTTGTATATGAATATTTCATACTTTAAGACTGCCTGTTTATTTAAGGGAGATGAACAAAATACATTGGAATTGTACAAAATAATATCATGGATGATAAATTAAATAGATTTTAAGTAGATGCTTGTGCATTCTTAAAGTCTTATATGTTGAACTGAACTATGTGATCTGTTCAAAGCCTTAATCTTAATTTGAAGTGAAATGTGCATTTTGAGTTTATACACTATGTATATAAGGCGACCGTTTCCTTTTGCAGTATTTTTGTGTGGTGTACTTTTCTATGTCTTAACAAAAGGGGAACAAAGGTGTTTAAGTTCACCTAGGATGATGTGTTTTAATTTTCACATGGTCTTGCTTGAATTTGACCCTGACAAAGGCGTATGAACTCTGTCAGCTGTTTGGAGTTTCCATTTTCTAAACTTCTACATTCTGAACCTTCTTCAGCTCTGAACAGATGATGAAACACTGAATGATTTCAAGCTCACACTTTGTCTAATAAACTTACATCTTTCATTCTTTATACAGATTGAGTGACTGTGGTTTGTCAGAGATCAGCTGTGATTATCTGGCAGCAGCACTGAAGTCCAACCCCTCCCATCTGAGACAGCTGGAGCTGAGTGACAACAACAAGCTGCAGGATTCAGGAGTGAAGCATCTGTGTGGTTTCCTGGAGAGTCCAGGATGTGGACTTGAAACTCTGGGGTCAGTCAGCATGTTTTAGTTGTGCTGTGATGAATATGATGTGAAAGTTGTGCTGACACTAAACTGCAGACATCAGGCTGATATTATACTGATCCACACTGAGGATCTTCATGGTAAAGTCTGTTTTCTTCTTCTCTGGTTTAGTCCATTGACTGCAGCAGAACAATGTTCACATTTCAAACCTTCAAAGAAGAAGAAAAATCCTCCACTGGATAATTCACTGTGAAACTCTCCAACTCTTCATTCCACCTTAAAGTCTGTCTGACACTGAAATCCAAAGCAAAATGTGCGTTTGCTTTACAGACAGCAGTCCAACACAAACATACACACATCATCCAAAACACAGTCCAACATCCAAATCTCCTCCACTGCCAGCATGAATGATGGGAAAGAGAAGGAGGAACACTCTGACATTCAGGGTTAGAATGAGTTTCATGAAGCAGACTGTGAAGATCAAAGCTGCATTAGAAAGCTTACATGAATGAATGAGTGGACAGAAGTGGACAGAGATCATCTGAAGCACTTCAAAGGCTTTAAATCAGCACATTTCTCTTTATTCTTTATCAACTTTGTTAGTTTCTCTCAGTTTTCTGTGGAATGAAGCTAACAGCAGGCTAATAAGATGCTGACCAATAGGTTTCTATTAAAGGTTGTAATTTGTATATGAAAAAGTGCTTTGGCTCAGCAGGGATCAGCTTACAGGTAGAATACAGCTGCTGGATGGGATTAGCATGTCATAGCTATCTACCAAACTGCTAACTGGGGGATTTCAGGCCATCTATGGATCATTTTTGCTAACTGTTTATTCAGCTTAGGCTCACAGGGCTGCAGCCTGTGCCCTAGCTGTCATAGGGCAAGAGGCGTGGTCCACCTGCACAGGTGAGCAGTCCATCACAGGGCCAACAGAGAGAGACAGAGAAGCACTCTCTCACATCCACACCTACAGCCAATTTAGAAGCACCAATGAACCTAAGCAGCATTTCATTGGACTGTGGGAGAACATCCAACCTCCACAGAAAGGCCAACAAGCTTCAACCTACAACCTTCTTGCTTTAAGGCACTAGTGCGAACCACTTTTCCCCATTTCAGCCCAAATCCTGCATCTTCCTGTTTCTGACTCCAGGCCAGCTCCACTAACACTTTCTCATCAGACACTGCCACCTAGTGGAGGAAGTCTTAGTTCCATTTGAAGCTTCAGATGACAGTTAGTTCCTTTACAAAGAGGTGGAGGTGGTGGGGCCACAGCACCATCATCACTGAGTGCCATAGGACACTTAACCTTTGTTTCCATATGCTGGGAACTTCCTGTTGTTCCAAGGAGGACTGGAAAATGTGTGAAAATCTCCCAGTCAGTTCCTCAAAGCACACTTCAATCATTTCCCTCCCACAGCATCAGGACCAGGGCTTTTTCTCTCTTTGGTCCCACTAAGAGATTTCCACACAAACACCTCATCCGTGGGACTCTCAGAGCTACCAGCCCTTTGCTACAATCACAAAGCTCTTCATTGAAATCAATGATATCAAAGCTGGAATCAAATGAGTCCAAGTCTTCTGCTGATTCAGCATCACATTCATCTTTGCTCCTTGTTCTGCATCCCCACCATGGACTTCATTCCTTTCCAAGCCAGCCTTGAGTGTCCTTTATTCAGCTCATCCTCTGCTTTACTTTTACACCTGATTTTAGCTGCTTTATCTCTCTTTCAACAAGTTTCTGTGCCTCAATCTTTTTCTTCTCTTCCTCATAACAAGACAGCTTCTTCTGCCTGAGAACATGTTGGAGTGATTTACTAATCCAGGGCTGCTTACTGGGGAAAATACTTCCTGTTTCCAAAGTAATCCCCATTTTTCCCAGAAAGAAATGTAAGTAGAAATCGATGATCTAAGTGAGAACATGAGCCTTTAACAATAGCAGCAAAATATTTCTCCAATCTCAATACTCCCTCTCTCGACCTCTGGAACACCAGAGGTCACAATACATTGTGTTGGGTCACTCCTCGGCCCACTCAGCTGCTTCCATGTCCATCCATGGCATCATGGACATCGGGGTCACCACTCCCGCTCTGACCCTCTCTAGCCGTCCTCTGGCTCAGCAAATCAGACAACCTCATGTCATCTAAGTGGTCCAGTAATAAACACCAGCTCCCCCTCGAGAACACTCCATGCGTAAGATTAGGTTTTTTCTGCGTCCCTCTCTTGTGGTCCATCATGCCTCGGGCCTCCAGGATCCTCACCCCCCTGTGGTCGCCGAGATCTTGTGTAAAGCAAACCAAACACCTTTTCCTGCACCTCCCTAACTTATCATCTTTGGGACTCTTTAATCAAAAGCCTGATCCTAATTATCTTCTTGACTTATTGACTTGTATTTATATATATTCTTCAACGTTACTCATCATTTTAAAACTCTTAAAACGCTGCTTTCACGTCCCTGCATGCGTTTCCTGTCGCTTGCCTTATCTAATCATCAACATCCTGTACACAGAAGTCTCGCTGCTGCAAGGCCTCCACTCTGACCTAGAATCTCCTTTCACAAGAAAATCATTATAAGCGCCTATTCTACTAAAAGATCCAAAAAACAACCACTTTAATCAATTAAGTTTAAACATATAAGCAATTACTCCTGCATACATTTTATCACAGCTAAACGCTGCCTTGAAACAACTCCTGTGTGTTAACACTAACTTCATTTTAAAACTCACATTTCCTATGTTATAACCTGTTTTTGGTACAGCCTTTTTATTTCATCTTGCTCCTTTGATGTAACAATACCTTCTCATTCTAGTTTATCAGACTTAACCAAAATATATGCTTTCCTTCCTTTGGTCCTTCTCTAAAGCAAGAAACTCCTATTCAGTTCCTCTTTTCTGTCACTTGTTACAGGGCCAGCTCAAGTTCAGTTAAACGCTAAATTAATTTGAGGCCTTTTGCCTGGAATCAATACTGTCATGTGTGTTTATGGACTCTGTGTCTGTAAGCGTGTGCAATCCTTCAATAACTCATATCATCCTCACAGTAGATTGGCTAATCATAGCGCTAGCCAAAGGCTCGTGACCCACAAGAGACGAATTGAGCCACAACTCCCTTAAAGGCACAAAATGCAATATGTATAAAAAGTCATTTCTACGTATAAGCTCTCCCCTTTATCCTAAAAATAAATCTATGTAATATCTGTATGTGTGTCTTCTATTCATTAATGTAATTGTCAGTTATTTTCTCTCTTTATTTTACCTTCTTTTTGTTTACCTCTTTGTTTGTGACGTGGACATCCCTAAACCATCCTGAGTTCCGGCTTCAATTTCAACCCAATTGTACCCTCTATTCTCGCAGTCGAACTCGTCTGGGCTTCACCTTCCCACTGGCCCCTGTGCCCTTCTCTTAGTGTCCTTTGTTGTCTTGTGATCCCCAGCAAACACAGTCTGTTTCTTCTCTGTTTCTTCTCCGTTGCTCTTTTCAGTATTTTCCTTTTAGATTAAATCCCAGCCTGGCAAAATATCCCATTCAGTGTCTTTAAACAGTTATGTCACACTGTTCTTACCAGCCTGCAGTTCACCGTGCATTTTCCATCACGTGCTTTTCTTCCATGCTGCTGCTGGTATCGTCAGTGTAGTTTCAGTTGCACTGTCTTTTGCCTGCTGTTAATTCTTGAAGTCCACGATGTTCTGTCGGTCTTCATCAGGAGATTAACTGTCCTATGAGCTTCTTCTCAGGATCGGGACAAGTGGGAGGTCAAGCTGTAAAATTTTAAGCCAAAATCTGGCCTGTTTTCCTCCCAATTCTGTTAATCAATGGTTTTGTACTCAAGATTCTAGGTTGAAAGAAGTCCACCTGTATTGACACACTAAAGCATACAATTAATATCCTTTTCATTTCTTTTCTTAAAACCTCCATTTGCTTCATCTGCCTGGAGTTTAACTCGTATGTTTCTCTCTCTGTGTGCTCACTTGTCACAGTCAGTTCCTTTTATGGGCATGCAAAGTTCCTGTCACACACACCATTTCCTGTCAACCTTGCAGCTGCTCAGAACCATATTTTCTGTTTCTATCTCTCCTGTTTTGTTTTTTTTACAGGCTAATAAAACTCTTGTTTTACTAAGTCTTGATCTAAAACAATTCACCCTTATTTCACGCACACACTTCTAAATATACTAAATTCTTTGCGTTTGTCAGATCGTCTCACACACACACCGCCTTTTCTCTCACACTTCCACTTCTGCACTCACTCTACTATCAACTTTCATAGTGTTATTATTATTTATTATTTTGTACAAATCACACCCAATCACTCAAAGCCTGCTACTCACAGCATTCACACACTTAAACTGTGACAAGAGTTGAGGAATATACTCACAACACGCTTTCCTAAGAGTATTTCAGACATGCCTTTCATAATCAGAAAGAGCAAGTCAAAGAAAACAATTGAAACCTCTATTAATTCTCACAGCACACACATAGAATAGAAAAAATAAAACACACCAGCATTTATTGCTGATGAGAGGTTACTCCTAAAAGTAATATGTTAGTCTTAAATATATACAGTGCACTCACTATATTTATATATCAAAACTCAGTCAATTACTATACATCCACTACGGCAACTCAAAACTTTATTTATAGCCCTCTAATGAACATAAATGGCGTCTTAAACACACACTCAACAATGTTTGCAGCAGTATTTGTAAAACCAACTGTGGTTTAAACAGTTCACTGCTGACTAATTTGCATTTTCACACTCACACACACACAGTCTAAAAATAGCTCCAGCACTGCCTCAGACTCCTTTCACACAGAGATCTCTTATTTTATATTACAAAGATGTCTTATATTTACAACCACTGTCACATCTGTCAGCTTTAGCGCCTAAACAATTTCGAGAAATTTAAGTTAACGGTCCAACCGATAAAGTCCAACTTTTTTGTGATCAATTAACCAGTATCTGTCCAACAGTTTCTGGCCTCATCTCTAAAATCCCTAACTCAATTTAAAAGCGTCAACCAACCCAAACTTTGCCTGAAGCTCTATTTTTGGCATTTCACAGCCAAGGCTTACCCCGAAGTTTTAAGTTAAAGTTACACGCCCGAAGTCCAACTTCTGCTGGCCAAAAAAGCACAGACTACCGTTCCAAACGGTAAGGAGACTCTAACTCCTAGTTATTCTGGAGTGCCCCAAGCTCCACAGTGACCAACTGACTATCCCTCTTCGAGGACAATGCCTAAGCGTCCTTGGCATTGGCAAGCGTTACCTCTGAGCACTGTGCTTCCTATCAGTCCAACTGACGTTCTTGAATAATTTATAATACTTTGGAACAACAGTAAAACAGCCAAAAAAGTGTAAGACTGAAGCAGGTCCAACCTTATAACCAATACGGGCTCCACCCCAAACAATAACCAAATTCCCTAATATACTAAAATCACTCAGCAGTCCAACTGCTTTCCACGGTCCAACCGTATTAAATCCTTTAGCGGTCCAACCGTATTCAATCATTTTTAGCAGTCCAACTGCATTAAATCCTCAGTACTGTCATGAGATTCTCATCAAAATCAAAGCAGACATTCCCCAGTAATTTCAGTGAGTAGACTTTAATTTGTAATGTCCAATTTGGCACACTTTGGAAATAATTCAACAGGTAGTGCCTTACCTTTGGATAAGCGGCTTAGAACAACAATGAGAAAAAGAGAGCTGATTATTAGCTCATCAAAACACAAAACAAAATCACAATGAATTATCGGTTAATTTCATTTAAAATAATTCATTAAGTATTTATGTACAATTCAAATTAGTTAATTACATATTTTGTTGGTTTGTTTTCTATTTTAATTATTTTACTGACACATTTAATGAATTATTTAATGATGTATTTATTTAATTCACGTTGCTACTCCTGGCCCTGCATCGCTGTTCATAAATACATTTTATTTGTCAGCTTCACCCATCAAAGTCAGGGGGCGGGGTTAATGCTGATCAAGTCAACACCATTGCTTTGGTCTGGTGGGCGTTCTTTTAGTGGGCTTTTCTCAATACTAAGTAGGCCTACACACCAGGGTTTGGACATGTGTGGACCCAAACTATACTTTTACCCTTTTTTGTGTGTCACCAAATACACTTTAATATTTTCTAGACAAGAATGTAGTGGCGTAATCTTTAACCTCTTTTGGCTCCAAACAGAAGTGACAGACTTGAGCAGGGTTCATTTAAAGGCTGACAGAAGTGGAGTGGTGACGGGGAGATGTTTGACAGGACAGTGTTTCAGCCTCCACAGGTTCATGTTGTGCTCCATCAGTCAGTGAAGATGAAGTCAGTGCTGATGAGGCTGTAGAGTGTGTGAGGGATGTGAATGAGGATGATGAAGATCTGATGATAGCAGATAAAAACAGGCTGCAGAGACTTTGAGCCATACAGGGCACACAGTGTGTGTACAGAACAGCTGAAATCATTATGGAGGCCTCACTGGAATATGGAAGCATCACAGTACAGCTTCAGTGAAGCATTAAAGTCTCTGATATGAGATGAGAAATGAAGCAGCCAGAGCTTTTTCATGAGTGGAAATCCACTGTGACTGTGAGCTGCTGCTACAGCCTCCAGATTAGCCAGCAGCTCATCCTGCTCAACATTTTCTCACCAACTTTAATGGAAGTGTGATGTTTTCAGCTGGAGTGATGGTCAGGGTGGCCTCCCTCTCCTCTTCTTCTCCTCTTCCTCTTTCATTTGTAAAGCCACTTCTGCTGATTTCATTCATTTGGAAGTCCTGTAGCTGAGTTTGGGAGAGACTAACAGCCTCGGCAGCAGAGGGGAGAAAGGCTGTAACACCACCACTTTACTCTGTTCTACCTGTCACATCATTTTATCAGGAAACAAATATGCTCATGTTTTTCCTATGTTTGTCTTGAAGATGTAAGAAGATCACATGGTGCTTTTTATTATTGTGTTGGTTTGTTTCCTGTCTCTTGGATGGAGCCCAGCTGTGCGTGGCCCCTGGGCCTGTGGTCAGAGTGTGTGCTGGATAATCCGGCCCAGGATGAGGCCAAACTGACATGGGATGAAATGTCTGTCACATAATTGAGCTTAGTGTAGTTTCATTTCTGCACAATTTAAAAACAACCAAAACTTTGTTCTGTCTTTTCTATGTTATACTGTAGACTTTCTTTGATACTGTGTCCAAAAGGAGCAGCTTTTACTTTGAAAGGGAGGCATCTCTGTTTCCTCTTCAGGTTGGATGATGGAAGCAAATTAGTAGCTGTGTCCCAAAACGTCGGCTGCATCCTCCAGAGGCTGCATTTGAAGGCCGATTACGTCACAGCCAGGCGATGAAGGCTGTCCGTATTTGTCGACTCCTTCAAATGTGCCCGACAAATGCGTCCTTCATTTCCCCGAATTTGAAGGATTCGTCGGGTGTGTCCTTCGTGGCCCACCATATCCCAGAATTCATAGCGCGGCCCAGCCAAATTTCAGCTGCCAACAATGGCGGCAGCTACTAAGTTTTCAAATTACTCTTATTAATCTTTCTGGGTCACAAAATAAACTTTTAACATATTTTCAGGCGAGAAAGTAGCTGTGTAAACTTCAAATATCTGCTTGGTTTATCAAGACATCGCATATTTGCAAAAGTGTGCCGACGTTTTCGGAGACGTCTGTTACCCACCCGCTCGCTAGCAAGCCGGGGGGTTCAATGGTCACTCCAGCCGCCGAGAGCAGCGGACGCCCGGCTTCATCGTTTTCAGACCCCGCTCTTTCGCTACTCAGGTGAAACACGATATATAAGTCACTCGGATAACTTAAAAATGTAATTGTTTGCCTTTTTTCTGTGTTTTATTTGTTCCGGAGTAAATCGGTTTGGCTGAGATCAAAGTTCCTCCGGGATTTTCACACAGCTGAATAAACGTTAAACAGGAAACTGATTAAACAGAAGTGTGAGACGGTCGAGAATTTACGCCAGTGTCCTGTTATATTTTAGATAGCAAGGAGCAGACGGCCGAGTTTATTAAACCGACACAGCGGTGACGCAAATCTGAAGGCTAGACCGTCCCATTTCACAGCCTCGCACTTCCAGCCTTTTCGGTCTTTGAAGGACCCGGCCCACGTAGACCGCGAATACCGGGTCCTCCGAAGGATGCAGCCGACGTTTTGGGGCACAGCTAGTGTGTGATGTTCTTTCAGTGTTGCACTTTGTAGACGCTCCCTGAGCACTGGTCTCACAGCCAGCTGCACATAGAGACCAGTGTTGTTAGTCCAGGTCAGAAGATGACTTGTTGGAATGAAAATGAGCTTGTAGTTTGTCTGCTTTAATAATGTGACTGGAAAAAGGTGTTGGACTTCAAATATGTCCATTTCTTTCACACTTCACCTTTAAAAGTGAAGCCTTGTGGTTCCTGGAAGGAAAAACACGACTTTTTCAAGTCTTAGTCCTGTTTTTATGATAAATGTACGACTTTAATGTGAAATATTCAGAGTTTTTTCTCTTGTTGTGTTTGTTTGAAGCTGCTTCCTGTTGGCTTCAGCTGTTTGGAGTTTCCATTTTCTAAACTTCTACATTCTGAACCTTCTTCAGCTCTGAACAGATGATGAAACACTGAATGATTTCAAGCTCACACTTTGTCTAATAAACTTACATCTTTCATTCTTTATACAGATTGTGGGGCTGTGATTTGCCAGAGATCAGCTGTGATTATCTGGCAGCAGCACTGAAGTCCAACCCCTCCCATCTGAGACAGCTGGACCTGAGCTCCAACAACAAGCTGCAGGATTCAGGAGTGAAGCATCTGTGTGGTTTCCTGGAGAGTCCAGGATGTGGACTTGAAACTCTGAGGTCAGTCAGCATGTTTTAGTTGTGCTGAGATGAATATGATGTGAAAGTTGTGCTGACACTAAACTGCAGACATCAGGCTGATATTATACTGATCCACACTGAGGATCTTCATGGTAAAGTCTGTTTTCTTCTTCTCTGGTTTAGTCCATTGACTGCAGCAGAACAATGTTCACATTTCAAACAGTGAGACTCAACGTATGGCCCGCGGCCCACACGCGGCCTGCCCACCTTTCCTGATTCAGAGAGAGGGGACCCTGATTAACTGTGTAGTGTTCTTCCTCACAGTTCTAAGTATCAGACACAACAATGAATAATCCACAGCTGACTGTCTTTAGCAGGTCAAAGGTCACGGCACACAGCAGGCAGTGGGAAATATTATAACTCTGATCATTTATCAGCACATATCCATATGTATAAAAACAAAGCTGACACTGTGAGACTTGATCAGAGGTGTGATCATCACAGCAGAGGCCTTTGTGTCAAAGTCACTGAGGATCAAACAGAAACACATGAAGCAGATTTTCCTGTTCTGGCTTTTTATAGCAGATAACCTTCAAAATATTCTGCAGTCCATCAAAAACTGAAGCAAACCATGAATCAACATGTGAACATGAGCTGATGCTGCTGAAGTGAAGCAAAGTTACAGAGGTTTGATTACAGACACAGCTGAGAGTTTGTAATCTGTCATCATTTTAAAAGGTTTACATTTCTTCAGTATATCCACATTTGCAGCTGCTACCTCAACCTCCACTTGTCCAACACAACTGCTGTCCACTGCCTCCATGACATTGTGATTTTGCTGTTGGTCTTCTGTCAGATCTTCATCAATCACTTCTGCACGGGGCACACCTTCAGACTCTGCAGCTGCATAACGAAAGCCTGTAAGATAAAATTAGACATAAGGTAAATGTACACCAATATTCCAATGACAGGTGTGTGATTCATCTGGAAGTTATGTGCGGATTAGTGTACAGTGATAGCAATTTAGTATGTTTTTAGAGGGGGGGGGGGGTTGTTTACCTCCGATGGGTGCTCTTTTTCGCTTCCGTTGCGTACGCCTTGAGTGCCGGTCCGAGTCTGATACAGGTATGTCGTCATGCCCCATGTGCAGTGTTGGTTCCCAGTCTGGATTTGTTACATCCATTTCATATGCTGGTTTGCCTGCAATAATGCCAAATCATAAGCTACTCAGTCGCCATGATGTGGTTCTGCAGCATCACACATTAGCATGTTTTATCTCATTATCTATGACCTCAGCACGTTGAAAATCACACTAAAAGCCTTTCAAGAGTGATATGAATTAATTTAGAACTCACCGGAAAGAAAATGCCGTGAGCAAACCAACAAAAAGCTGGGGATTGCAGAGAACTCGATATCCGCTCGTCTCACCGCTGCAATCCAAGCCTGACGTCTTTGTTTAGTAATATCGGATACATGGGATCCCTCACGTTGCCTCCAGGACGGAAAACGATGAAAAGAGAGCCCGTTATCCAGCTTCTTGCCTTCACGATCGTGTGATCTAACGTTGCAACCGACAACACAACACGTACGATCCATAGCTGAAATGGTATCCTTTGGCTGGCCTACTGTCATGGCGGAAGGGGGCATGGCCCATCTCCCGTGACATCACGCTCCAAAGCCCTATAGGTGGGAAAATGTACCATGTCGACCAATCAAAAATGATATGGAAACATGACATTTGGTTGTTTAGCAAAAGGGGGAAGTTTTAGGAGTGACCGGCAAGAGAGAGCGAGTGAGCGAAAGAGAGAGAGAGTTTTGATACGTGAGAGATTTGTGACGTTTACCGTGTTTGGTCTCAAGTTAGTTTGTTGTCTTGTGTATTTAGTGTGTAGCTGTTGTTTTGTTTTGTGTGTCAGTTCTACTAGTGATCGTCACAGTTGCTGCCTTAAAGCCAACAAAGGCAGATTGCAGTGTAAACGCTGAGTGACACACCTGCTGTCAGACCTGCAGGTTTATCCCTGTGCTGTTCTCGTATGTGTTAGAGTGACACAAACTATTGTTTGACACCTGATTGTTCTGTAAATAGTTTGAAATGATTATATGAAAAACGTCTGAGCCTTGGCTGCATTTTTTGGTAAATAGTACCATATAACTTTGTTGTTTGCAAAACGTGTGCGTATTTTTAAAAATGTACAATCTCTATTTGCATTTCAAGTTATGAAGATGATTCGTTAAACATGTGTGTGGTTTTTACAGTCAAAATATCACTTTCTACTTGTATTTTAAATTTTGTCTGAATTTAGATAAATTGTGCTGATACAGTTGGTCAAAATGAGAAAATAACAGATTGGCAAGATAAACTGTTTTTAAAGGTAAAATATAGAGGCCACATCAAAAGTAGTCAAGAAGGGTTAAAGGCTAAAAGCAAAGTTGTCACCAAGTACTGTTTATATTTGTGTGTATTGCTGCAGCTTTTTTGAGTATTAATTTGGTGCCTTTGTGTGAAATAATGGTATTGTGAGTGATCCATATAGTCACAAAGAATAGCCACTTGTTTCTGTGCTACCAAAGTTCCCCGGCTTTCATTCAAAATGTGTTTATCGTCAGCACCTGCACATTAAACTACTTAAACATTATAAATGTCTTCAAGCTCACACTGAGGCCTGTGGGGTACTATCAGCCACTGAGACAGTACACACATTTATATGTGTTTGTATATGAATATTTCATACTTTAAGACTGCCTGTTTATTTAAGGGAGATGAACAAAATACATTGGAATTGTACAAAATAATATCATGGATGATAAATTAAATAGATTTTAAGTAGATGCTTGTGCATTCTTAAAGTCTTATATGTTGAACTGAACTATGTGATCTGTTCAAAGCCTTAATCTTAATTTGAAGTGAAATGTGCATTTTGAGTTTATACACTATGTATATAAGGCGACCGTTTCCTTTTGCAGTATTTTTGTGTGGTGTACTTTTCTATGTCTTAACAAAAGGGGAACAAAGGTGTTTAAGTTCACCTAGGATGATGTGTTTTAATTTTCACATGGTCTTGCTTGAATTTGACCCTGACAAAGGCGTATGAACTCTGTCAGCTGTTTGGAGTTTCCATTTTCTAAACTTCTACATTCTGAACCTTCTTCAGCTCTGAACAGATGATGAAACACTGAATGATTTCAAGCTCACACTTTGTCTAATAAACTTACATCTTTCATTCTTTATACAGATTGAGGGACTGTGGTTTGTCAGAGATCAGCTGTGATTATCTGGCAGCAGCACTGAAGTCCAACCCCTCCCATCTGAGACAGCTGGAGCTGAGTGACAACAACAAGCTGCAGGATTCAGGAGTGAAGCATCTGTGTGGTTTCCTGGAGAGTCCAGGATGTGGACTTGAAACTCTGGGGTCAGTCAGCATGTTTTAGTTGTGCTGAGATGAATATGATGTGAAAGTTGTGCTGACACTAAACTGCAGACATCAGGCTGATATTATACTGATCCACACTGAGGATCTTCATGGTAAAGTCTGTTTTCTTCTTCTCTGGTTTAGTCCATTGACTGCAGCAGAACAATGTTCACATTTCAAACAGTGAGACTCAACGTATGGCCCGCGGCCCACACGCGGCCTGCCCACCTTTCCTGATTCAGAGAGAGGGGACCCTGATTAACTGTGTAGTGTTCTTCCTCACAGTTCTAAGTATCAGACACAACAATGAATAATCCACAGCTGACTGTCTTTAGCAGGTCAAAGGTCACGGCACACAGCAGACAGTGGGAAATATTATAATTCTGATCATTTATCAGCACATATCCATATGTATAAAAACAAAGCTGACACTGTGAGACTTGATCAGAGGTGTGATCATCACAGCAGAGGCCTTTGTGTCAAAGTCACTGAGGATCAAACAGAAACACATGAAGCAGATTTTCCTGTTCTGGCTTTTTATAGCAGATAACCTTCAAAATATTCTGCAGTCCATCAAAAACTGAAGCAAAGCATGAATCAACATGTGAACATGAGCTGATGCTGCTGAAGTGAAGCAAAGTTACAGAGGTTTGATTACAGACACAGCTGAGAGTTTGTAATCTGTCATCATTTTAAAAGGTTTACATTTCTTCAGTATATCCACATTTGCAGCTGGTACCTCAACTTCCACTTGTCCAACACAACTGCTGTCCACTGCCTCCATGACATTGTGATTTTGCTGTTGGTCTTCTGTCAGATCTTCATCAATCACTTCTGCACGGGGCACACCTTCAGACTCTGCAGCTGCATAACGAAAGCCTGTAAGATAAAATTAGACATAAGGTAAATGTACACCAATATTCCAATGACAGGTGTGTGATTCATCTGGAAGTTATGTGCGGATTAGTGTACAGTGATAGCAATTTAGTATGTTTTTAGAGGGGGGGGGGGGGTTGTTTACCTCCGATGGGTGCTCTTTTTCGCTTCCGTTGCGTACGCCTTGAGTGCCGGTCCGAGTCTGATACAGGTATGTCGTCATGCCCCATGTGCAGTGTTGGTGCCCAGTCTGGATTTGTTACATCCATTTCATATGCTGGTTTGCCTGCAATAATGCCAAATCATAAGCTACTCAGTCGACATGATATGGTTCTGCAGCATCACACATTAGCATGTTTTATCCCATTATCTATGACCTCAGCACATTGAAAATCACACTAAAAGCCTTTCAAGAGTGATATGAATTAATTTAGAACTCACCGGAAAGAAAATGCCGTGAGCAAACCAACAAAAAGCTGGGGATTGCAGAGAACTCGATATCCGCTCGTCTCACCGCTGCAATCCAAGCCTGACGTCTTTGTTTAGTAATATCAGATACATGGGATCCCTCACGTTGCCTCCAGGACGGAAAACGATGAAAAGAGAGCCCGTTATCCAGCTTCTTGCCTTCACGATCGTGTGATCTAACGTTGCAACCGACAACACAACACGTACAATCCATAGCTGAAATGGTATCCTTTGGCTGGCCTACTGTCATGGCGGAAGGGGGCATGGCCCATCTCCCGTGACATCACGCTCCAAAGCCCTATAGGTGGGAAAATGTACCATGTCGACCAATCAAAAATGATATGGAAACATGACATTTGGTTGTTTAGCAAAAGGGGGAAGTTTTAGGAGTGACCGGCAAGAGAGAGCGAGTGAGCGAAAGAGAGAGAGAGTTTTGATACGTGAGAGATTTGTGACGTTTACCGTGTTTGGTCTCAAGTTAGTTTGTTGTCTTGTGTATTTAGTGTGTAGCTGTTGTTTTGTTTTGTGTGTCAGTTCTACTAGTGATCGTCACAGTTGCTGCCTTAAAGCCAACAAAGGCAGATTGCAGTGTAAACGCTGAGTGACACACCTGCTGTCAGACCTGCAGGTTTATCCCTGTGCTGTTCTCATATGTGTTAGAGTGACACAAACTATTGTTTGACACCTGATTGTTCTGTAAATAGTTTGAAATGATTATATGAAAAACGTCTGAGCCTTGGCTGCATTTTTTGGTAAATAGTACCATATAACTTTGTTGTTTGCAAAACGTGTGCGTATTTTTAAAAGTGTACAATCTCTATTTGCATTTCAAGTTTTGAAGATGATTCTTTAAACATGTGTGTGGTTTTTACAGTCAAAATATCACTTTCTACTTGTATTTTAAATTTTGTCTGAATTTAGATAAATTGTGCTGATACAGTTGGTCAAAATGAGAAAATAACAGATTGGCAAGATAAACTGTTTTTAAAGGTAAAATATAGAGGCCACATCAAAAGTAGTCAAGAAGGGTTAAAGGCTAAAAGCAAAGTTGTCACCAAGTACTGTTTATATTTGTGTGTATTGCTGCAGCTTTTTTGAGTATTAATTTGGTGCCTTTGTGTGAAATAATGGTATTGTGAGTGATCCATATAGTCACAAAGAATAGCCACTTGTTTCTGTGCTACCAAAGTTCCCCGGCTTTCATTCAAAATGTGTTTATCGTCAGCACCTGCACATTAAACTACTTAAACATTATAAATGTCTTCAAGCTCACACTGAGGCCTGTGGGGTACTATCAGCCACTGAGACAGTACACACATTTATATGTGTTTGTATATGAATATTTCATACTTTAAGACTGCCTGTTTATTTAAGGGAGATGAACAAAATACATTGGAATTGTACAAAATAATATCATGGATGATAAATTAAATAGATTTTAAGTAGATGCTTGTGCATTCTTAAAGTCTTATATGTTGAACTGAACTATGTGATCTGTTCAAAGCCTTAATCTTAATTTGAAGTGAAATGTGCATTTTGAGTTTATACACTATGTATATAAGGCGACCGTTTCCTTTTGCAGTATTTTTGTGTGGTGTACTTTTCTATGTCTTAACAAAAGGGGAACAAAGGTGTTTAAGTTCACCTAGGATGATGTGTTTTAATTTTCACATGGTCTTGCTTGAATTTGACCCTGACAAAGGCGTATGAACTCTGTCAGCTGTTTGGAGTTTCCATTTTCTAAACTTCTACATTCTGAACCTTCTTCAGCTCTGAACAGATGATGAAACACTGAATGATTTCAAGCTCACACTTTGTCTAATAAACTTACATCTTTCATTCTTTATACAGATTGAGGGACTGTGGTTTGTCAGAGATCAGCTGTGATTATCTGGCAGCAGCACTGAAGTCCAACCCCTCCCATCTGAGACAGCTGGACCTGAGCCTGAACAACAAGCTGCAGGATTCAGGAGTGAAGCATCTGTGTGGTTTCCTGGAGAGTCCAGGATGTGGACTTGAAACTCTGAGGTCAGTCAGCATGTTTTAGTTGTGCTGAGATGAATATGATGTGAAAGTTGTGCTGACACTAAACTGCAGACATCAGGCTGATATTATACTGATCCACACTGAGGATCTTCATGGTAAAGTCTGTTTTCTTCTTCTCTGGTTTAGTCCATTGACTGCAGCAGAACAATGTTCACATTTCAAACAGTGAGACTCAACGTATGGCCCGCGGCCCACACGCGGCCTGCCCACCTTCCCTGATTCAGAGAGAGGGGACCCTGATTAACTGTGTAGTGTTCTTCCTCACAGTTCTAAGTATCAGACACAACAATGAATAATCCACAGCTGACTGTCTTTAGCAGGTCAAAGGTCACGGCACACAGCAGACAGTGGGAAATATTATAATTCTGATCATTTATCAGCACATATCCATATGTATAAAAACAAAGCTGACACTGTGAGACTTGATCAGAGGTGTGATCATCACAGCAGAGGCCTTTGTGTCAAAGTCACTGAGGATCAAACAGAAACACATGAAGCAGATTTTCCTGTTCTGGCTTTTTATAGCAGATAACCTTCAAAATATTCTGCAGTCCATCAAAAACTGAAGCAAAGCATGAATCAACATGTGAACATGAGCTGATGCTGCTGAAGTGAAGCAAAGTTACAGAGGTTTGATTACAGACACAGCTGAGAGTTTGTAATCTGTCATCATTTTAAAAGGTTTACATTTCTTCAGTATATCCACATTTGCAGCTGGTACCTCAACCTCCACTTGTCCAACACAACTGCTGTCCACTGCCTCCATGACATTGTGATTTTGCTGTTGGTCTTCTGTCAGATCTTCATCAATCACTTCTGCACGGGGCACACCTTCAGACTCTGCAGCTGCATAACGAAAGCCTGTAAGATAAAATTAGACATAAGGTAAATGTACACCAATATTCCAATGACAGGTGTGTGATTCATCTGGAAGTTATGTGCGGATTAGTGTACAGTGATAGCAATTTAGTATGTTTTTAGGGGGGGGGGGGGTTGTTTACCTCCGATGGGTGCTCTTTTTTGCTTCCGTTGCGTACGCCTTGAGTGCCGGTCCGAGTCTGATACAGGTATGTCGTCATGCCCCATGTGCAGTGTTGGTGCCCAGTCTGGATTTGTTACATCCATTTCATATGCTGGTTTGCCTGCAATAATGCCAAATCATAAGCTACTCAGTCGACATGATGTGGTTCTGCAGCATCACACATTAGCATGTTTTATCTCATTATCTATGACCCCAGCACGTTGAAAATAACACTAAAAGCCTTTCAAGAGTGATATGAATTAATTTAGAACTCACCGGAAAGAAAATGCCGTGAGCAAACCAACAAAAAGCTGGGGATTGCAGAGAACTCGATATCCGCTCGTCTCACCGCTGCAATCCAAGCCTGACGTCTTTGTTTAGTAATATCGGATACATGGGATCCCTCACGTTGCCTCCAGGACGGAAAACGATGAAAAGAGAGCCCGTTATCCAGCTTCTTGCCTTCACGATCGTGTGATCTAACGTTGCAACCGACAACACAACACGTACGATCCATAGCTGAAATGGTATCCTTTTTTTTTTTTTTTCTTTTTTTTTGGCCTGTCCCGTTTGGCTCTTTTGCCATCAGAATTGTTGTCTAAAGGCAAAGAAAGATGCCCAACGGATTTACTTTACCAAACTGACCATCCCAGCCTTGCCGTAATGGTCCATTTGATTCACCTTTTATTGTTTATTTTATTTTCACTTACTGAATACGGGACAGACTTGACTGGGGGAAAGAAGGGGAGAAAGAAAGAGGGAAAGAGAAACAGCTGAGAAGAGGGACGGGGGAGAAGGGCAAAAGACAAAAACCAACAGAACGGGCAGAGAAAAAAAATGCATATATCGATCACCTGGATCACCTGCTGAGAAAGAAAAAAGAAAACAAGCAGAAGAGAACAAGAGTAATAGAATAAACAACATCACAATGATATATGGGAATATGACAGTAAATACTAAATGTTAAACATTATTGTGCAGCACATAAGATCAACAGAACACAGTGTGCTTTGAGGTAGGAGCCAAAAAGGGTGTAGTTTGTGGGTGTGATCACCCGTGTGTACACCTGTGAGTATGGACGCGCTTGTTTTTTGTTTTTTTAAAAGGTTCCTTCATGTAATAATCTGCTAGAGGGTGTGGGGGGGCCACAGCCCCGTCCTCCAGGGCGTGAAGCAGGTGTGGAGGAGATCAAAACTCCAGACATCCAGAGGCCCCCAGAACACAAGAGACCAAGGAAGACCAACAGAGGGGCAGCTGCGCCACTGTCCCGGAAAGAGCTGAGGAGAGTCCCAGATGAGGGCTCACTCACCAGCCGCGGAGCAGAAGCCAGGGGGGGGTTGCAGTGACGCGCCCGTGAGCTCCGCCGGCAGCCAGCTGCGCCTGAGTGACCGAGCCCCAGGCCGATAGGCCGGGGGCACCCCACCTCCGAAGTGGCCCGAGCGAGCCCCAGGCTCCAGGCCCCGATAAGCGGCCGCCAAGGAGTGAGCCGGTGTGTACCTGGACGCCCATCCCCGGACACAAAGAACCACCAACGCACCGATGTCTGAGGGGGTCCGCCACTGGCAGGGGAAGTGGTGGTAGGGGGAGATAGGCCTCCAAACCTTGGAGGGCCTGAGATGTCCCCAGAGAGGTGGCGTCTGATACCCAACCTGACATATAGACACAGACATACAGGCACACACAGATACAAACATCCATTCCCCCCCCTCATGCTCTCATATGCACTTACTCCACACTCAACCAACGTGGAGACAGACATAAAGAGACGTTGTACACACGATCACACTCCCCAAGCGTACTCTACAAACCGGGTCTAGGTGCCCCCGCCCCTGGAGGGGGGAACTGCACCCAGACCCAGGTGGTGTTTCCCTTTTCCCTGCGGTGGGGGGAGGCAGACCGCCCCGACTCCGCAGCAGCAGGAAGGCTCCACACTCCAGACCGCAGTCGGATGGCCAACTCCTCCTCCTAGTCCTAGCCCCCCTGCTCCAGCAAGTCGCAGAGAACGGGGGTGAGAGAAGACTCCGAACCTCCCTCCACCCACTCATTGTAATGTTGATGCACGTGTGTTCTAAGGTGCATTTAAAACCCAGGAGGGCATGGAGCTACCTGCCAGAGAGCAGCAGGTAAGCGCATGGTCCCTCCTGCTAGCCCTCAATGTCTACGTGTATTTAAAATTGAGAGGTGGGCAACAATGCCAGGGGTGAGGTGTACACCCTGATGGTACTTTGGACTCCATGTATCGTGCCCACCCCCAAGATCCTATATGTATGTGTAATGAGAGTGTGAGTAATGTGAATGTCTAAGTTGTGGGATAAAATTGAGGCAGAGGCAGCCAGAAGGGGACAGAGGGGGGGGTAGCCTCCTCTGCACCCTGGTGACATACCCCTACTCCAAGGCCCTGTATGTGTGGGTGGTTGTGGTGGAGCGGGAAGAGGGAGGCAGCTGGAGATGGGGAGGGAAGGAAGGGAGGGGCAAGTGACCCCTCCCTGGGGCCAGCTCCCCCGCTGACCCCAGTAGGCACCCCCATACTCCGCGACCCGCCAGGGAAAGGGGGCCCAGGCCCATCCAGACCGGGCCCAGTGCAGCAGCGCCGCCCGGCCCCACAGAGCTGAAATGGTATCCTTTGGCTGGCCTACTGTCATGGCGGAAGGGGGCGTGGCCCATATCCCGTGACATCACGCTCCAAAGCCCTATAGGTGGGAAAATGTACCATGTCGACCAATCAAAAATGATATGGAAACATGACATTTGGTTGTTTAGCAAAAGGGGGAAGTTTTAGGAGTGACCGGCAAGAGAGAGCGAGTGAGCGAAAGAGAGAGAGAGTTTTGATACGTGAGAGATTTGTGACGTTTACCGTGTTTGGTCTCAAGTTAGTTTGTTGTCTTGTGTATTTAGTGTGTAGCTGTTGTTTTGTTTTGTGTGTCAGTTCTACTAGTGATCGTCACAGTTGCTGCCTTAAAGCCAACAAAGGCAGATTGCAGTGTAAACGCTGAGTGACACACCTGCTGTCAGACCTGCAGGTTTATCCCTGTGCTGTTCTCATATGTGTTAGAGTGACACAAACTATTGTTTGACACCTGATTGTTCTGTAAATAGTTTGAAATGATTATATGAAAAACGTCTGAGCCTTGGCTGCATTTTTTGGTAAATAGTACCATATAACTTTGTTGTTTGCAAAACGTGTGCGTATTTTTAAAAATGTACAATCTCTATTTGCATTTCAAGTTATGAAGATGATTCGTTAAACATGTGTGTGGTTTTTACAGTCAAAATATCACTTTCTACTTGTATTTTAAATTTTGTCTGAATTTAGATAAATTGTGCTGATACAGTTGGTCAAAATGAGAAAATAACAGATTGGCAAGATAAACTGTTTTTAAAGGTAAAATATAGAGGCCACATCAAAAGTAGTCAAGAAGGGTTAAAGGCTAAAAGCAAAGTTGTCACTGTTGGGTCTGTGTTTCCACAAGCCCCGCTAATTCTAGAGACTTATTCATCATGAAGAAAACAAGACAGTCGATCGATCAATTATTTGCGAAAGGGAGGCCTCGTCTGTGTCCACCACGAAAATGACCACAGATCTGACCTCCTCCTGCTACCTTTTATTGGGAGACAGTTCACACAAAACACGTCAGAACAAAGCCACGCCCCCTTGGTTCTAAGACAAAGCATTTTATGTATATGTGTGAACTTCTGTAAGAGTGTGTGTGTGTGTGTGTGTGTGTGTGTGTGTGTGTGTGTGTGTGTGTGTGTGTGTGTGTGTGTGTGTGTGTCAGACCTCCTGCTGACCAAAGGGTCGTAAACCCAGGAAGTTTACATCAAAAGAAACAGATCTTTCAGATAGGATGTATCTACAATAAAACCTCCCCCATCACAGAGTGGTTGGAGAGGTGGCCAGGATCAAAGGAATGGCTTTGATCCTACTGCTTGAACTAAGACTGTACAAATTTAAGAAACACAATGGCAACATTCAACAATTAGACTTAACAGTCACCAAGTACTGTTTATATTTGTGTGTATTGCTGCAGCTTTTTTGAGTATTAATTTGGTGCCTTTGTGTGAAATAATGGTATTGTGAGTGATCCATATAGTCACAAAGAATAGCCACTTGTTTCTGTGCTACCAAAGTTCCCCGGCTTTCATTCAAAATGTGTTTATCGTCAGCACCTGCACATTAAACTACTTAAACATTATAAATGTCTTCAAGCTCACACTGAGGCCTGTGGGGTACTATCAGCCACTGAGACAGTACACACATTTATATGTGTTTGTATATGAATATTTCATACTTTAAGACTGCCTGTTTATTTTAGGGAGATGAACAAAATACATTGGAATTGTACAAAATAATATCATGGATGATAAATTAAATAGATTTTAAGTAGATGCTTGTGCATTCTTAAAGTCTTATATGTTGAACTGAACTATGTGATCTGTTCAAAGCCTTAATCTTAATTTGAAGTGAAATGTGCATTTTGAGTTTATACACTATGTATATAAGGCGACCGTTTCCTTTTGCAGTATTTTTGTGTGGTGTACTTTTCTATGTCTCAACAAAAGGGGAACAAAGGTGTTTAAGTTCACCTAGGATGATGTGTTTTAATTTTCACATGGTCTTGCTTGAATTTGACCCTGACAAAGGCGTATGAACTCTGTCAGCTGTTTGGAGTTTCCATTTTCTAAACTTCTACATTCTGAACCTTCTTCAGCTCTGAACAGATGATGAAACACTGAATGATTTCAAGCTCACGCTTTGTCTAATAAACTTACATCTTTCATTCTTTATACAGATTGAGGGACTGTGGTTTGTCAGAGATCAGCTGTGATTATCTGGCAGCAGCACTGAAGTCCAACCCCTCCCATCTGAGACAGCTGGACCTGAGTAATGAGTACTCCTGGTCTTCGACCAAGAACAACCTGCAGGATTCAGGAGTGAAGCATCTGTGTGGTTTCCTGGAGAGTCCAGGATGTGGACTTGAAACTCTGAGGTCAGTCAGCATGTTTTAGTTGTGCTGAGATGAATATGATGTGAAAGTTGTGCTGACACTAAACTGCAGACATCAGGCTGATATTATACTGATCCACACTGAGGATCTTCATGGTAAAGTCTGTTTTCTTCTTCTCTGGTTTAGTCCATTGACTGCAGCAGAACAATGTTCACATTTCAAACCTTCAAAGAAGAAGAAAAATCCTCCACTGGATAATTCACTGTGAAACTCTCCAACTCTTCATTCCACCTTAAAGTCTGTCTGACACTGAAATCCAAAGCAAAATGTGCGTTTGCTTTACAGACAGCAGTCCAACACAAACATACACACATCATCCAAAACACAGTCCAACATCCAAATCTCCTCCACTGCCAGCATGAATGATGGGAAAGAGAAGGAGGGACACTCTGACATTCAGGGTTAGAATGAGTTTCATGAAGCAGACTGTGAAGATCAAAGCTGCATTAGAAAGCTTACATGAATGAATGAGTGGACAGAAGTGGACAGAGATCATCTGAAGCACTTCAAAGGCTTTAAATCAGCACATTTCTCTTTATTCTTTATCAACTCTGTTAGTTTCTCTCAGTTTTCTGTGGAATGAAGCTAACAGCAGGCTAATAAGATGCTGACCAATAGGTTTCTATTAAAGGTTGTAATTTGTATATGAAAAAGTGCTTTGGCTCAGCAGGGATCAGCTTACAGGTAGAATACAGCTGCTGGATGGGATTAGCATGTCATAGCTATCTACCAAACTGCTAACTGGGGGATTTCAGGCCATCTATGGATCATTTTTGCTAACTGTTTATTCAGCTTAGGCTCACAGGGCTGCAGCCTGTGCCCTAGCTGTCATAGGGCAAGAGGCGTGGTCCACCTGCACAGGTGAGCAGTCCATCACAGGGCCAACAGAGAGAGACAGAGAAGCACTCTCTCACATCCACACCTACAGCCAATTTAGAAGCACCAATGAACCTAAGCAGCATTTCATTGGACTGTGGGAGAACATCCAACCTCCACAGAAAGGCCAACAAGCTTCAACCTACAACCTTCTTGCTTTAAGGCACTAGTGCGAACCACTTTTCCCCATTTCAGCCCAAATCCTGCATCTTCCTGTTTCTGACTCCAGGCCAGCTCCACTAACACTTTCTCATCAGACACTGCCACCTAGTGGAGGAAGTCTTAGTTCCATTTGAAGCTTCAGATTACAGTTAGTTCCTTTACAAAGAGGTGGAGGTGGTGGGGCCACAGCACCATCATCACTGAGTGCCATAGGACACTTAACCTTTGTTTCCATGTGCTGGGAACTTCCTGTTGTTCCAAGGAGGACTGGAAAATGTGTGAAAATCTCCCAGTCAGTTCCTCACAGCACACTTCAATCATTTCCCTCCCACAGCATCAGGACCAGGGCTTTTTCTCTCTTTGGTCCCACTAAGAGATTTCCACACAAACACCTCATCAGTGGGACTCTCAGAGCTACCAGCCCTTTGCTACAATCACAAAGCTCTTCATTGAAATCAATGATATCAAAGCTGGAATCAAATGAGTCCAAGTCTTCTGCTGATTCAGCATCACATTCATCTTTGCTCCTTGTTCTGCATCCCCACCATGGACTTCATTCCTTTCCAAGCCAGCCTTGAGTGTCCTTTATTCAGCTCATCCTCTGCTTTACTTTTACACCTGATTTTAGCTGCTTTATCTCTCTTTCAACAAGTTTCTGTGCCTCAATCTTTTTCTTCTCTCCCTCATAACAAGACAGCTTCTTCTGCCTGAGAACATGTTGGAGTGATTTACTAATCCAGGGCTGCTTATTGGGGAAAATACTTCCTGTTTCCAAAGTAATCCCCATTTTTCCCAGAAAGAAATGTAAGTAGAAATCGATGATCTAAGTGAGAACATGAGCCTTTAAAAAGTCCCAGTGGGTGCAGTCAAAGCAGTCCCTCAGTCCCAGTATAGAGTCTTTGGTCCAGACTGGAACAACTGTGTGCCCAGTTTGAGCTCTCTTCAGTGCTGTGACCTGACAGACCCAGAGGGGCCATCACATCACATTTAGAAGCTCCCCTAATGGAGCCACAACACGTGTCCAACACTTAGTCTGTCTTGTTGGACCAACTGGAAGAAATGATTCAAGGACATTTGAAGAACAGAGTTTCAAATCTCCAAAATCCAACTGGCTGCATCAGGACATATAGTCTGAAACTCTGCACAGTTTCCTGTTTGAAGCTGCTTCCTGTTGGCTTCAGCTGTTTGGAGTTTCCATTTTCTAAACTTCTACATTCTGAACCTTCTTCAGCTCTGAACAGATGATGAAACACTGAATGATTTCAAGCTCACACTTTGTCTAATAAACTTACATCTTTCATTCTTTATACAGATTGAGTGACTGTGGTTTGTCAGAGATCAGCTGTGATTATCTGGCAGCAGCACTGAAGTCCAACCCCTCCCATCTGAGAGAGCTGGAGCTGTGGAGAAACAACCTGAAGGATCCAGATGTAAAGCAGCTGTCTGATCTTCAGCAGAGTCCAGACTACAGACTGGAGACTCTGGAGTAAGTAGAGTGATGGAGTGAGTGGGTGGTGCTGTCAGCAGTATTGTACTAAACACAGTCAGTATGAAACAAAGATCCAGTG
Source organism: Mchenga conophoros (assembly GCF_057382185.1). Classification (NCBI taxonomy): domain Eukaryota; kingdom Metazoa; phylum Chordata; class Actinopteri; order Cichliformes; family Cichlidae; genus Mchenga; species Mchenga conophoros. Next base: position 20,681,055 of record NC_140528.1, on the reverse strand, counting down.
TTTCCTGTAAAGCTGCAGCTTCTCAGTGAAGCTGTGAGAGGAGAATGGTGACAGGCTTCAGGATTGGACACAAACACTTCCTGTTTCTGACCTTTATGGTCACCATGGTAACAGCTGACACGCTCTGATCAAACACTGTCAACAGCCAATCAGCTCTCTGAACAAAGCAGCACGCAGACCAAGGACTGCATTCATGTCCAAGTTTAAAGCAGTGAAGAACACAGTCTGTAGGTGAGGAAGAATTTAGTGAGAGCAGATGTTTGGATGGAATTCCTCCAGTTAACAGCTGGAACCGTCCATCTGGATTGTTGGGCTTGTTGTTGGGGTTCCAACAGAGCTCAGAGTGGACACACCAAGGTTCTTCTAATGAATGAAAGTCCAAACTCAAACTAGGAGGGAAAAACATTTTCATCAACTTCAATAAAAATCCAAAGATTAGAAAAAGTGAAGCAACAATGAGTCCTAGTACAGTCCCAGCACTGAAGTCCCTGCTGCTCTTTATACTGGATGTGCTGCATCACTGACTGACAGCTGATGAAGAGTCTCTGGAAACACTCGTTTATCTCCTCTGCTCTTCCTTCTTCTCTCTGCAGGTGGAGGCCATGATGGTAAACAGGACGGTGTGTGTGCTGAGAGAGGAGGAGCTGTGTCCTGATGATCCAGAGAGGTTGAAGCAGCAGCAGCTTGTGTGTAGAGACGCTCTGACTGGGCCATGTTACTGGGAGGTGGAGAGGAGAGCTTCATCCAGCAGTGACTGACAGAGGAATGAGAAGAAGTGCAGATGACTGTCAGTGCTGCAGAGTGAACTGCTCTGAGAACAGCTCCACTGTCAGACACAATGTAGAGTCCAGCATCATCCCTGTGTGTCCCTCTGGATCTGACAGAGGATCATCAGTGTATCTGGACTGCTCTGCTGCTGCTCTGTCCTTCTACAGTCTCTGCACAGTCTCTGTCTGACTCTGGCTTCAGACCCTCCTGGATCAAACTCACCTGGAAAGACTTTCAAACATCACTCAATAGATTTGAATACAGAATATATTTGATATATACTGTAGATGTACTGTAGAGTTGCAGTTTGTCACTTGTAAATACAGTCTGTGAGCAGCTGTGAGCTGAAAGATCTTTCTAGAAACACGAAATGTTTTCACTCTTCTGTTGCTTTTTCATATATTTCCACAACATTAATATTGATCCCACCTGTCTCACCTGTTTCATGCTTTTATACATAATAACAGGACACGTGTGATCTGAGCGCTGCTGTGGTTGCTGTGCTGCACGTCTTCATTTAGATAACAGAGACATCTAGTGGTTCAGAGGGAGAACTGCAGGAGGTGGAGCTGTGTTTTAGCATGGAAAACTTTCTATCTTTTAGGCGCAGATACAAATATGACAAGTATCAGTGTGAGATACAAAAGGTCACATCAGTCAGCAGAGGGAACAGTGATCACACAGCAATGTAAGAATAGAAACATAACAGTGAATCTGGACATGTATACAGATGGAAGCAAACAAACAGGATGTAACACTACATTAAAGCCACAAATGGGAAGAAAACAAAGCCAAAGGAAAATATATTTGATCTCAGGAATCCAAATCAGATGCTTTAGAGCAGGGGTCGGCAACCCTGGGCACGCGTGTCACAGCTGGCAAGCGAAGGGTTAACTGATGGCACGACCATAGCTGGACTGGCCATCGGGCATACTGATGATGATTTTTCGTTTTTCTGGGCCAATGATGTTTTTTTATGATTTTTTTTTTTTTGTAACGGTATAAACGATGGAAGGTGGTGGATTGGCCGGATGCTGGTCGATGTGTAGAAATAAGTCAGTTGTTTGGTGGTGGCTATGGCGGAGCTTCCACAGAGGCAGCAGGTGGATGAGGGAAAGGGGAGGCAGGAGGAGCAGAGACCCGAGGCGGCCGCCGGTCCGAGTGTTGGCCCCCTTGAACTTTCCCACATTTTGTCACATTACAGCACAAACATGAATCAGTTTTATTGGAATTCCACGTGAAAGACCAACACAAAGTGGAACGGAAATCATACATGATTCCAAACATTTTTTACAAATAAATAACTGCAAAGTGGGGTGTGCGTAATTATTCTGTCATGGAAAAACACACTGCCATCAACTGTTTTGTTTTTGTCAAAATCACTGTAATATAATCACTGTACCTTTATATACATGTGACTTATATTAATGCTGCTGCCCTCTTGTGGCTAAAGTGTAATTATGTTCTTGTTATTAGGGAAAATATTTGAGAGTAACATGACAAATGAGTCAGCACTTTGGCTTCAGCTTAAGAAATCCTCATTTTTATGTCATCAGTTATATTTGCATGTATTCATTATCATAAGTTAACCTTTAATATTGATGTCTTACATTGATTTTACTTAAACTAGCAATAATTTTATGGTTGCATTAAATAAATGCATCACTAATGAATGAACTATTTCAGTAATTAATTTAAAAAATCTACATAATCAATTAAAGATATATATTAATAATGAATTATCCATTAATTTCATTTAAAAATTTTCAATATTTGTTTATATACAATTCAAATTAGTTAATTACATATTTAATCAATTATTGGTTTGTTTTCTATTTTGATTATTTTACTGACACATTTAATGAATTATTTAATGATGTATTTATTTAATTCACGTTGCTACTCCTGGCCCTGCATCGCTGTTCATAAATACATTTTTTTTGTCAGCTTCACCCATCAAAGTCAGGGGGCGGGGTTAATGCTGATCAAGTCAAAACCATTGCTTTGGTCTGGTGGGCGTTCTTTTAGTGGGCTTTTCTGTCACGGCCTGCGTGGCAGACTATGATGAGGGGAAGGACGACCCAAATGCCAACACGTTCTCACTCCTGTATGGAGGACCACAAGAGCCACGCGCATCGAAATAAAGAATTCTGTGCTTAAGTAATGAATTATAGAATAAATTCTGCATTTGTAAATTCATTTTTGAATTCCCATTTAATAAACTGATTTTTGAAATGCTTTTAAAAACTGCATTTCAAAATCCTTTTTCCAATTGCACTTTAATAAACTGCATAAATTGCATGAATGAAGGGATCCTGCAGCGAAACGGAGAGCCCAACCTCTGACTTAGTGCCTGTTTACTCAGTCTGACCACCTGTGAAGTTAACGCGCTAACGTGGCTAACGCTAGCATCACCACACGTAGCCCCGTTATTTTAAGGTCATCTTAGCTCATGAAAGTTTAACGTCACAGCTGTACGAGCTAGCTACGTGTTTTGTAAGCTGCTGTGCTCTTCACAAATAAAGCTGGAAGCAGCTCAGACTATTAGAACCAGCACTGAGGCCTGTTACATTTATGTTAGAGCAACAGCTGCAGCCTTTAAACTAGCGATTAAAATGCTGACAGTAATCAGAATCAAAAACGGTTTTATTGCCAAATGTTGAGCAGGTTTACAACATTAGGAAATTGCTGCGGTGCTTCAGTGCAAACATACTGTCATATAACACTTAAATAAAAATAAAAATAAGGATTAAAAGTGCTAAGTAGATAGATATATACATGAGTGCAGGTGGTGATCAGGGCCAAACATGGAATGATGCAGTGAACACAGCGTAGGGTCACGTGGTAGTGGTGGGAACAGTCATACGGTTATTGTTCATGTGTCCAACAGCAGAGGGGAAGAAACTGTTCTTATGGCGAGAGGTTCTGGTGCGAATGGACCGGAGCCTCCTGCCTGAGGGGAGCAGGTCAAACAGACTGTGTCCAGGGTGAGAAGGGTCAGCTGTGACTGAGCTGCACGCCCCAGTGTCCTGGAGGCGTACAGGTCCTGCAGAGATGGGAGTCTGCAGCCAATCACCTTCTCAGCAGAGCGCACAACATGCTGCAGTCTCTGTTTGTCCCTGATAGTGGCTCCAGCGTACCACACGGTGATGGAGGAGGTGAGGATGGACTCGATGATTGCAGTGTAGAATTGCATCATCGATCATATAATCCATTGTTTCAAATTAGACCTAAAACTCCCCCTTTTGACATATCTTCATGTGTCAAACAAAACCACAACTAGAAAATTAAAAGAAAAAGGTTCATCAGATCATTTCTCAGGAAACCTCAGCGATTCTCCTCTCGAGTATATTTGCTCCGGGCCTGCAAACCTGTGTTTAAATAATAAAATCAGTTTAATTATCATGTTCGATCTTTTCAGCTCCTGGCTCCACCCAGAGCCTGCATCCCCAGAACGACCTAGAAACAAAACCTGTATATTAGCATCAACTTCACATTTAAACTCAGTTCCCCCCCTGTCCTTCCCTCACTGTGATCCACTCTGTGCTATAAGAAACTAAACTTAAAACACAACAGTTATCAGTCATGTGCTTCATACAAAATGTGCGTATGTTTTAGTTTCACGTTGATCCTCTGAGTGTCATGGTACTTCTTTTAATTTGACTTTATCAAATCGAACCAAAATAGGTTTGCTGTCTTTACTTTGCTCGTTTCCCTCCAGCACCACCTCGTATCACCTGCCCTTTCCCTTGGACCAGTGTTTGTTGTTCCATAACTGGATTTGGAATGTGACAAGTCCACCAATCCCCTATATAACTCCTACATTTGGCTTTGGTTCTGTTTTCCTTCTATAAAATGTCATTGACTTCTACAGTGGCCTGCTTTGGTTAATGGTAACATCAGTAATATCAAACATTTTCTCCCCTTCAGCATTTGGCATTTTCCCAACAATATAATGTGACACCATCATCTAAACCCAGTCAATAAAACAACATTTTCTTAAAGCAAACATCAGCAACCCAAAATTAGCTGCCCAAGGGTGGAGTCTGCAGCTCCACTCTCATGTGAACCTTTCGGTCTCCCTCTCTCTCTCTTGTGCTCCTGCCAAAAGCAAAGCAAAGCATCCACCCTTTTCTTACCGGCGTCGTGAATTGTTTGTCAACATCTACTCATCCTAACGCTGGTCCAGTCTTTGTCACGGCTGCACAGCAGACAAGTGGAGCCTCACGCGCAAAGCATCAGAGTCTCCACCCTCATCAATATGAGCTCATTTATTTGTTCTTTCTTTTGTTTTTAGAAAAAGAGTTCTTTATGATCTTGGACTGGATTGACTCGCTGCAATCCTTTAGACAGGAACTCGCAGGTTCCCACAGGTGACCTTTCCCTCAGCCCATTGTAATCTGGAAAAGCTCACCTTATATTTGCTCTCACAACAATGTTTTACAGCGCTGTTAATTCAATCTTGCAGGCCTGCTTAGAACAAAGAAGGAGGAAAAGAGAGCTGATTATTAGCTCATCAGAGCACAAAACATCATCACCAAAGGGGGCGACACCTGACAGTTTTCTCTAAGTGCACTGTTACAGAAATAATGAGCCGCTCCTGGACATGTCCATGTTTAGTAAAACTCCCTCTATTGAAATAAGAAAACAAGCCAAAGCTAACTGACAGAATGAACCCATCACTAAAACAACAACCCCAAAAATCTTCATCACAGAAAAGTTTTGCTTACTAATCCAACAATATGTTGTGGGAATTAGAACTTTCCGGGTCATAAAGCTTTTGCCCGACTCTTGGCTTAACTAATACTGACATAGTCTGAAATCAGACTTAAAGTCACTCCCTCTGTTCATTTAGGATAAATGTATCTATATCTGATTTAGGCTAAGTGCCTTTTGTTTAGATGAACTGCTGGACTTCCAGACCAGCAGGTTTAGGGAAGTCTTTATGGGGTCACACTCTGACCCCCCCCACCACACACACACACACACACACACGCACGCACGCACGCACGCACGCACGCACGCACGCACAGGCAACGTACTCTTTGTTTGTATGTAGACGTCATATGTTAATGAACGTCATATGTATATTCATGTAACCTCAATAAAAGAGCAGTGTTACGGGGGAGCGGACGAGAGCAACTGGGGTGAAGCGAAGGAACGGCGTTTGTCCGGTTCTCTCCCGTGCACGGGAAACATGAAGAACTTTGCCTACTCGTGTCTTGCTTTGCTATGTAATTAAATTGTCCTTAACGTTCCAACGAATAGGTTTATGCTACAAACCTATCACTGAGGTTAACTACACAACCCCTCGCCACCTCCTTATACACAGGAGTGAGTACAAAAGGGTTCGTACGGACGCATCAGCCGGCCGTCCTTCTGCTCGACACTGTTAGCTGAAAGATGATCGGATCATCCTCTGTCCTGTATTTAAGGCTGAGAGTCTTTGTCCAGTCTCTTTTCCACAGCTACTGTCCACAGCACTGATCCACCTGCAGCACAGCCCCACTCAGTTGTTTTATGATTTACATTGTGCACGTTTCCCTTCCACTGAGCTTACAAAACCTCTGACAGGAGAAGTCAGGCATGTGTTTCCCCCACCTCCCCTTTTAGGCAGTAATAAAATAGAAAACAAACAATCAAACAGGCTAAAGCTAGAGCACAAGCAAAGACAGCACCGGTGACTAAGTTCTCCCATACTGGACGTACGCTACCACGTGGGCTCAAACAGCAGCACATCAGCTCAGTTTACATACTGTTGACATCTTCATCAGAGGATCAGCAGGGAGCGCTGCTGAGCTGCAGTGGTCTCCACCAGAGTGACGGAGCAGGAATCACAAACAGCACAAACCCACCGTGTTGTTTCCTCCCTGTTCAGGAGATCTGAGCCCCCATCCCTTTTTTTCATGTTGCAGCTCTGCACTGCAGGCCCTGAACGCCTCCCGGTTACCCTCAGTGTGCTTAGAGTTTAATTTACAACCTACGAGCTCACAGATCATCTGCAGGCAGGTGAACGAACCCTTAATGTGAGGATAATAGCAGAGCTGAGCTGAGGTCAGAAATAGTCAGGAACGGTGTCGACACAGTGAAGTCAGCTGTTTGGGAATTTGTCTGATTATCAGTTTGAGGGGGGTCGGTGTTAAGTAACAAAGGCGGTGTAGGATGGAGAGAGGAGGAGGGAGGGAGCAGTGATGATATGAAGTCAGAATACACATGTGGCAGACATAAGGGGGTCAGACAGGAGCAGCATCAGTCTCTGCTCTGTTTTGTTAATAACGTAGAAAAATAATTTTGTACAATCAAGCTACATCGACGGACGCTTTACCTCACGTACCCTAAAATGAAAAAGTAGTGACAGTAAGATGGAGGCTGCACATGACACCATGACTGAGTTCACAGCTGTTGCTTTGATTCTAACGTTTAAGACTTTTGGCATCGACTCCGTTTTAATAAATGAGTGCTGGGAGGCGTCGTTTGACTTCAGGAGCTCCTGCAATGCTCCTGCGATGCTCCTGCGATGCTCCTGCGATGCTCCTGCGATGCTCCTGCGATGCTCTTACTCTGCGGGAGAAAACCAAAAACCAAAAGTAGCAAACATGGAGCGATATGACTCGTTTAGATTTTGGGAAACGTGCATCGACAGGTACAGTGTCCTTTTCCCCGCGTCTTTAAAAATGATTCATGCATAGATCCCCCACTGAGAAAACCCTTTTATATACTTTCTCCTTTGTACACATTTTATATAGAACTATATATAATATCATTTCTCTATATCTATATTTTCAGAAAAATTCTTTCCACACAATAAAAAACAACAATTTAACAAATGCTTCAAACAAAACAACAAAAAGAGAGAAGATGGAAGAAAGAAAATCACGACTGAGGCCAGTTTGGCACTTTGTCATGAGAACATGACAGAACTCTGTTAGTTGACGGTAAATAGCGAAACTCTATTTTTCTTTGGTTTTTCTTCTCCCTCGATGAGAAATGAAACACAGCAGTACTTACTTGGCACCTAAAAATGCTGGTCGAATGAAAGATATCAGTGTTTTCATAGTTATATGTTTAGTGTACGCCTCCCCCTCCAGACTGCTCAGCAGATCGGGAATTTTTAGAGAAGAGCAGGAGGGAGGCGTGTCAAATGAGAGGAAGAGAGCAGTAATAAAACACGGATGTAGAAAAGAGAAGCATAATGTGCACATAACACACAGGAGATGGAAAAAGAGATGACGCCAACGTAAAAAAGAGAAAACAGCGAGGAGCGAGAGAGCATTCGTCCCTTTGACAAATGTTGGAGGTCTTGAGCCTGGAAACAGCAGACCGTCTTTGAAAACAGTATCTTTGAAAGATCTGAGTCACCCACCCCAAACTGCTCATCTGCTGCTGGACACTTCAGTTGCACCTCCACATGCCACCAGTGGAGGGAGCTGCCAAGTTTCACAGCACATGACGCAGCAGGTGTAGTTGCTTTTGGAGAAAGAAGAGAATAAGAGGACAGAACGAAGGCCCACGTCTAGAGGCCTCCCTTCCAGAGCGGAAGCAGAGCCAGTGTTCCTGGTCCCTAGGTGGCGCTGTGTCGGGCCTGTCCCTACTATACCCTGGTGGTGGAGTGGGGGTGGGGCAGGGTGTTGTTGTGGCCGGTGGAGGGGAATGTGTTGAAGGCGTGAAGAGGCTGCATGCTGGTGATGGTGCTGGGGATCACGGTGATGGTGTTTGGCTTCATCAGCGGCACGTTGTCGGGGGCGCGGCGCAGCGCCAGGGTGTAGTCGGGAGGGCAGGCGGGCCGCAGGATGTCGTGGGGTCGCAGGGGCTCCATGTCGTGGTGAGCGTCGTGCTCCCAGTCCTTCATCTGCAGGGACATGATCTCCTCCTCCTGGCTGTGAGCCAGGTCGTTGGCGGGGCCGCCCCGCTGAGGGGACAGCCGGTGCCGGCGCATCTCGTGCTGCTTGTCACGCTTGTAGTAAAGGGCGGCGAAGGCCAGGATGTTGAGGAAGAAGAGCGACGCTCCAACTGCAACTGTCACGCTCAGTTCGGTGGAGTAGTCGCGGGTGTGTCTGGGAAAGAGGTCCTGGGGCGGGCGCTCTGAGCCCTCGGGCTCAGGATCTGATGGGAAGGTAGGGTAAGGATGACGAGTGGTTCGAGGAACGTTGTTTCTGGGCCTCATGGTGCCGGGGTCACGGCCTGCGGGGGAGCGCGTAGTGGTGGGAAAGAGCACGTCGTGCAGGCTGTGAAGATGAGGGACTAATTCCAGCCAAAAGGCCACTTTGTTAGCTCTGTAGTTGTGTCTGACACGAGGTTTCAAACCGATGTGAAGGTACTGCTTGTCCTTCCAGTTGAACTTGGTCCAGATGACCTCCTCGAAGCGGTTGGGCTTGGTATGAATGAACTCGGTGTCCTGAGGGACGGGCAGGTTGGGGTCCCTGGTGGAGCATAAAGGTTAAACGTTTCAGTTCAAAGTTATATTCAGTCTCCATTATAAGTAACATGTGGCATCAATACACTGAATACAGACAGGAGGCCCATTCTCTGTGCAACCTTTAAACTATCTAAGACCAACTGGCTGCTCTGGGATCTGGATGCTTTTGGTGAACCAGTATGTTCAATTCTTCAAAGCCACACGGGAATTAAACTAGCAACCCAGATTCAAGTATTCAAGATGACTAGAAGGCTATCAGTGAACATACAGTAACGTGTACAGTTTACACTACTGTGACATGAGGCCTACCCAGTCTTTGCGAAGTTAGTCCAGTAAGTCATGACCACAGCGCTCAGCATCACATCGTTCTTGGAGAAGTTGCACGGGAGCAGGTCCGTGGCACCGATCATCGGTACGCCGAACACGTAAGGTATCTCGTCTCCGTGCGCGGCGTCGGCACTCGGGCCGCGTCTCGGTGTGGCAGTGGTGGTAGAACGTGTAAAAGTAAACTGGGGACTGAAACTCAGCATGGAGTTTGGCAGTGGCCACAGCTGGTGCCACCCACTGGTGGTCCGTAAACAGGAAGCGAGTGAGAAATCTAGAGAGGAAAAAAAAGTCTTTCTGATAACAGAAGGAGTGACAGGCAGCAGAGAGGAAGCATGACTGCATTATCCAAACATGTCTGTACTGTGACTGTGGTCCGGCTGTGAGGGGTTCGCAGGCCGATCTGTCAGAAACACCGACACTGAGATTGGGAGCCCACTACCTGGGGGATGATAGCATTACTGCCCACAGAGCCTCAAAGGTTAAGGCGCAGACACGCCGTGATGTGGATGAGTGGCTCTCTTTAGCACGCTTGTCTTGTTTGATGCACTTCACTGGGCTCACATGTTACTGATTCCATTCTTTACTCGCATGTTTTAAACGCTTAAAGCACTTTCACAGCTTTTGATATTCTTTTGAAAATTCATGTGAACTCAAGCTGTCAGAATTGTAATGTAAGCTTTGATAATTGTCCACATTTGTCATTTTGACGATTATCCGTTTATTTTAATGAATACAGCAAACAGAAAAAAACGAACAAATCAACAAACGCGGCTCCTAATGAGACAAAACCTGATGATGCTGCAAAATGCAGTTAAGTGAGAGGAGGCTGTAAAATGGAATAACTGAAAAAGTGGCAGTGTACAGAGGTGGCGTCCTCACCCTCTGGGTAGCCGTAGAGGTTGTCAACAAAGCTGGAGATGGTGTAGTCGAACGCCGCAGCTGAGATGCCGTCGTTGTCCTCACTGTCGTCCACAAACTTCAGCCCCTCTCCCTGGTTCACTCCTATCAGGATGTCATAGTTTAGGAGCTCCCCCTGGTGGAGCAAATAAGGAAGAACATGCTGAGTGCTGGAACAGAGCCTGTGTGCATCACAAGTCTACAACAGGAAGTGCAGCTGAAGCACAGCTTTGTGAATTGGCAGCATTTCATTTCCCAGTAAACAAAATAAAGATTTGCTGTTGCCATGAAATTCCTACTATAAACTGTAAATACTGCAATATATGCAGGGTTCATACACATTTTTAGGGTCAAATTCAAGCACTTTTTAAGCACATTCAAGGTCAATTTTCAAGCTTTTCCAGCACATTACCAAAAAAGAAGCATGTTTCACTTTGCATCACCTCAGTAAGACCTTGTAAAAATTTAAACAAATCATCTGAGGTCGATTTAAATGTCTTTTGTTCCCCTTTTGTTAAAAGAGCAGCACACAAAAATACAGAAAAAGGAAACGGTTGCCTTACATGCATATAGTGTACAAACTCAAAAAAACACGTTCCTCTTAAAAATTAAGATGTGCAAATGTGAACAAATCAACTTGTTAGAGATCTTCATCTCCACTGTAAATAAACAACAAGCCAGAGAACAAGAAAACTGCACCAAACACCACAAACACCAACAAATTAATGTCTTCTCATCAGACATTGAAGCTTCTTTCCTGTGTGACATAAAAAATAAGAGACCGATGTTTGTTTGTTTCTTTTAACTAGTTAAGCACCCACGTTCAGTCATCCACCCATTCACGCACACATTCACGCACTGGTGATGTAGCTACAGCCACCCTGGGGCGCCACCAGGCCCTCTGACCACCACCAGTAGGCAACGGGTGAAGTGTCTTGCCGGGTGAAGTGTCTTGCCCAAGGACACAACGACCGAGACTGTCCAAGCCGGGGCTCGATTACAAGGCGAACTCCTAACTCTTGAGCCACGATCGCCCAGTGGGGACATGGGGACATTTCAATTTCCAGCAGGAAGCTCCCCCTTTTTGTTAAACCCTTTAGATCAGGGGTCGGCAACCTGCGGCTCTTTAGTCCTTATAGTGCGGCTCCGCGTGGTTTGGGGAAATAAATTAGCTGAAGTGTATTTTATTTATGTTAGTTCTTTTTTTTAACTTGTAGTTCTAAATTGGAAGATTATTGTGATTTTGCAATATACAAATAAAATTATATTTTGTTATTTTTTCATCGCTCAAAATAAGCGTCACACTCGCGGAAGCCGGTGTACCCGGCGAAACGCCGTGCATTTATCGAGCCTTTCAACCCCAGATAGGCCAATTATGGCTCTTTGGCTCTTTGGGTCTTAAAGGTTGCTGACCCCTGCTTTAGATGAACAGTTTTTTAATTAAATACATAATCTTTAATAAATGTTCTCTTTTATAAAAAGTAGGATAATTAAAAAAACTTTTATTATACCGCTATTGCGTAGAAAAAAAACTGTCTTGTTTTCTGTCGTCTGTTATATAATATTAGTGATGTTTGTGACAATTAATTTCTTAATCGGCTGGACTAACCAATAGTCCACAACCAGGAAACACTGAAATTTTAAGTTAAGTTTGAAAACAGTTTAAAAAAAAATACCCCATTCCAAAATGTCTTGTGACAATCTCATTGGCTTAGGGAGTGATGATGTCATAGATCTTAAGAATCTTAAGTCCTTTGATGTTTTTCCTTAAGTAGGGGTGAGAAACAGCAAGTTTTAGTTCGTTTCAGCAGCATCTGTGTTTGCAGCCTACAAAACGTTCACCACAAGCTCTTCAAAGTCATCGTATAGAAACTCCAACATGTTTCCAAGAAAAAAACAACCAATTCAAAAATATTACGCCGCCTCTCCTTCCTGGCGTGGCCGGCCAATTTCCCCAAATGGCTCCTCATCCTTCCAAAGGGCGTTAGAGGAGAGTAGGAAGGAAAACTACCTTCTCCAGAAAAAAATGCAACAAATTGAAGAAGAGAAACTTCAACTGGAGGACAAGTGTAGACGAATGGAAGCCCAAAATAAAGAGCTGGAAGAAAGACAACAGCGCCAGCCGGACATAAAAATTATTAATGAGGGCTGGGGAATCAAGTTTGCTCAGAGCCGAGAGCAGATTGTGCACCTCATTAAAGAAAACAGGCAAAAGAGTGCAGAACTAAAAGAAATGACCAACCAGCTCCAAGACAAGAAAACGATGACTGATAAGATACAACGGGATCTCCAATACATGGACCGAAAAAATCGGCTCCTCCAAAGACAGCTCCATGAAGCTGTGGAAGAAAAGAAAGAATTCCTCCAACAGAAGGAAGAGCAGGACAAAAAGCAACGAGACATGCAGCACGAACTGAAGAGCATGCAGGAAAAATACCGCATGCTGAAAGAAAGCCTGGATGAAACACTGCGCCAAAATAAAGACCTTCTTCAACAGAAAGAGCAACAGCAGGAAAGACTGAAAGAAGGAAAACGTGTCGTCCAGGACTTTGAGTCTAAAAATCTAAAACTGCAAGAGTTTTGTAATCAGCTGGAGGACAAAGCAACTAAAGTGGAAGAAGAAAAGGACAAACTGGAGAAACGCTGCTCACAGATGCAGAGAAGGATCGATCAGATAGCGAGAAACAACTCCGAGCTCGTTAAGGGGATTTTGGTGGAATTCAATAACTTGAAGCGTGAACACACTCAAATGCAGGCGCAAAAACAACAAGAAGACAAAATACATGAAGACCTGCAGCTCACGCTCCAAGAAATCCAGAAAAGAAACGAGCAGTTAGAAGACAAGCACAAAGAGGTCCAACAGAGAAATGCAGACATGCACAAGGACAAGCTGATACAGGAGGCAACATCCAAACAACTCAAAGACAAGCTTGAAGAACAACAAGCAACATTGGAAGAGGTGGAACAAAGATGTGAGAAACTTGAAGAACAAAACGCAGAAACCATCGATGAGCTGAGAAATCTCATCCTGGAGAAAAAAGCGCTCGTGGAAAAGTGCATGAAAAAAAAGAGAAAATGGTTCCACTTGTTCCGGAGGAGAGACGCTACTGCTTCCTCACCTGATGTAGCCTCGTCTTGCTCCACCTCTGTTAACCCCCCCAACCAGTCCCGGCCGTTGACTGTCCCCTCCTGAGCCTGGTTCTGCCGGAGGTTCCTGCCCGTTTAAAGGCAGTTTTTCCTCCCCACTGTCGCCAAGTGCTTGCTCAGAGGGGATTGTTGGGGTTTCTCTCCTCTGCCTTGTTTCTTCATTTACTTGTTTAACTTTTTTCAACTTATCTAAATAATAAACCAATTAAATTTATCCTTTGAGTATTTTTCATCTCATCTTTACAGAATCTTTCCAAAACATTTTCAAACATTCAGATCTGTCTTTTATTTTCTTCTTGAAGCCTCATAAATGGTGAACTAAAAACCCGGAACATGGTTTGAAACATAGTTTCAGCTGAAACTGGCATAACATGCTGTGTGTGTGTGTGTGTGTGTGTGTGTGTGTGTGTGTGTGTGTGTGTGTGTGTGTGTGTGTGTGTGTGTGTCAGGATATCACTAGTTAGGTCATCATGTTTAGACTCATTCACTCCAAAATTATTTAGGCCAAATCTTTAAAACAGTGTCATTTCATACACATTTTCAATTCACTTCAATCGCACAAATGCAGAAATAATTATTTGCAGTATCTTATTTATTATGAGAATGTCATGCCTGATCATTTGTACCTACACCACCAAAAATGGGGGCAAAAGGGAGGAGATCATGTTTAATCGGTTATAAGAAAAGGTCAGAAATATAAGTGCCGACATGAGCAGTGTCCACAGAAACCTCTGACTCTCAGCTCAAAGCTCATATAAACCATTTCTACAACCAGCAAACAAACAAAGACACCGAACAGTTAAAAGAGCAGTGACGTCACCACGAATCTGTGGTCAGGTAATATCCATGTTTTGATTGATGATTTTCTGGAGTTAAATGTGAACCGAAGCATATTTTGGGTGTTATATGCTATTAAATACTTTTTAATTTATTTAAAAGTATTTAATAGCATATAACACCCAAAACATGCTGGGTGTGGAAAGAAAAAAATCAGAATTTCCTCTGTTTGAGTCACAGTAACTTTGACATAGTAACATTTGCAGTAAGTCCTAAATGTTCACCTTTAAAATCCCTCCCTCTGTTCATTTTGCCCACATCATGTTTCAGTGGTTGGCCTCAGGTTCTTCAGCTTCCTGACAGTCTGAAGTCAGCTGACAGAGTTTCACCTGCTAAATACACAGAAAATCTTGTTAAAGCCGCACAGTTTGCCCAACAGTAATATTCCCATTAAGCCCTTTCTAAACACTTTATAACAATGTGTCATCACTAAATTATAAACTTCTTCTCCAGATCTGCACGACTGCACTTAGTCACAGACTTTATTTAATTGTCCTGCGGCTGCTATCATATATTTTACCAAACAGTTCTTCTCACACAGTCACAGATATATTTCTCTCAATGCAAACTTCACTCATGTCTCAGACAGGAAACTTGAGTTTTTCTTTTTTTTCTGTCCCCACTCATTCAACTAATTTGCATATTGAGTCACATCTCGAGAAGTTGCCCTGACAACAGAAATGCATATTCAAAACATTGCTGCATAATTCAATTATTATTCTTTTATTTTTATTTCTACAGTCGTCACTTCTTTTGCTCAGTC
The DNA here is from genome assembly GCF_057382185.1 of Mchenga conophoros. Classification (NCBI taxonomy): domain Eukaryota; kingdom Metazoa; phylum Chordata; class Actinopteri; order Cichliformes; family Cichlidae; genus Mchenga; species Mchenga conophoros. The sequence goes on along the minus strand of NC_140528.1, from coordinate 20,665,900 downwards.
AGCTGGAAACCACTTCTAATTCACTATTTTAAACCTGCTTTAAGCTTCTAATCCCTGGTTGGTCCTCCCAGTCTCTTTTTCCTTGTCACAACAGTCGCTCTATTGTCCTGCAACTTCCTGAGTTATTCCTCAGCTTCAGCCTTTAAGTGTGTTAAATCTACACCATTCAGCATTTATGTCATGTATTCACATTCATGAGTGTAAGCATGTCTTCATTGCGTGTATGTTGTGTGTTCATATTAATATTGAGTGTAAGCTGGTCTTCGTTGCCTCGATGTGTTTTTATAATCAGATTTAATTCCTGCATCTTTGCGCTGAACTGTGGATTCAAACTGTCTCACTTCTGATTCTCTCCAAAAACAATTTCACATGTGACAATTTCTACATGTGTGTTTTCTATTTTTCTATTCATTTATGTATTATTAGTTCATTTATTTCTTTATCTCTCTCTCTTACTTTTTTTATTTACCTTTCTGTTGCGATGCTCTGGATGTTTCTAAACCCCACAAATGCAGTCTCATTGTTCAACCCAATTTTCCTATGCTGGCATCCTGGCAGCTGCACGCTTGACTTTTCTCAGTTCATGGGCAGTTATTTTGCGCCTTGGTTTTTCCACACGCTTCTTGCGACCCTGTTGACTATTTTGAATGAAACGCTTGATTGTTCGATGATCACGCTTCAGAAGCTTTGCAATTTTGAGACTGCTGCATCCCTCTGCAAGATATCTCACTATTTTTGACTTTTCTGAGCCTGTCAAGTCCTTCTTTTGACCCATTTTGCCAAAGGAAAGGACGTTGCCTAATAATTATGCACACCTGATATAGGGTGTTGATGTCATTAGACCACACCCCTTCTCATTACAGAGATGCACATCACCTAATATGCTTAATTGGTAGTAGGCTTTCGAGCCTATACAGCTTGGAGTAAAACAACATGCATGAAGAGGATGATGTGGACAAAACACTCATTTGCCTAATAATTCTGCTCTCCCTGTAGACTTTTGTCTTATCGCCTTAACCTCCATGGTCTCAAATTCTTTAAGGATATAATTTCTTTTAACCGGATTAGGGCAAATTTCATTTATCAAAATATTCCTGATCACTTTGTTTGTAAACCTGCTGTCACCAAATTCAACTCCAGCTATGCAGAGCTGCCTCAGTCCAGGAGAAATTTTAGAGTGCACAATATCTTCTTTTATCATTGATCTCAAAGGGACTGGGATGGCTTTCACTGGGGATTTATATCTCTTAGCAGTACATCTTACATCAAATTTCTTACAAAACGTCTCATGTTTTAGTAAGACCCCATTATCATCCATAAAATGAGCTACAGCCCAAATCCCTTTAGATCTCCATTCATCCACGTACACAGATTTCCTACACAAACGGATATACCTGTTGTTCCATATAGGGGTGTTGTGAGGAGTAAAGCTATGTTTATAGATTAATTTCCAGTAGAGACGGACCTGCTGATGGAAAGCTGAGAGTTTAACAGGTAACGAACTGCAATCAAAGTCACAACGTAACAAAAAGTCTATTCCACCCATTTTGCCAAAAATCACATTGGGAATAATGTTCCAAAAGGAATTTTTGTTCCTAATGAAAGATCTTAACCATTTCAATTTTAGTACACCATTCATAACATCAAAGTCAGTGGCATTAGCCCCACCCTCTTCATAATTCTTAATCACATCATTTTTCTTTATATAATGACATTTGTTCCTCCATATGAACCTAAAATTAAGAGTATTTATAGATTTAATTAGTTTTGGAGGTATGGGCAGAGAAAAGGCTGGATAGATGAGTCTGGACAGACTGTCCATGTTGGTTAGCAAGCTTCTCCCAAACAGAGTTATGTCCCTTTGCAGCCACATGTTTAAAATTGACTTACACTTTTCTATATTGGTACAGATATTCTTATTTTCTGTTGATGTCTTATCCTTGCAAATTACAATGCCCAGATACTTCACCTCTTTTTTGATCTGCATATTATTTATTGCTTGCAGGGGACACTCATGCAGAGCTAGAATTTTGCATTTATTAATATTCAGCTGTAGGCCAGAAGCTTTGGAGAAATGGTTGATCACCTGCAAGGCTAAAGGAATCTGGTCCTCATTTTTTAGAAACAGGGTGGTATCATCTGCCAGCTGACTGATTATTATCTGTTCACCCATCACAGTTAACCCCTTAATGTGACTGTTTTTAATCAAAATAATTCCTCTGACACAGAAGACCTACATTCCTGGTTTAATTCTTGCTGTCAAAAAATCATGGACTCTGTGGCTCCTTTAAAAACCAGGCAGCTTAAGGCTAAACCTGAGCCTTGGTTTAATGAGAGCAGTCGTGCTGTTAAGAGGGAATGTCGTCGAGCAGAACGGAGGTGGAAAAAGGATAAACTGCATGTATCATTTCAAATTCTCAAAGACTGCTGGCATCGCTACCAGAACACTGTTAAAGAGGCAAAAAGGGAATATTTTGCAAATATTATTTCTTCCAACTGTCATAACCCACGTGTGTTATTTAGGACCATTGACACTGTTCTTAATACTCCTTTGAATGTCTGTTTGGAAGTTTCTCCTGAGATTTGCAATGATTTTCTGAACTTTTTTATTGAAAAGGTTGTCACCATCAGGGCTCTTATCACAGCTCCTGACTCTGACCCCTCTGTCTCTGTCCCTTGCGCTGCTGTTTTCACTCAGTTTGAGCTTGTGACGCTCTCCTCTTTAGAGGATGTGGTTCGCCATATTAAGCCCACAGGTTCCCCACGGGATCCTGTCCCTCCACAATTCTTTAAAGAAATTTTTCCTAGTATACAACAGTATGTCCTTGACATTATTAACAGCAGTCTGTCTTCTGGTGTGGTTCCTGCAAATTTCAAACATGCAGTAGTACAGCCACTGCTTAAGAAACCTGGCCTTGATCACACAGTTTTAGCGAACTATAGGCCTATTTCCAAGCTGCCTTTAGTCTCCAAGGTTTTAGAGAAAATTGTTTTTAGTCAACTGAAAGATTTTCTAGATGAAAATGGAATCTTTGAGGTTTTTCAGTCAGGTTTTAAAACCCTTCACAGCACAGAATCTGCATTACTAAGGGTTTTTAATGACATCCTTCTGGCATGTGATTCTGGTAACCATGTTGTTCTTGTCTTGCTTGACCTAACTGCTGCCTTTGACACAGTAGACCACAATATTCTAATTTCTCGATTACATGATGTAGTGGGTATTGGTGGCACTGCACTCAATTGGTTTAGGTCTTATTTGTCAGATAGAACTTTCTCTGTCAGCCTTCTCGGTTACGAATCGTCTTCTGCTCCTCTGTCATGTGGTGTCCCACAGGGCTCAATTTTAGGGCCACTGCTCTTTTCTCTGTATCTACTGCCTCTGGGTTCTATCCTTAGAAGGCATGGGATCTCATTTCACTGTTATGCCGATGACTGCCAAATTTATTTGACACTAAAACGCAAGGATGCCATCTCCATAAAACCTCTCTTGACATGTCTAGATGACATTAAAGCTTGGTTGGCTCGAAACTTTTTAAATTTTAATAAAAAGAAAACAGAAGTGTTGGTGTTTGGACCCAGTGGTCCTTGTGAGTCCTCCTCTGTTGTTTTAGGATCCCTGGAAGTCTATTTTAAATCTGTTGTTACTGACCTTGGTTTTAAGTTGGACAGTGATTTTAAATTGGACAACCAAATCAGAGCAGTGGTGAAGTCCAGTTTTTATCATTTAAGGCGACTGGCAAGACTAAAATCTTTTCTTTCGAGGCAGCACCTTGAAACAGTGATCCATGCTTTTATTTCTTCCCGCCTGGACTACTGTAACTCACTTTATGTGGGGGTCAGTCAGTCATTGCTCTCACGTCTGCAGCTGGTTCAAAATGCGGCTGCACGACTCCTAACAGGAACTCGAAAAAGAGAGCATATAACCCCCGTGCTGGCCTCTCTGCACTGGCTGCCTGTGTCTTTTAGAGTTAATTTTAAAATTCTTATGTTTGTTTTTAAATGTCTACACAGTCTTGCCCCGCCTTACCTCTCTGAGCTTCTTCATCCCCACATACCCTGTCGGTCTCTCAGGTCAGCTGACCAGCTGCTCCTGGAGGTACCGAGATCCAGGAGGAAGCTCAGAGGGGACAGGGCCTTCTCTATTGTGGCTCCAAAATTATGGAATAATTTGCCCATGCATGTTAGAGAGGCCCCTTCACTGTCCACTTTTAAATCACGTCTTAAAACCCACTTTTATTCCTTGGCTTTTAACCTCAGTGAGACTTAGTTTCTGTTTTTAATGCAGTAGTTATTTAATTAATGATTTCACTCTTCTTTTATTTGTTTTTTATTTATATCTCATGTAATTTTATTTTACAGTTCCAATGTACAGCACTTTGTGTCAGCTGTGGTTGTTTTAAAGTGCTTTATAAATAAAGTTGATGATGATGATGATGATGAAAATAGACAACAGCTCAGCAACCATGATGAACAGAAGTGGTGAGCTGCTACATCCCTGCCTTATCCCTCTATTAACCTCAAACCTTGAACATGTACCATGTTCTAGCAAAACAGAGCTGTTAATGTCATTATATAGCATCTCTATAACATTGATACATTCCTCTCCAAAACCAAAAGACTGCAGAGTTTTTAATATGAACGTATGTTCAACTGAGTCAAATGCTTTGTAAAAATCCAAGAACAGGATGTACCCTCTCTCTTGGATTAATTCACTGTATTCAAGGAGATCCAAGACCAGCCTAATATTGTTATGAATTAGTCTTCCTTTCAAAAAACCTGATTGTGTTTCACTGATAATGTTTGAGATGCCTTTCTTTAGCCTCTCAGCTACAGCTCCAGACAGGATCTTATAGTCAGTGTTTAGTAAGGTGATGGGTCTTAAATTGTCTAAAATTCTTTTATCCTTACCCGATTTAGGGATCAGGGTTATCAGCCCTTGTTTCATGCTCGGCATCACTTCTTTTTTCTCTATCGATTCCTTTAATGCATCAAACAATAAAGTTCTTAGGTCCTTCCAGAAGAATTGATAAAAATTAGTAGTGAGTCCATCTGTCCCTGGGGACTTGTTTAATGCCATTTTCATGACCACCAAATCCAGTTCCTCAATTTTAAGCTCTGAATCACACAGATCTTTGAACGGCTTGTCAATACATGGGATGAGATTATGAATCTTATCAAAGAAACTATCAGAATCAGCTGCTGAATATTCTGAGGAGTACAATTTGGAATAAAAAGTGAAGACTTCTTTTCCAATCTTTCTGAAATCTTTACATTCAGTCCCATTTATCAACAAGCTTGAGATTAGATTTCTCTGCTGTCTGCACTTTTCCAGCTTACTAAAATATGATGAGTTCTTTTCACCTGCCTCAATCCACTTGGCTCTCGATCTTATAAAGGCACCCTGGGCTTTCTCTAGGTAAAGATCATCTAATTTAGTTTGTAACTCCATCAATTTATTCTTTTCTTGCACGTTTAGTTTTTCTTTACTACAGCACTGAGTTATTTCACGAAGTAAATTACTTTCATATTCCCGTTTTTCCCTGTTCAGTTCTTTGCAGAATTTTATAGTGAATTCTCTGATTTTGAATTTAATAAGTTCCCATTTCTGTATATTACCCACTACTGAGTCATCATTTTTTATATCTGTAATTTTATGTCTAATTTTATCACAATACTTGTCCTTATTTAAAAGGCTGGCATTAAATTTCCAATATCCCCTGCTACTACGTTTCATCCTTGTTGGTTCTAAGACAAGATCAATGAAACAGTGATCAGATAGGGGTGCTTTGGAGATTTTAGATGGTGAAGTACACCTCAAAATGTCATCGCTCACTAACCAATAATCAATTCTTGACCTGCTTTCTCCATTAGGTTTAAACCATGAATAATTCTTAACTCCAGGATTCAAACTTCTCCAAATGTCTGTAAAATTATTATCACTAGAAAAGTTCTCAATAATGTTATTCTGTTGCCTCCTTCCTAAGCGAGGAGGCCATCTGTCCATCCATTCATCTGAGGTCATGTTCCAGTCTCCTCCTACTAGGATGTAATCTGTGGGGTACATAACTTTAAACTCTGAAATAACATTTGTTAGATTTTCCAATAGACGTTTATTTTGACCTTCGTTATTATGTCCATAAAGATTTGTAACAATTAGAAATATACCTTCGCTCTTCAAGCTGCAGTTGACCAATGACCCTCACTATCAGCTTTATATGTTATAATCTCCCCTGGGAACTTATTAAAACAAATCGCCACACCTCCAGATCTGTTAGATCCACGACTGAAAAGAATCTTGTCTCCCCACTGATTAGCCCAAAAGGTAACATCGGCATCCACAGAGTGAGTCTCTTGTAAAAACAGACAGTGACATTTTTGCCCCTTGCAAAATAAAAAAAGTGCCTTTCTCTTAACAATTTCCTTCAAACCCCGAACGTTTAATGAACCAAAAGAAATTTTTGAGTGAACCATAATAAGAGTATGCTAAGAAAATAACTTTTTTTTAAAAAAAGAAAAGAAAAATATATAAACATGAGTTTAAATTGTAACACTTGTCACCAACTCAGTGACTAATAACCTTTAACTTTAAGTAGAACTCTTTTGTCCCATTAATAATATTCCACTGTATACAGTCTTACATCAAGTCTTTCATTCAACGTCGATGATCCTCCGTCCTTCGATGTATCCATGAGGACCCCGGAAAAAGGCCCGTTTCCCAGCCCGTCTGGCTTGTTCAATTTGCGGCCACAGCCGCCTCCTCTCTTCCCAGTCCTCCCGCGGCAGTACCTCAGCGAAGTGGAAACCGCCGTTCTTACAGACAGCCGAATCTTTGGTGCGACGCCAAATCTCCTCTTTCACGTGTCTCAGAGCAAACAGAATGATGATATGTCGGACCTTGTTCTCAATCTTCTTCCCAACTCTATGCACCACATCCACAGATTCTTCAAGCTTTGATATCATATCAGGTGCGATCTTGCCAAGAATTCCAATAACCAGCGATCTGACACCTTCATCTCTTTTCTCTTCTAATCCTTTAATCCGGAGGCACCACCTCATTTTGTACCTTTCTTGCTCTCACACTCTCTCCTTGAGATCGTAGTTATCTTTGGTCAACTGCTCGTTTCGTCTCTCCAACTCTTTAACCTTTTGTTTACATTCTTTCACCTCCTCCGAGTTGAACTGAAACGCTTTGGCTAGGCTGGCTAGCATCGTACTAGCTTGCTTGCATTGCACACTCAGGTCAGCTAGCTGCTCGTCCACTCTTTTTTCAAGGTTTTTTCTACGTAGTCATGATCCGTTCCTTCTCTGCTGTCTTCCTTTCCATCACATGGCGATGTTGTTTCTTGTTTTTTGAGGTCGAGTTTGAATTTAGCAGGTTTAACTATACTTGGGGCAGTCATTTTACTACTTTCGAGTGGAAACAATAACGAACACAAAGTAAATTCTGGGACAAGTTCAACGAGCTCCTAATTCGTGCGACTGCTCAACTCGCCATCTTGCGCCACCGTCTCACTACTAGATGAACTTGTGACACACATCTGCAGCAGAGGCTGAGTGGCTGCTCTCACACCTGGAGCATCCAAATCGACCCACAAACACGTTGAAAGATGCAATGCCATCAATGTGGATTGTCAAGACTGAGAGACCTCTTCCCTCTGACCCCTCCCCAAACCCTCAAACCCTCCTACCCACCTCGACATACAAACTCTGTGTGGCTTCACGTGTTCTGTTGATGTTTACATGATCGAAATAACTTGAACACAAACACAAACAAACAAAGAGGAAGACCGCACCGGAAGGAAACAACTACAAGTCCCAGCATCCTCTGTGTTTAGGGAGCAGCAGTGAAAGTGAAAGCAGGAGGAGGAAGGTGGAGCTGAGGCAGGTGAGTGTTAACATGAATATGTTTCTTCTTATGACATAAAATAATTCCACGCTGTTCGTGTCTGTGGGTGAAATGTGAGGCCGGTCGGCTCCTCTGAGCGCTGGTTTCCTGTAAGTAGAGAGGAAGTGAGTTTAGCTGAGCCTCCGTTTAGTGTGAGAGAGCAGGAGGAGAGTGAGAGCTGTGCTGAGGCAGGGTGAGTGTTAACACCGCTCTGACATTACTGTGTCTCTGTGGCGGGAACAACAGGCTCCGTCAGTGGAGGCAAAAATAATCAGACTTTGGTTTTTCAAAGGAAACAACTTTATGTCAGAAGTTCCCGCACGCTCATTGGATAACGATGTGTCAATCTCGAGCTATTAGCCAATGAGCGTGCGGATTCACAGAAAGACCCGCCTTTATCACGGGACTTTAAAAACTACAATGGCGACAGAAACTCCGTGAGTGGAGTTCAGGGTGACGTTATGAAACTGTGACGTTTGAGCCACTTCCCGTTGAACGTGAAACTGATGGTTTCTGGTGTTTGGGTCTGTTTTTCTGTATTTATGCAGATAAAGTGTAAACTCAGATGAATTATACCATCAAATGTTAAAGGAAAATATGAGGATGAGTGTCTGTGAGCTGAGAAGGACGTGAAGCGAGCAGTTTATCCCAGAGCTGAAGCTGCTCTGTGTGCAGAGATGAGCTCAGATTCCTGCTGTGATTGATCAACAGTCACAGAAATGTAGACTTGTAGTTATTACTGCAGTATGGTCACAGCAGATACTGATAAACATGTATTATGAGGATGGATGATCAAGTTTCTCACTCTCTCCTTTAAATCTCAGTTTTTTCTTCTTCACAGTTTATCTGTTAATTTATTAATGAATAACACTGAAAGAGTTTCTGTTATATTTCCCCTTGAACATCAGCTTATTAGGGCGGCATTAGGAAATAGCCCCCCTCCAAAGAATGAATAAATGAATGGTGATAATAATAAAATGATTCAAAAGCAGAGCTCAGAGTGGTAGAATGGTCAAACATGGATCCACGGGTGGTTCAACTGCATTTGGTGACGTGACTAAAGCAAATCTTTCAAATAATCCCACCATCAACGGGATGTTGTCTCCTTTACTACGGTTACTTTACTTGGTCACCGTGTGAATTTCTTTGAAATGAACCAAATTCTTTTATTTGTTGGTTGTTGCATATTTAACCTCTACAGTCAGGAAAGGAGGAGATGAGGCCTCAACAATGTTGGGTTGTAGCTGTGGTTCAGGTTAGAGTGAGTGTCCATGGAATAAATGTAAGTCAGTGAACTGGAAACATGACTGTGTTCAAACTTTGTTTCCTTTTTATAATGAGTCTAATCAAAGATGGACAGAAGTATCTCCACTGTGACTTTTCTGTGTCACCATCAGAGCTTCTGCACAGTGTTTCTGGGGCAGATAACATTGCAGCATTATGGAGACATTATGGAGACAAAAAGAAAAGCGTCTGGACTTCTTTAAGTTTAACTTAAAGAAGTCCAGACGCTTTTCTTGGACTGTTGGTTTCAGTGTTGAGTCTCATTCACACACTCCCTCAGACTCTTCACACACACTGATTTGCTGACATAAACACACTCCTGTGTGCTTTCTTGGCTTCACACACACACTGAGGACCATCTACAGACTGTGAGCTCCGTCTTCTTTGTCTTTGGAGCTGAACTCTGACAAAGTTAGGAACAAAACTTTCTCCAGCGTGTGAACTTTCCTCCTAGACTCAGTCTGAGCAGTCAGACCACATATTTCTACAGCAGCACATGAAGGTGTGGCTCACACACACACAGGTGAAGGAAACAGCTGCAGTATTAAAAACTGCTTCACTGTCTACAAATATATGAACTGAATGTTTCTTTCAGGCTGTAAAAACCTTATTTATCCTCCATTACAGTCCTGCATTCAGAGCATTACTTCTGTTATATTAGTACATGTATTTTATTCTGATGAACACATGAAACTCTGAGCTGGATTGAATCCATTGAATCAGAGTCCAGGACTCAGACTAAACACACTGAATGTGTCCTGAGCTCGGCCGCTGTTCCACAGTAACTGCTGTCAGAGTCACTGTTACTGAGTTAGCTTAGCTAGCAGAGCAGCTAGCAGTTAGAGTATGAACTCTGTAAGCAGTCAGCTCGGTCCTGGACATGGTTACTGACATAAAGCTGCTCTCTGCGGCCATGTTTGACCTGCTGCTTTGTAGGACTACAGTAATGGAGGATTTGGAGGCTGAACTGGGCTCTGTGACACTTTTTGTAGTGAACTGATGAAAGCTGCGTCTCAGATGGATGTTAGTCCAACACATCAGACACGACCTCTGCAGCTCTCAGTTGATGTGCACATGAATGATTTGTGTTTCCTCTGCAGGTGAAGGTAGAAAGTGTGTGTGAGCTGATGTGAACTGAGCAGCATGGATCAGTGTGAGGACAGAGAGGAGGGAGTCCCTCCCTCTAAAAGCACTCTGTGTGGGGAACATGAGAGCCAGACCAAAGCTCAGAGGTGAGATGACCATCTCTAACTGTCCATGACTCTTCTCCATGTCACAGCTCAGCACTCACATCACTGCTCCATCATTATTCACACTCATACCTCTGTGTGTGTTGTTTTAAAGCCCAGAGCTGTGGGGCGTACCAGGCTCAGCTGGACATAACCCTGAAACTAATCCAGAGCCTGGACCTGAACCCAGCTGTGTTTCCTTAAAGAGCAACATGTCGAAGGGTGTTGGTGCAAACTTTAACAAAAGACTGTTATGTGACAAAGAGTAAGTACATTATTTTTATGAGATTGTTCATCATGTCTTTAATTTAATATTTCCAGTTTTTCCTTCCTGTCTCATGAAGCTGTGACATTTATTGTTTTTCTTTTAGGATCAATAAGAGGCCAGAATCTCCTGGACCTGAACCCAGCTGTGTTTCCTTAAAGAGCAACGTGTCGAAGGATATTGATATAAACTTTAAAGGCTGTTCTTCTGCTGCTGAGAGGTAATGTGCGTCTAGATGTTGTTCCTGACTCTGTATTTTTGAATAAATCCTCATGTTTAATATCAGCTCAGCTCTTTTTCACACATTTCTATGTTGGTATGTGAAGCGGTGTGTGTTGGAGTGTTTCCACAAACACAGCAGTCAGAGTGGAAAGAGTGGATGTTGTAGGAGGTGTTTGTGTAGTGAAGAGGCTGAGTGTCTGTAGGACTCCAGCTGCTCCAGCAGGTGTCTCCTTTGTGCTTTGCTTCAAACACAGTGTAGGGAGGAGCTTCCACTCAGGTGTTTCAGGTGTTGCTGGATGGAGGAGGACAAATAGTTTTTCCCTTCAGTGACACTTCAGCAGCTCAATGTTCTGGGAGATGTTTGTCTTTATGAAGGTTTATGGATTATTGTTCTTACTTTCGTGAAACTGAGCAACACATTTTCCATCTAACATTTAAAGTAAATTTCCAGGTGAATAAAAGATCTGCAGCTGCAGCCTCTGTGATGTTTCACAGTCTGAAAGTAACAAATTCAACCAGAGTTCAAACAAAGGCTTAATATACGTGTGTGTTTGATATAATGCCAACAAGTACAAACAGGTGTTCTTACAGGTCTTAATCACAGAGCTCTGATAAGTCTGGTGACTTTCACACTCAGCAGTTTTGCTGCCTTTTATTTTATATTGGCCTTTTTAAAGCCCTTCAAAGTCTCCCACATTCATACAGAGCTTTTAACACCAAACTCCTTTACAGTCCTTCTCCTCTCACACACGATCACACGACTGATTTGTCTGCAGCAGCTGTGTTACTGCTAGTATTTTATTATGTGTGTAATCTCCTCATATTGTTCCTGTGGTTTAGTTTGACGTCCTTCTGCAAACTCAGCTGCTCTGTTGCTGATACACGTCTCCATGAATATGATTGATCAGATGCTGCCATGTTTCATGTGAGCGCTCAGCTGAAACCCTGGGTTGACTTATCGAGTTAATAACAAGCTTCACGTGACTGTGAATGCTAAAGTGAATCCAGATAAAGGAACGAGACCCTGCTAATGTTGGACTCACTTCTTAGTGTAGATCCCAGGAGGAAGTTCAACATAGCCATTCTTTGTGCTAGCTCGACCAAACCTGAGACCACAGTGCAGGATAATGATCATCATCTGTCTCTGTCAAGGACATTTAAAATCCACAAATAACAAACATAATTATATTTGATCATTAAAAATGATGATTAAACAAAGTGTCAAACATACTTAAGTAGAAGGACTGATGTTTGTGTTAAAATACCCTCTTAAAGCTGAAATACTGATTCAACTTCTTTACTCAAGTAAAGGTAAAAGAGTACAGGCTCTGAAATGTACTCACAGTATTAAAGTAAAAACGCCATCTTTGAAGGAAATTTCTGCCAGTTTTTGTGCAAAGTTCCCTGAATTTCTACCTCCAACATTAATATGAGAAAATTATCTGAACTTTTATTCTAATGAATTTAATCAGCTTGAACATTTTGTAGCACAAAAGTAGAAAAAACCCAAAGGGAATCAAAAATAGCTCCGTTTGCTGTTGCCTGCATTGTAGATGGGCGGCTTTGCCTCAACACCTAAACAGGAAAATGAGTTTAGTCAAGTATTAAAGTGGGATTGAAGAGGTGAGGAAACCAGAGATCAGGTGTTGTGGTGCAGCATTAAGATAAGATGGGGCCTGATTATTTAAGACCTTGTATGTGAGGAGCAGCCAATGAAGGGAAGCCAAAACAGGAGAAATCTGCTCTCTTTCTAGTCCCTGTCAGGACTCTTGCTGCAGCATTTTGGATCAGCTGAAGGCTTTTCACTGAGTTTTTAGGACATCCTGATAATAATGAATTACAGTCGTCCAGTCTGGAAGTAATAAATGCATGAACTAGTTTTTCAGCGTCACTCTTTTTAGCATTTTTTAACAACAAGCTTCTATCTATTAGGGCTCTTGTCTCGCCGACTGCTGCCTCAGATCCGAGTCTTTCTCCTGTGTGCTCAGCTGTCTTAGAGCAGTTTGATTCCGTCTCCCTTAATGACTTGACTGCGGTAGTTTGTAACCTAAGATCATCACACTGCCCCTCTGATTGACTCCCCCCAACTACTCTTTCAAGGATTGTCAGGTTGGAGATCGGCCTATAATTAGCTAAGACAGCTGGGTCTAGGGATGCTTTTTAAGTAAAGGTTTAACTACAGCCAGCTAGCGATGGGTACCGTTTAGATTTGAAAACCTGCTAAATCAGAATCAGTTGCTGATGACGGCTTTTTTCTTTTACATCAATCACGTATAATCTTAACTCAAAGTGAACATAGACTTGATTGAAGTAACTCAGATCAGCCAATTCAAAATGCTAATTCAATCAACTCTGAGTTCATGGCTAGACTCAGTTTGTTGGCCCTGCACCTTAAAACTATTCCCTGTTTGTCTCTCATGTTTTTTGGATATTGTTTTCACATCTTATGTCACGGCTAGCGGGGCGAGCCATGTTGAATTTAATAAAGGACCCAAGATGCTGACACTGCTGTGAAGTGAGTGAGCTTTATTGAAACGGTGAAGTGCAGTGGAGATGGCCTGTGCAGAAGCTAAGATAACCTCTACTGAAAAAACTAAAAAACTAACCTGAAACCTTAAACGGAGACACGGGGAGACAACACAGACGAACCAGCAACAAGCAGGAGAAAACAAAGGGCTCATATACACAAAAGAGCCATCAGGGAATGAGAAAAGGGAGACACAGCAGGATTCATTGGACATAACCAGACAAGGGGAAGCAAAAGTAGACACACTAACGTAGGACATGGCACTGTCAAAATAAAACAGGAAGTGAACACAGAGACACAATACTAACACAGTACAGAGGGAACACAGAAACCAAAACCTCAGAACTAGAAAATCTTAATCAGAATGAAATTGTAACAAAAGACAATAACAATCAAAACAAAACCACTGAGTCCACAGACTCGGGACATACATCGGCTCAAACTGTGGTCATAAATATTTTGTACTTGTAAATCAGACTGTGTAGTTTTGAACTGAGTTTTGTAACATTGTGAAACAAAATATCTGGAAAGTTCATGTTTTTGCGTTCATTGATTTGTGTGTGTAAAAATGTAATAAATGTAAGAAACATTAGAACTACTTTTGCTGACACAAAGTTTGGCGAGCACTGCAAGCTGTCCCTTTAAACCAGTCACTGATATAAAGAGAGCACCTTGTTCCAGGGCATCTGAGCATGGAGGGAAAGCTTTATGCAGGAGATGGTAAGAGCTGTTGGGACTAAAGAAACTGAGCAGAAAACTACAGACATCTGGAAACTGAGTTGTTAATTCTCAGTGGGATCACCAGGACTAGCAAAGCTCCACCATGACAGTCATCTGATTGACTGAACCCATCCAAACATCACTTCATGGACCTTTAGCTTGTGTCTGTGTGTGGACAGACATAACATGAGCTAATTATACATTACTCCTCCACAGAGTGGACCAGCAGAGAGCAGAGGTTTCCACTGGTCAGTCTGCACAGCAGCATCAAACACACCTGGACTCTGTGGTTATGGTTTGTAGTACTACGTTTACATTTGTTCTTTTCAGTCACCTCTATGCTGCACTTTGTGGACCAGAGGATTGTCAGTGTGTCCAACATAAGTCAGAGTTTGGGCTCCATGATTTCAGTCAGATTGGGGTGACTGTAGCTCAGGAGGGGAGCAGGTCAGCTACTAGTTAGGTTTGTGAATCAAACCCTGGCTGGCAAATGTACTGGGTAACGTACTAAACCCAAGCTGCCCTCTGATGCATCCATCAGAGTGTGAAAGAAAGTATTTAAGCATAGAACAATGTGCTTGGTTGAATGAGGCATGTTGTATAAAATGCTTTGTGTGCACAGAGTATCAAAGAGAGCTATATAAGAACCAGTCCATTTACCACTGGGTAATTCATATAGTCTTCTTTTCCAGCGGCTGGAGGACAACATCACCATGTTTGTGAAGAACGAGCTGAAGAAGATCCAGAAGCTTCTGAGTCCAGATCACCCAGAAACTTTAAAGAGCCAGATGGAGGATGAGGAGATGTTTGAAGGAGAGGATGAAGATGAAAGAAAGAGCTGCAGAGAAGCATTTCTGAAGATCACACTCCACTTCTTGAGGAGACTTAAGCAGCATGAGATGGCTGACCATCTGCAGAGCAGTAAGAGAATTTCTCTAAAGACTGAATATTGATCTTTCCTAATAGCTCAAGAAATGGACCAATAGACATTCATCCTTTCAGGGTACTGAAAGGCTATGATATTTATTATATAATATTTGTTTCTGAATTTCTTACCTTCAGAAATATTTGCTCCACTCTGTAAACGTGAACTTAAAGCCCAACTGAAGAAGAAGTTCCAGTGTGTGTTTGAGGGCATCGCTAAAGCAGGAAGCCCAACCCTCCTGAATCAGATCTACACAGAGCTCTACATCACAGAGGGAGGGACTGCAGAGGTCAATGAGGAACATGAGGTCAGACAGATTGAAACAGCATCCAGGAAACCAGACAGACCAGAAACAACAATCAGACAAGAAGACATCTTTAAAGCCTCACCAGGAAGAGACGAACCAATCAGAACAGTGCTGACAAAGGGAGTGGCTGGCATTGGGAAAACAGTCTTAACACAGAAATACAGCCTGGACTGGGCTGAAGACAAAGCCAACCAGGACATCCAGTTCATATTTCCATTCACTTTCAGAGAGCTGAATGTGCTGAAAGAGGAAAAGTTCAGCTTGGTGGAACTTGTTCATCACTTCTTTAATCAAACTAACGAATCAGGAATCTGCAGGCTTGAAGACTTCCAGGTTGTGTTCATACTTGATGGTCTGGATGAGTGTCGACTTAATTTGGACTTCAAGAAAACTAAAATCCTGACTGAAACAAGAAAGTCCACCTCATTGGATGAGCTGCTGACAAACCTCATCAGAGGGAACCTGCTCCCTTCTGCTCGCCTTTGGATAACAACACGACCTGCAGCAGCCAATCAGATCCCTCCTCAGTGTGTCGACATGGTGACAGAGGTCAGAGGGTTCACTGACCCACAGAAGGAGGAGTACTTCAGGAAGAGATTCAGAGATGAGGAGCAGGCCAGCAGGATCATCTCCCACATCAAGAAAGCTCGAAGCCTCCACATCATGTGTCACATCCCAGTCTTCTGCTGGATCACTGCTACAGTTCTGGAGGATGTGCTGGAAACCAGAGAGGGAGGAGAGCTGCCCAACACCCTGACTGAGATGTACATCCACTTCCTGGTGGTTCAGGCCAAAGTGAAGAGGATCAAATATGATGGAGGAGCTGAGACAGATCCACACTGGAGTCCAGAGAGCAGGAAGATGATTGAGTCACTGGGAAAACTGGCTTTTGATCAGCTGCAGAAAGGAAACCTGATCTTCTATGAACCAGACCTGACAGAGTGTGGCATCGATATCAGAGCAGCCTCAGTGTACTCAGGAGTGTTCACACAGATCTTTAAAGAGGAGAAACAACTGTACCAGGACAAGGTGTTCTGCTTTGTTCATCTCAGTGTTCAGGAGTTTCTGGCTGCTCTTCATGTCCACCTGACCTTCATCAACTCTGGACTCAATCTGCTGGAAAAACAACAAACAAGCTCTCAGACAGAGAAATACTTCTACCAGTGTGCTGTGGACAAGGCCTTACAGAGCCCCAATGGACACCTGGACTTGTTCCTTCGTTTTCTCTTGGGTCTGAAGACTAATCAAACTCGTTTGCAAGGCCTCATGACACAAACAGGAAGTAGCTCAAAGACCAATCAAGAAGCAGTTCAGTACATCAAGAAGAAGCTCAGTGAGAATCTGTCTGCAGAGAAAAGCATCAATCTGTTTCACTGTCTGAATGAACTGAATGATCGTTCTCTACTGGAGGAGATCCAACAGTCCCTGAGTTCAGGACGTCTCTCCACAGATAAACTGTCTCCTGCTCAGTGGTCAGCTCTGGTCTTCATCTTACTGTCATCAGAAAAAGATCTGGATGAGTTTGACCTGAAGAAATACTTTGCTTCAGAGGAGGCTCTTCTGAGGCTGCTGCCAGTGGTCAAAGTCTCTAAAAAAGCTCTGTAAGTTATAAAGTTTTTATTATTTAATTTGGTTGGTATGTTATGGAAAAACACACTGCCATGAACTTCTGTTTTGTTTTTGTCAAAATCACTGTAATATAATCACTGTACCTTTATATACATGTGACTTGTATTAATGCTGCTGCCCTCTTGTGGCTAAAGTGTAATTATGTTCTTGTTATTAGGGAGGATTTGAGAGTAACATGCCAAGTGAGTCAGCACCTTCGCTTTAGCTTAAAAAATCCAAATTCTTATGTCATCAGTTATAGTTGCATGTATTCATTATCATAACTTAACCTTTAATATTGATGTCTTAAAATTAATTTTAGTAAACTAATGTTAAGGTTCAAATATTGGGGAAGGAGAGTACAAACAACCATGGTCCAGAACTTGGTCAAACAATTGATTTTAATGAAATACACGCGTGGGAAGACCAGCTCCGTTCGCAGACCGGGCTGATCTCCGACTTAATCAAAGCCATAAACAGATATTTTATACCATCAGGGCTTGAATTTAATGACGCCCCCTCATACGTCACAAACAGAATATATGCATACGTCAAATCAAAACCACAATGACTTTTAACACAGTTTAAAAGAACATTATCTCCTATCTTCATGGCAGGTACTTCCTGTCACTGCCGGATGCTCGCTTATCATCTTGACACATCAGCAGCAGTTCTGCGACAAACTGCTCTTTTGCAACCCCGAGCAAAACATGATTAAACTTCCACCTATAAATGATTCTCTTTAACTAAGTGTGTGTCTCGTCCTTAAAGGCTCCTCAAAATAACCTGCACTTAGACTCTGCTTTCGGTTTCAGTTCTGCAAAAGGCACACTCTTCAAACCTGCAACTTCCTGTCAGCCTGCAACTTAGTCTTTCTGAAAGACACACACTGTTTAAACATCTGAATGCAATATCAATTCTGTAGATTATATTATTAATGCAATGGTAATGATGATGATTATTAACAATAGCAGCAAAATATCTCTCCAATCTCAATACTCCCTCTCTCGACCTCTGGAACACCAGAGGTCACAATACATTGTGTTGGGTCACTCCTCGGCCCACTCAGCTGCTTCCATGTCCATCCATGGCATCATGGACATCGGGGTCACCACTCCCGCTCTGACCCTCTCTAGCCGTCCTCTGGCTCAGCAAATCAGACAACCTCATGTCATCTAAGTGGTCCAGTAATAAACACCAGCTCCCCCTCGAGAACACTCCATGCGTAAGATTAGGTTTTTTCTGCGTCCCTCTCTTGTGGTCCATCATGCCTCGGGCCTCCAGGATCCTCACCCCCCTGTGGTCACCGAGATCTTGTGTAAAGCAAACCAAACACCTTTTCCTGCACCTCCCTAACTTATCATCTTTGGGACTCTTTAATCAAAAGCCTGATCCTAATTATCTTCTTGACTTATTGACTTGTATTTATATATATTCTTCAACGTTACTCATCATTTTAAAACTCTTAAAACGCTGCTTTCACGTCCCTGCATGCGTTTCCTGTCGCTTGCCTTATCTAATCATCAACATCCTGTACACAGAACTCTCGCTGCTGCAAGGCCTCCACTCTGACCTAGAATCTCCTTTCACAAGAAAATCATTATAAGTGCCTATTCTACTAAAAGATCCAAAAAAAAACAACCACTTTAATCAATTAAGTTTAAACATATAAGCAATTACTCCTGCATACATTTTATCACAGCTAAACGCTGCCTTGAAACAACTCCTGTGTGTTAACACTAACTTCATTTTAAAACTCACATTTCCTATGTTATAACCTGTTTTTGGTACAGCCTTTTTATTTCATCTTGCTCCTTTGATGTAACAATACCTTCTCATTCTAGTTTATCAGACTTAACCAAAATATATGCTTTCCTTCCTTTGGTCCTTCTCTAAAGCAAGAAACTCCTATTCAGTTCCTCTTTTCTGTCACTTGTTACAGGGCCAGCTCAAGTTCAGTTAAACGCTAAATTAATTTGAGGCCTTTTGCCTGGAATCAATACTGTCATGTGTGTTTATGGACTCTATATGTCTGTAAGCGTGTGCAATCCTTCAATAACTCATATCATCCTCACAGTAGATTGGCTAATCATAGCGCTAGCCAAAGGCTCGTGACCCACAAGAGACGAATTGAGCCACAACTCCCTTAAAGGCACAAAATGCAATATGTATAAAAAGTCATTTCTACGTATAAGCTCTCCCCTTTATCCTAAAAATAAATCTATGTAATATCTGTATGTGTGTCTTCTATTCATTAATGTAATTGTCAGTTATTTTCTCTCTTTATTTTACCTTCTTTTTGTTTACCTCTTTGTTTGTGACGTGGACATCCCTAAACCATCCTGAGTTCCGGCTTCAATTTCAACCCAATTGTACCCTCTATTCTCGCAGTCGAACTCGTCTGGGCTTCACCTTCCCACTGGCCCCTGTGCCCTTCTCTTAGTGTCCTTTGTTGTCTTGTGATCCCCAGCAAACACAGTCTGTTTCTTCTCTGTTTCTTCTCCGTTGCTCTTTTCAGTATTTTCCTTTTAGATTAAATCCCAGCCTGGCAAAATATCCCATTCAGTGTCTTTAAACAGTTATGTCACACTGTTCTTACCAGCCTGCAGTTCACCGTGCATTTTCCATCACGTGCTTTTCTTCCATGCTGCTGCTGGTATCGTCAGTGTAGTTTCAGTTGCACTGTCTTTTGCCTGCTGTTAATTCTTGAAGTCCACGATGTTCTGTCGGTCTTCATCAGGAGATTAACTGTCCTATGAGCTTCTTCTCAGGATCGGGACAAGTGGGAGGTCAAGCTGTAAAATTTTAAGCCAAAATCTGGCCTGTTTTCCTCCCAATTCTGTTAATCAATGGTTTTGTACTCAAGATTCTAGGTTGAAAGAAGTCCACCTGTATTGACACACTAAAGCATACAATTAATATCCTTTTCATTTCTTTTCTTAAAACCTCCATTTGCTTCATCTGCCTGGAGTTTAACTCGTATGTTTCTCTCTCTGTGTGCTCACTTGTCACAGTCAGTTCCTTTTATGGGCATGCAAAGTTCCTGTCACACACACCATTTCCTGTCAACCTTGCAGCTGCTCAGAACCATATTTTCTGTTTCTATCTCTCCTGTTTTGTTTTTTTTACAGGCTAATAAAACTCTTGTTTTACTAAGTCTTGATCTAAAACAATTCACCCTTATTTCACGCACACACTTCTAAATATACTAAATTCTTTGCGTTTGTCAGATCGTCTCACACACACACCGCCTTTTCTCTCACACTTCCACTTCTGCACTCACTCTACTATCAACTTTCATAGTGTTATTATTATTTATTATTTTGTACAAATCACACCCAATCACTCAAAACCTGCTACTCACAGCATTCACACACTTAAACTGTGACAAGAGTTGAGGAATATACTCACAACACGCTTTCCTAAGAGTATTTCAGACATGCCTTTCATAATCAGAAAGAGCAAGTCAAAGAAAACAATTGAAACCTCTATTAATTCTCACAGCACACACATAGAATAGAAAAAATAAAACACACCAGCATTTATTGCTGATGAGAGGTTACTCCTAAAAGTAATATGTTAGTCTTAAATATATACAGTGCACTCACTATATTTATATATCAAAACTCAGTCAATTACTATACATCCACTACGGCAACTCAAAACTTTATTTATAGCCCTCTAATGAACATAAATGGCGTCTTAAACACACACTCAACAATGTTTGCAGCAGTATTTGTAAAACCAACTGTGGTTTAAACAGTTCACTGCTGACTAATTTGCATTTTCACACTCACACACACACAGTCTAAAAATAGCTCCAGCACTGCCTCAGACTCCTTTCACACAGAGATCTCTTATTTTATATTACAAAGACGTCTTATATTTACAACCACTGTCACATCTGTCAGCTTTAGCGCCTAAACAATTTCGACAAATTTAAGTTAACGGTCCAACCGATAAAGTCCAACTTTTTTGTGATCAATTAACCAGTATCTGTCCAACAGTTTCTGGCCTCATCTCTAAAATCCCTAACTCAATTTAAAAGCGTCAACCAACCCAAACTTTGCCTGAAGCTCTATTTTTGGCATTTCACAGCCAAGGCTTACCCCGAAGTTTTAAGTTAAAGTTACACGCCCGAAGTCCAACTTCTGCTGGCCAAAAAAGCGCAGACTACCGTTCCAAACGGTAAGGAGACTCTAACTCCTAGTTATTCTGGAGTGCCCCAAGCTCCACAGTGACCAACTGACTATCCCTCTTCGAGGACAATGCCTAAGCGTCCTTGGCATTGGCAAGCGTTACCTCTGAGCACTGCGCTTCCTATCAGTCCAACTGACGTTCTTGAATAATTTATAATACTTTGGAACAACAGTAAAACAGCCAAAAAAGTGTAAGACTGAAGCAGGTCCAACCTTATAACCAATACGGGCTCCACCCCAAACAATAACCAAATTCCCTAATATACTAAAATCACTCAGCAGTCCAACTGCTTTCCACGGTCCAACCGTATTAAATCCTTTAGCGGTCCAACCGCATTCAATCATTTTTAGCAGTCCAACTGCATTCAATCCTCAGTACTGTCATGAGATTCTCATCAAAATCAAAGCAGACATTCCCCAGTAATTTCAGTGAGTAGACTTTAATTTGTAATGTCCAATTTGGCACACTTTGGAAATAATTCAACAGGTAGTGCCTTACCTTTGGATAAGCGGCTTAGAACAACAATGAGAAAAAGAGAGCTGATTATTAGCTCATCAAAACACAAAACAAAATCACAATGAATTATCGGTTAATTTCATTTAAAATAATTCATTAAGTATTTATGTACAATTCAAATTAGTTAATTACATATTTTGTTGGTTTGTTTTCTATTTTAATTATTTTACTGACACATTTAATGAATTATTTAATGATGTATTTATTTAATTCACGTTGCTACTCCTGGCCCTGCATCGCTGTTCATAAATACATTTTATTTGTCAGCTTCACCCATCAAAGTCAGGGGGCGGGGTTAATGCTGATCAAGTCAAAACCATTGCTTTGGTCTGGTGGGCGTTCTTTTAGTGGGCTTTTCTCAATACTAAGTAGGCCTACACACCAGGGTTTGGACATGTGTGGACCCAAACTATACTTTTACCCTTTTTTGTGTTCACCAAATACACTTTAATATTTTCTAGACAAGAATGTAGTGGCGTAATCTTTAACCTCTTTTGGCTCCAAACAGAAGTGACAGACTTGAGCAGGGTTCATTTAAAGGCTGACAGAAGTGGAGTGGTGACGGGGAGATGTTTGACAGGACAGTGTTTCAGCCTCCACAGGTTCATGTTGTGCTCCATCAGTCAGTGAAGATGAAGTCAGTGCTGATGAGGCTGTAGAGTGTGTGAGGGATGTGAATGAGGATGATGAAGATCTGATGATAGCAGATAAAAACAGGCTGCAGAGACTTTGAGCCATACAGGGCACACAGTGTGTGTACAGAACAGCTGAAATCATTATGGAGGCCTCACTGGGATATGGAAGCATCACAGTACAGCTTCAGTGAAGCATTAAAGTCTCTGATATGAGATGAGAAATGAAGCAGCCAGAGCTTTTTCATGAGTGGAAATCCACTGTGACTGTGAGCTGCTGCTACAGCCTCCAGATTAGCCAGCAGCTCATCCTGCTCAACATTTCCTCACCAACTTTAATGGAAGTGTGATGTTTTCAGCTGGAGTGATGGTCAGGGTGGCACCCTCTCCTCTTCTTCTCCTCTTCCTCTTTCATTTGTAAAGCCACTTCTGCTGCTTTCATTCATTTGGAAGTCCTGTAGCTGAGTTTGGGAGAGACTAACAGCCTCGGCAGCAGAGGGGAGAAAGGCTGTAACACCACCACTTTACTCTGTTCTACCTGTCACATCATTTTATCAGGAAACAAATATGCTCATGTTTTTCCTATGTTTGTCTTGAAGATGTAAGAAGATCACATGGTGCTTTTTATTATTGTGTTGGTTTGTTTGCTGTCTCTTGGATGGAGCCCAGCTGTGCGTGGCCCCTGGGCCTGTGGTCAGAGTGTGTGCTGGATAATCCGGCCCAGGATGAGGCCAAACTGACATGGGATGAAATGTCTGTCACATAATTGAGCTTAGTGTAGTTTCATTTCTGCACAATTTAAAAACAACCAAAACTTTGTTCTGTCTTTTCTATGTTATACTGTAGACTTTCTTTGATACTGTGTCCAAAAGGAGCAGCTTTTACTTTGAAGGGGAGCCGTCCCTGTTTCCTCTTCAGGTTGGATGATGGAAGCAAATTAGTAGCTGTGTCCCAAAACGTCGGCTGCATCCTCCAGAGGCTGCATTTGAAGGCCGATTACGTCACAGCCAGGCGATGAAGGCTGTCCGTATTTGTCGACTCCTTCAAATGTGCCCGACAAATGCGTCCTTCATTTCCCCGAATTTGAAGGATTCGTCGGGTGTGTCCTTCGTGGCCCACCATATCCCAGAATTCATAGCGCGGCCCAGCCAAATTTCAGCTGCCAACAATGGCGGCAGCTACTAAGTTTTCAAATTACTCTTATTAATCTTTCTGGGTCACAAAATAAACTTTTAACATATTTTCAGGCGAGAAAGTAGCTGTGTAAACTTCAAATATCTGCTTGGTTTATCAAGACATCGCATATTTGCAAAAGTGTGCCGACGTTTTCGGAGACGTCTGTTACCCACCCGCTCGCTAGCAAGCTGGGGGGTTCAATGGTCACTCCAGCCGGCGAGAGCAGCGGACACCCGGCTTCATCGTTTTCAGACCCCGCTCTTTCACTACTCAGGTGAAACACGATATATAAGTCACTCGGATAACTTAAAAATGTAATTGTTTGCCTTTTTTCTGTGTTTTATTTGTTCCGGAGTAAATCGGTTTGGCTGAGATCAAAGTTCCTCCGGGATTTTCACACAGCTGAATAAACGTTAAACAGGAAACTGATTAAACAGAAGTGTGAGACGGTCGAGAATTTACGCCAGTGTCCTGTTATATTTTAGATAGCAAGGAGCAGACGGCCGAGTTTATTAAACTCCACCGAGACAGCGGTGACGCAAATCTGAAGGCTAGACCGTCCCATTTCACAGCCTCGCACTTCCAGCCTTTTCGGTCTTTGAAGGACCCCGCCCACGTAGACCGCGAATACCGGGTCCTCCGAAGGATGCAGCCGACGTTTTGGGACAAAGCTAGTGTGCGATGTTCTTTCAGTGTTGCACTTTGTAGACGGTCCCTGAGCACTGGTCTCACAGCCAGCTGCACATAGAGACCAGTGTTGTTAGTCCAGGTCAGAAGATGACTTGTTGGAATGAAAATGAGCTTGTAGTTTGTCTGCTTTAATAATGTGACTGGAAAAAGGTGTTGGACTTCAAATATGTCCATTTCTTTCACACTTCACCTTTAAAAGTGAAGCCTTGTGGTTCCTGGAAGGAAAAACACGACTTTTTCAAGTCTTTGTCCTGTTTTTATGATAAATGTACGACTTTAATGTGAAATATTCAGAGTTTTTTCTCTTGTTGTGTTTGTTTGAAGCTGCTTCCTGTTGGCTTCAGCTGTTTGGAGTTTCCATTTTCTAAACTTCTACATTCTGAACCTTCTTCAGCTCTGAACAGATGATGAAACACTGAATGATTTCAAGCTCACACTTTGTCTAATAAACTTACATCTTTCATTCTTTACACAGATTGATGGACTGTGGTTTGTCAGAGATCAGCTGTGATTATCTGGCAGCAGCACTGAAGTCCAACCCCTCCCATCTGAGAGAGCTGGACCTGAACCTGAACAACAAGCTGCAGGATTCAGGAGTGAAGCATCTGTGTGGTTTCCTGGAGAGTCCAGGATGTGGACTTGAAACTCTGAGGTCAGTCAGCATGTTTTAGTTGTGCTGAGATGAATATGATGTGAAAGTTGTGCTGACAGTAAACTGCAGACATCAGGCTGATATTATACTGATCCACACTGAGGATCTTCATGGTAAAGTCTGTTTTCTTCTTCTCTGGTTTAGTCCATTGACTGCAGCAGAACAATGTTCACATTTCAAACAGTGAGACTCAACGTATGGCCCGCGGCCCACACGCGGCCTGCCCACCTTTCCTGATTCAGAGAGAGGGGACCCTGATTAACTGTGTAGTGTTCTTCCTCACAGTTCTAAGTATCAGACACAACAATGAATAATCCACAGCTGACTGTCTTTAGCAGGTCAAAGGTCACGGCACACAGCAGGCAGTGGGAAATATTATAATTCTGATCATTTATCAGCACATATCCATATGTAGAAAAACAAAGCTGACACTGTGAGACTTGATCAGAGGTGTGATCATCACAGCAGAGGCCTTTGTGTCAAAGTCACTGAGGATCAAACAGAAACACATGAAGCAGATTTTCCTATTCTGGCTTTTTATAGCAGATAACCTTCAAAATATTCTGCAGTCCATCAAAAACTGAAGCAAACCATGAATCAACATGTGAACATGAGCTGATGCTGCTGAAGTGTAGCAAAGTTACAGAGGTTTGATTACAGACACAGCTGAGAGTTTGTAATCTGTCATCATTTTAAAAGGTTTACATTTCTTCAGTATATCCACATTTGCAGCTGCTACCTCAACCTCCACTTGTCCAACACAACTGCTGTCCACTGCCTCCATGACATTGTGATTTTGCTGTTGGTCTTCTGTCAGATCTTCATCAATCACTTCTGCACGGGGCACACCTTCAGACTCTGCAGCTGCATAACGAAAGCCTGTAAGATAAAATTAGACATAAGGTAAATGTACACCAATATTCCAATGACAGGTGTGTGATTCATCTGGAAGTTATGTGCGGATTAGTGTACAGTGATAGCAATTTAGTATGTTTTTAGAGGGGGGGGGGGGTTGTTTACCTCCGATGGGTGCTCTTTTTCGCTTCCGTTGCGTACGCCTTGAGTGCCGGTCCGAGTCTGATACAGGTATGTCGTCATGCCCCATGTGCAGTGTTGGTGCCCAGTCTGGATTTGTTACATCCATTTCATATGCTGGTTTGCCTGCAATAATGCCAAATCATAAGCTACTCAGTCGACATGATGTGGTTCTGCAGCATCACACATTAGCATGTTTTATCTCATTATCTATGACCTCAGCACGTTGAAAATAACACTAAAAGCCTTTCAAGAGTGATATGAATTAATTTAGAACTCACCGGAAAGAAAATGCCGTGAGCAAACCAACAAAAAGCTGGGGATTGCAGAGAACTCGATATCCGCTCGTCTCACCGCTGCAATCCAAGCCTGACGTCTTTGTTTAGTAATATCGGATACATGGGATCCCTCACGTTGCCTCCAGGACGGAAAACGATGAAAAGAGAGCCCGTTATCCAGCTTCTTGCCTTCACGATCGTGTGATCTAACGTTGCAACCGACAACACAACACGTACGATCCATAGCTGAAATGGTATCCTTTGGCTGGCCTACTGTCATGGCGGAAGGGGGCGTGGCCCATCTCCCGTGACATCACGCTCCAAAGCCCTATAGGTGGGAAAATGTACCATGTCGACCAATCAAAAATGATATGGAAACATGACATTTGGTTGTTTAGCAAAAGGGGGAAGTTTTAGGAGTGACCGGCAAGAGAGAGCGAGTGAGCGAAAGAGAGAGAGAGTTTTGATACGTGAGAGATTTGTGACGTTTACCGTGTTTGGTCTCAAGTTAGTTTGTTGTCTTGTGTATTTAGTGTGTAGCTGTTGTTTTGTTTTGTGTGTCAGTTCTACTAGTGATCGTCACAGTTGCTGCCTTAAAGCCAACAAAGGCAGATTGCAGTGTAAACGCTGAGTGACACACCTGCTGTCAGACCTGCAGGTTTATCCCTGTGCTGTTCTCATATGTGTTAGAGTGACACAAACTATTGTTTGACACCTGATTGTTCTGTAAATAGTTTGAAATGATTATATGAAAAACGTCTGAGCCTTGGCTGCATTTTTTGGTAAATAGTACCATATAACTTTGTTGTTTGCAAAACGTGTGCGTATTTTTAAAAGTGTACAATCTCTATTTGCATTTCAAGTTATGAAGATGATTCGTTAAACATGTGTGTGGTTTTTACAGTCAAAATATCACTTTCTACGTGTATTTTAAATTTTGTCTGAATTTAGATAAATTGTGCTGATACAGTTGGTCAAAATGAGAAAATAACAGATTGGCAAGATAAACTGTTTTTAAAGGTAAAATATAGAGGCCACATCAAAAGTAGTCAAGAAGGGTTAAAGGCTAAAAGCAAAGTTGTCACCAAGTACTGTTTATATTTGTGTGTATTGCTGCAGCTTTTTTGAGTATTAATTTGGTGCCTTTGTGTGAAATAATGGTATTGTGAGTGATCCATATAGTCACAAAGAATAGCCACTTGTTTCTGTGCTACCAAAGTTCCCCGGCTTTCATTCAAAATGTGTTTATCGTCAGCACCTGCACATTAAACTACTTAAACATTATAAATGTCTTCAAGCTCACACTGAGGCCTGTGGGGTACTATCAGCCACTGAGACAGTACACACATTTATATGTGTTTGTATATGAATATTTCATACTTTAAGACTGCCTGTTTATTTAAGGGAGATGAACAAAATACATTGGAATTGTACAAAATAATATCATGGATGATAAATTAAATAGATTTTAAGTAGATGCTTGTGCATTCTTAAAGTCTTATATGTTGAACTGAACTATGTGATCTGTTCAAAGCCTTAATCTTAATTTGAAGTGAAATGTGCATTTTGAGTTTATACACTATGTATATAAGGCGACCGTTTCCTTTTGCAGTATTTTTGTGTGGTGTACTTTTCTATGTCTTAACAAAAGGGGAACAAAGGTGTTTAAGTTCACCTAGGATGATGTGTTTTAATTTTCACATGGTCTTGCTTGAATTTGACCCTGACAAAGGCGTATGAACTCTGTCAGCTGTTTGGAGTTTCCATTTTCTAAACTTCTACATTCTGAACCTTCTTCAGCTCTGAACAGATGATGAAACACTGAATGATTTCAAGCTCACACTTTGTCTAATAAACTTACATCTTTCATTCTTTATACAGATTGAGTCTCTGTGGTTTGTCAGAGATCAGCTGTGATTATCTGGCAGCAGCACTGAAGTCCAACCCCTCCCATCTGAGACAGCTGGAGCTGAGCTTCAACAACAAGCTGCAGGATCCAGGAGTGAAGCATCTGTGTGGTTTCCTGGAGAGTCCAGGATGTGGACTTGAAACTCTGAGGTCAGTCAGCATGTTTTAGTTGTGCTGAGATGAATATGATGTGAAAGTTGTGCTGACACTAAACTGCAGACATCAGGCTGATATTATACTGATCCACACTGAGGATCTTCATGGTAAAGTCTGTTTTCTTCTTCTCTGGTTTAGTCCATTGACTGCAGCAGAACAATGTTCACATTTCAAACCTTCAAAGAAGAAGAAAAATCCTCCACTGGATAATTCACTGTGGAACTCTCCAACTTTTCATTCCACCTTAAAGTCTGTCTGACACTGAAATCCAAAGCAAAATGTGTGTTTGCTTTACAGACAGCAGTCCAACACAAACATACACACATCATCCAAAACACAGTCCAACATCCAAATCTCCTCCACTGCCAGCATGAATGATGGGAAAGAGAAGGAGGAACACTCTGACATTCAGGGTTAGAATGAGTTTCATGAAGCAGACTGTGAAGATCAAAGCTGCATTAGAAAGCTTACATGAATGAATGAGTGGACAGAAGTGGACAGAGATCATCTGAAGCACTTCAAAGGCTTTAAATCAGCACATTTCTCTTTATTCTTTATCAACTCTGTTAGTTTCTCTCAGTTTTCTGTGGAATGAAGCTAACAGCAGGCTAATAAGATGCTGACCAATAGGTTTCTATTAAAGGTTGTAATTTGTATATGAAAAAGTGCTTTGGCTCAGCAGGGATCAGCTTACAGGTAGAATACAGCTGCTGGATGGGATTAGCATGTCATAGCTATCTACCAAACTGCTAACTGGGGGATTTCAGGCCATCTATGGATCATTTTTGCTAACTGTTTATTCAGCTTAGGCTCACAGGGCTGCAGCCTGTGCCCTAGCTGTCATAGGGCAAGAGGCGTGGTCCACCTGCACAGGTGAGCAGTCCATCACAGGGCCAACAGAGAGAGACAGAGAAGCACTCTCTCACATCCACACCTACAGCCAATTTAGAAGCACCAATGAACATAAGCAGCATTTCATTGGACTGTGGGAGAACATCCAACCTCCACAGAAAGGCCAACAAGCTTCAACCTACAACCTTCTTGCTTTAAGGCACTAGTGCGAACCACTTTTCCCCATTTCAGCCCAAATCCTGCATCTTCCTGTTTCTGACTCCAGGCCAGCTCCACTAACACTTTCTCATCAGACACTGCCACCTAGTGGAGGAAGTCTTAGTCCCATTTGAAGCTTCAGATGACAGTTAGTTCCTTTACAAAGAGGTGGAGGTGGTGGGGCCACAGCACCATCATCACTGAGTGCCATAGGACACTTAACCTTTGTTTCCATATGCTGGGAACTTCCTGTTGTTCCAAGGAGGACTGGAAAATGTGTGAAAATCTCCCAGTCAGTTCCTCACAGCACACTTCAATCATTTCCCTCCCACAGCATCAGGACCAGGGCTTTTTCTCTCTTTGGTCCCACTAAGAGATTTCCACACAAACACCTCATCAGTGGGACTCTCAGAGCTACCAGCCCTTTGCTACAATCACAAAGCTCTTCATTGAAATCAATGATATCAAAGCTGGAATCAAATGAGTCCAAGTCTTCTGCTGATTCAGCATCACATTCATCTTTGCTCCTTGTTCTGCATCCCCACCATGGACTTCATTCCTTTCCAAGCCAGCCTTGAGTGTCCTTTATTCAGCTCATCCTCTGCTTTACTTTTACACCTGATTTTAGCTGCTTTATCTCTCTTTCAACAAGTTTCTGTGCCTCAATCTTTTTCTTCTCTCCCTCATAACAAGACAGCTTCTTCTGCCTGAGAACATGTTGGAGTGATTTACTAATCCAGGGCTGCTTATTGGGGAAAATACTTCCTGTTTCCAAAGTAATCCCCATTTTTCCCAGAAAGAAATGTAAGTAGAAATCGATGATCTAAGTGAGAACATGAGCCTTTAAAAAGTCCCAGTGGGTGCAGTCAAAGCAGTCCCTCAGTCCCAGTATAGAGTCTTTGGTCCAGACTGGAACAACTGTGTGCCCAGTTTGAGCTCTCTTCAGTGCTGTGACCTGACAGACCCAGAGGGGCCATCACATCACATTTAGAAGCTCCCCTAATGGAGCCACAACACATGTCCAACACTTAGTCTGTCTTGTTGGACCAACTGGAAGAAATGATTCAAGGACTTAGTCACAGAACAGAGATTCAAATCTCCAAAATCCAACTGGCTGCATCAGGACATATAGTCTGAAACTCTGCACAGTTTCCTGTTTGAAGCTGCTTCCTGTTGGCTTCAGCTGTTTGGAGTTTCCATTTTCTAAACTTCTACATTCTGAACCTTCTTCAGCTCTGAACAGATGATGAAACACTGAATGATTTCAAGCTCACACTTTGTCTAATAAACTTACATCTTTCATTCTTTATACAGATTGGAGAGCTGTGGTTTGTCAGAGATCAGCTGTGATTATCTGGCAGCAGCACTGAAGTCCAACCCCTCCCATCTGAGAGAGCTGGAGCTGAGAGGAAACAACCTGAAGGATCCAGATGTGAAGCAGCTGTCTGATCTTCAGCAGAGTCCAGACTACAGACTGGAGACTCTGAGGTCAGTAGAGTGATGGAGTGAGTGGGTGGTGCTGTCAGCAGTATTGTACTAAACACAGTCAGTATGAAACAAAGATCCAGTGTTTCCTGTAAAGCTGCAGCTTCTCAGTGAAGCTGTGAGAGGAGAATGGTGACAGGCTTCAGGATTGGACACAAACACTTCCTGTTTCTGACCTTTATGGTCACCATGGTAACGGCTGACACGCTCTGATCAAACGCTGTCAACAGCCAATCAGCTCTCTGAACAAAGCAGCACGCAGACCAATGACTGCATTCATTTCCAAGTTTAAAGCAGTGAAGAACACAGTCTGTAGGTGAGGAAGAATTTAGTGAGAGCAGATGTTTGGATGGAATTCCTCCAGTTAACAGCTGGAACCGTCCATCTGGATTGTTGGGCTTGTTGTTGGGGTTCCTACAGAGCTCAGAGTGGACACACCAAGGTTCTTCTAATGAATGAAAGTCCAAACTCAAACTAGGAGGGAAAAACATTTTCATCAACTTCAATAAAAATCCAAAGATTAGAAAAAGTGAAGCAACAATGAGTCCTAGTACAGTCCCAGCACTGAAGTCCCTGCTGCTCTTTATACTGGATGTGCTGCATCACTGACTGACAGCTGATGAAGAGTCTCTGGAAACACTCGTTTATCTCCTCTGCTCTTCCTTCTTCTCTCTGCAGGTGGAGCTGATGATGGTAAACAGGACGGTGTGTGTGCTGAGAGAGGAGGAGCTGTGTCCTGATGATCCAGAGAGGTTGAAGCAGCAGCAGCTTGTGTGTAGAGACGCTCTGACTGGGCCATGTTACTGGGAGGTGGAGAGGAGAGCTTCATCCAGCAGTGACTGACAGAGGAATGAGAAGAAGTACAGATGACTGTCAGTGCTGCAGAGTGAACTGCTCTGAGAACAGCTCCACTGTCAGACACAATGTAGAGTCCAGCATCATCCCTGTGTGTCCCTCTGGATCTGACAGAGGATCATCAGTGTATCTGGACTGCTCTGCTGCTGCTCTGTCCTTCTACAGTCTCTGCACAGTCTCTGTCTGACTCTGGCTTCAGACCCTCCTGGATCAAACTCACCTGGAAAGACTTTCAAACATCACTCAATAGATTTGAATACAGAATATATTTGATATATACTGTAGATGTACTGTAGAGTTGCAGTTTGTCACTTGTAAATACAGTCTGTGAGCAGCTGTGAGCTGAAAGATCTTTCTAGAAACACAAAATGTTTTCACTCTTCTGTTGCTTTTTCATATATTTCCACAACATTAATATTGATCCCACCTGTCTCACCTGTTTCATGCTTTTATACATAATAACAGGACACGTGTGATCTGAGCGCTGCTGTGGTTGCTGTGCTGCACGTCTTCATTTAGATAACAGAGACATCTAGTGGTTCAGAGGGAGAACTGCAGGAGGCGGAGCTGTGTTTTAGCGTGGAAAACTTTTTATCTTTTAGGCGCAGATACAAATATGACAAGTATCAGTGTGAGATACAAAAGGTCACATCAGTCAGCAGAGGGAACAGTGATCACACAGCAATGTAAGAATAGAAACATAACAGTGAATCTGGACATGTATACAGATGGAAGCAAACAAACAGGATGTAACACTACATTAAAGCCACAAATGGGAAGAAAACAAACACAAAGGAAAATATATTTGATCTCAGGAATCCAAATCAGATGCTTTAGAGCAGGGGTCGGCAACCCTGGGCACGCGTGTCACAGCTGCCACGTGAAGGGTTAACTGATGGCACGACCATAGCTGGACTGGCCATCGGGCATACTGATGGTGATTTTTCGTTTTTTATGGGCTGATGATGTTTTTTTTATTTTTTTGTAACGGTATAAACAATGAAAGATGGCGGATTGGCCGGATGCTGGTCGATGTGTAGTGTCAGGTGAACTGAACTTCAGGTAAGAAGTTATGACCTGCAGTCTGTCTGGGTCAGATATAAACCAAGTTTAGGTGGAGTTTATTTTCCTTGTGCTGACTTTTTACAGTCAGTTATAATAACTCCCACTCAGAGGAGACCAGAGATCACATTAACATGTGTGTCTCTGTATTAAGAAACATGACATATTGGCCCAGTTTATTTTTCTTATCATTGTTGTGAGGAGACCATAAATAGCATTTGTATTTTCTGTTGTACAGTTCATTTGCTGTTATGGATAAAAAGTCTTTCTTTGTTTCAAAGTAGCTGATAAATATTCGCTGATAGCTGCAAACATCTGTGCACAAATATAATCCTATGAAGTGGTTCTATATAGTGTGTAATTTATTGCTAATGCAATCATATGGCACATTGACTTCTGAGGAAATGTTAGATGCACTCATCATCAGAAAGGTTGCCGACCTAAACCAGGGGGTTTAGAGCATCATAGAGTTTTTGTGGTTTGTTTTCTTTAAGTCATTTCACAGATTTTCTCTATAATTTCAATTCCTTGAATAAAACAACAAACTTAGGGGATGATTTTGTAATCCGACTTTATGTATGAAAGATTTGACTAAACGTAAAACAATCTTCCAACTCAGTCGTCATTCTTATCTTGTGAAATCAAACCAAACGTTCTGTTGTCTCTAAATCAGGGATTGATGAAATCTTTGGTTGCATCCATTTATGAACATGTTCTCATTCATATTAAATCGTAGTCTAAGTCCTTCTTTAGAGGGATAAATGTCATTCATTGTCTTCAAATGTGTTTCTGTTGTTTTGGGGGAAGTTTGAAGTCCATTGTTCAAAGTCTGTTAATGAAACTTTATGAAGTTTATGTAGGATGTTTTTCCTATTTTGTATTTGTTTGAATTATGATGTATTTCTGACTCTTGCTGCCATGATGCCAGGTCTCTCTTGAAAACCACATTTTTAATCTCAATTAAATTTTCACCTGGAGAAATAAAGATGATAATAATAATTTTGTCTTCAGGGAATCATTTCTCTGTAAAACAGCTTCTTCTGAAACTCTTGTTACATTTCTTGTTTATTGTTTGCTGGTTGTAGAAAAATGTCATCGTCTCTGTGTGAACTTAAACTCTACATGTGGTGTCAGCTATAAACGAGCTCTAGAGTCTAATAACGATGCTTTTATTATTGTCTGGTATCCAACCTAACCCTGGGCCTCTGGCTGAATGTGAAACACCAGCAGATGTTAAAAACTGTCTGGGTTACACGTGCATCACGTCGTGTGCTTCCTAACATGGATATGATTGGAATCTGGGCCTGTTCAAGCGGTGCTGGTATCGTTGTTGTTTCTGAGACTTTCCAAATCTTTACTGGATAAAAACGTAGCAACTGATGGATTTAACATTTAGCACTCAGACTGTCCCAGAAAAGGCGGAGCTCTGGAAGTTTATGTGAAGCTCTGTCTTGCTGCTCAAGTCTTGTTCTCTCCATCTGCACCTCAGCCATTTGAAATCTTGGCCTTAACTATTGATCTGTTTGGAAATCAGACTGTTGTTGGCTGCTATCAGCCTCCACCTGCTTCCCCCAGCACATCACCGTCTCTGGTTCAACTTTTATCTGAGCTGCATTTTAATGACGTCTTTCAGATGGATGATTTTCATTGGGACTGGCTTTCTTCTGTGTCTGATGATTTTAAGGCACGCTGCTTGTTTTTAAAACTGACTCAAATTATTTAAAGCCTCACACGCCTTGATCCTAAACACCCAGATAAATCTGCTCTTATTGACCTTTTTTAACTAATATGCTGCGTAAGTTTTCCACATCTGCAGTTTTTGCCAACGACCTGAGTGATCACTGCGTAGTTGGTGCTGTGAGAAACACTAAAATCTCACGCTCCGAGCCCGCATCAGTTTGAACTGGGGTCGTATTAAACAGGCTGACAATGTCAGTTTGGGAACATTTACAGGAGAGTTGTGTCTACTTTGTGGACAGACACGCCCCTTTTTGCCAGGTCAGGGTGAAAGTTCGGGACAGGCCTGGTTTGGTTCAGTACCGGCCGATCTCCTACATGAGAGAAACCAGGCCTGGGCAGGAAGTCTGGCTCTGATGCTGATTGGCTACGTTTTCATTAGCTGTGTAATCGGATTACTGCCTCCATCATCAAGATGTAACTATTTTTTACTTTAACGACTGACAGTCCAAACGACCGTAGGAGGTTTTGCCAAACTATAAAGTGTCTCTGCCAGCTGTGACTCCTCAGAGCTTCCTCCTCACTTAAATATCGACTCCACTCCTGTGTCACACAAAACTGAAATGTTGCTTTAACAAACACTTTGTTGCTTCTTGCTCTTTGTTCAGCACAGTATCTGATGGTAAACCTCTTGCACACAACTCTGCTCGTAGTTCCTGCTTACTGATACCTTTTCCTTCACACCTGTCACAGTAGAAGAGGTTTGTAAGGCTTTGAATAGCCCCAACACCAGAAACTCGTCCTCACAATCGTTCTCCTTCCTTCTTGCACTTGGCTGCAAATATCATAGCTGAGCCAGTGTCTTATATTTTTAATCTTTCTCTACAACAGAAGAACACCACTATACTCTGTGTTCTCTGGTTAACTGGTCCTCATTGGTCTTACACAGGATGGTCCATTAGTATCATTTTATCTATCAATCTGTTTCTGGGTTACTGCCTCCTATTCATCAGAGTACATGTTAGGCAAACAGTTTAGTCACAGCCTGCAGTCTCAGGACATCATTACATCCACTGTTCCATCAGTTCATGCAGAGCTTGGGAAGAAGGCGTTCTCCTTTTCTGCTCCGTCTTCATGGAAAACATAACCGAAGGATTTAAGTCTCTCCGTTGATTTCACTTGCAGACTTCAAAAGACGTACACATGTTTTTGTGAAACCATCTCTGGGAACTTGTTCTCGTTTTTAATGTGACTGAGTACATTACACAAACTTTTCTCTTATTGTTGTAATTTTAATATGTGTGTCTGGAACAGGTCTCTCTTGTAAATGAGACATTGAGTCTCAATGAGCCGACCTGTATAAATAAAGCTTCAATTACAAAGTCCTTTGTATAAAAGCTCCTTCAGCTGCCAGTGGGACGTGCTGTGGCTCTATCGGTTGCAGAGCCTTTATATTGTTAGTTAGAAACTACAAATATAATGGCTCACTGTATTTCAGAATCAGAGAAACTTTATTAATCCAGGAGGGAAACTGAGTTGTCATAGCAGCAAATATACAAGAAACAACAAGCACTCATATAAAGTGAGTGTAGAAACAGAGTTATGATAAATAAATATTCAGATAAATAATATCAATATATAATATAAATAATCTATAATCCAGTTTTGAGTTCCCTCCCCAGACACCTTAACGCCCACTCACATCCTGGGCCATCTGACCTCAGGAAATCACATGATAGGGTGGGGCCAGGTTTCACAATGAGCTCACCCGAAACCCTGGCTGATTAGGACCCCCACCCGCTTTCACACCTTGGCTCATGTGATTACGTAGAGGATCATCAGGGGGTCCTTTGTCCCTCTTTGGGGGGAAACTCCCACTGGGTTTAAATCTGGGACTCCCCACCAACTGACCCTTAGAACTGAAGAAGCTTCTCAGATGAGAGGTGAAACGTCTTCAAGCAACTCAAAGAAGTCCAGACGCTTTTCTTTGCAAGCTCCTTAGTCTACAATGACCTGGATGACTGAGAACCGTCACAGACAACTCAGTCCCATATTTTAGGTTATTCTGAATAAATCGTTCATGCCCTCTCTTTGGAAAGAAGCTGTTGTGGTTCCTGGTCCTAAATCTAGTCGTCCAAAAGTTCTAAACGACTTCAGGCCTGCTGTCCTCACCTCAGTCTTTGAAAAAATCATCAGAAATGTGATTATGGAAGACACTGAACTTCAGCTTGATTCAATGCAGATTGCACATAAGCCCAATAGAGGAGTGGAGGACGTGCTTTTGATTCTACTTCACCTGATTGTCAAACATGTAGAGAGTAAAGGACTTCAGTTCATCGATTTCTCTGCTTCTTTCAATAACACAGCCCCAGATTTGAATCAAAAGACTTTTAGAACAGTTTGAAATCCGGACAAACCTGATCAAGTGCAGTCATATAAATATCTTGATGACAAATGCTATTATTTTTCTGTAAAGCAAATTGACCTAAAAGTAAAGTAACCTTGATATGTCAGGATGTAGATGTCCCACCCAACAACGTCACCCAGCCCTGAAACATCGGTACTGTTCAAGGCAGCATTGCTGTCCACACGTCCATCAGAGTGTTTCTTTGGACTTCATGGTGTTGCTGCTCCCAGTATTCTCTGAGACAACCTCTGAGGCCGTCACAGAGCAGCTGTATTTGTACTGACATTACATTACACACAGGTGCACTCTATTTAGTCATTAGCACTCATCAGGCAATGTCTATGGGCAACTGACTGCACTCAGACCAAAGGGGGCTGAATAATAATGCACATAACAATTCTCTTCACTCTGCTGACAAGAGATTCAACCCCCACTATGAGCACCTTCTAAAGAGCACCATTGAAAGTATCCTCACCAACTGCATCACTGTGTGGTATGACTCCTGCACTGGGTCCTGCAGGAAAAATATGACAACGGGTAGTGAGAGCAGTGGAGAGGATTGCAGGGTCCTCTCTTGCCTCCCTCCCCAGGAGATCTACTGTGCCTGCCTCATTCGAAAGGTCCTCTTCATTACAGGTGACTCCACTCATCTCTTCAACAGCGTCTTCAGTTTGCTGCCATCAGGAAGGATACTGAAGAGACCTTTTGACCTTTACATTTTCGTTAATATCTTTAAAACAGAAGCAGCAGAAACGAGAATTTTAGCAGCACAAACCAGCACAAGCGTAGCACAGTTGATTGACACCAGTTTTGTTTGATTTAATTAATGTGGCGGGGGCTGGTTGACCTCTGGGGACCTCTAGAAATTTTCTTCAATATCTTTAAAATGATAGCAGCACAAACAAAAATTTTTACAGCACAAACGTAGCATAAACGTTTGATACCACTTTTGTTGGATTTGAAGAAGGTGGGGGGTCGCGGGAAAAACCAGCAAAAGAACTCGAGCAGCCGGGCTATGTAAAAGGTGTAGGGGGGCATGTTTGCGGTCACGTCCAGCGGGTGTGTGGGCTGTTTGAGTCATCTGTTATCAGGCAAACTCCAATGCAGCAGGCTGCTGAACACACACAGGCCTCCTGCATCCTCCTCTTCAGCTCTGCTTGCCCGATATCGTGACCTAAGCAGGGTCGGGCCTGGTCAGTACTTGGATGGGAGACCGCCTGGGAATACCAGGTGCTGTAAGCTTTTGCACTTCCACACACAAACTGCAGAGGGCACTTCTGCTCCTGCTTGTGCTTTGAGGCATGAGAAGTTAACATTTATGGGTGATAAAATCCATTTTCTATATTTTTAACATGAGAATATCAGTTTTCCATCTTGTGTTCCAGAGTAATCGGACAAAAGACAAACGTAGAACAAGGAAAAAAGAGGCCAAGTGTCTCACCTATAAAACAAAATGACTGTTTTCTGAATAGTCTCACACAGATAAACATTTGCAGGGAATACCTTTTCCTTCAAAACAAACGTCACAGACTGTGTTTTTCTTTACTGATTGTATTTGAGTAGAAACTCAGATTAAAATGGCATCAGTGCTCATAAAATGATTTAACTGTAAAAGTAGGTGTAGTGGATCACTTTGCATAGATCTAGATAAAAGTGCTGTAAGCAAAGACTACAGTGGTCATTGAGCAGCTGTTCCTATAATGTGAATCTGGGATAAAGGCACAGATTATTTGTTTGCCTTTGTTTCCTGGTTCTTTCTTTCTTATCCAAATGGAAAAAGAGAGCATAAAAGTACTGTTTACAAGCAGCTTATCTATCTCATTGTGCCCACTATCATAAAATCTTGGTTGACTGAGCACTGAGCCATCTACCACTCGAAATTGAACCTGTGTGGGACAACAACAAAGTCCAGTATACTAAGTTTCAGTAATGTGCAGTTTTTT
This sequence comes from Mchenga conophoros, assembly GCF_057382185.1. Lineage (NCBI taxonomy): Eukaryota > Metazoa > Chordata > Actinopteri > Cichliformes > Cichlidae > Mchenga > Mchenga conophoros. The sequence goes on along the minus strand of NC_140528.1, from coordinate 20,627,206 downwards.
CTGTGGAAGATGTAAATCTAAATAGATGTCCTATTGTATGCATAATATACCACTGAACTTTATAAAACAACTTCTAAAAGCAAATTTCGATTTATTTTAGATTTTCTCAAATCCAAACAGTGCTAAAAGCATGCACACAGTCAAATATTTTTCATACGAGGTGCTGAAGGTTCTGCAATGTTCTGTCAGTGCGCCCCAGGGCAGCTGTGGCTACAATGTAGCTGCCATCACCAGTGTGTGAATGTGTGAATGATGTATCTGTGGCTTTTTGTCACACTTGGAAACCACGGTGTTGTGCAGCTATTTGCCTTGTTGCAGGGTTTTTAAAAAACTGCAGTTTTGATTTTAGTGAAAGACACCGTCTCATGACTCATTGAGTGCCGCGACTGACGAGCCAATCCGTGGCCTGCAGTCTGACGATGTCACATTTCCTGACTGCTTGGAACCCCGACTAAGTCGTCCTGTAGCCCACATCATAATGTTTCCATCTCTCTGCTTGACTGCGGGGATGCTATTTTTTGCATCACACTCCTATTTCAAAAGGTCAGTTAAAGCCACATAATTGGAATTTGGTTTCATCTCCCCACAGCACTTTCTCCAAAGTCTTCCCTGAATCATTTAGATGTTCACTGGCACTTGAGATGGGCCTATACATGTTTCTCCTTGAACAGGTAGCTACCCTATGTTAGCCTAGCTTTCTATCACTGATGCTCTGTGTGTATTGTTATGGTTCAAAATATGGGGATGGAGACAAGAGACAAGAGAAAAAAACCACAATAACAACACTGGTCCGGCCGGGTTGAGTCAAACGATGATGATCACACGCGTGGGAGATGGACACCGTATGCAGACAGCCTCAGATCTCAAAATGGTGGAGCATTGCTCAAACTCTTATAGCCTCTGGTGCCTCCACCTTATCATAAAAGCCTAAACATTCACATGCTTTTCTCTCACACGGCGCCTAAGCTACGACCTTGGCTCCCCGTTTATCTGCTCGTGCTGAGATGGGGCAGAAAACTCCAGCATGTTCTGTTCTCTTCTAATCAGACAAATAAGGCGATGACTTTCTGCAGCAGTATTATGCATCATAAAACAATATCATTCATCCACAATAAATCAGCAGTCTAATGTAATGCAAATCAGTTTAACTAATGCAATAGTTGTCAGCTTCTTCTAATTCAGGAGAATAATGCAAACTTAAACTACATAATAATTCACAATCTTTAGTTAGGGGTATAACATGGCATAAAATAATATTATAATCTAACAGTATGCTGCTGCCTCTCTCTCATGTTACTTAAAAAATTAACCCCACAGCTTCAATAACCGTATCTAAAAATCTCTCAGTGAAAGTTACGGTTGTAGGTTTGGAAACATTTTGGGGTAGCCAGTGTTAAATAGAGACAGGGCCACATTCTTTATCTAGTCATTGTAATGAAAGAAGCACATTAAAAACTATATGAGAGTTTGCTTTTAACAAGCATGTAATGACTCTACTTAGTTTAGGTAGTCTTAGGGAGTCAAACTGAAAGTAGCATTTTGTGGATGTTTTCCCTGCTGCCCGATCCCATCAGTCTCTTAAAGCATCATTTTTATGCGCCCTGGTGTGACAGTGGTTTCATGGCGCTACAGGTTACCTGAGCACATCAGGTATATTACGGTTGAAAACCAGTGCCCGGCCTTCCAGTGGGTGTTCGACCCCTCGTGCACAGCTCAGGAGTCTAAACGACCCAGCAGTTATGGACATGTGTGTTTTTGGTGTGCTGTCCCTCGTTCTCCCTGCTTGCAGGTATATCTGTGTGTGTGTGTGGATGCCGGAGTTTCTGAGAGCACCTGTTTACAGGCACCTTCAGGCCTGGTGGGTGTGGCCCTGCCAGGTGGTTGGCCACACTTGAAGACCATCACACAGCTGATCAAGCCTTGTCAGAGGAGCTACTTGAGAATGCGGTGGCGCTCTCTCTGACGCTGGATCATTGCGTGACTTCACGTTAGTCTCTCGGCCAGTCAGTACGGATAGTCTGCCGCATTGTATGTGTCTTACGGCTGCCTGTTTGTTATCTCCCCAGGAGAAGCGTGGAGATGAGAGGGCAGCGAGCACGGGGTGCTCAGACACTGAGGAGCGGAGACAAGGAACACTAGCACTGGGAAGAGGACGTTTCACGGGAGTCGGGAACGCACTGCGGATTTATTGTTATTTTCCATTCACTGTAAATAAACGCACTGCTTGCATTCAGAGCTCCGTGCCTGGCTCCTCCTTCCTCACATCCCCACGGTTGACGCTGGCCAACCGTGACAAATAGCTTTTCTTAGATTCATTATTAGTTCAACATTGACAAATAGTAGTTGACTAATATCAGGAGCCAAAAAGAAAACAAAAAACAAACTAAATAAATATTTCAGACGCTGAAAATAAATTATTACGGTTGTTTAAATTTGCTGTCAGCAAGTTAGGTCTAATGCATGTAGTCAATCTAATGAATCAATATTACATGTAAAAAGTACAGAACTGAAAATGAAACTAAAATATAACGGTAAATGAACTGGTTCTTGTATAAAACCTTTCTACTCTCTACAACTTGCCTCATTCATGCACTCACTTTTTTCTATGCTTTTTCTCTGTAAGTGCTTTCTATCTAACATTAATACGCATTCATCCTCCCGATGGATGCATCGGAGAGCAACTTGGGGTTAGCGTCTTGCCCAAGGATATTTGGCATGCAGGCTGGAGCAGGCGGGGATTGAACCAGCAACTTTCTGATTAGTAGGTTTCCTGCTCTACCTGAGCTACAGACACCCCAATTTGTGGTGCTCTGGAAACAACACGTTCTCATCCCAACAGGTAACGATGCTATGTGACAAATCATCGGTATGTGTAAATGTGTTTTTTGTTCTAATCATGAATCGCTTTGTAAAACAAGACCTGATAGGGTTAAGGTTAAAGTTATGGTTAGAGTTAATGTTAGGGATAGGGCTGGAATGGACGGCTGGAGCCTCTCCTCCAAGTGTGTGTTACTGCCGCCATCAGCATTCTGTTGTATTCTGTTGTCTGCTTTTCTCTGTAAGCGCTTCGAGCCTGTACTTTTTTGCTTTAGCTGAGTAATGAAGTTGAATCAGTACTTTAACTTTCACTGGAACAATAGTATTTTTACTTCTACTTAAGTGGAGAATGTCTGATCTTTTGCCAACTCTGGCTGTCTCTCAGTCTTGGAATACCCACTTGTTGTCCAGAGGTGTCCTGGGAATATGGGAACTAGACAGACTGGGGAAACAATGGGAGGAGACACAAAGATGGAATCACTTTTACCATCTTTTATGTATTTGCTGGTCGTCTTATTTCTTCTATTTTGCAAGCACAGTGTTGCAATCATTGTCTTTGTGGTACAATGACACAGGTAGAATGCAGGTGTTTTCATGTAACACGATGCCAGAAAGATGAGTAATGTGTTTTGAAGAGAAGATAAAACATCATGTTTGAACAAAGATAAGCAGCAGACACGTCTGTGTGTGAGTTATTCAGGTTCAGTAAGAAGGTAATATGTCTGCAGAATTTGTAATTCTTATGAAGATATTGCTTGTACAATAAATAAAATCCCTTTAACTTCTTCTGGAGAGTGTCTTTATATATTTAGTCATTTTGGGGCGATCCTTTATTTAGTAGTAACTCTAGTCGGGGATATATATCAGAGTTTACTTTCAGATATGAGCATTGTGTTTCCTGTGGATGAATGAATGAATTATTTATTTATGTAATTTTTGAAAGACTGGCTCATGTAAAATCTCTGAAAGTATGACAAAGCTCTCCTGTTACACTTTATGGACACCTGAGCGTCACCATGAGGGCCTGTCTTTATTCACTTTATTCACTGAAATCCACTTTTATAATGAATTCACAGTAATCACTGACACCTTCAGAGCATTACATTCATTAAAGACGTCTTCTACACCTACTCTTCCAGACGACCGACACATGCTTCAACCACTGCAGGTTAACCAGCCACTCATCAGTAAAGCAAAAACTAAATGTAAATGTCCTCATGTGGAAAAGACTGAAACACAACTCCCATATATCACTAATGTAACAGATCCATTTAGGGAGAGTGAGAACACTAGGCTGGATGTGTTTTAATGCAGGAACATTCATCATGTCTTCAGTTCAACAAATCATTTACATTGAATATGTGAGCTGGATGGTTACACGACACAATGTGATTGTCAACAATAACTGCAATGAACGCTGGTTTGAGGGCGGAGTCAAGGAGGCCATTTACGTGAAAAGGGAAAGACCCTCTCTGAATCAAGGAGGGGGCCTAAGGGTACATCTGTCACCATCTTACAATGCTGTGATTGCAGCCGTTCTCCAACTCTCTGTGAATGGTACTCAGGACCATTGATCAGTGGTTGTTGATCAATGGTCATGAGAATTTGCATAATCATGATTAAGGAACTGACCTCCCAGCCCATTGTTCCTTCAGTCGGCTGGTTTCTCTGACTGAAAACGCTACGTCCAGAAGAACAGAATCAACTTTTGGAGATTTACTTCCCTGATGATTGAGCACGCATCAAGACCTTTTAATCAGGCCAACAAATATCTTGTACTCAATTTTAGCAGCAGCCATTGTGACACTGATGATAAAACTTGTGTAAAAGTGCGAAGCTGTAAAAAAGTAATTATAAAAAAGCGTTTTTGTAGCTGAATGTTACTGGATAGCTGTTTCATCTGTAACACATCAAAATAACCTGCTAAGGTTTAATAGGCTATAAGGAACACACTCACTTCCTGAGCCCTGGGCAATAAGAGACGTTTTGTGTTTTATAATTTATTGATATGTTTGATCCTTTCTGACCTGCGTTAATGAAGCAGTCATTAGAGCACCATGTCCGCTAGAATACTTCTGTAGTTTGATGCTTGAGTCGTTGCAGACTTGTTGAAACTCCCTCACCCGTCAAAGCAGCGTCTTTGTTATTCGAGTCCAGCAGATGGCAGTGTTTCACTGTCTGACGGCTGTCTGAAGCTTCAGCTGGATTATCCGTTTTCATGTTTGATTAGAGGTTTGTGTGTGTGTGTGTGTGTGTGTGTGGGTTTTTAGCCACGAGTTGTCCACGATAAAGCATATTGAATGGCCTGTCTAATATTGTTAGAATTCTCCTTTGGGTTAGTTTCATTACTCAATCGGGACATTTATTTGGAAAAAGAAAAAAAGAGGGAAAAAAAGAAAAAAAAAGAAAAGAATTAAAAATAAATAAATCCTCATAGTTTACATTTACAAATATCAATACTGAATGTTACGTCCCTCTGCAGCTTCTAATCGTCTCAGTGTTTTCAGCTGGTGCTAATTGGCCACACCTAGTCAGGTGTGGATAAAAGCATACCTGAGGCAAGCTTCCCGGCAGTGCACTAGTCTTTGCCTTGGTGGCACCAGCCATTTTAGCCAACCTGGTTTTCCATTTTAGGATGAAACCTCTTCTCACCCACACTCTGCTATTCATCTCTGTTTTTATGTTGCGGCTTTTGAGCCGGGTCGTAACACTGAAGATTACAAAGATCAACATTAAGACCAGTCTGTGCATTCAAAGCAGTGACAGAAAAGAGTGTGGGGCATTAACCCCCACTCACTTCACAGTTCACGTTCACAGCGAGCTTCGTCGAAATTTACAATGAGACCCTGAGGGACCTTGTGTTCACCGGCAAGTCCAGCAAGAGACCTGAGCATGAGATCCGCAAGACAGCCAGCAACGAATTGACAATCACTAATCTCACCTATGAGCGGGTCTCCAATGAGGATCAGGTACAGCAGACAGACATCTGTAGCTCAGAACAAATTAATTTCAAATCTGCTGACAAATTGTTACCAAACTTTGAAAATACATCAAACTTTATCGATGCTCTATGTTTTAAAACGTTCCCTCGTCCTCTCAGGTTCTCCGTCTGATTGCTTTGGCCAATCAGAATCGCTCCACTGCCCAGACAGCCCAGAATGACCGCTCGTCTCGCTCCCACTCAGTCTTCCAGCTGGATATTGAGGGAGGTAATGCCGGCAGGGATGTCAAGTGCAAATGTATCACACTGGAAGTACCAGCATCAGGAATGTGGCTTCTTCTTTTTGGATCTATAATATTTAGTCTGGTTAGTTATTGTTACTGTAACCAGTGCAAAATCTGCTCTGATGACTCAACGTTAATGTTTGAGCCCCTGAGCGCTAAAAGAAGTGTTTTGTAAAGTATTAAAACTACCTTTAATGGAAGGAAAAACGGATCACTGCTTCCTATAAGAGTTGGTTTTCTCTGTGTGTGTAGCCACTCTGTGCCTGGTGGACTTGGCTGGCAGTGAGCGAATGGTGAAGAGCCAGTCTCAGGGTGACCGTTTCAAAGAGATGACCGCCATCAACAGCTCACTGTCCAACCTGGGCGTCGTTATCGCCGCTCTGGCCAAAAAGGTCTGCAGCTGCAGTTTCTGTAGTCTTAGATGTCACACCTGCTTTCTTTACATTTACAGTATTAATGATTTTTTTGGCCTTTGTGTTCCAGGAGACTTACGTAGCTTACAGGAACTCGAAGCTCACGTACCTCCTTCAGGGATGTTTGGGGGGGAAACGGCAAAACGTGAGTTTGTTGACATCACAAATCTTTATAATGACGACACATAAAACTGAAGGAATTTATCCCCAAAAAATATTTAACAGCGTTTGATCTCATCACTTCAGATTGTGACTGTTTATTCTTTGGCACTAATTTTGGATGTCTTTATTTGCAGCTTGATGTTTGTTAACATTGCTCCGGAGCCCGACAGCTTTGGGGAAACTCTGAACTCATTGAGGTTTGCCAGCAAGGTCAGTGCAGTCTTGTTTCCAGTGTTCATTGGACAGAGTACATTAATGATGTCCTTACATCAGCTGTTTATGGTAAACCAAAGCCATACTCCATATCCATTTTAATACCTTGGTGTGTAATTCATACTCACATTTTGTCTGAAGAGTAGGGATGTTCCTGGCGTCTTATTTACTAGTCGACTAATCGAGGGGGAAATAATTAGACTAACCAACTAATGTAAAACTAAGGAACATTCAGATATTGAGTTGATTTTCAGAACTGATTAATAGAAACTGTCAAACTAGACGCAGAGGTATCTTAAACCATTTATCACATTCTGTTAAATACAAATGAAAATGCATTACTACAAAAGATGTTCTATTAAAATATGACAATCATTTGAGAATCTAAAAGTACGTCTAAGTGTGGCGAGAATGATTCAGGTAATACATTATACAGCCGTTTTCTAGTCAGGTTGTGGGGGCAGCAGGAAGGACTACTCCTGACCACAGCTGATAGATGTAAACTGGCTAGCATGACCAAGGATGCTGGGGCCTCCTACTGGTAGGACGTGCCCAGCTGGAACAGCCTCCTGGCCAAGGTGGCTGTCACCTTTTGATGTGAAGGAGTAGTGACTCTACTCTGAGCCCCTCCCCCATTGACTTAACTGCTCTCCTAAAGGAGAGGTTTTCCACCTCTCAGGAAACTAATTTCCTCTGCGTGTATCTGCGATCTCAGTGTTAACAAGAAGATCAGGGTAGATTAATAGATTTATGGTGTTTCTCAACAACAGTGCACCATCTGGTGGTAGATCGCTGCCTAACATTTAGAACACAATGTACCAGCAATGGGCATCAATTAAAATGTTAACAATTAGATTGAACGACTAGTAAGTCTGATACAGACTAGTGACAATTAGTCGACTAGTCACATAAATCCCTGATAGAGCCCACAGAAGTGGCCTGCACCATGTGCGTGGCTTGCTTTGCAGTTTAACCCTCAGTAGGACCTACAGCCATTTTTCATCCCCAGCGTTTTTTAATATTAGGCCATTTTCACTGTGTTGAATAGAATATAGCCAAACCTTCCGACCATTTTTTTTTTCTTTTTCTTTAGAATTGCAGTCTCCGTTTATTAGATTAGCTTAAAGTGGCTAAGCTACAAACCGCCATCCACATGAGGTCCTAGAGCCATAAATCGCCCCATTGAAACCCATTATAAACGCTATTTTTCACTGCAGAATTATTACCATTAACGTATGGGTGATGGCTTCTGTTTCGGTTCCGTGTTGGACAAGGGGCCTTAGAATTGTAATTTTTTTTATTTGGCCACCGGGTGGCGCCCTTGTTCCACATGTGACGCCTGCTGGAACATAGACCTTTTCCAGCGGGCTGCTCGAGATATACACCCGGGAAAGGCAGACTCATTCCCCGAGTGCAGCAGCAGCTTGGCCCGCTGCTCGTTCGGGACCATTTTCTGCCCTTAGGGCTGTTAGAGGGTGCATTTTGACCTTTATATTTAAAAATAAATAAAATAAAGGTCTCTCTGCCTAAAAGAAAAAAAATTTGTGTCTGTCTCATTCTAAGTTTAGATAAAAGCCTTCCCTCTTTGAAGTACACCCTGCAATGCAAACAAATCTAACATGAAAACAAGAATAAAAAACAAATTAGACTTTATTTTGTCGCCAACCTCAGCTTGTTTATGCAGGTGCAGGCAGGAGAGGTTATAAGAATAAGCCGTAGCGCGGGAGTAGGCATTTTCACGATGGCACGGTACCGAGGAAGTAGTGGACATCCTGATGCGCTCTGACAGCGAGGATCTCTCCTCTTCATCTGCCGAGAGTGACTCTGATTCCGGGGGTGACACGGATGATTCGTCTCTCGACACTGATCACCAGGAGTCGTCCTCTGATTTTTCTTCTGAAGATGAGAACGAGGGGAGGACGCCGGAGGAAGCAGCGGCGTGGACCTCCAAAGATGGGAAGAAATGGTCCGCAACAAACGCCGAGACGCTGCGCTACGTCGCAGCACCCACGGGGCTTATTCCGGGACCGACCCACTACGCCGTAGCCCGAATTACGGACCCACTCTCCAGCTTCAGGTTGTACATAACTGATGGGATTATACAGCATATAGTTGCAATGACAAACCTTCAGGGCAGACGCTACATCTCATTCTGGAGAGATTTAGATAGCAACGAAATGCTCGCTTATGTGGGGCTGCTAATTTTGTCCGGTGTATACCGGTCAAAGCACGAGGCCATCGCCAGCCTTTGGAGTGAGAAAACGGGAAGGAAGATTTTCCGTGCCTCAGTGGCTGAGAAAAGATTTTGTCACATAACCAGAGCGCTCCGATTTGATGACAAACTCACCCGACCTGCACGACGTGCGGACAAATTGGCTCCCATTCGGCAGATATGGGACATGTGGGCACACCGCCTGGGGATGTTGTTTAGTCCAGACCGGGACCTTACGGTGGATGAGCAGCTGGTACCGTTCAAGGGAAGGTGCAGTTTCCGCCAGTATATCCCCAAAAAGCCTGCGAAATGCGGCATAAAGGTCTGGGCAGCATGCGATGTCAAGACATCATACGCCTGGCGGCTGCAGGTTTACACCGGGAGAGCAGCGGGCGAACCGGCCGAGGTAAACCAGGGGATGAGGGTCGTCCAGCAGATGACTGACGGGCTCCATGGGCATGTCGTCACAGTTGACAATTTTTTTCACCTCATCTGAACTGGCAGAGGAACTCCTCAAAAATAAAATGGCTCTGGTCGGCACAATCCGCCAGAACAAAAAAGGAATCCCACCCGTTTTGCGCCAGATGAGAGGGAGAGCCGTCTACTCCTCGATCTTTGCCTTTTCAGCGAAACAGACCCTAGTGTCATACATTCCCCGACGGGGCAGGAATGTGCTTTTATTGAGCACGAAACATCGCAGGCCGGAGGTCAGCGATGACGAGAGAAAAAAGCCAGCGATCATCACAGACTACAATCGATGCAAAGGAGGTGTCGACAACCTTGATAAGGTGGGTGTCATTACGCATCAGTTACGCACACCTTTATTCATTTTTCTTCATATATTCTTGTGTAAAATATACAGAGGTTTTATGTTGTTGTTTTTTTTTTGTTAGGTTTATTTTTTGTTAGGTTGTCGGCACCTACTCCTGCAGGAGACGGACCAATCGATGGCCAATGGCCCTTTTTCATCACATCATAGACGTCTCCCTCTACAACGCCTTCATGCTGTGGACCTCCGTGGATCAGGCCTGGCATCAGCAGAAGCCACACAGGAGGAGGATGTTCATTGAAGAGGTGGGAGAAGGCCTGATCACGCCCCATTTGTCACAAAGACAGCGTCTTCCCCGCTCATCAGCCGCTGCTGAGTTAGTAAGAGATGCGCAGGATGGTGCTGCTGCAGGCCCCTCTGGAGTGACAAATCCCAAGGGCAGGAAGCTCTGTGAGCTCTGTGTTGGGAAAAGGAGGCGAGTGGGAAACACATGCAGCAAATGTGGAAAATTCAGCTGCCGAGCCCACAGCAAATTTGTCTGCAGCCACTGCTCTACCTGAGCAAGACATTTACCCCCCAGCCACACACACGCCCCCCACCCTCTCACTGCTTTCTCACTTTCTCACACTCTCTTTCTCTCTCATACATTTCCCCATTCCCAACAACAATATACATAATTACATTTACCATATACATGTTCTTGTTCATTGTTGAAAAATAAATGTTTATTTGGTTCAAACTGATCTTGTATTTTTATTTACATAATGCTTTTTATTTGATTTTAGATGGCAACAAGGTAATATGCATTTATTGGGGCAAGAGTGAAAAACGTTCTCCTGCAAAAAAAACTAACGGCCGATCAAAATGAAGGTCAGTAGTAATTTTTAGACCATCCAAAGGCCTAATTAAAAGTACAATAAAATATAACTTTCAAATGTATTTTATGGAAAATATTTAATTTTTTCATTTTTTTTGCCAAAAAAGGCAGTGTGCTCATGTGACAAAACCGGGATATAAAAGGTTAAAATCGCGAAATATAATTAAAACTTTATATGAATATTTCAAGGAGAAGTAGGTCTAAAATATTGGCTAATTTAAAGTGGAAAAATATTAATGTATAATCTTTTTATAGCACTTTTTATGGCGTGGTCGATTTTTGGCTCTAGGTCTTCATAAGGGGTACTTTTTTTTTTTTTTTTTTTTTTTTTTTTTTAGGACTTACCAAGGGTTAACCACCAAAACACTCGTCTGCAGTGGAATTTCTTTGAGCTAATCGATTCATTTCATCTTCTAATTAATGTGGAAAATGGTGGCAAAGGTGGATGAAATGAGTGATTCCTAGAGTTACATTTTATTGCCTTTTTTCTTTCCTTTTCTTAAAGTTATGAAGGCATCTTGGATGCCATTTCAGTGAGTGGGGGTTAATGCCCCACACTCTTTTCTGTCACTGCTTTGAATGCACAGACTGGTCTTAATGTTGATCTTTGTAATCTTCAGTGTTACGACCCAGCTCAAAAGCCGCAACATAAAAACAGAGATGAATAGCAGAGTGTGGGTGAGAAGAGGTTTCATCCTAAAATGGAAAACCAGGTCGGCTCAAATGTTCTGTGAGTCATAGGAGTCTACTAACATTTCCATGATAGAACAAGGCTGCAACCTTTGTACACTATATAAGGCAAAGAACTAATTAGCCTCATTTTGTTTTCATTCTGAGGCTTGTTTTTTTTAGCACATACAAACAACTCTTCTTATGAGAATATTAGGACGCGTCTTGTATATATGATCGGCTCGCACATGGCCTGAAGATTGGTTTACCTTCTGCCATGTTGAGGCCAAAAACCCTGAGGACAGAAAAAAACAAAAAAAAAAACAAAAGGTAGGTTGTCTCTGTGTGAGAGACATTGGCATTATACCCGATATTTTTAAAAAATGCAATGTGTGGATTTCTTTTACAGACAACATCTGCCATGTTGTGGACCGCTCAGAGTCTCCCCCTCCAGCACTGCTAATCCAGATGTTGGATCTGTGTTTCCACAAGCCCCGCGAATTCTAGAGACTTATTCATCATGAAGAAAACAAGACAGTCGATCGATCGATTATTTGCGCAAGGGAGGCCACCATGAAAATGACCTCTAGATCCTCCTCCTCCTGCTGCCTTTATTGAGAGACCGTTCACACAAAACACGTCAGAACAAAGCCACGCCCAGACAAGGCATTGTGTGTGTGTGTGTGTGTGTGTGTGTGTGTGTGTGTGTGTGTGTGTGTGTGTGTGTGTGTGTGTGTGTGTGTGTGTGTGTCAGTCAGACCTCCTGCTGACCCCCAAAGGGTCATAAACGCAGGAAGGTTACATCAAAAGAAGCACAAGGATGTGTCTGTGATAAAAGACTACAGCCCCCCACCTTGATCCTCGAGAATCTGGGGGGAAGGACAGTGGAATTTCTTTCATCAGAGTTAAAACAATGTACAAATGGTGAACATAAAAATGACAAACATTTAACAATTCACTCTAACACCAGACCCCACCGACTCCGCCCCCCTCTCCAGGATGCTCACAGGACTCTGCAGGATCACACCCGTCTGAGGAAACGGAACTCAACATTAAACTCGCAACCTTCCACCTGCTGTCGACGGCACTGAATGAGTATGTGCAGGAGATATGTTATGGATGCCAATCCGGTCACCCCAGCCAGTTACAACACAGTTGCCTGTTTGAGCTGCCTGTGTTTTTCTTCGAGACCTGCTATGATGAGGTGATGGAAAAGCTCCGGACGCCCCGATTCATCCCGGCCATCCGTCTGTTTGTTTGCTCATACAGTGTCAGTGAGGCTAAAGCACAAATCATCAGCACTGCAGAGCGTCTTCTGTGTGAACTGAGATCAGTGCCGCACATTGTTTGCACCACTGATGAGAATGTCGGATACCTGCTAAATACCAATCATCACACCCGCGGAGTTAAATCAGCGCTGCTCCACATGATTGGAAACTACTGGTCTGGGAGACACAAGATTTAATGCACATCTGTTATAAAAACCTTACTGTGCACTACACAGAAAATGAAATAAAAACGTATGCTAACACTTTTTTCTGGTCATTTGTATTTGTGTTTGGTCAGAGTGATTATGGAAAACACGCTGAGAAAAATATATCACAACCCTGCACACCCAGGGGGTTTAGGAAGTGTAAAGAAGCTCCGTATCGCTGTCAGTGAGGCAACAGGCTTAAAGCCGTCATTACCTGACGTGGAGTGTTTTTAAAAGGAGATGACACATATACTCTTCATAAACCTGCAAGGATAGAGGACACAGAAATGCAAGGATACAGAAATGCAAGGATACAGAAATAGAGTTTTGGTTAACGGGATTGACAAACAGTTTCAAGCTGATTTGGTTGACATGCGTGAATATTCTGCGGATGATGATAATGTTAGGTACTTATTGACATGCATAGATGTGTTTTCTAAGTATGCATGGGTTAGGTGCCTTGAAACCAAGACAGGACAGGCTGTTGCTGAGGCTTTTGGTGATATTCTGAGAGAGGGCCGTGTGCCTGAAAAACTCCAAACAGATTTAGGGAAGGAATTTTATAATAAACATTTAAAAAACTAATGGAGCAGCATAACATCACACATTTTTCAACCTTTAGTGAAATGAAATCATGTGCGGTAGAGCGTTTTAACCGCACCTTAAAGGGGAAAATGTGGAAATACTTAACATCAGTTAACTCGCCAAGATATGTTAATGTGATCCAAGATCTTGTACAGTCCTATAACCTGTCTTATCACAGCTCTATCAAAATGACCCCACCGAGGTGTGCAAAGATAATGAGAAAGCAGTCTTTAACACCCTGTACAAAATGAAACCCCAAAAACCGGTGACTTTTAAATTTAATGTGGGCGATACAGAGAGAATATCTAAACTACGAGGCATATTCTGAAAGGGTTACCATCAGACCTACACAGACGAGTACTTTACCATAAAGGAGCGTTTAGGAAGAGACCCTCCCGTATACAAACTGGAGGATCTCACAGGAGCTGCAGTGAAAGGTGTAATTTATGAATACACAGCAGGTGACTATTGACAAAAACAAAAGGTTTAAAATAGAGAAAATACTTGGCAGAAAAAAAGAGGCACTTGGCACTTGAGTTTCCGAGCATTTTTATCCTGAGGTTATAACACCTATTGTTTTAAATGAACCGTATGAGGTCGGTGTTATAGAATTTCAATACCCAAGACTATGGTTGTCTTTTCCACAATCAGATTCGCGAGTGGAAATTTATGATCCAGTCACAAATGGAGCATTGTCCATAACCGTGATTGAGCTGTCTGTGGGGCATTATGCATCTGTGGCGCAGATAATAAAACATTAAAACATAACACCGACATTAAAACACAATACAGTGAAGTTAGTAACTATGTTAGTGTTATGGGCCCTAGGGGCACAGTTCTCACATTTAGAGGGAGACTGGCAGGAATCTTAGGATTCAAATCAGAAGACCCGTTTGTACTTCATTATAAAAACACATACGCATCACATCCTGCAGACGTATACGGCGGAAAATAGAACATTTTTATTTATGCAGATATCGTTGATTACCAGCTTGTGGGTGACGCCCATGCGCAGCTATTAAGAGCAATAAATATAACAGACGATGACCGTCGGGGAGCCATTCTTCAGTTTGACAGCCCACACTACACACCGGTCTCGAAATCCTTAATCGATGACATAGAAATTGATTTGAAAGACGACCAAAATCAACACATACCGTTTTTATACGGGAAGGTGTTTGTCAAGCTCCACTTCCGACCCATAAGACACCATTTTTAAAAAAATAAGGATGTCTGTCTACAACACAGATGAAGCAAAATCTGTAAGATATTATTTAAATCAGGCTGGTGGCGAATTGAATGGTTATATTGGGACCAGCACGCAATGTGGCGCAGGTCTGGGAGGTTTGTTCAGCAGCCTGTTTAGAATTGCTGTACCGTTGTTTAAAAAAGGAGTCAGCATAGTCAAACCCCACCTAAAAACAGCAGCATCAGGCATAGTGTCTGATGTGATATCCAACATAACCAAGCCAACATCTACTAAGCAGGATGGCAACAGCTTGTATGTGTATACACCCAAACCTTCTAAGACCCCTCCCACTGCACGCATGGGTGATACGCCGCCGCCTAAAAAGCGTAAAACGACAAAACCTGCCAGGAAAGCCACCAAACGGAGACAACCACGCGGAGTGAAAAGACCCAGAACCAGTCGTTCAAAAACTACAGCATGTGACATCTTCTAAATGGCTCTGTTACACAACCAATCAGAGAATGTCTAAAAACAGAGCTCGATCTTTTTACTGTCCCATACACACAAACGTCCATAGAGAAAACGATCTTTATTGAAATTCCACCAGTTTCTGCAATCACAGACGGAGGTCCAATCGAGTTTAAATCTCATCGTCCGGAGAGGATTACCTGGATCTAAACGATTCCTATATCTACACACGAGTAAGAATCACAGATGCTGACGGCACAAACTTAGGCAGGGATGATTATGTAACGGAGCGGAAAGGCTGATTTTATTTCCACAGTGTTTTGTGTTTTTTTTTTTTTTTTTTAAAGGAAGGAAACCTTCCTCAAAACAGGCAGAGCAGTGGAGCCGCCAAGGGAAAGCACACAATTTAAACTGTAAGATTAAAAATATAATTTATTATATTTAAATAGTTAAAAATGTAAAATGAATTAAAACAACCTTGGCCAAGGGGTAACACAGTAAAAATCAATAAAGCATAACATTAAAAGTCCTGTGGCCTGCGCCACGACCTAAAAGTCCCAGGGAGCTAAGAAATCCAGCAGGTGGTATAACCAAAGGAACCAGCGGAGTCCTCGCCTCCCTCTCGCACTCACGCCCCGATATGCCCGGGTGGGCAGAGCTCTCAACTCCGCCCGCCGCTTCTTTAAAACTGGAAATCGGCACAGCCGTCTCGTGGCTTCCGCTGGTGCTCTCTGCGCTGGTACTGTTGCTCTCTGCGCGCTGGTGCCTCTGCGCGCTGGTGCCTGCATTAGCCAACTCTAGCCGCCTTAGAAGAAGGGAAAACCCGGCGGCGTCTCGCCGCCCTATCGATGTTTCTGTTCCGGTTGCCACCGCTTTCCTGTGGCACACCAACCGGCACCAGCCCGTCTGGGCTTGTGGCACCGCCACCGCCTGATACCGTTCACTCTCTCAGTCCTCACTCCACCATCAATCTCCTCTCTCTCGTCTCCCATCACTCTTATTGGCCCCCGGGACCTCACAGGTGTGTCGGGTTCATAATCAAGGAGGGGCGGAGACTTTCCAGGACAAGTCACCGATGAATACCATAAAACATGCAATAAAACCAAGAATAGAACACTATACAATATTAAAATATTAAAGAAAGTAAAAACAAAACCAAACATGCACAATAAAAATATCTTAGGTAACTTGTCCCTCTCCACCCCGTGACACAAACGTGGGACTTGTTAATTATCCAGGTTGCACCTTATTTAGTCAGGTAGATGTAAATTTGGGGGATCGCTTGATCAGCCAATCATCCAACACGTATCCATACAGAGGCATAATAGAATGTCTTATCAATTATAATAAGCAGACTTTAGACACACAGTTCAGCAGCGCTTTATTCTGTACAGACACAGCCTCGCACATGAATGATACATGTATAGAAGGGGAGAGCCAGGGTCTGGTGACCAGAGGTACTTATACAGCGAATAGCAGTATTGTTGAATTGATTGCTCCAGTACACGCAGACCTGTTTTTTCAAGAAAAATTATTACTTAATGGAATCGATCTGTCGCTGAAATTTGTGCGCTCTAAAGACGAATTTGCTCTCATGACTGGAGCTAACACCGCGTATAAAGTTAAAATCGTCTCTGCCAGCTTATTTGTGAAAAGAATCAGTGTCTCACCAAGTGTCAGGCTGGCACACGGCAAGGCTCTGCATCATGCAAATGCAAAATATGCTGTAGACAGAGTTTCTTTAAAGACCTTCTCCACACCTGCTGGGGCAAGAATATCAACTAATTTATTTATGGGCAGGTTGCCTAAATTTGTCATCATCGCCTTCGTGGATAACGAAGCTTATCCTGGTTCTTTTACACGTAATCCATTTAATTTTAAAACTGTGATATAGAACTCATGTGTTTATACGCTGATGGACAGTCGTATCTGGCCAAACAATTCCTGTTTCAATCTGGAAGCTGATGAAGGACATTCAGGGAACGTATCATTAGTTCAAACAGGGAACGTGAGGCTGGAAACCCGTTTCAGAAATCCGCTACCCCGAACAATGAACCTGGTGTGTTACTCTGTATTTGATTCAGTCATCCAAATATCTAATATGAGACAAGTGCTGCTGGACGACTACTAAACATTCAAAATGAATACAATAGAACTAACCAGCATTGTTAAAAGGATTAGTAACAGGGCTCATCTTCTAGGCGTCTTAGCATGTGACCAGCTGCCAACAAAGCCCATCAGATATCCATGCATGGGCATTGTGAATACAGATCCATCAGACTTACCTGGGAAGCACTGGTTGGCATTCAATATCACAAAAGACAAGCAAGGGCACTTTTTTGACAGCTTCGGTAACTCACCTGATAAGTTTTCACCCGAGATAAAAGTTTTTCTTTTAAAAACACCGCTCGGATATTGTATTCTGGGAGACAGGTTCAGAAGGACTTTTCGGTAACCTGCGGACAACACTGTGTGCTTTTTCTATATCATGTCCAAAAAGGAGCGTCTTATTCAAGACTAATTAATATGTACAGTGATAACCTTGTTTGTAACGATGCAATGGTTTGTCATTTTGTTAACAAAATAAGACCTGTTTCTGCATGTTTTGAAAATAACTTTGATTGTGTGCAGCGCGGATACTGATTCAAGTAACAAATAATAAAAGATAACAGAAGAGAATATCGTTTCATCTGGTATTTATTTTCACCTAATTGCTAAAAACATTATTTAGTAATAATAAAATCTTTAAACATCAGCATAGAGTTCAAAAAGTAGTAAAAAGGGGAAAACTGTCATCTGTTTAACTAAACAATATAGACATAAATAAGAAAAAACACATAAGTAGTAGTGTATAAAAAGGGAAACAAATGCGAGGGTAAATGATCTTTTTTTCAAGAATAAGAAAAACAAACATAATTTTAAAATTCATTAAAAATCGATCCACCCGCTTCTACTCTGCCTTGATTTTTTATGTGTGGTAAATAAGCTTTGATCGCTCAGTGACCGCTTCTTGTGCAAACCATTTGTTTCCACACTCGGGTCGCCAGTGTCGCCTTTATATTGGCTAATAGTCCTCCTCACCTCAGCATTAGGAAAAGCAGACAGAGACTTTCTCCCTCACTATGTGTTAATAGACCTCTCTGCATTGAATCACACTTGTTATTAATCTCTGTCTCTCTTCCACAGCATGCCTCTTGTCCCATCTTCGTTCTCTCACCCCAACCACTCCTGGCAGATGGCCGCCCCTCACTGAGCCTGTTACTGCCGGCGCTTCCTCCCTGTTAAAAGGGAGTTTTTTTCCACTGTCGCCAATGTGCTTGCTCATAGGGGGTCATATGATTGTTGGGTTTTTCTCCTTGTGTATATTATTTTAGAGTCTACCTTACAAAGTAAAGCACCTTGAGCCGACTGTTGTTGTGATTTGGTGCTGTATCAATAAAACTGAAGTGAATTGAAATAACATAAAAGGACATAATGCTGCAGGTTGGCTTTCTTTCTTTTCTGATTCACCAGTTTGTATGCATCTTTTCACAGGAGTGACCTAAGGACGGCTGTAGCCTACCCTTATTTACTTATATAATGAACAACATATAGTGTAATGTAGTGTAAAATAGAGTGTTTTCTTTTAATTTAATGACATAAAGCAGGGATCAAATGTTTCCATGGTGACTGTTTTAGAATTGTGTATTTTTAAATCTGCATCAGACTTGAAAAAGAGCTCATCTGTGCAAGAAAAACCATCAAGTCAGGAGTATTTTCATATCTACATTTGATCTTACACAAGTTTTGAAGAGTTTTGGAAAGTTTCTCTTCCCCAACTGTGATAGAACAGCAGCGTTTTAATGGAAGCCAGTAAAGGGATCTACAAACCCATCAGGGTATGTGACACTTTTTGTTTTTACTGCATTTTTGAAGAATTTGATGTAGTTTTAAAAAGCTGACAAACTGAGAATCAATTTAAGTTACAATGAGTAATTTCTTATTTCTTTGACAGGTGCTGTTCAACACACCCATATATAACACAGCTGTGGAGATCTGCTGGTATCTACCAGGTTACAGGGCTCAGGTAAGACCCAGATCCATCCAAACCAAAACTGAGATAAAATGTCAGGTGATTTCTGAAGACCTGGGACTGATGCTGATTAAATGTCTCCTTTTATTTTTAGATTGCAATGATGATGGAATTCCTCAGACTTCAGAAGGAAAACCAAATACCATCAAGCCTCACTGCAGAAGATATGGGAGATCTTTTGGTGGAGAGGAGCAAAGAGACAGTCAGAGAGCAGTGAGTTACTGTGACACCTACAGACCATCCACCTCACACCTGAAACTGTTTGTGCTGAAGTGTAAATGCTGAGAGAAAACCTCTCTTTTGTTTTCTTTTGAAGACTTTGGGAGTTTGAATTGGAGGGTTTGGAAGATACATGAGGCCAAAGCTCTTCTGAAACTGGTAAGACTAGAAAACTCACAAGAGTTTTAGTCATTTGGAGATCTTTTTTTTTTTTTTTACTACAATCACATAACCTCTCAACAAAACTGCAATGTAAACATGCTTTCTGTTTCAGGTGTGGGCAGTGAACACAATAAATAAAATGAGGGACATCGAGTTTCAAGCCCGGATGCTGCTGGAATTTCCAGAGGCCATACCTCCTAAATTTCAGTGAGTCACCTCTGACATAAAATCATTAACAGTCCAGCTACAGTATTTCAAAATTTCTGTTATTTTTTTAAATAGGTGTAAAAGATCATTCTTATAACTTTATTCTGCAGAACACCTAAGCTCCTCAGCAATGTCAGGAAGTACATTGACCTCCTTAAAGAGAGGCAGCAGGACGCACAAACCTCCAAACTGTTCACTGCAACAGACGTGGTGATAGAGGTGGTTCCCCGTGTCCTGCATGGCTTCTGGAAGCTTCCTTCTTACCCCCTACTGAACATGTCCTCCCAAAAATTGAGCATCCTCTCCACCAGTGTGACAAAGGCCACTTTGGATCGAGTGTCCAAATCTCTCCTAACAACGGAAAACCAGGCCATCTTCTCAAGGTCCATCAGAGATGACATGGTGCAAAGTATCCTGTCTGAAGTCAGAGAGAAATATTCAGAAAAGATTCTGCTGAGCCACATTGCAAACTTTGCACCAGGACTACTCAGGGCAATTTCTGATGTAGCAAAGACGAGCATATGCCAGATCTTCCAGCCCCCTTGTGAAAGTCCAGTAGTGTCTGATGTTCTTCCAACTAAAGAACCTCATCCTGAAGGTCTGCTGAAGTCAGATGTTCTTCCCACTTCCCAACCTCCAGTTGAAAGTTCACGAATTGCTGATATTTTTTCCACTCACGAACCTCCTTCCAAAAGTTAAACAAAGGCTGATGTTCTTCCAGCTAAAGAACCTGCTCATGAAAATCTGCTGAAGTCAGATGTTGTTCCTACTAAAGAACCAAAAGGATCTGATCGTGAACGTGTTCTGAAGTCAGATATTCTCCCTACTAAAGAACCACAAGAACCTGCTTGTGAAAGTGTTCTGAAGTCAGGTGTTCTTCCTACTAAAGAACCACACGAACCTGCTCCTGAACGTGTTCTAAAGTCAGATGTTCTTCTTACTTCCGAACCTCCTTTTGAAAGTTCAACAAAGGCTGATGTTCTTCCGACTAAAGAGCCTGCTTGTAAAAATCTGCTGAAGCCAGATGTTGTTCCTCCTAAAGAACCTCAAGAACCTGCTTGGGAAAGTGTTCTGAAGTCAGATGTTCTTCCTACTTCCGAACCTCTTTTTGAAAGTTCAACAATGGCTGATATTCTTCCCACTGGAGAACCCGCTCGTGGAAGTCTGCCAAAGTCAGATGTTCCAGATGTTCATCCTACTAAAGAACCTCTCATTGAAAGTTCATCAAAGGCTGATGTTCTTCCTACTAAAGAGCCTGCTTCTGAAAGTCTGGCAACGTCTGATGATCTTCCTAGTGAGGAACTCCCTTCTGTATGTCTATCCATGTCTGAGCCAGTTGTCTCTTTTACTAATAATTCAGAGAAGTCTGACAACATTAAAATCAAGGAGAAAAAGGAGAAAAAGAAGAAAAAAAAGGGCTTCTGCCAAAAATTCAGAGCCCTGTTCTGTTGTTGCTTCAGACCCCAAGAAACTGACTGATTTTGAGAATCCAATCTGTTTGTTCCAACTCTACAAAATCAAATAAAATGATTAATCAATATTTTTTCCATGAGTCTGCATCTATGATTAAAGAATATTTTTCCTTCAGATGTTTATAAGGGTTCTCAAAATACCTCCACAAGTCCAACAATTGTTAACATATTAGTGTTGTTATCTTTAAGAGAATCTGAACTTATTCTTACTCTTAACATATCAACAGCAGTAACTGAAACCTGGAAATGAAAAAAAAGTTACCAACAATTATTAACATTGCTTCACATCTTTGTTTAGTAATGGCCCAGATACACATTGGCACATAGCAGGACCTCAGTGTTTATGAGTATTCTTCCGGACTTAGGAATATTAATAAAAGGAGCAATTGATGGCGCTGGAGTGACGGCAGCCTTTCCAAGTAGCTCTGCAACACCGCACCTTTTTTCTTAACTTTAACTTTTTTAGACTAGGTTTTTCAAAGTTTTTTTCACCTTCCTCTACTTATACCTCTTAGATATAGCGATACAAGATGGATAATGCACTTTTCAAAACTTCTGGAACCAGCTCCTTCATTTATTCGAGAGCGGAGCTGCTGGCACTAAAAACAAAGGGACAGACCGGCATGCGACACAACATCCCGGCCGAGCTAAAGAGGAGCTACAGAGGCTGCAAAGCTGGAGCGAGGAGAGCGGATCACCGGAGGCGATTCAAACCATCAATCCCGACAGTGATCATGGGCAACGTGAACTCGTTACAGAATAAGATTGACGAACTGTGCGCTCTGAACAACCACAGACTATACCGTGAGTGCAGCTTGTTTATCTTCACGGAGACGTGGCTAACCGAGCTAACGCCGCAGGCTAACGTAGACCTATGCGGTTTCACATCTGTGAGAGCCGATAGGGACACGCAGGCCAGCGGAAAGAGCAGAGGTGGGGGACTCATTGTCTACGTTAACAACAGATACTGTAACCCTGGACACGTCTCCGTTAAAGTTTCGGTATGCCGTCCGGACCTGGAGCTGCTAGCTGTTAGCTTGCGGCCATATTATCTACCTCGGGAGTTCAGTCATGTGATCTGTGTGTGTGTTTACATCCCTCCGAGGGCCGACGCAACAGCTGCCTGTGAGAAAATACACACAGTCACAGCAAGACTTCAGACACAAAACCCCGAGGCTTTCATTATTATATCTGGAGACTTTAACCATGCCACACTGGATTCTACTCTGGCTGCTTTTCACCAGTTTGTGAATTGTCCCACAAGGAGCAACAGGACAATTGACCTACTGTATGCTAATGTGAGAGATGCATACAGAGCCACCCCCCTCCCCCCACTAGGGAAGTCAGACCACAACCTGGTTTACCTACAGCCACAATACACACCCCTCGTCCAAAGGCAGCCTGTCACAACGCGCTCCATCCGGAGATGGACCCCAGAAAAGGAGGATGCTCTGAGAGACTGCTATGACACCACAGACTGGGATGTGCTCCTGAGCCCACATGGTGAGGACATAGAGGGGGCGACACACTGTCTTACAGACTACCTCAACTTTTGTGTGGACACGGTCGCCCCTGCTAAGACGGTACGGTGTTATCCTAATAACAAACCGTGGGTAACACAGGAAGTCAAAGCTGTCCTCAACATGAAGAAGAAGGCTTTCAGGAGCAAAGTGAAGGAGGAGATGAAAGCAGCACAGCGGGAGGTGAAACGCTGCCTGAGGGAAGCAAAGGACACCTACAGGAGGAAGGTGGAGCAGACGTTGGAGAGGAACAATATGAGGGAGGTCTGGAATGGTGTGAAAACCATCACAGGCCACAACACCAAGAAAAGCACAGTGGGGGGGACTGTGGAGAAGGCAAACGAACTCAACAACTTCTTCAACAGGTTTGACCAGCCCACAACCCCCCCACCCTCACCCTCACCTTCACTACAGAGTCCTCTCCCCACTCTCCTGCCTCCCTCGCTTCCCCCCCTTCCTGACACCATGACACCCCCCTCCTCCAATCCCTCTCTCAGCAGCAAGACATCTCCCCCCCTCCCCTCCTCCCAAACATCTCCCAGTGTCACAGTGGATCAGGTCAGGAGGCAACTGAGGAAGCTTCGCCCCAGAAAGGCAGCAGGCCCAGACAAGGTGTGTCCTAGGATGCTTAAGGCGTGTGCTGCTGAACTTGGGGAGCCGCTACAACGAGTCTTCAACCTCAGTCTGCGACTGGGGAGAGTGCCCGCCCTATGGAAGACATCCTGCATCGTCCCGGTCCCCAAAAAGAACCGGCCCAATGAGCTGAATGACTTCCGACCGGTGGCACTGACGTCACATCTTATGAAGACTCTAGAGCGGCTCTTCCTCAACCTCCTCCGACCACAGGTACAACATGCCCAGGACCCACTACAGTTTGCATACAAGGCGGGTGTCGGAGTGGAGGATGCCATCCTGTACCTCCTACACAGAGCCCACTCACACCTGGATGGGGGAAAAGGCACGGTCAGGATCCTGTTTCTTGACTTTTCCAGTGCCTTTAATACCATCCGGCCCTGTATGCTTCAGGAAAAACTGAACAGGATGGAGGTGGACCCCTGCCTGGTGGCTTGGATCTCCGACTACCTCACCGACAGACCACAGTACGTCAGGCTGAAGGACATCACGTCTGACACAGTGGTCAGCAGCACAGGAGCACCACAGGGAACTGTGCTGTCCCCTCTTCTCTTCACCCTGTACACCTCTGACTTCTGCTACAACTCTGAATTATGCCACATTCAGAAGTTTGCAGACGACACAGCCATCATGGGGTGTATCTGGGATGATCAGGAAGAGGAGTACAGAAGTCTGGTGAGGAACTTTGTCGCATGGAGTCACACAAACCACCTGCAACTCAACACCTCAAAGACTAAGGAACTGGTTGTGGACTTCGGGAGGACCAGAGAAGGTCCACTGCCAGTTCAGATAGAGGGGGAGGAGGTGGAGGTGGTCAACAAGTACAAGTACCTCGGGCTGTGGGTGGACAATAAACTGGACTGGTCATGCAACACAGAGTACCTGTATAAAAAAGCCCAAAGCCGACTGTACTTCCTCAGGAGGCTGAGGTCTTTTAACATCTGCAGGAAGCTCCTGAGGATGTTTTACCAGTCGGTGGTTGCTGGAGTACTTTTCTATGCTGTGGTGTGCTGGGGGAGCAGCACAGCAAAGAAGGACTCATCCAGGCTGGAGAAACTGATCAGGAGGGCTAGCTCTGTGGTCGGCATGAAGCTGGACACTCTGGTGACAGTGGCAGAGAAAAGGACATTAAAGAAACTGATGGACATTATGAACAATGCTGGGCATCCTCTGCACACGGCCATAAACAACCAGAAGAGTCTGTTCAGTGACAGGTTGCTTCTCCCAAAGACAAGAACTAACAGACTTAAAAACTCCTTTGTCCCACACGCCATCAAACTGTTTAACTCCTCTCTGGAGGGGAGAGGGAGGGGAAACAGGAGGACAAAGGAGGGGGGAACAACTAAGCTGTAGTGCCTCTGCACCTCACTGTACAATACCTTGTGCAATACTTTTTGTAAATAGTCAACTGTGCAATAGACTCAATACTTGAAATGTGCAATTCACTTGTATTTTTATTTTTTATTCCTATTTATTCTATTTATCCCCTTTGTATATTTTATTTATATTTGTCTCTGTATTTATATATATATATATATATATATATATATCCTTCTCCTATCGCACTTGGGGCTATGTACCCAATCTCGGGTGGGGGTGATGATATCTCCCCCCTGACCTGGCGTCCTGACTCCTCCTTGCCGTAGCATTTGTGTTGTACCTCGTCAATCTCTAGCTGTGAGAGCAGTTGAGTGCGAGAGGAACTGACCTGAAAAATAGGATCATGGCCAAGCTTGAAACCTGGATCCCCCGTAGCCGGTTACCAAGATTACGTGAAGTACCCTCAGAAGGTCTGCTAGATGATGTTAATGCAGCACTACGGGCAATACCTACAACCACGATTACCGACACTAACAAGCTGATCTACAATACGGCAGCAGTGATCAGTGAGATGCTTGGCTACAAATTGAACAGCCACAAGGGGCAGTACCCTCCATGGAGAAGGAGGCTAGAGGGCAAGATCAAAGTAGCACGGAGGGAGGTTAGCCAACTAACAGAGTTGCAGAAAGGTGCGACAAATAAGGTGCCTAAGAAATACAGCGAGCTGTCCATACCTGAGGCCTTGGAAACTGCCAAGCAAAGACTCACAGCCTTGGCCAGCCGCTTGAGGAGGTACACCAGAGAGATAGAAGGCAGGAGAATAAACCAGCTGTTCTCCACAGAACCAGCAACGGTGTACTCTCAGTGGCAAGGGAACAATAAGAGAACAGCACCACCAAGGCTGGAGACGGAGCAATACTGGAAGAGCATATGGGAGAAGGATGCAACCCATAACGGCAATGCTCAGTGGCTAGTGGATCTGAGGGCAGACCACAGCGACCTCCCTGAACAGGGTCCAGTAACCATCACAGTGGCAGATATCCAAGAAAGGGTCTCCAGTATGAAGAGTTGGACAGCACCAGGGCCTGACATGGTTCACGCCTACTGGCTGAAGAAGCTGACTGCACTCCACGAGCGTCTGGCAGCACAAATGAACCAGCTGCTAGTTAACGAGAGACACCCGGAATGGCTAACTGAAGGCCGGACGGTCCTGATCCCCAAGGACCCCAAGAAGGGACCGGTCCCCTCCAACTACCGACCAATAACCTGCCTCAGTACTACATGGAAGCTCCTGTCAGGCATCATATCGGCTAAGATGAACAGGCACATGGGTCAATACATGAGCGGGACACAGAAAGGAATTGGCAAGAATACCAGAGGTGCAAAACACCAGCTACTGGTAGACAGAACCGAGACTGCAAGACCAGACTGACCAACCTGTGCACTGCCTGGATTGATTACAAGAAGGCCTATGACTCAATGCCCCACAGCTGGATACTGGAATGCCTAGAATTGTACAAGATCAATGGGACCCTAAGAGCCTTCATCAGGAACTCAATGGGGATGTGGCGTACAACACTAGAGGCCAACTCCAAGCCCATAGCACAAGTTACCATCAAGTGCGGGATCTACCAAGGAGATGCTCTGTCCCCACTGCTGTTCTGCATAGGCCTGAACCCCCTCAGTGAGATCATTAACAAGACTGGCTACGGATACCGACTACGGAACGGAGCAGTTGTCAGCCACCTCCTGTACATGGATGACATCAAGCTGTATGCCAAGAGTGAACGAGACATCGATTCACTGATCCACACTACCAGGTTATACAGCAATGACATTGGAATGTCATTCGGACTGGAGAAGTGTAGTCGGATGGTAACAAAGAGAGGGAAGGTAGTCAGAACTGAGGGGATTGAACTACCAGAAGGCAACATTGCAGACATAGAGGACAGTTACAAGTACCTGGGGATCCCGCAGGCAAATGGGAACCATGAAGAGGCCGCTAGAAAGGCTGCAACCACCAAGTACCTGCAGAGGGTCAGGCAAGTCCTGAGGAGTCAGCTGAATGGTAAGAACAAGATCCGGGCCATCAACACATACGCCCTGCCCGTGATCAGGTACCCTGCTGGGGTAATAGGCTGGCCAAAGGAGGAGATAGAAGCCACTGACATAAAGACAAGAAAGCTCCTGACCATGCATGGAGGGTTTCACCCCAAGTCCAGCACCCTGAGGCTGTACGCTAAGCGGAAGGAAGGGGGCCGGGGACTGGTGAGTGTCAGCACCACAGTCCAGGATGAGACAAGGAACATCCAAGAATACATTGGGAAGATGGCCCCAACTGACCGAGTGCTCAGTGAATACCTCAGGCAGCAGAAACCCAAGAAAGAGGAGGGAGACGAGGAACCATCATGGAAGGATAGGCCCCTGCACGGTATGTACCACCGGCAGATAGAGGAGGTGGCTGATATCCAGAAATCCTACCAGTGGCTGGACAAAGCTGGACTGAAAGACAGCACAGAGGCACTAATCATGGCAGCACAAGAACAAGCTCTGAGTACAAGATCCATAGAGGCTGGGGTCTATCACACCAGGCAAGACCCCAGGTGCAGGCTGTGTAAAGATGCCCCAGAGACAATCCAGCACATAACAGCAGGGTGCAAGATGCTAGCAGGCAAGGCATACATGGAACGCCATAACCAAGTGGCCAGCATAGTGTACAGGAACATCTGTGCCGAGTATAACCTAGAAGTCCCGAGGTCAAAATGGGAGATGCCCCCAAGGGTGGTGGAGAATGACCGAGCTAAGATCCTGTGGGACTTCCAGATACAGACGGACAAAATGGTGGTGGCTAACCAACCGGACATAGTGGTGGTAGACAAACAGAAGAAGACGGCCGTAGTGATCGATGTAGCGGTTCCGAATGACAGCAATATCAGGAAGAAGGAACACGAGAAGCTGGAGAAATACCAAGGGCTCAGAGAAGAGCTCGAGAGGATGTGGAGGGTGAAGGTAACGGTGGTCCCCGTGGTAATCGGAGCACTAGGTGCGGTGACTCCCAAGCTAGGCGAGTGGCTCCAGCAGATCCCGGGAATAACATCGGAGATCTCTGTCCAGAAGAGCGCAGTCCTGGGAACAGCTAAGATACTGCGCAGGACCCTCAAGCTCCCAGGCCTCTGGTAGAGGACCCGAGCTTGAAGGATAAACCGCCCGCAGGGGCGTGCTGGGTGTTTTTTTTTTTTTTTTATATAACAGTTCTGTAACTGTAACTTCGGTCGTTGCTGTGCTTTTTTTGGAAGTCGAATTTCCCAGAGGAACCCACCCGAGGGATTAATAAAGTTCTATCTTATCTTATCTTATCTTATCTTATCTTATCTTATCTTATCTCATCTTATCTACATGCCACAAAGCTGATGAGAACCACACATGTCTTCCAACATCCTCAGATTTGTGTTTTACAATTAAGAGGAACTTTGCATAATGTTTGCCATATGCTCAAATCCTCAAAGGTCTATTATTTTTCATAGTTTGTCCTTTCAACCAAAGTTAAAAACTTCTGCGGACATCAGCAGTTTATTCTTTTGCAATCAAACTCTTAAAATTTGAACATTTCCACCAAACCTGGGTGGGTGCTGGAGCTCCAGGAAGGAAAACTCAGAAGAGGAGGAAAAACAGTCCAAAGAAACAGTTCAGGAGGCCAACCGCATGGCCATCAACTGAGACAATTCAGTTCAGGAGGCGTTTCTCCCATTGAAAATGCTACGTCCAGGTGAACAGAATCACCCTTTTGGGATTTCTACCACGTATTTATCACTAGATTTACTAAACCTGCGCAAATTTGCGTAACTTCCCTAAACCCAACACCCCCTAGAATTACTGGCTTTTTTATTTTCTGGTGCAAGTCCCGAGGTGTTAATC
The DNA here is from genome assembly GCF_057382185.1 of Mchenga conophoros. Lineage (NCBI taxonomy): Eukaryota > Metazoa > Chordata > Actinopteri > Cichliformes > Cichlidae > Mchenga > Mchenga conophoros. Next base: position 20,598,613 of record NC_140528.1, on the reverse strand, counting down.
ACCCCTGCTGAGATTTTCACAGGTCGTCAGCTCATTTCTCCTCCAGCTTTTGTTGTGCAAACCACCCATTATCCTTGAGGCCTGGCACATTTGCATTTGCTCACTCAGAGTTGCTCAGATCCAAGTCAGGCCAAACCTCTGTGTTACGACTTTCAGAAATGCCTGCCGTATCTATACAAAATATCCCACACATTGACTGACCTGCAAATATAAAAGACACACATTCACACCTTCCTTGAGTCTCAGCACAGATCTTCCATTGTTCCATTGTGACTGTGTATGTGAGGGAGTGGCATTGCTTGACTACAGCACAGTGCTGTGCATAAAAGCAGACCGACCCAGACGGGAGAATCATTTCTTGTTCGCATTTCTGAGAACGCACATCAGGATGGCCTCCGTATCACTGCCACGCAGGAAGAACCTCTCCGCGCAACAGGCTTTGGCTTTGCTTCAGAAAATGGACGAAGCAGATTCTGATGGAGGAGAGGTTTCATTTGTCCAGCAGGCCACTGATACCTCCTCAGAAGAATCTGAAAAGGAGACGGAACAAGAACCCAACATGCCGATGTAGCCAGATGGGCTACTCGCCTTCCGTTTTTTCTTCTCTCATTCTCTCTCGCTCGCTCTACCACCCTCGCTCTCTTTCCGCTGCACTCGCTCCTTGTATCAGGTGATTGGGTTAATTGGGAACCCACCTGCACATTGATTGCAGGGCGGCGCTAGCCCGTATAAAGCTAAGCCGATGTTTTGTTGGATTAATCCCTCCTGAGCTTCTGGTGCGATACAGCAGTAAATGCTGGCGTACTGCGACGGACTGGATCCTATTATACAACAGAAAGGACAAAGTGTGGCTCTAACAGCTGTTGAACGCACACAGACTGTGATGTTCTCCACACGTCACCCATCGCTCTGCACTTTTCGAGCATCCAACTGTTTTTCTGCTACATAACATCACTGCAGGAGAAAAACAACGGACAGACAGACAGCACAGTGTGACACGAGCAGGTCAGACCACCTGTGTGATCTCATGAGTCTGTGAGGATATGAGGCATCTTATGGTATCAAAGCCCTGGAGTCTGTCAAACATGGCTACATGTAAACACTGCTACATGTTAGGTGAGCTAACATTTAACTGACTGCACTTTTTTTCAGTCTCAGTTTAGGTCATTTATGTCCTTACTGCGAATCACTGAAAGGAAAAGCTGGCTTTTATCGCTCTGATGTTACGCACATCATGCAGCACAGATTCATCTCTGATCACAAGACTCATGTTTCAAAATAAAAGCGAGCTAAGGCTTGAAAAGAGGACGACGACTTTATGACAATCGCAGAGAAAAGAGCAACGAAACGATTTAAAACTTGATGAAAATGTTTTCTCTCACTGAAAACTAGCAAATCCTAATAAACAGCATGACTGGCCCTCTGCTGTGAGGGGGCTTCAGTGGAGATGACTTCTGCTACAGCGACCTTCCTGCTACCGGATGGTCACATGATAACGATCAACGTTATGACAAAAATCAAATAAATGTCGAAAAAACAAAGACAAAACTGATCGGTGGTAAGGATGAACTCATTTGAAACCTCAAGCTAACGGCCATTTTTTCTTCTCATTACAAACTGCACCTGTTGTCTTTTGTCATCACAAAATAAGCATATCATTCATTCACTCCAAAAAAAACCCAAAACAAAACAAAATAAACAAGAAACTTAATATTTACAAATATTTTGTCTGTTTTTTTTCTTACACTTAAAAATGTACAGCTCTGATCTTCTTCCAGATGTTTCGACTCCATCCGTCTCCCAGTTTGGTATTTTCTTCTCTGTCCAGTGACCTCAGAGTGAGCGCTGAATGTGCCACAATGGCGCCCTCTAGTGTTAGCTTATAAAACAGACAAGGAGAAAGAACAGAGCCGAATGAAAGGACTCGTTTGTGTTCTCTCCTCTGCTGTAGCTGTGTGGTGCTGAGGTTAACTACACAACCCCTCGCCACCTCCTTATACACAGGAGTGAGTACAAAAGGGTTCATATGGACGCATCAGCCGGCCGTCCTTCTGCTCGACACTGTTAGCTGAAAGATGATCGGATCATCCTCTGTCCTGTATTTAAGGCTGAGAGTCTTTGTCCAGTCTCTTTTCCACAGCTACTGTCCACAGCACTGATCCACCTGCAGCACAGCCCCACTCAGTTGTTTTATGATTTACATTGTGCACGTTTCCCTTCCAGTGAGCTTACAAAACCTCTGACAGGAGAAGTCAGGCATGTGTTTCCCCCACCTCCCCTTTTAGGCAGTAATAAAATAGAAAACAAACAATCAAACAGGCTAAAGCTAGAGCACAAGCAAAGACAGCACCGGTGACTAAGTTCTCCCATACTGGACGTACGCTACCACGTGGGCTCAAACAGCAGCACATCAGCTCAGTTTACATACTGTTGACATCTTCATCAGAGGGTCAGCAGGGAGCGCTGCTGAGCTGCAGTCGTCTCCATCCGAGTGACGGAGCAGGAATCACAAACAGCACAAACCCACCGTGTTGTTTCTACCCTGTTCAGGAGATCTGAGCCCCCATCCCTTTTTTTCATGTTGCAGCTCTGCACTGCAGGCCCTGAACGCCTCCCGGTTACCCTCAGTGTGCTTAGAGTTTAATTTACAACCGACGAGCTCACAGATCATCTGCAGGCAGGTGAACGAACCCTTAATGTGAGGATAATAGCAGAGCTGAGCTGAGGTCAGAAATAGTCAGGAACGGTGTCGACACAGTGAAGTCAGCTGTTTGGGAATTTGTCTGATTATCAGTTTGGGGGGGGTCGGTGTTAAATAACAAAGGCGGTGTAGGATGGAGAGAGGAGGAGGGAGGGAGCAGTGATGATATGAAGTCAGAATACACATGTGGCAGACATAAGGGGGTCAGACAGGAGCAGCATCAGTCTCTGCTCTGTTTTGTTAATAACGTAGAAAAATAGTTTTGTACAATCAAGCTACATCGACGGACGCTTTACCTCACGTACCCTAAAATGAAAAAGTAGTGACAGTAAGATGGAGGCTGCACATGACACCATGACTGAGTTCACAGCTGTTGCTTTGATTCTAACGTTTAAGACTTTTGGCATCGACTCCGTTTTAATAAATGAGTGCTGGGAGGCGTCGTTTGACTTCAGGAGCTCCTGCAATGCTCCTGCGATGCTCCTGCGATGCTCCTGCGATGCTCCTGCGATGCTCTTACTCTGCGGGAGAAAACCAAAAACCAAAAGTAGCAAACATGGAGCGATATGACTCGTTTAGATTTTGGGAAACGTGCATCGACAGGTACAGTGTCCTTTTCCCCGCGTCTTTAAAAATAATTCATGCATAGATCCCCCACTGAGAAAACCCTTTTATATACTTTCTCCTTTGTACACATTTTATATAGAACTATATATAATATCATTTCTCTATATCTATATTTTCAGAAAAATTCTTTCCACACAATAAAAAACAACAATTAAACAAATGCTTCAAACAAAACAACAAAAAGAGAGAGAAGATGGAAGAAAGAAAATCACGACTGAGGCCAGTTTGGCACTTTGTCATGAGAACATGACAGAACTCTGTTAGTTGACGGTAAATAGCGATACTCTATTTTTCTTTGGTTTTTCTTCTCCCTCGATGAGAAATGAAACACAGCAGTACTTACTTGGCACCTAAAAATGCTGGTAGAATGAAAGATATCAGTGTTTTCATAGTTATATGTTTAGTGTACGCCTCCCCCTCCAGACTGCTCAGCAGATCGGGAATTTTTAGAGAAGAGCAGGAGGGAGGCGTGTCAAATGAGAGGAAGAGAGCAGTAATAAAACACGGATGTAGAAAAGAGAAGCATAATGTGCACATAACACACAGGAGATGGAAAAAGAGATGACGCCAACGTAAAAAAGAGAAAACAGCGAGGAGCGAGAGAGCATTCGTCCCTTTGACAAATGTTGGAGGTCTTGAGCCTGGAAACAGCAGACCGTCTTTGAAAACAGTATCTTTGAAAGATCTGAGTCACCCACCCCAAACTGCTCATCTGCTGCTGGACACTTCAGTTGCACCTCCACATGCCACCAGTGGAGGGAGCTGCCAAGTTTCACAGCACATGACGCAGCAGGTGGAGTTGCTTTTGGAGAAAGAAGAGAATAAGAGGACAGAACGAAGGCCCACGTCTAGAGGCCTCCCTTCCAGAGCGGAAGCAGAGCCAGTGTTCCTGGTCCCTAGGTGGCGCTGTGTCGGGCCTGTCCCTACTATACCCTGGTGGTGGAGTGGGGGTGGGGCAGGGTGTTGTTGTGGCCGGTGGAGGGGAATGTGTTGAAGGCGTGAAGAGGCTGCATGCTGGTGATGGTGCTGGGGATCACGGTGATGGTGTTTGGCTTCATCAGCGGCACGTTGTCGGGGGCGCGGCGCAGCGCCAGGGTGTAGTCGGGAGGGCAGGCGGGCCGCAGGATGTCGTGGGGTCGCAGGGGCTCCATGTCGTGGTGAGCGTCGTGCTCCCAGTCCTTCATCTGCAGGGACATGATCTCCTCCTCCTGGCTGTGAGCCAGGTCGTTGGCGGGGCCGCCCCGCTGAGGGGACAGCCGGTGCCGGCGCATCTCGTGCCGCTTGTCACGCTTGTAGTAAAGGGCGGCGAAGGCCAGGATGTTGAGGAAGAAGAGCGACGCTCCAACTGCAACTGTCACGCTCAGTTCAGTGGAGTAGTCACGGGTGTTTCCGGGAAAGAGGTCCTGGGGCGGGCGCTCTGAGCCCTCGGGCTCAGGATCTGATGGGAAGGTAGGGTAAGGATGACGAGTGGTTCGAGGAACGTTGTTTCTGGGCCTCATGGTGCCGGGGTCACGGCCTGCGGGGGAGCGCGTAGTGGTGGGAAAGAGCACGTCGTGCAGGCTGTGAAGATGAGGGACTAATTCCAGCCAAAAGGCCACTTTGTTAGCTCTGTAGTTGTCTCTGACACGAGGTTTCAAACCGATGTGAAGGTACTGCTTGTCCTTCCAGTTGAACTTGGTCCAGATGACCTCCTCGAAGCGGTTGGGCTTGGTATGAATGAACTTGGTGTCCTGAGGGACGGGCAGGTTGGGGTCCCTGGTGGAGCATAAAGGTTAAACGTTTCAGTTCAAAGTTATATTCAGTCTCCATTATAAGTAACATGTGGCATCAATACACTGAATACAGACAGGAGGCCCATTCTCTGTGCAACCTTTAAACTATCTAAGACCAACCGGCTGCTCTGGGATCTGGATGCTTTTGGTGAACCAGTATGTTCAATTCTTCAAAGCCACACGGGAATTAAACTAGCAACCTAGATTCAAGTATTCAACATGACTAGAAGGCTATCAGTGAACATACAGTAACGTGTACAGTTTACACTACTGTGACATGAGGCCTACCCAGTCTTTGCGAAGTTAGTCCAGTAAGTCATGACCACAGCGCTCAGCATCACATCGTTCTTGGAGAAGTTGCACGGGAACAGGTCCGTGGCACCGATCATCGGTACGCCGAACACGTAAGGTCCGTGCGCGGCGTCGGCCCACTCGGGCCGCGTCTCGGTTTGGCAGTGGTGGTAGAACGTGTAAAAGTAAACTGGGGACTGAAACTCAGCATGGAGTTTGGCAGTGGCCACAGCTGGTGCCACCCACTGGTGGTCCGTAAACAGGAAGCGAGTGAGAAATCTAGAGAGGAAAAAAAAGTCTTTCTGATAACAGAAGGAGTGACAGGCAGCAGAGAGGAAGCATGACTGCATTATCCAAACATGTCTGTACTGTGACTGTGGTCCGGCTGTGAGGGGTTCGCAGGCCGATCTGTCAGAAACACCGACACTGAGATTGGGAGCCCACTACCTGGGGGATGATAGCATTACTGCCCACAGAGCCTCAAAGGTTAAGGCGCAGACACGCCGTGATGTGGATGAGTGGCTCTCTTTAGCACGCTTGTCTTGTTTGATGCACTTCACTGGGCTCACATGTTACTGATTCCATTCTTTACTCGCATGTTTTAAACGCTTAAAGCACTTTCACAGCTTTTTATATTCTTTTGAAAATTCATGTGAACTCAAGCTGTCAGAATTGTAATGTAAGCTTTGATAATTGTCCACATTTGTCATTTTGATGATTATCCGTTTATTTTAATGAATACAGCAAACAGAAAAAAACTAACAAATCAACAAACGCGGCTCCTAATGAGACAAAACCTGATGATGCTGCAAAATGCAGTTAAGTGAGAGGAGGCTGTAAAATGGAATAACTGAAAAAGTGGCAGTGTACAGAGGTGGCGTCCTCACCCTCTGGGTAGCCGTAGAGGTTGTCAACAAAGCTGGAGATGGTGTAGTCGAACGCCGCAGCTGAGATGCCGTCGTTGTCCTCACTGTCGTCCACAAACTTCAGCCCCTCTCCCTGGTTCACTCCTATCAGGATGACATAGTTTTTTTAGTCATTGAGGGTTAGCAGGAGGGACTATGCGCTTACCTGCTGCTCCTTGGCAGGTAGCTCCATGCCCTCCTGGGTTTTAATTGCACCTTAGAACACATATGCATCAACACTACAATGAGCGGGTGGAGGGAGGTTTGGAGTCTTCTCCCACCCCCATTCTCTGCGGCCTGCTGGAGCGGGAGGGCTAGTAGGAGGAGTTGGCCGGCCGACTGCGGTCTGGGGTGTGGGGCCTCCCTGCTGCTGCGGAGTCGGGGTGGTCTGCCTCTCCCCACCGCAGGGAAAAGGGTAACACCACCTGGGTCTGGGTGCAATTCCCCCCTCCAGGGGCAAGGGTACCTAGACCCGGTTTGTAGAGTACGCTTGGGGAGTGTGATTGTGTGTACAGCGTCTCTTTATGTCTGTCTCCACGTTGGTTGAGTGTGGAGTGAGTGCATATGAGAGCATGAGGGTGGGAATGGATGTTTGAGTCTGTGTGTGCCTGTATGTCTGTGTCTATATGTCAGGTTGGGTATCAGACGCCACCTCTCTGGGGACACCTCAGGCCCTCCAAGGTTTGGAGGCCTATCTCCACCCACCACCACTTCCCCTGCCGGTGGCGGACTCCCTCAGGTGTCGGTGTGTTGGTGGTTCTTTGTGTCTGGGGGTGGGCGTCCGGGTACACACCGGCTCACTCCTTGGCGGCCGCTTGTCGGGGCCTGGGGCCTGGGGCTCGCTCGGGCCCCTTTGGAGGTGGGGTGCCCCCGGCCTCTCGGCCTAGGGCTCGGTCACTCAGGCGCAGCTGGGGGCCGGCGGAGCTCACGGGCGCGTCACTGCAACTCCCCCTGACTTCTGCGCCGCGGCTGCTGGGCTAGCCCTCATCTGGGACTGTCCTCAGCTCTTACTGGGACAGTGGCGCGGCTGCCCCTCTGTTGGTCTTCCATGGTCTCTTGTGTTCTGGGGGCCTCTGGATGTCTGGAGTTTTGATCTCCTCCATACCCGCTTCACACCCTGGAGGACGGGGCTGTGGCCCCCCCACACTCCCTAGCAGATCATTACATGGAGAAACCTTTGGAATGCAAGCATGCTGATCCACACAGGTATGCACACATGGGTATTCACAGACGCGGACTAAAGCTTTCTTGGCTGCTGCCTCAAAGCACACTGTGCGCTGTCTATCTTGCGTGCTGCACAATATCGTTTATTACTTAGTAAATACTGATATCTATGACTAGCTAGTTTATTGTGATGGTGCTTTGTTTTCTCTATTATTATGTTGCTCTTTGTTGTTTGCTGTCTCCTCTGTTTGTTTTTTTTGTTTGTTTGTTTTTTTTTCTCCATACAGGTGACCCAGGAGTTTTTTTTTTTTTCTCTCTCTCTTCCCCCCCCCTTCTCACCGTCTCTTCTCCCCTTTGGTTTTCTTTCTTTCTCTCCCCCTCTCTCTCTCATTCATTCCCCCTGTCCTATTTATTAAAAAAAAAAAAAAAAAAAAAAAAAAAAAAAAAAAAAAGACAAAGGATGAACTGGAGCTCTGCCATCACGTAATGTCGCATACTGCTGTTTCTGATGTCATTTAGAAAAAAAAAAAAAAAAAAAAAAAAAAAAAAAAAGGATGACATAGTTTAGGAGCTCCCCCTGGTGGAGCAAATAAGGAAGAACATGCTGAGTGCTGGAACAGAGCCTGTGTGCATCACAAGTCTACAACAGGAAGTGCAGCTGAAGCACAGCTTTGTGAATTGGCAGCATTTCATTTCCCAGTAAACAAAATAAAGATTAGCTGTTGCCATGAAATTCCTACTATAAACTGTAAATACTGCAATATATGCAGGGTTCATACACATTTTTAGGGTCAAATTCAAGCACTTTTTAAGCACATTCAAGGTCAATTTTCAAGCTTTTCCAGCACATTACCAAAAAAGAAGCATGTTTCACTTTGCATCACCTCAGTAAGACCTTGTAAAAATTTAAACAAATCATCTGAGGTCGATTTAAATGTCTTTTGTTCCCCTTTTGTTAAAAGAGCAGCACACAAAAATACAGAAAAAGGAAACGGTTGCCTTACATGCATATAGTGTACAAACTCAAAAAAACACATTCCTCTTAAAAATTAAGATGTGCAAATGTGAACAAATCAACTTGTTAGAGATCTTCATCTCCACTGTAAATAAACAACAAGCCAGAGAACAAGAAAACTGCACCAAACACCACAAACACCAACAAATTAATGTCTTCTCATCAGACATTGAAGCTTCTTTCCTGTGTGACATAAAAAATAAGAGACAGATGTTTGTTTGTTTTTTTAACTAGTTAAGCACCCACGTTCAGTCATCCACCCATTCACGCACACATTCACACACTGGTGATGTAGCTACAGCCACCCTGGGGCGCCACCAGGCCCTCTGACCACCACCAGCAGGCAACGGGTGAAGTGTCTTGCCGGGTGAAGTGTCTTGCCCAAGGACACAACGACCGAGACTGTCCAAGCCGGGGCTCGATTACAAGGCGAACTCCTAACTCTTGAGCCACGATCGCCCAGTGGGGACATGGGGACATTTCAATTTCCAGCAGGAAGCTCCCCCTTTTTGTTAAACCCTTTAGATCAGGGGTCGGCAACCTGCGGCTCTTTAGTCCTTATAGTGCGGCTCCGCGTGGTTTGTGAAAATAAATTAGCTGAAGTGTATTTTATTTATGTTAGTTCTTTTTTTAAACTTGTAGTTCTAAATTGGAAGATTATTGTGATTTTGCAATATACAAATAAAATTATATTTTCTTATTTTTTCATCGCTCAAAATAAGCGTCACACTCGCGGAAGCCGGTGTACCCGGCGAAACGCCGTGCATTTATCGAGCCTTTCAACCCCAGATAGGCCAATTATGGCTCTTTGGCTCTTTGGGTCTTAAAGGTTGCTGACCCCTGCTTTAGATGAACAGAGTTTTTTAATTAAATACATAATCTTTAATAAATGTTCTCTTTTATAAAAAGTAGGATAATTAAAAAAACTTTTATTATACCGCTATTGCGTAGAAAAAAAACTGTCTTGTTTTCTGTCGTCTGTTATATAATATTAGTGATGTTTGTGACAATTAATTTCTTAATCGGCTGGACTAACCAATAGTCCACAACCAGGAAACACTGAAATTTTAAGTTAAGTTTGAAAACAGTTTAAAAAAAAAAAACCCCATTCCAAAATGTCTTGTGACAATCTCATTGGCTTAGGGAGTGATGATGTCATAGATCTTAAGAATCTTAAGTCCTTTGATGTTTTTCCTTAAGTAGGGGTGAGAAACAGCAAGTTTTAGTTCGTTTCAGCAGCAGCTGTGTTTGCAGCCTACAAAACGTTCACCACAAGCTCTTCAAAGTCATCGTATAGAAACTCCAACATGTTTCCAAGAAAAAAAACAACCAATTCAAAAAGATTACGCCGCCTCTCCTTCCTGGCGTGGCCGGCCAATTTCCCCAAATGGCGTCTCATCCTTCCAAAGGGCGTTAGAGGAGAGTAGGAAGGAAAACTACCTTCTCCAGAAAAAAATGCAACAAATTGAAGAAGACAAACTTCAACTGGAGGACAAGTGTAGACGAATGGAAGCCCAAACTAAAGAGCTGGAAGAAAGACAACAGCGCCAGCCGGACATAAAAATTATTAATGAGGGCTGGGGAATCAAGTTTGCTCAGAGCCGAGAGCAGATTGTGCACCTCATTAAAGAAAACAGGCAAAAGAGTGCAGAACTAAAAGAAATGACCAACCAGCTCCAAGACAAGAAAACGATGACTGATAAGATACAACGGGATCTCCAATACATGGACCGAAAAAATCAGCTCCTCCAAAGACAGCTCCATGAAGCTGTGGAAGAAAAGAAAGAATTCCTCCAACAGAAGGAAGAGCAGGACAAAAAGCAACGAGACATGCAGCACGAACTGAAGAGCCATCCATCCATCCATCCATCTTCATCCGCTTATCCGAGGTCGGGTCGCGGGGGTAGCAGCCTAAGCAAAGAGGTCCAGACCTCCCTCTCCCCAGCCACCTCCTCCAGCTTGTCCGGGGGAATACCAAGGCGTTCCCAGGCCAGCCGAGAGATATAATCTCTCCAGCGTGTCCTGGGTCTGCCCCGGGGCCTCCTCCCGGTGGGACATGCCTGGAACACCTCGCCCAGGAGGCGCCCACGTTGGATGTTGGATGCCCAGTTCGGGCATCCTTGCCAGATGCCCGAACTGAAGAGCATGCAGGAAAAATACCGCATGCTGAAAGAAAGCCTGGATGAAACACTGCGCCAAAATAAAGACCTTCTTCAACAGAAAGAGCAACAGCAGGAAAGACTGAAAGAAGGAAAACGTGTCGTCCAGGACTTTGAGTCTAAAAATCTAAAACTGCAAGAGTTTTGTAATCAGCTGGAGGACAAAGCAACTAAAGTGGAAGAAGAAAAGGACAAACTGGAGAAACGCTGCTCACAGATGCAGAGAAGGATCGATCAGATAGCGAGAAACAACTCCGAGCTCGTTAAGGGGATTTTGGTGGAATTCAATAACTTGAAGCGTGAACACACTCAAATGCAGGCGCAAAAACAACAAGAAGACAAAATACATGAAGACCTGCAGCTCACGCTCCAAGAAATCCAGAAAAGAAACGAGCAGTTAGAAGACAAGCACAAAGAGGTCCAACAGAGAAATGCAGACATGCACAAGGACAAGCTGATACAGGAGGCAACATCCAAACAACTCAAAGACAAGCTTGAAGAACAACAAGCAACATTGGAAGAGGTGGAACAAAGATGTGAGAAACTTGAAGAACAAAACGCAGAAACCATCGATGAGCTGAGAAATCTCATCCTGGAGAAAAAAGCGCTCGTGGAAAAGTGCATGAAAAAAAAGAAAAAATGGTTCCACTTGTTCCGGAGGAGAGACGCTACTGCTTCCTCACCTGATGTAGCCTCGTCTTGCTCCACCTCTGTTAACCCCCCCAACCAGTCCCGGCCGTTGACTGTCCCCTCCTGAGCCTGGTTCTGCCGGAGGTTCCTGCCCGTTTAAAGGCAGTTTTTCCTCCCCACTGTCGCCAACTGCTTGCTCAGAGGGGATTGTTGGGCTTTTCTCTCCTCTGCCTTGTTTCTTCATTTACTTGCTTAACTTTTTTCAACTTATCTAAATAATAAACCAATTAAATTTATCCTTTGAGTATTTTTCATCTCATCTTTACAGAATCTTTCCAAAACATTTTCAAACATTCAGATCTGTCTTTTATTTTCTTCTTGAAGCCTCATAAATGGTGAACTAAAAACCCGGAACATGGTTTGAAACATAGTTTCAGCTGAAACTGGCATAACATGCTGTGTGTGTGTGTGTGTGTGTGTGTGTGTGTGTGTGTGTGTGTGTGTGTGTGTGTGTGTGTGTGTGTGTGTGTGTGTGTGTGTGTGAGACAGGGTATCACTAGTTAGGTCATCATGTTTAGACTCATTCACTCCAAAATTATTTAGGCCAAATCTTTAAAACAGTGTCATTTCATACACATTTTCAATTCACTTCAATCGCACAAATGCAGAAATAATTATTTGCAGTATCTTATTTATTATGAGAATGTCATGCCTGATCATTTGTACCTACACCACCAAAAATGGGGGCAAAAGGGAGGAGATCATGTTTAATCGGTTATAAGAAAAGGTCAGAAATATAAGTGCCGACATGAGCAGTGTCCACAGAAACCTCTGACTCTCAGCTCAAAGCTCATATAAACCATTTCTACAACCAGCAAACAAACAAAGACACCGAACAGTTAAAAGAGCAGTGACGTCACCACGAATCTGTGGTCAGGTAATATCCATGTTTTGATTGATGATTTTCTGGAGTTAAATGTGAACCGAAGCATATTTTGGGTGTTATATGCTATTAAATACTTTTTAATTTATTTAAAAGTATTTAATAGCATATAACACCCAAAACATGCTGGGTGTGGAAATAAGAAAATCTGAATTTCCTCTGTTTGAGTCACAGTAACTTTGACATAGTAACATTTGCAGTAAGTCCTAAATGTTCACCTTTAAAATCCCTCCCTCTGTTCATTTTGCCCACATCATGTTTCAGTGGTTGGCCTCAGGTTCTTCAGCTTCCTGACAGTCTGAAGTCAGCTGACAGAGTTTCACCTGCTAAATACACAGAAAATCTTGTTAAAGCCGCACAGTTTGCCCAACAGTAATATTCCCATTAAGCCCTTTCTAAACACTTTATAACAATGTGTCATCACTAAATTATAAACTTCTTCTCCAAATCTGCACGACTGCACTTAGTCACAGACTTTATTTAATTGTCCTGCGGCTGCTATCATATATTTTACCAAACAGTTCTTCTCACACAGTCACAGATATATTTCTCTCAATGCAAACTTCACTCATGTCTCAGACAGGAAACTTGAGTTTTTCTTTTTTTTCTGTCCCCACTCATTCAACTAATTTGTATATTGAGTCACATCTCGAGAAGTTGCCCTGACAACAGAAATGCATATTCAAAACATTGCTGCATAATTCAATTATTATTATTTTATTTTTATTTCTACAGTCGTCACTTCTTTTGCTCAATCAGCTGGAAACCACTTCTAACTCACTATTTTAAACCTGCTTTAAGCTTCTAATCACTGGTTGGTCCTCCCAGTCACTTTTTCCTTGTCACAAAAGTCGCTCTATTGTCCTGCAACTTCCTGAGTTATTCCTCAGCTTCAGCCTTTAAGTGTGTTAAATCTACACCATTCAGCATTTATGTCATGTATTCACATTCATGAGTGTAAGCATGTCTTCATTGCGTGTAAGTTGTGTATTCATATTAATATTGAGTGTAAGCATGTCTTCATTGCGTGTATGTTGTGTGTTCATATTAATATTGAGTGTAAGCTGGTCTTCGTTGCCTCGATGTGTTTTTATAATCAGATTTAATTCCTGCATCTTTGCGCTGAACTGTGGATTCAAACTGTCTCACTTCTGATTCTCTCCAAAAACAATTTCACATGTGACAATTTCTACATGTGTGTTTTCTATTTTTCTATTCATTTATGTATTATTAGTTCATTTATTTCTTTATCTCTCTCTCTCTCTTACTTTTTTTATTTACCTTTCTGTTGCGATGCTCTGGATGTTTCTAAACCCCACAAATGCAGTCTCACTGTTCAACCCAATTTTCCTATGCTGGCATCCTGGCAGCTGCACGCTTGACTTTTCTCAGTTCATGGGCAGTTATTTTGCGCCTTGGTTTTTCCACACGCTTCTTGCGACCCTGTTGACTATTTTGAATGAAACGCTTGATTGTTTGATGATCACGCTTCAGAAGCTTTGCAATTTTGAGACTGCTGCATCCCTCTGCAAGATATCTCACTATTTTTGACTTTTCTGAGCCTGTCAAGTCCTTCTTTTGACCCATTTTGCCAAAGGAAAGGACGTTGCCTAATAATTATGCACACCTGATATAGGGTGTTGATGTCATTAGACCACACCCCTTCTCATTACAGAGATGCACATCACCTAATATGCTTAATTGGTAGTAGGCTTTCGAGCCTATACAGCTTGGAGTAAGACAACATGCATGAAGAGGATGATGTGGACAAAATACTCATTTGCCTAATAATTCTGCTCTCCCTGTAGACTTTTGTCTTATCGCCTTAACCTCCATGGTCTCAAATTCTTTAAGGATATAATTTCTTTTAACCGGATTAGGGCAAATTTCATTTATCAAAATATTCCTGATCACTTTGTTTGTAAACCTGCTGTCACCAAATTCAACTCCAGCTATGCAGAGCTGCCTCAGTCCAGGAGAAATTTTAGAGTGCACAATATCTTCTTTTATCATTGATCTCAAAGGGACTGGGATGGCTTTCACTGGGGATTTATATCTCTTAGCAGTACATCTTACATCAAATTTCTCACAAAACGTCTCATGTTTTAGTAAGACCCCATTATCATCCATAAAATGAGCTACAGCCCAAATCCCTTTAGATCTCCATTCATCCACGTACACAGATTTCCTACACAAACGGATATACCTGTTGTTCCATATAGGGGTGTTGTGAGGAGTAAAGCTATGTTTATAGATTAATTTCCAGTAGAGACGGACCTGCTGATGGAAAGCTGAGAGTTTAACAGGTAATGAACTGCAATCAAAGTCACAACGTAACAAAAAGTCTATTCCACCCATTTTGCCAAAAATCACATTGGGAATAATGTTCCAAAAGGAATTTTTGTTCCTAATGAAAGATCTTAACCATTTCAATTTTAGTACACCATTCATAACATCAAAGTCAGTGGCATTAGCCCCACCCTCTTCATAATTCTTAATCACATCATTTTTCTTTATATAATGACATTTGTTCCTCCATATGAACCTAAAATTAAGAGTATTTATAGATTTAATTAGTTTTGGAGGTATGGGCAGAGAAAAGGCTGGATAGATGAGTCTGGACAGACTGTCCATGTTGGTTAGCAAGATTCTCCCAAACAGAGTTATGTCCCTTTGCAGCCACCTGTTTAAAATTGACTTACACTTTTCTATATTGGTACAGATATTCTTATTTTCTGTTGATGTCTTATCCTTGCAAATTACAATGCCCAGATACTTCACCTCTTTTTTGATCTGCATATTATTTATTGCTTGCAGGGGACACTCATGCAGAGCTAGAATTTTGCATTTATTAATATTCAGCTGTAGGCCAGAAGCTTTGGAGAAATGGTTGATCGCCTGCAAGGCTAAAGGAATCTGGTCCTCATTTTTTAGAAACAGGGTGGTATCATCTGCCAGCTGACTGATTATTATCTGTTCACCCATCACAGTTAACCCCTTAATGTGACTGTTTTTAATCAAAATAATTCCTCTGACACAGAAGACCTACATTCCTGGTTTAATTCTTGCTGTCAAAAAATCATGGACTCTGTGGCTCCTTTAAAAACCAGGCAGCTTAAGGCTAAACCTGAGCCTTGGTTTAATGAGAGCAGTCGTGCTGTTAAGAGGGAATGTCGTCGAGCAGAACGGAGGTGGAAAAAGGATAAACTGCATGTATCATTTCAAATTCTCAAAGACTGCTGGCATCGCTACCAGAACACTGTTAAAGAGGCAAAAAGGGAATATTTTGCAAATATTATTTCTTCCAACTGTCATAACCCACGTGTGTTATTTAGGACCATTGACACTGTTCTTAATACTCCTTTGAATGTCTGTTTGGAAGTTTCTCCTGAGATTTGCAATGATTTTCTGAACTTTTTTATTGAAAAGGTTGTCACCATCAGGGCTCTTATCACAGCTCCTGACTCTGACCCCTCTGTCTCTGTCCCTTGCGCTGCTGTTTTCACTCAGTTTGAGCTTGTGACGCTCTCCTCTTTAGAGGATGTGGTTCGCCATATTAAGCCCACAGGTTCCCCACGGGATCCTGTCCCTCCACAATTCTTTAAAGAAATTTTTCCTAGTATACAACAGTATGTCCTTGACATTATTAACAGCAGTCTGTCTTCTGGTGTGGTTCCTGCAAATTTCAAACATGCAGTAGTACAGCCACTGCTTAAGAAACCTGGCCTTGATCACACAGTTTTAGCGAACTATAGGCCTATTTCCAAGCTGCCTTTAGTCTCCAAGGTTTTAGAGAAAATTGTTTTTAGTCAACTGAAAGATTTTCTAGATGAAAATGGAATCTTTGAGGTTTTTCAGTCAGGTTTTAAAACCCTTCACAGCACAGAATCTGCATTACTAAGGGTTTTTAATGACATCCTTCTGGCATGTGGTTCTGGTAACCATGTTGTTCTTGTCTTGCTTGACCTAACTGCTGCCTTTGACACAGTAGACCACAATATTTTAATTTCTCGATTACATGATGTAGTGGGTATTGGTGGCACTGCACTCAATTGGTTTAGGTCTTATTTGTCAGATAGAACTTTCTCTGTCAGCCTTCTCGGTTACGAATCGTCTTCTGCTCCTCTGTCATGTGGTGTCCCACAGGGCTCAATTTTAGGGCCACTGCTCTTTTCTCTGTATCTACTGCCTCTGGGTTCTATCCTTAGAAGGCATGGGATCTCATTTCACTGTTATGCCGATGACTGCCAAATTTATTTGACACTAAAACGCAAGGATGCCATCTCCATAAAACCTCTCTTGACATGTCTAGATGACATTAAAGCTTGGTTGGCTCGAAACTTTTTAAATTTTAATAAAAAGAAAACAGAAGTGTTGGTGTTTGGACCCAGTGGTCCCTGTGAGTCCTCCTCTGTTGTTTTAGGATCCCTGGAAGTCTATTTTAAATCTGTTGTTACTGACCTTGGTTTTAAGTTGGACAGTGATTTTAAATTGGACAACCAAATCAGAGCAGTGGTGAAGTCCAGTTTTTATCATTTAAGGCGACTGGCAAGACTAAAATCTTTTCTTTCGAGGCAGCACCTTGAAACAGTGATCCATGCTTTTATTTCTTCCCGCCTGGACTACTGTAACTCACTTTATGTGGGGGTCAGTCAGTCATTGCTCTCACGTCTGCAGCTGGTTCAAAATGCGGCTGCACGACTCCTAACAGGAACTCGAAAAAGAGAGCATATAACCCCCGTGCTGGCCTCTCTGCACTGGCTGCCTGTGTCTTTTAGAGTTAATTTTAAAATTCTTATGTTTGTTTTTAAATGTCTACACAGTCTTGCCCCGCCTTACCTCTCTGAGCTTCTTCATCCCCACATACCCTGTCGGTCTCTCAGGTCAGCTGACCAGCTGCTCCTGGAGGTACCGAGATCCAGGAGGAAGCTCAGAGGGGACAGGGCCTTCTCTATTGTGGCTCCAAAATTATGGAATAATTTGCCCATGCATGTTAGAGAGGCCCCTTCACTGTCCACTTTTAAATCACGTCTTAAAACCCACTTTTATTCCTTGGCTTTTAACCTCAGTGAGACTTAGTTTCTTTTTTAATGCAGTAGTTATTTAATTAATGATTTCACTCTTCTTTTATTTGTTTTTTATTTATATCTCATGTAATTTTATTTTACAGTTCCAATGTACAGCACTTTGTGTCAGCTGTGGTTGTTTTAAAGTGCTTTATAAATAAAGTTGATGATGATGATGATGAAAATAGACAACAGCTCAGCAACCATGATGAACAGAAGTGGTGAGCTGCTACATCCCTGCCTTATCCCTCTATTAACCTCAAACCTTGAACATGTACCATGTTCTAGCAAAACAGAGCTGTTAATGTCATTATATAGCATCTCTATAACATTGATAAATTCCTCTCCAAAACCAAAAGACTGCAGAGTTTTTAATATGAACGTATGTTCAACTGAGTCAAATGCTTTGTAAAAATCCAAGAACAGGATGTACCCTCTCTCTTGGATTAATTCACTGTATTCAAGGAGATCCAAAACCAGCCTAATATTGTTATGAATTAGTCTTCCTTTCAAAAAACCTGATTGTGTTTCACTGATAATGTTTGAGATGCCTTTCTTTAGCCTCTCAGCTACAGCTCCAGACAGGATCTTATAGTCAGTGTTTAGTAAGGTGATGGGTCTTAAATTGTCTAAAATTCTTTTATCCTTACCCGATTTAGGGATCAGGGTTATCAGCCCTTGTTTCGTGCTCGGCATCACTTCTTTTTTCTCTATCGATTCCTTTAATGCATCAAACAATAAAGTTCTTAGGTCCTTCCAGAAGAATTGATAAAAATTAGTAGTGAGTCCATCTGTCCCTGGGGACTTGTTTAATGCCATTTTCATGACCACCAAATCCAGTTCCTCAATTTTAAGCTCTGAATCACACAGATCTTTGAACGGCTTGTCAATACATGGGATGAGATTATGAATCTTATCAAAGAAACTATCAGAATCAGCTGCTGAATATTCTGAGGAGTACAATTTGGAATAAAAAGTGAAGACTTCTTTTCCAATCTTTCTGAAATCTTTACATTCAGTCCCATTTATCAACAAGCTTGAGATTAGATTTCTCTGCTGTCTGCACTTTTCCAGCTTACTAAAATATGATGAGTTCTTTTCACCTGCCTCAATCCACTTGGCTCTCGATCTTATAAAGGCACCCTGGGCTTTCTCTAGGTAAAGATCGTCTAATTTAGTTTGTAACTCCATCAATTTATTCTTTTCTTGCACGTTTAGTTTTTCTTTACTACAGCACTGAGTTATTTCACGAAGTAAATTACTTTCATATTCCCGTTTTTCCCTGTTCAGTTCTTTGCAGAATTTTATAGTGAATTCTCTGATTTTGAATTTAATAAGTTCCCATTTCTGTATATTACCCACTACTGAGTCATCATTTTTTATATCTGTAATTTTATGTCTAATTTTATCACAATACTTGTCCTTATTTAAAAGGCTGGCATTAAATTTCCAATATCCCCTGCTACTACGTTTCATCCTTGTTGGTTCTAAGACAAGATCAATGAAACAGTGATCAGATAGGGGTGCTTTGGAGATTTTAGATGGTGAAGTACACCTCAAAATGTCATCGCTCACTAACCAATAATCAATTCTTGACCTGCTTTCTCCATTAGGTTTAAACCATGAATAATTCTTAACTCCAGGATTCAAACTTCTCCAAATGTCTGTAAAATTATTATCACTAGAAAAGTTCTCAATAATGTTATTCTGTTGCCTTCTTCCTAAGCGAGGAGGCCATCTGTCCATCCATTCATCTGAGGTCATGTTCCAGTCTCCTCCTACTAGGATGTAATCTGTGGGGTACATAACTTTAAACTCTGAAATAACATTTGTTAGATTTTCCAATAGACGTTTATTTTGACCTTCGTTATTATGTTCATAAAGATTTGTAACAATTAGAAATATACCTTCGCTCTTCAAGCTGCAGTTGACCAATGACCCTCACTATCAGCTTTATATGTTATAATCTCCCCTGGGAACTTATTAAAACAAATCGCCACACCTCCAGATCTGTTAGATCCACGACTGAAAAGAATCTTGTCTCCCCACTGATTAGCCCAAAAGGTAACATCGGCATCCACAGAGTGAGTCTCTTGTAAAAACAGACAGTGACATTTTTGCCCCTTGCAAAATAAAAAAAGTGCCTTTCTCTTAACAATTTCCTTCAAACCCCGAACGTTTAATGAACCAAAAGAAATTTTTGAGTGAACCATAATAAGAGTATGCTAAGAAAATAACTTTTTTTTAAAAAAAGAAAAGAAAAATATATAAACATGAGTTTAAATTGTAACACTTGTCACCAACTCAGTGACTAATAACCTTTAACTTTAAGTAGAACTCTTTTGTCCCATTAATAATATTCCACTGTATACAGTCTTACATCAAGTCTTTCATTCAACGTCGATGATCCTCCGTCCTTCGATGTATCCATGAGGACCCCGGAAAAAGGCCCGTTTCCCAGCCCGTCTGGCTTGTTCAATTTGCGGCCACAGCCGCCTCCTCTCTTCCCAGTCCTCCCGCGGCAGTACCTCAGCGAAGTGGAAACCGCCGTTCTTACAGACAGCCGAATCTTTGGTGCGACGCCAAATCTCCTCTTTCACGTGTCTCAGAGCAAACAGAATGATGATATGTCGGACCTTGTTCTCAATCTTCTTCCCAACTCTATGCACCACATCCACAGATTCTTCAAGCTTTGATATCATATCAGGTGCGATCTTGCCAAGAATTCCAATAACCAGCGATCTGACACCTTCATCTCTTTTCTCTTCTAATCCTTTAATCCGGAGGCACCACCTCATTTTGTACCTTTCTTGCTCTCACACTCTCTCCTTGAGATCGTAGTTATCTTTGGTCAACTGCTCGTTTCGTCTCTCCAACTCTTTAACCTTTTGTTTACATTCTTTCACCTCCTCCGAGTTGAACTGAACCGCTTTGGCTAGGCTGGCTAGCATCGTACTAGCTTGCTTGCATTGCACACTCAGGTCAGCTAGCTGCTCGTCCACTCTTTTTTCAAGGTTTTTTCTACGTAGTCATGATCCGTTCCTTCTCTGCTGTCTTCCTTTCCATCACATGGCGATGTTGTTTCTTGTTTTTTGAGGTCGAGTTTGAATTTAGCAGGTTTAACTATACTTGGGGCAGTCATTTTACTACTTTCGAGTGGAAACAATAACGAACACAAAGTAAATTCTGGGACAAGTTCAACGAGCTCCTAATTCGTGCGACTGCTCAACTCGCCATCTTGCGCCACCGTCTCACTACTAGATGAACTTGTGACACACATCTGCAGCAGAGGCTGAGTGGCTGCTCTCACACCTGGAGCATCCAAATCGACCCACAAACACGTTGAAAGATGCAATGCCATCAATGTGGATTGTCAAGACTGAGAGACCTCTTCCCTCTGACCCCTCCCCAAACCCTCAAACCCTCCTACCCACCTCGACATACAAACTCTGTGTGGCTTCACGTGTTCTGTTGATGTTTACATGATCGAAATAACTTGAACACAAACACAAACAAACAAAGAGGAAGACCGCACCGGAAGGAAACAACTACAAGTCCCAGCATCCTCTGTGTTTAGGGAGCAGCAGTGAAAGTGAAAGCAGGAGGAGGAAGGTGGAGCTGAGGCAGGTGAGTGTTAACATGAATATGTTTCTTCTTATGACATAAAATAATTCCACGCTGTTCGTGTCTGTGGGTGAAATGTGAGGCCGGTCGGCTCCTCTGAGCGCTGGTTTCCTGTAAGTAGAGAGGAAGTGAGTTTAGCTGAGCCTCCGTTTAGTATGAGAGAGCAGGAGGAGAGTGAGAGCTGTGCTGAGGCAGGGTGAGTGTTAACACCGCTCTGACATTACTGTGTCTCTGTGGCGGGAACAACAGGCTCCGTCAGTGGAGGCAAAAATAATCAGACTTTGGTTTTTCAAAGGAAACAACTTTATGTCGGAAGTTCCCGCACGCTCATTGGATAACGATGTGTCAATCACGAGCTATTAGCCAATGAGCGTGCGGATTCACAGAAAGACCCGCCTTTATCACGGGACTTTAAAAACTACAATGGCGACAGAAACTCCGTGAGTGGAGTTCAGGGTGACGTTATGAAACTGTGACGTTTGAGCCACTTCCCGTTGAACGTGAAACTGATGGTTTCTGGTGTTTGGGTCTGTTTTTCTGTATTTATGCAGATAAAGTGTAAACTCAGATGAATTATACCATCAAATGTTAAAGGAAAATATCAGGATGAGTGTTTGTGAGCTGAGAAGGACGTGAAGCGAGCAGTTTATCCCAGAGCTGAAGCTGCTCTGTGTGCAGAGATGAGCTCAGATTCCTGCTGTGATTGATCAACAGTCACAGAAATGTAGACTTGTAGTTATTACTGCAGTATGGTCACAGCAGATACTGATAAACATGTATTATGAGGATGGATGATCAAGTTTCTCACTCTCTCCTTTAAATCTCAGTTTTTTCTTCTTCACAGTTTATCTGTTAATTTATTAATGAATAACACTGAAAGAGTTTCTGTTATATTTCCCCTTGAACATCAGCTTATTAGGGCGGCATTAGGAAATAGCCCCCCTCCAAAGAATGAATAAATGAATGATGATAATAATAAAATGATTCAAAAGCAGAGCTCAGAGTGGTAGAATGGTCAAACATGGATCCACGGGTGGTTCAACTGCATTTGGTGACGTGACTAAAGCAAATCTTTCAAATAATCCCACCATCAACGGGATGTTGTCTCCTTTACTACGGTTACTTTACTTGGTCATTTCTTTGAAATGAACCAAATTCTTTTATTTGTCGGTTGTTGCATATTTAACCTCTACAGTCAGGAAAGGAGGAGATGAGGCCTCAACAATGTTGGGTTGTAGCTGTGCTTCAGGTTAGAGTGAGTGTCCATGGAATAAATGTAAGTCAGTGAACTGGAAACATGACTGTGTTCAAACTTTGTTTTCCTTTTTATAATGAGTCTAATCAAAGGTGGACAGAAGTATCTCCACTGTGACTTTTCTGTGTCACCATCAGAGCTTCTGCACAGTGTTTCTGGGGCAGATAACATTGCAGCATTATGGAGACATTATGGAGACAAAAAGAAAAGCGTCTGGACTTCTTTAAGTTAAACTTAAAGAAGTCCAGACGCTTTTCTTGGACTGTTCAGTGTTGAGTCTCATTCACACACTCCCTCAGACTCTTCACACACACTGATTTGCTGACATAAACACACTCCTGTGTGCTTCACACACACACTGAGGACCATCTACAGACTGTGAGCTCCGTCTTCTTTGTCTTTGGAGCCGAACTCTGACAAAGTTAGGAACAAAACTTTCTCCAGCGTGTGAACTTTCCTCCTAGACTCAGTCTGAGCAGTCAGACCACATATTTCTAAAGCAGCACATGAAGGTGTGGCTCACACACACACAGGTGAAGGAAACAGCTGCAGTATTAAAAACTGCTTCACTGTCTACAAATATATGAACTGAATGTTTCTTTCAGGCTGTAAAAACCTTATTTATCCTCCATTACAGTCCTGCATTCAGAGCATTACTTCTGTTATATTAGTACATGTATTTTATTCTGATGAAGACATGAAACTCTGAGCTGGATTGAATCCATTGAATCAGAGTCCAGGACTCAGACTAAACACACTGAATGTGTCCTGAGCTCGGCCGCTGTTCCACAGTAACTGCTGTCAGAGTCACTGTTACTGAGTTAGCTTAGCTAGCAGAGCAGCTAGCAGTTAGAGTATGAACTCTGTAAGCAGTCAGCTCGGTCCTGGACATGGTTACTGACATAAAGCTGCTCTCTGCAGCCATGTTTGACCTGCTGCTTTGTAGGACTACAGTAATGGAGGATTTGGAGGCTGAACTGGGCTCTGTGACACTTTTTGTAGTGAACTGATGAAAGCTGCGTCTCAGATGGATGTTAGTCCAACACATCAGACACGACCTCTGCAGCTCTCAGTTGATGTGCACATGAATGATTTGTGTTTCCTCTGCAGGTGAAGGTAGAAAGTGTGTGTGAGCTGATGTGAACTGAGCAGCATGGATCAGTGTGAGGACAGAGAGGAGGGAGTCCCTCCCTCTAAAAGCACTCTGTGTGGGGAACATGAGAGCCAGACCAAAGCTCAGAGGTGAGATGACCATCTCTAACTGTCCATGACTCTTCTCCATGTCACAGCTCAGCACTCACATCACTGCTCCATCATTATTCACACTCATACCTCTGTGTGTGTTGTTTTAAAGCCCAGAGCTGTGGGGCGTACCAGGCTCAGCTGGACATAACCCTGAAACTAATCCAGAACCTGGACCTGAACCCAGCTGTGTTTCCTTAAAGAGCAACATGTCGAAGGGTTTTGGTGTAAACTTTAACAAAAGACTGTTATGTGACAAAGAGTAAGTACATTATTTTTATGAGATTGTTCATCATGTCTTTAATTTAATATTTCCAGTTTTTCCTTCCTGTCTCATGAAGCTGTGACATTTATTCTTTTTCTTTTAGGATCAATAAGAGGCCAGAATCTCCTGGACCTGAACCCAGCTGTGTTTCCTTAAAGAGCAACGAGTCGAAGGAAATTGGTGTAAACTTTAAAGGCTGTTCTTCTGCTGCTGAGAGGTAATGTGTGTCTAGATGTTGTTCCTGACTCTGTATTTTTGAATAAATCCTCATGTTTAATATCAGCTCAGCTCTTTTTCACACACATTTCTATGTTGGTATGTGAAGCGGTGTGTGTTGGAGTGTTTCCACAAACACAGCAGTCAGAGTGGAAAGAGTGGATGTTGTAGGAGGTGTTTGTGTAGTGAAGAGGCTGAGTGTCTGTAGGACTCCAGCTGCTCCAGCAGGTGTCTCCTTTGTGCTTTGCTTCAAACACAGTGTAGGGAGGAGCTTCCACTCAGGTCTTTCAGGTGTTGCTGGATGGAGGAGGACAAATAGTTTTTCCCTTCAGTGACACTTCAGCAGCTCAATGTTCTGGGAGATGTTTGTCTTTATGAAGGTTTATGGATTCTTGTTCTTACTTTGGTTAAACTGAGCAATACATTTTCCATCTAACATTTAAAGTAAATTTCCAGGTGAATAAAAGATCTGCAGCTGCAGCCTCTGTGATGTTTCACAGTCTGAAAGTAACAAATTCAACCAGAGTTCAAACAAAGGCTTAATATACGTGTGTGTTTGATATAATGCCAACAAGTACAAACAGGTGTTCTTACAGGTCTTAATCACAGAGGTCTGATAAGTCTGGTGACTTTCACACTCAGCAATTTTGCTGCCTTTTATTTTATATTGGCCTTTTTAAAGCCCTTCAAAGTCTCCCACATTCATACAGAGCTTTTAACACCAAATTCCTTTACAGTCCTTCTCCTCTCACACACGATCACACGACTGATTTGTCTGCAGCAGCTGTGTTACTGCTAGTATTTTATTATGTGTGTAATCTCCTCATATTGTTCCTGTGGTTTAGTTTGACTTCCTTCTGCAAACTCAGCTGCTCTGTTGCTGATACACGTCTCCATGAATATGATTGATCAGATGCTGTCAACACCATGTGTTTCATGTGAACGCTCAGCTGAAACCCTGGGTTGACTTATCGAGTTAATAACAAGCTTCACGTGACTGTGAATGCTAAAGTGAATCCAGATAAAGGAAAGAGACCCTGCTAATGTTGGACTCACTTCTTAGTGTAGATCCCAGGAGGAAGTTCAACATAGCCATTCTTTGTGCTAGCTCGACCAAACCTGAGACCACAGTGCAGGATAATGATCATCATCTGTCTCTGTCAAGGACATTTAAAATCCACAAATAACAAACATAATTATATTTGATCTTTAAAAATATGTTTTCACTTAAAAAAGCATGAGCACACTGGTGGATTACAGAAACATGAAAACTCGTTAACAGTAAAGTTAATTTAGGCATAAACAAAGTGTCAAACATACTGAAATAGAAGGACTGATGTCTGTGTTAACCCTCACATGGGCTGTACAACATTATATAGGGAGACAAAAACAGAGATTATCGTAGCCATCGCTCTCTCGCATGGACGTGGCAGTCTTGCTGTCTGCTGCGAATCCTCCCCGTACCTCCGTGACCTCGTCTGGTATCTGCTCCCTCCTCTGTAAGAGACAGTAAAGGAAAACACGTCTCTGCCTAGTCTTGAAAATCTAATCTTATCATCCATTGTTCTTCTAGGGCCTCTTCTTCTTGTGGCCTCAGCTAACTGCTAATATTTAAATGGCTAACATTAACATGTGTGCCAGCCAGGTTAACATTTATGATGAACTATGATTAATTAACTGATGTTGAAACTGGAGCTTTACTGACCTCTGAAATTCCTCCTAAAGTGTTATTCAGTGTTGTGACAGTCAGCTGCTTCAGCTGCTGCTGGGATGGGCTGTGGCAAAGAGAACAGAGAAAATCCAAATCAGAGTTTTTCTCTGAATTAAAAGCAAGGAAACAACAATATATTCTACATGGTGAAACTGATGGTTTCTGGTGTTTGGGTCTGTTTTTCTGTATTTATGCAGATAAAGTGTAAACTCAGATGAATTATACCATCAAATGTTAAAGGAAAATATCAGGATGAGTGTCTGTGAGCTGAGAAGGACGTGAAGCGAGCAGTTTATCCCAGAGCTGAAGCTGCTCTGTGTGCAGAGATGAGCTCAGATTCGTGCTGTGATTGATCAACAGTCACAGAAATGTAGACTTGTAGTTATTACTGCAGTATGGTCACAGCAGATACTGATAAACATGTATTATGAGGATGGATGATCAAGTTTCTCACTCTCTCCTTTAAATCTCAGTTTTTTCTTCTTCACAGTTTATCTGTTAATTTATTAATGAATAACACTGAAAGAGTTTCTGTTATATTTCCCCTTGAACATCAGCTTATTAGGGCGGCATTAGGAAATAGCCCCCCTCCAAAGAATGAATAAATGAATGATGATAATAATAAAATGATTCAAAAGCAGAGCTCAGAGTGGTAGAATGGTCAAACATGGATCCACGGGTGGTTCAACTGCATTTGGTGACGTGACTAAAGCAAATCTTTCAAATAATCCCACCATCAACGGGATGTTGTCTCCTTTACTACGGTTACTTTACTTGGTCACCGTGTGAATTTCTTTGAAATGAACCAAATTCTTTTATTTGTCGGTTGTTGCATATTTAACCTCTACAGTCAGGAAAGGAGGAGATGAGGCCTCAACAATGTTGGGTTGTAGCTGTGCTTCAGGTTAGAGTGAGTGTCCATGGAATAAATGTAAGTCAGTGAACTGGAAACATGACTGTGTTAAAACTTTGTTTTCCTTTTTATAATGAGTCTAATCAAAGGTGGACAGAAGTATCTCCACTGTGACTTTTCTGTGTCACCATCAGAGCTTCTGCACAGTGTGGAGAAAGATCCAGAAGCAGAGCTGGACTGCAGACAGCCAGTCAGAGCAGCTGTGTACAAAGTAAGACTGAACATCTGTCTGCTGATGGACTCATTTCTGAAAACTGGACTTCTTGTGTTGTTCAGACATTGAAGAGTTTTCTTTCTCTTTAGTCTCATTGTTTTTCTTTCTTTCAGCAGATGTTGGTCTGCAGGAGGTTTTAGATGAACATAAGATCAGTCTGAGGAGGAGATGTGAACGTGTGACTGAAGGAAGTGATGAAACAGGAAGTAGAACCCTCCTCAACACCATCTACACTGAGCTCTACATCACAGAGGGACAGAGTGAAGAGGTTCATACCCAACATGAGGTGAGGCAGCTGGAGACAGCTTCCAAGATGGACGCCCTCCATGACGCTCCAATCAGGTGCCAGGACATCTTTAAAGCCTTACCTGACCAACAGAGACCCGTCAGAGTGGTTCTGACCAACGGCGTGGCTGGTGTTGGAAAAACCTTCTCAGTGCAGAAGTTCACTCTGGACTGGGCAGAGTGCTTGGAGAACCAACATGTCAGTGTGGTGGTTCTGCTTTCATTCAGGGAGCTGAACCTGATCAGAGATGAGCAGTACAGTCTTCTGGAGCTGCTCCATGTTTTCCATCCAACATTACAGAAGGTCACAGCAGAGAAGCTGGCTGTCTCTCAGCTTTTGTTCATCTTTGACGGCCTGGATGAAAGCAGACTTTCATTGGATTTCACCAACAGGAAGCTGCTGTCTGATGTCACACAGAAGTCATCAGTCAGCCAGCTGCTGACAAACCTCATCCAGGGGAATCTGCTTCCCTCGGCTCTCGTCTGGATAACTTCCCGACCTGCAGCAGCCAATCAGATCCCTCCTACATGTGTTGACAGGCTAACAGAAGTACGAGGCTTCACTGACGCCCAGAAGGAGGAGTACTTCAGGAGGAGATTCAGTGATGAAGAGCTGTCCAGCAGAATCATCTCCCACATGAAGACATCCAGGAGCCTCCACATCATGTGTAGTATCCCAGTCTTCTGCTGGATCACTGCTACAGTTCTGGAGCACATGTTGACTACAGAGCAGAGAGGAGAGCTGCCCAAGACCCTGACTGACATGTACTCACACTTCCTGCTGGTTCAGACAAAGAAGAAGAAGAACAAGTACCACGAGGGACGTGAGACGAGTCCACAGGAGCTGACGGAGGCTGACAGGGAAGTTCTTCTGAAGCTGGGGAGGCTGGCATTTGAACATCTGGAGAAAGGAAACATCATGTTCTACCAAGAAGACCTGGAGCAGTGTGGTCTGGATGTAACAGAGGCCTCGGTGTACTCAGGAGTTTGTACAGAGATCTTCAAAAGAGAGTGTGTGATCTTCCAGAAACCAGTCTACTGCTTTGTTCATCTGAGCATTCAGGAGTTTCTGGCTGCTGTCTACATGTTCCACTGTCACACCAACAGGAAGACAGAGGTGGTAGAAGGTTTTCTAGGGAATTTCCGAGAAGAATACAAAAACAGATCTTTTTTTAAGAACATGTTCAAGTCTTATAGCTTCCCATCAATGGATGTCTTTTTGAGTAAAGGCATGTATAAATCCCTCCAGAGTAAAAATGGCCACCTGGACCTGTTTGTTCGCTTCCTTCACGGCCTCTGTCTGGAGTCCAACCAGAGACTCTTAGTAGGTCTGCTGGGTCAGACAGAGATCAGTCCAGGAACCATCCAGAGAGTCATCAACAACCTGAAGAAGATGAACAGTGATGAAATCTCTCCTGACAGAAGCATCAACATCTTCCACTGTCTGATGGAGATGAACCACCTCTCATTATTTCAGGAGATCCAAGAGTTCCTGAAGTCAGAGAACAGATCAAAGAAGGAACTCTCTGAGATCCAGTGCTCAGCTCTGGCCTTCATGCTGCAGATGTCAGAGGAGGTTCTGGATGAGTTTGACCTGCTGAAGTACAAAACATCAGAGCGGGGACGACAGAGACTGATTCCAGCTGTGAGGAACTGCAGAAAGGCTGGGTGAGTCCAGATGTGATCATTAACATCATTGATCAGTGTAGGTTAGTAGTTTAATGTTGAAAATAAAATCAGATTGTAACCACAAAGTGTTTGTGTCCGTACGCTGCAACCTTCCACACCATTCCTTTATTGTACAGACTCAGCAGCAGCTCCATGGATCCCAAATCCAAGAGTGGAGAACAGATTTGAAGTGTGTCACATCCATGCAGTCACAGCTGTTTCCACCATGTTTCCACTGATATTAATCCTGTTCAATGACACGTTTCATATCAGTGAATATGTTCTTTAGGACGTCCACTGACATGTTTAAATGTCCTGCTGGAAATCACTCAAATCATCCATGAAATCCATGAAAAAGCCAAAAGCAGATTAAAGCCAAACAAAGATTCTCATTAAAAGTCTGCAGGTCTGAGAGAGACTCAATCGTTGTGTCATGTCAAACACAGTAAGAGGAGCTGAAGCACACATGTGAAGAGCAGATTCATCAGATTATGACCTCACTCTGTTTTGTCTTCATATACATTCAGTCTGTGTTTATAATGCAGATTTTCTGCTTTTATAATAACACATTTTATATTTTCTATCATCACAGACTGACTCGGTGTGGACTCTCAGAGTCTCACTGTGAAGTTGTGGCCTCAGCTCTGAAGTCCAACCCCTCCCATCTGACAGAGCTGGACATGAATGAGAACAACCTGCAGGATTCAGCATTGAAGCTTCTGTGTGCTGGACTGGAGAGTCCAAACTGTGGACTGGAGACTCTGAGATGAGTTCACTGACTGCGGCTGTTGTAGTTGTTTTTCTATATTTCAGGTCTTTGATTGATGTTTGAAACTTTCTTTAGTTCCTAAATGTTCAGGATGTGTCTGAAGACAAATGTGAAGAAGTTTGAGTGCTTTCAGAAATGTTGTCTTTCCAAACGACTGAACAACAGTTTTTCCTTTTGGCTCCAAACAGAAGTGACAGACTTGAGCAGGGTTCATTTAAAGGCTGACAGAAGTGGAGTGGTGACGGGGAGATGTTTGACAGGACAGTGTTTCAGCCACCACAGGTTCATGTTGTGCTCCATCAGTCAGTGAAGATGAAGTCAGTGCTGATGAGGCTGTAGAGTGTGTGAGGGATGTGAATGAGGATGATGAAGATCTGATGATAGCAGATAAAAACAGGCTGCAGAGACTTTGAGCCATACAGGGCACACAGTGTGTGTACAGAGCAGCTGAAATCATTATGGAGGCCTCACTGGAATATGGAAGCATCACAGTACAGCTTCAGTGAAGCATTAAAGTCTCTGATATGAGATGAGAAATGAAGCAGCCAGAGCTTTTTCATGAGTGGAAATCCACTGTGACTGTGAGCTGCTGCTACAGCCTCCAGATTAGCCAGCAGCTCATCCTGCTCAACATTTCCTCACCAACTTTAATGGAAGTGTGATGTTTTCAGCTGGAGTGATGGTCAGGGTGGCCTCCCTCTCCTCTTCTTCTCCTCTTCCTCTTTCATTTGTAAAGCCACTTCTGCTGCTTTCATTCATTTGGAAGTCCTGTAGCTGAGTTTGGGAGAGACTAACAGCCTCGGCAGCAGAGGGGAGAAAGGCTGTAACACCACCACTTTACTCTGTTCTACCTGTCACATCATTTTATCAGGAAACAAATGTGCTCATGTTTTTACTATGTTTGTCTTGAAGATGTAAGAAGATCACATGGTGCTTTTTATTATTGTGTTGGTTTGTTTGCTGTCTCTTGGATGGAGCCCAGCTGTGCGTGGCCCCTGGGCCTGTGGTCAGAGTGTGTGCTGGATAATCCGGCCCAGGATGAGGCCAAACTGACATGGGATGAAATGTCTGTCACATAATTGAGCTTTGTGAGAAATGTACGACTTTAATGTGAAACATTCAGAGTTTTTTCTCTTGTTGTGTTTGTTTGAAGCTGCTTCCTGTTGGCTTCAGCTGTTTGGAGTTTCCATTTTCTAAACTTCTACATTCTGAACCTTCTTCAGCTCTGAACAGATGATGAAACACTGAATGATTTCAAGCTCACACTTTGTCTAATAAACTTACATCTTTCATTCTTCATACAGATTGTGGGACTGTGGTTTGTCAGAGATCAGCTGTGATTATCTGGCAGCAGCACTGAAGTCCAACCCCTCCCATCTGAGACAGCTGGACCTGAGCTCCAACAACAAGCTGCAGGATTCAGGAGTGAAGCATCTGTGTGGTTTCCTGGAGAGTCCAGGATGTGGACTTGAAACTCTGGGGTCAGTCAGCATGTTTTAGTTGTGCTGAGATGAATATGATGTGAAAGTTGTGCTGACACTAAACTGCAGACATCAGGCTGATATTATACTGATCCACACTGAGGATCTTCATGGTAAAGTCTGTTTTCTTCTTCTCTGGTTTAGTCCATTGACTGCAGCAGAACAATGTTCACATTTCAAACAGTGAGACTCAACGTATGGCCCGCGGCCCACACGCGGCCTGCCCACCTTTCCTGATTCAGAGAGAGGGGACCCTGATTAACTGTGTAGTGTTCTTCCTCACAGTTCTAAGTATCAGACACAACAATGAATAATCCACAGCTGACTGTCTTTAGCAGGTCAAAGGTCACGGCACACAGCAGACAGTGGGAAATATTATAACTCTGATCATTTATCAGCACATATCCATATGTATAAAAACAAAGCTGACACTGTGAGACTTGATCAGAGGTGTGATCATCACAGCAGAGGCCTTTGTGTCAAAGTCACTGAGGATCAAACAGAAACACATGAAGCAGATTTTCCTGTTCTGGCTTTTTATAGCAGATAACCTTCAAAATATTCTGCAGTCCATCAAAAACTGAAGCAAACCATGAATCAACATGTGAACATGAGCTGATGCTGCTGAAGTGAAGCAAAGTTACAGAGGTTTGATTACAGACACAGCTGAGAGTTTGTAATCTGTCATCATTTTAAAAGGTTTACATTTCTTCAGTATTGAACAGCAGAAATGAGGCTTTGTTTTCGGAGGCCGACAGCAGTGAACACAACAGCAGACTGGTGCGTAATAAGCAGTGAATAATGCAGGAAACAGATTTTTGAAGGTAAACTGTTCTTGAAGTACACTGAGAGAGAGAGAGCTGTGCAGGAAGTAAACGTCAAAGTCAGAGAGAATTCATGACGATGTTCATCAAACGTAAAGCGTAGTTTGGATCTTCTTCTGCTGCTGGTTCAGTCAGTTTTGGTTGGAGACAGATTGTTATGGCCCGTCTAGGCGAGGCCAAACCACAACATAAAGGGTGATCCATCCCCGTCCAACCCCAAGCAGCACGTCACACACTTAATACTTTGTAACAGTGATTCATTTACAATGAGTGCAGTTAAACAAAGGAAGGGAGCACATTGTAACTTCAGGGTGAACCTAAGGCCAAAACAACAGACATAAGGTAGCCTATCTCAGGAATAAATACAACTTACCTACGCAAAAGAACTAACTCAAACGACAATCACTTTCCTCCCTGCCTAACAAAAACAGGAGAAAACTGATCAAACAAAAAGGCGGTCCACCCCTACATGCTCTTACATTAACCAACATAGTGACACAGTTAACGGTCTGCCGGTTGGGTTGGGCCAAGGATGAATGACATGGCAGTCCCTGGCGGTATCTTCTTATCTGCTGCCAGCCATCCACCCTGGATGCACCAATCATGGAGGAGCACCTGCACACTCAAATTTACATATAATTACGACAACAGTCGTAACACTGATGAAACCTGAAGCTTCAGGATCTGTGAACTGTCCACTTTCAGCCCCGACGGCGTGTCCGTGTCCGTGCCGTCGAGTGAACGATCCACGCTCTGTGTTTCCATCTTTGTGTGTTTAGCTGCTCTCATTTACTGTTTTATCCTCTAATGCTGGGTAATGTCAGCTGGTCCATGTGCAGCTGGCTGTGAGGCTCAGGGAGCGTCTACAAAGTGCAACACTGAAAGAACATCATCCATAAATATTGAGTAATAACTGGACTCTCATACAGCGAGACTCAAATGCCTTTAAGCATCAGCTTATCCTGCTGATCCAAGTCCAACACTGAGTTTGTAAAAACATCTTTGTCAATCATTTTGTTTGGTTTCTGAGGAAAATGATTCAATAACTTGCTGCTAATACACAACATTTCATCATATTTCCTCATAACCCTCTTTTGTCTGACCATTTGATCCCATTTGAATTTGCAATAAAGGATCCACAGAGTTTGGTGACAATAATGACAGTAGATGTTTGTGTGAAAGTGCTGGAAGCAAATGAGTGTGTGATGTTCTTTCAGTGTTGCACTTTGTAGACGCTCCCTGAGCACTGGTCTCACAGCCAGCTGCACATAGAGACCAGTGTTGTTAGTCCAGGTCAGAAGATGACTTGTTGGAGTGAAAATGAGCTTGTAGTTTGTCTGCTTTAATAATGTGACTGGAAAAAGGTGTTGGACTTCAAATATGTCCATTTCTTTCACACTTCACCTTTAAAAGTGAAGCCTTGTGGTTCCTGGAAGGAAAAACACGACTTTTTCAAGTCTTTGTCCTGTTTTTATGATAAATGTACGACTTTAATGTGAAACATTCAGAGTTTTTTCTCTTGTTGTGTTTGTTTGAAGCTGCTTCCTGTTGGCTTCAGCTGTTTGGAGTTTCCATTTTCTAAACTTCTACATTCTGAACCTTCTTCAGCTCTGAACAGATGATGAAACACTGAATGATTTCAAGCTCACACTTTGTCTAATAAACTTACATCTTTCATTCTTTATACAGATTGTGGAGCTGTGGTTTGTCAGAGATCAGCTGTGATTATCTGGCAGCAGCACTGAAGTCCAACCCCTCCCATCTGAGACAGCTGGAGCTGAGCTTCAACAACAAGCTGCAGGATTCAGGAGTGAAGCATCTGTGTGGTTTCCTGGAGAGTCCAGGATGTGGACTTGAAACTCTGGGGTCAGTCAGCATGTTTTAGTTGTGCTGAGATGAATATGATGTGAAAGTTGTGCTGACACTAAACTGCAGACATCAGGCTGATATTATACTGATCCACACTGAGGATCTTCATGGTAAAGTCTGTTTTCTTCTTCTCTGGTTTAGTCCATTGACTGCAGCAGAACAATGTTCACATTTCAAACCTTCAAAGAAGAAGAAAAATCCTCCACTGGATAATTCACTGTGAAACTCTCCAACTCTTCATTCCACCTTAAAGTCTGTCTGACACTGAAATCCAAAGCAAAATGTGCGTTTGCTTTACAGACAGCAGTCCAACACAAACATACACACATCATCAAAACACAGTCCAACATCCAAATCTCCTCCACTGCCAGCATGTATGATGGGAAAGAGAAGGAGGAACACTCTGACATTCAGGGTTAGAATGAGTTTCATGAAGCAGACTGTGAAGATCAAAGCTGCATTAGAAAGCTTACATGAATGAATGAGTGGACAGAAGTGGACAGAGATCATCTGAAGCACTTCAAAGGCTTTAAATCAGCACATTTCTCTTTATTCTTTATCAACTTTGTTAGTTTCTCTCAGTTTTCTGTGGAATGAAGCTAACAGCAGGCTAATAAGATGCTGACCAATAGGTTTCTATTAAAGGTTGTAATTTGTATATGAAAAAGTGCTTTGGCTCAGCAGGGATCAGCTTACAGGTAGAATACAGCTGCTGGATGGGATTAGCATGTCATAGCTATCTACCAAACTGCTAACTGGGGGATTTCAGGCCATCTATGGATCATTTTTGCTAACTGTTTATTCAGCTTAGGCTCACAGGGCTGCAGCCTGTGCCCTAGCTGTCATAGGGCAAGAGGCGTGGTCCACCTGCACAGGTGAGCAGTCATCACAGGGCCAACAGAGAGAGACAGAGAAGCACTCTCTCACATCCACACCTACAGCCAATTTAGAAGCACCAATGAACCTAAGCAGCATTTCATTGGACTGTGGGAGAACATCCAACCTCCACAGAAAGGCCAACAAGCTTCAACCTACAACCTTCTTGCTTTAAGTCACTAGTGCGAACCACTTTTCCCCATTTCAGCCCAAATCCTGCATCTTCCTGTTTCTGACTCCAGGCCAGCTCCACTAAAACTTTCTCATCAGACACTGCCACCTAGTGGAGGAAGTCTTAGTCCCATTTGAAGCTTCAGATGACAGTTAGTTCCTTTACAAAGAGGTGGAGGTGGTGGGGCCACAGCACCATCATCACTGAGTGCCATAGGACACTTAACCTTTGTTTCCATGTGCTGGGAACTTCCTGTTGTTCCAAGGAGGACTGGAAAATGTGTGAAAATCTCCCAGTCAGTTCCTCACAGCACACTTCAATCATTTCCCTCCCACAGCATCAGGACCAGGGCTTTTTCTCTCTTTGGTCCCACTAAGAGATTTCCACACAAACACCTCATCAGTGGGACTCTCAGAGCTACCAGCCCTTTGCTACAATCACAAAGCTCTTCATTGAAATCAATGATATCAAAGCTGGAATCAAATGAGTCCAAGTCTTCTGCTGATTCAGCATCACATTCATCTTTGCTCCTTGTTCTGCATCCCCACCATGGACTTCATTCCTTTCCAAGCCAGCCTTGAGTGTCCTTTATTCAGCTCATCCTCTGCTTTACTTTTACACCTGATTTTAGCTGCTTTATCTCTCTTTCAACAAGTTTCTGTGCCTCAATCTTTTTCTTCTCTCCCTCATAACAAGACAGCTTCTTCTGCCTGAGAACATGTTGGAGTGATTTACTAATCCAGGGCTGCTTATTGGGGAAAATACTTCCTGTTTCCAAAGTAATCCCCATTTTTCCCAGAAAGAAATGTAAGTAGAAATCGATGATCTAAGTGAGAACATGAGCCTTTAAAAAGTCCCAGTGGGTGCAGTCAAAGCAGTCCCTCAGTCCCAGTATATAGTCTTTGGTCCAGACTGGAACAACTGTGTGCCCAGTTTGAGCTCTCTTCAGTCCTGTGACCTGACAGACCCAGAGGGGCCATCACATCACATTTAGAAGCTCCCCTAATGGAGCCACAACACATGTCCAACACTTAGTCTGTCTTGTTGGACCAACTGGAAGAAATGATTCAAGGACTTAGTCACAGAACAGAGATTCAAATCTCCAAAATCCAACTGGCTGCATCAGGACATATAGTCTGAAACTCTGCACAGTTTCCTGTTTGAAGCTGCTTCCTGTTGGCTTCAGCTGTTTGGAGTTTCCATTTTCTAAACTTCTACATTCTGAACCTTCTTCAGCTCTGAACAGATGATGAAACACTGAATGATTTCAAGCTCACACTTTGTCTAATAAACTTACATCTTTCATTCTTTATACAGATTGAGTTTCTGTGGTTTGTCAGAGATCAGCTGTGATTATCTGGCAGCAGCACTGAAGTCCAACCCCTCCCATCTGAGAGAGCTGCACCTGTGGAGAAACAACCTGAAGTATCCAGATGTGAAGCAGCTGTCTGATCTTCAGCAGAGTCCAGACTACAGACTGGAGACTGTGCTGTAAGTAGAGTGATGGAGTGAGTGGGTGGTGCTGTCAGCAGTATTGTACTAAACACAGTCAGTATGAAACAAAGATCCAGTGTTTCCTGTAAAGCTGCAGCTTCTCAGTGAAGCTGTGAGAGGAGAATGGTGACAGGCTTCAGGATTGGACACAAACACTTCCTGTTTCTGACCTTTATGGTCACCATAGTAACGGCTGACACGCTCTGATCAAACACTGTCAACAGCCAATCAGCTCTCTGAACAAAGCAGCACGCAGACCAATGACTGCATTCGTTTCCAAGTTTAAAGCAGTGAAGAACACAGTCTGTAGGTGAGGAAGAATTTAGTGAGAGCAGATGTTTGGATGGAATTCCTCCAGTTAACAGCTGGAACCGTCCATCTGGATTGTTGGGCTTGTTGTTGGGGTTCCTACAGAGCTCAGAGTGGACACACCAAGGTTCTTCTAATGAATGAAAGTCCAAACTCAAACTAGGAGGGAAAAACATTTTCATCAACTTCAATAAAAATCCAAAGATTAGAAAAAGTGAAGCAACAATGAGTCCTAGTACAGTCCCAGCACTGAAGTCCCTGCTGCTCTTTATACTGGATGTGCTGCATCACTGACTGACAGCTGATGAAGAGTCTCTGGAAACACTCGTTTATCTCCTCTGCTCTTCCTTCTTCTCTCTGCAGGTGGTGGTGATGATGGTAAATAGGGCGGTGTGTGTGCTGAGAGAGGAGGAGCTGTGTCCTGATGATCCAGAGAGGTTGAAGCAGCAGCAGCTTGTGTGTAGAGACGCTCTGACTGGGCCATGTTACTGGGAGGTGGAGAGGAGAGCTTCATCCAGCAGTGACTGACAGAGGAATGAGAAGAAGTACAGATGACTGTCAGTGCTGCAGAGTGAACTGCTCTGAGAACAGCTCCACTGTCAGACACAATGTAGAGTCCAGCATCATCCCTGTGTGTCCCTCTGGATCTGACAGAGGATCATCAGTGTATCTGGACTGCTCTGCTGCTGCTCTGTCCTTCTACAGTCTCTGCACAGTCTCTGTCTGACTCTGGCTACATTTTTGGCATTTATATTCTTGGTTGCTCTCTTTATATTTTTCACATGCAAAATGTGCCCATCTTTGGCAAGATTCATACTGCACCTGGAAAGGAAAAATAAATGGCTCATATTCTGTTTGGTGAATACTATTACTCAACATTTTAATTATGATTGGCAAGTAATGATACTAAGACTTATGTGTTTCTTTTGTTTTGTTTTGTTTTACCATTTCAATCATGCTGCGGTCAGCGTTAGCATCTAACATGGAGAAAACAATGCAGTAGTCCTCAGCGTTCCCTGAAACACAATCATAGTTAGGTTTTAATCAAACATTATTTATTGAATAATTAAAAAATAATAGTACATTTTTTCCAAATATACTTCCTGGAAAATTAGTCTAAATTAGACTTTGAGAAGGGTCTTATCTGAAAGTGTTTGAAGAGCACTATTTGTACTGTGCTGTTTGAAAAGCACTATTTAAATTGGAAGTACGCACTAACGTGATAAGGACTTTACTGGACTTACCTCGATTTTCAAGTAGGGTGCAAGCTATCTGCATTCGCTCCAGCACAACTGGCTCTGTAGTGGTTGACACCTCACTGACCTCTCCAAAATCAAGGTAGTGTTCTGCAAACTGTGAGATTGATCATAATTAGAATGTAAAGTCTTAATTAGGTAAAGGATAGGATAATTATAAGCCACAAGGCTTCAGCCTATTCCTTTTTCAGTTACTGTATGATTAAGTACTTCTATGTAAAATGATCATCTTTGTTGTTGTTGACCGAAATAACTTTCACTTCACTTAAATTCACTTAAAGTCTTAATTCTAGCTAACAAGAAACTGAATCATTTGAATAAGGGTTACCTTTAACAGTAAAACTCCACAACTGCTGGAATCCTGTCGCTTGTTGTGTTGCATAGTCTGTAACTGCCACTCCATGGTGTCTTCATGCCCTCTCATCCTCAGAAAATTCCTAGTTGAACAAAAGTGTTTGTAATGAAACAAGATTTTTTTTTTTTTAATCTAAGAATAACACCTCAGTATCATACATACCTCCAGTTGCGCAGAATTTTCCTGTCATAAACACCTTCATTCCCATGGGGTCTATGAGCAGTATTTTCTGTGCAGAAATGTTGACAATCTAAAGAAAAAGTTAAATTAAAAATTACAATTGTTTGTGCCACTGAAAACTTATTTAAAAATAACACTTTGTGCAAGAAACTGCTTCACAACAAATTATGCAAATTAATAACAAAATGAACACATACCACAAGAATCCAGTGTGTACCAAAGTTCACAGGGCACAGCCACGTCTTCAACTGGGAACTTCATCTGTGGGATTGGAAGTGCAGAGTAATTTGGATTTACTTAGGTACCATGCGTCTCAGGGTGTTTTCAAATATAGTCTTCTTTAAAGGAACCGAACTCTTTCCTCAGCAACAGAAAGGAGTCAACTGTTTGGACCACTTCTGAGCTTTCAACATACCAGTTGAGGCATCTGAACTGCCCAGAAAACAACGAGCTTGCAACTACTGAACAGAGCAGGTGTGCAGCATTCTGCACAAGTATACAAAAATGTTATAGAACAGTAAATAGGTTGTTTTTTTTTTATTTCAAAATTAGTAGGTAAATGACATTTCTTACTTACCTTTCGTCTGTCAATAACACGGTGCAGATATGCATCAATGACCTGTTTTGAAAAATCTGAGTTTATACAACAACAGCAACAATTTTTGAAGTAACTGCTTGAGTGCTGTACACAAAAACATCTAAAGGAATCGAATTGCTGATAAAGGTTCTTTCTGCATATACTGAAACTGGGTATTATGATGTCACAGATGTCACAACATCTGTGTTGTGGTTGATAACATTTTTTCCTGTTGAAGTGAATGGGTGAAACCTTATCAGAGTTTTGCTATATAAACCCCCCGACCTACCCGCACATTTTAAACTATTAATGGTCTCTGCACTGCAAATGCTTCAGAAGGAGCAGAACCTCGAAATCAGACTCAATAATGATAAGTTCTCTTACCTCATCAGAAACCACCGTGACCCCTGCAGTGTTCGAAAAGAGGAATCCAATAACTTGTATGGTCCAACAGCTGCCTCCAAGCGCCCAGTATCCTTTGCACGCCATAGCCTCTTTACTAAAAGAAAAATATGATAAGTTAGCTTAGGCATGCATGAGATTTCTAGTGGATAAGCTTGGTAAAGGCCAACGGGCCACAACAGGAAAAAAGTCAATACAATAGGCATGCATTTACACGCAGAGAAATAGGAAAGGTACAGCGGGTGGGCAAAATAGAAAATTACTGACAGGCAGATCCATTTCCAGACTTCCACAAGCTCAGTGCACGTTGCATGTTTCTTTATATCCAATATGAGTTGAAGACTTCAAAATGCAAACAAAGTCATGCAACAGTCAATTAAGTTGCAACGCCAAACTGGCAACAAATGACCAACTGGTCAAAAAGAGTTGTTCACTATGTCACCTTCATCTTCTAAGCTTTGTTTCCGGGAGGGAAGTTCTTGTTCACGCGTTTCTGGTCCTGGAACACAATTAAACTCCTTGTGTCAGCCGTTTTGGGTGCATAATGAATCCTCTGGACTTTGCTGGCACTGAGGGTTAGCAGTAGGATGGCAGGGAGGCATCTTCAGGTCTGTGCTGCTTTTCCCTGTCTAACTGCGAGTTGGGTATTTTTAATTGTCACTGATATTTACATGGTGGCTTCTTCTGTATGGCTTGATATGGTCAATGCTGTAGTGATTTCTTAAAGTTGCTCCTTCCGTGTTTTTTTAATCTCACACATTTGCCAGCGATGTCTTGAATGGTGTAGGGTCCTGAAAAATCTGGATCAAGTCTTCCTCCCTTCCTTCCATGTTTCGTGTTCAAGAGAAGAACTTCATCTCCAACGCTGTACACAAGGTTTCTGTACTTCTGGACTCGTCTAGCATAAGCTTATGCATAAGCATAAGATTGTACTTAAACTGAAATATGACACCTACTCAGTGATTTACAACATAGAGGTAGGTTGTTTCCTCTTAAACATTTTAACTGCTTTCCTTACAAAATGAACTGGAAACCTATAAGTTCAGTCTCTGAGGTGCTCTGGGATTTCTCTCAGGGTAACGTCTGCCTGTTTGGTCAGAGTCCATAGTGCTCTGTGTGGAAAGTTCAGGTGTTTGAACATTGGTGGTTTCACGTAAACCCTGAACCTCAGGTGGTGAAGCGAGAGCAAACTCTTCTGAATCTTGAGGTGTAGATGTGTCCTCTCAGGTTGCTCTGGAACCACGTGACATTCTGCATCTAGAATCTGATCAACATGTCTACGCCAGACTAAGTTGGCTCCAACATTTATGGTGTATATCAGTGGTCCGGTCCGTGAACGAATCGTGCCAGAATGCCATTTCTGACTTGGGTCTCTGTAGTCTCTGGCGAGAACTCTTTGTCCAACATTGAAGAATCTGGTTTTGTTTCTTGTTGCTTCCACCATGGAAGACTGTTTATCTTGGACATCCTTGCGAATGTCTGGTTTCAGCAAATCTAGATGTGATCTCAGATCTCATCCCATGAAGAGCATTGCAGGTGTGTGTCCAGTTGTTGCATGAGTGGTAAGACAGTAAAAAAATTGTCAATTTTCTGTTGTAGCGGTTTCCCCTCTGTGCGACTGGCTGGTTCAGCTTTGTTGCAGGATGATGGTGAGCTGAAGTGATATGTCGTATGCCGTTACTCCCAAGGAAACACTGGAACTCCTCTCCAGTAAACTGATGACCATTGTCACTTACGAGCTGTTGTGGCAGACCTGTGCGTGCAAACGGTGACCAAAGACTATTGATCGTGCTGGCAGCTGTTGCTTGCTTTACGGGGAAGATTTCTGGCCACTTTGAGTGGGCATCAACCACAACCTGGAACATTTAGTCCATAAATGGGCCAGCATAGTCTATATGAATGCGTTGCCATGGAGCGGATGGCCACTCCCACGCGTGTACAGGTGCTGTTTGAGGCTGGCGCAGCGTCTGCTGGCAAACAATGCAGGATTTAGCCATATTCTCCATTTCACAATCAGTGCCTGGCCACCAAACATAGCTTCTAGCAAGACCTTTCATCTTAACACCCAAATGTCCATCGTGCAGTGAGTCCAGTACCTTTGTACCTAGTTTGGGTGGCAGATGACACGAGTTCCCCACATGACACATCCTTGGCAAACGGATAGTTGGTCTTTGTGGGTGGAGTACGCAGAGAACTGAGTGTCACTACAGGACGGCCAACCATTCACAGTAAGATCGTTTGACAAGATTGTGTTTTGGCTCGTTTCTCTTTTCACCTGAGCACTTGTGACAGGTAGGGGTTCCATTTGTGTAACATGAAACACAGTAGCTGGATCAGTCATTTCTTCGGTGGGTTGCATGTGTGGAAGACGTGAAAGTCCATCTGCATTTCCATGTAGCTTTGTCCCTTTGAACTCAATGGTGTAGGTGTGTGCACCCAGGAACAAAGCCCAAGCAAGCGTACGCAAGCCATGGTTGGAATACCTTTCTGAGGGTTAAAGATGGACACCAGCGGTCGGTGGTCTGTGATCAGGGTGAAGTGTCATCCATATAAATACTGATTAAACTTCTTCACTCCCCACACTAGACTGAGTGTTTCTCTGTCTATCTGCGTATAGTTGCGCTCGGCTGCATTTAGGGACCTTGAGGCAAAGGCAAGTAGTCGTTCGGATCGATCAGGCATTTTGTGAGATAGCACGGCACCAATGCCATATGGTGAGGCATCACAGGCGAGGCGAAGTGGTAGCTTGGGGTCAAAGTGTGTCAGAACCTCCTCTGATGTAATGAGCTGCTTAACTTAACTAAATTAAATGCCTCTTCATAGTTTTTTGTCCATTTCCATTTGACATTTTGTTGCAGCAGAGAGTTCAGCGGGTGCAGGACTGTTGAAAGGTTTGGTAGAAACTTGTGGTAATAATTAATTAAGCCCAAGAATGAACATAGCTGACTCACATTTTTAGTGTCTGGTGCCTTCAGGACTGCTTCAACTTTGTCCTCGGTTTTGTGGAGCCCATGTCTGTTGATCTTGTGTCCACAATACTCAATGGCATCCTTGAAGAACTCACATTTGTTTTTGTTTGCTCTCAATCCATATTTTTCTAGCCTGGCCAGGACTGCTGTTAGGTTAGCCAGATGAGTCTGACCGGCTGGAGCAGCATCTAATAACCAACTCACAAAATAAAGAAAAATAAAAACAAACCAACAAACACAAAAACACCAGGCATCATGATACAGACTTATAATTTGCACCAATGTTTTTTCGAAATTCTATACACGAAAGTGAGCGCGAGAGCACGAGAGCCCTCGGTGCGCCTGCTCGCTGCCAAAGTCAAAGTAAACTTTATTGTCATCTCCGCTACAGACAGTCCAGTATACAGAGATATGAGATGACGAGGCTCCAGTTACAGCAGTGCAAGTAAACAAACAATAAGAAGAGTAAGAAAATAAATATACACTTTAGGACCAGGGGTAAAGGATCAATAACAATTTAAATTTACAGTTTGAGGGGAGGGGGCCCCTGCTGCTTCCAAAAAGAGCACATTTCATTTATAATGTTGTAAATCCAAGTCCATTATGTATTCATGATTTGAATCCTGGGTTGTGTGAAATCTCAGAAATGCACCCTAGATGAAGTGAATCTGTGAACTAAGGTGTAGGTCTATTAGATCATGTTGTGGTGATCCTTGTGTTGGGGGATTTGTGTTCATACTGGAGTGCAAAATTAAAACCAATGGAAGATGGACAAGAAAAGTTCAAAGCCATCATGGTGCTCAACTTAGAAAAAATAGAAAAGAAGAGGAGGAGAAACGAGCAAAAGATGCAGGTAAGCAGATGTGTGATTGGATAATGGCAGGTCATCCTGAAACTATCAGAATCAGAGTGAGTCAGAAATTATGTGCGTTACAGTTGCTCCAAGAAGAAATGGTAAACAAACAAACAGTAACAGACTAAACTCCAAACAATACATTATGTTACAGATTTAAATATTAATTAGTCCTTGTCAATTGTTGATTTGTCCTGTTCTCATTGTATGACGAATTATGATGGC
This sequence comes from Mchenga conophoros, assembly GCF_057382185.1. Taxonomy (NCBI): domain Eukaryota; kingdom Metazoa; phylum Chordata; class Actinopteri; order Cichliformes; family Cichlidae; genus Mchenga; species Mchenga conophoros. The sequence continues at coordinate 20,555,336 of NC_140528.1, read as the reverse complement.
TGTTTGGTAGCCGTCTGCATACAATGCATACTCTGTGTGTGTGTGTGTGTGTGTGGGGGGGGGGGGGGGGGGGGCGCCAGAGGGATTGTTCGCCCAGGGTGCCAAACAGGCTAGGACCGCCACTGCCTGCAAATAAACAACATTGACATCAAAAGTTTTACATTTCCTAAATGTATCCCACAATCTGAATATAACACCCACTTCCCCACGTTTGATCCGCTGTGTTAAATATGATTAAGAACAGAATGCAATCATTTGCAAATCCTATAAACCAGTATTTTAAACAAAGTGAGAAAATGAAACATTTAAAGAAAAATATTAGCCCATTTTGAATTTGATGGCAGCATCCTCTCTCCATAAACTAAAGGCTTTACGATGTTTAGTGCTGGACCATGTTGGTTAATGTGTAAACTCAACAGTTTCCATTTTGATTAACCTGACCAACATCTAACATAGAACACCTTTGAAGTGGACCTCGCACCCTGTGGATAACTTCAAACACGTCGAGGTCTTCAGAGGCTGAACTTTGACCCAGCATCACAACGAGCACCATAAACACTTGTTACGGTTATTAGAAGGAACCCAGCCTTTAGACATCCCCACAATGACATCGTGACCAAGGGTCTGTTGCATGATTTTTAACATGGCTACAATGTGTCGTCTGCTGAGTCATCGTTTAATACAACAACGTACTGAAAGAGAGCATTCAGCATCTGACTGAGCTGGACTAACCTTCCCTTTCAAAAGTGAAAACTGCAACATAAAACTGGAATACAACTGGAGACCAACTCCGCCTCCAAGGCATGCCTACCTTTAGCTGCCACCAGTGAGATATCAGAGCCGGGCTCCACATATCCAATCAGGAGCACGAGCAAGACAGCTTTTGCAGACTCTCCAGAAATATACAAGTCCTTACCAACTGCTCTGCAACCCAGTGTTTCTGGTCCCCTCACTAACATCGCTTTTTGAGATATTTTTTATGAACCACCAAAAAAGCAATTTTACCCCACAGACTGGGTCTGAGGGCAGCAGCGGGGACAAATGATTGTAATGAAGCGACGGACATTTCATGGCTGGTCTTGCATAATCGTGAGTTATTATGTCATATGGTGATAAGTACATAGTTTTGCAAGAGGCATACAAGCACTGTGGAAAAAGTAATCATAAAACTGTTTTTGTGAACACCCTACGTTATGCTTTAAAAAATGTGATACATGTAATGTGATCATCAAAGAACATGATTTTTTTTTTAAACTTTTATTCTTATGCTTTTAAAGTATGTCAGATTATCTTAAAACACTTATTTGTATGTTATAATGTTTTTCTTACACCATTTTTATAGACACCTTATTCATTGTATCAATGTGTAATTATGTATCTTTGATAAATAAATAAAATATTTAATCTTGTATTTGTGTACTTTCTGGTGATTCAATAAAAAATTAGTCACATATCGCTCTGATAAACACAGATGGCTGAAAGAAATGTTTGATGGAACAAAGGAAACAAGTGTCTTGCTGCTAAACTTTTAAGTAACCATGGTTTAAATGAGAAAGTCTGTATGTAAAACATGAAAAACTCCATATCAGTGATATCTACAAAGGTGTACTCATTTCTTTGTAATGGTACTTTACTGTTCCAATGAAACAAAAAGAAAATCTCATTTTTAAAGTACATTTTTCGGCCATCCTGACCTATTTTCAGGGGCAAGAATGTTGATGTTAGACTGTGTTTTAAATCAGGTTGTGATCTTAAACTAACTATCACAGCACTGATTTCAGTTGTAATGTCAATTAGAATCCCAATTTGGCTTTTCTCCAGTCAGTGTTATGGTGAAATTTAACTTGTTCTTTTGTGTAATTGCACATGGCCCAGCAAAGGACCCCTTAGTAAGCTGTACAGCATAAGTTTTCAATTCACTTTTGTCAGAAAACTTCACAGTATGAGAAGTTACAGCACAGTTTCTCCAAACGTGTGGTTCTTTTTCAGCCAGCGTGCTTTTAGAGCATCTACATTAGCTCATGTAGTAAAAGTACAATCAGTAAGTGTACTTTAACATTTGAGATTCCGAGTCACTCTTGCTTAGATCATGTGAACTATATCATGAACCTTTTTTTGTATAATGCATCAAACGTGTTCAAATCAGTTTATTTTCAATTTATTTTAACTAATCTAGAGACAAGCAACTCCTTTTTAGCTTCTGTTATGTATTTACCTCTCACACCTTAATCTAGATGTTAGTGTTCTCAGAGTTAACATGTCTCATGTTGCCATGTTGTATTTCTAATACTCAGCCTCAGTGTTCGCCCTGTTGACCCTCAAATCCAAACACCAATGATCTAGATATTCACAAAATTCATAAGGAGATTCTTAAGGTCTTAAGTTTTGTTGTTTTTATGTTTTACAAAAAAAAACTTCACATTTTTTATATTTTTAAACGAAAGTGACATGCAAGGATATTTTTCTTTAGTGATGTTGCTTCAGCAATCTCAAATACTAATTATTCTGGGAATTTTTATGGTCAAACTATGTGATTTTCCAAATGTGTGTGTGTGTGTGTGGAGTAAAATGACCTTGTTCTTATGATGTTGTCACCGTGAATCATTTAGGATTAACAACACAAATTGTATCGATAGCAGAAACAGTCTTATAACTTATAATTCTCACACGTTACCGCTAGTTTTACAAACGCAGTCTTCACTGAAAAAAATATGTTGTTGGATTTACTTAATTCAATGGTGGACATTTGTTGCACACAGATGTTTTGCTTTGGCAGCAACTTAAACAATTGAGTTAAATTAACACAATTTATTCATGTTCAATAAACCTGTGCAATTTGTGTTGATAAAATGTGACTTAAACATGTTTTGATGAAGTAATTTGAGCTCTTGAAATATTTTAATCCTTCACAATTTTCTCACTTTATCCCAACACCATTCAATAACTTTTACCCAATACTACTTGGTCACTTAAATGCTACATGTTATCTTCAAATTACATTTTGCTATTATATTCTAGCATCAAATACACAATTTTCAAATGGAGGCCTTATAACAGATTGTATTGTTCTCTTCCAAAATGGTTGCTGGCATCCACCAGTAACCTTTCAAAACAAAATGTCTAATTTCACTGCATTGACAGTAGGTAAAGAATTAAACTGACATTACTCCACTACTGAATCTATATAAACCAACAGTTAAATAATGTCAGTTCTTCCGTGTTCTCTGGAATCAATCACAGCAAAGAAATTAGACTCTTTCTTTTGAAAAATGTTGGGAAAGAACAATACAAAACATTCTATTTAAGGCCTCTGACGTCAAGATTCAGTTAAACAACAATTATAACTAAACAATTTGAGGTAATGTTAGTTTCCATTAACATTAAATTAGGTTACTGAATTGGCAAACACCTTCCTATTAACATTACCCATTTTACCCCAATAACTAAAGAAATTAGCACTTGCAGGTCAAAACCTTTATTCAAGAGATGCAAAAATAACATTGATACAGTGACTGTCAAAAAATACAGCACTGATCATACTGTGACATCTTGGTTCAAAACAGCACACTTAGAAATATTCAACGTTCTTTACTTCAACTGAATGAAACTGAAAATAACAGTTTCATTCACACGACCCATATGGGATATTTAGACTGCATAACTGTTCATGCTACATTTCTTCATTAGTAAAAGAAAGAAAAAATACAAAGAGAAATTTAAAAATGCTGCCAAAATGCTGTACAGAGCAAAAGGAAAAACAAACAACAACAACAAAAACGACTCGTCCTCATGGCAGTTGCAGAGTATATAAAAATGAACCCTGCGATCTGTTCCTGGAATTGAGCTTCAAAAATGCAGCAGAACAAGTGTGAGATTTAAATGTCCTCTCACCTAGAGCTGATCAGCTTGCATGCATAACAGTGAGCTTCGTTGCAGGAGCAGTTTTGTCTTAGTTGTGAGTTTTTCTTGAGAGCTGAGTTGCATCCAACTCCATTACCACCCTTTGAATCACCTCAAAAGTGTAGCAGAGTTGTGATGGGTAACTCATATTGAAGGAATAAAAAAGGTCCAAACAGCATGGCTACTGCAAAGGTCACGTTATCCAGATCTTGACGAACTACTATACCCTCGATGATGATGCCAACATCAGAAAAGTCATTGCCTGGTGCATCCTCTGGAGACAGATGTTCATTGTGGTTTTCTCAATCTGTGCAGTGGCCTCAGTCAAGTCCTGGTTAAACACAAAACATTTCTTTAAGATTCCTTTTTAAACTCATCTCTTTTGAATCTACCAGTTCTAATGTTAGAGTAATTTAAACCAATGCAAGCAACATAGTAAATAGCTATAGCCAAAGAGTTGCCTGCCATGCTGCCATTCATGGTCTAACAGAGTTTCTAAGACAGAGTGAAAAACATAATAATTTCAAATGCTTTACATTAGTTTTTGTTAGAAAGACACCGGCCCATCAGAAATCCAGGTTATGTCACTCAGAAGATGTTAGAATTTAGACTTTCAGCCCCACAATTTGGTTAGCTGTTGGTCTTTTTTTTTTTTTCAAACAAAAGCTAAATATTGGGGGGATTTTCCTTTGTTCACTAGAATGACAAATTTAAAGTTTTTTCACACTGATGTGACCCCTAATATAGGGGGGTGGGGCCTCAAGGGGGGGCGGCCGAGTTCACTACCAGGCCTCATGTGAACTTCAAATTATTAAAGAGGACTACTGGTCCTAACCAGTCCAATGAGGATCAAGTGGATAACTAAATGCATTTTTAAATGTTGCAAAGCCACAATCTACTCATAAAACACTCACCATGAACTCCTGCACCAAGATGTTGCAATTGTCTTTCACACAGATGCGGAGCACTTTGATGAGACTCCCTTCGAGCATTAATGTCATCCTAAAGTATTATAACAAAGAAAACAGAGATTTGTGAACTTTTCAGTAGCACAGAATAGGGCTGCTCAATTAATCGAATTTTAATCACGATTACGATCTGGGCTTTCAACGATCATTAAAAATGACTGAGCCGATTATTAGCCCCCCTCCCTCATTTATCCGCAACACCTTAAAGGCCGGTCCGTGAAAATATTGTCGGGCATAAACCGGTCCGTGGCGCAAAAAAGGTTGGAGACTGCTGATTAAGAGGACCCGAGGGAAGCTCGGAAAGCTAAGCAGAAGTTATTTGGAGAGGAGAGTGACTGCTGTTGGTTGAAAAGAGAGGTAAAAAAAAACTATTTTATATTATTTTTTAAAGTCATTGTTAACCCTTTAAAGCCGGTCAGAGCAGCACGCTCCGTGTTGTGTAACTATTTTTAAATCCCTGTAGAACCTGAACCGTGTAAGCTAGCGCAATAATTTGTTTTGCATATGAAACCGGAGGAGTTGTACTTACAACTTATGCCATCAGCTTGTCCTCGGTCACGGTTTCCTTCCACATATAGCTTTGCAAAAACTGCATAAAAAGCGCTTGCAGGAACAAAAACATAATATTCCAGAAACACGCTTTGCCGATCCATCAGCTGTTCGTAACACTTCCCACAGTGAAATGATGCACCTGCTGTTTTCTTTGCAAATTTGCATCATAGGATTGTTTTTTGTTTTTCCTGCAGTATATAAAAACTGTATCTCCAAAATAAAACTATGAAGACACTCAAAATAAATTTCCTGTTGTTGTAAACTATTTTTTGCAACTTTATTGTATTTAAAGTTTTGAGGGATAAACCTCTTAAATTTCTCCAAGTAGAAATATATGTAAACAAAACAAAAGCGATTTTCAATGTTTTTTGTAGTTTATTGCACTTTTTTGCAATTTATGTAGGGGAGACCGGGGATAGTTGTAACGTGGGTCAGTTGTAACACTTCCAATTTCTCCAATCAGGGCTAAGTTTCAAATGATGTGACTCATCCTGTGCATGCCCAATTCAGTTCTGCTATCACATGTGAAAAATCAGCACATTTTGTCAAACACAGACAATTTAACATGAAAAAAAGTGATTTGTATGCCAAAAAGTAAGTTTTTCTACTTTATTTCAATTTCTAATAGCATTATCTGCTTTGCAGTTAAACTCATCAAACTTAAATTGTGTTATTTGTATGTCTATGGGGATATATTCTGTGTAGGTCTTTAGTGCTAATGTTTTAGCCATTGCCTGTAATGTTAGCGAGTTCATGGCTATAGGAGTCTGGGTCAGTTGTAACAGCAACAGTCTGGGTTAGTTGTAACAATAATGCAGATGTTACAACTTACCACACTATTACTTTAACTTATATTAAACAAGTTGGGGCAACGACATCAGCAGAGAGAGGTTCACTGGTCGCATTTCTATATGCGGTTAATGCCATTGGCAACACAATTCCTCCACTGTTTGTGTTCCCACACATACATTATGCAGACCTCTGTGTCAGAGATGGACCAGTAGGAAGTACTGGTAGTGGAAATAAATCAGGATGGGGGCAAGAAACAGATTTCCTCATCTTTCTGAAGCACTTTGCAAACCACACCAAGGTAAGCCATGATAAAAAGTAATGGAATTGCGATGCTGGTGAACAACTACATTTTTTCAGCTTCATTGTTATGTTCAAAATTGGTGCAAGAGCTGTAGGTTATAATGCCCACTGAGCCAATGAGGCCAAACTCAAGGAAGACCAATCAAAATTAATGAAATATTCAGTTGCAGAAAATTCCATAATTTGTCTTTTTGGGGGGTTGGAATATGTTCAAAAGCTAGATTTCTGCATTCTGTCACACACACACATAATTACATAAATGGCTCTAAGTGCATTCATGTGTTGAATAAACAAAGATTACACGTTAATGTTTTGTTAGTACCCTTATTTCATTGTGTTACATTTTACCCCAGGAGATGTTACAACTAACCCAGACTATGGGGTTAATTGTAACATTTCACTCTTCGTGTTTGAGACCATACCATGCAATGGGTAATTGTGCTGCAGAGAAAATAGCTGCACTATTTAATAGCAGAGACATGTAAATACTTTGCATTACATTTTGAATCCACTACCTTAAACGAGCTCCAATTTACAGACAGAAATGTCAAAAATGTTACAACTATCCCCGGTCTCCCCTAATTACTATGGACTTAATGCATACATATTATTAAAATATGGGCTATAACAGTTGTATTGATGTATAGCAACTTGAAATGCTCCCACAAATGGCACTACAACATGTAAAAAAAATAATATAAGCTCTGGTGGACTTGGTTCTATAGTAGGTCTTAAAGGGTTAAATAAATATCGTCAAATAATCGTGATCTCAATTTCAGTGAAAATAATCGTGATTATCATTTTTGCCATAATCGAGCAGCCCTAGCACAGAAGAAAATGATCCCAGACAAAAACTTAAACCAGTCAACATGCAACACCAGCATCTACAAAGAAATATCAAAAGTTCCTGTTTGACATCAACTTTATGGATATATAGTTTCCAGAACATTTTTTTTTTTTTAAAAAGATAAATTTTTCTCAGTGGGCCAGTAAATGCATAACGAAAATTATGGCATCCTTTCGGTGGAATCAGTACTCACGGGTAATAGTTGACTGTTTCAATGGATGCAGCATAAAAATCTTTTACTGACCTAATGCAATACATATACACTTTGTAGTTAAAGAATTTTAAAGTTCTTACTGTCATCATGGCAGCTACATCCTTTAGCTTTGTGCCCTGTTCCCCCGATCACTTTGCAAACACTTTCAGCAGACTGTCAGAGAGAAACTCAGCTCCGTCAGAAACCTTGACTGTAAAGGCATGGTTGGGATGCACTGGAATGCTGCATTTCATCTAAAATGACATAAAATTATTTTGAAATAACAGCAGGCACTGTGCTTGGTTAATCAGCAATGTTTTGTTGAATAAAAACTGTTTCCAGATCTTATGGGATTAAAAAAATCCAAAGATGTTTGTTTCTGATTTGCAACCCAAGAACCCACAAGTTACAACCTCATTTTAGTTCAAGTGTGCATTAATGTGAGTCCAGTAATCACCTTTCTGACAATACATACAGGTTAAACCTATGGCAGATTTTGGATTTCTCAGTTGTATTAATAGGGTGGTCTATTTGAGTATGCATGCACCTAATAACTATAAAAAACCTATTATAATTAAGTTACAGAAACCTTAAGCGAAAATAGAATATACTTTCTTACCATAACACCTTGAACCCACAATCCATCAGCTGACTCCTGGTGAAATGCAGAATAGAGGTCATCTCTCAATGTGCAGCAAAAAAAAAAAACAAAAACAAACGGACAGCAGGTGAGGGCAGGAGGGGTAGGGATGTAAGCTAGCATAATGCCACTGATGATATTAGCTTAAGCTGTTCAATGTCCAAAATCTCACTAACACCACGGTGCAGTAAATACACAATGTAACTGAAGAGTCAGTTGGCAAATCTATTCACACAGAAAACCAAATTATGTTGAGAGTGCCTCGTAATTAGGTTTAATGTGATATTACGGCTCTTGTGCCAAAGACAAATTCAAATGAAAAAGCGCCAATTCTTTGATAACAGATAAAACAGCAAATAAGCTAACGGCTCTTTTTTAGCATGTTACATGGCGACACTCTAGACGTTTAACTACATTTGGCTGAAATATGGTAAAAATGAATTAAAAAAATCAAGACTTACCAAAAACGTAGAGTTGGCTACTCGACTTGACTGAGATGGATGCATTTTTTAAACCACGATCCAAAGCCCGCGAGATGAAATCACACGTGGTTTCACGAGATTTAACGTTGCTATCTTATTGACTTACTTCACCTGAACATGATATGAACAATTTAATACACCCTTTCTGCATATCATGTAGTTTTTACACTATATAGTTACATTTATCTTTAAAACATGAGGCAATTGTGTTAAATACATGCAAGATGCTTACATAAATCCAAGAGATGGCCAGTCCCTTTTTTTCAGTGTTCTTCAGCTCTGTTTATGTAGCTTTTATGAAACTGATTTTCCATAGTACAAGTAGAATTTAATTTTTCTTTGCTCTCCAGTATAAATGCAATAATTTGCAGGCTTTTTACTGAAACTCTCACAATGCAACACTCAATGCTCAGAGCTTCATATATCAACAGCTCTGAAAATATCTTCTTTTTTAAAGTAATGTAGGACAGGATCTCTCACTCTCTGTGTCTCAAAAAAAACCCAACTAAACTGGCAATCACCACTAAACAAATGAAAGTAGTTTATGGCTTTTTTATCAGCTGCATTTCTTTCATTTATGTATTGATCCCATTGTTTATTGGTAATGCTTTTAGGTCACTGTTTTAGCATGTCTGCCTCACACTCCATTTAAACAGTTTAACAGATAGTGGGGTCTGGTAAGGAAGTTGGGGGGAAGCAGACAACTCCACAGGAAGAGTCTTTTTGTCTTTTCTCCACTGTAAAAGATAGCAAGGCAGTGTGAAACTTTCTTTGCGGGAAAGACAAAACTGAGAGCCATGCTAGGCTCAGTGAGAGACTCTGCTCACCCTCTGCCCCAGCGATGGCAGTCCCTCACCAAGCTTGATTTCTGTTCTTTGTCTTGATTAAAGAATGTTAGCTACCGCTCATCGCTTGTCTGCAGGCTTTATTAAACGGAAAACTTCCACAACAACCTCTAAACAGTGGTTTATGGCTTTTTGTCACCTGCAACACCATGTAACACTTGGATGTTAGATTCTTTTACCAGTCAGTGTTGTTAGCCCCAACCCCCAGGCTCCAGGTGTCTGAGCTCTAACCCTGGCTGCCAAATGTCCCCCTGAGGCCTTTGTGCCTTTTACCACCAGACTAAGTTTGTAGTCCTATCTACTAATATTATTTTATTTTTTTATTATAGCACAAGTTTCAGTTAGGTTACTACTTTGACTTCCTCAATTTGAGCACATTTCTGACCCGATACTTTATCAAGCTTTTACTCGAGTGTTTTTGACACTAGCAGCTGTACTTCTACTTAAGTGAAAATTGCCTGCAATTTTGCCACCTCAGTTGCCACTTTTCTGGAGTTTGTACACTTTTTATATTGAAACGTTCAACGTTTTACGTGTTATCCTTGATCACAGTTCTAAACAAGTTAACTTTCTTCACTTCAAAGTAACCCAAAAAAGAAACTATATGTCCAGTTCTCTTTACTCCAAACCTGGTTTAAGGCTATGCTGTTGTTGTGATATGGCCATACAAATAATATTAAGTTTAATTAATCTTAAAAAAAAATGGCTGCTTCATGGCTACCTGTTCAGAGAATTTGCAGACTTTTATGGAAACTGTCACAATGTAACACTCTCACTGTCAAAACATGGTTGATCCATGTTTCTATGAACACTGATTAATATATCAACAGCTCTGAAAATCCTTTTTTTTTTAAAGTAAAGCAGAACAGGATCTCTGTATCTCTAAAAATCCCAACAAAACTGGCAATCACCTCTAAACAAATGGAAGTAGTTTATGGATCTTTATCACCTGCAACACCATGTAACACCTAGATGTTAGACTCTTTTACCATCACATTTGCAAGGGTTTATGTGTTATCCTTGATCACAGTTCTAAATAAGTTAACTTTGCTTCACATAAAAGTAGCCCAAAGAAGACAAATATATGTCCAGTTCTTTTTTACTCCAAACCTACTGATCGGAAAACATTATGTGATGCTGGAAGTTTTCATCCTATCCATCTGCAAAACAAGTTTACCTGTAAGCCAACACATTAGACGTAAGCAAATTTGTGAAATTCCTGAACAATGTGCTTTGTGGAGTAGCAGTAGTACTAGAACTAGTACTAGTAGTCCTAGTATTCTGCAGCAACCAGGCTTCAAGAGTGATCACTCTTCTGGCTTTCAAATGGTGAAAACATGTCACAGTCTTAACCGCAAATCAGAAATGTTGGTAAATTTAAAAAGGAATTTAAACATCAGCTTTGACATAGACACAGACTTTATTAATGCCACACTCAGGAAATTCACATGTTACACATGATTTAGCTCACCTGCTAAATCCCCAGAGCAATAACCCCATCAGCATCATTAGCCTGAGTGTTGATCCTCCAGGTGAGTGAGTGGAGTTGAGTGTGTGTGTGTGTGTGTGTGTGTGTGTGTGTGTGTGTGTGTGTGTGTGTGTGTGTGTGTGTGTGTGTGTGTGTGTGTGTGATCAGAGGTGAAGCTGCTTTCTGCAAAGTCTCATCAACAACCAGGAAGAGTCTAAAAGCACTAAATATGAAACAGACCATTTACCATACCCAACACTGAGCTCCTGCACAGTCAGATGGAGTGAAACATAATGTCCCAGTGGTGTTCTGTTGGATTTAGCAGGTGAGCGTTGTTGCCAGTCAAAACCTTTTTTTGGAAACTCTTTACAAGAATCAATGTAATTATTTGTTTTACTTGAATCAAATGTATTGGTTTATATACCTGAAATAAAACTTTTTTTGGAAACCCGTTACATCAAATAAAACTTTCTTGGAAAAGCATTGCAAGAATCAATCGAGTTATTTGTTTTACCCCATTCAAATCTATTGGTTTCATTACATCAAATTAAATAATTTTGGAAACCCGTTACATCAAATAAAACTTTCTTGGAAAAACTTTACAAGAATCAATTTCATTATTTGTTTTACTTGAATCAAATGTAATGGTTTATATACCTGAAATAAAACTTTTTTGGAAACCCTGTACATGAAGTAAAAGGTTTTTGATCTTGTAAGTTCTGGCTTTAATATTTTCAGCTGATAAAGTGAACTTCATACAAACTCTGTGTTAGAAAAATCAAACTGTGTCTCGTGCGGGTGTATTGTGACTGCTCCATCACAATGTATAATTTGACTTGTGAGGTACACACAACAAGGCCAACAAGAAAAAGTGAATTAGAGATTCATTACAAAATACAAAAAATAAAAATAAATAGTGCACAAATTTAAAACAAGCAAAACACCTATGCAAGAGTAACTACTAATGATTTACAAATACTTGTCATATACAACCAATACACTCAGAGAATTTTACCATATCAGTATAAAGCTCTCTGTAATTCCTGGACAGTTCGTGAAATAATTTAAAATTAAATCTGCACTTCAGTTAACTATTCTTTTTTAACAACAGGTTTATGTCTTAGATCTACGGATACAGCTAAAACACTCTGCTTGTATAATGCTGTATTCTCTCCCAGCTTATCCTTTTCTCACAACAGGGTGATTCCCAAAGTACGAGTCAATAAAACAATCACTCTAAAAACCAGAACAGAAAGATAAAGTTGCAAAATAAAAGATTAAGGATTGTGTTTTTATAGCATGTAGTAAACTATCCCCTTTTTCTAACACAGAGTTTGTATGAAGTTCACTTTATCAGCTGAAAATATTAAAGCCAGAACTTACAAGATCAAAAACCTTTTACTTCATGTACAGGGTTTCCAAAAAAGTTTTATTTCAGGTATATAAACCATTACATTTGATTCAAGTAAAATTATTTGATGTAACGGGTTTCCAAAATTATTTAATTTGATGTAATGAAACCAATAGATTTGAATGGGGTAAAACAAATAACTCGATTGATTCTTGCAATGCTTTTCCAAGAAAGTTTTATTTGATGTAACGGGTTTCCAAAAAAAGTTTTATTTCAGGTATATAAACCAATATATTTGATTCAAGTAAAACAAATAATTACATTGATTCTTGTAAAGAGTTTCCAAAAAAAGGTTTTGACTGGCAACAACGCTCACCTGCTAAATCCAACAGAACACCACTGGGACATTATGTTTCACTCCATCTGACTGTGCAGGAGCTCAGTGTTGGGTATGGTAAATGGTCTGTTTCATATTTAGTGCTTTTAGACTCTTCCTGGTTGTTGATGAGACTTTGCAGAAAGCAGCTTCACCTCTGATCACACACACACACACACACACACACACACACACACACACACACACTCAACTCCACTCACTCACCTGGAGGATCAACACTCAGGCTAATGATGCTGATGGGGTTATTGCTCTGGGGATTTAGCAGGTGAGCTAAATCATGTGTAACATGTGAATTTCCTGAGTGTGGCATTAATAAAGTCTGTGTCTATGTCAAAGCTGACGTTTAAATTCCTTTTTAAATTTACCAACATTTCTGATTTGCGGTTAAGACTGTGACATGTTTTCACCATTTGAAAGCCAGAAGAGTGATCACTCTTGAAGCCTGGTTGCTGCAGAATACTAGGACTACTAGTACTAGTTCTAGTACTACTGCTACTCCACAAAGCACATTGTTCAGGAATTTCACAAATTTGCTTACGTCTAATGTGTTGGCTTACAGGTAAACTTGTTTTGCAGATGGATAGGATGAAAACTTCCAGCATCACATAATGTTTTCCGATCAGTAGGTTTGGAGTAAAAAAGAACTGGACATATATTTGTCTTCTTTGGGCTACTTTTATGTGAAGCAAAGTTAACTTATTTAGAACTGTGATCAAGGATAACACATAAACCCTTGCAAATGTGATGGTAAAAGAGTCTAACATCTAGGTGTTACATGGTGTTGCAGGTGATAAAGATCCATAAACTACTTCCATTTGTTTAGAGGTGATTGCCAGTTTTGTTGGGATTTTTAGAGATACAGAGATCCTGTTCTGCTTTACTTTAAAAAAAAAAGGATTTTCAGAGCTGTTGATATATTAATCAGTGTTCATAGAAACATGGATCAACCACGTTTTGACAGTGAGAGTGTTACATTGTGACAGTTTCCATAAAAGTCTGCAAATTCTCTGAACAGGTAGCCATGAAGCAGCCATTTTTTTTTAAGATTAATTAAACTTAATATTATTTGTATGGCCATATCACAACAACAGCATAGCCTTAAACCAGGTTTGGAGTAAAGAGAACTGGACATATAGTTTCTTTTTTGGGTTACTTTGAAGTGAAGAAAGTTAACTTGTTTAGAACTGTGATCAAGGATAACACGTAAAACGTTGAACGTTTCAATATAAAAAGTGTACAAACTCCAGAAAAGTGGCAACTGAGGTGGCAAAATTGCAGGCAATTTTCACTTAAGTAGAAGTACAGCTGCTAGTGTCAAAAACACTCGAGTAAAAGCTTGATAAAGTATCGGGTCAGAAATGTGCTCAAATTGAGGAAGTCAAAGTAGTAACCTAACTGAACCTTGTGCTATAATAAAAAAATAAAATAATATTAGTAGATAGGACTACAAACTTAGTCTGGTGGTAAAAGGCACAAAGGCCTCAGGGGGACATTTGGCAGCCAGGGTTAGAGCTCAGACACCTGGAGCCTGGGGGTTGGGGCTAACAACACTGACTGGTAAAAGAATCTAACATCCAAGTGTTACATGGTGTTGCAGGTGACAAAAAGCCATAAACCACTGTTTAGAGGTTGTTGTGGAAGTTTTCCATTTAATAAAGCCTGCAGACAAGCGATGAGCGGTAGCTAACATTCTTTAATCAAGACAAAGAACAGAAATCGAGCTTGGTGAGGGACTGCCATCGCTGGGGCAGAGGGTGAGCAGAGTCTCTCACTGAGCCTAGCATGGCTCTCAGTTTTGTCTTTCCCGCAAAGAAAGTTTCACACTGCCTTGCTATCTTTTACAGTGGAGAAAAGACAAAAAGACTCTTCCTGTGGAGTTGTCTGCTTCCCCCCAACTTCCTTACCAGACCCCACTATCTGTTAAACTGTTTAAATGGAGTGTGAGGCAGACATGCTAAAACAGTGACCTAAAAGCATTACCAATAAACAATGGGATCAATACATAAATGAAAGAAATGCAGCTGATAAAAAAGCCATAAACTACTTTCATTTGTTTAGTGGTGATTGCCAGTTTAGTTGGGTTTTTTTGAGACACAGAGAGTGAGAGATCCTGTCCTACATTACTTTAAAAAAGAAGATATTTTCAGAGCTGTTGATATATGAAGCTCTGAGCATTGAGTGTTGCATTGTGAGAGTTTCAGTAAAAAGCCTGCAAATTATTGCATTTATACTGGAGAGCAAAGAAAAATTAAATTCTACTTGTACTATGGAAAATCAGTTTCATAAAAGCTACATAAACAGAGCTGAAGAAGACTGCGTTTGTAAAACTAGCGGTAACGTGTGAGAATTATAAGTTATAAGACTGTTTCTGCTATCGATACAATTTGTGTTGTTAATCCTAAATGATTCACGGTGACAACATCATAAGAACAAGGTCATTTTACTCCACACACACACATTTGGAAAATCACATAGTTTGACCATAAAAATTCCCAGAATAATTAGTATTTCAGATTGCTGAAGCAACATCACTAAAGAAAAATATCCTTGCATGTCACTTTCGTTTAAAAATATAAAAAATGTGAAGTTTTTTTTTTTTTGTAAAACATAAAAACAACAAAACTTAAGACCTTAAGAATCTCCTTATGAATGTTGTGAATATCTAGATCATTGGTGTTTGGATTTGAGGGTCAACAGGGCGAACACTGAGGCTGGGTATTAGAAATACAACATGGCAACATGAGACATGTTAACTCTGAGAACACTAACATCTAGATTAAGGTGTGAGAGGTAAATACATAACAGAAGCTAAAAAGGAGTTGCTTGTCTCTAGATTAGTTAAAATAAATTGAAAATAAACTGATTTGAACACGTTTGATGCATTATACAAAAAAAGGTTCATGATATAGTTCACATGATCTAAGCAAGAGTGACTCGGAATCTCAAATGTTAAAGTACACTTACTGATTGTACTTTTACTACATGAGCTAATGTAGATGCTCTAAAAGCACGCTGGCTGAAAAAGAACCACACGTTTGGAGAAACTGTGCTGTAACTTCTCATACTGTGAAGTTTTCTGACAAAAGTGAATTGAAAACTTATGCTGTACAGTTTACTAAGGGGTCCTTTGCTGGGCCATGTGCAATTACACAAAAGAACAAGTTAAATTTCACCATAACACTGACTGGAGAAAAGCCAAATTGGGATTCTAATTGAGATTACAACTGAAATCAGTGCTGTGATAGTTAGTTTAAGATCACAACCTGATTTAAAACACAGTCTAACATCAACATTCTTGCCCCTGAAAATAGGTCAGGGTGGCCGAAAAATGTACTTTAAAAATGAGATTTTCTTTTTGTTTCATTGGAACAGTAAAGTACCATTACAAAGAAATGAGTACACCTTTGTAGATATCACTGATATGGAGTTTTTCATGTTTTACATACAGACTTTCTCATTTAAACCATGGTTACTTAAAAGTTTAGCAGCAAGACACTTGTTTCCTTTGTTCCATCAAACATTTCTTTCAGCCATCTGTGTTTATCAGAGCGATATGTGACTAATTTTTTATTGAATCACCAGAAAGTACACAAATACAAGATTAAATATTTTATTTATTTATCAAAAGATACATAATTACACATTGATACAATGAATAAGGTGTCTATAAAAATTACACATGGTGTAAGAAAAACATTATAACATACAAATAAGTGTTTTAAGATAATCTGACATACTTTAAAAGCATAAGAATAAAAGTTTAAAAAAAAAATCATGTTCTTTGATGATCACATTACATGTATCACATTTTTTAAAGCATAACGTAGGGTGTTCACAAAAACAGTTTTATGATTACTTTTTCCACAGTGCTTGTATGCCTCTTGCAAAACTATGTACTTATCACCATATGACATAATAACTCACGATTATGCAAGACCAGCCATGAAATGTCCGTCGCTTCAATCATTTGTCCCCGCTGCTGCCCTCAGACCCAGTCTGTGGGGTAAAATTGCTTTTTTGGTGGTTCATAAAAAATATCTCAAAAAGCGATGTTAGTGAGGGGACCAGAAACACTGGGTTGCAGAGCAGTTGGTAAGGACTTGTATATTTCTGGAGAGTCTGCAAAAGCTGTCTTGCTCGTGCTCCTGATTGGATATGTGGAGCCCGGCTCTGATATCTCACTGGTGGCAGCTAAAGGTAGGCATGCCTTGGAGGCGGAGTTGGTCTCGGGC
This sequence comes from Mchenga conophoros, assembly GCF_057382185.1. Taxonomy (NCBI): domain Eukaryota; kingdom Metazoa; phylum Chordata; class Actinopteri; order Cichliformes; family Cichlidae; genus Mchenga; species Mchenga conophoros. The sequence goes on along the minus strand of NC_140528.1, from coordinate 20,538,369 downwards.
GCAATCTTTCAAACGAGCCTCACGGCATTTCAGGCAACCTCAGGCCGGAAACAACATCCGGTCACTCGCGGTCAAAATCCACGCAGAGCTGGTGTTTCGCAGGGATCAGGTTAACACATCTGGGTCTAAAAATATAAAGAAAAACAAAAAGAGTTTTAAAACACGCAAACTAGCAAAATATCAAAGGAGCATAACATAACAATAACAAGATGATATGAGATACCCGATGAGGCCATGATAGGTGATGTAGACATGTAATGTATAAACTTTTACGGGAGTTAAAAGTGGAGCTTATATATATTTTAAAGTGTATTGTACGTGGGATAGGCTCCAGCGCACCGCGCGAGCCTGAGAAAAGGATAAGTGGAGGCGAATGGATGGATGGATGGTGTATTGTACCTGTTACAAACCATTGTGATATTTAATTATTTTTTTAAATGAAAGGATTGACAGAATGGTAAAAAGGAAAATGCAAAAATGTAGTTAGAGAGGAAGATTAACACTTACCGAATGATATGCGGATAAGCAGAGGCGGAGCCAGACATTTGAAACACCCGGGGCTTAGCCCTAAAGGGTAGTATGCATGTGGGATTATTATTTTAGAAATGACTGAAAGACTGAAAGATTAATAGGCTCTGTTTTGAGTTTTGTTCAAAAAAGAATGACTTCATATAGGAAAAAAATATATCACATATGCAGGACACCATAAACTAGTTTTTTAATTAAGCTGCAAGGCAGAACAAAGTCGGGCCTGTATCAAGACACGAGGACTAAACCCCAATTCAACCAGACGCAGAACTGATCTGGAATTAAAACAGGACTACAACAGTTCAAAATCAGGACTACTGAGGACTTAACCAAGACAGAACCAGAATCAGAACTAGATGATAGTAGCACTAAAAATCATCATAGACCTGCACTACACTTATTTTTTAATTCTACCAAAGTACAATATTTAGACTGAGAAAAGTTTATGTAATTATTTAGCCTTGTTGTGCAAACAAGCCTGCAGAACTTAATATAGAATTTGAAAAATAACAAACCTAAAAAGAAACACTAGGTACGAGATACATGAGTACCTATGATACGGTGATACTTTTGGTAAACAACCATTTGACTAACATGTGTGTCTCACCTGCTCTTGTTCCATCTCTGTTCTGTCCTCATTCTCCTCCATCTCCCTCTCTGTTCCTCTCTCTCTCTCTTTGTGCTGACAATCATCAAATATACAGTTGAAACCAGATATTTACACACTCTTCAGATAAAAACACTTTTTTAATTGTAACATCAAATCAGACTAAATGTTTATTTTTTTAGATTGATAAATATAAAAAACATTTGTTAATTTTAAGAGTAAAGAGATAAACTGTCTGTATTTCTTAATTGCAAATGGCACCAAATTGTATTCAAAATTGAGCCACACTTATGGAGCTCCACAGTTCTTTTCCTGGTGTTTTGGCTTATATGCATCCACAGCTGTGCCACCAGTTTACTCACATGGACTCTGCTAACCTATCAGAAGCTTCTTCAGCTCAGAATGGAATCGTCTGGAGTTTTCTTATTAATTAACAATAAACTTAGTGTATATGTACTCCTAAATTTGATGAAAGTGATAAAAAATAGACAGCTCTGTCTCTCTTTATTCTGACATTTAACTAATTCAAAAGATATTTCAATATTTATCCAAAACAAAACAAGTTTACTCTAAATTGATGTTGTACAGTAAAAAAAATGTTCTTGTGTTTTCCATAAAGTGTATGTAAATATCTGGTTTAAACTGTGAATATCCTGCTGTGTATTGAAATTCCTCTTGTTTTGCATAGAAATATACTGAACAACATACAAAGCATAATATATAAAATAACATTTACCTGAGTTTTTTCTTTGAAAGAAGCCTCTAATGTCCATTCTTATATTTCAGTACATAACTGAAACCGATTTAGTCGGGGAGGGTAAGAACTGAAAATATGAAATAAACACACGTAAGCTAAGACTCTAAAAAATAGCATTTGTTCGGCTTTTCATTTCGCCATTTGTTGATTCACTTGAAGAGCAAGTAACGTAATATTGGTCAAGTGATCAGTTTGATATCAATCTTTCGTGGTTCACCGTCATATTTACATTATTTGTACGGTACGAATGATTTGCTTTGGTACCTGGTCAAACTTAAGCTCTCCTTAGTATGGCTAGCTCCGTTTCTCCAACAGCGCACACAGGCAGCAGCTGCCCCGCCCTCTCGCTCAGTCGCTTAGTGCCTGAGCTCGGATCATACCAATATCAGGGGGGATTCACGCACAGTCGTAAATTCCCTCAGTGTGCACTATGTGCTTCGAATATTGTGTGTACTTTTTGTTTTATACAGTTGTCAGCCAGGCATCTAACTATGAAAAAATTGCACTCCAAAAGACCCCGGGCTTCTGACAAAACAACCCGGGCTTAAGCCCAGTAAGCCACCCTCACGCTCCGCCCCTGCGGATAAGGAAAGAGACGCAAGTTGCTGTTGAAATCGGCCGCTCCCTATGCGAACTCGCAAGCAGTCTGAGCGGTTCCAGTTGTTGATATGGCTGAAGGCAGGGGTCTTCTGGGAGCTCGGGGGTAGTCTTAACCTGAGCGGGAGATCATAAAAATCGGACCTGGAGCGGATTGGCTAACCGGGGTGCGAAGGGAGCGGTGCAATAGTTATGTGATTGGCAGCGGGGCAAAGTAAGGGGGGGAGTTGGTCTCCGGCGCAAATTTCGAACGAGGTAAGCAGCGCATTCGGGAGCAGAGCGGGGAGCGAACAAGCAGGAAAAAATTGTGCTCTGCAGAAGTTGTGGATCAGAGATTAAGAGCGAGGTAGAACTTAGAGTGTGCGTTGAATTTTAGAGGTTGCTAGTAAGAGGGAAGTTTTTGAAGAAAAAAGACTAAGGATTTTCCCTGTTATCGAATATAAGGTTTTGGGAATAGAGGGGTAGCTAACAAGTTATTCTAGGGATTTGGAGAAATCGCGGAGAATTTTTTTTTTAAAGGAGTTTTGGCTTTGTTTGGCTGAGCATGAAGGGAGCCGCGGGGCGCTGAATTTGAGAAAAAAGACTAAGGATTTTTTCAGGATTTTCCCTGTTATCGAATATAAGGTTTTGGGAATAGAGGGGGTACCCTAACAAGTTATTGTAGGGTTTTGGAGAAAACGCGGAGGGTTTTTTAAGGAGTTTTCCCTGCTTATGTTTCTAAGGAGGGTTAGGGTTAGGGGATCGCGAGTTTTTTCTGAGTATGAGTTTTATTCTAAATCTACAAATGCATATAAATCGAAATAAAGTTTTCCCCCAAGGCATGCAGCATGTGTTTGTGGCCATACTGAACGTTACAAAAGCACAAGTTTAACTAAACAATTTTAATATGGTTTAATACATTTTTAAACACATGAGCACAGAGCCCGAGAGAGCACGGTCCGGAGACACGGGCACGCCCCCGCGCGCCCAGACACACAGCCTCGGGCGCGCGCGGGCGCACACACACACACTGACCCGCCACCAGATGGCGTTTTTTGAGCATAAAAAAATAAAAATAAAAATTTAATTGCTTAAAGAAATAAAAGAATGCTATTTTTTGATATATAAGAAACTTTCTAAATAATCAATTATATTTTTATGAATATCATATTTTTATTACTTAATTACTTCCTACTTCCGGAGCTCATGAATAATTTAATTACTTCCGGAGCTCATGAATAATTAATGACCTGTCAGTTTGACGAGAGGGGTATAATATCACTCTCTCAGGCACCACACCCGCAGTAGTTGTGCTCGGTGTGAGGTCTTGCAGGAAGCTATCAAATACGGTGCATTTCTCGGCTTTAAAAAAAAAACACTATGCGTCGCCGGGTGTTTCATGGTAAACAGACTGATTCTTATATAGCGCTTTTCTACTCTCCCAGAGTACTCAACATGCCACATTCACCCAATCACACCAGCACTTTATCTGTACTCAGTGCTTTCTAAGTACATTCACACTCCGAATGTGGAGAGCAAGTTGGGGTTAGTATCTTGCCCAAGGATACTTGGCACGAGGAGCCTGGGATCGAACCATCAGCCTTCCGACCAGTAGGTGACCAGCTCTACCTCCTGAGCTACAGCCTCCCTGTTTCACCAGATTCGAGGTGTTACCTCCTTTGCACAGTATCAGCTTAAAGCACTTGTTGCAGGCTGCTGAGTTTGCATCTTTTGCTGTGAAGTACAGCCAGACTTTGACCGCTTAGCCTTGGGCATTTTTAATCTGTCGCTCTGCTCTAAAAGAACATACGTACCGGGGCCCGCCTACTATCCTTGGAAAGGTAAAATGATTGGCTAGAATCCAAAGTGTATGACATCTCAGGAAAAAAAGCACCAAAATGTGCACTGCTTTTCAGTCTGGTTACTACCGTTTATGTCAGACCCGGTGCCATAATGACATCAGATACCGGTGCCCATCCGCAGTTAGGAGGCAATGGTAGAGAAGGAAAGACAGGAGATGGTAAATGGCCTGCATTTGTATAGCGCTTTTCTAGTCCATAGGACCCCAAAGCGCTTTACACTACATTCAGTCATCCACCCATTCACACACACATTCACACACTGGCGATAGCAAGCTACATTGTAGCCACAGCTGCCCTGGGGCGCACTGACAGAGGCGAGGCTGCCGGACACAGGCGCCACCGGGCCCTCTGACCACCACCAGTAGGCAAACACGGGGTTAGTATCTTGCCCAAGGATATTTGGCATGCAGCCAGGGTGCAGCCTGGGATCGAACCACCGACCTTCTGATTAGTGGCTGACCTGCTCTGCCACCTGAGCTACAGCCACCCAGAGTGGAGGTGATGTATCTAAATGCATCTGAACAAAGCAGAAGTGCACACCAAACTCAACGGATAGTCAAATGTAGAATCACAGAACAGAACTGCAGGCTGAGTTTGGATGTTTGTCTTTCACACCTCTCTGTGTCTCACACACACAGTGACGTCAGACACAGTCACACTCACTGTTCCATCTGCTTTGTGCACAAATTCATTACTTTCTTCCTTCAATGATCTACATACTACGTGCTGCCCAGTGAATACTTTGCAATGTATTCCATCCCCTTTCAAGGCAAAATTACCCAGTTTATTCCCCATTACAAGACAACAATCAGTCACACTCACACAGACCACGTCTGGCCCGCACTCGCTCACACGTGCGTTTACCCACCAATGAGAGCTCTATCCTCCTTACATATTGGTGGATAAACCAAACACTCAACGCCCTCAGCGGCAGAGGAAAAACCTCCTTTCGGTGGAGCAACCATCCTTAACCCTCCTTAAAAACTGGCGAAGAAACCAGACCTCCTTAGAATAATTAAAAAACTGGTGGGGAAACCAGACCTCCTTAAAAAAAATAAAGAAAAACCGGTGGAGAAACCAGGTAGCTTCTAAAACACCATCTGTTTTAGAAAACAAAACAGATGGTGAATTCTTTAGAGAATTTTCTAGAAATCTTTTTCTTTCAAAACAGAATTCAGAATATTGATCTTTGACATGGAAGCTGTTTCTACAGGATCCTGATGGACACTCAAAGCTTTCATAAAATGTTCTCATTAGTTGTTTGCAGCAGAATATCACCTGATGTGAACCAAAACAACAAAAGTGCTCTGCACATGTGTGTGAGACTACAGATTCTAGAATCAGAACTGCTGATTTCATTACTCTGAACTTTTAAAGGCAGGTTTTGTATCTGAGAGCAGGGACACTTGCTGTGTTCAGTGTGACTCGTCTCTGCAGAAGGTCAGGGCTCTGATAGTTGCAGTTAGCGGGTGACTTACTGGGCAGGTGGATCCTGAGTGTCTGTTGGAGTCAGGGTTCATTATGGTCCTGGTTGCTACTGGAAATAAAGAAACAAAAGGAGGGTGTGATGTTCAGGAAGTACAGACTGTAGCTCAGCAGGTAGAATTACTAACTGGAAGGTTGGAGGTTTGATCCCTGGCTGCTCCAGTCTGCACGCCACGGTATCCTTGGGCAAGATGTGGAACCCCGACTTGCTCTCCGATGCATCCATCATAGTGTCATTGTTAGAAAAAGAAGTGCTTGTGTGAATGAAGCACGCTGTATAAAATGCTTTGACTGCTCATACAGAAAAGCAGCTCATAAGAACTGGTTCATTTTCCAGATAATTCCACTATTAAGACAACAGACATTTGGGAGGCTTTCTCTGAGAGTAACACTGAAAGTCTTGCTGCTCCTCCACAAAATGAACTTCAGATTAAAGACACAGCTCAGATAAACACAACTCAAACTAATCTACACTATTTTTCTTTATTACGCAGCGTTTTTATAACTATTTCCAGATGTTTCTAAAGATGAAAACAGAATTAAACTCCAGCCTGATGCGTTTCTGAGGTTCCTGACTCTGACCGTCCCTCAAACGCCTCTCTGGGCGTTTCCTTCCGTCGCTTTTACTTTCGCTTTCGTGAATGTTGTGGCGCAGTTGATCGTCTTATTAAATTCAGTTCTTTGCATTCTTTTGGCGGCGAAGAAAAACTGGGCTCAAAGTGGTCAAACTCAAAAAATGATCTTTATTTTACATTCCCGGGAACGGAGAACTGTTAGGCGCTATCATGCACCCACAGCTCTGAAAAAAAAATCACAAGCTGCATGTGTATATATATTTCTGCTACGTCACATATAGTTTCGATCAAAACAACTCCTTACATAGTAGCAGTTGATGACAATGACAGCTGCAGAGTTTGTGTCTGATGTATTAAGTATGAAACACTGTTGGGCTAAAATCTGGTCAGAATGAATCCAGGTGCAGGTGTGTCAGTTTAGGACCACTGGACTAACATCCAAGTGCTCACAATATAAAGTGTATTCTGTAGTAACATCCTGGTGTTGCAGCAACAGTCCCACATGGAAACGTCAACACTCAAACTCAAAATCTCTTTTTGTCAACAATAAAATGACAGCAGACCAATTTGAACAAAGTTGGTAAAAAGCTTCAGAAATTAGTAAAATATTAAAAAGTGTCTTGATGCTCAATCATCCAGTAAATCCCCAAAAAGTTGATTCTGTTCATCTGGATGTTTTCAGCAGCATGGATCAGTGTGAGGACAGAGAGGAGGGAGTCCCTCCCTCTAAAAGCACTCTGTGTGGGGAACATGAGAGCCAGACCAAAGCTCAGAGGTGAGATGACCATCTCTAACTGTCCATGACTCTTCTCCATGTCACAGCTCAGCACTCACATCACTGCTCCATCATTATTCACACTCATACCTCTGTGTGTGTTCTTTTAAAGCCCAGAGCTGTGGGGCGTACCAGGCTCAGCTGGACATAACCCTGAAACTAATCCAGAGCCTGGACCTGAACCCAGCTGTGTTTCCTTAAAGAGCAACTACTCGAAGGATGCTGTTGTAAACTTTAACAAAAGACTGTTATGTGACAAAGAGTAAGCACATTATTTTTATGAGATTGTTCATCATGTCTTTAATTTAATATTTCCAGTTTTTCCTTCCTGTCTCATGAAGCTGTGACATTTATTGTTTTTCTTTTAGGATCAATAAGAGGCCAGAATCTCCTGGACCTGAACCCAGCTGTGTTTCCTTAAAGAGCAACGACTCGAAGGATATTTATATAAACTTTAAAGGCTGTTCTTCTGCTGCTGAGAGGTAATGTGTGTCTAGATGTTGTTCCTGACTCTGTATTTCTGAATAAATCCTCATGTTTGATATCAGCTCAGCTCTTTTTCACACATTTCTATGTTGGTATGTGAAGCGGTGTGTGTTGGAGTGTTTCCACAAACACAGCAGTCAGAGTGGAAAGAGTGGATGTTGTAGGAGGTGTTTGTGTAGTGAAGAGGCTGAGTGTCTGTAGGACTCCAGCTGCTCCAGCAGGTGTCTCCTTTGTGCTTTGCTTCAAACACAGTGTAGGGAGGAGCTTCCACTCAGGTCTTTCAGGTGTTGCTGGATGGAGGAGGACAAATAGTTTTTCCCTTCAGTGACACTTCAGCAGCTCAATGTTCTGGGAGATGTTTGTCTTTATGAAGGTTTATGGATTCTTGTTCTTACTTTGGTTAAACTGAGCAATACATTTTCCATCTAACATTTAAAGTAAATTTCCAGGTGAATAAAAGATCTGCAGCTGCAGCCTCTGTGATGTTTCACAGTCTGAAAGTAACAAATTCAACCAGAGTTCAAACAAAGGCTTAATATAAGTGTGTGTTTGATATAATGCCAACAAGTACAAACAGGTGTTCTTACAGGTCTTAATCACAGAGCTCTGATAAGTCTGGTGACTTTCACACTCAGCAATTTTGCTGCCTTTTATTTTATATTGGCCTTTTTAAAGCCCTTCAAAGTCTCCCACATTCATACAGAGCTTTTAACACCAAACTCCTTTACAGTCCTTCTCCTCTCACACACGATCACATGACTGATTTGTCTGCAGCAGCTGTGTTACTGCTAGTATTTTATTATGTGTGTAATCTCCTCATATTGTTCCTGTGGTTTAGTTTGACTTCCTTCTGCAAACTCAGCTGCTCTGTTGCTGATACACGTCTCCATGAATATGATTGATCAGATGCTGCCAACACCATGTGTTTCATGTGAGCGCTCAGCTGAAACCCTGGGTTGACTTATCGAGTTAATAACAAGCTTCACGTGACTGTGAATGCTAAAGTGAATCCAGATAAAGGAAAGAGACCCTGCTAATGTTGGACTCACTTCTTAGTGTAGATCCCAGGAGGAAGTTCAACATAGCCATTCTTTGTGCTAGCTCGACCAAACCTGAGACCACAGTGCAGGATAATGATCATCATCTGTCTCTGTCAAGGACATTTAAAATCCACAAATAACAAACATAATTATATTTGATCATTAAAAATATGTTTTCAATTAAAAAAGCATGAGCACACTGGTGGATTACAGAAACATGAAAACTGGTTAACAGTAAAGTTAATTTAGGTGTAAACAAAGTGTCAAACATACTTAAGTAGAAGGACTGATGTTTGTGTTAAAATACCCTCTTAAAGCTGAAATACTGATTCAACTTCTTTCTCCAAAAGTTGATTCAGTTCATCTGGACGTAGCGTTTTGTGGGAGAAACATTTCGTCTCTCATCCAGGTGACTCCTTCAGTCTCAGCTGACTGCAGGATTCAATCTTATAAACAGGACATTTGCATGATGACTGAAACCAGCCCACTGAAGGAACAATGGGCTGTGAGGTCAGTTCCTTAATCTTAATTATGCAATTCTCATGACCATTGATCAACAACCACTGATCAATGGTCATGAGTACCATTCACAGAGAGTTGGGGAACGGCTGCAATCACAGCATGTAAGATGGTGACAGATGTACCCTTAGGCCCCCTCCTCAATTCAGAGATGGTCTTTCCCTTTTCACGTAAATGGCCTCCTTGACTCCGCCCTCAAACCAGCGTTCCTCCCTGTCCGGGATGTTACATCCTCATCATTGAAAGAGTGTCCACTGGCCTGTAGGTGTAAATAGACTGCAGAGTCCTGGCCTGACGAGGTGGCTCTTCTGTGTTGTAGCCAGAGGTTGTTTGGTTTCCCCGATGTATAAATCCTGCCAATCCTCCTGCACTTAACAGCGTACACTATGTTACTCTGTTTGTGTCGGGGGACCTGATCCTTGGGGTGGACCAGTTTTTGGCGCAGCGTGTTTTGGGGTTTAAAAGCCACAGAGACCCAGTGTTTAGAAAAAATGCGACTCAGCTGCTCCGACACTCCTGACACATATGGGATAGCTACAGGTTTTCTCTTAGGCAGCGGTTGTCCTTCTCTCCTGGATCGACTGGAACTTTCTTTAGGAGCCTTTCCAGCTTTGACAAAAGTCCAGCTGGGACACATTTACGCTACGTCCAGATGAAGAGAATCAACTTTTGGAGATTTACTTTCCTGGATGATTGAGAATGCATCAAGACGTTCCTCCTAAAGTGTTATTCAGAAAAATGACAAAAAAAGTTTTAAAAATAAGGATTAAAATATTAAAAACTATGTTTTTGAGTTTCCTGATGTAGCACAAAAATATATGAACATAACTGTATATAGGACAGATATTTTACGGTTCTTTTAGGCAGCACCAAAAAACAAAAAGACTATTTTAAGCTGTCTGAGGTAGTGAGTCAACATGTCACACTGGGTCAAAGGTCAGGGAGTAAAAGTGTGTTTTAAAGGAGGTTTAAAAGCAGCGAGTGAAGGAGCCTGTCGAGGTAAATCGTTCCATAACTGATCAAATTCAGTTGGTGGACCTCTGTGTGAAATCAATCATCTGGTTCACAGAGAGGATAACCCTCACATGGGCTGTACAACATTATATAGGGAGACATTGTATTTTTATTTTATTTTTTATTCCTATTTATTCTATTTATCCCCTTTGTATATTTTATTTATATCTGTCTCTGTATTTATATATATGTGTGTGTGTGTATATATATATATATATATATATATATATATATATATATATATATATATATATATATATATATATATATATATATATAACAATTCTGTAACTGTAACTTCGGTCGTTGCTGTGCTTTTTGGAAGTCGAATTTCCCAGAGGAACCCACCCGAGGGATTAATAAAGTTCTATCTTATCTTATCTCTTATCTTATCTTAAAAACAGAGATTATCGTAGCCATCGCTCTCTCGCATGGATGTGGCAGTCTTGCTGTCTGCTGCGAATCCTCCCCGTACCTCCGTGACCTTGTCTGGTATCTGCTCCCTCCTCTGTAAGAGACAGTAAAGGAAAACACGTCTCTGCCTAGTCTTGGAAATCTAATCTTATCATCCATTGTTCTTCTAGGGCCTCTTCTTCTTGTGGCCTCAGCTAACTGCTAATATTTAAATGGCTAACATTAACATGTGTGCCAGCCAGGTTCACATTTATGATGAACTATGATTAATTAACTGATGTTGAACCTGGAGCTTTACTGACCTCTGAAATTCCTCCTAAAGTGTTATTCAGTGTTGTGACAGTCAGCTGCTTCAGCTGCTGCTGGGATGGGCTGTGGCAAAGAGAACAGAGAAAATCCAAATCAGAGTTTTTCTCTGAATTAAAAGGAAACAACAATATATTCTACATGGTGAAACTGATGGTTTCTGGTGTTTGGGTCTGTTTTTCTGTATTTATGCAGATAAAGTGTAAACTCAGATGAATTATACCATCAAATGTTAAAGGAAAATATCAGGATGAGTGTCTGTGAGCTGAGAAGGACGTGAAGCGAGCAGTTTATCCCAGAGCTGAAGCTGCTCTGTGTGCAGAGATGAGCTCAGATTCCTGCTGTGATTGATCAACAGTCACAGAAATGTAGACTTGTAGTTATTACTGCAGTATGGTCACAGCAGATACTGATAAACATGTATTATGAGGATGGATGATCAAGTTTCTCACTCTCTCCTTTAAATCTCAGTTTGTTTCTTCTTCACAGTTTATCTGTTAATTTATTAATGAATAACACTGAAAGAGTTTCTGTTATATTTCCCCTTGAACATCAGCTTATTAGGGCGGCATTAGGAAATAGCCCCCCTCCAAAGAATGAATAAATGAATGATGATAATAATAAAATGATTCAAAAGCAGAGCTCAGAGTGGTAGAATGGTCAAACATGGATCCACGGGTGGTTCAACTGCATTTGGTGACGTGACTAAAGCAAATCTTTCAAATAATCCCACCATCAACGGGATGTTGTCTCCTTTACTACGGTTACTTTACTTGGTCACCGTGTGAATTTCTTTGAAATGAACCAAATTCTTTTATTTGTCGGTTGTTGCATATTTAACCTCTACAGTCAGGAAAGGAGGAGATGAGGCCTCAACAATGTTGGGTTGTAGCTGTGCTTCAGGTTAGAGTGAGTGTCCATGGAATAAATGTAAGTCAGTGAACTGGAAACATGACTGTGTTCAAACTTTGTTTCCTTTTTATAATGAGTCTAATCAAAGGTGGACAGAAGTATCTCCACTGTGACTTTTCTGTGTCACCATCAGAGCTTCTGCACAGTGTGGAGAAAGATCCAGAAGCAGAGCTGGACTGCAGACAGCCAGTCAGAGCAGCTGTGTACAAAGTAAGACTGAACATCTGTCTGTTGATGGACTCATTTCTGAAAACTGCACTTCTTGTGTTGTTCAGACATTGAAGAGTTTTCTTTCTCTTTAGTCTCATTGTTTTTCTTTCTTTCAGCAGATGTTGGTCTGCAGGAGGTTTTAGATGAACATAAGATCAGTCTGAGGAGGAGATGTGAACGTGTGACTGAAGGAAGTGATGAAACAGGAAGTAGAACCCTCCTCAACAGGATCTACACTGAGCTCTACATCACAGAGGGACAGAGTGAAGAGGTTCATACCCAACATGAGGTGAGGCAGCTGGAGACAGCTTCCAAGATGGACGCCCTCCATGACGCTCCAATCAGGTGCCAGGACATCTTTAAAGCCTTACCTGACCAACAGAGACCCATCAGAGTGGTTCTGACCAACGGCGTGGCTGGTGTTGGAAAAACCTTCTCAGTGCAGAAGTTCACTCTGGACTGGGCAGAGGGCTTGGAGAACCAACATGTCAGTGTGGTGGTTCTGCTTTCATTCAGGGAGCTGAACCTGATCAGAGATGAGCAGTACAGTCTTCTGGAGCTGCTCCATGTTTTCCATCCAACATTACAGAAGGTCACAGCAGAGAAGCTGGCTGTCTCTCAGCTTTTGTTCATCTTTGACGGCCTGGATGAAAGCAGACTTTCATTGGATTTCACCAACAGGAAGCTGCTGTCTGATGTCACACAGAAGTCATCAGTCAGCCAGCTGCTGACAAACCTCATCCAGGGGAATCTGCTTCCCTCGGCTCTCGTCTGGATAACTTCCCGACCTGCAGCAGCCAATCAGATCCCTCCTACATGTGTTGACAGGCTAACAGAAGTACGAGGCTTCACTGACGCCCAGAAGGAGGAGTACTTCAGGAGGAGATTCAGTGATGAAGAGCTGTCCAGCAGAATCATCTCCCACATGAAGACATCCAGGAGCCTCCACATCATGTGTAGTATCCCAGTCTTCTGCTGGATCACTGCTACAGTTCTGGAGCACATGTTGACTACAGAGCAGAGAGGAGAACTGCCCAAGACCCTGACTGACATGTACTCACACTTCCTGCTGGTTCAGACAAAGAGGAAGAAGAACAAGTACCATGAGGGACGTGAGACGAGTCCACAGGAGCTGACGGAGGCTGACAGGGAAGTTCTTCTGAAGCTGGGGAGGCTGGCATTTGAACATCTGGAGAAAGGAAACATCATGTTCTACCAAGAAGACCTGGAGCAGTGTGGTCTGGATGTGACAGAGGCCTCGGTGTACTCAGGAGTTTGTACAGAGATCTTCAAAAGAGAGTGTGTGATCTTCCAGAAACCAGTCTACTGCTTTGTTCATCTGAGCATTCAGGAGTTTCTGGCTGCTGTCTACATGTTCCACTGTCACACCAACAGGAAGACAGAGGTGCTGAAGATGTTTCTAAAATCAGAATCTTTCACCAGTCTTTTTGATAACAAACATCTCCAATCACTTGATGTATTTCTGAGCAGAGCCATGGAAAAATCCCTCCAGAGTAAAAATGGCCACCTGGACCTGTTTGTTCGCTTCCTTCATGGCCTCTGTCTGGAGTCCAACCAGAGACTCTTAGTAGGTCTGCTGGGTCAGACAGAGATCAGTCCAGGAACCATCCAGAGAGTCATCAACAACCTGAAGAAGATGAACAGTGATGAAATCTCTCCTGACAGAAGCATCAACATCTTCCACTGTCTGATGGAGATGAACGACCTCTCATTATTTCAGGAGATCCAAGAGTTCCTGAAGTCAGAGAACAGATCAGAGAAGAAACTCTCTGAGATCCAGTGCTCAGCTCTGGCCTTCATGCTGCAGATGTCAGAGGAGGTTCTGGATGAGTTGGACCTGCAGAAGTACAACACATCAGAGCGGGGACGACAGAGACTGATTCCAGCTGTGAGGAACTGCAGAAAGGCTCGGTGAGTCCAGATGTGATCATTAACATCATTGATCAGTGTAGGTTAGTAGTTTAATGTTGAAAATAAAATCAGATTGTAACCACAAAGTGTTTGTGTCCGTACGCTGCAACCTTCCACACCATTCCTTTATTGTACAGACTCAGCAGCAGCTCCATGGATCCCAAATCCAAGAGTGGAGAACAGATTTGAAGTGTGTCACATCCATGCAGTCACAGCTGTGTCCACCATGTTTCCACTGATATTAATCCTGTTCAATGACACGTTTCATATCAGTGAATATGTTCTTTAGGACGTCCACTGACATGTTTAAGTGTCCTGCTGGAAATCACTCAAATCATCCATGAAATCCATGAAAAATCCTTTTAGTGTTTCTAACTTCAGCCTCTGTCCTCTCTCTCTCTCCATCCTCCTCACTGCTTCTTTCACTGATAATCACACAAACATCGTATTCAGCTACAAAATAACACAATAATATCATCTGATGATCATTATTATAAGAGCAGGATCCATATTTGATATCAGAGTAACACACTGCTTGGTTATGTGCAGTCATCATCAGTGACTGTGGGTCAAACAGAAGCTCTCTGATTGGTTGCTGACCTTGGTCACCTGTCCACTCTCACCTGTTTGTGTTTGCTCTCTCTTTGCTGTCTCCATCCTCTCTCTCCTTTCTCTCCCTCTCTGTCTTTGTACGTCACTCAGGTCCAATGGAAACAGTGACCTTTACAAACCAATCAAAGACAAACTGATCCATGTCAGGTTATAACAATATTCAAAGTGAATACAGGCTGCTGCTGGACACAGACAGGTAACATCATTTTGACTTGCTGTCACCTGGATCTGGACTCATAAACACTGAAGCCCTGAACAGGAATACAAATCATTTTCTGCCAACTAGCGACACACCAGCAGATAATGGCTCAGAAAGCTCAAATGAGCCAATCATTTCTGTGTTTAGTTCCCCTGAAATCAGATCTGATATCAGCAGCTCTGAGTTCATTCATCATTATTGTCCAGTGATGAGATTTCTGCTCCGTTTGGTAACAGTCAGCAGGTTTTTCCTGCGTGTGGACGTGAACAGTCGTACCTGACAGCAGGTAGCAAACAGAGATCATCTTTCCAGCTGGAACTCTTCACTGAGCTGAACTCATTCAAAATGTTCTGGAGTCAAAACAGGAAACAGTCCAAATGTGTGTCTTCACTCTGACTCTGGATCAGATCTCAGTGACAGACTGTGGACATTATGGAAGCCTAAATGTGACACCATCTTCCTCCTTCATCTGCAGATTAAAGCCAAACAAAGATTCTCATTAAAAGTCTGCAGGTCTGAGAGAGACTCAATCGTTATGTCATGTCAAACACAGTAAGAGGAGCTGAAGCACAGATGTGAAGAGCAGATTCATCAGATTATGACCTCACTCTGTTTTGTCTTCATATACATTCAGTCTGTGTTTATAATGCAGATTTTCTGCTTTTATAATAACACATTTTATATTTTCTATCATCACAGACTGACTCTGTGTGGACTCTCAGAGTCTCACTGTGAAGTTGTGGCCTCAGCTCTGAAGTCCAGCCCCTCCCATCTGACAGAGCTGGACATGAGTGGAAATAATGACCTCCAGGATTCAGGTGTGAAGCTTCTGTGTGCTGGACTGGAGAGTCCAAACTGTCGACTGGAGACTCTGAGGTGAGTTCACTGACTGCGGCTGTTGTTGTTTTTCTATATTTCAGGTCTTTGATGGATGTTTGAAACTTTCTTTAGTTCCTAAATGTTCAGGATGTGTCTGAAGACAAATGTGAAGAAGTTTGAGTGCTTTCAGAAATGTTGTCTTTCCAAACGACTGAACAACAGTTTTTCCTTTTGGCTCCAAACAGAAGTGACAGACTTGAGCAGGGTTCATTTAAAGGCTGACAGAAGTGGAGTGGTGACGGGGAGATGTTTGACAGGACAGTGTTTCAGCCTCCACAGGTTCATGTTGTGCTCCATCAGTCAGTGAAGATGAAGTCAGTGCTGATGAGGCTGTAGAGTGTGTGAGGGATGTGAATGAGGATGATGAAGATCTGATGATAGCAGATAAAAACAGGCTGCAGAGACTTTGAGCCATACAGGGCACACAGTGTGTGTACAGAACAGCTGAAATCATTATGGAGGCCTCACTGGAATATGGAAGCATCACAGTACAGCTTCAGTGAAGCTTTAAAGTCTCTGATATGAGATGAGAAATGAAGCAGCCAGAGCTTTTTCATGAGTGGAAATCCACTGTGACTGTGAGCTGCTGCTACAGCCTCCAGATTAGCCAGCAGCTCATCCTGCTCAACATTTTCTCACCAACTTTAATGGAAGTGTGATGTTTTCAGCTGGAGTGATGGTCAGGGTGGCCTCCCTCTCCTCTTCTTCTCCTCTTCCTCTTTCATTTGTAAAGCCACTTCTGCTGCTTTCATTCATTTGGAAGTCCTGTAGCTGAGTTTGGGAGAGACTAACAGCCTCGGCAGCAGAGGGGAGAAAGGCTGTAACACCACCACTTTTACTCTGTTCTACCTGTCACATCATTTTATCAGGAAACAAATATCATGTTTTTACT
This sequence comes from Mchenga conophoros, assembly GCF_057382185.1. Lineage (NCBI taxonomy): Eukaryota > Metazoa > Chordata > Actinopteri > Cichliformes > Cichlidae > Mchenga > Mchenga conophoros. The sequence continues at coordinate 20,521,789 of NC_140528.1, read as the reverse complement.
ATGTTTGTCTTGAAGATGTAAGAAGATCACATGGTGCTTTTTATTATTGTGTTGGTTTGTTTCCTGTCTCTTGGATGGAGCCCAGCTGTGCGTGGCCCCTGGGCCTGTGGTCAGAGTGTGTGCTGGATAATCCGGCCCAGGATGAGGCCAAACTGACATGGGATGAAATGTCTGTCACATAATTGAGCTTAGTGTAGTTTCATTTCTGCACAATTTAAAAACAACCAAAACTTTGTTCTGTCTTTTCTATGTTATACTGTAGACTTTCTTTGATACTGTGTCCAAAAGGAGCAGCTTTTACTTTGAAAGGGAGGCGTCTCTGTTTCCTCTTCAGGTTGGATGATGGAAGCAAATGAGTGTGTGATGTTCTTTCAGTGTTGCACTTTGTAGACGCTCCCTGAGCACTGGTCTCACAGCCAGCTGCACATAGAGACCAGTGTTGTTAGTCCAGGTCAGAAGATGACTTGTTGGAATGAAAATGAGCTTGTAGTTTGTCTGCTTTAATAATGTGACTGGAAAAAGGTGTTGGACTTCAAATATGTCCATTTCTTTCACACTTCACCTTTAAAAGTGAAGCCTTGTGGTTCCTGGAAGGAAAAACACGACTTTTTCAAGTCTTTGTCCTGTTTTTATGAGAAATGTACGACTTTAATGTGAAACATTCAGAGTTTTTTCTCTTGTTGTGTTTGTTTGAAGCTGCTTCCTGTTGGCTTCAGCTGTTTGGAGTTTCCATTTTCTAAACTTCTACATTCTGAACCTTCTTCAGCTCTGAACAGATGATGAAACACTGAATGATTTCAAGCTCACACTTTGTCTAATAGACTTACATCTTTCATTCTTTATACAGATTGTGGGGCTGTGGTTTGTCAGAGATCAGCTGTGATTATCTGGCAGCAGCACTGAAGTCCAACCCCTCCCATCTGAGAGAGCTGGACCTGAGCTGGAACAACAAGCTGCAGGATTCAGGAGTGAAGCATCTGTGTGGTTTCCTGGAGAGTCCAGGATGTGGACTTGAAACTCTGAGGTCAGTCAGCATGTTTTAGTTGTGCTGAGATGAATATGATGTGAAAGTTGTGCTGACACTAAACTGCAGACATCAGGCTGATATTATACTGATCCACACTGAGGATCTTCATGGTAAAGTCTGTTTTCTTCTTCTCTGGTTTAGTCCACTGACTGCAGCAGAACAATGTTCACATTTCAAACAGTGAGACTCAACGTATGGCCCGCGGCCCACACGCGGCCTGCCCACCTTTCCTGATTCAGAGAGAGGGGACCCTGATTAACTGTGTAGTGTTCTTCCTCACAGTTCTAAGTATCAGACACAACAATGAATAATCCACAGCTGACTGTCTTTAGCAGGTCAAAGGTCACGGCACACAGCAGACAGTGGGAAATATTATAATTCTGATCATTTATCAGCACATATCCATATGTATAAAAACAAAGCTGACACTGTGAGACTTGATCAGAGGTGTGATCATCACAGCAGAGGCCTTTGTGTCAAAGTCACTGAGGATCAAACAGAAACACATGAAGCAGATTTTCCTGTTCTGGCTTTTTATAGCAGATAACCTTCAAAATATTCTGCAGTCCATCAAAAACTGAAGCAAACCATGAATCAACATGTGAACATGAGCTGATGCTGCTGAAGTGAAGCAAAGTTACAGAGGTTTGATTACAGACACAGCTGAGAGTTTGTAATCTGTCATCATTTTAAAAGGTTTACATTTCTTCAGTATATCCACATTTGCAGCTGGTACCTCAACCTCCACTTGTCCAACACAACTGCTGTCCACTGCCTCCATGACATTGTGATTTTGCTGTTGGTCTTCTGTCAGATCTTCATCAATCACTTCTGCACGGGGCACACCTTCAGACTCTGCAGCTGCATAACGAAAGCCTGTAAGATAAAATTAGACATAAGGTAAATGTACACCAATATTCCAATGACAGGTGTGTGATTCATCTGGAAGTTATGTGCGGATTAGTGTACAGTGATAGCAATTTAGTATGTTTTTAGAGGGGGGGGGGGGGGTGTTTACCTCCGATGGGTGCTCTTTTTCGCTTCCGTTGCGTACGCCTTGAGTGCCGGTCCGAGTCTGATACAGGTATGTCGTCATGCCCCATGTGCAGTGTTGGTGTCCAGTCTGGATTTGTTACATCCATTTCATATGCTGGTTTGCCTGCAATAATGCCAAATCATAAGCTACTCAGTCGACATGATGTGGTTCTGCAGCATCACACATTAGCATGTTTTATCTCATTATCTATGACCTCAGCACGTTGAAAATAACACTAAAAGCCTTTCAAGAGTGATATGAATTAATTTAGAACTCACCGGAAAGAAAATGCCGTGAGCAAACCAACAAAAAGCTGGGGATTGCAGAGAACTCGATATCCGCTCGTCTCACCGCTGCAATCCAAGCCTGACGTCTTTGTTTAGTAATATCGGATACATGGGATCCCTCACGTTGCCTCCAGGACGGAAAACGATGAAAAGAGAGCCCGTTATCCAGCTTCTTGCCTTCACGATCGTGTGATCTAACGTTGCAACCGACAACACAACACGTACGATCCATAGCTGAAATGGTATCCTTTGGCTGGCCTACTGTCATGGCGGAAGGGGGCATGGCCCATCTCCCGTGACATCACGCTCCAAAGTCCTATAGGTGGGAAAATGTACCATGTCGACCAATCAAAAATGATATGGAAACATGACATTTGGTTGTTTAGCAAAAGGGGGAAGTTTTAGGAGTGACCGGCAAGAGAGAGCGAGTGAGCGAAAGAGAGAGAGAGTTTTGATACGTGAGAGATTTGTGACGTTTACCGTGTTTGGTCTCAAGTTAGTTTGTTGTCTTGTGTATTTAGTGTGTAGCTGTTGTTTTGTTTTGTGTGTCAGTTCTACTAGTGATCGTCACAGTTGCTGCCTTAAAGCCAACAAAGGCAGATTGCAGTGTAAACGCTGAGTGACACACCTGCTGTCAGACCTGCAGGTTTATCCCTGTGCTGTTCTCATATGTGTTAGAGTGACACAAACTATTGTTTGACACCTGATTGTTCTGTAAATAGTTTGAAATGATTATATGAAAAACGTCTGAGCCTTGGCTGCATTTTTTGGTAAATAGTACCATATAACTTTGTTGTTTGCAAAACGTGTGCGTATTTTTAAAAGTGTACAATCTCTATTTGCATTTCAAGTTATGAAGATGATTCGTTAAACATGTGTGTGGTTTTTACAGTCAAAATATCACTTTCTACTTGTATTTTAAATTTTGTCTGAATTTAGATAAATTGTGCTGATACAGTTGGTCAAAATGAGAAAATAACAGATTGGCAAGATAAACTGTTTTTAAAGGTAAAATATAGAGGCCACATCAAAAGTAGTCAAGAAGGGTTAAAGGCTAAAAGCAAAGTTGTCACCAAGTACTGTTTATGTTTGTGTGTATTGCTGCAGCTTTTTTGAGTATTAATTTGGTGCCTTTGTGTGAAATAATGGTATTGTGAGTGATCCATATAGTCACAAAGAATAGCCACTTGTTTCTGTGCTACCAAAGTTCCCCGGCTTTCATTCAAAATGTGTTTATCGTCAGCACCTGCACATTAAACTACTTAAACATTATAAATGTCTTCAAGCTCACACTGAGGCCTGTGGGGTACTATCAGCCACTGAGACAGTACACACATTTATATGTGTTTGTATATGAATATTTCATACTTTAAGACTGCCTGTTTATTTAAGGGAGATGAACAAAATACATTGGAATTGTACAAAATAATATCATGGATGATAAATTAAATAGATTTTAAGTAGATGCTTGTGCATTCTTAAAGTCTTATATGTTGAACTGAACTATGTGATCTGTTCAAAGCCTTAATCTTAATTTGAAGTGAAATGTGCATTTTGAGTTTATACACTATGTATATAAGGCGACCGTTTCCTTTTGCAGTATTTTTGTGTGGTGTACTTTTCTATGTCTTAACAAAAGGGGAACAAAGGTGTTTAAGTTCACCTAGGATGATGTGTTTTAATTTTCACATGGTCTTGCTTGAATTTGACCCTGACAAAGGCGTATGAACTCTGTCAGCTGTTTGGAGTTTCCATTTTCTAAACTTCTACATTCTGAACCTTCTTCAGCTCTGAACAGATGATGAAACACTGAATGATTTCAAGCTCACACTTTGTCTAATAAACTAACATCTTTCATTCTTTATACAGATTGAGGGACTGTGGTTTGTCAGAGATCAGCTGTGATTATCTGGCAGCAGCACTGAAGTCCAACCCCTCCCATCTGAGACAGCTGGACCTGAGCTCCAACAACAAGCTGCAGGATTCAGGAGTGAAGCATCTGTGTGGTTTCCTGGAGAGTCCAGGATGTGGACTTGAAACTCTGAGGTCAGTCAGCATGTTTTAGTTGTGCTGAGATGAATATGATGTGAAAGTTGTGCTGACACTAAACTGCAGACATCAGGCTGATATTATACTGATCCACACTGAGGATCTTCATGGTAAAGTCTGTTTTCTTCTTCTCTGGTTTAGTCCATTGACTGCAGCAGAACAATGTTCACATTTCAAACCTTCAAAGAAGAAGAAAAATCCTCCACTGGATAATTCACTGTGAAACTCTCCAACTCTTCATTCCACCTTAAAGTCTGTCTGACACTGAAATCCAAAGCAAAATGTGCGTTTGCTTTACAGACAGCAGTCCAACACAAACATACACACATCATCCAAAACACAGTCCAACATCCAAATCTCCTCCACTGCCAGCATGAATGATGGGAAAGAGAAGGAGGAACACTCTGACATTCAGGGTTAGAATGAGTTTCATGAAGCAGACTGTGAAGATCAAAGCTGCATTAGAAAGCTTACATGAATGAATGAGTGGACAGAAGTGGACAGAGATCATCTGAAGCACTTCAAAGGCTTTAAATCAGCACATTTCTCTTTATTCTTTATCAACTCTGTTAGTTTCTCTCAGTTTTCTGTGGAATGAAGCTAACAGCAGGCTAATAAGATGCTGACCAATAGGTTTCTATTAAAGGTTGTAATTTGTATATGAAAAAGTGCTTTGGCTCAGCAGGGATCAGCTTACAGGTAGAATACAGCTGCTGGATGGGATTAGCATGTCATAGCTATCTACCAAACTGCTAACTGGGGGATTTCAGGCCATCTATGGATCATTTTTGCTAACTGTTTATTCAGCTTAGGCTCACAGGGCTGCAGCCTGTGCCCTAGCTGTCATAGGGCAAGAGGCGTGGTCCACCTGCACAGGTGAGCAGTCCATCACAGGGCCAACAGAGAGAGACAGAGAAGCACTCTCTCACATCCACACCTACAGCCAATTTAGAAGCACCAATGAACCTAAGCAGCATTTCATTGGACTGTGGGAGAACATCCAACCTCCACAGAAAGGCCAACAAGCTTCAACCTACAACCTTCTTGCTTTAAGGCACTAGTGCGAACCACTTTTCCCCATTTCAGCCCAAATCCTGCATCTTCCTGTTTCTGACTCCAGGCCAGCTCCACTAACACTTTCTCATCAGACACTGCCACCTAGTGGAGGAAGTCTTAGTTCCATTTGAAGCTTCAGATTACAGTTAGTTCCTTTACAAAGAGGTGGAGGTGGTGGGGCCACAGCACCATCATCACTGAGTGCCATAGGACACTTAACCTTTGTTTCCATATGCTGGGAACTTCCTGTTGTTCCAAGGAGGACTGGAAAATGTGTGAAAATCTCCCAGTCAGTTCCTCACAGCACACTTCAATCATTTCCCTCCCACAGCATCAGGACCAGGGCTTTTTCTCTCTTTGGTCCCACTAAGAGATTTCCACACAAACACCTCATCAGTGGGACTCTCAGAGCTACCAGCCCTTTGCTACAATCACAAAGCTCTTCATTGAAATCAATGATATCAAAGCTGGAATCAAATGAGTCCAAGTCTTCTGCTGATTCAGCATCACATTCATCTTTGCTCCTTGTTCTGCATCCCCACCATGGACTTCATTCCTTTCCAAGCCAGCCTTGAGTGTCCTTTATTCAGCTCATCCTCTGCTTTACTTTTACACCTGATTTTAGCTGCTTTATCTCTCTTTCAACAAGTTTCTGTGCCTCAATCTTTTTCTTCTCTCCCTCATAACAAGACAGCTTCTTCTGCCTGAGAACATGTTGGAGTGATTTACTAATCCAGGGCTGCTTATTGGGGAAAATACTTCCTGTTTCCAAAGTAATCCCCATTTTTCCCAGAAAGAAATGTAAGTAGAAATCGATGATCTAAGTGAGAACATGAGCCTTTAAAAAGTCCCAGTGGGTGCAGTCAAAGCAGTCCCTCAGTCCCAGTATATAGTCTTTGGTCCAGACTGGAACAACTGTGTGCCCAGTTTGAGCTCTCTTCAGTCCTGTGACCTGACAGACCCAGAGGGGCCATCACATCACATTTAGAAGCTCCCCTAATGGAGCCACAACACATGTCCAACACTTAGTCTGTCTTGTTGGACCAACTGGAAGAAATGATTCAAGGACTTAGTCACAGAACAGAGATTCAAATCTCCAAAATCCAACTGGCTGCATCAGGACATATAGTCTGAAACTCTGCACAGTTTCCTGTTTGAAGCTGCTTCCTGTTGGCTTCAGCTGTTTGGAGTTTCCATTTTCTAAACTTCTACATTCTGAACCTTCTTCAGCTCTGAACAGATGATGAAACACTGAATGATTTCAAGCTCACACTTTGTCTAATAAACTTACATCTTTCATTCTTTATACAGATTGTGGGGCTGTGGTTTGTCAAAGATCAGCTGTGATTATCTGGCAGCAGCACTGAAGTCCAACCCCTCCCATCTGAGAGAGCTGAACCTGTGGGGAAATAACCTGAAGGATCCAGATGTGAAGCAGCTGTCTGATCTTCAGCAGAGTCCAGACTACAGACTGGAGACTCTGGTGTAAGTAGAGTGATGGAGTGAGTGGGTGGTGCTGTCAGCAGCATTGTACTAAACACAGTCAGTATGAAGCAAAGATCCAGTGTTTCCTGTAAAGCTGCAGCTTCTCAGTGAAGCTGTGAGAGGAGAATGGTGACAGGCTTCAGGATTGGACACAAACACTTCCTGTTTCTGACCTTTATGGTCACCATAGTAACGGCTGACACGTTCTGATCAAACGCTGTCAACAGCCAATCAGCTCTCTGAACAAAGCAGCACGCAGACCAATGACTGCATTCATTTCCAAGTTTAAAGCAGTGAAGAACACAGTCTGTAGGTGAGGAAGAATTTAGTGAGAGCAGATGTTTGGATGGAATTCCTCCAGTTAACAGCTGGAACCGTCCATCTGGATTGTTGGGCTTGTTGTTGGGGTTCCTACAGAGCTCAGAGTGGACACACCAAGGTTCTTCTAATGAATGAAAGTCCAAACTCAAACTAGGAGGGAAAAACATCTTCATCAACTTCAATAAAAATCCAAAGATTAGAAAAAGTGAAGCAACAATGAGTCCTAGTACAGTCCCAGCACTGAAGTCCCTGCTGCTCTTTATACTGGATGTGCTGCATCACTGACTGACAGCTGATGAAGAGTCTCTGGAAACACTCGTTTATCTCCTCTGCTCTTCCTTCTTCTCTCTGCAGGTGGAGGCGATGATGGTAAACAGGACGGTGTGTGTGCTGAGAGAGGAGGAGCTGTGTCCTGATGATCCAGAGAGGTTGAAGCAGCAGCAGCTTGTGTGTAGAGATGCTCTGACTGGGTCATGTTACTGGGAGGTGGAGAGGAGAGCTTCATCCAGCAGTGACTGACAGAGGAATGAGAAAAAGTGCAGATGACTGTCAGTGCTGCAGAGTGAACTGCTCTGAGAACAGCTCCACTGTCAGACACAATGTAGAGTCCAGCATCATCCCTGTGTGTCCCTCTGGATCTGACAGAGGATCATCAGTGTATCTGGACTGCTCTGCTGCTGCTCTGTCCTTCTACAGTCTCTGCACAGTCTCTGTCTGACTCTGGCTACATTTTTGGCATTTATATTCTTGGTTGCTCTCTTTATATTTTTCACATGCAAAATGTGCCCATCTTTGGCAAGATTCACACTGCACCTGGAAAGGAAAAATAAATGGCTCATATTCTGTTTGGTGAATACTATTACTCAACATTTTAATTATGATTGGCAAGTAATGATACTAAGACTTATGTGTTTCTTTTGTTTTGTTTTGTTTTACCATTTCAATCATGCTGCGGTCAGCGTTAGCATCTAACATGGAGCAAACAATGCAGTAGTCCTCAGCGTTCCCTGAAACACAATCATAGTTAGGTTTTAATCAAACATTATTTATTGAATAATTAAAAAATAATAGTACATTTTTTCCAAATATACTTCCTGGAAAATTAGTCTAAATTAGACTTTGAGAAGGGTCTTATCTGAAAGTGTTTGAAGAGCACTATTTGTACTGTGCTGTTTGAAAAGCACTATTTAAATTGGAAGTACGCACTAACGTGATAAGGACTTTACTGGACTTACCTCGATTTTCAAGTAGGGTGCAAGCTATCTGCATTCGCTCCAGCACAACTGGCTCTGTAGTGGTTGACCCCTCACTGACCTCTCCAAAATCAAGGTAGTGTTCTGCAAACTGTGAGATTGATCATAATTAGAATGTAAAGTCTTAATTAGGTAAAGGATAGGATAATTATAAGCCACAAGGCTTCAGCCTATAACTTTCACTTCACTTAAATTCACTTAAAGTCTTAATTCTAGCTAACAAGAAACTGAATCATTTGAATAAGGTCACTCAATCTAGGTGGGAATTTTGACCCCACGTCTCAATTTAATTACAGAGCACATTGAATGTCTGGATGAGACTTCAGTAATGAATTCAGGACTGTGTGTGTGTGTGAGATACACAATTGGGGCTGCAGAGATTGGAATAGTTTACCTTCATTTTAAATATCACTGCCCTGTGCACATTGTCGGCTTTAAAATTCAAACTTAAAGAGTTTGTAAGTAAACTGGCTGAGATGAGACAGACGATGCACCGGGTCCTCGTCTGAGTGCTGGCTTTCAGTTGTGCTGTCTCTCTTGCCCAGCCATGCACACACAGACAGTGTGCTACACTTACACAGTGAGACAGATGCTCACAGAGACGTCCAGATACATTTTGTCCTTGCTGGAGGTCATCTTGTGTTTTTTGGCCCACTGTGGCCTCACACCGAGCTCCTGCTGTTTTTTGAACACTTTAACAGCACCAGTCTTTAGCTTCCTGTTGAACACACAGTGGGGGGGGGGGGGGGGGGGGTGCAGGAGGTAATAAATCAAGTTTGATTATCCTAATTTATAGCTGTCTTTATGTTAAGGATTAAAATAAAATTCACAAGAGGAAGGTGTTGGTGTGTGTGGTTGGGAAGAGAAGGGCGAAGCTAGAATGAACAGTGTTGAGTAAGTTACTTTAAAATAGTAACTTAGTTACATTACTAGTTACTTCTCTCAAAAGTAACTCAGTTCAAGTTACTCGTTACTTTCAAAGTAACTAGTTACTAGGGAAAGTAACTTTGGTTTTACTCAGAATTCTCTTGTTAATGTGTTGCTTCCATAACTTTGCCAGTCTTCTAGCTTGCTTACTTGCCACAGTGCACTGTGCCACCTACCAATAGAAAGGAAAAGATAATGTGCACATTTCCACGAGAGAAATCCCACGTCTGGACCGTCATTGACTGCTGCCATGATTCTAGCCTACGTCACAGCGTCATGTGCGTCTTTTACATCAACACAAAAACTGCAGTCGTGGTGCTTTCGATTGTACTCAGAACTCAGAAATTCTGCCTTCTTAATAGGAAGATGTAGGTAACACCAGACTGCAGATGAGCTGCTTACAGGGCTGGACTGGGACAAAAAATTGGCCCGGGTATTTTAACTAGAGACCGGCCCACCATTATAGGAAAAATCTTAAAGCCTTTGAATGAAAACAAACACTGTTGTGACAGTGATGTACACTGTTTTGATGGTATATATGCATCAATCTATCAATCGTTTGTTGTAAGATTCAGATAATTATTTTTTAAAAGCTAGACATTTTAAATGAGAATAAGAAAGAAAAGTATTTCCTTGTGCCCACCTCTCCCTGTTAATGCCCTACATGCCCCCCTGGCAACACTTTGCTAGATCCGCACCTGCACAGTTACCAGCTGTCAGCTACTTAGAAAAGGATCCTGGGGTTATTTGTCTCTCAGAAACAGTTCATAACTTCCTTCAACTCATTCATGTCACCTAAAAGGTACACCTGTTTCTCCATCACCTGTTCAGCTCTGATGATCCAGTAAGGACGTCTCCTGGTTTCATCTTCATGTTTCCCTCTCACCACATAACCAAACCATATCATGACCAGCAGCTTTACAGCTGTGGCTCCAGCAAACATCAGCTGATACTAGAAATTAATATTAAATAAATTCTAACAACAGCTGATCAAGCTTAAACGTGCTGCTGTTGTTTAGCGCGACATCCGCTGGTTTCCTCTTTCGGCGCAAAGTGAGCGATAAACAAACAAGAGAGCCGATTAGCTGATCATTGATCAGTTTTCATGATTGAAGTAGAAACGGGAGAGAGAGGGGGGAGAATGAGAGAAGAAGAGGCAGCTGTGCAGCAAAGACACAGAATAACTCCAGCTTTGTGCCTTTTTCATTGTAGCTGAAGTCCGGGACAAACTGTTCCTTTTCACCTCAATAAGAAACGCGTAATATTTTCTCTGAATACCAGACGGGACGGTTGGCAACTCTAATAACTTATGAACAAAATAAAGTTCAACATCATTAACTTCATAGCACCACCCAGCTGTATAGAAACTCCGTCATGCTAGCTAGCACGCAGTACGGAAAAAGTCAGAATAACGAAAATAAACTCCACCTAAACTTGGTTCATATCTGACCCAGAGAGACTGCAGGTCATAACTTCTTACCTGAAGTTCAGGTCACACTTGGACCGGCGGCCGCCTCGGGTCTCTTTTCCTTCTGCGTCCCTTTTCCTTCATCCACCTGCTGCCCTCCACCACTTGCTAATGTTACTGAATCTGTGGAAACTCCGCGATAGCCACCACACGAAGTAACGAGTAACGACCCTATCTAAATCCCAGTAACGACTAACGTGTTCCTGATTTTGGCATAATAACTAGTTACCGTGCTCGTTACCACAATAATAACGTAGTTACTGTAACGCGTTAGTCCCAACACTGAGAATGAAGCACAAACAGAGGGAGGTGTTTGCCTCTCGCTGTAGCGCTGTGAAACACGATCTGTAGATTGCAGCTTGTGTAGGTGCTCCAAGAAAATGGGTTCATTGGCATGCAGCACTGTAGATGCGCACGTATGCACTCGCGAAAGAGAAAGGATGCTTGTGTTGCTGAGCTCGTTCTTGCACAGCGGGGAGATGTGAGGTAGGTTGGGGCTACCTCATAACTCCCCGCTGTGAGGCTGCCAGATGGGAAGAAGAGGAAACCGCCTGGTTGTCCTGAAACGCTCGTTTTCCTCTGCTCACTTTTCATCTTTACAATCTCAGCACTTGGGTGTGTATCTTCTTGCAGTGGGCCTCTCAGTTTCATTCTTATTCATAAGCTCCTCTTTGTGTTATTTAGTTTGTACCTGAAAAGTCTAATTTATGCCTGAGTACACAAGATCTGTAGATTGCAGCTTGTGTAGGTGCTCCAAGAAAATGGGTTCATTGGCATGCAGCACTGTAGATGCGCACGTATGCACTCGCGAAAGAGAAAGGATGCTTGTGTTGCTGAGCTCGTTCTTGCACAGCGGGGAGATGTGAGGTAGGTTGGGGCTACCTCATAACTCCCCGCTGTGAGGCTGCCAGATGGGAAGAAGAGGAAACCGCCTGGTTGTCCTGAAACGCTCGTTTTCCTCTGCTCACTTTTCATCTTTACAATCTCAGCACTTGGGTGTGTATCTTCTTGCAGTGGGCCTCTCAGTTTCATTCTTATTCATAAGCTCCTCTTTGTGTTATTTAGTTTGTACCTGAAAAGTCTAATTTATGCCTGAGTACACAAGTACAAATGAAAGGAGTACCACGTACTTTAATGGGTCAGCTTGGGTCCAGACCTGAATTAGAGATAATGTTGGGCTGTTTTAGGTCTGAGCCACTAACCTGACGAAAACGCAACACAACTGCTGGTAAGTGCGTGTTGTTTAAAACAGATAGTTGGAGAGGCAGGTCAGTGCTTTTAAAGGTTTATCAGGTGTCAAATCATTTTATAGATGGGAAATGTAGGACTGTGCAAAAGTTTGAGCCACACCTTAATTCTAAGATATAACTTGCTGGGTAATGGGAAACGGGTGCAACAGTTTAAATTTGAAAAGTTTACATGAAAATACAATATAAAAGGCAAAAACAGAGTTGATATAATGAGGTAATGAGCTTGAGCATCTTTATCTTCAGCACGCCCTGAACTCTCTTAGGCACATTTCTTTGGAATTCCTTTAAGTAGTCTTCAGGAATAGTTCTCCGAGCTTCTTTAAGGACATTCAGAGCTCTTCTTTCGATATCAGCTGCCGTTTTGTTCCATTCTCTGCCGAGATGATCCCACACGGCTCAGGTCAGTCCATGAATGATGGTGTTTCGATGTGTTTAGTAAGCTGCTGCCGATCAGACGCTTTCCAGATGGTATTGCATGGTGCATCAAAGTCTGGTGGTACTTTTCATAATTCCATCAATTTTGACGAAATCCAACACCCTGGCTGAAATGCAGACCCAAACTATGGCAGAGCTATACAGTAGTTTACAGGTGGTTGTAGACATATTACCACAATTTGAACCAGAACTGTCAAATTTTGGTTCATCACTCCATCAGACCTGCTGCTACTGATTTTCAGTCCAGTTCTTGTGTAATTTGGCATCCCTCAGCCTTTTCTCCCTGTTCCCTTCCTTAATAATGGCTTCTTGACAGCCACCCTTCACTGACACCATGAGATGAGGCTTTGGTGAACACTAGATGGATCAACTGAAGGACCAAGTGCATCTTTCAGGTCCTGTGTCAGGTGTTTGCTGAATTTTTTTTGACATGACTTTCAGGTACTGTTCCTCCTCTGTAGATAGATTTTTCAGCTTGTCCCCTTTTTTTCTGTCTTCTACTTTCCCAATCCAAAGAAATTAAATAGTGTGTTTCTGTGACAGGTTGCTAGTAACAAAGTCCCTAAAGATAAAATTTAAAATTGGTTCTTTGCTAAGTTGTGTGTTTTGTATTGTATTTGACAACTCGGGTTTGTCCCCTTGAGTTAGGTTAAGTGGTTTAACCCCCCCAAAAAACAAAAATATCGCTCTGAAAGCGATCAGGTACAAGGACTGGACTGAAAATGGGTGAAAAAGCAGTTAATGTCCAAAGAAAAACTTTAAATGACCTTCAGAAAGTCTAAAGAAAGGAAGAAGAAGAACATCTGGCTCAGCACAGGCAAAATATAAAGAACTGAGGAGAGGCTCAAGACTTATTCACAGATAATCAATCAAATTAATCAAGCGTCATCTGGAAGCATCCTCCTGGCTGTAAGAGCGTCTCGTTTTTGTCTCATTAACTGTCTGGTGGCGCTCACAGTAGTCTGCTGTGACGGGGACCTCGAGGACTAATGTTACAGGGAAATCATTAGGAAAGTGCTTTGGACTGAGCTTTACTGAAATCTCAGTTTTCCCCCTGTCGGAGAGCTCCACCACCTCCACCCCTCCTCCTCCTATTCCTTCTTTTTAAACGTCAGTGCAGGTACCGTCTCCCTCCCTCCCATCAAGGTTCAAGGTTCTTTATTTCTTTATTTCCAGCCCTGTATTTTTGTTACATAGAACTTAGTGGCTGTGCTCACTGTTCAATTCAAGTTGGTTTAAGAGAGATGGTAGTTTAAAAAACACAAAAACAAGCTGTTTTGGTAAAGCAATATATATGATTATTAAAGATAAAATATAGTGTTAATTTGTTTGAGTTCCTTCCCTCTCTCTTTACTTCTCACTCTGTTTTGAAGCATCTGCCTTGCAGCAGATGGGGGAGACTGTATTGGCAGCTGCTTTCCAGGAGGATGTAGCTCATCTGTATCGCGAGGCCTGTTGGGCCATATACGTCCTAAGAGTAAGAGTAATTTCCTGCTCTCTCTTTTCCTCTCTAACTTTTCCCTGTGTGCATTAGGGCTGCCACAAACGATTATTTTGATAGTCGACTAGTCACCGATTATTTTTGCGATTAGTCGACTAATAGGATTAGGGCTGCACGATTAATCGTTAGAAAATCGCGATCTCGATTCAAACTTATTTGCGATCTCATTTCCAAATGACGATTTAAAAGAAAGAAAAAGAAAAAGACGACGACGATTGTACCGCATTTTGATCCGGGACGTACTCTGCATGAAACCAAGTGCTCACTCTTCCTGCTCAACAAATGACAAGGGCGGAGCCTTATACCACGTGATACAGAAGCTGTGCCGTGTGATGCTAATATTAGCAGGGAAAAAACAACGGTAGACTGGTGGGTAATAAGTGCATGAATAATACAGAAAACAGAGATTGGAGACGGGAAACTGTTCTTGAAGTACAGAGACAGATAGAGAGAGAGCTAGCTGTGCATGGAGTGTGATTTTAATAGTCGTGGAAGCAAAACAGCAAAATTAATGACATTGATCAAATGTGAAGCGCAGTTTGCTGCTTCTTTTGCTGCTGGCTCTGTGAATTTTGGTTGGAGAGACAAAACCTGCAGCTCAGAATCAGCGCAAGAAGACGTAATCGCAGCGCGGACCGGACGCATCAGGATCGCTAAGCTCCGACAGCGTGTCCGTCTACGAGCCGTCGGGTGAGAAAGCCGAGAAAGACAAAGCTGATTCTGATGCGTCGGTCCGTTCTGTGTTTACGTCTTTGTGTGGAATCAGTGTACCTGCTCTCATTTACACGGATTCGCATTTGCGACCAAATTGGTTGCACTCTAGAGCCCTGTTACTTGATGAAAGTTGGTTTTGCAGAGTTAATCTTGCAGCTCAGCCACAGCATAGCCCTCAGCAACCAAGAGCATGCTAGCGGGCCGTTGTTATTATGTTATTACTGTGCTTTTCGGAAAATAAGGCACTCTAAAAATCAGTCCTTTGATTTTTCTGGAAATCGACAGTGCTCCTTATAATCCGGTTTGCCTTATGTCTCTACCAGCTTTGCACATCTACAGACTGAAATCTTTGCCCATTCTTCTTTGCAAAACAGCTCCAGCTCAGTCAGATTAGATGGGCAGCGTTTGTGAACAGCAGTTTTCAGATTTTGCCACAGATTCTTGATTGGATTTAGATCTGGGCCCTATTTCAGGAAGCCGGTTTAGTGCAAACTCTGAGTAAGTATACCCTGAGTTAACGAAAACTCTGGGTTTTCGGTTTCACAAAGCGAGTTTAGATTAATCCTGAGTGAGTTACTATGACGACACACTCCGTGAAGCTAACCTGCTCCCTAGCAGGTTTACTTCAACTAACCCTGACGTTCTCCGCATCTGTGTCGGAAACCTGACTGTAGGAAGTGTCAGACATGGCGTGCTCCTTCCTTGAAGAGCCAGTAGATGTTGAAGCCCAAATTCTCCACAGAGCTCTCCGCCGGGAGAGAGTGATTAGAGCGCGTTCGGACATTTTATCATTTCCTGATGATTTCCTGTGTGAACGTTACCGGTTTTCAGCACAATCTATAATTTATTTGAATAACATCCTCAGGCCTAATATTGCTCATGTGACACATCGTGGACATCCTCTCAGTTCTGTACATATTATTTGTATTGCACTTCGGTTTTTTGCAAACGGGAGCTTTCTGTATAATATTGGTGACGCTGAGCACGTTTCCAAGGCTACCATCTGTCGGGCAGTCAGGAATGTTACAGTTGCACTGAAACGTCTCCTGTACTCGTCTGTGGTGTTCCCCGGTCATAGACCCACAAGATTTATCAAAGAGGGATGCCACAAAATTGCAGGTAGCAGGATGAACAAAATTTAATTCATGATGTGGTGATACTTGAACTACTACTTAAATTTTACATTTATTTTCAGGGTTCCCAGGCGTGATTGGCTGTACAGATGGCACTCACATTCCAATCATTGCTCCTTCAGTAAATGAAGGAGACTATGTGAACAGGAAGTCTTTCCACAGCATTAATGTACAGGTACATAGTTCCCTGTAGCATTTCAAACTAACAAATCATTTCATTATAGTAATGGATGCTAATTTGTGTTCTCTGCACTGTGAAGATCATATGTGATGCTGCCAACATTATCACAAATGTGGAAGCCAAGTGGCCAGGCTCTGTGAGTGGTGGTGGTGGAGGACCCCCACCTGTTTTTCGGGCCTCCTCTTTTTTTCTAGTGGCCATAACGGGTCACATTTGAGCATACAGAGTAAGCAAATATGTACTTGTAATGTGCTCAGATGATTTCAATAAGTGCTTACAGAAAGAAAATTAATGTAGCCTCTAACTGCAATTGATTTACATCGGACAAAGAGACCAAGCACTATGGCTCAATTACACCTTACCTGTTTGGTATTTGGTGAGTATTGAGTTGTATTTTTGTTATTGACCAAATACTTATTTTCCACCCTGATTTACGAATAAATTCTTTACAAATCCTACCATGTGAATTCATGGATTTTTTTTTCACATTCTGTCTCTCACAGTTGAAGTGTACCTCTGGTGCAAATTACTGACCTCTGTCATCATTTTAAGTGGGGGAACTTGCACAATCGGTGGCTGACTAAATACTTTTTTGCCCCACTGTATGATCCACCGGTGGTGATATTTTGGTATTTTGTGAGTTCCTGATTTAACAAATCAGCTCTTTAATCCAGGCCTGAGAGATTGAACTTTAAAGCGCTATAAAATATTCTTACTGAAAACAGTCGCAAAGTATTTTTCTCCATGATTATAATGAGCTTGGGAGAAATTCACTTGTATGGGACACTGATCGAATGAGAAGTCCCGAGCCTAAAAGGATTGCAGCGAGTCAATCCAGTCCAAAAACAAGGAACTGTTTCCTTCAAAATGATGACGTCATCTTGCTGGTGATGGAGGCTCGAATAGGTTGCGCGTGAGACTCCATTATCAGCAATATCTGGTATGAATGTGTGTGGATGTATGCATGTGACTGGACTGTGATGGACTGACGACTAAAAGTTTAACTGACTTGATATTGAGACAAAAACGGTACCGACTTTAGGATTAGTGAATGTCCACAACAATTCACCCAGCCTGTAAAAGAAGGGTGGATGTTTTGTCTTGCTTTGTTTTGTTTTTGCAAGAACAGAAGGATGATAGAGACTAAGGGGGGAGGCTGTAGCTTCACATGAGTGTGAACTGCAGACTGAACCCTTTGGTTGCTAATTTTGAGTTACTGATGTTTGCATTAAGAAAATTGTGTTTTTAGTAGCTGTAGTTCGATTAATGTATCATATTATATGGTTGGGAATGTTAAATGCTAAAGTGAAGAAAAGGTTTGATTCCACTCATGACGGAGCAGGTTATTATTAACCATAGCAGGTCACTGTAAAGAGTCAATTAACTTTTATAGAGGTAAAAAAAACAAAAAAACAAAAACCTCCACTGAGGTCTATGAATAACAGGGGAATGATAGACTTGCCACACTCAAAATGGAGATATGTAATGATAAACACTGGTCCCCGTCTTTTGGGTGCTTTCTTGAAATAGTCAGCAATTTAAAAGTAAGATAGACACAATGTCCTCCTGAGAACCAGGGAGGAAGAAAAAAGACAAAAAGGAAAAGCATTTTCCTTTTTTCTTTTTCTTTTTTTCTTTTTCAGATAAATCAAGTGTTGGGACGGTAAAAAAAACACATTACAAAAACAAAATTGTTTTTAACCAATTTTATTTAAATTTTACAACATGTGCACTACAGTGCACAAGGGGAGTTCATTGATCACGAATGTGAAACTAACAAAATTCAAGAGCTATTTAAGAAAATTAAAAGCTCCACTGAATTTGTTGTAAGCAGGATATTAAAACTTATTTATATAACAATATAATAATAAAAATGTAGATCAGGGACCAACTTAGAAGTCACTGACACTTCACTAGCTGTAAGCCATTGGTTCAGGAACAAGTGATTGCACTGGGCTTTCTATTTCACAAAAATCAATTCATTTATGATATCTGAGGAAGTACTGTGATTTTTTTATTTGGAGACACAAAGGAACGTTTGGCACTTCCCACATCTCACATATGTTTTACTGTTGCACCCAACTATTCTACAACTGAAATGCTTTGGACTGTTAACCATCTCAGGCAAGTGGAGTGAACCATATTTTGCTACACTCTCATCTGATTGGGGCCTCCTTTTCTTGATTTTTGGAGAGAACTCTTCATTACTGGTATTATTCAGGTCTTGTTCACATGTTTGTCCCTGGTTTCTCAGCCAAGAGGAGCTTGAACTCCAGATACTGGGAGTTCTTTTTGCACATTGAGATCATTGATAACTTTCAGCAAAGACGTGATCGTGTAGAAACAATCAGGTGTCATGGATTCAGCTATAAATGCGACTCTTATTTTTTACTATACTGGAAATCATTCCTGCATTTTACCCATATTTTATTTTTAACTCAAAGCAAAAATTCCAGATTCTCCTACATGTTGGTTTTGGACCAGATAGGACGACAGATTTCAGGTGGCCCTGTGTTTTTCTCTATCACATCTGCCACTGCATCTCGATAATCTTTGTGTGGCTCCTCCTGGGTTCTCACCCTCTCCTATCTGGCTCACATGACTCTCATCTTCTGAAAAATCTCTGTTTGAATCTCGCTCAATTATTCTGTTAAGAATTCTCTCTGCCTTTGTTAAAGAGTTGTCTACTAGGAAAAAGTGAAATAAATATAAGTACAAAGTCCCGACGTGCACTAGAGTACACATTAATAAATTAGTCATGTTCTCTGTGAAACTCAATAAGCCTAATTCTTAAAGACCCCTCAAATTATTTACTAGATGTTTATTTTTTGAAAATTAATAAAAATCTGAGTTTAACAAAACATTTTAAATGTAAATATCAAGCTTACCTTTCTTTCTTCCTTAAAATGTGCTGGTGGGCATGCCAGCCATTTTGAAAAGGTGGGAAAACAATTGGCAAGGCCACACCCCCACACATGTGATATAATTTTAAAGGTACTGTTGTCCTCTCTAAGAAACATCAGGACTTAGAGGAGTGGCAAGTAGAGTATGAGAGCTACAAGAAAAAAACTAAATGTGTACTACAGTGTGCAAAAATGAATTACTGGGTCATCAGGGGGTTATGAGGGACATTTATAAAACTAAAAATCCCACAAACCTTGAAGTGCACTTGAAAAGCTCACACAAGAAGGTTAACCTAGCTTACCTTGAAGAGCTCATCAGGGGGAGCACCCCCCCCCCCCCCCCCCCCTCCTTGAAGAGCTCCCCCACTTAACCAGCATCCCCAGAAAACAGCTAACCCCAGATAAGGCAGCGTGATGCGTCCCGAGACAACAGGACTGGGACATCTAAATAATTGTGTGAGTCAATCGCCTTCAAAAAGTTTATCAATTCACTTGAACCAAAATTAGGAACACCCGGTGCTGCAAGAGTTAATAGTCTCAATACCCAAGGATAAGCGGAAGAGCATGATTGATATGATGGAACTGGGATTTGGTTACACTTAATTTTTGCAAAACAAAACTAAAACTATAACTGAAACTAATCAAAACTAAACTGAAATTAAGGATGTTCAGAAAATAAAAACTAGACTAAACTAGCGACTGATTGGTAAAAACTGATTACAACTGGTAAAAATTGAAAATCTGGAGTCGAAGCTAAATAAAAATAAAAACTAATGAAGATGGCAAAACGTTTAAAACCCTGGTGCAGAGATTGGCGAATCTGACCAGGAAATGTTATAAAATGGATTGTCGGAACAGCCAGCGTTAAAGTCACCTTTGACAGTCCAGACTAAGATGGCGTTGAACATCTTCAGGGCGGAAAAGGGTTGGTGTGACCAAGGTGTGGTTTGGCTTGTTGTATGTATATTTTGAGATCATATGGCTCTGGATGGACCAGTTACCAGGCCATGGAAGGAGGACAGACTCATTGACTGAGGAGAAGGAATTTTCTGGGATTGGAGATCCTCTGGGTGAGTGGTTGACTGAAAGCATGCATAAAATAAAATTTATCTGTTGTTATTGATTGGTAATAGATTGATAATTGGCCACATTTACAGCTGTATTGACTTGTTGTGGACGTAGTCGACTTCAGGTTTAAGCACTCTAATCAACAGGTTGAAAATAGTGACATTAAAGGAAGAGTATGCAGCGCCACCCTGTCAGACGCCAGTGACGGTGGAGCTCAGTGATGAATCAGGTGAGCTGCATTCATGGTTGACTCATAGCGGAGTTTCCCCTGCTGTGGTCAGTAAGGGGAGATCAGGGGGAAATAAGATTTAAAAGAGGCATTTATAAACGTTTATGTGTCAAGTGAAACGGGATAAAAGGGGGTGTTTTACTCTTATTTTGGCATCAGCTTTATTATTGCATCAGAATCATATAACTAGCATTGCATTAAACATTTATTGAAGTTTTTGACATTGTACTAACACTTGTGTTCCAGTGATTGTTATAACCGCAGGTTAATTTTCTATTTACAGGTGTCAGGATAATCATACGATCTTCTATTGCAGGTGTAACCATGATCATTTTCAGACATATTGCAGTTTGTTGCTCATTATAGAGTTGTGCTCAAGTTAATAAGGGTTAAAAGCTACAGTCAACGCGATGTTTGGCTGATCTATGGTGTGGAGTGACTTCGAGCATAGAGGGCCGCACGCGCTTACATAACATTGATATCATGTTATTCTTTGTGATTTTTATTCAATTATGTCTTTAAGCTAAGTTTTAAATAGTGGCAGTTAATTAAATGACATTCATTTAAGATTATATACTTGAGTCAGAGCATCATACGCAGATCAACTTAACAATCTGGGAAACCTTGTAGCTGCCTAACCTTTTCTTTGAATGTTCTAGCTCCGTTGATTTGACACATTGGAATGTGTCAAAAAAAGGGGGGGGGGAGTTGAGTTTTAACATCAAACAAGGATTATTTGAACATTTTTATAACTTCATTTGTGTCTTTAATAACTTAGGAATGGTAAAGCTTAAGCTAATAGCGGCCCGAGAAGTTTCCGGTCTTTTGTAGAGAATCAGTGAGAAGCATAAATCATTATTTCCATGTGTAAGCATCAATCATTGAAATGAACTGAATAGCGTTTAGAAGATTTGTTAATTTGTTTATCTTTTGTTAAAAAGAGTGGTTTCAATAAGTTTCAGACACACCTTGCAAATGTGCTTATGATGAGTTGGCACTCGGCCTTTTGAAGGTCATAAGCTTCGTTCGGCGTGATGGTCCGGACTGATAAAGTGTAGGAAATGCCTTGAGTGCAGAGGGCTAAATGCAAACACGTTTACACACACATAGGATATGATTAGAATAAGTCCCTGGGACATTCTGAATGTTTTAGACCAATTCTGAATCACTAGAAGGTCAGTAGATAACAACATTAGATTATTAGGGTTAGGAAGAGAGGTGTTTTGGTTTTCTGTCTCTTACAGAGAAAGGGACAGACACCAGACGAGGTCACAGATATGCGAGGATCCTCCGCAGCAGACACAGTGACTGCCGAGACATCAACTGGGTCCAAGTGTCATGGCGTTTGGGCTCCAGCTAGTCACCACAAAAGGATGGATCCCATAAACACAGCAATAACCATGAAGGGGTTGGCGGAAATCCAGGAACACCAGACCAACGAAGTTCGAGAGGCTCTTGGGCAAAAAGGGGGACGCGTTCCTGATCTTTTTCTGGAGGATACACAGATCGTTGTTTGAAATCGGGGCAGAATAATCCCCTGATCTGTGCCACGACTGAAGGGTTGTCTAACCCCTGAGGTTGAAGAATGAAGAGCAGGGCCCTGTTTCAGGAAGCCGGTTTAGAAAACTCAGAGTGAAAAACGATACTCAGGGTTGAGTAACCCCGAACTGTCCAACTCGGAATATTCGGTTTCAGAAAGGCTGATAACAAGTAGTTCAATCAACGCGGAGTTGCTTTAACCCCAAGTTAAGCACACGCACGAGGATACATAAAGCCCTGATAAGCGGAGCACAGATTAAGCGAGTCACCATGGAGACGGAGGGAAAGAAGGCGCGGTCAATGTATTTTACAGCGCTTGAGGCCGAAATTCTGATGGCAGCATATGCCGATAACATGCAAATTCCGCGGAAAAAAGTAACACAGCCTCAGCTGCGAAAGAAAGAGAGCATGCATGGCAAAACATAGCCGACAGAGTCAATGCGTGAGTGTTAATTTAAACATTGATCTAGGGATTTCCACCCATTTAACATGTTATTTATTATATTTCATTTTTTATTTTATACATTTTATTTTGTGATGTGATGTGAGCGCAGGTGCAACCCAACAGGCCCCAAACGTTCCTGGCAGCAAGTAAAAATGAAATATAAAAATATAGTCCAAACAGGTGAGGTGTAATTGTATTATGAGCCATAGTGCTTGGTCTGTTTGTCCGATGTAAATCAATTGCAGTTAGAGGCTACATTAATTTTCTTTCTGTAAGCACTTATTGAAATTATCTGAGCACATTACAAGTACATATTTGCTTACTCTGTATGCTCAAATGTGACCCGTTATAGCCAACAGAAAAAAAGCGGAGGCCCGAAAAACAGGTGGGGGTCCTCCACCACCACCACTCACAGAGGCTGAGCAGTTGGCCCTCAGCCAAAACAGTGGGCACCCTGTGGCCGAAGGCATCTCTGCGGGGACATCCTCTGAGTCAATAACCCCGCAAGACACAAGTGCCTACATAAGGGGTAAATTCAAAATAATACATGATGTGCATACATCCTTTCTTCACAGTCACCTTTGCAGTGCGACACATTCATTTGATAAACTCTTTACCATAATGGATTATTTTGTAGTGAAGTTATTTTCCTACTGATTTTGCTTTCCCTCAGTCTTGGTTGTCTTTGAGAGCATAATGACAATGAAGTGTAAGCTGAGTGCTATATGTTTGTTAATTGCCATTTGGTCCCTTGTAAGTTATAAGTGTCCTGTATAAACCTCATATTCTATCAGTTGATGGTGGTGGTGTACTGCATCTGGTGCAGCCTCCTGTTGAGCCAGACCAACATGCAGTTGTGAGTAATACTCCACAGATTATATGAGTTTACAGTAGAACAGCAATGTTATTAATTTCTTTACTGCAGGAAAATAATGAAGAAATTGACAGCTGTTACAGAGGAGGAAGCAACAGAGACACTTTATGAGGTTTACATCTTTTAATACTTTGTGTACAGGAAACACAGGCGACCAATAAAGCCAGTTGAACAAAAAACCTGTTTATTCTTCTTTCAACATGTTGAGGTGATGGGTCAAAAGAAATGATTGTGACATATGGTGTCTCTGACTGCGCTTCCATCTTGTATGTCCGTGGGAGGGTCAGGATGTTCATGGTTTGGATCACTGCTGATGTTTGGTTCAGAAGGACAGTGTTCTCCTCTAATTGTGGCAATGTTGTGAAGAATCACACATGCCACAATAATGTCACATGCCCTTTCTGGGGTGACCCTGAGTCTTTGCAGGCACTGGAACCGGGCCTTAAGCATTCCGATAGTCATTTCAATTCTGGCTCTTGTCCTGCAATTAGCCAGATTATATCGCTGCTGTGGGCCCGGTTCAGGGTCAGGGTAAGGGGTAAGCAAATAGGGTAAACATGGATACCCCCTATCACCAAGCAAGTAGCCAGTGAACTCTCCTAAGACAGAAGGGTACACTTCAGTTCAAATGTCCCTGAAGCAATTGGTCTTTATATATTTTAAAGTATTCTCAACTCACCATGTCCAAATTTTGTACTCAGTGTACATTCACGGAATATTTGTGAGTCATGGACAGAGCCTGGCCGCTTGGCTTCCACATTTGTGATAATGTTGGCAGCATCATATATGATCTTCACAGTGCAGAGAACACAAATTAGCATCCATTACTATAATGAAATAATTTGTTAGTTTGAAATGCTACAGGGAACTTTGTACCTGTACATTAATGCTGTGGAAAGACTTCCTGTTCACATATTCTCCTTCATTTACTGAAGGAGCAATGATTGGAATGTGAGTGCCATCTATACAGCCAATCACGCCTGGGAACCCTGAAAATAAATGTAGAATT
Organism: Mchenga conophoros; assembly: GCF_057382185.1. Classification (NCBI taxonomy): domain Eukaryota; kingdom Metazoa; phylum Chordata; class Actinopteri; order Cichliformes; family Cichlidae; genus Mchenga; species Mchenga conophoros. The sequence goes on along the minus strand of NC_140528.1, from coordinate 20,497,599 downwards.
TAAGTAGTAGTCCAAGTATCACCACATCATACATTACGTTTTGGTCACCTTGATACCTGCAATTTTGTGGCATCCCTCTTTGATAAATCTTGTGGGTCTATGACCGGGGAACACCACAGACGGGTACAGGAGACGTTTCAGTGCAACTGTAACATTCCTGACTGCCCGACAGACGGTAGCCTTGGAAACGTGCTCAGCGTCACCAATATTATACAGAAAGCTCCCGTTTGCAAAAAACCGAAGTGCAATACAAATAATATGTAATGGACTGAGCGCATGTCCGCGATGTGTCACATGCATAATATATGGCCTGAGGATGTTATTCAAATAAATTATAGATTGTGCTGAAAAACGGTAACGTTCGCACAGACAATCATCAGGAAATGATAAAATGTCCAAACGCGCTCTGATCACTCTCTCCCGGCGGAGAGCTCTGCGGAGAATTTGGGCTTCAACATCTACTGGCTCTTCAAGGAAGGAGCACGCCATGTCCGACACTTCCTACTGTCAGGTTTCCGACAAAGGGGCGGAGACAGTCAGGGTTAGTTGTAGTAAACCTGCTAGGGGGCAGGTTAGCTTCACAGCGTGTGTCGTCATAGTGACTCACTCAGGCTTCAGCTGAACTCGCTTTGTGAAACCGAAAAACCAGAGTTTTCGTTAACTCAGGGTATACTTACTCAGTTTTTCCACTAAACCGGCTTCCTGAAACAGGGCCCAGAGGATCACCCAACTGGAAGACACTGGTAGCTGCAGCAATAAAATAAAGGCTAAAAGCTCCTTGGACAGAGGTTCTAGTCTGAGTACGTCAGAAGGGTATAAGGTAGCACCAAAATAAAGCTGTGGGAGAACTGGGGAGTGTCATCTGTACCTGCTATTGTTGGAATAATAGTTTTTCTTGCATCTGAACTGCGCAAACACAGAGGTCATCTCACATATGGTTCGCCCCTCAGGGGGACAAAGGGCCTCAGGAGTGAGAAGAGATGAACCCGGCGACACTGGATTATAGGGTGTTGGTGAGCTCATTATTCTAACGAGCTCATCAGGGGGAATTGTTAGATTATAATATTATTTTATGCCATGTTATACCCCTAATTAAAGATTGTGAATTATTATGTAGTTTTAGTTTGCATCATTCTCCTGAATTAGAAGAAGATGATAACTATTGCATTTGTTAAACTGATTTGCATTACATTAGACTGCTGATTTATTGTGGATGAATGATATTGTTTTATGATGCATTATACTGCTGAGTTATAAGAAATACTGTTTGCAGAAAGTCATCACCTTATTGGTCTGATTAGAAGAGAACAGAACATACTGGAGTTTTCTGCCCCATCTCAGCAGGAGCAGATAAACGGGGAGCCAAGGTCGTAGCTTAGGCGCCGTGTGAGAGAAAGGATGTGAATGTTTAGGCTTTTATGATAAGGTGGAGGCACCAGAGGCTATAAGAGTTTGAGCAATGTGTAAAGGATACTGGCAAGTGGCTTTGGCACCAGAAGCGAGAGAGCTGACAGCCTTCAAAACTCCTTTTGGTATGTACCAATTTAAAGTCATGCCATTTGGGCTTCAAGGTGCACCAGCGACATTCCAACGATTAATGGACCATGTACTGAGAGATGTGTCAGCATTCTCTGCAGCATATCTGGATGACGTGGTGGTGAACAGCCAGTCCTGGGAAGAGCATGTCATTCACCTACAGAAGGTGCTACACTCCATCAGAATGGCTGGACTGACTATCAATCCCAAGAAGTGCTCCATAGCCAAGAGAGAAGTGGAGTACTTGGGCTTTGTAGTTGGCTCTGGGAAGATAAAGCCGCAGGTTGGAAAGATTGAAGCAATTCAGTCCTTCCCAGTTCCGACAACAAAAAGGAAGGTGAGAGGTTTTCTGGGTCTAGTAGGCTGGTACCGGAAATTCATACCTTCTTTTGCAGAGCGATCCACTGTACTGAATGACCTCACAAAAGGCTCAGCCCCCAACAAAGTGCGTTGGACAGAAGACTGTGAGCAAGCATTCAGAGACCTCAAGGAAGCAGTTTGCACACATCCAGTTCTACACAGTCCAGACTTCAACAAGCCATTCATCTTGCAAACTGATGCTTCAGGAGTTGGCCTTGGTGCTGTCCTTCAGCAAGAGGTGGATGGTGAAAGAAGGCCTGTGGTGTTTCTGAGTCGGAAACTACTCGACAGGAAGACGAGGTATTCGACGGTGGAGAAAGAGTGCTTGGCCATGAAATGGGCTATTGAGGCCTTGAGGTATTATCTTCTGGGACGTCACTTCACTCTGGAGACTGATCATCGTCCCCTCCAGTGGTTGAACCGCATGAGGGATGCGAATGCCCGCATTGCAGGATGGTACTTGTCTTTGCAGCTTTATGACTTTACGGTCCAGTATAGGCCAGGGAAGTCAAATGTGGTTGCTGATTGTTTATCTAGGATGACAGAGGACTGAAGCACTTCGCGCTCAAGAGAGGGAGGAGGAAATGTAAGGAAGAGGACTCCCTTACTGTATTTTTTTTTTTTTTTGTGCCTGTCCCGTTTGGCTCTTTTGCCATCAGAACTATTGTCTAAAGGCAAAGAAAGATGCCCAACGGATTTACTTTACCAAATTGACCATCCCAGCCTTGCCGTAATGGTCCATTTGATTCACCTTTTATTGTTCATTTCATTTTCACTTACTGAATACGGGACAGACTTGACTGTATTTATTTATATTATATGTATAGCACTTTAGAGCACACCTTTCACTTTATTAAAAGCACCTTATCAAGCAATTTATGAGCATTGCACTTTAAGCATGGATTTGCACACAAGAAGTTTAAATATTTATTGACTATTTATTGGGAATTTTAAAATCAGTTGGTAGCCTTATTTCAGATCCTGCACAGCTGCTCCTCATCAAGGAATGTGGTGGTTGTCTGTCAGGAGAGAAGAATGGTGATTGAGATTGTGATTAAGGTTTACCAGTAAGGAAAACTAATGCAAACGTGTGTGTGAAATCTAGGGATAAAAGTGGTGCAAATAAGTGTTTGTAAGTTAATGATTACTCACCTTTCTTGCCTGTGTCCTCTTCAAGGTGTTTGGGCAAATGTTTCCCCTGGGGTCCAGACACCATTTAAAGGTTCCGGGAGAGACCATTGGTAAAGAGAGTGTGGTGAATCTTTTTGTGCTTGGGTTTCTGGGTTTTTATAATATTGGGTTTGGTGTAACATTAAGTGTGAAATATTTATTAATATGTAAATGTGGAAATGTATTTATGTATTTATTTATTCTAATTAATATATTGTATACTGTGGTGGAAGGTTGGGATTTAAGAATTTACCTGAGAGTGGAATAATGGTTAAGTCTGTGACAGCTGAACATATTTAAGGCTGCCAGTTGTCATTAGAGGTGGATTTTTTGTGCTGTGAAGAAGCTCGACAAGTTAATTGTTGTAAGGAGAGCCATATAGCAAATAAATACTTTGTTCCACTACACTTGCCTTGGTCTGTCTCACTGTGTTTCCAGCCGCTAAGGGCCGCCCTGTTACAAGGACAAACAGCAGCACATGTTCTCTAAATGTTTGCAGTCATTTTTAAATGACGCTGATACTACATGAGACATTTTCCACATTTATTGTCTTTGAACAGAGAATAATAAAGCCATCAAACATACACAGGCTTCTGCAAATACAAACTTCTGTGGTGCATTTGATGACCTGCAGAGGAGAACAAGTCGGGCTTTTCAGCCCTAACACAACAAGAACAGCTGTGGAACCATTGGCCATTTGCCATAGTGTAGCTGAGTCAAAACAGCCCAAGTGCTGAGAGGGAAAACATGATGATTTATGTAAAGTCATAACTGGCTGCAGCAGCTGAGCTTTGACCTGTGAGCTGCAGCTTAAGCTTCTTTTATGGTTCAGTGTTTAATGTTTAAACAGTTTATGGCTGCACACACACCCACAGTCAGGTTGTATACATATTGAAATATTATATACAGTGTGGCAGCTGACCTTTGACCTTTGACCTGCGAGCTTCAGACTCATTGCTGGTGTGAGGTGTTTACTATTGAAGCTTGCAGACACACCCACATCCTCTAATTTGTTCTCAGGGTTGTTCAGTGTGTTGGAGTTGGAGCAGAAACCTGCTGCAGGTTAATTATTGATCAAACAATATCACACAAGGTGCAGCAGCTGACCTTTGACCTTTGAGCTTCAGACTCATTGCTGGTGTGAGGTGTTTAATACTATTGAAGCTTGCAGACACACCCACATCCTCTGATTTGTTCTCAGGGTTGTTCAGTGTGTCGGAGTTGGAGCAGAAACCTGCTGCAGGTTAATTATTGATCAAACAATATCACACAAGGTGCAGCAGCTGACCTTTGACCTGCGAGCTTCAGACTCATTGCTGGTGTGAGGTGTTTACTATTGAAGCTTGCAGACACACCCACATCCTCTGATTTGTTCTCAGGGTTGTTCAGTGTGTCGGAGTTGGAGCAGAAACCTGCTGCAGGTTAATTATTGATCAAACAATATCACACAAGGTGCAGCAGCTGACCTTTGACCTTTGAGCTTCAGACTCTTTGCTGGTGTGAAGTGTTTAATATGACTTCAGCCTGCAGACACAGAGGACTGATGAAGCAGAAGATTGTCTCTGTTTCTACACAGACCTGGTCCAGACAGCAGAGCTGCAGAGGGAAGACGTTCATGGGAAGAAGCTGAGTAAGTGCAACGTCCTCTTTGAATCCTGGATCAGGAAGTGAAGCCGGGGAATATTTGGTGTTTCAATAAGGTTTCTGTCTTTGACTCAGTCTGCTGTCACTTTGTTTCAGAGAGAAAAAGAGATTTCAGATTAACTGCATTATATGCTGAGTAACTAAATGCTGCTAGTCTGTGGTGTCACTCCCAGCAGCATCACGTCATTTCTTTACTCTGACCTTTAACATCAGTTAACTTAGCTAGCAGAGCAGCTAGCAGTTAGAGTATGAACTCTGTGTCAGCAGTCAGCTTGGTCCTGGTGGTCACCTGGTTTCATGTTTACTGATGATCCAGATGTGTCCACATAATTATTTATTTCTGTAAATGTAAAGACTTTACAGATAAACAACAGCAGCCCTCTGGCTGGACTCTAACCTGTGAGTTTCCTGTGACTGAAACCACAAGCTGACATTTTCCTTCTGAAGCAGCTGAATGGATGTTTAAGTTTACCTGCATACATGGTGCAAATAAACCCGCTTTGGATGGTTTGGAGGCGGAGCCCAAAGCAGGACAGGATTCTAATGTGATTGGTCACTTTGATGAGGTGGCTGGAACTCAGGTGGTCGAGCAGGTCACCTGCTAACCAGAAGGTTGGTGGTTTAATGCCAGTCTGCATGGTGTCCTGGTGAATGTTCGACAGGAAACACTTAGACACATGGAAAAAGTGCTTGTGTGAACGTACAAGTTGTGTAAAGCTTGTGTTTGAAAAATAAAGTTTATTTCTTATTATTTATTTTATAATAAAGTTTTTTCCTGTGCAGCAGTGGAAATACTGACAACTATAGCTGGATTATTTATTTGAACTCTTTTAAACCAGAGGCTTCAGACGCAGGTTCTGCAGCCTTTAATGGTAATAGTCAAAGTGTGATCGGTGAATTGTGAGCAGCAGAAAGGAGGAAAGCACTAATGCTGGCACAAGGGGCCACAAGCCAGTGTACTCCAAGTGCCAGCCTGGGTAAATGGGGAGTGTTGCATTAGTAAGGGCCTTCTGAACTAAAGCTTTACCAAATAAAATGCGTGGATCATAATGAATAAGACTGTCATGCTACTGATGGCTGAAAGAAAAGGAAGAGGAGGAAGGAGGCATGTTAGGAGTAGGGATGGGTATCGTTTAGGTTTTATCCGATACCGGTGCCAAACCGGTACTTTTGAAACAGTGCCTGTGCTTAATCGGTGCTCGAATCAGTGATTAAAGAATGGAGAACACAAACTTTGTCCAAAAACCTCTCATGTTTTTATTTTTAGCAGTCTCTTTTTTTCTGCAAAATGATAACCAAGTTAGCCTTTTCTGTTGATACAAGATACCTCCTTTGGTTGGAACCGGTGCTTAAAGAATGGAGAACACAAACTTTGTCCTGAAACCGCTCATGTTTTGTTGTTTTTTTTGTAAAAAGATAACAATGTTAGCCTTTTGTGCAGCTATAGGGCATATATGGTATCACTCTATCAAACAAGAAGACAGCAGCATGTAACTACAACGGTGTTTGCTTGTTCACCTTACATTAATGTAATAACGTGGTTAGCCTACTCAACGTAAATTACACACAAACAACATTAAGCTACACACGCAGAGAAGAATGGCTGCTGCTGCCGTCATCATCCTCATCATTTCTGCTCCTCTGGCAGGGCTAGGGGCCAGGACTCTCCTCTTCAGGTTCTTGGGGGATGTTGCTAACTCCGTGTCCGATAACAGGCACCACACCCGCAGTAGTTGTGCTCGGTGTGAGGTCTTGCAGGAAGCTATCAAATACGGTGCATTTCTCGGCTTTAAAAAAAAAACACTATGCGTCGCCGGGTGTTTCATGGTAAACAGACTGATTCTTATATAGCGCTTTTCTACTCTCCCAGAGTACTCAACATGCCACATTCACCCAATCACACCAGCACTTTATCTGTACTCAGTGCTTTCTAAGTACATTCACACTCCGAATGTGGAGAGCAAGTTGGGGTTAGTATCTTGCCCAAGGATACTTGGCACGAGGAGCCTGGGATCGAACCATCAGCCTTCCGACCAGTAGGTGACCAGCTCTACCTCCTGAGCTACAGCCTCCCTGTTTCACCAGATTCGAGGTGTTACCTCCTTTGCACAGTATCAGCTTAAAGCACTTGTTGCAGGCTGCTGAGTTTGCATCTTTTGCTGTGAAGTACAGCCAGACTTTGACCGCTTAGCCTTGGGCATTTTTAATCTGTCGCTCTGCTCTAAAAGAACATACGTACCGGGGCCCGCCTACTATCCTTGGAAAGGTAAAATGATTGGCTAGAATCCAAAGTGTATGACATCTCAGGAAAAAAAGCACCAAAATGTGCACTGCTTTTCAGTCTGGTTACTACCGTTTATGTCAGACCCGGTGCCATAATGACATCAGATACCGGTGCCCATCCGCAGTTAGGAGGCAATGGTAGAGAAGGAAAGACAGGAGATGGTAAATGGCCTGCATTTGTATAGCGCTTTTCTAGTCCATAGGACCCCAAAGCGCTTTACACTACATTCAGTCATCCACCCATTCACACACACATTCACACACTGGCGATAGCAAGCTACATTGTAGCCACAGCTGCCCTGGGGCGCACTGACAGAGGCGAGGCTGCCGGACACAGGCGCCACCGGGCCCTCTGACCACCACCAGTAGGCAAACACGGGGTTAGTATCTTGCCCAAGGATATTTGGCATGCAGCCAGGGTGCAGCCTGGGATCGAACCACCGACCTTCTGATTAGTGGCTGACCTGCTCTGCCACCTGAGCTACAGCCACCCAGAGTGGAGGTGATGTATCTAAATGCATCTGAACAAAGCAGAAGTGCACACCAAACTCAACGGATAGTCAAATGTAGAATCACAGAACAGAACTGCAGGCTGAGTTTGGATGTTTGTCTTTCACACCTCTCTGTGTCTCACACACACAGTGACGTCAGACACAGTCACACTCACTGTTCCATCTGCTTTGTGCACAAATTCATTACTTTCTTCCTTCAATGATCTACATACTACGTGCTGCCCAGTGAATACTTTGCAATGTATTCCATCCCCTTTCAAGGCAGAATTACCCAGTTTATTCCCCATTACAAGACAACAATCAGTCACACTCACACAGACCACGTCTGGCCCGCACTCGCTCACACGTGCGTTTACCCACCAATGAGAGCTCTATCCTCCTTACATATTGGTGGAGAAACCAAACACTCAACGCCCTCAGCGGCAGAGGAAAAACCTCCTTTCGGTGGAGCAACTATCCTTAACCCTCCTTAAAAACTGGCGAAGAAACCAGACCTCCTTAGAATAATTAAAAAACTGGTGGGGAAACCAGACCTCCTTAAAAAAAATAAAGAAAAACCGGTGGAGAAACCAGGTAGCTTCTAAAACACCATCTGTTTTAGAAAACAAAACAGATGGTGAATTCTTTAGAGAATTTTCTAGAAATCTTTTTCTTTCAAAACAGAATTCAGAATATTGATCTTTGACATGGAAGCTGTTTCTACAGGATCCTGATGGACACTCAAAGCTTTCATAAAATGTTCTCATTAGTTGTTTGCAGCAGAATATCACCTGATGTGAACCAAAACAACAAAAGTGCTCTGCACATGTGTGTGAGACTACAGATTCTAGAATCAGAACTGCTGATTTCATTACTCTGAACTTTTAAAGGCAGGTTTTGTATCTGAGAGCAGGGACACTTGCTGTGTTCAGTGTGACTCGTCTCTGCAGAAGGTCAGGGCTCTGATAGTTGCAGTTAGCGGGTGACTTACTGGGCAGGTGGCTCCTGAGTGTCTGTGGGAGTCAGGGTTCATTATGGTCCTGGTTGCTACTGGAAATAAAGAAACAAAAGGAGGGTGTGTTGTTCAGGAAGTACAGACTGTAGCTCAGCAGGTAGAATTACTAACTGGAAGGTTGGAGGTTTGATCCCTGGCTGCTCCAGTCTGCACGCCACGGTATCCTTGGGCAAGATGTGGAACCCCGACTTCCTCTCCGATGCATCCATCATAGTGTCATTGTTAGAAAAAGAAGTGCTTGTGTGAATGAAGCACGCTGTATAAAATGCTTTGACTGCTCATATTGAAAAGCAGCTCATAAGAACTGGTTCATTTTCCAGATAATTCCACTATTAAGACAACAGACATTTGGGAGGCTTTCTCTGAGAGTAACACTGAAAGTCTTGCTGCTCCTCCACAAAATGAACTTCAGATTAAAGACACAGCTCAGCTAAACACAACTCAAACTAATCTACACTATTTTTCTTTATTACGCAGCGTTTTTATAACTATTTCCAGATGTTTCTAAAGATGAAAACAGAATTAAACTCCAGCCTGATGCGTTTCTGAGGTTCCTGACTCTGACCGTCCCTCAAACGCCTCTCTGGGCGTTTCCTTCCGTCGCTTTTACTTTCGCTTTCGTGAATGTTGTGGCGCAGTTGATCGTCTTATTAAATTCAGTTCTGTGCATTCTTTTGGCGGCGAAGAAAAACTGGGCTCAAAGTGGTCAAACTCAAAAAATGATCTTTATTTTACATTCCCGGGAACGGAGAACTGTTAGGCGCTATCATGCACCCACAGCTCTGAAAAAAAAATCACAAGCTGCATGTGTATATATATTTCTGCTACGTCACATATAGTTTCGATCAAAACAACTCCTTACATAGTAGCAGTTGATGACAATGACAGCTGCAGAGTTTGTGTCTGATGTATTAAGTATGAAACACTGTTGGGCTAAAATCTGGTCAGAATGAATCCAGGTGCAGGTGTGTCAGTTTAGGACCACTGGACTAACATCCAAGTGCTCACAATATAAAGTGTATTCTGTAGTAACATCCTGGTGTTGCAGCAACAGTCCCACATGGAAACGTCAACACTCAAACTCAAAATCTCTTTTTGTCAACAATAAAATGACAGCAGACCAATTTGAACAAAGTTGGTAAAAAGCTTCAGAAATTAGTAAAATATTAAAAAGTGTCTTGATGCTCAGTCATCCAGTAAATCCCCAAAAAGTTGATTCTGTTCATCTGGATGTTTTCAGCAGCATGGATCAGTGTGAGGACAGAGAGGAGGGAGTCCCTCCCTCTAAAAGCACTCTGTGTGGGGAACATGAGAGCCAGACCAAAGCTCAGAGGTGAGATGACCATCTCTAACTGTCCATGACTCTTCTCCATGTCACAGCTCAGCACTCACATCACTGCTCCATCATTATTCACACTCATACCTCTGTGTGTGTTGTTTTAAAGCCCAGAGCTGTGGGGCGTACCAGGCTCAGCTGGACATAACCCTGAAACTAATCCAGAGCCTGGACCTGAACCCAGCTGTGTTTCCTTAAAGAGCAACGTGTCGAAGGGTGTTGGTGTTCACTTTAAAGGCTGTTCTTCTGCTGCTGAGAGGTAATGTGTGTCTAGATGTTGTTCCTGACTCTGTATTTCTGAATAAATCCTCATGTTTAATATCAGCTCAGCTCTTTTTCACACACATTTCTATGTTGGTATGTGAAGCGGTGTGTGTTGGAGTGTTTCCACAAACACAGCAGTCAGAGTGGAAAGAGTGGATGTTGTAGGAGGTGTTTGTGTAGTGAAGAGGCTGAGTGTCTGTAGGACTCCAGCTGCTCCAGCAGGTGTCTCCTTTGTGCTTTGCTTCAAACACAGTGTAGGGAGGAGCTTCCACTCAGGTGTTTCAGGTGTTGCTGGATGGAGGAGGACAAATAGTTTGTCCCTTCAGTGACACTTCAGCAGCTCAATGTTCTGGGAGATGTTTGTCTTTATGAAGGTTTATGGATTCTTGTTCTTACTTTCGTGAAACTGAGCAACACATTTTCCATCTAACATTTAAAGTAAATTTCCAGGTGAATAAAAGATCTGCAGCTGCAGCCTCTGTGATGTTTCACAGTCTGAAAGTAACAAATTCAACCAGAGTTCAAACAAAGGCTTAATATACGTGTGTGTTTGATATAATGCCAACAAGTACAAATAGGTGTTCTTACAGGTCTTAATCACAGAGGTCTGATAAGTCTGGTGACTTTCACACTCAGCAATTGTGCTGCCTTTTATTTTATATTGGCCTTTTTAAAGCCCTTCAAAGTCTCCCACATTCATACAGAGCTTTTAACACCAAACTCCTTTACAGTCCTTCTCCTCTCACACACGATCACACGACTGATTTGTCTGCAGCAGCTGTGTTACTGCTAGTATTTTATTATGTGTGTAATCTCCAAATATTGTTCCTGTGGTTTAGTTTGACTTCCTTCTGCAAACTCAGCTGCTCTGTTGCTGATACACGTCTCCATGAATATGATTGATCAGATGCTGCCAACACCATGTGTTTCATGTGAGCGCTCAGCTGAAACCCTGGGTTGACTTATCGAGTTAATAACAAGCTTCACGTGACTGTGAATGCCAAAGTGAATCCAGATAAAGGAAAGAGACCCTGCTAATGTTGGACTCACTTCTTAGTGTAGATCCCAGGAGGAAGTTCAACATAGCCATTCTTTGTGCTAGCTCGACCAAACCTGAGACCACAGTGCAGGATAATGATCATCATCTGTCTCTGTCAAGGACATTTAAAATCCACAAATAACAAACATAATTATATTTGATCATTAAAAATGATGATTAAACAAAGTGTCAAACATACTTAAGTAGAAGGACTGATGTTTGTGTTAAAATACCCTCTTAAAGCTGAAATACTGATTCAGCTTCTTTACTCAAGTAAAGGTAAAAGAGTACAGGCTCTGAAATGTACTCACAGTATTAAAGTAAAAACTCCATCTTTGAAGGAAATTTCTGCCAGTTTTTGTGCAAAGTTCCCTGAATTTCTACCTCCAACATTAATATGAGAAAATTATCTGAACTTTTATTCTAATGAATTTAATCAGCTTGAACATTTTGTAGCACAAAAGTAGAAAAAACCCAAAGGGAATCAAAAATAGCTCCGTTTGCTGTTGCCTGCATTGTAGATGGGCGGCTTTGCCTCAACACCTAAACAGGAAAATGAGTTTAGTCAAGTATTAAAGTGGGATTGAAGAGGTGAGGAAACCAGAGATCAGGTGTTGTGGTGCAGCATTAAGATAAGATGGGGCCTGATTATTTAAGACCTTGTATGCAGTGTTGGGTAAGTTACTTTAAAATAGTAACTTAATTACATTACTAGTTACTTCTCTCAAAAGTAACTCAGTTACTTCAAGTTACTCGTTATTTTCAAAGTAACTAGTTACTAGGGAAAGTAACTTTGGTTTTACTCAGAATTCTCTTGTTAATGTGTTGCTTCCATAACTTTGCCAGTCTTCTAGCTTGCTTACTTGCCACAGTGCACTGTGCCACCTACCAATAGAAAGGAAAAGATAATGTGCATATTTCCACGAGAGAAATCCCACGCCTGGACCGTCATTGACTGCTGCCATGATTCTAGCCTACGTCACAGCGTCATGTGCGCCTTTTACATCCAACACAAAAACTGCAGTCGTGGTGCTTTGATTGTACTCAGAACTTGGAAATTCTGCCTTCTGAATAGGAAGATGTAGGTAACACCAGACTGCAGATGAGCTGCTTACAGGGCTGGACTGGGACAGAAAATTGGTCCGGGCATTTTGACTAGAGACCGGCCCACCATTATAGGAAAAACATAAAGCCTTTGAATGAAAACAAACGCTGTTGTGACAGTGATGTACACTGTTTTGATGGTATATATGCATCAATCTATCAATCGTTTGTTGTAAGATTCAGATAATTATTTTTTAAAAGCTAGACATTTTAAATGAGAATAAGAAAGAAAAGTATTTCCTTGTGCCCACCTCTCCCTGTTAATGCCCTACATGCCCCCCTGGCAACACTTTGCTAGATCCGCACCTGCACAGTTACCAGCTGTCAGCTACCTAAAAAAGGATCCTGGTGTTATTTGTCTCTCAGAAACAGTTCATAACTTCCCTTCAACTCATTCATGTCACCTAAAAGGTAAACCTGTTTCTCCATCACCTGTTCAGCTCTGATGATCCAGTAAGGACGTCTCCTGGTTTCATCTTCATGTTTCCCTCTCACCAGATAACCAAACCATATCATGACCAGCAGCTTTACAGCTGTGGCTCCATCAAACATCAGCTGATACTAGAAATTAATATTAAATAAATTCTAACAACAGCTGATCAAGCTTAAAAGTGCTGCTGTTGTTTACCGCGACATCCGCTGGTTTCCTCTTTCTGGCGCAAAGTGAGCGATAAACAAACAAGAGAGCCGATCAGCTGATCATTGATCAGTTTTCATGATTGAAGTAGAAACGGGAGAGGGAGGGGGGAGAATGAGAGAAGAAGAGGCAGCTGTGCAGCAAAGACACAGAATAAATCCAGCTTTGTGCCTTTTTCATTGTAGCTGAATTACGGGACAAACTGATCCTTTTCACCTCAATAAGAAACGCGTAATATTTTCTCTGAATACCAGACGGGACGGTTGGCAACTCTAATAACTTATGAACAAAATAAAGTTCAACATCATTAACTTCATAGCACCACCCAGCTGTATAGAAACTCCGTCATGCTAGCTAGCACGCAGTACGGAAAAAGTCAGAATAACGAAAATAAACTCCACCTAAACTTGGTTCATATCTGACCCAGAGAGACTGCAGGTCATAACTTCTTACCTGAAGTTCAGGTCACACTTGGACCGGCGGCAGCCGCCTCGGGTCTCTTTTCCTTCTGCGTCCCCTTTCCTTCATCCACCTGCTGGCCTCCACCACTTGCTAATGTTACTGAATCTGTGGAAGCTCCGCGATAGCCACCACACGAAGTAACGAGTAACGACCCTATCTAAATCTCAGTAACGACTAACGCGTTCCTGATTTTGGCATAATAACTAGTTACCGTGCTCGTTACCACAATAATAACGTAGTTACTGTAACGCGTTACTTAACTCATTCACTGCCAGCCATTGGCAGTGAATGAGTTAAACCCATTGACTCATGCACTGCAATTGACGGCTATAGATGTCAATGGCAGTGAATGAGTTAATAACGCGTTAGTCCCAATACTGCTTGTATGTGAGGAGCAGGATTTTGAATTCTGGATTTAACAGGAAGTCAATGAAGGGAAGCCAAAACAGGAGAAATCTGCTCTCTCTTTCTAGTCCCTGTCAGGACTCTTGCTGCAGCATTTTGGATTAACTGAAGGCTTTTCAGTGAGTTTTTAGGACATCCTGATAATAATGAATTACAGTAGTCCAGCCTGGAAGTAATAAATGCATGAACTAGTTTTTCAGCGTCACTCTTTTTAGCGTTTTTTAACAACAAGCTTCTATCTATTAGGGCTCTTGTCTCGCCGACTGCTGCCTCAGATCAGAGTCTTTCTCCTGTGTGCTCAGCTGTCTTAGAGCAGTTTGATCCCGTCTCCCTTAATGACTTGACTGCAGTAGTTTGTAACCTAAGATCATCACACTGCCCCTCTGATTGTCTCCCCCCAACTACTCTTTCAAGGATTGTCAGGTTGGAGATTGGCCTATAATTAGCTAAGACAGCTGGGTCTAGGGATGCTTTTTAAGTAAAGGTTTAACTACAGCCAGCTAGCGATGGGTACCGTTTAGATTTGAAAACCTGCTAAATCAGAATCAGTTGCTGATGACGGCTTTTTTCTTTTACATTAATCACGTATAATCTTAACTCAAAGTGAACATAGACTTGATTGAAGTAACTCAGATCAGCCAATTCAAAATGCTAATTCAATCAACTCTGAGTTCATGGCTAGACTCAGTTTGTTGGCCCTGCACCTTAAAACTATTCCCTGTTTGTCTCTCGTGTTTTTTGGATATTGTTTTCACATCTTATGTCACGGCTAGCGGGGCGAGCCATGTTGAATTTAATAAAGGACCCAAGATGCCAACACTGCTGTGAAGTGAGTGAGCTTTATTGAAACGGTGAAGTGCAGTGGAGATGGCCTGTGCAGAAGCTAAGATAACCTCTACTGAAAAACTAAAAAACTAACCTGAAACCTTAAACGGAGACACGGGGAGACAACACAGACGAACCAGCAACAAGCAGGAGAAAACAAAGGGCTCATATACACAAAAGAGAAATCAGGGAATGAGAAAAGGGAGACACAGCAGGATTCATTGGACATAACCAGACAAGGGGAAGCAAAAGTAGACACACTAACATAGGACATGGCACTGTCAAAATAAAACAGGAAGTGAACACAGAGACACAATACTAACACAGTACAGAGGGAACACAGAAACCAAAACCTCAGAACTAGAAAATCTTAATCAGAATGAAATTGTAACAAAAGACAATAACAATCAAAACAAAACCACTGAGTCCACAGACTCGGGACATACATCGGCTCAAACTGTGGTCATAAATATTTTGTACTTGTAAATCAGACTGTGTAGTTGTGAACTGAGTTTTGTAACATTGTAAAACAAAATATCTGGAAAGTTCATGTTTTTGCGTTCATTGATTTGTGTGTGTAAAAATGTAAAAATGTAATAAATGTAAGAAACATTAGAACTACTTTTGCTGACACAAAGTTTGGCGAGCACTGCAAGTTGTCCCTTTAAACCAGTCACTGATATAAAGAGAGCACCTTGTTCCAGGGCATCTGAGTGTAACACACCCCAAGCAAGAGGGCGGCTGACAGATTATGTCTGGTTCTGAAAAAAACAGATAAATTATGAGATGGACGACAGGTAGTGTGTTTCCTCTCTCGCTTCTGCCAGATCTTTATTTAAACACATTCATGTGTTCACTACAGGTTGCAAAAACTTCTTAACATCTCTGTCTCACATCCCCAAAGCCCAAAATCAGAATAAACTAAAATAGTATAATAATAGTATAAACAAAAATCTAAACAGTCATCTCTGTTGTTTGTTACTAAGAGCTATAAATCACACTTTTTTTCACACATCGTTTGATAAAGCAAACATTCCAGTATTGTACCATATACTAATGGCGTATCTGTGTAGTGGAAATCTCCACATCAACATTGCAGAGCGATCAGAATTATTATAGGTTATTACACTAACTTTAGACAATAACAGTGACAACATATCAAACTGTCTCTGCGAACACATTAACTCAAATATACAGGAGCCGTGGTGTACTTTTGTTACAAGAGGGTGCCTTAAGTTTAGAAAACAACAAAGCTAACAGCTACTCTAGGATGTGGCGAGCTAAGCTAGCTCCTACTCTCCATCGTAACACATTTCAATGAGCAAAACAGACGAATACAGATCCCAGCAAAACAAACTGCTGGTCAGGTTTTACCCTTATTTGGCATGTAAATTATGTGGACCACATGTGTGGCCTTATTACTTACTAACCTGAAAAAAACAGATAAATTATGAGATGGACGACAGGTAGTGTGTTTCCTCTCTCGCTTCTGCCAGATCTGAAGACGAGCAGTAGCGTCACACTAAACCATCTCACTGGGGCGGAAGTGCCCCCTTGTGGCGTAACTAGGGATCACACCACATGTTGGATCTCCAACAAAAATCACAAGATTAAGGCCCTTCCTTAACAAAACGACACCTAAAAGCTTAAATCACATAATGTGACCACACATTACAGTGTGTCACACGCTCCCTGACAAAATAAGAATGGCTCCTGGCATTCAAACCTCAATTTTTCTCAAAAACATTGACACATACACTTATTCAATATAACAAAGGTGTGTATATGTAAGGTGTGTAAGCATATGAAAGGTGAGGTGTAAAGCATGTGGGTGTTGGAATATGATAAGGAACTGTCCATGGTGGCATGTAGGGTGAGGAGAGCGTTGCAACTGTAGGATGAGGCTGGTACGATGGTTCACCCAGTGTTTGGTATGTCAGCATCTGCCTTGGTTTCCTCTCCCTAGTCGACCTTCTCATGTCGCTAGTAGAACATCGTGGAGGGGTGCGTGCAGACAGTTCGTCCTCATTTGGAATTGACAGTTCATCATCTGCACTTTCTGATGGAACTGGGTCATGTAGTGAAAGCGCCTCTGGAAAGTTGTCTCCTAGACTGACTTGATCTTGGCTGACTGGCCGGCCAATACAGCTTTCTTCCCTGATGGGTACCTTCGCATGACTGTTTTCTTCACCGGAGGCTGGGTGGGGCTGTTCTGCAGTAGATATCCTATGGTAAGTCTTTCCTTTGATGGGCTCTCTTTCTTTTACAGGAAGCCTCAACCAGAATTTTCCAGTACTCTCTTCAGAGTCTGAGTCACTTGTTTCAGTCTGTTGCCTCCTCCTGCCTCTGTCCCCTGGCAGGTTGTTTGATTTTGTTTGTCTCTTTGGTGTAGGTTCAGGAATGTGCTGTGGGGCCTCAACTGGTAAGTCATTCACAAGTAGTAACAAGTTACGGTGAAGC
Organism: Mchenga conophoros; assembly: GCF_057382185.1. Classification (NCBI taxonomy): domain Eukaryota; kingdom Metazoa; phylum Chordata; class Actinopteri; order Cichliformes; family Cichlidae; genus Mchenga; species Mchenga conophoros. The sequence goes on along the minus strand of NC_140528.1, from coordinate 20,480,568 downwards.
ACTCTAGTCTTATCCTTATCTCCTGCTTCTCGGTAGACGACATACACAGGGTTGTCAGCTACTTGTGCTTTGACTACGTAGATACTCTTTTCCCAGTATGACTTGAGTTTTCCAGGCCCACCTCTTTCACCAAGATTTCTAACGAGGACCCTGTCCCCAGGATGCAAGACGACACCCCTGAGTTTTTTGTCATAGTATGATTTGCCTCGTGCGCTGGACAGTTTACTATTGTCACTGGCTATCTTGTACGCCTCAGTCATCTTTTCTGCCCACTTTTCAGCATAATGTTTGTGAGACACAGTTTTTTTCTCCCCAACCAGGCCAAACAACAAGTCTATTGGGAGACGGGGGTGATGCCCATACAACAGAAAGTAAGGGGAATACCCTGTTGACTCATGCCGCGTACAATTGTAAGCGTGCACTGTTTGCTGAAGGTGATCTTTCCAGCATTGCTTTTCTTTGTTGCCGAGTGTCCTAAGCATCTGCAAGAGAGTCCGATTAAATCTCTCGGCGGGATTACATTGGGGGTGATACGGTGTGGTCCTTGAGTGTCCAATTCCAGCTTTCTCTCTTAAAGTCCGAAAGAGCTCGTTTTCAAACTCACGACCCTGATCGTGATGCAGCCTGCCGGGATATCCAAAACGCTGGATGAAATCACCAAAGATGCGCTCAGCTGCTGTCTTGCCTGACTTATTTTTGGTCGGGTATGCTTGAGCAAACCTTGTAAAATGATCTACTACGACCAGGATATATTCATATCCACCTCGGCTGGGCTCTAGGTGCAGGTAATCTATGCATACAAGATCCAAAGGTGAGTTTGAAGTGATTGTGCCCATTGGGGCACGGACATGTCCAACCGGTTTTTTTTGTTTTATGCAGGGACACTTCCTTGTGACATAGTTTTCAACTTCCTGTTTCATAAATGGCCAGTAGAACCTCTCTCTAGCTAGGGCCAGTACTCGGTCAGTACCAATGTGTCCCATGTCGTCATGGAGGTATTTTAGTACCTTGGCCTTGTAAACTGCTGGGAGAACAAGTTGCTGTCTTTCAGTAGTACGTCGATACAAAAGTCCATTGTCAAGGCACAGTTTGCTCCATTCATGAAGCAATCTCCTTGCAGCTTTACCTACTGTTTGTCGTATCTCGTTTGTCATTACAGCATTTGTCTCTTTTAGCCGAATGATTTCTCCCACTGCTGGGTCTTCCCTTTGAGCCTTCACCAACTCCTCACTGCTTATGGTTGGAAGTGAAGTTGGGGGGTCTTGGTTCGTGTTAGCAGTAAGAGCCAGGATGGCGACCCAAGCTACATCCTGTTCCTGGGCTGCTTTGGCCCCACCCCATGTGGTTTGCACAACTTCATGAGAGAGCCCCTCAGTACATGCTGTCACGTACTTCTCAATGTCAAGGGGCATGCGGGACAACGTGTCAGCATCTATATTTACCTTTCCTGGTCTGTATTTTATCTCAAACCGGAAATCTGACAACTCCCCAACCCAGCGATGCCCAACAGCATTAAGCTTAGCAGTGCTCATTATGTAAGTCAGAGGGTTGTTGTCAGTATAGATGGTGAAGTGTGGGGCATAATAGAGGTAGTCTCTAAACTTTTCACACACCGCCCATTTAAGCGCCAGAAATTCTAATTTCCCACTGTGCAGGCAATAGTTTTTCTCGGCTGGAGACAGCGTTCTGGAGCCATACCCAATAACCCTTAGCTTACCATCTTGCTGCTGATAGAGTACAGCGCCAAGGCCTTGCTCTGAGGCATCTGTGTGTAGCAAGAAAGGTAAGTGGAAGTCTGGGTAGGCCAGGACTGGAGGGTGGGTGAGCATGTCAATGAGTTGCTCCAGTGCCCCCTGGTGTTCACCAGTCCACACCACAGGAGTATTGGAAGACAGCTGACTGCCTTTGGTTTTCCTCTGGTGAGGTGGTGCTCGTGACATGTCAGACTTGGCTTGGAGAAGCTCATACACAGGCTTTGCGATACGTGAGAAGTCCTGAATATAGCTACGGTAGTAGCTGAGGAAGCCCAGGAGCCGCCTCACATCGCCAACAGTCTGCGGTGTTTTGGCCCTGAGTGACTGCACAGCCTCTAGATCCTTTGGGTCAATTTGCACACCCTCTGCTGATACAAGGCGACCCAAATATCTTACTTGTCTGCAAAAGAGTTCACACTTTTCAGGCCTTAGCTTCACACCGTGATGCTGAAGTGCTTTCAAAACTTTGCGGACGCCCTCAACATGCTCCTCAAAGGTTTTGGCATAGCAGAGGATGTCATCTAGGTAGGGAATGCAACATTCATCCCTAAATGCATCCAGCATCTCCTCCATACTCCTCTGAAAGGCTGCAGGCGCATTGGAGAGGCCGAAGGGTATTCTGACCCACTCATACAACCCCCAGGGAGTTACAAAGGCTGTGAGATGCCTTGAGCCCTCTGCCATAAATCCCTGGTGGTACGCCTTTCCTTGGTCAAGAATACTGAACCAGCAGTGGCCCCCCAGCGTATCGATCAGATCTTGGATACGGGGCAGTGGGTGCCTATCAGGTATGGTTTTCTGGTTTAGTAACCGGTAGTCGATGCACAGGCGTAATGTGCCATCCTTTTTGCGGACACATACAACAGGGGCAGCATAAGGAGATTTTGATTTGATTATCCAGCCCTTTGCTAGAAGGTCCTGGATATACTCCTTTACTTCGTTGAATAATGGCTTTGGAACTGAGCTGTAGGCTTTTTGCACAGGGATGTCATCTTTAAGATTTAGTGACAGCTCTAGGCTTGTAATACAGCCTATATCATTAGCATCCTTTGCAAAAGCAGCTGACTCCTCAAACAGCATTTTCTTTACAACTCCCTGCTGCTCCTCTGTGAGGTGATGTACATCAACGGGTGGATGCCACAATAGAGTGGAACAACTTGCAGTAGGTGGTGCAGTGGTAGGACTCTGAATCTCCAGGTCTCTGTTTGGGAGTGAGTCAGTCTCAACAATTTTCTTGATAGGCTGGATACTGCCAATCAAAGCTTTTCGAGGTAGAATAATGTCGTGTTTTGTCTGGTTTCCTAAAGGCAAATTTACATGTGGAGTTCTGCCCATCTGAACTTCTAAGAGGCCCTCACCCACATCTAGCTGTTGTAACTGTGGGCAATTTTCCTCAGGTTCGAACAGCACTAGTGGGTCGCCAGAGTCAAACTGTGGTGGTACTTTACATTTTACCCAGGTTACGCTACCAGCTGGGATGACTTTGTCTTTCGGACCTGTTCTCAGGCGCCCCTGAGCAGAAACAGGTTTTTTTGTCTGCACAAAATGGACAATAGTCTTTGCTGTGTCATCTGGGATGGACATTGCCCCACCTAGGAGGCGACTTAAAGTGGAAGCTAGCCTTTCTGGTTTTCCCTGAATCACTACTTCAACCACATTGAATCCCAAAAGTGGCATTTCTAAGGGCAACGAGCTCACCAGGAAGGGTACACTGACTGATAAATCTGGGTCCTCATTTCCTGGTAAGTTCAGGGTTATGATCACCCAGCCATCAAAGGGGATTAGCCCTCCATTGACCGCATACACTTCCAGTGTCTTTTTATCCTCCATGAGCTCAATTAGCTCAGTCAGGGGGCGAACGTCAAGATCAGGTAAGTACTTGTCTCTCCAATGGCGGTCTATTATGCTGACTTGGGCCCCAGTGTCCAAGAGAGCATTGACTGCGAGGCCATTGAGAATACACTTAGTCAAAGCTTTCCTACCTATTAATTTGGCAACAGGTTCATTGGTAGGCATCGTGTCTTTTAGGGGGTCAGCAGCAGTTCTCTCACGGCTATGCTTTTTGTTAACAGCAGCTGTTTCAATAGTTGTTTTGAAACTACTGTTCCCCGTCACCTTGTGGGTGGTGTCTGTTTCAGCTCCCCTGTCTGTGAATTGGGACTTGGGAAGGACTCCGGTTACTGTTTGTCCCCCCACAGCAACCGGTTCACGTTTCCCTGCTGCTTAGGGTTTTTTAGGCAACCCACAGCTCTGTGTCCCTGTTCGCCACAAGAGAAGCAGTGTTTACAATCTTGTAACCCCTCCTGCACACATTTTGGACAACCATAACGGCTTCCTCTTCTGGTTGCTTGTGGCTTGGGGGGTAGACAGCTGTATGACTGGCTCCTCTCCACTTTCTCTGCTAGGGTGTCTACTAATTTGGTGAGCACATCTATTTTCTCTGCAAGCTTCTGTACTTCATCTGATTTAGCTCTATGCTCTGTCATGTCTTTCTTTATATTTGCCTGCTTAACCTGTTCTCCCTCAACCTGTAGACTATGTGCAGCAGCTTGTCTTGAGCGTTGTGTTGACCCCAAACGCCTTTGTCGTTCACTTTCATCACTTGTTACCCTCATGACATGCTTTAGGATTGTCTCATCTGTAACTGTGTTGTCTGAAAGTAAAGGTTTAAGCTCCCTGCGAATATCGTTGTACTTGTGTCCTATTCCCTGATACACTGTGTGTAGGAAGACATCTTGTACTGTATCTGGGCTATACCTGATATCAGTCCCTGGCTGTTTTGACCCAAACAATATTCTTTGCTTCAGTCCAATAACACGGTAGAGGAACTGCTGAGGGGTTTCATGCTCATTTTGTTTGGCACACATTAGTTCTTGGAATAGTTCTGTGCTATTCCTCTCACCTAAGTGCGACTGGAGGAACCCCTTGAGCTCAGCCACAGTCATGTCTTCTTTATTGACCAGCATGTCCTTGAAATCTCCTGGCTTTATTATCCTTAGCACACCTCTCACGATCTCAGACTCAGTGAGATTGTCCTTTATCCCCTCCTCTATCTGTCTGCAAACACTGTTAAAGCTTATATCGGATGAGTGATCTCCAATTTGGCCTCCTTGAACTTTGAATTCACGGCGATGGATGTAGGACAGATCCTTCAATGATACTACTTGTTCGGGTCCTCTGTGTCTGGAAACGTCCATCTGTGTCTCAGAGTGATGTGGGACTGAGAGTGTAGGTTGTGCTGTAGCTTGAGGTGTGGGAATGTGCATCAACCTACCAAGCTTTCGGCTCAAATCCTCATAGTCTAACAGCATCTTTTGGACATTCTCTGGTGAAACGTCACAACTGAGTTCATTAGTTGTCTCAGTGATTAGCTTGGCGTTTGCTGTTACAGGAGTGGTTACATTTGTTACATCAGAAAATAGTACATCAGTGTTAGCTGGTTGGGCTGATGCAGTAGGTGGGACAGTGATAAGTGGGGACATTGGCTTTGTATTTACACTTGACCCAGCAGGTAAAATTACACTACTTTGCGACTGAACAACCTCATCGACAACATCTTTTAGGGCTAGTAGTTCTCCCATGCCCCTATCCTCAGCATCTAATAAGTTCTTACTGTACATAAAGGCGTGGATGTACTCGAAACATCCCTCTGCGTCTCCGCTGGAAAGCTCTGCAGCATCTTTGCCTGGAGCAGGGCTGACTGTAGAAGCAATCTGGAAAAGTTCGTTTGATGACAGCGACAGTAGGCTTTTCCTGATGTCCCATACCAGGCTTTTCCTCTCCTGGTCTGCCATGACGACGTCTTCCCCAGTCTCTCGCAGTAGGTTGCTTTTGGGTCCAGCCCTCTTCCTCACTTGGTCTCAGCTTGTCTCACACAGACAGCTCACTTTGGGGCAGCCGGCATCACGTTGTCAGCTTTACCAGCACGAGGTGTTGTAGGTTGTGGGATTAGCTCATGGCAATGTGGAGAGCCAATCCCGGACGAGCCCCCAAGAATCTGTAACACACCCCAAGCAAGAGGGCGGCTGACAGATTATGTCTGGTTCTGAAAAAAACAGATAAATTATGAGATGGACGACAGGTAGTGTGTTTCCTCTCTCGCTTCTGCCAGATCTTTATTTAAACACATTCATGTGTTCACTACAGGTTGCAAAAACTTCTTAACATCTCTGTCTCACATTCCCAAAGCCCAAAATCAGAATAAACTAAAATAGTATAATAATAGTATAAACAAAAATCTAAACAGTCATCTCTGTTGTTTGTTACTAAGAGCTATAAATCACACTTTTTTTCACACATCGTTTGATAAAGCAAACATTCCAGTATTGTACCATATACTAATGGCGTATCTGTGTAGTGGAAATCTCCACATCAACATTGCAGAGCGATCAGAATTATTATAGGTTATTACACTAACTTTAGACAATAACAGTGACAACATATCAAACTGTCTCTGCGAACACATTAACTCAAATATACAGGAGCCGTGGTGTACTTTTGTTACAAGAGGGTGCCTTAAGTTTAGAAAACAACAAAGCTAACAGCTACTCTAGGATGTGGCGAGCTAAGCTAGCTCCTACTCTCCATCGTAACACATTTCAATGAGCAAAACAGACGAATACAGATCCCAGCAAAACAAACTGCTGGTCAGGTTTTACCCTTATTTGGCATGTAAATTATGTGGACCACATGTGTGGCCTTATTACTTACTAACCTGAAAAAAACAGATAAATTATGAGATGGACGACAGGTAGTGTGTTTCCTCTCTCGCTTCTGCCAGATCTGAAGACGAGCAGTAGCGTCACACTAAACCATCTCACTGGGGCGGAAGTGCCCCCTTGTGGCGTAACTAGGGATCACACCACATGTTGGATCTCCAACAAAAATCACAAGATTAAGGCCCTTCCTTAACAAAACGACACCTAAAAGCTTAAATCACATAATGTGACCACACATTACAGTGTGTCACACGAGCATGGAGGGAAAGCTTTATGCAGGAGATGGGACTAAAGAAACTGAGCAGAAAACTACAGACATCTGGAAACTGAGTTGTTAATTCTCAGTGGGATCACCAGGACTAGCAAAGCTTCACCATGACAGTCATCTGATTGACTGAACCCATCCAAACATCACTTCATGGACCTTTAGCTTGTGTCTGTGTGTGGACAGACATAACATGAGCTAATTATACATTACTCCTCCACAGAGTGGACCAGCAGAGAGCAGAGGTTTCCACTGGTCAGTCTGCACAGCAGCATCAAACACACCTGGACTCTGTGGTTATGGTTTGTAGTACTACGTTTACATTTGTTCTTTTCAGTCACCTCTATGCTGCACTTTGTGGACCAGAGGATTGTCAGTGTGTCCAACATAAGTCAGAGTTTGGGCTCCATGATTTCAGTCAGATTGGGGTGACTGTAGCTCAGGAGGGGAGCAGGTCAGCTACTAGTTAGGTTTGTGAATCAAACCCTGGCTGGCAAATGTACTGGGTAATGTACTAAACCCAAGCTGCCCTCTGATGCATCCATCAGAGTGTGAAAGAAAGTATTTAAGCATAGAACAATGTGCTTGGTTGAATGAGGCATGTTGTATAAAATGCTTTGTGTGCACAGAGTATCAAAGAGAGCTATATAAGAACCAGTCCATTTACCACTGGGTAATTCATATAGTTTTCTTTTCCAGCGGCTGGAGGACAACATCACCATGTTTGTGAAGAACGAGCTGAAGAAGATCCAGAAACTTCTGAGTCCAGATCACCCAGAAACTTTAAAGAGCCAGATGGAGGATGAGGAGATGTTTGAAGGTGAGGATGAAGATGAAAGAAAGAGCTGCAGAGAAGCATTTCTGAAGATCACACTCCACTTCTTGAGGAGACTTAAGCAGCATGAGATGGCTGACCATCTGCAGAGCAGTAAGAGAATTTCTCTAAAGACTGAATATTGATCTTTCCTAATAGCTCAAGAAATGGACCAATAGACATTCATCCTTTCAGGGTACTGAAAGGCTATGATATTTATTATATAATATTTGTTTCTGAATTTCTTACCTTCAGAAATATTTGCTCCACTCTGTAAACGAGAACTTAAAGCCCAACTGAAGAAGAAGTTCCAGTGTGTGTTTGAGGGCATCGCTAAAGCAGGAAGCCCAACCCTCCTGAATCAGATCTACACAGAGCTCTACATCACAGAGGGAGGGACTGCAGAGGTCAATGAGGAACATGAGGTCAGACAGATTGAAACAGCATCCAGGAAACCAGACAGACCAGAAACAACAATCAGACAAGAAGACATCTTTAAAGCCTCACCTGGAAGAGACGAACCAATCAGAACAGTGCTGACAAAGGGAGTGGCTGGCATTGGGAAAACAGTCTTAACACAGAAATACAGCCTGGACTGGGCTGAAGACAAAGCCAACCAGGACATCCAGTTCATATTTCCATTCACTTTCAGAGAGCTGAATGTGCTGAAAGAGGAAAAGTTCAGCTTGGTGGAACTTGTTCATCACTTCTTTAATCAAACTAACGAATCAGGAATCTGCAGGCTTGAAGACTTCCAGGTTGTGTTCATACTTGATGGTCTGGATGAGTGTCGACTTAATTTGGACTTCAACAAAACTAAAATCCTGACTGAAACAAGAAAGTCCACCTCATTGGATGAGCTGCTGACAAACCTCATCAGAGGGAACCTGCTCCCTTCTGCTCGCCTTTGGATAACAACACGACCTGCAGCAGCCAATCAGATCCCTCCTCAGTGTGTCGACATGGTGACAGAGGTCAGAGGGTTCACTGACCCACAGAAGGAGGAGTACTTCAGGAAGAGATTCAGAGATGAGGAGCAGGCCAGCAGGATCATCTCCCACATCAAGAAAGCTCGAAGCCTCCACATCATGTGTCACATCCCAGTCTTCTGCTGGATCACTGCTACAGTTCTGGAGGATGTGCTGGAAACCAGAGAGGGAGCAGAGCTGCCCAACACCCTGACTGAGATGTACATCCACTTCCTGGTGGTTCAGGCCAAAGTGAAGATGATCAAATATGATGGAGGAGCTGAGACAGATCCACACTGGAGTCCAGAGAGCAGGAAGATGATTGAGTCACTGGGAAAACTGGCTTTTGATCAGCTGCAGAAAGGAAACCTGATCTTCTATGAACCAGACCTGACAGAGTGTGGCATCGATATCAGAGCAGCCTCAGTGTACTCAGGAGTGTTCACACAGATCTTTAAAGAGGAGAAACAACTGTACCAGGACAAGGTGTTCTGCTTTGTTCATCTCAGTGTTCAGGAGTTTCTGGCTGCTCTTCATGTCCACCTGACCTTCATCAACTCTGGGCTCAATCTGCTGGAAGAGCAAGAAACAACTTGGAAGGTGTTTCAAACAAGAAAATCTTCAAAGAAATACTTCTACCAGTGTGCTGTGGACAAGGCCTTACAGAGCCCCAATGGACACCTGGACTTGTTCCTTCGTTTTCTCTTGGGTCTGAAGACTAATCAAACTCGTTTGCAAGGCCTCATGACACAAACAGGAAGTAGCTCAAAGAGCAATCAAGAAGCAGTTCAGTACATCAAGGAGAAGCTCAGTGAGAATCTGTCTGCAGAGAAAAGCATCAATCTGTTTCACTGTCTGAATGAACTGAATGATCGTTCTCTAGTGGAGGAGATCCAACAGTCCCTGAGTTCAGGACGTCTCTCCACAGATAAACTGTCTCCTGCTCAGTGGTCAGCTCTGGTCTTCATCTTACTGTCATCAGAAAAAGATCTGGACGTGTTTGACCTGAATAAATACTCTGCTTCAGAGGAGGCTCTTCTGAGGCTGCTGCCAGTGGTCAAAGTCTCTAAAAAAGCTCTGTAAGTTATAAAGTTTTTATTATTTAATTTGGTTGGTATGTTATGGAAAACACACTGCCATGAACCTCTGTTTTGTTTTTGTCAAAATCACTGTAATATAATCACTGTACCTTTATATACATGTGACTTGTATTAATGCTGCTGCCCTCTTGTGGCTAAAGTGTAATTATGTTATTGTTATTAGGGAGGATTTGAGAGTAACATGCCAAGTGAGTCAGCACCTTCGCTTTAGCTTAAAATATCCAAATTCTTATGTCATCAGTTATAGTTGCATGTATTCATTATCATAACTTAACCTTTAATATTGATGTCTTAAATTTATTTTGAGTAAACTAATGTTAAGGTTCAAATATTGGGGAAGGAGAGTACAAACAACCATGGTCCAGAACTTGGTCAAACGATTTTAATGAAATACACGCGTGGGAAGACCAGCTCCGTTCGCAGACCGGGCTGATCTCCGACTTAATCAAAGCATAAACAGATATTTTATACCATCAGGGCTTGAATTTAATGACGCCCCCTCATACGTCACAAACAGAATATATGCATACGTCAAATCAAAACCACAATGACTTTTAACACAGTTTAAAAGAACATTATCTCCTATCTTCATGGCAGGTACTTCCTGTCACTGCCGGATGCTCGCTTATCATCTTGACACATCAGCAGCAGTTCTGCGACAAACTGCTCTTTTGCAACCCCGAGCAAAACATGATTAAACTTCCACCTATAAATGATTCTCTTTAACTAAGTGTGTGTCTCGTCCTTAAAGGCTCCTCAAAATAACCTGCACTTAGACTCTGCTTTCGGTTTCAGTTCTGCAAAAGGCACACTCTTCAAACCTGCAACTTCCTGTCAGCCTGCAACTTAGTCTTTCTGAAAGACACACACTGTTTAAACATCTGAATGCAATATCAATTCTGTAGATTATATTATTAATGCAATGGTAATGATGATGATTATTAACAATAGCAGCAAAATATCTCTCCAATCTCAATACTCCCTCTCTCGACCTCTGGAACACCAGAGGTCACAATACATTGTGTTGGGTCACTCCTCGGCCCACTCAGCTGCTTCCATGTCCATCCATGGCATCATGGACATCGGGGTCACCACTCCCGCTCTGACCCTCTCTAGCCGTCCTCTGGCTCAGCAAATCAGACAACCTCATGTCATCTAAGTGGTCCAGTAATAAACACCAGCTCCCCCTCGAGAACACTCCATGCGTAAGATTAGGTTTTTTCTGCATCCCTCTCTTGTGGTCCATCATGCCTCGGGCCTCCAGGATCCTCACCCCCCTGTGGTCGCCGAGATCTTGTGTAAAGCAAACCAAACACCTTTTCCTGCACCTCCCTAACTTATCATCTTTGGGACTCTTTAATCAAAAGCCTGATCCTAATTATCTTCTTGACTTATTGACTTGTATTTATATATATTCTTCAACGTTACTCATCATTTTAAAACTCTTAAAACGCTGCTTTCACGTCCCTGCATGCGTTTCCTGTCGCTTGCCTTATCTAATCATCAACATCCTGTACACAGAACTCTCGCTGCTGCAAGGCCTCCACTCTGACCTAGAATCTCCTTTCACAAGAAAATCATTATAAGCGCCTATTCTACTAAAAGATCCCAAAAAAAACAACCACTTTAATCAATTAAGTTTAAACATATAAGCAATTACTCCTGCATACATTTTATCACAGCTAAACGCTGCCTTGAAACAACTCCTGTGTGTTAACACTAACTTCATTTTAAAACTCACATTTCCTATGTTATAGCCTGTTTTTGGTATAGCCTTTTTATTTCATCTTGCTCCTTTGATGTAACAATACCTTCTCATTCTAGTTTATCAGACTTAACCAAAATATATGCTTTCCTTCCTTTGGTCCTTCTCTAAAGCAAGAAACTCCTATTCAGTTCCTCTTTTCTGTCACTTGTTACAGGGCCAGCTCAAGTTCAGTTAAACGCTAAATTAATTTGAGGCCTTTTGCCTGGAATCAATACTGTCATGTGTGTTTATGGACTCTATATGTCTGTAAGCGTGTGCAATCCTTCAATAACTCATATCATCCTCACAGTAGATTGGCTAATCATAGCGCTAGCCAAAGGCTCGTGACCCACAAGAGACGAATTGAGCCACAACTCCCTTAAAGGCACAAAATGCAATATGTATAAAAAGTCATTTCTATGTATAAGCTCTCCCCTTTATCCTAAAAATAAATCTATGTAATATCTGTATGTGTGTCTTCTATTCATTAATGTAATTGTCAGTTATTTTCTCTCTTTATTTTACCTTCTTTTTGTTTACCTCTTTGTTTGTGACGTGGACATCCCTAAACCATCCTGAGTTCCGGCTTCAATTTCAACCCAATTGTACCCTCTATTCTCGCAGTCGAACTCGTCTGGGCTTCACCTTCCCACTGGCCCCTGTGCCCTTCTCTTAGTGTCCTTTGTTGTCTTGTGATCCCCAGCAAACACAGTCTGTTTCTTCTCTGTTTCTTCTCCGTTGCTCTTTTCAGTATTTTCCTTTTAGATTAAATCCCAGCCTGGCAAAATATCCCATTCAGTGTCTTTAAACAGTTATGTCACACTGTTCTTACCAGCCTGCAGTTCACCGTGCATTTTCCATCACGTGCTTTTCTTCCATGCTGCTGCTGGTATCGTCAGTGTAGTTTCAGTTGCACTGTCTTTTGCCTGCTGTTAATTCTTGAAGTCCACGATGTTCTGTCGGTCTTCATCAGGAGATTAACTGTCCTATGAGCTTCTTCTCAGGATCGGGACAAGTGGGAGGTCAAGCTGTAAAATTTTAAGCCAAAATCTGGCCTGTTTTCCTCCCAATTCTGTTAATCAATGGTTTTGTACTCAAGATTCTAGGTTGAAAGAAGTCCACCTGTATTGACACACTAAAGCATACAATTAATATCCTTTTCATTTCTTTTCTTAAAACCTCCATTTGCTTCATCTGCCTGGAGTTTAACTCGTATGTTTCTCTCTCTGTGTGCTCACTTGTCACAGTCAGTTCCTTTTATGGGCATGCAAAGTTCCTGTCACACACACCATTTCCTGTCAACCTTGCAGCTGCTCAGAACCATATTTTCTGTTTCTATCTCTCCTGTTTTGTTTTTTTTACAGGCTAATAAAACTCTTGTTTTACTAAGTCTTGATCTAAAACAATTCACCCTTATTTCACGCACACACTTCTAAATATACTAAATTCTTTGCGTTTGTCAGATCGTCTCACACACACACCGCCTTTTCTCTCACACTTCCACTTCTGCACTCACTCTACTATCAACTTTCATAGTGTTATTATTATTTATTATTTTGTACAAATCACACCCAATCACTCAAAACCTGCTACTCACAGCATTCACACACTTAAACTGTGACAAGAGTTGAGGAATATACTCACAACACGCTTTCCTAAGAGTATTTCAGACATGCCTTTCATAATCAGAAAGAGCAAGTCAAAGAAAACAATTGAAACCTCTATTAATTCTCACAGCACACACATAGAATAGAAAAAATAAAACACACCAGCATTTATTGCTGATGAGAGGTTACTCCTAAAAGTAATATGTTAGTCTTAAATATATACAGTGCACTCACTATATTTATATATCAAAACTCAGTCAATTACTATACATCCACTACGGCAACTCAAAACTTTATTTATAGCCCTCTAATGAACATAAATGTCGTCTTAAACACACACTCAACAATGTTTGCAGCAGTATTTGTAAAACCAACTGTGGTTTAAACAGTTCACTGCTGACTAATTTGCATTTTCACACTCACACACACACAGTCTAAAAATAGCTCCAGCACTGCCTCAGACTCCTTTCACACAGAGATCTCTTATTTTATATTACAAAGACGTCTTATATTTACAACCACTGTCACATCTGTCAGCTTTAGCGCCTAAACAATTTCGACAAATTTAAGTTAACGGTCCAACCGATAAAGTCCAACTTTTTTGTGATCAATTAACCAGTATCTGTCCAACAGTTTCTGGCCTCATCTCTAAAATCCCTAACTCAATTTAAAAGCGTCAACCAACCCAAACTTTGCCTGAAGCTCTATTTTTGGCATTTCACAGCCAAGGCTTACCCCGAAGTTTTAAGTTAAAGTTACACGCCCGAAGTCCAACTTCTGCTGGCCAAAAAAGCGCAGACTACCGTTCCAAACGGTAAGGAGACTCTAACTCCTAGTTATTCTGGAGTGCCCCAAGCTCCACAGTGACCAACTGACTATCCCTCTTCGAGGACAATGCCTAAGCGTCCTTGGCATTGGCAAGCGTTACCTCTGAGCACTGTGCTTCCTATCAGTCCAACTGACGTTCTTGAATAATTTATAATACTTTGGAACAACAGTAAAACAGCCAAAAAAGTGTAAGACTGAAGCAGGTCCAACCTTATAACCAATACGGGCTCCACCCCAAACAATAACCAAATTCCCTAATATACTAAAATCACTCAGCAGTCCAACTGCTTTCCACCGTCCAACCGTATTAAATCCTTTAGCGGTCCAACCGTATTAAATCCTTTAGCGGTCCAACCGTATTAAATCCTTTAGCGGTCCAACCGCATTCAATCATTTTTAGCAGTCCAACTGCATTAAATCCTCAGTACTGTCATGAGATTGTCATCAAAATCAAAGCAGACATTCCCCAGTAATTTCAGTGAGTAGACTTTAATTTGTAATGTCCAATTTGGCACACTTTGGAAATAATTCAACAGGTAGTGCCTTACCTTTGGATAAGCGGCTTAGAACAACAATGAGAAAAAGAGAGCTGATTATTAGCTCATCAAAACACAAAACAAAATCACAATGAATTATCGGTTAATTTCATTTAAAATAATTCATTAAGTATTTATGTACAATTCAAATTAGTTAATTACATATTTTGTTGGTTTGTTTTCTATTTTAATTATTTTACTGACACATTTAATGAATTATTTAATGATGTATTTATTTAATTCACGTTGCTACTCCTGGCCCTGCATCGCTGTTCATAAATACATTTTATTTGTCAGCTTCACCCATCAAAGTCAGGGGGCGGGGTTAATGCTGATCAAGTCAACACCATTGCTTTGGTCTGGTGGGCGTTCTTTTAGTGGGCTTTTCTCAATACTAAGTAGGCCTACACACCAGGGTTTGGACATGTGTGGACCCAAACTATACTTTTACCCTTTTTTGTGTGTCACCAAATACACTTTAATATTTTCTAGACAAGAATGTAGTGGCGTAATCTTTAACCTCTTTTGGCTCCAAACAGAAGTGACAGACTTGAGCAGGGTTCATTTAAAGGCTGACAGAAGTGGAGTGGTGACGGGGAGATGTTTGACAGGACAGTGTTTCAGCCTCCACAGGTTCATGTTGTGCTCCATCAGTCAGTGAAGATGAAGTCAGTGCTGATGAGGCTGTAGAGTGTGTGAGGGATGTGAATGAGGATGATGAAGATCTGATGATAGCAGATAAAAACAGGCTGCAGAGACTTTGAGCCATACAGGGCACACAGTGTGTGTACAGAACAGCTGAAATCATTATGGAGGCCTCACTGGGATATGGAAGCATCACAGTACAGCTTCAGTGAAGCATTAAAGTCTCTGATATGAGATGAGAAATGAAGCAGCCAGAGCTTTTTCATGAGTGGAAACCCACTGTGACTGTGAGCTGCTGCTACAGCCTCCAGATTAGCCAGCAGCTCATCCTGCTCAACATGGACCTGTGGTCAGAGTGTGTGCTGGATAATCCGGCCCAGGATGAGGCCAAACTGACATGGGATGAAATGTCTGTCACATAATTGAGCTTAGTGTAGTTTCATTTCTGCACAATTTAAAAACAACCAAAACTTTGTTCTGTCTTTTCTATGTTATACTGTAGACTTTCTTTGATACTGTGTCCAAAAGGAGCAGCTTTTACTTTGAAGGGGAGCCGTCCCTGTTTCCTCTTCAGGTTGGATGATGGAAGCAAATTAGTAGCTGTGTCCCAAAACGTCGGCTGCATCCTCCAGAGGCTGCATTTGAAGGCCGATTACGTCACAGCCAGGCGATGAAGGCTGTCCGTATTTGTCGACTCCTTCAAATGTGCCTGACAAATGCGTCCTTCATTTCCCCGATTTTGAAGGATTCGTCGGGTGTGTCCTTCGTGGCCCACCATATCCCAGAATTCATAGCGCGGCCCAGCCAAATTTCAGCTGCCAACAATGGCGGCAGCTACTAAGTTTTCAAATTACTCTTATTAATCTTTCTGGGTCACAAAATAAACTTTTAACATATTTTCAGGTGAGAAAGTAGCTGTGTAAACTTCAAATATCTGCTTGGTTTATCAAGACATCACATATTTGCAAAAGTGTGCCGACGTTTTCGGAGACGTCTGTTACCCACCCGCTCGCTAGCAAGCCGGGGGGTTCAATGGTCACTCCAGCCGGCGAGAGCAGCGGACGCCCGGCTTCATCGTTTTCAGACCCCGCTCTTTCACTACTCAGGTTAAACATGATATATAAGTCACTCGGATAACTTAAAAATGTAATTGTTTGCCTTTTTTCTGTGTTTTATTTGTTCCGGAGTAAATCGGTTTGGCTGAGATCAAAGTTCCTCCGGGATTTTCACACAGCTGAATAAACGTTAAACAGGAAACTGATTAAACAGAAGTGTGAGACGGTCGAGAATTTACGCCAGTGTCCTGTTATATTTTAGATAGCAAGGAGCAGACAGCCGAGGTTATTAAACTCCACCGACACAGCGGTGACGCAAATCTGAAGGCTCGACCGTCCCATTTCACAGCCTCGCACTTCCAGCCTTTTCGATCTTTGAAGGACCCGGCCCACGTAGACCGCGAATACCGGGTCCTCTGAAGGATGCAGCCGACGTTTTGGGACACAGCTAGTGTGTGATGTTCTTTCAGTGTTGCACTTTGTAGACGGTCCCTGAGCACTGGTCTCACAGCCAGCTGCACATAGAGACCAGTGTTGTTAGTCCAGGTCAGAAGATGACTTGTTGGAATGAAAATGAGCTTGTAGTTTGTCTGCTTTAATAATGTGACTGGAAAAAGGTGTTGGACTTCAAATATGTCCATTTCTTTCACACTTCACCTTTAAAAGTGAAGCCTTGTGGTTCCTGGAAGGAAAAACACGACTTTTTCAAGTCTTTGTCCTGTTTTTATGAGAAATGTACGACTTTAATGTGAAACATTCAGAGTTTTTTCTCTTGTTGTGTTTGTTTGAAGCTGCTTCCTGTTGGCTTCAGCTGTTTGGAGTTTCCATTTTCTAAACTTCTACATTCTGAACCTTCTTCAGCTCTGAACAGATGATGAAACACTGAATGATTTCAAGCTCACACTTTGTCTAATAAACTTACATCTTTCATTCTTTATACAGATTGAAGGACTGTGGTTTGTCAGAGATCAGCTGTGATTATCTGGCAGCAGCACTGAAGTCCAACCCCTCCCATCTGAGACAGCTGGACCTGAGATACAACGACAACCTGCAGGATTCAGGAGTGAAGCATCTGTGTGGTTTCCTGGAGAGTCCAGGATGTGGACTTGAAACTCTGAGGTCAGTCAGCATGTTTTAGTTGTGCTGAGATGAATATGATGTGAAAGTTGTGCTGACACTAAACTGCAGACATCAGGCTGATATTATACTGATCCACACTGAGGATCTTCATGGTAAAGTCTGTTTTCTTCTTCTCTGGTTTAGTCCATTGACTGCAGCAGAACAATGTTCACATTTCAAACAGTGAGACTCAACGTATGGCCCGCGGCCCACACGCGGCCTGCCCACCTTTCCTGATTCAGAGAGAGGGGACCCTGATTAACTGTGTAGTGTTCTTCCTCACAGTTCTAAGTATCAGACACAACAATGAATAATCCACAGCTGACTGTCTTTAGCAGGTCAAAGGTCACGGCACACAGCAGGCAGTGGGAAATATTATAACTCTGATCATTTATCAGCACATATCCATATGTATAAAAACAAAGCTGACACTGTGAGACTTGATCAGAGGTGTGATCATCACAGCAGAGGCCTTTGTGTCAAAGTCACTGAGGATCAAACAGAAACACATGAAGCAGATTTTCCTGTTCTGGCTTTTTATAGCAGATAACCTTCAAAATATTCTGCAGTCCATCAAAAACTGAAGCAAACCATGAATCAACATGTGAACATGAGCTGATGCTGCTGAAGTGAAGCAAAGTTACAGAGGTTTGATTACAGACACAGCTGAGAGTTTGTAATCTGTCATCATTTTAAAAGGTTTACATTTCTTCAGTATATCCACATTTGCAGCTGCTACCTCAACCTCCACTTGTCCAACACAACTGCTCTCCACTGCCTCCATGACATTGTGATTTTGCTGTTGGTCTTCTGTCAGATCTTCATCAATCACTTCTGCCCGGGGCACACCTTCAGACTCTGCAGCTGCATAACGAAAGCCTGTAAGATAAAATTAGACATAAGGTAAATGTACACCAATATTCCAATGACAGGTGTGTGATTCATCTGGAAGTTATGTGCGGATTAGTGCACAGTGATAGCAATTTAGTATGTTTTTAGAGGGGGGGGGGGGGGGGGTTGTTTACCTCCGATGGGTGCTCTTTTTCTCTTCCGTTGCGTACGCCTTGAGTGCCGGTCCGAGTCTGATACAGGTATGTCGTCATGCCCCATGTGCAGTGTTGGTGCCCAGTCTGGATTTGTTACATCCATTTCATATGCTGGTTTGCCTGCAATAATGCCAAATCATAAGCTACTCAGTCGACATGACGTGGTTCTGCAGCATCACACATTAGCATGTTTTATCTCATTATCTATGACCGCAGCACGTTGAAAATAACACTAAAAGCCTTTCAAGAGTGATATGAATTAATTTAGAACTCACCGGAAAGAAAATGCCGTGAGCAAACCAACAAAAAGCTGGGGATTGCAGAGAACTCGATATCCGCTCGTCTCACCGCTGCAATCCAAGCCTGACGTCTTTGTTTAGTAATATCGGATACATGGGATCCCTCACGTTGCCTCCAGGATGGAAAACGATGAAAAGAGAGCCCGTTATCCAGCTTCTTGCCTTCACGATCGTGTGATCTAACGTTGCAACCGACAACACAACACGTACGATCCATAGCTGAAATGGTATCCTTTGGCTGGCCTACTGTCATGGCGGAAGGGGGCATGGCCCATCTCCCGTGACATCACGCTCCAAAGCCCTATAGGTGGGAAAATGTACCATGTCGACCAATCAAAAATGATATGGAAACATGACATTTGGTTGTTTAGCAAAAGGGGGAAGTTTTAGGAGTGACCGGCAAGAGAGAGCGAGTGAGCGAAAGAGAGAGAGAGTTTTGATACGTGAGAGATTTGTGACGTTTACCGTGTTTGGTCTCAAGTTAGTTTGTTGTCTTGTGTATTTAGTGTGTAGCTGTTGTTTTGTTTTGTGTGTCAGTTCTACTAGTGATCGTCACAGTTGCTGCCTTAAAGCCAACAAAGGCAGATTGCAGTGTAAACGCTGAGTGACACACCTGCTGTCAGACCTGCAGGTTTATCCCTGTGCTGTTCTCATATGTGTTAGAGTGACACAAACTATTGTTTGACACCTGATTGTTCTGTAAATAGTTTGAAATGATTATATGAAAAACGTCTGAGCCTTGGCTGCATTTTTTGGTAAATAGTACCATATAACTTTGTTGTTTGCAAAACGTGTGCGTATTTTTAAAAGTGTACAATCTCTATTTGCATTTCAAGTTATGAAGATGATTCGTTAAACATGTGTGTGGTTTTTACAGTCAAAATATCACTTTCTACTTGTATTTTAAATTTTGTCTGAATTTAGATAAATTGTGCTGATACAGTTGGTCAAAATGAGAAAATAACAGATTGGCAAGATAAACTGTTTTTAAAGGTAAAATATAGAGGCCACATCAAAAGTAGTCAAGAAGGGTTAAAGGCTAAAAGCAAAGTTGTCACCAAGTACTGTTTATATTTGTGTGTATTGCTGCAGCTTTTTTGAGTATTAATTTGGTGCCTTTGTGTGAAATAATGGTATTGTGAGTGATCCATATAGTCACAAAGAATAGCCACTTGTTTCTGTGCTACCAAAGTTCCCCGGCTTTCATTCAAAATGTGTTTATCGTCAGCACCTGCACATTAAACTACTTAAACATTATAAATGTCTTCAAGCTCACACTGAGGCCTGTGGGGTACTATCAGCCACTGAGACAGTACACACATTTATATGTGTTTGTATATGAATATTTCATACTTTAAGACTGCCTGTTTATTTAAGGGAGATGAACAAAATACATTGGAATTGTACAAAATAATATCATGGATGATAAATTAAATAGATTTTAAGTAGATGCTTGTGCATTCTTAAAGTCTTATATGTTGAACTGAACTATGTGATCTGTTCAAAGCCTTAATCTTAATTTGAAGTGAAATGTGCATTTTGAGTTTATACACTATGTATATAAGGCGACCGTTTCCTTTTGCAGTATTTTTGTGTGGTGTACTTTTCTATGTCTTAACAAAAGGGGAACAAAGGTGTTTAAGTTCACCTAGGATGATGTGTTTTAATTTTCACATGGTCTTGCTTGAATTTGACCCTGACAAAGGCGTATGAACTCTGTCAGCTGTTTGGAGTTTCCATTTTCTAAACTTCTACATTCTGAACCTTCTTCAGCTCTGAACAGATGATGAAACACTGAATGATTTCAAGCTCACACTTTGTCTAATAAACTTACATCTTTCATTCTTTATACAGATTGATGAGCTGTGGTTTGTCAGAGATCAGCTGTGATTATCTGGCAGCAGCACTGAAGTCCAACCCCTCCCATCTGAGACAGCTGCACCTGAGCTACAACAACAAGCTGCAGGATTCAGGAGTGAAGCATCTGTGTGGTTTCCTGGAGAGTCCAGGATGTGGACTTGAAACTCTGAGGTCAGTCAGCATGTTTTAGTTGTGCTGAGATGAATATGATGTGAAAGTTGTGCTGACACTAAACTGCAGACATCAGGCTGATATTATACTGATCCACACTGAGGATCTTCATGGTAAAGTCTGTTTTCTTCTTCTCTGGTTTAGTCCATTGACTGCAGCAGAACAATGTTCACATTTCAAACCTTCAAAGAAGAAGAAAAATCCTCCACTGGATAATTCACTGTGAAACTCTCAAACTCTTCATTCCACCTTAAAGTCTGTCTGACACTGAAATCCAAAGCAAAATGTGCGTTTTCTTTACAGACAGCAGTCCAACACAAACATACACACATCATCCAAAACACAGTCCAACATCCAAATCTCCTCCACTGCCAGCATGAATGATGGGAAAGAGAAGGAGGAACACTCTGACATTCAGGGTTAGAATGAGTTTCATGAAGCAGACTGTGAAGATCAAAGCTGCATTAGAAAGCTTACATGAATGAATGAGTGGACAGAAGTGGACAGAGATCATCTGAAGCACTTCAAAGGCTTTAAATCAGCACATTTCTCTTTATTCTTTATCAACTCTGTTAGTTTCTCTCAGTTTTCTGTGGAATGAAGCTAACAGCAGGCTAATAAGATGCTGACCAATAGGTTTCTATTAAAGGTTGTAATTTGTATATGAAAAAGTGCTTTGGCTCAGCAGGGATCAGCTTACAGGTAGAATACAGCTGCTGGATGGGATTAGCATGTCATAGCTATCTACCAAACTGCTAACTGGGGGATTTCAGGCCATCTATGGATCATTTTTGCTAACTGTTTATTCAGCTTAGGCTCACAGGGCTGCAGCCTGTGCCCTAGCTGTCATAGGGCAAGAGGCGTGGTCCACCTGCACAGGTGAGCAGTCCATCACAGGGCCAACAGAGAGAGACAGAGAAGCACTCTCTCACATCCACACCTACAGCCAATTTAGAAGCACCAATGAACCTAAGCAGCATTTCATTGGACTGTGGGAGAACATCCAACCTCCACAGAAAGGCCAACAAGCTTCAACCTACAACCTTCTTGCTTTAAGGCACTAGTGCGAACCACTTTTCCCCATTTCAGCCCAAATCCTGCATCTTCCTGTTTCTGACTCCAGGCCAGCTCCACTAACACTTTCTCATCAGACACTGCCACCTAGTGGAGGAAGTCTTAGTTCCATTTGAAGCTTCAGATTACAGTTAGTTCCTTTACAAAGAGGTGGAGGTGGTGGGGCCACAGCACCATCATCACTGAGTGCCATAGGACACTTAACCTTTGTTTCCATATGCTGGGAACTTCCTGTTGTTCCAAGGAGGACTGGAAAATGTGTGAAAATCTCCCAGTCAGTTCCTCACAGCACACTTCAATCATTTCCCTCCCACAGCATCAGGACCAGGGCTTTTTCTCTCTTTGGTCCCACTAAGAGATTTCCACACAAACACCTCATCAGTGGGACTCTCAGAGCTACCAGCCCTTTGCTACAATCACAAAGCTCTTCATTGAAATCAATGATATCAAAGCTGGAATCAAATGAGTCCAAGTCTTCTGCTGATTCAGCATCATATTCATCTTTTCTCCTTGTTCTGCATCCCCACCATGGACTTCATTCCTTTCCAAGCCAGCCTTGAGTGTCCTTTATTCAGCTCATCCTCTGCTTTACTTTTACACCTGATTTTAGCTGCTTTATCTCTCTTTCAACAAGTTTCTGTGCCTCAATCTTTTTCTTCTCTCCCTCATAACAAGACAGCTTCTTCTGCCTGAGAACATGTTGGAGTGATTTACAAATCCAGGGCTGCTTATTGGGGAAAATACTTCCTGTTTCCAAAGTAATCCCCATTTTTCCCAGAAAGAAATGTAAGTAGAAATCGATGATCTAAGTGAGAACACGAGCCTTTAAAAAGTCCCAGTGGGTGCAGTCAAAGCAGTCCCTCAGTCCCAGTATAGAGTCTTTGGTCCAGACTGGAACAACTGTGTGCCCAGTTTGAGCTCTCTTCAGTCCTGTGACCTGACAGACCCAGAGGGGCCATCACATCACATTTAGAAGCTCCCCTAATGGAGCCACAACACATGTCCAACACTTAGTCTGTCTTGTTGGACCAACTGGAAGAAATGATTCAAGGACTTAGTCACAGAACAGAGATTCAAATCTCCAAAATCCAACTGGCTGCATCAGGACATATAGTCTGAAACTCTGCACAGTTTCCTGTTTGAAGCTGCTTCCTGTTGGCTTCAGCTGTTTGGAGTTTCCATTTTCTAAACTTCTACATTCTGAACCTTCTTCAGCTCTGAACAGATGATGAAACACTGAATGATTTCAAGCACTTTGTCTAATAAACTTACATCTTTCATTCTTTATACAGATTGTGGAGCTGTGGTTTGTCAAAGATCAGCTGTGATTATCTGGCAGCAGCACTGAAGTCCAACCCCTCCCATCTGAGAGAGCTGAACCTGTGGGAAAACAACCTGAAGGATCCAGATGTGAAGCAGCTGTCTGATCTTCAGCAGAGTCCAGACTACAGACTGGAGACTCTGGAGTAAGTAGAGTGATGGAGTGAGTGGGTGGTGCTGTCAGCAGTATTGTACTAAACACAGTCAGTATGAAACAAAGATCCAGTGTTTCCTGTAAAGCTGCAGCTTCTCAGTGAAGCTGTGAGAGGAGAATGGTGACAGGCTTCAGGATTGGACACAAACACTTCCTGTTTCTGACCTTTATGGTCACCATAGTAACAGCTGACACGCTCTGATCAAACACTGTCAACAGCCAATCAGCTCTCTGAACAAAGCAGCACGCAGACCAATGACTGCATTCATTTCCAAGTTTAAAGCAGTGAAGAACACAGTCTGTAGGTGAGGAAGAATTTAGTGAGAGCAGATGTTTGGATGGAATTCCTCCAGTTAACAGCTGGAACCGTCCATCTGGATTGTTGGGCTTGTTGTTGGGGTTCCTACAGAGCTCAGAGTGGACACACCAAGGTTCTTCTAATGAATGAAAGTCCAAACTCAAACTAGGAGGGAAAAACATTTTCATCAACTTCAATAAAAATCCAAAGATTAGAAAAAGTGAAGCAACAATGAGTCCTAGTACAGTCCCAGCACTGAAGTCCCTGCTGCTCTTTATACTGGATGTGCTGCATCACTGACTGACAGCTGATGAAGAGTCTCTGGAAACACTCGTTTATCTCCTCTGCTCTTCCTTCTTCTCTCTGCAGGTGGAGCTGGTGATGGTAAACAGGACGGTGTGTGTGCTGAGAGAGGAGGAGCTGTGTCCTGATGATCCAGAGAGGTTGAAGCAGCAGCAGCTTGTGTGTAGAGACGCTCTGACTGGGCCATGTTACTGGGAGGTGGAGAGGAGAGCTTCATCCAGCAGTGACTGACAGAGGAATGAGAAGAAGTGCAGATGACTGTCAGTGCTGCAGAGTGAACTGCTCTGAGAACAGCTCCACTGTCAGACACAATGTAGAGTCCAGCATCATCCCTGTGTGTCCCTCTGGATCTGACAGAGGATCATCAGTGTATCTGGACTGCTCTGCTGCTGCTCTGTCCTTCTACAGTCTCTGCACAGTCTCTGTCTGACTCTGGCTTCAGACCCTCCTGGATCAAACTCACCTGGAAAGACTTTCAAACATCACTCAATAGATTTGAATACAGAATATATTTGATATATACTGTAGATGTACTGTAGAGTTGCAGTTTGTCACTTGTAAATACAGTCTGTGAGCAGCTGTGAGCTGAAAGATCTTTCTAGAAACACGAAATGTTTTCACTCTTCTGTTGCTTTTTCATATATTTCCACAACATTAATATTGATCCCACCTGTCTCACCTGTTTCATGCTTTTATACATAATAACAGGACACGTGTGATCTGAGCGCTGCTGTGGTTGCTGTGCTGCACGTCTTCATTTAGATAACAGAGACATCTAGTGGTTCAGAGGGAGAACTGCAGGAGGTGGAGCTGTGTTTTAGCATGGAAAACTTTTTATCTTTTAGGCGCAGATACAAATATGACAAGTATCAGTGTGAGATACAAAAGGTCACATCAGTCAGCAGAGGGAACAGTGATCACACAGCAATGTAAGAATAGAAACATAACAGTGAATCTGGACATGTATACAGAGGGAAGCAAACAAACAGGATGTAACACTACATTAAAGCCACAAATGTGAAGAAAACAAAGCCAAAGGAAAATATATTTGATCTCAGGAATCCAAATCAGATGCTTTAGAGCAGGGGTCGGCAACCCTGGGCACGCGTGTCACAGCTGGCAAGCGAAGGGTTAACTGATGGCACGACCATAGCTGGACTGGCCATCGGGCATACCGATGATGATTTTTCGTTTTTCTGGGCTGATGATGTTTTTTTATGATTTCTTTTTTTTTTGTAACGGTATAAACGATGGAAGGTGGTGGATTGGCCGGATGCTGGTCGATGTGTAGAAATAAGTCAGTTGTTTGGTGGTGGCTATGGCGGAGCTTCCACAGAGGCAGCAGGTGGATGAGGGAAAGGGGAGGCAGGAGGAGCAGAGACCCGAGGCGGCCGCCGGTCCGAGTGTTGGCCCCCTTGAACTTTCCCACATTTTGTCACATTACAGCACAAACATGAATCAGTTTTATTGGAATTCCACGTGAAAGACCAACACAAAGTGGAACGGAAATCATACATGATTCCAAACATTTTTTACAAATAAATAACTGCAAAGTGGGGTGTGCGTAATTATTCTGTCATGGAAAAACACACTGCCATCAACTGTTTTGTTTTTGTCAAAATCACTGTAATATAATCACTGTACCTTTATATACATGTGACTTATATTAATGCTGCTGCCCTCTTGTGGCTAAAGTGTAATTATGTTCTTGTTATTAGGGAAACATTTGAGAGTAACATGACAAATGAGTCAGCACTTTGGCTTCAGCTTAAGAAATCCTCATTTTTATGTCATCAGTTATAGTTGCATGTATTCATTATCATAAGTTAACCTTTAATATTGATGTCTTAAATTGATTTTACTTAAACTAGCAATAATTTTATGGTTGCATTAAATAAATGCATCACTAATGAATGAACTATTTCAGTAATTAATTTAAAAAATCTACATAATCAATTAAAGATATATATTAATAATGAATTATCCATTAATTTCATTTAAAATTTTTCAATATTTGTTTATATACAATTCAAATTAGTTAATTACATATTTAATCAATTATTGGTTTGTTTTCTATTTTGATTATTTTACTGACACATTTAATGAATTATTTAATGATGTATTTATTTAATTCACGTTGCTACTCCTGGCCCTGCATCGCTGTTCATAAATACATTTTATTTGTCAGCTTCACCCATCAAAGTCAGGGGGCGGGGTTAATGCTGATCAAGTCAAAACCATTGCTTTGGTCTGGTGGGCGTTCTTTTAGTGGGCTTTTCTGTCACGGCCTGCGTGGCAGACTATGATGAGGGGAAGGAGGACCCAAATGCCAACACGTTCTCACTCCTGTATGGAGGACCACAAGAGCCACGCGCATCGAAATAAAGAATTCTGTGCTTAAGTAATGAATTATAGAATAAATTCTGCATTTGTAAATTCATTTTTGAATTCCCATTTAATAAACTGATTTTTGAAATGCTTTTAAAAACTGCATTTCAAAATCCTTTTTCCAATTGCACTTTAATAAACTGCATAAATTGCATGAATGAAGGGATCCTGCAGCGAAACGGAGAGCCCAACCTCTGACTTAGTGCCTGTTTACTCAGTCTGACCACCTGTGAAGTTAACGCGCTAACGTGGCTAACGCTAGCATCACCACACGTAGCCCCGTTATTTTAAGGTCATCTTAGCTCATGAAAGTTTAACGTCGCAGCTGTACGAGCTAGCTACGTGTTTTGTAAGCTGCTGTGCTCTTCACAAATAAAGCTGGAAGCAGCTCAGACTATTAGAACCAGCACTGAGGCCTGTTACATTTATGTTAGAGCAACAGCTGCAGCCTTTAAACTAGCGATTAAAATGCTGACAGTAATCAGAATCAAAAACGGTTTTATTGCCAAATGTTGAGCAGGTTTACAACATTAGGAAATTGCTGCGGTGCTTCAGTGCAAACATACTGTCATATAACACTTAAATAAAAATAAAAATAAGGATTAAAAGTGCTAAGTAGATAGATATATACATGAGTGCAGGTGGTGATCAGGGCCAAACATGGAATGATGCAGTGAACACAGCGTAGGGTCACGTGGTAGTGGTGGGAACAGTCATACGGTTATTGTTCATGTGTCCAACAGCAGAGGGGAAGAAACTGTTCTTATGGCGAGAGGTTCTGGTGCGAATGGACCGGAGCCTCCTGCCTGAGGGGAGCAGGTCAAACAGACTGTGTCCAGGGTGAGAAGGGTCAGCTGTGACTGAGCTGCACGCCCCAGTGTCCTGGAGGCGTACAGGTCCTGCAGAGATGGGAGTCTGCAGCCAATCACCTTCTCAGCAGAGCGCACAACATGCTGCAGTCTCTGTTTGTCCCTGATAGTGGCTCCAGCGTACCACACGGTGATGGAGGAGGTGAGGATGGACTCGATGATTGCGGTGTAGAATTGCATCATCGATCATATAATCCATTGTTTCAAATTAGACCTAAAACTCCCCCTTTTGACACATCTTCATGTGTCAAACAAAACCACAACTAGAAAATTAAAAGAAAAAGGTTCATCAGATCATTTCTCAGAAAACCTCAGCGATTCTCCTCTCGAGTATATTTGCTCCGGGCCTGCAAACCTGTGTTTAAATAATAAAATCAGTTTAATTATCATGTTCGATCTTTTCAGCTCCTGGCTCCACCCCTGCATCCCCAGAACGACCTAGAAACAAAACCTGTATATTAGCATCAACTTCACATTTAAACTCAGTTCCCCCCCTGTCCTTCCCTCACTGTGATCCACTCTGTGCTATAAGAAACTAAACTTAAAACACAACAGTTATCAGTCATGTGCTTCATACAAAATGTGCGTATGTTTTAGTTTCACGTTGATCCTCTGAGTGTCATGGTACTTCTTTTAATTTGACTTTATCAAATCGAACCAAAATAGGTTTGCTGTCTTTACTTTGCTCGTTTCCCTCCAGCACCACCTCGTATCACCTGCCCTTTCCCTTGGACCAGTGTTTGTTGTTCCATAACTGGATTTGGAATGTGACAAGTCCACCAATCCCCTATATAACTCCTACATTTGGCTTTGGTTCTGTTTTCCTTCTATAAAATGTCATTGACTTCTACAGTGGCCTGCTTTGGTTAATGGTAACATCAGTAATATCAAACATTTTCTCCCCTTCAGCATTTGGCATTTTCCCAACAATATAATGTGACACCATCATCTAAACCCAGTCAATAAAACAACATTTTCTTAAAGCAAACATCAGCAACCCAAAATTAGCCGCCCAAGGGTGGAGTCTGCAGCTCCACTCTCATGTGAACCTTTCGGTCTCCCTCTCTCTCTCTTGTGCTCCTGCCAAAAGCAAAGCATCCACCTTTTTCTTACCGGCGTCGTGAATTGTTTGTCAACATCTACTCATCCTAACGCTGGTCCAGTCTTTGTCACGGCTGCACAGCAGACAAGTGGAGCCTCACGCACAAAGCATCAGAGTCTCCACCCTCATCAATATGAGCTCATTTATTTGTTCTTTCTTTTGTTTTTAGAAAAAGAGTTCTTTATGATCTTGGACTGGATTGACTCGCTGCAATCCTTTAGACAGGAACTCGCAGGTTCCCACAGGTGACCTTTTCCTCAGCCCATTGTAATCTGGAAAAGCTCACCTTATATTTGCTCTCACAACAATGTTTTACAGCGCTGTTAATTCAATCTTGCAGGCCTGCTTAGAACAAAGAAGGAGGAAAAGAGAGCTGATTATTAGCTCATCAGAGCACAAAACATCATCACCAAAGGGGGCGACACCTGACAGTTTTCTCTAAGTGCACTGTTACAGAAATAATGAGCCGCTCCTCGACATGTCCATGTTTAGTAAAACTCCCTCTATTGAAATAAGAAAACAAGCCAAAGCTAACTGACAGAATGAACCCATCACTAAAACAACGACCCCAAAAATCTTCATCACAGAAAAGTTTTGCTTACTAATCCAACAATATGTTGTGGGAATTAGAACTTTCCGGGTCATAAAGCTTTTGCCCGACTCTTGGCTTAACTAATACTGACATAGTCTGAAATCAGACTTAAAGTCACTCCCTCTGTTCATTTAGGATAAATGTATCTATATCTGATTTAGGCTAAGTGCCTTTTGTTTAGATGAACTGCTGGACTTCCAGACCAGCAGGTTTAGGGAAGTCTTTATGGGGTCACACTCTGACCCCCCCCCCCCACACACACACACACACACACACACGCACAGGCAACGTACTCTTTGTTTGTATGTAGACGTCATATGTTAATGAACGTCATATGTATATTCATGTAACCTCAATAAAAGAGCAGTGTTACGGGGGAGCGGACGAGAGCAACTGGGGTGAAGCGAAGGAACGGCGTTTGTCCGGTTCTCTCCCGTGCACGGGAAACATAAAGAACTTTGCCTACTCGTGTCTTGCTTTGCTATGTAATTAAATTGTCCTTAACGTTCCAACGAATAGGTTTATGCTACAAACCTATCACTGAGGTTAACTACACAACCCCTCGCCACCTCCTTATACACAGGAGTGAGTACAAAAGGGTTCGTACGGACGCATCAGCCGGCCGTCCTTCTGCTCGACACTGTTAGCTGAAAGATGATCGGATCATCCTCTGTCCTGTATTTAAGGCTGAGAGTCTTTGTCCAGTCTCTTTTCCACAGCTACTGTCCACAGCACTGATCCACCTGCAGCACAGCCCCACTCAGTTGTTTTATGATTTACATTGTGCACGTTTCCCTTCCACTGAGCTTACAAAACCTCTGACAGGAGAAGTCAGGCATGTGTTTCCCCCACCTCCCCTTTTAGGCAGTAATAAAATAGAAAACAAACAATCAAACAGGCTAAAGCTAGAGCACAAGCAAAGACAGCACCGGTGACTAAGTTCTCCCATACTGGACGTACGCTACCACGTGGGCTCAAACAGCAGCACATCAGCTCAGTTTACATACTGTTGACATCTTCATCAGAGGATCAGCAGGGAGCGCTGCTGAGCTGCAGTCGTCTCCACCAGAGTGACGGAGCAGGAATCACAAACAGCACAAACCCACCGTGTTGTTTCCACCCTGTTCAGGAGATCTGAGCCCCCATCCCTTTTTTTCATGTTGCAGCTCTGCACTGCAGGCCCTGAACGCCTCCCGGTTACCCTCAGTGTGCTTAGAGTTTAATTTACAACCGACGAGCTCACAGATCATCTGCAGGCAGGTGAACGAACCCTTAATGTGAGGATAATAGCAGAGCTGAACTGAGGTCAGAAATAGTCAGGAACGGTGTCGACACAGTGAAGTCAGCTGTTTGGGAATTTGTCTGATTATCAGTTTGGGGGGGGTCGGTGTTAAATAACAAAGGCGGTGTAGGATGGAGAGAGGAGGAGGGAGGGAGCAGTGATGATATGAAGTCAGAATACACATGTGGCAGACATAAGGGGGTCAGACAGGAGCAGCATCAGTCTCTGCTCTGTTTTGTTAATAACGTAGAAAAATAATTTTGTACAATCAAGCTACATCGACGGACGCTTTACCTCACGTACCCTAAAATGAAAAAGTAGTGACAGTAAGATGGAGGCTGCACATGACACCATGACTGAGTTCACAGCTGTTGCTTTGATTCTAACGTTTAAGACTTTTGGCATCGACTCCGTTTTAATAAATGAGTGCTGGGAGGCGTCGTTTGACTTCAGGAGCTCCTGCAATGCTCCTGCAATGCTCCTGCGATGCTCCTGCGATGCTCCTGCGATGCTCTTACTCTGCGGGAGAAAACCAAAAACCAAAAGTAGCAAACATGGAGCGATATGACTCGTTTAGATTTTGGGAAACGTGCATCGACAGGTACAGTGTCCTTTTCCCCGCGTCTTTAAAAATAATTCATGCATAGATCCCCCACTGAGAAAACCCTTTTATATACTTTCTCCTTTGTACACATTTTATATAGAACTATATATAATATCATTTCTCTATATCTATATTTTCAGAAAAATTCTTTCCACACAATAAAAAACAACAATTAAACAAATGCTTCAAACAAAACAACAAAAAGAGAGAAGATGGAAGAAAGAAAATCACGACTGAGGCCAGTTTGGCACTTTGTCATGAGAACATGACAGAACTCTGTTAGTTGACGGTAAATAGCGAAACTCTATTTTTCTTTCGTTTTTCTTCTCCCTCGATGAGAAATGAAACACAGCAGTACTTACTTGGCACCTAAAAATGCTGGTTGAATGAAAGATATCAGTGTTTTCATAGTTATATGTTTAGTGTACGCCTCCCCCCTCCAGACTGCTCAGCAGATCGGGAATTTTTAGAGAAGAGCAGGAGGGAGGCGTGTCAAATGAGAGGAAGAGAGCAGTAATAAAACACGGATGTAGAAAAGAGAAGCATAATGTGCACATAACACACAGGAGATGGAAAAAGAGATGACGCCAACGCAAAAAAGAGAAAACAGCGAGGAGCGAGAGAGCATTCGTCCCTTTGACAAATGTTGGAGGTCTTGAGCCTGGAAACAGCAGACCGTCTTTGAAAACAGTATCTTTGAAAGATCTGAGTCACCCACCCCAAACTGCTCATCTGCTGCTGGACACTTCAGTTGCACCTCCACATGCCACCAGTGGAGGGAGCTGCCAAATTTCACAGCACATGACGCAGCAGGTGTAGTTGCTTTTGGAGAAAGAAGAGAATAAGAGGACAGAACGAAGGCCCACGTCTAGAGGCCTCCCTTCCAGAGCGGAAGCAGAGCCAGTGTTCCTGGTCCCTAGGTGGCGCTGTGTCGGGCCTGTCCCTACTATACCCTGGTGGTGGAGTGGGGGTGGGGCAAGGTGTTGTTGTGGCCGGTGGAGGGGAATGTGTTGAAGGCGTGAAGAGGCTGCATGCTGGTGATGGTGCTGGGGATTACGGTGATGGTGTTTGGCTTCATCAGCGGCACGTTGTCGGGGGCGCGGCGCAGCGCCAGGGTGTAGTCGGGAGGGCAGGCGGGCCGCAGGATGTCGTGGGGTCGCAGGGGCTCCATGTCGTGGTGAGCGTCGTGCTCCCAGTCCTTCATCTGCAGGGACATGATCTCCTCCTCCTGGCTGTGAGCCAGGTCGTTGGCGGGGCCGCCCCACTGAGGGGACAGCCGGTGCCGGCGCATCTCGTGCCGCTTGTCACGCTTGTAGTAAAGGGCGGCGAAGGCCAGGATGTTGAGGAAGAAGAGCGACGCTCCAACTGCAACTGTCACGCTCAGTTCGGTGGAGTAGTCGCGGGTGTGTCTGGGAAAGAGGTCCTGGGGCGGGCGCTCTGAGCCCTCGGGCTCAGGATCTGATGGGAAGGTAGGGTAAGGATGACGAGTGGTTCGAGGAACGTTGTTTCTGGGCCTCATGGTGCCGGGGTCACGGCCTGCGGGGGAGCGCGTAGTGGTGGGAAAGAGCACGTCGTGCAGGCTGTGAAGATGAGGGACTAATTCCAGCCAAAAGGCCACTTTGTTAGCTCTGTAGTTGTCTCTGACACGAGGTTTCAAACCGATGTGAAGGTACTGCTTGTCCTTCCAGTTGAACTTGGTCCAGATGACCTCCTCGAAGCGGTTGGGCTTGGTATGAATGAACTCGGTGTCCTGAGGGACGGGCAGGTTGGGGTCCCTGGTGGAGCATAAAGGTTAAACGTTTCAGTTCAAAGTTATATTCAGTCTCCATTATAAGTAACATGTGGCATCAATACACTGAATACAGACAGGAGGCCCATTCTCTGTGCAACCTTTAAACTATCTAAGACCAACCGGCTGCTCTGGGATCTGGATGCTTTTGGTGAACCAGTATGTTCAATTCTTCAAAGCCACACGGGAATTAAACTAGCAACCTAGATTCAAGTATTCAAGATGACTAGAAGGCTGTCAGAGAACATACAGTAACGTGTACAGTTTACACTACTGTGACATGAGGCCTACCCAGTCTTTGCGAAGTTAGTCCAGTAAGTCATGACCACAGCGCTCAGCATCACATCGTTCTTGGAGAAGTTGCACGGGAGCAGGTCCGTGGCACCGATCATCGGTACGCCGAACACGTAAGGTATCTCGTCTCCGTGCGCGGCGTCGGCCCACTTGGGCCGCGTCTCGGTTTGGCAGTGGTGGTAGAACGTGTAAAAGTAAACTGGGGACTGAAACTCAGCATGGAGTTTGGCAGTGGCCACAGCTGGTGCCACCCACTGGTGGTCCGTAAACAGGAAGTGAGTGAGAAATCTAGAGAGGAAAAAAAACTCTTTCTGATAACAGAAGGAGTGACAGGCAGCAGAGAGGAAGCATGACTGCATTATCCAAACATGTCTGTACTGTGACTGTGGTCCGGCTGTGAGGGGTTCGCAGGCCGATCTGTCAGAAACACCGACACTGAGATTGGGAGCCGACTACCTGGGGGATGATAGCATTACTGCCCACAGAGCCTCAAAGGTTAAGGCGCAGACACGCCGTGATGTGGATGAGTGGCTCTCTTTAGCACGCTTGTCTTGTTTGATGCACTTCACTGGGCTCACATGTTACTGATTCCATTCTTTACTCGCATGTTTTAAACGCTTAAAGCACTTTCACAGGTTTTGATATTCTTTTGAAAATTCATGTGAACTCAAGCTGTCAGAATTGTAATGTAAGCTTTGATAATTGTCCACATTTGTCATTTTGACGATTATCCGTTTATTTTAATGAATACAGCAAACAGAAAAAAACGAACAAATCAACAAACGCGGCTCCTAATGAGACAAAACCTGATGATGCTGCAAAATGCAGTTAAGTGAGAGGAGGCTGTAAAATGGAATAACTGAAAAAGTGGCAGTGTACAGAGGTGGCGTCCTCACCCTCTGGGTAGCCGTAGAGGTTGTCAACAAAGCTGGAGATGGTGTAGTCGAACGCCGCAGCTGAGATGCCGTCGTTGTCCTCACTGTCGTCCACAAACTTCAGCCCCTCTCCCTGGTTCACTCCTATCAAGATGTCATAGTTTAGGAGCTCCCCCTGGTGGAGCAAATAAGGAAGAACATGCTGAGTGCTGGAACAGAGCCTGTGTGCATCACAAGTCTACAACAGGAAGTGCAGCTGAAGCACAGCTTTGTGAATTGGCAGCATTTCATTTCCCAGTAAACAAAATAAAGATTTGCTGTTGCCATGAAATTCCTACTATAAACTGTAAATACTGCAATATATGCAGGGTTCATACACATTTTTTAGGGTCAAATTCAAGCACTTTTTAAGCACATTCAAGGTCAATTTTCAAGCTTTTCCAGCACACTACCAAAAAAGAAGCATGTTTCACTTTGCATCACCTCAGTAAGACCTTGTAAAAATTTAAACAAATCATCTGAGGTCGATTTAAATGTCTTTTGTTCCCCTTTTGTTAAAAGAGCAGCACACAAAAATACAGAAAAAGGAAACGGTTGCCTTACATGCATATAGTGTACAAACTCAAAAAACACATTCCTCTTAAAAATTAAGATGTGCAAATGTGAACAAATCAACTTGTTAGAGATCTTCATCTCCACTGTAAATAAACAACAAGCCAGAAAACAAGAAAACTGCACCAAACACCACAAACACCAACAAATTAATGTCTTCTCATCAGACATTGAAGCTTCTTTCCTGTGTGACATAAAAAATAAGAGACCGATGTTTGTTTGTTTTTTTTAACTAGTTAAGCACCCACGTTCAGTCATCCACCCATTCACGCACACATTCACACACTGGTGATGTAGCTACAGCCACCCTGGGGCGCCACCAGGCCCTCTGACCACCACCAGTAGGCAACGGGTGAAGTGTCTTGCCGGGTGAAGTGTCTTGCCCAAGGACACAACGACCGAGACTGTCCAAGCCGGGGCTCGATTACAAGGCGAACTCCTAACTCTTGAGCCACGATCGCCCAGTGGGGACATGGGGACATTTCAATTTCCAGCAGGAAGCTCCCCCTTTTTGTTAAACCCTTTAGATCAGGGGTCGGCAACCTGCGGCTCTTTAGTCCTTATAGTGCGGCTCCGCGTGGTTTGGGAAAATAAATTAGCTGAAGTGTATTTTATTTATGTTAGTTCTTTTTTTAACTTGTAGTTCTAAATTGGAAGATTATTGTGATTTTGCAATATACAAATAAAATTATATTTTGTTATTTTTTCATTGCTCAAAATAAGTGTCACACTCGTGGAAGCCGGTGTACCCGGCGAAACGCCGTGCATTTATCGAGCCTTTCAACCCCAGATAGGCCAATTATGGCTCTTTGGCTCTTTGGGTCTTAAAGGTTGCTGACCCCTGCTTTAGATGAACAGAGTTTTTTAATTAAATACATATTCTTTAATAAATGTTCTCTTTTATAAAAAGTAGGATAATTAAAAAAACTTTTATTATACCTCTATTGAGTAGAAAAAAAACTGTCGTGTTTTCTGTCGTCTGTTATATAATATTAGTGATGTTTGTGACAATTAATTTCTTAATCGGCTGGACTAACCAATAGTCCACAACCAGGAAACACTGAAATTTTAAGTTAAGTTTGAAAACAGTTTAAAAAAAAATACCCCATTCCAAAATGTCTTGTGACAATCTCATTGGCTTAGGGAGTGATGATGTCATAGATCTTAAGAATCTTAAGTCCTTTGATGTTTTTCCTTAAGTAGGGGTGAGAAACAGCAAGTTTTAGTTCGTTTCAGCAGCATCTGTGTTTGCAGCCTACAAAACGTTCACCACAAGCTCTTCAAAGTCATCGTATAGAAACTCCAACATGTTTCCAAGAAAAAAACAACCAATTCAAAAAGATTACGCCGCCTCTCCTTCCTGGCGTGGCCGGCCAATTTCCCCAAATGGCTCCTCATCCTTCCAAAGGGCGTTAGAGGAGAGTAGGAAGGAAAACTACCTTCTCCAGAAAAAAATGCAACAAATTGAAGAAGACAAACTTCAACTGGAGGACAAATGTAGACGAATGGAAGCCCAAAATAAAGAGCTGGAAGAAAGACAACAGCGCCAGCCGGACATAAAAATTATTAATGAGGGCTGGGGAATCAAGTTTGCTCAGAGCCGAGAGCAGATTGTGCACCTCATTAAAGAAAACAGGCAAAAGAGTGCAGAACTAAAAGAAATGACCAACCAGCTCCAAGACAAGAAAACGATGACTGATAAGATACAACGGGATCTCCAATACATGGACCGAAAAAATCGGCTCCTCCAAAGACAGCTCCATGAAGCTGTGGAAGAAAAGAAAGAATTCCTCCAACAGAAGGAAGAGCAGGACAAAAAGCAACGAGACATGCAGCACGAACTGAAGAGCATGCAGGAAAAATACCGCATGCTGAAAGAAAGCCTGGATGAAACACTGCGCCAAAATAAAGACCTTCTTCAACAGAAAGAGCAACAGCAGGAAAGACTGAAAGAAGGAAAACGTATCGTCCAGGACTTTGAGTCTAAAAATCTAAAACTGCAAGAGTTTTGTAATCAGCTGGAGGACAAAGCAACTAAAGTGGAAGAAGAAAAGGACAAACTGGAGAAACGCTGCTCACAGATGCAGAGAAGGATCGATCAGATAGCGAGAAACAACTCCGAGCTCGTTAAGGGGATTTTGGTGGAATTCAATAACTTGAAGCGTGAACACACTCAAATGCAGGCGCAAAAACAACAAGAAGACAAAATACATGAAGACCTGCAGCTCACGCTCCAAGAAATCCAGAAAAGAAACGAGCAGTTAGAAGACAAGCACAAAGAGGTCCAACAGAGAAATGCAGACATGCACAAGGACAAGCTGATACAGGAGGCAACATCCAAACAACTCAAAGACAAGCTTGAAGAACAACAAGCAACATTGGAAGAGGTGGAACAAAGATGTGAGAAACTTGAAGAACAAAACGCAGAAACCATCGATGAGCTGAGAAATCTCATCCTGGAGAAAAAAGCGCTCGTGGAAAAGTGCATGAAAAAAAAGAAAAAATGGTTCCACTTGTTCCGGAGGAGAGACGCTACTGCTTCCTCACCTGATGTAGCCTCGTCTTGCTCCACCTCTGTTAACCCCCCCAACCAGTCCCGGCCGTTGACTGTCCCCTCCTGAGCCTGGTTCTGCCGGAGGTTCCTGCCCGTTTAAAGGCAGTTTTTCCTCCCCACTGTCGCCAACTGCTTGCTCAGAGGGGATTGTTGGGGTTTTCTCTCCTCTGCCTTGTTTCTTCATTTACTTGTTTAACTTTTTTCATTATTACTTCATTTTACCTTGTTTCTTCATTTACTTGCTTGTTTAACTTTTTTCAACTTATCTAAATAATAAACCAATTAAATTTATCCTTTGAGTATTTTTCATCTCATCTTTACAGAATCTTTCCAAAACATTTTCAAACATTCAGATCTGTCTTTTATTTTCTTCTTGAAGCCTCATAAATGGTGAACTAAAAACCCGGAACATGGTTTGAAACATAGTTTCAGCTGAAACTGGCATAACATGCTTCAGTGAGTGTGTGTGTGTGTGTGTGTGTGTGTGTGTGTGTGTGTGTGTGTGTGTGTGTGTGTGTGTGTGTGTGTGTGTGTGACAGGGTATCACTAGTTAGGTCATCATGTTTAGACTCATTCACTCCAAAATTATTTAGGCCAAATCTTTAAAACAGTGTCATTTCATACACATTTTCAATTCACTTCAATCGCACAAATGCAGAAATAATTATTTGCAGTATCTTATTTATTATGAGAATGTCATGCCTGATCATTTGTACCTACACCACCAAAAATGGGGGCAAAAGGGAGGAGATCATGTTTGATCGGTTATAAGAAAAGGTCAGAAATATAAGTGCCGACATGAGCAGTGTCCACAGAAACCTCTGACTCTCAGCTCAAAGCTCATATAAACCATTTCTACAACCAGCAAACAAACAAAGACACCGAACAGTTAAAAGAGCAGTGACGTCACCACGAATCTGTGGTCAGGTAATATCCATGTTTTGATTGATGATTTTCTGGAGTTAAATGTGAAAATACTTTTTAATTTATTTAAAAGTATTTAATAGCATATAACACCCAGAGGGCAGGCGGTGAAGAGTCCATGTGATGGGTGACTGGGGTCTTTGATGATTTTCCCAGCCCTTTTCAGACACCGCTTCCTGTAGATGTCTTTTATGGCAGGAAGTGGTGATCCGGCGATGCGCTGGGCAGTTTTCACGACCCTCTGCAACGCCTTCCGGTCCGAGGCAGAGCAGTTCCCGTACCAGACTGTTATACAGTTGGTCAGGATGCTCTCGATGGTGCAGCGATAGAAGTTCACCAGGATGTCTGAGGACAGGTGGTTCTTCCTCAGAGTCCTCAAGAAGAAGAGGCACTGGTGAGCCTTCTTGACCAGCTTGGAGCAGTTGGTCGTCCAGGTGAGATCCTCGGAGTGTTGAATTGTGTTGAAAACTGAGATTACAATATCAATCAAGATAATTATAATGATGGTTTTTGCTGTAATTAAACAGTCATGTGGAAATGTGGCAACCACAGAACTTTAGAGGCCTTTTGTTCAATTATGTGTGGACTGTTTCTTTAGTCTCATACACAAATTGTTCTCAGTGTCTATGAGACTGATGAAATATCCATGTGTGCTGAAAGAGACTGTGCTGGTCTGACGCCCTCAACCGAGGTATTGTGGGTAATGAAAGAGCAGATAGGTTGGCTAAAGCAGCTGTTAAAAAAGTAGACATAGATGTGCAGATACCATTGTTGAAATCTGAGGGAAAAGAATAGTTTGGACACAAAGTAAGAACTTCTGGAGAATGGCATGGGATAATGGAACAAAAGGGAGACATGGGGTACAAAACACAATAGAAGTTAAGAGGAGTAGTGGGTTAAATAGGCAGCAGGAGAATACAAACAGGTCACTGCTTTCTGAATGGTTCTCTTTTTATGATGGGGAAACATCCGACTGGGTTATGTGATGGTGTAATGCTATGGAGACGGTTGAACGTGTGGTTATTAGTTGCAGGAAGTATAGAAGTCAAAGGAGAGTGTTGAGGGTGGGAACTGGTGGTGAAATGAAACTTACGTTTGAAAAAGTGGTTAATCAGTTAAGTCCTGATGAGGTGAAAGGAGTGGTTTTTCATTTTTGAGAAATACTGATGTCATCAAGAGGATCTGAGGATCTGGAGGAGAAGTAAGAGTAAAAGCCAGGAGATGGCAGTAGTGCAACATCTTTGGATGCAAGCTGCTGTTAAAAATGACAGAAGAAGAAGTTTGCTTGATCGTTCCTCAGCTCGTCTGTGTGAAGCTGAGTGTAAAGAGGCTCCTGCTGTCAGAGAAACACTCGGACTGTTTCACAGAGTCAGACATGTTCAGACTCAATCTCAGTCAGAAACTCAGCATCACATTGATGAAGCTGCAGATTAATTGTGGTTAATTTGTGATTAATTTCTTTGCTGCCAGCTGAAATTTAAATGTAATTTAAAAGAAGGATTCAAGGTTATTGTGTTTTTGAACCCAAAGATATCACATGAACGTGTATGAATTGTATGATATGTCTCTTCTATTTTTCCATCCATCCGTTCGCTTCCACATCTCCTTTTCAGGGTCGTGGGCGGTGCTGGAGCTGTCATCTTCTTCTTCTATTTTTCTATGATCATATTTTGATGTTGATTGTGATTGGTTTTATTTGTTTCTTCGGCGGTTGTAGTGTTTTAATATTTAGTCTTTTTTCCATTATTGTAATTGTGTATAAAGTTTGATTTGAATGAAATTTACACTCAAATGCTTTCAGTGTTGCTGTGTTAAGTGTTTGCATGTCTAACGTTTGTATGGAAGACTGGTGGGGGAGGCTGTTACATCTTGCAGGAGGTCTCCTCTCTCCAGGAACTCACTCTGCAGGTGGGGGAGATACAGGAGAGGTGGAGGAAGAACTCAGCCTGGGTGTCTATGTCTTGTGTAGTCTGGAGGATGAGTGGATGACAGGGTGCGTGAAGTTTTCTCTGTGGTGGGATCGGGTGGGCCGTCCTGGGCTCTGTGGGGCCGGGCGATGCTGCTTGCCCCTCCTTTCCTTCCCTCCCCATCTCCAGCTGCCTCCCTCTTCCCGCTCCACCACAATCACCCACACATGCAGGGCCTTGGGGTAAAGGTGTGTCACCAGGGTGCAGGGGAGGCATCCCCCCTCTGTCCCCTTTTGGCTGCCTGTGCCTCAATTTTATCCCACAACTTAGACATTCACATTACTCACACTCTCATAACACATACATATAGGACCTTGGGGGTGGGCACGCTACACGGCATCCAGAAGACCATCAGGGTGTACGACCTCACCCCTGGCGCCGTTGCCCACCTCTCAATTTTAAATCCACGTAGACATTGAGGGCTACCAGGAGGGGCTATGCGCTTACCTGCTGCTGAGTAAGTGCATATGAGAGCACGAGGGTGGGAATGGATGTTTGTATCTGTGTGTGCCTGTTTGTCTGTGTCCATATGTCAGGTCGGGTATCAGACGCCACCTCTCTGGGGACATCTCAGGCCCTCCAAGGTATGGAGGCCTATCTCCCCCCACCACTCCCCCTGCCTGTGGCAGACGCCCTCAGACATCGGTGCATTGGTGGTTCTTTGTGTCCGGGGATGGGCGTCCAGGTACTGCTTGTCGGGGCCTGGAGCCTGGGGCTCGCTCGGGCTCCTTCGGGGGTGGGGTGCCTTTGGCCTCTCAGCCTGGGGCTCGGTCACTCTGTCGATCTTACGTGCTGCACAATAATATTCAATATTTAGTATTTACAGTTATATTCACATAGATCATCGCGGTGATGTTGTTTATTATATTGCTCTCTTTTGTTTGCTTGTTTTCTCTTTTTTCTTTCTCAACAGGTGATCCAGGTGATTGATAGATGGATTTTTTTGTCTGTTTGTTTTGTTGGCTTGGACAACTTCCTACCAGACCCGTGGAAGTGGAAGCTTCAGTGAAGAAAGATTCCTGCTCCCAGCCGTTCATTGGCTCGGCATTTTAAACCCCTAAAGGGTCACCTGGCCTGTAACTAAACAGGGCCAATAAAAAAAAAATCACAAGAATAATACAAAAATTTCAGCCAGTTTAACTTAATACATTAACTTATTCTTGTGTACACAGTAATTCATAAATAAATAATGTATATTATCAATAAAGATTGATCTAAACAGTTTAACTGCTATGTGCAGATAAAGGTTGCATAGCTTTAAAACATTTGCTATCCAGCAAATATCAGTCAAACTCAACACAAAGGTAACACAACAATGGTTCAAATTGTTTGGACCGGTGATCCAAATCAACTGGCGTTGGTCAAACAGATGTGTGGTAGACTTACTTTGAAGGAGCTGCTACCGACAAACCAGCAAATAAACACCAAATATTTCATCTGTGACATTTGTGAGGTTTCCTCAAACACACTCCGTCAGTCTTGTTGCTGTTGAACGACAAACTATTTAAAAATGTCGCGGGTTTACCTGGTCATATTCTCATTCACGGGGCGCTCGCCAAAACAAAAGCAAACCATTAACACCACGCCGATGCTGTTCACAGGACAGCAAGAGTAACGATCAGGAGCATCTGGTCTTCGTTATCGTTCCCCTCGTACGTGTTATTACTGCGATTTCAGCGTTTTCGCTTCACAACTAAAGTGTGCAGTTTACTTTGTGTGGACTCAGATGTGTCAGTTGGTTTGTCTTTGTTTTTGAGTGTGGAGGAGAGTTAGATTGGGTTGGTTTTAAAGCTAAGTTAAGAATATTCTGAGTTTCAATTCAATTTTATTTATATAGCACCAAATCACAACAACAGTCGCCTCAAGGCGCTTTATATTGTACAGTTTAATTTCCAAAACTTGCATATGATCTTCAGTTTGCAGCTGGACTATCACATAGCAGCTGGAGCAGTCTCACATGGAGGCCAGTCCACTGCTGCCACCTGTGGCCAAGTGCCATAGCCTACTACTAGATGAACTTTTTTTTTTTTTTTTTTAACTTTATTTACAAACAACAGTATAACATACACAGCACCGTCATTAAACCGATTATGTTACATCCTCGGTTGAGCATTATAGCAAGAAAAAAAAAAAAACAAACAAACAAACAAACAAAAAAACAAACAAAAAAAAAAACAATAAGCACAAAGCTAAAAGAGTTAGCACAAAAAGAAAGAACAGTCATTGAAGGATTTGAACCAAAGGCAAAAAATAACATGAGCAAAAAAGGGCAGTCATGCTTATAAAATAGGGAGGTTTTTATTTTTTTATTTAACATAGATTAAACTCTTTAAATGGTAAATGGTAAATGGCCAGCTCCACATGTCAGTCCAGAAGGAGTGCACTGATTCACAGTAGAAAAACAAGTGATCCAGACTTTCAATATCATTTTCACAAAATGTGCAGGCGTTCACATCTAAGTTAAATTTCCGTCTTAAGAATTCATTGGTTGGATAAACCTCATTAATGGTTTTAAAGTGAACCTCTTTTACTTTAGGGGAAAGAGGAAGTGAAATATACTTTTTTCTTATCGCCTTAACCTCTCAAATTCTTTCAGGATATAATTTCTTTTAACCGGATTTGGGCAAATTTCGTTTATCAAAATATTCCTGATCACTTTGTTTGTAAACCTGCTGTCACCAAATTCAACTCCAGCTATGCAGAGCTGCCTCAGTCCAGGAGAAATTTTAGAGTGCACAATATCTTCTTTTATCATTGATCTCAAAGGGACTGGGATGGCTTTCACTGGGGATTTATATCTCTTAGCAGTACATCTTACATCAAATTTCTCACAAAACGTCTCATGTTTTAGTAAGACCCCATTATCATCCATAAAATGAGCTACAGCCCAAATCCCTTTAGATCTCCATTCATCCACGTACACAGATTTCCTACACAAACGGATATACCTGTTGTTCCATATAGGGGTGTTGTGAGGAGTAAAGCTATGTTTATAGATTAATTTCCAGTAGAGACGGACCTGCTGATGGAAAGCTGAGAGTTTAACAGGTAACGAACTGCAATCAAAGTCACAACGTAACAAAAAGTCTATTCCACCCATTTTGCCAAAAATCACATTGGGAATAATGTTCCAAAAGGAATTTTTGTTCCTAATGAAAGATCTTAACCATTTCAATTTTAGTACACCATTCATAACATCAAAGTCAGTGGCATTAGCCCCACCCTCTTCATAATTCTTAATCACATCATTTTTCTTTATATAATGACATTTGTTCCTCCATATGAACCTAAAATTAAGAGTATTTATAGATTTAATTAGTTTTGGAGGTATGGGCAGAGAAAAGGCTGGATAGATGAGTCTGGACAGACTGTCCATGTTGGTTAGCAAGATTCTCCCAAACAGAGTTATGTCCCTTTGCAGCCACATGTTTAAAATTGACTTACACTTTTCTATATTGGTACAGATATTCTTATTTTCTGTTGATGTCTTATCCTTGCAAATTACAATGCCCAGATACTTCACCTCTTTTTTGATCTGCATATTATTTATTGCTTGCAGGGGACACTCATGCAGAGCTAGAATTTTGCATTTATTAATATTCAGCTGTAGGCCAGAAGCTTTGGAGAAATGGTTGATCGCCTGCAAGGCTAAAGGAATCTGGTCCTCATTTTTTAGAAACAGGGTGGTATCATCTGCCAGCTGACTGATTATTATCTGTTCACCCATCACAGTTAACCCCTTAATGTGACTGTTTTTAATCAAAATAATTCCTCTGACACAGAAGACCTACATTCCTGGTTTAATTCTTGCTGTCAAAAAATCATGGACTCTGTGGCTCCTTTAAAAGCCAGGCAGCTTAAGGCTAAACCTGAGCCTTGGTTTAATGAGAGCAGTCGTGCTGTTAAGAGGGAATGTCGTCGAGCAGAACGGAGGTGGGAAAAGGATAAACTGCATGTATCATTTCAAATTCTCAAAGACTGCTGGCATCGCTACCAGAACACTGTTAAAGAGGCAAAAAGGGAATATTTTGCAAATATTATTTCTTCCAACTGTCATAACCCACGTGTGTTATTTAGGACCATTGACACTGTTCTTAATACTCCTTTGAATGTCTGTTTGGAAGTTTCTCCTGAGATTTGCAATGATTTTCTGAACTTTTTTATTGAAAAGGTTGTCACCATCAGGGCTCTTATCACAGCTCCTGACTCTGACCCCTCTGTCTCTGTCCCTTGCGCTGCTGTTTTCACTCAGTTTGAGCTTGTGACGCTCTCCTCTTTAGAGGATGTGGTTCGCCATATTAAGCCCACAGGTTCCCCACGGGATCCTGTCCCTCCACAATTCTTTAAAGAAATTTTTCCTAGTATACAACAGTATGTCCTTGACATTATTAACAGCAGTCTGTCTTCTGGTGTGGTTCCTGCAAATTTCAAACATGCAGTAGTACAGCCACTGCTTAAGAAACCTGGCCTTGATCACACAGTTTTAGCGAACTATAGGCCTATTTCCAAGCTGCCTTTAGTCTCCAAGGTTTTAGAGAAAATAGTTTTTAGTCAACTGAAAGATTTTCTAGATGAAAATGGAATCTTTGAGGTTTTTCAGTCAGGTTTTAAAACCCTTCACAGCACAGAATCTGCATTACTAAGGGTTTTTAATGACATCCTTCTGGCATGTGATTCTGGTAACCATGTTGTTCTTGTCTTGCTTGACCTAACTGCTGCCTTTGACACAGTAGACCACAATATTTTAATTTCTCGATTACATGATGTAGTGGGTATTGGTGGCACTGCACTCAATTGGTTTAGGTCTTATTTGTCAGATAGAACTTTCTCTGTCAGCCTTCTCGGTTACGAATCGTCTTCTGCTCTTCTGTCATGTGGTGTCCCACAGGGCTCAATTTTAGGGCCACTGCTCTTTTCTCTGTATCTACTGCCTCTGGGTTCTATCCTTAGAAGGCATGGGATCTCATTTCACTGTTATGCCGATGACT
The DNA here is from genome assembly GCF_057382185.1 of Mchenga conophoros. Lineage (NCBI taxonomy): Eukaryota > Metazoa > Chordata > Actinopteri > Cichliformes > Cichlidae > Mchenga > Mchenga conophoros. The sequence goes on along the minus strand of NC_140528.1, from coordinate 20,436,047 downwards.
GCCAAATTTATTTGACACTAAAACGCAAGGATGCCATCTCCATAAAACCTCTCTTGACATGTCTAGATGACATTAAAGCTTGGTTGGCTCGAAACTTTTTAAATTTTAATAAAAAGAAAACAGAAGTGTTGGTGTTTGGACCCAGTGGTCCCTGTGAGTCCTCCTCTGTTGTTTTAGGATCCCTGGAAGTCTATTTTAAATCTGTTGTTACTGACCTTGGTTTTAAGTTGGACAGTGATTTTAAATTGGACAACCAAATCAGAGCAGTGGTGAAGTCCAGTTTTTATCATTTAAGGCGACTGGCAAGACTAAAATCTTTTCTTTCGAGGCAGCACCTTGAAACAGTGATCCATGCTTTTATTTCTTCCCGCCTGGACTACTGTAACTCACTTTATGTGGGGGTCAGTCAGTCATTGCTCTCACGTCTGCAGCTGGTTCAAAATGCGGCTGCACGACTCCTAACAGGAACTCGAAAAAGAGAGCATATAACCCCCGTGCTGGCCTCTCTGCACTGGCTGCCTGTGTCTTTTAGAGTTAATTTTAAAATTCTTATGTTTGTTTTTAAATGTCTACACAGTCTTGCCCCGCCTTACCTCTCTGAGCTTCTTCATCCCCACATACCCTGTCGGTCTCTCAGGTCAGCTGACCAGCTGCTCCTGGAGGTACCGAGATCCAGGAGGAAGCTCAGAGGGGACAGGGCCTTCTCTATTGTGGCTCCAAAATTATGGAATAATTTGCCCATGCATGTTAGAGAGGCCCCTTCACTGTCCACTTTTAAATCACGTCTTAAAACCCACTTTTATTCCTTGGCTTTTAACCTCAGTGAGACTTAGTTTCTTTTTTAATGCAGTAGTTATTTAATTAATGATTTCACTCTTCTTTTATTTGTTTTTTATTTATATCTCATGTAATTTTATTTTACAGTTCCAATGTACAGCACTTTGTGTCAGCTGTGGTTGTTTTAAAGTGCTTTATAAATAAAGTTGATGATGATGATGATGAAAATAGACAACAGCTCAGCAACCATGATGAACAGAAGTGGTGAGCTGCTACATCCCTGCCTTATCCCTCTATTAACCTCAAACCTTGAACATGTACCATGTTCTAGCAAAACAGAGCTGTTAATGTCATTATATAGCATCTCTATAACATTGATAAATTCCTCTCCAAAACCAAAAGACTGCAGAGTTTTTAATATGAACGTATGTTCAACTGAGTCAAATGCTTTGTAAAAATCCAAGAACAGGATGTACCCTCTCTCTTGGATTAATTCACTGTATTCAAGGAGATCCAAAACCAGCCTAATATTGTTATGAATTAGTCTTCCTTTCAAAAAACCTGATTGTGTTTCACTGATAATGTTTGAGATGCCTTTCTTTAGCCTCTCAGCTACAGCTCCAGACAGGATCTTATAGTCAGTGTTTAGTAAGGTGATGGGTCTTAAATTGTCTAAAATTCTTTTATCCTTACCCGATTTAGGGATCAGGGTTATCAGCCCTTGTTTCGTGCTCGGCATCACTTCTTTTTTCTCTATCGATTCCTTTAATGCATCAAACAATAAAGTTCTTAGGTCCTTCCAGAAGAATTGATAAAAATTAGTAGTGAGTCCATCTGTCCCTGGGGACTTGTTTAATGCCATTTTCATGACCACCAAATCCAGTTCCTCAATTTTAAGCTCTGAATCACACAGATCTTTGAACGGCTTGTCAATACATGGGATGAGATTATGAATCTTATCAAAGAAACTATCAGAATCAGCTGCTGAATATTCTGAGGAGTACAATTTGGAATAAAAAGTGAAGACTTCTTTTCAATCTTTCTGAAATCTTTACATTCAGTCCCATTTATCAACAAGCTTGAGATTAGATTTCTCTGCTGTCTGCACTTTTCCAGCTTACTAAAATATGATGAGTTCTTTTCACCTGCCTCAATCCACTTGGCTCTCGATCTTATAAAGGCACCCTGGGCTTTCTCTAGGTAAAGATCGTCTAATTTAGTTTGTAACTCCATCAATTTATTCTTCTCTTGCACGTTTAGTTTTTCTTTACTACAGCACTGAGTTATTTCACGAAGTAAATTACTTTCATATTCCCGTTTTTCCCTGTTCAGTTCTTTGCAGAATTTTATAGTGAATTCTCTGATTTTGAATTTAATAAGTTCCCATTTCTGTATATTACCCACTACTGAGTCATCATTTTTATATCTGTAATTTTATGTCTAATTTTATCACAATACTTGTCCTTATTTAAAAGGCTGGCATTAAATTTCCAATATCCCCTGCTACTACGTTTCATCCTTGTTGGTTCTAAGACAAGATCAATGAAACAGTGATCAGATAGGGGTGCTTTGGAGATTTTAGATGGTGAAGTACACCTCAAAATGTCATCGCTCACTAACCAATAATCAATACTTGACCTGCTTTCTCCATTAGGTTTAAACCATGAATAATTCTTAACTCCAGGATTCAAACTTCTCCAAATGTCTGTAAAATTATTATCACTAGAAAAGTTCTCAATAATGTTATTCTGTTGCCTCCTTCCTAAGCGAGGAGGCCATCTGTCCATCCATTCATCTGAGGTCATGTTCCAGTCTCCTCCTACTAGGATGTAATCTGTGGGGTACATAACTTTAAACTCTGAAATAACATTTGTTAGATTTTCCAATAGACGTTTATTTTGACCTTCGTTATTATGTCCATAAAGATTTGTAACAATTAGAAATATACCTTCGCTCTTCAAGCTGCAGTTGACCAATGACCCTCACTATCAGCTTTATATGTTATAATCTCCCCTGGGAACTTATTAAAACAAATCGCCACACCTCCAGATCTGTTAGATCCACGACTGAAAAGAATCTTGTCTCCCCACTGATTAGCCCAAAAGGTAACATCGGCATCCACAGAGTGAGTCTCTTGTAAAAACAGACAGTGACATTTTTGCCCCTTGCAAAATAAAAAAAGTGCCTTTCTCTTAACAATTTCCTTCAAACCCCGAACGTTTAATGAACCAAAAGAAATTTTTGAGTGAACCATAATAAGAATATGCTAAGAAAATAACTTTTTTTTAAAAAAAGAAAAGAAAAATATATAAACATGAGTTTAAATTGTAACACTTGTCACCAACTCAGTGACTAATAACCTTTAACTTTAAGTAGAACTCTTTTGTCCCATTAATAATATTCCACTGTATACAGTCTTACATCAAGTCTTTCATTCAACGTCGACGATCCTCCGTCCTTCGATGTATCCATGAGGACCCCGGAAAAAGGCCCGTTTCCCAGCCCGTCTGGCTTGTTCAATTTGCGGCCACAGCCGCCTCCTCTCTTCCCAGTCCTCCCGCGGCAGTACCTCAGCGAAGTGGAAACCGCCGTTCTTACAGACAGCCGAATCTTTGGTGCGACGCCAAATCTCCTCTTTCACGTGTCTCAGAGCAAACAGAATGATGATATGTCGGACCTTGTTCTCAATCTTCTTCCCAACTCTATGCACCACATCCACAGATTCTTCAAGCTTTGATATCATATCAGGTGCGATCTTGCCAAGAATTCCAATAACCAGCGATCTGACACCTTCATCTCTTTTCTCTTCTAATCCTTTAATCCGGAGGCACCACCTCATTTTGTACCTTTCTTGCTCTCACACTCTCTCCTTGAGATCGCAGTTATCTTTGGTCAACTGCTCGTTTCGTCTCTCCAACTCTTTAACCTTTTGTTTACATTCTTTCACCTCCTCCGAGTTGAACTGAACCGCTTTGGCTAGGCTGGCTAGCATCGTACTAGCTTGCTTGCATTGCACACTCAGGTCAGCTAGCTGCTCGTCCACTCTTTTTTCAAGGTTTTTTCTACGTAGTCATGATCCGTTCCTTCTCTGCTGTCTTCCTTTCCATCACATGGCGATGTTGTTTCTTGTTTTTTGAGGTCGAGTTTGAATTTAGCAGGTTTAACTATACTTGGGGCAGTCATTTTACTACTTTCGAGTGGAAACAATAACGAACACAAAGTAAATTCTGGGACAAGTTCAACGAGCTCCTAATTCGTGCGACTGCTCAACTCGCCATCTTGCGCCACCGTCTCACTACTAGATGAACTTGTGACACACATCTGCAGTAGAGGCTGAGTGGCTGCTCTCACACCTGGAGCATCCAAATCGACCCACAAACACGCTGAAAGATGCAATGCCATCAATGTGGATTGTCAAGACTGAGAGACCTCTTCCCTCTGACCCCTCCCCAAACCCTCAAACCCTCCTACCCACCTCGACATACAAACTCTGTGTGGCTTCACGTGTTCTGTTGATGTTTACATGATCGAAATAACTTGAACACAAACACAAACAAACAAAGAGGAAGACCGCACCGGAAGGAAACAACTACAAGTCCCAGCATCCTCTGTGTTTAGGGAGCAGCAGTGAAAGTGAAAGCAGGAGGAGGAAGGTGGAGCTGAGGCAGGTGAGTGTTAACATGAATATGTTTCTTCTTATGACATAAAATAATTCCACGCTGTTCGTGTCTGTGGGTGAAATGTGAGGCCGGTCGGCTCCTCTGAGCGCTGGTTTCCTGTAAGTAGAGAGGAAGTGAGTTTAGCTGAGCCTCCGTTTAGTGTGAGAGAGCAGGAGGAGAGTGAGAGCTGTGCTGAGGCAGGGTGAGTGTTAACACCGCTCTGACATTACTGTGTCTCTGTGGCGGGAACAACAGGCTCCGTCAGTGGAGGCAAAAATAATCAGACTTTGGTTTTTCAAAGGAAACAACTTTATGTCGGAAGTTCCCGCACGCTCATTGGATAACGATGTGTCAATCTCGAGCTATTAGCCAATGAGCGTGCGGATTCACAGAAAGACCCGCCTTTATCACGGGACTTTAAAAACTACAATGGCGACAGAAACTCCGTGAGTGGAGTTCAGGGTGACGTTATGAAACTGTGACGTTTGAGCCACTTCCCGTTGATCGTGAAACTGATGGTTTCTGGTGTTTGGGTCTGTTTTTCTGTATTTATGCAGATAAAGTGTAAACTCAGATGAATTATACCATCAAATGTTAAAGGAAAATATCAGGATGAGTGTCTGTGAGCTGAGAAGGACGTGGGCGAGCAGTTTATCCCAGAGCTGAAGCTGCTCTGTGTGCAGAGATGAGCTCAGATTCCTGCTGTGATTGATCAACAGTCACAGAAATGTAGACTTGTAGTTATTACTGCAGTATGGTCACAGCAGATACTGATAAACATGTATTATGAGGATGGATGATCAAGTTTCTCACTCTCTCCTTTAAATCTCAGTTTTTTCTTCTTCACAGTTTATCTGTTAATTTATTAATGAATAACACTGAAAGAGTTTCTGTTATATTTCCCCTTGAACATCAGCTTATTAGGGCGGCATTAGGAAATAGCCCCCCTCCAAAGAATGAATAAATGAATGATGATAATAATAAAATGATTAAAAAGCAGAGCTCAGAGTGGTAGAATGGTCAAACATGGATCCACGGGTGGTTCAACTGCATTTGGTGACGTGACTAAAGCAAATCTTTCAAATAATCCCACCATCAACGGGATGTTGTCTCCTTTACTACGGTTACTTTACTTGGTCACCGTGTGAGTTTCTTTGAAATGAACCAAATTCTTTTATTTGTCGGTTGTTGCATATTTAACCTCTACAGTCAGGAAAGGAGGAGATGAGGCCTCAACAATGTTGGGTTGTAGCTGTGCTTCAGGTTAGAGTGAGTGTCCATGGAATAAATGTAAGTCAGTGAACTGGAAACATGACTGTGTTCAAACTTTGTTTCCTTTTTATAATGAGTCTAATCAAAGGTGGACAGAAGTATCTCCACTGTGACTTTTCTGTGTCACCATCAGAGCTTCTGCACAGTGTTTCTGGGGCAGATAACATTGCAGCATTATGGAGACATTATGGAGACAAAAAGAAAAGCGTCTGGACTTCTTTAAGTTAAACTTAAAGAAGTCCAGACGCTTTTCTTGGACTGTTGGTTTCAGTGTTGAGTCTCATTCACACACTCCCTCAGACTCTTCACACACACTGATTTGCTGACATAAACACACTCCTGTGTGCTTTCTTGGCTTCACACACACACTGAGGACCATCTACAGACTGTGAGCTCCGTCTTCTTTGTCTTTGGAGCCGAACTCTGACAAAGTTAGGAACAAAACTTTCTCCAGCGTGTGAACTTTCCTCCTAGACTCAGTCTGAGCAGTCAGACCACATATTTCTAAAGCAGCACATGAAGGTGTGGCTCACACACACACAGGTGAAGGAAACAGCTGCAGTATTAAAAACTGCTTCACTGTCTACAAATATATGAACTGAATGTTTCTTTCAGGCTGTAAAAACCTTATTTATCCTCCATTACAGTCCTGCATTCAGAGCATTACTTCTGTTATATTAGTACATGTATTTTATTCTGATGAACACATGAAACTCTGAGCTGGATTGAATCCATTGAATCAGAGTCCAGGACTCAGACTAAACACACTGAATGTGTCCTGAGCTCGGCCGCTGTTCCACAGTAACTGCTGTCAGAGTCACTGTTACTGAGTTAGCTTAGCTAGCAGAGCAGCTAGCAGTTAGAGTATGAACTCTGTAAGCAGTCAGCTCGGTCCTGGACATGGTTACTGACATAAAGCTGCTCTCTGCAGCCATGTTTGACCTGCTGCTTTGTAGGACTACAGTAATGGAGGATTTGGAGGCTGAACTGGGCTCTGTGACACTTTTTGTAGTGAACTGATGAAAGCTGCGTCTCAGATGGATGTTAGTCCAACACATCAGACACGACCTCTGCAGCTCTCAGTTGATGTGCACATGAATGATTTGTGTTTCCTCTGCAGGTGAAGGTAGAAAGTGTGTGTGAGCTGATGTGAACTGAGCAGCATGGATCAGTGTGAGGACAGAGAGGAGGGAGTCCCTCCCTCTAAAAGCACTCTGTGTGGGGAACATGAGAGCCAGACCAAAGCTCAGAGGTGAGATGACCATCTCTAACTGTCCATGACTCTTCTCCATGTCACAGCTCAGCACTCACATCACTGCTCCATCATTATTCACACTCATACCTCTGTGTGTGTTGTTTTAAAGCCCAGAGCTGTGGGGCGTACCAGGCTCAGCTGGACATAACCCTGAAACTAATCCAGAGCCTGGACCTGAACCCAGCTGTGTTTCCTTAAAGAGCAACGACTCGAAGGGTGTTGGTGTAAACTTTAACAAAAGACTGTTATGTGACAAAGAGTAAGAACATTATTTTTATGAGATTGTTCATCATGTCTTTAATTTAATATTTCCAGTTTTCCTTCCTGTCTCATGAAGCTGTGACATTTATTCTTTTTCTTTTAGGATCAATAAGAGGCCAGAATCTCCTGGACCTGAACCCAGCTGTGTTTCCTTAAAGAGCAACGACTCGAAGGATTTTGGTATAAACTTTAAAGGCTGTTCTTCTGCTGCTGAGAGGTAATCTGTGTCTAGATGTTGTTCCTGACTCTGTATTTTTGAATAAATCCTCATGTTTAATATCAGCTCAGCTCTTTTTCACACATTTCTATGTTGGTATGTGAAGCGGTGTGTGTTGGAGTGTTTCCACAAACACAGCAGTCAGAGTGGAAAGAGCGGATGTTGTAGGAGGTGTTTGTGTAGTGAAGAGGCTGAGTGTCTGTAGGACTCCAGCTGCTCCAGCAGGTGTCTCCTTTGTGCTTTGCTTCAAACACAGTGTAGGGAGGAGCTTCCACTCAGGTGTTTCAGGTGTTGCTGGATGGAGGAGGACAAATAGTTTTTCCCTTCAGTGACACTTCAGCAGCTCAATGTTCTGGGAGATGTTTGTCTTTATGAAGGTTTATGGATTCTTGTTCTTACTTTGGTTAAACTGAGCAATACATTTTCCATCTAACATTTAAAGTAAATTTCCAGGTGAATAAAAGATCTGCAGCTGCAGCCTCTGTGATGTTTCACAGTCTGAAAGTAACAAATTCAACCAGAGTTCAAACAAAGGCTTAATATACGTGTGTGTTTGATATAATGCCAACAAGTACAAACAGGTATTCTTACAGGTCTTAATCACAGAGGTCTGATAAGTCTGGTGACTTTCACACTCAGCAGTTTTGCTGCCTTTTATTTTATATTGGCCTTTTTAAAGCCCTTCAAAGTCTCCCACATTCATACAGAGCTTTTAACACCAAACTCCTTTACAGTCCTTCTCCTCTCACACACGATCACACGACTGATTTGTCTGCAGCAGCTGTGTTACTGCTAGTATTTTATTATGTGTGTAATCTCCTCATATTGTTCCTGTGGTTTAGTTTGACTTCCTTCTGCAAACTCAGCTGCTCTGTTGCTGATACACGTCTCCATGAATATGATTGATCAGATGCTGCCATGTTTCATGTGAGCGCTCAGCTGAAACCCTGGGTTGACTTATCGAGTTAATAACAAGCTTCACGTGACTGTGAATGCTAAAGTGAATCCAGATAAAGGAAAGAGACCCTGCTAATGTTGGACTCACTTCTTAGTGTAGATCCCAGGAGGAAGTTCAACATAGCCATTCTTTGTGCTAGCTCGACCAAACCTGAGACCACAGTGCAGGATAATGATCATCATCTGTCTCTGTCAAGGACATTTAAAATCCACAAATAACAAACATAATTATATTTGATCATTAAAAATGATGATTAAACAAAGTGTCAAACATACTTAAGTAGAAGGACTGATGTTTGTGTTAAAATACCCTCTTAAAGCTGAAATACTGATTCAACTTCTTTACTCAAGTAAAGGTAAAAGAGTACAGGCTCTGAAATGTACTCACAGTATTAAAGTAAAAACTCCATCTTTGAAGGAAATTTCTGCCAGTTTTTGAGCAAAGTTCCCTGAATTTCTACCTCCAACATTAATATGAGAAAATTATCTGAACTTTTATTCTAATGAATTTAATCAGCTTGAACATTTTATAGCACAAAAGTAGAAAAAACCCAAAGGGAATAAAAAATAGCTCCGTTTGCTGTTGCCTGCATTGTAGATGGGCGGCTTTGCCTCAACACCTAAACAGGAAAATGAGTTTAGTCAAGTATTAAAGTGGGATTGAAGAGGTGAGGAAACCAGAGATCAGGTGTTGTGGTGCAGCATGGTCACAAGAATCATTTAGAAATGGGTCAAAATATTTTCTCTTCTAGATTTTTTGCACAGTCTGATGTGCTGCTGCTCTGAGGTTTACTGCTCTCTGTGCACTTAGAAAACTGTGAGGTACAAGTAGATTTGACACAAGTTATAATGGCTGATTTCCATATAACGGTGGAATACAGGGACTTAATCGTTAAGTTAGAAGAAAGTTTGAAGCCTAATCTTGAAAGTAGAGATAGTGTCTGTCTCCTGAATCCAAACTGGAAGCTGGTTCCACAGAAGAGGGGCCTGAAAACTGAAGGCTCTGCCTCCCATTCTACTTTTAAATACTCTAGGAACAACAAGTAGGCCTGCAGAGCGAGAGCGAAGTGCTCTAATAGGGTGATATGGTACTACAAGGTCATTAAGATAAGATGGGGCCTGATTATTTAAGACCTTGTATGTGAGGAGCAGGATTTTGAATTCTGGATTTAACAGGAAGCCAATGAAGGGAAGCCAAAACAGGAGAAATCTGCTCTCTCTTTCTAGTCCCTGTCAGGACTCTTGCTGCAGCATTTTGGATCAGCTGAAGGCTTTTCAGTGAGTTTTTTGGACATCCTGATAATAATGAATTACAGTCGTCCAGCCTGGAAGTAATAAATGCATGAACTAGTTTTTCAGCGTCACTCTGAGACAGGATATTTCTAATTTTAGAGATGTTGCACAAATGGAAGAAAGCAGTCTTACATATTTGTTTAATATGTGCATTGAAGGACATGTCCTGGTCAAAAATGACTCCAAGGTTCCTCACAGTGTTACTGGAGGCCAAGGTAATGCCATCCAGAGTAAGAATCTGCTTAGAGACCATATTTCTAAGATTTTCAGGGCCGAGTATAATAACCTCCGTTTGATCTGAATGAAGAAGCAGAAAGTTAGCGGCCATCCAGGTCTTTATGTCTTTAAGACATTCCTGCAGTTTAACTCATTGGTGTGTGTTATCTGGCTTCATGGACAGATAGAGCTGGGTGTGCTATGTCTTCTGATGAGGCTGCCTTGGTGATTTCAACATCCATGTCTGCTGTGACTTTAAACTTCTGGTCAAGGACTTTTTAAATATTATTGACTCTTTTAACTTGACCCAGTGGGTTACTGGTCCCACACATGAAAAAGGTCACACACTAGACTTGGAGCTTTCCCACGGGCGGGATGTGTGCGTCACTGAAATATCTGAGTTGGGCTTCTCTGATCATTTTCCTGTGTTGTTCACTCTGACACTGCGCTGCTCAGTAGATAAGCCGTACGGCTGGGTCTAGGGATGCTTTTTAAGTAAAGGTTTAACTACAGCCAGCTAGGGATGGGTACCGTTTACATTTGAAAACCTGCTAAATCAGAATCAGTTGCTGATGATGGCTTTTTTCTTTGACATCAATCACGTATAATCTTAACTCAAAGTGAACATAGACTTGATTGAAGTAACTCAGATCAGCCAATTCAAAATGCTAATTCAATCAACTCTGAGTTTATGGCTAGACTCAGTTTGTTGGCCCTGCACCTTAAAACTATTCCCTCTTTGTCCCTCATGTTTTTTGGATATTGTTTTCACATCTTATGTCACGGCTAGCGGGACGAGCCATGTTGAATTTAATAAAGGACCCAAGATGCCGACACTGCTGTGAAGTGAGTGAGCTTTATTGAAACGGTGAAGTGCAGTGGAGATGGCCTGTGCAGAAGCTAAGATAACCTCTACTGAAAAAAACAAAAAACTAACCTGAAACCTTAAACGGAGACACGGGGAGACAACACAGACGAACCAGCAACAAGCAGGAGAAAACAAAGAGCTCATATACACAAAAGAGCCATCAGGGAATGAGAAAAGGGAGACACAGCAGGATTCATTGGACATAACCAGACAAGGGGAAGCAAAAGTAGACACACTGGCTGTGTCCCAATTCAGGGTCTGCACGCTTGAAGTATGCGCACTACGCGTACTACGTACAGTGCGTACTATAAGTACGAGAAGTGCGGAAGTGAGAGGCTTGTGAAATGGGACGGTCTAGCCTTCGCCGTGCTGCTCAGGTTGCCTAGCAACCATGATACTAACCGCGAGAAACGTTACATACAGCATTGTTTGACAGAAATGAAGGAGAAAAAATGTTTTGTTGGTCATTCATTTTTGTCATGACATCACTTTATTAGTTGAGTATCTGAGCCTGAGACCACGGGACTGTAAAACATGATTGTTGGGCTTCATTTCTGTGCTGAACAGTCATTTCAAGATTAGTTAGTAAATAACAATTAGCTAATGTTGTTCATGAGACTAAAATCATCTCACTGTGGTAATGTAAGCATAATATGCTATATATATATATATATATATCGTGATATTTTGTTTGCTAATAATGTATCAATACAGGGACAGCAGAAATCGATATTTTGTTACAAAAACGGTTTTTGTGCTCAGAGCATGTTGATCCTTTTTCTGAGCAAGAATCCTGACATTCCTACACTGTCCAAATGTGTTTAACTTTTTTTTGGCAGCAATAAACATGACAGTTTACTTATTTTAATTTAAGACATTTTTTATTTTAATTAAGTTTAAAACTTTTTTTATTTAATGTAAATATATATTTTGTTTTAATTTACTTTAAAATTCTTCAGTTTCTGAATGGGCTGCATAGTTTTCATAAATTGCTTAGTTCAGAATAGCTATAATTGTACCAGATGGTTGCATTCAGTTAAGTTGGACTAGACTGTAATACAAACCGTTCAGTTTGTCAACAATAAAACTGACTGAAATGAGAGAAAGACTGAGTGCAAGACTTTGATATTAGATAAAATGAATATTGATAAAGTTTAACTTTATGTACAGAATCTGAATATTGCAAAATATTTTTTTAAAAAATCTCAATAATATCGTATCGTGCATTAAGTATTGTGATAATATCGTATCGTGGGATGTATGGTGATTCCCCCCTCTAATATATATATATATATATATATATATATATATATATATATCAATAAGTAGAGGCTTTAAAACTAAGTTAACGCTGAAAGTACAAACATCACTAATGTCACACAACTTTGCCGACATGTGGCCAACAGTGATGTTTTAATGTTCTTCGTTATTAAACATTCGCACATAAATAAGTGACGTCATATTCAGTACTTACTTTTGACAGTTCACTCTTGGCCGCTCCCTTCTGCCGTATTTTGCGGCAAAATTATCCACACCCACCGCTGCGCTATGAATTGTGGGATATATGGGACCACGAAGCGTGCACCGGACCACGCTTGATATTTGGGAAAATCAATGGCGCATTTGGAGTATGAATTTGAAGTACACTTCGAATTGGGACAGCCGTTGTCATGTGGCAGTGACGTAATTGCACTTAAAATGCGTACTTCAAGCATGCAGACCCTGAATTGGGACACAGCCACTAACATAGGACATGGCACTGTCAAAATAAAACAGGAAGTGAACACAGAGACACAATACTAACACAGTACAGAGGGAACACAGAAACCAAAACCTCAGAACTAGAAAATCTTAATCAGAATGAAATTGTAACAAAAGACAATAACAATCAAAACAAAACCACTGAGTCCACAGACTCGGGACATACATCGGCTCAAACTGTGGTCATAAATATTTTGTACTTGTAAATCTGACTGTGTAGTTTTGAACTGAGTTTTGTAACATTGTGAAACAAAATATCTGGAAAGTTCATGTTTTTGCGTTCATTGATTTGTGTGTGTAATAAATGTAAGAAACATTAGAACTACTTTTGCTGACACAAAGGTTGGCGAGCACTGCAAGTTGTCCCTTTAAACCAGTCACTGATATAAAGAGAGCACCTTGTTCCAGGGCATCTGAGCATGGAGGGAAAGCTTTATGCAGGAGATGGTAAGAGCTGTTGGGACTAAAGAAACTGAGCAGAAAACTACAGACATCTGGAAACTGAGTTGTTAATTCTCAGTGGGATCAGCAGGACTAGCAAAGCTTCACCATGACAGTCATCTGATTGACTGAACCCATCCAAACATCACTTCATGGACCTTTAGCTTGTGTCTGTGTGTGGACAGACATAACATGAGCTAATTATACATTACTTCTCCACAGAGTGGACCAGCAGAGAGCAGAGGTTTCCACTGGTCAGTCTGCACAGCAACATCAAACACACCTGGACTCTGTGGTTATGGTTTGTAGTACTACGTCTACATTTGTTCTTTTCAGTCACCTCTATGCTGCACTTTGTGGACCAGAGGATTGTCAGTGTGTCCAACATAAGTCAGAGTTTGGGCTCCATGATTTCAGTCAGATTGGGGTGACTGTAGCTCAGGAGGTGAGCAGGTCAGCTACTAGTCAGAAGGTTTGTGAATCAAACCCTGGCTGGCAAATGTACTGGGTAACGTACTAAACCCAAGCTGCCCTCTGATGCATCCATCAGAGTGTGAAAGAAAGTATTTAAGCATAGAACAATGTGCTTGGTTGAATGAGGCATGTTGTATAAAATGCTTTGTGTGCACATGTAGCAGATGTGAAATGGTCGACTGCGTTGTGACAACAGACACGGACTGGCTGGAAACAGGGTTTATTCCTATAAAACAGAGTGCAGCAGCAAAATCAGCGTCACACAGCGGCAGCAGGCTTCTCCTCACCCAGTGTGGAGTCCGTACAGCTCTGCTTGCATCATATAAAAGAAAATACAACTTATCAAAATAATAATTTTCACAACCGCCACTTCAAAATCAAATATTACAGTGGGGTAAAACAGAGACAATTATGGAATCACTAACAATAACGTATAACATTCAAATTCCCATTAAAATAGGTCAATTGCATAATACATATTCAAACAACTTTTTAACTCTTCCCAACATGGCTGAAGATACTGCTCAGAGCACAGCCTCGGGACATGAGCTCATTATACACATAAAACAAAAACTACACATTTACACATACCTATAAAACAGAGTGCAGCAGCAAAATCAGCGTCACACAGCGGCAGCAGGCTTCTCCTCACCCTGTTTAACACAAGTCAGTTCCACACAAACGGATGATACAACAGATAAAGCGCAGTTCCAAATATCATTTTTCTCACTCAAAGCGATTGAAAACACTTTGAGAGCTTTTAACCCTAGGAGCCAATACTTAACAAAGACAAATACACCGAATTTATATGGATAATTTAGTACAGGGAGAAGAGCTACAGAAAGCGTGCCTCACCAGTGTGGAGTCCGTACAGCTCTGGCTAGGAAACCCCACACCCGCAATGTGGCCGCAGGTGGCGTTACACTGATTAATGTCCCACTTCAACAATAACACACGGAACCTTAGTTCCACAAAAATAAAGTTCACACAATAAAAAAGTATAACCTATGTACAATACAGTTTTGAGAATGTTCACAATTCGTACATTATATCTCAGCTACACACAGAGTATCAAAGAGAGCTATATAAGAACCAGTCCATTTACCACTGGGTAATTCATATAGTCTTCTTTTCCAGCGGCTGGAGAAACACATCACAACATTTGTGAAGAATGAGCTGGAGAAAATCAAGAAGGTTCTGTGTCCAGATCACCCAGAAACCATAAAAAGCCAGAAGGAGGATGAGGAGATATTTGAAGGTGAGGATGAAGATGAAAGAAAGAGCTGCAGAGAAGCATTTCTGAAGATCACACTCCACTTCTTGAGGAGACTTAAGCAGCATGAGATGGCTGACCATCTGCAGAGCAGTAAGAGAATTTCTCTAAAGACTGAATATTGATCTTTCCTAATAGCTCAAGAAATGGACCAATTGACATTCATCCTTTCAGGGTACTGAAAGGCTATGATATTTATTATATAGTCAAAGGAGCTTGCAAAGAAAAGCGTCTGGACTTCTTTAGAGGTCTACTTGAAGACGTTTCACCTCTCATCCGAGAAGCTTCTTCAGTTCTAAGGTCAAATGGTGGAGAGTCCCAGATATAAACCTAGTGGGAGTATCCCCCCACAGAGGGATAAAAGGACCCCCTGATGATCCTCTAATCGCCTGAGCCAAGGTGTGAAACTGGGTGTGGGTCCCAATCAGCCAGAGTTTCGGGTGAGTTCATTGTGAAACCTGGCCCCACCTTATCATGTCCAAAATATTTGGGACAGAGAGGACAGATGGTTTGAAAGAGGAGTGAAAGAAGCCATCTATGTCCACTGTGAGCGACCATCTTTGAACAGAGGCGGTGGTTTACAACACCAACTCTCTGCCATCTATAATCCAGTTTTGAGATCCCTTCCCAGACGCCTTAACGCCCACTCACATCCTGGGCCATCTGACCTCAGGAATTCGCATGATAAGGTGGGGCCAGGTTTCATAATGAACTCACCCGAAACTCTGGCTGATTGGGACCCACACCCAGTTTCACACCTTGGCTCAGGCGATTAGAGGATCATCAGGGGGTCCTTTTGTCCCTCTGTGGGGGGTTACTCCCACTAGGTTTATATCTGGGACTCTCCACCATTTGACCTTAGAACTGAAGAAGCTTCTCGGATGAGAGGTGAAACGTCTTCAAGCAACTTAAAGAAGTCCAGACGCTTTTCTTTGCAAGCTCCTTTGACTACGATGACCTGGATAACTGAGAACCTTCACAGACATATTTATTACATAATATTATTTTCTGAATTTCTTACTTTCAGAATTTGCTCCACTCTGTAAACGTGAACTTAAAGCCCAACTGAAGAAGAAGTTCCAGTGTGTGTTTGAGGGCATCGCTAAAGCAGGAAGCCCAACCCTCCTGAATCAGATCTACACAGAGCTCTACATCACAGAGGGAGGGACTGCAGAGGTCAATGATGAACATGAGGTCAGACAGATCGAAACAACATCCAGGAAACCAGACAGACCAGAAACAACAATCAGACAAGAAGACATCTTTAAAGCCTCACCTGGAAGAGACGAACCAATCAGAACAGTGCTGACAAAGGGAGTGGCTGGCATTGGGAAAACAGTCTTAACACAGAAATACAGCCTGGACTGGGCTGAAGACAAAGCCAACCAGGACATCCAGTTCATATTTCCATTCACTTTCAGAGAGCTGAATGTGCTGAAAGAGGAAAAGTTCAGCTTGGTGGAACTTGTTCATCACTTCTTTAATCAAACTAACGAATCAGGAATCTGCAGGCTTGAAGACTTCCAGGTTGTGTTCATACTTGATGGTCTGGATGAGTGTCGACTTAATTTGGACTTCAACAAAACTAAAATCCTGACTGAAACCAGAAAGTCCACCTCATTGGATGAGCTGCTGACAAACCTCATCAGAGGGAACCTGCTCCCTTCTGCTCGCCTTTGGATAACAACACGACCTGCAGCAGCCAATCAGATCCCTCCTCAGTGTGTCGACATGGTGACAGAGGTCAGAGGGTTCACTGACCCACAGAAGGAGGAGTACTTCAGGAAGAGATTCAGAGATGAGGAGCAGGCCAGCAGGATCATCTCCCACAACAAGAAAGCTCGAAGCCTCCACATCATGTGTCACATCCCAGTCTTCTGCTGGATCACTGCTACAGTTCTGGAGGATGTGCTGGAAACCAGAGAGGGAGGAGAGCTGCCCAAGACCCTGACTGAGATGTACATCCACTTCCTGGTGGTTCAGGCCAAAGTCAAGAGGATCAAATATGATGGAGGATCTGAGACAGATCCACACTGGAGTCCAGAGAGCAGGAAGATGATTGAGTCACTGGGAAAACTGGCTTTTGATCAGCTGCAGAAAGGAAACCTGATCTTCTATGAACCAGACCTGACAGAGTGTGGCATCGATATCAGAGCAGCCTCAGTGTACTCAGGAGTGTTCACACAGATCTTTAAAGAGGAGAAACAACTGTACCAGAACAAGGTGTTCTGCTTTGTTCATCTCAGTGTTCAGGAGTTTCTGGCTGCTCTTCATGTCCACCTGACCTTCATCAACTCTGGACTCAATCTGCTGGAAGAGCAACAAACAAGCTCTCAGACAGAGAAATACTTCTACCAGTGTGCTGTGGACAAGGCCTTACAGAGCCCCAATGGACACCTGGACTTGTTCCTTCGTTTTCTCTTGGGTCTGAAGACTAATCAAACTCGTTTGCAAGGCCTGATGACACAGACAGGAAGTAGCTCACAGACCAATCAAGAAGCAGTTCAGTACATCAAGGAGAAGCTCAGTGAGAATCTGTCTGCAGAGAAAAGCATCAATCTGTTTCACTGTCTGAATGAACTGAATGATCGTTCTCTACTGGAGGAGATCCAACAGTCCCTGAGATCAGGACGTCTCTCCACAGATAAACTGTCTCCTGCTCAGTGGTCAGCTCTGGTCTTCATCTTACTGTCATCAGAAAAAGATCTGGATGTGTTTGACCTGAATAAATACTTTGCTTCAGAGGAGGCTCTTCTGAGGCTGCTGCCAGTGGTCAAAGCCTCTAAAAAAGCTCTGTAAGTTATAAAGTTTTTATTATTTAATTTGGTTGGTATGTTATGAAAAACACACTGCCATCAACTTCTGTTTTGTTTTTGTCAAAATCACTGTAATATAATCACTGTACCTTTATATACACGTGACTTGTATTAATGCTGCTGCCCTCTTGTGGCTAAAGTGTAATTATGTTCTTGTTATTAGAGAGGATTTGAGAGTAACATGCCAAGTGAGTCAGCACCTTCGCTTTAGCTTAAAATATCCAAATTCTTATGTCATCAGTTATAGTTGCATGTATTCATTATCATAATTTAACCTTTAATATTGATGTCTTAAAATTATTTTGAGTAAACTAATGTTAAGGTTCAAATATTGGGGAAGGAGAGTACAAACAACCATGGTCCAGAACTTGGTCAAACGATTTTAATGAAATACACATGTGGGAAGACCAGCTCCGTTCGCAGACCGGGCTGATCTCCGACTTAATCAAAGCATAAACAGATATTTTATACCATCAGGGCTTGAATTTAATGATGCCCTCTCATACGTCACAAACAGAATATATGCATACGTCAAATCAAAACCACAATGACTTTTAACACAGTTTAAAAGAACATTATCTCCTATCTTCATGGCAGGTACTTCCTGTCACTGCCGGATGCTCGCTTATCATCTTGACACATCAGCAGCAGTTCTGCGACAAACTGCTCTTTTGCAACCCCGAGCAAAACATGATTAAACTTCCACCTATAAATGATTCTCTTTAACTAAGTGTGTGTCTCGTCCTTAAAGGCTCCTCAAAATAACCTGCACTTAGACTCTGCTTTCGGTTTCAGTTCTGCAAAAGACACACTCTTCAAACCTGCAACTTCCTGTCAGCCTGCAACTTAGTCTTTCTGAAAGACACACACTGTTTAAACATCTGCTGAATGCAATATCAATTCTGTAGATTATATTATTAATGCAATGGTAATGATGATGATTATTAACAATAGCAGCAAAATATCTCTCCAATCTCAATACTCCCTCTCTCGACCTCTGGAACACCAGAGGTCACAATACATTGTGTTGGGTCACTCCTCGGCCCACTCAGCTGCTTCCATGTCCATCCATGGCATCATGGACATCGGGGTCACCACTCCCGCTCTGACCCTCTCTAGCCGTCCTCTGGCTCAGCAAATCAGACAACCTCATGTCATCTAAGTGGTCCAGTAATAAACACCAGCTCCCCCTCGAGAACACTCCATGCGTAAGATTAGGTTTTTTCTGCGTCCCTCTCTTGTGGTCCATCATGCCTCGGGCCTCCAGGATCCTCACCCCCCTGTGGTCGCCGAGATCTTGTGTAAAGCAAACCAAACACCTTTTCCTGCACCTCCCTAACTTATCATCTTTGGGACTCTTTAATCAAAAGCCTGATCCTAATTATCTTCTTGACTTATTGACTTGTATTTATATATATTCTTCAACGTTACTCATCATTTTAAAACTCTTAAAACGCTGCTTTCACGTCCCTGCATGCGTTTCCTGTCGCTTGCGTTATCTAATCATCAACATCCTGTACACAGAACTCTCGCTGCTGCAAGGCCTCCACTCTGACCTAGAATCTCCTTTCACAAGAAAATCATTATAAGCGCCTATTCTACTAAAAGATCCAAAAAAAACAACCACTTTAATCAATTAAGTTTAAACATATAAGCAATTACTCCTGCATACATTTTATCATAGCTAAACGCTGCCTTGAAACAACTCCTGTGTGTTAACACCAGTGTTGGTCAAGTTACTTGAAAAAAGTAATCAGTAACTAATTACTGATTACTTCCCCAAAAAGTAATCCCGTTACTTTACTGATTACTTATTTTCAAAAGTAATTAATTACTTAGTTACTTAGTTACTTTTTAAAAACACGATTTACAACCTGAAGAGGTGATAAAGCGATAGATCTTTCAGCCCAATTCTACTTTTTCTGCATAATCCATCATACAAAATGTAATCAAATGGAAAAGTCTCTTTTTTTAAACTTGTTTTATCAGTTTTAATCTTTTAATTTTATGCATCAAGCAAAAATTTAATTATATGCAACATTCTCTGACTTGAATAAATTAGTTTAACATTGAAACCTATTTTCTGCACATTCCAGCACATAAAATGAAATATTTTTTGTGTTTACACTCAGTCTTTCAAATAGATGCAAGTAAAACACAGCAGAAAATAAATAAACTCAAAGACTCAGCGGTCCTGTTGCTCTATTTTGACCTGTAAAGCAGGACTGGGGGTAGGCGGAGGTTTACCCTGGTGCAGGTGTGCCGCGGTCAGTTGAAGAATCCGCGAGTTTCTCTGTGAATTTCCCATTACGTCGTTGCGCACTCGGTGCTTGCTTGGAAGTTTAGGGGTTTTTTTTCGCTGTAAAAGGTTTTCTTCCCACGCACAACGGACACTAATGTTTCTGTCACTTTTTAATGAATCAAACTCAAAATAAGGTCAGTACTTCCACGCTTTAAACGCTGCACGCTCATGCTCTCTCCCACAATCGATTTATGATCCATTGTTGATCTGCACACAGCTGTTGTCACTAACGGCGCACTCGCTTAGGTCACTGTCGTGAGACATTCTCGCAAAAAAATCTCGGTTTTAGTAACGCAGTAACGCAGCGTTCCTACGGGAAAGTAACGGTAATCTAATTACCAATTTTGCAATAGTAATCCCTTACTTTACTTGTTACTTGAAAAAAGTAATCAGATTACAGTAACGCGTTACAAGTGACGCGTTACTGCCCATCTCTGGTTAACACTAACTTCATTTTAAAACTCACATTTCCTATGTTATAACCTGTTTTTGGTATAGCCTTTTTATTTCATCTTGCTCCTTTGATGTAACAATACCTTCTCATTCTAGTTTATCAGACTTAACCAAAATATATGCTTTCCTTCCTTTGGTCCTTCTCTAAAGCAAGAAACTCCTATTCAGTTCCTCTTTTCTGTCACTTGTTACAGGGCCAGCTCAAGTTCAGTTAAACGCTAAATTAATTTGAGGCCTTTTGCCTGGAATCAATACTGTCATGTGTGTTTATGGACTCTATATGTCTGTAAGCGTGTGCAATCCTTCAATAACTCATATCATCCTCACAGTAGATTGGCTAATCATAGCGCTAGCCAAAGGCTCGTGACCCACAAGAGACGAATTGAGCCACAACTCCCTTAAAGGCACAAAATGCAATATGTATAAAAAGTCATTTCTACGTATAAGCTCTCCCCTTTATCCTAAAAATAAATCTATGTAATATCTGTATGTGTGTCTTCTATTCATTAATGTAATTGTCAGTTATTTTCTCTCTTTATTTTACCTTCTTTTTGTTTACCTCTTTGTTTGTGACGTGGACATCCCTAAACCATCCTGAGTTCCGGCTTCAATTTCAACCCAATTGTACCCTCTATTCTCGCAGTCGAACTCGTCTGGGCTTCACCTTCCCACTGGCCCCTGTGCCCTTCTCTTAGTGTCCTTTGTTGTCTTGTGATCCCCAGCAAACACAGTCTGTTTCTTCTCTGTTTCTTCTCCGTTGCTCTTTTCAGTATTTTCCTTTTAGATTAAATCCCAGCCTGGCAAAATATCCCATTCAGTGTCTTTAAACAGTTATGTCACACTGTTCTTACCAGCCTGCAGTTCACCGTGCATTTTCCATCACGTGCTTTTCTTCCATGCTGCTGCTGGTATCGTCAGTGTAGTTTCAGTTGCACTGTCTTTTGCCTGCTGTTAATTCTTGAAGTCCACGATGTTCTGTCGGTCTTCATCAGGAGATTAACTGTCCTATGAGCTTCTTCTCAGGATCGGGACAAGTGGGAGGTCAAGCTGTAAAATTTTAAGCCAAAATCTGGCCTGTTTTCCTCCCAATTCTGTTAATCAATGGTTTTGTACTCAAGATTCTAGGTTGAAAGAAGTCCACCTGTATTGACACACTAAAGCATACAATTAATATCCTTTTCATTTCTTTTCTTAAAACCTCCATTTGCTTCATCTGCCTGGAGTTTAACTCGTATGTTTCTCTCTCTGTGTGCTCACTTGTCACAGTCAGTTCCTTTTATGGGCATGCAAAGTTCCTGTCACACACACCATTTCCTGTCAACCTTGCAGCTGCTCAGAACCATATTTTCTGTTTCTATCTCTCCTGTTTTGTTTTTTTTACAGGCTAATAAAACTCTTGTTTTACTAAGTCTTGATCTAAAACAATTCACCCTTATTTCACGCACACACTTCTAAATATACTAAATTCTTTGCGTTTGTCAGATCGTCTCACACACACACCGCCTTTTCTCTCACACTTCCACTTCTGCACTCACTCTACTATCAACTTTCATAGTGTTATTATTATTTATTATTTTGTACAAATCACACCCAATCACTCAAAGCCTGCTACTCACAGCATTCACACACTTAAACTGTGACAAGAGTTGAGGAATATACTCACAACACGCTTTCCTAAGAGTATTTCAGACATGCCTTTCATAATCAGAAAGAGCAAGTCAAAGAAAACAATTGAAACCTCTATTAATTCTCACAGCACACACATAGAATAGAAAAAATAAAACACACCAGCATTTATTGCTGATGAGAGGTTACTCCTAAAAGTAATATGTTAGTCTTAAATATATACAGTGCACTCACTATATTTATATATCAAAACTCAGTCAATTACTATACATCCACTACGGCAACTCAAAACTTTATTTATAGCCCTCTAATGAACATAAATGGCGTCTTAAACACACACTCAACAATGTTTGCAGCAGTATTTGTAAAACCAACTGTGGTTTAAACAGTTCACTGCTGACTAATTTGCATTTTCACACTCACACACACACACAGTCTAAAAATAGCTCCAGCACTGCCTCAGACTCCTTTCACACAGAGATCTCTTATTTTATATTACAAAGACGTCTTATATTTACAACCACTGTCACATCTGTCAGCTTTAGCGCCTAAACAATTTCGACAAATTTAAGTTAACGGTCCAACCGATAAAGTCCAACTTTTTTGTGATCAATTAACCAGTATCTGTCCAACAGTTTCTGGCCTCATCTCTAAAATCCCTAACTCAATTTAAAAGCGTCAACCAACCCAAACTGTCACGGCAAGTGAGATGAGCCGTGTGGAAAATAAAGGAGGATCCAAATGCAGGCAGTCGTGAAGGTGTAAAGGTGGTTTATTAAACACAAAAAGGAAAAGGACAAACGGCGAACGGAGCAATGACTAACTAGACTGGGAACAAACTAACTACAGAACACGAACCTGAACATGAGCAGAAACACTTGGCGGTTGACAGCAGGGAAACACACAGATGACGCAGGGTGGAATACACAGACGGACCAGCAACAACAATGACGGAAGACATGACTTAAATACACAGAGAACCACAGGGGAATTACACACAGGTGGTGGACACAGCTGGGAATAATCAACAAGACGAGACAAAGGTAAAACCGAACACACTCACATGAGACCCAGACCTTCACAATAAAACAGGAAATGAGAACACCACACCAAGACGCAGACCTGACACTGAGAGACAGACAGGAAACGACATATGAAACTAAACCCACATCGTAAACCCAGATAAACAGAAACATGGAACTCTAATAATAGAAATCATAATCATCACCATAACACAACAAGAGAACAAGAACATAATCCCTGATGCAAACTTCAATCAAAACACAATAAACTCAAAATACTGGGTCCAACGGACCCAGAACCGTGACAGTACCCCCCCTCAAAGGGCTGGCTCCCGACAGCCCCAAACAAAAAGCACAAGCACCAAGCCAGGGCGGGCGGAGGGGGCCCAGGAAGGAGGGCCCGAAACACAAAAAACCAGGAGCACGAGAAACCAGAACCAAAACACGACTGTTCACTAGTCCACAACACAGTCAGGTGGCCGACCATGCACACAGCAACGGCGGCGACGGGCAAACAGTTCTGGGGACCAACCGTGCACACGGCAACGGCGGCGATGGGCAAACAGTTCTGGGGACCGACCGTGCACACGGCAACGGCGGCGACGGGCAAACAGTTCTGGAGGCCGACCACTTGGAAGGTAGTGGCGGCCACCGAGCAGGTCCGGAGGACGGCCGCGATGCCAGCGGCGGCGACGAACTCTTTCCGGAGGCCGTCCCCGAAGGCCATGATGCCATCTTAGAGGCCCGGAAAACGGCCGGCAGAGGCGAGGCAGAATGGGTTGAGCTGGCTCCGACGGCGGTGTGGCAACCGCAGGATCAGATGAGGCCGGACCAGGCGAGACTGAGGATGAAGACACGGAGGCCGGACCAGGCGTGGATGAAGACACGGAGGCCGGACCAGGCGTGGATGAAGACACGGAGGCCGGACCAGGCGTGGATGAAGACACGGAGGCCGGACCAGGCGTGGATGATGACGGCAGCGGGACGGCTGCGAAACCTGACGGCAGCGGGACGGCTGCGAAACCTGACGGCAGTGATGCTGCAGGAGGTGATGTGGAGATGTGCTGGCTGGGTCCTCCAGGACCGTCAGCAGGTGTGAGGATGTGCTGGCTGGGTCCTCCAGGACCCTCAGCTAACGAGGCGTGGTGCTGGGTGGGCTCCTCGGGCCCCCCAGCAGACGACACTTGAGGCTGGCTGGGTTCTCCTAAACCCCCAGCAGACGACACTTGAGGCTGGCTGGGCTCCTCAGGTCCTCCAGCCGACGAGGCAGGACGCTGGCTGGGTTCACCTGAACCCCCAGCTAACATGACTTGAGACTGGACGGGCTCCTCAGGCCCTCCAGTGAAAGCAGTCTCTGAAGCAGCAGGTACGGAGACCTCTGCCAGGGTGGACACTGGCTGGGACTGAGCAGCACCGTGGCTAGACTCAGGCAGCAACAGTGGGATACAGTCCTCAGAGGGCTGGAAGTGTTCCCCAATACACTCAGCAGAGGACTGAGGCGGACGGGTGAACTCACTTGAGCTCTCAGGGGGTGCTGAGAGCCGAGACTGTTCAGGTGAGTTCTCCGGTGAGGCTGCTGGTGCTGGTGTCTTGACCTCTAGGGGTCCAGAGTTGGCTGGTGACTGACACCCAGCCTCTGGGGAGGCCCTAGAGGGAGCAACTGTCTCTGAGATGGCCAGCTTAAATGAACCAGCAAAAGTTTGTGTGGAGTGTGTTCCCTGCTTGTAATGAGGCTGTGAGGATAAAGGCTGGGTAAATGAGTGGGCAGGCTGCTGAACTGGTGGTAACTGAGCTACAGGTAGCGAAGTAGTAACAGGTGGAGTGGCTGGCTGAACTGATAAGGCTGATGAATCTCTTGCCAACTGGGCTATTGACTGGGCTATGGACTGTAACATGGCGTCTACTGGGTCTGACTGTTACTGTAATGGAGGTGATGATTGAGTGGCTGACTGGGTTAGCGACTGCTGGGCAGCTAACCGAGCTACCGGCTGAGCAGCTGACTCAACGAACACAGCCCCGGTATAAACAGTCATATAAACTGGTGAAACAGACAGAGCGTCTTTTCCACTCACCACAGCCGGCAGTTCTGAAGTCCTATTCTCCAGCTGTGGGGCGACACGCCGACGGCGCGATCGTCGCTTCCTCCCGGGCAAAACCTCCGGCGGGCCGGGCAAAACCTCCGGCGGGCCGGGCAAAACCTCCGGCGGGCCGGGCAAAACCTCCGGCGGGCCGGGCAAAACCTCCGGCGTCCGGCTGGGTTGGGAAGCGATAGCGGCTGGTAGGTGTAGGTGAAGTTCGTGGAGAATGAAGTTTTGTACCAGAGGGTGCAGTGAGTCCAATAGCCAGGGATAATCCGTGATAAGTTGTTGCAGCCTGACTTCCAGAACGTAGAGAAACGCTTCTCCCTCATGCTTGAGCCACAGGTTGATTAGTTTTGACACAGAGTCCGTTATGAGCTTTCGAAGCTCTGTGGGTGGGGTGAATGCCGCTGGATCCATATCTGGCTGGTCCGTACTGTCACGGCAAGTGAGATGAGCCGTGTGGAAAATAAAGGAGGATCCAAATGCAGGCAGTCGTGAAGGTGTAAAGGTGGTTTATTAAACACGAAAAGGACAAACTGCGAACGGAGCAATGACTAACTAGACTGGGAACAAACTAACTACAGAACACGAACCTGAACATGAGCAGAAACACTTGGCGGTTGACAGCAGGGAAACACACAGATGACGCAGGGTGGAACACACAGACGGACCAGCAACAACAATGACGGAAGACATGACTTAAATACACAGAGAACCACAGGGGAATTACACACAGGTGGTGGACACAGCTGGGAATAATCAACAAGACGAGACAAAGGTAAAACCGAACACACTCACATGAGACCCAGACCTTCACAATAAAACAGGAAATGAGAACACCACACCAAGACGCAGACCTGACACTGAGAGACAGACAGGAAACGACATATGAAACTAAACCCACATCGTAAACCCAGATAAACAGAAACATGGTCCAACTGCTTTCCACGGTCCAACCGCATTCAATCATTTTTAGCAGTCCAACTGCATTAAATCCTCAGTACTGTCATGAGATTCTCATCAAAATCAAAGCAGACATTCCCCAGTAATTTCAGTGAGTAGACTTTAATTTGTAATGTCCAATTTGGCACACTTTGGAAATAATTCAACAGGTAGTGCCTTACCTTTGGATAAGCGGCTTAGAACAACAATGAGAAAAAGAGAGCTGATTATTAGCTCATCAAAACACAAAACAAAATCACAATGAATTATCGGTTAATTTCATTTAAAATAATTCATTAAGTATTTATGTACAATTCAAATTAGTTAATTACATATTTTGTTGGTTTGTTTTCTATTTTAATTATTTTACTGACACATTTAATGAATTATTTAATGATGTATTTATTTAATTCACGTTGCTACTCCTGGCCCTGCATCGCTGTTCATAAATACATTTTATTTGTCAGCTTCACCCATCAAAGTCAGGGGGCGGGGTTAATGCTGATCAAGTCAACACCATTGCTTTGGTCTGGTGGGCGTTCTTTTAGTGGGCTTTTCTCAATACTAAGTAGGCCTACACACCAGGGTTTGGACATGTGTGGACCCAAACTATACTTTTACCCTTTTTTGTGTGTCACCAAATACACTTTAATATTTTCTAGACAAGAATGTAGTGGCGTAATCTTTAACCTCTTTTGGCTCCAAACAGAAGTGACAGACTTGAGCAGGGTTCATTTAAAGGCTGACAGAAGTGGAGTGGTGACGGGGAGATGTTTGACAGGACAGTGTTTCAGCCTCCACAGGTTCATGTTGTGCTCCATCAGTCAGTGAAGATGAAGTCAGTGCTGATGAGGCTGTAGAGTGTGTGAGGGATGTGAATGAGGATGATGAAGATCTGATGATAGCAGATAAAAACAGGCTGCAGAGACTTTGAGCCATACAGGGCACACAGTGTGTGTACAGAACAGCTGAAATCATTATGGAGGCCTCACTGGAATATGGAAGCATCACAGTACAGCTTCAGTGAAGCATTAAAGTCTCTGATATGAGATGAGAAATGAAGCAGCCAGAGCTTTTTCATGAGTGGAAACCCACTGTGACTGTGAGCTGCTGCTACAGCCTCCAGATTAGCCAGCAGCTCATCCTGCTCAACATGGACCTGTGGTCAGAGTGTGTGCTGGATAATCCGGCCCAGGATGAGGCCAAACTGACATGGGATGAAATGTCTGTCACATAATTGAGCTTAGTGTAGTTTCATTTCTGCACAATTTAAAAACAACCAAAACTTTGTTCTGTCTTTTCTATGTTATACTGTAGACTTTCTTTGATACTGTGTCCAAAAGGAGCAGCTTTTACTTTGAAGGGGAGGCGTCTCTGTTTCCTCTTCAGGTTGGATGATGGAAGCAAATTAGTAGCTGTGTCCCAAAACGTCGGCTGCATCCTCCAGAGGCTGCATTTGAAGGCCGATTACGTCACAGCCAGGCGATGAAGGCTGTCCGTATTTGTCGACTCCTTCAAATGTGCCCGACAAATGCGTCCTTCATTTCCCCGAATTTGAAGGATTCGTCGGGTGTGTCCTTCGTGGCCCACCATATCCCAGAATTCATAGCGCGGCCCAGCCAAATTTCAGCTGCCAACAATGGCGGCAGCTACTAAGTTTTCAAATTACTCTTATTAATCTTTCTGGGTCACAAAATAAACTTTTAACATATTTTCAGGCGAGAAAGTAGCTGTGTAAACTTCAAATATCTGCTTGGTTTATCAAGACATCGCATATTTGCAAAAGTGTGCCGACGTTTTCGGAGACGTCTGTTACCCACCTGCTCGCTAGCAAGCCGGGGGGTTCAATGGTCACTCCAGCCGGCGAGAGCAGCGGACGCCCGGCTTCATCGTTTACAGACCCCGCTCTTTCGCTACTCAGGTGAAACACGATATATAAGTCACTCGGATAACTTAAAAATGTAATTGTTTGCCTTTTTTCTGTGTTTTATTTGTTCCGGAGTAAATCGATTTGGCTGAGATCAAAGTTCCTCCGGGATTTTCACACAGCTGAATAAACGTTAAACAGGAAACTGATTAAACAGAAGTGTGAGACGGTCGAGAATTTACGCCAGTGTCCTGTTATATTTTAGATAGCAAGGAGCAGACGGCCGAGTTTATTAAACTCCACCGACACAGCGGTGACGCAAATCTGAAGGCTAGACCGTCCCATTTCACAGCCTCGCACTTCCAGCCTTTTCGGTCTTTGAAGGACCCGGCCCACGTAGACCGCGAATACCGGGTCCTCCGAAGGATGCAGCCGACGTTTTGGGACACAGCTAGTGTGTGATGTTCTTTCAGTGTTGCACTTTGTAGACGCTCCCTGAGCACTGGTCTCACAGCCAGCTGCACATAGAGACCAGTGTTGTTAGTCCAGGTCAGAAGATGACTTGTTGGAATGAAAATGAGCTTGTAGTTTGTCTGCTTTAATAATGTGACTGGAAAAAGGTGTTGGACTTCAAATATGTCCATTTCTTTCACACTTCACCTTTAAAAGTGAAGCCTTGTGGTTCCTGGAAGGAAAAACACGACTTTTTCAAGTCTTTGTCCTGTTTTTATGAGAAATGTACGACTTTAATGTGAAACATTCAGAGTTTTTTCTCTTGTTGTGTTTGTTTGAAGCTGCTTCCTGTTGGCTTCAGCTGTTTGGAGTTTCCATTTTCTAAACTTCTACATTCTGAACCTTCTTCAGCTCTGAACAGATGATGAAACACTGAATGATTTCAAGCTCACACTTTGTCTAATAAACTTACATCTTTCATTCTTTATACAGATTGTATCGCTGTGGTTTGTCAGAGATCAGCTGTGATTATCTGGCAGCAGCACTGAAGTCCAACCCCTCCCATCTGAGAGAGCTGCACCTGAGCTCCAACACCAAGCTGCAGGATTCAGGAGTGAAGCATCTGTGTGGTTTCCTGGAGAGTCCAGGATGTGGACTTGAAACTCTGGGGTCAGTCAGCATGTTTTAGTTGTGCTGAGATGAATATGATGTGAAAGTTGTGCTGACACTAAACTGCAGACATCAGGCTGATATTATACTGATCCACACTGAGGATCTTCATGGTAAAGTCTGTTTTCTTCTTCTCTGGTTTAGTCCATTGACTGCAGCAGAACAATGTTCACATTTCAAACAGTGAGACTCAACGTATGGCCCGCGGCCCACACGCGGCCTGCCCACCTTCCCTGATTCAGAGAGAGGGGACCCTGATTAACTGTGTAGTGTTCTTCCTCACAGTTCTAAGTATCAGACACAACAATGAATAATCCACAGCTGACTGTCTTTAGCAGGTCAAAGGTCACGGCACACAGCAGGCAGTGGGAAATATTATAACTCTGATCATTTATCAGCACATATCCATATGTATAAAAACAAAGCTGACACTGTGAGACTTGATCAGAGGTGTGATCATCACAGCAGAGGCCTTTGTGTCAAAGTCACTGAGGATCAAACAGAAACACATGAAGCAGATTTTCCTGTTCTGGCTTTTTATAGCAGATAACCTTCAAAATATTCTGCAGTCCATCAAAAACTGAAGCAAACCATGAATCAACATGTGAACATGAGCTGATGCTGCTGAAGTGAAGCAAAGTTACAGAGGTTTGATTACAGACACAGCTGAGAGTTTGTAATCTGTCATCATTTTAAAAGGTTTACATTTCTTCAGTATATCCACATTTGCAGCTGGTACCTCAACCTCCACTTGTCCAACACAACTGCTGTCCACTGCCTCCATGACATTGTGATTTTGCTGTTGGTCTTCTGTCAGATCTTCATCAATCACTTCTGCACGGGGCACACCTTCAGACTCTGCAGCTGCATAACGAAAGCCTGTAAGATAAAATTAGACATAAGGTAAATGTACACCAATATTCCAATAACAGGTGTGTGATTCATCTGGAAGTTATGTGCGGATTAGTGTACAGTGATAGCAATTTAGTATGTTTTTAGAGGGGGGGGGGTTGTTTACCTCCGATGGGTGCTCTTTTTCGCTTCCGTTGCGTACGCCTTGAGTGCCGGTCCGAGTCTGATACAGGTATGTCGTCATGCCCCATGTGCAGTGTTGGTGCCCAGTCTGGATTTGTTACATCCATTTCATATGCTGGTTTGCCTGCAATAATGCCAAATCATAAGCTACTCAGTCGACATGATGTGGTTCTGCAGCATCACACATTAGCATGTTTTATCTCATTATCTATGACCTCAGCACATTGAAAATAACACTAAAAGCCTTTCAAGAGTGATATGAATTAATTTAGAACTCACCGGAAAGAAAATGCCGTGAGCAAACCAACAAAAAGCTGGGGATTGCAGAGAACTCGATATCCGCTCGTCTCACCGTTGCAATCCAAGCCTGACGTCTTTGTTTAGTAATATCGGATACATGGGATCCCTCACGTTGCCTCCAGGATGGAAAACGATGAAAAGAGAGCCCGTTATCCAGCTTCTTGCCTTCACGATCGTGTGATCTAACGTTGCAACCGACAACACAACACGTACGATCCATAGCTGAAATGGTATCCTTTGGCTGGCCTACTGTCATGGCGGAAGGGGGCATGGCCCATCTCCCGTGACATCACGCTCCAAAGCCCTATAGGTGGGAAAATGTACCATGTCGACCAATCAAAAATGATATGGAAACATGACATTTGGTTGTTTAGCAAAAGGGGGAAGTTTTAGGAGTGACCGGCAAGAGAGAGCGAGTGAGCGAAAGAGAGAGAGAGTTTTGATACGTGAGAGATTTGTGACGTTTACCGTGTTTGGTCTCAAGTTAGTTTGTTGTCTTGTGTATTTAGTGTGTAGCTGTTGTTTTGTTTTGTGTGTCAGTTCTACTAGTGATCGTCACAGATGCTGCCTTAAAGCCAACAAAGGCAGATTGCAGTGTAAACGCTGAGTGACACACCTGCTGTCAGACCTGCAGGTTTATCCCTGTGCTGTTCTCATATGTGTTAGAGTGACACAAACTATTGTTTGACACCTGATTGTTCTGTAAATAGTTTGAAATGATTATATGAAAAACGTCTGAGCCTTGGCTGCATTTTTTGGTAAATAGTACCATATAACTTTGTTGTTTGCAAAACGTGTGCGTATTTTTAAAAATGTACAATCTCTATTTGCATTTCAAGTTATGAAGATGATTCGTTAAACATGTGTGTGGTTTTTACAGTCAAAATATCACTTTCTACGTGTATTTTAAATTTTGTCTGAATTTAGATAAATTGTGCTGATACAGTTGGTCAAAATGAGAAAATAAAAGATTGGCAAGATGAACTGTTTTTAAAGGTAAAATATAGAGGCCACATCAAAAGTAGTCAAGAAGGGTTAAAGGCTAAAAGCAAAGTTGTCACCAAGTACTGTTTATATTTGTGTGTATTGCTGCAGCTTTTTTGAGTATTAATTTGGTGCCTTTGTGTGAAATAATGGTATTGTGAGTGATCCATATAGTCACAAAGAATAGCCACTTGTTTCTGTGCTACCAAAGTTCCCCGGCTTTCATTCAAAATGTGTTTATCGTCAGCACCTGCACATTAAACTACTTAAACATTATAAATGTCTTCAAGCTCACACTGAGGCCTGTGGGGTACTATCAGCCACTGAGACAGTACACACATTTATATGTGTTTGTATATGAATATTTCATACTTTAAGACTGCCTGTTTATTTAAGGGAGATGAACAAAATACATTGGAATTGTACAAAATAATATCATGGATGATAAATTAAATAGATTTTAAGTAGATGCTTGTGCATTCTTAAAGTCTTATATGTTGAACTGAACTATGTGATCTGTTCAAAGCCTTAATCTTAATTTGAAGTGAAATGTGCATTTTGAGTTTATACACTATGTATATAAGGCGACCGTTTCCTTTTGCAGTATTTTTGTGTGGTGTACTTTTCTATGTCTTAACAAAAGGGGAACAAAGGTGTTTAAGTTCACCTAGGATGATGTGTTTTAATTTTCACATGGTCTTGCTTGAATTTGACCCTGACAAAGGCGTATGAACTCTGTCAGCTGTTTGGAGTTTCCATTTTCTAAACTTCTACATTCTGAACCTTCTTCAGCTCTGAACAGATGATGAAACACTGAATGATTTCAAGCTCACACTTTGTCTAATAAACTTACATCTTTCATTCTTTATACAGATTGAGGGACTGTGGTTTGTCAGAGATCAGCTGTGATTATCTGGCAGCAGCACTGAAGTCCAACCCCTCCCATCTGAGACAGCTGGACCTGAGCTCCAACAACAACCTGCAGGATTCAGGAGTGAAGCATCTGTGTGGTTTCCTGGAGAGTCCAGGATGTGGACTTGAAACTCTGAGGTCAGTCAGCATGTTTTAGTTGTGCTGAGATGAATATGATGTGAAAGTTGTGCTGACACTAAACTGCAGACATCAGGCTGATATTATACTGATCCACACTGAGGATCTTCATGGTAAAGTCTGTTTTCTTCTTCTCTGGTTTAGTCCATTGACTGCAGCAGAACAATGTTCACATTTCAAACAGTGAGACTCAACGTATGGCCCGCGGCCCACACGCGGCCTGCCCACCTTCCCTGATTCAGAGAGAGGGGACCCTGATTAACTGTGTAGTGTTCTTCCTCACAGTTCTAAGTATCAGACACAACAATGAATAATCCACAGCTGACTGTCTTTAGCAGGTCAAAGGTCACGGCACACAGCAGGCAGTGGGAAATATTATAACTCTGATCATTTATCAGCACATATCCATATGTATAAAAACAAAGCTGACACTGTGAGACTTGATCAGAGGTGTGATCATCACAGCAGAGGCCTTTGTGTCAAAGTCACTGAGGATCAAACAGAAACACATGAAGCAGATTTTCCTGTTCTGGCTTTTTATAGCAGATAACCTTCAAAATATTCTGCAGTCCATCAAAAACTGAAGCAAACCATGAATCAACATGTGAACATGAGCTGATGCTGCTGAAGTGAAGCAAAGTTACAGAGGTTTGATTACAGACACAGCTGAGAGTTTGTAATCTGTCATCATTTTAAAAGGTTTACATTTCTTCAGTATATCCACATTTGCAGCTGGTACCTCAACCTCCACTTGTCCAACACAACTGCTGTCCACTGCCTCCATGACATTGTGATTTTGCTGTTGGTCTTCTGTCAGATCTTCATCAATCACTTCTGCACGGGGCACACCTTCAGACTCTGCAGCTGCATAACGAAAGCCTGTAAGATAAAATTAGACATAAGGTAAATGTACACCAATATTCCAATAACAGGTGTGTGATTCATCTGGAAGTTATGTGCGGATTAGTGTACAGTGATAGCAATTTAGTATGTTTTTAGAGGGGGGGGGGTTGTTTACCTCCGATGGGTGCTCTTTTTCGCTTCCGTTGCGTACGCCTTGAGTGCCGGTCCGAGTCTGATACAGGTATGTCGTCATGCCCCATGTGCAGTGTTGGTGCCCAGTCTGGATTTGTTACATCCATTTCATATGCTGGTTTGCCTGCAATAATGCCAAATCATAAGCTACTCAGTCGACATGATGTGGTTCTGCAGCATCACACATTAGCATGTTTTATCTCATTATCTATGACCTCAGCACATTGAAAATAACACTAAAAGCCTTTCAAGAGTGATATGAATTAATTTAGAACTCACCGGAAAGAAAATGCCGTGAGCAAACCAACAAAAAGCTGGGGATTGCAGAGAACTCGATATCCGCTCGTCTCACCGTTGCAATCCAAGCCTGACGTCTTTGTTTAGTAATATCGGATACATGGGATCCCTCACGTTGCCTCCAGGATGGAAAACGATGAAAAGAGAGCCCGTTATCCAGCTTCTTGCCTTCACGATCGTGTGATCTAACGTTGCAACCGCCAACACAACACGTACGATCCATAGCTGAAATGGTATCCTTTGGCTGGCCTACTGTCATGGCGGAAGGGGGCATGGCCCATCTCCCGTGACATCACGCTCCAAAGCCCTATAGGTGGGAAAATGTACCATGTCGACCAATCAAAAATGATATGGAAACATGACATTTGGTTGTTTAGCAAAAGGGGGAAGTTTTAGGAGTGACCGGCAAGAGAGAGCGAGTGAGCGAAAGAGAGAGAGAGTTTTGATACGTGAGAGATTTGTGACGTTTACCGTGTTTGGTCTCAAGTTAGTTTGTTGTCTTGTGTATTTAGTGTGTAGCTGTTGTTTTGTTTTGTGTGTCAGTTCTACTAGTGATCGTCACAGATGCTGCCTTAAAGCCAACAAAGGCAGATTGCAGTGTAAACGCTGAGTGACACACCTGCTGTCAGACCTGCAGGTTTATCCCTGTGCTGTTCTCATATGTGTTAGAGTGACACAAACTATTGTTTGACACCTGATTGTTCTGTAAATAGTTTGAAATGATTATATGAAAAACGTCTGAGCCTTGGCTGCATTTTTTGGTAAATAGTACCATATAACTTTGTTGTTTGCAAAACGTGTGCGTATTTTTAAAAATGTACAATCTCTATTTGCATTTCAAGTTATGAAGATGATTCGTTAAACATGTGTGTGGTTTTTACAGTCAAAATATCACTTTCTACGTGTATTTTAAATTTTGTCTGAATTTAGATAAATTGTGCTGATACAGTTGGTCAAAATGAGAAAATAACAGATTGGCAAGATGAACTGTTTTTAAAGGTAAAATATAGAGGCCACATCAAAAGTAGTCAAGAAGGGTTAAAGGCTAAAAGCAAAGTTGTCACCAAGTACTGTTTATATTTGTGTGTATTGCTGCAGCTTTTTTGAGTATTAATTTGGTGCCTTTGTGTGAAATAATGGTATTGTGAGTGATCCATATAGTCACAAAGAATAGCCACTTGTTTCTGTGCTACCAAAGTTCCCCGGCTTTCATTCAAAATGTGTTTATCGTCAGCACCTGCACATTAAACTACTTAAACATTATAAATGTCTTCAAGCTCACACTGAGGCCTGTGGGGTACTATCAGCCACTGAGACAGTACACACATTTATATGTGTTTGTATATGAATATTTCATACTTTAAGACTGCCTGTTTATTTAAGGGAGATGAACAAAATACATTGGAATTGTACAAAATAATATCATGGATGATAAATTAAATAGATTTTAAGTAGATGCTTGTGCATTCTTAAAGTCTTATATGTTGAACTGAACTATGTGATCTGTTCAAAGCCTTAATCTTAATTTGAAGTGAAATGTGCATTTTGAGTTTATACACTATGTATATAAGGCGACCGTTTCCTTTTGCAGTATTTTTGTGTGGTGTACTTTTCTATGTCTTAACAAAAGGGGAACAAAGGTGTTTAAGTTCACCTAGGATGATGTGTTTTAATTTTCACATGGTCTTGCTTGAATTTGACCCTGACAAAGGCGTATGAACTCTGTCAGCTGTTTGGAGTTTCCATTTTCTAAACTTCTACATTCTGAACCTTCTTCAGCTCTGAACAGATGATGAAACACTGAATGATTTCAAGCTCACACTTTGTCTAATAAACTTACATCTTTCATTCTTTATACAGATTGAGGGGCTGTGGTTTGTCAGAGATCAGCTGTGATTATCTGGCAGCAGCACTGAAGTCCAACCCCTCCCATCTGAGACAGCTGGACCTGAGCTGGAACAACAAGCTGCAGGATTCAGGAGTGAAGCATCTGTGTGGTTTCCTGGAGAGTCCAGGATGTGGACTTGAAACTCTGAGGTCAGTCAGCATGTTTTAGTTGTGCTGAGATGAATATGATGTGAAAGTTGTGCTGACACTAAACTGCAGACATCAGGCTGATATTATACTGATCCACACTGAGGATCTTCATGGTAAAGTCTGTTTTCTTCTTCTCTGGTTTAGTCCATTGACTGCAGCAGAACAATGTTCACATTTCAAACAGTGAGACTCAACGTATGGCCCGCGGCCCACACGCGGCCTGCCCACCTTCCCTGATTCAGAGAGAGGGGACCCTGATTAACTGTGTAGTGTTCTTCCTCACAGTTCTAAGTATCAGACACAACAATGAATAATCCACAGCTGACTGTCTTTAGCAGGTCAAAGGTCACGGCACACAGCAGACAGTGGGAAATATTATAACTCTGATCATTTATCAGCACATATCCATATGTATAAAAACAAAGCTGACACTGTGAGACTTGATCAGAGGTGTGATCATCACAGCAGAGGCCTTTGTGTCAAAGTCACTGAGGATCAAACAGAAACACATGAAGCAGATTTTCCTGTTCTGGCTTTTTATAGCAGATAACCTTCAAAATATTCTGCAGTCCATCAAAAACTGAAGCAAACCATGAATCAACATGTGAACATGAGCTGATGCTGCTGAAGTGAAGCAAAGTTACAGAGGTTTGATTACAGACACAGCTGAGAGTTTGTAATCTGTCATCATTTTAAAAGGTTTAAGATAAGATAAGATAGAACTTTATTAATCCCTCGGGTGGGTTCCTCTGGGAAATTCGACTTCCAAAAAGCACAGCAACGACCGAAGTTACAGTTACAGAATTGTTATATATATATATATATATAAAGACTTTCGGACTGCCTCGAAGAGATTCTGGCAAACCGTCAGGCGTCTCAGGAGGGGAAAGCGGTGCTCTACCTGCACTGTGTATAGTGCTGGCGGAGCGCTGTTGACGTCAACTGAGAAAATTGTCGGGCGGTGGAAGGAATACTTCGAGGACCTCCTTAATCCCACTGACACGTCTTCCGGGGAGGAAGCAGAGTCTGGGGATGAGGGGTGTGACCCACCGATTTCCGGGGGCGAGGTCACTGAGGCAGTTAAACAACTCCTTGGTGGCAGAGCCCCTGGTGTCGATGAGGTCCGCCCCGAGTTCCTGAAGGCTCTGGACGTTGTAGGGCTGTCTTGGTTGACACGTCTCTGCAATGTTGCGTGGAGATCAGGGGCAGTACCTGTGGACTGGCAGACCGGGGTGGTGGTCCCCATCTTCAAGAAGGGGGACCGGAGGGTGTGTTCCAACTACAAGGGGATCACACTCCTCAGCCTCCCCGGGAAAGTCTATGCCAGGGTGCTGGAGAGGAGGGTTCGTCCGCTAGTCGAACCTCGGATACAGGAGGAACAATGCGGTTTTCGTCCTGGTCGCGGAACACTGGACCAGCTCTTTGTCCTCTCGAGGATACTTGAGGGTGCATGGGAGTTTGCCCAACCAGTCTACATGTGTTTTGTGGACCTGGAGAAGGCATTCGACCGTGTCCCTCGGGGTGTCCTGTGGGAGGTGTTGCGCGAGTATGGGGTGTCTGGCCCATTGTTACGGGCCATTTAATCCCTATACAACCGTTGCAAGAGCTTGGTTCGCATTGCCGGCAATAAGTCGGACTCGTTCCCGGTGGGTGATGGGCTCCACCAGGGCTGCCCTTTGTCTCCGGTTCTGTTCATAATTTTTATGGACAGGATTTCTAGGCGCAGCCAAGTGGCGGAGGGCTTTCGCTTTGGTGGCCTCAGAATCTCATCTCTGATTTTTGCGGATGATGTGGTTCTGTTGGCTTCATCGGGTGAGGGCCTCCAGCTCGCACTGGAGCGGTTCGCAGCCGAGTGTAACGCAGCGGGAATGAGGATCAGCACCTCCAAATCTGAGGCCATGGTTCTCAGCCGGAAAAGGGTGGAGTGCCCACTCCGGGTCGGGGATGAGTTCCTGCCCCAAGTGGAGGAGTTCAAGTATCTCGGGGTCTTGTTCGCGAGTGATGGGAGAAGGGAGCTGGAGATCGACAGACGGATTGGGGCTGCGGCTGCAGTAATGCGGACGCTGCACCGGTCAGTCGTGGTGAAGAGGGAGCTGAGTGTAAAAGCGAAGCTCTCAATTTACCGGTCGATCTACGTCCCTACCCTCACCTATGGCCACGAGCTGTGGGTAGTGACCGAAAGAACGAGATCGCGGATACAAGCGGCGGAAATGAGCTTCCTCCGAAGGGTGGCTGGCCTCTCCCTTAGAGATAGGGTGAGAAGTTCGGCCATCCGGGAGGGGCTTAGAGTAGAGCAGCTGCTGCTCCACATCGAAAGGAGCCAGCTGAGGTGGTTCGGGCATCTGGCAAGGATGCCCCCTGGGCGCCTCCTGGGTGAGGTGTTCCAGGCATGTCCCACCGGGAGGAGGCCCCGGGGCAGACCCAGGACACGCTGGAGAGATTATATCTCTCGGCTGGCCTGGGAACGCCTTGGTATTCCCCCGGACAAGCTGGAGGAGGTGGCTGGGGAGAGGGAGGTCTGGACCTCTTTGCTTAGGCTGCTACCCCCGCGACCCGACCTCGGATAAGCGGATGAAGATGGATGGATGGATGGATATATATATATATATATATATATATATATATATACACACACACACACACATATATAAATACAGAGACAAATATAAATAAAATATACAAAGGGGATAAATAGAATAAATAGGAATAAAAAATAAAAATACAAGTGAATTGCACATTTCAAGTATTGAGTCTATTGCACTGTTGACTATTTACAAAAAGTGTTGCACAAGGTATTGTACAGTGAGGTGAAGAGGCACTACAGCTTAGTTGTTCCCCCCTCCTTTGTCCTCCTGTTTCCCCTCCCTCTCCCCTCCAGAGAGGAGTTAAACAGTTTGATGGCGTGTGGGACAAAGGAGTTTTTAAGTCTGTTAGTTCTTGTCTTGGGGAGAAGCAACCTGTCACTGAACAGACTCTTCTGATTGTTTATGGCCGTGTGCAGAGGATGCCCAGCATTGTTCATAATGTCCATCAGTTTCTTTAATGTCCTTTTCTCTGCCACTGTCACCAGAGTGTCCAGCTTCATGCCGACCACAGAGCTAGCCTTCCTGATCAGTTTCTCCAGCCTGGATGAGTCCCTCTTTGCTGTGCTGCTCCCCCAGCACACCACAGCATAGAAAAGTACTCCAGCAACCACCGACTGGTAAAACATCCTCAGGAGCTTCCTGCAGATGTTAAAAGACCTCAGCCTCCTGAGGAAGTACAGTCGGCTTTGGGCTTTTTTTTATTACATTTCTTCAGTATATCCACATTTGCAGCTGGTACCTCAACCTCCACTTGTCCAACACAACTGCTGTCCACTGCCTCCATGACATTGTGATTTTGCTGTTGGTCTTCTGTCAGATCTTCATCAATCACTTCTGCACGGGGCACACCTTCAGACTCTGCAGCTGCATAACGAAAGCCAGTAAGATAAAATTAGACATAAGGTAAATGTACACCAATATTCCAATGACAGGTGTGTGATTCATCTGGAAGTTATGTGCGGATTAGTGTACAGTGATAGCAATTTAGTATGTTTTTAGAGGGGGGGGTTGTTTACCTCCGATGGGTGCTCTTTTTCGCTTCCGTTGCGTACGCCTTGAGTGCCGGTCCGAGTCTGATACAGGTATGTCGTCATGCCCCATGTGCAGTGTTGGTGCCCAGTCTGGATTTGTTACATCCATTTCATATGCTGGTTTGCCTGCAATAATGCCAAATCATAAGCTACTCAGTCGACATGATGTGGTTCTGCAGCATCACACATTAGCATGTTTTA
Source organism: Mchenga conophoros (assembly GCF_057382185.1). Taxonomy (NCBI): domain Eukaryota; kingdom Metazoa; phylum Chordata; class Actinopteri; order Cichliformes; family Cichlidae; genus Mchenga; species Mchenga conophoros. The sequence continues at coordinate 20,396,537 of NC_140528.1, read as the reverse complement.
TCTCATTATCTATGACCTCAGCACATTGAAAATAACACTAAAAGCCTTTCAAGAGTGATATGAATTAATTTAGAACTCACCGGAAAGAAAATGCCGTGAGCAAACCAACAAAAAGCTGGGGATTGCAGAGAACTCGATATCCGCTCGTCTCACCGCTGCAATCCAAGCCTGACGTCTTTGTTTAGTAATATCGGATACATGGGATCCCTCACGTTGCCTCCAGGATGGAAAACGATGAAAAGAGAGCCCGTTATCCAGCTTCTTGCCTTCACGATCGTGTGATCTAACGTTGCAACCGACAACACAACACGTACGATCCATAGCTGAAATGGTATCCTCTGGCTGGCCTACTGTCATGGCGGAAGGGGGCATGGCCCATCTCCCGTGACATCACGCTCCAAAGCCCTATAGGTGGGAAAATGTACCATGTCGACCAATCAAAAATGATATGGAAACATGACATTTGGTTGTTTAGCAAAAGGGGGAAGTTTTAGGAGTGACCGGCAAGAGAGAGCGAGTGAGCGAAAGAGAGAGAGAGTTTTGATACGTGAGAGATTTGTGACGTTTACCGTGTTTGGTCTCAAGTTAGTTTGTTGTCTTGTGTATTTAGTGTGTAGCTGTTGTTTTGTTTTGTGTGTCAGTTCTACTAGTGATCGTCACAGTTGCTGCCTTAAAGCCAACAAAGGCAGATTGCAGTGTAAACGCTGAGTGACACACCTGCTGTCAGACCTGCAGGTTTATCCCTGTGCTGTTCTCATATGTGTTAGAGTGACACAAACTATTGTTTGACACCTGATTGTTCTGTAAATAGTTTGAAATGATTATATGAAAAACGTCTGAGCCTTGGCTGCATTTTTTGGTAAATAGTACCATATAACTTTGTTGTTTGCAAAATGTGTGCGTATTTTTAAAAATGTACAATCTCTATTTGCATTTCAAGTTATGAAGATGATTCGTTAAACATGTGTGTGGTTTTTACAGTCAAAATATCACTTTCTACTTGTATTTTAAATTTTGTCTGAATTTAGATAAATTGTGCTGATACAGTTGGTCAAAATGAGAAAATAACAGATTGGCAAGATAAACTGTTTTTAAAGGTAAAATATAGAGGCCACATCAAAAGTAGTCAAGAAGGGTTAAAGGCTAAAAGCAAAGTTGTCACTGTTGGGTCTGTGTTTCCACAAGCCCCGCTAATTCTAGAGACTTATTCATCATGAAGAAAACAAGACAGTCGATCGATCAATTATTTGCGAAAGGGAGGCCTCGTCTGTGTCCACCACGAAAATGACCACAGATCTGACCTCCTCCTGCTACCTTTTATTGGGAGACAGTTCACACAAAACACATCAGAACAAAGCCACGCCCCCTTTGTTCTAAGACAAAGCATTTTATATATATGTGTGAACTTCTGTAAGAATGTGTGTGTGTGTGTGTGTGTGTGTGTGTGTGTGTGTGTGTGTGTGTGTGTGTGTGTGTGTGTGTGTGTGTGTGTCAGACCTCCTGCTGACCAAAGGGTCGTAAACCCAGGAAGTTTACATCAAAAGAAACAGATCTTCCAGATAGGATGTATCTACAATAAAACCTCCCCCAGCACAGAGTGGTTGGAGAGGTGGCCAGGATCAAAGGAATGGCTTTGATCCTACTGCTTGAACTAAGACTGTACAAATTTAAGAAACACAATGGCAACATTCAACAATTAGACTTAACAGTCACCAAGTACTGTTTATATTTGTGTGTATTGCTGCAGCTTTTTTGAGTATTAATTTGGTGCCTTTGTGTGAAATAATGGTATTGTGAGTGATCCATATAGTCACAAAGAATAGCCACTTGTTTCTGTGCTACCAAAGTTCCCCGGCTTTCATTCAAAATGTGTTTATCGTCAGCACCTGCACATTAAACTACTTAAACATTATAAATGTCTTCAAGCTCACACTGAGGCCTGTGGGGTACTATCAGCCACTGAGACAGTACACACATTTATATGTGTTTGTATATGAATATTTCATACTTTAAGACTGCCTGTTTATTTAAGGGAGATGAACAAAATACATTGGAATTGTACAAAATAATATCATGGATGATAAATTAAATAGATTTTAAGTAGATGCTTGTGCATTCTTAAAGTCTTATATGTTGAACTGAACTATGTGATCTGTTCAAAGCCTTAATCTTAATTTGAAGTGAAATGTGCATTTTGAGTTTATACACTATGTATATAAGGCGACCGTTTCCTTTTGCAGTATTTTTGTGTGGTGTACTTTTCTATGTCTTAACAAAAGGGGAACAAAGGTGTTTAAGTTCACCTAGGATGATGTGTTTTAATTTTCACATGGTCTTGCTTGAATTTGACCCTGACAAAGGCGTATGAACTCTGTCAGCTGTTTGGAGTTTCCATTTTCTAAACTTCTACATTCTGAACCTTCTTCAGCTCTGAACAGATGATGAAACACTGAATGATTTCAAGCTCACACTTTGTCTAATAAACTTACATCTTTCATTCTGTAGCTCTCTTCACGACAACACAGACACAGGTCGGTTCTTTGAAACGGGCGTTTATTACTTGGGCCTTCTCTCCTCAGCTTCACCATCACCATCACCAGTACGCCGATACGCCATTACGCCATTACGCCAATACGCCGTGAGAACTGGTCACGAGCGAACAGTACAAACAATTAGCAACTTTACAGTACACATATTAAGTCCAAACACAAAATAAAAAACATTTCTCAAATGACAAATACCTCGTTGGCTGCTTGTCCTGAAAAGAGGTCCTTAAGTCCTTGTATTGCCCTTTCTTTTAGTAAACTTTTAGCTTAAATCGCTTCATGAGAGACATCTGCTCCCTCGCAGTCCATGAAAAGTCTCGTGTGCTCTCGTTAAGGGTATTCTCACGAGACACTAGCTCTCACCTTACACATGTACATTTCAAATAAAGACATTTCAACGCAAACTATATATATTCATGAAATTATGTAACTTAACATTTTAACAGCATTTACACTCCCACCAAAATCACTCATTGACTTAAAATGAGAGATTTTCCTCAATGAAAATTATAAGGAAGTGATGTGTGAGTGTACATTTAAGTGTAGGTCATTTAGCTTTACGTGTGTTTTAGGTGGCCTCAAGTAATGTAACTACTTTGTGAACAGGCCTCTCAAGGAAAACTGATTTAGTGATTGGTTTTCCCTTATCAAAAGTAGTGTCACTGAGCAGAAGCTTTAGCTTTCGCACCTTGCCATCTGCGCTGGGCAGGGCTTCCACAACCCTTGCAAGCTTCCACTGGTTTCTTGGTGCACTGTCATCCTTTAATATTACAATGTCATCTGGTTGCAAGTTTCGTGACAGCTTCTGCCATTTCTGTCGTTGTTGGAGGTTTAGCAGGTATTCTCGTTTCCATCGTTGCCAAAATTCATTGGCCAAAAACTGCACTCTTCTCCACCTTTTGTGCAGATAGAGATCTTCTTTGCAGAATTGTCCAGGGGGTGGCAGAATTACAGATGATTTCATGGTTAGAATGTGGTTGGGAGTGAGGGGTTCCGGACCAGTAGGATCGTGAAGATGCTCGACACTTAGTGGCCTGCTGTTGATTATGGTCATTGTTTCATACAGAAACGTTCTTAGAGTTGTGGTGTCAAGTCTGCTGGCGGACTTGTCGAGCATAGCTATCAGGATGCTTCGGATTGTTCGAATCTGGCGTTCCCAAACTCCTCCCATATGACTAGCTGATGGGACATTCAGCACAAATTCACAACCAAGCGCCCTTGTACGGTCTTGATCCATTCCTTCAAGCAATTCAGAAAGCTCCTTTCTAGCACCAACAAAGTTTGTGCCTCTATCACATCTTAGCTGGCGCACGGGTCCTCGAATAGCTATGAATGATCGAAGTGCATTCATGAATGCGTCTGTTGTCAAATCGTCAAGGGTTTCTATGTGAACTGCTCTAGAACATAGGCAGGTGAATAACAATCCGTATCGTTTCAACTCTCTCCTTCCTTCCTTCACAATAAAGGGGCCAAAACAATCAAGCCCACAATAAGTAAAGGGGGGAGATGTCTCAATTCTCTCTCCTGGTAGATTTGCCATTTGTTGAACCTCAGTTGTTCTTCTGTATCGTCTACATTTTACACACTTGTAAATGTGTGAGGAGACCACACTTCCACATCCTAGGACCCATATTCCGCTTGCGCGCAACTCGTTCATGGTCATGCCCCTTCCTTGATGGTGTATAAGCTCATGATGATGTTTGACCAGCAGAGCTGACACATGAGATTTTTTCGGAAGAATCGCAGGATGCTTTACATCATGGTGTAAGGCTGACTGAGACAGCCGTCCTCCCACCCTAAGAACATTGGTTTCGTCCAGGAAAGCGTTCAGCTGGCGTAGCCTGTTGTGCCTGCTCAAAGTGTGTTCCTTCTTGCCTCTTATTTTCTTTATGTCTTCAGCGAAAGCGTCTTCTTGTACGAGTTTGATGATGAAGATCTCTGCTTCTCTTCGTTCTTCAAGATTAGTCGACTCATTAGTTCTCGACTGAAATCCCTTAAACTCTCTGACAAATCTCTTGAGCCTGGCAATGGCTCTCACCACTCTGGACCAGTCAGAAAATTTAGTTAAACGGTTTACCATTGGATTCTGTTCTCTTGCTTTAACTGCATGAACATGTGCTCTCCGAAGTTCAGGATCAGTAGCCTCAACTTCTCCCACCATTCCCACTTCATGTGGGAGATTTTGCTGCCAAAGGAAGTTGGGTCCTTTCAGCCAGCTAGATTCTTTCATTTGAACTGCAGTCAATCCTCTTGAGGCTCCATCAGCTGGGTTGTTTTCAGAGTTGACATGTCGCCATTGTTCAGGTTTTGTGCTAGATCTTATTCGCTGGATGCGGTTGGCCACGAATGTTTGGAACCTTTTAGCATCATTGTTCACATAGCCAAGGACCACCTTTGAGTCAGTCCAGTAATACTCTTGCACATTTTCAATCTCCAGCTCGCCTCTAATGATATCACCAATGCGGACTGAGGTCACAGCTGAAGATAACTCAAGCCTTGGGATGGTTGTTAGTTTGGTAGGGGCTACTCTTGCTTTCCCCAAGACAAGTGAACAACTTATCTGTCCTGTTTCACTCACCGCTCTAAGGTATGAGCATGCACCATACCCTTTGAAGCTTGCATCAGAAAAGTTGTGAAGCTCATATAGTGAGACTTCACCAAAGTTTGATGGAAGGTAGCTTCTTGGAATCTTTAGAACTGCCAAATGAGGCAGATCTTTGAGCCATGACTCCCATTGTGGCTGGATGTGCTCGGGGAGAGGTTCGTCCCAGCTTACCTTGTCTCTACACAGTGTTTGAAGAATCTGTTTGCCGATAAGTAGGAATGGAGCCACGAAACCTAGTGGATCATAGACTGAGGCAACAGTTGAGAGAACGCCTCTCCTTGTCAGTGGGTTTTCTTTTACCACCACCCTGAACTGAAATTCATCCGCCTCAACACACCACTGAACTCCAAGTGCTCGCTCGATATGAAGTTCTCCTAGAGCCATGTTTAGATCTTTGGTCTGAACATATTCTTGTGGTGGAATTGTTGCAATCACACTCTCATCGTTGGATACAAACTTATGTAGCCGTAGATTTCCTGTTTTGCACAGAGCTCTTGATTCCTTTACCAGGCGTATAGCTTCAGCAGTCGACCTTACACTTGTCAGGCCATCATCTACATAGAAGCTTCTTTGGATGAACTTAATGGCTTCTTTGCTGAACTTGCCTTGGCCTTGTGAAGCTAGGTATTTCAGTCCAAAGTTGGAGCAACCGGGGGATGAAGCTGCCCCAAAGAGGTGTACCTTCATCCTGTACACTGAGGGTTCAGAATCCAAATCACCTCCATCCCACCAGAGGAACCTGAGATAATCTTGATGTTCCCTTGCAACGTGGAACTGGTGAAACATTTTTTCGATGTCGCACATTATGGCTATAGGACCCTTTCTAAATCGACACAACACACCAACTAATGTGTTAGTCAGGTCTGGACCTGTCAAGAGATGGTCATTTAGAGAGGTTTCTTGGTAGCGTGCCGAACAATCGAAAACCACACGGATCTTCCCGGGCTTGTGGGGATGGTAGACACCATGGTGCGGTATGTACCATGCTGGCTGGTTGTCTAATTCAGACTGTGGCACATTCTCAGCATCTCTTCTACTTATGATTTCATTCATGAAATTGACATAGTCCGTGTAATATTGTTCATTTCTCCTCAGTCGACGCTCTAATGAGCTGAGCCTGTGAACTGCACACTGTTTATTGTCTGGAAGATTAGGTTTGTCTGTCTTGAAAGGAAGCGGAAGTTCATAGTGGCCATCTTCCTTCTGTCTTATTCCAGCTTTCACTTTAGACAGAAAGAGGAGGTCCTCCTGAGAAACTGGATTATCATCTGTTGAGTGATCTGTGAAATCTGATTCAAAAGTCTTAATTATGTCAAGTGGGTTGATCTCTTTGACTTGAGTCCTGCACGCAAAGTGCACTTCCTTCTTTAGCTGAACTGATGGATGCACAGTTGGTGTCACTTGTCGTACTATGATTCTATGACTGAATCCTATTGGATCGCTGTTGTCGCTTGCTGAATGTGAGCAACCAACAATGCTCCAGCCCAGATCAGTCCGCTGCGCATATGGATGATTTTCGTCACCAGACAGGATCTCTCTTGGGAGGAGGGCTCGTTGACAGTTGTAGCCTATAAGAAGGCCTACTTCGCAATCCAACTGTGGTGGAATCTTTTCTGACAGTTGCTCTAGATGTGGCCATTTTAGAGCTGTTTCAGAGGTAGGAATGTGCAGCCTGTTTACTGGAATAAATTCTCTTGTGAAAACAGGTGGTAGTGGAATCCTTTTCTCTGAGTTGTATCCTCTCACTTGTAGACCTGTCATTTTCTGACATGGAATAACTGTCGACTTGGCAGACATTGTGGACAGTCGCAGACTGACATTCTCTCTGTTTGTGTTCAGGCCTTGAGCTACTTCATCTAGTATGAAGGTGGTATCACTCTGTGTGTCTAAGAGTGCATAAACTAGCAGTTCTTGATCTGGCTGCTTAATAGATGACACCCAGACTGGCAAGATAGAAGATGTTCGTGTGCTTAGACCCTCTTGAATAACTCTGTTGGAAGTGGCTGTTGCGGTCCTTTCTGTGGTGTCTGCCTTGTCCTTTGAAATTTCACTTGCATTTAGGTGGATTGGCCTTTGACGTTCCTTGAACTTATCGTCATGCAAACATGTTGGGTGTCTCTTTTGGCATTTCTCACACGTGCTTTTGTTATCACATTTTCTTGAGTGATGACCGGTCTTCAAACATCCAAAGCAAAGCTTCTCTGTGTGTACAAACTTAACACGATCCTGAACTGTCTTTTCTGTGAAACTTCGGCATTTGTCTAGGATGTGTCCTGTCCTTTTGCAGAAAACACATGATGTAATACTGCTCTGTGTTGTAGTTGTGGTCAGAGTCTTTCCTTGAACTATTTGGCTTCGTAGATGCCTTGGTTTCTCGCTTTCAACACTCTTAAGTGCTTGTATTGAGGAAATTGGATCGCAAGCAAGATCTGCTTCCTTTGATAGGAAGTCAACAAACACCTTGAATGGTGGGTACTCAGCTTTCACTTGTCTGACTTCCATCACTTTGCGATTCCAGCTGGAAACCAACCAATCTGGCAATTTCAGCAGAATCCTCTGACTCTCAACGCAGTCATTCAAGACCTCCAGCATCTTGACATGAGACATGGCAGCCTCACAGCTCTTGAGAAAGTCTGCAAATTCTCTTAGCTCGCAAGCATCCTTAGAACCTATCTTTGGCCATGCATGCAGCTTGTCTCTGAGTGACTTCCCAATTAGGAATGGGTCTCCGAAACGTTTCTCTAAAAGCTTCCAGGCTGAGTCATATGCTGCTTCTGTGCCCAATAGAAGAAATCCTTCCACGGCCTTCTTTGCTGTGCCACCTAAGTACTTTCTTAGGTAATACAGTTTTTCATTCTTTGGGATGTTCTTCCTTTCTATTAATGTTTCAAAGGACAGTTGCCAGTCTTTGAACTTCAAGGGATCTCCTGTAAACACCCCAGGCTCTGGTGTTGGGAGCCGGTTTGCACTCATAGCTTCTACTAGTGCATTGACCAGATCTAAGCTATTCTGCTCTTGAGGCCTCAACACTGAGGCTGGAGGAGACTGAGGTAGCTGTTGTGGACAAGGAGCTTGACTTGTGACTGCTAGGGATTGAGGAATAAATGGGGGACTTGATGCATTGAGAGAATGGGTTGTGACTGGAAGTACTGTGGAGTCAGCGACTCTAAGCTCTGGCAGTACTTCACTACCATACGACAAATCAGTTGCTTCTATGTTTTCTTCAGCTTCATCATAGACCCTCACTCGAGCTCTAGCAGCATTTAGCTTCTTTACTTCTTCTAGGCGTGCAAGTTTTCTACGTTTATCTTGGATTGCTTGCTGTCTGGCTAGGTTCTCAGCCTCTAACATTTGAAGTTCTGTTTCTTCCCTTTCTTGCTCCTCCAACACTGCCAAGACTTCCTGAGTTGCAGCAGCTTCAGCTACAGCCTCTATTCTTTTGACAGAGTGGCTGCTAGAGTGGGTAGAACTACATCCTTGACGAGACAGTGGTCTAGAAACAGAACCTGTTGAGCCTAGAACAGATCCAGCATCAGGCCAAGACTCTTCATCTTTATCTGCTTCATGACCTTTAAGCTGTCTCTCTGCTCTTTGAATAATAAATTCTGAGAATGACATGCATGTATCAACCCTGCGCCGCAGGTCTGGTTCAGGGGTTTGCGCTTGACGCAGCTCCTCATAAACCACCTTTACATCAGAACAGGTGCTTTTGATGTTCTCAATAAGCTCAGTTAACTCATCCTTAGAAGCATCACCACTTAATAACTCTTTGCCTATTCGTGCATGACACCTCCACTTCTCATAGATGATTTTGTATTTGCGTTGAATGTGCTTCAGTCTCTCATCTTGGTATGCTCTTCCCCTTTCTGTTAGGGTACGCGCCCTCTCACTTCTTCGAAGCCCCTCTAGTTCTGCTGCAGATTCAGTGACAGTAGCTTCAGCTTGAGCGGATTGTTCAGCATCTTTATGGCAGGTCTCTCTGCTTATGTTAGACATGTTGAGATTATAGCAGTGTGATTGTGCAGCTATTAAACTTCAACTAGATTTCTTCTGGACTATGTGTAAGTGAAAGTTGCAATAAACTTAATTTGAATTAAGGTTCATAAATGTATGTATGAGTCTTCCAACACACTGTTGACTTCAATACTGAACTTAAGTTTCAAACAGACAAGAACAACAAAAATCACCTTATCACAAATATACAATAACAGTGTAAATGTACTTAGAAATACCTTAAATCCTTATCATTTACATTACTAAAGGTTTTCAAGTTTTCACATCAGTATAGTACCCCTTTAAAATTCACATAAGGTGCCCTTTAAACTCAGCAGATTTTGTATAACTCAAAATTACTCATAACCTGTGAGCTTGTTAAATATTTACTTGTTTGTTCTATGAACCTTGTGATGTACAACAACTATAAATGCAAACACATTGGATTAATCTCTACATTAAGCAAGCAAGAATAACAGATGAGTCCCTTAGTTGCAATTTTCACATTTAACCACTTCTCACACCACCTTAACGTCACTTTGTGGTAGAGCTTCTCCTGATCTTAAACGTGAAAATTAGCGCTTTAACTCAGTCTAACCACCGTTGCTTGTTAATGCTGTGCCGATATGCGTTATGCACTCTGCTTATCTGACGTGATGCACCGGATCCGCGTCGTTTCGTCATCCGCGGCGATCCTGTCCTCTCCTACCCGTGTTGAGCAGGCGAGTTCTCACTGTAGCTCTCTTCACGACAACACAGACACAGGTCGGTTCTTTGAAACGGGCGTTTATTACTTGGGCCTTCTCTCCTCAGCTTCACCATCACCATCACCAGTACGCCGATACGCCATTACGCCATTACGCCAATACGACGTGAGAACTGGTCACGAGCGAACAGTACAAACAATTAGCAACTTTACAGTACACATATTAAGTCCAAACACAAAATAAAAAACATTTCTCAAATGACAAATACCTCGTTGGCTGCTTGTCCTGAAAAGAGGTCCTTAAGTCCTTGTATTGCCCTTTCTTTTAGTAAACTTTTAGCTTAAATCGCTTCATGAGAGACATCTGCTCCCTCGCAGTCCATGAAAAGTCTCGTGTGCTCTCGTTAAGGGTATTCTCACGAGACACTAGCTCTCACCTTACACATGTACATTTCAAATAAAGACATTTCAACGCAAACTATATATATTCATGAAATTATGTAACTTAACATTTTAACAGCATTTACACTCCCACCAAAATCACTCATTGACTTAAAATGAGAGATTTTCCTCAATGAAAATTATAAGGAAGTGATGTGTGAGTGTACATTTAAGTGTAGGTCATTTAGCTTTACGTGTGTTTTAGGTGGCCTCAAGTAATGTAACTACTTTGTGAACAGGCCTCTCAAGGAAAACTGATTTAGTGATTGGTTTTCCCTTATCAAAAGTAGTGTCACTGAGCAGAAGCTTTAGCTTTCGCACCTTGCCATCTGCGCTGGGCAGGGCTTCCACAACCCTTGCAAGCTTCCACTGGTTTCTTGGTGCACTGTCATCCTTTAATATTACAATGTCATCTGGTTGCAAGTTTCGTGACAGCTTCTGCCATTTCTGTCGTTGTTGGAGGTTTAGCAGGTATTCTCGTTTCCATCGTTGCCAAAATTCATTGGCCAAAAACTGCACTCTTCTCCACCTTTTGTGCAGATAGAGATCTTCTTTGCAGAATTGTCCAGGGGGTGGCAGAATTACAGATGATTTCATGGTTAGAATGTGGTTGGGAGTGAGGGGTTCCGGACCAGTAGGATCGTGAAGATGCTCGACACTTAGTGGCCTGCTGTTGATTATGGTCATTGTTTCATACAGAAACGTTCTTAGAGTTGTGGTGTCAAGTCTGCTGGCGGACTTGTCGAGCATAGCTATCAGGATGCTTCGGATTGTTCGAATCTGGCGTTCCCAAACTCCTCCCATATGACTAGCTGATGGGACATTCAGCACAAATTCACAACCAAGCGCCCTTGTACGGTCTTGATCCATTCCTTCAAGCAATTCAGAAAGCTCCTTTCTAGCACCAACAAAGTTTGTGCCTCTATCACATCTTAGCTGGCGCACGGGTCCTCGAATAGCTATGAATGATCGAAGTGCATTCATGAATGCGTCTGTTGTCAAATCGTCAAGGGTTTCTATGTGAACTGCTCTAGAACATAGGCAGGTGAATAACAATCCGTATCGTTTCAACTCTCTCCTTCCTTCCTTCACAATAAAGGGGCCAAAACAATCAAGCCCACAATAAGTAAAGGGGGGAGATGTCTCAATTCTCTCTCCTGGTAGATTTGCCATTTGTTGAACCTCAGTTGTTCTTCTGTATCGTCTACATTTTACACACTTGTAAATGTGTGAGGAGACCACACTTCCACATCCTAGGACCCATATTCCGCTTGCGCGCAACTCGTTCATGGTCATGCCCCTTCCTTGATGGTGTATAAGCTCATGATGATGTTTGACCAGCAGAGCTGACACATGAGATTTTTTCGGAAGAATCGCAGGATGCTTTACATCATGGTGTAAGGCTGACTGAGACAGCCGTCCTCCCACCCTAAGAACATTGGTTTCGTCCAGGAAAGCGTTCAGCTGGCGTAGCCTGTTGTGCCTGCTCAAAGTGTGTTCCTTCTTGCCTCTTATTTTCTTTATGTCTTCAGCGAAAGCGTCTTCTTGTACGAGTTTGATGATGAAGATCTCTGCTTCTCTTCGTTCTTCAAGATTAGTCGACTCATTAGTTCTCGACTGAAATCCCTTAAACTCTCTGACAAATCTCTTGAGCCTGGCAATGGCTCTCACCACTCTGGACCAGTCAGAAAATTTAGTTAAACGGTTTACCATTGGATTCTGTTCTCTTGCTTTAACTGCATGAACATGTGCTCTCCGAAGTTCAGGATCAGTAGCCTCAACTTCTCCCACCATTCCCACTTCATGTGGGAGATTTTGCTGCCAAAGGAAGTTGGGTCCTTTCAGCCAGCTAGATTCTTTCATTTGAACTGCAGTCAATCCTCTTGAGGCTCCATCAGCTGGGTTGTTTTCAGAGTTGACATGTCGCCATTGTTCAGGTTTTGTGCTAGATCTTATTCGCTGGATGCGGTTGGCCACGAATGTTTGGAACCTTTTAGCATCATTGTTCACATAGCCAAGGACCACCTTTGAGTCAGTCCAGTAATACTCTTGCACATTTTCAATCTCCAGCTCGCCTCTAATGATATCACCAATGCGGACTGAGGTCACAGCTGAAGATAACTCAAGCCTTGGGATGGTTGTTAGTTTGGTAGGGGCTACTCTTGCTTTCCCCAAGACAAGTGAACAACTTATCTGTCCTGTTTCACTCACCGCTCTAAGGTATGAGCATGCACCATACCCTTTGAAGCTTGCATCAGAAAAGTTGTGAAGCTCATATAGTGAGACTTCACCAAAGTTTGATGGAAGGTAGCTTCTTGGAATCTTTAGAACTGCCAAATGAGGCAGATCTTTGAGCCATGACTCCCATTGTGGCTGGATGTGCTCGGGGAGAGGTTCGTCCCAGCTTACCTTGTCTCTACACAGTGTTTGAAGAATCTGTTTGCCGATAAGTAGGAATGGAGCCACGAAACCTAGTGGATCATAGACTGAGGCAACAGTTGAGAGAACGCCTCTCCTTGTCAGTGGGTTTTCTTTTACCACCACCCTGAACTGAAATTCATCCGCCTCAACACACCACTGAACTCCAAGTGCTCGCTCGATATGAAGTTCTCCTAGAGCCATGTTTAGATCTTTGGTCTGAACATATTCTTGTGGTGGAATTGTTGCAATCACACTCTCATCGTTGGATACAAACTTATGTAGCCGTAGATTTCCTGTTTTGCACAGAGCTCTTGATTCCTTTACCAGGCGTATAGCTTCAGCAGTCGACCTTACACTTGTCAGGCCATCATCTACATAGAAGCTTCTTTGGATGAACTTAATGGCTTCTTTGCTGAACTTGCCTTGGCCTTGTGAAGCTAGGTATTTCAGTCCAAAGTTGGAGCAACCGGGGGATGAAGCTGCCCCAAAGAGGTGTACCTTCATCCTGTACACTGAGGGTTCAGAATCCAAATCACCTCCATCCCACCAGAGGAACCTGAGATAATCTTGATGTTCCCTTGCAACGTGGAACTGGTGAAACATTTTTTCGATGTCGCACATTATGGCTATAGGACCCTTTCTAAATCGACACAACACACCAACTAATGTGTTAGTCAGGTCTGGACCTGTCAAGAGATGGTCATTTAGAGAGGTTTCTTGGTAGCGTGCCGAACAATCGAAAACCACACGGATCTTCCCGGGCTTGTGGGGATGGTAGACACCATGGTGCGGTATGTACCATGCTGGCTGGTTGTCTAATTCAGACTGTGGCACATTCTCAGCATCTCTTCTACTTATGATTTCATTCATGAAATTGACATAGTCCGTGTAATATTGTTCATTTCTCCTCAGTCGACGCTCTAATGAGCTGAGCCTGTGAACTGCACACTGTTTATTGTCTGGAAGATTAGGTTTGTCTGTCTTGAAAGGAAGCGGAAGTTCATAGTGGCCATCTTCCTTCTGTCTTATTCCAGCTTTCACTTTAGACAGAAAGAGGAGGTCCTCCTGAGAAACTGGATTATCATCTGTTGAGTGATCTGTGAAATCTGATTCAAAAGTCTTAATTATGTCAAGTGGGTTGATCTCTTTGACTTGAGTCCTGCACGCAAAGTGCACTTCCTTCTTTAGCTGAACTGATGGATGCACAGTTGGTGTCACTTGTCGTACTATGATTCTATGACTGAATCCTATTGGATCGCTGTTGTCGCTTGCTGAATGTGAGCAACCAACAATGCTCCAGCCCAGATCAGTCCGCTGCGCATATGGATGATTTTCGTCACCAGACAGGATCTCTCTTGGGAGGAGGGCTCGTTGACAGTTGTAGCCTATAAGAAGGCCTACTTCGCAATCCAACTGTGGTGGAATCTTTTCTGACAGTTGCTCTAGATGTGGCCATTTTAGAGCTGTTTCAGAGGTAGGAATGTGCAGCCTGTTTACTGGAATAAATTCTCTTGTGAAAACAGGTGGTAGTGGAATCCTTTTCTCTGAGTTGTATCCTCTCACTTGTAGACCTGTCATTTTCTGACATGGAATAACTGTCGACTTGGCAGACATTGTGGACAGTCGCAGACTGACATTCTCTCTGTTTGTGTTCAGGCCTTGAGCTACTTCATCTAGTATGAAGGTGGTATCACTCTGTGTGTCTAAGAGTGCATAAACTAGCAGTTCTTGATCTGGCTGCTTAATAGATGACACCCAGACTGGCAAGATAGAAGATGTTCGTGTGCTTAGACCCTCTTGAATAACTCTGTTGGAAGTGGCTGTTGCGGTCCTTTCTGTGGTGTCTGCCTTGTCCTTTGAAATTTCACTTGCATTTAGGTGGATTGGCCTTTGACGTTCCTTGAACTTATCGTCATGCAAACATGTTGGGTGTCTCTTTTGGCATTTCTCACACGTGCTTTTGTTATCACATTTTCTTGAGTGATGACCGGTCTTCAAACATCCAAAGCAAAGCTTCTCTGTGTGTACAAACTTAACACGATCCTGAACTGTCTTTTCTGTGAAACTTCGGCATTTGTCTAGGATGTGTCCTGTCCTTTTGCAGAAAACACATGATGTAATACTGCTCTGTGTTGTAGTTGTGGTCAGAGTCTTTCCTTGAACTATTTGGCTTCGTAGATGCCTTGGTTTCTCGCTTTCAACACTCTTAAGTGCTTGTATTGAGGAAATTGGATCGCAAGCAAGATCTGCTTCCTTTGATAGGAAGTCAACAAACACCTTGAATGGTGGGTACTCAGCTTTCACTTGTCTGACTTCCATCACTTTGCGATTCCAGCTGGAAACCAACCAATCTGGCAATTTCAGCAGAATCCTCTGACTCTCAACGCAGTCATTCAAGACCTCCAGCATCTTGACATGAGACATGGCAGCCTCACAGCTCTTGAGAAAGTCTGCAAATTCTCTTAGCTCGCAAGCATCCTTAGAACCTATCTTTGGCCATGCATGCAGCTTGTCTCTGAGTGACTTCCCAATTAGGAATGGGTCTCCGAAACGTTTCTCTAAAAGCTTCCAGGCTGAGTCATATGCTGCTTCTGTGCCCAATAGAAGAAATCCTTCCACGGCCTTCTTTGCTGTGCCACCTAAGTACTTTCTTAGGTAATACAGTTTTTCATTCTTTGGGATGTTCTTCCTTTCTATTAATGTTTCAAAGGACAGTTGCCAGTCTTTGAACTTCAAGGGATCTCCTGTAAACACCCCAGGCTCTGGTGTTGGGAGCCGGTTTGCACTCATAGCTTCTACTAGTGCATTGACCAGATCTAAGCTATTCTGCTCTTGAGGCCTCAACACTGAGGCTGGAGGAGACTGAGGTAGCTGTTGTGGACAAGGAGCTTGACTTGTGACTGCTAGGGATTGAGGAATAAATGGGGGACTTGATGCATTGAGAGAATGGGTTGTGACTGGAAGTACTGTGGAGTCAGCGACTCTAAGCTCTGGCAGTACTTCACTACCATACGACAAATCAGTTGCTTCTATGTTTTCTTCAGCTTCATCATAGACCCTCACTCGAGCTCTAGCAGCATTTAGCTTCTTTACTTCTTCTAGGCGTGCAAGTTTTCTACGTTTATCTTGGATTGCTTGCTGTCTGGCTAGGTTCTCAGCCTCTAACATTTGAAGTTCTGTTTCTTCCCTTTCTTGCTCCTCCAACACTGCCAAGACTTCCTGAGTTGCAGCAGCTTCAGCTACAGCCTCTATTCTTTTGACAGAGTGGCTGCTAGAGTGGGTAGAACTACATCCTTGACGAGACAGTGGTCTAGAAACAGAACCTGTTGAGCCTAGAACAGATCCAGCATCAGGCCAAGACTCTTCATCTTTATCTGCTTCATGACCTTTAAGCTGTCTCTCTGCTCTTTGAATAATAAATTCTGAGAATGACATGCATGTATCAACCCTGCGCCGCAGGTCTGGTTCAGGGGTTTGCGCTTGACGCAGCTCCTCATAAACCACCTTTACATCAGAACAGGTGCTTTTGATGTTCTCAATAAGCTCAGTTAACTCATCCTTAGAAGCATCACCACTTAATAACTCTTTGCCTATTCGTGCATGACACCTCCACTTCTCATAGATGATTTTGTATTTGCGTTGAATGTGCTTCAGTCTCTCATC
This sequence comes from Mchenga conophoros, assembly GCF_057382185.1. NCBI lineage: Eukaryota > Metazoa > Chordata > Actinopteri > Cichliformes > Cichlidae > Mchenga > Mchenga conophoros. The sequence goes on along the minus strand of NC_140528.1, from coordinate 20,380,162 downwards.
TTGGTATGCTCTTCCCCTTTCTGTTAGGGTACGCGCCCTCTCACTTCTTCGAAGCCCCTCTAGTTCTGCTGCAGATTCAGTGACAGTAGCTTCAGCTTGAGCGGATTGTTCAGCATCTTTATGGCAGGTCTCTCTGCTTATGTTAGACATGTTGAGATTATAGCAGTGTGATTGTGCAGCTATTAAACTTCAACTAGATTTCTTCTGGACTATGTGTAAGTGAAAGTTGCAATAAACTTAATTTGAATTAAGGTTCATAAATGTATGTATGAGTCTTCCAACACACTGTTGACTTCAATACTGAACTTAAGTTTCAAACAGACAAGAACAACAAAAATCACCTTATCACAAATATACAATAACAGTGTAAATGTACTTAGAAATACCTTAAATCCTTATCATTTACATTACTAAAGGTTTTCAAGTTTTCACATCAGTATAGTACCCCTTTAAAATTCACATAAGGTGCCCTTTAAACTCAGCAGATTTTGTATAACTCAAAATTACTCATAACCTGTGAGCTTGTTAAATATTTACTTGTTTGTTCTATGAACCTTGTGATGTACAACAACTATAAATGCAAACACATTGGATTAATCTCTACATTAAGCAAGCAAGAATAACAGATGAGTCCCTTAGTTGCAATTTTCACATTTAACCACTTCTCACACCACCTTAACGTCACTTTGTGGTAGAGCTTCTCCTGATCTTAAACGTGAAAATTAGCGCTTTAACTCAGTCTAACCACCGTTGCTTGTTAATGCTGTGCCGATATGCGTTATGCACTCTGCTTATCTGACGTGATGCACCGGATCCGCGTCGTTTCGTCATCCGCGGCGATCCTGTCCTCTCCTACCCGTGTTGAGCAGGCGAGTTCTCACTGTAGCTCTCTTCACGACAACACAGACACAGGTCGGTTCTTTGAAACGGGCGTTTATTACTTGGGCCTTCTCTCCTCAGCTTCACCATCACCATCACCAGTACGCCGATACGCCATTACGCCATTACGCCAATACGACGTGAGAACTGGTCACGAGCGAACAGTACAAACAATTAGCAACTTTACAGTACACATATTAAGTCCAAACACAAAATAAAAAACATTTCTCAAATGACAAATACCTCGTTGGCTGCTTGTCCTGAAAAGAGGTCCTTAAGTCCTTGTATTGCCCTTTCTTTTAGTAAACTTTTAGCTTAAATCGCTTCATGAGAGACATCTGCTCCCTCGCAGTCCATGAAAAGTCTCGTGTGCTCTCGTTAAGGGTATTCTCACGAGACACTAGCTCTCACCTTACACATGTACATTTCAAATAAAGACATTTCAACGCAAACTATATATATTCATGAAATTATGTAACTTAACATTTTAACAGCATTTACACATTCTTTATACAGATTGGAGAGCTGTGGTTTGTCAGAGATCAGCTGTGATTATCTGGCAGCAGCACTGAAGTCCAACCCCTCCCATCTGAGACAGCTGGACCTGAGCTCCAACTACAAGCTGCAGGATTCAGGAGTGAAGCATCTGTGTGGTTTCCTGGAGAGTCCAGGATGTGGACTTGAAACTCTGAGGTCAGTCAGCATGTTTTAGTTGTGCTGAGATGAATATGATGTGAAAGTTGTGCTGACACTAAACTGCAGACATCAGGCTGATATTATACTGATCCACACTGAGGATCTTCATGGTAAAGTCTGTTTTCTTCTTCTCTGGTTTAGTCCATTGACTGCAGCAGAACAATGTTCACATTTCAAACAGTGAGACTCAACGTATGGCCCGCGGCCCACACGCGGCCTGCCCACCTTTCCTGATTCAGAGAGAGGGGACCCTGATTAACTGTGTAGTGTTCTTCCTCACAGTTCTAAGTATCAGACACAACAATGAATAATCCACAGCTGACTGTCTTTAGCAGGTCAAAGGTCACGGCACACAGCAGACAGTGGGAAATATTATAATTCTGATCATTTATCAGCACATATCCATATGTATAAAAACAAAGCTGACACTGTGAGACTTGATCAGAGGTGTGATCATCACAGCAGAGGCCTTTGTGTCAAAGTCACTGAGGATCAAACAGAAACACATGAAGCAGATTTTCCTGTTCTGGCTTTTTATAGCAGATAACCTTCAAAATATTCTGCAGTCCATCAAAAACTGAAGCAAACCATGAATCAACATGTGAACATGAGCTGATGCTGCTGAAGTGAAGCAAAGTTACAGAGGTTTGATTACAGACACAGCTGAGAGTTTGTAATCTGTCATCATTTTAAAAGGTTTACATTTCTTCAGTATATCCACATTTGCAGCTGGTACCTCAACCTCCACTTGTCCAACACAACTGCTGTCCACTGCCTCCATGACATTGTGATTTTGCTGTTGGTCTTCTGTCAGATCTTCATCAATCACTTCTGCACGGGGCACACCTTCAGACTCTGCAGCTGCATAACGAAAGCCTGTAAGATAAAATTAGACATAAGGTAAATGTACACCAATATTCCAATGACAGGTGTGTGATTCATCTGGAAGTTATGTGCGGATTAGTGTACAGTGATAGCAATTTAGTATGTTTTTAGAGGGGGGGGTTGTTTACCTCCGATGGGTGCTCTTTTTCGCTTCCGTTGCGTACGCCTTGAGTGCCGGTCCGAGTCTGATACAGGTATGTCGTCATGCCCCATGTGCAGTGTTGGTGCCCAGTCTGGATTTGTTACATCCATTTCATATGCTGGTTTGCCTGCAATAATGCCAAATCACAAGCTACTCAGTCGACATGATGTGGTTCTGCAGCATCACACATTAGCATGTTTTATCTCATTATCTATGACCTCAGCACATTGAAAATCACACTAAAAGCCTTTCAAGAGTGATATGAATTAATTTAGAACTCACCGGAAAGAAAATGCCGTGAGCAAACCAACAAAAAGCTGGGGATTGCAGAGAACTCGATATCCGCTCGTCTCACCGCTGCAATCCAAGCCTGACGTCTTTGTTTAGTAATATCGGATACATGGGATCCCTCACGTTGCCTCCAGGATGGAAAACGATGAAAAGAGAGCCCGTTATCCAGCTTCTTGCCTTCACGATCGTGTGATCTAACGTTGCAACCGACAACACAACACGTACGATCCATAGCTGAAATGGTATCCTTTGGCTGGCCTACTGTCATGGCGGAAGGGGGCATGGCCCATCTCCCGTGACATCACGCTCCAAAGCCCTATAGGTGGGAAAATGTACCATGTCGACCAATCAAAAATGATATGGAAACATGACATTTGGTTGTTTAGCAAAAGGGGGAAGTTTTAGGAGTGACCGGCAAGAGAGAGCGAGTGAGCGAAAGAGAGAGAGAGAGTTTTGATACGTGAGAGATTTGTGACGTTTACCGTGTTTGGTCTCAAGTTAGTTTGTTGTCTTGTGTATTTAGTGTGTAGCTGTTGTTTTGTTTTGTGTGTCAGTTCTACTAGTGATCGTCACAGTTGCTGCCTTAAAGCCAACAAAGGCAGATTGCAGTGTAAACGCTGAGTGACACACCTGCTGTCAGACCTGCAGGTTTATCCCTGTGCTGTTCTCATATGTGTTAGAGTGACACAAACTATTGTTTGACACCTGATTGTTCTGTAAATAGTTTGAAATGATTATATGAAAAACGTCTGAGCCTTGGCTGCATTTTTTGGTAAATAGTACCATATAACTTTGTTGTTTGCAAAACATGTGCGTATTTTTAAAAATGTACAATCTCTATTTGCATTTCAAGTTATGAAGATGATTCGTTAAACATGTGTGTGGTTTTTACAGTCAAAATATCACTTTCTACTTGTATTTTAAATTTTGTCTGAATTTAGATAAATTGTGCTGATACAGTTGGTCAAAATGAGAAAATAACAGATTGGCAAGATAAACTGTTTTTAAAGGTAAAATATAGAGGCCACATCAAAAGTAGTCAAGAAGGGTTAAAGGCTAAAAGCAAAGTTGTCACCAAGTACTGTTTATATTTGTGTGTATTGCTGCAGCTTTTTTGAGTATTAATTTGGTGCCTTTGTGTGAAATAATGGTATTGTGAGTGATCCATATAGTCACAAAGAATAGCCACTTGTTTCTGTGCTACCAAAGTTCCCCGGCTTTCATTCAAAATGTGTTTATCGTCAGCACCTGCACATTAAACTACTTAAACATTATAAATGTCTTCAAGCTCACACTGAGGCCTGTGGGGTACTATCAGCCACTGAGACAGTACACACATTTATATGTGTTTGTATATGAATATTTCATACTTTAAGACTGCCTGTTTATTTAAGGGAGATGAACAAAATACATTGGAATTGTACAAAATAATATCATGGATGATAAATTAAATAGATTTTAAGTAGATGCTTGTGCATTCTTAAAGTCTTATATGTTGAACTGAACTATGTGATCTGTTCAAAGCCTTAATCTTAATTTGAAGTGAAATGTGCATTTTGAGTTTATACACTATGTATATAAGGCGACCGTTTCCTTTTGCAGTATTTTTGTGTGGTGTACTTTTCTATGTCTTAACAAAAGGGGAACAAAGGTGTTTAAGTTCACCTAGGATGATATGTTTTAATTTTCACATGGTCTTGCTTGAATTTGACCCTGACAAAGGCGTATGAACTCTGTCAGCTGTTTGGAGTTTCCATTTTCTAAACTTCTACATTCTGAACCTTCTTCAGCTCTGAACAGATGATGAAACACTGAATGATTTCAAGCTCACACTTTGTCTAATAAACTTACATCTTTCATTCTTTATACAGATTGAGGGGCTGTGGTTTGTCAGAGATCAGCTGTGATTATCTGGCAGCAGCACTGAAGTCCAACCCCTCCCATCTGAGACAGCTGGACCTGAGCTGGAACAACAAGCTGCAGGATTCAGGAGTGAAGCATCTGTGTGGTTTCCTGGAGAGTCCAGGATGTGGACTTGAAACTCTGAGGTCAGTCAGCATGTTTTAGTTGTGCTGAGATGAATATGATGTGAAAGTTGTGCTGACACTAAACTGCAGACATCAGGCTGATATTATACTGATCCACACTGAGGATCTTCATGGTAAAGTCTGTTTTCTTCTTCTCTGGTTTAGTCCATTGACTGCAGCAGAACAATGTTCACATTTCAAACAGTGAGACTCAACGTATGGCCCGCGGCCCACACGCGGCCTGCCCACTTTTCCTGATTCAGAGAGAGGGGACCCTGATTAACTGTGTAGTGTTCTTCCTCACAGTTCTAAGTATCAGACACAACAATGAATAATCCACAGCTGATTGTCTTTAGCAGGTCAAAGGTCACGGCACACAGCAGACAGTGGGAAATATTATAACTCTGATCATTTATCAGCACATATCCATATGTATAAAAACAAAGCTGACACTGTGAGACTTGATCAGAGGTGTGATCATCACAGCAGAGGCCTTTGTGTCAAAGTCACTGAGGATCAAACAGAAACACATGAAGCAGATTTTCCTGTTCTGGCTTTTTATAGCAGATAACCTTCAAAATATTCTGCAGTCCATCAAAAACTGAAGCAAACCATGAATCAACATGTGAACATGAGCTGATGCTGCTGAAGTGAAGCAAAGTTACAGAGGTTTGATTACAGACACAGCTGAGAGTTTGTAATCTGTCATCATTTTAAAAGGTTTAAGATAAGATAGAACTTTATTAATCCCTCGGGTGGGTTCCTCTGGGAAATTCGACTTCCAAAAAGCACAGCAACGACCGAAGTTACAGTTACAGAATTGTTATATATATATATATATATATATATATATATATATATAAATATATATATATATACACACACACACACACACACACACATATATAAATACAGAGACAAATATAAATAAAATATACAAAGGGGATAAATAGAATAAATAGGAATAAAAAATAAAAATACAAGTGAATTGCACATTTCAAGTATTGAGTCTATTGCACTGTTGACTATTTACAAAAAGTATTGCACAAGGTATTGTACAGTGAGGTGAAGAGGCACTACAGCTTAGTTGTTCCCCCCTCCTTTGTCCTCCTGTTTCCCCTCCCTCTCCCCTCCAGAGAGGAGTTAAACAGTTTGATGGCGTGTGGGACAAAGGAGTTTTTAAGTCTGTTAGTTCTTGTCTTGGGGAGAAGCAACCTGTCACTGAACAGACTCTTCTGATTGTTTATGGCCGTGTGCAGAAGATGCCCAGCATTGTTCATAATGTCCATCAGTTTCTTTAATGTCCTTTTCTCTGCCACTGTCACCAGAGTGTCCAGCTTCATGCCGACCACAGAGCTAGCCTTCCTGATCAGTTTCTCCAGCCTGGATGAGTCCCTCTTTGCTGTGCTGCTCCCCCAGCACACCACAGCATAGAAAAGTACTCCAGCAACCACCGACTGGTAAAACATCCTCAGGAGCTTCCTGCAGATGTTAAAAGACCTCAGCCTCCTGAGGAAGTACAGTCGGCTTTGGGCTTTTTTTATTACATTTCTTCAGTATATCCACATTTGCAGCTGGTACCTCAACCTCCACTTGTCCAACACAACTGCTGTCCACTGCCTCCATGACATTGTGATTTTGCTGTTGGTCTTCTGTCAGATCTTCATCAATCACTTCTGCACGGGGCACACCTTCAGACTCTGCAGCTGCATAACGAAAGCCTGTAAGATAAAATTAGACATAAGGTAAATGTACACCAATATTCCAATGACAGGTGTGTGATTCATCTAGAAGTTATGTGCGGATTAGTGTACAGTGATAGCAATTTAGTATGTTTTTAGAGGGGGGGGGGGGGTTGTTTACCTCCGATGGGTGCTCTTTTTCGCTTCCGTTGCGTACGCCTTGAGTGCCGGTCCGAGTCTGATACAGGTATGTCGTCATGCCCCATGTGCAGTGTTGGTTCCCAGTCTGGATTTGTTACATCCATTTCATATGCTGGTTTGCCTGCAATAATGCCAAATCATAAGCTACTCAGTCGACATGATGTGGTTCTGCAGCATTACACATTAGCATGTTTTATCTCATTATCTATGACCTCAGCACGTTGAAAATCACACTAAAAGCCTTTCAAGAGTGATATGAATTAATTTAGAACTCACCGGAAAGAAAATGCCGTGAGCAAACCAACAAAAAGCTGGGGATTGCAGAGAACTCGATATCCGCTCGTCTCACCGCTGCAATCCAAGCCTGACGTCTTTGTTTAGTAATATCGGATACATGGGATCCCTCACGTTGCCTCCAGGATGGAAAACGATGAAAAGAGAGCCCGTTATCCAGCTTCTTGCCTTCACGATCGTGTGATCTAACGTTGCAACCGACAACACAACACGTACGATCCATAGCTGAAATGGTATCCTCTGGCTGGCCTACTGTCATGGCGGAAGGGGGCATGGCCCATCTCCCGTGACATCACGCTCCAAAGCCCTATAGGTGGGAAAATGTACCATGTCGACCAATCAAAAATGATATGGAAACATGACATTTGGTTGTTTAGCAAAAGGGGGAAGTTTTAGGAGTGACCGGCAAGAGAGAGCGAGTGAGCGAAAGAGAGAGAGAGTTTTGATACGTGAGAGATTTGTGACGTTTACCGTGTTTGGTCTCAAGTTAGTTTGTTGTCTTGTGTATTTAGTGTGTAGCTGTTGTTTTGTTTTGTGTGTCAGTTCTACTAGTGATCGTCACAGTTGCTGCCTTAAAGCCAACAAAGGCAGATTGCAGTTTAAACGCTGAGTGACACACCTGCTGTCAGACCTGCAGGTTTATCCCTGTGCTGTTCTCATATGTGTTAGAGTGACACAAACTATTGTTTGACACCTGATTGTTCTGTAAATAGTTTGAAATGATTATATGAAAAACGTCTGAGCCTTGGCTGCATTTTTTGGTAAATAGTACCATATAACTTTGTTGTTTGCAAAACGTGTGCGTATTTTTAAAAATGTACAATCTCTATTTGCATTTCAAGTTATGAAGATGATTCGTTAAACATGTGTGTGGTTTTTACAGTCAAAATATCACTTTTTACTTGTATTTTAAATTTTGTCTGAATTTAGATAAATTGTGCTGATACAGTTGGTCAAAATGAGAAAATAACAGATTGGCAAGATAAACTGTTTTTAAAGGTAAAATATAGAGGCCACATCAAAAGTAGTCAAGAAGGGTTAAAGGCTAAAAGCAAAGTTGTCACTGTTGGGTCTGTGTTTCCACAAGCCCCGCTAATTCTAGAGACTTATTCATCATGAAGAAAACAAGACAGTCGATCGATCAATTATTTGCGAAAGGGAGGCCTCGTCTGTGTCCACCACGAAAATGACCACAGATCTGACCTCCTGCTGCTACCTTTTATTGGGAGACAGTTCACACAAAACACATCAGAACAAAGCCACGCCCCCTTTGTTCTAAGACAAAGCATTTTATGTATATGTGTGAACTTCTGTAAGAGTGTGTGTGTGTGTGTGTGTGTGTGTGTGTGTGTGTGTGTGTGTGTGTGTGTGTGTGTGTGTGTGTGTGTGTGTGTGTGTGTGTCAGACCTCCTGCTGACCAAAGGGTCGTAAACCCAGGAAGTTTACATCAAAAGAAACAGATCTTCCGCATATCCAACATGGCGGCGCGTGCACACGCAGCGGCTTCTCTCTCTCCCGAGTTTGCGGACGACACAACGGTGGTGGGTCTCATTAGCAACAGGGATGAGACCGACTACAGAAGTGAGGTGAGACGCCTGGCCACGTGGTGTGCTGACAACAATCTCTCTCTGAATGTGGAGAAGACGAAGGAGATTGTTGTGGACTTCAGGAGAATGCACACCCAACATGCTCCTCTGACCATTGACGGAGCGTCTGTGGAGAGAGTGAGCAGCACCAAGTTCTTGGGTGTGCACATCACAGAGGATCTCTCCTGGACGTACAACACCACAGCACTGGCCAAGAAATCACAGCAGCGTCTCTTCTTTCTCCGCAAACTAAGAAGAGCAGGAGCACCAGCCCCCATCATGTACACTTTCTACAGAGGCACCATCGAGAGCATCCTGTCGAGCTGCATCACTGTGTGGTTTGGAGCCTGCAATGCGTCCTGTCATAGAACCCTCCAACGCATAGTGAGAGCTGCAGAGAGGATCATTGGTGTCTCTCTCCCCTCCCTCCAGGACATTTACAGCACCCGTCTCACTAAAAAAGCCCTTTGCATAGCGGCTGATCCCACACACCCAATGCAAAGCTTCTTCAAGCTGCTGCCGTCGGGGAGGAGACTGCGGAGTCTCCAGGCCAGGACCAGCAGGCTGAAGGACAGCTTCATCCATCAGGCTGTCAGGAAGCTTAACTCCCTCCCGATTCTGCCCCCTCTCCCCTCTCTCCTCCACGGTCTCACTGAACTCTGTCACACACACACAAACACACACACTCTCTGACTCACTCACTGGCCTGCACCAGTTACCAGTCACTTTGTGGAGCATTGGACTGCCATTACCTCATAAGACTTTGTGTTACACTTTCTCTTACCGTACACTACTAAATCTCCATTTGCACTATTTGCCTATTTGCACTACTCTGCCTGGTTTACACTCAATGTCACTTACCCATTATATTGTATATTGTATAGCTTTCTTGTTATATGTAAAATTGTATTTATTTAAATTTTTACTTTTTAATTATTTTACTTGCATTTTTTAAATCACTTTTATATTTAAATATATTTAAATGTTCATTTGCTATTTATCTAGGGATTGAAGAGTAACGCAATTTCTATTCTCCGTATGTCCTGTACATGTGGAAGAATCGACAAATAAAGTTGACTTTGACTTTGACTTTGACTTTGAGATAGGATGTATCTACAATAAAACCTCCCCCAGCACAGAGTGGTTGGAGAGGTGGTCAGGATCAAAGGAATGGCTTTGATCCTACTGCTTGAACTAAGACTGTACAAATTTAAGAAACACAATGGCAACATTCAACAATTAGACTTAACAGTCACCAAGTACTGTTTATATTTGTGTGTATTGCTGCAGCTTTTTTGAGTATTAATTTGGTGCCTTTGTGTGAAATAATGGTATTGTGAGTGATCCATATAGTCACAAAGAATAGCCACTTGTTTCTGTGCTACCAAAGTTCCCCGGCTTTCATTCAAAATGTGTTTATCGTCAGCACCTGCACATTAAACTACTTAAACATTATAAATGTCTTCAAGCTCACACTGAGGCCTGTGGGGTACTATCAGCCACTGAGACAGTACACACATTTATATGTGTTTGTATATGAATATTTCATACTTTAAGACTGCCTGTTTATTTAAGGGAGATGAACAAAATACATTGGAATTGTACAAAATAATATCATGGATGATAAATTAAATAGATTTTAAGTAGATGCTTGTGCATTCTTAAAGTCTTATATGTTGAACTGAACTATGTGATCTGTTCAAAGCCTTAATCTTAATTTGAAGTGAAATGTGCATTTTGAGTTTATACACTATGTATATAAGGCGACCGTTTCCTTTTGCAGTATTTTTGTGTGGTGTACTTTTCTATGTCTTAACAAAAGGGGAACAAAGGTGTTTAAGTTCACCTAGGATGATGTGTTTTAATTTTCACATGGTCTTGCTTGAATTTGACCCTGACAAAGGCGTATGAACTCTGTCAGCTGTTTGGAGTTTCCATTTTCTAAACTTCTACATTCTGAACCTTCTTCAGCTCTGAACAGATGATGAAACACTGAATGATTTCAAGCTCACACTTTGTCTAATAAACTTACATCTTTCATTCTTTATACAGATTGGAGAGCTGTGGTTTGTCAGAGATCAGCTGTGATTATCTGGCAGCAGCACTGAAGTCCAACCCCTCCCATCTGAGACAGCTGGACCTGAGCTCCAACTACAAGCTGCAGGATTCAGGAGTGAAGCATCTGTGTGGTTTCCTGGAGAGTCCAGGATGTGGACTTGAAACTCTGAGGTCAGTCAGCATGTTTTAGTTGTGCTGAGATGAATATGATGTGAAAGTTGTGCTGACACTAAACTGCAGACATCAGGCTGATATTATACTGATCCACACTGAGGATCTTCATGGTAAAGTCTGTTTTCTTCTTCTCTGGTTTAGTCCATTGACTGCAGCAGAACAATGTTCACATTTCAAACCTTCAAAGAAGAAGAAAAATCCTCCACTGGATAATTCACTGTGAAACTCTCCAAGTCTTCATTCCACCTTAAAGTCTGTCTGACACTGAAATCCAAAGCAAAATGTGCGTTTGCTTTACAGACAGCAGTCCAACACAAACATACACACATCATCCAAAACACAGTCCAACATCCAAATCTCCTCCACTGCCAGCATGAATGATGGGAAAGAGAAGGAGGAACACTCTGACATTCAGGGTTAGAATGAGTTTCATGAAGCAGACTGTGAAGATCAAAGCTGCATTAGAAAGCTTACATGAATGAATGAGTGGACAGAAGTGGACAGAGATCATCTGAAGCACTTCAAAGGCTTTAAATCAGCACATTTCTCTTTATTCTTTATCAACTTTGTTAGTTTCTCTCAGTTTTCTGTGGAATGAAGCTAACAGCAGGCTAATAAGATGCTGACCAATAGGTTTCTATTAAAGGTTGTAATTTGTATATGAAAAAGTGCTTTGGCTCAGCAGGGATCAGCTTACAGGTAGAATACAGCTGCTGGATGGGATTAGCATGTCATAGCTATCTACCAAACTGCTAACTGGGGGATTTCAGGCCATCTATGGATCATTTTTGCTAACTGTTTATTCAGCTTAGGCTCACAGGGCTGCAGCCTGTGCCCTAGCTGTCATAGGGCAAGAGGCGTGGTCCACCTGCACAGGTGAGCAGTCCATCACAGGGCCAACAGAGAGAGACAGAGAAGCACTCTCTCACATCCACACCTACAGCCAATTTAGAAGCACCAATGAACCTAAGCAGCATTTCATTGGACTGTGGGAGAACATCCAACCTCCACAGAAAGGCCAACAAGCTTCAACCTACAACCTTCTTGCTTTAAGGCACTAGTGCGAACCACTTTCCCCCATTTCAGCCCAAATCCTGCATCTTCCTGTTTCTGACTCCAGGCCAGCTCCACTAACACTTTCTCATCAGACACTGCCACCTAGTGGAGGAAGTCTTAGTCCCATTTGAAGCTTCAGATGACAGTTCGTTCCTTTACAAAGAGGTGGAGGTGGTGGGGCAACAGCACCATCATCACTGAGTGCCATAGGACACTTAACCTTTGTTTCCATATGCTGGGAACTTCCTGTTGTTCCAAGGAGGACTGGAAAATGTGTGAAAACCTCCCAGTCAGTTCCTCACAGCACACTTCAATCATTTCCCTCCCACAGCATCAGGACCAGGGCTTTTTCTCTCTTTGCTCCCACTAAGAGATTTCCACACAAACACCTCATCAGTGGGACTCTCAGAGCTACCAGCCCTTTGCTACAATCACAAAGCTCTTCATTGAAATCAATGATATCAAAGCTGGAATCAAATGAGTCCAAGTCTTCTGCTGATTCAGCATCACATTCATCTTTGCTCCTTGTTCTGCATCCCCACCATGGACTTCATTCCTTTCCAAGCCAGCCTTGAGTGTCCTTTATTCAGCTCATCCTCTGCTTTACTTTTACACCTGATTTTAGCTGCTTTATCTCTCTTTCAACAAGTTTCTGTGCCTCAATCTTTTTCTTCTCTCCCTCATAACAAGACAGCTTCTTCTGCCTGAGAACATGTTGGAGTGATTTACTAATCCAGGGCTGCTTATTGGGGAAAATACTTCCTGTTTCCAAAGTAATCCCCATTTTTCCCAGAAAGAAATGTAAGTAGAAATCGATGATCTAAGTGAGAACATGAGCCTTTAAAAAGTCCCAGTGGGTGCAGTCAAAGCAGTCCCTCAGTCCCAGTATATAGTCTTTGGTCCAGACTGGAACAACTGTGTGCCCAGTTTGAGCTCTCTTCAGTGCTGTGACCTGACAGACCCAGAGGGGCCATCACATCACATTTAGAAGCTCCCCTAATGGAGCCACAACACATGTCCAACACTTAGTCTGTCTTGTTGGACCAACTGGAAGAAATGATTCAAGGACTTAGTCACAGAACAGAGATTCAAATCTCCAAAATCCAACTGGCTGCATCAGGACATATAGTCTGAAACTCTGCACAGTTTCCTGTTTGAAGCTGCTTCCTGTTGGCTTCAGCTGTTTGGAGTTTCCATTTTCTAAACTTCTACATTCTGAACCTTCTTCAGCTCTGAACAGATGATGAAACACTGAATGATTTCAAGCTCACACTTTGTCTAATAAACTTACATCTTTCATTCTTTATACAGATTGATGAGCTGTGGTTTGTCAAAGATCAGCTGTGATTATCTGGCAGCAGCACTGAAGTCCAACCCCTCCCATCTGAGACAGCTGGAGCTGAAAGGAAACAACCTGAAGGATCCAGATGTGAAGCAGCTGTCTGATCTTCAGCAGAGTCCAGACTACAGACTGGAGACTCTGGAGTAAGTAGAGTGATGGAGTGAGTGGGTGGTGCTGTCAGCAGTATTGTACTAAACACAGTCAGTATGAAACAAAGATCCAGTGTTTCCTGTAAAGCTGCAGCTTCTCAGTGAAGCTGTGAGAGGAGAATGGTGACAGGCTTCAGGATTGGACACAAACACTTCCTGTTTCTCACCTTTATGGTCACCATAGTAACGGCTGACACGCGCTGATCAAACACTGTCAACAGCCAATCAGCTCTCTGAACAAAGCAGCACGCAGACCAATGACTGCATTCGTTTCCAAGTTTAAAGCAGTGAAGAACACAGTCTGTAGGTGAGGAAGAATTTAGTGAGAGCAGATGTTTGGATGGAATTCCTCCAGTTAACAGCTGGAACCATCCATCTGGATTGTTGGGCTTGTTGTTGGGGTTCCTACAGAGCTCAGAGTGGACACACCAAGGTTCTTCTAATGAATGAAAGTCCAAACTCAAACTAGGAGGGAAAAACATTTTCATCAACTTCAATAAAAATCCAAAGATTAGAAAAAGTGAAGCAACAATGAGTCCTAGTACAGTCCCAGCACTGAAGTCCCTGCTGCTCTTTATACTGGATGTGCTGCATCACTGACTGACAGCTGATGAAGAGTCTCTGGAAACACTCGTTTATCTCCTCTGCTCTTCCTTCTTCTCTCTGCAGGTGGAGCTGATGATGGTAAACAGGACGGTGTGTGTGCTGAGAGAGGAGGAGCTGTGTCCTGATGATCCAGAGAGGTTGAAGCAGCAGCAGCTTGTGTGTAGAGACGCTCTGACTGGGCCATGTTACTGGGAGGTGGAGAGGAGAGCTTCATCCAGCAGTGACTGACAGAGGAATGAGAAGAAGTGCAGATGACTGTCAGTGCTGCAGAGTGAACTGCTCTGAGAACAGCTCCACTGTCAGACACAATGTAGAGTCCAGCATCATCCCTGTGTGTCCCTCTGGATCTGACAGAGGATCATCAGTGTATCTGGACTGCTCTGCTGCTGCTCTGTCCTTCTACAGTCTCTGCACAGTCTCTGTCTGACTCTGGCTACATTTTTGGCATTTATATTCTTGGTTGCTCTCTTTATATTTTTCACATGCAAAATGTGCCCATCTTTGGCAAGATTCACACTGCACCTGGAAAGGAAAAATAAATAGCTCATATTCTGTTTGGTGAATACTATTACTCAACATTTTAATTATGATTGGCAAGTAATGATACTAAGACTTATGTGTTTCTTTTGTTTTGTTTTGTTTTACCATTTCAATCATGCTGCGGTCAGCGTTAGCATCTAACATGGAGAAAACAATGCAGTAGTCCTCAGCGTTCCCTGAAACACAATCATAGTTAGGTTTTAATCAAACATTATTTATTGAATAATTAAAAAATAATAGTACATTTTTTCCAAATATACTTCCTGGAAAATTAGTCTAAATTAGACTTTGAGAAGGGTCTTATCTGAAAGTGTTTGAAGAGCACTATTTGTACTGTGCTGTTTGAAAAGCACTATTTAAATTGGAAGTACGCACTAACGTGATAAGGACTTTACTGGACTTACCTCGATTTTCAAGTAGGGTGCAAGCTATCTGCATTCGCTCCAGCACAACTGGCTCTGTAGTGGTTGACACCTCACTGACCTCTCCAAAATCAAGGTAGTGTTCTGCAAACTGTGAGATTGATCATAATTAGAATGTAAAGTCTTAATTAGGTAAAGGATAGGATAATTATAAGCCACAAGGCTTCAGCCTATTCCTTTTTCAGTTACTGTATGATTAAGTACTTCTATGTAAAATGATCATCTTTGTTGTTGTTGACCGAAATAACTTTCACTTCACTTAAATTCACTTAAAGTCTTAATTCTAGCTAACAAGAAACTGAATCATTTGAATACGGGTTACCTTTAACAGTAAAACTCCACAACTGCTGGAATCCTGTCGCTTGTTGTGTTGCATAGTCTGTAACTGCCACTCCATGGTGTCTTCATGCCCTCTCATCCTCAGAAAATTCCTAGTTGAACAAAAGTGTTTGTAATGAAACAAGATTTTTTCTTTTTAATCTAAGAATAACACCTCAGTATCATACATACCTCCAGTTGCGCAGAATTTTCCTGTCATAAACACCTTCATTCCCATGGGGTCTATGAGCAGTATTTTCTGTGCAGAAATGTTGACAATCTAAAGAAAAAGTTAAATTAAAAATTACAATTGTTTGTGCCACTGAAAACTTATTTAAAAATAACACTTTGTGCAAGAAACTGCTTCACAACAAATTATGCAAATTAATAACAAAATGAACACATACCACAAGAATCCAGTGTGTACCAAAGTTCACAGGGCACAGCCACGTCTTCAACTGGGAACTTCATCTGGAAGTGCAGAGTAATTTGGATTTACTTAGGTACCATGCGTCTCAGGGTGTTTTCAAATATAGTCTTCTTTAAAGGAACCGAACTCTTTCCTCAGCAACAGAAAGGAGTCAACTGTTTGGACCACTTCTGAGCTTTCAACATACCAGTTGAGGCATCTGAACTGCCCAGAAAACAACGAGCTTGCAACTACTGAACAGAGCAGGTGTGCAGCATTCTGCACAAGTATACAAAAATGTTATAGAACAGTAAATAGGTTTTTTTTTTTTAATTTCAAAATTAGTAGGTAAATGACATTTCTTACTTACCTTTCGTCTGTCAATAACACGGTGCAGATATGCATCAATGACCTGTTTTGAAAAATCTGAGTTTATACAACAACAGCAACAATTTTTGAAGTAACTGCTTGAGTGCTGTACACAAAAACATCTGAAGGAATAGAATTGCTGATAAAGGTTCTTTCTGCACATACTGAAACTGGGTATTATGATGTCACAACATCTGTGTTGTGGTTGATAACATTTTTTCCTGTTGAAGTGAATGGGTGAAACCTTATCAGAGTTTTGCAATATAACCCCCCCCCCCCACCTACCCGCACATTTTAAACTATTAATGGTCTCTGCACTGCAAATGCTTCAGAAGGAGCAGAACCTCGAAATCAGACTCAATAATGATAAGTTCTCTTACCTCATCAGAAAGCCACCGTGACCCCTGCAGTGTTCGAAAAGAGGAATCCAATAACTTGTATGGTCCAACAGCTGCCTCCAAGCGCCCAGTATCCTTTGCACGCCATAGCCTCTTTACTAAAAGAAAAATATGATAAGTTAGCTTAGGCATGCATGAGATTTCTAGTGGATAAGCTTGGTAAAGGCCAACGGGCCACAACAGGAAAAAAGTCAATACAATAGGCATGCATTTACACGCAGAGAAATAGGAAAGGTACAGCGGGTGGGCAAAATAGAAAATTACTGACAGGCAGATCCATTTCCAGACTTCCACAAGCTCAGTGCATGTTTCTTTATATCCAATATGAGTTGAAGACTTCAAAATGCAAACAAAGTCATGCAACAGTCAATTAAGTTGCAACGCCAAACTGGCAACAAATGACCAACTGGTCAAAAAGAGTTGTTCACTATGTCACCTTCATTTTCTAAGCTTTGTTTCCGGGAGGGAAGTTCTTGTTCACGCGTTTCTGGTCCTGGAACACAATTAAACTCCTTGTGTCAGCCGTTTTGGGTGCATAATGAATCCTCTGGACTTTGCTGGCACTGAGGGTTAGCAGTAGGATGGCAGGGAGGCATCTTCAGGTCTGTGCTGCTGTTCACCGTCTGACTGCGAGTTGGGTATTTTTAATTGTCACTGATATTTACATGGTGGCTTCTTCTGTATGGCTTGATATGGTCAATGCTGTAGTGATTTCTTAAAGTTGCTCCTTCCGTGTTTTTTTAATCTCACACATTTGCCAGCGATGTCTTGAATGGTGTAGGGTCCTGAAAAATCTGGATCAAGTCTTCCTCCCTTCCTTCCACGTTTCATGTTCAAGAGAAGAACTTCATCTCCAACGCTGTACACAAGGTTTCTGTACTTCTGGACTCGTCTAGCATAAGCTTATGCATAAGCATAAGATTGTACTTAAACTGAAATATGACACCTACTCAGTGATTTACAACATAGAGGTAGGTTGTTTCCTCTTAAACATTTTAACTGCTTTCCTTACAAAATGAACTGGAAACCTATAAGTTCAGTCTCTGAGGTGCTCTGGGATTTCTCTCAGGGTAACGTCTGCCTGTTTGGTCAGAGTCCATAGTGCTCTGTGTGGAAAGTTCAGGTGTTTGAACATTGGTGGTTTCACGTAAACCCTGAACCTCAGGTGGTGAAGCGAGGGCAAACTCTTCTGAATCTTGAGGTGTAGATGTGTCCTCTCAGGTAGCTCTGGAACCACGTGACATTCTGCATCTAGAATCTGATCAACATGTCTACGCCAGACTAAGTTGGCTCCAACATTTATGGTGTATATCAGCGGTCCGGTCCGTGAACGAATCGTGCCAGAATGCCATTTCTGACTTGGGTCTCTGTAGTCTCTGGCGAGAACTCTTTGTCCAACATTGAAGAATCTGGTTTTGTTTCTTGTTGCTTCCACCATGGAAGACTGTTTATCTTGGACATCCTTGCGAATGTCTGGTTTCAGCAAATCTAGACGTGATCTCAGATCTCATCCCATGAAGAGCATTGCAGGTGTGTGTCCAGTTGTTGCATGAGTGGTAAGACAGTAAAACAAATTGTCAATTTTCTGTTGTAGCGGTTTCCCCTCTGTGCGACTGGCTGGTTCAGCTTTGTTGCAGGATGATGGGGAGCTGAAGTGATATGTCGTATGCCGTTACTCCCAAGGAAACACTGGAACTCCTCTCCAGTAAACTGATGACCATTGTCACTTACGAGCTGTTGTGGCAGACCTGTGCGTGCAAACGGTGACCAAAGACTATTGATCGTGCTGGCAGCTGTTGCTTGCTTTACGGGGAAGATTTCTGGCCACTTTGAGTGGGCATCAACCACAACCAGGAACATTTGGTCCATAAATGGGCCAGCATAGTCTATATGAATGCGTTGCCATGGAGCAGATGGCCACTCCCACGCGTGTACAGGTGCTGTTTGAGGCTGGCGCAGCGTCTGCTGGCAAACAATGCAGGATTTAGCCATATTCTCCATTTCACAATCAGTGCCTGGCCACCAAACATAGCTTCTAGCAAGACCTTTCATCTTAACACCCAAATGTCCATCGTGCAGTGAGTCCAGTACCTTTGTACGTAGTTTGGGTGGCAGATGACACGAGTTCCCCACATGACACATCCTTGGCAAACGGATAGTTGGTCTTTGTGGGTGGAGTACGCAGAGAACTGAGTGTCACTACAGGACGGCCAACCATTCACAGTAAGATCGTTTGACAAGATTGTGTTTTGGCTCGTTTCTCTTTTCACCTGAGCACTTGTGACAGGTAGGGGTTCCATTTGTGTAACATGAAACACAGTAGCTGGAGCAGTCATTTCTTCGGTGGGTTGCATGTGTGGAAGACGTGAAAGTCCATCTGCATTTCCATGTAGCTTTGTCCCTTTGAACTCAATGGTGTAGGTGTGTGCACCCAGGAACAAAGCCCAAGCAAGTGTGCCGCAGCCATGGTTGGAATACCTTTCTGAGGGTTAAAGATGGACACCAGCGGTCGGTGGTCTGTGATCAGGGTGAAGTGTCGTCCATATAAATACTGATTAAACTTCTTCACTCCCCACACTAGACTGAGTGTTTCTCTGTCTATCTGCGTATAGTTGTGCTCGGCTGCATTTAGGGACCTTGAGGCAAAGGCAAGTAGTCGTTCGGATCTATCAGGCATTTTGTGAGATAGCACGGCACCAATGCCATATGGTGAGGCATCACAGGCGAGGCGAAGTGGTAGCTTGGGGTCAAAGTGTGTCAGAACCTCCTCTGATGTAATGAGCTGTTTAACTTAACTAAATTAAATGCCTCTTCATAGTTTTTTGTCCATTTCCATTTGACATTTTGTTGCAGCAGAGAGTTCAGCGGGTGCAGGACTGTTGAAAGGTTTGGTAGAAACTTGTGGTAATGATTAATTAAGCCCAAGAATGAACGTAGCTGACTCACATTTTTAGTGTCTGGTGCCTTCAGGACTGCTTCAACTTTGTCCTCGGTTTTGTGGAGCCCATGTCTGTCGATCTTGTGTCCACAATACTCAATGGCATCCTTGAAGAACTCACATTTGTTTTTGTTTGCTCTCAATCCATATTTTTCTAGCCTGGCCAGGACTGCTGTTAGGTTAGCCAGATGAGTCTGACCGGCTGGAGCAGCATCTAATAACCAACTCACAAAATAAAGAAAAATAAAAACAAACCAACAAACACAAAAACACCAGGCATCATGATACAGACTTATAATTTGCACCAATGTTTTTTCGAAATTCTATACACGAAAGTGAGCGCGAGAGCCCTCGGTGCGCCTGCTCGCTGCCAAAGTCAAAGTAAACTTTATTGTCATCTCCGCTACAGACAGTCCAGTATACAGAGATATGAGATGACGAGGCTCCAGTTACAGCAGTGCAAGTAAACAAACAATAAGAAGAGTAAGAAAATAAATATACACTTTAGGACCAGGGGTAAAGGATCAATAACAATTTAAATTTACAGTTTGAGGGGAGGGGGCCCCTGCTGCTTCCAAAAAGAGCACATTTCATTTATAATGTTGTAAATCCAAGTCCATTATGTATTCATGATTTGAATCCTGGGTTGTGTGAAATCTCAGAAATGCACCCTAGATGAAGTGAATCTGTGAACTAAGGTGTCGGTCTATTAGATCATGTTGTGGTGATCCTTGTGTTGGGGGATTTGTGTTCATACTGGAGTGCAAAATTAAAACCAATGGAAGATGGACAAGAAAAGTTCAAAGCCATCATGGTGCTCAACTTAGAAAAAATAGAAAAGAAGAGGAGGAGAAACGAGCAAAAGATGCAGGTAAGCAGATGTGTGATTGGATAATGGCAGGTCATCCTGAAACTATCAGAATCAGAGTGAGTCAGAAATTATGTGGGTTACAGTTGCTCCAAGAAGAAATGGTAAAAAAACAAACAGTAACAGACTAAACTCCAAACAATACATTATGTTACAGATTTAAATATTAATTAGTCCTTGTCAATTGTTGATTTGTCCTGTTCTCATTGTATGACGAATTATGATGGCTGTTTGGTAGCCGTCTGCATACAATGGCTACTCTCTGTGTGTGTGTGTGTGTGTGTGTGTGGGGGGGGGGGGGGGGGGGGGGGCGGCGCCAGAGGGATTGTTCGCCCAGGGTGCCAAACAGGCTAGGACCGCCACTGCCTGCAAATAAACAACATTAACATCAAAAGTTTTACATTTCCTAAATGTATCCCACAATCTGAATATAACACCCACTTCCCCACGTTTGATCCGCTGTGTTAAATATGATTAAGAACAGAATGCAATCATTTGCAAATCCTGTAAACCAGTATTTTAAACAAAGTGAGAAAATGAAACATTTAAAGAAAAATATTAGCCCATTTTGAATTTGATGGCAGCATCCTCTCTCCAAAAACTAAAGGCGTTACGATGTTTAGTGCTGGACCATGTTGGTTAATGTGTAAACTCAACAGTTTCCATTTTGATTAACCTGACCAACATCTAACATAGAACACCTTTGAAGTGGACCTCGCACCCTGTGGATAACTTCAAACACGTCGAGGTCTTCAGAGGCTGAACTTTGACCCAGCATCACAACGAGCGCCATAAACACTTGTTACAGTTATTAGAAGGAAGCCAGCCTTTAGACATCCCCACAATGACATCGTGACCAAGGGTCTGTTGCATGATTTTTAACATGGCTACAATGTGTCGTCTGCTGCGTCATCGTTTAATACAACAACGTACTGAAAGAGAGCATTCAGCATCTGACTGAGCTGGACTAACCTTCCCTTTCAAAAGTGAAAACTGCAACATAAAACTGGAATACAACCAACTTCTAATGAAATGTAACATTTTATAACATGAACACAGATTCCAGGTGAGCTGTGTCTTCCAGGACTGGATTTACCAGAACAGGTATGAGGACGGTGCCTGACGGGCATGTACGAGCTGGAGTGGATCCCAGCTAACACAGGGTGAGGAGACAGACGACCGTTCACGCTCACACTTATTCACCAGTTAACCTAACCCCACTACCTGAATGTGTGTGAACTGTGGGAGGAAGCCAGAGTCCCCTGAGAGGACCCACACAAACACGGGGAGAACATCCAACCTCCACAGAGACTCTCTCTGCACTAAAAGCACAAAATAAAAACCACACCGTCATGTAATTCAAGAAACTGGTCTTAAAAACAGTTAATCTAATGTGTCCACATGGAGCCCGTGTTAAGGTCCGTACTGGGCTTCAGAACATCAAGTGAACAACGTCAGATGGGACCTGGGTGCGTTGTCTCCTGATAGAAAGTGCTGAGGATCAGAAGGACTCAGGGACAACTCGATATCTGTCCAGCAGAGGGCGGCATGTCACGATCTGTAACATCAATGCACATTGTTCCATTTACTGCATATTGCACTTTATTCATATCTCTCATTCCACCTGCAAAAACATTGTAAAGGTCGTCACAGAGAGTTTTATATATGTATAAATACTAATATTCTCTATTTATTCTGTTTTATTGCCCAGATGTTAGTTAGCCTTTGTTCAGTTGTCTTTTATATGTCAATAGATACGTATGTCACAAATAAAAGTGTCTTGTAAATTATGTTTTTGTAAAGAATTTTCTCCCAAATCTCTTACATGCTAACTGTAACGTGTTATTTCTGCTAAAACCTGAACTTAAATGTGTATATGGTGTTTATCTGTTTTTCTCTCTGTTTTAGATGCAAATATCAAATTGGAGTTCTGCCTCCAGGCCAGAATTGCAGGAATGCACCACGTGTTGGCTGTTTCACTGCCCTCTGTGCCCCACTCTCAGCCCTGCTGTCAGGGCAAAGATTGAGCAGCATATAAATGGACACATTCAAAGTGCTTTGCCTTTCAAAGGTATGTTGGTATTAAATATACCTCATAGTTAAAGTCATAAATATGCACTTCTTTTCAGCACCTCTGCAGGTCTTTGTTGACTTAAAAGTTATTTTTCACATTGTACAGTTCAGTTCATTCATCAGCGAGAGAAAAAAGTGTTTTCATTAAATATTTTTCCTGTTCACCACATTTCCTGACAGCTCTTGTGATCCACACCATTTTGCTTTCATTATTGAGGACGGCTTGGATATTTTTGTTAATATGTACAATCTGATTGTTAGATAAACTGACTGCATTCTATACAACTACATTTAAATTACATGTTTTTTCTTTTTTTCTCTCTTACAGACAAAATGATGTGCCGGTGCACTTTCACTGCCCTTCTGTAACATGACAGTCATACAGCGTGGGGATATGGCAAGGCAATTATTGTCATGTCAGCATTCAGGACTGCTCCCCACTGAACTCTCCGTGGAGCCTCGTCTCCCTCTCCATGTCTCGTCTCCAGCATCTAAACCATTTCCTGAATCTTGGGTAGAACATTCATGTGCTCCACCCTCTGTGCTAAATGAAACTGGGGCTTGTGGAAAGTCCATGAAAATGAAACGTCCTCACTGTGGTCTTAGTCTTCTTACAAAAAAACTTCAAGGCTCACATGATGAGGAGGCATTCAAACAGGTCAATAGATGTTTGCCTGGCCTGTCATCCACAGTGTTTTTGTGTAGAGGGACTTCTTCCTCTTTGTTTTTCAGTTTGCAGAGGACATGGAGCTCTTTTTAAAAGCATGTGCTGACGAGCAGAGACTACAGGTCAAAGCGATGTTTGACATTTAATGGACAGATGAAGGCACTGGCTGTTTGTTTGTGTTTTTTATCTGTTGTTTGTTTTTCAGTGTACAGAATTCCAGTTAAACTTATTATAAAATGCTGTTCACTTGTTTCCATACTTATAGCAAAAAATGTAAGTGTAAATGCAACAGCATTGTTTATACTTGTAACTTCAGAGTAAAAAGCTTATTGTTGATGTTAACATTAATGTATTATCCTGTAATCAATAATATTTTTATGCATTTTACGCATTAACCCTCTGATCTCTATCCTGGCCATTTGGGGCCACTTCACTTCTCCTTGTTTGACTGCTACACTGCAGTGGACCAAAAGAATGACGCAGGTTTGATCTTAAGGCTCTAATAGTTGTGTGTGTTGTGCATGACATTGCAACGCAAACATGTATTTGCAAGATAGACTGGAATAAATTATGATGCATCAAATATTACACAGGCTGCAGTGAATTGTTGTTGATACAGGTTATTGAGCTTTGAGTTTCCCAGTCAAACGTAGCTTTGACACACATGCTAACACTCTTACTCTTGTACATTTCATAACAAGACACCAAAGCCAAAATATTAGCTCTCAAAAAAAATTCAAAGCTGCAGCTGCAGCACACACAGCAACAAACACTGTTAGTAAATGTGTCCTGGAGTTTCTGCAGGTGCAGAAAGTGCTGCTGCTGTAAGTCAGCCTAACAGCTTCCAGATCACTGATATTTCTGGAAAGATGGCAAGAAGGGCATCACTGCTCATTTCTACAATCTCCCAGATCTTGGAATACAAGCCCCTGTCCCATGAAAACCACTTCACAGTAGTAGGAGTCCACTAAAACCTACAAATGAAGAGTGATCCTGGAAGAAATAGGGCGCACACTAGTGACCTCAACAATTGCAAGACAGCCTTGTCCCCGATGCTTATATGAAAAAGAATATGAAGATTTATGAAACCATTAGGACTTTATTACTGTTTTATCTGAAAAGCTACTGGTAATATTTAACCTAACTGGGATTTAAAGTGTAAAAAACAGAATGTAGATAAAATTTTGGTTTTGATGAAAAGGAGTGGAGCTTGTGAGCCACAATGTAAGCAGTGTTGCTTTGCTGACATGCACTCGATGCTGGCAGTACAAGCATTGTAGTGGTTCTTATATTTTTGTAAACTAACTGTATAATATATTGAGCCATTCAACAGTACACAAATGTTTGTAGGCTCCTTTTTGTATGCAACCTGCATGTCTTTCTGAATTAATTGTTTGTTTATATCATGTTTTTCAGGAAAAAGAAGAAGTTAAAGTCAAGTGGAAGCCCTGCTCAACATGGTATGTAGTAACAACTTTGTTGGACGGGAACAGACATTCATACTGTTGATAAATAGTTATCACCTCAATTTGAATTCATGTATTTGGACTAAACTAAATTGGGAGCTGTTAGCTGTCAAGCTGCTCCTCTGTGAGGAGCTTGATAGCTGTCCACCTCCAAAGTCCATTATGAGTTTTGGAGGTGGACATGGTCAAGACTTTTAAGAGTTGGCATAAGACTTCACTTCTTTATAGAGCTTATAGTTGGGGCTGGTTCAGGTCAGCCCTTAGTTATGCTGTCATAGCACCAGACTGCTGGGGGTTAGTGTCTACTCGTGTCATTGTATATATCCAGGAATATGTGCCTGAGGATAGTTGTCATGAAATCAATATTAAATCAAAGGATTCCTTAATGACCACAGCTGGCATGAGTTCTCCAAAGCTGCCTGCTGTCTCAGGATCTGTCTCCAAAAAGAACCAGGGAGCGCTAACATGTTATGTTCTAGACTGATGAAGAAAATGCACATTAAACATAGTATAAACTCACTATGTTAAGTAATGTGAAGAGGATGCCTTTAGCTCCTATTGGGTTGGTTCCTTGATCAGTGCAATACAGAATCATTCATCTGGTTTGATGTAATGTCCTTCAAACACGTCAAAATGAGGCTCTGTAGTCTGTGTGGCCTCCACATGCCTGTATGACCTCACTACAACACCTGGGCATGCTCCTGATGAAGTGGCAGATGGTCTCCTGATGGATCTCCTCCCAGACTCCAGGACTAGAGCATCTGCCAACTCAGGCAGCAGAAGGTTCTCCACGGAGTCTCCAGACTCTGTCACACGTGCTCAGTGTGAACCTGCTTTCATCTGTGAAGAGCACAGGGCGCCAGTGGCAAAGTTGCCAATCTTGGTGTTCTCTGGCAAATGCCAAACATCCTGCACGGTGTTGGGCTGTAAGCACAACCCCCACCTGTGGACGTCGAGCCCTCATACCACCCTCATGGAGTCAGTATCTGACCGTTTGAACAGACGTGCATATTTGTGGCCTGCTGGAGGTCATTTTGCACAGCTCTGGCCTTTCTTTCCTACCCCACAGTACCTTTCCTTATCTTTTGTTTCCTACTCTTTTACTTAGTCTTTGATCACGGTTGTCTTTCTAGATAATTAATGTCATTTGTTCTGGGGCGAGTCACTGGCTCGGGTGCATTCTGGGACTGTCAGTTCACCAGTGTGCTGGCATGCTTCTTAACAAACACACCACTACAGCAAACATCTCAGTTGTACTTGTTGATTTCTTCAACAAAACACTGAACAAAACATGTCCTTGTGAGTGTGCTGCCTGGTGCTTTTACATTTTGTGGTAATTTGAGCAGCCCAGAAAGCATCCCATGAATTCAATGATGTTATTGTATCTGAACATGTACACGAGTCATTAAATTAGATGGGAAAGAATGATTCAGGGTAAACAACTGCACCAAGGGAATTACATTTTTCTTCTCAACATGTAAAATGTCTGTTGATAAGCAATTTCTGAAACAGACATTATAAAAATC
Source organism: Mchenga conophoros (assembly GCF_057382185.1). Classification (NCBI taxonomy): domain Eukaryota; kingdom Metazoa; phylum Chordata; class Actinopteri; order Cichliformes; family Cichlidae; genus Mchenga; species Mchenga conophoros. The sequence continues at coordinate 20,354,100 of NC_140528.1, read as the reverse complement.
ACATTAAACAGATGTGATTAACTTTTTATTCTAGCAAACATAACATCAATGATGACACAATCAGTCTTCATCAGAAGTGCTCAAATCACTCTCATCGTCTGAAACGTCCTCCTCCTCCTCCGAGTCCATTTCCAGGAGTGGTTGGTGGCTGAGGATTCTCTTGTACACGTCCTTTACTTTGAGCGTTTCAGCTTTCAGTTCACTTTGTTTTTAAACCAGGCTATGGAGTCCTTTCTGTGCATCCTCCGACATGCCAACAAGGGAGGCTGTAAAAACAACAAAACTATTAAATATAAGTAAAACAAACAAACAGACAAAAAAACTCACCTCATAAACACAAGGAGTTAGGATCATGTAATTAAACTTTTTTTAAGGGAGAAGGCAGTGTTAGCTAGCAACCCAAATATAGGTAAAAGATCCAGTAAGACTTTAGCATCTGCTATTATTTTCAATCAATTCATCACCAAATGTATAAATAAATAAAAGATGTGCTTACAGTCTGAGGAGATTGTCCCCAACACCACAGATCGCATTTGCAACACTGTCCAGTGATGCTGCATCTCCCTGCAAAGGATCATCTCCTCCTCTCTCAGGCGCCTCACAGCCATCACCTTCTCAAATACCTTTCTCTTTGTCCGGAGGTCAGCAGCAGCTGCAGTTTAACAACATCAGATGGGAAAACATAGCAGCATATTATGATTCAAGAACAAAACATTCAACTGCTGCTCAGATACTGGGAGTTTGTTTAAAAAGGATATTTAGAAATCAAGAGCTTACGTTCACTTGTGCTCTGCCAGGGCCAAACGTCGCTCTGCATGAGGGCATCACTGGATACGATTTGCTTTGTTGCTTGTTTCCTTGTTGTAGTCGTCAACAGCAGCCGCCAAGCGTTTCTTCTCATCTAAGATGACCTTGCGAATTCTGTGTCGCCTCTTGTTGCTATCTGTAAATAATCATAAAAAGGAACACCTTCACATAATGCATATATTTACATTTTAATCTACACTCATCAATTCGTTTGCTAGAACAAATCACATCCAGCTTAAACAAACCTGGATCTGATTTTATTCTGTTTACAAAGTAGCTGTACAAGCTGTACAAACTGAGCATCAAACGGTCCGTTTCAAAGAAACTGTGACACCATTTTGTCTGTAAAGACTTTGTGTTCGCACTCTGATGATGACGACAAGCTCCTCTACTCGTGCCTGCAACGCTCCAAGGCTGCCATCAGTTTGATCCGTTTCTAAGTGAGAGGAATATTAATCAGAACACAGGATGAGTAACAGTCACCAAACTACAGTGGACTCTGTAATCACTGACTTGATGATATTCATTATAAGACATCTGGAGCCTTCATGTGCTGCATTATCATGAGATAACAAGTATGTTGGTGTTCAGCTTTATAAAACCAACTAGTACGACATCACTTCAACCCAGGTCCAATCCAATTTGATCAAACGCAACAACTCTGCCATCAATTCTGCTTTTACAAGCTTATTTTTCATTGTTTGTTGACACTGTCAGAAAGATCTTAACTCTAAGTTCTTTAATGAGGCCATGGTGGGTCCTGTTGTTATACACGAGTGCATTATATTGAGACTCACCTTCAGCCCATTGCTGCAGTGTGTCGTCATCCACACCCAGCTCATTTCTGCTCGCATTCAGGCTCTCCACTTGTTCTCTAAGGATCCTTATGATCTAAGAATACATTAATAAATGTCATTCATATGGACATTTTTAGAGTACTGGTGTTTCCCCCCCATTACCACACACATTAAAATGGGTGTTGAAAAAATGACCTTTAGATATCTCTGGCTCAAAGTGCGGCCCAGTTGTTCCACTTTCCTTTTGTTCCAGCCCAAAGCCAGGAGGCTCAGCATGTCTGTTCGCCCTGCATTTCAGTTAGTATACAAATAAGAATGAATGAGCAGGAGACTGAGTGGAATCTCACACACAGACACACACCTGCTTTAGACATGTACTTCGTTGTGATGGCCGCCCTAGACAGGAAACTGTTTACTTGTTCCACCTCTTCTCCAACTGTAGAACCGGCCCCATCCTGAAACGCACCTCCCCATTTGATCTATAGAAAGGAGGTCACAATACATGACTGCTGAATTCATTCAACCTTATAACAAAATGTCTTAAACGTATCCAAGACTACAAGCTGCAGTATACCTCGCACATCCAAGTGTGAGCTACTCAAAATGAAGTACACATTAAGATAAAGTCAAGTAAATAGTATTACGACAACACCAAGAGAAAAACAAAATAAATATCCACCCATCCAAATATGTATCCACACACACACACGTATGAGTATATGGTTATGGCGTTAACGTCATTTTAACAAGATTAACGCTGACAGCACTGATATATATGTGTATCTTACATCATTTGTGTGTCTCTGGATGTATTTCACAAACTCAGCAACTTCCTCATCTTTCTCAATGAAGACACCTTCAAAGTTCCCCTGCTCTGAAGTGCTGAACGAACACGGTGACAGTTGTTTGAAAAGAAACATCAAAATACAATTTTTGTACAAATCCATATTTGATTTATGTACACAATGCATAACGTACCTTGCATTTGATTGAAAGCGATAAAGCTTGCGGTTTCCATCAACTGAGACGGCGAGCATGTCTGGAGTGCAGGCAGGGCAGCTAAAGCATGGCTCCTTGCACATCCTGTCCACCTCAAACTTTACAGCACTCCACTCCAAGAAACTTTTACTGAAGGCATCAGCTGATATTCGGCCAGTCTTTTAAGTAGAGGACAAACAACAGAATATTCACGGACAGTCATCGTAAACATTGATTTGCACAATTTCCTTAAACTTGACAAATTTAGAAACTCACCCTTCCAAAATGGGCTGTTCGTTCATCCAGCACTTTGACAAAGGCCTTAAGTGACATCCCTGCTGCAGCTTCTTAATGTCATAGAAAGACTGAAAGACATCCATTGAAAACAGGGTGCAGAAATTTAAGGTGCCAGGCCAATATCCACCACCCTGGAAGTCCTTAACTGAGGGGGACCACATTAGGCCACAGCTGGTGCAGCTCACCACTGGCAGTGCAAGGTTATAACGGCCTTTAGGAAGGTCTGCTCCGTCTTTTTCACCAACGTTTACGTATTTGTGCATGAGCAGTGTGAGCGGCTGTGGTGACACGCTCACGAGCGAGCAATGTTTGTTCCCCTCAGAGAAATAAAAAAAGTACAGGGAGGAATGGGAAAAGGAAAACACCTGGCTGGGAAAGTGCACGATAACACCTTTAAAGCGCACTGCACTGTGTGCCGGCGCACTTTTTCCATAGGCATGCTTCTAGTGGTGGGCACATGAAGAACATGAGGGACGTGAAAGCTCGGGGAACCCTAAACCAATTTTTTGTCCACCAGGCCACGGCAGAAGCAGATATGGTATGTAAACACTGGCTTGTTTTTTTAAACCCTCTGGTTAAGGTTAATATGGGCATGTGCAGTGAATATCAGCGCTATATGGCCAGAAGTGTGATAATATAATTTATTTTGTGTAATAAACAACTGCAAGGATAGATGATTACAACAAATAGATGACTAATACATAAAAGTAATACATAGATGAATAATGATGATGAGTTATGATGCGTAATCATGGGAACAAGCGGGTTTACAAACAGGAGCAGCTGATTAGCATTAGAAAAGCTGAAATAATACCTCAACTGAAGCCAATTGCACTAAATGCACTAAATGTGCACTGTTACAAGAATATTTTTCTTTCTATTGTTTTCTATTAATTTATATAATTTTAAGTTAAGCAGGACAGAGTTCTTTTAAAGAAAGATTTACTTTTATTCTCAAAAGTTAAGCAGGACAGGCTTCTGTTTAAGAAAGAGACCTGTTTTACTGTGTTAATGTTGTCATTTTGAGCTAAAAATAAATGGCTAAATGATTTTCATGTGTTCATATCACAAAGAATACACATCTACTTAAATCAAATTCAAGTCAAATGGTTAAAAAAATAATTTCACACACAAAAAAAGAGCTAAAAAATTCACCACACTGGGAAGGGTGAAGACAGCTGGGTCGCCCGGCCCTGGCCACGAGGTGTCCCTTATTTATTTCTCATGGAGTTGGCAACCCTATGTTTACATGATCGAAATATCTTGAACACAAACACAAACAAACAAAGAGGAAGACCGCACAGCAAGGAAACAACTACAAGTCCCAGCATCCTCTGTGTTTAGGGAGCAGCAGTGAAAGTGAAAGTATTGAGCCTCCGTTCAGAGCAGCAGGAGGAGGAAGGTGGAGCTGAGGCAGGTGAGTGTTAACATGAATATGTTTCTTCTTATGACATAAAATAATTCCACGCTGTTCGTGTCTGTGGGTGAAATGTGAGGCCGGTCGGCTCCTCTGAGCGCTGGTTTCCTGTAAGTAGAGAGGAAGTGAGTTTAGCTGAGCCTCCGTTTAGTGTGAGAGAGCAGGAGGAGAGTGAGAGCTGTGCTGAGGCAGGGTGAGTGTTAACACCGCTCTGACATTACTGTGTCTCTGTGGCGGGAACAACAGGCTCCGTCAGTGGAGGCAAAAATAATCAGACTTTGGTTTTTCAAAGGAAACAACTTTATGTCGGAAGTTCCCGCACGCTCATTGGATAACGATGTGTCAATCTCGAGCTATTAGCCAATGAGCGTGCGGATTCACAGAAAGACCCGCCTTTATCACGGGACTTTAAAAACTACAATGGCGACAGAAACTCCGTGAGTGGAGTTCAGGGTGACGTTATGAAACTGTGACGTTTGAGCCACTTCCTGTTCTCAGTCCCAGCGTCCTGATCACCGAGGTTTCTGTTGCTCTGATATCTGATATTGATTATATTGGTAAACAGGCTGTAGCATAAACATCAGGTCTGTTCTGAAAACTGGCTTTATTTTTTCAAAGTAAGGGAATATCTGTGGTCTGATACCGCGGGCTCATGGGCTAAGGACTTGGATTGACAAGTCAAGCGCAGATGATTGTGTTGTTTCTTATAAAGGCTTGTGTGTGTGTGCCTTCCTGTGTGTGTCCTTGTGTCAGTGGAACTGAATCAGTGTGTTAGAGAAAGTGCTCCTCTGCTGTGCCGTCATCGTGTGGATGCTTCTTTTAAAGTTGGAACTCATGTTTTTATGATCTGCTTCATTTCATTGAACCTTTATTTCTAACCATGAAGTCCCTTTGAGGTTACAGCCTCCTGGTTAGGTTTAGGCTGTTATTGTGCTTCAGGCTGAAATATGAGGAGTAAGGAGTGGGGCTGGTTAGCCCTCATGACCCTCACCATAACACATACGTCACAGGACAGTGTTTACCACAGAAACTCCATGAAATGATCAATGAGAACTTTAGAAATCCGTCAGTGTGATGCTTCCAGTACAACAGCACCTCTGAGTGTGTGTGTTTGCCTCTCAGACTAACTCCACCCTGACATCAAGAAGATGGAGGAAGAGGATGGAGCAGGATCTGCAGCATCCAGCTGTTTGTCTGTGAGGAGTGACTGGTCCAGAGAAGAACCTCCAGTGTTCACTAATGAACCTGCAGCAACAATGTAAGAGAGCTGCTGACTCATTTATTCAGTGTAAATAATGATTTTTGATGCAATGGGAGAAGAAAAATGACAAAAACAGTTTTAAAAATAAGGATTAAAATATTACAAACTATGTTTTTGAGTTTCCTGATGTAGCACAAAAATATATGAACATAACTGTATATAGGACAGATATTTTACGGTTCTTTTCGGCAGCACCAAAAAACAAAAAGACTATTTTTAAGCTGTCTGAGGTAGTGAGTCAACATGTCACACTGGGTGAGTCAACATGTCACACTAGGGAGACAAAAACAGAGATTATCGTAGCCATCGCTCTCTCGCATGGACGTGGCAGTCTTGCTGTCTGCTGCGAATCCTCCCCGTACCTCCGTGACCTCGTCTGGTATCTGCTCCCTCCTCTGTAAGAGACAGTAAAGGAAAACACGTCTCTGCCCAGTCTTGAAAATCTAATCTTATCATCCATTGTTCTTCTAGGGCCTCTTCTTCTTGTGGCCTCAGCTAACTGCTAATATTTAAATGGCTAACATTAACATGTGTGCCAGCCAGGTTCACATTTATGATGAACTATGATGAATTAACTGATGTTGAAACTGGAGCTTTACTGACCTCTGAAATTCCTCCTAAAGTGTTATTCAGTGTTGTGACAGTCAGCTGCTTCAGCTGCTGCTGGGATGGGCTGTGGCAAAGAGAACAGAGAAAATCCAAATCAGAGTTTTTCTCTGAATTAAAAGGAAACAACAATATATTCTACATGGTGAAACTGATGGTTTCTGGTGTTTGGGTCTGTTTTTCTGTATTTATGCAGATAAAGTGTAAACTCAGATGAATTATAGCATCAAATGTTAAAGGAAAATATCAGGATGAGTGTCTGTGAGCTGAGAAGGACGTGAAGCGAGCAGTTTATCCCAGAGCTGAAGCTGCTCTGTGTGCAGAGATGAGCTCAGATTCCTGCTGTGATTGATCAACAGTCACAGAAATGTAGACTTGTAGTTATTACTGCAGTATGGTCACAGCAGATACTGATGAACATGTATTATGAGGATGGATGATCAAGTTTCTCACTCTCTCCTTTAAATCTCAGTTTTTTTCTTCTTCACAGTTTATCTGTTAATTTATTAATGAATAACACTGAAAGAGTTTCTGTTATATTTCCCCTTGAACATCAGCTTATTAGGGCGGCATTAGGAAATAGCCCCCCTCCAAAGAATGAATAAATGAATGATGATAATAATAAAACGATTCAAAAGCAGAGCTCAGAGTGGTAGAATGGTCAAACATGGATCCACGGGTGGTTCAACTGCATTTGGTGACGTGACTAAAGCAAATCTTTCAAATAATCCCACCATCAACGGGATGTTGTCTCCTTTACTACGGTTACTTTACTTGGTCACCGTGTGAATTTCTTTGAAATGAACCAAATTCTTTTATTTGTTGGTTGTTGCATATTTAACCTCTACAGTCAGGAAAGGAGGAGATGAGGCCTCAACAATGTTGGGTTGTAGCTGTGGTTCAGGTTAGAGTGAGTGTCCATGGAATAAATGTAAGTCAGTGAACTGGAAACATGACTGTGTTCAAACTTTGTTTTCCTTTTTATAATGAGTCTAATCAAAGGTGGACAGAAGTATCTCCACTTTGACTTTTCTGTGTCACCATCAGAGCTTCTGCACAGTGTGGAGAAAGATCCAGAAGCAGAGCTGGACTGCAGACAGCCAGTCAGAGCAGCTGTGTACAAAGTAAGACTGAACATCTGTCTGCTGATGGACTCATTTCTGAAAACTGGACTTCTTGTGTTGTTCAGACATTGAAGAGTTTTCTTTCTCTTTAGTCTCATTGTTTTTCTTTCTTTCAGCAGATGTTGGTCTGCAGGAGGTTTTAGATGAACATAAGATCAGTCTGAGGAGGAGATGTGAACGTGTGACTGAAGGAAGTGATGAAACAGGAAGTAGAACCCTCCTCAACAGGATCTACACTGAGCTCTACATCACAGAGGGACAGAGTGAAGAGGTTCATACCCAACATGAGGTGAGGCAGCTGGAGACAGCTTCCAAGATGGACGCCCTCCATGACGCTCCAATCAGGTGCCAGGACATCTTTAAAGCCTTACCTGACCAACAGAGACCCGTCAGAGTGGTTCTGACCAACGGCGTGGCTGGTGTTGGAAAAACCTTCTCAGTGCAGAAGTTCACTCTGGACTGGGCAGAGGGCTTGGAGAACCAACATGTCAGTGTGGTGGTTCTGCTTTCATTCAGGGAGCTGAACCTGATCAGAGATGAGCAGTACAGTCTTCTGGAGCTGCTCCATGTTTTCCATCCAACATTACAGAAGGTCACAGCAGAGAAGCTGGCTGTCTCTCAGCTTTTGTTCATCTTTGACGGCCTGGATGAAAGCAGACTTTCATTGGATTTCACCAACAGGAAGCTGCTGTCTGATGTCACACAGAAGTCATCAGTCAGCCAGCTGCTGACAAACCTCATCCAGGGGAATCTGCTTCCCTCGGCTCTCGTCTGGATAACTTCCCGACCCGCAGCAGCCAATCAGATCCCTCCTACATGTGTTGACAGGCTAACAGAAGTACGAGGCTTCACTGACGCCCAGAAGGAGGAGTACTTCAGGAGGAGATTCAGTGATGAAGAGCTGTCCAGCAGAATCATCTCCCACATGAAGACATCCAGGAGCCTCCACATCATGTGTAGTATCCCAGTCTTCTGCTGGATCACTGCTACAGTTCTGGAGCACATGTTGACTACAGAGCAGAGAGGAGAGCTGCCCAAGACCCTGACTGACATGTACTCACACTTCCTGCTGGTTCAGACAAAGAGGAAGAAGAACAAGTACCATGAGGGACGTGAGACGAGTCCACAGGAGCTGACGGAGGCTGACAGGGAAGTTCTTCTGAAGCTGGGGAGGCTGGCGTTTGAACATCTGGAGAAAGGAAACATCATGTTCTACCAAGAAGACCTGGAGCAGTGTGGTCTGGATGTGACAGAGGCCTCGGTGTACTCAGGAGTTTGTACAGAGATCTTCAAAAGAGAGTGTGTGATCTTCCAGAAACCAGTCTACTGCTTTGTTCATCTGAGCATTCAGGAGTTTCTGGCTGCTGTCTACATGTTCCACTGTCACACCAACAGGAAGACAGAGGTGGTAGAAGGTTTTCTAGGGAATTTCCGAGAAGAATACAAAAACAGATCTTTTTTTAAGAACATGTTCAAGTCTTATAGCTTCCCATCAATGGATGTCTTTTTGACTAAAGGCATGTATAAATCCCTCCAGAGTAAAAATGGCCACCTGGACCTGTTTGTTCGCTTCCTTCATGGCCTCTGTCACGAGTCCAACCAGAGACTCTTAGTAGGTCTGCTGGGTCAGACAGAGATCAGTCCAGGAACCATCCAGAGAGTCATCAACAACCTGAAGAAGATGAACAGTTATGAAATCTCTCCTGACAGAAGCATCAACATCTTCCACTGTCTGATGGAGATGAACGACCTCTCAGTACATCAGGAGATCCAAGAGTTCCTGAAGTCAGAGAACAGATCAAAGAAGGAACTCTCTGAGATCCAGTGCTCAGCTCTGGCCTTCATGCTGCAGATGTCAGAGGAGGTTCTGGATGAGTTTGACCTGCTGAAGTACAACACATCAAAGCGGGGACGACAGAGACTGATTCCAGCTGTGAGGAACTGCAGAAAGGCTGGGTGAGTCCAGATGTGATCATTAGCATCATTGATCAGTGTAGGTTAGTAGTTTAATGTTGAAAATAAAATCAGATTGTAACCACAAAGTGTTTGTGTCCGTACGCTGCAACCTTCCACACCATTCCTTTATTGTACAGACTCAGCAGCAGCTCCATGGATCCCAAATCCAAGAGTGGAGACCAGATTTGAAGTGTGTCACATCCATGCAGTCACAGCTGTTTCCACCATGTTTCCACTGATATTAATCCTGTTCAATGACACGTTTCATATCAGTGAATATGTTCTTTAGGACGTCCACTGACATGTTTAAGTGTCCTGCTGGAAATCACTCAAATCATCCATGAAATCCATGAAAGCCAAAAGCAGATTAAAGCCAAACAAAGATTCTCATTAAAAGTCTGCAGGTCTGAGAGAGACTCAATCGTTGTGTCATGTCAAACACAGTAAGAGGAGCTGAAGCACAGATGTGAAGAGCAGATTCATCAGATTATGACCTCACTCTGTTTTGTCTTCATATACATTCAGTCTCTGTTTATAATGCAGATTTTCTGCTTTTATAATAACACATTTTATATTTTCTATCATCACAGACTGACTCAGTGTCGACTCTCAGAGTCTCACTGTGAAGTTGTGGCCTCAGCTCTGAAGTCCAACCCCTCCCATCTGACAGAGCTGGACATGAGTGGAAATAAAGACCTCCAGGATTCAGGTGTGAAGCTTCTGTGTGCTGGACTGGAGAGTCCAAACTGTCGACTGGAGACTCTGAGGTGAGTTCACTGACTGCGGCTGTAGTTGTTTTTCTATATTTCAGGTCTTTGATGGATGTTTGAAACTTTCTTCAGTTCCTAAATGTTCAGGATGTGTCTGAAGACAAATGTGAAGAAGTTTGAGTGCTTTCAGAAATGTTGTCTTTCCAAACGACTGAACAACAGTTTTTCCTTTTGGCTCCAAACAGAAGTGACAGACTTGAGCAGGGTTCATTTAAAGGCTGACAGAAGTGGAGTGGTGACGGGGAGATGTTTGACAGGACAGTGTTTCAGCCTCCACAGGTTCATGTTGTGCTCCATCAGTCAGTGAAGATGAAGTCAGTGCTGATGAGGCTGTAGAGTGTGTGAGGGATGTGAATGAGGATGATGAAGATCTGATGATAGCAGATAAAAACAGGCTGCAGAGACTTTGAGCCATACAGGGCACACAGTGTGTGTACAGAACAGCTGAAACCATTATGGAGGCCTCACTGGGATATGGAAGCATCACAGTACAGCTTCAGTGAAGCATTAAAGTCTCTGATATGAGATGAGAAATGAAGCAGCCAGAGCTTTTTCATGAGTGGAAATCCACTGTGACTGTGAGCTGCTGCTACAGCCTCCAGATTAGCCAGCAGCTCATCCTGCTCAACATTTTCTCACCAACTTTAATGGAAGTGTGATGTTTTCAGCTGGAGTGATGGTCAGGGTGGCCTCCCTCTCCTCTTCTTCTCCTCGTCCTCTTTCATTTGTAAAGCCACTTCTTCTGCTTTCATTCATTTGGAAGTCCTGTAGCTGAGTTTGGGAGAGACTAACAGCCTCGGCAGCAGAGGGGAGAAAGGCTGTAACACCACCACTTTACTCTGTTCTACCTGTCACATCATTTTATCAGGAAACAAATATCATGTTTTTACTATGTTTGTCTTGAAGATGTAAGAAGATCACATGGTGCTTTTTATTATTGTGTTGGTTTGTTTGCTGTCTCTTGGATGGAGCCCAGCTGTGCGTGGCCCCTGGGCCTGTGGTCAGAGTGTGTGCTGGATAATCCGGCCCAGGATGAGGCCAAACTGACATGAGATGAAATGTCTGTCACATAATTGAGCTTTGTGAGAAATGTACGACTTTAATGTGAAACATTCAGAGTTTTTTCTCTTGTTGTGTTTGTTTGAAGCTGCTTCCTGTTGGCTTCAGCTGTTTGGAGTTTCCATTTTCTAAACTTCTACATTCTGAACCTTCTTCAGCTCTGAACAGATGATGAAACACTGAATGATTTCAAGCTCACACTTTGTCTAATAAACTTACATCTTTCATTCTTTATACAGATTGTGGGACTGTGGTTTGTCAGAGATCAGCTGTGATTATCTGGCAGCAGCACTGAAGTCCAACCCCTCCCATCTGAGACAGCTGGACCTGAGCTGGAACAACAAGCTGCAGGATTCAGGAGTGAAGCATCTGTGTGGTTTCCTGGAGAGTCCAGGATGTGGACTTGAAACTCTGAGGTCAGTCAGCATGTTTTAGTTGTGCTGAGATGAATATGATGTGAAAGTTGTGCTGACACTAAACTGCAGACATCAGGCTGATATTATACTGATCCACACTGAGGATCTTCATGGTAAAGTCTGTTTTCTTCTTCTCTGGTTTAGTCCATTGACTGCAGCAGAACAATGTTCACATTTCAAACAGTGAGACTCAACGTATGGCCCGCGGCCCACACGCGGCCTGCCCACCTTTCCTGATTCAGAGAGAGGGGACCCTGATTAACTGTGTAGTGTTCTTCCTCACAGTTCTAAGTATCAGACACAACAATGAATAATCCACAGCTGACTGTCTTCAGCAGGTCAAAGGTCACGGCACACAGCAGACAGTGGGAAATATTATAATTCTGATCATTTATCAGCACATATCCATATGTATAAAAACAAAGCTGACACTGTGAGACTTGATCAGAGGTGTGATCATCACAGCAGAGGCCTTTGTGTCAAAGTCACTGAGGATCAAACAGAAACACATGAAGCAGATTTTCCTGTTCTGGCTTTTTATAGCAGATAACCTTCAAAATATTCTGCAGTCCATCAAAAACTGAAGCAAACCATGAATCAACATGTGAACATGAGCTGATGCTGCTGAAGTGAAGCAAAGTTACAGAGGTTTGATTACAGACACAGCTGAGAGTTTGTAATCTGTCATCATTTTAAAAGGTTTACATTTCTTCAGTATTGAACAGCAGAAATTAGGCTTTGTTTTCGGAGGCCGACAGCAGTGAACACAACAGCAGACTGGTGCGTAATAAGCAGTGAATAATGCAGGAAACAGATTTTTGAAGGTAAACTGTTCTTGAAGTACACTGAGAGAGAGAGAGCTGTGCAGGAAGTAAACGTCAAAGTCAGAGAGAATTCATGACGATGTTCATCAAACGTAAAGCATAGTTTGGATCTTCTTCTGCTGCTGGTTCACTCAGTTTTGGTTGGAGACCGATTGTTATGGCCCGTCTAGGCGAGGCCAAACCACAACATAAAGGGTGATCCATCCCCGTCCAACCCCAAGCAGCACGTCACACACTTAATACTTTGTAACAGTGATTCATTTACAATGAGTGCAGTTAAACAAAGGAAGGGAGCACATTGTAACTTCAGGGTGAACCTAAGGCCAAAACAACAGACATAAGGTAGCCTATCTCAGGAATAAATACAACTTACCTACGCAAAAGAACTAACTCAAACGACAATCACTTTCCTCCCTGCCTAACAAAAACAGGAGAAAACTGATCAAACAAAAAGGCGGTCCACCCCTACATGCTCTTACATTAACCAACATAGTGACACAGTTAACGGTCTGCCGGTTGGGTTGGGCCAAGGATGAATGACATGGCAGTCCCTGGCGGTATCTTCTTATCTGCTGCCAGCCATCCACCCTGGATGCACCAATCATGGAGGAGCACCTGCACACTCAAATTTACATATAATTACGACAACAGTCGTAACACTGATGAAACCTGAAGCTTCAGGATCTGTGAACTGTCCACTTTCAGCCCCGACGGCGTGTCCGTGTCCGTGCCGTCGAGTGAACGATCCACGCTCTGTGTTTCCATCTTTGTGTGTTTAGCTGCTCTCATTTACTGTTTTATCCTCTAATGCTGGGTAATGTCAGCTGGTCCATGTGCAGCTGGCTGTGAGGCTCAGGGAGCGTCTACAAAGTGCAACACTGAAAGAACATCATCCATAAATATTGAGTAATAACTGGACTCTCATACAGCGAGACTCAAATGCCTTTAAACATCAGCTTATCCTGCTGATCCAAGTCCAACACTGAGTTTGTAAAAACATGTTTGTCAATCATTTTGTTTGGTTTCTGAGGAAAATGATTCAATAACTTGCTGCTAATACACAACATTTCATCATATTTCCTCATAACCCTCTTTTGTCTGACCATTTGATCCCATTTGAATTTGCAATAAAGGATCCACAGAGTTTGCTGACAATAATGACAGTAGATGTTTGTGTGAAAGTGCTGGAAGCAAATGAGTGTGTGATGTTCTTTCAGTGTTGCACTTTGTAGACGCTCCCTGAGCACTGGTCTCACAGCCAGCTGCACCTAGAGACCAGTGTTGTTAGTCCAGGTCAGAAGATGACTTGTTGGAATGAAAATGAGCTTGTAGTTTGTCTGCTTTAATAATGTGACTGGAAAAAGGTGTTGGACTTCAAATATGTCCATTTCTTTCACACTTCACCTTTAAAAGTGAAGCCTTGTGGTTCCTGGAAGGAAAAACACGACTTTTTCAAGTCTTTGTCCTGTTTTTATGAGAAATGTACGACTTTAATGTGAAACATTCAGAGTTTTTTCTCTTGTTGTGTTTGTTTGAAGCTGCTTCCTGTTGGCTTCAGCTGTTTGGAGTTTCCATTTTCTAAACTTCTACATTCTGAACCTTCTTCAGCTCTGAACAGATGATGAAACACTGAATGATTTCAAGCTCACACTTTGTCTAATAAACTTACATCTTTCATTCTTTATACAGATTGAGGGGCTGTGGTTTGTCAGAGATCAGCTGTGATTATCTGGCAGCAGCACTGAAGTCCAACCCCTCCCATCTGAGAGAGCTGGACCTGAGTGAGAACTACAAGCTGCAGGATTCAGGAGTGAAGCATCTGTGTGGTTTCCTGGAGAGTCCAGGATGTGGACTTGAAACTCTGAGGTCAGTCAGCATGTTTTAGTTGTGCTGAGATGAATATGATGTGAAAGTTGTGCTGACACTAAACTGCAGACATCAGGCTGATATTATACTGATCCACACTGAGGATCTTCATGGTAAAGTCTGTTTTCTTCTTCTCTGGTTTAGTCCATTGACTGCAGCAGAACAATGTTCACATTTCAAACCTTCAAAGAAGAAGAAAAATCCTCCACTGGATAATTCACTGTGAAACTCTCCAACTCTTCATTCCACCTTAAAGTCTGTCTGACACTGAAATCCAAAGCAAAATGTGCGTTTGCTTTACAGACAGCAGTCCAACACAAACATACACACATCATCCAAAACACAGTCCAACATCCAAATCTCCTCCACTGCCAGCATGAATGATGGGAAAGAGAAGGAGGAACACTCTGACATTCAGGGTTAGAATGAGTTTCATGAAGCAGACTGTGAAGATCAAAGCTGCATTAGAAAGCTTACATGAATGAATGAGTGGACAGAAGTGGACAGAGATCATCTGAAGCACTTCAAAGGCTTTAAATCAGCACATTTCTCTTTATTCTTTATCAACTCTGTTAGTTTCTCTCAGTTTTCTGTGGAATGAAGCTAACAGCAGGCTAATAAGATGCTGACCAATAGGTTTCTATTAAAGGTTGTAATTTGTATATGAAAAAGTGCTTTGGCTCAGCAGGGATCAGCTTACAGGTAGAATACAGCTGCTGGATGGGATTAGCATGTCATAGCTATCTACCAAACTGCTAACTGGGGGATTTCAGGCCATCTATGGATCATTTTTGCTAACTGTTTATTCAGCTTAGGCTCACAGGGCTGCAGCCTGTGCCCTAGCTGTCATAGGGCAAGAGGCGTGGTCCACCTGCACAGGTGAGCAGTCCATCACAGGGCCAACAGAGAGAGACAGAGAAGCACTCTCTTACATCCACACCTACAGCCAATTTAGAAGCACCAATGAACCTAAGCAGCATTTCATTGGACTGTGGGAGAACATCCAACCTCCACAGAAAGGCCAACAAGCTTCAACCTACAACCTTCTTGCTTTAAGGCACTAGTGCGAACCACTTTTCCCCATTTCAGCCCAAATCCTGCATCTTCCTGTTTCTGACTCCAGGCCAGCTCCACTAACACTTTCTCATCAGACACTGCCACCTAGTGGAGGAAGTCTTAGTTCCATTTGAAGCTTCAGATTACAGTTAGTTCCTTTACAAAGAGGTGGAGGTGGTGGGGCCACAGCACCATCATCACTGAGTGCCATAGGACACTTAACCTTTGTTTCCATGTGCTGGGAACTTCCTGTTGTTCCAAGGAGGACTGGAAAATGTGTGAAAATCTCCCAGTCAGTTCCTCACAGCACACTTCAATCATTTCCCTCCCACAGCATCAGGACCAGGGCTTTTTCTCTCTTTGGTCCCACTAAGAGATTTCCACACAAACACCTCATCAGTGGGACTCTCAGAGCTACCAGCCCTTTGCTACAATCACAAAGCTCTTCATTGAAATCAATGATATCAAAGCTGGAATCAAATGAGTCCAAGTCTTCTGCTGATTCAGCATCACATTCATCTTTGCTCCTTGTTCTGCATCCCCACCATGGACTTCATTCCTTTCCAAGCCAGCCTTGAGTGTCCTTTATTCAGCTCATCCTCTGCTTTACTTTTACACCTGATTTTAGCTGCTTTATCTCTCTTTCAACAAGTTTCTGTGCCTCAATCTTTTTCTTCTCTCCCTCATAACAAGACAGCTTCTTCTGCCTGAGAACATGTTGGAGTGATTTACTAATCCAGGGCTGCTTATTGGGGAAAATACTTCCTGTTTTCAAAGTAATCCCCATTTTTCCCAGAAAGAAATGTAAGTAGAAATCGATGATCTAAGTGAGAACATGAGCCTTTAAAAAGTCCCAGTGGGTGCAGTCAAAGCAGTCCCTCAGTCCCAGTATAGAGTCTTTGGTCCAGACTGGAACAACTGTGTGCCCAGTTTGAGCTCTCTTCAGTCCTGTGACCTGACAGACCCAGAGGGGCCATCACATCACATTTAGAAGCTCCCCTAATGGAGCCACAACACATGTCCAATACTTAGTCTGTCTTGTTGGACCAACTGGAAGAAATGATTCAAGGACTTAGTCACAGAACAGAGATTCAAATCTCCAAAATCCAACTGGCTGCATCAGGACATATAGTCTGAAACTCTGCACAGTTTCCTGTTTGAAGCTGCTTCCTGTTGGCTTCAGCTGTTTGGAGTTTCCATTTTCTAAACTTCTACATTCTGAACCTTCTTCAGCTCTGAACAGATGATGAAACACTGAATGATTTCAAGCTCACACTTTGTCTAATAAACTTACATCTTTCATTCTTTATACAGATTGAGGAGCTGTGGTTTGTCAAAGATCAGCTGTGATTATCTGGCAGCAGCACTGAAGTCCAACCCCTCCCATCTGAGAGAGCTGGACCTGTGGGGAAACAACCTGAAGTATCCAGATGTGAAGCAGCTGTCTGATCTTCAGCAGAGTCCAGACTACAGACTGAAGACTCTGTGGTCAGTAGAGTGATGGAGTGAGTGGGTGGTGCTGTCAGCAGTATTGTACTAAACACAGTCAGTATGAAACAAAGATCCAGTGTTTCCTGTAAAGCTGCAGCTTCTCAGTGAAGCTGTGAGAGGAGAATGGTGACAGGCTTCAGGATTGGACACAAACACTTCCTGTTTCTGACCTTTATGGTCACCATAGTAACGGCTGACACGCTCTGATCAAACACTGTCAACAGCCAATCAGCTCTCTGAACAAAGCAGCACGCAGACCAATGACTGCATTCATTTCCAAGTTTAAAGCAGTGAAGAACACAGTCTGTAGGTGAGGAAGAATTTAGTGAGAGCAGATGTTTGGATGGAATTCCTCCAGTTAACAGCTGAAACCGTCCATCTGGATTGTTGGGCTTGTTGTTGGGGTTCCTACAGAGCTCAGAGTGGACACACCAAGGTTCTTCTAATGAATGAAAGTCCAAACTCAAACTAGGAGGGAAAAACATCTTCATCAACTTCAATAAAAATCCAAAGATTAGAAAAAGTGAAGCAACAATGAGTCCTAGTACAGTCCCAGCACTGAAGTCCCTGCTGCTCTTTATACTGGATGTGCTGCATCACTGACTGACAGCTGATGAAGAGTCTCTGGAAACACTCGTTTATCTCCTCTGCTCTTCCTTCTTCTCTCTGCAGGTGGTGGTGGTGATGGTAAACAGGACGGTGTGTGTGCTGAGAGAGGAGGAGCTGTGTCCTGATGATCCAGAGAGGTTGAAGCAGCAGCAGCTTGTGTGTAGAGACGCTCTGACTGGGCCATGTTACTGGGAGGTGGAGAGGAGAGCTTCATCCAGCAGTGACTGACAGAGGAATGAGAAGAAGTGCAGATGACTGTCAGTGCTGCAGAGTGAACTGCTCTGAGAACAGCTCCACTGTCAGACACAATGTAGAGTCCAGCATCATCCCTGTGTGTCCCTCTGGATCTGACAGAGGATCATCAGTGTATCTGGACTGCTCTGCTGCTGCTCTGTCCTTCTACAGTCTCTGCACAGTCTCTGTCTGACTCTGGCTTCAGACCCTCCTGGATCAAACTCACCTGGAAAGACTTTCAAACATCACTTAATAGATTTGAATACAGAATATATTTGATATATACTGTAGATGTACTGTAGAGTTGCAGTTTGTCACTTGTAAATACAGTCTGTGAGCAGCTGTGAGCTGAAAGATCTTTCTAGAAACACGAAATGTTTTCACTCTTCTGTTGCTTTTTCATATATTTCCACAACATTAATATTGATCCCACCTGTCTCACCTGTTTCATGCTTTTATACATAATAACAGGACACGTGTGATCTGAGCGCTGCTGTGGTTGCTGTGCTGCACGTCTTCATTTAGATAACAGCGACATCTAGTGGTTCAGAGGGAGAACTGCAGGAGGTGGAGCTGTGTTTTAGCATGGAAAACTTTTTATCTTTTAGGCGCAAATACAAATATGACAAGTATCAGTGTGAGATACAAAAGGTCACATCAGTCAGCAGAGGGAACAGTGATCACACAGCAATGTAAGAATAGAAACATAACAGTGAATCTGGACATGTATACAGATGGAAGCAAACAAACAGGATGTAACACTACATTAAAGCCACAAATGGGAAGAAAACAAAGCCAAAGGAAAATAAATTTGATCTCAGGGCCCTATTTCAGGAAGCCGGTTTAGTGGAAAAACTGAGTAAGTATACCCTGAGTTAACGAAAACTCTGGGTTTTCGGTTTCACAAAGCGAGTTCAGCTGAAGCCTGAGTGAGTCACTATGACGACACACTCCGTGAAGCTAACCTGCCCCCTAGCAGGTTTACTACAACTAACCCTGACTGTCTCCGCCCCTTTGTCGGAAACCTGACAGTAGGAAGTGTCGGACATGGCGTGCTCCTTCCTTGAAGAGCCAGTAGATCGTGAAGCCCAAATTCTCCGCAGAGCTCTCCGCCGGGAGAGAGTGATTAGAGCGCGTTTGGACATTTTATCATTTCCTGATGATTTTCTGTGTGAACGTCACCGTTCTTCAGCACAATCTATAATTTATTTGAATAACATCCTCAGGCCATATATTACGCATGTGACACATCGCGGACATGCTCTCAGTTCTGTACATATTATTTGTATTGCACTTCGGTTTTTTGCAAACGGGAGCTTTCTGTATAATATTGGTGACGCTGAGCACGTTTCCAAGGCTACCGTCTGTCGGGCAGTCAGGAATGTTACAGTTGCACTGAAACGTCTCCTGTACTCGTTTGTGGTGTTCCCCGGTCATAGACCCACAAGATTTATCAAAGAGGGATGCCACAAAATTGCAGGTATCAGGATGAACAAAACTTAATTTATGATGTGGTGATACTTGGACTACTACTTAAATTTTACATTTATTTTCAGGGTTCCCAGGCGTGATTGGCTGTATAGATGGCACTCACATTCCAATCATTGCTCCTTCAGTAAATGAAGGAGACTATGTGAACAGGAAGTCTTTCCACAGCATTAATGTACAGGTACATAGTTCCCTGTAGCATTTCAAACTAACAAATTATTTCATCATAGTAATGGATGCTAATTTGTGTTCTCTGCACTGTGAAGATCATATGTGATGCTGCCAACATTATCACAAATGTGGAAGCCAAGTGGCCAGGCTCTGTCCATGACTCACAAATATTCCGTGAATGTACACTGAGCACAAAATTTGGACATGGTGAGTTGAGAATACTTTAAAATATATAAAGACCAATTGCTTCAGGGACATTTGAACTGAAGTGTATCCTTCTGTCTTAGGAGAGTTCACTGGCTACTTGCTTGGTGATAGGGGGTATCCATGTTTACCCTATTTGCTTACCCCTTACCCTGACCCTGAACCGGGCCCACAGCAGCGATATAATCTGGCTAATTGCAGGACAAGAGCCAGAATTGAAATGACTATCGGAATCCTTAAGGCCCGGTTCCAGTGCCTGCAAAGACTCAGGGTCACCCCAGAAAGGGCATGTGACATTATTGTGGCATGTGTGATTCTTCACAACATTGCCACAATTAGAGGAGAACACTGTCCTTCTGAACCAAACATCAGCAGTGATCCAAACCATGAACATCCTGACCCTCCCACGGACATACAAGATGGAAGAGCAGTCAGAGACACCATATGTCACAATCATTTCTTTTGACCCATCACCTCAACATGTTGAAAGAAGAATAAACAGATTTTTTGTTCAACTGGCTTTATTGGTCGCCTGTATTTCCTGTACACAAAGTATTAAAAGATGTAAACCTCATAAAGTGTCTCTGTTGCTTCCTCCTCTGTAACAGCTGTCAATGTTTCTTCATTATTTTCCTGTAGTAAAGAAATTAACAACATTGCTGTTCTACTGTAAACTCATATAATCTGTGGAGTATTACTCACAACTGCATGTTGGTCTGGCTCAACAGGAGGCTGCACCAGATGCAGTACACCATCACCATCAACTGTTAGAATATGAGGTTTATACAGGTCACTTATAACTTACAAGGGACCAAATGGCAATTAACAAACATACCAATCACCTTACACTTCATTGTCATTATGCTCTCAAAGACAACCAAGCCTGAGGGAAGGCAAAATCAGTCGGAAAATAACTTCACTACAAAATAATTCATTATGGTAAAGAGTTTATCAGATGAATGAGTGGCACTGCAAAGGTGACTGTGAAGAAAGGATGTATGCACATCATGTATTATTTTGAATTTACCCCTTATGTAGGCACTTGTGTCTTGCGGGGTTACTGACTCAGAGGATGTCCCCGCAGAGATGCCTTCGGCCACAGGGCGCCCACTGTTTTGGCTGAGGGCCAACTGCTCAGCCTCTGTGAGTGGTGGTGGTGGAGGACCCCCACCTGTTTTTCAGGCCTCTGCTTTTTTTCTGTTGGCTATAACGGGCCACATTTGAGCATACAGAGTAAGCAAATATGTACTTGTAATGTGCTCAGATAATTTCAATAAGTGCTTACAGAAAGAAAATTAATGTAGCCTCTAACTGCAATTGATTTACATCGGACAAAGAGACCAAGCACTATGGCTCATAATACAATTACACCTTACCTGTTTGGACTATATTTTTATATTTCATTTTTACTTGCTGCCAGGCACGTTTGGGGCCTGTTGGGTTGCACCTGCGCTCACATCACATCACAAAATAAAATGTATGAAATAACAAATAAAATAACATATGATAAAATAACGTGTTAAATGGGTGGAAATCCCTCGATCAATGTTTATATTAACACTCACGCATTGACTCTGTCGGCTATGTTTTGCCATGCATGCTCCCTTTGTTTTGCAGCTGAGGCTGTGTTACTTTTTTCCGCGGAATTTGCATGTTATCGGCATATGCTGCCATCAGAATTTCGGCCTCAAGCGCTGTAAAATACATTGACCGCGCCTTCTTTCCCTCCGTCTCCATGGTGACTCGCTTAATCTGTGCTCCGCTTATCAGGGCTTTATGTATCCTCGTCCGCGCGCTTCACTTGGGGTTAAAGCAACTCCGCGTTGACTGAACTAATTGTTATCAGCCTTTCTGAAACCGAATATTCCGAGTTGGACAGTTCGGGGTTACTCAACCGTGAGTGTCGTTTTTCACTCTGAGTTTTCCAAACCGGCTTCCTGAAACAGGGCCCAGGATGGCAACAGCTTGTATGTGTATACACCCAAACCTTCTAAGACCCCTCCCACTGCACGCATGCGTGATACGCCGCCGCCTAAAAAGCGTAAAATGACAAAACCTGCCAGGAAAGCCACCAAACGGAGACAACCACGCGGAGTGAAAAGACCCAGAACCAGTCGTTCAAAAACTACAGCATGTGACATCTTCTAAATGGCTCTGTTACACAACCAATCAGAGAATGTCTAAAAACAGAGCTCGATCTTTTTACTGTCCCATACACACAAACGTCCATAGAGAAAACGACCTTTATTGAAATTCCACCAGTTTCTGCAATCACAGACGGAGGTCCAATCGAGTTTAAATCTCATCGTCCGGAGAGGATTACCTGGATCTAAACGATTCCTATATCTACACACGAGTAAGAATCACAGATGCTGACGGCACAAACTTAGGCAGGGATGATTATGTAACGGAGCGGAAAGGCTGATTTTATTTCCACAGTGTTTTGTGTTTTTTTTTTTTTTTAAAGGAAGGAAACCTTCCTCAAAACGGGCAGAGCAGTGGAGCCGCCAAGGGAAAGCACACAATTTAAACTGTAAGATTAAAAATATAATTTATTATATTTAAATAGTTAAAAATGTAAAATGAATTAAAACAACCTTGGCCAAGGGGTAACACAGTAAAAATCAATAAAGCATAACATTAAAAGTCCTGTGGCCTGCGCCACGACCTAAAAGTCCCAGGGAGCTAAGAAATCCAGCAGGTGGTATAACCAAAGGAACCAGCGGAGTCCTCGCCTCCCTCTCGCACTCACGCCCCGATATGCCCGGGTGGGCAGAGCTCTCAACTCCGCCCGCCGCTTCTTTAAAACTGGAAATCGGCACAGCCGTCTCGTGGCTTCCGCTGGTGCTCTCTGCGCTGGTACTGTTGCTCTCTGCGCGCTGGTGCCTCTGCGCGCTGGTGCCTCTGCGCGCTGGTACTGTTGCTCTCTGCGCGCTGGTGCCTGCATTAGCCAACTCTAGCCGCCTTAGAAGAAGGGAAAACCTGGCGGCGTCTCGCCGCCCTATCGATGTTTCTGTTCCGGTTGCCACCGCTTTCCTGTGGCACACCAACCGGCACCAGCCCGTCTGGGCTTGTGGCACCGCCACCGCCTGATACCGTTCACTCTCTCAGTCCTCACTCCACCATCAATCTCCTCTCTCTCGTCTCCCATCACTCTTATTGGCCTCCGGGACCTCACAGGTGTGTCGGGTTCATAATCAAGGAGGGGCGGAGACTTTCCAGGACAAGTCACCGATGAATACCATAAAACATGCAATAAAACCAAGAATAGAACACTATACAATATTAAAATATTAAAGAAAGTAAAAACAAAACCAAACATGCACAATAAAAATATCTTAGGTAACTTGTCCCTCTCCACCCCGTGACACAAACGTGGGACTTGTTAATTATCCAGGTTGCACCTTATTTAGTCAGGTAGATGTAAATTTGGGGGATCGCTTGATTAGCCAATCATCCAACACGTATCCATACAGAGGCATAATAGAATGTCTTATCAATTATAATAAGCAGACTTTAGACACACAGTTCAGCAGCGCTTTATTCTGTACAGACACAGCCTCGCACATGAATGATACATGTATAGAAGGGGAGAGCCAGGGTCTGGTGACCAGAGGTACTTATACAGCGAATAGCAGTATTGTTGAATTGATTGCTCCAGTACACGCAGACCTGTTTTTTCAAGAAAAATTATTACTTAATGGAATCGATCTGTCGCTGAAATTTGTGCGCTCTAAAGACGAATTTGCTCTCATGACTGGAGCTAACACCGCGTATAAAGTTAAAATCGTCTCTGCCAGCTTATTTGTGAAAAGAATCAGTGTCTCACCAAGTGTCAGGCTGGCACACGGCAAGGCTCTGCATCATGCAAATGCAAAATATGCTGTAGACAGAGTTTCTTTAAAGACCTTCTCCACACCTGCTGGGGCAAGAATATCAACTAATTTATTTATGGGCAGGTTGCCTAAATTTGTCATCATCGCCTTCGTGGATAACGAAGCTTATCCTGGTTCTTTTACACTTAATCCATTTAATTTTAAAACTGATGAAGGACATTCAGGGAACGTATCGTTAGTTAAAACAGGGAGCGTGAGGCTGGAAACCCGTTTCAGAAATCCGCTACCCCGAACAATGAACCTGGTGTGTTACTCTGTATTCGATTCAGTCATCCAAATATCTAATGAGACAAGTGCTGCTGGACGACTACTAAACATTCAAAATGAGAATATATATATATATATATATATATATATATATATATGTATATATATATATGTATGTGTATGTGTGTGTATGTATCCCGGGAAAAACATCGGAGATCTCTGTCCAGAAGAGCGCAGTCCTGGGAACAGCTAAGATACTGCGCAGGACCCTCAAGCTCCCAGGCCTCTGGTAGAGGACCCGAGCTTGAAGGATAAACCGCCCGCAGGGGCGTGCTGGGTGTTTTATATATATATATATATATATATATATATATATATATATATATATATATATATATATATATATATATATATATATATATATATATATATATATAAAATATATATAAAATTGTAGGTTGTGTATCCTTCAGGTGTTAATGGGGTTATTGAAAATGTGTATATGTGCGTATGTGTGTATATACGTAGGTATGGATAGATAGAAACATATATGTGTATATATTAAAAAAAAAAAAAAAAATTACACATAACATATAATGTAATTACAAGGAGGTATTTCTACTATACTAGATAGTGGAAAAGGGGTGGGATTAAATAAGCTTATGCTTCTTCCTGCTCCTTTTTGAACATGGACGTTATTTGGAGTTGTGGTTGCTCGTTTTCCTTTTGTTTGCTTTGTTCATTTGTCTCTTTTAATTCTATTTTTTTTTATACTTTTTCAACATGTTCAAAATAAAGATTCAATCAATCAATCAATCAATCAATACAATAGAACTAACCAGCATTGTTAAAAGGATTAGTAACAGGGCTCATCTTCTAGGCGTCTTAGCATGTGACCAGCTGCCAACAAAGCCCATCAGATATCCATGCATGGGCATTGTGAATACAGATCCATCAGACTTACCTGGGAAGCACTGGTTGGCGTTCAATATCACAAAAGACAAGCAAGGGCACTTTTTTGACAGCTTCGGTAACTCACCTGATAAGTTTTCACCCGAGATAAAAGTTTTTCTTTTAAAAACACCGCTCGGATATTGTATTCTGGGAGACAGGTTCAGAAGGACTTTTCGGTAACCTGCGGACAACACTGTGTGCTTTTTCTATATCATGTCCAAAAAGGAGCGTCTTATTCAAGACTAATTAATATGTACAGTGATAACCTTGTTTGTAACGATGCAATGGTTTGTCATTTTGTTAACAAAATAAGACCTGTTTCTGCATGTTTTGAAAATAACTTTGATTGTGTGCAGCACGGATACTGATTCAAGTAACAAATAATAAAAGATAACAGAAGAGAATATCGTTTCATCTGGTATTTATTTTCACCTAATTGCTAAAAACATTATTTAGTAATAATAAAATCTTTAAACATCAGCATAGAGTTCAAAAAGTAGTAAAAAGGGGAAAACTGTCATCTGTTTAACTAAACAATATAGACATAAATAAGAAAAAACACATAAGTAGTAGTGTATAAAAAGGGAAACAAATGCGAGGGTAAATGATCTTTTTTTCAAGAATAAGAAAAACAAACATAATCTTAAAATTCATTAAAAATCGATCCACCCGCTTCTAATGAACAACATATAGTGTAATGTGGTGTAAAATAGAGTGTTTTCTTTTAATTTAATGACATAAAGCAGGGATCAAATGTTTCCATGGTGACTGTTTTAGAATTGTGTATTTTTAAATCTGCATCAGACTTGAAAAAGAGCTCATCTGTGCAAGAAAAACCATCAAGTCAGGAGTATTTTCATATCTACATTTGATCTTACACAAGTTTTGAAGAGTTTTGGAAAGTTTCTCTTCCCCAACTGCGATAGAACAGCAGCGTTTTAATGGAAGCCAGTAAAGGGATCTACAAACCCATCAGGGTATGTGACACTTTTTGTTTTTACTGCATTTTTGAAGAATTTGATGTAGTTTTAAAAAGCTGACAAACTGAGAATCAATTTAAGTTACAATGAGTAATTTCTTATTTCTTTGACAGGTGCTGTTCAACACACCCATATATAACACAGCTGTGGAGATCTGCTGGTATCTACCAGGTTACAGGGCTCAGGTAAGACCCAGATCCATCCAAACCAAAACTGAGATAAAATGTCAGGTGATTTCTGAAGACCTGGGACTGATGCTGATTAAATGTCTCCTTTTATTTTTAGATTGCAATGATGATGGAATTCCTCAGACTTCAGAAGGAAAACCAAATACCATCAAGCCTCACTGCAGAAGATATGGGAGATCTTTTGGTGGAGAGGAGCAAAGAGACAGTCAGAGAGCAGTGAGTTACTGTGACACCTACAGACCATCCACCTCACACCTGAAACTGTTTGTGCTGAAGTGTAAATGCTGAGAGAAAACCTCTCTTTTGTTTTCTTTTGAAGACTTTGGGAGTTTGAATTGGAGGGTTTGGAAGAAACAGAAGCCAAACCTCTTCTGAAACTGGTAAGACTAGAAAACTCACAAGAGTTTTAGTCATTTGGAGATCTTTTTTTTTTTTTTTACTACAATCACATAACCTCTCAACAAAACTGCAATGTAAACATGCTTTCTGTTTCAGGTGTGGGCAGTGAACACAATAAATAAAATGAGGGACATCGAGTTTCAAGCCCGGATGCTGCTGGAATTTCCAGAGGCCATACCTCCTAAATTTCAGTGAGTCACCTCTGACATAAAATCATTAACAGTCCAGCTACAGTATTTCAAAATTTCTGTTATTTTTTTAAATAGGTGTAAAAGATCATTCTTATAACTTTATTCTGCAGAACACCTAAGCTCCTCAGCAATGTCAGGAAGTACATTGACCTCCTTAAAGAGAGGCAGCAGGACGCACAAACCTCCAAACTGTTCACTGCAACAGACGTGGTGATAGAGGTGGTTCCCCGTGTCCTGCATGGCTTCTGGAAGCTTCCTTCTTACCCCCTACTGAACATGTCCTCCCAAAAATTGAGCATCCTCTCCACCAGTGTGACAAAGGCCACTTTGGATCGAGTGTCCAAATCTCTCCTAACAACGGAAAACCAGGCCATCTTCTCAAGGTCCATCAGAGATGACATGGTGCAAAGTATCCTGTCTGAAGTCAGAGAGAAATATTCAGAAAAGATTCTGCTGAGCCACATTGCAAACTTTGCACCAGGACTACTCAGGGCAATTTCTGATGTAGCAAAGACGAGCATATGCCAGATCTTCCAGCCCCCTTGTGAAAGTCCAGTAGTGTCTGATGTTCTTCCAACTAAAGAACCTCATCCTGAAGGTCTGCTGAAGTCAGATGTTCTTCCCACTTCCCAACCTCCAGTTGAAAGTTCACGAATTGCTGATATTTTTTCCACTCACGAACCTCCTTCCAAAAGTTCAACAAAGGCTGATGTTCTTCCAGCTAAAGAATCTGCTCATGAAAATCTGCTGAAGTCAGATGTTGTTCCTACTAAAGAACCAAAAGGACCTGATCGTGAACGTGTTCTGAAGTCAGATGTTCTTCCTACTTCTGAACCTCTTTTTGAAAGTTCCACAAAGGCCAATGTTCTTCCAGCTAAAGAACCTGCTCATGAAAATCTGCTGAAGTCAGATGTTGTTCCTACTAAAGAACCAAAAGGACCTGATCGTGAACGTGTTCTGAAGTCAGATATTCTCCCTACTAAAGAACCACAAGAACCTGCTTGTGAAAGTGTTCTGAAGTCAGGTGTTCTTCCTACTAAAGAACCACACGAACCTGCTCCTGAACGTGTTCTAAAGTCAGATGTTCTTCTTACTTCCGAACCTCCTTCCAAAAGTTCAACAAAGGCTGATGTTCTTCCGACTAAAGAGCCTGCTTGTAAAAATCTGCTGAAGCCAGATGTTGTTCCTCCTAAAGAACCTCAAGAACCTGCTTGGGAAAGTGTTCTGAAGTCAGATGTTCTTCCTACTTCCGAACCTCTTTTTGAAAGTTCAACAATGGCTGATATTCTTCCCACTGGAGAACCCGCTCGTGGAAGTCTGCCAAAGTCAGATGTTCCAGATGTTCATCCTTCTAAAGAACCTCTCATTGAAAGTTCATCAAAGGCTGATGTTCTTCCTACTAAAGAGCCTGCTTCTGAAAGTCTGGCAACGTCTGATGATCTTCCTAGTGAGGAACTCCCTTCTGTATGTCTATCCATGTCTGAACCAATTGTCTCTTTTACTAATAATTCAGAGAAGTCTGACAACATTAAAATCAAGGAGAAAAAGGAGAAAAAGAAGAAAAAAAAGGGCTGCTGCCAAAAATTCAGAGCCCTGTTCTGTTGTTGCTTCAGACCCCAAGAAACTGACTGATTTTGAGAATCCAATCTGTTTGTTCCAACTCTACAAAATCAAATAAAATGATTAATCAATATTTTTTCCATGAGTCTGCATCTATGATTAAAGAATATTTTTCCTTCAGATGTTTATAAGGGTTCTCAAAATACCTCCACAAGTCCAACAATTGTTAACATATTAGTGTTGTTATCTTTAAGAGAATCTGAACTTATTCTTACTCTTAACATATCAACAGCAGTAACTGAAACCTGGAAATGAAAAAAAAGTTACCAACAATTATTAACATTGCTTCACATCTTTGTTTAGTAATGGCCCAGATACACATTGGCACATAGCAGGACCTCAGTGTTTATGAGTATTCTTCCGGACTTAGGAATATTAATAAAAGGAGCATCTACATGCCACAAAGCTGATGAGAACCACACATGTCTTCCAACATCCTCAGATTTGTGTTTTACAATTAAGAGGAACTTTGCATAATGTTTGCCATATGCTCAAATCCTCAAAGGTCTATTATTTTTCATAGTTTGTCCTTTCAACCAAAGTTAAAAACTTCTGCGGACATCAGCAGTTTATTCTTTTGCAATCAAACTCTTAAAATTAGAACATTTCCACCAAACCTGGGTGGGTGCTGGAGCTCCAGGAAGGAAAACTCAGAAGAGGAGGAAAAACAGTCCAAAGAAACAGTTCAGGAGGCCAACCGCATGGCCATCAACTGAGACAATTCAGTTCAGGAGGCGTTTCTCCCATTGAAAATGCTACGTCCAGGTGAACAGAATCACCCTTTTGGGATTTCTACCACGTATTTATCACTAGATTTACTAAACCTGCGCAAATTTGCGTAACTTCCCTAAACCCAACACCCCCTAGAATTACTGGCTTTTTTATTTTCTGGTGCAAGTCCCGAGGTGTTAATCACCCCTGCTGAGATTTTCACAGGTCGTCAGCTCATTTCTCCTCCAGCTTTTGTTGTGCAAACCACCCATTATCCTTGAGGCCTGGCACATTTGCATTTGCACACTCAGAGTTGCTCAGATCCAAGTCAGGCCAAACCTCTGTGTTACGACTTTCAGAAATGCCTGCCGTATCTATACAAAATATCCCACACATTGACTGACCTGCAAATATAAAAGACACACATTCACACCTTCCTTGAGTCTCAGCACAGATCTTCCATTGTTCCATTGTGACTGTGTATGTGAGGGAGTGGCATTGCTTGACTACAGCACAGTGCTGTGCATAAAAGCAGACCGACCCAGACGGGAGAATCATTTCTTGTTCGCATTTCTGAGAACGCACATCAGGATGGCCTCCGTATCACTGCCACGCAGGAAGAACCTCTCCGCGCAACAGGCTTTGGCTTTGCTTCAGAAAATGGACGAAGCAGATTCTGATGGAGGAGAGGTTTCATTTGTCCAGCAGGCCACTGATACCTCCTCAGAAGAATCTGAAAAGGAGACGGAACAAGAACCCAACATGCCTCCACAGAAGAGGCCCCGTGGTACTGGGAAGCCCAGCCAGAGCCACACGGCAAAAGACGGCACTGTAGAGGAGGACATTGCAATGCCCAGTGCAGTAGCAAATCGTTCGTGCTTCACTGCGCAAGCTGGACCCACAGAGTCTGCTAAGGTTTGTCACTGCCATAGTAGATATGATATTTATATAAACCCATTTAGAGTGAGGTTCATGTAAATTTACCATTCTCTATTTGTTTATCTTCCGACAGCGCAAGATTACAAGTGTGCTCCAAAGCTTCCTTTGCCTGTTAGACGTGGGAATGCTGCAGACCATCAGGGAGTGTACGGTCCATCAAGCCCACAGAATAGAGCCGGACTGGAATTTGTCAGTTCATGAACTGATGGCATTCATTTCAATCCTGTTTGTAAGAGCAATCATGTGTCCTGTTGGTGCCATTGTGGATTGCTGGTCAGAAAGATTTCTGGTGCCAGTAATCAAAGAGACAATGCCCCGAGATAGATTCATTTCAATTATGCAACACCTTCGATTTGATGACAGGGACACGCGGGCAGAACGGGTGAAAACAGATAAATTTGCGGCGATCTCCGACATCTGGACACGCTTCAACAAGAACTGTGCTAAGAGTTTCACTCCAGGAGAACACATGACCATAGATGAACAGCTGTTCCCTACCAAGGTTCGTTGTCCATTCACACAGTGTATCGCAGCCAAGCCAGACAAATTTGGGATCAAGAACGTGGTCATGAAACTGATGGAGCCGTTTTTGGATGATGGGAGAAACGTCACAACAGACAATTTCTTTACTTCACTGTCACTGTCGCACAGACTGCTGCAGCGCAAAACGCCGTTATGGGGCACGGTGAATAAAGTCTGGCGTGAACTTACTCAACTTGTGCGGATGTATTCCATAAGAGCAGCAACATGCAGGTGGTCAGTAGCGGTTTTCTACAATATGCTGGACCTGTTAGCGGTGAATGCCTACATTTTGTACAAGGCATGTACAGGGTGGACAGGCAAAAGAAGATTGTTTCTGAGTCTTCTAGCTCAGGAACTTCGTTGCCGATTCATGTAGCACAAGGAAATATTAGCACAGACGCAGGCTGCTGAAGCTGCTGCAGCTGCTGTGCCAGGGACTGTAAAGACAACGCAGTACCAGTGGAATTTACGCAAATTTGCGCAGGGCTAGTAAATCTAGTAGTAGGGACTCGCACCAGGGAAAAAAAAGGCTCAGTAATTCTAGTGTTAAGGTGTGAAACAGCTGTGTACTGCCTTTTGTTCCTGGAGAAGGTATTTAACTGAGAGCCATGCTAGGCTCAGGGAGACTCTGCTGACCCTGCCCCGTGGTCATGTAGGCTCTCCATCAAGCTTGGTTGTCTGTTCTTTGTGTGTTTTGATTAAAGAATGTTAGCTACCGCTCGTCTGCAGGCTTTATTTAAATGGAAAACTTCCACAACAGGCGGGTCTAGCAAAGTGTTGCCAGGGGGCCAGGTAGGGCATTAACAGGGAAAGGGGGGCACAAAGAAATACTTTTCTAGTGTATGAATGTGTGTGTGAATGGGTGGATGATTGTGTATAGTGTAAAGCGCTTTGGGGTCCTTAGGACCAAGTAAAGCGCTTTACAAATACAGACCATTTTACCATTTTTCTTTCTTATTCTCATTTAAAATGTCTCACTGTTATTAAATAATTATCTGAATCTTACAACCAAAGTTTTTATCTGATGTAAAATGTATAGAAATCATACATATACCAACAAGACTGTACATCACTGTCACAACAGTGTTTGTTTTCATTCAAAGGCTTTATGGCTTTAATACCTGGGGGGCCGGTCTCTAGTCAAAATGCCCGATTTTCTGTCCCAGGCCAGTCCTGGCCAACAGGGAAACAAACGCCGACACTGTGCTGCAAGTCTTGGACGACAGTACACCTAAAGCTGGGCAGACACTGCAATTTTCAAACTGCACGATTGGCTCGCAGTTGGTAGGTCACGATGCAGGTCTCACACTATACCGCCCGATGCTCTGATGCGACCTGAGTGCGCACACTGTGCCTCCATATAATGAAGGTTATAAAAGAAAATCTGTCGCTCTCTCTCTCTCTGTCTTTCTCTCACACAGACACACCACCACCATCAACTTTGCTAAATTGCTAATGAAAAACATTGATCAGGCAGCTGTGATTGAGCAGCAGTGTAAATCCAACTATTTTCACGGTTGTTGTGGTCGTGATAATTTTGTGATGCCACATCGAAAAGGCTCGGATGAGCTTTCCAAAGTTCTACAAGTTGTGCCTCCATCGCTTGTGTCCAGATCACACGCTGCACTACCGTGCTGCACCGTCTTTTTCACCGACGTTTACGTGTTTACGTGTGAGCAGTGTGAGCGGCTGTGGCGACACGCTCACGAGCGAGCAATGTTTGTTCCCCTCAGAGAAAGAAAAAAAAGGCTGCAAAAGTACAGGGAGGAATGGGAAAAGGAAAACACCTGGCTGGAAAAGTGCACGATAACACCTATAAAGCACACTGCACTGTGTGCCGGTGCACTTTTTCCATAGGCAGCTTCTAGTGGTGGGCACATGAAGAACATGAGGGACGTGAAAGCTCGGGGAACCCTAAACCAATTTTTTGTCCACCAGGCCACGGCAGAAGCAGATATGGTATGTAAACACTGTCTCTTTTTTTAAACCCTCTGGTTAAGGTTAATATGGGCATGTGCAGTGAATATCAGCGCTATGTGGCCAGAAGTGTGATAATATAATTTATTTTGTGTAATAAACAACTGCAAGGATAGATGATTACAACAAATAGATGACTAATACATAAAAGTAATACATGAATAATGATGATGAGTTATGATGCGTACTCAAGCGGGTTTACAAACGGGAGCAAAAGCTGAAATAATGCCTCTACTGAAGCCAATTGTACTAAATGCACTAAATGTGCACTGTTACAAGAATATTTTTCTTTCTATTGTTTTCTATTAATTTATATAATTTTAAGTTAAGCAGGACAGAGTTCTTTTAAAGAAAGATTTACTTATATTCTCAAAAGTTAAGCATGACAGGCTTCTGCTTAAGAAAGAGACCTATTTTACTGTGTTAATGTTGTCATTTTGAGCTAAAAATAAATGGCTAAATGATTTTCATGTGTTCATGTCACAAAGAATATGCATCTGCTTAAATCAAATTCAAGTCAAATGGTTAAAAAATAATTTCACACACACAAAAAAAGAGCTAAAAAATTCACCACACTGGGAAGGGTGAAGACAACTGGGTCGCCCGGCCCTGGCCACGAGGTGTCCCTTATTTATTTCTCATGGAGTTGGCAACCCTATGTTTACATGATCGAAATATCTTGAACACAAACACAAACAAACAAAGAGGAAGACCGCACCGGAAGGAAACAACTACAAGTCCCAGCATCCTCTGTGTTTAGGGAGCAGCAGTGAAAGTGAAAGTATTGAGCCTCCGTTCAGAGCAGCAGGAGGAGGAAGGTGGAGCTGAGGCAGGTGAGTGTTTACATGAATGTGTTTCTTCTTATGACATAAAATAATTCCACGCTGTTCGTGTCTGTGGGTGAAATGTGAGGCCGGTCGGCTCCTCTGAGCGCTGGTTTCCTGTAAGTAGAGAGGAAGTGAGTTTAGCTGAGCCTCCGTTTAGTGTGAGAGAGCAGGAGGAGAGTGAGAGCTGTGCTGAGGCAGGGTGAGTGTTAACACCGCTCTGACATTACTGTGTCTCTGTGGCGGGAACAACAGGCTCCGTCAGTGGAGGCAAAAATAATCAGACTTTGGTTTTTCAAAGGAAACAACTTTATGTCGGAAGTTCCCGCACGCTCATTGGATAACGATGTGTCAATCTCGAGCTATTAGCCAATGAGCGTGCGGATTCACAGAAAGACCCGCCTTTATCACATCACAGGACTTTAAAAACTGCAATGGCGACAGAAACTCCGTGAGTGGAGTTCAGGGTGACGTTATGAAACTGTGACGTTTGAGCCACTTCCTGTTCTCAGTCCCAGCGTCCTGATCACCGAGGTTTCTGTTGCTCTGATATCTGATATTGATTATATTGGTAAACAGGCTGTAGCATAAACATCAGGTCTGTTCTGAAAACTGGCTTTATTTTTTCAAAGTAAGGGAATATCTGTGGTCTGATACCGCGGGCTCATGGGCTAAGGACTTGGATTGACAAGTCAAGCGCAGATGATTGTGTTGTTTCTTATAAAGGCTTGTGTGTGTGTGCCTTCCTGTGTGTGTCCTTGTGTCAGTGGAACTGAATCAGTGTGTTAGAGAAAGTGCTCCTCTGCTGTGCCGTCATCGTGTGGATGCTTCTTTTAAAGTTGGAACTCATGTTTTTATGATCTGCTTCATTTCATTGAACCTTTATTTCTAACCATGAAGTCCCTTTGAGGTTACAGCCTCCTGGTTAGGTTTAGGCTGTTATTGTGCTTCAGGCTGAAATATGAGGAGTAAGGAGTGGGGCTGGTTAGCCCTCATGACCCTCACCATAACACATACGTCACAGGACAGTGTTTACCACAGAAACTCCATGAAATGATCAATGAGAACTTTAGAAACCCGTCAGTGTGATGCTTCCAGTACAACAGCACCTCTGAGTGTGTGTGTTTACCTCTCAGACTAACTCCACCCTGACATCAAGAAGATGGAGGAAGAGGATGGAGCAGCATCTGCAGCATCCAGCTGTTTGTCTGTGAGGAGTGACCGGTCCAAAGGATTACCTCCAGACTTCAGTAATGAACCTGCAGCAACAATGTAAGAGAGCTGCTGACTCATTTATTCAGTGTAAATAATGATTTTGATGCAATGGGAGAAGAAAAATGACAAAAACAGTTTTAAAAATAAGGATTAAAATGTTACAAACTATGTTTTTGAGTTTCCTGATGTAGCACAAAAATATATGAACATAATATTTTACGGTTCTTTTAGGCAGCACCAAAAAACAAAAAGACTATTTTAAGCTGTCTGAGGTAGTGAGTCAACATGTCACACTGGGTCAAAGGTCAGGGAGTAAAAGTTTGTTTTAAAGGAGGTTTAAAAGCAGCGAGTGAAGGAGCCTGTCGAGGTAAATCGTTCCATAACTGATCAAATTCAGTTGGTGGACCTCTGTGTGAAATCAAGCATCTGGTTCACAGAGGATAACCCTCAAATGGGCTGTACAACATTATATAGGGAGACAAAAACAGAGATTATCGTAGCCATCGCTCTCTCGCATGGACGTGGCAGTCTTGCTGTCTGCTGCGAATCCTCCCCGTACCTCCGTGACCTCGTCTGGTATCTGCTCCCTCCTCTGTAAGAGACAGTAAAGGAAAACACGTCTCTGCCTAGTCTTGAAAATCTAATCTTATCATCCATTGTTCTTCTAGGGCCTCTTCTTCTTGTGGCCTCAGCTAACTGCTAATATTTAAATGGCTAACATTAACATGTGTGCCAGCCAGGTTAACATTTATGATGAACTATGATTAATTAACTGATGTTGAACCTGGAGCTTTACTGACCTCTGAAATTCCTCCTAAAGTGTTATTCAGTGTTGTGACAGTCAGCTGCTTCAGCTGCTGCTGGGATGGGCTGTGGCAAAGAGAACAGAGAAAATCCAAATCAGAGTTTTTCTCTGAATTAAAAGCAAGGAAACAACAATATATTCTACATGGTGAAACTGATGGTTTCTGGTGTTTGGGTCTGTTTTTCTGTATTTATGCAGATAAAGTGTAAACTCAGATGAATTATACCATCAAATGTTAAAGGAAAATATCAGGATGAGTGTCTGTGAGCTGAGAAGGACGTGAAGCGAGCAGTTTATCCCAGAGCTGAAGCTGCTCTGTGTGCAGAGATGAGCTCAGATTCCTGCTGTGATTGATCAACAGTCACAGAAATGTAGACTTGTAGTTATTACTGCAGTATGGTCACAGCAGATACTGATAAACATGTATTATGAGGATGGATGATCAAGTTTCTCACTCTCTCCTTTAAATCTCAGTTTTTTTCTTCTTCACAGTTTATCTGTTAATTTATTAATGAATAACACTGAAAGAGTTTCTGTTATATTTCCCCTTGAACATCAGCTTATTAGGGCGGCATTAGGAAATAGCCCCCCTCCAAAGAATGAATAAATGAATGATGATAATAATAAAATGATTAAAAAGCAGAGCTCAGAGTGGTAGAATGGTCAAACATGGATCCACGGGTGGTTCAACTGCATTTGGTGACGTGACTAAAGCAAATCTTTCAAATAATCCCACCATCAACGGGATGTTGTTTCCTTTACTACGGTTACTTTACTTGGTCACCGTGTGAATTTCTTTGAAATGAACCAAATTCTTTTATTTGTTGGTTGTTGCATATTTAACCTCTACAGTCAGGAAAGGAGGAGATGAGGCCTCAACAATGTTGGGTTGTAGCTGTGCTTCAGGTTAGAGTGAGTGTCCATGGAATAAATGTAAGTCAGTGAACTGGAAACATGACTGTGTTCAAACTTTGTTTCCTTTTTATAATGAGTCTAATCAAAGGTGGACAGAAGTATCTCCACTTTGACTTTTCTGTGTCACCATCAGAGCTTCTGCACAGTGTTGTCAAATCTGGATGTTTGTCACTAACAGTCACTGATTGTAGTGATAAAGAAATGTGTTCACAGAGGGAGGAAGAGGAAGAGGAGTGGTGTTTGTGAGGCGGAGCAGCTGTCCTGCTGTGCTTTGTGCCAGGACGTCCTGAAGGATCCAGTCTCTACCAGCTGTGGACACTGGTTCTGCAAACAGTGCATTTCCTCATACTGGGACCAGTCTGCTTCATCAGGAGACTCGTCCTGTCCCCAGTGTGGAGAAAGATCCAGAAGCAGAGCTGGACTGCAGACAGCCAGTCAGAGCAGCTGTGTACAAAGTAAGACTGAACATCTGTCTGCTGATGGACTCATTTCTGAAAACTGGACTTCTTGTGTTGTTCAGACATTGAAGAGTTTTCTTTCTCTTTAGTCTCGTTGTTTTTCTTTCTTTCAGCAGATGTTGGTCTGCAGGAGGTTTTAGATGAACATAAGATCAGTCTGAGGAGGAGATGTGAACGTGTGACTGAAGGAAGTGATGAAACAGGAAGTAGAACCCTCCTCAACACCATCTACACTGAGCTCTACATCACAGAGGGACAGAGTGAAGAGGTTCATACCCAACATGAGGTGAGGCAGCTGGAGACAGCTTCCAAGATGGACGCCCTCCATGACGCTCCAATCAGGTGCCAGGACATCTTTAAAGCCTTACCTGACCAACAGAGACCCATCAGAGTGGTTCTGACCAACGGCGTGGCTGGTGTTGGAAAAACCTTCTCAGTGCAGAAGTTCACTCTGGACTGGGCAGAGGGCTTGGAGAACCAACATGTCAGTGTGGTGGTTCTGCTTTCATTCAGGGAGCTGAACCTGATCAGAGATGAGCAGTACAGTCTTCTGGAGCTGCTCCATGTTTTCCATCCAACATTACAGAAGGTCACAGCAGAGAAGCTGGCTGTCTCTCAGCTTTTGTTCATCTTTGACGGCCTGGATGAAAGCAGACTTTCATTGGATTTCACCAACAGGAAGCTGCTGTCTGATGTCACA
Source organism: Mchenga conophoros (assembly GCF_057382185.1). NCBI lineage: Eukaryota > Metazoa > Chordata > Actinopteri > Cichliformes > Cichlidae > Mchenga > Mchenga conophoros. Next base: position 20,317,168 of record NC_140528.1, on the reverse strand, counting down.
CAGAAGTCATCAGTCAGCCAGCTGCTGACAAACCTCATCCAGGGGAATCTGCTTCCCTCGGCTCTCGTCTGGATAACTTCCCGACCCGCAGCAGCCAATCAGATCCCTCCTACATGTGTTGACAGGCTAACAGAAGTCCGAGGCTTCACTGACGCCCAGAAGGAGGAGTACTTCAGGAGGAGATTCAGTGATGAAGAGCTGTCCAGCAGAATCATCTCCCACATGAAGACATCCAGGAGCCTCCACATCATGTGTAGTATCCCAGTCTTCTGCTGGATCACTGCTACAGTTCTGGAGCACATGTTGACTACAGAGCAGAGAGGAGAGCTGCCCAAGACCCTGACTGACATGTACTCACACTTCCTGCTGGTTCAGACAAAGAGGAAGAAGAACAAGTACCATGAGGGACATGAGACGAGTCCACAGGAGCTGACGGAGGCTGACAGGGAAGTTCTTCTGAAGCTGGGGAGGCTGGCATTTGAACATCTGGAGAAAGGAAACATCATGTTCTACCAAGAAGACCTGGAGCAGTGTGGTCTGGATGTGACAGAGGCCTCGGTGTACTCAGGAGTTTGTACAGAGATCTTCAAAAGAGAGTGTGTGATCTTCCAGAAACCAGTCTACTGCTTTGTTCATCTGAGCATTCAGGAGTTTCTGGCTGCTGTCTACATGTTCCACTGTCACACCAACAGGAAGACAAAGGTGCTGAAGATCTTCTTGGGACAAAAATACAACGAGTCCTCTCTGGATGATTTCCTTAAACGAGTCATGGAGAAATCCCTCCAGAGTAAAAATGGCCACCTGGACCTGTTTGTTCGCTTCCTTCATGGCCTCTGTCTGGAGTCCAACCAGAGACTCTTAGTAGGTCTGCTGGGTCAGACAGAGATCAGTCCAGGAACCATCCAGATAGTCATCAACAACCTGAAGGAGATGAACAGTTATGGAATCTCTCCTGACAGAAGCATCAACATCTTCCACTGTCTGATGGAGATGAACCACCTCTCATTATTTCAGGAGATCCAAGAGTTCCTGAAGTCAGAGAACAGATCAGAGAAGAAACTCTCTGAGATCCAGTGCTCAGCTCTGGCCTTCATGCTGCAGATGTCAGAGGAGGTTCTGGATGAGTTGGACCTGCAGAAGTACAACACATCACTGTGGGGACAACTGAGACTGATTCCAGCTGTGAGGAACTGCAGAAAGGCTGGGTGAGTCCAGATGTGATCATTAACATCATTGATCAGTGTAGGTTAGTAGTTTAATTTTGAAAATAAAATCAGATTGTAACCACAAAGTGTTTGTGTCCGTACGCTGCAACCTTCCACACCATTCCTTTATTGTACAGACTCAGCAGCAGCTCCATGGATCCCAAATCCAAGAGTGGAGAACAGATTTGAAGTGTGTCACATCCATGCAGTCACAGCTGTTTCCACCATGTTTCCACTGATATTAATCCTGTTCAATGACACGTTTCATATCAGTGAATATGTTCTTTAGGACGTCCACTGACATGTTTAAGTGTCCTGCTGGAAATCACTCAAATCATCCATGAAATCCATGAAAAATCCTTTTAGTGTTTCTAACTTCACCCTCTGTCCTCTCTCTCTCTCCATCCTCCTCACTGCTTCTTTCACTGATAATCACACAAACATTGTATTCAGCTACAAAATAACACAATAATATCATCTGATGATCATTATTATAAGAGCAGGATCCATATTTGATATCAGAGTAACACACTGCTTGGTTATGTGCAGTCATCATCAGTGACTGTGGGTCAAACAGAAGCTCTCTGATTGGTTGCTGACCTTGGTCACCTGTCCACTCTCACCTGTTTGTGTTTGCTCTCTCTTTGCTGTCTCCATCCTCTCTCTCCTTTCTCTCCCTCTCTGTCTTTGTACGTCACTCAGGTCCAATGGAAACAGTGACATTTACAAACCAATCAAAGACAAACTGATCCATGTCAGGTTATAACAATATTCAAAGTGAATACAGGCTGCTGCTGGACACAGACAGGTAACATCATTTTGACTTGCTGTCACCTGGATCTGGACTCATAAACACTGAAGCCCTGAACAGGAATACAAATCATTTTCTGCCAACTAGCGACACACCAGCAGATAATGGCTCAGAAAGCTCAAATGAGCCAATCATTTCTGTGTTTAGTTCCCCTGAAATCAGATCTGATATCAGCAGCTCTGAGTTCATTCATCATTATTGTCCAGTGATGAGATTTCTGCTCCGTTTGGTAACAGTCAGCAGGTTTTTCCTGCGTGTGGACGTGAACAGTCGTACCTGACAGCAGGTAGCAAACAGAGATCATCTTTCCAGCTGGAACTCTTCACTGAGCTGAACTCATTCAAAATGTTCTGGAGTCAAAACAGGAAACAGTCCAAATGTGTGTCTTCACTCTGACTCTGGATCAGATCTCAGTGACAGACTGTGGACATTATGGAAGCCTAAATGTGACACCATCTTCCTCCTTCATCTGCAGATTAAAGCCAAACAAAGATGCTCATTAAAAGTCTGCAGGTCTGAGAGAGACTCAATCGTTGTGTCATGTCAAACACAGTAAGAGGAGCTGAAGCACAGATGTGAAGAGCAGATTCATCAGATTATGACCTCACTCTGTTTTGTCTTCATATACATTCAGTCTGTGTTTATAATGCAGATTTTCTGCTTTTATAATAACACATTTATATTTTCTATCATCACAGACTGACTCTGTGTGGACTCTCAGAGTCTCACTGTGAAGTTGTGGCCTCAGCTCTGAAGTCCAACCCCTCCCATCTGACAGAGCTGGACATGAGTGGAAATGATGGCCTCCAGGATTCAGCAGTGAAGCTTCTGTGTGCTGGACTGGAGAGTCCAAACTGTCGACTGGAGACTCTGAGGTGAGTTCACTGACTGCGGCTGTTGTTGTTTTTCTATATTTCAGGTCTTTGATGTTTGAAACTTTCTTCAGTTCCTAAATGTTCAGGATGTGTCTGAAGACAAATGTGAAGAAGTTTGAGTGCTTTCAGAAATGTTGTCTTTCCAAACGACTGAACAACAGTTTTTCCTTTTGGCTCCAAACAGAAGTGACAGACTTGAGCAGGGTTCATTTAAAGGCTGACAGAAGGGGAGTGGTGACGGGGAGATGTTTGACAGGACAGTGTTTCAGCCTCCACAGGTTCATGTTGTGCTCCATCAGTCAGTGAAGATGAAGTCAGTGCTGATGAGGCTGTAGAGTGTGTGAGGGATGTGAATGAGGATGATGAAGATCTGATGATAGCAGATAAAAACAGGCTGCAGAGACTTTGAGCCATACAGGGCACACAGTGTGTGTACAGAACAGCTGAAATCATTATGGAGGCCTCACTGGAATATGGAAGCATCACAGTACAGCTTCAGTGAAGCATTAAAGTCTCTGATATGAGATGAGAAATGAAGCAGCCAGAGCTTTTTCATGAGTGGAAATCCACTGTGACTGTGAGCTGCTGCTACAGCCTCCAGATTAGCCAGCAGCTCATCCTGCTCAACATGGACCTGTGGTCAGAGTGTGTGCTGGATAATCCGGCCCAGGATGAGGCCAAACTGACATGGGATGAAATGTCTGTCACATAATTGAGCTTAGTGTAGTTTCATTTTGCACAATTTAAAAACAACCAAAACTTTGTTCTGTCTTTTCTATGTTATACTCTAGACTTTCTTTGATACTGTGTCCAAAAGGAGCAGCTTTTACTTTGAAGGGGAGGCGTCTCTGTTTCCTCTTCAGGTTGGATGATGGAAGCAAATGAGTGTGTGATGTTCTTTCAGTGTTGCACTTTGTAGACGCTCCCTGAGCACTGGTCTCACAGCCAGCTGCACATAGAGACCAGTGTTGTTAGTCCAGGTCAGAAGATGACTTGTTGGAATGAAAATGAGCTTGTAGTTTGTCTGCTTTAATAATGTGACTGGAAAAAGGTGTTGGACTTCAAATATGTCCATTTCTTTCACACTTCACCTTTAAAAGTGAAGCCTTGTGGTTCCTGGAAGGAAAAACACGACTTTTTCAAGTCTTTGTCCTGTTTTTATGATAAATGTACGACTTTAATGTGAAACATTCAGAGTTTTTTCTCTTGTTGTGTTTGTTTGAAGCTGCTTCCTGTGGGCTTCAGCTGTTTGGAGTTTCCATTTTCTAAACTTCTACATTCTGAACCTTCTTCAGCTCTGAACAGATGATGAAACACTGAATGATTTCAAGCTCACACTTTGTCTAATAAACTTACATCTTTCATTCTTTATACAGATTGTGGGGCTGTGGTTTGTCAGAGATCAGCTGTGATTATCTGGCAGCAGCGCTGAAGTCCAACCCCTCCCATCTGAGACAGCTGGAGCTGAGTGACAACTACAAGCTGCAGGATTCAGGAGTGAAGCATCTGTGTGGTTTCCTGGAGAGTCCAGGATGTGGACTTGAAACTCTGAGGTCAGTCAGCATGTTTTAGTTGTGCTGAGATGAATATGATGTGAAAGTTGTGCTGACACTAAACTGCAGACATCAGGCTGATATTATACTGATCCACACTGAGGATCTTCATGGTAAAGTCTGTTTTCTTCTTCTCTGGTTTAGTCCATTGACTGCAGCAGAACAATGTTCACATTTCAAACAGTGAGACTCAACGTATGGCCCGCGGCTCACACGCGGCCTGCCCACCTTCCCTGATTCAGAGAGAGGGGACCCTGATTAACTGTGTAGTGTTCTTCCTCACAGTTCTAAGTATCAGACACAACAATGAATAATCCACAGCTGACTGTCTTTAGCAGGTCAAAGGTCACGGCACACAGCAGACAGTGGGAAATATTATAACTCTGATCATTTATCAGCACATATCCATATGTATAAAAACAAAGCTGACACTGTGAGACTTGATCAGAGGTGTGATCATCACAGCAGAGGCCTTTGTGTCAAAGTCACTGAGGATCAAACAGAAACACATGAAGCAGATTTTCCTGTTCTGGCTTTTTATAGCAGATAACCTTCAAAATATTCTGCAGTCCACCAAAAACTGAAGCAAACCATGAATCAACATGTGAACATGAGCTGATGCTGCTGAAGTGAAGCAAAGTTACAGAGGTTTGATTACAGACACAGCTGAGAGTTTGTAATCTGTCATCATTTTAAAAGGTTTACATTTCTTCAGTATATCCACATTTGCAGCTGGTACCTCAACCTCCACTTGTCCAACACAACTGCTGTCCACTGCCTCCATGACATTGTAATTTTGCTGTTGGTCTTCTGTCAGATCTTCATCAATCACTTCTGCACGGGGCACACCTTCAGACTCTGCAGCTGCATAACGAAAGCCTGTAAGATAAAATTAGACATAAGGTAAATGTACACCAATATTCCAATGACAGGTGTGTGATTCATCTGGAAGTTATGTGCGGATTAGTGTACAGTGATAGCAATTTAGTATGTTTTTAGAGGGGGGGGGGGTTGTTTACCTCCGATGGGTGCTCTTTTTCGCTTCCGTTGCGTACGCCTTGAGTGCCGGTCCGAGTCTGATACAGGTATGTCGTCATGCCCCATGTGCAGTGTTGGTGCCCAGTCTGGATTTGTTACATCCATTTCATATGCTGGTTTGCCTGCAATAATGCCAAATCATAAGCTACTCAGTCGACATGATGTGGTTCTGCAGCATCACACATTAGCATGTTTTATCTCATTATCTATGACCTCAGCACGTTGAAAATAACACTAAAAGCCTTTCAAGAGTGATATGAATTAATTTAGAACTCACCGGAAAGAAAATGCCGTGAGCAAACCAACAAAAAGCTGGGGATTGCAGAGAACTCGATATCCGCTCGTCTCACCGCTGCAATCCAAGCCTGACGTCTTTGTTTAGTAATATCGGATACATGGGATCCCTCACGTTGCCTCCAGGATGGAAAACGATGAAAAGAGAGCCCGTTATCCAGCTTCTTGCCTTCACGATCGTGTGATCTAACGTTGCAACCGACAACACAACACGTACGATCCATAGCTGAAATGGTATCCTTTGGCTGGCCTACTGTCATGGCGGAAGGGGGCATGGCCCATCTCCCGTGACATCACGCTCCAAAGCCCTATAGGTGGGAAAATGTACCATGTCGACCAATCAAAAATGATATGGAAACATGACATTTGGTTGTTTAGCAAAAGGGGGAAGTTTTAGGAGTGACCGGCAAGAGAGAGCGAGTGAGCGAAAGAGAGAGAGAGTTTTGATACGTGAGAGATTTGTGACGTTTACCGTGTTTGGTCTCAAGTTAGTTTGTTGTCTTGTGTATTTAGTGTGTAGCTGTTGTTTTGTTTTGTGTGTCAGTTCTACTAGTGATCGTCACAGTTGCTGCCTTAAAGCCAACAAAGGCAGATTGCAGTGTAAACGCTGAGTGACACACCTGCTGTCAGACCTGCAGGTTTATCCCTGTGCTGTTCTCATATGTGTTAGAGTGACACAAACTATTGTTTGACACCTGATTGTTCTGTAAATAGTTTGAAATGATTATATGAAAAACGTCTGAGCCTTGGCTGCATTTTTTGGTAAATAGTACCATATAACTTTGTTGTTTGCAAAACGTGTGCGTATTTTTAAAAGTGTACAATCTCTATTTGCATTTCAAGTTATGAAGATGATTCGTTAAACATGTGTGTGGTTTTTAACAGTCAAAATATCACTTTCTACTTGTATTTTAAATTTTGTCTGAATTTAGATAAATTGTGCTGATACAGTTGGTCAAAATGAGAAAATAACAGATTGGCAAGATAAACTGTTTTTAAAGGTAAAATATAGAGGCCACATCAAAAGTAGTCAAGAAGGGTTAAAGGCTAAAAGCAAAGTTGTCACCAAGTACTGTTTATATTTGTGTGTATTGCTGCAGCTTTTTTGAGTATTAATTTGGTGCCTTTGTGTGAAATAATGGTATTGTGAGTGATCCATATAGTCACAAAGAATAGCCACTTGTTTCTGTGCTACCAAAGTTCCCCGGCTTTCATTCAAAATGTGTTTATCGTCAGCACCTGCACATTAAACTACTTAAACATTATAAATGTCTTCAAGCTCACACTGAGGCCTGTGGGGTACTATCAGCCACTGAGACAGTACACACATTTATATGTGTTTGTATATGAATATTTCATACTTTAAGACTGCCTGTTTATTTAAGGGAGATGAACAAAATACATTGGAATTGTACAAAATAATATCATGGATGATAAATTAAATAGATTTTAAGTAGATGCTTGTGCATTCTTAAAGTCTTATATGTTGAACTGAACTATGTGATCTGTTCAAAGCCTTAATCTTAATTTGAAGTGAAATGTGCATTTTGAGTTTATACACTATGTATATAAGGCGACCGTTTCCTTTTGCAGTATTTTTGTGTGGTGTACTTTTCTATGTCTTAACAAAAGGGGAACAAAGGTGTTTAAGTTCACCTAGGATGATGTGTTTTAATTTTCACATGGTCTTGCTTGAATTTGACCCTGACAAAGGCGTATGAACTCTGTCAGCTGTTTGGAGTTTCCATTTTCTAAACTTCTACATTCTGAACCTTCTTCAGCTCTGAACAGATGATGAAACACTGAATGATTTCAAGCTCACACTTTGTCTAATAAACTTACATCTTTCATTCTTTATACAGATTGAGTGTCTGTGGTTTGTCAGAGATCAGCTGTGATTATCTGGCAGCAGCACTGAAGTCCAACCCCTCCCATCTGAGACAGCTGGAGCTGAGTGACAACTACAAGCTGCAGGATTCAGGAGTGAAGCATCTGTGTGGTTTCCTGGAGAGTCCAGGATGTGGACTTGAAACTCTGAGGTCAGTCAGCATGTTTTAGTTGTGCTGAGATGAATATGATGTGAAAGTTGTGCTGACACTAAACTGCAGACATCAGGCTGATATTATACTGATCCACACTGAGGATCTTCATGGTAAAGTCTGTTTTCTTCTTCTCTGGTTTAGTCCATTGACTGCAGCAGAACAATGTTCACATTTCAAACAGTGAGACTCAACGTATGGCCCGCGGCTCACACGCGGCCTGCCCACCTTCCCTGATTCAGAGAGAGGGGACCCTGATTAACTGTGTAGTGTTCTTCCTCACAGTTCTAAGTATCAGACACAACAATGAATAATCCACAGCTGACTGTCTTTAGCAGGTCAAAGGTCACGGCACACAGCAGACAGTGGGAAATATTATAACTCTGATCATTTATCAGCACATATCCATATGTATAAAAACAAAGCTGACACTGTGAGACTTGATCAGAGGTGTGATCATCACAGCAGAGGCCTTTGTGTCAAAGTCACTGAGGATCAAACAGAAACACATGAAGCAGATTTTCCTGTTCTGGCTTTTTATAGCAGATAACCTTCAAAATATTCTGCAGTCCACCAAAAACTGAAGCAAACCATGAATCAACATGTGAACATGAGCTGATGCTGCTGAAGTGAAGCAAAGTTACAGAGGTTTGATTACAGACACAGCTGAGAGTTTGTAATCTGTCATCATTTTAAAAGGTTTACATTTCTTCAGTATATCCACATTTGCAGCTGGTACCTCAACCTCCACTTGTCCAACACAACTGCTGTCCACTGCCTCCATGACATTGTAATTTTGCTGTTGGTCTTCTGTCAGATCTTCATCAATCACTTCTGCACGGGGCACACCTTCAGACTCTGCAGCTGCATAACGAAAGCCTGTAAGATAAAATTAGACATAAGGTAAATGTACACCAATATTCCAATGACAGGTGTGTGATTCATCTGGAAGTTATGTGCGGATTAGTGTACAGTGATAGCAATTTAGTATGTTTTTAGAGGGGGGGGGGGTTGTTTACCTCCGATGGGTGCTCTTTTTCGCTTCCGTTGCGTACGCCTTGAGTGCCGGTCCGAGTCTGATACAGGTATGTCGTCATGCCCCATGTGCAGTGTTGGTGCCCAGTCTGGATTTGTTACATCCATTTCATATGCTGGTTTGCCTGCAATAATGCCAAATCATAAGCTACTCAGTCGACATGATGTGGTTCTGCAGCATCACACATTAGCATGTTTTATCTCATTATCTATGACCTCAGCACGTTGAAAATAACACTAAAAGCCTTTCAAGAGTGATATGAATTAATTTAGAACTCACCGGAAAGAAAATGCCGTGAGCAAACCAACAAAAAGCTGGGGATTGCAGAGAACTCGATATCCGCTCGTCTCACCGCTGCAATCCAAGCCTGACGTCTTTGTTTAGTAATATCGGATACATGGGATCCCTCACGTTGCCTCCAGGATGGAAAACGATGAAAAGAGAGCCCGTTATCCAGCTTCTTGCCTTCACGATCGTGTGATCTAACGTTGCAACCGACAACACAACACGTACGATCCATAGCTGAAATGGTATCCTTTGGCTGGCCTACTGTCATGGCGGAAGGGGGCATGGCCCATCTCCCGTGACATCACGCTCCAAAGCCCTATAGGTGGGAAAATGTACCATGTCGACCAATCAAAAATGATATGGAAACATGACATTTGGTTGTTTAGCAAAAGGGGGAAGTTTTAGGAGTGACCGGCAAGAGAGAGCGAGTGAGCGAAAGAGAGAGAGAGTTTTGATACGTGAGAGATTTGTGACGTTTACCGTGTTTGGTCTCAAGTTAGTTTGTTGTCTTGTGTATTTAGTGTGTAGCTGTTGTTTTGTTTTGTGTGTCAGTTCTACTAGTGATCGTCACAGTTGCTGCCTTAAAGCCAACAAAGGCAGATTGCAGTGTAAACGCTGAGTGACACACCTGCTGTCAGACCTGCAGGTTTATCCCTGTGCTGTTCTCATATGTGTTAGAGTGACACAAACTATTGTTTGACACCTGATTGTTCTGTAAATAGTTTGAAATGATTATATGAAAAACGTCTGAGCCTTGGCTGCATTTTTTGGTAAATAGTACCATATAACTTTGTTGTTTGCAAAACGTGTGCGTATTTTTAAAAGTGTACAATCTCTATTTGCATTTCAAGTTATGAAGATGATTCGTTAAACATGTGTGTGGTTTTTAACAGTCAAAATATCACTTTCTACTTGTATTTTAAATTTTGTCTGAATTTAGATAAATTGTGCTGATACAGTTGGTCAAAATGAGAAAATAACAGATTGGCAAGATAAACTGTTTTTAAAGGTAAAATATAGAGGCCACATCAAAAGTAGTCAAGAAGGGTTAAAGGCTAAAAGCAAAGTTGTCACCAAGTACTGTTTATATTTGTGTGTATTGCTGCAGCTTTTTTGAGTATTAATTTGGTGCCTTTGTGTGAAATAATGGTATTGTGAGTGATCCATATAGTCACAAAGAATAGCCACTTGTTTCTGTGCTACCAAAGTTCCCCGGCTTTCATTCAAAATGTGTTTATCGTCAGCACCTGCACATTAAACTACTTAAACATTATAAATGTCTTCAAGCTCACACTGAGGCCTGTGGGGTACTATCAGCCACTGAGACAGTACACACATTTATATGTGTTTGTATATGAATATTTCATACTTTAAGACTGCCTGTTTATTTAAGGGAGATGAACAAAATACATTGGAATTGTACAAAATAATATCATGGATGATAAATTAAATAGATTTTAAGTAGATGCTTGTGCATTCTTAAAGTCTTATATGTTGAACTGAACTATGTGATCTGTTCAAAGCCTTAATCTTAATTTGAAGTGAAATGTGCATTTTGAGTTTATACACTATGTATATAAGGCGACCGTTTCCTTTTGCAGTATTTTTGTGTGGTGTACTTTTCTATGTCTTAACAAAAGGGGAACAAAGGTGTTTAAGTTCACCTAGGATGATGTGTTTTAATTTTCACATGGTCTTGCTTGAATTTGACCCTGACAAAGGCGTATGAACTCTGTCAGCTGTTTGGAGTTTCCATTTTCTAAACTTCTACATTCTGAACCTTCTTCAGCTCTGAACAGATGATGAAACACTGAATGATTTCAAGCTCACACTTTGTCTAATAAACTTACATCTTTCATTCTTTATACAGATTGAGTGTCTGTGGTTTGTCAGAGATCAGCTGTGATTATCTGGCAGCAGCACTGAAGTCCAACCCCTCCCATCTGAGACAGCTGGAGCTGAGTGACAACTACAAGCTGCAGGATTCAGGAGTGAAGCATCTGTGTGGTTTCCTGGAGAGTCCAGGATGTGGACTTGAAACTCTGAGGTCAGTCAGCATGTTTTAGTTGTGCTGAGATGAATATGATGTGAAAGTTGTGCTGACACTAAACTGCAGACATCAGGCTGATATTATACTGATCCACACTGAGGATCTTCATGGTAAAGTCTGTTTTCTTCTTCTCTGGTTTAGTCCATTGACTGCAGCAGAACAATGTTCACATTTCAAACCTTCAAAGAAGAAGAAAAATCCTCCACTGGATAATTCACTGTGAAACTCTCCAACTCTTCATTCCACCTTAAAGTCTGTCTGACACTGAAATCCAAAGCAAAATGTGCGTTTGCTTTACAGACAGCAGTCCAACACAAACATACACACATCATCCAAAACACAGTCCAACATCCAAATCTCCTCCACTGCCAGCATGAATGATGGGAAAGAGAAGGAGGAACACTCTGACATTCAGGGTTAGAATGAGTTTCATGAAGCAGACTGTGAAGATCAAAGCTGCATTAGAAAGCTTACATGAATGAATGAGTGGACAGAAGTGGACAGAGATCATCTGAAGCACTTCAAAGGCTTTAAATCAGCACATTTCTCTTTATTCTTTATCAACTCTGTTAGTTTCTCTCAGTTTTCTGTGGAATGAAGCTAACAGCAGGCTAATAAGATGCTGACCAATAGGTTTCTATTAAAGGTTGTAATTTGTATATGAAAAAGTGCTTTGGCTCAGCAGGGATCAGCTTACAGGTAGAATACAGCTGCTGGATGGGATTAGCATGTCATAGCTATCTACCAAACTGCTAACTGGGGGATTTCAGGCCATCTATGGATCATTTTTGCTAACTGTTTATTCAGCTTAGGCTCACAGGGCTGCAGCCTGTGCCCTAGCTGTCATAGGGCAAGAGGCGTGGTCCACCTGCACAGGTGAGCAGTCCATCACAGGGCCAACAGAGAGAGACAGAGAAGCACTCTCTCACATCCACACCTACAGCCAATTTAGAAGCACCAATGAACCTAAGCAGCATTTCATTGGACTGTGGGAGAACATCCAACCTCCACAGAAAGGCCAACAAGCTTCAACCTACAACCTTCTTGCTTTAAGGCACTAGTGCGAACCACTTTTCCCCATTTCAGCCCAAATCCTGCATCTTCCTGTTTCTGACTCCAGGCCAGCTCCACTAACACTTTCTCATCAGACACTGCCACCTAGTGGAGGAAGTCTTAGTTCCATTTGAAGCTTCAGATGACAGTTAGTTCCTTTACAAAGAGGTGGAGGTGGTGGGGCCACAGCACCATCATCACTGAGTGCCATAGGACACTTAACCTTTGTTTCCATGTGCTGGGAACTTCCTGTTGTTCCAAGGAGGACTGGAAAATGTGTGAAAATCTCCCAGTCAGTTCCTCACAGCACACTTCAATCATTTCCCTCCCACAGCATCAGAACCAGGGCTTTTTCTCTCTTTGGTCCCACTAAGAGATTTCCACACAAACACCTCATCAGTGGGACTCTCAGAGCTACCAGCCCTTTGCTACAATCACAAAGCTCTTCATTGAAATCAATGATATCAAAGCTGGAATCCAATGAGTCCAAGTCTTCTGCTGATTCAGCATCACATTCATCTTTGCTCCTTGTTCTGCATCCCCACCATGGACTTCATTCCTTTCCAAGCCAGCCTTGAGTGTCCTTTATTCAGCTCATCCTCTGCTTTACTTTTACACCTGATTTTAGCTGCTTTATCTCTCTTTCAACAAGTTTCTGTGCCTCAATCTTTTTCTTCTCTCCCTCATAACAAGACAGCTTCTTCTGCCTGAGAACATGTTGGAGTGATTTACTAATCCAGGGCTGCTTATTGGGGAAAATGCTTCCTGTTTCCAAAGTAATCCCCATTTTTCCCAGAAAGAAATGTAAGTAGAAATCGATGATCTAAGTGAGAACATGAGCCTTTAAAAAGTCCCAGTGGGAGCAGTCAAAGCAGTCCCTCATTCCCAGTATAGAGTCTTTGGTCCAGACTGGAACAACTGTGTGCCCAGTTTGAGCTCTCTTCAGTGCTGTGACCTGACAGACCCAGAGGGGCCATCACATCACATTTAGAAGCTCCCCTAATGGAGCCACAACACATGTCCAACACTTAGTCTGTCTTGTTGGACCAACTGGAAGAAATGATTCAAGGACTTAGTCACAGAACAGAGATTCAAATCTCCAAAATCCAACTGGCTGCATCAGGACATATAGTCTGAAACTCTGCACAGTTTCCTGTTTGAAGCTGCTTCCTGTTGGCTTCAGCTGTTTGGAGTTTCCATTTTCTAAACTTCTACATTCTGAACCTTCTTCAGCTCTGAACAGATGATGAAACACTGAATGATTTCAAGCTCACACTTTGTCTAATAAACTTACATCTTTCATTCTTTATACAGATTGTGGAGCTGTGGTTTGTCAAAGATCAGCTGTGATTATCTGGCAGCAGCACTGAAGTCCAACCCCTCCCATCTGAGAGTGCTGGACCTGAGCTGGAACAACCTGAAGGATCCAGATGTGAAGCAGCTGTCTGATCTTCAGCAGAGTCCAGACTACAGACTGGAGACTCTGGGGTCAGTAGAGTGATGGAGTGAGTGGGTGGTGCTGTCAGCAGTATTGTACTAAACACAGTCAGTATGAAGCAAAGATCCAGTGTTTCCTGTAAAGCTGCAGCTTCTCAGTGAAGCTGTGAGAGGAGAATGGTGACAGGCTTCAGGATTGGACACAAACACTTCCTGTTTCTGACCTTTATGGTCACCATGGTAACGGCTGACACGCTCTGATCAAACACTGTCAACAGCCAATCAGCTCTCTGAACAAAGCAGCACGCAGACCAATGACTGCATTCATTTCCAAGTTTAAAGCAGTGAAGAACACAGTCTGTAGGTGAGGAAGAATTTAGTGAGAGCAGATGTTTGGATGGAATTCCTCCAGTTAACAGCTGGAACCGTCCATCTGGATTGTTGGGCTTGTTGTTGGGGTTCCTACAGAGCTCAGAGTGGACACACCAAGGATCTTCTAATGAATGAAAGTCCAAACTCAAACTAGGAGGGAAAAACATTTTCATCAACTTCAATAAAAATCCAAAGATTAGAAAAAGTGAAGCAACAATGAGTCCTAGTACAGTCCCAGCACTGAAGTCCCTGCTGCTCTTTATACTGGATGTGCTGCATCACTGACTGACAGCTGATGAAGAGTCTCTGGAAACACTCGTTTATCTCCTCTGCTCTTCCTTCTTCTCTCTGCAGGTGGAGCTGATGATGGTAAACAGGACGGTGTGTGTGCTGAGAGAGGAGGAGCTGTGTCCTGATGATCCAGAGAGGTTGAAGCAGCAGCAGCTTGTGTGTAGAGACGCTCTGACTGGGCCATGTTACTGGGAGGTGGAGAGGAGAGCTTCATCCAGCAGTGACTGACAGAGGAATGAGAAGAAGTGCAGATGACTGTCAGTGCTGCAGAGTGAACTGCTCTGAGAACAGCTCCACTGTCAGACACAATGTAGAGTCCAGCATCATCCCTGTGTGTCCCTCTGGATCTGACAGAGGATCATCAGTGTATCTGGACTGCTCTGCTGCTGCTCTGTCCTTCTACAGTCTCTGCACAGTCTCTGTCTGACTCTGGCTTCAGACCCTCCTGGATCAAACTCACCTGGAAAGACTTTCAAACATCACTCAATAGATTTGAATACAGAATATATTTGATATATACTGTAGATGTACTGTAGAGTTGCAGTTTGTCACTTGTAAATACAGTCTGTGAGCAGCTGTGAGCTGAAAGATCTTTCTAGAAACACGAAATGTTTTCACTCTTCTGTTACGTTTTCATATATTTCCACAACATTAATATTGATCCCACCTGTCTCACCTGTTTCATGCTTTTATACATAATAACAGGACACGTGTGATCTGAGCGCTGCTGTGGTTGCTGTGCTGCACGTCTTCATTTAGATAACAGAGACATCTAGTGGTTCAGAGGGAGAACTGCAGGAGGTGGAGCTGTGTTTTAGCATGGAAAACTTTTTATCTTTTAGGCGCAGATACAAATATGACAAGTATCAGTGTGAGATACAAAAGGTCACATCAGTCAGCAGAGGGAACAGTGATCATACAGCAATGTAAGAATAGAAACATAACAGTGAATCTGGACATGTATACAGAGGGAAGCAAACAAACAGGATGTAACACTACATTAAAGCCACAAATGTGAAGAAAACAAACACAAAGGAAAATATATTTGATCTCAGGAATCCAAATCAGATGCTTTAGAGCAGGGGTCGGCAACCCTGGGCACGCGTGTCACAGCTGCCACGTGAAGGGTTAACTGATGGCGCGACCATAGCTGGACTGGCCATCGGGCATACTGATGGTGATTTTTCGTTTTTATGGGCTGATGATGTTTTTTTTATTTTTTTGTAACGGTATAAACAATGAAAGATGGCGGATTGGCTGGATGCTGGTCGATGTGTAAAAATAAGTCAGTTGTTTGGTGGTGGCTATGGCGGAGCTTCCACAGAGGCAGCAGGTGGATGAGGGAAAGGGGAGGCAGGAGGAGCAGAGACCCGAGGCGGCTGCCGGTCCGAGTGTCAGGTGAACTGAACTTCAGGTAAGAAGTTATGACCTGCAGTCTGTCTGGGTCAGATATAAACCAAGTTTAGGTGGAGTTTATTTTCCTTGTGCTGACTTTTTACAGTCAGTTATAATAACTCCCACTCAGAGGAGACCAGAGATCACATTAACATGTGTGTCTCTGTATTAAGAAACATGCCATATTGGCCCAGTTTATTTTTCTTATCATTGTTGTGAGGAGACCATAAATGAAGTTTATGTAGGATGTTTTTCCTATTTTGTATTTGTTTGAATTATGATGTATTTCTGACTCTTTCTGCCATGATGCCAGGTCTCTCTTGAAAACAACATTTTTAATCTCAATTAAATTTTCACCTGGAGAAATAAAGATGATAATAATAATTTTGTCTTCAGGGAATCATTTCTCTGTAAAACAGCTTCTTCTGAAACTCTTGTTACATTTCTTGTTTATTGTTTGCTGGTTTTAGAAAAATGTCATCGTCTCTGTGTGAACTTAAACTCTACATGTGGTGTCAGCTATAAACGAGCTCTAGAGTCTAATAACGATGCTTTTATTATTGTCTGGTATCCAACCTAACCCTGGGCCTCTGGCTGAATGTGAAACACCAGCAGATGTTAAAAACTGTCTGGGTTACACGTGCATCACGTCGTGTGCTTCCTGACATGGATATGATTGGAATCTGGGCCTGTTCAAGCGGTGCTGGTATCGTTGTTGTTTCTGAGACTTTCCAAATCTTTACTGGATAAAAACGTAGCAACTGATGGATTTAACATTTAGCTCTCAGACTGTCCCAGAAAAGGCGGAGGTCTGGAAGTTTATGTGAAGCTCTGTCTTGCTGCTCAAGTCTTGTTCTCTCCATCTGCACCTCAGCCATTTGAAATCTTGGCCTTAACTATTGATCTGTTTGGAAATCAGACTGTTGTTGGCTGCTATCAGCCTCCACCTGCTTCCCCCAGCACATCACCGTCTCTGGTTCAGCTTTTATCTGAGCTGCATTTTAATGACGTCTTTCAGATGGATGATTTTCATTGGGACTGGCTTTCTTCTGTGTCTGATGATTTTAAGGCACGCTGCTTGTTTTTAAAACTGACTCAAATTATTTAAAGCCTCACACGCCTTGATCCTAAACACCCAGATAAATCTGCTCTTATTGACCTTTTTTAACTAATATGCTGCGTAAGTTTTCCACATCTGCAGTTTTTGCCAACGACCTGAGTGATCACTGCGTAGTTGGTGCTGTGAGAAACACTAAAATCTCACGCTCCGAGCCCGCATCAGTTTGAACTGGGGTCGTATTAAACAGGCTGACAATGTCAGTTTGGGAACATTTACAGGAGAGTTGTGTCTACTTTGTGGACAGACACGCCCCTTTTTGCCAGGTCAGGGTGAAAGGTCGGGACAGGCCTGGTTTGGTTCAGTACCGGCCGATCTCCTACATGAGAGAAACCAGGCCTGGGCAGGAAGTCTGGCTCTGATGCTGATTGGCTACGTTTTCATTAGCTGTGTAATCGGATTACTGCCTCCATCATCAAGATGTAACTATTTTTTACTTTAACGACTGACAGTCCAAACGACCGTAGGAGGTTTTGGCAAACTATAAAGTGTCTCTGCCAGCTGTGACTCCTCAGAGCTTCCTCCTCACTTAAATATCGACTCCACTCCTGTGTCACACAAAACTGAAATGTTGCTTTAACAAACACTTTGTTGCTTCTTGCTCTTTGTTCAGCACAGTATCTGATGGTAAACCTCTTGCACACAACTCTGCTCGTAGTTCCTGCTTACTGATACCTTTTCCTTCACACCTGTCACAGTAGAAGAGGTTTGTAAGGCTTTGAATAGCCCCAACACCAGAAACTCGTCCTCACAATCGTTCTCCTTCCTTCTTGCACTTGGCTGCAAATATCATAGCTGAGCCAGTGTCTTATATTTTTAATCTTTCTCTACAACAGAAGAACACCACTATACTCTGTGTTCTCTGGTTAACTGGTCCTCATTGGTCTTACACAGGATGGTCCATTAGTATCATTTTATCTATAAATCTGTTTCTGGGTTACTGCCTCCTATTCATCAGAGTACATGTTAGGCAAACAGTTTAGTCACAGCCTGCAGTCTCAGGACATCATTACATCCACTGTTCCATCAGTTCATGCAGAGCTTGGGAAGAAGGCGTTCTCCTTTTCTGCTCCGTCTTCATGGAAAACATAACCGAAGGATTTAAGGCTCTCCGTTGATTTCACTTGCAGACTTCAAAAGACGTACACATGTTTTTGTGAAACCATCTCTGGGAACTTGTTCTCGTTTTTAATGTGACTGAGTACATTACACAAACTTTTCTCTTATTGTTGTAATTTTAATATGTGTGTCTGGAACAGGTCTCTCTTGTAAATGAGACATTGAGTCTCAATGAGCCGACCTGTATAAATAAAGCTTCAATTACAAAGTCCTTTGTATAAAAGCTCCTTCAGCTGCCAGTGGGACGTGCTGTGGCACTATCGGTTGCAGAGCCTTTATATTGTTAGTTAGAAACTACAAATATAATGGCTCACTGTATTTCAGAATCAGAGAAACTTTATTAATCCAGGAGGGAAACTGAGTTGTCATAGCAGCAAATATACAAGAAACAACAAGCACTCATATAAAGTGAGTGTAGAAACAGAGTTATGATAAATAAATATTCAGATAAATAATATCAATATATAATATAAATAATCTATAATCCAGTTTTGAGTTCCCTCCCCAGACGCCTTAACGCCCACTCACATCCTGGGCCATCTGACCTCAGGAAATCACATGATAGGGTGGGGCCAGGTTTCACAATGAGCTCACCCGAAACCCTGGCTGATTAGGACCCCCACCCGCTTTCACACCTTGGCTCATGTGATTACGTAGAGGATCATCAGGGGGTCCTTTGTCCCTCTTTGGGGGGAAACTCCCACTGGGTTTAAATCTGGGACTCCCCACCAACTGACCCTTAGAACTGAAGAAGCTTCTCAGATGAGAGGTGAAACGTCTTCAAGCAACTCAAAGAAGTCCAGACGCTTTTCTTTGCAAGCTCCTTAGTCTACAATGACCTGGATGACTGAGAACTGTCACAGACAACTCAGTCCCATATTTTAGGTTATTCTGAATAAATCGTTCATGCCCTCTCTTTGGAAAGAAGCTGTTGTGGTTCCTGGTCCTAAATCTAGTCGTCCAAAAGTTCTAAACGACTTCAGGCCTGCTGCCCTCACCTCAGTCTTTGAAAAAATCATCAGAAATGTGATTATGGAAGACACTGAACTTCAGCTTGATTCAATGCAGATTGCACATAAGCCCAATAGAGGAGTGGAGGACGTGCTTTTGATTCTACTTCACCTGATTGTCAAACATGTAGAGAGTAAAGGACTTCAGTTCATCGATTTCTCTGCTTCTTTCAATAACACAGCCCCAGATTTGAATCAAAAGACTTTTAGAACAGTTTGAAATCCGGACAAACCTGAGCAAGTGCAGTCATATAAATATCTTGATGACAAATGCTATTATTTTTCTGTAAAGCAAATTGACCTAAAAGTAAAGTAACCTTGATATGTCAGGATGTAGATGTCCCACCCAACAATGTCACCCAGCCCTGAAACATCGGTACTGTTCAAGGCAGCATTGCTGTCCACACGTCCATCAGAGTGTTTCTTTGGACTTCATGGTGTTGCTGCTCCCAGTATTCTCTGAGACAACCTCTGAGGCCGTCACAGAGCAGCTGTATTTGTACTGACATTACATTACACACAGGTGCACTCTATTTAGTCATTAGCACTCATCAGGCAATGTCTATGGGCAACTGACTGCACTCAGACCAAAGGGGGCTGAATAATAATGCACATAACAATTCTCTTCACTCTGCTGACAAGAGATTCAACCCCCACTATGAGCACCTTCTAAAGAGCACCATTGAAAGTATCCTCACCAACTGCATCACTGTGTGGTATGACTCCTGCACTGGGTCCTGCAGGAAAAATATGACAACGGGTAGTGAGAGCAGTGGAGAGGATTGCAGGATCCTCTCTTGCCTCCCTCCCCAGGAGATCTACTGTGCCTGCCTCATTCGAAAGGTCCTCTTCATTACAGGTGACTCCACTCATCTCTTCAACAGCATCTTCAGTTTGCTGCCATCAGGAAGGATACTGAAGAGACCTTTTGACCTTTACATTTTCGTTAATATCTTTAAAACAGAAGCAGCAGAAACGAGAATTTTAGCAGCACAAACCAGCACAAGCGTAGCACAGTTGATTGACACCAGTTTTGTTTGATTTAATTAATGTGGGGGGGCTGGTTGACCTCTGGGGACCTCTAGAAATTTTCTTGAATATCTTTAAAATGATAGCAGCACAAACAAAAATGTTTACAGCACAAACGTAGCATAAACGTTTGATACCACTTTTGTTGGATTTGAAGAAGGTGGGGGGTCGCGGGAAAAACCAGCAAAAGAACTCGAGCAGCCGGGCTATGTAAAAGGTGTAGGGGGGCATGTTTGCGGTCACGTCCAGCGGGTGTGTGGGCTGTTTGAGTCATCTGTTACCAGGCAAACTCCAATGCAGCAGGCTGCTGAACACACACAGGCCTCCTGCATCCTCCTCTTCAGCTCTGCTTGCCCGATATCGTGACCTAAGCAGGGTCGGGCCTGGTCAGTACTTGGATGGGAGACCGCCTGGGAAAACCAGGTGCTGTAAGCTTTTGCACTTCCACACACAAACTGCAGAGGGCACTTCTGCTCCTGCTTGTGCTTAGAGGCATGAGAAGTTAACATTTATGGGTGATAAAATCCTTTTTCTATATTTTTAACATGAGAATATCAGTTTTCCATCTTGTGTTCCAGAGTAATCGGACAAAAGACAAACGTAGAACAAGGAAAAAAGAGGCCAAGTGTCTCACCTATAAAACAAAATGACTGTTTTCTGAATAGTCTCACACAGATAAACATTTGCAGGGAATACCTTTTCCTTCAAAACAAACGTCACAGACTGTGTTTTTCTTTACTGATTGTATTTGAGTAGAAACTCAGATTAAAATGGCATCAGTGCTCATAAAATGATTTAACTGTAAAAGGTGTAGTGGATCACTTTGCATAGATCTAGATAAAAGTGCTGTAAGCAAAGACTACAGTGGTCATTGAGCAGCTGTTCCTATAATGTGAATCTGGGATAAAGGCACAGATTATTTGTTTGCCTTTGTTTCCTGGTTCTTTCTTTCTTATCCAAATGGAAAAAGAGAGCATAAAAGTACTGTTTACAAGCAGCTTATCTATCTCATTGTGCCCACTATCATAAAATCTTGGTTGACTGAGCACTGAGCCATCTACCACTCGAAACTGAACCTGTGTGGGACAACAACAAAGTCCAGTATACTAAGTTTCAGTAATGTGCAGTTTTTTCTGTGGAAGATGTAAATCTAAATAGATGTCCTATTGTATGCATAATATACCACTGAACTTTATAAAACAACTTCTAAAAGCAAATTTCGATTTATTTTAGATTTTCTCAAATCCAAACAGTGCTAAAAGCATGCACACAGTCAAATATTTTTCATACGAGGTGCTGAAGGTTCTGCAATGTTCTGTCAGTGTGCCCCAGGGCAGCTGTGGCTACAATGTAGCTGCCATCACCAGTGTGTGAATGTGTGAATGATGTATCTGTGGCTTTTTGTCACACTTGGAAACCACGGTGTTGTGCAGCTATTTGCCTTGTTGCAGGGTTTTTAAAAAACTGCAGTTTTGATTTTAGTGAAAGACACCGTCTCATGACTCATTGAGTGCCGCGACTGACGAGCCAATCCGTGGCCTGCAGTCTGACGATGTCACATTTCCTGACTGCTTGGAACCCCGACTAAGTCGTCCTGTAGCCCACATCATAATGTTTCCATCTCTCTGCTTGACTGCGGGGATGCTATTTTTTGCATCACACTCCTATTTCAAAAGGTCAGTTAAAGCCACATAATTGGAATTTGGTTTCATCTCCCCACAGCACTTTCTCCAAAGTCTTCCCTGAATCATTTAGATGTTCACTGGCACTTGAGATGGGCCTATACATGTTTCTCCTTGAACAGGTAGCTACCCTATGTTAGCCTAGCTTTCTATCACTGATGCTCTGTGTGTATGCTGCTGCTTCTCTCTCATGTTACTTAAAAAATTAACCCCACAGCTTCAATAACCGTATCTAAAAATCTCTCAGTGAAAGTTACGGTTGTAGGTTTGGAAACATTTTGGGGTAGCCAGTGTTAAATAGAGACAGGGCCACATTCTTTATCTAGTCATTGTAATGAAAGAAGCACATTAAAAACTATATGAGAGTTTGCTTTTAACAAGCATGTAATGACTCTACTTAGTTTAGGTAGTCTTAGGGAGTCAAACTGAAAGTAGCATTTTGTGGATGTTTTCCCTGCTGCCCGATCCCATCAGTCTCTTAAAGCATCATTTCTTATGCGCCCTGGTGTGACAGTGGTTTCATGGCGCTACAGGTTACCTGAGCACATCAGGTATATTACGGTTGAAAACCAGTGCCCGGCCTTCCAGTGGGTGTTCGACCCCTCGTGCACAGCTCAGGAGTCTAAACGACCCAGCAGTTATGGACATGTGTGTTTTTGGTGTGCTGTCCCTCGTTCTCCCTGCTTGCAGGTATATCTGTGTGTGTGTGTGGATGCCGGAGTTTCTGAGAGCACCTGTTTACAGGCACCTTCAGGCCTGGTGGGTGTGGCCCTGCCAGGTGGTTGGCCACACTTGAAGCTGATCAAGCCTTGTCAGAGGAGCTACTTGAGAATGCGGTGGCGCTCTCTCTGACGCTGGATCATTGCGTGACTTCACGTTAGTCTCTCGGCCAGTCAGTACGGATAGTCTGCCGCATTGTATGTGTCTTACGGCTGCCTGTTTGTTATCTCCCCAGGAGAAGCGTGGAGATGAGAGGGCAGCGAGCACGGGGTGCTCAGACACTGAGGAGCGGAGACAAGGAACACTAGCACTGGGAAGAGGACATTTCACGGGAGTCGGGAACGCACTGCGGATTTATTGTTATTTTCCATTCACTGTAAATAAACGCACTGCTTGCATTCAGAGCTCCGTGCCTGGCTCCTCCTTCCTCACATCCCCACGGTTGACGCTGGCCAACCGTGACAACTAGCTTTTCTTAGATTCATTATTAGTTCAACATTGACAAATAGTAGTTGACTAATATCAGGAGCCAAAAAGAAAACAAAAAACAAACTAAATAAATATTTCAGACGCTGAAAATAAATTATTACGGTTGTTTAAATTTGCTGTCAGCAAGTTAGGTCTAATGCATGTAGTCAATCTAATGAATCAATATTACATGTAAAAAGTACAGAACTGAAAATGAAACTAAAATATAACGGTAAATGAACTGGTTCTTGTATAAAACCTTTCTACTCTCTACAACTTGCCTCATTCATGCACTCACTTTTTTCTATGCTTTTTCTCTGTAAGTGCTTTCTATCTAACATTAATACGCATTCATCCTCCCGATGGATGCATCGGAGAGCAACTTGGGGTTAGCGTCTTGCCCAAGGATATTTGGCATGCAGGCTGGAGCAGGCGGGGATTGAACCAGCAACTTTCTGATTAGTAGGTTTCCTGCTCTACCTGAGCTACAGACACCCCAATTTGTGGTGCTCTGGAAACAACACGTTCTCATCCCAACAGGTAACGATGCTATGTGACAAATCATCGGTATGTGTAAATGTGTTTTTTGTTCTAATCATGAATCGCTTTGTAAAACAAGACCTGATAGGGTTAAGGTTAAAGTTATGGTTAGAGTTAATGTTAGGGATAGGGCTGGAATGGACGGCTGGAGCCTCTCCTCCAAGTGTGTGTTACTGCCGCCATCAGCATTCTGTTGTATTCTGTTGTCTGCTTTTCTCTGTAAGCGCTTCGAGCCTGTACTTTTTTGCTTTAGCTGAGTAATGAAGTTGAATCAGTACTTTAACTTTCACTGGAACAATAGTATTTTTACTTCTACTTAAGTGGAGAATGTCTGATCTTTTGCCAACTCTGGCCGTCTCTCAGTCTTGGAATACCCACTTGTTGTCCAGCGCTGTCCTGGGAATATGGGAACTAGACAGACTGGGGAAACAATGGGAGGAGACACAAAGATGGAATCACTTTTACCATCTTTTATGTATTTGCTGGTCGTCTTATTTCTTCTATTTTGCAAGCACAGTGTTGCAATCATTGTCTTTGTGGTACAATGACACAGGTAGAATGCAGGTGTTTTCATGTAACACGATGC
Organism: Mchenga conophoros; assembly: GCF_057382185.1. Taxonomy (NCBI): domain Eukaryota; kingdom Metazoa; phylum Chordata; class Actinopteri; order Cichliformes; family Cichlidae; genus Mchenga; species Mchenga conophoros. Next base: position 20,293,160 of record NC_140528.1, on the reverse strand, counting down.
CAGAAAGATGAGTAATGTGTTTTGAAGAGAAGATAAAACATCATGTTTGAACAAAGATAAGCAGCAGACACGTCTGTGTGTGAGTTGTTCAGGTTCAGTAAGAAGGTAATATGTCTGCAGAATTTGTAATTCTTATGAAGATATTGCTTGTACAATAAATAAAATCCCTTTAACTTCTTCTGGAGAGTGTCTTTATATATTTAGTCATTTTGGGGCGATCCTTTATTTAGTAGTAACTCTAGTCGGGGATATATATCAGAGTTTACTTTCAGATATGAGCATTGTGTTTCCTGTGGATGAATGAATGAATTATTTATTTATGTAATTTTTGAAAGACTGGCTCATGTAAAATCTCTGAAAGTATGACAAAGCTCTCCTGTTACACTTTATGGACACCTGAGCGTCACCATGAGGGCCTGTCTTTATTCACTTTATTCACTGAAATCCACTTTTATAATGAATTCACAGTAATCACTGACACCTTCAGAGCATTACATTCATTAAAGACGTCTTCTACACCTACTCTTCCAGACGACCGACACATGCTTCAACCACTGCAGGTTAACCAGCCACTCATCAGTAAAGCAAAAACTAAATGTAAATGTCCTCATGTGGAAAAGACTGAAACACAACTCCCATATATCACTAATGTAACAGATCCATTTAGGGAGAGTGAGAACATTAGGCTGGATGTGTTTTAATGCAGGAACATTCATCATGTCTTCAGTTCAACAAATCATTTACATTGAATATGTGAGCTGGATGGTTACACGACACAATGTGATTGTCAACAATAACTGCAATGAACGCTGGTTTGAGGGCGGAGTCAAGGAGGCCATTTACGTGAAAAGGGAAAGACCCTCTCTGAATCAAGGAGGGGGCCTAAGGGTACATCTGTCACCATCTTACAATGCTGTGATTGCAGCCGTTCTCCAACTCTCTGTGAATGGTACTCAGGACCATTGATCAGTGGTTGTTGATCAATGGTCATGAGCATTTGCATAATCATGATTAAGGAACTGACCTCCCAGCCCATTGTTCCTTCAGTCGGCTGGTTTCTCTGACTGAAAACGCTACGTCCAGAAGAACAGAATCAACTTTTGGAGATTTACTTCCCTGATGATTGAGCACGCATCAAGACCTTTTAATCAGGCCAACAAATATCTTGTACTCAATTTTAGCAGCAGCCATTGTGACACTGATGATAAAACTTGTGTAAAAGTGCGAAGCTGTAAAAAAGTAATTATAAAAAAGCGTTTTTGTAGCTGAATGTTACTGGATAGCTGTTTCATCTGTAACACATCAAAATAACCTGCTAAGGTTTAATAGGCTATAAGGAACACACTCACTTCCTGAGCCCTGGGCAATAAGAGACGTTTTGTGTTTTATAATTTATTGATATGTTTGATCCTTTCTGACCTGCGTTAATGAAGCAGTCATTAGAGCACCATGTCCGCTAGAATAGTTCTGTAGTTTGATGCTTGAGTCGTTGCAGACTTGTTGAAACTCCCTCACCCGTCAAAGCAGCGTCTTTGTTATTCGAGTCCAGCAGATGGCAGTGTTTCACTGTCTGACGGCTGTCTGAAGCTTCAGCTGGATTATCCGTTTTCATGTTTGATTAGAGGTTTGTGTGTGTGTGTGTGTGTGTGTGGGTTTTTAGCCACGAGTTGTCCACGATAAAGCATATTGAATGGCCTGTCTAATATTGTTAGAATTCTCCTTTGGGTTAGTTTCATTATTCAATCGGGACATTTATTTGGAAAAAGAAAAAAAGAGGGAAAAAAAAGAAAAGAATTAAAAATAAATAAATCCTCATAGTTTACATTTACAAATATCAATACTGAATGTTACGTCCCTCTGCAGCTTCTAATCGTCTCAGTGTTTTCAGCTGGTGCTAATTGGCCACACCTAGTCAGGTGTGGATAAAAGCATACCTGAGGCAAGCTTCCCGGCAGTGCACTAGTCTTTGCCTTGGTGGCACCAGCCATTTTAGCCAACCTGGTTTTCCATTTTAGGATGAAACCTCTTCTCACCCACACTCTGCTATTCATCTCTGTTTTTATGTTGCGGCTTTTGAGCCGGGTCGTAACACTGAAGATTACAAAGATCAACATTAAGACCAGTCTGTGCATTCAAAGCAGTGACAGAAAAGAGTGTGGGGCATTAACCCCCACTCACTTCACAGTTCACGTTCACAGCGAGCTTCGTCAAAATTTACAATGAGACCCTGAGGGACCTTGTGTTCACCGGCAAGTCCAGCAAGAGACCTGAGCATGAGATCCGCAAGACAGCCAGCAACGAATTGACAATCACTAATCTCACCTATGAGCGGGTCTCCAATGAGGATCAGGTACAGCAGACAGACATCTGTAGCTCAGAACAAATTAATTTCAAATCTGCTGACAAATTGTTACCAAACTTTGAAAATACATCAAACTTTATCGATGCTCTATGTTTTAAAATGTTCCCTCGTCCTCTCAGGTTCTCCGTCTGATTGCTTTGGCCAATCAGAATCGCTCCACTGCCCAGACAGCCCAGAATGACCGCTCGTCTCGCTCCCACTCAGTCTTCCAGCTGGATATTGAGGGAGTTAATGCCGGCAGGGATGTCAAGTGCAAATGTATCACACTGGAAGTACCAGCATCAGGAATGTGGTTTCTTCTTTTTGGATCTATAATATTTAGTCTGGTTAGTTATTGTTACTGTAACCAGTGCAAAATCTGCTCTGATGACTCAACGTTAATGTTTGAGCCCCTGAGCGCTAAAAGAAGTGTTTTGTAAAGTATTAAAACTACCTTTAATGGAAGGAAAAACGGATCACTGCTTCCTATAAGAGTTGGTTTTCTCTGTGTGTGTAGCCACTCTGTGCCTGGTGGACTTGGCTGGCAGTGAGCGAATGGTGAAGAGCCAGTCTCAGGGTGACCGTTTCAAAGAGATGACCGCCATCAACAGCTCACTGTCCAACCTGGGCGTCGTTATCGCCGCTCTGGCCAAAAAGGTCTGCAGCTGCAGTTTCTGTAGTCTTAGATGTCACACCTGCTTTCTTTACATTTACAGTATTAATGATTTTTTTGGCCTTTGTGTTCCAGGAGACTTACGTAGCTTACAGGAACTCGAAGCTCACGTACCTCCTTCAGGGATGTTTGGGGGGGAAACGGCAAAACGTGAGTTTGTTGACATCACAAATCTTTATAATGACGACACATAAAACTGAAGGAATTTATCCCCAAAAAATATTTAACAGCGTTTGATCTCATCACTTCAGATTGTGACTGTTTATTCTTTGGCACTAATTTTGGATGTCTTTATTTGCAGCTTGATGTTTGTTAACATTGCTCCGGAGCCCGACAGCTTTGGGGAAACTCTGAACTCATTGAGGTTTGCCAGCAAGGTCAGTGCAGTCTTGTTTCCAGTGTTCATTGGACAGAGTACATTAATGATGTCCTTACATCAGCTGTTTATGGTAAACCAAAGCCATACTCCATATCCATTTTAATACCTTGGTATGTAATTCATACTCACATTTTGTCTGAAGAGTAGGGATGTTCCTGGCGTCTTATTTACTAGTCGACTAATCGAGGGGGAAATAATTAGACTAACCAACTAATGTAAAACTAAGGAACATTCAGATATTGAGTTGATTTTCAGAACTGATTAATAGAAACTGTCAAACTAGACGCAGAGGTATCTTAAACCATTTATCACATTCTGTTAAATACAAATGAAAATGCGTTACTACAAAAGATGTTCTATTAAAATATGACAATCATTTGAGAATCTAAAAGTACGTCTAAGTGTGGCGAGAATGATTCAGGTAATACATTATACAGCCGTTTTCTAGTCAGGTTGTGGGGGCAGCAGGAAGGACTACTCCTGACCACAGCTGATAGATGTAAACTGGCTAGCATGACCAAGGATGCTGGGGCCTCCTACTGGTAGGACGTGCCCAGCTGGAACAGCCTCCTGGCCAAGGTGGCTGTCACCTTTTGATGTGAAGGAGTAGTGACTCTACTCTGAGCCCCTCCCCCATTGACTTAACTGCTCTCCTAAAGGAGAGGTTTTCCACCTCTCAGGAAACTAATTTCCTCTGCGTGTATCTGCGATCTCAGTGTTAACAAGAAGATCAGGGTAGATTAATAGATTTATGGCGTTTCTCAACAACAGTGCACCATCTGGTGGTAGATCGCTGCCTAACATTTAGAACACAATGTACCAGCATTGGGCATCAATTAAAATGTTAACAATTAGATTGAACGACTGGTAAGTCTGATACAGACTAGTGACAATTAGTCGACTAGTCACATAAATCCCTGAGAGCCCACAGAAGTGGCCTGCACCATGTGCGTGGCTTGCTTTGCAGTTTAACCACCAAAACACTCGTCTGCAGTTGAATTTCTTTGAGCTAATCGATTCATTTATTTCATTTCTTCTTCTAATTAATGTGGAAAATGGTGGCAAAGGTGGCTGAAATGAGTGATTCCTAGAGTTACATGTCAGTTTACAGCATAGGGATTAAGTTTACAGTATAAATACCACTGAATTGTACAAGGATTTGAAGTTTCACTGTAACTTTAACATTTTTGACAATTTTGTTTTGTTTTCTCCCCCACAGGTGAACGACTGCGTCATCAGGACAGCGACTGCCAACAAAAAGTAGAAATTATTAAAAAAAAACCCCTGAGTTTTCTACTTTTTAGGTTCATCTCAGGTTTCCACGCTGAGTTGGTCATGACAGTTGCCATGTGTGATGGCATGCCACACATGGTAAGCTCCACACCTCACCACCCGTTGATTCACTTTAGTTTAATTTACAGTCACTACTTTAAAATATTCCATTTATTGTTCAATATCGTTTCTTTATTAAATGTATTCATTTTTCCATCACACCTTCCAATGTTTATATGGCGTGCACACATATTAACCTTGCAAGGTCAAAGCTCTGTTTTATGTTATATTAATACATCTTTGTTTGAGTTACCTGGGGGTTGGTGTCTCCTCCTGTCTGGCAAAGGGCTGGGAGACCTGAAGTACTACTGACAGCCTAATTGGATTGCACCACATGCAGGTGAACGACTGCGTCATCAGGACAACAAAGTAGAAATTATTAAAAGAGTAACTTTTATATATGTGCGTTTAAAGCAGGGTGTCAGTTTTTTTTTTTTGTTTTTTTTCCACATATGTTGGATTATGTTTCTATATATATACTTTGTAAAGGGTATTTTAAATTAATGAAAATGAATAAATATGATTGTTTCTTTTACCTGTTTCGATGTCTGCCATATCATTAGTATGTTTCGTGGGAATTAAATGTTTATTTAACATGTACGCTATTACATTTACTCTACAAATAAAACCAAATTTAAAGGCTGTTGCATTTTATTGCCTTTTTTCTTTCCTTTTCTTAAAGTTATGAAGGTATCTTGGATGCCATTTCAGTGAGTGGGGGTTAATGCCCCACACTCTTTTCTGTCACTGCTTTGAATGCACAGACTGGTCTTAATGTTGATCTTTGTAATCTTCAGTGTTACGACCCGGCTCAAAAGCCGCAACATAAAAACAGAGATGAATAGCAGAGTGTGGGTGAGAAGAGGTTTCATCCTAAAATGGAAAACCAGGTTGGCTAAAATGGCTGGTGCCACCAAGGCAAAGACTAGTGCACTGCCGGGAAGCTTGCCTCAGGTATGCTTTTATCCACACCTGACTAGGTGTGGCCAATTAGCACCAGCTGAAAACACTGAGACGATTAGAAGCTGCAGAGGGACGTAACACCTCCTCCCTTAAAAGGGTTCCTCTAGGACCCCTAAACAAATTAAAAGTTCCTCTGAAGCAAGTTGGCATCTTTAAGCATGGATGCCCCTACATGAGGATCTGAAGTTGCCACACTGAACACACAAAAAGTAACATGTGACCAACACAAAAGAGCACAACAGTCAAACCCAAAATGATTACCTGACCTGCTACAACACAAAACCAAAAGTACACTAAAAACAACAAATCCCTTACTTTCCCTACCCTAGTCTTCAGTGGTGTACCAGGCTCGAGGCAACTTTAAACGCGAACTCGAGAGCAGGCAGCAGACCAGAGATATAGTCTCCTACCAAACTCTGAAGCGTACCCCCACCCAGGATAGCCACCAAACACAAACTAAAACAATAAAGCAAAACAACAAACAAGTGCTTCGATGGGAGGGCAGCACAGTCACCCAGCTGAAACACACTAAAGGGAGTTTGCTCAATTACACTGAACACCATCACTCACCCACTTAAAAGCAAAACAAACTGACATTCAGTCTCCACTAAAATGTCCAAAGATCCCGGACGAGCCACCACTTATGTTATGTATAGTGTGATTTGGCCATCTGAACATGCTACCTATATAAATCCCAGCAGGAAGCATGTTTTAATAGTGTGATTTGGCCATCTGAACATGCTACCTATATAAATCCCAGCAGGAAGCATGTTTTAATAGTGTGATTGGGTCATCTGAACACGCTACCTATATAAATCCCAGCAGGAAGCATGTTTTAATAGTGTGATTTGGCCATCTGAACACGCTACCTATATAAATCCCAGCAGGAAGCATGTTTTAATAGTGTGATTGGGTCATCTGAACATGCTACCTATATAAATCCCAGCAGGAAGCATGTTTTAATAGTGTGATTGGGTCATCTGAACATGCTACCTATATAAATCCCAGCAGGAAGCATGTTTTAATAGTGTGATTTGGCCATCTGAACATGCTACCTATATAAATCCCAGCAGGAAGCATGTTTTAATAGTGTGATTGGGTCATCTGAACACGCTACCTATATAAATCCCAGCAGGAAGCATGTTTTAATAGTGTGATTGGGTCATCTGAACACCCTACCTATATAAATCCCAGCAGGAAGCATGTTTTAATAGTGTGATTTGGCCATCTGAACACGCTACCTATATAAATCCCAGCAGGGAGCATGTTTTAATAGTGTGAGTTGGCCATCTGAACATGCTACCTATATAAATCCCAGCAGGAAGCATGTTTTAATAGTGTGATTGGGTCATCTGAACATGCTACCTATATAAATCCCAGCAGGAAGCATGTTTTAATAGTGTGATTGGGTCATCTGAACACCCTACCTATATAAATCCCAGCAGGAAGCATGTTTTAATAGTGTGATTGGGTCATCTGAACACGCTACCTATATAAATCCCAGCAGGAAGCATGTTTTAATAGTGTGATTGGGTCATCTGAACACCCTACCTATATAAATCCCAGCAGGAAGCATGTTTTAATAGTGTGATTGGGTCATCTGAACACGCTACCTATATAAATCCCAGCAGGAAGCATGTTTTAATAGTGTGATTGGGTCATCTGAACACCCTACCTATATAAATCCCAGCAGGAAGCATGTTTTAATAGTGTGATTTGGCCATCTGAACACGCTACCTATATAAATCCCAGCAGGGAGCATGTTTTAATAGTGTGAGTTGGCCATCTGAACATGCTACCTATATAAATCCCAGCAGGAAGCATGTTTTAATAGTGTGATTGGGTCATCTGAACATGCTACCTATATAAATCCCAGCAGGAAGCATGTTTTAATAGTGTGATTGGGTCATCTGAACACCCTACCTATATAAATCCCAGCAGGAAGCATGTTTTAATAGTGTGATTGGGTCATCTGAACACGCTACCTATATAAATCCCAGCAGGAAGCATGTTTTAATAGTGTGATTGGGTCATCTGAACATGCTACCTATATAAATCCAAGCAGGAAGCATGTTTTAATAGTGTGATTGGGTCATCTGAACACCCTACCTATATAAATCCCAGCAGGAAGCATGTTTTAATAGTGTGATTGGGTCATCTGAACATGCTACCTATATAATTCCAAGCAGGAAGCATGTTTTAATAGTGTGATTGGGTCATCTGAACACGCTACCTATACAACGGAGCCATTAACCACGTAAGGTAGCATATTCTGATAAGTTAGCACGGATTGATAGACAAGACTATAAATTTACGCTACGGTAGGATGTTTTGACAGAACACCGGTTCTCGTCGCCAACATTTTTCTTTTGTTAAGCTTACTGTTATCAAGGCATGGTAAATGAACAGTAAACCTTGCCTGATGACTAATCTTCCCGTTTCCCTCTCATTGATTTATTTGGGTTGTCATGGCAGAAGTATTAAACGATGCCTTTTATTAGAACATAAGCATTTAAATGGAGTAATTGTATTTGAATTAGTTAAATATGAGTGGGCAACTCTGACCATGACAAGACTGCATTTGCTCTAAAGAATTAATAAAAAATTTTGACATATTGTTGTCATTATTTTTACTCTTCAATTTTATGTGTTTTTTCTTTAAGATGGTATCAGAAGTTGCTCCTCCACCATGAAAAAACCATCTGCATATATTCTTTCACTACATCCACGATTCTCCTCTGTGGTCTTCCTCATTCATCCTGTTTGGAGCTTAATGTTCAACATCCTTTATCTGTTAAAATTACAGAAGGAGAAGAAAGTAATCATCGGAGCAGGAATCATGATAAATGATAAATAGATTACCAGTACATACAAACATAACACTTGCATAATTTCTCTGATAACGCTGCATTGGATGGGTTTATTAACGGTGGGCTGAAATTGTACTACAGTCTGCTGGTGAGGAACTTTTTTGAGTGTTGAATAAAATGTCCTCCACAATCTGTATATGAATTGTCATTAAAACCACAGAGATTCTTACTTATAAAGGAAAGAAAAGTGGGACAAAGCCCATCAACATATAGTGTATATTTTCTGAAACATTACAAAGATGCAGGTAATTCTGGGTTCACCTGAATTACAGATTAGACTGGTGGACAAACAGAGATGTTGTGTACAACTGGTGACAGCATCAGTGACAACAAATTAATCAGCGAGGCTGGAAGCAGAATTAGGAGGCGTCAGAGTCAGCGAGGGTCAGAGATCGACGAACAAATTGCCCACCTTCATGGATAATGCATCCCCCTCAGAAGGATTCAAAATTAGGCCACGAAGAACAGTTCAGGAAACCTATTTTGTTTCATCTGTGAAACTGTATAAATAAAATGTAAATTATGTTAAAGGCAAACACATTTGTAAGCCATAAGAAACAAACATGCTTTGCAATATACCTTCAAACATCTGTATAGATTTGATACATTATTTATTAACTGAATTTGCTAACATGTCTTACATAGTGAGTGTGTCACGGCTGCCGAGGCGAGCCGTGCGGAATAAATGAGGATCCAATCACAGGCAGTCGTGGAGAAGTGAAGGTGATTTATTGAACACAAAAAGAATGTGGACAAACAGCAAACGGGGCTCGAACTAAACTAAACTGGGAAACAACTAAACTACAGAGCACAATCCTGATTGAAAACGAGCAGAGGAGAATGACGATGAAAAGCAAGGAGAAGGCACGGTGGATACACTGAGTAATACAGACGAACCGGCAACATGCAGGAGAACACACAGGGCTTAAATACACACACACCAGTAATCAGGGGATGAGAGACAGGAGGGCAACACAGCTGGGAGAAATCAGAGCTGATGGGACAGGGGAAATGTAAACTGAACATACTCACATCAGACAGAGACCTTCACAATAAAACAGGAAACTCAGACACGGGGAACCAAACAAGACACAGATCTAAACAGACAGCTTCACAAACAGATGGGGTGACACCATAGACAGACAGAGACACAGACTCAAAGGCAGACCGAATATCACACATAGAACTCAAACAATAATAATAATCATCATCATCATAATAAACTAGAAAATGATAACTAAAAGCACTGGGTCACTGACCCAGGACCATGACAGAGTGTTTCTTTTACTGATGATATTTCAGTGATATGTATTTTTTATGACTAAATAATGCTCTATCGAACACCTGGCAATAACAGCAGGTGTGGCAATTTTGTAATTTGTTGTTTAAATTTGATATTATTGTAGGCAGTATATTTTCTTAGCCTTTGTCATACTCATGCTTAACCCTCTCAGGCTCAAATTAAGTTTTTGTTGCTAATGCACAAAAGAATACCTGCAGTGGTACTTCTGAGTAAAAAACTCATGAAATATGTATGTGGGGTGATCAGGTTGTTAGCTTTTAACTGTTGCATATCTGCAATGCCTGCCTTGAGAGGGTTAACAAAGCAATCTCAGAAACCGTACAGTAATCTTGGGTGTGTGGGGGTCACCCAGAGTCAGAATCTAGTGAGATATCAGTGTCACCTCTTACAGTTTTCCTGTAATCTGAGCTCAAATATGAGAAAATATAGAGTACAGTACAGTAAATTGGGTAAATTTTACTGTTAATTTTCTCTGAATCGTACAGTAATTTGGGCTGTGGATCACAGGGTGGAGTGGAAAAAGTGGAAAAGTGGAGATGAACCAAAACTGGGAGTGGATTGTGAAGTACAATAGTGTCAGGACCAGAGTTGGTCAAGTTACTTGAAAAAAGTAATCAGTAACTAATTACTGATTACTTCCCCCAAAAAGTAATCCTGTTACTTTACTGATTACTTATTTTCAAAAGTAATTAATTACTTAGTTACATTTTAAAAACACGATTTACAACCTGAATAGGTGATAAAGCGATAGATCTTTCAGCCCAATTCTACTTTTTCTGCATAATTCATCATATAAAATGTAATCAAATGGAAAAGTCTCTCTTTTTAAGACTTGTTTAATTAGTTTTAATCTTTTAACTTTATGCATCAAGCAAAAATTGAATTATATGTAACATTCTCTGACTGGAAGAAATTTGTTTAATATTTAAACTTATTTTCTGCCCATTCCAGCACATAAAATAAAATATTTTTTGTGTTTACACTCACTCTTTCAAATAGATGCAAGTAAAACACAGCAGAAAATAAATAAAATCAAAGACTAGCGGTCCTTTGGCTCTATTTTCACCTGTAAAGCAGGAGTAGGGTAGGCGGAGGTTTACCCTGGTGCAGGTGTGCCGCGGTCAGTTGAAGAATCCGCGAGTTTCTCTGTGACTTTCCCATTACGTCGTAGCGCACTCGGTGCTTGCTTGGAAGTTTAGGGGTTTTTTTCGCTGTAAAAAGAAGTTTTCTTCCCACGCACAACGGACACTAATGTTTTTGTCACTTTTTATGGAATCAAACTCAAAGTAAGGTCAGTACTTCCACGCTTTAAACGCTGCACGCTCATACTCTCTCCCGCACTCGATATATTATCCATTGTTGATCTGCACACAGCTGTTGTCACGGACGTTGCACTTGCTTACGTCACTGTCATGAGACATTCTTGCAAAAAAATCACTGTTTTAGTAACGCAGCGTTCCTACGGGAAAGTAACGGTAATCTAATTATCGTTTTTGCAATAGTAATCCCTTACTTTACTTGTTACTTGAAAAAAGTAATCGGATTACAAGTAACGCGTTACTGCCCATCTCTGGTCAGGACACAAAAGACTGCATTTCTAAGCCAGTCGGCACCCGTACCGTAATATGCATAAGAATAGTGCAACAACATTTTAGGTGCGGCTGGCTTGACTGTGTGGTCGTAAGTGAGGGCTCACTTGACCGCGGTCAAATATGGTGCTGGAGAAACAAACTACAGAGAACTTCGTAAAGAGAGTATTGAGTGCTTTGGCGATGTAAATGGACTGGTTCTTATATAGTACTCAAAGCACTTTAAAGAACTTGCCTCATTCAGGTGTACGCAAGCACTTTTCTCTGTAAGCACTTTCTGTGTAATGTTCACACACATTCGGAGAGCAACTCTGGGTTGGTATCTTGCCCAGGGATATTTGGCATGCAGACGGGGATTGAAGCACCTTCCTCTACTACCTGAGCAAAGCCACCCCATGTTCGTCTGTGCACAGATTTCTTTCAATACAGTATTATCACAATTGTGCAAAAATACAGGCATGAAAGCTTAAAGTGCGCGATCACAATAAAGGTGACGCTCAGAGACTGACTGAGTGATCTGAGAACTCATCAGCCCTCATCACTGCCTTCACTTACTTGCTGCTATGGGTGCAGGAATAACATAGTTATGCAGTTATCTGGGACTCTCCACCATTTGACCTTAGAACTGAAGAAGCTTCTCGGATGAGAGGTGAAACGTCTTCAAGTAACTTAAAGAAGTCCAGACGCTTTTCTTTACAAGCTCCTTTGACCAGTTATGCAGTTACTTTCTCAGTCTGCTAGAGCCTCCACTTGAACGCAAGAACCTTCATTTATCTTCTCAAACGGAATTCAAAATGTTTTTTACAAATTGAAGGATTAAGATATAAATCGCAGAAGCATCGATCCACACATTCAAAGAAGAACAACCCAACAAACTCTTCATAAAACTCCAAGAGATATGAAAATCTTTATTTCTGTCTATTCTGTGTTGTTAATAACATCACATCTTCACATAGTAGCAAAAACATATTAAACAAACATTAATCTCAACATGCATACTGTACTTCAAGTTTCTCTCATGGAAAGGCCAGTGTTACTTTTATAGTATCCTTTCCATAAATATCATAAATATCTTTACCCATGTAGTGGAATTATTTTATTTTTTCATTTTAGTTAACAAGTATAATGTGACCACATTCACTTTTTATCAGGACAAGCTACACCACCACGGTGGTTAGCATACAATAACACTGCCTTGTTCTCAAAGCTTCTTGCTAACTGTACTTTTTTCTGAGATGTTCTCTTTAAGTAAGGATACTGAAAGTGTAAGCAGTGTATACGGTCACATCACGTGCTTAAGGTTGTGTTAGCACTGATAATTCCTTCACAGTTCTTTAAAGATGCTGAAGTCATCATATCAGCTGTAAATGCAGTGCTGCTGCTGTCCTTACGCTATACTTTCAAGCATCACACTTTCTTACTGGCCAGTTTATTTCCACTTTTTATGCTCTAGTATGGTGTGACTGAATGAAGTCAGCAAACCAAATTCTGTCCATCTGAGGATGAGAAGAAACTTGCATGAAATGGGAAGCATGAGATGAAGATGGCTCCTATGCTTTAGACGTGGCACTGTTTCTGCCATTGTAAGTACGCTAATGCTTGAAAGATCCATTAAAAGTCTGACACTTCACTCTTCAGCTGGAGCGTCCATCAAGTTTTACATTCCAGGTTTCCTCGTTGGGATTACGACTCAGACGATGATGTGAAAAATTAGTTATTACATTAAACCCATAAAATCAACACTGGCAAAAAAGCCGTGCACTTCACAGAGCAGCTTTCTATGGCCGAGCAGCTCCTGCAGGTGTAAGGTGTAGGTGTCACAGCACTCTGGTCCAAAGAGTTTATGTGCAGCATGCAGACAGAAAATGGCTTTACAGAATATGACTGAATGTTGAGGCACCAAAACACACTCAGTCTGCCCCTCAGTCTGATCAAGAAGAAAACCTGACTGAGCGCTTCATAACATCAGTACGATGATGTCCCAGAGGCCATGTTCAGGTTATTCTCCCGTCCACACTGAGCGGGCGGATCAGTGGAGTCTGCATTAGCTTTAACAGAAAGGTCTGATTTAAGCAGGTAAGCTGAATAGACAAGAAAAGCTAGAAAGCTTTATCAACTATAACCCCAGCGAGGACCTTGACAGGTGTCTTGTGTACAGGTGAAGGCTGGACAGTCAGCAGGATACCTTCCTAACATTTGTCATTCCCAGCATTGAACCGTTTCCTGGCACAGCCTCAGTGAAACAGAGCATCGTTTCCACCCCACAGTTACAGACAGGCTGTGCTTTTCTTTGGTAACACCGTCGAAAGAGAAGCCCCGTGTCCTCTCTCAGTAGCTGCTTTCGTGTCCTGTCAGGATGTACAGGCTGCTCAGTGCTGACGGGTCATCAGTCGGTGTGCTCTGAAGGATGATGGCTCTGCACATTGTCAGCAAATGAGAAGGAGATGAGTTGTAAAGGAGAACCAGAGAAAGGCAGTACTAACCTAAAGCCAGTGCCTCCACCTGCTTCTACTCCTCCCACCTCTAGTACTAACTAGAGATGGACCGATCCGATATTATGTATCGGTATCGGTCCGATACTGACCTAAATTACTGGATCGGATATCGGAGAAAAATAAAAAATGTAATCCGAGGGGCAGCACGGTGGCACGGTGGTTAGCACTGTTGCCGCACAGCAAGAAGGTCCTGAGTTCAATTCCACCATCAGGCCGGGGTCTTTCTGTGTGGAGTTTGCATGTTCTCCCCATGTTTGCGTGGGTTCTCTCCGGGTACTCCGGCTTCCTCCCACCGTCCAAAGACATGCAGCTTGTGGGGATAGGTTAATTGAATAATCCAAATTGCCACTAGGTGTGAATGTGCGAGTGAATGTGAGTGTGAATGGTTGTTTGTCCCTATGTGTTAGCCCTGCGACAGACTGGCGACCTGTCCAGGGTGTACCCCGCCTCTCGCCCTATGACAGCTGGGATAGGCTCCAGCGCCCCCCGCTACCCTGAAAAGGATAAGCGGAAGCGAATGGATGGATGGATGGATGGATGGTAATCCGATCCATTAAATATCACGAAAGCACCTCACAAAACTTGCAACACGCCGTAACTCACCTCAGAACGTATGCATCACGTGATAGAGCAGCTGTGGCATGCGGGACCTGTCGGTGGTCTGGATAGCATGCAGAGCTTCGCTAGCAACCTGGCATTTCATCTCCGACAAAGTTATCCCCGAGAGAAGTAAAGCAAGTGTGTAAGTCCATCTCTGAATGTTTGTAAAGCATTCCTGCGTTAAGCTTAACAAGCGACTGCCTCTTCTTGTTGCTACTTCAATCATGAAACTGCTTAATGATCAGCTGATCGGCTTTTCTGTCTCGAGTCCGTGTCTCTTGTTTGTTTTTGGCCCACTTTGCACCAGAAAGAGGAAACCAGCGGCTGAACAACAGCAGAACGTTTAAGCTTGATAAGCTGTTGTTAGAATTTATTTAATATTAATTTCTACACCAGGATCTTTTTTTATGTAGCTGACGCTGGTAACTGTGCAGGGGCGGATCTAGCAAAGTTTAGCCAGGGGGGCCGATAGGGCATGAACAGGGAAAAGGGGGCACAAAGACATACTTTTCTTTCTTACTCTCATTTAAAATGTCTAGCTTTTAATAAATAATTATCTGACACCCAAAGTTTTAATTTGATGTAAAATGAATAGAAGTCAATTACTGTATATAGTGACTATTAAGTCTAATATATACCCTAGTAAGCTATAGTACTTTTTACTTTGGGAAGGTACCATCTGTGCAGTCTGCAATTTTGTTGAAGAAAGATGTTGAATCTATTTAATATTTCTTGAAAAATAATTGATTTCTGTGCATTTTTTTTCACACTGCATCAAATTAAGGTTGATTACGTCGATTAAGCATCATGAGGTGGCGCGTGAGGGGTGGTTCCTTATTTTTTATTTATTTATTTTTGTTGTTGCTGGGAGTTGGAACCCTATTAGTTAGGTTGCTTAATATTTACGCTAAGTACTCTTTAAAATACCAGAATAGGGAGGATGGTGTAGGTCTAAGTTTATTAGATTGATCAGTATTGCTGAACTATGAAATATTTTTTTTGTATACAGGTATAACAGAATAGCTTTAGTGTAGTTGTTGTTTTAAACTTGAGTATGAACTTGCAGACTTGCAAAATGCAGCAGGATATTTTAAAAAACAGTTTTGTTGATTAAAAAACACTATATCGGATTCATATCGGTATCGGCAGATATCCAAATTTATGATATCGGTATCGGTATCGGACATAAAAAAGTGGTATCGTGCCATCTCTAGTACTAACACTACTCTACTGATACTACAACCACTGTAGTTTGACTTTAATGCTACACACTGGTACAGTACTGGTACACTTACTGGAGTTTTACTCCTGTTCCTGCTCATCACCACGCCTACTACTTTTTTAAACTTTATGATAAGTGTGAACATTTACACACCAGCATACAAACAAGTTTAAAGTAGAAAAAAGGAAGCAAAGAGCTGAGAAATACATAAAACATAACACAGAAGAAAAAGAAACCTTTGCAGGGATTCCTTCTACACCCAGTTTGAGTAAAAACTAACTGAAACACAAGGAAAGAAGATAAGATCAACTAAAATAAGGGTTGTATAATAATACTTAGTACTGGCAGCCACCAGCGCTAAGCCTCAGCCTCCCAGTAGACACACCTATGGTACCGATTTAAAATCCTACATGTCTTTGTTCTCAGGTTATCACATTCACAAACTTTGGTGTCCACGCTATTTGCCTGCCAGGCTGACAATGATTTAGATCACAGAAACATTTTTAAGCTGTTATTCCTGGTTTCACAGTGGAAAACTCCGGGTAACGTCCATTATCTTTGCTCCTGTATAAGACTTTCCTGAATGCTGAGGTTTGGTCTTCCACATGAAATTCAGTACTTTTGTTTCAGTTTCATTAATGATGCATTGATTTTGGACATCGATGTAATACATATGTGATACACGACAGTCTTTGAGTCCGTCCTTCTCATATATAATCCCACTGTTTTTGCACTTCAGATGATTCCAGTAATGACTGATTTAAAAAAGAAAAGTGAAATATTTCTAATGAACTCACCACGATTCTTATTACAAACTTCATTAAGAGCTGCTGGATCAACAGGGGTGTCCTGGATTTGTTAGTAATATAATATAGTAATATATTATTATTAGTTTTAATTATTTAGTCAAAAATCAATTCCAGACTGCTCTGAGCAACATGCTGCAGCGAGAGTCCTGACAGGGACTAGAAACAGAACATTTATTGGCTCCCTGTTTTATCCAGAATAAAAGATTCAAAATCCTCACATAAAAGGTTTTGAATAATCAGCCCCTGTCTTATCTTAATGACCTTATAGTACCATATCACCCCATTAGAGCACTTCGTTCCAAGTATTTAAAAGTAAAATGGGAGCCAGACCCTTCGGTTTCCAGGCCCCTCTTGGTAAATGGTAAATGGACCGGTTCTTATATAGTGGTTTTCTACTCTGAGCACTCAAAGCTTGCCTCATTCACCCGTTCACACCCATTCATACTCTGACGGATGCACCGAAGAGCAACTTTCATGCAGGATATCTGGCATGTAGACGGGGAGTAGGTGACCTGCTCCCCCACCTGAACTACAGCCACCACTTCTGTGGAACCAGCTTCCAGTTTGGGTTTGGGAGACAGACACCCTCTCTACTTTTAACATTAGGCTTCAAACTTTCCTTTCTTCCCTGAATCCTCCCTTAGTTAGCCTAAGTCTAGGCTGCTGGCGGGTTCCCCTGATGCACCAAGTGTTTCTTCTTCAGTCGCCCTTTTCACTCACTATCTATTTAAACACCTCTCTGCATTCAATCATTAGTTGAGAATATTCTCTGGCTCTCTTCCCCAGATTGTCTTTGTCCCGTCTTCCTCCTCTCACCCCCCCAACCAATCGCAGCAGATGCCCGCCCCTCCCCCAGCCTGGTTCAGGTTTTCACCTGCTAAAAGGGAGTTTTTCACCTTTGTGCACCATAATTGCAGGGCCTTTACCTTACAATATACAGTGTCTTGAAGTGACTATTGTTGTGATTTGGCACTAGAATAAAGAAAATTAGCACTAAGGAAAGTAGTTTTCTGTACAAAGTGTCAGGTAGACGGTAGTTGGTAACTTTAATGGCTGTTTTTCTTTGGAGGGCTGCATGCAAACACATAGGCTGCATTTCCTAAATCCTTGGATCTGAGTAACCAACAGAACAAACACTCTAGTGTGACTCCTGCTTTAATGCTACCATTAATGCTAGCAGTATTCATGCTACTTCCACATGCTACTCTGAAAATCACTTCCAGGTCTATTAACAATAGTATCAAGAAAAATACTATCCTGATTACTTCTGATGTACTAGGATTACTAGTTTCTCACAGTGATTGATAGCTCTTGTCAGCATACAGTTAACATACCTGTTTGTTCCCAGAACTCTGAACACACGACTCTCATCTGTAATTTCTTGTGTTACCTGCACATAAAGTGAAAATTCACATGTGTAATGACTTAGAACTAATATGATAAGCACATGATACGAGCTCAGCCAACGTTGGATGAATTTACTAGTTCATCACCTCATCTGAATGGAAACTCCTCCCTTTGAGGCCATGCTTCCAGAACGCCAGCACACTATCCTGCAAGCAGACTGACAGAACAGGAGGTGTCACTCAGCTTTCAGGACACACATCAGCTCTCATTCACTTTGTTTGTCACATCATCATTTCTACCTAGTGTTTCAATGGGGAAGTCAAAGACTATTTCTGCAGCCAGCTGTCTGGATGGAAGTCCTTGCAGGTTCACGATCTTTACAGTTCCTGTCCAAACAGTACACAGATTGAGAATGAGCATGAAAGACATTTGAAGGATTCACAATATGCGAGGGGACTTACTTTCCAAGGTGATGAGAACAGTGTCTCGGTCCAGCTGGGTTACCTGCACGACTCTGAGTGCTCCACTATCTCCTGATGCACGGAAAGAAGGAAGCTTGTTGCAACAAGTTGAAGCTTGAAGCTTCAGGAAGTCAGCAGAGACACGCAGAAACGGTCCTACCTGGCACTGGAACAGGAGCGCCGTTCAGCTCTATAATATCAAACCTGAGCTGTTGGCCGGTTGGTGGTTTATCATTACTACAGTCTCTCACTCCAACACACAGCTGAGAAGAGAATCTGGGAGTCTGATGGCGAGTTGCTGTGAAACAGTCACCAAGGAAAACAAAAAAAACTAAATAAATTCTCATGGATGGTTAAGTGATGCTTGTTAAACCTGAGCTGAACCTGTTCATACAACCGTCAAAAACAGCACAACAGAATTCTTGTATGATTATTAAATCTTGAGATTAAAGATAAACCGATGCCATCCACCCATCCATCCATCCATCCATCCATCCACCCACCCATCCATCCATCCATCCATCCATCCACCCGTCCATCTGTTCGTCCAAACATCCACCCACCCATCCATCCATCCATCCATCCATCCATCCGTCCATCCATCCATCCATCCATCCATCCACCCGTCCATCCATCCATCCACCCGTCCACCCATCCGTCCATCCATCCATCCACCCACCCATCCCTCCATCCATCCATCCATCCATCCATCCATCCATCCAGCCGTCCATCCATCCATCCACCCGTCCATCCATCCATCCATCCACCCGTCGATCCATCCATCCATCCATCCATCCATCCATCCATCCAGCCGTCCATCCATCCATCCATCCATCCATCCATCCATCCATCCATCCATCCATCCATCCATCCCCTAACTGCACGTCTTTGGACTGATGCCACTTTTCCATAATGTTGTGGCACAGGCGTGTTTCTCCAAGCAGCACTGTGTTAGGACTGCAGACAGGCTTAACACAGAGCTCTGTTCTCACAGTACATACATTATCGTTATGAAATGTGCGAGACATTCACAAAAAAACTGTCAATTATCTGTGCTATGTGATCTAATGGTGCATGCTGGCGTTGAACTGTGTGCTGATAACACTGTTCCTGTAGCACAGAAAACACATGGTAACCATTCAGTTACACGAGCTTGGACCCAGAGAAGGTGCTGTTGGTGTTTTTGGACGGCGTTTATACAACGTTTCTTTTATTTAGTCTCTAAAATCTTGTTGGGCTTGAATAAAAAGTATGCATATGTTATTAAAAAAAATCAATTACATTCTTCAGCTTCAGATTTTGATATGCTGTCTGTCTACTTTTATGTAATCCAGGTCTAATGGCTGGTTTGCATTGTGGAAATTGGGGTAGAGTTAGAAAGGAAGACATTTATTCAGGTGGCAAGTTCGACATATCTGTACAAACCTTTAGATGCATGAACTTTTGAAGAGGCTCATACCACAAGAGTAAAACCAGGCCAGATGGGACAGCCCCGCACAGATATGTACTATCTGTGTATGGGTTTCTTGCTGAAACAGAGAGAGCAGGACTAAGTGTCTGCAGTTGTTCTCCGTGAACAAACAGACTGACCAGAGTAACTCGGCATTGCTTACCTACACTGCACCTCCTACAACCTTTAGTGTCAGGAATCTTTACAGATATGGTAAACTTTCTGTGGCCAACAGAGAATATCCAGGTCAGAACAAGCAGACAAAATTGGGTTTACAGTATCCTCCTTCCTCAAAATCAAGTGGTAGCATCATACATGACATTATTAACACTGCTGCACCTACAGCTCCTGTTTCCCTGCATCTGTGATGGCGTGTCGTGCCTGAGACTGATCCGCTCAGTGAGGCGGTTGGTGCTGAGCGACAGGCTGCTGTGTTTCTTGTGCAGATGTCCTTTCTGTTCAAACAGAGCTGGCAGGCTGTGCGAGTAAAGCTGGGCCGACTTGCCTGCAGGATGGAGCCTTTTTAGAGCAGCATATTATCGAGTGGACACAATGTTCTCCGTTTGTGTCACGCTGTTTGTTACCTGATACGGACATCAGCACATTGTTCATAACATATAGCCATATACATCGCTGAGGGAGGAGCTGTGGGGAAAAGACAAGCAGTTCACTGAGACTTCAAACATCCAGCTTCAGTCATCAGACTGTTCCAGAAACATCATTTCCTGGTTTTCAGTGCTCCTCCTTTCATCAGGAGCTGCACTCCTTACTCAGGTTTTTCAGGGTGATGCGATTAATGACTTGCACTTTTTTGTTATTACTTGCATTTTTACACAATGCTCTTCTACTCTGACTGACACTTTCAACTACCAGCTTGACCGCGCATCACTCTTTTCTACCTCAAAAGGACCAGTTACACATGTCTGCATGAATTCTGCACGCACGTTTGCACTACAAGCTGCACACAAACACGTGCGCACATCCATGATTTACTCCAAACCTAACTTAACCTTCGGCGCTTTTTAACTTTCAACCCCTTCAGTGGAAACATTGGAAGAAGTTTGCCAATGTGGTATTATAATATTATTTTATGCCACGTTAGACCCCTAATTGAAGATTGTGAATTATTATGTAGTTTTAGTTTGCATTATTCTCCTGAATTAGAAGAAGCTGATAACTATTGCATTAGTTAAACTGATTTGCATTACATTAGACTGCTGATTTATTGTGAATGAATGATATTGTTTCATGATGCATTATACTGCTGAGTTATAAGAAATACTGTTCGCAGAAAGTCATCGCCTTATTTGTCTGATTAGAAGAGAACAGAACATGCTGGAGTTTTCTGCCCCATCTCAGCAGGAGCAGATAAACAGGGAGCCAAGGTCGTAGCTTAGGCGCCGTGTGAGAGAAAGCATGTGAATGTTTAGGCTTTTATGATAAGGTGGAGGCACCAGAGGCTATAAGAGTTTGATCAATGCTCCACCATTTTGAGATCTGATGCTGTCTACGTACGGTGTCCATCTCCCACGCGTGTGATCATTAAAATCATCGTTTGACTCAACCCGGTCGGACCAGTGTTGTTATTGTGGTTTTTCCTCTTGTATCCATCCCCAATATTTGAATCCGTAACACCATCAAACTCGTCGTTGGAGGGGAGAGGGAGGGGAAACAGGAGGACAAAGGATGGCGGGAACAACTGAGCTGTAGTGCTTTTTTTTTCAACTGTGCAATATTTGCAATATTGTTTTATATTCGACCTTTTTTGTGGGGCAAATAATATTGACACCAGTCATTTTGTGTTTTTCTGAAATTATTCTGTTATTGTGTACAAAATATTAAAAAAATTAAGCTATATATGTTGATGCATGCTTTTATTACCAGTCGCATTGATTGCTGTAACGCCCTGCTCTCTGGTCTCCCCAAAAAGAATATATCACCCTTACAACTTTTACAAAACTGCAGCTCGTGTGCTGACGAAGACCAGAGGGTGGGCCCACAGTACACCGGTTTTAGAATCGCTGCATTGGCTCCCCGTGTATTTCAGGATCGATTTTAAAGTTCTTTTATTGGTTTTTAAATGTCTTAATGGTCTGCTTCTCTCAATGACTATCGCCCTGTAGCCCTCACCTCAGTAGTGATGAAGTGCTTTGAACGCCTGGTCAGAGACTTCATCATTTCTTCACTACCAGACACACTGGACCCACTACAGTTCGCTTACCGTCCAAATCGTTCCACAGACGATGCCATCTCTCATCTCCTCCACACATCACTCACTCACTTGGACACTAGAAGGGGGAATTATGTTAAAACGCTCTTCATAGACTACAGCTCTGCATTTAATACCATAATTCCCTCCACACTCACCACCAAGCTGGAGCATCTGGGACTCAGCTCATCTATGTGTCAGTGGATCTCCAACTTCCTAACTGGCAGACCACAGGCAGTAAGGATGGGCGGACATGTCTCAGCCTCCACCACTCTCAGCACTGGAGCCCCCCAGGGGTGTGTTCTGAGCCCCCTGCTGTACTCTCTGTACACATATGACTGCGTGGCCACTACCAGCTCCACCACCATCATCAAGTTTGCTGACGACACCGTCGTGGTGGGCCTGATCTCTGATAACAACGAGACGGCCTACCTGAAGGAGATTAGGAATCTGGAGAACTGGTGCCAGAGGAACAACCTCCTTCTAAACGTCAGTAAGACAAAGGAGCTGATAGTGGACTTCAGCACTAAGCAGGAGAGGAACTACCAGACCCCTGTCATCAACGAGTGCCCAGTGGAGAGAGTGGACAGCTTCAAATACCTCGGAGTTCACATCACGCTGGACCTGTCATGGTCCTGTCACATCAAAACCGTGGTGAAAAGGCCCGACAGCGTCTCTACCACCTCAGACGCTTGAGAGACTTCCAACTGCCCTCCAAGGTGCTCAGGAACTTTTACTCCTGCACCATAGAGAGCATCCTGACGGGAAACATCTTAACCTGGTTCGGGAACAGCACCATGCAGGACAGACGAGCTCTACAGAGGGTTGTGCGGTCAGCTGAGCGCACCATCCGCTCCGAGCTCCCTGACTCAATCTACAGCAGGCGGTGCTGGACCAAGGCCAGGAAGATGGTGAAGGACCTCAGCCATCCCAACAACAGACTGTTCTCTCTGCTGAGGTCAGGAAAGCGATTCCGCTCCCTGAAGACCAACACAGAGAGACTGAGGAGGAGCTTCTTCCCGCAGGCGATACGGTCTCTCAATCACACCACCACACAGTACTGACCCACACATACAGTTCTTACACACACTGGACTTTCTGGACATTGTTTTCACTTCATCACTTAAATCACTTTAAGCATATTTGCACTGCACAAGACATAATGTGGATTGCACAACACTGGTCACTATATTCTTCATTTCCAGTTAATACTTGTACAGCTGCTGTTATTGTGTATATATTTATTTATTTATATTTCTTCATACATTCTTATATAGTTCTATATTGTGTATTTTGTTGTACAGTTATTTTATTTTCAACTTTAATTTATATATTTTATGTTATTCTCCCAGTTAAATTTACCCTTCATTCTAATTTGTGTTGTACAGTTATTTCATTTTTAACCTTAATTTATATCTTATTCCCTCCTAGTTAAATTTACCCTTTTTAATTTTTCCTATTTATTTCCTATTTATTTCCTTTTTTTTTTTTCTTTAGGTCACGAGCAGTTGTCCAAGCATTTCACTGCATATCGTACTGTGTATGACTGTGTGCGTGAAAAATAAAATTTGAATTTGAATTTGATTTGGGCCGTCTTATCTCTCAGATCTGCTTTTACCATATGAACCCTCGCGGACCTTGAGGTCCTCTGGTACTGGCCTTTTGACTGTTCCCAAAGACAGCACACATACTCACGGAGAGGCAGCTTTTCAGTGGTATGGTCCTCGTCTGTGGAACAGCCTGCCGGAGGAGCTCAGGGCCGCAGAGAACGTACATGTTTTTAAGAACAGGCTCAAGACCACCTTTTTAATTTATCTTTCACCTAACGTTTATTTATTTTATGCTTATTTATTCTATCCTGTTATTCTATTTATTAATTTAGGTTTTACCTAATATTTATTGATTTTATTCTTACTCATTTTTTATCTTCTTACTATTTCTATTGTATCCCGTTCTTATTTACTTTATCTTTTTACCCTGTATATATCCTATTGTGACATATCTCCAGTGTTTCCTCGGAGGGGGCTCTCTGCACCGGGGCTGTGATCGACCGTGGCTGCTGGGGCTCTGGGGGTCCTCTCAGCCTGGCTGGGGGGGGATATGGGTGCATTCATGATTGTTTATGTTAATGAGAGTGTGGGGGGTTAGTTGGAGGGCGGGGTGGGGTGCTTTTAACCATGTAAAGCACTTTGTGCTACTTTTTTTGTATGAAAAGTGCTTTATAAATAAAGATTGATTGATTGATTAATTTCCCAGCTTTGGTCATTATATACAGTATTTTGGAGACAGAGAGTTACAGACTCTCTCCCAGACCACGGACTCATAATACAAGTCAGAGCTTTATAAAAAAAAAAAGTTGTGTTTTCTAAATTGGAGTTCAAGTTATTTGTACTTCCAATAGTGTTAACATACTACACAGGTCATGAACAAGATTTCTTTTACATTTTCATTGTAAATGGGCTGAAGCAGTTCATTAAAAGTAGTCTAACATAAATGTAAACGCTGTAATTTGATTATTTTAATAAACCATGAAACTTGGATGGATTCGATGCCGGCGTGACCACAGTGCACACGTCTGCTGTCGCTCACAGTGGTCCAAGGAACCGCTCAGGGAGTTTGTGTGTTCGCTCAGACACCTGAAAAATTAGAGGGAACATTGGGCCTATGACATTCAATACCCAGTTATTAAAATGTTAAGTGTAAATCATCCCCAGCCCACAATAGCAGCTGAATTTACTACGATTTCAGATCTTTTTACACGTCAATAAGAAACCACCGATGTGTAAAACAGGCTGACAACAGAATGACGTAAACCACACTGCTGCAGCTGTGCAGCTCTCAGGTTTTATCTATTGTTTCTCTGTGTGGCCAGCAGGGGGAGGTGTTTTTTTTTTTTTTTTTTAAATATTAATGAAAACATTTTTCATGAAAGTTGCAAATTTGTTATCTGTTTTTATGACATTTTTCACTGTGGATTACAACAACATCAACATTAGAAAATGAAATACATTTATGGTGATCATTAATCACTATTATTGGCACTATTAAAGGGCCCCAAAAATCAAACTTTGCTTAGGGCACCACGGAGGGCCAACCCTTTTTACACTTCAACGATTGTACACAAAATACAATCATCCATCCTTCTATCTATTTATTTTTGTCCACTTATATAATTCAGCATCACAGGGAAGTTGGATCCCAGTTGTTTTTCACAGAGGGCCAAGCAGTGGAGGGAGCTGCCGACCTCCCAGCAATACATGTAAAAGCTTTATTTTATGCTGACTCTGGTCATCTTTATCTATCATAAAAATTTGCTTCACGATCTGAAACACGTAAGTGTGGCAAATATGCAAATAGCTAAGAAATCAGGATGGGGTAAATCGTTTCTCACTGCACTTCTGTTAGGCGACTGAATAAAAACACAAAGTCAGCAGTCTGGCTATGAATGTCTTTAATGTTTCCAAGATCAGAATCACATCAGGGTGTACAACCTCACCCCTGGCGCCGTTGCCCACCTCTCAATTTTAAATACACGTAGACATTGAGGGCTACCAGGAGGGGCTCTGCGCTTACCTGCTGCTGAGTAATTGCATATGAGAGCATGAGGGTGGGAATGGATGTTTGTATCTGTGTGTGCCTGTTTGTCTGTGTCCATATGTCAGGTCGGGTATCAGACGCCACCTCTCTGGGGACATCTCAGGCCCTCCAAGGTATGGAGGCCTATCTCCCCCCACCACTCCCCCTGCCAGTGGCAGACGCCTTCAGACATCGGTGCATTGGTGGTTCTTTGTGTCTGGGGATGGGCGTCCAGGTACTGCTTGTCGGGGCCTGGAGCCTGGGGCTCGCTCGGGCTCCTTCAGGGTGCGGTGCCTTTGGCCTCTCAGCCTGGGGCTCGGTCACTCTGGCACAGCTGGCTGCCGGCGGAGCTCACGGGCACGTCACGTTTAAATCATGCTTTTTATCTGTTTTTGTTTTTTAATGTTCTGTAAAGAACTTGGGATCACCTTGTTGTTGAATTGTGCGATATAAATAAACTTGCCTTGCATTTTGGCTGCTACCTCAAAGCACACTGTGCGCTGTCGATCTTACGTGCTGCACAATAATATTCAATATTTAGTATTTACAGTTATATTCACATAGATCATCGCGATGCTGTTGTTTATTATATTGCTCTCTTTTGTTTGCTTGTTTTCTCTTTTTTCTTTCTCAACAGGTGATCCAGGTGATTGATAGATGGATTTTTTGTCTGTTTGTTTTGTTGGCTTGGACAACTTCCTACCAGACCCGTGGAAGTGGAAGCTTCAGTGAAGAAAGATTCCTGCTCCCAGCCGTTCATTGGCTCGGCATTTTAAACCCCTAAAGGGTCACCTGGCCTGTAAATAAACAGGGCCAATAAAACAAAAATCACAAGAATAATACAAAAATTTCAGCCAGTTTATCTTAATACATTAACTTATTCTTGTGTACACAGTAATTCATAAATAAATAATGTATATTATCAATAAAGATTGATCTAAACAGTTTAACTGCTATGTGCAGATAAAGGTTGCATAGCTTTAAAACATTTGCTATCCAGCAAATATCAGTCAAACTCAACACAAAGGTAACACAACAATCGTTCAAATTGTTTGGACCGGTGATCCAAATCAACTGGCGTTGGTCAAACAGATGTGTGGTAGACTTACTTTGAAGGAGCTGCTACCGACAAACCAGCAAATAAACACCAAATATTTCATCTGTGACATTTGTGAGGTTTCCTCAAACACACAATACATTTGTAACTTTTAATTTTTTCTGTTTTTGTGTCTTGCAAATAAACCTTTAAACTGATTTGAAATGATGTTATGCATTTATTTTTGGCCCTTATCTACGGTGGCCCTGAGAGGCCAAATGGACTGCAACTTAAGAAAACACCAGCAATAAAAAAAAACGCTGCAAAAGCACAAAAAACACAACTGAAATAGGAAAAAAGAAAACACAAATACAAAAAACGAAAACACAAATAGGAAAAAAGAAAACAGAAGTGTTTCTGGGGAGACAATAGTAATTAGTAATAAACAGAGCCAGTGTGACTAAGTGGAGCTTGTGAGAGTGAGTGGATTGAAGAAAGTGAGGGACTCAGATGTGTCAGTTGGTTTGTCTTTGTTTGTGAGTGTGGAGGAGAGATTGGGTTGGTTTTAAAGCTAAGTTAAGAATATTCTGAATTTCAATTCATTTTTATTTATATAGCACCAAATCACAACAACAGTCGCCTCAAGGCGCTTTATATTGTACAGTTTAATTTCCAAAACTTGCATATGATCTTCAGTTTGCAGCTGGACTATCACATAGCAGCTGGAGCAGTCTCACATGGAGGCCAGTCCACTGCTGCCACCTGTGGCCAAGTGCCATAGCCTACTACTAGATGAACTTGTGACACACATCTGCAGTAGAGGCTGAGTGGCTGCTCTCACACCTGGAGCATCCAAATCGACCCACAAACACGCTGAAAGATGCAATGCCATCAATGTGGATTGTCAAGACTGAGAGACCTCTTCCCTCTGACCCCTCCCCAAACCCTCAAACCCTCCTACCCACCTCGACATACAAACTCTGTGTGGCTTCACGTGTTCTGTTGATGTTTACATGATCGAAATAACTTGAACACAAACACAAACAAACAAAGAGGAAGACCGCACCAGAAGGAAACAACTACAAGTCCCAGCATCCTCTGTGTTTAGGGAGCAGCAGTGAAAGTGAAAGTATTGAGCCTCCGTTCAGAGCAGCAGGAGGAGGAAGGTGGAGCTGAGGCAGGTGAGTGTTAACATGAATATGTTTCTTCTTATGACATAAAATAATTCCACGCTGTTCGTGTCTGTGGGTGAAATGTGAGGCCGGTCGGCTCCTCTGAGCGCTGGTTTCCTGTAAGTAGAGAGGAAGTGAGTTTAGCTGAGCCTCCGTTTAGTGTGAGAGAGCAGGAGGAGAGTGAGAGCTGTGCTGAGGCAGGGTGAGTGTTAACACCGCTCTGACATTACTGTGTCTCTGTGGCGGGAACAACAGGCTCCGTCAGTGGAGGCAAAAATAATCAGACTTTGGTTTTTCAAAGGAAACAACTTTATGTCGGAAGTTCCCGCACGCTCATTGGATAACGATGTGTCAATCTCGAGCTATTAGCCAATGAGCGTGCGGATTCACAGAAAGACCCGCCTTTATCACGGGACTTTAAAAACTACAATGGCGACAGAAACTCCGTGAGTGGAGTTCAGGGTGACGTTATGAAACTGTGAGGTTTGAGCCACTTCCTGTTCTCAGTCCCAGCGTCCTGGGGCCCGTTCTTCGTACCTCGCTAAGTAAGTTAGCCGGATTTGACTGTTGACGATTTCGCGTGATCCTGGATCGTTCGGTTCTTCGAAGCCCATCCGGGACTTGCTGTCATAGCAACAGAGCCGTAAGCGTAAACCTGCTCGGGAGCAGGCTTACTTTATGTAAACAGGATTAGATAGCGGCCACTCAGGTATTTCCGCTTCATGTATACGAAAGCAACAGCGATATTTTACCACTGTTGTACCATAAATAAATAACATCAATGTAACTAAAGATAATGCAGCACTTGATCCTTTTATTGATGTCACACAGATACATACAGGTCATTCCCTAAAAAAGGGAAATGTACTATTAACATTCTATTACATGTATGTGATTATTACAGATGTAATTCATATTTCAGAGTAGTAATTGCAATTTACTTCGTGTAATCAAGATGAGAGACCACGGCTATAAAAGCGAAGGTGGATTTGGGAAGCCTGTCGCAGCCATGTCCTGTCCGTATACGCGAGCCACCCATTGCGGAAGGTGCAAGATTGATAAGGAGAGTCCTCAGAATTCAGCGTATATTGCGGGATAGACAGGATCCTTTAGCTCAGCGCGACAGTGTGCTCATAGAGAGATATCGATTTTCCCGTGAGGGTATTATTTACTTAACCAACTTGTTGACGAGGGGGTGCAGGACCACCACCTGTCTTTTTTTGCGCTGCCCCTTTTCTTGGTTGCTGTTATAAACAAACAAACAGATTATTTCAGGGTCTCTGTCCAAGAGACGAAAAGCAATATAAGTGATCAATATTACCATTCTGTAGAATATTCTTATATTTCACTTTTACTTGTTCCCATGTTCTAGTGGGTCCTGTTGTGGCTCTAATTTGAAAGGGGATATAATATAACATAATGTAATATAATATAATGTAATATAATATTGGATAATATAGTGTGATATGATAAATCTACCCTACCACCTACTGGTGTTGGCCAGAGGGGCCGATGGCGCGATATGGCAGCCTGGCTTCTGTCAGTCTGCCCCAGGGCAGCTGTGACAGCTACCAGTGTGTGAATGTGAGAGTGACTGAATAGTGGCATTGTAAAACGCTTTGGGTGCCTTGAAGAGCGCTATATAGATCCACTCCATTATTATTGTTATTATTAAATTACTTACGAGTTTAATTTGTCAGCAACTTTCTGCCAGCCTAAAATCCCTAAACCTAAACTCCTAAAATCCCTCACTCAAGAGTTCTTGCTCTGCTGCCGAAGAATACCGAGCGCGCTCCTTCGACATTTTCGCCGACCAATCAAAGGGTTGCCGATCAATGTTTCTACTATCGATGCGTAGCCCCTGTTGGGCCACCCAGTGATCTCACATTACTTCATCCAGCTATACTAATCGTCGACAACAGGTGTGTTCGGGGAACCGGAATAGCGAGCTCAGAGTTAGCGCGATGATTTGATCTTGGATGTGTCATTTGATCTTGGATGTAGTAAGCGACGTACGAAGAACGGGCCCCTGATCACCGAGGTTTCTGTTGCTCTTATATCTGATATTGATTATATTGGTAAACAGGCTGTAGCATAAACATCAAACACAGCTGAAGCAGTTTTTGGATGGTTGGCTTCAAATGATCCGTCGGTTTGAAAAGTAAAAACAATTTAAAAAGGTGAAGCTGATGCAGGGTGAGTGTTAACACCAGGACTTTAGAGGGAAGAAGAGTCACAGCTCAGCATGTTGTTGACGGGTTGTTGTTCAGTCGGGGGAAGACATCTGAATCATTGCAGGGGGAATGGCTTTCACAACTTTAATGAATTTACTCTGAGTACATGATATGCCATAATTATCTATGAGTTTGTTATATGTTAACACATTTCCGTCATTGTCTAAAAGGTGTAAAACCGTCCAAATGCCATGATCCATCCAATCCTTATAAAAGATGGATTTTCTTTTATCGTATACATCTGTTGTTCCAAATCGAATTTGTATGTGGAGAAAAAATATGCTTGTGTATCATTTTCCAGTACTGGAGAACCTGTTTGTGAAAATTGGATAATTTAATTTGGAAATTTCAAAGTCGCACTTTATAAGAAATTCAATGCCACCCAGCTTCTCCAAAATTACTTTGGGAAAATAAAACCAAATACTGTTTGAATTATTTATGAAAGATTGCAACCATTTGAGTTTGATGGAACCATCATTGCTTCAAAATCAATCGCATTCAAACCTCCTTCTTCAAATGACTTCACTATATCATTCTTCCTAACATAATGTTGCTTGTTTCTCCAAATGTAATTGAAATTAATTTGATTTATATTATTGATTAGACTATTGGAAACATATAAACATTGTGATGGATAAATCAATCCAGAGATACCTTCTGTTTTAGTAAGCAAGACACGTCCAAAGATGGAGAGGTGTCTTTGTAGCCTGTAATCTTTTTGAATTCTGGGTAATTTGCTCAAAATGTAGATTTTCTCTATTATTTGTGTTCTTTGACATTATAATACCCAAATATTTAATGTCAGTTTTAACAGCTATGTTAAGAGAGCTACTAGGTCACAATCACGAATAGTTAATAATTTGCATTTTCTAATATTCAGGTACAAACCAGAAGCCTTTGAGAAAAGTGAAATTTCATTCATGTTCTATAAAAACTGACGATTCCTCGTCTAACATTAAAGCGTTTAGATGTTCCAAAAGGTAAAGAAACAGAACTATTGAGTCAGAGTATAATAAAGAAATTAAATCTATGAAGTTTTGTTTACCAAAACCAAAATAGGGTAGAGCTTTTAAAATAAAAGGATGTTCGACCGTATCAAATGCCTTATAAAAGTCTAAAAAAAGAATCACACCATCATCTTCAATTAAGTGATTAGAATCCAGTAGATCTACAACCAATCTAATATTATTGGTCGTAGATTATCGATTAGTCTTTTATCTTTACCAGGTTTGGGAATAAGGGAGATAAGACCCTGTTTCATTGTCGTTGCTAACATTTCATTACTAATGATTTCAGTAATAGTTTTGAAGAAAAGTTCTTTTATTTCTTTCCAGAAGAATTTATAAAAGATTGCAGTCAAGCCATCCTGACCAGGAGCTTTGTCATTTTCAGTTTGTTTAAGGCTTGATCTCAGTCATCCAGTGATATATCAGAATCACAAATTTCTCTGAATGCAGAATCGATTTTTGGAGTATAAGGTTCAATCTGATCACAAAAAGTTAATGAATCAGCAATTAAATATTTTGAGGAGAATAAATTTGAGTAAAATTTATGTTTTTCTTCCGCTACAGTCTTATGATTTGTGCATTCCTCCCCATTTATGATTAATGTATTAATAGATTTCTTTTCTTGCCTCCGTTTCTCCAAATTGTAGAAATATGAAGCACTTTTTCAGCTTCTTCTATCCATTTTGCACGAGCTCTAATGTAAGCTCCATGAGCCTTTTTCTTGTATAGATCATCTAATTGAGTAAAGACAACAGGAATTTCTTATCAGCCTCTGACATAAAATGTCTATTACAATAGTTATTTATATCGTAAAGTAATTTACTTTCAAATTCCTTCTGTTGTCTACTTTTCATTTTACTAAACGTAATTGAAAATTCTCTAACTTTAAATGAAAAAATTCCCATCTATGTATGTAATTGCCAATTGTTACGTTGTTGTAAATGTTATGGAGGAGCTCTTTAACTATCTTAACATACCCGTCATCAATTAATAGATCTGCATTTAATTTCCAGTAATCTTTTTTAAACTGTGTTTTATTTTCAGGGTTAAGTTTAAAAGTAATAATACTGTGATCTGTCAACGGGGCTGCTGAGATGGAAACATGTGAAACATCTATATAGTAAAGTCGACCCAACCACAGTATGGAACGCCAGGAGTGCCATAATGAATTAATTAAATGCACCATTGAATAATAAATTAAATGTGACAATAATTAATTAAAATTTGAAATAATTAATTAAAATGGGAAATAAATAATTAAATAAACATTTTTTGACACATTTAATTAATTAATTAATTATTTCACGTTTTAATTAATTATTGCCACATTTAAATAATTATTTAATGGTGTATTTAATTCATTCATTTTGGCACAGTTGACTCCTTCAGGTCTCACCATAAATTTATTTTATGTGTCAACCTCACCCATCAAACCCAGGGGGCGGGGTTAATGCTGATCGAGTCAGAACCATTGCTTTGGCCTGGTGGCCATTGTTTTTAGAAGGCGTTACTGCACACCAACAGCTGCCATGTGGAAACTAACAGAACTGAACTTTGAAAAACCCTGTTTGTGTTTGTGTGTGGGATGGACTCAAGCGCAGACAAGGCAGCTAGAATACAGTTCCGTTTTTTACTATACAACACCAGGTGCAAATATATACAAGTGAGATGGCAGGGGGAATCCAGGGCACAGGGAAATCCGGGAAAGGAGCTCTTCACACACGAGGGACTTCATAAAAAACACAGCACACCAAGGGTTCCAGGGAAACGGAATTCCTGTTTACAGACAACAAGTGATTAATCCAAAGGGTCAGCGATACGAAAAGGCAACAAGAGACTAGTACTCCGGAGCTTACTACCGAGGTTACTCAATAGTCCAGCGACGAGATGTTTCCAGCCTCTGCCTTAAGTAGTGGATGAGTTTAGGCGATGAGCCACAGATGTGTGATTAACTTCAGGTGCAAGGGCCAGGGGCGGGAGCCCGCAATGAGCTCCGCCCTGGCGAGACACAGCTAGCGTGAGAGAGGTAGATGTAAACAAGAAACATATGTAGCCAACCTGAGTCAGCCGGGCAGACACGGGGACCATGACAGTTTGTGTCTCACCAAATACCGTTTTAATATTTTTTAGCCAAGAATGTAGCGGTTTAATCTTCAGATGTCTGGTCGGTTTGTCAAGATACAGCTTCTTTGCAAAAGTGCTTCGATGATTTCGGAGATGTCTGCCCAGCCCAGTCTCACGGCAAAGCGTGGGACAGACCCGCTCGCCTCGCAAGCAATCGAGCTGCTATTACCACCGACAAAGCGCAGGCCGGTACACAGCTGTAATAACCCCCGCTGCACACTGACTTCATTTACAGAGGTTATATTTATCGTGTTTTTATTTCCTGATGTTCGTATGTGTCATACGTGTTCCAGTCGCCAATTCTGAATTATAACTAACATTAAAAACATGTTTAAGGAGGAGAGAGAGCAAAAAGATTCGATTAACATCTGATGTTTGGGTTTTTGTTCAATAATCAGCGTGACCTGATAAACACATAAAAGAAATAACGTTGGTGTTTCCGTCATGTAGTAACTGTTAGGTTTAACTGTACAAAGGTGGTTCGACACTATGAAACACACACAGACTTCATGATGTTCGCCTCATTTTTTTATTGTGAATATTAATCATGAGGGTAAACGGCCCTGTACACCACGGAGCGAGGTCAGCATGTCCACCATATCTTCAGCTCTCTGAGTTAACCCATCAAACTAATCTAACGCTCATCTACGAATAATTCACGGCTCATATCAATATTATTTTACAGAAAATCATCCTTATTACTGCCAACTATTCCAGATACCATCAAATGTTAAAGGAAAATATCAGGATGAGTGTCTGTGAGCTGAGAAGGACGTGAAGCGAGCAGTTTATCCCAGAGCTGAAGCTGCTCTGTGTGCAGAGATGAGCTCAGATTCCTGCTGTGATTGATCAACAGTCACAGAAATGTAGACTTGTAGTTATTACTGCAGTATGGTCACAGCAGATACTGATGAACATGTATTATGAGGATGGATGATCAAGTTTCTCACTCTCTCCTTTAAATCTCAGTTTTTTTCTTCTTCACAGTTTATCTGTTAATTTATTAATGAATAACACTGAAAGAGTTTCTGTTATATTTCCCCTTGAACATCAGCTTATTAGGGCGGCATTAGGAAATAGCCCCCCTCCAAAGAATGAATAAATGAATGATGATAATAATAAAATGATTCAAAAGCAGAGCTCAGAGTGGTAGAATGGTCAAACATGGATCCACGGGTGGTTCAACTGCATTTGGTGACGTGACCAAAGCAAATCTTTCAAATAATCCCACCATCAACGGGATGTTGTCTCCTTTACTACGGTTACTTTACTTGGTCACCGTGTGAATTTCTTTGAAATGAACCAAATTCTTTTATTTGTCGGTTGTTGCATATTTAACCTCTACAGTCAGGAAAGGAGGAGATGAGGCCTCAACAATGTTGGGTTGTAGCTGTGGTTCAGGTTAGAGTGAGTGTCCATGGAATAAATGTAAGTCAGTGAACTGGAAACATGACTGTGTTCAAACTTTGTTTCCTTTTTATAATGAGTCTAATCAAAGGTGGACAGAAGTATCTCCACTGTGACTTTTCTGTGTCACCATCAGAGCTTCTGCACAGTGTTTCTGGGGCAGATAACATTGCAGCATTATGGAGACATTATGGAGACAAAAAGAAAAGCGTCTGGACTTCTTTAAGTTAAACTTAAAGAAGTCCAGACGCTTTTCTTGGACTGTTGGTTTCAGTGTTGAGTCTCATTCACACACTCCCTCAGACTCTTCACACACACTGATTTGCTGACATAAACACACTCCTGTGTGCTCTCTTGGCTTCACACACACACTGAGGACCATCTACAGACTGTGAGCTCCGTCTTCTTTGTCTTTGGAGCCGAACTCTGACAAAGTTAGGAACAAAACTTTCTCCAGCGTGTGAACTTTCCTCCTAGACTCAGTCTGAGCAGTCAGACCACATATTTCTAAAGCAGCACATGAAGGTGTGGCTCACACACACACAGGTGAAGGAAACAGCTGCAGTATTAAAAGCTGCTTCACTGTCTACAAATATATGAACTGAATGTTTCTTTCAGGCTGTAAAAACCTTATTTATCCTCCATTACAGTCCTGCATTCAGAGCATTACTTCTGTTATATTAGTACATGTATTTTATTCTGATGAACACATGAAACTCTGAGCTGGATTGAATCCATTGAATCAGAGTCCAGGACTCAGACTAAACACACTGAATGTGTCCTGAGCTCGGCCGCTGTTCCACAGTAACTGCTGTCAGAGTCACTGTTACTGAGTTAGCTTAGCTAGCAGAGCAGCTAGCAGTTAGAGTATGAACTCTGTAAGCAGTCAGCTCGGTCCTGGACATGGTTACTGACATAAAGCTGCTCTCTGCAGCCATGTTTGACCTGCTGCTTTGTAGGACTACAGCAATGGAGGATTTGGAGGCTGAACTGGGCTCTGTGACACTTTTTGTAGTGAACTGATGAAAGCTGCGTCTCAGATGGATGTTAGTCCAACACATCAGACACGACCTCTGCAGCTCTCAGTTGATGTGCACATGAATGATTTGTGTTTCCTCTGCAGGTGAAGGTAGAAAGTGTGTGTGAGCTGATGTGAACTGAGCAGCATGGATCAGTGTGAGGACAGAGAGGAGGGAGTCCCTCCCTCTAAAAGCACTCTGTGTGGGGAACATGAGAGCCAGACCAAAGCTCAGAGGTGAGATGACCATCTCTAACTGTCCATGACTCTTCTCCATGTCACAGCTCAGCACTCACATCACTGCTCCATCATTATTCACACTCATACCTCTGTGTGTGTTGTTTTAAAGCCCAGAGCTGTGGGGCGTACCAGGCTCAGCTGGACATAACCCTGAAACTAATCCAGAACCTGGACCTGAACCCAGCTGTGTTTCCTTAAAGAGCAACATGTCGAAGGGTGTTGCTGTAAACTTTAACAAAAGACTGTTATGTGACAAAGAGTAAGTACATTATTTTTATGAGATTGTTCATCATGTCTTTAATTTAATGTTTCCAGTTTTTCCTTCCTGTCTCATGAAGCTGTGACATTTATTGTTTTTCTTTTAGGATCAATAAGAGGCCAGAATCTCCTGGACCTGAACCCAGCTGTGTTTCCTTAAAGAGCAACGAGTCGAAGGATGTTGATATAAACTTTAAAGGCTGTTCTTCTGCTGCTGAGAGGTAATCTGTGTCTAGATGTTGTTCCTGACTCTGTATTTTTGAATAAATCCTCATGTTTAATATCAGCTCAGCTCTTTTTCACACATTTCTATGTTGGTATGTGAAGCGGTGTGTGTTGGAGTGTTTCCACAAACACAGCAGTCAGAGTGGAAAGAGCGGATGTTGTAGGAGGTGTTTGTGTAGTGAAGAGGCTGAGTGTCTGTAGGACTCCAGCTGCTCCAGCAGGTGTCTCCTTTGTGCTTTGCTTCAAACACAGTGTAGGGAGGAGCTTCCACTCAGGTGTTTCAGGTGTTGCTGGATGGAGGAGGACAAATAGTTTTTCCCTTCAGTGACACTTCAGCAGCTCAATGTTCTGGGAGATGTTTGTCTTTATGAAGGTTTATGGATTCTTGTTCTTACTTTGGTTAAACTGAGCAATACATTTTCCATCTAACATTTAAAGTAAATTTCCAGGTGAATAAAAGATCTGCAGCTGCAGCCTCTGTGATGTTTCACAGTCTGAAAGTAACAAATTCAACCAGAGTTCAAACAAAGGCTTAATATACGTGTGTGTTTGATATAATGCCAACAAGTACAAACAGGTGTTCTTACAGGTCTTAATCACAGAGGTCTGATAAGTCTGGTGACTTTCACACTCAGCAATTTTGCTGCCTTTTATTTTATATTGGCCTTTTTAAAGCCCTTCAAAGTCTCCCACATTCATACAGAGCTTTTAACACCAAACTCCTTTACAGTCCTTCTCCTCTCACACACGATCACACGACTGATTTGTCTGCAGCAGCTGTGTTACTGCTAGTATTTTATTATGTGTGTAATCTCCTCATATTGTTCCTGTGGTTTAGTTTGACTTCCTTCTGCAAACTCAGCTGCTCTGTTGCTGATACACGTCTCCATGAATATGATTGATCAGATGCTGTCAACACCATGTGTTTCATGTGAGCGCTCAGCTGAAACCCTGGGTTGACTTATCGAGTTAATAACAAGCTTCACGTGACTGTGAATGCTAAAGTGAATCAGATAAAGGAAAGAGACCCTGCTAATGTTGGACTCACTTCTTAGTGTAGATCCCAGGAGGAAGTTCAACATAGCCATTCTTTGTGCTAGCTCGACCAAACCTGAGACCACAGTGCAGGATAATGATCATCATCTGTCTCTGTCAAGGACATTTAAAATCCACAAATAACAAACATAATTATATTTGATCATTAAAAATGATGATTAAACAAAGTGTCAAACATACTTAAGTAGAAGGACTGATGTTTGTGTTAAAATACCCTCTTAAAGCTGAAATACTGATTCAACTTCTTTACTCAAGTAAAGGTAAAAGAGTCCAGGCTCTGAAATGTACTCACAGTATTAAAGTAAAAACGCCATCTTTGAAGGAAATTTCTGCCAGTTTTTGTGCAAAGTTCCCTGAATTTCTACCTCCAACATTAATATGAGAAAATTATCTGAACTTTTATTCTAATGAATTTAATCAGCTTGAACATTTTGTAGCACAAAAGTAGAAAAAACTCAAAGGGAATCAAAAATAGCTCCGTTTGCTGTTGCCTGCATTGTAGATGGGCAGCTTTGCCTCAACACCTAAACAGGAAAATGAGTTTAGTCAAGTATTAAAGTGGGATTGAAGAGGTGAGGAAACCAGAGATCAGGTGTTGTGGTGCAGCATTAAGATAAGATGGGGCCTGATTATTTAAGACCTTGTATGTGAGGAGCAGCCAATGAAGGGAAGCCAAAACAGGAGAAATCTGCTCTCTTTCTAGTCCCTGTCAGGACTCTTGCTGCAGCATTTTGGATTAGCTGAAGGCTTTTCACTGAGTTTTTAGGACATCCTGATAATAATGAATTACAGTCGTCCAGTCTGGAAGTAATAAATGCATGAACTAGTTTTTCAGCGTCACTCTTTTTAGCGTTTTTTAACAACAAGCTTCTGTCTATTAGGGCTCTTGTCTCGCCGACTGCTGCCTCAGATCAGAGTCTTTCTCCTGTGTGCTCAGCTGTCTTAGAGCAGTTTGATCCTGTTTCCCTTAATGACTTGACTGCGGTAGTTTGTAACCTAAGATCATCACACTGCCCCTCTGATTGACTCCCCCCAACTACTCTTTCACAGATTGTCAGGTTGGAGATTGGCCTATAATTAGCTAAGACAGCTGGGTCTAGGGATGCTTTTTAAGTAAAGGTTTAACTACAGCCAGCTAGGGATGGGTACCGTTTAGATTTGAAAACCTGCTAAATCAGAATCAGTTGCTGATGATGGCTTTTTTATTTTACATCAATCACGTATAATCTTAACTCAGAGTGAACATAGACTTGATTGCTCAGATCAGCCAATTCAAAATGCTAATTCAATCAACTCTGAGTTCATGGCTAGACTCAGTTTGTTGGCCCTGCACCTTAAAACTATTCCCTGTTTGTCTCTCGTGTTTTTTTGATATTGTTTTCACATCTTATGTCACGGCTAGCGGGACGAGCCATGTTGAATTTAATAAAGGACCCAAGATGCAGACACTGCTGTGAAGTGAGTGAGCTTTATTGAAACGGTGAAGTGCAGTGGAGATGGCCTGTGCAGAAGCTAAGATAACCTCTACTGAAAAAACCAAAAAACTAACCTGAAACCTTAAACGGAGACACGGGGAGACAACACAGACGAACCAGCAACAAGCAGGAGAAAACAAAGGGCTCATATACACAAAAGAGCCATCAGGGAATGAGAAAAGGGAGACACAGCAGGTTTCATTGGACATAACCAGACAAGGGGAAGCAAAAGTAGACACACTAACATAGGACATGGCCTTGTCAAAATAAAACAGGAAGTGAACACAGAGACACAATACTAACACAGTACAGAGGGAACACAGAAACCAAAACCTCAGAACTAGAAAATCTTAATCAGAATGAAATTGTAACAAAAGACAATAACAATCAAAACAAAACCACTGAGTCCACAGACTCGGGACATACATCGGCTCAAACTGTGGTCATAAATATTTTGTACTTGTAAATCAGACTGTGTAGTTTTGAACTGAGTTTTGTAACATTGTAAAACAAAATATCTGGAAAGTTCATGTTTTTGCGTTCATTGATTTGTGTGTGTAAAAATGTAAAAAAATGTAATAAATGTAAGAAACATTAGAACTACTTTTGCTGACACAAAGTTTGGCGAGCACTGCAAGTTGTCACTTTAAACCAGTCACTGATATAAAGAGAGCACCTTGTTCCAGGGCATCTGAGCATGGAGGGAAAGCTTTATGCAGGAGATGGTAAGAGCTGTTGGGACTAAAGAAACTGAGCAGAAAACTACAGACATCTGGAAACTGAGTTGTTAATTCTCAGTGGGATCAGCAGGACTAGCAAAGCTCCACCATGACAGTCATCTGATTGACTGAACCCATCCAAACATCACTTCATGGACCTTTAGCTTGTGTCTGTGTGTGGACAGACATAACATGAGCTAATTATACATTACTCCTCCACAGAGTGGACCAGCAGAGAGCAGAGGTTTCCACTGGTCAGTCTGCACAGCAACATCAAACACACCTGGACTCTGTGGTTATGGTTTGTAGTACTACGTTTACATTTGTTCTTTTCAGTCACCTCTATGCTGCACTTTGTGGACCAGAGGATTGTCAGTGTGTCCAACATAAGTCAGAGTTTGGGCTCCATGATTTCAGTCAGATTGGGGTGACTGTAGCTCAGGAGGTGAGCAGGTCAGCTACTAGTCAGAAGGTTTGTGAATCAAACCCTGGCTGGCAAATGTACTGGGTAACGTACTAAACCCAAGCTGCCCTCTGATGCATCCATCAGAGTGTGAAAGAAAGTATTTAAGCATAGAACAATGTGCTTGGTTGAATGAGGCATGTTGTATAAAATGCTTTGTGTGCACAGAGTATCAAAGAGAGCTATATAAGAACCAGTCCATTTACCACTGGGTAATTCATATAGTCTTCTTTTCCAGCGGCTGGAGGACAACATCACCATGTTTGTGAAGAACGAGCTGAAGAAGATCCAGAAGCTTCTGAGTCCAGATCACCCAGAAACTTTAAAGAGCCAGATGGAGGATGAGGAGATGTTTGAAGGTGAGGATGAAGATGAAAGAAAGAGCTGCAGAGAAGCATTTCTGAAGATCACACTCCACTTCTTGAGGAGACTTAAGCAGCATGAGATGGCTGACCATCTGCAGAGCAGTAAGAGAATTTCTCTAAAGACTGAATATTGATCTTTCCTAATAGCTCAAGAAATGGACCAATAGACATTCATCCTTTCAGGGTACTGAAAGGCTATGATATTTATTATATAATATTTGTTTCTGAATTTCTTACCTTCAGAAATATTTGCTCCACTCTGTAAACGAGAACTTAAAGCCCAACTGAAGAAGAAGTTCCAGTGTGTGTTTGAGGGCATCGCTAAAGCAGGAAGCCCAACCCTCCTGAATCAGATCTACACAGAGCTCTACATCACAGAGGGAGGGACTGCAGAGGTCAATGATGAACATGAGGTCAGACAGATTGAAACAGCATCCAGGAAACCAGACAGACCAGAAACAACAATCAGACAAGAAGACATCTTTAAAGCCTCACCAGGAAGAGACGAACCAATCAGAACAGTGCTGACAAAGGGAGTGGCTGGCATTGGGAAAACAGTCTTAACACAGAAATACAGCCTGGACTGGGCTGAAGACAAAGCCAACCAGGACATCCAGTTCATATTTCCATTCACTTTCAGAGAGCTGAATGTGCTGAAAGAGGAAAAGTTCAGCTTGGTGGAACTTGTTCATCACTTCTTTAATCAAACTAATGAATCAGGAATCTGCAGGCTTGAAGACTTCCAGGTTGTGTTCATACTTGATGGTCTGGATGAGTGTCGACTTCATTTGGACTTCAACAAAACTAAAATCCTGACTGAAACAAGAAAGTCCACCTCATTGGATGAGCTGCTGACAAACCTCATCAGAGGGAACCTGCTCCCTTCTGCTCGCCTTTGGATAACAACACGACCT
Source organism: Mchenga conophoros (assembly GCF_057382185.1). Classification (NCBI taxonomy): domain Eukaryota; kingdom Metazoa; phylum Chordata; class Actinopteri; order Cichliformes; family Cichlidae; genus Mchenga; species Mchenga conophoros. The sequence goes on along the minus strand of NC_140528.1, from coordinate 20,251,828 downwards.
GCAGCAGCCAATCAGATCCCTCCTCAGTGTGTCGACATGGTGACAGAGGTCAGAGGGTTCACTGACCCACAGAAGGAGGAGTACTTCAGGAAGAGATTCAGAGATGAGGAGCAGGCCAGCAGGATCATCTCCCACATCAAGAAAGCTCGAAGCCTCCACATCATGTGTCACATCCCAGTCTTCTGCTGGATCACTGCTACAGTTCTGGAGGATGTGCTGGAAACCAGAGAGGGAGGAGAGCTGCCCAAGACCCTGACTGAGATGTACATCCACTTCCTGGTGGTTCAGGCCAAAGTGAAGAAGGTCAAATATGATGGAGGAGCTGAGACAGATCCACACTGGAGTCCAGAGAGCAGGAAGATGATTGAGTCACTGGGAAAACTGGCTTTTGATCAGCTGCAGAAAGGAAACCTGATCTTCTATGAACCAGACCTGACAGAGTGTGGCATCGATATCAGAGCAGCCTCAGTGTACTCAGGAGTGTTCACACAGATCTTTAAAGAGGAGAAACAACTGTACCAGAACAAGGTGTTCTGCTTTGTTCATCTCAGTGTTCAGGAGTTTCTGGCTGCTCTTCATGTCCACCTGACCTTCATCAACTCTGGACTCAATCAGCTGGAAGAGCAACAAACAAGCTCTCAGACAGAGAAATACTTCTACCAGTGTGCTGTGGACAAGGCCTTACAGAGCCCCAATGGACACCTGGACTTGTTCCTTCGTTTTCTCTTGGGTCTGAAGACTAATCAAACTCGTTTGCAAGGCCTCATGACACAGACAGGAAGTAGCTCAAAGACCAATCAAGAAGCAGTTCAGTACATCAAGGAGAAGCTCAGTGAGAATCTGTCTGCAGAGAAAAGCATCAATCTGTTTCACTGTCTGAATGAACTGAATGATCGTTCTCTAGTGGAGGAGATCCAACAGTCCCTGAGATCAGGACGTCTCTCCACAGATAAACTGTCTCCTGCTCAGTGGTCAGCTCTGGTCTTCATCTTACTGTCATCAGAAAAAGATCTGGATGTGTTTAACCTGCAGAATTACTTTGCTTCAGAGGAGGCTCTTCTGAGGCTGCTGCCAGTGGTCAAAGTCTCTAAAAAAGCTCTGTAAGTTATAAAGTTTTTATTATTTAATTTGGTTGGTATGTTATGAAAAACACACTGCATCAACTTCTGTTTTGTTTTTGTCAAAATCACTGTAATATAATCACTGTACCTTTATATACACGTGACTTGTATTAATGCTGCTGCCCTCTTGTGGCTAAAGTGTAATTATGTTCTTGTTATTAGGGAGGATTTGAGAGTAACATGCCAAGTGAGTCAGCACCTTCGCTTTAGCTTAAAAAATCCAAATTCTTATGTCATCAGTTATAGTTGCATGTATTCATTATCATAATTTAACCTTTAATATTGATGTCTTAAAATTATTTTGAGTAAACTAATGTTAAGGTTCAAATATTGCGGAAGGAGAGTTCAAACAACCATCGTCCAGAACTTGGTCAAACGATTTTAATGAAATACACGCGTGGGAAGACCAGCTCCGTTCGCAGACCGGGCTGATCTCCGACTTAATCAAAGCATAAACAGATATTTTATACCATCAGGGCTTGAATTTAATGACGCCCCCTCATACGTCACAAACAGAATATATGCATACGTCAAATCAAAACCACAATGACTTTTAACACAGTTTAAAAGAACATTATCTCCTATCTTCATGGCAGGTACTTCCTGTCACTGCCGGATGCTCGCTTATCATCTTGACACATCAGCAGCAGTTCTGCGACAAACTGCTCTTTTGCAACCCCGAGCAAAACATGATTAAACTTCCACCTATAAATGATTCTCTTTAACTAAGTGTGTGCCTCGTCCTTAAAGGCTCCTCAAAATAACCTGCACTTAGACTCTGCTTTCGGTTTCAGTTCTGCAAAAGACACACTCTTCAAACCTGCAACTTCCTGTCAGCCTGCAACTTAGTCTTTCTGAAAGACACACACTGTTTAAACATCTGAATGCAATATCAATTCTGTAGATTATATTATTAATGCAATGGTAATGATGATGATTATTAACAATAGCAGCAAAATATCTCTCCAATCTCAATACTCCCTCTCTCGACCTCTGGAACACCAGAGGTCGCAATACATTGTGTTGGGTCACTCCTCGGCCCACTCAGCTGCTTCCATGTCCATCCATGGCATCATGGACATCGGGGTCACCACTCCCGCTCTGACCCTCTCTAGCCGTCCTCTGGCTCAGCAAATCAGACAACCTCATGTCATCTAAGTGGTCCAGTAATAAACACCAGCTCCCCCTCGAGAACACTCCATGCGTAAGATTAGGTTTTTTCTGCGTCCCTCTCTTGTGGTCCATCATGCCTCGGGCCTCCAGGATCCTCACCCCCCTGTGGTCGCCGAGATCTTCTGTAAAGCAAACCAAACACCTTTTCCTGCACCTCCCTAACTTATCATCTTTGGGACTCTTTAATCAAAAGCCTGATCCTAATTATCTTCTTGACTTATTGACTTGTATTTATATATATTCTTCAACGTTACTCATCATTTTAAAACTCTTAAAACGCTGCTTTCACGTCCCTGCATGCGTTTCCTGTCGCTTGCCTTATCTAATCATCAACATCCTGTACACAGAAGTCTCGCTGCTGCAAGGCCTCCACTCTGACCTAGAATCTCCTTTCACAAGAAAATCATTATAAGCGCCTATTCTACTAAAAGATCCCAAAAAAAACAACCACTTTAATCAATTAAGTTTAAACATATAAGCAATTACTCCTGCATACATTTTATCATAGCTAAACGCTGCCTTGAAACAACTCCTGTGTGTTAACACTAACTTCATTTTAAAACTCACATTTCCTATGTTATAACCTGTTTTTGGTACAGCCTTTTTATTTCATCTTGCTCCTTTGATGTAACAATACCTTCTCATTCTAGTTTATCAGACTTAACCAAAATATATGCTTTCCTTCCTTTGGTCCTTCTCTAAAGCAAGAAACTCCTATTCAGTTCCTCTTTTCTGTCACTTGTTACAGGGCCAGCTCAAGTTCAGTTAAACGCTAAATTAATTTGAGGCCTTTTGCCTGGAATCAATACTGTCATGTGTGTTTATGGACTCTGTGTCTGTAAGCGTGTGCAATCCTTCAATAACTCATATCATCCTCACAGTAGATTGGCTAATCATAGCGCTAGCCAAAGGCTCGTGACCCACAAGAGACGAATTGAGCCACAACTCCCTTAAAGGCACAAAATGCAATATGTATAAAAAGTAATTTCTACGTATAAGCTCTCCCCTTTATCCTAAAAATAAATCTATGTAATATCTGTATGTGTGTCTTCTATTCATTAATGTAATTGTCAGTTATTTTCTCTCTTTATTTTACCTTCTTCTTGTTTACCTCTTTGTTTGTGACATGGACATCCCTAAACCATCCTGAGTTCCGGCTTCAATTTCAACCCAATTGTACCCTCTATTCTCGCAGTCGAACTCGTCTGGGCTTCACCTTCCCACTGGCCCCTGTGCCCTTCTCTTAGTGTCCTTTGTTGTCTTGTGATCCCCAGCAAACACAGTCTGTTTCTTCTCTGTTTCTTCTCCGTTGCTCTTTTCAGTATTTTCCTTTTAGATTAAATCCCAGCCTGGCAAAATATCCCATTCAGTGTCTTTAAACAGTTATGTCACACTGTTCTTACCAGCCTGCAGTTCACCGTGCATTTTCCATCACGTGCTTTTCTTCCATGCTGCTGCTGGTATCGTCAGTGTAGTTTCAGTTGCACTGTCTTTTGCCTGCTGTTAATTCTTGAAGTCCACGATGTTCTGTCGGTCTTCATCAGGAGATTAACTGTCCTATGAGCTTCTTCTCAGGATCGGGACAAGTGGGAGGTCAAGCTGTAAAATTTTAAGCCAAATTCTGGCCTGTTTTCCTCCCAATTCTGTTAATCAATGGTTTTGTACTCAAGATTCTAGGTTGAAAGAAGTCCACCTGTATTGACACACTAAAGCATACAATTAATATCCTTTTCATTTCTTTTCTTAAAACCTCCATTTGCTTCATCTGCCTGGAGTTTAACTCGTATGTTTCTCTCTCTGTGTGCTCACTTGTCACAGTCAGTTCCTTTTATGGGCATGCAAAGTTCCTGTCACACACACCATTTCCTGTCAACCTTGCAGCTGCTCAGAACCATATTTTCTGTTTCTATCTCTCCTGTTTTGTTTTTTTTACAGGCTAATAAAACTCTTGTTTTACTAAGTCTTGATCTAAAACAATTCACCCTTATTTCACGCACACACTTCTAAATATACTAAATTCTTTGCGTTTGTCAGATCGTCTCACACACACACCGCCTTTTCTCTCACACTTCCACTTCTGCACTCACTCTACTATCAACTTTCATAGTGTTATTATTATTTATTATTTTGTACAAATCACACCCAATCACTCAAAGCCTGCTACTCACAGCATTCACACACTTAAACTGTGACAAGAGTTGAGGAATATACTCACAACACGCTTTCCTAAGAGTATTTCAGACATGCCTTTCATAATCAGAAAGAGCAAGTCAAAGAAAACAATTGAAACCTCTATTAATTCTCACAGCACACACATAGAATAGAAAAAATAAAACACACCAGCATTTATTGCTGATGAGAGGTTACTCCTAAAAGTAATATGTTAGTCTTAAATATATACAGTGCACTCACTATATTTATATATCAAAACTCAGTCAATTACTATACATCCACTACGGCAACTCAAAACTTTATTTATAGCCCTCTAATGAACATAAATGGCGTCTTAAACACACACTCAACAATGTTTGCAGCAGTATTTGTAAAACCAACTGTGGTTTAAACAGTTCACTGCTGACTAATTTGCATTTTCACACTCACACACACACAGTCTAAAAATAGCTCCAGCACTGCCTCAGACTCCTTTCACACAGAGATCTCTTATTTTATATTACAAAGACGTCTTATATTTACAACCACTGTCACATCTGTCAGCTTTAGCGCCTAAACAATTTCGACAAATTTAAGTTAACGGTCCAACCGATAAAGTCCAACTTTTTTGTGATCAATTAACCAGTATCTGTCCAACAGTTTCTGGCCTCATCTCTAAAATCCCTAACTCAATTTAAAAGCGTCAACCAACCCAAACTTTGCCTGAAGCTCTATTTTTGGCATTTCACAGCCAAGGCTTACCCCGAAGTTTTAAGTTAAAGTTACACGCCCGAAGTCCAACTTCTGCTGGCCAAAAAAGCGCAGACTACCGTTCCAAACGGTAAGGAGACTCTAACTCCTAGTTATTCTGGAGTGCCCCAAGCTCCACAGTGACCAACTGACTATCCCTCTTCGAGGACAATGCCTAAGCGTCCTTGGCATTGGCAAGCGTTACCTCTGAGCACTGTGCTTCCTATCAGTCCAACTGACGTTCTTGAATAATTTATAATACTTTGGAACAACAGTAAAACAGCCAAAAAAGTGTAAGACTGAAGCAGGTCCAACCTTATAACCAATACGGGCTCCACCCCAAACAATAACCAAATTCCCTAATATACTAAAATCACTCAGCAGTCCAACTGCTTTCCACGGTCCAACCGTATTAAATCCTTTAGCGGTCCAACCGCATTCAATCATTTTTAGCAGTCCAACTGCATTAAATCCTCAGTACTGTCATGAGATTCTCATCAAAATCAAAGCAGACATTCCCCAGTAATTTCAGTGAGTAGACTTTAATTTGTAATGTCCAATTTGGCACACTTTGGAAATAATTCAACAGGTAGTGCCTTACCTTTGGATAAGCGGCTTAGAACAACAATGAGAAAAAGAGAGCTGATTATTAGCTCATCAAAACACAAAACAAAATCACAATGAATTATCGGTTAATTTCATTTAAAATAATTCATTATGTATTTATGTACAATTCAAATTAGTTAATTACATATTTTGTTGGTTTGTTTTCTATTTTAATTATTTTACTGACACATTTAATGAATTATTTAATGATGTATTTATTTAATTCACGTTGCTACTCCTGGCCCTGCATCGCTGTTCATAAATACATTTTATTTGTCAGCTTCACCCATCAAAGTCAGGGGGCGGGGTTAATGCTGATCAAGTCAAAACCATTGCTTTGGTCTGGTGGGCGTTCTTTTAGTGGGCTTTTCTCAATACTAAGTAGGCCTACACACCAGGGTTTGGACATGTGTGGACCCAAACTATACTTTTACCCTTTTTTGTGTGTCACCAAATACACTTTAATATTTTCTAGACAAGAATGTAGTGGCGTAATCTTTAACCTCTTTTGGCTCCAAACAGAAGTGACAGACTTGAGCAGGGTTCATTTAAAGGCTGACAGAAGTGGAGTGGTGACGGGGAGATGTTTGACAGGACAGTGTTTCAGCCTCCACAGGTTCATGTTGTGCTCCATCAGTCAGTGAAGATGAAGTCAGTGCTGACCAGGCTGTAGAGTGTGTGAGGGATGTGAATGAGGATGATGAAGATCTGATGATAGCAGATAAAAACAGGCTGCAGAGACTTTGAGCCATACAGGGCACACAGTGTGTGTACAGAACAGCTGAAATCATTATGGAGGCCTCACTGGGATATGGAAGCATCACAGTACAGCTTCAGTGAAGCATTAAAGTCTCTGATATGAGATGAGAAATGAAGCAGCCAGAGCTTTTTCATGAGTGGAAACCCACTGTGACTGTGAGCTGCTGCTACAGCCTCCAGATTAGCCAGCAGCTCATCCTGCTCAACATGGACCTGTGGTCAGAGTGTGTGCTGGATAATCCGGCCCAGGATGAGGCCAAACTGACATGGGATGAAATGTCTGTCACATAATTGAGCTTAGTGTAGTTTCATTTCTGCACAATTTAAAAACAACCAAAACTTTGTTCTGTCTTTTCTATGTTATACTGTAGACTTTCTTTGATACTGTGTCCTCACAACTCATCAGGAAACTGACAGACCTGGGCATCAGTTCCCTCATCTGCAAATGGTTACTGGACTTCCTGACCAACCGCCCCCAACATGTCCGGCTGGATAACCGCTGCTCATCTACCATCACAATGAACACCGGTGTACCACAAGGCTGTGTGATGAGCCCTTTCCTCTACTCCCTCTTCACCCACGACTGCAGACCTGCTGATGGTTCCAACACCATCATTAAGTTTGCAGATGACACCACGGTGATTGGCCTCATCAGTGACAACGATGAGGCCGCCTACAGGGAGGAGGTGGATCGTCTGGCTGAGTGGTGCGACACAAACAACCTGCTGCTTAACACCGAGAAGACCAAGGAGCTCATCGTGGACTACAGGAGGAATGCTGACCCACATCCACCCATCCACATTAAGGGGACGGCTGTGGAGCGTGTGAGCAGCTTCAAGTTCCTGGGAGTTCACATCTCCGAGGATCTCACCTGGACGACCAACTGCTCCAAGCTGGTCAAGAAGGCTCACCAGCGCCTCTTCTTCTTGAGGACTCTGAGGAAGAACCACCTGTCCTCAGACATCCTGGTGAACTTCTATCGCTGCACCATCGAGAGCATCCTGACCAACTGTATAACAGTCTGGTACGGGAACTGCTCTGCCTCGGACCGGAAGGCGTTGCAGAGGGTCGTGAAAACTGCCCAGCGCATCGCCGGAGCACCACTTCCTGCCATAAAAGACATCTACAGGAAGCGGTGTCTGAAAAGGGCTGGGAAAATCATCAAAGACCCCAGTCACCCATCACATGGACTCTTCACCCTCCTGCCCTCTGGGAGGCGCCACAGGAGCCTCCGGACTAAGACCACCAGGTACCAGAACAGCTTCTTCCCCACAGCTGTCAGACTCCTGAACTCTGCCTCCTGACATCTGACCCACGTTAAACTCATGGACTGAACATACACACACACAATGGACAACTGTACCCTCAAACACAATAATAACATGGAGTGAACCACCACTCACAACCACTAGCACTTTATATAGCCTCTGTAGAAACTATCTACACCCTCACTTATCTTAACTGCACTACTGTATAGCTCTGTGTAAATAATCATTCTGTACATTCGATAATCTTTAATCCTACAACTGTTTACAACTTGCATAGTTCCCATTTCTGTATAGCTGTATATCTCAGATTTCTGTAAAGTTATTTATTTCATATTCTGTATAGTTTTTCATATTTATATCCTGTTCATAGCTTGTACTCACTACAGCCTGTACATACTTAGTTATAGAATATTCACAACATACTTCATACCGTGTACATTATAACATACCATAATAGACCCATTTCTGTAATATACTTACACATCTATACTATTGCTAATATATATTGTAATATACCTATATCACTAAAGCACTTCTGGATGGATGCAAACTGCATTTCGTTGCCCTGTACCTGTGCATGTGCAATGACAATAAAGTTGAATTCTATTCTATTCTATTCTAAAAGGAGCAGCTTTTACTTTGAAGGGGAGGCGTCTCTGTTTCCTCTTCAGGTTGGATGATGGAAGCAATTTAGTAGCTGTGTCCCAAAACGTCGGCTGCATCCTCCAGAGGCCGCATTTGAAGGCCGATTACGTCACAGCCAGGCGATGAAGGCTGTCCGTATTTGTCGACTCCTTCAAATGTGCCCGACAAATGCGTCCTTCATTTCCCCGAATTTGAAGGATTCGTCGGGTGTGTCCTTCGTGGCCCACCATATCCCAGAATTCATATCCCAGCCAAATTTCAGCTGCCAACAATGGCGGCAGCTACTAAGTTTTCAAATTACTCTTATTAATCTTTCTGGGTCACAAAATAAACTTTTAACATATTTTCAGGCGAGAAAGTAGCTGTGTAAACTTCAAATATCTGCTTGGTTTATCAAGACATCACATATTTGCAAAAGTGTGCCGACGTTTTCGGAGACGTCTTACCCACCCGCTCGCTAGCAAGCCAGGGGGTTCAATGGTCACTCCAGCCGGCGAGAGCAGCGGACGCCCGGCTTCATCGTTTTCAGACCCCGCTCTTTCGCTACTCAGGTGAAACACGATATATAAGTCACTCGGATAACTTAAAAATGTAATTGTTTGCCTTTTTTCTGTGTTTTATTTGTTCCGGAGTAAATCGGTTTGGCTGAGATCAAAGTTCCTCCGGGATTTTCACACAGCTGAATAAACGTTAAACAGGAAACTGATTAAACAGAAGTGTGAGACGGTCGAGAGTTTACGCCAGTGTCCTGTTATATTTTAGATAGCAAGGAGCAGACGGCCGAGTTTATTAAACTCCACCGACACAGCGGTGACGCAAATCTGAAGGCTAGACCGTCCCATTTCACAGCCTCGCACTTCCAGCCTTTTCGGTCTTTGAAGGACCCGGCCCACGTAGACCGCGAATACCGGGTCCTCCGAAGGATGCAGCCGACGTTTTGGGACAAAGCTAGTGTGTGATGTTCTTTCAGTGTTGCACTTTGTAGACGCTCCCTGAGCACTGGTCTCACAGCCAGCTGCACATAGAGACCAGTGTTGTTAGTCCAGGTCAGAAGATGACTTGTTGGAATAAAAATGAGCTTGTAGTTTGTCTGCTTTAATAATGTGACTGGAAAAAGGTGTTGGACTTCAAATATGTCCATTTCTTTCACACTTCACCTTTAAAAGTGAAGCCTTGTGGTTCCTGGAAGGAAAAACAAGACTTTTTCAAGTCTTTGTCCTGTTTTTATGATAAATGTACGACTTTAATGTGAAACATTCAGAGTTTTTTCTCTTGTTGTGTTTGTTTGAAGCTGCTTCCTGTTGGCTTCAGCTGTTTGGAGTTTCCGTTTTCTAAACTTCTACATTCTGAACCTTCTTCAGCTCTGAACAGATGATGAAACACTGAATGATTTCAAGCTCACACTTTGTCTAATAAACTTACATCTTTCATTCTTTATACAGATTGATGGACTGTGGTTTGTCAGAGATCAGCTGTGATTATCTGGCAGCAGCACTGAAGTCCAACCCCTCCCATCTGAGACAGCTGGACCTGAGTGACAACGACAAGCTGCAGGATTCAGGAGTGAAGCATCTGTGTGGTTTCCTGGAGAGTCCAGGATGTGGACTTGAAACTCTGAGGTCAGTCAGCATGTTTTAGTTGTGCTGAGATGAATATGATGTGAAAGTTGTGCTGACACTAAACTGCAGACATCAGGCTGATATTATACTGATCCACACTGAGGATCTTCATGGTAAAGTCTGTTTTCTTCTTCTCTGGTTTAGTCCATTGACTGCAGCAGAACAATGTTCACATTTCAAACAGTGAGACTCAACGTATGGCCCGTGGCCCACACGCGGCCTGCCCACCTTTCCTGATTCAGAGAGAGGGGACCCTGATTAACTGTGTAGTGTTCTTCCTCACAGTTCTAAGTATCAGACACAACAATGAATAATCCACAGCTGACTGTCTTTAGCAGGTCAAAGGTCACGGCACACAGCAGACAGTGGGAAATATTATAACTCTGATCATTTATCAGCACATATCCATATGTATAAAAACAAAGCTGACACTGTGAGACTTGATCAGAGGTGTGATCATCACAGCAGAGGCCTTTGTGTCAAAGTCACTGAGGATCAAACAGAAACACATGAAGCAGATTTTCCTGTTCTGGCTTTTTATAGCAGATAACCTTCAAAATATTCTGCAGTCCATCAAAAACTGAAGCAAACCATGAATCAACATGTGAACATGAGCTGATGCTGCTGAAGTGAAGCAAAGTTACAGAGGTTTGATTACAGACACAGCTGAGAGTTTGTAATCTGTCATCATTTTAAAAGGTTTACATTTCTTCAGTATATCCACATTTGCAGCTGCTACCTCAACCTCCACTTGTCCAACACAACTGCTGTCCACTGCCTCCATGACATTGTGATTTTGCTGTTGGTCTTCTGTCAGATCTTCATCAATCACTTCTGCACGGGGCACACCTTCAGACTCTGCAGCTGCATAACGAAAGCCTGTAAGATAAAATTAGACATAAGGTAAATGTACACCAATATTCCAATGACAGGTGTGTGATTCATCTGGAAGTTATGTGCGGATTAGTGTACAGTGATAGCAATTTAGTATGTTTTTAGAGGGGGGGGGTTGTTTACCTCCGATGGGTGCTCTTTTTCGCTTCCGTTGCGTACGCCTTGAGTGCCGGTCCGAGTCTGATACAGGTATGTCGTCATGCCCCATGTGCAGTGTTGGTTCCCAGTCTGGATTTGTTACATCCATTTCATATGCTGGTTTGCCTGCAATAATGCCAAATCATAAGCTACTCAGTCGACATGATGTGGTTCTGCAGCATCACACATTAGCATGTTTTATCTCATTATCTATGACCGCAGCACATTGAAAATAACACTAAAAGCCTTTCAAGAGTGATATGAATTAATTTAGAACTCACCGGAAAGAAAATGCCGTGAGCAAACCAACAAAAAGCTGGGGATTGCAGAGAACTCGATATCCGCTCGTCTCACCGCTGCAATCCAAGCCTGACGTCTTTGTTTAGTAATATCGGATACATGGGATCCCTCACGTTGCCTCCAGGATGGAAAACGATGAAAAGAGAGCCCGTTATCCAGCTTCTTGCCTTCACGATCGTGTGATCTAACGTTGCAACCGACAACACAACACGTACGATCCATAGCTGAAATGGTATCCTTTGGCTGGCCTACTGTCATGGCGGAAGGGGGCGTGGCCCATCTCCCGTGACATCACGCTCCAAAGCCCTATAGGTGGGAAAATGTACCATGTCGACCAATCAAAAATGATATGGAAACATGACATTTGGTTGTTTAGCAAAAGGGGGAAGTTTTAGGAGTGACCGGCAAGAGAGAGCGAGTGAGCGAAAGAGAGAGAGAGTTTTGATACGTGAGAGATTTGTGACGTTTACCGTGTTTGGTCTCAAGTTAGTTTGTTGTCTTGTGTATTTAGTGTGTAGCTGTTGTTTTGTTTTGTGTGTCAGTTCTACTAGTGATCGTCACAGTTGCTGCCTTAAAGCCAACAAAGGCAGATTGCAGTGTAAACGCTGAGTGACACACCTGCTGTCAGACCTGCAGGTTTATCCCTGTGCTGTTCTCATATGTGTTAGAGTGACACAAACTATTGTTTGACACCTGATTGTTCTGTAAATAGTTTGAAATGATTATATGAAAAACGTCTGAGCCTTGGCTGCATTTTTTGGTAAATAGTACCATATAACTTTGTTGTTTGCAAAACGTGTGCGTATTTTTAAAAGTGTACAATCTCTATTTGCATTTCAAGTTATGAAGATGATTCGTTAAACATGTGTGTGGTTTTTACAGTCAAAATATCACTTTCTACGTGTATTTTAAATTTTGTCTGAATTTCGATAAATTGTGCTGATACAGTTGGTCAAAATGAGAAAATAACAGATTGGCAAGATAAACTGTTTTTAAAGGTAAAATATAGAGGCCACATCAAAAGTAGTCAAGAAGGGTTAAAGGCTAAAAGCAAAGTTGTCACCAAGTACTGTTTATATTTGTGTGTATTGCTGCAGCTTTTTTGAGTATTAATTTGGTGCCTTTGTGTGAAATAATGGTATTGTGAGTGATCCATATAGTCACAAAGAATAGCCACTTGTTTCTGTGCTACCAAAGTTCCCCGGCTTTCATTCAAAATGTGTTTATCGTCAGCACCTGCACATTAAACTACTTAAACATTATAAATGTCTTCAAGCTCACACTGAGGCCTGTGGGGTACTATCAGCCACTGAGACAGTACACACATTTATATGTGTTTGTATATGAATATTTCATACTTTAAGACTGCCTGTTTATTTAAGGGAGATGAACAAAATACATTGGAATTGTACAAAATAATATCATGGATGATAAATTAAATAGATTTTAAGTAGATGCTTGTGCATTCTTAAAGTCTTATATGTTGAACTGAACTATGTGATCTGTTCAAAGCCTTAATCTTAATTTGAAGTGAAATGTGCATTTTGAGTTTATACACTATGTATATAAGGCGACCGTTTCCTTTTGCAGTATTTTTGTGTGGTGTACTTTTCTATGTCTTAACAAAAGGGGAACAAAGGTGTTTAAGTTCACCTAGGATGATGTGTTTTAATTTTCACATGGTCTTGCTTGAATTTGACCCTGACAAAGGCGTATGAACTCTGTCAGCTGTTTGGAGTTTCCATTTTCTAAACTTCTACATTCTGAACCTTCTTCAGCTCTGAACAGATGATGAAACACTGAATGATTTCAAGCTCACACTTTGTCTAATAAACTTACATCTTTCATTCTTTATACAGATTGAGGGACTGTGGTTTGTCAGAGATCAGCTGTGATTATCTGGCAGCAGCACTGAAGTCCAACCCCTCCCATCTGAGAGAGCTGGACCTGAGCTGCAACTACGAGCTGCAGGATTCAGGAGTGAAGCATCTGTGTGGTTTCCTGGAGAGTCCAGGATGTGGACTTGAAACTCTGAGGTCAGTCAGCATGTTTTAGTTGCGCTGAGATGAATATGATGTGAAAGTTGTGCTGACACTAAACTGCAGACATCAGGCTGATATTATACTGATCCACACTGAGGATCTTCATGGTAAAGTCTGTTTTCTTCTTCTCTGGTTTAGTCCATTGACTGCAGCAGAACAATGTTCACATTTCAAACCTTCAAAGAAGAAGAAAAATCCTCCACTGGATAATTCACTGTGAAACTCTCCAACTCTTCATTCCACCTTAAAGTCTGTCTGACACTGAAATCCAAAGCAAAATGTGCGTTTGCTTTACAGACAGCAGTCCAACACAAACATACACACATCATCCAAAACACAGTCCAACATCCAAATCTCCTCCACTGCCAGCATGTATGATGGGAAAGAGAAGGAGGAACACTCTGACATTCAGGGTTAGAATGAGTTTCATGAAGCAGACTGTGAAGATCAAAGCTGCATTAGAAAGCTTACATGAATGAATGAGTGGACAGAAGTGGACAGAGATCATCTGAAGCACTTCAAAGGCTTTAAATCAGCACATTTCTCTTTATTCTTTATCAACTCTGTTAGTTTCTCTCAGTTTTCTGTGGAATGAAGCTAACAGCAGGCTAATAAGATGCTGACCAATAGGTTTCTATTAAAGGTTGTAATTTGTATATGAAAAAGTGCTTTGGCTCAGCAGGGATCAGCTTACAGGTAGAATACAGCTGCTGGATGGGATTAGCATGTCATAGCTATCTACCAAACTGCTAACTGGGGGATTTCAGGCCATCTATGGATCATTTTTGCTAACTGTTTATTCAGCTTAGGCTCACAGGGCTGCAGCCTGTGCCCTAGCTGTCATAGGGCAAGAGGCGTGGTCCACCTGCACAGGTGAGCAGTCCATCACAGGGCCAACAGAGAGAGACAGAGAAGCACTCTCTCACATCCACACCTACAGCCAATTTAGAAGCACCAATGAACCTAAGCAGCATTTCATTGGACTGTGGGAGAACATCCAACCTCCACAGAAAGGCCAACAAGCTTCAACCTACAACCTTCTTGCTTTAAGGCACTAGTGCGAACCACTTTTCCCCATTTCAGCCCAAATCCTGCATCTTCCTGTTTCTGACTCCAGGCCAGCTCCACTAACACTTTCTCATCAGACACTGCCACCTAGTGGAGGAAGTCTTAGTTCCATTTGAAGCTTCAGATTACAGTTAGTTCCTTTACAAAGAGGTGGAGGTGGTGGGGCCACAGCACCATCATCACTGAGTGCCATAGGACACTTAACCTTTGTTTCCATATGCTGGGAACTTCCTGTTGTTCCAAGGAGGACTGGAAAATGTGTGAAAATCTCCCAGTCAGTTCCTCACAGCACACTTCAATCATTCCCCTCCCACAGCATCAGGACCAGGGCTTTTTCTCTCTTTGGTCCCACTAAGAGATTTCCACACAAACACCTCATCAGTGGGACTCTCAGAGCTACCAGCCCTTTGCTACAATCACAAAGCTCTTCATTGAAATCAATGATATCAAAGCTGGAATCAAATGAGTCCAAGTCTTCTGCTGATTCAGCATCACATTCATCTTTGCTCCTTGTTCTGCATCCCCACCATGGACTTCATTCCTTTCCAAGCCAGCCTTGAGTGTCCTTTATTCAGCTCATCCTCTGCTTTACTTTTACACCTGATTTTAGCTGCTTTATCTCTCTTTCAACAAGTTTCTGTGCCTCAATCTTTTTCTTCTCTCCCTCATAACAAGACAGCTTCTTCTGCCTGAGAACATGTTGGAGTGATTTACAAATCCAGGGCTGCTTATTGGGGAAAATGCTTCCTGTTTCCAAAGTAATCCCCATTTTTCCCAGAAAGAAATGCAAGTAGAAATCGATGATCTAAGTGAGAACATGAGCCTTTAACAATAGCAGCAAAATATCTCTCCAATCTCAATACTCCCTCTCTCGACCTCTGGAACACCAGAGGTCACAATACATTGTGTTGGGTCACTCCTCGGCCCACTCAGCTGCTTCCATGTCCATCCATGGCATCATGGACATCGGGGTCACCACTCCCGCTCTGACCCTCTCTAGCCGTCCTCTGGCTCAGCAAATCAGACAACCTCATGTCATCTAAGTGGTCCAGTAATAAACACCAGCTCCCCCTCGAGAACACTCCATGCGTAAGATTAGGTTTTTTCTGCGTCCCTCTCTTGTGGTCCATCATGCCTCGGGCCTCCAGGATCCTCACCCCCCTGTGGTCGCCGAGATCTTGTGTAAAGCAAACCAAACACCTTTTCCTGCACCTCCCTAACTTATCATCTTTGGGACTCTTTAATCAAAAGCCTGATCCTAATTATCTTCTTGACTTATTGACTTGTATTTATATATATTCTTCAACGTTACTCATCATTTTAAAACTCTTAAAACGCTGCTTTCACGTCCCTGCATGCGTTTCCTGTCGCTTGCCTTATCTAATCATCAACATCCTGTACACAGAACTCTCGCTGCTGCAAGGCCTCCACTCTGACCTAGAATCTCCTTTCACAAGAAAATCATTATAAGCGCCTATTCTACTAAAAGATCCAAAAAAAAACAACCACTTTAATCAATTAAGTTTAAACATATAAGCAATTACTCCTGCATACATTTTATCACAGCTAAACGCTGCCTTGAAACAACTCCTGTGTGTTAACACTAACTTCATTTTAAAACTCACATTTCCTATGTTATAGCCTTTTTTTGGTACAGCCTTTTTATTTCATCTTGCTCCTTTGATGTAACAATACCTTCTCATTCTAGTTTATCAGACTTAACCAAAATATATGCTTTCCTTCCTTTGGTCCTTCTCTAAAGCAAGAAACTCCTATTGAGTTCCTCTTTTCTGTCACTTGTTACAGGGCCAGCTCAAGTTCAGTTAAACGCTAAATTAATTTGAGGCCTTTTGCCTGGAATCAATACTGTCATGTGTGTTTATGGACTCTGTGTCTGTAAGCGTGTGCAATCCTTCAATAACTCATATCATCCTCACAGTAGATTGGCTAATCATAGCGCTAGCCAAAGGCTCGTGACCCACAAGAGACGAATTGAGCCACAACTCCCTTAAAGGCACAAAATGCAATATGTATAAAAAGTCATTTCTACGTATAAGCTCTCCCCTTTATCCTAAAAATAAATCTATGTAATATCTGTATGTGTGTCTTCTATTCATTAATGTAATTGTCAGTTATTTTCTCTCTTTATTTTACCTTCTTCTTGTTTACCTCTTTGTTTGTGACGTGGACATCCCTAAACCATCCTGAGTTCCGGCTTCAATTTCAACCCAATTGTACCCTCTATTCTCGCAGTCGAACTCGTCTGGGCTTCACCTTCCCACTGGCCCCTGTGCCCTTCTCTTAGTGTCCTTTGTTGTCTTGTGATCCCCAGCAAACACAGTCTGTTTCTTCTCTGTTTCTTCTCCGTTGCTCTTTTCAGTATTTTCCTTTTAGATTAAATCCCAGCCTGGCAAAATATCCCATTCAGTGTCTTTAAACAGTTATGTCACACTGTTCTTACCAGCCTGCAGTTCACCGTGCATTTTCCATCACGTGCTTTTCTTCCATGCTGCTGCTGGTATCGTCAGTGTAGTTTCAGTTGCACTGTCTTTTGCCTGCTGTTAATTCTTGAAGTCCACGATGTTCTGTCGGTCTTCATCAGGAGATTAACTGTCCTATGAGCTTCTTCTCAGGATCGGGACAAGTGGGAGGTCAAGCTGTAAAATTTTAAGCCAAAATCTGGCCTGTTTTCCTCCCAATTCTGTTAATCAATGGTTTTGTACTCAAGATTCTAGGTTGAAAGAAGTCCACCTGTATTGACACACTAAAGCATACAATTAATATCCTTTTCATTTCTTTTCTTAAAACCTCCATTTGCTTCATCTGCCTGGAGTTTAACTCGTATGTTTCTCTCTCTGTGTGCTCACTTGTCACAGTCAGTTCCTTTTATGGGCATGCAAAGTTCCTGTCACACACACCATTTCCTGTCAACCTTGCAGCTGCTCAGAACCATATTTTCTGTTTCTATCTCTCCTGTTTTGTTTTTTTTACAGGCTAATAAAACTCTTGTTTTACTAAGTCTTGATCTAAAACAATTCACCCTTATTTCACGCACACACTTCTAAATATACTAAATTCTTTGCGTTTGTCAGATCGTCTCACACACACACCGCCTTTTCTCTCACACTTCCACTTCTGCACTCACTCTACTATCAACTTTCATAGTGTTATTATTATTTATTATTTTGTACAAATCACACCCAATCACTCAAAACCTGCTACTCACAGCATTCACACACTTAAACTGTGACAAGAGTTGAGGAATATACTCACAACACGCTTTCCTAAGAGTATTTCAGACATGCCTTTCATAATCAGAAAGAGCAAGTCAAAGAAAACAATTGAAACCTCTATTAATTCTCACAGCACACACATAGAATAGAAAAAATAAAACACACCAGCATTTATTGCTGATGAGAGGTTACTCCTAAAAGTAATATGTTAGTCTTAAATATATACAGTGCACTCACTATATTTATATATCAAAACTCAGTCAATTACTATACATCCACTACGGCAACTCAAAACTTTATTTATAGCCCTCTAATGAACATAAATGGCGTCTTAAACACACACTCAACAATGTTTGCAGCAGTATTTGTAAAACCAACTGTGGTTTAAACAGTTCACTGCTGACTAATTTGCATATTCACACTCACACACACACAGTCTAAAAATAGCTCCAGCACTGCCTCAGACTCCTTTCACACAGAGATCTCTTATTTTATATTACAAAGACGTCTTATATTTACAACCACTGTCACATCTGTCAGCTTTAGCGCCTAAACAATTTCGACAAATTTGAGTTAACGGTCCAACCGATAAAGTCCAACTTTTTTGTGATCAATTAACCAGTATCTGTCCAACAGTTTCTGGCCTCATCTCTAAAATCCCTAACTCAATTTAAAAGCGTCAACCAACCCAAACTTTGCCTGAAGCTCTATTTTTGGCATTTCACAGCCAAGGCTTACCCCGAAGTTTTAAGTTAAAGTTACACGCCCGAAGTCCAACTTCTGCTGGCCAAAAAAGCGCAGACTACCGTTCCAAACGGTAAGGAGACTCTAACTCCTAGTTATTCTGGAGTGCCCCAAGCTCCACAGTGACCAACTGACTATCCCTCTTCGAGGACAATGCCTAAGCGTCCTTGGCATTGGCAAGCGTTACCTCTGAGCACTGCGCTTCCTATCAGTCCAACTGACGTTCTTGAATAATTTATAATACTTTGGAACAACAGTAAAACAGCCAAAAAAGTGTAAGACTGAAGCAGGTCCAACCTTATAACCAATACGGGCTCCACCCCAAACAATAACCAAATTCCCTAATATACTAAAATCACTCAGCAGTCCAACTGCTTTCCACGGTCCAACCATATTAAATCCTTTAGCGGTCCAACCGTATTAAATCCTTTAGCGGTCCAACTGCATTAAATCCTCAGTACTGTCATGAGATTCTCATCAAAATCAAAGCAGACATTCCCCAGTAATTTCAGTGAGTAGACTTTAATTTGTAATGTCCAATTTGGCACACTTTGGAAATAATTCAACAGGTAGTGCCTTACCTTTGGATAAGCGGCTTAGAACAACAATGAGAAAAAGAGAGCTGATTATTAGCTCATCAAAACACAAAACAAAATCACAATGAATTATCGGTTAATTTCATTTAAAATAATTCATTATGTATTTATGTACAATTCAAATTAGTTAATTACATATTTTGTTGGTTTGTTTTCTATTTTAATTATTTTACTGACACATTTAATGAATTATTTAATGATGTATTTATTTAATTCACGTTGCTACTCCTGGCCCTGCATCGCTGTTCATAAATACATTTTATTTGTCAGCTTCACCCATCAAAGTCAGGGGGCGGGGTTAATGCTGATCAAGTCAACACCATTGCTTTGGTCTGGTGGGCGTTCTTTTAGTGGGCTTTTCTCAATACTAAGTAGGCCTACACACCAGGGTTTGGACATGTGTGGACCCAAACTATACTTTTACCCTTTTTTGTGTGTCACCAAATACACTTTAATATTTTCTAGACAAGAATGTAGTGGCGTAATCTTTAACCTCTTTTGGCTCCAAACAGAAGTGACAGACTTGAGCAGGGTTCATTTAAAGGCTGACAGAAGTGGAGTGGTGACGGGGAGATGTTTGACAGGACAGTGTTTCAGCCTCCACAGGTTCATGTTGTGCTCCATCAGTCAGTGAAGATGAAGTCAGTGCTGATGAGGCTGTAGAGTGTGTGAGGGATGTGAATGAGGATGATGAAGATCTGATGATAGCAGATAAAAACAGGCTGCAGAGACTTTGAGCCATACAGGGCACACAGTGTGTACAGAACAGCTGAAATCATTATGGAGGCCTCACTGGAATATGGAAGCATCACAGTACAGCTTCAGTGAAGCATTAAAGTCTCTGATATGAGATGAGAAATGAAGCAGCCAGAGCTTTTTCATGAGTGGAAACCCACTGTGACTGTGAGCTGCTGCTACAGCCTCCAGATTAGCCAGCAGCTCATCCTGCTCAACATTTTCTCACCAACTTTAATGGAAGTGTGATGTTTTCAGCTGGAGTGATGGTCAGGGTGGCCTCCCTCTCCTCTTCTTCTCCTCTTCCTCTTTCATTTGTAAAGCCACTTCTGCTGCTTTCATTCATTTGGAAGTCCTGTAGCTGAGTTTGGGAGAGACTAACAGCCTCGGCAGCAGAGGGGAGAAAGGCTGTAACACCACCACTTTACTCTGTTCTACCTGTCACATCATTTTATCAGGAAACAAATATGCTCATGTTTTTACTATGTTTGTCTTGAAGATGTAAGAAGATCACATGGTGCTTTTTATTATTGTGTTGGTTTGTTTGCTGTCTCTTGGATGGAGCCCAGCTGTGCGTGGCCCCTGGGCCTGTGGTCAGAGTGTGTGCTGGATAATCCGGCCCAGGATGAGGCCAAACTGACATGGGATGAAATGTCTGTCACATAATTGAGCTTAGTGTAGTTTCATTTCTGCACAATTTAAAAACAACCAAAACTTTGTTCTGTCTTTTCTATGTTATACTGTAGACTTTCTTTGATACTGTGTCCAAAAGGAGCAGCTTTTACTTTGAAGGGGAGGCGTCTCTGTTTCCTCTTCAGGTTGGATGATGGAAGCAAATTAGTAGCTGTGTCCCAAAACGTCGGCTGCATCCTCCAGAGGCTGCATTTGAAGGCCGATTACGTCACAGCCAGGCGATGAAGGCTGTCCGTATTTGTCGACTCCTTCAAATGTGCCCGACAAATGCGTCCTTCATTTCCCCGAATTTGAAGGATTCGTCGGGTGTGTCCTTCGTGGCCCACCATATCCCAGAATTCATATCCCAGCCAAATTTCAGCTGCCAACAATGGCGGCAGCTACTAAGTTTTCAAATTACTCTTATTAATCTTTCTGGGTCACAAAATAAACTTTTAACATATTTTCAGGCGAGAAAGTAGCTGTGTAAACTTCAAATATCTGCTTGGTTTATCAAGACATCGCATATTTGCAAAAGTGTGCCGACGTTTTCGGAGACGTCTGTTACCCACCCGCTCGCTAGCAAGCCGGGGGGTTCAATGGTCACTCCAGCCGGCGAGAGCAGCGGACGCCCGGCTTCATCGTTTTCAGACCCCGCTCTTTCGCTACTCAGGTGAAACACGATATATAAGTCACTCGGATAACTTAAAAATGTAATTGTTTGCCTTTTTTCTGTGTTTTATTTGTTCCGGAGTAAATCGGTTTGGCTGAGATCAAAGTTCCTCCGGGATTTTCACACAGCTGAATAAACGTTAAACAGGAAACTGATTAAACAGAAGTGTGAGACGGTCGAGAATTTACGCCAGTGTCCTGTTATATTTTAGATAGCAAGGAGCAGACGGCCGAGTTTATTAAACTCCACAAAGACAGCGGTGACGCAAATCTGAAGGCTAGACCGTCCCATTTCACAGCCTCGCACTTCCAGCCTTTTCGGTCTTTGAAGGACCCGGCCCACGTAGACCGCGAATACCGGGTCCTCCGAAGGATGCAGCCGACGTTTTGGGACACAGCTAGTGTGTGATGTTCTTTCAGTGTTGCACTTTGTAGACGCTCCCTGAGCACTGGTCTCACAGCCAGCTGCACATAGAGACCAGTGTTGTTAGTCCAGGTCAGAAGATGACTTGTTGGAATGAAAATGAGCTTGTAGTTTGTCTGCTTTAATAATGTGACTGGAAAAAGGTGTTGGACTTCAAATATGTCCATTTCTTTCACACTTCACCTTTAAAAGTGAAGCCTTGTGGTTCCTGGAAGGAAAAACACGACTTTTTCAAGTCTTTGTCCTGTTTTTATGAGAAATGTACGACTTTAATGTGAAACATTCAGAGTTTTTTCTCTTGTTGTGTTTGTTTGAAGCTGCTTCCTGTTGGCTTCAGCTGTTTGGAGTTTCCATTTTCTAAACTTCTACATTCTGAACCTTCTTCAGCTCTGAACAGATGATGAAACACTGAATGATTTCAAGCTCACACTTTGTCTAATAAACTTACATCTTTCATTCTTTATACAGATTGATCAACTGTGGTTTGTCAGAGATCAGCTGTGATTATCTGGCAGCAGCACTGAAGTCCAACCCCTCCCATCTGAGAGAGCTGGACCTGAGCTGCAACTACGAGCTGCAGGATTCAGGAGTGAAGCATCTGTGTGGTTTCCTGGAGAGTCCAGGATGTGGACTTGAAACTCTGAGGTCAGTCAGCATGTTTTAGTTGTGCTGAGATGAATATGATGTGAAAGTTGTGCTGACACTAAACTGCAGACATCAGGCTGATATTATACTGATCCACACTGAGGATCTTCATGGTAAAGTCTGTTTTCTTCTTCTCTGGTTTAGTCCATTGACTGCAGCAGAACAATGTTCACATTTCAAACCTTCAAAGAAGAAGAAAAATCCTCCACTGGATAATTCACTGTGAAACTCTCCAACTCTTCATTGCACCTTAAAGTCTGTCTGACACTGAAATCCAAAGCAAAATGTGCGTTTGCTTTACAGACAGCAGTCCAACACAAACATACACACATCATCCAAAACACAGTCCAACATCCAAATCTCCTCCACTGCCAGCATGAATGATGGGAAAGAGAAGGAGGAACACTCTGACATTCAGGGTTAGAATGAGTTTCATGAAGCAGACTGTGAAGATCAAAGCTGCATTAGAAAGCTTACATGAATGAATGAGTGGACAGAAGTGGACAGAGATCATCTGAAGCACTTCAAAGGCTTTAAATCAGCACATTTCTCTTTATTCTTTATCAACTCTGTTAGTTTCTCTCAGTTTTCTGTGGAATGAAGCTAACAGCAGGCTAATAAGATGCTGACCAATAGGTTTCTATTAAAGGTTGTAATTTGTATATGAAAAAGTGCTTTGGCTCAGCAGGGATCAGCTTACAGGTAGAATACAGCTGCTGGATGGGATTAGCATGTCATAGCTATCTACCAAACTGCTAACTGGGGGATTTCAGGCCATCTATGGATCATTTTTGCTAACTGTTTATTCAGCTTAGGCTCACAGGGCTGCAGCCTGTGCCCTAGCTGTCATAGGGCAAGAGGCGTGGTCCACCTGCACAGGTGAGCAGTCCATCACAGGGCCAACAGAGAGAGACAGAGAAGCACTCTCTCACATCCACACCTACAGCCAATTTAGAAGCACCAATGAACCTAAGCAGCATTTCATTGGACTGTGGGAGAACATCCAACCTCCACAGAAAGGCCAACAAGCTTCAACCTACAACCTTCTTGCTTTAAGGCACTAGTGCGAACCACTTTTCCCCATTTCAGCCCAAATCCTGCATCTTCCTGTTTCTGACTCCAGGCCAGCTCCACTAACACTTTCTCATCAGACACTGCCACCTAGTGGAGGAAGTCTTAGTCCCATTTGAAGCTTCAGATTACAGTTAGTTCCTTTACAAAGAGGTGGAGGTGGTGGGGCCACAGCACCATCATCACTGAGTGCCATAGGACACTTAACCTTTGTTTCCATATGCTGGGAACTTCCTGTTGTTCCAAGGAGGACTGGAAAATGTGTGAAAATCTCCCAGTCAGTTCCTCACAGCACACTTCAATCATTTCCCTCCCACAGCATCAGGACCAGGGCTTTTTCTCTCTTTGCTCCCACTAAGAGATTTCCACACAAACACCTCATCAGTGGGACTCTCAGAGCTACCAGCCCTTTGCTACAATCACAAAGCTCTTCATTGAAATCAATGATATCAAAGCTGGAATCAAATGAGTCCAAGTCTTCTGCTGATTCAGCATCACATTCATCTTTGCTCCTTGTTCTGCATCCCCACCACGGACTTCATTCCTTTCCAAGCCAGCCTTGAGTGTCCTTTATTCAGCTCATCCTCTGCTTTACTTTTACACCTGATTTTAGCTGCTTTATCTCTCTTTCAACAAGTTTCTGTGCCTCAATCTTTTTCTTCTCTCCCTCATAACAAGACAGCTTCTTCTGCCTGAGAACATGTTGGAGTGATTTATTAATCCAGGGCTGCTTATTGGGAAAATACTTCCTGTTTTCAAAGTAATCCCCATTTTCCCCAGAAAGAAATGTAAGTAGAAATCGATGATCTAAGTGAGAACATGAGCTTTCAAAAAGTTCCAGTGGGTGTAGTCAAAGCAGTCCCTCAGTCCCAGTATAGAGTCTTTGGTCCAGACTGGAACAACTGTGTGCCCAGTTTGAGCTCTCTTCAGTCCTGTGACCTGACAGACCCAGAGGGGCCATCACATCACATTTAGAAGCTCCCCTAATGGAGCCACAACACATGTCCAACACTTAGTCTGTCTTGTTGGACCAACTGGAAGAAATGATTCAAGGACTTAGTCACAGAACAGAGATTCAAATCTCCAAAATCCAACTGGCTGCATCAGGACATATAGTCTGAAACTCTGCACAGTTTCCTGTTTGAAGCTGCTTCCTGTTGGCTTCAGCTGTTTGGAGTTTCCATTTTCTAAACTTCTACATTCTAAACCTTCTTCAGCTCTGAACAGATGATGAAACACTGAATGATTTCAAGCTCACACTTTGTCTAATAAACTTACATCTTTCATTCTTTATACAGATTGTGGGGCTGTGGTTTGTCAGAGATCAGCTGTGATTATCTGGCAGCAGCACTGAAGTCCAACCCCTCCCATCTGAGACAGCTGGACCTGAGCTCCAACAACAACCTGCAGGATTCAGGAGTGAAGCATCTGTGTGGTTTCCTGGAGAGTCCAGGATGTGGACTTGAAACTCTGAGGTCAGTCAGCATGTTTTAGTTGTGCTGAGATGAATATGATGTGAAAGTTGTGCTGACACTAAACTGCAGACATCAGGCTGATATTATACTGATCCACACTGAGGATCTTCATGGTAAAGTCTGTTTTCTTCTTCTCTGGTTTAGTCCATTGACTGCAGCAGAACAATGTTCACATTTCAAACAGTGAGACTCAACGTATGGCCCGCGGCCCACACGCGGCCTGCCCACCTTTCCTGATTCAGAGAGAGGGGACCCTGATTAACTGTGTAGTGTTCTTCCTCACAGTTCTAAGTATCAGACACAACAATGAATAATCCACAGCTGACTGTCTTTAGCAGGTCAAAGGTCACGGCACACAGCAGGCAGTGGGAAATATTATAACTCTGATCATTTATCAGCACATATCCATATGTATAAAAACAAAGCTGACACTGTGAGACTTGATCAGAGGTGTGATCATCACAGCAGAGGCCTTTGTGTCAAAGTCACTGAGGATCAAACAGAAACACATGAAGCAGATTTTCCTGTTCTGGCTTTTTATAGCAGATAACCTTCAAAATATTCTGCAGTCCATCAAAAACTGAAGCAAACCATGAATCAACATGTGAACATGAGCTGATGCTGCTGAAGGGAAGCAAAGTTACAGAGGTTTGATTACAGACACAGCTGAGAGTTTGTAATCTGTCATCATTTTAAAAGGTTTACATTTCTTCAGTATATCCACATTTGCAGCTGCTACCTCAACCTCCACTTGTCCAACACAACTGCTGTCCACTGCCTCCATGACATTGTGATTTTGCTGTTGGTCTTCTGTCAGATCTTCATCAATCACTTCTGCACGGGGCACACCTTCAGACTCTGCAGCTGCATAACGAAAGCCTGTAAGATAAAATTAGACATAAGGTAAATGTACACCAATATTCCAATGACAGGTGTGTGATTCATCTGGAAGTTATGTGCGGATTAGTGTACAGTGATAGCAATTTAGTATGTTTTTAGAGGGGGGGGGGGTTTGTTTACCTCCGATGGGTGCTCTTTTTCGCTTCCGTTGCGTACGCCTTGAGTGCCGGTCCGAGTCTGATACAGGTATGTCGTCATGCCCCATGTGCAGTGTTGGTGCCCAGTCTGGATTTGTTACATCCATTTCATATGCTGGTTTGCCTGCAATAATGCCAAATCATAAGCTACTCAGTCGACATGATGTGGTTCTGCAGCATCACACATTAGCATGTTTTATCTCATTATCTATGACCTCAGCACGTTGAAAATAACACTAAAAGCCTTTCAAGAGTGATATGAATTAATTTAGAACTCACCGGAAACAAAATGCTGTGAGCAAACCAACAAAAATCTGGTGATTGCAGAGAACTCGATATCCGCTCGTCTCACCGCTGCAATCCAAGCCTGACGTCTTTGTTTAGTAATATCGGATACATGGGATCCCTCACGTTGCCTCCAGGATGGAAAACGATGAAAAGAGAGCCCGTTATCCAGCTTCTTGCCTTCACGATCGTGTGATCTAACGTTGCAACCGACAACACAACACGTACGATCCATAGCTGAAATGGTATCCTTTGGCTGGCCTACTGTCATGGCGGAAGGGGGCATGGCCCATCTCCCGTGACATCACGCTCCAAAGCCCTATAGGTGGGAAAATGTACCATGTCGACCAATCAAAAATGATATGGAAACATGACATTTGGTTGTTTAGCAAAAGGGGGAAGTTTTAGGAGTGACCGGCAAGAGAGAGCGAGTGAGCGAAAGAGAGAGAGAGTTTTGATACGTGAGAGATTTGTGACGTTTACCGTGTTTGGTCTCAAGTTAGTTTGTTGTCTTGTGTATTTAGTGTGTAGCTGTTGTTTTGTTTTGTGTGTCAGTTCTACTAGTGATCGTCACAGTTGCTGCCTTAAAGCCAACAAAGGCAGATTGCAGTGTAAACGCTGAGTGACACACCTGCTGTCAGACCTGCAGGTTTATCCCTGTGCTGTTCTCATATGTGTTAGAGTGACACAAACTATTGTTTGACACCTGATTGTTCTGTAAATAGTTTGAAATGATTATATGAAAAACGTCTGAGCCTTGGCTGCATTTTTTGGTAAATAGTACCATATAACTTTGTTGTTTGCAAAACGTGTGCGTATTTTTAAAAATGTACAATCTCTATTTGCATTTCAAGTTATGAAGATGATTCGTTAAACATGTGTGTGGTTTTTACAGTCAAAATATCACTTTCTACGTGTATTTTAAATTTTGTCTGAATTTAGATAAATTGTGCTGATACAGTTGGTCAAAATGAGAAAATAACAGATTGGCAAGATAAACTGTTTTTAAAGGTAAAATATAGAGGCCACATCAAAAGTAGTCAAGAAGGGTTAAAGGCTAAAAGCAAAGTTGTCACCAAGTACTGTTTATATTTGTGTGTATTGCTGCAGCTTTTTTGAGTATTAATTTGGTGCCTTTGTGTGAAATGATGGTATTGTGAGTGATCCATATAGTCACAAAGAATAGCCACTTGTTTCTGTGCTACCAAAGTTCCCCGGCTTTCATTCAAAATGTGTTTATCGTCAGCACCTGCACATTAAACTACTTAAACATTATAAATGTCTTCAAGCTCACACTGAGGCCTGTGGGGTACTATCAGCCACTGAGACAGTACACACATTTATATGTGTTTGTATATGAATATTTCATACTTTAAGACTGCCTGTTTATTTAAGGGAGATGAACAAAATACATTGGAATTGTACAAAATAATATCATGGATGATAAATTAAATAGATTTTAAGTAGATGCTTGTGCATTCTTAAAGTCTTATATGTTGAACTGAACTATGTGATCTGTTCAAAGCCTTAATCTTAATTTGAAGTAGAGATGGACCGATCCGATATTACGTATCGGTATCGGTCCGATACTGACGTAAATTACTGGATCGGATATCGGAGAAAAATAAAAAATGTAATCCGATCCATTAAATATCACGAAAGCACCTCACAAAACTTGCAACACACCATAACTCACCTCAGAACGTCGGAGCAGTATGCATCACGTGATAGAGCGGCTGTGGCATGCGGGACCTGTTGGTGGTCTGGATAGCATTTGGAGCTTCGCTAGCAACCCGGCATTTCATCTCCGACAAAGTTATCCCCGAGAGAAGTAAAGCAAGTGTGTAAGTCCATCTCTGAATGTTTGTAAAGCATTCCCACGTTAAGCTTAACGAGCGACTGCTTCTCGCTCTCCGGCTGCTACTTCAATCGTGAAACTGCTAATGATCAGCTGATCGGCTTTTCTGTCGTGAGTCTCTCTTGTTTGTTTTTGGTCCACTTTGCACCAGAAAGAGCAAACCAGCGGCTGAACAACAGCAGCACGTTTAAGCTTGATCAGCTGTTGTTACAATTTATTTAATCTTACTTTCTACTCAAGGATCTTTTTCTACGTAGCTGATGGCTGGTAACTGTGCAGGGGCGGATCTAGCAAAGTTTAGCCAGGGGGGCCGATAGGGCATTAACTGGGAAAAGGGGGCACAAAGACATACTTTTCTTTCTTATTCTCATTTAAAATGTCTAGCTTTTAATAAATAATTATCTGACACCCAAAGTTTTAATTTGATGTAAAATGAATAGAAGTCAATTACTGTATATAGTGACTATTAAGTCTAATATATATACCCTAGTAAGCTATAGTACATTTTCCTTTGGGAAGGTACCATCTGTGCAGTCTGCAATTTTGTTGAAGAAAGATGTTGAATCTATTTAATATTTCTTGAAAAATAATTGATTTCTGTGCATTTTTTTTCACACTGCATCAAATTAAGGTTGATTACGTTGATTAAGCATCATGAGGTGGAGCGTGAGGGGTGGTTCCCTATTTTTTATTTATTTATTTTTGTTGTTGCTGGGAGTTGGAACCCTATTAGTTAGGTTGCTTAATATTTACGCTAAGTACTCTTTAAAATACCAGAATAGGGAGGATGGTGTAGGTCTAAGTTTATTAGATTGATCAGTATTGCTGAACTATGAAATATTTTTTTTGTATACAGGTATAACAGAATAGCTTTAGTGTAGTTGTTGTTTTAAACTTGAGTATGAACTTGCAGACTTGCAAAATGCAGCAAGATATTTTAAAAAACAGTTTTGTTGATTAAAAAACACTATATCGGATTCATATCGGTATCGGCAGATATCCAAATTTATGATATCGGTATCGGTATCGGACATAAAAAAGTGGTATCGTGCCATCTCTAATTTGAAGTGAAATGTGCATTTTGAGTTTATACACTATGTATATAAGGCGACCGTTTCCTTTTGCAGTATTTTTGTGTGGTGTACTTTTCTATGTCTTAACAAAAGGGGAACAAAGGTGTTTAAGTTCACCTAGGATGATGTGTTTTAATTTTCACATGGTCTTGCTTGAATTTGACCCTGACAAAGGCGTATGAACTCTGTCAGCTGTTTGGAGTTTCCATTTTCTAAACTTCTACATTCTGAACCTTCTTCAGCTCTGAACAGATGATGAAACACTGAATGATTTCAAGCTCACACTTTGTCTAATAAACTTACATCTTTCATTCTTTATACAGATTGAGCGTCTGTGGTTTGTCAGAGATCAGCTGTGATTATCTGGCAGCAGCACTGAAGTCCAACCCCTCCCATCTGAGAGAGCTGGAGCTGAGCTGGAACATCAACCTGCAGGATTCAGGAGTGAAGCATCTGTGTGGTTTCCTGGAGAGTCCAGGATGTGGACTTGAAACTCTGAGGTCAGTCAGCATGTTTTAGTTGTGCTGAGATGAATATGATGTGAAAGTTGTGCTGACACTAAACTGCAGACATCAGGCTGATATTATACTGATCCACACTGAGGATCTTCATGGTAAAGTCTGTTTTCTTCTTCTCTGGTTTAGTCCATTGACTGCAGCAGAACAATGTTCACATTTCAAACAGTGAGACTCAACGTATGGCCCGCGGCCCACACGCGGCCTGCCCACCTTTCCTGATTCAGAGAGAGGGGACCCTGATTAACTGTGTAGTGTTCTTCCTCACAGTTCTAAGTATCAGACACAACAATGAATAATCCACAGCTGACTGTCTTTAGCAGGTCAAAGGTCACGGCACACAGCAGGCAGTGGGAAATATTATAATTCTGATCATTTATCAGCACATATCCATATGTATAAAAACAAAGCTGACACTGTGAGACTTGATCAGAGGTGTGATCATCACAGCAGAGGCCTTTGTGTCAAAGTCACTGAGGATCAAACAGAAACACATGAAGCAGATTTTCCTGTTCTGGCTTTTTATAGCAGATAACCTTCAAAATATTCTGCAGTCCATCAAAAACTGAAGCAAACCATGAATCAACATGTGAACATGAGCTGATGCTGCTGAAGTGAAGCAAAGTTACAGAGGTTTGATTACAGACACAGCTGAGAGTTTGTAATCTGTCATCATTTTAAAAGGTTTACATTTCTTCAGTATATCCACATTTGCAGCTGCTACCTCAACCTCCACTTGTCCAACACAACTGCTGTCCACTGCCTCCATGACATTGTGATTTTGCTGTTGGTCTTCTGTCAGATCTTCATCAATCACTTCTGCACGGGGCACACCTTCAGACTCTGCAGCTGCATAACGAAAGCCTGTAAGATAAAATTAGACATAAGGTAAATGTACACCAATATTCCAATGACAGGTGTGTGATTCATCTGGAAGTTATGTGCGGATTAGTGTACAGTGATAGCAATTTAGTATGTTTTTAGAGGGGGGGGGGTTGTTTACCGCCGATGGGTGCTCTTTTTCGCTTCCGTTGCGTACGCCTTGAGTGCCGGTCCGAGTCTGATACAGGTATGTCGTCATGCCCCATGTGCAGTGTTGGTTCCCAGTCTGGATTTGTTACATCCATTTCATATGCTGGTTTGCCTGCAATAATGCCAAATCATAAGCTACTCAGTCGACATGATGTGGTTCTGCAGCATCACACATTAGCATGTTTTATCTCATTATCTATGACCTCAGCACATTGAAAATAACACTAAAAGCCTTTCAAGAGTGATATGAATTAATTTAGAACTCACCGGAAAGAAAATGCCGTGAGCAAACCAACAAAAAGCTGGGGATTGCAGAGAACTCGATATCCGCTCGTCTCACCGCTGCAATCCAAGCCTGACGTCTTTGTTTAGTAATATCGGATACATGGGATCCCTCACGTTGCCTCCAGGATGGAAAACGATGAAAAGAGAGCCCGTTATCCAGCTTCTTGCCTTCACGATCGTGTGATCTAACGTTGCAACCGACAACACAACACGTACGATCCATAGCTGAAATGGTATCCTTTGGCTGGCCTACTGTCATGGCGGAAGGGGGCGTGGCCCATCTCCCGTGACATCACGCTCCAAAGCCCTATAGGTGGGAAAATGTACCATGTCGACCAATCAAAAATGATATGGAAACATGACATTTGGTTGTTTAGCAAAAGGGGGAAGTTTTAGGAGTGACCGGCAAGAGAGAGCGAGTGAGCGAAAGAGAGAGAGAGTTTTGATACGTGAGAGATTTGTGACGTTTACCGTGTTTGGTCTCAAGTTAGTTTGTTGTCTTGTGTATTTAGTGTGTAGCTGTTGTTTTGTTTTGTGTGTCAGTTCTACTAGTGATCGTCACAGTTGCTGCCTTAAAGCCAACAAAGGCAGATTGCAGTGTAAACGCTGAGTGACACACCTGCTGTCAGACCTGCAGGTTTATCCCTGTGCTGTTCTCATATGTGTTAGAGTGACACAAACTATTGTTTGACACCTGATTGTTCTGTAAATAGTTTGAAATGATTATATGAAAAACGTCTGAGCCTTGGCTGCATTTTTTGGTAAATAGTACCATATAACTTTGTTGTTTGCAAAACGTGTGCGTATTTTTAAAAATGTACAATCTCTATTTGCATTTCAAGTTATGAAGATGATTCGTTAAACATGTGTGTGGTTTTTACAGTCAAAATATCACTTTCTACTTGTATTTTAAATTTTGTCTGAATTTAGATAAATTGTGCTGATACAGTTGGTCAAAATGAGAAAATAACAGATTGGCAAGATAAACTGTTTTTAAAGGTAAAATATAGAGGCCACATCAAAAGTAGTCAAGAAGGGTTAAAGGCTAAAAGCAAAGTTGTCACCAAGTACTGTTTATATTTGTGTGTATTGCTGCAGCTTTTTTGAGTATTAATTTGGTGCCTTTGTGTGAAATAATGGTATTGTGAGTGATCCATATAGTCACAAAGAATAGCCACTTGTTTCTGTGCTACCAAAGTTCCCCGGCTTTCATTCAAAATGTGTTTATCGTCAGCACCTGCACATTAAACTACTTAAACATTATAAATGTCTTCAAGCTCACACTGAGGCCTGTGGGGTACTATCAGCCACTGAGACAGTACACACATTTATATGTGTTTGTATATGAATATTTCATACTTTAAGACTGCCTGTTTATTTAAGGGAGATGAACAAAATACATTGGAATTGTACAAAATAATATCATGGATGATAAATTAAATAGATTTTAAGTAGATGCTTGTGCATTCTTAAAGTCTTATATGTTGAACTGAACTATGTGATCTGTTCAAAGCCTTAATCTTAATTTGAAGTGAAATGTGCATTTTGAGTTTATACACTATGTATATAAGGCGACCGTTTCCTTTTGCAGTATTTTTGTGTGGTGTACTTTTCTATGTCTTAACAAAAGGGGAACAAAGGTGTTTAAGTTCACCTAGGATGATGTGTTTTAATTTTCACATGGTCTTGCTTGAATTTGACCCTGACAAAGGCGTATGAACTCTGTCAGCTGTTTGGAGTTTCCATTTTCTAAACTTCTACATTCTGAACCTTCTTCAGCTCTGAACAGATGATGAAACACTGAATGATTTCAAGCTCACACTTTGTCTAATAAACTTACATCTTTCATTCTTTATACAGATTGATGGACTGTGGTTTGTCAGAGATCAGCTGTGATTATCTGGCAGCAGCACTGAAGTCCAACCCCTCCCATCTGAGAGAGCTGGACCTGAGCAGGAACAACAAGCTGCAGGATTCAGGAGTGAAGCATCTGTGTGGTTTCCTGGAGAGTCCAGGATGTGGACTTGAAACTCTGAGGTCAGTCAGCATGTTTTAGTTGTGCTGAGATGAATATGATGTGAAAGTTGTGCTGACACTAAACTGCAGACATCAGGCTGATATTATACTGATCCACACTGAGGATCTTCATGGTAAAGTCTGTTTTCTTCTTCTCTGGTTTAGTCCATTGACTGCAGCAGAACAATGTTCACATTTCAAACCTTCAAAGAAGAAGAAAAATCCTCCACTGGATAATTCACTGTGAAACTCTCCAACTCTTCATTCCACCTTAAAGTCTGTCTGACACTGAAATCCAAAGCAAAATGTGCGTTTGCTTTACAGACAGCAGTCCAACACAAACATACACACATCATCCAAAACACAGTCCAACATCCAAATCTCCTCCACTGCCAGCATGAATGATGGGAAAGAGAAGGAGGAACACTCTGACATTCAGGGTTAGAATGAGTTTCATGAAGCAGACTGTGAAGATCAAAGCTGCATTAGAAAGCTTACATGAATGAATGAGTGGACAGAAGTGGACAGAGATCATCTGAAGCACTTCAAAGGCTTTAAATCAGCACATTTCTCTTTATTCTTTATCAACTCTGTTAGTTTCTCTCAGTTTTCTGTGGAATGAAGCTAACAGCAGGCTAATAAGATGCTGACCAATAGGTTTCTATTAAAGGTTGTAATTTGTATATGAAAAAGTGCTTTGGCTCAGCAGGGATCAGCTTACAGGTAGAATACAGCTGCTGGATGGGATTAGCATGTCATAGCTATCTACCAAACTGCTAACTGGGGGATTTCAGGCCATCTATGGATCATTTTTGCTAACTGTTTATTCAGCTTAGGCTCACAGGGCTGCAGCCTGTGCCCTAGCTGTCATAGGGCAAGAGGCGTGGTCCACCTGCACAGGTGAGCAGTCCATCACAGGGCCAACAGAGAGAGACAGAGAAGCACTCTCTCACATCCACACCTACAGCCAATTTAGAAGCACCAATGAACCTAAGCAGCATTTCATTGGACTGTGGGAGAACATCCAACCTCCACAGAAAGGCCAACAAGCTTCAACCTACAACCTTCTTGCTTTAAGGCACTAGTGCGAACCACTTTTCCCCATTTCAGCCCAAATCCTGCATCTTCCTGTTTCTGACTCCAGGCCAGCTCCACTAACACTTTCTCATCAGACACTGCCACCTAGTGGAGGAAGTCTTAGTTCCATTTGAAGCTTCAGATTACAGTTAGTTCCTTTACAAAGAGGTGGAGGTGGTGGGGCCACAGCACCATCATCACTGAGTGCCATAGGACACTTAACCTTTGTTTCCATATGCTGGGAACTTCCTGTTGTTCCAAGGAGAACTGGAAAATGTGTGAAGATCTCCCAGTCAGTTCCTCACAGCACACTTCAATCATTTCCCTCCCACAGCATCAGGACCAGGGCTTTTTCTCTCTTTGCTCCCACTAAGAGATTTCCACACAAACACCTCATCAGTGGGACTCTCAGAGCTACCAGCCCTTTGCTACAATCACAAAGCTCTTCATTGAAATCAATGATATCAAAGCTGGAATCAAATGAGTCCAAGTCTTCTGCTGATTCAGCATCACATTCATCTTTGCTCCTTGTTCTGCATCCCCACCATGGACTTCATTCCTTTCCAAGCCAGCTTTGAGTGTCCTTTATTCAGCTCATCCTCTGCTTTACTTTTACACCTGATTTTAGCTGCTTTATCTCTCTTTCAACAAGTTTCTGTGCCTCAATCTTTTTCTTCTCTCCCTCATAACAAGACAGCTTCTTCTGCCTGAGAACATGTTGAAGTGATTTACTAATCCAGGGCTGCTTATTGGGGAAAATACTTCCTGTTTCCAAAGTAATCCCCATTTTTCCCAGAAAGAAATGTAAGTAGAAATCGATGATCTAAGTGAGAACATGAGCCTTTAAAAAGTCCCAGTGGGTGCAGTCAAAGCAGTCCCTCAGTCCCAGTATAGAGTCTTTGGTCCAGACTGGAACAACTGTGTGCCCAGTTTGAGCTCTCTTCAGTCCTGTGACCTGACAGACCCAGAGGGGCCATCACATCACATTTAGAAGCTCCCCTAATGGAGCCACAACACATGTCCAACACTTAGTCTGTCTTGTTGGACCAACTGGAAGAAATGATTCAAGGACTTAGTCACAGAACAGAGATTCAAATCTCCAAAATCCAACTGGCTGCATCAGGACATATAGTCTGAAACTCTGCACAGTTTCCTGTTTGAAGCTGCTTCCTGTTGGCTTCAGCTGTTTGGAGTTTCCATTTTCTAAACTTCTACATTCTAAACCTTCTTCAGCTCTGAACAGATGATGAAACACTGAATGATTTCAAGCTCACACTTTGTCTAATAAACTTACATCTTTCATTCTTTATACAGATTGAGGAGCTGTGGTTTGTCAGAGATCAGCTGTGATTATCTGGCAGCAGCACTGAAGTCCAACCCCTCCCATCTGAGAGAGCTGGACCTGAGCTGGAACAACCTGAAGGATCCAGATGTGAAGCAGCTGTATGATCTTCAGCAGAGTCCAGACTACAGACTGGAGACTCTGGTGTAAGTAGAGTGATGGAGTGAGTGGGTGGTGCTGTCAGCAGTATTGTACTAAACACAGTCAGTATGAAGCAAAGATCCAGTGTTTCCTGTAAAGCTGCAGCTTCTCAATGAAGCTGTGAGAGGAGAATGGTGACAGGCTTCAGGATTGGACACAAACACTTCCTGTTTCTGACCTTTATGGTCACCATGGTAACGGCTGACACGCTCTGATCAAACGCTGTCAACAGCCAATCAGCTCTCTGAACAAAGCAGCACGCAGACCAATGACTGCATTCATTTCCAAGTTTAAAGCAGTGAAGAACACAGTCTGTAGGTGAGGAAGAATTTAGTGAGAGCAGATGTTTGGATGGAATTCCTCCAGTTAACAGCTGGAACCGTCCATCTGGATTGTTGGGCTTGTTGTTGGGGTTCCTACAGAGCTCAGAGTGGACACACCAAGGTTCTTCTAATGAATGAAAGTCCAAACTCAAACTAGGAGGGAAAAACATTTTCATCAACTTCAATAAAAATCCAAAGATTAGAAAAAGTGAAGCAACAATGAGTCCTAGTACAGTCCCAGCACTGAAGTCCCTGCTGCTCTTTATACTGGATGTGCTGCATCACTGACTGACAGCTGATGAAGAGTCTCTGGAAACACTCGTTTATCTCCTCTGCTCTTCCTTCTTCTCTCTGCAGGTGGAGCTGGTGATGGTAAACAGGACGGTGTGTGTGCTGAGAGAGGAGGAGCTGTGTCCTGATGATCCAGAGAGGTTGAAGCAGCAGCAGCTTGTGTGTAGAGACGCTCTGACTGGGCCATGTTACTGGGAGGTGGAGAGGAGAGCTTCATCCAGCAGTGACTGACAGAGGAATGAGAAGAAGTGCAGATGGCTGTCAGTGCTGCAGAGTGAACTGCTCTGAGAACAGCTCCACTGTCAGACACAATGTAGAGTCCAGCATCATCCCTGTGTGTCCCTCTGGATCTGACAGAGGATCATCAGTGTATCTGGACTGCTCTGCTGCTGCTCTGTCCTTCTACAGTCTCTGCACAGTCTCTGTCTGACTCTGGCTTCAGACCCTCCTGGATCAAACTCACCTGGAAAGACTTTCAAACATCACTCAATAGATTTGAATACAGAATATATTTGATATATACTGTAGATGTACTGTAGAGTTGCAGTTTGTCACTTGTAAATACAGTCTGTGAGCAGCTGTGAGCTGAAAGATCTTTCTAGAAACACGAAATGTTTTCACTCTTCTGTTGCTTTTTCATATATTTCCACAACATTAATATTGATCCCACCTGTCTCACCTGTTTCATGCTTTTATACATAATAACAGGACACGTGTGATCTGAGCGCTGCTGTGGTTGCTGTGCTGCACGTCTTCATTTAGATAACAGAGACATCTAGTGGTTCAGAGGGAGAACTGCAGGAGGTGGAGCTGTGTTTTAGCATGGAAAACTTTTTATCTTTTAGGCGCAGATACAAATATGACAAGTATCAGTGTGAGATACAAAAGGTCACATCAGTCAGCAGAGGGAACAGTGATCACACAGCAATGTAAGAATAGAAACATAACAGTGAATCTGGACATGTATACAGATGGAAGCAAACAAACAGGATGTAACACTACATTAAAGCCACAAATGTGAAGAAAACAAAGCCAAAGGAAAATATATTTGATCTCAGGAATCCAAATCAGATGCTTTAGAGCAGGGGTCGGCAACCCTGGGCACGCGTGTCACAGCTGCCACGTGAAGGGTTAACTGATGGCACGACCATAGCTGGACTGGCCATCGGGCATACCGATGATGATTTTTCGTTTTTATGGGCTGATGATGTTTTTTTATTTTTTTGTAACGGTATAAACGATGAAAGATGGCGGATTGGCCGGATGCTGGTCGATGTGTAAAAATAAGTCAGTTGTTTGGTGGTGGCTTTGGCGGAGCTTCCACAGAGGCAGCAGGTGGATGTGTGAAAGGGGAGGCAGGAGGAGCAGAGAACCGAGGCGGCCGCCGGTCCGAGTGTCAGGTGAACTGAACTTCAGGTAAGAAGTTATGACCTGCAGTCTGTCTGGGTCAGATATAAACCAAGTTTAGGTGGAGTTTATTTTCCTTGTGCTGACTTTTTACAGTCAGTTATAATAACTCCCACTCAGAGGAGACCAGAGATCACATTAACATGTGTGTCTCTGTATTAAGAAACATGACATATTGGCCCAGTTTATTTTTCTTATCATTGTT
This sequence comes from Mchenga conophoros, assembly GCF_057382185.1. Classification (NCBI taxonomy): domain Eukaryota; kingdom Metazoa; phylum Chordata; class Actinopteri; order Cichliformes; family Cichlidae; genus Mchenga; species Mchenga conophoros. The sequence goes on along the minus strand of NC_140528.1, from coordinate 20,214,140 downwards.
GTGAGGAGACCATAAATAGCATTTGTATTTTCTGTTGTACAGTTCATTTGCTGTTATGGATAAAAAGTCTTTTTTTGTTTCAAAATAGCTGATAAATATTCGCTGATAGCTGCAAACATCTGTGCACAAATATAATCCTTTGAAGTGGTTCTATATAGTGTGTAATTTATTGCTAATGCAATCATATGGCACATTGACTTCTGAGGAAATGTTAGATGCACTCATCATCAGAAAGGTGTCCGACCTAAACCAGGAGGTTTAGAGTATCTTGGAGTTTTTGTGGTTTGTTTTCTTTAAGTCATTTCACAGATTTTCTCTATAATTTCAATTCCTTGAATAAAACAACAAACTTAGGGGATGATTTTGTAATCCGACTTTATGTATGAAAGATTTGACTAAACGTAAAACAATCTTCCAACTCAGTCGTCATTCTTATCTTGTGAAATCAAACCAAACGTTCTGTTGTCTCTGAATCAGGGATTGATGAAATCTTTGGTTGCATCCATTTATGAACATGTTCTCATTCATATTAAATCGTAGTCTAAGTCCTTCTTTAGAGGGATAAATGTCATTCATTGTCTTCAAATGTGTTTCTGTTGTTTTGGGGGGAAGTTTGAAGTCCATTGTTCAAAGTCTGTTAATGAAACTTTATGAAGTTTATGTAGGATGTTTTTCCTATTTTGTATTTGTTTGAATTATGATGTATTTCTGACTCTTGCTGCCATGATGCCAGGTCTCTCTTGAAAACCACATTTTTAATCTCAATTAAATTTTCACCTGGAGAAATAAAGATGATAATAATAATTTTGTCTTCAGGGAATCATTTCTCTGTAAAACAGCTTCTTCTGAAACTCTTGTTACATTTCTTGTTTATTGTTTGCTGGTTGTAGAAAAATGTCATCGTCTCTGTGTGAACTTAAACTCTACATGTGGTGTCAGCTATAAACGAGCTCTAGAGTCTAATAACGATGCTTTTATTATTGTCTGGTATCCAACCTAACCCTGGGCCTCTGGCTGAATGTGAAACACCAGCAGATGTTAAAAACTGTCTGGGTTACACGTGCATCACGTCGTGTGCTTCCTGACATGGATATGATTGGAATCTGGGCCTGTTCAAGCGGTGCTGGTATCATTGTTGTTTCTGAGACTTTCCAAATCTTTACTGGATAAAAACGTAGCAACTGATGGATTTAACATTTAGCTCTCAGACTGTCCCAGAAAAGGCGGAGGTCTGGAAGTTTATGTGAAGCTCTGTCTTGCTGCTCAAGTCTTGTTCTCTCCATCTGCACCTCAGCCATTTGAAATCTTGGCCTTAACTATTGATCTGTTTGGAAATCAGACTGTTGTTGGCTGCTATCAGCCTCCACCTGCTTCCCCCAGCACATCACCGTCTCTGGTTCAACTTTTATCTGAGCTGCATTTTAATGACGTCTTTCAGATGGATGATTTTCATTGGGACTGGCTTTCTTCTGTGTCTGATGATTTTAAGGCACGCTGCTTGTTTTTAAAACTAACTCAAATTATTTAAAGCCTCACACGCCTTGATCCTAAACACCCAGATAAATCTGCTCTTATTGACCTTTTTTAACTAATATGCTGCGTAAGTTTTCCACATCTGCAGTTTTTGCCAACGACCTGAGTGATCACTGCATAGTTGGTGCTGTGAGAAACACTAAAATCTCACGCTCCGAGCCCGCATCAGTTTGAACTGGGGTCGTATTAAACAGGCTGACAATGTCAGTTTGGGAACATTTACAGGAGAGTTGTGTCTACTTTGTGGACAGACACGCCCCTTTTTGCCAGGTCAGGGTGAAAGGTCGGGACAGGCCTGGTTTGGTTCAGTACCGGCCGATCTCCTACATGAGAGAAACCAGGCCTGGGCAGGAAGTCTGGCTCTGATGCTGATTGGCTACGTTTTCATTAGCTGTGTAATCGGATTACTGCCTCCATCATCAAGATGTAACTATTTTTTACTTTAACGACTGACAGTCCAAACGACCGTAGGAGGTTTTGGCAAACTATAAAGTGTCTCTGCCAGCTGTGACTCCTCAGAGCTTCCTCCTCACTTAAATATCGACTCCACTCCTGTGTCAGACAAAACTGAAATGTTGCTTTAACAAACACTTTGTTGCTTCTTGCTCTTTGTTCAGCACAGTATCTGATGGTAAACCTCTTGCACACAACTCTGCTCGTAGTTCCTGCTTACTGATACCTTTTCCTTCACACCTGTCACAGTAGAAGAGGCTTGTAAGGCTTTGAATAGCCCCAACACCAGAAACTCGTCCTCACAATCGTTCTCCTTCCTTCTTGCACTTGGCTGCAAATATCATAGCTGAGCCAGTGTCTTATATTTTTAATCTTTCTCTACAACAGAAGAACACCACTATACTCTGTGTTCTCTGGTTAACTGGTCCTCATTGGTCTTACACAGGATGGTCCATTAGTATCATTTTATCTATCAATCTGTTTCTGGGTTACTGCCTCCTATTCATCAGAGTACATGTTAGGCAAACAGTTTAGTCACAGCCTGCAGTCTCAGGACATCATTACATTCACTGTTCCATCAGTTCATGCAGAGCTTGGGAAGAAGGCGTTCTCCTTTTCTGCTCCGTCTTCATGGAAAACATAACCGAAGGATTTAAGGCTCTCCGTTGATTTCACTTGCAGACTTCAAAAGACGTACACATGTTTTTGTGAAACCATCTCTGGGAACTTGTTCTCGTTTTTAATGTGACTGAGTACATTACACAAACTTTTCTCTTATTGTTGTAATTTTAATATGTGTGTCTGGAACAGGTCTCTCTTGTAAATGAGACATTGAGTCTCAATGAGCCGACCTGTATAAATAAAGCTTCAATTACAAAGTCCTTTGTATAAAAGCTCCTTCAGCTGCCAGTGGGACGTGCTGTGGCTCTATCGGTTGCAGAGCCTTTATATTGTTAGTTAGAAACTACAAATATAATGGCTCACTGTATTTCAGAATCAGAGAAACTTTATTAATCCAGGAGGGAAACTGAGTTGTCATAGCAGCAAATATACAAGAAACAACAAGCACTCATATAAAGTGAGTGTAGAAACAGAGTTATGATAAATAAATATTCAGATAAATAATATCAATATATAATATAAATAATCTATAATCCAGTTTTGAGTTCCCTCCCCAGACACCTTAACGCCCACTCACATCCTGGGCCATCTGACCTCAGGAAATCACATGATAGGGTGGGGCCAGGTTTCACAATGAGCTCACCCGAAACCCTGGCTGATTAGGACCCCCACCCGCTTTCACACCTTGGCTCATGTGATTACGTAGAGGACCATCAGGGGGTCCTTTGTCCCTCTTTGGGGGGAAACTCCCACTGGGTTTAAATCTGGGACTCCCCACCAACTGACCCTTAGAACTGAAGAAGCTTCTCAGATGAGAGGTGAAACGTCTTCAAGCAACTCAAAGAAGTCCAGACGCTTTTCTTTGCAAGCTCCTTAGTCTACAATGACCTGGATGACTGAGAACCGTCACAGACAACTCAGTCCCATATTTTAGGTTATTCTGAATAAATCGTTCATGCCCTCTCTTTGGAAAGAAGCTGTTGTGGTTCCTGGTCCTAAATCTAGTCGTCCAAAAGTTCTAAACGACTTCAGGCCTGCTGCCCTCACCTCAGTCTTTGAAAAAATCATCAGAAATGTGATTATGGAAGACACTGAACTTCAGCTTGATTCAATGCAGATTGCACATAAGCCCAATAGAGGAGTGGAGGACGTGCTTTTGATTCTACTTCACCTGATTGTCAAACATGTAGAGAGTAAAGGACTTCAGTTCATCGATTTCTCTGCTTCTTTCAATAACACAGCCCCAGATTTGAATCAAAAGACTTTTAGAACAGTTTGAAATCCGGACAAACCTGAGCAAGTGCAGTCATATAAATATCTTGATGACAAATGCTATTATTTTTCTGTAAAGCAAATTGACCTAAAAGTAAAGTAACCTTGATATGTCAGGATGTAGATGTCCCACCCAACAACGTCACCCAGCCCTGAAACATCGGTACTGTTCAAGGCAGCATTGCTGTCCACACGTCCATCAGAGTGTTTCTTTGGACTTCATGGTGTTGCTGCTCCCAGTATTCTCTGAGACAACCTCTGAGGCCGTCACAGAGCAGCTGTATTTGTACTGACATTACATTACACACAGGTGCACTCTATTTAGTCATTAGCACTCATCAGGCAATGTCTATGGGCAACTGACTGCACTCAGACCAAAGGGGGCTGAATAATAATGCACATAACAATTCTCTTCACTCTGCTGACAAGAGATTCAACCCCCACTATGAGCACCTTCTAAAGAGCACCATTGAGAGTATCCTCACCAACTGCATCACTGTGTGGTATGACTCCTGCACTGGGTCCTGCAGGAAAAATATGACAACGGGTAGTGAGAGCAGTGGAGAGGATTGCAGGGTCCTCTCTTGCCTCCCTCCCCAGGAGATCTACTGTGCCTGCCTCATTCGAAAGGTCCTCTTCATTACAGGTGACTCCACTCATCTCTTCAACAGCGTCTTCAGTTTGCTGCCATCAGGAAGGATACTGAAGAGACCTTTTGACCTTTACATTTTCGTTAATATCTTTAAAACAGAAGCAGCAGAAACGAGAATTTTAGCAGCACAAACCAGCACAAGCGTAGCACAGTTGATTGACACCAGTTTTGTTTGATTTAATTAATGTGGGGGGGCTGGTTGACCTCTGGGGACCTCTAGAAATTTTCTTGAATATCTTTAAAATGATAGCAGCACAAACAAAAATTTTTACAGCACAAACGTAGCATAAACGTTTGATACCACTTTTGTTGGATTTGAAGAAGGTGGGGGGTCGCGGGAAAAACCAGCAAAAGAACTCGAGCAGCCGGGCTATGTAAAAGGTGTAGGGGGGCATGTTTGCGGTCACGTCCAGCGGGTGTGTGGGCTGTTTGAGTCATCTGTTACCAGGCAAACTCCAATGCAGCAGGCTGCTGAACACACACAGGCCTCCTGCATCCTCCTCTTCAGCTCTGCTTGCCCGATATTGTGACCTAAGCAGGGTCGGGCCTGGTCAGTACTTGGATGGGAGACCGCCTGGGAAAACCAGGTGCTGTAAGCTTTTGCACTTCCACACACAAACTGCAGAGGGCACTTCTGCTCCTGCTTGTGCTTAGAGGCATGAGAAGTTAACATTTATGGGTGATAAAATCCTTTTTCTATATTTTTAACATGAGAATATCAGTTTTCCATCTTGTGTTCCAGAGTAATCGGACAAAAGACAAACGTAGAACAAGGAAAAAAGAGGCCAAGTGTCTCACCTATAAAACAAAATGACTGTTTTCTGAATAGTCTCACACAGATAAACATTTGCAGGGAATACCTTTTCCTTCAAAACAAACGTCACAGACTGTGTTTTTCTTTACTGATTGTATTTGAGTAGAAACTCAGATTAAAATGGCATCAGTGCTCATAAAATGATTTAACTGTAAAAGTAGGTGTAGTGGATCGCTTTGCATAGATCTAGATAAAAGTGCTGTAAGCAAAGACTACAGTGGTCATTGAGCAGCTGTTCCTATAATGTGAATCTGGGATAAAGGCACAGATTATTTGTTTGCCTTTGTTTCCTGGTTCTTTCTTTCTTATCCAAATGGAAAAAGAGAGCATAAAAGTACTGTTTACAAGCAGCTTATCTATCTCATTGTGCCCACTATCATAAAATCTTGGTTGACTGAGCACTGAGCCATCTACCACTCGAAATTGAACCTGTGTGGGACAACAACAAAGTCCAGTATACTAAGTTTCAGTAATGTGCAGTTTTTTCTGTGGAAGATGTAAATCTAAATAGATGTCCTATTGTATGCATAATATACCACTGAACTTTATAAAACAACTTCTAAAAGCAAATTTCGATTTATTTTAGATTTTCTCAAATCCAAACAGTGCTAAAAGCATGCACACAGTCAAATATTTTTCATACGAGGTGCTGAAGGTTCTGCAATGTTCTGTCAGTGCGCCCCAGGGCAGCTGTGGCTACAATGTAGCTGCCATCACCAGTGTGTGAATGTGTGAATGATGTATCTGTGGCTTTTTGTCACACTTGGAAACCACGGTGTTGTGCAGCTATTTGCCTTGTTGCAGGGTTTTTAAAAAACTGCAGTTTTGATTTTAGTGAAAGACACCGTCTCGTGACTCATTGAGTGCCGCGACTGACAAGCCAATCCGTGGCCTGCATTCTGACGATGTCACATTTCCTGACTGCTTGGAACCCCGACTAAGTCGTCCTGTAGCCCACATCATAATGTTTCCATCTCTCTGCTTGACTGTGGGGATGCTATTTTTTGCATCACACTCCTATTTCAAAAGGTCAGTTAAAGCCACATAATTGGAATTTGGTTTCATCTCCCCACAGCACTTTCTCCAAAGTCTTCCCTGAATCATTTAGATGTTCACTGGCACTTGAGATGGGCCTATACATGTTTCTCCTTGAACAGGTAGCTACCCTATGTTAGCCTAGCTTTCTATCACTGATGCTCTGTGTGTATTGTTATGGTTCAAAATATGGGGATGGAGACAAGAGACAAGAGAAAAAACCACAATAACAACACTGGTCCGGCCGGGTTAAGTCAAACGATGATTTTAATGATCACACGCGTGGGAGATGGACACTGATGCAGACAGCCTCAGATCTCAAAATGGTGGAGCATTGCTCAAACTCTTATAGCCTCTGGTTCTCCCACCTTATCATAAAAGCCTAAACATTCACATGCTTTTCTCTCACACGGCGCCTAAGCTACGACCTTGGCTCCCCGTTTATCTGCTCCTGCTGAGTTGGGGCAGAAAACTCTAGCATGCTCTGTTCTCTTCTAATCAGACAAATAAGGCGATGACTTTCTGCAGCAGTATTATGCATCATAAAACAATATCATTCATCCACAATAAATCAGCAGTCTACTTTAATGCAAATCAGTTTAACTAATGCAATAGTTATCAGCTTCTTCTAATTCAGGAGAATAATGCAAACTAAAACTACATAATAATTCACAATCTTTAGTTAGGGGTATAACATGGCATAAAATAATATTATAATCTAACAGTATGCTGCTGCCTCTCTCTCATGTTACTTAAAAAATTAACCCCACAGCTTCAATAACCGTATCTAAAAATCTCTCAGTGAAAGTTACGGTTGTAGGTTTGGAAACATTTTGGGGTAGCCAGTGTTAAATAGAGACAGGGCCACATTCTTTATCTAGTCATTGTAATGAAAGAAGCACATTAAAAACTATATGAGAGTTTGCTTTTAACAAGCATGTAATGACTCTACTTAGTTTAGGTAGTCTTAGGGAGTCAAACTGAAAGTAGCATTTTGTGGATGTTTTCCCTGCTGCCCGATCCCATCAGTCTCTTAAAGCATCATTTTTATGCGCCCTGGTGTGACAGTGGTTTCATGGCGCTACAGGTTACCTGAGCACATCAGGTATATTACGGTTGAAAACCAGTGCCCGGCCTTCCAGTGGGTGTTCGACCCCTCGTGCACAGCTCAGGAGTCTAAACGACCCAGCAGTTATGGACATGTGTGTTTTTGGTGTGCTGTCCCTCGTTCTCCCTGCTTGCAGGTATATCTGTGTGTGTGTGTGGATGCCGGAGTTTCTGAGAGCACCTGTTTACAGGCACCTTCAGGCCTGGTGGGTGTGGCCCTGCCAGGTGGTTGGCCACACTTGAAGACCATCACACAGCTGATCAAGCCTTGTCAGAGGAGCTACTTGAGAATGCGGTGGCGCTCTCTCTGACGCTGGATCATTGCGTGACTTCACGTTAGTCTCTCGGCCAGTCAGTACGGATAGTCTGCCGCATTGTATGTGTCTTACGGCTGCCTGTTTGTTATCTCCCCAGGAGAAGCGTGGAGACGAGAGGGCAGCGAGCACGGGGTGCTCAGACACTGAGGAGCGGAGACAAGGAACACTAGCACTGGGAAGAGGACATTTCACGGGAGTCGGGAACGCACTGCGGATTTATTGTTATTTTCCATTCACTGTAAATAAACGCACTGCTTGCATTCAGAGCTCCGTGCCTGGCTCCTCCTTCCTCACATCCCCACGGTTGACGCTGGCCAACCGTGACAAATAGCTTTTCTTAGATTCATTATTAGTTCAACATTGACAAACAGTAGTTGACTAATATCAGGAGCCAAAAAGAAAACAAAAAAAAAACTAAATAAATATTTCAGATGCTGAAAATAAATTATTACGGTTGTTTAAATTTGCTGTCAGCAAGTTAGGTCTAATGCATGTAGTCAATCTAATGAATCAATATTACATGTAAAAAGTACAGAACTGAAAATGAAACTAAAATATAACGGTAAATGAACTGGTTCTTGTATAAAACCTTTCTACTCTCTACAACTTGCCTCATTCATGCACTCACTTTTTTCTATGCTTTTTCTCTGTAAGTGCTTTCTATCTAACACTAATACGCATTCATCCTCCCGATGGATGCATCGGAGAGCAACTTGGGGTTAGCGTCTTGCCCAAGGATGTTTGGCATGCAGGCTGGAGCAGGCGGGGATTGAACCAGCAACTTTCTGATTAGTAGGTTTCCTGCTCTACCTGAGCTACAGACACCCCAATTTGTGGTGCTCTGGAAACAACACGTTCTCATCCCAACAGGTAACGATGCTATGTGACAAATCATCGGTATGTGTAAATGTGTTTTTTGTTCTAATCATGAATCGCTTTGTAAAACAAGACCTGATAGGGTTAAGGTTAAAGTTATGGTTAGAGTTAATGTTAGGGATAGGGCTGGAATGGACGGCTGGAGCCTCTCCTCCAAGTGTGTGTTACTGCCGCCATCAGCATTCTGTTGTATTCTGTTGTCTGCTTTTCTCTGTAAGCGCTTCGAGCCTGTACTTTTTTGCTTTAGCTGAGTAATGAAGTTGAATCAGTACTTTAACTTTCACTGGAACAATAGTATTTTTACTTCTACTTAAGTGGAGAATGTCTGATCTTTTGCCAACTCTGGCTGTCTCTCAGTCTTGGAATACCCACTTGTTGTCCAGCGGTGTCCTGGGAATATGGGAACTAGACAGACTGGGGAAACAATGGGAGGAGACACAAAGATGGAATCACTTTTACCATCTTTTATGTATTTGCTGGTCGTCTTATTTCTTCTATTTTGCAAGCACAGTGTTGCAATCATTGTCTTTGTGGTACAATGACACAGGTAGAATGCAGGTGTTTTCATGTAACACGATGCCAGAAAGATGAGTAATGTGTTTTGAAGAGAAGATAAAACATCATGTTTGAACAAAGATAAGCAGCAGACACGTCTGTGTGTGAGTTGTTCAGGTTCAGTAAGAAGGTAATATGTCTGCAGAATTTGTAATTCTTATGAAGATATTGCTTGTACAATAAATAAAATCCCTTTAACTTCTTCTGGAGAGTGTCTTTATATATTTAGTCATTTTGGGGCGATCCTTTATTTAGTAGTAACTCTAGTCGGGGATATATATCAGAGTTTACTTTCAGATATGAGCATTGTGTTTCCTGTGGATGAATGAATGAATTATTTATTTATGTAATTTTTGAAAGACTGGCTCATGTAAAATCTCTGAAAGTATGACAAAGCTCTCCTGTTACACTTTATGGACACCTGAGCGTCACCATGAGGGCCTGTCTTTATTCACTTTATTCACTGAAATCCACTTTTATAATGAATTCACAGTAATCACTGACACCTTCAGAGCATTACATTCATTAAAGACGTCTTCTACACCTACTCTTCCAGACGACCGACACATGCTTCAACCACTGCAGGTTAACCAGCCACTCATCAGTAAAGCAAAAACTAAATGTAAATGTCCTCATGTGGAAAAGACTGAAACACAACTCCCATATATCACTAATGTAACAGATCCATTTAGGGAGAGTGAGAACACTAGGCTGGATGTGTTTTAATGCAGGAACATTCATCATGTCTTCAGTTCAACAAATCATTTACATTGAATATGTGAGCTGGATGGTTACACGACACAATGTGATTGTCAACAATAACTGCAATGAACGCTGGTTTGAGGGCGGAGTCAAGGAGGCCATTTACGTGAAAAGGGAAAGACCCTCTCTGAATCAAGGAGGGGGCCTAAGGGTACATCTGTCACCATCTTACAATGCTGTGATTGCAGCCGTTCTCCAACTCTCTGTGAATGGTACTCAGGACCATTGATCAGTGGTTGTTGATCAATGGTCATGAGAATTTGCATAATCATGATTAAGGAACTGACCTCCCAGCCCATTGTTCCTTCAGTCGGCTGGTTTCTCTGACTGAAAACGCTACGTCCAGAAGAACAGAATCAACTTTTGGAGATTTACTTCCCTGATGATTGAGCACGCATCAAGACCTTTTAATCAGGCCAACAAATATCTTGTACTCAATTTTAGCAGCAGCCATTGTGACACTGATGATAAAACTTGTGTAAAAGTGCGAAGCTGTAAAAAAGTAATTATAAAAAAGCGTTTTTGTAGCTGAATGTTACTGGATAGCTGTTTCATCTGTAACACATCAAAATAACCTGCTAAGGTTTAATAGGCTATAAGGAACACACTCACTTCCTGAGCCCTGGGCAATAAGAGACGTTTTGTGTTTTATAATTTATTGATATGTTTGATCCTTTCTGACCTGCGTTAATGAAGCAGTCATTAGAGCACCATGTCCGCTAGAATAGTTCTGTAGTTTGATGCTTGAGTCGTTGCAGACTTGTTGAAACTCCCTCACCCGTCAAAGCAGCGTCTTTGTTATTCGCGTCCAGCAGATGGCAGTGTTTCACTGTCTGACGGCTGTCTGAAGCTTCAGCTGGATTATCCGTTTTCATGTTTGATTAGAGGTTTGTGTGTGTGTGTGTGTGTGTGTGTGTGTGGGTTTTTAGCCACGAGTTGTCCACGATAAAGCATATTGAATGGCCTGTCTAATATTGTTAGAATTCTCCTTTGGGTTAGTTTCATTACTCAATCGGGACATTTATTTGGAAAAAGAAAAAAAGAGGGAAAAAAAGAAAAAAAAGAAAAGAATTAAAAATAAATAAATCCTCATAGTTTACATTTACAAATATCAATACTGAATGTTACGTCCCTCTGCAGCTTCTAATCGTCTCAGTGTTTTCAGCTGGTGCTAATTGGCCACACCTAGTCAGGTGTGGATAAAAGCATACCTGAGGCAAGCTTCCCGGCAGTGCACTAGTCTTTGCCTTGGTGGCACCAGCCATTTTAGCCAACCTGGTTTTCCATTTTAGGATGAAACCTCTTCTCACCCACACTCTGCTATTCATCTCTGTTTTTATGTTGCGGCTTTTGAGCCGGGTCGTAACACTGAAGATTACAAAGATCAACATTAAGACCAGTCTGTGCATTCAAAGCAGTGACAGAAAAGAGTGTGGGGCATTAACCCCCACTCACTTCACAGTTCACGTTCACAGCGAGCTTCGTCGAAATTTACAATGAGACCCTGAGGGACCTTGTGTTCACCGGCAAGTCCAGCAAGAGACCTGAGCATGAGATCCGCAAGACAGCCAGCAACGAATTGACAATCACTAATCTCACCTATGAGCGGGTCTCCAATGAGGATCAGGTACAGCAGACAGACATCTGTAGCTCAGAACAAATTAATTTCAAATCTGCTGACAAATTGTTACCAAACTTTGAAAATACATCAAACTTTATCGATGCTCTATGTTTTAAAACGTTCCCTCGTCCTCTCAGGTTCTCCGTCTGATTGCTTTGGCCAATCAGAATCGCTCCACTGCCCAGACAGCCCAGAATGACCGCTCGTCTCGCTCCCACTCAGTCTTCCAGCTGGATATTGAGGGAGTTAATGCCGGCAGGGATGTCAAGTGCAAATGTATCACACTGGAAGTACCAGCATCAGGAATGTGGTTTCTTCTTTTTGGATCTATAATATTTAGTCTGGTTAGTTATTGTTACTGTAACCAGTGCAAAATCTGCTCTGATGACTCAATGTTAATGTTTGAGCCCCTGAGCGCTAAAAGAAGTGTTTTGTAAAGTATTAAAACTACCTTTAATGGAAGGAAAAACGGATCACTGCTTCCTATAAGAGTTGGTTTTCTCTGTGTGTGTAGCCACTCTGTGCCTGGTGGACTTGGCTGGCAGTGAGCGAATGGTGAAGAGCCAGTCTCAGGGTGACCGTTTCAAAGAGATGACCGCCATCAACAGCTCACTGTCCAACCTGGGCGTCGTTATCGCCGCTCTGGCCAAAAAGGTCTGCAGCTGACTGGTTTTTTAAGGAAGCAAAAGAAGATCAGATCAGATGAGCATGATGTGTCTATTGGAAACAAGTTCAAAGAATTGTCTAATAATGAGTTGCTGTGCATCCACACTGCCTGACATATTTTACCTTTACAAATAAAGCAGGTACAACAGATTCATATACCAAAACAAATGTCAGGAACTTCACCAGATCACAGGGCATTGATCCTTTCTCTCTCTCGCTTTTTTTTTTTTTACTCATCTCTGGAATTTTTCTTTTGTGTTGATCTTTACTCATACCAAGGCTGCTGGCTTGGGGCTGGCTATGAGCTCTGGATAGCTTTAACTTTAACAACATCTTCTTCCTTACCTTCTTTAAAATATTCAATGTTCAGCTGGGTGAGGGTGATTTAAGGGTCTGTGGAGTTTGATGTTGGAAACACAGTGAGGCGGTTTGCCTCTAACAACAGGTTAGTGTGTGTCTGTGAGTGTGTGTGCCTATATGTCTGTGGCACTGTGCACATATATGAAACTAGCTGGCTTGTAATCAGACATACTGGAAGCTGATCAGCCAGTCACTACTCCATGTCGAGAAGTTGAATATCGTCTGATTCCGATCCCTGGCCAGTTGATCGGTCCATTTGTACTTTGTACTAAGGATCTGACAGATTAAACAACATTTAATGTCGACTTTGAAGGATATTTGAATACTCTTTACGGGGTAATGTGTACAGAAGTTCAGGGTTGCGCTGTATGCATTTAAAAATGTCTTACTTTGTTCATAATCTAGCAGCTATACACAGGTCAGAGGTGGAAGTAGGTGGCACTTAAATTTCATTTAAATGAATGGTCTTTGATTAAACTGTTACTTTTCACATCATCTCTTTTAATCCAAATTACATAAATCTAAAAAAGAAATTTTCAGTGAAAATAATTTCTTTTGTGCATAGCTCAGAAATATGGCCTCACCATTGCCTCCTCATTTAGTTTGCATGGACCTGTGCAAATTAGTCCCCACCTCACCCTTTCAACCATGTGTCCTGCATGACTGAGCAGCTTGGTGCGAGATGCACTAGTAGCACAGCTCATAGCAATGACAAAAATGTAACACCAGCCTCCAATTTATCACTTGTAGCTTACCAGTGCCTGCACTGGTTTCTGGGTTTGATGAGAACATTAATAATACCAACAGCTCTGCTGATTCCTTAGTAGTCTATTAGTTTGCACTTTAGCATGGACACCCAGTCCCCTTTGCAGCATTGCTTATAATCACTAATCACTTCCTGTGAAGCTCTTCTAATTTTAATTTGCAATCTGACTTGCTTCATCTGCACTATGAGTTAGAACAAAGAAAACACACCTGTGCAGTGTCAGTCACTACTCGTTGTGTGAAACCTTTTGGGATCGAATACCATCTGTGTCACATTATATTCATCCTTCCCCATGTACGTCATTGGGTTTAGACAGAGCTGTATCGGCATGAGACGGCGTTAAGGTGACAGTTGCCACAGTGTGACGTTGTGCTGTATCTGTAGTAATAGCCCTAAAAGACGTCAGGGGATTTACTCAAGCTGACAGGAAGATGGCATAGTCTATTGATGCATTAATTCAACTGCCGTTTCTACTCACAAAGCCTCCAGTGCCTATAAAAATGCTGGGATTCCATTCTGAGTGAGGAATGAATAGCAAATTGTAACTCTATGATGCTGTATTTATCCACTGTTGAACCCCCCCCCCCCCCCCCCCTTTTTTTTTTTTTTTCCCTGACTGCACTCCTAGACTAGAGGACAGGGTGCCAGATTTTAAACTTTTCCCTTGCCCTTATATTTGTCTGATATTCTTGAACTAATAAGAATATCGGACTTGCTGATGAAAATTATAGTTATGCAGGAGAAAGTAATGCATGCCAAAGCAAGATCCAACACAACAATTTGGATTTCCAATACTCCAGAGTTGACATAAATGATTACCATGATTCAGTCATTCTGCCCCCCAAAGCAATATCATTGCTAACGTGCTGAATAATTTATGTAAGCTGCGATATAGTATCTTCCAGCTTGCAGCTTTGACACCACCCAGGATAAGATGTGCACTGGTGCCAAATGTGTTGCTGTCAGTTGCACGCAATTACGTTACTTTAGTTAACTCAAAATGAGTTTTGTGAGAGAATGCCATCTCTGCAAGTGTGGTTGTTAACTTCAGTAAGCAGGTTTCAGGAAAGTTAGCGAAACGAGCTGGTATGAAGTAAAGTCATGCTGCATAAAACCCAGTTCTTAATGGAAATCGGTGCCTCCGTCTCTCTCAGCTCTTTGCTGTGGTCACAGACAGATTGCTGGGAGGGTGCATTAGCTGCTCAAACCCACAGAACCACACAGACATGCAGAAAGTAACACTAGTTGTGCATCAAAATCTGTCAGTAATGAAGACGTTATGAGCAACTATCAAACACCTGAACTTTGAAACGGACAGAACACAGTTTTGCAGAAATGCAGCATGTGCTATAACTATGGTCAGCTTGTTTTCCTTTCTTGATCCCTAATTCTACGACCCCTTTATTGTACACCCATTACAAACTATGAAATGCCATGTGCATGTAATTTTCGAGTCTAATTAGCTGTGTTTAGCTATCCTTTGAAGCTGTGACTGACTGGCTGCTTCACTGCTAACAGCAGATTCTTGAGCTGTATCTGCAGCAGAGGGCTTTTAAATCTGCAGCAGAGTGATGTTAAATTAAATTGTTACATCGGTGACTATGGCATGCTAGTCTGCTATGTACTTGAGTGGGCGGGTGGAGTGTTTTTGGGAAGGGGGTGTAAAGTACCACTGGTCTACAACATCCCACCCACACTCCTTAATAAAATTGTGCAGGAAGGAAAAGAAAGAACAAAGTCACAGTGCGTCCACAAGTCAGACTGATGCCTGTGATTAATGTTCTCTGTTCTTTGAAGTTTCACTTTGACTCTGATTTCAGAAGCACATTAATTTGGCTTTGTTTTGCATTAAAAGCTCCTTGATGGAATTAGTGAGACTTTGCAATGTCTTAACATTTACAAAACAGCTCCCTCAGAAGGTCCTTCACGAGGGGCCTGGACTTGACTGCATGTAGTTGTTTATAAAATAAAAATTCAAATTTTCACTAAGCTTGAATAAATAATTACATATTCTTCTTAGCAAGGTCCTGTAGTTTAGCCAGTCAGATCACGATGACTTTTAATGCCGTGGTCCGAGCAGGGTTTATCGTGACTGCTGCCATGAGAGGACTTCATGTTTGCCCAGGAAACCAGCGCAGGAATCACAGGGTCCAAGATGTGTTTGTTGTATTAATATTAGTGGTGATGCAACGTGCTGCGCCATTATGAAATCCAGATTAGTAGTGTGTGATGCAAACATGGCCAGCTGGCTGGCCGGCTCCAGTCCACTAACAGTGCTGATGTTCCTGTATCCAGCTGCCTGTCATCATGGAGAGTTAGTCCTTTCCTTTGCTTTTAAGATTGTGGTAGGTCGCTGTGTTGGCTCGAGGGGAGATTAAAGGAGTTCTTCTTCTAGAAGAGACACCTGTCTAAACTGAAGGGGTAAAAAAAAAAAGTCCATGTTTGGTTTTATATTGTTATTCCTGCTCTTTTGCATTTTCCCCTCCGACTAGTTGTTGCAGTTGCAGTTGCTGTTTGCACTGGATGATTCCAAATCATTCAAACGCTGATTCTTAACAATAACAATACATTACGTTCTATAAATCTGTGCAATATTACTTTCCGAGTTTCACGAGTATAGGAAGACGATCGCTGTAAATATAAAATGAGCTTCTGAGAACTGTTGATAGGGCAATCAGCAAAACCACCAAGCCACTCAAAGCTGAAAGTTCCATTACAGCTCGGTGTCTCACTAGAGATTAAGACGGATAAATGTTCATCGCACATAAAGACCATTACTCAGATATATCTTGTGCCTCTTCCCCTCATTTCACCTCCCTCACTTGCTGAAAATCCCTTCTCTCTCTCTCTTTTTTTTTTTTTTTTTTAAATTTAAATCTGCTCTCAGCCACCATCACTAGTTCTTCAGAGAATGATGACCGCAGCGGCTCCAGCCTGGAGTGGAGTAAAGATGGCAGCCTAAGAGGCAGCGGTCGCCATGGCCTGGCACAGAGCGTGCGGGCGGACACCTGCTCTCCTGTGGCCGAAGAAGACTCCAGCAGTGCCACAGCAACACCTGCAGACACCCCATCCAGGACAGACCAGCAGCACCCTAACATATCTGCGGGTGCTCCAGGGCCACCACACCCTCCAAGTCACTCACCTGAGTGACATCAGCTTCCCTCATGATGCCGAGGCCAAACTCTGTAGCAGGTAAGACTCCTTGGTTTTTGAGGTCTTGACATCTGGAGCTCAAGAAGTATACAGGAAATGCTCTGTATACTTTTCATCTGTGACTGCATTGTGTTGCCTGTCAAGATCGTAACCGTGAGATACGACCTGTGCCAGAGGCTGACATGTGGCGTGCCAGAGGCTGACATGTGGCATGTCAGTTTAATCCAAGCGAGTGATAGACACCGAAGAGTGAGAGCATCTGTAGTAGGTTTAGAAGAAATAAGAAGTCAATAGTTCAAAGAACGGACTGTGCTTTTCAGAACAGGAGTATCAAGGCAGAAGTTTGGGATTAGACAGCTGCTGTGTGGTGTGGCTCGCCACTGCCTCGCCATGTCAAACCTAAGCACACGCTCCGGTCTGGCTGATCTGTTCTGCATTCCTGCCCTGGAGCCTCCCTGTTGTGGTTCAGCTTACCATATCCACACAGCTGTCACAGTTGTTGATATTTCCCCCTTCACCCCCTTTTCCCTTATGTCTTTTCACCCATACTATTCCCAGGTCTCCTCATACCTTATTGCTTTTGACCTCGGCCTATTTTTGGTGAATCAAACAGCAGTACGTTTAGCATTTTCCTATATATAATTTTGCCTAAATGCAGTTTGTAGCTAAGCTGACAGTATGAGTCATGTACAGCTTTTATCATCCACTCACTCACCCACCTCCCTTCTTTACTCCTTATCCCATTCAGGGTTGGAGGCGTTGCCTGCAGTTTATCCTCGTGGGGTACGCCCTGGACAGGTTTGACTAGAGATGCGCAGGACCCCCCCCCCCCAAAAAAATTACCTTTCAAATGCAAAATATTATTTTTTATTACAAAAGACATGATCAAACTTTCCCTCAAGCTGCAGTAAGTTGCAAGATCTTCTCACACTTAGTTGAAAATAAAGTGCTCTGCTATTGCAAAGAGGCACAAAGAATTATACCCAGCTTTCCCTGACATACTTCACACTAGCAACATATTAGCATGTAGCTATAAGTTTGATTGCGACTATTTGCCTGCACCGCCGTGTACATGTTCCGCATGGACATAGACTCGGTGCATCTGTATTTTGACACGTAAGTGAATCTTGAACTAATCAGGAGTATATTTTATGGCTCAAATGTTAATGCAAGCTTATGCTAATGATTTTACTCCATAATTAGCAGGGCTGCCCATGCTTGTTGATAGAATGAATGTACACTTGAATAAACGTTGACGGACCAGAGTGGTATGTTAACTGTAAGGCTGTAGAAACAAAAGAGTGAGACTACATTAGAGTCCAACTCAAAGGAGCAAACAGAAAGAGAAGAAAAGACAAACAGTTTAGAGCACAGATGAAATGTTTGTTACATTGAATTTTGAAAGCAGACAATTCTGCCAGTGAGGGAAAATCACAGCAGGGGCAACCTGGGCTGAGCTGTGAAAAGAAGCATAAAAACATGAGTGACTCAGGTCAAACACCTGGCCTAGACAGAGACGACTCAAAGTTTAAAAGACCTCATGAGACTTTTTCCTCTAGAATCTTCCTTGAATATGTTGTTTTGCTTTACCTCTTTAGTCTGTATGTAGCAGCTGCCAATGTTTTGAAGTTCAGATACTTGACTCCTGCCTCCCTTGGGTTTATTCTTGATGAAATATAGTAACAGTTCCCGTGTGTCTACTTCTAGACTGTTTTCTCTCTTTGATAAAATCTAGTCCCAGTTCCTATTCAACATACCAGAGAAATGCAACTGTGTAATGTCCACTCTAGGCCCTTACAATTAGAAGCAGGTAAGCAATTTAACTTGTGAAGGCAGTAATGGAGTAAGATGGGATGAGGACAAGCTATAGAAGAAGTAAGGAGTAGTACATGGTAGGCTCACGGTACTGATATTTCCTTGCATACCATAGCTCATAGCTTGCGCATGTATTTTACACAGTGGCCACTGCTTTGATATTTTCTGCAGCCCACAGTTGGATGTGTTGTTCCCTGATGATTCTATTGTTCCAAGAGTCCATACCATTTTTACATCTCATCATTATTGTGTGTGACATAAACCTGGACGGTCCAGGCGCACAGTGGCTCATAAAGCTTAACAGACCAGAAAATGTTTGGCTGTTTATGTGTGTTGGTTTGCGTGTGAGCACCGGTGTGCTTGTGTCTGTCTGTCCTCCCAGAGTTTATGGGCTGATGTCATAGTTATGCAGTGTTGCCCTCTGAGACCGGCAGAACACGCACCTTAGATTGGTTCAGGCCATAAATGAAGTTGTCTCATCGCGTCCTTGATGCTCTCTCCCAGGGTTTCGTCACACAGTGTAAAATCTTTCTTGGGGTCACAGCATAGCAGAGGCGGCACTTCTGTTCAAGGAAATTGTATTCGGTAAAAACCCCCAAAAAGTAACGAGTCTAAAGAAGCAATGAGAGAAAAGAAGCTACCACGGCGAAACATAATATGTATTCATCATTAGTGCATTCATTCTGTGCCAGAACCTTGGTGACTATTGTTTGTCCTGTGTTTGTGAAACAGCATCTGAGATAATGAGCTGTCTGGTTAATCTATAAATTTCTCTTTATTTTATTGATAGATATTAAATAGGAGCACAGAGATTAAAGGCAGAAGCAAACAAATAATCATGAGTTCATTTAGGGCATAATTGCTTCATGCTACAGTATTGCTATTCGTTTTTAATTTTATCTTATGATTATCTCCACCAAAAAGACAAGGTGCTGGAAACATTCCTCAGAGTGATTGAAATTATGGCATGATATAGTTGCTGCTCATCCATGATGTGAATCTCCTGTTTCACTACATCCCAAAGGTGCTCTATTGGATTGAGATCTGGTGACTGTGGAGGTAGAGTGAGTACTGTAAACTCGTTTTTATAGACAGAAGATGAGTACACTTTGGACACAAGGGATCGACATGGTTAGCAACAATACCCAGGTGGCCTGTGGCATTTAAAACCATGTTCAGTTGGTACTAACAGGCTAAAAAGTGCAGAGAACCACCACCAAGAATGGATCAATGCTTTCATGTTGTTTAAGCTAAATTCTCACCTTAAGCATTCAAGTGTCACAGCAGAAATCAAGACTCACCAGACAGTTGTTTGTAAAATGGCTCGTTGTTGGACAAAGGTCACACTTTCTTAGTGTCAGAGTGTATTTTGGCCATCTGTCTGATGCCGATCAACAGATGCATTGCTGGGCCTCTTGAAGTCTCCGTAATTATGTAGAAGGAATGTCTGCATATTGCTGAGAACTGTCGTTTGCACTGCCTTGATGTTGCATGTAGCGTGGGTGTCCCTAGGTTTTGGTGGGAGCGCCACTTTTTGGTGCCAACATGTCCTGTGACAAATTGCACAAATGTTACAAGAACAACATGAATTCATTTAGATTTGTCTTTAGCAGAGCTTTATATTAGGGATTGTATATTACTGTCCACCTCCTAAAGGAAACTGCTGCTGAGGCAGATTTAAAAGGTTGTTAAAATTGTTACTGATTTTCATCTGGCATCGAAATATTGCATTTAAATACGTGAAATAATCTACGTGTAATCATGTTTACAACAGCTGTTCATTAAATCTAACAAACGTGG
Source organism: Mchenga conophoros (assembly GCF_057382185.1). Taxonomy (NCBI): domain Eukaryota; kingdom Metazoa; phylum Chordata; class Actinopteri; order Cichliformes; family Cichlidae; genus Mchenga; species Mchenga conophoros. The sequence goes on along the minus strand of NC_140528.1, from coordinate 20,193,962 downwards.
CAGGTGCATTGGGTGTAAGATGCACTAAGAGCCTGAAATAAATGGGAACAGCTTTTTCCCGGGCTTCCAGGTGCTTTGTGAACTTCTCTATATCAGTTTCTGTGAAAGTGAAGCCAGTCTGCCCTGTTTCCCCCAAATAGTTCCATCAAACCAAAAAGCAGTGCTGTGGTAAATTAAACTTGATGTCAAATTTCAGCATCAGGATTAGTAATAAGCACTTGTAAATTAACTCTATGCTCTGGTGTTTTCTTTGTTTTATTATTTGCAATCCACTATTTACATCTATCTGTCGCCTCTATTGTAAGATCTTCTGTATAAACTAGAGTTGTTGATGGAATTTCACCTCCTCTCTGAGGTGATATACTCAGTTTATAAGAATCCTAATTTTGAGTAATTGGAGTTGAGCTTTTTTCTTTTTTCCTCTATAAAGGCTTACAGAGTCAAAGGGCCATATTAGTGTTGGCCACTGGAATTCCATGGTTTTGAAATCTTAGCCTGAGCTGCTTGTGGTTGGGTTTCTCAGACAGGGAGATTTGAGTGAGGGTCACCGTGGCGGAGGAATGGTGCTACAATGCTTGTGTGGTGTTTAGCTATTCAGCAGAGCTTTGTGGTTTGAGACAAAGTCAGGTATGGCGCACTCATTGCTCGCTTGTACTCCAAAGTCATACATTCCTCTGGCAAAGCTCGTGCGCCGGGCTCTCTTCACGAATGATAACGGAGCCAAGACTGTGGACTGCTGACAGGCAAATTCGAGGATATGTTGTTTGTCTACTAAAACACTGATGAGGTAACATCTGAATGCTTTTGTGTTTTATTAGAACGACTAAAATCATCTTAACCTTTTCCACATAAATACAACCTATGATTTAAAGATGTTTGCAAAGGTCACACAGTAATTACAAACTCATAAAGTGGCGTAGCCCTTAAATTTAATAATCTCACACTGATTTATCTCATTTGCTCTCATTTGCTGTCTTTCCCGGTAGTTTCTGAGACCATGTGGTCTATTGTATTGTTTTAGGCTGTGTGATCATGTTTAAAGACATGCCAACAGTGTGTGCGATGTCTCCAGGTAGACACGGGAGTCACTTCTGCTTCTGGCTTCATGTATATATTGATCTGTTTAGTGCAGAGTTTAAAATGAAAACAAAAAGAGGAAAGAAAGCCCATTCATTTTCTCGAGCATGAAAAGGTCACAGAGACATCTTCTAACGTGCCCTTTTTTCAGAGAATTGTTTGGTCCAGCTGTCACAGCAGGAGAAAAATAAAATCTGTTACAGATCAATCCGTTTGAAAGCCCCTTTTAAAATTGTGCTCGGCACTCCATTGACAGATTAGGGCTTATCAAATGCCCAATCTTAAAAGGAACAGAGCGTTAGCTAACCACAGAGGCATTTATATATATGAAATAGCTTATGGAGCAGTTACAGTGGTGGTTTGTTTTTTTTAAAGTAAATGTTGTTGATCTTAGCATAAGGCTATGCAATTATTACAATAATAATTATCCCTTAATATTTACCACATCACATTTTGGGTTATTTAGACCAAAATACTCAATTCTGCTCTACAAGGGCCTGATATCCACTTATGAGGACATTATACTGCTACTGTTCTCTCAAAATTTTAAACTAATATCCTCATATGTGGCTCTTATTTAAAAAACAAAAACAAAAATAAGGTTAAAAAGAAAATCTGGTAATTCTTTGTTTTTACATTCATCGGGCCCCAATGTGACCAAATATCAAAGAGAAATTAAAAATGCATGCCGTGGAAGAGTTCGGGTCTTAGGAGTAATAGGCAGACAAATGGACCAAACATCAGTGCGTGCTGATATCAGCCTCTTTGCAAATAAAACAACGTTTATCGATATGAGGGATCAGATTTTCTCATTTGTGTCTGAATGTTCAAACGTTCGTCATGAAAAGCTATTAAGGCGTGTTTATACCAGCAAAATCAAACCAAATAAAAGGAAAATGGGTATTTGCATTGGCTATAAGCCGAGAACAGCCAAGAACTGATTTATTCATACAAAATCACAAAATGGGTAAAGTGTAACTGGCTACTATAAAAACAGGAAGATATGTGAAGGGAGTATTTGACTCCCTTCTCCTCTTTAGTAGATTCACCTTGTAAGGAGGCGAGAGGGAGTCAAGTTGGGGAGGGAGGGTGGGGGTGGTTAGAGCAAAGGAGCTCAGTCCTCTTCTCTGTTCTGTCATGGGAAACACAGAACAGGGGGTTTTCAAAGGGCAGATCTGCCCGAGGAAAAAAGAATCCCATTTTCATCAGAATACAGTCTTGACACATTTGTGCAGCTTCAAAGTGACTGCAAGTGCAGACTTCAAGGTATCATATGTATGTTTTATCAATGAGTAGAGGTGAGGAAGAATAGGAGGGAACTCGGGAGTAAAAAGAGGAGAAGAAATGAAGGGGAGGATTTGAGGGATGAGGAGGAATCGTGTGGGAAATCTTGGCCTTGGGAAAAAATGTTGATAACGACTCAACAAAAGAGAAATGTAGTTATGGTGCTGGGTGCGCTGTCTGCCACGGACGTGAATCAAGGAGTCTATGCAGCTATGCAGCTCCTTTAGCAAGTCAAATTCGGTATTACGTGTCTGTTGAATAAAGCTCTACTGTGCTATTTCTTTTATTCCATGCAAAACAAAGAAGGAAGGGGGGAAAATAGACTGACATCTTGCGGCCCTCCTGTGTCAGCATGAGGATTTAGTGGCGATTTGTTGCATAAAGCTGATTTTTCTCTTTATTCTCTTTTGAGTCTTGTCCATACCTCCCACAAAATCCACGTGATACTCTTTGTTGCACTCATTTATGAGTCTGCTGCTTTTTCGCCTTCATTTTTTTCCACATTCCCCTCTTTTAACCCCATCTCTGTGCAGTCTGGATTGTTGATTAATACTGCAGCCGTTGGATAACAAACTTTAATCAACCACTGCGAAGTGAATCTCTTGGTTTTCCGTTTATATTTCCTCTAATATTCTCAATTTCCCCCTCTGCTGCTTGCATACCGAGTTATTTATGTGTGTGTGTGTACGTGCAGCATGTGGACAGAGATGATGTACGCATACGTGTTAAAATTGTAGAGAGGGTGATGCTCTGTTGGAAGGCAGCGCGTTCATTTAGCAAGTGCCTAATGCTGTGGGTGCTGTGACTGACTGAACACTAGAGAGGAAGCAGCCAAGCACTCGGCTCGGCTGCCAGAGTGCCGGCATGGGAGCACCGGGGTGGAGGAATCGCTTTTGTGCCCTCGTCCACTGGGAACACTCTCCAGAGATTTAGCTGTGAGTTTACACCCTGCCTACTTGACTGTATGCCTGCCCAAGTATCTCGTCACTGGGGAGATAGAGAGGGCTTTGAGAATTCCCACCATCCTTCCTTGCTTTGGTCTTAGATGTAAGTAGTTGTAGTTGATGAAAAGTGGCATTTGCTTTACAGCAAAAGGTCTTCCAGGTCATGCGCGTTTGCTTTTATTGTTTTCTTTTCTCTTTGTTTGCAATTCCTTAAGCTTTATCCAGTGTAGATGTTTGTGTATGCACAATGCACTGCAGTAAAAGTAACATCAGGCCCTTCTCCTGTTCCAGTCAAAGTTGCGTTGATGGCAGCTTCCTCAGTTCCCGTTGCCAGCAGACCGGTTTTAATTAGCGGGACATTCCGGAGAGTAAGTTAGCGACCGAGTGAGGGAGTGAAGTGAGCGTTAGTGACAGTCTTTCCCAGCTGATATTGATAAAGAAGAAGAAGAGAGGCTTTGATTCTGCTCTTCACTAAGCCCAGGAGAGCGTGGATCGCAACGGCGATAGCATAGTTGAAAAACGAGCAGCAGTTGGAGGAGAGGCCTCGCCGCACTAATGCACATTTTTATTATGTTAACAGACCGTGTCTTAGACTTCAAATTAAAAGCTGAGTTGTAATCACTGGCTCATCAAGTGGTTTTAATCTGTAGACTAGTAGTTTCAGGAGATATCCTGTGTTTGGGGATGGAAATCATTGCCTGCTTTGAGACTTGTTCTCTCTCTGCTTCAAAATGAAGCTAAATCCTAATGAAATCTCAGTAGATTTGAACTCCATAACAACTCAAGTTGTGATCTGGTTTTAATTAATTTTATTATTTCATTTCACGTCAAATGACTTACAGATATTGTAGTTTGTAGTACACAAAAGTCCTGAGATTACACCTGTGCGTCCTGTAGATTGACAGTGATGAGTGCCAAACCCGCGGTGAAGCATTTCTATAACTCGTTGTAGTTTTATGAAAGGTAAAGGTAATCTGCCCTCTCCGTACAGCCTAGCAGGCGTGCTTGTGGGGATGGACCTCTCATTGCTATATCGTGTCCAGCTGTCAGCTCAAATCAAAGAGAATCGGTGCATATTGCTCTTGACTTTAGAATACTGCTATTCTTCCTGCCACAGTATATGCTGGTAGCTGCTCACACTGCCCCTGCAAATGTCAGAGCGCACTGGCTTTGTTCTTTCCTCACTCATCCACCCTCAGACATGGCATAAGTGCCACAAGGTTTTACTCTAGTGTGTGTTTCTGTCTTTCTCTTTATAGTTGTGATGACAAATGTACTCGGGAGGTACTAGACTGTCAGCTTCACTCTTTGTGTGTGTGTGTGTATGTCTTCTCTCTTGTCTACAGCCACCAGTTCCACAAAGCTTGAAGACCTGAGCTTTCTTGATGAACAGCGCAATACCCCCCTCCGGACATCCATTCGCCTACCCTGGCATAATACAGGAGGAAGGCCCCCTCAGGACGCTAAAGGTGACTGGGCTATTCATACTACTGCTGTAGGCACTCAGGGGAGATATTTGTAAAATAAACGTGTAAAATATCGCAGTACATGTTATGTGGTATGACTCTGAAAAACCCTGAAGTTAATAGGCAGCCAACGGTAGTTCTGAAGTTTCCAAAGTACCACGTCTGAGTGCAGAGCCAACAACAAAACTGTGCAAATACTTGAACACTGCAATGTAAACAATGCAGCACTTATGGGTATTAACATTATCCTCAAAAGCCTTTTTTTGGCTTTTAAATCATGCCTTTTTTCCCAGCTAACTTTTATCTTGGTTATGTGTTTTGAATCCTCTGAGAGATCCTGCAGATTAAATATTTCATGGGAACATGAATTACTGAATAAGTCATCACTGGATATATACTCAGACTATTTAGTCTTCCTTTTGAAAATGTCCTCTTTCATTTTCACTCAGTCTCAAACATGAAGCTGATACATAAGCATATGGTCAGTGGTTCTGAGCAGGTTTTTTCTACATGAATTCGTACATACGCAACAATCTTAAACAATTGGATTCTTTTCTATAAATTTTATGGGAGATTCAGTTCAACTCAATTCAGTATTATTTATGCAGCGCCAAATCACAACAACAGTCGCATCAAGGCACTTTATACTGTAAGGTAGACCCTACAATAACGCATACAGATGAAAACCCAACAATCATATGACCCTCTATGAGCAAGCACTTTGGAAATAGTGGGAAGGAAAAACTCCCTTTTATCAGGAACAAACCTCTGGCAGAACCAGGCTCAGGGAGGGGCGGCCATCTGTAGCAACCGGTTGGAGAGAGAGAAGGAAGACAGGATAACATACATGCTGTTGAAGAGAGCCAGAGATTAATAACAAGTATGATTCAGTGCAGAGAGGTCTATTAACATCTTGAGGGAGAAAGGTGACTGAAGAAGAAATATTCAATGCATCATGGGAATCCCCCAGCAGCCTACACCTATTGCAGCATACCTAAGGGAGGATTCAGGGTCAGCTGATCCAGCCCTATCTATATGATTTATGGTATTTGTTTTTCAGATTTGGGTGTGATGGCACCACCTTTACCTAAATTTTGCAACAGTTGGTCAACATTTCAGTGCAGTTCATTGCAGTTGTATTCATATATTGCAAAAATCCCAACATGTGCCATCTTAGGAAACTCAACCTAGTACGCTGAGGACCTTACAGTTCTGATTTGAGCAACATTTAGTGACTTCCTTTTTGACTGGGCGAACCCTCCGACAGAACTAGACTCGGGATGAGCAGCACTCGTTTGATTGCCATGAGAGGAGAGTGAAAAGAAAGGGGGAAAAAAAGATGAGAAGGAGAAAAGCTTCAACTGTGGGAGAGAGAATACACAAACTGACATGCATGAACAATGAAATGGAGAAGAGGTGAGGATGTCAGTGCACCATGTGAGGCCTCCTGAAAGCAAAGGCCTGTCGCAGCATAATAAGTAAGGGGTGATTCAGACGTTAGCTGAGCGAGCTTTAACTATAAATCTATGAAAGGTTTTGAGGCTAATCTTAAAATTAGAGATTGGGTTTGGCTCCCAACCCTAAACAGCCAGCTGGTTCCACAGGAGCGAAGCAGCTTTAGCCTCTGCTTGTCATTCCGGCTTAGGATACTGAAAAAGCAAGTCATGGTCATTAGGGGCTTTATATTCAAGAAGATGGATTTGAAATCTAAGGGGATCCAATAAAGAGAGGTTAATAAAAGATAACTCTTTTTCTAGTTCCCGTCGATACTCCTTTTGCTCAAGTTAGAGTTTTTCAAACACTGTACTTATTTTGCTGGTATAGTAGAAGGTGGTGATCATTTCAAGTGTCTCAGAACCAGCTCGTTCGCTTTTTGGTTTCATTGTAGGGCACTAGAAACATAAACAGACCTACACCTGCCAATATAAACACTCTCAACTGCCCCTCCAATTACAATAGGCTTTTGTGAACACAGGCAAACTCGCAAGGTGAAAACACTAGCAGCTAACAGCAGTGATAGTTGTAATGTTGAAAGGTGCATTAGCACTAAAGGTAGCAGTCATTTAGTGATGTTAGTTAACAAGTGTTATGAGATCTAATTAGTGCTGAAGTAGACCAGATAAGAGTCCTCTTTCAGGTCTTCACTCTGATTCCACTTAATTGAAAATGTATCCTCTACAGTGTTCAGGGTTTTTCATGTATGTGGCTCCTTCTGGGAAGAAGAATGCGGGAGATGCTCAAAGCATGTTTGTAGGTTAACTGCAACGGAAAACGATTTATTACAGTAAAGTTTCCAGCATTTAAAAGAAGTAATCATTTGTTAACTTCCCGGAGACATGGGGGAAAAAAATAGAAGTAGTGTAAACAATTTTAATCTGTTTCATTTCTTTTCCCGTTTCCTTCAGCGCGTTTTGCTCCCTACAAACCCGTGGACATCATGCTCAAACCTTTGCTGTTCGAGGTTCCCAGCATCACCACAGATTCTGTGTTTGTGGGCCGAGATTGGCTCTTTCAGCATCTGGAAGATGTCCTGAAGGCCGGCGAGTCCACAGAGAACCACGGTGCTGTGGTGGTGGGCAGCGTGGGGTATGGGAAGACGGCCATCATCTCCCGACTTGTGGCGCTGAGCTGCCATAGAGGACGCATGCGTCAGATCGCCTCCAACAGTCCCAGCGCCTCCCTGAAAAGTAATTAGTTTTAGTATTTGCCTTTGGATGTGAGCACTACATTAACTGCTCGTGTTTAGCTAATGTTATTATAATTTCATTTCAACATTAGCTTGCAAAGTGTGGGAGGGAAGTAATTATATATTCGTTGGCAATATAAAATCAAGTTGACTAATATTACATTTACCTTACAAAAGAATGCCCTCACACACAACTAATGTTATTAATGCTAGCATATACATATATAGAGAGATGTTAGTTTATATTAATGTAATAACTTTATATATTGGTGACCATGTGCATGTCTTCCAGCTGGCCCAGGACAAAGCACAGAACTTCCTCTCAGCCAGCCTCCACAGCCCACTCCACCATCCAGTGCTGCCAACACACTGAGGACCAGCAGTTGCCCAGGAACTCCCGAGATGTAGCGGCACAGGGAGGAGGCTGTCAAACGCCTGGCTGCAAAGGTGCGCCTTTCAACATCTAAGAGAGCTCACAGTAACAAAGAAGCAGGAATCAAAGAAGCTGAAAAAAGATTGCACTAGTTATGGTGGTGTTTACTCAGGGAAAAAATGTTTGGTGTGTGCACTGGATCAAAAAAAGTAATTTTAACAATTTTCAACAGTGAGTAGATTATTTTTTGTTTTTGATGGATGGATTTGTTGTTTCTTCCTTTCTTTTTAAAAAAAAAAAAAAAAAAAAAAAAGGAAAAAGAAGGAAAATCGACCAAAAAGCATCTCAGGTTTTACCAAGTACTTCTACAACAGCTTCAGTCTGACTTCTGAAAACTCCTCTTTAATAGTGACCACAGATAATTGTGATATATTCTGTTGAATGATGCATAAAATTATACATAACAATAAGGGTAGGTTGCAGTTTACTAGTCAGTGATTAGAACCTCCTCAGGGAGCAACAACCCACAGCGAGCCCTGTCAGCCATGACCTGAGAGCACAGAATGTAAACACACACCAACGTCAAACAGAGCCAGCTTCATCAATATTAGACGTCATTTAGGAATTTACAAACATCAACACACGTTTCAAATAGCAACACCATTTATCTAGGCGGCTATCAGTTATACCGACATGTATGGCACTACTACTGCTTAATTACTGGTTGGTATCCGTTCCTGTGTCAACTTCAAATAGGTGCTTAAATATATTGTAAGGCCGCCTGTTCAAGTGTTGAACTGGGATGTTTGAACATGATAAGGATCCTCAAAATTCCATGAAGCGGAGCAACACTGACTACTGAGGACAGTGCTTACTTTTTTGACAGATGAATATTCCATCTGTTGATTTTTCTGGCGTTACAAGGATCGCAAAATAAAGTCTAAATACTGCCTCTCTGGGAAGTTTACGTGTCAGCGCTGTTGAGCAGAAGATTAAGTGTTTTCTTGTATAAGCTTGTCAACATTTTTCACAAGATATAAAGTACTGCACGGTAACAGCTTTACATGTGTTCTGTTACTCCCCCACACCGTCAGTAACATTGTTAACCACTTGTCTGTGACCGAAACCCCCCCCCCCCCAAACATGCATACCAGACACTGAGCATATTTCTGCACATCTTTCTCTTTCAGACTTGTGAAGTGGACAGACAAGTCCTCGATGTTTCACTTTAAAATGTTCCTCTCTCGATGCACGCCGACTAAGCAGTGTGCAGTTTTTGCCTACGACTCTTTTATTTTAGTTTTGGAATTGTTCGCTCTGTTTCCACTGAAATTTCTCTGTCGATTTTTCACTCCCGCATCTTTACTCGCACCACCTCTTCTTGTGTTGCTGAGGGTTCAGTCACATAGCAGGTGCACGTTCACTACATTTTGGAAATACTGCTTGCTAAAAGCACCATTTGATGACTTTGGCACTGCTATTGCCTTGTAGCAGGTCTAATAAAGATGATTGGGGGCCACCGGGATTCAGAGAAGATTTGTGATCCACTGTTGTAGTCAGTTGAGTTTGAATAGTGCTGTGATGGTAGGTTGTAAGGTAATTTAATAGGTGGCAGCTTTGTGAAGGACTTTCTCAGTGGATGTGACGTCTCCTACTGATTCCGCTGCGTTTAATGGTACTGATTACAACCTGTTGTCCTTCTAACACCTTTAGAATTTAATACTCTTATCCTGTCAGGGAGGCCTCCTAATTAGTGACCCTGTCAAAGGGGACAGTTCATGCACCAGACAGCTAGGGTAATGCAGTGAGCTTCATGTAAATGTCTGTGAAACTCAAGCAGTATCTCTTGAGCCAATTATGGTGAAAAGTGTTTCCAATAGGCGCCTTCACAGGGGCTCTATTCCTGTGATGTGTGATGCAACGCTGAGCAGCTTCTGTCAGATTCTGCCAGTGCTTTTTTAATCATTGATTTAAAAGTGGTCTCATAACAGGAGCACTGAGGCTACTACCCTTTCTGCTTTATTCTTATTATCGAGACGTGCCTTTAGGTAACATTTCTGAAAATGCATTTATTGTTTTGCCAGCAGATGAGCTACCGAGGTTTGACTGCAGAGCCTTGCATCATCGTGTGTCGAGATTCGTATTGCTCATTGATGAGGCGGTAGTCTGCGTGACTTGTATGCTAAATTAAATCATCACTGCAGTAGGGGGCTTATTAAGAGTTGTGTTCATGCACACAGCAGGTTACTTGACTTTGTACAATAATAGGCATTCAATATATCAGTTTCCCTCTTTGTTATGTCACATTTGTGATGAAGCTCAAAAAACGCGTGACGCAAAAATGACAGAAAGGAGTGTTCGGACTTCTCTCAGACGTTTGCTGCTTTTAGGCTAAAGCATAACATCAGAGAAAAATTCTGGTGGTCGTGATTTTTGACAGTTTCTGGAGAAGATGTGAATCAGTGGTTGTGTTATTGTTTCAGTTGGTCCATCTTCTGACTGGATGTCACATGTTTTCCTTACTAAAGATGGGTTATATACATCCAGGGAGTTCAGCTATAATTTTTAAAATCTTACCTCCCTCTTTTCTAATTTGCGCTAGCTTTAATTGTGCCTTTATTGGCATGTGAGTTATATGTTATTATTTGAAAAAGAAAGAACCATAAATATGCATTTAGATCTGTGCTGTGGGGAGAAGTTTGGGTCCAAAACATTTATTGATGCTAAATGTTAAAAAAAAAAAGTCTCATATCTTGAGGCTTTAGTCATTTTTCTAGAAGCTGGTCATCGGTTTTCTGTGGAGAACTAAACAGCAACAGCTGAGGTTGAGCCGTCAGAGGAACCGATCACCTGCTCCTCCTCCTGTGGGCCTGGAAGTGTGTCAGCTCCTCCAGGTTGGACTGTAATTAGTACAGTCATCTTCCTTCTTCTCCACCTCTGTCCCTACATTTTCCTTTTAAATCAGACCTCCTTTGAATGCTGCGGAAACCTGCTCAGGTACAGAAGATTCTACCTTTAGATATCCACCTGGGATCTACTCACTTCTTTTTATAGCTTTTCATCCGTTGCCCAATCTCTTCATCATCCCTTCTGTATGAAATAATGAAAGGATAAAATCATGTCTTTGACATTGTAGAGATAATATGTAGTTTTATGGAGGCTTGTTGGTATCAAAAGCCTCACTTACTTACTTTGTCATGGTAGTTTTTCAGTCACCAGAGATGTTGGTGTTTGTAAACGCTTTAAAGTTATCAAATGTACCCATCAGTCAGTGAATCATATTTTTAATTCTTCCTGATTCTCAAAAAGCAATGGCTTCACTCGCGTTTGTTCTCGTTCCTTTTGTCTTCCAGGTGGTGGCTTATCATTATTGCCAGGCAGATAACACGTACACTTGCTTGGTCCCAGAATTTGTGCACAGCATCGCAGCCCTTCTGTGCAGAGCTCATCAACTGAGTGCGTACCGGGAGCTGTTGCTGAAAGAGCCCCACCTCCAGAGCATGCTCAGTCTGCGCTCCTGTGTCCAAGACCCCATGGCTGCTTTCCGGAGAGGAGTCCTGGAACCGTTGGCCAACCTTCGGAAAGGTAAAACACTGTAGTTGTATATTGCACTATTTCATTTTCATCGTGTATGAGACCACTAATCTCATTTCATAGTATTTTAATATTTAGTTTATTTGTAAATGTCTTTGCAGAGCGAAGGATTCCAGAGGAAGATTACATAATCTTAATAGACGGGCTGAATGAAGCGGAGTTCCACAAACCAGACTATGGAGACACCATTGCATCCTTCATCACAAAAATCATTGCCAAGTTCCCCTCCTGGCTAAAACTGGTTGTCACTGTTCGAATCAACTTGGTGGTAAGAAAGAACTTATAAAGCATGGCTCTGAGTTCACTCAGATGACAAAATATTCACTGTTATAATCACCTCGAGTCAGAATTACAGATGTCACATTATACTGGTGATGAGTTTTAGTTTTAAAAAGTTTATCACTCTTTCTTCCCTCTCGGTAACTACTCTGCTTATCCGCACACTTTACGGCTGATTAAAGTAACTACTGCTAATGGCATTCACTCTTCTGTTGCTGCAGCTGCTTCTCTCACACACTCAGAGACTCGCTTCCCACAATGAACTCACACAGGTGCAGTTTGGCTGTTACACTGTTGAGTGAAGTACTGGATACAGGCAAGCTGTTAAGGGCTTGATTCTTAACTTAATTACCAGTTTCGTGTCTGCTCTTATCCTCTACTATCTGCTTTCCAAGCGCTCTGAGCTGAAGCTTATCAAAAAGTTTGAACACTCAAGACTTCTGTTGTTATATTTTTTTATACAAATTGAATGAAATTTGCACAGGCTGGTTTAACTAAGCATCTTTAACTAAGTGCTTTTACAGTCTTACCTTTTAATATATTTTAATGTTATTAGTGCTAGTTTTCACTTACTTAATATACTGTATTTTTCGGACCATAAGGCACACCGGATTATAAGGCGCATTAAGCGAAACAAAACATTCAGATAAGTCAACTCATTTTTCTTGCTTCCTCCAATCCACATTGATTCATAAATGCTGAATTCTCTTGCAGCTGCTCTATTCCCATGTTGTTGCAGCATATTAATGACTAACCTTTGTATTGTGGATGGATTACCTCAGTTGTTCTCCTGATTGAAGTTTGGTCCGTTTACAGCATCCCGCCATGCGATTGCATTTGTCCCTAACCCTCGGGAACCCTCACATTAACTTTTATGAGTGAAAAAAAGTTAGCCTTCATCCTCTAGCTTCACTGTGTTTATGTTATGCTAACATAGCTGTGTCGCTAGCATATCATTTTATACCAGCTAGCCAAGCTTCAGTAACCCTATAAATGTCACTGCTGTTTAGTTTTCTGTCTTCATTTATGTCGAAAGGGACGGCAGAGCTGTACATTTAAATTTTTTCAGAAATCTCTTAGTCATGTATATCATGTTTAGGTGGAACTAGTGAGCTAACTTCTAACTCCGTTAAATTTAATAAATTTTGTTTTCATGGATGCTTGGATGTTGAACTTAATAGTTACACCTGATAAAGCATCAACGCTGTCGATTTTTGAGAAAATTAAAGGATTTTAAGTGCGGCTTATAGTGCAGGAAAAAAAAGTATGCCGGTTGTAGCCAACAGTCCTCCTGCACTTACAGTTCACACTGGCCCTGTTTCCCAATCCATAAAACACTGTAAAACACATTTATTGATTTGTTGACCAGAACATTTCATATCCTAAATCGGAAAATCTAACACTGTGGCAACCCTAGAAAAGAAATGAATCAAAATTCTCTCATTTTAACAAATGTCTAGCTGGACATGCCGTCACCTCTCTAGGCACTCACTCACTGTCACCAGACCCTGCACATTTTTACATTTTGACAAGTGTTTCCTGAGCTGCTCCCGCTTGTTATTCTACTCTTTACAGAGTCAGGCATATCCAGCAACATTCAGGAAAGAATTGAGACACATGACTTGCAGGGCAGGAGAGAGATGAGTCAGTCACTTTGAGCTGACACTAGGTTGACCAGTTCCAGAAATGCTATGGACTTGGATTAAATTCACGCTGCTGACAACTGAGGCTTTGACACTACTGATGAACTACATGAAAACTTATTTTCCTTGCTGGGGGAAAAAAGAAAGCACTGAGCCTTGGATAATAATGTGGTTTTTGATTGACATCTGGAATTTGAGTTATTATTGCTCAGTCAGAAGCCAGGGTCGAGTGTTGTCCATCAGTGTGGGCTGTACTATATAGTGAATTCAGCCTAGCTATTAAGAATTCAGGCAAGGCCCTGTCAGTGTGGTGAATCAATATATTGTAGCGCTGATATTTTGTATTCACCTCTTATGCTCTTCTATTAATGCATTAGAATTGGTTTTTTGACGTGGAAAGATGTTCCAGGTGACTGCACTTAAAGTAATACATTTCGACTACACTGCAACATCCATCCATCCATCCATCCATAAGCAGAACACTGCAACATATGTGTTGTAATGTCTTCTGACAAAGTGGAACAGTGTTTAATGAGAGGGAGTTACTGTTTGTGTGAATTTGCTAGGGTGACGTTTTTAGCCACCTGGAGGCTGGCAAAGCAAGAACAGCAACAACAACAAGGTTGCAGTCGGTTATCGGAGATGTGTTTTTGTTGTCCGTGTGGTAGATTTCATAGTAACAACTGTGCTGGAAAGGAAACGTGTGGTTTAAGGCATATGTAACAGTAGCTGTTTTTTTTTATAACCTCTGTTAGTGAATCCTGTGCACATGCTGGTCTGTGGCAAAGGATAGCACATTGTTAACCATGCCATATGTGTCTTTTACTTTCTTGTAATCATATTTTTCTTGTTATATTTCTGTTTTGTTCACATTCCCACTGTAACCACTTAGCAGTTGTCTGCAGTAATGAATCAAATGGCACTGTTGTTTTAATGGGAGCTATATGACGACTTCGCATGTGAAAACCTCGGAGTCGGTTTGACAATGTTTTTGTAAATCAGTCTCCTATGATGTTCAGTAAGTTCCCTTTAAGTGCAATGGAAAGGCTGTTAGTCACTGACTGAAAATGTCTAATTTTCCAAAAATGTAACAGAAGTCAGTTAAATAGTTTTTAAGAGAGTTGGCAGTCTTTTGCAGAAAAACCCTGTATGTCCTCTCTTTTTATTGTTTTTTTTTTTGGGGGGGGGGGGGGCTACGAGTCCACATATTTGGGTAAGATGCAGGAAATGGTTGCAAAATCACAAAGAAATTCCAAAATTGAATTCTCTATGTCCGGTGGGACGTGATGAGAAATATTACAAAAGCAGAATTCAAAATGAAATCAATGAACAAGCAGGGCTGCGTACAACCACATGCCATGACACATAACGACAGCACAATGCTTAATAACAGAATTAATGATAAACTGAAGATATTCTACGATAACTGGACCATGCACAGCATTCAAAATAAAATAAATAGAGAAATAAATACAGTAAATAAAGAAAATGTATATAAAATGTTGTTTGGACATGATGGTTGTCAGTCCTGCTCCATGCAATAGACTATAATGACCATACACTTGCATTACTCAAAGGTTCTTGAAACTGAAATATGAGCTAATGATGATGGTTCCTACTTCCTTCAAAAGTTTTTAGAGCAAGTTCCTACAAAAGATCAAAAGCACAAACTGTACGCTCCATGCTGTATTCTCATACCGTTTCCCCTAACATTAAAGCTCTGGACACAGCAGTCAGCAGCATTGCCATTCAGTGCAGACAGTGGTTACATTCGGCTTTGTAAGTTATCTGAACCATTTGGCCATCATTAATATGCAAAAGCCATCGGTAAACCTGCGTCTGTGTGTGTATGGCTTTGCTATCTAAGCTTTCGGCTACAAGTTCAGAAACTCTGCAGCTTAGTGTTTGTATAAGCTGCAATTTAGCTTGAAATTGGAAGCACTAAATGATCGACTTTAAAGCATTATCACTTCATACTTGTAATATTATGCGTGTACATTTGTACTTGTCGCTTGTACTCAGGTGTCTCTTGCAAAAAACCCCTCAGTGAATAAATAAAGCTTATCTGCTTTACTGCCCGACTAACTCGGGGCATAGCAAAAATGAATCATGGAAGAATAATCAAGATAGCATTGTTAAGACAAGAAAATATGAAGGCATGAAATGTTTCTTATTTGCAGACAGAATCAGAGTTGTGCATAGAGATGAAATTGTCACGCTATTGTTTTGTGCTTTGAACAGACAAATAGCATCTCACCTCGGAGGAAGGGTTCGATATATTGGCCCTTGCCTGCTAGACTAATATCTGGACAATCTCTGAGGTGTTGTTTGCACCCCCTCCCCCCAATCTTGTGGATTGTGTTCGGTATGTTTTATTGAGCGTGTGCATACATGTGCTTGTGTGTGTTTGTCTGTTTGCGCTGCCTTCTCATGATGAGGGAGAGGAAAAATGTTATCTTGCGGAGGCAATGTTTCTCTAGCCTCAGACAGGCAGAGGATTGGAGGATTAAGGTGCATTGATTTCTCCAACCCCTGGGACACAGATTGAAATGTGAGCCCTAGTTCAGACCTCTGCTTGCCCGCTAGCTACCATCCCATCCATCCCCTGCCTCTTAATACTCAGTTTCCCCACTCCTGTTTTCCTCACAGCCACATTTTGAACAGTAACAAGTGTCTGCTTTGGCCTGATAGCTCAGCATGCTTGCTTCCCCACTGCTCAAAGAAACTCTTCTGATAATACATGTACACAGGCAGATTTTGTTTTTCTTAATGGCAGCTCAGGATGCAAAGAATATTTTTGCTTTTAATTAATTAAATTATTTATTTATTGGCTGTGGTATTGAGTAATACAGCTGTGTCTGTAATGCAAACACTGCACCAAATTACTTTTTTTCATGCATTGACACTTTAATAGTACATTGAAGCTCAGATGTATGTTTTTATGTCACGCTCTGTCTTTATCTTGTCTTCAATAGGAGATCACCAGCCTCCTGCCCTTCTCCAAAATCTCCCTGGATGACTTTTCTGACAACAAAGAGATCAGCAATGACCTCAACGCATATATCCAGTATCGTATCAACGGCAGCAAGGACATCATGAACAATATTAGCCTGAACGGCAAGGCCGATCCTATCACAGTCGGCAAGCTAAGTAGCCACCTGATCTCCCGCAGCCAAGGGTCCTACCTGTATCTCAAACTCACCCTGGATCTGTTTGAAAGAGGCCACCTCGTGATCAAAAGTGCCAGTTACAAAGTCGTGCCTGTTTCACTGGCAGAACTGTACCAGTTACAGTGTAACATGAAATTCATGACCAATTCAGCCTTTGAGCGCTCACTGCCGATCCTCAACGTATCGCTCGCCTCGCTGCACCCCCTGACTGACGAGCAGCTGTTCAACGCCATCAACGCGGGGTTCGTCCAGGGGGAGCTACAATGGGAGGACTTTCAGCAACGCATGGAGCTGCTCTCGTGCTTTCTCATCAAACGGAGGGACAAGACGCGCATGTTTTGTCACCCTTCCTTCAGAGAGTGGCTGGTGTGGAGAGCTGATGGAGAGAGTACGGACTTCCTTTGTGACCCCAGGTCAGTTTTCTGCTAATGCAATAACTTCGCAGCTCTCAATTTGGTTTGCAGGCTTCTGTAATGCATTTAGAGTTTGCGTATGTTTCAGTAATGCATTTAGAAAAGGTTCTTGAATTGCACAAATAGGCATGTAGGACAGTAAGAAAAGTACAACTAATGCTGCAGAATAATATGATAAACGTGTCTTCATGTGAATGAAGTTTTGCATCTCAGAGTGCTTCTGAATTAGTTGTTTTAGGTCTCTGACAGCTTTAATCATGCCTAAATTTGGTGTCCATCCTGTCGGTTGTCACAAAGTTCTTACCTAAAATGTTTAAAGCAGTGTCCTGCTTATTTCCGGTCCTCAATTTTAATGCAGGAGAGCAGAATTTAACGTGGGATATGTCTGCAGAAGGGGAGAATAGCTGGCTCTGGATGTATTAGAGGCAGTAATTCAGTGTTTTTCTTCACATATCTGCGCAGAAATCGGTCCATAATAAACACTGCAGACTGCACCAAAGCTTCCATTTGTAAATAAACCCCTTTAGTCAGCAGTTTGCATACGCAGCCCTGCAACATCATAGATCAGATTTCAAGCAGGCTGTTTCACTTCTTCGAGTCGTCTTCTCTTGCATAATGACTCCATTGCATAACATTTGTGAGAATGTGAGAATACAGCTGTGGAAGTGAAGCATGTTAGATTAATGCTCGAATCTTGCAACAATGACATTCAGGCTTCACTGAATGTAATTTGAGATTTTGCAGAAACATTAGACTCCCTGAAGTCCTGTTTGTTGGTGTCAGCTTGTTGCATGCCAAAGTCTTTCCTTTGTCTCGGAAAAAATACACACGGCATGCAGAAAAAAAATTGAGTGTGAAGTGATGTGATGATGTGAGCATTTACAGACACATCACAGCACTAAATTCATTAGCACAAGGCCTGTTTGCGACGTACAGCACATTCAAAAGGTCATCTCAGAATGCACCTTTGATACAGTGAAGCTGTTTGTAATAAAGCAGCACCTCTGCAGATAAATCCTGTGCTCTTTTGGAGCTGTCAGGATTCATCCGAGTTCAGATGCCTGACTGCAGACTTCACCCTCATATCAAACACATCGATTCTCCTTCCACTGCCTCTCCCCGGTCTGAATTGTTCACATGTGCTGGTACCGTATTATAATTGTCAAATTTCAAATAACAAGCCACACCAGCGTTGTTAGTGGATTACTCGCTCCCTCATCTGCTTGTTTGCAACCCACTAATTTGCGCTGCTGTTGGCAGCTTGCATTGGTCATCGGTAAAATGAACTGCTGCGTCTGTGCTCATGAATTTGTGCTTTGTTAGTAGATCACCCGCACAACTTTTGACTCCTGATCAGTGCTTTTTTTTTTTTGTTGTCTTGCAGCCTCACACTGATTTGCCCTGTTTTAATAAATAGTGCTTTTTGTGAGGGAGGGGGGGTACTGACCTATGCATTTTGCAGATATTGCATGTTGCAATGCGAGGCAGGCTTATCTCTTTTAGCAGTACTTGCAGTGCTTACCTAATTGAAATGCTGGAGCCACATGCAAATGAGAGATTTCAGTCATTCACACTTCATAAATTGAATGATGTCACTTTTTTCCTCCCTGTTGCTCACCTCTGCTCACACGGCGATGCCTCCAAACGGACGAGAGCTGAGCTTCGTATTCTGGTCATTCACAGCCTTCCAGCTCCATCATTAAAAAAACAAAGGCTTGTAGTCTGGCGCAGGAGATGCACAGAGAGACAAAAGCCTCCTGCACTGCCTCTCTGTTTGTGCCTGGGCACAACTAGAGAGGATTTTTATCCAGATCAAAGGGATTCACAATCATGCATGCCTTTTTAATGAAGTTCTGCATTAATTAGTGCCTCAGTGACACTCTTCCCCCCTGTTGTTCAGAGGGTCATTGCCAAACATTTTTAGCTTATTCACACTAGCTCCAGAATACAATAGTTCTCCATGACAGTGCCAGGCTCCTCGTCATCAGCAGAATGAATCAGTACTTTCATGTCGTTTGAAGCAGAGGAACAATCATTCCTACTGTTGACGACTGAGTATCCTATCTGTTCCCTTGTTTTCTAACCCAGGACCGGTCACGCTCTCATGGCTTTCATGTTATCGCGCCAAGAGGGGAAACTGAATCGGCAGCAGACAATGGAGCTGGGACACCACATACTCAAAGCACACATCTTCAAGGTATAGATGTGGAACCTACGTGGTCTATGCATTCATCTTTATTTGAAATCCATCCCTTGCAGGAATTTCTTGGTGTTCACTTTCTCTTGATTTATGCACTGTGACAATGGTTCACCAGAGGATAAGCCGTGGGATGTGGAAAGCAACATTGACAGCTTATGCCCCTCAGATTCGCTGGTTTTTACATATGTGTGTTTGTGTATTTACTCATGCATTTATGCATCGGCGTGCGTGCAGGGTCTGAGCAAGAAGACAGGCGTGTCATCCAGTGTCCTTCAGGCTCTGTGGATAAACTGCAGCACTGACGGCCTTTCTGCAGCCCTGGCCTCCCTGAGGAACCTCTACACACCTAATGTCAAGGTAAGCCTTTGCTTCAGGTTTGCTCCTGCGCGTCTGTTGAATGCAGAACAATCGGCTTATTAGCTAACGATGAAAAAAACACATTATTGATAACCTGAAATGCCTAAATGCAACAGGTTGCTTTTGTTGAAATGCAAAGTATAAGCTTCTTGAGGGGATATAGGAAACCTTTAAACACTATATATTAAACACACAGTATATGTATCCAATTTTCAGCATTTTCATAACCCTTTTGTTACATTGGAGTAATATAATCATATACACTGGTTAGGTCATTTTAAAGCAAATGCATCTCAGAAATAACTGCAACTTTCTTTAGATTTTAGTTACACTTTTAATCCCCGAATGTTGCTCCACGCAGAGAATGTTTTATTAATAACCGCTGTCCTTTTATATTGTTAATGTGTCCAATTATAATTTGACAGGTAAATGTTAATAAGCTTCGCGCACGAGCCAACTTCCTGTGTACTGCTTTTCAGTCGTGTTTCGAAGGGCGATAATCATTTGGCCTTTCCTGGAAAGGCTGTTCTGCCAGCATGATGCATTCTGGCTCGAAGAAAAATGATCCTCCGTACTTCTTTGCCGTTAGTGTTATTGTTTCAGAGGGCGTTCCATCACCTGGTGTCTGTTTGTGAGTTATTGTATAAATGTGTAGTATTAGTCAAACAGACATTTACAAAATGACCTTATTCTCTCCTCTGGGGGAGGGGTGGGGGGGTTAATTATGCTACAGAGGATCCAGAAAATAACACACACTTTCATCTCCTGTCGTCAAACACTCATTTCACTCTTTGGTTTTGTTTGACTAGGCCTTTATTATTGATTTACTCGTAATGAAAGCGAATACCACACTTGATAATTGCATTCGCTAGAATGTGGCCGTTTCATTTGCCGTCTGAAAAATCTGAAGATGAGAATAAGAAGTTTGATCTCTGTATGAGCCATAAAATGAGTAATGGAAACAATTCTGCTGCTCAAACATGGGTGGTAGTTCACATTTTTAAGTGTATAATTTAGCCAATAAAGAGTAAAATAGTTAAACAGTCATCTCTTCTTAAGAGAATAACATTTATTTTTAATTCAGATTTCTTTCACCTTTAAGTACATGTGATAAAAAATTCACTTCTTTGCAAAGACCTTGAAATAAATATTCAAACGTGAATGCTTTCTGCATTTTTTATTTATTTTTTTGCTTGTATGATCAGGTAAGCCGTCTCCTGATGCTGGGAGGGGCAAACGTGAATTACCGCACAGAAGTCCTGAACAACGCACCAGTGCTTTGCGTCCAGTGTCACCTCGGTCACCAGGAAATTGTCTCACTGCTGCTCGAGTTCGGCGCCAGCGTGGATGTTGTTTCAGAAAACGGCATGAGCCCCCTCTGCTTCTCAGCTGCTGCAGGACACTTGGGACAAGTCATGCTGCTCTGTAAAAAGGAGGCTAAGGTGAGGACTTTTCATATTGTGACTACTTGACAACTCTACTGATGTAGTTTTCTTGTGATCATAGACATTTGGTTTCATTTGGCCATCTTTCTGGATTTCTGGCTTTTTCATATGCAGGGTTTGTATGGGTGCTTGAAATCATTAAAAAAGGCTTGAATTTAAATATTGTCTTTTCAAGGTTTGAATAGTGCTTGAATTTTAGATGTGGTGCTTAAACGTGGTTGAAACCATATTTCATTCACCACAAATAACTGAATGAGTCACAAAGTGTGAAAGCAAAATTTCTCCATCTGGTCTGCCTTGCACCTCTGCGTGCCAGTCTGTTTCAATGTGTGACCCCGCCCTCCCCCTGGGGATGAGTGCACTAACTTGACGTTGCTGTTTTAATGAGTGTTTGATGGAAAACGACACTGGTGGAATTTGCACTCTGAGTCACATGACAGGTGAGTCCTAGTAAATAATTTTCGAGTATGTGTACATAACACATGCTAATTTTAAAACTATTATTATTATTTTGCTAGCTATCAAACGTGCTGGAGAAATGCACTGAGTGTGATAGTACAGTAGTTGGTTATGGCATGGTGATTTATGGTATATGCTGTAAACATAGCTAACATTACTTAGCAGTAGCAGTAATGTGAGTTACTTCACTCAAGTAAAAGCTTTAAACGTTAGTCTGATACTTAACTAGCCAACTTGAGGCTTAAGGGAATAATGGTAATAAGAGGGACTGATCCATATGGGCACAGAGAATAGCCACTTTTTGTGGTACTGAAGCTCCCGGGCTTTCATTCAACATCTGTTTATCGTGAGCACCCACCCATTAAACATAAAAATTATAAATAGCTTCAAGCTATTTCAAGCTATTGATGCCTGTGTGCACTATCAGCCACTGAGACAACAGACAAATTTTAGTGTTTTAATGAATGAATATTTCATACATTAAGGCTGCCTGTTTATTTAAGAGAGGTGAACAATACATTATAATTATACATAATAATATCACAGATGATAGACTAAATAAATAGATTTTACTTAGATGCTTGTTCATTCTTAAAGTCTTATATGTTGAATTGAACTGAATGTCATCTGTTCAAAGGCTCTCCCAGTCAGTGCTGTTCTCCATGCCTGTCTTACTGTACATGATGTTATTAGCACAAACACTTTAAAAGTTACTGTGACTCAAACATAGAAAAAATGATTTTTTATTTCCCTCACCTAATTTTTAAAAGTATTTTATAGCATATAACACGTTTGAAAATATGCTTTGGTTCACATTTAACTCCAGAAAATCATAAATCAAAATAGGGATATTACCTGTCCACACATTCATGGTGCAGTAACTGCTCTTTTAACTGTCTGGTGTCTTTGCTCTTTGTTTGGTGTTTGTAGACATGGTTTACATGAGTTTTTAGCTGAGATTCAGAGGTTTCTGTGGACACTACTCATGTCAGCACTTATATTTCTGACCTCGTGTTATAATCGATTAAACGTGATCTCCTCCCTTTTGCCCCCATTTTTGATGTTGTGGGTGCAAATGATCAGGCGTGACATTCTCATAATAAATCAGATAAAATACTGCAAAGAATTAATCCTGCATTTGTGTGATTGAAATGTGTGTGCAGTGACACTGTTTAAAGATTTGGCCTAAATAATTCTGGAGTGAATGAACCTAAACATGATGACCGGACTAATGACACCATATCACCTGTGACACTCACACACGCACGTATGACTTTGCCAGTTTCAGCTGAAACAATTTCAGTGTTTCAAACCATGTTCCAGAGTTTTTAGTTCACCGTTCATGAGGTTTCAAGAAGAAAATGAAAGACAGATCTGAATGTTTGAAAGTGTTTTGGAAAAACTCTGTAAAGATTAGATGAACAATACTCAAAGGATAAATTCAACTGTTTTATTTTGTTAGATAAGTTGAAAAAAAAGTTAAACAAGCAAGTAAATAACGAAACAAGGTAAAACGAAGTAAGTTCAAAAAGTTAACAAGTAAATAACGAAACAAGGTTAAATGAGGTAAGAGCAAAAAGTTAACAAGTAAATAACGAAACAAGGTTAAATGAAGTAAGAGCAAAAAGTTAACAAGTAAATAACGAAACAAGGTTAAATGAGGTAAGAGCAAAAAGTTAACAAGTAAATAACGAAACAAGGTTAAATGAGGTAAGAGCAAAAAGTTAACAAGTAAATAACGAAACAAGGTTAAATGAGGTAAGAGCAAAAAGTTAACAAGTAAATAACGAAACAAGGCAGAGGAGAGAAAACCCCAACAATGCCCTCTGAGCAAGCACTAGGCGACAGTGGGGAGGAAAAACTGCCTTTAAACGGGCAGAAACCTCCGGCAGAACCAGGCTCAGGAGGGGGCAGTCAACTGCCGGGACTGGTTGGGGGGGTGAACAGAGGTGGAGCAAGACGAGGCTACATCAGTTGAAGAAGCAGTATTGTCCCTCTACCGGAAAAAGCTGAAGAATCTTTTCTTCTTTTTCATGGACTTTTCCACGAGCGCCTTTTTGTCCAGGATGAGGGTTCTCAACTCATCGATGGTTTCTGTGTTTTGCCTCTCTAGTTTCTTGCATGTTTGTTCCACCTGTTCTAATGTTGCTTGTGTTTCTTCAAGCTTTTCTTTGAGGTCTTTGGATGTTGCCTCCTGTGTCAGCTTTGCCTTCTGCAGGTCTGCATTTCTCACTTGATCTTCTTTGTGCGGGCCTTCTAGCTGCTCATTTCTTTTCTGGATATCGCGGAGCGTACACTGCAGGTCCTCATGCGTTTTGTCTTGTTTTTGCTTTTGCGCCTGCATTTCTGTGTTTTCCCGCTTCAAGTTGTTGAATTCCAACAATATCCCCTTAATGAGCTCTGAGTTGTTTTTGGCCATGTGATCAATCTTTTTCTGCATGTGTGAGCATCGTTTTTCTAGTGTTTCCTTTTCTCCCTCCAGCTCACTTGTTTTGACCTTCAGTTCATCACAGAATCCTTGCAACTTCTGATTTTTACTCTCAAAGTCCTTGATAATGCACTTTTCTTCTGGCAGTCTTTCTTTCTGTTGCTCTTTCTCTTGAAGGAGGTCTTTATTTTGGACCAATGTTTGTTCCAACTCTGCCTTCACCATTCTGTACTTTTCCTGCATGCCTTGGAGCTCGCGCTGCAGGTCTTTTTGCTTTGTGTCCTGTTGTTCCTTCTGTTGGAGGACTTCTTTATTTTTTTCTTCAGCTTCATCAAGCTTTCTTTGGAGTAGGTGATTCATTTGGTCCATGTATTGCAGATCCCACTCCATTTTATCAATCGTCGCTTTCCTGCCTTGAAGCTGCTCGGACATTTCTTTAACTTCAGCGCTCTTTTTCTTGTTTTCTTTGATGAGGGATACAATCTGCTCTCTGGCTTGAGCAAACTTGATCCCCCAGCCCTCATTAATAATGTTGATGTCGGGCTGGCGCTGTAGTGTTTCTTCCAGGTGTTTGTTTTGTGCTTCCATCTGTAAGCACTTCTTCTCCAGGTGACGTTTTTCTTCTTCAATTTGTCGAATTTTGTTCTGGAGATGGTTGTTTTCATTCCTACTCTCCTGTAATGCCCTTTGGATGGATAAGAGGCCATTTGGAGAAATTGGCCGGCCACGCGTGGAAGGAGAGGCGGCGAAATCTTTTTGTCTCGGTTGCCGTAATCTTGGATACATGTTGGCGTTTGTATCCGATGACTCTGAGAGGTTTCCAAATTTTTCTGTAGTCAACGTTTGAAGGCTGCAAACACAAAGGCTGCGAAGAAACGAACTGAAAATTGCTGTTTCTCACCCCTATTTATAGAAAAACTTCAAAGGATCCTTGTGACATCCTTGTGACATCCTTGTGACATCATCACTCCTAAGCCAATCAGATTGTCACATGCACTGCAAAAACTCAAAATCTTACCAAGTAGGTTGTAGAGACAAAACCTGCAGCTCAGAATCAGCGCAAGAAGACGTAATCGCAGCGCGGACCGGACGCATCAGGATCGCTAAGCTCCGACAGCGTGTCCGTCTACGAGCCGTCGGGTGAGAAAGCTGAGAAAGACAAAGTTGATTCTGATGCGTCGGGTCCGTTCTGTGTTTACGTCTTTGTGTGGAATCAGTGTACCTGCTCTCATTTACACGGATTCGCATTTGCGACCAAATTGGTTGCACTCTAGAGCCCTGTTACTTGATGAAAGTTGGTTTTGCAGAGTTAATCTTGCAGCTCAGCCACAGCATAGCCCTCAGCAACCAAGAGCATGCTAGCGGGCCGTTGTTATTATGTTATTACTGTGCTTTTCGGAAAATAAGGCACTCTAAAAATCAGTCCTTTGATTTTTCTGGAAATCGACAGTGCTCCTTATAATCCGGTTTGCCTTATGTCTCTACCAGCTTTGCACATCTACAGACTGAAATCTTTGCCCATTCTTCTTTGCAAAACAGCTCCAGCTCAGTCAGATTAGATGGGCAGCGTTTGTGAACAGCAGTTTTCAGATTTTGCCACAGATTCTTGATTGGATTTAGATCTGGACTTTGACTGGGCCATTCTAACACATGGATATGTTTGCTTTTAAACCACTCCATTGTTGCCCTGGCTTTATGTTTAGGGTCGTTGACCTGCTGGAAGGTGAACCTCCGCCCCAGTCTCAAGTCTTTTGCAGACTCCAAGAGGTTTTCTTCCAAGATCGCCCTGTATTTGGCTCCATCCATCTTCCCATCAACTCTGACCAGCTTCCCTGTCCCTGCTGAAGAGAAGCCCCCCCAGAGCATGATGCTGCCACCACCATATTTGACAGTGGGGCTGGTGTGTTCAGAGTCATGTGCAGTGTTAGTTTTCCACACAGAGCATTTTGCATTTTGGTCTCATCTGACCAGAGCAGCTTCTTCCACATGTTTGCTGTGTCCCCCACATGGCTTGTGGCAAACTGCAAACGGGACTTCTTATGGTTTCTGTTAACAATGGCTTTCTTCTTGCCACTCTTCCATAAAGGCCAACTTTGTGCAGTGCACGACTAATAGTTGTCCTATGGACAGATTCCCCCACCTGAGCTGTAGATCTCTGCAGCTCGTCCAGAGTCACCATGGGCCTCTCGGCTGCATTTCTGATCAGCGCTCTCCTTGTTCGGCCTGTGAGTTTAGGTGGACGGCCTTGTCTTGGTAGGTTTACAGTTGTGCCATACTCCTTCCATTTCTGAATGATCGCTTGAACAGTGCTCCGTGGGACGTTGTTTCTTTTTGTAGCCTAAGCCTGCTTTAAATTTCTCAGTAACTTTATCCCTGACCTGTCTGCTGTGTTCTTTGGACTTCATGGTGTTGTTGCTCCCAATATTCTCTTAGACAACCTCTGAGGCGTCACAGAGCAGCTGTATTTGTACTGACATTAGATTACACACAGGTGCACTATGTTTAATCATTAGCACTCATCAGGCAACGTCTATGGGCAACTGACTGCACTCAGACCAAAGGGGGCTGAACACACACCCCACTTTGCAGTTATTTATTTGTAAAAAATGTTTGGAATCATGTCTGATTGTCGTTCCACTTCTCACGTGTTCACCACTTTGTGTTGGTCTTTCACGTGGAATTCCAATAAAATTGATTCATGTTTGTGGCTGTAATGTGACAAAATGGGGAAAAGTTCAAGGGGGCCGAATACTTTTGCAAGCCACTGTATGAATCCTGGTTGTGTTTACTGATTTGGAAACGATTTTATGTGCACGGCGCTCGAAAATCTGTCAAATGTTTTAGTACGACTTTGCTAAGCTACGAAGCCGCACCGCTTGATGGATTGTTGGAGCATTACGGCTATCGTAGGCAGGAGCCTCGCGGAGTGATACGTACTGTGCTTCAACATAATATTACTGTATTGTGTGTTTAACCTCTTAAGTTTTGTGGATATTATACATGGTTGTGCTGAGGATATGTCGGCCAGTTTCCACTGGAAATGCCTTTTGGTTAAACTGTCAGCGAGGAATTTGCATTTGCACTGTTACATTTTTATATAAGTTTAATGCACATGAAAAGCAGCTGCTTATTTAAGTGAAAATACATTGATTGTTGATTTTTTTTTGCACAAATGAAGTGGAGTTGTAAAGTATTTTGTCTCGTGTCAGTTATATCGTTATCGCACATTTTCAAATTTATATCGTGATGAATATTTTTGGCCATATCGCCCTGCTCTACTTCTACAACACGCCTTGTGTAGATGAGTTAGTGAGGCAAACTGATCAGCTGTCTTATTGTGTCTGTTGAGTGTTTGGTTTTGTGAACGGCCTCTTTAATGCACGAGGGTGTGACCATCCACATCCTTGTATCTGTCCACTGTCAGCCATTCATTTTGTGCAAATCTGGTCAAGTCTTCCAAGTGTGCGTGTTTTTTTTCCTTCTGACCAGATGCAGCTTTCTGCAACATCACTTTAATGTCCTTATACTGATCACCACACTGTGTGTGTGCGCTAAAACAGCAATCATTTCACTGCTCCTTTGTAGTGACAGGTTACAAAACGTCATTAGATGCTGCGTGGCTGTACAAGATAGACTTTGGTTAGGAACAACTCTCTGAGGCCTTTACTGTGAAACAGAACGCTGTCTTATCCGGCTAACTTCAAGGTTTAATGTGGGATTTTTTTGTAATCCAAGACATAATGCCAGGTCAACTCATGCTTTGAACCTAATCTGCTCCAGAGCAAATCATGTTCCAAATGAGAGATCAACAGGTAGAAAATCACAACCTACTAACCAGTAAGACCGAAAAAGAACAAAATAAATAAAATCCCCGATCCTGGAAGGTCCCTCAGACCGCTGTGTGCAGAGAGTAGGAGTGTAAAATCTTTCAGCAGAGTCTGATGTCTTTGTCTTTCCATGATGAGCAACAATAATGAACATAGATTCTCTACAACAACTTTATTGTTTTGGAAGTATTAATATATGATCCCAAAACTTCTACATTTAACCTTTTAATCAGACCAGCAAAAATCTAGTATTGAATCTTAGCACAGTCATAAAAAACTATTTGCTAAAAGCATTTTTGCAGCTGAATATTTTAAATTACAGTTAGGATCACTGGTTGGCTGTTTCACCTGTAAGACTTTAAAATAACATGCTAAGGTTTAATAGTCTATAAGGAATACACTCTGAGGCCTGGGCAGTGTTGTGCTAATGAGAGAAGGTTTGTGTGTGCAGTGAAACAGTAATTTTTTTATCTCAAAATTTATTGATATGTTTGATCCTTTCTGAGCTGCGTTAATGAAGCAGTCATTAGAGCACCATGTCCGCTAGAATAGTTCTGTAGTTTGATGCTTGAGTCGTTGCAGACTTGTTGAAACTCCCTCACCCGTCAAAGCAGCGTCTTTGTTATTCGAGTCCAGCAGATGGCAGTGTTTCACTGTCTGACGGCTGTCTGAAGCTTCAGCTGGATTATCCGTTTAAATGAGATCGTTTTATAAAACTTACAACAACAGGCCTGAACCTGCTCAGCTCCAAAGAGCTGGCTAAACGATGGGGCATGTTCAGAATCTTCCTGAAGTTTAACAATTTCCCAAAAAGCTACACAAAGTGAATTTTCATATAAGACAAGAAGGAAAGAACAGGGTGTGACGTGGAAGGGGCCCTCTGGCAAACAAATTACTGCTTTTATTAAGTTACAAAACTCGCAGTCTTGTTCACGAGTGATCAGAGAAGGGAACAGGAGATGGACAGATGGATTGGTGCTGCGGCTGCAGACTCTTCACCAGTCCCTCTTTACCAGTCGATTTACGTCCTTACCCTCAACGGGACTGAACGGACTCACGCGTAGGCTCTGAGTAGGGAACAATAAAGGTTTTTTATTTACAGAAGCACCAGGTGATCTATTTACACAGTGGGGAAAAGACGGGTTCCGGGAATCCACACACGAACAGGAGGGGGGAAAGACACTTGCAGTCCACACACGCTCCAAAGTCCTCACTCCATCCACGCTCCACGCTCCTCTTCACACTCCACAAGAAACACAAAAGCTCGCTCCAATCCTCACACACTTGATCGCTCAGGTAACACAGGGGCAGGTCCAGGGAAATCTATTCACAGAGATGCAAAAGGTTTCCTAGGTAGAGTTTCCTATCTATCTGTATTTTTACTTTAATAGTTAAGCACGATTAACATTTAGGAAACAAAAATAAACAAGTTAATAAATGAAATGAAATAATACTGATTTATATATTCACTCTGTTTACTTTTTCGATATAGAAATACAATGAAGACTTCCATGTTCCTGCTGGTGGCGCTCTCTGGCACTGTGCTCTGCATGACTAACGGACGTGTTCAGAAAACCAGCAGATCATCAACATGATCCCACAAGGGGGATGTGATGATCTGATAGCAAACAGAGATAATAATGGTAACTGTAAGCGCAAGAATACCTTTATCATTGGTGACTTTAATCAAGTTAGAACAATTTGTGATCCAAGCAATTGTATCAATGCAAATAGAAATCTTTATAAAAGCCCCACAGACGTGCACATTCTGTATTGTAAACTGCTGGGACAAACAACGATACCCATTGTACATCCAGATACAGATGAAAAGGCGTATTGTAATTGCATGTGATAAAATCAATACTTTCCTTCAGCCTGTGCACTTTGAATGTTGCTCTTGAGTTGAGAGATGCTGTAAGCTTGCTGCCATCTTTAAACATCACTTCATGATGCTGGTTTAGATGCTTTATAAGACTTTGTTACGTTTCTTAAACAGTGATGAAAATAATAAAGAGGAAATATGAGAGAAGTGATTTTCAGTGAATGTTGAAAAAAATCCCACAACAACAAAAACGATGGCAACATTGCTACACTTTGCTTTCTTAGCTTGCATATTGTACATTTTCACAGTTGTTTCTGATTGGCTCCATCTTCTCTCGTTGTCACAGCTGTTGCTCAACTTTCAGCACTCATTCAATTAAAAAAACAACAAACAAAAAAACCAAGCTGCTGCTGGTAAGGTTGGCATTCTTGCAAGACTCAGTAACACAAAACAAATAAAAAAATGCACATCCCATGTTTATCCCATGTGATTCCAGGCTGAGTTTATGCATTTATGCTTATTTGTTTATAAAATATTATAAGCTGGTCTGAGGTCATTTGTTACTAAAGAAAAACAAACAAACACTGTCATTATTTAATCCACTAAAACTAAGACACAATGCAGAAGCAGTGTGTGAAAACTAAGTGCACCTTCACTGGTGTAGCATCTGCCTTAGAAACAATGAAGTCAAATGAAACTGTTGAATCATCTCTATGTGCTAAAGGCTCATTTTAATGCAGCATTAATCACGTTGCTTTAACAGTGCTGCATTTTAATAATGTTTATCACGTTCTTTGTAGATTTTAATTATCACCATCGTCGCTGTGAGAACATGTCTGGTTGGAGCAGGCGGCACTCAGGGATCATGTTGTGTGGAAGAAGAGTCATGTGATTGTTTTTTTAAAGATTTTTTCTATGAGTGCACAGAGTGTGAAACAGAAAGATAGGATCGACAGAGAAAGCTGATCATGTCTGTTGTGACACCTGCAATCTCTGACTAGAGTTTTAGGTTTTGTCAGGCAGCTAACACAAAGAAAGCCTGGCTTCATTGTACAAATACAACTTACATATACAACACATGACATATTACACAGAGTCATTATTTATTCAACAAAAACTAAGCCAGATGCAGTTTTTGGATTTTATTTCAAAATGTTCTTATTCTGATTGTTTACTTAATATATTTAGACACATTTGGTTTATTTCTATAAAAATGATATTTTACACAAAACTTCAAACAGCTGCCTGCAAACATGGCTCTTTATTGTAAAGCCAGGTATGAACAACAACCTGCAGCTGCATGCTGTTGTGCTCATTGGTGTCACATTAGGTTCTGAACCACAAACAGAGAAGTTTCTTAGAACTGCTGGGCTAGTGATGTAGGTGTTGATGCAAATGATGGCTTAGGGTGGTGCTACGACAGTGTATAAAAACTGAAGCTCCCAGAGCCAAGTGTTATTTGTTCTTCCGTAACTGAGGTGAACTATAACCTGCTCAGGTAGAATTTAATAACAGCGTGTCTGAACTGCTCGTCTCCAGGCTTCACGTCTCATTCTGTAAGAACTTGTTGTTTTTTTATGAACTTTTTAGAAACAACAGACTTTTGTATACTTCCAAGAAAGAGGGAGAACTGACTCTTCTGCCACACTCACGTTCATCTTTATCTGTCATCAGTTCAGATAAAAGCATCACTGATTATTCTGAACACTGTTTTAAAGCTTCTGCGTCACTCTGATTTCTTCTTAAAGTTGGCAGACAGGATTGTGAAGAAGGACATAGTGGATCCCCCCTTTTAATGAGCATATTATCTGTGAACACTGAATACAAACAACCTAAATGCTCATTAAAGAAGCAGGTTGGCTCATAAAGTGCTCTGTACTTGTTTTATGCAAGTGCTGTTTCTGGAAACAACCACCATCTGTAATCAACACAGGACTTATTGAGCTGTCAGGTGTGCAGACAACATGGCACATTTTGGGAACACCTATAGTTGATGTCTTAATTATGAAAATAGCTACTATGTAGTTGATGCTTCCTGTTCTGCCAGAGCAGGTGCAGCCTTTGTGGAAGTGGGTTCCACTGGACCAGCGTCTGTGAATGATCCATTGTGGGTGATTTTTTTTTTTTTGACCTTACATCTGTGTGTAAGGACCAACCACAACCATCTAAAATCTTTGCATGTTATTTTATCTTCTGTGTAAGAAGTACACAGCATACCCTGATGATCAGCTTCAAGGGTTCTCAGTGTAGGATGCATACAGTATGTCATGCTGAAATATAGAGCACTTACAATAGAACCCACTAGAAACCAATTATTTTAGCCTGGTTCCTTAAATCTATGGCATTTTTCCCATGCTGACTGATATGCTGCTCAGTGTCTTTTGCTGTCTGTCATGATCCTGGGCCATGTTGGCCCAGCATTCTTAGTTTTCATATGTTTTGTGTGTTGTTCTTTATTTATGCCATGGTTTCTGTTAAGATGTTCCTTATTTGATTACCTCCTGTGTGCCCCTCTGTTTATCTGTGAGCCCTCGTTTCCCCTCCTTGAGTTTTATTCCATGTTTTCCCAGCCCGTTATGTCCGTGCTCTCCCCGTGCTGTCTCTCCTCCTCTCTGAACCTCCGTGTACTTCCTGTTTTACTTTGACAGTCTCCCGTCAGTGTTGCGTTCACTCCTGCCGTGTCTTGTTATGATTATCAGTGTCACCTGTGTTCCCCGTGTGCTCCCACTTCCCTCGTTAACCCTCTGTGTATTTATGTCTGCGTCTCCCTCAGTTCTGTGTCGCGTTCTCCCTCATTCATGGCCGTGTGTTTCTCTGTGTATTACGTTATAGTTTCCTCGTTTAGGTTGTATGGTTTCTCTCTCCAGCAATAAAGCTGTGTTTTGAGTTCATTCCTGCCTCCGTGAGCTTGCGTTTGGGTCCTCATCCTGCCTGCACACAGCCGCAACCATGACAGTCTGCTTTTAAATCAGATGTCACTCTGAACATAAACACAAGCCACAGCAGCCCAGCTGTCTTAGCTGAGTACAAGGATACATTTACTCTCTTTGTGTAAAATATTGTGATGATTTTACATTATATTAGGCAGGCAGCTGCCCAAATTAAACCGTGACTATTAGCAGTTTGGTTATTTTGAACGCCTCGGCTGGAAAAAATTCAAAATGGTTTGTAAGGTTGGCCACAGCTTTGTATGTAAAGGGGAGTTAGAAGATTGCTTCATATTTTAAGATTGATTAAGATTAATTAATATTTTTAATTGTTTTATTTTACATCTCACCTTTTACACTGCATTGAGTTGCTGCCATGTGATTGGCTGAGTGTACATCGTTCTTTGTTTCAAAATGGACTTAATGCTTGGTTGAACAGTTGTGATGTTTATCTCCTTTAGATTTATTTTTTATTGTCATGATGAAAAATGGTTTGTTGGTTCATACCTATGAAGTTACAGTGTTTCTGAAAAGCCTAAAAAGATGAATTGTTACCATAGTAAACTTCAAAACAGACTTTATTATATGATATAGTTATAAAATTGGATAAAAACTGACTTCAGCATAATATAAAATAATGTGTTGTCACTATGTATGCATTGGTCAACTTTCAGATCTATGAAGTTCAGCTCCCCCAGCTGTGTCTCCCTTCTGTGGCCCATTCCCTCATTACTACCCTGTGTATTTAAGCCCTGTGTTTTCCCACGCTTGGTGTCGCGTCGTACCCTCAGACCCTGCCTGTGTGTTCCTGCTTGGTTTCATGGTTTGGTTTCTGTTTTTGTTTCATGCCAGCAATAAAAGCTGTGGTTTTAGTTACATTTCGTCTCGGAGTCCTGCATTTGGATCCACATTTCCACCTGCCCGCACTCAGAGCCCTGACATCAGCATAATATAAAATAATGTGTTTTCCCGATACCTGATTTTTAGCACTATGTATGCATTGGTCAACTTTCAGATCTATGAAGTTCAGCTCAGTTATCTATGTTTTCATTTTTAGTTTTGTCGAGGAGGGAAATTATTTTACTGCTATTGTTAAATAATTGTTATTGCATTAATAATATAATTTGCAGCATGGATATTGCATTCTAAGGTTTAGACAGTGTCTCTTTCAGAAAGACTGAGTTGCAGGCTGACAGGAAGTTGTATGCAGAAAGAAGCAGGAAGTTATTTTGAGCCGCAGGCTAAGACGAGGCTTTAACAATGTAACAGATAGCTTTATCATTTTATATTAAGGTTTTAGTAGAGGTTCTTGATTAAAACATTTATTTAGTAGAAGACATACACATAGTCTCAGTGAGCTTCTGGTCTGGTAAAAGGTCAGAAGTGTAAGAGGTGACACAAAGAGCATGTGAGGTCAACACACACACACACACACACACTTTAAATTAGATTTATTTAGAGGAGAGGTTAGTTATGTTTGGCTGTAACTGCAAAATTGTCTTGGTAAAAGAGGAACCGTTTCTTGGTGTCTCGGCAAGAAAGAGGAACAAGACAAGAACTGAAAGGTAGACAGGAAGGGCTAGCCATGAAAATAGAAGATGATTTTCTAGGTGAAAAGTCATGATGTTGATCTGATCTATGTATAGAATGTATCTGTGACGTATGAAGGGGCGTCAGTAAATAAACCCTGATGCTATAAAATATCTGTTCATGCTTTGATTAAGTCGAAGACTACTTCCTGTCTGCGTACAGAGTTCTCTTCCCACGCGTGTATTCATTAAAATCATCGTTTGACTTTACCCGGCCGGATCGGTGTGGTTATTCTTCGATCACCTCTTGTACCCTTCCTCAATATTGAATCTTAACATTTGGGGGCTTCGTCCGGTTATTGAGGAGGGAGAGTTGGAGGTTTGGACGGAGAAATCCGGGGTCTTGGGTGGTCTGACGGGCAGACGTGAATTCCAGTGGTCTAAGTGAGTGGGCATAAGCCGGCTTATCCAAAAGGTAAGGCACTACCTGTTGAATTATTTCCAAAGTGTGCCAAATTGGACATGATAAAATTTAAGTCTACTCACTGAAATTACTGGTGGATGTCTGTTTTGATTTTGATGAAAATTTCATGAGTTGAAACAGTTAGAGTTCTGCTAAGAAGAAATGAAAGCAGTAAAGTCTGCTAAAGCAGTTTGAGTCTGCCAGGAAAAAGTTTAAATATTGGGTTGAAGTCCCAAAGAAATTGAGTTAGAGTCTCAAGTAGTTTGGTAGGGAATTGGTTATTGTGTTGGTTAGAGTCCAAATTTGGTCATAAGAGTGGACCTGAGCGGTCATTTTGTGAGTTGGAGTCTCCATTTGACCACTAGGTTGCACCTACTTCAGTTATACACTTGTTTCGGGTGTTGATTGTTGTTTCAAAGTATTATAAATTATTCTAGAACGGCAGTTCGAGTCTGCTAGGAAGCGCAGTTCTCGGAGGTAACGCTCCCTCCCGGCCAAGGACGCTTGGCCCTGACCTATCGCGAATAGGGTTAGTACGGTTGGCAACCGGGGAGAACTTGGGAACCTCCAAAATAGCTAGGAGTTAGAGTCTCCTTACCGTTTGCAACGGTATCTGCGCTTTTTTGGCCAGCAGAAGTGGTCTTCGGGCGTGTAACTTTAACTTAACACTTCGGGGTAAGCCTTGGCTGTGAAATGCCAAAAATAGAGCTTCAGGCAAAGTTTGGGTTGGTTGACGCTTTTAAATTGAGTTAGGGATTTTAGAAATGAGGCCAGAAACAGTTAAAGTCTTGATACTGGTTAATTGATCGCAAAAAACGGTTATGTTAAATTTGTCGAAATTCGATAGGTGTTAAAAGGTTTAAAATCTGTGCAGTTGTAAATATAAGACGTCTCTGTATTAAAAAAGATCTCTGTGGGTCGAGTCAGCAATGCACTGACTGCCTGCTGCTATTCTTAGATGAAGAGTGTGTGTGCATGCAAATGAGGCAGCTGATGCAGAGCGCATGAGAGGACTATGCTTTCGGTTTTGTGTGTCATTCAGCTCTATAACTATTGTTTGCAAATGTGGATAAATGTCTGCAGTTAAAATGCTGGCTTAGTAAATAACAACATTGTA
Source organism: Mchenga conophoros (assembly GCF_057382185.1). Classification (NCBI taxonomy): domain Eukaryota; kingdom Metazoa; phylum Chordata; class Actinopteri; order Cichliformes; family Cichlidae; genus Mchenga; species Mchenga conophoros. The sequence goes on along the minus strand of NC_140528.1, from coordinate 20,158,459 downwards.
AACATATGAATGGTGACAGCGTTTAAAAATAGAATATAAGAATTGTTTGTGTTTAAAACCAACGTTTAGGTAAAGAAGATTTAAGGTGGATTTGAAGGCATAAACAAAAAATAAAAGGGTTACAGTCTGCAAGGGTTGTTAATTCATGAGCTGACTGGATGCAGAGTAAGTGGAGTGGTCATCCTGAGAGGATTGAATGATGCTCTAACTCTGTGGTCAAGTCAGACATAGGCTTTAAGCAACCATGAGCCACTAATAAGCGTGACAAATTAATGAGTATGTGTAAATTGAACTTGTTAAATAGTTTTGATAGGAGTAACTCAATGAGCACGCAATAAAGTGGACTTTTTAGGGGCAGTTTATCACTGACACCATAAAAAGCAACTTAATTAGTAGTTCAATAACAAATTGTAAAGATAACCTTTGTTATTTGATAAGAGAGAGAAAATTCAGGTTACATATAGTGAATAAATAAGGAAATGTTAATCTCTGCGTCATTCCACACTGAAATTTCAATTGTAGGGGATCATTTGGAGGTGAATTGTGTAGGACACGGGGAGACAGAAGAATCTCCCCATGAGTTTTCAGTGTGCATAGAGATTGAGGAGGCTGAACTGGAAGCCTGCCTGGGTCGTTGTTTTTGTTTATTTGAGGGTCTGCTGGAAGTTTGTGAAAACGACCACCTTGATATGTGGGAGCCTTCTCGGGCAGCGATTTTTTTGTTAAACCTGTGGCAGGCTGTGCAACATGGAGAAAGTTTTGACATAATGTCATAAAGGTGATTTCTTGGTTTTAGATTTATTAGTACGGGATGCTTGAGGGTGTGTTGCTGTAAAGTATATAAGGGACGCGCAGCGCCGTTAATGGGTTTAAAATAAATGAAAAAACACTAATCCGAGGAACTATTGGAGAGGTAAGTATACGGAGATGAGCGCGTTGCGCATAAGGGTTGCTGGTGTCATATATTAACACTTTGAGGGCGAATAATTTTGATTGAGTGTCAACGCTTGAGAACGCGAGGACAGCGTCTAAAGGGCTGGGTTAAACTTTGTGTATCACCGAGCAGGGGAAGAGGAGCCAGTGGTTGCGAGAACAGCGAGACGAAGACTGAAACTGAAAGTTAAGCGTGTCTGGGTGACCTAGACCAAGAAGGTGGAGTCGACCAACGCCATTGGAAGAGGTAAGTCTGTGTTTCAGAGAATGGCTGACAGCTCGGGTGCGACACCTAGTAGGAAAAGGGGATGCAAACCTCTGAAGGATCAGTTCGAACAGCTTAAGAAAGCTGTTCGCTTGGCTTCCCCTGGAGTATCAAAATCAGCAGAGAAAGAGTGCCAAGCGATGGAGGTTGAGGTAAGTAAACCTATTATATCCCAACAGAAAGGGCTGGGTGATAAAATACCTCTGAGCTTGGTGTTAAAAACTGAAGGAGAAGTGTATGGACAAATGCATGAGGCCCTACGTGCGTCCATAGAGGCATTAACGGCATTGGAGGTTATAAAGCAGAGAGTAATGCAGGGAGGGCCAGAAGAGGAGAATGAAGACCGTGCGACGTCATCAGAAGAAGACGATGAGGAGGACGAAGATGGAGGAGCTGAACCCCAACCAAGTACAAGCCTAATTTTGAGGAAAAGAAGTGTGAAGAGAGACCAAGCACAGAGACAGCCCATATTTAAGAGCTCAAAGGGGAAAGGAAAGTTGAGGAAGAGTAGAAGAGTGAGTTTTGAACAAGGAGCTCCTGACCCTGGTTTAAGTCTGCCTCTAATAGCAGGTCCAAAGAACGAACCAGTTTATCGCGCCTATAAGGTGAGAGATTTGGAAGCATTGGTTAAACAACTTCCACCAATAACCAAGGGAGAACATTGGGAAGGAGAAGAATTAGCGCTGGGCGACTTTCGCACTTTGGCCGGACGTTGTATGCTGGGTGGTGGGTTAGCAGATGTAGAGCAGATAGCTCAAACAACCAGATATGCAAATGACCTGAAATATCATGAGGTGCAGAGTGACTTAGCAGATGCAGTTCGGGAGAAGGACCCAACTCCTAACTTTGGAGCCATTCCAAAAATTATTTGGGATCCCAAAAAGAAACCCAGAGAGTGTTTAGCTAAAGCAAAGGAACAATGGTTGTTAGAAACAGGAATACATCCGGGGAAGGAGGGTGAAAGTAGAGCGTGGTTTCGTTCGGCAGTGCTGGCAGGGCTGCCCAACCAGGTTGCAGTTGACTTGGAAAAGAACCCAGATTTTGCCGTTGCAGACTCGGTGCAGTGGGAGAGACATGTGACCCACAGACTTCAGCAGGAACAGGATTTGACGAACAAACAAAAGAAAGAGTTAGATGAAGCACAGGCGCAGCTGCTTAGGCTGCAGCTGGGTGAGGCTCGCGAAAAATATAATGCGAAGAAAAAGAACCGAAAGAACTAAATAAGACTATAATGGTGGCAAGGCCTCAGCCCGATCCTGTGCCTGACTGGCCAGATCAGGATCCGGGTCTCTACCCTGATGATCGTTGGCCCGCCAATGCACCAAGGCAGCGTCAACCCGTAGGGAATTGGGGGACCGGTGGACCGCAGAGAGGGCGTGGTGGATCCGTGAGGGGAGGACAAAGGGCTCGGAATCCGGGGAATCCTGGCAGAGTGTCTTGGACTGCGTGTCTGAGATGTGGAGCAGAAGGACACTGGGCCCGAGATTGCCCTGAACCGCCGCAGAACTATCAGGGGCGAGGCTATCAATCCCAGGCACGAGGAGGCCCAAGACAAAGAGCTGCTTACAGGGGAGCACATCAAGCTCCAAACCCGAATGCAGCACCAGCCCCCCAGTACCCAGTAGCCGACTGGGGCTGGGAGGGGGAGCAATACTGACGGAGCCCGGAGAAACCGAACAGGGTGGGAACGGCAGAACCCATGCTGTCGATGACCGTGGAAGGCACTGAATTGCCCTTCCTGGTGGATACTGGAGCAACATATTCAACATTGAAAGACACACCAGACAGTGCAACACTCTCCTGTCACACAGTTAATGTGGTAGGCTTTTCCGGGATTCCAATGACACTGCCATTGACAAATCCAGCATTGACACAGCTGGGAAAACAGACTTTGAAGCACCAATATGTGGTGTCCTCACAGGTGCCTGGAAAATCTCATGGGCAGGGACCTGCTTGTGAAACTGGGATCACCTTCAAAGACTCAATATCTAGTCCAGAACTCTGAACAACCCACTGCCGAAATCTACTGGGGGAGGCTAGTGGAAGTAGGCATTCTGAGACATTATCAGCTATGGAAACCCTGGATAATGAGCCTGGCCGTCTATTCCCCTCCGCGAGATCCTTTCCACGTTACACTCTTTTATGATAGGGAAGATAACGATATCTATCGGGAACAGTTCCAGTCTGATCTTGAGGGACAGACGTGGAATGTGCAAACACATAACATTTATGTTGGACCAGAAGGTGTGGCCGCGGCTGTGAAATTTACTGATGAACAACTGCCTTGGTACAATGTGGGAGAGGATTCAGCCCCTCACATTACATTGGCGGTCCACGAGGGTCATGGGCTAAGAGATCTGGGACCAATGGTCAAGCGGGCGCTGGACAACGCATGCTGGCAAGGCACCCAAATTCCAAACGTCTGGTATGCACCAAAATGTAAAATATATCGCATAACTTGTTTGTCCAACGATGCAGTGATCTTAGAACATAAAGAAATCTCCAGAATACATGGCAGGGAAAGAATGGATCATCCTGATGCAGTAGCTGAGCTCTCAAAATTGCCTGGTACTTTGTGGTCCGCAGGGCCCACAGATGTGGGTCTAGCTAATTGTTCGCCTGTCCTGTTCCGGCTGAAGTATGACATACCATTTAACAGACCATAATAGAAGCACAAAACTGAAGACCAAAAGTGGTTCACATGTATTGACCTAGCGAATGCATTCTTTTGTCTCCCACTGCACGAGTCACTCAGAGACATTTTCTCATTCACATACAGAGGCCGCAAATTTAGGTACACACGCCTACCACAAGGCTTTGCACTCTCACCAGGAATTTTTAATCAGGTGTTGAAAGAGGCATTGTCCCCATGTCAACTGCCAGGGGGCTGTACATTAATAGAGTATGTTGATGATCTTCTTATTGCAGCCCCGTCAGCAGCGGCCTGTACGGCAGCATCGCTCGTGGTGTTGAACAGATTGGCGGAGTGTGGCTTCAAAGTGAGCAAAGAAAAACTGCAGTTGGTCCGGCCAGAGGTAACATTCCTGGGCCGGGTGATCGTACACAGATCAGTGGGGTTAATGAACACACACAGAGACCAAATTCTGACACATCCAAAACCAAGAACTGTGAAGGAGTTGCTTTCCTTTCTTGGCTTGACAGGTTACAGCAGGCAGTTCATTCCGAACTATGCGGGTAAAACGGCCCCTTTAAGGGACTTGATCAAGAAAGTTGGTGTTCGAAATCTGAAGGCTGAATTGCCTTGGACGCCGGACACAGAGACAGCGTTCATTTCACTAAAATAGGATTTGTCAAGAGCCACAGATCTGGCCACACCTAACTATGATGAGGCATTTTATCTTGATGTTTCAGAAACAAAGGGAGTTGTGAATGGTGTGTTGTTTCAGAAAAAAGGGGGAGGTAGGGATGTACTTATGTATGTCAGCATAAGATTAAATTCAACAGAAGTAAGGCATCCCACATGCACACAACACGCAGCAGGAGTAGCAAAGATAATTCAGAAAACAGCACATATAGTGAGGGAACACCCACTGAAAGTGCTTACTACACACAGTGTAGTGGCCTATGTGAACTCACAGGCATTCACAATGACTCCACTGACGCAACAAAGGTTCAGCAAAATTTTAGAGGCGCCAAATCTGATATTCACACATGAAGGAATAAATATGGCAGACCTAATGGGGTCAGGAGAACCACATGACTGTATTAAGAAAGCCCAGGTTGAAGGAAAAATCGAGGGACAACAGTCGGCCCAGAGAGCTGAAGTGATAGCCCTAACTCGAGCCCTGAGGTTGGTTAAAAACATGAGAGTGAACATCTACACTGACTCAGCATATGCGTTTGGAGCAGCTCATGTGGAACTGGCTCAGTGGAAGAGAGCCGGGTTCAGAACGGCCATTAATGCACCCATCTGTCACAAAAAGGCCCTGGAGGACCCAGACGAGGTAAGTATTATAAAATGCAAAGGCCACTCACAAGCAGACAGTATGGTGGCAAGAGGAAATCAGAAAGCTGACGAAGCCGCAAAGGAAGCAGCGGGCTACAAAGGACAGAGACAACTGGTGCAGGTAACCCCAGAAGAGGAGGTTAGCACTAACAGCATGGAAGAAGTTAGACAGGCTCAGGAGGAGACATCCCCAGAGGAAAAGGGGGTGTGGGAAAACAAAGGAGCCTGGCAAGATGGCGGTTTGTGGAGGGGGCCAGATGGGCGTCCCGCTTTAACGGCCAAAATGGCGGAACAAAAGGTGAATGAGGCTCACGGGCTTGGTCACGTGGGAGTGAAACAGATGGAGAGAAATTTGTGCCGATGGTGGCATCCTGATTTGAGAAGGATGATACTGGAAAAGGCCAGAACGTGCCTAATTTGTGGGGCACACAACCCAAAGCCAGCAGTAAAACCTGAAGCTGGTAAGGTTCTCATGCCAGGAAGGCCAGGAGAAGAGGTCGTGATTGATTATACCGACATGATTGATACAGGCCCAGGTGGGGTGAGGTATTTGTTGGTGTGTGTGGATGTTTTGACTGGATGGCCCGAAGCATGGGCGACCAAATGTGAAGACGCGAAAAGCGTGATTAAGTGCTTAATCATTACATTCCAAGGCATGGGTTTCCCAAGAGAATTAGATCAGACAATGGTACTCACTTCAAGAATAAAGATTTGCAAGAGGTAGAGAGGATGAACCTAAATTTGAAAAACAAGTTGGCTAAAATTTGTGCAGACAGGGCTAAATTGGGTCGCAGCCCTGCCCATTGCTTTGATGACCATAAGATGTTTATGATGATGTTAACTTTGTATTTCAGGTGCAGTTATAACTATTTTATACATATTGCATTTTGTGCTTTAAAAGGAGTTGTGGCTCAAATTTGTCTCTGGAGGGTCATGAGCCTTTGGCTAGCGCTATGATTAGCCAATCTACTGTGAGGATAATATGAGTTCATGAAGGATTGCACACGCTTACAGACACAGAGTTAAGAAACACACATGACAGTATTGATTCCAGGCAAAAGGCCCTAAATTCATTTAGCTTTTAACTGAACTTAAAGAAGGACCAAAGAGGAAGGAAAGCATATATTTTGGTTAAGTCTGATACATTAGAATTAGAAGGTATTGTTACATTAAGGGAGCAAAATGAAATAAAAAGGTTATACCAAAACAGGTGATAACATAGGAAATGTGAGGTTTTAAAATGAAGTTAGTGTTAACACATAGGAGTTGTTTCAAGGCAGCATTTAGCTATGATGAAATGTATACAGGAGTAATTGCTTATATGCTTAAACTTAATTGATTGAAGTGGTTGTTTTCTTTTGGAGTAGATTAACTTGCAGCAGCGACAACTTGTGCATAGGATGTTGATGATCAGATAAGGGAAAGTAGAGCGAGCAACTGGACGTGAAACCAGCGCTTAAAAGAATTTTAAAGTGATGAGTAACGTTGAAGAGTATACATAAATACAAGTCAATAAGTTAAGAAGATAATTAGGATCAGGCTTTTAATTAAAGAGTCCCAGATAGGATAAGTTAGGGAGATGCAAGAAAAGGTGTTTTGTTTCCTTTGCAGAAGACTGATCTCGGCGACCACAGGAGGGGCGAGGATCCTGGAGATCTCGAGGTTCGAGACCACCAGAGGAGGGTCTGCGTGAGGACACAATGTATTGTGACCTCTGGTTTTCCAGAGGTCAAAAGGGGGAGTGTCGAGGAGGGAAATTATTTTACTGCTATTGTTAAATAATTGTTATTGCATTAATAATATAATTTGCAGCATGGATATTGCATTCTAAGGTTTAGACAGTGTCTCTTTCAGAAAGACTGAGTTGCAGGCTGACAGGAAGTTGTATGCAGAAAGAAGCAGGAAGTTATTTTGAGCCGCAGGCTAAGACGAGGCTTTAACAATGTAACAGATAGCTTTATCATTTTATATTAAGGTTTTAGTAGAGGTTCTTGATTAAAACATTTATTTAGTAGAAGACATACACATAGTCTCAGTGAGCTTCTGGTCTGGTAAAAGGTCAGAAGTGTAAGAGGTGACACAAAGAGCATGTGAGGTCAACACACACACACACACACACACTTTAAATTAGATTTATTTAGAGGAGAGGTTAGTTATGTTTGGCTGTAACTGCAAAATTGTCTTGGTAAAAGAGGAACCGTTTCTTGGTGTCTCGGCAAGAAAGAGGAACAAGACAAGAACTGAAAGGTAGACAGGAAGGGCTAGCCATGAAAATAGAAGATGATTTTCTAGGTGAAAAGTCATGATGTTGATCTGATCTATGTATAAAATGTATCTGTGACGTATGAAGGGGCGTCAGTAAATAAACCCTGATGCTATAAAATATCTGTTCATGCTTTGATTAAGTCGAAGACTACTTCCTGTCTGCGTACAGAGTTCTCTTCCCACGCGTGTATTCATTAAAATCATCGTTTGACTTTACCCGGCCGGATCGGTGTGGTTATTCTTCGATCACCTCTTGTACCCTTCCTCAATATTGAATCTTAACAGTTTCCATTTGCATTTAGATGCACGGCCGATTCTCTGATGTGTGATCTGTTTCTACCTGTGCTGATGCTAGCAGGACTAAAGCTGATCAAGCAGCAGTAAATATGTGAAGCAAGGCTGAAGGATACACTCATAAAATGAACAGAATCATAAGAATATAACAGCACGAGCACTGCAAATGCAACTAAACCATGTTGACATCAAATGGTATGTTATTTGAAATCTATATGAAATAATGACACATCTATGTTTTCCAATTTATTTTATCACCTCTACAAATGGATTTGACCTTTGCTGGAATGCTGAGGATGAATGTGTTGGTTTCCTTACAACTGTTGTCAAGTTTGTAGATATTCCTATTTGATATTTCTGTGTTACACAGCTTTTCAGTCATCTTAGCATCTACATGCTGTCTTCTAAACTTTTCATAAGGTGTTTCTTCAGGTCGGTGCTCGCTTGGTTGAAAATTGTTCACTTTGGAAAATCCGGAAGCAAAGAGCAGCACGAGCATCGTGCAGACAAACAGTGTCTTCATCGTCTCCTGGAGAAGAAAACACATGGACATTTTTCCACATTAAGAATTTGGCAGATACATCCTTTTGGATCCTGAAGCTCAGCAAGTCGTCTTTGTGAGCTGCAAACACACACGACAAGAGGACTGATAGACCTTTTTCTTTAAATGAAAGAAGTCGTTTTATTTATAGTTTTCTTTTTTATTTATTTATAATCATATATATTACTTTGTTCTCTGTTTATTTTTTATTTTTCAACTGTTAGGACGATTTCTAAATATCCTGAACAAGCCTGATCTGGACGGCTCCTGGAAGCAGATTCAGGCGTGATGATGTCATTTTCAAATGGAAAAAGAAGCTTTGAAAAGCTGAAGTAGTTTAAATGTTTAGATATTTAACCTTGTTGTATTACTTTATATTTTATATTCATCGTATTAAGACATCAAGATATTTGTTTTTGCCTTAAAATTTTGTGTTTTCATTTATACTTTTTGTTATTCTTTTTTTTAATTTTGTCATTTTGCCTTTTTTACTTGATGTGATTTGGATAAATATATATTTATATCTACAGATATATTGAGAGAGTTTTCCTCTGGGTTTCACAAGCCCATTTTATAGATAAAAGTCCAGGTCATAATAGATCCGGTTCATTAAGAACAAAGTTTAAATCCGATTTAATATAAAAGCCTTTCTGCACTCAGTTATTCTTTCCTGTCACATGTTTCAGTGTGCTCTGTAGTAACAGTGACACACTGCAAAATAAAAATAATAAGACACTCACCTTTTTTTCCTTTACTAATGATGATGATTAACCTGCAGTGGTTCAGGTATAAGTTGGTTGTCTGGAACAGCAGGTGATGAAGATGTGGTGAAGGGTCTGTGGTTCATGTATATAGTGGGTTCATTACATAACTGGATAGGCAACATCTGACAGTCAGTTTAAATAAGATCTTGTTGTATTTGAACACAAATCAGCAAAAACAGGTCTCTCACCGTGCAAATATACAGCTTACGTAAGTTTAGTGTGCTCACCGAATGCAGTGTTTAGTGTAGCAGCAGAATTATGACAGTTTATGGAGATGTTCAACGTGAGCCTGCTGCCCAGCTTTAAAAGGAAAATCATTTTAAATGATACATAATAAGTTCTTACCAAAAGAGGAATGCAGACGGAGATGAGCAGAGATCTCTTCTGCAGTTCAGATGCTGCTGTGAGTTCTAGTTCACTTCTGTCACAGAGGAACAAAGTGTGTTTGGATCTGGACACTTTGATTTTTATACTTCTGATCAGCACCACCTCAAATAATCCTTTGCATCCACACCTACATCACTGGCCCACCACTTCTAGGAAACTTTAACACTTCCCTGCTTGTGACTCAGAAAGATAATGCAAATATGATGACCACTGACCACAAGAACCTGCATGTAGATGCAGCCTGTTTTTCCACATCTGGCTTTAGAAAAAAAATTAATGCACAAACAAATAGATTTAAAATAAAAAGATGTGTTGGTATATTTTGACCTTTCAAATAAACTATTAACACTTCTTTTTCCCCTTTTTAAGTATAATTTTTGGCAAATAAAGTGAGTGTTTTGACCATTTGCAGTTAAAATGTTGAACAATCTTTTTATTTTTGTTTTACTACCAGTTGGTTGTAATAATTTCATATGAGGATTTAAATGGATGTATAACAAAACAAAGGATAAAAGTATATATAAAAGTATATTTAATGAAGCTGATCGAACAACAGTGCAATATGGCATGATGACAGTGTTTACAATTTTGGCAGGAGAACAAAAGATAAATATTATAAAATACAAGACATGAAAATCTCAGAGGTCAGGGGTCGGGGGCCCAGGAAGTCTGGCCCGCAGATTCCAGGTCTGACTTCGAGTACATAAAATATCATCTTTCTTGTGGGGAAGGAGCCTGAGTTAGAGCAGGAAGTTACACCATATTGATATTGTTGGGGTAGCCTCAATGCCAGTGTTGGACTCTCCAGTTTCCTTGAAGGAGGTTTGACTTTGTGCCATCGTTGGCTGGACTCTGTGCTCATTGATATCCCAGTATCAGTGAGTTAAGACACCATGCATTTATTTTCTGTGTGGCACACAACAAGAAAACAAGCCAAGAGAGAACACATCAGCCTCCAATGACAGTTTATTAAAAGGTTTATTGGAGGTTATTTGTTGTGTTATTGAACCTGTGTGCTAATGAAAGAGTGTCCTTAATAAACGTACTCCATAAGGAAGTGTGTTCACAAGTGCACAGAACACATTAGGGCACAGGTCAGTGATCGGTTTTACAATTGTATTGTCAGATCGATGGACACTTTCGGATACTTGGATATTCAGGTGATTAGAGGAGCAGAGATGATCAGCTGATCAGGATTTGGTGGTGTGTTGGATCAGGTGGTGGAGAGATACAGGACAGGCCTGACATACACAAACGTATAGTGAAGGTGCAGAGGCTCAGATCTGTGACATCGTCCCAGCTCAGTGTCCATATTTAGATGTAACAGTGCTATAGACTTTACCTGACAACTTGTATGAGTAATGTTTTCATCTCAGGCATGTCAATTTCATTTGTGAATATATTTTTAATACTTGTACAACAGATTTTTTTGAGTGTTAAATAGAAATTATATGCTGAAACTGAAGTGATGGGTCGCACTCTTTAGTTCACCCCTGCTCTCGAAACAATGTAGGTGGTCCAGTTAACATATTTACATTTTTTCATTTGCTGTTTCACTTGCAAAATATTTCCAGTGTGACATTTGATCAGGTCTTGTAAACCTTGTCGTTAACCAAGCAGTCACTCCCAGGCTGCTGTGCTGATCACCGGATCTTAACTTCATTGTCACAGTGCACTCAGAACAAAACAGCCATGCAGAGATATGAGTCACAGTGACATTAAAACTGATGAAGACCGTCGTCGTTAGAACCAGCAAACTGAATGAACTAAAAAAGATCATCTAAATTCAACTGGTCTAAAATATCAGGATCTCAGTGTTAAGTCCATATTTTTGAAGTAGAAGCTTTTACTGGTTTTACTTAAGAAAAAGAAATAATAAGGAATTGTTTTGGAATTTGTCCAGGTTAACAGATGAAATCATGTTCAGTGCTTTGTCCTGTCAGTAAACACAGATTCTTTATTTGCACTGAATGGGACAGCATATAATTTCACTGCTTTTGGCGTAATGACAATAAAAGATCGTTTCAAAGTCTGACCTGCAAAGCCCGTCCACCCAGTGTCCTCCTCAGTCATGCTGGTTGCATGATTGCTGTAGAAGTGCTAAACTACTGTGACCTGATTAATTGAACTGAGCTCACACTGCAATAACTAATCAGTGAGGTGGTAGTTTAAGTACTTCATTACCAAAATGTATAAATGAAGTACATCAGAAGATGTTGGGGAAGAAGGACTTCACCGGGTGGGCCTGGACCCCCGAGGCCTGTCCCTGTGCCGACCTCGTCTGAGTCTAATAGATTTATAAGATAGAGCTCATCAAAAGACTAAGATATGAATATAAACATGATATTTGTCAGTTTAATTTAATGTTAAGTTGAACTGGAGTTAACCACAATCCTTTACTCTTCCAACTCCTCTACTTTGTCTAACAGTTAGCTTAGCTTAGCCTAGCCAAGTTTTCTTTGCAAAATTGCTAATTGCATGGTTTCAAATTGCAGTTTTGATTTTAAGTGGACTAATTGTTCAGACCTGCTCTGGGGCCTGTCTGAAGTATTAAATTGACATATATTTGTCTCAACACCTACGCAGGAGAACTTTTTTGTAAGTGTGAAATGGAAAATAGAAGAAGAAGTAGAGATGTGGGTGTTCCTATTTACATGTTTTTATTTTCTGTTTCTTTAGCCAAACATGTTATTTGATCAGAGCACCTGCCTGTACACCTGCTGTTAACCAAGCAGTTATTTTCAAGCTGCTACACTGATCACAAAGTCAGGACATATGAATGACAGGAAGTGTCCAGTGTCACGTACCGATATTAATGACAACAATGATGGGGCAAAGCAACATATGAACATTTATTACGATATCCTGATAAATGTAATGCAGCGGGATAACTTCTACAGTTATTATGTTAGTGATGATGCCTCTTTGCTTTTCATTTATTCACAGCTTTGTGGCGTACGATGGAGTGTCAGGGCCACATTAAGATAACCTGCCACGGCTGCAGTACCCTCTACAACACGGCTTGTGTCGATGATTTAGTGAAGCAAACTGATCAGCTGTCTCATTGTGTCTTTTGTGTGTTTGGTTTTGTGTTTTCAATGAACTGAAAGCCCTCTTTAATGCACGAGGGTGTGACCATCCACATTCTCTCATCTGTCCAGTGTCAGCCATTCATTTTGTGCAAATGGTCAAGTCTTCCAAGTGTGTGTGCTTTTCCTTCTGAGTGCTTTTCCTTCAGCGTCTTTGTTATTCGCGTCCAGCAGATGGCAGTGTTTCACTGTCTGACGGCTGTCTGAAGCTTCAGCTGGATTATCCGTTTGCTATGTTTGCCATGTTACAGTGGGGAGGAAAAACTCCTTTTTAACAGGAATATCTAGACATGAGTGATTACTGCAGTGGGGCACTATCTGTGCTATCTATAAGAAATGTTAGCAACAATAAAACTCTGAGGATCAGGGCTCCATTTCACTCCAGTGTTCAGTGGCATTTTAAAAGAGTGAATACCGACGCTGAATGTCTTTGTAAAGCAAAAGCACTTTGTTAGCCTTTACAGAGCAAAGCTATGGATCAATGTGCAGTGAAGAAAAATCGAGGTGGCCAGTCTGTCCTTTCCTAACCAATCACAGAGCTCCTTACATTGCACCATGTGGCTAATTTGCGTTTTACTGATATTGCTGGGCTGCTGTCAATCATTTTGTCTTTATATTACAACAGAGCATTGACCTTTAACCTGTTTAATTCATACTGAGTATTTAAAAAGAATGTATTGTCATAATAAATTGTGCCTCACTGAAACACCATTTTGCATTAGCCTCTATCACCTGACTTGTCACTGATGATATCACTGCATGAGCAGGCGAGCGGTAGCGGCGGGGGGGTGTAGGTGAAGCTCGTGAAGAACAAAATTCTGTACGAGCGGACGCAGTGAGTCCAATAACCAGGGGTAACTGGAAATAAGGTGTTGTAGGTTGGCTTCCACAGTGTAAAGAGACGCTTCTCCCTCATGCTCTAACAGCTGGTAAATCAATTTAGAAGCAGAGTCGATAACGGCCTCCTGAAGCTCCCTAGGTGGGGTGACTGCCGCTGGATCCTTATCTGGCTGGTCCGTACTGTCACGGCGGGTGAGGAGAGCCGTGTGAAAATAATAAATGAGGATCCAATCGCAGGCAGTAGTGGAGAAGTGAAGGTGGTTTATTGAACACAAAAATAAATATGGACAAACAGCAAATGGAGCACGAACTAAACTAGACTGGAAACAACTAAACTACAGAGCACAAACCTGGACAAGAACGAGCAGAGGAGATGGACAGGAGGGAGAACACACGGGTGAGACATGGTGGACACACAGACGGACCAGCAACTACAATGACAGAGGACACGACTTAAATACACAGAGAAACACAGGGGAATTACACACAGGTGGTGGACACAGCTGGGAATAATCAACAAGACGAGACAAAGGTAAAACTGAACACACTCACATGAGACGCAGACCTTCACAATAAAACAGGAACAAGAAACCATCACACTAAGACGCAGACTCGACATAGAGAGAGAGACAGAAAATGACACATGGAACTAAACTAAACCTGCAAAAACATGACAACTCAAAATACTGGGTCAAACTGACCCAGAACCGTGACAGACTTTCTATAATGTTTTGCTTGAGCATGTCCTGCTTTTCTGTAATGTTATTTCTACAGTTTTAGCAGTTCTTCTCGAGGGAAAGAGAAAGATGTAAAAATCTTATACGTTATATATGTTAAATAACATGTGTAGTGCTCACATGTAATGCAGATGTTAGCTTTGATCTAACCAATAAATCCTGATTGGATGTTGTTAGCGTTAGCACTTGTGTTTGCTTCCCTGCTGTACAACAGCATTACCAAAATACAACTGAAGAAACAAACTCAGTTATGAAAAGTTTGTGTTCAGTTTGCAGTCGCTGAAAATAATTACACCTTTGGGAATGACATGGAAATGCTCCCACACTAAAGATTGGGTTTTGTTTTGGGGATTTTCCATCTTAATTTATCTGTCTTATTTGGCTACATCTACGACACTGCTATGCTCTCTCTTGCCTATGTTTTCGTGGCTGCTGCTATCTGTATTTTTATATATATATATATATGCAATGAAAATTCCCGTCTCGCCCCTCCCGGCAGTCTGTATACTTTAAGCTCGGGTAGTTTTTACACAGGATACGGGAGGATTACTGAGAAGAACCTAAGCAAACACGTGACAAGTTTTCAACAGGAATGAATGACAGTAAAAATGTTACCTCACAGATCGTTTTCATGCCATCAGTAATGAGCTGGTTTCAGCTGGACTGGACACACTCAAATGGCAAAGAAGGTTGTGTAGCCTTTGCAGAGAAGATGAAATGCATTCATGTAAATCAAAATGCATCTTTTAATTGAGGTAGAGGTTTGTCAGAGATATTATTCTCATAATGTACCTTTGTCCCAGCTGATTACCTTCATTAAACAGCAGGTTGCAAAAACCTCTTGTGTACCTCTTTTCAACCACTGGGAGGCGCTACAGCTTCATTCCTTTCACACTAAGGCAGCGGTAGGGAACTCCAGGCCTCGAGGGCCGGTGTCCCTGCAGGTTTTAGACGTTCCCTACCCCTGCACTAAGGCCTTTGAAATCTTCATTAACACTGAGCTTGAAATTTCTATCAGTCGAATGCAAAGGAGTCCTGTGGTTGTAGGACAGAGGTAGGGAACGTTAATCTGCCATCATTTAGATTATATGACAACAACCTTCAAATCTGAAGTCTCAGAAATCTGCTTCATGTACAAGTTCCTCCAATAATCAGGGCTAATATCACCAAATTGTACATAAACAGACTTTTACATGTTAAATATTTCTCAAATATGGGGAAAAAAACAATATAAAATACTATATTATTAACAAAATATCTTAAGATACAGCTACAAATTGCTTGAAACATTTGCAATGAAATATATAAAACAGCTTTATTGTCAGTGAGGACAAAGTTATAGTGATGCTGTGCTGGAGTGTTCAAAAGAAGACAGAGACATGAAGTATAAATATTGTATAATATTAAATATAAGAAAGAACAAAGTTATAAAAACATTAATAATTGAAATCTGCAACAATATTCACATAAAGTGTAAAATACAGAGTTAACTGTTTAATAGGTAAAGTTTAGGTCTTGCAGTCGAACAATGATCCCAAACACAGCAGCAAATCTACAGCAGAATAGCTGAAAAGCAAAGTCCAGACCTCAACCTGGGACATTCAGAGAGCTGTGCTTAAATAAATGCCCACAAAGCTCAAAGAACTGAAGCAACGTTGTAATGAAGAGTGGGCCAACATTCCTCCACAACAATATGAGAGACTGATAAAGTCAAGCAGAAAACAATTAGCTCACATTTGTGCTGCTAGAAGTGTTTCTAGTTATTCACAGGACTGTAGTTTGAATTTAAAGAAATGTGAAAGTGCACTGAAATTAACATAAAGTTATTGCAATTTAAAAAAAAAATCAAGAAATCTAAGAGGAAGAAACAATGTAAACCACACAATTGTTTTCCTTATATTCTCCACACGGCAATGCACATAACAGACATAAAATATTTGCATTTATCAATAGAAAATATAAAATTTTTCCATAGTCATAGCCAGGCCCGATTACTGCCAAACCTGTGCTGAATCAATCACTTAAACAGGACCTGTCTGACAAAGTAGAGTAGACCAAAAGATCCTCAAAAACTACACATCATGGCGCAATCCAAGGAAATTCAGAAGCAAATAAGAAACAAAGTAATTGAGATCTCTCAGTCTGGAGATGCAACGTCAAGATGAACAGAATCCAGTTTCTGGGATCCTGAAGGAGAATGTCTGGCCATCTGTTCACGACCACAAGCTGAAGTGCACTTGATCCAAAGCACACCAACAAGTCCACCTCTAAGCAGCTTAAGTAAAACAAAAGAAAGACTTTGGAATGGCTTAGCCAAAGTTCATACGTGAATCTGATTGAGGTGCTGTGACCTTGGAAAGGTGGTTCATACTCAAAAACCCTCCAGTGTGGCTGAATTACAACAATTTTGCAAAGATGAGTGGGCAGAAATTCTTCCACCACCTCGTAAAGGACTCATTGCCAGTTATCCCAAACGCTTTATTGCAGATGTTTCTACTCAGGGTGGCCCAACCAGTTATTAGGTTTAGGGGGCAATCACTTTTTCCACACAGGGCCATAATAATGGCCGCCTTAATAATAAATGCCTTGATTTAGGAACTACTTTTAATGTTTACTTGTGCTATTTTGCAAAAAATAAAATCTCTGCAAAAACATCAAAACTGCTGACCATCTGACCTCAATATGAAATTATTAATCTTTTGACCAAAAACATTTAGATTTGTAAAAATAAAGAAATCATAGAGGAACAAACAATGTTGTTTGCTACGTTCTAACATGGCAATCTAAATAACAGTAATGCAAACATATATATTTATCAATAAAAACAGATCGCCTTTTCACTGTTACAAAAGTCAAGTACATCAATGTTTGTTCAGCTTTCATAAATGTAAGTTTGTAAGTACATAGTACATTTTTTGGTCAAACTTCTTTTAATACATGCAACACATTTCAGAACATTTGGGACAGAGACAACAAAAGACTGGAAATACTTCGTAAAAATCTGGTGAAACACTTTAAAGCCAGTGGGATTAAATGGGAGACATAAAATTTAATACTAGACAAAGACCGATTGAATCATGAAGCAAAGAATTAATAACTAAATCACAAGTAGAAAATGTTATGCAGATATTATTGGATAGATTTTGGTGTAGAAAAAAATGACAAGAAATGAAAAATGAAAGTTATCTGGTCTTTTTCTTTAAAGAGTAGCCTACTGCAGAGCAGCAACACTGACAAAGACCATCATCACCAATACTGCAGCTAATACAATGATCCAGGAGGAAACTTGAAAAAGCAGGAAAAATGTGACACTGATCAAAATGAATACATCAATTATTGATCAAAGAGAAAATGCATACTAGCACAATGCATTGTTATTGCATCTCAGTTTCTCACCATCACTGATAATCTGACGTCTGCTGGACCTCAGGAATCGTCTCCATCACCTCTCTGTGAGGAGCAGAGAGCACTCGTGCTGCACATCCCACCTGTGTGCTGTGTTTACGTGAACCTGAGAGCACAGCTGTAGTGGTGACAGTGAATGTAGCGTTGGTGTTGGACACACTGACAGTGTTGTACTGTGAGAAGCTGAGGTGTTGTTGTGAGAGTGTTACAGTGGGAGCAGGTCGACCAGTGGCTGAACAGGAAACAACCCACTCTTCAGCAGAGTTTGACTCTCTGACATCAACAACAGGTTCATGCAGCTCTGTGAAGGATCAGGAGATATTGCAAGGAATATGTTGTTGAAAGGAAATCAGTTTCTAGCACATTTAAACACATTAATGCAAAAGTTCTTACCATAGACTTGGAAGCAGGTTCTACCAGTGAAGGAGCCTTCAGGATAAGTGTTAAACAGACAGTGATAGCATCCTTCATCCTGCTCCGTCACATTCCTGATGACTATGGAGCAGTTCTGTAGTCCAGTGTATTTAAACTTGAGTTTATCGTTAAAGCCATCATTCACTCTCTGACCATAGTACTTGCTGTAGGTGGCAACATTTGTCTCCACATCACGTGAGATTTTCTGCCATGTGACCTGAAGGACGTCTTTAGTGTCCAAGAGCTGACAGCTGAATTCAGCATCTTCTCCCACTGCTGCCAGCACAGTCTGCTGTGTTTGGACCACTGCTGTTAGAGCTGCATGGAGAATAACATGAGTTAGAGATGTGGAACTGAGAGGTATTGATGGGAAGGATTAAACAATAATTCGGGTCATGGAGTAGTCTGTGTTTTAGGCTCAAACAAATTGACATATGGGTACCACTTAAATGTGATGTAGACTATAAATATAAACCTGACACTCATTGTTTCATACTGTATGTTTCAGGGACATTTTCTTTCATCTATAAAAAAAAAGTAAGACAATTCAGTTAGCTACCAACTAAACAAAGAAAGTCAGATAGATGTACAGATCGTGTCTATATTGGTTCTGTTGGTCCATGACCAATTCTGGAGGTCTGTACTGCATTTGAACTTTTCCAACAATTTGGAGGTCCAACCATGATTTAAGCTGGACATCAATATGGCGTTCAACATTAGAACCTTGGACTTGATGTATATTTGTTGGACATCATGTAGATATCTATGACAAGTGCAGGGAATTTAAAGGTTTAATTGAGGTCATATTTTTTATTTACAAAATATCAATATTGGGGTTACAAAACAATCCCTTCAGTGGACCAAAAATGAATTATAAAACCCATCACTTCAACATAACCAATACCAGGACTGGTATTGACTGGTAACTCGTGCTACTGTAGAAATTCCCATTGATTTTCTACATTTTCCCAGAGGCCTCCCCTTCTGTGGATTACTAGTATGTCATTTATTAATTTGTGCCTCAATTATTTCAGATCAGTTATTTCACTGGGGAAGCCCTATATTGCCCACTTCCTAATTTCAGCACAGTTTGATCTTTCTCTTTAGCATGTATGTAACTTTGGTTTGTTGAGATTTTGGCATTACTTCTGTCATAAACATTCTCTCTCAGACATAACTGACTAAGATTTCTGTGGTTACCCAGAACATTTTAATAGACTTTTTGTAATCAATCAGGTCTTCAACCCCTTCTTTTTAAAATAGTGTATAAACCGTATGTATGTGTGAAAGACTGTTAATGTTTTGATAAATTGTTTATTTTAGAACAATTGGTGAGTGTGTTTAGCCACTTCACACTACTACACTTTGCTCTAAACTACATGCCTTCTCTGAACAGTATATATGTGAATGGACTGACGGATCTTTTCATTTCAAATGTTAAATAATTGTCAGTAAACTACTTATGACCTTAATGTCATAGAAAGACTGAAAGACATCCATTGAAAACAGGGTGCATAAATTTAAGGTGCCAGGCCAATATCCACCACCCTGGAAGTCCTTAACTGAGGGGGACCACATTAGGTCACAGCTGGTGCAGCTCACCACTGGCAGTGCAAGGTTATAACGGCCTTTAGGAAGGATTAGGATAAATCCAGTCATGGCTCAACAAAGACATTCATTTGTTTCATGTTGTTTTCAAAGCAGTCTGGTAAATCCAAATGACCTTTGACAGGTGCCCACATATACTGCGGGCCGAGGGTAATTCAAAACAATGTAGCAATGTACAATTTGCACTAAAACACATATATTGTGTATGTAGTGTGTGACAAAAGAGCAGCTTACCATTTATGGTTACTGAAAGAAATCTCCGTCTGTGGATCGGGTTTCCTTCGAGGCGTGAGCACCTATCAGCAGAGATTGTCCATAACCTATAGAACTCAAAGAAATATTCTCAAGTAACAGTCAAATATGCCATTCAGCGTGTTAGTTACGACGTCGGGAGCAGCTGGGAGAACAAAACGACACAGAGACTGTACGGGTTGCTTTCCCAAAACCAACTCAAAGGTTTATTCATCAGACAACAGTATATATAGAGGAAAAAGGTTCGTCTGTCAACAGATTCTCAGTTCAAACCGGTACAGACCAAATAAGGGAACGTCTTCCTGCCTTGTGAGCAAAGAAGTATCCTTTGTATAGTTTATCAGTTCAGCTACAATTTATGATCATCCCAGCAAAATACACTCCTAGACACAGAATACAGAGTTCTTTCATTAGTGAATTCTGAAACGAACCACCTGGCCTTTAACAAGCTCCTTTCTAAGAGATAAGGAAGGGAAGATGGGAGTAAGGAAGTGATCTCTGTGGTGTTTTCAACCTTGAGGTACCAACCTGTGATTCTTACACATTAATTCTTAGGTTACAGAGAAAGAGAAAAACAACTAGTAAATGGGCCTTATTGAGTAACAGTTTTCCTGTATAATATCACTATAAAACAATATCCTGTAAATGCTACCATGGTATCAAAATATCACAACAGTTACAAGAGCCACAATTGCACCGGGTGAAACCTCAACGTTACAGAGGTTTCACTCTGGGGCCTTGAAAGCTGGAGGTTGAACCCATACCCCCTCACCCTTGAAGAACGTTTATCATGGTTTAAGGATTTGTTTTTTATTCAGTGGTCAGACTGGAGAGCACTGCAGCGGGTGTTTAATGAGGTCGATAAGACTATCAAGAGAGACAAGGTCAACTCTTCTTATGAGAATATTAGGAAGCGTCTTGTATATGATCAGCTCGCTCATGGCCCGAAGATTGGTTTACCTTCTGCCATGTTCAGGCCAAAAATCATCAAAAACCTTGAGGACAGAAAAACAAAAAAACAAAACAAAAGGTAGGTTGTCTCTGTGTGAGAGACGTTGGCATTAAACCCGATATTTTTAAAAAAATGCAATGCGTGGATTTCTTTTACAGACAACATCTGCCATATTGTGGACCGCTCAGAGTCTCCCCCTCCAGCACTGCTAATCCAGACCCCACCGACTCCGCCCCCCTCTCCAGGATGCTCACAGGACTCTGCAGGATCACACCCGTCTGAGGAAACGGAACTCAACATTAAACTCGCAACCTTCCACCTGCTGTCGATGGCACTGAATGAGTATGTGCAGGAGATATGTTATGGATGCCAATCCGGTCACCCCAGCCAGTTACAACACAGTTGCCTGTTTGAGCTGCCTGTGTTTTTCTTCGAGACCTGCTATGATGAGGTGATGGAAAAGCTCCGGACGCCCCGATTCATCCCGGCCATCCGTCTGTTTGTTTGCTCATACAGTGTCAGTGAGGCTGAAGCACAAATCATCAGCACTGCAGAGCGTCTTCTGTGTGAACTGAGATCAGTGCCGCACATTGTTTGCACCACTGATGAGAATGTCGGATACCTGCTAAATACCAATCATCACACCCGCGGAGTTAAATCAGCGCTGCTCCACATGATTGGAAACTACTGGTCTGGGAGACACAAGATTTAATGCACATCTGTTATAAAAACCTTACTGTGCACTACACAGAAAATGAAATAAAAACGTATGCTAACACTTTTTTCTGGTCATTTGTATTTGTGTTTGGTCAAAGTGATTATGGAAAACACGCTGAGAAAAATATATCCCAACCCTGCACACCCAGGGGGTTTAGGAAGTGTAAAGAAGCTCCGTATCGCTGTCAGTGAGGCAACAGGCTTAAAGCCGTCATTACCTGACGTGGAGCGTTTTTAAAAGGAGATGACACATATACTCTTCATAAACCTGCAAGGATAGAGGACACAGAAATGCAAGGATACAGAAATGCAAGGATACAGAAATAGAGTTTTGGTTAACGGGACTGACAAACAGTTTCAAGCTGATTTGGTTGACATGCGTGAATATTCTGCGGATGATGATAATGTTAGGTACTTATTGACATGCATAGATGTGTTTTCTAAGTATGCATGGGTTAGGTGCCTTGAAACCAAGACAGGACAGGCTGTTGCTGAGGCTTTTGGTGATATTCTGAGAGAGGGCCGTGTGCCTGAAAAACTCCAAACAGATTTAGGGAAGGAATTTTATAATAAACATTTAAAAAACTAATGGAGCAGCATAACATCACACATTTTTCAACCTTTAGTGAAATGAAATCATGTGTGGTAGAGCGTTTTAACCGCACCTTAAAGGGGAAAATGTGGAAATACTTAACATCAGTTAACTCGCCAAGATATGTTAATGTGATCCAAGATCTTGTACAGTCCTATAACCTGTCTTATCACAGCTCTATCAAAATGACCCCACCGAGGTGTGCAAAGATAATGAGAAAGCAGTCTTTAACACCCTGTACAAAATGAAACCCCAAAAACCGGTGACTTTTAAATTTAATGTGGGCGATACAGAGAGAATATCTAAACTACGAGGCATATTCTGAAAGGGTTACCATCAGACCTACACAGACGAGTACTTTACCATAAAGGAGCGTTTAGGAAGAGACCCTCCCGTATACAAACTAGAGGATCTCACAGGAGCTGCAGTGAAAGGTGTATTTTATGAACCTGAGATACAGCAGGTGACTATTGACAAAAACAAAAGGTTTAAAATAGAGAAAATACTTGGCAGAAAAAAAGAGGCACTTGGCACTTGAGTTTCCGAGCATTTTTATCCTGAGGTTATAACACCTATTGTTTTAAATGAACCGTATGAGGTCGGTGTTATAGAATTTCAATACCCAAGACTATGGTTGTCTTTTCCACAATCAGATTCGCGAGTGGAAATTTATGATCCAGTCACAAATGGAGCATTGTCCATAACCGTGATTGAGCTGTCTGTGGGGCATTATGCATCCGTGGCGCAGATAATAAAACATTAAAACATAACACCGACATTAAAACACAATACAGTGAAGTTAGTAACTATGTTAGTGTTATGGGCCCTAGGGGCACAGTTCTCACATTTAGAGGGAGACTGGCAGAAATCTTAGGATTCAAATCAGAAGACCCGTTTGTACTTCTTTATAAAAACACATACGCACCACATCCTGCAGACGTATACGGCGGAAAATAGAACATTTTTATTTATGCAGATATCGTTGATTACCAGCTTGTGGGTGACGCCCATGCGCGGCTATTAAGAGCAATAAATATAACAGACGATGACCGTCGGGGAGCCATTCTTCAATTTGACAGCCCACACTACACACCGGTCTCGAAATCCTTAATCGATGACATAGAAATTGATTTGAAAGACGACCAAAATCAACACATACCCTTTTTATACGGGAAGGTGTTTGTCAAGCTCCACTTCCGACCCATAAGACACCATTTTTAAAAAATAAGGATGTCTGTCTACAACACAGATGAAGCAAAATCTGTAAGATATTATTTAAATCAGGCTGGTGGAGAATTGAATGGTTATATTGGGACCAGCACGCAATGTGGCGCAGGTCTGGGAGGTTTGTTCCGCAGCCTGTTTAGAATTGCTGTACCGTTGTTTAAAAAAGGAGTCAGCATAGTCAAACCCCACCTAAAAACAGCAGCATCAGGCATAGTGTCTGATGTGATATCCAACATAACCAAGCCAACATCTACTAAACAGGATGGCAACAGCTTGTATGTGTATACACCCAAACCTTCTAAGACCCCTCCCACTGCACGCATGCGTGATACACCGCCGCATAAAAAGCGTAAAACGACAAAACCTGCCAGGAAAGCCACCAAACGGAGACAACCACGCGGAGTGAAAAGACCCAGAACCAGTCGTTCAAAAACTACAGCATGTGACATCTTCTAAATGGCTCTGTTACACAACCAATCAGAGAATGTCTAAAAACAGAGCTCGATCTTTTTACTGTCCCATACACACAAACGTCCATAGAGAAAACGACCTTTATTGAAATTCCACCAGTTTCTGCAATCACAGACGGAGGTCCAATCGAGTTTAAATCTCATCGTCCGGAGAGGATTACCTGGATCTAAACGATTCCTATATCTACACACGAGTAAGAATCACAGATGCTGACGGCACAAACTTAGGCAGGGATGATTATGTAACGGAGCGGAAAGGCTGATTTTATTTCCACAGTGTTTTGTGTTTTTTTTTTTTTTTTTTAAAGGAAGGAAACCTTCCTCAAAACGGGCAGAGCAGTGGAGCCGCCAAGGGAAAGCACACAATTTAAACTGTAAGATTAAAAATATAATTTATTATATTTAAATAGTTAAAAATGTAAAATGAATTAAAACAACCTTGGCCAAGGGGTAACACAGTAAAAATCAATAAAGCATAACATTAAAAGTCCTGTGGCCTGCGCCACGACCTAAAAGTCCCAGGGAGCTAAGAAATCCAGCAGGTGGTATAACCAAAGGAACCAGCGGAGTCCTCGCCTCCCTCTCGCACTCACGCCCCGATATGCCCGGGTGGGCAGAGCTCTCAACTCCGCCCGCCGCTTCTTTAAAACTGGAAATCGGCACAGCCGTCTCGTGGCTTCCGCTGGTGCTCTCTGCGCGCTGGTGCCTCTGCGCGCTGGTGCCTGCATTAGCCAACTCTAGCCGCCTTAGAAGAAGGGAAAACCCGGCGGCGTCTCGCCGCCCTATCGATGTTTCTGTTCCGGTTGCCACCGCTTTCCTGTGGCACACCAACCGGCACCAGCCCGTCTGGGCTTGTGGCACCGCCACCGCCTGATACCGTTCACTCTCTCAGTCCTCACTCCACCATCAATCTCCTCTCTCTCGTCTCCCATCACTCTTATTGGCCCCCGGGACCTCACAGGTGTGTCGGGTTCATAATCAAGGAGGGGCGGAGACTTTCCAGGACAAGTCACCGATGAATACCATAAAACATGCAATAAAACCAAGAATAGAACACTATACAATATTAAAATATTAAAGAAAGTAAAAACAAAACCAAACATGCACAATAAAAATATCTTAGGTAACTTGTCCCTCTCCACCCCGTGACACAAACGTGGGACTTGTTAATTATCCAGGTTGCACCTTATTTAGTCAGGTAGATGTAAATTTGGGGGATCGCTTGATTAGCCAATCATCCAACACGTATCCATACAGAGGCATAATAGAATGTCTTATCAATTATAATAAGCAGACTTTAGACACACAGTTCAGCAGCGCTTTATTCTGTACAGACACAGCCTCGCACATGAATGATACATGTATAGAAGGGGAGAGCCAGGGTCTGGTGACCAGAGGTACTTATACAGCGAATAGCAGTATTGTTGAATTGATTGCTCCAGTACACGCAGACCTGTTTTTTCAAGAAAAATTATTACTTAATGGAATCGATCTGTCGCTGAAATTTGTGCGCTCTAAAGACGAATTTGCTCTCATGACTGGAGCTAACACCGCGTATAAAGTTAAAATCGTCTCTGCCAGCTTATTTGTGAAAAGAATCAGTGTCTCACCAAGTGTCAGGCTGGCACACGGCAAGGCGCTGCATCATGCAAATGCAAAATATGCTGTAGGCAGAGTTTCTTTAAAGACCTTCTCCACACCTGCTGGGGCAAGAATATCAACTAATTTATTTATGGGCAGGTTGCCTAAATTTGTCATCATCGCCTTCGTGGATAACGAAGCTTATCCTGGTTCTTTTACACGTAATCCATTTAATTTTAAAACTGATGAAGGACATTCAGGGAACGTATCATTAGTTAAAACAGGGAGCGTGAGGCTGGAAACCCGTTTCAGAAATCCGCTACCCCGAACAATGAACCTGGTGTGTTACTCTGTATTTGATTCAGTCATCCAAATATCTAATATGAGACAAGTGCTGCTGGACGACTACTAAACATTCAAAATGAATACAATAGAACTAACCAGCATTGTTAAAAGGATTAGTAACAGGGCTCATCTTCTAGGCGTCTTAGCATGTGACCAGCTGCCAACAAAGCCCATCAGATATCCATGCATGGGCATTGTGAATACAGATCCATCAGACTTACCTGGGAAGCACTGGTTGGCGTTCAATATCACAAAAGACAAGCAAGGGCACTTTTTTGACAGCTTCGGTAACTCACCTGATAAGTTTTCACCCGAGATAAAAGTTTTTCTTTTAAAAACACCGCTCGGATATTGTATTCTGGGAGACAGGTTCAGAAGGACTTTTCGGTAACCTGCGGACAACACTGTGTGCTTTTTCTATATCATGTCCAAAAAGGAGCGTCTTATTCAAGACTAATTAATATGTACAGTGATAACCTTGTTTGTAACGATGCAATGGTTTGTCATTTTGTTAACAAAATAAGACCTGTTTCTGCATGTTTTGAAAATAACTTTGATTGTGTGCAGCGCGGATACTGATTCAAGTAACAAATAATAAAAGATAACAGAAGAGAATATCGTTTCATCTGGTATTTATTTTCACCTAATTGCTAAAAACATTATTTAGTAATAATAAAATCTTTAAACATCAGCATAGAGTTCAAAAAGTAGTAAAAAGGGGAAAACTGTCATCTGTTTAACTAAACAATATAGACATAAATAAGAAAAAAACACAAGTAGTAGTGTATAAAAAGGGAAACAAATGCGAGGTTAAATGATCTTTTTTTCAAGAATAAGAAAAACAAACATAATTTTAAAATTCATTAAAAATCGATCCACCCGCTTCTACTCTGCCTTGATTTTTTATGTGTGGTAAATAAGCTTTGATCGCTCAGTGACCGCTTCTTGTGCAAACCATTTGTTTCCACACTCGGGTCGCCAGTGTCGCCTTTATATTGGCTAATAGTCCTCCTCACCTCAGCATTAGGAAAAGCAGACAGAGACTTTCTCCCTCACTATGTGTTAATAGACCTCTCTGCATTGAATCACACTTGTTATTAATCTCTGTCTCTCTTCCACAGCATGCCTCTTGTCCCATCTTCGTTCTCTCACCCCAACCACTCCTGGCAGATGGCCGCCCCTCACTGAGCCTGTTACTGCCGGCGCTTCCTCCCTGTTAAAAGGGAGTTTTTTTCCACTGTCGCCAATGTGCTTGCTCATAGGGGGTCATATGATTGTTGGGTTTTTCTCCTTGTGTATATTATTTTAGAGTCTACCTTACAAAGTAAAGCACCTTGAGCCGACTGTTGTTGTGATTTGGTGCTGTATCAATAAAACTGAAGTGAATTGAAATAACATAAAAGGACATAATGCTGCAGGTTGGCTTTCTTTCTTTTCTGATTCACCAGTTTGTATGCATCTTTTCACAGGAGTGACCTAAGGACGGCTGTAGCCTACCCTTATTTACTTATATAATGAACAACATATAGTGTAATGTGGTGTAAAATAGAGTGTTTTCTTTTAATTTAATGACATAAAGCAGGGATCAAATGTTTCCATGGTGACTGTTTTAGAATTGTGTATTTTTAAATCTGCATCAGACTTGAAAAAGAGCTCATCTGTGCAAGAAAAACCATCAAGTCAGGAGTATTTTCATATCTACATTTGATCTTACACAAGTTTTGAAGAGTTTTGGAAAGTTTCTCTTCCCCAACTGCGATAGAACAGCAGCGTTTTAATGGAAGCCAGTAAAGGGATCTACAAACCCATCAGGGTATGTGACACTTTTTGTTTTTACTGCATTTTTGAAGAATTTGATGTAGTTTTAAAAAGCTGACAAACTGAGAATCAATTTAAGTTACAATGAGTAATTTCTTATTTCTTTGACAGGTGCTGTTCAACACACCCATATATAACACAGCTGTGGAGATCTGCTGGTATCTACCAGGTTACAGGGCTCAGGTAAGACCCAGATCCATCCAAAACAAAACTGAGATAAAATGTCAGGTGATTTCTGAAGACCTGGGACTGATGCTGATTAAATGTCTCCTTTTATTTTTAGATTGCAATGATGATGGAATTCCTCAGACTTCAGAAGGAAAACCAAATACCATCAAGCCTCACTGCAGAAGATATGGGAGATCTTTTGGTGGAGAGGAGCAAAGAGACAGTCAGAGAGCAGTGAGTTACTGTGACACCTACAGACCATCCACCTCACACCTGAAACTGTTTGTGCTGAAGTGTAAATGCTGAGAGAAAACCTCTCTTTTGTTTTCTTTTGAAGACTTTGGGAGTTTGAATTGGAGGGTTTGGAAGAAACAGAAGCCAAACCTCTTCTGAAACTGGTAAGACTAGAAAACTCACAAGAGTTTTAGTCATTTGGAGATCTTTTTTTTTTTTTACTACAATCACATAACCTCTCAACAAAACTGCAATGTAAACATGCTTTCTGTTTCAGGTGTGGGCAGTGAACACAATAAATAAAATGAGGGACATCGAGTTTCAAGCCCGGATGCTGCTGGAATTTCCAGAGGCCATACCTCCTAAATTTCAGTGAGTCACCTCTGACATAAAATCATTAACAGTCCAGCTACAGTATTTCAAAATTTCTGTTATTTTTTTAAATAGGTGTAAAAGATCATTCTTATAACTTTATTCTGCAGAACACCTAAGCTCCTCAGCAATGTCAGGAAGTACATTGACCTCCTTAAAGAGAGGCAGCAGGACGCACAAACCTCCAAACTGTTCACTGCAACAGACGTGGTGATAGAGGTGGTTCCCCGTGTCCTGCATGGCTTCTGGAAGCTTCCTTCTTACCCCCTACTGAACATGTCCTCCCAAAAATTGAGCATCCTCTCCACCAGTGTGACAAAGGCCACTTTGGATCGAGTGTCCAAATCTCTCCTAACAACGGAAAACCAGGCCATCTTCTCAAGGTCCATCAGAGATGACATGGTGCAAAGTATCCTGTCTGAAGTCAGAGAGAAATATTCAGAAAAGATTCTGCTGAGCCACATTGCAAACTTTGCACCAGGACTACTCAGGGCAATTTCTGATGTAGCAAAGACGAGCATATGCCAGATCTTCCAGCCCCCTTGTGAAAGTCCAGTAGTGTCTGATGTTCTTCCAACTAAAGAACCTCATCCTGAAGGTCTGCTGAAGTCAGATGTTCTTCCCACTTCCCAACCTCCAGTTGAAAGTTCACGAATTGCTGATATTTTTTCCACTCACGAACCTCCTTCCAAAAGTTCAACAAAGGCTGATGTTCTTCCAGCTAAAGAATCTGCTCATGAAAATCTGCTGAAGTCAGATGTTGTTCCTACTAAAGAACCAAAAGGACCTGATCGTGAACGTGTTCTGAAGTCAGATATTCTCCCTACTAAAGAACCACAAGAACCTGCTTGTGAAAGTGTTCTGAAGTCAGGTGTTCTTCCTACTAAAGAACCACACGAACCTGCTCCTGAACGTGTTCTAAAGTCAGATGTTCTTCTTACTTCCGAACCTCCTTTTGAAAGTTCAACAAAGGCTGATGTTCTTCCGACTAAAGAGCCTGCTTGTAAAAATCTGCTGAAGCCAGATGTTGTTCCTCCTAAAGAACCTCAAGAACCTGCTTGGGAAAGTGTTCTGAAGTCAGATGTTCTTCCTACTTCCGAACCTCTTTTTGAAAGTTCAACAATGGCTGATATTCTTCCCACTGGAGAACCCGCTCGTGGAAGTCTGCCAAAGTCAGATGTTCCAGATGTTCATCCTACTAAAGAACCTCTCATTGAAAGTTCATCAAAGGCTGATGTTCTTCCTACTAAAGAGCCTGCTTCTGAAAGTCTGGCAACGTCTGATGATCTTCCTAGTGAGGAACTCCCTTCTGTATGTCTATCCATGTCTGAGCCAGTTGTCTCTTTTACTAATAATTCAGAGAAGTCTGACAACATTAAAATCAAGGAGAAAAAGGAGAAAAAGAAGAAAAAAAAGGGCTTCTGCCAAAAATTCAGAGCCCTGTTCTGTTGTTGCTTCAGACCCCAAGAAACTGACTGATTTTGAGAATCCAATCTGTTTGTTCTAACTCTACAAAATCAAATAAAATGATTAATCAATATTTTTTCCATGAGTCTGCATCTATGATTAAAGAATATTTTTCCTTCAGATGTTTATAAGGGTTCTCAAAATACCTCCACAAGTCGAACAATTGTTAACATATTAGTGTTGTTATCTTTAAGAGAATCTGAACTTATTCTTACTCTTAACATATCAACAGCAGTAACTGAAACCTGGAAATGAAAAAAAAGTTACCAACAATTATTAACATTGCTTCACATCTTTGTTTAGTAATGGCCCAAATACACATTGGCACATAGCAGGACCTCAGTGTTTATGAGTATTCTTCCAGACTTAGGAATATTAATAAAAGGAGCATCTACATGCCACAAAGCTGATGAGAACCACACATGACTTCCAACATCCTCAGATTTGTGTTTTACAATTAAGAGGAACTTTGCATAATGTTTGCCATATGCTCAAATCCTCAAAGGTCTATTATTTTTCATAGTTTGTCCTTTCAACCAAAGTTAAAAACTTCTGCGGACATCAGCAGTTTATTCTTTTGCAATGAAACTCTTAAAATTAGAACATTTCCACCAAACCTGGGTGGGTGCTGGAGCTCCAGGAAGGAAAACTCAGAAGAGGAGGAAAAACAGTACAAAGAAACAGTTCAGGAGGCCAACCGCATGGCCATCAACTGAGACAATTCAGTTCAGGAGGCGTTTCTCCCATTGAAAATGCTACGTCCAGGTGAACAGAATCACCCTTTTGGGATTTCTACCACGTATTTATCACTAGATTTACTAAACCTGCACAAATTTGCGTAACTTCCCTAAACCCAACACCCCCTAGAATTACTGGCTTTTTTATTTTCTGGTGCAAGTCCCGAGGTGTTAATCACCCCTGCTGAGATTTTCACAGGTCGTCAGCTCATTTCTCCTCCAGCTTTTGTTGTGCAAACCACCCATTATCCTTGAGGCCTGGCACATTTGCATTTGCTCACTCAGAGTTGCTCAGATCCAAGTCAGGCCAAACCTCTGTGTTACGACTTTCAGAAATGCCTGCCGTATCTATACAAAATATCCCACACATTGACTGACCTGCAAATATAAAAGACACACATTCACACCTTCCTTGACTCTCAGCACAGATCTTCCATTGTTCCATTGTGACTGTGTATGTGAGGGAGTGGCATTGCTTGACTACAGCACAGTGCTGTGCATAAAAGCAGACCGACCCAGACGGGAGAATAATTTCTTGTTCGCATTTCTGAGAACGCACATCAGGATGGCCTCCGTATCACTGCCACGCAGGAAGAACCTCTCCGCGCAACAGGCTTTGGCTTTGCTTCAGAAAATGGACGAAGCAGATTCTGATGGAGGAGAGGTTTCATTTGTCCAGCAGGCCACTGATACCTCCTCAGAAGAATCTGAAAAGGAGACGGAACAAGAACCCAACATGCCTCCACAGAAGAGGCCCCGTGGTACTGGGAAGCCCAGCCAGAGCCACACGGCAAAAGACGGCACTGTAGAGGAGGACATTGCAATGCCCAGTGCAGTAGCAAATCGTTCATGCTTCACTGCGCAAGCTGGACCCACAGAGTCTGCTAAGGTTTGTCACTGCCATAGTAGATATGATATTTATATAAACCCATTTAGAGTGAGGTTCATGTAAATTTACCATTCTCTATTTGTTTATCTTCCGACAGCGCAAGATTACAAGTGTGCTCCAAAGCTTCCTTTGCCTGTTAGACGTGGGAATGCTGCAGACCATCAGGGAGTGTACGGTCCATCAAGCCCACAGAATAGAGCCGGACTGGAATTTGTCAGTTCATGAACTGATGGCATTCATTTCAATCCTGTTTGTAAGAGCAATCATGTGTCCTGTTGGTGCCATTGTGGATTGCTGGTCAGAAAGATTTCTGGTGCCAGTAATCAAAGAGACAATGCCCCGAGATAGATTCATTTCAATTATGCAACACCTTCGATTTGATGACAGGGACACGCGGGCAGAACGGGTGAAAACAGATAAATTTGCGGCGATCTCCGACATCTGGACACGCTTCAACAAGAACTGTGCTAAGAGTTTCACTCCAGGAGAACACATGACCATAGATGAACAGCTGTTCCCTACCAAGGTTCGTTGTCCATTCACACAGTGTATCGCAGCCAAGCCAGACAAATTTGGGATCAAGAACGTGGTCATGAAACTGATGGAGCCGTTTTTGGATGATGGGAGAAACGTCACAACAGACAATTTCTTTACTTCACTGTCACTGTCGCACAGACTGCTGCAGCGCAAAACGCCGTTATGGGGCACGGTGAATAAAGTCTGGCGTGAACTTACTCAACTTGTGCGGATGTATTCCATAAGAGCAGCAACATGCAGGTGGTCAGTAGCGGTTTTCTACAATATGCTGGACCTGTTAGCGGTGAATGCCTACATTTTGTACAAGGCATGTACAGGGTGGACAGGCAAAAGAAGATTGTTTCTGAGTCTTCTAGCTCAGGAACTTTGTTGCCGATTCATGTAGCACAAGGAAATATTAGCACAGACGCAGCCTGCTGAAGCTGCTGCAGCTGCTGTGCCAGGGACTGTAAAGACAACGCAGTGCCAGTGGAATTTACGCAAATTTGCGCAGGGCTAGTAAATCTAGTAGTAGGGACTCGCACCAGGGAAAAAAAAGGCTCAGTAATTCTAGTGTTAAGGTGTGAAACAGCTGTGTACTGCCTTTTGTTCCTGGAGAAGGTATTTAACTGAGAGCCATGCTAGGCTCAGGGAGACTCTGCTGACCCTGCCCCGTGGTCATGTAGGCTCTCCATCAAGCTTGGTTGTCTGTTCTTTGTGTGTTTTGATTAAAGAATGTTAGCTACCGCTCACCGCTCGTCTGCAGGCTTTATTTAAATGGAAAACTTCCACAACAGGCGGGTCTAGCAAAGTGTTGCCAGGGGGCCAGGTAGGGCATTAACAGGGAAAGGGGGGCACAAAGAAATACTTTTCTAGTGTATGAATGTGTGTGTGAATGGGTGGATGATTGTGTATAGTGTAAAGCGCTTTGGGGTCCTTAGGACCAAGTAAAGCGCTTTACAAATACAGACCATTTTACCATTTTTCTTTCTTATTCTCATTTAAAATGTCTCACTGTTATTAAATAATTATCTGAATCTTACAACCAAAGTTTTTATCTGATGTAAAATGTATAGAAATCATACATATACCAACAAGACTGTACATCACTGTCACAACAGTGTTTGTTTTCATTCAAAGGCTTTATGGCTTTAATACCTGGGGGGCCGGTCTCTAGTCAAAATGCCCGATTTTCTGTCCCAGGCCAGTCCTGGCCAACAGGGAAACAAACGCCGACACTGTGCTGCAAGTCTTGGACGACAGTACACCTAAAGCTGGGCAAACACTGCAATTTTCAAACTGCACGATTGGCTCGCAGTTGGTAGGTCACGATGCAGGTCTCACACTATACCGCCCGATGCTCTGATGCGACCTGAGTGCTCACACTGTGCCTCCATATAATGAAGGTTATAACAGAAAATCTGTCGCTCTCTCTCTCTCTGTCTTTCTCTCACACAGACACACCACCACCATCAACTTTGCTAAATTGCTAATGAAAAACATTGATCAGGCAGCTGTGATTGAGCAGCAATGTAAATCCAACTATTTTCACGGTTGTTGTGGTCGTGATAATTTTGTGATGCCACATCGAAAAGGCTCGGATGAGCTTTCCAAAGTTCTACAAGTTGTGCCTCCATCGCTTGTGTCCAGATCACACGCTGCACTACCGTGCTGCACCGTCTTTTTCACCGACGTTTACGTGTTTGCGTGTGAGCAGTGTGAGCGGCTGTGGCGACACGCTCACGAGCGAGCAATGTTTGTTCCCCTCAGAGAAAGAAAAAAAAGGCTGCAAAAGTACAGGGAGGAATGGGAAAAGGAAAACACCTGGCTGGAAAAGTGCACGATAACACATATAAAGCGCACTGCACTGTGTGCCGGCGCACTTTTTCCATAGGCATGCTTCTAGTGGTGGGCACATGAAGAACATGAGGGACGTGAAAGCTCGGGGAACCCTAAACCAATTTTTTGTCCACCAGGCCACGGCAGAAGCAGATATGGTATGTAAACACTGTCTCTTTTTTTAAACCCTCTGGTTAAGGTTAATATGGGCATGTGCAGTGAATATCAGCGCTATGTGACCAGAAGTGTGATAATATAATTTATTTTGTGTAATAAACAACTGCAAGGATAGATGATTACAACAAATAGATGACTAATACATAAAAGTAATACATAGATGAATAATGATGATGAGTTATGATGCGTAATCATGGGAACAAGAGGGTTTACAAACAGGAGCAGCTGATTAGCTTTAGAAAAGCTGAAATAATACCTCAACTGAAGCCAATTGCACTAAATGCACTAAATGTGCACTGTTACAAGAATATTTTTCTTTCTATTGTTTTCTATTAATTTATATAATTTTAAATTAAGCACGACAGAGTTCTTTTAAAGAAAGATTTACTTATATTCTCAAGAGTTAAGCATGACAGGCTTCTGTTTAAGAAAGAGACCTGTTTTACTGTGTTAATGTTGTCATTTTGAGCTAAAAATAAATGGCTAAATGATTTTCATGTGTTCATGTCACAAAGAATATGCATCTGCTTAAATCAAATTCAAGTCAAATGGTTAAAAAATAATTTCACACACAAAAAAAGAGCTAAAAAATTCACCACACTGGGAAGGGTGAAGACAACTGGGTCGCCCGGCCCTGGCCACGAGGTGTCCCTTATTTATTTCTCATGGAGTTGGCAACCCTATGTTTACATGATCGAAATATCTTGAACACAAACACAAACAAACAAAGAGGAAGACCGCACCGGAAGGAAACAACTACAAGTCCCAGCATCCTCTGTGTTTAGGGAGCAGCAGTGAAAGTGAAAGTATTGAGCCTCCGTTCAGAGCAGCAGGAGGAGGAAGGTGGAGCTGAGGCAGGTGAGTGTTTACATGAATATGTTTCTTCTTATGACATAAAATAATTCCACGCTGTTCGTGTCTGTGGGTGAAATGTGAGGCCGGTCGGCTCCTCTGAGCGCTGGTTTCCTGTAAGTAGAGAGGAAGTGAGTTTAGCTGAGCCTCCGTTTAGTGTGAGAGAGCAGGAGGAGAGTGAGAGCTGTGCTGAGGCAGGGTGAGTGTTAACACCGCTCTGACATTACTGTGTCTCTGTGGCGGGAACAACAGGCTCCGTCAGTGGAGGCAAAAATAATCAGACTTTGGTTTTTCAAAGGAAACAACTTTATGTCGGAAGTTCCCGCACGCTCATTGGATAACGATGTGTCAATCTCGACCTATTAGCCAATGAGCGTGCGGATTCACAGAAAGACCCGCCTTTATCACGGGACTTTAAAAACTACAATGGCGACAGAAACTACGTGAGTGGAGTTCAGGGTGACGTTATGAAACTGTGACGTTTGAGCCACTTCCTGTTCTCAGTCCCAGCGTCCTGATCACCGAGGTTTCTGTTGCTCTGATATCTGATATTGATTATATTGGTAAACAGGCTGTAGCACAAACATCAGGTCTGTTCTGAAAACTGTCTTTATTTTTTCAAAGTAAGGGAATATCTGTGGTCTGATACCGCGGGCTCATGGGCTAAGGACTTGGATTGACAAGTCAAGCGCAGATGATTGTGTTGTTTCTTATAAAGGCTTGTGTGTGTGTGCCTTCCTGTGTGTGTCCTTGTGTCAGTGGAACTGAATCA
Organism: Mchenga conophoros; assembly: GCF_057382185.1. Classification (NCBI taxonomy): domain Eukaryota; kingdom Metazoa; phylum Chordata; class Actinopteri; order Cichliformes; family Cichlidae; genus Mchenga; species Mchenga conophoros. The sequence goes on along the minus strand of NC_140528.1, from coordinate 20,122,973 downwards.
GTGTGTTAGAGAAAGTGCTCCTCTGCTGTGCCGTCATCGTGTGGATGCTTCTTTTAAAGTTGGAACTCATGTTTTTATGATCTGCTTCATTTCATTGAACCTTTATTTCTAACCATGAAGTCCCTTTGAGGTTACAGCCTCCTGGTTAGGTTTAGGCTGTTATTGTGCTTCAGGCTGAAATATGAGGAGTAAGGAGTGGGGCTGGTTAGCCCTCATGACCCTCACCATAACACATACGTCACAGGACAGTGTTTACCACAGAAACTCCATGAAATGATCAATGAGAACTTTAGAAACCCGTCAGTGTGATGCTTCCAGTACAACAGCACCTCTGAGTGTGTGTGTTTGCCTCTCAGACTAACTCCACCCTGACATCAAGAAGATGGAGGAAGAGGATGGAGCAGCATCTGCAGCATCCAGCTGTGTGTCTGTGAGGAGTGACTGGTCCAAAGGAAACCCTCCAGACTTCAGTAATGAACCTGCAGCAACAATGTAAGAGAGCTGCTGACTCATTTATTCAGTGCAAATAATGATTTTTGATGCAATGGGAGAAGAAAAATGACAAAAACAGTTTTAAAAATAAGGATTAAAATGTTACAAACTATGTTTTTGAGTTTCCTGATGTAGCACAAAAATATATGAACATAATATTTTACGGTTCTTTTAGGCAGCACCAAAAAACAAAAAGACTATTTTAAGCTGTCTGAGGTAGTGAGTCAACATGTCACACTGGGTCAAAGGTCAGGGAGTAAAGGTGTGTTTTAAAGGAGGTTTAAAAGCAGCGAGTGAAGGAGCCTGTCGAGGTAAATCGTTCCATAACTGATCAAATTCAGTTGGTGGACCTCTGTGTGAAATCAAGCATCTGGTTCACAGAGAGGATAACCCTCACATGGGCTGTACAACATTATATAGGGAGACAAAAACAGAGATTATCGTAGCCATCGCTCTCTCGCATGGACGTGGCAGTCTTGCTGTCTGCTGCGAATCCTCCCCGTACCTCCGTGACCTCGTCTGGTATCTGCTCCCTCCTCTGTAAGAGACAGTAAAGGAAAACACGTCTCTGCCTAGTCTTGGAAATCTAATCTTATCATCCATTGTTCTTCTAGGGCCTCTTCTTCTTGTGGCCTCAGCTAACTGCTAATATTTAAATGGCTAACATTAACATGTGTGCCAGCCAGGTTCACATTTATGATGAACTATGATTAATTAACTGATGTTGAAACTGGAGCTTTACTGACCTCTGAAATTCCTCCTAAAGTGTTATTCAGTGTTGTGACAGTCAGCTGCTTCAGCTGCTGCTGGGATGGGCTGTGGCAAAGAGAACAGAGAAAATCTAAATCAGAGTTTTTCTCTGAATTAAAAGCAAGGAAACAACAATATATTCTACATGGTGAAACTGATGGTTTCTGGTGTTTGGGTCTGTTTTTCTGTATTTATGCAGATAAAGTGTAAACTCAGATGAATTATACCATCAAATGTTAAAGGAAAATATCAGGATGAGTGTCTGTGAGCTGAGAAGGACGTGAAGCGAGCAGTTTATCCCAGAGCTGAAGCTGCTCTGTGTGCAGAGATGAGCTCAGATTCCTGCTGTGATTGATCAACAGTCACAGAAATGTAGACTTGTAGTTATTACTGCAGTATGGTCACAGCAGATACTGATAAACATGTATTATGAGGATGGATGATCAAGTTTCTCACTCTCTCCTTTAAATCTCAGTTTTTTCTTCTTCACAGTTTATCTGTTAATTTATTAATGAATAACACTGAAAGAGTTTCTGTTATATTTCCCCTTGAACATCAGCTTATTAGGGCGGCATTAGGAAATAGCCCCCCTCCAAAGAATGAATAAATGAATGATGATAATAATAAAATGATTAAAAAGCAGAGCTCAGAGTGGTAGAATGGTCAAACATGGATCCACGGGTGGTTCAACTGCATTTGGTGACGTGACTAAAGCAAATCTTTCAAATAATCCCACCATCAACGGGATGTTGTCTCCTTTACTACGGTTACTTTACTTGGTCACCGTGTGAATTTCTTTGAAATGAACCAAATTCTTTTATTTGTTGGTTGTTGCATATTTAACCTCTACAGTCAGGAAAGGAGGAGATGAGGCCTCAACAATGTTGGGTTGTAGCTGTGCTTCAGGTTAGAGTGAGTGTCCATGGAATAAATGTAAGTCAGTGAACTGGAAACATGACTGTGTTCAAACTTTGTTTTCCTTTTTATAATGAGTCTAATCAAAGGTGGACAGAAGTATCTCCACTGTGACTTTTCTGTGTCACCATCAGAGCTTCTGCACAGTGTGGAGAAAGATCCAGAAGCAGAGCTGGACTGCAGACAGCCAGTCAGAGCAGCTGTGTACAAAGTAAGACTGAACATCTGTCTGCTGATGGACTCATTTCTGAAAACTGGACTTCTTGTGTTGTTCAGACATTGAAGAGTTTTCTTTCTCTTTAGTCTCATTGTTTTTCTTTCTTTCAGCAGATGTTGGTCTGCAGGAGGTTTTAGATGAACATAAGATCAGTCTGAGGAGGAGATGTGAACGTGTGACTGAAGGAAGTGATGAAACAGGAAGTAGAACCCTCCTCAACACCATCTACACTGAGCTCTACATCACAGAGGGACAGAGTGAAGAGGTTCATACCCAACATGAGGTGAGGCAGCTGGAGACAGCTTCCAAGATGGACGCCCTCCATGACGCTCCAATCAGGTGCCAGGACATCTTTAAAGCCTTACCTGACCAACAGAGACCCATCAGAGTGGTTCTGACCAACGGCGTGGCTGGTGTTGGAAAAACCTTCTCAGTGCAGAAGTTCACTCTGGACTGGGCAGAGGGCTTGGAGAACCAACATGTCAGTGTGGTGGTTCTGCTTTCATTCAGGGAGCTGAACCTGATCAGAGATGAGCAGTACAGTCTTCTGGAGCTGCTCCATGTTTTCCATCCAACATTACAGAAGGTCACAGCAGAGAAGCTGGCTGTCTCTCAGCTTTTGTTCATCTTTGATGGCCTGGATGAAAGCAGACTTTCATTGGATTTCACCAACAGGAAGCTGCTGTCTGATGTCACACAGAAGTCATCAGTCAGCCAGCTGCTGACAAACCTCATCCAGGGGAATCTGCTTCCCTCGGCTCTCGTCTGGATAACTTCCCGACCCGCAGCAGCCAATCAGATCCCTCCTACATGTGTTAACAGGCTAACAGAAGTACGAGGCTTCACTGACGCCCAGAAGGAGGAGTACTTCAGGAGGAGATTCAGTGATGAAGAGCTGTCCAGCAGAATCATCTCCCACATGAAGACATCCAGGAACCTCCACATCATGTGTAGTATCCCAGTCTTCTGCTGGATCACTGCTACAGTTCTGGAGCACATGTTGACTACAGAGCAGAGAGGAGAGCTGCCCAAGACCCTGACTGACATGTACTCACACTTCCTGCTGGTTCAGACAAAGAGGAAGAAGAACAAGTACCATGAGGGACATGAGACGAGTCCACAGGAGCTGACGGAGGCTGACAGGGAAGTTCTTCTGAAGCTGGGGAGGCTGGCGTTTGAACATCTGGAGAAAGGAAACATCATGTTCTACCAAGAAGACCTGGAGCAGTGTGGTCTGGATGTGACAGAGGCCTCGGTGTACTCAGGAGTTTGTACAGAGATCTTCAAAAGAGAGTGTGTGATCTTCCAGAAACCAGTCTACTGCTTTGTTCATCTGAGCATTCAGGAGTTTCTGGCTGCTGTCTACATGTTCCACTGTCACACCAACAGGAAGACAAAGGTGCTGAAGATGTTTCTAAAATCAGAATCTTTCACCAAGATGATTTTCAGTTTTTTTGATGACAAAGATCCCCAATCACTTGATGTATTTCTGAGCAGAGTCATGGAGAAATCCCTCCAGAGTAAAAATGGCCACCTGGACCTGTTTGTTCGCTTCCTTCATGGCCTCTGTCTGGAGTCCAACCAGAGACTCTTAGTAGGTCTGCTGGGTCAGACAGAGATCAGTCCAGGAACCATCCAGAGAGTCATCAACAACCTGAAGAAGATGAACAGTGATAAAATCTCTCCTGACAGAAGCATCAACATCTTCCACTGTCTGATGGAGATGAACGACCTCTCATTATTTCAGGAGATCCAAGAGTTCCTGAAATCAGAGAACAGATCGAAGAAGGAACTCTCTGAGATCCAGTGCTCAGCTCTGGCCTTCATGCTGCAGATGTCAGAGGAGGTTCTGGATGAGTTGGACCTGCAGAAGTACAACACATCAGAGCAGGGACGACAGAGACTGATTCCAGCTGTGAGGAACTGCAGAAAGGCTGGGTGAGTCCAGATGTGATCATTAACATCATTGATCAGTGTAGGTTAGTAGTTTAATGTTGAAAATAAAATCAGATTGTAACCACAAAGTGTTTGTGTCCGTACGCTGCAACCTTCCACACCATTCCTTTATTGTACAGACTCAGCAGCAGCTCCATGGATCCCAAATCCAAGAGTGGAGAACAGATTTGAAGTGTGTCACATCCATGCAGTCACAGCTGTTTCCACCATGTTTCCACTGATATTAATCCTGTTCAATGACACGTTTCATATCAGTGAATATGTTCTTTAGGACGTCCACTGACATGTTTAAGTGTCCTGCTGGAAATCACTCAAATCATCCATGAAATCCATGAAAAATCCTTTTAGTGTTTCTAACTTCACCCTCTGTCCTCTCTCTCTCTCCATCCTCCTCACTGCTTCTTTCACTGATAATCACACAAACATCGTATTCAGCTACAAAATAACACAATAACATCATCTGATGATCATTATTATAAGAGCAGGATCCATATTTGATATCAGAGTAACACACTGCTTGGTTATGTGCAGTCATCATCAGTGACTGTGGGTCAAACAGAAGCTCTCTGATTGGTTGCTGACCTTGGTCACCTGTCCACTCTCACCTGTTTGTGTTTGCTCTCTCTTTGCTGTCTCCATCCTCTCTCTCCTTTCTCTCCCTCTCTGTCTTTGTACGTCACTCAGGTCCAATGGAAACAGTGACATTTACAAACCAATCAAAGACAAACTGATCCATGTCAGGTTATAACAATATTCAAAGTGAATACAGGCTGCTGCTGGACACAGACAGGTAACATCATTTTGACTTGCTGTCACCTGGATCTGGACTCATAAACACTGAAGCCCTGAACAGGAATACAAATCATTTTCTGCCAACTAGCGACACACCAGCAGATAATGGCTCAGAAAGCTCAAATGAGCCAATCATTTCTGTGTTTAGTTCCCCTGAAATCAGATCTGATATCAGTAGCTCTGAGTTCATTCATCATTATTGTCCAGTGATGAGATTTCTGCTACGTTTGGTAACAGTCAGCAGGTTTTTCCTGCGTGTGGACGTGAACAGTCGTACCTGACAGCAGGTAGCAAACAGAGATCATCTTTCCAGCTGGAACTCTTCACTGAGCTGAACTCATTCAAAATGTTCTGGAGTCAAAACAGGAAACAGTCCAAATGTGTGTCTTCACTCTGACTCTGGATCAGATCTCAGTGACAGACTGTGGACATTATGGAAGCCTAAATGTGACACCATCTTCCTTCTTCATCTGCAGATTAAAGCCAAACAAAGATTCTCATTAAAAGTCTGCAGGTCTGAGAGAGACTCAATCGTTGTGTCATGTCAAACACAGTAAGAGGAGCTGAAGCACAGATGTGAAGAGCAGATTCATCAGATTATGACCTCACTCTGTTTTGTCTTCATATACATTCAGTCTGTGTTTATAATGCAGATTTTCTGCTTTTATAATAACACATTTTATATTTTCTATCATCACAGACTGACTCTGTGTGGACTCTCAAAGACTCACTGTGAAGTTGTGGCCTCAGCTCTGAAGTCCAACCCCTCCCATCTGACAGAGCTGGACATGAGTAGAAATAATGACCTCCAGGATTCAGGTGTGAAGCTTCTGTGTGCTGGACTGGAGAGTCCAAACTGTCGACTGGAGACTCTGAGGTGAGTTCACTGACTGCGGCTGTTGTTGTTTTTCTATATTTCATGTCTTTGATGTTTGAAACTTTCTTTAGTTCCTAAATGTTCAGGATGTGTCTGAAGACAAATGTGAAGAAGTTTGAGTGCTTTCAGAAATGTTGTCTTTCCAAACGACTGAACAAGAGTTTTTCCTTTTGGCTCCAAACAGAAGTGACAGACTTGAGCAGGGTTCATTTAAAGGCTGACAGAAGTGGAGTGGTGACGGGGAGATGTTTGACAGGACAGTGTTTCAGCCTCCACAGGTTCATGTTGTGCTCCATCAGTCAGTGAAGATGAAGTCAGTGCTGACCAGGCTGTAGAGTGTGTGAGGGATGTGAATGAGGATGATGAAGATCTGATGATAGCAGATAAAAACAGGCTGCAGAGACTTTGAGCCATACAGGGCACACAGTGTGTGTACAGAACAGCTGAAATCATTATGGAGGCCTCACTGGGATATGGAAGCATCACAGTACAGCTTCAGTGAAGCATTAAAGTCTCTGATATGAGATGAGAAATGAAGCAGCCAGAGCTTTTTCATGAGTGGAAATCCACTGTGACTGTGAGCTGCTGCTACAGCCTCCAGATTAGCCAGCAGCTCATCCTGCTCAACATGGACCTGTGGTCAGAGTGTGTGCTGGATAATCCGGCCCAGGATGAGGCCAAACTGACATGGGATGAAATGTCTGTCACATAATTGAGCTTAGTGTAGTTTCATTTCTGCACAATTTAAAAACAACCAAAACTTTGTTCTGTCTTTTCTATGTTATACTGTAGACTTTCTTTGATACTGTGTCCAAAAGGAGCAGCTTTTACTTTGAAGGGGAGGCGTCTCTGTTTCCTCTTCAGGTTGGATGATGGAAGCAAATGAGTGTGTGATGTTCTTTCAGTGTTGCACTTTGTAGACGCTCCCTGAGCACTGGTCTCACAGCCAGCTGCACATAGAGACCAGTGTTGTTAGTCCAGGTCAGAAGATGACTTGTTGGAATGAAAATGAGCTTGTAGTTTGTCTGCTTTAATAATGTGACTGGAAAAAGGTGTTGGACTTCAAATATGTCCATTTCTTTCACACTTCACCTTTAAAAGTGAAGACTTGTGGTTCCTGGAAGGAAAAACACGACTTTTTCAAGTCTTTGTCCTGTTTTTATGAGAAATGTACGACTTTAATGTGAAACATTCAGAGTTTTTTCTCGTGTTATGTTTGTTTGAAGCTGCTTCCTGTTGGCTTCAGCTGTTTGGAGTTTCCATTTTCTAAACTTCTACATTCTGAACCTTCTTCAGCTCTGAACAGATGATGAAACACTGAATGATTTCAAGCTCACACTTTGTCTAATAAACTTACATCTTTCATTCTTTATACAGATTGAGTTACTGTGGTTTGTCAAAGATCAGCTGTGATTATCTGGCAGCAGCACTGAAGTCCAACCCCTCCCATCTGAGAGAGCTGGACCTGAGCTGGAACAACAAGCTGCAGGATTCAGGAGTGAAGCATCTGTGTGGTTTCCTGGAGAGTCCAGGATGTGGACTTGAAACTCTGGGGTCAGTCAGCATGTTTTAGTTGTGCTGAGATGAATATGATGTGAAAGTTGTGCTGACACTAAACTGCAGACATCAGGCTGATATTATACTGATCCACACTGAGGATCTTCATGGTAAAGTCTGTTTTCTTCTTCTCTGGTTTAGTCCATTGACTGCAGCAGAACAATGTTCACATTTCAAACCTTCAAAGAAGAAGAAAAATCCTCCACTGGATAATTCACTGTGAAACTCTCCAACTCTTCATTCCACCTTAAAGTCTGTCTGACACTGAAATCCAAAGCAAAATGTGCGTTTGCTTTACAGACAGCAGTCCAACACAAACATACACACATCATCCAAAACACAGTCCAACATCCAAATCTCCTCCACTGCCAGCATGAATGATGGGAAAGAGAAGGAGGAACACTCTGACATTCAGGGTTAGAATGAGTTTCATGAAGCAGACTGTGAAGATCAAAGCTGCATTAGAAAGCTTACATGAATGAATGAGTGGACAGAAGTGGACAGAGATCATCTGAAGCACTTCAAAGGCTTTAAATCAGCACATTTCTCTTTATTCTTTATCAACTCTGTTAGTTTCTCTCAGTTTTCTGTGGAATGAAGCTAACAGCAGGCTAATAAGATGCTGACCAATAGGTTTCTATTAAAGGTTGTAATTTGTATATGAAAAAGTGCTTTGGCTCAGCAGGGATCAGCTTACAGGTAGAATACAGCTGCTGGATGGGATTAGCATGTCATAGCTATCTACCAAACTGCTAACTGGGGGATTTCAGGCCATCTATGGATCATTTTTGCTAACTGTTTATTCAGCTTAGGCTCACAGGGCTGCAGCCTGTGCCCTGGCTGTCATAGGGCAAGAGGCGTGGTCCACCTGCACAGGTGAGCAGTCCATCACAGGGCCAACAGAGAGAGACAGAGAAGCACTCTCTCACATCCACACCTACAGCCAATTTAGAAGCACCAATGAACCTAAGCAGCATTTCATTGGACTGTGGGAGAACATCCAACCTCCACAGAAAGGCCAACAAGCTTCAACCTACAACCTTCTTGCTTTAAGGCACTAGTGCGAACCACTTTTCCCCATTTCAGCCCAAATCCTGCATCTTCCTGTTTCTGACTCCAGGCCAGCTCCACTAACACTTTCTCATCAGACACTGCCACCTAGTGGAGGAAGTCTTAGTCCCATTTGAAGCTTCAGATGACAGTTAGTTCCTTTACAAAGAGGTGGAGGTGGTGGGGCCACAGCACCATCATCACTGAGTGCCATAGGACACTTAACCTTTGTTTCCATATGCTGGGAACTTCCTGTTGTTCCAAGGAGGACTGGAAAATGTGTGAAAACCTCCCAGTCAGTTCCTCACAGCACACTTCAATCATTTCCCTCCCACAGCATCAGGACCAGGGCTTTTTCTCTCTTTGGTCCCACTAAGAGATTTCCACACAAACACCTCATCAGTGGGACTCTCAGAGCTACCAGCCCTTTGCTACAATCACAAAGCTCTTCATTGAAATCAATGATATCAAAGCTGGAATCAAATGAGTCCAAGTCTTCTGCTGATTCAGCATCACATTCATCTTTGCTCCTTGTCCTGCATCCCCACCATGGACTTCATTCCTTTCCAAGCCAGCCTTGAGTGTCCTTTATTCAGCTCATCCTCTGCTTTACTTTTACACCTGATTTTAGCTGCTTTATCTCTCTTTCAACAAGTTTCTGTGCCTCAATCTTTTTCTTCTCTCCCTCATAACAAGACAGCTTCTTCTGCCTGAGAACATGTTGAAGTGATTTACAAATCCAGGGCTGCTTATTGGGGAAAATGCTTCCTGTTTCCAAAGTAATCCCCATTTTTCCCAGAAAGAAATGCAAGTAGAAATCGATGATCTAAGTGAGAACATGAGCCTTTAACAATAGCAGCAAAATATCTCTCCAATCTCAATACTCCCTCTCTCGACCTCTGGAACACCAGAGGTCACAATACATTGTGTTGGGTCACTCCTCGGCCCACTCAGCTGCTTCCATGTCCATCCATGGCATCATGGACATCGGGGTCACCACTCCCGCTCTGACCCTCTCTAGCTGTCCTCTGGCTCAGCAAATCAGACAACCTCATGTCATCTAAGTGGTCCAGTAATAAACACCAGCTCCCCCTCGAGAACACTCCATGCGTAAGATTAGGTTTTTTCTGCGTCCCTCTCTTGTGGTCCATCATGCCTCGGGCCTCCAGGATCCTCACCCCCCTGTGGTCGCCGAGATCTTCTGTAAAGCAAACCAAACACCTTTTCCTGCACCTCCCTAACTTATCATCTTTGGGACTCTTTAATCAAAAGCCTGATCCTAATTATCTTCTTGACTTATTGACTTGTATTTATATATATTCTTCAACGTTACTCATCATTTTAAAACTCTTAAAACGCTGCTTTCACGTCCCTGCATGCGTTTCCTGTCGCTTGCCTTATCTAATCATCAACATCCTGTACACAGAACTCTCGCTGCTGCAAGGCCTCCACTCTGACCTAGAATCTCCTTTCACAAGAAAATCATTATAAGCGCCTATTCTACTAAAAGATCCAAAAAAACAACCACTTTAATCAATTAAGTTTAAACATATAAGCAATTACTCCTGCATACATTTTATCACAGCTAAACGCTGCCTTGAAACAACTCCTGTGTGTTAACACTAACTTCATTTTAAAACTCACATTTCCTATGTTATAGCCTGTTTTTGGTACAGCCTTTTTATTTCATCTTGCTCCTTTGATGTAACAATACCTTCTCATTCTAGTTTATCAGACTTAACCAAAATATATGCTTTCCTTCCTTTGGTCCTTCTCTAAAGCAAGAAACTCCTATTCAGTTCCTCTTTTCTGTCACTTGTTACAGGGCCAGCTCAAGTTCAGTTAAACGCTAAATTAATTTGAGGCCTTTTGCCTGGAATCAATACTGTCATGTGTGTTTATGGACTCTGTGTCTGTAAGCGTGTGCAATCCTTCAATAACTCATATCATCCTCACAGTAGATTGGCTAATCATAGCGCTAGCCAAAGGCTCGTGACCCACAAGAGACGAATTGAGCCACAACTCCCTTAAAGGCACAAAATGCAATATGTATAAAAAGTCATTTCTACGTATAAGCTCTCCCCTTTATCCTAAAAATAAATCTATGTAATATCTGTATGTGTGTCTTCTATTCATTAATGTAATTGTCAGTTATTTTCTCTCTTTATTTTACCTTCTTTTTGTTTACCTCTTTGTTTGTGACGTGGACATCCCTAAACCATCCTGAGTTCCGGCTTCAATTTCAACCCAATTGTACCCTCTATTCTCGCAGTCGAACTCGTCTGGGCTTCACCTTCCCACTGGCCCCTGTGCCCTTCTCTTAGTGTCCTTTGTTGTCTTGTGATCCCCAGCAAACACAGTCTGTTTCTTCTCTGTTTCTTCTCCGTTGCTCTTTTCAGTATTTTCCTTTTAGATTAAATCCCAGCCTGGCAAAATATCCCATTCAGTGTCTTTAAACAGTTATGTCACACTGTTCTTACCAGCCTGCAGTTCACCGTGTATTTTCCATCACGTGCTTTTCTTCCATGCTGCTGCTGGTATCGTCAGTGTAGTTTCAGTTGCACTGTCTTTTGCCTGCTGTTAATTCTTGAAGTCCACGATGTTCTGTCGGTCTTCATCAGGAGATTAACTGTCCTATGAGCTTCTTCTCAGGATCGGGACAAGTGGGAGGTCAAGCTGTAAAATTTTAAGCCAAAATCTGGCCTGTTTTCCTCCCAATTCTGTTAATCAATGGTTTTGTACTCAAGATTCTAGGTTGAAAGAAGTCCACCTGTATTGACACACTAAAGCATACAATTAATATCCTTTTCATTTCTTTTCTTAAAACCTCCATTTGCTTCATCTGCCTGGAGTTTAACTCGTATGTTTCTCTCTCTGTGTGCTCACTTGTCACAGTCAGTTCCTTTTATGGGCATGCAAAGTTCCTGTCACACACACCATTTCCTGTCAACCTTGCAGCTGCTCAGAACCATATTTTCTGTTTCTATCTCTCCTGTTTTGTTTTTTTTACAGGCTAATAAAACTCTTGTTTTACTAAGTCTTGATCTAAAACAATTCACCCTTATTTCATGCACACACTTCTAAATATACTAAATTCTTTGCGTTTGTCAGATCGTCTCACACACACACCGCCTTTTCTCTCACACTTCCACTTCTGCACTCACTCTACTATCAACTTTCATAGTGTTATTATTATTTATTATTTTGTACAAATCACACCCAATCACTCAAAACCTGCTACTCACAGCATTCACACACTTAAACTGTGACAAGAGTTGAGGAATATACTCACAACACGCTTTCCTAAGAGTATTTCAGACATGCCTTTCATAATCAGAAAGAGCAAGTCAAAGAAAACAATTGAAACCTCTATTAATTCTCACAGCACACACATAGAATAGAAAAAATAAAACACACCAGCATTTATTGCTGATGAGAGGTTACTCCTAAAAGTAATATGTTAGTCTTAAATATATACAGTGCACTCACTATATTTATATATCAAAACTCAGTCAATTACTATACATTCACTACGGCAACTCAAAACTTTATTTATAGCCCTCTAATGAACATAAATGGCGTCTTAAACACACACTCATCAATGTTTGCAGCAGTATTTGTAAAACCAACTGTGGTTTAAACAGTTCACTGCTGACTAATTTGCATTTTCACACTCACACACACACAGTCTAAAAATAGCTCCAGCACTGCCTCAGACTCCTTTCACACAGAGATCTCTTATTTTATATTACAAAGACGTCTTATATTTACAACCACTGTCACATCTGTCAGCTTTAGCGCCTAAACAATTTCGACAAATTTAAGTTAACGGTCCAACCGATAAAGTCCAACTTTTTTGTGATCAATTAACCAGTATCTGTACAACAGTTTCTGGCCTCATCTCTAAAATCCCTAACTCAATTTAAAAGCGTCAACCAACCCAAACTTTGCCTGAAGCTCTATTTTTGGCATTTCACAGCCAAGGCTTACCCCGAAGTTTTAAGTTAAAGTTACACGCCCGAAGTCGAACTTCTGCTGGCCAAAAAAGCGCAGACTACCGTTCCAAACGGTAAGGAGACTCTAACTCCTAGTTATTCTGGAGTGCCCCAAGCTCCACAGTGACCAACTGACTATCCCTCTTCGAGGACAATGCCTAAGCGTCCTTGGCATTGGCAAGCGTTACCTCTGAGCACTGTGCTTCCTATCAGTCCAACTGACGTTCTTGAATAATTTATAATACTTTGGAACAACAGTAAAACAGCCAAAAAAGTGTAAGACTGAAGCAGGTCCAACCTTATAACCAATACGGGCTCCACCCCAAACAATAACCAAATTCCCTAATATACTAAAATCACTCAGCAGTCCAACTGCTTTCCACGGTCCAACCGTATTAAATCCTTTAGCGGTCCAACCGCATTCAATCATTTTTAGCAGTCCAACTGCATTAAATCCTCAGTACTGTCATGAGATTCTCATCAAAATCAAAGCAGACATTCCCCAGTAATTTCAGTGAGTAGACTTTAATTTGTAATGTCCAATTTGGCACACTTTGGAAATAATTCAACAGGTAGTGCCTTACCTTTGGATAAGCGGCTTAGAACAACAATGAGAAAAAGAGAGCTGATTATTAGCTCATCAAAACACAAAACAAAATCACAATGAATTATCGGTTAATTTCATTTAAAATAATTCATTAAGTATTTATGTACAATTCAAATTAGTTAATTACATATTTTGTTGGTTTGTTTTCTATTTTAATTATTTTACTGACACATTTAATGAATTATTTAATGATGTATTTATTTAATTCACGTTGCTACTCCTGGCCCTGCATCGCTGTTCATAAATACATTTTATTTGTCAGCTTCACCCATCAAAGTCAGGGGGCGGGGTTAATGCTGATCAAGTCAACACCATTGCTTTGGTCTGGTGGGCGTTCTTTTAATGGGCTTTTCTCAATACTAAGTAGGCCTACACACCAGGGTTTGGACATGTGTGGACCCAAACTATACTTTTACCCTTTTTTGTGTGTCACCAAATACACTTTAATATTTTCTAGACAAGAATGTAGTGGCGTAATCTTTAACCTCTTTTGGCTCCAAACAGAAGTGACAGACTTGAGCAGGGTTCATTTAAAGGCTGACAGAAGTGGAGTGGTGACGGGGAGATGTTTGACAGGACAGTGTTTCAGCCTCCACAGGTTCATGTTGTGCTCCATCAGTCAGTGAAGATGAAGTCAGTGCTGATGAGGCTGTAGAGTGTGTGAGGGATGTGAATGAGGATGATGAAGATCTGATGATAGCAGATAAAAACAGGCTGCAGAGACTTTGAGCCATACAGGGCACACAGTGTGTGTACAGAACAGCTGAAATCATTATGGAGGCCTCACTGGAATATGGAAGCATCACAGTACAGCTTCAGTGAAGCATTAAAGTCTCTGATATGAGATGAGAAATGAAGCAGCCAGAGCTTTTTCATGAGTGGAAATCCACTGTGACTGTGAGCTGCTGCTACAGCCTCCAGATTAGCCAGCAGCTCATCCTGCTCAACATTTCCTCACCAACTTTAATGGAAGTGTGATGTTTTCAGCTGGAGTGATGGTCAGGGTGGCCTCCCTCTCCTCTTCTTCTCCTCTTCCTCTTTCATTTGTAAAGCCACTTCTGCTGCTTTCATTCATTTGGAAGTCCTGTAGCTGAGTTTGGGAGAGACTAACAGCCTCGGCAGCAGAGGGGAGAAAGGCTGTAACACCACCACTTTACTCTGTTCTACCTGTCACATCATTTTATCAGGAAACAAATATGCTCATGTTTTTACTATGTTTGTCTTGAAGATGTAAGAAGATCACATGGTGCTTTTTATTATTGTGTTGGTTTGTTTGCTGTCTCTTGGATGGAGCCCAGCTGTGCGTGGCCACTGGGCCTGTGGTCAGAGTGTGTGCTGGATAATCCGGCCCAGGATGAGGCCAAACTGACATGGGATGAAATGTCTGTCACATAATTGAGCTTAGTGTAGTTTCATTTCTGCACAATTTAAAAACAACCAAAACTTTGTTCTGTCTTTTCTATGTTATACTGTAGACTTTCTTTGATACTGTGTCCAAAAGGAGCAGCTTTTACTTTGAAGGGGAGGCGTCTCTGTTTCCTCTTCAGGTTGGATGATGGAAGCAAATTAGTAGCTGTGTCCCAAAACGTCGGCTGCATCCTCCAGAGGCTGCATTTGAAGGCCGATTACATCACAGCCAGGCGATGAAGGCTGTCCGTATTTGTCGACTCCTTCAAATGTGCCCGACAAATGCGTCCTTCATTTCCCCGAATTTGAAGGATTCGTCGGGTGTGTCCTTCGTGGCCCACCATATCCCAGAATTCATATCCCAGCCAAATTTCAGCTGCCAACAATGGCGGCAGCTACTAAGTTTTCAAATTACTCTTATTAATCTTTCTGGGTCACAAAATAAACTTTTAACATATTTTCAGGTGAGAAAGTAGCTGTGTAAACTTCAAATATCTGCTTGGTTTATCAAGACATCGCATATTTGCAAAAGTGTGCCGACGTTTTCGGAGACGTCTGTTACCCACCCGCTCGCTAGCAAGCCGGGGGGTTCAATGGTCACTCCAGCCGGCGAGAGCAGCGGACGCCCGGCTTCATCGTTTTCAGACCCCGCTCTTTCGCTACTCAGGTTAAACATGATATATAAGTCACTCGGATAACTTAAAAATGTAATTGTTTGCCTTTTTTCTGTGTTTTATTTGTTCCGGAGTAAATCGGTTTGGCTGAGATCAAAGTTCCTCCGGGATTTTCACACAGCTGAATAAACGTTAAACAGGAAACTGATTAAACAGAAGTGTGAGACGGTCGAGAGTTTACGCCAGTGTCCTGTTATATTTTAGATAGCAAGGAGCAGACGGCCGAGTTTATTAAACTCCACCGACACAGCGGTGACGCAAATCTGAAGGCTCGACCGTCCCATTTCACAGCCTCGCACTTCCAGCCTTTTCGGTCTTTGAAGGACCCGGCCCACGTAGACCGCGAATACCGGGTCCTCCGAAGGATGCAGCCGACGTTTTGGGACAAAGCTAGTGTGTGATGTTCTTTCAGTGTTGCACTTTGTAGACGCTCCCTGAGCACTGGTCTCACAGCCAGCTGCACATAGAGACCAGTGTTGTTAGTCCAGGTCAGAAGATGACTTGTTGGAATGAAAATGAGCTTGTAGTTTGTCTGCTTTAATAATGTGACTGGAAAAAGGTGTTGGACTTCAAATATGTCCATTTCTTTCACACTTCACCTTTAAAAGTGAAGCCTTGTGGTTCCTGGAAGGAAAAACACGACTTTTTCAAGTCTTTGTCCTGTTTTTATGAGAAATGTACGACTTTAATGTGAAACATTCAGAGTTTTTTCTCTTGTTGTGTTTGTTTGAAGCTGCTTCCTGTTGGCTTCAGCTGTTTGGAGTTTCCATTTTCTAAACTTCTACATTCTGAACCTTCTTCAGCTCTGAACAGATGATGAAACACTGAATGATTTCAAACTCACACTTTGTCTAATAAACTTACATCTTTCATTCTTTATACAGATTGTATCGCTGTGGTTTGTCAGAGATCAGCTGTGATTATCTGGCAGCAGCGCTGAAGTCCAACCCCTCCCATCTGAGACAGCTGGACCTGAGCTCCAACAACAAGCTGCAGGATTCAGGAGTGAAGCATCTGTGTGGTTTCCTGGAGAGTCCAGGATGTGGACTTGAAACTCTGAGGTCAGTCAGCATGTTTTAGTTGTGCTGAGATGAATATGATGTGAAAGTTGTGCTGACACTAAACTGCAGACATCAGGCTGATATTATACTGATCCACACTGAGGATCTTCATGGTAAAGTCTGTTTTCTTCTTCTCTGGTTTAGTCCATTGACTGCAGCAGAACAATGTTCACATTTCAAACAGTGAGACTCAACGTATGGCCCGCGGCCCACACGCGGCCTGCCCACCTTTCCTGATTCAGAGAGAGGGGACCCTGATTAACTGTGTAGTGTTCTTCCTCACAGTTCTAAGTATCAGACACAACAATGAATAATCCACAGCTGACTGTCTTTAGCAGGTCAAAGGTCACGGCACACAGCAGACAGTGGGAAATATTATAACTCTGATCATTTATCAGCACATATCCATATGTATAAAAACAAAGCTGACACTGTGAGACTTGATCAGAGGTGTGATCATCACAGCAGAGGCCTTTGTGTCAAAGTCACTGAGGATCAAACAGAAACACATGAAGCAGATTTTCCTGTTCTGGCTTTTTATAGCAGATAACCTTCAAAATATTCTGCAGTCCATCAAAAACTGAAGCAAACCATGAATCAACATGTGAACATGAGCTGATGCTGCTGAAGTGAAGCAAAGTTACAGAGGTTTGATTACAGACACAGCTGAGAGTTTGTAATCTGTCATCATTTTAAAAGGTTTACATTTCTTCAGTATATCCACATTTGCAGCTGCTACCTCAACCTCCACTTGTCCAACACAACTGCTGTCCACTGCCTCCATGACATTGTGATTTTGCTGTTGGTCTTCTGTCAGATCTTCATCAATCACTTCTGCACGGGGCACACCTTCAGACTCTGCAGCTGCATAACGAAAGCCTGTAAGATAAAATTAGACATAAGGTAAATGTACACCAATATTCCAATGACAGGTGTGTGATTCATCTGGAAGTTATGTGCGGATTAGTGTACAGTGATAGCAATTTAGTATGTTTTTAGAGGGGGGGGGGTGTTGTTTACCTCCGATGGGTGCTCTTTTTCGCTTCCGTTGCGTACGCCTTGAGTGCCGGTCCGAGTCTGATACAGGTATGTCGTCATGCCCCATGTGCAGTGTTGGTGCCCAGTCTGGATTTGTTACATCCATTTCATATGCTGGTTTGCCTGCAATAATGCCAAATCATAAGCTACTCAGTCGACATGATGTGGTTCTGCAGCATCACACATTAGCATGTTTTATCTCATTATCTATGACCTCAGCACGTTGAAAATAACACTAAAAGCCTTTCAAGAGTGATATGAATTAATTTAGAACTCACCGGAAAGAAAATGCCGTGAGCAAACCAACAAAAAGCTGGGGATTGCAGAGAACTCGATATCCGCTCGTCTCACCGCTGCAATCCAAGCCTGACGTCTTTGTTTAGTAATATCGGATACATGGGATCCCTCACGTTGCCTCCAGGATGGAAAACGATGAAAAGAGAGCCCGTTATCCAGCTTCTTGCCTTCACGATCGTGTGATCTAACGTTGCAACCGACAACACAACACGTACGATCCATAGCTGAAATGGTATCCTTTGGCTGGCCTACTGTCATGGCGGAAGGGGGCATGGCCCATCTCCCGTGACATCACGCTCCAAAGCCCTATAGGTGGGAAAATGTACCATGTCGACCAATCAAAAATGATATGGAAACATGACATTTGGTTGTTTAGCAAAAGGGGGAAGTTTTAGGAGTGACCGGCAAGAGAGAGCGAGTGAGCGAAAGAGAGAGAGAGTTTTGATACGTGAGAGATTTGTGACGTTTACCGTGTTTGGTCTCAAGTTAGTTTGTTGTCTTGTGTATTTAGTGTGTAGCTGTTGTTTTGTTTTGTGTGTCAGTTCTACTAGTGATCGTCACAGTTGCTGCCTTAAAGCCAACAAAGGCAGATTGCAGTGTAAACGCTGAGTGACACACCTGCTGTCAGACCTGCAGGTTTATCCCTGTGCTGTTCTCATATGTGTTAGAGTGACACAAACTATTGTTTGACACCTGATTGTTCTGTAAATAGTTTGAAATGATTATATGAAAAACGTCTGAGCCTTGGCTGCATTTTTTGGTAAATAGTACCATATAACTTTGTTGTTTGCAAAACGTGTGCGTATTTTTAAAAGTGTACAATCTCTATTTGCATTTCAAGTTATGAAGATGATTCGTTAAACATGTGTGTGGTTTTTACAGTCAAAATATCACTTTCTACTTGTATTTTAAATTTTGTCTGAATTTAGATAAATTGTGCTGATACAGTTGGTCAAAATGAGAAAATAACAGATAAACTGTTTTTAAAGGTAAAATATAGAGGCCACATCAAAAGTAGTCAAGAAGGGTTAAAGGCTAAAAGCAAAGTTGTCACCAAGTACTGTTTATATTTGTGTGTATTGCTGCAGCTTTTTTGAGTATTAATTTGGTGCCTTTGTGTGAAATAATGGTATTGTGAGTGATCCATATAGTCACAAAGAATAGCCACTTGTTTCTGTGCTACCAAAGTTCCCCAGCTTTCATTCAAAATGTGTTTATCGTCAGCACCTGCACATTAAACTACTTAAACATTATAAATGTCTTCAAGCTCACACTGAGGCCTGTGGGGTACTATCAGCCACTGAGACAGTACACACATTTATATGTGTTTGTATATGAATATTTCATACTTTAAGACTGCCTGTTTATTTAAGGGAGATGAACAAAATACATTGGAATTGTACAAAATAATATCATGGATGATAAATTAAATAGATTTTAAGTAGATGCTTGTGCATTCTTAAAGTCTTATATGTTGAACTGAACTATGTGATCTGTTCAAAGCCTTAATCTTAATTTGAAGTGAAATGTGCATTTTGAGTTTATACACTATGTATATAAGGCGACCGTTTCCTTTTGCAGTATTTTTGTGTGGTGTACTTTTCTATGTCTTAACAAAAGGGGAACAAAGGTGTTTAAGTTCACCTAGGATGATGTGTTTTAATTTTCACATGGTCTTGCTTGAATTTGACCCTGACAAAGGCGTATGAACTCTGTCAGCTGTTTGGAGTTTCCATTTTCTAAACTTCTACATTCTGAACCTTCTTCAGCTCTGAACAGATGATGAAACACTGAATGATTTCAAGCTCACACTTTGTCTAATAAACTTACATCTTTCATTCTTTATACAGATTGATCGACTGTGGTTTGTCAGAGATCAGCTGTGATTATCTGGCAGCAGCACTGAAGTCCAACCCCTCCCATCTGAGACAGCTGGAGCTGAGCTACAACAACAAGCTGCAGGATTCAGGAGTGAAGCATCTGTGTGGTTTCCTGGAGAGTCCAGGATGTGGACTTGAAACTCTGAGGTCAGTCAGCATGTTTTAGTTGTGCTGAGATGAATATGATGTGAAAGTTGTGCTGACACTAAACTGCAGACATCAGGCTGATATTATACTGATCCACACTGAGGATCTTCATGGTAAAGTCTGTTTTCTTCTTCTCTGGTTTAGTCCATTGACTGCAGCAGAACAATGTTCACATTTCAAACCTTCAAAGAAGAAGAAAAATCCTCCACTGGATAATTCACTGTGAAACTCTCCAACTTTTCATTCCACCTTAAAGTCTGTCTGACACTGAAATCCAAAGCAAAATGTGCGTTTGCTTTACAGACAGCAGTCCAACACAAACATACACACATCATCCAAAACACAGTCCAACATCCAAATCTCCTCCACTGCCAGCATGAATGATGGGAAAGAGAAGGAGGAACACTCTGACATTCAGGGTTAGAATGAGTTTCATGAAGCAGACTGTGAAGATCAAAGCTGCATTAGAAAGCTTACATGAATGAATGAGTGGACAGAAGTGGACAGAGATCATCTGAAGCACTTCAAAGGCTTTAAATCAGCACATTTCTCTTTATTCTTTATCAACTCTGTTAGTTTCTCTCAGTTTTCTGTGGAATGAAGCTAACAGCAGGCTAATAAGATGCTGACCAATAGGTTTCTATTAAAGGTTGTAATTTGTATATGAAAAAGTGCTTTGGCTCAGCAGGGATCAGCTTACAGGTAGAATACAGCTGCTGGATGGGATTAGCATGTCATAGCTATCTACCAAACTGCTAACTGGGGGATTTCAGGCCATCTATGGATCATTTTTGCTAACTGTTTATTCAGCTTAGGCTCACAGGGCTGCAGCCTGTGCCCTAGCTGTCATAGGGCAAGAGGCGTGGTCCATCTGCACAGGTGAGCAGTCCATCACAGGGCCAACAGAGAGAGACAGAGAAGCACTCTCTCACAGCCACACCTACAGCCAATTTAGAAGCACCAATGAACCTAAGCAGCATTTCATTGGACTGTGGGAGAACATCCACCCTCCACAGAAAGGCCAACAAGCTTCAACCTACAACCTTCTTGCTTTAAGGCACTAGTGCCAACCACTTTTCCCCATTTCAGCCCAAATCCTGCATCTTCCTGTTTCTGACTCCAGGCCAGCTCCACTAACACTTTCTCATCAGACACTGCCACCTAGTGGAGGAAGTCTTAGTTCCATTTGAAGCTTCAGATTACAGTTAGTTCCTTTACAAAGAGGTGGAGGTGGTGGGGCCACAGCACCATCATCACTGAGTGCCATAGGACACTTAACCTTTGTTTCCATATGCTGGGAACTTCCTGTTGTTCCAAGGAGGACTGGAAAATGTGTGAAAACCTCCCAGTCAGTTCCTCACAGCACACTTCAATCATTTCCCTCCCACAGCATCAGGACCAGGGCTTTTTCTCTCTTTGGTCCCACTAAGAGATTTCCACACAAACACCTCATCAGTGGGACTCTCAGAGCTACCAGCCCTTTGCTACAATCACAAAGCTCTTCATTGAAATCAATGATATCAAAGCTGGAATCAAATGAGTCCAAGTCTTCTGCTGATTCAGCATCACATTCATCTTTGCTCCTTGTTCTGCATCCCCACCATGGACTTCATTCCTTTCCAAGCCAGCCTTGAGTGTCCTTTATTCAGCTCATCCTCTGCTTTACTTTTACACCTGATTTTAGCTGCTTTATCTCTCTTTCAACAAGTTTCTGTGCCTCAATCTTTTTCTTCTCTCCCTCATAACAAGACAGCTTCTTCTGCCTGAGAACATGTTGGAGTGATTTACTAATCCAGGGCTGCTTATTGGGGAAAATACTTCCTGTTTCCAAAGTAATCCCCATTTTTCCCAGAAAGAAATGTAAGTAGAAATCGATGATCTAAGTGAGAACATGAGCCTTTAAAAAGTCCCAGTGGGTGCAGTCAAAGCAGTCCCTCAGTCCCAGTATATAGTCTTTGGTCCAGACTGGAACAACTGTGTGCCCAGTTTGAGCTCTCTTCAGTGCTGTGACCTGACAGACCCAGAGGGGCCATCACATCACATTTAGAAGCTCCCCTAATGGAGCCACAACACATGTCCAACACTTAGTCTGTCTTGTTGGACCAACTGGAAGAAATGATTCAAGGACTTAGTCACAGAACAGAGATTCAAATCTCCAAAATCCAACTGGCTGCATCAGGACATATAGTCTGAAACTCTGCACAGTTTCCTGTTTGAAGCTGCTTCCTGTTGGCTTCAGCTGTTTGGAGTTTCCATTTTCTAAACTTCTACATTCTGAACCTTCTTCAGCTCTGAACAGATGATGAAACACTGAATGATTTCAAGCACTTTGTCTAATAAACTTACATCTTTCATTCTTTATACAGATTGAGGGACTGTGGTTTGTCAAAGATCAGCTGTGATTATCTGGCAGCAGCACTGAAGTCCAACCCCTCCCATCTGAGAGTGCTGGACCTGTGGAGAAACAACCTGAAGTATCCAGATGTGAAGCAGCTGTCTGATCTTCAGCAGAGTCCAGACTACAGACTGGAGACTCTGGTGTAAGTAGAGTGATGGAGTGAGTGGGTGGTGCTGTCAGCAGTATTGTACTAAACACAGTCAGTATGAAACAAAGATCCAGTGTTTCCTGTAAAGCTGCAGCTTCTCAGTGAAGCTGTGAGAGGAGAATGGTGACAGGCTTCAGGATTGGACACAAACACTTCCTGTTTCTGACCTTTATGGTCACCATAGTAACGGCTGACACGCTCTGATCAAACACTGTCAACAGCCAATCAGCTCTCTGAACAAAGCAGCACGCAGACCAATGACTGCATTCGTTTCCAAGTTTAAAGCAGTGAAGAACACAGTCTGTAGGTGAGGAAGAATTTAGTGAGAGCAGATGTTTGGATGGAATTCCTCCAGTTAACAGCTGGAACCGTCCATCTGGATTGTTGGGCTTGTTGTTGGGGTTCCTACAGAGCTCAGAGTGGACACACAAAGGTTCTTCTAATGAATGAAAGTCCAAACTCAAACTAGGAGGGAAAAACATTTTCATCAACTTCAATAAAAATCCAAAGATTAGAAAAAGTGAAGCAACAATGAGTCCTAGTACAGTCCCAGCACTGAAGTCCCTGCTGCTCTTTATACTGGATGTGCTGCATCACTGACTGACAGCTGATGAAGAGTCTCTGGAAACACTCGTTTATCTCCTCTGCTCTTCCTTCTTCTCTCTGCAGGTGGAGGTGATGATGGTAAACAGGACGGTGTGTGTGCTGAGAGAGGAGGAGCTGTGTCCTGATGATCCAGAGAGGTTGAAGCAGCAGCAGCTTGTGTGTAGAGATGCTCTGACTGGGCCATGTTACTGGGAGGTGGAGAGGAGAGCTTCATCCAGCAGTGACTGACAGAGGAATGAGAAGAAGTGCAGATGACTGTCAGTGCTGCAGAGTGAACTGCTCTGAGAACAGCTCCACTGTCAGACACAATGTAGAGTCCAGCATCATCCCTGTGTGTCCCTCTGGATCTGACAGAGGATCATCAGTGTATCTGGACTGCTCTGCTGCTGCTCTGTCCTTCTACAGTCTCTGCACAGTCTCTGTCTGACTCTGGCTACATTTTTGGCATTTATATTCTTGGTTGCTCTCTTTATATTTTTCACATGCAAAATGTGCCCATCTTTGGCAAGATTCACACTGCACCTGGAAAGGAAAAATAAATGGCTCATATTCTGTTTGGTGAATACTATTACTCAACATTTTAATTATGATTGGCAAGTAATGATACTAAGACTTATGTGTTTCTTTTGTTTTGTTTTGTTTTACCATTTCAATCATGCTGCGGTCAGCGTTAGCATCTAACATGGAGCAAACAATGCAGTAGTCCTCAGCGTTCCCTGAAACACAATCATAGTTAGGTTTTAATCAAACATTATTTATTGAATAATTAAAAAATAATAGTACATTTTTTCCAAATATACTTCCTGGAAAATTAGTCTAAATTAGACTTTGAGAAGGGTCTTATCTGAAAGTGTTTGAAGAGCACTATTTGTACTGTGCTGTTTGAAAAGCACTATTTAAATTGGAAGTACGCACTAACGTGATAAGGACTTTACTGGACTTACCTCGATTTTCAAGTAGGGTGCAAGCTATCTGCATTCGCTCCAGCACAACTGGCTCTGTAGTGGTTGACACCTCACTGACCTCTCCAAAATCAAGGTAGTGTTCTGCAAACTGTGAGATTGATCATAATTAGAATGTAAAGTCTTAATTAGGTAAAGGATAGGATAATTATAAGCCACAAGGCTTCAGCCTATTCCTTTTTCAGTTACTGTATGATTAAGTACTTCTATGTAAAATGATCATCTTTGTTGTTGTTGACCGAAATAACTTTCACTTCACTTAAATTCACTTAAAGTCTTAATTCTAGCTAACAAGAAACTGAATCATTTGAATAAGGGTTACCTTTAACAGTAAAACTCCACAACTGCTGGAATCCTGTCGCTTGTTGTGTTGCATAGTCTGTAACTGCCACTCCATGGTGTCTTCATGCCCTCTCATCCTCAGAAAATTCCTAGTTGAACAAAAGTGTTTGTAATGAAACAAGATTTTTTTTTTTTTAATCTAAGAATAACACCTCAGTATCATACATACCTCCAGTTGCGCAGAATTTTCCTGTCATAAACACCTTCATTCCCATGGGGTCTATGAGCAGTATTTTCTGTGCAGAAATGTTGACAATCTAAAGAAAAAGTTAAATTAAAAATTACAATTGTTTGTGCCACTGAAAACTTATTTAAAAATAACACTTTGTGCAAGAAACTGCTTCACAACAAATTATGCAAATTAATAACAAAATGAACACATACCACAAGAATCCAGTGTGTACCAAAGTTCACAGGGCACAGCCACGTCTTCAACTGGGAACTTCATCTGTGGGATTGGAAGTGCAGAGTAATTTGGATTTACTTAGGTACCATGCGTCTCAGGGTGTTTTCAAATATAGTCTTCTTTAAAGGAACCGAACTCTTTCCTCAGCAACAGAAAGGAGTCAACTGTTTGGACCACTTCTGAGCTTTCAACATACCAGTTGAGGCATCTGAACTGCCCAGAAAACAACGAGCTTGCAACTACTGAACAGAGCAGGTGTGCAGCATTCTGTACAAGTATAGAAAAATGTTATAGAACAGTAAATAGGGTTTTTTTTTTATTTCAAAATTAGTAGGTAAATGACATTTCTTACTTACCTTTCATCTGTCAATAACACGGTGCAGATATGCATCAATGACCTGTTTTGAAAAATCTGAGTTTATACAACAACAGCAACAATTTTTGAAGTAACTGCTTGAGTGCTGTACACAAAAACATCTAAAGGAATATAATTGCTGATAAAGGTTCTTTCTGCATATACTGAAACTGGGTATTATGATGTCACAGATGTCACAACATCTGTGTTGTGGTTGATAACATTTTTTCCTGTTGAAGTGAATGGGTGAAACCTTATCAGAGTTTTGCTATACAAACCCCCCGACCTACTCGCACATTTTAAACTATTAATGGTCTCTGCACTGCAAATGCTTCAGAAGGAGCAGAACCTCGAAATCAGACTCAATAATGATAAGTTCTCTTACCTCATCAGAAACCACCGTGACCCCTGCAGTGTTCGAAAAGAGGAATCCAATAACTTGTATGGTCCAACAGCTGCCTCCAAGCGCCCAGTATCCTTTGCACGCCATAGCCTCTTTACTAAAAGAAAAATATGATAAGTTAGCTCAGGCATGCATGAGATTTCTAGTGGATAAGCTTGGTAAAGGCCAACGGGCCACAACAGGAAAAAAGTCAATACAATAGGCATGCATTTACACGCAGAGAAATAGGAAAGGTACAGCGGGTGGGCAAAAGAGAAAATTACTGACAGGCAGATCCATTTCCAGACTTCCACAAGCTCAGTGCACGTTGCATGTTTCTTTATATCCAATATGAGTTGAAGACTTCAAAATGCAAACAAAGTCATGCAACAGTCAATTAAGTTGCAACGCCAAACTGGCAACAAATGACCAACTGGTCAAAAAGAGTTGTTCACTATGTCACCTTCATTTTCTAAGCTTTGTTTCCGGGAGGGAAGTTCTTGTTCACGCGTTTCTGGTCCTGGAACACAATTAAACTCCTTGTGTCAGCCGTTTTGGGTGCATAATGAATCCTCTGGACTTTGCTGGCACTGAGGGTTAGCAGTAGGATGGCAGGGAGGCATCTTCAGGTCTGTGCTGCTGTTCACCGTCTGACTGCGAGTTGGGTATTTTTAATTGTCACTGATATTTACATGGTGGCTTCTTCTGTATGGCTTGATATGGTCAATGCTGTAGTGATTTCTTAAAGTTGCTCCTTCCGTGTTTTTTTAATCTCACACATTTGCCAGCGATGTCTTGAATGGTGTAGGGTCCTGAAAAATCTGGATCAAGTCTTCCTCCCTTCCTTCCACGTTTCGTGTTCAAGAGAAGAACTTCATCTCCAACGCTGTACACAAGGTTTCTGTACTTCTGGACTCGTCTAGCATAAGCTTATGCATAAGCATAAGATTGTACTTAAACTGAAATATGACACCTACTCAGTGATTTACAACATAGAGGTAGGTTGTTTCCTCTTAAACATTTTAACTGCTTTCCTTACAAAATGAACTGGAAACCTATAAGTTCAGTCTCTGAGGTGCTCTGGGATTTCTCTCAGGGTAACGTCTGCCTGTTTGGTCAGAGTCCATAGTGCTCTGTGTGGAAAGTTCAGGTGTTTGAACATTGGTGGTTTCACGTAAACCCTGAACCTCAGGTGGTGAAGCGAGGGCAAACTCTTCTGAATCTTGAGGTGTAGATGTGTCCTCTCAGGTTGCTCTGGAACCACGTGACATTCTGCATCTAGAATCTGATCAACATGTCTACGCCAGACTAAGTTGGCTCCAACATTTATGGTGTATATCAGCGGTCCGGTCCGTGAACGAATCGTGCCAGAATGCCATTTCTGACTTGGGTCTCTGTAGTCTCTGGCGAGAACTCTTTGTCCAACATTGAAGAACCTGGTTTTGTTTCTTGTTGCTTCCACCATGGAAGACTGTTTATCTTGGACATCCTTGCGAATGTCTGGTTTCAGCAAATCTAGATGTGATCTCAGATCTCATCCCATGAAGAGCATTGCAGGTGTGTGTCCAGTTGTTGCATGAGTGGTAAGACAGTAAAAAAATTGTCAATTTTCTGTTGTAGCGGTTTCCCCTCTGTGCGACTGGCTGGTTCAGCTTTGTTGCAGGATGATGGTGAGCTGAAGTGATATGTCGTATGCCGTTACTCCCAAGGAAACACTGGAACTCCTCTCCAGTAAACTGATGACCATTGTCACTTACGAGCTGTTGTGGCGGACCTGTGCAAGCAAACGGTGACCAAAGACTATTGATCGTGCTGGCAGCTGTTGCTTGCTTTACGGGGAAGATTTCTGGCCACTTTGAGTGGGCATCAACCACAACCAGGAACATTTGGTCCATAAATGGGCCAGCATAGTCTATATGAATGCGTTGCCATGGAGCAGATGGCCACTCCCACGCGTGTACAGGTGCTGTTTGAGGCTGGCGCAGCGTCTGCTGGCAAACAATGCAGGATTTAGCCATATTCTCCATTTCACAATCAGTGCCTGGCCACCAAACATAGCTTCTAGCAAGACCTTTCATCTTAACACCCAAATGTCCATCGTGCAGTGAGTCCAGTACCTTTGTACGTAGTTTGGGTGGCAGATGACACGAGTTCCCCACATGACACATCCTTGGCAAACGGATAGTTGGTCTTTGCGGGTGGAGTACGCAGAGAACTGAGTGTCACTACAGGACGGCCAACCATTCACAGTAAGATCGTTTGACAAGATTGTGTTTTGGCTCGTTTCTCTTTTCACCTGAGCACTTGTGACAGGTAGGGGTTCCATTTGTGTAACATGAAACACAGTAGCTGGATCAGTCATTTCTTCGGTGGGTTGCATGTGTGGAAGACGTGAAAGTCCATCTGCATTTCCATGTAGCTTTGTCCCTTTGAACTCAATGGTGTAGGTGTGTGCACCCAGGAACAAAGCCCAAGCAAGCGTGCCGCAGCCATGGTTGGAATACCTTTCTGAGGGTTAAAGATGGACACCAGCGGTCGGTGGTCTGTGATCAGGGTGAAGTGTCGTCCATATAAATACTGATTAAACTTCTTCACTCCCCACACTAGACTGAGTGTTTCTCTGTCTATCTGCGTATAGTTGTGCTCGGCTGCATTTAGGGACCTTGAGGCAAAGGCAAGTAGTCGTTCGGATCGATCAGGCATTTTGTGAGATAGCACGGCACCAATGCCATATGGTGAGGCATCACAGGCGAGGCGAAGTGGTAGCTTGGGGTCAAAGTGTGTCAGAACCTCCTCTGATGTAATGAGCTGTTTAACTTAACTAAATTAAATGCCTCTTCATAGTTTTTTGTCCATTTCCATTTGACATTTTGTTGCAGCAGAGAGTTCAGCGGGTGCAGGACTGTTGAAAGGTTTGGTAGAAACTTGTGGTAATAATTAATTAAGCCCAAGAATGAACGTAGCTGACTCACATTTTTAGTGTCTGGTGCCTTCAGGACTGCTTCAACTTTGTCCTCGGTTTTGTGGAGCCCATGTCTGTCGATCTTGTGTCCACAATACTCAATGGCATCCTTGAAGAACTCACATTTGTTTTTGTTTGCTCTCAATCCATATTTTTCTAGCCTGGCCAGGACTGCTGTTAGGTTAGCCAGATGAGTCTCCTCATCAACACCAGTGACTATTATGTCATCCAGAAAACACTGTTCCTGGAATGCCTTGTAGGACCTGATCCATGGCACGTTGCCATACTGCTGGGACACTGGCGATACCAAATACCAGCCTGTTGTACTGATATAGGCCTTTGTGAGTGTTTATCACCACATATTTCCTGGATGTCTCTTCTGCTTCCAACTGGAGATAAGCCTGGGCAAGGTCAGTTTTTGAAAAGTGTTTGCCACCTGCGACTGCTGTGAATATGTCTTCTATCCGCGGAAGTGGGTACTGATCTATGTGGAGAACTGGGTTCACTGAAACCTTAAAATCACCACAGATCTGCACTCTGTCACTTGCTTTCTTGCTTACTGACACTATTGGTGTAGCCCAATCTGACCATTCCACCTTGGTGAGTATTCCTTGCTCTTCCAAGCGCTGGAGCTCTGCTTCGACTTTGGGGCATAAAGCATAAGGTACAGGACGTGCCTTGTGAAATCTTGGTTTTGCATTGTCCTCCAGTATGATCTGTGCTTTAATATTTTCAGAGTGCTGATTCCATCTTTGATCACCTGGGCACGGTTATTAAGTTTCTGTTTCAGTCTTTCATCCACAGAATGTGCACTCGGGCCTCGTTCCAGTCTCATTGACATAAAGTTCCAGGTTGCGTTTCTTTTTCTCATATTCCACTTTCACTTTTCCCAGAGGAGTTATTCTTTCACCTGTGTATGTTTTCAGTTTCACCGAGGTGTGTTTCAGTTTCAGATTGGGGAATTTGTCTCTGTAATCTTCATATAAGATCAGTGAGAGGGCAGACCCAGTGTCCAGTTCCATCTGTAACTCAACCTCTTGTATTTTTGGTGTGAGCCATATTGCATCATTGTCTTTCTCTTGCATTGTGTACAGCTCCAGGCATGCCAAATCCTCCTGAGAATCATTTGAGTCTTTCTCAGTTACTTCATGCAGCTTTCGGTCTCTTTTGCACATTTAGTTTTTGTTTGATGCTGCGCAACAAGTTGTATGTTTTTCCTCCCATGACACTCAGGAACACAGCAACTTTCCTCTCATCCTCTATTTTGTTAGCCAGACAATATTGTTCATCTCTCACCACATATGTTGTTCAATCCTCTTTGCCATTATCAAAAATGTCCATTTGTCCAACGCCTCCTGACATTTTCTCAGTATTTTCAAAAACATCCTTCACTTAAAAGAACTGATGTTACTCACGTCCTCTCTGCAGCGCACTAGCCAGGCGAGTGAGTTAGTATCCACACGGATGATTAGTTGTTTTTGCCGTAACCTTTTTCGTGTCTTTTGGCCACTTTCACAAGGATTTCCCCCTCCTGTCGTCCAGTGCACATTGGAGATCCGTTTTAATGCCATTTTTCGGCTAAATTATCCACACCCACTGCCGCGCTATGCATTCTGGGATATGTTGGGCCACGAAGTCTACACTGCCACAGCCTTAAAATTCAGGGAAATGAAGGACGCATTTCACGGCCGCATTTGGAGCAGCCTTTGAATTGGGACAGCCTTCGGCGCGCCGCTGTGACGTAATCGGCCTTGAAATGCGTACTTTAAGGCTGCAGACCCTGAATTGGGATACAGCCACTGACATGAGACAACCCTTCACAATAAAACAGGAAACAAGAAACAGACGCAGACTTGACACTGAACCTATACTAAACACGAGACACAACCTAAGAACTAATCCCTCACTAAGAATAACAGAAACATGGAATACCAATAAACAAAAGCATCGGGATACAAACCATAATACAAAGTAATATAAGAACTGAAAATGCTGGGTCAAAATGACCCAGAACCGTGACAAAAGCCCAGAGTTCAGTTTGGTCTTGAATTCTTTTAGTTTCTTCTCCACGTTCAACGACCGATTTACTTTTTGGTCCTTTGTGAGATGAATTTCCAAATATCTTATTTCTGATTTAACAGGAATCTTACAGTTTATCATTTATGGCAAAGAGTTCACAGTTATTAGGATTTAACGTTAATCCAGATGTCTTGGAGAGTTTTTACATTTTTCACTAGTTATTGGAGCTTGATTTGTTTTATCTTGAAGATGGCTGTTAGAAAGTGTGTGTGTGTGTGTGTGTGTGTGTGTGTGTGTGTGTGTGTGTGTGTGTGTGTGTGTGTGAGTGAGTGAGTGAGTGAGTGAGTGAGTGAGTGAGTGAGAGAGAGAGAGAGAGCGCGAGAGGTTGCGTCTTGATTTAAATCGAGTAGTTAATAGTCAGTAAGTGTCCGGCTGCTCCTGTATGCGATTAGAATGATGCCACCTTATCCCATAGTCCAGCCAATGATGCGATTCACATTCGTGTATATACGCAGCTAATCAACATGGTTGACAGGCTATGACAGCGTCCTTATGTGTTTTAGCTAGCAAAGCGGCGTGGCTGATGTGGAGTGATACATCTGCTGTTGTCAGGCCTGCAGGTATCAGGCTGTTGTTCTCCTTTATCTCATAGTGGACAGAAATTATTTTTTGCAGTGGCACAAATAATTTGTGTGGCATCAGATTTGATGCCGAACAGCTGATTGTTCTGTAAATAGTTTGAAATGTTTATTTTAAAAACGCCTTGGCTGCATTTTTAGGTGAACAGCTGCAAAAAACTTTGTTGTTTGCATAACTCACATAACTCATAACTCAAACATTACAAAATCCAAACGCTGAACTGCACCTATGCCACAGAGCTTCATTCCAACACATCAGATTAATGACGTTCCTTTCAATAAACCTTGGACACACACAATTAACAGGAGTAACATCCCCACTAATCTGCCTGTTAAACCTAACTAACTCAGCCTAGTCTTCCGTACATACTGGCGATGGGTATTTATGTACCTCCATACCGTCAGCTGTGAGGAAGACAAACTGTCTTAAACACAAACTGCGGCGGTACTCCCAAGCCAATGGCTTCAGCCGCCTGATGCACAATAGAAAGCAAATCAGTACAACGCCTAATGCAGGTGAAACTGCTGAAACCTAACAGGGGAATAAGACTCCTGATTGAAACAGCTGTGTGAAGCCACAGGCTTACTCTAAAAGGCAACAGCGAACCTTAAACTCTCACCAATCAAACTATATATAAATAATCCAATAAAACCTACAAACTCTTCTGTTGACAAGTTGTTGTGGCTCCTCCAGCA
This sequence comes from Mchenga conophoros, assembly GCF_057382185.1. Taxonomy (NCBI): domain Eukaryota; kingdom Metazoa; phylum Chordata; class Actinopteri; order Cichliformes; family Cichlidae; genus Mchenga; species Mchenga conophoros. Next base: position 20,091,347 of record NC_140528.1, on the reverse strand, counting down.
AATGGCCGCAGCAGGCTAAACATGAGGACGCTGATGACGACAACAACAAACACATGAGATGCACTTCTGCACTATTTGCTCCTTTAATTCCACATGTTACTGTCCACTATACAAATCAGCACATCGAACTATTAAACAAATGCACAGACTGCACAAACACAATGACTGCAACTCACAAAGAATTACACCAATTACTACACCAAACTACAACATCGGCCTATGGCATCAATTAGTGCATAAAACATACATCAAGTTACAGCCAAAAATGCATCACAATGACTCAAGCTGGGGTCAACAGGTTTCCCCTCATGCTCACCCGACCTTTCTGCTCATCAGGTGAGTGCAACCACATTTATCACCTAACACGCCCACGAGTCACGCCCCACACCCGTGCACCAATACAAGGTGTGCATTTAAACCAACCCTCTTAATCCAAAACAAAAAGGAACAACTCATATGGCTCCTACACTTGTGCTCAAGAACTCAGTCCTATATTTTAGGTTATTCTGAATAAATCGTTCATGCCCTCTCTTGGGAAAGAAGCTGTTGTGGTTCCTGGTCCTAAATCTAGTCGTCCAAAAGTTCTAAACGACTTCAGGCCTGCTGCCCTCACCTCAGTCTTTGAACAAATCATCAGAAATGTGATTATGGAAGACACTGAACTTCAGCTTGATTCAATGCAGATTGCACATAAGCCCAACAGAGGAGTGGAGGACGCGCTTCTGATTCTACTTCACCTGATTGTCAAACATGTAGAGAGTAAAGGACTTCAGTTCATCGATTTCTCTGCTGCTTTCAATAACACAGCCCCAGATTTGAATCAAAAGACTTTTAGAACAGTTTGAAATCCGGACAAACCTGAGCAAGTGCAGTCATATAAATATCTTGATGACAAATGCTATTATTTTTCTGTAAAGCAAATTTACCTAAAAGTAAAGTAACCTTGATATGTCAGGATGTAGATGTCCCACCCAAAAACGCCATCAGCCCTGAAACATCGGTACTGTTCAAGGCAGCATTACTGTCCACACGTCCATCAGAGTGTTAGAGGCGGCTGTCACAGATGTTGCAGTCTGCTCTCTGTTTCCATGAAACAACCACACTTGAAATGATCATTAAAGCTACCTGTACTAAAGGAAGCTGAGAACATGGCAGACGTGGGACTGACTGTGATCAGACTGTGACGATTGTTCTTGAGCAGATCTACAGGTCAGCTGTTCCACATCATGTTTCTAGGATGGAGCCGTTTGGAATAATGCCGCCCTCTGCTGGACAGATATCGAGTTGTCCCTGAGTCCTTCTGATCCTCAGCACTTTCTATCAGGAGACAACGCACTCAGGTCCCATCTGACGTTGTTCACTTGATGTTCTGAAGCCCAGTACGGACCTTAACACGGGCTCCATGTGGACATATTAGATTAACTGTTTTTTAAGACCAGTTTCTTGAATTACATGACGGTGTGATTTTTATTTTGTGCTTTTAGTGCAGAGAGAGTCTCTGTGGAAGTTGGATGTTCTCCCCGTGTTTGTGTGGGTCCTCTCAGGGGACTCTGGCTTCCTCCCACAGTTCACACACATTCAGGTAGTGGGGTTAGGTTAACTGGTGAATAAGTGTGAGCGTGAACGGTCGTCTGTCTCCTCACCCTGTGTTAGCTGGGATCCACTCCAGCTCGTACATGTCCGTCAGGCACCATCCTCATACCTGTTCTGGTAAATCCAGTCCTGGAGGACACAGCTCACCTGGAATCTGTGTTCATGTTATAAAATGTTACATTTCATTAGAAGTTGGTTGTATTCCAGTTTTATGTTGCAGTTTTCACTTTTGAAAGGGAAGGTTAGTCCAGCTCAGTCAGATGCTGAATGCTCTCTTTCAGTACGTTGTTGTATTAAACGATGACTCAGCAGACGACACATTGTAGCGATGTTAAAAATCATGCAACAGACCCTTGGTCACGATGTCATTGTGGGGATGTCTAAAGGCTGGGTTCCTTCTAATAACCGTAACAAGTGTTTCTGGCGCTCCTTGTGATGCTGGGTCAAAGTTCAGCCTCTGAAGACCTCGACGTGTTTGAAGTTATCCACAGGGTGCGAGGTCCACTTCAAAGGTGTTCTATGTTAGATGTTGGTCAGGTTAATCAAAATGGAAACTGTTGAGTTTACACATTAACCAACATGGTCCAGCACTAAACATCGTAACGCCTTTAGTTTATGGAGAGAGGATGCTGCCATCAAATTCAAAATGGGCTAATATTTTTCTTTAAATGTTTCATTTTCTCACTTTGTTTAAAATACTGGTTTATAGGATTTGCAAATGATTGAATTCTGTTCTTAATCATATTTAACACAGCGGATCAAACGTGGGGAAGTGGGTGTTATATTCAGATTGTGGGATACATTTACGAAATGTAAAACTTTTGATGTTAATGTTGTTTATTTGCAGGGTTTAAAAATAAATGTGTTTATTGTTGGAAACTCATACTTGGCCTTCTACTCTTCATGGCTGCTTAACGAAGCTAACAGGGTGGACAGTCTGAGGAGCTGGGAAAGAAAAGCGTCTGAACTGCTTTAAATTTCTTGAAGACGTTTTATCCAAGAAGTTTCTTCAGTTCTGAGAGAACGGCGCGGCGGTGGGTGTGGATAATGTTGCCGAAAGAAAACGGCGGAAGAGGGGCGGCTGAAGAGTAAACTTTCAGAAGTAAGTACTGAATATTATGTCACTTATTTATGTGCAGATGTTTAATAATGAAAAACATTAAAACATTCCTGTTGGCCACATGTTGGCAAAGTTATGTGACATTAGTGATGTTTGTACTTTCAGCGTTTACTTGGTTTTAAAGCCTTTACTTTAAAATATACGCTGTTCAATAGTCGACCTTAATCCTACAGAGAATGTGATGATTTTGTGGATAATTAAAGTCAGTCATATATCCACAAACACAACAAGCTGAAAGTCAGTGATGCTGCTCGGTTTGCAGTCCTGAATATCACGGCACAAGCAGGATTCACTGCACTGTTAATGTTAGCTATGTTATATTGCTGCCTCTGTTCGGTGGTGTCGAGCCAAACGGACTTTAACGTGTGTTTGAACGAGCTGACGGTTCACTCGTTAAGCTGAAAGAAAGATGCTTTAATCACAGCAGTCACACATGTGTCCACTGCACCATCTGGGAACTCTTCTTGTTTAGCACTCGTAATAACACAAACACTAAATCCTCCTTCTCTGGTGCTGTTGTGTAGCAGTGTGTACACCTGAGACTGTCACCTGTCTGTCTGTCCTGCACAGGGCTGAACTGGGACAAAAAATCGGCCCGGGCATTTTGACTAGAGACCGGCCCACCAAAAATGTGACGTCATTCAGGGGTAAAAACCGCAAAGGATTCTGGGAACTTGTGGCAAGAGGTACTAGCGCATGCAGGCTTTCAATTGAACTCAGCTACAGAGCGATAAAAAGAAACACAAAAAATAGCCGGTGTTGTGCCAAAAAGTGATTGTCTGCCAAAAAGTGATTGCTCGTATTTAAATTGCTATAAGTAACTTGTTGGGCTATAATATGTGAAACATATGTCAAATGCATCCCTCATGGATGACATAAAGTCATCTCTCCATCTCCATCTCCTGCTCTTTTATTTCTCTCTCTTGCTCCATCTCTCTCTGCTGCTCTTCTGTCTCCTCTGTCACAGACTTCTCCACTTTTGATGATAAATCAGCCTGGTGCAACATGTAAGGATTGGCACAATTTGTTAAGATTTTGAGGAGTTTGAGAAACTAACCTTAAGCATAAAATAAAATTTACTATCAGTAACTTCATAGCACCCGCCCAGCAGTATATAAACTCCGTCATGCTAGCTAGTACCAGTTATTCTAAGCGACTGTAAAAAGTCAGCACAACGAAAACAAACTACAACTAAACTTGGTTTATATCTGACACAGATAGACAGCAGGTCATAACTTCTTACCTGAAGTTCAGTTCCTCTGCCACTATGACCGGCGGCCGCCTCGGGTCTCTCCTCCTCTTGCCTCCCCTTTCCCTTATCCACCTGCTGGCCTCCACCACTTGCTGATGTTGCTAAATCTGTGGAAGCTATGCCACAGCTACCGCCAAACAATTCAGTTATTTTTACACATTTGGCAGCGTCTGCCTGAAGGGCTTGTTTCTTTTTGGCCCTAATTTTTTCTGCACCTCCTTTCCTTTTTTTGTTCTCCATTTTCTTTAGTTCATCTATAAGATTGCTAAACAAGGGGGAGGGTGCATCCGACCTCCTCGGCTGTAATTGGTCCAGCCCAGAGTCGATCATGACCAATTGGCCAATCCAACACCTTTCATTATTTATACCCTTCCAAAAAAAAAAAAAAATCGATCGGCCCATAAAAGCAAAAAATCGCCAGCGGCCCACCGGGCAAATGCCCGGTATGCCCGATGGCGAGTCCAGCTATGGTCCTGCACTCTCTCTCTGTTTCTTTCTCTCTGATTGTGGAATAAAAGTATGAACATGTGTTTATAAGTCACACTTGTGTTTGAATCCTGCACCTTATCACACATTTGATTTCCATGTGTGACGACTGCAAGTGTCCAGAGTGAGGACAGACTGAGGGACCCACTGCTGCACATCATCTGTGAGGCTTTGCAGCCCTGATGATCCACCAGGACAAACTCAGCAGTGTGTGAGGAAGAGGAGGAGGAAGAACCAGCAGCAGCTGACAGATGGAGAGAATAGACAGACTGTTCCCTGTTTGTGAAGGACTGCTAGGAAAGTTTAACATAACTGTCTGTCCTGAATCAGTCTTATTAGGTAATGTTCAAATAATGTTATCCTCCCAGTGTTTTCAGTGTGGGAGAAAGTACTCAGGGCCTTCAAGTTACACACTATGAAAGGCAGCAACAAGTTTAATGTTCAGAAACCTAAAGTCTGTATCAGCAGCAGAATGGAGCTAAAAATAAATGTTTGTTTCAGTTCTATGAAGCTTTGAGTATTTTGGATCAGTAGCACTGCTGTGTTTGTTGCATCATATTGCTGTGATTGTTTATATGCTTTATATATTCTGAGCTAAGTTGATCTATAGTGTTACATCATATTCTATAAGGATGTTATGTGTTTGTAGACTTTCTGCCCAGTTTGACCCATTTAGCAGAAGTCAGCCTGTTTAAGGCTCTGATGTCTATTCTGTATGACTTAAAGCAGTTATGACATGGTCTGATTTTCTCACCCAATAAAGGAATATTTCATTTATCAGTCTACTCTTCATTCTATCAGACACAGTTATCACAGCTCGTACATTTGCTTTTTACACATATATGTAAGCACTGAGCCACATTTAGTAATGCCAACATATTAAAATAACAATATTTCTCTCTTATATATGATACATCTATATACACACTGTCACAGATACTTGAGTGTCTTTGAGTGAAGATTTAAGGTGATAGGAAATATAAATAACTGCAGCTTGAATCTTTGACACAGAGTTCATGCTTCAGAGTTCAGATGTTCAGAGTTCATGGACCGTTGAGGCTGCGAACTTTAAGGCTGCAGACCCTGAATTGGGATACAGCCATCGACTGTGGAAACCTTGCAAGTGGATCGTAAAGGTTGTTACAGAGTCTTTCATGTCTAAATTTGCCGTTAATAATTATATAATTGTAGGAATCATCTAGTTTGCTTACACTGATTACGTTGGCACTTTGTTAGCGCTACAACAACGGTCAGACCCCCGAGGCATCTAAACTTTAGTAAGAATGTGCACTTTTGACACCTCTGGTTAGCATTTAGTGGTCAGTTTCAAACGTATTTGATTTTTGCTTGTTATGAACAAATTCACTTCACTACTTTCACGATCTGTAACATCAATGCACATTGTTCCATTTACTGCATATTGCACTTTATTCATATCTCTCATTCCACCTGCAAAAACATTGTAAAGGTCGTCACAGAGAGTTTTATATATGTATAAATACTAATATTCTCTATTTATTCTGTTTTATTGCCCAGATGTTAGTTAGCCTTTGTTCAGTTGTCTTTTATATGTCAATAGATACGTATGTCACAAATAAAAGTTTCTTGTAAATTATGTTTTTGTAAAGAATTTTCTCCCAAATCTCTTACATGCTAACTGTAACGTGTTATTTCTGCTAAAACCTGAACTTAAATGTGTATATGGTGTTTATCTGTTTTTCTCTCTGTTTTAGATGCAAATATCAAATTGGAGTTCTGCCTCCAGGCCAGAATTGCAGGAATGCACCACGTGTTGGCTGTTTCACTGCCCTCTGTGCCCCACTCTCAGCCCTGCTGTCAGGGCAAAGATTGAGCAGCATATAAATGGACACATTCAAAGTGCTTTGCCTTTCAAAGGTATGTTGGTATTAAATATACCTCATAGTTAAAGTCATAAATATGCACTTCTTTTCAGCACCTCTGCAGGTCTTTGTTGACTTAAAAGTTATTTTTCACATTGTACAGTTCAGTTCATTCATCAGCGAGAGAAAAAAAGTGTTTTCATTAAATATTTTTCCTGTTCACCACATTTCCTGACAGCTCTTGTGATCCACACCATTTTGCTTTCATTATTGAGGACGGCTTGGATATTTTTGTTAATATGTACAATCTGATTGTTAGATAAACTGACTGCATTCTATACAACTACATTTAAATTACATGTTTTTTCTTTTTTTCTCTCTTACAGACAAAATGATGTGCCGGTGCACTTTCACTGCCCTTCTGTAACATGACAGTCATACAGCGTGGGGATATGGCAAGGCAATTATTGTCATGTCAGCATTCAGGACTGCTCCCCACTGAACTCTCCGTGGAGCCTCGTCTCCCTCTCCATGTCTCGTCTCCAGCATCTAAACCATTTCCTGAATCTTGGGTAGAACATTCATGTGCTCCACCCTCTGTGCTAAATGAAACTGGGGCTTGTGGAAAGTCCATGAAAATGAAACGTCCTCACTGTGGTCTTAGTCTTCTTACAAAAAAACTTCAAGGCTCACATGATGAGGAGGCATTCAAACAGGTCAATAGATGTTTGCCTGGCCTGTCATCCACAGTGTTTTTGTGTAGAGGGACTTCTTCCTCTTTGTTTTTCAGTTTGCAGAGGACATGGAGCTCTTTTTAAAAGCATGTGCTGACGAGCAGAGACTACAGGTCAAAGCGATGTTTGACATTTAATGGACAGATGAAGGCACTGGCTGTTTGTTTGTGTTTTTTATCTGTTGTTTGTTTTTCAGTGTACAGAATTCCAGTTAAACTTATTATAAAATGCCGTTCACTTGTTTCCATACTTATAGTAAAAAATTTAAGTGTAAATGCAACAGCATTGTTTATACTTGTAACTTCAGAGTAAAAAGCTTATTGTTGATATTAACATTAATGTATTATCCTGTAATCAATAATATTTTTATGCATTTTACGCATTAACCCTCTGATCTCTATCCTGGCCATTTGGGGCCACTTCACTTCTCCTTGTTTGACTGCTACACTGCAGTGGACCAAAAGAATGACGCAGGTTTGATCTTAAGGCTCTAATAGTTGTGTGTGTTGTGCATGACATTGCAACGCAAACATGTATTTGCAAGATAGACTGGAATAAATTATGATGCATCAAATATTACACAGGCTGCAGTGAATTGTTGTTGATACAGGTTATTGAGCTTTGAGTTTCCCAGTCAAACGTAGCTTTGACACACATGCTAACACTCTTACTCTTGTACATTTCATAACAAGACACCAAAGCCAAAATATTAGCTTTCAAAAGAAATTCAAAGCTGCAGCTGCAGCACACACAGCAACAAACACTGTTAGTAAATGTGTCCTGGAGTTTCTGCAGGTGCAGAAAGTGCTGCTGCTGTAAGTCAGCCTAACAGCTTCCAGATCACTTATATTTCTGGAAAGATGGCAAGAAGGGCATCACTGCTCATTTCTACAATCTCCCAGATCTTGGAATACAAGCCCCTGTCCCATGAAAACCACTTCACAGTAGTAGGAGTCCACTAAAACCTACAAATGAAGAGTGATCCTGGAAGAAATAGGGCGCACACTAGTGACCTCAACAGTTGCAAGACAGCCTTGTCCCCGATGCTTATATGAAAAAAAATATGAAGATTTATGAAACCATTAGGACTTTATTACTGTTTTATCTGAAAAGCTACTGGTAATATTTAACCTAACTGGGATTTAAAGTGTAAAAAACAGAATGTAGATAAAATTTTGGTTTTGATGAAAAGGAGTGGAGCTTGTGAGCCACAATGTAAGCAGTGTTGCTTTGCTGACATGCACTCGATGCTGGCAGTACAAGCATTGTAGTGGTTCTTATGTTTTTGTAAACTAACTGTATAATATATTGAGCCATTCAACAGTACACAAATGTTTGTAGGCTCCTTTTTGTATGCAACCTGCATGTCTTTCTGAATTAATTGTTTGTTTATATCATGTTTTTCAGGAAAAAGAAGAAGTTAAAGTCAAGTGGAAGCCCTGCTCAACATGGTATGTAGTAACAACTTTGTTGGACGGGAACAGACATTCATACTGTTGATAAATAGTTATCACCTCAATTTGAATTCATGTATTTGGACTAAAGTAAATTGGGAGCTGTTAGCTGTCAAGCTGCTCCTCTGTGAGGAGCTTGATAGCTGTCCACCTCCAAAGTCCATTATGAGTTTTGGAGGTGGACATGGTCAAGACTTTTAAGAGTTGGCATAAGACTTCACTTCTTTATAGAGCTTATAGTTGGGGCTGGTTCAGGTCAGCCCTTAGTTATGCTGTCATAGCACCAGACTGCTGGGGGTTAGTGTCTACTCGTGTCATTGTATATATCCAGGAATATGTGCCTGAGGATAGTTGTCATGAAATCAATATTAAATCAAAGTTTTCCTTAATGACCACAGCTGGCATGAGTTCTCCAAAGCTGCCTGCTGTCTCAGGATCTGTCTCCAAAAAGAACCAGGGAGCGCTAACATGTTATGTTCTAGACTGATGAAGAAAATGCACATTAAACATAGTATAAACTCACTATGTTAAGTAATGTGAAGAGGATGCCTTTAGCTCCTATTGGGTTGGTTCCTTGATCAGTGCAATACAGAATCATTCATCTGGTTTGACGTAATGTCCTTCAAACACGTCAAAATGAGGCTCTGTAGTCTGTGTGGCCTCCACATGCCTGTATGACCTCACTACAACACCTGGGCATGCTCCTGATGAAGTGGCAGATGGTCTCCTGATGGATCTCCTCCCAGACTCCAGGACTAGAGCATCTGCCAACTCAGGCAGCAGAAGGTTCTCCACGGCGTCTCCAGACTCTGTCACACGTGCTCAGTGTGAACCTGCTTTCATCTGTGAAGAGCACAGGCCGCCAGTGGCAAAGTTGCCAAGCTTGGTGTTCTCTGGCAAATGCCAAACATCCTGCACGGTGTTGGGCTGTAAGCACAACCCCCACCTGTGGACGTCGAGCCCTCATACCACCCTCATGGAGTCAGTATCTGACCGTTTGAGCAGACGTGCATATTTGTGGCCTGCTGGAGGTCATTTTGCACAGCTCTGGCCTTTCTTTCCTACCCCACAGTACCTTTCCTTATCTTTTGTTTCCTACTTAGTCTTTGATCACGGTTGTCTTTCTAGATAATTAATGTCATTTGTTCTGGGGCGAGTCACTGGCTCGGGTGCATTCTGGGACTGTCAGTTCACCAGTGTGCTGGCATGCTTCTTAACAAACACACCACTACAGCAAACATCTCAGTTGTACTTGTTGATTTCTTCAACAAAACACTGAACAAAACATGTCCTTGTGAGTGTGCTGCCTGGTGCTTTTACATTTTGTGGTAATTTGAGCAGCCCAGAAAGCATCCCATGAATTCAATTATGTTATTGTATCTGAACATGTGCACGAGTCATTAAATTAGATGGGAAAGAATGATTCAGGGTAAACAACTGCACCAAGGGAATTACATTTTTCTTCTCAACATGTAAAATGTCTGTTGATAAGCAATTTCTGAAACAGACATTATAAAAATCACATTAAACAGATGTGATTAACTTTTTATTCTAGCAAACATAACATCAATGATGACACAATCAGTCTTCATCAGAAGTGCTCAAATCACTCTCATCGTCTGAAACGTCCTCCTCCTCCTCCGAGTCCATTTCCAGGAGTGGTTGGTGGCTGAGGATTCTCTTGTACACGTCCTTTACTTTGAGCGTTTCAGCTTTCAGTTCACTTTGTTTTTAAACCAGGCTATGGAGTCCTTTCTGTGCATCCTCCGACATGCCAACAAGGGAGGCTGTAAAAACAACAAAACTATTAAATATAAGTAAAACAAACAAACAGACAAAAAAACTCACCTCATAAACACAAGGAGTTAGGATCATGTAATTAAGCTTTTTTTAAGGGAGAAGGCAGTGTTAGCTAGCAACCCAAATATAGGTAAAAGATCCAGTAAGACTTTAGCATCTGCTATTATTTTCAATCAATTCATCACCAAATGTATAAATAAATAAAAGATGTGCTTACAGTCTGAGGAGATTGTCCCCAACACCACAGATTGCATTTGCAACACTGTCCAGTGATGCTGCATCTCCCTGCAAAGGATCATCTCCTCCTCTCTCAGGCGCCTCACAGCCATCACCTTCTCAAAGACCTTTCTCTTTGTCCGGAGGTCAGCAGCAGCTGCAGTTTAACAACATCAGATGGGAAAACATAGCAGCATATTATGATTCAAGAACAAAACATTCAACTGCTGCTCAGATACTGGGAGTTTGTTTAAAAAGGATATTTAGAAATCAAGAGCTTACGTTCACTTGTGCTCTGCCAGGGCCAAACGTCGCTCTGCATGAGGGCATCACTGGATACGATTTGCTTTGTTGCTTGTTTCCTTGTTGTAGTCGTCAACAGCAGCCGCCAAGCGTTTCTTCTCATCTAAGATGACCTTGTGAATTCTGTGTCGCCTCTTGTTGCTATCTGTAAATAATCATAAAAAGGAACACCTTCACATAATGCATATATTTACATTTTAATCTACACTCATCAATTCGTTTGCTAGAACAAATCACATCCAGCTTAAACAAACCTGGATCTGATTTTATTCTGTTTACAAAGTAGCTGTACAAGCTGTACAAACTGAGCATCAAACGGTCCGTTTCAAAGAAACTGTGACACCATTTTGTCTGTAAAGACTTTGTGTTCGCACTCTGATGATGACGACAAGCTGCTCTACTCGTGCCTGCAACGCTCCAAGGCTGCCATCAGTTTGATCCGTTTCTAAGTGAGAGGAATATTAATCAGAACACAGGATGAGTAACAGTCACCAAACTACAGTGGACTCTGTAATCACTGACTTGATGATATTCATTATAAGACATCTGGAGCCTTCATGTGCTGCATTATCATGAGATAACAAGTATGTTGGTGTTCAGCTTTATAAAACCAACTAGTACGACATCACTTCAACCCAGGTCCAATCCAATTTGATCAAACGCAACAACTCTGCCATCAATTCTGCTTTTACAAGCTTATTTTTCATTGTTTGTTGACACTGTCAGAAAGATCTTAACTCTAAGTTCTTTAATGAGGCCATGGTGGGTCCTGTTGTTATACACGAGTGCATTATATTGAGACTCACCTTCAGCCCATTGCTGCAGTGTGTCGTCATCCACACCCAGCTCATTTCTGCTCGCATTCAGGCTCTCCACTTGTTCTCTAAAGATCCTTATGATCTAAGAATACATTAATAAATGTCATTCATATGGACATTTTTAGAGTACTGGTGTTTTTGCCCCATTACCACACACATTAAAATGGGTGTTGAAAAAATGACCTTTAGATATCTCTGGCTCAAAGTGCGGCCCAGTTGTTCCACTTTCCTTTTGTTCCAGCCCAAAGCCAGGAGGCTCAGCATGTCTGTTCGCCCTGCATTTCAGTTAGTATACAAATAAGAATGAATGAGCAGGAGACTGAGTGGAATCTCACACACAGACACACACCTGCTTTAGACATGTACTTCGTTGTGATGGCTGCCCTAGACAGGAAACTGTTTACTTGTTCCACCTCTTCTCCAACTGTAGAACCGGCCCATCCTGAAACGCACCTCCCCATTTGATCTATAGAAAGGAGGTCACAATACATGACTGCTGAATTCATTCAACCTTATAACAAAATGTCTTAAACGTATCCAAGACTACAAGCTGCAGTATACCTCGCACATCCAAGTGTGAGCTACTCAAAATGAAGTACACATTAAGATAAAGTCAAGTAAATAGTATTACGACAACACCAAGAGAAAAACAAAATAAATATCCACCCATCCAAATATGTATCCACACACACACACGTATGAGTATATGGTTATGGCGTTAACGTCATTTTAACAAGATTAACGCTGACAGCACTGATATATATGTGTATCTTACATCATTTGTGTGTCTCTGGATGTATTTCACAAACTCAGCAACTTCCTCATCTTTCTCAATGAAGACACCTTCAAAGTTCCCCTGCTCTGAAGTGCTGAACGAACACGGTGACAGTTGTTTGAAAAGAAACATCAAAATACAATTTTTGTACAAATCCATATTTGATTTATGTACACAATGCATAACGTACCTTGCATTTGATTGAAAGCGATAAAGCTTGCAGTTTCCATCAACTGAGACGGCGAGCATGTCTGGAGTGCAGGCAGGGCAGCTAAAGCATGGCTCCTTGCACATCCTGTCCACCTCACACTTTACAGCACTCCACTCCAAGAAACTTTTGCTGAAGGCATCAGCTGATATTCGGCCAGTCTTTTAAGTAGAGGACAAACAACAGAATATTCACGGACAGTCATCATAAACATTGATTTGCACAATTTCCTTAAACTTGACAAATTTAGAAACTCACCCTTCCAAAATGGGCTGTTCGTTCATCCAGCACTTTGACAAAGGCCTTAAGTGACATCCCTGCTGCAGCTTCTTAATGTCATAGAAAGACTGAAAGACATCCATTGAAAACAGGGTGCAGAAATTTAAGGTGCCAGGCCAATATCCACCACCCTGGAAGTCCTTAACTGAGGGGGACCACATTAGGCCACAGCTGGTGCAGCTCACCACTGGCAGTGCAAGGTTATAACGGCCTTTAGGAAGGATAAGGAGAAATCCAGTCATGGCTCAACAAAGACATTCATTTTTCCCATGTTGTTTTCAAAGCGGTCTGGTAAATCCAAATGACCTTTGACAGGTGCCCACATATACTGCGGGCCGAGGGTAATTCAAAACAATGTAGCAATGTACAATTTGCAATAAAACCTGCAAACACATCTATTGTGTATGTACTGTGTGACAAAAGAGCAACTTACCATTTATGGTTACAAGAGCCACAATTGCACCGGGTGAAACCTCAACGTTACCTGCTGGGCAGTCACACACAGTCTGGTCTTTGCACAGGCAACAGCCGAACTAACATTAAAAACACACAATATATATAAAAAGAATTGGAAATTAAATGATACACAATAAATATACAATAACAGCACACACTCATAGTACATAGCAATAAATGCATAAGACTTAAAAACCGTACATATTGGATTGTGAAACTCTGATGAAGGCTGCAAAAACCCTCCTGTTACTGCCTCTCTGCTGTGCAGGACAAAGCGTGTGTGAACTGCAATATCACAGTCAGCACAAAGGAATGGAAGAGGCAGGCAGTCCAGACACCTCACAACTACTTGTTTGCCACACTGACACACACGGTGTGACTGTGGATCCAGAGTAGCTAACATATTGTCTATAAGACAAGGCCTGGCCTCTTTCCACTTTAGCAAGGACACCATGTTTCTGATCGCCCAGTGAGTAGCAGCTGACTCAGACGACGTCTCACAAGTCATGGCTGCGTCCTCTTCTCCATCCTCCAACAACTGAAGGAGCTCCTGACGAAGCACCTCAGTTCCACACACTAACAGAAAAAAAATAAAGAAACTCTTCCACAAAGTGAAAAACACTCTAGGCAGTATGTTTCTTAGGACTGCACAAAAGCCCTGCCTAACTCAACTATAACAACAAATATAAAAGTAAAGGAATCACAATATATACAAGAAGGTAAAGTACCTTTTGTTGGGTTGACACTGGCAACATAACTAGGTTCTTCACGTGGACACTGATGCTGATCTGCAGACACTGGGGGGAAAAAGAGATTGAAGAATATTTACTTACTGAAATTCTTTGGTGAAAACAAGTTGTGAGATAAAATCAATGGTTGTGAGAACACTGACCACGTGGCAACTAGTACTTCGACTGGATGATGGTCTTTGAGGAATAAAATCTCCCTGTCTGTCAAGGGCGGCATCACTTACATTTTGATTAGATACCTTGAGTTTGTAAATGATCAGATTACATAATTGGAATACAATGTATCCAATTCAGGGTTGCAGGAGGATGAAGCCTATCCCAGCTGATACAGGACAAAGACAGGCTGCCAGTTTATTGCAGGGCTAACACGATATGTGTAACAGAAAATCCACTTAAATGTTTGATATTTCTTATAATAATCATAATTATGACTATTATTTAAAGGTTTCTTTAAATAATACATTTTGATTTTTTATAACCTCTAAAATATAAACCTGAGCTGTTTCAGATTCTGACCTCTGACCTCACTGCAGCTCCCTCTTGGAAGTACGTCTGCTTCTTGTCTACCCCCAGTGATGACCGCCTGCCCTTGATATCACGTACTGTACCTGAGGAACAAAAAAGGACAAACACTTGCCTTCATTTAAGAAGTACATTCATACAGAGGTAATCTATGGAAACACACTAGTTCACCCTTTGGGAGAAATCAGTTCCTGTGAAACATTTCTGTAAATGAACATCATGTGGAGAATGAATGAAATGAGTTCTTCAGGTGACTCAGCAGTCCCACACTGACAAATGAAATCTAGTTAAACTATTAAGCATATTTGCTCTTCTGAAATCTGTGTTAAACAACAACAAACATAAATTAGTAACAGAAATACAGCTGAGTAGAGGCTTTACAAACCACCAGCAGCCATAATGCTAAATTTTAATCTTCAAATGTTTCTGAGCCGTCTTCAACCTGCTTTTAACACATTAAAGTCCCACAGTCAATGCAGCCTGACTCAATCCTAGATGTTCAGCACACAGAGACACAGAGGTGCCGTTTAAAGTTTAGTGATAACCTGAGTCACTGATCATTTGCAGTATTACAGAGTCTGGCAGTCTTTGCATGATGTCCACGTCACTGTGAGTTTCTAGCTGACTCTCAGGTGTGACAGGTGTGCCAGCAGGAAAGAGTAATAATAACCTGCATCCTGAGGTTTGTCATGCAGGATTAAAGCAGCCAGGCTTTGTTCACACAGCTAGGATTGTATTTTACACTGACCCTGGGTCAGTATAAGTATCATACAGTTTAAACGAAGCACTGAAACTTGCACATATTTATTACAGATGCACTGAAGCTAATCGAGATATTTGCTGTCAGTCTGTGGCTGCGATTAAACACTTTACTGGAAACTTTATTAACTAGTAACTTCATCAGTCATGACAGAAGCTAATATTTCTGTGCTAACATCGTTTAAACAGTAACAGCTTTCCTCCAATATAATCAGAATCAGAATCAGAATCAGAATGGGTTTATTGCCAGATGTTGAGGTTTACAACATTAGGAAATTGCTGGGGTGCTTCAGTGCAGACAATAAGAATTAAAGTGCTATGTAGAAAGAAAGATATGTGCATGAGATATACATGAGATATATACATGAGAATAAGAATTATGAGTGCTACGTAGAAAGATATATACATGAGTGCAGGTGGTGATCAGTGCCAAACATGAAATGATGCAGTGACACAGCGTAGGGTCATGTGTTAGTGGCGGGGACAGTCATGTGGTTATTGTTCATGTGTCCAACAGCAGAGGGGAAGAAACTGTTCTTGTGGCGAGAGGTTCTGGTGCGAATGGACCGGAGCCTCCTGCCTGAGGGGAGCAGGTCAAACAGACTGTGTCCAGGGTGAGAAGGGTCAGCTGAGATCCGGGCTGCACGCCGCAGTGTCCTGGAGGTGTACAGGTCCTGCAGAGATGGGAGTCTGCAGCCAATCACCTTCTCAGCAGAGCGCACAACACGCTGCAGTCTCTGTTTGTCCCTGACAGTGGCTCCAGCGTACCACACGGTGATGGAGGAGGTGAGGATGGACTCGAAGATTGCAGTGTAGAATTGCATCATCGTCCGTGTTGGCAGGTTGAATTTCTTCAGCTGCCTCAGGAAGTACATCCTCTGCTGGGCTTTCTTGATGACGGAGGTGATGGTGGGCTCCCACTTCAGGTCCTGGGTGATGGTGGTACCCAGGAAGCGGAATGAGTCCACAGAGGTGATGGGGGTGTCAGTCAGGATGATGGGGGGGAGTGGGGCTGTGTGCTTCCTGAAGTCCACAATAATCTCCACTGTCTTCTGGGCATTCAGCACCAGGTTGTTGTGGCTGCACCAAGACACCAGACGTTCAACCTCCCTCCTGTAGGCAGACTCGTCCCCGTCCGAGATGAGCCCAATGACGGTGGTGTCATCTGCGAACTTGATTAGCTTGACAGACTGGTGTGTGGAGGTGCAGCAGTTGGTGTACAGGGAGAAGAGCAGAGGAGAAAGAACACAGCCCTGAGGGGAGCCGGTGCTGATGGTCCGGGAGTCCGAGACATTCTTTCCCAGCCTCACGTGCTGCTTCCTGTCCGTCAGGAAGTCAGTGATCCACCGGCAGATGGGATCAGGCACATTCATCTGGGAAAGCTTGCCTCGGAGATGGTCTGACTAAGCTAACGTTTACACCGTAACTTTAAGCTAGTACCATAAAGACGGTAAAACACGTAATAATATCTACAAATGCATCTTAAAGCTGTTATATTAGCACTCGGTGTATTACTAACATAACCACATTAACATTACTGACACTCGCAGACTTTTAATAGTCATTCTATAAATGCTGTCCGTTTAAATGGTCTTACCTGGTGGTCCATATGGTCCATAAGTGAAGCAGAGGGAGCCTGACCATGCGTCACACGTTTGACGAGTTGGGAGTGAGAACGTGTTGGGCTATAAGGAACACACTCACTTCCTGAGCCCTGGGCAATAGTGATGGGATTTCCGGCTCTTTTTAGAGATCCGGCTCTTTCGGTTCGGCTCACTAAAAAGAGCCGGCTCTTTCGGCTCCGAACCGGCTCTTCAGGTTGTTTTGTTGCTTTAATTAATTTATTATTAACAATAATATAAAATTATGCACAAAAGGAATTACTAACGTAAAAACAAGTGGTTTTATTTATATATGTTTATATATAAATATATGCGGTGGCCCCTAGAGACAAAACACGTATAAACTCCAAAACACATTTCTAGCATGAACTGAACTTCCAAAGCAGAGCTACTAGATCACTTAAATCACACAATTGAAAGCATGTGTGTATTGTTTGTGTATTTATACACAGGCACTCATATATATATTCAAATAATTTAAAAAAAAGTTCATTTACCTGTTATTACCACACACCAAATCCGGTCGTTGGTACTTGCTGGCTTGTGTAGCCACAAGATAACAAAGGCTCAACACTGTGCCCAGCATCCTGGAGCACTTCTGTTGTCTTTTGTACGTGTTTTGAGCTTTTATATGCTTCTGAGTTTTTACGTGCTTCGGAGTTTGTACGTGTTTTTACGTGTTTTGGAGTTTTTACGTGTTTTGGAGTTTGTACGTGTTTTTACGTGTTTTGGAGTTTGTACATGCTTCAGAGTTCGTACGTGATTTGAAGTTTGTATGTGCTTTGTCTCTAGGGGCCACCGTAAATATACTTTTATTTATTCACTCCACATAAAATGTAATAAATAAATCATATAATACAAAAATCAACTATTCACATTTCAAGTTTTAACTATTTAAATTTTCAGCTTTTTCCTTTCACAAATTTAAAGTGAAAAGAACACAAAACACTGCAAACCACAACACAATTAAATATAAATTATAATATGAAAACTAAAAGAACATGCATATTCTCTGTCATATGGACCTGCATGAATAAACTTTCTCAATCCTTTATCATCTGCAACCGAAAATAGTTGTGGATGATTACTATACCTTTCTAATGTTGTTGTCCCTGCCTCTCTTTCTCGCTCTCTCTGGCTCTGTTCCTGTGCTACTGAGTGTAACTACCGCCCCTCCCCCCTCTGCCCAGCATAAAGCACAAGGATCGCGTGCAGAGTGAAGCGGAAAAAAAGTGCGAGAGAGAGGCTGAGAGAAAGAAAAAAAAAAACCCACGTGACGGCTCGCGATAAGGAGCCGGCTCGCTTCGTTCACGTCAAAGGGTCGGCTCTAAGAGCCATTTCGTTCGCGAACGACCCATCACTACTGGGCAATAAGAGACGTTTTGTGTTTTATGATTTATTGATATGTTTGATCCTTTCTGACCTGCGTTAATGAAGCAGTCATTAGAGCACCATGTCCGCTAGAATAGTTCTGTAGTTTGATGCTTGAGTCGTTGCAGACTTGTTGAAACTCCCTCACCCGTCAAAGCAGCGTCTTTGTTATTCGCGTCCAGCAGATGGCAGTGTTTCACTGTCTGACGGCTGTCTGAAGCTTCAGCTGGATTATTCGTTTGCTATGTTTGCCATGTTACAGTGGGGAGGAAAAACTCATTTTTAACAGGAATATCTAGACATGAGTGATTACTGCAGTGGGGCACTATCTGTGCTATCTATAAGAAATGTTAGCAACAATAAAACTCTGAGGATCAGGGCTCCATTTCACTCCAGTGTTCAGTGGCATTTTAAAAGAGTGAATACCGACGCTGAATGTCTTTGTAAAGCAAAAGCACTTTGTTAGCCTTTACAGAGCAAAGCTATGGATCAATGTGCAGTGAAGAAAAATCGAGGTGGCCAGTCTGTCCTTTCCTAACCAATCACAGAGCTCCTTACATTGTTGCGCTGGAGAATAACTAAATATAATATAAAGATGATATTGAAAATAATCTTTTGTAGAGTCACTACTTAGTGGGCAGAGGACAGTTATCACTTTGCTGGATGCTTTAAAGTCGCATGTTCTGTATTTGCTGTATGCAGATTAGCAGGATACTAACAGATTAACAGCTTTTATTAGACTTCATATGATAATCAACAGTGAAGTGTTTCTCTTTCAGTGTTTATTCTTGCTCATTGAATGATCTCTGTTCAGATAATATGCTGCACTCATCTCATGTTTCTTTAAATACGGCATCACTTGTCCAGCTGTCAAACTCTGAAAGAGTTACAGTTTCACCACTGAGCACTTTGAATGGTTATTCTTTTATTTAAAAGCACTTATTCTAGCTGCATCATCAATACGACAAAAACAGTGACTTCAACAAAAATTTATCTAAAAATATTTAGGGGGAAATGTTCCTACACCCCTCATGTAAATGTTACATCTCCAAAAGGGAGAAATAATCAGAATAAGGCGTAATCATTGTCATGATAATAATGACCATGAAAATGAAACTAGGCCTACCTTTAGTTCAGCACACTCAGTGTTGCATAAAGACATGCGAACATGCCATCATCCATTCTGGAGCCTACTTTTAAAAAGAGCGAGCTGTTTATTCTGGCTGAGTAGCAAACAGAACCAACCATGAAAACCTAAACTGGGAAAACACTCGGAAACCTTGAACACTGGGAATATGGAGACACAGGGGTAGGTGAACAGACACTGACAAAGGACAGAGGAAAACAGAGACAATATATATAAGACAAGAAGTAACACAGACACCCTTTTCGGTGACAAAAATGAGAAAATATCCAGTGAAAGGCAGTTCTCTTGGAAAAACTGCCTTATTGATGTCAACGGTCAGAGAAAAATGTCTGATAGGAAGGCAACCGTAGCTCATACAACCATTTGTTGCAACCAAAGAATGCAGAAGAGCGTTTTGGTCAGCTAAGAACAGGAAATTGAAGCTACAGTTCTCAAAATTTGACATGAGAAGATTGGATAAATGTTGCCTGGTCTGATGAGTCTTGATTTCTGCTCTGACATGCAGATGGTCGGGTCAGAATTTGGCATAAATAGCATGAAAGGATGGATCCATGCTGCCTCATGTCAGCTGTGCAGACTAGTGGTGGTGGTGTCACTGTGGGGGGGAGGGGCGGTATTTTCTTGCTGAAACGTTACATAGTGTGTGTGTGTGTGTGTGTGTGTGTGTGTGTGTGTGTGTGTGTGTGTGTGAGAGAACAACTTGAAACAAACTGCAGCAATAAGGGCAAACTAGTGCACAGTTATGTTTACGTGAGCGTTATTTTGTATGCATTTGTACAGTTCCATAACTGTGAGAATACATTGATAGCATTTAACTCTAGTAACAGGCATTTGTACCAGTAAGCATGAAAAAGTAGGGAAAAGAACTAGTATGTAAGCACTGACTAGTACTGTAAAGTATATGTGTATATAGGGCAATCGTGGCTCAAGAGTTCGCAGTTCATCCTGTAATTGGAAGGTTGCCAGATTGAGCCCCGCCTCCGACAGTCTCGGTCGTTGTGTCCCGGGGCAAGACACTTCACCCGTTGCCTACTGGTGGTGGTCAGAGGGCCCGGTGGCGCCAGTGTCCGGCAGCCTCGCCTCTGTCAGTGCGCCCCAGGGCAGCTGTGGCTACAATGTAGCTGCCATCACCAGTGTGTGAATGTGTGAATGACTGAATGTAGTGTAAAGCTCTTTGGGGTCCTTGGGGACTAAGTAAAGCGCTGTACAAATACAGGCCATTTACTGTGCGTGTGTTTATGCTCAAGTGTATGAATAAATTAGTCAGTTTTAAACAGTTGCAATTTAAACAGTAGAAGAGTGGCACTATATTTATATATTTATAAAGAATTTCAAACAACAATTAATTGATGCTCAAAGCAGGTTTATTTAATTAATATCCAGATTTCCAATTAGTTCCCAATTCATTCAGCAGCAAATCACATCACCACTCACTTCAAGGCTGTATGTATTATTGTAAGGTAGACCCTACAATAATACATACAGAGAACCCAACAATCATATGACCCCCTATGAGCAAGCACTTTGGCGACAGTGGGAAGGAAAAACTCCCTTTTTACAGGAAGAAACCTCCGGCAGAACCAGGCTCAGGTCGGGGCGGCCATCTGCTGCGACCGGTTGGGGTGAGAGAAGGAAGACGTCTGTTGTAGGTCTGATTGAAGGACTGATGTGATGGTAAGTTGTCTGCTGTTCCGCTTTGAATATTGAGAGATTAGTTGATGGATTTCAAGCCAAATTGTGCCCAAGTTTAAGACCATATTCATTGGTTGTTTTTGTTGATGTTATTGTTTTGGGCTTTTTTTCCACAAGAATTTCTAGCTCCCCTAGAATTCTGGCCACCCAAACGATGATTGCTGCTGAGAGAGCACAAGGTTTTGTCCCCCTGTACTATTCATGTCAGTGCAGGGGGTTCTCCTTGAGAGGCCAGGGTCGAAAAAGGGATGCTTCAGAACCTCCGAGGGTGTTATGCGCTGATTTGCATCCAAGGCCAACATTTCTTTGATTAGCCTTACAAATAATGTTTGGCCATTTTCCGGTCCTCGCCTAACCTTCAGCAGTTGTTCGAGGTCATCGAGACGCTTAAGTTTTATATATCGAGTTTCCTTGGATCGATAATCTGTCTCGTATTGAAATTGTTCTGGGGTCTTAAATGTCCAGCGCTGTTCGTTGTGGTTATCCTCGATGAAATAGCTGTCAGTGTACAAGCCAGACTCTAGAAGATGATCTGGTAGCTGACCCTGGGTTTCAATTATGAATTTCAAAACGTCATAATCGTCTTCCCCAGGATAGAGAGGCACCCCTGTAGCAAGCTCCACAGCTACCAGCCCCAGAGACCACATGTCGATTGCTTTGTCGTATGGAATGCCAAGCATAACCTCAGGTGCACAATAACCAATTGTCCCCACACGGTCACCAGGAATCACTGCAGAAGCAGGACATGCGAGGCCAAAGTCTATGAGTTTGACTTTGACGGGAGACTCACTGCGGTTCACAACCATGATGTTTCCAGGTTTGAGGTCAGCATGCACTATTCCCACAGAACCCAGGTGGAACAGAGCATTTGCGAGCTGATGCAAAATTGGCCCGAGTTCTCTCATTGGGAGACCTTGGTTATTCCGGTCCCCAATGTAGTCCCACAGGCTTTGGTCGAGGAGTTCGAAATTCAAGCAAATGCGCTCTCCATCGAGGAAATAGCCGTTCCATTCGACAATGTTGCACCTGTCTGGATCCAAGCGTCGTAGCTGCTCCAGGATGAAAATTTCCAGTTTTGCCTGGAGCAGAATTTCAGGGTCGCTCTTGTTGACTTTAATAGCAACCGTTTTGTTGTTTTTTGTATCGCGACATCTGGTTACCAAACCAAAGCCTCCTTCTCCAAGGAAGGCCTCTACCACGTGGTGATCTCCTAAAATGGTCCCTTTCGTTATTTGAAGATCATCTTCAGAGGCAGATGGGTTGGCTGAGGTGTTGATGTCTCTTTTTTGAGGAAATTCAACTGAGTTTTGGAAACTGCAGCTGAATTTTTGCGATCCATGACTTTTCCAGCTTGAAGGCTGCTGAGAGAGCACAAGGAGTTCTCCCCCTGTACTATTCATGTCCGTGCAGGGGGTTCTCCTTGAGAGGCCAGGGTCGAAAAAGGGATGCTTCAGAACCTCCGAGGGTGTTATGCGCTGATTTGCATCCAAGGCCAACATTTCTTTGATTAGCCTTACAAATAATGTTTGGCCATTTTCCAGTCCTCGCCTAACCTTCAGCAGTTGTTCGAGGTCATCGAGACACTTAAGTTTTATCGATCGAGTTTCCTTGGATCGATAATCTGTCTCGTATTGAAATTGTTCTGGGGTCTTAAATGTCCAGCGCTGTTCGTTGTGGTTATCCTCGATGAAATAGCAGTCAGTGTACAAGCCAGACTCTAGAAGATGGTCTGGTAGCTGACCCTGAGTTTCAATTATGAATTTCAAAACGTCATAATCGTCTTCCCCAGGATAGAGAGGCACCCCTGTAGCAAGCTCCACAGCTACCAGCCCCAGAGACCACATGTCAATTGCTTCATCATATGGAGTGCCAAGCATAATCTCAGGTGCACAATAACCAATTGTCCCCACACAGTCACCAGGAATCACTGCAGAGGTGTTACATGCGATGCCAAAGTCTATAAGTTTGACTCTGACTTGAGACTCACTGCGGTTCACAACCATGATGTTGACAGGTTTGAGGTCAGCATGCACTATTCCCACAGAACCCAGGTGGAACAGAGCATTTGCGAGCTGATTCAAAATTGGCCTGATTTCTCTCATTGGGAGACCTTGGTTATTCCGGTCCCCTATGTAGTCTGACAGGCTTTGGTCGAGGAGTTCGAAATTCAAGCAAATGCGCTCTCCATCGAGGAAATAGCCGTTCCATTCGACAATGTTGCACCTGTCTGGATCCAAGCGTCGTAGCTGCTCCAGGATGAAAATTTCCAGTTTTGCCTGGAGCAGAATTTCAGGGTCGCTCTTGTTGACTTTAATAGCAACCGTTTTGTTGTTTTTTGTATCGCGACATTTCGTTACAACACCAAAGCTTCCTTCTCCAAGGAAAGCCTCCACCATGTGGTGATCTCCCAAAATGGTCCCTTTAGATATTCCAAGCTCATCTGAGCCGAAGGATGGGTTGGCTGACATGGTGTAATGTGTCTGTTTGCGCTGTGGATTGGTGAGAAACAAAACTGAACTTGTTTTGGTTTCTCTCGTAAATTGCTCTCAAAACTTCTCGAAAGGGTTTCAGTTGCTGCAGGTCAACGTCCGTTAAGCATAAAGTAACAGGTGAGCGCTCCTATTTATGGGTTTTGGGATCAAAGCAAAGTTATGACGTCAGAAAGGATCAAAGCAAAGTTACCGCGTCACAAGCGATCGAAGCGATTCTAATATGTGCGCATGCGCACATATGAGAAGTGATCGAAGGGATTCTCATATGTGCGCATGCGCACACACGTGCTTGTTTGTGTAATATTGTTGACACTAAACTTGACCCTAATCAATTTAATATCAGTCAATCAAAGAAAATGTTAGTTTTGGAAAATTTTAAAATGACATAACTGACAGTTAAAACCTTTTTTGTTCATGTATTTGTATTTGTATTGTCTTCGGGGTTTTTTTTTGCATACCATGTCAAGCTTTTCTGTATATAGTCATGTCGTAGATTTCGGAGCAAAGAAGAAATTGAATTGGATTTTAATATTGCAGTGCTTGGATTTCGGATTTGGTGCTTAAAACTTCTTGAAACTGTAACCGTATTTCATTCACCACAAATAACTATCTGATTGAATAGTTTTCTTATCAGATAGAGAAATAAAACGAGTCGCAAAGTCTAAAAGCAACATTTCTCTGCCTGGGCTGTACCTCTGCACGTTAGTCTGTTTCAGTGTGTGACCCCTCACCCCCTCCCTGATCAGTCGGGGGTGAGTGCGCTAATGTGCCTGGAGGCCGTTTTAATGAGTGTTTGCTGGAAAACGAAAAATACAAGAAGGATTTGTACGTTTTCACAATGGGGGAGTTTGCGTAAGTACTAGTAAATAATTTTCTCGAGTGTGTACGTTACACATGTTATTTGTTTAAAATTGGTATTATTATTTTGCTAGCTAGCAAACTCGCGGGATAAAGGATTGAAGTGCACTCAGTGCGATACAATACGGTGGCGCTATTCTAACAGTTAGTTATTGCAGGGTAACTTGTAGAATATGCTGTGAATTGAACCAAGATTACACAGCAGTAGCAGTAATACGAGTTACTTCCCTCAAGTGAAAGCGTTAAACGTTAGCCCGATGCTTAACTAGCCAACGTCAGGCTTTCTGATTGAAGGCTAAAAGCGACGTTGTCACCAAGTAAACAGAATATTGATGATATTTTTGTGTATCGCTGCAGCCTTTTCAAGTATTAACCTGGTGTCTTTGGGAACAGCTTAGGGGGAAATGACGGTAATATGACTGAACCATATGGGAACAAAGAATAGGCACTTTTTTGTGCTACCGAAGTTTCCTCGCTTTCATTCAAAATCTGTTTCTCATTAAACAATTGAAACATAATGGCTTCAAGCTGACATTGAGGCCTGTGGGGCACTATCAGCCACTGAGACAGTAGACAAGTGACTATTTCACACTTTAAGGCTGCCTGTTTATTTAAGGGAGATGAACAGTACATTATAACTGTACATAATAATATCAATGATGATAGATTAAATAAATGGGTTTTTGAAAGACGCTTGTGCATTTTTAAAGTCTAAAGTGTTGAATTGATCTGAGTATGTCATCTGTTCAAAGCCTCTCCCAGTCAGTGCTGTTCTCTATGCCTGTCTTACTCTACATGATGTTATTAGCACAAACACTTTAAAGGTGATAATTAGGTCTACAACAATAACACAGACTGCAATGTAGTTAAGCGTCTTACAGTTAGTTTTGAATGAATGAACTTAAAAAACAACACAAGCAAAGATCTGTCTCCTCCTGTTTTTTGTGTCACATAAGAAAGAAGCATCAATATCTGATGAGAAGACTTATTAATTTGGCCTTTCACGTGGTCTTACTCAGGTGATGCGAAGTGAAATATGCATCCTTTTTATGGTAATGTGCTGGAAAATGTTGAAAATGGACATTAAACGTGCTCACAAAGTGCTTGAATTTGACCCTGAAAGGTGTATGAAGCCAGAAAAAGTCACACTTGGAGTAAAAACCTCTCATAGCAAGTTAATCATATTCAATTGATTTGATGCTTTCAGCACCAAATTTAGCCACACAGTCAGGACAGCGTCTGATTTACCTTCATCGGTAAACGTGTTTATGCGGTACATAGTAACAGTGTGGCTGAGTCCTCTGGTTCAAATCAGTTCCAGTACATTTGGAGATGTAAGTCTTAACCTTTCACATGCATCGGGAAGAAAAAAACATTTAATCTTCACAGTACTGCCGAAGTGCAGCGATACATTGTGAAGTGCACATTTCCATTTCTCATACAGTACCGAGCAAAAGTCTTGAACCACCCCCTTATTTTTTCGTGTTTTGCCAGGTCAGTCTGTGTTAACGGTGTTATTAACTGCATTCTTCAACTAAAGAAGTGAGAACAAATGATGTGGGCTTTTGTTTTTTTGCAATAGGCTGCAAGTAAATGTGTACAGATACAATTTAAAATTGGTTCTTTGTTAAGTTTTCTGGTCCTTTCCGTGACTTAGGTGTCTGTTTATGTTTGAATGTTTCAGAGATTAGTGTGAAGGGTCTTAACAGACAAAAAGTGGTCAAATACAAGCCCTGGATTAAAAATCAGAAACACTTTAAAAAGCCTGGAGAGCTATTCCTTAATACCACTTTAAAGATTACAGGGAAGTCCGGATCCCTGGAAGCAAATGAGGGATGGCTCAAGACTTTTGCACAGTGCTGTACATGTCATGTTCCCTGTTTTATACCTCAGCTCAAACTGACACGTTCTCACTAACTGCTTCTCATTTTCTCCACAGTAAACTTTGACCACTTCCAGATACTGCGGGCCATCGGGAAAGGAAGCTTTGGAAAGGTAATGCAGCCTCCATTTTTCACGCCACTTGTATATTGTTTGCCCTTAATTACCCACCACGGTCGTCATCTCTAAAGAATCAGTGCAAGCGAAGCGAAATGTGCTGGGATTACACTTCAGTTCTCGTGTGCTGCTGTTATTTAATAACAGTTATAAATGCAGCTTATGCAATTATTTCTATAAAGTCAGTTAGAGGAGAGCCGATTTCTATTTCATCTCACTCAATCTAGGTGGGAATTTTGACCCCACGTCTCAATTTAATTACAGAGCACATTGAACGTCTGGATGAGACTTCAGTAATGAATTCAGGACTGTGTGTGTGTGTGAGATACACAATTGGGGCTGCAGAGATTGGAATAGTTTACCTTCATTTTAAATATCACTGCCCTGTGCACATTGTCGGCTTTAAAATTCAAACTTAAAGAGTTTGTAAGTAAACTGGCTGAGATGAGACAGACGATGCACCGGGTCCTCGTCTGAGTGCTGGCTTTCAGTTGTGCTGTCTCTCTTGCCCAGCCATGCACACACAGACACTGTGCTACACTTACACAGTGAGACAGATGCTCACAGAGACGTCCTGATACATTTTGTCCTTGCTGGAGGTCATCTTGTGTTTTTTGGCCCACTGTGGCCTCACACCGAGCTCCTGCTGTTTTTTGAACACTTTAACAGCTAACAACTTTTAGCTTCCTGTTGAACACACTTACGTGGTCACTCACTTCCTGAGCCCTGGGCAATAAGAGACGTTTTGTGTTTTATAATTTATTGATATGTTTGATCCTTTCTGAGCTGCGTTAATGAAGCAGTCATTAGAGCACCATGTCTGCTAGAATAGTTCTGTAGTTTGATGCTTGAGTCGTTGCAGACTTGTTGAAACTCCCTCACCCGTCAAAGCAGCGTCTTTGTTATTCGAGTCCAGCAGATGGCAGTGTTTCACTGTCTGACGGCTGTCTGAAGCTTCAGCTGGATTATCCGTTTAAATGAGATCGTTTTATAAAACTTACAACAACAGGCCTGAACCTGCTCAGCTCCAAAGAGCTGGCTAAACGATGGGGCATGTTCAGAATCTTCCTGAAGTTTAACAATTTCCCAAAAAGCTCCACAAAGTGAATTTCCATATAAGACAAGAAGGAAAGAACAGGGTGTGACGTGGAAGGGGCCCTCTGGCAAACAAATTACTGCTTTTATTAAGTTACAAAACTCGCAGTCTTGTTCACGAGTGATCAGAGAAGGGAACAGGAGATGGACAGATGGATCGGTGCTGCGGCTGCAGACTCTTCACCAGTCCCTCTTTACCAGTCGATTTACGTCCTTACCCTCTGTCACAACGGGACTGAACGGACTCACGCGTAGGCTCTGAGTAGGGAACAATAAAGGTTTTTTATTTACAGAAGCACCAGGTGATCTATTTACACAGTGGGGAAAAGACGGGTTCCGGGAATCCACACACGAACAGGAGGGGGGAAAGACACTTGCAGTCCACACACGCTCCAAAGTCCTCACTCCATCCACGCTCCACGCTCCTCTTCACACTCCACAAGAAACACAAAAGCTCGCTCCAATCCTCACACACTTGATCGCTCAGGTAACACAGGGGCAGGTCCAGGGAAATCTATTCACAGAGATGCAAAAGGTTACTGTAAGAAGATCGCTAGGGAAACACGAGAACGAACTGAGCTGGGGTTAACACTGACGAGAGTCGGCAACGGTCCAGCGACGAGAAATACAGGGCTGCCATCTTATAAGGGGACTGGAACACTGTTGGGTGATGAGCCACAGGTGTCACCAGGTGCGTGGGCCAAGGGCAGGAGCCCACAGATGAGCTCCGCCCAGGCAGTGAGAGAAGGAGGGAGGGAGAGAGCGGGGACAAAATCAAAACAAAAAAACACACTGAGGCGAGCGGGTAGACACAGGGACCCTGACACCCTCGCCTTTTTCACAAATGTCATGTATGAAAATCTATAATAACTCCAGTTATACGGATATCAATATCCTCATAAGTGAGGATATTGATAAACTGATTTGAACTTTTACTGATTTCTGTTTAGATATAAATTGATTCAAAGTGGTCAGATATGCAGATTCTGACCTTTCCTCTGGCAAATATATAAACTCACTGAAAACAGTTTGACTTTTCAGAGAGTTTCCTATCTATCTGTATTTTTACTTTAATAGTTAAGCACGATTAACATTTAGGAAACAAAAATAAACAAGTTAATAAATGAAATGAAATAATACTGATTTATATATTCACTCTGTTTACTTTTTCGATATAGAAATACAATGAAGACTTCCATGTTCCTGCTGGTGGCGCTCTCTGGCACTGTGCTCTGCATGACTAACGGACGTGTTCAGAAAACCAGCAGATCATCAACATGATCCCACAAGGGGGATGTGATGATCTGATAGCAAACAGAGATAATAATGGTAACTGTAAGTGCAAGAATACCTTTATCATTGGTGACTTTAATCAAGTTAGAACAATTTGTGATCCAAGCAATCGTATCAATGCAAATAGAAATCTTTATAAAAGCCCCACAGACGTGCACATTCTGTATTGTAAACTGCTGGGACAAACAACGATACCCATTGTACATCCAGATACAGATGAAAAGGCGTATTGTAATTGCATGTGATAAAATCAATACTTTCCTTCAGCCTGTGCACTTTGAATGTTGCTCTTGAGTTGAGAGATGCTGTGAGCTTGCTGCCATCTTTAAACATCACTTCATGATGCTGGTTTAGATGCTTTATAAGACTTTGTTACGTTTCTTAAACAGTGATGAAAATAATAAAGAGGAAATATGAGAGAAGTGATTTTCAGTGAATGTTGAAAAAAATCCCACAATAACAAAAATGATGGCAACATTGCTACACTTTGCTTTCTTAGCTTGCATATTGTACATTTTCACAGTTGTTTCTGATTGGCTCCATCTTCTCTCGTTGTCACAGCTGTTGCTCAACTTTCAGCACTCATTCAATTAAAAAAACAACAAACAAAAAAACCAAGCTGCTGCTGGTAAGGTTGGCATTCTTGCAAGACTCAGTAACACAAAACAAATAAAAAAATGCACATCCCATGTTTATCCCATGTGATTCCAGGCTGAGTTTATGCATTTATGCTTATTTGTTTATAAAATATTATAAGCTGGTCTGAGGTCATTTGTTACTAAAGAAAAACAAACAAACACTGTGTCATTATTTAATCCACTAAAACTAAGACACAATGCAGAAGCAGTGTGTGAAAACTAAGTGCACCTTCACTGGTGTAGCATCTGCCTTAGAAACAATGAAGTCAAATGAAACTGTTGAATCATCTCTATGTGCTAAAGGCTCATTTTAATGCAGCATTAATCACGTTGCTTTAACAGTGCTGCATTTTAATAATGTTTATCACGTTCTTTGTAGATTTTAATTATCACCATCGTCGCTGTGAGAACATGTCTGGTTGGAGCAGGCGGCACTCAGGGATCATGTTGTGTGGAAGAAGAGTCATGTGATTGTTTTTTTAAAGATTTTTTTCTATGAGTGCACAGAGTGTGAAACAGAAAGATAGGATCGACAGAGAAAGCTGATCATGTCTGTTGTGACACCTGCAATCTCTGACTAGAGTTTTAGGTTCTGTCAGGCAGCTAACACAAAGAAAGCCTGGCTTCATTGTACAAATACAACTTACATATACAACACATGACATATTACACAGAGTCATTATTTATTCAACAAAAACTAAGCCAGATGCAGTTTTTGGATTTTATTTCAAAATGTTCTTATTCTGATTGTTTACTTAATATATTTAGACACATTTGGTTTATTTCTATAAAAATGATATTTTACACAAAACTTCAAACAGCTGCCTGCAAACATGGCTCTTTATTGTAAAGCCAGGTATGAACAACAACCTGCAGCTGCATGCTGTTGTGCTCATTGGTGTCACATTAGGTTCTGAACCACAAACAGAGAAGTTTCTTAGAACTGCTGGGCTAGTGATGTAGGTGTTGATGCAAATGATGGCTTAGGGTGGTGCTACGACAGTGTATGAAAACTGAAGCTCCCAGAGCCAAGTGTTATTTGTTCTTCCGTAACTGAGGTGAACTATAACCTGCTCAGGTAGAATTTAATAACAGCGTGTCTGAACTGCTCGTCTCCAGGCTTCACGTCTCATTCTGTAAGAACTTGTTGTTTGTTTATGAACTTTTTAGAAACAACAGACTTTTGTATACTTCCAAGAAAGAGGGAGAACTTACTCTTCTGCCACACTCACGTTCATCTTTATCTGTCATCAGTTCAGATAAAAGCATCACTGATTATTCTGAACACTGTTTTAAAGCTTCTGCGTCACTCTGATTTCTTCTTAAAGTTGGCAGACAGGATTGTGAAGAAGGACATAGTGGATCCCCCCTTTTAATGAGCATATTATCTGTGAACACTGAATACAAACAACCTAAATGCTCATTAAAGAAGCAGGTTGGCTCATAAAGTGCTCTGTACTTGTTTTATGCAAGTGCTGTTTCTGGAAACAACCACCATCTGTAATCAACACAGGACTTATTGAGCTGTCAGGTGTGCAGACAACATGGCACATTTTGGGAACACCTATAGTTGATGTCTTAATTATGAAAATAGCTACTATGTAGTTGATGCTTCCTGTTCTGCCAGAGCAGGTGCAGCCTTTGTGGAAGTGGGTTCCACTGGACCAGCGTCTGTGAACGATCCATTGTGGGTGATTTTTTTTTGACCTTACATCTGTGTGTAAGGACCAACCACAACCATCTAAAATCTTTGCATGTTATTTTATCTTCTGTGTAAGAAGTACACAGCATACCCTGATGATCAGCTTCAAGGGTTCTCAGTGTAGGATGCATACAGTATGTCATGCTGAAATATAGAGCACTTACAATAGAACCCACTAGAAACCAATTATTTTAGCCTGGTTCCTTAAATCTATGGCATTTTTCCCATGCTGACTGATATGCTGCTCAGTGTCTTTTGCTGTCTGTCATGATCCTGGGCCATGTTGGCCCAGCATTCTTAGTTTTCATATGTTTTGTGTGTTGTTCTTTATTTATGCCATGGTTTCTGTTAAGATGTTCCTTATTTGATTACCTCCTGTGTGCCCCTGTTTATCTGTGAGCCCTCGTTTCCCCTCCTTGAGTTTTATTCCATGTTTTCCCAGCCCGTTATGTCCGTGCTCTCCCCGTGCTGTCTCTCCTCCTCTCTGAACCTCCGTGTACTTCCTGTTTTACTTTGACAGTCTCCCGTCAGTGTTGCGTTCACTCCTGCCGTGTCTTGTTATGATTATCAGTGTCACCTGTGTTCCCCGTGTGCTCCCACTTCCCTCGTTAACCCTCTGTGTATTTATGTCTACGTCTCCCTCAGTTCTGTGTCGCGTTCTCCCTCATTCATGGCCGTGTGTTTCTCTGTGTATTACGTTATAGTTTCCTCGTTTAGGTTGTATGGTTTCTCTCTCCAGCAATAAAGCTGTGTTTTGAGTTCATTCCTGCCTCCGTGAGCTTGCGTTTGGGTCCTCATCCTGCCTGCACACAGCCGCAACCATGACAGTCTGCTTTTAAATCAGATGTCACTCTGAACATAAACACAAGCCACAGCAGCCCAGCTGTCTTAGCTGAGTACAAGGATACATTTACTCTCTTTGTGTAAAATATTGTGATGATTTTACATTATATTAGGCAGGCAGCTGCCCAAATTAAACCGTGACTATTAGCAGTTTGGTTATTTTGAACGCCTCGGCTGGAAAAAATTCAAAATGGTTTGTAAGGTTGGCCACAGCTTTGTATGTAAAGGGGAGTTAGAAGATTGCTTCATATTTTAAGATTGATTAAGATTAATTAATATTTTTAATTGTTTTATTTTACATCTCACCTTTTACACTGCATTGAGTTGCTGCCATGTGATTGGCTGAGTGTACATCGTTCTTTGTTTCAAAATGGACTTAATGCTTGGTTGAACAGTTGTGATGTTTATCTCCTTTAGATTTATTTTTTATTTTCATGATGAAAAATGGTTTGTTGGTTCATACCTATGAAGTTACAGTGTTTCTGAAAAGCCTAAAAAGATGCATTGTTACCATAGTAAACTTCAAAACAGACTTTATTATATGATATAGTTATAAAATTGGATAAAAACTGACTTCAGCATAATATAAAATAATGTGTTGTCACTATGTATGCATTGGTCAACTTTCAGATCTATGAAGTTCAGCTCCCCCAGCTGTGTCTCCCTTCTGTGGCCCATTCCCTCATTACTACCCTGTGTATTTAAGCCCTGTGTTTTCCCACGCTTGGTGTCGCGTCGTACCCTCAGACCCTGCCTGTGTGTTCCTGCTTGGTTTCATGGTTTGGTTTCTGTTTTTGTTTCATGCCAGCAATAAAAGCTGTGGTTTTAGTTACATTTCGTCTCGGAGTCCTGCATTTGGATCCACATTTCCACCTGCCCGCACTCAGAGCCCTGACATCATTTTCCCGATACCTGATTTTTAGCACTATGTATGCATTGGTCAACTTTCAGATCTATGAAGTTCAGCTCAGTTATCTATGTTTTCATTTTTAGTTTCCATTTGCATTTAGATGCACGGCCGATTCTCTGATGTGTGATCTGTTTCTACCTGTGCTGATGCTAGCAGGACTAAAGCTGATCAAGCAGCAGTAAATATGTGAAGCAAGGCTGAAGGATACACTCATAAAATGAACAGAATCATAAGAATATAACAGCACGAGCACTGCAAATGCAACTAAAACATGTTGACATCAAATGGTATGTTATTTGAAATCTATATGAAATAATGACACATCTATGTTTTCCAATTTATTTATTTTTTTTGTATTTATTTAGTTTTTCCACAGTTGTGTAAATCAGTCTGTCTGTGGACTGGTACAGCTGAAAAGCCAACGCAGCCAGTTCCTCTTCTTCTTCTTGGGTTTTTTCTCTGGCACAGTCTTAGCTTCAGTTTCGAGTTCAGCTGGATTGGTAGTTATCGTTTTCTCTCTGTCTTCTGTTTGTTGTAGAGAGTCATGCAGAGACATCTCAGTTGATGTCAGGGAGTCTTCTTCTTCTTCCTTGTCCTGTTCTTTGGTGTCTTTTTCCACCAGAAGCTCAGATTTTCCATTTGCTGTGTTGGAATTTTGTTCATTTTGCTCCTGTGTGATTTTAATGTAGGACGCTTTGACTTCTTTCAACTCTTGATAAAGAGTCTCTACTTTCATGTCATGAAGCTCCTTGTTGGAGCAGAGCTGGGATTTAAGCTCACTGATTTCCATGTTCAGTGTCTCCTGGTCCTGCCTATGTTTGTCTTCCTGTTCCTTGAGTTGGTGTTGAGCTTCTAGGAGCTGTTGTTGGAGTGTTCCTATTTGCTCTTGTTGAGTCTTGTATTGGACTTCAAATTGAGCCTCCTTCAGACCTACACAGTCCGTGTGTGAAGCCTCTGTGGTTTGTGTAGAAGAATCCACACACTGCTCTGTGGTAGGGTCGCTGACGTCTTCGTGCAGGACACGGATCATGTCATCCAGCATGACAACTGCTTGGTTGTCCTTTGCTTGAACCTCTGTTTTGCTCTTATCAGGCTTATTATTATCATTAGCCTCCTCCAGTTGCTCTATGAGCTCTTTAATTGTTTCTTCATGCTGTTTTTTGTCGGCGATCATCTGTGCATGAAGTTTGGTCACCTTAGACCGGTAATAAGAAGCCCTCTTATTAGCAGCTACCAGTTTCCAGTAAAGCTCGTTCTGGTGGTTTTGGGAAGCTTGTAGTTGATGCCTGAGAGCAGCAATCTCACAACATGAATCATACTGGACTCTGCCATGATGGGGTATAAATCTGGGATTTGGCTGATGTTGCCACGTCCCTCCATTTGGCCCAGGGTTTTGTCCACTGGCGTTATTCATGTTTGCCTCTGTCTCCATATTCACGTCGTCCTTTGGTTCTGACATAGGGAGGGATTCAGGGTTTTCCCTTTCAGAGGTTCCTTCAGGGTTTCCTGACACTTCTTCATTTCTCAGGTTGCTTCCATCAGCCACGTTGTTTTGGGCTTCTAGAAGAGCCCGAGCATACGCCCGAGTAATCGGTCGTCTGGGTTCTTCAGCCACTCTTTTCTGTTTTTGCCCCTTTTTTTTCTTGCCTTTCACGACCACTTCTGTTTGAACTTGTGCCAGAGGACGTGTTTCAGGATTTGGTGTTTGGGCTTTTTTGAGGTCATTTTCCGATCTTTGCAAAACTGTTATATTTGGGCTCACGACCACTTCCATCTGTGCTTCTGCCATTTTATATGCGTCTGCTTCAGCGTCTGCTTCTGCGTCTGCTTCTGCGTCTCTGTGTCTTCCTTATCTTGGTTTTAACAAACAGGTTGTTTTGTAGTTCTGCCACCAAAGAGTTGCTACAGTTGACTGAATTTCTCCTTCCAATGACAGAATGTGATGACATCACAAGCTTTGTGCCTTTGATGACATCACAGGCTTTGTGCATTTGATTCTGTGATTGGATAATTTGAAAATAAAATGTCCACAAATGTACTTTAAAAAAAGTCATTTTATTTTGTAGTATATGTTGAATTAACACTATAAAAGCTACTCGACCAGAATTGCAGTTAAAAATAAAACAAAAGCAAAACACAAGTTTTTATAAATGGTTGTTACAAACAAACCAAAGGAGAAGACGACTGTTTAGTGGAAAAATATTAGACATGCTCTCTCATAATAACTGTGTAATAATGTAAACTAAGACATGTCGAAAACATTGATATTTAGTTAAAGGTATTTATTCAAACGATCCAATGACCAGCATGTTTTAGTGAATGTCTGTAGGCACTGGGAGCTTGGTGGTTGCCTAGGCGACAATATGTCATCTATGTTTTGTTTTTAATTCAGTTTCACTGGTGAAACTAAGAAACAACAGGCTGTAGAGGGACACGTTAACAGAGCTTTACTAACTCTTACTGTCATATCCAGTGTGGACAAATCTGTATAGATTCATATTAATATATTAATCATTCATTTGAATAACCAAGGATGCAAAATAAAAATCACAGGAGAGTTTATGAGACCAGGTCAAGTTCAGAGACACACGTTTAGCAGAGGTGAAGCCTCGAGGACAGCTGGCAGCTACACCCATGTATGACAGCACCCACCTGTCACAAAGAGCAGCCTTTCCATGCCTGACTCTGCATAATTGTCAGCATCCAAGCATTTTCAATGAGTCATCATCCTCAGAAATCATCCTTTGCACAGTTGTTATGAAGAGAAAAATAAACTTTAGAGCTGAAAATCAGATATGAACCGTGATCTGGGAGGGGAAGGGCACCTGCTGCCAGACAATGTTCACCTTGGAAAAAGTCAAAAGTGGTTTATAAATTTTGCCACAGGTCTGTTTGTCAGAGGGAGTTAGGCCATTGCTTCATAATTAAAGACTGATTAAGATGATTCATATTTTCTTAAAGGTTCTTTTTAGACCTCACCTTTTACACCTGCATTGAGTTGCTGCCATGTGATTGGCTGATCAGATATTTGCATTAATGAGTATTTGAACAGATCTACCTAATGAAGTTTTATATTTATGATGAAAATGCTTTGATGGTTCATACCTATGAAGTTACAGTATATCTGAAGAGCCTTAAAATATTTTTTTTACCATAGTAAACTTCAAAACAGACTTTATTATATGATATAGTTTTAAAAAAGGATAACAATTGACTTCAGCATAATATAAAATAATGTGTTTTCCCGATACCTGATTTTTAGCACTATGTATGCATTGGTCAACTTTCAGATCTATGAAGTTCAGCTCAGTTATCTATGTTTTCATTTTTAGTTTCCATTTGCATTTAGATGCACGGCCGATTCTCTGATGTGTGATCTGTTTCTACCTGTGCTGATGCTAGCAGGACTAAAGCTGATCAAGCAGCAGTAAATATGTGAAGCAAGGCTGAAGGATACACTCATAAAATGAACAGAATCATAAGAATATAACAGCACGAGCACTGCAAATGCAACTAAAACATGTTGACATCAAATGGTATGTTATTTGAAATCTATATGAAATAATGACACATCTATGTTTTCCAATTTATTTTATTTATTAATTTTATTTTTTCCACAGTTGTGTAAATCAGTCTGTCTGTGGACTGCCAGCCAACACATCCACAACACCAACAACTCAGACAGCACAAAGCCTTTTAAGTTGGCGAGGCGTGATAGCAAATGCAGCGCAGGTACATCCGTCTCACCTGCAGCAGCATCGCAGACCACGCACCCCCTCCACACCACTCTTTCCTCATAGTTGCTCGCCATCGTTGCTCTCAGAGGGTAGAAGGTCCCGATCGAAGTGCACAGGTAACTTCCCTTCACATTTCACCACAATGATCCTGTTAGTGAGAAGCCTGCCTTCATACTGGCAGCTGGGTTTCCTGGCTCCCTGATGCTTTAGCTTACATTTAATTATGCGAAACGTTGCGGTACTATACGTCATGCCGCTATTTTCATCGTACCTCCCATCACCTCTACAAATGGATTTGACCTTTGCTGGAATGCTGAGGATGAATGTGTTGGTTTCCTTACAACTGTTGTCAAGTTTGTAGATATTCCTATTTGATATTTCTGTGTTACACAGCTTTTCAGTCATCTTAGCATCTACATGCTGTCTTCTAAACTTTTCATAAGGTGTTTCTTCAGGTCGGTGCTCGCTTGGTAGAAAATTGTTCACTTTGGAAAATCCGGAAGCAAAGAGCAGCACGAGCATCATGCAGACAAACAGTGTCTTCATCGTCTCCTGGAGAAGAAAACACATGGACATTTTTCCACATTAAGAATTTGGCAGATACATCCTTTTGGATCCTGAAGCTCAGTAAGTCGTCTTTGTGAGCTGCAAACACACACGACAAGAGGACTGATAGACCTTTTTCTTTAAATGAAAGAAGTCGTTTTATTTATAGTTTTCTTTTTTATTTATTTCTAATCATATATATTACTTTGTTCTCTGTTTATTTTTTATTTTTCAACTGTTAGGACGATTTCTAAATATCCTGAACAAGCCTGATCTGGATGGCTCCTGGAAGCAGATTCAGGCGTGATGATGTCATTTTCAACTGGAAAAAGAAGCTTTGAAAAGCTGAAGTAGTTTAAATGTTTAGATATTTAACCTTGTTGTATTACTTTATATTTTATATTCATCGTATTAAGACATCAAGATATTTGTTTTTGCCTTAAAATTTTGTGTTTTCATTTATACTTTTTGTTATTCTTTTTTTTAATTTTGTCATTTTGCCTTTTTTACTTGATGTGATTTGGATAAATATATATTTATATCTACAGATATATTGAGAGAGTTTTCCTCTGGGTTTCACAAGCCCATTTTATAGATAAAAGTCCAGGTCATAATAGATCCGGTTCATTAAGAACAAAGTTTAAATCCGATTTAATATAAAAGCCTTTCTGCACTCAGTTATTCTTTCCTGTCATATGTTTCAGTGTGCTCTGTAGTAACAATGACACACTGCAAAATAAAAATAATAAGACACTCACCTTTTTTTTCCTTTACTAATGATGATGATTAACCTGCAGTGGTTCAGGTATAAGTTGGTTGTCTGGAACAGCAGGTGATGAAGATGTGGTGAAGGGTCTGTGGTTCATGTATATAGTGGGTTCATTACATAACTGGATAGGCAACATCTGACAGTCAGTTTAAATAAGATCTTGTTGTATTTGAACACAAATCAGCAAAAACAGGTCTCTCACCGTGCAAATATACAGCTTACGTAAGTTTAGTGTGCTCACCGAATGCAGTGTTTAGTGTAGCAGCAGAATTATGACAGTTTATGGAGATGTTCAACGTGAGCCTGCTGCCCAGCTTTAAAAGGAAAATCATTTTAAATGATACATAATAAGTTCTTACCAAAAGAGGAATGCAGACGGAGATGAGCAGAGATCTCTTCTGCAGTTCAGATGCTGCTGTGAGTTCTAGTTCACTTCTGTCACAGAGGAACAAAGTGTGTTTGGATCTGGACACTTTGATTTTTATACTTCTGATCAGCACCACCTCAAATAATCCTTTGCATCCACACCTACATCACTGGCCCACCACTTCTAGGAAACTTTAACACTTCCCTGCTTGTGACTCAGAAAGATAATGCAAATATGATGACCACTGACCACAAGAACCTGCATGTAGATGCAGCCTGTTTTTCCACATCTGGCTTTAGAAAAAAAATTAATGCACAAACAAATAGATTTAAAATAAAAAGATGTGTTGGTATATTTTGACCTTTCAAATAAACTATTAACACTTCTTTTTCCCCTTTTTAAGTATAATTTTTGGCAAATAAAGTGAATGTTTTGACCATTTGCAGTTAAAATGTTGAACAATCTTTTTATTTTTGTTTTACTACCAGTTGGTTGTAATAATTTCATATGAGGATTTAAATGGATGTATAACAAAACAAAGGATAAAAGTATATATAAAAGTATATTTAATGAAGCTGATCGAACAACAGTGCAACATGGCATGATGACAGTGTTTACAATTTTGGCAGGAGAACAAAAGATAAATATTATAAAATACAAGACATGAAAATCTCAGAGGTCAGGGGTCGGGGGCCCAGGAAGTCTGACCCGCAGATTCCAGGTCTGACTTCGAGTACATAAAATATCATCTTTCTTGTGGGGAAGGAGCCTGAGTTAGAGCAGGAAGTTACACCATATTGATATTGTCGGGGTAGCCTCAATGCCAGTGTTGGACTCTCCAGTTTCCTTGAAGGAGGTTTGACTTTGTGCCATCGTTGGCTGGACTCTGTGCTCATTGATATCCCCGTATCAGTGAGTTAAGACACCATGCATTTATTTTCTGTGTGGCACACAACAAGAAAACAAGCCAAGAGAGAACACATCAGCCTCCAATGACAGTTTATTAAAAGGTTTATTGGAGGTTATTTGTTGTGTTATTGAACCTGTGTGCTAATGAAAGAGTGTCCTTAATAAACGTACTCCATAAGGAAGTGTGTTCACAAGTGCACAGAACACATTAGGGCACAGGTCAGTGATCGATTTTACAATTGTATTGTCAGATCGATGGACACTTTCGGATACTTGGATATTCAGGTGATTAGAGGAGCAGAGATGATCAGCTGATCAGGATTTGGTGGTGTGTTGGATCAGGTGGTGGAGAGATACAGGACAGGCCTGACATACACAAACGTATAGTGAAGGTGCAGAGGCTCAGATCTGTGACATCGTCCCAGCTCAGTGTCCATATTTAGATGTAACAGTGCTATAGACTTTACCTGACAACTTGTATGAGTAATGTTTTCATCTCAGGCATGTAAATTTCATTTGTGAATATATTTTTAATACTTGTACAACAGATTTTTTTGAGTGTTAAATAGAAATTATATGCTGAAACTGAAGTGATGGGTCGCACTCTTTAGTTCACCCCTGCTCTCGAAACAATGTAGGTGGTCCAGTTAACATATTTACATTTTTTCATTTGCTTTTGCTGTTTCACTTGCAAAATATTTCCAGTGTGACATTTGATCAGGTCTTGTAAACCTTGTCGTTAACCAAGCAGTCACTCCCAGGCTGCTGTGCTGATCACCGGATCTTAACTTCATTGTCACAGTGCACTCAGAACAAAACAGCCATGCAGAGATATGAGTCACAGTGACATTAAAACTGATGAAGACCGTCGTCGTTAGAACCAGCAAACTGAACGAACTAAAAAAGATCATCTAAATTCAACTGGTCTCAAATATCAGGATCTCAGTGTTAAGTCCATATTTTTGAAGTAGAAGCTTTTACTGGTTTTACTTAAGAAAAAGAAATAATAAGGAATTGTTTTGGAATTTGTCCAGGTTAACAGATGAAATCATGTTCAGTGCTTTGTCCTGTCAGTAAACACAGATTCTTTATTTGCACTGAATGGGACAGCATATAATTTCACTGCTTTTGGCGTAATGACAATAAA
This sequence comes from Mchenga conophoros, assembly GCF_057382185.1. Lineage (NCBI taxonomy): Eukaryota > Metazoa > Chordata > Actinopteri > Cichliformes > Cichlidae > Mchenga > Mchenga conophoros. Next base: position 20,050,846 of record NC_140528.1, on the reverse strand, counting down.
AGATAGTTTCAAAGTCTGACCTGCAAAGCCCGTCCACCCAGTGTCCTCCTCAGTCATGCTGGTTGCATGATTGCTGTAGAAGTGCTAAACTACTGTGACCTGATTAATTGAACTGAACTCACACTGCAATAACTAATCAGTGAGGTGGTAGTTTAAGTACTTCATTACCAAAATGTATAAATGAAGTACATCAGAAGATGTTGGGGAAGAAGGACTTCACCGGGTGGGCCTGGACCCCCGAGGCCTGTCCCTGTGCCGACCTCGTCTGAGTCTAATAGATTTATAAGATAGAGCTCATCAGAAGACTAAGATATGAATATAAACATGATATTTGTCAGTTTAATTTAATGTTAAGTTGAACTGGAGTTAACCAGAATCCTTTACTCTTCCAACTCCTCTACTTTGTCTAACAGTTAGCTTAGCTTAGCCTAGCCAAGTTTTCTTTGCAAAATTGCTAATTGCATGGTTTCAAATTGCAGTTTTGATTTTAAGTGGACTAATTGTTCAGACCTGCTCTGGGGCCTGTCTGAAGTATTAAATTGACATATATTTGTCTCAACACCTACGCAGGAGAACTTTTTTGTAAGTGTGAAATGGAAAATAGAAGAAGAAGTAGAGATGTGGGTGTTCCTATTTACATGTTTTTATTTTCTGTTTCTTTAGCCAAACATGTTATTTGATCAGAGCACCTGCCTGTACACCTGCTGTTAACCAAGCAGTTATTTTCAAGCTGCTACACTGATCACAAAGTCAGGACATATGAATGACAGGAAGTGTCCAGTGTCACGTACCGATATTAATGACAACAATGATGGGTCAAAGCAACATATGATGAGCATTTATTACGATATCCTGATAAATGTAATGCAGCGGGATAACTTCTACAGTTATTATGTTAGTGATGATGCCTCTTTGCTTTTCATTTATTCACAGCTTTGTGGCGTACGATGGAGTGTCAGGGCCACATTAAGATGATAACCTGCCACGGCTGCAGTACCCTCTACAACACGGCTTGTGTCGATGATTTAGTGAAGCAAACTGATCAGCTGTCTCATTGTGTCTTTTGTGTGTTTGGTTTTGTGTTTTCAATGAACTGAAAGCCCTCTTTAATGCACGAGGGTGTGACCATCCACATTCTCTCATCTGTCCAGTGTCAGCCGTTCATTTTGTGCAAATGGTCAAGTCTTCCAAGTGTGCGTGCTTTTCCTTCTGACCAGATGCAGCTTTTTGCACCATAACTTTAATGTCCTGATACTGATCCCCACACTGTGTATGTGCACTAAAACAACAATCATTTCACTGCTCAGGTTACAAAATGTCATAAGATGCTGCATGGCCGTACAAGATAGACTTTGGTTAGCAACAACTCTCTGAGGCCTCAACTGTGAAGCAGAACGCTGTCTTATCCGGCTAACTTCAAGGTTTAATGTGGGATTTTTTTGTAATCCAAGACATAATGCCAGGTCAACTCATGCTTTGAACCTAATCTGCTCCACAGCAAATCATGTTCCAAATGAGAGATCACCAGGTACAAAATCACCACCTACTAACCAGTAAGACCAAAAAAGAACAAAATAAATAAAATCCCCGATCCTGGAAGGTCCCTCAGACCGCTGTGTGCAGAGAGTAGGAGGGTGTAATATTTTTCAGCAGAGTCTGACGTCTTTGTCTTTCCATGATGAGCAACGATAATGAACATAGATTCTCTACAACTTTACTGTTTTGGAAGTATTAATTTATGATCCTAAAGCAGGACACCTGCACTGTAATTAATGACCTCACATCACATGTTTAAATTATGCTTTTACATTTAACCTTTTAATCAGACCAACAACAAGCTCATACTCAATTTTAGCAGCAGCCATTGTGACACTGATGATAAAACTTGTGTAAAATTGCAAAACTGTAAAAAGAAATTAAAAAAAAGCATTTTTGTAGCTCAATGTTGAAATTACAGGTAACTTCACTGGTTGGCTGTTTCACCTGTAACACTTCAAAATAACACGCTAAGGTTTAATAGGTTATAAGGAATATACTCTGAGCCCTGAGCAGTGTTGTGCTAATAAGAGACGTTTTGTGTGTGCAGTGAACCAGTAAGTTTTGTATTTCATAATTTATTGAGTTTCTATTATCCTTTCTGACCTGCGTTAATGAAGCAGTCATTAGAGCACCATGTCCGCTAGAATAGTTCTGTAGTTTGATGCTTGAGTCGTTGCAGACTTGTTGAAACTCCCTCACCCGTCAAAGCAGCGTCTTTGTTATTCGCGTCCAGCAGATGGCAGTGTTTCACTGTCTGACGGCTGTCTGAAGCTTCAGCTGGATTATCCGTTTGCTATGTTTGCCATGTTACAGTGGGGAGGAAAAACTCCTTTTTAACAGGAATATCTAGACATGAGTGATTACTGCAGTGGGGCACTATCTGTGCTATCTATAAGAAATGTTAGCAACAATAAAACTCTGAGGATCAGGGCTCCATTTCACTCCAGTGTTCAGTGGCATTTTAAAAGAGTGAATACCGACGCTGAATGTCTTTGTAAAGCAAAAGCACTTTGTTAGCCTTTACAGAGCAAAGCTATGGATCAATGTGCAGTGAAGAAAAATCGAGGTGGCCAGTCTGTCCTTTCCTAACCAATCACAGAGCTCCTTACATTGCACCATGTGGCTAATTTGCGTTTTACTGATATTGCTGGGCTGCTGTCAATCATTTTGTCTTTATATTACAACAGAGCATTGACCTTTAACCTGTTTAATTCATACTGAGTATTTAAAAAAAATGTATTGTCATAATAAATTGTGCCTCACTGAAACACCATTTTGCATTAGCCTCTATCACCTGACTTGTCACTGATGATATCACTGCATGAGCAGGCGAGCGGTAGCGGCGGGGGGGTGTAGGTGAAGCTCGTGAAGAACAAAATTCTGTACGAGCGGACGCAGTGAGTCCAATAACCAGGGGTAACTGGAAATAAGGTGTTGTAGGTTGGCTTCCACAGTGTAAAGAGACACTTCTCCCTCATGCTCTAACAGCTGGTAAATCAATTTAGAAGCAGAGTCGATAACGGCCTCCTGAAGCTCCCTAGGTGGGGTGACTGCCGCTGGATCCATATCTGGCTGGTCCGTACTGTCACGGCGGGTGAGGAGAGCCGTGTGAAAATAATAAATGAGGATCCAATCGCAGGCAGTAGTGGAGAAGTGAAGGTGGTTTATTGAACACAAAAATAAATATGGACAAACAGCAAATGGAGCACGAACTAAACTAGACTGGAAACAACTAAACTACAGAGCACAAACACACGGGTGAGACATGGTGTACACACAGACGGACCAGCAACTACAATGACAGAGGACACGACTTAAATACACAGAGAAACACAGGGGAATTACACACAGGTGGTGGACACAGCTGGGAATAATCACCAAGACGAGACAGAGGTCAAACTGAACACACTCACATGAGACGCAGACCTTCACAATAAAACAGGAACAAGAAACCATCACACTAAGACGCAGACTCGACATAGAGAGAGAGACAGAAAATGACACATGGAACTAAACTAAACCTGCAAAAACATGACAACTCAAAATACTGGGTCAAACTGACCCAGAACCGTGACAGACTTTCTATAATGTTTTGCTTGAGCATGTCCTGCTTTTCTGTAATGTTATTTCTACAGTTTTAGCAGTTCTTCTCGAGGGAAAGAGAAAGATGTAAAAATCTTATACGTTATATATGTTAAATAACATGTGTAGTGCTCACATGTAATGCAGATGTTAGCTTTGATCTAACCAATAAATCCTGATTGGATGTTGTTAGCGTTAGCACTTGTGTTTGCTTCCCTGCTGTACAACAGCATTACCAAAATACAACTGAAGAAACAAACTCAGTTATGAAAAGTTTGTGTTCAGTTTGCAGTCGCTGAAAATAATTACACCTTTGGGAATGACATGGAAATGCTCCCACACTAAAGATTGGGTTTTGTTTTGGGGATTTTCCATCTTAATTTATCTGTCTTATTTGGCTACATCTACGACACTGCTATGCTCTCTCTTGCCTATGTTTTCGTGGCTGCTGCTATCTGTATTTTAATATATATATATATGCAATGAAAATTCCCGTCTCGCCCCTCCCGGCAGTCTGTATACTTTAAGCTCGGGTAGTTTTTACACAGGATACGGGAGGATTATTGAGAAGAACCTAAGCAAACACGTGACAAGTTTTCAACAGGAATGAATGACAGTAAAAATGTTACCTCACAGATCGTTTTCATGCCATCAGTAATGAGCTGGTTTCAGCTGGACTGGACACACTCAAATGGCAAAGAAGGTTGTGTAGCCTTTGCAGAGAAGATGAAATGCATTCATGTAAATCAAAATGCATCTTTTAATTGAGGTAGAGGTTTGTCAGAGATATTATTCTCATAATGTACCTTTGTCCCAGCTGATTACCTTCATTAAACAGCAGGTTGCAAAAACCTCTTGTGTACCTCTTTTCAACCACGGGGAGGCGCTACAGCTTCATTCCTTTCACACTAAGGCAGCGGTAGGGAACTCCAGGCCTCGAGGGCCGGTGTCCCTGCAGGTTTTAGACGTTCCCTACCCTGCACTAAGGCCTTTGAAATCTTCATTAACACTGAGCTTGAAATTTCTATCAGTCGAATGCAAAGGAGTTCTGTGGTTGTAGGACAGAGGTAGGGAACGTTAATCTGCCATCATTTAGATTATATGACAACAACCTTCAAATCTGAAGTCTCAGAAATCTGCTTCATGTACAAGTTCCTCCAATAATCAGGGCTAATATCACCAAATTGTACATAAACAGACTTTTACATGTTAAAAAACAATATAAAATACTATATTATTAACAAAATATCTTAAGATACAGCTACAAATTGCTTGAAACATTTGCAATGAAATATATAAAACAGCTTTATTGTCAGTGAGGACAAAGTTATAGTGATGCTGTGCTGGAGTGTTCAAAAGAAGACAGAGACATGAAGTATAAATATTGTATAATATTAAATATAAGAAAGAACAAAGTTATAAAAACATTAATAATTGAAATCTGCAACAATATTCACATAAAGTGTAAAATACAGAGTTAACTGTTTAATAGGTAAAGTTTAGGTCTTGCAGTCGAACAATGATCCCAAACACAGCAGCAAATCTACAGCAGAATAGCTGAAAAGCAAAGTCCAGACCTCAACCTGGGACATTCAGAGAGCTGTGCTTAAATAAATGCCCACAAAGCTCAAAGAACTGAAGCAACGTTGTAATGAAGAGTGGGCCAACATTCCTCCACAACAATATGAGAGACTGATAAAGTCAAGCAGAAAACAATTAGCTCACATTTGTGCTGCTAGAAGTGTTTCTAGTTATTCACAGGACTGTAGTTTGAATTTAAAGAAATGTGAAAGTGCACTGAAATTAACATAAAGTTATTGCAATTTTTAAAAAAAATCAAGAAATCTAAGAGGAAGAAACAATGTAAACCACACAATTGTTTTCCTTATATTCTCCACACGGCAATGCACATAACAGACATAAAATATTTGCATTTATCAATAGAAAATATACAATTTTTCCATAGTCATAGCCAGGCCCGATTACTGCCAAACCTGTGCTGAATCAATCACTTAAACAGGACCTGTCTGACAAAGTAGAGTAGACCAAAAGATCCTCAAAAACTACACATCATGGCGCAATCCAAGGAAATTCAGAAGCAAATAAGAAACAAAGTAATTGAGATCTCTCAGTCTGGAGATGCAACGTCAAGATGAACAGAATCCAGTTTCTGGGATCCTGAAGGAGAATGTCTGGCCATCTGTTCACGACCACAAGCTGAAGTGCACTTGATCCAAAGCACACCAACAAGTCCACCTCTAAGCAGCTTAAGTAAAACAAAATAAAGACTTTGGAATGGCTTAGCCAAAGTTCATACGTGAATCTGATTGAGGTGCTGTGACCTTGGAAAGGTGGTTCATACTCAAAAACCCTCCAGTGTGGCTGAATTACAACAATTTTGCAAAGATGAGTGGGCAGAAATTCTTCCACCACCTCGTAAAGGACTCATTGCCAGTTATCCCAAACGCTTTATTGCAGATGTTTCTACTCAGGGTGGCCCAACCAGTTATTAGGTTTAGGGGGCAATCACTTTTTCCACACAGGGCCATAATAATGGCCGCCTTAATAATAAATGCCTTGATTTAGGAACTACTTTTAATGTTTACTTGTGCTATTTTGCAAAAAATAAAATCTCTGCAAAAACATCAAAACTGCTGACCGTCTGACCTCAATATGAAATTATTAATCTTTTGACCAAAAACATTTAGATTTGTAAAAATAAAGAAACCATAGAGGAACAAACAATGTTGTTTGCTACGTTCTAACATGGCAATCTAAATAACAGTAATGCAAACATATATATTTATCAATAAAAACAGATCGCCTTTTCACTGTTACAAAAGTCAAGTACATCAGTGTTTGTTCAGCTTTCATAAATGTAAGTTTATAAGTACATAGTACATTTTTTGGTCCAACTTCTTTTAATACATGCAACACATTTCAGAACATTTGGGACAGAGACAACAAAAGACTGGAAATACTTCGTAAAAATCTGGTGAAACACTTTAAAGCCAGTGGGATTAAATGGGAAACATAAAATGTAATACTAGACAAAGACCGATTGAATCATGAAGCAAAGAATTAATAACTAAATCACAAGTAGAAAATGTTATGCAGATATTATTGGATAGATTTTGGTGTAGAAAAAAATGACAAGAAATGAAAAATGAAAGTTATCTGGTCGTTTTCTTTAAAGAGTAGCCTACTGCAGAGCAGCAACACTGACAAACACCATCATCACCAATACTGCAGCTAATACAATGATCCAGGAGGAAACTTGAAAAAGCAGGAAAAATGTGACACTGATCAAAATGAATACATCAATTATTGATCAAAGAGAAAATGCATACTACCACAATGCATTGTTATTGCATCTCAGTTTCTCACCATCACTGATAATCTGACGTCTGCTGGACCTCAGGAATCGTCTCCATCACCTCTCTGTGAGGAGCAGAGAGCACTCGTGCTGCACATCCCACCTGTGTGCTGTGTTTACGTGAACCTGAGAGCACAGCTGTAGTGGTGACAGTGAATGTAGCGTTGGTGTTGGACACACTGACAGTGTTGTACTGTGAGAAGCTGAGGTCTTGTTGTGAGAGTGTTACAGTGGGAGCAGGTCGACCAGTGGCTGAACAGGAAACAACCCACTCTTCAGCAGAGTTTGACTCTCTGACATCAACAGCAGGTTCATGCAGCTCTGTGAAGGATCAGGAGATATAAAATAAGGAGTATATTGTTAAAGATACATTGACTTCTAACACATGTAACGCATTAAGGTAAAATTTCTTACCATAAGGATGTGTTACACGATTTATAAACCCCAGTTTGTTAATTATTTGTTCATTATTCATAACTATATACTTAATTTTTTAAAAATTAAGTGTTTTTGGTCAAATGGAATTTCTTTTTGGGTAATTTTAGCCCCTTTTAGCCCTCTGCCAAAATGTTTTAACCTTTCTGTCTCTAACAGTAAAACATCGTTCCTTTATCTTCTGTGTCTGGTGTGTTGGTCAGGATTAGCTAGCTTGGCAAAAAGTTCACATTAAACAAAGTGTGTTACTGTGAGGTGTGTGTTCGTACTATGAGTCACAGCTCGAGTTTTCTTGCGGGTGAAGGTTTTTCACCTCGCTGTCATTCTTGCATTAGTGTTTGACCCCTTCAGAAAAAAAACGAAATTTGGGATTATTTTTGGTTTTGTTCATTGTGTGTATTTGTTTCTACTTTTTACTTTTTCTTTTACTGTGTACAGCACTTTGGTCAACCTGTGTTGTTTTTAGACATGGTTATTGATTGATTGATTGATTGATTGATTGATTGATTGATTGATTGATTGATTGATTGATTGATATGTCTTTGATTAAAATACAGCCTACTCCACATCCTCCAAGTTACAGAGAAGAGGAACCATCTGGGGTGAACTTGTGCACTTGGTATTGGCTGTCATGGTCCCTGTGCCTCTCTGGCTCGCTCATGTTGGCCACAGGTTTGTTTTGTTTTCTCTCCTGCTTCCCTGGGTGGAGCTCATTGTGGGCTCTCACCCTTGGCCCACGTATCTGCGGTGATTTCTACACCTGTTGCTGATCAGGCGGCGTCCCCCTTGCCTATTTAACGCTGCGGCACGGAGTATTCGGCACTGGAACGTTGAACCTCCCATGTTCGTGCTCTCAGCTCTCCTAAGACAAACTCTCTCAGTGTTGTGTGGCGTATTGATCTAATTGGACTCTTTGTGTTTAGATCTCCCCGGAACTGGTAGCGGACCCTGACCTGTGATCCCTGTGTGTGTCAACATAAGTGGAAATTGGAGCGAGAGTGGCTGTGGAGAAGCGAGTGTGCGTAAGAAGAGGAGTGGCGGAGTTTGGGCCGAGTGGGGAGCGAGTGTGGATTCCTTCCCCTGGAGCCCTGAAGCCCTGCCCCATGCACTGTATATACACATCACTGTGGTTTCCCTTCTGTGTTAATAAATTGTCAACCCTTTGCTTGCCAGAACGCTGCCTGCGTCTGAATCCATCTGTTAGCCCTGACATTGGATACCTGGAAATCAGTGAAGGGACCATTAATGCTTCAACTTGTACACAGGTTTGAGAGCAACCACCCAAAAGCTTCTGCTAATAAACACTAGTCTGTGTTTGTGATGCAAATGTTTCTGGCTGTGTTCACAAACATTTAGTAAGGTGAGTGAGGAATATTAATACTTATTATTAGATCATTAGCAGACTGTAGAACTTGACTGCACGCCAAGGTGGCAGTTCAGCCATTTGATTCATGTTGCAGCAGCTCATGAGTGAATGAACATCGTGCAATAAAAGTACTTCTAGAAGTACATTTTTGCAAAAACGGACATTGTGGAGGAATGTAGGGAAGACACGAGGGAGCCCAATATTTGACTCAAACGTTAATCGCTGCATCACACAACTGAACATTCAAAGCGCCAAAACCTAACCCTCTCACTTCCCGTTACACTGGGTACGAGTGGAGCTACCTGGTGGTATGTACTTACATTTATTTAAATTTACTTGAGTAGGGTAGAGTCATGCTAATGACCTAATAATTTTATTCAGGTGTGTTGCAGCAGAGATACATTTAAAAGCTTCAGGACGCTGGCTCTCAAGGCCTGGACACCCCTGCTTTACACAAAGATGGGTTAAATCACAGTGCAAAGAATGAATGAATAAATGAAATATAAAAAATAAATAATTATTAAATAGTCTTACACATCAATGTCATTGGTTGACTTTTGAAGTATTTGAATCCTTATTGGGTTCCCTGAGTGACAGAAGGATTAAAACACTTTAAAATCAGTACTGAAAATATGTGCAGACATTACTGGATAGATTTAGGGTTAGAATCAATAAATCACTATCATGTTAATAAGATAAGACACATTACAAAACGACATACTAGAAAGTGAAAAGGTAACTTTTCTTCAAGCAGCATAGTGGAGCAACAGAAAAAGACAAACCCCAACACCAGCACTGCTGCAGCTATTACAGTGATTGAGGGAAAATCTGTGAAAAAAACAGAAAAACGTGACGCTGACCAACAATAATACATCACTCATGAAGTACTGAAGTCATTGTCATTAGATCCCAGTCAAATTTACCCAAGTATCATCCGTCTCTAGTCTAGTCTGTGGTATACAGGAAGAGTTTCTCACCACCAACAGATGTTTTTTGGACCTCAGGAATCGTCTCCATCACCTCTCTGTGAGGAGCAGAGAGCACTCGTGCTGCACATCCCACCTGTGTGCTGTGTTTACGTGAACCTGAGAGCACAGCTGTAGTGGTGACAGTGAATGTAGCGTTGGTGTTGGACACACTGACAGTGTTGTACTGTGAGAAGTTGAGGTCTTGTTGTGAGAGTGTTACAGTGGGAGCAGGTCGACCAGTGGCTGAACAGGAAACAACCCACTCTTCAGCAGAGTTTGACTCTCTGACATCAACAACAGGTTCATGCAGCTCTGTGAAGGATCAGGAGATATTGCAAGGAATATGTTGTTGAAAGGAAATCAGTTTCTAGCACATTTAAACACATTAATGCAAAAGTTCTTACCATAGACTTGGAAGCAGGTTCTACCAGTGAAGGAGCCTTCAGGATAAGTGTTAAACAGACAGTGATAGCATCCTTCATCCTGCTCCGTCACATTCCTGATGACTATGGAGCAGTTCTGTAGTCCAGTGTATTTAAACTTGACTTTATCGTTAAAGCCATCATTCACTCTCTGACCATAGTACTTGCTGTAGGTGGCAACATTTGTCTCCACATCACGTGAGATTTTCTGCCATGTGACCTGAAGGACGTCTTTAGTGTCCAAGAGCTGACAGCTGAATTCAGCATCTTCTCCCACTGCTGCCAGCACAGTCTGCTGTGTTTGGACCACTGCTGTTAGAGCTGCATGGAGAATAACATGAGTTAGAGATGTGGAACTGAGAGGTATTGATGGGAAGGATTAAACAATAATTCGGGACATGGAGTAGTCTGTGTTTTAGGCTCAAACAAATTGATATATGGGTACCACTTAAATGTGATGTAGACTATAAATATAAACCTGACACTCATTGTTTCATACTGTATGTTTCAGGGACATTTTCTTTCATCTATAAAAAAAGTAAGACAATTCAGTTAGCTACCAACTAAACAAAGAAAGTCAGATAGATGTACAGATCGTGTCTATATTGGTTCTGTTGGTCCATGACCAATTCTGGAGGTCTGTACTGCATTTGAACTTTTCCAACAATTTGGAGGTCCAACCATGATTTAAGCTGGACATCAATATGGCGTTCAACATTAGAACCTTGGACTTGATGTATATTTGTTGGACATCATGTAGATATCTATGACAAGTGCAGGGAATTTAAAGGTTTAATTGAGGTCATATTTTTTATTTACAAAATATCAATATTGGGGTTACAAAACAATCCCTTCAGTGGACCAAAAATGAATTATAAAACCCATCACTTCAACATAACCAATACCAGGACTGGTATTGACTGGTAACTCGTGCTACTGTAGAAATTCCCATTGATTTTCTACATTTTCCCAGAGGCCTCCCCTTCTGTGGATTACTAGTATGTCATTTATTAATTTGTGCCTCAATTATTTCAGATCAGTTATTTCACTGGGGAAGCCCTATATTGCCCACTTCCTAATTTCAGCACAGTTTGATCTTTCTCTTTAGCATGTATGTAACTTTGGTTTGTTGAGATTTTGGCATTACTTCTGTCATAAACATTCTCTCTCAGACATAACTGACTAAGATTTCTGTGGTTACCCAGAACATTTTAATAGACTTTTTGTAATCAATCAGGTCTTCAACCCCTTCTTTTTAAAATAGTGTATAAACCGTATGTATGTGTGAAAGACTGTTAATGTTTTGATAAATTGTTTATTTTAGAACAGTTGGTGAGTGTGTTTAGCCACTTCACACTACTACACTTTGCTCTAAACTACATTCCTTCTCTGAACAGTATATATGTGAATGGACTGACGGATCTTTTCATTTCAAATGTTAAATAATTGTCAGTAAACTACTTATGACCTGAACTCCGTCTCTGTCTAATGGAAATGAGTGCCTTCTTGTTTTTAACTACATTGGGGTTGTGAAACGTCTTTTACATTGTAGGCCACATACAACCCAATTTTTGTTAATTTACCAACCATACATACATAACACACAAACATGTGGTTTATCTATTGCTTTCATCGTAATATGAATAGGCATGGGGCAACCTTTAACAAAACAGTCTAAAGCTGTTTTCACACAGCTCTCAAAACAGTCTCATTAATCTGAATGATGAACACCTCATGACACAGAAAGTTGATTTTGTTCTTTTTTATTAGGCTGAGTGTTCAGTGGGAGAAACGTTTTGTCACTCATTCAAACAAAATCTAAACTCTTCAGTAATTGTATCTCCCTCTGATTCTGTCTAAAGACAATCTCTTTGTCACTTCAGAGAAAAGTTCTCACATTTTAGGATCAATTTTTTAATTATTACGAGTGAAGGTTCTTGTTTTCTTTTTTTTTTCTCTTGTCACAATAAATAACTTTAAAAAACAAAAACAACAATACGGAATAAAACTTACCTTTTGAAAAGGCCATAAAAAGAAAAAACAAACACAGAATCCCACAGTCTGACATGGTGCACGTCTCTGTGTCCCCACTGGCTATTGTACCACGTATTGAAACAACGTCGTACAATAGCCAAATTATTGAAAACTCAAATGTCCCCGAAGGAAGGAAGAATCTCCCTTCCTTGTGGGACATTCCAAGGCATGTTAGAATGATCAACTGTACCAAGTAAAGTACAAAAACTTCCCAGTGCAGTAGAGTTTCATCAGTGTTTTAATCAGCAAACTCAATCATTTTTTTCTGCATTTTGAAAATTCAGTAAAGCTGTAGGTGTCAACATTTGTCTCCACATCTTGTAAGATTTTCTGTCATGTGACCTGAAGGATGTATTTAGTCTCCGAGAGCTGACAGCTGAATTCAGCATCTTCTCCCACTGCAGCCAGCACAGTCTGCTGTGCTTGTATCACTGTCGTTAGAGCTGCACAAACAAAATAAGAGGCTTTCATAGTCCGTGTTTTATGTTTCATTTAAAAAAAAAACAACAACAACTACATAACAGAATTCACTGAGGTACATGCTGAACTTACAGGACAGAAACAAAGTACCAATCCTATTGCAGTAGTATATCTCCAGTAACAATATCAGCATTGGTATCAATACTATTGATAACTGCATCAATCTGCCCACATCTAACTCGTGCTATTGTAGAAATTCCCTGTGAACTTATACATTTTCTCAGAAGCCTTCCCTCCGCGCATTACTGGTATGTTATTTATTATTTTGTTCTCCAAGTTCAGTTATTTCACTGGGGAAGCCCCGTAATGCCCACTTCTTCATTTCAGTACTGTTTGATCTTTCTCTTTAGCATGTATGTAACTTTGGCTTGTTGAGATTTTAGCATTACTTCTGTCACCAACATTTTAATGCTATCTTTACTCTGTTATAATCATCTCTCTATCTCAGGCATAACTGACTGTGTCCATCTCCCACGCGTGTGATCATTAAAATCATCGTTTGACTCAACCCGGCCGGACCAGTGTTGTTATTGTGGTTTTTTCTCTTGTCTCCATCCCCAATTTTGAACTCGTAACACTCTGTAACTGTTAGCTAGGCAATTTCACATTTTTGTCTTTTTGTGGAATCAGTGTGTTTGAACAGCACAAATTCTGCCTTTTCTAATTTTGAAAGACTGAACATGATATAAACAAAATAAATCTGATCTGTTCCTCTATAAATCTGGACAAATCTCAGATTCTGAAGTTCTCAGCGCTTACATTTTGTCCTCTCCTACACTTCTGCTGAAAACTGACATGTGATGTGTTTGTACAGCTTCCTCTGTCGGTTTTTAACAAACTAACAAATTATCCAACAGAAGAGTATACCTTTGAGACAATGGTGTAGGTCTACTTTCCAAACTGAGAGGATGGATGAGATGATGGTGCAGGTTTCCAGTCTTAATTCAGTCTTGTTGCCACATTGTGGTCACCTGTCACCTCACTTTTGCTGTGGGAATTATGAAATGATAGCTAGACTTTAGCTTGCCTGTAGTGGCATTAAATGATCCTTTAGAAAATAGTTATAAATGTATTAGTTCCCAACATTGTACATTGCTGAATCATTATTTTTACTGAAAGTCTGTTCAGTTTCCAAACTAAAAGTAAAATTGAGTGTGACTCGCCGGCACATTACAGTGAGACTCTCCAGTTTGATCAGCAGAGAAAAAAGATATCTCAAACAAAATATGACGGAATTTCAAAAACCTTAGTGGATCCCAAAGAGCTTACTAAAATTTAATGTTTGCTTTGATTCCTGCTTTGCTCACTCTTGGCGTTCTCTCCATGAGCTTCATGAGGTCATCACCTGAAATGGTTTCCAACAGTCTTGAAGGAGTTCCCAGAGATGCTGAGCACTTGTTGGTCCTTTGCCTTCACTCTGAGCTCCATCTCAACCCAAACCATCTCCACTGGGTTTAGGTCAGGTGACTGTGGAGGCCAGACCATCTGGTCAGCACTCCATCACGCTCCTTCTTGGTCAAACAGCCCTCACACAGCCTGGAGGTGTGTTTGGTGTCATTGTCTTGCAGCAGGAGGAGCAACCACTGCACCAGCGTAGAGTTTGGTAATCAGTCCAGAGGTCCAGAAACTTCATCCTGATGCCTAATTGCAGTCAGGGTGATGCTGCCAGCCCATAGATGTCTGTGCCTCCCTCCACTGATATGCCTCTTGGGTCATTACTGGCCCACTATCAAACTGGCCACGCAGAACGATGTTACAACTTCTCTGGACCCTTTCATATCTGTCATATGTGTTCAGGGTGAAAAACACAGTCTGCCAGTGGTGGCCTGATAATTCTGGTATTCTATGGCAAATGTCAATCATGCATGGTTCCAGTCAGTGAGTACAGGGCCTGCTAGAGGACATCAGGCCCTCAGGCCACCCTTATAAAATCTGTTTCTGATTGTTTTGTCAGATACAAGTACAGGTTACTGGTCTCTTCTCATACCAGTAGTGACACTGGTATGAGGAGGAAAAATATCAGTGTCCTCCACCTGTAAAACCATCCCATAATGACTGTAAAGAGTCTGTAGGATCTGGTCATGAAACAATCACAAATTAATATTTTTTAGAATAATTTCCAGAGTCATAACACACAGCCAGCAAAACATGGGAAGTAAATTCCAGGAAAATAATGAAACCTTGCATAAAATGCCAGTTAAAGTCCAAAACTCTGTGACCTGACCCCAACCACAGTGTGGGCTGTGGACTATGTGGAGGTTGAAGTGTGGACCCAGAAGCAGACGCGTGGAAACAAAAGTTTAACCAAAAGCGAACCGTTTATTCAAGGCTGGTGAGCAAAACAAAACAAAAGGCAGGAGCAAACTAAAGGAAAACTAACCAAGACTAAAGTGGGGAAACTAAACACTGGGAACATGGAAAACTTGGACATAACTGTCATGGTGGGGTACACCAGTGTTATGATGAAGTGGACCCAAGTGCAGACAGGGAAGGAGGCAGAACTAAGTTTTGAAAAAAAAGGCAAGCTGTTTATTTAGGCTATAAACGTGAATACAAAATGAAAGCATCATGAGCAGTGGCAAAAACTAAACTGAAACCAAACTAGGAAAACTAACTGACTGTGACAAAACTGTGATAACTTTGAATCAACTGTGATAAGACCTGAAGGGAGGCAACGCAGACGACCTGACACTGAATAAAGAAAGACAGAGGACTTAAATACAGACAGGAGGTGATCAGGGGAAGTGGAAACACACGGGGGAACAGCTGACTGAAATGAACATAATGATGTCATGGCTAAAGTGAAACTAAACAATGTAGGGACAATGAACAAAAGGAAAGTCACACAATATATACACAGAGGGATGATAAGGGAAGTGGAAACACATGAGGACACAGCAGGGACAAATTAGATGTGATGAGACAGGAGAAAGCAAAACTGAACACACTGAACACAGGACACGAGACTTTCCAAATAAAACAGGATACAAACTAAGAGACACGGCTCGACACACAGGGACCGACATGGGGACACTGAATGAATCACAAGGAGGGGAAACATCAACAAAACACAATGATGTGACTATGGCGACTATGGAGGAAGACCAAATACAGACGGGAAATTATTTTTGATAAAAGTAATATTAATTTGACTAATGGACAGGCAGTGATAAACAGCAAACAAGCTGCTTCGCTTTACAGTCTTTGTTTTATCATCTGTAACTCCTGCAGTGTGAAACAGTCTTGGTATGTCAAACATAAAAACATTTTAGATACCGCTTCATCAGGTTACATATATATACCGTATTTCTTCATCAGAGAATCTATAATGTATTAAACTAAAAGTGTACACCTGGTTTAAAGAGTATTAACTAAATAAGAACGTGACAACTTTCAGTCATTAATGTAGCAGAGACAGAGTCTGACTAAAGGGACATCACAGTGAGACCTGTTTGATCTGCAGACACAGTCTCTCTCTACTAAGAGTGTGTTTGACTTTAACTTTCACACAAAATGATTCAGCTCCTCTAAACCCTCCAACAAACATTTACAAATGCTTAGAAACATTTTGTGTTTCTAATTACTGATGTTCCCCAGCCCCAGCATTCCCACAAATCTGTCTGTTTCCTTTTTTAAGTTTCACTGTCTGTTCTCTAAACTTCGATGATGCAGCTGGTCGTCTTTGTGTGAATCTGCGTGTGAAGGTAATCGAATCAGTATGTATTTTTTTCTGATAATATCAGCTGTGTGCAGCTTCGCTCCAGCACAACCCATAGCATTGTTCATGATGACAGATATGAACGAGGTTGACTTGTAACACCGCAGTTATGTGAGCCGTCATTTGTAAGCCTCTTAAACTTTCTTGCACTTTTACACAAAGTTTTATGGTAGTGCTTCTTCTTCTTTGGGGATTTTTGTTCAACAGACTGAAAAAAGCTGTAATATATTTTTGAAATATATTTAAATTGGTATTTAAAGGACTATAGCATATTCTAATTAGATTTATGATACTGTGTTAAGACAGTAAAATTGTGCATGTGTGTGTTTGTGTGTCTGTCTGAATTTTGCTGGTACTGCACTGATTGATGATTGTTGATGATCCACCTGACTAGTATAAATTAGAGTTTTATATAACAGAACAAATTTGATATCTTTAAAAATATTTTTTAAATTCTTGCTTACTAGCTGACACTAAATTTTTAACTGATTTCTCTTCTGGGACACCCACACTGTGTGCAGTTTCAGCTCAGCCCACTGTGTGATTGCACATTAAAGGACATTTCTCCCCAAATTCAATAAGCTCAGTGGATTATTATAACAGCGTATCAACAATTCATTTAAGAAATCCTTCTTAGTTATTGTCATGAAAATCTCAGTGGATTCTTGATTTTGCTCGTCTACTCTACAGCCTGGATAGTTTCATTTCAAACTGCTGCCGTGTTTCTGCCAAATTAAAAAAACAGTTCTACTCAAATTCAACAAGGTTCAGTTAATAAACAATGATTAACAAAAGATTTTGTTCATATTTCATTATATAATTCTGATCCATCAAAAATATTCCTTCTTAGAATAATCCTTTCTCTTATTGAAGATCGATTTATTTTTCTCATTTTGGTCATTCCTATTAACTCAGCCATTTCCTTAATCAATCCCACACCACCGCCCCCAAAACCATGGGAACACAGAGCAAGGAAAGCACAATGTACACAAGAAGACGGGGACAATAAATACACACTGGATAATGAGACGAGAGGCAACGGGTGAGAGACATGATGCAGGAGAAAACTACAATAGTCACAGGAAGCAACAGTTAAAACAATAAAACAGGAAAACATGGAGAACAAGGCTTAAATTACATAGAGGAGAACAGACTGGACAGGGGAACATGAGATAGATAAATGCAGACGAGACTGAGACACTGATGGGAACAAATCATTAACCAAATGGGGGAAGTAAAACTCAAAGCTAAGTTCACAAGACACGAGACGATAAAAAAGAGGAAATGATACACAGAGACATACGCAGACATGTAGAAAACAGAAAGGAAAATATAAGTGAATGGGAAACATGACAGATGGGGAAATCAGACAATGACAGACAAACAGAGAGACAAGACAGACAAAGGGACATAACTGAAGTACAGAAAGGGATCACAAAAGCAGATATTTAGTGTTACAAAACCAAGAAGACAAACTACAATATGAAAACAGGGTACATGGGATATAGTAAATCCTAAAGCAAACTATTAACCATCCTTATATACAAAGAGCCAAACTAAAACACAAAAGACTCTCAAAAACAAAAAGGCATCACAAAACCCTGAGGAAAAAAACAGCGATCCTCCATCAGCTTCCGCTTCTCCTTTTCAGGGTCGCGGGGGCGCTGGAGCCTATCCCAGCTGTCATAGGGCGAGAGGCGGGGTACACCCTGGACAGGTTGCCAGTCTGTCGCAGGGCCAACACACAGGGATAGTCAACGATTCGCACTCACATTCACTCGCACATTCACACCTAGTGGCAATTTGGATTATCCAACTAAATATCCCCACAAGCTGCATGTCTTTGGACGGTGGGAGGAAGCCGGAGTACCTGGAGGGAACAGCGATCCTAACAAATAATATTGCAGTGGTTGGAGATGAAACTTTGCGGACATGTAGTAAATGGACTGATTCTTATATAGTGCTTTTCTACTCTCCTGGAGTTCTCAAAGTGCTCTATACAACAGGCCTCATTCACACAAGCACTTCTAAACACAAGTGCAAACTAATCATCAGAGGGCAACTTGGGGTTAGTATCTTGCCCAAGGATATTTGGCATGCGGGCTGGGGAAGCCAAGGTTCGAGCCACCAACCTTCCAATCAGCAGCTGATCTGCTCTACCACCTGAGCCACAGCCACCCACCCATCACAAGTGGGTGAGGCTGGTTCTGATATGGTGCTTTTCTACTCTGAGCATTCAAAGGGCTTCATACAAATGACTCATTCAAGGACTTTTCCTGTGCAGAAGAGTTTTCTATCTTGGGGTTAGTATCTCGTATCAAACAACCAACCTTCCAGTTACTTCGTGACCTGCTCTAACTCCTGAGCTACAGACAGAAGAGGAGTTTGTTAAGAATTTTATGACAACTGTCAAAGTTTTTTTTCTATTGTTTATTAAATTAATCTTATTAAATTTGAGTAGAACGTTCCTTTTATTTCTCTGAAACCTTGCAGCTTTTGGTGGTTAAACTGCAAATATATAGAGAAGGTAACCCAGAGGAAGAATGCACAGAGACTTTAAGGTCAGCTATCAAGAATCATTTTTACGCATTTTGATGCAATGTTATGATAT
Source organism: Mchenga conophoros (assembly GCF_057382185.1). Lineage (NCBI taxonomy): Eukaryota > Metazoa > Chordata > Actinopteri > Cichliformes > Cichlidae > Mchenga > Mchenga conophoros. The sequence goes on along the minus strand of NC_140528.1, from coordinate 20,031,815 downwards.
TTGATGTTGAAATTGATTAGAAATGACTAATTTCATTTCTACAGAATTATGCAGTGTGGGTGTCCAAGAAGATGAATTCAGAATTTCATGTCAACTATCATATATGATTGAATACAGAACCTTCATACACCTACCTGAAACCATTTAAATGACATTATTGAGTTCCTTCAAAGTTTCTCCGTTTGAACAGAGTTGTTCTTTAATTTCTCGTGTCTCAAGCAGCAGTTTGAGGTGAAACTATGGATGCATGAAAGAGCAGCTGAGCCAAATGACAACTGAATTTCAACTATAAGAGATGATTTTCAGAAATATTTTTCATTTTTTGAAGTTATTTTAGATTTGAATGAATCATGAATGAAGAAGCATTACCAGAAAAATTAAGAAGAAAAGACAACTTGAGTGAAAAACAAATGACACTGTGGCTTTATTTCTGTTAACTTCCTGAAAATCATGTGTGTTGTTATGTGTGTGATCAGCAAAAAGGGATAAGAAGCAGCACTACCGTAAAACTTAGCGTTGAAGCTCAAGTTTGACAGATAACGGGTGGCAGGCGTGGCTCACACTTGACCACGGTGTTGGAGAAACTCTGAGCTCCGGGTCTTTATAATCACTCTGCGGAGCTCACAGAGACTGCAGGGAGGACAGGAGGACAGAGCAGACTTTGTGAATTATTTTTTATCTTAGATGTAATATAAATTCAACACAGGCCTCTGAGGAAAAGGATCGTGCTACAAACTTTCGTTTCTCTTCCAACAGAAAGCAGAGGAGTGGAGTTACTCAGAGACTGACTGGATTAAACACACCAAAGGTTTATATTCCAGTTGGACCGTATCTCTTACCAAGGTCTGCACTACGTATCAGGATTTGATCTTATTCAGGTAATATCAGGGTTCTTATAGGGGTTTGTTCACAATAGTAACTCATGCAGCCATTTTTCAGTCTCACTGACCAAACTTTTTACAACATGCTGCATTTTTAATAGTAAACTTCTGTTCAGTGCTTTTCCTGTCACACACTCATACATGTGTTTTGTCTGCAGCAGCAGCTGTGTTGTTGTTGTTAGCTTGTATTATCTGTTTAATCTCTTCAACATGGTTTTAGTTTTCTTTGTAAAGTCAGCAGCTCTGTCACTTTTCTCTGATTCCTCTTCTGCTCGACACTCAGCTGACACTCAGTTTCATTTCCACATTCATGAAGTTGTTGTCCAAGCGAATCACAGGCTCCATGATCGGTCAGCAAACTGTGTCCAGGCAGACAGGTTGGATAAGAATAACAGATTTATGTTTGATTACGCCCGTTTCCAATTCAGTTCCAGTCATTCCTGGCCCCAGGAGGTTGATGGGGGTGGGAGATGGGGGGCAGTGGGTTGTAAGCACAATGTAGATGAGTGGAGGCTTAATGTACTTAAACTTCCAGTCACAGTGAATCAGTGTGTGTCAGTGAATGCATCATGTGTGCTTCATGGCTCCATCTAGTGGACTGATAGTAGAAGTAGAGCAGCTGATGGCAGCTTCCTGTGCCTCACACTGCTGTCTGACTGCATTCAGCTGATATTTGGACAGCACACATGATGGAAAGGAGGATTTTGGTTTATGTGCACATGAATGATTTGTGTTTCCTCTGCAGGTGAAGGTAGAAAGTGTGTGTGAGCTGATGTGAATTGAGCAGCATGGATCAGTGTGAGGACAGAGAGCAGGGAGTCCCTCCCTCTAAAAGCACTCTGTGTGGGGAACATGAGAGCCAGACCAAAGCTCAGAGGTGAGATGACCATCTCTAACTGTCCATGACTCTTCTCCATGTCACAGCTCAGCACTCACATCACTGCTCCATCATTATTCACACTCATACCTCTGTGTGTTGTTTTAAAGCCCAGAGCTGTGGGGCGTACCAGGCTCAGCTGGACATAACCCTGAAACTAATCCAGAGCCTGGACCTGAACCCAGCTGTGTTTCCTTAAAGAGCAACATGTCGAAGGGTGTTGCTGTAAACTTTAACAAAAGACTGTTATGTGACAAAGAGTAAGTACATTATTTTTACGAGTTTCACATTGTTCATCATGTCTTTAATTTAATATTTCCAGTTTTTCCTTCCTGTCTCATGAAGCTGTGACATTTATTGTTTTTCTTTTAGGATCAATAAGAGGCCAGAATCTCCTGGACCTGAACCCAGCTGTGTTTCCTTAAAGAGCAACAGGTCGAAGGATTTTTATATAAACTTTAAAGGCTGTTCTTCTGCTGCTGAGAGGTAATGTGTGTCTAGATGTTGTTCCTGACTCTGTATTTTTGAATAAATCCTCATGTTTAATATCAGCTCAGCTCTTTTTCACACACATTTCTATGTTGGTATGTGAAGCGGTGTGTGTTGGAGTGTTTCCACAAACACAGCAGTCAGAGTGGAAAGAGTGGATGTTGTAGGAGGTGTTTGTGTAGTGAAGAGGCTGAGTGTCTGTAGGACTCCAGCTGCTCCAGCAGGTGTCTCCTTTGTGCTTTGCTTCAAACACAGTGTAGGGAGGAGCTTCCACTCAGGTGTTTCAGGTGTTGCTGGATGGAGGAGGACAAATAGTTTTTCCCTTCAGTGACACTTCAGCAGCTCAATGTTCTGGGAGATGTTTGTCTTTATGAAGGTTTATGGATTCTTGTTCTTACTTTGGTTAAACTGAGCAATACATTTTCCATCTAACATTTAAAGTAAATTTCCAGGTGAATAAAAGATCTGCAGCTGCAGCCTCTGTGATGTTTCACAGTCTGAAAGTAACAAATTCAACCAGAGTTCAAACAAAGGCTTAATATACGTGTGTGTTTGATATAATGTCAACAAGTACAAACAGGTGTTCTTACAGGTCTTAATCACAGAGGTCTGATAAGTCTGGTGACTTTCACACTCAGCAGTTTTGCTGCCTTTTATTTTATATTGGCCTTTTTAAAGCCCTTCAAAGTCTCCCACATTCATACAGAGCTTTTAACACCAAACTCCTTTACAGTCCTTCTCCTCTCACACACGATCACACGACTGATTTGTCTGCAGCAGCTGTGTTACTGCTAGTATTTTATTATGTGTGTAATCTCCTCATATTGTTCCTGTGGTTTAGTTTGACTTCCTTCTGCAAACTCAGCTGCTCTGTTGCTGATACACGTCTCCATGAATATGATTGATCAGATGCTGCCATGTTTCATGTGAGCGCTCAGCTGAAACCCTGGGTTGACTTATCGAGTTAATAACAAGCTTCACGTGACTGTGAATGCTAAAGTGAATCCAGATAAAGGAAAGAGACCCTGCTAATGTTGGACTCACTTCTTAGTGTAGATCCCAGGAGGAAGTTCAACATAGCCATTCTTTGTGCTAGCTCGACCAAACCTGAGACCACAGTGCAGGATAATGATCATCATCTGTCTCTGTCAAGGACATTTAAAATCCACAAATAACAAACATAATTATATTTGATCATTAAAAATGATGATTAAACAAAGTGTCAAACATACTTAAGTAGAAGGACTGATGTTTGTGTTAAAATACCCTCTTAAAGCTGAAATAATGATTCAACTTCTTTACTCAAGTAAAGGTAAAAGAGTACAGGCTCTGAAATGTACTCACAGTATTAAAGTAAAAACGCCATCTTTGAAGGAAATTTCTGCCAGTTTTTGTGCAAAGTTACCTGAATTTCTACCTCCAACATTAATAGGAGAAAATTATCTGAACTTTTATTCTAATGAATTTAATCAGCTTGAACATTTTGTAGCACAAAAGTAGAAAAAACTCAAAGGGAATCAAAAATAGCTCCGTTTGCTGTTGCCTGCATTGTAGATGGGCGGCTTTGCCTCAACACCTAAACAGGAAAATGAGTTTAGTCAAGTATTAAAGTGGGATTGAAGAGGTCAGGAAACCAGAGATCAGGTGTTGTGGTGCAGCATTAAGATAAGATGGGGCCTGATTATTTAAGACCTTGTATGTGAGGAGCAGCCAATGAAGGGAAGCCAAAACAGGAGAAATCTGCTCTCTCTTTCTAGTCCCTGTCAGGACTCTTGCTGCAGCATTTTGGACTAACTGAAGGCTTTTCAGGGAGTTTTTAGGACTTCCTGATAATAATGAATTACAGTCGTCCAGCCTGGAAGTAATAAATGCATGAACTAGTTTTTCAGCGTCACTCTTTTTAGCATTTTTTAACAACAAGCTTCTATCTATTAGGGCTCTTGTCTCGCCGACTGCTGCCTCAGATCCGAGTCTTTCTCCTGTGTGCTCAGCTGTCTTAGAGCAGTTTGATCCCGTCTCCCTTAATGACTTGACTGCGGTAGTTCGTAACCTAAGATCATCACACTGCCCCTCTGATTGTCGCCCCCCAACTACTCTTTCAAGGATTGTCAGGTTGGAGATCGGCCTATAATTAGCTAAGACAGCTGGGTCTAGGGATGCTTTTTAAGTAAAGGTTTAACTACAGCCAGCTAGGGATGGGTACCGTTTAGATTTGAAAACCTGCTAAATCAGAATCAGTTGCTGATGACGGCTTTTTTCTTTTCCATCAATCACGTATAATCTTAACTCAAAGTGAACATAGACTTGATTGAAGTAACTCAGATCAGCCAATTCAAAATGCTAATTCAATCAACTCTGAGTTCATGGCTAGACTCAGTTTGTTGGCCCTGCACCTTAAAACTATTCCCTGTTTGTCCCTCGTGTTTTTTGGATATTGTTTTTTCACATCTTATGTCACGGCTAGCGGGGCGAGCCATGTTGAATTTAATAAAGGACCCAAGATGCCGACACTGCTGTGAAGTGAGTGAGCTTTATTGAAACGGTGAAGTGCAGTGGAGATGGCCTGTGCAGAAGCTAAGATAACCTCTACTGAAAAAAACAAAAAACTAACCTGAAACCTTAAACGGAGGCACGGGGAGACAACACAGACGAACCAGCAACAAGCAGGAGAAAACAAAGGGCTCATATACACAAAAGAGCCATCAGGGAATGAGAAAAGGGAGACACAGCAGGATTCATTGGACATAACCAGACAAGGGGAAGCAAAAGTAGACACACTGGCTGTGTCCCAATTCAGGGTCTGCACGCTTGAAGTATGCGCACTACGCGTACTACGTACAGTGCGTACTATAAGTACGAGAAGTGTGGAAGTGAGAGGCTTGTGAAATGGGACGGTCTAGCCTTCGCCGTGCTGCTCAGGTTGCCTACTAACGGCGAGAAACGTTACATACAGCATTGTTTGACAGAAATGAAGGAGAAAAAATGTTTTGTTGGTCATTCATTTTTGTCAAGACATCACTTTATTAGTTGAGTATCTGAGCCTGAGACCACGGGACTGTAAAACATGATTGTTGGGCTTCATTTCTGTGCTGAACAGTCATTTCAAGATTAGTTAGTAAATAACAATTAGCTAATGTTGTTCATGAGACTAAAATCATCTCACTGTGGTAATGTAAGCATAATATGCTATATATATATATATATATATATATATATATATATATATATATATTAGGGGTGGGGGAAAAAATCGATACTGTGTAGTATCGATTTTTTCCCCCACCCCTAATATATATATCGTGATATTTTGTTTGCTAATAATGTATCGATACAGGGACAGCAGAAATCGATATTTTGTTACAAAAACGGTTTTTGTGCTCAGAGCATGTTGATCCTTTTTCTGAGCAAGAATCCTGACATTCCTTCACTGTCCAAATGTGTTTAACTTTTTTTTGGCAGCAATAAACATGACAGTTTACTTATTTTAATTTAAGACATTTTTTATTTTAATTAAGTTTAAAACTTTTTTTATTTAATGTAAATATATATTTTGTTTTAATTTACTTTAAAATTCTTCAGTTTCTGAATGGGCTGCATAGTTTTCATAAATTGCTTAGTTCAGAATAGCTATAATTGTACCAGATGGTTGCATTCAGTTAAGTTGGACTAGACTGTAATACAAACCGTTCAGTTTGTCAACAATAAAACTGACTGAAATGAGAGAAAGACTGAGTGCGAGACTTTGATATTAGATAAAATGAATATTGATAAAGTTTAACTTTATGTACAGAATCTGAATATTGCAAAATATTTTTTTTAAAAATCTCAATAATATCGTATCGTGCGTTAAGTATTGTGATAATATCGTATCGTGGGATGTATGGTGATTCCCCCCTCTAATAAATAAAACACCCAGCACGCCCCTGCGGGCGGTTTATCCTTCAAGCTCGGGTCCTCTACCAGAGGCCTGGGAGCTTGAGGGTCCTGCGCAGTATCTTAGCTGTTCCCAGGACTGCGCTCTTCTGGACAGAGATCTCCGATGTTGTTCCTGGGATCTGCTGGAGCCACTCGCCTAGCTTGGGAGTCACCGCACCTAGTGCTCCGATTACCACGGGGACCACCGTTACCTTCACCCTCCACATCCTCTCGAGCTCTTCTCTGAGCCCTTGGTATTTCTCCAGCTTCTCGTGTTCCTTCTTCCTGATATTGCTGTCATTCGGAACCGCTACATCGATCACTACGGCCGTCTTCTTCTGTTTGTCTACCACCACTATGTCCGGTTGGTTAGCCACCACCATTTTGTCCGTCTGTATCTGGAAGTCCCACAGGATCTTAGCTCGGTCATTCTCCACCACCCTTGGGGGCATCTCCCATTTTGACCTCGGGACTTCCAGGTTATACTCGGCACAGATGTTCCTGTACACTATGCCGGCCACTTGGTTATGGCGTTCCATGTATGCCTTGCCTGCTAGCATCTTGCACCCTGCTGTTATGTGCTGGATTGTCTCTGGGGCATCTTTACACAGCCTGCACCTGGGGTCTTGCCTGGTGTGATAGACCCCAGCCTCTATGGATCTTGTGCTCAGAGCTTGTTCTTGTGCTGCCATGATTAGTGCCTCTGTGCTGTCTTTCAGTCCAGCTTTGTCCAGCCACTGGTAGGATTTCTGGATATCAGCCACCTCCTCTATCTGCCGGTGGTACATACCGTGCAGGGGCCTGTCCTTCCATGATGGTTCCTCGTCTCCCTCCTCTTTCTTGGGTTTCTGCTGCCTGAGGTATTCACTGAGCACTCGGTCAGTTGGGGCCATCTTCCTAATGTATTCTTGGATGTTCGTTGTCTCATCCTGGACTGTGGTGCTGACACTCACCAGTCCCCGGCCCCCTTCCTTCCGCTTAGCGTACAGCCTCAGGGTGCTGGATTTGGGGTGAAACCCTCCATGCATGGTAAGGAGCTTTCTTGTCTTTATGTCAGTGGCTTCTATCTCCTCCTTTGGCCAGCCTATTACCCCAGCAGGGTACCTGATCACGGGCAGGGCGTACGTGTTGATGGCCCGGATCTTGTTCTTACCATTCAGCTGACTCCTCAGGACTTGCCTGACCCTCTGCAGGTACTTGGTGGTTGCAGCTTTTCTAGCGGCCTCTTCATGGTTCCCATTCGCCTTTGGGATCCCCAAGTACTTGTAACTGTCCTCTATGTCTGCAATGTTGCCTTCTGGTAGTTCAATCCCCTCAGTTCTGACTACCTTCCCTCTCTTTGTTACCATCCGACTACACTTCTCCAGTCCGAACGACATTCCAATGTCATTGCTGTATAGCCTGGTAGTGTGGATCAGTGAATCGATGTCTCGTTCACTCTTGGCATACAGCTTGATGTCATCCATGTACAGGAGGTGGCTGACAACTGCTCCGTTCCGTAGTCGGTATCCGTAGCCAGTCTTGTTAATGATCTCACTGAGGGGGTTCAGGCCTATGCTGAACAGCAGTGGGGACAGAGCATCTCCTTGGTAGATCCCGCACTTGATGGTGACTTGTGCTATGGGCTTGGAGTTGGCCTCTAGTGTTGTACGCCACATCCCCATTGAGTTCCTGATGAAGGCTCTTAGGGTCCCATTGATCTTGTACAATTCTAGGCATTCCAGTATCCAGCTGTGGGGCATTGAGTCATAGGCCTTCTTGTAATCAATCCAGGCAGTGCACAGGTTGGTCAGTCTGGTCTTGCAGTCTCGGCTGATTGTTCTGTCTACCAGTAGCTGGTGTTTTGCGCCTCTGGTATTCTTGCCAATTCCTTTCTGTGTCCCGCTCATGTATTGACCCATGTGCCTGTTCATCTTAGCCGATATGATGCCTGACAGGAGCTTCCATGTAGTACTGAGGCAGGTTATTGGTCGGTAGTTGGAGGGGACCGGTCCCTTCTTGGGGTCCTTGGGGATCAGGACCGTCCGGCCTTCAGTTAGCCATTCCGGGTGTCTCTCGTTAACTAGCAGCTGGTTCATTTGTGCTGCCAGACGCTCGTGGAGTGCAGTCAGCTTCTTCAGCCAGTAGGCGTGAACCATGTCGGGCCCTGGTGCTGTCCAACTCTTCATACTGGAGACCCTTTCTTGGATATCTGCCACTGTGATGGTTACTGGACCCTGTTCAGGGAGGTCGCTGTGGTCAGCCCTCAGATCCTCTAGCCACTGAGCATTGCCGTTATGGGTTGCATCCTTCTCCCATATGCTCTTCCAGTATTGCTCCGTCTCCAGCCTTGGTGGTGCTGTTCTCTTATTGTTCCCTTGCCACTGAGAGTACACCTTTGCTGGTTCTGTGGAGAACAGCTGGTTTATTCTCCTGCCTTCTATCTCTCTGGTGTACCTCCTCAAGCGGCTGGCCAAGGCTGTGAGTCTTTGCTTGGCAGTTTCCAAGGCCTCAGGTATGGACAGCTTGCTGTATTTCTTAGGCACCTTATTTGTCGCACCTTTCTGCAACTCCGTTAGTTGGCTAACCTCCCTCCGTGCTACTTTGATCTTGCCCTCTAGCCTCCTTCTCCATGGAGGGTACTGCCCCTTGTCGCTGTTCAACTTGTAGCCAAGCATCTCACTGATCACTATTGCCGTATTGTAGATCAGCTTGTTAGTGTCGGTAATCGTGGTTGTAGGTATTGTCCGTAGTGCTGCATTAACATCATCTAGCAGACCTTCTGAGGGAACTTCACGTAATCTTGGTAACCGGCTACGCGGGATCCAGGTTTCAAGCTTGGCCATGATCCTATTTTTCAGGTCAGTTCCTCTCGCACTCAACGATCCTTCTCCTATCGCACTTGGGGCTATGTACCCAATCTCGGGTGGGGGTGATGATATCTCCCCCCTGACCTGGCGTCCTGACTCCTCCTTGCCGTAGCATTTGTGTTGTACCTCGTCAATCTCTAGCTGTGAGAGCAGTCCCTTCTTTCGAATGTTGGAACACTGAGCTACTAGTTGTTTCGCCGTCATTGTGGATGTTGGGTATCGAAGAATCCATAGGTCCCTCATCCTATTCATGTAGCCCCTTCCGCCGGGGTTACTTGCATAGTAGCATTCCAACAACGCCCTGTTTTCGTCTCTTGCCCACCGATGCCTTCTTGTTCCAGTAGCCCACTTTTCGTCAGGGTGCCCTGGTTCCTCAACACCTGACGCGGACCTTGTTGATCCGGGCGACGTCCGAGCCGGCATGCCTTCATATTTATCTGTCTCGCTCATGTCAGCGGTAGGCTTGCTTAGCATAGGGGGTCTAGCCTTAGGACCCTTACTGGATACAGACGCCCCAGGCAGGAATCGAACTTGCGATCCTCTGTTCCAAAGGCGTGTAGTCTAACCACTACGCTATCCAGCTGCTAATATATATATATATATATATATATATCTCAATCAATAAGTAGAGGCTTTAAAACTAAGTTAACGCTGAAAGTACAAACATCACTAATGTCACACAACTTTGCCGACATGTGGCCAACAGTGATGTTTTAATGTTCTTCGTTATTAAACATTCGCACATAAATAAGTGACGTCATATTCAGTACTTACTTTTGACAGTTCACTCTTGGCCGCTCCCTTCTGCCGTATTTTGCGGCAAAATTATCCACACCCACCGCTGCGCTATGAATTGTGGGATATATGGGACCACGAAGCGTGCACCGGACCACGCTTGATATTTGGGAAAATCAATGGCGCATTTGGAGTATGAATTTGAAGTACACTTCGAATTGGGACAGCCGTTGTCATGTGGCAGTGACGTAATTGCACTTAAAATGCGTACTTCAAGCATGCAGACCCTGAATTGGGACACAGCCACTAACATAGGACATGGCACTGTCAAAATAAAACAGGAAGTGAACACAGAGACACAATACTAACACAGTACAGAGGGAACACAGAAACCAAAACCTCAGAACTAGAAAATCTTAATCAGAATGAAATTGTAACAAAAGACAATAACAATCAAAACAAAACCACTGAGTCCACAGACTCGGGACATACATCGGCTCAAACTGTGGTCATAAATATTTTGTACTTGTAAATCAGACTGTGTAGTTGTGAACTGAGTTTTGTAACATTGTAAAACAAAATGTCTGAAAAGTTTATGTTTTTGCGTTCATTGATTTGTGTGTGTAAAAATGTAAAAATGTAATAAATGTAAGAAACATTAGAACTACTTTTGCTGACACAAAGGTTGGCGAGCACTGCAAGATGTCCCTTTAAACCAGTCACTGATATAAAGAGAGCACCTTGTTCCAGGGCATCTGAGCATGGAGGGAAAGCTTTATGCAGGAGATGGTAAGAGCTGTTGGGACCAAAGAAACTGAGCAGAAAACTACAGACATCTGGAAACTGAGTTGTTAATTCTCAGTGGGATCAGCAGGACTAGCAAAGCTTCACCATGACAGTCATCTGATTGACTGAACCCATCCAAACATCACTTCATGGACCTTTAGCTTGTGTCTGTGTGTGGACAGACATAACATGAGCTAATTATACATTACTCCTCCACAGAGTGGACCAGCAGAGAGCAGAGGTTTCCACTGGTCAGTCTGCACAGCAACATCAAACACACCTGGACTCTGTGGTTATGGTTTGTAGTACTACGTTTACATTTGTTCTTTTCAGTCACCTCTATGCTGCACTTTGTGGACCAGAGGATTGTCAGTGTGTCCAACATACATCAGAGTTTGGGCTCCATGATTTCAGTCAGATTGGGGTGACTGTAGCTCAGGAGGTGAGCAGGTCAGCTACTAGTCAGAAGGTTTGTGAATCAAACCCTGGCTGGCAAATGTACTGGGTAACGTACTAAACCCAAGCTGCCCTCTGATGCATCCATCAGAGTGTGAAAGAAAGTATTTAAGCATAGAACAATGTGCTTGGTTGAATGAGGCATGTTGTATAAAATGCTTTGTGTGCACAGAGTATCAAAGAGAGCTATATAAGAACCAGTCCATTTACCACTGGGTAATTCATATAGTCTTCTTTTCCAGCGGCTGGAGAAACACATCACAACATTTGTGAAGAATGAGCTGGAGAAAATCAAGAAGGTTCTGTGTCCAGATCACCCAGAAACCATAAAAAGCCAGAAGGAGGATGAGGAGATATTTGAAGGTGAGGATGAAGATGAAAGAAAGAGCTGCAGAGAAGCATTTCTGAAGATCACACTCCACTTCTTGAGGAGACTTAAGCAGCATGAGATGGCTGACCATCTGCAGAGCAGTAAGAGAATTTCTCTAAAGACTGAATATTGATCTTTCCTAATAGCTCAAGAAATGGACCAATAGACATTCATCCTTTCAGGGTACTGAAAGGCTATGATATTTATTATATAGTCAAAGGAGCTTGCAAAGAAAAGCGTCTGGACTTCTTTAGAGGTCTACTTGAAGACGTTTCACCTCTCATCCGAGAAGCTTCTTCAGTTCTAAGGTCAAATGGTGGAGAGTCCCAGATATAAACCTAGTGGGAGTATCCCCCCACAGAGGGATAAAAGGACCCCCTGATGATCCTCTAATCGCCTGAGCCAAGGTGTGAAACTGGGTGTGGGTCCCAATCAGCCAGAGTTTCGGGTGAGTTCATTGTGAAACCTGGCCCCACCTTATCATGTCCAAAATATTTGGGACAGAGAGGACAGATGGTTTGAAAGAGGAGTGAAAGAAGCCATCTATGTCCACTGTGAGCGACCATCTTTGAACAGAGGCGGTGGTTTACAACACCAACTCTCTGCCATCTATAATCCAGTTTTGAGATCCCTTCCCAGACGCCTTAACGCCCACTCACATCCTGGGCCATCTGACCTCAGGAATTCGCATGATAAGGTGGGGCCAGGTTTCATAATGAACTCACCCGAAACTCTGGCTGATTGGGACCCACACCCAGTTTCACACCTTGGCTCAGGCGATTAGAGGATCATCAGGGGGTCCTTTTGTCCCTCTGTGGGGGGTTACTCCCACTAGGTTTAAATCTGGGACTCTCCACCATTTGACCTTAGAACTGAAGAAGCTTCTCGGATGAGAGGTGAAACGTCTTCAAGCAACTTAAAGAAGTCCAGACGCTTTTCTTTGCAAGCTCCTTTGACTACGATGACCTGGATAACTGAGAACCTTCACAGACATATTTATTACATAATATTATTTTCTGAATTTCTTACTTTCAGAATTTGCTCCACTCTGTAAACGTGAACTTAAAGCCCAACTGAAGAAGAAGTTCCAGTGTGTGTTTGAGGGCATCGCTAAAGCAGGAAGCCCAACCCTCCTGAATCAGATCTACACAGAGCTCTACATCACAGAGGGAGGGACTGCAGAGGTCAATGATGAACATGAGGTCAGACAGATCGAAACAGCATCCAGGAAACCAGACAGACCAGAAACAACAATCAGACAAGAAGACATCTTTAAAGCCTCACCTGGAAGAGACGAACCAATCAGAACAGTGCTGACAAAGGGAGTGGCTGGCATTGGGAAAACAGTCTTAACACAGAAATACAGCCTGGACTGGGCTGAAGACAAAGCCAACCAGGACATCCAGTTCATATTTCCATTCACTTTCAGAGAGCTGAATGTGCTGAAAGAGGAAAAGTTCAGCTTGGTGGAACTTGTTCATCACTTCTTTAATCAAACTAACGAATCAGGAATCTGCAGGCTTGAAGACTTCCAGGTTGTGTTCATACTTGATGGTCTGGATGAGTGTCGACTTAATTTGGACTTCAACAAAACTAAAATCCTGACTGAAACAAGAAAGTCCACCTCATTGGATGAGCTGCTGACAAACCTCATCAGAGGGAACCTGCTCCCTTCTGCTCGCCTTTGGATAACAACACGACCTGCAGCAGCCAATCAGATCCCTCCTCAGTGTGTCGACATGGTGACAGAGGTCAGAGGGTTCACTGACCCGCAGAAGGAGGAGTACTTCAGGAAGAGATTCAGAGATAAGAAGCAGGCCAGCAGGATCATCTCCCACATCAAGAAAGCTCGAAGCCTCCACATCATGTGTCACATCCCAGTCTTCTGCTGGATCACTGCTACAGTTCTGGAGGATGTGCTGGAAACCAGAGAGGGAGGAGAGCTGCCCAAGACCCTGACTGAGATGTACATCCACTTCCTGGTGGTTCAGGCCAAAGTCAAGAGGATCAAATATGATGGAGGATCTGAGACAGATCCACACTGGAGTCCAGAGAGCAGGAAGATGATTGAGTCTCTGGGAAAACTGGCTTTTGATCAGCTGCAGAAAGGAAACCTGATCTTCTATGAACCAGACCTGACAGAGTGTGGCATCGATATCAGAGCAGCCTCAGTGTACTCAGGAGTGTTCACACAGATCTTTAAAGAGGAGAAACAACTGTACCAGAACAAGGTGTTCTGCTTTGTTCATCTCAGTGTTCAGGAGTTTCTGGCTGCTCTTCATGTCCACCTGACCTTCATCAACTCTGGACTCAATCTGCTGGAAGAGCAACAAACAAGCTCTCAGACAGAGAAATACTTCTACCAGTGTGCTGTGGACAAGGCCTTACAGAGCCCCAATGGACACCTGGACTTGTTCCTTCGTTTTCTCTTGGGTCTGAAGACTAATCAAACTCGTTTGCAAGGCCTGATGACACAGACAGGAAGTAGCTCACAGACCAATCAAGAAGCAGTTCAGTACATCAAGAAGAAGCTCAGTGAGAATCTGTCTGCAGAGAAAAGCATCAATCTGTTTCACTGTCTGAATGAACTGAATGATCGTTCTCTACTGGAGGAGATCCAACAGTCCCTGAGTTCAGGACGTCTCTCCACAGATAAACTGTCTCCTGCTCAGTGGTCAGCTCTGGTCTTCATCTTACTGTCATCAGAAAAAGATCTGGATGTGTTTAACCTGAATAAATACTCTGCTTCAGAGGAGGCTCTTCTGAGGCTGCTGCCAGTGGTCAAAGTCTCTAAAAAAGCTCTGTAAGTTATAAAGTTTTTATTATTTAATTTGGTTGGTATGTTATGAAAAACACACTGCCATGAACCTCTGTTTTGTTTTTGTCAAAATCACTGTAATATAATCACTGTACCTTTATATACACGTGACTTGTATTAATGCTGCTGCCCTCTTGTGGCTAAAGTGTAATTATGTTCTTGTTATTAGGGAGGATTTGAGAGTAACATGCCAAGTGAGTCAGCACCTTCGCTTTAGCTTAAAATATCCAAATTCTTATGTCATCAGTTATAGTTGCATGTATTCATTATCATAATTTAACCTTTAATATTGATGTCTTAAAATTATTTTGAGTAAACTAATGTTAAGGTTCAAATATTGGGGAAGGAGAGTACAAACAACCATGGTCCAGAACTTGGTCAAACGATTTTAATGAAATACACGCGTGGGAAGACCAGCTCCGTTCGCAGACCGGGCTGATCTCCGACTTAATCAAAGCATAAACAGATATTTTATACCATCAGGGCTTGAATTTAATGACGCCCTCTCATACGTCACAAACAGAATATATGCATACGTCAAATCAAAACCACAATGACTTTTAACACAGTTTAAAAGAACATTATCTCCTATCTTCATGGCAGGTACTTCCTGTCACTGCCGGATGCTCGCTTATCATCTTGACACATCAGCAGCAGTTCTGCGACAAACTGCTCTTTTGCAACCCCGAGCAAAACATGATTAAACTTCCACCTATAAATGATTCTCTTTAACTAAGTGTGTGTCTCGTCCTTAAAGGCTCCTCAAAATAACCTGCACTTAGACTCTGCTTTCGGTTTCAGTTCTGCAAAAGGCACACTCTTCAAACCTGCAACTTCCTGTCAGCCTGCAACTTAGTCTTTCTGAAAGACACACACTGTTTAAACATCTGAATGCAATATCAATTCTGTAGATTATATTATTAATGCAATGGTAATGATGATGATTATTAACAATAGCAGCAAAATATCTCTCCAATCTCAATACTCCCTCTCTCGACCTCTGGAACACCAGAGGTCGCAATACATTGTGTTGGGTCACTCCTCGGCCCACTCAGCTGCTTCCATGTCCATCCATGGCATCATGGACATCGGGGTCACCACTCCCGCTCTGACCCTCTCTAGCTGTCCTCTGGCTCAGCAAATCAGACAACCTCATGTCATCTAAGTGGTCCAGTAATAAACACCAGCTCCCCCTCGAGAACACTCCATGCGTAAGATTAGGTTTTTTCTGCGTCCCTCTCTTGTGGTCCATCATGCCTCGGGCCTCCAGGATCCTCACCCCCCTGTGGTCACCGAGATCTTCTGCAAAGCAAACCAAACACCTTTTCCTGCACCTCCCTAACTTATCATCTTTGGGACTCTTTAATCAAAAGCCTGATCCTAATTATCTTCTTGACTTATTGACTTGTATTTATATATATTCTTCAACGTTACTCATCATTTTAAAACTCTTAAAACGCTGCTTTCACGTCCCTGCATGCGTTTCCTGTCGCTTGCCTTATCTAATCATCAACATCCTGTACACAGAAGTCTCGCTGCTGCAAGGCCTCCACTCTGACCTAGAATCTCCTTTCACAAGAAAATCATTATAAGCGCCTATTCTACTAAAAGATCCAAAAAAAAACAACCACTTTAATCAATTAAGTTTAAACATATAAGCAATTACTCCTGCATACATTTTATCACAGCTAAACGCTGCCTTGAAACAACTCCTGTGTGTTAACACTAACTTCATTTTAAAACTCACATTTCCTATGTTATAACCTGTTTTTGGTACAGCCTTTTTATTTCATCTTGCTCCTTTGATGTAACAATACCTTCTCATTCTAGTTTATCAGACTTAACCAAAATATATGCTTTCCTTCCTTTGGTCCTTCTCTAAAGCAAGAAACTCCTATTCAGTTCCTCTTTTCTGTCACTTATTACAGGGCCAGCTCAAGTTCAGTTAAACGCTAAATTAATTTGAGGCCTTTTGCCTGGAATCAATACTGTCATGTGTGTTTATGGACTCTGTGTCTGTAAGCGTGTGCAATCCTTCAATAACTCATATCATCCTCACAGTAGATTGGCTAATCATAGCGCTAGCCAAAGGCTCGTGACCCACAAGAGACGAATTGAGCCACAACTCCCTTAAAGGCACAAAATGCAATATGTGTATAAAAAATCATTTCTACGTATAAGCTCTCCCCTTTATCCTAAAAATAAATCTATGTAATATCTGTATGTGTGTCTTCTATTCATTAATGTAATTGTCAGTTATTTTCTCTCTTTATTTTACCTTCTTTTTGTTTACCTCTTTGTTTGTGACGTGGACATCCCTAAACTATCCTGAGTTCCGGCTTCAATTTCAACCCAATTGTACCCTCTATTCTCGCAGTCGAACTCGTCTGGGCTTCACCTTCCCACTGGCCCCTGTGCCCTTCTCTTAGTGTCCTTTGTTGTCTTGTGATCCCCAGCAAACACAGTCTGTTTCTTCTCTGTTTCTTCTCCGTTGCTCTTTTCAGTATTTTCCTTTTAGATTAAATCCCAGCCTGGCAAAATATCCCATTCAGTGTCTTTAAACAGTTATGTCACACTGTTCTTACCAGCCTGCAGTTCACCGTGCATTTTCCATCACGTGCTTTTCTTCCATGCTGCTGCTGGTATCGTCAGTGTAGTTTCAGTTGCACTGTCTTTTGCCTGCTGTTAATTCTTGAAGTCCACGATGTTCTGTCGGTCTTCATCAGGAGATTAACTGTCCTATGAGCTTCTTCTCAGGATCGGGACAAGTGGGAGGTCAAGCTGTAAAATTTTAAGCCAAAATCTGGCCTGTTTTCCTCCCAATTCTGTTAATCAATGGTTTTGTACTCAAGATTCTAGGTTGAAAGAAGTCCACCTGTATTGACACACTAAAGCATACAATTAATATCCTTTTCATTTCTTTTCTTAAAACCTCCATTTGCTTCATCTGCCTGGAGTTTAACTCATATGTTTCTCTCTCTGTGTGCTCACTTGTCACAGTCAGTTCCTTTTATGGGCATGCAAAGTTCCTGTCACACACACCATTTCCTGTCAACCTTGCAGCTGCTCAGAACCATATTTTCTGTTTCTATCTCTCCTGTTTTGTTTTTTTTACAGGCTAATAAAACTCTTGTTTTACTAAGTCTTGATCTAAAGCAATTCACCCTTATTTCACGCACACACTTCTAAATATACTAAATTCTTTGCGTTTGTCAGATCGTCTCACACACACACCGCCTTTTCTCTCACACTTCCACTTCTGCACTCACTCTACTATCAACTTTCATAGTGTTATTATTATTTATTATTTTGTACAAATCACACCCAATCACTCAAAGCCTGCTACTCACAGCATTCACACACTTAAACTGTGACAAGAGTTGAGGAATATACTCACAACACGCTTTCCTAAGAGTATTTCAGACATGCCTTTCATAATCAGAAAGAGCAAGTCAAAGAAAACAATTGAAACCTCTATTAATTCTCACAGCACACACATAGAATAGAAAAAATAAAACACACCAGCATTTATTGCTGATGAGAGGTTACTCCTAAAAGTAATATGTTAGTCTTAAATATATACAGTGCACTCACTATATTTATATATCAAAACTCAGTCAATTACTATACATCCACTACGGCAACTCAAAACTTTATTTATAGCCCTCTAATGAACATAAATGGCGTCTTAAACACACACTCAACAATGTTTGCAGCAGTATTTGTAAAACCAACTGTGGTTTAAACAGTTCACTGCTGACTAATTTGCATTTTCACACTCACACACACACAGTCTAAAAATAGCTCCAGCACTGCCTCAGACTCCTTTCACACAGAGATCTCTTATTTTATATTACAAAGACGTCTTATATTTACAACCACTGTCACATCTGTCAGCTTTAGCGCCTAAACAATTTCGACAAATTTAAGTTAACGGTCCAACCGATAAAGTCCAACTTTTTTGTGATCAATTAACCAGTATCTGTCCAACAGTTTCTGGCCTCATCTCTAAAATCCCTAACTCAATTTAAAAGCGTCAACCAACCCAAACTTTGCCTGAAGCTCTATTTTTGGCATTTCACAGCCAAGGCTTACCCCGAAGTTTTAAGTTAAAGTTACACGCCCGAAGTCCAACTTCTGCTGGCCAAAAAAGCGCAGACTACCGTTCCAAACGGTAAGGAGACTCTAACTCCTAGTTATTCTGGAGTGCCCCAAGCTCCACAGTGACCAACTGACTATCCCTCTTCGAGGACAATGCCTAAGCGTCCTTGGCATTGGCAAGCGTTACCTCTGAGCACTGTGCTTCCTATCAGTCCAACTGACGTTCTTGAATAATTTATAATACTTTGGAACAACAGTAAAACAGCCAAAAAAGTGTAAGACTGAAGCAGGTCCAACCTTATAACCAATACGGGCTCCACCCCAAACAATAACCAAATTCCCTAATATACTAAAATCACTCAGCAGTCCAACTGCTTTCCACGGTCCAACCGTATTAAATCCTTTAGCGGTCCAACTGCATTCAATCATTTTTAGCAGTCCAACTGCATTAAATCCTCAGTACTGTCATGAGATTCTCATCAAAATCAAAGCAGACATTCCCCAGTAATTTCAGTGAGTAGACTTTAATTTGTAATGTCCAATTTGGCACACTTTGGAAATAATTCAACAGGTAGTGCCTTACCTTTGGATAAGCGGCTTAGAACAACAATGAGAAAAAGAGAGCTGATTATTAGCTCATCAAAACACAAAACAAAATCACAATGAATTATCGGTTAATTTCATTTAAAATAATTCATTAAGTATTTATGTACAATTCAAATTAGTTAATTACATATTTTGTTGGTTTGTTTTCTATTTTAATTATTTTACTGACACATTTAATGAATTATTTAATGATGTATTTATTTAATTCACGTTGCTACTCCTGGCCCTGCATCGCTGTTCATAAATACATTTTATTTGTCAGCTTCACCCATCAAAGTCAGGGGGCGGGGTTAATGCTGATCAAGTCAACACCATTGCTTTGGTCTGGTGGGCGTTCTTTTAGTGGGCTTTTCTCAATACTAAGTAGGCCTACACACCAGGGTTTGGACATGTGTGGACCCAAACTATACTTTTACCCTTTTTTGTGTGTCACCAAATACACTTTAATATTTTCTAGACAAGAATGTAGTGGCATAATCTTTAACCTCTTTTGGCTCCAAACAGAAGTGACAGACTTGAGCAGGGTTCATTTAAAGGCTGACAGAAGTGGAGTGGTGACGGGGAGATGTTTGACAGGACAGTGTTTCAGCCTCCACAGGTTCATGTTGTGCTCCATCAGTCAGTGAAGATGAAGTCAGTGCTGATGAGCCTGTAGAGTGTGTGAGGGATGTGAATGAGGATGATGAAGATCTGATGATAGCAGATAAAAACAGGCTGCAGAGACTTTGAGCCATACAGGGCACACAGTGTGTGTACAGAACAGCTGAAATCATTATGGAGGCCTCACTGGAATATGGAAGCATCACAGTACAGCTTCAGTGAAGCATTAAAGTCTCTGATATGAGATGAGAAATGAAGCAGCCAGAGCTCTTTCATGAGTGGAAACCCACTGTGACTGTGAGCTGCTGCTACAGCCTCCAGATTAGCCAGCAGCTCATCCTGCTCAACATGGACCTGTGGTCAGAGTGTGTGCTGGATAATCCGGCCCAGGATGAGGCCAAACTGACATGGGATGAAATGTCTGTCACATAATTGAGCTTAGTGTAGTTTCATTTCTGCACAATTTAACAACAACCAAAACTTTGTTCTGTCTTTTCTATGTTATACTGTAGACTTTCTTTGATACTGTGTCCAAAAGGAGCAGCTTTTACTTTGAAGGGGAGGCGTCTCTGTTTCCTCTTCAGGTTGGATGATGGAAGCAAATTAGTAGCTGTGTCCCAAAACGTCGGCTGCATCCTCCAGAGGCTGCATTTGAAGGCCGATTACGTCACAGCCAGGCGATGAAGGCTGTCCGTATTTGTCGACTCCTTCAAATGTGCCCGACAAATGCGTCCTTCATTTCCCCGAATTTGAAGGATTCGTCGGGTGTGTCCTTCGTGGCCCACCATATCCCAGAATTCATATCCCAGCCAAATTTCAGCTGCCAACAATGGCGGCAGCTACTAAGTTTTCAAATTACTCTTATTAATCTTTCTGGGTCACAAAATAAACTTTTAACATATTTTCAGGCGAGAAAGTAGCTGTGTAAACTTCAAATATCTGCTTGGTTTATCAAGACATCACATATTTGCAAAAGTGTGCCGACGTTTTCGGAGACGTCTGTTACCCACCCGCTCGCTAGCAAGCCGGGGGGTTCAATGGTCACTCCAGCCGGCGAGAGCAGCGGACGCCCGGCTTCATCGTTTTCAGACCCCGCTCTTTCGCTACTCAGGTTAAACATGATATATAAGTCACTCGGATAACTTAAAAATGTAATTGTTTGCCTTTTTTCTGTGTTTTATTTGTTCCAGAGTAAATCGGTTTGGCTGAGATCAAAGTTCCTCCGGGATTTTCACACAGCTGAATAAACGTTAAACAGGAAACTGATTAAACAGAAGTGTGAGACGGTCGAGAATTTACGCCAGTGTCCTGTTATATTTTAGATAGCAAGGAGCAGACGGCCGAGTTTATTAAACTCCACCGACACAGCGGTGACGCAAATCTGAAGGCTAGACCGTCCCATTTCACAGCCTCGCACTTCCAGCCTTTTCGATCTTTGAAGGACCCGGCCCACGTAGACCGCGAATACCGGGTCCTCCGAAGGATGCAGCCGACGTTTTGGGACAAAGCTAGTGTGTGATGTTCTTTCAGTGTTGCACTTTGTAGACGCTCCCTGAGCACTGGTCTCACAGCCAGCTGCACATAGAGACCAGTGTTGTTAGTCCAGGTCAGAAGATGACTTGTTGGAATGAAAATGAGCTTGTAGTTTGTCTGCTTTAATAATGTGACTGGAAAAAGGTGTTGGACTTCAAATGTGTCCATTTCTTTCACACTTCACCTTTAAAAGTGAAGCCTTGTGGTTCCTGGAAGGAAAAACACGACTTTTTCAAGTCTTTGTCCTGTTTTTATGAGAAATGTACGACTTTAATGTGAAACATTCAGAGTTTTTTCTCTTGTTGTGTTTGTTTGAAGCTGCTTCCTGTTGGCTTCAGCTGTTTGGAGTTTCCATTTTCTAAACTTCTACATTCTGAACCTTCTTCAGCTCTGAACAGATGATGAAACACTGAATGATTTCAAGCACTTTGTCTAATAAACTTACATCTTTCATTCTTTATACAGATTGAGTCGCTGTGGTTTGTCAGAGATCAGCTGTGATTATCTGGCAGCAGCACTGAAGTCCAACCCCTCCCATCTGAGACAGCTGGACCTGAGTGACAACTACAAGCTGCAGGATTCAGGAGTGAAGCATCTGTGTGGTTTCCTGGAGAGTCCAGGATGTGGACTTGAAACTCTGAGGTCAGTCAGCATGTTTTAGTTGTGCTGAGATGAATATGATGTGAAAGTTGTGCTGACACTAAACTGCAGACATCAGGCTGATATTATACTGATCCACACTGAGGATCTTCATGGTAAAGTCTGTTTTCTTCTTCTCTGGTTTAGTCCATTGACTGCAGCAGAACAATGTTCACATTTCAAACAGTGAGACTCAACGTATGGCCCGCGGCCCACACGCGGCCTGCCCACCTTTCCTGATTCAGAGAGAGGGGACCCTGATTAACTGTGTAGTGTTCTTCCTCACAGTTCTAAGTATCAGACACAACAATGAATAATCCACAGCTGACTGTCTTTAGCAGGTCAAAGGTCACGGCACACAGCAGACAGTGGGAAATATTATAATTCTGATCATTTATCAGCACATATCCATATGTATAAAAACAAAGCTGACACTGTGAGACTTGATCAGAGGTGTGATCATCACAGCAGAGGCCTTTGTGTCAAAGTCACTGAGGATCAAACAGAAACACATGAAGCAGATTTTCCTGTTCTGGCTTTTTATAGCAGATAACCTTCAAAATATTCTGCAGTCCATCAAAAACTGAAGCAAACCATGAATCAACATGTGAACATGAGCTGATGCTGCTGAAGTGAAGCAAAGTTACAGAGGTTTGATTACAGACACAGCTGAGAGTTTGTAATCTGTCATCATTTTAAAAGGTTTACATTTCTTCAGTATATCCACATTTGCAGCTGGTACCTCAACCTCCACTTGTCCAACACAACTGCTGTCCACTGCCTCCATGACATTGTGATTTTGCTGTTGGTCTTCTGTCAGATCTTCATCAATCACTTCTGCACGGGGCACACCTTCAGACTCTGCAGCTGCATAACGAAAGCCTGTAAGATAAAATTAGACATAAGGTAAATGTACACCAATATTCCAATGACAGGTGTGTGATTCATCTGGAAGTTATGTGCGGATTAGTGTACAGTGATAGCAATTTAGTATGTTTTTAGAGGGGGGGGGTTGTTTACCTCCGATGGGTGCTCTTTTTCGCTTCCGTTGCGTACGCCTTGAGTGCCGGTCCGAGTCTGATACAGGTATGTCGTCATGCCCCATGTGCAGTGTTGGTGCCCAGTCTGGATTTGTTACATCCATTTCATATGCTGGTTTGCCTGCAATAATGCCAAATCATAAGCTACTCAGTCGACATGATGTGGTTCTGCAGCATCACACATTAGCATGTTTTATCTCATTATCTATGACCGCAGCACATTGAAAATAACACTAAAAGCCTTTCAAGAGTGATATGAATTAATTTAGAACTCACCGGAAAGAAAATGCCGTGAGCAAACCAACAAAAAGCTGGGGATTGCAGAGAACTCGATATCCGCTCGTCTCACCGCTGCAATCCAAGCCTGACATCTTTGTTTAGTAATATCGGATACATGGGATCCCTCACGTTGCCTCCAGGATGGAAAACGATGAAAAGAGAGCCCGTTATCCAGCTTCTTGCCTTCACGATCGTGTGATCTAACGTTGCAACCAACAACACAACACGTACGATCCATAGCTGAAATGGTATCCTTTGGCTGGCCTACTGTCATGGCGGAAGGGGGCATGGCCCATCTCCCGTGACATCACGCTCCAAAGCCCTATAGGTGGGAAAATGTACCATGTCGACCAATCAAAAATGATATGGAAACATGACATTTGGTTGTTTAGCAAAAGGGGGAAAGTTTTAGGAGTGACCGGCAAGAGAGAGCGAGTGAGTGAAAGAGAGAGAGAGTTTTGATACGTGAGAGATTTGTGACGTTTACCGTGTTTGGTCTCAAGTTAGTTTGTTGTCTTGTGTATTTAGTGTGTAGCTGTTGTTTTGTTTTGTGTGTCAGTTCTACTAGTGATCGTCACAGTTGCTGCCTTAAAGCCAACAAAGGCAGATTGCAGTGTAAACGCTGAGTGACACACCTGCTGTCAGACCTGCAGGTTTATCCCTGTGCTGTTCTCATATGTGTTAGAGTGACACAAACTATTGTTTGACACCTGATTGTTCTGTAAATAGTTTGAAATGATTATATGAAAAACGTCTGAGCCTTGGCTGCATTTTTTGGTAAATAGTACCATATAACTTTGTTGTTTGCAAAACGTGTGCGTATTTTTAAAAATGTACAATCTCTATTTGCATTTCAAGTTATGAAGATGATTCGTTAAACATGTGTGTGGTTTTTACAGTCAAAATATCACTTTCTACGTGTATTTTAAATTTTGTCTGAATTTAGATAAATTGTGCTGATACAGTTGGTCAAAATGAGAAAATAACAGATTGGCAAGATAAACTGTTTTTAAAGGTAAAATATAGAGGCCACATCAAAAGTAGTCAAGAAGGGTTAAAGGCTAAAAGCAAAGTTGTCACCAAGTACTGTTTATATTTGTGTGTATTGCTGCAGCTTTTTTGAGTATTAATTTGGTGCCTTTGTGTGAAATAATGGTATTGTGAGTGATCCATATAGTCACAAAGAATAGCCACTTGTTTCTGTGCTACCAAAGTTCCCCGGCTTTCATTCAAAATGTGTTTATCGTCAGCACCTGCACATTAAACTACTTAAACATTATAAATGTCTTCAAGCTCACACTGAGGCCTGTGGGGTACTATCAGCCACTGAGACAGTACACACATTTATATGTGTTTGTATATGAATATTTCATACTTTAAGACTGCCTGTTTATTTAAGGGAGATGAACAAAATACATTGGAATTGTACAAAATAATATCATGGATGATAAATTAAATAGATTTTAAGTAGATGCTTGTGCATTCTTAAAGTCTTATATGTTGAACTGAACTATGTGATCTGTTCAAAGCCTTAATCTTAATTTGAAGTGAAATGTGCATTTTGAGTTTATACACTATGTATATAAGGCGACCGTTTCCTTTTGCAGTATTTTTGTGTGGTGTACTTTTCTATGTCTTAACAAAAGGGGAACAAAGGTGTTTAAGTTCACCTAGGATGATGTGTTTTAATTTTCACATGGTCTTGCTTGAATTTGACCCTGACAAAGGCGTATGAACTCTGTCAGCTGTTTGGAGTTTCCATTTTCTAAACTTCTACATTCTGAACCTTCTTCAGCTCTGAACAGATGATGAAACACTGAATGATTTCAAGCTCACACTTTGTCTAATAAACTTACATCTTTCATTCTTTATACAGATTGAGTCTCTGTGGTTTGTCAGAGATCAGCTGTGATTATCTGGCAGCAGCACTGAAGTCCAACCCCTCCCATCTGAGACAGCTGGACCTGAGCTGGAACAACAAGCTGCAGGATTCAGGAGTGAAGCATCTGTGTGGTTTCCTGGAGAGTCCAGGATGTGGACTTGAAACTCTGGGGTCAGTCAGCATGTTTTAGTTGTGCTGAGATGAATATGATGTGAAAGTTGTGCTGACACTAAACTGCAGACATCAGGCTGATATTATACTGATCCACACTGAGGATCTTCATGGTAAAGTCTGTTTTCTTCTTCTCTGGTTTAGTCCATTGACTGCAGCAGAACAATGTTCACATTTCAAACAGTGAGACTCAACGTATGGCCCGCGGCCCACACGCGGCCTGCCCACCTTCCCTGATTCAGAGAGAGGGGACCCTGATTAACTGTGTAGTGTTCTTCCTCACAGTTCTAAGTATCAGACACAACAATGAATAATCCACAGCTGACTGTCTTTAGCAGGTCAAAGGTCACGGCACACAGCAGACAGTGGGAAATATTATAATTCTGATCATTTATCAGCACATATCCATATGTATAAAAACAAAGCTGACACTGTGAGACTTGATCAGAGGTGTGATCATCACAGCAGAGGCCTTTGTGTCAAAGTCACTGAGGATCAAACAGAAACACATGAAGCAGATTTTCCTGTTCTGGCTTTTTATAGCAGATAACCTTCAAAATATTCTGCAGTCCATCAAAAACTGAAGCAAACCATGAATCAACATGTGAACATGAGCTGATGCTGCTGAAGTGAAGCAAAGTTACAGAGGTTTGATTACAGACACAGCTGAGAGTTTGTAATCTGTCATCATTTTAAAAGGTTTACATTTCTTCAGTATATCCACATTTGCAGCTGGTACCTCAACCTCCACTTGTCCAACACAACTGCTGTCCACTGCCTCCATGACATTGTGATTTTGCTGTTGGTCTTCTGTCAGATCTTCATCAATCACTTCTGCACGGGGCACACCTTCAGACTCTGCAGCTGCATAACGAAAGCCTGTAAGATAAAATTAGACATAAGGTAAATGTACACCAATATTCCAATGACAGGTGTGTGATTCATCTGGAAGTTATGTGCGGATTAGTGTACAGTGATAGCAATTTAGTATGTTTTTAGAGGGGGGGGGGGGGGTTGTTTACCTCCGATGGGTGCTCTTTTTCGCTTCCGTTGCGTACGCCTTGAGTGCCGGTCCGAGTCTGATACAGGTATGTCGTCATGCCCCATGTGCAGTGTTGGTGCCCAGTCTGGATTTGTTACATCCATTTCATATGCTGGTTTGCCTGCAATAATGCCAAATCATAAGCTACTCAGTCGACATGATGTGGTTCTGCAGCATCACACATTAGCATGTTTTATCTCATTATCTATGACCTCAGCACATTGAAAATAACACTAAAAGCCTTTCAAGAGTGATATGAATTAATTTAGAACTCACCGGAAAGAAAATGCCGTGAGCAAACCAACAAAAAGCTGGGGATTGCAGAGAACTCGATATCCGCTCGTCTCACCGCTGCAATCCAAGCCTGACGTCTTTGTTTAGTAATATCGGATACATGGGATCCCTCACGTTGCCTCCAGGATGGAAAACGATGAAAAGAGAGCCCGTTATCCAGCTTCTTGCCTTCACGATCGTGTGATCTAACGTTGCAACCGACAACACAACACGTACGATCCATAGCTGAAATGGTATCCTTTGGCTGGCCTACTGTCATGGCGGAAGGGGGCATGGCCCATCTCCCGTGACATCACGCTCCAAAGCCCTATAGGTGGGAAAATGTACCATGTCGACCAATCAAAAATGATATGGAAACATGACATTTGGTTGTTTAGCAAAAGGGGGAAGTTTTAGGAGTGACCGGCAAGAGAGAGCGAGTGAGCGAAAGAGAGAGAGAGTTTTGATACGTGAGAGATTTGTGACGTTTACCGTGTTTGGTCTCAAGTTAGTTTGTTGTCTTGTGTATTTAGTGTGTAGCTGTTGTTTTGTTTTGTGTGTCAGTTCTACTAGTGATCGTCACAGTTGCTGCCTTAAAGCCAACAAAGGCAGATTGCAGTGTAAACGCTGAGTGACACACCTGCTGTCAGACCTGCAGGTTTATCCCTGTGCTGTTCTCATATGTGTTAGAGTGACACAAACTATTGTTTGACACCTGATTGTTCTGTAAATAGTTTGAAATGATTATATGAAAAACGTCTGAGCCTTGGCTGCATTTTTTGGTAAATAGTACCATATAACTTTGTTTGCAAAACGTGTGCGTATTTTTAAAAGTGTACAATCTCTATTTGCATTTCAAGTTATGAAGATGATTCGTGGTTTTTACAGTCAAAATATCACTTTCTATGTGTATTTTAAATTTTGTCTGAATTTAGATAAATTGTGCTGATACAGTTGGTCAAAATGAGAAAATAACAGATTGGCAAGATAAACTGTTTTTAAAGGTAAAATATAGAGGCCACATCAAAAGTAGTCAAGAAGGGTTAAAGGCTAAAAGCAAAGTTGTCACCAAGTACTGTTTATATTTGTGTGTATTGCTGCAGCTTTTTTGAGTATTAATTTGGTGCCTTTGTGTGAAATAATGGTATTGTGAGTGATCCATATAGTCACAAAGAATAGCCACTTGTTTCTGTGCTACCAAAGTTCCCCGGCTTTCATTCAAAATGTGTTTATCGTCAGCACCTGCACATTAAACTACTTAAACATTATAAATGTCTTCAAGCTCACACTGAGGCCTGTGGGGTACTATCAGCCACTGAGACAGTACACACATTTATATGTGTTTGTATATGAATATTTCATACTTTAAGACTGCCTGTTTATTTAAGGGAGATGAACAAAATACATTGGAATTGTACAAAATAATATCATGGATGATAAATTAAATAGATTTTAAGTAGATGCTTGTGCATTCTTAAAGTCTTATATGTTGAACTGAACTATGTGATCTGTTCAAAGCCTTAATCTTAATTTGAAGTGAAATGTGCATTTTGAGTTTATACACTATGTATATAAGGCGACCGTTTCCTTTTGCAGTATTTTTGTGTGGTGTACTTTTCTATGTCTTAACAAAAGGGGAACAAAGGTGTTTAAGTTCACCTAGGATGATGTGTTTTAATTTTCACATGGTCTTGCTTGAATTTGACCCTGACAAAGGCGTATGAACTCTGTCAGCTGTTTGGAGTTTCCATTTTCTAAACTTCTACATTCTGAACCTTCTTCAGCTCTGAACAGATGATGAAACACTGAATGATTTCAAGCTCACACTTTGTCTAATAAACTTACATCTTTCATTCTTTATACAGATTGGAGAGCTGTGGTTTGTCAGAGATCAGCTGTGATTATCTGGCAGCAGCACTGAAGTCCAACCCCTCCCATCTGAGACAGCTGGACCTGAGCTCCAACAACAAGCTGCAGGATTCAGGAGTGAAGCATCTGTGTGGTTTCCTGGAGAGTCCAGGATGTGGACTTGAAACTCTGGGGTCAGTCAGCATGTTTTAGTTGTGCTGAGATAAATATGATGTGAAAGTTGTGCTGACACTAAACTGCAGACATCAGGCTGATATTATACTGATCCACACTGAGGATCTTCATGGTAAAGTCTGTTTTCTTCTTCTCTGGTTTAGTCCATTGACTGCAGCAGAACAATGTTCACATTTCAAACAGTGAGACTCAACGTATGGCCCACGGCCCACACGCGGCCTGCCCACCTTCCCTGATTCAGAGAGGGGACCCTGATTAACTGTGTAGTGTTCTTCCTCACAGTTCTAAGTATCAGACACAACAATGAATAATCCACAGCTGACTGTCTTTAGCAGGTCAAAGGTCACGGCACACAGCAGACAGTGGGAAATATTATAACTCTGATCATTTATCAGCACATATCCATATGTATAAAAACAAAGCTGACACTGTGAGACTTGATCAGAGGTGTGATCATCACAGCAGAGGCCTTTGTGTCAAAGTCACTGAGGATCAAACAGAAACACATGAAGCAGATTTTCCTGTTCTGGCTTTTTATAGCAGATAACCTTCAAAATATTCTGCAGTCCATCAAAAACTGAAGCAAACCATGAATCAACATGTGAACATGAGCTGATGCTGCTGAAGTGAAGCAAAGTTACAGAGGTTTGATTACAGACACAGCTGAGAGTTTGTAATCTGTCATCATTTTAAAAGGTTTACATTTCTTCAGTATATCCACATTTGCAGCTGGTACCTCAACCTCCACTTGTCCAACACAACTGCTGTCCACTGCCTCCATGACATTGTGATTTTGCTGTTGGTCTTCTGTCAGATCTTCATCAATCACTTCTGCACGGGGCACACCTTCAGACTCTGCAGCTGCATAACGAAAGCCTGTAAGATAAAATTAGACATAAGGTAAATGTACACCAATATTCCAATGACAGGTGTGTGATTCATCTGGAAGTTATGTGCGGATTAGTGTACAGTGATAGCAATTTAGTATGTTTTTAGAGGGGGGGGGGGGTGTTTACCTCCGATGGGTGCTCTTTTTCGCTTCCGTTGCGTACGCCTTGAGTGCCGGTCCGAGTCTGATACAGGTATGTCGTCATGCCCCATGTGCAGTGTTGGTGCCCAGTCTGGATTTGTTACATCCATTTCATATGCTGGTTTGCCTGCAATAATGCCAAATCATAAGCTACTCAGTCGACATGACGTGGTTCTGCAGCATCACACATTAGCATGTTTTATCTCATTATCTATGACCGCAGCACGTTGAAAATCACACTAAAAGCCTTTCAAGAGTGATATGAATTAATTTAGAACTCACCGGAAAGAAAATGCCGTGAGCAAACCAACAAAAAGCTGGGGATTGCAGAGAACTCGATATCCGCTCGTCTCACCGCTGCAATCCAAGCCTGACGTCTTTGTTTAGTAATATCGGATACATGGGATCCCTCACGTTGCCTCCAGGATGGAAAACGATGAAAAGAGAGCCCGTTATCCAGCTTCTTGCCTTCACGATCGTGTGATCTAACGTTGCAACCGACAACACAACACGTACGATCCATAGCTGAAATGGTATCCTTTGGCTGGCCTACTGTCATGGCGGAAGGGGGCATGGCCCATCTCCCGTGACATCACGCTCCAAAGCCCTATAGGTGGGAAAATGTACCATGTCGACCAATCAAAAATGATATGGAAACATGACATTTGGTTGTTTAGCAAAAGGGGGAAGTTTTAGGAGTGACCGGCAAGAGAGAGCGAGTGAGCGAAAGAGAGAGAGAGTTTTGATACGTGAGAGATTTGTGACGTTTACCGTGTTTGGTCTCAAGTTAGTTTGTTGTCTTGTGTATTTAGTGTGTAGCTGTTGTTTTGTTTTGTGTGTCAGTTCTACTAGTGATCGTCACAGTTGCTGCCTTAAAGCCAACAAAGGCAGATTGCAGTGTAAACGCTGAGTGACACACCTGCTGTCAGACCTGCAGGTTTATCCCTGTGCTGTTCTCATATGTGTTAGAGTGACACAAACTATTGTTTGACACCTGATTGTTCTGTAAATAGTTTGAAATGATTATATGAAAAACGTCTGAGCCTTGGCTGCATTTTTTGGTAAATAGTACCATATAACTTTGTTGTTTGCAAAACGTGTGCGTATTTTTAAAATTGTACAATCTCTATTTGCATTTCAAGTTATGAAGATGATTCGTTAAACATGTGTGTGGTTTGTACAGTCAAAATATCACTTTCTACGTGTATTTTAAATTTTGTCTGAATTTAGATAAATTGTGCTGATACAGTTGGTCAAAATGAGAAAATAACAGATTGGCAAGATGAACTGTTTTTAAAGGTAAAATATAGAGGCCACATCAAAAGTAGTCAAGAAGGGTTAAAGGCTAAAAGCAAAGTTGTCACCAAGTACTGTTTATATTTGTGTGTATTGCTGCAGCTTTTTTGAGTATTAATTTGGTGCCTTTGTGTGAAATAATGGTATTGTGAGTGATCCATATAGTCACAAAGAATAGCCACTTGTTTCTGTGCTACCAAAGTTCCCCGGCTTTCATTCAAAATGTGTTTATCGTCAGCACCTGCACATTAAACTACTTAAACATTATAAATGTCTTCAAGCTCACACTGAGGCCTGTGGGGTACTATCAGCCACTGAGACAGTACACACATTTATATGTGTTTGTATATGAATATTTCATACTTTAAGACTGCCTGTTTATTTAAGGGAGATGAACAATATACATTGGAATTGTACAAAATAATATCATGGATGATAAATTAAATAGATTTTAAGTAGATGCTTGTGCATTCTTAAAGTCTTATATGTTGAACTGAACTATGTGATCTGTTCAAAGCCTTAATCTTAATTTGAAGTGAAATGTGCATTTTGAGTTTATACACTATGTATATAAGGCGACCGTTTCCTTTTGCAGTATTTTTGTGTGGTGTACTTTTCTATGTCTTAACAAAAGGGGAACAAAGGTGTTTAAGTTCACCTAGGATGATGTGTTTTAATTTTCACATGGTCTTGCTTGAATTTGACCCTGACAAAGGCGTATGAACTCTGTCAGCTGTTTGGAGTTTCCATTTTCTAAACTTCTACATTCTGAACCTTCTTCAGCTCTGAACAGATGATGAAACACTGAATGATTTCAAGCTCACACTTTGTCTAATAAACTTACATCTTTCATTCTTTATACAGATTGTGGGGCTGTGGTTTGTCAGAGATCAGCTGTGATTATCTGGCAGCAGCACTGAAGTCCAACCCCTCCCATCTGAGACAGCTGGAGCTGAGCTCCAACAACAAGCTGCAGGATTCAGGAGTGAAGCATCTGTGTGGTTTCCTGGAGAGTCCAGGATGTGGACTTGAAACTCTGAGGTCAGTCAGCATGTTTTAGTTGTGCTGAGATGAATATGATGTGAAAGTTGTGCTGACACTAAACTGCAGACATCAGGCTGATATTATACTGATCCACACTGAGGATCTTCATGGTAAAGTCTGTTTTCTTCTTCTCTGGTTTAGTCCATTGACTGCAGCAGAACAATGTTCACATTTCAAACAGTGAGACTCAACGTATGGCCCGCGGCCCACACGCGGCCTGCCCACCTTTCCTGATTCAGAGAGAGGGGACCCTGATTAACTGTGTAGTGTTCTTCCTCACAGTTCTAAGTATCAGACACAACAATGAATAATCCACAGCTGACTGTCTTTAGCAGGTCAAAGGTCACGGCACACAGCAGACAGTGGGAAATATTATAACTCTGATCATTTATCAGCACATATCCATATGTATAAAAACAAAGCTGACACTGTGAGACTTGATCAGAGGTGTGATCATCACAGCAGAGGCCTTTGTGTCAAAGTCACTGAGGATCAAACAGAAACACATGAAGCAGATTTTCCTGTTCTGGCTTTTTATAGCAGATAACCTTCAAAATATTCTGCAGTCCATCAAAAACTGAAGCAAACCATGAATCAACATGTGAACATGAGCTGATGCTGCTGAAGTGAAGCAAAGTTACAGAGGTTTGATTACAGACACAGCTGAGAGTTTGTAATCTGTCATCATTTTAAAAGGTTTACATTTCTTCAGTATATCCACATTTGCAGCTGCTACCTCAACCTCCACTTGTCCAACACAACTGCTATCCACTGCCTCCATGACATTGTGATTTTGCTGTTGGTCTTCTGTCAGATCTTCATCAATCACTTCTGCACGGGGCACACCTTCAGACTCTGCAGCTGCATAACGAAAGCCTGTAAGATAAAATTAGACATAAGGTAAATGTACACCAATATTCCAATGACAGGTGTGTGATTCATCTGGAAGTTATGTGCGGATTAGTGTACAGTGATAGCAATTTAGTATGTTTTTAGAGGGGGGGGGGTTGTTTACCTCCGATGGGTGCTCTTTTTCGCTTCCGTTGCGTACGCCTTGAGTGCCGGTCCGAGTCTGATACAGGTATGTCGTCATGCCCCATGTGCAGTGTTGGTGCCCAGTCTGGATTTGTTACATCCATTTCATATGCTGGTTTGCCTGCAATAATGCCAAATCATAAGCTACTCAGTCGACATGATGTGGTTCTGCAGCATCACACATTAGCATGTTTTATCTCATTATCTATGACCTCAGCACATTGAAAATCACACTAAAAGCCTTTCAAGAGTGATATGAATTAATTTAGAACTCACCGGAAAGAAAATGCCGTGAGCAAACCAACAAAAAGCTGGGGATTGCAGAGAACTCGATATCCGCTCGTCTCACCGCTGCAATCCAAGCCTGACGTCTTTGTTTAGTAATATTGGATACATGGGATCCCTCACGTTGCCTCCAGGATGGAAAACGATGAAAAGAGAGCCCGTTATCCAGCTTCTTGCCTTCACGATCGTGTGATCTAACGTTGCAACCGACAACACAACACGTACGATCCATAGCTGAAATGGTATCCTTTGGCTGGCCTACTGTCATGGCGGAAGGGGGCATGGCCCATCTCCCGTGACATCACGCTCCAAAGCCCTATAGGTGGGAAAATGTACCATGTCGACCAATCAAAAATGATATGGAAACATGACATTTGGTTGTTTAGCAAAAGGGGGAAGTTTTAGGAGTGACCGGCAAGAGAGAGCGAGTGAGCGAAAGAGAGAGAGAGTTTTGATACGTGAGAGATTTGTGACGTTTACCGTGTTTGGTCTCAAGTTAGTTTGTTGTCTTGTGTATTTAGTGTGTAGCTGTTGTTTTGTTTTGTGTGTCAGTTCTACTAGTGATCGTCACAGTTGCTGCCTTAAAGCCAACAAAGGCAGATTGCAGTGTAAACGCTGAGTGACACACCTGCTGTCAGACCTGCAGGTTTATCCCTGTGCTGTTCTCATATGTGTTAGAGTGACACAAACTATTGTTTGACACCTGATTGTTCTGTAAATAGTTTGAAATGATTATATGAAAAACGTCTGAGCCTTGGCTGCATTTTTTGGTAAATAGTACCATATAACTTTGTTGTTTGCAAAACGTGTGCGTATTTTTAAAAATGTACAATCTCTATTTGCATTTCAAGTTATGAAGATGATTCGTTAAACATGTGTGTGGTTTTTACAGTCAAAATATCACTTTCTACTTGTATTTTAAATTTTGTCTGAATTTAGATAAATTGTGCTGATACAGTTGGTCAAAATGAGAAAATAACAGATTGGCAAGATAAACTGTTTTTAAAGGTAAAATATAGAGGCCACATCAAAAGTAGTCAAGAAGGGTTAAAGGCTAAAAGCAAAGTTGTCACCAAGTACTGTTTATATTTGTGTGTATTGCTGCAGCTTTTTTGAGTATTAATTTGGTGCCTTTGTGTGAAATAATGGTATTGTGAGTGATCCATATAGTCACAAAGAATAGCCACTTGTTTCTGTGCTACCAAAGTTCCCCGGCTTTCATTCAAAATGTGTTTATCGTCAGCACCTGCACATTAAACTACTTAAACATTATAAATGTCTTCAAGCTCACACTGAGGCCTGTGGGGTACTATCAGCCACTGAGACAGTACACACATTTATATGTGTTTGTATATGAATATTTCATACTTTAAGACTGCCTGTTTATTTAAGGGAGATGAACAAAATACATTGGAATTGTACAAAATAATATCATGGATGATAAATTAAATAGATTTTAAGTAGATGCTTGTGCATTCTTAAAGTCTTATATGTTGAACTGAACTATGTGATCTGTTCAAAGCCTTAATCT
This sequence comes from Mchenga conophoros, assembly GCF_057382185.1. Taxonomy (NCBI): domain Eukaryota; kingdom Metazoa; phylum Chordata; class Actinopteri; order Cichliformes; family Cichlidae; genus Mchenga; species Mchenga conophoros. The sequence goes on along the minus strand of NC_140528.1, from coordinate 19,997,209 downwards.
TAATTTGAAGTGAAATGTGCATTTTGAGTTTATACACTATGTATATAAGGCGACCGTTTCCTTTTGCAGTATTTTTGTGTGGTGTACTTTTCTATGTCTTAACAAAAGGGGAACAAAGGTGTTTAAGTTCACCTAGGATGATGTGTTTTAATTTTCACATGGTCTTGCTTGAATTTGACCCTGACAAAGGCGTATGAACTCTGTCAGCTGTTTGGAGTTTCCATTTTCTAAACTTCTACATTCTGAACCTTCTTCAGCTCTGAACAGATGATGAAACACTGAATGATTTCAAGCTCACACTTTGTCTAATAAACTTACATCTTTCATTCTTTATACAGATTGAGGGGCTGTGGTTTGTCAGAGATCAGCTGTGATTATCTGGCAGCAGCACTGAAGTCCAACCCCTCCCATCTGAGAGAGCTGGACCTGAGCAGGAACAACAGGCTGCAGGATTCAGGAGTGAAGCATCTGTGTGGTTTCCTGGAGAGTCCAGGATGTGGACTTGAAACTCTGAGGTCAGTCAGCATGTTTTAGTTGTGCTGAGATGAATGTGATGTGAAAGTTGTGCTGACACTAAACTGCAGACATCAGGCTGATATTATACTGATCCACACTGAGGATCTTCATGGTAAAGTCTGTTTTCTTCTTCTCTGGTTTAGTCCATTGACTGCAGCAGAACAATGTTCACATTTCAAACCTTCAAAGAAGAAGAAAAATCCTCCACTGGATAATTCACTGTGAAACTCTCCAACTCTTCATTCCACCTTAAAGTCTGTCTGACACTGAAATCCAAAGCAAAATGTGCGTTTGTTTTACAGACAGCAGTCCAACACAAACATACACACATCATCCAAAACACAGTCCAACATCCAAATCTCCTCCACTGCCAGCATGAATGATGGGAAAGAGAAGGAGGAACACTCTGACATTCAGGGTTAGAATGAGTTTCATGAAGCAGACTGTGAAGATCAAAGCTGCATTAGAAAGCTTACATGAATGAATGAGTGGACAGAAGTGGACAGAGATCATCTGAAGCACTTCAAAGGCTTTAAATCAGCACATTTCTCTTTATTCTTTATCAACTCTGTTAGTTTCTCTCAGTTTTCTGTGGAATGAAGCTAACAGCAGGCTAATAAGATGCTGACCAATAGGTTTCTATTAAAGGTTGTAATTTGTATATGAAAAAGTGCTTTGGCTCAGCAGGGATCAGCTTACAGGTAGAATACAGCTGCTGGATGGGATTAGCATGTCATAGCTATCTACCAAACTGCTAACTGGGGGATTTCAGGCCATCTATGGATCATTTTTGCTAACTGTTTATTCAGCTTAGGCTCACAGGGCTGCAGCCTGTGCCCTAGCTGTCATAGGGCAAGAGGCGTGGTCCACCTGCACAGGTGAGCAGTCCATCACAGGGCCAACAGAGAGAGACAGAGAAGCACTCTCTCACATCCACACCTACAGCCAATTTAGAAGCACCAATGAACCTAAGCAGCATTTCATTGGACTGTGGGAGAACATCCAACCTCCACAGAAAGGCCAACAAGCTTCAACCTACAACCTTCTTGCTTTAAGGCACTAGTGCGAACCACTTTTCCCCATTTCAGCCCAAATCCTGCATCTTCCTGTTTCTGACTCCAGGCCAGCTCCACTAACACTTTCTCATCAGACACTGCCACCTAGTGGAGGAAGTCTTAGTTCCATTTGAAGCTTCAGATTACAGTTAGTTCCTTTACAAAGAGGTGGAGGTGGTGGGGCCACAGCACCATCATCACTGAGTGCCATAGGACACTTAACCTTTGTTTCCATATGCTGGGAACTTCCTGTTGTTCCAAGGAGGACTGGAAAATGTGTGAAAATCTCCCAGTCAGTTCCTCACAGCACACTTCAATCATTTCCCTCCCACAGCATCAGGACCAGGGCTTTTTCTCTCTTTGGTCCCACTAAGAGATTTCCACACAAACACCTCATCAGTGGGACTCTCAGAGCTACCAGCCCTTTGCTACAATCACAAAGCTCTTCATTGAAATCAATGATATCAAAGCTGGAATCAAATGAGTCCAAGTCTTCTGCTGATTCAGCATCACATTCATCTTTGCTCCTTGTTCTGCATCCCCACCATGGACTTCATTCCTTTCCAAGCCAGCCTTGAGTGTCCTTTATTCAGCTCATCCTCTGCTTTACGTTTACACCTGATTTTAGCTGCTTTATCTCTCTTTCAACAAGTTTCTGTGCCTCAATCTTTTTCTTCTCTCCCTCATAACAAGACAGCTTCTTCTGCCTGAGAACATGTTGGAGTGATTTACTAATCCAGGGCTGCTTATTGGGGAAAATACTTCCTGTTTCCAAAGTAATCCCCATTTTTCCCAGAAAGAAATGTAAGTAGAAATCGATGATCTCAGTGAGAACATGAGCCTTTAAAAAGTCCCAGTGGGTGCAGTCAAAGCAGTCCCTCAGTCCCAGTATAGAGTCTTTGGTCCAGACTGGAACAACTGTGTGCCCAGTTTGAGCTCTCTTCAGTCCTGTGACCTGACAGACCCAGAGGGGCCATCACATCACATTTAGAAGCTCCCCTAATGGAGCCACAACACATGTCCAACACTTAGTCTGTCTTGTTGGACCAACTGGAAGAAATGATTCAAGGACTTAGTCACAGAACAGAGATTCAAATCTCCAAAATCCAACTGGCTGCATCAGGACATATAGTCTGAAACTCTGCACAGTTTCCTGTTTGAAGCTGCTTCCTGTTGGCTTCAGCTGTTTGGAGTTTCCATTTTCTAAACTTCTACATTCTGAACCTTCTTCAGCTCTGAACAGATGATGAAACACTGAATGATTTCAAGCTCACACTTTGTCTAATAAACTTACATCTTTCATTCTTTATACAGATTGAGTCGCTGTGGTTTGTCAAAGATCAGCTGTGATTATCTGGCAGCAGCACTGAAGTCCAACCCCTCCCATCTGAGACAGCTGCACCTGTACGGAAACAACCTGAAGGATCCAGATGTGAAGCAGCTGTCTGATCTTCAGCAGAGTCCAGACTACAGACTGGAGACTCTGGGGTCAGTAGAGTGATGGAGTGAGTGGGTGGTGCTGTCAGCAGTATTGTACTAAACACAGTCAGTATGAAACAAAGATCCAGTGTTTCCTGTAAAGCTGCAGCTTCTCAGTGAAGCTGTGAGAGGAGAATGGTGACAGGCTTCAGGATTGGACACAAACACTTCCTGTTTCTGACCTTTATGGTCACCATGGTAACGGCTGACACGCTCTGATCAAACACTGTCAACAGCCAATCAGCTCTCTGAACAAAGCAGCACGCAGACCAATGACTGCATTCATTTCCAAGTTTAAAGCAGTGAAGAACACAGTCTGTAGGTGAGGAAGAATTTAGTGAGAGCAGATGTTTGGATGGAATTCCTCCAGTTAACAGCTGGAACCGTCCATCTGGATTGTTGGGCTTGTTGTTGGGGTTCCTACAGAGCTCAGAGTGGACACACCAAGGTTCTTCTAATGAATGAAAGTCCAAACTCAAACTAGGAGGGAAAAACATTTTCATCAACTTCAATAAAAATCCAAAGATTAGAAAAAGTGAAGCAACAATGAGTCCTAGTACAGTCCCAGCACTGAAGTCCCTGCTGCTCTTTATACTGGATGTGCTGCATCACTGACTGACAGCTGATGAAGAGTCTCTGGAAACACTCGTTTATCTCCTCTGCTCTTCCTTCTTCTCTCTGCAGGTGGAGGTGATGATGGTAAACAGGACGGTGTGTGTGCTGAGAGAGGAGGAGCTGTGTCCTGATGATCCAGAGAGGTTGAAGCAGCAGCAGCTTGTGTGTAGAGACACTCTGACTGGGCCATGTTACTGGGAGGTGGAGAGGAGAGCTTCATCCAGCAGTGACTGACAGAGGAATGAGAAGAAGTGCAGATGACTGTCAGTGCTGCAGAGTGAACTGCTCTGAGAACAGCTCCACTGTCAGACACAATGTAGAGTCCAGCATCATCCCTGTGTGTCCCTCTGGATCTGACAGAGGATCATCAGTGTATCTGGACTGCTCTGCTGCTGCTCTGTCCTTCTACAGTCTCTGCACAGTCTCTGTCTGACTCTGGCTTCAGACCCTCCTGGATCAAACTCACCTGGAAAGACTTTCAAACATCACTCAATAGATTTGAATACAGAATATATTTGATATATACTGTAGATGTACTGTAGAGTTGCAGTTTGTCACTTGTAAATACAGTCTGTGAGCAGCTGTGAGCTGAAAGATCTTTCTAGAAACACGAAATGTTTTCACTCTTCTGTTGCTTTTTCATATATTTCCACAACATTAATATTGATCCCACCTGTCTCACCTGTTTCATGCTTTTATACATAATAACAGGACACGTGTGATCTGAGCGCTGCTGTGGTTGCTGTGCTGCACGTCTTCATTTAGATAACAGAGACATCTAGTGGTTCAGAGGGAGAACTGCAGGAGGTGGAGCTGTGTTTTAGCATGGAAAACTTTTTATCTTTTAGGCGCAGATACAAATATGACAAGTATCAGTGTGAGATACAAAAGGTCACATCAGTCAGCAGAGGGAACAGTGATCACACAGCAATGTAAGAATAGAAACATAACAGTGAATCTGGACATGTATACAGAGGGAAGCAAACAAACAGGATGTAACACTACATTAAAGCCACAAATGGGAAGAAAACAAACACAAAGGAAAATATATTTGATCTCAGGAATCCAAATCAGATGCTTTAGAGCAGGGGTCGGCAACCCTGGGCACGCGTGTCACAGCTGCCACGTGAAGGGTTAACTGATGGCACGACCATAGCTGGACTGGCCATCGGGCATACTGATGGTGATTTTTCGTTTTTAATGGGCCGATGATGTTTTTTTTATTTTTTTGTAACGGTATAAACAATGAAAGATGGCGGATTGGCCGGATGCTGGTCGATGTGTAAAAATAAGTCAGTTGTTTGGTGGTGGCTTTGGCGGAGCTTCCACAGAGGCAGCAGGTGGATGTGTGAAAGGGGAGGCAGGAGGAGCAGAGACCCGAGGCGGCCGCCGGTCCGAGTGTCAGGTGAACTGAACTTCAGGTAAGAAGTTATGACCTGCAGTCTGTCTGGGTCAGATATAAACCAAGTTTAGGTGGAGTTTATTTTCCTTGTGCTGACTTTTTACAGTCAGTTATAATAACTCCCACTCAGAGGAGACCAGAGATCACATTAACATGTGTGTCTCTGTATTAAGAAACATGACATATTGGCCCAGTTTATTTTTCTTATCATTGTTGTGAGGAGACCATAAATAGCATTTGTATTTTCTGTTGTACAGTTCATTTGCTGTTATGGATAAAAAGTCTTTCTTTGTTTCAAAATAGCTGATAAATATTCGCTGATAGCTGCAAACATCTGCGCACAAATATAATCCTATGAAGTGGTTCTATATAGTGTGTAATTTATTGCTAATGCAATCATATGGCACATTGACTTCTGAGGAAATGTTAGATGCACTCATCATCAGAAAGGTTGCCGACCTAAACCAGGGGGTTTAGAGTATCATAGAGTTTTTGTGGTTTGTTTTCTTTAAGTCATTTCACAGATTTTCTCTATAATTTCAATTCCTTGAATAAAACAACAAACTTAGGGGATGATTTTGTAGTCCGACTTTATGTATGAAAGATTTGACTAAACGTAAAACAATCTTCCAACTCAGTCGTCATTCTTATCTTGTGAAATCAAACCAAATGTTCTGTTGTCTCTAAATCAGGGATTGATGAAATCTTTGGTTGCATCCATTTATGAACATGTTCTCATTCATATTAAATCGTAGTCTAAGTCCTTCTTTAGAGGGATAAATGTCATTCATTATCTTCAAATGTGTTTCTGTTGTTTTGGGGGGAAGTTTGAAGTCCATTGTTCAAAGTCTGTTAATGAAACTTTATGAAGTTTATGTAGGATGTTTTTCCTATTTTGTATTTGTTTGAATTATGATGTATTTCTGACTCTTGCTGCCATGATGCCAGGTCTCTCTTGAAAACAACATTTTTAATCTCAATTAAATTTTCACCTGGAGAAATAAAGATGATAATAATAATTTTGTCTTCAGGGAATCATTTCTCTGTAAAACAGCTTCTTCTGAAACTCTCTATGAAATTTCTTGTTTATTGTTTGCTGGTTTTAGAAAAATGTCATCGTCTCTGTGTGAACTTAAACTCTACATGTGGTGTCAGCTATAAACGAGCTCTAGAGTCTAATAACGATGCTTTTATTATTGTCTGGTATCCAACCTAACCCTGGGCCTCTGGCTGAATGTGAAACACCAGCAGATGTTAAAAACTGTCTGGGTTACACGTGCATCACGTCGTGTGCTTCCTGACATGGATATGATTGGAATCTGGGCCTGTTCAAGCGGTGCTGGTATCGTTGTTGTTTCTGAGACTTTCCAAATCTTTACTGGATAAAAACGTAGCAACTGATGGATTTAACATTTAGCTCTCAGACTGTCCCAGAAAAGGCGGAGGTCTGGAAGCTTATGTGAAGCTCTGTCTTGCTGCTCAAGTCTTGTTCTCTCCATCTGCACCTCAGCCATTTGAAATCTTGGCCTTAACTATTGATCTGTTTGGAAATCAGACTGTTGTTGGCTGCTATCAGCCTCCACCTGCTTCCCCCAGCACATCACCGTCTCTGGTTCAACTTTTATCTGAGCTGCATTTTAATGACGTCTTTCAGATGGATGATTTTCATTGGGACTGGCTTTCTTCTGTGTCTGATGATTTTAAGGCACGCTGCTTGTTTTTAAAACTGACTCAAATTATTTAAAGCCTCACACGCCTTGATCCTAAACACCCAGATAAATCTGCTCTTATTGACCTTTTTTAACTAATATGCTGCGTAAGTTTTCCACATCTGCAGTTTTTGCCAACGACCTGAGTGATCACTGCATAGTTGGTGCTGTGAGAAACACTAAAATCTCACGCTCCGAGCCCGCATCAGTTTGAACTGGGGTCGTATTAAACAGGCTGACAATGTCAGTTTGGGAACATTTACAGGAGAGTTGTGTCTACTTTGTGGACAGACACGCCCCTTTTTGCCAGGTCAGGGTGAAAGGTCGGGACAGGCCTGGTTTGGTCCAGTACCGGCCGATCTCCTACATGAGAGAAACCAGGCCTGGGCAGGAAGTCTGGCTCTGATGCTGATTGGCTACGTTTTCATTAGCTGTGTAATCGGATTACTGCCTCCATCATCAAGATGTAACTATTTTTTACTTTAACGACTGACAGTCCAAACGACCGTAGGAGGTTTTGGCAAACTATAAAGTGTCTCTGCCAGCTGTGACTCCTCAGAGCTTCCTCCTCACTTAAATATCGACTCCACTCCTGTGTCACACAAAACTGAAATGTTGCTTTAACAAACACTTTGTTGCTTCTTGCTCTTTGTTCAGCACAGTATCTGATGGTAAACCTCTTGCACACAACTCTGCTCGTAGTTCCTGCTTACTGATACCTTTTCCTTCACACCTGTCACAGTAGAAGAGGTTTGTAAGGCTTTGAATAGCCCCAACACCAGAAACTCGTCCTCACAATCGTTCTCCTTCCTTCTTGCACTTGGCTGCAAATATCATAGCTGAGCCAGTGTCTTATATTTTTAATCTTTCTCTACAACAGAAGAACACCACTATACTCTGTGTTCTCTGGTTAACTGGTCCTCATTAGTCTTACACAGGATGGTCCATTAGTATCATTTTATCTATCAATCTGTTTCTGGGTTACTGCCTCCTATTCATCAGAGTACATGTTAGGCAAACAGTTTAGTCACAGCCTGCAGTCTCAGGACATCATTACATCCACTGTTCCATCAGTTCATGCAGAGCTTGGGAAGAAGGCGTTCTCCTTTTCTGCTCCGTCTTCATGGAAAACATAACCGAAGGATTTAAGGCTCTCCGTTGATTTCACTTGCAGACTTCAAAAGACGTACACATGTTTTTGTGAAACCATCTCTGGGAACTTGTTCTCGTTTTTAATGTGACTGAGTACATTACACAAACTTTTCTCTTATTGTTGTAATTTTAATATGTGTGTCTGGAACAGGTCTCTCTTGTAAATGAGACATTGAGTCTCAATGAGCCGACCTGTATAAATAAAGCTTCAATTACAAAGTCCTTTGTATAAAAGCTCCTTCAGCTGCCAGTGGGACGTGCTGTGGCACTATCGGTTGCAGAGCCTTTATATTGTTAGTTAGAAACTACAAATATAATGGCTCACTGTATTTCAGAATCAGAGAAACTTTATTAATCCAGGAGGGAAACTGAGTTGTCATAGCAGCAAATATACAAGAAACAACAAGCACTCATATAAAGTGAGTGTAGAAACAGAGTTATGATAAATAAATATTCAGATAAATAATATCAATATATAATATAAATAATCTATAATCCAGTTTTGAGTTCCCTCCCCAGACACCTTAACGCCCACTCACATCCTGGGCCATCTGACCTCAGGAAATCACATGATAGGGTGGGGCCAGGTTTCACAATGAGCTCACCCGAAACCCTGGCTGATTAGGACCCCCACCCGCTTTCACACCTTGGCTCATGTGATTACGTAGAGGATCATCAGGGGGTCCTTTGTCCCTCTTTGGGGGGAAACTCCCACTGGGTTTAAATCTGGGACTCCCCACCAACTGACCCTTAGAACTGAAGAAGCTTCTCAGATGAGAGGTGAAACGTCTTCAAGCAACTCAAAGAAGTCCAGACGCTTTTCTTTGCAAGCTCCTTAGTCTACAATGACCTGGATGACTGAGAACCGTCACAGACAACTCAGTCCCATATTTTAGGTTATTCTGAATAAATCGTTCATGCCCTCTCTTGGGAAAGAAGCTGTTGTGGTTCCTGGTCCTAAATCTAGTCGTCCAAAAGTTCTAAACGACTTCAGGCCTGCTGCCCTCACCTCAGTCTTTGAAAAAATCATCAGAAATGTGATTATGGAAGACACTGAACTTCAGCTTGATTCAATGCAGATTGCACATAAGCCCAATAGAGGAGTGGAGGACGCGCTTTTGATTCTACTTCACCTGATTGTCAAACATGTAGAGAGTAAAGGACTTCAGTTCATCGATTTCTCTGCTTCTTTCAATAACACAGCCCCAGATTTGAATCAAAAGACTTTTAGAACAGTTTGAAATCCGGACAAACCTGAGCAAGTGCAGTCATATAAATATCTTGATGACAAATGCTATTATTTTTCTGTAAAGCAAATTGACCTAAAAGTAAAGTAACCTTGATATGTCAGGATGTAGATGTCCCACCCAACAACGTCACCCAGCCCTGAAACATCGGTACTGTTCAAGGCAGCATTGCTGTCCACACGTCCATCAGAGTGTTTCTTTGGACTTCATGGTGTTGCTGCTCCCAGTATTCTCTGAGACAACCTCTGAGGCCGTCACAGAGCAGCTGTATTTGTACTGACATTACATTACACACAGGTGCACTCTATTTAGTCATTAGCACTCATCAGGCAATGTCTATGGGCAACTGACTGCACTCAGACCAAAGGGGGCTGAATAATAATGCACATAACAATTCTCTTCACTCTGCTGACAAGAGATTCAACCCCCACTATGAGCCAATGGCGTGTCCAGCGGGGTGGCCTGATTCAACCCCCACTATGAGCACCTTCTAAAGAGCACCATTGAAAGTATCCTCACCAACTGCATCACTGTGTGGTATGACTCCTGCACTGGGTCCTGCAGGAAAAATATGACAACGGGTAGTGAGAGCAGTGGAGAGGATTGCATGGTCCTCTCTTGCCTCCCTCCCCAGGAGATCTACTGTGCCTGCCTCATTCGAAAGGTCCTCTTCATTACAGGTGACTCCACTCATCTCTTCAACAGCGTCTTCAGTTTGCTGCCATCAGGAAGGATACTGAAGAGACCTTTTGACCTTTACATTTTCGTTAATATCTTTAAAACAGAAGCAGCAGAAACGAGAATTTTAGCAGCACAAACCAGCACAAGCGTAGCACAGTTGATTGACACCAGTTTTGTTTGATTTAATTAATGTGGGGGGGCTGGTTGACCTCTGGGGACCTCTAGAAATTTTCTTGAATATCTTTAAAATGATAGCAGCACAAACAAAAATTTTTACAGCACAAACGTAGCATAAACGTTTGATACCACTTTTGTTGGATTTGAAGAAGGTGGGGGGTCGCGGGAAAAACCAGCAAAAGAACTCGAGCAGCCGGGCTATGTAAAAGGTGTAGGGGGGCATGTTTGCGGTCACGTCCAGCGGGTGTGTGGGCTGTTTGAGTCATCTGTTACCAGGCAAACTCCAATGCAGCAGGCTGCTGAACACACACAGGCCTCCTGCATCCTCCTCTTCAGCTCTGCTTGCCCGATATCGTGACCTAAGCAGGGTCGGGCCTGGTCAGTACTTGGATGGGAGACCGCCTGGGAAAACCAGGTGCTGTTAGCTTTTGCACTTCCACACACAAACTGCAGAGGGCACTTCTGCTCCTGCTTGTGCTTAGAGGCATGAGAAGTTAACATTTATGGGTGATAAAATCCTTTTTCTATATTTTTAACATGAGAATATCAGTTTTCCATCTTGTGTTCCAGAGTAATCGGACAAAAGACAAACGTAGAACAAGGAAAAAAGAGGCCAAGTGTCTCACCTATAAAACAAAATGACTGTTTTCTGAATAGTCTCACACAGATAAACATTTGCAGGGAATACCTTTTCCTTCAAAACAAACGTCACAGACTGTGTTTTTCTTTACTGATTGTATTTGAGTAGAAACTCAGATTAAAATGGCATCAGTGCTCATAAAATGATTTAACTGTAAAAGTAGGTGTAGTGGATCACTTTGCATAGATCTAGATAAAAGTGCTGTAAGCAAAGACTACAGTGGTCATTGAGCAGCTGTTCCTATAATGTGAATCTGGGATAAAGGCACAGATTATTTGTTTGCCTTTGTTTCCTGGTTCTTTCTTTCTTATCCAAATGGAAAAAGAGAGCATAAAAGTACTGTTTACAAGCAGCTTATCTATCTCATTGTGCCCACTATCATAAAATCTTGGTTGACTGAGCACTGAGCCATCTACCACTCGAAATTGAACCTGTGTGGGACAACAACAAAGTCCAGTATACTAAGTTTCAGTAATGTGCAGTTTTTTCTGTGGAAGATGTAAATCTAAATAGATGTCCTATTGTATGCATAATATACCACTGAACTTTATAAAACAACTTCTAAAAGCAAATTTCGATTTATTTTAGATTTTCTCAAATCCAAACAGTGCTAAAAGCATACACACAGTCAAATATTTTTCATACGAGGTGCTGAAGGTTCTGCAATGTTCTGTCAGTGCGCCCCAGGGCAGCTGTGGCTACAATGTAGCTGCCATCACCAGTGTGTGAATGTGTGAATGATGTATCTGTGGCTTTTTGTCACACTTGGAAACCACGGTGTTGTGCAGCTATTTGCCTTGTTGCAGGGTTTTAAAAAAACTGCAGTTTTGATTTTAGTGAAAGACACCGTCTCATGACTCATTGAGTGCCGCGACTGACGAGCCAATCCGTGGCCTGCAGTCTGACGATGTCACATTTCCTGACTGCTTGGAACCCCGACTAAGTCGTCCTGTAGCCCACATCATAATGTTTCCATCTCTCTGCTTGACTGCGGGGATGCTATTTTTTGCATCACACTCCTATTTCAAAAGGTCAGTTAAAGCCACATAATTGGAATTTGGTTTCATCTCCCCACAGCACTTTCTCCAAAGTCTTCCCTGAATCATTTAGATGTTCACTGGCACTTGAGATGGGCCTATACATGTTTCTCCTTGAACAGGTAGCTACCCTATGTTAGCCTAGCTTTCTATCACTGATGCTCTGTGTGTATTGTTATGGTTCAAAATATGGGGATGGAGACAAGAGACAAGAGAAAAAAACCACAATAACAACACTGGTCCGGCCGGGTTAAGTCAAACGATGATTTTAATGATCACGCGCGTGGGAGATGGACACTGATGCAGACAGCCTCAGATCTCAAAATGGTGGAGCATTGCTCAAACTCTTATAGCCTCTGGTGCCTCCACCTTATCATAAAAGCCTAAACATTCACATGCTTTTCTCTCACACGGCGCCTAAGCTACGACCTTGGCTCCCCGTTTATCTGCTCCTGCTGAGTTGGGGCAGAAAACTCCAGCATGCTCTGTTCTCTTCTAATCAGACAAATAAGGCGATGGCTTTCTGCAGCAGTATTATGCATCATAAAACAATATCATTCATCCACAATAAATCAGCAGTCTAATGTAATGCAAATCAGTTTAACTAATGCAATAGTTATCAGCTTCTTCTAATTCAGGAGAATAATGCAAACTAAAACTACATAATAATTCACAATCTTTAGTTAGGGGTATAACATGGCATAAAATAATATTATAATCTAACAGTATGCTGCTGCCTCTCTCTCATGTTACTTAAAAAATTAACCCCACAGCTTCAATAACCGTATCTAAAAATCTCTCAGTGAAAGTTACGGTTGTAGGTTTGGAAACATTTTGGGGTAGCCAGTGTTAAATAGAGACAGGGCCACATTCTTTATCTAGTCATTGTAATGAAAGAAGCACATTAAAAACTATATGAGAGTTTGCTTTTAACAAGCATGTAATGACTCTACTTAGTTTAGGTAGTCTTAGGGAGTCAAACTGAAAGTAGCATTTTGTGGATGTTTTCCCTGCTGCCCGATCCCATCAGTCTCTTAAAGCATCATTTCTTATGCGCCCTGGTGTGACAGAGGTTTCATGGCGCTACAGGTTACCTGAGCACATCAGGTATATTACGGTTGAAAACCAGTGCCCGGCCTTCCAGTGGGTGTTCGACCCCTCGTGCACAGCTCAGGAGTCTAAACGACCCAGCAGTTATGGACATGTGTGTTTTTGGTGTGCTGTCCCTCGTTCTCCCTGCTTGCAGGTATATCTGTGTGTGTGGATGCCGGAGTTTCTGAGAGCACCCGTTTACAGGCACCTTCAGGCCTGGTGGGTGTGGCCCTGCCAGGTGGTTGGCCACACTTGAAGACCATCACACAGCTGATCAAGCCTTGTCGGAGGAGCTACTTAAGAATGCGGTGGCGCTCTCTCTGACGCTGGATCATTGCGTGACTTCACGTTAGTCTCTCGGCCAGTCAGTACGGATAGTCTGCCGCATTGTATGTGTCTTACGGCTGCCTGTTTGTTATCTCCCCAGGAGAAGCGTGGAGATGAGAGGGCAGCGAGCACGGGGTGCTCAGACACTGAGGAGCGGAGACAAGGAACACTAGCACTGGGAAGAGGACATTTCACGGGAGTCGGGAACGCACTGCGGATTTATTGTTATTTTCCATTCACTGTAAATAAACGCACTGCTTGCATTCAGAGCTCCGTGCCTGGCTCCTCCTTCCTCACATCCCCACGGTTGACGCTGGCCAACCGTGACAAATAGCTTTTCTTAGATTCATTATTAGTTCAACATTGACAAATAGTAGTTGACTAATATCAGGAGCCAAAAAGAAAACAAAAAACAAACTAAATAAATATTTCAGACGCTGAAAATAAATTATTACGGTTGTTTAAATTTGCTGTCAGCAAGTTAGGTCTAATGCATGTAGTCAATCTAATGAATCAATATTACATGTAAAAAGTACAGAACTGAAAATGAAACTAAAATATAACGGTAAATGAACTGGTTCTTGTATAAAACCTTTCTACTCTCTACAACTTGCCTCATTCATGCACTCACTTTTTTCTATGCTTTTTCTCTGTAAGTGCTTTCTATCTAACATTAATACGCATTCATCCTCCCGATGGATGCATCGGAGAGCAACTTGGGGTTAGCATCTTGCCCAAGGATATTTGGCATGCAGGCTGGAGCAGGCGGGGATTGAACCAGCAACTTTCTGATTAGTAGGTTTCCTGCTCTACCTGAGCTACAGACACCCCAATTTGTGGTGCTCTGGAAACAACACGTTCTCATCCCAACAGGTAACGATGCTATGTGACAAATCATCGGTATGTGTAAATGTGTTTTTTGTTCTAATCATGAATCGCTTTGTAAAACAAGACCTGATAGGGTTAAGGTTAAAGTTATGGTTAGAGTTAATGTTAGGGATAGGGCTGGAATGGACGGCTGGAGCCTCTCCTCCAAGTGTGTTACTGCCGCCATCAGCATTCTGTTGTATTCTGTTGTCTGCTTTTCTCTGTAAGCGCTTCGAGCCTGTACTTTTTTGCTTTAGCTGAGTAATGAAGTTGAATCAGTACTTTAACTTTCACTGGAACAATAGTATTTTTACTTCTACTTAAGTGGAGAATGTCTGATCTTTTGCCAACTCTGGCCGTCTCTCAGTCTTGGAATACCCACTTGTTGTCCAGCGGTGTCCTGGGAATATGGGAACTAGACAGACTGGGGAAACAATGGGAGGAGACACAAAGATGGAATCACTTTTACCATCTTTTATGTATTTGCTGGTCGTCTTATTTCTTCTATTTTGCAAGCACAGTGTTGCAATCATTGTCTTTGTGGTACAATGACACAGGTAGAATGCAGGTGTTTTCATGTAACACGATGCCAGAAAGATGAGTAATGTGTTTTGAAGAGAAGATAAAACATCATGTTTGAACAAAGATAAGCAGCAGACACGTCTGTGTGTGAGTTGTTCAGGTTCAGTAAGAAGGTAATATGTCTGCAGAATTTGTAATTCTTATGAAGATATTGCTTGTACAATAAATAAAATCCCTTTAACTTCTTCTGGAGAGTGTCTTTATATATTTAGTCATTTTGGGGCGATCCTTTATTTAGTAGTAACTCTAGTCGGGGATATATATCAGAGTTTACTTTCAGATATGAGCATTGTGTTTCCTGTGGATGAATGAATGAATTATTTATTTATGTAATTTTTGAAAGACTGGCTCATGTAAAATCTCTGAAAGTATGACAAAGCTCTCCTGTTACACTTTATGGACACCTGAGCGTCACCATGAGGGCCTGTCTTTATTCACTTTATTCACTGAAATCCACTTTTATAATGAATTCACAGTAATCACTGACACCTTCAGAGCATTACATTCATTAAAGACGTCTTCTACACCTACTCTTCCAGACGACCGACACATGCTTCAACCACTGCAGGTTAACCAGCCACTCATCAGTAAAGCAAAAACTAAATGTAAATGTCCTCATGTGGAAAAGACTGAAACACAACTCCCATATATCACTAATGTAACAGATCCATTTAGGGAGAGTGAGAACACTAGGCTGGATGTGTTTTAATGCAGGAACATTCATCGTGTCTTCAGTTCAACAAATCATTTACATTGAATATGTGAGCTGGATGGTTACACGACACAATGTGATTGTCAACAATAACTGCAATGAACGCTGGTTTGAGGGCGGAGTCAAGGAGGCCATTTACGTGAAAAGGGAAAGACCCTCTCTGAATCAAGGAGGGGGCCTAAGGGTACATCTGTCACCATCTTACAATGCTGTGATTGCAGCCGTTCTCCAACTCTCTGTGAATGGTACTCAGGACCATTGATCAGTGGTTGTTGATCAATGGTCATGAGAATTTGCATAATCATGATTAAGGAACTGACCTCCCAGCCCATTGTTCCTTCAGTCGGCTGGTTTCTCTGACTGAAAACGCTACGTCCAGAAGAACAGAATCAACTTTTGGAGATTTACTTCCCTGATGATTGAGCACGCATCAAGACCTTTTAATCAGGCCAACAAATATCTTGTACTCAATTTTAGCAGCAGCCATTGTGACACTGATGATAAAACTTGTGTAAAAGTGCGAAGCTGTAAAAAAGTAATTATAAAAAAGCGTTTTTGTAGCTGAATGTTACTGGATAGCTGTTTCATCTGTAACACATCAAAATAACCTGCTAAGGTTTAATAGGCTATAAGGAACACACTCACTTCCTGAGCCCTGGGCAATAAGAGACGTTTTGTGTTTTATGATTTATTGATATGTTTGATCCTTTCTGACCTGCGTTAATGAAGCAGTCATTAGAGCACCATGTCCGCTAGAATAGTTCTGTAGTTTGATGCTTGAGTCGTTGCAGACTTGTTGAAACTCCCTCACCCGTCAAAGCAGCGTCTTTGTTATTCGAGTCCAGCAGATGGCAGTGTTTCACTGTCTGACGGCTGTCTGAAGCTTCAGCTGGATTATCCGTTTTCATGTTTGATTAGAGGTTTGTGTGTGTGTGTGTGTGTGGGTTTTTAGCCACGAGTTGTCCACGATAAAGCATATTGAATGGCCTGTCTAATATTGTTAGAATTCTCCTTTGGGTTAGTTTCATTACTCAATCGGGACATTTATTTGGAAAAAGAAAAAAAAAGAAAAAAAAAGAAAAGAATTAAAAATAAATAAATCCTCATAGTTTACATTTACAAATATCAATACTGAATGTTACGTCCCTCTGCAGCTTCTAATCGTCTCAGTGTTTTCAGCTGGTGCTAATTGGCCACACCTAGTCAGGTGTGGATAAAAGCATACCTGAGGCAAGCTTCCCGGCAGTGCACTAGTCTTTGCCTTGGTGGCACCAGCCATTTTAGCCAACCTGGTTTTCCATTTTAGGATGAAACCTCTTCTCACCCACACTCTGCTATTCATCTCTGTTTTTATGTTGCGGCTTTTGAGCCGGGTCGTAACACTGAAGATTACAAAGATCAACATTAAGACCAGTCTGTGCATTCAAAGCAGTGACAGAAAAGAGTGTGGGGCATTAACCCCCACTCACTTCACAGTTCACGTTCACAGCGAGCTTCGTCGAAATTTACAATGAGACCCTGAGGGACCTTGTGTTCACCGGCAAGTCCAGCAAGAGACCTGAGCATGAGATCCGCAAGACAGCCAGCAACGAATTGACAATCACTAATCTCACCTATGAGCGGGTCTCCAATGAGGATCAGGTACAGCAGACAGACATCTGTAGCTCAGAACAAATTAATTTCAAATCTGCTGACAAATTGTTACCAAACTTTGAAAATACATCAAACTTTATCGATGCTCTATGTTTTAAAACGTTCCCTCGTCCTCTCAGGTTCTCCGTCTGATTGCTTTGGCCAATCAGAATCGCTCCACTGCCCAGACAGCCCAGAATGACCGCTCGTCTCGCTCCCACTCAGTCTTCCAGCTGGATATTGAGGGAGTTAATGCCGGCAGGGATGTCAAGTGCAAATGTATCACACTGGAAGTACCAGCATCAGGAATGTGGCTTCTTCTTTTTGGATCTATAATATTTAGTCTGGTTAGTTATTGTTACTGTAACCAGTGCAAAATCTGCTCTGATGACTTAACGTTAATGTTTGAGCCCCTGAGCGCTAAAAGAAGTGTTTTGTAAAGTATTAAAACTACCTTTAATGGAAGGAAAAACGGATCACTGCTTCCTATAAGAGTTGGTTTTGTCTGTGTGTGTAGCCACTCTGTGCCTGGTGGACTTGGCTGGCAGTGAGCGAATGGTGAAGAGCCAGTCTCAGGGTGACCGTTTCAAAGAGATGACCGCCATCAACAGCTCACTGTCCAACCTGGGCGCCGTTATCGCCGCTCTGGCCAAAAAGGTCTGCAGCTGCAGTTTCTGTAGTCTTAGATGTCACACCTGCTTTCTTTACATTTACAGTATTAATGATTTTTTTGGCCTTTGTGTTCCAGGAGACTTACGTAGCTTACAGGAACTCGAAGCTCACGTACCTCCTTCAGGGATGTTTGGGGGGGAAACGGCAAAACGTGAGTTTGTTGACATCACAAATCTTTATAATGACGACACATAAAACTGAAGGAATTTATCCCCAAAAAATATTTAACAGCGTTTGATCTCATCACTTCAGATTGTGACTGTTTATTCTTTGGCACTAATTTTGGATGTCTTTATTTGCAGCTTGATGTTTGTTAACATTGCTCCGGAGCCCGACAGCTTTGGGGAAACTCTGAACTCATTGAGGTTTGCCAGCAAGGTCAGTGCAGTCTTGTTTCCAGTGTTCATTGGACAGAGTACATTAGTGATGTCCTTACATCAGCTGTTTATGGTAAACCAAAGCCATACTCCATATCCATTTTAATACCTTGGTGTGTAATTCATACTCACATTTTGTCTGAAGAGTAGGGATGTTCCTGGCGTCTTATTTACTAGTCGACTAATCGAGGGGGAAATAATTAGACTAACCAACTAATGTAAAACTAAGGAACATTCAGATATTGAGTTGATTTTCAGAACTGATTAATAGAAACTGTCAAACTAGACGCAGAGGTATCTTAAACCATTTATCACATTCTGTTAAATACAAATGAAAATGCATTACTACAAAAGATGTTCTATTAAAATATGACAATCATTTGAGAATCTAAAAGTACGTCTAAGTGTGGCGAGAATGATTCAGGTAATACATTATACAGCCGTTTTCTAGTCAGGTTGTGGGGGCAGCAGGAAGGACTACTCCTGACCACAGCTGATAGATGTAAACTGGCTAGCATGACCAAGGATGCTGGGGCCTCCTACTGGTAGGACGTGCCCAGCTGGAACAGCCTCCTGGCCAAGGTGGCTGTCACCTTTTGATGTGAAGGAGTAGTGACTCTACTCTGAGCCCCTCCCCCATTGACTTAACTGCTCTCCTAAAGGAGAGGTTTTCCACCTCTCAGGAAACTAATTTCCTCTGCGTGTATCTGCGATCTCAGTGTTAACAAGAAGATCAGGGTAGATTAATAGATTTATGGCGTTTCTCAACAACAGTGCACCATCTGGTGGTAGATCGCTGCCTAACATTTAGAACACAATGTACCAGCATTGGGCATCAATTAAAATGTTAACAATTAGATTGAACGACTGGTAAGTCTGATACAGACTAGTGACAATTAGTCGACTAGTCACATAAATCCCTGATAGAGCCCACAGAAGTGGCCTGCACCATGTGCGTGGCTTGCTTTGCAGAACCCTCAGTAGGACCTACAGCCATTTTTCATCCCCAGCGTTTTTTAATATTAGGCCATTTTCACTGTGTTGAATAGAATATAGCCAAACCTTCCGACCCTTTTTTTTTTCTTTTTTCTTTAGAATTGCAGTCTCCGTTTATTAGATTAGCTTAAAGTGGCTAAGCTACAAACCGCCATCCACATGAGGTCCTAGAGCCATAAATCGCCCCATTGAAACCCATTATAAACGCTATTTTTCACTGCAGAATTATTACCATTAACGTATGGGTGATGGCTTCTGTTTCGGTTCCGTGTTGGACAAGGGGCCTTAGAATTGTAATTTTTTTTATTTGGCCACCGGGTGGCGCCCTTGTTCCACATGTGACGCCTGCTGGAACATAGACCTTTTCCAGCGGGCTGCTCGAGACATACACCCGGGAAAGGCAGACTCATTCCCCGAGTGCAGCAGCAGCTTGGCCCGCTGCTCGTTCGGGACCATTTTCTGCCCTTAGGGCTGTTAGAGGGTGCATTTTGACCTTTATATTTAAAAATAAATAAAATAAAGGTCTCTCTGCCTAAAAGAAAAAAAAATTGTGTCTGTCTCATTCTAAGTTTAGATAAAAGCCTTCCCTCTTTGAAGTACACCCTGCAATGCAAACAAATCTAACATGAAAACAAGAATAAAAAACAAATTAGACTTTATTTTGTCGCCAACCTCAGCTTGTTTATGCAGGTGCAGGCAGGAGAGGTTATAAGAATAAGCCGTAGCGCGGGAGTAGGCATTTTCACGATGGCACGGTACCGAGGAAGTAGTGGACATCCTGATGCGCTCTGACAGCGAGGATCTCTCCTCTTCATCTGCCGAGAGTGACTCTGATTCCGGGGGTGACACGGATGATTCGTCTCTCGACACTGATCACCAGGAGTCGTCCTCTGATTTTTCTTCTGAAGATGAGAACGAGGGGAGGACGCCGGAGGAAGCAGCGGCGTGGACCTCCAAAGATGGGAAGAAATGGTCCGCAACAAACGCCGAGACGCTGCGCTACGTCGCAGCACCCACGGGGCTTATTCCGGGATCGACCCACTACGCCGTAGCCCGAATTACGGACCCACTCTCCAGCTTCAGGTTGTACATAACTGATGGGATTATACAGCATATAGTTGCAATGACAAACCTTCAGGGCAGACGCTACATCTCATTCTGGAGAGATTTAGATAGCAACGAAATGCTCGCTTATGTGGGGCTGCTAATTTTGTCCGGTGTATACCGGTCAAAGCACGAGGCCATCGCCAGCCTTTGGAGTGAGAAAACGGGAAGGAAGATTTTCCGTGCCTCAGTGGCTGAGAAAAGATTTTGTCACATAACCAGAGCGCTCCGATTTGATGACAAACTCACCCGACCTGCACGACGTGCGGACAAATTGGCTCCCATTCGGCAGATATGGGACATGTGGGCACACCGCCTGGGGATGTTTAGTCCAGACCGGGACCTTATGGTGGATGAGCAGCTGGTACCGTTCAAGGGAAGGTGCAGTTTCCGCCAGTATATCCCCAAAAAGCCTGCGAAATGCGGCATAAAGGTCTGGGCAGCATGCGATGTCAAGACATCATACGCCTGGCGGCTGCAGGTTTACACCGGGAGAGCAGCGGGCGAACCGGCCGAGGTAAACCAGGGGATGAGGGTCGTCCAGCAGATGACTGACGGGCTCCATGGGCATGTCGTCACAGTCGACAATTTTTTTTCACCTCATCTGAACTGGCAGAGGAACTCCTCAAAAATAAAATGGCTCTGGTCGGCACAATCCGCCAGAACAAAAAAGGAATCCCACCCGTTTTGCGCCAGATGAGAGGGAGAGCCGTCTACTCCTCGATCTTTGCCTTTTCAGCGAAACAGACCCTAGTGTCGTACATTCCCCGACGGGGCAGGAATGTGCTTTTATTGAGCACGAAACATCGCAGGCCGGAGGTCAGCGATGACGAGAGAAAAAAGCCAGCGATCATCACAGACTACAATCGATGCAAAGGAGGTGTCGACAACCTTGATAAGGTGGGTGTCATTACGCATCAGTTACGCACACCTTTATTCATTTTTCTTCATATATTCTTGTGTAAAATATACAGAGGTTTTATGTTGTTTTTTTTTTGTTATGTTTATTTTTTGTTAGGTTGTCGGCACCTACTCCTGCAGGAGACGGACCAATCGATGGCCAATGGCCCTTTTTCATCACATCATAGACGTCTCCCTCTACAACGCCTTCATGCTGTGGACCTCCGTGGATCAGGCCTGGCATCAGCAGAAGCCACACAGGAGGAGGATGTTCATTGAAGAGGTGGGAGAAGGCCTGATCACGCCCCATTTGTCACAAAGACAGCGTCTTCCCCGCTCATCAGCCGCTGCTGAGTTAGTAAGAGATGCGCAGGATGGTGCTGCTGCAGGCCCCTCTGGAGTGACAAATCCCAAGGGCAGGAAGCTCTGTGAGCTCTGTGTTGGGAAAAGGAGGCGAGTGGGAAACACATGCAGCAAATGTGGAAAATTCAGCTGCCGAGCCCACAGCAAATTTGTCTGCAGCCACTGCTCTACCTGAGCAAGACATTTACCCCCCAGCCACACACACGCCCCCCACCCTCTCACTGCTTTCTCACTTTCTGACACTCTCTTTCTCTCTCATACATTTCCCCATTCCCAACAACAATATACATAATTACATTTACCATATACATGTTCTTGTTCATTGTTGAAAAATAAATGTTTATTTGGTTCAAACTGATCTTGTATTTTTATTTACATAATGCTTTTTATTTGATTTTAGATGGCAACAAGGTAATATGCATTTATTGGGGCAAGAGTGAAAAACGTTCTCCTGCAAAAAAAACTAACGGCCGATCAAAATGAAGGTCAGTAGTAATTTTTAGACCATCCAAAGGCCTAATTAAAAGTACAATAAAATATAACTTTCAAATGTATTTTATGGAAAATATTTAATTTTTTCATTTTTTTTGCCAAAAAAGGCAGTGTGCTCATGTGACAAAACCGGGATATAAAAGGTTAAAATCGCGAAATATAATTAAAACTTTATATGAATATTTCAAGGAGAAGTAGGTCTAAAATATTGGCTAATTTAAAGTGGAAAAATATTAATGTATAATCTTTTTATAGCACTTTTTATGGCGTGGTCGATTTTTGGCTCTAGGTCTTCATAAGGGGTACTTTTTTTTTTTTTTTTTTTTTTTTTAGGACTTACCAAGGGTTAACCACCAAAACACTCGTCTGCAGTGGAATTTCTTTGAGCTAATCGATTCATTTCATCTTCTAATTAATGTGGAAAATGGTGGCAAAGGTGGATGAAATGAGTGATTCCTAGAGTTACATTTTATTGCCTTTTTTCTTTCCTTTTCTTAAAGTTATGAAGGCATCTTGGATGCCATTTCAGTGAGTGGGGGTTAATGCCCCACACTCTTTTCTGTCACTGCTTTGAATGCACAGACTGGTCTTAATGTTGATCTTTGTAATCTTCAGTGTTACGACCCGGCTCAAAAGCCGCAACATAAAAACAGAGATGAATAGCAGAGTGTGGGTGAGAAGAGGTTTCATCCTAAAATGGAAAACCAGGTCGGCTCAAATGTTCTGTGAGTCATAGGAGTCTACTAACATTTCCATGATAGAACAAGGCTGCAACCTTTGTACACTATATAAGGCAAAGAACTAATTAGCCTCATTTTGTTTTCATTCTGAGGCTTGTTTTTTTAGCACATACAAACAACTCTTCTTATGAGAATATTAGGACGCGTCTTGTATATATGATCGGCTCGCACATGGCCCGAAGATTGGTTTACCTTCTGCCATGTTGAGGCCAAAAACCCTGAGGACAGAAAAAAACAAAAAAAAAACAAATGGTAGGTTGTCTCTGTGTGAGAGACGTTGGCATTATACCCGATATTTTTTAAAAAATGCAATGTGTGGATTTCTTTTACAGACAACATCTGCCATGTTGTGGACTGCTCAGAGTCTCCCCCTCCAGCACTGCTAATCCAGATGTTGGATCTGTGTTTCCACAAGCCCCGCGAATTCTAGAGACTTATTCATCATGAAGAAAACAAGACAGTCGATCGATCGATTATTTGCGCAAGGGAGGCCACCATGAAAATGACCTCTAGATCCTCCTCCTCCTGCTGCCTTTATTGAGAGACCGTTCACACAAAACACGTCAGAACAAAGCCACGCCCAGACAAGGCATTGTATGTATATGTGTGAACTTCTGTAAGTGTGTGTGTGTGTGTGTGTCAGACCTCCTGCTGACCAAAGGGTCATAAACGCACAAGGATGTGTCTGTGATAAAAGACTACAGCCCCCCACCTTGATCCTTGAGAATCTGGGGGGAAGGACAGTGGAATTTCTTTCATCAGAGTTAAAACAATGTACAAATGGTAAACATAAAAATGACAAACATTTAACAATTCACTCTAACACCAGACCCCACCGACTCCGCCCCCCTCTCCAGGATGCTCACAGGACTCTGCAGGATCACACCCGTCTGAGGAAACGGAACTCAACATTAAACTCGCAACCTTCCACCTGCTGTCGACGGCACTGAATGAGTATGTGCAGGAGATATGTTATGGATGCCAATCCGGTCACCCCAGCCAGTTACAACACAGTTGCCTGTTTGAGCTGCCTGTGTTTTTCTTCGAGACCTGCTATGATGAGGTGATGGAAAAGCTCCGGACGCCCCGATTCATCCCGGCCATCCGTCTGTTTGTTTGCTCATACAGTGTCAGTGAGGCTGAAGCACAAATCATCAGCACTGCAGAGCGTCTTCTGTGTGAACTGAGATCAGTGCCGCACATTGTTTGCACCACTGATGAGAATGTCGGATACCTGCTAAATACCAATCATCACACCCGCGGAGTTAAATCAGCGCTGCTCCACATGATTGGAAACTACTGGTCTGGGAGACACAAGATTTAATGTACATCTGTTATAAAAACCTTACTGTGCACTACACAGAAAATGAAATAAAAACGTATGCTAACACTTTTTTCTGGTCATTTGTGTTTGGTCAAAGTGATTATGGAAAACACGCTGAGAAAAATATATCACAACCCTGCACACCCAGGGGGTTTAGGAAGTGTAAAGAAGCTCCGTATCGCTGTCAGTGAGGCAACAGGCTTAAAGCCGTCATTACCTGACGTGGAGCGTTTTTAAAAGGAGATGACACATATACTCTTCATAAACCTGCAAGGATAGAGGACACAGAAATGCAAGGATACAGAAATGCAAGGATACAGAAATAGAGTTTTGGTTAACGGGATTGACAAACAGTTTCAAGCTGATTTGGTTGACATGCGTGAATATTCTGCGGATGATGATAATGTTAGGTACTTATTGACATGCATAGATGTGTTTTCTAAGTATGCATGGGTTAGGTGCCTTGAAACCAAGACAGGACAGGCTGTTGCTGAGGCTTTTGGTGATATTCTGAGAGAGGGCCGTGTGCCTGAAAAACTCCAAACAGATTTAGGGAAGGAATTTTATAATAAACATTTAAAAAAACTAATGGAGCAGCATAACATCACACATTTTTCAACCTTTAGTGAAATGAAATCATGTGTGGTAGAGCGTTTTAACCGCACCTTAAAGGGGAAAATGTGGAAATACTTAACATCAGTTAACTCGCCAAGATATGTTAATGTGATCCAAGATCTTGTACAGTCCTATAACCTGTCTTATCACAGCTCTATCAAAATGACCCCACCGAGGTGTGCAAAGATAATGAGAAAGCAGTCTTTAACACCCTGTACAAAATGAAACCCCAAAAACCGGTGACTTTTAAATTTAATGTGGGCGATACAGAGAGAATATCTAAACTACGAGGCATATTCTGAAAGGGTTACCATCAGACCTACACAGACGAGTACTTTACCATAAAGGAGCGTTTAGGAAGAGACCCTCCCGTATACAAACTGGAGGATCTCACAAGAGCTGCAGTGAAAGGTGTAATTTACGAACCTGAGATACAGCAGGTGACTACTGACAAAAACAAAAGGTTTAAAATAGAGAAAATACTTGGCAGAAAAAAAGAGGCACTTGGCACTTGAGTTTCCGAGCATTTTTATCCTGAGGTTATAACACCTATTGTTTTAAATGAACCGTATGAGGTCGGTGTTATAGAATTTCAATACCCAAGACTATGGTTGTCTTTTCCACAATCAGATTCGCGAGTGGAAATTTATGATCCAGTCACAAATGGAGCATTGTCCATAACCGTGATTGAGCTGTCTGTGGGGCATTATGCATCTGTGGCGCAGATAATAAAACATTAAAACATAACACCGACATTAAAACACAATACAGTGAAGTTAGTAACTATGTTAGTGTTATGGGCCCTAGGGGCACAGTTCTCACATTTAGAGGGAGACTGGCAGGAATCTTAGGATTCAAATCAGAAGACCCGTTTGTACTTCATTATAAAAACACATACGCACCACATCCTGCAGACGTATACGGCGGAAAATAGAACATTTTTATTTATGCAGATATCGTTGATTACCAGCTTGTGGGTGACGCCCATGCGCGGCTATTAAGAGCAGACCGTCGGGGAACCATTCTTCAATTTGACAGCCCACACTACACACCAGTCTCGAAATCCTTAATCGATGACATAGAAATTGATTTGATAGACGATCAAAATCAACACATACCCTTTTTATACGGGAAGGTGTTTGTCAAGCTCCACTTCCGACCCATAAGACACCATTTGTAAAAAATAAGGATGTCTGTCTACAACACAGATGAAGCAAAATCTGTAAGATATTATTTAAATCAGGCTGGTGGAGAATTGAATGGTTATATTGGGACCAGCACGCAATGTGGCGCAGGTCTGGGAGGTTTGTTCAGCAGCCTGTTTAGAATTGCTGTACCATTGTTTAAAAAAGGAGTCAGCATAGTCAAACCCCACCTAAAAACAGCAGCATCAGGCATAGTGTCTGATGTGATATCCAACATAACCAAGCCAACATCTACTGAGCAGGATGGCAACAGCTTGTATGTGTATACACCCAAACCTTCTAAGACCCCTCCCACTGCACGCATGCGTGATACGCCGCCGCATAAAAAGCGTAAAACGACAAAACCTGCCAGGAAAGCCACCAAACGGAGACAACCACGCGGAGTGAAAAGACCCAGAACCAGTCGTTCAAAAACTACAGCATGTGACATCTTCTAAATGGCTCTGTTACACAACCAATCAGAGAATGTCTAAAAACAGAGCTCGATCTTTTTACTGTCCCATACACACAAACGTCCATAGAGAAAACGACCTTTATTGAAATTCCACCAGTTTCTGCAATCACAGACGGCGGTCCAATCGAGTTTAAATCTCATCGTCCGGAGAGGATTACCTGGATCTAAACGATTCCTATATCTACACACGAGTAAGAATCACAGATGCTGACGGCACAAACTTAGGCAGGGATGATTATGTAACGGAGCGGAAAGGCTGATTTTATTTCCACAGTGTTTTGTGTTTTTTTTTTTTTTTAAAGGAAGGAAACCTTCCTCAAAACGGGCAGAGCAGTGGAGCCGCCAAGGGAAAGCACACAATTTAAACTGTAAGATTAAAAATATAATTTATTATATTTAAATAGTTAAAAATGTAAAATGAATTAAAACAACCTTGGCCAAGGGGTAACACAGTAAAAATCAATAAAGCATAACATTAAAAGTCCTGTGGCCTGCGCCACGACCTAAAAGTCCCAGGGAGCTAAGAAATCCAGCAGGTGGTATAACCAAAGGAACCAGCGGAGTCCTCGCCTCCCTCTCGCACTCACGCCCCGATATGCCCGGGTGGGCAGACCTCTCAACTCCGCCCGCCGCTTCTTTAAAACTGGAAATCGGCACAGCCGTCTCGTGGCTTCCGCTGGTGCTCTC
The DNA here is from genome assembly GCF_057382185.1 of Mchenga conophoros. Lineage (NCBI taxonomy): Eukaryota > Metazoa > Chordata > Actinopteri > Cichliformes > Cichlidae > Mchenga > Mchenga conophoros. The sequence goes on along the minus strand of NC_140528.1, from coordinate 19,970,358 downwards.
TGCGCGCTGGTGCCTCTGCGCGCTGGTGCCTGCATTAGCCAACTCTAGCCGCCTTAGAAGAAGGGAAAACCCGGCGGCGTCTCGCCGCCCTATCGATGTTTCTGTTCCGGTTGCCACCGCTTTCCTGTGGCACACCAACCGGCACCAGCCCGTCTGGGCTTGTGGCACCGCCACCGCCTGATACCGTTCACTCTCTCAGTCCTCACTCCACCATCAATCTCCTCTCTCTCGTCTCCCATCACTCTTATTGGCCCCGGGACCTCACAGGTGTGTCGGGTTCATAATCAAGGAGGGGCGGAGACTTTCCAGGACAAGTCACCGATGAATACCATAAAACATGCAATAAAACCAAGAATAGAACACTATACAATATTAAAATATTAAAGAAAGTAAAAACAAAACCAAACATGCACAATAAAAATATCTTAGGTAACTTGTCCCTCTCCACCCCGTGACACAAACGTGGGACTTGTTAATTATCCAGGTTGCACCTTATTTAGTCAGGTAGATGTAAATTTGGGGGATCGCTTGATTAGCCAATCATCCAACACGTATCCATACAGAGGCATAATAGAATGTCTTATCAATTATAATAAGCAGACTTTAGACACACAGTTCAGCAGCGCTTTATTCTGTACAGACACAGCCTCGCACATGAATGATACATGTATAGAAGGGGAGAGCCAGGGTCTGGTGACCAGAGGTACTTATACAGCGAATAGCAGTATTGTTGAATTGATTGCTCCAGTACACGCAGACCTGTTTTTTCAAGAAAAATTATTACTTAATGGAATCGATCTGTCGCTGAAATTTGTGCGCTCTAAAGACGAATTTGCTCTCATGACTGGAGCTAACACCGCGTGTAAAGTTAAAATCGTCCCTGCCAGCTTATTTGTGAAAAGAATCAGTGTCTCACCAAGTGTCAGGCTGGCACACGGCAAGGCGCTGCATCATGTAAATGCAAAATATGCTGTAGGCAGAGTTTCTTTAAAGACCTTCTCCACACCTGCTGGGGCAAGAATATCAACTAATTTATTTATGGGCAGGTTGCCTAAATTTGACATCATCGCCTTCGTGGATAACGAAGCTTATCCTGGTTCTTTTACACGTAATCCATTTAATTTTAAAACTGTGATATAGAACTCATGTGTTTATACGCTGATGGACAGTCGTATCTGGCCAAACAATTCCTGTTTCAATCTGGAAGCTGATGAAGGACATTCAGGGAACGTATCATTAGTTCAAACAGGGAGCGTGAGGCTGGAAACCCGTTTCAGAAATCCGCTACCCCGAACAATGAACCTGGTGTGTTACTCTGTATTTGATTCAGTCATCCAAATATCTAATATGAGACAAGTGCTGCTGGACGACTACTAAAGATTCAAAATGAATACAATAGAACTAACCAGCATTGTTAAAAGGATTAGTAACAGGGCTCATCTTCTAGGCGTCTTAGCATGTGACCAGCTGCCAACAAAGCCCATCAGATATCCATGCATGGGCATTGTGAATACAGATCCATCAGACTTACCTGGGAAGCACTGGTTGGCGTTCAATATCACAAAAGACAAGCAAGGGCACTTTTTTGACAGCTTCGGTAACTCACCTGATAAGTTTTCACCCGAGATAAAAGTTTTTCTTTTAAAAACACCGCTCGGATATTGTATTCTGGGAGACAGGTTCAGAAGGACTTTTCGGTAACCCGCGGACAACACTGTGTGTTTTTTCTATATCATGTCCAAAAAGGAGCGTCTTATTCAAGACTAATTAATATGTACAGTGATAACCTTGTTTGTAACGATGCAATGGTTTGTCATTTTGTTAACAAAATAAGACCTGTTTCTGCATGTTTTGAAAATAACTTTGATTGTGTGCAGCGCGGATACTGATTCAAGTAACAAATAATAAAAGATAACAGAAGAGAATATCGTTTCATCTGGTATTTATTTTCACCTCATTGTTAAAAACATTATTTAGTAATAATAAAATCTTTAAACATCAGCATAGAGTTCAAAAAGTAGTAAAAAGGGGAAAACTGTCATCTGTTTAACTAAACAATATAGACATAAATAAGAAAAAACACATAAGTAGTAGTGTATAAAAAGGGAAACAAATGCGAGGGTAAATGATCTTTTTTTTCAAGAATAAGAAAAACAAACATAATCTTAAAATTCATTAAAAATCGATCCACCCGCTTCTACTCTGCCTTGATTTTTTATGTGTGGTAAATAAGCTTTGATCGCTCAGTGACCGCTTCTTGTGCAAACCATTTGTTTCCACACTCGGGTCGCCAGTGTCGCCTTTATATTGGCTAATAGTCCTCCTCACCTCAGCATTAGGAAAAGCAGACAGAGACTTTCTCCCTCACTATGTGTTAATAGACCTCTCTGCATTGAATCACACTTGTTATTAATCTCTGTCTCTCTTCCACAGCATGCCTCTTGTCCCATCTTCGTTCTCTCACCCCAACCACTCCTGGCAGATGGCCGCCCCTCACTGAGCCTGTTACTGCCGGCGCTTCCTCCCTGTTAAAAGGGAGTTTTTTCCACTGTCGCCAATGTGCTTGCTCATAGGGGGTCATATGATTGTTGGGTTTTTCTCCTTGTGTATATTATTTTAGAGTCTACCTTACAAAGTAAAGCACCTTGAGCCGACTGTTGTTGTGATTTGGTGCTGTATCAATAAAACTGAAGTGAATTGAAATAACATAAAAGGACATAATGCTGCAGGTTGGCTTTCTTTCTTTTCTGATTCACCAGTTTGTATGCATCTTTTCACAGGAGTGACCTAAGGACGGCTGTAGCCTACCCTTATTTACTTATATAATGAACAACATATAGTGTAATGTGGTGTAAAATAGAGTGTTTTCTTTTAATTTAATGACATAAAGCAGGGATCAAATGTTTCCATGGTGACTGTTTTAGAATTGTGTATTTTTAAATCTGCATCAGACTTGAAAAAGAGCTCATCTGTGCAAGAAAAACCATCAAGTCAGGAGTATTTTCATATCTACATTTGATCTTACACAAGTTTTGAAGAGTTTTGGAAAGTTTCTCTTCCCCAACTGTGATAGAACAGCAGCGTTTTAATGGAAGCCAGTAAAGGGATCTACAAACCCATCAGGGTATGTGACACTTTTTGTTTTTACTGCATTTTTGAAGAATTTGATGTAGTTTTAAAAAGCTGACAAACTGAGAATCAATTTAAGTTACAATGAGTAATTTCTTATTTCTTTGACAGGTGCTGTTCAACACACCCATATATAACACAGCTGTGGAGATCTGCTGGTATCTACCAGGTTACAGGGCTCAGGTAAGACCCAGATCCATCCAAAACAAAACTGAGATAAAATGTCAGGTGATTTCTGAAGACCTGGGACTGATGCTGATTAAATGTCTCCTTTTATTTTTAGATTGCAATGATGATGGAATTCCTCAGACTTCAGAAGGAAAACCAAATACCATCAAGCCTCACTGCAGAAGATATGGGAGATCTTTTGGTGGAGAGGAGCAAAGAGACAGTCAGAGAGCAGTGAGTTACTGTGACACCTACAGACCATCCACCTCACACCTGAAACTGTTTGTGCTGAAGTGTAAATGCTGAGAGAAAACCTCTCTTTTGTTTTCTTTTGAAGACTTTGGGAGTTTGAATTGGAGGGTTTGGAAGAAACAGAAGCCAAACCTCTTCTGAAACTGGTAAGACTAGAAAACTCACAAGAGTTTTAGTCATTTGGAGATCTTTTTTTTTTTTTTACTACAATCACATAACCTCTCAACAAAACTGCAATGTAAACATGCTTTCTGTTTCAGGTGTGGGCAGTGAACACAATAAATAAAATGAGGGACATCGAGTTTCAAGCCCAGATGCTGCTGGAATTTCCAGAGGCCATACCTCCTAAATTTCAGTGAGTCACCTCTGACATAAAATCATTAACAGTCCAGCTACAGTATTTCAAAATTTCTGTTATTTTTTTAAATAGGTGTAAAAGATCATTCTTATAACTTTATTCTGCAGAACACCTAAGCTCCTCAGCAATGTCAGGAAGTACATTGACCTCCTTAAAGAGAGGCAGCAGGACGCACAAACCTCCAAACTGTTCACTGCAACAGACGTGGTGATAGAGGTGGTTCCCCGTGTCCTGCATGGCTTCTGGAAGCTTCCTTCTTACCCCCTACTGAACATGTCCTCCCAAAAATTGAGCATCCTCTCCACCAGTGTGACAAAGGCCACTTTGGATCGAGTGTCCAAATCTCTCCTAACAACGGAAAACCAGGCCATCTTCTCAAGGTCCATCAGAGATGACATGGTGCAAAGTATCCTGTCTGAAGTCAGAGAGAAATATTCAGAAAAGATTCTGCTGAGCCACATTGCAAACTTTGCACCAGGACTACTCAGGGCAATTTCTGATGTAGCAAAGACGAGCATATGCCAGATCTTCCAGCCCCCTTGTGAAAGTCCAGTAGTGTCTGATGTTCTTCCAACTAAAGAACCTCATCCTGAAGGTCTGCTGAAGTCAGATGTTCTTCCCACTTCCCAACCTCCAGTTGAAAGTTCACGAATTGCTGATATTTTTTCCACTCACGAACCTCCTTCCAAAAGTTCAACAAAGGCTGATGTTCTTCCAGCTAAAGAATCTGCTCATGAAAATCTGCTGAAGTCAGATGTTGTTCCTACTAAAGAACCAAAAGGACCTGATCGTGAACGTGTTCTGAAGTCAGATGTTCTTCCTACTTCTGAACCTCTTTTTGAAAGTTCCACAAAGGCCAATGTTCTTCCAGCTAAAGAACCTGCTCATGAAAATCTGCTGAAGTCAGATGTTGTTCCTACTAAAGAACCAAAAGGACCTGATCGTGAACGTGTTCTGAAGTCAGATATTCTCCCTACTAAAGAACCACAAGAACCTGCTTGTGGAAGTGTTCTGAAGTCAGGTGTTCTTCCTACTAAAGAACCACACGAACCTGCTCCTGAACGTGTTCTAAAGTCAGATGTTCTTCTTACTTCCGAACCTCCTTTTGAAAGTTCAACAAAGGCTGATGTTCTTCCGACTAAAGAGCCTGCTTGTAAAAATCTGCTGAAGCCAGATGTTGTTCCTCCTAAAGAACCTCAAGAACCTGCTTGGGAAAGTGTTCTGAAGTCAGATGTTCTTCCTACTTCCGAACCTCTTTTTGAAAGTTCAACAATGGCTGATATTCTTCCCACTGGAGAACCCGCTCGTGGAAGTCTGCCAAAGTCAGATGTTCCAGATGTTCATCCTACTAAAGAACCTCTCATTGAAAGTTCATCAAAGGCTGATGTTCTTCCTACTAAAGAGCCTGCTTCTGAAAGTCTGGCAACGTCTGATGATCTTCCTAGTGAGGAACTCCCTTCTGTATGTCTATCCATGTCTGAGCCAGTTGTCTCTTTTACTAATAATTCAGAGAAGTCTGACAACATTAAAATCAAGGAGAAAAAGGAGAAAAAGAAGAAAAAAAAGGGCTTCTGCCAAAAATTCAGAGCCCTGTTCTGTTGTTGCTTCAGACCCCAAGAAACTGACTGATTTTGAGAATCCAATCTGTTTGTTCTAACTCTACAAAATCAAATAAAATGATTAATCAATATTTTTTCTATGAGTCTGCATCTATGATTAAAGAATATTTTTCCTTCAGATGTTTATAAGGGTTCTCAAAATACCTCCACAAGTCCAACAATTGTTAACATATTAGTGTTGTTATCTTTAAGAGAATCTGAACTTATTCTTACTCTTAACATATCAACAGCAGTAACTGAAACCTGGAAATGAAAAAAAAGTTACCAACAATTATTAACATTGCTTCACATCTTTGTTTAGTAATGGCCCAGATACACATTGGCACATAGCAGGACCTCAGTGTTTATGAGTATTCTTCCAGACTTAGGAATATTAATAAAAGGAGCATCTACATGCCACAAAGCTGATGAGAACCACACATGTCTTCCAACATCCTCAGATTTGTGTTTTACAATTAAGAGGAACTTTGCATAATGTTTGCCATATGCTCAAATCCTCAAAGGTCTATTATTTTTCATAGTTTGTCCTTTCAACCAAAGTTAAAAACTTCTGCGGACATCAGCAGTTTATTCTTTTGCAATGAAACTCTTAAAATTAGAACATTTCCACCAAACCTGGGTGGGTGCTGGAGCTCCAGGAAGGAAAACTCAGAAGAGGAGGAAAAACAGTCCAAAGAAACAGTTCAGGAGGCCAACCGCATGGCCATCAACTGAGACAATTCAGTTCAGGAGGCGTTTCTCCCGTTGAAAATGCTACGTCCAGGTGAACAGAATCACCCTTTTGGGATTTCTACCACGTATTTATCACTAGATTTACTAAACCTGCACAAATTTGCGTAACTTCCCTAAACCCAACACCCCCTAGAATTACTGGCTTTTTTATTTTCTGGTGCAAGTCCCGAGGTGTTAATCACCCCTGCTGAGATTTTCACAGGTCGTCAGCTCATTTCTCCTCCAGCTTTTGTTGTGCAAACCACCCATTATCCTTGAGGCCTGGCACATTTGCATTTGCACACTCAGAGTTGCTCAGATCCAAGTCAGGCCAAACCTCTGTGTTACGACTTTCAGAAATGCCTGCCGTATCTATACAAAATATCCCACACATTGACTGACCTGCAAATATAAAAGACACACATTCACACCTTCCTTGAGTCTCAGCACAGATCTTCCATTGTTCCATTGTCACTGTGTATGTGAGGGAGTGGCATTGCTTGACTACAGCACAGTGCTGTGCATAAAAGCAGACCGACCCAGACGGGAGAATCATTTCTTGTTCGCATTTCTGAGAACGCACATCAGGATGGCCTCCGTATCACTGCCACGCAGGAAGAACCTCTCCGCGCAACAGGCTTTGGCTTTGCTTCAGAAAATGGACGAAGCAGATTCTGATGGAGGAGAGGTTTCATTTGTCCAGCAGGCCACTGATACCTCCTCAGAAGAATCTGAAAAGGAGACGGAACAAGAACCCAACATGCCGATGTAGCCAGATGGGCTACTCGCCTTCCATTTTTTCTTCTCTCATTCTCTCTCGCTCTACCACCCTCGCTCTCTTTCCGCTGCACTCGCTCCTTGTATCAGGTGATTGGGTTAATTGGGAACCCACCTGCACATTGATTGCAGGGCGGCGCTAGCCCGTATAAAGCTAAGCCGATGTTTTGTTGGATTAATCCCTCCTGAGCTTCTGGTGCGATACAGCAGTAAATGCTGGCGTACTGCGACGGACTGGATCCTATTATACAACAGAAAGGACAAAGTGTGGCTCTAACAGCTGTTGAACGCACACAGACTGTGATGTTCTCCACACGTCACCCATCGCTCTGCACTTTTCGAGCATCCAACTGTTTTTCTGCTACATAACATCACTGCAGGAGAAAAACAACGGACAGACAGACAGCACAGTGTGACACGAGCAGGTCAGACCACCTGTGTGATCTCATGAGTCTGTGAGGATATGAGGCATCTTATGGTATCAAAGCCCTGGAGTCTGTCAAACATGGCTACATGTAAACACTGCTACAGGTGAGCTAACATTTAACTGACTGCACTTTTTTTCTGTCTCAGTTTAGGTCATTTATGTCCTTACTGCGAATCACTGAAAGGAAAAGCTGGCTTTTATCGCTCTGATGTTACGCACATCATGCAGCACAGATTCATCTCTGATCACAAGACTCATGTTTCAAAATAAAAGCGAGCTAAGGCTTGAAAAGAGGACGACGACTTTATGACAATCGCAGAGAAAAGAGCAATGAAACGATTTAAAACTTGATGAAAATGTTTTCTCTCACTGAAAACTAGCAAATCCTAATAAACAGCATGACTGGCCCTCTGCTGTGAGGGGGCTTCAGTGGAGATGACTTCTGCTACAGCGACCTTCCTGCTACCGGATGGTCACATGATAACGATCAACGTTATGACAAAAATCAAATAAATGTCGAAAAAACAAAGACAAAACTGATCGGTGGTAAGGATGAACTCATTTGAAACCTCAAGCTAACGGCCATTTTTTCTTCTCATTACAAACTGCACCTGTTGTCTTTTGTCATCACAAAATAAGCATATCATTCATTCACTCCAAAAAAAAAACAAAACAAAACAAAATAAACAAGAAACTTAATATTTACAAATATTTTGTCTGTTTTTTTTCTTACACTTAAAAATGTACAGCTCTGATCTTCTTCCAGATGTTTCGACTCCATCCGTCTCCCAGTTTGGTATTTTCTTCTCTGTCCAGTGACCTCAGAGTGAGCGCTGAATGTGCCACAATGGCGCCCTCTAGTGTTAGCTTATAAAACAGACAAGGAGAAAGAACAGAGCCGAATGAAAGGACTCGTTTGTGTTCTCTCCTCTGCTGTAGCTGTGTGGTGCTGAGGTTAACTACACAACCCCTCGCCACCTCCTTATACACAGGAGTGAGTACAAAAGGGTTCGTACGGACGCATCAGCCGGCCGTCCTTCTGCTCGACACTGTTAGCTGAAAGATGATCGGATCATCCTCTGTCCTGTATTTAAGGCTGAGAGTCTTTGTCCAGTCTCTTTTCCACAGCTACTGTCCACAGCACTGATCCACCTGCAGCACAGCCCCACTCAGTTGTTTTATGATTTACATTGTGCACGTTTCCCTTCCACTGAGCTTACAAAACCTCTGACAGGAGAAGTCAGGCATGTGTTTCCCCCACCTCCCCTTTTAGGCAGTAATAAAATAGAAAACAAACAATCAAACAGGCTAAAGCTAGAGCACAAGCAAAGACAGCACCGGTGACTAAGTTCTCCCATACTGGACGTACGCTACCACGTGGGCTCAAACAGCAGCACATCAGCTCAGTTTACATACTGTTGACATCTTCATCAGAGGATCAGCAGGGAGCGCTGCTGAGCTGCAGTGGTCTCCACCAGAGTGACGGAGCAGGAATCACAAACAGCACAAACCCACCGTGTTGTTTCCACCCTGTTCAGGAGATCTGAGCCCCCATCCCTTTTTTTCATGTTGCAGCTCTGCACTGCAGGCCCTGAACGCCTCCCGGTTACCCTCAGTGTGCTTAGAGTTTAATTTACAACCGACGAGCTCACAGATCATCTGCAGGCAGGTGAACGAACCCTTAATGTGAGGATAATAGCAGAGCTGAACTGAGGTCAGAAATAGTCAGGAACGGTGTCGACACAGTGAAGTCAGCTGTTTGGGAATTTGTCTGATTATCAGTTTGGGGGGGGGGGGGGGGGGTCAGTGTTAAATAACAAAGGCGGTGTAGGATGGAGAGAGGAGGAGGGAGGGAGCAGTGATGATATGAAGTCAGAATACACATGTGGCAGACATAAGCGGGTCAGACAGGAGCAGCATCAGTCTCTGCTCTGTTTTGTTAATAACGTAGAAAAATAATTTTGTACAATCAAGCTACATCGACGGACGCTTTACCTCACGTACCCTAAAATGAAAAAGTAGTGACAGTAAGATGGAGGCTGCACATGACACCATGACTGAGTTCACAGCTGTTGCTTTGATTCTAACGTTTAAGACTTTTGGCATCGACTCCGTTTTAATAAATGAGTGCTGGGAGGCGTCGTTTGACTTCAGGAGCTCCTGCGATGCTCCTGCGATGCTCCTGCGATGCTCCTGCGATGCTCCTGCGATGCTCTTACTCTGCGGGAGAAAACCAAAAACCAAAAGTAGCAAACATGGAGCGATATGACTCGTTTAGATTTTGGGAAACGTGCATCGACAGGTACAGTGTCCTTTTCCCCGCGTCTTTAAAAATAATTCATGCATAGATCCCCCACTGAGAAAACCCTTTTATATACTTTCTCCTTTGTACACATTTTATATAGAACTATATATAATATCATTTCTCTATATCTATATTTTCAGAAAAATTCTTTCCACACAATAAAAAACAACAATTAAACAAATGCTTCAAACAAAACAACAAAAAGAGAGAAGATGGAAGAAAGAAAATCACGACTGAGGCCAGTTTGGCACTTTGTCATGAGAACATGACAGAACTCTGTTAGTTGACGGTAAATAGCGATACTCTATTTTTCTTTGGTTTTTCTTCTCCCTCGATGAGAAATGAAACACAGCAGTACTTACTTGGCACCTAAAAATGCTGGTAGAATGAAAGATATCAGTGTTTTCATAGTTATATGTTTAGTGTACGCCTCCCCCCTCCAGACTGCTCAGCAGATCGGGAATTTTTAGAGAAGAGCAGGAGGGAGGCGTGTCAAATGAGAGGAAGAGAGCAGTAATAAAACACGGATGTAGAAAAGAGAAGCATAATGTGCACATAACACACAGGAGATGGAAAAAGAGATGACGCCAACGTAAAAAAGAGAAAACAGCGAGGAGCGAGAGAGCATTCGTCCCTTTGACAAATGTTGGAGGTCTTGAGCCTGGAAACAGCAGACCGTCTTTGAAAACAGTATCTTTGAAAGATCTGAGTCACCCACCCCAAACTGCTCATCTGCTGCTGGACACTTCAGTTGCACCTCCACATGCCACCAGTGGAGGGAGCTGCCAAGTTTCACAGCACATGACGCAGCAGGTGTAGTTGCTTTTGGAGAAAGAAGAGAATAAGAGGACAGAACGAAGGCCCAGGTCTAGAGGCCTCCCTTCCAGAGCGGAAGCAGAGCCAGTGTTCCTGGTCCCTAGGTGGCGCTGTGTCGGGCCTGTCCCTACTATACCCTGGTGGTGGAGTGGGGGTGGGGCAGGGTGTTGTTGTGGCCGGTGGAGGGGAATGTGTTGAAGGCGTGAAGAGGCTGCATGCTGGTGATGGTGCTGGGGATCACGGTGATGATGTATGGCGTCATCAGCGGCACGTTGTCGGGGGCGCGGCGCAGCGCCAGGGTGTAGTCGGGAGGGCAGGCGGGCCGCAGGATGTCGTGGGGTCGCAGGGGCTCCATGTCGTGGTGAGCGTCGTGCTCCCAGTCCTTCATCTGCAGGGACATGATCTCCTCCTCCTGGCTGTGAGCCAGGTCGTTGGCGGGGCCGCCCCGCTGAGGGGACAGCCGGTGCCGGCGCATCTCGTGCCGCTTGTCACGCTTGTAGTAAAGGGCAGCGAAGGCCAGGATGTTGAGGAAGAAGAGCGACGCTCCAACTGCAACTGTCACGCTCAGTTCGGTGGAGTAGTCGCGGGTGTGTCTGGGAAAGAGGTCCTGGGGCGGGCGCTCTGAGCCCTCGGGCTCAGGATCTGATGGGAAGGTAGGGTAAGGATGACGAGTGGTTCGAGGAACGTTGTTTCTGGGCCTCATGGTGCCGGGGTCACGGCCTGCGGGGGAGCGCGTAGTGGTGGGAAAGAGCACGTCGTGCAGGCTGTGAAGATGAGGGACTAATTCCAGCCAAAAGGCCACTTTGTTAGCTCTGTAGTTGTCTCTGACACGAGGTTTCAAACCGATGTGAAGGTACTGCTTGTCCTTCCAGTTGAACTTGGTCCAGATGACCTCCTCGAAGCGGTTGGGCTTGGTATGAATGAACTTGGTGTCCTGAGGGACGGGCAGGTTGGGGTCCCTGGTGGAGCATAAAGGTTAAACGTTTCAGTTCAAAGTTATATTCAGTCTCCATTATAAGTAACATGTGGCATCAATACACTGAATACAGACAGGAGGCCCATTCTCTGTGCAACCTTTAAACTATCTAAGACCAACCGGCTGCTCTGGGATCTGGATGCTTTTGGTGAACCAGTATGTTCAATTCTTCAAAGCCACACGGGAATTAAACTAGCAACCTAGATTCAAGTATTCAACATGACTAGAAGGCTGTCAGAGAACATACAGTAACGTGTACAGTTTACACTACTGTGACATGAGGCCTACCCAGTCTTTGCGAAGTTAGTCCAGTAAGTCATGACCACAGCGCTCAGCATCACATCGTTCTTGGAGAAGTTGCACGGGAGCAGGTCCGTGGCACCGATCATCGGTACGCCGAACACGTAAGGTATCTCGTCTCCGTGCGCGGCGTCGGCCCACTCGGGCCGCGTCTCGGTTTGGCAGTGGTGGTAGAACGTGTAAAAGTAAACTGGGGACTGAAACTCAGCATGGAGTTTGGCAGTGGCCACAGCTGGTGCCACCCACTGGTGGTCCGTAAACAGGAAGTGAGTGAGAAATCTAGAGAGGAAAAAAAGTCTTTCTGATAACAGAAGGAGTGACAGGCAGCAGAGAGGAAGCATGACTGCATTATCCAAACATGTCTGTACTGTGACTGTGGTCCGGCTGTGAGGGGTTCGCAGGCCGATCTGTCAGAAACACCGACACTGAGATTGGGAGCCGACTACCTGGGGGATGATAGCATTACTGCCCACAGAGCCTCAAAGGTTAAGGCGCAGACACGCCGTGATGTGGATGAGTGGCTCTCTTTAGCACGCTTGTCTTGTTTGATGCACTTCACTGGGCTCACATGTTACTGATTCCATTCTTTACTCGCATGTTTTAAACGCTTAAAGCACTTTCACAGCTTTTTATATTCTTTTGAAAATTCATGTGAACTCAAGCTGTCAGAATTGTAATGTAAGCTTTGATAATTGTCCACATTTGTCATTTTGACGATTATCCGTTTATTTTAATGAATACAGCAAACAGAAAAAAACGAACAAATCAACAAACGCGGCTCCTAATGAGACAAAACCTGATGATGCTGCAAAATGCAGTTACGTGAGAGGAGGCTGTAAAATGGAATAACTGAAAAAGTGGCAGTGTACAGAGGTGGCGTCCTCACCCTCTGGGTAGCCGTAGAGGTTGTCAACAAAGTTGGAGATGGTGTAGTCGAACGCCGCAGCTGAGATGCCGTCGTTGTCCTCACTGTCGTCCACAAACTTCAGCCCCTCTCCCTGGTTCACTCCTATCAAGATGTCATAGTTTAGGAGCTCCCCCTGGTGGAGCAAATAAGGAAGAACATGCTGAGTGCTGGAACAGAGCCTGTGTGCATCACAAGTCTACAACAGGAAGTGCAGCTGAAGCACAGCTTTGTGAATTGGCAGCATTTCATTTCCCAGTGAACAAAATAAAGATTAGCTGTTGCCATGAAATTCCTACTATAAACTGTAAATACTGCAATATATGCAGGGTTCATACACATTTTTAGGGTCAAATTCAAGCACTTTTTAAGCACATTCAAGGTCAATTTTCAAGCTTTTCCAGCACATTACCAAAAAAGAAGCATGTTTCACTTTGCATCACCTCAGTAAGACCTTGTAAAAATTTAAACAAATCATCTGAGGTCGATTTAAATGTCTTTTGTTCCCCTTTTGTTAAAAGAGCAGCACACAAAAATACAGAAAAAGGAAACGGTTGCCTTACATGCATATAGTGTACAAACTCAAAAAACACATTCCTCTTAAAAATGCGCAAATGTGAACAAATCAACTTGTTAGAGATCTTCATCTCCACTGTAAATAAACAACAAGCCAGAGAACAAGAAAACTGCACCAAACACCACAAACACCAACAAATTAATGTCTTCTCATCAGACATTGAAGCTTCTTTCCTGTGTGACATAAAAAATAAGAGACAGATGTTTGTTTGTTTTTTTAACTAGTTAAGCACCCACGTTCAGTCATCCACCCATTCACGCACACATTCACACACTGGTGATGTAGCTACAGCCACCCTGGGGCGCCACCAGGCCCTCTGACCACCACCAGTAGGCAACGGGTGAAGTGTCTTGCCGGGTGAAGTGTCTTGCCCAAGGACACAACGACCGAGACTGTCCAAGCCGGGGCTCGATTACAAGGCGAACTCCTAACTCTTGAGCCACGATCGCCCAGTGGGGACATGGGGACATTTCAATTTCCAGCAGGAAGCTCCCCCTTTTTGTTAAACCCTTTAGATCAGGGGTCGGCAACCTGCGGCTCTTTAGTCCTTATAGTGCGGCTCCGCGTGGTTTGTGAAAATAAATTAGCTGAAGTGTATTTTATTTATGTTAGTTCTTTTTTTAACTTGTAGTTCTAAATTGGAAGATTATTGTGATTTTGCAATATACAAATAAAATTATATTTTCTTATTTTTTCATCGCTCAAAATAAGCGTCACACTCGCGGAAGCCGGTGTACCCGGCGAAACGCCATGCATTTATCGAGCCTTTCAACCCCAGATAGGCCAATTATGGCTCTTTGGCTCTTTGGGTCTTAAAGGTTGCTGACCCCTGCTTTAGATGAACAGAGTTTTTTAATTAAATACATAATCTTTAATAAATGTTCTCTTTTATAAAAAGTAGGATAATTAAAAAAACTTTTATTATACCTCTATTGAGTAGAAAAAAAACTCGTGTTTTCTGTCGTCTGTTATATAATATTAGTGATGTTTGTGACAATTAATTTCTTAATCGGCTGGACTAACCAATAGTCCACAACCAGGAAACACTGAAATTTTAAGTTAAGTTTGAAAACAATTTAAAAAAAAATACCCCATTCCAAAATGTCTTGTGACAATCTCATTGGCTTAGGGAGTGATGATGTCATAGATCTTAAGAATCTTAAGTCCTTTGATGTTTTTCCTTAAGTAGGGGTGAGAAACAGCAAGTTTTAGTTCGTTTCAGCAGCATCTGTGTTTGCAGCCTACAAAACGTTCACCACAAGCTCTTCAAAGTCATCGTATAGAAACTCCAACATGTTTCCAAGGAAAAAACAACCAATTCAAAAAGATTACTGTTAGGTATTTTGATACCATAGTAGCATTTACAGGATATTGTTTTATACAGGAAAACTGTTACTCAATAAGGCCCAACTACTAGTTGTTTTTCTCTTTCTCTGTGACCCAAGAATTAATATGTAGGACTCACAAGCTGGTACCCCAAGGTCGAAAACACCACAGAGATGAGACCACTTCCTTACTCCCATCCTCCCTTTTTCTTTATCTCCTGGAAAAGGCTCGTTAAAGGCTAGGTGGTTTGTTTCAGAATTCACTAATGAAAGAACTCTGTATTTTATGTCTAGGAGTGTATTTTGCTGGGATGATCATAAATTATAGCTGAACTGATAAACTACACACAGGATACTTCTTTGCTCACAAGGCAGGAAGACGTTTCCTTATTTAGTCTGTACCGGTTTGAACTGGGAAAGCTGACACACGAACCTTTTTTTTCATCTATATAAACTGCTGTGTATCAAATAAACCTTTGAGTCGATTGGGAAGGCAACCTAAAGCAGTCTCTGTTTTCTTGTTCTCCCAAGCTGCTCCCGGCGCTGTAACTAACCCAGCTGAACGGCATACCTGAGTGTTACTTTAAATAATTAGGAATCTTAGAAGGAAAGGACAGAACTCTGCTTATCGCTCACGCCACGGAGGAAACCCGGGAAGGCAATTTCCTTCAATTTTGGTGTCAGAAGTGGGATCCCTGACAGAAGGTAAATATGCGTCTTTCATATTTATATAAAGACCTATTATACCTCTCTCAGTGATTGATCCATAAAGAAACGGGATATGCTGACGAAGTTTCACTTAGTGATCCAGAGAGATACACTGACGACTTCCTCAGTCCCCGAATAAAGTAAATTAACCCTTGTGTGGTGTTGGTGGACACAGGAAGTTGCCTGTTGTCTTGAATATTTTAATTTTGTTTAAAAAAATAATAATAATTAATTGTTTAATTAAACGTACGTTAAAAAGTGAGAAGTTGCTCACTTAGAAAAGTGACACAGAAAGTTGCCTGTTGTCTTAAATACTTCTCGTTAAGTGAGAAGTTGCTCACCAAAGAGTGACACAGGGAGTTGTCTGTTATCTTGAAACGTACGTTAAAAAGTGAGAAGTTGCTCACTCACAGAAAGCTAGTAAATAATTAAATTTAATTTTGTTAAAAAAAAAAAAAAAAAAACGAAAGAAAACTGAAAACGGGTCTCACAGACCCGATTACCATACAAGGGTTAAAAGCAGTAAATTAAAAGCAGAAAGACACAGGAAGTTGCCTGTTGTTTTACGAGAAGTTGCTCGTTAAGCGAGAAGTTGCTCGCTAAGTGAGAGTTGCTCACACAAACAAAAAATTGCTAGCAATAAATTTAAAGTGACCTCAGCTGTGCCGCAGCGAAAATACTAACCTAAATCCTCCTAGCGTGTAAACCCCTCTGGAAATCACTGAACATGGGTCAGAATAATTCAAAGACCACAGACAGGTCCGATAAAAAATCTAAAGTACCTGTAAAACCAAAAATTAATAAAATACAAAATAAAGTCTCAAATAACGGCTCAGTACAACTCCCATTTCCGGTTACGTGTAACCTACGTCCGCGAATCGGTGAAGACGTCCATGATCACGTATCCAGAACATGCGGGAGTGCTTATGTGACTGACTTTGTTTACAACTTAAGAAGTTCAATGCATTCTAATTTCTTTTCGGAGCCTTATCCCGAACGATTATCGCCAGAAAACAGGTCAGTAGAAATGTTGAATATCATTTGTGATAAGAAAAGTAGTCTGCTTAAAAAGTCCTGTAGAAAATATATGATAGAATGCCGCGACGTGATGCATCAAATGTTACCGCTATGGACAAAAGGAGGGTAAATAATGACAAAGTCGCCGATTTCTTTAAGAATCTAAAGAAATTCCTGCTAACAATGTCCAGAGACAAAATTGACTTAAATGCAGTAACTATGTGTAAACAGAAGCCTGATGAATCCATCCTAGTATTCATAAAACGCTTTATGCACTGTTGGACAAGCTAGAGGTGCAAATTTAGCTCAGTTTTCCAGCAGCCGCAGACACCCAAAGCAAAAATGAATTTATGTATTTCATTTAACACAAAGGGTGAAATGTTTGCTGACACTGATAACAGCTTATGTTTTCTCTGCCCTATGTACCGACATGATGGAGAAGGAACATCCTCTGTGTCAGCTGGACCCTCAGCAGAGAATGAACTCAACATCCTTTTTGTCCGGTACTCTATGTCACACACTGTGCCAAAAAAAACGTGTACAGACGCCACTAACAGGTAATCCCATGACTGGGAGCCACACTTTTGTTTCTCTCACACTGTTCAACAACATGATAACTGCTCACACAAGTGAAGGTCAAACAGTGATTTTGTTACATAACTCAGACATAGGTTACGAAATATGTCGTCACATAGATCTAACCTACCCTATCCACTGTACTATTTCTGCACTTACGTTGCCAGCTGAATACCAGAATATGACATTGTGGTCTAAAAGTGAGAATGATATAGGATTTATTGACTGTACACTTTATCACGTACACCTATTAAAACACAACAAGCAGTATATGTCAAGCAGCATCCCATTTCCACGGAAAAAGCCGCAGCCCTAGATGTCATGATAGGAGATTTATTGACTACAGGAGTAATAAAGCCTACAGTATCTCCATATAATACTCCTGTCAATCCTGTGCCAAAGCCTAACAAACCTGGCGTATGGCGTTTCATACAAGACTTAAGGCAAATTAATGCAGTCAACATTCCTCTGCCACCTCTCGTTTCAGATGTTCACAGCATATTGACATGCATTGCATACACATTTTACCGTGGTGGATTTATGCTCCGCTCCTTTTTCTCAGTACCTGTGACACACAGCCGTTATTTGCATTCACACATAGAAATAAGCAGTACACTTGGACTCGTTTGCCCCAAGGCATGATAGACAGCTCTGCTGCTTTCTCAATGGTGCTTCACTCCTCCAGGGCTGCACCCTGATCCACATGTGGATGACCTCCTCCTCTGTGCTGAAAGTGAAAAACTGTGTCAAACTGCTACACACATGCTTCTCCAGCACCTCCAAAAGACTGGCCACAAAGCATCAGCAAAGAAAATGCAGTACTGTCAGACTTCTGTTCAATATTTGGGATTCACACTGTCTCACGGAAAACGTTCCATGACTGCAGACAGGGTCAAAGCTGTGACCTCTGTCCCTCGTCCCACTACACAGAAGGACATGTCGTCCTTCTTAGGCATGGTGAACTATTGCAGACAGTGGATACCAGACTGTTCTTTTCATGACCACATTCTGCGTGAATGCTGCAAAAAAGACAAGCCTCCTCGAATACTGTGATCCACAGAAATGACTGTCTCTTTCAATGCATTACAGGGAGTGCTGACCTCCGCCACTCAAAGGTGCTGCCTGAATTGTTCAGGAATGCCGGCCTGCCTGAGGGCAGTAGCAGCTTGCTCTATCATGATAAGGGACTGCGAGAAGCTCACACTCTCACATGACACTATTCTACACACCAATCACCAGGTCACGACCATTATAGCAAACATAACTACACAACATATGCAAATCTCACTATAAAAGCGAGCAGCACACCTGATTCGCCAGCACATTTATTGATCCTATGCTGTGTTCTTCTGACCGACAGGATGGCTCAGACAAGCTTGACGTTCATGACTGCATGACACGTATACAGGAATCCACAGCACCACGTCCAGATTTAGAGCAAACACCTATCTCAGACTCAGCCACGGTTTATGTGGACGGGTCCTGTTCAAGGCCGAATGACAACTCATTTCTTTGTGGCTATTCAGTGGTAACAGTGCCTGACATCATACTAGAGGCTCACTCATTACCATTTCACTCAGCACAAAAAGCAGAGCTCATGGCTTTAATACGCGCCTGTGAGCTACATTTGGATAAGCATGTGACGATTTACACAGACAGTCGCTATGCATTTGGCGTTGTGCATGACTTTGGCACATTGTGGAGACAGAGAGGATTTAGATCTGCTGATGGAAAATAAATTGCTAAATTGTGATTTTGTTCAAAGACTTTTTCAGGCTATACAGCTGCCATCGGCCGTTGCAGTTGTAAAAACGAAAGGACACAGTACAGCTGACACAGACGAAGCAACAGGTAATGCCTTAGCAGACGTGACAGCCAAGGCTGCAGCTGCATCACAGCTCCCACCGCCGCAGGAAGTATTATCTGTGCCCCTACAGCTGCCACTTGTTACACTCCCAGACTATTTAGAAACAAATGTTGATTTAAAATTCATACAAGAGCAAGCCTCTGCATGTGATTACACCTATTGGGAGAATAATGACTGTACCTTAGATGACAGAGATGGCTTATACGAAATCTTAAGGGTTTGATTGCCCTCCCATATTCCCTGGTGCCAGTCCTTGCCCGACATTTTCACTGTGTGGGTCATGTCGGACAAAGAGGGGTAATAGGGGCAATAAAATCAAGATTTGTAATTGAGAAAACATCACATGCAGTAAAAAGCATATTAGCAACCTGTCTAACATGTGCGCGAACTAATGTAGGTAGCTCAAAAGCGAAACATCAGCATTTACCACAACCAGATTTTCCATTTCATACATTACAAATTGATTTCACACATATGCCAGCACAAGGAAGCATCAAGTACTTACTGGTAATAGTGGATCAATTTAGTAAATGAGTAGAAGCTTATCCAACCTCAAAAGAAACTGCAGAAGTAGTCTATCAAAAGTTGAGCAATGAAATAATACCCAGATTCGGAATACCTCACCAGATTAACAGTGATAGAGGATCTTCATTCACATCAGAAGTAATTCAAAAGTGTGCTAAAACTTTAATGACCTGGGTCAAATTACTTACTTAAGTCCTGTGTGAGATTAGAATGACTCAATCTGCAGTAACCAAATTATCTCCATTTGAAGTAAGACCATTTCCAACACCATGGTCAGCTTCCAGAGGGGCACCGCTAGTAGAAGGTGATGTATATTGCATTGTCCACTGATGTTCACAACCTGGTAGAAAAACTGAATAATAACTATCAGAAAGTTTGTCTCTCTCAGCCTTTCCCCTCCACAGTTCCACCAGTGGAGACAAGGAGATGCATGTTGGAGAAGCCACTAAAACCAAGGACTCTCTGGGAGGCCGCGCGTGTTCCAGCCCCCAGACTGTACTGGCAGTGACGAAGAACCAGCATCCTCACAGACGGACAACCTCAGTGGATTCATGCCAGCAGGGTTAAGACCAGCCCAATCGGACCATCTCAGGCGTCGGATCAAGTAGATGACATCTCAGGCGAGCCAGCGCCCGGAACTAGAGCAAATAAACACACACGGGTAGACGACATCTCAGGCGAGCCAGCGCCCGGATCCAATGTACACACACACAATCACTGATTAACACACAACGCCTGAAAGAACAACAACAAGGTACTCAAACATCCAGCAGGAACAGAAAGCCAAAAGTACCACATGATGTCTAACCTGATAAAGCCAGACTCATTCCATCCTGATAATGGAGAAAATGAAATGCCCATTGTCATCATACGACGCTTATTCTGTGTCTCTCGAACCTGGGACCAGGCCAGAAGACGACTGAAGAACTGTCTTTTTTATATATTTAGGTTATTAATCATATCTACTGCATTAACCTTAGGATTTTTATTTACTATTTCATATTGTAAAGTGCAACCCTGTTCACATTTCTGCAAGCCACATTTTCAATGATAACCCATATAGCCACTAGTACAGCTACTTCAATGTATTTGCAATTGGCACAAATTGACCCAGATTATGTGTCAGATGTTACCAATGATGTTCCTGATGTGTATATTGAACATTAGGTTGTGAACTATTACATTTTATGATTTGCTTTTTATATTATGTTATTACATTTGTGATTTTTCCTTTCTATTTGAGTTATTATTTTTAAAAATAATAAAAGAGGGGAACTGTTAGGTATTTTGATACCATAGTAGCATTTACAGGATATTGTTTTATACAGGAAAACTGTTACTCAATAAGGCCCAACTACTAGTTGTTTTTCTCTTTCTCTGTGACCCAAGAATTAATATGTAGGACTCACAAGCTGGTACCCCAAGGTCGAAAACACCACAGAGATGAGACCACTTCCTTACTCCCATCCTCCCTTTTTCTTTATCTCCTGGAAAAGGCTCGTTAAAGGCTAGGTGGTTTGTTTCAGAATTCACTAATGAAAGAACTCTGTATTTTATGTCTAGGAGTGTATTTTGCTGGGATGATCATAAATTATAGCTGAACTGATAAACTACACACAGGATACTTCTTTGCTCACAAGGCAGGAAGACGTTTCCTTATTTAGTCTGTACCGGTTTGAACTGGGAAAGCTGACACACGAACCTTTTTTTTCATCTATATAAACTGCTGTGTATCAAATAAACCTTTGAGTCGATTGGGAAGGCAACCTAAAGCAGTCTCTGTTTTCTTGTTCTCCCAAGCTGCTCCCGGCGCTGTAACTAACCCAGCTGAACGGCATACCTGAGTGTTACTTTAAATAATTAGGAATCTTAGAAGGAAAGGACAGAACTCTGCTTATCGCTCACGCCACGGAGGAAACCCGGGAAGGCAATTTCCTTCAATTACGCCGCCTCTCCTTCCTGGCGTGGCCGGCCAATTTCCCCAAATGGCTCCTCATCCTTCCAAAGGGCGTTAGAGGAGAGTAGAAAGGAAAACTACCTTCTCCAGAAAAAAATGCAACAAATTGAAGAAGACAAACTTCAACTGGAGGACAAATGTAGACGAATGGAAGCCCAAAATAAAGAGCTGGAAGAAAGACAACAGCGCCAGCCGGACATAAACATTATTAATGAGGGCTGGGGAATCAAGTTTGCTCAGACCCGAGAGCAGATTGTGCACCTCATTAAAGAAAACAGGCAAAAGAGTGCAGAACTAAAAGAAATGACCAACCAGCTCCAAGACAAGAAAACGATGACTGATAAGATACAACGGGATCTCCAATACATGGACCGAAAAAATCGGCTCCTCCAAAGACAGCTCCATGAAGCTGTGGAAGAAAAGAAAGAATTCCTCCAACAGAAGGAAGAGCAGGACAAAAAGCAACGAGACATGCAGCACGAACTGAAGAGCATGCAGGAAAAATACCGCATGCTGAAAGAAAGCCTGGATGAAACACTGCGCCAAAATAAAGACCTTCTTCAACAGAAAGAGCAACAGCAAGAAAGACTGAAAGAAGGAAAACGTATCGTCCAGGACTTTGAGTCTAAAAATCTAAAACTGCAAGAGTTTTGTAATCAGCTGGAGGACAAAGCAACTAAAGTGGAAGAAGAAAAGGACAAACTGGAGAAACGCTGCTCACAGATGCAGAGAAGGATCGATCAGATAGCGAGAAACAACTCCGAGCTCGTTAAGGGGATTTTGGTGGAATTCAATAACTTGAAGCGTGAAAACACTCAAATGCAGGCGCAAAAACAACAAGAAGACAAAATACATGAAGACCTGCAGCTCACGCTCCAAGAAATCCAGAAAAGAAACGAGCAGTTAGAAGACAAGCACAAAGAGGTCCAACAGAGAAATGCAGACATGCACAAGGACAAGCTGATACAGGAGGCAACATCCAAACAACTCAAAGACAAGCTTGAAGAACAACAAGCAACATTGGAAGAGGTGGAACAAAGATGTGAGAAACTTGAAGAACAAAACGCAGAAACCATCGATGAGCTGAGAAATCTCATCCTGGAGAAAAAAGCGCTCGTGGAAAAGTGCATGAAAAAAAAGAAAAAATGGTTCCACTTGTTCCGGAGGAGAGACGCTACTGCTTCCTCACCTGATGTAGCCTCGTCTTGCTCCACCTCTGTTAACCCCCCCAACCAGTCCCGGCCGTTGACTGTCCCCTCCTGAGCCTGGTTCTGCCGGAGGTTCCTGCCCGTTTAAAGGCAGTTTTTCCTCCCCACTGTCGCCAACTGCTTGCTCAGAGGGGATTGTTGGGCTTTTCTCTCCTCTGCCTTGTTTCTTCATTTACTTGTTTAACTTTTTTCATTATTACTTCATTTTACCTTGTTTCTTCATTTACTTGCTTGTTTAACTTTTTTCAACTTATCTAAATAATAAACCAATTAAATTTATCCTTTGAGTATTTTTCATCTCATCTTTACAGAATCTTTCCAAAACATTTTCAAACATTCAGATCTGTCTTTTATTTTCTTCTTGAAGCCTCATAAATGGTGAACTAAAAACCCGGAACATGGTTTGAAACATAGTTTCAGCTGAAACTGGCATAACATGCTGTGTGTGTGTGTGTGTGTGTGTGTGTGTGTGTGTGTGTGTGTGTGTGTGTGTGTGTGTGTGTGTGTGTGTGTGTGTGTGTCAGGATATCACTAGTTAGGTCATCATGTTTAGACTCATTCACTCCAAAATTATTTAGGCCAAATCTTTAAAACAGTGTCATTTCATACACATTTTCAATTCACTTCAATCGCACAAATGCAGAAATAATTATTTGCAGTATCTTATTTATTATGAGAATGTCATGCCTGATCATTTGTACCTACACCACCAAAAATGGGGGCAAAAGGGAGGAGATCATGTTTAATCGGTTATAAGAAAAGGTCAGAAATATAAGTGCCGACATGAGCAGCGTCCACAGAAACCTCTGACTCTCAGCTCAAAGCTCATATAAACCATTTCTACAACCAGCAAACAAACAAAGACACCGAACAGTTAAAAGAGCAGTGACGTCACCACGAATCTGTGGTCAGGTAATATCCATGTTTTGATTGATGATTTTCTGGAGTTAAATGTGAACCGAAGCATATTTTGGGTGTTATATGCTATTAAATACTTTTTAATTTATTTAAAAGTATTTAATAGCATATAACACCCAAAACATGCTGGGTGTGGAAAGAAAAAAATCAGAATTTCCTCTGTTTGAGTCACAGTAACTTTGACATAGTAACATTTGCAGTAAGTCCTAAATGTTCACCTTTAAAATCCCTCCCTCTGTTCATTTTGCCCACATCATGTTTCAGTGGTTGGCCTCAGGTTCTTCAGCTTCCTGACAGTCTGAAGTCAGCTGACAGAGTTTCACCTGCTAAATACACAGAAAATCTTGTTAAAGCCGCACAGTTTGCCCAACAGTAATATTCCCATTAAGCCCTTTCTAAACACTTTATAACAATGTGTCATCACTAAATTATAAACTTCTTCTCCAAATCTGCACGACTGCACTTAGTCACAGACTTTATTTAATTGTCCTGCGGCTGCTATCATATATTTTACCAAACAGTTCTTCTCACACAGTCACAGATATATTTCTCTCAATGCAAACTTCACTCATGTCTCAGACAGGAAACTTGAGTTTTTCTTTTTTTTCTGTCCCCACTCATTCAACTAATTTGCATATTGAGTCACATCTCGAGAGGTTGCCCTGACAACAGAAATGCATATTCAAAACATTGCTGCATAATTCAATTATTATTCTTTTATTTTTATTTCTACAGTCGTCACTTCTTTTGCTCAATCAGCTGGAAACCACTTCTAACTCACTATTTTAAACCTGCTTTAAGCTTCTAATCCCTGGTTGGTCCTCCCAGTCTCTTTTTCCTTGTCACAAAAGTCGCTCTATTGTCCTGCAACTTCCTGAGTTATTCCTCAGCTTCAGCCTTTAAGTGTGTTAAATCTACACCATTCAGCATTTATGTCATGTATTCACATTCATGAGTGTAAGCATGTCTTCATTGCGTGTATGTTGTGTGTTCATATTAATATTGAGTGTAAGCTGGTCTTCGTTGCCTCGATGTGTTTTTATAATCAGATTTAATTCCTGCATCTTTGCGCTGAACTGTGGATTCAAACTGTCTCACTTCTGATTCTCTCCAAAAATAATTTCACATGTGACAATTTCTACATGTGTGTTTTCTATTTTTCTATTCATTTATGTATTATTAGTTTATTTATTTCTTTATCTCTCTCTCTCTCTTACTTTTTTTATTTACCTTTCTGTTGCGATGCTCTGGATGTTTCTAAACCCCACAAATGCAGTCTCACTGTTCAACCCAATTTTCCTATGCTGGCATCCTGGCAGCTGCACGCTTGACTTTTCTCAGTTCATGGGCAGTTATTTTGCGCCTTGGTTTTTCCACACGCTTCTTGCGACCCTGTTGACTATTTTGAATGAAACGCTTGATTGTTCGATGATCACGCTTCAGAAGCTTTGCAATTTTGAGACTGCTGCATCCCTCTGCAAGATATCTCACTATTTTTGACTTTTCTGAGCCTGTCAAGTCCTTCTTTTGACCCATTTTGCCAAAGGAAAGGACGTTGCCTAATAATTATGCACACCTGATATAGGGTGTTGATGTCATTAGACCACACCCCTTCTCATTACAGAGATGCACATCACCTAATATGCTTAATTGGTAGTAGGCTTTCGAGCCTATACAGCTTGGAGTAAGACAACATGCATGAAGAGGATGATGTGGACAAAATACTCATTTGCCTAATAATTCTGCTCTCCCTGTAGACTTTTGTCTTATCGCCTTAACCTCCATGGTCTCAAATTCTTTAAGGATATAATTTCTTTTAACCGGATTAGGGCAAATTTCATTTATCAAAATATTCCTGATCACTTTGTTTGTAAACCTGCTGTCACCAAATTCAACTCCAGCTATGCAGAGCTGCCTCAGTCCAGGAGAAATTTTAGAGTGCACAATATCTTCTTTTATCATTGATCTCAAAGGGACTGGGATGGCTTTCACTGGGGATTTATATCTCTTAGCAGTACATCTTACATCAAATTTCTCACAAAACGTCTCATGTTTTAGTAAGACCCCATTATCATCCATAAAATGAGCTACAGCCCAAATCCCTTTAGATCTCCATTCATCCACGTACACAGATTTCCTACACAAACGGATATACCTGTTGTTCCATATAGGGGTGTTGTGAGGAGTAAAGCTATGTTTATAGATTAATTTCCAGTAGAGACGGACCTGCTGATGGAAAGCTGAGAGTTTAACAGGTAACGAACTGCAATCAAAGTCACAACGTAACAAAAAGTCTATTCCACCCATTTTGCCAAAAATCACATTGGGAATAATGTTCCAAAAGGAATTTTTGTTCCTAATGAAAGATCTTAACCATTTCAATTTTAGTACACCATTCATAACATCAAAGTCAGTGGCATTAGCCCCACCCTCTTCATAATTCTTAATCACATCATTTTTCTTTATATAATGACATTTGTTCCTCCATATGAACCTAAAATTAAGAGTATTTATAGATTTAATTAGTTTTGGAGGTATGGGCAGAGAAAAGGCTGGATAGATGAGTCTGGACAGACTGTCCATGTTGGTTAGCAAGATTCTCCCAAACAGAGTTATGTCCCTTTGCAGCCACATGTTTAAAATTGACTTACACTTTTCTATATTGGTACAGATATTCTTATTTTCTGTTGATGTCTTATCCTTGCAAATTACAATGTCCAGATACTTCACCTCTTTTTTGATCTGCATATTATTTATTGCTTGCAGGGGACACTCATGCAGAGCTAGAATTTTGCATTTATTAATATTCAGCTGTAGGCCAGAAGCTTTGGAGAAATGGTTGATCGCCTGCAAGGCTAAAGGAATCTGGTCCTCATTTTTTAGAAACAGGGTGGTATCATCTGCCAGCTGACTGATTATTATCTGTTCACCCATCACAGTTAACCCCTTAATGTGACTGTTTTTAATCAAAATAGACAACAGCTCAGCAACCATGATGAACAGAAGTGGTGAGCTGCTACATCCCTGCCTTATCCCTCTATTAACCTCAAACCTTGAACATGTACCATGTTCTAGCAAAACAGAGCTGTTAATGTCATTATATAGCATCTCTATAACATTGATAAATTCCTCTCCAAAACCAAAAGACTGCAGAGTTTTTAATATGAACGTATGTTCAACTGAGT
Source organism: Mchenga conophoros (assembly GCF_057382185.1). NCBI lineage: Eukaryota > Metazoa > Chordata > Actinopteri > Cichliformes > Cichlidae > Mchenga > Mchenga conophoros. Next base: position 19,943,753 of record NC_140528.1, on the reverse strand, counting down.
CAAATGCTTTGTAAAAATCCAAGAACAGGATGTACCCTCTCTCTTGGATTAATTCACTGTATTCAAGGAGATCCAAAACCAGCCTAATATTGTTATGAATTAGTCTTCCTTTCAAAAAACCTGATTGTGTTTCACTGATAATGTTTGAGATGCCTTTCTTTAGCCTCTCAGCTACAGCTCCAGACAGGATCTTATAGTCAGTGTTTAGTAAGGTGATGGGTCTTAAATTGTCTAAAATTCTTTTATCCTTACCCGATTTAGGGATCAGGGTTATCAGCCCTTGTTTCATGCTCGGCATCACTTCTTTTTTCTCTATCGATTCCTTTAATGCATCAAACAATAAAGTTCTTAGGTCCTTCCAGAAGAATTGATAAAAATTAGTAGTGAGTCCATCTGTCCCTGGGGACTTGTTTAATGCCATTTTCATGACCCCCAAATCCAGTTCCTCAATTTTAAGCTCTGAATCACACAGATCTTTGAACGGCTTGTCAATACATGGGATGAGATTATGAATCTTATCAAAGAAACTATCAGAATCAGCTGCTGAATATTCTGAGGAGTACAATTTGGAATAAAAAGTGAAGACTTCCTTTTCAATCTTTCTGAAATCTTTACATTCAGTCCCATTTATCAACAAGCTTGAGATTAGATTTCTCTGCTGTCTGCACTTTTCCAGCTTACTAAAATATGATGAGTTCTTTTCACCTGCCTCAATCCACTTGGCTCTCGATCTTATAAAGGCACCCTGGGCTTTCTCTAGGTAAAGATCGTCTAATTTAGTTTGTAACTCCATCAATTTATTCTTCTCTTGCACGTTTAGTTTTTCTTTACTACAGCACTGAGTTATTTCACGAAGTAAATTACTTTCATATTCCCGTTTTTCCCTGTTCAGTTCTTTGCAGAATTTTATAGTGAATTCTCTGATTTTGAATTTAATAAGTTCCCATTTCTGTATATTACCCACTACTGAGTCATCATTTTTTATATCTGTAATTTTATGTCTAATTTTATCACAATACTTGTCCTTATTTAAAAGGCTGGCATTAAATTTCCAATATCCCCTGCTACTACGTTTCATCCTTGTTGGTTCTAAGACAAGATCAATGAAACAGTGATCAGATAGGGGTGCTTTGGAGATTTTAGATGGTGAAGTACACCTCAAAATGTCATCGCTCACTAACCAATAATCAATTCTTGACCTGCTTTCTCCATTAGGTTTAAACCATGAATAATTCTTAACTCCAGGATTCAAACTTCTCCAAATGTCTGTAAAATTATTATCACTAGAAAAGTTCTCAATAATGTTATTCTGTTGCCTCCTTCCTAAGCGAGGAGGCCATCTGTCCATCCATTCATCTGAGGTCATGTTCCAGTCTCCTCCTACTAGGATGTAATCTGTGGGGTGCATAACTTTAAACTCTGAAATAACATTTGTTAGATTTTCCAATAGACGTTTATTTTGACCTTCGTTATTATGTCCATAAAGATTTGTAACAATTAGAAATATACCTTCGCTCTTCAAGCTGCAGTTGACCAATGACCCTCACTATCAGCTTTATATGTTATAATCTCCCCTGGGAACTTATTAAAACAAATCGCCACACCTCCAGATCTGTTAGATCCACGACTGAAAAGAATCTTGTCTCCCCACTGATTAGCCCAAAAGGTAACATCGGCATCCACAGAGTGAGTCTCTTGTAAAAACAGACAGTGACATTTTTGCCCCTTGCAAAATAAAAAAAAGTGCCTTTCTCTTAACAATTTCCTTCAAACCCCGAACGTTTAATGAACCAAAAGAAATTTTTGAGTGAACCATAATAAGAATATGCTAAGAAAATAACTTTTTTTTAAAAAAAGAAAAGAAAAATATATAAACATGAGTTTAAATTGTAACACTTGTCACCAACTCAGTGACTAATAACCTTTAACTTTAAGTAGAACTCTTTTGTCCCATTAATAATATTCCACTGTATACAGTCTTACATCAAGTCTTTCATTCAACGTCGACGATCCTCCGTCCTTCGATGTATCCATGAGGACCCCGGAAAAAGGCCCGTTTCCCAGCCCGTCTGGCTTGTTCAATTTGCGGCCACAGCCGCCTCCTCTCTTCCCAGTCCTCCCGCGGCAGTACCTCAGCGAAGTGGAAACCCCCGTTCTTACAGACAGCCGAATCTTTGGTGCGACGCCAAATCTCCTCTTTCACGTGTCTCAGAGCAAACAGAATGATGATATGTCGGACCTTGTTCTCAATCTTCTTCCCAACTCTATGCACCACATCCACAGATTCTTCAAGCTTTGATATCATATCAGGTGCGATCTTGCCAAGAATTCCAATAACCAGCGATCTGACACCTTCATCTCTTTTCTCTTCTAATCCTTTAATCCGGAGGCACCACCTCATTTTGTACCTTTCTTGCTCTCACACTCTCTCCTTGAGATCGTAGTTATCTTTGGTCAACCGCTCGTTTCGTCTCTCCAACTCTTTAACCTTTTGTTTACATTCTTTCACCTCCTCCGAGTTGAACTGAACCGCTTTGGCTAGGCTGGCTAGCATCGTACTAGCTTGCTTGCATTGCACACTCAGGTCAGCTAGCTGCTCGTCCACTCTTTTTTCAAGGTTTTTTCTACGTAGTCATGATCCGTTCCTTCTCTGCTGTCTTCCTTTCCATCACATGGCGATGTTGTTTCTTGTTTTTTGAGGTCGAGTTTGAATTTAGCAGGTTTAACTATACTTGGGGCAGTCATTTTACTACTTTCGAGTGGAAACAATAACGAACACAAAGTAAATTCTGGGACAAGTTCAACGAGCTCCTAATTCGTGCGACTGCTCAACTCGCCATCTTGCGCCACCGTCTCACTACTAGATGAACTTGTGACACACATCTGCAGCAGAGGCTGAGTGGCTGCTCTCACACCTGGAGCATCCAAATCGACCCACAAACACGTTGAAAGATGCAATGCCATCAATGTGGATTGTCAAGACTGAGAGACCTCTTCCCTCTGACCCCTCCCCAAACCCTCAAACCCTCCTACCCACCTCGACATACAAACTCTGTGTGGCTTCACGTGTTCTGTTGATGTTTACATGATCGAAATAACTTGAACACAAACACAAACAAACAAAGAGGAAGACTGCACCGGAAGGAAACAACTACAAGTCCCAGCATCCTCTGTGTTTAGGGAGCAGCAGTGAAAGTGAAAGCAGGAGGAGGAAGGTGGAGCTGAGGCAGGTGAGTGTTAACATGAATATGTTTCTTCTTATGACATAAAATAATTCCACGCTGTTCGTGTCTGTGGGTGAAATGTGAGGCCGGTCGGCTCCTCTGAGCGCTGGTTTCCTGTAAGTAGAGAGGAAGTGAGTTTAGCTGAGCCTCCGTTTAGTGTGAGAGAGCAGGAGGAGAGTGAGAGCTGTGCTGAGGCAGGGTGAGTGTTAACACCGCTCTGACATTACTGTGTCTCTGTGGCGGGAACAACAGGCTCCGTCAGTGGAGGCAAAAATAATCAGACTTTGGTTTTTCAAAGGAAACAACTTTATGTCGGAAGTTCCCGCACGCTCATTGGATAACGATGTGTCAATCTCAAGCTATTAGCCAATGAGCGTGCGGATTCACAGAAAGACCCGCCTTTATCACGGGACTTTAAAAACTACAATGGCGACAGAAACTCCGTGAGTGGAGTTCAGGGTGACGTTATGAAACTGTGACGTTTGAGCCACTTCCCGTTGAACGTGAAACTGATGGTTTCTGGTGTTTGGGTCTGTTTTTCTGTATTTATGCAGATAAAGTGTAAACTCAGATGAATTATACCGTCAAATGTTAAAGGAAAATATCAGGATGAGTGTCTGTGAGCTGAGAAGGACGTGAAGCGAGCAGTTTATCCCAGAGCTGAAGCTGCTCTGTGTGCAGAGATGAGCTCAGATTCCTGCTGTGATTGATCAACAGTCACAGAAATGTAGACTTGTAGTTATTACTGCAGTATGGTCACAGCAGATACTGATAAACATGTATTATGAGGATGGATGATCAAGTTTCTCACTCTCTCCTTTAAATCTCAGTTTTTTTCTTCTTCACAGTTTATCTGTTAATTTATTAATGAATAACACTGAAAGAGTTTCTGTTATATTTCCCCTTGAACATCAGCTTGTTAGGGCGGCATTAGGAAATAGCCCCCCTCCAAAGAATGAATAAATGAATGATGATAATAATAAAATGATTCAAAAGCAGAGCTCAGAGTGGTAGAATGGTCAAACATGGATCCACGGGTGGTTCAACTGCATTTGGTGACGTGACTAAAGCAAATCTTTCAAATAATCCCACCATCAACGGGATGTTGTCTCCTTTACTACGGTTACTTTACTTGGTCACCGTGTGAATTTCTTTGAAATGAACCAAATTCTTTTATTTGTTGGTTGTTGCATATTTAACCTCTACAGTCAGGAAAGGAGGAGATGAGGCCTCAACAATGTTGGGTTGTAGCTGTGCTTCAGGTTAGAGTGAGTGTCCATGGAATAAATGTAAGTCAGTGAACTGGAAACATGACTGTGTTCAAACTTTGTTTCCTTTTTATAATGAGTCTAATCAAAGGTGGACAGAAGTATCTCCACTGTGACTTTTCTGTGTCACCATCAGAGCTTCTGCACAGTGTTTCTGGGGCAGATAACATTGCAGCATTATGGAGACATTATGGAGACAAAAAGAAAAGCGTCTGGATTTCTTTAAGTTAAACTTAAAGAAATCCAGACGCTTTTCTTGGACTGTTGGTTTCAGTGTTGAGTCTCATTCACACACTCCCTCAGACTCTTCACACACACTGATTTGCTGACATAAACACACTCCTGTGTGCTCTCTTGGCTTCACACACACACTGAGGGCCATCTACAGACTGTGAGCTCCGTCTTCTTTGTCTTTGGAGCCGAACTCTGACAAAGTTAGGAACAAAACTTTCTCCAGCGTGTGAACTTTCCTCCTAGACTCAGTCTGAGCAGTCAGACCACATATTTCTAAAGCAGCACATGAAGGTGTGGCTCACACACACACAGGTGAAGGAAACAGCTGCAGTATTAAAAACTGCTTCACTGTCTACAAATATATGAACTGAATGTTTCTTTCAGGCTGTAAAAACCTTATTTATCCTCCATTACAGTCCTGCATTCAGAGCATCACTTCTGTTATATTAGTACATGTATTTTATTCTGATGAACACATGAAACTCTGAGCTGGATTGAATCCATTGAATCAGAGTCCAGGACTCAGACTAAACACACTGAATGTGTCCTGAGCTCGGCCGCTGTTCCACAGTAACTGCTGTCAGAGTCACTGTTACTGAGTTAGCTTAGCTAGCAGAGCAGCTAGCAGTTAGAGTATGAACTCTGTAAGCAGTCAGCTCGGTCCTGGACATGGTTACTGACATAAAGCTGCTCTCTGCAGCCATGTTTGACCTGCTGCTTTGTAGGACTACAGTAATGGAGGATTTGGAGGCTGAACTGGGCTCTGTGACACTTTTTGTAGTGAACTGATGAAAGCTGCGTCTCAGATGGATGTTAGTCCAACACATCAGACACGACCTCTGCAGCTCTCAGTTGATGTGCACATGAATGATTTGTGTTTCCTCTGCAGGTGAAGGTAGAAAGTGTGTGTGAGCTGATGTGAATTGAGCAGCATGGATCAGTGTGAGGACAGAGAGGAGGGAGTCCCTCCCTCTAAAAGCACTCTGTGTGGGGAACATGAGAGCCAGACCAAAGCTCAGAGGTGAGATGACCATCTCTAACTGTCCATGACTCTTCTCCATGTCACAGCTCAGCACTCACATCACTGCTCCATCATTATTCACACTCATACCTCTGTGTGTGTTGTTTTAAAGCCCAGAGCTGTGGGGCGTACCAGGCTCAGCTGGACATAACCCTGAAACTAATCCAGAGCCTGGACCTGAACCCAGCTGTGTTTCCTTAAAGAGCAACGTGTCGAAGGGTGTTGGTGCAAACTTTAACAAAAGACTGTTATGTGACAAAGAGTAAGTACATTATTTTTATGAGTTTCACATTGTTCATCATGTCTTTAATTTAATATTTCCAGTTTTTCCTTCCTGTCTCATGAAGCTGTGACATTTATTCTTTTTCTTTTAGGATCAATAAGAGGCCAGAATCTCCTGGACCTGAACCCAGCTGTGTTTCCTTAAAGAGCAACGTGTCGAAGGGTATTGATATAAACTTTAAAGGCTGTTCTTCTGCTGCTGAGAGGTAATGTGTGTCTAGATGTTGTTCCTGACTCTGTATTTTTGAATAAATCCTCATGTTTAATATCAGCTCAGCTCTTTTTCACACACATTTCTATGTTGGTATGTGAAGCGGTGTGTGTTGGAGTGTTTCCACAAACACAGCAGTCAGAGTGGAAAGAGTGGATGTTGTAGGAGGTGTTTGTGTAGTGAAGAGGCTGAGTGTCTGTAGGACTCCAGCTGCTCCAGCAGGTGTCTCCTTTGTGCTTTGCTTCAAACACAGTGTAGGGAGGAGCTTCCACTCAGGTGTTTCAGGTGTTGCTGGATGGAGGAGGACAAATAGTTTTTCCCTTCAGTGACACTTCAGCAGCTCAATGTTCTGGGAGATGTTTGTCTTTATGAAGGTTTATGGATTCTTGTTCTTACTTTGGTTAAACTGAGCAACACATTTTCCATCTAACATTTAAAGTAAATTTCCAGGTGAATAAAAGATCTGCAGCTGCAGCCTCTGTGATGTTTCACAGTCTGAAAGTAACAAATTCAACCAGAGTTCAAACAAAGGCTTAATATACGTGTGTGTTTGATATAATGCCAACAAGTACAAACAGGTGTTCTTACAGGTCTTAATCACAGAGGTCTGATAAGTCTGGTGACTTTCACACTCAGCAGTTTTGCTGCCTTTTATTTTATATTGGCCTTTTTAAAGCCCTTCAAAGTCTCCCACATTCATACAGAGCTTTTAACACCAAACTCCTTTACAGTCCTTCTCCTCTCACACACGATCACACGACTGATTTGTCTGCAGCAGCTGTGTTACTGCTAGTATTTTATTATGTGTGTAATCTCCAAATATTGTTCCTGTGGTTTAGTTTGACTTCCTTCTGCAAACTCAGCTGCTCTGTTGCTGATACACGTCTCCATGAATATGATTGATCAGATGCTGCCAACACCATGTGTTTCATGTGAGCGCTCAGCTGAAACCCTGGGTTGACTTATCGAGTTAATAACAAGCTTCACGTGACTGTGAATGCTAAAGTGAATCAGATAAAGGAAAGAGACCCTGCTAATGTTGGACTCACTTCTTAGTGTAGATCCCAGGAGGAAGTTCAACATAGCCATTCTTTGTGCTAGCTCGACCAAACCTGAGACCACAGTGCAGGATAATGATCATCATCTGTCTCTGTCAAGGACATTTAAAATCCACAAATAACAAACATAATTATATTTGATCATTAAAAATGATGATTAAACAAAGTGTCAAACATACTTAAGTAGAAGGACTGATGTTTGTGTTAAAATACCCTCTTAAAGCTGAAATAATGATTCAACTTTCTCCAAAAGTTGATTCTGTTCATCTGGACATAGCATTTTGTGGGAGAAACGTTTCGTCATCATCCAGGTGACTCCTTCAGTCTCAGCTGACTGCAGGTTTCAATCTTATAAACAGGACATTTGAATAATAACTGAAACCTGCCCACTGAAGGAACAATGGGCTGGGAGGTCAGTTCCTTAATCTTAATTATGCAAATTTGTGTGTGAATCTGTGAATGGGACTCATGACCATTGATCAACAACCATTGATCAATGGTCATGAGTCCCATTCACAGAGAGTTGGGGAATGGCTGCAATCACAGCATGTAAGATGGTGACAGATGTACCCTTAGGCCCCCTCCTCCATTCAGAGATGGTCTTTCCCTTTTCACGTAAATGGCCTCCTTGACTCCGCCCTCAAACCAGCGTTCCTCCCTGTCCAGGATTTTACATCCTCATCATTGAAAGAGTGTCCACTGGCCTGCAGGTGTAAATAGACTGCAGAGTCCTGGCCTGACGAGGTGGCTCTGCTGTGTTGTAGCCAAAGGTTGTTTGGTTTCCCCGATATATAAATCCTGGCAATCCTCCTGCACTTAGCAGCGTACACTATGTTACTCTGTTACTCTGATCCTTGGGGTGGACCAGTTTTTGGCGCAGCGTGTTTTGGGGTTTAAAAGCCACAGAGACCCGGTGTTTAGAAAAAATCTGTCTCAACTGCTCCGATACTCCTGACACGTACGGGATCACTACAGGTTTTTGCTTAAGCAGCGGCTGGTAAATGTGGTTATCCCAGCTTTGACAAAAGTCCAGCTGGGATAACCACATTTACTCTACGTCCAGATGAACAGAATCAACTTTTGGAGATTTACTTTCCTGGATGATTAAGATCAAGACGTTCCTCCTAAAGTGTTATTCAGTGTTGTGACAGTCAGCTGCTTCAGCTGCTGCTGGGATGGGCTGTGGCAAAGAGAACAGAGAAAATCAAAATCAGAGTTTTTCTCTGAATTAAAAGCAAGGAAACAACAATATATTCTACATGGTGAAACTGATGGTTTCTGGTGTTTGGGTCTGTTTTTCTGTATTTATGCAGATAAAGTGTAAACTCAGATGAATTATACCATCAAATGTTAAAGGAAAATATCAGGATGAGTGTCTGTGAGCTGAGAAGGACGTGAAGCGAGCAGTTTATCCCAGAGCTGAAGCTGCTCTGTGTGCAGAGATGAGCTCAGATTCCTGCTGTGATTGATCAACAGTCACAGAAATGTAGACTTGTAGTTATTACTGCAGTATGGTCACAGCAGATACTGATAAACATGTATTATGAGGATGGATGATCAAGTTTCTCACTCTCTCCTTTAAATCTCAGTTTTTTTCTTCTTCACAGTTTATCTGTTAATTTATTAATGAATAACACTGAAAGAGTTTCTGTTATATTTCCCCTTGAACATCAGCTTATTAGGGCGGCATTAGGAAATAGCCCCCCTCCAAAGAATGAATAAATGAATGATGATAATAATAAAATGATTCAAAAGCAGAGCTCAGAGTGGTAGAATGGTCAAACATGGATCCACGGGTGGTTCAACTGCATTTGGTGACGTGACTAAAGCAAATCTTTCAAATAATCCCACCATCAACGGGATGTTGTCTCCTTTACTACGGTTACTTTACTTGGTCACCGTGTGAATTTCTTTGAAATGAACCAAATTCTTTTATTTGTTGGTTGTTGCATATTTAACCTCTACAGTCAGGAAAGGAGGAGATGAGGCCTCAACAATGTTGGGTTGTAGCTGTGGTTCAGGTTAGAGTGAGTGTCCATGGAATAAATGTAAGTCAGTGAACTGGAAACATGACTGTGTTCAAACTTTGTTTTCCTTTTTATAATGAGTCTAATCAAAGGTGGACAGAAGTATCTCCACTGTGACTTTTCTGTGTCACCATCAGAGCTTCTGCACAGTGTGGAGAAAGATCCAGAAGCAGAGCTGGACTGCAGACAGCCAGTCAGAGCAGCTGTGTACAAAGTAAGACTGAACATCTGTCTGCTGATGGACTCATTTCTGAAAACTGGACTTCTTGTGTTGTTCAGACATTGAAGAGTTTTCTTTCTCTTTAGTCTCATTGTTTTTCTTTCTTTCAGCAGATGTTGGTCTGCAGGAGGTTTTAGATGAACATAAGATCAGTCTGAGGAGGAGATGTGAACGTGTGACTGAAGGAAGTGATGAAACAGGAAGTAGAACCCTCCTCAACAGGATCTACACTGAGCTCTACATCACAGAGGGACAGAGTGAAGAGGTTCATACCCAACATGAGGTGAGGCAGCTGGAGACAGCTTCCAAGATGGACGCCCTCCATGACGCTCCAATCAGGTGCCAGGACATCTTTAAAGCCTTACCTGACCAACAGAGACCCATCAGAGTGGTTCTGACCAACGGCGTGGCTGGTGTTGGAAAAACCTTCTCAGTGCAGAAGTTCACTCTGGACTGGGCAGAGGGCTTGGAGAACCAACATGTCAGTGTGGTGGTTCTGCTTTCATTCAGGGAGCTGAACCTGATCAGAGATGAGCAGTACAGTCTTCTGGAGCTGCTCCATGTTTTCCATCCAACATTACAGAAGGTCACAGCAGAGAAGCTGGCTGTCTCTCAGCTTTTGTTCATCTTTGACGGCCTGGATGAAAGCAGACTTTCATTGGATTTCACCAACAGGAAGCTGCTGTCTGATGTCACACAGAAGTCATCAGTCAGCCAGCTGCTGACAAACCTCATCCAGGGGAATCTGCTTCCCTCGGCTCTCGTCTGGATAACTTCCCGACCCGCAGCAGCCAATCAGATCCCTCCTACACGTGTTGACAGGCTAACAGAAGTACGAGGCTTCACTGACGCCCAGAAGGAGGAGTACTTCAGGAGGAGATTCAGTGATGAAGAGCTGTCCAGCAGAATCATCTCCCACATGAAGACATCCAGGAGCCTCCACATCATGTGTAGTATCCCAGTCTTCTGCTGGATCACTGCTACAGTTCTGGAGCACATGTTGACTACAGAGCAGAGAGGAGAGCTGCCCAAGACCCTGACTGACATGTACTCACACTTCCTGCTGGTTCAGACAAAGAGGAAGAAGAACAAGTACCATGAGGGACATGAGACGAGTTCACAGGAGCTGACGAAGGCTGACAGGGAAGTTCTTCTGAAGCTGGGGAGGCTGGCGTTTGAACATCTGGAGAAAGGAAACATCATGTTCTACCAAGAAGACCTGGAGCAGTGTGGTCTGGATGTGACAGAGGCCTCGGTGTACTCAGGAGTTTGTACAGAGATCTTCAAAAGAGAGTGTGTGATCTTCCAGAAACCAGTCTACTGCTTTGTTCATCTGAGCATTCAGGAGTTTCTGGCTGCTGTCTACATGTTCCACTGTCACACCAACAGGAAGACAAAGGTGCTGAAGAACTTCTTGGGACAAAAATACAACGAGTCCTCTCTGGATGATTTCCTGAACAGAGCCATGGAGAAATCCCTCCAGAGTAAAAATGGCCACCTGGACCTGTTTGTTCGCTTCCTTCATGGCCTCTGTCTGGAGTCCAACCAGAGACTCTTAGTAGGTCTGCTGGGTCAGACAGAGATCAGTTATGGAACCATCCAGAGAGTCATCAACAACCTGAAGGAGATGAACAGTGATGAAATCTCTCCTGACAGAAGCATCAACATCTTCCACTGTCTGATGGAGATGAACCACCTCTCATTATTTCAGGAGATCCAAGAGTTCCTGAAGTCAGAGAACAGATCAGAGAAGAAACTCTCTGAGATCCAGTGCTCAGCTCTGGCCTTCATGCTGCAGATGTCAGAGGAGGTTCTGGATGAGTTGGACCTGCAGAAGTACAACACATCAGAGCAGGGACGACAGAGACTGATTCCAGCTGTGAGGAACTGCAGAAAGGCTGGGTGAGTCCAGATGTGATCATTAACATCACTGATCAGTGTAGGTTAGTAGTTTAATTTTGAAAATAAAATCAGATTGTAAGCAGAAAGTGTTTGTGTCCGTACGCTGCAACCTTCCACACCATTCCTTTATTGTACAGACTCAGCAGCAGCTCCATGGATCCCAAATCCAAGAGTGGAGAACAGATTTGAAGTGTGTCACATCCATGCAGTCACAGCTGTTTCCACCATGTTTCCACTGATATTAATCCTGTTCAATGACACGTTTCATATCAGTGAATATGTTCTTTAGGACGTCCACTGACATGTTTAAGTGTCCTGCTGGAAATCACTCAAATCATCCATGAAATCCATGAAAAATCCTTTTAGTGTTTCTAACTTCACCCTCTGTCCTCTCTCTCTCTCCATCCTCCTCACTGCTTCTTTCACTGATAATCACACAAACATCGTATTCAGCTACAAAATAACACAATAATATCATCTGATGATCATTATTATAAGAGCAGGATCCATATTTGATATCAGAGTAACACACTGCTTGGTTATGTGCAGTCATCATCAGTGACTGTGGGTCAAACAGAAGCTCTCTGATTGGTTGCTGACCTTGGTCACCTGTCCACTCTCACCTGTTTGTGTTTGCTCTCTCTTTGCTGTCTCCATCCTCTCTCTCCTTTCTCTCCCTCTCTGTCTTTGTACGTCACTCAGGTCCAATGGAAACAGTGACATTTACAAACCAATCAAAGACAAACTGATCCATGTCAGGTTATAACAATATTCAAAGTGAATACAGGCTGCTGCTGGACACAGACAGGTAACATCATTTTGACTTGCTGTCACCTGGATCTGGACTCATAAACACTGAAGCCCTGAACAGGAATACAAATCATTTTCTGCCAACTAGCGACACACCAGCAGATAATGGCTCAGAAAGCTCAAATGAGCCAATCATTTCTGTGTTTAGTTCCCCTGAAATCAGATCTGATATCAGCAGCTCTGAGTTCATTCATCATTATTGTCCAGTGATGAGATTTCTGCTCCGTTTGGTAACAGTCAGCAGGTTTTTCCTGCGTGTGGACGTGAACAGTCGTACCTGACAGCAGGTAGCAAACAGAGATCATCTTTCCAGCTGGAACTCTTCACTGAGCTGAACTCATTCAAAATGTTCTGGAGTCAAAACAGGAAACAGTCCAAATGTGTGTCTTCACTCTGACTCTGGATCAGATCTCAGTGACAGACTGTGGACATTATGGAAGCCTAAATGTGACACCATCTTCCTCCTTCATCTGCAGATTAAAGCCAAACAAAGATTCTCATTAAAAGTCTGCAGGTCTGAGAGAGACTCAATCGTTGTGTCATGTCAAACACAGTAAGAGGAGCTGAAGCACAGATGTGAAGAGCAGATTCATCAGATTATGACCTCACTCTGTTTTGTCTTCATATACATTCAGTCTGTGTTTATAATGCAGATTTTCTGCTTTTATAATAACACATTTTATATTTTCTATCATCACAGACTGACTAACTGTGGACTCTCAGAGTCTCACTGTGAAGTTGTGGCCTCAGCTCTGAAGTCCAACCCCTCCCATCTGACAGAGCTGGACATGAGTGGAAACAGATACCTGCAGGATCCAGGTGTGAAGCTTCTGTGTGCTGGACTGGAGAGTCCAAACTGTCGACTGGAGACTCTGAGGTGAGTTCACTGACTGCGGCTGTTGTTGTTTTTCTATATTTCATGTCTTTGATGTTTGAAACTTTCTTTAGTTCCTAAATGTTCAGGATGTGTCTGAAGACAAATGTGAAGAAGTTTGAGTGCTTTCAGAAATGTTGTCTTTCCAAACGACTGAACAACAGTTTTTCCTTTTGGCTCCAAACAGAAGTGACAGACTTGAGCAGGGTTCATTTAAAGGCTGACAGAAGTGGAGTGGTGACGGGGAGATGTTTGACAGGACAGTGTTTCAGCCTCCACAGGTTCATGTTGTGCTCCATCAGTCAGTGAAGATGAAGTCAGTGCTGATGAGGCTGTAGAGTGTGTGAGGGATGTGAATGAGGATGATGAAGATCTGATGATAGCAGATAAAAACAGGCTGCAGAGACTTTGAGCCATACAGGGCACACAGTGTGTGTACAGAACAGCTGAAATCATTATGGAGGCCTCACTGGAATATGGAAGCATCACAGTACAGCTTCAGTGAAGCTTTAAAGTCTCTGATATGAGATGAGAAATGAAGCAGACAGAGCTTTTTCATGAGTGGAAATCCACTGTGACTGTGAGCTGCTGCTACAGCCTCCAGATTAGCCAGCAGCTCATCCTGCTCAACATTTCCTCACCAACTTTAATGGAAGTGTGATGTTTTCAGCTGGAGTGATGGTCAGGGTGGCCTCCCTCTCCTCTTCTTCTCCTCTTCCTCTTTCATTTGTAAAGCCACTTCTGCTGCTTTCATTCATTTGGAAGTCCTGTAGCTGAGTTTGGGAGAGACTAACAGCCTCGGCAGCAGAGGGGAGAAAGGCTGTAACACCACCACTTTACTCTGTTCTACCTGTCACATCATTTTATCAGGAAACAAATATGCTCATGTTTTTCCTATGTTTGTCTTGAAGATGTAAGAAGATCACATGGTGCTTTTTATTATTGTGTTGGTTTGTTTGCTGTCTCTTGGATGGAGCCCAGCTGTGCGTGGCCCCTGGGCCTGTGGTCAGAGTGTGTGCTGGATAATCCGGCCCAGGATGAGGCCAAACTGACATGGGATGAAATGTCTGTCACATAATTGAGCTTAGTGTAGTTTCATTTCTGCACAATTTAACAACAACCAAAACTTTGTTCTGTCTTTTCTATGTTATACTGTAGACTTTCTTTGATACTGTGTCCAAAAGGAGCAGCTTTTACTTTGAAGGGGAGGCGTCTCTGTTTCCTCTTCAGGTTGGATGATGGAAGCAAATTAGTAGCTGTGTCCCAAAACGTCGGCTGCATCCTCCAGAAGCTGCATTTGAAGGCCGATTACGTCACAGCCAGGCGATGAAGGCTGTCCGTATTTGTCGACTCCTTCAAATGTGCCCGACAAATGCGTCCTTCATTTCCCCGAATTTGAAGGATTCGTCGGGTGTGTCCTTCGTGGCCCACCATATCCCAGAATTCATATCCCAGCCAAATTTCAGCTGCCAACAATGGCGGCAGCTACTAAGTTTTCAAATTACTCTTATTAATCTTTCTGGGTCACAAAATAAACTTTTAACATATTTTCAGGCGAGAAAGTAGCTGTGTAAACTTCAAATATCTGCTTGGTTTATCAAGACATCACATATTTGCAAAAGTGTGCCGACGTTTTCGGAGACGTCTGTTACCCACCCGCTCGCTAGCAAGCCGGGGGGTTCAATGGTCACTCCAGCCGGCGAGAGCAGCGGACGCCCGGCTTCATCGTTTTCAGACCCCGCTCTTTCGCTACTCAGGTGAAACACGATATATAAGTCACTCGGAGAACTTAAAAATGTAATTGTTTGCCTTTTTTCTGTGTTTTATTTGTTCCGGAGTAAATCGGTTTGGCTGAGATCAAAGTTCCTCCGGGATTTTCACACTGCTGAATAAACGTTAAACAGGAAACTGATTAGACAGAAGTGTGAGACGGTCGAGAATTTACGCCAGTGTCCTGTTATATTTTAGATAGCAAGGAGCAGACGGCCGAGTTTATTAAACTCCACCAACACAGCGGTGACGCAAATCTGAAGGCTAGACCGTCCCATTTCACAGCCTCGCACTTCCAGCCTTTTCAGTCTTTGAAGGACCCGGCCCACGTAGACCGCGAATACCGGGTCCTCCGAAGGATGCAGCCGACGTTTTGGGACACAGCTAGTGTGTGATGTTCTTTCAGTGTTGCACTTTGTAGACGCTCCCTGAGCACTGGTCTCACAGCCAGCTGCACATAGAGACCAGTGTTGTTAGTCCAGGTCAGAAGATGACTTGTTGGAATGAAAATGAGCTTGTAGTTTGTCTGCTTTAATAATGTGACTGGAAAAAGGTGTTGGACTTCAAATATGTCCATTTCTTTCACACTTCACCTTTAAAAGTGAAGCCTTGTGGTTCCTGGAAGGAAAAACACGACTTTTTCAAGTCTTTGTCCTGTTTTTATGATAAATGTACGACTTTAATGTGAAACATTCAGAGTTTTTTCTCTTGTTGTGTTTGTTTGAAGCTGCTTCCTGTTGGCTTCAGCTGTTTGGAGTTTCCATTTTCTAAACTTCTACATTCTGAACCTTCTTCAGCTCTGAACAGATGATGAAACACTGAATGATTTCAAGCTCACACTTTGTCTAATAAACTTACATCTTTCATTCTTTATACAGATTGTGGGGCTGTGGTTTGTCAGAGATCAGCTGTGATTATCTGGCAGCAGCACTGAAGTCCAACCCCTCCCATCTGAGAGAGCTGGAGCTGAGCTTCAACAACAAGCTGCAGGATTCAGCAGTGAAGCATCTGTGTGGTTTCCTGGAGAGTCCAGGATGTGGACTTGAAACTCTGAGGTCAGTCAGCATGTTTTAGTTGTGCTGAGATGAATATGATGTGAAAGTTGTGCTGACACTAAACTGCAGACATCAGGCTGATATTATACTGATCCACACTGAGGATCTTCATGGTAAAGTCTGTTTTCTTCTTCTCTGGTTTAGTCCATTGACTGCAGCAGAACAATGTTCACATTTCAAACAGTGAGACTCAACGTATGGCCCGCGGCCCACACGCGGCCTGCCCACCTTCCCTGATTCAGAGAGAGGGGACCCTGATTAACTGTGTAGTGTTCTTCCCCACAGTTCTAAGTATCAGACACAACAATGAATAATCCACAGCTGACTGTCTTTAGCAGGTCAAAGGTCACGGCACACAGCAGGCAGTGGGAAATATTATAACTCTGATCATTTATCAGCACATATCCATATGTATAAAAACAAAGCTGACACTGTGAGACTTGATCAGAGGTGTGATCATCACAGCAGAGGCCTTTGTGTCAAAGTCACTGAGGATCAAACAGAAACACATGAAGCAGATTTTCCTGTTCTGGCTTTTTATAGCAGATAACCTTCAAAATATTCTGCAGTCCATCAAAAACTGAAGCAAACCATGAATCAACATGTGAACATGAGCTGATGCTGCTGAAGGGAAGCAAAGTTACAGAGGTTTGATTACAGACACAGCTGAGAGTTTGTAATCTGTCATCATTTTAAAAGGTTTACATTTCTTCAGTATATCCACATTTGCAGCTGCTACCTCAACCTCCACTTGTCCAACACAACTGCTGTCCACTGCCTCCATGACATTGTGATTTTGCTGTTGGTCTTCTGTCAGATCTTCATCAATCACTTCTGCACGGGGCACACCTTCAGACTCTGCAGCTGCATAACGAAAGCCTGTAAGATAAAATTAGACATAAGGTAAATGTACACCAATATTCCAATGACAGGTGTGTGATTCATCTGGAAGTTATGTGCGGATTAGTGTACAGTGATAGCAATTTAGTATGTTTTTAGAGGGGGGGGGGGGTTGTTTACCTCCGATGGGTGCTCCTTTTCGCTTCCGTTGCGTACGCCTTGAGTGCCGGTCCGAGTCTGATACAGGTATGTCGTCATGCCCCATGTGCAGTGTTGGTTCCCAGTCTGGATTTGTTACATCCATTTCATATGCTGGTTTGCCTGCAATAATGCCAAATCATAAGCTACTCAGTCGACATGATGTGGTTCTGCAGCATCACGCATTAGCATGTTTTATCTCATTATCTATGACCTCAGCACGTTGAAAATCACACTAAAAGCCTTTCAAGAGTGATATGAATTAATTTAGAACTCACCGGAAAGAAAATGCCGTGAGCAAACCAACAAAAAGCTGGGGATTGCAGAGAACTCGATATCCGCTCGTCTCACCGCTGCAATCCAAGCCTGACGTCTTTGTTTAGTAATATCGGATACATGGGATCCCTCACGTTGCCTCCAGGATGGAAAACGATGAAAAGAGAGCCCGTTATCCAGCTTCTTGCCTTCACGATCGTGTGATCTAACGTTGCAACCGACAACACAACACGTACGATCCATAGCTGAAATGGTATCCTTTGGCTGGCCTACTGTCATGGCGGAAGGGGGCATGGCCCATCTCCCGTGACATCACGCTCCAAAGCCCTATAGGTGGGAAAATGTACCATGTCGACCAATCAAAAATGATATGGAAACATGACATTTGGTTGTTTAGCAAAAGGGGGAAGTTTTAGGAGTGACCGGCAAGAGAGAGCGAGTGAGCGAAAGAGAGAGAGAGTTTTGATACGTGAGAGATTTGTGACGTTTACCGTGTTTGGTCTCAAGTTAGTTTGTTGTCTTGTGTATTTAGTGTGTAGCTGTTGTTTTGTTTTGTGTGTCAGTTCTACTAGTGATCGTCACAGTTGCTGCCTTAAAGCCAACAAAGGCAGATTGCAGTGTAAACGCTGAGTGACACACCTGCTGTCAGACCTGCAGGTTTATCCCTGTGCTGTTCTCATATGTGTTAGAGTGACACAAACTATTGTTTGACACCTGATTGTTCTGTAAATAGTTTGAAATGATTATATGAAAAACGTCTGAGCCTTGGCTGCATTTTTTGGTAAATAGTACCATATAACTTTGTTGTTTGCAAAACGTGTGCGTATTTTTAAAAGTGTACAATCTCTATTTGCATTTCAAGTTATGAAGATGATTCGTTAAACATGTGTGTGGTTTTTACAGTCAAAATATCACTTTCTACTTGTATTTTAAATTTTGTCTGAATTTAGATAAATTGTGCTGATACAGTTGGTCAAAATGAGAAAATAACAGATTGGCAAGATAAACTGTTTTTAAAGGTAAAATATAGAGGCCACATCAAAAGTAGTCAAGAAGGGTTAAAGGCTAAAAGCAAAGTTGTCACCAAGTACTGTTTATATTTGTGTGTATTGCTGCAGCTTTTTTGAGTATTAATTTGGTGCCTTTGTGTGAAATAATGGTATTGTGAGTGATCCATATAGTCACAAAGAATAGCCACTTGTTTCTGTGCTACCAAAGTTCCCCGGCTTTCATTCAAAATGTGTTTATCGTCAGCACCTGCACATTAAACTACTTAAACATTATAAATGTCTTCAAGCTCACACTGAGGCCTGTGGGGTACTATCAGCCACTGAGACAGTACACACATTTATATGTGTTTGTATATGAATATTTCATACTTTAAGACTGCCTGTTTATTTAAGGGAGATGAACAAAATACATTGGAATTGTACAAAATAATATCATGGATGATAAATTAAATAGATTTTAAGTAGATGCTTGTGCATTCTTAAAGTCTTATATGTTGAACTGGACTATGTGATCTGTTCAAAGCCTTAATCTTAATTTGAAGTGAAATGTGCATTTTGAGTTTATACACTATGTATATAAGGCGACCGTTTCCTTTTGCAGTATTTTTGTGTGGTGTACTTTTCTATGTCTTAACAAAAGGGGAACAAAGGTGTTTAAGTTCACCTAGGATGATGTGTTTTAATTTTCACATGGTCTTGCTTGAATTTGACCCTGACAAAGGCGTATGAACTCTGTCAGCTGTTTGGAGTTTCCATTTTCTAAACTTCTACATTCTGAACCTTCTTCAGCTCTGAACAGATGATGAAACACTGAATGATTTCAAGCTCACACTTTGTCTAATAAACTTACATCTTTCATTCTTTATACAGATTGTGGGGCTGTGGTTTGTCAGAGATCAGCTGTGATTATCTGGCAGCAGCACTGAAGTCCAACCCCTCCCACCTGAGAGAGCTGGACCTGAGCTGCAACAACAAGCTGCAGGATTCAGGAGTGAAGCATCTGTGTGGTTTCCTGGAGAGTCCAGGATGTGGACTTGAAACTCTGAGGTCAGTCAGCATGTTTAGTTGTGCTGAGATGAATATGATGTGAAAGTTGTGCTGACACTAAACTGCAGACATCAGGCTGATATTATACTGATCCACACTGAGGATCTTCATGGTAAAGTCTGTTTTCTTCTTCTCTGGTTTAGTCCATTGACTGCAGCAGAACAATGTTCACATTTCAAACCTTCAAAGAAGAAGAAAAATCCTCCACTGGATAATTCACTGTGAAACTCTCCAACTCTTCATTCCACCTTAAAGTCTGTCTGACACTGAAATCCAAAGCAAAATGTGCGTTTGCTTTACAGACAGCAGTCCAACACAAACATACACACATCATCCAAAACACAGTCCAACATCCAAATCTCCTCCACTGCCAGCATGAATGATGGGAAAGAGAAGGAGGAACACTCTGACATTCAGGGTTAGAATGAGTTTCATGAAGCAGACTGTGAAGATCAAAGCTGCATTAGAAAGCTTACATGAATGAATGAGTGGACAGAAGTGGACAGAGATCATCTGAAGCACTTCAAAGGCTTTAAATCAGCACATTTCTCTTTATTCTTTATCAACTCTGTTAGTTTCTCTCAGTTTTCTGTGGAATGAAGCTAACAGCAGGCTAATAAGATGCTGACCAATAGGTTTCTATTAAAGGTTGTAATTTGTATATGAAAAAGTGCTTTGGCTCAGCAGGGATCAGCTTACAGGTAGAATACAGCTGCTGGATGGGATTAGCATGTCATAGCTATCTACCAAACTGCTAACTGGGGGATTTCAGGCCAACTATGGATCATTTTTGCTAACTGTTTATTCATCTTAGGCTCACAGGGCTGCAGCCTGTGCCCTAGCTGTCATAGGGCAAGAGGCGTGGTCCACCTGCACAGGTGAGCAGTCCATCACAGGGCCAACAGAGAGACACAGAGAAGCACTCTCTCACATCCACACCTACAGCCAATTTAGAAGCACCAATGAACCTAAGCAGCATTTCATTGGACTGTGGGAGAACATCCAACCTCCACAGAAAGGCCAACAAGCTTCAACCTACAACCTTCTTGCTTTAAGGCACTAGTGCGAACCACTTTTCCCCATTTCAGCCCAAATCCTGCATCTTCCTGTTTCTGACTCCAGGCCAGCTCCACTAACACTTTCTCATCAGACACTGCCACCTAGTGGAGGAAGTCTTAGTCCCATTTGAAGCTTCAGATGACAGTTAGTTCCTTTACAAAGACGTGGACGTGGTGGGGCCACAGCACCATCATCACTGAGTGCCATAGGACACTTAACCTTTGTTTCCATATGCTGGGAACTTCCTGTTGTTCCAAGGAGGACTGGAAAATGTGTGAAAATCTCCCAGTCAGTTCCTCACAGCACACTTCAATCATTTCCCTCCCACAGCATCAGGACCAGGGCTTTTTCTCTCTTTGGTCCCACTAAGAGATTTCCACACAAACACCTCATCAGTGGGACTCTCAGAGCTACCAGCCCTTTGCTACAATCACAAAGCTCTTCATTGAAATCAATGATATCAAAGCTGGAATCAAATGAGTCCAAGTCTTCTGCTGATTCAGCATCACATTCATCTTTGCTCCTTGTTCTGCATCCCCACCATGGACTTCATTCCTTTCCAAGCCAGCCTTGAGTGTCCTTTATTCAGCTCATCCTCTGCTTTACTTTTACACCTGATTTTAGCTGCTTTATCTCTCTTTCAACAAGTTTCTGTGCCTCAATCTTTTTCTTCTCTCCCTCATAACAAGACAGCTTCTTCTGCCTGAGAACATGTTGGAGTGATTTACTAATCCAGGGCTGCTTATTGGGGAAAATACTTCCTGTTTTCAAAGTAATCCCCATTTTTCCCAGAAAGAAATGTAAGTAGAAATCGATGATCTAAGTGAGAACATGAGCCGTTAAAACGTCCCAGTGGGTG
The DNA here is from genome assembly GCF_057382185.1 of Mchenga conophoros. Lineage (NCBI taxonomy): Eukaryota > Metazoa > Chordata > Actinopteri > Cichliformes > Cichlidae > Mchenga > Mchenga conophoros. The sequence goes on along the minus strand of NC_140528.1, from coordinate 19,922,508 downwards.
CAGTCAAAGCAGTCCCTCAGTCCCAGTATAGAGTCTTTGGTCCAGACTGGAACAACTGTGTGCCCAGTTTGAGCTCTCTCCAGTGCTGTGACCTGACAGACCCAGAGGGGCCATCACATCACATTTAGAAGCTCCCCTAATGGAGCCACAACACATGTCCAACACTTAGTCTGTCTTGTTGGACCAACTGGAAGAAATGATTCAAGGACTTAGTCACAGAACAGAGATTCAAATCTCCAAAATCCAACTGGCTGCATCAGGACATATAGTCTGAAACTCTGCACAGTTTCCTGTTTGAAGCTGCTTCCTGTTGGCTTCAGCTGTTTGGAGTTTCCATTTTCTAAACTTCTACATTCTGAACCTTCTTCAGCTCTGAACAGATGATGAAACACTGAATGATTTCAAGCTCACACTTTGTCTAATAAACTTACATCTTTCATTCTTTATACAGATTGGTCGACTGTGGTTTGTCAAAGATCAGCTGTGATTATCTGGCAGCAGCACTGAAGTCCAACCCCTCCCATCTGAGAGAGCTGGAGCTGAGAGGAAACAAGCTGAAGGATCCAGATGTGAAGCAGCTGTCTGATCTTCAGCAGAGTCCAGACTACAGACTGGAGACTCTGGGGTCAGTAGAGTGATGGAGTGAGTGGGTGGTGCTGTCAGCAGTATTGTACTAAACACAGTCAGTATGAAACAAAGATCCAGTGTTTCCTGTAAAGCTGCAGCTTCTCAGTGAAGCTGTGAGAGGAGAATGGTGACAGGCTTCAGGATTGGACACAAACACTTCCTGTTTCTGACCTTTATGGTCACCATAGTAACAACTGACACGCTCTGATCAAACAGTGTCAACAGCCAATCAGCTCTCTGAACAAAGCAGCACGCAGACCAATGACTGCATTCATTTCCAAGTTTAAAGCAGTGAAGAACACAGTCTGTAGGTGAGGAAGAATTTAGTGAGAGCAGATGTTTGGATGGAATTCCTCCAGTTAACAGCTGGAACCGTCCATCTGGATTGTTGGGCTTGTTGTTGGGGTTCCTACAGAGCTCAGAGTGGACACACCAAGGTTCTTCTAATGAATGAAAGTCCAAACTCAAACTAGGAGGGAAAAACATTTTCATCAACTTCAATAAAAATCCAAAGATTAGAAAAAGTGAAGCAACAATGAGTCCTAGTACAGTCCCAGCACTGAAGTCCCTGCTGCTCTTTATACTGGATGTGCTGCATCACTGACTGACAGCTGATGAAGAGTCTCTGGAAACACTCGTTTATCTCCTCTGCTCTTCCTTCTTCTCTCTGCAGGTGGAGCTGGTGATGGTAAACAGGACGGTGTGTGTGCTGAGAGAGGAGGAGCTGTGTCCTGATGATCCAGAGAGGTTGAAGCAGCAGCAGCTTGTGTGTAGAGATGCTCTGACTGGGCCATGTTACTGGGAGGTGGAGAGGAGAGCTTCATCCAGCACTGACTGACAGAGGAATGAGAAGAAGTGCAGATGACTGTCAGTGCTGCAGAGTGAACTGCTCTGAGAACAGCTCCACTGTCAGACACAATGTAGAGTCCAGCATCATCCCTGTGTGTCCCTCTGGATCTGACAGAGGATCATCAGTGTATCTGGACTGCTCTGCTGCTGCTCTGTCCTTCTACAGTCTCTGCACAGTCTCTGTCTGACTCTGGCTTCAGACCCTCCTGGATCAAACTCACCTGGAAAGACTTTCAAACATCACTCAATAGATTTGAATACAGAATATATTTGATATATACTGTAGATGTACTGTAGAGTTGCAGTTTGTCACTTGTAAATACAGTCTGTGAGCAGCTGTGAGCTGAAAGATCTTTCTAGAAACAGGAAATGTTTTCACTCTTCTGTTGCTTTTTCATATATTTCCACAACATTAATATTGATCCCACCTGTCTCACCTGTTTCATGCTTTTATACATAATAACAGGACACGTGTGATCTGAGCGCTGCTGTGGTTGCTGTGCTGCACGTCTTCATTTAGATAACAGAGACATCTAGTGGTTCAGAGGGAGAACTGCAGGAGGTGGAGCTGTGTTTTAGCGTGGAAAACTTTTTATCTTTTAGGCGCAGATACAAATATGACAAGTATCAGTGTGAGATACAAAAGGTCACATCAGTCAGCAGAGGGAACAGTGATCACACAGCAATGTAAGAATAGAAACATAACAGTGACAGGGTTTATCCCGAACCGCTACATTTATTTTAATTTGCGTAGATTATTTAATCTTATATATAGTTCTGCTAGGTGTTCAGATGATTCTGTGGTAATAGCTTTGGATGCTGAAAAAGCTTTTGATCAGGTCGGGTGGCCGTATAAGTTTACTGTATTATGCAAATTTGGATTTGGTGATTCTTTTATCAATTGGATTAGAATTTTGTACAAAGGACCTATGGCCTCGGTAAGGACTAATAATGATGTATCAAACCCTTTTCGATTGCACAGGGGCACGCGAAAAGGGAGATCCCATTTCTCCTTTTATTTTTGCCCTGGCCCTAGAACCTTTAGCAGCTCGTATACGGCTAAGTTCTGATATACTACCGATTATACATCAGGGTATTCCTCATAAGTTCTCCACTTATGCTGATGACGTAGTCTTATTCATATCAAAACCTAAGACCTCGATCAGTCCACTATTGCAGCTTATTAACGAATTTGGCTCTCTCTCAGGGTATAAGATAAATTGGACGAAAAGTGAACTTATGCCTCTGTCGGATGGGGTGGACATGGCTTATCTGCATAATACTCCATTTAGAATAGCGCTAGATAAGTTTGAATGTCTCGGTATCACAGTCACATGTAACGTGTCACAACTTTTAAAGCAAAATTGGGATAGAAAAGTTAATCAATTGGAGAAGAATATTGAGTTTTGGATCACATTGCCAATTTCCATGGTAGGGCGGATTAATGCCATCAAAATGGTAGTTTTGCCCAGATTTTTGTACATCTTTCAGTCAATCCCAGTGTGCATTCCCCAGTCATATTTTAAAAAGCTGGAATCTATTGTATCCTCCTTTGTTTGGTCGGGTAAGGTTCCTAGAATTTCCAAAAAGCATCTTGTTAAACATAAGACTTGTGGTCCCAAATTTTAGATTATATTATATGGCTGCACACTTAAATATTTTTTCATTTTGGCGAAGGTGTACTCCAGGTGCTGATTTGGAAGGACAACCTTCATGGTTGATGATGGAACACCTGTCTTGTAGACCAACTTGTCTTCCAGCCCTGCTTAATAGCCCGATAAAAGTGAAGAATACACTATATGGCAGAAATCCTGTGATTCAAAATTCAATTAAGGTCTGGAACCAACTATTGGGCACAGTAAAGGCTCCTAAAATGTATTTGGATGCTCCAATATGTAACAATCATGCCTTCAGGCCTGGGCTGGAGGACATCATGTTTGTGACATGGCAGGGAAGAGGGATTTGTTCTCTCAAAGATATTCACATTGATGGACATTTTCCATCTTTTCAGCAATTGAGGGTGAAATTTAATCTTCCAAATTCACATTTTTTCAGATTTTTACAATTAAGACATTTCATCAAAGCATCTATTCCACAATACAATTTGATTCCTCGAAACTCAGTGCTTGACAGCTTCATATCAGTTGAGCCCTATACTAGAGGTGCTGTGTCTCGCTTTTACAGGGCCTTACTAGATATACAGTCCTTCATCTAATACTTTTAGGGAGCAGTGGCAGGAAGAACTGGGGGTGGATGTTACTGATGATCTCTGGCAAGAGTGCATTAAGAATATATATTGTAGTTCTATAAATGCTAGACATTGTCTGATCTAATTTAAGGTTGTGTATAGGTTGCATTTTTCTCCCACTAAAGTGGAAAAAATATATAAGAACGTTTCAGCCCTCTGTGTTAAGTGTTCAAGTGGTCGAGGAACTTTATCTCACCTTTTCTTTCAATGCCAAAAACTACAGCTTTTTTGGAATCATTTGTTTGATTTTCTGACCAAGGCCATTGGCAGGGAGGTCCCATGTACCCCCTTTGCAGCATTGTTTGGGGTGTCTGAACCGGGATGGGCAAGAGACAAGACAGAGACGCAGGTTGTGTCAATGACCACACTTGTGGCTAGAAAGCTGATACTTCTCTGCTGGAAGTCTGATAAACCTCCTACCTTTGAAATGTGGTTGAGAGAATTTGGAAATGTACTCCATCTGGAGAAAATCAGGTTTACCTTGTCTAACCGAGAGAGTGTGTTTTATAAGATTTGGCAACCAGTCATTAGCCTGATAAACTTAAGTGAAATATACTCTGTCTTAACATTTATGTATGCTGTATTACCACCTTGTTGACTTGCCGTCCACCTTCTATTGTGTTCTTTTGAAGGTGATAGTTGTATACTGCTCAATTATAAAATCAATAAAAATATATTGAAAAAAAAAAAAAGAAACATAACAGTGAATCTGGATATGTATACAGATGGAAGCAAACAAACAGGATGTAACACTACATTAAAGCCACAAATGAGAAGAAAACAAAGCCAAAGGAAAATATATTTGATCTCAGGAATCCAAATCAGATGCTTTAGAGCAGGGGTCGGCAACCCTGGGCACGCGTGTCACAGCTGCCACTTGAAGGGTTAACTGATGGCACGACCATAGCTGGACTGGCCATCGGGCATACTGATGGTGATTTTTCGTTTTTATGAACCGATGATGTTTTTTTATGTTTTTTTTATTTTTTGTAACGGTATAAACAATGAGAGGTGGTGGATTGGCTGGATGCTGGTTGATTTCTAAAAATAAGTCAGTTGTTTGGTGGTGGCTGTGGCGGAGCTTCCACAGAGGCAGCAGGTGGATGAGGGAAGATGAGGGAGGAGGAGGAGAGACCCGAGGCGGCCGCCGGTCCGAGTGTCAGGTGAACTGAACTTCAGGTAAGAAGTTATGACCTGCAGTCTGTCTGGGTCAGATATAAACCAAGTTTAGGTGCAGTTTATTTTCCTTGTGCTGACTTTTTACAGTCAGTTACAATAACTCGTACTGCTACTAGCTAGCATGACGGAGTTTCTATACAGCTGGGTGGTGCTATGATGTTACTGACAGTGAACTTTACAGTGGCTGCAAAAGTATTTGGCCCCCCTGAACTTTCCCACATTTTGTCACATTACAGCACAAACATGAATCAGTTTTATTGGAATTCCACGTGAAAGACCAACACAAAGTGGAACGAAAATCATAAGTGATTCCAAACATTTTTTACAAATAAATAACTGCAAAGTGGGGTGTGCGTAATTATTCTGTCATGGAAAAACACACTGCCATCAGCTTCTGTTTTGTTTTTGTCAAAATCACTGTAATATAATCACTGTACCTTTATATACATGTGACTTATATTAATGCTGCTGCCCTCTTGTGGCTAAAGTGTAATTATGTTCTTGTTATTAGGGAAAACATTTGAGAGTAACATGACAAGTGAGTCAGCACTTGGCATGTTAAAAAATCCTAATTTTTATGTCATCAGTTATAGTTGCATGTATTCATTATCATAATTTAACCTTTAATATTAATGTCTTAAATTGATTTTACTTAAACTAGCAATAATTTTATGGTTGTATTAAATACATACATCACTAATGAATTAATTATTTCAGTAATTAATTAAAAAATGTACATAATTAATTTATGAAATATATTAATATCCATAGACCTTCTATGGGAAAGAACAGATGCAATATTAGAAAAGGTCCACTCAATATTTGCATCAGTCCACTCAATTCATACAACATTTTGTGAACAGCTTCATAGGTCTAATTTCCGAATCTAAAATCTTCTTCGAATGAAACATCAAGCATCAATAGCAAGAGTGAAAGAGTGAAAGATGGCGGATGTAGCAGGTGGTGGTGCAGACCTAGCTCTGACTTTCAAACGGTCACGATTAAAACCATCCATCCATCCATCCATTCGCTTCCGCTTATCCTTTTCGGGGTCGCGGGGGGCGCTGGAGCCTATCCCAGCTGTCATAGGGTGAGAGGCATAATTATCACGTTCGTACAATATAGGATCACGTTCGTACAATATAAATATTATATTGTACGAAGGTGATAATTATGTATATTGTAATAACGTGATATTATGTTGTTCAAACGTGAAAAGTATATTGTACAAACAGGAAAAGTATCTTGTTAGAACAATAAACCTTTCACGTTATAACGTGATACACTTGTATTTTTCTTTTGCCTGGGTGGCAGCTCTACACTTCCGTATCATGCACTCTGACAGGCTGACTAATGCACTGTCACAGCTTCAATACCAACAGATAGCTGTTGAGAACAATGAGAACATGTGACTTGTTTTTGTTACGTAAATAAACTGCCCACAAAACACATAGTGCCTTAGAAATTCTCCTGAAGAAATTTTAACACAATTTTAGATGTGTTTAGTCCATTGATAACAAACTAAATTTTTCCCCCCTTTGAAGCAGTTAACTTGTGTAAGTGCGAACGCCGTAATCACACAAAAACAACTGCACCAAGACCCTTTGGAGAAGGTGATGTTTGTCCGGTTCAAAACAAACTCCAGCGTTTATAGTGGGAATGTGATGCAATCCAATTGCAACTTTGAGAACAAAGAACCTTCTTCCTGTATTTAATATGTCGCTGCTGCCACAGACACATCTGATCAATAAGCACATTAAATGTTCTAATGCGGTTTGTAGTCATGCATTTTTAGTTCACTTGGAGTTTTTTCTATGTCAAATGAAACCATAGAAAAACACTACAAGCTTACAAACCCATGAGCTGAGTAAACAAATGACAGGTGCGAAAACACCCTTAAGGTTTAGCTGAGCACTAAGTATGAAAGCCAGAGTACCAGCTAACTGTGAGATAAGTTAGTGCCAGATTTGTGCAACTTTTTGCATTCACTTTATTTATGTATTTGAACATTTTTAAAACTGTATGGTCAAAGTTCAAGAGAGATTAGCCAGTGCCACTCATGAAGTAAAATTTAAAAAAAAAAATCATGTACACCCCTCCAACATTAAATTTATTGGTATTATATGGCATTGGGTTGGAGTATACAGGATTGTCTAGTTAGTATCTGTTGGTGTGCTCCAGACATTTTCATTCCCGTAAGTTATAGATATGTTCATATCACTCTTTATCCGGTCTTTAAGTCTGATGTCACTAGTTGTGTCTGGGCTCAAACTCCGCTGCACGTCCATAAATCACAGGATCACTGTGGCATCACTGAGAGTTGAAAAACTGTCTAAAGTCTTTCATCTGTAATAAAATGATCAGCGTTCTGCTCTACCATGTGTAACAATTGAGTTTATCATCCAGGCATCCATGAAAATGAAACGGAATATATGACATTTAACAGAGTTAGAAATTAGCAGGAAGTTAGCTCGCTAGCTTCCATCTAAATGAGGGATTTCTGAAACAAATTCAAACGTACAGCTCTGCTATCACTTCCAACATAAATGAAGACAGAAAACTAAACAGCAGTGACGTTTGTAGGGTACTGTGAGTAAAATGCGTTTGATTTTCTCCCGAACATTCAAATTAGTGCAATCATAAATTCCTTCATGAGGTGCAAATTAGAGTGAGAACATGTGGAGGCTCTGGCTACGTTCACACTGCACGCGAAAACGCATCAAATCCGACTTTTTTGACCGTATGCGACCCATATCCAATCATGGTATGACGGTGTAAAAACAGCCAAAATCTGATATTTTCAAATCCGATCTGGGTCACTTTCGTATGTGGTACTTAATCCGATACATATCTGATGTTTTAGAAAGCAACTGCTGTTTGAATGGTCATGTCACCTTAAATCCGTCTTTTATTTCACTGACACAAAACATATGCCAATTATCAGAGCTGGAGAAGACATTGAGAACACACGAGCGCTTCGTGTGCATCCCGTGCAGATATTAGTGAAACTGTTGGGAAGACAACGTGAACATTTTATTTGTACTGTATAATCTGCAGATTCTGACAGAAATCTGCAACTATCCTTTGAAGCACCGCTCCTCTCTAAAACAACAATAAGGATCATTATTAGGCCATATATAAATAACAAAATAACTTAAAGCAAAATTGGACAACGTAAAGTCTGAAACAAGTCTTTATATTAAGGCCATCAGTCAAACAATGCTGTTTGGTCTGGATCTAAACAGAGCGCGTTGTGTGTGACGTCTGCTTTTGCGTATGCGGGCCACTTTGAGGGTCCATAAAGGAGCGCGTTTGCTCTGTCTCTCTTTATTCTGACATTTAACTAATTCAAAAGATATTTCAATATTTATCTAAAACAAAAGTTTACTCTAAATTGATGTTGTACAGTAAAAATGTTTTATGTTTTCTCCCTAAAGTGTATGTAAATATCTGGTTACAAATGTGAATATCCTGCTGTGTATTGAAATCCCTCTTGTTTTGCATAGAAATATACTGAACAACATACAAAGCATAATATATAAAATAACATTTACAAGTTTTTTCTTTGAAAGAAGCCTCTAATGTCCATTCTTATATTTCAGTACATAACTGAAACCGATTTAGTCGGGGAGGGTAAGACCTGAAAATATGAAATAAACACACGTAAGCTAAGACTCTCTAAAAAAATAGCACTTGTTCAGCTTTTCATTTCGCCATTTGTTGATTTACTTGAAAAGCAATTAACGTAATATTGGTCAAGTGATCAGTTTCATATCAATCTTTCGTGATGCACCGTCATATTTACATCATTTGTACGGTGCGAATGATTTGCTTTGGTACCTGGTCAAACTTCAGCTCTCCTTAGTATGGCTGGCTCCGTTTCTCCAACAGCGCACTCACTGCTGGCAGCAGCTGCCCCCTCGCTCAGTCGCTTAGTGCCTGAGCTCGGATCATACTTGAAACTTGTGCGTTACCACATCACAGCAGCCCTACCCAGCAGCCTTGACCCACACCAGTTTGCCTACAGAGCAAACCGATCGACAGAGGACGCCATAGCAACAGCACTCAATGTAGCATTAACACATCTGGGGAGGCAAGGAAGCTATGTGCGTATGCTCTTTGTGGATTATAGCTCGGCATTTAATACCATTCTTCCATACAAACTGGACGCCAAGCTAAAAGACCTAGGGCTTCCTCACAGCACCTGTAAGTGGATCAATAGCTTCCTCACCGACTGCAGACAGAGAGTGAGAGTGGGACGTTACACATCTCCAGCCCTAAATCTAAGCACTGGGTCGCCACAGGGCTGCGTGCTTAGTCCACTGCTCTACTCGCTTTACACACACGACTGCACCCCCGCCCACCAGAGCAACACCATTGTAAAGTTCGCAGATGACACTACTGTGGTGGGGCTCATATCTGGGGGAGATGAGTCTGCCTACAGAGATGAGGTGGAGCGGCTGTCTTCATGGTGCAAGGATAACAACCTTCTCCTAAACACGAAAAAGACCAAAGAACTCATAATTGACTACAGAAGACACAAGACAGAAATCCAACCACTAATCATCAGCGACGACTATGTGGAGAGGGTGGCAGACTTCCGCTTCTTGGGAGTCAGCATAGAGGGAAACCTATCCTGGAGTGTGAATACCTCTGAGCTACTGAAAAAGACACAACAGAGACTGTACTTTCTGAGAGTGCTTAGGAAGAACAACATCACACAGAGACTGCTGGTGTCTTTCTACAGAGCCTCCATCGAAAGCATACTAACGTACTGCATAGGCATATGGTACGCTAGCTGCACAGTGGCTCAGAGGAAAGCACTCCAGGGAGTAATCAACGCTGCCCAAAGGACAATCGGCTGCCCTCTCCTCAAACTGAAAGACCTACACAGTTCCCGCTGCCTCAAAAGAGCCCATAACATCATAAAGGACACCTCACACCCTGGACACTCCATGTTCGAACTGCTGCCTTCAGGTAAACGGTATAGAACAACATACACAAGGACTAACAGACTCAAACACAATTTCTACCCAATTGCAATATCATGTCTCAATGCTACTAAAAGTAGATGACTTTCATTGCCCCTGTTGTCATTTGTGCCCTTGATGTTGGAATGCTTTCAGACATGTTTTGTTGGATGCGCTAACAAATTGATTGAGTGATTGATTGTTTGAGTGATATATCAACTAGGTCGTATGTTGAGTGTCTGTATGGGGCCTTAGGCCTGGATTGCTTGGGTGTATTTACTGTATGAGAACACTGTATTTTATATGTATTTCTATCTTTTATATCATATCTATTATAGTTTTTAAGTATTTATCTTTCGTGATGTTGCACTGACCGGAGACATCTTTCAATTTCATTGTACTTGTGACAATGACAATAAAGAATATTCTATACCAATATCAGGGGGGATTCACGCACAGTCCTAAATTCCCACAGTGTGCACTATGTGCTTCGAATATTGTGTGTACTTTTTGTTTTATACACTTGTCAGCCAGGCATCTAACTATGAAAAAATTACACTCCAAAAGACCCCGGGCTTCTGACAAAACAACCCGGGCTTAAGCCCAGTAAGCCACCCCCACGCATTATATAAATTATATAATGTAAACAACTACCTGAAAAACAGGTAGAACGATGCTTTTGTATCGTTTATTGCATTTATGGAGGGAGTGATGTATGCTGGGTAATGGCACAGCTAGCGACTGGGTGACTTTATTCACCCGCTCGGCTGTTATCAGTCCATACAATGGGCGTTATTAGCACAAATCAGTCCCATAGATATGGGCCATCTCCTGCTAGATTGTTCAGAAGGTTGTTATCATCCATCCAGATGGAGGATCACTAACAGGAGCGTGGAAGACTCCAGAATCCACTCTGGCTGGAATCCGGTGGATATGCAGTGTGTACAGGTAAGACCATTTAAACCACAGGTGTCGAACTCCAAGCCTCGAGGGCCGGTGTCCTGCAGGTTTTAGATGTGTCCTTGATCCAACACAGCTGATTTAAATCACTAAATTACCTCCTCAACATGTTTTGAAGTTCTGCAGAGGCCTGGTAATGAACTAATCATTTGATTCAGGTGTGTTGACCCAGGGTGAGATCTAAAACCTGCAGGACACCGGCCCTCGAGGCTTGGAGTTCGACACCACTGATTTAAACGGACAGCATTTATAGAATGACTATTAAAAGTCTGCGAGTGTCAGTAATGTTAATGTGGTTATGTTAGTAATACACCGAGTGCTAATATAACAGCTTTAAGATGCATTTGTAGATATTATTACGCGTTTTACCGTCTTTATGGTGCTAGCTTAAAGTTACGGTGTAAACGTTAGCTTATATTGGAGTAAAGCTGTTACTGTTTAAACGATGTTAGCACAGAAATATTAGCTTCTGTTGTTAGATTTGTATTGTTGATTGTTATTTATGCTTAGAAATATTTACTTATATATGCTTAGAGTTTTGTAATTAGTTGTAGATTGGTAGAGGGTTTGATCCTTGATAGTCTGCAAACTTTGTGTGTATTAGACAGCACTCTGGGAGCATGAGAGGTCGTACCGTGTCTTATTGTTTTATGGTAAGATTAACGTAGTTGCGTCTGTTCTAGTCTAAGTGCTCTTTGTTTAGATGAACTGCAGGACTTCCTCACCGTGTTATCTAGGGTGAACCATCTAGGGTGAGGGGGAGGCTACCCTCTTCCTGACCAAGGATGTTTGACCCTTTGATCAGCAGTACACACACACACACACACACACAGGCAAGGTACTCTTTGTGTGTATGTAGACGTCATATGTTAATGAACCTATGCATATTCATGTAACCACAATAAAAGGAGTGCTATGGGGAGCCTGGCTGAGAGTCTGATGGAGGTCAAGTGGTGGGACGACACTTGGCTCTAGGCAGGTCTCCCTCATGCATGAGTAAACCAGAGAACTTTGGTGCCTTGTGTCTTGCTTTGCTGTGTAATTATATTGTCTTCAACGTTCCAGCGAATAGGTTCAAGCTACAAACCTATCATCTGTCATGACTGATGAAGTTACTAGTTAATAAAGTTTCCAGTAAAGTGTTTAATCGCAGCCACAGACTGACAGCAAATATCTCGATTAGCTTCAGTGCATCTGTAATAAATATGTGCAAGTTTCAGTGCTTCGTTTAAATAGTGTGTTTCTGTGACAGGTTGCTAGTAACAAAGTCCCTAAAGATAAAATTTAAAATTGGTTCTTTGCTAAGTTGTGTGTTTTGTATTGTATTTGACAACTCGGGTTTGTCCCCTTGAGTTAGGTTAAGTGGTTTAACCCCCCCAAAAAACAAAAATATCGCTCTGAAAGCGATCAGGTACAAAGACTGGACTGAAAATGGGTGAAAAAGCAGTTAATGTCCAAAGAAAAACTTTAAATGACCTTCAGAAAGTCTAAAGAAAGGAAGAAGAAGAACATCTGGCTCAGTACAGGCAAAATATAAAGAACTGAGGAGAGGCTCAAGACTTATTCACAGATAATCAATCAAATTAATCAAGCGTCATCTGGAAGCATCCTCCTGGCTGTAAGAGCGTCTCGTTTTTGTCTCATTAACTGTCTGGTGGCACTCACAGTAGTCTGCTGTGACGGGGACCTCGAGGACTAATGTTACAGGGAAATCATTAGGAAAGTGCTTTGGACTGAGCTTTACTGAAATCTCAGTTTTCCCCCTGTCGGAGAGCTCCACCCCTCCACCCCTCCTCCTCCTATTCCTTCTTTTTAAACGTCAGTGCAGGTACCGTCTCCCTCCCTCCCATCAAGGTTCAAGGTTCTTTATTTCTTTATTTCCATCCCTGTATTTTTGTTACATAGAACTTAGTGGCTGTGCTCACTGTTCAATTCAAGTTGGTTTAAGAGAGATGGTAATTTAAAAAACACAAAAACAAGCTGTTTTGGTAAAGCAATATATATGATTATTAAAGATAAAATATAGTGTTAATTTGTTTGAGTTCCTTCCCTCTCTCTTTACTTCTCACTCTGTTTTGAAGCATCTGCCTTCCAGCAGATGGGGGAGACTGTATTGGCAGCTGCTTTCCAGGAGGATGTAGCTCATCTGTATCGCGAGGCCTGTTGGGCCATATACGTCCTAAGAGTAAGAGTAATTTCCTGCTCTCTCTTTTCCTCTCTAACTTTTCCCTGTGTGCATTAGGGCTGCCACAAACGATTATTTTGATAGTCGACTAGTCACCGATTATTTTTGCGATTAGTCGACTAATAGGATTAGGGCTGCACGATTAATCGTTAGAAAATCGCGATCTCGATTCAAACTTATTTGCGATCTCATTTCCAAATGACGATTTAAAAGAAAGAAAAAGAAAAAGACGACGACGATTGTACCGCATTTTGATCCGGGACGTACTCTGCATGAAACCAAGTGCTCACTCTTCCTGCTCAACAAATGACAAGGGCGGAGCCTTATACCACGTGATACAGAAGCTGTGCCGTGTGATGCTAATATTAGCAGGGAAAAAACAACGGTAGACTGGTGGGTAATAAGCGCATGAATAATACAGAAAACAGAGATTGGAGACGGGAAACTGTTCTTGAAGTACAGAGACAGATAGAGAGAGAGCTAGCTGTGCATGGAGTGTGATTTTAATAGTCGTGGAAGCAAAACAGCAAAATTAATGACATTGATCAAATGTGAAGCGCAGTTTGCTGCTTCTTTTGCTGCTGGCTCTGTGAATTTTGGTTGGAGAGACAAAACCTGCAGCTCAGAATCAGCGCAAGAAGACGTAATCGCAGCGCGGACCGGACGCATCAGGATCGCTAAGCTCCGACAGCGTGTCCGTCTACGAGCCGTCGGGTGAGAAAGCCGAGAAAGACAAAGTTGATTCTGATGCGTCGGTCCGTTCTGTGTTTACGTCTTTGTGTGGAATCAGTGTACCTGCTCTCATTTACACGGATTCGCATTTGCGACCAAATTGGTTGCACTCTAGAGCCCTGTTACTTGATGAAAGTTGGTTTTGCAGAGTTAATCTTGCAGCTCAGCCACAGCATAGCCCTCAGCAACCAAGAGCATGCTAGCGGGCCGTTGTTATTATGTTATTACTGTGCTTTTCGGAAAATAAGGCACTCTAAAAATCAGTCCTTTGATTTTTCTGGAAATCGACAGTGCTCCTTATAATCCGGTTTGCCTTATGTCTCTACCAGCTTTGCACATCTACAGACTGAAATCTTTGCCCATTCTTCTTTGCAAAACAGCTCCAGCTCAGTCAGATTAGATGGGCAGCGTTTGTGAACAGCAGTTTTCAGATTTTGCCACAGATTCTTGATTGGATTTAGATCTGGGCCCTATTTCAGGAAGCCGGTTTAGTGCAAACTCTGAGTAAGTATACCCTGAGTTAACGAAAACTCTGGGTTTTCGGTTTCACAAAGCGAGTTTAGATTAATCCTGAGTGAGTTACTATGACGACACACTCCGTGAAGCTAACCTGCTCCCTAGCAGATTTACTTCAACTAACCCTGACGTTCTCCGCCTCTGTGTCGGAAACCTGACTGTAGGAAGTGTCAGACATGGCGTGCTCCTTCCTTGAAGAGCCAGTAGATGTTGAAGCCCAAATTCTCTGCAGAGCTCTCCGCCGGGAGAGAGTGATTAGAGCGCGTTCGGACATTTTATCATTTCCTGATGATTTCCTGTGTGAACGTTACCGTTTTTCAGCACAATCTATAAGTTATTTGAATAACATCCTCAGGCCTAATATTGCTCATGTGACACATCATGGACATTCTCTCAGTTCTGTACATATTATTTGTATTGCACTTCGGTTTTTTGCAAACGGGAGCTTTCTGTATAATATTGGTGACGCTGAGCACGTTTCCAAGGCTACCGTCTGTCGGGCAGTCAGGAATGTTACAGTTGCACTGAAACGTCTCCTGTACTGGTTTGTGGTGTTCCCCGGTCATAGACCCACAAGATTTATCAAAGAGGGATGCCACAAAATTGCAGGTATCAGGATGAACAAAATTTAATTCATGATGTGGTGATACTTGAACTACTACTTAAATTTTACATTTATTTTCACGGTTCCCAGGCATGATTGGCTGTATAGATGGCACTCACATTCCAATCATTGCTCCTTCAGTAAATGAAGGAGACTATGTGAACAGGAAGTCTTTCCACAGCATTAATGTACAGGTACATAGTTCCCTGTAGCATTTCAAACTAACAAATCATTTCATTATAGTAATGGATGCTAATTTGTGTTCTCTGCACTGTGAAGATCATATGTGATGCTGCCAACATTATCACAAATGTGGAAGCCAACTGCTCAGCCTCTGTGAGTGGTGGTGGTGGAGGACCCCCACCTGTTTTTCGGGCCTCCGCTTTTTTTTCTGTTGGCTATAACGGGTCACATTTGAGCATACAGAGTAAGCAAATATGTACTTGTAATGTGCTCAGATAATTTCAATAAGTGCTTACAGAAAGAAAATTAATGTAGCCTCTAACTGCAATTGATTTACATCGGACAAAGAGACCAAGCACTATGGCTCAATTACACCTTACCTGTTTGGTATTTGGTGAGTATTGAGTTGTATTTTTGTTATTGACCAAATACTTATTTTCCACCCTGATTTACGAATAAATTCTTTACAAATCCTACCATGTGAATTCATGGATTTTTTTTTCACATTCTGTCTCTCACAGTTGAAGTGTACCTCTGGTGCAAATTACTGACCTCTGTCATCATTTTAAGTGGGGGAACTTGCACAATCGGTGGCTGACTAAATACTTTTTTGCCCCACTGTATGATCCACCGGTGGTGATATTTTGGTATTTTGTGAGTTCCTGATTTAACAAATCAGCTCTTTAATCCAGGCCTGAGAGATTGAACTTTAAAGCGCTATAAAATATTCTTACTGAAAACAGTCGCAAAGTATTTTTCTCCATGATTATAATGAGCTTGGGAGAAATTCACTTATATGGGACACTGATCGAATGAGAAGTCCCGAGCCTAAAAGGATTGCAGCGAGTCAATCCAGTCCAAAAACAAGGAACTGTTTCCTTCAAAATGATGACGTCATCTTGCTGGTGATGGAGGCTCGAATAGGTTGCGCGTGAGACTCCATTATCAGCAATATCTGGTACGAATGTGTGTGGATGTATGCATGTGACTGGACTGTGACGGACTGACGACTAAAAGTTTAACTGACTTGATATTGAGACAAAAACGGTACCGACTTTAGGATTAGTGAATGTCCACAACAATTCACCCAGCCTGTAAAAGAAGGGTGGATGTTTTGTCTTGCTTTGTTTTGTTTTTGCAAGAACAGAAGGATGATAGAGACTAAGGGGGGAGGCTGTAGCTTCACATGAGTGTGAACTGCAGACTGAACCCTTTGGTTGCTAATTTTGAGTTACTGATGTTTGCATTAAGAAAATTGTGTTTTTAGTAGCTGTAGTTCGATTAATGTATCATATTATATGGTTGGGAATGTTAAATGCTAAAGTGAAGAAAAGGTTTGATTCCACTCATGACGGAGCAGGTTATTATTAACCATAGCAGGTCACTGTAAAGAGTCAATTAACTTTTATAGAGGTAAAAAAAACAAAAAAACAAAAACCTCCACTGAGGTCTATGAATAACAGGGGAATGATAGACTTGCCACACTCAAAATGGAGATATGTAATGATAAACACTGGTCCCCGTCGTTTGGGTGCTTTCTTGAAATAGTCAGCAATTTAAAAGTAAGATAGACACAATGTCCTCCTGAGACCCAGGAGGACATTGGGACATTCTGAATGTTTTAGACCAATTCTGAATCACTAGAAGGTCAGTAGATAACAACATTAGATTATTAGGGTTAGGAAGAGAGGTGTTTTGGTTTTCTGTCTCTTACAGAGAAAGGGACAGACACCAGACGAGGTCACAGATATGCGAGGATCCTCCGCAGCAGAGACAGACACAGTGACTGCCGAGACATCAACTGGGTCCAAGTGTCATGGCGTTTGGGCTCCAGCTAGTCACCACAAAAGGATGGATCCCATAAACACAGCAATAACCATGAAGGGGTTGGCGGAAATCCAGGAACACCAGACCAACGAAGTTCGAGAGGCTCTTGGGCAAAAAGGGGGACGCGTTCCTGATCTTTTTCTGGAGGATACACAGATCGTTGTTTGAAATCGGGGCAGAATAATCCCCTGATCTGTGCCACGACTGAAGGGTTGTCTAACCCCTGAGGTTGAAGAATGAAGAGCAGAGGATCACCCAACTGGAAGACACTGGTAGCTGCAGCAATAAAATAAAGGCTAAAAGCTCCTTGGACAGAGGTTCTAGTCTGAGTACGTCGGAAGGGTATAAGGTAGCACCAAAATAAAGCTGTGGGAGAACTGGGGAGTGTCATCTGTACCTGCTATTGTTGGAATAATAGTTTTTCTTGCATCTGAACTGCGCAAACACAGAGGTCATCTCACATATGGTTCGCCCCTCAGGGGGACAAAGGGCCTCAGGAGTGAGAAGAGATGAACCCGGCGACACTGGATTATAGGGTGTTGGTGAGCTCATTATTCTAACGAGCTCATCAGGGGGAATTGTTAGATTATAATATTATTTTATGCCATGTTATACCCCTAATTAAAGATTGTGAATTATTATGTAGTTTTAGTTTGCATCATTCTCCTGAATTAGAAGAAGATGATAACTATTGCATTTGTTAAACTGATTTGCATTACATTAGACTGCTGATTTATTGTGGATGAATGATATTGTTTTATGATGCATTATACTGCTGAGTTATAAGAAATACTGTTTGCAGAAAGTCATCACCTTATTGGTCTGATTAGAAGAGAACAGAACATACTGGAGTTTTCTGCCCCATCTCAGCAGGAGCAGATAAACGGGGAGCCAAGGTCGTAGCTTAGGCGCCGTGTGAGAGAAAGGATGTGAATGTTTAGGCTTTTATGATAAGGTGGAGGCACCAGAGGCTATAAGAGTTTGAGCAATGTGTAAAGGATACTGGCAAGTGGCTTTGGCACCAGAAGCGAGAGAGCTGACAGCCTTCAAAACTCCTTTTGGTATGTACCAATTTAAAGTCATGCCATTTGGGCTTCAAGGTGCACCAGCGACATTCCAGCGATTAATGGACCATGTACTGAGAGATGTGTCAGCATTCTCTGCAGCATATCTGGATGACGTGGTGGTGAACAGCCAGTCCTGGGAAGAGCATGTCATTCACCTACAGAAGGTGCTACACTCCATCAGAATGGCTGGACTGACTATCAATCCCAAGAAGTGCTCCATAGCCAAGAGAGAAGTGGAGTACTTGGGCTTTGTAGTTGGCTCTGGGAAGATAAAGCCGCAGGTTGGAAAGATTGAAGCAATTCAGTCCTTCCCAGTTCCGACAACAAAAAGGAAGGTGAGAGGTTTTCTGGGTCTAGTAGGCTGGTACCGGAAATTCATACCTTCTTTTGCAGAGCGATCCACTGTACTGAATGACCTCACAAAAGGCTCAGCCCCCAACAAAGTGCGTTGGACAGAAGACTGTGAGCAAGCATTCAGAGACCTCAAGGAAGCAGTTTGCACACATCCAGTTCTACACAGTCCAGACTTCAACAAGCCATTCATCTTGCAAACCGATGCTTCAGGAGTTGGCCTTGGTGCTGTCCTTCAGCAAGAGGTGGATGGTGAAAGAAGGCCTGTGGTGTTTCTGAGTCGGAAACTACTCGACAGGAAGACGAGGTATTCGACGGTGGAGAAAGAGTGCTTGGCCATGAAATGGGCTATTGAGGCCTTGAGGTATTATCTTCTGGGACGTCACTTCACTCTGGAGACTGATCATCGTCCCCTCCAGTGGTTGAACCGCATGAGGGATGCAAATGCCCGCATTGCAGGATGGTACTTGTCTTTGCAGCTTTATGACTTTACGGTCCAGTATAGGCCAGGGAAGTCAAATGTGGTTGCTGATTGTTTATCTAGGATGACAGAGGACTGAAGCACTTCGCGCTCAAGAGAGGGAGGAGGAAATGTAAGGAAGAGGACTCCCTTACTGTATTTTTTTTTTTTTTTGTGCCTGTCCCGTTTGGCTCTTTTGCCATCAGAACTATTGTCTAAAGGCAAAGAAAGATGCCCAACGGATTTACTTTACCAAATTGACCATCCCAGCCTTGCCGTAATGGTCCATTTGATTCACCTTTTATTGTTCATTTCATTTTCACTTACTGAATACGGAACAGACTTGACTGTATTTATTTATATTATATGTATAGCACTTTAGAGCACACCTTTCACTTTATTAAAAGCACCTTATCAAGCAATTTATGAGCATTGCACTTTAAGCATGGATTTGCACACAAGAAGTTTAAATATTTATTGACTATTTATTGGGAATTTTAAAATCAGTTGGTAGCCTTATTTCAGATCCTGCACAGCTGCTCCTCATCAAGGAATGTGGTGGTTGTCTGTCAGGAGAGAAGAATGGTGATTGAGATTGTGATTAAGGTTTACCAGTAAGGAAAACTAATGCAAACGTGTGTGTGAAATCTAGGGATAAAAGTGGTGCAAATAAGTGTTTGTAAGTTAATGATTACTCACCTTTCTTGCCTGTGTCCTCTTCAAGGTGTTTGGGCAAATGTTTCCCCTGGGGTCCAGACACCATTTAAAGGTTCCGGGAGAGACCATTGGTAAAGAGAGTGTGGTGAATCTTTTTGTGCTTGGGTTTCTGGGTTTTTATAATATTGGGTTTGGTGTAACATTAAGTGTGAAATATTTATTAATATGTAAATGTGGAAATGTATTTATGTATTTATTTATTCTAATTAATATATTGTATACTGTGGTGGAAGGTTGGGATTTAAGAATTTACCTGAGAGTGGAATAATGGTTAAGTCTGTGACAGCTGAACATATTTAAGGCTGCCAGTTGTCATTAGAGGTGGATTTTTTGTGCTGTGAAGAAGCTCGACAAGTTAATTGTTGTAAGGAGAGCCATATAGCAAATAAATACTTTGTTCCACTACACTTGCCTTGGTCTGTCTCACTGTGTTTCCAGCCGCTAAGGGCCGCCCTGTTACAAGGACAAACAGCAGCACATGTTCTCTAAATGTTTGCAGTCATTTTTAAATGACGCTGATACTACATGAGACATTTTCCACATTTATTGTCTTTGAACAGAGAATAATAAAGCCATCAAACATACACAGGCTTCTGCAAATACAAACTTCTGTGGTGCATTTGATGACCTGCAGAGGAGAACAAGTCGGGCTTTTCAGCCCTAACACAACAAGAACAGCTGTGGAACCATTGGCCATTTGCCATAGTGTAGCTGAGTCAAAACAGCCCAAGTGCTGAGAGGGAAAACATGATGATTTATGTAAAGTCATAACTGGCTGCAGCAGCTGAGCTTTGACCTGTGAGCTGCAGCTTAAGCTTCTTTTATGGTTCAGTGTTTAATGTTTAAACTGTTTATGGCTGCACACACACCCACAGTCAGGTTGTATACATATTGAAATATTATATACAGTGTGGCAGCTGACCTTTGACCTGCGAGCTTCAGACTCATTGCTGGTGTGAGGTGTTTACTATTGAAGCTTGCAGACACACCCACATCCTCTAATTTGTTCTCAGGGTTGTTCAGTGTGTTGGAGTTGGAGCAGAAACCTGCTGCAGGTTAATTATTGATCAAACAATATCACACAAGGTGCAGCAGCTGACCTTTGACCTTTGAGCTTCAGACTCATTGCTGGTGTGAGGTGTTTAATACTATTGAAGCTTGCAGACACACCCACATCCTCTGATTTGTTCTCAGGGTTGTTCAGTGTGTCGGAGTTGGAGCAGAAACCTGCTGCAGGTTAATTATTGATCAAACAATATCACACAAGGTGCAGCAGCTGACCTTTGACCTTTGAGCTTCAGACTCTGCTGGTGTGAAGTGTTTAATGTGACTTCAGCCTGCAGACACAGAGGACTGATGAAGCAGAAGATTGTCTCTGTTTCTACACAGACCTGGTCCAGACAGCAGAGCTGCAGAGGGAAGACGTTCATGGGAAGAAGCTGAGTAAGTGCAACGTCCTCTTTGAATCCTGGATCAGGAAGTGAAGCCGGGGAATATTTGGTGTTTCAATAAGGTTTCTGTCTTTGACTCAGTCTGCTGTCACTTTGTTTCAGAGAGAAAAAGAGATTTCAGATTAACTGCATTATATGCTGAGTAACTAAATGCTGCTAGTCTGTGGTGTCACTCCCAGCAGCATCACGTCATTTCTTTACTCTGACCTTTAACATCAGTTAACTTAGCTAGCAGAGCAGCTAGCAGTTAGAGTATGAACTCTGTGTCAGCAGTCAGCTTGGTCCTGGTGGTCACCTGGTTTCATGTTTGCTGATGATCCAGATGTGTCCACATAATTATTTATTTCTGTAAATGTAAAGACTTTACAGATAAACAACAGCAGCCCTCTGGCTGGACTCTAACCTGTGAGTTTCCTGTGACTGAAACCACAAGCTGACATTTTCCTTCTGAAGCAGCTGAATGGATGTTTAAGTTTACCTGCATACATGGTGCAAATAAACCCGCTTTGGATGGTTTGGAGGCGGAGCCCAAAGCAGGACAGGATTCTAATGTGATTGGTCACTTTGATGAGGTGGCTGGAACTCAGGTGGTCGAGCAGGTCACCTGCTAACCAGAAGGTTGGTGGTTTAATGCCAGTCTGCATGGTATCCTGGTGAATGTTCGACAGGAAACACTTAGACACATGGAAAAAGTGCTTGTGTGAACGTACAAGTTGTGTAAAGCTTGTGTTTGAAAAATAAAGTTTATTTCTTATTATTTATTTTATAATAAAGTTTTTTCCTGTGCAGCAGTGGAAATACTGACAACTATAGCTGGATTATTTATTTGAACTCTTTTAAACCAGAGGCTTCAGACGCAGGTTCTGCAGCCTTTAATGGTAATAGTCAAAGTGTGATCGGTGAATTGTGAGCAGCAGAAAGGAGGAAAGCACTAATGCTGGCACAAGGGGCCACAAGCCAGTGTACTCCAAGTGCCAGCCTGGGTAAATGGGGAGTGTTGCATTAGTAAGGGCCTTCTGAACTAAAGCTTTACCAAATAAAATGCGTGGATCATAATGAATAAGACTGTCATGCTACTGATGGCTGAAAGAAAAGGAAGAGGAGGAAGGAGGCATGTTAGGAGTAGGGATGGGTATCGTTTAGGTTTTATCCGATACCGGTGCCAAACCGGTACTTTTGAAACAGTGCCGGTGCTTAATCGGTGCTCGAATCAGTGATTAAAGAATGGAGAACACAAACTTTGTCCAAAAACCTCTCATGTTTTTATTTTTAGCAGTCTCTTTTTTTCTGCAAAATGATAACCAAGTTAGCCTTTTCTGTTGATACAAGATACCTCCTTTGGTTGGAACCGGTGCTTAAAGAATGGAGAACACAAACTTTGTCCTGAAACCGCTCATGTTTTGTTGTTTTTTTTGTAAAAAGATAACAATGTTAGCCTTTTGTGCAGCTATAGGGCATATATGGTATCACTCTATCAAACAAGAAGACAGCAGCATGTAACTACAACGGTGTTTGCTTGTTCACCTTACATTAATGTAATAACGTGGGCAGAGAAGAACGGCTGCTGCTGCCGTCATCATCCTCATCATTTCTGCTCCTCTGGCAGGGCTAGGGGCCAGGACTCTCCTCTTCAGGTTCTTGGGGGATGTTGCTAACTCCGTGTCCAATAACAGGCACCACACCCGCAGTAGTTGTGCTCGGTGTGAGGTCTTGCAGGAAGCTATCAAATACGGTGCATTTCTCGGCTTTAAAAAAAAAACACTATGCGTCGCCGGGTGTTTCATGGTAAACAGACTGATTCTTATATAGCGCTTTTCTACTCTCCCAGAGTACTCAACATGCCACATTCACCCAATCACACCAGCACTTTATCTGTACTCAGTGCTTCACACTCCGAATGTGGAGAGCAAGTTGGGGTTAGTATCTTGCCCAAGGATACTTGGCATGAGGAGCCTGGGATCGAACCATCAGCCTTCCGACCAGTAGGTGACCAGCTCTACCTCCTGAGCTACAGCCTCCCTGTTTCACCAGATTCGAGGTGTTACCTCCTTTGCACAGTATCAGCTTAAAGCACTTGTTGCAGGCTGCTGAGTTTGCATCTTTTGCTGTGAAGTACAGCCAGACTCTGACCGCTTAGCCTTGGGCATTTTTAATCTGTCGCTCTGCTCTAAAAGAACATACGTACCGGGGCCCGCCTACTATCCTTGGAAAGGTAAAATGATTGGCTAGAATCCAAAGTGTATGACATCTCAGGAAAAAAAGCACCAAAATGTGCACTGCTTTTCAGTCTGGTTACTACCGTTTATGTCAGACCCGGTGCCATAATGACATCAGATACCGGTGCCCATCCGCAGTTAGGAGGCAATGGTAGAGAAGGAAAGACAGGAGATGGTAAATGGCCTGCATTTGTATAGCGCTTTTCTAGTCCATAGGACCCCAAAGCGCTTTACACTACATTCAGTCATCCACCCATTCACACACACATTCACACACTGGCGATAGCAAGCTACATTGTAGCCACAGCTGCCCTGGGGCGCACTGACAGAGGCGAGGCTGCCGGACACAGGCGCCACCGCGCCCTCTGACCACCACCAGTAGGCAAACACGGGGTTAGTATCTTGCCCAAGGATATTTGGCATGCAGCCAGGGTGCAGCCTGGGATCGAACCACCGACCTTCTGATTAGTGGCTGACCTGCTCTGCCACCTGAGCTACAGCCACCCAGAGTGGAGGTGATGTATCTAAATGCATCTGAACAAAGCAGAAGTGCACACCAAACTCAACGGATAGTCAAATGTAGAATCACAGAACAGAACTGCAGGCTGAGTTTGGATGTTTGTCTTTCACACCTCTCTGTGTCTCACACACACAGTGACGTCAGACACAGTCACACTCACTGTTCCATCTGCTTTGTGCACAAATTCATTACTTTCTTCCTTCAATGATCTACATACTACGTGCTGCCCAGTGAATACTTTGCAATGTATTCCATCCCCTTTCAAGGCAGAATTACCCAGTTTATTCCCCATTACAAGACAACAATCAGTCACACTCACACAGACCACGTCTGGCCCGCACTCGCTCACACGTGCGTTTACCCACCAATGAGAGCTCTATCCTCCTTACATATTGGTGGATAAACCAAACACTCAACGCCCTCAGCGGCAGAGGAAAAACCTCCTTTCGGTGGAGCAACCATCCTTAACCCTCCTTAAAAACTGGCGAAGAAACCAGACCTCCTTAGAATAATTAAAAAACTGGTGGGGAAACCAGACCTCCTTAAAAAAAATAAAGAAAAACCGGTGGAGAAACCAGGTAGCTTCTAAAACACCATCTGTTTTAGAAAACAAAACAGATGGTGAATTCTTTAGAGAATTTTCTAGAAATCTTTTTCTTTCAAAACAGAATTCAGAATATTGATCTTTGACATGGAAGCTGTTTCTACAGGATCCTGATGGACACTCAAAGCTTTCATAAAATGTTCTCATTAGTTGTTTGCAGCAGAATATCACCTGATGTGAACCAAAACAACAAAAGTGCTCTGCACATGTGTGTGAGACTACAAATTCTAGAACCAGAACTGCTGATTTCATTACTCTGAACTTTTAAAGGCAGGTTTTGTATCTGAGAGCAGGGACACTTGCTGTGTTCAGTGTGACTCGTCTCTGCAGAAGGTCAGGGCTCTGATAGTTGCAGTTAGCGGGTGACTTACTGGGCAGGTGGATCCTGAGTGTCTGTTGGAGTCAGGGTTCATTATGATCCTGGTTGCTACTGGAAATAAAGAAACAAAAGGAGGGTGTGTTGTTCAGGAAGTACAGACTGTAGCTCAGCAGGTAGAATTACTAACTGGAAGGTTGGAGGTTTGATCCCTGGCTGCTCCAGTCTGCACGCCACGGTATCCTTGGGCAAGATGTGGAACCCCGACTTGCTCTCCGATGCATCCATCATAGTGTCATTGTTAGAAAAAGAAGTGCTTGTGTGAATGAAGCACGCTGTATAAAATGCTTTGACTGCTCATACAGAAAAGCAGCTCATAAGAACTGGTTCATTTTCCAGATAATTCCACTATTAAGACAACAGACATTTGGGAGGCTTTATCTGAGAGTAACACTGAAAGTCTTGCTGCTCCTCCACAAAATGAACTTCAGATTAAAGACACAGCTCAGCTAAACACAACTCAAACTAATCTACACTATTTTTCTTTATTACGCAGCGTTTTTATAACTATTTCCAGGTGTTTCTAAAGATGAAAACAGAATTAAACTCCAGCCTGATGCGTTTCTGAGGTTCCTGACTCTGACCGTCCCTCAAACGCCTCTCTGGGCGTTTCCTTCCGTCGCTTTTACTTTTGCTTTCGTGAATGTTGTTGCGCAGTTGATCGTCTTATTAAATTCAGTTCTTTGCATTCTTTTGGCGGCGAAGAAAAACTGGGCTCAAAGTGGTCAAACTCAAAAAATGATCTTTATTTTACATTCCCGGGAACGGAGAACTGTTAGGCGCTATCATGCACCCACAGCTCTGAAAAAAAAATCACAAGCTGCATGTGTATATATATTTCTGCTACGTCACATATAGTTTCGATCAAAACAACTCCTTACATAGTAGCAGTTGATGACAATGACAGCTGCAGAGTTTGTGTCTGATGTATTAAGTATGAAACACTGTTGGGTTAAAATCTGGTCAGAATGAATCCAGGTGCAGGTGTGTCAGTTTAGGACCACTGGACTAACATCCAAGTGCTCACAATATAAAGTGTATTCTGTAGTAACATCCTGGTGTTGCAGCAACAGTCCCACATGGAAACGTCAACACTCAAACTCAAAATCTCTTTTTGTCAACAATAAAATGACAGCAGACCAATTTGAACAAAGTTGGTAAAAAGCTTCAGAAATTAGTAAAATATTAAAAAGTGTCTTGATGCTCAATCATCCAGTAAATCCCCAAAAAGTTGATTCTGTTCATCTGGATGTTTTCAGCAGCATGGATCAGTGTGAGGACAGAGAGGAGGGAGTCCCTCCCTCTAAAAGCACTCTGTGTGGGGAACATGAGAGCCAGACCAAAGCTCAGAGGTGAGATGACCATCTCTAACTGTCCATGACTCTTCTCCATGTCACAGCTCAGCACTCACATCACTGCTCCATCATTATTCACACTCATACCTCTGTGTGTGTTGTTTTAAAGCCCAGAGCTGTGGGGCGTACCAGGCTCAGCTGGACATAACCCTGAAACTAATCCAGAGCCTGGACCTGAACCCAGCTGTGTTTCCTTAAAGAGACACATGTCGAAGGATATTGGTGAAGACTTTAACAAAAGACTGTTATGTGACAAAGAGTAAGTACATTATTTTTATGAGATTGTTCATCATGTCTTTAATTTAATATTTCCAGTTTTTCCTTCCTGTCTCATGAAGCTGTGACATTTATTGTTTTTCTTTTAGGATCAATAAGAGGCCAGAATCTCCTGGACCTGAACCCAGCTGTGTTTCCTTAAAGAGCAACATGTCGAAGGATTTTGATATAAACTTTAAAGGCTGTTCTTCTGCTGCTGAGAGGTAATGTGTGTCTAGATGTTGTTCCTGACTCTGTATTTTTGAATAAATCCTCATGTTTAATATCAGCTCAGCTCTTTTTCACACATTTCTATGTTGGTATGTGAAGCGGTGTGTGTTGGAGTGTTTCCACAAACACAGCAGTCAGAGTGGAAAGAGTGGATGTTGTAGGAGGTGTTTGTGTAGTGAAGAGGCTGAGTGTCTGTAGGACTCCAGCTGCTCCAGCAGGTGTCTCCTTTGTGCTTTGCTTCAAACACAGTGTAGGGAGGAGCTTCCACTCAGGTGTTTCAGGTGTTGCTGGATGGAGGAGGACAAATAGTTTTTCCCTTCAGTGACACTTCAGCAGCTCAATGTTCTGGGAGATGTTTGTCTTTATGAAGGTTTATGGATTCTTGTTCTTACTTTGGTTAAACTGAGCAATACATTTTCCATCTAACATTTAAAGTAAATTTCCAGGTGAATAAAAGATCTGCAGCTGCAGCCTCTGTGATGTTTCACAGTCTGAAAGTAACAAATTCAACCAGAGTTCAAACAAAGGCTTAATATACGTGTGTGTTTGATATAATGCCAACAAGTACAAACAGGTGTTCTTACAGGTCTTAATCACAGAGGTCTGATAAGTCTGGTGACTTTCACACTCAGCAGTTTTGCTGCCTTTTATTTTATATTGGCCTTTTTAAAGCCCTTCAAAGTCTCCCACATTCATACAGAGCTTTTAACACCAAACTCCTTTACAGTCCTTCTCCTCTCACACACGATCACACGACTGATTTGTCTGCAGCAGCTGTGTTACTGCTAGTATTTTATTATGTGTGTAATCTCCTCATATTGTTCCTGTGGTTTAGTTTGACTTCCTTCTGCAAACTCAGCTGCTCTGTTGCTGATACACGTCTCCATGAATATGATTGATCAGATGCTGCCAACACCATGTGTTTCATGTGAGCGTTCAGCTGAAACCCTGGGTTGACTTATCGAGTTAATAACAAGCTTCACGTGACTGTGAATGCTAAAGTGAATCAGATAAAGGAAAGAGACCCTGCTAATGTTGGACTCACTTCTTAGTGTAGATCCCAGGAGGAAGTTCAACATAGCCATTCTTTGTGCTAGCTCGACCAAACCTGAGACCACAGTGCAGGATAATGATCATCATCTGTCTCTGTCAAGGACATTTAAAATCCACAAATAACAAAAATTATTATATTTGATCATTAAAAATGATGATTAAACAAAGTGTCAAACATACTTAAGTAGAAGGACTGATGTTTGTGTTAAAATACCCTCTTAAAGCTGAAATACTGATTCAACTTCTTTACTCAAGTAAAGGTAAAAGAGTCCAGGCTCTGAAATGTACTCACAGTATTAAAGTAAAAACTCCATCTTTGAAGGAAATTTCTGCCAGTTTTTGTGCAAAGTTCCCTGAATTTCTACCTCCAACATTAATATGAGAGAATTATCTGAATTTTTATTCTAATGAATTTAATCAGCTTGAACATTTTGTAGCACAAAAGTAGAAAAAACCCAAAGGGAATCAAAAATAGCTCCGTTTGCTGTTGCCTGCATTGTAGATGGGCGGCTTTGCCTCAACACCTAAACAGGAAAATGAGTTTAGTCAAGTATTAAAGTGGGATTGAAGAGGTGAGGAAACCAGAGATCAGGTGTTGTGGTGCAGCATGGTCACAAGAATCATTTAGAAATGGGTCGAAATATTTTCTCTTCTAGATTTTTTGCACAGTCTGATGTGCGGCTGCTCTGACGTTTACTGCTCTCTGTGTGCTTAGAAAACTGTGAGGTACAAGTAGATTTGACACAAGTTATAATGGCTGATTTCCATATAACGGTGGAATACAGGGACTTAATCGTTAAGTAAGAAGAAAGTTTGAAGCCTAATCTTGAAAGTAGAGATAGTGTCTGTCTCCTGAATCCAAACTGGAAGCTGGTTCCACAGAAGAGGGGCCTGAAAACTGAAGGCTCTGCCTCCCATTCTACTTTTAAATACTCGAGGAACAACAAGTAGGCCTGCAGAGCGAGAGCGAAGTGCTCTAATAGGGTGATATGGTACTACAAGGTCATTAAGATAAGATGGGGCCTGATTATTTAAGACCTTGTATGTGAGGAGCAGGATTTTGAATTCTGGATTTAACAGGAAGCCAATGAAGGGAAGCCAAAACAGGAGAAATCTGCTCTCTCTTTCTAGTCCCTGTCAGGACTCTTGCTGCAGCATTTTGGATCAGCTGAAGGCTTTTCAGTGAGTTTTTTGGACATCCTGATAATAATGAATTACAGTAGTCCAGCCTGGAAGTAATAAATGCATGAACTAGTTTTTCAGCGTCACTCTGAGACAGGATATTTCTAACTTTAGAGATGTTGCACAAATGGAAGAACGCAGTCTTACATATTTGTTTAATATGTGCGTTGAAGGACATTTCCTGGTCAAAAATGACTCCAAGGTTCCTCACAGCGTTACTGGAGGCCAAGGTAATGCCATCCAGAGTAAGAATCTGCTTAGAGACCATATTTCTAAGCTTTTCAGGGCCGAGTACAATAACCTCAGTTTGATCTGAATGAAGAAGCAGAAAGTTAGCGGCCATCCAGGTCTTTATGTCTTTAAGACATTCCTGCAGTTTAACTCATTGGTGTGTGTTATCTGGCTTCATGGACAGATAGAGCTGGGTGTGCTATGTCTTCTGATGATGCTGCCTTGGTGATTTTAACATCCATGTCTGCTGTGACTTTAAACTTCTGGTCAAGGACTTTTTAAATATTATTGACTCTTTTAACTTGACCCAGTGGGTTACTGGTCCCACTCATGAAAAAGGTCACACACTAGACTTGGAGCTTTCCCACGGGCGGGATGTGTGCGTCACTGAAATATCTGAGTTGGGCATCTCTGATCATTTTCCTGTGTTGTTCACTCTGACACTGCGCTGCTCAGTAGATAAGCCGTACGGCTGGGTCTAGGGATGCTTTTTAAGTAAAGGTTTAACTACAGCCAGCTAGGGATGGGTACCGTTTACATTTGAAAACCTGCTAAATCAGAATCAGTTGCTGATGATGGCTTTTTTCTTTTACATCAATCACATATAATCTTAACTCAAAGTGAACATAGACTTGATTGCTCAGATCAGCCAATTCAAAATGCTAATTCAATCAACTCTGAGTTCATGGCTAGACTCAGTTTGTTGGCCCTGCACCTTAAAACTATTTCCTGTTTGTCCTTCATGTTTTTTGGATATTGTTTTCACATCTTATGTCACGGCTAGCGGGGCGAGCCATGTTGAATTTAATAAAGGACCCAAGATGCAGACACTGCTGTGAAGTGAGTGAGCTTTATTGAAACGGTGAAGTGCAGTGGAGATGGCCTGTGCAGAAGCTAAGATAACCTCTACTGAAAAAACTACAAAACTAACCTGAAACCTTAAACGGAGACACGGGGAGACAACACAGACGAACCAGCAACAAGCAGGAGAAAACAAAGGGCTCATATACACAAAAGAGCCATCAGGGAATGAGAAAAGGGAGACACAGCAGGTTTCATTGGACATAACCAGACAAGGGGAAGCAAAAGTAGACACACTAACATAGGACATGGCCTTGTCAAAATAAAACAGGAAGTGAACAGAGACACAATACTAACACAGTACAGAGGGAACACAGAAACCAAAACCTCAGAACTAGAAAATCTTAATCAGAATGAAATTGTAACAAAAGACAATAACAATCAAAACAAAACTACTGAGTCCACAGACTCGGGACATACATCGGCTCAAACTGTGGTCATAAATATTTTGTACTTGTAAATCTGACTGTGGAGTTGTGAACTGAGTTTTGTAACATTGTAAAACAAAATATCTGGAAAGTTCATGTTTTTGCGTTCATTGATTTGTGTGTGTAAAAATGTAAAAAAATGTAATAAATGTAAGAAACATTAGAACTACTTTTGCTGACACAAAGTTTGGCGAGTTGTCCCTTTAAACCAGTCACTGATATAAAGAGAGCACCTTGTTCCAGGGCATCTGAGCATGGAGGGAAAGCTTTATGCAGGAGATGGTAAGAGCTGTTGGGACTAAAGAAACTGAGCAGAAAACTACAGACATCTGGAAACTGAGTTGTTAATTCTCAGTGGGATCACCAGGACTAGCAAAGCTCCACCATGACAGTCATCTGATTGACTGAACCCATCCAAACATCACTTCATGGACCTTTAGCTTGTGTCTGTGTGTGGACAGACATAACATGAGCTAATTATTCATTACTCCTCCACAGAGTGGACCAGCAGAGAGCAGAGGTTTCCACTGGTCAGTCTGCACAGCAACATCAAACACACCTGGACTCTGTGGTTATGGTTTGTAGTACTACGTTTACATTTGTTCTTTTCAGTCACCTCTATGCTGCACTTTGTGGACCAGAGGATTGTCAGTGTGTCCAACATAAATCAGAGTTTGGGCTCCATGATTTCAGTCAGATTGGGGTGACTGTAGCTCAGGAGGGGAGCAGGTCAGCTACTAGTCAGAAGGTTTGTGAATCAAACCCTGGCTGGCAAATGTACTGGGTAACGTACTAAACCCAAGCTGCCCTCTGATGCATCCATCAGAGTGTGAAAGAAAGTATTTAAGCATAGAACAATGTGCTTGGTTGAATGAGGCATGTTGTATAAAATGCTTTGTGTGCACAGAGTATCAAAGAGAGCTATATAAGAACCAGTCCATTTACCACTGGGTAATTCATATAGTCTTCTTTTCCAGCGGCTGGAGGACAACATCACCATGTTTGTGAAGAACGAGCTGAAGAAGATCCAGAAGCTTCTGAGTCCAGATCACCCAGAAACTTTAAAGAGCCAGATGGAGGATGAGGAGATGTTTGAAGGAGAGGATGAAGATGAAAGAAAGAGCTGCAGAGAAGCATTTCTGAAGATCACACTCCACTTCTTGAGGAGACTTAAGCAGCATGAGATGGCTGACCATCTGCAGAGCAGTAAGAGAATTTCTCTAAAGACTGAATATTGATCTTTCCTAATAGCTCAAGAAATGGACCAATAGACATTCATCCTTTCAGGGTACTGAAAGGCTATGATATTTATTATATAATATTTTTTTCTGAATTTCTGACCTTCAGAAATATTTGCTCCACTCTGTAAACGTGAACTTAAAGCCCAACTGAAGAAGAAGTTCCAGTGTGTGTTTGAGGGCATCGCTAAAGCAGGAAGCCCAACCCTCCTGAATCAGATCTACACAGAGCTCTACATCACAGAGGGAGGGACTGCAGAGGTCAATGATGAACATGAGGTCAGACAGATTGAAACAGCATCCAGGAAACCAGACAGACCAGAAACAACAATCAGACAAGAAGACATCTTTAAAGCCTCACCAGGAAGAGACGAACCAATCAGAACAGTGCTGACAAAGGGAGTGGCTGGCATTGGGAAAACAGTCTTAACACAGAAATACAGCCTGGACTGGGCTGAAGACAAAGCCAACCAGGACATCCAGTTCATATTTCCATTCACTTTCAGAGAGCTGAATGTGCTGAAAGAGGAAAAGTTCAGCTTGGTGGAACTTGTTCATCACTTCTTTAATCAAACTAACGAATCAGGAATCTGCAGGCTTGAAGACTTCCAGGTTGTGTTCATACTTGATGGTCTGGATGAGTGTCGACTTCATTTGGACTTCAAGAAAACTAAAATCCTGACTGAAACAAGAAAGTCCACCTCATTGGATGAGCTGCTGACAAACCTCATCAGAGGGAACCTGCTCCCTTCTGCTCGCCTTTGGATAACAACACGACCTGCAGCAGCCAATCAGATCCCTCCTCAGTGTGTCGACATGGTGACAGAGGTCAGAGGGTTCACTGACCCGCAGAAGGAGGAGTACTTCAGGAAGAGATTCAGAGATGAGGAGCAGGCCAGCAGGATCATCTCCCACATCAAGAAAGCTCGAAGCCTCCACATCATGTGTCACATCCCAGTCTTCTGCTGGATCACTGCTACAGTTCTGGAGGATGTGCTGGAAACCAGAGAGGGAGGAGAGCTGCCCAACACCCTGACTGAGATGTACATCCACTTCCTGGTGGTTCAGGCCAAAGTCAAGAGGATCAAATATGATGGAGGAGCTGAGACAGATCCACACTGGAGTCCAGAGAGCAGGAAGATGATTGAGTCACTGGGAAAACTGGCTTTTGATCAACTGCAGAAAGGAAACCTGATCTTCTATGAACCAGACCTGACAGAGTGTGGCATCGATATCAGAGCAGCCTCAGTGTACTCAGGAGTGTTCACACAGATCTTTAAAGAGGAGAGAGGACTGTACCAGGACAAGGTGTTCTGCTTTGTTCATCTCAGTGTTCAGGAGTTTCTGGCTGCTCTTCATGTCCACCTGACCTTCATCAACTCTGGACTCAATCTGCTGGAAAAACAACAAACAAGCTCTCAGACAGAGAAATACTTCTACCAGTGTGCTGTGGACAAGGCCTTACAGAGCCCCAATGGACACCTGGACTTGTTCCTTCGTTTTCTCTTGGGTCTGAAGACTAATCAAACTCGTTTGCAAGGCCTCATGACACAGACAGGAAGTAGCTCAAAGACCAATCAAGAAGCAGTTCAGTACATCAAGAAGAAGCTCAGTGAGAATCTGTCTGCAGAGAAAAGCATCAATCTGTTTCACTGTCTGAATGAACTGAATGATCGTTCTCTAGTGGAGGAGATCCAACAGTCCCTGAGATCAGGACGTCTCTCCACAGATAAACTGTCTCCTGCTCAGTGGTCAGCTCTGGTCTTCATCTTACTGTCATCAGAAAAAGATCTGGATGTGTTTAACCTGCAGAATTACTTTGCTTCAGAGGAGGCTCTTCTGAGGCTGCTGCCAGTGGTCAAAGCCTCTAAAAAAGCTCTGTAAGTTATAAAGTTTTTATTATTTAATTTGGTTGGTATGTTATGAAAAACACACTGCCATCAACTTCTGTTTTGTTTTTGTCAAAATCACTGTAATATAATCACTGTACCTTTATATACACGTGACTTGTATTAATGTTGCTGCCCTCTTGTGGCTAAAGTGTAATTATGTTCTTGTTATTAGGGAGGATTTGAGAGTAACATGTCAAGTGAGTCAGCACCTTCGCTTTAGCTTAAAAAATCCAAATTCTTATGTCATCAGTTATAGTTGCATGTATTCATTATCATAATTTAACCTTTAATATTGATGTCTTAAAATTATTTTGAGTAAACTAATGTTAAGGTTCAAATATTGGGGAAGGAGAGTACAAACAACCATGGTCCAGAACTTGGTCAAACGATTTTAATGAAATACACGCGTGGGAAGACCAGCTCCGTTCGCAGACCGGGCTGATCTCCGACTTAATCAAAGCATAAACAGATATTTTATACCATCAGGGCTTGAATTTAATGACGCCCCCTCATACGTCACAAACAGAATATATGCATACGTCAAATCAAAACCACAATGACTTTTAACACAGTTTAAAAGAACATTATCTCCTATCTTCATGGCAGGTACTTCCTGTCACTGCCGGATGCTCGCTTATCATCTTGACACATCAGCAGCAGTTCTGCGACAAACTGCTCTTTTGCAACCCCGAGCAAAACATGATTAAACTTCCACCTATAAATGATTCTCTTTAACTAAGTGTGTGCCTCGTCCTTAAAGGCTCCTCAAAATAACCTGCACTTAGACTCTGCTTTCGGTTTCAGTTCTGCAAAAGACACACTCTTCAAACCTGCAACTTCCTGTCAGCCTGCAACTTAGTCTTTCTGAAAGACACACACTGTTTAAACATCTGAATGCAATATCAATTTTGTAGATTATATTATTAATGCAGTGGTAATGATGATGATTATTAACAATAGCAGCAAAATATCTCTCCAATCTCAATACTCCCTCTCTCGACCTCTGGAACACCAGAGGTCGCAATACATTGTGTTGGGTCACTCCTCGGCCCACTCAGCTGCTTCCATGTCCATCCATGGCATCATGGACATCGGGGTCACCACTCCCGCTCTGACCCTCTCTAGCCGTCCTCTGGCTCAGCAAATCAGACAACCTCATGTCATCTAAGTGGTCCAGTAATAAACACCAGCTCCCCCTCGAGAACACTCCATGCGTAAGATTAGGTTTTTTCTGCGTCCCTCTCTTGTGGTCCATCATGCCTCGGGCCTCCAGGATCCTCACCCCCCTGTGGTCGCCGAGATCTTCTGTAAAGCAAACAAAACACCTTTTCCTGCACCTCCCTAACTTATCATCTTTGGGACTCTTTAATCAAAAGCCTGATCCTAATTATCTTCTTGACTTATTGACTTGTATTTATATATATTCTTCAACGTTACTCATCATTTTAAAACTCTTAAAACGCTGCTTTCACGTCCCTGCATGCGTTTCCTGTCGCTTGCCTTATCTAATCATCAACATCCTGTACACAGAACTCTCGCTGCTGCAAGGCCTCCACTCTGACCTAGAATCTCCTTTCACAAGAAAATCATTATAAGCGCCTATTCTACTAAAAGATCCAAAAAAAAACAACCACTTTAATCAATTAACTTTAAACATATAAGCAATTACTCCTGCATACATTTTATCATAGCTAAACGCTGCCTTGAAACAACTCCTGTGTGTTAACACTAACTTCATTTTAAAACTCACATTTCCTATGTTATAACCTGTTTTTGGTACAGCCTTTTTATTTCATCTTGCTCCTTTGATGTAACAATACCTTCTCATTCTAGTTTATCAGACTTAACCAAAATATATGCTTTCCTTCCTTTGGTCCTTCTCTAAAGCAAGAAACTCCTATTCAGTTCCTCTTTTCTGTCACTTGTTACAGGGCCAGCTCAAGTTCAGTTAAACGCTAAATTAATTTGAGGCCTTTTGCCTGGAATCAATACTGTCATGTGTGTTTATGGACTCTGTGTCTGTAAGCGTGTGCAATCCTTCAATAACTCATATCATCCTCACAGTAGATTGGCTAATCATAGCGCTAGCCAAAGGCTCGTGACCCACAAGAGACGAATTGAGCCACAACTCCCTTAAAGGCACAAAATGCAATATGTATAAAAAGTCATTTCTACGTATAAGCTCTCCCCTTTATCCTAAAAATAAATCTATGTAATATCTGTATGTGTGTCTTCTATTCATTAATGTAATTGTCAGTTATTTTCTCTCTTTATTTTACCTTCTTTTTGTTTACCTCTTTGTTTGTGACGTGGACATCCCTAAACCATCCTGAGTTCCGGCTTCAATTTCAACCCAATTGTACCCTCTATTCTCGCAGTCGAACTCGTCTGGGCTTCACCTTCCCACTGGCCCCTGTGCCCTTCTCTTAGTGTCCTTTGTTGTCTTGTGATCCCCAGCAAACACAGTCTGTTTCTTCTCTGTTTCTTCTCCGTTGCTCTTTTCAGTATTTTCCTTTTAGATTAAATCCCAGCCTGGCAAAATATCCCATTCAGTGTCTTTAAACAGTTATGTCACACTGTTCTTACCAGCCTGCAGTTCACCGTGCATTTTCCATCACGTGCTTTTCTTCCATGCTGCTGCTGGTATCGTCAGTGTAGTTTCAGTTGCACTGTCTTTTGCCTGCTGTTAATTCTTGAAGTCCACGATGTTCTGTCGGTCTTCATCAGGAGATTAACTGTCCTATGAGCTTCTTCTCAGGATCGGGACAAGTGGGAGGTCAAGCTGTAAAATTTTAAGCCAAAATCTGGCCTGTTTTCCTCCCAATTCTGTTAATCAATGGTTTTGTACTCAAGATTCTAGGTTGAAAGAAGTCCACCTGTATTGACACACTAAAGCATACAATTAATATCCTTTTCATTTCTTTTCTTAAAACCTCCATTTGCTTCATCTGCCTGGAGTTTAACTCGTATGTTTCTCTCTCTGTGTGCTCACTTGTCACAGTCAGTTCCTTTTATGGGCATGCAAAGTTCCTGTCACACACACCATTTCCTGTCAACCTTGCAGCTGCTCAGAACCATATTTTCTGTTTCTATCTCTCCTGTTTTGTTTTTTTTACAGGCTAATAAAACTCTTGTTTTACTAAGTCTTGATCTAAAACAATTCACCCTTATTTCACGCACACACTTCTAAATATACTAAATTCTTTGCGTTTGTCAGATCGTCTCACACACACACCGCCTTTTCTCTCACACTTCCACTTCTGCACTCACTCTACTATCAACTTTCATAGTGTTATTATTATTTATTATTTTGTACAAATCACACCCAATCACTCAAAGCCTGCTACTCACAGCATTCACACACTTAAACTGTGACAAGAGTTGAGGAATATACTCACAACACGCTTTCCTAAGAGTATTTCAGACATGCCTTTCATAATCAGAAAGAGCAAGTCAAAGAAAACAATTGAAACCTCTATTAATTCTCACAGCACACACATAGAATAGAAAAAATAAAACACACCAGCATTTATTGCTGATGAGAGGTTACTCCTAAAAGTAATATGTTAGTCTTAAATATATACAGTGCACTCACTATATTTATATATCAAAACTCAGTCAATTACTATACATCCACTACGGCAACTCAAAACTTTATTTATAGCCCTCTAATGAACATAAATGGCTTCTTAAACACACACTCAACAATGTTTGCAGCAGTATTTGTAAAACCAACTGTGGTTTAAACAGTTCACTGCTGACTAATTTGCATTTTCACACTCACACACACACAGTCTAAAAATAGCTCCAGCACTGCCTCAGACTCCTTTCACACAGAGATCTCTTATTTTATATTACAAAGACGTCTTATATTTACAACCACTGTCACATCTGTCAGCTTTAGCGCCTAAACAATTTCGACAAATTTAAGTTAACGGTCCAACCGATAAAGTCCAACTTTTTTGTGATCAATTAACCAGTATCTGTCCAACAGTTTCTGGCCTCATCTCTAAAATCCCTAACTCAATTTAAAAGCGTCAACCAACCCAAACTTTGCCTGAAGCTCTATTTTTGGCATTTCACAGCCAAGGCTTACCCCGAAGTTTTAAGTTAAAGTTACACGCCCGAAGTCCAACTTCTGCTGGCCAAAAAAGCGCAGACTACCGTTCCAAACGGTAAGGAGACTCTAACTCCTAGTTATTCTGGAGTGCCCCAAGCTCCACAGTGACCAACTGACTATCCCTCTTCGAGGACAATGCCTAAGCGTCCTTGGCATTGGCAAGCGTTACCTCTGAGCACTGTGCTTCCTATCAGTCCAACTGACGTTCTTGAATAATTTATAATACTTTGGAACAACAGTAAAACAGCCAAAAAAGTGTAAGACTGAAGCAGGTCCAACCTTATAACCAATACGGGCTCCACCCCAAACAATAACCAAATTCCCTAATATACTAAAATCACTCAGCAGTCCAACTGCTTTCCACGGTCCAACCGTATTAAATCCTTTAGCGGTCCAACCGCATTCAATCATTTTTAGCAGTCCAACTGCATTAAATCCTCAGTACTGTCATGAGATTCTCATCAAAATCAAAGCAGACATTCCCCAGTAATTTCAGTGAGTAGACTTTAATTTGTAATGTCCAATTTGGCACACCAAATACACTTTAATATTTTCTAGACAAGAATGTAGTGGCGTAATCTTTAACCTCTTTTGGCTCCAAACAGAAGTGACAGACTTGAGCAGGGTTCATTTAAAGGCTGACAGAAGTGGAGTGGTGACGGGGAGATGTTTGACAGGACAGTGTTTCAGCCTCCACAGGTTCATGTTGTGCTCCATCAGTCAGTGAAGATGAAGTCGGTGCTGATGAGGCTGTATAGTGTGTGAGGGATGTGAATGAGGATGATGAAGATCTGATGATAGCAGATAAAAACAGGCTGCAGAGACTTTGAGCCATACAGGGCACACAGTGTGTGTACAGAACAGCTGAAATCATTATGGAGGCCTCACTGGAATATGGAAGCATCACAGTACAGCTTCAGTGAAGCTTTAAAGTCTCTGATATGAGATGAGAAATGAAGCAGCCAGAGCTTTTTCATGAGTGGAAACCCACTGTGACTGTGAGCTGCTGCTACAGCCTCCAGATTAGCCAGCAGCTCATCCTGCTCAACATGGACCTGTGGTCAGAGTGTGTGCTGGATAATCCGGCCCAGGATGAGGCCAAACTGACATGGGATGAAATGTCTGTCACATAATTGAGCTTAGTGTAGTTTCATTTCTGCACAATTTAAAAACAACCAAAACTTTGTTCTGTCTTTTCTATGTTATACTGTAGACTTTCTTTGATACTGTGTCCAAAAGGAGCAGCTTTTACTTTGGAGGGGAGGCGTCTCTGTTTCCTCTTCAGGTTGGATGATGGAAGCAAATTAGTAGCTGTGTCCCAAAACGTCGGCTGCATCCTCCAGAGGCTGCATTTGAAGGCCGATTACATCACAGCCAGGCGATGAAGGCTGTCCGTATTTGTCGACTCCTTCAAATGTGCCCGACAAATGCGTCCTTCATTTCCCCGAATTTGAAGGATTCGTCGGGTGTGTCCTTCGTGGCCCACCATATCCCAGAATTCATAGCGCAGCCCAGCCAAATTTCAGCTGCCAACAATGGCGGCTGCTACTAAGTTTTCAAATTACTCTTATTAATCTTTCTGGGTCACAAAATAAACTATTAACATATTTTCAGGTGAGAAAGTAGCTGTGTAAACTTCAAATATCTGCTTGGTTTATCAAGACATCGCATATTTGCAAAAGTGTGCCGACGTTTTCGGAGACGTCTGTTACCCACCCGCTCGCTAGCAAGCCAGGGGGTTCAATGGTCACTCCAGCCGGCGAGAGCAGCGGACGCCCGGCTTCATCGTTTTCAGACCCCGCTCTTTCGCTACTCAGGTGAAACACGATATATAAGTCACTCGGATAACTTAAAAATGTAATTGTTTGCCTTTTTTCTGTGTTTTATTTGTTCCGGAGTAAATCGGTTTGGCTGAGATCAAAGTTCCTCCGGGATTTTCACACAGCTGAATAAACGTTAAACAGGAAACTGATTAAACAGAAGTGTGAGACGGTCGAGAGTTTACGCCAGTGTCCTGTTATATTTTAGATAGCAAGGAGCAGACGGCCGAGTTTATTAAACTCCACAAAGACAGCGGTGACGCAAATCTGAAGGCTAGACCGTCCCATTTCACAGCCTCGCACTTCCAGCCTTTTCGGTCTTTGAAGGACCCGGCCCACGTAGACCGCGAATACCGGGTCCTCCGAAGGATGCAGCCGACGTTTTGGGACACAGCTAGTGTGTGATGTTCTTTCAGTGTTGCACTTTGTAGACGCTCCCTGAGCACTGGTCTCACAGCCAGCTGCACATAGAGACCAGTGTTGTTAGTCCAGGTCAGAAGATGACTTGTTGGAATGAAAATGAGCTTGTAGTTTGTCTGCTTTAATAATGTGACTGGAAAAAGGTGTTGGACTTCAAATATGTCCATTTCTTTCACACTTCACCTTTAAAAGTGAAGCCTTGTGGTTCCTGGAAGGAAAAACACGACTTTTTCAAGTCTTTGTCCTGTTTTTATGAGAAATGTACGACTTTAATGTGAAACATTCAGAGTTTTTTCTCTTGTTGTGTTTGTTTGAAGCTGCTTCCTGTTGGCTTCAGCTGTTTGGAGTTTCCATTTTCTAAACTTCTACATTCTGAACCTTCTTCAGCTCTGAACAGATGATGAAACACTGAATGATTTCAAGCTCACACTTTGTCTAATAAACTTACATCTTTCATTCTTTATACAGATTGATGGACTGTGGTTTGTCAGAGATCAGCTGTGATTATCTGGCAGCAGCACTGAAGTCCAACCCCTCCCATCTGAGACAGCTGGACCTGAGTGACAACTACAAGCTGCAGGATTCAGGAGTGAAGCATCTGTGTGGTTTCCTGGAGAGTCCAGGATGTGGACTTGAAACTCTGAGGTCAGTCAGCATGTTTTAGTTGTGCTGAGATGAATATGATGTGAAAGTTGTGCTGACACTAAACTGCAGACATCAGGCTGATATTATACTGATCCACACTGAGGATCTTCATGGTAAAGTCTGTTTTCTTCTTCTCTGGTTTAGTCCATTGACTGCAGCAGAACAATGTTCACATTTCAAACAGTGAGACTCAACGTATGGCCCGCGGCCCACACGCGGCCTGCCCACCTTTCCTGATTCAGAGAGAGGGGACCCTGATTAACTGTGTAGTGTTCTTCCTCACAGTTCTAAGTATCAGACACAACAATGAATAATCCACAGCTGACTGTCTTTAGCAGGTCAAAGGTCACGGCACACAGCAGACAGTGGGAAATATTATAATTCTGATCATTTATCAGCACATATCCATATGTATAAAAACAAAGCTGACACTGTGAGACTTGATCAGAGGTGTGATCATCACAGAAAGAGGCCTTTGTGTCAAAGTCACTGAGGATCAAACAGAAACACATGAAGCAGATTTTCCTGTTCTGGCTTTTTATAGCAGATAACCTTCAAAATATTCTGCAGTCCATCAAAAACTGAAGCAAACCATGAATCAACATGTGAACATGAGCTGATGCTGCTGAAGTGAAGCAAAGTTACAGAGGTTTGATTACAGACACAGCTGAGAGTTTGTAATCTGTCATCATTTTAAAAGGTTTACATTTCTTCAGTATATCCACATTTGCAGCTGGTACCTCAACCTCCACTTGTCCAACACAACTGCTGTCCACTGCCTCCATGGCATTGTGATTTTGCTGTTGGTCTTCTGTCAGATCTTCATCAATCACTTCTGCACGGGGCACACCTTCAGACTCTGCAGCTGCATAACGAAAGCCTGTAAGATAAAATTAGACATAAGGTAAATGTACACCAATATTCCAATGACAGGTGTGTGATTCATCTGGAAGTTATGTGCGGATTAGTGTACAGTGATAGCAATTTAGTATGTTTTTAGAGGGGGGGGGGGTTGTTTACCTCCGATGGGTGCTCTTTTTCGCTTCCGTTGCGTACGCCTTGAGTGCCGGTCCGAGTCTGATACAGGTATGTCATCATGCCCCATGTGCAGTGTTGGTTCCCAGTCTGGATTTGTTACATCCATTTCATATGCTGGTTTGCCCGCAATAATGCCAAATCATAAGCTACTCAGTCGACATGATGTGGTTCTGCAGCATCACACATTAGCATGTTTTATCTCATTATCTATGACCTCAGCACGTTGAAAATAACACTAAAAGCCTTTCAAGAGTGATATGAATTAATTTAGAACTCACCGGAAAGAAAATGCCGTGAGCAAACCAACAAAAAGCTGGGGATTGCAGAGAACTCGATATCCGCTCGTCTCACCGCTGCAATCCAAGCCTGACATCTTTGTTTAGTAATATCGGATACATGGGATCCCTCACGTTGCCTCCAGGACGGAAAACGATGAAAAGAGAGCCCGTTATCCAGCTTCTTGCCTTCACGATCGTGTGATCTAACGTTGCAACCGACAACACAACACGTACGATCCATAGCTGAAATGGTATCCTTTGGCTGGCCTACTGTCATGGCGGAAGGGGGCGTGGCCCATCTCCCGTGACATCACGCTCCAAAGCCCTATAGGTGGGAAAATGTACCATGTCGACCAATCAAAAATGATATGGAAACATGACATTTGGTTGTTTAGCAAAAGGG
Organism: Mchenga conophoros; assembly: GCF_057382185.1. Taxonomy (NCBI): domain Eukaryota; kingdom Metazoa; phylum Chordata; class Actinopteri; order Cichliformes; family Cichlidae; genus Mchenga; species Mchenga conophoros. The sequence goes on along the minus strand of NC_140528.1, from coordinate 19,880,416 downwards.
GGAAGTTTTAGGAGTGACCGGCAAGAGAGAGCGAGTGAGCGAAAGAGAGAGAGAGTTTTGATACGTGAGAGATTTGTGACGTTTACCGTGTTTGGTCTCAAGTTAGTTTGTTGTCTTGTGTATTTAGTGTGTAGCTGTTGTTTTGTTTTGTGTGTCAGTTCTACTAGTGATCGTCACAGTTGCTGCCTTAAAGCCAACAAAGGCAGATTGCAGTGTAAACGCTGAGTGACACACCTGCTGTCAGACCTGCAGGTTTATCCCTGTGCTGTTCTCATATGTGTTAGAGTGACACAAACTATTGTTTGACACCTGATTGTTCTGTAAATAGTTTGAAATGATTATATTAAAAACGTCTGAGCCTTGGCTGCATTTTTTGGTAAATAGTACCATATAACTTTGTTGTTTGCAAAACGTGTGCGTATTTTTAAAAATGTACAATCTCTATTTGCATTTCAAGTTATGAAGATGATTCGTTAAACATGTGTGTGGTTTTTACAGTCAAAATATCACTTTCTACTTGTATTTTAAATTTTGTCTGAATTTAGATAAATTGTGCTGATACAGTTGGTCAAAATGAGAAAATAACAGATTGGCAAGATGAACTGTTTTTAAAGGTAAAATATAGAGGCCACATCAAAAGTAGTCAAGAAGGGTTAAAGGCTAAAAGCAAAGTTGTCACCAAGTACTGTTTATATTTGTGTGTATTGCTGCAGCTTTTTTGAGTATTAATTTGGTGCCTTTGTGTGAAATAATGGTATTGTGAGTGATCCATATAGTCACAAAGAATAGCCACTTGTTTCTGTGCTACCAAAGTTCCCCGGCTTTCATTCAAAATGTGTTTATCGTCAGCACCTGCACATTAAACTACTTAAACATTATAAATGTCTTCAAGCTCACACTGAGGCCTGTGGGGTACTATCAGCCACTGAGACAGTACACACATTTATATGTGTTTGTATATGAATATTTCATACTTTAAGACTGCCTGTTTATTTAAGGGAGATGAACAAAATACATTGGAATTGTACAAAATAATATCATGGATGATAAATTAAATAGATTTTAAGTAGATGCTTGTGCATTCTTAAAGTCTTATATGTTGAACTGAACTATGTGATCTGTTCAAAGCCTTAATCTTAATTTGAAGTGAAATGTGCATTTTGAGTTTATACACTATGTATATAAGGCGACCGTTTCCTTTTGCAGTATTTTTGTGTGGTGTACTTTTCTATGTCTTAACAAAAGGGGAACAAAGGTGTTTAAGTTCACCTAGGATGATGTGTTTTAATTTTCACATGGTCTTGCTTGAATTTGACCCTGACAAAGGCGTATGAACTCTGTCAGCTGTTTGGAGTTTCCATTTTCTAAACTTCTACATTCTGAACCTTCTTCAGCTCTGAACAGATGATGAAACACTGAATGATTTCAAGCTCACACTTTGTCTAATAAACTTACATCTTTCATTCTTTATACAGATTGGAGAGCTGTGGTTTGTCAGAGATCAGCTGTGATTATCTGGCAGCAGCACTGAAGTCCAACCCCTCCCATCTGAGACAGCTGGACCTGAGCTGCAACAACAACCTGCAGGATTCAGGAGTGAAGCATCTGTGTGGTTTCCTGGAGAGTCCAGGATGTGGACTTGAAACTCTGAGGTCAGTCAGCATGTTTTAGTTGTGCTGAGATGAATATGATGTGAAAGTTGTGCTGACACTAAACTGCAGACATCAGGCTGATATTATACTGATCCACACTGAGGATCTTCATGGTAAAGTCTGTTTTCTTCTTCTCTGGTTTAGTCCATTGACTGCAGCAGAACAATGTTCACATTTCAAACAGTGAGACTCAACGTATGGCCCGCGGCCCACACGCGGCCTGCCCACCTTCCCTGATTCAGAGAGAGGGGACCCTGATTAACTGTGTAGTGTTCTTCCTCACAGTTCTAAGTATCAGACACAACAATGAATAATCCACAGCTGACTGTCTTTAGCAGGTCAAAGGTCACGGCACACAGCAGGCAGTGGGAAATATTATAACTCTGATCATTTATCAGCACATATCCATATGTATAAAAACAAAGCTGACACTGTGAGACTTGATCAGAGGTGTGATCATCACAGCAGAGGCCTTTGTGTCAAAGTCACTGAGGATCAAACAGAAACACATGAAGCAGATTTTCCTGTTCTGGCTTTTTATAGCAGATAACCTTCAAAATATTCTGCAGTCCATCAAAAACTGAAGCAAACCATGAATCAACATGTGAACATGAGCTGATGCTGCTGAAGTGAAGCAAAGTTACAGAGGTTTGATTACAGACACAGCTGAGAGTTTGTAATCTGTCATCATTTTAAAAGGTTTACATTTCTTCAGTATATCCACATTTGCAGCTGGTACCTCAACCTCCACTTGTCCAACACAACTGCTGTCCACTGCCTCCATGACATTGTGATTTTGCTGTTGGTCTTCTGTCAGATCTTCATCAATCACTTCTGCACGGGGCACACCTTCAGACTCTGCAGCTGCATAACGAAAGCCTGTAAGATAAAATTAGACATAAGGTAAATGTACACCAATATTCCAATGACAGGTGTGTGATTCATCTGGAAGTTATGTGCGGATTAGTGTACAGTGATAGCAATTTAGTATGTTTTTAGAGGGGGGGGGGGTTGTTTACCTCCGATGGGTGCTCTTTTTCGCTTCCGTTGCGTACGCCTTGAGTGCCGGTCCGAGTCTGATACAGGTATGTCGTCATGCCCCATGTGCAGTGTTGGTGCCCAGTCTGGATTTGTTACATCCATTTCATGTGCTGGTTTGCCTGCAATAATGCCAAATCATAAGCTACTCAGTCGACATGATGTGGTTCTGCAGCATCACACATTAGCATGTTTTATCTCATTATCTATGACCTCAGCACGTTGAAAATCACACTAAAAGCCTTTCAAGAGTGATATGAATTAATTTAGAACTCACCGGAAAGAAAATGCCGTGAGCAAACCAACAAAAAGCTGGGGATTGCAGAGAACTCGATATCCGCTCGTCTCACCGCTGCAATCCAAGCCTGACGTCTTTGTTTAGTAATATCGGATACATGGGATCCCTCACGTTGCCTCCAGGATGGAAAACGATGAAAAGAGAGCCCGTTATCCAGCTTCTTGCCTTCACGATCGTGTGATCTAACGTTGCAACCGACAACACAACACGTACGATCCATAGCTGAAATGGTATCCTTTGGCTGGCCTACTGTCATGGCGGAAGGGGGCGTGGCCCATCTCCCGTGACATCACGCTCCAAAGCCCTATAGGTGGGAAAATGTACCATGTCGACCAATCAAAAATGATATGGAAACATGACATTTGGTTGTTTAGCAAAAGGGGGAAGTTTTAGGAGTGACCGGCAAGAGAGAGCGAGTGAGCGAAAGAGAGAGAGAGTTTTGATACGTGAGAGATTTGTGACGTTTACCGTGTTTGGTCTCAAGTTAGTTTGTTGTCTTGTGTATTTAGTGTGTAGCTGTTGTTTTGTTTTGTGTGTCAGTTCTACTAGTGATCGTCACAGTTGCTGCCTTAAAGCCAACAAAGGCAGATTGCAGTGTAAACGCTGAGTGACACACCTGCTGTCAGACCTGCAGGTTTATCCCTGTGCTGTTCTCATATGTGTTAGAGTGACACAAACTATTGTTTGACACCTGATTGTTCTGTAAATAGTTTGAAATGATTATATGAAAAACGTCTGAGCCTTGGCTGCATTTTTTGGTAAATAGTACCATATAACTTTGTTGTTTGCAAAACGTGTGCGTATTTTTAAAAATGTACAATCTCTATTTGCATTTCAAGTTATGAAGATGATTCGTTAAACATGTGTGGTTTTTACAGTCAAAATATCACTTTCTACGTGTATTTTAAATTTTGTCTGAATTTAGATAAATTGTGCTGATACAGTTGGTCAAAATGAGAAAATAACAGATTGGCAAGATGAACTGTTTTTAAAGGTAAAATATAGAGGCCACATCAAAAGTAGTCAAGAAGGGTTAAAGGCTAAAAGCAAAGTTGTCACCAAGTACTGTTTATATTTGTGTGTATTGCTGCAGCTTTTTTGAGTATTAATTTGGTGCCTTTGTGTGAAATAATGGTATTGTGAGTGATCCATATTGTCACAAAGAATAGCCACTTGTTTCTGTGCTACCAAAGTTCCCCGGCTTTCATTCAAAATGTGTTTATCGTCAGCACCTGCACATTAAACTACTTAAACATTATAAATGTCTTCAAGCTCACACTGAGGCCTGTGGGGTACTATCAGCCACTGAGACAGTACACACATTTATATGTGTTTGTATATGAATATTTCATACTTTAAGGCTGCCTGTTTATTTAAGGGAGATGAACAAAATACATTGGAATTGTACAAAATAATATCATGGATGATAAATTAAATAGATTTTAAGTAGATGCTTGTGCATTCTTAAAGTCTTATATGTTGAACTGAACTATGTGATCTGTTCAAAGCCTTAATCTTAATTTGAAGTGAAATGTGCATTTTGAGTTTATACACTATGTATATAAGGCGACCGTTTCCTTTTGCAGTACTTTTGTGTGGTGTACTTTTCTATGTCTTAACAAAAGGGGAACAAAGGTGTTTAAGTTCACCTAGGATGATGTGTTTTAATTTTCACATGGTCTTGCTTGAATTTGACCCTGACAAAGGCGTATGAACTCTGTCAGCTGTTTGGAGTTTCCATTTTCTAAACTTCTACATTCTGAACCTTCTTCAGCTCTGAACAGATGATGAAACACTGAATGATTTCAACCTCACACTTTGTCTAATAAACTTACATCTTTCATTCTTTATACAGATTGTGGGGCTGTGGTTTGTCAGAGATCAGCTGTGATTATCTGGCAGCAGCGCTGAAGTCCAACCCCTCCCATCTGAGAGAGCTGCACCTGAGCTCCAACAACAGGCTGCAGGATTCAGGAGTGAAGCATCTGTGTGGTTTCCTGGAGAGTCCAGGATGTGGACTTGAAACTCTGAGGTCAGTCAGCATGTTTTAGTTGTGCTGAGATGAATATGATGTGAAAGTTGTGCTGACACTAAACTGCAGACATCAGGCTGATATTATACTGATCCACACTGAGGATCTTCATGGTAAAGTCTGTTTTCTTCTTCTCTGGTTTAGTCCATTGACTGCAGCAGAACAATGTTCACATTTCAAACCTTCAAAGAAGAAGAAAAATCCTCCACTGGATAATTCACTGTGAAACTCTCCAAGTCTTCATTCCACCTTAAAGTCTGTCTGACACTGAAATCCAAAGCAAAATGTGCGTTTGCTTTACAGACAGCAGTCCAACACAAACATACACACATCATCCAAAACACAGTCCAACATCCAAATCTCCTCCACTGCCAGCATGAATGATGGGAAAGAGAAGGAGGAACACTCTGACATTCAGGGTTAGAATGAGTTTCATGAAGCAGACTGTGAAGATCAAAGCTGCATTAGAAAGCTTACATGAATGAATGAGTGGACAGAAGTGGACAGAGATCATCTGAAGCACTTCAAAGGCTTTAAATCAGCACATTTCTCTTTATTCTTTATCAACTTTGTTAGTTTCTCTCAGTTTTCTGTGGAATGAAGCTAACAGCAGGCTAATAAGATGCTGACCAATAGGTTTCTATTAAAGGTTGTAATTTGTATATGAAAAAGTGCTTTGGCTCAGCAGGGATCAGCTTACAGGTAGAATACAGCTGCTGGATGGGATTAGCATGTCATAGCTATCTACCAAACTGCTAACTGGGGGATTTCAGGCCATCTATGGATCATTTTTGCTAACTGTTTATTCAGCTTAGGCTCACAGGGCTGCAGCCTGTGCCCTAGCTGTCATAGGGCAAGAGGCGTGGTCCACCTGCACAGGTGAGCAGTCCATCACAGGGCCAACAGAGAGAGACAGAGAAGCACTCTCTCACATCCACACCTACAGCCAATTTAGAAGCACCAATGAACCTAAGCAGCATTTCATTGGACTGTGGGAGAACATCCAACCTCCACAGAAAGGCCAACAAGCTTCAACCTACAACCTTCTTGCTTTAAGGCACTAGTGCGAACCACTTTTCCCCATTTCAGCCCAAATCCTGCATCTTCCTGTTTCTGACTCCAGGCCAGCTCCACTAACACTTTCTCATCAGACACTGCCACCTAGTGGAGGAAGTCTTAGTCCCATTTGAAGCTTCAGATTACAGTTAGTTCCTTTACAAAGAGGTGGAGGTGGTGGGGCCACAGCACCATCATCACTGAGTGCCATAGGACACTTAACCTTTGTTTCCATATGCTGGGAACTTCCTGTTGTTCCAAGGAGGACTGGAAAATGTGTGAAGATCTCCCAGTCAGTTCCTCACAGCACACTTCAATCATTTCCCTCCCACAGCATCAGGACCAGGGCTTTTTCTCTCTTTGGTCCCACTAAGAGATTTCCACACAAACACCTCATCAGTGGGACTCTCAGAGCTACCAGCCCTTTGCTACAATCACAAAGCTCTTCATTGAAATCAATGATATCAAAGCTGGAATCAAATGAGTCCAAGTCTTCTGCTGATTCAGCATCACATTCATCTTTGCTCCTTGTTCTGCATCCCCACCATGGACTTCATTCCTTTCCAAGCCAGCCTTGAGTGTCCTTTATTCAGCTCATCCTCTGCTTTACTTTGACACCTGATTTTAGCTGCTTTATCTCTCTTTCAACAAGTTTCTGTGCCTCAATCTTTTTCTTCTCTCCCTCATAACAAGACAGCTTCTTCTGCCTGAGAACATGTTGGAGTGATTTACTAATCCAGGGCTGCTTATTGGGGAAAATACTTCCTGTTTTAAAAGTAATCCCCATTTTTCCCAGAAAGAAATGTAAGTAGAAATCGATGATCTAAGTGAGAACATGAGCCTTTAAAAAGTCCCAGTGGGTGCAGTCAAAGCAGTCCCTCAGTCCCAGTATATAGTCTTTGGTCCAGACTGGAACAACTGTGTGCCCAGTTTGAGCTCTCTTCAGTGCTGTGATCTGACAGACCCAGAGGGGCCATCACATCACATTTAGAAGCTCCCCTAATGGAGCCACAACACATGTCCAACACTTAGTCTGTCTTGTTGGACCAACTGGAAGAAATGATTCAAGGACTTAGTCACAGAACAGAGATTCAAATCTCCAAAATCCAACTGGCTGCATCAGGACATATAGTCTGAAACTCTGCACAGTTTCCTGTTTGAAGCTGCTTCCTGTTGGCTTCAGCTGTTTGAAGTTTCCATTTTCTAAACTTCTACATTCTGAACCTTCTTCAGCTCTGAACAGATGATGAAACACTGAATGATTTCAAGCTCACACTTTGTCTAATAAACTTACATCTTTCATTCTTTATACAGATTGGAGAGCTGTGGTTTGTCAGAGATCAGCTGTGATTATCTGGCAGCAGCACTGAAGTCCAACCCCTCCCATCTGAGAGAGCTGCACCTGAGCTGGAACGAGCTGCAGGATTCAGGAGTGAAGCATCTGTGTGGTTTCCTGGAGAGTCCAGGATGTGGACTTGAAACTCTGAGGTCAGTCAGCATGTTTTAGTTGTGCTGAGATGAATATGATGTGAAAGTTGTGCTGACACTAAACTGCAGACATCAGGCTGATATTATACTGATCCACACTGAGGATCTTCATGGTAAAGTCTGTTTTCTTCTTCTCTGGTTTAGTCCATTGACTGCAGCAGAACAATGTTCACATTTCAAACCTTCAAAGAAGAAGAAAAATCCTCCACTGGATAATTCACTGTGAAACTCTCCAAGTCTTCATTCCACCTTAAAGTCTGTCTGACACTGAAATCCAAAGCAAAATGTGCGTTTGCTTTACAGACAGCAGTCCAACACAAACATACACACATCATCCAAAACACAGTCCAACATCCAAATCTCCTCCACTGCCAGCATGAATGATGGGAAAGAGAAGGAGGAACACTCTGACATTCAGGGTTAGAATGAGTTTCATGAAGCAGACTGTGAAGATCAAAGCTGCATTAGAAAGCTTACATGAATGAATGAGTGGACAGAAGTGGACAGAGATCATCTGAAGCACTTCAAAGGCTTTAAATCAGCACATTTCTCTTTATTCTTTATCAACTTTGTTAGTTTCTCTCAGTTTTCTGTGGAATGAAGCTAACAGCAGGCTAATAAGATGCTGACCAATAGGTTTCTATTAAAGGTTGTAATTTGTATATGAAAAAGTGCTTTGGCTCAGCAGGGATCAGCTTACAGGTAGAATACAGCTGCTGGATGGGATTAGCATGTCATAGCTATCTACCAAACTGCTAACTGGGGGATTTCAAGCCATCTATCGATCATTTTTGCTAACTGTTTATTCAGCTTAGGCTCACAGGGCTGCAGCCTGTGCCCTAGCTGTCATAGGGCAAGAGGCGTGGTCCACCTGCACAGGTGAGCAGTCCATCACAGGGCCAACAGAGAGAGACAGAGAAGCACTCTCTCACAGCCACACCTACAGCCAATTTAGAAGCACCAATGAACCTAAGCAGTATTTCATTGGACTGTGGGAGAACATCCAACCTCCACAGAAAGGCCAACAAGCTTCAACCTACAACCTTCTTGCTTTAAGGCACTAGTGCGAACCACTTTTCCCCATTTCAGCCCAAATCCTGCATCTTCCTGTTTCTGACTCCAGGCCAGCTCCACTAACACTTTCTCATCAGACACTGCCACCTAGTGGAGGAAGTCTTAGTCCCATTTGAAGCTTCAGATTACAGTTAGTTCCTTTACAAAGAGGTGGAGGTGGTGGGGCCACAGCACCATCATCACTGAGTGCCATAGGACACTTAACCTTTGTTTCCATATGCTGGGAACTTCCTGTTGTTCCAAGGAGGACTGGAAAATGTGTGAAGATCTCCCAGTCAGTTCCTCACAGCACACTTCAATCATTTCCCTCCCACAGCATCAGGACCAGGGCTTTTTCTCTCTTTGGTCCCACTAAGAGATTTCCACACAAACACCTCATCAGTGGGACTCTCAGAGCTACCAGCCCTTTGCTACAATCACAAAGCTCTTCATTGAAATCAATGATATCAAAGCTGGAATCAAATGAGTCCAAGTCTTCTGCTGATTCAGCATCACATTCATCTTTGCTCCTTGTTCTGCATCCCCACCATGGACTTCATTCCTTTCCAAGCCAGCCTTGAGTGTCCTTTATTCAGCTCATCCTCTGCTTTACTTTTACACCTGATTTTAGCTGCTTTATCTCTCTTTCAACAAGTTTCTGTGCCTCAATCTTTTTCTTCTCTCCCTCATAACAAGACAGCTTCTTCTGCCTGAGAACATGTTGGAGTGATTTACTAATCCAGGGCTGCTTATTGGGGAAAATACTTCCTGTTTTAAAAGTAATCCCCATTTTTCCCAGAAAGAAATGTAAGTAGAAATTGATGATCTAAGTGAGAACATGAGCCTTTAAAAAGTCCCAGTGGGTGCAGTCAAAGCAGTCCCTCAGTCCCAGTATATAGTCTTTGGTCCAGACTGGAACAACTGTGTGCCCAGTTTGAGCTCTCTTCAGTGCTGTGATCTGACAGACCCAGAGGGGCCATCACATCACATTTAGAAGCTCCCCTAATGGAGCCACAACACATGTCCAATACTTAGTCTGTCTTGTTGGACCAACTGGAAGAAATGATTCAAGGACTTAGTCACAGAACAGAGATTCAAATCTCCAAAATCCAACTGGCTGCATCAGGACATATAGTCTGAAACTCTGCACAGTTTCCTGTTTGAAGCTGCTTCCTGTTGGCTTCAGCTGTTTGGAGTTTCCATTTTCTAAACTTCTACATTCTGAACCTTCTTCAGCTCTGAACAGATGATGAAACACTGAATGATTTCAAGCTCACACTTTGTCTAATAAACTTACATCTTTCATTCTTTATACAGATTGAGGAGCTGTGGTTTGTCAAAGATCAGCTGTGATTATCTGGCAGCAGCACTGAAGTCCAACCCCTCCCATCTGAGACAGCTGGACCTGTGGGGAAACAACCTGAAGGATCCAGATGTGAAGCAGCTGTCTGATCTTCAGAGTCCAGACTACAGACTGGAGACTCTGGTGTAAGTAGAGTGATGGAGTGAGTGGGTGGTGCTGTCAGCAGTATTGTACTAAACACAGTCAGTATGAAACAAAGATCCAGTGTTTCCTGTAAAGCTGCAGCTTCTCAGTGAAGCTGTGAGAGGAGAATGGTGACAGGCTTCAGGATTGGACACAAACACTTCCTGTTTCTGACCTTTTTTGTCACCATAGTAACGGCTGACACGCTCTGATCAAACACTGTCAACAGCCAATCAGCTCTCTGAACAAAGCAGCACGCAGACCAATGACTGCATTCATTTCCAAGTTTAAAGCAGTGAAGAACACAGTCTGTAGGTGAGGAAGAATTTAGTGAGAGCAGATGTTTGGATGGAATTCCTCCAGTCAATCCACACTGAGGATTGTTATGGATTCAAATATTGGGGATGGAGACAAGAGGAAAAACCACAATAACAACACTGGTCCGGTCGGGTTCAGTCAAACAATGATTTTAATGATCACACGCGCAGGAGATAAACACCGTACGCAGACAGCATCAGATCTCAAAATGGTGGAGCATTGCTCAAACTCTTATAGCCTCTCGTAGCCCCCACCTAATCATAAAAGCCTAAACATTCACACTCTCTCTCACACGGCGCCTAAGCTACGACCTTGGCTCCCTGTTTATCTGCTCCTCCTGAGATGTGGCAGGAAACTCCAGCATGTTCTGTTCTCTTCTAATCAGACAAATAAGATGATGACTTTCTGCAAACAGTATTTTCTTATAACTTAGCAGTATAATGCATCATAAAACAACATCATTCATTCACAATAAAGCAGCAGTCTAATGTAATGCAAATCAATCTAACTAATGCAATAGTTATCAGCTTCTTCTAATTCAGGAGAATAATGCAAACTAAAACTACATAATAATTCACAATCTTTAATTAGGGGTATAACATGGCATAAAATAATATTATAACCCAACAGGATCTTCATGGTAAAGTCTGTTTTCTTCTTCTCTGGCTAGGCTTAGTACCCCATTAATCAGTTGTGTTTTAACGTTGCTCTCTGCAGGGTTGATGACAAGACTTTTAAATCTTCCATAGACAAAACCAGTGAGTACTGAGACTCTGTGTCACATTCATCACTATTTCATCAACAGCATATCACATGAAAGCTCGTTTGTGCTTATTTCATTCTGCAAAAATCTATAAATTATGGGGGTTTTTAAGGATGTGTTTTTAGGTACTGGTTTTGGTCAAAATATTTTAATACTTTAAAATCTTTTTAGTGAGTGAGAAGGCTGCAGCTGAAGAAGATGGTGGGTCCTTAAGGAAGAAAGAGAAATCCCTCACAGACAGTTTGTATTTGATCAGAAAACCACTAAAAAACTAATATGATTGTAAACAGCACCAGTTAGAGTTCCAGGAAATCCTGACATATTCGATGTTTGTCTCTCATCAGGTGACTCTGAGGTCAGACTGAATCCAGACTCATTAGACACAGAGCTTGATTTGTCTAAGGATGACATAAAGCACATTAAGGTGAGAGAAAAGCATGTGGATCTGATTGTCTTGTGACACAAAAAAGAGGCCTTCAGCACAGAAATTGTGTCAGGTGTGTTAAAGCACAGGGCAGACAACCAGTCAGGTAGAGCTGGGCGATATGAGATTTTTTCATATCACGATATGTTTTTTTCATTTCAGGCGATAACGATATCTATCACGATATAAGCCAAATAACTATATTTGTAAGATTTAAATGTGCCGTTGCTCACAAGTAAAATGTGAAATAATCAGCAGCTTGTTTTTATTTAAATATTTATTTCCCATAATAAGTTCAACAGGGTAGATGTACTTAAGGAACATGAGACTTTTTCAGATAAATAAAGGCAAATATTGCAAACTACACAAAAGGCAGCCGCTAAAGCGTTTAAGTTTCAAAATAGAACAAACGAAACAGACTAAACTGTCAATTCTATTTAGAAACAAAATATTAATTCTAAAAATAAATCTTAGTTTGTTTTACAGAAGAACAGACAAAACTGACTAACTTTTGTCAATATCAAATAAACTGAGAACTAAAAGGAAATTCTCAATCTCTCCTTGTTGTATAGCTGAGCTTTTCAAACAGTTTTAACAGTTACTTTAGTCTGACAAAAGCCGAATGACGAATTAGCGCTTCCAGTCAGAGACTGAGGCTCTACGTCCACACGTACACGGGTATTTTTGAAAACGGAGATTTTCCGTTTTCGTTTTAAAAAATAATCCCGTCCACACATAAAAGCAGAAATGAAGGAAAACGCTGCTATGAACATGCCAAAGCAGCAGGTGGTGCTAGATTCCTAACCGTGCAGAAATGTTGGCCAATCAGAAGTCTAGAAGCCTCGGTGGGAAAAAGTAAACAAAGCTGGGGCATAGAAGCAGAACCGAGTCGTATGTGTGGACGGACAGTAACTGTGTGTATATGTAAGCATTTAAACACTGCAGAGAGTAGAATTAACAGTATTGTAGAAATTCATTTCACCGAAACAATAACGTGGCGCACAGTGTGACGCATGCACCAGTTCATTGTATTTCCAGACTTGCTTTCGGCACAATTTACAGTGCACGCTACTCTGTTTTTTGTCAGACTTGAAATAGCCGAAATACCTTCACACTACGGAACTTCTTTGGCTCTTCCGTTCGACAATCTCTCCGGCATTGGAACCATCATCTGTTTTCTCGTCGGTCACGCTCGGTTGATTTTTCTAGTCGGCACACTCATTTCCTCCATTACGCGCTGGCTGCTTCCCAAACAAACACACGTGCGGCTTGGCACTTGTGCTGTACGTAACAAGTCACGCGACGTGACGCTGCGGCTGTGATTGGTTCGGCTCTGCGCTACTTAATTTGGATTGGCTGACCTTTTTTTTTTTTTTTTTTTAAAGAGGACAAGAGATGCGAGGTCTATCGCAATAGCTTAATTTCTCTATCGAGTAAAAGTTATATCGCGATACATATCGTTATCGTTCTATCGCCCAGCTCTACAGTCAGGTTTAAGATTCTGTGTCATTGTCAGTATGTTACTCGCAGTTTTGAAAGTGTGTACAGATAACACCTGATGTGTACTCTGTGTGCCTAGGGGCACACGCCACTAGCTGTGTGGTCCAGCTATGTTTCTACCCTCACCTATGGCCACGAGCTGTGGGTAGTGACTGAAAGAACGAGGTTGCGAATACAAGCGGTGGAAATGAGCTTCCTCCGAAGGGTGGCTGGCCTCTCCCTTAGAGATAGGGTGAGAGGTTCGGCCATCCGGGAGGGGCTCAGAGTAGAGCCGCTGCTCCTCCACATCGAAAGGAGCCAGCTGAGGTGGTTTGGGCGTCTGACAAGGATGCCCCCTGGGTGCATCCTGGGTGAGGTGTTTGGGCATGTCCCACCGGGAGGAGGCCCCGGGGCAGACCCAGGACACGCTGGAGAGATTATATCTCTCGGCTGGCCTGGGAATGCCTTAGTGTTCCCCCGGATAAGCTGGAGGAGGTGGCTGGGGAGAGGGAGGTCTGGGCTTCTCTGCTTAGGCTGCTGCCCCTGCAGCCCCGGATAAAGCGGAAGAAGATGGATGGATGATGGATGGATGGGTGTACTCTGTATAGTTTGTTCACTGTTTACTTGTTTATTGCTGCTTTAAACAGCTGATGTATTTCCTCTCTGAATTCCAGCCTCCATCAAGCTTCACCCCTCAAGTACAAACTGAATCCACACACATCTCCTACAGGTGCTTCTAATTTCACATTAGGTTGATAACATGTATGTAATGATGTGACAAGACGCGTGATACAGCTGGAGGTGATCAGACCTCAGCTCATACAGGCTGGTTGGAGTGCTTCAGCCCTTCTGTGTCCTACAGGTTCAGGTGTCCTGGTCCAGGTGTGTTCCAGTGTACTCTGACCAGACTAGTGTTTGTTATGGCTCAGGAGGCGGAGCTGTTGTACAGGACTGTCCAATGGGATGAGAGCCTCCTTCAATCAGCTGGAAAAACAGCTGCAGGGCCGCTGTTTAACATCACATGCTCTGAGGATGCAGTCTGGGAGCTCCACCTGCCACACTGTGAAACAAAGGAGGGTGAGCACTGTGCTGTGAAACATCTGTGTTACTGTGTGGTGCTCAGCTAATATGAACTGTTCTTTATCATACAAATAACCACAATGCAGTTTATTTATAACAAAAAAGGATGGAGGTGAACTTGTTTGCAGGAGATGTAATCCTCAGATAAGGTGAGAAGTAAATCTGAACTCTCAGAATGAAAAGCTCTTTCCTTTCACAGCGCTGTGTGTTGATGGCCTGCTGTCTGTTGCCCACATCTCTGATGATGGGATGAGCATCTTGGAGCCGCTGGAGATCACTGCCACCCATGTGGTTGTGAAGGTTCCTCACCTCTCTGGGTGGGGCGTCATCTGGGATGATTTTAAGCGGCTCCTGAACATAACAGTAAATGGCCAAGTTCTGCTTTTCTTCCGACCTTCAGAGACAGAACCTGCACAAATCAACGTGTTTCTACTCCAGGAAAATATCCCATTGTCAGAGGTAAATAGTTTCATCATCTTCACTCTGTAGTCCTCTCAGAATCCAAATGATTCTCAGCAGCTTTCTGATAATAAACTAAAGTTATGTACAGGTGTACTGGTCACTCCACTCTGATTACCTGAGACAAAGAGTCAGGCTCCATTTAACTTTTCTTACCCACATTGTTGACCAATCACTGCTCTTCTTTATTCACTCCCAGTAATGACCCTAAGCTGTGAACATTTGATGTTTGTGACCCATAATGTCAGATCTGACACTTCACTGATAAAAATAAAATCATGGAGCTTTTTTTTCTCTGCAAAGCTATTCTATCTCAAGAATGATTGTTTTTGATTCATACTGACACATGATATTCTACACCTGATATGTTTAAATGAGCTCTACAGGTGAATAGACTTATTAACGTTACCAGCATAATAAACTGTCCTGTCACTGCAGGTGTCTGCCCAACAACACGATGATGCTAAATACATCCAGACCCCTGCTGACTGTCTTTTCAGCTTCAGTCAAAGGTACAGTGTCCACTGTGAACCTGAGAGCAGGATAATACAGCCGAAGGTGAGTCAGCAGTTAGAAACTATATGCTGCTGAAATGAAAGTCCTGGATAACCCACTCGTCATGAAAATGGCACCTTTCTGTTGTTGTTTAGCAAACACAGTTTCGCTCAAAGTCTGGCCCAAATTACCATCCAACATTTCAAGTTTTCCTGAGTACAAATTCAGGGTTTGTGACTCTGATAGTCAAAGACCAAGAGGGGAATGAAATCTGGAAATCATCTGTTTGCCTGCCAGGTAAGATTCCTGCCAAATACCAGCAGAAATTACCCTACAAACTTTTTATTTTATATTTTATAAAACTTCAACTGAAATCATACTTCTCTTTTCATCCTCAGTTCAGAGTGCTGTTAAATGTCTATCTTTCTTTGTTCCTTCAGCACCAAGAACAGAAACCTTAATGAGAAATGTCCCAGATGAGTCCGGAGTCCCGGCAGACGAGAGGCTGCTCACAGTTCGCTCACAGTTTATTGACAGAGTGTCTGAACCTGTTTTAAAAAAACTTCTGGATAAACTCCTGGAGCAGCATATTATCAATGATCAGGAGATGGAATCAGTCAGATCACAGCAGAGCAAAGCAGATAAAGCACGAGATGTTATTGACACAGTGCGACGAAAAGGAAGTACAGCCTCCTCACTTCTGATCGATGCTCTCTGTGAGGCGGATCCATGCCTTTTCACAGAGCTGAACTTAAGATAAGACAGATTTCTAATAAATCTCAAAGACCACTGACAGTGTCATTATTGTGATCTTCATGTGTGTGTTGGAAACTGGACTTTAGTTCTTATTAAAACCTGGACTCTGAATAGAAGCTGAGCAGGACATTGGATGGACTGAAGCAGAGTCTGGGACCTCAGTAAGTCTCTGAGCTGCTCATTATTAGTGCACAAACCAGGAAATATGTGAAGCTCCAACCTGTAGATGCTGAACCACATCTACAGGTTGAAGAGCAACACCTCAAGTTATCTGTGACCGGCGTCTGTTTCCAACAATATAACTGAAGCTGTTTTTACCTTTAATGCTGGAATAACATGTTGAATCACATGATCAGTGTTTACAATCTGATTACTGAGGTTCTCGTCTGTGCTAGCTTCTGCTCTGAGCAGCATTTTGTGTTTCTGCCTGTATAAATAAAGTTTTGCTGTTTGCTTTCTTATGCTGGAGTTTGAATTCATGTTTTTAAACAGTTTGAGCTTCCTGTTCGTATAACCCGTTCATGTGTTACACCCGTCATTGCGTTGTGTTCTGGCGTGAAAGTAAGAGGCAGGAGACAGCACTTGGGTCTTTGGCTCTTTACTGCACATCTGCAACACAGAAATAAGTGTCTGATCTGTGTGTGTCACGCGACTGCCAGTACACCTCTCCTCCGGCCATGCTGAAAGGAGCTGTGCCTGCAGCTTCATTAACACCACAATAATATAATAAATCTAATACAACAAATTGTTTTAAAACATTAACTTAAGCTCTCAAAAACAAAAAGCATAAAATAAATAACATGTCACTGAAAAATCATTAAAAACAACTTATAAGAACAATAAACAAAATAATTCAAAAACAAATAAACAGTCAGATAAATACAATTCAATAACCAGGACCCAATATTCTAGTGCTTATACTTCAAACATTATACTTCAGTACAATTATATTAATAACCGCCATCCAACAGGCAATACAACACTGTACTTATAAAAACAATGAATGAAAGACTGCATCTCCAAAACATAAGAACATCTCCATACCTGCAACACAGAAATATGTGTCTGATCTGTGTGTGTCCCGCGACTGCCAGTACACCTCACCTGACGAAGGAAAAAAGAGTGCACGCTGTTAAAAAAAACTGCAGCGAATACGCTCACAAGCCTCTAGCGTTCAGGCTAACTTAGCATGCTAGCATTTCAGCTGCGTTCTCGGCTAAAACTCATTAAAAACGTATATTAGCAAACTCTGTCCTCCACAAAACTTATCCCGAACGAGTCTCTTAACGACAAACAAAAATGCGGCGGTTCGGCTGTATTCACATTGCAGCTTGGGGTCTGAACAAACTGAGCAACGTGGCAGTGACTTACCCCCCACCCACTTGAAACGTAAAGGCAAATAGGCGGAGCGGTTAGTGCTACGTTTGTGCAGATTTGTGCAGGTAAAATTAGCGTTTGTGCTGCTACAGTATCTGAGATATAATGATTTTAATTATTACGGCCTACGCTGTATAACACCAGTGTCTGTGGCAGTGAGTTTCAGCAGCTGTGGAGTTTTGCACTTTTTCTAGGCTTGCTGCATATTAACTTTTATTAGTTTACACTTTAGTAACACAATTTATTCAGCGGAAAGGTTGATATTTCTTTTGTTACTAGTGCAGAAACGTACACAAGGTAGGCTAAAGTTTTTATTTTTTCTGTGGCAAAACTGAGTTTCATGTGAAGTGATTCACGTATACCTAAATTATTATTATTTTTTACATACCCAGTTGGCCTCTATGATTTTGTTTTGAATTATATATGTTCATTATTATTAATGTAGCTGTCTCAGAAAAAATGAAGTGTTTGCTTTGATAGATTGTTACCTACGTGTAGAAAACTGAATATTCCACAGCACTTAGGCGAGGGATCTTCAACCTGCGGCTCTAAAGCAACATGTGGCTCTCCGGCCCCTCCACTGTGGCTCTTATAAGACCAAGTAAGTCATTTTTTTATTATAAAGACAACAAGAAAGGGTTCTGTTAACAGTTTTTTTTTTTTTTATGAAATATCTGCATTGACTATTCATTGAATGTACAAGGCTTTTAAAAGTGATTTAATGTTTCTTAGGTTCAAATCTGTTTACTGTAATTTTCAAGTTGGTTGCCCATCTTTCCTAATTTTCAATTATTATGGAAAGGATGCTCGTAGCTGGCTTCATTTTAACAAATACTTTTTTCCGTTATAAAGCTTTGATGATTCATTGTCTTATCAAATCTAAAAATAAACATTTTTATTTACATTTCCATAGCTTACACGATATAACAACTCATTTTCTAGATATTTATAGGCTCTTTCTTTTTTTAGGCTCTAGACAGGTTTTGTAGCAGCAGGGGGGAAAGGGGCCCTTTGAAATGAAAAGGATGCTGACCCCTGACTTAAGCCACCAGGTAAACACAAAAGAAATACTGGAAAATTATTGACAGAAAAATGGAACGGTTACTTTCAAGGCTATGGGTGAAGGTGACTTGGTGTGTAAAAGCAAATATACATCAGACTGACAAAGAAAAGAGTGTTAAAAGATTTTTAATTTAGAACTTTAACTTTATGTGCAAAACTGAACTTACTGATAACACACACTAGCCATTTGAACACATGTAACTGTAATGAACCAAATAAAACAGAAAAATGCAGGCAGCACTCAATATACTGTGTATAACACAGCATGGGGTTGTATTTTTTTCTTTTCAGATGCTCCTGTCACTCCATTTCCCAGGTCATCATAGCACTCCCACACACATGGAGCTCTCCTGCAGTATGCAGTGTAATGCCCCAAACCATCAGTGGTCATCTTTCCATGGAAAGCAATTAATGCCCTCAAAGTGAACGACTTTCCTTGGAGAAGCAGGTTGGAGGGAAATTCATTCAGTGGAAATTCTGTTTGGTTTGCAAGGTCAGTATCAATCCACACGATATCTCCAATGTTGTAGCTGTGAGTAACTGTCCCTGCACAGAGCTCATTTCCTGTGGTGCTGTCTTCTGTTTTGAATTCTGATGGACACAGAGATGGATTGGAGAGTGGCCTGAGGCAGGTAGACTCAGGTAGGCCAAGTCCTGCTTCCACAGCCGTGCCAAGATGAGCCATACCAGACTCTTTGAGGACAGAGATGGCAGGAGAAACAAATGGCACTTCCCTTGTCATCCCTTTGCTGAGGTAGCAGTGCTGTGAAGAGCAGTGTTTGGTAAAATAAACACTTGAGATGTTCCTCATTGTCTTAGCAATTACAGCGGAGATATTGCACTGAGCATCGATTTGGATCGCAGCAGACCTCAACGAGACAGCTTCAAACATTACACTAAGCAGCTCTGCTCTCCTCCTGTAGGTTTGTTGGGTCACACCATCTGTGGCAATGGCTTTCACCAGCTGCAGGACTGGGTTTTCACTGTCTTTCAGAACAGCATTTTGAAATGTGGAGCTGTCACAGAAGGCACAACATAAGCACTGAAAAAATGCATCAAATGCACAGGTATTGAGCACAGAGATTGTCGATTCCCCTAATCTAATAGGCTGATGGAGGTTTCCATTTTTTAATAATCCCACTTTCACTCTTTTGGCCCCAAAAGTTTCATCTGCATGGAGCCATTCGGTACATGAAGAGAGGTAGGAAGTCCTCTTCCTTTTTTTGAGTGGAACAGCTAGGCCCCTCCAGTTCTCAACTGCATCCCCATCAGCCGGAAGAATGTTTATGGTAGCATCAGATCCCACAAATGGGTGAGCATCCATTTTTATTTTGTCTTCTGCATTGTGAGTCGTCATGGATCCAGAATTGGCATCTGTGACTTTCAGTGATCCCACCGTTGCCTCATCTTTGACCTTTTCTTTTGCAGAACAAATCCGCATATTTCCCTCGATGAAGGAAAGATGACGAGCAATGAAGCGATCGACTCGAAGAGGCAAGTTGTCATGTTTGAAAAGGCCATGTTTTATGTTTTTGAAATCAGCTTCAACAGTGGCTGAACTTGCTGTGATGCTGGTGCTTTGGAAGAGAGGGACCATTATTCCTGTCCAGAGTGGCAAGTAACTTGCCAGTCTTATTATATGAGGAATAATCTCAGGGAGAAAGTGAATATTATCTCTATCCCCATTTGCTGCAGCAAGTGACCTGCTCTCCTCACATATTTCTGTTACCCACTGTCGCAGGTCAGTCTGGATCTCATCCACTGAATCCACTCTCTCACTTTCCTCCGTCTGTTCATCTGGAATGATGATGGAGTCTTGAGCAATTTGGGCTTTCAAGTATTTCTTGCACCTTTCTGAAGGAAGAGGTGCTCCAGAACTGTCATCACCTTCTGCCTCACTGAGGGCCACAACAGTGATAGCATGTAGGAGCTGTTTTGCATGGTCCAAACATTGAGACTGAAGAGGTTTTGCTAATGACCTGACAAAGAAATCTTTAACACGATGTGTTTTCTTCTTCAGGCAATCCCACTGGCATATCATCTTGATGCAGTGCGCAACATCAACCCTGATATAACAAGGGGGGAGTTTGGCAGACTGGGTTCCAAGAAGGACATGAAAGCATTCATTAAGGTAGGACTTCAGATCAGGATGAGGAGTGAAAGCCTTGACCAGAGCTCCCAGAATTGCCAGAGAAAAGTCACTCACAGCATACTTTGGCACAGGTGCACCTGCACGAATCCATTCTGTCAACCAGTTTGCGATGGCATTAACATCATGTTTCTCTGACAGCATTTGCACCACTGGGACACTGGGGCAATTGTTTTCTTTCAGAATACCTTGATAAAGGAAGATATGGCCAGATTTGCCATTTGGTCTCAGCAGTTTTTTCACAACTGAACCGGTTGCATCAAAACACACAGTTGGGGGAGATTTTTTTGACAATGTCTTATAAACATGCATCTGTGTTTGACTCCAGTAGTGACAGAAAAACTTGTCCAGTCCAATATCTCGGATGCTACCACTGTGAGGAACACTATATTTTAACAATTGCAGAGATGCAATGGGGTCCTTATCTCCTAATTCCAAGTCTTTTCTCTCTTGTTTGGCTTTTCGCAGAGTGGCCAAATTTGGAAGGTGGCTTGGCTCAGGATCTCCAACATCCATCAGATCTGCTGCCCTCGCTGACCTCCATACAGCCGGTTCCATTCTGCCCTCACACAGCTCTTTAGCGATCTGTTCACGCAGGTTTCCAGACATGAACCGCTTGGAGTGGCCAGTGTGCAGGGAGAAATCTGTATTTCTCATGAAACACTGGAGCACCATTGGACTATTAATTGCTGGCTGTCTGTCACATGACATTTCTAACTGGCCATGACACTCCTTACAGTCGCCTCTGATGTCCAGATAATTATTGTTGACAGTTGGATGGACCTTTGCTCTACGGAACACAAGTGTACATGTATTTTTGATCTTCTTCCATATAAGATCGTTGATGATATGAGTCCAAGTGCCAGGTTTCAAAATTGTGTATTCCCTTTTTAGGGTAGGAGAAAACTTGTCATTGTATTCAACCTTTTCAGGAATAAATTTAACCCAGTCCTCAAAAGGGACTTCTAGTTCAAAAGCTTGACAGTTTTCTTGTCCAGGAGAAATGCAATGTGAATCTAACTCTCCTTCACTATTACTTTCCTGATCACTGATTTCCAAAGCTGACCAGATGTTGTGTCTATTTAGCTTCACAAAAGTGTACAGGGCCTTTGCTGACATCTTGTCTTCTAGCTGCTGACTCAGCTCTTTCCAGACTGATGCAGCTGGAGTGGCTATTTTGCCATTTTGGACTATGGCCTCTTTTGAATTGCAAAGAACTGCAAAAATGGAAACCTTGTCTACAGATGGCTTTCGAGGCATCTAAAAAAAAACACACTATGATTATGATGGAGCAAAATGTGATTTCTGAACTATATACACAGCCAGGAGCATCCCCTCCCCCAAGTTCTCCACCAATCTACACTTTCATATTTTGTGGAATTATTGTTTTTAAGATGGAGCTATTGAATTTGTGAGTTTATTAAATTGAGTCTGAGTATTTAACCCATGTACTGTACAGCACTTTAGTCCAGTGTGCTACATGTTTTAAAGTGCTTTAGAAACTTTTTTCTTGGACATTTTTGAAAATGTTTAACATTGAAAAAAAATCCTTTTGATCCAGACAGTTAGCTATATCATGTATTAACTCAGTAACTAAAACCTCAGTATTTTAAATGTAAGCTTACCTTGTTCAGAAATCAGATGAACGCTGTTCTAAGAATCCTTCAGACACAGTAATGCCAAATAATAGTTTTTTCTGCCAGAAAATGTGTATTTGATGCAAAAGACTGCTAGCTTGTTCGTTTCTCAAAAAGTGTTCATGGGAGTGTAAAATGTTCAAATGTAGTTTTCAATAAAGTTTTTTTAATCCACTCTAAAAAAAATAAATACTCAAGCATTTGCATCGTGGTTTTATGAACAAAAAGTGATTGAAGTAAAGAAATTGAAGTTAAAAAAAAATACACTCATTACAAATTTAGCTGATTAAATACAACAAGAGGGTTTTTTTAACAGAACTTTATTGAACAAGTGAACACACAAAGTGAAAGGTCATTTGAAAAAGACATTTTTCAGCAGTAAACCATAACAGGATATCTCAAATCATAGCAGCACAAACGCTAATTTTACCTGCACAAATCAGCACAAACGTAGCACTAAAAAAGTAGACCATTTTGGCCCGTTTTGGAGCAGTCTGGGGGGATGGTGACCTTTGAATGACCTATAAAATAATGTTTAATATCTCAAACACCGTAGCAGCACAAACACTAATTTTACCTGCACAAATCTGCACAAACGTAGTACTAACCGCTCCGCCTATTTGCCTTTATGTTTCAAGTGGGTGGGGGGTCAGCTTCACTCTGCTCACTTTTTGGCACAACACCGGGAACGAGCTCACAAAGAGCACGCGCATTTTTAGCGGTCCGGAGCTGTAGGAGAAACACAAGTTAACTCAGAGACACAGACTGATGCGACACAACCAGTAAGTAGGTGTACAGCGTACACTGTAGTGTGTAGCACACAGGAGTATCAGCTTATTACGTACACGTTGGTAAGCTGTCTTGTTGCTACTGACGAACTGAAACAAACGAGCGTGCTGTGTGTGCAACAGCGCGACAAACATTACCTGTCCTTTTATTAACTGCACAAGTAGTGCTGGTCATAGCTGCTGGCTACCTGTGTAAGGCTGTCATGGGTCTGTAGCTCTGACACCGTTTTAGGGAACATATTTAGTTTTAAAGTATTTAGAACATATTTAGTTTTAAAGTAAGTTTCCGGGCTTTTCCTGCCTTTCTGGAGGGATTATATTTCACTAAAAAACGATCTAATATGCATGTCCACATAATTATGCATTATTATAATATTTTAAAAAACACACGCTGTATTTTAAAAAACATACATTAAGAAGCAGATTATATTAGATTTATATTTTAAATAAGACAAAATTTGGATTTTACAGCAGTAAGATTATTGTATCTCTACAGTTTAAAAATGTAATAAGCTTTGCCCCTGCACAGAGTGGATAGTGAAACAAATAGAATCATCATAAATACATTATTTCATATTTATTACTTCCCACTCCTCTTTGCTTTATTATTGTAGCTCTAGTAATAAATAATAATGTAAGGATTCTGGATCAGTGCGATGCCCATAGTATATACAGTATTCTGAAGAAGGTCTAAAATGTCACTGTGTGTGCGTGCATGTGTGTGTTTTATTTAGCTGGATTTAAAAAAATATTACTCATGATATAACATTGTGCAGACATGGCTGGTAAGGACATGAGGAGGAAACAGCAGGAGCTGTGTGAGGCTACTAAAGGCAGGGCTATAACATTTTTCTGTCATCATTTTATTATAGATTAAGTGCAGGAGTTGTTAGGTGTGGATAATTAGATTATAGTTTATTGCAATAGCAAGTTGTGCCTTGTTCTCACATAGACAGCAAGTGGAGAGTGATATATGAAATGATGGGATGGAAGGAAGAAGAGAAGCAAAGAGTGATTCACAGGCAGAGCCTAAATTATTTCTCACAGTTTTTGTTGCCTTATGGTTCCAAGCGCTGTCACCAATCTTTGTATTTTGTTATTTTCTCATGACCCTTGTTTAATCTGCTACCATCTCTCCTATGGACTTTTTAATGTCTACAATCTCAGATCAACACAGCCCTGCCCTTCCCATATTAGATTCTTGATGAATGTGTGTTGTTGTTATTCAGCCTGGTTCAATGTGCCCCTTTTTAACTTTGAGCACCCGCCCCTTTAAACCTCTCTGCACGGCCCTGCAATTCAACTTATATACAGGACATAAAAACGTAAGCATGACTGTGTGACATGACAGCGTGGAAAAGTGTGAAAACATCCACGATCACCAACGGATTTCGAAGGGCTGGACTGCTGCCTGATGGAGAGGAGGCTCTTCAACTCTGACACTGACAACAAGGATTTGTTTGGTTTTGCAAGTGACAACGAAGGAGAGAAGCTGAGAGTGGATGACGAAGCCACCCTGAGCCTGTTCGTATCCGACACTGGAGGAGAGGACTTTGGTGGTTTTAGTGCGCAGGAAGAAGAGAAAGATGGTGAATGACTGACTTTTCTTCTTGTTGAAGCCGTGTCACTGCACCTGAGCCTAAAAGGTAGTCTGAATCTATTTTTCTGGTGTGCTGTAGGTTATTGTTATGTACTACATTTGTTACTCATTTATGAAGCACAGTACATGTTTTGTACTTGTAATTACCGCTACTTGTACATATACCCTAAAAGGTTATGCAAATATGTACCCATAACTTGTTTTTCAAAATATTAATAAAAGTGATGTCTCCAAACAGCCATCTCTTTCCTGACAATTCCCTTTGTGCATATTCTCTTACATATGATAAGTCAACATTGAAACACCTGCGGCTTTTAGTCAGGTGCGGCTAATGTATGTACAAAACAGGATTTTCGCCTGATTTTAGCTTGTGCGGCTAATATTCAGGTGCGCTCTGTAGTCCGGGAAATACGGTATTTAAATTTACTTGAGTAGGGTAGAGTCATGCTAATGACCTAATAATTTTATTCAGGTGTGTTGCAGCAGAGATACATTTCAAAGCTTCAGGACGCTGGCTCTCAAGGCCTGGAGTTTGACACCCCTGCTTTACACAAAGATGGGTTAAATCACAGTGCAAAGAATGAATGAATAAATGAAATATAAAAAATAAATAATTATTAAATAGTCTTACACATCAATGTCATATGTTGACTTTTGAAGTATTTGAATCCTTATTGGGTTCCCTGAGTGACAGAAGGATTAAAACACTTTAAAATCAGTACTGAAAATATGTGCAGACATTACTGGATAGATTTAGGGTTAGAATCAATAAATCACTATCATGTTAATAAGATAAGACACATTACAAAACGACATACTAGAAAGTGAAAAGGTAACTTTTCTTCAAGCAGCATAGTGGAGCAACAGAAAAAGACAAACCCCAACACCAGCACTGCTGCAGCTATTACAGTGATTGAGGGAAAATCTGTGAAAAAAACAGAAAAACGTGACGCTGACCAACAATAATACATCACTCATGAAGTACTGAAGTCATTGTTATTAGATCCCAGTCAAATTTACCCAAGTATCATCCGTCTCTAGTCTAGTCTGTGGTATACAGAAAGAGTTTCTCACCACCAACAGATGTTTTTTGGACCTAAGGAATCGTCTCCATCACCTCTCTGTGAGGAGCAGAGAGCACTCGTGCTGCACATCCCACCTGTGTGCTGTGTTTACGTGAACCTGAGAGCACAGCTGTAGTGGTGACAGTGAATGTAGCGTTGGTGTTGGACACACTGACAGTGTTGTACTGTGAGAAGCTGAGGTGTTGTTGTGAGAGTGTTACAGTGGGAGCAGGTCGACCAGTGGCTGAACAGGAAACAACCCACTCTTCAGCAGAGTTTGACTCTCTGACATCAACAACAGGTTCATGCAGCTCTGTGAAGGATCAGGAGATATTGCAAGGAATATGTTGTTGAAAGGAAATCAGTTTCTAGCACATTTAAACACATTAATGCAAAAGTTCTTACCATAGACTTGGAAGCAGGTTCTACCAGTGAAGGAGCCTTCAGGATAAGTGTTAAACAGACAGTGATAGCATCCTTCATCCTGCTCCGTCACATTCCTGATGACTATGGAGCAGTTCTGTAGTCCAGTGTATTTAAACTTGACTTTATCGTTAAAGCCATCATTCACTCTCTGACCACAGTACTTGCTGTAGGTGGCAACATTTGTCTCCACATCACGTGAGATTTTCTGCCATGTGACCTGATGGACGTCTTCAGTGTCCAAGAGCTGACAGCTGAATTCAGCATCTTCTCCCACTGCTGCCAGCACAGTCTGCTGTGTTTGGACCACTGCTGTTAGAGCTGCATGGAGAATAACATGAGTTAGAGATGTGGAACTGAGAGGTATTGATGGGAAGGATTAAACAATAATTTGGGTCATGGAGTAGTCTGTGTTTTAGGCTCAAACAAATTGACATATGGGTACCACTTAAATGTGATGTAGACTATAAATATAAACCTGACACTCATTGTTTCATACTGTATGTTTCAGGGACATTTTCTTTCATCTATAAAAAAAAAGTAAGACAATTCAGTTAGCTACCAACTAAACAAAGAAAGTCAGATAGATGTACAGATCGTGTCTATATTGGT
This sequence comes from Mchenga conophoros, assembly GCF_057382185.1. Lineage (NCBI taxonomy): Eukaryota > Metazoa > Chordata > Actinopteri > Cichliformes > Cichlidae > Mchenga > Mchenga conophoros. The sequence continues at coordinate 19,853,827 of NC_140528.1, read as the reverse complement.
TCTGTTGGTCCATGACCAATTCTGGAGGTCTGTACTGCATTTGAACTTTTCCAACAATTTGGAGGTCCAACCATGATTTAAGCTGGACATCAATATGGCGTTCAACATTAGAACCTTGGACTTGATGTATATTTGTTGGACATCATGTAGATATCTATGACAAGTGCAGGGAATTTAAAGGTTTAATTGAGGTCATATTTTTTATTTACAAAATATCAATATTGGGGTTACAAAACAATCCCTTCAGTGGACCAAAAATGAATTATAAAACCCATCACTTCAACATAACCAATACCAGGACTGGTATTGACTGGTAACTCGTGCTACTGTAGAAATTCCCATTGATTTTCTACATTTTCCCAGAGGCCTCCCCTTCTGTGGATTACTAGTATGTCATTTATTAATTTGTGCCTCAATTATTTCAGATCAGTTATTTCACTGGGGAAGCCCTATATTGCCCACTTCCTAATTTCAGCACAGTTTGATCTTTCTCTTTAGCATGTATGTAACTTTGGTTTGTTGAGATTTTGGCATTACTTCTGTCATAAACATTCTCTCTCAGACATAACTGACTAAGATTTCTGTGGTTACCCAGAACATTTTAATAGACTTTTTGTAATCAATCAGGTCTTCAACCCCTTCTTTTTAAAATAGTGTATAAACCGTATGTATGTGTGAAAGACTGTTAATGTTTTGATAAATTGTTTATTTTAGAACAATTGGTGAGTGTGTTTAGCCACTTCACACTACTACACTTTGCTCTAAACTACATTCCTTCTCTGAACAGTATATATGTGAATGGACTGACGGATCTTTTCATTTCAAATGTTAAATAATTGTCAGTAAACTACTTATGACCTGAACTCCATCTCTGTCTAATGGAAATGAGTGCCTTCTTGTTTTTAACTACATTGGGGTTGTGAAACGTCTTTTACATTGTAGGCCACATACAACCCAATTTTTGTTAATTTACCAACCATACATACATAACACACAAACATGTGGTTTATCTATTGCTTTCATCGTAATATGAATAGGCATGGGGCAACCTTTAACAAAACAGTCTAAAGCTGTTTTCACACAGCTCTCAAAACAGTCTCATTAATCTGAATGATGAACAACTCATGACACAGAAAGTTGATTTTGTTCTGTTTTATTAGGCTGAGTGTTCAGTGGGAGAAACGTTTTGTCACTCATTCAAACAAAATCTAAACTCTTCAGTAATTGTATCTCCCTCTAATTCTGTCTAAAGAAAATCTCTTTGTCACTTCAGAGAAAAGTTCTCACATTTTAGGATCAATTTTTAATTATTACGAGTGAAGGTTCTTGTTTTCTTTTTTTTTCTCTTGTCACAATAAATAACTTTAAAAAACAAAAACAACAATACGGAATAAAACTTACCTTTTGAAAAGGCCATAAAAAGAAAAAACAAACACAGAATCCCACAGTCTGACATGGTGCACATCTCTGTGTCCCCACTGGCTATTGTACCACGTATTGAAACAACGTCGTACAATAGCCAAATTATTGAAAACTCAAATGTCCCCGAAGGAAGGAAGAATCTCCCTTCCTTGTGGGACATTCCAAGGCATGTTAGAATGATCAACTGTACCAAGTAAAGTACAAAAACTTCCCAGTGCAGAGTTTCATCAGTGTTTTAATCAGCAAACTCAATCATTTTTTTCTGCATTTTGAAAATTCAGTAAAGCTGTAGGTGTCAACATTTGTCTCCACATCTTGTAAGATTTTCTGTCATGTGACCTGAAGGATGTATTTAGTCTCCGAGAGCTGACAGCTGAATTCAGCATCTTCTCCCACTGCAGCCAGCACAGTCTGCTGTGCTTGTATCACTATTGTTAGAGCTGCACAAACAAAATAAGAGGCTTTCATAGTCCGTGTTTTATGTTTCATTTAAAAAAACAACAACAACTACATAACAGAATTCACCGAGGTACATACTGAACTTACAGGACAGAAACAAAGTACCAATCCTATTGCAGTAGTATATCTCCAGTAACAATACCAGCATTGGTATCAATACTATTGATAACTGCATCAATCTGCCCACATCTAACTCGTGCTATTGTAGAAATTCCCTGTGAACTTATACATTTTCTCAGAAGCCTTCCCTCCGCGCATTACTGGTATGTTATTTATTATTTTGTGCTCCAAGTTCAGTTATTTCACTGGGGAAGCCCCGTAATGCCCACTTCTTCATTTCAGTACTGTTTGATCTTTCCCTTTAACATGTATGTAACTTTGGCTTGTTGAGATTTTAGCATTACTTCTGTCACCAACATTTTAATGCTATCTTTACTCTGTTATAATCATCTCTCTATCTCAGGCATAACTGACTGAGATTTCTTTGGAAAAGTTCTCACATTTATGACCTTTTTAGGAGCTTCTTGTTTTGTTTTGTTTTCCTGTCACAATAAATAACTTAAAAAACCAAAAATGACAATATGGAATAAAACTTACCTTTTGAAGAGGCCATTAGAAAAACTAACAAATGTATAATCCCACAGTCTGACATGTTGCACCATTTGCCATGTCTGTCCCCTCACTGGCTATTATACAATGCATAGTGTTAGATTATAATATTATTTTATGCCATGTTATACCCCTAAGTAAAGATTGTGACTTATTAGGTAGTTTTAGTTGGCATTATTTTCCTGAATTAGAAGAAGCTGATAACTATTGCATTAGTTAAACTGATTTGCATTACATTAGACTGCTGATTTATTGTGGATGAATGATATTGTTTTATGATGTTATAAGAAATACTGTTCGCAGAAAGTCATCGCCTTATTTGTCTGATTAGAAGAGAACATGCTGGAGTTTTCTGCCCCATCTCAGCAGGAGCAGATAAACAGGGAGCCAAGGTCGTAGCTTAGGCGCTGTGTGAGAGAAAAGCATGTGAATGTTTAGGCTTTTATGATAAGGTGGGGGCACCAGAGGCTATAAAAGTTTGATCAATGCTCCACCAGTTTGAGATCTGAGGCTGTCTGCATACAGTGTCCATCTCCCACGCGTGTGATCATTAAAATCATCGTTTGACTCAACCCGGCCGGACCAGTGTTGTTATTGTGGTTTTTTCTCTTGTCTCCATCCCCAATTTTGAACTCGTAACACTCTGTAACTGTTAGCTAGGCAATTTCACATTTTTGTCTTTTTGTGGAATCAGTGTGTTTGAACAGCACAAATTCTGCCTTTTCTAATTTTGAAAGACTGAACATGATATAAACAAAATAAATCTGATCTGTTCCTCTATAAATCTGGACAAATCTCAGATTCTGAAGTTCTCAGCGCTTACATTTTGTCCTCTCCTACACTTCTGCTGAAAACTGACATGTGATGTGTTTGTACAGCTTCCTCTGTCGGTTTTTAACAAACCAACAAATTATCCAACAGAAGAGTATACCTTTGAGACAATGGTGTAGGTCTACTTTCCAAACTGAGAGGATGGATGAGATGATGGTGCAGGTTTCCAGTCTTAATTCAGTCTTGTTGCCACATTGTGGTCACCTGTCACCTTACTTTTGCTGTGGGAATTATGAAATGATAGCTAGACTTTAGCTTGCCTGTAGTGGCATTAAATGATCCTTTAGAAAATAGTTATAAATGTATTAGTTCCCAACATTGTACATTGCTGAATCATTATTTTTACTGAAAGTCTGTTCAGTTTCCAAACTAAAAGTAAAATTGAGTGTGACTCGCCGGCACATTACAGTGAGACTCTCCAGTTTGATCAGCAGAGAAAAAAGATATCTCAAACAAAATATGACGGAATTTCAAAAACCTTAGTGGATCCCAAAGAGCTTACTAAAATTTAATGTTTGCTTTGATTCCTGCTTTGCTCACTCTTGGCGTTCTCTCCATGAGCTTCATGAGGTCATCACCTGAAATGGTTTCCAACAGTCTTGAAGGAGTTCCCAGAGATGCTGAGCACTTGTTGGTCCTTTGCCTTCACTCTGAGCTCCATCTCATCCCAAACCATCTCCACTGGGTTTAGGTCAGGTGACTGTGGAGGCCAGACCATCTGGTCAGCACTCCATCACGCTCCTTCTTGGTCAAACAGCCCTCACACAGCCTGGAGGTGTGTTTGGTGTCATTGTCTTGCAGCAGGAGGAGCAACCACTGCACCAGCGTAGAGTTTGGTAATCAGTCCAGAGGTCCAGAAACTTCATCCTGATGCCTAATTGCAGTCAGGGTGATGCTGCCAGCCCATAGATGTCTGTGCCTCCCTCCACTGATATGCCTCTTGGGTCATTACTGGCCCACTATCAAACTGGCCACGCAGAACGATGTTACAACTTCTCTGGACCCTTTCATATCTGTCATATGTGTTCAGGGTGAAAAACACAGTCTGCCAGTGGTGGCCTGATAATTCTGGTATTCTATGGCAAATGTCAATCATGCATGGTTCCAGTCAGTGAGTACAGGGCCTGCTAGAGGACATCAGGCCCTCAGGCCACCCTTATAAAATCTGTTTCTGATTGTTTTGTCAGATACAAGTACAGGTTACTGGTCTCTTCTCATACCAGTAGTGACACTGGTATGAGGAGGAAAAATATCAGTGTCCCCCACCTGTAAAACCATCCCATAATGACTGTAAAGAGTCTGTAGGATCTGGTCATGAAACAATCACAAATTAATATTTTTTAGAATAATTTCCAGAGTCATAACACACAGCCAGCAAAACATGGGAAGTAAATTCCAGGAAAATAATGAAACCTTGCATAAAATGCCAGTTAAAGTCCAAAACTCTGTGACCTGATCCCAACCACAGTGTGGGCTGTGGACTATGTGGAGGTTGAAGTGTGGACCCAGAAGCAGACGCGTGGAAACAAAAGTTTAACCAAAAGCGAACCGTTTATTCAAGGCTGGTGAGCAAAACAAAACAAAAGGCAGGAGCAAACTAAAGGAAAACTAACCAAGACTAAAGTGGGGAAACTAAACACTGGGAACATGGAAAACTTGGACATAACTGTCATGGTGGGGTACACCGGTGTTATGATGAAGTGGACCCAAGTGCAGACAGGGAAGGAGGCAGAACTAAGTTTTGAAAAAAAAGGCAAGCTGTTTATTTAGGCTATAAACGTGAATACAAAATGAAAGCATCATGAGCAGTGGCAAAAACTAAACTGAAACCAAACTAGGAAAACTAACTGACTGTGACAAAACTGTGATAACTTTGAATCAACTGTGATAAGACCTGAAGGGAGGCAACGCAGACGACCTGACACTGAATAAAGAAAGACAGAGGACTTAAATACAGACAGGAGGTGATCAGGGGAAGTGGAAACACACGGGGGAACAGCTGACTGAAATGAACATAATGATGCCATGGCTAAAGTGAAACTAAACAATGTAGGGACAATGAACAAAAGGAAAGTCACACAATATATACACAGAGGGATGATAAGGGAAGTGGAAACACATGAGGACACAGCAGGGACAAATTAGATGTGATGAGACAGGAGAAAGCAAAACTGAACACACTGAACACAGGACACGAGACTGTCCAAATAAAACAGGATACAAACTAAGAGACACGGCTCGACACACATGGACCGACATGGGGACACTGAATGAATCACAAGGAGGGGAAACATCAACAAAACACAATGATGTGACTATGGCGACTATGGAGGAAGACCAAATATAGACGGGAAATTATTTTTGATAAAAGTAATATTAATTTGACTAATGGACAGGCAGTGATAAACAGCAAACAAGCTGCTTCGCTTTACAGTCTTTGTTTTATCATCTGCAACTCCTGCAGTGTGAAACAGTCTTGGTATGTCAAACATAAAAACATTTTAGATACCGCTTCATCAGGTTACATATATATACCGTATTTCTTCATCAGAGAATCTATAATGTATTAAACTAAAAGTGTACACCTGGTTTAAAGAGTATTAACTAAATAAGAACGTGACAACTTTCAGTCATTAATGTAGCAGAGACAGAGTCTGACTAAAGGGACATCACAGTGAGACCTGTTTGATCTGCAGACACAGTCTCTCTCTACTAGGCAAGGCAAGGCAAGGCAAGTTTATTTGTATAGCACAATTCAACAACAAGGTGATTCAAAGTGCTTTACAGAGACATTAGAAACAAGAACAAATAAAAAGCATGATTTAAAAACACTAAGAGTGTGTTTGACTTTAACTTTCACACAAAATGATTCAGCTCCTCTAAACCCTCCAACAAACATTTACAAATGCTTAGAAACATTTTGTGTTTCTAATTACTGATGTTCCCCAGCCCCAGCATTCCCACAAATCTGTCTGTTTCCTTTTTTAAGTTTCACTGTCTGTCTTCTAAACTTCGCTGATGCAGCTGGTCGTCTTTGTGTGAATCTGCGTGTGAAGGTAATCGAATCAGTATGTATTTTTTTCTGATAATATCAGCTGTGTGCAGCTTCGCTCCAGCACAAACCATAGCATTGTTCATGATGACAGATATCAACGAGGTTGACTTGTAACACCGCAGTTATGTGAGCCGTCATTTGTAAGCCTCTTAAACTTTCTTGCACTTTTACACAAAGTTTTATGGTAGTGCTTCTTCTTCTTTGGGGATTTTTGTTCAACAGACTGAAAAAAGCTGTAATATATTTTTGAAATATATTTAAATTGGTATTTAAAGGACTATAGCATATTCTAATTAGATTTATGATACTGTGTTAAGACAGTAAAATTGTGCATGTGTGTGTTTGTGTGTCTGTCTGAATTTTGCTGGTACTGCACTGATTGATGATCGTTGATGATCCACCTGACTAGTATAAATTAGAGTTTTATATAACAGAACAAATTTGATATCTGTAAAAATATTTTTTAAATTCTTGCTTACTAGCTGACACTAAATTTCTAACTGATTCCTCTTCTGGGACACCCACACTGTGTGCAGTTTCATCTCAGCCCACTGTGTGATTGCACATTAAAGGACATTTCTCCCCAAATTCAATAAGCTCAGTGGATTATCATAACAGCGTATCAACAATTCATTTAAGAAATCCTTCTTAGTTGTTGTCATGAAAATCTCAGTGGATTCTTGATTTTGCTCGTCTACTCTACAGCCTGGATAGTTTCATTTCAAACTGCTGCCGTGTTTCTGCCAAATTAAAAAACAGTTCTACTCAAATTCAACAAGGTTCAGTTAATAAACAATGATTAACAAAAGATTTTGTTCATATTTCATTATATAATTCTGATCCATCAAAAATATTCCTTCTTAGAATAATCCTTTCTCTTATTGAAGATCGATTTATTTTTCTCATTTTGGTCATTCCTATTAACTCAGCCATTTCCTTAATCAATCCCACACCACCGCCCCCAAAACCATGGGAACACAGAGCAAGGAAAGCACAAAGTACACAAGAAGACGGGGACAATAAATACACACTGGATAATGAGACGAGAGGCAACGGGTGAGAGACATGATGCAGGAGAAAACTACAATAGTCACAGGAAGCAACAGTTAAAACAATAAAACAGGAAAACATGGAGAACAAGGCTTAAATTACATAGAGGAGAACAGACTGGACAGGGGAACATGAGATAGATAAATGCAGACGAGACTGAGACACTGATGGGAACAAATCATTAACCAAATGGGGGAAGTAAAACTCAAAGCTAAGTTCACAAGACACGAGACGATAAAAAAGAGGAAATGATACACAGAGACATACGCAGACATGTAGAAAACAGAAAGGAAAATATAAGTGAATGGGAAACATGACAGATGGGGAAATCAGACAATGACAGACAAACAGAGAGACAAGACAGACAAAGGGACATAACTGAAGTACAGAAAGGGATCACAAAAGCAGATATTTAGTGTTACAAAACCAAGAAGACAAACTACAATATGAAAACAGGGTACATGGGATATAGTAAATCCTAAAGCAAACTATTAACCATCCTTATATACAAAGATCCAAACTAAAACACAAAAGACTCTCGAAAACAAAAAGGCATCACAAAACCCTGAGGAAAAAAACAGCGATCCTCCATCAGCTTCCGCTTCTCCTTTTCAGGGTCGCGGGGGCGCTGGAGCCTATCCCAGCTGTCATAGGGCGAGAGGCGGGGTACACCCTGGACAGGTTGCCAATCTGTCGCAGGGCCAACACACAGGGATAGACAACGATTCGCACTCACATTCACTCGCACATTCACACCTAGTGGCAATTTGGATTATCCAACTAAATATCCCCACAAGCTGCATGTCTTTGGACGGTGGGAGGAAGCCGGAGTACCCGGAGAGAACAGCGATCCTAACAAATAATATTGCAGTGGTTGGAGATGAAACTTTGCGGACATGTAGTAAATGGACTGATTCTTATATAGTGCTTTTCTACTCTCCTGGAGTTCTCAAAGTGCTCTATACAACAGGCCTCATTCACACAAGCACTTCTAAACACAAGTGCAAACTAATCATCAGAGGGCAACTTGGGGTTAGTATCTTGCCCAAGGATATTTGGCATGCAGGCTGGGGAAGCCAAGGATCGAGCCACCAACCTTCCAATCAGCAGCTGATCTGCTCTACCACCTGAGCCACAGCCACCCACCCATCACAAGTGGGTGAGGCTGGTTCTGATATGGTGCTTTTCTACTCTGAGCATTCAAAGTGCTTCATACAAATGACTCATTCAAGGACTTTTCCTGTGCAGAAGAGTTTTCTATCTTGGGGTTAGTATCTCGTATCAAACAACCAACCTTCCAGTTATTTCGTGACCAGGGGCCTGTTCTTCGTACCTCGCTAAGTAAGTTAGCTGGATTTGATTGTTGACGATTTCGCGTGATCTTGGATCGTTCGGTTCCCCGAAGCTCATCCGGGACTTGCTGTCGTAGCAACAGAGCCGTAAGCGTAAACCTGCTCGGGAGCAGGTTTACTTTATGTAAACAGGATTAGATCGCGGCCACGCAGGTATGTCCGCTTCATTTATACGAAAGCAACAGCGATATTTCACCACTGTTTCACCATAAATAAATAACATCAATGTAACTAAAGATAATGCAGCACTTGATCCTTTTATTGATGTCACACAGATACATACAGGTCATTTCCTAAAAAAGGGAAATGTACTATTAACATTCTATTACATGTATGTGATTATTACAGATGTAATTCATATTTCAGAGTAGTAATTGTAAATTACTTCGTGTAATCAAGATGGGAGACCACGGCTATAAAAGCGAAGGTGGATTTGGGAAGTCTGTCGCAGCCATGTCCTGTCCGTATACGCGAGCCACCCATTGCGGAAGGTGCAAGATTGATAAGGAGAGTTTTCAGAATTCAGCGTATATTGCGGGACAGACAGGATCCTTTAGCTCAGCGCGACAGTGTGCTCATAGAGAGATATCGATTTTCCCGTGAGGGTATTATTCACTTAACCAACTTGTTGACGAGGGGGTGCAGGACCACCACCTGTCTTTTGTTGCTCTGCCCTTTTCTTGGTTGCTGTTATAAACAAACAAACAGAGTATTTCAGGTTCTCTTTCCAAGAGACTAAAAGCAATATAAGTGATAAATATTACCATTCTGTAGAATATTCTTATATTTCACTTTTACTTGTTCCCATGTTCTAGTGGGTCCTGTTGTGGCTCTAATGTGAAAGGGGATATAATATAACATATTATAATATAATGTAATATAATATTGGATAATATAGTGTGATATGAAATTACTTACGAGTTTAATTTGTCAGCAACTTTCTGCCAGCCCTCTCTCCTTGCTTTTGCAGCCTTTGCAGTGTTCCCTTGCGTTCTGATTAAACTCTGAAACTCCTGAAATCCCTCACTCAAGAGTTCTTGCTCTGCTGCCGAAAAATACCGAGCGCGCTCCTTCGACATTTTCGCCGACCAATCAAAGGGTTGCCGATCAATGTTTCTACTATCGATGCGTAGCCCCTGTTAAGCCACCCAGTGATCTCACATTACTTCATCCAGCTGTACTAATCGTCAACAGCAGGTGTGTTCGGAGAACCGGATTAGCGAGCTCACGGTTAGCGCGATGGTTTGGTCTTGGATGTAGTAAGTGACGTACGAAGAACGGGCCCCTGCTCTAACTCCTGAGCTACAGACAGAAGAGGAGTTTGTTAAGAATTTTATGACAACTGTCAAAGTTTTTTTTCTATTGTTTATTAAATGAATCTTATTAAATTTGAGTAGAACGCTCCTTTTATTTCTCTGAAACCTTGCAGCTTTTGGTGGTTAAACTGCAAATATATAGAGAAGGTAACCCAGAGGAAGAATGCACAGAGACTTTAAGGTCAGCTATCAAGAATCATTTTTACGCATTTTGATGCAATGTTATGATATTTGATGTTGAAATTGATTAGAAACGACTAATTTCATTTCTACAGAATTATGCAGTGTGGGTGTCCAAGAAGATGAATTCAGAATTTCATGTCAACTATCATATATGATTGAATACAGAACCTTCATACACCTACCTGAAACCATTTAAATGACATTATTGAGTTCCTTCAAAGTTTCTCCGTTTGAACAGAGTTGTTCTTTAATTTCTCGTGTCTCAAGCAGCAGTTTGAGGTGAAAATATGGATGCATGAAAGAGCAGCTGAGCCAAATGACAACTGAATTTCAACTATAAGAGATGATTTTCAGAAATATTTTACATTTTTTGAAGTTATTTTAGATTTGAATGAATCATGAATGAAGAAGCATACCAGAAAAATTAAGAAGAAAAGACAACTTGAGTGAAAAACAAATGACACTGTGGCTTAATTTCTGTTAACTTCCTGAAAATCATGTGTGTTGTTATGTGTGTGATCAGCAAAAAGGGATAAGAAGCAGCACTACCGTAAAACTTAGCGTTGAAGCTCAAGTTTGACAGATAACGGGTGGCAGGCGTGGCTCACACTTGACCACGGTGTTGGAGAAACTCTGAGCTCCGGGTCTTTATAATCACTCTGCGGAGCTCACAGAGACTGCAGGGAGGACAGGAGGACAGAGCAGACTTTGTGAATTATTTTTTTATCTTAGATGTAATATAAATTCAACACAGGCCTCTGAGGAAAAGGATCGTGCTACAAACTTTCGTTTCTCTTCCAACAGAAAGCAGAGGAGTGGAGTTACTCAGAGACTGACTGGATTAAACACACCAAAGGTTTATATTCCAGTTGGACCGTATCTCTTACCAAGGTCTGCACTACGTATCAGGATTTGATCTTATTCAGGTAATATCAGGGTTCTTACAGGGGTTTGTTCACAATAGTAACTTATGCAGCTATTTTTCAGTCTCACTGACCAAACTTTTTACAACATGCTGCATTTTTAATAGTAAACTTCTGTTCAGTGCTTTTCCTGTCACACACTCATACATGTGTTTTGTCTGCAGCAGCAGCTGTGTTGTTGTTAGCTTGTATTATCTGTTTAATCTCTTCAACATGGTTTTAGTTTTCTTTGTAAAGTCAGCAGCTCTGTCACTTTTCTCTGATTCCTCTTCTGCTCGACACTCAGCTGACACTCAGTTTCACTTCCACATTCATGAAGTTGTTGTCCAAGCGAATCACAGGCTCCATGATTGGTCAGCAGACTGTGTCCAGGCAGACAGGTTGGATAAGAATAACAGATTTATGTTTGATTACGCCCGTTTCCAATTCAGTTCCAGTCATTCCTGGCCCCAGGAGGTTGATGGGGGTGGGAGATGGGGGGCAGTGGGTTGTAAGCACAATGTAGATGAGGGGAGGCTTAATGTACTTAAACTTCCAGTCACAGTGAATCAGTGTGTGTCAGTGAATGCATCATGTGTGCTTCATGGCTCCATGTAGTGGACTGATAGTAGAAGTAGAGCAGCTGATGGCAGCTTCCTGTGCCTCACACTGCTGTCTGACTGCATTCAGCTGATATTTGGACAGCACACATGATGGAAAGGAGGATTTTGGTTTATGTGCACATGAATGATTTGTGTTTCCTCTGCAGGTGAAGGTAGAAAGTGTGTGTGAGCTGATGTGAATTGAGCAGCATGGATCAGTGTGAGGACAGAGAGGAGGGAGTCCCTCCCTCTAAAAGCACTCTGTGTGGGGAACATGAGAGCCAGACCAAAGCTCAGAGGTGAGATGACCATCTCTAACTGTCCATGACTCTTCTCCATGTCACAGCTCAGCACTCACATCACTGCTCCATCTTTATTCACACTCATACCTCTGTGTGTGTTGTTTTAAAGCCCAGAGCTGTGGGGCGTACCAGGCTCAGCTGGACATAACCCTGAAACTAATCCAGAGCCTGGACCTGAACCCAGCTGTGTTTCCTTAAAGAGCAACAGGTCGAAGGGTGCTGTTGTAAACTTTAACAAAAGACTGTTATGTGACAAAGAGTAAGCACATTATTTTTATGAGATTGTTCATCATGTCTTTAATTTAATATTTCCAGTTTTTCCTTCCTGTCTCATGAAGCTGTGACATTTATTGTTTTTCTTTTAGGATCAATAAGAGGCCAGAATCTCCTGGACCTGAACCCAGCTGTGTTTCCTTAAAGAGCAACGTGTCGAAGGGTATTGATATAGACTTTAAAGGCTGTTCTTCTGCTGCTGAGAGGTAATGTGTGTCTAGATGTTGTTCCTGACTCTGTATTTCTGAATAAATCCTCATGTTTAATATCAGCTCAGCTCTTTTTCACACATTTCTATGTTGGTATGTGAAGCGGTGTGTGTTGGAGTGTTTCCACAAACACAGCAGTCAGAGTGGAAAGAGTGGATGTTGTAGGAGGTGTTTGTGTAGTGAAGAGGCTGAGTGTCTGTAGGACTCCAGCTGCTCCAGCAGGTGTCTCCTTTGTGCTTTGCTTCAAACACAGTGTAGGGAGGAGCTTCCACTCAGGTGTTTCAGGTGTTGCTGGATGGAGGAGGACAAATAGTTTTTCCCTTCAGTGACACTTCAGCAGCTCAATGTTCTGGGAGATGTTTGTCTTTATGAAGGTTTATGGATTCTTGTTCTTACTTTGGTTAAACTGAGCAATACATTTTCCATCTAACATTTAAAGTAAATTTCCAGGTGAATAAAAGATCTGCAGCTGCAGCCTCTGTGATGTTTCACAGTCTGAAAGTAACAAATTCAACCAGAGTTCAAACAAAGGCTTAATATACGTGTGTGTTTGATATAATGCCAACAAGTACAAATAGGTGTTCTTACAGGTCTTAATCACAGAGGTCTGATAAGTCTGGTGACTTTCACACTCAGCAGTTTTGCTGCCTTTTATTTTATATTGGCCTTTTTAAAGCCCTTCAAAGTCTCCCACATTCATACAGAGCTTTTAACACCAAACTCCTTTACAGTCCTTCTCCTCTCACACACGATCACACGACTGATTTGTCTGCAGCAGCTGTGTTACTGCTAGTATTTTATTATGCGTGTAATCTCCTCATATTGTTCCTGTGGTTTAGTTTGACTTCCTTCTGCAAACTCAGCTGCTCTGTTGCTGATACACGTCTCCATGAATATGATTGATCAGATGCTGCCAACACCATGTGTTTCATGTGAGCGCTCAGCTGAAACCCTGGGTTGACTTATCGAGTTAATAACAAGCTTCACGTGACTGTGAATGCTAAAGTGAATCAGATAAAGGAAAGAGACCCTGCTAATGTTGGACTCACTTCTTAGTGTAGATCCCAGGAGGAAGTTCAACATAGCCATTCTTTGTGCTAGCTCGACCAAACCTGAGACCACAGTGCAGGATAATGATCATCATCTGTCTCTGTCAAGGACATTTAAAATCCACAAATAACAAACATAATTATATTTGATCATTAAAAATGATGATTAAACAAAGTGTCAAACATACTTAAGTAGAAGGACTGATGTTTGTGTTAAAATACCCTCTTAAAGCTGAAATACTGATTCAGCTTCTTTACTCAAGTAAAGGTAAAAGAGTACAGGCTCTGAAATGTACTCACAGTATTAAAGTAAAAACGCCATCTTTGAAGGAAATTTCTGCCAGTTTTTGTGCAAAGTTACCTGAATTTCTACCTCCAACATTAATATGAGAAAATTATCTGAACTTTTATTCTAATGAATTTAATCAGCTTGAACATTTTGTAGCACAAAAGTAGAAAAAACCCAAAGGGAATCAAAAATAGCTCCGTTTGCTGTTGCCTGCATTGTAGAAGGGCGGCTTTGCCTCAACACCTAAACAGGAAAATGAGTTTAGTCAAGTATTAAAGTGGGATTGAAGAGGTGAGGAAACCAGAGATCAGGTGTTGTGGTGCAGCATTAAGATAAGATGGGGCCTGATTATTTAAGACCTTATATGCAGTGTTGGGTAAGTTACTTTAAAATAGTAACTTAATTACATTACTAGTTACTTCTCTCAAAAGTAACTCAGTTACTTCAAGTTACTCGTTATTTTCAAAGTAACTAGTTACTAGGGAAAGTAACTTTGGTTTTACTCAGAATTCTCTTGTTAATGTGTTGCTTCCATAACTTTGCCAGTCTTCTAGCTTGCTTACTTGCCACAGTGCACTGTGCCACCTACCAATAGAAAGGAAAAGATAATGTGCATATTTCCACGAGAGAAATCCCACGCCTGGACCGTCATTGACTGCTGCCATGATTCTAGCCTACGTCACAGCGTCATGTGCGCCTTTTACATCCAACACAAAAACTGCAGTCGTGGTGCTTTGATTGTACTCAGAACTTGGAAATTCTGCCTTCTGAATAGGAAGATGTAGGTAACACCAGACTGCAGATGAGCTGCATACAGGGCTGGACTGGGACAGAAAATTGGTCTGGGGATTTTGACTAGAGACCGGCCCACCATTATAGGAAAAACATAAAGCCTTTGAATGAAAACAAACGCTGTTGTGACAGTGATGTACACTGTTTTGATGGTATATATGCATCAATCTATCAATCGTTTGTTGTAAGATTCAGATAATTATTTTTTAAAAGCTAGACATTTTAAATGAGAATAAGAAAGAAAAGTATTTCCTTGTGCCCACCTCTCCCTGTTAATGCCCTACATGCCCCCCTGGCAACACTTTGCTAGATCCGCACCTGCACAGTTACCAGCTGTCAGCTACCTAAAAAAGGATCCTGGTGTTATTTGTCTCTCACAAACAGTTCATAACTTCCCTTCAACTCATTCATGTCACCTAAAAGGTAAACCTGTTTCTCCATCACCTGTTCAGCTCTGATGATCCAGTAAGGGCGTCTCCTGGTTTCATCTTCATGTTTCCCTCTCACCAGATAACCAAACCGATATCATGACCAGCAGCTTTACAGCTGTGGCTCCATCAAACATCAGCTGATACTAGAAATTAATATTAAATAAATTCTAACAACAGCTGATCAAGCTTAAAAGTGCTGCTGTTGTTTACCGCGACATCCGCTGGTTTCCTCTTTCTGGCGCAAAGTGAGCGATAAACAAACAAGAGAGCCGATCAGCTGATCATTGATCAGTTTTCATGATTGAAGTAGAAACGGGAGAGGGAGGGGGGAGAATGAGAGAAGAAGAGGCAGCTGTGCAGCAAAGACACAGAGTAACTCCAGCTTTGTGCCTTTTTCATTGTAGCTGAATTACGGGACAAACTGATCCTTTTCACCTCAATAAGAAACGCGTAATATTTTCTCTGAATACCAGACGGGACGGTTGGCAACTCTAATAACTTATGAACAAAATAAAGTTCAACATCATTAACTTCATAGCACCACCCAGCTGTATAGAAACTCCGTCATGCTAGCTAGCACGCAGTACGGAAAAAGTCAGAATAACGAAAATAAACTCCACCTAAACTTGGTTCATATCTGACCCAGAGAGACTGCAGGTCATAACTTCTTACCTGAAGTTCAGTTCACACTTGGACCGGCGGCAGCCGCCTCGGGTCTCTTTTCCTTCTGCGTCCCCTTTCCTTCATCCACCTGCTGGCCTCCACCACTTGCTAATGTTACTGAATCTGTGGAAGCTCCGCGATAGCCACCACACGAAGTAACGAGTAACGACCCTATCTAAATCTCAGTAATGACTAACGCGTTCCTGATTTTGGCATAATAACTAGTTACCGTGCTCGTTACCACAATAATAACGTAGTTACTGTAACGCGTTACTTAACTCATTCACTGCCAGCCATTGGCAGTGAATGAGTTAAACCCATTGACTCATGCACTGCAATTGACGGCTATAGATGTCAATGGCAGTGAATGAGTTAATAACGCGTTAGTCCCAACACTGCTTGTATGTGAGGAGCAGGATTTTGAATTCTGGATTTAACAGGAAGTCAATGAAGGGAAGCCAAAACAGGAGAAATCTGCTCTCTCTTTCTAGTCCCTGTCAGGACTCTTGCTGCAGCATTTTGGATCAGCTGAAGGCTTTTCAGGGAGTTTTTAGGACATCCTGATAATAATGAATTACAGTCGTCCAGCCTGGAAGTAATAAATGCATGAACTAGTTTTTCAGCGTCACTCTTTTTAGCATTTTTTAACAACAAGCTTCTATCTATTAGGGCTCTTGTCTCGCCGACTGCTGCCTCAGATCCGAGTCTTTCTCCTGTGTGCTCAGCTGTCTTAGAGCAGTTTGATCCCATCTCCCTTAATGACTTGACTGCAGTAGTTTGTAACCTAAGATCATCACACTGCCCCTCTGATTGTCTCCCCCCAACTACTCTTTCAAGGATTGTCAGGTTGGAGATTGGCCTATAATTAGCTAAGACAGCTGGGTCTAGGGATGCTTTTTAAGTAAAGGTTTAACTACAGCCAGCTAGGGATGGGTACCGTTTAGATTTGAAAACCTGCTAAATCAGAATCAGTTGCTGATGACGGCTTTTTTCTTTTCCATCAATCACGTATAATCTTAACTCAAAGTGAACATAGACTTGATTGAAGTAACTCAGATCAGCCAATTCAAAATGCTAATTCAATCAACTCTGAGTTCATGGCTAGACTCAGTTTGTTGGCCCTGCACCTTAAAACTATTCCCTGTTTGTCTCTCGTGTTTTTTGGATATTGTTTTCACATCTTATGTCACGGCTAGCGGGGCGAGCCATGTTGAATTTAATAAAGGACCCAAGATGCCAACACTGCTGTGAAGTGAGTGAGCTTTATTGAAACGGTGAAGTGCAGTGGAGATGGCCTGTGCAGAAGCTAAGATAACCTCTACTGAAAAACTAAAAAACTAACCTGAAACCTTAAACGGAGACACGGGGAGACAACACAGACGAACCAGCAACAAGCAGGAGAAAACAAAGGGCTCATATACACAAAAGAGCCATCAGGGAATGAGAAAAGGGAGACACAGCAGGATTCATTGGACATAACCAGACAAGGGGAAGCAAAAGTAGACACACTAACGTAGGACATGGCACTGTCAAAATAAAACAGGAAGTGAACACAGAGACACAATACTAACACAGTACAGAGGGAACACAGAAACCAAAACCTCAGAACTAGAAAATCTTAATCAGAAAGAAATTGTAACAAAAGACAATAACAATCAAAACAAAACCACTGAGTCCACAGACTCGGGACATACATCGGCTCAAACTGTGGTCATAAATATTTTGTACTTGTAAATCAGACTGTGTAGTTGTGAACTGAGTTTTGTAACATTGTGAAACAAAATATCTGGAAAGTTCATGTTTTTGCGTTCATTGATTTGTGTGTGTAAAAATGTAAAAATGTAATAAATGTAAGAAACATTAGAACTACTTTTGCTGACACAAAGTTTGGCGAGTTGTCACTTTAAACCAGTCACTGATATAAAGAGAGCACCTTGTTCCAGGACATCTGAGCATGGAGGGAAAGCTTTATGCAGGAGATGGTAAGAGCTGTTGGGACTAAAGAAACTGAGCAGAAAACTACAGACATCTGGAAACTGAGTTGTTAATTCTCAGTGGGATCAGCAGGACTAGCAAAGCTCCACCATGACAGTCATCTGATTGACTGAACCCATCCAAACATCACTTCATGGACCTTTAGCTTGTGTCTGTGTGTGGACAGACATAACATGAGCTAATTATACATTACTCCTCCACAGAGTGGACCAGCAGAGAGCAGAGGTTTCCACTGGTCAGTCTGCACAGCAGCATCAAACACACCTGGACTCTGTGGTTATGGTTTGTAGTACTACGTTTACATTTGTTCTTTTCAGTCACCTCTATGCTGCACTTTGTGGACCAGAGGATTGTCAGTGTGTCCAACATAAGTCAGAGTTTGGGCTCCATGATTTCAGTCAGATTGGGGTGACTGTAGCTCAGGAGGGGAGCAGGTCAGCTACTAGTTAGGTTTGTGAATCAAACCCTGGCTGGCAAATGTACTGGGTAACGTACTAAACCCAAGCTGCCCTCTGATGCATCCATCAGAGTGTGAAAGAAAGTATTTAAGCATAGAACAATGTGCTTGGTTGAATGAGGCATGTTGTATAAATGCTTTGTGTGCACACAGTATCAAAGAGAGCTATATAAGAACCAGTCCATTTACCACTGGGTAATTCATATAGTCTTCTTTTCCAGCGGCTGGAGGACAACATCACCATGTTTGTGAAGAACGAGCTGAAGAAGATCCAGAAGCTTCTGAGTCCAGATCACCCAGAAACTTTAAAGAGCCAGATGGAGGATGAGGAGATGTTTGAAGGAGAGGATGAAGATGAAAGAAAGAGCTGCAGAGAAGCATTTCTGAAGATCACACTCCACTTCTTGAGGAGACTTAAGCAGCATGAGATGGCTGACCATCTGCAGAGCAGTAAGAGAATTTCTCTAAAGACTGAATATTGATCTTTCCTAATAGCTCAAGAAATGGAACAATAGACAATCATCCTTTCAGGGTACTGAAAGGCTATGATATTTATTATATAATATTTTTTTCTGAATTTCTTACCTTCAGAAATATTTGCTCCACTCTGTAAACGAGAACTTAAAGCCCAACTGAAGAAGAAGTTCCAGTGTGTGTTTGAGGGCATCGCTAAAGCAGGAAGCCCAACCCTCCTGAACCAGATCTACACAGAGCTCTACATCACAGAGGGAGGGACTGCAGAGGTCAATGATGAACATGAGGTCAGACAGATTGAAACAGCATCCAGGAAACCAGACAGACCAGAAACAACAATCAGACAAGAAGACATCTTTAAAGCCTCACCAGGAAGAGACGAACCAATCAGAACAGTGCTGACAAAGGGAGTGGCTGGCATTGGGAAAACAGTCTTAACACAGAAATACAGCCTGGACTGGGCTGAAGACAAAGCCAACCAGGACATCCAGTTCATATTTCCATTCACTTTCAGAGAGCTGAATGTGCTGAAAGAGGAAAAGTTCAGCTTGGTGGAACTTGTTCATCACTTCTTTAATCAAACTAACGAATCAGGAATCTGCAGGCTTGAAGACTTCCAGGTTGTGTTCATACTTGATGGTCTGGATGAGTGTCGACTTAATTTGGACTTCAAGAAAACTAAAATCCTGACTGAAACAAGAAAGTCCACCTCATTGGATGAGCTGCTGACAAACCTCATCAGAGGGAACCTGCTCCCTTCTGCTCGCCTTTGGATAACAACACGACCTGCAGCAGCCAATCAGATCCCTCCTCAGTGTGTCGACATGGTGACAGAGGTCAGAGGGTTCACTGACCCACAGAAGGAGGAGTACTTCAGGAAGAGATTCAGAGATGAGGAGCAGGCCAGCAGGATCATCTCCCACATCAAGAAAGCTCGAAGCCTCCACATCATGTGTCACATCCCAGTCTTCTGCTGGATCACTGCTACAGTTCTGGAGGATGTGCTGGAAACCAGAGAGGGAGCAGAGCTGCCCAACACCCTGACTGAGATGTACATCCACTTCCTGGTGGTTCAGGCCAAAGTCAAGAGGATCAAATATGATGGAGGAGCTGAGACAGATCCACACTGGAGTCCAGAGAGCAGGAAGATGATTGAGTCACTGGGAAAACTGGCTTTTGATCAGCTGCAGAAAGGAAACCTGATCTTCTATGAACCAGACCTGACAGAGTGTGGCATCGATATCAGAGCAGCCTCAGTGTACTCAGGAGTGTTCACACAGATCTTTAAAGAGGAGAAACAACTGTACCAGAACAAGGTGTTCTGCTTTGTTCATCTCAGTGTTCAGGAGTTTCTGGCTGCTCTTCATGTCCACCTGACCTTCATCAACTCTGGACTCAATCTGCTGGAAGAACAACAAACAAGCTCTCAGACAGAGAAATACTTCTACCAGTGTGCTGTGGACAAGGCCTTACAGAGCCCCAATGGACACCTGGACTTGTTCCTTCGTTTTCTCTTGGGTCTGAAGACTAATCAAACTCGTTTGCAAGGCCTGATGACACAAACAGGAAGTAGCTCAAAGACCAATCAAGAAGCAGTTCAGTACATCAAGAAGAAGCTCAGTGAGAATCTGTCTGCAGAGAAAAGCATCAATCTGTTTCACTGTCTGAATGAACTGAATGATCGTTCTCTAGTGGAGGAGATCCAACAGTCCCTGAGATCAGGAAGTCTCTCCACAGATAAACTGTCTCCTGCTCAGTGGTCAGCTCTGGTCTTCATCTTACTGTCATCAGAAAAAGATCTGGATGTGTTTGACCTGAATAAATACTTTGCTTCAGAGGAGGCTCTTCTGAGGCTGCTGCCAGTGGTCAAAGCCTCTAAAAAAGCTCTGTAAGTTATAAAGTTTTTATTATTTAATTTGGTTGGTATGTTATGGAAAACACACTGCCATGAACTTCTGTTTTGTTTTTGTCAAAATCACTGTAATATAATCACTGTACCTTTATATACACGTGACTTGTATTAATGCTGCTGCCCTCTTGTGGCTAAAGTGTAATTATGTTATTGTTATTAGGGAGGATTTGAGAGTAAGGCTACGTTCACACTGCAGGCGAAAGCGCATCAAATCCGATTTTTCTGACCTTTATAAATCTGACTTTTTTGACCCTATGCGACCCATATCCGATCATGCTATGACAGTGTGAACGTCGCGAATCCGATATTTTCAAATCCGACCTGGGTCACTTTCGTATGTGGTACTGAATCCGATACATATCCGATGTTTTAGAAAGCGACTGCTGTTTGAACGGTCATGTCGCATTAAATCCGTCTTTTATGTCACCAACACAAGACAGACGCCAATTATCAGCGCCCGATAAGACATCGCGAACGCTTCCTGGCCATCCCGTGTAGATGTCAGTGAAACTGTTGGGAAGACAACGTTGGAGAAACGTGAACATTTTATTTGTACTGTATAATCTGCAGATTCTGACAGAAATCTGCAGCTATCCTTTGAAGCACCGCTCCTCTAAAACAGCAATAAGGATCATTATTAGGTTATCTACATTATTATGTAAATAACAAAATAACTTAAAGCAAAAATTGGGAAACGTAAAGTCCGAAGTCTTTATATTAAGGGTCATCTGTCAAACAATATTCTTTGCTCTGGGTCTAAACAGAGCGCGTTGTGTGTGAAGTCTTCTTTTGCGCATGCAAATGCACAAATGCGTCCTTCATTTCCCCGAATTTGAAGGATTCGTCGGGTGTGTCCTTCGTGGCCCACCATATCCCAGAATTCATAGCGCGGCCCAGCCAAATTTCAGCTGCCAACAATGGCGGCTGCTACTAAGTTTTCAAATTACTCTTATTAATCTTTCTGGGTCACAAAATAAACTTTTAACATATTTTCAGGCGAGAAAGTAGCTGTGTAAACTTCAAATATCTGCTTGGTTTATCAAGACATCGCATATTTGCAAAAGTGTGCCGACGTTTTCGGAGACGTCTGTTCCCCACCCGCTCGCTAGCAAGCCGGGGGGTTCAATGGTCACTCCAGCCGGCGAGAGCAGCGGACGCCCGGCTTCATCGTTTTCAGACCCCGCTCTTTGGCTAGTCAGGTGAAACACGATATATAAGTCACTCGGATAACTTAAAAATGTAATTGTTTGCCTTTTTTCTGTGTTTTATTTGTTCCGGAGTAAATCGGTTTGGCTGAGATCAAAGTTCCTCCGGGATTTTCACACAGCTGAATAAACATTAAACAGGAAACTGATTAAACAGAAGTGTGAGACGGTCGAGAATTTATGCCAGTGTCCTGTTATATTTTAGATAGCAAGGAGCAGACGGCCGAGTTTATTAAACTCCACCGAGACAGCAGTGACGCAAATCTGAAGGCTAGACCGTCCCATTTCACAGCCTCGCACTTCCAGCCTTTTCGGTCTTTGAAGGACCCGGCCCACGTAGACCGCGAATACCGGGTCCTCCGAAGGATGCAGCCGACGTTTTGGGACACAGCTAGTGTGCGATGTTCTTTCAGTGTTGCACTTTGTAGACGGTCCCTGAGCACTGGTCTCACAGCCAGCTGCACATAGAGACCAGTGTTGTTAGTCCAGGTCAGAAGATGACTTGTTGGAATGAAAATGAGCTTGTAGTTTGTCTGCTTTAATAATGTGACTGGAAAAAGGTGTTGGACTTCAAATATGTCCATTTCTTTCACACTTCACCTTTAAAAGTGAAGCCTTGTGGTTCCTGGAAGGAAAAACACGACTTTTTCAAGTCTTTGTCCTGTTTTTATGATAAATGTAGGACTTTAATGTGAAACATTCAGAGTTTTTTCTCTTGTTGTGTTTGTTTGAAGCTGCTTCCTGTTGGCTTCAGCTGTTTGGAGTTTCCATTTTCTAAACTTCTACATTCTGAACCTTCTTCAGCTCTGAACAGATGATGAAACACTGAATGATTTCAAGCTCACACTTTGTCTAATAAACTTACATCTTTCATTCTTTATACAGATTGAGGAGCTGTGGTTTGTCAGAGATCAGCTGTGATTATCTGGCAGCAGCACTGAAGTCCAACCCCTCCCATCTGAGAGAGCTGGACCTGTACGACAACAACTTGCAGGATTCAGGAGTGAAGCATCTGTGTGGTTTCCTGGAGAGTCCAGGATGTGGACTTGAAACTCTGAGGTCAGTCAGCATGTTTTAGTTGTGCTGAGATGAATATGATGTGAAAGTTGTGCTGACACTAAACTGCAGACATCAGGCTGATATTATACTGATCCACACTGAGGATCTTCATGGTAAAGTCTGTTTTCTTCTTCTCTGGTTTAGTCCATTGACTGCAGCAGAACAATGTTCACATTTCAAACCTTCAAAGAAGAAGAAAAATCCTCCACTGGATAATTCACTGTGAAACTCTCCAACTCTTCATTCCACCTTAAAGTCTGTCTGACACTGAAATCCAAAGCAAAATGTGCGTTTGCTTTACAGACAGCAGTCCAACACAAACATACACACATCATCCAAAACACAGTCCAACATCCAAATCTCCTCCACTGCCAGCATGAATGATGGGAAAGAGAAGGAGGAACACTCTGACATTCAGGGTTAGAATGAGTTTCATGAAGCAGACTGTGAAGATCAAAGCTGCATTAGAAAGCTTACATGAATGAATGAGTGGACAGAAGTGGACAGAGATCATCTGAAGCACTTCAAAGGCTTTAAATCAGCACATTTCTCTTTATTCTTTATCAACTCTGTTAGTTTCTCTCAGTTTTCTGTGGAATGAAGCTAACAGCAGGCTAATAAGATGCTGACCAACCAGGGATCAGCTTACAGGTAGAATACAGCTGCTGGATGGGATTAGCATGTCATAGCTATCTACCAAACTGCTAACTGGGGGATTTCAGGCCATCTATGGATCATTTTTGCTAACTGTTTATTCAGCTTAGGCTCACAGGGCTGCAGCCTGTGCCCTAGCTGTCATAGGGCAAGAGGCGTGGTCCACCTGCACAGGTGAGCAGTCCATCACAGGGCCAACAGAGAGAGACAGAGAAGCACTCTCTCACATCCACACCTACAGCCAATTTAGAAGCACCAATGAACCTAAGCAGCATTTCATTGGACTGTGGGAGAACATCCAACCTCCACAGAAAGGCCAACAAGCTTCAACCTACAACCTTCTTGCTTTAAGGCACTAGTGCGAACCACTTTTCCCCATTTCAGCCCAAATCCTGCATCTTCCTGTTTCTGACTCCAGGCCAGCTCCACTAACACTTTCTCATCAGACACTGCCACCTAGTGGAGGAAGTCTTAGTTCCATTTGAAGCTTCAGATTACAGTTAGTTCCTTTACAAAGAGGTGGAGGTGGTGGGGCCACAGCACCATCATCACTGAGTGCCATAGGACACTTAACCTTTGTTTCCATATGCTGGGAACTCCCTGTTGTTCCAAGGAGGACTGGAAAATGTGTGAAAATCTCCCAGTCAGTTCCTCACAGCACACTTCAATCATTTCCCTCCCACAGCATCAGGACCAGGGCTTTTTCTCTCTTTGGTCCCACTAAGAGATTTCCACACAAACACCTCATCAGTGGGACTCTCAGAGCTACCAGCCCTTTGCTACAATCACAAAGCTCTTCATTGAAATCAATGATATCAATGCTGGAATCAAATGAGTCCAAGTCTTCTGCTGATTCAGCATCACATTCATCTTTGCTCCTTGTTCTGCATCCCCACCATGGACTTCATTCCTTTCCAAGCCAGCCTTGAGTGTCCTTTATTCAGCTCATCCTCTGCTTTACTTTTACACCTGATTTTAGCTGCTTTATCTCTCTTTCAACAAGTTTCTGTGCCTCAATCTTTTTCTTCTCTCCCTCATAACAAGACAGCTTCTTCTGCCTGAGAACATGTTGGAGTGATTTACTAATCCAGGGCTGCTTATTGGGGAAAATACTTCCTGTTTCCAAAGTAATCCCCATTTTTCCCAGAAAGAAATGTAAGTAGAAATCGATGATCTAAGTGAGAACATGAGCCTTTAACAATAGCAGCAAAATATCTCTCCAATCTCAATACTCCCTCTCTCGACCTCTGGAACACCAGAGGTCACAATACATTGTGTTGGGTCACTCCTCGGCCCACTCAGCTGCTTCCATGTCCATCCATGGTATCATGGACATCGGGGTCACCACTCCCGCTCTGACCCTCTCTAGCCGTCCTCTGGCTCAGCAAATCAGACAACCTCATGTCATCTAAGTGGTCCAGTAATAAACACCAGCTCCCCCTCGAGAACACTCCATGCGTAAGATTAGGTTTTTTCTGCGTCCCTCTCTTGTGGTCCATCATGCCTCGGGCCTCCAGGATCCTCACCCCCCTGTGGTCGCCGAGATCTTGTGTAAAGCAAACCAAACACCTTTTCCTGCACCTCCCTAACTTATCATCTTTGGGACTCTTTAATCAAAAGCCTGATCCTAATTATCTTCTTGACTTATTGACTTGTATTTATATATATTCTTCAACGTTACTCATCATTTTAAAACTCTTAAAACGCTGCTTTCACGTCCCTGCATGCGTTTCCTGTCGCTTGCCTTATCTAATCATCAACATCCTGTACACAGAAGTCTCGCTGCTGCAAGGCCTCCACTCTGACCTAGAATCTCCTTTCACAAGAAAATCATTATAAGCGCCTATTCTACTAACAGATCCAAAAAAAAACAACCACTTTAATCAATTAAGTTTAAGCATATAAGCAATTACTCCTGCATACATTTTATCACAGCTAAATGCTGCCTTGAAACAACTCCTGTGTGTTAACACTAACTTCATTTTAAAACTCACATTTCCTATGTTATAACCTGTTTTTGGTACAGCCTTTTTATTTCATCTTGCTCCTTTGATGTAACAATACCTTCTCATTCTAGTTTATCAGACTTAACCAAAATATATGCTTTCCTTCCTTTGGTCCTTCTCTAAAGCAAGAAACTCCTATTCAGTTCCTCTTTTCTGTCACTTGTTACAGGGCCAGCTCAAGTTCAGTTAAACGCTAAATTAATTTGAGGCCTTTTGCCTGGAATCAATACTGTCATGTGTGTTTATGGACTCTGTGTCTGTAAGCGTGTGCAATCCTTCAATAACTCATATCATCCTCACAGTAGATTGGCTAATCATAGCGCTAGCCAAAGGCTCGTGACCCACAAGAGACGAATTGAGCCACAACTCCCTTAAAGGCACAAAATGCAATATGTATAAAAAGTCATTTCTACGTATAAGCTCTCCCCTTTATCCTAAAAATAAATCTATGTAATATCTGTATGTGTGTCTTCTATTCATTAATGTAATTGTCAGTTATTTTCTCTCTTTATTTTACCTTCTTTTTGTTTACCTCTTTGTTTGTGACGTGGACATCCCTAAACCATCCTGAGTTCCGGCTTCAATTTCAACCCAATTGTACCCTCTATTCTCGCAGTCGAACTCGTCTGGGCTTCACCTTCCCACTGGCCCCTGTGCCCTTCTCTTAGTGTCCTTTGTTGTCTTGTGATCCCCAGCAAACACAGTCTGTTTCTTCTCTGTTTCTTCTCCGTTGCTCTTTTCAGTATTTTCCTTTTAGATTAAATCCCAGCCTGGCAAAATATCCCATTCAGTGTCTTTAAACAGTTATGTCACACTGTTCTTACCAGCCTGCAGTTCACCGTGCATTTTCCATCACGTGCTTTTCTTCCATGCTGCTGCTGGTATCGTCAGTGTAGTTTCAGTTGCACTGTCTTTTGCCTGCTGTTAATTCTTGAAGTCCACGATGTTCTGTCGGTCTTCATCAGGAGATTAACTGTCCTATGAGCTTCTTCTCAGGATCGGGACAAGTGGGAGGTCAAGCTGTAAAATTTTAAGCCAAAATCTGGCCTGTTTTCCTCCCAATTCTGTTAATCAATGGTTTTGTACTCAAGATTCTAGGTTGAAAGAAGTCCACCTGTATTGACACACTAAAGCATACAATTAATATCCTTTTCATTTCTTTTCTTAAAACCTCCATTTGCTTCATCTGCCTGGAGTTTAACTCGTATGTTTCTCTCTCTGTGTGCTCACTTGTCACAGTCAGTTCCTTTAATGGGCATGCAAAGTTCCTGTCACACACACCATTTCCTGTCAACCTTGCAGCTGCTCAGAACCATATTTTCTGTTTCTATCTCTCCTGTTTTGTTTTTTTTACAGGCTAATAAAACTCTTGTTTTACTAAGTCTTGATCTAAAACAATTCACCCTTATTTCACGCACACACTTCTAAATATACTAAATTCTTTGCGTTTGTCAGATCGTCTCACACACACACCGCCTTTTCTCTCACACTTCCACTTCTGCACTCACTCTACTATCAACTTTCATAGTGTTATTATTATTTATTATTTTGTACAAATCACACCCAATCACTCAAAGCCTGCTACTCACAGCATTCACACACTTAAACTGTGACAAGAGTTGAGGAATATACTCACAACACGCTTTCCTAAGAGTATTTCAGACATGCCTTTCATAATCAGAAAGAGCAAGTCAAAGAAAACAATTGAAACCTCTATTAATTCTCACAGCACACACATAGAATAGAAAAAATAAAACACACCAGCATTTATTGCTGATGAGAGGTTACTCCTAAAAGTAATATGTTAGTCTTAAATATATACAGTGCACTCACTATATTTATATATCAAAACTCAGTCAATTACTATACATCCACTACGGCAACTCAAAACTTTATTTATAGCCCTCTAATGAACATAAATGGCGTCTTAAACACACACTCAACAATGTTTGCAGCAGTATTTGTAAAACCAACTGTGGTTTAAACAGTTCACTGCTGACTAATTTGCATTTTCACACTCACACACACACAGTCTAAAAATAGCTCCAGCACTGCCTCAGACTCCTTTCACACAGAGATCTCTTATTTTATATTACAAAGACGTCTTATATTTACAACCACTGTCACATCTGTCAGCTTTAGCGCCTAAACAATTTCGACAAATTTAAGTTAACGGTCCAACCGATAAAGTCCAACTTTTTTGTGATCAATTAACCAGTATCTGTCCAACAGTTTCTGGCCTCATCTCTAAAATCCCTAACTCAATTTAAAAGCGTCAACCAACCCAAACTTTGCCTGAAGCTCTATTTTTGGCATTTCACAGCCAAGGCTTACCCTGAAGTTTTAAGTTAAAGTTACACGCCCGAAGTCCAACTTCTGCTGGCCAAAAAAGCGCAGACTACCGTTCCAAACGGTAAGGAGACTCTAACTCCTAGTTATTCTGGAGTGCCCCAAGCTCCACAGTGACCAACTGACTATCCCTCTTCGAGGACAATGCCTAAGCGTCCTTGGCATTGGCAAGCGTTACCTCTGAGCACTGCGCTTCCTATCAGTCCAACTGACGTTCTTGAATAATTTATAATACTTTGGAACAACAGTAAAACAGCCAAAAAAGTGTAAGACTGAAGCAGGTCCAACCTTATAACCAATACGGGCTCCACCCCAAACAATAACCAAATTCCCTAATATACTAAAATCACTCAGCAGTCCAACTGCTTTCCACGGTCCAACCGTATTAAATCCTTTAGCGGTCCAACCGCATTCAATCATTTTTAGCAGTCCAACTGCATTAAATCCTCAGTACTGTCATGAGATTCTCATCAAAATCAAAGCAGACATTCCCCAGTAATTTCAGTGAGTAGACTTTAATTTGTAATGTCCAATTTGGCACACTTTGGAAATAATTCAACAGGTAGTGCCTTACCTTTGGATAAGCGGCTTAGAACAACAATGAGAAAAAGAGAGCTGATTATTAGCTCATCAAAACACAAAACAAAATCACAATGAATTATCGGTTAATTTCATTTAAAATAATTCATTAAGTATTTATGTACAATTCAAATTAGTTAATTACATATTTTGTTGGTTTGTTTTCTATTTTAATTATTTTACTGACACATTTAATGAATTATTTAATGATGTATTTATTTAATTCACGTTGCTACTCCTGGCCCTGCATCGTTGTTCATAAATACATTTTATTTGTCAGCTTCACCCATCAAAGTCAGGGGGCGGGGTTAATGCTGATCAAGTCAACACCATTGCTTTGGTCTGGTGGGCGTTCTTTTAGTGGGCTTTTCTCAATACTAAGTAGGCCTACACACCAGGGTTTGGACATGTGTGGACCCAAACTATACTTTTACCCTTTTTTGTGTGTCACCAAATACACTTTAATATTTTCTAGACAAGAATGTAGTGGCGTAATCTTTAAGCTCTTTTGGCTCCAAACAGAAGTGACAGACTTGAGCAGGGTTCATTTAAAGGCTGACAGAAGTGGAGTGGTGACGGGGAGATGTTTGACAGGACAGTGTTTCAGCCTCCACAGGTTCATGTTGTGCTCCATCAGTCAGTGAAGATGAAGTCAGTGCTGATGAGGCTGTAGAGTGTGTGAGGGATGTGAATGAGGATGATGAAGATCTGATGATAGCAGATAAAAACAGGCTGCAGAGACTTTGAGCCATACAGGGCACACAGTGTGTGTACAGAACAGCTGAAATCATTATGGAGGCCTCACTGGAATATGGAAGCATCACAGTACAGCTTCAGTGAAGCATTAAAGTCTCTGATATGAGATGAGAAATGAAGCAGCCAGAGCTTTTTCATGAGTAGAAACCCACTGTGACTGTGAGCTGCTGCTACAGCCTCCAGATTAGTCAGCAGCTCATCCTGCTCAACATGGACCTGTGGTCAGAGTGTGTGCTGGATAATCTGGCCCAGGATGAGGCCAAACTGACATGGGATGAAATGTCTGTCACATAATTGAGCTTAGTGTAGTTTCATTTCTGCACAATTTAAAAACAACCAAAACTTTGTTCTGTCTTTTCTATGTTATACTGTAGACTTTCTTTGATACTGTGTCCAAAAGGAGCAGCTTTTACTTTGAAGGGGAGGCGTCTCTGTTTCCTCTTCAGGTTGGATGATGGAAGCAAATTAGTAGCTGTGTCCCAAAACGTCGGCTGCATCCTCCAGAGGCTGCATTTGAAGGCCGATTACATCACAGCCAGGCGATGAAGGCTGTCCGTATTTGTCGACTCCTTCAAATGTGCCCGACAAATGCGTCCTTCATTTCCCCGAATTTGAAGGATTCGTCGGGTGTGTCCTTCGTGGCCCACCATATCCCAGAATTCATAGCGCGGCCCAGCCAAATTTCAGCTGCCAACAATGGCGGCTGCTACTAAGTTTTCAAATTACTCTTATTAATCTTTCTGGGTCACAAAATAAACTTTTAACATATTTTCAGGCGAGAAAGTAGCTGTTTAATCTTCAAATATCTGCTTGGTTTATCAAGACATCGCATATTTGCAAAAGTGTGCCGACGTTTTCGGAGACGTCTGTTCCCCACCCGCTCGCTAGCAAGCCGGGGGGTTCAATGGTCACTCCAGCCGGCGAGAGCAGCGGACGCCCGGCTTCATCGTTTTCAGACCCCGCTCTTTGGCTACTCAGGTGAAACACGATATATAAGTCACTCGGATAACTTAAAAA
Source organism: Mchenga conophoros (assembly GCF_057382185.1). Classification (NCBI taxonomy): domain Eukaryota; kingdom Metazoa; phylum Chordata; class Actinopteri; order Cichliformes; family Cichlidae; genus Mchenga; species Mchenga conophoros. Next base: position 19,823,575 of record NC_140528.1, on the reverse strand, counting down.
TGTAATTGTTTGCCTTTTTTCTGTGTTTTATTTGTTCCGGAGTAAATCGGTTTGGCTGAGATCAAAGTTCCTCCGGGATTTTCACACAGCTGAATAAACGTTAAACAGGAAACTGATTAAACAGAAGTGTGAGACGGTCGAGAATTTACGCCAGTGTCCTGTTATATTTTAGATAGCAAGGAGCAGACGGCCGAGTTTATTAAACTCCACCAACACAGCGGTGACGCAAATCTGAAGGCTAGACCGTCCCATTTCACAGCCTCGCACTTCCAGCCTTTTCGATCTTTGAAGGACCCGGCCCACGTAGACCGCGAATACCGGGTCCTCCGAAGGATGCAGCCGACGTTTTGGGACACAGCTAGTGTGCGATGTTCTTTCAGTGTTGCACTTTGTAGACGCTCCCTGAGCACTGGTCTCACAGCCAGCTGCACATAGAGACCAGTGTTGTTAGTCCAGGTCAGAAGATGACTTGTTGGAATGAAAATGAGCTTGTAGTTTGTCTGCTTTAATAATGTGACTGGAAAAAGGTGTTGGACTTCAAATATGTCCATTTCTTTCACACTTCACCTTTAAAAGTGAAGCCTTGTGGTTCCTGGAAGGAAAAACACGACTTTTTCAAGTCTTTGTCCTGTTTTTATGATAAATGTACGACTTTAATGTGAAATATTCAGAGTTTTTTCTCTTGTTGTGTTTGTTTGAAGCTGCTTCCTGTTGGCTTCAGCTGTTTGGAGTTTCCATTTTCTAAACTTCTACATTCTGAACCTTCTTCAGCTCTGAACAGATGATGAAACACTGAATGATTTCAAGCTCACACTTTGTCTAATAAACTTACATCTTTCATTCTTTATACAGATTGAGGAGCTGTGGTTTGTCAGAGATCAGCTGTGATTATCTGGCAGCAGCACTGAAGTCCAACCCCTCCCATCTGAGACAGCTGGAGCTGAGCTGGAACTACAACCTGCAGGATTCAGGAGTGAAGCATCTGTGTGGTTTCCTGGAGAGTCCAGGATGTGGACTTGAAACTCTGAGGTCAGTCAGCATGTTTTAGTTGTGCTGAGATGAATATGATGTGAAAGTTGTGCTGACACTAAACTGCAGACATCAGGCTGATATTATACTGATCCACACTGAGGATCTTCATGGTAAAGTCTGTTTTCTTCTTCTCTGGTTTAGTCCATTGACTGCAGCAGAACAATGTTCACATTTCAAACAGTGAGACTCAACGTATGGCCCGCGGCCCACACGCGGCCTGCCCACCTTTCCTGATTCAGAGAGAGGGGACCCTGATTAACTGTGTAGTGTTCTTCCTCACAGTTCTAAGTATCAGACACAACAATGAATAATCCACAGCTGACTGTCTTTAGCAGGTCAAAGGTCACGGCACACAGCAGACAGTGGGAAATATTATAACTCTGATCATTTATCAGCACATATCCATATGTATAAAAACAAAGCTGACACTGTGAGACTTGATCAGAGGTGTGATCATCACAGCAGAGGCCTTTGTGTCAAAGTCACTGAGGATCAAACAGAAACACATGAAGCAGATTTTCCTGTTCTGGCTTTTTATAGCAGATAACCTTCAAAATATTCTGCAGTCCATCAAAAACTGAAGCAAACCATGAATCAACATGTGAACATGAGCTGATGCTGCTGAAGTGAAGCAAAGTTACAGAGGTTTGATTACAGACACAGCTGAGAGTTTGTAATCTGTCATCATTTTAAAAGGTTTACATTTCTTCAGTATATCCACATTTGCAGCTGGTACCTCAACCTCCACTTGTCCAACACAACTGCTGTCCACTGCCTCCATGACATTGTGATTTTGCTGTTGGTCTTCTGTCAGATCTTCATCAATCACTTCTGCACGGGGCACACCTTCAGACTCTGCAGCTGCATAACGAAAGCCTGTAAGATAAAATTAGACATAAGGTAAATGTACACCAATATTCCAATGACAGGTGTGTGATTCATCTGGAAGTTATGTGCGGATTAGTGTACAGTGATAGCAATTTAGTATGTTTTTAGAGGGGGGGGGGGGGGGTTGTTTACCTCCGATGGGTGCTCTTTTTCGCTTCCGTTGCGTACGCCTTGAGTGCCGGTCCGAGTCTGATACAGGTATGTCGTCATGCCCCATGTGCAGTGTTGGTTCCCAGTCTGGATTTGTTACATCCATTTCATATGCTGGTTTGCCTGCAATAATGCCAAATCATAAGCTACTCAGTCGACATGATGTGGTTCTGCAGCATCACACATTAGCATGTTTTATCTCATTATCTATGACCTCAGCACGTTGAAAATAACACTAAAAGCCTTTCAAGAGTGATATGAATTAATTTAGAACTCACCGGAAAGAAAATGCCGTGAGCAAACCAACAAAAAGCTGGGGATTGCAGAGAACTCGATATCCGCTCGTCTCACCGCTGCAATCCAAGCCTGACGTCTTTGTTTAGTAATATCGGATACATGGGATCCCTCACGTTGCCTCCAGGATGGAAAACGATGAAAAGAGAGCCCGTTATCCAGCTTCTTGCCTTCACGATCGTGTGATCTAACGTTGCAACCGACAACACAACACGTACGATCCATAGCTGAAATGGTATCCTTTGGCTGGCCTACTGTCATGGCGGAAGGGGGCATGGCCCATCTCCCGTGACATCACGCTCCAAAGCCCTATAGGTGGGAAAATGTACCATGTCGACCAATCAAAAATGATATGGAAACATGACATTTGGTTGTTTAGCAAAAGGGGGAAGTTTTAGGAGTGACCGGCAAGAGAGAGCGAGTGAGCGAAAGAGAGAGAGAGTTTTGATACGTGAGAGATTTGTGACGTTTACCGTGTTTGGTCTCAAGTTAGTTTGTTGTCTTGTGTATTTAGTGTGTAGCTGTTGTTTTGTTTTGTGTGTCAGTTCTACTAGTGATCGTCACAGTTGCTGCCTTAAAGCCAACAAAGGCAGATTGCAGTGTAAACGCTGAGTGACACACCTGCTGTCAGACCTGCAGGTTTATCCCTGTGCTGTTCTCATATGTGTTAGAGTGACACAAACTATTGTTTGACACCTGATTGTTCTGTAAATAGTTTGAAATGATTATATGAAAAACGTCTGAGCCTTGGCTGCATTTTTTGGTAAATAGTACCATATAACTTTGTTGTTTGCAAAACGTGTGCGTATTTTTAAAAATGTACAATCTCTATTTGCATTTCAAGTTATGAAGATGATTCGTTAAACATGTGTGTGGTTTTTACAGTCAAAATATCACTTTCTACGTGTATTTTAAATTTTGTCTGAATTTAGATAAATTGTGCTGATACAGTTGGTCAAAATGAGAAAATAACAGATTGGCAAGATAAACTGTTTTTAAAGGTAAAATATAGAGGCCACATCAAAAGTAGTCAAGAAGGGTTAAAGGCTAAAAGCAAAGTTGTCACCAAGTACTGTTTATATTTGTGTGTATTGCTGCAGCTTTTTTGAGTATTAATTTGGTGCCTTTGTGTGAAATAATGGTATTGTGAGTGATCCATATAGTCACAAAGAATAGCCACTTGTTTCTGTGCTACCAAAGTTCCCCGGCTTTCATTCAAAATGTGTTTATCGTCAGCACCTGCACATTAAACTACTTAAACATTATAAATGTCTTCAAGCTCACACTGAGGCCTGTGGGGTACTATCAGCCACTGAGACAGTACACACATTTATATGTGTTTGTATATGAATATTTCATACTTTAAGACTGCCTGTTTATTTAAGGGAGATGAACAAAATACATTGGAATTGTACAAAATAATATCATGGATGATAAATTAAATAGATTTTAAGTAGATGCTTGTGCATTCTTAAAGTCTTATATGTTGAACTGAACTATGTGATCTGTTCAAAGCCTTAATCTTAATTTGAAGTGAAATGTGCATTTTGAGTTTATACACTATGTATATAAGGCGACCGTTTCCTTTTGCAGTATTTTTGTGTGGTGTACTTTTCTATGTCTTAACAAAAGGGGAACAAAGGTGTTTAAGTTCACCTAGGATGATGTGTTTTAATTTTCACATGGTCTTGCTTGAATTTGACCCTGACAAAGGCGTATGAACTCTGTCAGCTGTTTGGAGTTTCCATTTTCTAAACTTCTACATTCTGAACCTTCTTCAGCTCTGAACAGATGATGAAACACTGAATGATTTCAAGCTCACACTTTGTCTAATAAACTTACATCTTTCATTCTTTATACAGATTGAGGGGCTGTGGTTTGTCAGAGATCAGCTGTGATTATCTGGCAGCAGCACTGAAGTCCAACCCCTCCCATCTGAGAGAGCTGGACCTGAGCTCCAACAACAAGCTGCAGGATTCAGGAGTGAAGCATCTGTGTGGTTTCCTGGAGAGTCCAGGATGTGGACTTGAAACTCTGAGGTCAGTCAGCATGTTTTAGTTGTGCTGAGATGAATATGATGTGAAAGTTGTGCTGACACTAAACTGCAGACATCAGGCTGATATTATACTGATCCACACTGAGGATCTTCATGGTAAAGTCTGTTTTCTTCTTCTCTGGTTTAGTCCATTGACTGCAGCAGAACAATGTTCACATTTCAAACAGTGAGACTCAACGTATGGCCCGCGGCCCACACACGGCCTGCCCACCTTCCCTGATTCAGAGAGAGGGGACCCTGATTAACTGTGTAGTGTTCTTCCTCACAGTTCTAAGTATCAGACACAACAATGAATAATCCACAGCTGACTGTCTTTAGCAGGTCAAAGGTCACGGCACACAGCAGACAGTGGGAAATATTATAATTCTGATCATTTATCAGCACATATCCATATGTATAAAAACAAAGCTGACACTGTGAGACTTGATCAGAGGTGTGATCATCACAGCAGAGGCCTTTGTGTCAAAGTCACTGAGGATCAAACAGAAACACATGAAGCAGATTTTCCTGTTCTGGCTTTTTATAGCAGATAACCTTCAAAATATTCTGCAGTCCATCAAAAACTGAAGCAAACCATGAATCAACATGTGAACATGAGCTGATGCTGCTGAAGTGAAGCAAAGTTACAGAGGTTTGATTACAGACACAGCTGAGAGTTTGTAATCTGTCATCATTTTAAAAGGTTTACATTTCTTCAGTATATCCACATTTGCAGCTGGTACCTCAACCTCCACTTGTCCAACACAACTGCTGTCCACTGCCTCCATGACATTGTGATTTTGCTGTTGGTCTTCTGTCAGATCTTCATCAATCACTTCTGCACGGGGCACACCTTCAGACTCTGCAGCTGCATAACGAAAGCCTGTAAGATAAAATTAGACATAAGGTAAATGTACACCAATATTCCAATGACAGGTGTGTGATTCATCTGGAAGTTATGTGCGGATTAGTGTACAGTGATAGCAATTTAGTATGTTTTTAGAGGGGGGGGGGTTGTTTACCTCCGATGGGTGCTCTTTTTCGCTTCCGTTGCGTACGCCTTGAGTGCCGGTCCGAGTCTGATACAGGTATGTCGTCATGCCCCATGTGCAGTGTTGGTTCCCAGTCTGGATTTGTTACATCCATTTCATATGCTGGTTTGCCTGCAATAATGCCAAATCATAAGCTACTCAGTCGACATGATGTGGTTCTGCAGCATCACACATTAGCATGTTTTATCTCATTATCTATGACCTCAGCACGTTGAAAATAACACTAAAAGCCTTTCAAGAGTGATATGAATTAATTTAGAACTCACCGGAAAGAAAATGCCGTGAGCAAACCAACAAAAAGCTGGGGATTGCAGAGAACTCGATATCCGCTCGTCTCACCGCTGCAATCCAAGCCTGACGTCTTTGTTTAGTAATATCGGATACATGGGATCCCTCACGTTGCCTCCAGGATGGAAAACGATGAAAAGAGAGCCCGTTATCCAGCTTCTTGCCTTCACGATCGTGTGATCTAACGTTGCAACCGACAACACAACACGTACGATCCATAGCTGAAATGGTATCCTTTGGCTGGCCTACTGTCATGGCGGAAGGGGGCATGGCCCATCTCCCGTGACATCACGCTCCAAAGCCCTATAGGTGGGAAAATGTACCATGTCGACCAATCAAAAATGATATGGAAACATGACATTTGGTTGTTTAGCAAAAGGGGGAAGTTTTAGGAGTGACCGGCAAGAGAGAGCGAGTGAGCGAAAGAGAGAGAGAGTTTTGATACGTGAGAGATTTGTGACGTTTACCGTGTTTGGTCTCAAGTTAGTTTGTTGTCTTGTGTATTTAGTGTGTAGCTGTTGTTTTGTTTTGTGTGTCAGTTCTACTAGTGATCGTCACAGTTGCTGCCTTAAAGCCAACAAAGGCAGATTGCAGTGTAAACGCTGAGTGACACACCTGCTGTCAGACCTGCAGGTTTATCCCTGTGCTGTTCTCATATGTGTTAGAGTGACACAAACTATTGTTTGACACCTGATTGTTCTGTAAATAGTTTGAAATGATTATATGAAAAACGTCTGAGCCTTGGCTGCATTTTTTGGTAAATAGTACCATATAACTTTGTTGTTTGCAAAACGTGTGCGTATTTTTAAAAGTGTACAATCTCTATTTGCATTTCAAGTTATGAAGATGATTCGTTAAACATGTGTGTGGTTTTTACAGTCAAAATATCACTTTCTACGTGTATTTTAAATTTTGTCTGAATTTAGATAAATTGTGCTGATACAGTTGGTCAAAATGAGAAAATAACAGATTGGCAAGATAAACTGTTTTTAAAGGTAAAATATAGAGGCCACATCAAAAGTAGTCAAGAAGGGTTAAAGGCTAAAAGCAAAGTTGTCACCAAGTACTGTTTATATTTGTGTGTATTGCTGCAGCTTTTTTGAGTATTAATTTGGTGCCTTTGTGTGAAATAATGGTATTGTGAGTGATCCATATAGTCACAAAGAATAGCCACTTGTTTCTGTGCTACCAAAGTTCCCCGGCTTTCATTCAAAATGTGTTTATCGTCAGCACCTGCACATTAAACTACTTAAACATTATAAATGTCTTCAAGCTCACACTGAGGCCTGTGGGGTACTATCAGCCACTGAGACAGTACACACATTTATATGTGTTTGTATATGAATATTTCATACTTTAAGACTGCCTGTTTATTTAAGGGAGATGAACAAAATACATTGGAATTGTACAAAATAATATCATGGATGATAAATTAAATAGATTTTAAGTAGATGCTTGTGCATTCTTAAAGTCTTATATGTTGAACTGGACTATGTGATCTGTTCAAAGCCTTAATCTTAATTTGAAGTGAAATGTGCATTTTGAGTTTATACACTATGTATATAAGGCGACCGTTTCCTTTTGCAGTATTTTTGTGTGGTGTACTTTTCTATGTCTTAACAAAAGGGGAACAAAGGTGTTTAAGTTCACCTAGGATGATGTGTTTTAATTTTCACATGGTCTTGCTTGAATTTGACCCTGACAAAGGCGTATGAACTCTGTCAGCTGTTTGGAGTTTCCATTTTCTAAACTTCTACATTCTGAACCTTCTTCAGCTCTGAACAGATGATGAAACACTGAATGATTTCAAGCTCACACTTTGTCTAATAAACTTACATCTTTCATTCTTTATACAGATTGAGGGACTGTGGTTTGTCAGAGATCAGCTGTGATTATCTGGCAGCAGCACTGAAGTCCAACCCCTCCCATCTGAGACAGCTGGACCTGAGCTGCAACAACAAGCTGCAGGATTCAGGAGTGAAGCATCTGTGTGGTTTCCTGGAGAGTCCAGGATGTGGACTTGAAACTCTGAGGTCAGTCAGCATGTTTAGTTGTGCTGAGATGAATATGATGTGAAAGTTGTGCTGACACTAAACTGCAGACATCAGGCTGATATTATACTGATCCACACTGAGGATCTTCATGGTAAAGTCTGTTTTCTTCTTCTCTGGTTTAGTCCATTGACTGCAGCAGAACAATGTTCACATTTCAAACCTTCAAAGAAGAAGAAAAATCCTCCACTGGATAATTCACTGTGAAACTCTCCAACTCTTCATTCCACCTTAAAGTCTGTCTGACACTGAAATCCAAAGCAAAATGTGCGTTTGCTTTACAGACAGCAGTCCAACACAAACATACACACATCATCCAAAACACAGTCCAACATCCAAATCTCCTCCACTGCCAGCATGAATGATGGGAAAGAGAAGGAGGAACACTCTGACATTCAGGGTTAGAATGAGTTTCATGAAGCAGACTGTGAAGATCAAAGCTGCATTAGAAAGCTTACATGAATGAATGAGTGGACAGAAGTGGACAGAGATCATCTGAAGCACTTCAAAGGCTTTAAATCAGCACATTTCTCTTTATTCTTTATCAACTCTGTTAGTTTCTCTCAGTTTTCTGTGGAATGAAGCTAACAGCAGGCTAATAAGATGCTGACCAATAGGTTTCTATTAAAGGTTGTAATTTGTATATGAAAAAGTGCTTTGGCTCAGCAGGGATCAGCTTACAGGTAGAATACAGCTGCTGGATGGGATTAGCATGTCATAGCTATCTACCAAACTGCTAACTGGGGGATTTCAGGCCAACTATGGATCATTTTTGCTAACTGTTTATTCATCTTAGGCTCACAGGGCTGCAGCCTGTGCCCTAGCTGTTATAGGGCAAGAGGCGTGGTCCACCTGCACAGGTGAGCAGTCCATCACAGGGCCAACAGAGAGACACAGAGAAGCACTCTCTCACATCCACACCTACAGCCAATTTAGAAGCACCAATGAACCTAAGCAGCATTTCATTGGACTGTGGGAGAACATCCAACCTCCACAGAAAGGCCAACAAGCTTCAACCTACAACCTTCTTGCTTTAAGGCACTAGTGCGAACCACTTTTCCCCATTTCAGCCCAAATCCTGCATCTTCCTGTTTCTGACTCCAGGCCAGCTCCACTAACACTTTCTCATCAGACACTGCCACCTAGTGGAGGAAGTCTTAGTCCCATTTGAAGCTTCAGATGACAGTTAGTTCCTTTACAAAGACGTGGAGGTGGTGGGGCCACAGCACCATCATCACTGAGTGCCATAGGACACTTAACCTTTGTTTCCATATGCTGGGAACTTCCTGTTGTTCCAAGGAGGACTGGAAAATGTGTGAAAATCTCCCAGTCAGTTCCTCACAGCACACTTCAATCATTTCCCTCCCACAGCATCAGGACCAGGGCTTTTTCTCTCTTTGGTCCCACTAAGAGATTTCCACACAAACACCTCATCAGTGGGACTCTCAGAGCTACCAGCCCTTTGCTACAATCACAAAGCTCTTCATTGAAATCAATGATATCAAAGCTGGAATCAAATGAGTCCAAGTCTTCTGCTGATTCAGCATCACATTCATCTTTGCTCCTTGTTCTGCATCCCCACCATGGACTTCATTCCTTTCCAAGCCAGCCTTGAGTGTCCTTTATTCAGCTCATCCTCTGCTTTACTTTTACACCTGATTTTAGCTGCTTTATCTCTCTTTCAACAAGTTTCTGTGCCTCAATCTTTTTCTTCTCTCCCTCATAACAAGACAGCTTCTTCTGCCTGAGAACATGTTGGAGTGATTTACTAATCCAGGGCTGCTTATTGGGGAAAATACTTCCTGTTTTCAAAGTAATCCCCATTTTTCCCAGAAAGAAATGTAAGTAGAAATCGATGATCTAAGTGAGAACATGAGCCGTTAAAACGTCCCAGTGGGTGCAGTCAAAGCAGTCCCTCAGTCCCAGTATAGAGTCTTTGGTCCAGACTGGAACAACTGTGTGCCCAGTTTGAGCTCTCTCCAGTGCTGTGACCTGACAGACCCAGAGGGGCCATCACATCACATTTAGAAGCTCCCCTAATGGAGCCACAACACATGTCCAACACTTAGTCTGTCTTGTTGGACCAACTGGAAGAAATGATTCAAGGACTTAGTCACAGAACAGAGATTCAAATCTCCAAAATCCAACTGGCTGCATCAGGACATATAGTCTGAAACTCTGCACAGTTTCCTGTTTGAAGCTGCTTCCTGTTGGCTTCAGCTGTTTGGAGTTTCCATTTTCTAAACTTCTACATTCTGAACCTTCTTCAGCTCTGAACAGATGATGAAACACTGAATGATTTCAAGCTCACACTTTGTCTAATAAACTTACATCTTTCATTCTTTATACAGATTGGTCGACTGTGGTTTGTCAAAGATCAGCTGTGATTATCTGGCAGCAGCACTGAAGTCCAACCCCTCCCATCTGAGAGAGCTGGACCTGAGAGGAAACAAGCTGAAGGATCCAGATGTGAAGCAGCTGTCTGATCTTCAGCAGAGTCCAGACTACAGACTGGAGACTCTGGGGTCAGTAGAGTGATGGAGTGAGTGGGTGGTGCTGTCAGCAGTATTGTACTAAACACAGTCAGTATGAAACAAAGATCCAGTGTTTCCTGTAAAGCTGCAGCTTCTCAGTGAAGCTGTGAGAGGAGAATGGTGACAGGCTTCAGGATTGGACACAAACACTTCCTGTTTCTGACCTTTATGGTCACCATAGTAACAACTGACACGCTCTGATCAAACAGTGTCAACAGCCAATCAGCTCTCTGAACAAAGCAGCACGCAGACCAATGACTGCATTCATTTCCAAGTTTAAAGCAGTGAAGAACACAGTCTGTAGGTGAGGAAGAATTTAGTGAGAGCAGATGTTTGGATGGAATTCCTCCAGTTAACAGCTGGAACCGTCCATCTGGATTGTTGGGCTTGTTGTTGGGGTTCCTACAGAGCTCAGAGTGGACACACCAAGGTTCTTCTAATGAATGAAAGTCCAAACTCAAACTAGGAGGGAAAAACATTTTCATCAACTTCAATAAAAATCCAAAGATTAGAAAAAGTGAAGCAACAATGAGTCCTAGTACAGTCCCAGCACTGAAGTCCCTGCTGCTCTTTATACTGGATGTGCTGCATCACTGACTGACAGCTGATGAAGAGTCTCTGGAAACACTCGTTTATCTCCTCTGCTCTTCCTTCTTCTCTCTGCAGGTGGAGCTGGTGATGGTAAACAGGACGGTGTGTGTGCTGAGAGAGGAGGAGCTGTGTCCTGATGATCCAGAGAGGTTGAAGCAGCAGCAGCTTGTGTGTAGAGATGCTCTGACTGGGCCATGTTACTGGGAGGTGGAGAGGAGAGCTTCATCCAGCACTGACTGACAGAGGAATGAGAAGAAGTGCAGATGACTGTCAGTGCTGCAGAGTGAACTGCTCTGAGAACAGCTCCACTGTCAGACACAATGTAGAGTCCAGCATCATCCCTGTGTGTCCCTCTGGATCTGACAGAGGATCATCAGTGTATCTGGACTGCTCTGCTGCTGCTCTGTCCTTCTACAGTCTCTGCACAGTCTCTGTCTGACTCTGGCTTCAGACCCTCCTGGATCAAACTCACCTGGAAAGACTTTCAAACATCACTCAATAGATTTGAATACAGAATATATTTGATATATACTGTAGATGTACTGTAGAGTTGCAGTTTGTCACTTGTAAATACAGTCTGTGAGCAGCTGTGAGCTGAAAGATCTTTCTAGAAACAGGAAATGTTTTCACTCTTCTGTTGCTTTTTCATATATTTCCACAACATTAATATTGATCCCACCTGTCTCACCTGTTTCATGCTTTTATACATAATAACAGGACACGTGTGATCTGAGCGCTGCTGTGGTTGCTGTGCTGCACGTCTTCATTTAGATAACAGAGACATCTAGTGGTTCAGAGGGAGAACTGCAGGAGGTGGAGCTGTGTTTTAGCGTGGAAAACTTTTTATCTTTTAGGCGCAGATACAAATATGACAAGTATCAGTGTGAGATACAAAAGGTCACATCAGTCAGCAGAGGGAACAGTGATCACACAGCAATGTAAGAATAGAAACATAACAGTGACAGGGTTTATCCCGAACCGCTACATTTATTTTAATTTGCGTAGATTATTTAATCTTATATATAGTTCTGCTAGGTGTTCAGATGATTCTGTGGTAATAGCTTTGGATGCTGAAAAAGCTTTTGATCAGGTCGGGTGGCCGTATAAGTTTACTGTATTATGCAAATTTGGATTTGGTGATTCTTTTATCAATTGGATTAGAATTTTGTACAAAGGACCTATGGCCTCGGTAAGGACTAATAATGATGTATCAAACCCTTTTCGATTGCACAGGGGCACGCGAAAAGGGAGATCCCATTTCTCCTTTTATTTTTGCCCTGGCCCTAGAACCTTTAGCAGCTCGTATACGGCTAAGTTCTGATATACTACCGATTATACATCAGGGTATTCCTCATAAGTTCTCCACTTATGCTGATGACGTAGTCTTATTCATATCAAAACCTAAGACCTCGATCAGTCCACTATTGCAGCTTATTAACGAATTTGGCTCTCTCTCAGGGTATAAGATAAATTGGACGAAAAGTGAACTTATGCCTCTGTCGGATGGGGTGGACATGGCTTATCTGCATAATACTCCATTTAGAATAGCGCTAGATAAGTTTGAATGTCTCGGTATCACAGTCACATGTAACGTGTCACAACTTTTAAAGCAAAATTGGGATAGAAAAGTTAATCAATTGGAGAAGAATATTGAGTTTTGGATCACATTGCCAATTTCCATGGTAGGGCGGATTAATGCCATCAAAATGGTAGTTTTGCCCAGATTTTTGTACATCTTTCAGTCAATCCCAGTGTGCATTCCCCAGTCATATTTTAAAAAGCTGGAATCTATTGTATCCTCCTTTGTTTGGTCGGGTAAGGTTCCTAGAATTTCCAAAAAGCATCTTGTTAAACATAAGACTTGTGGTGGCCTTGGACTCCCAAATTTTAGATTATATTATATGGCTGCACACTTAAATATTTTTTCATTTTGGCGAAGGTGTACTCCAGGTGCTGATTTGGAAGGACAACCTTCATGGTTGATGATGGAACACCTGTCTTGTAGACCAACTTGTCTTCCAGCCCTGCTTAATAGCCCGATAAAAGTGAAGAATACACTATATGGCAGAAATCCTGTGATTCAAAATTCAATTAAGGTCTGGAACCAACTATTGGGCACAGTAAAGGCTCCTAAAATGTATTTGGATGCTCCAATATGTAACAATCATGCCTTCAGGCCTGGGCTGGAGGACATCATGTTTGTGACATGGCAGGGAAGAGGGATTTGTTCTCTCAAAGATATTCACATTGATGGACATTTTCCATCTTTTCAGCAATTGAGGGTGAAATTTAATCTTCCAAATTCACATTTTTTCAGATTTTTACAATTAAGACATTTCATCAAAGCATCTATTCCACAATACAATTTGATTCCTCGAAACTCAGTGCTTGACAGCTTCATATCAGTTGAGCCCTATACTAGAGGTGCTGTGTCTCGCTTTTACAGGGCCTTACTAGATATACAGTCCTTCATCTAATACTTTTAGGGAGCAGTGGCAGGAAGAACTGGGGGTGGATGTTACTGATGATCTCTGGCAAGAGTGCATTAAGAATATATATTGTAGTTCTATAAATGCTAGACATTGTCTGATCTAATTTAAGGTTGTGTATAGGTTGCATTTTTCTCCCACTAAAGTGGAAAAAATATATAAGAACGTTTCAGCCCTCTGTGTTAAGTGTTCAAGTGGTCGAGGAACTTTATCTCACCTTTTCTTTCAATGCCAAAAACTACAGCTTTTTTGGAATCATTTGTTTGATTTTCTGACCAAGGCCATTGGCAGGGAGGTCCCATGTACCCCCTTTGCAGCATTGTTTGGGGTGTCTGAACCGGGATGGGCAAGAGACAAGACAGAGACGCAGGTTGTGTCAATGACCACACTTGTGGCTAGAAAGCTGATACTTCTCTGCTGGAAGTCTGATAAACCTCCTACCTTTGAAATGTGGTTGAGAGAATTTGGAAATGTACTCCATCTGGAGAAAATCAGGTTTACCTTGTCTAACCGAGAGAGTGTGTTTTATAAGATTTGGCAACCAGTCATTAGCCTGATAAACTTAAGTGAAATATACTCTGTCTTAACATTTATGTATGCTGTATTACCACCTTGTTGACTTGCCGTCCACCTTCTATTGTGTTCTTTTGAAGGTGATAGTTGTATACTGCTCAATTATAAAATCAATAAAAATATATTGAAAAAAAAAAAAAGAAACATAACAGTGAATCTGGATATGTATACAGATGGAAGCAAACAAACAGGATGTAACACTACATTAAAGCCACAAATGGGAAGAAAACAAAGCCAAAGGAAAATATATTTGATCTCAGGAATCCAAATCAGATGCTTTAGAGCAGGGGTCGGCAACCCTGGGCACGCGTGTCACAGCTGCCACTTGAAGGGTTAACTGATGGCACGACCATAGCTGGACTGGCCATCGGGCATACTGATGGTGATTTTTCGTTTTTATGAACCGATGATGTTTTTTTATGTTTTTTTTATTTTTTGTAACGGTATAAACAATGAGAGGTGGTGGATTGGCTGGATGCTGGTTGATTTCTAAAAATAAGTCAGTTGTTTGGTGGTGGCTGTGGCGGAGCTTCCACAGAGGCAGCAGGTGGATGAGGGAAGATGAGGGAGGAGGAGGAGAGACCCGAGGCGGCCGCCGGTCCGAGTGTCAGGTGAACTGAACTTCAGGTAAGAAGTTATGACCTGCAGTCTGTCTGGGTCAGATATAAACCAAGTTTAGGTGGAGTTTATTTTCCTTGTGCTGACTTTTTACAGTCAGTTACAATAACTCGTACTGCTACTAGCTAGCATGACGGAGTTTCTATACAGCTGGGTGGTGCTATGATGTTACTGACAGTGAACTTTACAGTGGCTGCAAAAGTATTTGGCCCCCCTGAACTTTCCCACATTTTGTCACATTACAGCACAAACATGAATCAGTTTTATTGGAATTCCACGTGAAAGACCAACACAAAGTGGAACGAAAATCATAAGTGATTCCAAACATTTTTTACAAATAAATAACTGCAAAGTGGGGTGTGCGTAATTATTCTGTCATGGAAAAACACACTGCCATCAGCTTCTGTTTTGTTTTTGTCAAAATCACTGTAATATAATCACTGTACCTTTATATACATGTGACTTATATTAATGCTGCTGCCCTCTTGTGGCTAAAGTGTAATTATGTTCTTGTTATTAGGGAAAACATTTGAGAGTAACATGACAAGTGAGTCAGCACTTGGCATGTTAAAAAATCCTAATTTTTATGTCATCAGTTATAGTTGCATGTATTCATTATCATAATTTAACCTTTAATATTAATGTCTTAAATTGATTTTACTTAAACTAGCAATAATTTTATGGTTGTATTAAATACATACATCACTAATGAATTAATTATTTCAGTAATTAATTAAAAAATGTACATAATTAATTTATGAAATATATTAATATCCATAGACCTTCTATGGGAAAGAACAGATGCAATATTAGAAAAGGTCCACTCAATATTTGCATCAGTCCACTCAATTCATACAACATTTTGTGAACAGCTTCATAGGTCTAATTTCCGAATCTAAAATCTTCTTCGAATGAAACATCAAGCATCAATAGCAAGAGTGAAAGAGTGAAAGATGGCGGATGTAGCAGGTGGTGGTGCAGACCTAGCTCTGACTTTCAAACGGTCACGATTAAAACCATCCATCCATCCATCCATTCGCTTCCGCTTATCCTTTTCGGGGTCGCGGGGGGCGCTGGAGCCTATCCCAGCTGTCATAGGGTGAGAGGCATAATTATCACGTTCGTACAATATAGGATCACGTTCGTACAATATAAATATTATATTGTACGAAGGTGATAATTATGTATATTGTAATAACGTGATATTATGTTGTTCAAACGTGAAAAGTATATTGTACAAACAGGAAAAGTATCTTGTTAGAACAATAAACCTTTCACGTTATAACGTGATACACTTGTATTTTTCTTTTGCCTGGGTGGCAGCTCTACACTTCCGTATCATGCACTCTGACAGGCTGACTAATGCACTGTCACAGCTTCAATACCAACAGATAGCTGTTGAGAACAATGAGAACATGTGACTTGTTTTTGTTACGTAAATAAACTGCCCACAAAACACATAGTGCCTTAGAAATTCTCCTGAAGAAATTTTAACACAATTTTAGATGTGTTTAGTCCATTGATAACAAACTAAATTTTTCCCCCCTTTGAAGCAGTTAACTTGTGTAAGTGCGAACGCCGTAATCACACAAAAACAACTGCACCAAGACCCTTTGGAGAAGGTGATGTTTGTCCGGTTCAAAACAAACTCCAGCGTTTATAGTGGGAATGTGATGCAATCCAATTGCAACTTTGAGAACAAAGAACCTTCTTCCTGTATTTAATATGTCGCTGCTGCCACAGACACATCTGATCAATAAGCACATTAAATGTTCTAATGCGGTTTGTAGTCATGCATTTTTAGTTCACTTGGAGTTTTTTCTATGTCAAATGAAACCATAGAAAAACACTACAAGCTTACAAATCCATGAGCTGAGTAAACAAATGACAGGTGCGAAAACACCCTTAAGGTTTAGCTGAGCACTAAGTATGAAAGCCAGAGTACCAGCTAACTGTGAGATAAGTTAGTGCCAGATTTGTGCAACTTTTTGCATTCACTTTATTTATGTATTTGAACATTTTTAAAACTGTATGGTCAAAGTTCAAGAGAGATTAGCCAGTGCCACTCATGAAGTAAAATTTAAAAAAATCATGTACACCCCTCCAACATTAAATTTATTGGTATTATATGGCATTGGGTTGGAGTATACAGGATTGTCTAGTTAGTATCTGTTGGTGTGCTCCAGACATTTTCATTCCCGTAAGTTATAGATATGTTCATATCACTCTTTATCCGGTCTTTAAGTCTGATGTCACTAGTTGTGTCTGGGCTCAAACTCCGCTGCACGTCCATAAATCACAGGATCACTGTGGCATCACTGAGAGTTGAAAAACTGTCTAAAGTCTTTCATCTGTAATAAAATGATCAGCGTTCTGCTCTACCATGTGTAACAATTGAGTTTATCATCCAGGCATCCATGAAAATGAAACGGAATATATGACATTTAACAGAGTTAGAAATTAGCAGGAAGTTAGCTCGCTAGCTTCCATCTAAATGAGGGATTTCTGAAACAAATTCAAACGTACAGCTCTGCTATCACTTCCAACATAAATGAAGACAGAAAACTAAACAGCAGTGACGTTTGTAGGGTACTGTGAGTAAAATGCGTTTGATTTTCTCCCGAACATTCAAATTAGTGCAATCATAAATTCCTTCATGAGGTGCAAATTAGAGTGAGAACATGTGGAGGCTCTGGCTACGTTCACACTGCACGCGAAAACGCATCAAATCCGACTTTTTTGACCGTATGCGACCCATATCCAATCATGGTATGACGGTGTAAAAACAGCCAAAATCTGATATTTTCATTGAATGGTCATGTCACCTTAAATCCGTCTTTTATTTCACTGACACAAAACATATGCCAATTATCAGAGCTGGAGAAGACATTGAGAACACACGAGCGCTTCGTGTGCATCCCGTGCAGATATTAGTGAAACTGTTGGGAAGACAACGTGAACATTTTATTTGTACTGTATAATCTGCAGATTCTGACAGAAATCTGCAACTATCCTTTGAAGCACCGCTCCTCTCTAAAACAACAATAAGGATCATTATTAGGCCATATATAAATAACAAAATAACTTAAAGCAAAATTGGACAACGTAAAGTCTGAAACAAGTCTTTATATTAAGGCCATCAGTCAAACAATGCTGTTTGGTCTGGATCTAAACAGAGCGCGTTGTGTGTGACGTCTGCTTTTGCGTATGCGGGCCACTTTGAGGGTCCATAAAGGAGCGCGTTTGCTCTGTCTCTCTTTATTCTGACATTTAACTAATTCAAAAGATATTTCAATATTTATCTAAAACAAAAGTTTACTCTAAATTGATGTTGTACAGTAAAAATGTTTTATGTTTTCTCCCTAAAGTGTATGTAAATATCTGGTTACAAATGTGAATATCCTGCTGTGTATTGAAATCCCTCTTGTTTTGCATAGAAATATACTGAACAACATACAAAGCATAATATATAAAATAACATTTACAAGTTTTTTCTTTGAAAGAAGCCTCTAATGTCCATTCTTATATTTCAGTACATAACTGAAACCGATTTAGTCGGGGAGGGTAAGAACTGAAAATATGAAATAAACACACGTAAGCTAAGACTCTCTAAAAAAATAGCACTTGTTCAGCTTTTCATTTCGCCATTTGTTGATTTACTTGAAAAGCAATTAACGTAATATTGGTCAAGTGATCAGTTTCATATCAATCTTTCGTGATGCACCGTCATATTTACATTATTTGTACGGTGCGAATGATTTGCTTTGGTACCTGGTCAAACTTCAGCTCTCCTTAGTATGGCTGGCTCCGTTTCTCCAACAGCGCACTCACTGCTGGCAGCAGCTGCCCCCTCGCTCAGTCGCTTAGTGCCTGAGCTCGGATCATACTTGAAACTTGTGCGTTACCACATCACAGCAGCCCTACCCAGCAGCCTTGACCCACACCAGTTTGCCTACAGAGCAAACCGATCGACAGAGGACGCCATAGCAACAGCACTCAATGTAGCATTAACACATCTGGGGAGGCAAGGAAGCTATGTGCGTATGCTCTTTGTGGATTATAGCTCGGCATTTAATACCATTCTTCCATACAAACTGGACGCCAAGCTAAAAGACCTAGGGCTTCCTCACAGCACCTGTAAGTGGATCAATAGCTTCCTCACCGACCGCAGACAGAGAGTGAGAGTGGGACGTTACACATCTCCAGCCCTAAATCTAAGCACTGGGTCGCCACAGGGCTGCGTGCTTAGTCCACTGCTCTACTCGCTTTACACACACGACTGCACCCCCGCCCACCAGAGCAACACCATTGTAAAGTTCGCAGATGACACTACTGTGGTGGGGCTCATATCTGGGGGAGATGAGTCTGCCTACAGAGATGAGGTGGAGCGGCTGTCTTCATGGTGCAAGGATAACAACCTTCTCCTAAACACGAAAAAGACCAAAGAACTCATAATTGACTACAGAAGACACAAGACAGAAATCCAACCACTAATCATCAGCGACGACTATGTGGAGAGGGTGGCAGACTTCCGCTTCTTGGGAGTCAGCATAGAGGGAAACCTATCCTGGAGTGTGAATACCTCTGAGCTACTGAAAAAGACACAACAGAGACTGTACTTTCTGAGAGTGCTTAGGAAGAACAACATCACACAGAGACTGCTGGTGTCTTTCTACAGAGCCTCCATCGAAAGCATACTAACGTACTGCATAGGCATATGGTACGCTAGCTGCACAGTGGCTCAGAGGAAAGCACTCCAGGGAGTAATCAACGCTGCCCAAAGGACAATCGGCTGCCCTCTCCTCAAACTGAAAGACCTACACAGTTCCCGCTGCCTCAAAAGAGCCCATAACATCATAAAGGACACCTCACACCCTGGACACTCCATGTTCGAACTGCTGCCTTCAGGTAAACGGTATAGAACAACATACACAAGGACTAACAGACTCAAACACAATTTCTACCCAATTGCAATATCATGTCTCAATGCTACTAAAAGTAGATGACTTTCATTGCCCCTGTTGTCATTTGTGCCCTTGATGTTGGAATGCTTTCAGACATGTTTTGTTGGATGCGCTAACAAATTGATTGAGTGATTGATTGTTTGAGTGATATATCAACTAGGTCGTATGTTGAGTGTCTGTATGGGGCCTTAGGCCTGGATTGCTTGGGTGTATTTACTGTATGAGAACACTGTATTTTATATGTATTTCTATCTTTTATATCATATCTATTATAGTTTTTAAGTATTTATCTTTCGTGATGTTGCACTGACCGGAGACATCTTTCAATTTCATTGTACTTGTGACAATGACAATAAAGAATATTCTATACCAATATCAGGGGGGATTCACGCACAGTCCTAAATTCCCACAGTGTGCACTATGTGCTTCGAATATTGTGTGTACTTTTTGTTTTATACACTTGTCAGCCAGGCATCTAACTATGAAAAAATTACACTCCAAAAGACCCCGGGCTTCTGACAAAACAACCCGGGCTTAAGCCCAGTAAGCCACCCCCACGCATTATATAAATTATATAATGTAAACAACTACCTGAAAAACAGGTAGAACGATGCTTTTGTATCGTTTATTGCATTTATGGAGGGAGTGATGTATGCTGGGTAATGGCACAGCTAGCGACTGGGTGACTTTATTCACCCGCTCGGCTGTTATCAGTCCATACAATGGGCGTTATTAGCACAAATCAGTCCCATAGATATGGGCCATCTCCTGCTAGATTGTTCAGAAGGTTGTTATCATCCATCCAGATGGAGGATCACTAACAGGAGCGTGGAAGACTCCAGAATCCACTCTGGCTGGAATCCGGTGGATATGCAGTGTGTACAGGTAAGACCATTTAAACCACAGGTGTCGAACTCCAAGCCTCGAGGGCCGGTGTCCTGCAGGTTTTAGATGTGTCCTTGATCCAACACAGCTGATTTAAATCACTAAATTACCTCCTCAACATGTTTTGAAGTTCTGCAGAGGCCTGGTAATGAACTAATCATTTGATTCAGGTGTGTTGACCCAGGGTGAGATCTAAAACCTGCAGGACACCGGCCCTCGAGGCTTGGAGTTCGACACCACTGATTTAAACGGACAGCATTTATAGAATGACTATTAAAAGTCTGCGAGTGTCAGTAATGTTAATGTGGTTATGTTAGTAATACACCGAGTGCTAATATAACAGCTTTAAGATGCATTTGTAG
This sequence comes from Mchenga conophoros, assembly GCF_057382185.1. Taxonomy (NCBI): domain Eukaryota; kingdom Metazoa; phylum Chordata; class Actinopteri; order Cichliformes; family Cichlidae; genus Mchenga; species Mchenga conophoros. The sequence continues at coordinate 19,802,769 of NC_140528.1, read as the reverse complement.
ATATTATTACGCGTTTTACCGTCTTTATGGTGCTAGCTTAAAGTTACGGTGTAAACGTTAGCTTATATTGGAGTAAAGCTGTTACTGTTTAAACGATGTTAGCACAGAAATATTAGCTTCTGTTGTTAGATTTGTATTGTTGATTGTTATTTATGCTTAGAAATATTTACTTATATATGCTTAGAGTTTTGTAATTAGTTGTAGATTGGTAGAGGGTTTGATCCTTGATAGTCTGCAAACTTTGTGTGTATTAGACAGCACTCTGGGAGCATGAGAGGTCGTACCGTGTCTTATTGTTTTATGGTAAGATTAACGTAGTTGCGTCTGTTCTAGTCTAAGTGCTCTTTGTTTAGATGAACTGCAGGACTTCCTCACCGTGTTATCTAGGGTGAACCATCTAGGGTGAGGGGGAGGCTACCCTCTTCCTGACCAAGGATGTTTGACCCTTTGATCAGCAGTACACACACACACACACACACACAGGCAAGGTACTCTTTGTGTGTATGTAGACGTCATATGTTAATGAACCTATGCATATTCATGTAACCACAATAAAAGGAGTGCTATGGGGAGCCTGGCTGAGAGTCTGATGGAGGTCAAGTGGTGGGACGACACTTGGCTCTAGGCAGGTCTCCCTCATGCATGAGTAAACCAGAGAACTTTGGTGCCTTGTGTCTTGCTTTGCTGTGTAATTATATTGTCTTCAACGTTCCAGCGAATAGGTTCAAGCTACAAACCTATCATCTGTCATGACTGATGAAGTTACTAGTTAATAAAGTTTCCAGTAAAGTGTTTAATCGCAGCCACAGACTGACAGCAAATATCTCGATTAGCTTCAGTGCATCTGTAATAAATATGTGCAAGTTTCAGTGCTTCGTTTAAATAGTGTGTTTCTGTGACAGGTTGCTAGTAACAAAGTCCCTAAAGATAAAATTTAAAATTGGTTCTTTGCTAAGTTGTGTGTTTTGTATTGTATTTGACAACTCGGGTTTGTCCCCTTGAGTTAGGTTAAGTGGTTTAACCCCCCCAAAAAACAAAAATATCGCTCTGAAAGCGATCAGGTACAAAGACTGGACTGAAAATGGGTGAAAAAGCAGTTAATGTCCAAAGAAAAACTTTAAATGACCTTCAGAAAGTCTAAAGAAAGGAAGAAGAAGAACATCTGGCTCAGTACAGGCAAAATATAAAGAACTGAGGAGAGGCTCAAGACTTATTCACAGATAATCAATCAAATTAATCAAGCGTCATCTGGAAGCATCCTCCTGGCTGTAAGAGCGTCTCGTTTTTGTCTCATTAACTGTCTGGTGGCACTCACAGTAGTCTGCTGTGACGGGGACCTCGAGGACTAATGTTACAGGGAAATCATTAGGAAAGTGCTTTGGACTGAGCTTTACTGAAATCTCAGTTTTCCCCCTGTCGGAGAGCTCCACCCCTCCACCCCTCCTCCTCCTATTCCTTCTTTTTAAACGTCAGTGCAGGTACCGTCTCCCTCCCTCCCATCCCTGTATTTTTGTTACATAGAACTTAGTGGCTGTGCTCACTGTTCAATTCAAGTTGGTTTAAGAGAGATGGTAGTTTAAAAAACACAAAAACAAGCTGTTTTGGTAAAGCAATATATATGATTATTAAAGATAAAATATAGTGTTAATTTGTTTGAGTTCCTTCCCTCTCTCTTTACTTCTCACTCTGTTTTGAAGCATCTGCCTTCCAGCAGATGGGGGAGACTGTATTGGCAGCTGCTTTCCAGGAGGATGTAGCTCATCTGTATCGCGAGGCCTGTTGGGCCATATACGTCCTAAGAGTAAGAGTAATTTCCTGCTCTCTCTTTTCCTCTCTAACTTTTCCCTGTGTGCATTAGGGCTGCCACAAACGATTATTTTGATAGTCGACTAGTCACCGATTATTTTTGCGATTAGTCGACTAATAGGATTAGGGCTGCACGATTAATCGTTAGAAAATCGCGATCTCGATTCAAACTTATTTGCGATCTCATTTCCAAATGACGATTTAAAAGAAAGAAAAAGAAAAAGACGACGACGATTGTACCGCATTTTGATCCGGGACGTACTCTGCATGAAACCAAGTGCTCACTCTTCCTGCTCAACAAATGACAAGGGCGGAGCCTTATACCACGTGATACAGAAGCTGTGCCGTGTGATGCTAATATTAGCAGGGAAAAAACAACGGTAGACTGGTGGGTAATAAGCGCATGAATAATACAGAAAACAGAGATTGGAGACGGGAAACTGTTCTTGAAGTACAGAGAGAGATAGAGAGAGAGCTAGCTGTGCATGGAGTGTGATTTTAATAGTCGTGGAAGCAAAACAGCAAAATTAATGACATTGATCAAATGTGAAGCGCAGTTTGCTGCTTCTTTTGCTGCTGGCTCTGTGAATTTTGGTTGGAGAGACAAAACCTGCAGCTCAGAATCAGCGCAAGAAGACGTAATCGCAGCGCGGACCGGACGCATCAGGATCGCTAAGCTCCGACAGCGTGTCCGTCTACGAGCCGTCGGGTGAGAAAGCCGAGAAAGACAAAGTTGATTCTGATGCGTCGGTCCGTTCTGTGTTTACGTCTTTGTGTGGAATCAGTGTACCTGCTCTCATTTACACGGATTCGCATTTGCGACCAAATTGGTTGCACTCTAGAGCCCTGTTACTTGATGAAAGTTGGTTTTGCAGAGTTAATCTTGCAGCTCAGCCACAGCATAGCCCTCAGCAACCAAGAGCATGCTAGCGGGCCGTTGTTATTATGTTATTACTGTGCTTTTCGGAAAATAAGGCACTCTAAAAATCAGTCCTTTGATTTTTCTGGAAATCGACAGTGCTCCTTATAATCCGGTTTGCCTTATGTCTCTACCAGCTTTGCACATCTACAGACTGAAATCTTTGCCCATTCTTCTTTGCAAAACAGCTCCAGCTCAGTCAGATTAGATGGGCAGCGTTTGTGAACAGCAGTTTTCAGATTTTGCCACAGATTCTTGATTGGATTTAGATCTGGGCCCTATTTCAGGAAGCCGGTTTAGTGCAAACTCTGAGTAAGTATACCCTGAGTTAACGAAAACTCTGGGTTTTCGGTTTCACAAAGCGAGTTTAGATTAATCCTGAGTGAGTTACTATGACGACACACTCCGTGAAGCTAACCTGCTCCCTAGCAGATTTACTTCAACTAACCCTGACGTTCTCCGCCTCTGTGTCGGAAACCTGACTGTAGGAAGTGTCAGACATGGCGTGCTCCTTCCTTGAAGAGCCAGTAGATGTTGAAGCCCAAATTCTCTGCAGAGCTCTCCGCCGGGAGAGAGTGATTAGAGCGCGTTCGGACATTTTATCATTTCCTGATGATTTCCTGTGTGAACGTTACCGTTTTTCAGCACAATCTATAAGTTATTTGAATAACATCCTCAGGCCTAATATTGCTCATGTGACACATCATGGACATTCTCTCAGTTCTGTACATATTATTTGTATTGCACTTCGGTTTTTTGCAAACGGGAGCTTTCTGTATAATATTGGTGACGCTGAGCACGTTTCCAAGGCTACCGTCTGTCGGGCAGTCAGGAATGTTACAGTTGCACTGAAACGTCTCCTGTACTCGTTTGTGGTGTTCCCCGGTCATAGACCCACAAGATTTATCAAAGAGGGATGCCACAAAATTGCAGGTATCAGGATGAACAAAATTTAATTCATGATGTGGTGATACTTGAACTACTACTTAAATTTTACATTTATTTTCACGGTTCCCAGGCATGATTGGCTGTATAGATGGCACTCACATTCCAATCATTGCTCCTTCAGTAAATGAAGGAGACTATGTGAACAGGAAGTCGTTCCACAGCATTAATGTACAGGTACATAGTTCCCTGTAGCATTTCAAACTAACAAATCATTTCATTATAGTAATGGATGCTAATTTGTGTTCTCTGCACTGTGAAGATCATATGTGATGCTGCCAACATTATCACAAATGTGGAAGCCAACTGCTCAGCCTCTGTGAGTGGTGGTGGTGGAGGACCCCCACCTGTTTTTCGGGCCTCCGCTTTTTTTTCTGTTGGCTATAACGGGTCACATTTGAGCATACAGAGTAAGCAAATATGTACTTGTAATGTGCTCAGATAATTTCAATAAGTGCTTACAGAAAGAAAATTAATGTAGCCTCTAACTGCAATTGATTTACATCGGACAAAGAGACCAAGCACTATGGCTCAATTACACCTTACCTGTTTGGTATTTGGTGAGTATTGAGTTGTATTTTTGTTATTGACCAAATACTTATTTTCCACCCTGATTTACGAATAAATTCTTTACAAATCCTACCATGTGAATTCATGGATTTTTTTTTCACATTCTGTCTCTCACAGTTGAAGTGTACCTCTGGTGCAAATTACTGACCTCTGTCATCATTTTAAGTGGGGGAACTTGCACAATCGGTGGCTGACTAAATACTTTTTTGCCCCACTGTATGATCCACCGGTGGTGATATTTTGGTATTTTGTGAGTTCCTGATTTAACAAATCAGCTCTTTAATCCAGGCCTGAGAGATTGAACTTTAAAGCGCTATAAAATATTCTTACTGAAAACAGTCGCAAAGTATTTTTCTCCATGATTATAATGAGCTTGGGAGAAATTCACTTATATGGGACACTGATCGAATGAGAAGTCCCGAGCCTAAAAGGATTGCAGCGAGTCAATCCAGTCCAAAAACAAGGAACTGTTTCCTTCAAAATGATGACGTCATCTTGCTGGTGATGGAGGCTCGAATAGGTTGCGCGTGAGACTCCATTATCAGCAATATCTGGTACGAATGTGTGTGGATGTATGCATGTGACTGGACTGTGACGGACTGACGACTAAAAGTTTAACTGACTTGATATTGAGACAAAAACGGTACCGACTTTAGGATTAGTGAATGTCCACAACAATTCACCCAGCCTGTAAAAGAAGGGTGGATGTTTTGTCTTGCTTTGTTTTGTTTTTGCAAGAACAGAAGGATGATAGAGACTAAGGGGGGAGGCTGTAGCTTCACATGAGTGTGAACTGCAGACTGAACCCTTTGGTTGCTAATTTTGAGTTACTGATGTTTGCATTAAGAAAATTGTGTTTTTAGTAGCTGTAGTTCGATTAATGTATCATATTATATGGTTGGGAATGTTAAATGCTAAAGTGAAGAAAAGGTTTGATTCCACTCATGACGGAGCAGGTTATTATTAACCATAGCAGGTCACTGTAAAGAGTCAATTAACTTTTATAGAGGTAAAAAAAACAAAAAAACAAAAACCTCCACTGAGGTCTATGAATAACAGGGGAATGATAGACTTGCCACACTCAAAATGGAGATATGTAATGATAAAAACTGGTCCCCGTCGTTTGGGTGCTTTCTTGAAATAGTCAGCAATTTAAAAGTAAGATAGACACAATGTCCTCCTGAGACCCAGGAGGACATTGGGACATTCTGAATGTTTTAGACCAATTCTGAATCACTAGAAGGTCAGTAGATAACAACATTAGATTATTAGGGTTAGGAAGAGAGGTGTTTTGGTTTTCTGTCTCTTACAGAGAAAGGGACAGACACCAGACGAGGTCACAGATATGCGAGGATCCTCCGCAGCAGAGACAGACACAGTGACTGCCGAGACATCAACTGGGTCCAAGTGTCATGGCGTTTGGGCTCCAGCTAGTCACCACAAAAGGATGGATCCCATAAACACAGCAATAACCATGAAGGGGTTGGCGGAAATCCAGGAACACCAGACCAACGAAGTTCGAGAGGCTCTTGGGCAAAAAGGGGGACGCGTTCCTGATCTTTTTCTGGAGGATACACAGATCGTTGTTTGAAATCGGGGCAGAATAATCCCCTGATCTGTGCCACGACTGAAGGGTTGTCTAACCCCTGAGGTTGAAGAATGAAGAGCAGAGGATCACCCAACTGGAAGACACTGGTAGCTGCAGCAATAAAATAAAGGCTAAAAGCTCCTTGGACAGAGGTTCTAGTCTGAGTACGTCGGAAGGGTATAAGGTAGCACCAAAATAAAGCTGTGGGAGAACTGGGGAGTGTCATCTGTACCTGCTATTGTTGGAATAATAGTTTTTCTTGCATCTGAACTGCGCAAACACAGAGGTCATCTCACATATGGTTCGCCCCTCAGGGGGACAAAGGGCCTCAGGAGTGAGAAGAGATGAACCCGGCGACACTGGATTATAGGGTGTTGGTGAGCTCATTATTCTAACGAGCTCATCAGGGGGAATTGTTAGATTATAATATTATTTTATGCCATGTTATACCCCTAATTAAAGATTGTGAATTATTATGTAGTTTTAGTTTGCATCATTCTCCTGAATTAGAAGAAGATGATAACTATTGCATTTGTTAAACTGATTTGCATTACATTAGACTGCTGATTTATTGTGGATGAATGATATTGTTTTATGATGCATTATACTGCTGAGTTATAAGAAATACTGTTTGCAGAAAGTCATCACCTTATTGGTCTGATTAGAAGAGAACAGAACATACTGGAGTTTTCTGCCCCATCTCAGCAGGAGCAGATAAACGGGGAGCCAAGGTCGTAGCTTAGGCGCCGTGTGAGAGAAAGGATGTGAATGTTTAGGCTTTTATGATAAGGTGGAGGCACCAGAGGCTATAAGAGTTTGAGCAATGTGTAAAGGATACTGGCAAGTGGCTTTGGCACCAGAAGCGAGAGAGCTGACAGCCTTCAAAACTCCTTTTGGTATGTACCAATTTAAAGTCATGCCATTTGGGCTTCAAGGTGCACCAGCGACATTCCAACGATTAATGGACCATGTACTGAGAGATGTGTCAGCATTCTCTGCAGCATATCTGGATGACGTGGTGGTGAACAGCCAGTCCTGGGAAGAGCATGTCATTCACCTACAGAAGGTGCTACACTCCATCAGAATGGCTGGACTGACTATCAATCCCAAGAAGTGCTCCATAGCCAAGAGAGAAGTGGAGTACTTGGGCTTTGTAGTTGGCTCTGGGAAGATAAAGCCGCAGGTTGGAAAGATTGAAGCAATTCAGTCCTTCCCAGTTCCGACAACAAAAAGGAAGGTGAGAGGTTTTCTGGGTCTAGTAGGCTGGTACCGGAAATTCATACCTTCTTTTGCAGAGCGATCCACTGTACTGAATGACCTCACAAAAGGCTCAGCCCCCAACAAAGTGCGTTGGACAGAAGACTGTGAGCAAGCATTCAGAGACCTCAAGGAAGCAGTTTGCACACATCCAGTTCTACACAGTCCAGACTTCAACAAGCCATTCATCTTGCAAACTGATGCTTCAGGAGTTGGCCTTGGTGCTGTCCTTCAGCAAGAGGTGGATGGTGAAAGAAGGCCTGTGGTGTTTCTGAGTCGGAAACTACTCGACAGGAAGACGAGGTATTCGACGGTGGAGAAAGAGTGCTTGGCCATGAAATGGGCTATTGAGGCCTTGAGGTATTATCTTCTGGGACGTCACTTCACTCTGGAGACTGATCATCGTCCCCTCCAGTGGTTGAACCGCATGAGGGATGCAAATGCCCGCATTGCAGGATGGTACTTGTCTTTGCAGCTTTATGACTTTACGGTCCAGTATAGGCCAGGGAAGTCAAATGTGGTTGCTGATTGTTTATCTAGGATGACAGAGGACTGAAGCACTTCGCGCTCAAGAGAGGGAGGAGGAAATGTAAGGAAGAGGACTCCCTTACTGTATTTTTTTTTTTTTTTTTGTGCCTGTCCCGTTTGGCTCTTTTGCCATCAGAACTATTGTCTAAAGGCAAAGAAAGATGCCCAACGGATTTACTTTACCAAATTGACCATCCCAGCCTTGCCGTAATGGTCCATTTGATTCACCTTTTATTGTTCATTTCATTTTCACTTACTGAATACGGGACAGACTTGACTGTATTTATTTATATTATATGTATAGCACTTTAGAGCACACCTTTCACTTTATTAAAAGCACCTTATCAAGCAATTTATGAGCATTGCACTTTAAGCATGGATTTGCACACAAGAAGTTTAAATATTTATTGACTATTTATTGGGAATTTTAAAATCAGTTGGTAGCCTTATTTCAGATCCTGCACAGCTGCTCCTCATCAAGGAATGTGGTGGTTGTCTGTCAGGAGAGAAGAATGGTGATTGAGATTGTGATTAAGGTTTACCAGTAAGGAAAACTAATGCAAACGTGTGTGTGAAATCTAGGGATAAAAGTGGTGCAAATAAGTGTTTGTAAGTTAATGATTACTCACCTTTCTTGCCTGTGTCCTCTTCAAGGTGTTTGGGCAAATGTTTCCCCTGGGGTCCAGACACCATTTAAAGGTTCCGGGAGAGACCATTGGTAAAGAGAGTGTGGTGAATCTTTTTGTGCTTGGGTTTCTGGGTTTTTATAATATTGGGTTTGGTGTAACATTAAGTGTGAAATATTTATTAATATGTAAATGTGGAAATGTATTTATGTATTTATTTATTCTAATTAATATATTGTATACTGTGGTGGAAGGTTGGGATTTAAGAATTTACCTGAGAGTGGAATAATGGTTAAGTCTGTGACAGCTGAACATATTTAAGGCTGCCAGTTGTCATTAGAGGTGGATTTTTTGTGCTGTGAAGAAGCTCGACAAGTCAATTGTTGTAAGGAGAGCCATATAGCAAATAAATACTTTGTTCCACTACACTTGCCTTGGTCTGTCTCACTGTGTTTCCAGCCGCTAAGGGCCGCCCTGTTACAAGGACAAACAGCAGCACATGTTCTCTAAATGTTTGCAGTCATTTTTAAATGACGCTGATACTACATGAGACATTTTCCACATTTATTGTCTTTGAACAGAGAATAATAAAGCCATCAAACATACACAGGCTTCTGCAAATACAAACTTCTGTGGTGCATTTGATGACCTGCAGAGGAGAACAAGTCGGGCTTTTCAGCCCTAACACAACAAGAACAGCTGTGGAACCATTGGCCATTTGCCATAGTGTAGCTGAGTCAAAACAGCCCAAGTGCTGAGAGGGAAAACATGATGATTTATGTAAAGTCATAACTGGCTGCAGCAGCTGAGCTTTGACCTGTGAGCTGCAGCTTAAGCTTCTTTTATGGTTCAGTGTTTAATGTTTAAACTGTTTATGGCTGCACACACACCCACAGTCAGGTTGTATACATATTGAAATATTATATACAGTGTGGCAGCTGACCTTTGACCTTTGACCTGCGAGCTTCAGACTCATTGCTGGTGTGAGGTGTTTACTATTGAAGCTTGCAGACACACCCACATCCTCTAATTTGTTCTCAGGGTTGTTCAGTGTGTTGGAGTTGGAGCAGAAACCTGCTGCAGGTTAATTATTGATCAAACAATATCACACAAGGTGCAGCAGCTGACCTTTGACCTTTGAGCTTCAGACTCTTTGCTGGTGTGAAGTGTTTAATGTGACTTCAGCCTGCAGACACAGAGGACTGATGAAGCAGAAGATTGTCTCTGTTTCTACACAGACCTGGTCCAGACAGCAGAGCTGCAGAGGGAAGACGTTCATGGGAAGAAGCTGAGTAAGTGCAACGTCCTCTTTGAATCCTGGATCAGGAAGTGAAGCCGGGGAATATTTGGTGTTTCAATAAGGTTTCTGTCTTTGACTCAGTCTGCTGTCACTTTGTTTCAGAGAGAAAAAGAGATTTCAGATTAACTGCATTATATGCTGAGTAACTAAATGCTGCTAGTCTGTGGTGTCACTCCCAGCAGCATCACGTCATTTCTTTACTCTGACCTTTAACATCAGTTAACTTAGCTAGCAGAGCAGCTAGCAGTTAGAGTATGAACTCTGTGTCAGCAGTCAGCTTGGTCCTGGTGGTCACCTGGTTTCATGTTTGCTGATGATCCAGATGTGTCCACATAATTATTTATTTCTGTAAATGTAAAGACTTTACAGATAAACAACAGCAGCCCTCTGGCTGGACTCTAACCTGTGAGTTTCCTGTGACTGAAACCACAAGCTGACATTTTCCTTCTGAAGCAGCTGAATGGATGTTTAAGTTTACCTGCATACATGGTGCAAATAAACCCGCTTTGGATGGTTTGGAGGCGGAGCCCAAAGCAGGACAGGATTCTAATGTGATTGGTCACTTTGATGAGGTGGCTGGAACTCAGGTGGTCGAGCAGGTCACCTGCTAACCAGAAGGTTGGTGGTTTAATGCCAGTCTGCATGGTGTCCTGGTGAATGTTCGACAGGAAACACTTAGACACATGGAAAAAGTGCTTGTGTGAACGTACAAGTTGTGTAAAGCTTGTGTTTGAAAAATAAAGTTTATTTCTTATTATTTATTTTATAATAAAGTTTTTTCCTGTGCAGCAGTGGAAATACTGACAACTATAGCTGGATTATTTATTTGAACTCTTTTAAACCAGAGGCTTCAGACGCAGGTTCTGCAGCCTTTAATGGTAATAGTCAAAGTGTGATCGGTGAATTGTGAGCAGCAGAAAGGAGGAAAGCACTAATGCTGGCACAAGGGGCCACAAGCCAGTGTACTCCAAGTGCCAGCCTGGGTAAATGGGGAGTGTTGCATTAGTAAGGGCCTTCTGAACTAAAGCTTTACCAAATAAAATGCGTGGATCATAATGAATAAGACTGTCATGCTACTGATGGCTGAAAGAAAAGGAAGAGGAGGAAGGAGGCATGTTAGGAGTAGGGATGGGTATCGTTTAGGTTTTATCCGATACCAGTGCCAAACCGGTACTTTTGAAACAGTGCCTGTGCTTAATCGGTGCTCGAATCAGTGATTAAAGAATGGAGAACACAAACTTTGTCCAAAAACCTCTCATGTTTTTATTTTTAGCAGTCTCTTTTTTTCTGCAAAATGATAACCAAGTTAGCCTTTTCTGTTGATACAAGATACCTCCTTTGGTTGGAACCGGTGCTTAAAGAATGGAGAACACAAACTTTGTCCTGAAACCGCTCATGTTTTGTTGTTTTTTTTGTAAAAAGATAACAATGTTAGCCTTTTGTGCAGCTATAGGGCATATATGGTATCACTCTATCAAACAAGAAGACAGCAGCATGTAACTACAACGGTGTTTGCTTGTTCACCTTACATTAATGTAATAACGTGGTTAGCCTACTCAACGTAAATTACACACAAACAACATTAAGCTACACACGCAGAGAAGAACGGCTGCTGCTGCCGTCATCCTCATCATTTCTGCTCCTCTGGCAGGGCTAGGGGCCAGGACTCTCCTCTTCAGGTTCTTGGGGGATGTTGCTAACTCCGTGTCCGATAACAGGCACCACACCCGCAGTAGTTGTGCTCGGTGTGAGGTCTTGCAGGAAGCTATCAAATACGGTGCATTTCTCGGCTTTAAAAAAAAAACACTATGCGTCGCCGGGTGTTTCATGGTAAACAGACTGATTCTTATATAGCGCTTTTCTACTCTCCCAGAGTACTCAACATGCCACATTCACCCAATCACACCAGCACTTTATCTGTACTCAGTGCTTTCTAAGTACATTCACACTCCGAATGTGGAGAGCAAGTTGGGTTTAGTATCTTGCCCAAGGATACTTGGCACGAGGAGCCTGGGATCGAACCATCAGCCTTCCGACCAGTAGGTGACCAGCTCTACCTCCTGAGCTACAGCCTCCCTGTTTCACCAGATTCGAGGTGTTACCTCCTTTGCACAGTATCATCTTAAAGCACTTGTTGCAGGCTGCTGAGTTTGCATCTTTTGCTGTGAAGTACAGCCAGACTTTGACCGCTTAGCCTTGGGCATTTTTAATCTGTCGCTCTGCTCTAAAAGAACATACGTACCGGGGCCCGCCTACTATCCTTGGAAAGGTAAAATGATTGGCTAGAATCCAAAGTGTATGACATCTCAGGAAAAAAAGCACCAAAATGTGCACTGCTTTTCAGTCTGGTTACTACCGTTTATGTCAGACCCGGTGCCATAATGACATCAGATACCGGTGCCCATCCGCAGTTAGGAGGCAATGGTAGAGAAGGAAAGACAGGAGATGGTAAATGGCCTGCATTTGTATAGCGCTTTTCTAGTCCATAGGACCCCAAAGCGCTTTACACTACATTCAGTCATCCACCCATTCACACACACATTCACAGCAAGCTACATTGTAGCCACAGCTGCCCTGGGGCGCACTGACAGAGGCGAGGCTGCCGGACACAGGCGCCACCGGGCCCTCTGACCACCACCAGTAGGCAAACACGGGGTTAGTATCTTGCCCAAGGATATTTGGCATGCAGCCAGGGTGCAGCCTGGGATCGAACCACCGACCTTCTGATTAGTGGCTGACCTGCTCTGCCACCTGAGCTACAGCCACCCAGAGTGGAGGTGATGTATCTAAATGCATCTGAACAAAGCAGAAGTGCACACCAAACTCAACGGATAGTCAAATGTAGAATCACAGAACAGAACTGCAGGCTGAGTTTGGATGTTTGTCTTTCACACCTCTCTGTGTCTCACACACACAGTGACGTCAGACACAGTCACACTCACTGTTCCATCTGCTTTGTGCACAAATTCATTACTTTCTTCCTTCAATGATCTACATACTACGTGCTGCCCAGTGAATACTTTGCAATGTATTCCATCCCCTTTCAAGGCAGAATTACCCAGTTTATTCCCCATTACAAGACAACAATCAGTCACACTCACACAGACCACGTCTGGCCCGCACTCGCTCACACGTGCGTTTACCCACCAATGAGAGCTCTATCCTCCTTACATATTGGTGGATAAACCAAACACTCAACGCCCTCAGCGGCAGAGGAAAAACCTCCTTTCGGTGGAGCAACCATCCTTAACCCTCCTTAAAAACTGGCGAAGAAACCAGACCTCCTTAGAATAATTAAAAAACTGGTGGGGAAACCAGACCTCCTTAAAAAAAATAAAGAAAAACCGGTGGAGAAACCAGGTAGCTTCTAAAACACCATCTGTTTTAGAAAACAAAACAGATGGTGAATTCTTTAGAGAATTTTCTAGAAATCTTTTTTTTTCAAAACAGAATTCAGAATATTGATCTTTGACATGGAAGCTGTTTCTACAGGATCCTGATGGACACTCAAAGCTTTCATAAAATGTTCTCATTAGTTGTTTGCAGCAGAATATCACCTGATGTGAACCAAAACAACAAAAGTGCTCTGCACATGTGTGTGAGACTACAGATTCTAGAATCAGAACTGCTGATTTCATTACTCTGAACTTTTAAAGGCAGGTTTTGTATCTGAGAGCAGGGACACTTGCTGTGTTCAGTGTGACTCGTCTCTGCAGAAGGTCAGGGCTCGGATAGTTGCAGTTAGCGGGTGACTTACTGGGCAGGTGGATCCTGAGTGTCTGTTGGAGTCAGGGTTCATTATGGTCCTGGTTGCTAGTGGAAATAAAGAAACAAAAGGAGGGTGTGTTGTTCAGGAAGTACAGACTGTAGCTCAGCAGGTAGAATTACTAACTGGAAGGTTGGAGGTTTGATCCCTGGCTGCTCCAGTCTGCACGCCACGGTATCCTTGGGCAAGATGTGGAACCCCGACTTGCTCTCCGATGCATCCATCATAGTGTCATTGTTAGAAAAAGAAGTGCTTGTGTGAATGAAGCACGCTGTATAAAATGCTGTGACTGCTCATACAGAAAAGCAGCTCATAAGAACTGGTTCATTTTCCAGATAATTCCACTATTAAGACAACAGACATTTGGGAGGCTTTCTCTGAGAGTAACACTGAAAGTCTTGCTGCTCCTCCACAAAATGAACTTCAGATTAAAGACACAGCTCAGCTAAACACAACTCAAACTAATCTACACTATTTTTCTTTATTACGCAGCGTTTTTATAACTATTTCCAGATGTTTCTAAAGATGAAAACAGAATTAAACTCCAGCCTGATGCGTTTCTGAGGTTCCTGACTCTGACCGTCCCTCAAACGCCTCTCTGGGCGTTTCCTTCCGTCGCTTTTACTTTCGCTTTCGTGAATGTTGTGGCGCAGTTGATCGTCTTATTAAATTCAGTTCTTTGCATTCTTTTGGCGGCGAAGAAAAACTGGGCTCAAAGTGGTCAAACTCAAAAAATGATCTTTATTTTACATTCCCGGGAACGGAGAACTGTTAGGCGCTATCATGCACCCACAGCTCTGAAAAAAAATCACAAGCTGCATGTGTATATATATTTCTGCTACGTCACATATAGTTTCGATCAAAACAACTCCTTACATAGTAGCAGTTGATGACAATGACAGCTGCAGAGTTTGTGTCTGATGTATTAAGTATGAAACACTGTTGGGCTAAAATCTGGTCAGAATGAATCCAGGTGCAGGTGTGTCAGTTTAGGACCACTGGACTAACATCCAAGTGCTCACAATATAAAGTGTATTCTGTAGTAACATCCTGGTGTTGCAGCAACAGTCCCACATGGAAACGTCAACAGTCAAACTCAAAATCTCTTTTTGTCAACAATAAAATGACAGCAGACCAATTTGATCAAAGTTGGTAAAAAGCTTCAGAAATTAGTAAAATATTAAAAAGTGTCTGGATGCTCAATCATCCAGGTAAGGGTTAGGTTAGTAATGCTGTGATTGCAGACATTCCCCAACTCTCTGTGAATGGGACTCATGGCCATTGATCAGTGGTTGTTGATCAATGGTCATGACCTCCCAGCCATTGTGCAAATGTCCTGTTTATAAGGTTGGAAACCTGCAGTCAGCTGAGACTGAAGGAGTCACCTGGATGAGTCATGAAACGTTTCTCCCACTGAAAACATCCAGATGAACAGAATCAACTTTTGGGGATTAAAACGTGTCTGAATCAATCAGTGGGTGCTGAGTGGGTCAGTCAGTGTGTCGCTGGGCTGATTTGTGTTTCCTCTGCAGGTGAAGGTAGAAAGTGTGTGTGAGCTGATGTGAATTGAGCAGCATGGATCAGTGTGAGGACAGAGAGGAGGGAGTCCCTCCCTCTAAAAGCACTCTTTGTGGGGAACATGAGAGCCAGACCAAAGCTCAGAGGTGAGATGACCATCTCTAACTGTCCATGACTCTTCTCCATGTCACAGCTCAGCACTCACATCACTGCTCCATCATTATTCACAGGAACCAGCCTGGACCTCCACCCAGCTCTGTGTCCTGTAAGAGTGACGCGTCTAAAGATGACTTCATTAATTTCAAAGTCTCTGCTGCAGAGAGGTGAGCTGTTAGTAACAAGAACTCTCTGATTTAAATGATTTTGATGTTTCCTGGTTTCTAAAATGCATCTCTGTAGCAAAGCAGTGTCTCCAAGGACACACAGGCTCAGCTGTAACTGTCAGTTTATCTGGTTTAAGACACATTTGGACTCAATTGGCTGTTTTTAACTATGTATTTTAATCAGAGGTGTAAATCTAGACCTCACACATCTGGATCCTAAACTATGATAGAAACAGCTGCTAGCAGTGGGTAGTTTGACTTTGATACGCTGCTCTAGAAAGCAAACAAAGGTTTGTGCAGCTCCTCTTCAGAAAAGTGTTCAGAGAGCAGCTGCTGTATTAGACAAAGGCTCGTCCTGTGAGCCCAGATGTGTGTAACAGCTGGATGAAGGAGAACCATCACAGTCGCGTCTCCATCCCGCCTTTATTAATGAACTTCCTGTTGCTTGCAGATGACAGGAACACAAAGTGTTTGTGCCACGTGATGCTGCAGGATTTGTTAACGTGTCCATGATGGTAACATCTCCTCGTCTAACTGCAAACACATGAGCGCTCCTAACGGCAGCTATCACAGCCACACAGGCAGACTGTGTCTCACTGTTGCATTCAGGGACATTTGTTTTCCTGTAAAAAGCTGAACTCTAATCTAAGAGGACTGTTACTGACAGGAAACAGCTGCATTATCTGCAGTCTGTGTGATCACAGCTGCTTCAATCACTTTATCAGAGAATTGATCATTGAATAAAACATGTTTGTGTCTGCAGAGGTCAGAGGTCACAGTCTGCAGGATCCAGCTGTCCGTCTGTGAGGAGTGACTGGTCCAAAGTTCACCCTCCAGACTTCAGTGCTGAACCTGGACCAACGAGGTCAGAGAACTGTGATGACTCCTTTACATGTTTGTGTTTTCCTGGATAAATATGACCAAAGATTCATTAAAAAGATAAAAATCTTAGACTTTGTCCTGTAGCGCTGTGTGGCAGGCAGGATTGGACCCAAACACAACAGGATGAAGTCAAAGAGGCAGCTTTATTTCAGCTGTGAACATGCAAACAGCAGAAATAAGGAAACATAACTGTAGGTTTGCAGTGAATGAAGCCTCAGCTCGACGCTGCACTTTGTCCCTCTTTTCCTTCTCCAAACAGCCACATCAGGAGTCTCTGATGGAGTTTTAAAATATTTAATTACAAATGTCCAAAGATGGGTTCAGGATACCTGAATCCACAGTTATTAAAGCTCAAATAGTTCACAGGGTTTGGACTTTGTTAGGTAACGAGAGAACATCAAAGTGTTTTTTATCTTTAAACAGTATTTTTATCACTTCAGTTGCTCTCACAGCCCTGTTTGTTATTTTACCAGAGCTCTTATGTTTCACTCAGTGCTCCCACCAAACACCTTGGAGGACACATTACAGGGAGTGCAGAATTATTAGGCAAGTTGTATTTTTGAGGAATAATGTTATTATTGAACAACAACCATGTTCTCAATGAACCCAAAAAACTCATTAATGTCAAAGCTGAATGTTTTTGGAAGTAGTTTTTAGTTTGTTTTTAGTTTTAGCTATTTTAGGGGGATATCTGTGTGTGCAGGTGACTATTACTGTGCATAATTATTAGGCAACTTAACAAAAAACAAATATATACCCATTTCAATTATTTATTTTTACCAGTGAAACCAATATAACATCTCCACATTCACAAATATACATTTCTGACATTCAAAAACAAAACAAAAACAAATCAGCGACCAATATAGCCACCTTTCTTTGCAAGGACACTCAAAAGCCTGCCATCCATGGATTCTGTCGGTGTTTTGATCTGTTCACCATCAACATTGCGTGCAGCAGCAACCACAGCCTCCCAGACACTGTTCAGAGAGGTGTACTGTTTTCCCTCCTTGTAAATCTCACATTTGATGATGGACCACAGGTTCTCAATGGGGTTCAGATCAGGTGAACAAGGAGGCCATGTCATTAGTTTTTCTTCTTTTATACCCTTTCTTGCCAGCCACGCTGTGGAGTACTTGGACGCGTGTGATGGAGCATTGTCCTGCATGAAAATCATGTTTTTCTTGAAGGATGCAGACTTCTTCCTGTACCACTGCTTGAAGAAGGTGTCTTCCAGAAACTGGCAGTAGGACTGGGAGTTGAGCTTGACTCCATCCTCAACCCGAAAAGGCCCCACAAGCTCATCTTTGATGATACCAGCCCAAACCAGTACTCCACCTCCACCTTGCTGGCGTCTGAGTCGGACTGGAGCTCTCTGCCCTTTACCAATCCAGCCACGGGCCCATCCATCTGGCCCATCAAGACTCACTCTCATTTCATCAGTCCATAAAACCTTAGAAAAACCAGTCTTGAGATATTTCTTGGCCCAGTCTTGACGTTTCAGCTTGTGTGTCTTGTTCAGTGGTGGTCGTCTTTCAGCCTTTCTTACCTTGGCCATGTCTCTGAGTATTGCACACCTTGTGCTTTTGGGCACTCCAGTGATGTTGCAGCTCTGAAATATGGCCAAACTGGTGGCAAGTGGCATCTTGGCAGCTGCACGCTTGACTTTTCTCAGTTCATGGGCAGTTATTTTGCGCCTTGGTTTTTCCACACGCTTCTTGCGACCCTGTTGACTATTTTGAATGAAATGCTTGATTGTTCGATGATCACGCTTCAGAAGCTTTGCAATTTTGAGACTGCTGCATCCCTCTGCAAGATATCTCACTATTTTTGACTTTTGTGAGCCTGTCAAGTCCTTCTTTTGACCCATTTTGCCAAAGGAAAGGACGTTGCCTAATAATTATGCACACCTGATATAGGGTGTTGATGTCATTAGACCACACCCCTTCTCATTACAGAGATGCACATCGCCTAATATGCTTAATTGGTAGTAGGCTTTCGAGCCTATACAGCTTGGAGTAAGACAACATGCATGAAGAGGATGATGTGGACAAAATACTCATTTGCCTAATAATTCTGCACTCCCTGTAGTGTGATTTAGATTTCATTGGTGTAAACGCCAGTCACACAAGCTAACCCATGGAGGCAGCAGCAGGCTTTGTGTTTGGTCTGTTGGCTTAAACTAAGAGAGTTTAGTTTGTTAGCACAAAGAGCTGTCAGCTAAAGCCCCGAATGCACTTTGAATACAGACGAACTGAGAAAAAGACTTTAAATACAGCAAACAGTCAAACTGACCACATGTTTTTCTGCTGATCATCCACAGCAGTACGTTTAGCATTCATGCTAGCAGCAGGCTATGACTGTCCACTCAGCACCAACACAGGTAGGAGTGAGCAGTGATGAAGCAGGACTGTGGGCAAGTTTGAGCTACAATCCTATTGGCTTCTCAGTTTCTCCAAAGAAAAGGGGAAAAATTCTTGGTGTTGTGAAGATGTGAGTTGGTCTTGTTGTCGTGGGGCTGGAAGGATGCTGGCAGTGAGAGGCTTTTCATACAGTGTTCAGTAACAGAATGAGAAGAAAGCCACTGCACATGAAACAAGGTGCTCGTAGTGTTTGTTTACTGTGTTTGTGCCACAATGTCAGATCAGTTGTAGATTCACATGCAGACTTGTCCAGTGAAACCAGTGCAAGTACTGCAGTACAGAGCAAAGACTAAGCAAGGGTGTTATTGTAAACTTTAACAAAAGACTGTTATGTGACAAAGAGTAAGTACATTATTTTTATGAGATTGTTCATCATGTCTTTAATTTAATATTTCCAGTTTTTCCTTCCTGTCTCATGAAGCTGTTACATTTGTTTTTCTCTTAGGATCAATAAGAGGCCAGAATCTCCTGGACCTGAACCCAGCTGTGTTTCCTTAAAGAGCAACGAGTCGAAGGATGTTGTTATATACTTTAAAGGATGTTCTTCTGCTGCTGAGAGGTAATGTGTGTCTAGATGTTGTTCCTGACTCTGTGTTTTTGAATAAATCCTGATGTTTAATATCAGCTCAGCTCTTTTTCACACACATTTCTATGTTGGTATGTGAAGCGGTGTGTGTTGGAGTGTTTCCACAAACACAACAGTCAGAGTGGAAAGAGTGGATGTTGTAGGAGGTGTTTGTGTAGTGAAGAGGCTGAGTGTCTGTAGGACTCCAGCTGCTCCAGCAGGTGTCTCCTTTGTGCTTTGCTTCAAACACGGACGATCTGATTTCCTCGTGTCAGCATTGTTCCCACATCATCATAATTAATGTTGTTCCAGGTTCAACATTGCAAGTGACCAATCACCTTCTTGTGACGTCATTCCTTTGCGACTTCGAAATACCCGCCTTCGAGTATTTCGAAATACAAGTGAAGAAGCGAAAAACCGCCGCCTGTCCGCCGAATTTGAAGTCAATTTAGGATACTTTCCTTTAATAAACGGTAAGCATTATACATATGTTCCTCACTTGGCTTGCTGTTTGTTTGCTAGCGATAGGCTACTTGACAACAGCATTAGCTAACCAGTGTTCTCTAGACCAGCGTTCCCCAACTTTTTGGGTGTTTCGTGGCCCGGGGGTTGGGTCAGGCAAAATTGCAGTAGCTTCCCTGATCATTTTACAAACATAAGTGAAGAGAATCTGGACTAAAAGGCCTAGACTTATGGTTGTGTGCTGAATCTATGAATCAAACTATCACCTGGAAACATAATTAACTGGTCCATAGCTGTGAAACTGGACATGAGTTCTTGATTCTATGGAGATTAACAGTAATCCAGAAATTTACAAATTTGTCCTGGTACATCGCGTAAATGTTGTCCCAGGGACATCGCGTAAATGTTGTCCCAGGGACATCGCGTAGATGTTGTCCCAGGGACATCGCGTAAATGTTGTCCCTGGGACATCGCGTAAATGTTGTCCCTGAGACATCGCGTAAATGTTGTCCCTGAGACATCGCGTAAATGTTGTCCCTGGAACATCGTGTAGAAGTTGCCCTGGGACATCGTGTAGATGTTGTCCCTGGGACATCATGTTAAAGTTGCCAGAGACATACCATATGAAAGTTTAGCTTCTTTTAGCCCCTGTTTGTTTTATATTATTTTATATATATATATTTTTTTTAATATTATATTTAATATTTACATTGTATTGCAAAAAACCCCAAAACAAGTTAAAATGAATTAATGAATATTGACTAATTAAACCTTCGTTATTTTTCCACCAGAAATGGACGACATAATTAGAAGAAGTGTTCTGAATGACGAAAAAAAAAAGAACTGGAAAAGACACACAACTTTGTGTGTATGTGTCACAATGCCAGGAGGACCCATTCAGTGTTGTGTTAGAAAAATTGAACTCATTAACCCTTCATGGACATTATAAATGTTTAAATGTTGCCTCAGGTAAAGACAGGAAAAGAGACTATTACAAATTCAACTGCATCAGAGCTGGGGGAAAAAGTCGAAACAGCTACAGAGCAGTGGGCTGTAAGGCCTATGTTTCATTTAAAGTACTCAAATGTTGGAAAGACCACACAGTCATCGTGCAGCGTACATATGATAAGCATGATGGGCATGATCCTTCGGACCCAAAAGACGCACATTTCAACAATATTTCCAGTGATTTGAGGAGGAAGATTGAGGAACTGCTTTCCCTTGGAACTAAGCCAGCCATCATACTAACCGAATGTCATAAATGGGCCAAAGAACATGGACACAGAGATCTTCACAACAGAGAGCATTTTGTCACACCACGTGACATTGACAGTGTTAGAACCTGCATGATGAGGAAGAAGCACTTTAACTGTGGAGACAGTCAATGTGTACATACCTTACTTAATGGAAAACATCAAGAACATGTTCTCTTCTATCAACCATACACATCTGACCAAGAACTAATGATTGTTTTGCAGACACCTGTAATGAAATCAAACATGGAGAACTATGCAAAACAGTTAGTATTTGTTGACACCACGCACTGCGTTAACCAGTATTCATTTCCCTTATTCACACTTGTTGTAAGAGATGATCATGGGCATGGAGTCCCTGTGGCTATGTGCTATTGTCAGCAACGAAAGTCAGAAAACCCTGGAAACTGTTCTTGGAATAGTTTGTGAGCATTTCCCAACTTCCCCGAGGTAAATAATACATTGACAGCTATTAATTTTGAAATAATTCCTTTTCAAAAAAGTTATAACATGCCAGAATCTAATGCTATAGCTGCAGCATGGGCTGCAAAAAACTTTCCTTTCCAGTTGTTAAAGTTATTCCTATAGGCTGTATGCAGTATTTTATATATCTACTTGTGAGTTGAAATGTTTAATTTGGCATTGAAGTGGTGCTTTGAGATAGCAAAAACATTTTCATACTGTTTAATCTCATTTAGTGTTTTCTTTTTTTCTGTAGAGCATTTATGGTTGACAAAGACTTTGCGGAAATAAATGCTTTGCAGAAGGTTTTTCCAGAGTCAGCTATCCTTCTATGCTGGTACCATGTCTTGCAGGTAAACCACATTGTTTTCTTTTCACGTTGTCTAAGATGCACCTGAAACACATTTTTACAACAGGGTCCTGTTGTTATGATTTGCCTCATTGTGATATTCACCTACTCAGGTTAATGAATATAAAGGGATAAAATGTTGAGTGACTATGTCCATCCATTTAAGACCACAGTGCACTCATCTTCTGGTGGCTGCTTCCCAAAGCTCTTTTTGACATTTAAAAATATGTTTGCCTGGTTGATTTCTGTAATGCACAGGTCCTCTTGTCCAGTGAGTGACAAAGTTATTTTTGGACGTCAGCTTTCTTTTATGCTTTTTGTACAGCTGCTCCTCTGTCTCTCTCTCCAGATTAACTTTTTTTCTCTTACATTCACAGGCTGTTAATCGATGGCTTTCAAAATCAGAGTCCGGGGTCCATGGGCTTTCTAACACCCAAAAGAGAAATGAAATCATTTCTTTCTTTTGTAAGCTGAAAGCTTGCACATCTGTAAGTGTAATTTGTCTATTTCACATTTTGATTTCTTGATTACACTAAGAGCATAATAACTTTCAGTTGCTAAAAAAAGTTACAGAGAGATACAAAATAGATTTTTGAAACAATTTCTAAAACTGGCTTCTTATCTTGCTTATCAAAACAAGTACTTAAGCTGTGCAGAACATCATTGTGTCACCCACTGTGCAGTAGAACTTGTGAGTGGGATTCTTTCACAGACAGATGCTGAAACCAAATATGCTTATAGGTTTAGTGTTCCTTCTTAGCCATTGTAAGGGAAGAAATAATTGCTTCTTAATACAAAAACACGACATATTATTAATACCTTAAAATTCTTAATGTTATTCAATAAAAGGAAAAGGGCTTCAATACATAATATTAAAGATTTCAATAGGTCTGTTAAATGGATTGAAATATATTCTGTTGCATCCAATTCTCTTAGGAGGACGACTTTAAAGCCACATCAGCAGAGTTCTGCCAGACATTTAAGCAATACCCTTTGGTGTGCCAGTATTTTCAGAAGCACTGGGAAGGCATTGGCCACATGTGGTGTGACTACGGCCGTCGGTTCAGTCACGCTCGTTCTGAAACAAACAATGTGATTGAAAGGTATGATTTATTATTTTGACCTCATTCAATTGTATTGCTGAAAAAAAGATATTATGCTTTAATCCAAGAGGCTAAACTGAGTAGGTTCGTCATGTCATTGCCAGAACAAGTTTTAGGCAAATCCTTTAAATTCTAGCAGCGTTTTTTATGTTATCACAACAAAAAACAGAGTAGGTGGATTTGCCTAAATCAGCTAAACCGGCACAGAGCATTCCTTTATAAAAGACGTGTGCAATAGGTTTTCCAATTTTTTAAAAAATAATACAGTCTTGATTAAAACTTTAAATTCCTTCAATTACAGTTACTAATCATTTCAAATAACTGTTTTTCAGATTTTTCCACCGCCTGAAATACCAGTTTTTATCTGGCTACAAGAATAGGCGTCTGGATGATCTGATTGAAGTGCTCCTAGGGAAGGCCGACGACTACTTCTCAGTCATAAAAACCCTGCAAGATGTGGGCCGCATGAAAAACAGGTTTGCTGACACCTTGTCTCAAGTTTCAGACTCTGCTTCAAGACTGATGGAAAGTGGTTGGGCTCTTAAAATTACAGTCAAGAACAGCCATGGAGTTAATGCATATCAAGTCCCATCTGAGTCAAGAGAAGACATGGTGTATGATGTCTGCCCTGTTGAGTCCTACTGCAACTGTACATATGGCTTACGAGGACTTCTTTGCAAGCATCTAGTGTTACTTGCAAAATTAGCAGAGGCTGACAATGACATCTATCCAAACATGGAAACAGACCTTGGCAAGAATTGCAGTGAAAGAAAGGCATTACTTTGTACACTGTGAGGACTTGAAAGTGATAAAAATGCCAAGTTTGTTTGGAAATCTGTGTTTTTTTGCATCGGCTGAAACACTTCAGTGCACTTGTTGTACGTTCTCTCACTATAACACATGTGCTTGCCTGAAGGTGGCTTGTAGCCATTTTAAACAAATGAAAAACTCTCTGAAAAGTCCTCTATCAACTTTGAATGACACTCCTGTAGTTGAAAGCACAGACAAAAAATGCACAGAAGATGCAGTTTGAAAACTAAATGCTGTTTTAGACACAGTTAAACAGTGGGCATTCATTCCAGAGGGTATTACTGCAATGATAGATGAACTGCATACAAATGTCTTAAAAACAAAACAAGTAGGCAAAAGTATATGCCAGTACGAAATAAAGATGACAGATAATGCACGCAAAATTAGGCCATTGTATTCTAGCAAGAAACGTTCGGCCAGCATCGACATTCCAACAGTCTGTGAAAATGAATGTGAACAGTCGATAACCACTGAAAGAGAGACATCCTCTGGAGAAAATGAAAACCTTTTGGAATACAAAACAAAAAAGAGAAGAGTTAAAGCTAAGTATATGCACAAGTAGACTTTTGTGTGACATTTCAAAGGGACTGCATCCATTACTTCTGTTTATTGAAACCTAAAGCTGAATAGCTGTCTTAACTTTCTGCCAAGGAACAGATGAAAAGAAATTGTTTGGTCTCTCAAGCAGTTGTTATTTATGTGTGTTATTCATTACTTTGGCTTGGTTGCTGTTTTTGATAAAAATTCATCTGTGCCCATTGTAATATTTTCATATGTTACTATTTTTATATTGCTATGCATTATAAATAAAGGATTACTTATTACTATTAAAGGTCTGCATTTGTAATTGTTGGTATTATTTATAAAATATGCGCTCTTAAGTTTTTTGCTCCATAAAACGATACCTGTCACTTTTTGGACATAGAGTATCAGCTGTTGAGAATCCTGGCTCATACAAAATAGAAGTAAAAGGTTTCAACATCCAGCCTTTTGATTAAATACAAAGTGTAATAACAGAGTTATTGGGGTGTGATTTTGTTAATAGTTAGTCTTAAGTATAAGTTTAATAGTAATGAGTAAGAAAATATAGCCAGAATAATGGAATGAGACTAACACCTGACCTCACACTGAGATTTGGTATGAAGTGGCATGTTTGTGCTAATGCTGACATTGGGGCTCAGAGTTCCTCTGTGTGTATATATTTGTGAACGTTAACTTGGCTAATGTCCAAGGGTTTGACTGCTTTCCTGTTGGATTGTATCACAAAGAACAGGGATAAGAGCACCAGTGGCCGTGCACACCCTCATCTCTCTCCTTCACCCAATCATTAGTGTTGGAAACCGGCATTAGCTCAGAGTAGATTAGACTTCAGTATAGTGCAAGTGATTTGATTTTATGATTATTTGATTCAGTTTTTTCTGTGTTCAAGCTCAATTACTTTAATAAAATATGTTGAATTCAAACAAATAAATAAACAAATAAACTGTGGACATTACCCTTTTAAACCTTTCTGAAACAAGACAGGTAAAAACCAGTGTATAAAAGTTTACATAGGTATAAATAGCTCTAACACTTTACTCCAGCCTGGCGTCCACACATGTGGACATCACATTTTGGGTTATTTAGACCAAAATACTAAATCTTGATCAACAAGTGCCTGATATACAGTTATGAGGACATTATACTGCAACTGTTCTATCGAAATTTCAAATTAATGTCCTCATATGTGGCTCTCATTTTTCTCAGAAACAAAAATTAGGTAAAAAAAACAAAACCTGGTAATTCTTTCTTTTTACATTCATCGGGTTCCAATCGGCGCAAATATCAAAGAGAAATTAAAAATGCATGCCATGGAAGATTTCGGGTCTTAGGGGGTTAAAATGACCAGACCCCTCCGGCCTGTTTTCCAGGCCACTAAATTAAACCCAGTCAATTACCAATTGAACAGAATAAAAACCTACGAGGTCCACTAATAGTCCAAAAGTCCAAATCTTTAATAGAAAAGACAGGCAGAACTCAAACAAACAATAATCCAAACGAGGAGCATATATACACACTGGAAAGTAAATAATTATAAGTTATTAAATCAGACTAATTAAATACAGTAAAACTAATAAGGGAAGACGAACACACGGGAAATAAAAATAACAGTGTAAACATACCAAAACTCAAAATAAAACAGGAAAGCTACTACAAACCGAGTGTGACACAATTACATTCATATTGAAACATATGTGATAATTTTCTTTCTTTGTAGCATTTTTAAGATATGTGTTAGAACAGTCATTATGCTGTTTGGATTAGGAACCAATCATTTTTGCCAAATAGTTAACACAAACTTAGAACAACAATGAACAATTTTCAAGATTCTGATTTACAGAACAAACAAAAGTCACAAAAGGTTTCATTATTTAAGAGACAAGATCAAGTTTTTCACACAGGAATGAAATGACAGAATCCAGTGCAGCGGGGCCAAAGGTGTGTGTCAGCAAACTGAAGGTTGAGGAATCAGTCAGCTCATGTTTAAGATTGTGTTGGATTTTGAGAAGAGTCTGTCTGTTATTAGAAAGTAAGATTAACAATGTTACACCAATAACCCAAATACGGGGAAATGACAAATAATACCAAAAAAGATACAACTTTCATATTGTTTTACTAACTTACTTTGTCATATCAGCACTTGAATGGTCGATGCCTTTACAGACCATGTCTGTTGTGACATCGCAGGCCAATCTTCCGGCAAACCCGAGGGCTAGCTCCCCAGCCTCCTCTTCACTCAGAACACTAAACACTGTTACTTTAGTTTTGGCCTTCTTAGGCCTGTCAAGAATCATTGCGGGCAGTTTGGCTTTACGGCCCTAAAAAAGAAAAAGTGCAAACACCAAAAGAGCAGAGAGAGACACACACACGCGCACAAAGTTAAATGCTTTTGTTTACATGGTGTAATTGTGTATATGTTGCAGCAAATGCACAATTTCCAGCCACATTGTCACTTCATTGATACGAGTAACCTGGATTTATTTCAGGTGACATCAAAATCACGAAATGTATACCTACCCCAATCAAACCTCTGAAAACATGAACTGACATGTTCTCTGCGTTGATTCTGCGCTTGATCTCGTCTTCTGTTATTGTGTAGGTTTTCTTTTTTGAGCTTGGTACAGATAAGCGACCATGCACTCTGTAAACTGTACTAGTTCCTTCTGAATCAGTTTGGAATTCTGTATCTGCATCGATCCTGTCAACATCATCAGCAGCAGCATTATCTGTACTCAGACTTGTGCCGTATACTTCTCCTTCTTTTTCGTTGTCTTCAGTCTGTGTACCTTCATCTCTTTCAGTCTGTGTACCTTCATCTCTGACTGTCAGTCTTCCTATCTCACTGTTACTTGTCGATTTGCTGGAGATGTTCTCTCCCTTAGGAACTTTTCCTTTGTCATTCGCTGCCTGATGCTTTCCCTGATGACATTCTTCACTGGCTACTTCTATTGCTCCTCCTGTATAGCCACCCACTATGCTGCACAACTCCTTTCCCTCTGCTGTGCTGCACTGTGCTGTTACATAAAGAAGAATGATATAAACAGCACTATATCAATTTAATTGTGAAGAGAAATCCCCACAATACGACACAGTTATGTCTAAAATAGTTTTGTGTAAAAACTGGATCTTGAAACGTCCACTTTAATTACACAGTCCTGGTGTGCAAAGGCAAAATTACGAAAAAAATTTCACTTTAAACATTTTTGGACATTGTTTAGTTATATTGTGACTTACTCTCACAGAAGATACAGATGCCACAAACAGACTTTGAACAACGCATGTGCTTGTATGCACCACATTTCTGGCACTGCACCTGTGAATTAAAAAAAAGAAAAAAAAGAAGAAGAAATAAACAAACAAAAAACAAATGAACAAAGTCCATTAAATAAACAATCTATATGGCTAAGGACATGTCATAGTGTACCCGGTCTTTGGCTGCAATCACACACCAGCACTGACTGCACTTCCTAGTTCGATCTGCAAAATATAATTTGTTTAAGTACAAGTTACATTTTCCAATGTTAGAGAAAAAGAAGGCAGCTAATTTTATCTTTACCTATTGAGGAAAATAAGTAGTGGCAAAGTCGGGACCTGAGCTTTGTGATTTCAGTGTTGTACTACTCCACTTGTGTTTTACCGTCAATGAGAGATTGGGCAAACTAATAATTGACGAAGAAGAAGAAAAAAAAAAAAAAAGAACAAAAAGAATTAGATTAACAAAGAAATGTTTGTTTGTTTTTAACCCCCCCACCCCACCCCCCGAGAAAAAAAACAAAAAACAGAGCAACCAAAGCAAAGCATTACTGCTGAAATGGTTCAATCTACAAAAAAAATTGAGATTTTACCATCCTGCCTCTAAGGCTTTAAAAACTGAATAGGCAAAAATGTAAACATTACTTATATAGGTTAAAGCTATAGTTTTCAGTACCATTATGACATGCACTCCACATGAGTTCCCATCCTGTTGATGTGGGTGGCTCACATGTGACAAGGTCCACTCTCCAGCGCAGCCTCTTGCTGAAGCAAATGAGCTGAGAGATCGCAGTTATTACAAATAAAAAGCATATAGAGAAATCAATAACCACGTTCGGTAATGATTTCAATTAAATTAAATATGTTATGTTAAATATGTTAATTAATTACCTCCAGTTTTTCAACACCGCACTTTTTCTGACCTCCGACTCGCCAAATGAATTCATATAGACTATGGTCCTCTTGGGTATGTCACAAAACTGTTTTGTAAAAAGATGGATATGGTAGGCTTGGGCCTTGAGCTTTCCTAATGAGGGACACTGAAAAGTATCATGCACTAGAGAGAGTGCAAAATCTGTGCAACTTACAAACAAGGTCCAGTGGCTGCCGTTTTCCAGACAGGCTCCAATCAATTTCTCATACATCTGAAAGATGTTTTTCTGGAAATAAAAAGAATGTGACAAGTATGTTTTTCTGTCAAGAATGACACTGCAAAACTGCAAAAGCTTGTCAGGTGAGACTTGTGATTAATTCTGCAGATACACAAACATATAGAAAGTGTCATTTTTGGTTTACATTAATTAATTTCTATAGTGTGTACAAAACAAATCAAGACCACAGACTCAACACGCACCACTCAATTTTTGGTGTTCTTTATCAGTTGGCCAAGACAGAAATGTTTTAATCTGTGTGCATTGCTTTTGAACAAGTCTTTACACAGAAAAGGTTTCAGAAAGGTATTTTTCAGGTTCTTCTGACAAGGCTTCAATTTTGGAAAATGCTGTTTGTTTATAGTGGCAACTTATAAACCCTTTGTGATAAGAACATAGTTACCACAGTCCAAGTCATACCTTCAAAAAGTATGCACTTTGTGCTCTTGTGGACCCATCCAAAATTTTTCCAGTGATTTGGCTTGGTATTGGATAAATGTGAGGGAAATTCTATAAAAATAACATAAATACACCTATGTTTTCAAATACATTACAAAAAACGTAAACATGCTATGTCATTATGATCAAACAAGCTTTTCAACATACCTCACACTGCAAATAGATTAGGCCATCTATTACCTTATAAAACAAATAAATAAATACATATAAATAAAAACAGAACTAAGGAATACGATTCATTAAGTAAATTGTACAATAAAGTGTATTTAAAGCAGAATTTAACATTAGTTTTATGACAACATAAAAGGATTTTTATGTCAAGAGGTACCTCATCTGAAATGTTAGTCTGGTCAAACAGGGATTTCAAACTTGAAATACCAATAGAGTTTGGTCCAGCTACTCCCACAAGGTAATCTGTGAGAAAGCATATGCTGTAGTCAACAGATATCATTTTCTTTTTGCATGCTGCAACCATCATCCATTTCAGTCTTCTAGGAGCTTTGTCTGGTTGTAGTTCTTTTTTCTCCTCCTCATCTATTAATTAAATTGTTTTCTGACCTTCCTAACTGTTTCCGACCTGTCTTCCCAATGTGATGTTTAAGCAATATATGTATGGTCAGAAGGGGGTGAAATTTTCATTGCAGTTGTACGTGTAACATTGCATGTGATAATAAAAGGCTTGATTGGTTGATTATTCAACATGAGTTGACATTTACCTGACATTGTGAAGGAGTCACAGTTTCTGTAAGGGTGTAAGAACATAACATGTGGATTTGTTACACTTCTTTTTCACAAGTTAATAACAATCAATAATTTTCATTCCATTATTTACAAGCTATCACACGATGTCCCAGGGACAACATCTACACGATGTCCCAGGGACAACATCTACACGATGTCCCAGGGACAACATTTACACGATGTCCCAGGGACAACATTTACACGATGTCCCAGGGACAACATTTACACGATGTCCCAGGGACAACATCTACACGATGTCCCAGGGCAAATTCTACATGATGTCCCAGGGACAACATTTACACAATGTCCCAGGGACAACATTTACGCGATGTCCCTGGGACAACATTTACGCGATGTACCAGGACAAATTTGTAAATTTCTGGATTACTGTTAATCTCCATAGAATCAAGAACTCATGTCCAGTTTCACAGCTATGGACCAGTTAATTATGTTTCCAGGTGATAGTTTGATTCATAGATTCAGCACACAACCATAAGTCTAGGCCTTTTAGTCCAGATTCTCTTCACTTATGTTTGTAAAATGATCAGGGAAGCTACTGCAATTTTGCCTGACCCAACCCCCGGGCCACGAAACACCCAAAAAGTTGGGGAACGCTGGTCTAGAGAACACTGGTTAGCTAATGCTGTTGTCAAGTAGCCTATCGCTAGCAAACAAACAGCAAGCCAAGTGAGGAACATATGTATAATGCTTACCGTTTATTAAAGGAAAGTATCCTAAATTGACTTCAAATTCGGCGGACAGGCGGCGGTTTTTCGCTTCTTCACTTGTATTTCGAAATACTCGAAGGCGGGTATTTCGAAGTCGCAAAGGAATGACGTCACAAGAAGGTGATTGGTCACTTGCAATGTTGAACCTGGAACAACATTAATTATGATGATGTGGGAACAATGCTGACACGAGGAAATCAGATCGTCCTTCAAACACAGTGTAGGGAGGAGCTTCCACTCAGGTCTTTCAGGTGTTGCTGGATGGAGGAGGACAAATAGTTTTTCCCTTCAGTGACACTTCAGCAGCTCAATGTTCTGGGAGATGTTTGTCTTTATGAAGGTTTATGGATTCTTGTTCTTACTTTGGTTAAACTGAGCAATACATTTTCCATCTAACATTTAAAGTAAATTTCCAGGTGAATAAAAGATCTGCAGCTGCAGCCTCTGTGATGTTTCACAGTCTGAAAGTAACAAATTCAACCAGAGTTCAAACAAAGGCTTAATATACGTGTGTGTTTGATATAATGCCAACAAGTACAAACAGGTGTTCTTACAGGTCTTAATCACAGAGGTCTGATAAGTCTGGTGACTTTCACACTCAGCAGTTTTGCTGCCTTTTATTTTATATTGGCCTTTTTAAAGCCCTTCAAAGTCTCCCACATTCATACAGAGCTTTTAACACCAAACTCCTTTACAGTCCTTCTCCTCTCACACACGATCACACGACTGATTTGTCTGCAGCAGCTGTGTTACTGCTAGTATTTTATTATGTGTGTAATCTCCTCATATTGTTCCTGTGGTTTAGTTTGACTTCCTTCTGCAAACTCAGCTGCTCTGTTGCTGATACACGTCTCCATGAATATGATTGATCAGATGCTGTCAACACCATGTGTTTCATGTGAGCGCTCAGCTGAAACCCTGGGTTGACTTATCGAGTTAATAACAAGCTTCACGTGACTGTGAATGCTAAAGTGAATCCAGATAAAGGAAAGAGACCCTGCTAATGTTGGACTCACTTCTTAGTGTAGATCCCAGGAGGAAGTTCAACATAGCCATTCTTTGTGCTAGCTCGACCAAACCTGAGACCACAGTGCAGGATAATGATCATCATCTGTCTCTGTCAAGGACATTTAAAATCCACAAATAACGAACATAATTATATTTGATCATTAAAAATATGTTTTCACTTAAAAAAGCATGAGCACACTGGTGGATTACAGAAACATGAAAACTGGTTAACAGTAAAGTTAATTTAGGTGTAAACAAAGTGTCAAACATACTTAAGTAGAAGGACTGATGTTTGTGTTAAAATACCCTCTTAAAGCTGAAATACTGATTCAACTTCTTTCTCCAAAAGTTGATTCAGTTCATCTGGACATAGCGTTTTGTGGGAGAAACATTTCGTCTCTCATCCAGGTGACTCCTTCAGTCTCAGCTGACTGCAGGATTCAATCTTATAAACAGGACATTTGCATAATGACTGAAACCAGCCCACTGAAGGAACAATGGGCTGTGAGGTCAGTTCCTTAATCTTAATTATGCAATTCTCATGACCACTGATCAACAACCACTGATCAATGGTCATGAGTACCATTCACAGAGAGTTGGGGAATGGCTGCAATCACAGCATGTAAGATGGTGACAGATGTACCCTTAGGCCCCTCCTCGATTCAGAGATGGTCTTTCCCTTTTCACGTAAATGGCCTCCTTGACTCCGCCTTCAAACCAGCGTTCCTCCCTGTCCGGGATGTTACATCCTCATCATTGAAAGAGTGTCCACTGGCCTGTAGGTGTAAATAGACTGCAGAGTCCTGGCCTGACGAGGTGGCTCTTCTGTGTTGTAGCCAGAGGTTGTTTGGTTTCCTCGATGTATAAATCCTGCCAATCGTCCTGCACTTAACAGCTACACTATGTTACTCTGTTTGTGTCGGGGGACCCGATCCTTGGGGTGGACCAGTTTTTGGCGCAGCGTGTTTTGGGGTTTAAAAGCCACAGAAACCCAGTGTTTAGAAAAAATGCGACTCAGCTGCTCCGACACTCCTGACACATATGGGATAGCTACAGGTTTTCTCTTAGGCAGCGGTTGTCCTTCTCTCCTGGATCGACTGGAACTTTCTTTAGGAGCCTTTCCAGCTTTGACAAAAGTCCAGCTGGGACACATTTACGCTACGTCCAGATGAAGAGAATCAACTTTTGGAGACTTACTTTCCTGGATGATTGAGAATGCATCAAGACGTTCCTCCTAAAGTGTTATTCAGAAAAATGACAAAAAAAGTTTTAAAAATAAGGATTAAAATATTAAAAACTATGTTTTTGAGTTTCCTGATGTAGCACAAAAATATATGAACATAACTGTATATAGGACAGATATTTCACGGTTCTTTTAGGCAGCACCAAAAAACAAAAAGACTATTTTTAAGCTGTCTGAGGTAGTGAGTCAACATGTCACACTGGGTCAAAGGTCAGGGAGTAAAAGTGTGTTTTAAAGGAGGTTTAAAAGCAGCGAGTGAAGGAGCCTGTCGAGGTAAATCGTTCCATAACTGATCAAATTCAGTTGGTGGACCTCTGTGTGAAATCAAGCATCTGGTTCACAGAGAGGATAACCCTCACATGGGCTGTACAACATTATATAGGGAGACAAAAACAGAGATTATCGTAGCCATCGCTCTCTCGCATGGACGTGGCAGTCTTGCTGTCTGCTGCGAATCCTCCCCGTACCTCCGTGACCTTGTCTGGTATCTGCTCCCTCCTCTGTAAGAGACAGTAAAGGAAAACACGTCTCTGCCTAGTCTTGAAAATCTAATCTTATCATCCATTGTTCTTCTAGGGCCTCTTCTTCTTGTGGCCTCAGCTAAGTGCTAATATTTAAATGGCTAACATTAACATGTGTGCCAGCCAGGTTCACATTTATGATGAACTATGATTAATTAACTGATGTTGAAACTGAAGCTTTACTGACCTCTGAAATTCCTCCTAAAGTGTTATTCAGTGTTGTGACAGTCAGCTGCTTCAGCTGCTGCTGGGATGGGCTGTGGCAAAGAGAACAGAGAAAATCCAAATCAGAGTTTTTCTCTGAATTAAAAGGAAACAACAATATATTCTACATGGTGAAACTGATGGTTTATGGTGTTTGGGTCTGTTTTTCTGTATTCATGCAGATAAAGTGTAAACTCAGATGAATTATAGCATCAAATGTTAAAGGAAAATATCAGGATGAGTGTCTGTGAGCTGAGAAGGACGTGAAGCGAGCAGTTTATCCCAGAGCTGAAGCTGCTCTGTGTGCAGAGATGAGCTCAGATTCCTGCTGTGATTGATCAACAGTCACAGAAATGTAGACTTGTAGTTATTACTGCAGTATGGTCACAGCAGATACTGATAAACATGTATTATGAGGATGGATGATCAAGTTTCTCACTCTCTCCTTTAAATCTCAGTTTGTTTCTTCTTCACAGTTTATCTGTTAATTTATTAATGAATAACACTGAAAGAGTTTCTGTTATATTTCCCCTTGAACATCAGCTTATTAGGGCGGCATTAGGAAATAGCCCCCCTCCAAAGAATGAATAAATGAATGATGATAATAATAAAATGATTCAAAAGCAGAGCTCAGAGTGGTAGAATGGTCAAACATGGATCCACGGGTGGTTCAACTGCATTTGGTGACGTGACTAAAGCAAATCTTTCAAATAATCCCACCATCAACGGGATGTTGTCTCCTTTACTACGGTTACTTTACTTGGTCACCGTGTGAATTTCTTGGAAATGAACCAAATTCTTTTATTTGTTGGTTGTTGCATATTTAACCTCTACAGTCAGGAAAGGAGGAGATGAGGCCTCAACAATGTTGGGTTGTAGCTGTGCTTCAGGTTAGAGTGAGTGTCCATGGAATAAATGTAAGTCAGTGAACTGGAAACATGACTGTGTTCAAACTTTGTTTTCCTTTTTATAATGAGTCTAATCAAAGGTGGACAGAAGTATCTCCACTGTGACTTTTCTGTGTCACCATCAGAGCTTCTGCACAGTGTGGAGAAAGATCCAGAAGCAGAGCTGGACTGCAGACAGCCAGTCAGAGCAGCTGTGTACAAAGTAAGACTGAACATCTGTCTGCTGATGGACTCATTTCTGAAAACTGGACTTCTTGTGTTGTTCAGACATTGAAGAGTTTTCTTTCTCTTTAGTCTCATTGTTTTTCTTTCGTTCAGCAGATGTTGGTCTGCAGGAGGTTTTAGATGAACATAAGATCAGTCTGAGGAGGAGATGTGAACGTGTGACTGAAGGAAGTGATGAAACAGGAAGTAGAACCCTCCTCAACAGGATCTACACTGAGCTCTACATCACAGAGGGACAGAGTGAAGAGGTTCATACCCAACATGAGGTGAGGCAGCTGGAGACAGCTTCCAAGATGGGCGCCCTCCATGACGCTCCAATCAGGTGCCAGGACATCTTTAAAGCCTTACCTGACCAACAGAGACCCATCAGAGTGGTTCTGACCAACGGCGTGGCTGGTGTTGGAAAAACCTTCTCAGTGCAGAAGTTCACTCTGGACTGGGCAGAGGGCTTGGAGAACCAACATGTCAGTGTGGTGGTTCTGCTTTCATTCAGGGAGCTGAACCTGATCAGAGATGAGCAGTACAGTCTTCTGGAGCTGCTCCATGTTTTCCATCCAACATTACAGAAGGTCACAGCAGAGAAGCTGGCTGTCTCTCAGCTTTTGTTCATCTTTGACGGCCTGGATGAAAGCAGACTTTCATTGGATTTCACCAACAGGAAGCTGCTGTCTGATGTCACACAGAAGTCATCAGTCAGCCAGCTGCTGACAAACCTCATCCAGGGGAATCTGCTTCCCTCGGCTCTCGTCTGGATAACTTCCCGACCCGCAGCAGCCAATCAGATCCCTCCTACATGTGTTGACAGGCTAACAGAAGTACGAGGCTTCACTGACGCCCAGAAGGAGGAGTACTTCAGGAGGAGATTCAGTGATGAAGAGCTGTCCAGCAGAATCATCTCCCACATGAAGACATCCAGGAGCCTCCACATCATGTGTAGTATCCCAGTCTTCTGCTGGATCACTGCTACAGTTCTGGAGCACATGTTGACTACAGAGCAGAGAGGAGAGCTGCCCAAGACCCTGACTGACATGTACTCACACTTCCTGCTGGTTCAGACAAAGAGGAAGAAGAACAAGTACCATGAGGGACGTGAGACGAGTCCACAGGAGCTGACGGAGGCTGATAGGAAAGTTCTTCTGAAGCTGGGGAGGCTGGCGTTTGAACATCTGGAGAAAGGAAACATCATGTTCTACCAAGAAGACCTGGAGCAGTGTGGTCTGGATGTGACAGAGGCCTCGGTGTACTCAGGAGTTTGTACAGAGATCTTCAAAAGAGAGTGTGTGATCTTCCAGAAACCAGTCTACTGCTTTGTTCATCTGAGCATTCAGGAGTTTCTGGCTGCAGTCTACATGTTCCACTGTTTCACCAACAGGAAGACAGAGGTGCTGAAGAACTTTTTGGGAAAAAAATACAACGAGTCCTCTCTGGATGATTTCCTGAGCAGAGCCATGTATAAATCCCTCCAGAGTAAAAATGGCCACCTGGACCTGTTTGTTCGCTTCCTTCATGGCCTCTGTCTGGAGTCCAACCAGAGACTCTTAGTAGGTCTGCTGGGTCAGACAGAGATCAGTCCAGGAACCATCCAGAGAGTCATCAACAACCTGAAGAAGATGAACAGTGATGAAATCTCTCCTGACAGAAGCATCAACATCTTCCACTGTCTGATGGAGATGAACGACCTCACATTATTTCAGGAGATCCAAGAGTTCCTGAAGTCAGAGAACAGATCAAAGAAGAAACTCTCTGAGATCCAGTGCTCAGCTCTGGCCTTCATGCTGCAGATGTCAGAGGAGGTTCTGGATGAGTTGGACCTGCAGAAGTACAACACATCAGTGCCGGGACGACAGAGACTGATTCCAGCTGTGAGGAACTGCAGAAAGGCTGGGTGAGTCCAGATGTGATCATTAACATCATTGATCAGTGTAGGTTAGTAGTTTAATTTTGAAAATAAAATCAGATTGTAAGCACAAAGTGTTTGTGTCCGTACGCTGCAACCTTCCACACCATTCCTTTATTGTACAGACTCAGCAGCAGCTCCATGGATCCCAAATCCAAGAGTGGAGAACAGATTTGAAGTGTGTCACATCCATGCAGTCACAGCTGTTTCCACCATGTTTCCACTGATATTAATCCTGTTCAATGACACGTTTCATATCAGTGAATATGTTCTTTAGGACGTCCACTGACATGTTTAAGTGTCCTGCTGGAAATCACTCAAATCATCCATGAAATCCATGAAAAATCCTTTTAGTGTTTCTAACTTCACCCTCTGTCCTCTCTCTCTCTCCATCCTCCTCACTGCTTCTTTCACTGATAATCACACAAACATCGTATTCAGCTACAAAATAACACAATAATATCATCTGATGATCATTATTATAAGAGCAGGATCCATATTTGATATCAGAGTAACACACTGCTTGGTTATGTGCAGTCATCATCAGTGACTGTGGGTCAAACAGAAGCTCTCTGATTGGTTGCTGACCTTGGTCACCTGTCCACTCTCACCTGTTTGTGTTTCAAATTCAAATTCAAATTTTATTTGTCACGTACACAGTCATACACAGTACGATATGTAGTGAAATGCTTGGACAACTGCTCGTGACCTAAAGAAAACAAAAAAGGAAAAGGCTATGAATAAGATAGGAAATAAATATGAAAAATTAAAAAGGGTCAATTTAACTAGGAAGGAATAAAATATAAATTAAGGTTAAAAATGAAATAACTGTACAACACAAATTAGAATGAAGGGTAAATTTAACTGGGAAGAATAAGATAAAATATATAAATTAAAGTTGAAAATAAAATAACTGTACAACAAAATACACAATATAGAACTATATAAGAATGTATGAAGAAATCTAAATATAAATAAATATATACACAATAACAGCAGCTGTACAAGTATTAACTGGAAATGAAGAATATAGTGACCAGTGTTGTGCAAAACCAAAGTCCAGAAAGTCCAGTGTGTGTGTAAGAACCATATGTGTGGGTCAGTACTGTGTGGTGGTGTGATTGAGAGACCGTATCGCCTGCGGGAAGAAGCTCCTCCTCAGTCTCTCTGTGTTGGTCTTCAGGGAGCGGAATCGCTTTCCTGACCTCAACAGAGAGACCAGTCTGTTGTTGGGATGGCTGAGGTCCTTCACGATCTTCCTGGCCTTGGTCCAGCACCGCCTGCTGTAGATTGAGTGCAGGTCAGGGAGCTCGGAGCGGATGGTGCGCTCAGCTGACCGCACAACCCTCTGTAGAGCTCGTCTGTCCTGCATGGTGCTGTTCCCGAACCAGGTTAAGATGTTTCCCGCCAGGATGCTCTCTATGGTGCACGAGTAAAAGTTCCTGAGCACCTTGGAGGGCAGTTGGAAGTCTCTCAAGCGTCTGAGGTGGTAGAGACGCTGTCGGGCCTTTTTCACCACGGTCTTGATGTGACAGGACCATGACAGGTCCTGCGTGATGTGAACTCCGAGGTATTTGAAGCTGTCCACTCTCTCCACTGGGCACTCGTTGATGACGGGGGTCTGGTAGTTCCTCTCCTGCTTAGTGCTGAAGTCCACTATCAGCTCCTTTGTCTTACTGACGTTTAGAAGGAGGTTGTTCCTCTGGCACCAGTTCTCCAGATTCCTAATCTCCTTCAGGTAGGCCGTCTCGTTGTTATCAGAGATCAGGCCCACCACGACGGTGTCGTCAGCAAACTTGATGATGGTGGTGGAGCTGGTAGTGGCCACACAGTCATATGTGTACAAAGAGTACAGCAGGGGGCTCAGAACACACCCCTGGGGGGCTCCAGTGCTGAGAGTGGTGGAGGCTGAGACATGTCCGCCCATCCTTACTGCCTGTGGTCTGCCAGTTAGGAAGTTGGAGATCCACTGACACATAGATGAGCTGAGTCCCAGATGCTCCAGCTTGGTGGTGAGTGTGGAGGGAATTATGGTATTAAATGCAGAGCTGTAGTCTATGAAGAGCATTTTAACATAATTCCCCCTTCTAGTGTCCAAGTGAGTGAGTGATGTGTGGAGGAGATGAGAGATGGCATCGTCTGTGGAACGATTTGGACGGTAAGCGAACTGTAGTGGGTCCAGTGTGTCTGGTAGTGAAGAAATGATGAAGTCTCTGACCAGGCGTTCAAAGCACTTCATCACTACTGAGGTGAGGGCTACAGGGCGATAGTCATTGAGAGAAGCAGGGTGGGGTTTCTTCGGGACAGGAACAATGATGGACTCTTTGAAGCATGTGGGGATCACCGACTGAGATAAAGAGATGTTGAATATCTCAGTGAACACAGGAGCTAGCTGGTATGCGCAGTCTCTTAGGATACGACCTGGGATGCCGTCTGGTCCTGCTGCTTTCCTGGTGTTCACTCTTTTGAAGGCTCTCCTTACTTCATGCTCGGAGATGACGAGCACGTTTCCGGTGCTGGCAGTATCTTCCTGTCTGCAGCCGTTAGCGCCGCTAACACTAGCATTGTTGGAGACCTTAGCTGCAGCATCGAAGCGAGCATAGAAAGTGTTCAGCTCGTCTGCCAGAGTCACGGCCGCGTTCGTCATACCGGTTGTTGGTGCTTTATAGTCCGTTATTGTCCTTAGTCCCCGCCACAGGCTCCTAGAGTCACTCTGTTGGAGTTGTGACTCTAGTTTCCTCCCGTAGCGCTGCTTCGCCTCTTTCACCGCCCTCCGCACGTTATATGACGCGGCTTTGTACGGGTCCATGTCCCCCGTCGTGAGTCCCGTGTTGTAGGCAGCGGTGCGGGATCTCAGAGCGTCGCGGATGGTTTTATCCACCCACGGCTTCTGGTTGGGAAACGTTGTGATAGTCTTTGTCTCCACGGTATCATCCGCTAGTTTCCCGATGAATCCCACAACCGCTTCCGTAAACACGTTGACGTCATCGTCGGAGCTGTTTCTGAACATGCCCCAGTCTGCGTCATCGAGTGCGTCCTGTAACGCGGCCACCGATTGATCCGTCCAGCGCGCGACCTTCCTCTGAACCGGAACTTCCTGTTTCAGCCTTTGTTTGTATTTTGGCATGAGGAAGATGGCGGCGTGATCAGATTTGCCAAACGGGGGGCGGGATTGTGCCTTGTAGCCGTCCTTGACCGTAGTGTAGCAGTGGTCCAGTGTCCTTTCACCTCTGGTGGGGCAGGTGATGTGTTGATAAAAGTTCGGCGCTGCGCGTTTGAGGTTGGCGCTATTAAAGTCCCCCGTCACAATAAGCGCAGCGTCCCGGTGTTGTGTCTGGTGCTGTGTGAGTGCCTCATGCAGCTCGCATAAGGCGGTGACCGTGTCCGCTTGTGGTGGAATATAAACGGCACTTACAATGACCGATGTAAATTCCCGAGGTAGATAAAAAGGACGACACATGATGGACAGTAGTTCCAGATTTGGTGTGCAGGAGCGTGTGAGAGGAACAACGTTCGCACTGTTGCACCAGTTGTTGTTCACCATTAAACACACGCCGCCTCCCCTTGACTTCCCCGAGTCCCGTGTCCTGTCCATGCGGTGAACCGAGAAGAACTCGGCCGGCTGGATGGCGTGGTCCGGCACCGCTGGGTTCAGCCATGTCTCGGTGAAGCAGAGGAGATTGCAGTCCCGAATGTCTCTCTGGAACTTTATCCTGGCCCTGAGGTCGTCAAGCTTGTTCTCCAGTGACTGGACGTTGGCGAGCAGGATGCTAGGCAGAGGTGTGCGGTGTGCACGAGCTCTCAGCCTGTTCCTGACGCCGGCTCGCTTCCCTCTAGGCCGCCGCCGCTTCCCTTTGTTCTCCCTCGAGATCTCACTCGGCCAGCTCGGATCCGGAGTTAAAAACTTCGAATTGTGAGTACATTGTATACCAATAGAAACAAGAGTGTCACTGTCATACCTAATGTACCCAATGGTGATGATTTTGCCGATTTAGAAACGCTGAAAACTAACTTAAAAAACAAAGACAAAGAAAAAGTGGTCGGAGCAGTCGTGACGGCAGCCGACCTCACCGGCGCCATCTTTTTTTTTTTGTTTGCTCTCTCTTTGCTGTCTCCATCCTCTCTCTCCTTTCTCTCCCTCTCTGTCTTTGTACGTCACTCAGGTCCAATGGAAACAGTGACATTTACAAACCAATCAAAGACAAACTGATCCATGTCAGGTTATAACAATATTCAAAGTGAATACAGGCTGCTGCTGGACACAGACAGGTAACATCATTTTGACTTGCTGTCACCTGGATCTGGACTCATAAACACTGAAGCCCTGAACAGGAATACAAATCATTTTCTGCCAACTAGCGACACACCAGCAGATAATGGCTCAGAAAGCTAAAATGAGCCAATCATTTCTGTGTTTAGTTCCCCTGAAATCAGATCTGATATCAGCAGCTCTGAGTTCATTCATCATTATTGTCCAGTGATGAGATTTCTGCTCCGTTTGGTAACAGTCAGCAGGTTTTTCCTGCGTGTGGACGTGAACAGTCGTACCTGACAGCAGGTAGCAAACAGAGATCATCTTTCCAGCTGGAACTCTTCACTGAGCTGAACTCATTCAAAATGTTCTGGAGTCAAAACAGGAAACAGTCCAAATGTGTGTCTTCACTCTGACTCTGGATCAGATCTCAGTGACAGACTGTGGACATTATGGAAGCCTAAATGTGACACCATCTTCCTCCTTCATCTGCAGATTAAAGCCAAACAAAGATTCTCATTAAAAGTCTGCAGGTCTGAGAGAGACTCAATCGTTGTGTCATGTCAAACACAGTAAGAGGAGCTGAAGCACAGATGTGAAGAGCAGATTCATCAGATTATGACCTCACTCTGTTTTGTCTTCATATACATTCAGTCTGTGTTTATAATGCAGATTTTCTGCTTTTATAATAACACATTTTATATTTTCTATCATCACAGACTGACTGAGTGTCTACTCTCAGAGTCTCACTGTGAAGTTGTGGCCTCAGCTCTGAAGTCCAGCCCCTCCCATCTGACACAGCTGGACATGACTTGGAACAAGCTGCAGGATTCAGGTGTGAAGCTTCTGTGTGCTGGACTGGAGAGTCCAAACTGTCGACTGGAGACTCTGAGGTGAGTTCACTGACTGCGGCTGTTGTTGTTTTTCTATATTTCAGGTCTTTGATGTTTGAAACTTTCTTTAGTTCCTAAATGTTCAGGATGTGTCTGAAGACAAATGTGAAGAAGTTTGAGTGCTTTCAGAAATGTTGTCTTTCCAAACGACTGAACAAGAGTTTTTCCTTTTGGCTCCAAACAGAAGTGACAGACTTGAGCAGGGTTCATTTAAAGGCTGACAGAAGTGGAGTGGTGACGGGGAGATGTTTGACAGGACAGTGTTTCAGCCTCCACAGGTTCATGTTGTGCTCCATCAGTCAGTGAAGATGAAGTCAGTGCTGATGAGGCTGTAGAGTGTGTGAGGGATGTGAATGAGGATGATGAAGATTTGATGATAGCAGATAAAAACAGGCTGCAGAGACTTTGAGCCATACAGGGCACACAGTGTGTGTACAGAACAGCTGAAATCATTATGGAGGCCTCACTGGAATATGGAAGCATCACAGTACAGCTTCAGTGAAGCATTAAAGTCTCTGATATGAGATGAGAAATGAAGCAGCCAGAGCTTTTTCATGAGTGGAAATCCACTGTGACTGTGAGCTGCTGCTACAGCCTCCAGATTAGCCAGCAGCTCATCCTGCTCAACATTTCCTCACCAACTTTAATGGAAGTGTGATGTTTTCAGCTGGAGTGATGGTCAGGGTGGCCTCCCTCTCCTCTTCTTCTCCTCTTCCTCTTTCATTTGTAAAGCCACTTCTGCTGCTTTCATTCATTTGGAAGTCCTGTAGCTGAGTTTGGGAGAGACTAACAGCCTCGGCAGCAGAGGGGAGAAAGGCTGTAACACCACCACTTTACTCTGTTCTACCTGTCACATCATTTTATCAGGAAACAAATATGCTCATGTTTTTACTATGTTTGTCTTGAAGATGTAAGAAGATCACATGGTGCTTTTTATTATTGTGTTGGTTTGTTTGCTGTCTCTTGGATGGAGCCCAGCTGTGCGTGGCCCCTGGGCCTGTGGTCAGAGTGTGTGCTGGATAATCCGGCCCAGGATGAGGCCAAACTGACATGGGATGAAATGTCTGTCACATAATTGAGCTTAGTG
Organism: Mchenga conophoros; assembly: GCF_057382185.1. NCBI lineage: Eukaryota > Metazoa > Chordata > Actinopteri > Cichliformes > Cichlidae > Mchenga > Mchenga conophoros. The sequence continues at coordinate 19,760,205 of NC_140528.1, read as the reverse complement.
TAGTTTCATTTCTGCACAATTTAAAAACAACCAAAACTTTGTTCTGTCTTTTCTATGTTATACTGTAGACTTTCTTTGATACTGTGTCCAAAAGGAGCAGCTTTTACTTTGAAGGGGAGGCGTCTCTGTTTCCTCTTCAGGTTGGATGATGGAAGCAAATGAGTGTGTGATGTTCTTTCAGTGTTGCACTTTGTAGACGCTCCCTGAGCACTGGTCTCACAGCCAGCTGCACATAGAGACCAGTGTTGTTAGTCCAGGTCAGAAGATGACTTGTTGGAATGAAAATGAGCTTGTAGTTTGTCTGCTTTAATAATGTGACTGGAAAAAGGTGTTGGACTTCAAATATGTCCATTTCTTTCACACTTCACCTTTAAAAGTGAAGCCTTGTGGTTCCTGGAAGGAAAAACACGACTTTTTCAAGTCTTTGTCCTGTTTTTATGAGAAATGTACGACTTTAATGTGAAACATTCAGAGTTTTTTCTCTTGTTGTGTTTTTTTGAAGCTGCTTCCTGTTGGCTTCAGCTGTTTGGAGTTTCCATTTTTTAAACTTCTACATTCTGAACCTTCTTCAGCTCTGAACAGATGATGAAACACTGAATGATTTCAAGCTCACACTTTGTCTAATAAACTTACATCTTTCATTCTTTATACAGATTGGGGGACTGTGGTTTGTCAGAGATCAGCTGTGATTATCTGGCAGCAGCACTGAAGTCCAACCCCTCCCATCTGAGAGAGCTGGACCTGAGTAATGACTCCTGGTCTTCGACCAACAACAAGCTGCAGGATTCAGGAGTGAAGCATCTGTGTGGTTTCCTGGAGAGTCCAGGATGTGGACTTGAAACTCTGGGGTCAGTCAGCATGTTTTAGTTGTGCTGAGATGAATATGATGTGAAAGTTGTGCTGACACTAAACTGCAGACATCAGGCTGATATTATACTGATCCACACTGAGGATCTTCATGGTAAAGTCTGTTTTCTTCTTCTCTGGTTTAGTCCATTGACTGCAGCAGAACAATGTTCACATTTCAAACAGTGAGACTCAACGTATGGCCCGCGGCCCACACGCGGCCTGCCCACCTTTCCTGATTCAGAGAGAGGGGACCCTGATTAACTGTGTAGTGTTCTTCCTCACAGTTCTAAGTATCAGACACAACAATGAATAATCCACAGCTGACTGTCTTTAGCAGGTCAAAGGTCACGGCACACAGCAGACAGTGGGAAATATTATAACTCTGATCATTTATCAGCACATATCCATATGTATAAAAACAAAGCTGACACTGTGAGACTTGATCAGAGGTGTGATCATCACAGCAGAGGCCTTTGTGTCAAAGTCACTGAGGATCAAACAGAAACACATGAAGCAGATTTTCCTGTTCTGGCTTTTTATAGCAGATAACCTTCAAAATATTCTGCAGTCCATCAAAAACTGAAGCAAACCATGAATCAACATGTGAACATGAGCTGATGCTGCTGAAGTGAAGCAAAGTTACAGAGGTTTGATTACAGACACAGCTGAGAGTTTGTAATCTGTCATCATTTTAAAAGGTTTACATTTCTTCAGTATTGAACAGCAGAAATGAGGCTTTGTTTTGGGAGGCCGACAGCAGTGAACACAACAGCAGACTGGTGCGTAATAAGAAGTGAATAATGCAGGAAACAGATTTTTGAAGGTAAACTGTTCTTGAAGTACACTGAGAGAGAGAGAGCTGTGCAGGAAGTAAACGTCAAAGTCAGAGAGAATTCATGACGATGTTCATCAAACGTAAAGCGTAGTTTGGATCTTCTTCTGCTGCTGGTTCAGTCAGTTTTGGTTGGAGACAGATGAAACCTGCAGCTTCAGGATCTGTGAGCTGTCCACTTTCAGCCCCGACGGCGTGTCCGTGTACGTGCCGTCGAGTGAACGATCCACGCTCTGTGTTTCCATCTTTGTGTGTTTAGCTGCTCTCATTTACTGTTTTATCTGTTTGCTTGTTGTTGAAATACTTTTGGGAGCTTTAACCTGAGATTCTGGCAAAATACATTTATATTAAAAATCGATTCAGGATTGAATGAATCAACATCGCTTTATTCAAATTAAAACCATTTAAATAGGAAAATCCATTTTTTTACAGCCGCCTCTAATGCTGGGTAATGTCAGCTGGTCCATGTGCAGCTGGCTGTGAGGCTCAGGGAGCGTCTACAAAGTGCAACACTGAAAGAACATCATCCATAAATATTGAGTAATAACTGGACTCTCATACAGCGAGACTCAAATGCCTTTAAACATCAGCTTATCCTGCTGATCCAAGTCCAACACTGAGTTTGTAAAAACATGTTTGTCAATCATTTTGTTTGGTTTCTGAGGAAAATGATTCAATAACTTGCTGCTAATACACAACATTTCATCATATTTCCTCATAACCCTCTTTTGTCTGACCATTTGATCCCATTTGAATTTGCAATAAAGGATCCACAGAGTTTGGTGACAATAATGACAGTAGATGTTTGTGTGAAAGTGCTGGAAGCAAATGAGTGTGTGATGTTCTTTCAGTGTTGCACTTTGTAGACGCTCCCTGAGCACTGGTCTCACAGCCAGCTGCACATCGAGACCAGTGTTGTTAGTCCAGGTCAGAAGATGACTTGTTGGAATGAAAATGAGCTTGTAGTTTGTCTGCTTTAATAATGTGACTGGAAAAAGGTGTTGGACTTCAAATATGTCCATTTCTTTCACACTTCACCTTTAAAAGTGAAGCCTTGTGGTTCCTGGAAGGAAAAACACGACTTTTTCAAGTCTTTGTCCTGTTTTTATGAGAAATGTACGACTTTAATGTGAAACATTCAGAGTTTTTTCTCTTGTTGTGTTTGTTTGAAGCTGCTTCCTGTTGGCTTCAGCTGTTTGGAGTTTCCATTTTCTAAACTTCTACATTCTGAACCTTCTTCAGCTCTGAACAGATGATGAAACACTGAATGATTTCAAGCTCACACTTTGTCTAATAAACTTACATCTTTCATTCTTTATACAGATTGAAGGACTGTGGTTTGTCAGAGATCAGCTGTGATTATCTGGTAGCAGCACTGAAGTCCAACCCCTCCCATCTGAGAGAGCTGGACCTGAGCTGCAACACCAAGCTGCAGGATTCAGGAGTGAAGCATCTGTGTGGTTTCCTGGAGAGTCCAGGATGTGGACTTGAAACTCTGAGGTCAGTCAGCATGTTTTAGTTGTGCTGAGATGAATATGATGTGAAAGTTGTGCTGACACTAAACTGCAGACATCAGGCTGATTTTATACTGATCCACACTGAGGATCTTCATGGTAAAGTCTGTTTTCTTCTTCTCTGGTTTAGTCCATTGACTGCAGCAGAACAATGTTCACATTTCAAACAGTGAGACTCAACGTATGGCCCGCGGCCCACACGCGGCCTGCCCACCTTTCCTGATTCAGAGAGAGGGGACCCTGATTAACTGTGTAGTGTTCTTCCTCACAGTTCTAAGTATCAGACACAACAATGAATAATCCACAGCTGACTGTCTTTAGCAGGTCAAAGGTCACGGCACACAGCAGACAGTGGGAAATATTATAACTCTGATCATTTATCAGCACATATCCATATGTATAAAAACAAAGCTGACACTGTGAGACTTGATCAGAGGTGTGATCATCACAGCAGAGGCCTTTGTGTCAAAGTCACTGAGGATCAAACAGAAACACATGAAGCAGATTTTCCTTTTCTGTCTTTTTATAGCAGATAACCTTCAAAATATTCTGCAGTCCATCAAAAACTGAAGCAAACCATGAATCAACATGTGAACATGAGCTGATGCTGCTGAAGGGAAGCAAAGTTACAGAGGTTTGATTACAGACACAGCTGAGAGTTTGTAATCTGTCATCATTTTAAAAGGTTTACATTTCTTCAGTATTGAACAGCAGAAATGAGGCTTTGTTTTGGGAGGCCGACAGCAGTGAACACAACAGCAGACTGGTGCGTAATAAGCAGTGAATAATGCAGGAAACAGATTTTTGAAGGTAAACTGTTCTTGAAGTACACTGAGAGAGAGAGAGCTGTGCAGGAAGTAAACGTCAAAGTCAGAGAGAATTCATGACGATGTTCATCAAACGTAAAGCGTACTTTTGATCTTCTTCTGCTGCTGGTTCAGTCAGTTTTGGTTGGAGACAGATGAAACCTGCAGCTTCAGGATCTGTGAGCTGTCCACTTTCAGCTCCGACGGCGTGTCCGTGTACGTGCCGTCGAGTGAACGATCCACGCTCTGTGTTTCCATCTTTGTGTGTTTCGCTGCTCTCATTTACTGTTTTATCTGTTTGCTTGTTGTTGAAATACTTTTGGGAGCTTTAACCTGAGATTCTGGCAAAATACATTTATATTAAAAATCGATTCAGGATTGAATGAATCAACATCGCTTTATTCAAATTAAAACCATTTAAATAGGAAAATCCAATTTTTTTACACCCGCCTCTAATGCTGGGTAATGTCAGCTGGTCCATGTGCAGCTGGCTGTGAGGCTCAGGGAGCGTCTACAAAGTGCAACACTGAAAGAACATCATCCATAAATATTGAGTAATAACTGGACTCTCATACAGCGAGACTCAAATGCCTTTAAACATCAGCTTATCCTGCTGATCCAAGTCCAACACTGAGTTTGTAAAAACATGTTTGTCAATCATTTTGTTTGGTTTCTGAGGAAAATGATTCAATAACTTGCTGCTAATACACAACATTTCATCATATTTCCTCATAACCCTCTTTTGTCTGACCATTTGATCCCATTTGAATTTGCAATAAAGGATCCACAGAGTTTGGTGACAATAATGACAGTAGATGTTTGTGTGAAAGTGCTGGAAGCAAATGAGTGTGTGATGTTCTTTCAGTGTTGCACTTTGTAGACGCTCCCTGAGCACTGGTCTCACAGCCAGCTGCACATAGAGACCAGTGTTGTTAGTCCAGGTCAGAAGATGACTTGTTGGAATGAAAATGAGCTTGTAGTTTGTCTGCTTTAATAATGTGACTGGAAAAAGGTGTTGGACTTCAAATATGTCCATTTCTTTCACACTTCACCTTTAAAAGTGAAGCCTTGTGGTTCCTGGAAGGAAAAACACGACTTTTTCAAGTCTTTGTCCTGTTTTTATGAGAAATGTACGACTTTAATGTGAAACATTCAGAGTTTTTTCTCTTGTTGTGTTTGTTTGAAGCTGCTTCCTGTTGGCTTCAGCTGTTTGGAGTTTCCATTTTCTAAACTTCTACATTCTGAACCTTCTTCAGCTCTGAACAGATGATGAAACACTGAATGATTTCAAGCTCACACTTTGTCTAATAAACTTACATCTTTCATTCTTTATGCAGATTGTGGGACTGTGGTTTGTCAGAGATCAGCTGTGATTATCTGGCAGCAGCACTGAAGTCCAACCCCTCCCATCTGAGAGAGCTGGACCTGAGCTGCAACACCAAGCTGCAGGATTCAGGAGTGAAGCATCTGTGTGGTTTCCTGGAGAGTCCAGGATGTGGACTTGAAACTCTGGGGTCAGTCAGCATGTTTTAGTTGTGCTGAGATGAATATGATGTGAAAGTTGTGCTGACACTAAACTGCAGACATCAGGCTGATATTATACTGATCCACACTGAGGATCTTCATGGTAAAGTCTGTTTTCTTCTTCTCTGGTTTAGTCCATTGACAGCAGCAGAACAATGTTCACATTTCAAACAGTGAGACTCAACGTATGGCCCGCGGCCCACACGCGGCCTGCCCACCTTCCCTGATTCAGAGAGAGGGGACCCTGATTAACTGTGTAGTGTTCTTCCTCACAGTTCTAAGTATCAGACACAACAATGAATAATCCACAGCTGACTGTCTTTAGCAGGTCAAAGGTCACGGCACACAGCAGACAGTGGGAAATATTATAATTCTGATCATTTATCAGCACATATCCATATGTATAAAAACAAAGCTGACACTGTGAGACTTGATCAGAGGTGTGATCATCACAGCAGAGGCCTTTGTGTCAAAGTCACTGAGGATCAAACAGAAACACATGAAGCAGATTTTCCTTTTCTGGCTTTTTATAGCAGATAACCTTCAAAATATTCTGCAGTCCATCAAAAACTGAAGCAAACCATGAATCAACATGTGAACATGAGCTGATGCTGCTGAAGTGAAGCAAAGTTACAGAGGTTTGATTACAGACACAGCTGAGAGTTTGTAATCTGTCATCATTTTAAAAGGTTTACATTTCTTCAGTATTGAACAGCAGAAATGAGGCTTTGTTTTCGGAGGCCGACAGCAGTGAACACAACAGCAGACTGGTGCGTAATAAGCAGTGAATAATGCAGGAAACAGATTTTTGAAGGTAAACTGTTCTTGAAGTACTTGAAGTACTTGAAGTACAAAGCTCTAATTTCTCGCAGTCGAACTCGTCTGGGCTTCACCTCCCACTGGTCCCTGTCACTCTCTTCACAGTGTCCTGTGTGGCCTTCAAATCTCCATCAACACAGTCTGTTCCTTTTCTGTTTCTTTTCAGTATTTGCCTTTTAGATTAAGTCCCAGCCTGGCAAAATATCCCATTCAGTGTCTTTAAACAGTTATGTCACACTGTTCTTACCAGCCTGCAGTTCACCGTGCATTTTCCATCACGTGCTTTTCTTCCATGCTGCTGCTGGTGTCGTCAGTGTAGTTTCAGTTGCACTGTCTTTTTGCCTGCTGTTAATTCTTGAAGTCCACGATGTTCTGTTGGTCTTCATCAGGAGATTAACTGTCCTATGAGCTTCTTCTCAGGATCGGGACAAGTGGGAGGTCAAGCTGTAAAATTTTAAGCCAAAATCTGGCCTATTTTTCTCCCAATTATGTTCATCTATGGTTTTGCCGCTGTACTCAAAATCCAGGTTGAGGAAAGTCCACCTTTATTTATCTGTAACCTGTATTGACACACTAAAGCATACAATTAATATCCTTTTCATTTCTTTTCTTAAAACCTCCATTCGCTTTATCTGCCTAGAGGTTAACTCATCTCTCTCTCTGTGTGCTCACTTGTCACAGTGAGTCTCCTTTTATGGGCATGCAAAGTTCCTGTCACACACACCATTTCCTGTCACACACACACAGCACTCAGAGCCATATTTCCTGTTTCTCTCTTTCGTGTTTCTACAGGCTAATCAAACTCTTATATCATCACTCATGCATTTCTTAACTTAGAAGCACTTTCAAACTTTAAAACATCCTACTTTGCATCACCAAAGAAATACCTCTCACCCCTTTATTTATCATTCAAAACCTTCTACTCACAGCATTCACACACTTACACTGTTACAGGAGTTAGAAATATACCTCAAAATACGCTTTCCTAAGAGTATTTTAGACGTGCCTTTCATAATCAGAACGAGCAAGTCAAAGAAAAACAACTGAAACCTCTATTAATTCTCACAGCACACACATTCAACAATGTTTGCAGCAATATTTATAAAACCAACTGTGGTTTAAGCAGTTCACCGCTTACTAATTTGCATTTTCTGAGTCTCTGTTTTATGGTGCCGTTAGTTCTCACAAATTCTTTTGCTGAAGTTTCAAAGTTTAGAGTGTAAAAGTGTGTATTAATCTATATTATCCCTGCTGATGACACAGGACTAATCCCATGTGTCACTAATGCTGTTGTTCTGTTTAGGGATTTGGGAAGTACTATTCAATAGTTAGGATCATCTTACTCAGCAAACAGATCATTTAGAATTCATCCAATCGGCACAGATTTGCTTTTTCTCTGAACAGGTTTGTGCCTACCTTTTTAGACCGGTCTTCTGTTTGCCTCATATCAGATCCAACCTTCGGTCACATTCGTTCTCTGTTGCATGGCGAACCAGGCAGTTTATTATAATATTTTATTTCTATTTTATTTTGTGTCCATCAAGGGCTTCGGGTGATCTGCAGCTTCACCCTTTCCCAAGCTGGAGACATTTACCTTTTCACACACTTTCCTTGGCTGAACAATGACACAGCCTTCATGTACCTGATGCATCTCTCTGTTTTATTTAAAAGGTTTTCGTGTGAATTATTTTCTTTCATTCATTCCATACATTCTGTACATGGTCGTCATGCCAACTATGTTTCATTGTTAATATGATGTTATCCTTGCTATTATTATTTTGAATATGTTAAAAATAAACTCTAATGTAATTTAGCCTTTGTTTATTTTATTGTTGTACTTCTTGTATTTATATCTATTCGGTGGCGTCTGTTTCCAACCTTTTTAAACTACTTTAAACTAGTTTAAGGAACGGGTGGTGGATTAATAAAAGGATGGCGAGGACTGCACAGTGTCTCGTCTTCTGGTTTTACTAAACTAGCAGTTAAGTACTGTTTTTCTGACTGTTTATCTTTTTTCTCTTGTTTTTTCTCGCCTAACTGCTTCTTCTTTCCAGGCCTGGAAATATTCTAATTCTTGCGTACGTTTTCCTTTCTTTTGTAAGTTTTTTGTTGATCCTATTTCTTTCGAAAGAGCTTCTTTCAGTTGTGTTAACGCTGAGGGGCTGCATTTTCCTTCCCAAGTGGGACATTTTGTTTTCTTAGGATTTCTCCATCTACAAGCACTGATTTGTCCGGTGCCTGGACATGTCTTTTCTAGCCACTGCTCGTCAGCATTGAGTTTTGTGGGCTGGTCTCACAGCCAGCTGCACATAGAGACCAGTGTTGTTAGTCCAGGTCAGAAGATGACTTGTTGGAATGAAAATGAGCTTGTAGTTTGTCTGCTTTAATAATGTGACTGGAAAAAGGTGTTGGACTTCAAATATGTCCATTTCTTTCACACTTCACCTTTAAAAGTGAAGCCTTGTGGTTCCTGGAAGGAAAAACACGACTTTTTCAAGTCTTTGTCCTGTTTTTATGAGAAATGTACGACTTTAATGTGAAACATTCAGAGTTTTTTCTCTTGTTGTGTTTGTTTGAAGCTGCTTCCTGTTGGCTTCAGCTGTTTGGAGTTTCCATTTTCTAAACTTCTACATTCTGAACCTTCTTCAGCTCTGAACAGATGATGAAACACTGAATGATTTCAAGCTCACACTTTGTCTAATAAACTTACATCTTTCATTCTTTATACAGATTGGAGAACTGTGGTTTGTCAGAGATCAGCTGTGATTATCTGGCAGCAGCACTGAAGTCCAACCCCTCCCATCTGAGACAGCTGGACCTGAGCTCCAACAACAAGCTGCAGGATTCAGGAGTGAAGCATCTGTGTGGTTTCCTGGAGAGTCCAGGATGTGGACTTGAAACTCTGAGGTCAGTCAGCATGTTTTAGTTGTGCTGAGATGAATATGATGTGAAAGTTGTGCTGACACTAAACTGCAGACATCAGGCTGATATTATACTGATCCACACTGAGGATCTTCATGGTAAAGTCTGTTTTCTTCTTCTCTGGTTTAGTCCATTGACTGCAGCAGAACAATGTTCACATTTCAAACAGTGAGACTCAACGTATGGCCCGCGGCCCACACGCGGCCTGCCCACCTTCCCTGATTCAGAGAGAGGGGACCCTGATTAACTGTGTAGTGTTCTTCCTCACAGTTCTAAGTATCAGACACAACAATGAATAATCCACAGCTGACTGTCTTTAGCAGGTCAAAGGTCACGGCACACAGCAGACAGTGGGAAATATTATAACTCTGATCATTTATCAGCACATATCCATATGTATAAAAACAAAGCTGACACTGTGAGACTTGATCAGAGGTGTGATCATCACAGCAGAGGCCTTTGTGTCAAAGTCACTGAGGATCAAACAGAAACACATGAAGCAGATTTTCCTGTTCTGGCTTTTTATAGCAGATAACCTTCAAAATATTCTGCAGTCCATCAAAAACTGAAGCAAACCATGAATCAACATGTGAACATGAGCTGATGCTGCTGAAGTGAAGCAAAGTTACAGAGGTTTGATTACAGACACAGCTGAGAGTTTGTAATCTGTCATCATTTTAAAAGGTTTACATTTCTTCAGTATTGAACAGCAGAAATGAGGCTTTGTTTTGGGAGGCCGACAGCAGTGAACACAACAGCAGACTGGTGCGTAATAAGCAGTGAATAATGCAGGAAACAGATTTTTGAAGGTAAACTGTTCTTGAAGTACACTGAGAGAGAGAGAGCTGTGCAGGAAGTAAACGTCAAAGTCAGAGAGAATTCATGACGATGTTCATCAAACGTAAAGCGTAGTTTGGATCTTCTTCTGCTGCTGGTTCAGTCAGTTTTGGTTGGAGACAGATGAAACCTGCAGCTTCAGGATCTGTGAGCTGTCCACTTTCAGCCCCGACGGCATGTCCGTGTACGTGCCGTCGAGTGAACGATCCACGCTCTGTGTTTCCATCTTTGTGTGTTTAGCTGCTCTCATTTACTGTTTTATCTGTTTGCTTGTTGTTGAAATACTTTTGGGAGCTTTAACCTGAGATTCTGGCAAAATACATTTATATTAAAAATCGATTCAGGATTGAATGAATCAACATCGCTTTATTCAAATTAAAACCATTTAAATAGGAAAATCCATTTTTTTACAGCTGCCTCTAATGCTGGGTAATGTCAGCTGGTCCATGTGCAGCTGGCTGTGAGGCTCAGGGAGCGTCTACAAAGTGCAACACTGAAAGAACATCATCCATAAATATTGAGTAATAACTAGACTCTCATACAGCGAGACTCAAATGCCTTTAAACATCAGCTTATCCTGCTGATCCAAGTCCAACACTGAGTTTGTAAAAACATGTTTGTCAATCATTTTGTTTGGTTACTGAGGAAAATGATTCAATAACTTGCTGCTAATACACAACATTTCATCATATTTCCTCATAACCCTCTTTTGTCTGACCATTTGATCCCATTTGAATTTGCAATAAAGGATCCACAGAGTTTGGTGACAATAATGACAGTAGATGTTTGTGTGAAAGTGCTGGAAGCAAATGAGTGTGTGATGTTCTTTCAGTGTTGCACTTTGTAGACGCTCCCTGAGCACTGGTCTCACAGCCAGCTGCACATAGAGACCAGTGTTGTTAGTCCAGGTCAGAAGATGACTTGTTGGAATGAAAATGAGCTTGTAGTTTGTCTGCTTTAATAATGTGACTGGAAAAAGGTGTTGGACTTCAAATATGTCCATTTCTTTCACACTTCACCTTTAAAAGTGAAGCCTTGTGGTTCCTGGAAGGAAAAACACGACTTTTTCAAGTCTTTGTCCTGTTTTTATGATAAATGTACGACTTTAATGTGAAACATTCAGAGTTTTTTCTCTTGTTGTGTTTGTTTGAAGCTGCTTCCTGTTGGCTTCAGCTGTTTGGAGTTTCCATTTTCTAAACTTCTACATTCTGAACCTTCTTCAGCTCTGAACAGATGATGAAACACTGAATGATTTCAAGCTCACACTTTGTCTAATAAACTTACATCTTTCATTCTTTATACAGATTGTGGGGCTGTGGTTTGTCAAAGATCAGCTGTGATTATCTGGCAGCAGCACTGAAGTCCAACCCCTCCCATCTGAGAGAGCTGGACCTGTACGGAAACAACCTGAAGGATCCAGATGTGAAGCAGCTGTCTGATCTTCAGCAGAGTCCAGACTACAGACTGGAGACTCTGGTGTAAGTAGAGTGATGGAGTGAGTGGGTGGTGCTGTCAGCAGTATTGTACTAAACACAGTCAGTATGAAACAAAGATCCAGTGTTTCCTGTAAAGCTGCAGCTTCTCAGTGAAGCTGTGAGAGGAGAATGGTGACAGGCTTCAGGATTGGACACAAACACTTCCTGTTTCTGACCTTTATGGTCACCATAGTAACAGCTGACACGCTCTGATCAAACACTGTCAACAGCCAATCAGCTCTCTGAACAAAGCAGCACGCAGACCAATGACTGCATTCGTTTCCAAGTTTAAAGCAGTGAAGAACACAGTCTGTAGGTGAGGAAGAATTTAGTGAGAGCAGATGTTTGGATGGAATTCCTCCAGTTAACAGCTGGAACCGTCCATCTGGATTGTTGGGCTTGTTGTTGGGGTTCCTACAGAGCTCAGAGTGGACACACCAAGGTTCTTCTAATGAATGAAAGTCCAAACTCAAACTAGGAGGGAAAAACATTTTCATCAACTTCAATAAAAATCCAAAGATTAGAAAAAGTGAAGCAACAATGAGTCCTAGTACAGTCCCAGCACTGAAGTCCCTGCTGCTCTTTATACTGGATGTGCTGCATCACTGACTGACAGCTGATGAAGAGTCTCTGGAAACACTCGTTTATCTCCTCTGCTCTTCCTTCTTCTCTCTGCAGGTGGAGGTGGTGATGGTAAACAGGACGGTGTGTGTGCTGAGAGAGGAGGAGCTGTGTCCTGATGATCCAGAGAGGTTGAAGCAGCAGCAGCTTGTGTGTAGAGACGCTCTGACTGGGCCATGTTACTGGGAGGTGGAGAGGAGAGCTTCATCCAGCAGTGACTGACAGAGGAATGAGAAGAAGTGCAGATGACTGTCAGTGCTGCAGAGTGAACTGCTCTGAGAACAGCTCCACTGTCAGACACAATGTAGAGTCCAGCATCATCCCTGTGTGTCCCTCTGGATCTGACAGAGGATCATCAGTGTATCTGGACTGCTCTGCTGCTGCTCTGTCCTTCTACAGTCTCTGCACAGTCTCTGTCTGACTCTGGCTTCAGACTCTCCTGGATCAAACTCACCTGGAAAGACTTTCAAACATCACTCAATAGATTTGAATACAGAATATATTTGATATATACTGTAGATGTACTGTAGAGTTGCAGTTTGTCACTTGTAAATACAGTCTGTGAGCAGCTGTGAGCTGAAAGATCTTTCTAGAAACACGAAATGTTTTCACTCTTCTGTTGCTTTTTCATATATTTCCACAACATTAATATTGATCCCACCTGTCTCACCTGTTTCATGCTTTTATACATAATAACAGGACACGTGTGATCTGAGCGCTGCTGTGGTTGCTGTGCTGCACGTCTTCATTTAGATAACAGAGACATCTAGTGGTTCAGAGGGAGAACTGCAGGAGGTGGAGCTGTGTTTTAGCATGGAAAACTTTTTATCTTTTAGGCGCAGATACAAATATGACAAGTATCAGTGTGAGATACAAAAGGTCACATCAGTCAGCAGAGGGAACAGTGATCACACAGCAATGTAAGAATAGAAACATAACAGTGAATCTGGACATGTATACAGATGGAAGCAAACAAACAGGATGTAACACTACATTAAAGCCACAAATGGGAAGAAAACAAACACAAAGGAAAATATATTTGATCTCAGGAATCCAAATCAGATGCTTTAGAGCAGGGGTCGGCAACCCTGGGCACGCCTGTCACAGCTGCCACGTGAAGGGTTAACTGATGGCACGACCATAGCTGGACTGGCCATCGGGCATACTGATGGTGATTTTTCGTTTATAATGGGCCGATGATGTTTTTTTATTTTTTTGTAACGGTATAAACAATGAAAGATGGCGGATTGGCCGGATGCTGGTCGATGTGTAAAAATAAGTCAGTTGTTTGGTGGTGGCTTTGGCGGAGCTTCCACAGAGGCAGCAGGTGGATGAGGGAAAGGGGAGGCAGGAGGAGCAGAGACCCGAGGCGGCTGCCGGTCCGAGTGTCAGGTGAACTGAACTTCAGGTAAGAAGTTATGACCTGCAGTCTGTCTGGGTCAGATATAAACCAAGTTTAGGTGCAGTTTATTTTCCTTGTGCTGACTTTTTACAGTCAGTTACAATAACTCCCACTCAGAGGAGACCAGAGATCACATTAACATGTGTGTCTCTGTAGTAACAAACATGCCATATTAGCCCAGTTTATTTTTCTTATCATTGTTGTGAGGAGACCATAAATAGCATTTGTATTTTCTGTTGTACAGTTCATTTGCTGTTATGGATAAAAAGTCTTTCTTTGTTTCAAAGTAGCTGATAAATATTCGCTGATAGCTGCAAACATCTGCGCACAAATATAATCCTATGAAGTGGTTCTATATAGTGTGTAATTTATTGCTAATGCAATCATATGGCACATTGACTTCTGAGGAAATGTTAGATGCACTCATCATCAGAAAGGTTGCCGACCTAAACCAGGGGGTTTAGAGTATCATAGAGTTTTTGTGGTTTGTTTTCTTTAAGTCATTTCACAGATTTTCTCCATAATTTCAATTCCTTGAATAAAACAACAAACTTAGGGGATGATTTTGTAATCCGACTTTATGTATGAAAGATTTGACTAAACATAAAACAATCTTCCAACTCAGTCGTCATTCTTATCTTGTGAAATCAAACCAAATGTTCTGTTGTCTCTAAATCAGGGATTGATGAAATCTTTGGTTGCATCCATTTATGAACATGTTCTCATTCATATTAAATCGTAGTCTAAGTCCTTCTTTAGAGGGATAAATGTCATTCATTATCTTCAAATGTTTTTCTGTTGTTTTGGGGGAAGTTTGAAGTCCATTGTTCAAAGTCTGTTAATGAAACTTTATGAAGTTTATGTAGGATGTTTTTCCTATTTTGTATTTGTTTGAATTATGATGTATTTCTGACTCTTGCTGCCATGATGCCAGGTCTCTCTTGAAAACCACATTTTTAATCTCAATTAAATTTTCACCTGGAGAAATAAAGATGATAATAATAATTTTGTCTTCAGGGAATCATTTCTCTGTAAAACAGCTTCTTCTGAAACTCTTGTTACATTTCTTGTTTATTGTTTGCTGGTTGTAGAAAAATGTCATCGTCTCTGTGTGAACTTAAACTCTACATGTGGTGTCAGCTATAAACGAGCTCTAGAGTCTAATAACGATGCTTTTATTATTGTCTGGTATCCAACCTAACCCTGGGCCTCTGGCTGAATGTGAAACACCAGCAGATGTTAAAAACTGTCTGGGTTACACGTGCATCACGTCGTGTGCTTCCTAACATGGATATGATTGGAATCTGGGCCTGTTCAAGCGGTGCTGGTATCGTTGTTGTTTCTGAGACTTTCCAAATCTTTACTGGATAAAAACGTAGCAACTGATGGATTTAACATTTAGCACTCAGACTGTCCCAGAAAAGGCGGAGGTCTGGAAGTTTATGTGAAGCTCTGTCTTGCTGCTCAAGTCTTGTTCTCTCCATCTGCACCTCAGCCATTTGAAATCTTGGCCTTAACTATTGATCTGTTTGGAAATCAGACTGTTGTTGGCTGCTATCAGCCTCCACCTGCTTCCCCCAGCACATCACCGTCTCTGGTTCAACTTTTATCTGAGCTGCATTTTAATGACGTCTTTCAGATGGATGATTTTCATTGGGACTGGCTTTCTTCTGTGTCTGATGATTTTAAGGCACGCTGCTTGTTTTTAAAACTGACTCAAATTATTTAAAGCCTCACACGCCTTGATCCTAAACACCCAGATAAATCTGCTCTTATTGACCTTTTTAACTAATATGCTGCGTAAGTTTTCCACATCTGCAGTTTTTGCCAACGACCTGAGTGATCACTGCGTAGTTGGTGCTGTGAGAAACACTAAAATCTCACGCTCCGAGCCCGCATCAGTTTGAACTGGGGTCGTATTAAACAGGCTGACAATGTCAGTTTGGGAACATTTACAGGAGAGTTGTGTCTACTTTGTGGACAGACACGCCCCTTTTTGCCAGGTCAGGGTGAAAGGTCGGGACAGGCCTGGTTTGGTTCAGTACCGGCCGATCTCCTACATGAGAGAAACCAGGCCTGGGCAGGAAGTCTGGCTCTGATGCTGATTGGCTACGTTTTCATTAGATGTGTAATCGGATTACTGCCTCCATCATCAAGATGTAACTATTTTTTACTTTAACGACTGACAGTCCAAACGACCGTAGGAGGTTTTGGCAAACTATAAAGTGTCTCTGCCAGCTGTGACTCCTCAGAGCTTCCTCCTCACTTAAATATCGACTCCACTCCTGTGTCACACAAAACTGAAATGTTGCTTTAACAAACACTTTGTTGCTTCTTGCTCTTTGTTCAGCACAGTATCTGATGGTAAACCTCTTGCACACAACTCTGCTCGTAGTTCCTGCTTACTGATACCTTTTCCTTCACACCTGTCACAGTAGAAGAGGTTTGTAAGGCTTTGAATAGCCCCAACACCAGAAACTCGTCCTCACAATCGTTCTCCTTCCTTCTTGCACTTGGCTGCAAATATCATAGCTGAGCCAGTGTCTTATATTTTTAATCTTTCTCTACAACAGAAGAACACCACTATACTCTGTGTTCTCTGGTTAACTGGTCCTCATTGGTCTTACACAGGATGGTCCATTAGTATCATTTTATCTATCAATCTGTTTCTGGGTTACTGCCTCCTATTCATCAGAGTACATGTTAGGCAAACAGTTTAGTCACAGCCTGCAGTCTCAGGACATCATTACATCCACTGTTCCATCAGTTCATGCAGAGCTTGGGAAGAAGGCGTTCTCCTTTTCTGCTCCGTCTTCATGGAAAACATAACCGAAGGATTTAAGGCTCTCCGTTGATTTCACTTGCAGACTTCAAAAGACGTACACATGTTTTTGTGAAACCATCTCTGGGAACTTGTTCTCGTTTTTAATGTGACTGAGTACATTACACAAACTTTTCTCTTATTGTTGTAATTTTAATATGTGTGTCTGGAACAGGTCTCTCTTGTAAATGAGACATTGAGTCTCAATGAGCCGACCTGTATAAATAAAGCTTCAATTACAAAGTCCTTTGTATAAAAGCTCCTTCAGCTGCCAGTGGGACGTGCTGTGGCACTATCGGTTGCAGAGCCTTTATATTGTTAGTTAGAAACTACAAATATAATGGCTCACTGTATTTCAGAATCAGAGAAACTTTATTAATCCAGGAGGGAAACTGAGTTGTCATAGCAGCAAATATACAAGAAACAACAAGCACTCATATAAAGTGAGTGTAGAAACAGAGTTATGATAAATAAATATTCAGATAAATAATATCAATATATAATATAAATAATCTATAATCCAGTTTTGAGTTCCCTCCCCAGACACCTTAATGCCCACTCACATCCTGGGCCATCTGACCTCAGGAAATCACATGATAGGGTGGGGCCAGGTTTCACAATGAGCTCACCCGAAACCCTGGCTGATTAGGACCCCCACCCGCTTTCACACCTTGGCTCATGTGATTACGTAGAGGATCATCAGGGGGTCCTTTGTCCCTCTTTGGGGGGAAACTCCCACTGGGTTTAAATCTGGGACTCCCCACCAACTGACCCTTAGAACTGAAGAAGCTTCTCAGATGAGAGGTGAAACGTCTTCAAGCAACTCAAAGAAGTCCAGACGCTTTTCTTTGCAAGCTCCTTAGTCTACAATGACCTGGATGACTGAGAACCGTCACAGACAACTCAGTCCCATATTTTAGGTTATTCTGAATAAATCGTTCATGCCCTCTCTTTGGAAAGAAGCTGTTGTGGTTCCTGGTCCTAAATCTAGTCGTCCAAAAGTTCTAAACGACTTTAGGCCTGCTGCCCTCACCTCAGTCTTTGAAAAAATCATCAGAAATGTGATTATGGAAGACACTGAACTTCAGCTTGATTCAATGCAGATTGCACATAAGCCCAATAGAGGAGTGGAGGACGTGCTTTTGATTCTACTTCACCTGATTGTCAAACATGTAGAGAGTAAAGGACTTCAGTTCATCGATTTCTCTGCTTCTTTCAATAACACAGCCCCAGATTTGAATCAAAAGACTTTTAGAACAGTTTGAAATCCGGACAAACCTGAGCAAGTGCAGTCATATAAATATCTTGATGACAAATGCTATTATTTTTCTGTAAAGCAAATTGACCTAAAAGTAAAGTAACCTTGATATGTCAGGATGTAGATGTCCCACCCAACAACGTCACCCAGCCCTGAAACATCGGTACTGTTCAAGGCAGCATTGCTGTCCACACGTCCATCAGAGTGTTTCTTTGGACTTCATGGTGTTGCTGCTCCCAGTATTCTCTGAGACAACCTCTGAAGCCGTCACAGAGCAGCTGTATTTGTACTGACATTACATTACACACAGGTGCACTCTATTTAGTCATTAGCACTCATCAGGCAATGTCTATGGGCAACTGACTGCACTCAGACCAAAGGGGGCTGAATAATAATGCACATAACAATTCTCTTCACTCTGCTGACAAGAGATTCAACCCCCACTATGAGCACCTTCTAAAGAGCACCATTGAAAGTATCCTCACCAACTGCATCACTGTGTGGTATGACTCCTGCACTGGGTCCTGCAGGAAAAATATGACAACGGGTAGTGAGAGCAGTGGAGAGGATTGCAGGGTCCTCTCTTGCCTCCCTCCCCAGGAGATCTACTGTGCCTGCCTCATTCGAAAGGTCCTCTTCATTACAGGTGACTCCACTCATCTCTTCAACAGCGTCTTCAGTTTGCTGCCATCAGGAAGGATACTGAAGAGACCTTTTGACCTTTACATTTTCGTTAATATCTTTAAAACAGAAGCAGCAGAAACGAGAATTTTAGCAGCACAAACCAGCACAAGCGTAGCACAGTTGATTGACACCAGTTTTGTTTGATTTAATTAATGTGGGGGGGCTGGTTGACCTCTGGGGACCTCTAGAAATTTTCTTGAATATCTTTAAAATGATAGCAGCACAAACAAAAATTTTTACAGCACAAACGTAGCATAAACGTTTGATACCACTTTTGTTGGATTTGAAGAAGGTGGGGGGTCGCGGGAAAAACCAGCAAAAGAACTCGAGCAGCCGGGCTATGTAAAAGGTGTAGGGGGGCATGTTTGCGGTCACGTCCAGCGGGCGTGTGGGCTGTTTGAGTCATCTGTTACCAGGCAAACTCCAATGCAGCAGGCTGCTGAACACACACAGGCCTCCTGCATCCTCCTCTTCAGCTCTGCTTTCCCGATATCGTGACCTAAGCAGGGTCGGGCCTGGTCAGTACTTGGATGGGAGACCGCCTGGGAAAACCAGGTGCTGTAAGCTTTTGCACTTCCACACACAAACTGCAGAGGGCACTTCTGCTCCTGCTTGTGCTTAGAGGCATGAGAAGTTAACATTTATGGGTGATAAAATCCTTTTTCTATATTTTTAACATGAGAATATCAGTTTTCCATCTTGTGTTCCAGAGTAATCGGACAAAAGACAAACGTAGAACAAGGAAAAAAGAGGCCAAGTGTCTCACCTATAAAACAAAATGACTGTTTTCTGAATAGTCTCACACAGATAAACATTTGCAGGGAATACCTTTTCCTTCAAAACAAACGTCACAGACTGTGTTTTTCTTTACTGATTGTATTTGAGTAGAAACTCAGATTAAAATGGCATCAGTGCTCATAAAATGATTTAACTGTAAAAGTAGGTGTAGTGGATCACTTTGCATAGATCTAGATAAAAGTGCTGTAAGCAAAGACTACAGTGGTCATTGAGCAGCTGTTCCTATAATGTGAATCTGGGATAAAGGCACAGATTATTTGTTTGCCTTTGTTTCCTGGTTCTTTCTTTCTTATCCAAATGGAAAAAGAGAGCATAAAAGTACTGTTTACAAGCAGCTTATCTATCTCATTGTGCCCACTATCATAAAATCTTGGTTGACTGAGCACTGAGCCATCTACCACTCGAAATTGAACCTGTGTGGGACAACAACAAAGTCCAGTATACTAAGTTTCAGTAATGTGCAGTTTTTTCTGTGGAAGATGTAAATCTAAATAGATGTCCTATTGTATGCATAATATACCACTGAACTTTATAAAACAACTTCTAAAAGCAAATTTCGATTTATTTTAGATTTTCTCAAATCCAAACAGTGCTAAAAGCATGCACACAGTCAAATATTTTTCATACGAGGTGCTGAAGGTTCTGCAATGTTCTGTCAGTGCGCCCCAGGGCAGCTGTGGCTACAATGTAGCTGCCATCACCAGTGTGTGAATGTGTGAATGATGTATCTGTGGCTTTTTGTCACACTTGGAAACCACGGTGTTGTGCAGCTATTTGCCTTGTTGCAGGGTTTTTAAAAAACTGCAGTTTTGATTTTAGTGAAAGACACCGTCTCATGACTCATTGAGTGCCGCGACTGACAAGCCAATCCGTGGCCTGCAGTCTGACGATGTCACATTTCCTGACTGCTTGGAACCCCGACTAAGTCGTCCTGTAGCCCACATCATAATGTTTCCATCTCTCTGCTTGACTGCGGGGATGCTACTTTTTGCATCACACTCCTATTTCAAAAGGTCAGTTAAAGCCACATAATTGGAATTTGGTTTCATCTCCCCACAGCACTTTCTCCAAAGTCTTCCCTGAATCATTTAGATGTTCACTGGCACTTGAGATGGGCCTATACATGTTTCTCCTTGAACAGGTAGCTACCCTATGTTAGCCTAGCTTTCTATCACTGATGCTCTGTGTGTATTGTTATGGTTCAAAATATGGGGATGGAGACAAGAGACAAGAGAAAAAACCACAATAACAACACTGGTCCGACCGGGTTAAGTCAAACGATGATTTTAATGATCACACGCGTGGGAGATGGACACTGATGCAGACAGCCTCAGATCTCAAAATGGTGGAGCATTGCTCAAACTCTTATAGCCTCTGGTGCCTCCACCTTATCATAAAAGCCTAAACATTCACATGCTTTTCTCTCACACGGCGCCTAAGCTACGACCTTGGCTCCCCGTTTATCTGCTCCTGCTGAGTTGGGGCAGAAAACTCCAGCATGCTCTGTTCTCTTCTAATCAGACAAATAAGGCGATGGCTTTCTGCAGCAGTATTATGCATCATAAAACAATATCATTCATCCACAATAAATCAGCAGTCTAATGTAATGCAAATCAGTTTAACTAATGCAATAGTTATCAGCTTCTTCTAATTCAGGAGAATAATGCAAACTAAAACTACATAATAATTCACAATCTTTAGTTAGGGGTATAACATGGCATAAAATAATATTATAATCTAACAGTATGCTGCTGCCTCTCTCTCATGTTACTTAAAAAATTAACCCCACAGCTTCAATAACCGTATCTAAAAATCTCTCAGTGAAAGTTACGGTTGTAGGTTTGGAAACATTTTGGGGTAGCCAGTGTTAAATAGAGACAGGGCCACATTCTTTATCTAGTCATTGTAATGAAAGAAGCACATTAAAAACTATATGAGAGTTTGCTTTTAACAAGCATGTAATGACTCTACTTAGTTTAGGTAGTCTTAGGGAGTCAAACTGAAAGTAGCATTTTGTGGATGTTTTCCCTGCTGCCCGATCCCATCAGTCTCTTAAAGCATCATTTCTTATGCGCCCTGGTGTGACAGTGGTTTCATGGCGCTACAGGTTACCTGAGCACATCAGGTATATTACGGTTGAAAACCAGTGCCCGGCCTTCCAGTGGGTGTTCGACCCCTCGTGCACAGCTCAGGAGTCTAAACGACCCAGCAGTTATGGACATGTGTGTTTTTGGTGTGCTGTCCCTCGTTCTCCCTGCTTGCAGGTATATCTGTGTGTGTGTGTGGATGCCGGAGTTTCTGAGAGCACCTGTTTACAGGCACCTTCAGGCCTGGTGGGTGTGGCCCTGCCAGGTGGTTGGCCACACTTGAAGACCATCACACAGCTGATCAAGCCTTGTCGGAGGAGCTACTTAAGAATGCGGTGGCGCTCTCTCTGACGCTGGATCATTGCGTGACTTCACGTTAGTCTCTCGGCCAGTCAGTACGGATAGTCTGCCGCATTGTATGTGTCTTACGGCTGCCTGTTTGTTATCTCCCCAGGAGAAGCGTGGAGACGAGAGGGCAGCGAGCACGGGGTGCTCAGACACTGAGGAGCGGAGACAAGGAACACTAGCACTGGGAAGAGGACATTTCACGGGAGTCGGGAACGCACTGCGGATTTATTGTTATTTTCCATTCACTGTAAATAAACGCACTGCTTGCATTCAGAGCTCCGTGCCTGGCTCCTCCTTCCTCACATCCCCACGGTTGACGCTGGCCAACCGTGACAAATAGCTTTTCTTAGATTCATTATTAGTTCAACATTGACAAATAGTAGTTGACTAATATCAGGAGCCAAAAAGAAAACAAAAAACAAACTAAATAAATATTTCAGACGCTGAAAATAAATTATTACGGTTGTTTAAATTTGCTGTCAGCAAGTTAGGTCTAATACATGTAGTCAATCTAATGAATCAATATTACATGTAAAAAGTACAGAACTGAAAATGAAACTAAAATATAACGGTAAATGAACTGGTTCTTGTATAAAACCTTTCTACTCTCTACAACTTGCCTCATTCATGCACTCACTTTTTTCTATGCTTTTTCTCTGTAAGTGCTTTCTATCTAACATTAATACGCATTCATCCTCCCGATGGATGCATCGGAGAGCAACTTGGGGTTAGCATCTTGCCCAAGGATATTTGGCATGCAGGCTGGAGCAGGCGGGGATTGAACCAGCAACTTTCTGATTAGTAGGTTTCCTGCTCTACCTGAGCTACAGACACCCCAATTTGTGGTGCTCTGGAAACAACACGTTCTCATCCCAACAGGTAACGATGCTATGTGACAAATCATCGGTATGTGTAAATGTGTTTTTTGTTCTAATCATGAATCGCTTTGTAAAACAAGACCTGATAGGGTTAAGGTTAAAGTTATGGTTAGAGTTAATGTTAGGGATAGGGCTGGAATGGACGGCTGGAGCCTCTCCTCCAAGTGTGTGTTACTGCCGCCATCAGCATTCTGTTGTATTCTGTTGTCTGCTTTTCTCTGTAAGCGCTTCGAGCCTGTACTTTTTTGCTTTAGCTGAGTAATGAAGTTGAATCAGTACTTTAACTTTCACTGGAACAATAGTATTTTTACTTCTACTTAAGTGGAGAATGTCTGATCTTTTGCCAACTCTGGCTGTCTCTCAGTCTTGGAATACCCACTTGTTGTCCAGCGGTGTCCTGGGAATATGGGAACTAGACAGACTGGGGAAACAATGGGAGGAGACACAAAGATGGAATCACTTTTACCATCTTTTATGTATTTGCTGGTCGTCTTATTTCTTCTATTTTGCAAGCACAGTGTTGCAATCATTGTCTTTGTGGTACAATGACACAGGTAGAATGCAGGTGTTTTCATGTAACACGATGCCAGAAAGATGAGTAATGTGTTTTGAAGAGAAGATAAAACATCATGTTTGAACAAAGATAAGCAGCAGACACGTCTGTGTGTGAGTTGTTCAGGTTCAGTAAGAAGGTAATATGTCTGCAGAATTTGTAATTCTTATGAAGATATTGCTTGTACAATAAATAAAATCCCTTTAACTTCTTCTGGAGAGTGTCTTTATATATTTAGTCGTTTTGGGGCGATCCTTTATTTAGTAGTAACTCTAGTCGGGGATATATATCAGAGTTTACTTTCAGATATGAGCATTGTGTTTCCTGTGGATGAATGAATGAATTATTTATTTATGTAATTTTTGAAAGACTGGCTCATGTAAAATCTCTGAAAGTATGACAAAGCTCTCCTGTTACACTTTATGGACACCTGAGCGTCACCATGAGGGCCTGTCTTTATTCACTTTATTCACTGAAATCCACTTTTATAATGAATTCACAGTAATCACTGACACCTTCAGAGCATTACATTCATTAAAGACGTCTTCTACACCTACTCTTCCAGACGACCGACACATGCTTCAACCACTGCAGGTTAACCAGCCACTCATCAGTAAAGCAAAAACTAAATGTAAATGTCCTCATGTGGAAAAGACTGAAACACAACTCCCATATATCACTAATGTAACAGATCCATTTAGGGAGAGTGAGAACACTAGGCTGGATGTGTTTTAATGCAGGAACATTCATCATGTCTTCAGTTCAACAAATCATTTACATTGAATATGTGAGCTGGATGGTTACACGACACAATGTGATTGTCAACAATAACTGCAATGAACGCTGGTTTGAGGGCGGAGTCAAGGAGGCCATTTACGTGAAAAGGGAAAGACCCTCTCTGAATCAAGGAGGGGGCCTAAGGGTACATCTGTCACCATCTTACAATGCTGTGATTGCAGCCGTTCTCCAACTCTCTGTGAATGGTACTCAGGACCATTGATCAGTGGTTGTTGATCAATGGTCATGAGAATTTGCATAATCATGATTAAGGAACTGACCTCCCAGCCCATTGTTCCTTCAGTCGGCTGGTTTCTCTGACTGAAAACGCTACGTCCAGAAGAACAGAATCAACTTTTGGAGATTTACTTCCCTGATGATTGAGCACGCATCAAGACCTTTTAATCAGGCCAACAAATATCTTGTACTCAATTTTAGCAGCAGCCATTGTGACACTGATGATAAAACTTGTGTAAAAGTGCGAAGCTGTAAAAAAGTAATTATAAAAAAGCGTTTTTGTAGCTGAATGTTACTGGATAGCTGTTTCATCTGTAACACATCAAAATAACCTGCTAAGGTTTAATAGGCTATAAGGAACACACTCACTTCCTGAGCCCTGGGCAATAAGAGACGTTTTGTGTTTTATAATTTATTGATATGTTTGATCCTTTCTGACCTGCGTTAATGAAGCAGTCATTAGAGCACCATGTCCGCTAGAATAGTTCTGTAGTTTGATGCTTGAGTCGTTGCAGACTTGTTGAAACTCCCTCACCCGTCAAAGCAGCGTCTTTGTTATTCGAGTCCAGCAGATGGCAGTGTTTCACTGTCTGACGGCTGTCTGAAGCTTCAGCTGGATTATCCGTTTTCATGTTTGATTAGAGGTTTGTGTGTGTGTGTGTGTGTGTGTGTGTGTGTGTGGGTTTTTTAGCCACGAGTTGTCCACGATAAAGCATATTGAATGGCCTGTCTAATATTGTTAGAATTCTCCTTTGGGTTAGTTTCATTACTCAATCGGGACATTTATTTGGAAAAAGAAAAAAAGAGGGGAAAAAAGAAAAAAAAAGAAAAGAATTAAAAATAAATAAATCCTCATAGTTTACATTTACAAATATCAATACTGAATGTTACGTCCCTCTGCAGCTTCTAATCGTCTCAGTGTTTTCAGCTGGTGCTAATTGGCCACACCTAGTCAGGTGTGGATAAAAGCATACCTGAGGCAAGCTTCCCGGCAGTGCACTAGTCTTTGCCTTGGTGGCACCAGCCATTTTAGCCAACCTGGTTTTCCATTTTAGGATGAAGCCTCTTCTCACCCACACTCTGCTATTCATCTCTGTTTTTATGTTGCGGCTTTTGAGCCGGGTCGTAACACTGAAGATTACAAAGATCAACATTAAGACCAGTCTGTGCATTCAAAGCAGTGACAGAAAAGAGTGTGGGGCATTAACCCCCACTCACTTCACAGTTCACGTTCACAGCGAGCTTCGTCGAAATTTACAATGAGACCCTGAGGGACCTTGTGTTCACCGGCAAGTCCAGCAAGAGACCTGAGCATGAGATCCGCAAGACAGCCAGCAACGAATTGACAATCACTAATCTCACCTATGAGCGGGTCTCCAATGAGGATCAGGTACAGCAGACAGACATCTGTAGCTCAGAACAAATTAATTTCAAATCTGCTGACAAATTGTTACCAAACTTTGAAAATACATCAAACTTTATCGATGCTCTATGTTTTAAAACGTTCCCTCGTCCTCTCAGGTTCTCCGTCTGATTGCTTTGGCCAATCAGAATCGCTCCACTGCCCAGACAGCCCAGAATGACCGCTCGTCTCGCTCCCACTCAGTCTTCCAGCTGGATATTGAGGGAGTTAATGCCGGCAGGGATGTCAAGTGCAAATGTATCACACTGGAAGTACCAGCATCAGGAATGTGGTTTCTTCTTTTTGGATCTATAATATTTAGTCTGGTTAGTTATTGTTACTGTAACCAGTGCAAAATCTGCTCTGATGACTCAACGTTAATGTTTGAGCCCCTGAGCGCTAAAAGAAGTGTTTTGTAAAGTATTAAAACTACCTTTAATGGAAGGAAAAACGGATCACTGCTTCCTATAAGAGTTGGTTTTCTCTGTGTGTGTAGCCACTCTGTGCCTGGTGGACTTGGCTGGCAGTGAACGAATGGTGAAGAGCCAGTCTCAGGGTGACCGTTTCAAAGAGATGACCGCCATCAACAGCTCACTGTCCAACCTGGGCGTCGTTATCGCCGCTCTGGCCAAAAAGGTCTGCAGCTGACTGGTTTTTTAAGGAAGCAAAAGAAGATCAGATCAGATGAGCATGATGTGTCTATTGGAAACAAGTTCAAAGAATTGTCTAATAATGAGTTGCTGTGCATCCACACTGCCTGACATATTTTACCTTTACAAATAAAGCAGGTACAACAGATTCATATACCAAAACAAATGTCAGGAACTTCACCAGATCACAGGGCATTGATCCTTTCTCTCTCTCGCTTTTTTTTTTTTTTTTTACTCATCTCTGGAATTTTTCTTTTGTGTTGATCTTTACTCATACCAAGGCTGCTGGCTTGGGGCTGGCTATGAGCTCTGGATAGCTTTAACTTTAACAACATCTTCTTCTTCCTTACCTTCTTTAAAATATTCAATGTTCAGCTGGGTGAGGGTGATTTAAGGGTCTGTGGAGTTTGATGTTGGAAACACAGTGAGGCGGTTTGCCTCTAACAACAGGTTAGTGTGTGTCTGTGAGTGTGTGTGCCTATATGTCTGTGGCACTGTGCACATATATGAAACTAGCTGGCTTGTAATCAGACATACTGGAAGCTGATCAGCCAGTCACTACTCCATGTCGAGAAGTTGAATATCGTCTGATTCCGATCCCTGGCCAGTTGATCGCTCCATTTGTACTTTGTACTAAGGATCTGACAGATTAAACAACATTTAATGTCGACTTTGAAGGATATTTGAATACTCTTTACGGGGTAATGTGTACAGAAGTTCAGGGTTGCGCTGTATGCATTTAAAAATGTCTTACTTTGTTCATAATCTAGCAGCTATACACAGGTCAGAGGTGGAAGTAGGTGGCACTTAAATTTCATTTAAATGAATGGTCTTTGATTAAACTGTTACTTTTCACATCATCTCTTTTAATCCAAATTACATAAATCTAAAAAAGAAATTTTCAGTGAAAATAATTTCTTTTGTGCATAGCTCAGAAATATGGCCTCACCATTGCCTCCTCATTTAGTTTGCATGGACCTGTGCAAATTAGTCCCCACCTCACCCTTTCAACCATGTGTCCTGCATGACTGAGCAGCTTGGTGCGAGATGCACTAGTAGCACAGCTCATAGCAATGACAAAAATGTAACACCAGCCTCCAATTTATCACTTGTAGCTTACCAGTGCCTGCACTGGTTTCTGGGTTTGATGAGAACATTAATAATACCAACAGCTCTGCTGATTCCTTAGTAGTCTATTAGTTTGCACTTTAGCATGGACACCCAGTCCCCTTTGCAGCATTGCTTATAATCACTAATCACTTCCTGTGAAGCTCTTCTAATTTTAATTTGCAATCTGACTTGCTTCATCTGCACTATGAGTTAGAACAAAGAAAACACACCTGTGCAGTGTCAGTCACTACTCGTTGTGTGAAACCTTTTGGGATCGAATACCATCTGTGTCACATTATATTCATCCTTCCCCATGTACGTCATTGGGTTTAGACAGAGCTGTATCGGCATGAGACGGCGTTAAGGTGACAGTTGCCACAGTGTGACGTTGTGCTGTATCTGTAGTAATAGCCCTAAAAGACGTCAGGGGATTTACTCAAGCTGACAGGAAGATGGCATAGTCTATTGATGCATTAATTCAACTGCCGTTTCTACTCACAAAGCCTCCAGTGCCTATAAAAATGCTGGGATTCCATTCTGAGTGAGGAATGAATAGCAAATTGTAACTCTATGATGCTGTATTTATCCACTGTTGAACCCCCCCCCCCCCCCCTTTTTTTTTTTCCCCTGACTGCACTCCTAGACTAGAGGACAGGGTGCCAGATTTTAAACTTTTCCCTTGCCCTTATATTTGTCTGATATTCTTGAACTAATAAGAATATCGGACTTGCTGATGAAAATTATAGTTATGCAGGAGAAAGTAATGCATGCCAAAGCAAGATCCAACACAACAATTTGGATTTCCAATACTCCAGAGTTGACATAAATGATTACCATGATTCAGTCATTCTGCCCCCCAAAGCAATATCATTGCTAACGTGCTGAATAATTTATGTAAGCTGCGATATAGTATCTTCCAGCTTGCAGCTTTGACACCACCCAGGATAAGATGTGCACTGGTGCCAAATGTGTTGCTGTCAGTTGCACGCAATTACGTTACTTTAGTTAACTCAAAATGAGTTTTGTGAGAGAATGCCATCTCTGCAAGTGTGGTTGTTAACTTCAGTAAGCAGGTTTCAGGAAAGTTAGCGAAACGAGCTGGTATGAAGTAAAGTCATGCTGCATAAAACCCAGTTCTTAATGGAAATCGGTGCCTCCGTCTCTCTCAGCTCTTTGCTGTGGTCACAGACAGATTGCTGGGAGGGTGCATTAGCTGCTCAAACCCACAGACCCACACAGACATGCAGAAAGTAACACTAGTTGTGCATCAAAATCTGTCAGTAATGAAGACGTTATGAGCAACTATCAAACACCTGAACTTTGAAACGGACAGAACACAGTTTTGCAGAAATGCAGCATGTGCTATAACTATGGTCAGCTTGTTTTCCTTTCTTGATCCCTAATTCTACGACCCCTTTATTGTACACCCATTACAAACTATGAAATGCCATGTGCATGTAATTTTCGAGTCTAATTAGCTGTGTTTAGCTATCCTTTGAAGCTGTGACTGACTGGCTGCTTCACTGCTAACAGCAGATTCTTGAGCTGTATCTGCAGCAGAGGGCTTTTAAATCTGCAGCAGAGTGATGTTAAATTAAATTGTTACATCGGTGACTATGGCATGCTAGTCTGCTATGTACTTGAGTGGGCGGGTGGAGTGTTTTTGGGAAGGGGGTGTAAAGTACCACTGGTCTACAACATCCCACCCACACTCCTTAATAAAATTGTGCAGGAAGGAAAAGAAAGAACAAAGTCACAGTGCGTCCACAAGTCAGACTGATGCCTGTGATTAATGTTCTCTGTTCTTTGAAGTTTCACTTTGACTCTGATTTCAGAAGCACATTAATTTGGCTTTGTTTTGCATTAAAAGCTCCTTGATGGAATTAGTGAGACTTTGCAATGTCTTAACATTTACAAAACAGCTCCCTCAGAAGGTCCTTCACGAGGGGCCTGGACTTGACTGCATGTAGTTGTTTATAAAATAAAAATTCAAATTTTCACTAAGCTTGAATAAATAATTACATATTCTTCTTAGCAAGGTCCTGTAGTTTAGCCAGTCAGATCACGATGACTTTTAATGCCGTGGTCCGAGCAGGGTTTATCGTGACTGCTGCCATGAGAGGACTTCATGTTTGCCCAGGAAACCAGCGCAGGAATCACAGGGTCCAAGATGTGTTTGTTGTATTAATATTAGTGGTGATGCAACGTGCTGCGCCATTATGAAATCCAGATTAGTAGTGTGTGATGCAAACATGGCCAGCTGGCTGGCCGGCTCCAGTCCACTAACAGTGCTGATGTTCCTGTATCCAGCTGCCTGTCATCATGGAGAGTTAGTCCTTTCCTTTGCTTTTAAGATTGTGGTAGGTCGCTGTGTTGGCTCGAGGGGAGATTAAAGGAGTTCTTCTTCTAGAAGAGACACCTGTCTAAACTGAAGGGGTAAAAAAAAAATGTCCATGTTTGGTTTTATATTGTTATTCCTGCTCTTTTGCATTTTCCCCTCCGACTAGTTGTTGCAGTTGCAGTTGCTGTTTGCACTGGATGATTCCAAATCATTCAAACGCTGATTCTTAACAATAACAATACATTACGTTCTATAAATCTGTGCAATATTACTTTCCGAGTTTCACGAGTATAGGAAGACGATCGCTGTAAATATAAAATGAGCTTCTGAGAAATGTTGATAGGGCAATCAGCAAAACCACCAAGCCACTCAAAGCTGAAAGTTCCATTACAGCTCGGTGTCTCACTAGAGATTAAGACGGATAAATGTTCATCGCACATAAAGACCATTACTCAGATATATCTTGTGCCTCTTCCCCTCATTTCACCTCCCTCACTTGCTGAAAATCCCTTCTCTCTCTCTCTCTCTCTCTCTTTTTTTTTTTTTTTTTTTAAATTTAAATCTGCTCTCAGCCACCATCACTAGTTCTTCAGAGAATGATGACCGCAGCGGCTCCAGCCTGGAGTGGAGTAAAGATGGCAGCCTAAGAGGCAGCGGTCGCCATGGCCTGGCACAGAGCGTGCGGGCGGACACCTGCTCTCCTGTGGCCGAAGAAGACTCCAGCAGTGCCACAGCAACACCTGCAGACACCCCATCCAGGACAGACCAGCAGCACCCTAACATATCTGCGGGTGCTCCAGGGCCACCACACCCTCCAAGTCACTCACCTGAGGGACCCATTGCGTACCCGCCACAGACATCAGCTTCCCTCATGATGCCGAGGCCAAACTCTGTAGCAGGTAAGACTCCTTGGTTTTTGAGGTCTTGACATCTGGAGCTCAAGAAGTATACAGGAAATGCTCTGTATACTTTTCATCTGTGACTGCATTGTGTTGCCTGTCAAGATCGTAACCGTGAGATACGACCTGTGCCAGAGGCTGACATGTGGCGTGCCAGAGGCTGACATGTGGCATGTCAGTTTAATCCAAGCGAGTGATAGACACCGAAGAGTGAGAGCATCTGTAGTAGGTTTAGAAGAAATAAGAAGTCAATAGTTCAAAGAACGGACTGTGCTTTTCAGAACAGGAGTATCAAGGCAGAAGTTTGGGATTAGACAGCTGCTGTGTGGTGTGGCTCGCCACTGCCTCGCCATGTCAAACCTAAGCACACGCTCCGGTCTGGCTGATCTGTTCTGCATTCCTGCCCTGGAGCCTCCCTGTTGTGGTTCAGCTTACCATATCCACACAGCTGTCACAGTTGTTGATATTTCCCCCTTCACCCCCTTTTCCCTTATGTCTTTTCACCCATAATATTCCCAGGTCTCCTCATACCTTATTGCTTTTGACCTCGGCCTATTTTTGGTGAATCAAACAGCAGTACGTTTAGCATTTTCCTATATATAATTTTGCCTAAATGCAGTTTGTAGCTAAGCTGACAGTATGAGTCATGTACAGCTTTTATCATCCACTCACTCACCCACCTCCCTTCTTTACTCCTTATCCCATTCAGGGTTGGAGGCGTTGCCTGCAGTTTATCCTAGTGGGGTACGCCCTGGACAGGTTTGACTAGAGATGCGCAGGACCCCCCCCCCCCCAAAAAAAATTACCTTTCAAATGCAAAATATTATTTTTTATTACAAAAGACATGATCAAACTTTCCCTCAAGCTGCAGTAAGTTGCAAGATCTTCTCACACTTAGTTGAAAATAAAGTGCTCTGCTATTGCAAAGAGGCACAAAGAATTATACCCAGCTTTCCCTGACATACTTCACACTAGCAACATATTAGCATGTAGCTATAAGTTTGATTGCGACTATTTGCCTGCACCGCCGTGTACATGTTCCGCATGGACATAGACTCGGTGCATCTGTATTTTGACACGTAAGTGAATCTTGAACTAATCAGGAGTATATTTTATGGCTCAAATGTTAATGCAAGCTTATGCTAATGATTTTACTCCATAATTAGCAGGGCTGCCCATGCTTGTTGATAGAATGAATGTACACTTGAATAAACGTTGACGGACCAGAGTGGTATGTTAACTGTAAGGCTGTAGAAACAAAAGAGTGAGACTACATTAGAGTCCAACTCAAAGGAGCAAACAGAAAGAGAAGAAAAGACAAACAGTTTAGAGCACAGATGAAATGTTTGTTACATTGAATTTTGAAAGCAGACAATTCTGCCAGTGAGGGAAAATCACAGCAGGGGCAACCTGGGCTGAGCTGTGAAAAGAAACATAAAAACATGAGTGACTCAGGTCAAACACCTGGCCTAGACAGAGACGACTCAAAGTTTAAAAGACCTCATGAGACTTTTTCCTCTAGAATCTTCCTTGAATATGTTGTTTTGCTTTACCTCTTTAGTCTGTATGTAGCAGCTGCCAATGTTTTGAAGTTCAGATACTTGACTCCTGCCTCCCTTGGGTTTATTCTTGATGAAATATAGTAACAGTTCCCGTGTGTCTACTTCTAGACTGTTTTCTCTCTTTGATAAAATCTAGTCCCAGTTCCTATTCAACATACCAGAGAAATGCAACTGTGTAATGTCCACTCTAGGCCCTTACAATTAGAAGCAGGTAAGCAATTTAACTTGTGAAGGCAGTAATGGAGTAAGATGGGATGAGGACAAGCTATAGAAGAAGTAAGGAGTAGTACATGGTAGGCTCACGGTACTGATATTTCCTTGCATACCATAGCTCATAGCTTGCGCATGTATTTTACACAGTGGCCACTGCTTTGATATTTTCTGCAGCCCACAGTTGGATGTGTTGTTCCCTGATGATTCTATTGTTCCAAGAGTCCGTACCATTTTTACATCTCATCATTATTGTGTGTGACATAAACCTGGACGGTCCAGGCGCACAGTGGCTCATAAAGCTTAACAGACCAGAAAATGTTTGGCTGTTTATGTGTGTTGGTTTGCGTGTGAGCACCGGTGTGCTTGTGTCTGTCTGTCCTCCCAGAGTTTATGGGCTGATGTCATAGTTATGCAGTGTTGCCCTCTGAGACCGGCAGAACACGCACCTTAGATTGGTTCAGGCCATAAATGAAGTTGTCTCATCGCGTCCTTGATGCTCTCTCCCAGGGTTTCGTCACACAGTGTAAAATCTTTCTTGGGGTCACAGCATAGCAGAGACGGCACTTCTGTTCAAGGAAATTGTATTCGGTAAAAACCCCCAAAAAGTAACGAGTCTAAAGAAGCAATGAGAGAAAAGAAGCTACCACGGCGAAACATAATATGTATTCATCATTAGTGCATTCATTCTGTGCCAGAACCTTGGTGACTATTGTTTGTCCTGTGTTTGTGAAACAGCATCTGAGATAATGAGCTGTCTGGTTAATCTATAAATTTCTCTTTATTTTATTGATAGATATTAAATAGGAGCACAGAGATTAAAGGCAGAAGCAAACAAATAATCATGAGTTCATTTAGGGCATAATTGCTTCATGCTACAGTATTGCTATTAGTTTTTAATTTTATCTTATGATTATCTCCACCAAAAAGACAAGTTGCTGGAAACATTCCTCAGAGTGATTGAAATTATGGCATGATATAGTTGCTGCTCATCCATGATGTGAATCTCCTGTTTCACTACATCCCAAAGGTGCTCTATTGGATTGAGATCTGGTGACTGTGGAGGTAGAGTGAGTACTGTAAACTCGTTTTTATAGACAGAAGATGAGTACACTTTGGACACAAGGGATCGACATGGTTAGCAACAATACCCAGGTGGCCTGTGGCATTTAAAACCATGTTCAGTTGGTACTAACAGGCTAAAAAGTGCAGAGAACCACCACCAAGAATGGATCAATGCTTTCATGTTGTTTAAGCTAAATTCTCACCTTAAGCATTCAAGTGTCACAGCAGAAATCAAGACTCACCAGACAGTTGTTTGTAAAATGGCTCGTTGTTGGACAAAGGTCACACTTTCTTAGTGTCAGAGTGTATTTTGGCCATCTGTCTGATGCCGATCAACAGATGCATTGCTGGGCCTCTTGAAGTCTCCGTAATTATGTAGAAGGAATGTCTGCATATTGCTGAGAACTGTCGTTTGCACTGCCTTGATGTTGCATGTAGCGTGGGTGTCCCTAGGTTTTGGTGGGAGCGCCACTTTTTGGTGCCAACATGTCCTGTGACAAATTGCACAAATGTTACAAGAACAACATGAATTCATTTAGATTTGTCTTTAGCAGAGCTTTATATTAGGGATTGTATAATACTGTCCACCTCCTAAAGGAAACTGCTGCTGAGGCAGATTTAAAAGGTTGTTAAAATTGTTACTGATTTTCATCTGGCATCGAAATATTGCATTTAAAGATCTAATACGTGAAATAATCTACGTGTAATCATGTTTACAACAGCTGTTCATTAAATCTAACAAACGTGGCAGGTGCATTGGGTGTAAGATGCACTAAGAGCCTGAAATAAATGGGAACAGCTTTTTCCCGGGCTTCCAGGTGCTTTGTGAACTTCTCTATATCAGTTTCTGTGAAAGTGAAGCCAGTCTGCCCTGTTTCCCCCAAATAGTTCCATCAAACCAAAAAGCAGTGCTGTGGTAAATTAAACTTGATGTCAAATTTCAGCATCAGGATTAGTAATAAGCACTTGTAAATTAACTCTATGCTCTGGTGTTTTCTTTGTTTTATTATTTGCAATCCACTATTTACATCTATCTGTCGCCTCTATTGTAAGATCTTCTGTATAAACTAGAGTTGTTGATGGAATTTCACCTCCTCTCTGAGGTGATATACTCAGTTTATAAGAATCCTAATTTTGAGTAATTGGAGTTGAGCTTTTTTCTTTTTTCCTCTATAAAGGCTTACAGAGTCAAAGGGCCATATTAGTGTTGGCCACTGGAATT
This sequence comes from Mchenga conophoros, assembly GCF_057382185.1. Lineage (NCBI taxonomy): Eukaryota > Metazoa > Chordata > Actinopteri > Cichliformes > Cichlidae > Mchenga > Mchenga conophoros. The sequence goes on along the minus strand of NC_140528.1, from coordinate 19,725,702 downwards.
CCATGGTTTTGAAATCTTAGCCTGAGCTGCTTGTGGTTGGGTTTCTCAGACAGGGAGATTTGAGTGAGGGTCACCGTGGCGGAGGAATGGTGCTACAATGCTTGTGTGGTGTTTAGCTATTCAGCAGAGCTTTGTGGTTTGAGACAAAGTCAGGTATGGCGCACTCATTGCTCGCTTGTACTCCAAAGTCATACATTCCTCTGGCAAAGCTCGTGCGCCGGGCTCTCTTCACGAATGATAACGGAGCCAAGACTGTGGACTGCTGACAGGCAAATTCGAGGATATGTTGTTTGTCTACTAAAACACTGATGAGGTAACATCTGAATGCTTTTGTGTTTTATTAGAACGACTAAAATCATCTTAACCTTTTCCACATAAATACAACCTATGATTTAAAGATGTTTGCAAAGGTCACACAGTAATTACAAACTCATAAAGTGGCGTAGCCCTTAAATTTAATAATCTCACACTGATTTATCTCATTTGCTCTCATTTGCTGTCTTTCCCGGTAGTTTCTGAGACCATGTGGTCTATTGTATTGTTTTAGGCTGTGTGATCATGTTTAAAGACATGCCAACAGTGTGTGCGATGTCTCCAGGTAGACACGGGAGTCACTTCTGCTTCTGGCTTCATGTATATATTGATCTGTTTAGTGCAGAGTTTAAAATGAAAACAAAAAGAGGAAAGAAAGCCCATTCATTTTCTCGAGCATGAAAAGGTCACAGAGACATCTTCTAACGTGCCCTTTTTTCAGAGAATTGTTTGGTCCAGCTGTCACAGCAGGAGAAAAATAAAATCTGTTACAGATCAATCCGTTTGAAAGCCCCTTTTAAAATTGTGCTCGGCACTCCATTGACAGATTAGGGCTTATCAAATGCCCAATCTTAAAAGGAACAGAGCGTTAGCTAACCACAGAGGCATTTATATATATGAAATAGCTTATGGAGCAGTTACAGTGGTGGTTTGTTCTTTTTAAAGTAAATGTTGTTGATCTTAGCATAAGGCTATGCAATTATTACAATAATAATTATCCCTTAATATTTACCACATCACATTTTGGGTTATTTAGACCAAAATACTCAATTCTGCTCTACAAGGGCCTGATATCCACTTATGAGGACATTATACTGCTACTGTTCTCTCAAAATTTTAAACTAATATCCTCATATGTGGCTCTTATTTTTCAAAAAAAAAACAAAAATAAGGTTAAAAAGAAAATCTGGTAATTCTTTGTTTTTACATTCATCGGGCCCCAATGTGACCAAATATCAAAGAGAAATTAAAAATGCATGCCGTGGAAGAGTTCGGGTCTTAGGAGTAATAGGCAGACAAATGGACCAAACATCAGTGCGTGCTGATATCAGCCTCTTTGCAAATAAAACAACGTTTATCGATATGAGGGATCAGATTTTCTCATTTGTGTCTGAATGTTCAAACGTTCGTCATGAAAAGCTATTAAGGCGTGTTTATACCAGCAAAATCAAACCAAATAAAAGGAAAATGGGTATTTGCATTGGCTATAAGCCGAGAACAGCCAAGAACTGATTTATTCATACAAAATCACAAAATGGGTAAAGTGTAACTGGCTACTATAAAAACAGGAAGATATGTGAAGGGAGTATTTGACTCCCTTCTCCTCTTTAGTAGATTCACCTTGTAAGGAGGCGAGAGGGAGTCAAGTTGGGGAGGGAGGGTGGGGGTGGTTAGAGCAAAGGAGCTCAGTCCTCTTCTCTGTTCTGTCATGGGAAACACAGAACAGGGGGTTTTCAAAGGGCAGATCTGCCCGAGGAAAAAAGAATCCCATTTTCATCAGAATACAGTCTTGACACATTTGTGCAGCTTCAAAGTGACTGCAAGTGCAGACTTCAAGGTATCATATGTATGTTTTATCAATGAGTAGAGGTGAGGAAGAATAGGAGGGAACTCGGGAGTAAAAAGAGGAGAAGAAATGAAGGGGAGGATTTGAGGGATGAGGAGGAATCGTGTGGGAAATCTTGGCCTTGGGAAAAAATGTTGATAACGACTCAACAAAAGAGAAATGTAGTTATGGTGCTGGGTGCGCTGTCTGCCACGGACGTGAATCAAGGAGTCTATGCAGCTATGCAGCTCCTTTAGCAAGTCAAATTCGGTATTACGTGTCTGTTGAATAAAGCTCTACTGTGCTATTTCTTTTATTCCATGCAAAACAAAGAAGGAAGGGGGGAAAATAGACTGACATCTTGCGGCCCTCCTGTGTCAGCATGAGGATTTAGTGGCGATTTGTTGCATAAAGCTGATTTTTCTCTTTATTCTCTTTTGAGTCTTGTCCATACCTCCCACAAAATCCACGTGATACTCTTTGTTGCACTCATTTATGAGTCTGCTGCTTTTTCGCCTTCATTTTTTTCCACATTCCCCTCTTTTAACCCCATCTCTGTGCAGTCTGGATTGTTGATTAATACTGCAGCCGTTGGATAACAAACTTTAATCAACCACTGCGAAGTGAATCTCTTGGTTTTCCGTTTATATTTCCTCTAATATTGTCAATTTCCCCCTCTGCTGCTTGCATACCGAGTTATTTATGTGTGTGTGTGTACGTGCAGCATGTGGACAGAGATGATGTACGCATACGTGTTAAAATTGTAGAGAGGGTGATGCTCTGTTGGAAGGCAGCGCGTTCATTTAGCAAGTGCCTAATGCTGTGGGTGCTGTGACTGACTGAACACTAGAGAGGAAGCAGCCAAGCACTCGGCTCGGCTGCCAGAGTGCCGGCATGGGAGCACCGGGGTGGAGGAATCGCTTTTGTGCCCTCGTCCACTGGGAACACTCTCCAGAGATTTAGCTGTGAGTTTACACCCTGCCTACTTGACTGTATGCCTGCCCAAGTATCTCGTCACTGGGGAGATAGAGAGGGCTTTGAGAATTCCCACCATCCTTCCTTGCTTTGGTCTTAGATGTAAGTAGTTGTAGCTGATGAAAAGTGGCATTTGCTTTACAGCAAAAGGTCTTCCAGGTCATGCGCGTTTGCTTTTATTGTTTTCTTTTCTCTTTGTTTGCAATTCCTTAAGCTTTATCCAGTGTAGATGTTTGTGTATGCACAATGCACTGCAGTAAAAGTAACATCAGGCCCTTCTCCTGTTCCAGTCAAAGTTGCGTTGATGGCAGCTTCCTCAGTTCCCGTTGCCAGCAGACCGGTTTTAATTAGCGGGACATTCCGGAGAGTAAGTTAGCGACCGAGTGAGGGAGTGAAGTGAGCGTTAGTGACAGTCTTTCCCAGCTGATATTGATAAAGAAGAAGAAGAGAGGCTTTGATTCTGCTCTTCACTAAGCCCAGGAGAGCGTGGATCGCAACAGCGATAGCATAGTTGAAAAACGAGCAGCAGTTGGAGGAGAGGCCTCGCCGCACTAATGCACATTTTTATTATGTTAACAGACCGTGTCTTAGACTTCAAATTAAAAGCTGAGTTGTAATCACTGGCTCATCAAGTGGTTTTAATCTGTAGACTAGTAGTTTCAGGAGATATCCTGTGTTTGGGGATAGAAATCATTGCCTGCTTTGAGACTTGTTCTCTCTCTGCTTCAAAATGAAGCTAAATCCTAATGAAATCTCAGTAGATTTGAACTCCATAACAACTCAAGTTGTGATCTGGTTTTAATTAATTTTATTATTTCATTTCACGTCAAATGACTTACAGATATTGTAGTTTGTAGTACACAAAAGTCCTGAGATTACACCTGTGCGTCCTGTAGATTGACAGTGATGAGTGCCAAACCCGCGGTGAAGCATTTCTATAACTCGTTGTAGTTTTATGAAAGGTAAAGGTAATCTGCCCTCTCCGTACAGCCTAGCAGGCGTGCTTGTGGGGATGGACCTCTCATTGCTATATCGTGTCCAGCTGTCAGCTCAAATCAAAGAGAATCGGTGCATATTGCTCTTGACTTTAGAATACTGCTATTCTTCCTGCCACAGTATATGCTGGTAGCTGCTCACACTGCCCCTGCAAATGTCAGAGCGCACTGGCTTTGTTCTTTCCTCACTCATCCACCCTCAGACATGGCATAAGTGCCACAAGGTTTTACTCTAGTGTGTGTTTCTGTCTTTCTCTTTATAGTTGTGATGACAAATGTACTCGGGAGGTACTAGACTGTCAGCTTCACTCTTTGTGTGTGTGTGTGTATGTCTTCTCTCTTGTCTACAGCCACCAGTTCCACAAAGCTTGAAGACCTGAGCTTTCTTGATGAACAGCGCAATACCCCCCTCCGGACATCCATTCGCCTACCCTGGCATAATACAGGAGGAAGGCCCCCTCAGGACGCTAAAGGTGACTGGGCTATTCATACTACTGCTGTAGGCACTCAGGGGAGATATTTGTAAAATAAACGTGTAAAATATCGCAGTACATAGGATAATGTTATGTGGTATGACTCTGAAAAACCCTGAAGTTAATAGGCAGCCAACGGTAGTTCTGAAGTTTCCAAAGTACCACGTCTGAGTGCAGAGCCAACAACAAAACTGTGCAAATACTTGAACACTGCAATGTAAACAATGCAGCACTTATGGGTATTAACATTATCCTCAAAAGCCTTTTTTTGGCTTTTAAATCATGCCTTTTTTCCCAGCTAACTTTTATCTTGGTTATGTGTTTTGAATCCTCTGAGAGATCCTGCAGATTAAATATTTCATGGGAACATGAATTACTGAATAAGTCATCACTGGATATATACTCAGACTATTTAGTCTTCCTTTTGAAAATGTCCTCTTTCATTTTCACTCAGTCTCAAACATGAAGCTGATACATAAGCATATGGTCAGTGGTTCTGAGCAGGTTTTTTCTACATGAATTCGTGCATACGCAACAATCTTAAACAATTGGATTCTTTTCTATAAATTTTATGGGAGATTCAGTTCAACTCAATTCAGTATTATTTATGCAGTGCCAAATCACAACAACAGTCGCATCAAGGCACTTTATACTGTAAGGTAGACCCTACAATAACGCATACAGATGAAAACCCAACAATCATATGACCCTCTATGAGCAAGCACTTTGGAAATAGTGGGAAGGAAAAACTCCCTTTTATCAGGAACAAACCTCTGGCAGAACCAGGCTCAGGGAGGGGCGGCCATCTGTAGCAACCGGTTGGAGAGAGAGAAGGAAGACAGGATAACATACATGCTGTTGAAGAGAGCCAGAGATTAATAACAAGTATGATTCAGTGCAGAGAGGTCTATTAACACATCTTGAGGGAGAAAGGTGACTGAAGAAGACATATTCAATGCATCATGGGAATCCCCCGGCAGCCTACACCTATTGCAGCATACCTAAGGGAGGATTCAGGGTCAGCTGATCCAGCCCTATCTATATGATTTATGGTATTTGTTTTTCAGATTTGGGTGTGATGGCACCACCTTTACCTAAATTTTGCAACAGTAGGTCAACATTTCAGTGCAGTTCATTGCAGTTGTATTCATATATTGCAAAAATCCCAACATGTGCCATCTTAGGAAACTCAACCTAGTACGCTGAGGACCTTACAGTTCTGATTTGAGCAACATTTAGTGACTTCCTTTTTGACTGGGCGAACCCTCCGACAGAACTAGACTCGGGATGAGCAGCACTCGTTTGATTGCCATGAGAGGAGAGTGAAAAGAAAGGGGGAAAAAAAGATGAGAAGGAGAAAAGCTTCAACTGTGGGAGAGAGAATACACAAACTGACATGCATGAACAATGAAATGGAGAAGAGGTGAGGATGTCGGTGCACCATGTGAGGCCTCCTGAAAGCAAAGGCCTGTCGCAGCATAATAAGTAAGGGGTGATTCAGACGTTAGCTGAGCGAGCTTTAACTATAAATCTATGAAAGGTTTTGAGGCTAATCTTAAAATTAGAGATTGGGTTTGGCTCCCAACCCTAAACAGCCAGCTGGTTCCACAGGAGCGAAGCAGCTTTAGCCTCTGCTTGTCATTCCGGCTTAGGATACTGAAAAAGCAAGTCATGGTCATTAGGGGCTTTATATTCAAGAAGATGGATTTGAAATCTAAGGGGATCCAATAAAGAGAGGTTAATAAAAGATAACTCTTTTTCTAGTTCCCGTCGATACTCCTTTTGCTCAAGTTAGAGTTTTTCAAACACTGTACTTATTTTGCTGGTATAGTAGAAGGTGGTGATCATTTCAAGTGTCTCAGAACCAGCTCGTTCGCTTTTTGGTTTCATTGTAGGGCACTAGAAACATAAACAGACCTACACCTGCCAATATAAACACTCTCAACTGCCCCTCCAATTACAATAGGCTTTTGTGAACACAGGCAAACTCGCAAGGTGAAAACACTAGCAGCTAACAGCAGTGATAGTTGTAATGTTGAAAGGTGCATTAGCACTAAAGGTAGCAGTCATTTAGTGATGTTAGTTAACAAGTGTTATGAGATCTAATTAGTGCTGAAGTAGACCAGATAAGAGTCCTCTTTCAGGTCTTCACTCTGATTCCACTTAATTGAAAATGTATCCTCTACAGTGTTCAGGGTTTTTCATGTATGTGGCTCCTTCTGGGAAGAAGAATGCGGGAGATGCTCAAAGCATGTTTGTAGGTTAACTGCAACGGAAAACGATTTATTACAGTAAAGTTTCCAGCATTTAAAAGAAGTAATCATTTGTTAACTTCCCGGAGACATGGGGGAAAAAAATAGAAGTAGTGTAAACAATTTTAATCTGTTTCATTTCTTTTCCCGTTTCCTTCAGCGCGTTTTGCTCCCTACAAACCCGTGGACATCATGCTCAAACCTTTGCTGTTCGAGGTTCCCAGCATCACCACAGATTCTGTGTTTGTGGGCCGAGATTGGCTCTTTCAGCATCTGGAAGATGTCCTGAAGGCCGGCGAGTCCACAGAGAACCACGGTGCTGTGGTGGTGGGCAGCGTGGGGTATGGGAAGACGGCCATCATCTCCCGACTTGTGGCGCTGAGCTGCCATAGAGGACGCATGCGTCAGATCGCCTCCAACAGTCCCAGCGCCTCCCCGAAAAGTAATTAGTTTTAGTATTTGCCTTTGGATGTGAGCACTACATTAACTGCTCGTGTTTAGCTAATGTTATTATAATTTCATTTCAACATTAGCTTGCAAAGTGTGGGAGGGAAGTAATTATATATTCGTTGGCAATATAAAATCAAGTTGACTAATATTACATTTACCTTACAAAAGAATGCCCTCACACACAACTAATGTTATTAATGCTAGCATATACATATATAGAGAGATGTTAGTTTATATTAACGTAATAACTTTATATATTGGTGACCATGTGCATGTCTTCCAGCTGGCCCAGGACAAAGCACAGAACTTCCTCTCAGCCAGCCTCCACAGCCCACTCCACCATCCAGTGCTGCCAACACACTGAGGACCAGCAGTTGCCCAGGAACTCCCGAGATGCAGCGGCACAGGGAGGAGGCTGTCAAACGCCTGGCTGCAAAGGTGCGCCTTTCAACATCTAAGAGAGCTCACAGTAACAAAGAAGCAGGAATCAAAGAAGCTGAAAAAAGATTGCACTAGTTATGGTGGTGTTTACTCAGGGAAAAAATGTTTGGTGTGTGCACTGGATCAAAAAAAGTAATTTTAACAATTTTCAACAGTGAGTAGATTATTTTTTGTTTTTGATGGATGGATTTGTTGTTTCTTCCTTTCTTTTTTAAAAAAAAAAAAAAAGGAAAAAGAAGGAAAATCGACCAAAAAGCATCTCAGGTTTTACCAAGTACTTCTACAACAGCTTCAGTCTGACTTCTGAAAACTCCTCTTTAATAGTGACCACAGATAATTGTGATATATTCTGTTGAATGATGCATAAAATTATACATAACAATAAGGGTAGGTTGCAGTTTACTAGTCAGTGATTAGAACCTCCTCAGGGAGCAACAACCCACAGCGAGCCCTGTCAGCCATGACCTGAGAGCACAGAATGTAAACACACACCAACGTCAAACAGAGCCAGCTTCATCAATATTAGACGTCATTTAGGAATTTACAAACATCAACACACGTTTCAAATAGCAACACCATTTATCTAGGCGGCTATCAGTTATACCGACATGTATGGCACTACTACTGCTTAATTACTGGTTGGTATCCGTTCCTGTGTCAACTTCAAATAGGTGCTTAAATATATTGTAAGGCCGCCTGTTCAAGTGTTGAACTGGGATGTTTGAACATGATAAGGATCCTCAAAATTCCATGAAGCGGAGCAACACTGACTACTGAGGTCAGTGCTTACTTTTTTGACAGATGAATATTCCATCTGTTGATTTTTCTGGCGTTACAAGGATCGCAAAATAAAGTCTAAATACTGCCTCTCTGGGAAGTTTACGTGTCAGCGCTGTTGAGCAGAAGATTAAGTGTTTTCTTGTATAAGCTTGTCAACATTTTTCACAAGATATAAAGTACTGCACGGTAACAGCTTTACATGTGTTCTGTTACTCCCCCACACCGTCAGTAACATTGTTAACCACTTGTCTGTGACCGAAACCCCCCCCCAAACATGCATACCAGACACTGAGCATATTTCTGCACATCTTTCTCTTTCAGACTTGTGAAGTGGACAGACAAGTCCTCGATGTTTCACTTTAAAATGTTCCTCTCTCGATGCACGCCGACTAAGCAGTGTGCGGTTTTTGCCTACGACTCTTTTATTTTAGTTTTGGAATTGTTCGCTCTGTTTCCACTGAAATTTCTCTGTCGATTTTTCACTCCCGCATCTTTACTCGCACCACCTCTTCTTGTGTTGCTGAGGGTTCAGTCACATAGCAGGTGCACGTTCACTACATTTTGGAAATACTGCTTGCTAAAAGCACCATTTGATGACTTTGGCACTGCTATTGCCTTGTAGCAGGTCTAATAAAGATGATTGGGGGCCACCGGGATTCAGAGAAGATTTGTGATCCACTGTTGTAGTCAGTTGAGTTTGAATAGTGCTGTGATGGTAGGTTGTAAGGTAATTTAATAGGTGGCAGCTTTGTGAAGGACTTTCTCAGTGGATGTGACGTCTCCTACTGATTCTGCTGCGTTTAATGGTACTGATTACAACCTGTTGTCCTTCTAACACCTTTAGAATTTAATACTCTTATCCTGTCAGGGAGGCCTCCTAATTAGTGACCCTGTCAAAGGGGACAGTTCATGCACCAGACAGCTAGGGTAATGCAGTGAGCTTCATGTAAATGTCTGTGAAACTCAAGCAGTATCTCTTGAGCCAATTATGGTGAAAAGTGTTTCCAATAGGCGCCTTCACAGGGGCTCTGTTCCTGTGATGTGTGATGCAACGCTGAGCAGCTTCTGTCAGATTCTGCCAGTGCTTTTTTAATCATTGATTTAAAAGTGGTCTCATAACAGGAGCACTGAGGCTACTACCCTTTCTGCTTTATTCTTATTATCGAGACGTGCCTTTAGGTAACATTTCTGAAAATGCATTTATTGTTTTGCCAGCAGATGAGCTACCGAGGTTTGACTGCAGAGCCTTGCATCATCGTGTGTCGAGATTCGTATTGCTCATTGATGAGGCGGTAGTCTGCGTGACTTGTATGCTAAATTAAATCATCACTGCAGTAGGGGGCTTATTAAGAGTTGTGTTCATGCACACAGCAGGTTACTTGACTTTGTACAATAATAGGCATTCAATATATCAGTTTCCCTCTTTGTTATGTCACATTTGTGATGAAGCTCAAAAAACGCGTGACGCAAAAATGACAGAAAGGAGTGTTCGGACTTCTCTCAGACGTTTGCTGCTTTTAGGCTAAAGCATAACATCAGAGAAAAATTCTGGTGGTCGTGATTTTTGACAGTTTCTGGAGAAGATGTGAATCAGTGGTTGTGTTATTGTTTCAGTTGGTCCATCTTCTGACTGGATGTCACATGTTTTCCTTACTAAAGATGGGTTATATACATCCAGGGAGTTCAGCTATAATTTTTAAAATCTTACCTCCCTCTTTTCTAATTTGCGCTAGCTTTAATTGTGCCTTTATTGGCATGTGAGTTATATGTTATTATTTGAAAAAGAAAGAACCATAAATATGCATTTAGATCTGTGCTGTGGGGAGAAGTTTGGGTCCAAAACATTTATTGATGCTAAATGTTAAAAAAAAAAAGTCTCATATCTTGAGGCTTTAGTCATTTTTCTAGAAGCTGGTCATCGGTTTTCTGTGGAGAACTAAACAGCAACAGCTGAGGTTGAGCCGTCAGAGGAACCGATCACCTGCTCCTCCTCCTGTGGGCCTGGAAGTGTGTCAGCTCCTCCAGGTTGGACTGTAATTAGTACAGTCATCTTCCTTCTTCTCCACCTCTGTCCCTACATTTTCCTTTTAAATCAGACCTCCTTTGAATGCTGCGGAAACCTGCTCAGGTACAGAAGATTCTACCTTTAGATATCCACCTGGGATCTACTCACTTCTTTTTATAGCTTTTCATCCGTTGCCCAATCTCTTCATCATCCCTTCTGTGTGAAATAATGAAAGGATAAAATCATGTCTTTGACATTGTAGAGATAATATGTAGTTTTATGGAGGCTTGTTGGTATCAAAAGCCTCACTTACTTACTTTGTCATGGTAGTTTTTCAGTCACCAGAGATGTTGGTGTTTGTAAACGCTTTAAAGTTATCAAATGTACCCATCAGTCAGTGAATCATATTTTTAATTCTTCCTGATTCTCAAAAAGCAATGGCTTCACTCGCGTTTGTTCTCGTTCCTTTTGTCTTCCAGGTGGTGGCTTATCATTATTGCCAGGCAGATAACACGTACACTTGCTTGGTCCCAGAATTTGTGCACAGCATCGCAGCCCTTCTGTGCAGAGCTCATCAACTGAGTGCGTACCGGGAGCTGTTGCTGAAAGAGCCCCACCTCCAGAGCATGCTCAGTCTGCGCTCCTGTGTCCAAGACCCCATGGCTGCTTTCCGGAGAGGAGTCCTGGAACCGTTGGCCAACCTTCGGAAAGGTAAAACACTGTAGTTGTATATTGCACTATTTCATTTTCATCGTGTATGAGACCACTAATCTCATTTCATAGTATTTTAATATTTAGTTTATTTGTAAATGTCTTTGCAGAGCGAAGGATTCCAGAGGAAGATTACATAATCTTAATAGACGGGCTGAATGAAGCGGAGTTCCACAAACCAGACTATGGAGACACCATTGCATCCTTCATCACAAAAATCATTGCCAAGTTCCCCTCCTGGCTAAAACTGGTTGTCACTGTTCGAATCAACTTGGTGGTAAGAAAGAACTTATAAAGCATGGCTCTGAGTTCACTCAGATGACAAAATATTCACTGTTATAATCACCTCGAGTCAGAATTACAGATGTCACATTATACTGGTGATGAGTTTTAGTTTTAAAAAGTTTATCACTCTTTCTTCCCTCTCGGTAACTACTCTGCTTATCCGCACACTTTACGGCTGATTAAAGTAACTACTGCTAATGGCATTCACTCTTCTGTTGCTGCAGCTGCTTCTCTCACACACTCAGAGACTCGCTTCCCACAATGAACTCACACAGGTGCAGTTTGGCTGTTACACTGTTGAGTGAAGTACTGGATACAGGCAAGCTGTTAAGGGCTTGATTCTTAACTTAATTACCAGTTTCGTGTCTGCTCTTATCCTCTACTATCTGCTTTCCAAGCGCTCTGAGCTGAAGCTTATCAAAAAGTTTGAACACTCAAGACTTCTGTTGTTATATTTTTTTATACAAATTGAATGAAATTTGCACAGGCTGGTTTAACTAAGCATCTTTAACTAAGTGCTTTTACAGTCTTACCTTTTAATATATTTTAATGTTATTAGTGCTAGTTTTCACTTACTTAATATACTGTATTTTTCGGACCATAAGGCGCACCGGATTATAAGGCGCATTAAGCGAAACAAAACAGTCAGATAAGTCAACTCATTTTTCTTGCTTCCTCCAATCCACATTGATTCATAAATGCTGAATTCTCTTGCAGCTGCTCTATTCCCATGTTGTTGCAGCATATTAATGACTAACCTTTGTATTGTGGATGGATTACCTCAGTTGTTCTCCTGATTGAAGTTTGGTCCGTTTACAGCATCCCGCCATGCGATTGCATTTGTCCCTAACCCTCGGGAACCCTCACATTAACTTTTATGAGTGAAAAAAAGTTAGCCTTCATCCTCTAGCTTCACTGTGTTTATGTTATGCTAACATAGCTGTGTCGCTAGCATATCATTTTATACCAGCTAGCCAAGCTTCAGTAACCCTATAAATGTCACTGCTGTTTAGTTTTCTGTCTTCATTTATGTCGAAAGGGACGGCAGAGCTGTACATTTAAATTTTTTCAGAAATCTCTTAGTCATGTATATCATGTTTAGGTGGAACTAGTGAGCTAACTTCTAACTCCGTTAAATTTAATAAATTTTGTTTTCATGGATGCTTGGATGTTGAACTTAATAGTTACACCTGATAAAGCATCAACGCTGTCGATTTTTGAGAAAATTAAAGGATTTTAAGTGCGGCTTATAGTGCAGGAAAAAAAAGTATGCCGGTTGTAGCCAACAGTCCTCCTGCACTTACAGTTCACACTGGCCCTGTTTCCCAATCCATAAAACACTGTAAAACACATTTATTGATTTGTTGACCAGAACATTTCATATCCTAAATCGGAAAATCTAACACTGTGGCAACCCTAGAAAAGAAATGAATCAAAATTCTCTCATTTTAACAAATGTCTAGCTGGACATGCCGTCACCTCTCTAGGCACTCACTCACTGTCACCAGACCCTGCACATTTTTACATTTTGACAAGTGTTTCCTGAGCTGCTCCCGCTTGTTATTCTACTCTTTACAGAGTCAGGCATATCCAGCAACATTCAGGAAAGAATTGAGACACATGACCTGCAGGGCAGGAGAGAGATGAGTCAGTCACTTTGAGCTGACACTAGGTTGACCAGTTCCAGAAATGCTATGGACTTGGATTAAATTCACGCTGCTGACAACTGAGGCTTTGACACTACTGATGAACTACATGAAAACTTATTTTCCTTGCTGGGGGAAAAAAGAAAGCACTGAGCCTTGGATAATAATGTGGTTTTTGATTGACATCTGGAATTTGAGTTATTATTGCTCAGTCAGAAGCCAGGGTCGAGTGTTGTCCATCAGTGTGGGCTGTACTATATAGTGAATTCAGCCTAGCTATTAAGAATTCAGGCAAGGCCCTGTCAGTGTGGTGAATCAATATATTGTAGCGCTGATATTTTGTATTCACCTCTTATGCTCTTCTATTAATGCATTAGAATTGGTTTTTTGACGTGGAAAGATGTTCCAGGTGACTGCACTTAAAGTAATACATTTCGACTACACTGCAACATCCATCCATCCATCCATCCATAAGCAGAACACTGCAACATATGTGTTGTAATGTCTTCTGACAAAGTGAAACAGTGTTTAATGAGAGGGAGTTACTGTTTGTGTGAATTTGCTAGGGTGACGTTTTTAGCCACCTGGAGGCTGGCAAAGCAAGAACAGCAACAACAACAAGGTTGCAGTCGGTTATCGGAGATGTGTTTTTGTTGTCCGTGTGGTAGATTTCATAGTAACAACTGTGCTGAAAGGAAACGTGTGGTTTAAGGCATATGTAACAGTAGCTGTTTTTTTTATAACCTCTGTTAGTGAATCCTGTGCACATGCTGGTCTGTGGCAAAGGATAGCACATTGTTAACCATGCCATATGTGTCTTTTACTTTCTTGTAATCATATTTTTCTTGTTATATTTCTGTTTTGTTCACATTCCCACTGTAACCACTTAGCAGTTGTCTGCAGTAATGAATCAAATGGCACTGTTGTTTTAATGGGAGCTATATGACGACTTCGCATGTGAAAACCTCGGAGTCGGTTTGACAATGTTTTTGTAAATCAGGCTCCTATGATGTTCAGTAAGTTCCCTTTAAGTGCAATGGAAAGGCTGTTAGTCACTGACTGAAAATGTCTAATTTTCCAAAAATGTAACAGAAGTCAGTTAAATAGTTTTTAAGAGAGTTGGCAGTCTTTTGCAGAAAAACCCTGTATGTCCTCTCTTTTTATTGTTTTTTTTTGGGGGGGGGGCTACGAGTCCACATATTTGGGTAAGATGCAGGAAATGGTTGCAAAATCACAAAGAAATTCCAAAATTGAATTCTCTATGTCCGGTGGGACGTGATGAGAAATATTACAAAAGCAGAATTCAAAATGAAAACAATGAACAAACAGGGCTGCGTACAACCACATGCCATGACACATAACGACAGCACAATGCTTAATAACAGAATTAATGATAAACTGAAGATATTCTACGATAACTGGACCATGCACAGCATTCAAAATAAAATAAATAGAGAAATAAATACAGTAAATAAAGAAAATGTATATAAAATGTTGTTTGGACATGATGGTTGTCAGTCCTGCTCCATGCAATAGACTATAATGACCATACACTTGCATTACTCAAAGGTTCTTGAAACTGAAATATGAGCTAATGATGATGGTTCCTACTTCCTTCAAAAGTTTTTAGAGCAAGTTCCTACAAAAGATCAAAAGCACAAACTGTACGCTCCATGCTGTATTCTCATACCGTTTCCCCTAACATTAAAGCTCTGGACACAGCAGTCAGCAGCATTGCCATTCAGTGCAGACAGTGGTTACATTCGGCTTTGTAAGTTATCTGAACCATTTGGCCATCATTAATATGCAAAAGCCATCGGTAAACCTGCGTCTGTGTGTGTATGGCTTTGCTATCTAAGCTTTCGGCTACAAGTTCAGAAACTCTGCAGCTTAGTGTTTGTATAAGCTGCAATTTAGCTTGAAATTGGAAGCACTAAATGATCGACTTTAAAGCATTATCACTTCATACTTGTAATATTATGCGTGTACATTTGTACTTGTCGCTTGTACTCAGGTGTCTCTTGCAAAAAAACCCTCAGTGAATAAATAAAGCTTATCTGCTTTACTGCCCGACTAACTCGGGGCATAGCAAAAATGAATCATGGAAGAATAATCAAGATAGCATTGTTAAGACAAGAAAATATGAAGGCATGAAATGTTTCTTATTTGCAGACAGAATCAGAGTTGTGCATAGAGATGAAATTGTCACGCTATTGTTTTGTGCTTTGAACAGACAAATAGCATCTCACCTCGGAGGAAGGGTTCGATATATTGGCCCTTGCCTGCTAGACTAATATCTGGACAATCTCTGAGGTGTTGTTTGCACCCCCTCCCCCCAATCTTGTGGATTGTGTTCGGTATGTTTTATTGAGCGTGTGCATACATGTGCTTGTGTGTGTTTGTCTGTTTGCGCTGCCTTCTCATGATGAGGGAGAGGAAAAATGTTATCTTGCGGAGGCAATGTTTCTCTAGCCTCAGACAGGCAGAGGATTGGAGGATTAAGGTGCATTGATTTCTCCAACCCCTGGGACACAGATTGAAATGTGAGCCCTAGTTCAGACCTCTGCTTGCCCGCTAGCTACCATCCCATCCATCCCCTGCCTCTTAATACTCAGTTTCCCCACTCCTGTTTTCCTCACAGCCACATTTTGAACAGTAACAAGTGTCTGCTTTGGCCTGATAGCTCAGCATGCTTGCTTCCCCACTGCTCAAAGAAACTCTTCTGATAATACACGTACACAGGCAGATTTTGTTTTTCTTAATGGCAGCTCAGGATGCAAAGAATATTTTTGCTTTTAATTAATTAAATTATTTATTTATTGGCTGTGGTATTGAGTAATACAGCTGTGTCTGTAATGCAAACACTGCACCAAATTACTTTTTTTCATGCATTGACACTTTAATAGTACATTGAAGCTCAGATGTATGTTTTTATGTCACGCTCTGTCTTTATCTTGTCTTCAATAGGAGATCACCAGCCTCCTGCCCTTCTCCAAAATCTCCCTGGATGACTTTTCTGACAACAAAGAGATCAGCAATGACCTCAACGCATATATCCAGTATCGTATCAACGGCAGCAAGGACATCATGAACAATATTAGCCTGAACGGCAAGGCCGATCCTATCACAGTCGGCAAGCTAAGTAGCCACCTGATCTCCCGCAGCCAAGGGTCCTACCTGTATCTCAAACTCACCCTGGATCTGTTTGAAAGAGGCCACCTCGTGATCAAAAGTGCCAGTTACAAAGTCGTGCCTGTTTCACTGGCAGAACTGTACCAGTTACAGTGTAACATGAAATTCATGACCAATTCAGCCTTTGAGCGCTCACTGCCGATCCTCAACGTATCGCTCGCCTCGCTGCACCCCCTGACTGACGAGCAGCTGTTCAACGCCATCAACGCGGGGTTCGTCCAGGGGGAGCTACAATGGGAGGACTTTCAGCAACGCATGGAGCTGCTCTCGTGCTTTCTCATCAAACGGAGGGACAAGACGCGCATGTTTTGTCACCCTTCCTTCAGAGAGTGGCTGGTGTGGAGAGCTGATGGAGAGAGTACGGACTTCCTTTGTGACCCCAGGTCAGTTTTCTGCTAATGCAATAACTTCGCAGCTCTCAATTTGGTTTGCAGGCTTCTGTAATGCATTTAGAGTTTGCGTATGTTTCAGTAATGCATTTAGAAAAGGTTCTTGAATTGCACAAATAGGCATGTAGGACAGTAAGAAAAGTACAACTAATGCTGCAGAATAATATGATAAACGTGTCTTCATGTGAATGAAGTTTTGCATCTCAGAGTGCTTCTGAATTAGTTGTTTTAGGTCTCTGACAGCTTTAATCATGCCTAAATTTGGTGTCCATCCTGTCGGTTGTCACAAAGTTCTTACCTAAAATGTTTAAAGCAGTGTCCTGCTTATTTCCGGTCCTCAATTTTAATGCAGGAGAGCAGAATTTAACGTGGGATATGTCTGCAGAAGGGGAGAATAGCTGGCTCTGGATGTATTAGAGGCAGTAATTCAGTGTTTTTCTTCACATATCTGCGCAGAAATCGGTCCATAATAAACACTGCAGACTGCACCAAAGCTTCCATTTGTAAATAAACCCCTTTAGTCAGCAGTTTGCATACGCAGCCCTGCAACATCATAGATCAGATTTCAAGCAGGCTGTTTCACTTCTTCGAGTCGTCTTCTCTTGCATAATGACTCCATTGCATAACATTTGTGAGAATGTGAGAATACAGCTGTGGAAGTGAAGCATGTTAGATTAATGCTCGAATCTTGCAACAATGACATTCAGGCTTCACTGAATGTAATTTGAGATTTTGCAGAAACATTAGACTCCCTGAAGTCCTGTTTGTTGGTGTCAGCTTGTTGCATGCCAAAGTCTTTCCTTTGTCTCGGAAAAAATACACACGGCATGCAGAAAAAAAATTGAGTGTGAAGTGATGTGATGATGTGAGCATTTACAGACACATCACAGCACTAAATTCATTAGCACAAGGCCTGTTTGCGACGTACAGCACATTCAAAAGGTCATCTCAGAATGCACCTTTGATACAGTGAAGCTGTTTGTAATAAAGCAGCACCTCTGCAGATAAATCCTGTGCTCTTTTGGAGCTGTCAGGATTCATCCGAGTTCAGATGCCTGACTGCAGACTTCACCCTCATATCAAACACATCGATTCTCCTTCCACTGCCTCTCCCCGGTCTGAATTGTTCACATGTGCTGGTACCGTATTATAATTGTCAAATTTCAAATAACAAGCCGCACCAGCGTTGTTAGTGGATTACTCGCTCCCTCATCTGCTTGTTTGCAACCCACTAATTTGCGCTGCTGTTGGCAGCTTGCATTGGTCATCGGTAAAATGAACTGCTGCGTCTGTGCTCATGAATTTGTGCTTTGTTAGTAGATCACCCGCACAACTTTTGACTCCTGATCAGTGCTTTTTTTTTTTTGTTGTCTTGCAGCCTCACACTGATTTGCCCTGTTTTAATAAATAGTGCTTTTTGTGAGGGAGGGGGGGTACTGACCTATGCATTTTGCAGATATTGCATGTTGCAATGCGAGGCAGGCTTATCTCTTTTAGCAGTACTTGCAGTGCTTACCTAATTGAAATGCTGGAGCCACACGCAAATGAGAGATTTCAGTCATTCACACTTCATAAATTGAATGATGTCACTTTTTTCCTCCCTGTTGCTCACCTCTGCTCACACGGCGATGCCTCCAAACGGACGAGAGCTGAGCTTCGTATTCTGGTCATTCACAGCCTTCCAGCTCCATCATTAAAAAAACTTGGCTTGTAGTCTGGCGCAGGAGATGCACAGAGAGACAAAAGCCTCCTGCACTGCCTCTCTGTTTGTGCCTGGGCACAACTAGAGAGGATTTTTATCCAGATCAAAGGGATTCGCAATCATGCATGCCTTTTTAATGAAGTTCTGCATTAATTAGTGCCTCAGTGACACTCTTCCCCCCTGTTGTTCAGAGGGTCATTGCCAAACATTTTTAGCTTATTCACACTAGCTCCAGAATACAATAGTTCTCCATGACAGTGCCAGGCTCCTCGTCATCAGCAGAATGAATCAGTACTTTCATGTCGTTTGAAGCAGAGGAACAATCATTCCTACTGTTGACGACTGAGTATCCTATCTGTTCCCTTGTTTTCTAACCCAGGACCGGTCACGCTCTCATGGCTTTCATGTTATCACGCCAAGAGGGGAAACTGAATCGGCAGCAGACAATGGAGCTGGGACACCACATACTCAAAGCACACATCTTCAAGGTATAGATGTGGAACCTACGTGGTCTATGCATTCATCTTTATTTGAAATCCATCCCTTGCAGGAATTTCTTGGTGTTCACTTTCTCTTGATTTATGCACTGTGACAATGGTTCACCAGAGGATAAGCCGTGGGATGTGGAAAGCAACATTGACAGCTTATGCCCCTCAGATTCGCTGGTTTTTACATATGTGTGTTTGTGTATTTACTCATGCATTTATGCATCGGCGTGCGTGCAGGGTCTGAGCAAGAAGACAGGCGTGTCATCCAGTGTCCTTCAGGCTCTGTGGATAAACTGCAGCACTGACGGCCTTTCTGCAGCCCTGGCCTCCCTGAGGAACCTCTACACACCTAATGTCAAGGTAAGCCTTTGCTTCAGGTTTGCTCCTGCGCGTCTGTTGAATGCAGAACAATCGGCTTATTAGCTAACGATGAAAAAAACACATTATTGATAACCTGAAATGCCTAAATGCAACAGGTTGCTTTTGTTGAAATGCAAAGTATAAGCTTCTTGAGGGGATATAGGAAACCTTTAAACACTATATATTAAACACACAGTATATGTATCCAATTTTCAGCATTTTCATAACCCTTTTGTTACATTGGAGTAATATAATCATATACACTGGTTAGGTCATTTTAAAGCAAATGCATCTCAGAAATAACTGCAACTTTCTTTAGATTTTAGTTACACTTTTAATCCCCGAATGTTGCTCCACGCAGAGAATGTTTTATTAATAACCGCTGTCCTTTTATATTGTTAATGTGTCCAATTATAATTTGACAGGTAAATGTTAATAAGCTTCGCGCACGAGCCAACTTCCTGTGTACTGCTTTTCAGTCGTGTTTCGAAGGGCGATAATCATTTGGCCTTTCCTGGAAAGGCTGTTCTGCCAGCATGATGCATTCTGGCTCGAAGAAAAATTATCCTCCGTACTTCTTTGCCGTTAGTGTTATTGTTTCAGAGGGCGTTCCATCACCTGGTGTCTGTTTGTGAGTTATTGTATAAATGTGTAGTATTAGTCAAACAGACATTTACAAAATGACCTTATTCTCTCCTCTGGGGGAGGGGTGGGGGGGTTAATTATGCTACAGAGGATCCAGAAAATAACACACACTTTCATCTCCTGTCGTCAAACACTCATTTCACTCTTTGGTTTTGTTTGACTAGGCCTTTATTATTGATTTACTCGTAATGAAAGCGAATACCACACCGCATTCGCTAGAATGTGGCCGTTTCATTTGCCGTCTGAAAAATCTGAAGATGAGAATAAGAAGTTTGATCTCTGTATGAGCCATAAAATGAGTAATGGAAACAATTCTGCTGCTCAAACATGGGTGGTAGTTCACATTTTTAAGTGTATAATTTAGCCAATAAAGAGTAAAATAGTTAAACAGTCATCTCTTCTTAAGAGAATAACATTTATTTTTAATTCAGATTTCTTTCACCTTTAAGTACATGTGATAAAAAATTCACTTCTTTGCAAAGACCTTGAAATAAATATTCAAACGTGAATGCTTTCTGCATTTTTTATTTATTTTTTTGCTTGTATGATCAGGTAAGCCGTCTCCTGATGCTGGGAGGGGCAAACGTGAATTACCGCACAGAAGTCCTGAACAACGCACCAGTGCTTTGCGTCCAGTGTCACCTCGGTCACCAGGAAATTGTCTCACTGCTGCTCGAGTTCGGCGCCAGCGTGGATGTTGTTTCAGAAAACGGCATGAGCCCCCTCTGCTTCTCAGCTGCTGCAGGACACTTGGGACAAGTCATGCTGCTCTGTAAAAAGGAGGCTAAGGTGAGGACTTTTCATATTGTGACTACTTGACAACTCTACTGATGTAGTTTTCTTGTGATCATAGACATTTGGCTTCATTTGGCCATCTTTCTGGATTTCTGGCTTTTTCATATGCAGGGTTTGTATGGGTGCTTGAAATCATTAAAAAAAGGCTTGAATTTAAATATTGTCTTTTCAAGGTTTGAATAGTGCTTGAATTTTAGATGTGGTGCTTAAACGTGGTTGAAACCATATTTCATTCACCACAAATAACTGAATGAGTCACAAAGTGTGAAAGCAAAATGTCTCCATCTGGTCTGCCTTGCACCTCTGCGTGCCAGTCTGTTTCAATGTGTGACCCCGCCCTCCCCCTGGGGATGAGTGCACTAACTTGACGTTGCTGTTTTAATGAGTGTTTGATGGAAAACGACACTGGTGGAATTTGCACTCTGAGTCACATGACAGGTGAGTCCTAGTAAATAATTTTCGAGTATGTGTACATAACACATGCTAATTTTAAAACTATTATTATTATTTTGCTAGCTATCAAACGTGCTGGAGAAATGCACTGAGTGTGATAGTACAGTAGTTGGTTATGGTATGGTGATTTATGGTATATGCTGTAAACATAGCTAACATTACTTAGCAGTAGCAGTAATGTGAGTTACTTCACTCAAGTAAAAGCTTTAAACGTTAGTCTGATACTTAACTAGCCAACTTGAGGCTTAAGGGAATAATGGTAATAAGAGGGACTGATCCATATGGGCACAGAGAATAGCCACTTTTTGTGGTACTGAAGTTCCCGGGCTTTCATTCAAAATCTGTTTATCGTGAGCACCCACCCATTAAACATAAAAATTATAAATAGCTTCAAGCTATTTCAAGCTATTGATGCCTGTGGGCACTATCAGCCACTGAGACAACAGACAAATTTTAGTGTTTTAATGAATGAATATTTCATACATTAAGGCTGCCTGTTTATTTAAGAGAGGTGAACAATACATTATAATTATACATAATAATATCACAGATGATAGACTAAATAAATAGATTTTACTTAGATGCTTGTTCATTCTTAAAGTCTTATATGTTGAATTGAACTGAATGTCATCTGTTCAAAGGCTCTCCCAGTCAGTGCTGTTCTCCATGCCTGTCTTACTGTACATGATGTTATTAGCACAAACACTTTAAAAGTTACTGTGACTCAAACATAGAAAAATAGATTTTTTATTTCCCTCACCTAATATTTAAAAGTATTTTATAGCATATAACACCTTTGAAAATATGCTTTGGTTCCCATTTAACTCCAGAAAATCATAAATCAAAATATGGATATTACCTGTCCACAGATTCATGGTGCAGTAACTGCTCTTTTAACTGTCTGGTGTCTTTGCTTTGTTTGGTGTTTGTAGACATGGTTTACATGAGTTTTTAGCTGAGATTCAGAGGTTTCTGTGGACACTACTCATGTCAGCACTTATATTTCTGACCTCGTGTTATAATCGATTAAACGTGATCTCCTCCCTTTTGCTCCCATTTTTGATGTTGTGGGTGCAAATGATCAGGTGTGACATTCTCATAATAAATCAGATAAAATACTGCAAAGAATTAATCCTGCATTTGTGTGATTGAAATGTGTGTGCAGTGACACTGTTTAAAGATTTGGCCTAAATAATTCTGGAGTGAATGAGCCTAAACATGATGACCGGACTAATGACACCATATCACCTGTGACACTCACACACGCACGTATGACTTTGCCAGTTTCAGCTGAAACAATTTCAGTGTTTCAAACCATGTTCCAGAGTTTTTAGTTCACCGTTCATGAGGTTTCAAGAAGAAAATGAAAGACAGATCTGAATGTTTGAAAGTGTTTTGGAAAAACTCTGTAAAGATTAGATGAACAATACTCAAAGGATAAATTCAACTGTTTTATTTTGTTAGATAAGTTGAAAAAAAAGTTAAACAAGCAAGTAAATAACGAAACAAGGTTAAATGAAGTAAGTTCAAAAAGTTAACAAGTAAATAACGAAACAAGGTTAAATGAGGTAAGAGCAAAAAGTTAACAAGTAAATAAAGAAACAAGGTTAAATGAGGTAAGAGCAAAAAGTTAACAAGTAAATAACGAAACAAGGTTAAATGAAGTAAGAGCAAAAAGTTAACAAGCAAATAAAGAAACAAGGTTAAATGAAGTAAGAGCAAAAAGTTAACAAGTAAATAAAGAAACAAGGTTAAATGAAGTAAGAGCAAAAAGTTAACAAGTAAATAACGAAACAAGGTTAAATGAGGTAAGAGCAAAAAGTTAACAAGTAAATAACGAAACAAGGTTAAATGAAGTAAGAGCAAAAAGTTAACAAGTAAATAAAGAAACAAGGTTAAATGAGGTAAGAGCAAAAAGTTAACAAGTAAATAACGAAACAAGGTAGAGGAGAGAAAACCCCAACAATCCCCTCTGAGCAAGCACTAGGCGACAGTGGGGAGGAAAAACTGCCTTTAAACGGGCAGAAACCTCCGGCAGAACCAGGCTCAGGAGGGGGCAGTCAACTGCCGGGACTGGTTGGGGGGGTGAACAGAGGTGGAGCAAGACGAGGCTACATCAGTTGAAGAAGCAGTATTGTCCCTCTACCGGAAAAAGCTGAAGAATCTTTTCTTCTTTTTCATGGACTTTTCCACGAGCGCCTTTTTGTCCAGGATGAGGGTTCTCAACTCATCGATGGTTTCTGTGTTTTGCCTCTCTAGTTTCTTGCATGTTTGTTCCACCTGTTCTAATGTTGCTTGTGTTTCTTCAAGCTTTTCTTTGAGGTCTTTGGATGTTGCCTCCTGTGTCAGCTTTGCCTTCTGCAGGTCTGCATTTCTCACTTGATCTTCTTTGTGCAGGCCTTCTAGCTGCTCATTTCTTTTCTGGATATCGCGGAGCGTACACTGCAGGTCCTCATGCGTTTTGTCTTGTTTTTGCTTTTGGGCCTGCATTTCTGTGTTTTCCCGCTTCAAGTTGTTGAATTCCAACAATATCCCCTTAATGAGCTCTGAGTTGTTTTTGGCCATGTGATCAATCTTTTTCTGCATGTGTGAGCATCGTTTTTCTAGTGTTTCCTTTTCTCCCTCCAGCTCACTTGTTTTGACCTTCAGTTCATCACAGAATCCTTGCAACTTTTGATTTTTACTCTCAAAGTCCTTGATAATGCACTTTTCTTCTGGCAGTCTTTCTTTCTGTTGCTCTTTCTCTTGAAGGAGGTCTTTATTTTGGACCAATGTTTGTTCCAACTCTGCCTTCACCATTCTGTACTTTTCCTGCATGCCTTGGAGCTCGCGCTGCAGGTCTTTTTGCTTTGTGTCCTGTTGTTCCTTCTGTTGGAGGACTTCTTTATTTTTTTCTTCAGCTTCATCAAGCTTTCTTTGGAGCAGGTGATTCATTTGGTCCATGTATTGCAGATCCCACTCCATTTTATCAATCGTCGCTTTCCTGCCTTGAAGCTGCTCGGACATTTCTTTAACTTCAGCGCTCTTTTTCTTGTTTTCTTTGATGAGGGATACAATCTGCTCTCTGGCTTGAGCAAACTTGATCCCCCAGCCCTCATTAATAATGTTGATGTCGGGCTGGCGCTGTAGTGTTTCTTCCAGGTGTTTGTTTTGTGCTTCCATCTGTAAGCACTTCTTCTCCAGGTGACGTTTTTCTTCTTCAATTTGTCGAATTTTGTTCTGGAGATGGTTGTTTTCATTCCTACTCTCCTGTAATGCCCTTTGGATGGATAAGAGGCCATTTGGAGAAATTGGCCGGCCACGCGTGGAAGGAGAGGCGGCGAAATCTTTTTGTCTCGGTTGCCGTAATCTTGGATACATGTTGGCGTTTGTATCCGATGACTCTGAGAGGTTTCCAAATTTTTCTGTAGTCAACGTTTGAAGGCTGCAAACACAAAGGCTGCGAAGAAACGAACTGAAAATTGCTGTTTCTCACCCCTATTTATAGAAAAACTTCAAAGGATCCTTGTGACATCCTTGTGACATCCTTGTGACATCATCACTCCTAAGCCAATCAGATTGTCACATGCACTGCAAAAACTCAAAATCTTACCAAGTAGGTTGGAGAGACAAAACCTGCAGCTCAGAATCAGCGCAAGAAGACGTAATCGCAGCGCGGACCGGACGCATCAGGATCGCTAAGCTCCGACAGCGTGTCCGTCTACGAGCCGTCGGGTGAGAAAGCCGAGA
The DNA here is from genome assembly GCF_057382185.1 of Mchenga conophoros. NCBI lineage: Eukaryota > Metazoa > Chordata > Actinopteri > Cichliformes > Cichlidae > Mchenga > Mchenga conophoros. The sequence continues at coordinate 19,701,078 of NC_140528.1, read as the reverse complement.
AAGACAAAGCTGATTCTGATGCGTCGGGTCCGTTCTGTGTTTACGTCTTTGTGTGGAATCAGTGTACCTGCTCTCATTTACACGGATTCGCATTTGCGACCAAATTGGTTGCACTCTAGAGCCCTGTTACTTGATGAAAGTTGATTTTGCAGAGTTAATCTTGCAGCTCAGCCACAGCATAGCCCTCAGCAACCAAGAGCATGCTAGCGGGCCGTTGTTATTATGTTATTACTGTGCTTTTCGGAAAATGAGGCACTCTAAAAATCAGTCCTTTGATTTTTCTGGAAATTGACAGTGCTCCTTATAATCCGGTTTGCCTTATGTCTCTACCAGCTTTGCACATCTACAGACTGAAATCTTTGCCCATTCTTCTTTGCAAAACAGCTCCAGCTCAGTCAGATTAGATGGGCAGCGTTTGTGAACAGCAGTTTTCAGATCTTGCCACAGATTCTTGATTGGATTTAGATCTGGACTTTGACTGGGCCATTCTAACACATGGATATGTTTGCTTTTAAACCACTCCATTGTTGCCCTGGCTTTATGTTTAGGGTCGTTGTCCTGCTGGAAGGTGAACCTCCGCCCCAGTCTCAAGTCTTTTGCAGACTCCAAGAGGTTTTCTTCCAAGATCGCCCTGTATTTGGCTCCATCCATCTTCCCATCAACTCTGACCAGCTTCCCTGTCCCTGCTGAAGAGAAGCACCCCCAGAGCATGATGCTGCCACCACTATATTTGACAGTGGGGCTGGTGTGTTCAGAGTCATGTGCAGTGTTAGTTTTCCACACAGAGCATTTTGCATTTTGGTCTCATCTGACCAGAGCACCTTCTTCCACATGTTTGCTGTGTCCCCCACATGGCTTGTGGCAAACTGCAAACGGGACTTCTTATGGTTTCTGTTAACAATGGCTTTCTTCTTGCCACTCTTCCATAAAGCACAACTTTGTGCAGTGCACGACTAATAGTTGTCCTATGGACAGATTCCCCCACCTGAGCTGTAGATCTCTGCAGCTCGTCCAGAGTCACCATGGGCCTCTTGGCTGCATTTCTGATCAGCGCTCTCCTTGTTCGGCCTGTGAGTTTAGGTGGACGGCCTTGTCTTGGTAGGTTTACAGTTGTGCCATACTCCTTCCATTTCTGAATGATCGCTTGAACAGTGCTCCGTGGGACGTTGTTTCTTTTTGTAGCCTAAGCCTGCTTTAAATTTCTCAGTAACTTTATCCCTGACCTGTCTGCTGTGTTCTTTGGACTTCATGGTGTTGTTGCTCCCAATATTCTCTTAGACAACCTCTGAGGCGTCACAGAGCAGCTGTATTTGTACTGACATTAGATTACACACAGGTGCACTCTGTTTAATCATTAGCACTCATCAGGCAACGTCTATGGGCAACTGACTGCACTCAGACCAAAGGGGGCTGAACACACACCCCACTTTGCAGTTATTTATTTGTAAAAAATGTTTGGAATCATGTCTGATTGTCGTTCCACTTCTCACGTGTTCACCACTTTGTGTTGGTCTTTCACGTGGAATTCCAATAAAATTGATTCATGTTTGTGGCTGTAATGTGACAAAATGGGGAAAAGTTCAAGGGGGCCGAATACTTTTGCAAGCCACTGTATGAATCCTGGTTGTGTTTACTGACCTGGAAACGATTTTATGTGCACGGCGCTCGAAAATCTGTCAAATGTTTTAGTACGACTTTGCTAAGCTACGAAGCCGCACCGCTTGATGGATTGTTGGAGCATTACAGCTATCGTAGGCAGGAGCCTCGCGGAGTGATACGTACTGTGCTTCAACATAATATTACTGTATTGTGTGTTTGTTTAACCTCTTTTTAAGTTTTGTGGATATTATACATGGTTGTGCTGAGGATATGTCGGCCAGTTTCCACTGGAAATGCCTTTTGGTTAAACTGTCAGGGAGGAATTTGCATTTGCACTGTTACATTTTTATATAAGTTTAATGCACATGAAAAGCAGCTGCTTATTTAAGTGAAAATACATTGATTGTTTTTTTTTTTTTTTGCACAAATGAAGTGGAGTTGTAAAGTATTTTGTCTCGTGTCAGTTATATCGTTATCGCACATTTTCAAATTTATATCGTGATGAATATTTTTGGCCATATCGCCCTGCTCTACTTCTACAACACGCCTTGTGTAGATGAGTTAGTGAGGCAAACTGATCAGCTGTCTTATTGTGTCTGTTGAGTGTTTGGTTTTGTGAACGGCCTCTTTAATGCACGAGGGTGTGACCATCCACATCCTTGTATCTGTCCACTGTCAGCCATTCATTTTGTGCAAATCTGGCCAAGTCTTCCAAGTGTGCGTGTTTTTTTTCCTTCTGACCAGATGCAGCTTTCTGCAACATCACTTTAATGTCCTTATACTGATCACCACACTGTGTGTGTGCACTAAAACAGCAATCATTTCACTGCTCCTTTGTAGTGACAAGTTACAAAACGTCATTAGATGCTGCATGGCTGTACAAGATAGACTTTGGTTAGCAACAACTCTCTGAGGCCTTTACTGTGAAACAGAACGCTGTCTTATCCGGCTAACTTCAAGGTTTAATGTGGGATTTTTTTGTAATCCAAGACATAATGCCAGGTCAACTCATGCTTTGAACCTAATCTGCTCCACAGCAAATCATGTTCCAAATGAGAGATCACCAGGTAGAAAATCACCACCTACTAACCAGTAAGACCGAAAAAGAACAAAATAAATAAAATCCCCGATCCTGGAAGGTCCCTCAGACCGCTGTGTGCAGAGAGTAGGAGTGTAAAATTTTTCAGCAGAGTCTGATGTCTTTGTCTTTCCATGATGAGCAACAATAATGAACATAGATTCTCTACAACAACTTTATTGTTTTGGAAGTATTAATATATGATCCCAAAACTTCTACATTTAACCTTTTAATCAGACCAGCAAAAATCTAGTATTGAATCTTAGCACAGTCATAAAAAACTATTTGCTAAAAGCATTTTTGCAGCTGAATATTTTAAATTACAGTTAGGATCACTGGTTGGCTGTTTCACCTGTAAGACTTTAAAATAACATGCTAAGGTTTAATAGTCTATAAGGAATACACTCTGAGGCCTGGGCAGTGTTGTGCTAATGAGAGAAGGTTTGTGTGTACAGTGAAACAGTAATTTTTTTATCTCAAAATTTATTGATATGTTTGATCCTTTCTGAGCTGCGTTAATGAAGCAGTCATTAGAGCACCATGTCCGCTACAATAGTTCTGTAGTTTGATGCTTGAGTCGTTGCAGACTTGTTGAAACTCCCTCACCCGTCAAAGCAGCGTCTTTGTTATTCGAGTCCAGCAGATGGCAGTGTTTCACTGTCTGACGGCTGTCTGAAGCTTCAGCTGGATTATCCGTTTAAATGAGATCGTTTTATAAAACTTACAACAACAGGCCTGAACCTGCTCAGCTCCAAAGAGCTGGCTAAACGATGGGGCATGTTCAGAATCTTCCTGAAGTTTAACAATTTCCCAAAAAGCTCCACAAAGTGAATTTTCATATAAGACAAGAAGGAAAGAACAGGGTGTGACGTGGAAGGGGCCCTCTGGCAAACAAATTACTGCTTTTATTAAGTTACAAAACTCGCAGTCTTGTTCACGAGTGATCAGAGAAGGGAACAGGAGATGGACAGATGGATCGGTGCTGCGGCTGCAGACTCTTCACCAGTCCCTCTTTACCAGTCGATTTACGTCCTTACCCTCTGTCACAACGGGACTGAACGGACTCACGCGTAGGCTCTGAGTAGGGAACAATAAAGGTTTTTTATTTACAGAAGCACCAGGTGATCTATTTACACAGTGGGGAAAAGACGGGTTCCGGGAATCCACACACGAACAGGAGGGGGGAAAGACACTTGCAGTCCACACACGCTCCAAAGTCCTCACTCCATCCACGCTCCACGCTCCTCTTCACACTCCACAAGAAACACAAAAGCTCGCTCCAATCCTCACACACTTGATCGCTCAGGTAACACAGGGGCAGGTCCAGGGAAATCTATTCACAGAGATGCAAAAGGTTTCCTAGGTAGAGTTTCCTATCTATCTGTATTTTTACTTTAATAGTTAAGCACGATTAACATTTAGGAAACAAAAATAAACAAGTTAATAAATGAAATGAAATAATACTGATTTATATATTCACTCTGTTTACTTTTTCGATATAGAAATACAATGAAGACTTCCATTTTCCTGCTCGTGGCGCTCTCTGGCACTGTGCTCTGCATGACTAACGGACGTGTTCAGAAAACCAGCATATCATCAACATGATCCCACAAGGGGGATGTGATGATCTGATAGCAAACAGAGATAATAATGGTAACTGTAAGCGCAAGAATACCTTTATCATTGGTGACTTTAATCAAGTTAGAACAATTTGTGATCCAAGCAATCGTATCAATGCAAATAGAAATCTTTATAAAAGCCCCACAGACGTGCACATTCTGTATTGTAAACTGCTGGGACAAACAACGATACCCATTGTACATCCAGATACGGATGAAAAGGCGTATTGTAATTGCATGTGATAAAATCAATACTTTCCTTCAGCCTGTGCACTTTGAATGTTGCTCTTGAGTTGAGAGATGCTGTAAGCTTGCTGCCATCTTTAAACATCACTTCATGATGCTGGTTTAGATGCTTTATAAGACTTTGTTACGTTTCTTAAACAGTGATGAAAATAATAAAGAGGAAATATGAGAGAAGTGATTTTCAGTGAATGTTGAAAAAAATCCCACAATAACAAAAATGATGGCAACATTGCTACACTTTGCTTTCTTAGCTTGCATATTGTACATTTTCACAGTTGTTTCTGATTGGCTCCATCTTCTCTCGTTGTCACAGCTGTTGCTCAACTTTCAGCACTCATTCAATTAAAAAAACAACAAACAAAAAAACCAAGCTGCTGCTGGTAAGGTTGGCATTCTTGCAAGACTCAGTAACACAAAACAAATAAAAAAATGCACATCCCATGTTTATCCCATGTGATTCCAGGCTGAGTTTATGCATTTATGCTTATTTGTTTATAAAATATTATAAGCTGGTCTGAGGTCATTTGTTACTAAAGAAAAACAAACAAACACTGTGTCATTATTTAATCCACTAAAACTAAGACACAATGCAGAAGCAGTGTGTGAAAACTAAGTGCACCTTCACTGGTGTAGCATCTGCCTTAGAAACAATGAAGTCAAATGAAACTGTTGAATCATCTCTATGTGCTAAAGGCTCATTTTAATGCAGCATTAATCACGTTGCTTTAACAGTGCTGCATTTTAATAATGTTTATCACGTTCTTTGTAGATTTTAATTATCACCATCGTCGCTGTGAGAACATGTCTGGTTGGAGCAGGCGGCACTCAGGGATCATGTTGTGTGGAAGAAGAGTCATGTGATTGTTTTTTTTAAAGATTTTTTTCTATGAGTGCACAGAGTGTGAAACAGAAAGATAGGATCGACAGAGAAAGCTGATCATGTCTGTTGTGACACCTGCAATCTCTGACTAGAGTTTTAGGTTTTGTCAGGCAGCTAACACAAAGAAAGCCTGGCTTCATTGTACAAATACAACTTACATATACAACACATGACATATTACACAGAGTCATTATTTATTCAACAAAAACTAAGCCAGATGCAGTTTTTGGATTTTATTTCAAAATGTTCTTATTCTGATTGTTTACTTAATATATTTAGACACATTTGGTTTATTTCTATAAAAATGATATTTTACACAAAACTTCAAACAGCTGCCTGCAAACATGGCTCTTTATTGTAAAGCCAGGTATGAACAACAACCTGCAGCTGCATGCTGTTGTGCTCATTGGTGTCACATTAGGTTTTGAACCACAAACAGAGAAGTTTCTTAGAACTGCTGGGCTAGTGATGGAGGTGTTGATGCAAATGATGGCTTAGGGTGGTGCTACGACAGTGTATAAAAACTGAAGCTCCCAGAGCCAAGTGTTATTTGTTCTTCCGTAACTGAGGTGAACTATAACCTGCTCAGGTAGAATTTAATAACAGCGTGTCTGAACTGCTCGTCTCCAGGCTTCACGTCTCATTCTGTAAGAACTTGTTGTTTGTTTATGAACTTTTTAGAAACAACAGACTTTTGTATACTTCCAAGAAAGAGGGAGAACTGACTCTTCTGCCACACTCACGTTCATCTTTATCTGTCATCAGTTCAGATAAAAGCATCACTGATTATTCTGAACACTGTTTTAAAGCTTCTGCGTCACTCTGATTTCTTCTTAAAGTTGGCAGACAGGATTGTGAAGAAGGACATAGTGGATCCCCCCTTTTAATGAGCATATTATCTGTGAACACTGAATACAAACAACCTAAATGCTCATTAAAGAAGCAGGTTGGCTCATAAAGTGCTCTGTACTTGTTTTATGCAAGTGCTGTTTCTGGAAACAACCACCATCTGTAATCAACACAGGACTTATTGAGCTGTCAGGTGTGCAGACAACATGGCACATTTTGGGAACACCTATAGTTGATGTCTTAATTATGAAAATAGCTACTCTGTAGTTGATGCTTCCTGTTCTGCCAGAGCAGGTGCAGCCTTTGTGGAAGTGGGTTCCACTGGACCAGCGTCTGTGAACGATCCATTGTGGGTGATTTTTTTTTTTGACCTTACATCTGTGTGTAAGGACCAACCACAACCATCTAAAATCTTTGCATGTTATTTTATCTTCTGTGTAAGAAGTACACAGCATACCCTGATGATCAGCTTCAAGGGTTCTCAGTGTAGGATGCATACAGTATGTCATGCTGAAATATAGAGCACTTACAATAGAACCCACTAGAAACCAATTATTTTAGCCTGGTTCCTTAAATCTATGGCATTTTTCCCATGCTGACTGATATGCTGCTCAGTGTCTTTTGCTGTCTGTCATGATCCTGGGCCATGTTGGCCCAGCATTCTTAGTTTTCATATGTTTTGTGTGTTGTTCTTTATTTATGCCATGGTTTCTGTTAAGATGTTCCTTATTTGATTACCTCCTGTGTGCCCCTCTGTTTATCTGTGAGCCCTCGTTTCCCCTCCTTGAGTTTTATTCCATGTTTTCCCAGCCCGTTATGTCCGTGCTCTCCCCGTGCTGTCTCTCCTCCTCTCTGAACCTCCGTGTACTTCCTGTTTTACTTTGACAGTCTCCCGTCAGTGTTGCGTTCACTCCTGCCGTGTCTTGTTATGATTATCAGTGTCACCTGTGTTCCCCGTGTGCTCCCACTTCCCTCGTTAACCCTCTGTGTATTTATGTCTGCGTCTCCCTCAGTTCTGTGTCGCGTTCTCCCTCATTCATGGCCGTGTGTTTCTCTGTGTATTACGTTATAGTTTCCTCGTTTAGGTTGTATGGTTTCTCTCTCCAGCAATAAAGCTGTGTTTTGAGTTCATTCCTGCCTCCGTGAGCTTGCGTTTGGGTCCTCATCCTGCCTGCACACAGCCGCAACCATGACAGTCTGCTTTTAAATCAGATGTCACTCTGAACATAAACACAAGCCACAGCAGCCCAGCTGTCTTAGCTGAGTACAAGGATACATTTACTCTCTTTGTGTAAAATATTGTGATGATTTTACATTATATTAGGCAGGCAGCTGCCCAAATTAAACCGTGACTATTAGCAGTTTGGTTATTTTGAACGCCTCGGCTGGAAAAAATTCAAAATGGTTTGTAAGGTTGGCCACAGCTTTGTATGTAAAGGGGAGTTAGAAGATTGCTTCATATTTTAAGATTGATTAAGATTAATTAATATTTTTAATTGTTTTATTTTACATCTCACCTTTTACACTGCATTGAGTTGCTGCCATGTGATTGGCTGAGTGTACATCGTTCTTTGTTTCAAAATGGACTTAATGCTTGGTTGAACAGTTGTGATGTTTATCTCCTTTAGATTTATTTTTTATTTTCATGATGAAAAATGGTTTGTTGGTTCATACCTATGAAGTTACAGTGTTTCTGAAAAGCCTAAAAAGATGAATTGTTACCATAGTAAACTTCAAAACAGACTTTATTATATGATATAGTTATAAAATTGGATAAAAACTTACTTCAGCATAATATAAAATAATGTGTTGTCACTATGTATGCATTGGTCAACTTTCAGATCTATGAAGTTCAGCTCCCCCAGCTGTGTCTCCCTTCTGTGGCCCATTCCCTCATTACTACCCTGTGTATTTAAGCCCTGTGTTTTCCCACGCTTGGTGTCGCGTCGTACCCTCAGACCCTGCCTGTGTGTTCCTGCTTGGTTTCATGGTTTGGTTTCTGTTTTTGTTTCATGCCAGCAATAAAAGCTGTGGTTTTAGTTACATTTCGTCTCGGAGTCCTGCATTTGGATCCACATTTCCACCTGCCCGCACTCAGAGCCCTGACATCAGCATAATATAAAATAATGTGTTTTCCCGATACCTGATTTTTAGCACTATGTATGCATTGGTCAACTTTCAGATCTATGAAGTTCAGCTCAGTTATCTATGTTTTCATTTTTAGTTTCCATTTGCATTTAGATGCACGGCCGATTCTCTGATGTGTGATCTGTTTCTACCTGTGCTGATGCTAGCAGGACTAAAGCTGATCAAGCAGCAGTAAATATGTGAAGCAAGGCTGAAGGATACACTCATAAAATGAACAGAATCATAAGAATATAACAGCACGAGCACTGCAAATGCAACTAAAACATGTTGACATCAAATGGTATGTTATTTGAAATCTATATGAAATAATGACACATCTATATTTTCCAATTTATTTATTTTTTTTGTATTTATTTAGTTTTTCCACAGTTGTGTAAATCAGTCTGTCTGTGGACTGGTACAGCTGAAAAGCCGATGCAGCCAGTTCCTCTTCTTCTTCTTGGGTTTTTTCTCTGGCACAGTCTTAGCTTCAGTTTCGAGTTCAGCTGGATTGGTAGTTATCGTTTTCTCTCTGTCTTCTGTTTGTTGTAGAGAGTCATGCAGAGACATCTCAGTTGATGTCAGGGAGTCTTCTTCTTCTTCCTTGTCCTGTTCTTTGGTGTCTTTTTCCACCAGAAGCTCAGATTTTCCATTTGCTGTGTTGGAATTTTGTTCATTTTGCTCCTGTGTGATTTTAATGTAGGACGCTTTGACTTCTTTCAACTCTTGATAAAGAGTCTCTACTTTCATGTCATGAAGCTCCTTGTTGGAGCAGAGCTGGGATTTAAGCTCACTGATTTCCATGTTCAGTGTCTCCTGGTCCTGCCTATGTTTGTCTTCCTGTTCCTTGAGTTGGTGTTGAGCTTCTAGGAGCTGTTGTTGGAGTGTTCCTATTTGCTCTTGTTGAGTCTTGTATTGGACTTCAAATTGAGCCTCCTTCAGACCTACACAGTCCGTGTGTGAAGCCTCTGTGGTTTGTGTAGAAGAATCCACACACTGCTCTGTGGTAGGGTCGCTGACGTCTTCGTGCAGGACACGGATCATGTCATCCAGCATGACAACTGCTTGGTTGTCCTTTGCTTGAACCTCTGTTTTGCTCTTATCAGGCTTATTATTATCATTAGCCTCCTCCAGTTGCTCTATGAGCTCTTTAATTGTTTCTTCATGCTGTTTTTTGTCGGCGATCATCTGTGCATGAAGTTTGGTCACCTTAGACTGGTAATAAGAAGCCCTCTTATTAGCAGCTACCAGTTTCCAGTAAAGCTCGTTCTGGTGGTTTTGGGAAGCTTGTAGTTGATGCCTGAGAGCAGCAATCTCACAACATGAATCATACTGGACTCTGCCATGATGGGGTATAAATCTGGGATTTGGCTGATGTTGCCACGTCCCTCCATTTGGCCCAGGGTTTTGTCCACTGGCGTTATTCATGTTTGCCTCTGTCTCCATATTCACGTCGTCCTTTGGTTCTGACATAGGGAGGGATTCAGGGTTTTCCCTTTCAGAGGTTCCTTCAGGGTTTCCTGACACTTCTTCATTTCTCAGGTTGCTTCCATCAGCCACGTTGTTTTGGGCTTCTAGAAGAGCCCGAGCATACGCCCGAGTAATCGGTCGTCTGGGTTCTTCAGCCACTCTTTTCTGTTTTTGCCCCCTTTTTTTCTTGCCTTTCACGACCACTTCTGTTTGAACTTGTGCCAGAGGACGTGTTTCAGGATTTGGTGTTTGGGCTTTTTTGAGGTCATTTTCCGATCTTTGCAAAACTGTTATATTTGGGCTCACGACCACTTCCATCTGTGCTTCTGCCATTTTATATGCGTCTGCTTCTGCGTCTGCTTCTGCGTCTGCTTCTGCGTCTGCTTCTGCGTCTGCTTCTGCTTCTGCGTCTGCTTCTGCGTCTCTGTGTCTTCCTTATCTTGGTTTTAACAAACAGGTTGTTTTGTAGTTCTGCCACCAAAGAGTTGCTACAGTTGACTGAATTTCTCCTTCCAATGACAGAATGTGATGACATCACAAGCTTTGTGCCTTTGATGACATCACAAGCTTTGTGCCTTTGATGACATCACAGGCTTTGTGCATTTGATTCTGTGATTGGATAGTTTGAAAATAAAATGTCCACAAATGTACTTTAAAAAAAGTCATTTTATTTTGTAGTATATGTTGAATTAACACTATAAAAGCTACTCGACCAGAATTGCAGTTAAAAATAAAACAAAAGCAAAACACAAGTTTTTATAAATGGTTGTTACAAACAAACCAAAGGAGAAGACGACTGTTTAGTGGAAAAATATTAGACATGCTCTCTCATAATAACTGTGTAATAATGTAAACTAAGACATGTCGAAAACATTGATATTTAGTTAAAGGTATTTATTCAAACGATCCAATGACCAGCATGTTTTAGTGAATGTCTGTAGGCACTGGGAGCTTGGTGGTTGCCTAGGCGACAATATGTCATCTATGTTTTGTTTTTAATTCAGTTTCACTGGTGAAACTAAGAAACAACAGGCTGTAGAGGGACACGTTAACAGAGCTTTACTAACTCTTACTGTCATATCCAGTGTGGACAAATCTGTATAGATTCATATTAATATATTAATCATTCATTTGAATAACCAAGGATGCAAAATAAAAATCACAGGAGAGTTTATGAGACCAGGTCAAGTTCAGAGACACACGTTTAGCAGAGGTGAAGCCTCGAGGACAGCTGGCAGCTACACCCATGTATGACAGCACCCACCTGTCACAAAGAGCAGCCTTTCCATGCCTGACTCTGCATAATTGTCAGCATCCAAGCATTTTCAATGAGTCATCATCCTCAGAAATCATCCTTTGCACAGTTGTTATGAAGAGAAAAATAAACTTTAGAGCTGAAAATCAGATATGAACCGTGATCTGGGAGGGGAAGGGCACCTGCTGCCAGACAATGTTCACCTTGGAAAAAGTCAAAAGTGGTTTATAAATTTTGCCACAGGTCTGTTTGTCAGAGGGAGTTAGGCCATTGCTTCATAATTAAAGACTGATTAAGATGATTCATATTTTCTTAAAGGTTCTTTTTAGACCTCACCTTTTACACCTGCATTGAGTTGCTGCCATGTGATTGGCTGATCAGATATTTGCATTAATGAGTATTTGAACAGATCTACCTAATGAAGTTTTATATTCATGATGAAAATGCTTTGATGGTTCATACCTATGAAGTTACAGTATATCTGAAGAGCCTTAAAATATTTTTTTTACCATAGTAAACTTCAAAACAGACTTTATTATATGATATAGTTTTAAAAAAGGATAACAATTGACTTCAGCATAATATAAAATAATGTGTTTTCCCGATACCTGATTTTTAGCACTATGTATGCATTGGTCAACTTTCAGATCTATGAAGTTCAGCTCAGTTATCTATGTTTTCATTTTTAGTTTCCATTTGCATTTAGATGCACGGCCGATTCTCTGATGTGTGATCTGTTTCTACCTGTGCTGATGCTAGCAGGACTAAAGCTGATCAAGCAGCAGTAAATATGTGAAGCAAGGCTGAAGGATACACTCATAAAATGAACAGAATCATAAGAATATAACAGCACGAGCACTGCAAATGCAACTAAAACATGTTGACATCAAATGGTATGTTATTTGAAATCTATATGAAATAATGACACATCTATGTTTTCCAATTTATTTTATTTATTAATTTTATTTTTTCCACAGTTGTGTAAATCAGTCTGTCTGTGGACTGCCAGCCAACACATCCACAACACCAACAACTCAGACAGCACAAAGCCTTTTAAGTTGGCGAGGCGTGATAGCAAATGCAGCGCAGGTACATCCATCTGACCTGCAGCAGCATCGCAGACCACGCCCCCCTCCACACCACTCTTTCCTCACAGTTGCTCGCCATCGTTGCGCTCAGAGGGTAGAAGGTCCCGATCGAAGTGCACAGGTAACTTCCCTTCACATTTCACCACAATGATCCTGTTGGTGAGAAGCCTGCCTTCATACTGGCAGCTGGGTTTCCTGGCTCCCTGATGCTTTAGCTTACATTTAATTATGCGAAACGTTGCAGTACTATACGTCATGCCGCTATTTTCATCGTACCTCCCATCACCTCTACAAATGGATTTGACCTTTGCTGGAATGCTGAGGATGAATGTGTTGGTTTCCTTACAACTGTTGTCAAGTTTGTAGATATTCCTATTTGATATTTCTGTGTTACACAGCTTTTCAGTCATCTTAACATCTACATGCTGTCTTCTAAACTTTTCATAAGGTGTTTCTTCAGGTCGGTGCTCGCTTGGTTGAAAATTGTTCACTTTGGAAAATCCGGAAGCAAAGAGCAGCACGAGCATCGTGCAGACAAACAGTGTCTTCATCGTCTCCTGGAGAAGAAAACACATGGACATTTTTCCACATTAAGAATTTGGCAGATACATCCTTTTGGATCCTGAAGCTCAGTAAGTCGTCTTTGTGAGCTGCAAACACACACGACAAGAGGACTGATAGACCTTTTTCTTTAAATGAAAGAAGTCGTTTTATTTATAGTTTTCTTTTTTATTTATTTCTAATCATATATATTACTTTGTTCTCTGTTTATTTTTTATTTTTCAACTGTTAGGACGATTTCTAAATATCCTGAACAAGCCTGATCTGGACAGCTCCTGGAAGCAGATTCAGGCGTGATGATGTCATTTTCAACTGGAAAAAGAAGCTTTGAAAAGCAGAAGTAGTTTAAATGTTTAGATATTTAACCTTGTTGTATTACTTTATATTTTATATTCATCGTATTAAGACATCAAGATATTTGTTTTTGCCTTAAAATTTTGTGTTTTCATTTATACTTTTTGTTATTCTTTTTTTTAATTTTTTCATTTTGCCTTTTTTACTTGATGTGATTTGGATAAATATATATTTATATCTACAGATATATTGAGAGAGTTTTTCTCTGGGTTTCACAAGCCCATTTTATAGATAAAAGTCCAGGTCATAATAGATCCGGTTCATTAAGAACAAAGTTTAAATCCGATTTAATATAAATGCCTTTCTGCACTCAGTTATTCTTTCCTGTCACATGTTTCAGTGTGCTCTGTAGTAACAGTGACACACTGCAAAATAAAAATAATAAGACACTCACCTTTTTTTTCCTTTACTAATGATGATGATTAACCTGCAGTGGTTCAGGTATAAGTTGGTTGTCTGGAACAGCAGGTGATGAAGATGTGGTGAAGGGTCTGTGGTTCATGTATATAGTGGGTTCATTACATAACTGGATAGGCAACATCTGACAGTCAGTTTAAATAAGATCTTGTTGTATTTGAACACAAATCAGCAAAAACAGGTCTCTCACCGTGCAAATATACAGCTTACGTAAGTTTAGTGTGCTCACCGAATGCAGTGTTTAGTGTAGCAGCAGAATTATGACAGTTTATGGAGATGCTCAACGTGAGCCTGCTGCCCAGCTTTAAAAGGAAAATCATTTTAAATGATACATAATAAGTTCTTACCAAAAGAGGAATGCAGACGGAGATGAGCAGAGATCTCTTCTGCAGTTCAGATGCTGCTGTGAGTTCTAGTTCACTTCTGTCACAGAGGAACAAAGTGTGTTTGGATCTGGACACTTTGATTTTTATACTTCTGATCAGCACCACCTCAAATAATCCTTTGCATCCACACCTACATCACTGGCCCACCACTTCTAGGAAACTTTAACACTTCCCTGCTTGTGACTCAGAAAGATAATGCAAATATGATGACCACTGACCACAAGAACCTGCATGTAGATGCAGCCTGTTTTTCCACATCTGGCTTTAGAAAAAAAATTAATGCACAAACAAATAGATTTAAAATAAAAAGATGTGTTGGTATATTTTGACCTTTCAAATAAACTATTAACACTTCTTTTTCCCCTTTTTAAGTATAATTTTTGGCAAATAAAGTGAGTGTTTTGACCATTTGCAGTTAAAATGTTGAACAATCTTTTTATTTTTGTTTTACTACCAGTTGGTTGTAATAATTTCATATGAGGATTTACATGGATGTATAACAAAACAAAGGATAAAAGTATATATAAAAGTATATTTAATGAAGCTGATCGAACAACAGTGCAATATGGCATGATGACAGTGTTTACAATTTTGGCAGGAGAACAAAAGATAAATATTATAAAATACAAGACATGAAAATCTCAGAGGTCAGGGGTCGGGGGCCCAGGAAGTCTGACCCGCAGATTCCAGGTCTGACTTCGAGTACATAAAATATCATCTTTCTTGTGGGGAAGGAGCCTGAGTTAGAGCAGGAAGTTACACCATATTGATATTGTTGGGGTAGCCTCAATGCCAGTGTTGGACTCTCCAGTTTCCTTGAAGGAGGTTTGACTTTGTGCCATCGTTGGCTGGACTCTGTGCTCATTGATATCCCCGTATCAGTGAGTTAAGACACCATGCATTTATTTTCTGTGTGGCACACAACAAGAAAACAAGCCAAGAGAGAACACATCAGCCTCCAATGACAGTTTATTAAAAGGTTTATTGGAGGTTATTTGTTGTGTTATTGAACCTGTGTGCTAATGAAAGAGTGTCCTTAATAAACATACTCCATAAGGAAGTGTGTTCACAAGTGCACAGAACACATTAGGGCACAGGTCAATGATCGGTTTTACAATTGTATTGTCAGATCGATGGACACTTTCGGATACTTGGATATTCAGGTGATTAGAGGAGCAGAGATGATCAGCTGATCAGGATTTGGTGGTGTGTTGGATCAGGTGGTGGAGAGATACAGGACAGGCCTGACATACACAAACGTATAGTGAAGGTGCAGAGGCTCAGATCTGTGACATCGTCCCAGCTCAGTGTCCATATTTAGATGTAACAGTGCTATAGACTTTACCTGACAACTTGTATGAGTAATGTTTTCATCTCAGGCATGTCAATTTCATTTGTGAATATATTTTTAATACTTGTACAACAGATTTTTTTGAGTGTTAAATAGAAATTATATGCTGAAACTGAAGTGATGGGTCGCACTCTTTAGTTCACCCCTGCTCTCGAAACAATGTAGGTGGTCCAGTTAACATATTTACATTTTTTCATTTGCTGTTTCACTTGGTGATTCATTCCCTGGTTGCTCCAATCTGCATCCCAAATTTTCCTGGGCAAGATACTAACCCTAAATTGCCTTTTGATGCATTCATTGGAGACAAAGTTATCCCGAGAGAAGTAAAGCAAGTGTGAACTCAGTGACCCGAATCTTTAAGCAGACAGATCGACTTCTCCACATTTAAAGTGTCGATCATCTTCAGAGGCTCTTCCAGCAGCCACCAGGCCCAGGCTCTTCCAGCAGCCACTAGGCCCAGGATCCTCCTGCTCCACCAGGCCCAGGATCCTCCAGCAGCCACCAGGCCCAGGCTCTTCCAGCAGCCACCAGGCCCAGGATCCTCCAGCAGCCACCAGGCCCAGGATCCTGCAGCAGCCACCAGGCCCAGGCTCTTCCAGCAGCCACTAGGCCCAGGATCCTCCTGCTCCACCAGGCCCAGGATCCTCCAGCAGCCACCAGGCCCAGGCTCTTCCAGCAGCCACCAGGCCCAGGATCCTCCAGCAGCCACCAGGCCCAGGATCCTGCAGCAGCCACCAGGCCCAGGCTCTTCCAGCAGCCACCAGGCCCAGGCTCTTCCAGCAGCCACTAGGCCCAGGATCCTCCTGCTCCACCAGGCCCAGGATCCTCCAGCAGCCACCAGGCCCAGGATCCTCCAGCAGCCACCAGGCCCAGGCTCTTCCAGCAGCCACTAGGCCCAGGATCCTCCTGCTCCACCAGGCCCAGGATCCTCCAGCAGCCACCAGGCCCAGGCTCTTCCAGCAGCCACTAGGCCCAGGATCCTCCAGCAGCCACCAGGCCCAGGCTCTTCCAGCAGCCACTAGGCCCAGGATCCTCCTGCTCCACCAGGCCCAGGAGCGTTAAGATGCCGCCTAAGAGGAGCAACGTTAATGAGGAGGAACTGGAGGACATAAAGAAATCCCTAAACTTTATGTCTGAAGAAATAACAACAATTTCAAAACAACAAAAACTGATACTCAATTTAATGGATGATATTAAAGAACTAAGAAGGCAGAGCGAGGAAAAGGACAAGAAGATTGCTATGCTGGAAGGACGGGTGTCAGATCTGGAACAATATTCAAGAGTAAATGATGTGATAGTGACAGGACTGGAAACCAAGCATCAGACATACGCACGGGTAGCAGCATCAGAGAGAGGGGAGCCACCCGAGCAAGAGCTACGCTCTTTGGAAGAGCAGGTAATGGCCTTCTTTAAAAGCAAAGGTATAGAAATGGACAGTAAAAATATTGAGGGATGCCATCCTCTTCCGAGAAAAAATCAAATACCTGCCATTATCATTCGTTTTGTTAATAGAAAACAGAAAAAAGAACTGCTCAAGCAAGGAAGAAAGCTAAAAGGTACAAATGTTTATTTAAATGAACACCTAATCAAGAAAAATGCAGACATTGCAAGACAAGCAAGAATATTAAGAAAACAGAAGAAAATACAGTCAACTTGGACGTCAGACTGTAAAATATTCATTAAGTTAAATGGAACACCAGAGCAGGCTAAGGTTCTAGTCATCAAAGAGATGACTGAACTAGAAAAATATAACTGATAAATGCAAAGCAGTGCTAAATATGATGTGACCGTCCAAGTGCACTACCAACGCAGATGTCTGACAATTTTCAACTAACAACTCATATAGATATTGAAAATAAGACATTGATGTATGACAGCAATATAGATCCTGATTGTAATTTCTTTAACAATAAAACAAATGAATGCAATTATTATACAAATGAGCAACTTAAAAAGGAATTCAAGGTAGAACAGGGTATAACAATGGTTCACTTTAATAGTCGAAGCTTATATGCAAACTTTCAATCCATCAAAGACTACATAACACAGTTTGAACAGCCATTCAATGTGATAGCCATATCGGAGACCTGGATAACTCCTGGAAAAGAAGAAGACTTTAAAATAAATGGATATGAATTCCTTCATGTAGACAGGATCAACAAGAAAGGAGGTGGGGTGGCACTTTACATTGATAAAAACCTAAAGTACAAAAGAATGGGAAGAATGACAACTGTTATTGATGGAGTGATGGAATGTTTATCAGTGGAAATAATTATAGAAAAAAGGAAAAACCTAATTGTCAGTTGTATATATAGAACACCAGGATCTAAGATTGAGATATTTAAGGATAATATGGAGGACTTATTTACAAATATAAATCAGAAAAGAATGTTTATTTGTGGGGACTTTAATATTGACTTATTGAATCCAAATCATAATAAGAGTACAGAAGAATTTATTGATTCCATGTACAGCATCGGTTTATTTCCACTGATAACAAGACCGACCAGAATAACATCTCATTGTGCAACTCTATTAGATAATATATTTACAAATATAATAGAAGGAAAGATAAAAAGTGGGCTGTTAATCAATGATATAAGTGACCATTTACCAGTCTTTGCATCGTATAATTGCCATTATAAAGTGAACAACGATGGACATAAGATTATTTACAAAAGAATAAGAACAGAGAAGACCTTAAATTGTCTTAGAAACGAACTTTTAAAGCAAGATTGGAATATTGTATATGAACAAACAGAAGTTAATAAAGCTTACGAAGGATTTTTAAGAACATTTAACACATTACTTGATAAAAACTGCCCAGTAATTGAAATCAATAGGAAACACAACTATGCAGGAAGACCATGGATGACAAAAGGACTACAAAATGCCAGCAAAAAAAAGAATACCTTATATCGAGAATTCATAAAAAAGAGAACAATAGAAACTGAAATGAAGTATAAAACTTACAAAAATAAATTAACTAATATAATGAGATCCTGTAAAAGAGAGTATTACATTAAAAGGTTAGAACACAATAAAGATAACACAAGAGATATATGGAATGTATTAAACAGAATAATCAAAAATGAATCAAGGAATAATGATTACCCTGGGTACTTTATAGAAGGGACAAGAAGTATTAATAACATGGAGGAGATAGTAAATGGCTTTAATGAATTCTTCGTAAACATAGGGCCAAAACTGGCAGAAGAAATAAAGGTTGATGGAATAGAAAGGGACACTGGTGAAAATATTGAAAGGAATAGTAGCTCAATGTTTTTAAGAGCAGTGGAAGAGAAAGAGATTTATGACATGGTTAGAGGACTTAAGAACAAAACCAGTACAGACTGGAATGATATTGATATGGTAACGGTAAAGACAGTTATTGATGGTATCGTAAAACCATTAAAATATATATTCAACTTGTCGTTTCAAAAAGGAGTTTTTCCACAAAAAATGAAAGTTGCTAAAGTTATTCCCATTTACAAAACCGGTGAAAGACATCATTTTACAAACTATAGACCAGTGTCAATACTCTCACAGTTCTCTAAGATACTGGAAAAACTCTTCATAAAAAGATTTGACAGTTTTGTGGAAAAATATGAATTAATGACAGATAGTCAGTATGGGTTCAGAAACAACAGATCAACAGCTTTGGCACTGATAGATTTAATGGAAAAGATAACGGAATGTATGGATAATAAGAGGTATGCGCTCGGAGTTTTCTTAGATCTAAAGAAGGCGTTTGATACTGTTAATCATGAAATTCTATTAAAAAAACTGGAAAAGTACGGGTTTAGGGGAGTGGTTTTGGAATGGTTAAAAAGCTATGTAGGGAATAGGCAACAATATGTACAAATAAATGAATATAAATCTAATTTGATGGATATAGCTTGTGGAGTACCTCAAGGTTCAGTACTGGGTCCAAAAATGTTTATTATGTACTTAAATGATATCTGCAGAGTATCGGAGATTTTAAAGTTTGTAATATTTGCAGATGACACAAATATACTGTGTTCAGGTGGGGAATTGCCACAGGTTTTGGAAATGATCACACAGGAATTAACGATATTAAAGAAGTGGTTTGATATAAATAAATTATCATTGAATCTCGATAAAACCAAATTTATGTTGTTTGGAAACCAAAAGAAAAACATCGAAGTAGAAATATGTGTTGACAATGTATATTTAGAAAGAGTAAATGAAATAAAATTTCTTGGGGTGATCATTGACCACAAGCTCTGTTGGAAGCCACACATTACTTATGTTCGGGGGAAATTGGCACGGGGCATTGCCGTCCTGGGAAAAGCAAAGCATATGTTGGATCAGAAAGCACTGCACATTTTATACTGTGCTTTACTACTGCCATATATGAGCTACTGTGTAGAGGTCTGGGGAAACACATACAAAAGTAACACACAAACAATAACTATAATACAGAAAAGGGCCATTAGATTAATAAATAATGTAGGGTACAGGGACCATACAAATGCACTCTTTGTCAAAATGCAAGCTATTAAATTCCAAGACTTGGTGAAGCTTAAAACAGCGCAAATAATGTATAAAGTCAGAAATAAATTGCTTCCCAAAGAAATCTGTAAATTGTTCATAGAAAGAGAAGGTGGGTATAACTTAAGAGGGAAATGGAATTTAAAAATACAAAGTGCTAGAACAACTTTAAGAACTATGTCAATCTCAATTGCAGGAGTTAAATTATGGAACAGTCTAACAGAAGAAATAAAAGACAGTCAAAACATAAAACAGTTTAAAGTAAAATATAAAAACCTAATTTTAAATAAGTATAAGAATGAAGAAAACGGGGTTAACCCAGGACGGTAATGTTGCTGGTAATGGTGTTGCGGTTCTTTTTTGGTTGTTTTTTTGTTTTTTTGTTTTGTTTTGTTTTGTTGTTTTTCCATAACTTGTGTATCTGCAAATATACACATTCTGTATTTTTCATATGAAAGAAACTATACTGTGGTGGGGCTTGCTAATTTCTTGTTTTTGATTTATGTATGTTATGTTTTGTTTTACTTCATATGTTTATATGTTTCATATGTTGTTTGTTTAATTTAAGACAAAAAAAATTAAATGAATGAGAGGTAAAACTTGAGGGGGTAGGGACAAATAAGTAAATACTTCAGCCTACTCCTTTTCAAACAAATAATGGACTGATATTTTGTAATGATTGTGAAGGCACATGTTTGAAATGTTTGAAATAAAAATGAACTGAACTGAACTGAACTGAACTTGCAAAATATTTCCAGTGTGACATTTGATCAGGTCTTGTAAACCTTGTCGTTAACCAAGCAGTCACTCCCAGGCTGCTGTGCTGATCACCGGATCTTAACTTCATTGTCACAGTGCACTCAGAACAAAACAGCCATGCAGAAATATGAGTCACAGTGACATTAAAACTGATGAAGACCGTCGTCGTTAGAACCAGCAAACTGAATGAACTAAAAAAGATCATCTAAATTCAACTGGTCTAAAATATCAGGATCTCAGTGTTAAGTCCATATTTTTGAAGTAGAAGCTTTTACTGGTTTTACTTAAGAAAAAGAAATAATAAGGAATTGTTTTGGAATTTGTCCAGGTTAACAGATGAAATCATGTTCAGTGCTTTGTCCTGTCAGTAAACACAGATTCTTTATTTGCACTGAATGGGACAGCATATAATTTCACTGCTTTTGGCATAATGACAATAAAAGATAGTTTCAAAGTCTGACCTGCAAAGCCCGTCCACCCAGTGTCCTCCTCAGTCATGCTGGTTGCATGATTGCTGTAGAAGTGCTAAACTACTGTGACCTGATTAATTGAACTGAGCTCACACTGCAATAACTAATCAGTGAGGTGGTAGTTTAAGTACTTCATTACCAAAATGTATAAATGAAGTACATCAGAAGATGTTGGGGAAGAAGGACTTCACCGGGTGGGCGTGGACCCCCGAGGCCTGTCCCTGTGCCGACCTCGTCTGAGTCTAATAGATTTATAAGATAGAGCTCATCAAAAGACTAAGATATGAATATAAACATGATATTTGTCAGTTTAATTTAATGTTAAGTTGAACTGGAGTTAACCAGAATCCTTTACTCTTCCAACTCCTCTACTTTGTCTAACAGTTAGCTTAGCTTAGCCTAGCCAAGTTTTCTTTGCAAAATTGCTAATTGCATGGTTTCAAATTGCAGTTTTGATTTTAAGTGGACTAATTGTTCAGACCTGCTCTGGGGCCTGTCTGAAGTATTAAATTGACATATATTTGTCTCAACACCTACGCAGGAGAACTTTTTTGTAAGTGTGAAATGGAAAATAGAAGAAGAAGTAGAGATGTGGGTGTTCCTATTTACATGTTTTTATTTTCTGTTTCTTTAGCCAAACATGTTATTTGATCAGAGCACCTGCCTGTACACCTGTTGTTAACCAAGCAGTTATTTTCAAGCTGCTACACTGATCACAAAGTCAGGACATATGAATGACAGGAAGTGTCCAGTGTCACGTAGCGATATTAATGACAACAATGATGGGTCAAAGCAACATATGAACATTTATTACGATATCCTGATAAATGTAATGCAGCGGGATAACTTCTACAGTTATTATGTTAGTGATGATGCCTCTTTGCTTTTCATTTATTCACAGCTTTGTGGCGTACGATGGAGTGTCAGGGCCACATTAAGATGATAACCTGCCACGGCTGCAGTACCCTCTACAACACGGCTTGTGTCGATGATTTAGTGAAGCAAACTGATCAGCTGTCTCATTGTGTCTTTTGTGTGTTTGGTTTTGTGTTTTCAATGAACTGAAAGCCCTCTTTAATGCACGAGGGTGTGACCATCCACATTCTCTCATCTGTCCAGTGTCAGCCATTCATTTTGTGCAAATGGTCAAGTCTTCCAAGTGTGCGTGCTTTTCCTTCTGACCAGATGCAGCTTTTTGCACCATAACTTTATTGTCCTGATACTGATCCCCACACTGTGTATGTGCACTAAAACAGCAATCATTTCACTGCTCAGGTTACAAAATGTCATAAGATGCTGCATGGCCGTACAAGATAGACTTTGGTTAGCAACAACTCTCTGAGGCCTCAACTGTGAAGCAGAACGCTGTCTTATCCGGCTAACTTCAAGAGCCAAGTTATCCTTTGAACCTAATCTGCTCCACAGCAATTTATGTTCCAAATGTGAGATCACCAGGTACAAAATCACCACCTACTAACCAGTAAGACCAAAAAAGAACAAAATAAATAAAATCCCCGATCCTGGAAGGTCCCTCAGAGCGCTGTGTGCAGAGAGTAGGAGGGTGTAATATTTTTCAGCAGAGTCTGACGTCTTTGTCTTTCCATGATTAGCAACGATAATGAACATAGATTCTCTACAACTTTACTGTTTTGGAAGTATTAATTTGTGATCCTAAAGCAGGACACCTGCACTGTAATTAATGACCTCACATCACATGTTTAAATTGTGCTTTTACATTTAACCTTTTAATCAGACCAACAACAAGCTCATACTCAATTTTAGCAGCAGTCATTGTGACACTGATGATAAAACTTGTGTAAAACTGTAAAAAGAAATAAAAATTTAAAAAAAGCATTTTTGTAGCTCAATGTTGAAATTACAGGTAACTTCACTGGTTGGCTGTTTCACCTGTAACACTTCAAAATAACATGCTAAGGTTTAATAGGTTATAAGGAATATACTCTGAGCCCTGAGCAGTGTTGTGCTAATAAGAGACGTTTTGTGTGTGCAGTGAACCAGTAAGTTTTGTATTTCATAATTTATTGAGTTTCTATTATCCTTTCTGACCTGCGTTAATGAAGCAGTCATTAGAGCACCATGTCCGCTAGAATAGTTCTGTAGTTTGATGCTTGAGTCGTTGCAGACTTGTTGAAACTCCCTCACCCGTCAAAGCAGCGTCTTTGTTATTCGCGTCCAGCAGATGGCAGTGTTTCACTGTCTGACGGCTGTCTGAAGCTTCAGCTGGATTATCCGTTTGCTATGTTTGCCATGTTACAGTGGGGAGGAAAAACTCCTTTTTAACAGGAATATCTAGACATGAGTGATTACTGCAGTGGGGCACTATCTGTGCTATCTATAAGAAATGTTAGCAACAATAAAACTCTGAGGATCAGGGCTCCATTTCACTCCAGTGTTCAGTGGCATTTTAAAAGAGTGAATACCGACGCTGAATGTCTTTGTAAAGCAAAAGCACTTTGTTAGCCTTTACAGAGCAAAGCTATGGATCAATGTGCAGTGAAGAAAAATCGAGGTGGCCAGTCTGTCCTTTCCTAACCAATCACAGAGCTCCTTACATTGCACCATGTGGCTAATTTGCGTTTTACTGATATTGCTGGGCTGCTGTCAATCATTTTGTCTTTATATTACAACAGAGCATTGACCTTTAACCTGTTTAATTCATACTGAGTATTTAAAAAAATGTATTGTCATAATAAATTCTGCCTCACTGAAACACCATTTTGCATTAGCCTCTATCACCTGACTTGTCACTGATGATATCACTGCATGAGCAGGCGAGCGGTAGCGGCGGGGGGGTGTAGAACAAAATTCTGTACGAGCGGACGCAGTGAGTCCAATAACCAGGGGTAACTGGAAATAAGGTGTTGTAGGCTGGCTTCCACAGTGTAAAGAGACGCTTCTCCCTCATGCTCTAACAGCTGGTAAATCAATTTAGAAGCAGAGTCAATAACGGCCTCCTGAAGCTGCCTAGGTGGGGTGACTGCCGCTGGATCCATATCTGGCTGGTCCGTACTGTCACGGCGGGTGAGGAGAGCCGTGTGAAAATAATAAATGAGGATCCAATCGCAGGCAGTAGTGGAGAAGTGAAGGTGGTTTATTGAACACAAAAATAAATATGGACAAACAGCAAATGGAGCACGAACTAAACTAGACTGGAAACAACTAAACTACAGAGCACAAACACACGGGTGAGACATGGTGGACACACAGACGGACCAGCAACTACAATGACAGAGGACACGACTTAAATACACAGAGAAACACAGGGGAATTACACACAGGTGGTGGACACAGCTGGGAATAATCACCAAGACGAGACAGAGGTCAAACTGAACACACTCACATGAGATGCAGACCTTCACAATAAAACAGGAACAAGAAACCATCACACTAAGACGCAGACTCGACATAGAGAGAGAGACAGAAAATGACACATGGAACTAAACTAAACCTGCAAAAACATGACAACTCAAAATACTGGGTCAAACTGAGCCAGAACCGTGACAGACTTTCTATAATGTTTTGCTTGAGCATGTCCTGCTTTTCTGTAATGTTATTTCTACAGCCTCTTATTTCTAACCTCTTGTGTACCTCTTTTCAACCACTGGGAGGCGCTACAGCTTCATTCCTTTCACACTAAGGCAGCGGTAGGGAACTCCAGGCCTCGAGGGCCGGTGTCCCTGCAGGTTTTAGACGTGCCCTACCCCTGCACTAAGGCCTTTGAAATCTTCATTAACACTGAGCTTGAAATTTCTATCAGTCGAATGCAAAGGAGTCCTGTGGTTGTAGGACAGAGGTAGGGAACGTTAATCTGCCATCATTTAGATTATATGACAACAACCTTCAAATCTGAAGTCTCAGAAATCTGCTTCATGTACAAGTTCCTCCAATAATCAGGGCTAATATCACCAAATTGTACATAAACAGACTTTTACATGTTAAATATTTCTCAAATATGGGGAAAAAAACAATATAAAATACTATATTATTAACAAAATATCTTAAGATACAGCTACAAATTGCTTGAAACATTTGCAATGAAATATATAAAACAGCTTTATTGTCAGTGAGGACAAAGTTATAGTGATGCTGTGCTGGAGTGTTCAAAAGAAGACAGAGACATGAAGTATAAATATTGTATAATATTAAATATAAGAAAGAACAAAGTTATAAAAACATTAATAATTGAAATCTGCAACAATATTCACATAAAGTGTAAAATACAGAGTTAACTGTTTAATAGGTAAAGTTTAGGTCTTGCAGTCGAACAATGATCCCAAACACAGCAGCAAATCTACAGCAGAATAGCTGAAAAGCAAAGTGCAGACCTCAACCTGGGACATTCAGAGAGCTGTGCTTAAATAAATGCCCACAAAGCTCAAAGAACTGAAGCAACGTTGTAATGAAGAGTGGGCCAACATTCCTCCACAACAATATGAGAGACTGATAAAGTCAAGCAGAAAACAATTAGCTCACATTTGTGCTGCTAAAAGTGTTTCTAGTTATTCACAGGACTGTAGTTTGAATTTAAAGAAATGTGAAAGTGCACTGAAATTAACATAAAGTTATTGCAATTTTAAAAAAAAATCAAGAAATCTAAGAGGAAGAAACAATGTAAACCACACAATTGTTTTCCTTATATTCTCCACACGGCAATGCACATAACAGACATGAAATATTTGCATTTATCAATAGAAAATATACAATTTTTCCATAGTCATAGCCAGGCCCGATTACTGCCAAACCTGTGCTGAATCAATCACTTAAACAGGACCTGTCTGACAAAGTAGAGTAGACCAAAAGATCCTCAAAAACTACACATCATGGCGCAATCCAAGGAAATTCAGAAGCAAATAAGAAACAAAGTAATTGAGATCTCTCAGTCTGGAGATGCAACGTCAAGATGAACAGAATCCAGTTTCTGGGATCCTGAAGGAGAATGTCTGGCCATCTGTTCACGACCACAAGCTGAAGTGCACTTGATCCAAAGCACACCAACAAGTCCACCTCTAAGCAGCTTAAGTAAAACAAAAGAAAGACTTTGGAATGGCTTAGCCAAAGTTCATACGTGAATCTGATTGAGGTGCTGTGACCTTGGAAAGGTGGTTCATACTCAAAACCCCTCCAGTGTGGCTGAATTACAACAATTTTGCAAAGATGAGTGGGCAGAAATTCTTCCACCACCTCGTAAAGGACTCATTGCCAGTTATCCCAAACGCTTTATTGCAGATGTTTCTACTCAGGGTGGCCCAACCAGTTATTAGGTTTAGGGGGCAATCACTTTTTCCACACAGGGCCATAATAATGGCCGCCTTAATAATAAATGCCTTGATTTAGGAACTACTTTTAATGTTTACTTGTGCTATTTTGCAAAAAATAAAATCTCTGCAAAAACATCAAAACTGCTGACCGTCTGACCTCAATATGAAATTATTAATCTTTTGACCAAAAACATTTAGATTTGTAAAAATAAAGAAACCATAGAGGAACAAACAATGTTGTTTGCTACGTTCTAACATGGCAATCTAAATAACAGTAATGCAAACATATATATTTATCAATAAAAACAGATCGCCTTTTCACTGTTACAAAAGTCAAGTACATCAATGTTTGTTCAGCTTTCATAAATGTAAGTTTATAAGTACATAGTACATTTTTTGGTCCAACTTCTTTTAATACATGCAACACATTTCAGAACATTTGGGACAGAGACAACAAAAGACTGGAAATACTTCGTAAAAATCTGGTGAAACACTTTAAAGCCAGTGGGATTAAATGGGAGACATAAAATTTAATACTAGACAAAGACCGATTGAATCATGAAGCAAAGAATTAATAACTAAATCACAAGTAGAAAATGTTATGCAGATATTATTGGATAGATTTTGGTGTAGAAAAAAATGACAAGAAATGAAAAATGAAAGTTATCTGGTCTTTTTCTTTAAAGAGTAGCTGCAGAGCAGCAACACTGACAAACACCATCATCACCAATGCTGCAGCTAATACAATGATCCAGGAGGAAACTTGAAAAAGCAGGAAAAATGTGACACTGATCAAAATGAATACATCAATTATTGATCAAAGAGAAAATGCATACTAGCACAATGCATTGTTATTGCATCTCAGTTTCTCACCATCACTGATAATCTGACGTCTGCTGGACCTCAGGAATCGTCTCCATCACCTCTCTGTGAGGAGCAGAGAGCACTCGTGCTGCACATCCCACCTGTGTGCTGTGTTTACGTGAACCTGAGAGCACAGCTGTAGTGGTGACAGTGAATGTAGCGTTGGTGTTGGACACACTGACAGTGTTGTACTGTGAGAAGCTGAGGTCTTGTTGTGAGAGTGTTACAGTGGGAGCAGGTCGACCAGTGGCTGAACAGGAAACAACCCACTCTTCAGCAGAGTTTGACTCTCTGACATCAACAACAGGTTCATGCAGCTCTGTGAAGGATCAGGAGATATAAAATAAGGAGTATATTGTTAAAGATACATTGACTTCTAACACATGTAACGCATTAAGGTAAAATTTCTTACCATAAGGATGTGTTACACGATTTATGAACCCCAGTTTGTTAATTATTTGTTCATTATTCATAACTATATACTTAATTTTTTAAAAATTAAGTGTTTTTGGTCAAATGGAATTTGTTTTTGGGTAATTTTAGCCCCTTTTAGCCCTCTGCCAAAATGTTTTAACCTTTCTGTCTCTAACAGTAAAACATCGTTCCTTTATCTTCTGTGTCTGGTGTGTTGGTCAGGATTAGCTAGCTTGGCAAAAAGTTCACATTAAACAAAGTGTGTTACTGTGAGGTGTGTGTTCGTACTATGAGTCACAGCTCGAGTTTTCTTGCGGGTGAAGGTTTTTCACCTCGCTGTCATTCTTGCATAAAAGTGTTTGACCCCTTCAGGAAAAAAAACGAAATTTGGGATTATTTTTTGTTTTGTTCATTGTGTGTATTTGTTTCTACTTTTTACTTTTTCTTTTACTGTGTACAGCACTTTGGTCAGCCTGTGTTGTTTTTAGACATGGTTATTGATTGATTGATTGATTGATTGATTGATTGATTGATTGATTGATTGATTGATTGATTGATTGATTGATTGATTGATATGTCTTTGATTAAAATACAGCCTACTCCACATCCTCCAAGTTACAGAGAAGAGGAACCATCTGGGGTGAACTTGTGCACTTGGTATTGGCTGTCATGGTCCCTGTGCCTCTCCGGCTCGCTCATGTTGGCCACAGGTTTGTTTTGTTTTCTCTCCTGCTTCCCTGGGTGGAGCTCATTGTGGGCTCTCACCCTTGGCCCACGTATCTGCGGTGATTTCTACACCTGTTGCTGATCAGGCGGCGTCCCCCTTGCCTATTTAACGCTGCGGCACGGAGTATTCGGCACTGGAACGTTGAACCTCCCGTGTTCGTGCTCTCAGCTCTCCTAAGACAAACTCTCTCAGTGTTGTGTGGCGTATTGATCTAATTGGACTCTTTGTGTTTAGATCTCCCCGGAACTGGTGGCGGACCCTGACCTGTGATCCCTGTGTGTGTCAACATAAGTGGAAATTGGAGCGAGAGTGGCTGTGGAGAAGCGAGTGTGCGTAAGAAGAGGAGTGGCGGAGTTTGGGCCGAGTGGGGAGCGAGTGTGGATTCCTTCCCCTGGAGCCCTGAAGCCCTGCCCCATTCACTGTATATACACATCACTGTGGTTTCCCTTCTGTGTTAATAAATTGTCAACCCTTTGCTTGCCAGAACGCTGCCTGCGTCTGAATCCATCTGTTAGCCCTGACATTGGTTACCTGGAAATCAGTGAAGGGACCATTAATGCTTCAACTTGTACACAGGTTTGAGAGCAACCACCCAAAAGCTTCTGCTAATAAACACTAGTCTGTGTTTGTGATGCAAATGTTTCTGGCTGTGTTCACAAACATTTAGTAAGGTGAGTGAGGAATATTAATACTTATTATTAGATCATTAGCAGACTGTAGAACTTGACTGCACGCCAAGGTGGCAGTTCAGCCATTTGATTCATGTTGCAGCAGCTCATGAGTGAATGAACATCGTGCAATAAAAGTACTTCTAGAAGTACATTTTTGCAAAAACGGACATTGTGGAGGAATGTAGGGAAGACACGAGGGAGCCCAATATTTGACTCAAACGTTAATCGCTGCATCACACAACTGAACATTCAAAGCGCCAAAACCTAACCCTCTCACTTCCCGTTACACTGGGTACGAGTGGAGCTACCTGGTGGTATGTACTTACATTTATTTAAATTTACTTGAGTAGGGTAGAGTCATGCTAATGACCTAATAATTTTATTCAGGTGTGTTGCAGCAGAGATACATTTCAAAGCTTCAGGACGCTGGCTCTCAAGGCCTGGAGTTTGACACCCCTGCTTTACACAAAGATGGGTTAAATCACAGTGCAAAGAATGAATGAATAAATGAAATATAAACAATAAATAATTATTAAATAGTCTTACACATCAATGTCATTGGTTGACTTTTGAAGTATTTGAATCCTTATTGGGTTCCCTGAGTGACAGAAGGATTAAAACACTTTAAAATCAGTACTGAAAATATGTGCAGACATTACTGGATAGATTTAGGGTTAGAATCAATAAATCACTATCATGTTAAACACTCTTAGAGTTCAAACCTTCGTAGAAACATAAGTCCAGTATTATGGAATGAAACCTAAAGGTGCATTTGAGGGTGCAAAACGTTTCGTCGGCATTGTTGTGTTTGTTTGGGAGAAAACGTACAAACACACAGTGCAGCACTTCAGAGTTACACTGCTAGCGATCGAAGATTTATGTAAATTCGACAAGCTAAACGCATTCTGTACTGTACAGCAGGAGTCCCCAACCTTTTTGCACCACAGACCACTTTAATGTCAGACAATATTTTCAGGGAACGACCTTTAAGGTGTCGCGGATAAATACAACAAAAGAATAAAAAAAAGAAACTGTGGTATTTTGTAAATATAATAATAAACGTGACTTGAGCTGTGCGCCAACAACAATGACAGTGACATCCTCCTCTCTGCTTTTTAATGCTCTCTGGTCACTATGGTAACGCGTAAATAGTTCTTTCAAAATAAGACACACAACTACAACCATACATTTCACACCGGAGGATCAACTCTCGCGGAACGGTACCAAAAGACTCACGGACCGGTCCGTGGGCCTATTAGGGACCGCTCCTGTACAGGAGACACTGGACTAGATTGATTGACAATGGTCTACAGCAATCAGAACGCACAACACGATGTACTGTAAAAAAAATAAATGAATCAGCGAAACAGCAAGTGTCACTTTTGGCCACGAACAATTTAGGGGAATTTTTATGAACAAACCCAGAGTGTTAAAAAAAACTTAAAACCATTTTTATTTCTCAGCAGCATCAATAGTAACAAAAACGCAATTTAGTTTCGCTGTCAAAGTCGATTTAACTGAAGTTACGTGTTTCCGGTTACTGTGGAGCTCCACAGCAGCTGCAGCCAGAAGCTGTTTCTACAGGATCCTGATGGACACTCAAAGCTTTTAGAAAATGTTCTCATTAGTTGTTTGCAGCAGAATATCAACCGATGTGAACCAAAACAACAAAAGTGCTCTGCACATGTGTGTGAGACTACAGATTCTAGAATCAGAACTGCTGATTTCATTACTCTGAACTTTTAAAGGCAGGTTTTGTATCTGAGAGCAGGGACACTTGCTGTGTTCAGTGTGACTCGTCTCTGCAGAAGGTCAGGGCTCTGATAGTTGCAGTTAGCGGGTGACTTACTGGGCAGGTGGATCCTGAGTGTCTGTTGGAGTCAGGGTTCATTATGATCCTGGTTGCTACTGGAAATAAAGAAACAAAAGGAGGGTGTGTTGTTCAGGAAGTACAGACTGTAGCTCAGCAGGTAGAATTACTAACTGGAAGGTTGGAGGTTTGATCCCTGGCTGCTCCAGTCTGCACGCCACGGTATCCTTGGGCAAGATGTGGAACCCCGACTTGCTCTCTGATGCATCCATCATAGTGTCATTGTTAGAAAAAGAAGTGCTTGTGTGAATGAAGCACGCTGTATAAAATGCTTTGACTGCTCATACAGAAAAGCAGCTCATAAGAACTGGTTCATTTTCCAGATAATTCCACTATTAAGACAACAGACATTTGGGAGGCTTTCTCTGAGAGTAACACTGAAAGTCTTGCTGCTCCTCCACAAAATGAACTTCAGATTAAAGACACAGCTCAGCTAAACACAACTCAAACTAATCTACACTATTTTTCTTTATTACGCAGCGTTTTTATAACTATTTCCAGATGTTTCTAAAGATGAAAACAGAATTAAACTCCAGCCTGATGCGTTTCTGAGGTTCCTGACTCTGACCGTCCCTCAAACGCCTCTCTGGGCGTTTCCTTCCGTCGCTTTTACTTTCGCTTTCGTGAATGTTGTGGCGCAGTTGATCGTCTCGAAGTTAAGGTAACGTTAGCAGTCTGTACTGTTTTCCTGGCTAACATCAGCTGTGTGCAGCTTAGTTTCAGCATAAATCTGCTTCGTTTTATGTGAGATCAGAGTCTGGGAACGAGACAGAAACAGTTGATGATCAGCAGCTGAACTCGATGTTACTGTGGATCCACTGACTGATGTCTGTAGGCAGCTTCTCCTGCCTCCATCAGTCTGTGGCTGTATGGGCTCAAATTGTGGTCATAAATATTTTGTACTTGTAAACCAGGATTTGTAGGTGTAAAAATAATTTGTGTGTGGACTTAGCCAAGCAATACGTGTGAAACTCTGCACTCAAGTTTCAAGTTACAAGTACGTCCCTATTTTTCTGCCTTTCATCTGATTGGCCAGTGTCATGTCAATCACAAATTTAACAATCCAATCAGAGAACAGGTGGGTCTATAATTCATTTGAATAACATCCTCAGGCCATATATTACGCATGTGACACATCGCGGACATGCTCTCAGTTCTGTACATATTATTTGTATCGCACTTCGGTTTTTTGCAAACGGGAGCTTTCTGTATAATATTGGTGACGCTGAGCACGTTTCCAAGGCTACCGTCTGTCGGGCAGTCAGGAATGTTACAGTTGCACTGAAACGTCTCCTGTACTCGTTTGTGGTGTTCCCCGGTCATAGACCCACAAGATTTATCAAAGAGGGATGCCACAAAATTGCAGGTATCAGGATGAACAAAATTTAATTCATGATGTGGTGATACTTGAACTACTACTTAAATTTTACATTTATTTTCAGGGTTCCCAGGCGTGATTGGCTGTACAGATGGCACTCACATTCCAATCATTGCTCCTTCAGTAAATGAAGGAGACTATGTGAACAGGAAGTCGTTCCACAGCATTAATGTGCAGGTACATGGTTCCCTGTAGCATTTCAAACTAACAAATTATTTCATTATAGTAATGGATGCTAATTTGTGTTCTCTGCACTGTGAAGATCATATGTGATGCTGCCAACATTATCACAAATGTGGAAGCCAACTGCTCAGCCTCTGTGAGTGGTGGTGGAGGACCCCCACCTGTTTTTCGGACCTCCGCTTTTTTTCTGTTGGCCATAACGGGCCACATTTGAGCATACAGAGTAAGCAAATATGTACTTGTAATGTGCTCAGATAATTTCAATAAGTGCTTACAGAAAGAAAATTAATGTAGCCTCTAACTGCAATTGATTTACATCGGACAAACAGACCAAGCACTATGGCTCATAATACAATTACACCTTACCTGTTTGGACTATATTTTTATATTTCATTTTTACTTGCTGCCAGGAACGTTTGGGGCCTGTTGGGTTGCACCTGCGCTCACATCACGTCACAAAATAAAATGTATAAAATAACAAATAAAATATAATAAATAACGTGTTAAATGGGTGGAAATCCCTAGATCAATGTTTAAATTAACACTCACGCATTGACTCTGTCGGCTATGTTTTGCCATGCATGCTCCCTTTCTTTTGCAGCTGTGGCTGTGTTACTTTTTTTCTGCAAAATTTGCATGTTATCGGCATATGCTGCCATCAGAATTTCGGCCTCAAGCGCTGTAAAATACATTGACCGCGCCTTCTTTCCCTCCGTCTCCATGGTGACTCGCTTAATCTGTGCTCCACTAATCAGGGCTTTATGTATCCTCATGCGCACGCTTAACTTGGGGTTAAAGCAACTCCGCGTTGATTGAACTACTTGTTATCAGCCTTTCTGAAACCGAATATTCCGAGTTGGACAGTTCGGGGTTACTCAACCCTGAGTATCGTTTTTCACTCTGAGTTTTCTAAACTGGCTTCCTGAAACAGGGCCCGGGTTAGGTTTAGGCTGTTATTGTGCTTCAGGCTGAAATATGAGGAGTAAGGAGTGGGGCTGGTTAGCCCTCATGACCCTCACCATAACACATACGTCACAGGACAGTGTTTACCACAGAAACTCCATGAAATGATCAATGAGAACTTTAGAAACCCGTCAGTGTGATGCTTCCAGTACAACAGCACCTCTGAGTGTGTGTGTTTGCCTCTCAGACTAACTCCACCCTGACATCAAGAAGATGGAGGAAGAGGATGGAGCAGGATCTGCAGCATCCAGCTGTGTGTCTGTGAGGAGTGACCGGTCCAAAGAACAACCTCCAGACTTCAGTAATGAACCTGCAGCAACAATGTAAGAGAGCTGCTGACTCATTTATTCAGTGTAAATAATGATTTTGATGCAATGGGAGAAGAAAAATGACAAAAACAGTTTTAAAAATAAGGATTAAAATATTACAAACTATGTTTTTGAGTTTCCTGATGTAGCACAAAAATATATGAACATAACTGTATATAGGACAGATATTTACGGTTCTTTTAGGCAGCACCAAAAAACAAAAAGACTATTTTAAGCTGTCTGAGGTAGTGAGTCAACATGTCACACTGGGTCAAAGGTCAGGGAGTAAAAGTGTGTTTTAAAGAGCAACATGTCAAAGGGTATTATTGTAAACTTTAACAAAAGACTGTTATGTGACAAAGAGTAAGTACATTATTTTTACGAGTTTCAGATTGTTCATCATGTCTTTAATTTAACATTTCCATTTTTTCCTTCCTATCTCATGAAGCTGTTACATTTATTGTGTGGAGATCAGGGAGATATGTTACTGTTACTGTCATAACCATTATCATTACCATTGCATTAATCATCATTTCATCAAAGCATTTATTGATGCTGTTGGTATTACGTTAAAACTTGTTTTACAGGTGTTATCATAATCCCATATTAACCTTTATTCCAGGTGCAGTTATAACTATTTTTATACACATCTTGCAGTTTGTGCTTTTAAAGAGTTTAAGCTCAGTCTGATAATTGATGGTCAGAAGCTTCGTCTGGCGCGATGTCGCGATGCCGATCTATTGTGCAAAGTGACTTAGAGGTATGGAAGGATTGCCTACACGCTTACAAAACACACATGATACAAGTATTCATTATTATCTTTTATTCGTTTATATCCTTTTTATTGAGCTTTGAGTAGTGGCATTTGATTAAAGCATTTATTCAATATATTACACATATAGTTTCAGTTAAATTGTTACACATATGAGAGTCTGGGTGTGAGCTTTAGTAGGCGAGAGGTGAGACAGAGTGCAACTGAGGTCGAGACATCCACACACACACACACACACACACACACACACACACACACACACACACACACACACCGTAGGTAGACTTATATTCTAGGTTAGAGTTCAGACATATTTTGCTTGTAACTGCATTTTGTGCCTGCATAAGTGATAGTTTGCTGCAGGACGTGCGTCTGATGTTCCAGGGATAAGTGAAAGCAAGACGAGCTACAGGAAGCACCTGGCGTGGAGACGATGTTCTTTTCAAACTGTGTCAAAAGTTGTCAACAGAACATTTGTGTTTTTAACTCATGCAAGTATCTGTTCTGACGCAAGAGGGAGCGTAATAATACCCTGATGTTATAAAAGCAACTGCTTGTGTGCTTTTGGGCGGAGATCGACGCTGATTGTGTAACGGTGTTCATCTCCCTACGCATGTGTTCATTAAAATCATCGTTTGACCTAATTCTTCTGGACCTTCGTTGTTTTGTTCTCATCCTCAATAATACGCGACAATTGTTTTTCTTTTAGGATCAATAAGAGGCCAGAATCTCCTGGACCTGAACCCAGCTGTGTTTCCTTAAAGAGCAACGTGTCGAAGGATTTTTATATAAACTTTAAAGGCTGTTCTTCTGCTGCTGAGAGGTAATGTGTGTCTAGATGTTGTTCCTGACTCTGTATTTCTGAATAAATCCTCATGTTTAATATCAGCTCAGCTCTTTTTCACACATTTCTATTTTGGTATGTGAAGCGGTGTGTGTTGGAGTGTTTCCACAAACACAGCAGTCAGAGTGGAAAGAGTGGATGTTGTAGGAGGTGTTTGTGTAGTGAAGAGGCTGAGTGTCTGTAGGACTCCAGCTGCTCCAGCAGGTGTCTCCTTTGTGCTTTGCTTCAAACACAGTGTAGGGAGGAGCTTCCACTCAGGTGTTTCAGGTGTTGCTGGATGGAGGAGGACAAATAGTTTTTCCCTTCAGTGACACTTCAGCAGCTCAATGTTCTGGGGAGATGTTTGTCTTTATGAAGGTTTATGGATTCTTGTTCTTACTTTGGTTAAACTGAGCAATACATTTTCCATCTAACATTTAAAGTAAATTTCCAGGTGAATAAAAGATCTGCAGCTGCAGCCTCTGTGATGTTTCACAGTCTGAAAGTAACAAATTCAACCAGAGTTCAAACAAAGGCTTAATATACGTGTGTGTTTGATATAATGCCAACAAGTACAAACAGGTGTTCTTACAGGTCTTAATCACAGAGCTC
This sequence comes from Mchenga conophoros, assembly GCF_057382185.1. Classification (NCBI taxonomy): domain Eukaryota; kingdom Metazoa; phylum Chordata; class Actinopteri; order Cichliformes; family Cichlidae; genus Mchenga; species Mchenga conophoros. The sequence goes on along the minus strand of NC_140528.1, from coordinate 19,665,190 downwards.
TGATAAGTCTGGTGACTTTCACACTCAGCAGTTTTGCTGCCTTTTATTTTATATTGGCCTTTTTAAAGCCCTTCAAAGTCTCCCACATTCATACAGAGCTTTTAACACCAAACTCCTTTACAGTCCTTCTCCTCTCACACACGATCACACGACTGATTTGTCTGCAGCAGCTGTGTTACTGCTAGTATTTTATTATGTGTGTAATCTCCTCATATTGTTCCTGTGGTTTAGTTTGACGTCCTTCTGCAAACTCAGCTGCTCTGTTGCTGATACACGTCTCCATGAATATGATTGATCAGATGCTGCCAACACCATGTGTTTCATGTGAGCGCTCAGCTGAAACCCTGGGTTGACTTATCGAGTTAATAACAAGCTTCACGTGACTGTGAATGCTAAAGTGAATCCAGATAAAGGAACGAGACCCTGCTAATGTTGGACTCACTTCTTAGTGTAGATCCCAGGAGGAAGTTCAACATAGCCATTCTTTGTGCTAGCTCGACCAAACCTGAGACCACAGTGCAGGATAATGATCATCATCTGTCTCTGTCAAGGACATTTAAAATCCACAAATAACAAACATAATTATATTTGATCATTAAAAATATGTTTTCAATTAAAAAAGCATGAGCACACTGGTGGATTACAGAAACATGAAAACTCGTTAACAGTAAAGTTAATTTAGGCGTAAGATTTTATCATTGATTTTAAAGTCTCTGCTGCAGAGAGGTGAGCTGTTAGTAACAAAAACTCTCTGATTTAAATGATTTTGATGTTTCCTGGTTTCTAAAATGCATCTCTGTAGCAGAGCAGTGTCTCCAAGGACACACAGGCTCAGCTGTAACTGTCAGTTTATCTGGTTTAAGACACATTTGGACTCAATTGGCTGTTTTTAACTATGTATTTTAATCAGAGGTGTAAATTTAGACCTCACACATCTGGATCCTAAACTATGATAGAAACAGCTGCTAGCAGTGGGTAGTTTGACTTTGATACGCTGCTCTAGAAAGCAAACAAAGGTTTGTGCAGCTCCTCTTCAGAAAAGTATTCAGAGAGCAGCTGCTGTATTAGACAAAGGCTCGTCGTGTGAGCCCAGATGTGTGTAACAGCTGGATGAAGGAGAACCATCACAGTCGCGTCTCCATCCCGCCTTTATTAATGAACTTCCTGTTGCTTGCAGATGACAGGAACACAAAGTGTTTGTGCCACGTGATGCTGCAGGATTTGTTAACGTGTCCATGATGGTAACATCTCCTCGTCTAACTGCAAACACATGAGCGCTCCTAACGGCAGCTATCACAGCCACACAGGCAGACTGTGTCTCACTGTTGCATTCAGGGACATTTGTTTTCCTGTAAAAAGCTGAACTCTAATTTAAGAGGACTGTTACTGACAGGAAACAGCTGCATTATCTGCAGTCTGTGTGATCACAGCTGCTTCAATCACTTCATCAGAGAATTGATCATTGAATAAAACATGTTTGTGTCTGCAGAGGTCAGAGGTCACAGTCTGCAGGATCCAGCTGTCCATCTGTGAGGAGTGACTGGTCCAAAGATTACCCTCCACACTTCAGTGCTGAACCAACGAGGTCAGAGAACTGTGATGACTCCTTTACATGTTTGTGTTTTCCTGGATAAATATGACCAAAGATTCATTAAAAAGATAAAAATATTAGACTTTGTCCTGTAGCGCTGTGTGGCAGGCAGGATTGGACCCAAACACAACAGGATGAAGTCAAAGAGGCAGCTTTATTTCAGCTGTGAACATGCAAACAGCAGAAATAAGGAAACATAACTGTAGGTTAGGTTAGGTAAGGAAAACACGTCTCTGCCTAGTCTTGAAAATCTAATCTTATCATCCATTGTTCTTCTAGGGCCTCTTCTTCTTGTGGCCTCAGCTAACTGCTAATATTTAAATGGCTAACATTAACATGTGTGCCAGCCAGGTTCACATTTATGATGAACTATGATTAATTAACTGATGTTGAAACTGGAGCTTTACTGACCTCTGAAATTCCTCCTAAAGTGCTATTCAGTGTTGTGACAGTCAGCTGCTTCAGCTGCTGCTGGGATGGGCTGTGGCAAAGAGAACAGAGAAAATCCAAATCAGAGTTTTTCTCTGAATTAAAAGCAAGGAAACAACAATATATTCTACATGGTGAAACTGATGGTTTCTGGTGTTTGGGTCTGTTTTTCTGTATTCATGCAGATAAAGTGTAAACTCAGATGAATTATACCATCAAATGTTAAAGGAAAATATCAGGATGAGTGTCTGTGAGCTGAGAAGGACGTGAAGCGAGCAGTTTATCCCAGAGCTGAAGCTGCTCTGTGTGCAGAGATGAGCTCAGATTCCTGCTGTGATTGATCAACAGTCACAGAAATGTAGACTTGTAGTTATTACTGCAGTATGGTCACAGCAGATACTGATAAACATGTATTATGAGGATGGATGATCAAGTTTCTCACTCTCTCCTTTAAATCTCAGTTTTTTCTTCTTCACAGTTTATCTGTTAATTTATTAATGAATAACACTGAAAGAGTTTCTGTTATATTTCCCCTTGAACATCAGCTTATTAGGGCGGCATTAGGAAATAGCCCCCCTCCAAAGAATGAATAAATGAATGATGATAATAATAAAATGATTCAAAAGCAGAGCTCAGAGTGGTAGAATGGTCAAACATGGATCCACGGGTGGTTCAACTGCATTTGGTGACGTGACCAAAGCAAATCTTTCAAATAATCCCACCATCAACGGGATGTTGTCTCCTTTACTACGGTTACTTTACTTGGTCGCCGTGTGAATTTCTTTGAAATGAACCAAATTCTTTTATTTGTCGGTTGTTGCACATTTAACCTCTACAGTCAGGAAAGGAGGAGATGAGGCCTCAACAATGTTGGGTTGTAGCTGTGCTTCAGGTTAGAGTGAGTGTCCATGGAATAAATGTAAGTCAGTGAACTGGAAACATGACTGTGTTCAAACTTTGTTTTCCTTTTTATAATGAGTCTAATCAAAGGTGGACAGAAGTATCTCCACTGTGACTTTTCTGTGTCACCATCAGAGCTTCTGCACAGTGTGGAGAAAGATCCAGAAGCAGAGCTGGACTGCAGACAGCCAGTCAGAGCAGCTGTGTACAAAGTAAGACTGAACATCTGTCTGCTGATGGACTCATTTCTGAAAACTGGACTTCTTGTGTTGTTCAGACATTGAAGAGTTTTCTTTCTCTTTAGTCTCATTGTTTTTCTTTCTTTCAGCAGATGTTGGTCTGCAGGAGGTTTTAGATGAACATAAGATCAGTCTGAGGAGGAGATGTGAACGTGTGACTGAAGGAAGTGATGAAACAGGAAGTAGAACACTCCTCAACAGGATCTACACTGAGCTCTACATCACAGAGGGACAGAGTGAAGAGGTTCATACCCAACATGAGGTGAGGCAGCTGGAGACAGCTTCCAAGATGGACGCCCTCCATGACGCTCCAATCAGGTGTCAGGACATCTTTAAAGCCTTACCTGACCAACAGAGACCCATCAGAGTGGTTCTGACCAACGGCGTGGCTGGTGTTGGAAAAACCTTCTCAGTGCAGAAGTTCACTCTGGACTGGGCAGAGGGCTTGGAGAACCAACATGTCAGTGTGGTGGTTCTGCTTTCATTCAGGGAGCTGAACCTGATCAGAGATGAGCAGTACAGTCTTCTGGAGCTGCTCCATGTTTTCCATCCAACATTACAGAAGGTCACAGCAGAGAAGCTGGCTGTCTCTCAGCTTTTGTTCATCTTTGACGGCCTGGATGAAAGCAGACTTTCATTGGATTTCACCAACAGGAAGCTGCTGTCTGATGTCACACAGAAGTCATCAGTCAGCCAGCTGCTGACAAACCTCATCCAGGGGAATCTGCTTCCCTCGGCTCTCGTCTGGATAACTTCCCGACCTGCAGCAGCCAATCAGATCCCTCCTACATGTGTTGACAGGCTAACAGAAGTACGAGGCTTCACTGACGCCCAGAAGGAGGAGTACTTCAGGAGGAGATTCAGTGATGAAGAGCTGTCCAGCAGAATCATCTCCCACATGAAGACATCCAGGAGCCTCCACATCATGTGTAGTATCCCAGTCTTCTGCTGGATCACTGCTACAGTTCTGGAGCACATGTTGACTACAGAGCAGAGAGGAGAACTGCCCAAGACCCTGACTGACATGTACTCACACTTCCTGCTGGTTCAGACAAAGAGGAAGAAGAACAAGTACCATGAGGGACGTGAGACGAGTCCACAGGAGCTGACGGAGGCTGACAGGGAAGTTCTTCTGAAGCTGGGGAGGCTGGCGTTTGAACATCTGGAGAAAGGAAACATCATGTTCTACCAACAAGACCTGGAGCAGTGTGGTCTGGATGTGACAGAGGCCTCGGTGTACTCAGGAGTTTGTACAGAGATCTTCAAAAGAGAGTGTGTGATCTTCCAGAAACCAGTCTACTGCTTTGTTCATCTGAGCATTCAGGAGTTTCTGGCTGCAGTCTACATGTTCCACTGTCACACCAGCAGGAAGACAGAGGTGCTGAAGATGTTTCTAAAATCAGAATCTTTCACCAAGATGATTTTCAATCTTTTTGATAACAAAGATCTCCAATCACTTGATGTATTTCTGAGGAGAGTCATGGAGAAATCCCTCCAGAGTAAAAATGGCCACCTGGACCTGTTTGTTCGCTTCCTTCATGGCCTCTGTCTGGAGTCCAACCAGAGACTCTTAGTAGGTCTGCTGGGTCAGACAGAGATCAGTCCAGGAACCATCCAGAGAGTCATCAACAACCTGAAGGAGATGAACAGTGATGAAATCTCTCCTGACAGAAGCATCAACATCTTCCACTGTCTGATGGAGATGAACCACCTCTCAGTACATCAGGAGATCCAAGAGTTCCTGAAGTCAGAGAACAGATCAAAGAAGGAACTCTCTGAGATCCAGTGCTCAGCTCTGGCCTTCTTGCTGCAGATGTCAGAGGAGGTTCTGGATGAGTTGGACCTGCAGAAGTACAACACATCAGAGCAGGGACGACTGAGACTGATTCCAGCTGTGAGGAACTGCAGAAAGGCTGGGTGAGTCCAGATGTGATCATTAACATCATTGATCAGTGTAGGTTAGTAGTTTAATGTTGAAAATAAAATCAGATTGTAACCACAAAGTGTTTGTGTCCGTACGCTGCAACCTTCCACACCATTCCTTTATTGTACAGACTCAGCAGCAGCTCCATGGATCCCAAATCCAAGAGTGGAGAACAGATTTGAAGTGTGTCACATCCATGCAGTCACAGCTGTTTCCACCATGTTTCCACTGATATTAATCCTGTTCAATGACACGTTTCATATCAGTGAATATGTTCTTTAGGACGTCCACTGACATGTTTAAGTGTCCTGCTGGAAATCACTCAAATCATCCATGAAATCCATGAAAAATCCTTTTAGTGTTTCTAACTTCAGCCTCTGTCCTCTCTCTCTCTCCATCCTCCTCACTGCTTCTTTCACTGATAATCACACAAACATCGTATTCAGCTACAAAATAACACAATAATATCATCTGATGATCATTATTATAAGAGCAGGATCCATATTTGATATCAGAGTAACACACTGCTTGGTTATGTGCAGTCATCATCAGTGACTGTGGGTCAAACAGAAGCTCTCTGATTGGTTGCTGACCTTGGTCACCTGTCCACTCTCACCTGTTTGTGTTTGCTCTCTCTTTGCTGTCTCCATCCTCTCTCTCCTTTCTCTCCCTCTCTGTCTTTGTACGTCACTCAGGTCCAATGGAAACAGTGACATTTACAAACCAATCAAAGACAAACTGATCCATGTCAGGTTATAACAATATTCAAAGTGAATACAGGCTGCTGCTGGACACAGACAGGTAACATCATTTTGACTTGCTGTCACCTGGATCTGGACTCATAAACACTGAAGCCCTGAACAGGAATACAAATCATTTTCTGCCAACTAGCGACACACCAGCAGATAATGGCTCAGAAAGCTCAAATGAGCCAATCATTTCTGTGTTTAGTTCCCCTGAAATCAGATCTGATATCAGCAGCTCTGAGTTCATTCATCATTATTGTCCAGTGATGAGATTTCTGCTCCGTTTGGTAACAGTCAGCAGGTTTTTCCTGCGTGTGGACGTGAACAGTCGTACCTGACAGCAGGTAGCAAACAGAGATCATCTTTCCAGCTGGAAGTCTTCACTGAGCTGAACTCATTCAAAATGTTCTGCAGTCAAAACAGGAAGCAGTCCAAATGTGTGTCTTCACTCTGACTCTGGATCAGATCTCAGTGACAGACTGTGGACATTATGGAAGCCTAAATGTGACACCATCTTCCTCCTTCATCTGCAGATTAAAGCCAAACAAAGATTCTCATTAAAAGTCTGCAGGTCTGAGAGAGACTCAATCGTTGTGTCATGTCAAACACAGTAAGAGGAGCTGAAGCACAGATGTGAAGAGCAGATTCATCAGATTATGACCTCACTCTGTTTTGTCTTCATATACATTCAGTCTGTGTTTATAATGCAGATTTTCTGCTTTTATAATAACACATTTTATATTTTCTATCATCACAGACTGACTAACTGTGGACTCTCAAAGACTCACTGTGAAGTTGTGGCCTCAGCTCTGAAGTCCAGCCCCTCCCATCTGACACAGCTGGACATGAGTGACAACTACAACCTCCAGGATTCAGCAGTGAAGCTTCTGTGTGCTGGACTGGAGAGTCCAAACTGTCGACTGGAGACTCTGAGGTGAGTTCACTGACTGCGGCTGTTGTTGTTTTTCTATATTTCAGGTCTTTGATGTTTGAAACTTTCTTTAGTTCCTAAATGTTCAGGATGTGTCTGAAGACAAATGTGAAGAAGTTTGAGTGCTTTCAGAAATGTTGTCTTTCCAAACGACTGAACAACAGTTTTTCCTTTTGGCTCCAAACAGAAGTGACAGACTTGAGCAGGGTTCATTTAAAGGCTGACAGAAGTGGAGTGGTGACGGGGAGATGTTTGACAGGACAGTGTTTCAGCCTCCACAGGTTCATGTTGTGCTCCATCAGTCAGTGAAGATGAAGTCAGTGCTGATGAGGCTGTAGAGTGTGTGAGGGATGTGAATGAGGATGATGAAGATCTGATGATAGCAGATAAAAACAGGCTGCAGAGACTTTGAGCCATACAGGGCACACAGTGTGTGTACAGAACAGCTGAAATCATTATGGAGGCCTCACTGGGATATGGAAGCATCACAGTACAGCTTCAGTGAAGCATTAAAGTCTCTGATATGAGATGAGAAATGAAGCAGCCAGAGCTTTTTCATGAGTGGAAATCCACTGTGACTGTGAGCTGCTGCTACAGCCTCCAGATTAGCCAGCAGCTCATCCTGCTCAACATTTCCTCACCAACTTTAATGGAAGTGTGATGTTTTCAGCTGGAGTGATGGTCAGGGTGGCCTCCCTCTCCTCTTCTTCTCCTCTTCCTCTTTCATTTGTAAAGCCACTTCTGCTGCTTTCATTCATTTGGAAGTCCTGTAGCTGAGTTTGGGAGAGACTAACAGCCTCGGCAGCAGAGGGGAGAAAGGCTGTAACACCACCACTTTACTCTGTTCTACCTGTCACATCATTTTATCAGGAAACAAATATGCTCATGTTTTTACTATGTTTGTCTTGAAGATGTAAGAAGATCACATGGTGCTTTTTATTATTGTGTTGGTTTGTTTGCTGTCTCTTGGATGGAGCCCAGCTGTGCGTGGCCCCTGGGCCTGTGGTCAGAGTGTGTGCTGGATAATCCGGCCCAGGATGAGGCCAAACTGACATGGGATGAAATGTCTGTCACATAATTGAGCTTTGTGAGAAATGTACGACTTTAATGTGAAACGTTCAGAGTTTTTTCTCTTGTTGTGTTTGTTTGAAGCTGCTTCCTGTTGGCTTCAGCTGTTTGGAGTTTCCATTTTCTAAACTTCTACATTCTGAACCTTCTTCAGCTCTGAACAGATGATGAAACACTGAATGATTTCAAGCTCACACTTTGTCTAATAAACTTACATCTTTCATTCTTTATACAGATTGAGTCGCTGTGGTTTGTCAAAGATCAGCTGTGATTATCTGGCAGCAGCACTGAAGTCCAACCCCTCCCATCTGAGAGAGCTGGACCTGTGGGGAAACAACCTGAAGGATTCAGGAGTGAAGCATCTGTGTGGTTTCCTGGAGAGTCCAGGATGTGGACTTGAAACTCTGGGGTCAGTCAGCATGTTTTAGTTGTGCTGAGATGAATATGATGTGAAAGTTGTGCTGACACTAAACTGCAGACATCAGGCTGATATTATACTGATCCACACTGAGGATCTTCATGGTAAAGTCTGTTTTCTTCTTCTCTGGTTTAGTCCATTGACTGCAGCAGAACAATGTTCACATTTCAAACAGTGAGACTCAACGTATGGCCCGTGGCCCACACGCGGCCTGCCCACCTTCCCTGATTCAGAGAGAGGGGACCCTGATTAACTGTGTAGTGTTCTTCCTCACAGTTCTAAGTATCAGACACAACAATGAATAATCCACAGCTGACTGTCTTTAGCAGGTCAAAGGTCACGGCACACAGCAGACAGTGGGAAATATTATAACTCTGATCATTTATCAGCACATATCCATATGTATAAAAACAAAGCTGACACTGTGAGACTTGATCAGAGGTGTGATCATCACAGCAGAGGCCTTTGTGTCAAAGTCACTGAGGATCAAACAGAAACACATGAAGCAGATTTTCCTGTTCTGGCTTTTTATAGCAGATAACCTTCAAAATATTCTGCAGTCCATCAAAAACTGAAGCAAACCATGAATCAACATGTGAACATGAGCTGATGCTGCTGAAGTGAAGCAAAGTTACAGAGGTTTGATTACAGACACAGCTGAGAGTTTGTAATCTGTCATCATTTTAAAAGGTTTACATTTCTTCAGTATATCCACATTTGCAGCTGGTACCTCAACCTCCACTTGTCCAACACAACTGCTGTCCACTGCCTCCATGGCATTGTGATTTTGCTGTTGGTCTTCTGTCAGATCTTCATCAATCACTTCTGCACGGGGCACACCTTCAGACTCTGCAGCTGCATAACGAAAGCCTGTAAGATAAAATTAGACATAAGGTAAATGTACACCAATATTCCAATGACAGGTGTGTGATTCATCTGGAAGTTATGTGCGGATTAGTGTACAGTGATAGCAATTTAGTATGTTTTTAGAGGGGGGGGGGGTTGTTTACCTCCGATGGGTGCTCTTTTTCGCTTCCGTTGCGTACGCCTTGAGTGCCGGTCCGAGTCTGATACAGGTATGTCGTCATGCCCCATGTGCAGTGTTGGTTCCCAGTCTGGATTTGTTACATCCATTTCATATGCTGGTTTGCCTGCAATAATGCCAAATCATAAGCTACTCAGTCGACATGATGTGGTTCTGCAGCATCACACATTAGCATGTTTTATCTCATTATCTATGACCTCAGCACGTTGAAAATAACACTAAAAGCCTTTCAAGAGTGATATGAATTAATTTAGAACTCACCGGAAAGAAAATGCCGTGAGCAAACCAACAAAAAGCTGGGGATTGCAGAGAACTCGATATCCGCTCGTCTCACCGCTGCAATCCAAGCCTGACGTCTTTGTTTAGTAATATCGGATACATGGGATCCCTCACGTTGCCTCCAGGATGGAAAACGATGAAAAGAGAGCCCGTTATCCAGCTTCTTGCCTTCACGATCGTGTGATCTAACGTTGCAACCGACAACACAACACGTACGATCCATAGCTGAAATGGTATCCTTTGGCTGGCCTACTGTCATGGCGGAAGGGGGCATGGCCCATCTCCCGTGACATCACGCTCCAAACCCCTATAGGTGGGAAAATGTACCATGTCGACCAATCAAAAATGATATGGAAACATGACATTTGGTTGTTTAGCAAAAGGGGGAAGTTTTAGGAGTGACCGGCAAGAGAGAGCGAGTGAGCGAAAGAGAGAGAGAGTTTTGATACGTGAGAGATTTGTGACGTTTACCGTGTTTGGTCTCAAGTTAGTTTGTTGTCTTGTGTATTTAGTGTGTAGCTGTTGTTTTGTTTTGTGTGTCAGTTCTACTAGTGATCGTCACAGTTGCTGCCTTAAAGCCAACAAAGGCAGATTGCAGTGTAAACGCTGAGTGACACACCTGGGCCCTGTTTCAGGAAGCCGGTTTAGTGGAAAAACTGAGTAAGTATACCCTGAGTTAACGAAAACTCTGGGTTTTCGGTTTCACAAAGCGAGTTCAGCTGCAGCCTGAGTGAGTCACTATGACGACACACGCCGTGAAGCTAACCTGCCCCCTAGCAGGTTTACCACAACTAACCCTGACTGTCTCCGCCCCTTTGTCGGAAACCTGACAGTAGGAAGTCTCAGACATGGCGTGTCCCTTCCTTGAAGAGCCGGTAGATATCGAAGCCCAAATTCTCCGCAGAGCTCTCCGCCGGGAGAGATTGATTCGAGCGCGTCTGGACATCTTATCATTACCTGATGATTTCCTGTGCGAACGTTACCGTTTCTCAGCACAATCTATAAGTTATTTGGATAACATCCTCAGGCCATATATTACGCATGTGACACATCGCGGACATGCTCTCAGTTCTGTACATATTATTTGTATTGCACTTCGGTTTCTTGCAAACGGGAGCTTTCTGTATAATATTGGTGACGCTGAGCACGTTTCCAAGGCTACCGTCTGTCGGGCAGTCAGGAATGTTACAGTTGCACTGAAACGTCTCCTGTACTCGTTTGTGGTGTTCCCCGGTCACAGACCCACAAGATTCATCAAAGAGGGATGCCACAAAATTGCAGGTATCAGGATGACCAAAACTTAATTCATGATGTGGTGATACTTGAACTACTACTTAAATTTTACATTTATTTTCAGGGTTCCCAGGCGTGATTGGCTGTATAGATGGTACTCACATTCCAATTATTGCTCCTTCAGTAAATGAAGGAGACTATGTGAACAGGAAGTCTTTCCACAGCATTAATGTACAGGTACATAGTTCCCTGTAGCATTTCAAACTAACAAATTATTTCATCATAGTAATGGATGCTAATTTGTGTTCTCTGCACTGTGAAGATCATATGTGATGCTGCCAACATTATCACAAATGTGGAAGCCAAGTGGCCAGGCTCTGTCCATGACTCACAAATATTCCGTGAATGTACACTGAGCACAAAATTTGGACATGGTGAGTTGAAAATACTTTAAAATATATAAAGACCAATTGCTTCAGGGACATTTGAACTGAAGTGTATCCTTCTGTCTTAGGAGAGTTCACTGGCTACTTGCTTGGTGATAGGGGGTATCCATGTTTACCCTATTTGCTTACCCCTTACCCTGACCCTGAACTGGGCCCACAGCAGCGATATAATCTGGCTAATTGCAGGACAAGAGCCAGAGTTGAAATGACTATCGGAATGCTTAAGGCCCGGTTCCAGTGCCTGCAAAGACTCAGGGTCACCCCAGAAAGGGCATGTGACATTATTGTGGCATGTGTGATTCTTCACAACATTGCCACAATTAGAGGAGAACACTGTCCTTCTGAACCAAACATCAGCAGTGATCCAAACCATGAACATCCTGACCCTCCCACGGACATACAAGATGGAAGAGCAGTCAGAGACACCATATGTCACAATCATTTCCTTTGACCCATCACCTCAACATGTTGAAAGAAGAATAAACAGATTTTTTGTTCAACTGGCTTTATTGGTCGCCTGTATTTCCTGTACACAAAGTATTAAAAGATGTAAACCTCAAAGTGTCTCTGTTGCTTCCTCCTCTGTAACAGCTGTCAATGTTTCTTCATTATTGTCCTGTAGTAAAGGAATAAACAACATTGCTGTTCTACTGTAAACTCATATAATCTGTGGAGTATTACTCACAACTGCATGTTGGTCTGGCTCAACAGGAGGCTGCACCAGATGCAGTACACCATCACCATCAACTGATAGAATATGAGGTTTGTACAGGTCACTTATAACTTACAAGGGACCAAATGGCAATTAACAAACATACCAAGCACCTTACACTTCATTGTCATTATGCTCTCAAAGACAACCAAGACTGAGGGAAGGCAAAATCAGTCGGAAAATAACTTCACTACAAAATAATCCATTATGGTAAAGAGTTTATCAAATGAATGAGTAGCACTGCAAAGGTGACGAAAGGATGTATGCACATCATGTATTATTTTGAATTTACCCCCTATGTAGGCACTTGTGTCTTGCGGGGTTATTGCCTCAGAGGATGTCCCCGCAGAGATGCCTTCGGCCACAGGGCGCCCACTGTTTTGGCTGAGGGCCAACTGCTCAGCCTCTGTGAGTGGTGGTGGTGGAGGACCCCCACCTGTTTTTCGGGCCTCCGCTTTTTTTCTGTTGGCTATAACGGGCCACATTTGAGCATACAGAGTAAGCAAATATGTACTTGTAATGTGCTCAGATAATTTCAATAAGTGCTTACAGAAAGAAAATTAATGTAGCCTCTAACTGCAATTGATTTACATGGGACAAACAGACCAAGCACTATGGCTCATAATACAATTACACCTTACCTGTTTGGACTATATTTTTATATTTCATTTTTACTTGCTGCCAGGCACGTTTGGGGCCTGTTGGGTTGCACCTGCGCTCACATCACATCACAAAATAAAATGTATAAAATAACAAATAAAATAACATATGATAAAATAACGTGTTAAATGGGTGGAAATCCCTCGATCAATGTTTAAATAAACACTCACGCATTGACTCTGTTGGCTATGTTTTGCCATGCATGCTCTCTTTCTTTTGCAGCTGTGGCTGTGTTACTTTTTTCCGCGGAATTTGCATGTTATCGGCATATGCTGCCATCAGAATTTCGGCCTCAAGCGCTGTGAAATACATTGACCGCGCCTTCTTTCCCTCCGTCTCCATGGTGACTCGCTTAATCTGTGCTCCGCTTATCAGGGCTTTATGTATCCTCGTCCGCGCGCTTCACTTGGGGTTAAAGCAACTCCGCGTTGACTGAACTAATTGTTATCAGCCTTTCTGAAACCGAATATTCCGAGTTGGACAGTTCGGGGTTACTCAACCCTGAGTATCGTTTTTCACTCTGAGTTTTCCAAACCGGCTTCCTGAAACAGGGCCCTGGGCCCTGTTTCAGGAAGCCGGTTTAGTGGAAAAACTGAGTAAGTATACCCTGAGTTAACGAAAACTCTGGGTTTTCGGTTTCACAAAGCGAGTTTAGATGAAGCCTCAGTGAGTCACTATGACGACACACGCCGTGAAGCTAACCTGCCCCCTAGCAGGTTTACTACAACTAACCCTGACTGTCTCCGCCCCTTTGTCGGAAACCTGACAGTAGGAAGTGTCGGACATGGCGTGTCCCTTCCTTGAAGAGCCAGTAGATCGTGAAGCCCAAATTCTCCGCAGAGCTCTCCGCCGGGAGAGAGTGATCAGAGCGCGTTTGGACATTTTATCATTTCCTGATGATTTTCTGTGCGAACGTTACCGTTTCTCAGCACAATCTATAATTTATTTGGATAACATCCTCAGGCCATATATTACGCATGTGACACATCGCGGACATGCTCTCAGTTCATTACATATTATTTGTATTGCACTTCGGTTTCTTGCAAACGGGAGCTTTCTGTATAATATTGGTGACGCTGAGCACGTTTCCAAGGCTACCGTCTGTCGGGCAGTCAGGAATGTTACAGTTGCACTGAAACGTCTCCTGTACTCGTCTGTGGTGTTCCCCGGTCACAGACCCACACGATTTATCAAAGAGGGATGCCACAAAATTGCAGGTATCAGGATGACCAAAACTTAATTCATGATGTGGTGATACTTGGACTACTACTTAAATTTTACATTTATTTTCAGGGTTCCCAGGCGTGATTGGCTGTATAGATGGCACTCACATTCCAATCATTGCTCCTTTAGTAAATGAAGGAGACTATGTGAACAGGAAGTCTTTCCACAGCATTAATGTACAGGTACATAGCTCCCTGTAGCATTTCAAACTAACAAATTATTTCATTATAGTAATGGATGCTAATTTGTGTTCTCTGCACTGTGAAGATCATATGTGATGCTGCCAACATTATCACAAATGTGGAAGCCAAGTGGCCAGGCTCTGTCCATGACTCACAAATATTCCGTGAATGTACACTGAGCACAAAATTTGGACATGGTGAGTTGAGAATACTTTAAAATATATAAAGACCAATTGCTTCAGGGACATTTGAACTGAAGTGTACCCTTCTGTCTTAGGAGAGTTCACTGGCTACTTGCTTGGTGATAGGGGGTATCCATGTTTACCCTATTTGCTTACCCCTTACTCTGACCCTGAACCGGGCCCACAGCAGCGATATAATCTGGCTAATTGCAGGACAAGAGCCAGAGTTGAAATGACTATCGGAATGCTTAAGGCCCGGTTCCAGTGCCTGCAAAGACTCAGGGTCACCCCAGAAAGGGCATGTGACATTATTGTGGCATGTGTGATTCTTCACAACATTGCCACAATTAGAGGAGAACACTGTCCTTCTGAACCAAACATCAGCAGTGATCCAAACCATGAACATCCTGACCCTCGCACGGACATACAAGATGGAAGCGCAGTCAGAGACACCATATGTCACAATCATTTCTTTTGACCCATCACCTCAACATGTTGAAAGAAGAATAAACAGATTTTTTGTTCAACTGGCTTTATTGGTCGCCTGTGTTTCCTGTACACAAAGTATTAAAAGATGTAAACCTCATAAAGTGTCTCTGTTGCTTCCTCCTCTGTAACAGCTGTCAATGTTTCTTCATTATTTTCCTGCAGTAAAGAAATAGACAACATTGCTGTTCTACTGTAAACTCATATAATCTGTGGAGTATTACTCACAACTGCATGTTGGTCTGGCTCAACAGGAGGCTGCACCAGATGCAGTACACCATCACCATCAACTGATAGAATATGAGGTTTATGCAGGTCACTTATAACTTACAAGGGACCAAATGGCAATTAACAAACATACCAATCACCTTACACTTCATTGTCATTATGCTCTCAAAGACAACCAAGACTGAGGGAAGGCAAAATCAGTCGGAAAATAACTTCACTACAAAATAATCCATTATGGTAAAGAGTTTATCAAATGAATGTGTCGCACTGCAAAGGCGACTGTGAAGAAAGGATGTATGCACATCATGTATTATTTTGAATTTACCCCCTATGTAGGCACTTGTGTCTTGCGGGGTTATTGACTCAGAGGATGTCCCCGCAGAGATGCCTTCGGCCACAGGGCGCCCACTGTTTTGGCTGAGGGCAACTGCTCAGCCTCTGTGAGTGGTGGAGGACCCCCACCTGTTTTTCGGGCCTCCGCTTTTTTTCTGTTGGCTATAACGGGTCACATTTGAGCATACAGAGTAAGCAAATATGTACTTGTAATGTGCTCAGATAATTTCAATAAGTGCTTACAGAAAGAAAATTAATGTAGCCTCTAACTGCAATCGATTTACATCGGACAAACAGACCAAGCACTATGGCTCATAATGCAATTACACCTTACCTGTTTGGACTATATTTTTATATTTCATTTTTACTTGCTGCCAGGCACGTTTGGGGCCTGTTGGGTTGCACCTGCGCTCACATCACATCACAAAATAAAATGTATAAAATAACAAATAAAATAACATGATAAAATAACGTGTTAAATGGGTGGAAATCCCTCGATCAATGTTTAAATTAATACTCACGCATTGACTCTGTCGGCTATGTTTTGCCATGCATGCTCCCTTTCTTTTTCAGCTGAGGCTGTGTTACTTTTTTCCGCGGAATTTGCGTGTTATCGGCATATGCTGCCATCAGAATTTCGGCCTCAAGCGCTGTGAAAAACATTGACCGCGCCTTCTTTCCCTCCGTCTCCATGGTGACTCGCTTAATCTGTGCTCCGCTTATCAGGGCTTTATGTATCCTCGTCCGCGCGCTTCACTTGGGGTTAAAGCAACTCTGCGTTGACTGAACTAATTGTTATCAGCCTTTCTGAAACCGAATATTCCGAGTTGGACAGTTCGGGGTCACTCAACCGTGAGTGTCGTTTTTCACTCTGAGTTTTCCAAACCGGCTTCCTGAAACAGGGCCCTGCTGTCAGACCTGCAGGTTTATCCCTGTGCTGTTCTCATATGTGTTAGAGTGACACAAACTATTGTTTGACACCTGATTGTTCTGTAAATAGTTTGAAATGATTATATGAAAAACGTCTGAGCCTTGGCTGCATTTTTTGGTAAATAGTACCATATAACTTTGTTGTTTGCAAAACGTGTGCGTATTTTTAAAAGTGTACAATCTCTATTTGCATTTCAAGTTATGAAGATGATTCGTTAAACATGTGTGTGGTTTTTACAGTCAAAATATCACTTTCTACTTGTATTTTAAATTTTGTCTGAATTTAGATAAATTGTGCTGATACAGTTGGTCAAAATGAGAAAATAACAGATTGGCAAGATGAACTGTTTTTAAAGGTAAAATATAGAGGCCACATCAAAAGTAGTCAAGAAGGGTTAAAGGCTAAAAGCAAAGTTGTCACCAAGTACTGTTTATATTTGTGTGTATTGCTGCAGCTTTTTTGAGTATTAATTTGGTGCCTTTGTGTGAAATAATGGTATTGTGAGTGATCCATATAGTCACAAAGAATAGCCACTTGTTTCTGTGCTACCAAAGTTCCCCGGCTTTCATTCAAAATGTGTTTATCGTCAGCACCTGCACATTAAACTACTTAAACATTATAAATGTCTTCAAGCTCACACTGAGGCCTGTGGGGTACTATCAGCCACTGAGACAGTACACACATTTATATGTGTTTGTATATGAATATTTCATACTTTAAGACTGCCTGTTTATTTAAGGGAGATGAACAAAATACATTGGAATTGTACAAAATAATATCATGGATGATAAATTAAATAGATTTTAAGTAGATGCTTGTGCATTCTTAAAGTCTTATATGTTGAACTGAACTATGTGATCTGTTCAAAGCCTTAATCTTAATTTGAAGTGAAATGTGCATTTTGAGTTTATACACTATGTATATAAGGCGACCGTTTCCTTTTGCAGTATTTTTGTGTGGTGTACTTTTCTATGTCTTAACAAAAGGGGAACAAAGGTGTTTAAGTTCACCTAGGATGATGTGTTTTAATTTTCACATGGTCTTGCTTGAATTTGACCCTGACAAAGGCGTATGAACTCTGTCAGCTGTTTGGAGTTTCCATTTTCTAAACTTCTACATTCTGAACCTTCTTCAGCTCTGAACAGATGATGAAACACTGAATGATTTCAAGCTCACACTTTGTCTAATAAACTTACATCTTTCATTCTTTATACAGATTGTGGGGCTGTGGTTTGTCAAAGATCAGCTGTGATTATCTGGCAGCAGCACTGAAGTCCAACCCCTCCCATCTGAGACAGCTGGACCTGAGCTGGAACAACAAGCTGCAGGATTCAGGAGTGAAGCATCTGTGTGGTTTCCTGGAGAGTCCAGGATGTGGACTTGAAACTCTGGGGTCAGTCAGCATGTTTTAGTTGTGCTGAGATGAATATGATGTGAAAGTTGTGCTGACACTAAACTGCAGACATCAGGCTGATATTATACTGATCCACACTGAGGATCTTCATGGTAAAGTCTGTTTTCTTCTTCTCTGGTTTAGTCCATTGACTGCAGCAGAACAATGTTCACATTTCAAACCTTCAAAGAAGAAGAAAAATCCTCCACTGGATAATTCACTGTGAAACTCTCTAACTCTTCATTCCACCTTAAAGTCTGTCTGACACTGAAATCCAAAGCAAAATGTGCGTTTGCTTTACAGACAGCAGTCCAACACAAACATACACACATCATCCAAAACACAGTCCAACATCCAAATCTCCTCCACTGCCAGCATGAATGATGGGAAAGAGAAGGAGGAACACTCTGACATTCAGGGTTAGAATGAGTTTCATGAAGCAGACTGTGAAGATCAAAGCTGCATTAGAAAGCTTACATGAATGAATGAGTGGACAGAAGTGGACAGAGATTATCTGAAGCACTTCAAAGGCTTTAAATCAGCACATTTCTCTTTATTCTTTATCAACTCTGTTAGTTTCTCTCAGTTTTCTGTGGAATGAAGCTAACAGCAGGCTAATAAGATGCTGACCAATAGGTTTCTATTAAAGGTTGTAATTTGTATATGAAAAAGTGCTTTGGCTCAGCAGGGATCAGCTTACAGGTAGAATACAGCTGCTGGATGGGATTAGCATGTCATAGCTATCTACCAAACTGCTAACTGGGGGATTTCAGGCCATCTATGGATCATTTTTGCTAACTGTTTATTCAGCTTAGGCTCACAGGGCTGCAGCCTGTGCCCTAGCTGTCATAGGGCAAGAGGCGTGGTCCACCTGCACAGGTGAGCAGTCCATCACAGGGCCAACAGAGAGAGACAGAGAAGCACTCTCTCACATCCACACCTACAGCCAATTTAGAAGCACCAATGAACCTAAGCAGCATTTCATTGGACTGTGGGAGAACATCCAACCTCCACAGAAAGGCCAACAAGCTTCAACCTACAACCTTCTTGCTTTAAGGCACTAGTGCCAACCACTTTCCCCCATTTCAGCCCAAATCCTGCATCTTCCTGTTTCTGACTCCAGGCCAGCTCCACTAACACTTTCTCATCAGACACTGCCACCTAGTGGAGGAAGTCTTAGTTCCATTTGAAGCTTCAGATTACAGTTAGTTCCATTACAAAGAGGTGGAGGTGGTGGGGCCACAGCACCATCATCACTGAGTGCCATAGGACACTTAACCTTTGTTTCCATATGCTGGGAACTTCCTGTTGTTCCAAGGAGGACTGGAAAATGTGTGAAAATCTCCCAGTCAGTTCCTCACAGCACACTTCAATCATTTCCCTCCCACAGCATCAGGACCAGGGCTTTTTCTCTCTTTGGTCCCACTAAGAGATTTCCACACAAACACCTCATCAGTGGGACTCTCAGAGCTACCAGCCCTTTGCTACAATCACAAAGCTCTTCATTGAAATCAATGATATCAAAGCTGGAATCCAATGAGTCCAAGTCTTCTGCTGATTCAGCATCACATTCATCTTTGCTCCTTGTTCTGCATCCCCACCATGGACTTCATTCCTTTCCAAGCCAGCCTTGAGTGTCCTTTATTCAGCTCATCCTCTGCTTTACTTTTACACCTGATTTTAGCTGCTTTATCTCTCTTTCAACAAGTTTCTGTGCCTCAATCTTTTTCTTCTCTCCCTCATAACAAGACAGCTTCTTCTGCCTGAGAACATGTTGGAGTGATTTACTAATCCAGGGCTGCTTATTGGGGAAAATACTTCCTGTTTCCAAAGTAATCCCCATTTTTCCCAGAAAGAAATGTAAGTAGAAATCGATGATCTAAGTGAGAACATGAGCCTTTAAAAAGTCCCAGTGGGTGCAGTCAAAGCAGTCCCTCAGTCCCAGTATAGAGTCTTTGGTCCAGACTGGAACAACTGTGTGCCCAGTTTGAGCTCTCTTCAGTCCTGTGACCTGACAGACCCAGAGGGGCCATCACATCACATTTAGAAGCTCCCCTAATGGAGCCACAACACATGTCCAATACTTAGTCTGTCTTGTTGGACCAACTGGAAGAAATGATTCAAGGACTTAGTCACAGAACAGAGATTCAAATCTCCAAAATCCAACTGGCTGCATCAGGACATATAGTCTGAAACTCTGCACAGTTTCCTGTTTGAAGCTGCTTCCTGTTGGCTTCAGCTGTTTGGAGTTTCCATTTTCTAAACTTCTACATTCTGAACCTTCTTCAGCTCTGAACAGATGATGAAACACTGAATGATTTCAAGCTCACACTTTGTCTAATAAACTTACATCTTTCATTCTTTATACAGATTGATGAGCTGTGGTTTGTCAGAGATCAGCTGTGATTATCTGGCAGCAGCGCTGAAGTCCAACCCCTCCCATCTGAGAGAGCTGCACCTGTACGGAAACAACCTGAAGGATCCAGATGTGAAGCAGCTGTCTGATCTTCAGCAGAGTCCAGACTACAGACTGGAGACTCTGGTGTAAGTAGAGTGATGGAGTGAGTGGGTGGTGCTGTCAGCAGTATTGTACTAAACACAGTCAGTATGAAACAAAGATCCAGTGTTTCCTGTAAAGCTGCAGCTTCTCAGTGAAGCTGTGAGAGGAGAATGGTGACAGGCTTCAGGATTGGACACAAACACTTCCTGTTTCTGACCTTTATGGTCACCATAGTAACGGCTGACACGCTCTGATCAAACACTGTCAACAGCCAATCAGCTCTCTGAACAAAGCAGCACGCAGACCAATGACTGCATTCGTTTCCAAGTTTAAAGCAGTGAAGAACACAGTCTGTAGGTGAGGAAGAATTTAGTGAGAGCAGATGTTTGGATGGAATTCCTCCAGTTAACAGCTGGAACCGTCCATCTGGATTGTTGGGCTTGTTGTTGGGGTTCCTACAGAGCTCAGAGTGGACACACCAAGGTTCTTCTAATGAATGAAAGTCCAAACTCAAACTAGGAGGGAAAAACATTTTCATCAACTTTAATAAAAATCCAAAGATTAGAAAAAGTGAAGCAACAATGAGTCCTAGTACAGTCCCAGCACTGAAGTCCCTGCTGCTCTTTATACTGGATGTGCTGCATCACTGACTGACAGCTGATGAAGAGTCTCTGGAAACACTCGTTCATCTCCTCTGCTCTTCCTTCTTCTCTCTGCAGGTGGTGGTGATGATGGTAAACAGGACGGTGTGTGTGCTGAGAGAGGAGGAGCTGTGTCCTGATGATCCAGAGAGGTTGAAGCAGCAGCAGCTTGTGTGTAGAGACGCTCTGACTGGGCCATGTTACTGGGAGGTGGAGAGGAGAGCTTCATCCAGCAGTGACTGACAGAGGAATGAGAAGAAGTGCAGATGACTGTCAGTGCTGCAGAGTGAACTGCTCTGAGAACAGCTCCACTGTCAGACACAATGTAGAGTCCAGCATCATCCCTGTGTGTCCCTCTGGATCTGACAGAGGATCATCAGTGTATCTGGACTGCTCTGCTGCTGCTCTGTCCTTCTACAGTCTCTGCACAGTCTCTGTCTGACTCTGGCTACATTTTTGGCATTTATATTCTTGGTTGCTCTCTTTATATTTTTCACATGCAAAATGTGCCCATCTTTGGCAAGATTCATACTGCACCTGGAAAGGAAAAATAAATGGCTCATATTCTGTTTGGTGAATACTATTACTCAACATTTTAATTATGATTGGCAAGTAATGATACTAAGACTTATGTGTTTCTTTTGTTTTGTTTTGTTTTACCATTTCAATCATGCTGCGGTCAGCGTTAGCATCTAACATGGAGAAAACAATGCAGTAGTCCTCAGCGTTCCCTGAAACACAATCATAGTTAGGTTTTAATCAAACATTATTTATTGAATAATTAAAAAATAATAGTACATTTTTTCCAAATATACTTCCTGGAAAATTAGTCTAAATTAGACTTTGAGAAGGGTCTTATCTGAAAGTGTTTGAAGAGCACTATTTGTACTGTGCTGTTTGAAAAGCACTATTTAAATTGGAAGTACGCACTAACGTGATAAGGACTTTACTGGACTTACCTCGATTTTCAAGTAGGGTGCAAGCTATCTGCATTCGCTCCAGCACAACTGGCTCTGTAGTGGTTGACACCTCACTGACCTCTCCAAAATCAAGGTAGTGTTCTGCAAACTGTGAGATTGATCATAATTAGAATGTAAAGTCTTAATTAGGTAAAGGATAGGATAATTATAAGCCACAAGGCTTCAGCCTATTCCTTTTTCAGTTACTGTATGATTAAGTACTTCTATGTAAAATGATCATCTTTGTTGTTGTTGACCGAAATAACTTTCACTTCACTTAAATTCACTTAAAGTCTTAATTCTAGCTAACAAGAAACTGAATCATTTGAATAAGGGTTACCTTTAACAGTAAAACTCCACAACTGCAGGAATCCTGTCGCTTGTTGTGTTGCATAGTCTGTAACTGCCACTCCATGGTGTCTTCATGCCCTCTCATCCTCAGAAAATTCCTAGTTGAACAAAAGTGTTTGTAATGAAACAAGATTTTTTTTTTTTTTTAATCTAAGAATAACACCTCAGTATCATACATACCTCCAGTTGCGCAGAATTTTCCTGTCATAAACACCTTCATTCCCATGGGGTCTATGAGCAGTATTTTCTGTGCAGAAATGTTGACAATCTAAAGAAAAAGTTAAATTAAAAATTACAATTGTTTGTGCCACTGAAAACTTATTTAAAAATAACACTTTGTGCAAGAAACTGCTTCACAACAAATTATGCAAATTAATAACAAAATGAACACATACCACAAGAATCCAGTGTGTACCAAAGTTCACAGGGCACAGCCACGTCTTCAACTGGGAACTTCATCTGTGGGATTGGAAGTGCAGAGTAATTTGGATTTACTTAGGTACCATGCGTCTCAGGGTGTTTTCAAATATAGTCTTCTTTAAAGGAACCGAACTCTTTCCTCAGCAACAGAAAGGAGTCAACTGTTTGGACCACTTCTGAGCTTTCAACATACCAGTTGAGGCATCTGAACTGCCCAGAAAACAACGAGCTTGCAACTACTGAACAGAGCAGGTGTGCAGCATTCTGCACAAGTATACAAAAATGTTATAGAACAGTAAATAGGGTTTTTTTTTAATTTCAAAATTAGTAGGTAAATGACATTTCTTACTTACCTTTCGTCTGTCAATAACACGTTGCAGATATGCATCAATGACCTGTTTTGAAAAATCTGAGTTTATACAACAACAGCAACAATTTTTGAAGTAACTGCTTGAGTGCTGTACACAAAAACATCTAAAGGAATAGAATTGCTGATAAAGGTTCTTTCTGCATATACTGAAACTGGGTATTATGATGTCACAACATCTGTGTTGTGGTTGATAACATTTTTTCCTGTTGAAGTGAATGGGTGAAACCTTATCAGAGTTTTGCAATATAAACCCCCCGACCTACCCGCACATTTTAAACTATTAATGGTCTCTGCACTGCAAATGCTTCAGAAGGAGCAGAACCTCGAAATCAGACTCAATAATGATAAGTTCTCTTACCTCATCAGAAACCACCGTGACCCCTGCAGTGTTCGAAAAGAGGAATCCAATAACTTGTATGGTCCAACAGCTGCCTCCAAGCGCCCAGTATCCTTTGCACGCCATAGCCTCTTTACTAAAAGAAAAATATGATAAGTTAGCTCAGGCATGCATGAGATTTGTAGTGGATAAGCTTGGTAAAGGCCAACGGGCCACAACAGGAAAAAAGTCAATACAATAGGCATGCATTTACACGCAGAGAAATAGGAAAGGTACAGCGGGTGGGCAAAATAGAAAATTACTGACAGGCAGATCCATTTCCAGACTTCCACAAGCTCAGTGCACGTTGCATGTTTCTTTATATCCAATATGAGTTGAAGACTTCAAAATGCAAACAAAGTCATGCAACAGTCAATTAAGTTGCAACGCCAAACTGGCAACAAATGACCAACTGGTCAAAAAGAGTTGTTCACTATGTCACCTTCATTTTCTAAGCTTTGTTTCCGGGAGGGAAGTTCTTGTTCACGCGTTTCTGGTCCTGGAACACAATTAAACTCCTTGTGTCAGCCGTTTTGGGTGCATAATGAATCCTCTGGACTTTGCTGGCACTGAGGGTTAGCAGTAGGATGGCAGGGAGGCATCTTCAGGTCTGTGCTGCTGTTCACTGTCTGACTGCGAGTTGGGTATTTTTAATTGTCACTGATATTTACATGGTGGCTTCTTCTGTATGGCTTGATATGGTCAATGCTGTAGTGATTTCTTAAAGTTGCTCCTTCTGTGTTTTTTAATCTCACACATTTGCCAGCGATGTCTTGAATGGTGTAGGGTCCTGAAAAATCTGGATCAAGTCTTCCTCCCTTCCTTCCACGTTTCATGTTCAAGAGAAGAACTCCATCTCCAACGCTGTACACAAGGTTTCTGTACTTCTGGACTCGTCTAGCATAAGCTTATGCATAAGCATAAGATTGTACTTAAACTGAAATATGACACCTACTCAGTGATTTACAACATAGAGGTAGGTTGTTTCCTCTTAAACATTTTAACTGCTTTCCTTACAAAATGAACTGGAAACCTATAAGTTCAGTCTCTGAGGTGCTCTGGGATTTCTCTCAGGGTAATGTCTGCCTGTTTGGTCAGAGTCCATAGTGCTCTGTGTGGAAAGTTCAGGTGTTTGAACATTGGTGGTTTCACGTAAACCCTGAACCTCAGGTGGTGAAGCGAGGGCAAACTCTTCTGAATCTTGAGGTGTAGATGTGTCCTCTCAGGTTGCTCTGGAACCACGTGACATTCTGCATCTAGAATCTGATCAACATGTCTACGCCAGACTAAGTTGGCTCCAACATTTATGGTGTATATCAGCGGTCCGGTCCGTGAACGAATCGTGCCAGAATGCCTTTTCTTACTTGGGTCTCTGTAGTCTCTGGCGAGAACTCTTTGTCCAACATTGAAGAATCTGGTTTTGTTTCTTGTTGCTTCCACCATGGAAGACTGTTTATCTTGGACATCCTTGCGAATGTCTGGTTTCAGCAAATCTAGATGTGATCTCAGATCTCATCCCATGAAGAGCATTGCAGGTGTGTGTCCAGTTGTTGCATGAGTGGTAAGACAGTAAAAAAATTGTCAATTTTCTGTTGTAGCGGTTTCCCCTCTGTGCGACTGGCTGGTTCAGCTTTGTTGCAGGATGATGGGGAGCTGAAGTGATATGTCGTATGCCGTTACTCCCAAGGAAACACTGGAACTCCTCTCCAGTAAACTGATGACCATTGTCACTTACGAGCTGTTGTGGCGGACCTGTGCGTGCAAACGGTGACCAAAGACTATTGATCGTGCTGGCAGCTGTTGCTTGCTTTACGGGGAAGATTTCTGGCCACTTTGAGTGGGCATCAACCACAACCTGGAACATTTAGTCCATAAATGGGCCAGCATAGTCTATATGAATGCGTTGCCATGGAGCGGATGGCCACTCCCACGCGTGTACAGGTGCTGTTTGAGGCTGGCGCAGCGTCTGCTGGCAAACAATGCAGGATTTAGCCATATTCTCCATTTCACAATCAGTGCCTGGCCACCAAACATAGCTTCTAGCAAGACCTTTCATCTTAACACCCAAATGTCCATCGTGCAGTGAGTCCAGTACCTTTGTACGTAGTTTGGGTGGCAGGATGACACGAGTTCCCCACATGACACATCCTTGGCAAACGGATAGTTGGTCTTTGCGGGTGGAGTACGCAGAGAACTGAGTGTCACTACAGGACGGCCAACCATTCACAGTAAGATCGTTTGACAAGATTGTGTTTTGGCTCGTTTCTCTTTTCACCTGAGCACTTGTGACAGGTAGGGGTTCCATTTGTGTAACATGAAACACAGTAGCTGGAGCAGTCATTTCTTCGGTGGGTTGCATGTGTGGAAGACGTGAAAGTCCATCTGCATTTCCATGTAGCTTTGTCCCTTTGAACTCAATGGTGTAGGTGTGTGCACCCAGGAACAAAGCCCAAGCAAGCGTACGCAAGCCATGGTTGGAATACCTTTCTGAGGGTTAAAGATGGACACCAGCGGTCGGTGGTCTGTGATCAGGGTGAAGTGTCGTCCATATAAATACTGATTAAACTTCTTCACTCCCCACACTAGACTGAGTGTTTCTCTGTCTATCTGCGTATAGTTGTGCTCGGCTGCATTTAGGGACCTTGAGGCAAAGGCAAGTAGTCGTTCAGATCTATCAGGCATTTTGTGAGATAGCACGGCACCAATGCCATATGGTGAGGCATCACAGGCGAGGCGAAGTGGTAGATTGGGGTCAAAGTGTGTCAGAACCTCCTCTGATGTAATGAGCTGTTTAACTTAACTAAATTAAATGCCTCTTCATAGTTTTTTGTCCATTTCCATTTGACATTTTGTTGCAGCAGAGAGTTCAGCGGGTGCAGGACTGTTGAAAGGTTTGGTAGAAACTTGTGGTATTAATTAATTAAGCCCAAGAATGAACGTAGCTGACTCACATTTTTAGTGTCTGGTGCCTTCAGGACTGCTTCAACTTTGTCCTCGGTTTTGTGGAGCCCATGTCTGTCGATCTTGTGTCCACAATACTCAATGGCATCCTTGAAGAACTCACATTTGTTTTTGTTTGCTCTCAATCCATATTTTTCTAGCCTGGCCAGGACTGCTGTTAGGTTAGCCAGATGAGTCTGACCGGCTGGAGCAGCATCTAATAACCAACTCACAAAATAAAGAAAAATAAAAACAAACCAACAAACACAAAAACACCAGGCATCATGATACAGACTTATAATTTGCACCAATGTTTTTTCGAAATTCTATACACGAAAGTGAGCGCGAGAGCACGAGAGCCCTCGGTGCGCCTGCTCGCTGCCAAAGTCAAAGTAAACTTTATTGTCATCTCCGCTACAGACAGTCCAGTATACAGAGATATGAGATGACGAGGCTCCAGTTACAGCAGTGCAAGTAAACAAACAATAAGAAGAGTAAGAAAATAAATATACACTTTAGGACCAGGGGTAAAGGATCAATAACAATTTAAATTTACAGTTTGAGGGGAGGGGGCCCCTGCTGCTTCCAAAAAGAGCACATTTCATTTATAATGTTGTAAATCCAAGTCCATTATGTATTCATGATTTGAATCCTGGGTTGTGTGAAATCTCAGAAATGCACCCTAGATGAAGTGAATCTGTGAACTAAGGTGTAGGTCTATTAGATCATGTTGTGGTGATCCTTGTGTTGGGGGATTTGTGTTCATACTGGAGTGCAAAATTAAAACCAATGGAAGATGGACAAGAAAAGTTCAAAGCCATCATGGTGCTCAACTTAGAAAAAATAGAAAAGAAGAGGAGGAGAAACGAGCAAAAGATGCAGGTAAGCAGATGTGTGATTGGATAATGGCAGGTCATCCTGAAACTATCAGAATCAGAGTGAGTCAGAAATTATGTGGGTTACAGTTGCTCCAAGAAGAAATGGTAAAAAAACAAACAGTAACAGACTAAACTCCAAACAATACATTATGTTACAGATTTAAATATTAATTAGTCCTTGTCAATTGTTGATTTGTCCTGTTCTCATTGTATGACGAATTATGATGGCTGTTTGGTAGCCGTCTGCATACAATGCATACTCTCTCTCTCTGTGTGTGTGTCTGTGTGTGTGTGTGTGTGTGTGTGTCTGTGGGGGGGGGGGGGGGGGGGGGGGGCGCCAGAGGGATTGTTCGCCCAGGGTGCCAAACAGGCTAGGACCGCCACTGCCTGCAAATAAACAACATTGACATCAAAAGTTTTACATTTCCTAAATGTATCCCACAATCTGAATATAACACCCACTTCCCCACGTTTGATCCGCTGTGTTAAATATGATTAAGAACAGAATGCAATCATTTGCAAATCCTATAAACCAGTATTTTAAACAAAGTGAGAAAATGAAACATTTAAAGAAAAATATTAGCCCATTTTGAATTTGATGGCAGCATCCTCTCTCCATAAACTAAAGGCGTTACGATGTTTAGTGCTGGACCATGTTGGTTAATGTGTAAACTCAACAGTTTCCATTTTGATTAACCTGACCAACATCTAACATAGAACACCTTTGAAGTGGACCTCGCAGCCTGTGGATAACTTCAAACACGTCGAGGTCTTCAGAGGCTGAACTTTGACCCAGCATCACAAGGAGCGCCATAAACACTTGTTACAGTTATTAGAAGGAAGCCAGCCTTTAGACATCCCCACAACGACATCGTGACCAAGGGTCTGTTGCATGATTTTTAACATGGCTACAATGTGTCGTCTGCTGAGTCATCGTTTAATACAACAACGTACTGAAAGAGAGCATTCAGCATCTGACTGAGCTGGACTAACCTTCCCTTTCAAAAGTGAAAACTGCAACATAAAACTGGAATACAACCAACTTCTAATGAAATGTAACATTTTATAACATGAACACAGATTCCAGGTGAGCTGTGTCTTCCAGGACTGGATTTACCAGAACAGGTATGAGGACGGTGCCTGACGGGCATGTACGAGCTGGAGTGGATCCCAGCTAACACAGGGTGAGGAGACAGACGACCAGACTCTGTCACACGTGCTCAGTGTGAACCTGCTTTCATCTGTGAAGAGCACAGGGCGCCAGTGGCAAAGTTGCCAAGCTTGGTGTTCTCTGGCAAATGCCAAACATCCTGCACGGTGTTGGGCTGTAAGCACAACCCCCACCTGTGGACGTCGAGCCCTCATACCACCCTCATGGAGTCAGTATCTGACCGTTTGAACAGACGTGCATATTTGTGGCCTGCTGGAGGTCATTTTGCACAGCTCTGGCCTTTCTTTCCTACCCCACAGTACCTTTCCTTATCTTTTGTTTCCTACTCTTTTACTTAGTCTTTGATCACGGTTGTCTTTCTAGATAATTAATGTCATTTGTTCTGGGGCGAGTCACTGGCTCGGGTGCATTCTGGGACTGTCAGTTCACCAGTGTGCTGGCATGCTTCTTAACAAACACACCACTACAGCAAACATCTCAGTTGTACTTGTTGATTTCTTCAACAAAACACTGAACAAAACATGTCCTTGTGAGTGTGCTGCCTGGTGCTTTTACATTTTGTGGTAATTTGAGCAGCCCAGAAAGCATCCCATGAATTCAATGATGTTATTGTATCTGAACATGTACACGAGTCATTAAATTAGATGGGAAAGAATGATTCAGGGTAAACAACTGCACCAAGGGAATTACATTTTTCTTCTCAACATGTAAAATGTCTGTTGATAAGCAATTTCTGAAACAGACATTATGAAAATCACATTAAACAGATGTGATTAACTTTTTATTCTAGCAAACATAACATCAATGATGACACAATCAGTCTTCATCAGAAGTGCTCAAATCACTCTCATCGTCTGAAACGTCCTCCTCCTCCTCTGAGTCCATTTCCAGGAGTGGTTGGTGGCTGAGGATTCTCTTGTACACGTCCTTTACTTTGAGCGTTTCAGCTTTCAGTTCACTTTGTTTTTAAACCAGGCTATGGAGTCCTTTCTGTGCATCCTCCGACATGCCAACAAGGGAGGCTGTAAAAACAACAAAACTATTAAATATAAGTAAAACAAACAAACAGACAAAAAAACTCACCTCATAAACACAAGGAGTTAGGATCATGTAATAAACTTTTTTTAAGGGAGAAGGCAGTGTTAGCTAGCAACCCAAATATAGGTAAAAGATCCAGTAAGACTTTAGCATCTGCTATTATTTTCAATCAATTCATCACCAAATGTATAAATAAATAAAAGATGTGCTTACAGTCTGAGGAGATTGTCCCCAACACCACAGATCGCATTTGCAACACTGTCCAGTGATGCTGCATCTCCCTGCAAAGGATCATCTCCTCCTCTCTCAGGCGCTTCACAGCCATCACCTTCTCAAAGACCTTTCTCTTTGTCCTGAGGTCAGCAGCAGCTGCAGTTTAACAACATCAGATGGGAAAACATAGCAGCATATTATGATTCAAGAACAAAACATTCAACTGCTGCTCAGATACTGGGAGTTTGTTTAAAAAGGATATTTAGAAATCAAGAGCTTACGTTCACTTGTGCTCTGCCAGGGCCAAACGTCGCTCTGCATGAGGGCATCACTGGATACGATTTGCTTTGTTGCTTGTTTCCTTGTTGTAGTCGTCAACAGCAGCCGCCAAGCGTTTCTTCTCATCTAAGATGACCTTGCGAATTCTGTGTCGCCTCTTGTTGCTATCTGTAAATAATCATAAAAAGGAACACCTTCACATAATGCATATATTTACATTTTAATCTACACTCATCAATTCGTTTGCTAGAACAAATCACATCCAGCTTAAACAAACCTGGATCTGATTTTATTCTGTTTACAAAGTAGCTGTACAAGCTGTACAAACTGAGCATCAAACGGTCCGTTTCAAAGAAACTGTGACACCATTTTGTCTGTAAAGACTTTGTGTTCGCACTCTGATGATGACGACAAGCTGCTCTACTCGTGCCTGCAACGCTCCAAGGCTGCCATCAGTTTGATCCGTTTCTAAGTGAGAGGAATATTAATCAGAACACAGGATGAGTAACAGTCACCAAACTACAGTGGACTCTGTAATCACTGACTTGATGATATTCATTATAAGACATCTGGAGCCTTCATGTGCTGCATTATCATGAGATAACAAGTATGTTGGTGTTCAGCTTTATAAAACCAACTAGTACGACATCACTTCAACCCAGGTCCAATCCAATTTGATCAAACGCAACAACTCTGCCATCAATTCTGCTTTTACAAGCTTATTTTTCATTGTTTGTTGACACTGTCAGAAAGATCTTAACTCTAAGTTCTTTAATGAGGCCATGGTGGGTCCTGTTGTTATACACGAGTGCATTATATTGAGACTCACCTTCAGCCCATTGCTGCAGTGTGTCGTCATCCACACCCAGCTCATTTCTGCTCGCATTCAGGCTCTCCACTTGTTCTCTAAGGATCCTTATGATCTAAGAATACATTAATAAATGTCATTCATATGGACATTTTTAGAGTACTGGTGTTTCCCCCCCATTACCACACACATTAAAATGGGTGTTGAAAAAATGACCTTTAGATATCTCTGGCTCAAAGTGCGGCCCAGTTGTTCCACTTTCCTTTTGTTCCAGCCCAAAGCCAGGAGGCTCAGCATGTCTGTTCGCCCTGCATTTCAGTTAGTATACAAATAAGAATGAATGAGCAGGAGACTGAGTGGAATCTCACACACAGACACACACCTGCTTTAGACATGTACTTCGTTGTGATGGCCGCCCTAGACAGGAAACTGTTTACTTGTTCCACCTCTTCTCCAACTGTAGAACCGGCCCCATCCTGAAACGCACCTCCCCATTTGATCTATAGAAAGGAGGTCACAATACATGACTGCTGAATTCATTCAACCTTATAACAAAATGTCTTAAACGTATCCAAGACTACAAGCTGCAGTATACCTCGCACATCCAAGTGTGAGCTACTCAAAATGAAGTACACATTAAGATAAAGTCAAGTAAATAGTATTACGACAACACCAAGAGAAAAACAAAATAAATATCCACCCATCCAAATATGTATCCACACACACACACGTATGAGTATATGGTTATGGCGTTAACGTCATTTTAACAAGATTAACGCTGACAGCACTGATATATATGTGTATCTTACATCATTTGTGTGTCTCTGGATGTATTTCACAAACTCAGCAACTTCCTCATCTTTCTCAATGAAGACACCTTCAAAGTTCCCCTGCTCTGAAGTGCTGAACGAACACGGTGACAGTTGTTTGAAAAGAAACATCAAAATACAATTTTTGTACAAATCCATATTTGATTTATGTACACAATGCATAACGTACCTTGCATTTGATTGAAAGCGATAAAGCTTGCAGTTTCCATCAACTGAGACGGCGAGCATGTCTGGAGTGCAGGCAGGGCAGCTAAAGCATGGCTCCTTGCACATCCTGTCCACCTCACACTTTACAGCACTCCACTCCAAGAAACTTTTGCTGAAGGCATCAGCTGATATTCGGCCAGTCTTTTAAGTAGAGGACAAACAACAGAATATTCACGGACAGTCATCATAAACATTGATTTGCACAATTTCCTTAAACTTGACAAATTTAGAAACTCACCCTTCCAAAATGGGCTGTTCGTTCATCCAGCACTTTGACAAAGGCCTTAAGTGACATCCCTGCTGCAGCTTCTTAATGTCATAGAAAGACTGAAAGACATCCATTGAAAACAGGGTGCAGAAATTTAAGGTGCCAGGCCAATATCCACCACCCTGGAAGTCCTTAACTGAGGGGGACCACATTAGGCCACAGCTGGTGCAGCTCACCACTGGCAGTGCAAGGTTATAACGGCCTTTAGGAAGGATAAGGAGAAATCCAGTCATGGCTCAACAAAGACATTCATTTTTTCCCATGTTGTTTTCAAAGCGGTCTGGTAAATCCAAATGACCTTTGACAGGTGCCCACATATACTGCGGGCCGAGGGTAATTCAAAACAATGTAGCAATGTACAATTTGCAATAAAACCTGCAAACACATCTATTGTGTATGTAGTGTGTGACAAAAGAGCAACTTACCATTTATGGTTACAAGAGCCACAATTGCACCGGGTGAAACCTCAACGTTACCTGCTGGGCAGTCACACACAGTCTGGTCTTTGCACAGGCAACAGCCGAACTAACATTAAAAACACACAATATATATAAAAAGAATTGGAAATTAAATGATACACAATAAATATACAATAACAGCACACACTCATAGTACATAGCAATAAATGCATAAGACTTAAAAACCGTACATATTGGATTGTGAAACTCTGATGAAGGCTGCAAAAACCCTCCTGTTACTGCCTCTCTGCTGTGCAGGACAAAGCGTGTGTGAACTGCAATATCACAGTCAGCACAAAGGAATGGAAGAGGCAGGCAGTCCAGACACCTCACAACTACTTGTTTGCCACACTGACACACACGGTGTGACTGTGGATCCAGAGTAGCTAACATATTGTCTATAAGACAAGGCCTGGCCTCTTTCCACTTTAGCAAGGACACCATGTTTCTGATCGCCCAGTGAGTAGCAGCTGACTCAGACAACGTCTCACAAGTCATGGCTGCGTCCTCTTCTCCATCCTCCAACAACTGAAGGAGCTCCTGACGAAGCACCTCAGTTCCACACACTAACAGAAAAAAAATAAAGAAACTCTTCCACAAAGTGAAAAACACTCTAGGCAGTATGTTTCTTAGGACTGCACAAAAGCCCTGCCTAACTCAACTATAACAACAAATATAAAAGTAAAGGAATCACAATATATACAAGAAGGTAAAGTACCTTTTGTTGGGTTGACACTGGCAACATAACTAGGTTCTTCACGTGGACACTGATGCTGATCTGCAGACACTGGGGGGAAAAAGAGATTGAAGAATATTTACTTACTGAAATTCTTTGGTGAAAACAAGTTGTGAGATAAAATCAATGGTTGTGAGAACACTGACCACGTGGCAACTAGTACTTCGACTGGATGATGGTCTTTGAGGAATAAAATCTCCCTGTCTGTCAAGGGCGGCATCACTTACATTTTGATTAGATACCTTGAGTTTGTAAATGATCAGATTACATAATTGGAATACAATGTATCCAATTCAGGGTTGCAGGAGGATGAAGCCTATCCCAGCTGATACAGGACAAAGACAGGCTGCCAGTTTATTGCAGGGCTAACACGATATGTGTAACAGAAAATCCACTTAAATGTTTGATATTTCTTATAATAATCATAATTATGACTATTATTTAAAGGTTTCTTTAAATAATACATTTTGATTTTTTATAACCTCTAAAATATAAACCTGAGCTGTTTCAGATTCTGACCTCTGACCTCACTGCAGCTCCCTCTTGGAAGTACGTCTGCTTCTTGTCTACCCCCAGTGATGACCGCCTGCCCTTGATATCACGTACTGTACCTGAGGAACAAAAAAGGACAAACACTTGCCTTCATTTAAGAAGTACATTCATACAGAGGTAATCTATGGAAACACACTAGTTCACCCTTTGGGAGAAATCAGTTCCTGTGAAACATTTCTGTAAATGAACATCATGTGGAGAATGAATGAAATGAGTTCTTCAGGTGACTCAGCAGTCCCACACTGACAAATGAAATCTAGTTAAACTATTAAGCATATTTGCTCTTCTGAAATCTGTGTTAAACAACAACAAACATAAATTAGTAACAAAAATACAGCTGAGTAGAGGCTTTACAAACCACCAGCAGCCATAATGCTAAATTTTAATCTTCAAATGTTTCTGAGCCGTCTTCAACCTGCTTTTAACACATTAAAGTCCCACAGTCAATGCAGCCTGACTCAATCCTAGATGTTCAGCACACAGAGACACAGAGGTGCCGTTTAAAGTTTAGTGATAACCTGAGTCACTGATCATTTGCAGTATTACAGAGTCTGGCAGTCTTTGCATGATGTCCACGTCACTGTGAGTTTCTAGCTGACTCTCAGGTGTGACAGGTGTGCCAGCAGGAAAGAGTAATAATAACCTGCATCCTGAGGTTTGTCATGCAGGATTAAAGCAGCCAGGCTTTGTTCACACAGCTAGGATTGTATTTTACACTGACCCTGGGTCAGTATAAGTATCATACAGTTTAAACGAAGCACTGAAACTTGCACATATTTATTACAGATGCACTGAAGCTAATCGAGATATTTGCTGTCAGTCTGTGGCTGCGATTAAACACTTTACTGGAAACTTTATTAACTAGTAACTTCATCAGTCATGACAGAAGCTAATATTTCTGTGCTAACATCGTTTAAACAGTAACAGCTTTCCTCCAATATAAGCTAACGTTTACACCGTAACTTTAAGCTAGCACCATAAAGACGGTAAAACACGTAATAACATCTACAAATGCATCTTAAAGCTGTTATATTAGCACTCGGTGTATTACTAACATAACCACATTAACATTACTGACACTCGCAGACTTTTAATAGTCATTCTATAAATGCTGTCCGTTTAAATGGTCTTACCTGGTGGTCCATATGGTCCATAAGTGAAGCAGAGGGAGCCTGACCATGCGTCACACGTTTGACGAGTTGGGAGTGAGAACGTGTTGGGCTATAAGGAACACACTCACTTCCTGAGCCCTGGGCAATAAGAGACGTTTTGTGTTTTATGATTTATTGATATGTTTGATCCTTTCTGAGCTGCGTTAATGAAGCAGTCATTAGAGCACCATGTCCGCTAGAATAGTTCTGTAGTTTGATGCTTGAGTCGTTGCAGACTTGTTGAAACTCCCTCACCCGTCAAAGCAGCGTCTTTGTTATTCGCGTCCAGCAGATGGCAGTGTTTCACTGTCTGACGGCTGTCTGAAGCTTCAGCTGGATTATCCGTTTGCTATGTTTGCCATGTTACAGTGGGGAGGAAAAACTCCTTTTTAACAGGAATATCTAGACATGAGTGATTACTGCAGTGGGGCACTATCTGTGCTATCTATAAGAAATGTTAGCAACAATAAAACTCTGAGGATCAGGGCTCCATTTCACTCCAGTGTTCAGTGGCATTTTAAAAGAGTGAATACCGACGCTGAATGTCTTTGTAAAGCAAAAGCACTTTGTTAGCCTTTACAGAGCAAAGCTATGGATCAATGTGCAGTGAAGAAAAATCGAGGTGGCCAGTCTGTCCTTTCCTAACCAATCACAGAGCTCCTTACATAGCACCATGTGGCTAATTTGCGTTTTACTGATATTGCTGGGCTGCTGTCAATCATTTTGTCTTTATATTACAACAGAACATTGACCTTTAACCTGTTTAATTCATACTGAGTATTTAAAAAAATGTATTGTCATAATAAATTGTGCCTCACTGAAACACCATTTTGCATTAGCCTCTATCACCTGACTTGTCACTGATGATATCACTGCATGAGCAGGCGAGCGGTAGCGGCGGGGGGGTGTAGGTGAAGCTCGTGAAGAACAAAATTCTGTACGAGCGGACGCAGTGAGTCCAATAACCAGGGGTAACTGGAAATAAGGTGTTGTAGGCTGGCTTCCACAGTGTAAAGAGACACGTCTCCCTCATGCTCTAACAGCTGGTAAATCAATTTAGAAGCAGAGTCGATAACGGCCTCCTGAAGCTCCCTAGGTGGGGTGACTGCCGCTGGATCCATATCTGGCCAGAGCGTTCTCACTCCCGAGGCGTAACATGTCGACGTTTTGTCACGTCCCGCGGCGTTCCTGAGGAACGCGAAAGGAGACCTTCGGCGTTCTTATGGTACGCGGCGGGTTATGGCTGGAATCCAGTGCAATGACGCTCCCGCGGGAGTAGACGTTCCAGCCCTGTATTCCAGCCCTAAACCTAACCTTATCCCTAGCCCTGACCATAACCTTATTCCTGACCTTAACTAGGACTTTAATGAAGTTAAATAGCGTGTTTCTAAGCGATTTGAATAAAAAGAGCGAACATGTGTAGGTTCAGTCCAGACGGTTCTCATATTTCCTCTTTTTTCCAAGGTCGTCATTTAGGAACGTGGTGGGTAGCCGAAAACGTAATATGGTGACGATTTGTCACCTAGCGTAAAATGTTACGCTTTGGGAGTGAGAACGGGTTGATCTGGCTGGTCCGTACTGTCACGGCGGGTGAGGAGAGCCGTGTGAAAATAATAAATGAGGATCCAATCGCAGGCAGTAGTGGAGAAGTGAAGGTGGTTTATTGAACACAAAAATAAATATGGACAAACAGCAAATGGAGCACGAACTAAACTAGACTGGAAACAACTAAACTACAGAGCACAAACCTGGACAAGAACGCGCAGAGGAGATGGACAGCAGGGAGAACACACGGGTGAGACATGGTGGACACACAGACGGACCAGCAGCTACAATGACAGAGGACACGACTTAAATACACAGAGAAACACAGGGGAATTACACACAGGTGGTGGACACAGCTGGGAATAATCACCAAGACGAGACAGAGGTCAAACTGAACACACTCACATGAGACGCAGACCTTCACAATAAAACAGGAACAAGAAACCATCACACTAAGACGCAGACTCGACATAGAGAGAGAGACAGAAAATGACACATGGAACTAAACTAAACCTGCAAAAACATGACAACTCAAAATACTGGGTCAAACTGACCCAGAACCGTGACAGACTTTCTATAATGTTTTGCTTGAGCATGTCCTGCTTTTCTGTGATGTTATTTCTACAGCCTCTTATTTCTAACCTCTTGTGTACCTCTTTTCAACCACTGGGAGGCGCTACAGCTTCATTCCTTTCACACTAAGGCAGCGGTAGGGAACTCCAGGCCTCGAGGGCCGGTGTCCCTGCAGGTTTTAGACGTGCCCTACCCCTGCACTAAGGCCTCTGAAATCTTCATTAACACTGAGCTTGAAATTTCTATCAGTCGAATGCAAAGGAGTCCTGTGGTTGTAGGACAGAGGTAGGGAACGTTAATCTGCCATCATTTAGATTATATGACAACAACCTTCAAATCTGAAGTCTCAGAAATCTGCTTCATGTACAAGTTCCTCCAATAATCAGGGCTAATATCACCAAATTGTACATAAACAGACTTTTACATGTTAAATATTTCTCAAATATGGGGAAAAAAACAATATAAAATACTATATTATTAACAAAATATCTTAAGATACAGCTACAAATTGCTTGAAACATTTGCAATGAAATATATAAAACAGCTTTATTGTCAGTGAGGACAAAGTTATAGTGATGCTGTGCTGGAGTGTTCAAAAGAAGACAGAGACATGAAGTATAAATATTGTATAATATTAAATATAAGAAAGAACAAAGTTATAAAAACATTAATAATTGAAATCTGCAACAATATTCACATAAAGTGTAAAATACAGAGTTAACTGTTTAATAGGTAAAGTTTAGGTCTTGCAGTCGAACAATGATCCCAAACACAGCAGCAAATCTACAGCAGAATAGCTGAAAAGCAAAGTCCAGACCTCAACCTGGGACATTCAGAGAGCTGTGCTTAAATAAATGCCCACAAAGCTCAAAGAACTGAAGCAACGTTGTAATGAAGAGTGGGCCAACATTCCTCCACAACAATATGAGAGACTGATAAAGTCAAGCAGAAAACAATTAGCTCACATTTGTGCTGCTAGAAGTGTTTCTAGTTATTCACAGGACTGTAGTTTGAATTTAAAGAAATGTGAAAGTGCACTGAAATTAACATAAAGTTATTGCAATTTTTAAAAAAAATCAAGAAATCTAAGAGGAAGAAACAATGTAAACCACACAATTGTTTTCCTTATATTCTCCACACGGCAATGCACATAACAGACATAAAATATTTGCATTTATCAATAGAAAATATACAATTTTTCCATAGTCATAGCCAGGCCCGATTACTGCCAAACCTGTGCTGAATCAATCACTTAAACAGGACCTGTCTGACAAAGTAGAGTAGACCAAAAGATCCTCAAAAACTACACATCATGGCGCAATCCAAGGAAATTCAGAAGCAAATAAGAAACAAAGTAATTGAGATCTCTCAGTCTGGAGATGCAACGTCAAGATGAACAGAATCCAGTTTCTGGGATCCTGAAGGAGAATGTCTGGCCATCTGTTCACGACCACAAGCTGAAGTGCACTTGATCCAAAGCACACCAACAAGTCCACCTCTAAGCAGCTTAAGTAAAACAAACTAAAGACTTTGGAATGGCTTAGCCAAAGTTCATACGTGAATCTGATTGAGGAGCTGAGACCTTGGAAAGGTGGTTCATACTCAAAACCCCTCCAGTGTGGCTGAATTACAACAATTTTGCAAAGATGAGTGGGCAGAAATTCTTCCACCACCTCGTAAAGGACTCATTGCCAGTTATTCCAAACGCTTTATTGCAGATGTTTCTACTCAGGGTGGCCCAACCAGTTATTAGGTTTAGGGGGCAATCACTTTTTCCACACAGGGCCATAATAATGGCCGCCTTAATAATAAATGCCTTGATTTAGGAACTACTTTTAATGTTTACTTGTGCTATTTTGCAAAAAATAAAATCTCTGCAAAAACATCAAAACTGCTGACCATCTGACCTCAATATGAAATTATTAATCTTTTGACAAAAAACATTTAGATTTGTAAAAATAAAGAAACCATAGAGGAACAAACAATGTTGTTTGCTACGTTTTAACATGGCAATCTAAATAACAGTAATGCAAACATATATATTTATCAATAAAAACAGATCGCCTTTTCACTGTTACAAAAGTCAAGTACATCAATGTTTGTTCAGCTTTCATAAATGTAAGTTTATAAGTACATAGTACATTTTTTGGTCCAACTTCTTTTAATACATGCAACACATTTCAGAACATTTGGGACAGAGACAACAAAAGACTGGAAATACTTCGTAAAAATCTGGTGAAACACTTTAAAGCCAGTGGGATTAAATGGGAAACATAAAATTTAATACTAGACAAAGACCGATTGAATCATGAAGCAAAGAATTAATAACTAATTCACAAGTAGAAAATGTTATGCAGATATTATTGGATAGATTTTGGTGTAGAAAAAAATGACAAGAAATGAAAAATGAAAGTTATCTGGTCTTTTTCTTTAAAGAGTAGCCTACTGCAGAGCAGCAACACTGACAAACACCATCATCACCAATACTGCAGCTAATACAATGATCCAGGAGGAAACTTGAAAAAGCAGGAAAAATGTGACACTGATCAAAATGAATACATCAATTATTGATCAAAGAGAAAATGCATACTACCACAATGCATTGTTATTGCATCTCAGTTTCTCACCATCACTGATAATCTGACGTCTGCTGGACCTCAGGAATCGTCTCCATCACCTCTCTGTGAGGAGCAGAGAGCACTCGTGCTGCACATCCCACCTGTGTGCTGTGTTTACGTGAACCTGAGAGCACAGCTGTAGTGGTGACAGTGAATGTAGCGTTGGTGTTGGACACACTGACAGTGTTGTACTGTGAGAAGCTGAGGTCTTGTTGTGAGAGTGTTACAGTGGGAGCAGGTCGACCAGTGGCTGAACAGGAAACAACCCACTCTTCAGCAGAGTTTGACTCTCTGACACCAACAACAGGTTCATGCAGCTCTGTGAAGGATCAGGAGATATAAAATAAGGAGTATATTGTTAAAGATACATTGACTTCTAACACATGTAACGCATTAAGGTAAAATTTCTTACCATAAGGATGTGTTACACGATTTATGAACCCCAGTTTGTTAATTATTTGTTCATTATTCATAACTATACACTTAATTTTTTAAAAATTAAGTGTTTTTGGTCAAATGGAATTTCTTTTTGGGTAATTTTAGCCCCTTTTAGCCCTCTGCCAAAATGTTTTAACCTTTCTGTCTCTAACAGTAAAACATCGTTCCTTTATCTTCTGTGTCTGGTGTGTTGGTCAGGATTAGCTAGCTTGGCAAAAAGTTCACATTAAACAAAGTGTGTTACTGTGAGGTGTGTGTTCGTACTATGAGTCACAGCTCGAGTTTTCTTGCGGGTGAAGGTTTTTCACCTCGCTGTCATTCTTGCATAAAAGTGTTTGACCCCTTCAGAAAAAAAACGAAATTTGGGATTATTTTTTGTTTTGTTCATTGTGTGTATTTGTTTCTACTTTTTACTTTTTCTTTTACTGTGTACAGCACTTTGGTCAACCTGTGTTGTTTTTAGACATGGTTATTGATTGATTGATTGATTGATTGATTGATTGATTGATTGATTGATTGATTGATTGATTGATTGATTGATATGTCTTTGATTAAAATACAGCCTACTCCACATCCTCCAAGTTACAGAGAAGAGGAACCATCTGGGGTGAACTTGTGCACTTGGTATTGGCTGTCATGGTCCCTGTGCCTCTCCGGCTCGCTCATGTTAGCCACAGGTTTGTTTTGTTTTCTCTCCTGCTTCCCTGGGTGGAGCTCATTGTGGGCTCTCACCCTTGGCCCACGTATCTGCGGTGATTTCTACACCTGTTGCTGATCAGGCGGCGTCCCCCTTGCCTATTTAACGCTGCGGCACGGAGTATTCGGCACTGGAACGTTGAACCTCCCATGTTCGTGCTCTCAGCTCTCCTAAGACAAACTCTCTCAGTGTTGTGTGGCGTATTGATCTAATTGGACTCTTTGTGTTTAGATCTCCCCGGAACTGGTGGCGGACCCTGACCTGTGATCCCTGTGTGTGTCAACATAAGTGGAAATTGGAGCGAGAGTGGCTGTGGAGAAGCGAGTGTGCGTAAGAAGAGGAGTGGCGGAGTTTGGGCCAAGTGGAGAGCGAGTGTGGATTCCTTCCCCTGGAGCCCTGAAGCCCTGCCCCATGCACTGTATATACACATCACTGTGGTTTCCCTTCTGTGTTAATAAATTGTCAACCCTTTGCTTGCCAGAACGCTGCCTGCGTCTGAATCCATCTGTTAGCCCTGACATTGGATACCTGGAAATCAGTGAAGGGACCATTAATGCTTCAACTTGTACACAGGTTTGAGAGCAACCACCCAAAAGCTTCTGCTAATAAACACTAGTCTGTGTTTGTGATGCAAATGTTTCTGGCTGTGTTCACAAACATTTAGTAAGGTGAGTGAGGAATATTAATACTTATTATTAGATCATTAGCAGACTGTAGAACTTGACTGCACGCCAAGGTGGCAGTTCAGCCATTTGATTCATGTTGCAGCAGCTCATGAGTGAATGAACATCGTGCAATAAAAGTACTTCTAGAAGTACATTTTTGCAAAAACGGACATTGTGGAGGAATGTAGGGAAGACACGAGGGAGCCCAATATTTTACTCAAACGTTAATCGCTGCATCACACAACTGAACATTCAAAGCGCCAAAACCTAACCCTCTCACTTCCCGTTACACTGGGTACGAGTGGAGCTACCTGGTGGTATGTACTTACATTTATTTAAATTTACTTGAGTAGGGTAGAGTCATGCTAATGACCTAATAATTTTATTCAGGTGTGTTGCAGCAGAGATACATTTCAAAGCTTCAGGACGCTGGCTCTCAAGGCCTGGAGTTTGACACCCCTGCTTTACACAAAGATGGGTTAAATCACAGTGCAAAGAATGAATGAATAAATGAAATATAAACAATAAATAATTATTAAATAGTCTTACACATCAATGTCATTGGTTGACTTTTGAAGTATTTGAATCCTTATTGGGTTCCCTGAGTGACAGAAGGATTAAAACACTTTAAAATCAGTACTGAAAATATGTGCAGACATTACTGGATAGATTTAGGGTTAGAATCAATAAATCACTATCATGTTAAACACTCTTAGAGTTCAAACCTTCGTAGAAACATAAGTCCAGTATCATGGAATGAAACCTGAAGGTGCATTTGAGGGTGCAAAACGTTTCGTCGGCATTGTTGTGTTTGTTTGGGAGAAAACGTACAAACATACAGTGCAGCACTTCAGAGTTACACTGCTAGCGATCGAAGATTTATGTAAATTCAACAGCTAAACGCATTCTGTACTGTACAGCAGGAGTCCCCAACCTTTTTGCACCACAGACCACTTTAATGTCAGACAATATTTTCAGGGAACGACCTTTAAGGTGTCGTGGATAAATACAACAAAAGAATTAAAAAAAGAAACTGTGGTGTTTTGTAAATATAATAATAAACGTGACTTGAGCTGTGCGCCAACAACAATGACAGTGACGTCCTCCTCTCTGCTTTTTAATGCTCTCTGGTCGCTATGGTAATGCGTAAATAGTTCTTTCAAAATAAGACACACAACTACAACCATACATTTCACACCGGAGGATCAACTCTCGCGGAACGGTACCAAAAGACTCACGGACCGGTCCGTGGGCCTATTAGGGACCGCTCCTGTACAGGAGACACTGGACTAGATTGATTGACAATGGTCTACAGCAATCAGAACGCACAACACGATGTACTGTAAAAAAAAAAAAAAATGAATCAGCGAAACAGCAAGTGTCACTTTTGGCCACGAACAATTTAGGGGAATTTTTATGAACAAACCCAGAGTGTTAAAAAAACCTTAAAACCATTTTTATTTCTCAGCAGCATCAATAGTAACAAAAACGCAATTTAGTTTCGCTGTCAAAGTCGATTTAACTGAAGTTACGTGTTTCCGGTTACTGTGGAGCTCCACAGCAGCTGCAGCCAGAAGCTGTTTCTACAGGATCCTGATGGACACTCAAAGCTTTTAGAAAATGTCCTCATTAGTTGTTTGCAGCAGAATATCAACCGATGTGAACCAAAACAACAAAAGTGCTGTTGAAATCTCCCAATTCTTTGAATCTTTGGGCTGAAGGAAGGACAATACTCGGTGTATAAATGCTCAATCAACAATCATTTATTTCCATACAATTCAACAGTCAGAGCATTACAACGTCCGGACGGGAGAGATGCTACCAGAGGGTCAGGCACATGTCTCAAAATGGTGACGGGTTGCTCAGCTTTTTATAGTCTCTAGTGGCCCCCAGCTAGTCGTAAAAGCCAAAACATCACATTTTTTCTCCGTTACAGCGCCTAAGTTATGACCTCGGCAGTTGTTTCTCTGCTTTCTGTAAGGTGGGGGTGTGGAATGTGGTCTATCTATCTCCCCTGTCTTTAGACACAGAGTCTCCTGCTTACAACCTTCTCTTCATGATTCAACAATTAAGCATGTCAAGAAAACAGTGTAACACATTCCCAGCAGATCAAGGATACAGAGTGATGCACATTTATCTAATGAACTAATATGTGAATATGTTCTGTTAACTCAAAAG
Organism: Mchenga conophoros; assembly: GCF_057382185.1. Taxonomy (NCBI): domain Eukaryota; kingdom Metazoa; phylum Chordata; class Actinopteri; order Cichliformes; family Cichlidae; genus Mchenga; species Mchenga conophoros. The sequence continues at coordinate 19,621,750 of NC_140528.1, read as the reverse complement.
TATAACGAGAACTAAACTACATACAGCTCACACACTCTATATTAAAGGGTATAATGTGATCTACAGCAGTATTCTAATTCAACTACTTTGATTACATATATAAGGTAACATATGATAACAGAATAATCTAATAATTCCCCCTTTTGATCTCTGAAAGAGATCACTTACAACATGCACTCCAGGGTCGCAAGGTCCAAGTTTTCTTGATCCTGAGGCCCTCTGTCCCCCTTTAACGGGTGGACCATATGTGGGATGACCTCTGTGTTCACGCAGTTCAGATGCAAGCAAAGTTAGATTTACAACCATAACAGCAGTTACAGATGACTCTCCCATCACTCCCCAATTCTCCCACAGCTTTATTTTGGTGCTCCAGTTTTCCACTCCCATTTTAATGTCCCCTTATACCTTTCAAATGTACTTAGACTAGAACCTCTGTCTAAGGAGCTTTTAACCTTTATTTTTATTGCTGCAGCTACCAGTGTCTTCCAGTTGGGATATTCTCAGCTTCTTTCTTCGACCTCCGGGGTTAGACCACCCTTTAGTCATTGCACAGTTCTGGGGATTATTCTGCCCCGATTTCAAACAAAGATCTGTGTATTTTGGGGTCACCGGCGTGTCCCCCTTTTTGCCAAGAGCCTCTTGAACCTCGTTGGTCTGGTGTTCCTGGTTTTCGCCAACCCCTTCATGGTTATTGCTGTGTTTGTGGGATCCATCTTCTCCAGGAGCCCAAACGTCATGACACTTGACCCCAGTTGCTGTCTCGGCAGTCCCTACATCTGTCCCTGCTGTGAAGGGTCCTCACATCTCCGTGTCCCCGTCTGGTGTCTGTTCCTTTCTCTGCAAGAGACAGAAAACCAAAACACCTCTCTCCCTAGCCTTGATAATCTAATATTGTTATCCATTGTTCTTCTAATGATTCAAATTTGGTTTAAAATATTATGTTCAGGACTTATTCTAATCATAATCTATGTGTGTGTAAAAGAAATCAAAAATTAGTGAACCCTTTCTAAGTCTAACACATTATAAGCTTAAGTTTTACCATAGCTAATTTATTAAACACAAAAATAAACTCATAGAAATTTTCATATCACCATTGTTTGATGTTCAAACTCAACTGTGCTCTGCACAAGTGGTGTGTGAGACTACAAATTCTAGAACCAGAACTGCTGATTTCATTACTCTGAACTTTTAAAGGCAGGTTTTGTATCTGAGAGCAGGGACACTTGCTGTGTTCAGTGTGACTCGTCTCTGCAGAAGGTCAGGGCTCTGATAGTTGCAGTTAGCGGGTGACTTACTGGGCAGGTGGATCCTGAGTGTCTGTGGGAGTCAGGGTTCATTATGGTCCTGGTTGCTACTGGAAATAAAGAAACAAAAGGAGGGTGTGTTGTTCAGGAAGTACAGACTGTAGCTCAGCAGGTAGAATTACTAACTGGAAGGTTGGAGGTTTGATCCCTGGCTGCTCCAGTCTGCACGCCACGGTATCCTTGGGCAAGATGTGGAACCCCGACTTGCTCTCCGATGCATCCATCATAGTGTCATTGTTAGAAAAAGAAGTGCTTGTGTGAATGAAGCACGCTGTATAAAATGCTTTGACTGCTCATACAGAAAAGCAGCTCATAAGAACTGGTTCATTTTCCAGATAATTCCACTATTAAGACAACAGACATTTGGGAGGCTTTCTCTGAGAGTAACACTGAAAGTCTTGCTGCTCCTCCACAAAATGAACTTCAGATTAAAGACACAGCTCAGCTAAACACAACTCAAACTAATCTACACTATTTTTCTTTATTACGCAGCGTTTTTATAACTATTTCCAGATGTTTCTAAAGATGAAAACAGAATTAAACTCCAGCCTGATGCGTTTCTGAGGTTCCTGACTCTGACCGTCCCTCAAACGCCTCTCTGGGCGTTTCCTTCCGTCGCTTTTACTTTCGCTTTCGTGAATGTTGTGGCCCAGTTGATCGTCTCCATGTTAAGGTAACGTTAGCAGTCTGTACTGTTTTCCTGGCTGACATCAGCTGTGTGCAGCTTAGTTTCAGCATAAATCTGCTTCGTTTTATGTGAGATCAGAGTCTGGGAACGAGACAGAAACAGTTGATGATCAGCAGCTGAACTCGATGTTACTGTGGATCCACTGACTGATGTCTGTAGGCAGCTTCTCCTGCCTCCATCAGTCTGTTACGGAAGCCCGTTTCCGCCACAAAAAAGGATCCATTCTCGAAATTTCGACTTATAACTCGAAAATTTTGAGGAAAGTAGCTCGAAATGTCGAGTTAGTTCTGCCAATCAGTAATCCAGCTACAATGCGCACTCAAACCCGCATCGCAACAAACCGGCGCTTTCGAGAGTACGTTAGCTGATATTAACGCCATGTGATTCAGCTAATAACAGAAGGATTTCATCATTTGTGAAGCCACACAGACAATAATCAGCGACTTGTGCATTTATGACTGGCTGTTATTCTGGTATCTTAGCTGTAGCATTTGTAGCTGAGGGCTTCAGCTTCCGGGTAACAAGGAAACTACGTCATTCACGTAAATTACTGATTGACAGCACTAACTCTTAATTTTGACTTAGTTTTTTTCAAAATTCCAAGTTAATAAGTCGAAATTACGATAAAATAAGTCGAAATTTCGAGTTCTGGATCCTTCTTTTTTTTAGTGACGGAAACGGGCTTCCAGTGTGTGGATGTTGTTTAACTGTTGAAACTGCTGGACATTATGAACAATGCTGGGCATCCTCTGCACACGGCCATAAACAATCAGAAGAGTCTGTTCAGTGACAGGTTGCTTCTCCCCAAGACAAGAACTAACAGACTTAAAAACTCCTTTGTCCCACACGCCATCAGACTGTTTAACTCCTCTCTGGAGGGGAGAGGGAGGGGAAACAGGAGGACAAAGGAGGGGGGAACAACTAAGCTGTAGTGCCTCTTCACCTCACTGTACAATACCTTGTGCAATACTTTTTGTAAATAGTCAACAGTGCAATAGACTCAATACTTGAAATGTGCAATTCACTTGTATTTTTATTTTTTATTCCTATTTATTCTATTTATCCCCTTTGTATATTTTATTTATATTTGTCTCTGTATTTATATATGTGTGTGTGTGTGTGTATATATATATATATATATATATATATATATATATATATATATATATATATATAACAATTCTGTAACTGTAACTTCGGTCGTTGCTGTGCTTTTTGGAAGTCGAATTTCCCAGAGGAACCCACCCGAGGGATTAATAAAGTTCTATCTTATCTTATCTCTTATCTTATCTTAACTGCTGACAGTGAGACAGGCTGTCCTAAGAGTCGCTGCCAACACTTCATCTATAAAATGCATTTCTCTGCTCGTTCGCTATAGTCTGCTGTCGTATTTGTATGCAGGTTATTTTCAGTTTAACTGGTGATGTTCATTCGTGTATTGTAGGTGAATGCGTTGATGATTGATCATAAATTAGTAAACTGGCCGTTTTTGCTCAATAATTCCTGTTTCATGTTCAAACCGTCAGACAGAAACTCTGCGTTTGTTTTTATGTTCTTCAGCCTGTTGTTCTTGAGGTAATCTGTGATGCGTTCAATGACCCTCCACATGCTCTGAGGGTCATTTGAAGAGAAACAGAACTTCATCTTTAGAGCATAAGTGGGTTTTTGCCCTCTTTATGCCCGCGGTCAGGCTCTGTTTATTGTAGTATAACACTCATAGGACACGGTGTCCAGCTGCACACACACTGCACACACACTGCACACACACTGCACACACACTGCACACAATGACAGCTGCAGAGTTTGTGTCTGATGTATTAAGTATGAAACACTGTTGGGCTAAAATCTGGTCAGAATGAATCCAGGTGCAGGTGTGTCAGTTTAGGACCACTGGACTAACATCCAAGTGCTCACAATATAAAGTGTATTCTGTAGTAACATCCTGGTGTTGCAGCAACAGTCCCACATGGAAACGTCAACACTCAAACTCAAAATCTCTCTTTGTCAACAATAAAATGACAGCAGACCAATTTGAACAAAGTTGGTAAAAAGCTTCAGAAATTAGTAAAATATTAAAAAGTATCTTGATGCTCAATCATCCAGGTAAGGGTTAGGTTAGTAATGCTGTGATTGCAGACATTCCCCAACTCTCTGTGAATGGGACTCATGGCCATTGATCAGTGGTTGTTGATCAATGGTCATGACCTCCCAGCCATTGTGCAAATGTCCTGTTTATAAGGTTGGAAACCTGCAGTCAGCTGAGACTGAAGGAGTCACCTGGATGAGTCATGAAACGTTTCTCCCACTGAAAACATCCAGATGAACAGAATCAACTTTTGGGGATTAAAACGTGTCTGAATTAATCAGTGGGTGCTGAGTGGGTCAGTCAGTGTGTCGCTGGGCTGATTTGTGTTTCCTCTGCAGGTGAAGGTAGAAAGTGTGTGTGAGCTGATGTGAATTGAGCAGCATGGATCAGTGTGAGGACAGAGAGGAGGGAGTCCCTCCCTCTAAAAGCACTCTGTGTGGGGAACATGAGAGCCAGACCAAAGCTCAGAGGTGAGATGACCATCTCTAACTGTCCATGACTCTTCTCCATGTCACAGCTCAGCACTCACATCACTGCTCCATCATTATTCACAGGAACCAGCCTGGACCTCCACCCAGCTCTGTGTCCTGTAAGAGTGACGTGTCTAAAGATGTCATCAATGATTTTAAAGTCTCTGCTGCAGAGAGGTGAGCTGTTAGTAACAAGAACTCTCTGATTTAAATGATTTTGATGTTTCCTGGTTTCTAAAATGCATCTCTGTAGCAGAGCAGTGTCTCCAAGGACACACAGGCTCAGCTGTAACTGTCAGTTTATCTGGTTTAAGACACATTTGGACTCAATTGGCTGTTTTTAACTATGTATTTTAATCAGAGGTGTAAATCTAGACCTCACACATCTGGATCCTAAACTATGATAGAAACAGCTGCTAGCAGTGGGTAGTTTGACTTTGATACGCTGCTCTAGAAAGCAAACAAAGGTTTGTGCAGCTCCTCTTCAGAAAAGTGTTCAGAGAGCAGCTGCTGTATTAGACAAAGGCTCGTCGTGTGAGCCCAGATGTGTGTAACAGCTGGATGAAGGAGAACCATCACAGTCGCGTCTCCATCCCGCCTTTATTAATGAACTTCCTGTTGCTTGCAGATGACAGGAACACAAAGTGTTTGTGCCACGTGATGCTGCAGGATTTGTTAACGTGTCCATGATGGTAACATCTCCTCGTCTAACTGCAAACACATGAGCGCTCCTAACGGCAGCTATCACAGCCACACAGGCAGACTGTGTCTCACTGTTGCATTCAGGGACATTTGTTTTCCTGTAAAAAGCTGAACTCTAATCTAAGAGGACTGTTACTGACAGGAAACAGCTGCATTATCTGCAGTCTGTGTGATCACAGCTGCTTCAATCACTTTATCAGAGAATTGATCATTGAATAAAACATGTTTGTGTCTGCAGAGGTCAGAGGTCACAGTCTGCAGGATCCAGCTGTCCGTCTATGAGGAGTGACTGGTCCATGCCTCACCCTCCAGACTTCAGTGCTGAACCTGGACCAATGAGGTCAGAGACCTGTGATGACTCCTTTACATGTTTGTGTTTTCCTGGATAAATATGACCAAAGATTCATTAAAAAGATAAAAATATTAGACTTTGTCCTGTAGCGCTGTGTGGCAGGCAGGATTGGACCCAAACACAACAGGATGAAGTCAAAGAGGCAGCTTTATTTCAGCTGTGAACATGCAAATAGCAGAAATAAGAAAACATAACTGTAGGTTTGCAGTGAATGAAGCCTCAGCTCAACGCTGCACTTTGTCCCTCTTTTCCTTCTCCAAACAGCCACATCAGGAGTCTTTGATGGAGTTTTAAAATATTTAATTACAAATGTCCAAAGATGGGTTCAGGATACCTGAATCCACAGTTATTAAAGCTAAAATAGTTCACAGGGTTTGGACTTTGTTAGGTGACGAGAGAACATCAAAGTGTTTTTTATCTTTAAACAGTATTTTTATCACTTCAGTTGCTCTCACAGCCCTGTTTGTTATTTTACCAGAGCTCTTATGTTTCACTCAGTGCTCCCACCAAACACCTTGGAGGACACATTAGTGTGATTTAGATTTCATTGGTGCAAACACCAGTCACACAAGCTAACCCATGGAGGCAGCAGCAGGCTTTGTGTTTGGTAAAGTCTGTTGGCTTAAACTAAGAGAGTTTAGTTTGTTAGCACAAAGAGCTGTCAGCTAAAGCCCCGAATGCACTTTGAATACAGACGAACTGAGAAAAACACTTTAAATACAGCAAACAGTCAAACTGACAACATCTTGTTCTGCTGATCATCCACAGCAGTACATTTAGCATTCATGCTAGCAGCAGGCTATGACTGTCCACTGAGCACCAACACAGGTAGGAGTGAGCAGTGATAATAATGGATTGGATTTATATAGCGCTTTTCAAGGCACCCAAAGCGCTTTACAATGCCACTATTCATTCACTCTCACATTCACACACTGGTGGAGGCAGCTACGGTTGTAGCCACAGCTGCCCTGGGGCAGACTGACAGAAGCGAGGCTGCCATATCGCGCCATCGGCCCCTCTGGCCAACACCAGTAGGCGGTAGGGTAAAGTGTCTTGCCCAAGGACACAACGACCAGGACAGAGAGCCCGGGGATCGAACCGGCAACCTTCCGGTTACAGATACGCTTCCCAAACCCCTGAGCTACGGTCGCCCCAAGTCCTGCTCCTGATGAAGCAGGACTGTGGGCAAGTTTGAGCTACAATCCTATTGGCTTCTCAGTTTCTCCAAAGAAAAGGGGAAAAATTCTTGGTGTTGTGAAGATGTGAGTTGGTCTTGTTGTCGTGGGGCTGGAAGGATGCTGGCAGTGAGAGGCTTTTCATACAGTGTTCAGTAACAGAATGAGAAGAAAGCCACTGCACATGAAACAAGGTGCTCGTAGTGTTTGTTTACTGTGTTTGTGCCACAATGTCAGATCAGTTGTAGATTCACATGAAGACTTGTCCAGTGAAACCAATGCAAGTACTGCAGTACAGAGCAAAGACTAAGCAAGCCAGGAGAGCTCTCCAACTTTCTGAAAGTATCAGGATATTTGAGTGATAAGAAAAAGTGGATCATGCAACAATGTCCCTCAGCACACAAAACAATCAAAGCAGAATAAATATAATGTTTTAGATCAAACACTTACAGGGACCTGAAGAGAGAGAACCAACAAGATGTCATGGCTAACAGAGGAATTCAAGCACAGACTGAGTTCTGACAAACAAAAAGGTGACAGTTTATTTACCAAAGGGGTGAACCACAGTGCTCTATATATGTACAGTGAGTCGGGGAGGGGGTCCAGGGCTCCAGGGAAAAGAGGGAAGGGAGTCCACACTCACTCCTCTTCAGACACTCTTGTCCTGCTCTCCACTCACACAGCCACACACGGGAGTCACAGGTAAGCGTCTGTAACCAGGTCCGGGGAAATATTTACTCAAAGTATACACAAAGTTTACCCAACTGGTGAATTTAGAGAGAGATTTCTTAGCAAAGAGCTGAGATCATGAACACAGGAGGGTCAATGTCCCAGCGACAAACTGCTCCATGCCGCAGCGTTAAATGGTTACCGGTAAGCCCAGGTGAATCAGCAACAGGTGGTGTAATCATAGCTGGGTGGACCAAGAGCGAGAGGCCATTACAAGCTCCACCCAGGCAGGCAAAACGCTAGCAGGAGAGAGCAAAACATAAAACCTGAAAAGCCATCATGAGCCAGAGACACAGAGTTTATACTAGAAGTGAAACCTGCTCATCTTCATCATGTTTGTTTAAATAGAGAAAATCAGAAGTCTCTGTGTGTCAGACCACGGCTCTACACGGACACTTCTAAGCTGCTTCAGAGTGAACTGACCCAGATAATCTGCACACAGCGGCTGTAAAACAGTGAAAGTCATAACTGTGTCTCTCTGATGGAAAGCTTTTATTGTGAAGTCAGGAAGTCTGCAGGAAGTGTTGAGTTTGTATTCATCGCTCAGTGTTTAATGAGACAGGCAGACAGGAAGAGCAGCTCATTAGTGTTGATGACATCAAAGGAACTGTGAGGAACTGCAGTTTGGTCACATCTGGATGTTTTTCACTGACAGTAAATGTTTTAGTGATAAAGAAATGTGTTCACAGAGCGAGGAAGAGGAGTGGTGTTTGTGAGGAGGAGCAGCCGTCCTGCTGTGCTTTGTGTCAGGACGTCCTTAAGGATCCAGTCTCTACCAGCTGTGGACACTGGTTCTGCAGACAGTGCATCTCCTCATACTGGGACCAGTCTGCTTCATCGGGAGACTCCTCCTGTCCCCAGTGTGGAGAAAGATCCAGAAGCAGAGCTGGACTGCAGACAGCCAGTCAGAGCAGCTGTGTACAAAGTAAGACTGAACATCTGTCTGCTGATGGACTCATTTCTGAAAACTGGACTTCTTGTGTTGTTCAGACATTGAAGAGTTTTCTTTCTCTTTAGTCTCATTGTTTTTCTTTCTTTCAGCAGATGTTGGTCTGCAGGAGGTTTTAGATGAACATAAGATCAGTCTGAGGAGGAGATGTGAACGTGTGACTGAAGGAAGTGATGAAACAGGAAGTAGAACCCTCCTCAACACCATCTACACTGAGCTCTACATCACAGAGGGACAGAGTGAAGAGGTTCATACCCAACATGAGGTGAGGCAGCTGGAGACAGCTTCCAAGATGGACGCCCTCCATGACGCTCCAATCAGGTGCCAGGACATCTTTAAAGCCTTACCTGACCAACAGAGACCCATCAGAGTGGTTCTGACCAACGGCGTGGCTGGTGTTGGAAAAACCTTCTCAGTGCAGAAGTTCACTCTGGACTGGGCAGAGGGCTTGGAGAACCAACATGTCAGTGTGGTGGTTCTGCTTTCATTCAGGGAGCTGAACCTGATCAGAGATGAGCAGTACAGTCTTCTGGAGCTGCTCCATGTTTTCCATCCAACATTACAGAAGGTCACAGCAGAGAAGCTGGCTGTCTCTCAGCTTTTGTTCATCTTTGACGGCCTGGATGAAAGCAGACTTTCATTGGATTTCACCAACAGGAAGCTGCTGTCTGATGTCACACAGAAGTCATCAGTCAGCCAGCTGCTGACAAACCTCATCCAGGGGAATCTGCTTCCCTCGGCTCTCGTCTGGATAACTTCCCGACCCGCAGCAGCCAATCAGATCCCTCCTACATGTGTTGACAGGCTAACAGAAGTACGAGGCTTCACTGACGCCCAGAAGGAGGAGTACTTCAGGAGGAGATTCAGTGATGAAGAGCTGTCCAGCAGAATCATCTCCCACATGAAGACATCCAGGAGCCTCCACATCATGTGTAGTATCCCAGTCTTCTGCTGGATCACTGCTACAGTTCTGGAGCACATGTTGACTACAGAGCAGAGAGGAGAGCTACCCAAGACCCTGACTGACATGTACTCACACTTCCTGCTGGTTCAGACAAAGAGGAAGAAGAACAAGTACCATGAGGGACATGAGACGAGTCCACAGGAGCTGACGGAGGCTGACAGGGAAGTTCTTCTGAAGCTGGGGAGGCTGGCGTTTGAACATCTGGAGAAAGGAAACATCATGTTCTACCAAGAAGACCTGGAGCAGTGTGGTCTGGAAGTGACAGAGGCCTCGGTGTACTCAGGAGTTTGTAGAGAGATCTTCAAAAGAGAGTGTGTGATCTTCCAGAAACCAGTCTACTGCTTTGTTCATCTGAGCATTCAGGAGTTTCTGGCTGCTGTCTACATGTTCCACTGTCACACCAACAGGAAGACGGAGGTGCTGAAGATGTTTCTAAAATCAGAATCTTTCACCAAGATGATTTTCAGTTTTTTTGATGACAAAGATCCCCAATCACTTGATGTATTTCTGAGCAGAGCCATGGAGAAATCCCTCCAGAGTAAAAATGGCCACCTGGACCTGTTTGTTCGCTTCCTTCATGGCCTCTGTCTGGAGTCCAACCAGAGACTCTTAGTAGGTCTGCTGGGTCAGACAGAGATCAGTCCAGGAACCATCCAGAGAGTCATCAACAACCTGAAGGAGATGAACAGTGATGAAATCTCTCCTGACAGAAGCATCAACATCTTCCACTGTCTGATGGAGATGAACGACCTCTCAGTACATCAGGAGATCCAAGAGTTCCTGAAGTCAGAGAACAGATCAAAGAAGGAACTCTCTGAGATCCAGTGCTCAGCTCTGGCCTTCATGCTGCAGATGTCAGAGGAGGTTCTGGATGAGTTGGACCTGCTTAAGTACAAAACATCAGAGTGGGGACGACAGAGACTGATTCCAGCTGTGAGGAACTGCAGAAAGGCTGGGTGAGTCCAGATGTGATCATTAACATCATTGATCAGTGTAGGTTAGTAGTTTAATTTTGAAAATAAAATCAGATTGTAAGCAGAAAGTGTTTGTGTCCGTACGCTGCAACCTTCCACACCATTCCTTTATTGTACAGACTCAGCAGCAGCTCCATGGATCCCAAATCCAAGAGTGGAGAACAGATTTGAAGTGTGTCACATCCATGCAGTCACAGCTGTTTCCACCATGTTTCCACTGATATTAATCCTGTTCAATGACACGTTTCATATCAGTGAATATGTTCTTTAGGACGTCCACTGACATGTTTAAGTGTCCTGCTGGAAATCACTCAAATCATCCATGAAATCCATGAAAAATCCTTTTAGTGTTTCTAACTTCACCCTCTGTCCTCTCTCTCTCTCTCCATCCTCCTCACTGCTTCTTTCACTGATAATCACACAAACATCGTATTCAGCTACAAAATAACACAATAATATCATCTGATGATCATTATTATAAGAGCAGGATCCATATTTGATATCAGAGTAACACACTGCTTGGTTATGTGCAGTCATCATCAGTGACTGTGGGTCAAACAGAAGCTCTCTGATTGGTTGCTGACCTTGGTCACCTGTCCACTCTCACCTGTTTGTGTTTGCTCTCTCTTTGCTGTCTCCATCCTCTCTCTCCTTTCTCTCCCTCTCTGTCTTTGTACGTCACTCAGGTCCAATGGAAACAGTGACATTTACAAACCAATCAAAGACAAACTGATCCATGTCAGGTTATAACAATATTCAAAGTGAATACAGGCTGCTGCTGGACACAGACAGGTAACATCATTTTGACTTGCTGTCACCTGGATCTGGACTCATAAACACTGAAGCCCTGAACAGGAATACAAATCATTTTCTGCCAACTAGCGACACACCAGCAGATAATGGCTCAGAAAGCTCAAATGAGCCAATCATTTCTGTGTTTAGTTCCCCTGAAATCAGATCTGATATCAGCAGCTCTGAGTTCATTCATCATTATTGTCCAGTGATGAGATTTCTGCTCTGTTTGGTAACAGTCAGCAGGTTTTTCCTGCGTGTGGACGTGAACAGTCGTACCTGACAGCAGGTAGCAAACAGAGATCATCTTTCCAGCTGGAACTCTTCACTGAGCTGAACTCATTCAAAATGTTCTGGAGTCAAAACAGGAAACAGTCCAAATGTGTGTCTTCACTCTGACTCTGGATCAGATCTCAGTGACAGACTGTGGACATTATGGAAGCCTAAATGTGACACCATCTTCCTCCTTCATCTGCAGATTAAAGCCAAACAAAGATTCTCATTAAAAGTCTGCAGGTCTGAGAGAGACTCAATCGTTGTGTCATGTCAAACACAGTAAGAGGAGCTGAAGCACAGATGTGAAGAGCAGATTCATCAGATTATGACCTCACTCTGTTTTGTCTTCATATACATTCAGTCTGTGTTTATAATGCAGATTTTCTGCTTTTATAATAACACATTTTATATTTTCTATCATCACAGACTGACTCACTGTCTACTCTCAGTCTCACTGTGAAGTTGTAGCCTCAGCTCTGAAGTCCAACCCCTCCCATCTGACACAGCTGGATATGAGTTGGAACAAGCTGCAGGATTCAGGTGTGAAGCTTCTGTGTGCTGGACTGGAGAGTCCAAACTGTCGACTGGAGACTCTGAGGTGAGTTCACTGACTGCGGCTGTTGTAGTTTTTCTATATTTCAGGTCTTTGATTGATGTTTGAAACTTTCTTTAGTTCCTAAATGTTCAGGATGTGTCTGAAGACAAATGTGAAGAAGTTTGAGTGCTTTCAGAAATGTTGTCTTTCCAAACGACTGAACAACAGTTTTTCCTTTTGGCTCCAAACAGAAGTGACAGACTTGAGCAGGGTTCATTTAAAGGCTGACAGAAGTGGAGTGGTGACGGGGAGATGTTTGACAGGACAGTGTTTCAGCCTCCACAGGTTCATGTTGTGCTCCATCAGTCAGTGAAGATGAAGTCGGTGCTGATGAGGCTGTAGAGTGTGTGAGGGATGTGAATGAGGATGATGAAGATCTGATGATAGCAGATAAAAACAGGCTGCAGAGACTTTGAGCCATACAGGGCACACAGTGTGTGTACAGAACAGCTGAAATCATTATGGAGGCCTCACTGGAATATGGAAGCATCACTGTACAGCTTCAGTGAAGCATTAAAGTCTCTGATATGAGATGAGAAATGAAGCAGCCAGAGCTTTTTCATGAGTGGAAATCCACTGTGACTGTGAGCTGCTGCTACAGCCTCCAGATTAGCCAGCAGCTCATCCTGCTCAACATTTTCTCACCAACTTTAATGGAAGTGTGATGTTTTCAGCTGGAGTGATGGTCAGGGTGGCCTCCCTCTCCTCTTCTTCTCCTCTTCCTCTTTCATTTGTAAAGCCACTTCTGCTGCTTTCATTCATTTGGAAGTCCTGTAGCTGAGTTTGGGAGAGACTAACAGCCTCGGCAGCAGAGGGGAGAAAGGCTGTAACACCACCACTTTACTCTGTTCTACCTGTCACATCATTTTATCAGGAAACAAATATGCTCATGTTTTTACTATGTTTGTCTTGAAGATGTAAGAAGATCACATGGTGCTTTTTATTATTGTGTTGGTTTGTTTCCTGTCTCTTGGATGGAGCCCAGCTGTGCGTGGCCCCTGGGCCTGTGGTCAGAGTGTGTGCTGGATAATCCGGCCCAGGATGAGGCCAAACTGACATGGGATGAAATGTCTGTCACATAATTGAGCTTAGTGTAGTTTCATTTCTGCACAATTTAAAAACAACCAAAACTTTGTTCTGTCTTTTCTATGTTATACTGTAGACTTTCTTTGATACTGTGTCCAAAAGGAGCAGCTTTTACTTTGAAGGGGTGGCGTCTCTGTTTCCTCTTCAGGTTGGATGATGGAAGCAAATTAGTAGCTGTGTCCCAAAACGTCGGCTGCATCCTCCAGAGGCTGCATTTGAAGGCCGATTACATCACAGCCAGGCGATGAAGGCTGTCCGTATTTGTCGACTCCTTCAAATGTGCCCGACAAATGCGTCCTTCATTTCCCCGAATTTGAAGGATTCGTCGGGTGTGTCCTTCGTGGCCCACCATATCCCAGAATTCATATCCCAGCCAAATTTCAGCTGCCAACAATGGCGGCAGCTACTAAGTTTTCAAATTACTCTTATTAATCTTTCTGGGTCACAAAATAAACTTTTAACATATTTTCAGGCGAGAAAGTAGCTGTGTAAACTTCAAATATCTGCTTGGTTTATCAAGACATCGCATATTTGCAAAAGTGTGCCGACGTTTTCGGAGACGTCTGTTCCCCACCCGCTCGCTAGCAAGCCGGGGGGTTCAATGGTCACTCCAGCCGGCGAGAGCAGCGGACGCCCGGCTTCATCGTTTTCAGACCCCGCTCTTTCGCTACTCAGGTGAAACACGATATATAAGTCACTCGGATAACTTAAAAATGTAATTGTTTGCCTTTTTTCTGTGTTTTATTTGTTCCGGAGTAAATCGGTTTGGCTGAGATCAAAGTTCCTCTGGGATTTTCACACAGCTGAATAAACGTTAAACAGGAAACTGATTAAACAGAAGTGTGAGACGGTCGAGAATTTACGCCAGTGTCCTGTTATATTTTAGATAGCAAGGAGCAGACGGCCGAGTTTATTAAACTCCACCGACACAGCGGTGACGCAAATCTGAAGGCTAGACCGTCCCATTTCACAGCCTCGCACTTCCAGCCTTTTCGGTCTTTGAAGGACCCGGCCCACGTAGACCGCGAATACCGGGTCCTCCGAAGGATGCAGCCGACGTTTTGGGACACAGCTAGTGTGCGATGTTCTTTCAGTGTTGCACTTTGTAGACGCTCCCTGAGCACTGGTCTCACAGCCAGCTGCACATAGAGACCAGTGTTGTTAGTCCAGGTCAGAAGATGACTTGTTGGAATGAAAATGAGCTTGTAGTTTGTCTGCTTTAATAATGTGACTGGAAAAAGGTGTTGGACTTCAAATATGTCCATTTCTTTCACACTTCACCTTTAAAAGTGAAGCCTTGTGGTTCCTGGAAGGAAAAACACGACTTTTTCAAGTCTTTGTCCTGTTTTTATGAGAAATGTACGACTTTAATGTGAAACATTCAGAGTTTTTTCTCTTGTTGTGTTTGTTTGAAGCTGCTTCCTGTTGGCTTCAGCTGTTTGGAGTTTCCATTTTCTAAACTTCTACATTCTGAACCTTCTTCAGCTCTGAACAGATGATGAAACACTGAATGATTTCAAGCTCACACTTTGTCTAATAAACTTACATCTTTCATTCTTTATACAGATTGAGTTACTGTGGTTTGTCAGAGATCAGCTGTGATTATCTGGCAGCAGCACTGAAGTCCAACCCCTCCCATCTGAGACTGCTGGACCTGAGCTGGAACAACAAGCTGCAGGATTCAGGAGTGAAGCATCTGTGTGGTTTCCTGGAGAGTCCAGGATGTGGACTTGAAACTCTGAGGTCAGTCAGCATGTTTTAGTTGTGCTGAGATGAATATGATGTGAAAGTTGTGCTGACACTAAACTGCAGACATCAGGCTGATATTATACTGATCCACACTGAGGATCTTCATGGTAAAGTCTGTTTTCTTCTTCTCTGGTTTAGTCCATTGACTGCAGCAGAACAATGTTCACATTTCAAACAGTGAGACTCAACGTATGGCCCGCGGCCCACACGCGGCCTGCCCACCTTCCCTGATTCAGAGAGAGGGGACCCTGATTAACTGTGTAGTGTTCTTCCTCACAGTTCTAAGTATCAGACACAACAATGAATAATCCACAGCTGACTGTCTTTAGCAGGTCAAAGGTCACGGCACACAGCAGACAGTGGGAAATATTATAACTCTGATCATTTATCAGCACATATCCATATGTATAAAAACAAAGCTGACACTGTGAGACTTGATCAGAGGTGTGATCATCACAGCAGAGGCCTTTGTGTCAAAGTCACTGAGGATCAAACAGAAACACATGAAGCAGATTTTCCTGTTCTGGCTTTTTATAGCAGATAACCTTCAAAATATTCTGCAGTCCATCAAAAACTGAAGCAAACCATGAATCAACATGTGAACATGAGCTGATGCTGCTGAAGTGAAGCAAAGTTACAGAGGTTTGATTACAGACACAGCTGAGAGTTTGTAATCTGTCATCATTTTAAAAGGTTTACATTTCTTCAGTATATCCACATTTGCAGCTGGTACCTCAACCTCCACTTGTCCAACACAACTGCTGTCCACTGCCTCCATGACATTGTGATTTTGCTGTTGGTCTTCTGTCAGATCTTCATCAATCACTTCTGCACGGGGCACACCTTCAGACTCTGCAGCTGCATAACGAAAGCCTGTAAGATAAAATTAGACATAAGGTAAATGTACACCAATATTCCAATGACAGGTGTGTGATTCATCTGGAAGTTATGTGCGGATTAGTGTACAGTGATAGCAATTTAGTATGTTTTTAGAGGGGGGGGGTTGTTTACCTCCGATGGGTGCAGGACAAGATGGCGCCTGTGATCGGCAATGCCGCTGTCAAACTCTGTGTTCTTCTTCTGTTTTATGTTGCATTACCCATTTTGCTGCTGTCTGTGGATAAGATTACAGCTACCTATGTTTACGATCGCCACACTCTACTTCGGATTAAATCAACTATGAAATCTATGGATGAAACCTGGAAATATTTTCGAGGCTTCTCTCCACCCTCCGGGCGATCAGCTGTTGCCCATTACGTCCCTTGCTTGCCTGGGCCAGGGAAAAACCGGAGCCGCCGTTCCCGGACAAATCACCGTCAGAGAAGACGAGGAAGGAGAGCGGGCATCCAAGTGAGATTACGGAAATATAAGAGTACCGCTGATTTAACGGCCTGCTTGGAGCTCTCAACAGTGGATGTTTTTGCTAAGGCGGACCTCCAGCTTAATGCACAGTTTCCTCGCATGGGCTTCATCAGGACGCCGTGTCTGAAAACAGTTTTTCCAGACCATGTGAGTGACCGTCCTATTGTCCCACGGATTATACTAAACGGTAAAAAACTCCGAGGAGTATGCAGTGCGAACCTGCACCAAGCCCCTCAGGGTGTAAACAGTGATGCTCCAGCACCGCCGATTAACATGGCTCTATTAAACTGCCGCTCGATCTCAAATAAGGCATTTGTTCTCAACGACCTTTTCATTAGGAATAATTTGGACTTTATGTTCCTAACCGAAACTTGGCAGCGGAATATGGAATTTGTCCATTTCAAAGAACTGTGTCCAGCAGACTGTAAGTGCTTAACCACACCACGTCTCTCAGGACGTGGTGGTGGGTTGGCAGTTATTTCTAGAAACTCCTTTTTCTGTCGGCTGGTAAAGACCCCCTCCTTTAACTCCTTTGAAATCCAGATGATGAAGATCAATAGGACTCATCCCTTCTATGTGATTTTAATCTATAGGCCACCAGGACTAGCTAGGAGTTTCTTAGTGGAGTTTGGGGATTTTCTATCCTCCACCATTAAGCTGGAAAAAATTCTTCTGCTGGGGGATTTTAATCTTCATGTTGATGACAGTTCATGTCACGCTGCTTCGGATTTTCTTACTCTCTTAGACTCTTTTAACCTTGTCCAACATGTGACTGGGCCAACACACAGTGGTGGCCACACCCTGGATCTGATATTATCACTGGGTCTGGATATCGGCCCAGTTCATTGCAGAGACATTTTTATTAGTGATCATAAATACCTTTTATTTGATCTCTCCTTTACTTATGACACTCTACCCTCTGTTTATGAGAAGCATTCACGATTAATTAACGACTCAGCGGTAGAAGAATTTATGGAATTGTTTGATAACAATTTATCTGAAACAGACGATATAGATCAGCAGATGGCCTCCTTCAATTCACAATGTCAAAAAATTCTAGATAAAGTGGCTCCTCTTAAAATCAGGAAAGGCAGTACTGTTAAATGCCCACCCTGGTTTACAGAAGCTATCCGCAGCTTTAGGCGAATATGCCGTAAAACCGAGCGCCTGTGGAAAATCACAAAACTCGAGGTTCACAAGCTCCACTTAAAAGAACTATTATCTACCTTTAATGACATGGTGTCAGACTCAAGAGCCACTTACTTCTCTCAACTACTTGCAGTAGGAAAAAGAAATCCGAAAGTTGTCTTTGATACAGTGAGTAGCATTGTCTCCCCCCCAACGCCATGTACACCCGTCTCTTCAGATAAGGACTGCAGTAAATTTTTAAAATTTTTTCAAGATAAGATTAGTTGCCTAAGACATAACATAACTCCCTCAGGAAACCCCACCAACCATGATCGTCCACACCCCATAATTATGGAATCTTTCCTCCCAGTTTCTTTAGAGGATTTATTGGAAACACTGACTCAATTGAATCCTTCAACGAGTTTAGCTGATGTCTTACCTACTCGTTTATTCTGTAAAGTTTTTGAGACCATCGGGCCCTCTGTGGTCACGCTGATAAACCATTCATTGCTATCTGGCTCTGTCCCCAGGTGCTTTAAACAGGGGGTTATTCAACCTCTGCTGAAAAAGCCTAACCTGGATCCAACACTTCAGTCAAGCTACAGGCCCATCTCAAAACTTCCTTTTATCTCAAAAATCCTAGAAAAAGTTGTTTGGCTACAAGTAAAGAAAGCGCTGGAGAAGCATAACATTCTTGATAAATTTCAATCGGGTTTCAGAAAGTTACACTCTACAGAAACAGCTCTGCTGAAAGTCACAAATGACCTCTTGATGGCTGCAGACAGGGGTGATTGCTCAGTCCTGGTTCTTCTGGACCTTAGCTCAGCCTTTGATACCGTTGACCATCAGATCTTAATCCATCGCTTAAACTGCACGGTAGGGATATCAGGATCTGTTCTAAAGTGGTTCACCTCATTTCTGGAAGATAGGACGCTTTTAGTTTCAGTGGGAAACTTCCAATCAGACGTGGCTAAGCTTCTATGTGGAGTTCCACAAGGTTCGGTTTTAAGCCCCCTGTTATTTTCACTATATATTCTTCCCTTAGGCCGGATCATTAGCGGTTTCAAAAATATTTCCTATCATTTATATGCGGACGACATCCAATTATACATTTCTTTTAAATCTTGGGAATTAGACAAGTTATCCACTCTTATGGACTGTCTTAAGGAAATTAATCTTTGGATGACAAACAATTTCCTGCAGCTGAACGCAGACAAGACCGAGTGCTTAATCCTAGCCCCAGAGAATATCAAGCCCCAGATTAGTCAACATCTGGGTGCTTTTTCATCGTCGATAAAAGCTACTGCTCGGAATCTTGGGATAATTTTCGACCAATCTTTGTCCTTTGACGTTCATATTAAATCCGTGACCCGCTCCTGCTTTTTTCACTTAAGAAATATTGCCAAACTCAGGACTATTGTCTCCACAACCGAACTGGAGATGCTTGTCCACGCCTTTATTTCCTCCCGGCTGGATTATTGTAATGCACTTTTCTCCTGCGTACCTAAGGCCTCACTAAATCGGCTCCAAGCGGTTCAAAATGCTGCAGCAAGGCTTTTAACCCACAGCAATAAATTTTCCCATATCACTCCTATACTAAAATCCCTGCATTGGCTTCCGGTTGAGTATAGATATAAGTTTAAAATCCTCACCTTTACGTTTATGTCTCTACAAGGTGAGGCCCCCATCTATATCTCGGAGCTTCTCCAGCCCTATTCTC
This sequence comes from Mchenga conophoros, assembly GCF_057382185.1. Lineage (NCBI taxonomy): Eukaryota > Metazoa > Chordata > Actinopteri > Cichliformes > Cichlidae > Mchenga > Mchenga conophoros. Next base: position 19,602,649 of record NC_140528.1, on the reverse strand, counting down.
CAAAGCGGACTCTTAGATCCACTGATAGCGGTCGTCTATCTATTCCACGGACTCGTCTGAAAACAAAGGGGGATCACGCTTTTCAAACCCTGGCTCCAATACTGTGGAACGGTTTACCCTCCTCACTACGCACCATCGACACGGTGGCTTCTTTTAAAAAACAGCTTAAAACTCATCTGTTTAGACAGGCATTTGGGTAATGTTAATGCGTAATATGTTGTTTTATTTTATATTTATATTGTACTATTGCTTGTTTGATATGCTTTTATACTTCCTTTATGTTGCTATATTGTTTGTTTGACATGTCTTCTTGTGAAGCACTTTGTAACAGCGTTTTTGTCTTAAAAAGTGCTATATAAATAAATTTTACTTACTTACTTACTTACTTACTCTTTTTCGCTTCCGTTGCGTACGCCTTGAGTGCCGGTCCGAGTCTGATACAGGTATGTCGTCATGCCCCATGTGCAGTGTTGGTGCCCAGTCTGGATTTGTTACATCCATTTCATATGCTGGTTTGCCTGCAATAATGCCAAATCATAAGCTACTCAGTCGACATGATGTGGTTCTGCAGCATCACACATTAGCATGTTTTATCTCATTATCTATGACCTCAGCACATTGAAAATAACACTAAAAGCCTTTCAAGAGTGATATGAATTAATTTAGAACTCACCGGAAAGAAAATGCCGTGAGCAAACCAACAAAAAGCTGGGGATTGCAGAGAACTCGATATCCGCTCGTCTCACCGCTGCAATCCAAGCCTGACGTCTTTGTTTAGTAATATCGGATACATGGGATCCCTCACGTTGCCTCCAGGATGGAAAACGATGAAAAGAGAGCCCGTTATCCAGCTTCTTGCCTTCACGATCGTGTGATCTAACGTTGCAACCGACAACACAACACGTACGATCCATAGCTGAAATGGTATCCTTTGGCTGGCCTACTGTCATGGCGGAAGGGGGCATGGCCCATCTCCCGTGACATCACGCTCCAAACCCCTATAGGTGGGAAAATGTACCATGTCGACCAATCAAAAATGATATGGAAACATGACATTTGGTTGTTTAGCAAAAGGGGGAAGTTTTAGGAGTGACCGGCAAGAGAGAGCGAGTGAGCGAAAGAGAGAGAGAGTTTTGATACATGAGAGATTTGTGACGTTTACCGTGTTTGGTCTCAAGTTAGTTTGTTGTCTTGTGTATTTAGTGTGTAGCTGTTGTTTTGTTTTGTGTGTCAGTTCTACTAGTGATGGTCACAGTTGCTGCCTTAAAGCCAACAAAGGCAGATTGCAGTGTAAACGCTGAGTGACACACCTGCTGTCAGACCTGCAGGTTTATCCCTGTGCTGTTCTCATATGTGTTAGAGTGACACAAACTATTGTTTGACACCTGATTGTTCTGTAAATAGTTTGAAATGATTATATGAAAAACGTCTGAGCCTTGGCTGCATTTTTTGGTAAATAGTACCATATAACTTTGTTGTTTGCAAAACGTGTGCGTATTTTTAAAAATGTACAATCTCTATTTGCATTTCAAGTTATGAAGATGATTCGTTAAACATGTGTGTGGTTTTTACAGTCAAAATATCACTTTCTACGTGTATTTTAAATTTTGTCTGAATTTAGATAAATTGTGCTGATACAGTTGGTCAAAATGAGAAAATAACAGATTGGCAAGATAAACTGTTTTTAAAGGTAAAATATAGAGGCCACATCAAAAGTAGTCAAGAAGGGTTAAAGGCTAAAAGCAAAGTTGTCACCAAGTACTGTTTATATTTGTGTGTATTGCTGCAGCTTTTTTGAGTATTAATTTGGTGCCTTTGTGTGAAATAATGGTATTGTGAGTGATCCATATAGTCACAAAGAATAGCCACTTGTTTCTGTGCTACCAAAGTTCCCCGGCTTTCATTCAAAATGTGTTTATCGTCAGCACCTGCACATTAAACTACTTAAACATTATAAATGTCTTCAAGCTCACACTGAGGCCTGTGGGGTACTATCAGCCACTGAGACAGTACACACATTTATATGTGTTTGTATATGAATATTTCATACTTTAAGACTGCCTGTTTATTTAAGGGAGATGAACAAAATACATTGGAATTGTACAAAATAATATCATGGATGATAAATTAAATAGATTTTAAGTAGATGCTTGTGCATTCTTAAAGGCTTATATGTTGAACTGAACTATGTGATCTGTTCAAAGCCTTAATCTTAATTTGAAGTGAAATGTGCATTTTGAGTTTATACACTATGTATATAAGGCGACCGTTTCCTTTTGCAGTATTTTTGTGTGGTGTACTTTTCTATGTCTTAACAAAAGGGGAACAAAGGTGTTTAAGTTCACCTAGGATGATGTGTTTTAATTTTCACATGGTCTTGCTTGAATTTGACCCTGACAAAGGCGTATGAACTCTGTCAGCTGTTTGGAGTTTCCATTTTCTAAACTTCTACATTCTGAACCTTCTTCAGCTCTGAACAGATGATGAAACACTGAATGATTTCAAGCTCACACTTTGTCTAATAAACTTACATCTTTCATTCTTTATACAGATTGAGGGGCTGTGGTTTGTCAGAGATCAGCTGTGATTATCTGGCAGCAGCACTGAAGTCCAACCCCTCCCATCTGAGAGAGCTGGAGCTGTGGGGAAACAACCTGAAGTATCCAGATGTGAAGCAGCTGTCTGATCTTCAGCAGAGTCCAGACTACAGACTGGAGACTCTGGAGTAAGTAGAGTGATGGAGTGAGTGGGTGGTGCTGTCAGCAGTATTGTACTAAACACAGTCAGTATGAAACAAAGATCCAGTGTTTCCTGTAAAGCTGCAGCTTCTCAGTGAAGCTGTGAGAGGAGAATGGTGACAGGCTTCAGGATTGGACACAAACACTTCCTGTTTCTGACCTTTATGGTCACCATAGTAACGGCTGACACGCTCTGATCAAACACTGTCAACAGCCAATCAGCTCTCTGAACAAAGCAGCACGCAGACCAATGACTGCATTCGTTTCCAAGTTTAAAGCAGTGAAGAACACAGTCTGTAGGTGAGGAAGAATTTAGTGAGAGCAGATGTTTGGATGGAATTCCTCCAGCTAACAGCTGGAACCGTCCATCTGGATTGTTGGGCTTGTTGTTGGGGTTCCTACAGAGCTCAGAGTGGACACACCAAGGTTCTTCTAATGAATGAAAGTCCAAACTCAAACTAGGAGGGAAAAACATTTTCATCAACTTCAATAAAAATCCAAAGATTAGAAAAAGTGAAGCAACAATGAGTCCTAGTACAGTCCCAGCACTGAAGTCCCTGCTGCTCTTTATACTGGATGTGCTGCATCACTGACTGACAGCTGATGAAGAGTCTCTGGAAACACTCGTTTATCTCCTCTGCTCTTCCTTCTTCTCTCTGCAGGTGGAGCTGATGATGGTAAACAGGACGGTGTGTGTGCTGAGAGAGGAGGAGCTGTGTCCTGATGATCCAGAGAGGTTGAAGCAGCAGCAGCTTGTGTGTAGAGACGCTCTGACTGGGCCATGTTACTGGGAGGTGGAGAGGAGAGCTTCATCCAGCAGTGACTGACAGAGGAATGAGAAGAAGTGCAGATGACTGTCAGTGCTGCAGAGTGAACTGCTCTGAGAACAGCTCCACTGTCAGACACAATGTAGAGTCCAGCATCATCCCTGTGTGTCCCTCTGGATCTGACAGAGGATCATCAGTGTATCTGGACTGCTCTGCTGCTGCTCTGTCCTTCTACAGTCTCTGCACAGTCTCTGTCTGACTCTGGCTACATTTTTGGCATTTATATTCTTGGTTGCTCTCTTTATATTTTGCACATGCAAAATGTGCCCATCTTTGGCAAGATTCACACTGCACCTGGAAAGGAAAAATAAATGGCTCATATTCTGTTTGGTGAATACTATTACTCAACATTTTAATTATGATTGGCAAGTAATGATACTAAGACTTATGTGTTTCTTTTGTTTTGTTTTGTTTTGTTTTACCATTTCAATCATGCTGCGGTCAGCGTTAGCATCTAACATGGAGAAAACAATGCAGTAGTCCTCAGCGTTCCCTGAAACACAATCATAGTTAGGTTTTAATCAAACATTATTTATTGAATAATTAAAAAATAATAGTACATTTTTTCCAAATATACTTCCTGGAAAATTAGTCTAAATTAGACTTTGAGAAGGGTCTTATCTGAAAGTGTTTGAAGAGCACTATTTGTACTGTGCTGTTTGAAAAGCACTATTTAAATTGGAAGTACGCACTAACGTGATAAGGACTTTACTGGACTTACCTCGATTTTCAAGTAGGGTGCAAGCTATCTGCATTCGCTCCAGCACAACTGGCTCTGTAGTGGTTGACACCTCACTGACCTCTCCAAAATCAAGGTAGTGTTCTGCAAACTGTGAGATTGATCATAATTAGAATGTAAAGTCTTAATTAGGTAAAGGATAGGATAATTATAAGCCACAAGGCTTCAGCCTATTCCTTTTTCAGTTACTGTATGATTAAGTACTTCTATGTAAAATGATCATCTTTGTTGTTGTTGACCGAAATAACTTTCACTTCACTTAAATTCACTTAAAGTCTTAATTCTAGCTAACAAGAAACTGAATCATTTGAATACGGGTTACCTTTAACAGTAAAACTCCACAACTGCAGGAATCCTGTCGCTTGTTGTGTTGCATAGTCTGTAACTGCCACTCCATGGTGTCTTCATGCCCTCTCATCCTCAGAAAATTCCTAGTTGAACAAAAGTGTTTGTAATGAAACAAGATTTATTTTTTTTTTTAATCTAAGAATAACACCTCAGTATCATACATACCTCCAGTTGCACAGAATTTTCCTGTCATAAACACCTTCATTCCCATGGGGTCTATGAGCAGTATTTTCTGTGCAGAGATGTTGACAATCTAAAGAAAAAGTTAAATTAAAAATTACAATTGTTTGTGCCACTGAAAACTTATTTAAAAATAACACTTTGTACAAGAAACTGCTTCACAACAAATTATGCAAATTAATAACAAAATGAACACATACCACAAGAATCCAGTGTGTACCAAAGTTCACAGGGCACAGCCACGTCTTCAACTGGGAACTTCATCTGTGGGATTGGAAGTGCAGAGTAATTTGGATTTACTTAGGTACCATGCGTCTCAGGGTGTTTTCAAATATAGTCTTCTTTAAAGGAACCGAACTCTTTCCTCAGCAACAGAAAGGAGTCAACTGTTTGGACCACTTCTGAGCTTTCAACATACCAGTTGAGGCATCTGAACTGCCCAGAAAACAACGAGCTTGCAACTACTGAACAGAGCAGGTGTGCAGCATTCTGCACAAGTATAGAAAAATGTTATAGAACAGTAAATAGGTTTTTTTTTAATTTCAAAATTAGTAGGTAAATGACATTTCTTACTTACCTTTCGTCTGTCAATAACACGGTGCAGATATGCATCAATGACCTGTTTTGAAAAATCTGAGTTTATACAACAACAGCAACAATTTTTGAAGTAACTGCTTGAGTGCTGTACACAAAAACATCTAAAGGAATAGAATTGCTGATAAAGGTTCTTTCTGCATATACTGGAACTGGGTATTATGATGTCACAACATCTGTGTTGTGGTTGATAACATTTTTTCCTGTTGAAGTGAATGGGTGAAACCTTATCAGAGTTTTGCAATACAAACCCCCCGACCTACTCGCACATTTTAAACTATTAATGGTCTCTGCACTGCAAATGCTTCAGAAGGAGCAGAACCTCGAAATCAGAATCAATAATAATAAGTTCTCTTACCTCATCAGAAAGCCACCGTGACCCCTGCAGTGTTCGAAAAATAACTTGTATGGTCCAACAGCTGCCTCCAAGCGCCCAGTATCCTTTGCACGCCATAGCCTCTTTACTAAAAGAAAAATATGATAAGTTAGCTTAGGCATGCATGAGATTTCTAGTGGATACGCTTGGTAAAGGCCGACGGGCCACAACAGGAAAAAGTCAATACAATAGGCATGCATTTACACGCAGAGAAATAGGAAAGGTACAGCGGGTGGGCAAAATAGAAAATTACTGACAGGCAGATCCATTTCCAGACTTCCACAAGCTCAGTGCACATTTCTTTACATCCAATATGAGTTGAAGACTGCAAAATGCAAACAAAGTCATGCAACAGTCAATTAAGTTGCAACGCCAAACTGGCAACAAATGACCAATGGGTCAAAAAGAGTTGTTCACTATGTCACCTTCATTTTCTAAGCTTTGTTTCCGGGAGGGAAGTTCTTGTTCACGCGTTTCTGGTCCTGGAACACAATTAAACTCCTTGTGTCAGCCGTTTTGGGTGCAGAATGAATCCTCTGGACTTTGCTGGCACTGAGGGTTAGCAGTAGGATGGCAGGGGGGCATCTTCAGGTCTGTGCTGCTGTTCACTGTCTGACTGCGAGTTGGGTATTTTTACTTGTCACTGATATTTACAGGGTGGCTTCTTCTGTATGGCTTGATATGGTCAATGCTGTAGTGATTTCTTAAAGTTGCTCCTTCTGTGTTTTTTAATCTCACACATTTGCCAGCGATGTCTTGAATTGTGTAGGGTCCTGAAAAATCTGGATCAAGTCTTCCTCCCTTCCTTCCACGTTTCACGTTCAAGAGAAGAACTTCATCTCCAACGCTGTACACAAGGTTTCTGTACTTCTTCTGGACTCGTCTAGCATAAGCTTCCTTTTGTAAGTCTTGGGACTTTGCCATATTTTCCTCTACAGTTTTTTTTTAACTTGCTCTTGTGCGTCTCTTGTAGAAGATACAAAGTCACCATAACTCGACTCCTCAGGGAGAATGATGGAGGACAGCTAAAATGTTCACATTTTAAATTACAATTAGTCCACCACCAGCACCTTTGTTTTGGCCACATTCAGTTTCAGGTGATTCTCCTCACGAACCGACCAATCAGTCCTCTGTACTCCTCTTCCCTTCCCATTCCCTCTTTAATCCAGGATGTCAACCAGTTTGTTATGTTCTCTCTTATAACTTAACTGGTAAAGTAACAACACATTTTTGGTTGTTAGTAACTTACTTTATTAACCATGTTGTGGAACGGCACAGGCATATCAATGCACACATACACCACACTTGGTGTTCTCTACTTTACCACAAAATATAAACTGATTTTACTAAATACATCACAGCTCCTCCCATCCAGCTTTGATGAACATAAGTATCAAACAATCGAGATATTTTCAGGTAAATGCCGTAACCCAATAATTGTACTTAAACTGAAATATGACACCTACTCAGTGATTTACAACATAGAGGTAGGTTGTTTCCTCTTAAACATTTTAACTGCTTTCCTTACAAAATGAACTGGAAACCTATAAGTTCAGTCTCTGAGGTGCTCTGCGATTTCTCTCAGGGTAACGTCTGCCTGTTTGGTCAGAGTCCATAGTGCTCTGTGTGGAAAGTTCAGGTGTTTGAACATTGGTGGTTTCACATAAACCCTGAACCTCAGGTGGTGAAGCGAGGGCAAACTCTTCTGAATCTTGAGGTGTAGATGTGTCCTCTCAGGTTGCTCTGGAACCACGTCACATTCTGCATCTAGAATCTGATCAACATGTCTACACCAGACTAAGTTGGCTCCAACATTTATGGTGTATATCAGCGGTCCGGTCCGTGAACGAATCGTGCCAGAATGCCATTTCTGACTTGGGTCTCTGTAGTCTCTGGCGAGAACTCTTTGTCCAACATTGAAGAATCTGGTTTTGTTTCTTGTTGCTTCCACCATGGAAGACTGTTTATCTTGGACATCCTTGCGAATGTCTGGTTTCAGCAAATCTAGACGTGATCTCAGATCTCATCCCATGAAGAGCATTGCAGGTGTGTGTCCAGTTGTTGCATGAGTGGTAAGACAGTAAAAAAATTGTAAATTTTCTGTTGTAGCGGTTTCCCCTCTGTGCGACTGGCTGGTTCAGCTTTGTTGCAGGATGATGGTGAGCTGAAGTGATATGTCGTATGCCGTTACTCCTAAGGAAACACTGGAACTCCTCTCCAGTAAACTGATGACCATTGTCACTTATGAGCTGTTGTGGCAGACCTGTGCGTGCAAACGGTGACCAAAGACTATTGATCGTGCTGGCAGCTGTTGCTTGCTTTACGGGGAAGATTTCTGGCCACTTTGAGTGGGCATCAACCACAACCTGGAACATTTAGTCCATAAATGGGCCAGCATAGTCTATATGAATGCGTTGCCATGGAGCGGATGGCCACTCCCACGCGTGTACAGGTGCTGTTTGAGGCTGGCGCAGCGTCTGCTGGCAAACAATGCAGGATTTAGCCATATTCTCCATTTCACAATCAGTGCCTGGCCACCAAACATAGCTTCTAGCAAGACCTTTCATCTTAACACCCAAATGTCCATCGTGCAGTGAGTCCAGTACCTTTGTACGTAGTTTGGGTGGCAGGATGACACGAGTTCCCCACATGACACATCCTTGGCAAACGGATAGTTGGTCTTTGTGGGTGGAGTACGCAGAGAACTGAGTGTCACTACAGGACGGCCAACCATTCACAGTAAGATCGTTTGACAAGATTGTGTTTTGGCTCGTTTCTCTTTTCACCTGAGCACTTGTGACAGGTAGGGGTTCCATTTGTGTAACATGAAACACAGTAGCTGGAGCAGTCATTTCTTCGGTGGGTTGCATGTGTGGAAGACGTGAAAGTCCATCTGCATTTCCATGTAGCTTTGTCCCTTTGAACTCAATGGTGTAGGTGTGTGCACCCAGGAACAAAGCCCAAGCAAGCGTGCCGCAGCCATGGTTGGAATACCTTTCTGAGGGTTAAAGATGGACACCAGCGGTCGGTGGTCTGTGATCAGGGTGAAGTGTCGTCCATATAAATACTGATTAAACTTCTTCACTCCCCACACTAGACTGAGTGTTTCTCTGTCTATCTGCGTATAGTTGCGCTCGGCTGCATTTAGGGACCTTGAGGCAAAGGCAAGTAGTCGTTCGGATCGATCAGGCATTTTGTGAGATAGCACGGCACCAATGCCATATGGTGAGGCATCACAGGCGAGGCGAAGTGGTAGATTGGGGTCAAAGTGTGTCAGAACCTCCTCTGATGTAATGAGCTGTTTAACTTAACTAAATTAAATGCCTCTTCATAGTTTTTTGTCCATTTCCATTTGACATTTTGTTGCAGCAGAGAGTTCAGCGGGTGCAGGACTGTTGAAAGGTTTGGTAGAAACTTGTGGTAATAATTAATTAAGACCAAGAATGAACGTAGCTGACTCACATTTTTAGTGTCTGGTGCCTTCAGGACTGCTTCAACTTTGTCCTCGGTTTTGTGGAGCCCATGTCTGTCGATCTTGTGTCCACAATACTCAATGGCATCCTTGAAGAACTCACATTTGTTTTTGTTTGCTCTCAATCCATATTTTTCTAGCCTGGCCAGGACTGCTGTTAGGTTAGCCAGATGAGTCTGACCGGCTGGAGCAGCATCTAATAACCAACTCACAAAATAAAGAAAAATAAAAACAAACCAACAAACACAAAAACACCAGGCATCATGATACAGACTTATAATTTGCACCAATGTTTTTTCGAAATTCTATACACGAAAGTGAGCGCGAGAGCCCTCGGTGCGCCTGCTCGCTGCCAAAGTCAAAGTAAACTTTATTGTCATCTCCGCTACAGACAGTCCAGTATACAGAGATATGAGATGACGAGGCTCCAGTTACAGCAGTGCAAGTAAACAAACAATAAGAAGAGTAAGAAAATAAATATACACTTTAGGACCAGGGGTAAAGGATCAATAACAATTTAAATTTACAGTTTGAGGGGAGGGGGCCCCTGCTGCTTCCAAAAAGAGCACATTTCATTTATAATGTTGTAAATCCAAGTCCATTATGTATTCATGATTTGAATCCTGGGTTGTGTGAAATCTCAGAAATGCACCCTAGATGAAGTGAATCTGTGAACTAAGGTGTCGGTCTATTAGATCATGTTGTGGTGATCCTTGTGTTGGGGGATTTGTGTTCATACTGGAGTGCAAAATTAAAACCAATGGAAGATGGACAAGAAAAGTTCAAAGCCATCATGGTGCTCAACTTAGAAAAAATAGAAAAGAAGAGGAGGAGAAACGAGCAAAAGATGCAGGTAAGCAGATGTGTGATTGGATAATGGCAGGTCATCCTGAAACTATCAGAATCAGTGAGTCAGAAATTATGTGCGTTACAGTTGCTCCAAGAAGAAATGGTAAAAAAACAAACAGTAACAGACTAAACTCCAAACAATACATTATGTTACAGATTTAAATATTAATTAGTCCTTGTCAATTGTTGATTTGTCCTGTTCTCATTGTATGACGAATTATGATGGCTGTTTGGTAGCCGTCTGCATACAATGGCTACTCTCTCTCTCTGTGTGTGTGTGTGTGTGTGCAGCAGCTTTATGTTAATGTGTGTAAGGATTTGTGTCTGTGTGTGTGTGTGTGGGGGGGGGGGGGGCGCCAGAGGGATTGTTCGCCCAGGGTGCCAAACAGGCTAGGACCGCCACTGCCTGCAAATAAACAACATTGACATCAAAAGTTTTACATTTCCTAAATGTATCCCACAATCTGAATATAACACCCACTTCCCCACATTTGATCCGCTGTGTTAAATATGATTAAGAACAGAATGCAATCATTTGCAAATCCTATAAACCAGTATTTTAAACAAAGTGAGAAAATGAAACATTTAAAGAAAAATATTAGCCCATTTTGAATTTGATGGCAGCATCCTCTCTCCATAAACTAAAGGCTTTACGATGTTTAGTGCTGGACCATGTTGGTTAATGTGTAAACTTCTGAAACGTTCCACAGTTTCCATTTTGATTAACCTGACCAACATCTAACATAGAACACCTTTGAAGTGGACCTCGCACCCTGTGGATAACTTCAAACACGTTGAGGTCTTCAGAGGCTGAACTTTGACCCAGCATCACAAGGAGCGCCATAAACACTTGTTACGGTTATTAGAAGGAAGCCAGCCTTTAGACATCCCCACAATGACATCGTGACCAAGGGTCTGTTGCATGATTTTTAACATGGCTACAATGTGTCGTCTGCTGAGTCATCGTTTAATACAACAACGTACTGAAAGAGAGCATTCAGCATCTGACTGAGCTGGACTAACCTTCCCTTTCAAAAGTGAAAACTGCAACATAAAACTGGAATACAACCAACTTCTAATGAAATGTAACATTTTATAACATGAACACAGATTCCAGGTGAGCTGTGTCTTCCAGGACTGGATTTACCAGAACAGGTATGAGGACGGTGCCTGACGGGCATGTACGAGCTGGAGTGGATCCCAGCTAACACAGGGTGAGGAGACAGACGACCGTTCACGCTCACACTTATTCACCAGTTAACCTAACCCCACTACCTGAATGTCTGTGAACTGTGGGAGGAAGCCAGAGTCCCCTGAGAGGACCCACACAAACACGGGGAGAACATCCAACCTCCACAGAGACTCTCTCTGCACTAAAAGCACAAAATAAAAATCACACCGTCATGTAATTCAAGAAACTGGTCTTAAAAACAGTTAATCTAATGTGTCCACATGGAGCCCGTGTTAAGGTCCGTACTGGGCTTCAGAACATCAAGTGAACAACGTCAGATGGGACCTGGGTGCGTTGTCTCCTGATAGAAAGTGCTGAGGATCAGAAGGACTCAGGGACAACACGATATCTGTCCAGCAGAGGGCGGCATTATTCCAAACGGCTCATCGAACTATTAAACAAATGCACAGACTGCACAAACACAATGACTGCAACTCACAACGAATTACACCAATTACTACACCAAACTACAACATCGGCCTATGGCATCAATTAGTGCATAAAACATACATCAAGTTACAGCCAAAAATGCATCACAATGACTCAAGCTGGGGTCAACAGGTTTCCCCTCATGCTCACCCGACCTTTCTGCTCATCAGGTGAGTGCAACCACATTTATCACCTAACACGCCCACGAGTCACACCCCACACCCGTGCACCAATACAAGGTGTGCATTTAAACCAACCCTCTTAATCCAAAACAAAAAGGAACAACTCATATGGCTCCTACACTTGTGCTCAAGAACTCAGTCCTATATTTTAGGTTATTCTGAATAAATCGTTCATGCCCTCTCTTGGGAAAGAAGCTGTCGTGGTTCCTGGTCCTAAATCTAGTCGTCCAAAAGTTCTAAACGACTTCAGGCCTGCTGCCCTCACTTCAGTCTTTGAACAAATCATCAGAAATGTGATTATGGAAGACACTGAACTTCAGCTTGATTCAATGCAGATTGCACATGAGCCCAACAGAGGAGTGGAGGACGCGCTTTTGATTCTACTTCACCTGATTGTCAAACATGTAGAGAGTAAAGGACTTCAGTTCATCGATTTCTCTGCTGCTTTCAATAACACAGCCCCAGATTTCAATCAAAAGACTTTTAGAACAGTTTGAAATCCGGACAAACCTGAGCAAGTGCAGTCATATAAATATCTTGGGGCCATTGAGTCTGTTTTATCATGAGAATGATGCAGGACAAAGTCTTATAAAAGCAGCTTTGTCCCTGCTGCCGTCACTAAACTTAATAACTAATAACTGTTTTTCTGATTTGATTCATCGCGTCTAATTTCCAAATGTGTGTCTGTCAGGTTTAAATCGATGTGTGTGTTTGTGAAGGGATGACAAACGCTATTATTTTTCTGTAAAGCAAATTTACGTAAAAGTAAAGTAACCTTGATATGTCAGGATGTAGATGTCCCTCCCAAAAACGTCATCAGCCCTGAAACATCGGTACTGTTCCAGGCAGCATTGCTGTCCACACGTCCATCAGAGTGTTAGAGGTGGCTGTCACAGATGTTGCAGTCTGCTCTCTGTTTCCATGAAACAACCACACTTGAAATGATCATTAAAGCTACCTGTACTAAAGGAAGCTGAGAACATGGCAGACATGGGACTGACTGTGATCAGACTGTGACGATTGTTCTTGAGCAGATCTACAGGTCAGCTGTTCCACATCATGTTTCTAGGATGGAGCCGTTTGGAATAATGCCGCCCTCTGCTGGACAGATATCGTGTTGTCCCTGAGTCCTTCTGATCCTCAGCACTTTCTATCAGGAGACAACGCACCCAGGTCCCATCTGACGTTGTTCACTTGATGTTCTGAAGCCCAGTACAGACCTTAACACGGGCTCCATGTGGACATATTAGATTAACTGTTTTTTAAGACCAGTTTCTTGAATTACATGACGGTGTGATTTTTATTTTGTGCTTTTAGTGCAGAGAGAGTCTCTGTGGAGGTTGGATGTTCTCCCCGTGTTTGTGTGGGTCCTCTCAGGGGACTCTGGCTTCCTCCCACAGTTCACACACATTCAGGTAGTGGGGTTAGGTTAACTGGTGAATAAGTGTGAGCGTGAACGGTCGTCTGTCTCCTCACCCTGTGTTAGCTGGGATCCACTCCAGCTCGTACATGCCCGTCAGGCACCATCCTCATACCTGTTCTGGTAAATCCAGTCCTGGAGGACACAGCTCACCTGGAATCTGTGTTCATGTTATAAAATGTTACATTTCATTAGAAGTTGGTTGTATTCCAGTTTTATGTTGCAGTTTTCACTTTTGAAAGGGAAGGTTAGTCCAGCTCAGTCAGATGCTGAATGCTCTCTTTCAGTACGTTGTTGTATTAAACGATGACTCAGCAGACGACACATTGTAGCCATGTTAAAAATCATGCAACAGACCCTTGGTCACGATGTCGTTGTGGGGATGTCTAAAGGCTGGCTTCCTTCTAATAACCGTAACAAGTGTTTATGGCGCTCGTTGTGATGCTGGGTCAAAGTTCAGCCTCTGAAGACCTCGACGTGTTTGAAGTTATCCACAGGCTGCGAGGTCCACTTCAAAGGTGTTCTATGTTAGATGTTGGTCAGGTTAATCAAAATAGAAACTGTTGAGTTTACACATTAACCAACATGGTCCAGCACTAAACATCGTAAAGCCTTTAGTTTTTGGAGAGAGGATGCTGCCATCAAATTCAAAATGGGCTAATATTTTTCTTTAAATGTTTCATTTTCTCACTTTGTTTAAAATACTGGTTTATAGGATTTGCAAATGATTGCATTCTGTTCTTAATCATATTTAACACAGCGGATCAAACGTGGGGAAGTGGGTGTTATATTCAGATTGTGGGATACATTTAGGAAATGTAAAACTTTTGATGTTAATGTTGTTTATTTGCAGGGTTTAAAAAAAAATGTGTTTACTGTTTGAAACTCATACTTGGCCTTCTACTCTTCATGGCTGCTTAACGAAGCTAACAGGGTGGACAGTCTGAGGAGCTGGGAAAGAAAAGCGTCTGAACTGCTTTAAATTTCTTGAAGACGTTTTATCCAAGAAGTTTCTTCAGTTCTGAGAGAACGGCGCAGCGGTGGGTGTGGATAATGTTGCCGAAAGAAAACGGCGGAAGAGGGGCGGCTGAAGAGTAAACTTTCAGAAGTAAGTACTGAATATTATGTCACTTATTTATGTGCAGATGTTTAATAATGAAGAACATTAAAACATTCCTGTTGGCCACATGTTGGCAAAGTTATGTGACATTAGTGATGTTTGTACTTTCAGCGTTTACTTGGTTTTAAAGCCTTTACTTTAAAATATACGCTGTTCAATAGTCGACCTTAATCCTACAGAGAATGTGATGATTTTGTGGATAATTAAAGTCAGTCATTTATCCACAAACACAACAAGCTGAAAGTCAGTGATGCTGCTCGGTTTGCAGTCCTGAATATCACGGCACAAGCAGGATTCACTGCACTGTTAATGTTAGCTATGTTATATTGCTGCCTCTGTTCGGTGGTGTCGAGCCAAACGCACTTTAACGTGTGTTTGAACGAGCTGACGATTCACTCGTTAAGCTGAAAGAAAGATGCTTTAATCACAGCAGTCACACATGTGTCCACTGCACCATCTGGGAACTCTTCTTGTTTAGCACTCGTAATAACACAAACACTAAATCCTCCTTCTCTGGTGCTGTTGTGTAGCAGTGTGTACACCTGAGACTGTCACCTGTCTGTCTGTCCTGCACAGGGCTGAACTGGGACAAAAAATCGGCCCGGGCATTTTGACTAGAGACCGGCCCACCAAAAATGTGACGTCATTCAGGGGTAAAACCGCAAAGGATTCTGGGAACTTGTGGCAAGAGGTACTAGCGCATGCAGGCTTTCAATTGAACTCAGCTACAGAGCGATAAAAAGAAACACAAAAAATAGCCGGTGTTGTGCCAAAAAGTGATTGTCTGCCAAAAAGTGATTGCTCGTATTTAAATTGCTATAAGTAACTTGTTGGGCTATAATATGTGAAACATATGTCAAATGCATCCCTCATGGATGACATAAAGTCATCTCTCCATCTCCATCTCCTGCTCTTTTATTTCTCTCTCTTGCTCCATCTCTCTCTGCTGCTCTTCTGTCTCCTCTGTCACAGACTTCTCCACCTTTGATGATAAATCAGCCTGGTGCAACATGTAAGGATTGGCACAATTTGTTAAGATTTTGAGGAGTTTGAGAAACTAACCTTAAGCATAAAATAAAATTTACTATCAGTAACTTCATAGCACCCGCCCAGCAGTATATAAACTCCGTCATGCTAGCTAGTACCAGTTATTCTAAGCGACTGTAAAAAGTCAGCACAACGAAAACAAACTACAACTAAACTTGGTTTATATCTGACACAGATAGACAGCAGGTCATAACTTCTTACCTGAAGTTCAGTTCCTCTGCCACTATGACCGGCGGCCGCCTCGGGTCTCTCCTCCTCTTGCCTCCCCTTTCCCTTATCCACCTGCTGGCCTCCACCACTTGCTGATGTTGCTAAATCTGTGGAAGCTATGCCACAGCTACCGCCAAACAATTCAGTTATTTTTACACATTTGGCAGCGTCTGCCTGAAGGGCTTGTTTCTTTTTGGCCCTAATTTTTTCTGCACCTTCTTTCCTTTTTTTGTTCTCCATTTTCTTTAGTTCATGGACCGTTGAGGCTGCGAACTTTAAGGCTGCAGACCCTGAATTGGGATACAGCCATCGACTGTGGAAACCTTGCAAGTGGATCGTAAAGGTTGTTACAGAGTCTTTCATGTCTAAATTTGCCGTTAATAATTATATAATTGTAGGAATCATCTAGTTTGCTTACACTGATTACGTTGGCACTTTGTTAGCGCTACAACAACGGTCAGACCCCCGAGGCATCTAAACTTTAGTAAGAATGTGCACTTTTGACACCTCTGGTTAGCATTTAGTGGTCAGTTTCAAACGTATTTGATTTTTGCTTGTTATGAACAAATTCACTTCACTACTTTTCACGATCTGTAACATCAATGCACATTGTTCCATTTACTGCATATTGCACTTTATTCATATCTCTCATTCCACCTGCAAAAACATTGTAAAGGTCGTCACAGAGAGTTTTATATATGTATAAATACTAATATTCTCTATTTATTCTGCTTTATTGCCCAGATGTTAGTTAGCCTTTGTTCAGTTGTCTTTTATATGTCAATAGATACGTATGTCACAAATAAAAGTTTCTTGTAAATTATGTTTTTGTAAAGAATTTTCTCCCAAATCTCTTACATGCTAACTGTAACGTGTTATTTCTGCTAAAACCTGAACTTAAATGTGTATATGGTGTTTATCTGTTTTTCTCTCTGTTTTAGATGCAAATATCAAATTGGAGTTCTGCCTCCAGGCCAGAGTTGCAGGAATGCACCACGTGTTGGCTGTTTCACTGCCCTCTGTGCCCCACTCTCAGCCCTGCTGTCAGGGCAAAGATTGAGCAGCATATAAATGGACACATTCAAAGTGCTTTGCCTTTCAAAGGTATGTTGGTATTAAATATACCTCATAGTTAAAGTCATAAATATGCACTTCTTTTCAGCACCTCTGCAGGTCTTTGTTGACTTAAAAGTTATTTTTCACATTGTACAGTTCAGTTCATTCATCAGCGAGAGAAAAAAGTGTTTTCATTAAATATTTTTCCTGTTCACCACATTTCCTGACAGCTCTTGTGATCCACACCATTTTGCTTTCATTATTGAGGACGGCTTGGATATTTTTGTTAATATGTACAATCTGATTGTTAGATAAACTGACTGCATTCTATACAACTACATTTAAATTACATGTTTTTTCTTTTTTTCTCTCTTACAGACAAAATGATGTGCCGGTGCACTTTCACTGCCCTTCTGTAACATGACAGTCATACAGCGTGGGGATATGGCAAGGCAATTATTGTCATGTCAGCATTCAGGACTGCTCCCCACTGAACTCTCCGTGGAGCCCCATCTCCCTCTCCATGTCTCGTCTCCAGCATCTAAACCATTTCCTGAATCTTGGGTAGAACATTCATGTGCTCCACCCTCTGTGCTAAATGAAACTGGGGCTTGTGGAAAGTCCATGAAAATGAAACGTCCTCACTGTGGTCTTAGTCTTCTTACAAAAAAACTTCAAGGCTCACATGATGAGGAGGCATTCAAACAGGTCAATAGATGTTTGCCTGGCCTGTCATCCACAGTGTTTTTGTGTAGAGGGACTTCTTCCTCTTTGTTTTTCAGTTTGCAGAGGACATGGAGCTCTTTTTAAAAGCATGTGCTGACGAGCAGAGACTACAGGTCAAAGCGATGTTTGACATTTAATGGACAGATGAAGGCACTGGCTGTTTGTTTGTGTTTTTTATCTGTTGTTTGTTTTTCAGTGTACAGAATTCCAGTTAAACTTATTATAAAATGCTGTTCACTTGTTTCCATACTTATAGTAAAAAATGTAAGTGTAAATGCAACAGCATTGTTTATACTTGTAACTTCAGAGTAAAAAGCTTATTGTTGATATTAACATTAATGTATTATCCTGTAATCAATAATATTTTTATGCATTTTACGCATTAACCCTCTGATCTCTATCCTGGCCATTTGGGGCCACTTCACTTCTCCTTGTTTGACTGCTACACTGCAGTGGACCAAAAGAATGACGCAGGTTTGATCTTAAGGCTCTAATAGTTGTGTGTGTTGTGCATGACATTGCAACGCAAACATGTATTTGCAAGATAGACTGGAATAAATTATGATGCATCAAATATTACACAGGCTGCAGTGAATTGTTGTTGATACAGGTTATTGAGCTTTGAGTTTCCCAGTCAAACGTAGCTTTGACACACATGCTAACACTCTTACTCTTGTACATTTCATAACAAGACACCAAAGCCAAAATATTAGCTCTCAAAAAAAATTCAAAGCTGCAGCTGCAGCACACACAGCAACAAACACTGTTAGTAAATGTGTCCTGGAGTTTCTGCAGGTGCAGAAAGTGCTGCTGCTGTAAGTCAGCCTAACAGCTTCCAGATCACTGATATTTCTGGAAAGATGGCAAGAAGGGCATCACTGCTCATTTCTACAATCTCCCAGATCTTGGAATACAAGCCCCTGTCCCATGAAAACCACTTCACAGTAGTAGGAGTCCACTAAAACCTACAAATGAAGAGTGATCCTGGAAGAAATAGGGCGCACACTAGTGACCTCAACAGTTGCAAGACAGCCTTGTCCCCGATGCTTATATGAAAAAAAATATGAAGATTTATGAAACCATTAGGACTTTATTACTGTTTTATCTGAAAAGCTACTGGTAATATTTAACCTAACTGGGATTTAAAGTGTAAAAAACAGAATGTAGATAAAATTTTGGTTTTGATGAAAAGGAGTGGAGCTTGTGAGCCACAATGTAAGCAGTGTTGCTTTGCTGACATGCACTCGATGCTGGCAGTACAAGCATTGTAGTGGTTCTTATATTTTTGTAAACTAACTGTATAATATATTGAGCCATTCAACAGTACACAAATGTTTGTAGGCTCCTTTTTGTATGCAACCTGCATGTCTTTCTGAATTAATTGTTTGTTTATATCATGTTTTTCAGGACAAAGAAGAAGTTAAAGTCAAGTGGAAGCCCTGCTCAACATGGTATGTAGTAACAACTTTGTTGGACGGGAACAGACATTCATACTGTTGATAAATAGTTATCACCTCAATTTGAATTCATGTATTTGGACTAAACTAAATTGGGAGCTGTTAGCTGTCAAGCTGCTCCTCTGTGAGGAGCTTGATAGCTGTCCACCTCCAAAGTCCATTATGAGTTTTGGAGGTGGACATGGTCAAGACTTTTAAGAGTTGGCATAAGACTTCACTTCTTTATAGAGCTTATAGTTGGGGCTGGTTCAGGTCAGCCCTTAGTTATGCTGTCATAGCACCAGACTGCTGGGGGTTAGTGTCTACTCGTGTCATTGTATATATCCAGGAATATGTGCCTGAGGATAGTTGTCATGAAATCAATATTAAATCAAAGGATTCCTTAATGACCACAGCTGGCATGAGTTCTCCAAAGCTGCCTGCTGTCTCAGGATCTGTCTCCAAAAAGAACCAGGGAGCGCTAACATGTTATGTTCTAGACTGATGAAGAAAATGCACATTAAACATAGTATAAACTCACTATGTTAAGTAATGTGAAGAGGATGCCTTTAGCTCCTATTGGGTTGGTTCCTTGATCAGTGCAATACAGAATCATTCATCTGGTTTGATGTAATGTCCTTCAAACACGTCAAAATGAGGCTCTGTAGTCTGTGTGGCCTCCACATGCCTGTATGACCTCACTACAACACCTGGGCATGCTCCTGATGAAGTGGCAGATGGTCTCCTGATGGATCTCCTCCCAGACTCCAGGACTAAAGCATCTGCCAACTCCTGGACAGTCTGTGGTGCAGTTGGTGGATGGAGCGAGACATGATGTCCCAGATGTCCTCAAATGGATTCAGATCTGGGGAATGGGCGGGCCAGTCCACAGCATCAATGCCTTCGTCTTGCAGGAACTGCTGACACGCTCCAGCCACATGAGGTCTAGCGCTGTCTTGCATTAGGAGGAACCCGGGGCCACCCGCACCAGCATTTAGTCTCACAAGGGGTCTGAGGATCTAATTTCAGCACCTAATGGCAGTCAGGCTACCTCTGCCGAGCAAAGAAATGCCACCCACACCATTAGTCACCCACTGCCCAACCATCATGCTGGTGGATGTTTCAGGCAGCAGAAGGTTCTCCAATATGTCTCCAGACTCTGTCACAAGTACTTAGTGTGAACTTGCTTTCATCTGTGAAGAGCACAGGGCGCCAGTGGCAAAGTTGCCAATCTTGGTGTTCTCTGGCAAATGCCAAACATCCTGCACGATGTTGGGCTGTAAGCACAACCCCCACCTGTGGACGTCGAGCCCTCATACCACCCTCATGGAGTCAGTATCTGACCGTTTGAACAGATGTGCATATTTGTGGCCTGCTGGAGGTCATTTTGCACAGCTCTGGCCTTTCTTTCCTACCCCACAGTACCTTTCCTTATCTTTTGTTTCCTACTCTTTTACTTAGTCTTTGATCACGGTTGTCTTTCTAGATAATTAATGTCATTTGTTCTGGGGCGAGTCACTGGCTCGGGTGCATTCTGGGACTGTCAGTTCACCAGTGTGCTGGCATGCTTCTTAACAAACACACCACTACAGCAAACATCTCAGTTGTACTTGTTGATTTCTTCAACAAAACACTGAACAAAACATGTCCTTGTGAGTGTGCTGCCTGGTGCTTTTACATTTTGTGGTAATTTGAGCAGCCCAGAAAGCATCCCATGAATTAAATGATGTTATTGTATCTGAACATGTACACGAGTCATTAAATTAGATGGGAAAGAATGATTCAGGGTAAACAACTGCACCAAGGGAATTACATTTTTCTTCTCAACATGTAAAATGTCTGTTGATAAGCAATTTCTGAAACAGACATTATAAAAATCACATTAAACAGATGTGATTAACTTTTTATTCTAGCAAACATAACATCAATGATGACACAATCAGTCTTCATCAGAAGTGCTCAAATCACTCTCATCGTCTGGAACGTCCTCCTCCTCCTCCGAGTCCATTTCCAGGAGTGGTTGGTGGCTGAGGATTCTCTTGTACACGTCCTTTACTTTGAGCGTTTCAGCTTTCAGTTCACTTTGTTTTTAAACCAGGCTATGGAGTCCTTTCTGTGCATCCTCCGACATGCCAACAAGGGAGGCTGTAAAAACAACAAAACTATTAAATATAAGTAAAACAAACAAACAGACAAAAAAACTCACCTCATAAACACAAGGAGTTAGGATCATGTAATTAAACTTTTTTAAGGGAGAAGGCAGTGTTAGCTAGCAACCCAAATATAGGTAAAAGATCCAGTAAGACTTTAGCATCTGCTCTTATTTTCAATCAATTCATCACCAAATGTATAAATAAATAAAAGATGTGCTTACAGTCTGAGGAGATTGTCCCCAACACCACAGATCGCATTTGCAACACTGTCCAGTGATGCTGCATCTCCCTGCAAAGGATCATCTCCTCCTCTCTCAGGCGCCTCACAGCCATCACCTTCTCAAAGACCTTTCTCTTTGTCCGGAGGTCAGCAGCAGCTGCAGTTTAACAACATCAGATGGGAAAACATAGCAGCATATTATGATTCAAGAACAAAACATTCAACTGCTGCTCAGATACTGGGAGTTTGTTTAAAAAGGATATTTAGAAATCAAGAGCTTACGTTCACTTGTGCTCTGCCAGGGCCAAACGTCGCTCTGCATGAGGGCATCACTGGATACGATTTGCTTTGTTGCTTGTTTCCTTGTTGTAGTCGTCAACAGCAGCCGCCAAGCGTTTCTTCTCATCTAAGATGACCTTGCGAATTCTGTGTCGCCTCTTGTTGCTATCTGTAAATAATCATAAAAAGGAACACCTTCACATAATGCATATATTTACATTTTAATCTACACTCATCAATTCGTTTGCTAGAACAAATCACATCCAGCTTAAACAAACCTGGATCTGATTTTATTCTGTTTACAAAGTAGCTGTACAAGCTGTACAAACTGAGCATCAAACGGTCCGTTTCAAAGAAACTGTGACACCATTTTGTCTGTAAAGACTTTGTGTTCGCACTCTGATGATGACGACAAGCTGCTCTACTCGTGCCTGCAACGCTCCAAGGCTGCCATCAGTTTGATCCGTTTCTAAGTGAGAGGAATATTAATCAGAACACAGGATGAGTAACAGTCACCAAACTACAGTGGACTCTGTAATCACTGACTTGATGATATTCATTATAAGACATCTGGAGCCTTCATGTGCTGCATTATCATGAGATAACAAGTATGTTGGTGTTCAGCTTTATAAAACCAACTAGTACGACATCACTTCAACCCAGGTCCAATCCAATTTGATCAAACGCAACAACTCTGCCATCAGTTCTGCTTTTACAAGCTTATTTTTCATTGTTTGTTGACACTGTCAGAAAGATCTTAACTCTAAGTTCTTTAATGAGGCCATGGTGGGTCCTGTTGTTATACACGAGTGCATTATATTGAGACTCACCTTCAGCCCATTGCTGCAGTGTGTCGTCATCCACACCCAGCTCATTTCTGCTCGCATTCAGGCTCTCCACTTGTTCTCTAAAGATCCTTATGATCTAAGAATACATTAATAAATGTCATTCATATGGACATTTTTAGAGTACTGGTGTTTCCCCCCCATTACCACACACATTAAAATGGGTGTTGAAAAAATGACCTTTAGATATCTCTGGCTCAAAGTGCGGCCCAGTTGTTCCACTTTCCTTTTGTTCCAGCCCAAAGCCAGGAGGCTCAGCATGTCTGTTCGCCCTGCATTTCAGTTAGTATACAAATAAGAATGAATGCGCAGGAGACTGAGTGGAATCTCACACACAGACACACACCTGCTTTAGACATGTACTTCGTTGTGATGGTCGCCCTAGACAGGAAACTGTTTACTTGCTCCACCTCTTCTCCAACTGTAGAACCGGCCCCATCCTGAAACGCACCTCCCCATTTGATCTATAGAAAGGAGGTCACAATACATGACTGCTGAATTCATTCAACCTTATAACAAAATGTCTTAAACGTATCCAAGCCTACAAGCTGCAGTATACCTCGCACATCCAAGTGTGAGCTTTTGCATGCATGACGGAGAGAAAGGCTACGTTCACACTGCAGGTGTTAATGCTCAATTCCGATTTTTTGATCAAATCCGATTTTTTTGTCTCCTCGTTCACACTACAAATAAAATGCGACAGCAAACGCGCTCTAGTGTGAACGCTCAAAGCGGCCCGCGTGCCCAAAAGAAGATGTCACACACAACGCGCTCTGTTTAGACCCAGAGCAACAATATTGTTTGACTGATGGCCCTTAATATAAAGACTTCGGACTTCACGTTTCCCAATTTTTGCTTTAAGTTATTTTGTTATTTACATAATAATGTAAATAACCTAATAATTATCCTCATTGCTGTTTTAGAGAGGAGCGGTGCTTCAAAGGATAGCTGCAGATTTCTGTCAGAATCTGCAGATTATACAGTACAAATAAAATGTTCACGTTTCTCCAACGCTGTCTTCCCAGCAGTTTCACCGGATGGCCAGGAAGCGTTTGCGATGTCTTAACGGGCGCTTCTCCGGCGCTGATAATTGGTGTCTGTCTTGTGTCAGTGACGTAAAAGACGGATTTAATGCGACTTGACCGTTCACACAGCAGTCGCTTTCTGAAACATCGGATATGTATCGGATTCAGTACCACATACGAAAGTGACCCAAATTGGGTTTGAAAATATCGGATTTGTGCCGTTCACACTGTCACACCATGATCGGATATGGGTCGCATAGGGTCAAAAAAGTCGGATTTGGTGCGCTTTCGCCTGCAGTGTGAACGTAGCCAAAAGGACGCATTGACAAGAGGTTCCTCAGCTCAGGGCGCTGCTGAGCCACGTTGGTTAAATATGGGAAATATTTACAGGCCACATCGGAGCAAAGGAACATAATATGTCCTGGGACGCTAGCTGCCAACTTCCTCTGGAGAAAAAGGGGGTAAGCAAAGATCTCCCCTCGAAACATGTTCAATGCAGCTAGGAGGACTAACAGCAAACAAACAGCTATTTCCATGCCCTCTTCATCCAACTTCCCAGTGGACTTTTTGGTCGACTCCTTTGCTGCAGTCCAAGATGAAGATCCACACAACCCTTTCCCTGGGACCTACACACTCAAAGACACGACGTGATTACGCCCTATCAGGGACAAACTTTTTTAACACAAATGCAAAAGAATTAGCTGAATTAGCCTTAAGTCACGTTCACACAACACCTCATAAAAACCATGTTTTTATTTTTTTAAATACACATGGTGACAAAATGAAGTACACATTAAGATAAAGTCAAGTAAATAGTATTACGACAACACCAAGAGAAAAACAAAATAAATATCCACCCATCCAAATATGTATCCACACACACACACGTATGAGTATATGGTTATGGCGTTAACGTCATTTTAACAAGATTAACGCTGACAGCACTGATATATATGTGTATCTTACATCATTTGTGTGTCTCTGGATGTATTTCACAAACTCAGCAACTTCCTCATCTTTCTCAATGAAGACACCTTCAAAGTTCCCCTGCTCTGAAGTGCTGAACGAACACGGTGACAGTTGTTTGAAAAGAAACATCAAAATACAATTTTTGTACAAATCCATATTTGATTTATGTACACAATGCATAACGTACCTTGCATTTGATTGAAAGCGATAAAGCTTGCAGTTTCCATCAACTGAGACGGCGAGCATGTCTGGAGTGCAGGCAGGGCAGCTAAAGCATGGCTCCTTGCACATCCTGTCCACCTCACACTTTACAGCACTCCACTCCAAGAAACTTTTGCTGAAGGCATCAGCTGATATTCGGCCAGTCTTTTAAGTAGAGGACAAACAACAGAATATTCACGGACAGTCATCATAAACATTGATTTGCACAATTTCCTTAAACTTGACAAATTTAGAAACTCACCCTTCCAAAATGGGCTGTTCGTTCATCCAGCACTTTGACAAAGGCCTTAAGTGACATCCCTGCTGCAGCTTCTTAATGTCATAGAAAGACTGAAAGACATCCATTGAAAACAGGGTGCAGAAATTTAAGGTGCCAGGCCAATATCCACCACCCTGGAAGTCCTTAACTGAGGGGGACCACATTAGGCCACAGCTGGTGCAGCTCACCACTGGCAGTGCAAGGTTATAACGGCCTTTAGGAAGGATAAGGAGAAATCCAGTCATGGCTCAACAAAGACATTCATTTTTTCCCATGTTGTTTTCAAAGCGGTCTGGTAAATCCAAATGACCTTTGACAGGTGCCCACATATACTGCGGGCCGAGGGTAATTCAAAACAATGTAGCAATGTACAATTTGCAATAAAACCTGCAAACACATCTATTGTGTATGTACTGTGTGACAAAAGAGCAACTTACCATTTATGGTTACAAGAGCCACAATTGCACCGGGTGAAACCTCAACGTTACCTGCTGGGCAGTCACACACAGTCTGGTCTTTGCACAGGCAACAGCCGAACTAACATTAAAAACACACAATATATATAAAAAGAATTGGAAATTAAATGATACACAATAAATATACAATAACAGCACACACTCATAGTACATAGCAATAAATGCATAAGACTTAAAAACCGTACATATTGGATTGTGAAACTCTGATGAAGGCTGCAAAAACCCTCCTGTTACTGCCTCTCTGCTGTGCAGGACAAAGCGTGTGTGAACTGCAATATCACAGTCAGCACAAAGGAATGGAAGAGGCAGGCAGTCCAGACACCTCACAACTACTTGTTTGCCACACTGACACACACGGTGTGACTGTGGATCCAGAGTAGCTAACATATTGTCTATAAGACAAGGCCTGGCCTCTTTCCACTTTAGCAAGGACACCATGTTTCTGATCGCCCAGTGAGTAGCAGCTGACTCAGACAACGTCTCACAAGTCATGGCTGCGTCCTCTTCTCCATCCTCCAACAACTGAAGGAGCTCCTGACGAAGCACCTCAGTTCCACACACTAACAGAAAAAAAATAAAGAAACTCTTCCACAAAGTGAAAAACACTCTAGGCAGTATGTTTCTTAGGACTGCACAAAAGCCCTGCCTAACTCAACTATAACAACAAATATAAAAGTAAAGGAATCACAATATATACAAGAAGGTAAAGTACCTTTTGTTGGGTTGACACTGGCAACATAACTAGGTTCTTCACGTGGACACTGATGCTGATCTGCAGACACTGGGGGGGAAAAGAGATTGAAGAATATTTACTTACTGAAATTCTTTGGTGAAAACAAGTTGTGAGATAAAATCAATGGTTGTGAGAACACTGACCACGTGGCAACTAGTACTTCGACTGGATGATGGTCTTTGAGGAATAAAATCTCCCTGTCTGTCAAGGGCGGCATCACTTACATTTTGATTAGATACCTTGAGTTTGTAAATGATCAGATTACATAATTGGAATACAATGTATCCAATTCAGGGTTGCAGGAGGATGAAGCCTATCCCAGCTGATACAGGACAAAGACAGGCTGCCAGTTTATTGCAGGGCTAACACGATATGTGTAACAGAAAATCCACTTAAATGTTTGATATTTCTTATAATAATCATAATTATGACTATTATTTAAAGGTTTCTTTAAATAATACATTTTGATTTTTTATAACCTCTAAAATATAAACCTGAGCTGTTTCAGATTCTGACCTCTGACCTCACTGCAGCTCCCTCTTGGAAGTACGTCTGCTTCTTGTCTACCCCCAGTGATGACCGCCTGCCCTTGATATCACGTACTGTACCTGAGGAACAAAAAAGGACAAACACTTGCCTTCATTTAAGAAGTACATTCATACAGAGGTAATCTATGGAAACACACTAGTTCACCCTTTGGGAGAAATCAGTTCCTGTGAAACATTTCTGTAAATGAACATCATGTGGAGAATGAATGAAATGAGTTCTTCAGGTGACTCAGCAGTCCCACACTGACAAATGAAATCTAGTTAAACTATTAAGCATATTTGCTCTTCTGAAATCTGTGTTAAACAACAACAAACATAAATTAGTAACAAAAATACAGCTGAGTAGAGGCTTTACAAACCACCAGCAGCCATAATGCTAAATTTTAATCTTCAAATGTTTCTGAGCCGTCTTCAACCTGCTTTTAACACATTAAAGTCCCACAGTCAATGCAGCCTGACTCAATCCTAGATGTTCAGCACACAGAGACACAGAGGTGCCGTTTAAAGTTTAGTGATAACCTGAGTCACTGATCATTTGCAGTATTACAGAGTCTGGCAGTCTTTGCATGATGTCCACGTCACTGTGAGTTTCTAGCTGACTCTCAGGTGTGACAGGTGTGCCAGCAGGAAAGAGTAATAATAACCTGCATCCTGAGGTTTGTCATGCAGGATTAAAGCAGCCAGGCTTTGTTCACACAGCTAGGATTGTATTTTACACTGACCCTGGGTCAGTATAAGTATCATACAGTTTAAACGAAGCACTGAAACTTGCACATATTTATTACAGATGCACTGAAGCTAATCGAGATATTTGCTGTCAGTCTGTGGCTGCGATTAAACACTTTACTGGAAACTTTATTAACTAGTAACTTCATCAGTCATGACAGAAGCTAATATTTCTGTGCTAACATCGTTTAAACAGTAACAGCTTTCCTCCAATATAAGCTAACGTTTACACCGTAACTTTAAGCTAGCACCATAAAGACGGTAAAACACGTAATAACATCTACAAATGCATCTTAAAGCTGTTATATTAGCACTCGGTGTATTACTAACATAACCACATTAACATTACTGACACTCGCAGACTTTTAATAGTCATTCTATAAATGCTGTCCGTTTAAATGGTCTTACCTGGTGGTCCATATGGTCCATAAGTGAAGCAGAGGGAGCCTGACCATGCGTCACACGTTTGACGAGTTGGGAGTGAGAACGTGTTGGGCTATAAGGAACACACTCACTTCCTGAGCCCTGGGCAATAAGAGACGTTTTGTGTTTTATGATTTATTGATATGTTTGATCCTTTCTGACCTGCGTTAATGAAGCAGTCATTAGAGCACCATGTCCGCTAGAATAGTTCTGTAGTTTGATGCTTGAGTCGTTGCAGACTTGTTGAAACTCCCTCACCCGTCAAAGCAGCGCCTTTGTTATTCGCGTCCAGCAGATGGCAGTGTTTCACTGTCTGACGGCTGTCTGAAGCTTCAGCTGGATTATTCGTTTAAATGAGATCGTTTTATAAAACTTACAACAACAGGCCTGAACCTGCTCAGCTCCAAAGAGCTGGCTAAACGATGGGGCATGTTCAGAATCTTCCTGAAGTTTAACAATTTCCCAAAAAGCTCCACAAAGTGAATTTTCATATAAGACAAGAAGGAAAGAACAGGGTGTGACGTGGAAGGGGCCCTCTGGCAAACAAATTACTGCTTTTATTAAGTTACAAAACTCGCAGTCCTGTTCACGAGTGATCAGAGAAGGGAACAGGAGATGGACAGATGGATCGGTGCTGCGGCTGCAGACTCTTCACCAGTCCCTCTTTACCAGTCGATTTACGTCCTTACCCTCTGTCACAACGGGACTGAACGGACTCACGCGTAGGCTCTGAGTAGGGAACAATAAAGGTTTTTTATTTACAGGAGCACCAGGTGATCTATTTACACAGTGGGGAAAAGACGGGTTCCGGGAATCCACACACGAACAGGAGGGGGGAAAGACACTTGCAGTCCACACACGCTCCAAAGTCCTCACTCCATCCACGCTCCACGCTCCTCTTCACACTCCACAAGAAACACAAAAGCTCGCTCCAATCCTCACACACTTGATCGCTCAGGTAACACAGGGGCAGGTCCAGGGAAATCTATTCACAGAGATGCAAAAGGTTACTGTAAGAAGATCGCTAGGGAAACACGAGAACGAACTGAGCTGGGGTTAACACTGACGAGAGTCGGCAACGGTCCAGCGACGAGAAATACAGGGCTGCCATCTTATAAGGGGACTGGAACACTGTTGGGTGATGAGCCACAGGTGTCACCAGGTGCGTGGGCCAAGGGCAGGAGCCCACAGATGAGCTCCGCCCAGGCAGTGAGAGAAGGAGGGAGGGAGAGAGCGGGGACAAAATCAAAACAAAAAAACACATGTAGCCACACTGAGGCGACCGGGTAGACACAGGGACCCTGACACCCTCGCCTTTTTCACAAATGTCATGTATGAAAATCTATAATAACTCCAGTTATACGGATATCAATATCCTCATAAGTGAGGATATTGATAAAAGTGATTTGAACTTTTACTGATTTCTGTTTAGATATAAATTGATTCAAAGTGGTCAGATATGCAGATCCTGACCTTTCCTCTGGCAAATATATAAACTCACTGAAAACAGTTTGACTTTTCAGAGAGTTTCCTATCTATCTGTATTTTTACTTTAATAGTTAAGCACGATTAACATTTAGGAAACAAAAATAAACAAGTTAATAAATGAAATG
The DNA here is from genome assembly GCF_057382185.1 of Mchenga conophoros. Lineage (NCBI taxonomy): Eukaryota > Metazoa > Chordata > Actinopteri > Cichliformes > Cichlidae > Mchenga > Mchenga conophoros. Next base: position 19,573,178 of record NC_140528.1, on the reverse strand, counting down.
AAATAATACTGATTTATATATTCACTCTGTTTACTTTTTCGATATAGAAATACAATGAAGACTTCCATGTTCCTGCTGGTGGCGCTCTCTGGCACTGTGCTCTGCATGACTAACGGACGTGTTCAGAAAACCAGCAGATCATCAACATGATCCCACAAGGGGGATGTGATGATCTGATAGCAAACAGAGATGATAATGGTAACTGTAAGCGCAAGAATACCTTTATCATTGGTGACTTTAATCAAGTTAGAACAATTTGTGATCCAAGCAATTGTATCAATGCAAATAGAAATCTTTATAAAAGCCCCACAGACGTGCACATTCTGTATTGTAAACTGCTGGGACAAACAACGATACCCATTGTACATCCAGATACAGATGAAAAGGCGTATTGTAATTGCATGTGATAAAATCAATACTTTCCTTCAGCCTGTGCACTTTGAATGTTGCTCTTGAGTTGAGAGATGCTGTGAGCTTGCTGCCATCTTTAAACATCACTTCATGATGCTGGTTTAGATGCTTTATAAGACTTTGTTACGTTTCTTAAACAGTGATGAAAATAATAAAGAGGAAATATGAGAGAAGTGATTTTCAGTGAATGTTGAAAAAAATCCCACAATAACAAAAACGATGGCAACATTGCTACACTTTGCTTTCTTAGCTTGCATATTGTACATTTTCACAGTTGTTTCTGATTGGCTCCATCTTCTCTCGTTGTCACAGCTGTTGCTCAACTTTCAGCACTCATTCAATTAAAAAAACAACAAACAAAAAAACCAAGCTGCTGCTGGTAAGGTTGGCATTCTTGCAAGACTCAGTAACACAAAACAAATAAAAAAATGCACATCCCATGTTTATCCCATGTGATTCCAGGCTGAGTTTATGCATTTATGCTTATTTGTTTATAAAATATTATAAGCTGGTCTGAGGTCATTTGTTACTAAAGAAAAACAAACAAACACTGTGTCATTATTTAATCCACTAAAACTAAGACACAATGCAGAAGCAGTGTGTGAAAACTAAGTGCACCTTCACTGGTGTAGCATCTGCCTTAGAAACAATGAAGTCAAATGAAACTGTTGAATCATCTCTATGTGCTAAAGGCTCATTTTAATGCAGCATTAATCACGTTGCTTTAACAGTGCTGCATTTTAATAATGTTCATCACGTTCTTTGTAGATTTTAATTATCACCATCGTCGCTGTGAGAACATGTCTGGTTGGAGCAGGCGGCACTCAGGGATCATGTTGTGTGGAAGAAGAGTCATGTGATTGTTTTTTTAAAGATTTTTTCTATGAGTGCACAGAGTGTGAAACAGAAAGATAGGATCGACAGAGAAAGCTGATCATGTCTGTTGTGACACCTGCAATCTCTGACTAGAGTTTTAGGTTCTGTCAGGCAGCTAACACAAAGAAAGCCTGGCTTCATTGTACAAATACAACTTACATATACAACACATGACATATTACACAGAGTCATTATTTATTCAACAAAAACTAAGCCAGATGCAGTTTTTGGATTTTATTTCAAAATGTTCTTATTCTGATTGTTTACTTAATATATTTAGACACATTTGGTTTATTTCTATAAAAATGATATTTTACACAAAACTTCAAACAGCTGCCTGCAAACATGGCTCTTTATTGTAAAGCCAGGTATGAACAACAACCTGCAGCTGCATGCTGTTGTGCTCATTGGTGTCACATTAGGTTCTGAACCACAAACAGAGAAGTTTCTTAGAACTGCTGGGCTAGTGATGTAGGTGTTGATGCAAATGATGGCTTAGGGTGGTGCTACGACGGTGTATAAAAACTGAAGCTCCCAGAGCCAAGTGTTATTTGTTCTTCCGTAACTGAGGTGAACTATAACCTGCTCAGGTAGAATTTAATAACAGCGTGTCTGAACTGCTCGTCTCCAGGCTTCACGTCTCATTCTGTAAGAACTTGTTGTTTGTTTATGAACTTTTTAGAAACAACAGACTTTTGTATACTTCCAAGAAAGAGGGAGAACTGACTCTTCTGCCACACTCACGTTCATCTTTATCTGTCATCAGTTCAGATAAAAGCATCACTGATTATTCTGAACACTGTTTTAAAGCTTCTGCGTGATTTCTTCTTAAAGTTGGCAGACAGGATTGTGAAGAAGGACGTAGTGGATCCCCCCTTTTAATGAGCATATTATCTGTGAACACTGAATACAAACAACCTAAATGCTCATTAAAGAAGCAGGTTGGCTCATAAAGTGCTCTGTACTTATTTTATGCAAGTGCTGTTTCTGGAAACAACCACCATCTGTAATCAACACAGGACTTATTGAGCTGTCAGGTGTGCAGACAACATGGCACATTTTGGGAACACCTATAGTTGATGTCTTAATTATGAAAATAGCTACTCTGTAGTTGATGCTTCCTGTTCTGCCAGAGCAGGTGCAGCCTTTGTGGAAGTGGGTTCCACTGGACCAGCGTCTGTGAACGATCCACTGTGGGTGATTTTTTTTTTTTTGACCTTACATCTGTGTGTAAGGACCAACCACAACCATCTAAAATCTTTGCATGTTATTTTATCTTCTGTGTAAGAAGTACACAGCATACCCTGATGATCAGCTTCAAGGGTTCTCAGTGTAGGATGCATACAGTATGTCATGCTGAAATATAGAGCACTTACAATAGAACCCACTAGAAACCAATTATTTTAGCCTGGTTCCTTAAATCTATGGCATTTTTCCCATGCTGACTGATATGCTGCTCAGTGTCTTTTGCTGTCTGTCATGATCCTGGGCCATGTTGGCCCAGCATTCTTAGTTTTCGTATGTTTTGTGTGTTGTTCTTTATTTATGCCATGGTTTCTGTTAAGATGTTCCTTATTTGATTACCTCCTGTGTGCCCCTCTGTTTATCTGTGAGCCCTCGTTTCCCCTCCTTGAGTTTTATTCCATGTTTTCCCAGCCCGTTATGTCCGTGCTCTCCCCGTGCTGTCTCTCCTCCTCTCTGAACCTCCGTGTACTTCCTGTTTTACTTTGACAGTCTCCCGTCAGTGTTGCGTTGACTCCTGCCGTGTCTTGTTATGATTATCAGTGTCACCTGTGTTCCCCGTGTGCTCCCACTTCCCTCGTTAACCCTCTGTGTATTTATGTCTGCGTCTCCCTCAGTTCTGTGTCGCGTTCTCCCTCATTCATGGCCGTGTGTTTCTCTGTGTATTACGTTATAGTTTCCTCGTTTAGGTTGTATGGTTTCTCTCTCCAGCAATAAAGCTGTGTTTTGAGTTCATTCCTGCCTCCGTGAGCTTGCGTTTGGGTCCTCATCCTGCCTGCACACAGCCGCAACCATGACAGTCTGCTTTTAAATCAGATGTCACTGTGAACATAAACACAAGCCACAGCAGCCCAGCTGTCTTAGCTGAGTACAAGGATACATTTACTCTCTTTGTGTAAAATATTGTGATGATTTTACATTATATTAGGCAGGCAGCTGCCCAAATTAAACCGTGACTATTAGCAGTTTGGTTATTTTGAACGCCTCGGCTGGAAAAAATTCAAAATGGTTTGTAAGGTTGGCCACAGCTTTGTATGTAAAGGGGAGTTAGAAGATTGCTTCATATTTTAAGATTGATTAAGATTAATTAATATTTTTAATTGTTTTATTTTACATCTCACCTTTTACACTGCATTGAGTTGCTGCCATGTGATTGGCTGAGTGTACATCGTTCTTTGTTTCAAAATGGACTTAATGCTTGGTTGAACAGTTGTGATGTTTATCTCCTTTAGATTTATTTTTTATTTTCATGATGAAAAATGGTTTGTTGGTTCATACCTATGAAGTTACAGTGTTTCTGAAAAGCCTAAAAAGATGAATTGTTACCATAGTAAACTTCAAAACAGACTTTATTATATGATATAGTTATAAAATTGGATAAAAATTGACTTCAGCATAATATAAAATAATGTGTTGTCACTATGTATGCATTGGTCAACTTTCAGATCTATGAAGTTCAGCTCAGTTATCTATGTTTTCATTTTTAGTTTCCATTTGCATTTAGATGCACGGCCGATTCTCTGATGTGTGATCTGTTTCTACCTGTGCTGATGCTAGCAGGACTAAAGCTGATCAAGCAGCAGTAAATATGTGAAGCAAGGCTGAAGGATACACTCATAAAATGAACAGAATCATAAGAATATAACAGCACGAGCACTGCAAATGCAACTAAAACATGTTGACATCAAATGGTATGTTATTTGAAATCTATATGAAATAATGAAACATCTATGTTTTCCAATTTATTTTATTTATTAATTTTATTTTTTCCACAGTTGTGTAAATCAGTCTGTCTGTGGACTGCCAGCCAACACATCCACAACACCAACAACTCAGACAGCACAAAGCCTTTTAAGTTGGCGAGGCGTGATAGCAAATGCAGCGCAGGTACATCCATCTGACCTGCAGCAGCATCGCAGACCACGCCCCCCTCCACACCACTCTTTCCTCATAGTTGCTCGCCATCGTTGCGCTCAGAGGGTAGAAGGTCCCGATTGAAGTGCACAGGTAACTTCCCTTCACATTTCACGACAATGATCCTGTTGGTGAGAAGCCTGCCTTCCAACTGGCAGCTGGGTTTCCTGGCTCCCTGATGCTTTAGCTTACATTTAATTATGTGAAACGTTGCGGTACTATACGTCATGCCGCTATTTTCATCGTACCTCCCATCACCTCTACAAATGGATTTGACCTTTGCTGGAATGCTGAGGATGAATGTGTTGGTTTCCTTACAACTGTTGTCAAGTTTGTAGATATTCCTATTTGATATTTCTGTGTTACACAGCTTTTCAGTCATCTTAGCATCTACATGCTGTCTTCTAAACTTTTCATAAGGTGTTTCTTCAGGTCGGTGCTCGCTTGGTTGAAAATTGTTCACTTTGGAAAATCCGGAAGCAAAGAGCAGCACGAGCATCGTGCAGACAAACAGTGTCTTCATCGTCTCCTGGAGAAGAAAACACATGGACATTTTTCCACATTAAGAATTTGGCAGATACATCCTTTTGGATCCTGAAGCTCAGTAAGTCGTCTTTGTGAGCTGCAAACACACACGACAAGAGGACTGATAGACCTTTTTCTTTAAATGAAAGAAGTCGTTTTATTTATAGTTTTCTTTTTTATTTATTTCTAATCATATATATTACTTTGTTCTCTGTTTATTTTTTATTTTTCAACTGTTAGGACGATTTCTAAATATCCTGAACAAGCCTGATCTGGACGGCTCCTGGAAGCAGATTCAGGCGTGATGATGTCATTTTCAACTGGAAAAAGAAGCTTTGAAAAGCTGAAGTAGTTTAAATGTTTAGATATTTAACCTTGTTGTATTACTTTATATTTTATATTCATCGTATTAAGACATCAAGATATTTGTTTTTGCCTTAAAATTTTGTGTTTTAATTTATACTTTTTGTTATTCTTTTTTTTAATTTTGTCATTTTGCCTTTTTTACTTGATGTGATTTGGATAAATATATATTTATATCTACAGATATATTGAGAGAGTTTTCCTCTGGGTTTCACAAGCCCATTTTATAGATAAAAGTCCAGGTCATAATAGATCCGGTTCATTAAGAACAAAGTTTAAATCCGATTTAATATAAATGCCTTTCTGCACTCAGTTATTCTTTCCTGTCATATGTTTCAGTGTGCTCTGTAGTAACAGTGACACACTGCAAAATAAAAATAATAAGACACTCACCTTTTTTTCCTTTACTAATGATGATGATTAACCTGCAGTGGTTCAGGTATAAGTTGGTTGTCTGGAACAGCAGGTGATGAAGATGTGGTGAAGGGTCTGTGGTTAATGTATATAGTGGGTTCATTACATAACTGGATAGGCAACATCTGACAGTCAGTTTAAATAAGATCTTGTTGTATTTGAACACAAATCAGCAAAAACAGGTCTCTCACCGTGCAAATATACAGCTTACGTAAGTTTAGTGTGCTCACCGAATGCAGTGTTTAGTGTAGCAGCAGAATTATGACAGTTTATGGAGATGTTCAACGTGAGCCTGCTGCCCAGCTTTAAAAGGAAAATCATTTTAAATGATACATAATAAGTTCTTAGCAAAAGAGGAATGCAGACGGAGATGAGCAGAGATCTCTTCTGCAGTTCAGATGCTGCTGTGAGTTCTAGTTCACTTCTGTCACAGAGGAACAAAGTGTGTTTGGATCTGGACACTTTGATTTTTATACTTCTGATCAGCACCACCTCAAATAATCCTTTGCATCCACACCTACATCACTGGCCCACCACTTCTAGGAAACTTTAACACTTCCCTGCTTGTGACTCAGAAAGATAATGCAAATATGATGACCACTGACCACAAGAACCTGCATGTAGATGCAGCCTGTTTTTCCACATCTGGCTTTAGAAAAAAAATTAATGCACAAACAAATAGATTTAAAATAAAAAGATGTGTTGGTATATTTTGACCTTTCAAATAAACTATTAACACTTCTTTTTTCCCCTTTTTAAGTATAATTTTTGGCAAATAAAGTGAGTGTTTTGACCATTTGCAGTTAAAATGTTGAACAATCTTTTTATTTTTGTTTTACTACCAGTTGGTTGTAATAATTTCATATGAGGATTTAAATGGATGTATAACAAAACAAAGGATAAAAGTATATATAAAAGTATATTTAATGAAGCTGATCGAACAACAGTGCAATATGGCATGATGACAGTGTTTACAATTTTGGCAGGAGAACAAAAGATAAATATTATAAAATACAAGACATGAAAATCTCAGAGGTCAGGGGTCGGGGGCCCAGGAAGTCTGACCCACAGATTCCAGGTCTGACTTCGAGTACATAAAATATCATCTTTCTTGTGGGGAAGGAGCCTGAGTTAGAGCAGGAAGTTACACCATATTGATATTGTTGGGGTAGCCTCAATGCCAGTGTTGGACTCTCCAGTTTCCTTGAAGGAGGTTTGACTTTGTGCCATCGTTGGCTGGACTCTGTGCTCATTGATATCCCCGTATCAGTGAGTTAAGACACCATGCATTTATTTTCTGTGTGGCACACAACAAGAAAACAAGCCAAGAGAGAACACATCAGCCTCCAATGACAGTTTATTAAAAGGTTTATTGGAGGTTATTTGTTGTGTTATTGAACCTGTGTGCTAATGAAAGAGTGTCCTTAATAAACGTACTCCATAAGGAAGTGTGTTCACAAGTGCACAGAACACATTAGGGCACAGGTCAATGATCGATTTTACAATTGTATTGTCAGATCGATGGACACTTTCGGATACTTGGATATTCAGGTGATTAGAGGAGCAGAGATGATCAGCTGATCAGGATTTGGTGGTGTGTTGGATCAGGTGGTGGAGAGACATTTGATCAGGTCTTGTAAACCTTGTCGTTAACCAAGCAGTCACTCCCAGGCTGCTGTGCTGATCACCGGATCTTAACTTAATTGTCACAGTGCACTCAGAACAAAACAGCCATGCAGAGATATGAGTCACAGTGACATTAAAACTGATGAAGACCGTCGTCGTTAGAACCAGCAAACTGAATGAACTAAAAAAGATCATCTAAATTCAACTGGTCTAAAATATCAGGATCTCAGTGTTAAGTCCATATTTTTGAAGTAGAAGCTTTTACAGGTTTTACTTAAGAAAAAGAAATAATAAGGAATTGTTTTGGAATTTGTCCAGGTTAACAGATGAAATCATGTTCAGTGCTTTGTCCTGTCAGTAAACACAGATTCTTTATTTGCACTGAATGGGACAGCATATAATTTCACTGCTTTTGGCGTAATGACAATAAAAGATAGTTTCAAAGTCTGACCTGCAAAGCCCGTCCACCCAGTGTCCTCCTCAGTCCTGCTGGTTGCATGATTGCTGTAGAAGTGCTAAACTACTGTGACCTGATTAATTGAACTGAGCTCACACTGCAATAACTAATCAGTGAGGTGGTAGTTTAAGTACTTCATTACCAAAATGTATAAATGAAGTACATCAGAAGATGTTGGGGAAGAAGCACTTCACCGGGTGGGCCTGGACCCCCGAGGCCTGTCCCTGTGCCGACCTCGTCTGAGTCTAATAGTTTAATAGATTCAGTTTAATTTAATGTTAAGTTGAACTGGAGTTAACCAGAATCCTTTACTCTTCCAACTCCTCTACTTTGTCTAACAGTTAGCTTAGCTTAGCCTAGCCAAGTTTTCTTTGCAAAATTGCTAATTGCATGGTTTCAAATTGCAGTTTTGATTTTAAGTGGACTAATTGTTCAGACCTGCTCTGGGGCCTGTCTGAAGTATTAAATTGACATATATTTGTCTCAACACCTACGCAGGAGAACTTTTTTGTAAGTGTGAAATGGAAAATAGAAGAAGAAGTAGAGATGTGGGTGTTCCTATTTACATATTTTTATTTTCTGTTTCTTTAGCCAAACATGTTATTTGATCAGAGCACCTGCCTGTACACCTGCTGTTAACCAAGCAGTTATTTTCAAGCTGCTACACTGATCACAAAGTCAGGACATATGAATGACAGGAAGTGTCCAGTGTCACGTAGCGATATTAATGACAACAATGATGGGTCAAAGCAACATATGAACATTTATTACGATATCCTGATAAATGTAATGCAGCGGGATAACTTCTACAGTTATTATGTTAGTGATGATGCCTCTTTGCTTTTCATTTATTCACAGCTTTGTGGCGTACGATGGAGTGTCAGGGCCACATTAAGATGATAACCTGCCACGGCTGCAGTACCCTCTACAACACGGCTTGTGTCGATGATTTAGTGAAGCAAACTGATCATCTGTCTCATTGTGTCTTTTGTGTGTTTGGTTTTGTGTTTTCAATGAACTGAAAGCCCTCTTTAATGCACGAGGGTGTGACAATCCACATTCTCTCATCTGTCCAGTGTCAGACGTTCATTTTGTGCAAATGGTCAAGTCTTCCAAGTGTGCGTGCTTTTCCTTCAGCGTCTGTGTTACTCGCGTCCAGCAGATGGCAGTGTTTCACTGTCTGACGGCTGTCTGAAGCTTCAGCTGGATTATCCGTTTGCTATGTTTGCCATGTTACAGTGGGGAGGAAAAACTCCTTTTTAACAGGAATATCTAGACATGAGTGATTACTGCAGTGGGGCACTATCTGTGCTATCTATAAGAAATGTTAGCAACAATAAAACTCTGAGGATCAGGGCTCCATTTCACTCCAGTGTTCAGTGGCATTTTAAAAGAGTGAATACCGACGCTGAATGTCTTTGTAAAGCAAAAGCACTTTGTTAGCCTTTACAGAGCAAAGCTATGGATCAATGTGCAGTGAAGAAAAATCGAGGTGGCCAGTCTGTCCTTTCCTAACCAATCACAGAGCTCCTTACATTGCACCATGTGGCTAATTTGCGTTTTACTGATATTGCTGGGCTGCTGTCAATCATTTTGTCTTTATATTACAACAGAGCATTGACCTTTAACCTGTTTAATTCATACTGAGTATTTAAAAAAATGTATTGTCATAATAAATTGTGCCTCACTGAAACACCATTTTGCATTAGCCTCTATCACCTGACTTGTCACTGATGATATCACTGCATGAGCAGGCGAGCGGTAGCGGCGGGGGGGTGTAGGTGAAGCTCGTGAAGAACAAAATTCTGTACGAGCGGATGCAGTGAGTCCAATAACCAGGGGTAACTGGAAATAAGGTGTTGTAGGTTGGCTTCCACAGTGTAAAGAGACACTTCTCCCTCATGCTCTAACAGCTGGTAAATCAATTTAGAAGCAGAGTCGATAACGGCCTCCTGAAGCTCCCTAGGTGGGGTGACTGCCGCTGGATCCATATCTGGCTGGTCCGTACTGTCACGGCGGGTGAGGAGAGCCGTGTGAAAATAATAAATGAGGATCCAATCGCAGGCAGTAGTGGAGAAGTGAAGGTGGTTTATTGAACACAAAAATAAATATGGACAAACAGCAAATGGAGCACGAAGTAAACTAGACTGGAAACAACTAAACTACTTAAGATACAGCTACAAATTGCTTGAAACATTTGCAATGAAATATATAAAACAGCTTTATTGTCAGTGAGGACAAAGTTATAGTGATGCTGTGCTGGAGTGTTCAAAAGAAGACAGAGACATGAAGTATAAATATTGTATAATATTAAATATAAGAAAGAACAAAGTTATAAAAACATTAATAATTGAAATCTGCAACAATATTCACATAAAGTGTAAAATACAGAGTTAACTGTTTAATAGGTAAAGTTTAGGTCTTGCAGTCGAACAATGATCCCAAACACAGCAGCAAATCTACAGCAGAATAGCTGAAAAGCAAAGTCCAGACCTCAACCTGGGACATTCAGAGAGCTGTGCTTAAATAAATGCCCACAAAGCTCAAAGAACTGAAGCAACGTTGTAATGAAGAGTGGGCCAACATTCCTCCACAACAATATGAGAGACTGATAAAGTCAAGCAGAAAACAATTAGCTCACATTTGTGCTGCTAGAAGTGTTTCTAGTTATTCACAGGACTGTAGTTTGAATTTAAAGAAATGTGAAAGTGCACTGAAATTAACATAAAGTTATTGCAATTTTTAAAAAAATCAAGAAATCTAAGAGGAAGAAACAAGGTAAACCACACAATTGTTTTCCTTATATTCTCCACACGGCAATGCACATAACAGACATAAAATATTTGCATTTATCAATAGAAAATATACAATTTTTCCATAGTCATAGCCAGGCCCGATTACTGCCAAACCTGTGCTGAATCAATCACTTAAACAGGACCTGTCTGACAAAGTAGAGTAGACCAAAAGATCCTCAAAAACTACACATCATGGCGCAATCCAAGGAAATTCAGAAGCAAATAAGAAACAAAGTAATTGAGATCTCTCAGTCTGGAGATGCAACGTCAAGATGAACAGAATCCAGTTTCTGGGATCCTGAAGGAGAATGTCTGGCCATCTGTTCACGACCACAAGCTGAAGTGCACTTGATCCAAAGCACACCAACAAGTCCACCTCTAAGCAGCTTAAGTAAAACAAAAGAAAGACTTTGGAATGGCTTAGCCAAAGTTCATACGTGAATCTGATTGAGGTGCTGTGACCTTGGAAAGGTGGTTCATACTCAAAAACCCTCCAGTGTGGCTGAATTACAACAATTTTGCAAAGATGAGTGGGCAGAAATTCTTCCAGCACCTCGTAAAGGACTCATTGCCAGTTATCCCAAACGCTTTATTGCAGATGTTTCTACTCAGGGTGGCCCAACCAGTTATTAGGTTTAGGGGGCAATCACTTTTTCCACACAGGGCCATAATAATGGCCGCCTTAATAATAAATGCCTTGATTTAGGAACTACTTTTAATGTTTACTTGTGCTATTTTGCAAAAAATAAAATCTCTGCAAAAACATCAAAACTGCTGACCATCTGACCTCAATATGAAATTATTAATCTTTTGACAAAAAACATTTAGATTTGTAAAAATAAAGAAACCATAGAGGAACAAACAATGTTGTTTGCTACGTTCTAACATGGCAATCTAAATAACAGTAATGCAAACATATATATTTATCAATAAAAACAGATCGCCTTTTCACTGTTACAAAAGTCAAGTACATCAGTGTTTGTTCAGCTTTCATAAATGTAAGTTTATAAGTACATAGTACATTTTTTGGTCCAACTTCTTTTAATACATGCAACACATTTCAGAACATTTGGGACAGAGACAACAAAAGACTGGAAATACTTCGTAAAAATCTGGTGAAACACTTTAAAGCCAGTGGGATTAAATGGGAAACATAAAATTTAATACTAGACAAAGACCGATTGAATCATGAAGCAAAGAATTAATAACTAAATCACAAGTAGAAAATGTTATGCAGATATTATTGGATAGATTTTGGTTTAGAAAAAAATGACAAGAAATGAAAAATGAAAGTTATCTGGTCTTTTTCTTTAAAGAGTAGCCTACTGCAGAGCAGCTACACTGACAAACACCATCATCACCAATACTGCAGCTAATACAATGATCCAGGAGGAAACTTGAAAAAGCAGGAAAAATGTGACACTGATCAAAATGAATACATCAATTATTGATCAAAGAGAAAATGCATACTAGCACAATGCATTGTTATTGCATCTCAGTTTCTCACCATCACTGATAATCTGACGTCTGCTGGACCTCAGGAATCGTCTCCATCACCTCTCTGTGAGGAGCAGAGAGCACTCGTGCTGCACATCCCACCTGTGTGCTGTGTTTACGTGAACCTGAGAGCACAGCTGTAGTGGTGACAGTGAATGTAGCGTTGGTGTTGGACACACTGACAGTGTTGTACTGTGAGAAGCTGAGGTCTTGTTGTGAGAGTGTTACAGTGGGAGCAGGTCGACCAGTGGCTGAACAGGAAACAACCCACTCTTCAGCAGAGTTTGACTCTCTGACATCAACAACAGGTTCATGCAGCTCTGTGAAGGATCAGGAGATATTGCAAGGAATATGTTGTTGAAAGGAAATCAGTTTCTAGCACATTTAAACACATTAATGCAAAAGTTCTTACCATAGACTTGGAAGCAGGTTCTACCAGTGAAGGAGCCTTCAGGATAAGTGTTAAACAGACAGTGATAGCATCCTTCATCCTGCTCCGTCACATTCCTGATGACTATGGAGCAGTTCTGTAGTCCAGTGTATTTAAACTTGACTTTATCGTTAAAGCCATCATTCACTCTCTGACCATAGTACTTGCTGTAGGTGGCAACATTTGTCTCCACATCACGTGAGATTTTCTGCCATGTGACCTGAAGGACGTCTTTAGTGTCCAAGAGCTGACAGCTGAATTCAGCATCTTCTCCCACTGCTGCCAGCACAGTCTGCTGTGTTTGGACCACTGCTGTTAGAGCTGCATGGAGAATAACATGAGTTAGAGATGTGGAACTGAGAGGTATTGATGGGAAGGATTAAACAATAATTCGGGTCATGGAGTAGTCTGTGTTTTAGGCTCAAACAAATTGACATATGGGTACCACTTAAATGTGATGTAGACTATAAATATAAACCTGACACTCATTGTTTCATACTGTATGTTTCAGGGACATTTTCTTTCATCTATAAAAAAAAAAGTAAGACAATTCAGTTAGCTACCAACTAAACAAAGAAAGTCAGATAGATGTACAGATCGTGTCTATATTGGTTCTGTTGGTCCATGACCAATTCTGGAGGTCTGTACTGCATTTGAACTTTTCCAACAATTTGGAGGTCCAACCATGATTTAAGCTGGACATCAATATGGCGTTCAACATTAGAACCTTGGACTTGATGTATATTTGTTGGACATCATGTAGATATCGTTTGCAATATACTTTTTGCTCTTTTGTATTCTGACGTTTCTTCTGCTGCTTTAATTTATGATCGGGATACACTGTTAAACATCAAAGACTCAATGGAGATCTACTGTGACAGCTGGGACAGCTACAGAAAAACTTTTTCTCCTCCTCTGGAGTGTTCCGCACCTGACTGCGTGCTACTGTGCACAACCCGCGGCATTTCCACCCCCAAGAGACGAAAAAGGGGAACGAGGGCCGGCGTCCAGGTGAAACGGAGAAGGTACCGGAGGCTAGCTGCTTTGCTGTGGGGTGACTCTCGGTGTCTGCGACCAGTTCCTCTCCTGTCGTTTGCTGGGGATGTTACGCTGCCGCCTGGGACCCGAGCCCCATGGCTCGAAAGCAGTTTGCTCACTCTGTGTCCGTCATCCATTTCCCGTTTTGTTGGTGACAGCTACGTCTGCTCATCGATCAAGGTTTTTTCCAACTCTGGAGTCGCTGCCCTGTCCGGCAGGTCCACAGGTTTGCACAGGTGTTTAATTCAAGTACCGCTGCAGTCAGCTGTAGATTCCGCAGATAAACCGTCATCAATTCGGTTCGCCCTGCTTAACGTTCGCTCTATAACGAACAAATCATTTATTTTAAATGATCTTTTTATCAAAGAGTCTCTAGGTTTTATGTGTCTGACTGAGACGTGGCAGCAAAATAAGGATTATGTCCACCTGAATGAAATCTGCCCGTCTGGCTGTTCTGTCATTGGAACTCCGCGTCTTTTAGGACGTGGTGGAGGACTTGCTGCTGTTTACCAGGACAGACTCATATGCAAACTGGTGACTTCGGACTTCTTCTCTTCATTTGAGTCACAGATGATGAAGGTCGGTTCTCTGAAAACCTTTTATTGTATTTTAATCTATCGACCTCCTGGACCTGCTGGGGTCTTTCTAACTGAATTTAACGACCTTCTGACATCGATCATTAAACTGGAGAAGGTTGTAATATTGGGAGACTTAAACCTTCATATTGATGACGCTTCCTGTAACACTGCTGCCGAGCTCATCACTATCACTGAGTCTTTTAACTTTAAGCAGCATGTTTCTGGCCCCACACATACGAAGGGCCACACTCTTGATCTTGTTTTCTCCCTGGGTTTAAATATATATGATGTATGTGTGGAAGATGTCCATGTGAGTGACCATAGTTGTATATTCTTTAATTTGTCATTTTACGTGGATCCTTCACCTCCTAAATTGATGATCCAAAGGCGGATTATAAACCAAGATGCTGCTAGAAGGTTTTCTGCCATGTTTGTCCCTCGTATGGCTCAAAATGATATGGATTCACTTATTTTGTCTTTTAACAATCAATGTAAATCTATTTTAGATACGGTGGCACCTCTGAAACTAAATGTTGTCCATTCTTCAAATTTCTGTCCTTGGATAAATGAAAGTATTCGAAATTTTAGGAGATATTGTCGCAAATTAGAACGTTTATGGAAGGCTTCCAAGCTTGAGGTCCATAGGGTACATCTCAAGGAATCAATTTTCTCACTTAACAACATGATAAAAAATGCCAGAACGGAATATTTTGCTAATTTAATAGCTTCAAAAAAGAAAAATCCCAGAGTATTGTTTGATACAATTAAAAACATTGTCTCTCCTGATATTCCTCATGTACCAGTCTATACTAAATCTGACTGTAATGACTTTTTAAACTATTTTGTTAATAAGGTCGCTGCTATCAGGTCTAATATTTCTCCATCATCCTCTCAGTATCACATTGACACGTTGCTTACCTCTGATACTTGGTCCTCTTTTACTCCTGTTACCTTACAGGACATCAGTGCTCTGCTTGGTCGAATGAAACTGACTTCAAGCCACCTTGATGTACTTACTCCATCATTTTTCATTAGTGTGTTTGATTCTATTGGCCCCTGTATTCTGGAAATAATTAATACTTCTCTTTATACTGGCTCAGTTCCCAGCTATTTTAAACAAGCTATTGTTGAACCAATATTAAAGAAACCAAATTTGGACCCATCTCTTCCAAGCAGTTACAGGCCAATATTAAAACTTCCATTGGTGTCAAAGATTTTGGAAAAAATAGCTGCAGAACAACTTATAAACTTTTTGGAAAAGAACAATGTTCTGGACATTTTCCAGTCTGGTTTCCGCAAATTGCACTCCACTGAAACCGCTTTGCTTAAAGTGTCTAGTGACATTCTGATGGCAGCAGACTCTGGAGAGTACACTGTTCTGGTTATGTTGGATCTCAGCTCTGCTTTTGATACTGTTGATCACAGCATCATGATAAATAGGCTGAAGGACTTGTTTGGGATTACTGGCGTTGTTTTAAAATGGTTTATGTCATATCTATCTGAGAGATCCTTTACTGTCTGTATAAATCATGTGCTGTCGGAAACATCAGTTCTGTCTTCTGGGGTACCTCAAGGATCTGTTTTAGGTCCTATTCTCTTTTTGCTGTATATCCTCCCTCTAGGCCACATTATCAGACGTTACAATAATATTTCTTATCATCTCTATGCTGATGACATTCAGTTGTACTGTTCTTTCAAAGCTTCTGAGTTGTATAAATTGTCTTGTTTAAATAATTGTCTGTCAGAAATCAAACAATGGTTAAATGACAATTTCCTTCAGTTAAATGCAGATAAAACAGAAACTTTGATTATTGCACCTGATCACATGCTCTCAGAAATTAGGCAGCATATCAGTTTTTTAGACCCTTCATTTCAGTCGAGTCTCAGAAACTTAGGTGTTATATTTGACAGTTCGATGTCTCTTGAGAAACACTCTAAACAACTTGTCCAGAACTGTTTTTATCATTTAAGAAACATTTCTAAACTCAGGCTACTGGTGTCAAAGGCAGAACTTGAGATGATTATTCATGCTTTTATCTCTTCTCGTTTGGATTATTGTAACGGTCTTTTTACGTGTCTTAACAAATCAGCTCTGGATCGCCTTCAGTCTGTTCAGAATGCAGCGGCAAGACTTTTAACTGGTACAAACAAGAGGTCACACATTACTCCAGTTTTGGCTTCTCTTCATTGGTTGCCTGTAAATTTTAGGGTTCATTTTAAAATTTTAGTTGTAACTTTTAGAGCTCTGCATGGTGAAGCTCCCCAGTATATCTCTGACCTGTTGAAACCTCATGCTTCATCCCGAGCACTTAGGTCTTCAGGTCAGAGGCTACTGGTGGTCCCACGTACTAGATTTAAAACACGTGGGGATCGGGCTTTTCAGGCACTGGCACCTAGGCTGTGGAACTCTCTGCCGTTGTCTTTACGCTGTCTAGACTCTACTGACTCCTTTAAAAAGCAGCTGAAGACATTTTTATACAAACGGGCTTTTAACTAATTTAATTAATTTTAACTTGTATGTCTGATCTTACTGTAAAGCACTTTGTGATTTTTATCTGTGAAATGTGCTATATAAATAAATTTTACTTACTTACTTAAGTGCAGGGAATTTAAAGGTTTAATTGAGGTCATATTTTTTATTTACAAAATATCAATATTGGGGTTACAAAACAATCCCTTCAGTGGACCAAAAATGAATTATAAAACCCATCACTTCAACATAACCAATACCAGGACTGGTATTGACTGGTAACTCGTGCTACTGTAGAAATTCCCATTGATTTTCTACATTTTCCCAGAGGCCTCCCCTTCTGTGGATTACTAGTATGTCATTTATTAATTTGTGCCTCAATTATTTCAGATCAGTTATTTCACTGGGGAAGCCCTATATTGCCCACTTCCTAATTTCAGCACAGTTTGATCTTTCTCTTTAGCATGTATGTAACTTTGGCTTGTTGAGATTTTGGCATTACTTCTGTCATAAACATTCTCTCTCAGACATAACTGACTAAGATTTCTGTGGTTACCCAGAACATTTTAATAGACTTTTTGTAATCAATCAGGTCTTCAACCCCTTCTTTTTAAAATAGTGTATAAACCGTATGTATGTGTGAAAGACTGTTAATGTTTTGATAAATTGTTTATTTTAGAACAATTGGTGAGTGTGTTTAGCCACTTCACACTACTACACTTTGCTCTAAACTACATGCCTTCTCTGAACAGTATATATGTGAATGGACTGACGGATCTTTTCATTTCAAATGTTAAATAATTGTCAGTAAACTACTTATGACCTTAATGTCATAGAAAGACTGAAAGACATCCATTGAAAACAGGGTGCAGAAATTTAAGGTGCCAGGCCAATATCCACCACCCTGGAAGTCCTTAACTGAGGGGGACCACATTAGGCCACAGCTGGTGCAGCTCACCACTGGCAGTGCAAGGTTATAACGGCCTTTAGGAAGGATAAGGAGAAATCCAGTCATGGCTCAACAAAGACATTCATTTGTTTCATGTTGTTTTCAAAGCGGTCTGGTAAATCCAAATGACCTTTGACAGGTGCCCACATATACTGCGGGCCGAGGGTAATTCAAAACAATGTAGCAATGTACAATTTGCACTAAAACACATATATTGTGTATGTAGTGTGTGACAAAAGAGCAGCTTACCATTTATGGTTACTGAAAGAAATCTCCGTCTGTGGATCGGGTTTCCTTCGAGGCGTGAGCACCTATCAGCAGAGATTGTCCATAACCTATAGAACTCAAAGAAATATTCTCAAGTAACAGTCAAATATGCCATTCAGCGTGTTAGTTACGACGTCGGGAGCAGCTGGGAGAACAAAACGACACAGAGACTGTACGGGTTGCTTTCCCAAAACCAACTCAAAGGTTTATTCATCAGACAACAGTATATATAGAGGAAAAAGGTTCGTCTGTCAACAGATTCTCAGTTCAAACCGGTACAGACCAAATAAGGGAACGTCTTCCTGCCTTGTGAGCAAAGAAGTATCCTTTGTATAGTTTATCAGTTCAGCTACAATTTATGATCATCCCAGCAAAATACACTCCTAGACACAGAATACAGAGTTCTTTCATTAGTGAATTCTGAAACGAACCACCTGGCCTTTAACAAGCTCCTTTCTAAGAGATAAGGAAGGGAGGATGGGAGTAAGGAAGTGATCTCTGTGGTGTTTTCAACCTTGAGGTACCAACCTGTGATTCTTACACATTAATTCTTAGGTTACAGAGAAAGAGAAAAACAACTAGTAAATGGGCCTTATTGAGTAACAGTTTTCCTGTATAATATCACTATAAAACAATATCCTGTAAATGCTACCATGGTATCAAAATATCACAACAGTTACAAGAGCCACAATTGCACCGGGTGAAACCTCAACGTTACAGAGGTTTCACTCTGGGGCCTTGAAAGCTGGAGGTTGCACCCATACCCCCTCACCCTTGAAGAACGTTTATCATGGTTTAAGGATTTGTTTTTTATTCAGTGGTCAGACTGGAGAGCACTGCAGCGGGTGTTTAATGAGGTCGATAAGACTATCAAGAGAGACAAGGTCAACTCTTCTTATGAGAATATTAGGAAGCGTCTTGTATATGATCAGCTCGCACATGGCCCGAAGATTGGTTTACCTTCTGCCATGTTCAGGCCAAAAATCATCAAAAACCTTGAGGACAGAAAAACAAAAAAACAAAACAAAAGGTAGGTTGTCTCTGTGTGAGAGACGTTGGCATTAAACCCGATATTTAAAAAAAAATGCAATGCGTGGATTTCTTTTACAGACAACATCTGCCATATTGTGGACCGCTCAGAGTCTCCCCCTCCAGCACTGCTAATCCAGACCCCACCGACTCCGCCCCCCTCTCCAGGATGCTCACAGGACTCTGCAGGATCACACCCGTCTGAGGAAACGGAACTCAACATTAAACTCGCAACCTTCCACCTGCTGTCGATGGCACTGAATGAGTATGTGCAGGAGATATGTTATGGATGCCAATCCGGTCACCCCAGCCAGTTACACCACAGTTGCCTGTTTGAGCTGCCTGTGTTTTTCTTCGAGACCTACTATGATGAGGTGATGGAAAAGCTCCGGACGCCCCGATTCATCCCGGCCATCCGTCTGTTTGTTTGCTCATACAGTGTCAGTGAGGCTGAAGCACAAATCATCAGCACTGCAGAGCGTCTTCTGTGTGAACTGAGATCAGTGCCGCACATTGTTTGCACCACTGATGAGAATGTCGGATACCTGCTAAATACCAATCATCACACCCGCGGAGTTAAATCAGCGCTGCTCCACATGATTGGAAACTACTGGTCTGGGAGACACAAGATTTAATGTACATCTGTTATAAAAACCTTACTGTGCACTACACAGAAAATGAAATAAAAACGTATGCTAACACTTTTTTCTGGTCATTTGTGTTTGTGTTTGGTCAAAGTGATTATGGAAAACACGCTGAGAAAAATATATCACAACCCTGCACACCCAGGGGGTTTAGGAAGTGTAAAGAAGCTCCGTATCGCTGTCAGTGAGGCAACAGGCTTAAAGCCGTCATTACCTGACGTGGAGCGTTTTTAAAAGGAGATGACACATATACTCTTCATAAACCTGCAAGGATAGAGGACACAGAAATGCAAGGATACAGAAATGCAAGGATACAGAAATAGAGTTTTGGTTAACGGGACTGACAAACAGTTTCAAGCTGATTTGGTTGACATGCGTGAATATTCTGCGGATGATGATAATGTTAGGTACTTATTGACATGCATAGATGTGTTTTCTAAGTATGCATGGGTTAGGTGCCTTGAAACCAAGACAGGACAGGCTGTTGCTGAGGCTTTTGGTGATATTCTGAGAGAGGGCCGTGTGCCTGAAAAACTCCAAACAGATTTAGGGAAGGAATTTTATAATAAACATTTAAAAAACTAATGGAGCAGCATAACATCACACATTTTTCAACCTTTAGTGAAATGAAATCATGTGTGGTAGAGCGTTTTAACCGCACCTTAAAGGGGAAAATGTGGAAATACTTAACATCAGTTAACTCGCCAAGATATGTTAATGTGATCCAAGATCTTGTACAGTCCTATAACCTGTCTTATCACAGCTCTATCAAAATGACCCCCACCGAGGTGTGCAAAGATAATGAGAAAGCAGTCTTTAACACCCTGTACAAAATGAAACCCCAAAAACCGGTGACTTTTAAATTTAATGTGGGCGATACAGAGAGAATATCTAAACTACGAGGCATATTCTGAAAGGGTTACCATCAGACCTACACAGACGAGTACTTTACCATAAAGGAGCGTTTAGGAAGAGACCCTCCCGTATGCAAACTGGAGGATCTCACAGGAGCTGCAGTGAAAGGTGTATTTTATGAACCTGAGATACAGCAGGTGACTATTGACAAAAACAAAAGGTTTAAAATAGAGAAAATACTTGGCAGAAAAAAAGAGGCACTTGGCACTTGAGTTTCCGAGCATTTTTATCCTGAGGTTATAACACCTATTGTTTTAAATGAACCGTATGAGGTCGGTGTTATAGAATTTCAATACCCAAGACTATGGTTGTCTTTTCCACAATCAGATTCGCGAGTGGAAATTTATGATCCAGTCACAAATGGAGCATTGTCCATAACCTTGATTGAGCTGTCTGTGGGGCATTATGCATCTGTGGCGCAGATAATAAAACATTAAAACATAACACCGACATTAAAACACAATACAGTGAAGTTAGTAACCATGTTAGTGTTATGGGCCCTAGGGGCACAGTTCTCACATTTAGAGGGAGACTGGCAGGAATCTTAGGATTCAAATCAGAAGACCCGTTTGTACTTCATTATAAAAACACATACGCACCACATCCTGCAGACGTATACGGCGGAAAATAGAACATTTTTATTTATGCAGATATTGTTGATTACCAGCTTGTGGGTGACGCCCATGCGCGGCTATTAAGAGCAATAAATATAACAGACGATGACCGTCGGGGGAGCCATTCTTCAATTTGACAGCCCACACTGCACACAGGTCTCGAAATCCTTAATCCATGACATAGAAATTGATTTGATAGACGACCAAAATCAACACATACCGTTTTTCAGGCTGGTGGCGAATTGAATGGTTATATTGGGACCAGCACGCAATGTGGCGCAGGTCTGGGAGGTTTGTTCAGCAGCCTGTTTAGAATTGCTGTACCATTGTTTAAAAAAGGAGTCAGCACAGTCAAACCCCACCTAAAAACAGCAGCATCAGGCATAGTGTCTGATGTGATATCCAACATAACCAAGCCAACATCTACTAAGCAGGATGGCAACGGCTTGTATGTGTATACACCCAAACCTTCTAAGACCCCTCCCACTGCACTTCTTTTTTAGCTGTCTGTACTGTTGATCAGTCATTTTGATCAGTCAGTCTTTACTGAAGAAGTGTTTTAGAATATTTTCCCTAACAGTACTGTTGATCAGTCAGCGGGATAACACCTTTCAAAACATTGAGCGATATCTCACACAGAGCATTAATAAAATCCATGCTTGCATTACAAATAATATTCCTCCGTACGCTGGGTGGGGATTTATACAACAACTCCAACAGTGCAATGTTTCTCTGCATCCGTGAATACGACATCCTTTTTACCGCTTTAGCAACAAATTCTGAACTAAATACATGCAGCTCAAGTTCCTATGATGAACATATTGTGTGAACACATTTTGAACTTCTATGCTGTCAGACGCAGTATTCATCACATCGTTCTTATCCGGAGGTAAAAGGACATCGTCACTCAGAGACTCCGGTATACCATTCACAAAGGTGATTTTTCTTATATATATATATATATATATATATATATATATATATATATATATATATATATATATATATGTGCGCAGGACCCTCAAGCTCCCAGGCCTCTGGTAGAGGACCCGAGCTTGAAGGATAAACCGCCCGCAGGGGCGTGCTGTTTTTTTTTTATAATATATATATATATATATATATATATATATATATATATATATATATATATATATATATATATATATACATATATATATATATATATATATATATATATATATATATATATATATATATATATATATATATAACTGATTGTATCTGCAGTTTACAGTGAGCACTGAGGGAAGTCAGAAGTTGGTTTAAATTGGGATTCTGGGTAAAAAAGGGGGTGTAGGAAGTAGATTTAGGACATTTCACATTTCACAGGTGCTGTCTTAGAGCTTTATTTATTTGTTGTGGATAGAAGTAATTATGACAAATAATAATGAAACATTGAAAACATAAAACCCGTTGAGGGGACAGATAGGGTTGGGCAATTGAAAGGTTTCATTTTGTTTAGCATAATCTCTTTTGTTATATTTTAGCCTTTTAACATGCAGGTAAACTTAATGGGATAAATCAGGAATTATGTCGTGTTTCTTAGGAAACACGAAAAGGGAAGAACTGTCATGTAATTAATATATTCTTAGTGCTTATTTTCTAATTATATTGTTTTATGTACTTTAATAATGAAGGTTTGTAAAGCAAGGCCACTTTTGACTCACAAACTAAGTGCTCAGCCAGACTGAAAAACAGGAAGTTAGTGTAGAAATATACAAGCATATTAATAAATACAGGAAGCCAGATAGAAAAAACAAACTTGTACCATATAAGGAGTTGTTGAAACTGTGTGACGTGTAAAGTACCAAAATAACACCTATATGAGACACATTTTTAGCTTCTAATGTTAGAGATCCTACAACTGCCATTGGGCCCATCTGATCTCTTCCGGAAGATGATTGAATAAAGAATTATAAATGTTTTGACCACTATGAGTCGGGTTTTCTCTGTTCTATCATGGGGATCAAAGAATCGGGTTTTAATACCAGTCCACTGCTGCCACCTGTGGCCAAGTGCCATAGCCTACTACTAGATGAACTTGTGACACACATCTGCAGTAGAGGCTGAATGGCTGCTCTCACACCTGGAGCATCCAAATCGACCCACAAACACGCTGAAAGATGCAATGCCATCAATGTGGATTGTCAAGACTGAGAGACCTCTTCCCTCTGACCCCTCCCCAAACCCTCAAACCCTCCTACCCACCTCGACATACAAACTCTGTGTGGCTTCACGTGTTCTGTTGATGTTTACATGATCGAAATAACTTGAACACAAACACAAACAAACAAAGAGGAAGACCGCACTGGAAGGAAACAACTACAAGTCCCAGCATCCTCTGTGTTTAGGGAGGTGCAGTGAAAGTGAAAGTATTGAGCCGTTCAGAGCAGCAGGAGGAGGAAGGTGGAGCTGAGGCAGGTGAGTGTTAACATGAATATGTTTCTTCTTATGACATAAAATAATTCCACGCTGTACACTGACTTCATTTACTGAGGTTATATTTATCGAGTTTTTATTTTCTGATGTTCGTATGTGTCATACGTATTCCAGTCGCCAATTCTGAATTATAACTAACATTAAAAACACATTTAAGGAGGAGAGAGAGCAAAAAATTTCGATTAACATCTGATGTTTGGGTTGTAGTTATTACAAATATGGTCGCAGCTGTGGTTCAGGTTAGAGTGAGTGTCCATGGAATAAATGTAAGTCAGTGAACTGGAAACATGACTGTGTTCAAACTTTGTTTCCTTTTTATAATGAGTCTAATCAAAGGTGGACAGAAGTATCTCCACTGTGACTTTTCTGTGTCACCATCAGAGCTTCTGCACAGTGTTTCTGGGGCAGATAACATTGCAGCATTATGGAGACATTATGGAGACAAAAAGAAAAGCGTCTGGACTTCTTTAAGTTAAACTTAAAGAAGTCCAGACGCTTTTCTTGGACTGTTGGTTTCAGTGTTGAGTCTCATTCACACACTCCCTCAGACTCTTCACACACACTGATTTGCTGACATAAACACACTCCTGTGTGCTCTCTTGGCTTCACACACACACTGAGGACCATCTACAGACTGTGAGCTCCGTCTTCTTTGTCTTTGGAGCCGAACTCTGACAAAGTTAGGAACAAAACTTTCTCCAGCGTGTGAACTTTCCTCCTAGACTCAGTCTGAGCAGTCAGACCACATATTTCTAAAGCAGCACATGAAGGTGTGGCTCACACACACACAGGTGAAGGAAACAGCTGCAGTATTAAAAGCTGCTTCACTGTCTACAAATATATGAACTGAATGTTTCTTTCAGGCTGTAAAAACCTTATTTATCCTCCATTACAGTCCTGCATTCAGAGCATTACTTCTGTTATATTAGTACATGTATTTTATTCTGATGAACACATGAAACTCTGAGCTGGATTGAATCCATTGAATCAGAGTCCAGGACTCAGACTAAACACACTGAATGTGTCCTGAGCTCGGCCGCTGTTCCACAGTAACTGCTGTCAGAGTCACTGTTACTGAGTTAGCTTAGCTAGCAGAGCAGCTAGCAGTTAGAGTATGAACTCTGTAAGCAGTCAGCTCGGTCCTGGACATGGTTACTGACATAAAGCTGCTCTCTGCAGCCATGTTTGACCTGCTGCTTTGTAGGACTACAGTAATGGAGGATTTGGAGGCTGAACTCGGCTCTGTGACACTTTTTGTAGTGAACTGATGAAAGCTGCGTCTCAGATGGATGTTAGTCCAACACATCAGACACTGCAGCTCTCAGTTGATGTGCACATGAATGATTTGTGTTTCCTCTGCAGGTGAAGGTAGAAAGTGTGTGTGAGCTGATGTGAATTGAGCAGCATGGATCAGTGTGAGGACAGAGAGGAGGGAGTCCCTCCCTCTAAAAGCACTCTGTGTGGGGAACATGAGAGCCAGACCAAAGCTCAGAGGTGAGATGACCATCTCTAACTGTCCATGACTCTTCTCCATGTCACAGCTCAGCACTCACATCACTGCTCCATCATTATTCACAGGAACCCGCCTGGACCTCCACCCAGAAGTGTGTCCTCTAAGAGCAAACGGGTGAAGCATTTCTTTCGTAATTTAGGGCAAAAAAAGTCATCTGACAAAAAGTAAGTTCATGTCAGTATTAAAATGTTTGAAATTTTAATCAGCTTTTTACTATTTAACGATTTAAATAATATACTATTTACATAGTTTATACTTTTTATGTAATGTATTGGTCACATTGGATGTGACACATGTTCACATATTTTTAGCGTCAATGAGAAACCATCCAGCTCTGTGTCCTTAAAGAGTGACTGGTCCAATCATCGATTCATTGGTTTTAAATCCCAGCCTGTGTCTGCTGCAGAGAGGTGAGCTGTTAGTAACAAGAACTCTCTGATTTAAATGATTTTGATGTTTCCTGGTTTCTAAAATGCATCTCTGTAGCAGAGCAGTGTCTCCAAGGACACACAGGCTCAGCTGTAACTGTCAGTTTATCTGGTTTAAGACACATTTGGACTCAATTGGCTGTTTTTAACTATGTATTTTAATCAGAGGTGTAAATTTAGACCTCACACATCTGGATCCTAAACTATGATAGAAACAGCTGCTAGCAGTGGGTAGTTTGACTTTGATACGCTGCTCTAGAAAGCAAACAAAGGTTTGTGCAGCTCCTCTTCAGAAAAGTGTTCAGAGAGCAGCTGCTGTATTAGACAAAGGCTCGTCGTGTGAGCCCAGATGTGTGTAACAGCTGGATGAAGGAGAACCATCACAGTCGCGTCTCCATCCCGCCTTTATTAATGAACTTCCTGTTGCTTGCAGATGACAGGAACACAAAGTGTTTGTGCCACGTGATGCTGCAGGATTTGTTAACGTGTCCATGATGGTAACATCTCCTCGTCTAACTGCAAACACATGAGCGCTCCTAACGGCAGCTATCACAGCCACACAGGCAGACTGTGTCTCACTGTTGCATTCAGGGACATTTGTTTTCCTGTAAAAAGCTGAACTCTAATCTAAGAGGACTGTTACTGACAGGAAACAGCTGCATTATCTGCAGTCTGTGTGATCACAGCTGCTTCAATCACTTTATCAGAGAATTGATCATTGAATAAAACATGTTTGTGTCTGCAGAGGTCAGAGGTCACAGTCTGCAGGATCCAGCTGTCCGTCTGTGAGGAGTGATGGGTCCAAAGGTTACCCTCCAAACTTCAGTGCTGAACCTGAACCAACGAGGTCAGAGACCTGTGATGACTCCTTTACATGTTTGTGTTTTCCCAAAGAGGCAGCTTTATTTCAGCTGTGAACATGCAAACAGCAGAAATAAGGAAACACAACTGTAGGTTTGCAGTGAATGAAGCCTCAGCTCGACGCTCCACTTTGTCCCTCTTTTCCTTCTCCAAACAGCCACATCAGGAGTCTCTGATGGAGTTTTAAAATATTTAATTACAAATGTCCAAAGATGGGTTCAGGATACCTGAATCCACAGTTATTAAAGCTAAAATAGTTCACAGGGTTTGGACTTTGTTAGGTAACGAGAGAACATCAAAGTGTTTTTTATCTTCAAACAGTATTTTTATCACTTCAGTTGCTCTCACAGCCCTGTTTGTTATTTTAGTAAGTAAGTAAGTAAAGTTTATTTATTAAGCGCTTTTCATAGACAGGTAGTCACAAAGTGCTGCACACAGAGATTAAAATAAACAGTACGATAAATAGCAAAATGCACAATATACACAATACAGAGTTTAAATGTGAATTAAAAATATAAAAATGTAAACAGCATTGGTCAACAGAAAGCTTGTTTAAACAGTAAAGTTTTTAACTGTTTTTTAAAGGATCCCACAGAGTCAACCAAACGTAGTTGTAGAGGTAGACTGTTCCACAGCCTTGGTGCCACAGACTGAAAGGCTCCGCCCCCTTTCGTCTTCAGACGTGTTCTGGGAGCAACCAACAAACTCTGAGTCTGTGAGCGGAGACAGCGAGCAGCAGTGTATTTAGTGAGAAGCTTGGATAAATAATCTGGGGCCATTTAGTGCTCTGTACGTTAAAACAATCATTTAAAACGAATTCTAAAATCTATTGGGAGCCAATGTAAAGAACATAAAATAGGAGTGATGTGAGCTCGCTGGGTAGAGCGAGTTAGTAGTCTGGCTGCTGCGTTTTGTACAGCTTGGAGGCGAGAAAGAGATGATTTATCCAAGCTGGTAAACAGGGAATTACAATAATCTAAACGCGATGACACAAATCCATGGACAATTTTTTCCAGTTCAGCTAAGGAGACCATATGTCGCAGTTTAGAAATATTCCTTAAATGAAAGAAACAGGAACGAGACAGAGACTTTACATGTGAGTCAAGGCCCAAAGAAGAGTCAAATATTATTCCAAGATTTCGAATATTTGGCTCAGCAGAAGAACAGAAAGGGGCAACAACTTGACTGATTTTAGAATATAGATCAGGAGGAGCTATGATCATGGTCTCTGTCTTGTTCTAACAAGGTAGCTGTTAGAAAGCCAGTCAGAGATTTGAGTTAAAGCCTGGACTAGGGTGGACAGCCTATCCAGCTGATGAGGCTTAACCAGAGCTCTTATGTTTCACTCAGTGCTCCCACCAAACACCTTGGAGGACACATTAGTGTGATTTAGATTTCATTGGTGCAAACACCAGTCACACAAGCTAACCCATGGAGGCAGCAGCAGGCTTTGTGTTTGGTAAAGTCTGTTGGCTTAAACTAAGAGAGTTTAGTTTGTTAGCACAAAGAGCTGTCAGCTAAAGCCCCGAATGCACTTTGAATACAGACGAACTGAGAAAAACACTTTAAATACAGCAAACAGTCAACCTGACCACATGTTTTTCTGCTGATCATCCACAGCAGTACGTTTAGCATTCATGCTAGCAGCAGGCTATGACTGTTAGGGTTGCCAACCGTCCCTTAAAAAACGGAATCGTTTTTTTGTAGAAACAAAAGCACACGTCCCGTATTGAGCTAATAAGGGACGTACTTTGTCCCGTAATACAGTGAGAATCAAAAGTGGTCTATAAATGTTAATGGAATTAATGCTTTGTTTGAAAACATAATTCCCAGCCCCTCTCCTGCTTTGTGACCAATGAGCTGACAGCACACTTATGACAATTCAGATTACCGCTCATCTCATTGGTCGAGGAAAGGTCGCTTGCGGAGAAAATACCGGAAGACAACAGATGACCACAACAAGAAGCATGGCCAACAGGGAAACAAACGCCGACACTGCGGTGCAAGTCTCGGACGACAGTACACCTAAAGCTGGGCAGACACTGTGCGATTTTTTCAGTCACGTTATTCAGCTCCTGCTCAAACTGCACGATTGACTCGCAGTTGGTAGGTCACGATGCAGGTCTCACACTATACCGCCCGATGCTCTGATGCGACCTGAGTGCTCACACTGTGCCTCCATAAAATGAAGGTTATAACAGAAAATCTGTCGCTCGCTCTCTCTGTCTTTCACTCACACAGACACACCACCATCAACTTTGCTAAATTGCTAATGAAAAACATTGATCAGGCAGCTGTGATTGAGCAGCATGTAAATCCAACTATTTTCACGGTTGTTGTGGTCGTGATAATTTTGTGAGGCCACATCGAAAAGGCTCTGATGAGCTTTCCAAAGTTCTACAGTTGTGCCTCCATCGCTTGTGTCCAGATCACATGCTGCACAGCCGTGCTGCTCCGTCTTTTTCACCAACGTTTACGTGTTTGCGCGTGAGCAGTGTGAACGGCTGTGGTGACACGCTCACGAGCGATTGATGATCGGGAGCTGGTCGTGAGGTGTTAATCGCTTCTCGTTACCCCACGTATACTACACGATGCACGATGAAGGCCAAAATTGGGCCGATCGCCAAATCGGTCGCATGACTCAAAAATCATCTCAAAATGGGCCAAAAATCGCACAGTGTAAGCCCAGCATCAGAGCAGCAATGTTTGTTCCCTCAGAGAAAGAAAAAAAGGCTGCAAAAGTACAGGGAGGAATGGGAAAAGGAAAACACCTGGCTGGAAAAGTGCACGATAACACATATAAAGCGCACTGCACTGTGTGCCGGCGCACTTTTTCCATAGGCATGCTTCTAATGGTGGGCACATGAAGAACATGAGGGGCGTGAAAGCTCGGGGAACCCTTAACCAATTTGTTGTCCACCAGGCCATGGCAGAAGCAGATATGGTATGTAGACACTGGTTTGTTTTTTAAACCCTCTGGTTAAGGTTAATATGGGCATGTGCAGTGAATATCAGCGCTATGTGGCCAGAAGTGTGATAATATAATTTATTTTGTGTAATAAACAACTGCAAGGATAGATGATTACAACAAATAGATGACTAATACATAAAAGTAATACATAGATGAATAATGATGATGAGTTATGATGCGTAATCATGGGAACAAGAGGGTTTACAAACAGGAGCAGCTGATTAGCATTAGAAAAGCTGAAATAATACCTCAGCTGAAGCCAATTGCACTAAATGCACTATATGTGCACTGTTACAAGAATATTTTTCGTTCTATTGCTTTCTATTAATTTATATAATTTTAAGTTAAGCAGGACAGAGTTCTTTTAAAGAAAGATTTACTTTTATTCTCAAAAGTTAAGCATGACAGGCTTCTGTTTAAGAAAGAGACCTGTTTTACTGTGTTAATGTTGTCATTTTGAGCTAAAAATAAATGGCTAAAGGATCATTTGTTTCCCATATGGTCATATCACAAAGAATAGAATATGCATCTGCTTAAATCAAATTCAAGTCAAATGGTTAAAAAATAATTTCACACACACAAAAAAGAGCTACCACACTGGGAAGGGTGAAGACAACTAGGTTGCCCGGCCCTGGCCACGAGGTGTCCCTTATTTATTTTTCAGGGAGTTGGCAACCCTAATGACTGTCCACTGAGCACCAACACAGGTAGGAGTGAGCAGTGATGAAGCAGGACTGTGGGCAAGTTTGAGCTACAATCCTATTGGCTTCTCAGTTTCTCCAAAGAAAAGGGGAAAAATTCTTGGTGTTGTGAAGATGTGAGTTGGTCTTGTTGTCGTGGGGCTGGAAGGATGCTGGCAGTGAGAGGCTTTTCATACAGTGTTCAGTAACAGAATGAGAAGAAAGCCACTGCACATGAAACAAGGTGCTCGTAGAGTTTGTTTACTGTGTTTGTGCCACAATGTCAGATCAGTTGTAGATTCACATGCAGACTTGTCCAGTGAAACCAGTGCAAGTACTGCAGTACAGAGCAAAGACTAAGCAAGCCAGGAGAGCTCTCCAATTTTCTGAAAGTATCAGGATATTTGAGTGATAAGAAAAAGTGGATCATGCAACAATGTCCCTCAGCACACAAAACAATCAAAGCAGAATAAATATAATGTTTTAGATCAAACACTTACAGGGACCTGAAGAGAGAGAACCAACAAGATGTCATGGCTAACAGAGGAACTCAAGCACAGACTGAGTTCTGACAAACAAAAAGGTGACAGTTTATTTACCAAAGGGGTGAACCACAGTGCTCTATATATGTACAGTGAGTTGGGGAGGGGGTCCAGGGCTCCAGGGAAAAGAGGGAAGGGAGTCCACACTCACTCCTCTTCAGTCACTCTTGTCCTGCTCTCCACTCACACAGCCACACACAGGAATCACAGGTAAGCGTCTGTAACCAGGTCCGGGGAAATATTTACTCAAAGTATACACAAAGTTAACCCAACTGGTGAATTAAAAGAGAGATTTCTTAGCAAGGAGCTGAGATCATGAACACAGGAGGGTCAATGTCCCAGCGACAAACTGCTCCATGCCGCAGCGTTAAATGGTTACCGGTAAGCCCAGGTGAGTCAGCAACAGGTGGTGTAATCATCATAGCTGTGTGGACCAAGAGTGAGAGGCCATTACAAGCTCCACCCAGGCAGGCAAAACGCTAGCAGGAGAGAGCAAAACATAAAACCTAAAAAGCCATCATGAGCCAGAGACACAGAGTTTATACTAGAAGAGAAACCTGCTCATCTTCATCATGTTTGTTTAAATAGAGAAAATCAGAAGTCTCTGTGTGTCAGACCACGGCTCTACACAGACACTTCTAAGCTGCTTCAGAGTGAACTGACCCAGATAATCTGCACACAGCGGCTGTAAAACAGTGAAAGTCATAACTGTCTCTCTGATGGAAAGCTTTTATTGTGAAGTCAGGAAGTCTGCAGGAAGTGTTGAGTTTGTATTCATCACTCAGTGTTTAATGAGACAGGCAGACAGGAAGAGCAGCTCATTAGTGTTGATGAAATCAAAGGAACTGTGAGGAACTGCAGTTTGGTCACATCTGGATGTTTTTCACTGACAGTAAATGTTTTAGTGATAAAGAAATGTGTTCACAGAGAGAGGAAGAGGAGTGGTGTTTGTGATGAGGAGCAGCTGTCCTGCTGTGCTTTGTGTCAGGACGTCCTGAAGGATCCAGTCTCTACCAGCTGTGGACACTGGTTCTGCAGACAGTGCATCTCCTCATACTGGGACCAGTCTGCTTCATCGGGAGACTCCTCCTGTCCCCAGTGTGGAGAAAGATCCAGAAGCAGAGCTGGACTGCAGACAGCCAGTCAGAGCAGCTGTGTACAAAGTAAGACTGAACATCTGTCTGCTGATGGACTCATTTCTGAAAACTGGACTTCTTGTGTTGTTCAGACATTGAAGAGTTTTCTTTCTCTTTAGTCTCATTGTTTTTCTTTCTTTCAGAAGATGTTGGTCTGCAGGAGGTTTTAGATGAACATAAGATCAGTCTGAGGAGGAGATGTGAACGTGTGACTGAAGGAAGTGATGAAACAGGAAGTAGAACCCTCCTCAACAGGATCTACACTGAGCTCTACATCACAGAGGGACAGAGTGAAGAGGTTCATACCCAACATGAGGTGAGGCAGCTGGAGACAGCTTCCAAGATGGACGCCCTCCATGACGCTCCAATCAGGTGCCAGGACATCTTTAAAGCCTTACCTGACCAACAGAGACCCATCAGAGTGGTTCTGACCAACGGCGTGGCTGGTGTTGGAAAAACCTTCTCAGTGCAGAAGTTCACTCTGGACTGGGCAGAGGGCTTGGAGAACCAACATGTCAGTGTGGTGGTTCTGCTTTCATTCAGGGAGCTGAACCTGATCAGAGATGAGCAGTACAGTCTTCTGGAGCTGCTCCATGTTTTCCATCCAACATTACAGAAGGTCACAGCAGAGAAGCTGGCTGTCTCTCAGCTTTTGTTCATCTTTGACGGCCTGGATGAAAGCAGACTTTCATTGGATTTCACCAACAGGAAGCTGCTGTCTGATGTCACACAGAAGTCATCAGTCAGCCAGCTGCTGACAAACCTCATCCAGGGGAATCTGCTTCCCTCGGCTCTCGTCTGGATAACTTCCCGACCCGCAGCAGCCAATCAGATCCCTCCTACATGTGTTGACAGGCTAACAGAAGTACGAGGCTTCACTGACGCCCAGAAGGAGGAGTACTTCAGGAGGAGATTCAGTGATGAAGAGCTGTCCAGCAGAATCATCTCCCACATGAAGACATCCAGGAGCCTCCACATCATGTGTAGTATCCCAGTCTTCTGCTGGATCACTGCTACAGTTCTGGAGCACATGTTGACTACAGAGCAGAGAGGAGAGCTGCCCAAGACCCTGACTGACATGTACTCACACTTCCTGCTGGTTCAGACAAAGAGGAAGAAGAACAAGTACCACGAGGGACATGAGACGAGTCCACAGGAGCTGACGGAGGCTGACAGGAAAGTTCTTCTGAAGCTGGGGAGGCTGGCGTTTGAACATCTGGAGAAAGGAAACATCATGTTCTACCAAGAAGACCTGGAGCAGTGTGGTCTGGATGTGACAGAGGCCTCGGTGTACTCAGGAGTTTGTACAGAGATCTTCAAAAGAGAGTGTGTGATCTTCCAGAAACCAGTCTACTGCTTTGTTCATCTGAGCATTCAGGAGTTTCTGGCTGCTGTCTACATGTTCCACTGTTTCACCAACAGGAAGACAAAGGTGCTGAAGAACTTTTTGGGAAAAAAATACAACGAGTCCTCTCTAGATGATTTCCTGAGCAGAGCCATGGAGAAATCCCTCCAGAGTAAAAATGGCCACCTGGACCTGTTTGTTCGCTTCCTTCATGGCCTCTGTCTGGAGTCCAACCAGAGACTCTTAGTAGGTCTGCTGGGTCAGACAGAGATCAGTCCAGGAACCATCCAGAGAGTCATCAACAACCTGAAGGAGATGAACAGTGATGAAATCTCTCCTGACAGAAGCATCAACATCTTCCACTGTCTGATGGAGATGAACGACCTCACATTATTTCAGGAGATCCAAGAGTTCCTGAAGTCAGAGAACAGATCAGAGAAGAAACTCTCTGAGATCGAGTGCTCAGCTCTGGCCTTCATGCTGCAGATGTCAGAGGAGGTTCTGGATGAGTTGGACCTGCAGAAGTACAACACATCAGAGCGGGGACGACAGAGACTGATTCCAGCTGTGAGGAACTGCAGAAAGGCTGGGTGAGTCCAGATGTGATCATTAACATCATTGATCAGTGTAGGTTAGTAGTTTAATTTTGAAAATAAAATCAGATTGTAACCACAAAGTGTTTGTGTCCGTACGCTGCAACCTTCCACACCATTCCTTTATTGTACAGACTCAGCAGCAGCTCCATGGATCCCAAATCCAAGAGTGGAGAACAGATTTGAAGTGTGTCACATCCATGCAGTCACAGCTGTTTCCACTGATATTAATCCTGTTCAATGACACGTTTCATATCAGTGAATATGTTCTTTAGGACGTCCACTGACATGTTTAAGTGTCCTGCTGGAAATCACTCAAATCATCCATGAAATCCATGAAAAATCCTTTTAGTGTTTCTAACTTCACCCTCTGTCCTCTCTCTCTCTCCATCCTCCTCACTGCTTCTTTCACTGATAATCACACAAACATCGTATTCAGCTACAAAATAACACAATAATATCATCTGATGATCATTATTATAAGAGCAGGATCCATATTTGATATCAGAGTAACACACTGCTTGGTTATGTGCAGTCATCATCAGTGACTGTGGGTCAAACAGAAGCTCTCTGATTGGTTGCTGACCTTGGTCACCTGTCCACTCTCACCTGTTTGTGTTTGCTCTCTCTTTGCTGTCTCCATCCTCTCTCTCCTTTCTCTCCCTCTCTGTCTTTGTACGTCACTCAGGTCCAATGGAAACAGTGACATTTACAAACCAATCAAAGACAAACTGATCCATGTCAGGTTATAACAATATTCAAAGTGAATACAGGCTGCTGCTGGACACAGACAGGTAACATCATTTTGACTTGCTGTCACCTGGATCTGGACTCATAAACACTGAAGCCCTGAACAGGAATACAAATCATTTTCTGCCAACTAGCGACACACCAGCAGATAATGGCTCAGAAAGCTCAAATGAGCCAATCATTTCTGTGTTTAGTTCCCCTGAAATCAGATCTGATATCAGCAGCTCTGAGTTCATTCATCATTATTGTCCAGTGATGAGATTTCTGCTCTGTTTGGTAACAGTCAGCAGGTTTTTCCTGCGTGTGGACGTGAACAGTCGTACCTGACAGCAGGTAGCAAACAGAGATCATCTTTCCAGCTGGAACTCTTCACTGAGCTGAACTCATTCAAAATGTTCTGGAGTCAAAACAGGAAACAGTCCAAATGTGTGTCTTCACTCTGACTCTGGATCAGATCTCAGTGACAGACTGTGGACATTATGGAAGCCTAAATGTGACACCATCTTCCTCCTTCATCTGCAGATTAAAGCCAAACAAAGATTCTCATTAAAAGTCTGCAGGTCTGAGAGAGACTCAATCGTTGTGTCATGTCAAACACAGTAAGAGGAGCTGAAGCACAGATGTGAAGAGCAGATTCATCAGATTATGACCTCACTCTGTTTTGTCTTCATATACATTCAGTCTGTGTTTATAATGCAGATTTTCTGCTTTTATAATAACACTTTTTATATTTTCTATCATCACAGACTGACTCAGTGTGGACTCTCAGAGTCTCACTGTGAAGTTGTGGCCTCAGCTCTGAAGTCCAACCCCTCCCATCTGACAGAGCTGGACATGAGTAACAACTACAACCTGCAGGATTCAGCAGTGAAGCTTCTGTGTGCTGGACTGGAGAGTCCAAACTGTCGACTGGAGACTCTGAGGTGAGTTCACTGACTGCGGCTGTTGTTGTTTTTCTATATTTCAGGTCTTTGATTGATGTTTGAAACTTTCTTTAGTTCCTAAATGTTCAGGATGTTTCTGAAGACAAATGTGAAGAAGTTTGAGTGCTTTCAGAAATGTTGTCTTTCCAAACGACTGAACAAGAGTTTTTCCTTTTGGCTCCAAACAGAAGTGACAGACTTGAGCAGGGTTCATTTAAAGGCTGACAGAAGTGGAGTGGTGACGGGGAGATGTTTGACAGGACAGTGTTTCAGCCTCCACAGGTTCATGTTGTGCTCCATCAGTCAGTGAAGATGAAGTCAGTGCTGATGAAGCTGTAGAGTGTGTGAGGGATGTGAATGAGGATGATGAAGATCTGATGATAGCAGATAAAAACAGGCTGCAGAGACTTTGAGCCATACAGGGCACACAGTGTGTGTACAGAACAGCTGAAATCATTATGGAGGCCTCACTGGGATATGGAAGCATCACAGTACAGCTTCAGTGAAGCATTAAAGTCTCTGATATGAGATGAGAAATGAAGCAGCCAGAGCTTTTTCATGAGTGGAAATCCACTGTGACTGTGAGCTGCTGCTACAGCCTCCAGATTAGCCAGCAGCTCATCCTGCTCAACATTTCCTCACCAACTTTAATGGAAGTGTGATGTTTTCAGCTGGAGTGATGGTCAGGGTGGCCTCCCTCTCCTCTTCTTCTCCTCTTCCTCTTTCATTTGTAAAGCCACTTCTGCTGCTTTCATTCATTTGGAAGTCCTGTAGCTGAGTTTGGGAGAGACTAACAGCCTCGGCAGCAGAGGGGAGAAAGGCTGTAACACCACCACTTTACTCTGTTCTACCTGTCACATCATTTTATCAGGAAACAAATATGCTCATGTTTTTACTATGTTTGTCTTGAAGATGTAAGAAGATCACATGGTGCTTTTTATTATTGTGTTGGTTTGTTTGCTGTCTCTTGGATGGAGCCCAGCTGTGCGTGGCCCCTGGGCCTGTGGTCAGAGTGTGTGCTGGATAATCCGGCCCAGGATGAGGCCAAACTGACATGGGATGAAATGTCTGTCACATAATTGAGCTTTGTGAGAAATGTACGACTTTAATGTGAAACATTCAGAGTTTTTTCTCTTGTTGTGTTTGTTTGAAGCTGCTTCCTGTTGGCTTCAGCTGTTTGGAGTTTCCATTTTCTAAACTTCTACATTCTGAACCTTCTTCAGCTCTGAACAGATGATGAAACACTGAATGATTTCAAGCTCACACTTTGTCTAATAAACTTACATCTTTCATTCTTTATACAGATTGTGGAGCTGTGGTTTGTCAGAGATCAGCTGTGATTATCTGGCAGCAGCACTGAAGTCCAACCCCTCCCATCTGAGACAGCTGAACCTGAGCCTGAACAACAAGCTGCAGGATTCAGGAGTGAAGCATCTGTGTGGTTTCCTGGAGAGTCCAGGATGTGGACTTGAAACTCTGGGGTCAGTCAGCATGTTTTAGTTGTGCTGAGATGAATATGATGTGAAAGTTGTGCTGACACTAAACTGCAGACATCAGGCTGATATTATACTGATCCACACTGAGGATCTTCATGGTAAAGTCTGTTTTCTTCTTCTCTGGTTTAGTCCATTGACTGCAGCAGAACAGTCTGTCATCATTTTAAAAGGTTTACATTTCTTCAGTATATCCACATTTGCAGCTGGTACCTCAACCTCCACTTGTCCAACACAACTGCTGTCCACTGCCTCCATGACATTGTGATTTTGCTGTTGGTCTTCTGTCAGATCTTCATCAATCACTTCTGCACGGGGCACACCTTCAGACTCTGCAGCTGCATAACGAAAGCCTGTAAGATAAAATTAGACATAAGGTAAATGTACACCAATATTCCAATGACAGGTGTGTGATTCATCTGGAAGTTATGTGCGGATTAGTGTACAGTGATAGCAATTTAGTATGTTTTTAGAGGGGGGGGGGGGGGGTTGTTTACCTCCGATGGGTGCCCAGTCTGGATTTGTTACATCCATTTCATATGCTGGTTTGCCTGCAATAATGCCAAATCATAAGCTACTCAGTCGACATGACGTGGTTCTGCAGCATCACACATTAGCATGTTTTATCTCATTATCTATGACCTCAGCACATTGAAAATCACACTAAAAGCCTTTCAAGAGTGATATGAATTAATTTAGAACTCACCGGAAAGAAAATGCCGTGAGCAAACCAACAAAAAGCTGGGGATTGCAGAGAACTCGATATCCGCTCGTCTCACCGCTGCAATCCAAGCCTGACGTCTTTGTTTAGTAATATCGGATACATGGGATCCCTCACGTTGCCTCCAGGATGGAAAACGATGAAAAGAGAGCCCAGCTTCTTGCCTTCACGATCGTGTGATCTAACGTTGCAACCGACAACACAACACGTACGATCCATAGCTGAAATGGTATCCTTTGGCTGGCCTACTGTCATGGCGGAAGGGGGCATGGCCCATCTCCCGTGACATCACGCTCCAAAGCCCTATAGGTGGGAAAATGTACCATGTCGACCAATCAAAAATGATATGGAAACATGACATTTGGTTGTTTAGCAAAAGGGGGAAGTTTTAGGAGTGACCGGCAAGAGAGAGCGAGTGAGCGAAAGAGAGAGAGAGTTTTGATACGTGAGAGATTTGTGACGTTTACCGTGTTTGGTCTCAAGTTAGTTTGTTGTCTTGTGTATTTAGTGTGTAGCTGTTGTTTTGTTTTGTGTGTCAGTTCTACTAGTGATCGTCACAGTTGCTGCCTTAAAGCCAACAAAGGCAGATTGCAGTGTAAACGCTGAGTGACACACCTGCTGTCAGACCTGCAGGTTTATCCCTGTGCTGTTCTCATATGTGTTAGAGTGACACAAACTATTGTTTGACACCTGATTGTTCTGTAAATAGTTTGAAATGATTATATGAAAAACGTCTGAGCCTTGGCTGCATTTTTTGGTAAATAGTACCATATAACTTTGTTGTTTGCAAAACGTGTGCGTATTTTTAAAAGTGTACAATCTCTATTTGCATTTCAAGTTATGAAGATGATTCGTTAAACATGTGTGTGGTTTTTACAGTCAAAATATCACTTTCTACTTGTATTTTAAATTTTGTCTGAATTTAGATAAATTGTGCTGATACAGTTGGTCAAAATGAGAAAATAACAGATTGGCAAGATGAACTGTTTTTAAAGGTAAAATATAGAGGCCACATCAAAAGTAGTCAAGAAGGGTTAAAGGCTAAAAGCAAAGTTGTCACCAAGTACTGTTTATATTTGTGTGTATTGCTGCAGCTTTTTTGAGTATTAATTTGGTGCCTTTGTGTGAAATAATGGTATTGTGAGTGATCCATATAGTCACAAAGAATAGCCACTTGTTTCTGTGCTACCAAAGTTCCCCGGCTTTCATTCAAAATGTGTTTATCGTCAGCACCTGCACATTAAACTACTTAAACATTATAAATGTCTTCAAGCTCACACTGAGGCCTGTGGGGTACTATCAGCCACTGAGACAGTACACACATTTATATGTGTTTGTATATGAATATTTCATACTTTAAGACTGCCTGTTTATTTAAGGGAGATGAACAAAATACATTGGAATTGTACAAAATAATATCATGGATGATAAATTAAATAGATTTTAAGTAGATGCTTGTGCATTCTTAAAGTCTTATATGTTGAACTGAACTATGTGATCTGTTCAAAGCCTTAATCTTAATTTGAAGTAGAGATGGCACGATACCACTTTTTTATGTCCGATACCGATACCGATATCATAAATTTGGATATCTGCCGATACCGATATGAATCCGATATAGTGTTTTTTAATCAACAAAACTGGTTTTTTTTTTTTAAATATCTTGCTGCATTTTGTATAAGTTCATACTCAAGTTTAAAACAACAACTACACTAAAGCTATTCTGTTATACCTGTATGCAAAAAAAAAAAATTTCATAGTTCAGCAATACTGATCAATCTAATAAGCTTAAACCTACACCATCCTCCCTATTCTGGTATTTTAAAGAGTACTTAGCGTAAATATTAAGCAACCTAACTAATAGGGTTCCAACTCCCAGCAACAACAAAAATAAATAAATAAAAAATAGGGAACCACCCCTCACGCTCCACCTCATGATGCTTAATCGACGTAATCAACCTTAATTTGATGCAGTGTGAAAAAAAAAAAGCACAGAAATCAATTATTTTTCAAGAAATATTAAATAGATTCAACATCTTTCTTCAACAAAATTGCAGACTGCACAGATGGTACCTTCCCAAAGGAAAAAGTACTATAGCTTACTAGGGTATATATATTAGACTTAATAGTCACTATATACAGTAATTGACTTCTATTCATTTTACATCAAATTAAAACTTTGGGTGTCAGATAATTATTTATTAAAAGCTCGACATTTTAAATGAGAATAAGAAAGAAAAGTATGTCTTTGTGCCCCCTTTTCCCAGTTAATGCCCTATCGGCCCCCCTGGCTAAACTTTGCTAGATCCGCCCCTGCACAGTTACCAGCCGTCAGCTACGTAGAAAAATATCCTCGAGTAGAAAGTAATAATAAATAAATTCTAACAACAGCTGATCAAGCTTAAACGTGCTGCTGTTGTTCAGCCGCTGGTTTCCTCTTTCTGGTGCAAAGTGGGCCAAAAGCAAACAAGAGAGACGGACTCGCGACAGAAAAGCCGATCAGCTGATCATTAAGCAGTTTCATGATTGAAGTAGCAGCCAGAAGAGGCAGTCGCTCCATATATCGTTTGGTAAGCTTAACGCAGGAATGCTTTACAAACATTCAGAGATGGACTTACACACTTGCTTTACTTCTCTCGGGATAACTTTGTCGGAGATGAAATGCCGGGTTGCTAGCGAAGCTCCAAATGCTATCCAGACCACCGACAGGTCCCGCATGCCACAGCCGCTCTATCACGTGATGCATACTGCTCCGACTGCTAACGTTCTGAGGTGAGTTACGGCGTGTTGCAAGTTTTGTGAGGTGCTTTCGTGATATTTAATGGATCGGATTACATTTTTTATTTTTCTCCGATATCCGATCCAGTAATTTAGGTCAGTATCGGACCGATACCGATACGTAATATCGGATCGGTCCATCTCTAATTTGAAGTGAAATGTGCATTTTGAGTTTATACACTATGTATATAAGGCGACCGTTTCCTTTTGCAGTATTTTTGTGTGGTGTACTTTTCTATGTCTTAACAAAAGGGGAACAAAGGTGTTTAAGTTCACCTAGGATGATGTGTTTTAATTTTCACATGGTCTTGCTTGAATTTGACCCTGACAAAGGCGTATGAACTCTGTCAGCTGTTTGGAGTTTCCATTTTCTAAACTTCTACATTCTGAACCTTCTTCAGCTCTGAACAGATGATGAAACACTGAATGATTTCAAGCTCACACTTTGTCTAATAAACTTACATCTTTCATTCTTTATACAGATTGTGGGGCTGTGGTTTGTCAGAGATCAGCTGTGATTATCTGGCAGCAGCACTGAAGTCCAACCCCTCCCATCTGAGAGAGCTGGACCTGAGCTCCAACAACAACCTGCAGGATTCAGGAGTGAAGCATCTGTGTGGTTTCCTGGAGAGTCCAGGATGTGGACTTGAAACTCTGAGGTCAGTCAGCATGTTTTAGTTGTGCTGAGATGAATATGATGTGAAAGTTGTGCTGACACTAAACTGCAGACATCAGGCTGATATTATACTGATCCACACTGAGGATCTTCATGGTAAAGTCTGTTTTCTTCTTCTCTGGTTTAGTCCATTGACTGCAGCAGAACAATGTTCACATTTCAAACAGTGAAATCTCCCAATTCTTTGAATCTTTGGGCTGAAGGAGGGACAATACTCGGTGTATCAATGCTCAATCAACAATCATTTATTTCCATACAATTCAACAGTCAGAGCATTACAACGTCCGGACGGGAGAGATGCTACCAGAGGGTCAGGCACATGTCTCCAAATGGTGACGGGTTGCTCAGCTTTTTATAGTCTCTAGTGGCCCCCAGCTAGTCGTAAAAGCCAAAACATCACATTTTTTCTCTGTTACAGCGCCTAAGTTATGACCTCGGCAGTTGTTTCTCTGCTTTCTGTAAGGTGGGGGTGTGGAATGTAGTCTATCTATCTCCCCTGTCTTTAGACACAGAGTCTCCTGCTTACAACCTTCTCTTCATGATTCAACAATTAAGCATGTCAAGAAAACAGTGTAACACATTCCCAGCAGATCAAGGATACAGAGTGATGCACATTTATCTAATGAACTAATATGTGAATATGTTCTGTTAACTCAAAAGTATAATGAGAACTAAACTACATACAGCTCACACACTCTATATTAAAGGGTATAATGTGATCTACAGCAGTATTCTAATTCAACTACTTTGATTACATATATAAGGTAACATATAATAACAGAATAATCTAATAATTCCCCCTTTTGATCTCTGAAAGAGATCACTTACAACATGCACTCCAGGGTCGCAAGGTCCAGGTTTTCTTGATCCTGAGGCCCTCTGTCCCCCTTTAACGGGTGGACCATATGTGGGATGACCTCTGTGTTCACGCAGTTCAGATGCAAGCAAAGTTAGATTTACAACCATAACAGCAGTTACAGATGACACTCCCATCATTCCCAATTTTCCCACAGCTTTATTTTGGTGCTCCAGTTTTCCACTCCCATTTTAATGCCCCCTTATACCTTTCAAATGTACTTAGACTAGAACCTCTGTCTAAGGAGCTTTTAACCTTTATTTTTATTGCTGCAGCTACCAGTGTCTTCCAGTTGGGTGATTCTCAGCTTCTTTCTTCGACCTCCGGGGTTAGACCACCCTTTAGTCATTGCACAGTTCTGGGGATTATTCTGCCCCGATTTCAAACAAGGATCTGTGTGTTTTGGGATCACCGCCGTGTCCCCCTTTTTGCCAAGAGTCTCTCGAACCTCGTTGGTCTGGTGTTCCTGGTTTTCGCCAACCCCTTCATGGTTATTGCTGTGTTTGTGGGATCCATCTTCTCCAGGAGCCCAAACGTCATGACACTTGACCCCAGTTGCTGTCTCGGCTGTCCCTACATCTGTCTCTGCTGTGAAGGGTCCTCACATCTCCGTGTCCCCGTCTGGTGTCTCTTCCTTTCTCTGCAAGAGACAGAAAACCAAAACACCTCTCTCCCTAGGCTTGATAATCTAATATTGTTATCCATTGTTGTTCTAATGATTCAAATTTGGTTTAAAATATTATGTTCAGGACCTATTCTAATCATAATCTATGTGTGTGTAAAAGAAATCAAAACTTAGTGAACCCTTTCTAAGTCTAACACATTATAAGCTTAAGTTTTACCATAGCTAAATTATTAAACACAGAAATAACGTCATAAGATGTTCATAAAACCATTGTTTGATGTTCGGACTCAACTTCCCCCTTTTTGACACACTCCCATGTCTCAATTCATTGGAGCTAGACAATTAAAAGAGAAGGTTGGTGACATCATATCTCAGAAAGTATCTTCAATCCCGAAAATTTCCCTTCTCCTCATGTAATAAAGTCTGTCATCCTTGCATGCCCAGGTAACTGGTCCATCCAGAGCTGTAACATTTTGAAATGTACATACAACAAGCCAAACCACACCTTGGTCACACCAACCCTTTTCTGCCCTGAAGATGTCCAACGCCATCTTAGTCTGGACCAGGGTTGTAATAGTTTTGCAATTTTCATCAGTTTTAATCAGTTTTTACCAATTGTTTGCTAGTTTAGTTTAGTTTTTATTTTCTGAAAATCCTTAGTTTCAATTTAGTTTTATTTGTGTTTTGCAAAAATTAAGTGTAACAAAATCCCAGTTCCATCATATCAGTCATACTCTTCTGGTTATCCTTGGGTGTTGAGACTAATAACTATTAACTCTTGCCGCACCGTGTGGTCCTAATTTTGGTTGAAGTGAATTGATAACCTTTTGAAGGCGATTGCTTCACACCTTTATTTAGATGTCCCAGTCCTGTTGTCTCGGGATACATCACGCTGCCTTATCTGGGGTTAGCTGTTTTCTGGGGATGCGGGTTGAGTGGGTGCTTCTAGGTAAGCTAGGTTAACCTTCTTGTGTGAGCTTTTCAAGTGCACTTTAAGGTTAGTGGGACTTTTAGTTTTATAAATGTCCCTCATGTCCCCCTGATGACCCAGTATTTCATTTTTGCACACTGTAGTACACATTTTAGTTTTTGCTTGTAGCTCGCATACTCTACTTGCCACTCCTCTAAGTCCTGATGTTTCTTAGAGAGGGCAACAGTACCTCTAAAATTATATCACATGTGTGGGGGTGTGGCCTTGCCAATTGTTTTGCCCACCTTTTCAAAATGGCTGGCGTGCCCACAAGCACATTTCATGGAAAAAGAAAGGTAAGCTTGATATTTACATTTAAAATGTTTTGTTAAACTCAGATTTTTATTTTATTCTTTTTGCAAGTACCCCTCCTCGGTGGCGAGAAACTGTTGGTGTGGTCAAGTGGGTGCTCTGGAAACAAACGCTCAGGACAGAACAGTTATCAGTCATGTACTTCCTACAAATTTTGCATATGTTTTATTCCATATTGATCCTCTGAGTGTAATGGCACATTTTAATTTGAATTTATCCAAACTAAACACAATATTTTCTTTATTTACTTTGCTCTTGTTCTTTTTCAGTACCACATCCTATCAAATGTCCCTGTCGATTATATTCTACATTTAATAACTTACTATTTCAAGTGAGAACCTAAATCACGTGGACCAATGTTTATTATTGCATATCTCTATTCTGAATGTGGCCAGTCATTCATAGGTATTGTTAAATTTTGGCGATTTTCCTCTATAAAATTTAATTGACTTTTTTACAGTGGCCTGCTGTGGTTAATAGTAACATATTCCAGTCATGAGTGATATCAATAGTTATCTCCACTGTAGCATTTGGCATTCCCAATAATATAACATGATACCTTAATCAAAACACAGCTAATATAGCACAGTTTTCTTAATGCAAACATCAGTAACTCAAAATCAGCAACCACAGTGTTAAGTCTGCAGTTCATACTTATGTGAAGCTAGAGTCTCCTCCTCCAGTCTCTCTTATCCTCCTGCTCCTGAAAAAACAAAACAAAACAAAGCGAAGCATCCACCCTTCTCTTGTCGGCTGGGTGAATTGTTTATT
Organism: Mchenga conophoros; assembly: GCF_057382185.1. Taxonomy (NCBI): domain Eukaryota; kingdom Metazoa; phylum Chordata; class Actinopteri; order Cichliformes; family Cichlidae; genus Mchenga; species Mchenga conophoros. The sequence continues at coordinate 19,528,720 of NC_140528.1, read as the reverse complement.
GGCATTTACTAATCCTAAAGTGGGTGCAGTCATTGTCTCAGTATCAAGTCAGTCAAAACTTTTAGTCGTCAGTCCATCACAGTCCATTCACATGCATACCTCCATACACATTCATACCAGATGTTGCTGATAATGGAGTCTCACGCGTAACCTATTCGAGCATCCATCACCAGCAAGATGACATCATCATTTTAAAGGAAAACAATTCCTTGTTGTTTTTTGGGAACAGACAGTGGGAACTTCTCAGTGTTCCCTATAAGTGAATTTCTCCCAAGCCAATTACAATCATGGAGAAGCACACTTTGCAACTGTTTTTGTAAGAATATTTCATAGCGCTTTAAATTTCAATCTTTCAGGCCTGGTTTAAAGAGCTGATTGTTAAATCATAAACTCACAAAATATCAACATATCACCACCGGTGGATCACACCTCTCAGATTTTCTTATCTCAGTGCACTGTAACAAAAACGAAAACAGACATAACCAACAAAATACTACTAAAATAACACAAACTAGGGCCCGTTGCAGACATGTCCAAGCATAAAACTATCCCTCTCTCGCTTACGAGAAAGAACACAAGCCAAAGCTCACTGATAACATCAAACTAGCGCTAAACAAAACCAAACAATCAACCAGAAATTCACAGGAACATTTTGCTTCCTGCCGGGACAATATTGTGTGGGAATGAGAACCTCAGGTGCCGTAACACCTTTTGTTCCTCCTTGAATTAAAACTCAATCACAGAAAATGCCGTACTCCAACCTAAACTTACACTATTAATTCATCATTTTCACTCTGTGCCACTGTTCCTCATCAGGGCTGTGTGAAGCACAGCAAAGAATTCAGTCAAGGCCTTGAGCCATAAACAGACATCACGCACAGACATTGTTTTCATAACCAAACCGTTTTAGAGCTTATTCCTAAAATCTACATAAATGCCTTCTAGGTGACATATAACACATTCTAAGTAATCAATGGCTCCTCATAAAAATTATGCATTGGGATGTTTGTGTGCAGCATTTTGCATATCAGCATAAGCAAAGCATTCTTCATTGCATCAGCGTGTGTGTGTGTGTGTGTGTATGTGGATCACTTCTCAGTGAATCAGCATTCCAATGTGTGTGTGTGTGTATGTGTGTGTGTGTGTATATGTGTGTGTGTGTGTGTCATTTCTCACTCACTCAACGAGTGCACGTGTTCATGTGTGTATTTCACTTCATTCTGAATCTGTGTGTGTGTGTGTGTGTGTGTGTGTGTGTGTGTGTGTGTGTGTGTGTGTTTGTTTCTCTTCATTCTGAGTCAGTGCATGTAGATGTGTGTGTTTGTGTGGGTGTTTGTGTTCATCACTTTCCTGTTCTGGGCCCTGTTTCAGGAAGCCGGTTTAGAAAACTCAGAGTGAAAAACGATACGCAGGGTTGAGTAACCCCGAACTGTCCAACTCGGAATATTCGGTTTCAGAAAGGCTGATAACAAGTAGTTCAGTCAACGCGGAGTTGCTTTAACCCCAAGTGAAGCGCGCGGACGAGGATACATAAAGCCCTGATCAGTGGAGCACAGATTAAGCGAGTCACCATGGAGACGGAGGGAAAGAAGGCGCGGTCAATGTATTTTACAGCGCTTGAGGCCGAAATTCTGATGGCAGCATATGCCGATAACATGCAAATTCCGCGGAAAAAAGTAACACAGCGACAGCTGCAAAAGAAAGTGAGCATGCATGGCAAAACATAGCCGACAGAGTCAATGCGTGAGTATTAATTTAAACATTGATCTAGGGATTTCCACCCATTTAACACGTTATTTTATCATATGTTATTTTATTTGTTATTTTATACATTTTATTTTGTGACGTGATGTGAGCGCAGGTGCAACCCAACAGGCCCCAAACGTTCCTGGCAGCAAGTAAAAATGAAATATAAAAATATAGTCCAAACAGGTAAGGTGTAATTGTATTATGAGCCATAGTGCTTGGTCTGTTTGTCCGATGTAAATCAATTGCAGTTAGAGGCTACATTAATTTTCTGTCTGTAAGCACTTATTGAAATTATCTGAGCACATTACAAGTACATATTTGCTTACTCTGTATGCTCAAATGTGACCCGTTATAGCCAACAGAAAAAAAGCGGAGGCCCGAAAAACAGGTGGGGGTCCTCCACCACCACCACCACTCACAGAGGCTGAGCAGTTGGCCCTCAGCCAAAACAGTGGGCGCCCTGTGGCCGAAGGCATCTCTGCGGGGACATCCTCTGAGTCAATAACCCACCAAGTTGACAGGACAACACAAGTACATATTAAAATTCTTAAGATCATGTTTAAAAGCCCAAAAAAGGAATTTCCTTTCATTCAGTAATCACTTTTATTAATCAATCAACAGAAAACATGTCACAATTTGACTCTTTTTACCACTAAATTTGTTGCGTCTTGCCTGGTTGGTTAGACCAGTGTTCCTTTTTTTTTTTTTTTAGTTAAATTGTTGTCCTGCAACCCAGAGGGTTTCTTTGTCAATGTATAGACTTCATCATTTAAGTATGTTAATTTTTCTTTAACCTTGCTGGAAAATCTTCACGTGTTCATGAGTGTAAGCTGTTTCTTCATTGCGTGTATGTGCATTTGTATAAAAGCAGGTTAATTTTATCTTTTCTCAAACTAGGCGTTACCTTAAAAGGAGCCTTTCTCTCAGATTTCTCTGCTTGTGTGTGTTTTTGTTTCACCTTTTTGTTGTGATGCTCCGGACGCCTTCCCAACCTCCACAAGTCCGTTGGCCCCAATTTTATGTGTTAAAACTTCTCTTAATTTCTCCTCTAATTCTCTCCTCGCTGCTGTCTTTTTCACAGCTGCTGATTCGTGCTGGGTGTGGTTCCCATTACCTATAATTTTGCTTCGGCCGCTGTGCTTGTGGGGGCAGTTGGTCCCGGTCCGCAGCTTCCTGTATTAACACACTAAGAGATTTATTTAATTTCATTTTCATCACTGTTAAACAGATAAGCAGGCAACACGCCTACCTTGACAGCGTAAACTGTACGCCAGTATCTCTATGTGGCTCCAAATTCCCTCTTTATTTTAATTTCACACTCGTCAGGGGACAGGCACACAACAATTTCAACCACTGAAACGAGGAATTTAACCTTTTTATTTCTTTACTAATCTAGACTCAACCTTTGTTCGCAAAATGTGTTTTGTTCTAGTCCGGAATAAATGTGAACCCGCGATTACGCTGCGGTCCCAGTGTTATTCCGTAGCTATGCGGGGGCCCTCACCTCCCCAAGTCACCACCTCGGCACCCGGACGCCGCCGGTCCTGGCCGCGCGTCCACGAACAGGAGGGTCGCCACTCCTAGGGCAAAATTATTTCCACAGGTACACTAGGCATCAACCTTTGATCCTAAAATGTGTCTTTGCTCTAATGTCCTCCTAATCAAACACATCAACCATCACTGTCACTGTGTTCAGACTTCACACACACAAAAAGCACACTCAGAGCGCGCCTCACCCACGGCCAGAGCGCGCCTTACACACACAGCGCGTTACACCATCAGTGTGACACTCAGAGAGCGCCTCTCATCAGCAGAAATTTGCACAGAAACCTCTGAGCTCAACTATTAGATCTTCTTAAAGCACACTGCACCATAGACCAAAATACCCCTTTCTCTGCGCTTATGACCGCCACAACGGGGCAAAGTCGCATCATAAAAGTGATGCTTGCATCCCCGAAGTTATACCTGACATCATAAACCAGGTTTTGCTCTATGTAAAATTTTACTTTGTATTATGACCGCAGCCCTTAAAACTCGACTGACGCCACAAACCACCGTCAAACCTCTATCCAATGTACTAAATTAGCACCAACCACTACTGCACTTCACGGCCGCACCACCGGAACACGCTGTATCATAAACCAAACCTACGGACGTGTTTCGCTCTCGCGTTGCCAGCGTTCAACTGCACCGTGAAGCCAGCATCTGCTTTTCCTTAAATCAACTTCTATTTCATAGCCGGCAAAAGCCAGGACGTCACTGACACCATAAACAAATTAAACAAACCTCGACTTCAATGTACTGGACTAATGGCCGCGTCTTCAGAAGAAATTCTAACGTATTATTGCTACAGAAGCCAGTATTAGACAAAATTAAATGTGGAAGGTAAAGTGGCTGCAACTAGTCCAACGTAGTATGTTATTAGTATCTCGGTAGAAGCAGTTTATTTAACACACTGGAATTCAGCCTCAACTTATGTTGTTAGTATCTTGCGCCAAAAACCAGACACCGACAAATTTACTGTGAAAATACATGTGACTCAGCGAACAGATTAATTTGGAAAGCCCAATATGCACATTTGGTATTTATAATACAACAGGCTGTGCTTACCTTTCTGTTTTAGGCCGGCCTTCTGTTCACTTTGCCCCACGATCTCACCAAAGGCCAAATCTGCACCTCCTCAGCACACCAAAGATCCGGGTCACGGCACCAAGTTGTTGAAATCTCCCAATTCTTTGAATCTTTGGGCTGAAGGAGGGACAATACTCGGTGTATCAATGCTCAATCAACAATCATTTATTTCCATACAATTCAACAGTCAGAGCATTACAACGTCCGGACGGGAGAGATGCTACCAGAGGGTCAGGCACATGTCTCCAAATGGTGACGGGTTGCTCAGCTTTTTATAGTCTCTAGTGGCCCCCAGCTAGTCGTAAAAGCCAAAACATCACATTTTTTCTCTGTTACAGCGCCTAAGTTATGACCTCGGCAGTTGTTTCTCTGCTTTCTGTAAGGTGGGGGTGTGGAATGTAGTCTATCTATCTCCCCTGTCTTTAGACACAGAGTCTCCTGCTTACAACCTTCTCTTCATGATTCAACAATTAAGCATGTCAAGAAAACAGTGTAACACATTCCCAGCAGATCAAGGATACAGAGTGATGCACATTTATCTAATGAACTAATATGTGAATATGTTCTGTTAACTCAAAAGTATAATGAGAACTAAACTACATACAGCTCACACACTCTATATTAAAGGGTATAATGTGATCTACAGCAGTATTCTAATTCAACTACTTTGATTACATATATAAGGTAACATATAATAACAGAATAATCTAATACTGAGATGAATATGATGTGAAAGTTGTGCTGACACTAAACTGCAGACATCAGGCTGATATTATACTGATCCACACTGAGGATCTTCATGGTAAAGTCTGTTTTCTTCTTCTCTGGTTTAGTCCATTGACTGCAGCAGAACAATGTTCACATTTCAAACAGTGAGACTCAACGTATGGCCCGCGGCCCACACGCGGCCTGCCCACCTTACCTGATTTAGAGAGAGGGGACCCTGATTAACTGTGTAGTGTTCTTCCTCACAGTTCTAAGTATCAGACACAACAATGAATAATCCACAGCTGACTGTCTTTAGCAGGTCAAAGGTCACGGCACACAGCAGACAGTGGGAAATATTATAACTCTGATCATTTATCAGCACATATCCATATGTATAAAAACAAAGCTGACACTGTGAGACTTGATCAGAGGTGTGATCATCACAGCAGAGGCCTTTGTGTCAAAGTCACTGAGGATCAAACAGAAACACATGAAGCAGATTTTCCTGTTCTGGCTTTTTATAGCAGATAACCTTCAAAATATTCTGCAGTCCATCAAAAACTGAAGCAAACCATGAATCAACATGTGAACATGAGCTGATGCTGCTGAAGTGAAGCAAAGTTACAGAGGTTTGATTACAGACACAGCTGAGAGTTTGTAATCTGTCATCATTTTAAAAGGTTTACATTTCTTCAGTATATCCACATTTGCAGCTGGTACCTCAACCTCCACTTGTCCAACACAACTGCTGTCCACTGCCACCATGACATTGTGATTTTGCTGTTGGTCTTCTGTCAGATCTTCATCAATCACTTCTGCACGGGGCACACCTTCAGACTCTGCAGCTGCATAACGAAAGCCTGTGAGATAAAATTAGACATAAGGTAAATGTACACCAATATTCCAATGACAGGTGTGTGATTCATCTGGAAGTTATGTGCGGATTAGTGTACAGTGATAGCAATTTAGTATGTTTTTAGAGGGGGGGGGGGGGTTGTTTACCTCCGATGGGTGCTCTTTTTCGCTTCCGTTGCGTACGCCTTGAGTGCCGGTCCGAGTCTGATACAGGTATGTCGTCATGCCCCATGTGCAGTGTTGGTTCCCAGTCTGGATTTGTTACATCCATTTCATATGCTGGTTTGCCTGCAATAATGCCAAATCATAAGCTACTCAGTCGACATGATGTGGTTCTGCAGCATCACACATTAGCATGTTTTATCTCATTATCTATGACCTCAGCACATTGAAAATAACACTAAAAGCCTTTCAAGAGTGATATGAATTAATTTAGAACTCACCGGAAAGAAAATGCCGTGAGCAAACCAACAAAAAGCTGGGGATTGCAGAGAACTCGATATCCGCTCGTCTCACCGCTGCAATCCAAGCCTGACGTCTTTGTTTAGTAATATCGGATACATGGGATCCCTCACGTTGCCTCCAGGACGGAAAACGATGAAAAGAGAGCCCGTTATCCAGCTTCTTGCCTTCACGATCGTGTGATCTAACGTTGCAACCGACAACACAACACGTACGATCCATAGCTGAAATGGTATCCTTTGGCTGGCCTACTGTCATGGCGGAAGGGGGCATGGCCCATCTCCCGTGACATCACGCTCCAAAGCCCTATAGGTGGGAAAATGTACCATGTCGACCAATCAAAAATGATATGGAAACATGACATTTGGTTGTTTAGCAAAAGGGGGAAGTTTTAGGAGTGACCGGCAAGAGAGAGCGAGTGAGCGAAAGAGAGAGAGAGTTTTGATACGTGAGAGATTTGTGACGTTTACCGTGTTTGGTCTCAAGTTAGTTTGTTGTCTTGTGTATTTAGTGTGTAGCTGTTGTTTTGTTTTGTGTGTCAGTTCTACTAGTGATCGTCACAGTTGCTGCCTTAAAGCCAACAAAGGCAGATTGCAGTATAAACGCTGAGTGACACACCTGCTGTCAGACCTGCAGGTTTATCCCTGTGCTGTTCTCATATGTGTTAGAGTGACACAAACTATTGTTTGACACCTGATTGTTCTGTAAATAGTTTGAAATGATTATATGAAAAACGTCTGAGCCTTGGCTGCATTTTTTGGTAAATAGTACCATATAACTTTGTTGTTTGCAAAACGTGTGGGTATTTTTAAAAATGTACAATCTCTATTTGCATTTCAAGTTATGAAGATGATTCGTTAAACATGTGTGTGGTTTTTACAGTCAAAATATCACTTTCTACTTGTATTTTAAATTTTGTCTGAATTTAGATAAATTGTGCTGATACAGTTGGTCAAAATGAGAAAATAACAGATTGGCAAGATAAACTGTTTTTAAAGGTAAAATATAGAGGCCACATCAAAAGTAGTCAAGAAGGGTTAAAGGCTAAAAGCAAAGTTGTCACCAAGTACTGTTTATATTTGTGTGTATTGCTGCAGCTTTTTTGAGTATTAATTTGGTGCCTTTGTGTGAAATAATGGTATTGTGAGTGATCCATATAGTCACAAAGAATAGCCACTTGTTTCTGTGCTACCAAAGTTCCCCGGCTTTCATTCAAAATGTGTTTATCGTCAGCACCTGCACATTAAACTACTTAAACATTATAAATGTCTTCAAGCTCACACTGAGGCCTGTGGGGTACTATCAGCCACTGAGACAGTACACACATTTATGTGTTTGTATATGAATATTTCATACTTTAAGACTGCCTGTTTATTTAAGGGAGATGAACAAAATACATTGGAATTGTACAAAATAATATCATGGATGATAAATTAAATAGATTTTAAGTAGATGCTTGTGCATTCTTAAAGTCTTATATGTTGAACTGAACTATGTGATCTGTTCAAAGCCTTAATCTTAATTTGAAGTGAAATGTGCATTTTGAGTTTATACACTATGTATATAAGGCGACCGTTTCCTTTTGCAGTATTTTTGTGTGGTGTACTTTTCTATGTCTTAACAAAAGGGGAACAAAGGTGTTTAAGTTCACCTAGGATGATGTGTTTTAATTTTCACATGGTCTTGCTTGAATTTGACCCTGACAAAGGCGTATGAACTCTGTCAGCTGTTTGGAGTTTCCATTTTCTAAACTTCTACATTCTGAACCTTCTTCAGCTCTGAACAGATGATGAAACACTGAATGATTTAAAGCTCACACTTTGTCTAATAAACTTACATCTTTCATTCTTTATACAGATTGTGGGGCTGTGGTTTGTCAGAGATCAGCTGTGATTATCTGGAAGCAGCACTGAAGTCCAACCCCTCCCATCTGAGACAGCTGGACCTGAGCAGGAACAACAAGCTGCAGGATTCAGGAGTGAAGCATCTGTGTGGTTTCCTGGAGAGTCCAGGATGTGGACTTGAAACTCTGAGGTCAGTCAGCATGTTTTAGTTGTGCTGAGATGAATATGATGTGAAAGTTGTGCTGACACTAAACTGCAGACATCAGGCTGATATTATACTGATCCACACTGAGGATCTTCATGGTAAAGTCTGTTTTCTTCTTCTCTGGTTTAGTCCATTGACTGCAGCAGAACAATGTTCACATTTCAAACCTTCAAAGAAGAAGAAAAATCCTCCACTGGATAATTCACTGTGAAACTCTCCAACTCTTCATTGCACCTTAAAGTCTGTCTGACACTGAAATCCAAAGCAAAATGTGCGTTTGCTTTACAGACAGCAGTCCAACACAAACATACACACATCATCCAAAACACAGTCCAACATCCAAATCCCCTCCACTGCCAGCATGAATGATGGGAAAGAGAAGGAGGAACACTCTGACATTCAGGGTTAGAATGAGTTTCATGAAGCAGACTGTGAAGATCAAAGCTGCATTAGAAAGCTTACATGAATGAATGAGTGGACAGAAGTGGACAGAGATCATCTGAAGCACTTCAAAGGCTTTAAATCAGCACATTTCTCTTTATTCTTTATCAACTCTGTTAGTTTCTCTCAGTTTTCTGTGGAATGAAGCTAACAGCAGGCTAATAAGATGCTGACCAATAGGTTTCTATTAAATGTTGTAATTTGTATATGAAAAAGTGCTTTGGCTCAGCAGGGATCAGCTTACAGGTAGAATACAGCTGCTGGATGGGATTAGCATGTCATAGCTATCTACCAAACTGCTAACTGGGGGATTTCAGGCCATCTATGGATCATTTTTGCTAACTGTTTATTCAGCTTAGGCTCACAGGGCTGCAGCCTGTGCCCTAGCTGTCATAGGGCAAGAGGCGTGGTCCACCTGCACAGGTGAGCAGTCCATCACAGGGCCAACAGAGAGAGACAGAGAAGCACTCTCTCACATCCACACCTACAGCCAATTTAGAAGCACCAATGAACCTAAGCAGCATTTCATTGGACTGTGGGAGAACATCCAACCTCCACAGAAAGGCCAACAAGCTTCAACCTACAACCTTCTTGCTTTAAGGCACTAGTGCGAACCACTTTTCCCCATTTCAGCCCAAATCCTGCATCTTCCTGTTTTTGACTCCAGGCCAGCTCCACTAACACTTTCTCATCAGACACTGCCACCTAGTGGAGGAAGTCTTAGTTCCATTTGAAGCTTCAGATTACAGTTAGTTCCTTTACAAAGAGGTGGAGGTGGTGGGGCCACAGCACCATCATCACTGAGTGCCATAGGACACTTAACCTTTGTTTCCATATGCTGGGAACTTCCTGTTGTTCCAAGGAGGACTGGAAAATGTGTGAAAATCTCCCAGTCAGTTCCTCACAGCACACTTCAATCATTTCCCTCCCACAGCATCAGGACCAGGGCTTTTTCTCTCTTTGGTCCCACTAAGAGATTTCCACACAAACACCTCATCAGTGGGACTCTCAGAGCTACCAGCCCTTTGCTACAATCACAAAGCTCTTCATTGAAATCAATGATATCAAAGTTGGAATCCAATGAGTCCAAGTCTTCTGCTGATTCAGCATCACATTCATCTTTGCTCCTTGTTCTGCATCCCCACCATGGACTTCATTCCTTTCCAAGCCAGCCTTGAGTGTCCTTTATTCAGCTCATCCTCTGCTTTACTTTTACACCTGATTTTAGCTGCTTTATCTCTCTTTCAACAAGTTTCTGTGCCTCAATCTTTTTCTTCTCTCCCTCATAACAAGACAGCTTCTTCTGCCTGAGAACATGTTGGAGTGATTTACTAATCCAGGGCTGCTTATTGGGGAAAATACTTCCTGTTTCCAAAGTAATCCCCATTTTTCCCAGAAAGAAATGTAAGTAGAAATCGATGATCTAAGTGAGAACATGAGCCTTTAACAATAGCAGCAAAATATTTCTCCAATCTCAATACTCCCTCTCTCGACCTCTGGAACACCAGAGGTCACAATACATTGTGTTGGGTCACTCCTCGGCCCACTCAGCTGCTTCCATGTCCATCCATGGCATCGTGCACATCGGGGTCACCACTCCCGCTCTGACCCTCTCTAGCCGTCCTCTGGCTCAGCAAATCAGACAACCTCATGTCATCTAAGTGGTCCAGTAATAAACACCAGCTCCCCCTTGAGAACACTCCATGCGTAAGATTAGGTTTTTTCTGCGTCCCTCTCTTGTGGTCCATCATGCCTCGGGCCTCCAGGATCCTCACCCCCCTGTGGTCGCCGAGATCTTGTGTAAATCAAACCAAACATCTTTTCCTGCACCTCCCTAACTTATCATCTTTGGGACTCTTTAATCAAAAGCCTGATCCTAATTATCTTCTTGGCTTATTGACTTGTATTTATATATATTCTTCAACATTGCGCATCATTTTAAAACTCTTAAAACGCTGCTTTCACGTCCCTGCATGCGTTTCCTGTCGCTTGCCTTATCTAATCATCAACATCCTGTACACAGAAGTCTCACTGCTGCAAGGCCTCCACTCTGACCTAGAATCTCCTTTCACAAGAAAATCATTATAAGCGCCTATTCTACTAAAAGATCCAAAAAAAAAACCAACCACTTTAATCAATTAAGTTTAAACATATAAGCAATTACTCCTGCATACATTTTATCACAGCTAAACGCTGCCTTGAAACAACTCCTGTGTGTTAACACTAACTTCATTTTAAAACTCACATTTCCTATGTTATAGCCTGTTTTTGGTACAGCCTTTTTATTTCATCTTGCTCCTTTGATGTAACAATACCTTCTCATTCTAGTTTATCAGACTTAACCAAAATATATGCTTTCCTTCCTTTGGTCCTTCTCTAAAGCAAGAAACTCCTATTCAGTTCCTCTTTTCTGTCACTTGTTACAGGGCCAGCTCAAGTTCAGTTAAACGCTAAATTAATTTGAGGCCTTTTGCCTGGAATCAATACTGTCATGTGTGTTTATGGACTCTATATGTCTGTGAGCGTGTGCAATCCTTCAATAACTCATATCATCCTCACAGTAGATTGGCTAATCATAGCGCTAGCCAAAGGCTCGTGACCCACAAGAGACGAATTGAGCCACAACTCCCTTAAAGGCACAAAATGCAATATGTATAAAAAGTCATTTCTACGTATAAGCTCTCCCCTTTATCCTAAAAATAAATCTATGTAATATCTGTATGTGTGTCTTCTATTCATTAATGTAATTGTCAGTTATTTTCTCTCTTTATTTTACCTTCTTTTTGTTTACCTCTTTGTTTGTGACGTGGACATCCCTAAACCATCCTGAGTTCCGGCTTCAATTTCAACCCAATTGTACCCTCTATTCTCGCAGTCGAACTCGTCTGGGCTTCACCTTCCCACTGGCCCCTGTGCCCTTCTCTTAGTGTCCTTTGTTGTCTTGTGATCCCCAGCAAACACAGTCTGTTTCTTCTCTGTTTCTTCTCCGTTGCTCTTTTCAGTATTTTCCTTTTAGATTAAATCCCAGCCTGGCAAAATATCCCATTCAGTGTCTTTAAACAGTTATGTCACACTGTTCTTACCAGCCTGCAGTTCACCGTGCATTTTCCATCACGTGCTTTTCTTCCATGCTGCTGCTGGTATCGTCAGTGTAGTTTCAGTTGCACTGTCTTTTGCCTGCTGTTAATTCTTGAAGTCCACGATGTTCTGTCGGTCTTCATCAGGAGATTAACTGTCCTATGAGCTTCTTCTCAGGATCGGGACAAGTGGGAGGTCAAGCTGTAAAATTTTAAGCCAAAATCTGGCCTGTTTTCCTCCCAATTCTGTTAATCAATGGTTTTGTACTCAAGATTCTAGGTTGAAAGAAGTCCACCTGTATTGACACACTAAAGCATACAATTAATATCCTTTTCATTTCTTTTCTTAAAACCTCCATTTGCTTCATCTGCCTGGAGTTTAACTCGTATGTTTCTCTCTCTGTGTGCTCACTTGTCACAGTCAGTTCCTTTTATGGGCATGCAAAGTTCCTGTCACACACACCATTTCCTGTCAACCTTGCAGCTGCTCAGAACCATATTTTCTGTTTCTATCTCTCCTGTTTTGTTTTTTTTACAGGCTAATAAAACTCTTGTTTTACTAAGTCTTGATCTAAAACAATTCACCCTTATTTCACGCACACACTTCTAAATATACTAAATTCTTTGCGTTTGTCAGATCGTCTCACACACACACCGCCTTTTCTCTCACACTTCCACTTCTGCACTCACTCTACTATCAACTTTCATAGTGTTATTATTATTTATTATTTTGTACAAATCACACCCAATCACTCAAAGCCTGCTACTCACAGCATTCACACACTTAAACTGTGACAAGAGTTGAGGAATATACTCACAACACGCTTTCCTAAGAGTATTTCAGACATGCCTTTCATAATCAGAAAGAGCAAGTCAAAGAAAACAATTGAAACCTCTATTAATTCTCACAGCACACACATAGAATAGAAAAAATAAAACACACCAGCATTTATTGCTGATGAGAGGTTACTCCTAAAAGTAATATGTTAGTCTTAAATATATACAGTGCACTCACTATATTTATATATCAAAACTCAGTCAATTACTATACATCCACTACGGCAACTCAAAACTTTATTTATAGCCCTCTAATGAACATAAATGGCGTCTTAAACACACACTCAACAATGTTTGCAGCAGTATTTGTAAAACCAACTGTGGTTTAAACAGTTCACTGCTGACTAATTTGCATTTTCACACTCACACACACACAGTCTAAAAATAGCTCCAGCACTGCCTCAGACTCCTTTCACACAGAGATCTCTTATTTTATATTACAAAGACGTCTTATATTTACAACCACTGTCACATCTGTCAGCTTTAGCGCCTAAACAATTTCGACAAATTTAAGTTAACGGTCCAACCGATAAAGTCCAACTTTTTTGTGATCAATTAACCAGTATCTGTCCAACAGTTTCTGGCCTCATCTCTAAAATCCCTAACTCAATTTAAAAGCGTCAACCAACCCAAACTTTGCCTGAAGCTCTATTTTTGGCATTTCACAGCCAAGGCTTACCCCGAAGTTTTAAGTTAAAGTTACACGCCCGAAGTCCAACTTCTGCTGGCCAAAAAAGTGCAGACTACCGTTCCAAACGGTAAGGAGACTCTAACTCCTAGTTATTCTGGAGTGCCCCAAGCTCCACAGTGACCAACTGACTATCCCTCTTCGAGGACAATGCCTAAGCGTCCTTGGCATTGGCAAGCGTTACCTCTGAGCACTGTGCTTCCTATCAGTCCAACTGACGTTCTTGAATAATTTATAATACTTTGGAACAACAGTAAAACAGCCAAAAAAGTGTAAGACTGAAGCAGGTCCAACCTTATAACCAATACGGGCTCCACCCCAAACAATAACCAAATTCCCTAATATACTAAAATCACTCAGCAGTCCAACTGCTTTCCACGGTCCAACCGTATTAAATCCTTTAGCGGTCCAACCGCATTCAATCATTTTTAGCAGTCCAACCGCATTAAATCCTCAGTACTGTCATGAGATTCTCATCAAAATCAAAGCAGACATTCCCCAGTAATTTCAGTGAGTAGACTTTAATTTGTAATGTCCAATTTGGCACACTTTGGAAATAATTCAACAGGTAGTGCCTTACCTTTGGATAAGCGGCTTAGAACAACAATGAGAAAAAGAGAGCTGATTATTAGCTCATCAAAACACAAAACAAAATCACAATGAATTATCGGTTAATTTCATTTAAAATAATTCATTAAGTATTTATGTACAATTCAAATTAGTTAATTACATATTTTGTTGGTTTGTTTTCTATTTTAATTATTTTACTGACACATTTAATGAATTATTTAATGATGTATTTATTTAATTCACGTTGCTACTCCTGGCCCTGCATCGCTGTTCATAAATACATTTTATTTGTCAGCTTCACCCATCAAAGTCAGGGGGCGGGGTTAATGCTGATCAAGTCAACACCATTGCTTTGGTCTGGTGGGCGTTCTTTTAGTGGGCTTTTCTCAATAGGCCTACACACCAGGGTTTGGACATGTGTGGACCCAAACTATACTTTTACCCTTTTTTGTGTGTCACCAAATACACTTTAATATTTTCTAGACAAGAATGTAGTGGCGTAATCTTTAACCTCGTTTGGCTCCAAACAGAAGTGACAGACTTGAGCAGGGTTCATTTAAAGGCTGACAGAAGTGGAGTGGTGACGGGGAGATGTTTGACAGGACAGTGTTTCAGCCTCCACAGGTTCATGTTGTGCTCCATCAGTCAGTGAAGATGAAGTCAGTGCTGATGAGGCTGTAGAGTGTGTGAGGGATGTGAATGAGGATGATGAAGATCTGATGATAGCAGATAAAAATAAGCTGCAGAGACTTTGAGCCATACAGGGCACACAGTGTGTGTACAGAACAGCTGAAATCATTATGGAGGCCTCACTGGAATATGGACGCATCACAGTACAGCTTCAGTGAAGCTTTAAAGTCTCTGATATGAGATGAGAAATGAAGCAGCCAGAGCTTTTTCATGAGTGGAAACCCACTGTGACTGTGAGCTGCTGCTACAGCCTCCAGATTAGCCAGCAGCTCATCCTGCTCAACATGGACCTGTGGTCAGAGTGTGTGCTGGATAATCCGGCCCAGGATGAGGCCAAACTGACATGGGATGAAATGTCTGTCACATAATTGAGCTTAGTGTAGTTTCATTTCTGCACAATTTAAAAACAACCAAAACTTTGTTCTGTCTTTTCTATGTTATACTGTAGACTTTCTTTGATACTGTGTCCAAAAGGAGCAGCTTTTACTTTGAAGGGGAGGCGTCTCTGTTTCCTCTTCAGGTTGGATGATGGAAGCAAATTAGTAGCTGTGTCCCAAAACGTCGGCTGCATCCTCCAGAGGCTGCATTTGAAGGCCGATTACATCATAGCCTGGCGATGAAGGCTGTCCGTATTTGTCGACTCCTTCAAATGTGCCCGACAAATGCGTCCTTCATTTCCCCGAATTTGAAGGATTCGTCGGGTGTGTCCTTCGTGGCCCACCATATCCCAGAATTCATATCCCAGCCAAATTTCAGCTGCCAACAATGGCGGCAGCTACTAAGTTTTCAAATTACTCTTATTAATCTTTCTGGGTCACAAAATAAACTTTTAACATATTTTCAGGTGAGAAAGTAGCTGTGTAAACTTCAAATATCTGCTTGGTTTATCAAGACATCGCATATTTGCAAAAGTGTGCCGACGTTTTCGGAGACGTCTGTTACCCACCCGCTCGCTAGCAAGCCGGGGGGTTCAATGGTCACTCCAGCCGGCGAGAGCAGCGGACGCCCGGCTTCATCGTTTTCAGACCCCGCTCTTTCGCTACTCAGGTTAAACATGATATATAAGTCACTCGGATAACTTAAAAATGTAATTGTTTGCCTTTTTTCTGTGTTTTATTTGTTCCGGAGTAAATCGGTTTGGCTGAGATCAAAGTTCCTCCGGGATTTTCACACAGCTGAATAAACGTTAAAAGGGAAACTGATTAAACAGAAGTGTGAGACGGTCGAGAATTTACGCCAGTGTCCTGTTATAATTTAGATAGCAAGGAGCAGACGGCCGAGTTTATTAAACTCCACCAACACAGCGGTGACGCAAATCTGAAGGCTAGACCGTCCCATTTCACAGCACTTCCAGCCTTTTCGGTCTTTGAAGGACCCGGCCCACGTAGACCGCGAATACCGGGTCCTCCGAAGGATGCAGCCGACGTTTTGGGACAAAGCTAGTGTGTGATGTTCTTTCAGTGTTGCACTTTGTAGACGCTCCCTGAGCACTGGTCTCACAGCCAGCTGCACATAGAGACCAGTGTTGTTAGTCCAGGTCAGAAGATGACTTGTTGGAATGAAAATGAGCTTGTAGTTTGTCTGCTTTAATAATGTGACTGGAAAAAGGTGTTGGACTTCAAATATGTCCATTTCTTTCACACTTCACCTTTAAAAGTGAAGCCTTGTGGTTCCTGGAAGGAAAAACACGACTTTTTCAAGTCTTTGTCCTGTTTTTATGAGAAATGTACGACTTTAATGTGAAACATTCAGAGTTTTTTCTCTTGTTGTGTTTGTTTGAAGCTGCTTCCTGTTGGCTTCAGCTGTTTGGAGTTTCCATTTTCTAAACTTCTACATTCTGAACCTTCTTCAGCTCTGAACAGATGATGAAACACTGAATGATTTCAAGCACTTTGTCTAATAAACTTACATCTTTCATTCTTTATACAGATTGAGTTACTGTGGTTTGTCAGAGATCAGCTGTGATTATCTGGCAGCAACACTGAAGTCCAACCCCTCCCATCTGAGAGAGCTGGACCTGAGCTGCAACTACAACCTGCAGGATTCAGGAGTGAAGCATCTGTGTGGTTTCCTGGAGAGTCCAGGATGTGGACTTGAAACTCTGAGGTCAGTCAGCATGTTTTAGTTGTGCTGAGATGAATATGATGTGAAAGTTGTGCTGACACTAAACTGCAGACATCAGGCTGATATTATACTGATCCACACTGAGGATCTTCATGGTAAAGTCTGTTTTCTTCTTCTCTGGTTTAGTCCATTGACTGCAGCAGAACAATGTTCACATTTCAAACCTTCAAAGAAGAAGAAAAATCCTCCACTGGATAATTCACTGTGAAACTCTCCAACTCTTCATTGCACCTTAAAGTCTGTCTGACACTGAAATCCAAAGCAAAATGTGCGTTTGCTTTACAGACAGCAGTCCAACACAAACATACACACATCATCCAAAACACAGTCCAACATCCAAATCTCCTCCACTGCCAGCATGAATGATGGGAAAGAGAAGGAGGAACACTCTGACATTCAGGGTTAGAATGAGTTTCATGAAGCAGACTGTGAAGATCAAAGCTGCATTAGAAAGCTTACATGAATGAATGAGTGGACAGAAGTGGACAGAGATCATCTGAAGCACTTCAAAGGCTTTAAATCAGCACATTTCTCTTTATTCTTTATCAACTCTGTTAGTTTCTCTCAGTTTTCTGTGGAATGAAGCTAACAGCAGGCTAATAAGATGCTGACCAATAGGTTTCTATTAAAGGTTGTAATTTGTATATGAAAAAGTGCTTTGGCTCAGCAGGGATCAGCTTACAGGTAGAATACAGCTGCTGGATGGGATTAGCATGTCATAGCTATCTACCAAACTGCTAACTGGGGGATTTCAGGCCATCTATGGATCATTTTTGCTAACTGTTTATTCAGCTTAGGCTCACAGGGCTGCAGCCTGTGCCCTAGCTGTCATAGGGCAAGAGGCGTGGTCCACCTGCACAGGTGAGCAGTCCATCACAGGGCCAACAGAGAGAGACAGAGAAGCACTCTCTCACATCCACACCTACAGCCAATTTAGAAGCACCAATGAACCTAAGCAGCATTTCATTGGACTGTGGGAGAACATCCAACCTCCACAGAAAGGCCAACAAGCTTCAACCTACAACCTTCTTGCTTTAAGGCACTAGTGCGAACCACTTTTCCCCATTTCAGCCCAAATCCTGCATCTTCCTGTTTCTGACTCCAGGCCAGCTCCACTAACACTTTCTCATCAGACACTGCCACCTAGTGGAGGAAGTCTTAGTTCCATTTGAAGCTTCAGATTACAGTTAGTTCCTTTACAAAGAGGTGGAGGTGGTGGGGCCACAGCACCATCATCACTGAGTGCCATAGGACACTTAACCTTTGTTTCCATATGCTGGGAACTTCCTGTTGTTCCAAGGAGGACTGGAAAATGTGTGAAAATCTCCCAGTCAGTTCCTCACAGCACACTTCAATCATTTCCCTCCCACAGCATCAGGACCAGGGCTTTTTCTCTCTTTGGTCCCACTAAGAGATTTCCACACAAACACCTCATCAGTGGGACTCTCAGAGCTACCAGCCCTTTGCTACAATCACAAAGCTCTTCATTGAAATCAATGATATCAAAGCTGGAATCCAATGAGTCCAAGTCTTCTGCTGATTCAGCATCACATTCATCTTTGCTCCTTGTTCTGCATCCCCACCATGGACTTCATTCCTTTCCAAGCCAGCCTTGAGTGTCCTTTATTCAGCTCATCCTCTGCTTTACTTTTACACCTGATTTTAGCTGCTTTATCTCTCTTTCAACAAGTTTCTGTGCCTCAATCTTTTTCTTCTCTTCCTCATAACAAGACAGCTTCTTCTGCCTGAGAACATGTTGGAGTGATTTACTAATCCAGGGCTGCTTATTGGGGAAAATACTTCCTGTTTCCAAAGTAATCCCCATTTTTCCCAGAAAGAAATGTAAGTAGAAATCGATGATCTAAGTGAGAACATGAGCCTTTAAAAAGTCCCAGTGGGTGCAGTCAAAGCAGTCCCTCAGTCCCAGTATAGAGTCTTTGGTCCAGACTGGAACAACTGCGTGCCCAGTTTGAGCTCTCTTCAGTCCTGTGACCTGACAGACCCAGAGGGGCCATCACATCACATTTAGAAGCTCCCCTAATGGAGCCACAACACATGTCCAATACTTAGTCTGTCTTGTTGGACCAACTGGAAGAAATGATTCAAGGACTTAGTCACAGAACAGAGATTCAAATCTCCAAAATCCAACTGGCTGCATCAGGATATATAGTCTGAAACTCTGCACAGTTTCCTGTTTGAAGCTGCTTCCTGTTGGCTTCAGCTGTTTGGAGTTTCCATTTTCTAAACTTCTACATTCTGAACCTCCTTCAGCTCTGAACAGACGATGAAACACTGAATGATTTCAAGCTCACACTTTGTCTAATAAACTTACATCTTTCATTCTTTATACAGATTGATGAGCTGTGGTTTGTCAAAGATCAGCTGTGATTATCTGGCAGCAGCACTGAAGTCCAACCCCTCCCATCTGAGAGTGCTGGACCTGAGCTGGAACAACCTGAAGGATCCAGATGTGAAGCAGCTGTCTGATCTTCAGCAGAGTCCAGACTACAGACTGGAGACTCTGCTGTAAGTAGAGTGATGGAGTGAGTGGGTGGTGCTGTCAGCAGTATTGTACTAAACACAGTCAGTATGAAGCAAAGATCCAGTGTTTCCTGTAAAGCTGCAGCTTCTCAGTGAAGCTGTGAGAGGAGAATGGTGACAGGCTTCAGGATTGGACACAAACACTTCCTGTTTCTGACCTTTATGGTCACCATGGTAACGGCTGACACGCTCTGATCAAACGCTGTCAACAGCCAATCAGCTCTCTGAACAAAGCAGCACGCAGACCAATGACTGCATTCATTTCCAAGTTTAAAGCAGTGAAGAACACAGTCTGTAGGTGAGGAAGAATTTAGTGAGAGCAGATGTTTGGATGGAATTCCTCCAGTTAACAGCTGGAACCGTCCATCTGGATTGTTGGGCTTGTTGTTGGGGTTCCTACAGAGCTCAGAGTGGACACACCAAGGTTCTTCTAATGAATGAAAGTCCAAACTCAAACTAGGAGGGAAAAACATTTTCATCAACTTCAATAAAAATCCAAAGATTAGAAAAAGTGAAGCAACAATGAGTCCTAGTACAGTCCCAGCACTGAAGTCCCTGCTGCTCTTTATACTGGATGTGCTGCATCACTGACTGACAGCTGATGAAGAGTCTCTGGAAACACTCGTTTATCTCCTCTGCTCTTCCTTCTTCTCTCTGCAGGTGGAGGTGATGATGGTAAACAGGACGGTGTGTGTGCTGAGAGAGGAGGAGCTGTGTCCTGATGATCCAGAGAGGTTGAAGCAGCAGCAGCTTGTGTGTAGAGACGCTCTGACTGGGCCATGTTACTGGGAGGTGGAGAGGAGAGCTTCATCCAGCAGTGACTGACAGAGGAATGAGAAGAAGTGCAGATGACTGTCAGTGCTGCAGAGTGAACTGCTCTGAGAACAGCTCCACTGTCAGACACAATGTAGAGTCCAGCATCATCCCTGTGTGTCCCTCTGGATCTGACAGAGGATCATCAGTGTATCTGGACTGCTCTGCTGCTGCTCTGTCCTTCTACAGTCTCTGCACAGTCTCTGTCTGACTCTGGCTTCAGACCCTCCTGGATCAAACTCACCTGGAAAGACTTTCAAACATCACTCAATAGATTTGAATACAGAATATATTTGATATATACTGTAGATGTACTGTAGAGTTGCAGTTTGTCACTTGTAAATACAGTCTGTGAGCAGCTGTGAGCTGAAAGATCTTTCTAGAAACACGAAATGTTTTCACTCTTCTGTTGCTTTTTCATATATTTCCACAACATTAATATTGATCCCACCTGTCTCACCTGTTTCATGCTTTTATACATAATAACAGGACACGTGTGATCTGAGCGCTGCTGTGGTTGCTGTGCTGCACGTCTTCATTTAGATAACAGAGACATCTAGTGGTTCAGAGGGAGAACTGCAGGAGGTGGAGCTGTGTTTTAGCATGGAAAACTTTTTATCTTTTAGGCGCAGATACAAATATGACAAGTATCAGTGTGAGATACAAAAGGTCACATCAGTCAGCAGAGGGAACAGTGATCACACAGCAATGTAAGAATAGAAACATAACAGTGAATCTGGACATGTATACAGAGGGAAGCAAACAAACAGGATGTAACACTACATTAAAGCCACAAATGTGAAGAAAACAAACACAAAGGAAAATATATTTGATCTCAGGAATCCAAATCAGATGCTTTAGAGCAGGGGTCGGCAACCCTGGGCACGCGTGTCACAGCTGCCACATGAAGGGTTAACTGATGGCACGACCATAGCTGGACTGGCCATCGGGCATACTGATGGTGATTTTTCGTTTTTCTGGGCCAATGATGTTTTTTTATGATTTTTTTTTTTTTTTTGTAACGGTATAAACGATGGAAGGTGGTGGATTGGCCGGATGCTGGTCGATGTGTAGAAATAACTCAGTTGTTTGGTGGTGGCTATGGCGGAGCTTCCACAGAGGCAGCAGGTGGATGAGGGAAAGGGGAGGCAGGAGGAGCAGAGACCCGAGGCGGCCCCCTTGAACTTTCCCACATTTTGTCACATTACAGCACAAACATGAATCAGTTTTATTGGAATTCCACGTGAAAGACCAACACAAAGTGGAACGGAAATCATACATGATTCCAAACATTTTTTACAATAAATAACTGCAAAGTGGGGTGTGCGTAATTATTCTGTCATGGAAAAACACACTGCCATCAACTGTTTTGTTTTTGTCAAAATCACTGTAATATAATCACTGTACCTTTATATACATGTGACTTGTATTAATGCTGCTGCCCTCTTGTGGCTAAAGTGTAATTATGTTCTTGTTATTAGGGAAAACATTTGAGAGTAACATGACAAATGAGTCAGCACTTTGGCTTCAGCTTAAGAAATCCTCATTTTTATGTCATCAGTTATAGTTGCATGTATTCATTATCATAAGTTAACCTTTAATATTGATGTCTTAAATTGATTTTACTTAAACTAGCAATAATTTTATGGTTGCATTAAATAAATGCATCACTAATGAATGAACTATTTCAGTAATTAATTTAAAAAATCTACATAATCAATTAAAGATATATATTAATAATGAATTATCCATTAATTTCGTTTAAAAATTTTCAATATTTGTTTATATACAATTCAAATTAGTTAATTACATATTTAATCAATTATTGGTTTGTTTTCTATTTTGATTATTTTACTGACACATTTAATGAATTATTTAATGATGTATTTATTTAATTCACGTTGCTACTCCTGGCCCTGCATCGCTGTTCATAAATACATTTTTTTTTGTCAGCTTCACCCATCAAAGTCAGGGGGCGGGGTTAATGCTGATCAAGTCAAAACCATTGCTTTGGTCTGGTGGGCGTTCTTTTAGTGGGCTTTTCTGTCACGGCCTGCGTGGCAGACTATGATGAGGGGAAGGAGGACCCAAATGCCAACACGTTCTCACTCCTGTATGGAGGACCACAAGAGCCACGCGCATCGAAATAAAGAATTCTGTGCTTAAGTAATGAATTATAGAATAAATTCTGCATTTGTAAATTCATTTTTGAATTCCCATTTAATAAACTGATTTTTGAAATGCTTTTAAAAACTGCATTTCAAAATCCTTTTTCCAATTGCACTTTAATAAACTGCATAAATTGCATGAATGAAGGGATCCTGCAGCGAAACGGAGAGCCCAACCTCTGACTTAGTGCCTGTTTACTCAGTCTGACCACCTGTGAAGTTAACGCGCTAACGTGGCTAACGCTAGCATCACCACACGTAGCCCCGTTATTTTAAGGTCATCTTAGCTCATGAAAGTTTAACGTCGCAGCTGTACGAGCTAGCTACGTGTTTTGTAAGCTGCTGTGCTCTTCACAAATAAAGCTGGAAGCAGCTCAGACTATTAGAACCAGCACTGAGGCCTGTTACATTTATGTTAGAGCAACAGCTGCAGCCTTTAAACTAGCGATTAAAATGCTGACAGTAATCAGAATCAAAAACGGTTTTATTGCCAAATGTTGAGCAGGTTTACAACATTAGGAAATTGCTGCGGTGCTTCAGTGCAAACATACTGTCATATAACACTTAAATAAAAATAAAAATAAGGATTAAAAGTGCTACGTTGAAAGATATATACATGAGTGCAGGTGGTGATCAGGGCCAAACATGGACTGATGCAGTGAACACAGCGTAGGGTCACGTGGTAGTGGTGGGAACAGTCATACGGTTATTGTTCATGTGTCCAACAGCAGAGGGGAAGAAACTGTTCTTATGGCGAGAGGTTCTGGTGCGAATGGACCGGAGCCTCCTGCCTGAGGGGAGCAGGTCAAACAGACTGTGTCCAGGGTGAGAAGGGTCAGCTGTGACTGAGCTGCACGCCCCAGTGTCCTGGAGGCGTACAGGTCCTGCAGAGATGGGAGTCTGCAGCCAATCACCTTCTCAGCAGAGCGCACAACATGCTGCAGTCTCTGTTTGTCCCTGATAGTGGCTCCAGCGTACCACACGGTGATGGAGGAGGTGAGGATGGACTCGATGATTGCAGTGTAGAATTGCATCATCGATCATATAATCCATTGTTTCAAATTAGACCTAAAACTCCCCCTTTTGACACATCTTCATGTGTCAAACAAAACCACAACTAGAAAATTAAAAGAAAAAGGTTCATCAGATCATTTCTCAGAAAACCTCAGCGATTCTCCTCTCGAGTATATTTGCTCCGGGCCTGCAAACCTGTGTTTAAATAATAAAATCAGTTTAATTATCATGTTCGATCTTTTCAGCTCCTGGCTCCACCCAGAGCCTGCATCCCCAGAACGACCTAGAAACAAAACCTGTATATTAGCATCAACTTCACATTTAAACTCAGTTCCCCCCCTGTCCTTCCCTCACTGTGATCCACTCTGTGCTATAAGAAACTAAACTTAAAACACAACAGTTATCAGTCATGTGCTTCATACAAAATGTGCGTATGTTTTAGTTTCACGTTGATCCTCTGAGTGTCATGGTACTTCTTTTAATCTGACTTTATCAAATCGAACCAAAATAGGTTTGCTGTCTTTACTTTGCTCGTTTCCCTCCAGCACCACCTCGTATCACCTGCCCTTTCCCTTGGACCAGTGTTTGTTGTTCCATAACTGGATTTGGAATGTGACAAGTCCACCAATCCCCTATATAACTCCTACATTTGGCTTTGGTTCTATTTTCCTTCTATAAAATGTCGTTGACTTCTACAGTGGCCTGCTTTGGTTAATGGTAACATCAGTAATATCAAACATTTTCTCCCCTTCAGCATTTGGCATTTTCCCAACAATATAATGTGACACCATCATCTAAACCCAGTCAATAAAACAACATTTTCTTAAAGCAAACATCAGCAACCCAAAATTAGCCGCCCAAGGGTGGAGTCTGCAGCTCCACTCTCATGTGAACCTTTCGGTCTCCCTCTCTCTCTCTTGTGCTCCTGCCAAAAGCAAAGCAAAGCATCCACCCTTTTCTTACCGGCGTCGTGAATTGTTTGTCAGCATCTACTCATCCTAACGCTGGTCCAGTCTTTGTCACGGCTGCACAGCAGACAAGTGGAGCCTCACGCGCAAAGCATCAGAGTCTCCACCCTCATCAATATGAGCTCATTTATTTGTTCTTTCTTTTGTTTTCAGAAAAAGAGTTCTTTATGATCTTGGACTGGATTGACTCGCTGCAATCCTTTAGACAGGAACTGGCAGGTTCCCACAGGTGACCTTTTCCTCAGCCCATTGTAATCTGGAAAAGCTCACCTTATATTTGCTCTCACAACAATGTTTTACAGCGCTGTTAATTCAATCTTGCAGGCCTGCTTAGAACAAAGAAGGAGGAAAAGAGAGCTGATTATTAGCTCATCAGAGCACAAAACATCATCACCAAAGGGGGCGACACCTGACAGTTTTCTCTAAGTGCACTGTTACAGAAATAATGAGCCGCTCCTCGACATGTCCATGTTTAGTAAAACTCCCTCTATTGAAATAAGAAAACAAGCCAAAGCTAACTGACAGAATGAACCCATCACTAAAACAACGACCCCAAAAATCTTCATCACAGAAAAGTTTTGCTTACTAATCCAACAATATGTTGTGGGAATTAGAACTTTCCGGGTCATAAAGCTTTTGCCGACTCTTGGCTTAACTAATACTGACATAGTCTGAAATCAGACTTAAAGTCACTCCCTCTGTTCATTTAGGATAAATGTATCTATATCTGATTTAGGCTAAGTGCCTTTTGTTTAGATGAACTGCTGGACTTCCAGACCAGCAGGTTTAGGGAAGTCTTTATGGGGTCACACTCTGACCCCCCCCCCCCACACACACACACACACATACACACACACGCACGCACAGGCAACGTACTCTTTGTTTGTATGTAGACGTCATATGTTAATGAACGTCATATGTATATTCATGTAACCTCAATAAAAGAGCAGTGTTACGGGGGAGCGGACGAGAGCAACTGGGGTGAAGCGAAGGAACGGCGTTTGTCCGTTTCTCTCCCGTGCACGGGAAACATGAAGAACTTTGCCTACTCGTGTCTTGCTTTGCTATGTAATTAAATTGTCCTTAACGTTCCAACGAATAGGTTTATGCTACAAACCTATCACTGAGGTTAACTACACAACCCCTCGCCACCTCCTTATACACAGGAGTGAGTACAAAAGGGTTCGTACGGACGCATCAGCCGGCCGTCCTTCTGCTCGACACTGTTAGCTGAAAGATGATCGGATCATCCTCTGTCCTGTATTTAAGGCTGAGAGTCTTTGTCCAGTCTCTTTTCCACAGCTACTGTCCACAGCACTGATCCACCTGCAGCACAGCCCCACTCAGTTGTTTTATGATTTACATTGTGCACGTTTCCCTTCCACTGAGCTTACAAAACCTCTGACAGGAGAAGTCAGGCATGTGTTTCCCCCACCTCCCCTTTTAGGCAGTAATAAAATAGAAAACAAACAATCAAACAGGCTAAAGCTAGAGCACAAGCAAAGACAGCACCGGTGACTAAGTTCTCCCATACTGGACGTACGCTACCACGTGGGCTCAAACAGCAGCACATCAGCTCAGTTTACATACTGTTGACATCTTCATCAGAGGATCAGCAGGGAGCGCTGCTGAGCTGCAGTGGTCTCCACCAGAGTGACGGAGCAGGAATCACAAACAGCACAAACCCACCGTGTTGTTTCCACCCTGTTCAGGAGATCTGAGCCCCCATCCCTTTTTTTCATGTTGCAGCTCTGCACTGCAGGCCCTGAACGCCTCCCGGTTACCCTCAGTGTGCTTAGAGTTTAATTTACAACCGACGAGCTCACAGATCATCTGCAGGCAGGTGAACGAACCCTTAATGTGAGGATAATAGCAGAGCTGAGCTGAGGTCAGAAATAGTCAGGAACGGTGTCGACACAGTGAAGTCAGCTGTTTGGGAATTTGTCTGATTATCAGTTTGGGGGGGGTCGGTGTTAAATAACAAAGGCGGTGTAGGATGGAGAGTGGAGGAGGGAGGGAGCAGTGATGATATGAAGTCAGAATACACATGTGGCAGACATAAGGGGGTCAGACAGGAGCAGCATCAGTCTCTGCTCTGTTTTGTTAATAACGTAGAAAAATAATTTTGTACAATCAAGCTACATCGACGGACGCTTTACCTCACGTACCCTAAAATGAAAAAGTAGTGACAGTAAGACGGAGGCTGCACATGACACCATGACTGAGTTCACAGCTGTTGCTTTGATTCTAACGTTTAAGACTTTTGGCATCGACTCCGTTTTAATAAATGAGTGCTGGGAGGCGTCGTTTGACTTCAGGAGCTCCTGCGATGCTCCTGCGATGCTCTTACTCTGCGGGAGAAAACCAAAAACCAAAAGTAGCAAACATGGAGCGATATGACTCGTTTAGATTTTGGGAAACGTGCATCGACAGGTACAGTGTCCTTTTCCCCGCGTCTTTAAAAATAATTCATGCATAGATCCCCCACTGAGAAAACCCTTTTATATACTTTCTCCTTTGTACACATTTTATATAGAACTATATATAATATCATTTCTCTATATCTATATTTTCAGAAAAATTCTTTCCACACAATAAAAAACAACAATTAAACAAATGCTTCAAACAAAACAACAAAAAGAGAGAAGATGGAAGAAAGAAAATCACGACTGAGGCCAGTTTGGCACTTTGTCATGAGAACATGACAGAACTCTGTTAGTTGACGGTAAATAGCGATACTCTATTTTTCTTTGGTTTTTCTTCTCCCTCGGTGAGAAATGAAACACAGCAGTACTTACTTGGCACCTAAAAATGCTGGTAGAATGAAAGATATCAGTGTTTTCATAGTTATATGTTTAGTGTACGCCTCCCGCCTCCAAACTGCTCAGCAGATCGGGAATTTTTAGAGAAGAGCAGGAGGGAGGCGTGTCAAATGAGAGGAAGAGAGCAGTAATAAAACACGGATGTAGAAAAGAGAAGCATAATGTGCACATAACACACAGGAGATGGAAAAAGAGATGACGCCAACGTAAAAAAGAGAAAACAGCGAGGAGCGAGAGAGCATTCGTCCCTTTGACAAATGTTGGAGGTCTTGAGCCTGGAAACAGCAGACCGTCTTTGAAAACAGTATCTTTGAAAGATCTGAGTCACCCACCCCAAACTGCTCATCTGCTGCTGGACACTTCAGTTGCACCTCCACATGCCACCAGTGGAGGGAGCTGCCAAGTTTTACAGCACATGACGCAGCAGGTGGAGTTGCTTTTGGAGAAAGAAGAGAATAAGAGGACAGAACGAAGGCCCACGTCTAGAGGCCTCCCTTCCAGAGCGGAAGCAGAGCCAGTGTTCCTGGTCCCTAGGTGGCGCTGTGTCGGGCCTGTCCCTACTATACCCTGGTGGTGGAGTGGGGGTGGGGCAGGGTGTTGTTGTGGCCGGTGGAGGGGAATGTGTTGAAGGCGTGAAGAGGCTGCATGCTGGTGATGGTGCTGGGGATCACGGTGATGGTGTATGGCGTCATCAGCAGCACGTTGTCGGGGGCGCGGCGCAGCGCCAGGGTGTAGTCGGGAGGGCAGGCGGGCCGCAGGATGTCGTGGGGTCGCAGGGGCTCCATGTCGTGGTGAGCGTCGTGCTCCCAGTCCTTCATCTGCAGGGACATGATCTCCTCCTCCTGGCTGTGAGCCAGGTCGTTGGCGGGGCCGCCCCGCTGAGGGGACAGCCGGTGCCGGCGCATCTCGTGCTGCTTGTCACGCTTGTAGTAAAGGGCGGCGAAGGCCAGGATGTTGAGGAAGAAGAGCGACGCTCCAACTGCAACTGTCACGCTCAGTTCGGTGGAGTAGTCGCGGGTGTGTCTGGGAAAGAGGTCCTGGGGCGGGCGCTCTGAGCCCTCGGGCTCAGGATCTGATGGGAAGGTAGGGTAAGGATGACGAGTGGTTCGAGGAACGTTGTTTCTGGGCCTCATGGTGCGGGGGTCACGGCCTGCGGGGGAGCGCGTAGTGGTGGGAAAGAGCACGTCGTGCAGGCTGTGAAGATGAGGGACTAATTCCAGCCAAAAGGCCACTTTGTTAGCTCTGTAGTTGTCTCTGACACGAGGTTTCAAACCGATGTGAAGGTACTGCTTGTCCTTCCAGTTGAACTTGGTCCAGATGACCTCCTCGAAGCGGTTGGGCTTGGTATGAATGAACTTGGTGTCCTGAGGGACGGGCAGGTTGGGGTCCCTGGTGGAGCATAAAGGTTAAACGTTTCAGTTCAAAGTTATATTCAGTCTCCATTATAAGTAACATGTGGCATCAATACACTGAATACAGACAGGAGGCCCATTCTCTGTGCAACCTTTAAACTATCTAAGACCAACCGGCTGCTCTGGGATCTGGATGCTTTTGGTGAACCAGTATGTTCAATTCTTCAAAGCCACACGGGAATTAAACTAGCAACCCAGATTCAAGTATTCAACATGACTAGAAGGCTATCAGTGAACATACAGTAACGTGTACAGTTTACACTACTGTGACATGAGGCCTACCCAGTCTTTGCGAAGTTAGTCCAGTAAGTCATGACCACAGCGCTCAGCATCACATCGTTCTTGGAGAAGTTGCACGGGAGCAGGTCCGTGGCACCGATCATCGGTACGCCGAACACGTAAGGTATCTCGTCTCCGTGCGCGGCGTCGGCCCACTCGGGCCGCGTCTCGGTTTGGCAGTGGTGGTAGAACGTGTAAAAGTAAACTGGGGACTGAAACTCAGCATGGAGTTTGGCAGTGGCCACAGCTGGTGCCACCCACTGGTGGTCCGTAAACAGGAAGTGAGTGAGAAATCTAGAGAGGAAAAAAAGTCTTTCTGATAACAGGATAACAGAAGGAGTGACAGGCAGCAGAGAGGAAGCATGACTGCATTATCCAAACATGTCTGTACTGTGACTGTGGTCCGGCTGTGAGGGGTTCGCAGGCCGATCTGTCAGAAACACCGACACTGAGATTGGGAGCCCACTACCTGGGGGATGATAGCATTACTGCCCACAGAGCCTCAAAGGTTAAGGCGCAGACACGCCGTGATGTGGATGAGTGGCTCTCTTTAGCACGCTTGTCTTGTTTGATGCACTTCACTGGGCTCACATGTTACTGATTCCATTCTTTACTCGCATGTTTTAAACGCTTAAAGCACTTTCACAGCTTTTTATATTCTTTTGAAAATTCATGTGAACTCAAGCTGTCAGAATTGTAATGTAAGCTTTGATAATTGTCCACATTTGTCATTTTGACGATTATCCGTTTATTTTAATGAATACAGCAAACAGAAAAAAACGAACAAATCAACAAACGCGGCTCCTAATGAGACAAAACCTGATGATGCTGCAAAATGCAGTTAAGTGAGAGGAGGCTGTAAAATGGAATAACTGAAAAAGTAGCAGTGTACAGAGGTGGCGTCCTCACCCTCTGGGTAGCCGTAGAGGCTGTCAACAAAGTTGGAGATGGTGTAGTCGAACGCCGCAGCTGAGATGCCGTCGTTGTCCTCACTGTCGTCCACAAACTTCAGCCCCTCTCCCTGGTTCACTCCTATCAGGATGTCATAGTTTAGGAGCTCCCCCTGGTGGAGCAAATAAGGAAGAACATGCTGAGTGCTGGGACAGAGCCTGTGTGCATCACAAGTCTACAACAGGAAGTGCAGCTGAAGCACAGCTTTGTGAATTGGCAGCATTTCATTTCCCAGTAAACAAAATAAAGATTAGCTGTTGCCATGAAATTCCTACTATAAACTGTAAATACTGCAATATATGCAGGGTTCATACACATTTTTAGGGTCAAATTCAAGCACTTTTTAAGCACATTCAAGGTCAATTTTCAAGCTTTTCCAGCACATTACCAAAAAAGAAGCATGTTTCACTTTGCATCACCTCAGTAAGACCTTGTAAAAATTTAAACAAATCATCTGAGGTCGATTTAAATGTCTTTTGTTCCCCTTTTGTTAAAAGAGCAGCACACAAAAATACAGAAAAAGGAAACGGTTGCCTTACATGCATATAGTGTACAAACTCAAAAAACACATTCCTCTTAAAAATTAAGATGTGCAAATGTGAACAAATCAACTTGTTAGAGATCTTCATCTCCACTGTAAATAAACAACAAGCCAGAGAACAAGAAAACTGCACCAAACACCACAAACACCAACAAATTAATGTCTTCTCATCAGACATTGAAGCTTCTTTCCTGTGTGACATAAAAAATAAGAGACAGATGTTTGTTTGTTTTTTTAACTAGTTAAGCACCCACGTTCAGTCATCCACCCATTCACGCACACATTCACGCACTGGTGATGTAGCTACAGCCACCCTGGGGCGCCACCAGGCCCTCTGACCACCACCAGTAGGCAACGGGTGAAGTGTCTTGCCGGGTGAAGTGTCTTGCCGGGTGAAGTGTCTTGCCCAAGGACACAACGACCGAGACTGTCCAAGCCGGGGCTCGATTACAAGGCGAACTCCTAACTCTTGAGCCACGATCGCCCAGTGGGGACATGGGGACATTTCAATTTCCAGCAGGAAGCTCCCCCTTTTTGTTAAACCCTTTAGATCAGGGGTCGGCAACCTGCGGCTCTTTAGTCCTTATAGTGCGGCTCCGCGTGGTTTGTGAAAATAAATTAGCTGAAGTGTATTTTATTTATGTTAGTTCTTTTTTTAACTTGTAGTTCTAAATTGGAAGATTATTGTGATTTTGCAATATACAAATAAAATTATATTTTCTTATTTTTTCATCGCTCAAAATAAGCGTCACACTCGCGGAAGCCGGTGTACCTGGCGAAACGCCGTGCATTTATCGAGCCTTTCAACCCCAGATAGGCCAATTATGGCTCTTTGGCTCTTTGGGTCTTAAAGGTTGCTGACCCTTGCTTTAGATGAACAGAGTTTTTTAATTAAATACATAATCTTTAATAAATGTTCTCTTTTATAAAAAGTAGGATAATTAAAAAAACTTTTATTATACCTCTATTGAGTAGAAAAAAAACTCGTGTTTTCTGTCGTCTGTTATATAATATTAGGGATGTTTGTGACAATTAATTTCTTAATCGGCTGGACTAACCAATAGTCCACAACCAGGAAACACTGAAATTTTACGTTAAGTTTGAAAACAGTTAAAAAAAAAATACCCCATTCCAAAATGTCTTGTGACAATCTCATTGGCTTAGGGAGTGATGATGTCATAGATCTTAAGAATCTTAAGTCCTTTGATGTTTTTCCTTAAGTAGGGGTGAGAAACAGCAAGTTTTAGTTCGTTTCAGCAGCATCTGTGTTTGCAGCCTACAAAACATTCACCACAAGCTCTTCAAAGTCATCGTATAGAAACTCCAACATGTTTCCAAGGAAAAAACAACCAATTCAAAAAGATTACGCCGCCTCTCCTTCCTGGCGTGGCCGGCCAATTTCCCCAAATGGCTCCTCATCCTTCCAAAGGGCGTTAGAGGAGAGTAGGAAGGAAAACTACCTTCTCCAGAAAAAAATGCAACAAATTGAAGAAGAGAAACTTCAACTGGAGGACAAATGTAGACGAATGGAAGCCCAAAATAAAGAGCTGGAAGACAGACAACAGCGCCAGCCGGACATAAAAATTATTAATGAGGGCTGGGGAATCAAGTTTGCTCAGAGCCGAGAGCAGATTGTGCACCTCATTAAAGAAAACAGGCAAAAGAGTGCAGAACTAAAAGAAATGACCAACCAGCTCCAAGACAAGAAAACGATGACTGATAAGATACAACGGGATCTCCAATACATGGACCGAAGGAATCAGCTCCTCCAAAGACAGCTCCATGAAGCTGTGGAAGAAAAGAAAGAATTCCTCCAACAGAAGGAAGAGCAGGACAAAAAGCAACGAGACATGCAGCACGAACTGAAGAGCATGCAGGAAAAATACCGCATGCTGAAAGAAAGCCTGGATGAAACACTGCGCCAAAATAAAGACCTTCTTCAACAGAAAGAGCAACAGCAGGAAAGACTGAAAGAAGGAAAACGTGTCGTCCAGGACTTTGAGTCTAAAAATCTAAAACTGCAAGAGTTTTGTAATCAGCTGGAGGACAAAGCAACTAAAGTGGAAGAAGAAAAGGACAAACTGGAGAAACGCTGCTCACAGATGCAGAGAAGGATCGATCAGATAGCGAGAAACAACTCCGAGCTCGTTAAGGGGATTTTGGTGGAATTCAATAACTTGAAGCGTGAAAACACTCAAATGCAGGCGCAAAAACAACAAGAAGACAAAATACATGAAGACCTGCAGCTCACGCTCCAAGAAATCCAGAAAAGAAACGAGCAGTTAGAAGACAAGCACAAAGAGGTCCAACAGAGAAATGCAGACATGCACAAGGACAAGCTGATACAGGAGGCAACATCCAAACAACTCAAAGACAAGCTTGAAGAACAACAAGCAACATTGGAAGAGGTGGAACAAAGATGTGAGAAACTTGAAGAACAAAACGCAGAAACCATCGATGAGCTGAGAAATCTCATCCTGGAGAAAAAAGCGCTCGTGGAAAAGTGCATGAAAAAAAAGAAAAAATGGTTCCACTTGTTCCGGAGGAGAGAGGCTACTGCTTCCTCACCTGATGTAGCCTCGTCTTGCTCCACCTCTGTTCACCCCCCCAACCAGTCCCGGCCGTTGACTGTCCCCTCCTGAGCCTGGTTCTGCCGGAGGTTCCTGCCCGTTTAAAGGCAGTTTTTCCTCCCCACTGTCGCCAACTGCTTGCTCAGAGGGGATTGTTGGGCTTTTCTCTCCTCTGCCTTGTTTCTTCATTTACTTGTTTAACTTTTTTCAACTTATCTAAATAATAAACCAATTAAATTTATCCTTTGAGTATTTTTCATCTCATCTTTACAGAATCTTTCCAAAACATTTTCAAACATTCAGATCTGTCTTTTATTTTCTTCTTGAAGCCTCATAAATGGTGAACTAAAAACCCGGAACATGGTTTGAAACATAGTTTCAGCTGAAACTGGCATAACATGCTGTGTGTGTGTGTGTGTGTGTGTGTGTGTGTGTGTGTGTGTGTGTGTGTGTGTGTGTGTGTGTGTGTGAGTGACAGGGTATCACTAGTTAGGTCATCATGTTTAGACTCATTCACTCCAAAATTATTTAGGCCAAATCTTTAAAACAGTGTCATTTCATACACATTTTCAATTCACTTCAATCGCACAAATGCAGAAATAATTATTTGCAGTATCTTATTTATTATGAGAATGTCATGCCTGATCATTTGTACCTACACCACCAAAAATGGGGGCAAAAGGGAGGAGATCATGTTTAATCGGTTATAAGAAAAGGTCAGAAATATAAGTACCGACATGAGCAGTGTCCACAGAAACCTCTGACTCTCAGCTCAAAGCTCATATAAACCATTTCTACAACCAGCAAACAAACAAAGACACCGAACAGTTAAAAGAGCAGTGACGTCACCACGAATCTGTGGTCAGGTAATATCCATGTTTTGATTGATGATTTTCTGGAGTTAAATGTGAACCGAAGCATATTTTGGGTGTTATATGCTATTAAATACTTTTTAATTTATTTAAAAGTATTTAATAGCATATAACACCCAAAACATGCTGGGTGTGGAAATAAGAAAATCAGAATTTCCTCTGTTTGAGTCACAGTAACTTTGACATAGTAACATTTGCAGTAAGTCCTAAATGTTCACCTTTAAAATCCCTCCCTCTGTTCATTTTGCCCACATCATGTTTCAGTGGTTGGCCTCAGGTTCTTCAGCTTCCTGACAGTCTGAAGTCAGCTGACAGAGTTTCACCTGCTAAATACACAGAAAATCTTGTTAAAGCCGCACAGTTTGCCCAACAGTAATATTCCCATTAAGCCCTTTCTAAACACTTTATAACAATGTTTCATCACTAAATTATAAACTTCTTCTCCAGATCTGCACGACTGCACTTAGTCACAGACTTTATTTAATTGTCCTGCGGCTGCTATCATATATTTTACCAAACAGTTCTTCTCACACAGTCACAGATATATTTCTCTCAATGCAAACTTCACTCATGTCTCAGACAGGAAACTTGAGTTTTTCTTTTTTTTCTGTCCCCACTCATTCAACTAATTTGCATATTGAGTCACATCTCGAGAAGTTGCCCTGACAACAGAAATGCATATTCAAAACATTGCTGCATAATGCAATTATTATTCTTTTATTTTTATTTCTACAGTCGTCACTTCTTTTGCTCAATCAGCTGGAAACCACTTCTAATTCACTATTTTAAACCTGCTTTAAGCTTCTAATCACTGGTTGGTCCTCCCAGTCTCTTTTTCCTTGTCACAAAAGTCGCTCTATTGTCCTGCAACTTCCTGAGTTATTCCTCAGCTTCAGCCTTTAAGTGTGTTAAATCTACACCATTCAGCATTTATGTCATGTATTCACATTCATGAGTGTAAGCATGTCTTCATTGCGTGTATGTTGTGTGTTCATATTAATATTGAGTGTAAGCTGGTCTTCGTTGCCTCGATGTGTTTTTATAATCAGATTTAATTCCTGCATCTTTGCGCTGAACTGTGGATTCAAACTGTCTCACTTCTGATTCTCTCCAAAAACAATTTCACATGTGACAATTTCTACATGTGTGTTTTCTATTTTTCTATTCATTTATGTATTATTAGTTCATTTATTTCTTTATCTCTCTCTCTCTCTTACTTTTTTTATTTACCTTTCTGTTGCGATGCTCTGGATGTTTCTAAACCCACAAATGCAGTCTCACTGTTCAACCCAATTTTCCTATGCTGGCATCCTGGCAGCTGCACGCTTGACTTTTCTCAGTTCATGGGCAGTTATTTTGCACCTTGGTTTTTCCACACGCTTCTTGCGACCCTGTTGACTATTTTGAATGAAACGCTTGATTGTTCGATGATCACGCTTCAGAAGCTTTGCAATTTTGAGACTGCTGCATCCCTCTGCAAGATATCTCACTATTTTTGACTTTTCTGAGCCTGTCAAGTCCTTCTTTTGACCCATTTTGCCAAAGGAAAGGACGTTGCCTAATAATTATGCACACCTGATATAGGGTGTTGATGTCATTAGACCACACCCCTTCTCATTACAGAGATGCACATCACCTAATATGCTTAATTGGTAGTAGGCTTTCGAGCCTATACAGCTTGGAGTAAGACAACATGCATGAAGAGGATGATGTGGACAAAATACTCATTTGCCTAATAATTCTGCTCTCCCTGTAGACTTTTTTCTTATCGCCTTAACCTCCATGGTCTCAAATTCTTTCAGGATATAATTTCTTTTAACCGGATTAGGGCAAATTTCATTTATCAAAATATTCCTGATCACTTTGTTTGTAAACCTGCTGTCACCAAATTCAACTCCAGCTATGCAGAGCTGCCTCAGTCCAGGAGAAATTTTAGAGTGCACAATATCTTCTTTTATCATTGATCTCAAAGGGACTGGGATGGCTTTCACTGGGGATTTATATCTCTTAGCAGTACATCTTACATCAAATTTCTCACAAAACGTCTCATGTTTTAGTAAGACCCCATTATCATCCATAAAATGAGCTACAGCCCAAATCCCTTTAGATCTCCATTCATCCACGTACACAGATTTCCTACACAAACGGATATACCTGTTGTTCCATATAGGGGTGTTGTGAGGAGTAAAGCTATGTTTATAGATTAATTTCCAGTAGAGACGGACCTGCTGATGGAAAGCTGAGAGTTTAACAGGTAACGAACTGCAATCAAAGTCACAACGTAACAAAAAGTCTATTCCACCCATTTTGCCAAAAATCACATTGGGAATAATGTTCCAAAAGGAATTTTTGTTCCTAATGAAAGATCTTAACCATTTCAATTTTAGTACACCATTCATAACATCAAAGTCAGTGGCATTAGCCCCACCCTCTTCATAATTCTTAATCACATCATTTTTCTTTATATAATGACATTTGTTCCTCCATATGAACCTAAAATTAAGAGTATTTATAGATTTAATTAGTTTTGGAGGTATGGGCAGAGAAAAGGCTGGATAGATGAGTCTGGACAGACTGTCCATGTTGGTTAGCAAGATTCTCCCAAACAGAGTTATGTCCCTTTGCAGCCACATGTTTAAAATCGACTTACACTTTTCTATATTGGTACAGATATTCTTATTTTCTGTTGATGTCTTATCCTTGCAAATTACAATGCCCAGATACTTCACCTCTTTTTTGATCTGCATATTATTTATTGCTTGCAGGGGACACTCATGCAGAGCTAGAATTTTGCATTTATTAATATTCAGCTGTAGGCCAGAAGCTTTGGAGAAATGGTTGATCGCCTGCAAGGCTAAAGGAATCTGGTCCTCATTTTTTAGAAACAGGGTGGTATCATCTGCCAGCTGACTGATTATTATCTGTTCACCCATCACAGTTAACCCCTTAATGTGACTGTTGTTAATCAAAATAGACAACAGCTCAGCAACCATGATGAACAGAAGTGGTGAGCTGCTACATCCCTGCCTTATCCCTCTATTAACCTCAAACCTTGAACATGTACCATGTTCTAGCAAAACAGAGCTGTTAATGTCATTATATAGCATCTCTATAACATTGATAAATTCCTCTCCAAAACCAAAAGACTGCAGAGTTTTTAATATGAACGTATGTTCAACTGAGTCAAATGCTTTGTAAAAATCCAAGAACAGGATGTACCCTCTCTCTTGGATTAATTCACTGTATTCAAGGAGATCCAAAACCAGCCTAATATTGTTATGAATTAGTCTTCCTTTCAAAAAACCTGATTGTGTTTCACTGATAATGTTTGAGATGCCTTTCTTTAGCCTCTCAGCTACAGCTCCAGACAGGATCTTATAGTCAGTGTTTAGTAAGGTGATGGGTCTTAAATTGTCTAAAATTCTTTTATCCTTACCCGATTTAGGGATCAGGGTTATCAGCCCTTGTTTCGTGCTCGGCATCACTTCTTTTTTCTCTATCGATTCCTTTAATGCATCAAACAATAAAGTTCTTAGGTCCTTCCAGAAGAATTGATAAAAATTAGTAGTGAGTCCATCTGTCCCTGGGGACTTGTTTAATGCCATTTTCATGACCACCAAATCCAGTTCCTCAATTTTAAGCTCTGAATCACACAGATCTTTGAACGGCTTGTCAATACATGGGATGAGATTATGAATCTTATCAAAGAAACTATCAGAATCAGCTGCTGAATATTCTGAGGAGTACAATTTGGAATAAAAAGTGAAGACTTCTTTTCCAATCTTTCTGAAATCTTTACATTCAGTCCCATTTATCAACAAGCTTGAGATTAGATTTCTCTGCTGTCTGCACTTTTCCAGCTTACTAAAATATGATGAGTTCTTTTCACCTGCCTCAATCCACTTGGCTCTCGATCTTATAAAGGCACCCTGGGCTTTCTCTAGGTAAAGATCGTCTAATTTAGTTTGTAACTCCATCAATTTATTCTTTTCTTGCACGTTTAGTTTTTCTTTACTACAGCACTGAGTTATTTCACGAAGTAAATTACTTTCATATTCCCGTTTTTCCCTGTTCAGTTCTTTGCAGAATTTTATAGTGAATTCTCTGATTTTGAATTTAATAAGTTCCCATTTCTGTATATTACCCACTACTGAGTCATCATTTTTTATATCTGTAATTTTATGTCTAATTTTATCACAATACTTGTCCTTATTTAAAAGGCTGGCATTAAATTTCCAATATCCCCTGCTACTACGTTTCATCCTTGTTGGTTCTAAGACAAGATCAATGAAACAGTGATCAGATAGGGGTGCTTTGGAGATTTTAGATGGTGAAGTACACCTCAAAATGTCATCGCTCACTAACCAATAATCAATTCTTGACCTGCTTTCTCCATTAGGTTTAAACCATGAATAATTCTTAACTCCAGGATTCAAACTTCTCCAAATGTCTGTAAAATTATTATCACTAGAAAAGTTCTCAATAATGTTATTCTGTTGCCTCCTTCCTAAGCGAGGAGGCCATCTGTCCATCCATTCATCTGAGGTCATGTTCCAGTCTCCTCCTACTAGGATGTAATCTGTGGGGTACATAACTTTAAACTCTGAAATAACATTTGTTAGATTTTCCAATAGACGTTTATTTTGACCTTCGTTATTATGTCCATAAAGATTTGTAACAATTAGAAATATACCTTCGCTCTTCAAGCTGCAGTTGACCA
This sequence comes from Mchenga conophoros, assembly GCF_057382185.1. Lineage (NCBI taxonomy): Eukaryota > Metazoa > Chordata > Actinopteri > Cichliformes > Cichlidae > Mchenga > Mchenga conophoros. Next base: position 19,490,168 of record NC_140528.1, on the reverse strand, counting down.
ATGACCCTCACTATCAGCTTTATATGTTATAATCTCCCCTGGGAACTTATTAAAACAAATCGCCACACCTCCAGATCTGTTAGATCCACGACTGAAAAGAATCTTGTCTCCCCACTGATTAGCCCAAAAGGTAACATCGGCATCCACAGAGTGAGTCTCTTGTAAAAACAGACAGTGACATTTTTGCCCCTTGCAAAATAAAAAAAGTGCCTTTCTCTTAACAATTTCCTTCAAACCCCGAACGTTTAATGAACCAAAAGAAATTTTTGAGTGAACCATAATAAGAATATGCTAAGAAAATAACTTTTTTTTTAAAAAGAAAAGAAAAATATATAAACATGAGTTTAAATTGTAACACTTGTCACCAACTCAGTGACTAATAACCTTTAACTTTAAGTAGAACTCTTTTGTCCCATTAATAATATTCCACTGTATACAGTCTTACATCAAGTCTTTCATTCAACGTCGATGATCCTCCGTCCTTCGATGTATCCATGAGGACCCCGGAAAAAGGCCCGTTTCCCAGCCCGTCTGGCTTGTTCAATTTGCGGCCACAGCCGCCTCCTCTCTTCCCAGTCCTCCCGCGGCAGTACCTCAGCGAAGTGGAAACCGCCGTTCTTACAGACAGCCGAATCTTTGGTGCGACGCCAAATCTCCTCTTTCACGTGTCTCAGAGCAAACAGAATGATGATATGTCGGACCTTGTTCTCAATCTTCTTCCCAACTCTATGCACCACATCCACAGATTCTTCAAGCTTTGATATCATATCAGGTGCGATCTTGCCAAGAATTCCAATAACCAGCGATCTGACACCTTCATCTCTTTTCTCTTCTAATCCTTTAATCCGGAGGCACCACCTCATTTTGTACCTTTCTTGCTCTCACACTCTCTCCTTGAGGTCGTAGTTATCTTTGGTCAACTGCTCGTTTCGTCTCTCCAACTCTTTAACCTTTTGTTTACATTCTTTCACCTCCTCCGAGTTGAACTGAACCGCTTTGGCTAGGCTGGCTAGCATCGTACTAGCTTGCTTGCATTGCACACTCAGGTCAGCTAGCTGCTCGTCCACTCTTTTTTCAAGGTTTTTTCTTCGTAGTCATGATCCGTTCCTTCTCTGCTGTCTTCCTTTCCATCACATGGCGATGTTGTTTCTTGTTTTTTGAGGTCGAGTTTGAATTTAGCAGGTTTAACTATACTTGGGGCAGTCATTTTACTACTTTCGAGTGGAAACAATAACGAACACAAAGTAAATTCTGGGACAAGTTCAACGAGCTCCTAATTCGTGCGACTGCTCAACTCGCCATCTTGCGCCACCGTCTCACTACTAGATGAACTTGTGACACACATCTGCAGCAGAGGCTGAGTGGCTGCTCTCACACCTGGAGCATCCAAATCGACCCACAAACACGTTGAAAGATGCAATGCCATCAATGTGGATTGTCAAGACTGAGAGACCTCTTCCCTCTGACCCCTCCCCAAACCCTCAAACCCTCCTACCCACCTCGACATACAAACTCTGTGTGGCTTCACGTGTTCTGTTGATGTTTACTTGATCGAAATAACTTGAACACAAACACAAACAAACAAAGAGGAAGACCGCACCAGAAGGAAACAACTACAAGTCCCAGCATCCTCTGTGTTTAGGGAGCAGCAGTGAAAGTGAAAGCAGGAGGAGGAAGGTGGAGCTGAGGCAGGTGAGTGTTAACATGAATATGTTTCTTCTTATGACATAAAATAATTCCACGCTGTTCGTGTCTGTGGGTGAAATGTGAGGCCGGTCGGCTCCTCTGAGCGCTGGTTTCCTGTAAGTAGAGAGGAAGTGAGTTTAGCTGAGCCTCCGTTTAGTGTGAGAGAGCAGGAGGAGAGTGAGAGCTGTGCTGAGGCAGGGTGAGTGTTAACACCGCTCTGACATTACTGTGTCTCTGTGGCGGGAACAACAGGCTCCGTCAGTGGAGGCAAAAATAATCAGACTTTGGTTTTTCAAAGGAAACAACTTTATGTCGGAAGTTCCCGCACGCTCATTGGATAACGATGTGTCAATCTCGAGCTATTAGCCAATGAGCGTGCGGATTCACAGAAAGACCCGCCTTTATCACGGGACTTTAAAAACTACAATGGCGACAGAAACTCCGTGAGTGGAGTTCAGGGTGACGTTATGAAACTGTGACGTTTGAGCCACTTCCCGTTGAACGTGAAACTGATGGTTTCTGGTGTTTGGGTCTGTTTTTCTGTATTTATGCAGATAAAGTGTAAACTCAGATGAATTATACCATCAAATGTTAAAGGAAAATATCAGGATGAGTGTCTGTGAGCTGAGAAGGACGTGAAGCGAGCAGTTTATCCCAGAGCTGAAGCTGCTCTGTGTGCAGAGATGAGCTCAGATTCCTGCTGTGATTGATCAACAGTCACAGAAATGTAGACTTGTAGTTATTACTGCAGTATGGTCACAGCAGATACTGATAAACATGTATTATGAGGATGGATGATCAAGTTTCTCACTCTCTCCTTTAAATCTCAGTTTTTTCTTCTTCACAGTTTATCTGTTAATTTATTAATGAATAACACTGAAAGAGTTTCTGTTATATTTCCCCTTGAACATCAGCTTATTAGGGCGGCATTAGGAAATAGCCCCCCTCCAAAGAATGAATAAATGAATGATGATAATAATAAAATGATTCAAAAGCAGAGCTCAGAGTGGTAGAATGGTCAAACATGGATCCACGGGTGGTTCAACTGCATTTGGTGACGTGACTAAAGCAAATCTTTCAAATAATCCCACCATCAACGGGATGTTGTCTCCTTTACTACGGTTACTTTACTTGGTCACCGTGTGAATTTCTTTGAAATGAACCAAATTCTTTTATTTATCGGTTGTTGCATATTTAACCTCTACAGTCAGGAAAGGAGGAGATGAGGCCTCAACAATGTTGGGTTGTAGCTGTGCTTCAGGTTAGAGTGAGTGTCCATGGAATAAATGTAAGTCAGTGAACTGGAAACATGACTGTGTTCAAACTTTGTTTCCTTTTTATAATGAGTCTAATCAAAGGTGGACAGAAGTATCTCCACTGTGACTTTTCTGTGTCACCATCAGAGCTTCTGCACAGTGTTTCTGGGGCAGATAACATTGCAGCATTATGGAGACATTATGGAGACAAAAAGAAAAGCGTCTGGACTTCTTTAAGTTAAACTTAAAGAAGTCCAGACGCTTTTCTTGGACTGTTGGTTTCAGTGTTGAGTCTCATTCACACACTCCCTCAGACTCTTCACACACACTGATTTGCTGACATAAACACACTCCTGTGTGCTTCACACACACACTGAGGACCATCTACAGACTGTGAGCTCCGTCTTCTTTGTCTTTGGAGCCGAACTCTGACAAAGTTAGGAACAAAACTTTCTCCAGCGTGTGAACTTTCCTCCTAGACTCAGTCTGAGCAGTCAGACCACATATTTCTAAAGCAGCACATGAAGGTGTGGCTCACACACACACAGGTGAAGGAAACAGCTGCAGTATTAAAAACTGCTTCACTGTCTACAAATATATGAACTGAATGTTTCTTTCAGGCTGTAAAAACCTTGTTTATCCTCCATTACAGTCCTGCATTCAGAGCATTACTTCTGTTATATTAGTACATGTATTTTATTCTGATGAACACATGAAACTCTGAGCTGGATTGAATCCATTGAATCAGAGTCCAGGACTCAGACTAAACACACTGAATGTGTCCTGAGCTCGGCCGCTGTTCCACAGTAACTGCTGTCAGAGTCACTGTTACTGAGTTAGCTTAGCTAGCAGAGCAGCTAGCAGTTAGAGTATGAACTCTGTAAGCAGTCAGTTCGGTCCTGGACATGGTTACTGACATAAAGCTGCTCTCTGCAGCCATGTTTGACCTGCTGCTTTGTAGGACTACAGTAATGGAGGATTTGGAGGCTGAACTGGGCTCTGTGACACTTTTTGTAGTGAACTGATGAAAGCTGCGTCTCAGATGGATGTTAGTCCAACACATCAGACACGACCTCTGCAGCTCTCAGTTGATGTGCACATGAATGATTTGTGTTTCCTCTGCAGGTGAAGGTAGAAAGTGTGTGTGAGCTGATGTGAACTGAGCAGCATGGATCAGTGTGAGGACAGAGAGGAGGGAGTCCCTCCCTCTAAAAGCACTCTGTGTGGGGAACATGAGAGCCAGACCAAAGCTCAGAGGTGAGATGACCATCTCTAACTGTCCATGACTCTTCTCCATGTCACAGCTCAGCACTCACATCACTGCTCCATCATTATTCACACTCATACCTCTGTGTGTGTTGTTTTAAAGCCCAGAGCTGTGGGGCGTACCAGGCTCAGCTGGACATAACCCTGAAACTAATCCAGAGCCTGGACCTGAACCCAGCTGTGTTTCCTTAAAGAGCAACGAGTCGAAGGATGTTGGTGTAAACTTTAACAAAAGACTGTTATGTGACAAAGAGTAAGTACATTATTTTTATGAGATTGTTCATCATGTCTTTAATTTAATATTTCCAGTTTTTCCTTCCTGTCTCATGAAGCTGTGACATTTATTGTTTTTCTTTTAGGATCAATAAGAGGCCAGAATCTCCTGGACCTGAACCCAGCTGTGTTTCCTTAAAGAGCAACATGTCGAAGGATTTTGGTGCAAACTTTAAAGGCTGTTCTTCTGCTGCTGAGAGGTAATCTGTGTCTAGATGTTGTTCCTAACTCTGTATTTCTGAATAAATCCTCATGTTTAATATCAGCTCAGCTCTTTTTCACACATTTCTATGTTGGTGTGTGAAGCGGTGTGTGTTGGAGTGTTTCCACAAACACAGCAGTCAGAGTGGAAAGAGTGGATGTTGTAGGAGGTGTTTGTGTAGTGAAGAGGCTGAGTGTCTGTAGGACTCCAGCTGCTCCAGCAGGTGTCTCCTTTGTGCTTTGCTTCAAACACAGTGTAGGGAGGAGCTTCCACTCAGGTGTTTCAGGTGTTGCTGGATGGAGGAGGACAAATAGTTTTTCCCTTCAGTGACACTTCAGCAGCTCAATGTTCTGGGAGATGTTTGTCTTTATGAAGGTTTATGGATTCTTGTTCTTACTTTGGTGAAACTGAGCAATACATTTTCCATCTAACATTTAAAGTAAATTTCCAGGTGAATAAAAGATCTGCAGCTGCAGCCTCTGTGATGTTTCACAGTCTGAAAGTAACAAATTCAACCAGAGTTCAAACAAAGGCTTAATATACGTGTGTGTTTGATATAATGCCAACAAGTACAAACAGGTGTTCTTACAGGTCTTAATCACAGAGGTCTGATAAGTCTGGTGACTTTCACACTCAGCAGTTTTGCTGCCTTTTATTTTATATTGGCCTTTTTAAAGCCCTTCAAAGTCTCCCACATTCATACAGAGCTTTTAACACCAAACTCCTTTACAGTCCTTCTCCTCTCACACACGATCACACGACTGATTTGTCTGCAGCAGCTGTGTTACTGCTAGTATTTTATTATGTGTGTAATCTCCTCATATTGTTCCTGTGGTTTAGTTTGACTTCCTTCTGCAAACGCAGCTGCTCTGTTGCTGATACACGTCTCCATGAATATGATTGATCAGATGCTGCCAACACCATGTGTTTCATGTGAGCGCTCAGCTGAAACCCTGGGTTGACTTATCGAGTTAATAACAAGCTTCACGTGACTGTGAATGCTAAAGTGAATCCAGATAAAGGAAAGAGACCCTGCTAATGTTGGACTCACTTCTTAGTGTAGATCCCAGGAGGAAGTTCAACATAGCCATTCTTTGTGCTAGCTCGACCAAACCTGAGACCACAGTGCAGGATAATGATCATCATCTGTCTCTGTCAAGGACATTTAAAATCCACAAATAACAAACATAATTATATTTGATCATTAAAAATGATGATTAAACAAAGTGTCAAACATACTTAAGTAGAAGGACTGATGTTTGTGTTAAAATACCCTCTTAAAGCTGAAATACTGATTCAACTTTCTCCAAAAGTTGATTCTGTTCATCTGGACGTAGCATTTTGTGGGAGAAACGTTTCGTCATCATCCAGGTGACTCCTTCAGTCTCAGCTGACTGCAGGTTTCCAATCTTATAAACAGGACATTTGAATAATAACTGAAACCAGTCCACTGAATGAACAATGGGCTGGGAGGTCAGTTCCTTAATCTTAATTATGCAATTCTCATGACCATTGATCAACAACCACTGATCAATGGTCATGAGTCCCATTCACAGAGAGTTGGGGAATGGCTGCAATCACAGCATGTAAGATGGTGACAGATGTACCCTTAGGCCCCCTCCTCCATTCAGAGATGGTCTTTCCCTTTTCACGTAAATGGCCTCCTTGACTCCGCCCTCAAACCAGCGTTCCTCCCTGTCCAGGATTTTACATCCTCATCATTGAAAGAGTGTCCACTGGCCTGTAGGTGTAAATAGACTGCAGAGTCCTGGCCTGACGAGGTGGCTCTGCTGTGTTGTAGCCAAAGGTTGTTTGGTTTCCCCGATATGTAAATCCTGGCAATCCTCCTGCACTTAGCAGCGTACACTATGTTACTCTGTTACTCTGATCCTTGGGGTGGACCAGTTTTTGGCGCAGCGTGTTTTGGGGTTTAAAAGCCACAGAGACCCGGTGTTTAGAAAAAATCTGTCTCAACTGCTCCGATACTCCTGACACGTACGGGATCACTACAGGTTTTTGCTTAAGCAGCGGCTGGTAAATGTGGTTATCCCAGCTTTGACAAAAGTCCAGCTGGGATAACCACATTTACTCTACGTCCAGATGAACAGAATCAACTTTTGGAGATTTACTTTCCTGGATGATTAAGAATGCATCAAGACGTTCCTCCTAAAGTGTTATTCAGTGTTGTGACAGTCAGCTGCTTCAGCTGCTGCTGGGATGGGCTGTGGCAAAGAGAACAGAGAAAATCCAAATCAGAGTTTTTCTCTGAATTAAAAGCAAGGAAACAACAATATATTCTACATGGTGAAACTGATGGTTTATGGTGTTTGGGTCTGTTTTTCTGTATTTATGCAGATAAAGTGTAAACTCAGATGAATTATACCATCAAATGTTAAAGGAAAATATGAGGATGAGTGTCTGTGAGCTGAGAAGGACGTGAAGCGAGCAGTTTATCTCAGAGCTGAAGCTGCTCTGTGTGCAGAGATGAGCTCAGATTCCTGCTGTGATTGATCAGCAGTCACAGAAATGTAGACTTGTAGTTATTACTGCAGTATGGTCACAGCAGATACTGATAAACATGTATTATGAGGATGGATGATCAAGTTTCTCACTCTCTCCTTTAAATCTCAGTTTTTTCTTCTTCACAGTTTATCTGTTAATTTATTAATGAATAACACTGAAAGAGTTTCTGTTATATTTCCCCTTGAACATCAGCTTATTAGGGCGGCATTAGGAAATAGCCCCCCTCCAAAGAATGAATAAATGAATGATGATAATAATAAAATGATTCAAAAGCAGAGCTCAGAGTGGTAGAATGGTCAAACATGGATCCACGGGTGGTTCAACTGCATTTGGTGACGTGACTAAAGCAAATCTTTCAAATAATCCCACAATCAACGGGATGTTGTCTCCTTTACTACGGTTACTTTACTTGGTCACCGTGTGAATTTCTTTGAAATGAACCAAATTCTTTTATTTGTCGGTTGTTGCATATTTAACCTCTACAGTCAGGAAAGGAGGAGATGAGGCCTCAACAATGTTGGGTTGTAGCTGTGGTTCAGGTTACAGTGAGTGTCCATGGAATAAATGTAAGTCAGTGAACTGGAAACATGACTGTGTTCAAACTTTGTTTTCCTTTTTATAATGAGTCTAATCAAAGGTGGACAGAAGTATCTCCACTGTGACTTTTCTGTGTCACCATCAGAGCTTCTGCACAGTGTGGAGAAAGATCCAGAAGCAGAGCTGGACTGCAGACAGCCAGTCAGAGCAGCTGTGTACAAAGTAAGACTGAACATCTGTCTGCTGATGGACTCATTTCTGAAAACTGGACTTCTTGTGTTGTTCAGACATTGAAGAGTTTTCTTTCTCTTTAGTCTCATTGTTTTTCTTTCTTTCAGCAGATGTTGGTCTGCAGGAGGTTTTAGATGAACATAAGATCAGTCTGAGGAGGAGATGTGAACGTGTGACTGAAGGAAGTGATGAAACAGGAAGTAGAACCCTCCTCAACAGGATCTACACTGAGCTCTACATCACAGAGGGACAGAGTGAAGAGGTTCATACCCAACATGAGGTGAGGCAGCTGGAGACAGCTTCCAAGATGGACGCCCTCCATGACGCTCCAATCAGGTGCCAGGACATCTTTAAAGCCTTACCTGACCAACAGAGACCCATCAGAGTGGTTCTGACCAACGGCGTGGCTGGTGTTGGAAAAACCTTCTCAGTGCAGAAGTTCACTCTGGACTGGGCAGAGGGCTTGGAGAACCAACATGTCAGTGTGGTGGTTCTGCTTTCATTCAGGGAGCTGAACCTGATCAGAGATGAGCAGTACAGTCTTCTGGAGCTGCTCCATGTTTTCCATCCAACATTACAGAAGGTCACAGCAGAGAAGCTGGCTGTCTCTCAGCTTTTGTTCATCTTTGACGGCCTGGATGAAAGCAGACTTTCATTGGATTTCACCAACAGGAAGCTGCTGTCTGATGTCACACAGAAGTCATCAGTCAGCCAGCTGCTGACAAACCTCATCCAGGGGAATCTGCTTCCCTCGGCTCTCGTCTGGATAACTTCCCGACCCGCAGCAGCCAATCAGATCCCTCCTACATGTGTTGACAGGCTAACAGAAGTACGAGGCTTCACTGACGCCCAGAAGGAGGAGTACTTCAGGAGGAGATTCAGTGATGAAGAGCTGTCCAGCAGAATCATCTCCCACATGAAGACATCCAGGAGCCTCCACATCATGTGTAGTATCCCAGTCTTCTGCTGGATCACTGCTACAGTTCTGGAGCACATGTTGACTACAGAGCAGAGAGGAGAGCTGCCCAAGACCCTGACTGACATGTACTCACACTTCCTGCTGGTTCAGACAAAGAGGAAGAAGAACAAGTACCATGAGGGACATGAGACGAGTCCACAGGAGCTGACGGAGGCTGACAGGGAAGTTCTTCTGAAGCTGGGGAGGCTGGCGTTTGAACATCTGGAGAAAGGAAACATCATGTTCTACCAAGAAGACCTGGAGCAGTGTGGTCTGGATGTGACAGAGGCCTCGGTGTACTCAGGAGTTTGTACAGAGATCTTCAAAAGAGAGTGTGTGATCTTCCAGAAACCAGTCTACTGCTTTGTTCATCTGAGCATTCAGGAGTTTCTGGCTGCAGTCTACATGTTCCACTGTCACACCAACAGGAAGACAAAGGTGGTAGAAGGTTTTCTAGGGAATTTCCGAGAAGAATACAAAAACAGATCTTTTTTTAAGAACAAGTTCAAGTCTTATAGCTTCACATCACTGGATGTCTTTTTGACTAAAGTCATGGAGAAATCCCTCCAGAGTGAAAATGGCCACCTGGACCTGTTTGTTCGCTTCCTTCATGGCCTCTGTCTGGAGTCCAACCAGAGACTCTTAGTAGGTCTGCTGGGTCAGACAGAGATCAGTCCAGGAACCATCCAGAGAGTCATCAACAACCTGAAGGAGATGAACAGTGATGAAATCTCTCCTGACAGAAGCATCAACATCTTCCACTGTCTGATGGAGATGAACCACCTCTCATTATTTCAGGAGATCCAAGAGTTCCTGAAATCAGAGAACAGATCAGAGAAGAAACTCTCTGCAATCCAGTGCTCAGCTCTGGCCTTCATGCTGCAGATGTCAGAGGAGGTTCTGGATGAGTTGGACCTGCTTAAGTACAACACATCAGAGCAGGGACGACAGAGACTGATTCCAGCTGTGAGGAACTGCAGAAAGGCTGGGTGAGTCCAGATGTGATCATTAACATCATTGATCAGTGTAGGTTAGTAGTTTAATTTTGAAAATAAAATCAGATTGTAAGCACAAAGTGTTTGTGTCCGTACGCTGCAACCTTCCACGCCATTCCTTTATTGTACAGACTCAGCAGCAGCTCCATGGATCCCAAATCCAAGAGTGGAGAACAGATTTGAAGTGTGTCACATCCATGCAGTCACAGCTGTTTCCACCATGTTTCCACTGATATTGATCCTGTTCAATGACACGTTTCATATCAGTGAATATGTTCTTTAGGACGTCCACTGACATGTTTAAGTGTCCTGCTGGAAATCACTCAAATCATCCATGAAATCCATGAAAAATCCTTTTAGTGTTTCTAACTTCACCCTCTGTCCTCTCTCTCTCTCCATCCTCCTCACTGCTTCTTTCACTGATAATCACACAAACATCGTATTCAGCTACAAAATAACACAATAATATCGTCTGATCATCATTATTATAAGAGCAGGATCCATATTTGATATCAGAGTAACACACTGCTTGGTTATGTGCAGTCATCATCAGTGACTGTGGGTCAAACAGAAGCTCTCTGATTGGTTGCTGACCTTGGTCACCTGTCCACTCTCACCTGTTTGTGTTTGCTCTCTCTTTGCTGTCTCCATCCTCTCTCTCCTTTCTCTCCCTCTCTGTCTTTGTACGTCACTCAGGTCCAATGGAAACAGTGACATTTACAAACCAATCAAAGACAAACTGATCCATGTCAGGTTATAACAATATTCAAAGTGAATACAGGCTGCTGCTGGACACAGACAGGTAACATCATTTTGACTTGCTGTCACCTGGATCTGGACTCATAAACACTGAAGCCCTGAACAGGAATACAAATCATTTTCTGCCAACTAGCGACACAGCAGCAGATAATGGCTCAGAAAGCTCAAATGAGCCAATCATTTCTGTGTTTAGTTCCCCTGAAATCAGATCTGATATCAGCAGCTCTGAGTTCATTCATCATTATTGTCCAGTGATGAGATTTCTGCTCCGTTTGGTAACAGTCAGCAGGTTTTTCCTGCGTGTGGACGTGAACAGTCGTACCTGACAGCAGGTAGCAAACAGAGATCATCTTTCCAGCTGGAACTCTTCACTGAGCTGAACTCATTCAAAATGTTCTGGAGTCAAAACAGGAAACAGTCCAAATGTGTGTCTTCACTCTGACTCTGGATCAGATCTCAGTGACAGACTGTGGACATTATGGAAGCCTAAATGTGACACCATCTTCCTCCTTCATCTGCAGATTAAAGCCAAACAAAGATTCTCATTAAAAGTCTGCAGGTCTGAGAGAGACTCAATCGTTGTGTCATGTCAAACACAGTAAGAGGAGCTGAAGCACAGATGTGAAGAGCAGATTCATCAGATTATGACCTCACTCTGTTTTGTCTTCATATACATTCAGTCTGTGTTTATAATGCAGATTTTCTGCTTTTATAATAACACATTTTATATTTTCTATCATCACAGACTGACTTGCTGTCGACTCTCAGAGTCTCACTGTGAAGTTGTGGCCTCAGCTCTGAAGTCCAACCCCTCCCATCTGACAGAGCTGGACATGAGTGGAAATGATGGCCTCCAGGATTCAGGTGTGAAGCTTCTGTGTGCTGGACTGGAGAGTCCAAACTGTCGACTGGAGACTCTGAGGTGAGTTCACTGACTGCGGCTGTTGTTGTTTTTCTATATTTCAGGTCTTTGATTGATGTTTGAAACTTTCTTTAGTTCCTAAATGTTCAGGATGTGTCTGAAGACAAATGTGAAGAAGTTTGAGTGCTTTCAGAAATGTTGTCTGTGACTGTGAGCTGCTGCTACAGCCTCCAGATTAGCCAGCAGCTCATCCTGCTCAACATTTCCTCACCAACTTTAATGGAAGTGTGATGTTTTCAGCTGGAGTGATGGTCAGGGTGGCCTCCCTCTCCTCTTCTTCTCCTCTTCCTCTTTCATTTGTAAAGCCACTTCTGCTGCTTTCATTCATTTGGAAGTCCTGTAGCTGAGTTTGGGAGAGACTAACAGCCTCGGCAGCAGAGGGGAGAAAGGCTGTAACACCACCACTTTACTCTGTTCTACCTGTCACATCATTTTATCAGGAAACAAATATGCTCATGTTTTTACTATGTTTGTCTTGAAGATGTAAGAAGATCACTGTTAAGTCTAATTGTTGAATGTTGCCATTGTGTTTCTTAAATTTGTACAGTCTTAGTTCAAGCAGTAGGATCAAAGCCATTCCTTTGATCCTGACCACCTCTCCAACCACTCTGTGCTGGGGGAGGTTTTATTGTAGATACATCCTATCTGAAAGATCTGTTTCTTTTGATGTAAACTTCCTGGGTTTACGACCCTTTGGTCAGCAGGAGGTCTGACACACACACACACACACACACACACACACACACACACACACACACACACACACACACACACACACACACATTCTCACATAACACACACACTCAGTGTATACATTTACATACAGTCCTTGTCTATGTAACCAAACGGGGTTGCAGGGGGAGGTGTTTTGTAAACTATTGTTTGAAGTTTGTCAATAAAAGGCAGCGAGAGGAGGCCACCATTGTGGTCATTTCGACGTGCTGGTCACAGATGGAAGGGCCTCCCTTGCGCAAGAAATCGATCGAACACTGTTGCCTTGTTTTTCTTTCATGGGAATAAGTCCTGGATACAGCGGGGTCTGAGTTTAGACCCAACAATCACATGGTGCTTTTTATTATTGTGTTGGTTTGTTTGCTGTCTCTTGGATGGAGCCCAGCTGTGCGTGGCCCCTGGGCCTGTGGTCAGAGTGTGTGCTGGATAATCCGGCCCAGGATGAGGCCAAACTGACATGGGATGAAATGTCTGTCACATAATTGAGCTTAGTGTAGTTTCATTTCTGCACAATTTAAAAACAACCAAAACTTTGTTCTGTCTTTTCTATGTTATACTGTAGACTTTCTTTGATACTGTGTCCAAAAGGAGCAGCTTTTACTTTGAAGGGGAGGCGTCTCTGTTTCCTCTTCAGGTTGGATGATGGAAGCAAATTAGTAGCTGTGTCCCAAAACGTCGGCTGCATCGTCCAGAGGCTGCATTTGAAGGCCGATTACGTCACAGCCAGGCGATGAAGGCTGTCCGTATTTGTCGACTCCTTCAAATGTGCCCGACAAATGCGTCCTTCATTTCCCCGAATTTGAAGGATTCATCGGGTGTGTCCTTCGTGGCCCACCATATCCCAGAATTCATAGCGCGGCCCAGCCAAATTTCAGCTGCCAACAATGGCGGCTGCTACTAAGTTTTCAAATTACTCTTATTAATCTTTCTGGGTCACAAAATAAACTTTTAACATATTTTCAGGCGAGAAAGTAGCTGTGTAAACTTCAAATATCTGCTTGGTTTATCAAGACATCACATATTTGCAAAAGTGTGCCGACGTTTTCGGAGACGTCTGTTACCCACCCGCTCGCTAGCAAGCCGGGGGGTTCAATGGTCACTCCAGCCGGCGAGAGCAGCGGACACCCGGCTTCATCGTTTTCAGACCCCGCTCTTTCGCTACTCAGGTGAAACACGATATATAAGTCACTCGGATAACTTAAAAATGTAATTGTTTGCCTTTTTTCTGTGTTTTATTTGTTCCGGAGTAAATCGGTTTGGCTGAGATCAAAGTTCCTCCGGGATTTTCACACAGCTGAATAAACATTAAACAGGAAACTGATTAAACAGAAGTGTGAGACGGTCGAGAATTTACGCCAGTGTCCTGTTATATTTTAGATAGCAAGGAGCAGACGGCCGAGTTTATTAAACTCCACCAACACAGCGGTGACGCAAATCTGAAGGCTAGACCGTCCCATTTCACAGCCTCGCACTTCCAGCCTTTTCGATCTTTGAAGGACCCGGCCCACGTAGACCGCGAATACCGGGTCCTCCGAAGGATGCAGCCGACGTTTTGGGACAAAGCTAGTGTGTGATGTTCTTTCAGTGTTGCACTTTGTAGACGCTCCCTGAGCACTGGTCTCACAGCCAGCTGCACATAGAGACCAGTGTTGTTAGTCCAGGTCAGAAGATGACTTGTTGGAATGAAAATGAGCTTGTAGTTTGTCTGCTTTAATAATGTGACTGGAAAAAGGTGTTGGACTTCAAATATGTCCATTTCTTTCACACTTCACCTTTAAAAGTGAAGCCTTGTGGTTCCTGGAAGGAAAAACACGACTTTTTCAAGTCTTTGTCCTGTTTTTATGATAAATGTACGACTTTAATGTGAAACAGTCAGAGTTTTTTCTCTTGTTGTGTTTGTTTGAAGCTGCTTCCTGTTGGCTTCAGCTGTTTGGAGTTTCCATTTTCTAAACTTCTACATTCTGAACCTTCTTCAGCTCTGAACAGATGATGAAACACTGAATGATTTCAAGCTCACACTTTGTCTAATAAACTTACATCTTTCATTCTTTATACAGATTGAGTCGCTGTGGTTTGTCAGAGATCAGCTGTGATTATCTGGCAGCAGCACTGAAGTCCAACCCCTCCCATCTGAGACAGCTGGAGCTGAGCCTGAACACCAACCTGCAGGATTCAGGAGTGAAGCATCTGTGTGGTTTCCTGGAGAGTCCAGGATGTGGACTTGAAACTCTGAGGTCAGTCAGCATGTTTTAGTTGTGCTGAGATGAATATGATGTGAAAGTTGTGCTGACACTAAACTGCAGACATCAGGCTGATATTATACTGATCCACACTGAGGATCTTCATGGTAAAGTCTGTTTTCTTCTTCTCTGGTTTAGTCCATTGACTGCAGCAGAACAATGTTCACATTTCAAACAGTGAGACTCAACGTATGGCCCGCGGCCCACACACGGCCTGCCCACCTTCCCTGATTCAGAGAGAGGGGACCCTGATTAACTGTGTAGTGTTCTTCCTCACAGTTCTAAGTATCAGACACAACAATGAATAATCCACAGCTGACTGTCTTTAGCAGGTCAAAGGTCACGGCACACAGCAGACAGTGGGAAATATTATAACTCTGATCATTTATCAGCACATATCCATATGTATAAAAACAAAGCTGACACTGTGAGACTTGATCAGAGGTGTGATCATCACAGCAGAGGCCTTTGTGTCAAAGTCACTGAGGATCAAACAGAAACACATGAAGCAGATTTTCCTGTTCTGGCTTTTTATAGCAGATAACCTTCAAAATATTCTGCAGTCCATCAAAAACTGAAGCAAACCATGAATCAACATGTGAACATGAGCTGATGCTGCTGAAGTGAAGCAAAGTTACAGAGGTTTGATTACAGACACAGCTGAGAGTTTGTAATCTGTCATCATTTTAAAAGGTTTACATTTCTTCAGTATATCCACATTTGCAGCTGGTACCTCAACCTCCACTTGTCCAACACAACTGCTGTCCACTGCCTCCATGACATTGTGATTTTGCTGTTGGTCTTCTGTCAGATCTTCATCAATCACTTCTGCACGGGGCACACCTTCAGACTCTGCAGCTGCATAACGAAAGCCTGTAAGATAAAATTAGACATAAGGTAAATGTACACCAATATTCCAATGACAGGTGTGTGATTCATCTGGAAGTTATGTGCGGATTAGTGTACAGTGATAGCAATTTAGTATGTTTTTAGAGGGGGGGGGGGGTTGTTTACCTCCGATGGGTGCTCTTTTTCGCTTCCGTTGCGTACGCCTTGAGTGCCGGTCCGAGTCTGATACAGGTATGTCGTCATGCCCCATGTGCAGTGTTGGTTCCCAGTCTGGATTTGTTACATCCATTTCATATGCTGGTTTGCCTGCAATAATGCCAAATCATAAGCTACTCAGTCGACATGATGTGGTTCTGCAGCATCACACATTAGCATGTTTTATCTCATTATCTATGACCTCAGCACGTTGAAAATCACACTAAAAGCCTTTCAAGAGTGATATGAATTAATTTAGAACTCACCGGAAAGAAAATGCCGTGAGCAAACCAACAAAAAGCTGGGGATTGCAGAGAACTCGATATCCGCTCGTCTCACCGCTGCAATCCAAGCCTGACGTCTTTGTTTAGTAATATCGGATACATGGGATCCCTCACGTTGCCTCCAGGACGGAAAACGATGAAAAGAGAGCCCGTTATCCAGCTTCTTGCCTTCACGATCGTGTGATCTAACGTTGCAACCGACAACACAACACGTACGATCCATAGCTGAAATGGTATCCTTTGGCTGGCCTACTGTCATGGCGGAAGGGGGCATGGCCCATCTCCCGTGACATCACGCTCCAAAGCCCTATAGGTGGGAAAATGTACCTTGTCGACCAATCAAAAATGATATGGAAACATGACATTTGGTTGTTTAGCAAAAGGGGGAAGTTTTAGGAGTGACCGGCAAGAGAGAGCGAGTGAGCGAAAGAGAGAGAGAGTTTTGATACGTGAGAGATTTGTGACGTTTACCGTGTTTGGTCTCAAGTTAGTTTGTTGTCTTGTGTATTTAGTGTGTAGCTGTTGTTTTGTTTTGTGTGTCAGTTCTACTAGTGATCGTCACAGTTGCTGCCTTAAAGCCAACAAAGGCAGATTGCAGTGTAAACGCTGAGTGACACACCTGGGCCCTGTTTCAGGAAGCCGGTTTGGAAAACTCAGAGTGAAAAACGACACTCACGGTTGAGTAACCCCGAACTGTCCAACTCGGAATATTCCGTTCCAGAAAGGCTGATAACAATTAGTTCAATCAAGGCGGAGTTGCTTTAACCCCAAGTGAAGCGCGCGGACGAGGATACATAAAGCCCTGATAAGCGGAGCACAGATTAAGCGAGTCACCATGGAGACGGAGGGAAAGAAGGCGCGGGCGACGTATTTCACAGCGCTCGAGGCGGAAATTCTGATGGCAGCATATGCCGACAGCATGCACATCATGCAGAAAAAAAGCAACACAGCCGCAGCTGCAAAGGAAAGGGAGCATGCATGGCAAAACATAGCCGACAGAGTCAATGCGTGAGTGTTAATATAAACATTGATCGAGGGATTTCCACCCATTTAACACGTTATTTTATCATATGTTATTTTATTTGTTATTGTATACATTTCATTTTGTGATGTGATGTGAGCGCAGGTGCAACCCAACAGGCCCCAAACGTTCCTGGCAGCAAGTAAAAATGAAATACAAGAACATAGTCCAAACAGGTGAGGTGTAATTGTATCATGAGCCATAGTGCTTGGTCTGTGTGTCCTATGTAGATCAATTGCAGTTAGAGGCCACAGTAATTTCCCCTCTGTGAGCACTTATTGAAACTATCTGAGCACATTACAAGTACATACTTGCTTACTCTGTATGCTCAAATGTGTGCTGTCACAGCCAACAGAAAAAAAGCGGAGGCCCGGAAAACAGGTGGGGGTCCTCCACCACCACCACTCACAGAGGCTGAGCAGTTGGCCCTCAGCCAAAACAGTGGGCGCCCTGTGGCTGAAGGCATCTCTGCGGGGACATCCTCTGAGTCAATAACCCCGCAAGACACAAGTGCCTACATAAGGGGTAAATCCAAAACAATACATGGCGTGCATACATCCATTCTGCACAGTCACCATGACCAAAATGAACTATGTCGCAGTGCAGTTACTGTCCTACTGACAGAGAATGACAGTCATCAAACAGTTAGGTGAATAGACAACACTGAGACACTTGGAAACTGTTAACGTGCTGCACGGGTGAGGGCCCAGGGAGAGACTCACACACACCGAGCTGCAGTGGTACGTCTTTATTATGTGCATAGCGGTGTCCGTTAATTTTGCATACGTGTGTGTGTGTTAACCCCCCACAGGGTGAGCTCCCTGTTCCCAGAGACAGAGCGAGTAGTACATTCCGTACCCTCCCCAATGAGTGTAACATATGAACATATACCTCAATGCAACATAGAGCTCATAAAAGCGTTTCCACCCTGACACCTACTGATTTTGCCTTCCCTCAGTGTCGGTTGTCTCCGAGAGCATACTGACAATGAGGTGTATGGTGATTGGTATGTCTGGTAATTGCCATTTGCGCCCACATAAGTCATGAGTGACCTGTATGAACCCCATATTCCCCCAGTTGACGGTGATGGTGTACTGCATCTGGTGCAGCCCCCTGTTGAGCCAGACCGACATGCAGTTGTGAGTACTCGTAATACTCCACAGACTACATGTGTCAACAGTGGAACAGCAATGTTGTTAAATGTCTCCACCACAGGCACATGATGACGACACAGTGACAGCTGCTACAGAGGAGGCCGCATCAGTGCCACACTATGAGGTATACAGTGTACAGTGGAAAATATAACAACTGACTACAATGTGGCACTATGATGACACCATGGACCTACTATGTCCCCGGCAGAGTGATGCTGCAAATGAGGAGGAAGAGGGTCCAGCCACTCCTACAACGAAGCTTTCCGCAGTGGGTTGTCCAGCACACATTCACAACCAACCTAAGTAGGCATGTACTATGGATGCCAATGCTATGTCCTTTGTTGCAATAGCTCCCTGTGAAGCAGCTGTATAGAACATATCTGGCCAGGAGGATAAGGAAGTGTGATATGGAAATGGTGCACCTCCAGCTGCAGATCCAGAAGTCGAAGCTGGAGATTGTACTGCTGGAACAACAGTTAAGGGTGGGTGGAGTGATCATAGATGGACGAATCATGTCAGTGTTCGTACAACATACTAATATTCGCATTTATTCATTGTGCACAGGACATACAGGGTGAGCAATAAAACAAGTTGACCACAGTATCTGTGTATTTGTCTCGTGACATGTTGGGTTGCCGGGTCACAGGAAATGGTTGTGGCATATGGTGTCTCTGACTGCTCGCCCATCCTGTACGTTCGTGGGTGGGTCAGGATGTCCATCATGTGGATCACTGCTGTCGTCTGGTTCAGCTGGACACTGTTCACCTCTAATTGTGGCAATGTTGTGTAGGATCACACATGCCACAATGATGTCACATGCCCTTTCTGGGGTGACTCTGAGTCCACGAAGGCACTGGAACCGGGCCTTGAGCATTCCGATGGTCATCTCAACTCTGGCCCGTGTCCTGCAATGGGCCAGATTATAACGCTGCTGTGGGCCCGGTTCAGGGTCAGGGTAAGGGGTGAGCAAATAGGGTAGACATGGGTACCCCCTATCACCGAGCAGGTGGCCAGTGAACTCTCCTAGGACAGAAGAATACATGTCAGTGCAAACGTCCCTGTGGCAATTGGTCTCTGTATATTTCACAGTTACTTCGACCCACCATGTCCAAATCTGTTGCTCAGTGTACATTCTCGGAAGATCCGTGAGTCATGGACAGAGCCTGGCCACTTGGCTTCCACATTTGTGATGATGTTGGCAGCATCACATATGATCTACACAGTGCAGAGTACACATATTAGCATCCGTTACCATGATGCCATCACTTGTTGGTGTGAAATGCTACAGGGAATTATGTACCTGTACATTGATGCTGTGGAAAGACTTCCTGTTCACAAAGTCTCCTTCATTTGCTGAGGGTGCAATGATTGGGATGTGGGTGCCATCTATACAGCCAATCACGCCTGGGAACCCTGTAAATTTATGTACCATTTAAGTAGTAGTTCAAGTATCACCACATCATACATTACGTTTAGGTCCTCCTGATACCTGCAATTTTGTGGAATCCCTCTTTGATGAATCTTGTGGGTCTGTGACCGGGGAACACCACAAACGAGTGCAGGAGACGTTTCAGTGCTACTGTGACATTCCTGACTGCCCGACAGACGGTAGCCTTGGAAACGTGCTCAGCGTCACCGATATTGTACAGGAAGCTCCCGTTTGCAAAGAAACGGAGTGCGGTACAAAGAATATGTAATGGACTGAGCGCATGTCCGCGATGTGTCACATGCGTAATATATGGCCTGAGGATGTTATCCAAATAACTTATTGATTGTGCTGAGAAACGGTAACGTTCGCACAGGAAATCATCAGGTAATGATAAGATGTCCAGACGCGCTCGAATCACTCTCTCCCGGCGGAGAGCTCTGCGGAGAATTTGGGCTTCGATATCTACCGGCTCTTCAAGGAAGGGACACGCCATGTCTGAGACTTCCTACTGTCAGGTTTCCGACAAAGGGGCGGAGACAGTCAGGGTTAGTTGTAGTAAACCTGCTAGGGGGCAGGTTAGCTTCACGGCGTGTGTCGTCATAGTGACTCACTCAGGCTGCAGCTGAACTCGCTTTGTGAAACCGAAAACCCAGAGTTTTCGTTAACTCAGGGTATACTTACTCAGTTTTTCCACTAAACCGGCTTCCTGAAACAGGGCCCTGCTGTCAGACCTGCAGGTTTATCCCTGTGCTGTTCTCATATGTGTTAGAGTGACACAAACTATTGTTTGACACCTGATTGTTCTGTAAATAGTTTGAAATGATTATATGAAAAACGTCTGAGCCTTGGCTGCATTTTTTGGTAAATAGTACCATATAACTTTGTTGTTTGCAAAACGTGTGCGTATTTTTAAAAGTGTACAATCTCTATTTGCATTTCAAGTTATGAAGATGATTCGTTAAATATGTGTGTGGTTTTTACAGTCAAAATATCACTTTCTACTTGTATTTTAAATTTTGTCTGAATTTAGATAAATTGTGCTGATACAGTTGGTCAAAATGAGAAAATAACAGATTGGCAAGATGAACTGTTTTTAAAGGTAAAATATAGAGGCCACATCAAAAGTAGTCAAGAAGGGTTAAAGGCTAAAAGCAAAGTTGTCACCAAGTACTGTTTATATTTGTGTGTATTGCTGCAGCTTTTTTGAGTATTAATTTGGTGCCTTTGTGTGAAATAATGGTATTGTGAGTGATCCATATAGTCACAAAGAATAGCCACTTGTTTCTGTGCTACCAAAGTTCCCCGGCTTTCATTCAAAATGTGTTTATCGTCAGCACCTGCACATTAAACTACTTAAACATTATAAATGTCTTCAAGCTCACACTGAGGCCTGTGGGGTACTATCAGCCACTGAGACAGTACACACATTTATATGTGTTTGTATATGAATATTTCATACTTTAAGACTGCCTGTTTATTTAAGGGAGATGAACAAAATACATTGGAATTGTACAAAATAATATCATGGATGATAAATTAAATAGATTTTAAGTAGATGCTTGTGCATTCTTAAAGTCTTATATGTTGAACTGAACTATGTGATCTGTTCAAAGCCTTAATCTTAATTTGAAGTGAAATGTGCATTTTGAGTTTATACACTATGTATATAAGGCGACCGTTTCCTTTTGCAGTATTTTTGTGTGGTGTACTTTTCTATGTCTTAACAAAAGGGGAACAAAGGTGTTTAAGTTCACCTAGGATGATGTGTTTTAATTTTCACATGGTCTTGCTTGAATTTGACCCTGACAAAGGCGTATGAACTCTGTCAGCTGTTTGGAGTTTCCATTTTCTAAACTTCTACATTCTGAACCTTCTTCAGCTCTGAACAGATGATGAAACACTGAATGATTTCAAGCTCACACTTTGTCTAATAAACTTACATCTTTCATTCTTTATACAGATTGTGGGACTGTGGTTTGTCAGAGATCAGCTGTGATTATCTGGCAGCAGCACTGAAGTCCAACCCCTCCCATCTGAGACAGCTGGACCTGAGCTCCAACAACAAGCTGCAGGATTCAGGAGTGAAGCATCTGTGTGGTTTCCTGGAGAGTCCAGGATGTGGACTTGAAACTCTGGGGTCAGTCAGCATGTTTTAGTTGTGCTGAGATGAATATGATGTGAAAGTTGTGCTGACACTAAACTGCAGACATCAGGCTGATATTATACTGATCCACACTGAGGATCTTCATGGTAAAGTCTGTTTTCTTCTTCTCTGGTTTAGTCCATTGACTGCAGCAGAACAATGTTCACATTTCAAACAGTGAGACTCAACGTATGGCCCGCGGCCCACACGCGGCCTGCCCACCTTTCCTGATTCAGAGAGAGGGGACCCTGATTAACTGTGTAGTGTTCTTCCTCACAGTTCTAAGTATCAGACACAACAATGAATAATCCACAGCTGACTGTCTTTAGCAGGTCAAAGGTCACGGCACACAGCAGACAGTGGGAAATATTATAATTCTGATCATTTATCAGCACATATCCATATGTATAAAAACAAAGCTGACACTGTGAGACTTGATCAGAGGTGTGATCATCACAGCAGAGGCCTTTGTGTCAAAGTCACTGAGGATCAAACAGAAACACATGAAGCAGATTTTCCTGTTCTGGCTTTTTATAGCAGATAACCTTCAAAATATTCTGCAGTCCATCAAAAACTGAAGCAAACCATGAATCAACATGTGAACATGAGCTGATGCTGCTGAAGTGAAGCAAAGTTACAGAGGTTTGATTACAGACACAGCTGAGAGTTTGTAATCTGTCATCATTTTAAAAGGTTTACATTTCTTCAGTATATCCACATTTGCAGCTGGTACCTCAACCTCCACTTGTCCAACACAACTGCTGTCCACTGCCTCCATGACATTGTGATTTTGCTGTTGGTCTTCTGTCAGATCTTCATCAATCACTTCTGCACGGGGCACACCTTCAGACTCTGCAGCTGCATAACGAAAGCCTGTAAGATAAAATTAGACATAAGGTAAATGTACACCAATATTCCAATGACAGGTGTGTGATTCATCTGGAAGTTATGTGCGGATTAGTGTACAGTGATAGCAATTTAGTATGTTTTTAGAGGGGGGGGGGGTTGTTTACCTCCGATGGGTGCTCTTTTTCGCTTCCGTTGCGTACGCCTTGAGTGCCGGTCCGAGTCTGATACAGGTATGTCATCATGCCCCATGTGCAGTGTTGGTGCCCAGTCTGGATTTGTTACATCCATTTCATATGCTGGTTTGCCTGCAATAATGCCAAATCATAAGCTACTCAGTCGACATGATGTGGTTCTGCAGCATCACACATTAGCATGTTTTATCTCATTATCTATGACCGCAGCACGTTGAAAATAACACTAAAAGCCTTTCAAGAGTGATATGAATTAATTTAGAACTCACCGGAAAGAAAATGCCGTGAGCAAACCAACAAAAAGCTGGGGATTGCAGAGAACTCGATATCCGCTCGTCTCACCGCTGCAATCCAAGCCTGACATCTTTGTTTAGTAATATCGGATACATGGGATCCCTCACGTTGCCTCCAGGACGGAAAACGATGAAAAGAGAGCCCGTTATCCAGCTTCTTGCCTTCACGATCGTGTGATCTAACGTTGCAACCGACAACACAACACGTACGATCCATAGCTGAAATGGTATCCTTTGGCTGGCCTACTGTCATGGCGGAAGGGGGCATGGCCCATCTCCCGTGACATCACGCTCCAAAGCCCTATAGGTGGGAAAATGTACCATGTCGACCAATCAAAAATGATATGGAAACATGACATTTGGTTGTTTAGCAAAAGGGGGAAGTTTTAGGAGTGACCGGCAAGAGAGAGCGAGTGAGCGAAAGAGAGAGAGAGTTTTGATACGTGAGAGATTTGTGACGTTTACCGTGTTTGGTCTCAAGTTAGTTTGTTGTCTTGTGTATTTAGTGTGTAGCTGTTGTTTTGTTTTGTGTGTCAGTTCTACTAGTGATCGTCACAGTTGCTGCCTTAAAGCCAACAAAGGCAGATTGCAGTGTAAACGCTGAGTGACACACCTGCTGTCAGACCTGCAGGTTTATCCCTGTGCTGTTCTCATATGTGTTAGAGTGACACAAACTATTGTTTGACACCTGATTGTTCTGTAAATAGTTTGAAATGATTATATGAAAAACGTCTGAGCCTTGGCTGCATTTTTTGGTAAATAGTACCATATAACTTTGTTGTTTGCAAAACGTGTGCGTATTTTTAAAAATGTACAATCTCTATTTGCATTTCAAGTTATGAAGATGATTCGTTAAACATGTGTGTGGTTTTTACAGTCAAAATATCACTTTCTACGTGTATTTTAAATTTTGTCTGAATTTAGATAAATTGTGCTGATACAGTTGGTCAAAATGAGAAAATAACAGATTGGCAAGATAAACTGTTTTTAAAGGTAAAATATAGAGGCCACATCAAAAGTAGTCAAGAAGGGTTAAAGGCTAAAAGCAAAGTTGTCACCAAGTACTGTTTATATTTGTGTGTATTGCTGCAGCTTTTTTGAGTATTAATTTGGTGCCTTTGTGTGAAATAATGGTATTGTGAGTGATCCATATAGTCACAAAGAATAGCCACTTGTTTCTGTGCTACCAAAGTTCCCCGGCTTTCATTCAAAATGTGTTTATCGTCAGCACCTGCACATTAAACTACTTAAACATTATAAATGTCTTCAAGCTCACACTGAGGCCTGTGGGGTACTATCAGCCACTGAGACAGTACACACATTTATATGTGTTTGTATATGAATATTTCATACTTTAAGACTGCCTGTTTATTTAAGGGAGATGAACAAAATACATTGGAATTGTACAAAATAATATCATGGATGATAAATTAAATAGATTTTAAGTAGATGCTTGTGCATTCTTAAAGTCTTATATGTTGAACTGAACTATGTGATCTGTTCAAAGCCTTAATCTTAATTTGAAGTGAAATGTGCATTTTGAGTTTATACACTATGTATATAAGGCGACCGTTTCCTTTTGCAGTATTTTTGTGTGGTGTACTTTTCTATGTCTTAACAAAAGGGGAACAAAGGTGTTTAAGTTCACCTAGGATGATGTGTTTTAATTTTCACATGGTCTTGCTTGAATTTGACCCTGACAAAGGCGTATGAACTCTGTCAGCTGTTTGGAGTTTCCATTTTCTAAACTTCTACATTCTGAACCTTCTTCAGCTCTGAACAGATGATGAAACACTGAATGATTTCAAGCTCACACTTTGTCTAATAAACTTACATCTTTCATTCTTTATACAGATTGATGGACTGTGGTTTGTCAGAGATCAGCTGTGATTATCTGGCAGCAGCACTGAAGTCCAACCCCTCCCATCTGAGACAGCTGGACCTGAGCTCCAACAACAAGCTGCAGGATTCAGGAGTGAAGCATCTGTGTGGTTTCCTGGAGAGTCCAGGATGTGGACTTGAAACTCTGAGGTCAGTCAGCATGTTTTAGTTGTGCTGAGATGAATATGATGTGAAAGTTGTGCTGACACTAAACTGCAGACATCAGGCTGATATTATACTGATCCACACTGAGGATCTTCATGGTAAAGTCTGTTTTCTTCTTCTCTGGTTTAGTCCATTGACTGCAGCAGAACAATGTTCACATTTCAAACAGTGAGACTCAACGTATGGCCCGCGGCCCACACGCGGCCTGCCCACCTTCCCTGATTCAGAGAGAGGGGACCCTGATTAACTGTGTAGTGTTCTTCCTCACAGTTCTAAGTATCAGACACAACAATGAATAATCCACAGCTGACTGTCTTTAGCAGGTCAAAGGTCACGGCACACAGCAGACAGTGGGAAATATTATAACTCTGATCATTTATCAGCACATATCCATATGTATAAAAACAAAGCTGACACTGTGAGACTTGATCAGAGGTGTGATCATCACAGCAGAGGCCTTTGTGTCAAAGTCACTGAGGATCAAACAGAAACACATGAAGCAGATTTTCCTGTTCTGGCTTTTTATAGCAGATAACCTTCAAAATATTCTGCAGTCCATCAAAAACTGAAGCAAACCATGAATCAACATGTGAACATGAGCTGATGCTGCTGAAGTGAAGCAAAGTTACAGAGGTTTGATTACAGACACAGCTGAGAGTTTGTAATCTGTCATCATTTTAAAAGGTTTACATTTCTTCAGTATATCCACATTTGCAGCTGGTACCTCAACCTCCACTTGTCCAACACAACTGCTGTCCACTGCCTCCATGACATTGTGATTTTGCTGTTGGTCTTCTGTCAGATCTTCATCAATCACTTCTGCACGGGGCACACCTTCAGACTCTGCAGCTGCATAACGAAAGCCTGTAAGATAAAATTAGACATAAGGTAAATGTACACCAATATTCCAATGACAGGTGTGTGATTCATCTGGAAGTTATGTGCGGATTAGTGTACAGTGATAGCAATTTAGTATGTTTTTAGAGGGGGGGGGTTGTTTACCTCCGATGGGTGCTCTTTTTCGCTTCCGTTGCGTACGCCTTGAGTGCCGGTCCGAGTCTGATACAGGTATGTCGTCATGCCCCATGTGCAGTGTTGGTGCCCAGTCTGGATTTGTTACATCCATTTCATATGCTGGTTTGCCTGCAATAATGCCAAATCATAAGCTACTCAGTCGACATGATGTGGTTCTGCAGCATCACACATTAGCATGTTTTATCTCATTATCTATGACCTCAGCACGTTGAAAATAACACTAAAAGCCTTTCAAGAGTGATATGAATTAATTTAGAACTCACCGGAAAGAAAATGCCGTGAGCAAACCAACAAAAAGCTGGGGATTGCAGAGAACTCGATATCCGCTCGTCTCACCGCTGCAATCCAAGCCTGACGTCTTTGTTTAGTAATATCGGATACATGGGATCCCTCACGTTGCCTCCAGGATGGAAAACGATGAAAAGAGAGCCCGTTATCCAGCTTCTTGCCTTCACGATCGTGTGATCTAACGTTGCAACCGACAACACAACACGTACGATCCATAGCTGAAATGGTATCCTTTGGCTGGCCTACTGTCATGGCGGAAGGGGGCATGGCCCATCTCCCGTGACATCACGCTCCAAAGCCCTATAGGTGGGAAAATGTACCATGTCGACCAATCAAAAATGATATGGAAACATGACATTTGGTTGTTTAGCAAAAGGGGGAAGTTTTAGGAGTGACCGGCAAGAGAGAGCGAGTGAGCGAAAGAGAGAGAGAGAGAGTTTTGATACGTGAGAGATTTGTGACGTTTACCGTGTTTGGTCTCAAGTTAGTTTGTTGTCTTGTGTATTTAGTGTGTAGCTGTTGT
The DNA here is from genome assembly GCF_057382185.1 of Mchenga conophoros. Classification (NCBI taxonomy): domain Eukaryota; kingdom Metazoa; phylum Chordata; class Actinopteri; order Cichliformes; family Cichlidae; genus Mchenga; species Mchenga conophoros. The sequence goes on along the minus strand of NC_140528.1, from coordinate 19,463,288 downwards.
TTTGTTTTGTGTGTCAGTTCTACTAGTGATCGTCACAGTTGCTGCCTTAAAGCCAACAAAGGCAGATTGCAGTGTAAACGCTGAGTGACACACCTGCTGTCAGACCTGCAGGTTTATCCCTGTGCTGTTCTCATATGTGTTAGAGTGACACAAACTATTGTTTGACACCTGATTGTTCTGTAAATAGTTTGAAATGATTATATGAAAAACGTCTGAGCCTTGGCTGCATTTTTTGGTAAATAGTACCATATAACTTTGTTGTTTGCAAAACGTGTGCGTATTTTTAAAAATGTACAATCTCTATTTGCATTTCAAGTTATGAAGATGATTCGTTAAACATGTGTGTGGTTTTTACAGTCAAAATATCACTTTCTACTTGTATTTTAAATTTTGTCTGAATTTAGATAAATTGTGCTGATACAGTTGGTCAAAATGAGAAAATAACAGATTGGCAAGATAAACTGTTTTTAAAGGTAAAATATAGAGGCCACATCAAAAGTAGTCAAGAAGGGTTAAAGGCTAAAAGCAAAGTTGTCACCAAGTACTGTTTATATTTGTGTGTATTGCTGCAGCTTTTTTGAGTATTAATTTGGTGCCTTTGTGTGAAATAATGGTATTGTGAGTGATCCATATAGTCACAAAGAATAGCCACTTGTTTCTGTGCTACCAAAGTTCCCCGGCTTTCATTCAAAATGTGTTTATCGTCAGCACCTGCACATTAAACTACTTAAACATTATAAATGTCTTCAAGCTCACACTGAGGCCTGTGGGGTACTATCAGCCACTGAGACAGTACACACATTTATATGTGTTTGTATATGAATATTTCATACTTTAAGACTGCCTGTTTATTTAAGGGAGATGAACAAAATACATTGGAATTGTACAAAATAATATCATGGATGATAAATTAAATAGATTTTAAGTAGATGCTTGTGCATTCTTAAAGTCTTATATGTTGAACTGAACTATGTGATCTGTTCAAAGCCTTAATCTTAATTTGAAGTGAAATGTGCATTTTGAGTTTATACACTATGTATATAAGGCGACCGTTTCCTTTTGCAGTATTTTTGTGTGGTGTACTTTTCTATGTCTTAACAAAAGGGGAACAAAGGTGTTTAAGTTCACCTAGGATGATGTGTTTTAATTTTCACATGGTCTTGCTTGAATTTGACCCTGACAAAGGCGTATGAACTCTGTCAGCTGTTTGGAGTTTCCATTTTCTAAACTTCTACATTCTGAACCTTCTTCAGCTCTGAACAGATGATGAAACACTGAATGATTTCAAGCTCACACTTTGTCTAATAAACTTACATCTTTCATTCTTTATACAGATTGATGGACTGTGGTTTGTCAGAGATCAGCTGTGATTATCTGGCAGCAGCACTGAAGTCCAACCCCTCCCATCTGAGAGAGCTGGAGCTGAGCCTGAACAACAAGCTGCAGGATTCAGGAGTGAAGCATCTGTGTGGTTTCCTGGAGAGTCCAGGATGTGGACTTGAAACTCTGAGGTCAGTCAGCATGTTTTAGTTGTGCTGAGATGAATATGATGTGAAAGTTGTGCTGACACTAAACTGCAGACATCAGGCTGATATTATACTGATCCACACTGAGGATCTTCATGGTAAAGTCTGTTTTCTTCTTCTCTGGTTTAGTCCATTGACTGCAGCAGAACAATGTTCACATTTCAAACCTTCAAAGAAGAAGAAAAATCCTCCACTGGATAATTCACTGTGAAACTCTCCAACTCTTCATTCCACCTTAAAGTCTGTCTGACACTGAAATCCAAAGCAAAATGTGCGTTTGCTTTACAGACAGCAGTCCAACACAAACATACACACATCATCCAAAACACAGTCCAACATCCAAATCTCCTCCACTGCCAGCATGAATGATGGGAAAGAGAAGGAGGAACACTCTGACATTCAGGGTTAGAATGAGTTTCATGAAGCAGACTGTGAAGATCAAAGCTGCATTAGAAAGCTTACATGAATGAATGAGTGGACAGAAGTGGACAGAGATCATCTGAAGCACTTCAAAGGCTTTAAATCAGCACATTTCTCTTTATTCTTTATCAACTCTGTTAGTTTCTCTCAGTTTTCTGTGGAATGAAGCTAACAGCAGGCTAATAAGATGCTGACCAATAGGTTTCTATTAAAGGTTGTAATTTGTATATGAAAAAGTGCTTTGGCTCAGCAGGGATCAGCTTACAGGTAGAATACAGCTGCTGGATGGGATTAGCATGTCATAGCTATCTACCAAACTGCTAACTGGGGGATTTCAGGCCATCTATGGATCATTTTTGCTAACTGTTTATTCAGCTTAGGCTCACAGGGCTGCAGCCTGTGCCCTAGCTGTCATAGGGCAAGAGGCGTGGTCCATCTGCACAGGTGAGCAGTCCATCACAGGGCCAACAGAGAGAGACAGAGAAGCACTCTCTCACATCCACACCTACAGCCAATTTAGAAGCACCAATGAACCTAAGCAGCATTTCATTGGACTGTGGGAGAACATCCAACCTCCACAGAAAGGCCAACAAGCTTCAACCTACAACCTTCTTGCTTTAAGGCACTAGTGCGAACCACTTTTCCCCATTTCAGCCCAAATCCTGCATCTTCCTGTTTCTGACTCCAGGCCAGCTCCACTAACACTTTCTCATCAGACACTGCCACCTAGTGGAGGAAGTCTTAGTTCCATTTGAAGCTTCAGATGACAGTTAGTTCCTTTACAAAGAGGTGGAGGTGGTGGGGCCACAGCACCATCATCACTGAGTGCCATAGGACACTTAACCTTTGTTTCCATATGCTGGGAACTTCCTGTTGTTCCAAGGAGGACTGGAAAATGTGTGAAAATCTCCCAGTCAGTTCCCCACAGCACACTTCAATCATTCCCCTCCCACAGCATCAGGACCAGGGCTTTTTCTCTCTTTGGTCCCACTAAGAGATTTCCACACAAACACCTCATCAGTGGGACTCTCAGAGCTACCAGCCCTTTGCTACAATCACAAAGCTCTTCATTGAAATCAATGATATCAAAGCTGGAATCAAATGAGTCCAAGTCTTCTGCTGATTCAGCATCACATTCATCTTTGCTCCTTGTTCTGCATCCCCACCATGGACTTCATTCCTTTCCAAGCCAGCCTTGAGTGTCCTTTATTCAGCTCATCCTCTGCTTTACTTTGACACCTGATTTTAGCTGCTTTATCTCTCTTTCAACAAGTTTCTGTGCCTCAATCTTTTTCTTCTCTCCCTCATAACAAGACAGCTTCTTCTGCCTGAGAACATGTTGGAGTGATTTACTAATCCAGGGCTGCTTATTGGGGAAAATACTTCCTGTTTCCAAAGTAATCCCCATTTTTCCCAGAAAGAAATGTAAGTAGAAATCGATGATCTACGTGAGAACATGAGCCTTTAAAAAGTCCCAGTGGGTGCAGTCAAAGCAGTCCCTCAGTCCCAGTATATAGTCTTTGGTCCAGACTGGAACAACTGTGTGCCCAGTTTGAGCTCTCTTCAGTCCTGTGACCTGACAGACCCAGAGGGGCCATCACATCACATTTAGAAGCTCCCCTAATGGAGCCACAACACATGTCCAACACTTAGTCTGTCTTGTTGGACCAACTGGAAGAAATGATTCAAGGACTTAGTCACAGAACAGAGTTTCAAATCTCCAAAATCCAACTGGCTGCATCAGGACATATAGTCTGAAACTCTGCACAGTTTCCTGTTTGAAGCTGCTTCCTGTTGGCTTCAGCTGTTTGGAGTTTCCATTTTCTAAACTTCTACATTCTGAACCTTCTTCAGCTCTGAACAGATGATGAAACACTGAATGATTTCAAGCTCACACTTTGTCTAATAAACTTACATCTTTCATTCTTTATACAGATTGAGTGTCTGTGGTTTGTCAGAGATCAGCTGTGATTATCTGGCAGCAGCACTGAAGTCCAACCCCTCCCATCTGAGAGAGCTGGACCTGAGCAGGAACAACCTGAAGGATCCAGATGTGAAGCAGCTGTCTGATCTTCAGCAGAGTCCAGACTACAGACTGGAGACTCTGAGGTCAGTAGAGTGATGGAGTGAGTGGGTGGTGCTGTCAGCAGTATTGTACTAAACACAGTCAGTATGAAACAAAGATCCAGTGTTTCCTGTAAAGCTGCAGCTTCTCAGTGAAGCTGTGAGAGGAGAATGGTGACAGGCTTCAGGATTGGACACAAACACTTCCTGTTTCTGACCTTTATGGTCACCATGGTAACGGCTGACACGCTCTGATCAAACACTGTCAACAGCCAATCAGCTCTCTGAACAAAGCAGCACGCAGACCAATGACTGCATTCGTTTCCAAGTTTAAAGCAGTGAAGAACACAGTCTGTAGGTGAGGAAGAATTTAGTGAGAGCAGATGTTTGGATGGAATTCCTCCAGTTAACAGCTGGAACCGTCCATCTGGATTGTTGGGCTTGTTGTTGGGGTTCCTACAGAGCTCAGAGTGGACACACCAAGGTTCTTCTAATGAATGAAAGTCCAAACTCAAACTAGGAGGGAAAAACATTTTCATCAACTTCAATAAAAATCCAAAGATTAGAAAAAGTGAAGCAACAATGAGTCCTAGTACAGTCCCAGCACTGAAGTCCCTGCTGCTCTTTATACTGGATGTGCTGCATCACTGACTGACAGCTGATGAAGAGTCTCTGGAAACACTCGTTTATCTCCTCTGCTCTTCCTTCTTCTCTCTGCAGGTGGAGGCTATGATGGTAAACAGGACGGTGTGTGTGCTGAGAGAGGAGGAGCTGTGTCCTGATGATCCAGAGAGGTTGAAGCAGCAGCAGCTTGTGTGTAGAGACGCTCTGACTGGGCCATGTTACTGGGAGGTGGAGAGGAGAGCTTCATCCAGCAGTGACTGACAGAGGAATGAGAAGAAGTGCAGATGACTGTCAGTGCTGCAGAGTGAACTGCTCTGAGAACAGCTCCACTGTCAGACACAATGTAGAGTCCAGCATCATCCCTGTGTGTCCCTCTGGATCTGACAGAGGATCATCAGTGTATCTGGACTGCTCTGCTGCTGCTCTGTCCTTCTACAGTCTCTGCACAGTCTCTGTCTGACTCTGGCTACATTTTTGGCATTTATATTCTTGGTTGCTCTCTTTATATTTTTCACATGCAAAATGTGCCCATCTTTGGCAAGATTCATACTGCACCTGGAAAGGAAAAATAAATGGCTCATATTCTGTTTGGTGAATACTATTACTCAACATTTTAATTATGATTGGCAAGTAATGATACTAAGACTTATGTGTTTCTTTTCTTTTGTTTTGTTTTACCATTTCAATCATGCTGCGGTCAGCGTTAGCATCTAACATGGAGCAAACAATGCAGTAGTCCTCAGCGTTCCCTGAAACACATTCATAGTTAGGTTTTAATCAAACATTATTTATTGAATAATTAAAAAATAATAGTACATTTTCTCCAAATATACTTCCTGGAAAATTAGTCTAAATTAGACTTTGAGAAGGGTCTTATCTGAAAGTGTTTGAAGAGCACTATTTGTACTGTGCTGTTTGAAAAGCACTATTTAAATTGGAAGTACGCACTAACGTGATAAGGACTTTACTGGACTTACCTCGATTTTCAAGTAGGGTGCAAGCTATCTGCATTCGCTCCAGCACAACTGGCTCTGTAGTGGTTGACACCTCACTGACCTCTCCAAAATCAAGGTAGTGTTCTGCAAACTGTGAGATTGATCATAATTAGAATGTAAAGTCTTAATTAGGTAAAGGATAGGATAATTATAAGCCACAAGGCTTCAGCCTTTTCCTTTTTCAGTTACTGTATGATTAAGTACTTCTATGTAAAATGATCATCTTTGTTGTTGTTGACCGAAATAACTTTCACTTCACTTAAATTCACTTAAAGTCTTAATTCTAGCTAACAAGAAACTGAATCATTTGAATAAGGGTTACCTTTAACAGTAAAACTCCACAACTGCTGGAATCCTGTCGCTTGTTGTGTTGCATAGTCTGTAACTGCCACTCCATGGTGTCTTCATGCCCTCTCATCCTCAGAAAATTCCTAGTTGAACAAAAGTGTTTGTAATGAAACAAGATTTTTTTTTTTTTTAATCTAAGAATAACACCTCAGTATCATACATACCTCCAGTTGCGCAGAATTTTCCTGTCATAAACACCTTCATTCCCATGGGGTCTATGAGCAGTATTTTCTGTGCAGAAATGTTGACAATCTAAAGAAAAAGTTAAATTAAAAATTACAATAGTTTGTGCCACTGAAAACTTATTTAAAAATAACACTTTGTGCAAGAAACTGCTTCACAACAAATTATGCAAATTAATAACAAAATGAACACATACCACAAGAATCCAGTGTGTACCAAAGTTCACAGGGCACAGCCAGGTCTTCAACTGGGAACTTCATCTGTGGGATTGGAAGTGCAGAGTAATTTGGATTTACTTAGGTACCATGCGTCTCAGGGTGTTTTCAAATATAGTCTTCTTTAAAGGAACCGAACTCTTTCCTCAGCAACAGAAAGGAGTCAACTGTTTGGACCACTTCTGAGCTTTCAACATACCAGTTGAGGCATCTGAACTGCCCAGAAAACAACGAGCTTGCAACTACTGAACAGAGCAGGTGTGCAGCATTCTGCACAAGTATACAAAAATGTTATAGAACAGTAAATAGGGTGTTTTTTTTATTTCAAAATTAGTAGGTAAATGACATTTCTTACTTACCTTTCGTCTGTCAATAACACGGTGCAGATATGCATCAATGACCTGTTTTGAAAAATCTGAGTTTATACAACAACAGCAACAATTTTTGAAGTAACTGCTTGAGTGCTGTACACAAAAACATCTAAAGGAATAGAATTGCTGATAAAGGTTCTTTCTGCATATACTGGAACTGGGTATTATGATGTCACAGATGTCACAACATCTGTGTTGTGGTTGATAACATTTTTTCCTGTTGAAGTGAATGGGTGAAACCTTATCAGAGTTTTGCAATATAACCCCCCCCCCCCCCCCCCCCCCCCACCTACCCGCACATTTTAAACTATTAATGGTCTCTGCACTGCAAATGCTTCAGAAGGAGCAGAACCTCGAAATCAGACTCAATAATGATAAGTTCTCTTACCTCATCAGAAACCACCGTGACCCCTGCAGTGTTCGAAAAATAACTTGTATGGTCCAACAGCTGCCTCCAAGCGCCCAGTATCCTTTGCACGCCATAGCCTCTTTACTAAAAGAAAAATATGATAAGTTAGCTTAGGCATGCATGAGATTTCTAGTGGATAAGCTTGGTAAAGGCCGACGGGCCACAACAGGAAAAAGTCAATACAATAGGCATGCATTTACACGCAGAGAAATAGGAAAGGTACAGCGGGTGGGCAAAAGAGAAAATTACTGACAGGCAGATCCATTTCCAGACTTCCACAAGCTCAGTGCACGTTGCATGTTTCTTTATATCCAATATGAGTTGAAGACTGCAAAATGCAGTTCAGAAACCTAAAGTATGTATCAGCAGCAGAATGGAGCTAAAAATAAATGTTTGTTTCAGTTCTATGAAGCTTTGAGTGTTTTGGATCAGTAGCACTGCTGTGTTTGTTGCATCATATTGCTGTAATTGTTTATATGCTTTATATATTCTGAGCTAAGTTGATCTATAGTGTTACATCATATTCTATAAGGATGTTATGTGCTTGTAGACTTTCTGCCCAGTTTGACCCATTTAGCAGAAGTCAGCCTGTTTAAGGCTCTGATGTCTATTCTGTATGACTTAAAGCAGTTATGACATGGTCTGATTTTCTCACCCAATAAAGGAATATTTCATTTATCAGTCTACTCTTCATTCTATCAGACACAGTTATCACAGCTCGTACATTTGCTTTTTACACATATATGTAAGCACTGAGCCACATTTAGTAATGCCAACATATTAAAAGAACAATATTTCTCTCTTATATATGATACATCTATATATACACTGTCACAGATACTTGAGTGTCTTTGAGTGAAGATTTAAGGTGATAGGAAATATAAATAACTGCAACTTGAATCTTTGACACAGAGTTCATGCTTCAGAGTTCAGATGTTCAGAGTTCATGGACCGTTGAGGCTGCGAACTTTAAGGCTGCAGACCCTGAATTGGGATACAGCCATCGACTGTGGAAACCTTGCAAGTGGATCGTAAAGGTTGTTACAGAGTCTTTCATGTCTAAATTTGCCGTTAATAATTATATAATTGTAGGAATCATCTAGTTTGCTTACACTGATTACGTTGGCACTTTGTTAGCGCTACAACAACGGTCAGACCCCCGAGGCATCTAAACTTTAGTAAGAATGTGCACTTTTGACACCTCTGGTTAGCATTTAGTGGTCAGTTTCAAACGTATTTGATTTTTGCTTGTTATGAACAAATTCACTTCACTACTTTTCACGATCTGTAACATCAATGCACATTGTTCCATTTACTGCATATTGCACTTTATTCATATCTCTCATTCCACCTGCAAAAACATTGTAAAGGTCGTCACAGAGAGTTTTATATATGTATAAATACTAATATTCTCTATTTATTCTGTTTTATTGCCCAGATGTTAGTTAGCCTTTGTTCAATTGTCTTTTATATGTCAATAGATACGTATGTCACAAATAAAAGTTTCTTGTAAATTATGTTTTTGTAAAGAATTTTCTCCCAAATCTCTTACATGCTAACTGTAACGTGTTATTTCTGCTAAAACCTGAACTTAAATGTGTATATGGTGTTTATCTGTTTTTCTCTCTGTTTTAGATGCAAATATCAAATTGGAGTTCTGCCTCCAGGCCAGAATTGCAGGAATGCACCACGTGTTGGCTGTTTCACTGCCCTCTGTGCCCCACTCTCAGCCCTGCTGTCAGGGCAAAGATTGAGCAGCATATAAATGGACACATTCAAAGTGCTTTGCCTTTCAAAGGTATGTTGGTATTAAATATACCTCATAATTAAAGTCATAAATATGCACTTCTTTTCAGCACCTCTGCAGGTCTTTGTTGACTTAAAAGTTATTTTTCACATTGTACAGTTCAGTTCATTCATCAGCGAGAGAAAAAAGTGTTTTCATTAAATATTTTTCCTGTTCACCACATTTCCTGACAGCTCTTGTGATCCACACCATTTTGCTTTCATTATTGAGGACGGCTTGGATATTTTTGTTAATATGTACAATCTGATTGTTAGATAAACTGACTGCATTCTATACAACTACATTTAAATTACATGTTTTTTCTTTTTTTCTCTCTTACAGACAAAATGATGTGCCGGTGCACTTTCACTGCCCTTCTGTAACATGACAGTCATACAGCGTGGGGATATGGCAAGGCAATTATTGTCATGTCAGCATTCAGGACTGCTCCCCACTGAACTCTCCGTGGAGCCTCGTCTCCCTCTCCATGTCTCGTCTCCAGCATCTAAACCATTTCCTGAATCTTGGGTAGAACATTCATGTGCTCCACCCTCTGTGCTAAATGAAACTGGGGCTTGTGGAAAGTCCATGAAAATGAAACGTCCTCACTGTGGTCTTAGTCTTCTTACAAAAAAACTTCAAGGCTCACATGATGAGGAGGCATTCAAACAGGTCAATAGATGTTTGCCTGGCCTGTCATCCACAGTGTTTTTGTGTAGAGGGACTTCTTCCTCTTTGTTTTTCAGTTTGCAGAGGACATGGAGCTCTTTTTAAAAGCATGTGCTGACGAGCAGAGACTACAGGTCAAAGCGATGTTTGACATTTAATGGACAGATGAAGGCACTGGCTGTTTGTTTGTGTTTTTTATCTGTTGTTTGTTTTTCAGTGTACAGAATTCCAGTTAAACTTATTATAAAATGCTGTTCACTTGTTTCCATACTTATAGTAAAAAATGTAAGTGTAAATGCAACAGCATTGTTTATACTTGTAACTTCAGAGTAAAAAGCTTATTGTTGATATTAACATTAATGTATTATCCTGTAATCAATAATATTTTTATGCCTTTTACGCATTAACCCTCTGATCTCTATCCTGGCCATTTGGGGCCACTTCACTTCTCCTTGTTTGACTGCTACACTGCAGTGGACCAAAAGAATGACGCAGGTTTGATCTTAAGGCTCTAATAGTTGTGTGTGTTGTGCATGACATTGCAACGCAAACATGTATTTGCAAGATAGACTGGAATAAATTATGATGCATCAAATATTACACAGGCTGCAGTGAATTGTTGTTGATACAGGTTATTGAGCTTTGAGTTTCCCAGTCAAACGTAGCTTTGACACACATGCTAACACTCTTACTCTCAACAAACACTGTTAGTAAATGTGTCCTGGAGTTTCTGCAGGTGCAGAAAGTGCTGCTGCTGTAAGTCAGCCTAACAACTTCCAGATCACTGATATTTCTGGAAAGATGGCAAGAAGGGCATCACAGCTCATTTCTACAATCTCCCAGATCTTGGAATACAAGCCCCTGTCCCATGAAAACCACTTCACAGTAGTAGGAGTCCACTAAAACCTACAAATGAAGAGTGATCCTGGAAGAAATAGGGCGCACACTAGTGACCTCAACAGTTGCAAGACAGCCTTGTCCCCGATGCTTATATGAAAAAAAATATGAAGATTTATGAAACCATTAGGACTTTATTACTGTTTTATCTGAAAAGCTACTGGTAATATTTAACCTAACTGGGATTTAAAGTGTAAAAAACAGAATGTAGATAAAATTTTGGTTTTGATGAAAAGGAGTGGAGCTTGTGAGTGTCATGATCCTGGGTCTTTTGACCCAGCGTTTTAAGTTTGAGTTTATTTTGTTCATTAGGTTATCTAAGTTCATTTGGTTATTAGACTCCTTGTGTTTTCTTCCCCTGTATTTAAGTTTCCCCTCAACCTTCGTGTTTCATGCTGCGTGTCATTTGTTATCAAGTTTGTATTATTATGCCTAAGTGTTTCTAGTTATTATTTTCCCCTCGTGTTTTCAACCATGTTAAATCTCCCCTGCTCTTCATGCGTTTCATGTCTGTGTCTTACGTTGTCAAGTTCGGGTTGTCGTGTCTATGTCTCATTATGTTTCCTGTTTTATTGTGAAGAGGTCTGGTGTTCTGTGTTCATCATGTTCAGTTTTACTCTCCCACTGTGACGTCATTATGTTCATGTGTGCCAGCTGTTTCCTCATGTGTCTCCACTTCCCCTAATCACCTCCTGTGTATTTAAGTCCTCTGTTTTCAGTGTGTGATTGTCAGGTCGTCTGTTGTTCACGCCATGTTTCTAGGTTTCATGTCCAGGTTTTTCCATGTTGTTTGTTTAGTTCTCCCAGTTTAGGTTAATGTTAGTTTTATTTCTGTTTGCCTTGCCCTTTATTTGTACCTTTTCTGCCAGCCTCATTAAACGGCTCGCTTTTTGTTTTGATCCAAGTTCCTTGGTGTCTGCATTTTGGGTCCACTCTTCACAATACATACAGTCTGCTCTCGCCAGACTGTGACAGTGAGCCACAATGTAAGCAGTGTTGCTTTGCTGACATGCACTCGATGCTGGCAGTACAAGCATTGTAGTGGTTCTTATGTTTTTGTAAACTAACTGTATAATATATTGAGCCATTCAACAGTACACAAATGTTTGTAGGCTCCTTTTTGTATGCAACCTGCATGTCTTTCTGAATTAATTGTTTGTTTATATCATGTTTTTCAGGAAAAAGAAGAAGTTAAAGTCAAGTGGAAGCCTTGCTCAACATGGTATGTAGTAACAACTTTGTTGGACGGGAACAGACATTCATACTGTTGATAAATAGTTATCACCTCAATTTGAATTCATGTATTTGGACTAAAGTAAATTGGGAGCTGTTAGCTGTCAAGCTGCTCCTCTGTGAGGAGCTTGATAGCTGTCCACCTCCAAAGTTCATTATGAGTTTTGGAGGTGGACATGGTCAAGACTTTTAAGAGTTGGCATAAGACTTTACTTCTTTATAGAGCTTATAGTTGGGGCTGGTTCAGGTCAGCCCTTAGTTATGCTGTCATAGCACCAGACTGCTGGGGGTTAGTGTCTACTCGTGTCATTGTATATATCCAGGAATATGTGCCTGAGGATAGTTGTCATGAAATCAATATTAAATCAAAGTTTTCCTTAATGACCACAGCTGGCATGAGTTCTGTAAAGACTTTGTGTTCGCACTCTGATGATGACGACAAGCTCCTCTACTCGTGCCTGCAACGCTCCAAGGCTGCCATCAGTTTGATCCGTTTCTAAGTGAGAGGAATATTAATCAGAACACAGGATGAGTAACAGTCACCAAACTACAGTGGACTCTGTAATCACTGACTTGATGATATTCATTATAAGACATCTGGAGCCTTCATGTGCTGCATTATCATGAGATAACAAGTATGTTGGTGTTCAGCTTTATAAAACCAACTAGTACGACATCACTTCAACCCAGGTCCAATCCAATTTGATCAAACGCAACAACTCTGCCATCAATTCTGCTTTTACAAGCTTATTTTTCATTGTTTGTTGACACTGTCAGAAAGATCTTAACTCTAAGTTCTTTAATGAGGCCATGGTGGGTCCTGTTGTTATACACGAGTGCATTATATTGAGACTCACCTTCAGCCCATTGCTGCAGTGTGTCGTCATCCACACCCAGCTCATTTCTGCTCGCATTCAGGCTCTCCACTTGTTCTCTAAGGATCCTTATGATCTAAGAATACATTAATAAATGTCATTCATATGGACATTTTTAGAGTACTGGTGTTTTTGCCCCATTACCACACACATTAAAATGGGTGTTGAAAAAATGACCTTTAGATATCTCTGGCTCAAAGTGCGGCCCAGTTGTTCCACTTTCCTTTTGTTCCAGCCCAAAGCCAGGAGGCTCAGCATGTCTGTTCGCCCTGCATTTCAGTTAGTATACAAATAAGAATGAATGAGCAGGAGACTGAGTGGAATCTCACACACAGACACACACCTGCTTTAGACATGTACTTCGTTGTGATGGCCGCCCTAGACAGGAAACTGTTTACTTGCTCCACCTCTTCTCCAACTGTAGAACCGGCCCCATCCTGAAACGCACCTCCCCATTTGATCTATAGAAAGGAGGTCACAATACATGACTGCTGAATTCATTCAACCTTATAACAAAATGTCTTAAACGTATCCAAGACTACAAGCTGCAGTATACCTCGCACATCCAAGTGTGAGCTACTCAAAATGAAGTACACATTAAGATAAAGTCAAGTAAATAGTATTACGACAACACCAAGAGAAAAACAAAATAAATATCCACCCATCCAAATATGTATCCACACACACACACGTATGAGTATATGGTTATGGCGTTAACGTCATTTTAACAAGATTAACGCTGACAGCACTGATATATATGTGTATCTTACATCATTTGTGTGTCTCTGGATGTATTTCACAAACTCAGCAACTTCCTCATCTTTCTCAATGAAGACACCTTCAAAGTTCCCCTGCTCTGAAGTGCTGAACGAACACGGTGACAGTTGTTTGAAAAGAAACATCAAAATACAATTTTTGTACAAATCCATATTTGATTTATGTACACAATGCATAACGTACCTTGCATTTGATTGAAAGCGATAAAGCTTGCAGTTTCCATCAACTGAGACGGCAAGCATGTCTGGAGTGCAGGCAGGGCAGCTAAAGCATGGCTCCTTGCACATCCTGTCCACCTCACACTTTACAGCACTCCACTCCAAGAAACTTTTGCTGAAGGCATCAGCTGATATTCGGCCAGTCTTTTAAGTAGAGGACAAACAACAGAATATTCACGGACAGTCATCATAAACATTGATTTGCACAATTTCCTTAAACTTGACAAATTTAGAAACTCACCCTTCCAAAATGGGCTGTTCGTTCATCCAGCACTTTGACAAAGGCCTTAAGTGACATCCCTGCTGCAGCTTCTTAATGTCATAGAAAGACTGAAAGACATCCATTGAAAACAGGGTGCAGAAATTTAAGGTGCCAGGCCAATATCCACCACCCTGGAAGTCCTTAACTGAGGGGGACCACATTAGGCCACAGCTGGTGCAGCTCACCACTGGCAGTGCAAGGTTATAACGGCCTTTAGGAAGGATAAGGAGAAATCCAGTCATGGCTCAACAAAGACATTCATTTTTTCCCATGTTGTTTTCAAAGCGGTCTGGTAAATCCAAATGACCTTTGACAGGTGCCCACATATACTGCGGGCCGAGGGTAATTCAAAACAATGTAGCAATGTACAATTTGCAATAAAACCTGCAAACACATCTATTGTGTATGTACTGTGTGACAAAAGAGCAACTTACCATTTATGGTTACAAGAGCCACAATTGCACCGGGTGAAACCTCAACGTTACCTGCTGGGCAGTCACACACAGTCTGGTCTTTGCACAGGCAACAGCCGAACTAACATTAAAAACACACAATATATATAAAAAGAATTGGAAATTAAATGATACACAATAAATATACAATAACAGCACACACTCATAGTACATAGCAATAAATGCATAAGACTTAAAAACCGTACATATTGGATTGTGAAACTCTGATGAAGGCTGCAAAAACCCTCCTGTTACTGCCTCTCTGCTGTGCAGGACAAAGCGTGTGTGAACTGCAATATCACAGTCAGCACAAAGGAATGGAAGAGGCAGGCAGTCCAGACACCTCACAACTACTTGTTTGCCACACTGACACACACGGTGTGACTGTGGATCCAGAGTAGCTAACATATTGTCTATAAGACAAGGCCTGGCCTCTTTCCACTTTAGCAAGGACACCATGTTTCTGATCGCCCAGTGAGTAGCAGCTGACTCAGACGACGTCTCACAAGTCATGGCTGCGTCCTCTTCTCCATCCTCCAACAACTGAAGGAGCTCCTGACGAAGCACCTCAGTTCCACACACTAACAGAAAAAAAATAAAGAAACTCTTCCACAAAGTGAAAAACACTCTAGGCAGTATGTTTCTTAGGACTGCACAAAAGCCCTGCCTAACTCAACTATAACAACAAATATAAAAGTAAAGGAATCACAATATATACAAGAAGGTAAAGTACCTTTTGTTGGGTTGACACTGGCAACATAACTAGGTTCTTCACGTGGACACTGATGCTGATCTGCAGACACTGGGGGGAAAAAGAGATTGAAGAATATTTACTTACTGAAATTCTTTGGTGAAAACAAGTTGTGAGATAAAATCAATGGTTGTGAGAACACTGACCACGTGGCAACTAGTACTTCGACTGGATGATGGTCTTTGAGGAATAAAATCTCCCTGTCTGTCAAGGGCGGCATCACTTACATTTTGATTAGATACCTTGAGTTTGTAAATGATCAGATTACATAATTGGAATACAATGTATCCAATTCAGGGTTGCAGGAGGATGAAGCCTATCCCAGCTGATACAGGACAAAGACAGGCTGCCAGTTTATTGCAGGGCTAACACGATATGTGTAACAGAAAATCCACTTAAATGTTTGATATTTCTTATAATAATCATAATTATGACTATTATTTAAAGGTTTCTTTAAATAATACATTTTGATTTTTTATAACCTCTAAAATATAAACCTGAGCTGTTTCAGATTCTGACCTCTGACCTCACTGCAGCTCCCTCTTGGAAGTACGTCTGCTTCTTGTCTACCCCCAGTGATGACCGCCTGCCCTTGATATCACGTACTGTACCTGAGGAACAAAAAAGGACAAACACTTGCCTTCATTTAAGAAGTACATTCATACAGAGGTAATCTATGGAAACACACTAGTTCACCCTTTGGGAGAAATCAGTTCCTGTGAAACATTTCTGTAAATGAACATCATGTGGAGAATGAATGAAATGAGTTCTTCAGGTGACTCAGCAGTCCCACACTGACAAATGAAATCTAGTTCAACTATTAAGCATATTTGCTCTTCTGAAATCTGTGTTAAACAACAACAAACATAAATTAGTAACAAAAATACAGCTGAGTAGAGGCTTTACAAACCACCAGCAGCCATAATGCTAAATTTTAATCTTCAAATGTTTCTGAGCCGTCTTCAACCTGCTTTTAACACATTAAAGTCCCACAGTCAATGCAGCCTGACTCAATCCTAGATGTTCAGCACACAGAGACACAGAGGTGCTGTTTAAAGTTTAGTGATAACCTGAGTCACTGATCATTTGCAGTATTACAGAGTCTGGCAGTCTTTGCATGATGTCCACGTCACTGTGAGTTTCTAGCTGACTCTCAGGTGTGACAGGTGTGCCAGCAGGAAAGAGTAATAATAACCTGCATCCTGAGGTTTGTCATGCAGGATTAAAGCAGCCAGGCTTTGTTCACACAGCTAGGATTGTATTTTACACTGACCCTGGGTCAGTATAAGTATCATACAGTTTAAACGAAGCACTGAAACTTGCACATATTTATTACAGATGCACTGAAGCTAATCGAGATATTTGCTGTCAGTCTGTGGCTGCGATTAAACACTTTACTGGAAACTTTATTAACTAGTAACTTCATCAGTCATGACAGAAGCTAATATTTCTGTGCTAACATCGTTTAAACAGTAACAGCTTTCCTCCAATATAAGCTAACGTTTACACCGTAACTTTAAGCTAGCACCATAAAGACGGTAAAACACGTAATAACATCTACAAATGCATCTTAAAGCTGTTATATTAGCACTCGGTGTATTACTAACATAACCACATTAACATTACTGACACTCGCAGACTTTTAATAGTCATTCTATAAATGCTGTCCGTTTAAATGGTCTTACCTGGTGGTCCATATGGTCCATAAGTGAAGCAGAGGGAGCCTGACCATGCGTCACACGTTTGACGAGTTGGGAGTGAGAACGTGTTGGGCTATAAGGAACACACTCACTTCCTGAGCCCTGGGCAATAAGAGACGTTTTGTGTTTTATGATTTATTGATATGTTTGATCCTTTCTGAGCTGCGTTAATGAAGCAGTCATTAGAGCACCATGTCCGCTAGAATAGTTCTGTAGTTTGATGCTTGAGTCGTTGCAGACTTGTTGAAACTCCCTCACCCGTCAAAGCAGCGTCTTTGTTATTCGCGTCCAGCAGATGGCAGTGTTTCACTGTCTGACGGCTGTCTGAAGCTTCAGCTGGATTATCCGTTTAAATGAGATCGTTTTATAAAACTTACAACAACAGGCCTGAACCTGCTCAGCTCCAAAGAGCTGGCTAAACGATGGGGCATGTTCAGAATCTTCCTGAAGTTTAACAATTTCCCAAAAAGCTCCACAAAGTGAATTTTCATATAAGACAAGAAGGAAAGAACAGGGTGTGACGTGGAAGGGGCCCTCTGGCAAACAAATTACTGCTTTTATTAAGTTACAAAACTCGCAGTCTTGTTCACGAGTGATCAGAGAAGGGAACAGGAGATGGACAGATGGATCGGTGCTGCGGCTGCAGACTCTTCACCAGTCCCTCTTTACCAGTCGATTTACGTCCTTACCCTCTGTCACAACGGGACTGAACGGACTCACGCGTAGGCTCTGAGTAGGGAACAGTAAAGGTTTTTTATTTACAGAAGCACCAGGTGATCTATTTACACAGTGGGGAAAAGACGGGTTCCGGGAATCCACACACGAACAGGAGGGGGGAAAGACACTTGCAGTCCACACACGCTCCAAAGTCCTCACTCCATCCACGCTCCACGCTCCTCTTCACACTCCACAAGAAACACAAAAGCTCGCTCCAATCCTCACACACTTGATCGCTCAGGTAACACAGGGGCAGGTCCAGGGAAATCTATTCACAGAGATGCAAAAGGTTACTGTAAGAAGATCGCTAGGGAAACACGAGAACGAACTGAGCTGGGGTTAACACTGACGAGAGTCGGCAACGGTCCAGCGACGAGAAATACAGGGCTGCCATCTTATAAGGGGACTGGAACACTGTTGGGTGATGAGCCACAGGTGTCACCAGGTGCGTGGGCCAAGGGCAGGAGCCCACAGATGAGCTCCGCCCAGGCAGTGAGAGAAGGAGGGAGGGAGAGAGCGGGGACAAAATCAAAACAAAAAAACACATGTAGCCACACTGAGGCGACCGGGTAGACACAGGGACCCTGACACCCTCGCCTTTTTCACAAATGTCATGTATGAAAATCTATAATAACTCCAGTTATACGGATATCAATATCCTCATAAGTGAGGATATTGATAAAACTGATTTGAACTTTTACTGATTTCTGTTTAGATATAAATTGATTCAAAGTGGTCAGATATGCAGATTTGACCTTTCCTCTGGCAAATATATAAACTCACTGAAAACAGTTTGACTTTTCAGAGAGTTTCCTATCTATCTGTATTTTTATTTTAATAGTTAAGCACGATTAACATTTAGGAAAATGGAAAAATAAACAAGTTAATAAATGAAATGAAATAATACTGATTTATATATTCACTCTGTTTACTTTTTCGATATAGAAATACAATGAAGACTTCCATGTTCCTGCTGGTGGCGCTCTCTGGCACTGTGCTCTGCATGACTAACGGACGTGTTCAGAAAACCAGCATATCATCAACATGATCCCACAAGGGGGATGTGATGATCTGATAGCAAACAGAGATAATAATGGTAACTGTAAGCGCAAGAATACCTTTATCATTGGTGACTTTAATCAAGTTAGAACAATTTGTGATCCAAGCAATCGTATCAATGCAAATAGAAATCTTTATAAAAGCCCCACAGACGTGCACATTCTGTATTGTAAACTGCTGGGACAAACAACGATACCCATTGTACATCCAGATACGGATGAAAAGGCGTATTGTAATTGCATGTGATAAAATCAATACTTTCCTTCAGCCTGTGCACTTTGAATGTTGCTCTTGAGTTGAGAGATGCTGTGAGCTTGCTGCCATCTTTAAACATCACTTCATGATGCTGGTTTAGATGCTTTATAAGACTTTGTTACGTTTCTTAAACAGTGATGAAAATAATAAAGAGGAAATATGAGAGAAGTGATTTTCAGTGAATGTTGAAAAAAATCCCACAACAACAAAAACGATGGCAACATTGCTACACTTTGCTTTCTTAGCTTGCATATTGTACATTTTCACAGTTGTTTCTGATTGGCTCCATCTTCTCTCGTTGTCACAGCTGTTGCTCAACTTTCAGCACTCATTCAATTAAAAAAACAACAAACAAAAAAACCAAGCTGCTGCTGGTAAGGTTGGCATTCTTGCAAGACTCAGTAACACAAAACAAATAAAAAAATGCACATCCCATGTTTATCCCATGTGATTCCAGGCTGAGTTTATGCATTTATGCTTATTTGTTTATAAAATATTAGAAGCTGGTCTGAGGTCATTTGTTACTAAAGAAAAACAAACAAACACTGTGTCATTATTTAATCCACTAAAACTAAGACACAATGCAGAAGCAGTGTGTGAAAACTAAGTGCACCTTCACTGGTGTAGCATCTGCCTTAGAAACAATGAAGTCAAATGAAACTGTTGAATCATCTCTATGTGCTAAAGGCTCATTTTAATGCAGCATTAATCACGTTGCTTTAACAGTGCTGCATTTTAATAATGTTTATCACGTTCTTTGTAGATTTTAATTATCACCATCGTCGCTGTGAGAACATGTCTGGTTGGAGCAGGCGGCACTCAGGGATCATGTTGTGTGGAAGAAGAGTCATGTGATTGTTTTTTTAAAGATTTTTTTCTATGAGTGCACAGAGTGTGAAACAGAAAGATAGGATCGACAGAGAAAGCTGATCATGTCTGTTGTGACACCTGCAATCTCTGACTAGAGTTTTAGGTTTTGTCAGGCAGCTAACACAAAGAAAGCCTGGCTTCATTGTACAAATACAACTTACATATACAACACATGACATATTACACAGAGTCATTATTTATTCAACAAAAACTAAGCCAGATGCAGTTTTTGGATTTTATTTCAAAATGTTCTTATTCTGATTGTTTACTTAATATATTTAGACACATTTGGTTTATTTCTATAAAAATGATATTTTACACAAAACTTCAAACAGCTGCCTGCAAACATGGCTCTTTATTGTAAAGCCAGGTATGAACAACAACCTGCAGCTGCATGCTGTTGTGCTCATTGGTGTCACATTAGGTTCTGAACCACAAACAGAGAAGTTTCTTAGAACTGCTGGGCTAGTGATGTAGGTGTTGATGCAAATGATGGCTTAGGGTGGTGCTACGACAGTGTATAAAAACTGAAGCTCCCAGAGCCAAGTGTTATTTGTTCTTCCGTAACTGAGGTGAACTATAACCTGCTCAGGTAGAATTTAATAACAGCGTGTCTGAACTGCTCGTCTCCAGGCTTCACGTCTCATTCTGTAAGAACTTGTTGTTTGTTTATGAACTTTTTAGAAACAACAGACTTTTGTATACTTCAAAGAAAGAGGGAGAACTGACTCTTCTGCCACACTCACGTTCATCTTTATCTGTCATCAGTTCAGATAAAAGCATCACTGATTATTCTGAACACTGTTTTAAAGCTTCTGCGTCACTCTGATTTCTTCTTAAAGTTGGCAGACAGGATTGTGAAGAAGGACATAGTGGATCCCCCCTTTTAATGAGCATATTATCTGTGAACACTGAATACAAACAACCTAAATGCTCATTAAAGAAGCAGGTTGGCTCATAAAGTGCTCTGTACTTGTTTTATGCAAGTGCTGTTTCTGGAAACAACCACCATCTGTAATCAACACAGGACTTATTGAGCTGTCAGGTGTGCAGACAACATGGCACATTTTGGGAACACCTATAGTTGATGTCTTAATTATGAAAATAGCTACTATGTAGTTGATGCTTCCTGTTCTGCCAGAGCAGGTGCAGCCTTTGTGGAAGTGGGTTCCACTGGACCAGCGTCTGTGAACGATCCATTGTGGGTGATTTTTTTTTTGACCTTACATCTGTGTGTAAGGACCAACCACAACCATCTAAAATCTTTGCATGTTATTTTATCTTCTGTGTAAGAAGTACACAGCATACCCTGATGATCAGCTTCAAGGGTTCTCAGTGTAGGATGCATACAGTATGTCATGCTGAAATATAGAGCACTTACAATAGAACCCACTAGAAACCAATTATTTTAGCCTGGTTCCTTAAATCTATGGCATTTTTCCCATGCTGACTGATATGCTGCTCAGTGTCTTTTGCTGTCTGTCATGATCCTGGGCCATGTTGGCCCAGCATTCTTAGTTTTCATATGTTTTGTGTGTTGTTCTTTATTTATGCCATGGTTTCTGTTAAGATTTTCCTTATTTGATTACCTCCTGTGTGCCCCTCTGTGTATCTGTGAGCCCTCGTTTCCCCTCCTTGAGTTTTATTCCATGTTTTCCCAGCCCGTTATGTCCGTGCTCTCCCCGTGCTGTCTCTCCTCCTCTCTGAACCTCCGTGTACTTCCTGTTTTACTTTGACAGTCTCCCGTCAGTGTTGCGTTCACTCCTGCCGTGTCTTGTTATGATTATCAGTGTCACCTGTGTTCCCCGTGTGCTCCCACTTCCCTCGTTAACCCTCTGTGTATTTATGTCTGCGTCTCCCTCAGTTCTGTGTCGCGTTCTCCCTCATTCATGGCCGTGTGTTTCTCTGTGTATTACGTTATAGTTTCCTCGTTTAGGTTGTATGGTTTCTCTCTCCAGCAATAAAGCTGTGTTTTGAGTTCATTCCTGCCTCCGTGAGCTTGCGTTTGGGTCCTCATCCTGCCTGCACACAGCCGCAACCATGACAGTCTGCTTTTAAATCAGATGTCACTCTGAACATAAACACAAGCCACAGCAGCCCAGCTGTCTTAGCTGAGTACAAGGATACATTTACTCTCTTTGTGTAAAATATTGTGATGATTTTACATTATATTAGGCAGGCAGCTGCCCAAATTAAACCGTGACTATCAGCAGTTTGGTTATTTTGAACGCCTCGGCTGGAAAAAATTCAAAATGGTTTGTAAGGTTGGCCACAGCTTTGTATGTAAAGGGGAGTTAGAAGATTGCTTCATATTTTAAGATTGATTAAGATTAATTAATATTTTTAATTGTTTTATTTTACATCTCACCTTTTACACTGCATTGAGTTGCTGCCATGTGATTGGCTGAGTGTACATCGTTCTTTGTTTCAAAATGGACTTAATGCTTGGTTGAACAGTTGTGATGTTTATCTCCTTTAGATTTATTTTTTATTTTCATGATGAAAAATGGTTTGTTGGTTCATACCTATGAAGTTACAGTGTTTCTGAAAAGCCTAAAAAGATGCATTGTTACCATAGTAAACTTCAAAACAGACTTTATTATATGATATAGTTATAAAATTGGATAAAAATTGACTTCAGCATAATATAAAATAATGTGTTGTCACTATGTATGCATTGGTCAACTTTCAGATCTATGAAGTTCAGCTCCCCCAGCTGTGTCTCCCTTCTGTGGCCCATTCCCTCATTACTACCCTGTGTATTTAAGCCCTGTGTTTTCCCACGCTTGGTGTCGCGTCGTACCCTCAGACCCTGCCTGTGTGTTCCTGCTTGGTTTCATGGTTTGGTTTCTGTTTTTGTTTCATGCCAGCAATAAAAGCTGTGGTTTTAGTTACATTTCGTCTCGGAGTCCTGCATTTGGATCCACATTTCCACCTGCCCGCACTCAGAGCCCTGACATCAGCATAATATAAAATAATGTGTTTTCCCGATACCTGATTTTTAGCACTATGTATGCATTGGTCAACTTTCAGATCTATGAAGTTCAGCTCAGTTATCTATGTTTTCATTTTTAGTTTCCATTTGCATTTAGATGCACGGCCGATTCTCTGATGTGTGATCTGTTTCTACCTGTGCTGATGCTAGCAGGACTAAAGCTGATCAAGCAGCAGTAAATATGTGAAGCAAGGCTGAAGGATACACTCATAAAATGAACAGAATCATAAGAATATAACAGCACGAGCACTGCAAATGCAACTAAACCATGTTGACATCAAATGGTATGTTATTTGAAATCTATATGAAATAATGACACATCTATGTTTTCCAATTTATTTTATTTATTAATTTTATTTTTTCCACAGTTGTGTAAATCAGTCTGTCTGTGGACTGCCAGCCAACACATCCACAACACCAACAACTTAGACAGCACAAAGCCTTTTAAGTTGGCGAGGCGTGATAGCAAATGCAGCGCAGGTACATCCATCTGACCTGCAGCAGCATCGCAGACCACGCCCCCCCTCCACACCACTCTTTCCTCACAGTTGCTCGCCATCGTTGCGCTCAGAGGGTAGAAGGTCCCGATCGAAGTGCACAGGTAACTTCCCTTCACATTTCACCACAATGATCCTGTTGGTGAGAAGCCTGCCTTCATACTGGCAGCTGGGTTTCCTGGCTCCCTGATGCTTTAGCTTACATTTAATTATGCGAAACGTTGCGGTACTATACGTCATGCCGCTATTTTCATCGTAGCTCCCATCACCTCTACAAATGGATTTGACCTTTGCTGGAATGCTGAGGATGAATGTGTTGGTTTCCTTACAACTGTTGTCAAGTTTGTAGATATTCCTATTTGATATTTCTGTGTTACACAGCTTTTCAGTCATCTTAGCATCTACATGCTGTCTTCTAAACTTTTCATAAGGTGTTTCTTCAGGTCGGTGCTCGCTTGGTTGAAAATTGTTCACTTTGGAAAATCCGGAAGCAAAGAGCAGCACGAGCATCGTGCAGACAAACAGTGTCTTCATCGTCTCCTGGAGAAGAAAACACATGGACATTTTTCCACATTAAGAATTTGGCAGATACATCCTTTTGGATCCTGAAGCTCAGTAAGTCGTCTTTGTGAGCTGCAAACACACACGACAAGAGGACTGATAGACCTTTTTCTTTAAATGAAAGAAGTCGTTTTATTTATAGTTTTCTTTTTTATTTATTTCTAATCATATATATTACTTTGTTCTCTGTTTATTTTTTATTTTTCAACTGTTAGGACGATTTCTAAATATCCTGAACAAGCCTGATCTGGACGGCTCCTGGAAGCAGATTCAGGCGTGATGATGTCATTTTCAACTGGAAAAAGAAGCTTTGAAAAGCTGAAGTAGTTTAAATGTTTAGATATTTAACCTTGTTGTATTACTTTATATTTTATATTCATCGTATTAAGACATCAAGATATTTGTTTTTGCCTTAAAATTTTGTGTTTTAATTTATACTTTTTGTTATTATTTTTTTTAATTTTGTCATTTTGCCTTTTTTACTTGATGTGATTTGGATAAATATATATTTATATCTACAGATATATTGAGAGAGTTTTCCTCTGGGTTTCACAAGCCCATTTTATAGATAAAAGTCCAGGTCATAATAGATCCGGTTCATTAAGAACAAAGTTTAAATCCGATTTAATATAAAAGCCTTTCTGCACTCAGTTATTCTTTCCTGTCACATGTTTCAGTGTGCTCTGTAGTAACAATGACACACTGCAAAATAAAAATAATAAGACACTCACCTTTTTTTCCTTTACTAATGATGATGATTAACCTGCAGTGGTTCAGGTATAAGTTGGTTGTCTGGAACAGCAGGTGATGAAGATGTCGTGAAGGGTCTGTGGTTAATGTATATAGTGGGTTCATTACATAACTGGATAGGCAACATCTGACAGTCAGTTTAAATAAGATCTTGTTGTATTTGAACACAAATCAGCAAAAACAGGTCTCTCACCGTGCAAATATACAGCTTACGTAAGTTTAGTGTGCTCACCGAATGCAGTGTTTAGTGTAGCAGCAGAATTATGACAGTTTATGGAGATGTTCAACGTGAGCCTGCTGCCCAGCTTTAAAAGGAAAATCATTTTAAATGATACATAATAAGTTCTTACCAAAAGAGGAATGCAGACGGAGATGAGCAGAGATCTCTTCTGCAGTTCAGATGCTGCTGTGAGTTCTAGTTCACTTCTGTCACAGAGGAACAAAGTGTGTTTGGATCTGGACACTTTGATTTTTATACTTCTGATCAGCACCACCTCAAATAATCCTTTGCATCCACACCTACATCACTGGCCCACCACTTCTAGGAAACTTTAACACTTCCCTGCTTGTGACTCAGAAAGATAATGCAAATATGATGACCACTGACCACAAGAACCTGCATGTAGATGCAGCCTGTTTTTCCACATCTGGCTTTAGAAAAAAAATTAATGCACAAACAAATAGATTTAAAATAAAAAGATGTGTTGGTATATTTTGACCTTTCAAATAAACTATTAACACTTCTTTTTCCCCTTTTTAAGTATAATTTTTGGCAAATAAAGTGAATGTTTTGACCATTTGCAGTTAAAATGTTGAACAATCTTTTTATTTTTGTTTTACTACCAGTTGGTTGTAATAATTTCATATGAGGGTTTAAATGGATGTATAACAAAACAAAGGATAAAAGTATATATAAAAGTATATTTAATGAAGCTGATCGAACAACAGTGCAATATGGCATGATGACAGTGTTTGCAATTTTGGCAGGAGAACAAAAGATAAATATTATAAAATACAAGACATGAAAATCTCAGAGGTCAGGGGTCGGGGGCCCAGGAAGTCTGACCCGCAGATTCCAGGTCTGACTTCGAGTACATAAAATATCATCTTTCTTGTGGGGAAGGAGCCTGAGTTAGAGCAGGAAGTTACACCATATTGATATTGTTGGGGTAGCCTCAATGCCAGTGTTGGACTCTCCAGTTTCCTTGAAGGAGGTTTGACTTTGTGCCATCGTTGGCTGGACTCTGTGCTCATTGATATCCCCGTATCAGTGAGTTAAGACACCATGCATTTATTTTCTGTGTGGCACACAACAAGAAAACAAGCCAAGAGAGAACACATCAGCCTCCAATGACAGTTTATTAAAAGGTTTATTGGAGGTTATTTGTTGTGTTATTGAACCTGTGTGCTAATGAAAGAGTGTCCTTAATAAACGTACTCCATAAGGAAGTGTGTTCACAAGTGCACAGAACACATTAGGGCACAGGTCAGTGATCGGTTTTACAATTGTATTGTCAGATCGATGGACACTTTCGGATACTTGGATATTCAGGTGATTAGAGGAGCAGAGATGATCAGCTGATCAGGATTTGGTGGTGTGTTGGATCAGGTGGTGGAGAGATACAGGACAGGCCTGACATACACAAACGTATAGTGAAGGTGCAGAGGCTCAGATCTGTGACATCGTCCCAGCTCAGTGTCCATATTTAGATGTAACAGTGCTATAGACTTTACCTGACAACTTGTATGAGTAATGTTTTCATCTCAGGCATGTCAATTTCATTTGTGAATATATTTTTAATACTTGTACAACAGATTTTTTTGAGTGTTAAATAGAAATTATATGCTGAAACTGAAGTGATGGGTCGCACTCTTTAGTTCACCCCTGCTCTCGAAACAATGTAGGTGGTCCAGTTAACATATTTACATTTTTTCATTTGCTGTTTCACTTGCAAAATATTTCCAGTGTGACATTTGATCAGGTCTTGTAAACCTTGTCGTTAACCAAGCAGTCACTCCCAGGCTGCTGTGCTGATCACCGGATCTTAACTTCATTGTCACAGTGCACTCAGAACAAAACAGCCATGCAGAGATATGAGTCACAGTGACATTAAAACTGATGAAGACCGTCGTCGTTAGAACCAGCAAACTGAACGAACTAAAAAAGATCATCTAAATTCAACTGGTCTAAAATATCAGGATCTCAGTGTTAAGTCCATATTTTTGAAGTAGAAGCTTTTACAGGTTTTACTTAAGAAAAAGAAATAATAAGGAATTGTTTTGGAATTTGTCCAGGTTAACAGATGAAATCATGTTCAGTGCTTTGTCCTGTCAGTAAACACAGATTCTTTATTTGCACTGAATGGGACAGCATATAATTTCACTGCTTTTGGCGTAATGACAATAAAAGATAGTTTCAAAGTCTGACCTGCAAAGCCCGTCCACCCAGTGTCCTCCTCAGTCATGCTGGTTGCATGATTGCTGTAGAAGTGCTAAACTACTGTGACCTGATTAATTGAACTGAGCTCACACTGCAATAACTAATCAGTGAGGTGGTAGTTTAAGTACTTCATTACCAAAATGTATAAATGAAGTACATCAGAAGATGTTGGGGAAGAAGGACTTCACCGGGTGGGCCTGGACCCCCGAGGCCTGTCCCTGTGCCGACCTCGTCTGAGTCTAATAGATTTATAAGATAGAGCTCATCAGAAGACTAAGATATGAATATAAACATGATATTTGTCAGTTTAATTTAATGTTAAGTTGAACTGGAGTTAACCAGAATCCTTTACTCTTCCAACTCCTCTACTTTGTCTAACAGTTAGCTTAGCTTAGCCTAGCCAAGTTTTCTTTGCAAAATTGCTAATTGCAGGGTTTCAAATTGCAGTTTTGATTTTAAGTGGACTAATTGTTCAGACCTGCTCTGGGGCCTGTCTGAAGTATTAAATTGACATATATTTGTCTCAACACCTACGCAGGAGAACTTTTTTGTAAGTGTGAAATGGAAAATAGAAGAAGAAGTAGAGATGTGGGTGTTCCTATTTACATGTTTTTATTTTCTGTTTCTTTAGCCAAACATGTTATTTGATCAGAGCACCTGCCTGTACACCTGCTGTTAACCAAGCAGTTATTTTCAAGCTGCTACACTGATCACAAAGTCAGGACATATGAATGACAGGAAGTGTCCAGTGTCACGTACCGATATTAATGACAACAATGATGGGTCAAAGCAACATATGAGCATTTATTACGATATCCTGATAAATGTAATGCAGCGGGATAACTTCTACAGTTATTATGTTAGTGATGATGCCTCTTTGCTTTTCATTTATTCACAGCTTTGTGGCGTACGATGGAGTGTCAGGGCCACATTAAGATGATAACCTGCCACGGCTGCAGTACCCTCTACAACACGGCTTGTGTCGATGATTTAGTGAAGCAAACTGATCAGCTGTCTCATTGTGTCTTTTGTGTGTTTGGTTTTGTGTTTTCAATGAACTGAAAGCCCTCTTTAATGCACGAGGGTGTGACCATCCACATTCTCTCATCTGTCCAGTGTCAGCCATTCATTTTGTGCAAATGGTCAAGTCTTCCAAGTGTGCGTGCTTTTCCTTCTGACCAGATGCAGCTTTTTGCACCATAACTTTATTGTCCTGATACTGATCCCCACACTGTGTATGTGCACTAAAACAGCAATCATTTCACTGCTCAGGTTACAAAATGTCATAAGATGCTGCATGGCCGTACAAGATAGACTTTGGTTAGCAACAACTCTCTGAGGCCTCAACTGTGAAGCAGAACGCTGTCTTATCCGGATAACTTCAAGAGCCAAGTTATCCTTTGAACCTAATCTGCTCCAAAGCAATTTATGTTCCAAATGTGAGATCACCAGGTACAAAATCACCACCTACTAACCAGTAAGACCAAAAAAAGAACAAAATAAATAAAATCCCCGATCCTGGAAGGTCCCTCAGACCGCTGTGTGCAGAGAGTAGGAGGGTGTAATATTTTTCAGCAGAGTCTGACGTCTTTGTCTTTCCATGATTAGCAACGATAATGAACATAGGTTCTCTACAACTTTACTGTTTTGGAAGTATTAATATATGATCCTAAAGCAGGACACCTGCACTGTAATTAATGACCTCACATCACATGTTTAAATTATGCTTTTACATTTAACCTTTTAATCAGACCAACAACAAGCTCATACTCAATTTTAGCAGCAGTCATTGTGACACTGATGATAAAACTTGTGTAAAATTGCAAAACTGTAAAAAGAAATTTTAAAAAAAAGTTTAAAAAAAAAAGCATTTTTGTAGCTCAATGTTGAAATTACAGTTAACTTCACTGGTTGGCTGTTTCACCTGTAACACTTCAAAATAACATGCTATCTATAAGAAATGTTAGCAACAATAAAACTCTGAGGATCAGGGCTCCATTTCACTCCAGTGTTCAGTGGCATTTTAAAAGAGTGAATACCGACGCTGAATGTCTTTGTAAAGCAAAAGCACTTTGTTAGCCTTTACAGAGCAAAGCTATGCAGTGAAGAAAAATCGAGGTGGCCAGTCTGTCCTTTCCTAACCAATCACAGAGCTCCTTACATAGCACCATGTGGCTAATTTGCGTTTTACTGATATTGCTGGGCTGCTGTCAATCATTTTGTCTTTATATTACAACAGAACATTGACCTTTAACCTGTTTAATTCATACTGAGTATTTTTTTAAAAATGTATTTTCATAATAAATTGTGCCTCACTGAAACACCATTTTGCATTAGCCTCTATCACCTGACTTGTCACTGATGATATCACTGCATGAGCAGGCGAGCGGTAGCTGCGGGGGGGTGTAGGTGAAGCTCGTGAAGAACAAAATTCTGTACGAGCGGATGCAGTGAGTCCAATAACCAGGGGTAACTGGAAATAAGGTGTTGTAGGTTGGCTTCCACAGTGTAAAGAGACACTTCTCCCTCATGCTCTAATAGCTGGTAAATCAATTTAGAAGCAGAGTCGATAACGGCCTCCTGAAGCTCCCTAGGTGGGGTGACTGCCGCTGGATCCATATCTGGCTGGTCCGTACTGTCACGGCGGGTGAGGAGAGCCGTGTGAAAATAATAAATGAGGATCCAATCGCAGGCAGTAGTGGAGAAGTGAAGGTGGTTTATTGAACACAAAAATAAATATGGACAAACAGCAAATGGAGCACGAACTAAACTAGACTGGAAACAACTAAACTACAGAGCACAAACCTGGACAAGAACGAGCAGAGGAGATGGACAGCAGGGAGAACACACGGGTGAGACATGGTGGACACACAGACGCACCAGCAACTACAATGACAGAGGACACCACTTAAATACACAGAGAAACACAGGGGAATTACACACAGGTGGTGGACACAGCTGGGAATAATCACCAAGACGAGACAGAGGTCAAACTGAACACACTCACATGAGACGCAGACCTTCACAATAAAACAGGAACAAGAAACCATCACACTAAGACGCAGACTCGACATAGAGAGAGAGACAGAAAATGACACATGGAACTAAACTAAACCTGCAAAAACATGACAACTCAAAATACTGGGTCAAACTGACCCAGAACCGTGACAGACTTTCTATAATGTTTTGCTTGAGCATGTCCTGCTTTTCTGTAATGTTATTTCTACAGTTTTAGCAGTTCTTCTCGAGGGAAAGAGAAAGATGTAAAAATCTTATACGTTATATATGTTAAATAACCTGTGTAGTGCTCACATGTAATGCAGATGTTAGCTTTGATCTAACCAATAAATCCTGATTGGATGTTGTTAGCGTTAGCACTTGTGTTTGCTTCCCTGCTGTACAACAGCATTACCAAAATACAACTGAAGAAACAAACTCAGTTATGAAAAGTTTGTGTTCAGTTTGCAGTCGCTGAAAATAATTACACCTTTGGGAATGACATGGAAATGCTCCCACACTAAAGATTGGGTTTTGTTTTGGGGATTTTCCATCTTAATTTATCTGTCTTATTTGGCTACATCTACGACACTGCTATGCTCTCTCTTGCCTATGTTTTCGTGGCTGCTGCTATCTGTATTTTAATATATATATATATGCAATGAAAATTCCCGTCTCGCCCCTCCCGGCAGTCTGTATACTTTAAGCTCGGGTAGTTTTTACACAGGATACGGGAGGATTATTGAGAAGAACCTAAGCAAACACGTGACAAGTTTTCAACAGGAATGAATGACAGTAAAAATGTTACCTCACAGATCGTTTTCATGCCATCAGTAATGAGCTGGTTTCAGCTGGACTGGACACACTCAAATGGCAAAGAAGGTTGTGTAGCCTTTGCAGAGAAGATGAAATGCATTCATGTAAATCAAAATGCATCTTTTAATTGAGGTAGAGGTTTGTCAGAGATATTATTCTCATAATGTACCTTTGTCCCAGCTGATTACCTTCATTAAACAGCAGGTTGCAAAAACCTCTTGTGTACCTCTTTTCAACCACGGGGAGGCGCTACAGCTTCATTCCTTTCACACTAAGGCAGCGGTAGGGAACTCCAGGCCTCGAGGGCCGGTGTCCCTGCAGGTTTTAGACGTGCCCTACCCCTGCACTAAGGCCTTTGAAATCTTCATTAACACTGAGCTTGAAATTTCTATCAGTCGAATGCAAAGGAGTCCTGTGGTTGTAGGACAGAGGTAGGGAACGTTAATCTGCCATCATTTAGATTATATGACAACAACCTTCAAATCTGAAGTCTCAGAAATCTGCTTCATGTACAAGTTCCTCCAATAATCAGGGCTAATATCACCAAATTGTACATAAACAGACTTTTACATGTTAAATATTTCTCAAATATGGGGAAAAAAACAATATAAAATACTATATTATTAACAAAATATCTTAAGATACAGCTACAAATTGCTTGAAACATTTGCAATGAAATATATAAAACAGCTTTATTGTCAGTGAGGACAAAGTTATAGTGATGCTGTGCTGGAGTGTTCAAAAGAAGACAGAGACATGAAGTATAAATATTGTATAATATTAAATATAAGAAAGAACAAAGTTATAAAAACATTAATAATTGAAATCTGCAACAATATTCACATAAAGTGTAAAATACAGAGTTAACTGTTTAATAGGTAAAGTTTAGGTCTTGCAGTCGAACAATGATCCCAAACACAGCAGCAAATCTACAGCAGAATAGCTGAAAAGCAAAGTCCAGACCTCAACCTGGGACATTCAGAGAGCTGTGCTTAAATAAATGCCCACAAAGCTCAAAGAACTGAAGCAACGTTGTAATGAAGAGTGGGCCAACATTCCTCCACAACAATATGAGAGACTGATAAAGTCAAGCAGAAAACAATTAGCTCACATTTGTGCTGCTAGAAGTGTTTCTAGTTATTCACAGGACTGTAGTTTGAATTTAAAGAAATGTGAAAGTGCACTGAAATTAACATAAAGTTATTGCAATTTTTAAAAAAAAATCAAGAAATCTAAGAGGAAGAAACAATGTAAACCACACAATTGTTTTCCTTATATTCTCCACACGGCAATGCACATAACAGACATAAAATATTTGCATTTATCAATAGAAAATATACAATTTTTCCATAGTCATAGCCAGGCCCGATTACTGCCAAACCTGTGCTGAATCAATCACTTAAACAGGACC
The DNA here is from genome assembly GCF_057382185.1 of Mchenga conophoros. Taxonomy (NCBI): domain Eukaryota; kingdom Metazoa; phylum Chordata; class Actinopteri; order Cichliformes; family Cichlidae; genus Mchenga; species Mchenga conophoros. The sequence goes on along the minus strand of NC_140528.1, from coordinate 19,431,145 downwards.
TGTCTGACAAAGTAGAGTAGACCAAAAGATCCTCAAAAACTACACATCATGGCGCAATCCAAGGAAATTCAGAAGCAAATAAGAAACAAAGTAATTGAGATCTCTCAGTCTGGAGATGCAACGTCAAGATGAACAGAATCCAGTTTCTGGGATCCTGAAGGAGAATGTCTGGCCATCTGTTCACGACCACAAGCTGAAGTGCACTTGATCCAAAGCACACCAACAAGTCCACCTCTAAGCAGCTTAAGTAAAACAAAATAAAGACTTTGGAATGGCTTAGCCAAAGTTCATACGTGAATCTGATTGAGGTGCTGTGACCTTGGAAAGGTGGTTCATACTCAAAACCCCTCCAGTGTGGCTGAATTACAACAATTTTGCAAAGATGAGTGGGCAGAAATTCTTCCAGCACCTCGTAAAGGACTCATTGCCAGTTATCCCAAACGCTTTATTGCAGATGTTTCTACTCAGGGTGGCCCAACCAGTTATTAGGTTTAGGGGGCAATCACTTTTTCCACACAGGGCCATAATAATGGCCGCCTTAATAATAAATGCCTTGATTTAGGAACTACTTTTAATGTTTACTTGTGCTATTTTGCAAAAAAATAAAATCTCTGCAAAAACATCAAAACTGCTGACCATCTGACCTCAATATGAAATTATTAATCTTTTGACCAAAAACATTTAGATTTGTAAAAATAAAGAAACCATAGAGGAACAAACAATGTTGTTTGCTACGTTCTAACATGGCAATCTAAATAACAGTAATGCAAACATATATATTTATCAATAAAAACAGATCGCCTTTTCACTGTTACAAAAGTCAAGTATATCAATGTTTGTTCAGCTTTCATAAATGTAAGTTTGTAAGTACATAGTAAATTTTTTGGTCCAACTTCTTTTAATACATGCAACACATTTCAGAACATTTGGGACAGAGACAACAAAAGACTGGAAATACTTCGTAAAAATCTGGTGAAACACTTTAAAGCCAGTGGGATTAAATGGGAAACATAAAATTTAATACTAGACAAAGACCGATTGAATCATGAAGCAAAGAATTAATAACTAAATCACAAGTAGAAAATGTTATGCAGATATTATTGGATAGATTTTGGTGTAGAAAAAAATGACAAGAAATGAAAAATGAAAGTTATCTGGTCTTTTTCTTTAAAGAGTAGCCTACTGCAGAGCAGCAACACTGACAAACACCATCATCACCAATACTGCAGCTAATACAATGATCCAGGAGGAAACTTGAAAAAGCAGGAAAAATGTGACACTGATCAAAATGAATACATCAATTATTGATCAAAGAGAAAATGCATACTAGCACAATGCATTGTTATTGCATCTCAGTTTCTCACCATCACTGATAATCTGACGTCTGCTGGACCTCAGGAATCGTCTCCATCACCTCTCTGTGAGGAGCAGAGAGCACTCGTGCTGCACATCCCACCTGTGTGCTGTGTTTACGTGAACCTGAGAGCACAGCTGTAGTGGTGACAGTGAATGTAGCGTTGGTGTTGGACACACTGACAGTGTTGTACTGTGAGAAGCTGAGGTCTTGTTGTGAGAGTGTTACAGTGGGAGCAGGTCGACCAGTGGCTGAACAGGAAACAACCCACTCTTCAGCAGAGTTTGACTCTCTGACATCAACAACAGGTTCATGCAGCTCTGTGAAGGATCAGGAGATATAAAATAAGGAGTATATTGTTAAAGATACATTGACTTCTAACACATGTAACGCATTAAGGTAAAATTTCTTACCATAAGGATGTGTTACACGATTTATAAACCCCAGTTTGTTCATTATTTGTTCATTATTCATAACTATATACTTAATTTTTTAAAAATTAAGTGTTTTTGGTCAAATGGAATTTCTTTTTGGGTAATTTTAGCCCCTTTTAGCCCTCTGCCAAAATGTTTTAACCTTTCTGTCTCTAACAGTAAAACATCGTTCCTTTATCTTCTGTGTCTGGTGTGTTGGTCAGGATTAGCTAGCTTGGCAAAAAGTTCACATTAAACAATTAAAGTGTGTTACTGTGAGGTGTGTGTTCGTACTATGAGTCACAGCTCGAGTTTTCTTGCGGGTGAAGGTTTTTCACCTCGCTGTCATTCTTGCATAAAAGTGTTTGACCCCTTCAGAAAAAAAAATGAAATTTGGGATTATTTTTTGTTTTGTTCATTGTGTGTATTTGTTTCTACTTTTTACTTTTTCTTTTACTGTGTACAGCACTTTGGTCAACCTGTGTTGTTTTTAGACATGGTTATTGATTGATTGATTGATTGATTGATTGATATGTCTTTGATTAAAATACAGCCTACTCCACATCCTCCAAGTTACAGAGAAGAGGAACCATCTGGGGTGAACTTGTGCACTTGGTATTGGCTGTCATGGTCCCTGTGCCTCTCCGGCTCGCTCATGTTGGCCACAGGTTTGTTTTGTTTTCTCTCCTGCTTCCCTGGGTGGAGCTCATTGTGGGCTCTCACCCTTGGCCCACGTATCTGCGGTGATTTCTACACCTGTTGCTGATCAGGCGGCGTCCCCCTTGCCTATTTAACGCTGCGGCACGGAGTATTCGGCACTGGAACGTTGAACCTCCCATGTTCGTGCTCTCAGCTCTCCTAAGACAAACTCTCTCAGTGTTGTGTGGCGTATTGATCTAATTGGACTCTTTGTGTTTAGATCTCCCCGGAACTGGTGGCGGACCCTGACCTGTGATCCCTGTGTGTGTCAACATAAGTGGAAATTGGAGCGAGAGTGGCTGTGGAGAAGCGAGTGTGCGTAAGAAGAGGAGTGGCGGAGTTTGGGCCGAGTGGAGAGCGAGTGTGGATTCCTTCCCCTGGAGCCCTGAAGCCCTGCCCCATGCACTGTATATACACATCACTGTGGTTTCCCTTCTGTGTTAATAAATTGTCAACCCTTTGCTTGCCAGAACGCTGCCTGCGTCTGAATCCATCTGTTAGCCCTGACATTGGATACCTGGAAATCAGTGAAGGGACCATTAATGCTTCAACTTGTACACAGGTTTGAGAGCAACCACCCAAAAGCTTCTGCTAATAAACACTAGTCTGTGTTTGTGATGCAAATGTTTCTGGCTGTGTTCACAAACATTTAGTAAGGTGAGTGAGGAATATTAATACTTATTATTAGATCATTAGCAGACTGTAGAACTTGACTGCACGCCAAGGTGGCAGTTCAGCCATTTGATTCATGTTGCAGCAGCTCATGAGTGAATGAACATCGTGCAATAAAAGTACTTCTAGAAGTACATTTTTGCAAAAACGGACATTGTGGAGGAATGTAGGGAAGACACGAGGGAGCCCAATATTTGACTCAAACGTTAATCGCTGCATCACACAACTGAACATTCAAAGCGCCAAAACCTAACCCTCTCACTTCCCGTTACACTGGGTACGAGTGGAGCTACCTGGTGGTATGTACTTACATTTATTTAAATTTACTTGAGTAGGGTAGAGTCATGCTAATGACCTAATAATTTTATTCAGGTGTGTTGCAGCAGAGATACATTTAAAAGCTTCAGGACGCTGGCTCTCAAGGCCTGGAGTTTGACACCCCTGCTTTACACAAAGATGGGTTAAATCACAGTGCAAAGAATGAATGAATAAATGAAATATAAACAATAAATAATTATTAAATAGTCTTACACATCAATGTCATTGGTTGACTTTTGAAGTATTTGAATCCTTATTGGGTTCCCTGAGTGACAGAAGGATTAAAACACTTTAAAATTAGTACTGAAAATATGTGCAGACATTACTGGATAGATTTAGGGTTAGAATCAATAAATCACTATCATGTTAAACACTCTTAGAGTTCAAACCTTCGTAGAAACATAAGTCCAGTATCATGGAATGAAACCTAAAGGTGCATTTGAGGGTGCAAAACGTTTCGTCGGCATTGTTGTGTTTGTTTGGGAGAAAACTTACAAACACACAGTGCAGCACTTCAGAGTTACACTGCTAGCGATCGAAGATTTATGTAAATTCGACAAGCTAAACGCATTCTGTACTGTACAGCAGGAGTCCCCAACCTTTTTGCACCACAGACCACTTTAATGTCAGACAATATTTTCAGGGAACGACCTTTAAGGTGTCGCGGATAAATACAACAAAAGAATAAAAAAAAGAAACTGTGGTGTTTTGTAAATATAATAATAAACGTGACTTGAGCTGTGCGCCAACAACAATGACAGTGACATCCTCCTCTCTGCTTTTTAATGCTCTCTGGTCGCTATGGTAACGCGTAAATAGTTCTTTCAAAATAAGACACAGAAACTACAACCATACATTTCACACCGGAGGATCAACTCTCGCGGAACGGTACCAAAAGACTCACGGACCGGTCCGTGGGCCTATTAGGGACCGCTCCTGTACAGGAGACACTGGACTAGATTGATTGACAATGGTCTACAGCAATCAGAACGCACAACACGATGTACTGTAAAAAAAAAAATTTAATCAGCGAAACAGCAAGTGTCACTTTTGGCCACGAACAATTTAGGGGATGGTGAATTTTTTTGAACAAACCCAGAGTGTTAAAAAAAACTTAAAACCATTTTTATTTATCAGCAGCATCAATAGTAACAAAAACGCAATTTAGTTTTCGCTGTCAAAGTCGATTTAACTGAAGTTACGTGTTTCCGGTTACTGTGGAGCTCCACAGCAGCTGCAGCCAGAAGCTGTTTCTACAGGATCCTGATGGACACTCAAAGCTTTTAGAAAATGTCCTCATTAGTTGTTTGCAGCAGAATATCAACCGATGTGAACCAAAACAACAAAAGTGCTCTGCACATGTGTGTGAGACTACAGATTCTAGAATCAGAACTGCTGATTTCATTACTCTGAACTTTTAAAGGCGGGTTTTGTATCTGAGAGCAGGGACACTTGCTGTGTTCAGTGTGACTCGTCTCTGCAGAAGGTCAGGGCTCTGATAGTTGCAGTTAGCGGGTGACTTACTGGGCAGGTGGATCCTGAGTGTCTGTTGGAGTCAGGGTTCATTATGGTCCTGGTTGCTACTGGAAATAAAGAAACAAAAGGAGGGTGTGTTGTTCAGGAAGTACAGACTGTAGCTCAGCAGGTAGAATTACTAACTGGAAGGTTGGAGGTTTGATCCCTGGCTGCTCCAGTCTGCACGCCACGGTATCCTTGGGCAAGATGTGGAACCCCGACTTCCTCTCCGATGCATCCATCATAGTGTCATTGTTAGAAAAAGAAGTGCTTGTGTGAATGAAGCACGCTGTATAAAATGCTTTGACTGCTCATACAGAAAAGCAGCTCATAAGAACTGGTTCATTTTCCAGATAATTCCACTATTAAGACAACAGACATTTGGGAGGCTTTCTCTGAGAGTAACACTGAAAGTCTTGCTGCTCCTCCACAAAATGAACTTCAGATTAAAGACACAGCTCAGCTAAACACAACTCAAACTAATCTACACTATTTTTCTTTATTACGCAGCGTTTTTATAACTATTTCCAGATGTTTCTAAAGATGAAAACAGAATTAAACTCCAGCCTGATGCGTTTCTGAGGTTCCTGACTCTGACCGTCCCTCAAACGCCTCTCTGGGCGTTTCCTTCCGTCGCTTTTACTTTCGCTTTCGTGAATGTTGTGGCGCAGTTGATCGTCTCGAAGTTAAGGTAACGTTAGCAGTCTGTACTGTTTTCCTGGCTGACATCAGCTGTGTGCAGCTTAGTTTCAGCATAAATCTGCTTCGTTTTATGTGAGATCAGAGTCTGGGAACGAGACAGAAACAGTTGATGATCAGCAGCTGAACTCGATGTTACTGTGGATCCACTGACTGATGTCTGTAGGCAGCTTCTCCTGCCTCCGTCAGTCTGTGGCTGTATGGGCTCAAATTGTGCTCATAAATATTTTGTACTTGTAAATCAGGATTTGTAGGTGTAAAAATAATTTGTGTGTGGACTTAGCCAAGCAATACGTGTGAAACTCTGCACTCAAGTTTCAAGTTACAAGTACGTCCCTATTTTTCTGCCTTTCATCTGATTGGCCAGTGTCATGTCAATCACAAATGTAACAATCCAATCAGAGAACAGGTGGGTCTATAATTCATTTGAATAACATCCTCAGGCCATATATTACGCATGTGACACATCGCGGACATTCTCTCAGTTCTGTACATATTATTTGTATTGCACTTCGGTTTTTTGCAAACGGGAGCTTTCTGTATAATATTGGTGACGCTGAGCACGTTTCCAAGGCTACCGTCTGTCGGGCAGTCAGGAATGTTACAGTTGCACTGAAACGTCTCCTGTACTCGTTTGTGGTGTTCCCCGGTCATAGACCCACAAGATTTATCAAAGAGGGATGCCACAAAATTGCAGGTAGCAGGATGAACAAAATTTAATTCATGATGTGGTGATACTTGAACTACTACTTAAATTTTACATTTATTTTCAGGGTTCCCAGGCGTGATTGGCTGTATAGATGGCACTCACATTCCAATCATTGCTCCTTCAGTAAATGAAGGAGACTATGTGAACAGGAAGTCTTTCCACAGCATTAATGTACAGGTACATAGTTCCCTGTAGCATTTCAAACTAACAAATTATTTCATTATAGTAATGGATGCTAATTTGTGTTCTCTGCACTGTGAAGATCATATGTGATGCTGCCAACATTATCACAAATGTGGAAGCCAACTGCTCAGCCTCTGTGAGCGGTGGTGGTGGAGGACCCCCACCTGTTTTTCGGGCCTCCGCTTTTTTTCTAGTGGCCATAACGGGCCACATTTGAGCATACAGAGTAAGCAAATATGTACTTGTAATGTGCTCAGATGATTTCAATAAGTGCTTACAGAAAGTAAATTAATGTAGCCTCTAACTGCAATTGATTTACATGGGACAAACAGACCAAGCACTATGGCTCATAATACAATTACACCTTACCTGTTTGGACTATATTTTATATTTCATTTTTACTTGCTGCCAGGAACGTTTGGGGCCTGTTGGGTTGCACCTGCGCTCACATCACATCACAAAATAAAATGTATAAAATAAAAAATGAAATATAATAAAATAACGTGTTAAATGGGTGGAAATCCCTAGATCAATGTTTAAATTAACACTCACGCATTGACTCTGTCGGCTATGTTTTGCCATGCATGCTCCCTTCCTTTGGCAGCTGAGGCTGTGTTACTTTTTTTCTGCAAAATTTGCATGTTATTGGCATATGCTGCCATCAGAATTTCGGCCTCAAGCGCTGTAAAATACATTGACCGCGCCTTCTTTCCCTCCGTCTCCATGGTGACTCGCTTAATCTGTGCTCCACTAATCAGGGCTTTATGTATCCTCATGTGCGCGCTTAACTTGGGGTTAAAGCAACTCCGCGTTGATTGAACTAATTGTTATCAGCCTTTCTGAAACCGAATATTCCGAGTTGGACAGTTCGGGGTTACTCAACCCTGAGTATCGTTTTTCACTCTGAGTTTTCTAAACCGGCTTCCTGAAATAGGGCCCTGGTTAGGTTTAGGCTGTTATTGTGCTTCAGGCTGAAATATGAGGAGTAAGGAGTGGGGCTGGTTAGCCCTCATGACCCTCACCATAACACATACGTCACAGGACAGTGTTTACCACAGAAACTCCATGAAATGATCAATGAGAACTTTAGAAACCCGTCAGTGTGATGCTTCCAGTACAACAGCACCTCTGAGTGTGTGTGTTTGCCTCTCAGACTAACTCCACCCTGACATCAAGAAGATGGAGGAAGAGGATGGAGCAGGATCTGCAGCATCCAGCTGTGTGTCTGTGAGGAGTGACTGGTCCAAAGAACAACCTCCAGACTTCAGTAATGAACCTGCAGCAACAATGTAAGAGAGCTGCTGACTCATTTATTCAGTGTAAATAATGATTTTTGATGCAATGGGAGAAGAAAAATGACAAAAACAGTTTTAAAAATAAGGATTAAAATATTACAAACTATGTTTTTGAGTTTCCTGATGTAGCACAAAAATATATGAACATAACTGTATATAGGACAGATATTTTGCGGTTCTTTTAGGCAGCACCAAAAAACAAAAAGACTATTTTAAGCTGTCTGAGGTAGTGAGTCAACATGTCACACTGGGTCAAAGGTCAGGGAGTAAAAGTGTGTTTTAAAGAGCAACATGTCAAAGGGTATTATTGTAAACTTTAACAAAAGACTGTTATGTGACAAAGAGTAAGTACATTATTTTTATGAGTTTCAGATTGTTCATCATGTCTTTAATTTAACATTTCCTTTTTTTCCTTCCTGTCTCATGAAGCTGTTACATTTATTGTGTGGAGATCAGGGAGATATGTTACTGTTACTGTCATAACCATTATCATTACCATTGCATTAATCATCATTTCATCAAAGCATTTATTGATGCTGTTGGTATTACGTTAAAACTTGTTTTACAGGTGTTATCATAATCCCATATTAACCTTTATTCCAGGTGCAGTTATAACTATTTTTATACACATCTTGCAGTTTGTGCTTTTAAAGAGTTTAAGCTCAGTCTGATAATTGATGGTCAGAAGCTTCGTCTGGCGCGATGTCGCGATGCCGATCTATTGTGCAAAGTGACTTAGAGGTATGGAAGGATTGCCTACACGCTTACAAAACACACATGATACAAGTATTCATTATTATCTTTTATTCGTTTATATCCTTTTTATTGAGCTTTGAGTAGTGGCATTTGATTAAAGCATTTATTCAATATATTACACATATAGTTTCAGTTAAATTGTTACACATATGAGAGTCTGGGTGTGAGCTTTAGTAGGCGAGAGGTGAGACAGAGTGCAACTGAGGTCGAGACATCCACACACACACACACACACACACACACACACACACACACACACACACACACACACACCGTAGGTAGACTTATATTCTAGGTTAGAGTTCAGACATATTTTGCTTGTAACTGCATTTTGTGCCTGCATAAGTGATAGTTTGCTGCAGGACGTGCGTCTGATGTTCCAGGGATAAGTGAAAGCAAGACGAGCTACAGGAAGCACCTGGCGTGGAGACGATGTTCTTTTCAAACTGTGTCAAAAGTTGTCAACAGAACATTTGTGTTTTTAACTCATGCAAGTATCTGTTCTGACGCAAGAGGGGGCGTAATAATATCCTGATGTTATAAAAGCAACTGCTTGTGTGCTTTTGGGCGGAGATTGACGCTGATTGTGTAACGGTGTTCATCTCCCTACGCATGTGTTCATTAAAATCATCGTTTGACCTAATTCTTCTGGACCTTCGTTGTTTTGTTCTCATCCTCAATAATACGCGACAATTGTTTTTCTTTTAGGATCAATAAGAGGCCAGAATCTCCTGGACCTGAACCCAGCTGTGTTTCCTTAAAGAGCAACGAGTCAAAGGATATCGGTATAAACTTTAAAGGCTGTTCTTCTGCTGCTGAGAGGTAATGTGTGTCTAGATGTTGTTCCTGACTCTGTATTTTTGAATAAATCCTCATGTTTAATATCAGCTCAGCTCTTTTTCACACATTTCTATGTTGGTGTGTGAAGCGGTGTGTGTTGGAGTGTTTCCACAAACACAGCAGTCAGAGTGGAAAGAGTGGATGTTGTAGGAGGTGTTTGTGTAGTGAAGAGGCTGAGTGTCTGTAGGACTCCAGCTGCTCCAGCAGGTGTCTCCTTTGTGCTTTGCTTCAAACACAGTGTAGGGAGGAGCTTCCACTCAGGTGTTTCAGGTGTTGCTGGATGGAGGAGGACAAATAGTTTTTCCCTTCAGTGACACTTCAGCAGCTCAATGTTCTGGGAGATGTTTGTCTTTATGAAGGTTTATGGATTATTGTTCTTACTTTGGTTAAACTGAGCAATACATTTTCCATCTAACATTTAAAGTAAATTTCCAGGTGAATAAAAGATCTGCAGCTGCAGCCTCTGTGATGTTTCACAGTCTGAAAGTAACAAATTCAACCAGAGTTCAAACAAAGGCTTAATATACGTGTGTGTTTGATATAATGCCAACAAGTACAAACAGGTGTTCTTACAGGTCTTAATCACAGAGGTCTGATAAGTCTGGTGACTTTCACACTCAGCAGTTTTGCTGCCTTTTATTTTATATTGGCCTTTTTAAACCCTTCAAAGTCTCCCACATTCATACAGAGCTTTTAACACCAAACTCCTTTACAGTCCTTCTCCTCTCACACACGATCACACGACTGATTTGTCTGCAGCAGCTGTGTTACTGCTAGTATTTTATTATGTGTGTAATCTCCTCATATTGTTCCTGTGGTTTAGTTTGACTTCCTTCTGCAAACTCAGCTGCTCTGTTGCTGATACACGTCTCCATGAATATGATTGATCAGATGCTGTCAACACCATGTGTTTCATGTGAGCGCTCAGCTGAAACCCTGGGTTGACTTATCGAGTTAATAACAAGCTTCACGTGACTGTGAATGCTAAAGTGAATCAGATAAAGGAAAGAGACCCTGCTAATGTTGGACTCACTTCTTAGTGTAGATCCCAGGAGGAAGTTCAACATAGCCATTCTTTGTGCTAGCTCGACCAAACCTGAGACCACAGTGCAGGATAATGATCATCATCTGTCTCTGTCAAGGACATTTAAAATCCACAAATAACAAACATAATTATATTTGATCATTAAAAATATGTTTTCACTTAAAAAAGCATGAGCACACTGGTGGATTACAGAAACATGAAAACTCGTTAACAGTAAAGTTAATTTAGGCGTAAGATTTTATCATTGATTTTAAAGTCTCTGCTGCAGAGAGGTGAGCTGTTAGTAACAAGAACTCTCTGATTTAAATGATTTTGATGTTTCCTGGTTTCTAAAATGCATCTCTGTAGCAGAGCAGTGTCTCCAAGGACACACAGGCTCAGCTGTAACTGTCAGTTTATCTGGTTTAAGACACATTTGGACTCAATTGGCTGTTTTTAACTATGTATTTTAATCAGAGGTGTAAATCTAGACCTCACACATCTGGATCCTAAACTATGATAGAAACAGCTGCTAGCAGTGGGTAGTTTGACTTTGATACGCTGCTCTAGAAAGCAAACAAAGGTTTGTGCAGCTCCTCTTCAGAAAAGTGTTCAGAGAGCAGCTGCTGTATTAGACAAAGGCTCGTCCTGTGAGCCCAGATGTGTGTAACAGCTGGATGAAGGAGAACCATCACAGTCGCGTCTCCATCCCGCCTTTATTAATGAACTTCCTGTTGCTTGCAGATGACAGGAACACAAAGTGTTTGTGCCACGTGATGCTGCAGGATTTGTTAACGTGTCCATGATGGTAACATCTCCTCGTCTAACTGCAAACACATGAGCGCTCCTAACGGCAGCTATCACAGCCACACAGGCAGACTGTGTCTCACTGTTGCATTCAGGGACATTTGTTTTCCTGTAAAAAGCTGAACTCTAATCTAAGAGGACTGTTACTGACAGGAAACAGCTGCATTATCTGCAGTCTGTGTGACCACAGCTGCTTCAATCACTTTATCAGAGAATTGATCATTGAATAAAACATGTTTGTGTCTGCAGAGGTCAGAGGTCACAGTCTGCAGGATCCAGCTGTCCGTCGGTGAGGAGTGACTGGTCCAAAGATTACCCTCCAGACTTCAGTGCTGAACCTGAACCAACGAGGTCAGAGAACTGTGATGACTCCTTTACATGTTTGTGTTTTCCTGGATAAATATGACCAAAGATTCATTAAAAAGATAAAAATCTTAGACTTTGTCCTGTAGCGCTGTGTGGCAGGCAGGATTGGACCCAAACACAACAGGATGAAGTCAAAGAGGCAGCTTTATTTCAGCTGTGAACATGCAAACAGCAGAAATAAGGAAACATAACTGTAGGTTAGGTTAGGTAAGGAAAACACGTCTCTGCCTAGTCTTGAAAATCTAATCTTATCATCCATTGTTCTTCTAGGGCCTCTTCTTCTTGTGGCCTCAGCTAACTGCTAATATTTAAATGGCTAACATTAACATGTGTGCCAGCCAGGTTCACATTTATGATTAACTATGATTAATTAACTGATGTTGAAACTGGAGCTTTACTGACCTCTGAAATTCCTCCTAAAGTGTTATTCAGTGTTGTGACAGTCAGCTGCTTCAGCTGCTGCTGGGATGGGCTGTGGCAAAGAGAACAGAGAAAATCCAAATCAGAGTTTTTCTCTGAATTAAAAGCAAGGAAACAACAATATATTCTACATGGTGAAACTGATGGTTTCTGGTGTTTGGGTCTGTTTTTCTGTATTTATGCAGATAAAGTGTAAACTCAGATGAATTATACCATCAAATGTTAAAGGAAAATATCAGGATGAGTGTCTGTGAGCTGAGAAGGACGTGAAGCGAGCAGTTTATCCCAGAGCTGAAGCTGCTCTGTGTGCAGAGATGAGCTCAGATTCCTGCTGTGATTGATCAACAGTCACAGAAATGTAGACTTGTAGTTATTACTGCAGTATGGTCACAGCAGATACTGATAAACATGTATTATGAGGATGGATGATCAAGTTTCTCACTCTCTCCTTTAAATCTCAGTTTTTTCTTCTTCACAGTTTATCTGTTAATTTATTAATGAATAACACTGAAAGAGTTTCTGTTATATTTCCCCTTGAACATCAGCTTATTAGGGCGGCATTAGGAAATAGCCCCCCTCCAAAGAATGAATAAATGAATGATGATAATAATAAAATGATTCAAAAGCAGAGCTCAGAGTGGTAGAATGGTCAAACATGGATCCACGGGTGGTTCAACTGCATTTGGTGACGTGACTAAAGCAAATCTTTCAAATAATCCCACCATCAACGGGATGTTGTCTCCTTTACTACGGTTACTTTACTTGGTCACCGTGTGAATTTCTTTGAAATGAACCAAATTCTTTTATTTGTTGGTTGTTGCATATTTAACCTCTACAGTCAGGAAAGGAGGAGATGAGGCCTCAACAATGTTGGGTTGTAGCTGTGCTTCAGGTTAGAGTGAGTGTCCATGGAATAAATGTAAGTCAGTGAACACGGAAACATGACTGTGTTCAAACTTTGTTTTCCTTTTTATAATGAGTCTAATCAAAGGTGCACAGAAGTATCTCCACTGTGACTTTTCTGTGTCACCATCAGAGCTTCTGCACAGTGTGGAGAAAGATCCAGAAGCAGAGCTGGACTGCAGACAGCCAGTCAGAGCAGCTGTGTACAAAGTAAGACTGAACATCTGTCTGCTGATGGACTCATTTCTGAAAACTGGACTTCTTGTGTTGTTCAGACATTGAAGAGTTTTCTTTCTCTTTAGTCTCATTGTTTTTCTTTCTTTCAGCAGATGTTGGTCTGCAGGAGGTTTTAGATGAACATAAGATCAGTCTGAGGAGGAGATGTGAACGTGTGACTGAAGGAAGTGATGAAACAGGAAGTAGAACACTCCTCAACAGGATCTACACTGAGCTCTACATCACAGAGGGACAGAGTGAAGAGGTTCATACCCAACATGAGGTGAGGCAGCTGGAGACAGCTTCCAAGATGGACGCCCTCCATGACGCTCCAATCAGGTGCCAGGACATCTTTAAAGCCTTACCTGACCAACAGAGACCCATCAGAGTGGTTCTGACCAACGGCGTGGCTGGTGTTGGAAAAACCTTCTCAGTGCAGAAGTTCACTCTGGACTGGGCAGAGGGCTTGGAGAACCAACATGTCAGTGTGGTGGTTCTGCTTTCATTCAGGGAGCTGAACCTGATCAGAGATGAGCAGTACAGTCTTCTGGAGCTGCTCCATGTTTTCCATCCAACATTACAGAAGGTCACAGCAGAGAAGCTGGCTGTCTCTCAGCTTTTGTTCATCTTTGACGGCCTGGATGAAAGCAGACTTTCATTGGATTTCACCAACAGGAAGCTGCTGTCTGATGTCACACAGAAGTCATCAGTCAGCCAGCTGCTGACAAACCTCATCCAGGGGAATCTGCTTCCCTCGGCTCTCGTCTGGATAACTTCCCGACCCGCAGCGGCCAATCAGATCCCTCCTACATGTGTTGACAGGCTAACAGAAGTACGAGGCTTCACTGACGCCCAGAAGGAGGAGTACTTCAGGAGGAGATTCAGTGATGAAGAGCTGTCCAGCAGAATCATCTCCCACATGAAGACATCCAGGAGCCTCCACATCATGTGTAGTATCCCAGTCTTCTGCTGGATCACTGCTACAGTTCTGGAGCACATGTTGACTACAGAGCAGAGAGGAGAGCTGCCCAAGACCCTGACTGACATGTACTCACACTTCCTGCTGGTTCAGACAAAGAGGAAGAAGAACAAGTACCATGAGGGACGTGAGACGAGTCCACAGGAGCTGACGGAGGCTGACAGGGAAGTTCTTCTGAAGCTGGGGAGGCTGGCGTTTGAACATCTGGAGAAAGGAAACATCATGTTCTACCAAGAAGACCTGGAGCAGTGTGGTCTGGATGTGACAGAGGCCTCGGTGTACTCAGGAGTTTGTACAGAGATCTTCAAAAGAGAGTGTGTGATCTTCCAGAAACCAGTCTACTGCTTTGTTCATCTGAGCATTCAGGAGTTTCTGGCTGCAGTCTACATGTTCCACTGTCACACCAACAGGAAGACAGAGGTGCTGAAGATGTTTCTAAAATCAGAATCTTTCACCAAGATGATTTTCAATCTTTTTGATGACAAAGATCTCCAATCACTTGATGTATTTCTGAGGAGAGTCATGGAGAAATCCCTCCAGAGTAAAAATGGCCACCTGGACCTGTTTGTTCGCTTCCTTCATGGCCTCTGTCTGGAGTCCAACCAGAGACTCTTAGTAGGTCTGCTGGGTCAGACAGAGATCAGTCCAGGAACCATCCAGAGAGTCATCAACAACCTGAAGAAGATGAACAGTGATGAAATCTCTCCTGACAGAAGCATCAACATCTTCCACTGTCTGATGGAGATGAACGACCTCTCATTATTTCAGGAGATCCAAGAGTTCCTGAAGTCAGAGAACAGATCAGAGAAGGAACTCTCTGACAGCCAGTGCTCAGCTCTGGCCTTCATGCTGCAGATGTCAGAGGAGGTTCTGGATGAGTTGGACCTGCAGAAGTACAACACATCAGTGCGGGGACGACAGAGACTGATTCCAGCTGTGAGGAACTGCAGAAAGGCTGGGTGAGTCCAGATGTGATCATTAACATCATTGATCAGTGTAGGTTAGTAGTTTAATGTTGAAAATAAAATCAGATTGTAACCACAAAGTGTTTGTGTCCGTACGCTGCAACCTTCCACACCATTCCTTTATTGTACAGACTCAGCAGCAGCTCCATGGATCCCAAATCCAAGAGTGGAGAACAGATTTGAAGTGTGTCACATCCATGCAGTCACAGCTGTTTCCACCATGTTTCCACTGATATTAATCCTGTTCAATGACACGTTTCATATCAGTGAATATGTTCTTTAGGACGTCCACTGACATGTTTAAGTGTCCTGCTGGAAATCACTCAAATCATCCATGAAATCCATGAAAAATCCTTTTAGTGTTTCTAACTTCACCCTCTGTCCTCTCTCTCTCTCCATCCTCCTCACTGCTTCTTTCACTGATAATCACACAAACATCGTATTCAGCTACAAAATAACACAATAATATCATCTGATGATCATTATTATAAGAGCAGGATCCATATTTGATATCAGATTAACACACTGCTTGGTTATGTGCAGTCATCATCAGTGACTGTGGGTCAAACAGAAGCTCTCTGATTGGTTGCTGACCTTGGTCACCTGTCCACTCTCACCTGTTTGTGTTTGCTCTCTCTTTGCTGTCTCCATCCTCTCTCTCCTTTCTCTCCCTCTCTGTCTTTGTACGTCACTCAGGTCCAATGGAAACAGTGACATTTACAAACCAATCAAAGACAAACTGATCCATGTCAGGTTATAACAATATTCAAAGTGAATACAGGCTGCTGCTGGACACAGACAGGTAACATCATTGTGACTTGCTGTCACCTGGATCTGGACTCATAAACACTGAAGCCCTGAACAGGAATACAAATCATTTTCTGCCAACTAGCGACACACCGGCAGATAATGGCTCAGAAAGCTAAAATGAGCCAATCATTTCTGTGTTTAGTTCCCCTGAAATCAGATCTGATATCAGCAGCTCTGAGTTCATTCATCATTATTGTCCAGTGATGAGATTTCTGCTCCGTTTGGTAACAGTCAGCAGGTTTTTCCTGCGTGTGGACGTGAACAGTCGTACCTGACAGCAGGTAGCAAACAGAGATCATCTTTCCAGCTGGAACTCTTCACTGAGCTGAACTCATTCAAAATGTTCTGGAGTCAAAACAGGAAACAGTCCAAATGTGTGTCTTCACTCTGACTCTGGATCAGATCTCAGTGACAGACTGTGGACATTATGGAAGCCTAAATGTGACACCATCTTCCTCCTTCATCTGCAGATTAAAGCCAAACAAAGATTCTCATTAAAAGTCTGCAGGTCTGAGAGAGACTCAATCGTTGTGTCATGTCAAACACAGTAAGAGGAGCTGAAGCACAGATGTGAAGAGCAGATTCATCAGATTATGACCTCACTCTGTTTTGTCTTCATATACATTCAGTCTGTGTTTATAATGCAGATTTTCTGCTTTTATAATAACACATTTTATATTTTCTATCATCACAGACTGACTCTGTGTGGACTCTCAGAGTCTCACTGTGAAGTTGTGGCCTCAGCTCTGAAGTCCAACCCCTCCCATCTGACAGAGCTGGACATGAGTTACAACCTCAACCTGCAGGATTCAGGTGTGAAGCTTCTGTGTGCTGGACTGGAGAGTCCAAACTGTCGACTGGAGACTCTGAGGTGAGTTCACTGACTGCGGCTGTTGTTGTTTTTCTATATTTCAGGTCTTTGATGTTTGAAACTTTCTTTAGTTCCTAAATGTTCAGGATGTGTCTGAAGACAAATGTGAAGAAGTTTGAGTGCTTTCAGAAATGTTGTCTTTCCAAACGACTGAACAACAGTTTTTCCTTTTAGCTCCAAACAGAAGTGACAGACTTGAGCAGGGTTCATTTAAAGGCTGACAGAAGTGGAGTGGTGACGGGGAGATGTTTGACAGGACAGTGTTTCAGCCTCCACAGGTTCATGTTGTGCTCCATCAGTCAGTGAAGATGAAGTCGGTGCTGATGAGGCTGTAGAGTGTGTGAGGGATGTGAATGAGGATGATGAAGATCTGATGATAGCAGATAAAAACAGGCTGCAGAGACTTTGAGCCATACAGGGCACACAGTGTGTGTACAGAACAGCTGAAATCATTATGGAGGCCTCACTGGGATATGGAAGCATCACAGTACAGCTTCAGTGAAGCATTAAAGTCTCTGATATGAGATGAGAAATGAAGCAGCCAGAGCTTTTTCATGAGTGGAAACCCACTGTGACTGTGAGCTGCTGCTACAGCCTCCAGATTAGCCAGCAGCTCATCCTGCTCAACATTTTCTCACCAACTTTAATGGAAGTGTGATGTTTTCAGCTGGAGTGATGGTCAGGGTGGCCTCCCTCTCCTCTTCTTCTCCTCTTCCTCTTTCCTTTGTAAAGCCACTTCTGCTGCTTTCATTCATTTGGAAGTCCTGTAGCTGAGTTTGGGAGAGACTAACAGCCTCGGCAGCAGAGGGGAGAAAGGCTGTAACACCACCACTTTACTCTGTTCTACCTGTCACATCATTTTATCAGGAAACAAATATGCTCATGTTTTTACTATGTTTGTCTTGAAGATGTAAGAAGATCACATGGTGCTTTTATTATTGTGTTGGTTTGTTTGCTGTCTCTTGGATGGAGCCAAGCTGTGCGTGGCCCCTGGGCCTGTGGTCAGAGTGTGTGCTGGATAATCCGGCCCAGGATGAGGCCAAACTGACATGGGATGAAATGTCTGTCACATAATTGAGCTTAGTGTAGTTTCATTTCTGCACAATTTAAAAACAACCAAAACTTTGTTCTGTCTTTTCTATGTTATACTGTAGACTTTCTTTGATACTGTGTCCAAAAGGAGCAGCTTTTACTTTGAAGGGGAGCCGTCTCTGTTTCCTCTTCAGGTTGGATGATGGAAGCAAATTAGTAGCTGTGTCCCAAAACGTCGGCTGCATCCTCCAGAGGCTGCATTTGAAGGCCGATTACGTCACAGCCAGGCGATGAAGGCTGTCCGTATTTGTCGACTCCTTCAAATGTGCCCGACAAATGCGTCCTTCATTTCCCCGAATTTGAAGGATTCGTCGGGTGTGTCCTTCGTGGCCCACCATATCCCAGAATTCATAGCGCGGCCCAGCCAAATTTCAGCTGCCAACAATGGCGGCTGCTACTAAGTTTTCAAATTACTCTTATTAATCTTTCTGGGTCACAAAATAAACTTTTAACATATTTTCAGGCGAGAAAGTAGCTGTGTAAACTTCAAATATCTGCTTGGTTTATCAAGACATCGCATATTTGCAAAAGTGTGCAGACGTTTTCGGAGACGTCTGTTCCCCACCCGCTCGCTAGCAAGCCGGGGGGTTCAATGGTCACTCCAGCCGGCGAGAGCAGCGGACGCCCGGCTTCATCGTTTTCAGACCCCGCTCTTTCGCTACTCAGGTGAAACACGATATATAAGTCACTCGGATAACTTAAAAATGTAATTGTTTGCCTTTTTTCTGTGTTTTATTTGTTCCGGAGTAAATCGGTTTGGCTGAGATCAAAGTTCCTCCGGGATTTTCACACAGCTGAATAAACGTTAAACAGGAAACTGATTAAACAGAAGTGTGAGAGGGTCGAGAATTTACGCCAGTGTCCTGTTATATTTTAGATAGCAAGGAGCAGACGGCCGAGGTTATTAAACTCCACCGACACAGCGGTGACGCAAATCTGAAGGCTCGACCGTCCCATTTCACAGCCTCGCACTTCCAGCCTTTTCGGTCTTTGAAGGACCCGGCCCACGTAGACCACGAATACCGGGTCCTCCGAAGGATGCAGCCGACGTTTTGGGACAAAGCTAGTGTGTGATGTTCTTTCAGTGTTGCACTTTGTAGACGCTCCCTGAGCACTGGTCTCACAGCCAGCTGCACATAGAGACCAGTGTTGTTAGTCCAGGTCAGAAGATGACTTGTTGGAATGAAAATGAGCTTGTAGTTTGTCTGTTTTAATAATGTGACTGGAAAAAGGTGTTGGACTTCAAATATGTCCATTTCTTTCACACTTCACCTTTAAAAGTGAAGCCTTGTGGTTCCTGGAAGGAAAAACACGACTTTTTCAAGTCTTTGTCCTGTTTTTATGAGAAATGTACGACTTTAATGTGAAACATTCAGAGTTTTTTCTCTTGTTGTGTTTGTTTGAAGCTGCTTCCTGTTGGCTTCAGCTGTTTGGAGTTTCCATTTTCTAAACTTCTACATTCTGAACCTTCTTCAGCTCTGAACAGATGATGAAACACTGAATGATTTCAAGCTCACACTTTGTCTAATAAACTTACATCTTTCATTCTTTATACAGATTGTGGGGCTGTGGTTTGTCAGAGATCAGCTGTGATTATCTGGCAGCAGCACTGAAGTCCAACCCCTCCCATCTGAGAGAGCTGCACCTGAGCTCCAACAACAAGCTGCTGGATTCAGGAGTGAAGCATCTGTGTGGTTTCCTGGAGAGTCCAGGATGTGGACTTGAAACTCTGAGGTCAGTCAGCATGTTTTAGTTGTGCTGAGATGAATATGATGTGAAAGTTGTGCTGACACTAAACTGCAGACATCAGGCTGATATTATACTGATCCACACTGAGGATCTTCATGGTAAAGTCTGTTTTCTTCTTCTCTGGTTTAGTCCATTGACTGCAGCAGAACAATGTTCACATTTCAAACAGTGAGACTCAACGTATGGCCCGCGGCCCACACGTGGCCTGCCCACCTTCCCTGATTCAGAGAGAGGGGACCCTGATTAACTGTGTAGTGTTCTTCCTCACAGTTCTAAGTATCAGACACAACAATGAATAATCCACAGCTGACTGTCTTTAGCAGGTCAAAGGTCACGGCACACAGCAGACAGTGGGAAATATTATAACTCTGATCATTTATCAGCACATATCCATATGTATAAAAACAAAGCTGACACTGTGAGACTTGATCAGAGGTGTGATCATCACAGCAGAGGCCTTTGTGTCAAAGTCACTGAGGATCAAACAGAAACACATGAAGCAGATTTTCCTGTTCTGGCTTTTTATAGCAGATAACCTTCAAAATATTCTGCAGTCCATCAAAAACTGAAGCAAACCATGAATCAACATGTGAACATGAGCTGATGCTGCTGAAGTGAAGCAAAGTTACAGAGGTTTGATTACAGACACAGCTGAGAGTTTGTAATCTGTCATCATTTTAAAAGGTTTACATTTCTTCAGTATATCCACATTTGCAGCTGGTACCTCAACCTCCACTTGTCCAACACAACTGCTGTCCACTGCCTCCATGACATTGTGATTTTGCTGTTGGTCTTCTGTCAGATCTTCATCAATCACTTCTGCACGGGGCACACCTTCAGACTCTGCAGCTGCATAACGAAAGCCTGTAAGATAAAATTAGACATAAGGTAAATGTACACCAATATTCCAATGACAGGTGTGTGATTCATCTGGAAGTTATGTGCGGATTAGTGTACAGTGATAGCAATTTAGTATGTTTTTAGAGGGGGGGGGGGGGGGGGGGGGGGGGGGGTGTTTACCTCCGATGGGTGCTCTTTTTCGCTTCCGTTGCGTACGCCTTGAGTGCCGGTCCGAGTCTGATACAGGTATGTCGTCATGCCCCATGTGCAGTGTTGGTTCCCAGTCTGGATTTGTTACATCCATTTCATATGCTGGTTTGCCTGCAATAATGCCAAATCATAAGCTACTCAGTCGACATGATGTGGTTCTGCAGCATCACACATTAGCATGTTTTATCTCATTATCTATGACCTCAGCACGTTGAAAATAACACTAAAAGCCTTTCAAGAGTGATATGAATTAATTTAGAACTCACCGGAAAGAAAATGCTGTGAGCAAACCAACAAAAAGCTGGGGATTGCAGAGAACTCGATATCCGCTCGTCTCACCGCTGCAATCCAAGCCTGACGTCTTTGTTTAGTAATATCGGATACATGGGATCCCTCACGTTGCCTCCAGGACGGAAAACGATGAAAAGAGAGCCCATTATCCAGCTTCTTGCCTTCACGATCGTGTGATCTAACGTTGCAACCGACTAGGGCTGGGCCATATTATACCGTTCACGGTAATACCGGTATAATGTTAGGCAACGATAGGAAAATGAAATATCGCGATAGAATGGGAGTAAAACGCGCATGCGCAGTGCCTTTGTTTTCATACGCACATGGCCGATTGTTGAGTGAAACAGATGAACCAGAATTGGTTTGTAAAAATGGTGCAACTTCCGTGATGTGGAACTGGTTTGGTGTTTGTCCGTCAGATACACAACAAAGCACATTTTTTTGCAGAACATGCAAGCGGCCGTTGTTATTGTCATATTTGTCGGACTAAGATGCTCTTAAATCTGGGAGTAATCTGGGTCCTAAACTCCGTATACTTCAGGTCAAACAACACTGCAGCATCACTTAGAGTTAAAAACTGTCTAAATTCTTTCATCTTTAATAAAACGATCAGCATTGCTGCTTTACCAGGTGTAACTATAAAGTTTAACTTCCAGGCATCCATGAAAACAAAAGTTATTACATTTAACGGAGTTAGAAGTTAGCAGGAAGCTAGCGGAAGTTAGCTCGCTAGTTTCGCTAGTTACCTAAGCATGATATAGCATGTTCTGACTGAGAGATTTCTGAAAAAAATCTAACGTACAGCTCTGCTATCACTTCCAACATAAATGAAGACAGGAAACTAAACAGCAGTGACGTTTATAGGGTTACTGAAGTTGGGCTAGCTGGTATATAATGATGTGCTACGTGATCGCTAGCGACACAGCTATGTTAGCATAACATAAACAGTGAAGCTGGAGGACGAACACTAACACTTTTCCACTTATAAAAGTTAACGTGAAGGTTCTTCATGGTTAGAGACAAATGCAATCACATGGCAGGGTGCTGTAAACGGACCAAACTTCAGTCAGGAGAACAACTGAGATAATCCATCCACAATACGAGGTTAGTCATTAATATACTGCAACAACATGGGAATAGAGAAGCTGCCAGAGAATTCAACATTAATGAATCAATGGTACAGAAGTGGAGGAAGCAAGAAGAATGAGTTTAATAAAGTTTGATTTATCTGACTGCTTTGTTTCGCTTAATGTGCCTTATAATCCCGTGCACCTTATGGTCCGAAAAATGCGTACTGCACACTGCAGCTTAATGTTGCAAAGCACCTCTTTTTAACTTCAGTGGATATTATATATGGTTATGCTCAGGATATGTCAGCCCATTTCTACTGGAAATGCCTTTTGGTTAAACTTTCAGCAAGGAATTTGCATTTGCACTGTTACCTTTTTATAAAGCTTTAATGTACATAAAAACCAGCTTCTTGTTTAAGTGAAAATAAATGGAAGGTTGTCTTTTTGCGCTAGTAATGTTGTGGAGTTGTATTTTGTCTCGCATCAATTATATCGTCGGTTATATCGTTATCACAAATTTTCAAATATATATCGTGATAAATATTTTTGGCCATATCGCCCTGCTCTACAACCGACAACACAACACGTACGATCCATAGCTGAAATGGTATCCTTTGGCTGGCCTACTGTCATGGCGGAAGGGGGCATGGCCCATCTCCCGTGACATCAGGCTCCAAAGCCCTATAGGTGGCAAAATGTACCATGTCGACCAATCAAAAATGATATGGAAACATGACATTTGGTTGTTTAGCAAAAGGGGGAAGTTTTAGGAGTGACCGGCAAGAGAGAGCGAGTGAGCGAAAGAGAGAGAGAGTTTTGATACGTGAGAGATTTGTGACGTTTACCGTGTTTGGTCTCAAGTTAGTTTGTTGTCTTGTGTATTTAGTGTGTAGCTGTTGTTTTGTTTTGTGTGTCAGTTCTACTAGTGATCGTCACAGTTGCTGCCTTAAAGCCAACAAAGGCAGATTGCAGTGTAAACGCTGAGTGACACACCTGCTGTCAGACCTGCAGGTTTATCCCTGTGCTGTTCTCATATGTGTTAGAGTGACACAAACTATTGTTTGACACCTGATTGTTCTGTAAATAGTTTGAAATGATTATATGAAAAACGTCTGAGCCTTGGCTGCATTTTTTGGTAAATAGTACCATATAACTTTGTTGTTTGCAAAACGTGTGCGTATTTTTAAAAGTGTACAATCTCTATTTGCATTTCAAGTTATGAAGATGATTCGTTAAACATGTGTGTGGTTTTTACAGTCAAAATATCACTTTCTACGTGTATTTTAAATTTTGTCTGAATTTAGATAAATTGTGCTGATACAGTTGGTCAAAATGAGAAAATAACAGATTGGCAAGATGAACTGTTTTTAAAGGTAAAATATAGAGGCCACATCAAAAGTAGTCAAGAAGGGTTAAAGGCTAAAAGCAAAGTTGTCACCAAGTACTGTTTATATTTGTGTGTATTGCTGCAGCTTTTTTGAGTATTAATTTGGTGCCTTTGTGTGAAATAATGGTATTGTGAGTGATCCATATAGTCACAAAGAATAGCCACTTGTTTCTGTGCTACCAAAGTTCCCCGGCTTTCATTCAAAATGTGTTTATCGTCAGCACCTGCACATTAAACTACTTAAACATTATAAATGTCTTCAAGCTCACACTGAGGCCTGTGGGGTACTATCAGCCACTGAGACAGTACACACATTTATATGTGTTTGTATATGAATATTTCATACTGCCTGTTTATTTAAGGGAGATGAACAAAATACATTGGAATTGTACAAAATAATATCATGGATGATAAATTAAATAGATTTTAAGTAGATGCTTGTGCATTCTTAAAGTCTTATATGTTGAACTGAACTATGTGATCTGTTCAAAGCCTTAATCTTAATTTGAAGTGAAATGTGCATTTTGAGTTTATACACTATGTATATAAGGCGACCGTTTCCTTTTGCAGTATTTTTGTGTGGTGTACTTTTCTATGTCTTAACAAAAGGGGAACAAAGGTGTTTAAGTTCACCTAGGATGATGTGTTTTAATTTTCACATGGTCTTGCTTGAATTTGACCCTGACAAAGGCGTATGAACTCTGTCAGCTGTTTGGAGTTTCCATTTTCTAAACTTCTACATTCTGAACCTTCTTCAGCTCTGAACAGATGATGAAACACTGAATGATTTCAAGCTCACACTTTGTCTAATAAACTTACATCTTTCATTCTTTATACAGATTGAGTCGCTGTGGTTTGTCAGAGATCAGCTGTGATTATCTGGCAGCAGCACTGAAGTCCAACCCCTCCCATCAGAGAGAGCTGGACCTGAGCTACAACAACAAGCTGCAGGATTCAGGAGTGAAGCATCTGTGTGGTTTCCTGGAGAGTCCAGGATGTGGACTTGAAACTCTGAGGTCAGTCAGCATGTTTTAGTTGTGCTGAGATGAATATGATGTGAAAGTTGTGCTGACACTAAACTGCAGACATCAGGCTGATATTATACTGATCCACACTGAGGATCTTCATGGTAAAGTCTGTTTTCTTCTTCTCTGGTTTAGTCCATTGACTGCAGCAGAACAATGTTCACATTTCAAACCTTCAAAGAAGAAGAAAAATCCTCCACTGGATAATTCACTGTGAAACTCTCCAACTCTTCATTCCACCTTAAAGTCTGTCTGACACTGAAATCCAAAGCAAAATGTGCGTTTGCTTTACAGACAGCAGTCCAACACAAACATACACACATCATCCAAAACACAGTCCAACATCCAAATCTCCTCCACTGCCAGCATGAATGATGGGAAAGAGAAGGAGGAACACTCTGACATTCAGGGTTAGAATGAGTTTCATGAAGCAGACTGTGAAGATCAAAGCTGCATTAGAAAGCTTACATGAATGAATGAGTGGACAGAAGTGGACAGAGATCATCCGAAGCACTTCAAAGGCTTTAAATCAGCACATTTCTCTTTATTCTTTATCAACTCTGTTAGTTTCTCTCAGTTTTCTGTGGAATGAAGCTAACAGCAGGCTAATAAGATGCTGACCAATAGGTTTCTATTAAAGGTTGTAATTTGTATATGAAAAAGTGCTTTGGCTCAGCAGGGATCAGCTTACAGGTAGAATACAGCTGCTGGATGGGATTAGCATGTCATAGCTATCTACCAAACTGCTAACTGGGGGATTTCAGGCCATCTATGGATCATTTTTGCTAACTGTTTATTCAGCTTAGGCTCACAGGGCTGCAGCCTGTGCCCTAGCTGTCATAGGGCAAGAGGCGTGGTCCACCTGCACAGGTGAGCAGTCCATCACAGGGCCAACAGAGAGAGACAGAGAAGCACTCTCTCACATCCACACCTACAGCCAATTTAGAAGCACCAATGAACCTAAGCAGCATTTCATTGGACTGTGGGAGAACATCCAACCTCCACAGAAAGGCCAACAAGCTTCAACCTACAACCTTCTTGCTTTAAGGCACTAGTGCGAACCACGTTTCCCCATTTCAGTCCAAATCCTGCATCTTCCTGTTTCTGACTCCAGGCCAGCTCCACTAACACTTTCTCATCAGACACTGCCACCTAGTGGAGGAAGTCTTAGTTCCATTTGAAGCTTCAGATGACAGTTAGTTCCTTTACAAAGAGGTGGAGGTGGTGGGGCCACAGCACCATCATCACTGAGTGCCATAGGACACTTAACCTTTGTTTCCATGTGCTGGGAACTTCCTGTTGTTCCAAGGAGGACTGGAAAATGTGTGAAAACCTCCCAGTCAGTTCCTCACAGCACACTTCAATCATTTCCCTCCCACAGCATCAGGACCAGGGCTTTTTCTCTCTTTGGTCCCACTAAGAGATTTCCACACAAACACCTCATCAGTGGGACTCTCAGAGCTACCAGCCCTTTGCTACAATCACAAAGCTCTTCATTGAAATCAATGATATCAAAGCTGGAATCAAATGAGTCCAAGTCTTCTGCTGATTCAGCATCACATTCATCTTTGCTCCTTGTTCTGCATCCCCACCATGGACTTCATTCCTTTCCAAGCCAGCCTTGAGTGTCCTTTATTCAGCTCATCCTCTGCTTTACTTTTACACCTGATTTTAGCTGCTTTATCTCTCTTTCAACAAGTTTCTGTGCCTCAATCTTTTTCTTCTCTCCCTCATAACAAGACAGCTTCTTCTGCCTGAGAACATGTTGGAGTGATTTACTAATCCAGGGCTGCTTATTGGGGAAAATACTTCCTGTTTCCAAAGTAATCCCCATTTTTCCCAGAAAGAAATGTAAGTAAAAATCGATGATCTAAGTGAGAACATGAGCCTTTAAAAAGTCCCAGTGGGTGCAGTCAAAGCAGTCCCTCAGTCCCAGTATAGAGTCTTTGGTCCAGACTGGAACAACTGTGTGCCCAGTTTGAGCTCTCTTCAGTGCTGTGACCTGACAGACCCAGAGGGGCCATCACATCACATTTAGAAGCTCCCCTAATGGAGCCACAACACATGTCCAATACTTAGTCTGTCTTGTTGGACCAACTGGAAGAAATGATTCAAGGACTTAGTCACAGAACAGAGATTCAAATCTCCAAAATCCAACTGGCTGCATCAGGACATATAGTCTGAAACTCTGCACAGTTTCCTGTTTGAAGCTGCTTCCTGTTGGCTTCAGCTGTTTGGAGTTTCCATTTTCTAAACTTCTACATTCTGAACCTTCTTCAGCTCTGAACAGATGATGAAACACTGAATGATTTCAAGCTCACACTTTGTCTAATAAACTTACATCTTTCATTCTTTATACAGATTGAGGGACTGTGGTTTGTCAAAGATCAGCTGTGATTATCTGGCAGCAGCACTGAAGTCCAACCCCTCCCATCTGAGAGAGCTGGACCTGAGATACAACGACAACCTGCAGGATTCAGGAGTGAAGCAGCTGTCTGATCTTCAGCAGAGTCCAGACTACAGACTGCAGACTCTGGTGTAAGTAGAGTGATGGAGTGAGTGGGTGGTGCTGTCAGCAGTATTGTACTAAACACAGTCAGTATGAAACAAAGATCCAGTGTTTCCTGTAAAGCTGCAGCTTCTCAGTGAAGCTGTGAGAGGAGAATGGTGACAGGCTTCAGGATTGGACACAAACACTTCCTGTTTCTGACCTTTATGGTCACCATGGTAACGGCTGACACGCTCTGATCAAACGCTGTCAACAGCCAATCAGCTCTCTGAACAAAGCAGCACGCAGACCAATGACTGCATTCGTTTCCAAGTTTAAAGCAGTGAAGAACACAGTCTGTAGGTGAGGAAGAATTTAGTGAGAGCAGATGTTTGGATGGAATTCCTCCAGTTAACAGCTGGAACCGTCCATCTGGATTGTTGGGCTTGTTGTTGGGGTTCCTACAGAGCTCAGAGTGGACACACCAAGGTTCTTCTAATGAATGAAAGTCCAAACTCAAACTAGGAGGGAAAAACATCTTCATCAACTTCAATAAAAATCCAAAGATTAGAAAAAGTGAAGCAACAATGAGTCCTAGTACAGTCCCAGCACTGAAGTCCCTGCTGCTCTTTATACTGGATGTGCTGCATCACTGACTGACAGCTGATGAAGAGTCTCTGGAAACACTCGTTTATCTCCTCTGCTCTTCCTTCTTCTCTCTGCAGGTGGAGGTGATGATGGTAAACAGGACGGTGTGTGTGCTGAGAGAGGAGGAGCTGTGTCCTGATGATCCAGAGAGGTTGAAGCAGCAGCAGCTTGTGTGTAGAGACGCTCTGACTGGGCCATGTTACTGGGAGGTGGAGAGGAGAGCTTCATCCAGCAGTGACTGACAGAGGAATGAGAAGAAGTGCAGATGACTGTCAGTGCTGCAGAGTGAACTGCTCTGAGAACAGCTCCACTGTCAGACACAATGTAGAGTCCAGCATCATCCCTGTGTGTCCCTCTGGATCTGACAGAGGATCATCAGTGTATCTGGACTGCTCTGCTGCTGCTCTGTCCTTCTACAGTCTCTGCACAGTCTCTGTCTGACTCTGGCTACATTTTTGGCATTTATATTCTTGGTTGCTCTCTTTATATTTTTCACATGCAAAATGTGCCCATCTTTGGCAAGATTCATACTGCACCTGGAAAGGAAAAATAAATGGCTCATATTCTGTTTGGTGAATACTATTACTCAACATTTTAATTATGATTGGCAAGTAATGATACTAAGACTTATGTGTTTCTTTTGTTTTGTTTTGTTTTACCATTTCAATCATGCTGCGGTCAGCGTTAGCATCTAACATGGAGCAAACAATGCAGTAGTCCTCAGCGTTCCCTGAAACACAATCATAGTTAGGTTTTAATCAAACATTATTTATTGAATAATTAAAAAATAATAGTACATTTTTTCCAAATATACTTCCTGGAAAATTAGTCTAAATTAGACTTTGAGAAGGGTCTTATCTGAAAGTGTTTGAAGAGCACTATTTGTACTGTGCTGTTTGAAAAGCACTATTTAAATTGGAAGTACGCACTAACGTGATAAGGACTTTACTGGACTTACCTCGATTTTCAAGTAGGGTGCAAGCTATCTGCATTCGCTCCAGCACAACTGGCTCTGTAGTGGTTGACACCTCACTGACCTCTCCAAAATCAAGGTAGTTTTCTGCAAACTGTGAGATTGATCATAATTAGAATGTAAAGTCTTAATTAGGTAAAGGATAGGATAATTATAAGCCACAAGGCTTCAGCCTATTCCTTTTTCAGTTACTGTATGATTAAGTACTTCTATGTAAAATGATCATCTTTGTTGTTGTTGACCGAAATAACTTTCACTTCACTTAAATTCACTTAAAGTCTTAATTCTAGCTAACAAGAAACTGAATCATTTGAATACGGGTTACCTTTAACAGTAAAACTCCACAACTGCTGGAATCCTGTCGCTTGTTGTGTTGCATAGTCTGTAACTGCCACTCCATGGTGTCTTCATGCCCTCTCATCCTCAGAAAATTCCTAGTTGAACAAAAGTGTTTGTAATGAAACAAGATTTTTTTTTTTTTTAATCTAAGAATAACACCTCAGTATCATACATACCTCCAGTTGCGCAGAATTTTCCTGTCATAAACACCTTCATTCCCATGGGGTCTATGAGCAGTATTTTCTGTGCAGAAATGTTGACAATCTAAAGAAAAAGTTAAATTAAAAATTACAATTGTTTGTGCCACTGAAAACTTATTTAAAAATAACACTTTGTGCAAGAAACTGCTTCACAACAAATTATGCAAATTAATAACAAAATGAACACATACCACAAGAATCCAGTGTGTACCAAAGTTCACAGGGCACAGCCACGTCTTCAACTGGGAACTTCATCTGTGGGATTGGAAGTGCAGAGTAATTTGGATTTACTTAGGTACCATGCGTCTCAGGGTGTTTTCAAATATAGTCTTCTTTAAAGGAACCGAACTCTTTCCTCAGCAACAGAAAGGAGTCAACTGTTTGGACCACTTCTGAGCTTTCAACATACCAGTTGAGGCATCTGAACTGCCCAGAAAACAACGAGCTTGCAACTACTGAACAGAGCAGGTGTGCAGCATTCTGCACAAGTATACAAAAATGTTATAGAACAGTAAATAGTGTTTTTTTTTAATTTCAAAATTAGTAGGTAAATGACATTTCTTACTTACCTTTCGTCTGTCAATAACACGGTGCAGATATGCATCAATGACCTGTTTTGAAAAATCTGAGTTTATACAACAACAGCAACAATTTTTGAAGTAACTGCTTGAGTGCTGTACACAAAAACATCTAAAGGAATAGAATTGCTGATAAAGGTTCTTTCTGCATATACTGAAACTGGGTATTATGATGTCACAGATGTCACAACATCTGTGTTGTGGTTGATAACATTTTTTCCTATTGAAGTGAATGGGTAAAACCTTATCAGAGTTTTGCAATATAACCCCCCCCCCCAACCTACCCGCACATTTTAAACTATTAATGGTCTCTGCACTGCAAATGCTTCAGAAGGAGCAGAACCTCGAAATCAGACTCAATAATGATAAGTTTTCTTACCTCATCAGAAACCACCGTGACCCCTGCAGTGTTCGAAAAGAGGAATCCAATAACTTGTATGGTCCAACAGCTGCCTCCAAGCGCCCAGTATCCTTTGCACGCCATAGCCTCTTTACTAAAAGAAAAATATGATAAGTTAGCTCAGGCATGCATGAGATTTCTAGTGGATAAGCTTGGTAAAGGCCAACGGGCCACAACAGGAAAAAAGTCAATACAATAGGCATGCATTTACACGCAGAGAAATAGGAAAGGTACAGCGGGTGGGCAAAAGAGAAAATTACTGACAGGCAGATCCATTTCCAGACTTCCACAAGCTCAGTGCACGTTGCATGTTTCTTTATATCCAATATGAGTTGAAGACTTCAAAATGCAAACAAAGTCATGCAACAGTCAATTAAGTTGCAACGCCAAACTGGCAACAAATGACCAACTGGTCAAAAAGAGTTGTTCACTATGTCACCTTCATTTTCTAAGCTTTGTTTCCGGGAGGGAAGTTCTTGTTCACGCGTTTCTGGTCCTGGAACACAATTAAACTCCTTGTGTCAGCCGTTTTGGGTGCATAATGAATCCTCTGGACTTTGCTGGCACTGAGGGTTAGCAGTAGGATGGCAGGGAGGCATCTTCAGGTCTGTGCTGCTGTTCACCGTCTGACTGCGAGTTGGGTATTTTTAATTGTCACTGATATTTACATGGTGGCTTCTTCTGTACGGCTTGATATGGTCAATGCTGTAGTGATTTCTTAAAGTTGCTCCTTCCGTGTTTTTTTAATCTCACACATTTGCCAGCGATGTCTTGAATGGTGTAGGGTCCTGAAAAATCTGGATCAAGTCTTCCTCCCTTCCTTCCACGTTTCGTGTTCAAGAGAAGAACTTCATCTCCAACGCTGTACACAAGGTTTCTGTACTTCTGGACTCGTCTAGCATAAGCTTATGCATAAGCATAAGATTGTACTTAAACTGAAATATGACACCTACTCAGTGATTTACAACATAGAGGTAGGTTGTTTCCTCTTAAACATTTTAACTGCTTTCCTTACAAAATGAACTGGAAACCTATAAGTTCAGTCTCTGAGGTGCTCTGGGATTTCTCTCAGGGTAACGTCTGCCTGTTTGGTCAGAGTCCATAGTGCTCTGTGTGGAAAGTTCAGGTGTTTGAACATTGGTGGTTTCACGTAAACCCTGAACCTCAGGTGGTGAAGCGAGGGCAAACTCTTCTGAATCTTGAGGTGTAGATGTGTCCTCTCAGGTTGCTCTGGAACCACGTGACATTCTGCATCTAGAATCTGATCAACATGTCTACACCAGACTAAGTTGACTCCAACATTTATGGTGTATATCAGCGGTCCGGTCCGTGAACGAATCGTGCCAGAATGCCTTTTCTTACTTGGGTCTCTGTAGTCTCTGGCGAGAACTCTTTGTCCAACATTGAAGAACCTGGTTTTGTTTCTTGTTGCTTCCACCATGGAAGACTGTTTATCTTGGACATCCTTGCGAATGTCTGGTTTCAGCAAATCTAGATGTGATCTCAGATCTCATCCCATGAAGAGCATTGCAGGTGTGTGTCCAGTTGTTGCATGAGTGGTAAGACAGTAAAAAAATTGTCAATTTTCTGTTGTAGCGGTTTCCCCTCTGTGCGACTGGCTGGTTCAGCTTTGTTGCAGGAAGATGGGGAGCTGAAGTGATATGTCGTATGCCGTTACTCCCAAGGAAACACTGGAACTCCTCTCCAGTAAACTGATGACCATTGTCACTTACGAGCTGTTGTGGCGGACCTGTGCGTGCAAACGGTGACCAAAGACTATTGATCGTGCTGGCAGCTGTTGCTTGCTTTACGGGGAAGATTTCTGGCCACTTTGAGTGGGCATCAACCACAACCAGGAACATTTAGTCCATAAATGGGCCAGCATAGTCTATATGAATGCGTTGCCATGGAGCAGATGGCCACTCCCACGCGTGTACAGGTGCTGTTTGAGGCTGGCGCAGCGTCTGCTGGCAAACAATGCAGGATTTAGCCATATTCTCCATTTCACAATCAGTGCCTGGCCACCAAACATAGCTTCTAGCAAGACCTTTCATCTTAACACCCAAATGTCCATCGTGCAGTGAGTCCAGTACCTTTGTACGTAGTTTGGGTGGCAGATGACACGAGTTCCCCACATGACACATCCTTGGCAAACGGATAGTTGGTCTTTGTGGGTGGAGTACGCAGAGAACTGAGTGTCACTACAGGACGGCCAACCATTCACAGTAAGATCGTTTGACAAGATTGTGTTTTGGCTCGTTTCTCTTTTCACCTGAGCACTTGTGACAGGTAGGGGTTCCATTTGTGTAACATGAAACACAGTAGCTGGAGCAGTCATTTCTTCGGTGGGTTGCATGTGTGGAAGACGTGAAAGTCCATCTGCATTTCCATGTAGCTTTGTCCCTTTGAACTCAATGGTGTAGGTGTGTGCACCCAGGAACAAAGCCCAAGCAAGCGTGCCGCAGCCATGGTTGGAATACCTTTCTGAGGGTTAAAGATGGACACCAGCGGTCGGTGGTCTGTGATCAGGGTGAAGTGTCGTCCATATAAATACTGATTAAACTTCTTCACTCCCCACACTAGACTGAGTGTTTCTCTGTCTATCTGCGTATAGTTGTGCTCGGCTGCATTTAGGGACCTTGAGGCAAAGGCAAGTAGTCGTTCGGATCTATCAGGCATTTTGTGAGATAGCACGGCACCAATGCCATATGGTGAGGCATCACAGGCGAGGCGAAGTGGTAGATTGGGGTCAAAGTGTGTCAGAACCTCCTCTGATGTAATGAGCTGCTTAACTTAACTAAATTAAATGCCTCTTCATAGTTTTTTGTCCATTTCCATTTGACATTTTGTTGCAGCAGAGAGTTCAGCGGGTGCAGGACTGTTGAAAGGTTTGGTAGAAACTTGTGGTAATAATTAATTAAGCCCAAGAATGAACGTAGCTGACTCACATTTTTAGTGTCTGGTGCCTTCAGGACTGCTTCAACTTTGTCCTCGGTTTTGTGGAGCCCATGTCTGTCGATCTTGTGTCCACAATACTCAATGGCATCCTTGAAGAACTCACATTTGTTTTTGTTTGCTCTCAATCCATATTTTTCTAGCCTGGCCAGGACTGCTGTTAGGTTAGCCAGATGAGTCTGACCGGCTGGAGCAGCATCTAATAACCAACTCACAAAATAAAGAAAAATAAAAACAAACCAACAAACACAAAAACACCACGCATCATGATACAGACTTATAATTTGCACCAATGTTTTTTCGAAATTCTATACACGAAAGTGAGCGCGAGAGCCCTCGGTGCGCCTGCTCGCTGCCAAAGTCAAAGTAAACTTTATTGTCATCTCCGCTACAGACAGTCCAGTATACAGAGATATGAGATGACGAGGCTCCAGTTACAGCAGTGCAAGTAAACAAACAATAAGAAGAGTAAGAAAATAAATATACACTTTAGGACCAGGGGTAAAGGATCAATAACAATTTAAATTTACAGTTTGAGGGGAGGGGGCCCCTGCTGCTTCCAAAAAGAGCACATTTCATTTATAATGTTGTAAATCCAAGTCCATTATGTATTCATGATTTGAATCCTGGGTTGTGTGAAATCTCAGAAATGCACCCTAGATGAAGTGAATCTGTGAACTAAGGTGTAGGTCTATTAGATCATGTTGTGGTGATCCTTGTGTTGGGGGATTTGTGTTCATACTGGAGTGCAAAATTAAAACCAATGGAAGATGGACAAGAAAAGTTCAAAACCATCATGGTGCTCAACTTAGAAAAAATAGAAAAGAAGAGGAGGAGAAACGAGCAAAAGATGCAGGTAAGCAGATGTGTGATTGGATAATGGCAGGTCATCCTGAAACTATCAGAATCAGAGTGAGTCAGAAATTATGTGGGTTACAGTTGCTCCAAGAAGAAATGGTAAAAAAACAAACAGTAACAGACTAAACTCCAAACAATACATTATGTTACAGATTTAAATATTAATTAGTCCTTGTCAATTGTTGATTTGTCCTGTTCTCATTGTATGACGAATTATGATGGCTGTTTGGTAGCCGTCTGCATACAATGCATACTCTCTCTCTCTGTGTGTGTGTGTGTGTGTGTGTGTGCAGCAGCTTTATGTTAATGTGTGTAAGGATTTGTGTCTGTGTGTGTGTGCGTGTGGGGGGGGGGGGGGGGGGGGGGGGGGCAGAGGGATTGTTCGCCCAGGGTGCCAAACAGGCTAGGACCGCCACTGCCTGCAAATAAACAACATTAACATCAAAAGTTTTACATTTCCTAAATGTATCCCACAATCTGAATATAACACCCACTTCCCCACGTTTGATCCGCTGTGTTAAATATGATTAAGAACAGAATGCAATCATTTGCAAATCCTATAAACCAGTATTTTAAACAAAGTGAGAAAATGAAACATTTAAAGAAAAATATTAGCCCATTTTGAATTTGATGGCAGCATCCTCTCTCCAAAAACTAAAGGCTTTACGATGTTTAGTGCTGGACCATGTTGGTTAATGTGTAAACTCAACAGTTTCCATTTTGATTAACCTGACCAACATCTAACATAGAACACCTTTGAAGTGGACCTCGCAGCCTGTGGATAACTTCAAACACGTCGAGGTCTTCAGAGGCTGAACTTTGACCCAGCATCACAAGGAGCGCCATAAACACTTGTTACGGTTTTTAGAAGGAACCCAGCCTTTAGACATCCCCACAACGACATCGTGACCAAGGGTCTGTTGCATGATTTTTAACATGGCTACAATGTGTCGTCTGCTGAGTCATCGTTTAATACAACAACGTACTGAAAGAGAGCATTCAGCATCTGACTGAGCTGGACTAACCTTCCCTTTCAAAAGTGAAAACTGCAACATAAAACTGGAATACAACCAACTTCTAATGAAATGTAACATTTTATAACATGAACACAGATTCCAGGTGAGCTGTGTCTTCCAGGACTGGATTTACCAGAACAGGTATGAGGACGGTGCCTGACGGGCATGTACGAGCTGGAGTGGATCCCAGCTAACACAGGGTGAGGAGACAGACCACCGTTCACGCTCACACTTATTCACCAGTTAACCTAACCCCACTACCTGAATGTGTGTGAACTGTGGGAGGAAGCCAGAGTCCCCTGAGAGGACCCACACAAACACGGGGAGAACATCCAACCTCCACAGAGACTCTCTCTGCACTAAAAGCACAAAATAAAAATCACACCGTCATGTAATTCAAGAAACTGGTCTTAGAAAACAGTTAATCTAATGTGTCCACATGGAGCCCGTGTTAAGGTCCGTACTGGGCTTCAGAACATCAAGTGAACAACGTCAGATGGGACCTGGGTGCGTTGTCTCCTGATAGAAAGTGCTGAGGATCAGAAGGACTCAGGGACAACTCGATATCTGTCCAGCAGAGGGCGGCATGTCACGATCTGTAACATCAATGCACATTGTTCCATTTACTGCATATTGCACTTTATTCATATCTCTCATTCCACCTGCAAAAACATTGTAAAGGTCGTCACAGAGAGTTTTATATATGTATAAATACTAATATTCTCTATTTATTCTGTTTTATTGCCCAGATGTTAGTTAGCCTTTGTTCAATTGTCTTTTATATGTCAATAGATACGTATGTCACAAATAAAAGTTTCTTGTAAATTATGTTTTTGTAAAGAATTTTCTCCCAAATCTCTTACATGCTAACTGTAACGTGTTATTTCTGCTAAAACCTGAACTTAAATGTGTATATGGTGTTTATCTGTTTTTCTCTCTGTTTTAGATGCAAATATCAAATTGGAGTTCTGCCTCCAGGCCAGAATTGCAGGAATGCACCACGTGTTGGCTGTTTCACTGCCCTCTGTGCCCCACTCTCAGCCCTGCTGTCAGGGCAAAGATTGAGCAGCATATAAATGGACACATTCAAAATGCTTTGCCTTTCAAAGGTATGTTGGTATTAAATATACCTCATAGTTAAAGTCATAAATATGCACTTCTTTTCAGCACCTCTGCAGGTCTTTGTTGACTTAAAAGTTATTTTTCACATTGTACAGTTCAGTTCATTCATCAGCGAGAGAAAAAAGTGTTTTCATTAAATATTTTTCCTGTTCACCACATTTCCTGACAGCTCTTGTGATCCACACCATTTTGCTTTCATTATTGAGGACGGCTTGGATATTTTTGTTAATATGTACAATCTGATTGTTAGATAAACTGACTGCATTCTATACAACTACATTTAAATTACATGTTTTTTCTTTTTTTCTCTCTTACAGACAAAATGATGTGCCGGTGCACTTTCACTGCCCTTCTGTAACATGACAGTCATACAGCGTGGGGATATGGCAAGGCAATTATTGTCATGTCAGCATTCAGGACTGCTCCCCACTGAACTCTCCGTGGAGCCTCGTCTCCCTCTCCATGTCTCGTCTCCAGCATCTAAACCATTTCCTGAATCTTGGGTAGAACATTCATGTGCTCCACCCTCTGTGCTAAATGAAACTGGGGCTTGTGGAAAGTCCATGAAAATGAAACGTCCTCACTGTGGTCTTAGTCTTCTTACAAAAAAACTTCAAGGCTCACATGATGAGGAGGCATTCAAACAGGTCAATAGATGTTTGCCTGGCCTGTCATCCACAGTGTTTTTGTGTAGAGGGACTTCTTCCTCTTTGTTTTTCAGTTTGCAGAGGACATGGAGCTCTTTTTAAAAGCATGTGCTGACGAGCAGAGACTACAGGTCAAAGCGATGTTTGACATTTAATGGACAGATGAAGGCACTGGCTGTTTGTTTGTGTTTTTTATCTGTTGTTTGTTTTTCAGTGTACAGAATTCCAGTTAAACTTATTATAAAATGCTGTTCACTTGTTTCCATACTTATAGTAAAAAATGTAAGTGTAAATGTAACAGCATTGTTTATACTTGTAACTTCAGAGTAAAAAGCTTATTGTTGATATTAACATTAATGTATTATCCTGTAATCAATAATATTTTTATGCATTTTACGCATTAACCCTCTGATCTCTATCCTGGCCATTTGGGGCCACTTCACTTCTCCTTGTTTGACTGCTACACTGCAGTGGACCAAAAGAATGACGCAGGTTTGATCTTAAGGCTCTAATAGTTGTGTGTGTTGTGCATGACATTGCAACGCAAACATGTATTTGCAAGATAGACTGGAATAAATTATGATGCATCAAATATTACACAGGCTGCAGTGAATTGTTGTTGATACAGGTTATTGAGCTTTGAGTTTCCCAGTCAAACGTAGCTTTGACACACATGCTAACACTCTTACTCTTGTACATTTCATAACAAGACACCATAGCCAAAATATTAGCTCTCAAAAAAAATTCAAAGCTGCAGCTGCAGCACACACAGCAACAAACACTGTTAGTAAATGTGTCCTGGAGTTTCTGCAGGTGCAGAAAGTGCTGCTGCTGTAAGTCAGCCTAACAGCTTCCAGATCACTGATATTTCTGGAAAGATGGCAAGAAGGGCATCACAGCTCATTTCTACAATCTCCCAGATCTTGGAATACAAGCCCCTGTCCCATGAAAACCACTTCACAGTAGTAGGAGTCCACTAAAACCTACAAATGAAGAGTGATCCTGGAAGAAATAGGGCGCACACTAGTGACCTCAACAGTTGCAAGACAGCCTTGTCCCCGATGCTTATATGAAAAAAAATATGAAGATTTATGAAACCATTAGGACTTTATTACTGTTTTATCTGAAAAGCTACTGGTAATATTTAACCTAACTGGGATTTAAAGTGTAAAAAACAGAATGTAGATAAAATTTTGGTTTTGATGAAAAGGAGTGGAGCTTGTGAGCCACAATGTAAGCAGTGTTGCTTTGCTGACATGCACTCGATGCTGGCAGTACAAGCATTGTAGTGGTTCTTATATTTTTGTAAACTAACTGTATAATATATTGAGCCATTCAACAGTACACAAATGTTTGTAGGCTCCTTTTTGTATGCAACCTGCATGTCTTTCTGAATTAATTGTTTGTTTATATCATGTTTTTCAGGAAAAAGAAGAAGTTAAAGTCAAGTGGAAGCCCTGCTCAACATGGTATGTAGTAACAACTTTGTTGGACGGGAACAGACATTCATACTGTTGATAAATAGTTATCACCTCAATTTGAATTCATGTATTTGGACTAAACTAAATTGGGAGCTGTTAGCTGTCAAGCTGCTCCTCTGTGAGGAGCTTGATAGCTGTCCACCTCCAAAGTCCATTATGAGTTTTGGAGGTGGACATGGTCAAGACTTTTAAGAGTTGGCATAAGACTTTACTTCTTTATAGAGCTTATAGTTGGGGCTGGTTCAGGTCAGCCCTTAGTTATGCTGTCATAGGACCAGACTGCTGGGGGTTAGTGTCTACTCGTGTCATTGTATATATCCAGGAATATGTGCCTGAGGATAGTTGTCATGGAATCAATATTAAATCAAAGTTTTCCTTAATGACCACAGCTGGCATGAGTTCTCCAAAGCTGCCTGCTGTCTCAGGATCTGTCTCCAAAAAGAACCAGGGAGCGCTAACATGTTATGTTCTAGACTGATGAAGAAAATGCACATTAAACATAGTATAAACTCACTATGTTAAGTAATGTGAAGAGGATGCCTTTAGCTCCTATTGGGTTGGTTCCTTGATCAGTGCAATACAGAATCATTCATCTGGTTTGATGTAATGTCCTTCAAACACGTCAAAATGAGGCTCTGTAGTCTGTGTGGCCTCCACATGCCTGTATGACCTCACTACAACACCTGGGCATGCTCCTGATGAAGTGGCAGATGGTCTCCTGATGGATCTCCTCCCAGACTCCAGGACTAAAGCATCTGCCAACTCCTGGACAGTCTGTGGTGCAGTTGGTGGATGGAGTGAGACGTGATGTCCCAGATGTTCTCAAATGGATTCAGATCTGGGGAATGGGCGGGCCAGTCCACAGCATCAATGCCTTCGTCTTGCAGGAACTGCTGACACACTCCAGCCACATGAGGTCTAGCGCTGTCTTGCATTAGGAGGAACCCGGGGCCACCCGCACCAGCATTTAGTCTCACAAGGGGTCTGAGGATCTAATTTCAGCACCTAATGGCAGTCAGGCTACCTCTGCCGAGCACACGGGGGGCTGTGCGGTCCCCCAAAGAAATGCCACCCACACCATTAGTCACCCACTGCCCAACCATCATGCTGGTGGATGTTTCAGGCAGCAGAAGGTTCTCCAATATGTCTCCAGACTCTGTCACAAGTACTTAGTGTGAACTTGCTTTCATCTGTGAAGAGCACAGGGCGCCAGTGGCAAAGTTGCCAAGCTTGGTGTTCTCTGGCAAATGCCAAACATCCTGCACGGTGTTGGGCTGTAAGCACAACCCCCACCTGTGGACGTCGAGCCCTCATACCACCCTCATGGAGTCAGTATCTGACCGTTTGAACAGACGTGCATATTTGTGGCCTGCTGGAGGTCATTTTGCACAGCTCTGGCCTTTCTTTCCTACCCCACAGTACCTTTCCTTATCTTTTGTTTCCTACTTAGTCTTTGATCACGGTTGTCTTTCTAGATAATTAATGTCATTTGTTCTGGGGCGAGTCACTGGCTCGGGTGCATTCTGGGACTGTCAGTTCACCAGTGTGCTGGCATGCTTCTTAACAAACACACCACTACAGCAAACATCTCAGTTGTACTTGTTGATTTCTTCAACAAAACACTGAACAAAACATGTCCTTGTGAGTGTGCTGCCTGGTGCTTTTACATTTTGTGGTAATTTGAGCAGCCCAGAAAGCATCCCATGAATTCAATTATGTTATTGTATCTGAACATGTACACGAGTCATTAAATTAGATGGGAAAGAATGATTCAGGGTAAACAACTGCACCAAGGGAATTACATTTTTCTTCTCAACATGTAAAATGTCTGTTGATAAGCAATTTCTGAAACAGACATTATAAAAATCACATTAAACAGATGTGATTAACTTTTTATTCTAGCAAACATAACATCAATGATGACACAATCAGTCTTCATCAGAAGTGCTCAAATCACTCTCATCGTCTGGAACGTCCTCCTCCTCCTCCGAGTCCATTTCCAGGAGTGGTTGGTGGCTGAGGATTCTCTTGTACACGTCCTTTACTTTGAGCGTTTCAGCTTTCAGTTCACTTTGTTTTTAAACCAGGCTATGGAGTCCTTTCTGTGCATCCTCCGACATGCCAACAAGGGAGGCTGTAAAAACAACAAAACTATTAAATATAAGTAAAACAAACAAACAGACAAAAAAACTCACCTCATAAACACAAGGAGTTAGGATCATGTAATTAAACTTTTTTTAAGGGAGAAGGCAGTGCTAGCTAGCAACCCAAATATAGGTAAAAGATCCAGTAAGACTTTAGCATCTGCTATTATTTTCAATCAATTCATCACCAAATGTATAAATAAATAAAAGATGTGCTTACAGTCTGAGGAGATTGTCCCCAACACCACAGATCGCATTTGCAACACTGTCCAGTGATGCTGCATCTCCCTGCAAAGGATCATCTCCTCCTCTCTCAGGCGCCTCACAGCCATCACCTTCTCAAAGACCTTTCTCTTTGTCCTGAGGTCAGCAGCAGCTGCAGTTTAACAACATCAGATGGGAAAACATAGCAGCATATTATGATTCAAGAACAAAACATTCAACTGCTGCTCAGATACTGGGAGTTTGTTTAAAAAGGATATTTAGAAATCAAGAGCTTACGTTCACTTGTGCTCTGCCAGGGCCAAACGTCGCTCTGCATGAGGGCATCACTGGATACGATTTGCTTTGTTGCTTGTTTCCTTGTTGTAGTCGTCAACAGCAGCCGCCAAGCGTTTCTTCTCATCTAAGATGACCTTGTGAATTCTGTGTCGCCTCTTGTTGCTATCTGTAAATAATCATAAAAAGGAACACCTTCACATAATGCATATATTTACATTTTAATCTACACTCATCAATTCGTTTGCTAGAACAAATCACATCCAGCTTAAACAAACCTGGATCTGATTTTATTCTGTTTACAAAGTAGCTGTACAAGCTGTACAAACTGAGCATCAAACGGTCCGTTTCAAAGAAACTGTGACACCATTTTGTCTGTAAAGACTTTGTGTTCGCACTCTGATGATGACGACAAGCTGCTCTACTCGTGCCTGCAACGCTCCAAGGCTGCCATCAGTTTGATCCGTTTCTAAGTGAGAGGAATATTAATCAGAACACAGGATGAG
Organism: Mchenga conophoros; assembly: GCF_057382185.1. NCBI lineage: Eukaryota > Metazoa > Chordata > Actinopteri > Cichliformes > Cichlidae > Mchenga > Mchenga conophoros. Next base: position 19,389,814 of record NC_140528.1, on the reverse strand, counting down.
TAACAGTCACCAAACTACAGTGGACTCTGTAATCACTGACTTGATGATATTCATTATAAGACATCTGGAGCCTTCATGTGCTGCATTATCATGAGATAACAAGTATGTTGGTGTTCAGCTTTATAAAACCAACTAGTACGACATCACTTCAACCCAGGTCCAATCCAATTTGATCAAACGCAACAACTCTGCCATCAATTCTGCTTTTACAAGCTTATTTTTCATTGTTTGTTGACACTGTCAGAAAGATCTTAACTCTAAGTTCTTTAATGAGGCCATGGTGGGTCCTGTTGTTATACACGAGTGCATTATATTGAGACTCACCTTCAGCCCATTGCTGCAGTGTTTCGTCATCCACACCCAGCTCATTTCTGCTCGCATTCAGGCTCTCCACTTGTTCTCTAAGGATCCTTATGATCTAAGAATACATTAATAAATGTCATTCATATGGACATTTTTAGAGTACTGGTGTTTCCCCCCCATTACCACACACATTAAAATGGGTGTTGAAAAAATGACCTTTAGATATCTCTGGCTCAAAGTGCGGCCCAGTTGTTCCACTTTCCTTTTGTTCCAGCCCAAAGCCAGGAGGCTCAGCATGTCTGTTCGCCCTGCATTTCAGTTAGTATACAAATAAGAATGAATGAGCAGGAGACTGAGTGGAATCTCACACACAGACACACACCTGCTTTAGACATGTACTTCGTTGTGATGGCCGCCCTAGACAGGAAACTGTTTACTTGCTCCACCTCTTCTCCAACTGTAGAACCGGCCCCATCCTGAAACGCACCTCCCCATTTGATCTATAGAAAGGAGGTCACAATACATGACTGCTGAATTCATTCAACCTTATAACAAAATGTCTTAAACGTATCCAAGCCTACAAGCTGCAGTATACCTCGCACATCCAAGTGTGAGCTACTCAAAATGAAGTACACATTAAGATAAAGTCAAGTAAATACGACAACACCAAGAGAAAAACAAAATAAATATCCACCCATCCAAATATGTATCCACACACACACACGTATGAGTATATGGTTATGGCGTTAACGTCATTTTAACAAGATTAACGCTGACAGCACTGATATATATGTGTATCTTACATCATTTGTGTGTCTCTGGATGTATTTCACAAACTCAGCAACTTCCTCATCTTTCTCAATGAAGACACCTTCAAAGTTCCCCTGCTCTGAAGTGCTGAACGAACACGGTGACAGTTGTTTGAAAAGAAACATCAAAATACAATTTTTGTACAAATCCATATTTGATTTATGTACACAATGCATAACGTACCTTGCATTTGATTGAAAGCGATAAAGCTTGCAGTTTCCATCAACTGAGACGGCGAGCATGTCTGGAGTGCAGGCAGGGCAGCTAAAGCATGGCTCCTTGCACATCCTGTCCACCTCAAACTTTACAGCACTCCACTCCAAGAAACTTTTGCTGAAGGCATCAGCTGATATTCGGCCAGTCTTTTAAGTAGAGGACAAACAACAGAATATTCACGGACAGTCATCGTAAACATTGATTTGCACAATTTCCTTAAACTTGACAAATTTAGAAACTCACCCTTCCAAAATGGGCTGTTCGTTCATCCAGCACTTTGACAAAGGCCTTAAGTGACATCCCTGCTGCAGCTTCTTAATGTCATAGAAAGACTGAAAGACATCCATTGAAAACAGGGTGCAGAAATTTAAGGTGCCAGGCCAATATCCACCACCCTGGAAGTCCTTAACTGAGGGGGACCACATTAGGCCACAGCTGGTGCAGCTCACCACTGGCAGTGCAAGGTTATAACGGCCTTTAGGAAGGTCTGCTCCGTCTTTTTCACCAACGTTTACGTATTTGTGCATGAGCAGTGTGAGCGGCTGTGGTGACACGCTCACGAGCGAGCAATGTTTGTTCCCCTCAGAGAAATAAAAAAAGTACAGGGAGGAATGGGAAAAGGAAAACGCCTGGCTGGGAAAGTGCACGATAACACCTTTAAAGCGCACTGCACTGTGTGCCGGCGCACTTTTTCCATAGGCATGCTTCTAGTGGTGGGCACATGAAGAACATGAGGGGCGTGAAAGCTCGGGGAACCCTTAACCAAGTTTTTGTCCACCAGGCCACGGCAGAAGCAGATATGGTATGTAAACACTGGCTTGTTTTTTTAAACCCTCTGGTTAAGGTTAATATGGGCATGTGCAGTGAATATCAGCGCTATATGGCCAGAAGTGTGATAATATAATTTATTTTGTGTAATAAACAACTGCAAGGATAGATGATTACAACAAATAGATGACTAATACATAAAAGTAATACATAGATGAATAATGATGATGAGTTATGATGCGTAATCATGGGAACAAGCGGGTTTACAAACAGGAGCAGCTGATTAGCTTTAGAAAAGCTGAAATAATACCTCAACTGAAGCCAATTGCACTAAATGCACTAAATGTGCACTGTTACAAGAATATTTTTCTTTCTATTGTTTTCTATTAATTTATATAATTTTAAATTAAGCACGACAGAGTTCTTTTAAAGAAAGATTTACTTTTATTCTCAAGAGTTAAGCATGACAGGCTTCTGTTTAAGAAAGAGACCTGTTTTACTGTGTTAATGTTGTCATTTTGAGCTAAAAATAAATGGCTAAATGATTTTCATGTGTTCATATCACAAAGAATATGCATCTACTTAAATCAAATTCAAGTCAAATGGTTAAAAAAATAATTTCACACACAAAAAAAGAGCTAAAAAATTCACCACACTGGGAAGGGTGAAGACAACTGGGTCGCCCGGCCCTGGCCACGAGGTGTCCCTTATTTATTTCTCATGGAGTTGGCAACCCTATGTTCACATGATCGAAATATCTTGAACACAAACACAAACAAACAAAGAGGAAGACCGCACAGCAAGGAAACAACTACAAGTCCCAGCATCCTCTGTGTTTAGGGAGCAGCAGTGAAAGTGAAAGTATTGAGCCTCCGTTCAGAGCAGCAGGAGGAGGCAGGTGGAGGTGAGGCAGGTGAGTGTTAACATGAATGTGTTTCTTCTTATGACATAAAATAATTCCACGCTGTTCGTGTCTGTGGGTGAAATGTGAGGCCGGTCGGCTCCTCTGAGCGCTGGTTTCCTGTAAGTAGAGAGGAAGTGAGTTTAGCTGAGCCTCCGTTTAGTGTGAGAGAGCAGGAGGAGAGTGAGAGCTGTGCTGAGGCAGGGTGAGTGTTAACACCGCTCTGACATTACTGTGTCTCTGTGGCGGGAACAACAGGCTCCGTCAGTGGAGGCAAAAATAATCAGACTTTGGTTTTTCAAAGGAAACAACTTTATGTCGGAAGTTCCCGCACGCTCATTGGATAACGATGTGTCAATCTCAAGTTATTAGCCAATGAGCGTGCGGATTCACAGAAAGACCCGCCTTTATCACGGGACTTTAAAAACTACAATGGCGACAGAAACTCCGTGAGTGGAGTTCAGGGTGACGTTATGAAACTGTGACGTTTGAGCCACTTCCTGTTCTCAGTCCCAGCGTCCTGATCACCGAGGTTTCTGTTGCTCTGATATCTGATATTGATTATATTGGTAAACAGGCTGTAGCATAAACATCAGGTCTGTTCTGAAAACTGTCTTTATTTTTTCAAAGTAAGGGAATATCTGTGGTGTGATACCGCGGGCTCATGGGCTAAGGACTTGGATTGACAAGTCAAGCGCAGATGATTGTGTTGTTTCTTATAAAGGCTTGTGTGTGTGTGCCTTCCTGTGTGTGTCCTTGTGTCAGTGGAACTGAATCAGTGTGTTAGAGAAAGTGCTCCTCTGCTGTGCCGTCATCGTGTGGATGCTTCTTTTAAAGTTGGAACTCATGTTTTTATGATCTGCTTCATTTCATTGAACCTTTATTTCTAACCATGAAGTCCCTTTGAGGTTACAGCCTCCTGGTTAGGTTTAGGCTGTTATTGTGCTTCAGGCTGAAATATGAGGAGTAAGGAGTGGGGCTGGTTAGCCCTCATGACCCTCACCATAACACATACGTCACAGGACAGTGTTTACCACAGAAACTCCATGAAATGATCAATGAGAACTTTAGAAACCCGTCAGTGTGATGCTTCCAGTACAACAGCACCTCTGAGTGTGTGTGTTTACCTCTCAGACTAACTCCACCCTGACATCAAGAAGATGGAGGAAGAGGATGGAGCAGGATCTGCAGCATCCAGCTGTGTGTCTGTGAGGAGTGACTGGTCCAAAGAAGAACCTCTAAGGTTCAGTAATGAACCTGCAGCAACAATGTAAGAGAGCTGCTGACTCATTTATTCAGTGTAAATAATGATTTTGATGCAATGGGAGAAGAAAAATGACAAAAACAGTTTTAAAAATAAGGATTAAAATATTACAAACTATGTTTTTGAGTTTCCTGATGTAGCACAAAAATATATGAACATAACTGTATATAGGACAGATATTTTACGGTTCTTTTCGGCAGCACCAAAAAACAAAAAGACTATTTTTAAGCTGTCTGAGGTAGTGAGTCAACATGTCACACTGGGTCAAAGGTCAGGGAGTAAAAGTGTGTTTTAAAGGAGGTTTAAAAGCAGCGAGTGAAGGAGCCTGTCGAGGTAAATCGTTCCATAACTGATCAAATTCAGTTGGTGGACCTCTGTGTGAAATCAAGCATCTGGTTCACAGAGAGGATAACCCTCACATGGGCTGTACAACATTATACAGGGAGACAAAAACAGAGATTATCGTAGCCATCGCTCTCTCGCATGGACGTGGCAGTCTTGCTGTCTGCTGCGAATCCTCCCCGTACCTCCGTGGCCTCGTCTGGTATCTGCTCCCTCCTCTGTAAGAGACAGTAAAGGAAAACACGTCTCTGCCTAGTCTTGAAAATCTAATCTTATCATCCATTGTTCTTCTAGGGCCTCTTCTTCTTGTGGCCTCAGCTAACTGCTAATATTTAAATGGCTAACATTAACATGTGTGCCAGCCAGGTTAACATTTATGATGAACTATGATTAATTAACTGATGTTGAAACTGGAGCTTTACTGACCTCTGAAATTCCTCCTAAAGTGTTATTCAGTGTTGTGACAGTCAGCTGCTTCAGCTGCTGCTGGGATGGGCTGTGGCAAAGAGAACAGAGAAAATCCAAATCAGAGTTTTTCTCTGAATTAAAAGCAAGGAAACAACAATATATTCTACATGGTGAAACTGATGGTTTCTGGTGTTTGGGTCTGTTTTTCTGTATTTATGCAGATAAAGTGTAAACTCAGATGAATTATACCATCAAATGTTAAAGGAAAATATCAGGATGAGTGTCTGTGAGCTGAGAAGGACGTGAAGCGAGCAGTTTATCCCAGAGCTGAAGCTGCTCTGTGTGCAGAGATGAGCTCAGATTCCTGCTGTGATTGATCAACAGTCACAGAAATGTAGACTTGTAGTTATTACTGCAGTATGGTCACAGCAGATACTGATAAACATGTATTATGAGGATGGATGATCAAGTTTCTCACTCTCTCCTTTAAATCTCAGTTTTTTTCTTCTTCACAGTTTATCTGTTAATTTATTAATGAATAACACTGAAAGAGTTTCTGTTATATTTCCCCTTGAACATCAGCTTATTAGGGCGGCATTAGGAAATAGCCCCCCTCCAAAGAATGAATAAATGAATGATGATAATAATAAAATGATTCAAAAGCAGAGCTCAGAGTGGTAGAATGGTCAAACATGGATCCACGGGTGGTTCAACTGCATTTGGTGACGTGACTAAAGCAAATCTTTCAAATAATCCCACCATCAACGGGATGTTGTCTCCTTTACTACGGTTACTTTACTTGGTCACCGTGTGAATTTCTTTGAAATGAACCAAATTCTTTTATTTGTTGGTTGTTGCATATTTAACCTCTACAGTCAGGAAAGGAGGAGATGAGGCCTCAACAATGTTGGGTTGTAGCTGTGCTTCAGGTTAGAGTGAGTGTCCATGGAATAAATGTAAGTCAGTGAACTGGAAACATGACTGTGTTCAAACTTTGTTTTCCTTTTTATAATGAGTCTAATCAAAGGTGGACAGAAGTATCTCCACTTTGACTTTTCTGTGTCACCATCAGAGCTTCTGCACAGTGTGGAGAAAGATCCAGAAGCAGAGCTGGACTGCAGACAGCCAGTCAGAGCAGCTGTGTACAAAGTAAGACTGAACATCTGTCTGCTGATGGACTCATTTCTGAAAACTGGACTTCTTGTGTTGTTCAGACATTGAAGAGTTTTCTTTCTCTTTAGTCTCATTGTTTTTCTTTCTTTCAGCAGATGTTGGTCTGCAGGAGGTTTTAGATGAACATAAGATCAGTCTGAGGAGGAGATGTGAACGTGTGACTGAAGGAAGTGATGAAACAGGAAGTAGAACCCTCCTCAACAGGATCTACACTGAGCTCTACATCACAGAGGGACAGAGTGAAGAGGTTCATACCCAACATGAGGTGAGGCAGCTGGAGACAGCTTCCAAGATGGACGCCCTCCATGACGCTCCAATCAGGTGCCAGGACATCTTTAAAGCCTTACCTGACCAACAGAGACCCGTCAGAGTGGTTCTGACCAACGGCGTGGCTGGTGTTGGAAAAACCTTCTCAGTGCAGAAGTTCACTCTGGACTGGGCAGAGGGCTTGGAGAACCAACATGTCAGTGTGGTGGTTCTGCTTTCATTCAGGGAGCTGAACCTGATCAGAGATGAGCAGTACAGTCTTCTGGAGCTGCTCCATGTTTTCCATCCAACATTACAGAAGGTCACAGCAGAGAAGCTGGCTGTCTCTCAGCTTTTGTTCATCTTTGACGGCCTGGATGAAAGCAGACTTTCATTGGATTTCACCAACAGGAAGCTGCTGTCTGATGTCACACAGAAGTCATCAGTCAGCCAGCTGCTGACAAACCTCATCCAGGGGAATCTGCTTCCCTCGGCTCTCGTCTGGATAACTTCCCGACCCGCAGCAGCCAATCAGATCCCTCCTACATGTGTTGACAGGCTAACAGAAGTACGAGGCTTCACTGACGCCCAGAAGGAGGAGTACTTCAGGAGGAGATTCAGTGATGAAGAGCTGTCCAGCAGAATCATCTCCCACATGAAGACATCCAGGAGCCTCCACATCATGTGTAGTATCCCAGTCTTCTGCTGGATCACTGCTACAGTTCTGGAGCACATGTTGACTACAGAGCAGAGAGGAGAACTGCCCAAGACCCTGACTGACATGTACTCACACTTCCTGCTGGTTCAGACAAAGAGGAAGAAGAACAAGTACCATGAGGGACGTGAGATGAGTCCACAGGAGCTGACGGAGGCTGACAGGGAAGTTCTTCTGAAGCTGGGGAGGCTGGCATTTGAACATCTGGAGAAAGGAAACATCATGTTCTACCAAGAAGACCTGGAGCAGTGTGGTCTGGATGTGACAGAGGCCTCGGTGTACTCAGGAGTTTGTACAGAGATCTTCAAAAGAGAGTGTGTGATCTTCCAGAAACCAGTCTACTGCTTTGTTCATCTGAGCATTCAGGAGTTTCTGGCTGCTGTCTACATGTTCCACTGTCACACCAACAGGAAGACAGAGGTGATAGAAGGTTTTCTAGGGAATTTCCGAGAAGGATACAAAAACAGATCTTTTTTTAAGAACATGTTCAAGTCTTATAGCTTCCCATCAATGGATGTCTTTTTGACTAAAGGCATGGAGAAATCCCTCCAGAGTAAAAATGGCCACCTGGACCTGTTTGCTCGCTTCCTTCATGGCCTCTGTCTGGAGTCCAACCAGAGGCTCTTAGTAGGTCTGCTGGGTCAGACAGAGATCAGTCCAGGAACCATCCAGAGAGTCATCAACAACCTGAAGAAGATGAACAGTGATGAAATCTCTCCTGACAGAAGCATCAACATCTTCCACTGTCTGATGGAGATGAACCACCTCTCATTATTTCAGGAGATCCAAGAGTTCCTGAAGTCAGAGAACAGATCAAAGAAGGAACTCTCTGAGATCCAGTGCTCAGCTCTGGCCTTCATGCTGCAGATGTCAGAGGAGGTTCTGGATGAGTTTGACCTGCTGAAGTACAACACATCAGAGCGGGGACGACAGAGACTGATTCCAGCTGTGAGGAACTGCAGAAAGGCTGGGTGAGTCCAGATGTGATCATTAACATCATTGATCAGTGTAGGTTAGTAGTTTAATGTTGAAAATAAAATCAGATTGTAACCACAAAGTGTTTGTGTCCGTACGCTGCAACCTTCCACACCATTCCTTTATTGTACAGACTCAGCAGCAGCTCCATGGATCCCAAATCCAAGAGTGGAGAACAGATTTGAAGTGTGTCACATCCATGCAGTCACAGCTGTTTCCACCATGTTTCCACTGATATTGATCCTGTTCAATGACACGTTTCATATCAGTGAATATGTTCTTTAGGACGTCCACTGACATGTTTAAGTGTCCTGCTGGAAATCACTCAAATCATCCATGAAATCCATGAAAAAGCCAAAAGCAGATTAAAGCCAAACAAAGATTCTCATTAAAAGTCTGCAGGTCTGAGAGAGACTCAATCGTTGTGTCATGTCAAACACAGTAAGAGGAGCTGAAGCACAGATGTGAAGAGCAGATTCATCAGATTATGACCTCACTCTGTTTTGTCTTCATATACATTCAGTCTGTGTTTATAATGCAGATTTTCTGCTTTTATAATAACACATTTTATATTTTCTATCATCACAGACTGACTCGGTGTGGACTCTCAGAGTCTCACTGTGAAGTTGTGGCCTCAGCTCTGAAGTCCAACCCCTCCCATCTGACAGAGCTGGACATGAGTGGAAATAAAGACCTCCAGGATTCAGGTGTGAAGCTTCTGTGTGCTGGACTGGAGAGTCCAAACTGTCGACTGGAGACTCTGAGGTGAGTTCACTGACTGCAGCTGTTGTTGTTTTTCTATATTTCAGGTCTTTGATTGATGTTTGAAACTTTCTTTAGTTCCTAAATGTTCAGGATGTGTCTGAAGACAAATGTGAAGAAGTTTGAGTGCTTTCAGAAATGTTGTCTTTCCAAACGACTGAACAACAGTTTTTCCTTTTGGCTCCAAACAGAAGTGACAGACTTGAGCAGGGTTCATTTAAAGGCTGACAGAAGTGGAGTGGTGACGGGGAGATGTTTGACAGGACAGTGTTTCAGCCTCCACAGGTTCATGTTGTGCTCCATCAGTCAGTGAAGATGAAGTCAGTGCTGATGAGGCTGTAGAGTGTGTGAGGGATGTGAATGAGGATGATGAAGATCTGATGATAGCAGATAAAAACAGGCTGCAGAGACTTTGAGCCATACAGGGCACACAGTGTGTGTACAGAACAGCTGAAATCATTATGGAGGCCTCACTGGGATATGGAAGCATCACAGTACAGCTTCAGTGAAGCTTTAAAGTCTCTGATATGAGATGAGAAATGAAGCAGCCAGAGCTTTTTCATGAGTGGAAACCCACTGTGACTGTGAGCTGCTGCTACAGCCTCCAGATTAGCCAGCAGCTCATCCTGCTCAACATTTCCTCACCAACTTTAATGGAAGTGTGATGTTTTCAGCTGGAGTGATGGTCAGGGTGGCCTCCCTCTCCTCTTCTTCTCCTCTTCCTCTTTCATTTGTAAAGCCACTTCTTCTGCTTTCATTCATTTGGAAGTCCTGTAGCTGAGTTTGGGAGAGACTAACAGCCTCGGCAGCAGAGGGGAGAAAGGCTGTAACACCACCACTTTACTCTGTTCTACCTGTCACATCATTTTATCAGGAAACAAATATGCTCATGTTTTTACTATGTTTGTCTTGAAGATGTAAGAAGATCACATGGTGCTTTTTATTATTGTGTTGGTTTGTTTCCTGTCTCTTGGATGGAGCCCAGCTGTGCGTGGCCCCTGGGCCTGTGGTCAGAGTGTGTGCTGGATAATCCGGCCCAGGATGAGGCCAAACTGACATGGGATGAAATGTCTGTCACATAATTGAGCTTTGTGAGAAATGTACAACTTTAATGTGAAACGTTCAGAGTTTTTTCTCTTGTTGTGTTTGTTTGAAGCTGCTTCCTGTTGGCTTCAGCTGTTTGGAGTTTCCATTTTCTAAACTTCTACATTCTGAACCTTCTTCAGCTCTGAACAGATGATGAAACACTGAATGATTTCAAGCTCACACTTTGTCTAATAAACTTACATCTTTCATTCTTTATACAGATTGAGGGGCTGTGGTTTGTCAGAGATCAGCTATGATTATCTGGCAGCAGCACTGAAGTCCAACCCCTCCCATCTGAGAGAGCTGGACCTGAGAAGAAACAAGCTGCAGGATTCAGGAGTGAAGCATCTGTGTGGTTTCCTGGAGAGTCCAGGATGTGGACTTGAAACTCTGAGGTCAGTCAGCATGTTTTAGTTGTGCTGAGATGAATATGATGTGAAAGTTGTGCTGACACTAAACTGCAGACATCAGGCTGATATTATACTGATCCACACTGAGGATCTTCATGGTAAAGTCTGTTTTCTTCTTCTCTGGTTTAGTCCATTGACTGCAGCAGAACAATGTTCACATTTCAAACAGTGAGACTCAACGTATGGCCCGCGGCCCACACGCGGCCTGCCCACCTTTCCTGATTCAGAGAGAGGGGACCCTGATTAACTGTGTAGTGTTCTTCCTCACAGTTCTAAGTATCAGACACAACAATGAATAATCCACAGCTGACTGTCTTTAGCAGGTCAAAGGTCACGGCACACAGCAGACAGTGGGAAATATTATAATTCTGATCATTTATCAGCACATATCCATATGTATAAAAACAAAGCTGACACTGTGAGACTTGATCAGAGGTGTGATCATCACAGCAGAGGCCTTTGTGTCAAAGTCACTGAGGATCAAACAGAAACACATGAAGCAGATTTTCCTGTTCTGGCTTTTTATAGCAGATAACCTTCAAAATATTCTGCAGTCCATCAAAAACTGAAGCAAACCATGAATCAACATGTGAACATGAGCTGATGCTGCTGAAGTGAAGCAAAGTTACAGAGGTTTGATTACAGACACAGCTGAGAGTTTGTAATCTGTCATCATTTTAAAAGGTTTACATTTCTTCAGTATATCCACATTTGCAGCTGGTACCTCAACCTCCACTTGTCCAACACAACTGCTGTCCACTGCCTCCATGACATTGTGATTTTGCTGTTGGTCTTCTGTCAGATCTTCATCAATCACTTCTGCACGGGGCACACCTTCAGACTCTGCAGCTGCATAACGAAAGCCTGTAAGATAAAATTAGACATAAGGTAAATGTACACCAATATTCCAATGACAGGTGTGTGATTCATCTGGAAGTTATGTGCGGATTAGTGTACAGTGATAGCAATTTAGTATGTTTTTAGAGGGGGGGGGTTGTTTACCTCCGATGGGTGCTCTTTTTCGCTTCCGTTGCGTACGCCTTGAGTGCCGGTCCGAGTCTGATACAGGTATGTCGTCATGCCCCATGTGCAGTGTTGGTGCCCAGTCTGGATTTGTTACATCCATTTCATATGCTGGTTTGCCTGCAATAATGCCAAATCATAAGCTACTCAGTCGACATGATGTGGTTCTGCAGCATCACACATTAGCATGTTTTATCTCATTATCTATGACCGCAGCACGTTGAAAATAACACTAAAAGCCTTTCAAGAGTGATATGAATTAATTTAGAACTCACCGGAAAGAAAATGCCGTGAGCAAACCAACAAAAAGCTGGGGATTGCAGAGAACTCGATATCCGCTCGTCTCACCGCTGCAATCCAAGCCTGACGTCTTTGTTTAGTAATATCGGATACATGGGATCCCTCACGTTGCCTCCAGGATGGAAAACGATGAAAAGAGAGCCCGTTATCCAGCTTCTTGCCTTCACGATCGTGTGATCTAACGTTGCAACCGACAACACAACACGTACGATCCATAGCTGAAATGGTATCCTTTGGCTGGCCTACTGTCATGGCGGAAGGGGGCGTGGCCCATCTCCCGTGACATCACGCTCCAAAGCCCTATAGGTGGGAAAATGTACCATGTCGACCAATCAAAAATGATATGGAAACATGACATTTGGTTGTTTAGCAAAAGGGGGAAGTTTTAGGAGTGACCGGCAAGAGAGAGCGAGTGAGCGAAAGAGAGAGAGAGTTTTGATACGTGAGAGATTTGTGACGTTTACCGTGTTTGGTCTCAAGTTAGTTTGTTGTCTTGTGTATTTAGTGTGTAGCTGTTGTTTTGTGTGTCAGTTCTACTAGTGATCGTCACAGTTGCTGCCTTAAAGCCAACAAAGGCAGATTGCAGTGTAAACGCTGAGTGACACACCTGCTGTCAGACCTGCAGGTTTATCCCTGTGCTGTTCTCATATGTGTTAGAGTGACACAAACTATTGTTTGACACCTGATTGTTCTGTAAATAGTTTGAAATGATTATATGAAAAACGTCTGAGCCTTGGCTGCATTTTTTGGTAAATAGTACCATATAACTTTGTTGTTTGCAAAACGTGTGCGTATTTTTAAAAATGTACAATCTCTATTTGCATTTCAAGTTATGAAGATGATTCGTTAAACATGTGTGTGGTTTTTACAGTCAAAATATCACTTTCTACTTGTATTTTAAATTTTGTCTGAATTTAGATAAATTGTGCTGATACAGTTGGTCAAAATGAGAAAATAACAGATTGGCAAGATAAACTGTTTTTAAAGGTAAAATATAGAGGCCACATCAAAAGTAGTCAAGAAGGGTTAAAGGCTAAAAGCAAAGTTGTCACCAAGTACTGTTTATATTTGTGTGTATTGCTGCAGCTTTTTTGAGTATTAATTTGGTGCCTTTGTGTGAAATAATGGTATTGTGAGTGATCCATATAGTCACAAAGAATAGCCACTTGTTTCTGTGCTACCAAAGTTCCCCGGCTTTCATTCAAAATGTGTTTATCGTCAGCACCTGCACATTAAACTACTTAAACATTATAAATGTCTTCAAGCTCACACTGAGGCCTGTGGGGTACTATCAGCCACTGAGACAGTACACACATTTATATGTGTTTGTATATGAATATTTCATACTTTAAGACTGCCTGTTTATTTAAGGGAGATGAACAAAATACATTGGAATTGTACAAAATAATATCATGGATGATAAATTAAATAGATTTTAAGTAGATGCTTGTGCATTCTTAAAGTCTTATATGTTGAACTGAACTATGTGATCTGTTCAAAGCCTTAATCTTAATTTGAAGTGAAATGTGCATTTTGAGTTTATACACTATGTATATAAGGCGACCGTTTCCTTTTGCAGTATTTTTGTGTGGTGTACTTTTCTATGTCTTAACAAAAGGGGAACAAAGGTGTTTAAGTTCACCTAGGATGATGTGTTTTAATTTTCACATGGTCTTGCTTGAATTTGACCCTGACAAAGGCGTATGAACTCTGTCAGCTGTTTGGAGTTTCCATTTTCTAAACTTCTACATTCTGAACCTTCTTCAGCTCTGAACAGATGATGAAACACTGAATGATTTCAAGCTCACACTTTGTCTAATAAACTTACATCTTTCATTCTTTATACAGATTGAGGGGCTGTGGTTTGTCAGAGATCAGCTGTGATTATCTGGCAGCAGCACTGAAGTCCAACCCCTCCCATCTGAGAGAGCTGGACCTGACCAGGAACTACAACCTGCAGGATTCAGGAGTGAAGCATCTGTGTGGTTTCCTGGAGAGTCCAGGATGTGGACTTGAAACTCTGAGGTCAGTCAGCATGTTTTAGTTGTGCTGAGATGAATATGATGTGAAAGTTGTGCTGACACTAAACTGCAGACATCAGGCTGATATTATACTGATCCACACTGAGGATCTTCATGGTAAAGTCTGTTTTCTTCTTCTCTGGTTTAGTCCATTGACTGCAGCAGAACAATGTTCACATTTCAAACCTTCAAAGAAGAAGAAAAATCCTCCACTGGATAATTCACTGTGAAACTCTCCAACTCTTCATTCCACCTTAAAGTCTGTCTGACACTGAAATCCAAAGCAAAATGTGCGTTTGCTTTACAGACAGCAGTCCAACACAAACATACACACATCATCCAAAACACAGTCCAACATCCAAATCTCCTCCACTGCCAGCATGAATGATGGGAAAGAGAAGGAGGAACACTCTGACATTCAGGGTTAGAATGAGTTTCATGAAGCAGACTGTGAAGATCAAAGCTGCATTAGAAAGCTTACATGAATGAATGAGTGGACAGAAGTGGACAGAGATCATCTGAAGCACTTCAAAGGCTTTAAATCAGCACATTTCTCTTTATTCTTTATCAACTCTGTTAGTTTCTCTCAGTTTTCTGTGGAATGAAGCTAACAGCAGGCTAATAAGATGCTGACCAATAGGTTTCTATTAAAGGTTGTAATTTGTATATGAAAAAGTGCTTTGGCTCAGCAGGGATCAGCTTACAGGTAGAATACAGCTGCTGGATGGGATTAGCATGTCATAGCTATCTACCAAACTGCTAACTGGGGGATTTCAGGCCATCTATGGATCATTTTTGCTAACTGTTTATTCAGCTTAGGCTCACAGGGCTGCAGCCTGTGCCCTAGCTGTCATAGGGCAAGAGGCGTGGTCCACCTGCACAGGTGAGCAGTCCATCACAGGGCCAACAGAGAGAGACAGAGAAGCACTCTCTCACATCCACACCTACAGCCAATTTAGAAGCACCAATGAACCTAAGCAGCATTTCATTGGACTGTGGGAGAACATCCAACCTCCACAGAAAGGCCAACAAGCTTCAACCTACAACCTTCTTGCTTTAAGGCACTAGTGCGAACCACTTTTCCCCATTTCAGCCCAAATCCTGCATCTTCCTGTTTCTGACTCCAGGCCAGCTCCACTAACACTTTCTCATCAGACACTGCCACCTAGTGGAGGAAGTCTTAGTCCCATTTGAAGCTTCAGATTACAGTTAGTTCCTTTACAAAGAGGTGGAGGTGGTGGGGCCACAGCACCATCATCACTGAGTGCCATAGGACACTTAACCTTTGTTTCCATATGCTGGGAACTTCCTGTTGTTCCAAGGAGGACTGGAAAATGTGTGAAAATCTCCCAGTCAGTTCCTCACAGCACACTTCAATCACTTCCCTCCCACAGCATCAGGACCAGGGCTTTTTCTCTCTTTGGTCCCACTAAGAGATTTCCACACAAACACCTCATCAGTGGGACTCTCAGAGCTACCAGCCCTTTGCTACAATCACAAAGCTCTTCATTGAAATCAAAGATATCAAAGCTGGAATCAAATGAGTCCAAGTCTTCTGCTGATTCAGCATCACATTCATCTTTGCTCCTTGTCCTGCATCCCCACCATGGACTTCATTCCTTTCCAAGCCAGCCTTGAGTGTCCTTTATTCAGCTCATCCTCTGCTTTACTTTTACACCTGATTTTAGCTGCTTTATCTCTCTTTCAACAAGTTTCTGTGCCTCAATCTTTTTCTTCTCTCCCTCATAACAAGACAGCTTCTTCTGCCTGAGAACATGTTGGAGTGATTTACTAATCCAGGGCTGCTTATTGGGGAAAATACTTCCTGTTTCCAAAGTAATCCCCATTTTTCCCAGAAAGAAATGTCAGTAGAAATCGATGATCTAAGTGAGAACATGAGCCTTTAAAAAGTCCCAGTGGGTGCAGTCAAAGCAGTCCCTCAGTCCCAGTATAGAGTCTTTGGTCCAGACTGGAACAAGTGTGTGCCCAGTTTGAGCTCTCTTCAGTGCTGTGACCTGACAGACCCAGAGGGGCCATCACATCACATTTAGAAGCTCCCCTAATGGAGCCACAACACATGTCCAACACTTAGTCTGTCTTGTTGGACCAACTGGAAGAAATGATTCAAGGACTTAGTCACAGAACAGAGATTCAAATCTCCAAAATCCAACTGGCTGCATCAGGACATATAGTCTGAAACTCTGCACAGTTTCCTGTTTGAAGCTGCTTCCTGTTGGCTTCAGCTGTTTGGAGTTTCCATTTTCTAAACTTCTACATTCTGAACCTTCTTCAGCTCTGAACAGATGATGAAACACTGAATGATTTCAAGCACTTTGTCTAATAAACTTACATCTTTCATTCTTTATACAGATTGCAGAGCTGTGGTTTGTCAAAGATCAGCTGTGATTATCTGGCAGCAGCACTGAAGTCCAACCCCTCCCATCTGAGACAGCTGAACCTGTGGGGAAACAACCTGAAGGATCCAGATGTGAAGCAGCTGTCTGATCTTCAGCAGAGTCCAGACTACAGACTGGAGACTCTGCTGTAAGTAGAGTGATGGAGTGAGTGGGTGGTGCTGTCAGCAGTATTGTACTAAACACAGTCAGTATGAAACAAAGATCCAGTGTTTCCTGTAAAGCTGCAGCTTCTCAGTGAAGCTGTGAGAGGAGAATGGTGACAGGCTTCAGGATTGGACACAAACACTTCCTGTTTCTGACCTTTATGGTCACCATGGTAACGGCTGACACGCTCTGATCAAACACTGTCAACAGCCAATCAGCTCTCTGAACAAAGCAGCACGCAGACCAATGACTGCATTCATTTCCAAGTTTAAAGCAGTGAAGAACACGGTCTGTAGGTGAGGAAGAATTTAGTGAGAGCAGATGTTTGGATGGAATTCCTCCAGTTAACAGCTGGAACCGTCCATCTGGATTGTTGGGCTTGTTGTTGGGGTTCCTACAGAGCTCAGAGTGGACACACCAAGGTTCTTCTAATGAATGAAAGTCCAAACTCAAACTAGGAGGGAAAAACATTTTCATCAACTTGAATAAAAATCCAAAGATTAGAAAAAGTGAAGCAACAATGAGTCCTAGTACAGTCCCAGCACTGAAGTCCCTGCTGCTCTTTATACTGGATGTGCTGCATCACTGACTGACAGCTGATGAAGAGTCTCTGGAAACACTCGTTTATCTCCTCTGCTCTTCCTTCTTCTCTCTGCAGGTGGAGCTGATGATGGTAAACAGGACGGTGTGTGTGCTGAGAGAGGAGGAGCTGTGTCCTGATGATCCAGAGAGGTTGAAGCAGCAGCAGCTTGTGTGTAGAGACGCTCTGACTGGGCCATGTTACTGGGAGGTGGAGAGGAGAGCTTCATCCAGCAGTGACTGACAGAGGAATGAGAAGAAGTGCAGATGACTGTCAGTGCTGCAGAGTGAACTGTTCTGAGAACAGCTCCACTGTCAGACACAATGTAGAGTCCAGCATCATCCCTGTGTGTCCCTCTGGATCTGACAGAGGATCATCAGTGTATCTGGACTGCTCTGCTGCTGCTCTGTCCTTCTACAGTCTCTGCACAGTCTCTGTCTGACTCTGGCTTCAGACCCTCCTGGATCAAACTCACCTGGAAAGACTTTCAAACATCACTCAATAGATTTGAATACAGAATATATTTGATATATACTGTAGATGTACTGTAGAGTTGCAGTTTGTCACTTGTAAATACAGTCTGTGAGCAGCTGTGAGCTGAAAGATCTTTCTAGAAACACGAAATGTTTTCACTCTTCTGTTGCTTTTTCATATATTTCCACAACATTAATATTGATCCCACCTGTCTCACCTGTTTCATGCTTTTATACATAATAACAGGACACGTGTGATCTGAGCGCTGCTGTGGTTGCTGTGCTGCACGTCTTCATTTAGATAACAGAGACATCTAGTGGTTCAGAGGGAGAACTGCAGGAGGTGGAGCTGTGTTTTAGCGTGGAAAACTTTTTATCTTTTAGGTGCAGATACAAATATGACAAGTATCAGTGTGAGATACAAAAGGTCACATCAGTCAGCAGAGGGAACAGTGATCACACAGCAATGTAAGAATAGAAACATAACAGTGAATCTGGACATGTATACAGATGGAAGCAAACAAACAGGATGTAACACTACATTAAAGCCACAAATGGGAAGAAAACAAACCCAAAGGAAAATATATTTGATCTCAGGAATCCAAATCAGATGCTTTAGAGCAGGGGTCGGCAACCCTGGGCACGCGTGTCACAGCTGCCACGTGAAGGGTTAACTGATGGCACGATCATAGCTGGACTGGCCATCGGGCATACTGATGGTGATTTTTCATTTTTATGGGCTGATGATTCTTTTTATTTTTTTGTAACGGTATAAACGATGGAAGGTGGTGGATTGGCCGGATGCTGGTCGATGTGTAAAAATAAGTCAGTTGTTTGGTGGTGGCTATGGCGGAGCTTCCACAGAGGCAGCAGGTGGATGAGGGAAAGGGGAGGCGGGAGGAGCAGAGACCCGAGGCGGCCGCCGGTCCGAGTGTCAGGTGAACTGAACTTCAGGTAAGAAGTTATGACCTGCAGTCTGTCTGGGTCAGATATAAACCAAGTTTAGGTGGAGTTTATTTTCCTTGTGCTGACTTTTTACAGTCAGTTACAATAACTCGTACTGCTACTAGCTAGCATGACGGAGTTTCTATACAGCTGGGTGGTGCTATGATGTTACTGATAGTGAACTTTACAGTGGCTTGCAAAAGTATTCGGCCCCCTTGAACTTTCCCACATTTTGTCACATTACAGCACAAACATGAATCAGTGTTATTGGAATTCCACGTGAAAGACCAACACAAAGTGGAACGGAAATCATACATGATTCCAAACATTTTTTACAATAAATAACTGCAAAGTGGGGTGTGCGTAATTATTCTGTCATGGAAAAACACACTGCCATCAACTTCTGTTTTGTTTTTGTCAAAATCACTGTAATATAATCACTGTACCTTTATATACATGTGACTTATATTAATGCTGCTGCCCTCTTGTGGCTAAAGTGTAATTATGTTCTTGTTATTAGGGAAAACATTTGAGAGTAACATGACAAATGAGTCAGCACTTTGGCTTCAGCTTAAGAAATCCTCATTTTTATGTCATCAGTTATAGTTGCATGTATTCATTATCATAATTTAACCTTTAATATTGATGTCTTACATTTATTTTGAGTAAATTAGCAATTTTATGGTATTTATATGGTTGTATTAAATAAAGACATCACTAATGAATTAACTATTTCAGTAATTAATTTAAAAAATGTACATAATCAATTAAATAAATATATTAATAATAGATTATCCATTAATTTCATTTAAAATTTTTCAATATTTGTTCATGTACAATTCAAATTAGTTAATTACATATTTAATCAATTATTGGTTTGTTTTCGATTTTAATTATTTTACTGACACATTTAATGAATTATTTAATGATGTATTTATTTAATTCACGGTGCTACTCCTGGCCCTGCATTGCTGTTCATAAATACATTTTATTTGTCAGCTTCACCCATCAAAGTCAGGGGGCGGGGTTAATGCTGATCAAGTCAAAACCATTGCTTTGGTCTGGTGGGCGTTCTTTTAGTGGGCTTTTCTGTCACGGCCTGCGTGGCAGACTATGATGAGGGGAAGGAGGACCCCGATGCTGGACTCTTTGATGAGGTCAGTGCATTTATTTACAGTGATGCTAAATAATCCAAACAACAATAAATCCCCAGTGCGTTCCCGACTCTGACATGTCCTCTTGCCAGTGTTAGTGTTCTTTGTCTCCGCTCCTCAGTGTCTGAGCACCCCGTGCTCGCTGCCCTCTCGTCTCCACACTCCTCCTGGGGAATAACAAAGGCTACGTTCACACTGCAGGCGAAAGCGCATCAAATCCGATTTTTTTGACCCTATGCGACCCATATCCGATCATGCTATGACAGTGTGAACGGCGCAAATCCGATATTTTCAAATCCGATCTGGGTCACTTTCGTATGTGGTACTGAATCCGATACATATCCGATGCTTTAGAAAGCGACTGCTGTTTGAACGGTCAAGTCGCATTAAATCCGCCTTTTACGTCACCGACACAAGACTGAAGCCAATTATCAGCGCCCGAGAAGACATCGCGAACGCTTCCTAGCCATCCAGTGTAGATGTCAGTGAAACTGTTGGGAAGACAACGTAAACATTTTATTTGTACTGTATAATCTGCAGATTCTGACAGAAATCTGCAGCTATCCTTTGAAGCACCGCTCCTCTCTTAAACAGCAATAAGGATCATTATTAGGTTATTTACATTATTATGTAAATAACAAAATAACTTAAAGCAAAAATTGGGAAACGTAAAGTCCGAAGTCTTTATATTAAGGGCCATCAGTCAAACAATACTGTTTGTTCTTGGTCTAAACAGAGCACGTTGTGTGTGACATCTTCTTTTGCGCATGCGGGCCGCTTTGAGCGTTCACACTAGAGCGCGTTTGCTGTCGCATTTTATTTGTAGTGTGAACGAGGAGACAAAAAAATCGGATTTGATCAAAAAATCGGAATTGAGCATTAAGACCTGCAGTGTGAACGTAGCCAAAGAGGCAGCCGTCAAAAACACCACAATGCAGCAGACTAACCTTAACTAACTCGCCAAGAGACTAACGTGAAGTTACGCAATGATCCAGCATCAGAGACAGCTCCACCACACTCCTAAGTAGCTCCTCTGACGAGGCTTGATCAGCTGCAGGTGTGAGTAATTCTCCTCCGCAGGTGTGGCCAGGCTCCTGGCTGACACACCCACACACACACCTAGATACACAAACATGGAAACAGGAGACAGCAGCACCAAAAACACACATGTCCATAACTTCTTACAGGCCCTGGGTCACCCAGACCCATGACAATTTCTCAAAACTAAGTAGGCCTACACACCAGGGTTTGGACATGTGTGGACCCAAACTATACTTAAACTTTACCCTTTTTTGTGTGTCACCAAATACACTTTAATATCTTCTAGACAAGAATGCAGTGGCACAATCTTTAACCTCCTAAGACCCAAACTCCTCCGTGGCATTCATTTTTAGTTTCTCTTTGATATTTTTTTTTTTACCAAATTTTTGTTTCTGAGAAAAATGAGAGCCACATATGAGGATATTTGTCTAAAATTTTGATAGCACAGTGGCAGTGTAACATCCTCGTAAGTGGATATCAGGCCCTTGTAGAGCAAAATGTCGTATTTTGGTCTAAACAACCCAAATTGTGATGTCCACATATGTGGACGCCAGGTCCTAGGAGGTTAAATATCTGCTCACTTTGTCAAAATGAACCTGATCATCTCTGATGAATTCAGTGATGTCTGCCAGCTCACCTTGCAAGTGGTCGAGCTTATACCGCCGACAACGCGGCCACAACTTGTAAACCCCCTGCTGACTATCAGCTCTGGAGTTATTTATTTATGTTAGTTTCAACTGTTCCTGCAAAAAGTAAGCACGTGTTACTGATAAAAAGTCCAATAGAAGCAAAGTCTAAACTTTGAAAACAAAAAACAAAAACCTGTCTGATTAAGATCTGATGTTTGGGGGGTTTCAATAAGCAGTGTGACCCGTGTATATGCATCAGGGGTGGTTTTGATTATCGATTTATCGATTAAAATCGATTCTGGCTTGGATAACGTGATATCGATTCATTACAATCCTGAATTGATTTTTAATATAAATTTATTTTGGCCAAAACGCCAGAATCTCAGGTTAAACCTCCCAAAGTTTCAACAACCACCAAACAGCTAAAACAGTAAATGAGAGCAGGAACACGGATTCTGCACAAAGACGTAAACACAAAGCGCGGAGCCGCCGACGCATCAGAATCAGTGAGATGTGACTTTCTCACCTGACGGCACGGACACGAGCTGAAAGCCGACAGCTCGCTGATTCTGATGTTTCCGCGCTTTGTGTTTACGCCCTTTTTGCGCTGATTCTGAAGCTGCAGGTTTGATGTCTCTCCAAACAATATTGAGTAAACCAGCAGCAAAAGAAGATCCAAACTACGCTTCACATAAACATCGTCATGAATTCCCTCTGATTGTTTTGCTGCCACCAGGATAAAATCACACTTCATGCACAGCTCTCTCTCTCTCTCTCTCTGTACTTCAAGAACAGTTTCCTGTTTTCTGCATTATTCGCTTGCTTGTTACGCACAAGTCTACCGTTCTTACAGCCTGTCGGCCGCTGTTTTTTTTTCTTTTACTTACTTCTGAAAACAAAGCCTCGTTTCTGCCGTTCAATACTGAACAAATTTAAACTTTTTAAAATGATGCAAAATTGCAAAATGCTCAGCTGTGTCTGTAATCAAACCTCTGTAACTTTGCTCTGCTTCACGTCAGCAGCATCAGGTAATGTTCATATGTTCATTAATGGTTTTCTTTTGTTTTTGATGTACTGCAGAATATTTGTATAAAATCCCAGGCCAGGAAAACCTTCATGTTTTTCTGTTTGATCCTCAGCTACTTTGACACAAAGGCATCTGCTGTGATGCTCACACCTTTGATAAAGTCTGGCAAGTGTCAGATTTCTTTTTATAGATATAAAAATATAGAAATGTACTGATGCATGTAGTAACTGTTAGCTTTAACTGTACAAGGCTTGTTAGACATAATGAAACACATCGTACAGATTTCTGGATGTTAGACTATAATTTTTATTATGATTATTAATCTTGAGTCTAAAAAGTCAGTCGAGTATATCCAGGATATCTTTCTGTTAACTGGATTCACTGACACTAACACTGGGACCAGGATAAGCGGTCGCATGAAGCTGGTTATCAGCTGACAATCTTATGATTTAATTAATTTAATTAAGTTATTTAATTTTTCTAATTTTTCCTCTACATTTCCCCTGAAATGAAGGGATTGTGTTAAACATGCTTTAGTTCCTCACATTCTTCTGCATCTCTTTGTTCAACCCCCTGAATTAAAGCTGAAAGTCTGCACTTCAAACACATCTGAGTTGTTGCATTTAAAATTGATTTTAGTGTATGTACAGAACCAAAATCAGAAACTAAGTTCTCTCTGTCCAGATATTTATGGACCTAACTGTATAATCTATACAGCACGTAAAAAATGCTGTAAATAAAGAAGTCTGTGAAAATGTGGCACTTAAGGTCAATTTAAACTGAAGTGATATAATCTTCTCCCCACAGTTTGAGTTTGTATTGTCTCAGCTGCAGACAGACTATGATATTAATATTATTAGTTATTAATATTATTAGTTATAAAGGACACCTTCCTGCCTTTAGTCTTATTCATGATGATTATTAGTCGTCTTCTAATGTCCACAAGTCTGTATGATGTGTTTCATAGGTTCTAACAAGCCTTTTAAACTTAAGTTACTGCATTGCTGAAACACCAACATCTGCTTATTGAACAAAACAAAAACAACCAAAAGACCACACATCTGATTTCATTTTTATTTTAATAGACTTCCAAAGATTATACCAGATAACTGGCCTCAGAATATAATTGAATAAACATTTTTGAAAACGATAACCTAATCCTGTCTTGACAGGCTGAGCTCTTCAGTATCCACCAACAGCATCGTCATGCTGAGTCAGACGTTTCTGCTCCTGCTGGAAATACTCTTCCTCTTTCCACATTGTACCAAATGTTTTTAAATGTTAGTTTCAATTTAAAATTAAAGATTAAAAAAGTGTAACACATATAAGCATCAGATAATTAAGACAAGCGAATGGTTCAGTTCCACATGTGCTCCGCTGACACATTAAACTTCAGTAAAATGATGCAGTTATGAAACAACTTTAATCTAAAACAAACTGATTTGCTCAGGAGCAAAAACAGTGAAGTCAGTGACTGTAAGTGAGTGAGCTGTGCTGGTGACTGGATATCAGATTTCCAGTCATTAGAGCAGATAAGTGGCAGAACTATATTACTGATTTAATTTAAATGCAAATAGCCCAAATCCTGATTAAAGCATCAGGTTCACTTATAAAGTATTCTGTAGTTATCTTAGTGTCCATCGCCCTTCCCAACATGGGAATAAAGCAGCTGTGAGAGAATTAAACATGAATGAATCAATGGTACGGAAGTGGAGGAAGCAAGAAGAATGAGCTGAGTAAAGTTTGACTCATGCGACATTTTTGTTTCGCTTAATGCGCCTTATAATCCAGTGAGCCTGATGGTCTGTAAAATATGGTGCATTTGCAAATTATGTGCACAATATTGGAACTAAACTATTTTATATTGACAAACAGCGGCCCGCATTAAACTGTGACTGTCACCAGGTAATGTGGGCGTGTTTCCTGAATAAGCAGCAGGTGTTAAACAGCTGACAGGTGAACAGGATGCATGCAGGTAAACTCGAGGGCCCTTCGAGCTGATCGGTGGTGTCGTGAGGAGAATTTCAGCTCATTATTCATGTTACAGAAACACAGAGGTACGAGACCAGGCAGAAGACTTTCTGATTATTTGTTTTTAGTTAAAATAATTCCATTGTTGTCTAGTGATGGTGTGGTAAAGCTCTGTGAATGTGTCCAATTTTTCCGGCTTTGTTGCTTCACCCAAAGGCAGATCACACAAAGTTTAACTGCTTATTATGAAGAACTGACATCTGCTGGTCATTTAATGTTCAGCAGCACTGCTGTGAGAATACCTGTAGGACACATACCAGTGGATATGTGAGCACATGCACAGCTGCAGGGCTAGAAGGGCCCAAATGAATTAAATAAATAGATTCTTAAATAATTAATTAAATGTGTTATTAATTGATTAATTACATTTATTTAAAAATCATTAAATTTTTAATTAATTTATTGTAAATGTTGGAAATGAAATTATTTGGCATTAAATCAATGATGTATGTATTTAATAAGTATTTTGAACTTAGATTCCTGTCAACTCACAATCGACACAAACACAGTGAACACAAAGCTCCAACTGTCTGACAACAACAGGAAGGTGACACATGTGGAGGAGCTTCAGTCACATCCTGATCATCCAGACAGATTTGATGTTTGTGAACAGCTGCTGTGTAGAGATGGTCTGACTGGTCGCTGTTACTGGGAGGTCGAGTGGACGAGGAGGGCTCGGATATCAGTGAGTTACAGAGGAATCAAAAGGAAAGGAAGGAGTGATGAGTGTGTGTTTGGTGGAAATGATCAGTCCTGGAGTCTTTGCTGCTCTGATCATTATTCCTCTGTGTGGCACAATAACAGAGAAACACCCATCTCCTCCTCCTCCTCCTCCTCCTCCTCTGTCTCTAACAGAGTAGCAGTGTGTGTGGACTGTCCTGCTGGCACTCTGTCCTTCTACAGAGTCTCCTCTGACTCTCTGATCCACCTCCACACCTTCCACACCACATTCACTGAACCTCTTTATCCTGGATTTGGGTTCTGGGATCCATCGACTGGTTTCATGAAGGGTATTTCAGACTTTTTTGGCACACTTAGGTATGAATTGACTCTTTGTAGTTAGTCTTACCTGTTAGAGAAACAGTTCAGTCTGTTCATGTCTGTGTCTTTCACTCAGAAACACATGATGAGATTCATGGATTCAGTCAGTTGATGTTTTAAACTAAATGATTCACAAATTATTATTCAACACAAGTTTGGTGAGCAGCAGGGCTCATCCTGCTTTTTGTTTTTGTGCATTATAATGATGAAATAACTTTGTCATGTCTGTGGTGGCCTTTGGAGAATTAAACCATCCTGTAGAAACTAGATATAAATGTCATATTTTCCAACATTGATATTTTTCTGTGTTTCAGACGACAATGAAAAGATAAAGAACAGTCTGTAAATCACAAGTTATCAATTCAAATGATTATTAAAGCCACAAGAGAAGCTTCCTGTTATTTGTACCACTCACCTGGTCATGTGATCCAGCTGTGCAGCCAATCATAACTGCCATCACTTTCTACTTTGATATTTCCATGGTGAATGGACTGATTCTTGTTTAACACGTTCATACTCTGATGGATGCATCGGAGAGGGTTAGTGTCTTGCTCAAGGATACTTTGTGTGCCAGCTGGAGCAGTCAGGGATTGAACCACCAACCTTCTGATCATTAGATGCCTTGCTCTGTCTCCTGAGCTACAGCCATCATCAAAGCTCTTTCTTAAATCCTCTCTGAGAGGAGCTCAAACACGAGGAAGAGACGAAAGTGAGGGAAGAGAGTGGACTCATTAGTAAAATGAAAAACAGCCAGCGTTGATGTTTAAGACAAGTGAGGTAACAGAAACACTATATATAGCAGCGGTCACCATGGCAACATCAATGTCGGTTGCTACGTATTGTACTGATCCTGATCTGTGAGCCTCATATCAGGATATGCTGTTGTTTGTATTTGTTTGCATTGTTACCATTTTTGTGTCTTTTTTAACAAACTACTTTTATCTTGCCATCGTTTGTCAGAGAGTCAAACTACATTTGGTTCATCTTTCTACAATAAAAACATTTCTTCATCTTAATTATTGTATGTGCAGAGTTGTAGTTACTCACAGTGACCACTGGAGGCGTGTGATCCTGATAGTTTCCCTGGAACCGTCCAGTTCATCCACATGAATGAAGCTGTTGGTGATTAACGCTCATCTGTACAACTTTAACAACAATATCAAACATTTAATCGCTCTGCAAACAGCTTGTCTGATGTATAAACTGTGTCTTAAAGGATCAAAGTAAATGTCACATTGAAAGCAGATTTCACTGTAATGTCCTCTGTTTGAAATATTCCAAATATAATCTGGCTTGGTAATGATTTACTCATATATTGTCCACGCAGACTAAAGCAGTAGGAGATGAGATGAAAACAATTAGAAGAATCTTTACTCTTTAATGTCACAAATTCCTCTTTGTATGTAACATAACAACATACATGATACAGCTGCAGCAACTGAGGCGAGGAGAGAGGCAGCAACAAGAAAACTGGAAGAAGGAGACCAACAACACCACCTGTGGAAATCTTTCCCCAATCAAGCGTCATCATATCAGCATTTCATCAAAAGCACACATGCTCCGACCTGACAATGCAGAGCTGTGGCAAAATCATTGAAATCATTTATGAAACAAATGAGTGCATCAAAAATAAGAGTGGAGCTGCAATGAAAGAGAAGTGAACTTTCTTCAGTCAACACAAAGTTTTCCCTGACAGGTGACATTTAATTAAAGTGACTTTATCACCACACACACATTCAGAGGCAGTCTACAGGAGCAGAGCTGCAGCTATTCAGCAAATGTCTCCCTGCAATCCTCACTGCAACACCTACATGTGAAAATGAAACCACCTCTACTGTTCACACATGAAACGTCGTGTGAAGAACCAGTTTTCCTCAGATCTCTGTTTTAGTAACTCTGAAGTCTGAACTTTGGATTTTTGCATCCTGTTTGTACTGATAACTGTCAGTGGATGATTTTGATCCCAAAGAAATCTTTAACACACATGTAGTGATGGGACGTGTTACTGAAACAATGGTTAGGAAACAGAAATCGCCTGAGAATCTGCTCATGTTTAAGATTTCTTCTTTGCAAACATTTTCTATGGCTGTTCCCAGTATGACCAGTGATACAAAGCATGGGAAATGGGGATTAGTTCATTCAGACAAATACACTTTTTAAAATGTAAAAATAAAGAAATGAATCAATAAAATAAAAAGTCAAAGAAATAAAAAATAAGGGTCTGAGGCGTCTGTCTCACTGTATCCATGGCAACAATTTACTTCCTGTTCCTTCATATCAGAACCACATCTTTGAAATCAAAACATTTAAGATTCAAATTCAATCACAGATGTGTTCAATGAAATATTAAATGAAGCAGTGCAATGTTTTTATCACTATCCAAGTTTGAACTCTAAGTAGAAGATTTAAAAAAGCAACACACACACACACACACACACACACACAGACACACACACACACACACACAGTATGCAGACATGATTTAGGTGATGATAATATAACGACTGCACAGACCCGTGGGATGATTCATGTCCTTTTTCTTACTCTATGCAATGATGAACTTCTTGCTTCAGGACCTTCTTGATCAATTTGTTTTCTAATCCACAGTTTTCTACCTGATCTGTGTGTTTGAAGTAAAATGTGTTGCTTCAAATGTAAAAGTTAAACAGACAGAAAGCATCAACGTGGACTTCAATCAGTGTTTTGTGTTCATACAGGTCAGCTGTTGCACACAGAGGTCCTGGATTTACACTGTGCCCTGGTTCCTGTGTTTCTGTATGTAGTTTAGTCTAAAGTGGATCCTCCTCATGTACAGACTGAACTATCTGTTCAACAATCAGCATTTCTGATTCATGGATTTCATTTGTTTTTGCTAGTTTTGACTGAGATTTCAACATATCTGTGGTGGCATCTGTTCAGTGTTATGGAAGTTTTACAGCACTAATCTCACTTCACTCTGTAACATAACAGTGAACAATATTACTATTAGAACGATTATTAGAGAAGCCACAATCAGATGATCCCCTATGAGGTGTCCTTGGTTATAGTGTGAAGTCATCTGAGGGGAGAGAGAAGAAAGAAACACTTCAGTGTTAATGAAAAAGTCATCAGTCTTCTTATGGGAAGAGACCTCCACCAGAACAAGACAGGTAACCATCCAACACGTTCTCATCCCAAAACCTAACATACCGATGCCATGTGACAAACCGATGCCATGTGACAAATCGATGCTATGTGACAAACCGATGCCATGTGACAAATCGATGCTATGTGACAAATCGATGCCATGTGACAAATCGATGCTATGTGACAAACCGATGCTATGTGACAAATCGATGCTATGTGACAAACCGATGCTATGTGACAAATCGATGCCATGTGACAAACCGATGCCATGTGACAAACCGATGCCATGTGACAAATCGATACCTTTCGGTCTCCCTCTCTCTCTCTTGTGCTCCTGCTCCTGCCAAAAGCAAAGCAAAGCATCCACCCTTTTCTTACCGGCGTCGTGAATTGTTTGTCAGCATCTACTCATCCTAACGTTGGTCCAGTCTTTGTCTCAGTGTAAACTCAGTCAACACTTTAGTCCACATGGTCAGTCCAGTCACAGTCCAGTCACACACATCATGCACACACATTCACACTAGATCTTGCTGATAGTGGAGCCTCACGCACAAAGCATCAGAGTCTCCACCCTCATCAATATGAGCTCATTTATTTGTTCTTTCTTTTGTTTTTAGAAAAAGAGTTCTTTATGATCTTGGAATGGATTGACTCGCTGCAATCCTTTAGACAGGAACTGGCAGGTTCCCACAGGTGACCTTTTCCTCAGCCCATTGTAATCTGGAAAAGCTCACCTTATATTTGCTCTCACAACAATGTTTTACAGCGCTGTTAATTCAATCTTGCAGGCCTGCTTAGAACAAAGAAGGAGGAAAAGAGAGCTGATTATTAGCTCATCAGAGCACAAAACATCATCACCAAAGGGGGCGACACCTGACAGTTTTCTCTAAGTGCACTGTTACAGAAATAATGAGCCGCTCCTCGACATGTCCATGTTTAGTAAAACTCCCTCTATTGAAATAAGAAAACAAGCCAAAGCTAACTGACAGAATGAACCCATCACTAAAACAACAACCCCAAAAATCTTCATCACAGAAAAGTTTTGCTTACTAATCCAACAATATGTTGTGGGAATTAGAACTTTCCGGGTCATAAAGCTTTTGCCCGACTCTTGGCTTAACTAATACTGACATAGTCTGAAATCAGACTTAAAGTCACTCCCTCTGTTCATTTAGGATAAATGTATCTATATCTGATTTAGGCTAAGTGCCTTTTGTTTAGATGAACTGCTGGACTTCCAGACCAGCAGGTTTAGGGAAGTCTTTATGGGGTCACACAGCAGCACATCAGCTCAGTTTACATACTGTTGACATCTTCATCAGAGGATCAGCAGGGAGCGCTGCTGAGCTGCAGTGGTCTCCACCAGAGTGACGGAGCAGGAATCACAAACAGCACAAACCCACCGTGTTGTTTCCACCCTGTTCAGGAGATCTGAGCCCCCATCCTTTTTTTTCATGTTGCAGCTCTGCACTGCAGGCCCTGAACGCCTCCCGGTTACCCTCAGTGTGCTTAGAGTTTAATTTACAACCGACGAGCTCACAGATCATCTGCAGGCAGGTGAACGAACCCTTAATGTGAGGATAATAGCAGAGCTGAGCTGAGGTCAGAAATAGTCAGGAACGGTGTCGACACAGTGAAGTCAGCTGTTTGGGAATTTGTCTGATTATCAGTTTGGGGGGGGGTCGGTGTTAAATAACAAAGGCGGTGTAGGATGGAGAGAGGAGGAGGGAGGGAGCAGTGATGATATGAAGTCAGAATACACATGTGGCAGACATAAGGGGGTCAGACAGGAGCAGCATCAGTCTCTGCTCTGTTTTGTTAATAACGTAGAAAAATAATTTTGTACAATCAAGCTACATCGACGGACGCTTTACCTCACGTACCCTAAAATGAAAAAGTAGTGACAGTAAGACGGAGGCTGCACATGACACCATGACTGAGTTCACAGCTGTTGCTTTGATTCTAACGTTTAAGACTTTTGGCATCGACTCCGTTTTAATAAATGAGTGCTGGGAGGCGTCGTTTGACTTCAGGAGCTCCTGCGATGCTCCTGCGATGCTCCTGCGATGCTCCTGCGATGCTCCTGCGATGCTCCTGCGATGCTCTTACTCTGCGGGAGAAAACCAAAAACCAAAAGTAGCAAACATGGAGCGATATGACTCGTTTAGATTTTGGGAAACGTGCATCGACAGGTACAGTGTCCTTTTCCCCGCGTCTTTAAAAATAATTCATGCATAGATCCCCCACTGAGAAAACCCTTTTATATACTTTCTCCTTTGTACACATTTTATATAGAACTATATATAATATCATTTCTCTATATCTATATTTTCAGAAAAATTCTTTCCACACAATAAAAAACAACAATTAAACAAATGCTTCAAACAAAACAACAAAAAGAGAGAAGATGGAAGAAAGAAAATCACGACTGAGGCCAGTTTGGCACTTTGTCATGAGAACATGACAGAACTCTGTTAGTTGACGGTAAATAGCGATACTCTATTTTTCTTTGGTTTTTCTTCTCCCTCGATGAGAAATGAAACACAGCAGTACTTACTTGGCACCTAAAAATGCTGGTAGAATGAAAGATATCAGTGTTTTCATGGTTATATGTTTAGTGTACGCCTCCCGCCTCCAGACTGCTCAGCAGATCGGGAATTTTTAGAGAAGAGCAGGAGGGAGGCGTGTCAAATGAGAGGAAGAGAGCAGTAATAAAACACGGATGTAGAAAAGAGAAGCATAATGTGCACATAACACACAGGAGATGGAAAAAGAGATGACGCCAACGTAAAAAAGAGAAAACAGCGAGGAGCGAGAGAGCATTCGTCCCTTTGACAAATGTTGGAGGTCTTGAGCCTGGAAACAGCAGACCGTCTTTGAAAACAGTATCTTTGAAAGATCTGAGTCACCCACCCCAAACTGCTCATCTGCTGCTGGACACTTCAGTTGCACCTCCACATGCCACCAGTGGAGGGAGCTGCCAAGTTTCACAGCACATGACGCAGCAGGTGTAGTTGCTTTTGGAGAAAGAAGAGAATAAGAGGACAGAACGAAGGCCCACGTCTAGAGGCCTCCCTTCCAGAGCGGTAGCAGAGCCAGTGTTCCTGGTCCCTAGGTGGCGCTGTGTCGGGCCTGTCCCTACTATACCCTGGTGGTGGAGTGGGGGTGGGGCAGGGTGTTGTTGTGGCCGGTGGGGGGGAATGTGTTGAAGGCGTGAAGAGGCTGCATGCTGGTGATGGTGCTGGGGATCACGGTGATGGTGTATGGCGTCATCAGCGGCACGTTGTCGGGGGCGCGGCGCAGCGCCAGGGTGTAGTCGGGGGGGCAGGCGGGCCGCAGGATGTCGTGGGGTCGCAGGGGCTCCATGTCGTGGTGAGCGTCGTGCTCCCAGTCCTTCATCTGCAGGGACATGATCTCCTCCTCCTGCCTGTGAGCCAGGTCGTTGGCGGGGCCGCCCCGCTGAGGGGACAGCCGGTGCCGGCGCATCTCGTGCTGCTTGTCACGCTTGTAGTAAAGGGCGGCGAAGGCCAGGATGTTGAGGAAGAAGAGCGACGCTCCAACTGCAACTGTCACGCTCAGTTCGGTGGAGTAGTCGCGGGTGTGTCTGGGAAAGAGGTCCTGGGGCGGGCGCTCTGAGCCCTCGGGCTCAGGATCTGATGGGAAGGTAGGGTAAGGATGACGAGTGGTTCGAGGAACGTTGTTTCTGGGCCTCATGGTGCCGGGGTCACGGCCTGCGGGGGAGCGCGTAGTGGTGGGAAAGAGCACGTCGTGCAGGCTGTGAAGATGAGGGACTAATTCCAGCCAAAAGGCCACTTTGTTAGCTCTGTAGTTGTCTCTGACACGAGGTTTCAAACCGATGTGAAGGTACTGCTTGTCCTTCCAGTTGAACTTGGTCCAGATGACCTCCTCGAAGCGGTTGGGCTTGGTATGAATGAACTTGGTGTCCTGAGGGACGGGCAGGTTGGGGTCCCTGGTGGAGCATAAAGGTTAAACGTTTCAGTTCAAAGTTATATTCAGTCTCCATTATAAGTAACATGTGGAATCAATACACTGAATACAGACAGGAGGCCCATTCTCTGTGCAACCTTTAAACTATCTAAGACCAACCGGCTGCTCTGGGATCTGGATGCTTTTGGTGAACCAGTATGTTCAATTCTTCAAAGCCACACGGGAATTAAACTAGCAACCCAGATTCAAGTATTCAACATGACTAGAAGGCTGTCAGTGAACATACAGTAACGTGTACAGTTTACACTACTGTGACATGAGGCCTACCCAGTCTTTGCGAAGTTAGTCCAGTAAGTCATGACCACAGCGCTCAGCATCACATCGTTCTTGGAGAAGTTGCACGGGAGCAGGTCCGTGGCACCGATCATCGGTACGCCGAACACGTAAGGTATCTCGTCTCCGTGCGCGGCGTCGGCCCACTCGGGCCGCGTCTCGGTTTGGCAGTGGTGGTAGAACGTGTAAAAGTAAACTGGGGACTGAAACTCAGCATGGAGTTTGGCAGTGGCCACAGCTGGTGCCACCCACTGGTGGTCCGTAAACAGGAAGCGAGTGAGAAATCTAGAGAGGAAAAAAAAGTCTTTCTGATAACAGAAGGAGTGACAGGCAGCAGAGAGGAAGCATGACTGCATTATCCAAACATGTCTGTACTGTGACTGTGGTCCGGCTGTGAGGGGTTCGCAGGCCGATCTGTCAGAAACACCGACACTGAGATTGGGAGCCCACTACCTGGGGGATGATAGCATTACTGCCCACAGAGCCTCAAAGGTTAAGGCGCAGACACGCCGTGATGTGGATGAGTGGCTCTCTTTAGCACGCTTGTCTTGTTTGATGCACTTCACTGGGCTCACATGTTACTGATTCCATTCTTTACTCGCATGTTTTAAACGCTTAAAGCACTTTCACAGCTTTTTATATTCTTTTGAAAATTCATGTGAACTCAAGCTGTCAGAATTGTAATGTAAGCTTTGATAATTGTCCACATTTGTCATTTTGACGATTATCCGTTTATTTTAATGAATACAGCAAACAGAAAAAAACTAACAGATCAACAAACGCGGCTCCTAATGAGACAAAACCTGATGATGCTGCAAAATGCAGTTAAGTGAGAGGAGGCTGTAAAATGGAATAACTGAAAAAGTGGCAGTGTACAGAGGTGGCGTCCTCACCCTCTGGGTAGCCGTAGAGGTTGTCAACAAAGCTGGAGATGGTGTAGTCGAACGCCGCAGCTGAGATGCCGTCGTTGTCCTCACTGTCGTCCACAAACTTCAGCCCCTCTCCCTGGTTCACTCCTATCAAGATGTCATAGTTTAGGAGCTCCCCCTGGTGGAGCAAATAAGGAAGAACATGCTGAGTGCTGGAACAGAGCCTGTGTGCATCACAAGTCTACAACAGGAAGTGCAGCTGAAGCACAGCTTTGTGAATTGGCAGCATTTAATTTCCCAGTAAACAAAATAAAGATTAGCTGTTGCCATGAAATTCCTACTATAAAATGTAAATACTGCAATATATGCAGGGTTCATACACATTTTTAGGGTCAAATTCAAGCACTTTTTAAGCACATTCAAGGTCAATTTTCAAGCTTTTCCAGCACATTACCAAAAAAGAAGCATGTTTCACTTTGCATCACCTCAGTAAGACCTTGTAAAAATTTAAACAAATCATCTGAGGTTGATTTAAATGTCTTTTGTTCCCCTTTTGTTAAAAGAGCAGCACACAAAAATACAGAAAAAGGAAACGGTTGCCTTACATGCATATAGTGTACAAACTCAAAAAAACACATTCCTCTTAAAAATGCGCAAATGTGAACAAATCAACTTGTTAGAGATCTTCATCTCCACTGTAAATAAACAACAAGCCAGAAAACAAGAAAACTGCACCAAACACCACAAACACCAACAAATTAATGTCTTCTCATCAGACATTGAAGCTTCTTTCCTGTGTGACATAAAAAATAAGAGACCGATGTTTGTTTGTTTTTTTAACTAGTTAAGCACCCACGTTCAGTCATCCACCCATTCACGCACACATTCACACACTGGTGATGTAGCTACAGCCACCCTGGGGCGCCACCAGGCCCTCTGACCACCACCAGTAGGCAACGGGTGAAGTGTCTTGCCGGGTGAAGTGTCTTGCCCAAGGACACAACGACCGAGACTGTCCAAGCCGGGGCTCGATTACAAGGCGAACTCCTAACTCTTGAGCCACGATCGCCCAGTGGGGACATGGGGACATTTCAATTTCCAGCAGGAAGCTCCCCCTTTTTGTTAAACCCTTTAGA
The DNA here is from genome assembly GCF_057382185.1 of Mchenga conophoros. Taxonomy (NCBI): domain Eukaryota; kingdom Metazoa; phylum Chordata; class Actinopteri; order Cichliformes; family Cichlidae; genus Mchenga; species Mchenga conophoros. Next base: position 19,355,197 of record NC_140528.1, on the reverse strand, counting down.
TCAGGGGTCGGCAACCTGCGGCTCTTTAGTCCTTATAGTGCGGCTCCGCGTGGTTTGGGGAAATAAATTAGCTGAAGTGTATTTTATTTATGTTAGTTCTTTTTTTAACTTGTAGATAACCTGCTGTTAGTTTGGTATTTTGTCCTAATCCGCTTGCCGTACCTCCGTGTAGGTGTGTGTATGTTTTGAGTGGTATAGGCGCCATTCCGTTATTGAATCCAAGCATGTAAGTTCTCTGCTGCTGTGCTGGTTAATAAAACCACGTTAACTGAGATTACTGCTTCATCATTATCATACTGGTGAACATACAACAAACTTGTAGTTCTAAATTGGAAGATTATTGTGATTTTGCAATATACAAATAAAATTATATTTTGTTATTTTTTCATCGCTCAAAATAAGCGTCACACTCGCGGAAGCCGGTGTACCCGGCGAAACGCCGTGCATTTATCGAGCCTTTCAACCCCAGATAGGCCAATTATGGCTCTTTGGCTCTTTGGGTCTTAAAGGTTGCTGACCCCTGCTTTAGATGAACAGAGTTTTTTAATTAAATACATAATCTTTAATAAATGTTCTCTTTTATAAAAAGTAGGATAATTAAAAAAACTTTTATTATACCTCTATTGAGTAGAAAAAAAACTCGTGTTTTCTGTCGTCTGTTATATAATATTAGTGATGTTTGTGACAATTAATTTCTTAATCGGCTGGACTAACCAATAGTCCACAACCAGGAAACACTGAAATTTTAAGTTAAGTTTGAAAACAGTTTAAAAAAAAATACCCCATTCCAAAATGTCTTGTGACAATCTCATTGGCTTAGGGAGTGATGATGTCATAGATCTTAAGAATCTTAAGTCCTTTGATGTTTTTCCTTAAGTAGGGGTGAGAAACAGCAAGTTTTAGTTCGTTTCAGCAGCATCTGTGTTTGCAGCCTACAAAACGTTCACCACAAGCTCTTCAAAGTCATCGTATAGAAACTCCAACATGTTTCCAAGAAAAAAACAACCAATTCAAAAAGATTACGCCGCCTCTCCTTCCTGGCGTGGCCGGCCAATTTCCCCAAATGGCGTCTCATCCTTCCAAAGGGCGTTAGAGGAGAGTAGGAAGGAAAACTACCTTCTCCAGAAAAAAATGCAACAAATTGAAGAAGAGAAACTTCAACTGGAGGACAAATGTAGACGAATGGAAGCCCAAAATAAAGAGCTGGAAGACAGACAACAGCGCCAGCCGGACATAAAAATTATTAATGAGGGCTGGGGAATCAAGTTTGCTCAGAGCCGAGAGCAGATTGTGCACCTCATTAAAGAAAACAGGCAAAAGAGTGCAGAACTAAAAGAAATGACCAGCTCCAAGACAAGAAAATGATGACTGATAAGATACAACGGGATCTCCAATACATGGACCGAAAAAATCGGCTCCTCCAAAGACAGCTCCATGAAGCTGTGGAAGAAAAGAAAGAATTCCTCCAACAGAAGGAAGAGCAGGACAAAAAGCAACGAGACATGCAGCACGAACTGAAGAGCATGCAGGAAAAATACCGCATGCTGAAAGAAAGCCTGGATGAAACACTGCGCCAAAATAAAGACCTTCTTCAACAGAAAGAGCAACAGCAGGAAAGACTGAAAGAAGGAAAACGTATCGTCCAGGACTTTGAGTCTAAAAATCTAAAACTGCAAGAGTTTTGTAATCAGCTGGAGGACAAAGCAACTAAAGTGGAAGAAGAAAAGGACAAACTGGAGAAACGCTGCTCACAGATGCAGAGAAGGATCGATCAGATAGCGAGAAACAACTCCGAGCTCGTTAAGGGGATTTTGGTGGAATTCAATAACTTGAAGCGTGAAAACACTCAAATGCAGGCGCAAAAACAACAAGAAGACAAAATACATGAAGACCTGCAGCTCACGCTCCAAGAAATCCAGAAAAGAAACGAGCAGTTAGAAGACAAGCACAAAGAGGTCCAACAGAGAAATGCAGACATGCACAAGGACAAGCTGATACAGGAGGCAACATCCAAACAACTCAAAGACAAGCTTGAAGAACAACAAGCAACATTGGAAGAGGTGGAACAAAGATGTGAGAAACTTGAAGAACAAAACGCAGAAACCATCGATGAGCTGAGAAATCTCATCCTGGAGAAAAAAGCGCTCGTGGAAAAGTGCATGAAAAAAAAGAGAAAATGGTTCCACTTGTTCCGGAGGAGAGACGCTACTGCTTCCTCACCTGATGTAGCCTCGTCTTGCTCCACCTCTGTTAACCCCCCCAACCAGTCCCGGCCGTTGACTGTCCCCTCCTGAGCCTGGTTCTGCCGGAGGTTCCTGCCCGTTTAAAGGCAGTTTTTCCTCCCCACTGTCGCCAACTGCTTGCTCAGAGGGGGATTGTTGGGCTTTTCTCTCCTCTGCCTTGTTTCTTCATTTACTTGTTTAACTTTTTTCATTATTACTTCATTTTACCTTGTTTCTTCATTTACTTGCTTGTTTAACTTTTTTCAACTTATCTAAATAATAAACCAATTAAATTTATCCTTTGAGTATTTTTCATCTCATCTTTACAGAATCTTTCCAAAACATTTTCAAACATTCAGATCTGTCTTTTATTTTCTTCTTGAAGCCTCATAAATGGTGAACTAAAAACCCGGAACATGGTTTGAAACATAGTTTCAGCTGAAACTGGCATAACATGCTGTGTGTGTGTGTGTGTGTGTGTGTGTGTGTGTGTGTGTGTGTGTGTGTGTGTGTGTGTGTGTGTGTGTGTGTGACAGGATATCACTAGTTAGGTCATCATGTTTAGACTCATTCACTCCAAAATTATTTAGGCCAAATCTTTAAAACAGTGTCATTTCATACACATTTTCAATTCACTTCAATCGCACAAATGCAGAAATAATTATTTGCAGTATCTTATTTATTATGAGAATGTCATGCCTGATCATTTGTACCTACACCACCAAAAATGGGGGCAAAAGGGAGGAGATCATGTTTAATCGGTTATAAGAAAAGGTCAGAAATATAAGTGCCGACATGAGCAGTGTCCACAGAAACCTCTGACTCTCAGCTCAAAGCTCATATAAACCATTTCTACAACCAGCAAACAAACAAAGACACCGAACAGTTAAAAGAGCAGTGACGTCACCACGAATCTGTGGTCAGGTAATATCCATGTTTTGATTGATGATTTTCTGGAGTTAAATGTGAACCGAAGCATATTTTGGGTGTTATATGCTATTAAATACTTTTTAATTTATTTAAAAGTATTTAATAGCATATAACACCCAAAACATGCTGGGTGTGGAAATAAAAAAAATCAGAATTTCCTCTGTTTGAGTCACAGTAACTTTGACATAGTAACATTTGCAGTAAGTCCTAAATGTTCACCTTTAAAATCCCTCCCTCTGTTCATTTTGCCCACATCATGTTTCAGTGGTTGGCCTCAGGTTCTTCAGCTTCCTGACAGTCTGAAGTCAGCTGACAGAGTTTCACCTGCTAAATACACAGAAAATCTTGTTAAAGCCGCACAGTTTGCCCAACAGTAATATTCCCATTAAGCCCTTTCTAAACACTTTATAACAATGTGTCATCACTAAATTATAAACTTCTTCTCCAAATCTGCACGACTGCACTTAGTCACAGACTTTATTTAATTGTCCTGCGGCTGCTATCATATATTTTACCAAACAGTTCTTCTCACACAGTCACAGATATATTTCTCTCAATGCAAACTTCACTCATGTCTCAGACAGGAAACTTGAGTTTTTCTTTTTTTTCTGTCCCCACTCATTCAACTAATTTGCATATTGAGTCACATCTCGAGAAGTTGCCCTGACAACAGAAATGCATATTCAAAACATTGCTGCATAATGCAATTATTATTCTTTTATTTTTATTTCTACAGTCGTCACTTCTTTTGCTCAATCAGCTGGAAACCACTTCTAATTCACTATTTTAAACCTGCTTTAAGCTTCTAATCCCTGGTTGGTCCTCCCAGTCTCTTTTTCCTTGTCACAAAAGTCGCTCTATTGTCCTGCAACTTCCTGAGTTATTCCTCAGCTTCAGCCTTTAAGTGTGTTAAATCTACACCATTCAGCATTTATGTCATGTATTCACATTCATGAGTGTAAGCATGTCTTCATTGCGTGTATGTTGTGTGTTCATATTAATATTGAGTGTAAGCTGGTCTTCGTTGCCTCGATGTGTTTTTATAATCAGATTTAATTCCTGCATCTTTGCGCTGAACTGTGGATTCAAACTGTCTCACTTCTGATTCTCTCCAAAAACAATTTCACATGTGACAATTTCTACATGTGTGTTTTATATTTTTCTATTCATTTATGTATTATTAGTTTATTTATTTCTTTATCTCTCTTACTTTTTTTATTTACCTTTCTGTTGTGATGCTCTGGATGTTTCTAAACCCACAAATTCAGCCTCAATGTTCAACCCAACTTTCCTCTGCTGTCACTTTAACACGTCCAGCCTTCACCTCTCACCGGTCCTCGTCCCCTCTTCTCTCAACTTCCTGTGTGGCCTCCCAAATCAAACACAGGCCCACATCAGCTGTTTCTTCTTCTCTCTTCATTCTCTCTTCCTCTTTTCAGTCTTTTCTTGGCGCTTAACTCCCAGCATGGCAAATATGAGACTCAGACAGTCCCATCCAGTGGTTTCACACAGTCATGTCACTGGTACACTTTCCAGCTTGTAATTCAGAGCGCATGTTTCCATCAACATACATGCTGCTGGACCCTTCAGTGTTTTAGGTCAGGTGCACTGTCTTTTTGCCTGCTGTTAATTCTTCAAGTCCACGGTGTTGTTCTGTCTGTCTTCTGTCTTCATCAGGAGATTAACTGTCCTTTAAGCTTCTTCTCAGGATAAGGACAGGATGAGAGGTGAAGCTGTGACATTTTAAACCAAAGCCTGTTTTCCTCCCAATTCTGTTAATCTATCATTTTTCTGCTGTATTCTTCCAGGAGGTTGAGCAAGTCCATGGGCACCTGTATTAACACACTAAGACATTTATTTCATATCATTTTCATTACTATTACTTTGCACTTTCATTCTCTAATTCCTCTGTTTTCATTTTGAAACGTCTCTCACAAGCTCACAAGCTATATTCAGACTTCCTGCTTCACTTCCTGCCAGACACACACTGCGATTGGTTTATAAAGGCCTCTCTTATTAAAATACATAAAACAATCTAATCAGAAAATAAGCACTAAGAATATATATTTATCTTGTAACATTGTTTAAGTTAATGAACAATAGAATAGAATAGAATAGAATAGAATAGAATAGAATAGAATCCAACTTTATTGTCTTTGCACATGCACAGGTACAGGGCAACGAAATGCAGTTTGCATCCATCCAGAAGTGCTTTAGTGATATAGACATATTACAATATATATTAGCAATAATATAGATATGTGAGTATATTACAGAAATGGGTCTATTATGTTATAATGTACACGGTATGAAGTATGTTGTGAATATTGTATAACTATAAGTATGTACAGGCTGTAGTGAGCACAAGCTATGTACAGGATATGAACAGGATATAAATATGAAAAACTATACAGAATATGAAATAAATAACTTTACAGGAATCTGAGATATACAGCTATACAGAAATGGGAACTATGCAAGTTGTAAACAGTTGTAGGGTTAAAAATTATCGAATGTACAGAATGATTATTTACACAGAGCTATACAGTAGTGCAGTTAAGATAAGTGAGATATGTGGATAATTCTACAGAGGCTATATAAAGTGCTGGTGGTTGTGAGTGGTGGTTCAGTCCATGTTATTATTGTGTTTGAGGGTACAGTTGTCCGTTGTGGGTGTGTGTATGTGGTTGTGGGTGTGTGTATGTTCAGTCCATGTGTTAACGTGGGTCAGATGTCAGGAGGCAGAGTTCAGGAGTCTGACAGCTGTGGGGAAGAAGCTGTTCCGGTACCTGGTGGTCTTAGTCCGGAGGCTCCTGTGGCGCCTCCCAGAGGGCAGGAGGGTGAAGAGTCCATGTGATGGGTGACTGGGGTCTTTGATGATTTTCCCAGCCCTTTTCAGACACCGCTTCCTGTAGATGTCTTTTATGGCAGGAAGTGGTGATCCGGCGATGCGCTGGGCAGTTTTCACGACCCTCTGCAACGCCTTCCGGTCCGAGGCAGAGCAGTTCCCGTACCAGACTGTTATACAGTTGGTCAGGATGCTCTCGATGGTGCAGCGATAGAAGTTCACCAGGATGTCTGAGGACAGGTGGTTCTTCCTCAGAGTCCTCAAGAAGAAGAGGCACTGGTGAGCCTTCTTGACCAGCTTGGAGCAGTTGGTCGTCCAGGTGAGATCCTCGGAGTGTTGAATTGTGTTGAAAACTGAGATTACAATATCAATCAAGATAATTATAATGATGGTTTTTGCTGTAATTAAACAGTCATGTGGAAATGTGGCAACCACAGAACTTTAGAGGCCTTTTGTTCAATTATGTGTGGACTGTTTCTTTAGTCTCATACACAAATTGTTCTCAGTGTCTATGAGACTGATGAAATATCCATGTGTGCTGAAAGAGACTGTGCTGGTCTGACGCCCTCAACCGAGGTATTGTGGGTAATGAAAGAGCAGATAGGTTGGCTAAAGCAGCTGTTAAAAAAGTAGACATAGATGTGCAGATACCATTGTTGAAATCTGAGGGAAAAGAATAGTTTGGACACAAAGTAAGAACTTCTGGAGAATGGCATGGGATAATGGAACAAAAGGGAGACATGGGGTACAAAACACAATAGAAGTTAAGAGGAGTAGTGGGTTAAATAGGCAGCAGGAGAATACAAACAGGTCACTGCTTTCTGAATGGTTCTCTTTTTATGATGGGGAAACATCCGACTGGGTTATGTGATGGTGTAATGCTATGGAGACGGTTGAACGTGTGGTTATTAGTTGCAGGAAGTATAGAAGTCAAAGGAGAGTGTTGAGGGTGGGAACTGGTGGTGAAATGAAACTTACGTTTGAAAAAGTGGTTAATCAGTTAAGTCCTGATGAGGTGAAAGGAGTGGTTTTTCATTTTTGAGAAATACTGATGTCATCAAGAGGATCTGAGGATCTGGAGGAGAAGTAAGAGTAAAAGCCAGGAGATGGCAGTAGTGCAACATCTTTGGATGCAAGCTGCTGTTAAAAATGACAGAAGAAGAAGTTTGCTTGATCGTTCCTCAGCTCGTCTGTGTGAAGCTGAGTGTAAAGAGGCTCCTGCTGTCAGAGAAACACTCTGACTGTTTCACAGAGTCAGACATGTTCAGACTCAATCTCAGTCAGAAACTCAGCATCACATTGATGAAGCTGCAGATTAATTGTGGTTAATTTCTGATTAATTTCTTTGCTGCCAGCTGAAATTTAAATGTAATTTAAAAGAAGGATTCAAGGTTATTGTGTTTTTGAACCCAAAGATATCACATGAACGTGTATGAATTGTATGATATGTCTCTTCTATTTTTCCATCCATCCGTTCGCTTCCACATCTCCTTTTCAGGGTCGTGGGCGGTGCTGGAGCTGTCATCTTCTTCTTCTATTTTTCTATGATCATATTTTGATGTTGATTGTGATTGGTTTTATTTGTTTCTTCGGCGGTTGTAGTGTTTTAATATTTAGTCTTTTTTCCATTATTGTAATTGTGTATAAAGTTTGATTTGAATGAAATTTACACTCAAATGCTTTCAGTGTTGCTGTGTTAAGTGTTTGCATGTCTAACGTTTGTATGGAAGACTGGTGGGGGAGGCTGTTACATCTTGCAGGAGGTCTCCTCTCTCCAGGAACTCACTCTGCAGGTGGGGGAGATACAGGAGAGGTGGAGGAAGAACTCAGCCTGGGTGTCTATGTCTTGTGTAGTCTGGAGGATGAGTGGATGACAGGGTGCGTGAAGTTTTCTCTGTGGTGGGATCGGGTGGGCCGTCCTGGGCTCTGTGGGGCCGGGCGATGCTGCTTGCCCCTCCTTTCCTTCCCTCCCCATCTCCAGCTGCCTCCCTCTTCCCGCTCCACCACAATCACCCACACATGCAGGGCCTTGGGGTAAAGGTGTGTCACCAGGGTGCAGGGGAGGCATCCCCCCTCTGTCCCCTTTTGGCTGCCTGTGCCTCAATTTTATCCCACAACTTAGACATTCACATTACTCACACTCTCATAACACATACATATAGGACCTTGGGGGTGGGCACGCTACACGGCATCCAGAAGACCATCAGGGTGTACGACCTCACCCCTGGCGCCGTTGCCCACCTCTCAATTTTAAATCCACGTAGACATTGAGGGCTATCAGGAGGGGCTATGCGCTTACCTGCTGCTGAGTAAGTGCATATGAGAGCATGAGGGTGGGAATGGATGTTTGTATCTGTGTGTGCCTGTTTGTCTGTGTCCATATGTCAGGTCGGGTATCAGACGCCACCTCTCTGGGGACATCTCAGGCCCTCCAAGGTATGGAGGCCTATCTCCCCCCACCACTCCCCCTGCCAGTGGCAGACGCCTTCAGACATCGGTGCGTTGGTGGTTCTTTGTGTCCGGGGATGGGCGTCCAGGTACTGCTTGTCGGGGCCTGGAGCCTGGGGCTCGCTCGGGCTCCTTCGGGGGTGGGGTGCCTTTGGCCTCTCAGCCTGGGGCTCGGTCACTCTGTCGATCTTACGTGCTGCACAATAATATTCAATATTTACAGTTATATTCACATAGATCATCGCGGTGATGTTGTTTATTATATTGCTCTCTTTTGTTTGCTTGTTTTCTCTTTTTTCTTTCTCAACAGGTGATCCAGGTGATTGATAGATGGATTTTTTGTCTGTTTGATTTGTTGGCTTGGACAACTTCCTACCAGACCCGTGGAAGTGGAAGCTTCAGTGAGGAAAGATTCCTGCTCCCAGCCGTTCATTGGCTCGGCATTTTAAACCCCTAAAGGGTCACCTGGCCTGTAACTAAACAGGGCCAATAAAAAAAAAATCTCAAGAATAATACAAAAACTTCAGCCAGTTTATCTTAATACATTAACTTATTCTTGTGTACACAGTAATTCATAAATAAATAATGTATATTATCAATAAAGATTGATCTAAACAGTTTAACTGCTATGTGCAGATAAAGGTTGCATAGCTTTAAAATATTTGCTATCCAGCAAATATCAGTCAAACTCAACACAAAGGTAACACAACAATGGTTCAAATTGTTTGGACCGGTGATCCAAATCAACTGGCGTTGGTCAAACAGATGTGTGGTAGACTTACTTTGAAGGAGCTGCTACCGACAAACCAGCAAATAAACACCAAATATTTCATCTGTGACATTTGTGAGGTTTCCTCAAACACACTCCGTCAGTCTTGTTGCTGTTGAACGACAAACTATTTAAAAATGTCGCGGGTTTACCTGGTCATATTCTCATTCACGGGGCGATCGCCAAAACAAAAGCAAACCATTAACACCACGCCGATGCTGTTCACAGGACAGCAAGAGTAACGATCAGGAGCATCTTGTCTTCGTTATCGTTCCCCTCGTACGTGTTATTACTGCGATTTCAGCGTTTTCGCTTCACAACTAAAGTGTGCAGTTTACTTTGTGTGGACTCAGATGTGTCAGTTGGTTTGTCTTTGTTTGTGAGTGTGGAGGAGAGTTAGATTGGGTTGGTTTTAAAGCTAAGTTAAGAATATTCTGAATTTCAATTCAATTTTATTTATATAGCACCAAATCACAACAACAGTCGCCTCAAGGCGCTTTATATTGTACAGTTTAATTTCCAAAACTTGCATATGATCTTCAGTTTGCAGCTGGACTATCACATAGCAGCTGGAGCAGTCTCACATGGAGGCCAGTCCACTGCTGCCACCTGTGGCCAAGTGCCATAGCCTACTACTAGATGAACTTTTTTTTTTATTTTTATTTTAACTTTATTTACAAACAACAGTATAACATACACAGCACCGTCATTAAACCGATTATGTTACATCCTCGGTTGAGCATTATAGCAAGAAAAAAACAAACAAAAAAAAAAAAAAAAAAAAAAAAAACAATAAGCACAAAGCTAAAAGAGTTAGCACAAAAAGAAAGAACAGTCATTGAAGGATTTGAACCAAAGGCAAAAAATAACATGAGCAAAAAAGGGCAGTCATGCTTATAAAATAGGGAGGTTTTTATTTTTTTATTTAACATAGATTAAACTCTTTAAATGGTAAATGGTAAATGGCCAGCTCCACATGTCAGTCCAGAAGGAGTGCACTGATTCACAGTAGAAAAACAAGTGATCCAGACTTTCAATATCATTTTCACAAAATGTGCAGGCGTTCACATCTAAGTTAAATTTCCGTCTTAAGAATTCATTGGTTGGATAAACCTCATTAATGATTTTAAAGTGAACCTCTTTTACTTTAGGGGAAAGAGGAAGTGAAATATACTTTTGTCTTATCGCCTTAACCTCTCAAATTCTTTCAGGATATAATTTCTTTTAACCGGATTTGGGCAAATTTCATTTATCAAAATATTCCTGATCACTTTGTTTGTAAACCTGCTGTCACCAAATTCAACTCCAGCTATGCAGAGCTGCCTCAGTCCAGGAGAAATTTTAGAGTGCACAATATCTTCTTTTATCATTGATCTCAAAGGGACTGGGATGGCTTTCACTGGGGATTTATATCTCTTAGCAGTACATCTTACATCAAATTTCTCACAAAACGTCTCATGTTTTAGTAAGACCCCATTATCATCCATAAAATGAGCTACAGCCCAAATCCCTTTAGATCTCCATTCATCCACGTACACAGATTTCCTACACAAACGGATATACCTGTTGTTCCATATAGGGGTGTTGTGAGGAGTAAAGCTATGTTTATAGATTAATTTCCAGTAGAGACGGACCTGCTGATGGAAAGCTGAGAGTTTAACAGGTAACGAACTGCAATCAAAGTCACAACGTAACAAAAAGTCTATTCCACCCATTTTGCCAAAAATCACATTGGGAATAATGTTCCAAAAGGAATTTTTGTTCCTAATGAAAGATCTTAACCATTTCAATTTTAGTACACCATTCATAACATCAAAGTCAGTGGCATTAGCCCCACCCTCTTCATAATTCTTAATCACATCATTTTTCTTTATATAATGACATTTGTTCCTCCATATGAACCTAAAATTAAGAGTATTTATAGATTTAATTAGTTTTGGAGGTATGGGCAGAGAAAAGGCTGGATAGATGAGTCTGGACAGACTGTCCATGTTGGTTAGCAAGCTTCTCCCAAACAGAGTTATGTCCCTTTGCAGCCACATGTTTAAAATTGACTTACACTTTTCTATATTGGTACAGATATTCTTATTTTCTGTTGATGTCTTATCCTTGCAAATTACAATGCCCAGATACTTCACCTCTTTTTTGATCTGCATATTATTTATTGCTTGCAGGGGACACTCATGCAGAGCTAGAATTTTGCATTTATTAATATTCAGCTGTAGGCCAGAAGCTTTGGAGAAATGGTTGATCGCCTGCAAGGCTAAAGGAATCTGGTCCTCATTTTTTAGAAACAGGGTGGTATCATCTGCCAGCTGACTGATTATTATCTGTTCACCCATCACAGTTAACCCCTTAATGTGACTGTTTTTAATCAAAATAATTCCTCTGACACAGAAGACCTACATTCCTGGTTTAATTCTTGCTGTCAAAAAATCATGGACTCTGTGGCTCCTTTAAAAACCAGGCAGCTTAAGGCTAAACCTGAGCCTTGGTTTAATGAGAGCAGTCGTGCTGTTAAGAGGGAATGTCGTCGAGCAGAACGGAGGTGGAAAAAGGATAAACTGCATGTATCATTTCAAATTCTCAAAGACTGCTGGCATCGCTACCAGAACACTGTTAAAGAGGCAAAAAGGGAATATTTTGCAAATATTATTTCTTCCAACTGTCATAACCCACGTGTGTTATTTAGGACCATTGACACTGTTCTTAATACTCCTTTGAATGTCTGTTTGGAAGTTTCTCCTGAGATTTGCAATGATTTTCTGAACTTTTTTATTGAAAAGGTTGTCACCATCAGGGCTCTTATCACAGCTCCTGACTCTGACCCCTCTGTCTCTGTCCCTTGCGCTGCTGTTTTCACTCAGTTTGAGCTTGTGACGCTCTCCTCTTTAGAGGATGTGGTTCGCCATATTAAGCCCACAGGTTCCCCAAGGGATCCTGTCCCTCCACAATTCTTTAAAGAAATTTTTCCTAGTATACAACAGTATGTCCTTGACATTATTAACAGCAGTCTGTCTTCTGGTGTGGTTCCTGCAAATTTCAAACATGCAGTAGTACAGCCACTGCTTAAGAAACCTGGCCTTGATCACACAGTTTTAGCGAACTATAGGCCTATTTCCAAGCTGCCTTTAGTCTCCAAGGTTTTAGAGAAAATTGTTTTTAGTCAACTGAAAGATTTTCTAGATGAAAATGGAATCTTTGAGGTTTTTCAGTCAGGTTTTAAAACCCTTCACAGCACAGAATCTGCATTACTAAGGGTTTTTAATGACATCCTTCTGGCATGTGATTCTGGTAACCATGTTGTTCTTGTCTTGCTTGACCTAACTGCTGCCTTTGACACAGTAGACCACAATATTTTAATTTCTCGATTACATGATGTAGTGGGTATTGGTGGCACTGCACTCAATTGGTTTAGGTCTTATTTGTCAGATAGAACTTTCTCTGTCAGCCTTCTCGGTTACGAATCGTCTTCTGCTCCTCTGTCATGTGGTGTCCCACAGGGCTCAATTTTAGGGCCACTGCTCTTTTCTCTGTATCTACTGCCTCTGGGTTCTATCCTTAGAAGGCATGGGATCTCATTTCACTGTTATGCCGATGACTGCCAAATTTATTTGACACTAAAACGCAAGGATGCCATCTCCATAAAACCTCTCTTGACATGTCTAGATGACATTAAAGCTTGGTTGGCTCGAAACTTTTTAAATTTTAATAAAAAGAAAACAGAAGTGTTGGTGTTTGGACCCAGTGGTCCCTGTGAGTCCTCCTCTGTTGTTTTAGGATCCCTGGAAGTCTATTTTAAATCTGTTGTTACTGACCTTGGTTTTAAGTTGGACAGTGATTTTAAATTGGACAACCAAATCAGAGCAGTGGTGAAGTCCAGTTTTTATCATTTAAGGCGACTGGCAAGACTAAAATCTTTTCTTTCGAGGCAGCACCTTGAAACAGTGATCCATGCTTTTATTTCTTCCCGCCTGGACTACTGTAACTCACTTTATGTGGGGGTCAGTCAGTCATTGCTCTCACGTCTGCAGCTGGTTCAAAATGCGGCTGCACGACTCCTAACAGGAACTCGAAAAAGAGAGCATATAACCCCCGTGCTGGCCTCTCTGCACTGGCTGCCTGTGTCTTTTAGAGTTAATTTTAAAATTCTTATGTTTGTTTTTAAATGTCTACACAGTCTTGCCCCGCCTTACCTCTCTGAGCTTCTTCATCCCCACATACCCTGTCGGTCTCTCAGGTCAGCTGACCAGCTGCTCCTGGAGGTACCGAGATCCAGGAGGAAGCTCAGAGGGGACAGGGCCTTCTCTATTGTGGCTCCAAAATTATGGAATAATTTGCCCATGCATGTTAGAGAGGCCCCTTCACTGTCCACTTTTAAATCACGTCTTAAAACCCACTTTTATTCCTTGGCTTTTAACCTCAGTGAGACTTAGTTTCTTTTTTAATGCAGTAGTTATTTAATTAATGATTTCACTCTTCTTTTATTTGTTTTTTATTTATATCTCATGTAATTTTATTTTACAGTTCCAATGTACAGCACTTTGTGTCAGCTGTGGTTGTTTTAAAGTGCTTTATAAATAAAGTTGATGATGATGATGATGAAAATAGACAACAGCTCAGCAACCATGATGAACAGAAGTGGTGAGCTGCTACATCCCTGCCTTATCCCTCTATTAACCTCAAACCTTGAACATGTACCATGTTCCAGCAAAACAGAGCTGTTAATGTCATTATATAGCATCTCTATAACATTGATAAATTCCTCTCCAAAACCAAAAGACTGCAGAGTTTTTAATATGAACGTATGTTCAACTGAGTCAAATGCTTTGTAAAAATCCAAGAACAGGATGTACCCTCTCTCTTGGATTAATTCACTGTATTCAAGGAGATCCAAAACCAGCCTAATATTGTTATGAATTAGTCTTCCTTTCAAAAAACCTGATTGTGTTTCACTGATAATGTTTGAGATGCCTTTCTTTAGCCTCTCAGCTACAGCTCCAGACAGGATCTTATAGTCAGTGTTTAGTAAGGTGATGGGTCTTAAATTGTCTAAAATTCTTTTATCCTTACCCGATTTAGGGATCAGGGTTATCAGCCCTTGTTTCATGCTCGGCATCACTTCTTTTTTCTCTATCGATTCCTTTAATGCATCAAACAATAAAGTTCTTAGGTCCTTCCAGAAGAATTGATAAAAATTAGTAGTGAGTCCATCTGTCCCTGGGGACTTGTTTAATGCCATTTTCATGACCACCAAATCCAGTTCCTCAATTTTAAGCTCTGAATCACACAGATCTTTGAATGGCTTGTCAATACATGGGATGAGATTATGAATCTTATCAAAGAAACTATCAGAATCAGCTGCTGAATATTCTGAGGAGTACAATTTGGAATAAAAAGTGAAGACTTCTTTTCCAATCTTTCTGAAATCTTTACATTCAGTCCCATTTATCAACAAGCTTGAGATTAGATTTCTCTGCTGTCTGCACTTTTCCAGCTTACTAAAATATGATGAGTTCTTTTCACCTGCCTCAATCCACTTGGCTCTCGATCTTATAAAGGCACCCTGGGCTTTCTCTAGGTAAAGATCGTCTAATTTAGTTTGTAACTCCATCAATTTATTCTTCTCTTGCACGTTTAGTTTTTCTTTACTACAGCACTGAGTTATTTCACGAAGTAAATTACTTTCATATTCCCGTTTTTCCCTGTTCAGTTCTTTGCAGAATTTTATAGTGAATTCTCTGATTTTGAATTTAATAAGTTCCCATTTCTGTATATTACCCACTACTGAGTCATCATTTTTTATATCTGTAATTTTATGTCTAATTTTATCACAATACTTGTCCTTATTTAAAAGGCTGGCATTAAATTTCCAATATCCCCTGCTACTACGTTTCATCCTTGTTGGTTCTAAGACAAGATCAATGAAACAGTGATCAGATAGGGGTGCTTTGGAGATTTTAGATGGTGAAGTACACCTCAAAATGTCATCGCTCACTAACCAATAATCAATTCTTGACCTGCTTTCTCCATTAGGTTTAAACCATGAATAATTCTTAACTCCAGGATTCAAACTTCTCCAAATGTCTGTAAAATTATTATCACTAGAAAAGTTCTCAATAATGTTATTCTGTTGCCTCCTTCCTAAGCGAGGAGGCCATCTGTCCATCCATTCATCTGAGGTCATGTTCCAGTCTCCTCCTACTAGGATGTAATCTGTGGGGTACATAACTTTAAACTCTGAAATAACATTTGTTAGATTTTCCAATAGACGTTTATTTTGACCTTCGTTATTATGTCCATAAAGATTTGTAACAATTAGAAATATACCTTCGCTCTTCAAGCTGCAGTTGACCAATGACCCTCACTATCAGCTTTATATGTTATAATCTCCCCTGGGAACTTATTAAAA
This sequence comes from Mchenga conophoros, assembly GCF_057382185.1. Lineage (NCBI taxonomy): Eukaryota > Metazoa > Chordata > Actinopteri > Cichliformes > Cichlidae > Mchenga > Mchenga conophoros. Next base: position 19,339,568 of record NC_140528.1, on the reverse strand, counting down.
CAAATCGCCACACCTCCAGATCTGTTAGATCCACGACTGAAAAGAATCTTGTCTCCCCACTGATTAGCCCAAAAGGTAACATCGGCATCCACAGAGTGAGTCTCTTGTAAAAACAGACAGTGACATTTTTGCCCCTTGCAAAATAAAAAAAGTGCCTTTCTCTTAACAATTTCCTTCAAACCCCGAACGTTTAATGAACCAAAAGAAATTTTTGAGTGAACCATAATAAGAATATGCTAAGAAAATAACTTTTTTTTAAAAAAGAAAAGAAAAATATATAAACATGAGTTTAAATTGTAACACTTGTCACCAACTCAGTGACTAATAACCTTTAACTTTAAGTAGAACTCTTTTGTCCCATTAATAATATTCCACTGTATACAGTCTTACATCAAGTCTTTCATTCAACGTCGATGATCCTCCGTCCTTCGATGTATCCATGAGGACCCCGGAAAAAGGCCCGTTTCCCAGCCCGTCTGGCTTGTTCAATTTGCGGCCACAGCCGCCTCCTCTCTTCCCAGTCCTCCCGCGGCAGTACCTCAGCGAAGTGGAAACCGCCGTTCTTACAGACAGCCGAATCTTTGGTGCGACGCCAAATCTCCTCTTTCACGTGTCTCAGAGCAAACAGAATGATGATATGTCGGACCTTGTTCTCAATCTTCTTCCCAACTCTATGCACCACATCCACAGATTCTTCAAGCTTTGATATCATATCAGGTGCGATCTTGCCAAGAATTCCAATAACCAGCGATCTGACACCTTCATCTCTTTTCTCTTCTAATCCTTTAATCCGGAGGCACCACCTCATTTTGTACCTTTCTTGCTCTCACACTCTCTCCTTGAGATCGTAGTTATCTTTGGTCAACTGCTCGTTTCGTCTCTCCAACTCTTTAACCTTTTGTTTACATTCTTTCACCTCCTCCGAGTTGAACTGAACCGCTTTGGCTAGGCTGGCTAGCATCGTACTAGCTTGCTTGCATTGCACACTCAGGTCAGCTAGCTGCTCGTCCACTCTTTTTTCAAGGTTTTTTCTACGTAGTCATGATCCGTTCCTTCTCTGCTGTCTTCCTTTCCATCACATGGCGATGTTATGTTGTTTCTTGTTTTTTGAGGTCGAGTTTGAATTTAGCAGGTTTAACTATACTTGGGGCAGTCATTTTACTACTTTCGAGTGGAAACAATAACGAACACAAAGTAAATTCTGGGACAAGTTCAACGAGCTCCTAATTCGTGCGACTGCTCAACTCGCCATCTTGCGCCACCGTCTCACTACTAGATGAACTTGTGACACACATCTGCAGCAGAGGCTGAGTGGCTGCTCTCACACCTGGAGCATCCAAATCGACCCACAAACACGTTGAAAGATGCAATGCCATCAATGTGGATTGTCAAGACTGAGAGACCTCTTCCCTCTGACCCCTCCCCAAACCCTCAAACCCTCCTACCCACCTCGACATACAAACTCTGTGTGGCTTCACGTGTTCTGTTGATGTTTACATGATCGAAATAACTTGAACACAAACACAAACAAACAAAGAGGAAGACCGCACCGGAAGGAAACAACTACAAGTCCCAGCATCCTCTGTGTTTAGGGAGCAGCAGTGAAAGTGAAAGCAGGAGGAGGAAGGTGGAGCTGAGGCAGGTGAGTGTTAACATGAATATGTTTCTTCTTATGACATAAAATAATTCCACGCTGTTCGTGTCTGTGGGTGAAATGTGAGGCCGGTCGGCCCCTCTGAGCGCTGGTTTCCTGTAAGTAGAGAGGAAGTGAGTTTAGCTGAGCCTCCGTTTAGTGTGAGAGAGCAGGAGGAGAGTGAGAGCTGTGCTGAGGCAGGGTGAGTGTTAACTACGCTCTGACATTACTGTGTCTCTGTGGCGGGAACAACAGGCTCCGTCAGTGGAGGCAAAAATAATCAGACTTTGGTTTTTCAAAGGAAACAACTTTATGTCGGAAGTTCCCGCACGCTCATTGGATAACGATGTGTCAATCTCGAGCTATTAGCCAATGAGCGTGCGGATTCACAGAAAGACCCGCCTTTATCACGGGACTTTAAAAACTACAATGGCGACAGAAACTCCGTGAGTGGAGTTCAGGGTGACGTTATGAAACTGTGACGTTTGAGCCACTTCCCGTTGATCGTGAAACTGATGGTTTCTGGTGTTTGGGTCTGTTTTTCTGTATTTATGCAGATAAAGTGTAAACTCAGATGAATTATACCATCAAATGTTAAAGGAAAATATCAGGATGAGTGTCTGTGAGCTGAGAAGGACGTGAAGCGAGCAGTTTATCCCAGAGCTGAAGCTGCTCTGTGTGCAGAGATGAGCTCAGATTCCTGCTGTGATTGATCAACAGTCACAGAAATGTAGACTTGTAGTTATTACTGCAGTATGGTCACAGCAGATACTGATAAACATGTATTATGAGGATGGATGATCAAGTTTCTCACTCTCTCCTTTAAATCTCAGTTTTTTCTTCTTCACAGTTTATCTGTTAATTTATTAATGAATAACACTGAAAGAGTTTCTGTTATATTTCCACTTGAACATCAGCTTATTAGGGCGGCATTAGGAAATAGCCCCCCTCCAAAGAATGAATAAATGAATGATGATAATAATAAAATGATTCAAAAGCAGAGCTCAGAGTGGTAGAATGGTCAAACATGGATCCACGGGTGGTTCAACTGCATTTGGTGACGTGACTAAAGCAAATCTTTCAAATAATCCCACCATCAACGGGATGTTGTCTCCTTTACTACGGTTACTTTACTTGGTCACCGTGTGAATTTCTTTGAAATGAACCAAATTCTTTTATTTGTCGGTTGTTGCATATTTAAGCTCTACAGTCAGGAAAGGAGGAGATGAGGCCTCAACAATGTTGGGTTGTAGCTGTGCTTCAGGTTAGAGTGAGTGTCCATGGAATAAATGTAAGTCAGTGAACTGGAAACATGACTGTGTTCAAACTTTGTTTCCTTTTTATAATGAGTCTAATCAAAGGTGGACAGAAGTATCTCCACTGTGACTTTTCTGTGTCACCATCAGAGCTTCTGCACAGTGTTTCTGGGGCAGATAACATTGCAGCATTATGGAGACATTATGGAGACAAAAAGAAAAGCGTCTGGACTTCTTTAAGTTAAACTTAAAGAAATCCAGACGCTTTTCTTGGACTGTTGGTTTCAGTGTTTAGTCTCATTCACACACTCCCTCAGACTCTTCACACACACTGATTTCCTGACATAAACACACTCCTGTGTGCTTCACACACACACTGAGGACCATCTACAGACTGTGAGCTCCGTCTTCTTTGTCTTTGGAGCCGAACTCTGACAAAGTTAGGAACAAAACTTTCTCCAGCGTGTGAACTTTCCTCCTAGACTCAGTCTGAGCAGTCAGACCACATATTTCTAAAGCAGCACATGAAGGTGTGGCTCACACACACACAGGTGAAGGAAACAGCTGCAGTATTAAAAGCTGCTTCACTGTCTACAAATATATGAACTGAATGTTTCTTTCAGGCTGTAAAAACCTTATTTATCCTCCATTACAGTCCTGCATTCAGAGCATTACTTCTGTTATATTAGTACATGTATTTTATTCTGATGAACACATGAAACTCTGAGCTGGATTGAATCCATTGAATCAGAGTCCAGGACTCAGACTAAACACACTGAATGTGTCCTGAGCTCGGCCGCTGTTCCACAGTAACTGCTGTCAGAGTCACTGTTACTGAGTTAGCTTAGCTAGCAGAGCAGCTAGCAGTTAGAGTATGAACTCTGTAAGCAGTCAGCTCGGTCCTGGACATGGTTACTGACATAAAGCTGCTCTCTGCAGCCATGTTTGACCTGCTGCTTTGTAGGACTACAGTAATGGAGGATTTGGAGGCTGAACTGGGCTCTGTGACACTTTTTGTAGTGAACTGATGAAAGCTGCGTCTCAGATGGATGTTAGTCCAACACATCAGACACGACCTCTGCAGCTCTCAGTTGATGTGCACATGAATGATTTGTGTTTCCTCTGCAGGTGAAGGTAGAAAGTGTGTGTGAGCTGATGTGAACTGAGCAGCATGGATCAGTGTGAGGACAGAGAGGAGGGAGTCCCTCCCTCTAAAAGCACTCTGTGTGGGGAACATGAGAGCCAGACCAAAGCTCAGAGGTGAGATGACCATCTCTAACTGTCCATGACTCTTCTCCATGTCACAGCTCAGCACTCACATCACTGCTCCATCATTATTCACACTCATACCTCTGTGTGTGTTGTTTTAAAGCCCAGAGCTGTGGGGCGTACCAGGCTCAGCTGGACATAACCCTGAAACTAATCCAGAACCTGGACCTGAACCCAGCTGTGTTTCCTTAAAGAGCAACGTGTCGAAGGATGCTGCTGTAAACTTTAACAAAAGACTGTTATGTGACAAAGAGTAAGTACATTATTTTTATGAGTTTCACATTGTTCATCATGTCTTTAATTTAATATTTCCAGTTTTCCTTCCTGTCTCATGAAGCTGTGACATTTATTGTTTTTCTTTTAGGATCAATAAGAGGCCAGAATCTCCTGGACCTGAACCCAGCTGTGTTTCCTTAAAGAGCAACGTGTCGAAGGATGTTGGTGTTCACTTTAAAGGCTGTTCTTCTGCTGCTGAGAGGTAATGTGTGTCTAGATGTTGTTCCTGACTCTGTATTTTTGAATAAATCCTCATGTTTAATATCAGCTCAGCTCTTTTTCACACATTTCTATATTGGTATGTGAAGCGGTGTGTGTTGGAGTGTTTCCACAAACACAGCAGTCAGAGTGGAAAGAGTGGATGTTGTAGGAGGTGTTTGTGTAGTGAAGAGGCTGAGTGTCTGTAGGACTCCAGCTGCTCCAGCAGGTGTCTCCTTTGTGCTTTGCTTCAAACACAGTGTAGGGAGGAGCTTCCACTCAGGTGTTTCAGGTGTTGCTGGATGGAGGAGGACAAATAGTTTTTCCCTTCAGTGACACTTCAGCAGCTCAATGTTCTGGGAGATGTTTGTCTTTATGAAGGTTTATGGATTCTTGTTCTTACTTTGGTTAAACTGAGCAATACATTTTCCATCTAACATTTAAAGTAAATTTCCAGGTGAATAAAAGATCTGCAGCTGCAGCCTCTGTGATGTTTCACAGTCTGAAAGTAACAAATTCAACCAGAGTTCAAACAAAGGCTTAATATACGTGTGTGTTTGATATAATGCCAACAAGTACAAACAGGTGTTCTTACAGGTCTTAATCACAGAGCTCTGATAAGTCTGGTGACTTTCACACTCAGCAATTTTGCTGCCTTTTATTTTATATTGGCCTTTTTAAAGCCCTTCAAAGTCTACCACATTCATACAGAGCTTTTAACACCAAACTCCTTTACAGTCCTTCTCCTCTCACACACGATCACACGACTGATTTGTCTGCAGCAGCTGTGTTACTGCTAGTATTTTATTATGTGTGTAATCTCCTCATATTGTTCCTGTGGTTTAGTTTGACGTCCTTCTGCAAACTCAGCTGCTCTGTTGCTGATACACGTCTCCATGAATATGATTGATCAGATGCTGCCAACACCATGTGTTTCATGTGAGCGCTCAGCTGAAACCCTGGGTTGACTTATCGAGTTAATAACAAGCTTCACGTGACTGTGAATGCTAAAGTGAATCCAGATAAAGGAAAGAGACCCTGCTAATGTTGGACTCACTTCTTAGTGTAGATCCCAGGAGGAAGTTCAACATAGCCATTCTTTGTGCTAGCTCGACCAAACCTGAGAGCACAGTGCAGGATAATGATCATCATCTGTCTCTGTCAAGGACATTTAAACTCCACAAATAACAAACATAATTATATTTGATCATTAAAAATGATGATTAAACAAAGTGTCAAACATACTTAAGTAGAAGGACTGATGTTTGTGTTAAAATACCCTCTTAAAGCTGAAATACTGATTCAGCTTCTTTACTCAAGTAAAGGTAAAAGAGTACAGGCTCTGAAATGTACAGTATTAAAGTAAAAACTGCATCTTTGAAGGAAATTTCTGCCAGTTTTTGTGCAAAGTTCCCTGAATTTCTACCTCCAACATTAATATGAGAAAATTATCTGAACTTTTATTCTAATGAATTTAATCAGCTTGAACATTTTGTAGCACAAAAGTAGAAAAAACCCAAAGGGAATCAAAAATAGCTCCGTTTGCTGTTGCCTGCATTGTAGATGGGCGGCTTTGCCTCAACACCTAAACAGGAAAATGAGTTTAGTCAAGTATTAAAGTGGGATTGAAGAGGTGAGGAAACCAGAGATCAGGTGTTGTGGTGCAGCATTAAGATAAGATGGGGCCTGATTATTTAAGACCTTGTATGTGAGGAGCAGCCAATGAAGGGAAGCCAAAACAGGAGAAATCTGCTCTCTTTCTAGTCCCTGTCAGGACTCTTGCTGCAGCATTTTGGACTAACTGAAGGCTTTTTAGGGAGTTTTTAGGACATCCTGATAATAATGAATTACAGTCGTCCAGCCTGGAAGTAATAAATGCATGAACTAGTTTTTCAGCGTCACTCTTTTTAGCATTTTTTAACAACAAGCTTCTATCTATTAGGGCTCTTGTCTCGCCGACTGCTGCCTCAGATCCGAGTCTTTCTCCTGTGTGCTCAGCTGTCTTAGAGCAGTTTGATCCCGTCTCCCTTAATGACTTGACTGCGGTAGTTTGTAACCTAAGATCATCACACTGCCCCTCTGATTGTCTCCTCCCAACTACTCTTTCAAGGATTGTCAGGTTGGAGATCGGCCTATAATTAGCTAAGACAGCTGGGTCTAGGGATGCTTTTTAAGTAAAGGTTTAACTACAGCCAGCTAGCGATGGGTACCGTTTAGATTTGAAAACCTGCTAAATCAGAATCAGTTGCTGATGACGGCTTTTTTCTTTTCCATCAATCACGTATAATCTTAACTCAAAGTGAACATAGACTTGATTGCTCAGATCAGCCAATTCAAAATGCTAATTCAATCAACTCTGAGTTCATGGCTAGACTCAGTTTGTTGGCCCTGCACCTTAAAACGATTCCCTGTTTGTCTCTCGTGTTTTTTGGATATTGTTTTCACATCTTATGTCACGGCTAGCGGGGCGAGCCATGTTGAATTTAATAAAGGACCCAAGATGCCGACACTGCTGTGAAGTGAGTGAGCTTTATTGAAACGGTGAAGTGCAGTGGAGATGGCCTGTGCAGAAGCTAAGATAACCTCTACTGAAAAAACTACAAAACTAACCTGAAACCTTAAACGGAGACACGGGGAGACAACACAGACGAACCAGCAACAAGCAGGAGAAAACAAAGGGCTCATATACACAAAAGAGCCATCAGGGAATGAGAAAAGGGAGACACAGCAGGATTCATTGGACATAACCAGACAAGGGGAAGCAAAAGTAGACACACTAACGTAGGACATGGCACTGTCAAAATAAAACAGGAAGTGAACACAGAGACACAATACTAACACAGTACAGAGGGAACACAGAAACCAAAACCTCAGAACTAGAAAATCTTAATCAGAATGAAATTGTAACAAAAGACAAGAACAATCAAAACAAAACTACTGAGTCCACAGACTCGGGACATACATCGGCTCAAACTGTGGTCATAAATATTTTGTACTTGTAAATCAGACTGTGTAGTTGTGAACTGAGTTTTGTAACATTGTAAAACAAAATATCTGGAAAGTTCATGTTTTTGCGTTCATTGATTTGTGTGTGTAAAAATGTAAAAATGTAATAAATGTAAGAAACATTAGAACTACTTTTGCTGACACAAAGTTTGGCGAGCACTGCAAGTTGTCCCTTTAAACCAGTCACTGATATAAAGAGAGCACCTTGTTCCAGGGCATCTGAGCATGGAGGGAAAGCTTTATGCAGGAGATGGTAAGAGCTGTTGGGACCAAAGAAACTGAGCAGAAAACTACAGACATCTGGAAACTGAGTTGTTAATTCTCAGTGGGATCACCAGGACTAGCAAAGCTCCACCATGACAGTCATCTGATTGACTGAACCCATCCAAACATCACTTCATGGACCTTTAGCTTGTGTCTGTGTGTGGACAGACATAACATGAGCTAATTATACATTACTCCTCCACAGAGTGGACCAGCAGAGAGCAGAGGTTTCCACTGGTCAGTCTGCACAGCAACATCAAACACACCTGGACTCTGTGGTTATGGTTTGTAGTACTACGTTTACATTTGTTCTTTTCAGTCACCTCTATGCTGCACTTTGTGGACCAGAGGATTGTCAGTGTGTCCAACATAAATCAGAGTTTGGGCTCCATGATTTCAGTCAGATTGGGGTGACTGTAGCTCAGGAGGGGAGCAGGTCAGCTACTAGTCAGAAGGTTTGTGAATCAAACCCTGGCTGGCAAATGTACTGGGTAACGTACTAAACCCAAGCTGCCCTCTGATGCATCCATCAGAGTGTGAAAGAAAGTATTTAAGCATAGAACAATGTGCTTGGTTGAATGAGGCATGTTGTATAAAATGCTTTGTGTGCACAGAGTATCAAAGAGAGCTATATAAGAACCAGTCCATTTACCACTGGGTAATTCATATAGTCTTCTTTTCCAGCGGCTGGAGGACAACATCACCATGTTTGTGAAGAACGAGCTGAAGAAGATCCAGAAGCTTCTGAGTCCAGATCACCCAGAAACTTTAAAGAGCCAGATGGAGGATGAGGAGATGTTTGAAGGAGAGGATGAAGATGAAAGAAAGAGCTGCAGAGAAGCATTTCTGAAGATCACACTCCACTTCTTGAGGAGACTTAAGCAGCATGAGATGGCTGACCATCTGCAGAGCAGTAAGAGAATTTCTCTAAAGACTGAATATTGATCTTTCCTAATAGCTCAAGAAATGGACAAATAGACATTCATCCTTTCAGGGTACTGAAAGGCTATGATATTTATTATATAATATTTGTTTCTGAATTTCTTACCTTCAGAAATATTTGCTCCACTCTGTAAACGAGAACTTAAAGCCCAACTGAAGAAGAAGTTCCAGTGTGTGTTTGAGGGCATCGCTAAAGCAGGAAGCCCAACCCTCCTGAATCAGATCTACACAGAGCTCTACATCACAGAGGGAGGGACTGCAGAGGTCAATGATGAACATGAGGTCAGACAGATTGAAACAGCATCCAGGAAACCAGACAGACCAGAAACAACAATCAGACAAGAAGACATCTTTAAAGCCTCACCAGGAAGAGACGAACCAATCAGAACAGTGCTGACAAAGGGAGTGGCTGGCATTGGGAAAACAGTCTTAACACAGAAATACAGCCTGGACTGGGCTGAAGACAAAGCCAACCAGGACATCCAGTTCATATTTCCATTCACTTTCAGAGAGCTGAATGTGCTGAAAGAGGAAAAGTTCAGCTTGGTGGAACTTGTTCATCACTTCTTTAATCAAACTAACGAATCAGGAATCTGCAGGCTTGAAGACTTCCAGGTTGTGTTCATACTTGATGGTCTGGATGAGTGTCGACTTAATTTGGACTTCAACAAAACTAAAATCCTGACTGAAACAAGAAAGTCCACCTCATTGGATGAGCTGCTGACAAACCTCATCAGAGGGAACCTGCTCCCTTCTGCTCGCCTTTGGATAACAACACGACCTGCAGCAGCCAATCAGATCCCTCCTCAGTGTGTCGACATGGTGACAGAGATCAGAGGGTTCACTGACCCACAGAAGGAGGAGTACTTCAGGAAGAGATTCAGAGATGAGGAGCAGGCCAGCAGGATCATCTCCCACATCAAGAAAGCTCGAAGCCTCCACATCATGTGTCACATCCCAGTCTTCTGCTGGATCACTGCTACAGTTCTGGAGGATGTGCTGGAAACCAGAGAGGGAGCAGAGCTGCCCAACACCCTGACTGAGATGTACATCCACTTCCTGGTGGTTCAGGCCAAAGTCAAGAGGATCAAATATGATGGAGGAGCTGAGACAGATCCACACTGGAGTCCAGAGAGCAGGAAGATGATTGAGTCACTGGGAAAACTGGCTTTTGATCAGCTGCAGAAAGGAAACCTGATCTTCTATGAACCAGACCTGACAGAGTGTGGCATCGATATCAGAGCAGCCTCAGTGTACTCAGGAGTGTTCACACAGATCTTTAAAGAGGAGAAACAACTGTACCAGAACAAGGTGTTCTGCTTTGTTCATCTCAGTGTTCAGGAGTTTCTGGCTGCTCTTCATGTCCACCTGACCTTCATCAACTCTGGACTCAATCTGCTGGAAGAGCAACAAACAATGTCCATGTGGTCTAAATTATTTGATAAACCAAAACTCCAATCTCTCCACCAGAGTGCTGTGAACAAGGCCTTACAGAGTCCAAATGGACACCTGGACTTGTTCCTTCGTTTTCTCTTGGGTCTGAAGACTAATCAAACTCATTTGCAAGGCCTCATGACACAAACAGGAAGTAGCTCAAAGAGCAATCAAGAAGCAGTTCAGTACATCAAGGAGAAGCTCAGTGAGAATCTGTCTGCAGAGAAAAGCATCAATCTGTTTCACTGTCTGAATGAACTGAATGATCGTTCTCTACTGGAGGAGATCCAACAGTCCCTGAGTTCAGGACGTCTCTCCACAGATAAACTGTCTCCTGCTCAGTGGTCAGCTCTGGTCTTCATCTTACTGTCATCAGAAAAAGATCTGGATGTGTTTGACCTGAATAAATACTCTGCTTCAGAGGAGGCTCTTCTGAGGCTGCTGCCAGTGGTCAAAGTCTCTAAAAAAGTTCTGTAAGTTATAAAGTTTTTATTATTTAATTTGGTTGGTATGTTATGAAAAACACACTGCATCAACTTCTGTTTTGTTTTTGTCAAAATCACTGTAATATAATCACTGTACCTTTATATACACGTGACTTGTATTAATGCTGCTGCCCTCTTGTGGCTAAAGTGTAATTATGTTCTTGTTATTAGGGAGGATTTGAGAGTAACATGCCAAGTGAGTCAGCACCTTCGCTTTAGCTTAAAATATCCAAATTCTTATGTCATCAGTTATAGTTGCATGTATTCATTATCATAACTTAACCTTTAATATTGATGTCTTAAATTTATTTTGAGTAAACTAATGTTAAGGTTCAAATATTGGGGAAGGAGAGTACAAACAACCATGGTCCAGAACTTGGTCAAACGATTTTAATGAAATACACGCGTGGGAAGACCAGCTCCGTTCGCAGACCGGGCTGATCTCCGACTTAATCAAAGCATAAACAGATATTTTATACCATCAGGGCTTGAATTTAATGACGCCCCCTCATACGTCACAAACAGAATATATGCATACGTCAAATCAAAACCACAATGACTTTTAACACAGTTTAAAAGAACATTATCTCCTATCTTCATGGCAGGTACTTCCTGTCACTGCCGGATGCTCGCTTATCATCTTGACACATCAGCAGCAGTTCTGCGACAAACTGCTCTTTTGCAACCCCGAGCAAAACATGATTAAACTTCCACCTATAAATGATTCTCTTTAACTAAGTGTGTGTCTCGTCCTTAAAGACTCCTCAAAATAACCTGCACTTAGACTCTGCTTTCGGTTTCAGTTCTGCAAAAGGCACACTCTTCAAACCTGCAACTTCCTGTCAGCCTGCAACTTAGTCTTTCTGAAAGACACACACTGTTTAAACATCTGAATGCAATATCAATTCTGTAGATTATATTATTAATGCAATGGTAATGATGATGATTATTAACAATAGCAGCAAAATATCTCTCCAATCTCAATACTCCCTCTCTCGACCTCTGGAACACCAGAGGTCACAATACATTGTGTTTGGTCACTCCTCGGCCCACTCAGCTGCTTCCATGTCCATCCATGGCATCATGGACATCGGGGTCACCACTCCCGCTCTGACCCTCTCTAGCCGTCCTCTGGCTCAGCAAATCAGACAACCTCATGTCATCTAAGTGGTCCAGTAATAAACACCAGCTCCCCCTCGAGAACACTCCATGCGTAAGATTAGGTTTTTTCTGCGTCCCTCTCTTGTGGTCCATCATGCCTCGGGCCTCCAGGATCCTCACCCCCCTGTGGTCGCCGAGATCTTCTGTAAAGCAAACAAAACACCTTTTCCTGCACCTCCCTAACTTATCATCTTTGGGACTCTTTAATCAAAAGCCTGATCCTAATTATCTTCTTGACTTATTGACTTGTATTTATATATATTCTTCAACGTTACTCATCATTTTAAAACTCTTAAAACGCTGCTTTCACGTCCCTGCATGCGTTTCCTGTCGCTTGCCTTATCTAATCATCAACATCCTGTACACAGAACTCTCGCTGCTGCAAGGCCTCCACTCTGACCTAGAATCTCCTTTCACAAGAAAATCATTATAAGCGCCTATTCTACTAAAAGATCCAAAAAAAACAACCACTTTAATCAATTAAGTTTAAACATATAAGCAATTACTCCTGCATACATTTTATCACAGCTAAACGCTGCCTTGAAACAACTCCTGTGTGTTAACACTAACTTCATTTTAAAACTCACATTTCCTATGTTATAACCTGTTTTTGGTACAGCCTTTTTATTTCATCTTGCTCCTTTGATGTAACAATACCTTCTCATTCTAGTTTATCAGACTTAACCAAAATATATGCTTTCCTTCCTTTGGTCCTTCTCTAAAGCAAGAAACTCCTATTCAGTTCCTCTTTTCTGTCACTTGTTACAGGGCCAGCTCAAGTTCAGTTAAACGCTAAATTAATTTGAGGCCTTTTGCCTGGAATCAATACTGTCATGTGTGTTTATGGACTCTATATGTCTGTAAGCGTGTGCAATCCTTCAATAACTCATATCATCCTCACAGTAGATTGGCTAATCATAGCGCTAGCCAAAGGCTCGTGACCCACAAGAGACAAATTGAGCCACAACTCCCTTAAAGGCACAAAATGCAATATGTATAAAAAGTCATTTCTACGTATAAGCTCTCCCCTTTATCCTAAAAATAAATCTATGTAATATCTGTATGTGTGTCTTCTATTCATTAATGTAATTGTCAGTTATTTTCTCTCTTTATTTTACCTTCTTTTTGTTTACCTCTTTGTTTGTGACGTGGACATCCCTAAACCATCCTGAGTTCCGGCTTCAATTTCAACCCAATTGTACCCTCTATTCTCGCAGTCGAACTCGTCTGGGCTTCACCTTCCCACTGGCCCCTGTGCCCTTCTCTTAGTGTCCTTTGTTGTCTTGTGATCCCCAGCAAACACAGTCTGTTTCTTCTCTGTTTCTTCTCCGTTGCTCTTTTCAGTATTTTCCTTTTAGATTAAATCCCAGCCTGGCAAAATATCCCATTCAGTGTCTTTAAACAGTTATGTCACACTGTTCTTACCAGCCTGCAGTTCACCGTGCATTTTCCATCACGTGCTTTTCTTCCATGCTGCTGCTGGTATCGTCAGTGTAGTTTCAGTTGCACTGTCTTTTGCCTGCTGTTAATTCTTGAAGTCCACGATGTTCTGTCGGTCTTCATCAGGAGATTAACTGTCCTATGAGCTTCTTCTCAGGATCGGGACAAGTGGGAGGTCAAGCTGTAAAATTTTAAGCCAAAATCTGGCCTGTTTTCCTCCCAATTCTGTTAATCAATGGTTTTGTACTCAAGATTCTAGGTTGAAAGAAGTCCACCTGTATTGACACATTAAAGCATACAATTAATATCCTTTTCATTTCTTTTCTTAAAACCTCCATTTGCTTCATCTGCCTGGAGTTTAACTCGTATGTTTCTCTCTCTGTGTGCTCACCTGTCACAGTCAGTTCCTTTTATGGGCATGCAAAGTTCCTGTCACACACACCATTTCCTGTCAACCTTGCAGCTGCTCAGAACCATATTTTCTGTTTCTATCTCTCCTGTTTTGTTTTTTTTACAGGCTAATAAAACTCTTGTTTTACTAAGTCTTGATCTAAAACAATTCACCCTTATTTCACGCACACACTTCTAAATATACTAAATTCTTTGCGTTTGTCAGATCGTCTCACACACACACCGCCTTTTCTCTCACACTTCCACTTCTGCACTCACTCTACTATCAACTTTCATAGTGTTATTATTATTTATTATTTTGTACAAATCACACCCAATCACTCAAAACCTGCTACTCACAGCATTCACACACTTAAACTGTGACAAGAGTTGAGGAATATACTCACAACACGCTTTCCTAAGAGTATTTCAGACATGCCTTTCATAATCAGAAAGAGCAAGTCAAAGAAAACAATTGAAACCTCTATTAATTCTGACAGCACACACATAGAATAGAAAAAATAAAACACACCAGCATTTATTGCTGATGAGAGGTTACTCCTAAAAGTAATATGTTAGTCTTAAATATATACAGTGCACTCACTATATTTATATATCAAAACTCAGTCAATTACTATACATCCACTACGGCAACTCAAAACTTTATTTATAGCCCTCTAATGAACATAAATGGCGTCTTAAACACACACTCAACAATGTTTGCAGCAGTATTTGTAAAACCAACTGTGGTTTAAACAGTTCACTGCTGACTAATTTGCATTTTCACACTCACACACACACAGTCTAAAAATAGCTCCAGCACTGCCTCAGACTCCTTTCACACAGAGATCTCTTATTTTATATTACAAAGACGTCTTATATTTACAACCACTGTCACATCTGTCAGCTTTAGCGCCTAAACAATTTCGACAAATTTGAGTTAACGGTCCAACCGATAAAGTCCAACTTTTTTGTGATCAATTAACCAGTATCTGTCCAACAGTTTCTGGCCTCATCTCTAAAATCCCTAACTCAATTTAAAAGCGTCAACCAACCCAAACTTTGCCTGAAGCTCTATTTTTGGCATTTCACAGCCAAGGCTTACCCCGAAGTTTTAAGTTAAAGTTACACGCCCGAAGTCCAACTTCTGCTGGCCAAAAAAGCGCAGACTACCGTTCCAAACGGTAAGGAGACTCTAACTCCTAGTTATTCTGGAGTGCCCCAAGCTCCACAGTGACCAACTGACTATCCCTCTTTGAGGACAATGCCTAAGCGTCCTTGGCATTGGCAAGCGTTACCTCTGAGCACTGCGCTTCCTATCAGTCCAACTGACGTTCTTGAATAATTTATAATACTTTGGAACAACAGTAAAACAGCCAAAAAAATGTAAGACTGAAGCAGGTCCAACCTTATAACCAATACGGGCTCCACCCCAAACAATAACCAAATTCCCTAATATACTAAAATCACTCAGCAGTCCAACTGCTTTCCACGGTCCAACCGTATTAAATCCTTTAGCGGTCCAACCGCATTCAATCATTTTTAGCAGTCCAACTGCATTAAATCCTCAGTACTGTCATGAGATTCTCATCAAAATCAAAGCAGACATTCCCCAGTAATTTCAGTGAGTAGACTTTAATTTGTAATGTCCAATTTGGCACACTTTGGAAATAATTCAACAGGTAGTGCCTTACCTTTGGATAAGCGGCTTAGAACAACAATGAGAAAAAGAGAGCTGATTATTAGCTCATCAAAACACAAAACAAAATCACAATGAATTATCGGTTAATTTCATTTAAAATAATTCATTAAGTATTTATGTACAATTCAAATTAGTTAATTACATATTTTGTTGGTTTGTTTTCTATTTTAATTATTTTACTGACACATTTAATGAATTATTTAATGATGTATTTATTTAATTCACGTTGCTACTCCTGGCCCTGCATCGCTGTTCATAAATACATTTTATTTGTCAGCTTCACCCATCAAAGTCAGGGGGCGGGGTTAATGCTGATCAAGTCAACACCATTGCTTTGGTCTGGTGGGCGTTCTTTTAGTGGGCTTTTCTCAATACTAAGTAGGCCTACACACCAGGGTTTGGACATGTGTGGACCCAAACTATACTTTTACCCTTTTTTGTGTGTCACCAAATACACTTTAATATTTTCTAGACAAGAATGTAGTGGCGTAATCTTTAACCTCTTTTGGCTCCAAACAGAAGTGACAGACTTGAGCAGGGTTCATTTAAAGGCTGACAGAAGTGGAGTGGTGACGGGGAGATGTTTGACAGGACAGTGTTTCAGCCTCCACAGGTTCATGTTGTGCTCCATCAGTCAGTGAAGATGAAGTCAGTGCTGATGAGGCTGTAGAGTGTGTGAGGGATGTGAATGAGGATGATGAAGATCTGATGATAGCAGATAAAAACAGGCTGCAGAGACTTTGAGCCATACAGGGCACACAGTGTGTGTACAGAACAGCTGAAATCATTATGGAGGCCTCACTGGAATATGGAAGCATCACAGTACAGCTTCAGTGAAGCATTAAAGTCTCTGATATGAGATGAGAAATGAAGCAGCCAGAGCTTTTTCATGAGTGGAAACCCACTGTGACTGTGAGCTGCTGCTACAGCCTCCAGATTAGCCAGCAGCTCATCCTGCTCAACATGGACCTGTGGTCAGAGTGTGTGCTGGATAATCCGGCCCAGGATGAGGCCAAACTGACATGGGATGAAATGTCTGTCACATAATTGAGCTTAGTGTAGTTTCATTTCTGCACAATTTAAAAACAACCAAAACTTTGTTCTGTCTTTTCTATGTTATACTGTAGACTTTCTTTGATACTGTGTCCAAAAGGAGCAGCTTTTACTTTGAAGGGGAGGCGTCTCTGTTTCCTCTTCAGGTTGGATGATGGAAGCAAATTAGTAGCTGTGTCCCAAAACGTCGGCTGCATCCTCCAGAGGCTGCATTTGAAGGCCGATTACATCACAGCCAGGCGATGAAGGCTGTCCGTATTTGTCGACTCCTTCAAATGTGCCCGACAAATGCGTCCTTCATTTCCCCGAATTTGAAGGATTCGTCGGGTGTGTCCTTCGTGGCCCACCATATCCCAGAATTCAGCTGAAATTCCAGCCAAATTTCAGCTGCCAACAATGGCGGCTGCTACTAAGTTTTCAAATTACTCTTATTAATCTTTCTGGGTCACAAAATAAACTTTTAACATATTTTCAGGTGAGAAAGTAGCTGTGTAAACTTCAAATATGTAATGTAATTGTTTGCCTTTTTTCTGTGTTTTATTTGTTCCGGAGTAAATCGGTTTGGCTGAGATCAAAGTTCCTCCGGGATTTTCACACAGCTGAATAAACGTTAAACAGGAAACTGATTAAACAGAAGTGTGAGACGGTCGAGAATTTACGCCAGTGTCCTGTTATATTTTAGATAGCAAGGAGCAGACGGCCGAGTTTATTAAACTCCACAAAGACAGCGGTGACGCAAATCTGAAGGCTAGACCGTCCCATTTCACAGCCTCGCACTTCCAGCCTTTTCGGTCTTTGAAGGACCCGGCCCACGTAGACCGCGAATACCGGGTCCTCCGAAGGATGCAGCCGACGTTTTGGGACAAAGCTAGTGTGTGATGTTCTTTCAGTGTTGCACTTTGTAGACGCTCCCTGAGCACTGGTCTCACAGCCAGCTGCACATAGAGACCAGTGTTGTTAGTCCAGGTCAGAAGATGACTTGTTGGAATGAAAATGAGCTTGTAGTTTGTCTGCTTTAATAATGTGACTGGAAAAAGGTGTTGGACTTCAAATATGTCCATTTCTTTCACACTTCACCTTTAAAAGTGAAGCCTTGTGGTTCCTGGAAGGAAAAACACGACTTTTTCAAGTCTTTGTCCTGTTTTTATGATAAATGTACGACTTTAATGTGAAACATTCAGAGTTTTTTCTCTTGTTGTGTTTGTTTGAAGCTGCTTCCTGTTGGCTTCAGCTGTTTGGAGTTTCCATTTTCTAAACTTCTACATTCTGAACCTTCTTCAGCTCTGAACAGATGATGAAACACTGAAGGATTTCAAGCTCACACTTTGTCTAATAAACTTACATCTTTCATTCTTTATACAGATTGAGGGACTGTGGTTTGTCAGAGATCAGCTGTGATTATCTGGCAGCAGCACTGAAGTCCAACCCCTCCCATCTGAGACAGCTGGACCTGAGCTGGAACTACAACCTGCAGGATTCAGGAGTGAAGCATCTGTGTGGTTTCCTGGAGAGTCCAGGATGTGGACTTGAAACTCTGAGGTCAGTCAGCATGTTTTAGTTGTGTTGAGATGAATATGATGTGAAAGTTGTGCTGACACTAAACTGCAGACATCAGGCTGATATTATACTGATCCACACTGAGGATCTTCATGGTAAAGTCTGTTTTCTTCTTCTCTGGTTTAGTCCATTGACTGCAGCAGAACAATGTTCACATTTCAAACCTTCAAAGAAGAAGAAAAATCCTCCACTGGATAATTCACTGTGAAACTCTCCAACTCTTCATTCCACCTTAAAGTCTGTCTGACACTGAAATCCAAAGCAAAATGTGCATTTGCTTTACAGACAGCAGTCCAACACAAACATACACACATCATCCAAAACACAGTCCAACATCCAAATCTCCTCCACTGCCAGCATGAATGATGGGAAAGAGAAGGAGGAACACTCTGACATTCAGGGTTAGAATGAGTTTCATGAAGCAGACTGTGAAGATCAAAGCTGCATTAGAAAGCTTACATGAATGAATGAGTGGACAGAAGTGGACAGAGATCATCTGAAGCACTTCAAAGGCTTTAAATCAGCACATTTCTCTTTATTCTTTATCAACTCTGTTAGTTTCTCTCAGTTTTCTGTGGAATGAAGCTAACAGCAGGCTAATAAGATGCTGACCAATAGGTTTCTATTAAAGGTTGTAATTTGTATATGAAAAAGTGCTTTGGCTCAGCAGGGATCAGCTTACAGGTAGAATACAGCTGCTGGATGGGATTAGCATGTCATAGCTATCTACCAAACTGCTAACTGGGGGATTTCAGGCCATCTATGGATCATTTTTGCTAACTGTTTATTCAGCTTAGGCTCACAGGGCTGCAGCCTGTGCCCTAGCTGTCATAGGGCAAGAGGCGTGGTCCACCTGCACAGGTGAGCAGTCCATCACAGGGCCAACAGAGAGAGACAGAGAAGCACTCTCTCACATCCACACCTACAGCCAATTTAGAAGCACCAATGAACCTAAGCAGCATTTCATTGGACTGTGGGAGAACATCCAACCTCCACAGAAAGGCCAACAAGCTTCAACCTACAACCTTCTTGCTTTAAGGCACTAGTGCGAACCACTTTTCCCCATTTCAGCCCAAATCCTGCATCTTCCTGTTTCTGACTCCAGGCCAGCTCCACTAACACTTTCTCATCAGACACTGCCACCTAGTGGAGGAAGTCTTAGTTCCATTTGAAGCTTCAGATGACAGTTAGTTCCTTTACAAAGAGGTGGAGGTGGTGGGGCCACAGCACCATCATCACTGAGTGCCATAGGACACTTAACCTTTGTTTCCATATGCTGGGAACTTCCTGTTGTTCCAAGGAGGACTGGAAAATGTGTGAAAATCTCCCAGTCAGTTCCTCACAGCACACTTCAATCATTTCCCTCCCACAGCATCAGGACCAGGGCTTTTTCTCTCTTTGGTCCCACTAAGAGATTTCCACACAAACACCTCATCAGTGGGACTCTCAGAGCTACCAGCCCTTTGCTACAATCACAAAGCTCTTCATTGAAATCAATGATATCAAAGCTGGAATCAAATGAGTCCAAGTCTTCTGCTGATTCAGCATCACATTCATCTTTGCTCCTTGTTCTGCATCCCCACCATGGACTTCATTCCTTTCCAAGCCAGCCTTGAGTGTCCTTTATTCAGCTCATCCTCTGCTTTACTTTTACACCTGATTTTAGCTGCTTTATCTCTCTTTCAACAAGTTTCTGTGCCTCAATCTTTTTCTTCTCTCCCTCATAACAAGACAGCTTCTTCTGCCTGAGAACATGTTGGAGTGATTTACTCATCCAGGGCTGCTTATTGGGGAAAATACTTCCTGTTTCCAAAGTAATCCCCATTTTTCCCAGAAAGAAATGTAAGTAGAAATCGATGATCTAAGTGAGAACATGAGCCTTTAAAAAGTCCCAGTGGGTGCAGTCAAAGCAGTCCCTCAGTCCCAGTATAGAATCTTTGGTCCAGACTGGAACAAGTGTGTGCCCAGTTTGAGCTCTCTTCAGTGCTGTGACCTGACAGACCCAGAGGGGCCATCACATCACATTTAGAAGCTCCCCTAATGGAGCCACAACACATGTCCAACACTTAGTCTGTCTTATTGGACCAACTGGAAGAAATGATTCAAGGACTTAGTCACAGAACAGAGATTCAAATCTCCAAAATCCAACTGGCTGCATCAGGACATATAGTCTGAAACTCTGCACAGTTTCCTGTTTGAAGCTGCTTCCTGTTGGCTTCAGCTGTTTGGAGTTTCCATTTTCTAAACTTCTACATTCTGAACCTTCTTCAGCTCTGAACAGATGATGAAACACTGAATGATTTCAAGCTCACACTTTGTCTAATAAACTTACATCTTTCATTCTTTATACAGATTGATGAGCTGTGGTTTGTCAGTGATCAGCTGTGATTATCTGGCAGCAGCACTGAAGTCCAACCCCTCCCATCTGAGACAGCTGGACCTGAGATACAACGACAACCTGCAGGATTCAGGAGTGAAGCAGCTGTCTGATCTTCAGCAGAGTCCAGACTACAGACTGGAGACTCTGGAGTAAGTAGAGTGATGGAGTGAGTGGGTGGTGCTGTCAGCAGTATTGTACTAAACACAGTCAGTATGAAACAAAGATCCAGTGTTTCCTGTAAAGCTGCAGCTTCTCAGTGAAGCTGTGAGAGGAGAATGGTGACAGGCTTCAGGATTGGACACAAACACTTCCTGTTTCTGACCTTTATGGTCACCATAGTAACGGCTGACACGCTCTGATCAAACGCTGTCAACAGCCAATCAGCTCTCTGAACAAAGCAGCACGCAGACCAATGACTGCATTCATTTCCAAGTTTAAAGCAGTGAAGAACACAGTCTGTAGGTGAGGAAGAATTTAGTGAGAGCAGATGTTTGGATGGAATTCCTCCAGTTAACAGCTGGAACCGTCCATCTGGATTGTTGGGCTTGTTGTTGGGGTTCCTACAGAGCTCAGAGTGGACACACCAAGGTTCTTCTAATGAATGAAAGTCCAAACTCAAACTAGGAGGGAAAAACATTTTCATCAACTTGAATAAAAATCCAAAGATTAGAAAAAGTGAAGCAACAATGAGTCCTAGTACAGTCCCAGCACTGAAGTCCCTGCTGCTCTTTATACTGGATGTGCTGCATCACTGACTGACAGCTGATGAAGAGTCTCTGGAAACACTCGTTTATCTCCTCTGCTCTTCCTTCTTCTCTCTGCAGGTGGAGCTGGTGATGGTAAACAGGACGGTGTGTGTGCTGAGAGAGGAGGAGCTGTGTCCTGATGATCCAGAAAGGTTGAAGCAGCAGCAGCTTGTGTGTAGAGATGCTCTGACTGGGCCATGTTACTGGGAGGTGGAGAGGAGAGCTTCATCCAGCACTGACTGACAGAGGAATGAGAAGAAGTGCAGATGACTGTCAGTGCTGCAGAGTGAACTGCTCTGAGAACAGCTCCACTGTCAGACACAATGTAGAGTCCAGCATCATCCCTGTGTGTCCCTCTGGATCTGACAGAGGATCATCAGTGTATCTGGACTGCTCTGCTGCTGCTCTGTCCTTCTACAGTCTCTGCACAGTCTCTGTCTGACTCTGGCTTCAGACCCTCCTGGATCAAACTCACCTGGAAAGACTTTCAAACATCACTCAATAGATTTGAATACAGAATATATTTGATATATACTGTAGATGTACTGTAGAGTTGCAGTTTGTCACTTGTAAATACAGTCTGTGAGCAGCTGTGACCTGAAAGATCTTTCTAGAAACAGGAAATGTTTTCACTCTTCTGTTGCTTTTTCATATATTTCCACAACATTAATATTGATCCCACCTGTCTCACCTGTTTCATGCTTTTATACATAATAACAGGACACGTGTGATCTGAGCGCTGCTGTGGTTGCTGTGCTGCACGTCTTCATTTAGATAACAGAGACATCTAGTGGTTCAGAGGGAGAACTGCAGGAGGTGGAGCTGTGTTTTAGCATGGAAAACTTTTTATCTTTTAGGCGCAGATACAAATATGACAAGTATCAGTGTGAGATACAAAAGGTCACATCAGTCAGCAGAGGGAACAGTGATCACACAGCAATGTAAGAATAGAAACATAACAGTGAATCTGGACATGTATACAGATGGAAGCAAACAAACAGGATGTAACACTACATTAAAGCCACAAATGGGAAGAAAACAAACACAAAGGAAAATATATTTGATCTCAGGAATCCAAATCAGATGCTTTAGAGCAGGGGTCGGCAACCCTGGGCACGCGTGTCACAGCTGCCACGTGAAGGGTTAACTGATGGCACGACCATAGCTGGACTGGCCATCGGGCATACTGATGGTGATTTTTCATTTTTATGGGCTGATGATGTTTTTTTATTTTTTTGTAACGGTATAAACAATGAAAGATGGCGGATTGTCCGGATGCTGGTCGATGTGTAAAAATAAGTCAGTTGTTTGGTGGTGGCTTTGGCGGAGCTTCCACAGAGGCAGCAGGTGGATGAGGGAAAGGGGAGGCAGGAGGAGCAGAGACCCGAGGCGGCCGCCGGTCCGAGTGTCAGGTGAACTGAACTTCAGGTAAGAAGTTATGACCTGCAGTCTGTCTGGGTCAGATATAATCCAAGTTTAGGTGGAGTTTATTTTCCTTGTGCTGACTTTTTACAGTCAGTTATAATAACTCCCACTCAGAGGAGACCAGAGATCACATTAACATGTGTGTCTCTGTATTAAGAAACATGACATATTGGCCCAGTTTATTTTTCTTATCATTGTTGTGAGGAGACCATAAATAGCATTTGTATTTTCTGTTGTACGGTTCATTTGCTGTTATGGATAAAAAGTCTTTCTTTGTTTCAAAATAGCTGATAAATATTCGCTGATAGCTGCAAACATCTGCGCACAAATATAATCCTATGAAGTGGTTCTATATAGTGTGTAATTTATTGCTAATGCAATCATATGGCACATTGACTTCTGAGGAAATGTTAGATGCACTCATCATCAGAAAGGTTGCCGACCTAAACCAGGAGGTTTAGAGTATCATAGAGTTTTTGTGGTTTGTTTTTTTTAAGTCATTTCACAGATTTTGTCTATAATTTCAATTCCTTGAATAAAACAACAAATTTAGGGGATGATTTTGTAATCCGACTTTATGTATGAAAGATTTGACTAAACGTAAAACAATCTTCCAACTCAGTCGTCATTCTTATCTTGTGAAATCAAACCAAACGTTCTGTTGTCTCTAAATCAGGGATTGATGAAATCTTTGGTTGCATCCATTTATGAACATGTTCTCATTCATATTAAATCGTAGTCTAAGTCCTTCTTTAGAGGGATAAATGTCATTCATTGTCTTCAAATGTGTTTCTGTTGTTTTGGGGGGAAGTTTGAAGTCCATTGTTCAAAGTCTGTTAATGAAACTTTATGAAGTTTATGTAGGATGTTTTTCCTATTTTGTATTTGTTTGAATTATGATGTATTTCTGACTCTTGCTGCCATGATGCCAGGTCTCTCTTGAAAACAACATTTTTAATCTCAATTAAATTTTCACCTGGAGAAATAAAGATGATAATAATAATTTTGTCTTCAGGGAATCATTTCTCTGTAAAACAGCTTCTTCTGAAACTCTTGTTACATTTCTTGTTTATTGTTTGCTGGTTTTAGAAAAATGTCATCGTCTCTGTGTGAACTTAAACTCTACATGTGGTGTCAGCTATAAACGAGCTCTAGAGTCTAATAACGATGCTTTTATTATTGTCTGGTATCCAACCTAACCCTGGGCCTCTGGCTGAATGTGAAACACCAGCAGATGTTAAAAACTGTCTGGGTTACACGTGCATCACGTCGTGTGCTTCCTGACATGGATATGATTGGAATCTGGGCTGTTCAAGCGGTGCTGGTATCGTTGTTGTTTCTGAGACTTTCCAAATCTTTACTGGATAAAAACGTAGCAACTGATGGATTTAACATTTAGCTCTCAGACTGTCCCAGAAAAGGCGGAGGTCTGGAAGTTTATGTGAAGGTCTGTCTTGCTGCTCAAGTCTTGTTCTCTCCATCTGCACCTCAGCCATTTGAAATCTTGGCCTTAACTATTGATCTGTTTGGAAATCAGACTGTTGTTGGCTGCTATCAGCCTCCACCTGCTTCCCCCAGCACATCACCGTCTCTGGTTCAACTTTTATCTGAGCTGCATTTTAATGTCGTCTTTCAGATGGATGATTTTCATTGGGACTGGCTTTCTTCTGTGTCTGATGATTTTAAGGCACGCTGCTTGTTTTTAAAACTGACTCAAATTATTTAAAGCCTCACACGCCTTGATCCTAAACACCCAGATAAATCTGCTCTTATTGACCTTTTTTAACTAATATGCTGCGTAAGTTTTCCACATCTGCAGTTTTTGCCAACGACCTGAGTGATCACTGCATAGTTGGTGCTGTGAGAAACACTAAAATCTCACGCTCCGAGCCCGCATCAGTTTGAACTGGGGTCGTATTAAACAGGCTGACAATGTCAGTTTGGGAACATTTACAGGAGAGTTGTGTCTACTTTGTGGACAGACACGCCCCTTTTTGCCAGGTCAGGGTGAAAGGTCGGGACAGGCCTGGTTTGGTTCAGTACCGGCCGATCTCCTACATGAGAGAAACCAGGCCTGGGCAGGAAGTCTGGCTCTGATGCTGATTGGCTACGTTTTCATTAGCTGTGTAATCGGATTACTGCCTCCATCATCAAGATGTAACTATTTTTTACTTTAACGACTGACAGTCCAAACGACCGTAGGAGGTTTTGGCAAACTATAAAGTGTCTCTGCCAGCTGTGACTCCTCAGAGCTTCCTCCTCACTTAAATATCGACTCCACTCCTGTGTCACACAAAACTGAAATGTTGCTTTAACAAACACTTTGTTGCTTCTTGCTCTTTGTTCAGCACAGTATCTGATGGTAAACCTCTTGCACACAACTCTGCTCGTAGTTCCTGCTTACTGATACCTTTTCCTTCACACCTGTCACAGTAGAAGAGGTTTGTAAGGCTTTGAATAGCCCCAACACCAGAAACTCGTCCTCACAATCGTTCTCCTTCCTTCTTGCACTTGGCTGCAAATATCATAGCTGAGCCAGTGTCTTATATTTTTAATCTTTCTCTACAACAGAAGAACACCACTATACTCTGTGTTCTCTGGTTAACTGGTCCTCATTGGTCTTACACAGGATGGTCCATTAGTATCATTTTATCTATCAATCTGTTTCTGGGTTACTGCCTCCTATTCATCAGAGTACATGTTAGGCAAACAGTTTAGTCACAGCCTGCAGTCTCAGGACATCATTACATCCACTGTTCCATCAGTTCATGCAGCGCTTGGGAAGAAGGCGTTCTCCTTTTCTGCTCCGTCTTCATGGAAAACATAAGCGAAGGATTTAAGGCTCTCCGTTGATTTCACTTGCAGACTTCAAAAGACGTACACATGTTTTTGTGAAACCATCTCTGGGAACTTGTTCTCGTTTTTAATGTGACTGAGTACATTACACAAACTTTTCTCTTATTGTTGTAATTTTAATATGTGTGTCTGGAACAGGTCTCTCTTGTAAATGAGACATTGAGTCTCAATGAGCCGACCTGTATAAATAAAGCTTCAATTACAAAGTCCTTTGTATAAAAGCTCCTTCAGCTGCCAGTGGGACGTGCTGTGGCTCTATCGGTTGCAGAGCCTTTATATTGTTAGTTAGAAACTACAAATATAATGGCTCACTGTATTTCAGAATCAGAGAAACTTTATTAATCCAGGAGGGAAACTGAGTTGTCATAGCAGCAAATATACAAGAAACAACAAGCACTCATATAAAGTGAGTGTAGAAACAGAGTTATGATAAATAAATATTCAGATAAATAATATCAATATATAATATAAATAATCTATAATCCAGTTTTGAGTTCCCTCCCCAGACGCCTTAACGCCCACTCACATCCTGGGCCATCTGACCTCAGGAAATCACATGATAGGGTGGGGCCAGGTTTCACAATGAGCTCACCCGAAACCCTGGCTGATTAGGACCCCCACCCGCTTTCACACCTTGGCTCATGTGATTACGTAGAGGATCATCAGGGGGTCCTTTGTCCCTCTTTGGGGGGAAACTCCCACTGGGTTTAAATCTGGGACTCCCCACCAACTGACCCTTAGAACTGAAGAAGCTTCTCAGATGAGAGGTGAAACGTCTTCAAGCAACTCAAAGAAGTCCAGACACTTTTCTTTGCAAGCTCCTTAGTCTACAATGACCTGGATGACTGAGAACCGTCACAGACAACTCAGTCCCATATTTTAGGTTATTCTGAATAAATCGTTCATGCCCTCTCTTTGGAAAGAAGCTGTTGTGGTTCCTGGTCCTAAATCTAGTCGTCCAAAAGTTCTAAACGACTTCAGGCCTGCTGCCCTCACCTCAGTCTTTGAAAAAATCATCAGAAATGTGATTATGGAAGACACTGAACTTCAGCTTGATTCAATGCAGATTGCACATAAGCCCAATAGAGGAGTGGAGGACGTGCTTTTGATTCTACTTCACCTGATTGTCAAACATGTAGAGAGTAAAGGACTTCAGTTCATCGATTTCTCTGCTTCTTTCAATAACACAGCCCCAGATTTGAATCAAAAGACTTTTAGAACAGTTTGAAATCCGGACAAACCTGAGCAAGTGCAGTCATATAAATATCTTGATGACAAATGCTATTATTTTTCTGTAAAGCAAATTGACCTAAAAGTAAAGTAACCTTGATATGTCAGGATGTAGATGTCCCACCCAACAACGTCACCCAGCCCTGAAACATCGGTACTGTTCAAAGCAGCATTGCTGTCCACACGTCCATCAGAGTGTTTCTTTGGACTTCATGGTGTTGCTGCTCCCAGTATTCTCTGAGACAACCTCTGAGGCCGTCACAGAGCAGCTGTATTTGTACTGACATTACATTACACACAGGTGCACTCTATTTAGTCATTAGCACTCATCAGGCAATGTCTATGGGCAACTGACTGCACTCAGACCAAAGGGGGCTGAATAATAATGCACATAACAATTCTCTTCACTCTGCTGACAAGAGATTCAACCCCCACTATGAGCACCTTCTAAAGAGCACCATTGAAAGTATCCTCACCAACTGCATCACTGTGTGGTATGACTCCTGCACTGGGTCCTGCAGGAAAAATATGACAACGGGTAGTGAGAGCAGTGGAGAGGATTGCAGGGTCCTCTCTTGCCTCCCTCCCCAGGAGATCTACTGTGCCTGCCTCATTCGAAAGGTCCTCTTCATTACAGGTGACTCCACTCATCTCTTCAACAGCGTCTTCAGTTTGCTGCCATCAGGAAGGATACTGAAGAGACCTTTTGACCTTTACATTTTCGTTAATATCTTTAAAACAGAAGCAGCAGAAACGAGAATTTTAGCAGCACAAACCAGCACAAGCGTAGCACAGTTGATTGACACCAGTTTTGTTTGATTTAATTAATGTAGGGGGGCTGGTTGACCTCTGGGGACCTCTAGAAATTTTCTTGAATATCTTTAAAATGATAGCAGCACAAACAAAAATTTTTACAGCACAAACGTAGCATAAACGTTTGATACCACTTTTGTTGGATTTGAAGAAGGTGGGGGGTCGCGGGAAAAACCAGCAAAAGAACTCGAGCAGCCGGGCTATGTAAAAGGTGTAGGGGGGCATGTTTGCGGTCACGTCCAGCGGGTGTGTGGGCTGTTTGAGTCATCTGTTACCAGGCAAACTCCAATGCAGCAGGCTGCTGAACACACACAGGCCTCCTGCATCCTCCTCTTCAGCTCTGCTTGCCCGATATCGTGACCTAAGCAGGGTCGGGCCTGGTCAGTACTTGGATGGGAGACCGCCTGGGAAAACCAGGTGCTGTAAGCTTTTGCACTTCCACACACAAACTGCAGAGGGCACTTCTGCTCCTGCTTGTGCTTAGAGGCATGAGAAGTTAACATTTATGGGTGATAAAATCCTTTTTCTATATTTTTAACATGAGAATATCAGTTTTCCATCTTGTGTTCCAGAGTAATCGGACAAAAGACAAACGTAGAACAAGGAAAAAAGAGGCCAAGTGTCTCACCTATAAAACAAAATGACTGTTTTCTGAATAGTCTCACACAGATAAACATTTGCAGGGAATACCTTTTCCTTCAAAACAAACGTCACAGACTGTGTTTTTCTTTACTGATTGTATTTGAGTAGAAACTCAGATTAAAATGGCATCAGTGCTCATAAAATGATTTAACTGTAAAAGTAGGTGTAGTGGATCACTTTGCATAGATCTAGATAAAAGTGCTGTAAGCAAAGACTACAGTGGTCATTGAGCAGCTGTTCCTATAATGTGAATCTGGGATAAAGGCACAGATTATTTGTTTGCCTTTGTTTCCTGGTTCTTTCTTTCTTATCCAAATGGAAAAAGAGAGCATAAAAGTACTGTTTACAAGCAGCTTATCTATCTCATTGTGCCCACTATCATAAAATCTTGGTTGACTGAGCACTGAGCCATCTACCACTCGAAACTGAACCTGTGTGGGACAACAACAAAGTCCAGTATACTAAGTTTCAGTAATGTGCAGTTTTTTCTGTGGAAGATGTAAATCTAAATAGATGTCCTATTGTATGCATAATATACCACTGAACTTTATAAAACAACTTCTAAAAGCAAATTTCGATTTATTTTAGATTTTCTCAAATCCAAACAGTGCTAAAAGCATGCACACAGTCAAATATTTTTCATACGAGGTGCTGAAGGTTCTGCAATGTTCTGTCAGTGCGCCCCAGGGCAGCTGTGGCTACAATGTAGCTGCCATCACCAGTGTGTGAATGTGTGAATGATGTATCTGTGGCTTTTTGTCACACTTGGAAACCACGGTGTTGTGCAGCTATTTGCCTTGTTGCAGGGTTTTTAAAAAACTGCAGTTTTGATTTTAGTGAAAGACACCGTCTCATGACTCATTGAGTGCCGCGACTGACGAGCCAATCCGTGGCCTGCAGTCTGACGATGTCACATTTCCTGACTGCTTGGAACCCCGACTAAGTCGTCCTGTAGCCCACATCATAATGTTTCCATCTCTCTGCTTGACTGCGGGGATGCTATTTTTTGCATCACACTCCTATTTCAAAAGGTCAGTTAAAGCCACATAATTGGAATTTGGTTTCATCTCCCCACAGCACTTTCTCCAAAGTCTTCCCTGAATCATTTAGATGTTCACTGGCACTTGAGATGGGCCTATACATGTTTCTCCTTGAACAGGTAGCTACCCTATGTTAGCCTAGCTTTCTATCACTGATGCTCTGTGTGTATTGTTATGGTTCAAAATATGGGGATGGAGACAAGAGACAAGAGAAAAAAACCACAATAACAACACTGGTCCGGCCGGGTTAAGTCAAACGATGATTTTAATGATCACACGCGTGGGAGATGGACACTGATGCAGACAGCCTCAGATCTCAAAATGGTGGAGCATTGCTCAAACTCTTATAGCCTCTGGTGCCTCCACCTTATCATAAAAGCCTAAACATTCACATGCTTTTCTCTCACACGGCGCCTAAGCTACGACCTTGGCTCCCCGTTTATCTGCTCCTGCTGAGTTGGGGCAGAAAACTCCAGCATGCTCTGTTCTCTTCTAATCAGACAAATAAGGCGATGACTTTCTGCAGCAGTATTATGCATCATAAAACAATATCATTCATCCACAATAAATCAGCAGTCTAATGTAATGCAAATCAGTTTAACTAATGCAATAATTATCAGCTTCTTCTAATTCAGGAGAATAATGCAAACTAAAACTACATAATAATTCACAATCTTTAGTTAGGGGTATAACATGGCATAAAATAATATTATAATCTAACAGTATGCTGCTGCCTCTCTCTCATGTTACTTAAAAAATTAACCCCACAGCTTCAATAACCGTATCTAAAAATCTCTCAGTGAAAGTTACGGTTGTAGGTTTGGAAACATTTTGGGGTAGCCAGTGTTAAATAGAGACAGGGCCACATTCTTTATCTAGTCATTGTAATGAAAGAAGCACATTAAAAACTATATGAGAGTTTGCTTTTAACAAGCATGTAATGACTCTACTTAGTTTAGGTAGTCTTAGGGAGTCAAACTGAAAGTAGCATTTTGTGGATGTTTTCCCTGCTGCCCGATCCCATCAGTCTCTTAAAGCATCATTTCTTATGCGCCCTGGTGTGACAGAGGTTTCATGGCGCTACAGGTTACCTGAGCACATCAGGTATATTACGGTTGAAAACCAGTGCCCGGCCTTCCAGTGGGTGTTCGACCCCTCGTGCACAGCTCAGGAGTCTAAACGACCCAGCAGTTATGGACATGTGTGTTTTTGGTGTGCTGTCCCTCGTTCTCCCTGCTTGCAGGTATATCTGTGTGTGTGTGTGGATGCCGGAGTTTCTGAGAGCACCTGTTTACAGGCACCTTCAGGCCTGGTGGGTGTGGCCCTGCCAGGTGGTTGGCCACACTTGAAGACCATCACACAGCTGATCAAGCCTCCTTCCTCACATCCCCACGGTTGACGCTGGCCAACCGTGACAAATAGCTTTTCTTAGATTCATTATTAGTTCAACATTGACAAATAGTAGTTGACTAATATCAGGAGCCAAAAAGAAAACAAAAAACAAACTAAATAAATATTTCAGACGCTGAAAATAAATTATTACGGTTGTTTAAATTTGCTGTCAGCAAGTTAGGTCTAATACATGTAGTCAATCTAATGAATCAATATTACATGTAAAAAGTACAGAACTGAAAATGAAACTAAAATATAACGGTAAATGAACTGGTTCTTGTATAAAACCTTTCTACTCTCTACAACTTGCCTCATTCATGCACTCACTTTTTTCTATGCTTTTTCTCTGTAAGTGCTTTCTATCTAACATTAATACGCATTCATCCTCCCGATGGATGCATCGGAGAGCAACTTGGGGTTAGCGTCTTGCCCAAGGATATTTGGCATGCAGGCTGGAGCAGGCGGGGATTGAACCAGCAACTTTCTGATTAGTAGGTTTCCTGCTCTACCTGAGCTACAGACACCCCAATTTGTGGTGCTCTGGAAACAACACGTTCTCATCCCAACAGGTAACGATGCTATGTGACAAATCATCGGTATGTGTAAATGTGTTTTTTGTTCTAATCATGAATCGCTTTGTAAAACAAGACCTGATAGGGTTAAGGTTAAAGTTATGGTTAGAGTTAATGTTAGGGATAGGGCTGGAATGGACGGCTGGAGCCTCTCCTCCAAGTGTGTGTTACTGCCGCCATCAGCATTCTGTTGTATTCTGTTGTCTGCTTTTCTCTGTAAGCGCTTCGAGCCTGTACTTTTTTGCTTTAGCTGAGTAATGAAGTTGAATCAGTACTTTAACTTTCACTGGAACAATAGTATTTTTACTTCTACTTAAGTGGAGAATGTCTGATCTTTTGCCAACTCTGGCTGTCTCTCAGTCTTGGAATACCCACTTGTTGTCCAGAGGTGTCCTGGGAATATGGGAACTAGACAGACTGGGGAAACAATGGGAGGAGACACAAAGATGGAATCACTTTTACCATCTTTTATGTATTTGCTGGTCGTCTTATTTCTTCTATTTTGCAAGCACAGTGTTGCAATCATTGTCTTTGTGGTACAATGACACAGGTAGAATGCAGGTGTTTTCATGTAACACGATGCCAGAAAGATGAGTAATGTGTTTTGAAGAGAAGATAAAACATCATGTTTGAACAAAGATAAGCAGCAGACACGTCTGTGTGTGAGTTGTTCAGGTTCAGTAAGAAGGTAATATGTCTGCAGAATTTGTAATTCTTATGAAGATATTGCTTGTACAATAAATAAAATCCCTTTAACTTCTTCTGGAGAGTGTCTTTATATATTTAGTCGTTTTGGGGCGATCCTTTATTTAGTAGTAACTCTAGTCGGGGATATATATCAGAGTTTACTTTCAGATATGAGCATTGTGTTTCCTGTGGATGAATGAATGAATTATTTATTTCTGTAATTTTTGAAAGACTGGCTCATGTAAAATCTCTGAAAGTATGACAAAGCTCTCCTGTTACACTTTATGGACACCTGAGCGTCACCATGAGGGCCTGTCTTTATTCACTTTATTCACTGAAATCCACTTTTATAATGAATTCACAGTAATCACTGACACCTTCAGAGCATTACATTCATTAAAGACGTCTTCTACACCTACTCTTCCAGACGACCGACACATGCTTCAACCACTGCAGGTTAACCAGCCACTCATCAGTAAAGCAAAAACTAAATGTAAATGTCCTCATGTGGAAAAGACTGAAACACAACTCCCATATATCACTAATGTAACAGATCCATTTAGGGAGAGTGAGAACACTAGGCTGGATGTGTTTTAATGCAGGAACATTCATCATGTCTTCAGTTCAACAAATCATTTACATTGAATATGTGAGCTGGATGGTTACACGACACAATGTGATTGTCAACAATAACTGCAATGAATGCTGGTTTGAGGGCGGAGTCAAGGAGGCCATTTATGTGAAAAGGGAAAGACCCTCTCTGAATCAAGGAGGGGGCCTAAGGGTACATCTGTCACCATCTTACAATGCTGTGATTGCAGCCGTTCTCCAACTCTCTGTGAATGGTACTCAGGACCATTGATCAGTGGTTGTTGATCAATGGTCATGAGAATTTGCATAATCATGATTAAGGAACTGACCTCCCAGCCCATTGTTCCTTCAGTCGGCTGGTTTCTCTGACTGAAAACGCTACGTCCAGAAGAACAGAATCAACTTTTGGAGATTTACTTCCCTGATGATTGAGCACGCATCAAGACCTTTTAATCAGGCCAACAAATATCTTGTACTCAATTTTAGCAGCAGCCATTGTGACACTGATGATAAAACTTGTGTAAAAGTGCGAAGCTGTAAAAAAGTAATTATAAAAAAGCGTTTTTGTAGCTGAATGTTACTGGATAGCTGTTTCATCTGTAACACATCAAAATAACCTGCTAAGGTTTAATAGGCTATAAGGAACACACTCACTTCCTGAGCCCTGGGCAATAAGAGACGTTTTGTGTTTTATAATTTATTGATATGTTTGATCCTTTCTGAGCTGCGTTAATGAAGCAGTCATTAGAGCACCATGTCCGCTAGAATAGTTCTGTAGTTTGATGCTTGAGTCGTTGCAGACTTGTTGAAACTCCCTCACCCGTCAAAGCAGCGTCTTTGTTATTCGAGTCCAGCAGATGGCAGTGTTTCACTGTCTGACGGCTGTCTGAAGCTTCAGCTGGATTATCCGTTTTCATGTTTGATTAGAGGTTTGTGTGTGTGTATGTGTGTGTGGGTTTTTAGCCACGAGTTGTCCACGATAAAGCATATTGAATGGCCTGTCTAATATTGTTAGAATTCTCCTTTGGGTTAGTTTCATTACTCAATCGGGACATTTATTTGGAAAAAGAAAAAAAGAGGGAAAAAAGAAAAAAAAAGAAAAGAATTAAAAATAAATAAATCCTCATAGTTTACATTTACAAATATCAATACTGAATGTTACGTCTCTCTGCAGCTTCTAATCGTCTCAGTGTTTTCAGCTGGTGCTAATTGGCCACACCTAGTCAGGTGTGGATAAAAGCATACCTGAGGCAAGCTTCCCGGCAGTGCACTAGTCTTTGCCTTGGTGGCACCAGCCATTTTAGCCAACCTGGTTTTCCATTTTAGGATGAAACCTCTTCTCACCCACACTCTGCTATTCATCTCTGTTTTTATGTTGCGGCTTTTGAGCCGGGTCGTAACACTGAAGATTACAAAGATCAACATTAAGACCAGTCTGTGCATTCAAAGCAGTGACAGAAAAGAGTGTGGGGCATTAACCCCCACTCACTTCACAGTTCACGTTCACAGCGAGCTTTGTCGAAATTTACAATGAGACCCTGAGGGACCTTGTGTTCACCGGCAAGTCCAGCAAGAGACCTGAGCATGAGATCCGCAAGACAGCCAGCAACGAATTGACAATCACTAATCTCACCTATGAGCGGGTCTCCAATGAGGATCAGGTACAGCAGACAGACATCTGTAGCTCAGAACAAATTAATTTCAAATCTGCTGACAAATTGTTACCAAACTTTGAAAATACATCAAACTTTATCGATGCTCTATGTTTTAAAACGTTCCCTCGTCCTCTCAGGTTCTCCGTCTGATTGCTTTGGCCAATCAGAATCGCTCCACTGCCCAGACAGCCCAGAATGACCGCTCGTCTCGCTCCCACTCAGTCTTCCAGCTGGATATTGAGGGAGTTAATGCCGGCAGGGATGTCAAGTGCAAATGTATCACACTGGAAGTACCAGCATCAGGAATGTGGCTTCTTCTTTTTGGATCTATAATATTTAGTCTGGTTAGTTATTGTTACTGTAACCAGTGCAAAATCTGCTCTGATGACTCAACGTTAATGTTTGAGCCCCTGAGCGCTAAAAGAAGTGTTTTGTAAAGTATTAAAACTACCTTTAATGGAAGGAAAAACGGATCACTGCTTCCTATAAGAGTTGGTTTTCTCTGTGTGTGTAGCCACTCTGTGCCTGGTGGACTTGGCTGGCAGTGAGCGAATGGTGAAGAGCCAGTCTCAGGGTGACCGTTTCAAAGAGATGACCGCCATCAACAGCTCACTGTCCAACCTGGGCGTCGTTATCGCCGCTCTGGCCAAAAAGGTCTGCAGCTGCAGTTTCTGTAGTCTTAGATGTCACACCTGCTTTCTTTACATTTACAGTATTAATGATTTTTTTGGCCTTTGTGTTCCAGGAGACTTGCGTAGCTTACAGGAACTCGAAGCTCACGTACCTCCTTCAGGGATGTTTGGGGGGGAAACGGCAAAACGTGAGTTTGTTGACATCACAAATCTTTATAATGACGACACATAAAACTGAAGGAATTTATCCCCCAAAAATATTTAACAGCGTTTGATCTCATCACTTCAGATTGTGACTGTTTATTCTTTGGCACTAATTTTGGATGTCTTTATTTGCAGCTTGATGTTTGTTAACATTGCTCCGGAGCCCGACAGCTTTGGGGAAACTCTGAACTCATTGAGGTTTGCCAGCAAGGTCAGTGCAGTCTTGTTTCCAGTGTTCATTGGACAGAGTACATTAATGATGTCCTTACATCAGCTGTTTATGGTAAACCAAAGCCATACTCCATATCCATTTTAATACCTTGGTGTGTAATTCATACTCACATTTTGTCTGAAGAGTAGGGATGTTCCTGGCGTCTTATTTACTAGTCGACTAATCGAGGGGGAAATAATTAGACTAACCAACTAATGTAAAACTAAGGAACATTCAGATATTGAGTTGATTTTCAGAACTGATTAATAGAAACTGTCAAACTAGACGCAGAGGTATCTTAAACCATTTATCACATTCTGTTAAATACAAATGAAAATGCATTACTACAAAAGATGTTCTATTAAAATATGACAATCATTTGAGAATCTAAAAGTACGTCTAAGTGTGGCGAGAATGATTCAGGTAATACATTATACAGCCGTTTTCTAGTCAGGTTGTGGGGGCAGCAGGAAGGACTACTCCTGACCACAGCTGATAGATGTAAACTGGCTAGCATGACCAAGGATGCTGGGGCCTCCTACTGGTAGGACGTGCCCAGCTGGAACAGCCTCCTGGCCAAGGTGGCTGTCACCTTTTGATGTGAAGGAGTAGTGACTCTACTCTGAGCCCCTCCCCCATTGACTTAACTGCTCTCCTAAAGGAGAGGTTTTCCACCTCTCAGGAAACTAATTTCCTCTGCGTGTATCTGCGATCTCAGTGTTAACAAGAAGATCAGGGTAGATTAATAGATTTATGGCGTTTCTCAACAACAGTGCACCATCTGGTGGTAGATCGCTGCCTAACATTTAGAACACAATGTACCAGCATTGGGCATCAATTAAAATGTTAACAATTAGATTGAACGACTGGTAAGTCTGATACAGACTAGTGACAATTAGTCGACTAGTCACATAAATCCCTGATAGAGCCCACAGAAGTGGCCTGCACCATGTGCGTGGCTTGCTTTGCAGTTTAACCCTCAGTAGGACCTACAGCCATTTTTCATCCCCAGCGTTTTTTAATATTAGGCCATTTTCACTGTGTTGAATAGAATATAGCCAAACCTTCCGACCCTTTTTTTTTTCTTTTTTCTTTAGAATTGCAGTCTCCGTTTATTAGATTAGCTTAAAGTGGCTAAGCTACAAACCGCCATCCACATGAGGTCCTAGAGCCATAAATCGCCCCATTGAAACCCATTATAAACGCTATTTTTCACTGCAGAATTATTACCATTAACGTATGGGTGATGGCTTCTGTTTCGGTTCCGTGTTGGACAAGGGGCCTTAGAATTGTAATTTTTTTTATTTGGCCACCGGGTGGCGCCCTTGTTCCACATGTGACGCCTGCTGGAACATAGACCTTTTCCAGCGGGCTGCTCGAGACATACACCCGGGAAAGGCAGACTCATTCTCCGAGTGCAGCAGCAGCTTGGCCCGCTGCTCGTTCGGGACCATTTTCTGCCCTTAGGGCTGTTAGAGGGTGCATTTTGACCTTTATATTTAAAAATAAATAAAATAAAGGTCTCTCTGCCTAAAAGAAAAAAATTTGTGTCTGTCTCATTCTAAGTTTAGATAAAAGCCTTCCCTCTTTGAAGTACACCCTGCAATGCAAACAAATCTAACATGAAAACAAGAATAAAAAACAAATTAGACTTTATTTTGTCGCCAACCTCAGCTTGTTTATGCAGGTGCAGGCAGGAGAGGTTATAAGAATAAGCCGTAGCGCAGGAGTAGGCATTTTCACGATGGCACGGTACCGAGGAAGTAGTGGACATCCTGATGCGCTCTGACAGCGAGGATCTCTCCTCTTCATCTGCCGAGAGTGACTCTGATTCCGGGGGTGACACGGATGATTCGTCTCTCGACACTGATCACCAGGAGTCGTCCTCTGATTTTTCTTCTGAAGATGAGAACGAGGGGAGGACGCCGGAGGAAGCAGCGGCGTGGACCTCCAAAGATGGGAAGAAATGGTCCGCAACAAACGCCGAGACGCTGCGCTACGTCGCAGCACCCACGGGGCTTATTCCGGGACCGACCCACTACGCCGTAGCCCGAATTACGGACCCACTCTCCAGCTTCAGGTTGTACATAACTGATGGGATTATACAGCATATAGTTGCAATGACAAACCTTCAGGGCAGACGCTACATCTCATTCTGGAGAGATTTAGATAGCAACGAAATGCTCGCTTATGTGGGGCTGCTAATTTTGTCCGGTGTATACCGGTCAAAGCACGAGGCCATCGCCAGCCTTTGGAGTGAGAAAACGGGAAGGAAGATTTTCCGTGCCTCAGTGGCTGAGAAAAGATTTTGTCACATAACCAGAGCGCTCCGATTTGATGACAAACTCACCCGACCTGCACGACGTGCGGACAAATTGGCTCCCATTCGGCAGATATGGGACATGTGGGCACACCGCCTGGGGATGTTGTTTAGTCCAGACCGGGACCTTACGGTGGATGAGCAGCTGGTACCGTTCAAGGGAAGGTGCAGTTTCCGCCAGTATATCCCCAAAAAGCCTGCGAAATGCGGCATAAAGGTCTGGGCAGCATGCGATGTCAAGACATCATACGCCTGGCGGCTGCAGGTTTACACCGGGAGAGCAGCGGGCGAACCGGCCGAGGTAAACCAGGGGATGAGGGTCGTCCAGCAGATGACTGACGGGCTCCATGGGCATGTCATCACAGTCGACAAGTTTTTTTTTCACCTCATCTGAACTGGCAGAGGAACTCCTCAAAAATAAAATGGCTCTGGTCGGCACAATCCGCCAGAACAAAAAAGGAATCCCACCCGTTTTGCGCCAGATGAGAGGGAGAGCCGTCTACTCCTCGATCTTTGCCTTTTCAGCGAAACAGACCCTAGTGTCGTACATTCCCCGACGGGGCAGGAATGTGCTTTTATTGAGCACGAAACATCGCAGGCCGGAGGTCAGCGATGACGAGAGAAAAAAGCCAGCGATCATCACAGACTACAATCGATGCAAAGGAGGTGTCGACAACCTTGATAAGGTGGGTGTCATTACGCATCAGTTACGCACACCTTTATTCATTTTTCTTCATATATTCTTGTGTAAAATATACAGAGGTTTTATGTTGTTTTTTTTTTTTGTTATGTTTATTTTTTGTTAGGTTGTCGGCACCTACTCCTGCAGGAGACGGACCAATCGATGGCCAATGGCCCTTTTTCATCACATCATAGACGTCTCCCTTTACAACGCCTTCATGCTGTGGACCTCCGTGGATCAGGCCTGGCATCAGCAGAAGCCACACAGGAGGAGGATGTTCATTGAAGAGGTGGGAGAAGGCCTGATCACGCCCCATTTGTCACAAAGACAGCGTCTTCCCCGCTCATCAGCCGCTGCTGAGTTAGTAAGAGATGCGCAGGATGGTGCTGCTGCAGGCCCCTCTGGAGTGACAAATCCCAAGGGCAGGAAGCTCTGTGAGCTCTGTGTTGGGAAAAGGAGGCGAGTGGGAAACACATGCAGCAAATGTGGAAAATTCAGCTGCCGAGCCCACAGCAAATTTGTCTGCAGCCACTGCTCTACCTGAGCAAGACATTTACCCCCCAGCCACACACACGCCCCCCACCCTCTCACTGCTTTCTCACTTTCTCACACTCTCTTTCTCTCTCATACATTTCCCCATTCCCAACAACAATATACATAATTACATTTACCATATACATGTTCTTGTTCATTGTTGAAAAATAAATGTTTATTTGGTTCAAACTGATCTTGTATTTTTATTTACATAATGCTTTTTATTTGATTTTAGATGGCAACAAGGTAATATGCATTTATTGGGGCAAGAGTGAAAAACATTCTCCTGCAAAAAAAACTAACGGCCGATCAAAATGAAGGTCAGTAGTAATTTTTAGACCATCCAAAGGCCTAATTAAAAGTACAATAAAATATAACTTTCAAATGTATTTTATGGAAAATATTTAATTTTTTCATTTTTTTTTGCCAAAAAAGGCAGTGTGCTCATGTGACAAAACCGGGATATAAAAGGTTAAAATCGCGAAATATAATTAAAACTTTATATGAATATTTCAAGGAGAAGTAGGTCTAAAATATTGGCTAATTTAAAGTGGAAAAATATTAATGAATAATCTTTTTATAGCACTTTTTATGGCGTGGTCGATTTTTGGCTCTAGGTCTTCATAAGGGGTACTTTTTTTTTTTTTTTTTAGGACTTACCAAGGGTTAACCACCAAAACACTCGTCTGCAGTGGAATTTCTTTGAGCTAATCGATTCATTTCATCTTCTAATTAATGTGGAAAATGGTGGCAAAGGTGGATGAAATGAGTGATTCCTAGAGTTACATTTTATTGCCTTTTTTCTTTCCTTTTCTTAAAGTTATGAAGGCATCTTGGATGCCATTTCAGTGAGTGGGGGTTAATGCCCCACACTCTTTTCTGTCACTGCTTTGAATGCACAGACTGGTCTTAATGTTGATCTTTGTAATCTTCAGTGTTACGACCCGGCTCAAAAGCCGCAACATAAAAACAGAGATGAATAGCAGAGTGTGGGTGAGAAGAGGTTTCATCCTAAAATGGAAAACCAGGTCGGCTCAAATGTTCTGTGAGTCATAGGAGTCTACTAACATTTCCATGATAGAACAAGGCTGCAACCTTTGTACACTATATAAGGCAAAGAACTAATTAGCCTCATTTTGTTTTCATTCTGAGGCTTGTTTTTTTAGCACATACAAACAACTCTTCTTATGAGAATATTAGGACGCGTCTTGTATATATGATCGGCTCGCACATGGCCCGAAGATTGGTTTACCTTCTGCCATGTTGAGGCCAAAAACCCTGAGGACAGAAAAAAAAAAAAAACAAAACAAATGGTAGGTTGTCTCTGTGTGAGAGACGTTGGCATTATACCCGATATTTTTTTAAAAATGCAATGTGTGGATTTCTTTTACAGACAACATCTGCCATGTTGTGGACCGCTCAGAGTCTCCCCCTCCAGCACTGCTAATCCAGATGTTGGATCTGTGTTTCCACAAGCCCCGCGAATTCTAGAGACTTATTCATCATGAAGAAAACAAGACAGTCGATCGATCGATTATTTGCGCAAGGGAGGCCACCATGAAAATGACCTCTAGATCCTCCTCCTCCTGCTGCCTTTATTGAGAGACCGTTCACACAAAACACGTCAGAACAAAGCCACGCCCAGACAAGGCATTGTATGTATATGTGTGAACTTCTGTAAGTGTGTGTGTGTGTGTGTATGTGTGTGTGTGTGTGTGTGTGTGTGTGTGTGTGTGTGTCAGACCTCCTGCTGACCAAAGGGTCATAAACACAGGAAGGTTACATCAAAAGAAGCACAAGGATGTGTCTGTGATAAAAGACTACAGCCCCCCACCTTGATCCTCGAGAATCTGGGGGGAAGGACAGTGGAATTTCTTTCATCAGAGTTAAAACAATGTACAAATGGTAAACATAAAAATGACAAACATTTAACAATTCACTCTAACACCAGACCCCACCGACTCCGCCCCCCTCTCCAGGATGCTCACAGGACTCTGCAGGATCACACCCGTCTGAGGAAACGGAACTCAACATTAAACTCGCAACCTTCCACCTGCTGTCGACGGCACTGAATGAGTATGTGCAGGAGATATGTTATGGATGCCAATCCGGTCACCCCAGCCAGTTACAACACAGTTGCCTGTTTGAGCTGCCTGTGTTTTTCTTCGAGACCTGCTATGATGAGGTGATGGAAAAGCTCCGGACGCCCCGATTCATCCCGGCCATCCGTCTGTTTGTTTGCTCATACAGTGTCAGTGAGGCTAAAGCACAAATCATCAGCACTGCAGAGCGTCTTCTGTGTGAACTGAGATCAGTGCCGCACATTGTTTGCACCACTGATGAGAATGTCGGATACCTGCTAAATACCAATCATCACACCCGCCGAGTTAAATCAGCGCTGCTCCACATGATTGGAAACTACTGGTCTGGGAGACACAAGATTTAATGCACATCTGTTATAAAAACCTTACTGTGCACTACACAGAAAATGAAATAAAAACGTATGCTAACACTTTTTTCTGGTCATTTGTGTTTGTGTTTGGTCAAAGTGATTATGGAAAACACGCTGAGAAAAATATATCACAACCCTGCACACCCAGGGGGTTTAGGAAGTGTAAAGAAGCTCCGTATCGCTGTCAGTGAGGCAACAGGCTTAAAGCCGTCATTACCTGATGTGGAGCGTTTTTAAAAGGAGATGACACATATACTCTTCATAAACCTGCAAGGATAGAGGACACAGAAATGCAAGGATACAGAAATGCAAGGATACAGAAATAGAGTTTTGGTTAACGGGACTGACAAACAGTTTCAAGCTGATTTGGTTGACATGCGTGAATATTCTGCGGATGATGATAATGTTAGGTACTTATTGACATGCATAGATGTGTTTTCTAAGTATGCATGGGTTAGGTGCCTTGAAACCAAGACAGGACAGGCTGTTGCTGAGGCTTTTGGTGATATTCTGAGAGAGGGCCGTGTGCCTGAAAAACTCCAAACAGATTTAGGGAAGGAATTTTATAATAAACATTTAAAAAACTAATGGAGCAGCATAACATCACACATTTTTCAACCTTTAGTGAAATGAAATCATGTGTGGTAGAGCGTTTTAACCGCACCTTAAAGGGGAAAATGTGGAAATACTTAA
Source organism: Mchenga conophoros (assembly GCF_057382185.1). Classification (NCBI taxonomy): domain Eukaryota; kingdom Metazoa; phylum Chordata; class Actinopteri; order Cichliformes; family Cichlidae; genus Mchenga; species Mchenga conophoros. Next base: position 19,297,745 of record NC_140528.1, on the reverse strand, counting down.
CATCAGTTAACTGGCCAAGATATGTTAATGTGATCCAAGATCTTGTACAGTCCTATAACCTGTCTTATCACAGCTCTATCAAAATGACCCCACCGAGGTGTGCAAAGATAATGAGAAAGCAGTCTTTAACACCCTGTACAAAATGAAACCCCAAAAACCGGTGACTTTTAAATTTAATGTGGGCGATACAGAGAGAATATCTAAACTACGAGGCATATTCTGAAAGGGTTACCATCAGACCTACACAGACGAGTACTTTACCATAAAGGAGCGTTTAGGAAGAGACCCTCCCGTATACAAACTGGAGGATCTCACAGGAGCTGCAGTGAAAGGTGTAATTTATGAATACACAGCAGGTGACTATTGACAAAAACAAAAGGTTTCAAATAGAGAAAATACTTGGCAGAAAAAAGAGGACCGAAAAAAGTTAGCGCTGGTCAAATGGCTCGGTTGGCCTTCTCATTTGAAAATCATGGATCCCTGAAAAAGACATCGTTGAAGTGTGATTAACAGAGACGCCGCAGCGCTGCATACTTTCAGGGGCAGGGATAGCTCAGTAGGTAGAGTGGTTGCCCCATGATCGGAAGGTCAGGGGTTCGATTCCCCTTAACAGCTACCCTGAGGTACCCCTGAGCAAGGTACCGTCCCTACACACTGCTCCCCGGGCGCCCAATGGCTGCCCACTGCTCCACTGAGTGAATGGGTTAAATGCAGAGAGCAATTTCCCCACGGGGCTCAATAAAGTACACACTTTCTTATAAAGTACACACACACACACTTTCATTCTGCACTAGACAAAGACTGATAAAGGAAGGAAGGAATAGATAAAACGAACAACAACAACGCAGGCTTTTATGTGAGCCTCTTCTCGAATGCTTCAGCACATGTTTATCCAGGCAATAAGAAATCTAATTTTAGAACAAAGCTAGCAAAACCTGTTGTTTTAAATGAACCGTATGAGGTCGGTGTTATAGAATTTCAATACCCAAGACTATGGTTGTCTTTTCCACAATCAGATTCGCGAGTGGAAATTTATGATCCAGTCAAAGATGGAGCATTGTCCATAACCGTGATTGAGCTGTCTGTGGGGCATTATGCATCTGTGGCGCAGATAATAAAACATTAAAACATAACACCGACATTAAAACACAATACAGTGAAGTTAGTAACTATGTTAGTGTTATGGGCCCTAGGGGCACAGTTCTCACATTTAGAGGGAGACTGGCAGGAATCTTAGGATTCAAATCAGAAGATCCGTTTGTACTTCATTATAAAAACACATACGCACCACATCCTGCAGACGTATACGGCGGAAAATAGAACATTTTTATTTATGCAGATATCGTTGATTACCAGCTTGTGGGTGACGCCCATGCGCAGCTATTAAGAGCAATAAATATAACAGACGATGACCGTCGGGGAGCCATTCTTCAGTTTGACAGCCCACACTACACACCGGTCTCCAAATCCTTAATCGATGACATAGAAATTGATTTGAAAGACGACCAAAATCAACACATACCCTTTTTATACGGGAAGGTGTTTGTCAAGTTCAACTTCCGACCCATAAGACACCATTTTTAAAAAATAAGGATGTCTGTCTACAACACAGATGAAGCAAAATATGTAAGATATTATTTAAATCAGGCTGGTGGAGAATTGAATGGTTATATTGGGACCAGCACGCAATGTGGCGCAGGTCTGGGAGGTTTGTTCCGCAGCCTGTTTAGAATTGCTGTACCGTTGTTTAAAAAAGGAGTCAGCATAGTCAAACCCCACCTAAAAACAGCAGCATCAGGCATAGTGTCTGATGTGATATCCAACATAACCAAGCCAACATCTACTAAACAGGATGGCAACAGCTTGTATGTGTATACACCCAAACCTTCTAAGACCCCTCCCACTGCACGCATGCGTGATACGCCGCCGCCTAAAAAGCGTAAAACGACAAAACCTGCCAGGAAAGCCACCAAACGGAGACAACCACGCGGAGTGAAAAGACCCAGAACCAGTCGTTCAAAAACTACAGCATGTGACATCTTCTAAATGGCTCTGTTACACAACCAATCAGAGAATGTCTAAAAACAGAGCTCGAGCTTTTTACTGTCCCATACACACAAACGTCCATAGAGAAAACGACCTTTATCGAAATTCCACCAGTTTCTGCAATCACAGACGGAGGTCCAATCGAGTTTAAATCTCATCGTCCGGAGAGGATTACCTGGATCTAAACGATTCCTATATCTACACACGAGTAAGAATCACAGATGCTGACGGCACAAACTTAGGCAGGGATGATTATGTAACGGAGCGGAAAGGCTGATTTTATTTCCACAGAGTTTTGTGGTTTTTTTTTTTTTTTTTTTAAAGGAAGGAAACCTTCCTCAAAACGGGCAGAGCAGTGGAGCCGCCAAGGGAAAGCACACAATTTAAACTGCAAGATTAAAAATATAATTTATTATATTTAAATAGTTAAAAATGTAAAATGAATTAAAACAACCTTGGCCAAGGGGTAACACAGTAAAAATCAATAAAGCATAACATTAAAAGTCCTGTGGCCTGCGCCACGACCTAAAAGTCCCAGGGAGCTAAGAAATCCAGCAGGTGGTATAACCAAAGGAACCAGCGGAGTCCTCGCCTCCCTCTCGCACTCACGCCCCGATATGCCCGGGTGGGCAGAGCTCTCAACTCCGCCCGCCGCTTCTTTAAAACTGGAAATCGGCACAGCCGTCTCGTGGCTTCCGCTGGTGCTCTCTGCGCTGGTACTGTTGCTCTCTGCGCGCTGGTGCCTCTGCGCGCTGGTGCCTGCATTAGCCAACTCTAGCCGCCTTAGAAGAAGGGAAAACCCGGCGGCGTCTCGCCGCCCTATCGATGTTTCTGTTCCGGTTGCCACCGCTTTCCTGTGGCACACCAACCGGCACCAGCCCGTCTGGGCTTGTGGCACCGCCACCGCCTGATACCGTTCACTCTCTCAGTCCTCACTCCACCATCAATCTCCTCTCTCTCGTCTCCCATCACTCTTATTGGCCTCCGGGACCTCACAGGTGTGTCGGGTTCATAATCAAGGAGGGGCGGAGACTTTCCAGGACAAGTCACCGATGAATACCATAAAACATGCAATAAAACCAAGAATAGAACACTATACAATATTAAAATATTAAAGAAAGTAAAAACAAAACCAAACATGCACAATAAAAATATCTTAGGTAACTTGTCCCTCTCCACCCCGTGACACAAACGTGGGACTTGTTAATTATCCAGGTTGCACCTTATTTAGTCAGGTAGATGTAAATTTGGGGGATCGCTTGATTAGCCAATCATCCAACACGTATCCATACAGAGGCATAATAGAATGTCTTATCAATTATAATAAGCAGACTTTAGACACACAGTTCAGCAGCGCTTTATTCTGTACAGACACAGCCTCGCACATGAATGATACATGTATAGAAGGGGAGAGCCAGGGTCTGGTGACCAGAGGTACTTATACAGCGAATAGCAGTATTGTTGAATTGATTGCTCCAGTACACGCAGACCTGTTTTTTCAAGAAAAATTATTACTTAATGGAATCGATCTGTCGCTGAAATTTGTGCGCTCTAAAGACGAATTTGCTCTCATGACTGGAGCTAACACCGCGTATAAAGTTAAAATCGTCTCTGCCAGCTTATTTGTGAAAAGAATCAGTGTCTCACCAAGTGTCAGGCTGGCACACGGCAAGGCTCTGCATCATGCAAATGCAAAATATGCTGTAGACAGAGTTTCTTTAAAGACCTTCTCCACACCTGCTGGGGCAAGAATATCAACTAATTTATTTATGGGCAGGTTGCCTAAATTTGTCATCATCGCCTTCGTGGATAACGAAGCTTATCCTGGGGCCCGTTCTTCGTACGTCGCTTACTACATCCAAGATCAAATGACACATCCAAGATCAAATCATCGCGCTAACCGTGAGCTCGCTAATCCGGTTCCCCGAACACACCTGCTGTTGACGATTACTACAGCTGGACGCAGGAATGTGACATCACTGGGTGTCGTAAAAGGGGCTACGCATCGATAGTAGAAACATTGATCGGCAACCCGCTGATTGGTCGGCGAAAATGTCCAAGGGGCGTGCTCGGTATTTTCCGGCAGCAGAGCAAGAACTCATGAGTGAGGGATTTCAGGAGTTTCAGAGTTTAATTAAAACGCAAGAGAACACTGCAAAGGCTGCAAAAGCAAGGAGAGAGGGCTGGCAGAAAGTTGCTGACAAATCAAACTCGTAGGTAATTTAATAATAATAATAATAATGGATTGGGTTTATATAGCGCTTTCCAAGGCACCCAAAGTGCTTTACGATACCACTATTCATTCACTCCCACATTCACACACTGGTGGAGGCAGCTACGGTTGTAGCCAGGCTGCCATATCGCGCCATCGGCCCCTCTGGCCAACACCAGTAGGCGGTAGGGTAGATCTATCATATGACACTATATTGTCCAATATCATATGGCATTATATTATATTATAATATGTTATATTATATCCCCTTTCACATTAGAGCCACAACAGGACCCACAAGAACATGGGAACAAGTAAAAGTGGAATACAGGAGTATTCTACAGAATGGTAATATTTATCTCTTAGATTGCTTTGCGTCTCTTGGCAAGGTAATACTGGCCTGTAATACTCTGTTAGTTTGTTCATAACAGCAACCAAGAAAAGGGCAGAGGAAAAAAAGACAGGTGGTGGTCCTGCACCCCCTCGTCAACAAGTTGGTTAAGTAAATAATACCCTCACGGGAATATCGATATCTCTCTATGAGCACACTGTCGCGCTGAGCTAAAGGATCCTGTCTGTCCCGCAATATACGCTGAATTCTGAGGACTCTCCTTATCAATCTTGCACCTTCCGCAATGGGTGGCTCGCGTATACGGACAGGATATGACTGCGACAGACTTCCCAAATCCACCTTCGCTTTTATAGCCGTGGTCTCTCATCTTGATTACACGAAGTAATTTACAATTACTACTCTGAAATATGAATTACATCTGTAATAATCACATACATGTAATAGAATGTTAATAGTACATTTCCCTTTTTTAGGAAATGACCTGTATGTATCTGTGTGACATCAATAAACGGATCAAGTGCTGCATTATCTTTAGTTACATTGATAATATTTATTTATGGTGAAACAGTGGAAAAATATCGCTGTTGCTTTCGTATAAATGAAGCGGACATACCTGCGTGGCCGCGATCTAATCCTGTTTACATAAAGTAAACCTGCTCCCGAGCAGGTTTACGCTTACGGCTCTGTTGCTATGACAGCAAGTCCCGGATGAGCTTCGGGGAACCGACTGATCCAGGATCACGCGAAATCGTCAACAATCTAATCCGGCTAACCTACTTAGCGAGGTACGAAGAACGGGCCCCTGGTTCTTTTACACGTAATCCATTTAATTTTAAAACTGTGATATAGAATTCATGTGTTTATACGCTGATGGACAGTCGTATCTGGCCAAACAATTCCTGTTTCAATCTGGAAGCTGATGAAGGACATTCAGGGAACGTATCATTAGTTCAAACAGGGAGCGTGAGGCTGGAAACCCGTTTCAGAAATCCGCTACCCCGAACAATGAACCTGGTGTGTTACTCTGTATTTGATTCAGTCATCCAAATATCTAATATGAGACAAGTGCTGCTGGACGACTACTAAAGATTCAAAATGAATACAATAGAACTAACCAGCATTGTTAAAAGGATTAGTAACAGGGCTCATCTTCTAGGCGTCTTAGCATGTGACCAGCTGCCAACAAAGCCCATCAGATATCCATGCATGGGCATTGTGAATACAGATCCATCAGACTTACCTGGGAAGCACTGGTTGGCGTTCAATATCACAAAGACAAGCAAGGGCACTTTTTTGACAGCTTCGGTAACTCACCTGATACGTTTTCACCCGAGATAAAAGTTTTTCTTTTAAAAACACCGCTCGGATATTGTATTCTGGGAGACAGGTTCAGAAGGACTTTTCGGTAACCTGCGGACAACACTGTGTGCTTTTTCTATATCATGTCCAAAAAGGAGCGTCTTATTCAAGAATAATTAATATGTACAGTGATAACCTTGTTTGTAACGATGCAATGGTTTGTCATTTTGTTAACAAAATAAGACCTGTTTCTGCATGTTTTGAAAATAACTTTGATTGTGTGCAGCGCGGATACTGATTCAAGTAACAAATAATAAAAGATAACAGAAGAGAATATCGTTTCATCTGGTATTTATTTTCACCTAATTGCTAAAAACATTATTTAGTAATAATAAAATCTTTAAACATCAGCATAGAGTTCAAAAAGTAGTAAAAAGGGGAAAACTGTCATCTGTTTAACAAAACAATATAGACATAAATAAGAAAAAACACATAAGTAGTAGTGTATAAAAAGGGAAACAAATGCGAGGGTAAATGATCTTTTTTTCAAGAATAAGAAAAACAAACATAATTTTAAAATTCATTAAAAATCGATCCACCCGCTTCTACTCTGCCTTGATTTTTTATGTGTGGTAAATAAGCTTTGATCGCTCAGTGACCGCTTCTTGTGCAAACCATTTGTTTCCACACTCGGGTCGCCAGTGTCGCCTTTATATTGGCTAATAGTCCTCCTCACCTCAGCATTAGGAAAAGCAGACAGAGACTTTCTCCCTCACTATGTGTTAATAGACCTCTCTGCATTGAATCACACTTGTTATTAATCTCTGTCTCTCTTCCACAGCATGCCTCTTGTCCCATCTTCGTTCTCTCACCCCAACCACTCCTGGCAGATGGCCGCCCCTCACTGAGCCTGTTACTGCCGGCGCTTCCTCCCTGTTAAAAGGGAGTTTTTTTCCACTGTCGCCAATGTGCTTGCTCATAGGGGGTCATATGATTGTTGGGTTTTTCTCCTTGTGTATATTATTTTAGAGTCTACCTTACAAAGTAAAGCACCTTGAGCCGACTGTTGTTGTGATTTGGTGCTGTATCAATAAAACTGAAGTGAATTGAAATAACATAAAAGGACATAATGCTGCAGGTTGGCTTTCTTTCTTTTCTGATTCACCAGTTTGTATGCATCTTTTCACAGGAGTGACCTAAGGACGGCTGTAGCCTACCCTTATTTACTTATATAATGAACAACATATAGTGTAATGTAGTGTAAAATAGAGTGTTTTCTTTTAATTTAATGACATAAAGCAGGGATCAAATGTTTCCATGGTGACTGTTTTAGAATTGTGTATTTTTAAATCTGCATCAGACTTGAAAAAGAGCTCATCTGTGCAAGAAAAACCATCAAGTCAGGAGTATTTTCATATCTACATTTGATCTTACACAAGTTTTGAAGAGTTTTGGAAAGTTTCTCTTCCCCAACTGTGATAGAACAGCAGCGTTTTAATGGAAGCCAGTAAAGGGATCTACAAACCCATCAGGGTATGTGACACTTTTTGTTTTTACTGCATTTTTGAAGAATTTGATGTAGTTTTAAAAAGCTGACAAACTGAGAATCAATTTAAGTTACAATGAGTAATTTCTTATTTCTTTGACAGGTGCTGTTCAACACACCCATATATAACACAGCTGTGGAGATCTGCTGGTATCTACCAGGTTACAGGGCTCAGGTAAGACCCAGATCCATCCAAACCAAAACTGAGATAAAATGTCAGGTGATTTCTGAAGACCTGGGACTGATGCTGATTAAATGTCTCCTTTTATTTTTAGATTGCAATGATGATGGAATTCCTCAGACTTCAGAAGGAAAACCAAATACCATCAAGCCTCACTGCAGAAGATATGGGAGATCTTTTGGTGGAGAGGAGCAAAGAGACAGTCAGAGAGCAGTGAGTTACTGTGACACCTACAGACCATCCACCTCACACCTGAAACTGTTTGTGCTGAAGTGTAAATGCTGAGAGAAAACCTCTCTTTTGTTTTCTTTTGAAGACTTTGGGAGTTTGAATTGGAGGGTTTGGAAGAAACAGAAGCCAAACCTCTTCTGAAACTGGTAAGACTAGAAAACTCACAAGAGTTTTAGTCATTTGGAGATCTTTTTTTTTTTTTTTTACTACAATCACATAACCTCTCAACAAAACTGCAATGTAAACATGCTTTCTGTTTCAGGTGTGGGCAGTGAACACAATAAATAAAATGAGGGACATCGAGTTTCAAGCCCGGATGCTGCTGGAATTTCCAGAGGCCATACCTCCTAAATTTCAGTGAGTCACCTCTGACATAAAATCATTAACAGTCCAGCTACAGTATTTCAAAATTTCTGTTATTTTTTTAAATAGGTGTAAAAGATCATTCTTATAACTTTATTCTGCAGAACACCTAAGCTCCTCAGCAATGTCAGGAAGTACATTGACCTCCTTAAAGAGAGGCAGCAGGACGCACAAACCTCCAAACTGTTCACTGCAACAGACGTGGTGATAGAGGTGGTTCCCCGTGTCCTGCATGGCTTCTGGAAGCTTCCTTCTTACCCCCTACTGAACATGTCCTCCCAAAAATTGAGCATCCTCTCCACCAGTGTGACAAAGGCCACTTTGGATCAAGTGTCCAAATCTCTCCTAACAACGGAAAACCAGGCCATCTTCTCAAGGTCCATCAGAGATGACATGGTGCAAAGTATCCTGTCTGAAGTCAGAGAGAAATATTCAGAAAAGATTCTGCTGAGCCACATTGCAAACTTTGCACCAGGACTACTCAGGGCAATTTCTGATGTAGCAAAGACGAGCATATGCCAGATCTTCCAGCCCCCTTGTGAAAGTCCAGTAGTGTCTGATGTTCTTCCAACTAAAGAACCTCATCCTGAAGGTCTGCTGAAGTCAGATGTTCTTCCCACTTCCCAACCTCCAGTTGAAAGTTCACGAATTGCTGATATTTTTTCCACTCACGAACCTCCTTCCAAAAGTTCAACAAAGGCTGATGTTCTTCCAGCTAAAGAATCTGCTCATGAAAATCTGCTGAAGTCAGATGTTGTTCCTACTAAAGAACCAAAAGGACCTGATCGTGAACGTGTTCTGAAGTCAGATGTTCTTCCTACTTCTGAATCTCTTTTTGAAAGTTCCACAAAGGCCAATGTTCTTCCAGCTAAAGAACCTGCTCATGAAAATCTGCTGAAGTCAGATGTTGTTCCTACTAAAGAACCAAAAGGATCTGATCGTGAACGTGTTCTGAAGTCAGATATTCTCCCTACTAAAGAACCACACGAACCTGCTCCTGAACGTGTTCTAAAGTCAGATGTTCTTCTTACTTCCGAACCTCCTTTTGAAAGTTCAACAAAGGCTGATGTTCTTCCGACTAAAGAGCCTGCTTGTAAAAATCTGCTGAAGCCAGATGTTGTTCCTACTAAAGAACCTCAAGAACCTGCTTGGGAAAGTGTTCTGAAGTCAGATGTTCTTCCTACTTCCGAACCTCTTTTTGAAAGTTCAACAATGGCTGATATTCTTCCCACTGGAGAACCCGCTCGTGGAAGTCTGCCAAAGTCAGATGTTCCAGATGTTCATCCTACTAAAGAACCTCTCATTGAAAGTTCATCAAAGGCTGATGTTCTTCCTACTAAAGAGCCTGCTTCTGAAAGTCTGGCAATGTCTGATGATCTTCCTAGTGAGGAACTCCCTTCTGTATGTCTATCCATGTCTGAGCCAGTTGTCTCTTTTACTAATAATTCAGAGAAGTCTGACAACATTAAAATCAAGGAGAAAAAGGAGAAAAAGAAGAAAAAAAAGGGCTTCTGCCAAAAATTCAGAGCCCTGTTCTGTTGTTGCTTCAGACCCCAAGAAACTGACTGATTTTGAGAATCCAATCTGTTTGTTCCAACTCTACAAAATCAAATAAAATGATTAATCAATATTTTTTCCATGAGTCTGCATCTATGATTAAAGAATATTTTTCCTTCAGATGTTTATAAGGGTTCTCAAAATACCTCCACAAGTCGAACAATTGTTAACATATTAGTGTTGTTATCTTTAAGAGAATCTGAACTTATTCTTACTCTTAACATATCAACAGCAGTAACTGAAACCTGGAAATGAAAAAAAAGTTACCAACAATTATTAACATTGCTTCACATCTTTGTTTAGTAATGGCCCAGATACACATTGGCACATAGCAGGACCTCAGTGTTTATGAGTATTCTTCCGGACTTAGGAATATTAATAAAAGGAGCATCTACATGCCACAAAGCTGATGAGAACCACAAATGTCTTCCAACATCCTCAGATTTGTGTTTTACAATTAAGAGGAACTTTGCATAATGTTTGCCATATGCTCAAATCCTCAAAGGTCTATTATTTTTCATAGTTTGTCCTTTCAACCAAAGTTAAAAACTTCTGCGGACATCAGCAGTTTATTCTTTTGCAATCAAACTCTTAAAATTAGAACATTTCCACCAAACCTGGGTGGGTGCTGGAGCTCCAGGAAGGAAAACTCAGAAGAGGAGGAAAAACAGTCCAAAGAAACAGTTCAGGAGGCCAACCGCATGGCCATCAACTGAGACAATTCAGTTCAGGAGGCGTTTCTCCCGTTGAAAATGCTACGTCCAGGTGAACAGAATCACCCTTTTGGGATTTCTACCACGTATTTATCACTAGATTTACTAAACCTGCACAAATTTGCGTAACTTCCCTAAACCCAACACCCCCTAGAATTACTGGCTTTTTTATTTTCTGGTGCAAGTCCCGAGGTGTTAATCACCCCTGCTGAGATTTTCACAGGTCGTCAGCTCATTTCTCCTCCAGCTTTTGTTGTGCAAACCACCCATTATCCTTGAGGCCTGGCACATTTGCATTTGCACACTCAGAGTTGCTCAGATCCAAGTCAGGCCAAACCTCTGTGTTACGACTTTCAGAAATGCCTGCCGTATCTATACAAAATATCCCACACATTGACTGACCTGCAAATATAAAAGACACACATTCACACCTTCCTTGAGTCTCAGCACAGATCTTCCATTGTTCCATTGTCACTGTGTATGTGAGGGAGTGGCATTGCTTGACTACAGCACAGTGCTGTGCATAAAAGCAGACCGACCCAGACGGGAGAATCATTTCTTGTTCGCATTTCTGAGAACGCACATCAGGATGGCCTCCGTATCACTGCCACGCAGGAAGAACCTCTCCGCGCAACAGGCTTTGGCTTTGCTTCAGAAAATGGACGAAGCAGATTCTGATGGAGGAGAGGTTTCATTTGTCCAGCAGGCCACTGATACCTCCTCAGAAGAATCTGAAAAGGAGACGGAACAAGAACCCAACATGCCTCCACAGAAGAGGCCCCGTGGTACTGGGAAGCCCAGCCAGAGCCACACGGCAAAAGACGGCACTGTAGAGGAGGACATTGCAATGCCCAGTGCAGTAGCAAATCGTTCGTGCTTCACTGCGCAAGCTGGACCCACAGAGTCTGCTAAGGTTTGTCACTGCCATAGTAGATATGATATTTATATAAACCCATTTAGAGTGAGGTTCATGTAAATTTACCATTCTCTATTTGTTTATCTTCCGACAGCGCAAGATTACAAGTGTGCTCCAAAGCTTCCTTTGCCTGTTAGACGTGGGAATGCTGCAGACCATCAAGGAGTGTACGGTCCATCAAGCCCACAGAATAGAGCCGGACTGGAATTTGTCAGTTCATGAACTGATGGCATTCATTTCAATCCTGTTTGTAAGAGCAATCATGTGTCCTGTTGGTGCCATTGTGGATTGCTGGTCAGAAAGATTTCTGGTGCCAGTAATCAAAGAGACAATGCCCCGAGATAGATTCATTTCAATTATGCAACACCTTCGATTTGATGACAGGGACACGCGGGCAGAACGGGTGAAAACAGATAAATTTGCGGCGATCTCCGACATCTGGACACGCTTCAACAAGAACTGTGCTAAGAGTTTCACTCCAGGAGAACACATGACCATAGATGAACAGCTGTTCCCTACCAAGGTTCGTTGTCCATTCACACAGTGTATCGCAGCCAAGCCAGACAAATTTGGGATCAAGAACGTGGTCATGAAACTGATGGAGCCGTTTTTGGATGATGGGAGAAACGTCACAACAGACAATTTCTTTACTTCACTGTCACTGTCGCACAGACTGCTGCAGCGCAAAACGCCGTTATGGGGCACGGTGAATAAAGTCTGGCGTGAACTTACTCAACTTGTGCGGATGTATTCCATAAGAGCAGCAACATGCAGGTGGTCAGTAGCGGTTTTCTACAATATGCTGGACCTGTTAGCGGTGAATGCCTACATTTTGTACAAGGCATGTACAGGGTGGACAGGCAAAAGAAGATTGTTTCTGAGTCTTCTAGCTCAGGAACTTCGTTGCCGATTCATGTAGCACAAGGAAATATTAGCACAGACGCAGGCTGCTGAAGCTGCTGCAGCTGCTGTGCCAGGGACTGTAAAGACAACGCAGTGCCAGTGGAATTTACTCAAATTTGCGCAGGGCTAGTAAATCTAGTAGTAGGGACTCGCACCAGGGAAAAAAAAGGCTCAGTAATTCTAGTGTTAAGGTGTGAAACAGCTGTGTACTGCCTTTTGTTCCTGGAGAAGGTATTTAACTGAGAGCCATGCTAGGCTCAGGGAGACTCTGCTGACCCTGCCCCGTGGTCATGTAGGCTCTCCATCAAGCTTGGTTGTCTGTTCTTTGTGTGTTTTGATTAAAGAATGTTAGCTACCGCTCACCGCTCGTCTGCAGGCTTTATTTAAATGGAAAACTTCCACAACAGGCGGGTCTAGCAAAGTGTTGCCAGGGGGCCAGGTAGGGCATTAACAGGGAAAGGGGGGCACAAAGAAATACTTTTCTAGTGTATGAATGTGTGTGTGAATGGGTGGATGATTGTGTATAGTGTAAAGCGCTTTGGGGTCTTTAGGACCAAGTAAAGCGCTTTACAAATACAGACCATTTTACCATTTTTCTTTCTTATTCTCATTTAAAATGTCTCACTGTTATTAAATAATTATCTGAATCTTACAACCAAAGTTTTTATCTGATGTAAAATGTATAGAAATCATACATATACCAACAAGACTGTACATCACTGTCACAACAGTGTTTGTTTTCATTCAAAGGCTTTATGGCTTTAATACCTGGTGGGCCGGTCTCTAGTCAAAATGCCCGATTTTCTGTCCCAGGCCAGTCCTGGCCAACAGGGAAACAAACGCCGACACTGTGCTGCAAGTCTTGGACGACAGTACACCTAAAGCTGGGCAAACACTGCAATTTTCAAACTGCACGATTGGCTCGCAGTTGGTAGGTCACGATGCAGGTCTCACACTATACCGCCCGATGCTCTGATGCGACCTGAGTGCGCACACTGTGCCTCCATATAATGAAGGTTATAACAGAAAATCTGTCGCTCTCTCTCTCTCTGTCTTTCTCTCACACAGACACACCACCACCATCAACTTTGCTAAATTGCTAATGAAAAACATTGATCAGGTAGCTGTGATTGAGCAGCAGTGTAAATCCAACTATTTTCACGGTTGTTGTGGTCGTGATAATTTTGTGATGCCACATCGAAAAGGCTCGGATGAGCTTTCCAAAGTTCTACAAGTTGTGCCTCCATCGCTTGTGTCCAGATCACACGCTGCACTACCGTGCTGCACCGTCTTTTTCACCGACGTTTACGTGTTTGCGTGTGAGCAGTGTGAGCGGCTGTGGCGACACGCTCACGAGCGAGCAATGTTTGTTCCCCTCAGAGAAAGAAAAAAAAGGCTGCAAAAGTACAGGGAGGAATGGGAAAAGGAAAACACCTGGCTGGAAAAGTGCACGATAACACCTATAAAGGACACTGCACTGTGTGCCGGTGCACTTTTTCCATAGGCAGCTTCTAGTGGTGGGCACATGAAGAACATGAGGGACGTGAAAGCTCGGGGAACCCTAAACCAATTTTTTGTCCACCAGGCCACGGCAGAAGCAGATATGGTATGTAAACACTGTCTCTTTTTTTAAACCCTCTGGTTAAGGTTAATATGGGCATGTGCAGTGAATATCAGCGCTATGTGGCCAGAAGTGTGATAATATAATTTATTTTGTGTAATAAACAACTGCAAGGATAGATGATTACAACAAATAGATGACTAATACATAAAAGTAATACATGAATAATGATGATGAGTTATGATGCGTACTCAAGCGGGTTTACAAACGGGAGCAAAAGCTGAAATAATGCCTCTACTGAAGCCAATTGTACTAAATGCACTAAATGTGCACTGTTACAAGAATATTTTTCTTTCTATTGTTTTCTATTAATTTATATAATTTTAAGTTAAGCAGGACAGAGTTCTTTTAAAGAAAGATTTACTTATATTCTCAAAAGTTAAGCATGACAGGCTTCTGCTTAAGAAAGAGACCTGTTTTACTGTGTTAATGTTGTCATTTTGAGCTAAAAATAAATGGCTAAATGATTTTCATGTGTTCATGTCACAAAGAATATGCATCTGCTTAAATCAAATTCAAGTCAAATGGTTAAAAAATAATTTCACACACAAAAAAAGAGCTAAAAAATTCACCACACTGGGAAGGGTGAAGACAACTGGGTCGCCCGGCCCTGGCCACGAGGTGTCCCTTATTTATTTCTCATGGAGTTGGCAACCCTATGTTTACATGATCGAAATATCTTGAACACAAACACAAACAAACAAAGAGGAAGACCGCACCGGAAGGAAACAACTACAAGTCCCAGCATCCTCTGTGTTTAGGGAGCAGCAGTGAAAGTGAAAGTATTGAGCCTCCGTTCAGAGCAGCAGGAGGAGGAAGGTGGAGCTGAGGCAGGTGAGTGTTAACATGAATATGTTTCTTCTTATGACATAAAATAATTCCACGCTGTTCGTGTCTGTGGGTGAAATGTGAGGCCGGTCGGCTCCTCTGAGCGCTGGTTTCCTGTAAGTAGAGAGGAAGTGAGTTTAGCTGAGCCTCCGTTTAGTGTGAGAGAGCAGGAGGAGAGTGAGAGCTGTGCTGAGGCAGGGTGAGTGTTAACGCCGCTCTGACATTACTGTGTCTCTGTGGCGGGAACAACAGGCTCCGTCAGTGGAGGCAAAAATAATCAGACTTTGGTTTTTCAAAGGAAACAACTTTATGTCGGAAGTTCCCGCACGCTCATTGGATAACGATGTGTCAATCTTGAGCTATTAGCCAATGAGCGTGCGGATTCACAGAAAGACCCGCCTTCATCACGGGACTTTAAAAACTACAATGGCGACAGAAACTCCGTGAGTGGAGTTCAGGGTGACGTTGTGAAACTGTGACGTTTGAGCCACTTCCTGTTCTCAGTCCCAGCGTCCTGATCACCGAGGTTTCTGTTGCTCTGATATCTGATATTGATTATTAGGGGTGGGTTTTTATAATCGATTCATCGATTAAAATCGATTCTGGCTTGGATAACGTAAAATCGATTCATTAAAATCCTGAATCGATTTTTTAATATAAATTTATTTTGTCCGAAATGCCAGAATCTCTGGTGACATCTCACAAAATTTCAAGAACCACCAAACAGTAAATGAGAGCAGGTACAGGGATTCTGCACATAGACTTAAACACACAGCGCGACCCGCGGATCAGAATCAGTTAGATGTCGCCTTTCTCACAGTCGGGGCTGAAAGCCGACAGCTCGCTGATCCGGGTCCGCGCTTTGTGTTCACGCCCTTTATGCGCTGATTCTAAAGCTGTTAGTTTGATCTCTCTCCAAACAATATTGACCGAATCAGCAGCAAAAGAAGATCCAAACGCTTCACATAAACATCGTCATGAATTCACTCTTTTACTGTTTTGCTTCCATTGCGATGCGCAGCTCTCTCTCTCTCCCTCTCTCCCTCCCCCTCTCTCCCCCCCCCCCCCCCTCTCTCGAACAGTTTCGCTTTCTTCATTATTCGCTTGCTTGTTACACAAGTCTACTGTTGTTTACAGCGCTGTCGGCCGCTGTTTTTTCCCCTTTTACATTCTTCCGAAAAGAAAACCTCATTTCTGCTGTTCAATACTGAACAAATTGAAACTTTTTAAAATTATTCAAAATGCAAAATGCTTAGCCATGTCTCTAATAAAACCGCTGTAACGTCAGAGGTAATGTTGATTAATTAATGGTTTTCTTTCGTTTTTGATGTACTGCAGAATATTTTTATAAAATCCCAGGCCAGGAAAATCACCTACATGTTTTTCTGTGTTTTATCTTCAGCTACTTTGACACAAAGGCATCTGCTGTGATGCTCACAGCTTGGATAAAGTCTTGAGAGTGTCAGCTTCCTTTTTATAGATACAAAAATATGTAAATGTCCTGATCTGAATTATATCTCTGACTGTCAAAATTTCCCAGATTTAAATCGAATCGAATCGAATTAAATCGAATCGTGGATCGAATCGATTCGGGACCTTGTGAATCGGAATTGAATCGATTCTAGAAATCAGTGACGATACCCAGCCCTATTGATTATATTGGCAAACAGGCTGTAGCATAAACATCAGGTCTGTTCTGAAAACTGGCTTTATTTTTTCAAAGTAAGGGAATATCTGTGGTCTGATACCGCGGGCTCATGGGCTAAGGACTTGGATTGACAAGTCAAGCGCAGATGATTGTGTTGTTTCTTATAAAGGCTTGTGTGTGTGTGCCTTCCTGTGTGTGTCCTTGTGTCAGTGGAACTGAATCAGTGTGTTAGAGAAAGTGCTCCTCTGCTGTGCCGTCATCGTGTGGATGCTTCTTTTAAAGTTGGAACTCATGTTTTTATGATCTGCTTCATTTCATTGAACCTTTATTTCTAACCATGAAGTCCCTTTGAGGTTACAGCCTCCTGGTTAGGTTTAGGCTGTTATTGTGCTTCAGGCTGAAATATGAGGAGTAAGGAGTGGGGCTGGTTAGCCCTCATGACCCTCACCATAACACATACGTCACAGGACAGTGTTTACCACAGAAACTCCATGAAATGATCAATGAGAACTTTAGAAACCCGTCAGTGTGATCCCAGATAGCAAGGAAACATTGAAACACTGTTGAGTCAATATCAGGCTGTGTCATTGAATCAACATTGAAGTGTGACGTTGACCTAACGTCACTCTTGCACCCGTTTTTAATGTTGAAACAACGTAAGGTTTTGATGTTGAATCAATGTTGAAACCTGACATTGATTCAACGTTGTATTTTCTAATACTGTTGACATTGAAACAATGTCAGATTCTGATATTGAAACACTGTTGAGCTATGATGTTGATTTTCCACCTCTTTCGCACAGTTGCTTTTTATTAAAACAACAGTTAAATCATGACTGGAAATCTACCTCTCTTTATAGGTATTTTAACCAATACTAAACTACTGCATGTTTCCATCAATACTTCAACCACCTAAACACATAATTGTACTTATTCCTCAAATTGGACACCCTTTATAAAAAACAAAAGTCTCACGATGTATCATGTCAATATTATTATCCTAAAATAAGAAAGCATTGCATGTGATGTAACAGAGAAAAAAAATAAACAAAAAAAGGTCAATAGGCATATGTTTCGTTTGCTAAATACTTTATTAAAACACAGTTTTCTATTTACATTTATGTTTAACATAAATTTGTAATTTTTTACTTCGGGATGGGGATGCATGATGTGCGTCCTGCACCACCCAAACGATCTGGGGCGTACCGGAGCCATTTCTGCACTGCTTGTGCAAAGACAAACTCGGACATAGAGTTTGCCCCTAACTGCTGCGTCAGACCATCTAGGACAAAAATACACACACACACACACACAAACAAAAAAAGTGAATTAGAGCACATGAATAAGCTCATGTTATAGCACATGATAAATACTTTTTTGCCCCACTGTAACTGTCTTCAGCGGGGAGAAAGTATGTAAACTCCTAGGCTGATAAACATGAAAGTCACCAGGCGTAAATCTGCAAACTGCTGCATTTGATTCCCAAAGAGCTATGAGCGGAAAAAGTGATAAGTCTTAGCATAGTGTGCCGTGTATCCTTTAAAACAAAATAAACATGGGGTCCTTGGGCTGTACAAACTACAACCCGAGGACTAAACAAGCCAAAGACCAAAGACTCCATCTCCAGATTAACCGGACATGAAAGTCTTGTTATTAAGAAAGACAAAGTAATATAGCAAAAAAACGGTAAAACTTACCAAATATGCATTTGCAGAGCGCTGTATCTTTAAATGCCCTTTTTTGCTTTGTCTGGTCCTTGGTTTTTTTCCCTGCCCAGTTTAGTAACGAGGCCAGCTCGTTTGTAATGGCATAAGCCATTACACGGCGGACTCGCACCTCCAGTGTGGTCCCTCCAATCAAGGCAAGGCGTCTCACCTATAGACACATTTCAATAGATGGAATTAGCGTGTCTCATGTCTTAAATGTGTATGCAAGTGCTTGTGTGTTTAATCAACAGGCCGTTGTTATGTATTTAAATCACAGCTATTACACTTTATAGTTACAAAGTGTACATAAACTTTATATACTTACCATTGCCTTATTTCCCTCTATTGATTGAAGAGCTGCCTCTGCATTGTTTAGCTCCTCAATGTTGTGCAAGGGCAAATCCAGAGGCAGTACCCCAGCATCTACCGAATCATTGCAGCCGGTATTGCGGATGGCTCTGACCTCATCACGCAGTTCGTTCACAGCTCTCGTCAGGTCTGACAGCATAGTTAATATCTTTTGTGAGGTCGCATCTGTTTAAAAAAAAAAAAAAACAATTCTAGAAAGATTAATGGCTTAAGCAGTGAGAGGCAAAAAATTAATATATCCATAAGTGACGGTGTAACATTCTGCATTCAAGTATAAGTTGTTCTAACTCACATATATTTGATATTTGTATATGTAGCTTGCCATCACCAGTGCGTGAATTATGTGTGAATGGCTTTGGCATGTTCCTAGCAGCGTTTTCCTTCATTTCTGCCTTTACGTGTGGACGGGATTATTTTTTAAAACGAAAACGGAAAATCTCAGTTTTCAAAAATACCCGTGTACGTGTGGACATAGCCTCAGTTTTCAGTTAATGAAAACACAGTTTACGTGTGGACAAAAGGTGCAAACGCAAGGTAGGTGAGCGTGCAACGTAAAGTTAGGTGAGCGTGCAACGTAAAGTTAGGTGAGCGTGCAACGTAAAGTTAGGTGAGCGTGCAACGTAAAGTTAGGTGAGCGTGCAACGTAAAGTTAGGTGAGCGTGCAACGTAAAGTCTGAATTGAGTGCGAATCGAAGCGGGTGCTCACCAATCATTAAAAGTAACAAAGTCATTGAACACATTTATACAGTTACCTTTACGTTTATCAATCATATATCACAGATTTACAATTTTTTGTAGTACTATGCTAAAAAGCAACCACAGAGCGAAAGTCTGGGTCAAGCGCCGAGGCGACGGCAAGAACAAAGGAACCCTCGAAGCGTTAAAGCTAGCTTTGTAAGGGAATATAACGGAAAAGTATGAAACGAAAATGTTTTCTTTGTTGATAGACTTTGTTCGCAGTGCAATTTACTTGTTGCCGGATTGTAATAGACACGATTTCGGGCTCCCACATTTTGTCCGAAACTGTACATTAACCAGTTTTTTTTTACTGTTATTCAAATGCGACCGTGGAAATAACGAATAGAAGAAAATTCATTCATTCTTACCTTATACTAATCGTGGTGCAGGCCAGTGCAGTGCATGAACTGATGCCTTCTCCGGTCAATTCCGCTGAGAGTAAATCGAATGTCCCGCTCTACTGTACAAGACAATGGTTACCTGGAGGGATGTACCACTGAGAGGGGTGCTATGGAATAGTCCAAGTGGTGGCAGCTTCAATTTCCCGCTCAACCATAAATCATTGGTTTTTCAACGTGATTGTTGTCACCTTGTCAACTATAAATAGATCAACAATCAACGATGACAGAACAACAGTGAATCAATGTTATTTCAATGTCAGTGTCAGGTTTCATCAGTATTTCAATGTTGTTTCAACATTGGTTTTGTGTTAACATTTCAATCCTGACGATTCTGATGGTTCAGATGGAAAATCAACATCTGTTCAATGTCTCCTTGCTATCTGGGATGCTTCCAGTACAACAGCACCTCTGAGTGTGTGTGTTTACCTCTCAGACTAACTCCACCCTGACATCAAGAAGATGGAGGAAGAGGATGGAGCAGGATCTGCAGCATCCAGCTGTGTGTCTGTGAGGAGTGACCGGTCCAAAGGAGAACCTCTAAGGTTCAGTAATGAACCTGCAGCAACAATGTAAGAGAGCTGCTGACTCATTTATTCAGTGTAAATAATGATTTTGATGCAATGGGAGAAGAAAAATGACAAAAACAGTTTTAAAAATAAGGATTAAAATATTAAAAACTATGTTTTTGAGTTTCCTGATGTAGCACAAAAATATATGAACATAACTGTATATAGGACAGATATTTTACGGTTCTTTTAGGCAGCACCAAAAAACAAAAAGACTATTTTTAAGCTGTCTGAGGTAGTGAGTCAACATGTCACACTGGGTCAAAGGTCAGGGAGTAAAAGTGTGTTTTAAAGGAGGTTTAAAAGCAGCGAGTGAAGGAGCCTGTCGAGGTAAATCGTTCCATAACTGATCAAATTCAGTTGGTGGACCTCTGTGTGAAATCAAGCATCTGGTTCACAGAGAGGATAACCCTCACATGGGCTGTACAACATTATATAGGGAGACAAAAACAGAGATTATCGTAGCCATCGCTCTCTCGCATGGACGTGGCAGTCTTGCTGTCTGCTGCGAATCCTCCCCGTACCTCCGTGACCTCGTCTGGTATCTGCTCCCTCCTCTGTAAGAGACAGTAAAGGAAAACACGTCTCTGCCCAGTCTTGAAAATCTAATCTTATCATCCATTGTTCTTCTAGGGCCTCTTCTTCTTGTGGCCTCAGCTAACTGCTAATATTTAAATGGCTAACATTAACATGTGTGCCAGCCAGGTTAACATTTATGATGACCTATGATTAATTAACTGATGTTGAAACTGGAGCTTTACTGACCTCTGAAATTCCTCCTAAAGTGTTATTCAGTGTTGTGACAGTCAGCTGCTTCAGCTGCTGCTGGGATGGGCTGTGGCAAAGAGAACAGAGAAAATCCAAATCAGAGTTTTTCTCTGAATTAAAAGCAAGGAAACAACAATATATTCTACATGGTGAAACTGATGGTTTCTGGTGTTTGGGTCTGTTTTTCTGTATTTATGCAGATAAAGTGTAAACTCAGATGAATTATACCATCAAATGTTAAAGGAAAATATCAGGATGAGTGTCTGTGAGCTGAGAAGGACGTGAAGCGAGCAGTTTATCCCAGAGCTGAAGCTGCTCTGTGTGCAGAGATGAGCTCAGATTCCTGCTGTGATTGATCAACAGTCACAGAAATGTAGACTTGTAGTTATTACTGCAGTATGGTCACAGCAGATACTGATAAACATGTATTATGAGGATGGATGATCAAGTTTCTCACTCTCTCCTTTAAATCTCAGTTTTTTCTTCTTCACAGTTTATCTGTTAATTTATTAATGAATAACACTGAAAGAGTTTCTGTTATATTTCCCCTTGAACATCAGCTTATTAGGGCGGCATTAGGAAATAGCCCCCCTCCAAAGAATGAATAAATGAATGATGATAATAGTAAAATGATTAAAAAGCAGAGCTCAGAGTGGTAGAATGGTCAAACATGGATCCACGGGTGGTTCAACTGCATTTGGTGACGTGACTAAAGCAAATCTTTCAAATAATCCCACCATCAACGGGATGTTGTCTCCTTTACTACGGTTACTTTACTTGGTCACCGTGTGAATTTCTTTGAAATGAACCAAATTCTTTTATTTGTTGGTTGTTGCATATTTAACCTCTACAGTCAGGAAAGGAGGAGATGAGGCCTCAACAATGTTGGGTTGTAGCTGTGGTTCAGGTTAGAGTGAGTGTCCATGGAATAAATGTAAGTCAGTGAACTGGAAACATGACTGTGTTCAAACTTTGTTTCCTTTTTATAATGAGTCTAATCAAAGGTGGACAGAAGTATCTCCACTGTGACTTTTCTGTGTCACCATCAGAGCTTCTGCACAGTGTGGAGAAAGATCCAGAAGCAGAGCTGGACTGCAGACAGCCAGTCAGAGCAGCTGTGTACAAAGTAAGACTGAACATCTGTCTGCTGATGGACTCATTTCTGAAAACTGCACTTCTTGTGTTGTTCAGACATTGAAGAGTTTTCTTTCTCTTTAGTCTCATTGTTTTTCTTTCTTTCAGCAGATGTTGGTCTGCAGGAGGTTTTAGATGAACATAAGATCAGTCTGAGGAGGAGATGTGAACGTGTGACTGAAGGAAGTGATGAAACAGGAAGTAGAACCCTCCTCAACAGGATCTACACTGAGCTCTACATCACAGAGGGACAGAGTGAAGAGGTTCATACCCAACATGAGGTGAGGCAGCTGGAGACAGCTTCCAAGATGGACGCCCTCCATGACGCTCCAATCAGGTGCCAGGACATCTTTAAAGCCTTACCTGACCAACAGAGACCCGTCAGAGTGGTTCTGACCAACGGCGTGGCTGGTGTTGGAAAAACCTTCTCAGTGCAGAAGTTCACTCTGGACTGGGCAGAGGGCTTGGAGAACCAACATGTCAGTGTGGTGGTTCTGCTTTCATTCAGGGAGCTGAACCTGATCAGAGATGAGCAGTACAGTCTTCTGGAGCTGCTCCATGTTTTCCATCCAACATTACAGAAGGTCACAGCAGAGAAGCTGGCTGTCTCTCAGCTTTTGTTCATCTTTGACGGCCTGGATGAAAGCAGACTTTCATTGGATTTCACCAACAGGAAGCTGCTGTCTGATGTCACACAGAAGTCATCAGTCAGCCAGCTGCTGACAAACCTCATCCAGGGGAATCTGCTTCCCTCGGCTCTCGTCTGGATAACTTCCCGACCCGCAGCAGCCAATCAGATCCCTCCTACATGTGTTGACAGGCTAACAGAAGTACGAGGCTTCACTGACGCCCAGAAGGAGGAGTACTTCAGGAGGAGATTCAGTGATGAAGAGCTGTCCAGCAGAATCATCTCCCACATGAAGACATCCAGGAGCCTCCACATCATGTGTAGTATCCCAGTCTTCTGCTGGATCACTGCTACAGTTCTGGAGCACATGTTGACTACAGAGCAGAGAGGAGAGCTGCCCAAGACCCTGACTGACATGTACTCACACTTCCTGCTGGTTCAGACAAAGAGGAAGAAGAACAAGTACCATGAGGGACATGAGACGAGTCCACAGGAGCTGACGGAGGCTGATAGGAAAGTTCTTCTGAAGCTGGGGAGGCTGGCGTTTGAACATCTGGAGAAAGGAAACATCATGTTCTACCAAGAAGACCTGGAGCAGTGTGGTCTGGATGTGACAGAGGCCTCGGTGTACTCAGGAGTTTGTACAGAGATCTTCAAAAGAGAGTGTGTGATCTTCCAGAAACCAGTCTACTGCTTTGTTCATCTGAGCATTCAGGAGTTTCTGGCTGCTGTCTACATGTTCCACTGTTTCACCAACAGGAAGATAGAGGTGCTGAAGATGTTTCTAAAATCAGAATCTTTCACCAAGATGATTTTCAGTGTTTTTGATAACAAAGATCTCCAATCACTTGATGTATTTCTGAGGAGAGCCATGGAGAAATCCCTCCAGAGTAAAAATGGCCACCTGGACCTGTTTGTTCGCTTCCTTCATGGCCTCTGTCTGGAGTCCAACCAGAGACTCTTAGTAGGTCTGCTGGGTCAGACAGAGATCAGTCCAGGAACCATCCAGAGAGTCATCAACAACCTGAAGGAGATGAACAGTGATGAAATCTCTCCTGACAGAAGCATCAACATCTTCCACTGTCTGATGGAGATGAACCACCTCTCATTATTTCAGGAGATCCAAGAGTTCCTGAAGTCAGAGAACAGATCAGAGAAGAAACTCTCTGAGATCCAGTGCTCAGCTCTGGCCTTCATGCTGCAGATGTCAGAGGAGGTTCTGGATGAGTTGGACCTGCAGAAGTACAAAACATCAGAGCAGGGACGACAGAGACTGATTCCAGCTGTGAGGAGCTGCAGAAAGGCTGGGTGAGTCCAGATGTGATCATTAACATCATTGATCAGTGTAGGTTGGTAGTTTAATTTTGAAAATAAAATCAGATTGTAACCACAAAGTGTTTGTGTCCGTACGCTGCAACCTTCCACACCATTCCTTTATTGTACAGACTCAGCAGCAGCTCCATGGATCCCAAATCCAAGAGTGGAGACCAGATTTGAAGTGTGTCACATCCATGCAGTCACAGCTGTTTCCACCATGTTTCCACTGATATTAATCCTGTTCAATGACACGTTTCATATCAGTGAATATGTTCTTTAGGACGTCCACTGACATGTTTAAGTGTCCTGCTGGAAATCACTCAAATCATCCATGAAATCCATGAAAAATCCTTTTAGTGTTTCTAACTTCACCCTCTGTCCTCTCTCTCTCTCCATCCTAGTAAGTAAGTAAGTAAGTAAGTAAAATGTATTTATACAGCACATTTCACAGATAAAAATCACAAAGTGCTTTACAGTAAGATCAGACATACAAGTTAAAATTAATTAAATTAATTAAAAGCCCGTTTGTATAAAAATGTCTTCAGCTGCTTTTTAAAGGAGTCAGTAGAGTCTAGACACAGTAGTAAAGACAACGGCGGAGAGTTCCACAGCCTAGGTGCCAGTGCCTGAAAAGCCCGATCCCCACGTGTTTTAAACCTAGTACGTGGGACCACCAGTAGCCTCTGACCTGAAGACCTAAGTGATCGGGATGAAGCATGAGGTTTCAACAGGTCAGAGATATACTGGGGAGCTTCACCATGCAGAGCTCTAAAAGTTACAACTAAAATTTTAAAATGAACCCTAAAATTTACAGGCAACCAATGAAGAGAAGCCAAAACTGGAGTAATGTGTGACCTCTTGTTTGTACCAGTTAAAAGTCTTGCCGCTGCATTCTGTACAGCCTGAAGGCGATCCAGAGCTGATTTGTTAAGACACGTAAAAAGACCGTTACAATAATCCAAACGAGAAGAGATAAAAGCATGAATAATCATCTCAAGTTCTGCCTTTGACACCAGTAGCCTGAGTTTAGAAATGTTTCTTAGATGATAAAAACAGTTCCGGACAAGTTGTTTAGAGTGTTTCTCAAGAGACATCGAACTGTCAAATATAACACCTAAGTTTCTGAGACTCGACTGAAATGAAGGGTCTAAAAAACTGATATGCTGCCTAATTTCTGAGAGCATGTGATCAGGTGCAATAATCAAAGTTTCTGTTTTATCTGCATTTAACTGAAGGAAATTGTCATTTAACCATTGTTTGATTTCTGACAGACAATTATTTAAACAAGACAATTTATACAACTCAGAAGCTTTGAAAGAACAGTACAACTGAATGTCATCAGCATAGAGATGATAAAAAATGTTATTGTAACATCTGATAATGTGGCCTAGAGGGAGGATATACAGCAAAAAGAGAATAGGACCTAAAACAGATCCTTGAGGTACCCCAGAAGACAGAACTGATGTTTCCGACAGCACATGATTTATACAGACAGTAAAGGATCTCTCAGATAGATATGACATAAACCATTTTAAAACAACGCCAGTAATCCCAAACAAGTCCTTCAGCCTATTTATCATGATGCTGTGATCAACAGTATCAAAAGCAGAGCTGAGATCCAACATAACCAGAACAGTGTACTCTCCAGAGTCTGCTGCCATCAGAATGTCACTAGACACTTTAAGCAAAGCGGTTTCAGTGGAGTGCAATTTGCGGAAACCAGACTGGAAAATGTCCAGAACATTGTTCTCCTCACTGCTTCTTTCACTGATAATCACACAAACATCGTATTCAGCTACAAAATAACACAATAATATCATCTGATGATCATTATTATAAGAGCAGGATCCATATTTGATATCAGAGTAACACACTGCTTGGTTATGTGCAGTCATCATCAGTGACTGTGGGTCAAACAGAAGCTCTCTGATTGGTTGCTGACCTTGGTCACCTGTCCACTCTCACCTGTTTGTGTTTGCTCTCTCTTTGCTGTCTCCATCCTCTCTCTCCTTTCTCTCCCTCTCTGTCTTTGTACCGTCACTCAGGTCCAATGGAAACAGTGACATTTACAAACCAATCAAAGACAAACTGATCCATGTCAGGTTAGAACAATATTCAAAGTGAATACAGGCTGCTGCTGGACACAGACAGGTAACATCATTTTGACTTGCTGTCACCTGGATCTGGACTCATAAACACTGAAGCCCTGAACAGGAATACAAATCATTTTCTGCCAACTAGCGACACAGCAGCAGATAATGGCTCAGAAAGCTAAAATGAGCCAATCATTTCTGTGTTTAGTTCCCCTGAAATCAGATCTGATATCAGCAGCTCTGAGTTCATTCATCATTATTGTCCAGTGATGAGATTTCTGCTCCGTTTGGTAACAGTCAGCAGGTTTTTCCTGCGTGTGGACGTGAACAGTCGTACCTGACAGCAGGTAGCAAACAGAGATCATCTTTCCAGCTGGAACTCTTCACTGAGCTGAACTCATTCAAAATGTTCTGGAGTCAAAACAGGAAACAGTCCAAATGTGTGTCTTCACTCTGACTCTGGATCAGATCTCAGTGACAGACTGTGGACATTATGGAAGCCTAAATGTGACACCATCTTCCTCCTTCATATGCAGATTAAAGCCAAACAAAGATTCTCATTAAAAGTCTGCAGGTCTGAGAGAGACTCAATCGTTGTGTCATGTCAAACACAGTAAGAGGAGCTGAAGCACAGATGTGAAGAGCAGATTCATCAGATTATGACCTCACTCTGTTTTGTCTTCATATACATTCAGTCTGTGTTTATAATGCAGATTTTCTGCTTTTATAATAACACATTTTATATTTTCTATCATCACAGACTGACTCAGTGTCTACTCTCAGAGACTCACTGTGAAGTTGTGGCCTCAGCTCTGAAGTCCAGCCCCTCCCATCTGACACAGCTGGACATCAGTTGGAATGATGGCCTCCAGGATTCAGGTGTGAAGCTTCTGTGTGCTGGACTGGAGAGTCCAAACTGTCGATTGGAGATTCTGAGGTGAGTTCACTGACTGCGGCTGTTGTAGTTGTTTTTCTATATTTCAGGTCTTTGATTGATGTTTGAAACTTTCTTTAGTTCCTAAATGTTCAGGATGTGTCTGAAGACAAATGTGAAGAAGTTTGAGTGCTTTAAGAAATGTTGTCTTTCTAAACGACTGAACAAGAGTTTTTCCTTTTGGCTCCAAACAGAAGTGACAGACTTGAGCAGGGTTCATTTAAAGGCTGACAGAAGTGGAGTGGTGACGGGGAGATGTTTGACAGGACAGTGTTTCAGCCTCCACAGGTTCATGTTGTGCTCCATCAGTCAGTGAAGATGAAGTCAGTGCTGATGAGGCTGTAGAGTGTGTGAGGGATGTGAATGAGGATGATGAAGATCTGATGATAGCAGATAAAAACAGGCTGCAGAGACTTTGAGCCATACAGGGCACACAGTGTGTGTACAGAACAGCTGAAATCATTATGGAGGCCTCACTGGGATATGGAAGCATCATAGTACAGCTTCAGTGAAGCATTAAAGTCTCTGATATGAGATGAGAAATGAAGCAGCCAGAGCTTTTTCATGAGTGGAAATCCACTGTGACTGTGAGCTGCTGCTACAGCCTCCAGATTAGCCAGCAGCTCATCCTGCTCAACATTTCCTCACCAACTTTAATGGAAGTGTGATGTTTTCAGCAGGAGTGATGGTCAGGGTGGCCTCCCTCTCCTCTTCTTCTCCTCTTCCTCTTTCATTTGTAAAGCCACTTCTGCTGCTTTCATTCATTTGGAAGTCCTGTAGCTGAGTTTGGGAGAGACTAACAGCCTCGGCAGCAGAGGGGAGAAAGGCTGTAACACCACCACTTTGCTCTGTTCTACCTGTCACATCATTTTATCAGGAAACAAATATGCTCATGTTTTTACTATGTTTGTCTTGAAGATGTAAGAAGATCACATGGTGCTTTTTATTATTGTGTTGGTTTGTTTCCTGTCTCTTGGATGGAGCCCAGCTGTGCGTGGCCCCTGGGCCTGTGGTCAGAGTGTGTGCTGGATAATCCGGCCCAGGATGAGGCCAAACTGACATGGGATAAAATGTCTGTCACATAATTGAGCTTAGTGTAGTTTCATTTCTGCACAATTTAAAAACAACCAAAACTTTGTTCTGTCTTTTCTATGTTATACTGTAGACTTTCTTTGATACTGTGTCCAAAAGGAGCAGCTTTTACTTTGAAGGGGAGGCGTCTCTGTTTCCTCTTCAGGTTGGATGATGGAAGCAAATTAGTGTGTGATGTTCTTTCAGTGTTGCACTTTGTAGACGGTCCCTGAGCACTGGTCTCACAGCCAGCTGCACATAGAGACCAGTGTTGTTAGTCCAGGTCAGAAGATGACTTGTTGGAATGAAAATGAGCTTGTAGTTTGTCTGCTTTAATAATGTGACTGGAAAAAGGTGTTGGACTTCAAATATGTCCATTTCTTTCACACTTCACCTTTAAAAGTGAAGCCTTGTGGTTCCTGGAAGGAAAAACACGACTTTTTCCAAGTCTTTGTCCTGTTTTTTTGATAAATGTACGACTATACACAGTGCTCTACCTGCACTGTGTATAGTGCTGGCGGAGCGCTGTTGACGTCGACTGAGAAAATTGTCAGGCGGTGGAAGGAATACTTCGAGGACCTCCTTAATCCCACTGACACGTCTTCCGAGGAGGAAGCAGAGTCTGGGGATGAGGGGAATGACCCGCCAATTTCCGGGGGCGAGGTCACTGAGGCAGTTAAACAACTCCTTGGTGGCAGAGCACCTGGTGTTGATGAGGTCCGCCCCGAGTTCCTGAAGGCTCTGGACGTTGTAGGGCTGTCCTGGTTGACACGCCTTTGCAATGTTGCGTGGAGATCAGGGGCAGTACCTGTGGACTGGCAGACCGGGGTGGTGGTCCCCATCTTTAAGAAGGGGGACCGGAGGGTGTGTTCCAACTACAGGGGGATCACACTCCTCAGCCTCCCTGGGAAAGTCTATACCAGGGTGCTGGAAAGGAGAGTGCGTCCGTTAGTTGAACCTCGGATACAGGAGGAACAATGCGGTTTTCGTCCTGGTCGCGGAACACTGGACCAGCTCTTTATCCTCTCGAGGATACTTGAGGGTGCATGGGAGTTTGCCCAACCAGTCTACATGTGTTTTGTGGACTTGGAGAAGGCATTCGACCGTGTCCCTCGGGGTGTCCTGTGGGAGGTGCTGCGGGAGTATGGGGTGTCTGGCCCATTGCTACGGGCCATTCGATCCCTATACAACCGTTGCAAGAGCTTGGTTCGCATTGCCGGCAATAAGTCGGACTCGTTCCAGGTGGGTGATGGGCTCCGCCAGGGCTGCCCTTTGTCTCCGGTTCTGTTCATAATTTTTATGGACAGGATTTCTAGGCGCAGCCAAGGGGTGGAGGGCTTTCGCTTTGGTGGCCTCAGAATCTCATCTCTGATTTTTGCGGATGATGTGGTTCTGTTGGCTTCATCGGGTGAGGGCCTCCAGCTCGCACTGGAGCGGTTCGCAGCCGAGTGTGAAGCAGCGGGAATGAGGATCAGCACCTCCAAATCTGAGGCCATGGTTCTCAGCCGGAAAAAGGTGGAGTGCCCACTCCGGGTCGGGGATGAGTTCCTGCCCCAAGTGGAGGAGTTCAAGTATCTCGGGGTCTTGTTCGCGAGTGATGGGAGAAGGGAGCCGGAGATTGACAGACGGATTGGGGCTGCAGCTGCAGTAATGCGGACGCTGCACCGGTCCGTCGTGGTGAAGAGGGAGCTGAGTGTAAAAGCGAAGCTCTCAATTTACCGGTCGATCTACGTCCCTACCCTCACCTATGGCCACGAGCTGTGGGTAGTGACCGAAAGAACGAGATCGCGGATACAAGCGGCAGAAATGAGCTTCCTCCGAAGGGTGGCTGGCCTCTCCCTTAGAGATAGGGTGAGAAGTTCGGCCATCCGGGAGGGGCTCAGAGTAGAGCCGCTGCTGCTCCACATCGAAAGGAGTCAGCTGAGGTGGTTCGGGCATCTGACAAGGATGCCCCCTGGGCGCCTCCTGGGTGAGGTGTTCGAGGCATGTCCCACCGGGAGGAGGCCCCGGGGCAGACCCAGGACACGCTGGAGAGATTATATCTCTCGGCTGGCCTGGGAACGCCTTGGTATTCCCCCGGATAAGCTGGAGGAGGTGGCTGGGGAGAGGGAGGTCTGGGCCTCTTTGCTTAGGCTGCTGCCCCCGCGACCCGGCCTCGGATAAAGCGGATGAAAATGGATGGATGGATGGATGGATGGATGTACGACTTTAATGTGAAACATTCAGAGTTTTTTCTCTTGTTGTGTTTGTTTGAAGCTGCTTCCTGTTGGCTTCAGCTGTTTGGAGTTTCCATTTTCTAAACTTCTACATTCTGAACCTTCTTCAGCTCTGAACAGATGATGAAACATTGAATGATTTCAAGCTCACACTACATCTTTCATTCTCTATACAGATTGAGGGACTGTGGTTTGTCAGAGATCAGCTGTGATTATCTGGCAGCAGCACTGAAGTCCAACCCCTCCCATCTGAGACAGCTGGACCTGAGCTGCAACAACAAGCTGCAGGATTCAGGAGTGAAGCATCTGTGTGGTTTCCTGGAGAGTCCAGGATGTGGACTTGAAACTCTGAGGTCAGTCAGCATGTTTTAGTTGTGCTGAGATGAATATGATGTGAAAGTTGTGCTGACACTAAACTGCAGACATCAGGCTGATATTATACTGATACAGATTTTTGAAGGTAAACTGTTCTTGAAGTACACTGAGAGAGAGAGAGCTGTGCAGGAAGTAAACGTCAAAGTCAGAGAGAATTCATGACGATGTTCATCAAACGTAAAGCGTAGTTTGGATCTTCTTTTGCTGCTGGTTCAGTCAGTTTTGCTTGGAGACAGATGAAACCTGCAGCTTCAGGATCTGTGAGCTGTCCACTTTCAGCCTCGACGGCGTGTCCGTGTACGTGCCGTCGAGTGAACGATCCACGCTCTGTGTTTCCATCTTTGTGTGTTTAGCTGCTCTCATTTACTGTTTTATCTGTTTGCTTGTTGTTGAAATACATTTGGGAGCTTTAACCTGAGATTCTGGCAAAATACATTTATATTAAAAATCGATTCAGGATTGAATGAATCAACATCGTTTTATTCAAATTAAAACCATTTAAATAGGAAAATCCATTTTTTTACACCCGCCTCTAATGCTGAGTAATGTCAGCTGGTCCATGTGCAGCTGGCTGTGAGGCTCAGGGAGCGTCTGCAAAGTGCAACACTGAAAGAACATCATCCATAAATATTGAGTAATAACTGGACTCTCATACAGCGAGACTCAAATGCCTTTAAACATCAGCTTATCCTGCTGATCCAAGTCCAACACTGAGTTTGTAAAAACATGTTTGTCAATCATTTTGTTTGGTTTCTGAGGAAAATGATTCAATAACTTGCTGCTAATACACAACATTTCATCATATTTCCTCATAACCCTCTTTTGTCTGACCATTTGATCCCATTTGAATTTGCAATAAAGGATCCACAGAGTTTGGTGACAATAATGACAGTAGATGTTTGTGTGAAAGAGCTGGAAGCAAATGAGTGTGTGATGTTCTTTCAGTGTTGCACTTTGTAGACGCTCCCTGAGCACTGCTCTCACAGCCAGCTGCACATAGAGACCAGTGTTGTTAGTCCAGGTCAGAAGATGACTTGTTGGAATGAAAATGAGCTTGTAGTTTGTCTGCTTTAATAATGTGACTGGAAAAAGGTGTTGGACTTCAAATATGTCCATTTCTTTCACACTTCACCTTTAAAAGTGAAGCCTTGTGGTTCCTGGAAGGAAAAACACGACTTTTTCAAGTCTTTGTTCTGTTTTTATGATATATGTACGAATTTAATGTGAAACATTCAGAGTTTTTTCTCTTGTTGTGTTTGTTTGAAGCTGCTTCCTGTTGGCTTCAGCTGTTTGGAGTTTCCATTTTCTAAACTTCTACATTCTGAACCTTCTTCAGCTCTGAACAGATGATGAAACACTGAATGATTTCAAGCTTACACTTTGTCTAATAAACTTACATCTTTCATTCATTATACAGATTGATGGACTGTGGTTTGTCAGAGATCAGCTGTGATTATCTGGCAGCAGCACTGAAGTCCAACCCCTCCCATCTGAGAGAGCTGGACCTGAGCTGCAACAACAAGCTGCAGGATTCAGGAGTGAAGCATCTGTGTGGTTTCCTGGAGAGTCCAGGATGTGGACTTGAAACTCTGAGGTCAGTCAGCATGTTTTAGTTGTGCTGAGATGAATATGATGTGAAAGTTGTGCTGACACTAAACTGCAGACATCAGGCTGATATTATACTGATCCACACTGAGGATCTTCATGGTAAAGTCTGTTTTCTTCTTCTCTGGTTTAGTCCATTGACTGCAGCAGAACAATGTTCACATTTCAAACCTTCAAAGAAGAAGAAAAATCCTCCACTGGATAATTCACTGTGAAACTCTCCAACTCTTCATTCCACCTTAAAGTCTGTCTGACACTGAAATCCAAAGCAAAATGTGCGTTTGCTTTACAGACAGCAGTCCAACACAAACATACACACATCATCCAAAACACAGTCCAACATCCAAATCTCCTCCACTGCCAGCATGAATGATGGGAAAGAGAAGGAGGAACACTCTGACATTCAGGGTTAGAATGAGTTTCATGAAGCAGACTGTGAAGATCAAAGCTGCATTAGAAAGCTTACATGAATGATGGGAAAGAGAAGGAGGAACACTCTGACATTCATCTATGAATCATTTTTGCTAACTGTTTATTCAGCTTAGGCTCACAGGGCTGCAGCCTGTGCCCTAGCTGTCATAGGGCAAGAGGCGTGGTCCACCTGCACAGGTGAGCAGTCCATCACAGGGCCAACAGAGAGAGACAGAGAAGCACTCTCTCACATCCACACCTACAGCCAATTTAGAAGCACCAATGAACCTAAGCAGCATTTCATTGGACTGTGGGAGAACATCCAACCTCCACAGAAAGGCCAACAAACTTCAACCTACAACCTTCTTGCTTTCAGGCACTAGTGCGAACCACTTTTCCCCATTTCAGCCCAAATCCTGCATCTTCCTGTTTCTGACTCCAGGCCAGCTCCACTAACACTTTCTCATCAGACACTGCCACCTAGTGGAGGAAGTCTTAGTCCCATTTGAAGCTTCAGATGACAGTTAGTTCCTTTACAAAGAGGTGGAGGTGGTGGGGCCACAGCACCATCATCACTGAGTGCCATAGGACACTTAACCTTTGTTTCCATATGCTGGGAACTTCCTGTTGTTCCAAGGAGGACTGGAAAATGTGTGAAAATCTCCCAGTCAGTTCCTCACAGCACACTTCAATCATTTCCCTCCCACAGCATCAGGACCAGGGCTTTTTCTCTCTTTGGTCCCACTAAGAGATTTCCACACAAACACCTCATCAGTGGGACTCTCAGAGCTACCAGCCCTTTGCTACAATCACAAAGCTCTT
Organism: Mchenga conophoros; assembly: GCF_057382185.1. Classification (NCBI taxonomy): domain Eukaryota; kingdom Metazoa; phylum Chordata; class Actinopteri; order Cichliformes; family Cichlidae; genus Mchenga; species Mchenga conophoros. Next base: position 19,264,176 of record NC_140528.1, on the reverse strand, counting down.
CATTGAAATCAATGATATCAAAGCTGGAATCAAATGAGTCCAAGTCTTCTGCTGATTCAGCATCACATTCATCTTTGCTCCTTGTTCTGCATCCCCACCATGGACTTCATTCCTTTCCAAGCCAGCCTTGAGTGTCCTTTATTCAGCTCATCCTCTGCTTTACTTTTACACCTGATTTTAGCTGCTTTATCTCTCTTTCAACAAGTTTCTGTGCCTCAATCTTTTTCTTCTCTCCCTCATAACAAGACAGCTTCTTCTGCCTGAGAACATGTTGGAGTGATTTACTAATCCAGGGCTGCTTATTGGGGAAAATACTTCCTGTTTCCAAAGTAATCCCCATTTTTCCCAGAAAGAAATGTAAGTAGAAATCGATGATCTAAGTGAGAACATGAGCCTTTAAAAAGTCCCAGTGGGTGCAGTCAAAGCAGTCCCTCAGTCCCAGTATAGAGTCTTTGGTCCAGACTGGAACAACTGTGTGCCCAGTTTGAGCTCTCTTCAGTCCTGTGACCTGACAGACCCAGAGGGGCCATCACATCACATTTAGAAGCTCCCCTAATGGAGCCACAACACATGTCCAACACTTAGTCTGTCTTGTTGGACCAACTGGAAGAAATGATTCAAGGACTTAGTCACAGAACAAAGATTCAAATCTCCAAAATCCAACTGGCTGCATCAGGACATATAGTCTGAAACTCTGCACAGTTTCCTGTTTGAAGCTGCTTCCTGTTGGCTTCAGCTGTTTGGAGTTTCCATTTTCTAAACTTCTACATTCTGAACCTTCTTCAGCTCTGAACAGATGATGAAACACTGAATGATTTCAAGCTCACACTTTGTCTAATAAACTTACATCTTTCATTCTTTATACAGATTGGAGAGCTGTGGTTTGTCAAAGATCAGCTGTGATTATCTGGCAGCAGCACTGAAGTCCAACCCCTCCCATCTGAGACAGCTGGACCTGTGGGAAAACAACCTGAAGTATCCAGATGTGAAGCAGCTGTCTGATCTTAAGCAGATTCCAGACTACAGACTGGAGACTCTGGTGTAAGTAGAGTGATGGAGTGAGTGGGTGGTGCTGTCAGCAGTATTGTACTAAACACAGTCAGTATGAAACAAAGATCCAGTGTTTCCTGTAAAGCTGCAGCTTCTCAGTGAAGCTGTGAGAGGAGAATGGTGACAGGCTTCAGGATTGGACACAAACACTTCCTGTTTCTGACCTTTATGGTCACCATAGTAACGGCTGACACGCTCTGATCAAACAGTGTCAACAGCCAATCAGCTCTCTGAACAAAGCAGCACGCAGACCAATGACTGCATTCATTTCCAAGTTTAAAGCAGTGAAGAACACAGTCTGTAGGTGAGGAAGAATTTAGTGAGAGCAGATGTTTGGATGGAATTCCTCCAGTTAACAGCTGGAACCGTCCATCTGGATTGTTGGGCTTGTTGTTGGGGTTCCTACAGAGCTCAGAGTGGACACACCAAGGTTCTTCTAATGAATGAAAGTCCAAACTCAAACTAGGAGGGAAAAACATTTTCATCAACTTCAATAAAAATCCAAAGATTAGAAAAAGTGAAGCAACAATGAGTCCTAGTACAGTCCCAGCACTGAAGTCCCTGCTGCTCTTTATACTGGATGTGCTGCATCACTGACTGACAGCTGATGAAGAGTCTCTGGAAACACTCGTTTATCTCCTCTGCTCTTCCTTCTTCTCTCTGCAGGTGATGATGGTAAACAGGACGGTGTGTGTGCTGAGAGAGGAGGAGCTGTGTCCTGATGATCCAGAGAGGTTGAAGCAGCAGCAGCTTGTGTGTAGAGACGCTCTGACTGGGCCATGTTACTGGGAGGTGGAGAGGAGAGCTTCATCCAGCAGTGACTGACAGAGGAATGAGAAGAAGTGCAGATGACTGTCAGTGCTGCAGAGTGAACTGCTCTGAGAACAGCTCCACTGTCAGACACAATGTAGAGTCCAGCATCATCCCTGTGTGTCCCTCTGGATCTGACAGAGGATCATCAGTGTATCTGGACTGCTCTGCTGCTGCTCTGTCCTTCTACAGTCTCTGCACAGTCTCTGTCTGACTCTGGCTACATTTTTGGCATTTATATTCTTGGTTGCTCTCTTTATATTTTTCACATGCAAAATGTGCCCATCTTTGGCAAGATTCACACTGCACCTGGAAAGGAAAAATAAATGGCTCATATTCTGTTTGGTGAATACTATTACTCAACATTTTAATTATGATTGGCAAGTAATGATACTAAGACTTATGTGTTTCTTTTGTTTTGTTTTGTTTTACCATTTCAATCATGCTGCGGTCAGCGTTAGCATCTAACATGGAGCAAACAATGCAGTAGTCCTCAGCGTTCCCTGAAACACAATCATAGTTAGGTTTTAATCAAACATTATTTATTGAATAATTAAAAAATAATAGTACATTTTTTCCAAATATACTTCCTGGAAAATTAGTCTAAAGTAGACTTTGAGAAGGGTCTTATCTGAAAGTGTTTGAAGAGCACTATTTGTACTGTGCTGTTTGAAAAGCACTATTTAAATTGGAAGTACGCACTAACGTGATAAGGACTTTACTGGACTTACCTCGATTTTCAAGTAGGGTGCAAGCTATCTGCATTCGCTCCAGCACAACTGGCTCTGTAGTGGTTGACACCTCACTGACCTCTCCAAAATCAAGGTAGTGTTCTGCAAACTGTGAGATTGATCATAATTAGAATGTAAAGTCTTAATTAGGTAAAGGATAGGATAATTATAAGCCACAAGGCTTCAGCCTATTCCTTTTTCAGTTACTGTATGATTAAGTACTTCTATGTAAAATGATCATCTTTGTTGTTGTTGACCGAAATAACTTTCACTTCACTTAAATTCACTTAAAGTCTTAATTCTAGCTAACAAGAAACTGAATCATTTGAATAAGGGTTACCTTTAACAGTAAAACTCCACAACTGCTGGAATCCTGTCGCTTGTTGTGTTGCATAGTCTGTAACTGCCACTCCATGGTGTCTTCATGCCCTCTCATCCTCAGAAAATTCCTAGTTGAACAAAAGTGTTTGTAATGAAACAAGATTTTTTTTTAAATCTAAGAATAACACCTCAGTATCATACATACCTCCAGTTGCGCAGAATTTTCCTGTCATAAACACCTTCATTCCCATGGGGTCTATGAGCAGTATTTTCTGTGCAGAAATGTTGACAATCTAAAGAAAAAGTTAAATTAAAAATTACAATTGTTTGTGCCACTGAAAACTTATTTAAAAATAACACTTTGTGCAAGAAACTGCTTCACAACAAATTATGCAAATTAATAACAAAATGAACACATACCACAAGAATCCAGTGTGTACCAAAGTTCACAGGGCACAGCCACGTCTTCAACTGGGAACTTCATCTGTGGGATTGGAAGTGCAGAGTAATTTGGATTTACTTAGGTACCATGCGTCTCAGGGTGTTTTCAAATATAGTCTTCTTTAAAGGAACCGAACTCTTTCCTCAGCAACAGAAAGGAGTCAACTGTTTGGACCACTTCTGAGCTTTCAACATACCAGTTGAGGCATCTGAACTGCCCAGAAAACAACGAGCTTGCAACTACTGAACAGAGCAGGTGTGCAGCATTCTGCACAAGTATAGAAAAATGTTATAGAACAGTAAATAGGTTTTTTTTTATTTCAAAATTAGTAGGTAAATGACATTTCTTACTTACCTTTCGTCTGTCAATAACACGGTGCAGATATGCATCAATGACCTGTTTTGAAAAATCTGAGTTTATACAACAACAGCAACAATTTTTGAAGTAACTGCTTGAGTGCTGTACACAAAAACATCTAAAGGAATAGAATTGCTGATAAAGGTTCTTTCTGCATATACTGGAACTGGGTATTACGATGTCACAGATGTCACAACATCTGTGTTGTGGTTGATTAAATTTTTTCCTATTGAAGTGAATGGGTGAAACCTTATCAGAGTTTTGCTATATAAACCCCCCGACCTACTCGCACATTTTAAACTATTAATGGTCTCTGCACTGCAAATGCTTCAGAAGGAGCAGAACCTCGAAATCAGACTCAATAATGATAAGTTCTCTTACCTCATCAGAAACCACCGTGACCCCTGCAGTGTTCGAAAAGAGGAATCCAATAACTTGTATGGTCCAACAGCTGCCTCCAAGCGCCCAGTATCCTTTGCACGCCATAGCCTCTTTACTAAAAGAAAAATATGATAAGTTAGCTCAGGCATGCATGAGATTTGTAGTGGATAAGCTTGGTAAAGGCCGACGGGCCACAACAGGAAAAAGTCAATACAATAGGCATGCATTTACACGCAGAGAAATAGGAAAGGTACAGCGGGTGGGCAAAAGAGAAAATTACTGACAGGCAGATCCATTTCCAGACTTCCACAAGCTCAGTGCACGTTGCATGTTTCTTTACATCCAATATGAGTTGAAGACTGCAAAATGCAGTTCAGAAACCTAAAGTATGTATCAGCAGCAGAATGGAGCTAAAAATAAATGTTTGTTTCAGTTCTATGAAGCTTTGAGTATTTTGGATCAGTAGCTGCTGTGTTTGTTGCATCATATTGCTGTAATTGTTTATTTGCTTTATATATTCTGAGCTAAGTTGATCTATAGTGTTACATCATATTCTATAAGGATGTTATGTGTTTGTAGACTTTCTGCCCAGTTTGACCCATTTAGCAGAAGTCAGCCTGTTTAAGGCTCTGATGTCTATTCTGTGTGACTTAAAGCAGTTATGACATGGTCTGATTTTCTCACCCAATAAAGGAATATTTCATTTATCAGTCTACTCTTCATTCTATCAGACACAGTTATCACAGCTCGTACATTTGCTTTTTACACATATATGTAAGCACTGAGCCACATTTAGTAATGCCAACATATTAAAATAACAATATTTCTCTCTTATATATGATACATCTATATACACACTGTCACAGATACTTGAGTGTCTTTGAGTGAAGATTTAAGGTGATAGGAAATATAAATAACTGCAACTTGAATCTTTGACACAGAGTTCATGCTTCAGAGTTCAGATGTTCAGAGTTCATGGACCGTTGAGGCTGCGAACTTTAAGGCTGCAGACCCTGAATTGGGATACAGCCATCGACTGTGGAAACCTTGCAAGTAGATCGTAAAGGTTGTTACAGAGTCTTTCATGTCTAAATTTGCCGTTAATAATTATATAATTGTAGGAATCATCTAGTTTGCTTACACTGATTACGTTGGCACTTTGTTAGCGCTACATCAACGGTCAGACCCCCGAGGCATCTAAACTTTAGTAAGAATGTGCACTTTTGACACCTCTGGTTAGCATTTAGTGGTCAGTTTCAAACGTATTTGATTTTTGCTTGTTATGAACAAATTCACTTCACTACTTTTCACGATCTGTAACATCAATGCACATTGTTCCATTTACTGCATATTGCACTTTATTCATATCTCTCATTCCACCTGCAAAAACATTGTAAAGGTCGTCACAGAGAGTTTTATATATGTATAAATACTAATATTCTCTATTTATTCTGTTTTATTGCCCAGATGTTAGTTAGCCTTTGTTCAGTTGTCTTTTATATGTCAATAGATACGTATGTCACAAATAAAAGTTTCTTGTAAATTATGTTTTTGTAAAGAATTTTCTCCCAAATCTCTTACATGCTAACTGTAACGTGTTATTTCTGCTAAAACCTGAACTTAAATGTGTATATGGTGTTTATCTGTTTTTCTCTCTGTTTTAGATGCAAATATCAAATTGGAGTTCTGCCTCCAGGCCAGAATTGCAGGAATGCACCACGTGTTGGCTGTTTCACTGCCCTCTGTGCCCCACTCTCAGCCCTGCTGTCAGGGCAAAGATTGAGCAGCATATAAATGGACACATTCAAAGTGCTTTGCCTTTCAAAGGTATGTTGGTATTAAATATACCTCATAGTTAAAGTCATAAATATGCACTTCTTTTCAGCACCTCTGCAGGTCTTTGTTGACTTAAAAGTTATTTTTCACATTGTACAGTTCAGTTCATTCATCAGCGAGAGAAAAAAGTGTTTTCATTAAATATTTTTCCTGTTCACCACATTTCCTGACAGCTCTTGTGATCCACACCATTTTGCTTTCATTATTGAGGACGGCTTGGATATTTTTGTTAATATGTACAATCTGATTGTTAGATAAACTGACTGCATTCTATACAACTACATTTAAATTACATGTTTTTTCTTTTTTTTCTCTCTTACAGACAAAATGATGTGCCGGTGCACTTTCACTGCCCTTCTGTAACATGACAGTCATACAGCGTGGGGATATGGCAAGGCAATTATTGTCATGTCAGCATTCAGGACTGCTCCCCACTGAACTCTCCGTGGAGCCTCGTCTCCCTCTCCATGTCTCGTCTCCAGCATCTAAACCATTTCCTGAATCTTGGGTAGAACATTCATGTGCTCCACCCTCTGTGCTAAATGAAACTGGGGCTTGTGGAAAGTCCATGAAAATGAAACGTCCTCACTGTGGTCTTAGTCTTCTTACAAAAAAACTTCAAGGCTCACATGATGAGGAGGCATTCAAACAGGTCAATAGATGTTTGCCTGGCCTGTCATCCACAGTGTTGTTGTGTAGAGGGACTTCTTCCTCTTTGTTTTTCAGTTTGCAGAGGACATGGAGCTCTTTTTAAAAGCATGTGCTGACGAGCAGAGACTACAGGTCAAAGCGATGTTTGACATTTAATGGACAGATGAAGGCACTGGCTGTTTGTTTGTGTTTTTTATCTGTTGTTTGTTTTTCAGTGTACAGAATTCCAGTTAAACTTATTATAAAATGCTGTTCACTTGTTTCCATACTTATAGTAAAAAATTTAAGTGTACATGTAACAGCATTGTTTATACTTGTAACTTCAGAGTAAAAAGCTTATTGTTGATATTAACATTAATGTATTATCCTGTAATCAATAATATTTTTATGCATTTTACGCATTAACCCTCTGATCTCTATCCTGGCCATTTGGGGCCACTTCACTTCTCCTTGTTTGACTGCTACACTGCAGTGGACCAAAAGAATGACGCAGGTTTGATCCTAAGGCTCTAATAGTTGTGTGTGTTGTGCATGACATTGCAACGCAAACATGTATTTGCAAGATAGACTGGAATAAATTATGATGCATCAAATATTACACAGGCTGCAGTGAATTGTTGTTGATACAGGTTATTGAGCTTTGAGTTTCCCAGTCAAACGTAGCTTTGACACACATGCTAACACTCTTACTCTTGTACATTTCATAACAAGACACCAAAGCCAAAATATTAGCTCTCAAAAAAAATTCAAAGCTGCAGCTGCAGCACACACAGCAACAAACACTGTTAGTAAATGTGTCCTGGAGTTTCTGCAGGTGCAGAAAGTGCTGCTGCTGTAAGTCAGCCTAACAGCTTCCAGATCACTGATATTTCTGGAAAGATGGCAAGAAGGGCATCACTGCTCATTTCTACAATCTCCCAGATCTTGGAATACAAGCCCCTGTCCCATGAAAACCACTTCACAGTAGTAGGAGTCCACTAAAACCTACAAATGAAGAGTGATCCTGGAAGAAATAGGGTGCACACTAGTGACCTCAACAGTTGCAAGACAGCCTTGTCCCCGATGCTTATATGAAAAAAAAATATGAAGATTTATGAAACCATTAGGACTTTATTACTGTTTTATCTGAAAAGCTACTGGTAATATTTAACCTAACTGGGATTTAAAGTGTAAAAAACAGAATGTAGATAAAATTTTGGTTTTGATGAAAAGGAGTGGAGCTTGTGAGCCACAATGTAAGCAGTGTTGCTTTGCTGACATGCACTCGATGCTGGCAGTACAAGCATTGTAGTGGTTCTTATGTTTTTGTAAACTAACTGTATAATATATTGAGCCATTCAACAGTACACAAATGTTTGTAGGCTCCTTTTTGTATGCAACCTGCATGTCTTTCTGAATTAATTGTTTGTTTATATCATGTTTTTCAGGACAAAGAAGAAGTTAAAGTCAAGTGGAAGCCCTGCTCAACATGGTATGTAGTAACAACTTTGTTGGACGGGAACAGACATTCATACTGTTGATAAATAGTTATCACCTCAATTTGAATTCATGTATTTGGACTAAACTAAATTGGGAGCTGTTAGCTGTCAAGCTGCTCCTCTGTGAGGAGCTTGATAGCTGTCCACCTCCAAAGTCCATTATGAGTTTTGGAGGTGGACATGGTCAAGACTTTTAAGAGTTGGCATAAGACTTCACTTCTTTATAGAGCTTATAGTTGGGGCTGGTTCAGGTCAGCCCTTAGTTATGCTGTCATAGCACCAGACTGCTGGGGGTTAGTGTCTACTCGTGTCATTGTATATATCCAGGAATATGTGCCTGAGGATAGTTGTCATGAAATCAATATTAAATCAAAGTTTTCCTTAATGACCACAGCTGGCATGAGTTCTCCAAAGCTGCCTGCTGTCTCAGGATCTGTCTCCAAAAAGAACCAGGGAGCGCTAACATGTTATGTTCTAGACTGATGAAGAAAATGCACATTAAACATAGTATAAACTCACTATGTTAAGTAATGTGAAGAGGATGCCTTTAGCTCCTATTGGGTTGGTTCCTTGATCAGTGCAATACAGAATCATTCATCTGGTTTGATGTAATGTCCTTCAAACACGTCAAAATGAGGCTCTGTAGTCTGTGTGGCCTCCACATGCCTGTATGACCTCACTACAACACCTGGGCATGCTCCTGATGAAGTGGCAGATGGTCTCCTGATGGATCTCCTCCCAGACTCCAGGACTAAAGCATCTGCCAACTCCTGGACAGTCTGTGGTGCAGTTGGTGGATGGAGTGAGACGTGATGTCCCAGATGTCCTCAAATGGATTCAGATCTGGGGAATGGGCGGGCCAGTCCACAGCATCAATGCCTTCGTCTTGCAGGAACTGCTGACACACTCCAGCCACATGAGGTCTAGCGCTGTCTTGCATTAGGAGGAACCCGGGGCCACCCGCACCAGCATTTAGTCTCACAAGGGGTCTGAGGATCTAATTTCAGCACCTAATGGCAGTCAGGCTACCTCTGCCGAGCACATGGAGGGCTGTGCGGTCCCCCAAAGAAATGCCACCCACACCATTAGTCACCCACTGCCCAACCATCATGCTGGTGGATGTTTCAGGCAGCAGAAGGTTCTCCAATATGTCTCCAGACTCTGTCACACGTGCTCAGTGTGAACCTGCTTTCATCTGTGAAGAGCACAGGGCGCCAGTGGCAAAGTTGCCAAGCTTGGTGTTCTCTGGCAAATGCCAAACATCCTGCACGGTGTTGGGCTGTAAGCACAACCCCCACCTGTGGACGTCGAGCCCTCATACCACCCTCATGGAGTCAGTATCTGACCGTTTGAGCAGACGTGCATATTTGTGGCCTGCTGGAGGTCATTTTGCACAGCTCTGGCCTTTCTTTCCTACCCCACAGTACCTTTCCTTATCTTTTGTTTCCTACTTAGTCTTTGATCACGGTTGTCTTTCTAGATAATTAATGTCATTTGTTCTGGGGCGAGTCACTGGCTCGGGTGCATTCTGGGACTGTCAGTTCACCAGTGTGCTGGCATGCTTCTTAACAAACACACCACTACAGCAAACATCTCAGTTGTACTTGTTGATTTCTTCAACAAAACACTGAACAAAACATGTCCTTGTGAGTGTGCTGCCTGGTGCTTTTACATTTTGTGGTAATTTGAGCAGCCCAGAAAGCATCCCATGAATTCAATTATGTTATTGTATCTGAACATGTACACGAGTCATTAAATTAGATGGGAAAGAATGATTCAGGGTAAACAACTGCACCAAGGGAATTACATTTTTCTTCTCAACATGTAAAATGTCTGTTGATAAGCAATTTCTGAAACAGACATTATAAAAATCACATTAAACAGATGTGATTAACTTTTTATTCTAGCAAACATACCATCAATGATGACACAATCAGTCTTCATCAGAAGTGCTCAAATCACTCTCATCGTCTGAAACGTCCTCCTCCTCCTCCGAGTCCATTTCCAGGAGTGGTTGGTGGCTGAGGATTCTCTTGTACACGTCCTTTACTTTGAGCGTTTCAGCTTTCAGTTCACTTTGTTTTTAAACCAGGCTATGGAGTCCTTTCTGTGCATCCTCCGACATGCCAACAAGGGAGGCTGTAAAAACAACAAAACTATTAAATATAAGTAAAACAAACAAACAGACAAAAAAACTCACCTCATAAACACAAGGAGTTAGGATCATGTAATTAAACTTTTTTTAAGGGAGAAGGCAGTGTTAGCTAGCAACCCAAATATAGGTAAAAGATCCAGTAAGACTTTAGCATCTGCTATTATTTTCAATCAATTCATCACCAAATGTATAAATAAATAAAAGATGTGCTTACAGTCTGAGGAGATTGTCCCCAACACCACAGATCGCATTTGCAACACTGTCCAGTGATGCTGCATCTCCCTGCAAAGGATCATCTCCTCCTCTCTCAGGCGCCTCACAGCCATCACCTTCTCAAAGACCTTTCTCTTTGTCCGGAGGTCAGCAGCAGCTGCAGTTTAACAGCATCAGATGGGAAAACATAGCAGCATATTATGATTCAAGAACAAAACATTCAACTGCTGCTCAGATACTGGGAGTTTGTTTAAAAAGGATATTTAGAAATCAAGAGCTTACGTTCACTTGTGCTCTGCCAGGGCCAAACGTCGCTCTGCATGAGGGCATCACTGGATACGATTTGCTTTGTTGCTTGTTTCCTTGTTGTAGTCGTCAACAGCAGCCGCCAAGCGTTTCTTCTCATCTAAGATGACCTTGTGAATTCTGTGTCGCCTCTTGTTGCTATCTGTAAATAATCATAAAAAGGAACACCTTCACATAATGCATATATTTACATTTTAATCTACACTCATCAATTCGTTTGCTAGAACAAATCACATCCAGCTTAAACAAACCTGGATCTGATTTTATTCTGTTTACAAAGTAGCTGTACAAGCTGTACAAACTGAGCATCAAACGGTCCGTTTCAAAGAAACTGTGACACCATTTTGTCTGTAAAGACTTTGTGTTCGCACTCTGATGATGACGACAAGCTCCTCTACTCGTGCCTGCAACGCTCCAAGGCTGCCATCAGTTTGATCCGTTTCTAAGTGAGAGGAATATTAATCAGAACACAGGATGAGTAACAGTCACCAAACTACAGTGGACTCTGTAATCACTGACTTGATGATATTCATTATAAGACATCTGGAGCCTTCATGTGCTGCATTATCATGAGATAACAAGTATGTTGGTGTTCAGCTTTATAAAACCAACTAGTACGACATCACTTCAACCCAGGTCCAATCCAATTTGATCAAACGCAACAACTCTGCCATCAATTCTGCTTTTACAAGCTTATTTTTCATTGTTTGTTGACACTGTCAGAAAGATCTTAACTCTAAGTTCTTTAATGAGGCCATGGTGGGTCCTGTTGTTATACACGAGTGCATTATATTGAGACTCACCTTCAGCCCACTGCTGCAGTGTGTCGTCATCCACACCCAGCTCATTTCTGCTCGCATTCAGGCTCTCCACTTGTTCTCTAAGGATCCTTATGATCTAAGAATACATTAATAAATGTCATTCATATGGACATTTTTAGAGTACTGGTGTTTTTGCCCCATTACCACACACATTAAAATGGGTGTTGAAAAAATGACCTTTAGATATCTCTGGCTCAAAGTGCGGCCCAGTTGTTCCACTTTCCTTTTGTTCCAGCCCAAAGCCAGGAGGCTCAGCATGTCTGTTCGCCCTGCATTTCAGTTAGTATACAAATAAGAATGAATGAGCAGGAGACTGAGTGGAATCTCACACACAGACACACACCTGCTTTAGACATGTACTTCGTTGTGATGGCCGCCCTAGACAGGAAACTGTTTACTTGTTCCACCTCTTCTCCAACTGTAGAACCGGCCCCATCCTGAAACGCACCTCCCCATTTGATCTATAGAAAGGAGGTCACAATACATGACTGCTGAATTCATTCAACCTTATAACAAAATGTCTTAAACGTATCCAAGCCTACAAGCTGCAGTATACCTCGCACATCCAAGTGTGAGCTACTCAAAATGAAGTACACATTAAGATAAAGTCAAGTAAATAGTATTACGACAACACCAAGAGAAAAACAAAATAAATATCCACCCATCCAAATATGTATCCACACACACACACGTATGAGTATATGGTTATGGCGTTAACGTCATTTTAACAAGATTAACGCTGACAGCACTGATATATATGTGTATCTTACATCATTTGTGTGTCTCTGGATGTATTTCACAAACTCAGCAACTTCCTCATCTTTCTCAATGAAGACACCTTCAAAGTTCCCCTGCTCTGAAGTGCTGAACGAACACGGTGACAGTTGTTTGAAAAGAAACATCAAAATACTATTTTTGTACAAATCCATATTTGATTTATGTACACAATGCATAACGTACCTTGCATTAGACTGAAAGCGATAAAGCTTGCAGTTTCCATCAACTGAGACGGCGAGCATGTCTGGAGTGCAGGCAGGGCAGCTAAAGCATGGCTCCTTGCACATCCTGTCCACCTCACACTTTACAGCACTCCACTCCAAGAAACTTTTGCTGAAGGCATCAGCTGATATTCGGCCAGTCTTTTAAGTAGAGGACAAACAACAGAATATTCACGGACAGTCATCATAAACATTGATTTGCACAATTTCCTTAAACTTGACAAATTTAGAAACTCACCCTTCCAAAATGGGCTGTTCGTTCATCCAGCACTTTGACAAAGGCCTTAAGTGACATCCCTGCTGCAGCTTCTTAATGTCATAGAAAGACTGAAAGACATCCATTGAAAACAGGGTGCAGAAATTTAAGGTGCCAGGCCAATATCCACCACCCTGGAAGTCCTTAACTGAGGGGGACCACATTAGGCCACAGCTGGTGCAGCTCACCACTGGCAGTGCAAGGTTATAACGGCCTTTAGGAAGGATAAGGAGAAATCCAGTCATGGCTCAACAAAGACATTCATTTTTTCCCATGTTGTTTTCAAAGCGGTCTGGTAAATCCAAATGACCTTTGACAGGTGCCCACATATACTGCGGGCCGAGGGTAATTCAAAACAATGTAGCAATGTACAATTTGCAATAAAACCTGCAAACACATCTATTGTGTATGTAGTGTGTGACAAAAGAGCAACTTACCATTTATGGTTACAAGAGCCACAATTGCACCGGGTGAAACCTCAACGTTACCTGCTGGGCAGTCACACACAGTCTGGTCTTTGCACAGGCAACAGCCGAACTAACATTAAAAACACACAATATATATAAAAAGAATTGGAAATTAAATGATACACAATAAATATACAATAACAGCACACACTCATAGTACACAGCAATAAATGCATAAGACTTAAAAACCGTACATATTGGATTGTGAAACTCTGATGAAGGCTGCAAAAACCCTCCTGTTACTGCCTCTCTGCTGTGCAGGACAAAGCGTGTGTGAACTGCAATATCACAGTCAGCACAAAGGAATGGAAGAGGCAGGCAGTCCAGACACCTCACAACTACTTGTTTGCCACACTGACACACACGGTGTGACTGTGGATCCAGAGTAGCTAACATATTGTCTATAAGACAAGGCCTGGCCTCTTTCCACTTTAGCAAGGACACCATGTTTCTGATCGCCCAGTGAGTAGCAGCTGACTCAGACAATGTCTCACAAGTCATGGCTGCGTCCTCTTCTCCATCCTCCAACAACTGAAGGAGCTCCTGACGAAGCACCTCAGTTCCACACACTAACAGAAAAAAAATAAAGAAACTCTTCCACAAAGTGAAAAACACTCTAGGCAGTATGTTTCTTAGGACTGCACAAAAGCCCTGCCTAACTCAACTATAACAACAAATATAAAAGTAAAGGAATCACAATATATACAAGAAGGTAAAGTACCTTTTGTTGGGTTGACACTGACAACATAACTAGGTTCTTCACGTGGACACTGATGCTGATCTGCAGACACTGGGGGGAAAAAAGAGATTGAAGAATATTTACTTACTGAAATTCTTTGGTGAAAACAAGTTGTGAGATAAAATCAATGGTTGTGAGAACACTGACCACGTGGCAACTAGTACTTCGACTGGATGATGGTCTTTGAGGAATAAAATCTCCCTGTCTGTCAAGGGCGGCATCACTTACATTTTGATTAGATACCTTGAGTTTGTAAATGATCAGATTACATAATTGGAATACAATGTATCCAATTCAGGGTTGCAGGAGGATGAAGCCTATCCCAGCTGATACAGGACAAAGACAGGCTGCCAGTTTATTGCAGGGCTAACACGATATGTGTAACAGAAAATCCACTTAAATGTTTGATATTTCTTATAATAATCATAATTATGACTATTATTTAAAGGTTTCTTTAAATAATACATTTTGATTTTTTATAACCTCTAAAATATAAACCTGAGCTGTTTCAGATTCTGACCTCTGACCTCACTGCAGCTCCCTCTTGGAAGTACGTCTGCTTCTTGTCTACCCCCAGTGATGACCGCCTGCCCTTGATATCACGTACTGTACCTGAGGAACAAAAAAGGACAAACACTTGCCTTCATTTAAGAAGTACATTCATACAGAGGTAATCTATGGAAACACACTAGTTCACCCTTTGGGAGAAATCAGTTCCTGTGAAACATTTCTGTAAATGAACATCATGTGGAGAATGAATGAAATGAGTTCTTCAGGTGACTCAGCAGTCCCACACTGACAAATGAAATCTAGTTAAACTATTAAGCATATTTGCTCTTCTGAAATCTGTGTTAAACAACAACAAACATAAATTAGTAACAAAAATACAGCTGAGTAGAGGCTTTACAAACCACCAGCAGCCATAATGCTAAATTTTAATCTTCAAATGTTTCTGAGCCGTCTTCAACCTGCTTTTAACACATTAAAGTCCCACAGTCAATGCAACCTGACTCAATCCTAGATGTTCAGCACACAGAGACACAGAGGTGCCGTTTAAAGTTTAGTGATAACCTGAGTCACTGATCATTTGCAGTATTACAGAGTCTGGCAGTCTTTGCATGATGTCCACGTCACTGTGAGTTTCTAGCTGACTCTCAGGTGTGACAGGTGTGCCAGCAGGAAAGAGTAATAATAACCTGCATCCTGAGGTTTGTCATGCAGGATTAAAGCAGCCAGGCTTTGTTCACACAGCTAGGATTGTATTTTACACTGACCCTGGGTCAGTATAAGTATCATACAGTTTAAACGAAGCACTGAAACTTGCACATATTTATTACAGATGCACTGAAGCTAATCGAGATATTTGCTGTCAGTCTGTGGCTGCGATTAAACACTTTACTGGAAACTTTATTAACTAGTAACTTCATCAGTCATGACAGAAGCTAATATTTCTGTGCTAACATCGTTTAAACAGTAACAGCTTTTCTCCAATATAAGCTAACGTTTACACCGTAACTTTAAGCTAGCACCATAAAGACGGTAAAACACGTAATAACATCTACAAATGCATCTTAAAGCTGTTATATTAGCACTCGGTGTATTACTAACATAACCACATTAACATTACTGACACTCGCTGACTTTTAATAGTCATTCTATAAATGCTGTCCGTTTAAATGGTCTTACCTGGTGGTCCATATGGTCCATAAGTGAAGCAGAGGGAGCCTGACCATGCGTCACACGTTTGACGAGTTGGGAGTGAGAACGTGTTGGGCTATAAGGAACACACTCACTTCCTGAGCCCTGGGCAATAAGAGACGTTTTGTGTTTTATGATTTATTGATATGTTTGATCCTTTCTGAGCTGCGTTAATGAAGCAGTCATTAGAGCACCATGTCCGCTAGAATAGTTCTGTAGTTTGATGCTTGAGTCGTTGCAGACTTGTTGAAACTCCCTCACCCGTCAAAGCAGCGTCTTTGTTATTCGCGTCCAGCAGATGGCAGTGTTTCACTGTCTGACGGCTGTCTGAAGCTTCAGCTGGATTATTCGTTTAAATGAGATCGTTTTATAAAACTTACAACAACAGGCCTGAACCTGCTCAGCTCCAAAGAGCTGGCTAAACGATGGGGCATGTTCAGAATCTTCCTGAAGTTTAACAATTTCCCAAAAAGCTCCACAAAGTGAATTTTCATATAAGACAAGAAGGAAAGAACAGGGTGTGACGTGGAAGGGGCCCTCTGGCAAACAAATTACTGCTTTTATTAAGTTACAAAACTCGCAGTCTTGTTCACGAGTGATCAGAGAAGGGAACAGGAGATGGACAGATGGATCGGTGCTGCGGCTGCAGACTCTTCACCAGTCCCTCTTTACCAGTCGATTTACGTCCTTACTCTCTGTCACAACGGGACTGAACGGACTCACGCGTAGGCTCTGAGTAGGGAACAATAAAGGTTTTTTATTTACAGAAGCACCAGGTGATCTATTTACACAGTGGGGAAAAGACGGGTTCCGGGAATCCACACACGAACAGGAGGGGGGAAAGACACTTGCAGTCCACACACGCTCCAAAGTCCTCACTCCATCCACGCTCCACGCTCCTCTTCACACTCCACAAGAAACACAAAAGCTCGCTCCAATCCTCACACACTTGATCGCTCAGGTAACACAGGGGCAGGTCCAGGGAAATCTATTCACAGAGATGCAAAAGGTTACTGTAAGAAGATCGCTAGGGAAACACGAGAACGAACTGAGCTGGGGTTAACACTGACGAGAGTCGGCAACGGTCCAGCGACGAGAAATACAGGGCTGCCATCTTATAAGGGGACTGGAACACTGTTGGGTGATGAGCCACAGGTGTCACCAGGTGCGTGGGCCAAGGGCAGGAGCCCACAGATGAGCTCCGCCCAGGCAGTGAGAGAAGGAGGGAGGGAGAGAGCGGGGACAAAATCAAAACAAAAAAACACATGTAGCCACACTGAGGCGACCGGGTAGACACAGGGACCCTGACACCCTCGCCTTTTTCACAAATGTCATGTATGAAAATCTATAATAACTCCAGTTATACGGATATCAATATCCTCATAAGTGAGGATATTGATAAACTGATTTGAACTTTTACTGATTTCTGTTTAGATATAAATTGATTCAAAGTGGTCAGATATGCAGATTCTGACCTTTCCTCTGGCAAATATATAAACTCACTGAAAACAGTTTGACTTTTCAGAGAGTTTCCTATCTATCTGTATTTTTACTTTAATAGTTAAGCACGATTAACATTTAGGAAACAAAAATAAACAAGTTAATAAATGAAATGAAATAATACTGATTTATATATTCACTCTGTTTACTTTTTCAATATAGAAATACAATGAAGACTTCCATGTTCCTGCTGGTGGCGCTCTCTGGCACTGTGCTCTGCATGACTAACGGACGTGTTCAGAAAACCAGCATGTTGTGATATTTTGATACCACGGTTAGCATTTACAGGATATTGTTTTATACAGGAAAACTGTTACTCAATAAGGCCCATCTACTAGTTGTTTTTCTCTTTCTCTGTGACCCAAGAATTAATGTGTAAGACTCACAAGCTGGTACCCCAAGGTCGAAAACACCACAGAGATGAGACCACTTCCTTACTCCCATCCTCCCTTTTTCTTTATCTCCTGGAAAAGGCTCGTTAAAGGCTAGGTGGTTTGTTTCAGAATTCACTAATGAAAGAACTCTGTATTTTATGTCTAGGAGTGTATTTTGCTGGGATGATCATAAATTGTAGCTGAACTGATAAACTACACAAGGGATACTTTGCTCAGAAGGCAGGAAGACGTTTCCTTATTTAGTCTGTACCGGTTTGAACTGGGAAAGCTGACACACGAACCTTTTTTTCTCTATATAAACTGCTGTGTACCAAATAAACCTTTGAGTCGATTGGGAAGGCAACCTAAAGCAGTCTCTGTTTTCTTGTTCTCCCAAGCTGCTCCCGAGCTCGTACTAACACGCTTAATGGCATACCTGAGTGTTACTTTAAATAATTAGGAATCTTAGAAGGAAAGGACAGAACTCTGCTTATCGCTCGTGCCTTGGAGGGAAAACCGGGATGGACATTTTTTCCTTCAATTTGGTGTCAGAAGTGGGATGGACTGACAGAAGGTAAATATGCGTCTTTCATATTTATATAAAGACCGTATTATACCTCTCTCAGTGATCGATCCATAAAAAAAAAACGGGATATGCTGACGAAGTTTCACTTAGTGATCCAGAGAGATACACTGACGACTTCCTCAGTCCCCGAATAAAGTAAATTAACCCTTGTGTGGTGTTGGTGGACACAGGAAGTTGCCTGTTGTCTTGAAACGTACGTTAAAAAGTGAGAAGTTGCTCACTCAGAAAAAGTGACACAGGAAGTTGCCTGTTGTCTTGAATATTTCTCGTTAAGTGAGAAGTTGCTCACCAAAAAGTGACACAGGAAGTTGCCTGTTGTCTTGAAACGCACGTTAAAAAGTGAGAAGTTGCTCACTCAGAGAAAGCTAGTAAATAATTAAATTTAATTTTGTTAAAAAAAAAAACAAAAAAAAAAAAACGAAAGAAAACTGAAAACGGGTCTCACAGACCCGATTACCATACAAGGGTTAAAAGCAGTAAATTAAAAGCAGAAAGACACAGGAAGTTGCCTGTTGTTTTACGAGAAGTTGCTCGTTAAGCGAGAAGTTGCTCGCTAAGTGAGAGTTGCTCACCCAAACAAAAATTGCTAGCAATAAATTTAAAGTGACCTCAGCTGTGCCGCAGCGAAAATACTAACCTAAATCCTCCTAGCGTGTAAACCCCTCTGGAAATCACTGAACATGGGTCAGAATTATTCAAAGACCACAGACAGGTCCGATAAAAAATCTAAAGTACCTGTAAAACCAAAAATTAATAAAATACAAAATAAAGTCTCAAATAACAGCTCAGTACGACTCCCATTTCCGGTTACGTGTAACCCACGTCCACGAATCGGCGAAGACTTCCATGATTACGTATCCAGAACATGCGGGAGTGCTTATGTGACTGACTTTGTTTACAACTTACGGACTGTAAGTACAATGCATTCTAATTTCTTTCCGGAGCCTTATCCCGAACGATTATCGCCAGAAAACAGGTCAGTAGAAATGTTGAATACCATTTGCGATAAGAAAAGTAGTCTGCTTAAAAAGTCCTGTAGAAAATATATGACAGAATGCCGCGACGTGATACATCAAATGTTACCACTATGGAAAAAGGGACCGGAACCAGGTGTAGATGCTTTAACATCAAATAAAACTAGTGCAGGCTCTAGCAAAGAACATAAACCTACCGCAGGAAAAGCTAGTCTTGCATGTTCAGCCGTTCAGCCTACAGCCCCACACCCTTACGATGAGACCGAATTAATAGTCGCTGTAGCAGCTGCACACAAACAATGTCAGCATTCTGATCCAACCAGCTCAAAAGAAAGCGACGAAAAAAATCTGAATCACATGCAACGGATCTTAGCCATCTCTTTAAACAGGATCAGGAAAAACAATATATACGCCGCAAGGAAGAATTAGCAGAACATAAAAAAAGAGAAAAACTTTTGAAAGAAGAATGTGAGGAACTTATGAAAAACAATTTAGACGACTATGAAGAAAAACTTTTGCATCAGGCAGTGTCCACGATAGACACCCACATGAAACGCCACGATATCGTAGCTAGAGGTTTAGAGGTAGCTAAAGAAATACCTGTTACCCGAACTTTAATAAAGACTTATCTAAAAGGAAAAAAGGAAAAACAAAGCCAGGATGACAAAGGTCCTCACGCCAACACTCGCGGTAGTAAACAAACAGAACCAAAATCTAGTGACGTCAATGACACTTACCCCTTTATGATAATAGGAGATCAATGTTGTATTCAGCCCCCTAAAATCTCAGAATTAGTGACAACTATTAAAGAGCTTCCCGATCCTCTTAAAAATCCTACAGCCTTTGTCTCTGCACTACAGAGAAGTACCAGATATCACCATTTGGGTGGTCCGGATTACAGGTACATATTGTGTCAATGCATTCCTGGAGTAACCGAGTCACAACTCATAAGAGAGATAGGTGAATTAGACCCAAAGCATGATAAAGCATCCACAACTGCAGAGTTTTTGTGGGTAAATAATGACAAAATCACCGATTTCTTTAAGAATCTAAAGAAATTCCTGCTAACAATGTCCAGAGACAAAATTGACTTAAATGCAGTAACTATGTGTAAACAGAAGCCTGATGAATCTATCCTAGTATTCATAAAACGCTTTATGCACTGTTGGACAAGCTAGAGGTGCAAATTTAGCTCAGTTTTCCAGCAGCCGCAGACACCCAGAGCAAAAATGAATTTGTGTATTTCATTTAACATAAAGGGTGAAATGTTTGCTGACACTGATAACAGCTTATGTTTTCTCTGCCCTATGTACCGACATGATGGAGAAGGAACATCCTCTGTGTCAGCTGGACCCTCAGCAGAGAATGAACTCAACATCCTTTTGTCCGGTACTCTATGTCACACACTGTGCCAAAAAAACGTGTACAAATACAACAAGCCACACTTTTGTTTCTCTAAGGTCAAACAGTGATTTTGTTACATAACTCAGACATAGGTTACGAAATATGTCGACACATAGATCTAACCTACCCTATCCACTGTACTATTTCTGCAGTTACATTGCCAGCTGAATACCAGAATATGACATTATGGTCTAAAAGTGAGAATGATATAGGATTTATTGACTGCATACCTTATCACGCACAGCTAAAAAACAACAAGCCAGTATATGTCAAGCAATGTCCCCTTTCCACGGAAAAAGCCGCAGCTCTAGATGTCATCATAGGAGATTTATTGACTACAGGAGTAATAAAGCCCACACTCCTGTCAATCCTGTGCCAAAGCCTAACAAACCTGGCGTATGGCGTTTCATACAAGACTTAAGGCAAATTAATGCAGTCAACATTCCTCTGCCACCTCTCGTTTCAGATGTTCACAGCATATTGACATGCATTGCATACACATTTTACCGTGGTGGATTTATGCTCCGCTCCTTTTTCTCAGTACCTGTGCATGAAGACACACAGCCGTTATTTGCATTCACACATAGAAATAAGCAGTACACTTGGACTCGTTTGCCCCAAGGCATGGTAGACAGCCCTGCTGCTTTCTCAATGGTGGTCTGTGCTACCCTAGACAGCTTCACTCCTCCAGGGCTGTACTGGATGACCTCCTCCTCTGTGCTGAAAGTGAAAAACTATGTCAAACTGCTACACACATGCTTCTCCAGCACCTCCAAAAGACTGGCCACAAAGCATCAGCAAAGAAAATGCAGTACTGTCAGACTTCTGTTCAATATTTGGGATTCACACTGTCTCACGGAAAACGTTCCATGACTGCAGACAGGGTCAAAGCTGTGACCTCTGTCCCTCGGCCCACTACACAGAAGGAAATGTTGTCCTTCCTGGGCATGGTGAACTATTGCAGACAGTGGATACCAGACTGTTCTTTTCATGACCACATTCTGCGTGAATGCTGCAAAAAAGACAAGCCTCCTCGAATACTGTGATCCACAGAAATGACTGCCTCTTTCAATGCATTAAAGGGAGTGCTGACCTCCACCACTCAAAGGTGCTGCCTGAATTGTTCAGGGAATGCCGGCCTGCCTGAGGGCAGTAGCAGCTTGCTCTATCATGATAAGGGACTGCGAGAAGCTCACACTCTCACATGACACTATTCTACACACCAATCACCAGGTCACGACCATTCTAGCAAACATAACTACACAACATATGCAAATCTCACTATAAAAGCGAGCAGCACACCCAATTCGCCAGCACATTTATTGAGCCTATGCTGTGTTCTTCTGACCGACAGGATGGCTCAGACAGGCTTGACGATCATGACTGCATGACACGTATACAGGAATCCACAGCACCACGTCCAGATTTAGAGCAAACACCTATCCCAGACTCAGCCACGGTTTATGTGGACGGGTCCTGTTCAAGGCCGAGTGACAACTCATTTCTTTGTGGCTATTCAGTGGTGACATTGCCTGACATCATACTAGAGGCTCACTCATTACCATTTCACTCAGCACAAAAAGCAGAGCTCATGGCTTTAATACGCGCCTGTGAGCTCCATTTGGATAAGCGTGTGACAATTTACACAGACAGCCGCTATGCATTTGGCGTTGTGCATGACTTTGGCACATTGTGGAGACAAAGAGGATTTAGATCTGCTGATGGAAAATAAATTGCTAATTCTGATTTTGTTCAAAGACTTTTGCAGGCTATACAGCTGCCATCGGCCATTGCAGTTGTAAAAACGAAAGGACACAGTACAGCTGACACAGACGAAGCAACAGGTAATGCCTTAGCAGACGTGACAGCCAAGGCTGCAGCTGCATCACAGCTCCCACCTCCGCAGGAAGTATTATCTGTGCCCCTACAGCTGCCACTTGTTACACTCCCAGACTATTTAGAAACAAATGTTGATTTAAAATTCATACAAGAGCAAGCCTCTGCATGTGATTACACCTATTGGGAGAATAATGACTGTACCTTAGATGACAGAGATGGCTTATACAAAAATCTTAAGGGTTTGATTGCCCTCCCATATTCCCTGATGCCAGTCCTTGCCCGACATTTTCACTGTGTGAGTCATGTCGGACAAAGAGGGGTAATAGGGGCAATAAAATCAAGATTTGTAATTGAGAAAACATCACATGCAGTAAAAGCATATTAGCAACCTGTCTAACATGTGCACGAACTAATGTAGGAAAATCAAAAGCAAAACATCAGCATTTACCACAACCAGATTTTCCATTTCATACATTACAAATTGATTTCACACATATGCCAGCACAAGGAAGCATCAAGTACTTACTGGTAATAGTGGATCAATTTAGTAAATGAGTAGAAGCTTATCCAACCTCAAAAGAAACTGCAGAAGTAGTCTATCAAAAGTTGAGCAATGAAATAATACCCAGATTCGGAATACCTCACCAAATTAACAGTGATAGAGGATCTTCATTCACATGAGAAGTAATTAAAAAAAGTGTGCTAAAACTTTAATGACCTGGATCAAATTACTTACTTAAGTCCTGTGTGAGATTAGAATGACTCCATCTGCAGTAACCAAATTATCTCCATTTGAAATAAGACCATTTCCAACACCATGGTCAGCTTCCAGAGGGGCACCGCTAGTAGAAGGTGATGTATATTGCATTGTCCACTGATGTTCACAACCTGGTAGAAAAACTGAATAATAACTATCAGAAAGTTTGTCTCTCCCAGCCTCTCCCCTCCACAGATCCAACCCACAAGTGGAGACAAGGAGATGCGTGTTGGAGAAGTCACTAAAACCAAGGACACTCTGGGAGGCCGCGCGTGTTCCAGCCCCAGACTGTACTGGCAGTGACGAAGAACCAGCATCCTCACAGACGGACAACCTCAGTGGATTCATGCCAGCAGGGTTAAGACCAGCCCAATCGGACCATCTCAGGCGTCGGATCAAGCAGACGACATCTCCGGCGAGCCAGCGCCCGGATCCAATGTACATACACACACGCAATCACTGATTAACACACAACGCCTGAAAGAACAACAACAAGGTACTCAAACATGCAGCAGGAACAGAAAGCCGGAAGTACCACATGATGTCTAACCTGATAAAGCCAGACTCATTCCATCCTGATAATGGAGAAAATGAAATGCCCATTGTCATCATACGACCCTTATTCTATGTCTCTCGAACCTGGGACCAGGCCAGGAGACGACTGAAGAACTGTTTTTCTTATATATTTTCTTATATATTTAGGTTATTTATCATATCTATCGCATTAACCTTAGGATTTTTCTTTGCTATTTTGTATTGTAGACTGCAACCATGTTCACATTTCTGCAGGTCATATTTTGCTGACTATACCTCATGCTCTATTTTGCAAGACACCTACTTAATGGACTCATTACGTTCCCTAAAATCAGTAAATGACAACATAGACGCCACTAATAAACGATTTTATGCACCCCATAGAGCAGGAGCTAACGCCTGGTATGAAAATGCCAGAACAGCCGCTCGTGATTTAGGAAACAGTAACTGTTATGTCTGTTCAAAGGCTAATCCAGAACAGGTAATAGTAGGATACCCCATATCCGGTTTCCCCCTCACTGAGGGACTAGAGAAAATCGGTGGAGATAATGCTCTCCTTAAAGACACTTTACAGTTGACTCTGAGCCCTCTCGACTGCCTACTTAGACACACACACACACCAACTAACCCTGAGACTCCATTAGGCGAATTATTGAAGTTATCTAATGACACCGCAGGGACCTGCGCCCCAATGAAACGCCCTAAGAATAGGTTAAAACCCTCACTGCCCTTAGGACAGATCCCTCTCCATTTTAATACTAGTATGATATGTCTGCGCAGACTAAAGTTAACTGGCCCAGACACACACATAGATTATACAAAGGATAACTACACATTTTTCTCTGACTCCCCAGGTGCACGCTGTAATGAGACATGGCTAGCTGTCTCTGTGGCTGAAGTTTTATCCTATCTGGAGGAACACACACACAGTTCAAGTTCGAGCGGAGAATCGATCATTGTTCCCCCAGAGGGTGTATTAAATGACACTGACTGGGGGGAGTTAGTTAAATCACACATGGTCACGCGCCTGACCAGACCAATCCCACATGCTTATTGGATGTGCAATAATACTCTTAGATTAGCTCTACCTGTTAATTGGACCGGTACCTGTGGTCTAGTAACCGTTGATGTATGCTGTACTTTCATTCCCAATAACACCGCTCCTAACGGTCCATTCACACAAGCTATGAATAAACTTGAAGCATTGAAGATAGAACTAATTGCCAATACAGGTCACGGTCAGTGGCTACATAAGTGGCTACAGGACACGTTTGGAAGATGGAAGAAACTAATTGTAGCCTTTGTAACCGTTGCAGCATGTTTTCGATGATTATTGTCTGTTGTGTGATACCATGTATACGCTCTCAGAATTTTTGATATTAAGCTTGCTCGAAGGACCAGTTACAGTTATGATTTGTCTTTATATTATGTTATTACATTCTGTCTTTATACTATGTTATCATTTCATGATAAAAGGAGAGAACTGTTGTGATATTTTGATACCACGGTTAGCATTTACAGGATATTGTTTTATACAGGAAAACTGTTACTCAATAAGGCCCATCTACTAGTTGTTTTTCTCTTTCTCTGTGACCCAAGAATTAATGTGTAAGACTCACAAGCTGGTACCCCAAGGTCGAAAACACCACAGAGATGAGACCACTTCCTTACTCCCATCCTCCCTTTTTCTTTATCTCCTGGAAAAGGCTCGTTAAAGGCTAGGTGGTTTGTTTCAGAATTCACTAATGAAAGAACTCTGTATTTTATGTCTAGGAGTGTATTTTGCTGGGATGATCATAAATTATAGCTGAACTGATAAACTACACAAGGGATACTTTGCTCAGAAGGCAGGAAGACGTTTCCTTATTTAGTCTGTACCGGTTTGAACTGGGAAAGCTGACACACGAACCTTTTTTTCTCTATATAAACTGCTGTGTACCAAATAAACCTTTGAGTCGATTGGGAAGGCAACCTAAAGCAGTCTCTGTTTTCTTGTTCTCCCAAGCTGCTCCCGAGCTCGTACTAACACGCTGAATGGCATACCTGAGTGTTACTTTAAATAATTAGGAATCTTAGAAGGAAAGGACAGAACTCTGCTTATCGCTCGTGCCTTGGAGGGAAAACCGGGATGGACATTTTTTCCTTCACAGCATATCATCAACATGATCCCACAAGGGGGATGTGATGATCTGATAGCAAACAGAGATAATAATGGTAACTGTAAGCGCAAGAATACCTTTATCATTGGTGACTTTAATCAAGTTAGAACAATTTGTGATCCAAGCAATTGTATCAATGCAAATAGAAATCTTTATAAAAGCCCCACAGACGTGCACATTCTGTATTGTAAACTGCTGGGACAAACAACGATACCCATTGTACATCCAGATACAGATGAAAAGGCGTATTGTAATTGCATGTGATAAAATCAATACTTTCCTTCAGCCTGTGCACTTTGAATGTTGCTCTTGAGTTGAGAGATGCTGTAAGCTTGCTGCCATCTTTAAACATCACTTCATGATGCTGGTTTAGATGCTTTATAAGACTTTGTTACGTTTCTTAAACAGTGATGAAAATAATAAAGAGGAAATATGAGAGAAGTGATTTTCAGTGAATGTTGAAAAAAATCCCACAACAACAAAAACGATGGCAACATTGCTACACTTTGCTTTCTTAGCTTGCATATTGTACATTTTCACAGTTGTTTCTGATTGGCTCCATCTTCTCTCGTTGTCACAGCTGTTGCTCAACTTTCAGCACTCATTCAATTAAAAAAACAACAAACAAAAAAACCAAGCTGCTGCTGGTAAGGTTGGCATTCTTGCAAGACTCAGTAACACAAAACAAATAAAAAAATGCACATCCCATGTTTATCCCATGTGATTCCAGGCTGAGTTTATGCATTTATGCTTATTTGTTTATAAAATATTATAAGCTGGTCTGAGGTCATTTGTTACTAAAGAAAAACAAACAAACACTGTGTCATTATTTAATCCACTAAAACTAAGACACAATGCAGAAGCAGTGTGTGAAAACTAAGTGCACCTTCACTGGTGTAGCATCTGCCTTAGAAACAATGAAGTCAAATGAAACTGTTGAATCATCTCTATGTGCTAAAGGCTCATTTTAATGCAGCATTAATCACGTTGCTTTAACAGTGCTGCATTTTAATAATGTTTATCACGTTCTTTGTAGATTTTAATTATCACCATCGTCGCTGTGAGAACATGTCTGGTTGGAGCAGGCGGCACTCAGGGATCATGTTGTGTGGAAGAAGAGTCATGTGATTGTTTTTTTTAAAGATTTTTTCTATGAGTGCACAGAGTGTGAAACAGAAAGATAGGATCGACAGAGAAAGCTGATCATGTCTGTTGTGACACCTGCAATCTCTGACTAGAGTTTTAGGTTTTGTCAGGCAGCTAACACAAAGAAAGCCTGGCTTCATTGTACAAATACAACTTACATATACAACACATGACATATTACACAGAGTCATTATTTATTCAACAAAAACTAAGCCAGATGCAGTTTTTGGATTTTATTTCAAAATGTTCTTATTCTGATTGTTTACTTAATATATTTAGACACATTTGGTTTATTTCTATAAAAATGATATTTTACACAAAACTTCAAACAGCTGCCTGCAAACATGGCTCTTTATTGTAAAGCCAGGTATGAACAACAACCTGCAGCTGCATGCTGTTGTGCTCATTGGTGTCACATTAGGTTCTGAACCACAAACAGAGAAGTTTCTTAGAACTGCTGGGCTAGTGATGGAGGTGTTGATGCAAATGATGGCTTAGGGTGGTGCTACGACAGTGTATAAAAACTGAAGCTCCCAGAGCCAAGTGTTATTTGTTCTTCCGTAACTGAGGTGAACTATAACCTGCTCAGGTAGAATTTAATAACAGCGTGTCTGAACTGCTTCACGTCTCATTCTGTAAGAACTTGTTGTTTGTTTATGAACTTTTTAGAAACAACAGACTTTTGTATACTTCCAAGAAAGAGGGAGAACTTACTCTTCTGCCACACTCACGTTCATCTTTATCTGTCATCAGTTCAGATAAAAGCATCACTGATTATTCTGAACACTGTTTTAAAGCTTCTGCGTCACTCTGATTTCTTCTTAAAGTTGGCAGACAGGATTGTGAAGAAGGACATAGTGGATCCCCCCTTTTAATGAGCATATTATCTGTGAACACTGAATACAAACAACCTAAATGCTCATTAAAGAAGCAGGTTGGCTCATAAAGTGCTCTGTACTTGTTTTATGCAAGTGCTGTTTCTGGAAACAACCACCATCTGTAATCAACACAGGACTTATTGAACTGTCAGGTGTGCAGACAACATGGCACATTTTGGGAACACCTATAGTTGATGTCTTAATTATGAAAATAGCTACTATGTAGTTGATGCTTCCTGTTCTGCCAGAGCAGGTGCAGCCTTTGTGGAAGTGGGTTCCACTGGACCAGCGTCTGTGAACGATCCATTGTGGGTGATTTTTTTTTTTTTTGACCTTACATCTGTGTGTAAGGACCAACCACAACCATCTAAAATCTTTGCATGTTATTTTATCTTCTGTGTAAGAAGTACACAGCATACCCTGATGATCAGCTTCAAGGGTTCTCAGTGTAGGATGCATACAGTATGTCATGCTGAAATATAGAGCACTTACAATAGAACCCACTAGAAACCAACTATTTTAGCCTGGTTCCTTAAATCTATGGCATTTTTCCCATGCTGACTGATATGCTGCTCAGTGTCTTTTGCTGTCTGTCATGATCCTGGGCCATGTTGGCCCAGCATTCTTAGTTTTCATATGTTTTGTGTGTTGTTCTTTATTTATGCCATGGTTTCTGTTAAGATGTTCCTTATTTGATTACCTCCTGTGTGCCCCTCTGTTTATCTGTGAGCCCTCGTTTCCCCTCCTTGAGTTTTATTCCATGTTTTCCCAGCCCGTTATGTCCGTGCTCTCCCCGTGCTGTCTCTCCTCCTCTCTGAACCTCCGTGTACTTCCTGTTTTACTTTGACAGTCTCCCGTCAGTGTTGCGTTCACTCCTGCCGTGTCTTGTTATGATTATCAGTGTCACCTGTGTTCCCCGTGTGCTCCCACTTCCCTCGTTAACCCTCTGTGTATTTATGTCTGCGTCTCCCTCAGTTCTGTGTCGCGTTCTCCCTCATTCATGGCCGTGTGTTTCTCTGTGTATTACGTTATAGTTTCCTCGTTTAGGTTGTATGGTTTCTCTCTCCAGCAATAAAGCTGTGTTTTGAGTTCATTCCTGCCTCCGTGAGCTTGCGTTTGGGTCCTCATCCTGCCTGCACACAGCCGCAACCATGACAGTCTGCTTTTAAATCAGATGTCACTCTGAGCATAAACACAAGCCACAGCAGCCCAGCTGTCTTAGCTGAGTACAAGGATACATTTACTCTCTTTGTGTAAAATATTGTGATGATTTTACATTATATTAGGCAGGCAGCTGCCCAAATTAAACTGTGACTATTAGCAGTTTGGTTATTTTGAACGCCTCGGCTGGAAAAAATTCAAAATGGTTTGTAAGGTTGGCCACAGCTTTGTATGTAAAGGGGAGTTAGAAGATTGCTTCATATTTTAAGATTGATTAAGATTAATTAATATTTTTAATTGTTTTATTTTACATCTCACCTTTTACACTGCATTGAGTTGCTGCCATGTGATTGGCTGAGTGTACATCGTTCTTTGTTTCAAAATGGACTTAATGCTTGGTTGAACAGTTGTGATGTTTATCTCCTTTAGATTTATTTTTTATTTTCATGATGAAAAATGGTTTGTTGGTTCATACCTATGAAGTTACAGTGTTTCTGAAAAGCCTAAAAAGATGCATTGTTACCATAGTAAACTTCAAAACAGACTTTATTATATGATATAGTTATAAAATTGGATAAAAACTGACTTCAGCATAATATAAAATAATGTGTTGCCACTATGTATGCATTGGTCAACTGTCAGATCTATGAAGTTCAGCTCCCCCAGCTGTGTCTCCCTTCTGTGGCCCATTCCCTCATTACTACCCTGTGTATTTAAGCCCTGTGTTTTCCCACGCTTGGTGTCGCGTCGTACCCTGAGACCCTGCCTGTGTGTTCCTGCTTGGTTTCATGGTTTGGTTTCTGTTTTTGTTTCATGCCAGCAATAAAAGCTGTGGTTTTAGTTACATTTCGTCTCGGAGTCCTGCATTTGGATCCACATTTCCACCTGCCCGCACTCAGAGCCCTGACATCAGCATAATATAAAATAATGTGTTTTCCCGATACCTGATTTTTAGCACTATGTATGCATTGGTCAACTTTCAGATCTATGAAGTTCAGCTCAGTTATCTATGTTTTCATTTTTAGTTTCCATTTGCATTTAGATGCACGGCCGATTCTCTGATGTGTGATCTGTTTCTACCTGTGCTGATGCTAGCAGGACTAAAGCTGATCAAGCAGCAGTAAATATGTGAAGCAAGGCTGAAGGATACACTCATAAAATGAACAGAATCATAAGAATATAACAGCACGAGCACTGCAAATGCAACTAAACCATGTTGACATCAAATGGTATGTTATTTGAAATCTATATGAAATAATGACACATCTATATTTTCCAATTTATTTTATCACCTCTACAAATGGATTTGACCTTTGCTGGAATGCTGAGGATGAATGTGTTGGTTTCCTTACAACTGTTGTCAAGTTTGTAGATATTCCTATTTGATATTTCTGTGTTACACAGCTTTTCAGTCATCTTAGCATCTACATGCTGTCTTCTAAACTTTTCATAAGGTGTTTCTTCAGGTCGGTGCTCGCTTGGTTGAAAATTGTTCACTTTGGAAAATCCGGAAGCAAAGAGCAGCACGAGCATCGTGCAGACAAACAGTGTCTTCATCGTCTCCTGGAGAAGAAAACACATGGACATTTTTCCACATTAAGAATTTGGCAGATACATCCTTTTGGATCCTGAAGCTCAGTAAGTCGTCTTTGTGAGCTGCAAACACACACGACAAGAGGACTGATAGACCTTTTTCTTTAAATGAAAGAAGTCGTTTTATTTATAGTTTTCTTTTTTATTTATTTCTAATCATATATATTACTTTGTTCTCTGTTTATTTTTTATTTTTCAACTGTTAGGACGATTTCTAAATATCCTGAACAAGCCTGATCTGGACGGCTCCTGGAAGCAGATTCAGGCGTGATGATGTCATTTTCAACTGGAAAAAGAAGCTTTGAAAAGCTGAAGTAGTTTAAATGTTTAGATATTTAACCTTGTTGTATTACTTTATATTTTATATTCATCGTATTAAGACATCAAGATATTTGTTTTTGCCTTAAAATTTTGTGTTTTCATTTATACTTTTTGTTATTCTTTTTTTTAATTTTGTCATTTTGCCTTTTTTACTTGATGTGATTTGGATAAATATATATTTATATCTACAGATATATTGAGAGAGTTTTCCTCTGGGTTTCACAAGCCCATTTTATAGATAAAAGTCCAGGTCATAATAGATCCGGTTCATTAAGAACAAAGTTTAAATCCGATTTAATATAAATGCCTTTCTGCACTCAGTTATTCTTTCCTGTCACATGTTTCAGTGTGCTCTGTAGTAACAATGACACACTGCAAAATAAAAATAATAAGACACTCACCTTTTTTTCCTTTACTAATGATGATGATTAACCTGCAGTGGTTCAGGTATAAGTTGGTTGTCTGGAACAGCAGGTGATGAAGATGTGGTGAAGGGTCTGTGGTTCATGTATATAGTGGGTTCATTACATAACTGGATAGGCAACATCTGACAGTCAGTTTAAATAAGATCTTGTTGTATTTGAACACAAATCAGCAAAAACAGGTCTCTCACCGTGCAAATATACAGCTTACGTAAGTTTAGTGTGCTCACCGAATGCAGTGTTTAGTGTAGCAGCAGAATTATGACAGTTTATGGAGATGTTCAACGTGAGCCTGCTGCCCAGCTTTAAAAGGAAAATCATTTTAAATGATACATAATAAGTTCTTACCAAAAGAGGAATGCAGACGGAGATGAGCAGAGATCTCTTCTGCAGTTCAGATGCTGCTGTGAGTTCTAGTTCACTTCTGTCACAGAGGAACAAAGTGTGTTTGGATCTGGACACTTTGATTTTTATACTTCTGATCAGCACCACCTCAAATAATCCTTTGCATCCACACCTACATCACTGGCCCACCACTTCTAGGAAACTTTAACACTTCCCTGCTTGTGACTCAGAAAGATAATGCAAATATGATGACCACTGACCACAAGAACCTGCATGTAGATGCAGCCTGTTTTTCCACATCTGGCTTTAGAAAAAAAATTAATGCACAAACAAATAGATTTAAAATAAAAAGATGTGTTGGTATATTTTGACCTTTCAAATAAACTATTAACACTTCTTTTTCCCCTTTTTAAGTATAATTTTTGGCAAATAAAGTGAGTGTTTTGACCATTTGCAGTTAAAATGTTGAACAATCTTTTTATTTTTGTTTTACTACCAGTTGGTTGTAATAATTTCATATGAGGGTTTAAATGGATGTATAACAAAACAAAGGATAAAAGTATATATAAAAGTATATTTAATGAAGCTGATCGAACAACAGTGCAATATGGCATGATGACAGTGTTTACAATTTTGGCAGGAGAACAAAAGATAAATATTATAAAATACAAGACATGAAAATCTCAGAGGTCAGGGGTCGGGGGCCCAGGAAGTCTGACCCGCAGATTCCAGGTCTGACTTCGAGTACATAAAATATCATCTTTCTTGTGGGGAAGGAGCCTGAGTTAGAGCAGGAAGTTACACCATATTGATATTGTTGGGGTAGCCTCAATGCCAGTGTTGGACTCTCCAGTTTCCTTGAAGGAGGTTTGACTTTGTGCCATCGTTGGCTGGACTCTGTGCTCATTGATATCCCCGTATCAGTGAGTTAAGACACCATGCATTTATTTTCTGTGTGGCACACAACAAGAAAACAAGCCAAGAGAGAACACATCAGCCTCCAATGACAGTTTATTAAAAGGTTTATTGGAGGTTATTTGTTGTGTTATTGAACCTGTGTGCTAATGAAAGAGTGTCCTTAATAAACGTACTCCATAAGGAAGTGTGTTCACAAGTGCACAGAACACATTAGGGCACAGGTCAATGATCGGTTTTACAATTGTATTGTCAGATCGATGGACACTTTCGGATACTTGGATATTCAGGTGATTAGAGGAGCAGAGATGATCAGCTGATCAGGATTTGGTGGTGTGTTGGATCAGGTGGTGGAGAGATACAGGACAGGCCTGACATACACAAACGTATAGTGAAGGTGCACAGGCTCAGATCTGTGACATCGTCCCAGCTCAGTGTCCATATTTAGATGTAACAGTGCTATAGACTTTACCTGACAACTTGTATGAGTAATGTTTTCATCTCAGGCATGTCAATTTCATTTGTGAATATATTTTTAATACTTGTACAACAGATTTTTTTGAGTGTTAAATAGAAATTATATGCTGAAACTGAAGTGATGGGTCGCACTCTTTAGTTCACCCCTGCTCTCGAAACAATGTAGGTGGTCCAGTTAACATATTTACATTTTTTCATTTGCTGTTTCACTTGCAAAATATTTCCAGTGTGACATTTGATCAGGTCTTGTAAACCTTGTCGTTAACCAAGCAGTCACTCCCAGGCTGCTGTGCTGATCACCGGATCTTAACTTCATTGTCACAGTGCACTCAGAACAAAACAGCCATGCAGAGATATGAGTCACAGTGACATTAAAACTGATGAAGACCGTCGTCGTTAGAACCAGCAAACTGAACGAACTAAAAAAGATCATCTAAATTCAACTGGTCTAAAATATCAGGATCTCAGTGTTAAGTCCATATTTTTGAAGTAGAAGCTTTTACTGGTTTTACTTAAGAAAAAGAAATAATAAGGAATTGTTTTGGAATTTGTCCAGGTTAACAGATGAAATCATGTTCAGTGCTTTGTCCTGTCAGTAAACACAGATTCTTTATTTGCACTGAATGGGACAGCATATAATTTCACTGCTTTTGGCGTAATGACAATAAAAGATAGTTTCAAAGTCTGACCTGCAAAGCCCGTCCACCCAGTGTCCTCCTCAGTCCTGCTGGTTGCATGATTGCTGTAGAAGTGCTAAACTACTGTGACCTGATTAATTGAACTGAGCTCACACTGCAATAACTAATCAGTGAGGTGGTAGTTTAAGTACTTCATTACCAAAATGTATAAATGAAGTACATCAGAAGATGTTGGGGAAGAAGGACTTCACTGGGTGGGCCTGGACCCCCGAGGCCTGTCCCTGTGCCGACCTCGTCTGAGTCTAATAGATTTATAAGATAGAGCTCATCAAAAGACTAAGATATGAATATAAACATGATATTTGTCAGTTTAATTTAATGTTAAGTTGAACTGGAGTTAACCAGAATCCTTTACTCTTCCAACTCCTCTACTTTGTCTAACAGTTAGCTTAGCTTAGCCTAGCCAAGTTTTCTTTGCAAAATTGCTAATTGCATGGTTTCAAATTGCAGTTTTGATTTTAAGTGGACTAATTGTTCAGACCTGCTCTGGGGCCTGTCTGAAGTATTAAATTGACATATATTTGTCTCAACACCTACGCAGGAGAACTTTTTTGTAAGTGTGAAATGGAAAATAGAAGAAGAAGTAGAGATGTGGGTGTTCCTATTTACATGTTTTTATTTTCTGTTTCTTTAGCCAAACATGTTATTTGATCAGAGCACCTGCCTGTACACCTGCTGTTAACCAAGCAGTTATTTTCAAGCTGCTACACTGATCACAAAGTCAGGACATATGAATGACAGGAAGTGTCCAGTGTCACGTACCGATATTAATGACAACAATGATGGGTCAAAGCAACATATGAACATTTATTACGATATCCTGATAAATGTAATGCAGCGGGATAACTTCTACAGTTATTATGTTAGTGATGATGCCTCTTTGCTTTTCATTTATTCACAGCTTTGTGGCGTACGATGGAGTGTCAGGGCCACATTAAGATGATAACCTGCCACGGCTGCAGTACCCTCTACAACACGGCTTGTGTCGATGATTTAGTGAAGCAAACTGATCAGCTGTCTCATTGTGTCTTTTGTGTGTTTGGTTTTGTGTTTTCAATGAACTGAAAGCCCTCTTTAATGCACGAGGGTGTGACCATCCACATTCTCTCATCTGTCCAGTGTCAGACGTTCATTTTGTGCAAATGGTCAAGTCTTCCAAGTGTGCGTGCTTTTCCTTCTGAGTGCTTTTCCTTCAGCGTCTGTGTTACTCGCGTCCAGCAGATGGCAGTGTTTCACTGTCTGACGGCTGTCTGAAGCTTCAGCTGGATTATCCGTTTGCTATGTTTGCCATGTTACAGTGGGGAGGAAAAACTCATTTTTAACAGGAATATCTAGACATGAGTGATTACTGCAGTGGGGCACTATCTGTGCTATCTATAAGAAATGTTAGCAACAATAAAACTCTGAGGATCAGGGCTCCATTTCACTCCAGTGTTCAGTGGCATTTTAAAAGAGTGAATACCGACGCTGAATGTCTTTGTAAAGCAAAAGCACTTTGTTAGCCTTTACAGAGCAAAGCTATGGATCAATGTGCAGTGAAGAAAAATCGAGGTGGCCAGTCTGTCCTTTCCTAACCAATCACAGAGCTCCTTACATTGCACCATGTGGCTAATTTGTGTTTTACTGATATTGCTGGGCTGCTGTCAATCATTTTGTCTTTATATTACAACAGAGCATTGACCTTTAACCTGTTTAATTCATACTGAGTATTTAAAAAAAATGTATTGTCATAATAAATTCTGCCTCACTGAAACACCATTTTGCATTAGCCTCTATCACCTGACTTGTCACTGATGATATCACTGCATGAGCAGGCGAGCGGTAGCGGCGGGGGGGGGTGTAGGTGAAGCTCGTGAAGAACAAAATTCTGTACGAGCGGACGCAGTGAGTCCAATAACCAGGGGTAACTGGAAATAAGGTGTTGTAGGCTGGCTTCCACAGTGTAAAGAGACACTTCTCCCTCATGCTCTAACAGCTGGTAAATCCCCTAGGTGGGGTGACTGCCGCTGGATCCATATCTGGCTGGTCCGTACTGTCACGGCGGGTGAGGAGAGCCGTGTGAAAATAATAAATGAGGATCCAATCGCAGGCAGTAGTGGAGAAGTGAAGGTGGTTTATTGAACACAAAAATAAATATGGACAAACAGCAAATGGAGCACGAAGTAAACTAGACTGGAAACAACTAAACTACAGAGCACAAACCTGGACAAGAACGAGCAGAGGAGCTGGACAGCAGGGAGACCACACGGGTGAGACATGGTGGACACACAGACGGACCAGCAACTACAATGACAGAGGACACGACTTAAATACACAGAGAAACACAGGGGAATTACACACAGGTGGTGGACACAGCTGGGAATAATCACCAAGACGAGACAGAGGTCAAACTGAACACACTCACATGAGACGCAGACCTTCACAATAAAACAGGAACAAGAAACCATCACACTAAGACGCAGACTCGACATAGAGAGAGAGACAGAAAATGACACATGGAACTAAACTAAACCTGCAAAAACATGACAACTCAAAATACTGGGTCAAACTGACCCAGAACCGTGACAGACTTTCTATAATGTTTTGCTTGAGCATGTCCTGCTTTTCTGTAATGTTATTTCTACAGCCTCTTATTTCTAACCTCTTGTGTACCTCTTTTCAACCACTGGGAGGCGCTACAGCTTCATTCCTTTCACACTAAGGCAGCGGTAGGGAACTCCAGGCCTCGAGGGCCGGTGTCCCTGCAGGTTTTAGACGTTCCCTACCCCTGCACTAAGGCCTTTGAAATCTTCATTAACACTGAGCTTGAAATTTCTATCAGTCGAATGCAAAGGAGTCCTGTGGTTGTAGGACAGAGGTAGGGAACGTTAATCTGCCATCATTTAGATTATATGACAACAACCTTCAAATCTGAAGTCTCAGAAATCTGCTTCATGTACAAGTTCCTCCAATAATCAGGGCTAATATCACCAAATTGTACATAAACAGACTTTTACATGTTAAATATTTCTCAAATATGGGGAAAAAAACAATATAAATTAAAGCTGCAAGCAGCGTTATGAGGGCCCTCGCACCCCCGGCGTGTCGAGCCACACCCAACACCTAAAACCAGCACGTCCGATCTGATGTCACATTGATGGAATTCATGCATTTAACCAACAGCTAACAATTCATCTCATTCAATCATGATTATAGTCGTCCCACTAGGTGGCGCTCTAACCATTAATGACAAATGGCATAACAAACATTTCCGAGCTTGAGTCTCATCATGCCTGCGACCTTTGGGAGAGATTGGACATTGCGTTTTTGAGTGACAGCAGATTACTGCTTTTTGGCGAGTGATTCAAACTCCACGTGGCGCCATGACCATCCCGTTTCCCTGAACGTAAAAAGCTTCGCAATTTAACATCACAAAGGTCTTTAGATTCCACACACTGGAGAATGGTTCAATATGATGAAATCCCTTGGAGGAGTTCGTCAAAGTATGAAGCCTGAAAAGAGGGGAAAATGTCGCCAAAATTGCACATTAATTTTAAAATGGCTGACTTCCTGTTGGATTTGGGATATTGCTCCAAGAGACTTTTTTGTACATCTTGATATTTTCCATAAGCTTACCAGGTTTCAGACTCATAGATGAAACACAGAGCAGGGGCTGTTGTTTTGAAATTTTGTAGGGGGCGCTGTGGAGCAATTTCGCGCTATTCAATAAAAATGATCACATGACAACAAAGCCTTCATCCATTTGGAGGTGTGTGCCAAATTTCAAGCCTCTATAAACTTTCCAAGACCCTCAAAAGCTACTTCATCTTTCATGGTGAACCGCGTTGCCACCAGGGTGCGCCGTTCAGTTTAAAGTCACAATTTTTGCACTGAAGCATCACGAGGGACTGATGGTGATATTCACCGCTTTTGAGGTGGCCACGATGAACCTGTGAAAATCAGTACAACAAAATTAAAGGCATGACATTTCCTGTTGCCACTAGGTGGCGCTGTGCGTATTCCCGACAATGGGCACATCAATCTGTTCAGGGCGGGTCTGACATCATGCCTGTAAAGTCTGGTACTGATCAGACTGGATTTCATTTAGTTATACTAATTTGTTTCTTCATGGCGAGATATCAAAGTTCGCCATGCCGCTGGGGTCACACCCTTTCGCGAAAAGTCACAGTTTTCACTGTAACCCAAGACCAACTCCTTAAGGCTTTCCTGGAGAAATTTGAGGCTGCAGATGTTACCCATCACAATACTGTATCCCAAAGTGTAAAACATGACATTTCCTGTTCCCACTAGGTGGCGCTGTCCTTGATTTTAAATATGGCAGTTGAAATATGTTCAGGGGTGGAGCCTTATCGTATGTGTGCTCTTTGGTCCAGATTGGAATATGTATGACAGAATGAGAGGCAATAAGATTTTCATGGCGAGTCATCGACATTCGCCATGGCGCCACGGCCTCATAGTATTGTGAAAACTCAAAAGCTCCGCAATTTAACATGGCACAAGGGTGTAGTTGACACTGTCCAAATTTGAAGTTTATGGGACCAAATCCCAAGGAGGAGTTCGTTAAAGTACAAGGCATGGAAATGGCAAAATTTGAGCCAAAATGTCACCTTCTCTTCCAAATGGCGGACTTCCTGTTGGGTTTGCGTCAATGGGCCCACAGACTTTTTTGTTCGTCTTGGCATGATACACATGTGTGCCAAATTTCATACATGTAGCTCAAACCATGTGGTCGTAGGGCTGCATTTAACAAGGCATAGGTGGCGCTGTAGAGCCATTTCCCAGTGCTCATATGTAAAACCATTAAAATACAAAATTTTTCACCAGACCTGGCATGTGTGCAAAATTTCATGAGTTTTTGAGCATGTTTAGGCCCTCAAAAAGGCCCTTGTTTGGGGTGAATAATAATAATAATAATAATTAAAGCTGCAAGCAGCGTTATGAGGGCCCTCGCACCCTGGCGTGTCGAGCCACGCCCAACACCTAAAACCAGCACGTCCAATGTGATGTCACATTGATGGAATTCATGCATTTAACCACCAGCTAACATTTCATCTCATTGAACCATGATTATAGTCGTCCCACTAGGTGGCGCTCTAACTATTACTGACAAATGGCATAACAAACATTTCCGAGCTCGAGTCTCATCACACCTGCGACGTTTGGGAGAGATTGGATATTGTGTTTTTGAGTGACAGCAGATTACTGCTTTTTGGCGAGTGATTGAAACTCTAAGTGCCGCCATGACCACCCCGTTTCCCTGAACGTAAAAAGCTTCGCAATTTAACATCACAAAGGTCTTTAGATTCCACAAACTTCAGATCGGTCCAATCTGATGAAATCCCTTGGAGGAGTTCGTCAAAGTATGAAGCCTGAAAAGAGGGGAAAATGTCGCCAAAATTACACATGAATTTTAAAATGGCTGACTTCCTGTTGGATTTGGGATATTGCTCCAAGAGACTTTTTTGTACATCTTAATATCTTCCATGAGCTTACCAAGTTTCAGACTCATAGATAAAACACAGAGCAGGGGCTGATATTTTGAAACTTTGTAGGGGGCGCTGTGGAGCAATTTCGCGCTATTCAATGAAAATGATCATATGACAACAAAGCCTTCATCCATTTGGGGGTGTGTGCCAAATTTCAAGCCTCTATAAACTTTCCAAGCCCCTCAAAAGCCACTTCATCTTTCATGTTGAACCGCGTTGCCACCAGGGTGCGCCGTTCAGTGTAAAGTCACAATTTTTGCACTGAAGCATCACGAGGG
This sequence comes from Mchenga conophoros, assembly GCF_057382185.1. Classification (NCBI taxonomy): domain Eukaryota; kingdom Metazoa; phylum Chordata; class Actinopteri; order Cichliformes; family Cichlidae; genus Mchenga; species Mchenga conophoros. The sequence goes on along the minus strand of NC_140528.1, from coordinate 19,224,619 downwards.
ACTGATGGTGATATTCACCGCTTTTGAGGTGGCCACGATGAACCTGTGAAAATCAGTACAACAAAATTAAAGCCATGACATTTCCTGTGGCCACTAGGTGGCGCTGTCCGTATTTCCGACAATGGGCACGTCAATCTGTTCAGGGCGGGTCTGACATCATGCCTGTAAAGTTTGGTACTGATCAGACTGGATTTCATTGAGTTATACTAATTTGTTTCTTCATGGCGTGACATCAAAGTTCGCCATGCTGCTGGGGTCACACCCTTTTGCGAAAAGTCACAGTTTTCACTGTAACCCAAGACCAACTCCTTAAGGCTTTCCTGGAGAAATTTGAGGCTGCAGGTGTCACCCATCACTATACTGTACCCCAAAGTGTAAAACATGACATTTCCTGTTCCCACTAGGTGGCGCTGTCCCTGGTGTCAAATATGGCAGTTGAAATATGTTCAGGGGTGGAGCCTTATCATATGTGTTCACTTTGGTCAAGGTCAGAAAATGTATGACAAAATGAGAGGCAATAAGATTTTCATGGCGAGTCATCGAAATTCGCCATGGCGCCACGGCCTCATAGTATTGTGAAAACTCAAAAGCTCCGCAATTTAACATGGCCCAGGTGTGTAGTTGACACTGACCAAAGATGAAGCTTATACAACCAAATCCCAAGGAGGAGTTCGCAAAAGTTCGAGGCATGGAAATGGCAAAATTAGAGCCAAAATGTCACCTTCTCTTCCAAATGGCGGACTTCCTGTTGGGTTTGCATCAATGGGCCCACAGACTTTTTTGTTCGACTCGGCATGATACACATGTGTGCCAAATTTCATACATGTAGCTGAAACGATGTGGTCGTAGGGCTGCATTTAACAAGGCATAGGTGGCGCTGTAGAGCCATTTCCCAGTGCTCATATGTAAAACCATTAAAATACAAAATTTTTCACCAGACCTGGCATGTGTGCAAAATTTCATGAGTTTTTGAGCATGTTTAGGCCCTCAAAAAGGCCCTTGTTTGGGGTGAATAATAATAATAATAATTAAAGCTGCAAGCAGCGTTATGAGGGCCCTCGCACCCCCGGCACGTCGAGCCACTGCCAACACCTCAAACCGGCACGTCCGATGTGATGTCACATTTATGGATTTCATGCTTTTAATCACCAGCTAACATTTCATCTTATTCAACCAGGATTATAGTCATGCCACTAGGTGGCGCTCTAACCATTATTGACAAATAGCATAACAAACATTTCCAAGCTCGAGTCTCATCACACCTGTGACCTTTGGGAGAGATTGGACATTGTGTTTTTTAGTGACAGCAGATTACTGCTTTTTGCGAGTGATTGAAACTCTACGTGCCGCCATGACCACCCCGTTTCCTTGAACGTAAAAAGCTTCGCAATTTAACATCACAAAGGTCTTTGGATTCCACACACTGGAGAATGGTTCAATATGATGAAATCCCTTGGAGGAGTTCGTCAAAGTATGAAGCCTGAAAAGAGGGGAAAATGTCGCCAAAATTGCACATTAATTTTAAAATGGCTGACTTCCTGTTGGATTTGGGATATTGCTCCAAGAGACTTTTTTGTACATCTTGATATTTTCCATAAGCTTACCAGGTTTCAGACTCATAGATGAAACACAGAGCAGGGGCTGTTGTTTTGAAATTTTGTAGGGGGCGCTGTGGAGCAATTTCGCGCTATTCAATGAAAATGATCACATGACAACAAAGCCTTCATCCATTTGGAGGTGTGGGCCAAATTTCAAGCCTCTATAAACTTGCAAGCCCCTCAAAAGCCACTTCATCTTTCATGTTGAACAGCGTTGCCACCAGGGTGCGCCGTTCAGTTTAAAGTCACAATTTTTGCACTGAAGCATCACGAGGGACTGATGTTGATATTCACCGCTTTTGAGGTGGCCACGATGAACCTGTGAAAATCAGTACAACAAAATTAAAGCCATGACATTTCCTGTTGCCACTAGGTGGCGCTGTACGTATTCCCGACAATGGGCACATCAATCTGTTCAGGGCGGGTCTGACATCATGCCTGTAAAGTCTGGTACTGAACAGACTGGATTTCATTGAGTTATACTAATTTGTTTCTTCATGGCGTGACATCAAAGTTCGCCATGCTGCTGGGGTCACACCCTTTTGCGAAAAGTCACAGTTTTCACTGTAACCCAAGACCAACTCCTTAAGGCTTTCCTGGAGAAATTTGAGGCTGCAGGTGTCACCCATCACTATACTGTACCCCAAAGTGTAAAACATGACATTTCCTGTTCCCACTAGGTGGCGCTGTCCCTGGTGTCAAATATGGCAGTTGAAATATGTTCAGGGGTGGAGCCTTATCATATGTGTTCACTTTGGTCAAGGTCAGAAAATGTATGACAAAATGAGAGGCAATAAGATTTTCATGGCGAGTCATCGAAATTCGCCGTGGCGCCACGGCCTCATAGTATTGTGAAAACTCAAAAGCTCCGCAATTTAACATGGCCCAGGTGTGTAGTTGACACTGACCAAAGATGAAGCTTATACAACCAAATCCCAAGGAGGAGTTCGCAAAAGTTCGAGGCATGGAAACGGCAAAATTAGAGCCAAAATGTCACCTTCACGTCCAAATGGCGGACTTCCTGTTGGGTTTGCGTCAATGGGCCCACTGACTTTTTTGTTTGTCTTGGCATGATACACATGTGTGCCAAATTTCATACATGTAGCCCAAACGATGTGGTCGTAGGGCTGCATTTTACAAGGCATAGGTGGCGCTGTAGAGCCATTTCCCAGTGCTCATATGTAAAACCATTAAAATACAAAATTTTTCACCAGACCTGGCATGTGTGCAAAATTTCATGAGTTTTTGAGCATGTTTAGGCACTCAAAAAGGCCCTTGTTTGGGGTGAATAATAATAATAATAAGAAACGGAGCAGATACAATAGGGCCTTCGCACTCTCAGTGCTCGGGCCCTAATAATAATTAAAGCTGCAAGCAGCGTTATGAGGGCCCTCGCACCCCCGGCACGTCGAGCCACTGCCAACACCTCAAACCAGCACGTCCGATGTGATGTCACATTGATGGATTTCATGCTTTTAATCACCAGCTAACATTTCATTTTATTCAACCAGGATTATAGTCATGCCACTAGGTGGCGCTCTAACCATTATTGACAAATAGCATAACAAACATTTCCAAGCTCGAGTCTCATCACACCTGCGACCTTTGGGAGAGATTGGACATTGTGTTTTTTAGTGACAGCAGATTACTGCTTTTTGCGAGTGATTGAAACTCTACGTGCCGCCATGACCACCCCGTTTCCCTGAACGGAAAAAGCTTCGCAATTTAACATCACAAAGGTCTTTAGATTCTACACACTGAAGAATGCTTCAATATGATGAAATCCCTTGGAGGAGTTCGTCAAAGTATGAGGCCTGAAAAGGGGGGAAAATGTCATCAAAATTACACATTAATTTTAAAATGGCTGACTTCCTGTTGGATTTGGGATATTGCTCCAAGAGACTTTTTTGTACATCTTGATATCTTACACAAGCTTACCAAGTGTCAGACTCATAGATGAAACACAGAGCAGGGGCTGATGTTTTGAAATATTGTAGGGGGCGCTGTGGAGCCATTTTGCGCTATTCAAGGAAAATGGTTACATAACAACAATGCCTTCATCCATTTGGAGGTGTGTGCCAAATTTCAAGCCTCTATAAACTTTCCAAGCCCCTCAAAAGCCACTTCATCTTTCATGATGAACCGCGTTGCCACCAGGGTGCGCCGTTCAGTTTAAAGTCACAATTTTTGCACTGAAGCATCACGAGGGACTGATGGTGATATTCACCGCTTTTGAGGTGGCCACGATCAACCTGTGAAAATCAGTACAACAAAGTTAAAGCCATGACATTTCCTGTTGCCACTAGGTGGCGCTGTCCGTATTTCCGACAATGGGCATATCAATCTGTTCAGGGCGGGTCTGACATCATGCCTGTAAAGTCTGGTACTGATCAGACTGGATTTCATTGAGTTATACTAATTTGTTTCTTCATGGCGTGACATCAAAGTTTGCCATGCTGCTGGGGTCACACCCTTTCGTGAAAAGTCACAGTTTTCACTGTAACCCAAGACCAACTCCTTAAGGCTTTCCTGGAGAAATTTGAGGCTGCAGATGTCACCCATCACAATACTGTACCCCAAAGTGTAAAACATGACATTTCCTGTTCCCACTAGGTGGCGCTGTCCCTTACGTCAAATATGGCACTTGAAATATGTTCAGGGGTGGAGCCTTATCATATGTGTTCACTTTGGTCAAGGTCAGAAAATGTATGACAAAATGAGAGGCAATAAGATTTTCATGGCGAGTCATCGAAATTCGCCATGGCGCCACGGCCTCATAGTATTGTGAAAACTCAAAAGCTCCGCAATTTAACATGGCACAAGGGTGTAGTTGACACTGACCAAATATGAAGGTTATGAAATCAAACCCCAAGGAGGAGTTCGCAAAAGTTCGAGGCATGGAAATGGCAAAATTAGAGCCAAAATGTCACCTTCTCTTCCAAATGGCGGACTTCCTGTTGGGTTTGCGTCAATGGGCCCACTGACTTTTTTGTTCGTCTTGGCATGATACACATGTGTGCCAAATTTCATACATGTAGCTCAAACGATGTGGTCGTAGGGCTGCATTTAACAAGGCATAGGTGGCGCTCTAGAGCCATTTCCCAGTGCTCATATGTAAAACCATTAAAATACAAAATTTTTCACCAGACCTGGCATGTGTGCAAAATTTCATGAGTTTTTGAGCATGTTTAGGCCCTCAAAAAGGCCCTTGTTTCGCCTGAATAATAATAATAATAATAATAATAATAATAATAATAAGAAACGGAGCAGATACAATAGGGCCTTCGCACTCTCGGTGCTCGGGCCCTAATAATAATAATAATAATAATAATAATAATAAGAAACGGAGCAGATACAATAGGGCCTTCGCACTCTCGGTGCTCGGGCCCTAATTAAAGCTGCAAGCAGCGTTATGAGGGCCCTCGCACCCCCGGCACGTCGAGCCACTGCCAACACCTCAAACCGGCACGTCCGATGTGATGTCACATTGATGGATTTCATGCTTTTAATCACCAGCTAACATTTCATCTTATTCAACCAGGATTATAGTCATGCCACTAGGTGGCGCTCTAACCATTATTGACAAATAGCATAACAAACATTTCCAAGCTCGAGTCTCATCACACCTGCGACCTTTGGGAGAGATTGGACATTGTGTTTTTTAGTGACAGCAGATTACTGCTTTTTGCGAGTGATTGAAACTCTACGTGCCGCCATGACCACCCCGTTTCCCTGAACGGAAAAAGCTTCGCAATTTAACATCACAAAGGTCTTTAGATTCTACACACTGAAGAATGCTTCAATATGATGAAATCCCTTGGAGGAGTTCGTCAAAGTATGAGGCCTGAAAAGGGGGGAAAATGTCATCAAAATTACACATTAATTTTAAAATGGCTGACTTCCTGTTGGATTTGGGATATTGCTCCAAGAGACTTTTTTGTACACCTTGATATCTTACACAAGCTTACCAAGTGTCAGACTCATAGATGAAACACAGAGCAGGGGCTGATGTTTTGAAATATTGTAGGGGGCGCTGTGGAGCCATTTTGCGCTATTCAAGGAAAATGGTTACATAACAACAATGCCTTCATCCATTTGGAGGTGTGTGCCAAATTTCAAGCCTCTATAAACTTTCCAAGCCCCTCAAAAGCCACTTCATCTTTCATGATGAACCGCGTTGCCACCAGGGTGCGCCGTTCAGTTTAAAGTCACAATTTTTGCACTGAAGCATCACGAGGGACTGATGGTGATATTCACCGCTTTTGAGGTGGCCACGATCAACCTGTGAAAATCAGTACAACAAAGTTAAAGCCATGACATTTCCTGTTGCCACTAGGTGGCGCTGTCCGTATTTCCGACAATGGGCACATCAATCTGTTCAGGGCGGGTCTGACATCATGCCTGTAAAGTCTGGTACTGATCAGACTGGATTTCATTGAGTTATACTAATTTGTTTCTTCATGGCGTGACATCAAAGTTCGCCATGCTGCTGGGGTCACACCCTTTCGTGAAAAGTCACAGTTTTCACTGTAACCCAAGACCAACTCCTTAAGGCTTTCCTGGAGAAATTTGAGGCTGCAGATGTCACCCATCACAATACTGTACCCCAAAGTGTAAAACATGACATTTCCTGTTCCCACTAGGTGGCGCTGTCCTTGATGTCAAATATGGCAGTTGAAATATGTTCAGGGGTGGAGCCTTATCATATGTGTGCTCTTTGGTCCAGATCGGAACATGTATGACAGAATGAGAGGCAATAAGATTTTCATGGCGAGTCATCAAAATTCGCCATGGCGCCACGGCCTCATACTATTGTGAAAACTCAAAAGCTCCGCAATTTAACATGGCACAAGGGTGTAGTTGACACTGTCCAAATTTGAAGCTTATAGGACCAAATCCCAAGGAGGAGTTCGTTAAAGTTCGAGGCATGGAAATGGCAAAATTAGAGCCAAAATGTCACCTTCTCTTCCAAATGGCGGACTTCCTGTTGGGTTTGCGTCAATGGGCCCACAGACTTTTTTGTTCGACTCGGCATGATACACATGTGTGCCAAATTTCATACATGTAGCTCAAACCATGTGGTCGTAGGGCTGCATTTAACAAGGCATAGGTGGCGCTGTAGAGCCATTTCCCAGTGCTCATATGTAAAACCATTAAAATACAAAATTTTTCACCAAACCTGGCATGTGTGCAAAATTTCATGAGTTTTTGAGCATGTTTAGGCCCTCAAAAAGGCCCTTGTTTGGGGTGAATAATAATAATAATAATAAGAAACGGAGCAGATACAATAGGGCCTTCGCACTCTCAGTGCTCGGGCCCTAATTAAAGCTGCAAGCAGCGTTATGAGGGCCCTCGCACCCCCGGCACGTCGAGCCACTGCCAACACCTCAAACCGGCACGTCCGATGTGATGTCACATTGATGGATTTCATGCTTTTAATCACCAGCTAACATTTCATCTTATTCAACCAGGATTATAGTCATGCCACTAGGTGGCGCTCTAACCATTATTGACAAATAGCATAACAAACATTTCCAAGCTCGAGTCTCATCACACCTGCGACCTTTGGGAGAGATTGGACATTGTGTTTTTTAGTGACAGCAGATTACTGCTTTTTGCGAGTGATTGAAACTCTACGTGCCGCCATGACCACCCCGTTTCCCTGAACGGAAAAAGCTTCGCAATTTAACATCACAAAGGTCTTTAGATTCTACACACTGAAGAATGCTTCAATATGATGAAATCCCTTGGAGGAGTTCGTCAAAGTATGAGGCCTGAAAAGGGGGGAAAATGTCATCAAAATTACACATTAATTTTAAAATGGCTGACTTCCTGTTGGATTTGGGATATTGCTCCAAGAGACTTTTTTGTACACCTTGATATCTTACACAAGCTTACCAAGTGTCAGACTCATAGATGAAACACAGAGCAGGGGCTGATGTTTTGAAATATTGTAGGGGGCGCTGTGGAGCCATTTTGCGCTATTCAAGGAAAATGGTTACATAACAACAATGCCTTCATCCATTTGGAGGTGTGTGCCAAATTTCAAGCCTCTATAAACTTTCCAAGCCCCTCAAAAGCCACTTCATCTTTCATGATGAACCGCGTTGCCACCAGGGTGCGCCGTTCAGTTTAAAGTCACAATTTTTGCACTGAAGCATCACGAGGGACTGATGGTGATATTCACCGCTTTTGAGGTGGCCACGATCAACCTGTGAAAATCAGTACAACAAAGTTAAAGCCATGACATTTCCTGTTGCCACTAGGTGGCGCTGTCCGTATTTCCGACAATGGGCACATCAATCTGTTCAGGGCGGGTCTGACATCATGCCTGTAAAGTCTGGTACTGATCAGACTGGATTTCATTGAGTTATACTAATTTGTTTCTTCATGGCGTGACATCAAAGTTCGCCATGCTGCTGGGGTCACACCCTTTCGTGAAAAGTCACAGTTTTCACTGTAACCCAAGACCAACTCCTTAAGGCTTTCCTGGAGAAATTTGAGGCTGCAGATGTCACCCATCACAATACTGTACCCCAAAGTGTAAAACATGACATTTCCTGTTCCCACTAGGTGGCGCTGTCCTTGATGTCAAATATGGCAGTTGAAATATGTTCAGGGGTGGAGCCTTATCATATGTGTGCTCTTTGGTCCAGATCGGAACATGTATGACAGAATGAGAGGCAATAAGATTTTCATGGCGAGTCATCAAAATTCGCCATGGCGCCACGGCCTCATACTATTGTGAAAACTCAAAAGCTCCGCAATTTAACATGGCACAAGGGTGTAGTTGACACTGTCCAAATTTGAAGCTTATAGGACCAAATCCCAAGGAGGAGTTCGTTAAAGTTCGAGGCATGGAAATGGCAAAATTAGAGCCAAAATGTCACCTTCTCTTCCAAATGGCGGACTTCCTGTTGGGTTTGCGTCAATGGGCCCACAGACTTTTTTGTTCGACTCGGCATGATACACATGTGTGCCAAATTTCATACATGTAGCTCAAACCATGTGGTCGTAGGGCTGCATTTAACAAGGCATAGGTGGCGCTGTAGAGCCATTTCCCAGTGCTCATATGTAAAACCATTAAAATACAAAATTTTTCACCAAACCTGGCATGTGTGCAAAATTTCATGAGTTTTTGAGCATGTTTAGGCCCTCAAAAAGGCCCTTGTTTGGGGTGAATAATAATAATAATAATTAAAGCTGCAAGCAGCGTTATGAGGGCCCTCGCACCCCCGGCACGTCGAGCCACTGCCAACACCTCAAACCGGCACGTCCGATGTGATGTCACATTGATGGATTTCATGCTTTTAATCACCAGCTAACATTTCATCTTATTCAACCAGGATTATAGTCATGCCACTAGGTGGCGCTCTAACCATTATTGACAAATAGCATAACAAACATTTCCGAGCTTGAGTCTCATCACACCTGCGACCTTTGGGAGAGATTGGACATTGTGTTTTTTAGTGACAGCAGATTACTGCTTTTTGCGAGTGATTGAAACTCTACGTGCCGCCATGACCACCCCGTTTCCCTGAACGGAAAAAGCTTCGCAATTTAACATCACAAAGGTCTTTAGATTCTACACACTGAAGAATGCTTCAATATGATGAAATCCCTTGGAGGAGTTCGTCAAAGTATGAGGCCTGAAAAGGGGGGAAAATGTCATCAAAATTACACATTAATTTTAAAATGGCTGACTTCCTGTTGGATTTGGGATATTGCTCCAAGAGACTTTTTTGTACATCTTGATATCTTACACAAGCTTACCAAGTGTCAGACTCATAGATGAAACACAGAGCAGGGGCTGATGTTTTGAAATATTGTAGGGGGCGCTGTGGAGCCATTTTGCGCTATTCAAGGAAAATGGTTACATAACAACAATGCCTTCATCCATTTGGAGGTGTGTGCCAAATTTCAAGCCTCTATAAACTTTCCAAGCCCCTCAAAAGCCACTTCATCTTTCATGATGAACCGCGTTGCCACCAGGGTGCGCCGTACAGTTTAAAGTCACAATTTTTGCACTGAAGCATCACGAGGGACTGATGGTGATATTCACCGCTTTTGAGGTGGCCACGATCAACCTGTGAAAATCAGTACAACAAAGTTAAAGCCATGACATTTCCTGTTGCCACTAGGTGGCGCTGTCCGTATTTCCGACAATGGGCACATCAATCTGTTCAGGGCGGGTCTGACATCATGCCTGTAAAGTCTGGTACTGATCAGACTGGATTTCATTGAGTTATACTAATTTGTTTCTTCATGGCGTGACATCAAAGTTCGCCATGCTGCTGGGGTCACACCCTTTCGTGAAAAGTCACAGTTTTCACTGTAACCCAAGACCAACTCCTTAAGGCTTTCCTGGAGAAATTTGAGGCTGCAGATGTCACCCATCACAATACTGTACCCCAAAGTGTAAAACATGACATTTCCTGTTCCCACTAGGTGGCGCTGTCCTTGATGTCAAATATGGCAGTTGAAATATGTTCAGGGGTGGAGCCTTATCATATGTGTGCTCTTTGGTCCAGATCGGAACATGTATGACAGAATGAGAGGCAATAAGATTTTCATGGCGAGTCATCAAAATTCGCCATGGCGCCACGGCCTCATACTATTGTGAAAACTCAAAAGCTCCGCAATTTAACATGGCACAAGGGTGTAGTTGACACTGTCCAAATTTGAAGCTTATAGGACCAAATCCCAAGGAGGAGTTCGTTAAAGTTCGAGGCATGGAAATGGCAAAATTAGAGCCAAAATGTCACCTTCTCTTCCAAATGGCGGACTTCCTGTTGGGTTTGCGTCAATGGGCCCACAGACTTTTTTGTTCGACTCGGCATGATACACATGTGTGCCAAATTTCATACATGTAGCTCAAACCATGTGGTCGTAGGGCTGCATTTAACAAGGCATAGGTGGCGCTGTAGAGCCATTTCCCAGTGCTCATATGTAAAACCATTAAAATACAAAATTTTTCACCAAACCTGGCATGTGTGCAAAATTTCATGAGTTTTTGAGCATGTTTAGGCCCTCAAAAAGGCCCTTGTTTGGGGTGAATAATAATAATAATAATTAAAGCTGCAAGCAGCGTTATGAGGGCCCTCGCACCCCCGGCACGTCGAGCCACGCCCAACACCTAAAACCAGCACCTCCGATCTGATGTCGCATTGATGGAATTCATGCATTTAACCACCAGCTAACATTTCAACTCATTCATTCATGATTAGTTAGTCGTTCCACTAGGTGGCGCTCTAACCATTATGTACAAATGGCATAACAAACATTTCCGAGCTCGAGTCTCATCACGCCTGCGACCTTTGGGAGAGATTGGATATTGTGTTTTTGAGTGACAGCAGATTACTGCTTTTTGGCGAGTGATTCAAACTCTAAGTGCCGCCATAACCACCCCTTTTCCCTGAACGTAAAAAGCTTCGCAATTTAACATCACAAAGGTCTTTAGATTCTACACACTGAAGAATGCTTCAATATGATGAAATCCCTTGGAGGAGTTCGTCAAAGTATGAGGCCTGAAAAGGGGGGAAAATGTCATCAAAATTACACATTAATTTTAAAATGGCTGACTTCCTGTTGGATTTGGGATATTGCTCCAAGAGACTTTTTTGTACATCTTGATATCTTACACATGCTTACCAAGTGTCAGACTCATAGATGAAACACAGAGCAGGGGCTCTGGTTTTGAAATTTTGTAGGGGGCGCTGTGGAGCCATTTTGCGCTATTCAAGGAAAATGGTTACATAACAACAATGCCTTCATCCATTTGGAGGTGTGTGCCAAATTTCAAGCCTCTATAAACTTTCCAAGCCCCTCAAAAGCCACTTCATCTTTCATGATGAACCGCGTTGCCACCAGGGTGCGCCGTTCAGTTTAAAGTCACAATTTTTGCACTGAAACATCACGAGGGACTGATGTTGATATTCACCGCTTTTCAGGTGGCCACGATGAACCTGTGAAAATCAGTACAACAAAATGAAAGCCATGACATTTCCTGTTCCCACTAGGTGGCGCTGTCCGTATTTCCGACAATGGGCACATCAATCTGTTCAGGGCGGGTCTGACATCATGCCTGTAAAGTCTGGTACTGATCAGACTGGATTTCATTGAGTTATACTAATTTGTTTCTTCATGGCGTGACATCAAAGTTCGCCATGCTGCTGGGGTCACACCCTTTCGCGAAAACTCACAGTTTTCACTGTAACCCAAGACCAACTCCTTAAGGCTTTCCTGGAGAAATTTGAGGCTGCAGATGTCACCCATCACTATACTGTACCCCAAAGTGTAAAACATGACATTTCCTGTTCCCACTAGGTGGCGCTGTCCTTGAGGTCAAATATGGCAGTTGAAATATGTTCAGGGGTGGAGCCTTATCATATGTGTTCACTTTGGTCAAGGTCAGAAAATGTATGACAAAATGAGAGGCAATAAGATTTTCATGGCGAGTCATCGAAATTCGCCATGGCGCCACGGCCTCATAGTATTGTGAAAACTCAAAAGCTCCGCAATTTAACATGGCACAAGGGTGTAGTTGACACTGTCCAAATTTGAAGGTTATGAAATGAAACCCCAAGGAGGAGTTCGTCAAAGTTCGAGGCATGGAAATGGTAAAATCAGAGCCAAAATGTCACCTTCAATCCAAAATGGCGGACTTCCTGTTGGGTTTGCGTCAATGGGCCCACAGACTTTTTTGTTCGTCTTGGAATGATACACATGTGTGCCAAATTTCATACATGTAGCTCAAACCATGTGGTCGTAGGGCTGCATTTAACAAGGCATAGGTGGCGCTCTAGAGCCATTTCCCAGTGCTCATAAGTAAAACCATTAAAATACAAAATTTTTCACCAGACCTGGCATGTGTGCAAAATTTCATGAGTTTTTGAGCATGTTTAGGCCCTCAAAAAGGCCCTTGTTTGGGGTGAATAATAATAATAATAATAATAATAATAATAATAATAATAATAAGAAACGGAGCAGATACAATAGGGCCTTCGCACTCTCAGTGCTCGGGCCCTAATTAAAGCTGCAAGCAGCGTTATGAGGGCCCTCGCACCCCCGGCACGTCGAGCCACTGCCAACACCTCAAACCGGCACGTCCGATGTGATGTCACATTGATGGATTTCATGCTTTTAATCACCAGCTAACATTTCATCTTATTCAACCAGGATTATAGTCATGCCACTAGGTGGCGCTCTAACCATTATTGACAAATAGCATAACAAACATTTCCGAGCTTGAGTCTCATCACACCTGCGACCTTTGGGAGAGATTGGACATTGTGTTTTTTAGTGACAGCAGATTACTGCTTTTTGCGAGTGATTGAAACTCTACGTGCCGCCATGACCACCCCGTTTCCCTGAACGGAAAAAGCTTCGCAATTTAACATCACAAAGGTCTTTAGATTCTACACACTGAAGAATGCTTCAATATGATGAAATCCCTTGGAGGAGTTCGTCAAAGTATGAGGCCTGAAAAGGGGGGAAAATGTCATCAAAATTACACATTAATTTTAAAATGGCTGACTTCCTGTTGGATTTGGGATATTGCTCCAAGAGACTTTTTTGTACATCTTGATATCTTACACAAGCTTACCAAGTGTCAGACTCATAGATGAAACACAGAGCAGGGGCTGATGTTTTGAAATATTGTAGGGGGCGCTGTGGAGCCATTTTGCGCTATTCAAGGAAAATGGTTACATAACAACAATGCCTTCATCCATTTGGAGGTGTGTGCCAAATTTCAAGCCTCTATAAACTTTCCAAGCCCCTCAAAAGCCACTTCATCTTTCATGATGAACCGCGTTGCCACCAGGGTGCGCCGTACAGTTTAAAGTCACAATTTTTGCACTGAAGCATCACGAGGGACTGATGGTGATATTCACCGCTTTTGAGGTGGCCACGATCAACCTGTGAAAATCAGTACAACAAAGTTAAAGCCATGACATTTCCTGTTGCCACTAGGTGGCGCTGTCCGTATTTCCGACAATGGGCACATCAATCTGTTCAGGGCGGGTCTGACATCATGCCTGTAAAGTCTGGTACTGATCAGACTGGATTTCATTGAGTTATACTAATTTGTTTCTTCATGGCGTGACATCAAAGTTCGCCATGCCGCTGGGGTCACACCCTTTTGCGAAAACTCACAGTTTTCACTGTAACCCAAGACCAACTCCTTAAGGCTTTCCTGGAGAAATTTGAGGCTGCAGATGTCACCCATCACTATACTGTACCCCAAAGTGTAAAACATGACATTTCCTGTTCCCACTAGGTGGCGCTGTCCCTGGTGTCAAATATGGCAGTTGAAATATGTTCAGGGGTGGAGCCTTATCATATGTGTTCACTTTGGTCAAGGTCAGAAGATGTATGACAAAATGAGAGGCAATAAGATTTTCATGGCGAGTCATCGAAATTCGCCATGGCGCCACGGCCTCATAGTATTGTGAAAACTCAAAAGCTCCGCAATTTAACATGGCACAAGGGTGTAGTTGACACTGTCCAAATTTGAAGTTTATAGGACCAAATCCCAAGGAGGAGTTCGTTAAAGTTCGAGGCATGGAAATGGCAAAATTAGAGCCAAAATGTCACCTTCTCTTCCAAATGGCGGACTTCCTGTTGGGTTTGCGTCAATGGGCCCACAGACTTTTTTGTTCGTCTTGGAATGATACACATGTGTGCCAAATTTCATACATGTAGCTCAAACCATGTGGTCGTAGGGCTGCATTTAACAAGGCATAGGTGGCGCTCTAGAGCCATTTCCCAGTGCTCATAAGTAAAACCATTAAAATACAAAATTTTTCACCAGACCTGGCATGTGTGCAAAATTTCATGAGTTTTTGAGCATGTTTAGGCCCTCAAAAAGGCCCTTGTTTGGGGTGAATAATAATAATAATAATAATAATAATAATAATAATAATAATAATAATAAGAAACGGAGCAGATACAATAGGGCCTTCGCACTCTCAGTGCTCGGGCCCTAATAAGAAACGGAGCAGATACAATAGGGCCTTCGCACTCTCAGTGCTCGGGCCCTAATTAAAGCTGCAAGCAGCGTTATGAGGGCCCTCGCACCCCCGGCACGTCGAGCCCCTGCCAACACCTCAAACCGGCACGTCCGATGTGATGTCACATTGATGGATTTCATGCTTTTAATCACCAGCTAACATTTCATCTTATTCAACCAGGATTATAGTCATGCCACTAGGTGGCGCTCTAACCATTATTGACAAATAGCATAACAAACATTTCCAAGCTCGAGTCTCATCACACCTGCGACCTTTGGGAGAGATTGGACATTGTGTTTTTTAGTGACAGCAGATTACTGCTTTTTGCGAGTGATTGAAACTCTACGTGCCGCCATGACCACCCCGTTTCCCTGAACGGAAAAAGCTTCGCAATTTAACATCACAAAGGTCTTTAGATTCTACACACTGAAGAATGCTTCAATATGATGAAATCCCTTGGAGGAGTTCGTCAAAGTATGAGGCCTGAAAAAAGGGGGAAAATGTCATCAAAATTACACATTAATTTTAAAATGGCTGACTTCCTGTTGGATTTGGGATATTGCTCCAAGAGACTTTTTTGTACATCTTGATATCTTACACAAGCTTACCAAGTGTCAGACTCATAGATGAAACACAGAGCAGGGGCTGATGTTTTGAAATATTGTAGGGGGCGCTGTGGAGCCATTTTGCGCTATTCAAGGAAAATGGTTACATAACAACAATGCCTTCATCCATTTGGAGGTGTGTGCCAAATTTCAAGCCTCTATAAACTTTCCAAGCCCCTCAAAAGCCACTTCATCTTTCATGATGAACCGCGTTGCCACCAGGGTGCGCCGTTCAGTTTAAAGTCACAATTTTTGCACTGAAGCATCACGAGGGACTGATGGTGATATTCACCGCTTTTCAGGTGGCCACGATGAACCTGTGAAAATCAGTACAACAAAATTAAAGCCATGACATTTCCTGTTGCCACTAGGTGGCGCTGTCCGTATTTCCGACAATGGGCACATCAATCTGTTCAGGGCGGGTCTGACATCATGCCTGTAAAGTCTGGTACTGATCAGACTGGATTTCATTGAGTTATACTAATTTGTTTCTTCATGGCGTGACATCAAAGTTCGCCATGCTGCTGGGGTCACACCCTTTTGCGAAAAGTCACAGTTTTCACTGTAACCCAAGACCAACTCCTTAAGGCTTTCCTGGAGAAATTTGAGGCTGCAGATCTCACCCATCACTATACTGTACCCCAAAGTGTAAAACATGACATTTCCTGTTCCCACTAGGTGGCGCTGTCCTTGATGTCAAATATGGCAGTTGAAATATGTTCAGGGGTGGAGCCTTATCATATGTGTGCTCTTTGGTCCAGATCGGAACATGTATGACAGAATGAGAGGCAATAAGATTTTCATGGCGAGTCATCGAAATTCGCCATGGCGCCACGGCCTCATAGTATTGTGAAAACTCAAAAGCTCCGCAATTTAACATGGCACAAGGGTGTAGTTGACACTGTCCAAATTTGAAGTTTATAGGACCAAATCCCAAGGAGGAGTTCGTTAAAGTACAAGGCATGGAAACGGTAAAATCAGACCCAAAATGTCACCTTCAATCCAAAATGGCGGACTTCCTGTTGGGTTTAGGACATTGCCATAATAGACTTTTTTGTTCGACTCTGAACGTTATATAGGTGTACCGACTTTCAAACGTGTAGGTCATACCCATACCGGGGGCTCGCGTTTTTCATTTTTCTAGGTGGCGCTACTGAGCTAATTTTCCCTGGCCATGTCTGGGAACATTAAAATACGTAAATTTTCACCAGACCTGACGCGTGTGCAAAATTTCATGAGTTTTCGAGCATGTTTAGGCCCTCAAACGGCCAATTCATTTGCCGGAATAATAATAATAATAATAATAATAATAATAATAATAATTAAAGCTGCAAGCAGCGTTATGAGGGCCCTCGCACCCCCGGCGTGTCGAGCCATGCCCAACACCTGAAACCAGCACCTCCGATCTGATGTCACATTGATGGAATTCATGCATTTAACCACCAGTTAACATTTCATTTGGTTCAACCATGAGTATAGTCGTCCCACTAGGTGGCGCTCTAACCATTATAGACAGAGGGCATAACAAACATTTCCGAGCTCGAGTCTCATCACGCCTGCGACCTTTGGGAGAGATTGGACTTTGTGTCTTTGAGTGACAGCATATTACTGCTTTTTGGCGAGTGATTGAAACTCCACGTGCCGCCATGACCACCCCGTTTCCTTGAACGTAAAAAGCTTCGCAATTTAACATCACAAAGGTCTTTAGATTCCACACACTGGAGAATGGTTCAATATGATGAAATCCCTTGGAGGAGTTCGTCAAAGTATGAAGCCTGAAAAGAGGGGAAAATGCCGCCAAAATTACACATTAATTTTAAAATGGCTGACTTCCTGTTGGATTTGGGATATTGCTCCAAGAGACTTTTTTGTACATCTTGATACTTTCCATAAGCTTACCAGGTTTCAGACTCATAGATGAAACACAGAGCAGGGGCTGATGTTTTGAAATTTTGTAGGGGGCGCTGTGGAGCAATTTCGCGCTATTCAATGAAAATGATCACATGACAACAAAGCCTACATCCATTTGGAGGTGTGTGCCAAATTTCAAGCCTCTATAAACTTTCCAAGCCCCTCAAAAGCCACTTCATCTTTCATGGTGAACCGCGTTGCCACCAGGGTGCGCCGTTCAGTTTAAAGTCACAATTTTTGCACTGAAGCATCACGAGGGACTGATGTTGATATTCACCGCTTTTGAGGTGGCCACGATGAACCTGTGAACATCAGTACAACAAAATTAAAGCCATGACATTTCCTGTTGCCACTAGGTGGCGCTGTCCGTATTTCCGACAATGGGCACATCAATCTGTTCAGGGCGGGTCTGACATCATGCCTGTAAAGTCTGGTACTGATCAGACTGGATTTCATTGAGTTATACTAATTTGTTTCTTCATGGCGTGACATCAAAGTTCGCCATGCTGCTGGGGTCACACCCTTTCGCGAAAACTCACAGTTTTCACTGTAACCCAAGACCAACTCCTTAAGGCTTTCCTGGAGAAATTTGAGGCTTCAGATGTCACCCTTCACTATACTGTACCCCAAAGTGTAAAACATGACATTTCCTGTTCCCACTAGGTGGCGCTGTCCTTGATGTCAAATATGGCAGTTGAAATATGTTCAGGGGTGGAGCCTTATCATATGTGTGCTCTTTGGTCCAGATCGGAACATGTATGACAAAATGAGAGGCAATAAGATTTTCATGGCGAGTCATCGAAATTCGCCATGGCGCCACGGCCTCATAGTATTGTGAAAACTCAAAAGCTCCGCAATTTAACATGGCACAAGGGTGTAGTTGACACTGACCAAATATGAAGGTTATGAAATCAAACCCCAAGGAGGAGTTCGCAAAAGTTCGAGGCATGGAAATGGCAAAATTAGAGCCAAAATGTCACCTTCTCTTCCAAATGGCGGACTTCCTGTTGGGTTTGCGTCAATGGGCCCACAGACTTTTTTGTTCGACTCGGCATGATACACATGTGTGCCAAATTTCATACATGTAGCTCAAACGATGTGGTCGTAGGGCTGCATTTAACAAGGCATAGGTGGCGCTGTAGAGCCATTTCCCAGTGCTCATTTGTAAAACCATTAAAATACAAAATTTTTCACCAGACCTGGCATGTGTGCAAAATTTCATGAGTTTTTGAGCATGTTTAGGCCCTCAAAAAGGCCCTTGTTTGGGGTGAATAATAATAATAATAATAATTAAAGCTGCAAGCAGCGTTATGAGGGCCCTCGCACCCCCGGCACGTCGAGCCACTGCCAACACCTCAAACCGGCACGTCCGATGTGATGTCACATTGATGGATTTCATGCTTTTAATCACCAGCTAACATTTCATCTTATTCAACCAGGATTATAGTCATGCCACTAGGTGGCGCTCTAACCATTATTGACAAATAGCATAACAAACATTTCCAAGCTCGAGTCTCATCACACCTGCGACCTTTGGGAGAGATTGGACATTGTGTTTTTTTGTGACAGCAGATTACTGCTTTTTGCGAGTGATTGAAACTCTACGTGCCGCCATAACCACCCCGTTTCCCTGAACGGAAAAAGCTTCGCAATTTAACATCACAAAGGTCTTTAGATTCTACACACTGAAGAATGCTTCAATATGATGAAATCCCTTGGAGGAGTTCGTCAAAGTATGAGGCCTGAAAAGGGGGGAAAATGTCATCAAAATTACACATTAATTTTAAAATGGCTGACTTCCTGTTGGATTTGGGATATTGCTCCAAGAGACTTTTTTGTACATCTTGATATCTTACATAAGCTTACCAAGTGTCAGACTCATAGATGAAACACAGAGCAGGGGCTGATGTTTTGAAATATTGTAGGGGGCGCTGTGGAGCCATTTTGCGCTATTCAAGGAAAATGGTTACATAACAACAATGCCTTCATCCATTTGGAGGTGTGTGCCAAATTTCAAGCCTCTATAAACTTTCCAAGCCCCTCAAAAGCCACTTCATTTTTCATGGTGAACAGCGTTGCCACCAGGGTACGCCGTTCAGTTTAAAGTCACAATTTTTGCACTGAAGCATCACGAGGGACTGATGGTGATATTCACCGCTTTTGAGGTGGCCACGATGAACCTGTGAAAATCAGTACAACAAAATTAAAGCCATGACATTTCCTGTTGCCACTAGGTGGCGCTATCCGTATTTCCGACAATGGGCACATCAATCTGTTCAGGGCGGGTGTGACATCATGCCTGTAAAGTCTGGTACTGATCAGACTGGATTTCATTGAGTTATACTAATTTGTTTCTTCATGGCGTGACATCAAAGTTCGCCATGCCGCTGGGGTCACACCCTTTTGCGAAAAGTCACAGTTTTCACTGTAACCCAAGACCAACTCCTTAAGGCTTTCCTGGAGAAATTTGAGGCTGCAGATGTCACCCATCACAATACTGTACCCCAAAGTGTAAAACATGACATTTCCTGTTCCCACTAGGTGGCGCTGTCCCTGGTGTCAAATATGGCAGTTGAAATATGTTCAGGGGTGGAGCCTTATCATATGTGTTCACTTTGGTCAAGGTCAGAAAATGTATGACAAAATGAGAGGCAATAAGATTTTCATGGCGAGTCATCGAAATTCGCCATGGCGCCACGGCCTCATAGTATTGTGAAAACTCAAAAGCTCCGCAATTTAACATGGCCCAGGTGTGTAGTTGACACTGACCAAAGATGAAGCTTATACGACCAAATCCCAAGGAGGAGTTCGAAAAAGTTCGAGGCATGGAAACGGCAAAATTAGAGCCAAAATGTCACCTTCTCTTCCAAATGGCGGACTTCCTGTTGGGTTTGCGTCAATGGGCCCACTGACTTTTTTGTTCGTCTTGGCATGATACACATGTGTGCCAAATTTCATACATGTAGCACAAACGATGTGGTCGTAGGGCTGCATTTTACAAGGCATAGGTGGCGCTGTAGAGCCATTTCCAAGTGCTCATATGTAAAACCATTAAAATACAAAATTTTTCACCAGACCTGGCATGTGTGCAAAATTTCATGAGTTTTTGAGCATGTTTAGGCCCTCAAAAAGGCCCTTGTTTCGCCTGAATAATAATAATAATAATAATAATAATAATAATAATAATAATAAGAAACGGAGCAGATACAATAGGGCCTTCGCACTCTCGGTGCTCGGGCCCTAATTAAAGCTGCAAGCAGCGTTATGAGGGCCCTCGCACCCCCGGCGTGTCGAGCCATGCCCAACACCTGAAACCAGCACGTCCGATCTGATGTCACATTGATGGAATTCATGCATTTAACCACCAGTTAACATTTCATTTGGTTCAACCATGAGTATAGTCGTCCCACTAGGTGGCGCTCTAACCATTATAGACAAAGGGCATAACAAACATTTCCGAGCTCGAGTCTCATCACACCTGCGACATTTGGGAGAGATTGGACTTTGTGTCTTTGAGTGACAGCATATTACTGCTTTTTGGCCAGTGATTGAAACTCCACGTGCCGCCATGACCACCCCGTTTCCTTGAACGTAAAAAGCTTCGCAATTTAACATCACAAAGGTCTTTAGATTCCACACACTGGAGAATGGTTCAATATGATGAAATCCCTTGGAGGAGTTCGTCAAAGTATGAAGCCTGAAAAGAGGGGAAAATGTCGCCAAAATTACACATTAATTTTAAAATGGCTGACTTCCTGTTGGATTTGGGATATTGCTCCAAGAGACTTTTTTGTACATCTTGATATTTTCCATAAGCTTACCAGGTTTCAGACTCATAGATGAAACACAGAGCAGGGGCTGTTGTTTTGAAATTTTGTAGGGGGCGCTGTGGAGCAATTTCGAGCTATTCAATGAAAATGATCACATGACAACAAAGCCTACATCCATTTGGAGGTGTGTGCCAAATTTCAAGCCTCTATAAACTTTCCAAGTCCCTCAAAAGCCACTTCATCTTTCATGGTGAACCGCGTTGCCACCAGGGTGCGCCGTTCAGTTTAAAGTCACAATTTTTGCACTGAAGCATCACGAGGGACTGATGGTGATATTCACCGCTTTTGAGGTGGCCACGATGAACCTGTGAAAATCAGTACAACAAAATTAAAGCCATTACATTTCCTGTTGCCACTAGGTGGCGCTGTCCGTATTTCCGACAATGGGCACATCAATCTGTTCAGGGCGGGTCTGACATCATGCCTGTAAAGTCTGGTACTAATCAGACTGGATTTCATTGAGTTATACTAATTTGTTTCTTCATGGCGTGACATCAAAGTTCGCCATGCTGCTGGGGTCACACCCTTTTGCGAAAAGTCACAGTTTTCACTGTAACCCAAGACCAACTCCTTAAGGCTTTCCTGGAGAAATTTGAGGCTGCAGATGTCACTCATCACAATACTGTACCCCAAAGTGTAAAACATGACATTTCCTGTTCCCACTAGGTGGCGCTGTCCTTGATGTCAAATATGGCAGTTGAAATATGTTCAGGAGTGGAGCCTTATCATATGTGTGCTCTTTGGTCAAGGTCAGAAAATGTATGACAAAATGAGAGGCAATAAGATTTTCATGGCGAGTCGTCGAAATTCGCCATGGTGCCACGGCCTCATAGTATTGTGAAAACTCAAAAGCTCCGCAATTTAACATGGCACAAGGGTGTAGTTGACACTGTCCAAATTTGAAGGTTATGAAATGAAACCCCAAGGAGGAGTTCGTTAAAGTACAAGGCATGGAAACAGTAAAATCAGAGCCAAAATGTCACCTTCAATCCAAGATGGCGGACTTCCTGTTGGGTTTAGGACATTGCCATAATAGACTTTTTTGTTCGACTCTGAACATTATATAGGTGTACCGACTTTCAAACATGTAGGTCATACCCATACCGGGGGCTCGCGTTTTTCATTTTTCTAGGTGGCGCTACTGAGCTAATTTTCCCTGGCCATGTCTGAGAACATTAAAATACGTAAATTTTCACCAGACCTGACGCGTGTGCAAAATTTCATGAGTTTTCGAGCATGTTTAGGCCCTCAAACGGCCAATTCATTTGCCGAAATAATAATAATAATAATAATAATAATAATAATTAAAGCTGCAAGCAGCGTTATGAGGGCCCTCGCACCCCCGGCGCGTCGAGCCACGCCCAACACCTAAAACCAGCACCTCCGATCTCATGTCACATTGATGGAATTCATGCATTTAACCACCAGCTAACATTTCAACTCATTCATTCATGATTTGTTAGTCGTTCCACTAGGTGGCGCTCTAACCCTTATGCACAAATGGCATAACAAACATTTCCGAGCTCGAGTCTCATCACGCCTATGAGCTTTGGGAGAGATTGGACATTGTGTTTTTGAGTGACAGCAGATTACTGCTTTTTGGCGAGTGATTCAAACTCTAAGTGCCACCATAACCACCCCGTTTCACTGAACGTAAAAAGCTTCGCAATTTAACATCACAAAGGTCTTTAGATTCCACACACTGGAGATTGGTTCAATATGATGAAATCCCTTGGAGGAGTTCGTCAAAGAACGGTGCCTGGAAAGAGGGGAAAATGTTGCCAAAATTGCACATTAATTTTAAAATGGCTGACTTCCTGTTGGATTTTGGATATTGCTCCAAGAGACTTTTTTGTACATCTTGATATCTCCTATAAGCTTACCAGGTTTCAGACTCATACATAAAACACAGAGCTGGGGCTGTGGTTTTGAAATTTTGTAGGGGGCGCTGTGGAGCCATTTCGCGCTATTCAATAAAAATGATCACATGACAACAAAGCCTTCATCCATTTGGAGGGGTGTGCTAAATTTAAAGCCTCTATATACTATCCAAGCCCCTCAAAAGCCACTTCATCTTTCATGGTGGACCGCGTTGCCACCAGGGTGCGCCGTTCAGTTTAAAGTCACAATTTTTGCACTGAAGCATCACGAGGGACTGATGTTGATAGTCACCGCTTTTGAGGTGGCCACGATGAACCTGTGAAAATCAGTACAACAAAATTAAAGCCATGACATTTCCTGTTGCCACTAGGTGGCGCTGTACGTATTCCCGACAATGGGCACATCAATCTGTTCAGGGCGGGTCTGACATCATGCCTGTAAAGTCTGGTACTGAACAGACTGGATTTCATTGAGTTATACTAATTTGTTTCTTCATGGCGTGACATCAAAGTTCGCCATGCTGCTGGGGTCACACCCTTTTGCGAAAACTCACAGTTTTCACTGTAACCCAAGACCAACTCCTTAAGGCTTTCCTGGAGAAATTTGAGGCTGCAGATGTCACCCATCACAATACTGTACCCCAAAGTGTAAAACATGACATTTCCTGTTCCCACTAGGTGGCGCTGTCCCTGGTGTCAAATATGGCAGTTGAAATATATTCAGGGGTGGAGCCTTATCATATGTGTTCACTTTGGTCAAGGTCAGAAAATGTATGACAAAATGAGAGGCAATAAGATTTTCATGGCGAGTCATCGAAATTCGCCATGGCGCCACGGCCTCATAGTATTGTGAAAACTCAAAAGCTCCGCAATTTAACATGGCACAAGGGTGTAGTTGACACTGTCCAAATTTGAAGGTTATGACATGAAACCCCAAGGAGGAGTTCGCAAAAGTTCGAGGCATGGAAATGGCAAAATTAGAGCCAAAATGTCACCTTCTCTTCCAAATGGCGGACTTCCTGTTGGGTTTGCGTCAATGGGCCCACAGACTTTTTTGTTCGTCTTGGCATGATACACATGTGTGCCAAATTTCATACATGTAGCTCAAACGATGTGGTCGTAGGGCTGCATTTAACAAGGCATAGGTGGCGCTGTAGAGCCATTTCCCAGTGCTCATATGTAAAACCATTAAAATACAAAATTTTTCACCAGACCTGGCATGTGTGCAAAATTTCATGAGTTTTTGAGCATGTTTAGGCCCTCAAAAAGGCCCTTGTTTCGCCTGAATAATAATAATAATAATAATAATAATAATAATAATAATAATAATAATAATAATAATAATAAGAAACGGAGCAGATACAATAGGGCCTTCGCACCCCCGGCGCGTCGAGCCACGCCCAACACCTAAAACCAGCACGTCCGATCTGATGTCACATTGATGGAATTCATGCTTTTAATCACCAGCTAACATTTCATCTTATTCAACCAGGATTATAGTCATGCCACTAGGTGGCGCTCTAACCATTATTGACAAATAGCATAACAAACATTTCCAAGCTCGAGTCTCATCACACCTGCGACCTTTGGGAGAGATTGGACATTGTGTTTTTTAGTGACAGCAGATTACTGCTTTTTGCGAGTGATTGAAACTCTACGTGCCGCCATGACCACCCCGTTTCCCTGAACGGAAAAAGCTTCGCAATTTAACATCACAAAGGTCTTTAGATTCCACACACTGGAGATTGGTTCAATCTGATGAAATCCCTTGGAGGAGTTCGTCAAAGTATGAGGCCTGAAAAGGGGGGAAAATGTCATCAAAATTACACATTAATTTTAAAATGGCTGACTTCCTGTTGGATTTGGGATATTGCTCCAAGAGACTTTTTTGTACATCTTGATATCTTACACAAGCTTACCAAGTGTCAGACTCATAGATGAAACACAGAGCAGGGGCTGATGTTTTGAAATATTGTAGGGGGCGCTGTGGAGCCATTTTGCGCTATTCAAGGAAAATGGTTACATAACAACAATGCCTTCATCCATTTGGAGGTGTGTGCCAAATTTAAAGCCTCTATAAACTTTCCAAGCCCCTCAAAAGCCACTTCATCTTTCATGATGAACCGCGTTGCCACCAGGGTGCGCCGTTCAGTTTAAAGTCACAATTTTTGCACTGAAGCATCACGAGGGACTGATGGTGATATTCACCGCTTTTGAGGTGGCCACGATCAACCTGTGAAAATCAGTACAACAAAGTTAAAGCCATGACATTTCCTGTTGCCACTAGGTGGCGCTGTCCGTATTTCCAACAATGGGCACATCAATCTGTTCAGGGCGGGTCTGACATCATGCCTGTAAAGTCTGGTACTGATCAGACTGGATTTCATTGAGTTATACTAATTTGTTTCTTCATGGCGTGACATCAAAGTTCGCCATGCTGCTGGGGTCACACCCTTTCGCGAAAACTCACAGTTTTCACTGTAAACCAAGACCAACTCCTTAAGGCTTTCCTGGAGAAATTTGAGGCTGCAGATGTCACCCATCACAATACTGTACCCCAAAGTGTAAAACATGACATTTCCTGTTCCCACTAGGTGGCGCTGTCCTTGATGTCAAATATGGCAGTTGAAATATGTTCAGGGGTGGAGCCTTATCATATGTGTTCACTTTGGTCAAGGTCAGAAAATGTATGACAAAATGAGAGGCAATAAGATTTTCATGGCGAGTCATCGAAATTCGCCATGGCGCCACGGCCTCATAGTATTGTGAAAACTCAAAAGCTCCGCAATTTAACATGGCACAAGGGTGTAGTTGACACTGTCCAAATTTGAAGGTTATGAAATGAAACCCCAAGGAGGAGTTCGCAAAAGTTCGAGGCATGGAAATGGCAAAATTAGAGCCAAAATGTCACATTCTCTTCCAAATGGCGGACTTCCTGTTGGGTTTGCGTCAATGGGCCCACAGACTTTTTTGTTCGTCTTGGCATGATACACATGTGTGCCAAATTTCATACATGTAGCTCAAACCATGTGGTCGTAGGGCTGCATTTAACAAGGCATAGGTGGCGCTGTAGAGCCATTTCCCAGTGCTCATATGTAAAACCATTAAAATACAAAATTTTTCACCAGACCTGGCATGTGTGCAAAATTTCATGAGTTTTTGAGCATGTTTAGGCCCTCAAAAAGGCCCTTGTTTGGGGTGAATAATAATAATAATAATAATAATAATAATAATAATAATAATAATAATAAGAAACGGAGCAGATACAATAGGGCCTTCGCACTCTCGGTGCTCGGGCCCTAATAATAATAAGAAGAAGAAACGGAGCAGATACAATAGGGCCTTCGCACTCTCGGTGCTCGGGCCCTAATAATTAAAGCTGCAAGCAGCGTTATGAGGGCCCTCGCACCCTGGCGTGTCGAGCCACGCCCAACACCTAAAACCAGCACGTCCGATGTGATGTCACATTGATGGAATTCATGCATTTAACCACCAGCTAACATTTCATTTGGTTCAACCATGAGTATAGTCGTCCCACTAGGTGGCGCTCTAACCATTATAGACAAAGGGCATAACAAACATTTCCGAGCTCGAGTCTCATCACGCCTGCGACCTTTGGGAGAGATTGGACTTTGTGTCTTTGAGTGACAGCATATTACTGCTTTTTGGCCAGTGATTGAAACTCCACGTGCCGCCATGACCACCCCGTTTCCTTGAACGTAAAAAGCTTCGCAATTTAACATCACAAAGGTCTTTAGATTCCACACACTGGAGAATGGTTCAATATGATGAAATCCCTTGGAGGAGTTCGTCAAAGTATGAAGCCTGAAAAGAGGGGAAAATGTTGCCAAAATTACACATTAATTTTAAAATGGCTGACTTCCTGTTAGATTTGGGATATTGCACCAAGAGACTTTTTTGTACATCTTGATATCTCCTATAAGCTTACCAGGTTTCAGAATCATACATAGAACACAGAGCAGGGGCTGTGGTTTTGAAATTTTGTAGGGGGCGCTGTGGAGCAATTTCGCGCTATTCAATGAAAATGATCACATGCCAACAAAGCCTTAATCCATTTGGAGGTGTGTGCCAAATTTCAAGCCTCTATAAACTTGCCAAGACCCTCAAAAGCCACTTCATCTTTCATGTTGAACAGCGTTGCCACCAGGGTGCGCCGTTCAGTTTAAACTCACAATTTTTGCACTGAAGCATCACGAGGGACTGATGGTGATATTCACCGCTTTTGAGGTGGCCAAGATGAACCTGTGAAAATCAGTACAACAAAATTAAAGCCATGACATTTCCTTTTGCCACTAGGTGGCGCTGTCCGTATTTCCGACAATGGGCACATCAATCTGTTCAGGGCGGGTCTGACATCATGCCTGTAAAGTCTGGTACTGATCAGACTGGATTTCATTGAGTTATACTAATTTGTTTCTTCATGGCGTGACATCAAAGTTCGCCATGCTGCTGGGGTCACACCCTTTTGCGAAAAGTCACAGTTTTCACTGTAACCCAAGACCAACTCCTTAAGGCTTTCCTGGAGAAATTTGAGGCTGCAGATGTCACCCATCACTATACTGTACCCCAAAGTGTAAAACATGACATTTCCTGTTTCCACTAGGTGGCGCTGTCCTTCATGTCAAATATGGCAGTTGAAATATGTTCAGGGGTGGAGCCTTATCATATGTGTTCACTTTGGTCAAGGTCAGAAAATGTATGACAAAATGAGAGGCAATAAGATTTTCATGGCGAGTCATCAAAATTCGCCATGGCGCCACGGCCTCATACTATTGTGAAAACTCAAAAGCTCCGCAATTTAACATGGCACAAGGGTGTAGTTGACACTGTCCAAATTTGAAGTTTATAGGACCAAATCCCAAGGAGGAGTTCGTTAAAGTACAAGGCATGGAAACGGTAAAATCAGACCCAAAATGTCACCTTCAATCCAAAATGGCGGACTTCCTGTTGGGTTTAGGACATTGCCATAATAGACTTTTTTGTTCGACTCTGAACGTTATATAGGTATACCGACTTTCAAACATGTAGGTCATACCCATACCGGGGGCTCGCGTTTTTCATTTTTCTAGGTGGCGCTACTGAGCTAATTTTCCCTGGCCAAGTCTGAGAACATTAAAATACGTAAATTTTCACCAGACCTGACGCGTGTGCAAAATTTCATGAGTTTTCGAGCATGTTTAGGCCCTCAAACGGCCAATTCATTTGCCGAAATAATAATAATAATAATAATTAAAGCTGCAAGCAGCGTTATGAGGGCCCTCGCACCCCCGGCACGTCGAGCCACTGCCAACACCTCAAACCGGCACGTCCGATGTGATGTCACATTGATGGATTTCATGCTTTTAATCACCAGCTAACATTTCATCTTATTCAACCAGGATTATAGTCATGCCACTAGGTGGCGCTCTAACCATTATTGACAAATAGCATAACAAACATTTCCAAGCTCGAGTCTCATCACACCTGCGACCTTTGGGAGAGATTGGACATTGTGTTTTTTAGTGACAGCAGATTACTGCTTTTTGCGAGTGATTGAAACTCTACGTGCCGCCATGACCACCCCGTTTCCCTGAACGGAAAAAGCTTCGCAATTTAACATCACAAAGGTCTTTAGATTCTACACACTGAAGAATGCTTCAATATGATGAAATCCCTTGGAGGAGTTCGTCAAAGTATGAGGCCTGAAAAGGGGGGAAAATGTCATCAAAATTACACATTAATTTTAAAATGGCTGACTTCCTGTTGGATTTGGGATATTGCTCCAAGAGACTTTTTTGTACATCTTGATATCTTACACAAGCTTACCAAGTGTCAGACTCATAGATGAAACACAGAGCAGGGGCTGATGTTTTGAAATATTGTAGGGGGCGCTGTGGAGCCATTTCGCGCTATTCAATGAAAATGATCACATGCCAACAAAGCGTTGATCCATTTGGAGGTGTGTGCCAAATTTCAAGCCTCTATAAACTTTCCAAGCCCCTCAAAAGCCACTTCATTTTTCATGGTGAACCGCGTTACCACCAGGGTGCGCCGTTCAGTTTAAAGTCACAATTTTTGCACTGAAGCATCACGAGGGACTGATGTTGATATTCACCGCTTTTGAGGTGGCCACGATGAACCTGTGAAAATCAGTACAACAAAATTAAAGCCATGACATTTCCTGTTGCCACTAGGTGGCGCTGTCCGTATTTCCGACAATGGGCACATCAATCTGTTCAGGGCGGGTCTGACATCATGCCTGTAAAGTCTGGTACTGATCAGACTGGATTTCATTGAGTTATACTAATTTGTTTCTTCATGGCGTGACATCAAAGTTCGCCATGCTGCTGGGGTCACACCCTTTCGTGAAAAGTCACAGTTTTCACTGTAACCCAAGACCAACTCCTTAAGGCTTTCCTGGAGAAATTTGAGGCTGCAGATGTCACCCATCACAATACTGTACCCCAAAGTGTAAAACATGACATTTCCTGTTCCCACTAGGTGGCGCTGTACCTGGTGTCAAATATGGCAGTTGAAATATGTTCAGGGGTGGAGCCTTATCATATGTGTTCACTTTGGTCAAGGTCAGAAAATGTATGACAAAATGAGAGGCAATAAGATTTTCATGGCGAGTCATCGAAATTCGCCATGGCGCCACGGCCTCATAGTATTGTGAAAACTCAAAAGCTCCGCAATTTAACATGGCACAAGGGTGTAGTTGACACTGACCAAATATGAAGGTTATGAAATCAAACCCCAAGGAGGAGTTCGCAAAAGTTCGAGGCATGGAAATGGCAAAATTAGAGCCAAAATGTCACCTTCTCTTCCAAATGGCGGACTTCCTGTTGGGTTTGCGTCAATGGGCCCACACACTTTTTTGTTCGTCTTGGCATGATACATATGTGTGCCAAATTTCATACATGTAGCTCAAACGATGTGGTCGTAGGGCTGCATTTAACAAGGCATAGGTGGCGCTGTAGAGCCATTTCCCAGTGCTCATATGTAAAACCATTAAAATACAAAATTTTTCACCAGACCTGGCATGTGTGCAAAATTTCATGAGTTTTTGAGCATGTTTAGGCCCTCAAAAAGGCCCTTGTTTCGCCTGAATAATAATAATAATAATAATAATAATAATAATAATAATAATAATAATAATAATAATAATAATAAGAAACGGAGCAGATACAATAGGGCCTTCGCACTCTCGGTGCTCGGGCCCTAATTAAAGCTGCAAGCAGCGTTATGAGGGCCCTCGCACCCCCGGCACGTCGAGCCACTGCCAACACCTCAAACCGGCACGTCCGATGTGATGTCACATTGATGGATTTCATGCTTTTAATCACCAGCTAACATTTCATCTTATTCAACCAGGATTATAGTCATGCCACTAGGTGGCGCTCTAACCATTATTGACAAATAGCATAACAAACATTTCCAAGCTCGAGTCTCATCACACCTGCGACCTTTGGGAGAGATTGGACATTGTGTTTTTTAGTGACAGCAGATTACTGCTTTTTGCGAGTGATTGAAACTCTACGTGCCGCCATGACCACCCCGTTTCCCTGAACGGAAAAAGCTTCGCAATTTAACATCACAAAGGTCTTTAGATTCTACACACTGAAGAATGGTTCAAAATGATGAAATCCCTTGGAGGAGTTCGTCAAAGTATGAGGCCTGAAAAGGGGGGAAAATGTCATCAAAATTACACATTAATTTTAAAATGGCTGACTTCCTGTTGGATTTGGGATATTGCTCCAAGAGACTTTTTTGTACATCTTGATATCTTACACAAGCTTACCAAGTGTCAGACTCATAGATAAAACACAGAGCAGGGGCTGATGTTTTGAAATATTGTAGGGGGCGCTGTGGAGCCATTTTGCGCTATTCAAGGAAAATGGTTACATGACAACAAAGCGTTCAACCATTTGGAGGTGTGTGCCAAATTTCAAGCCTCTATAAACTTTCCAAGCCCCTCAAAAGCCACTTCATTTTTCACGGTGAACAGCATTGCCACCAGGGTGCACCGTTCAGTTTAAAGTCACAATTTTTGCACTAAAGCATCATCAAGGACTGATGGTGATATTCACCGCTTTTGAGGTGGCCACGATGAACCTGTGAAAATCAGTACAACAAAATTAAAGCCATGACATTTCCTGTTGCCACTAGGTGGCGCTGTCCGTATTTCCGACAATGGGCACATCAATCTGTTCAGGGCGGGTCTGACATCATGCCTGTAAAGTCTGGTACTGATCAGACTGGATTTCATTGAGTTATACTAATTTGTTTCTTCATGGCGTGACATCAAAGTTCGCCATGCTGCTGGGGTCACACCCTTTCGCGAAAACTCACAGTTTTCACTGTAACCCAAGACCAACTCCTTAAGGCTTTTCTGGAGAAATTTGAGGCTGCAGATGTCACCCATCACTATACTGTACCCCAAAGTGTAAAACATAACATTTCCTGTTCCCACTAGGTGGCGCTGTCCTTGAGGTCAAATATGGCAGTTGAAATATGTTCAGGGGTGGAGCCTTATCATATGTGTTCACTTTGGTCAAGGTCAAAAAATGTATGACAAAATGAGAGGCAATAAGATTTTCATGGCGAGTCATCGAAATTCGCCATGGCGCCACGGCCTCATAGTATTGTGAAAACTCAAAAGCTCCGCAATTTAACATGGCACAAGGGTGTAGTTGACACTGACCAAATATGAAGGTTATGAAATCAAACCCCAAGGAGGAGTTCGCAAAAGTTCGAGGCATGGAAATGGCAAAATTAGAGCCAAAATGTCACCTTCTCTTCCAAATGGCGGACTTCCTGTTGGGTTTGCGTCAATGGGCCCACAGACTTTTTTGTTCGTCTTGGCATGATACACATGTGTGCCAAATTTCATACATGTAGCTCAAACGATGTGGTCGTAGGGCTGCATTTAACAAGGCATAGGTGGCGCTGTAGAGCCATTTCCCAGTGCTCATATGTAAAACCATTAAAATACAAAATTTTTCACCAAACCTGGCATGTGTGCAAAATTTCATGAGTTTTTGAGCATGTTTAGGCCCTCAAAAAGGCCCTTGTTTGGGGTGAATAATAATAATAATAATAATAAGAAACGGAGCAGATACAATAGGGCCTTCGCACTCTCAGTGCTCGGGCCCTAATAATAATAATAAACAGAGCAATTACAATAGGGCCTTCGCACTGTCAGTGCTCGGGCCCTAATAATAATAATAATAATAATAAGAAACGGAGCAGATACAATAGGGCCTTCGCACTCTCGGTGCTCGGGCCCTAATAATTAAAGCTGCAAGCAGCGTTATGAGGGCCCTCGCACCCCCGGTGCGTCGAGCCACGCCCAACACCTAAAACCAGCACCTCCGATCTGATGTCACATTGATGGAATTCATGCATTTAACCACCAGCTAACATTTCATCTCATTGAACCATGATTATAGTCGTCCCACTAGGTGGCGCTCTAACTATTACTGACAAATGGCATAACAAACATTTCCGAGCTCGAGTCTCATCACACCTGCGACGTTTGGGAGAGATTGGATATTGTGTTTTTGAGTGACAGCAGATTACTGCTTTTTGGCGAGTGATTGAAACTCTAAGTGCCGCCATAACCACCCCGTTTCCCTGAATGTAAAAAGCTTCGCAATTTAACATCACAAAGGTCTTTAGATTCCACAAACTGCAGATCGGTCCAATCTGATGAAATCCCTTGGAGGAGTTCGTCAAAGAACGATGCCTGAAAAGAGGGGAAAATGTTGCCAAAATTGCACATTAATTTTAAAATGGCTGACTTCCTGTTGGATTTGGGATATTGCTCCAAGAGACTTTTTTGTACATCTTGATATCTCCTATAAGCTTACCAGGTTTCAGACTCATACATAAAACACAGAGCTGGGGCTGATGTTTTGAAATTTTGTAGGGGGCGCTGTGGAGCCATTTTGCGCTATTCAATGAAAATGATCACATAACAACAAAGCCTTAAGCACATTGGAGGTGTGCGCCAAATTTCAAGACTTTTTAAACTTTCCAAGCCCCTCAAAAGCCACTTCATTTTTCATGGTGAACAGCGTTGCCACCAGGGTGCGCCGTTCAGTTTAAAGTCACAATTTTCGCACTGCAGCATCATGAAGGACTGATGGTGATATTCACCGCTTTTGAGGTGGCCACGATGAACCTGTGAAAATCCGTACAACAAAATTAAAGCCATGACATTTCCTGTTGCCACTAGGTGGCGCTGTCCGTATTTCAGACAATGGGCACATCAATCTGTTCAGGGCGGGTCTGACATCATGCCTGTAAAGTCTGGTACTGATCAGACTGGATTTCATTGAGTTATACTAATTTGTTTCTTCATGGCGAGACATCAAAGTTCGCCATGCTGCTGGGGTCACACCCTTTCGCGAAAACTCACAGTTTTCACTGTAACCCAAGACCAACTCCTTAAGGCTTTCCTGGAGAAATTTGAGGCTGCAGATGTCACCCATCACTATACTGTACCCCAAAGTGTAAAACATGACATTTCCTGTTTCCACTAGGTGGCGCTGTCCTTCATGTCAAATATGGCAGTTGAAATATGTTCAGGGGTGGAGCCTTATCATATGTGTTCACTTTGGTCAAGGTCAGAAAATGTATGACAAAATGAGAGGCAATAAGATTTTCATGGCGAGTCATCGAAATTCGCCATGGCGCCACGGCCTCATAGTATTGTGAAAACTCAAAAGCTCCGCAATTTAACATGGCACAAGGGTGTAGTTGACACTGTCCAAATTTGAAGGTTATGAAATGAAACCCCAAGGAGGAGTTCGCAAAAGTTCGAGGCATGGAAATGGCAAAATTAGAGCCAAAATGTCACCTTCTCTTCCAAATGGCGGACTTCCTGTTGGGTTTGCGTCAATGGGCCCACTGACTTTTTTGTTCGTCTTGGCATGATACACATGTGTGCCAAATTTCATACATGTAGCTCAAACGATGTGGTCGTAGGGCTGCATTTAACAAGGCATAGGTGGCGCTGTAGAGCCATTTCCCAGTGCTCATATGTAAAACCATTAAAATACAAAATTTTTCACCAGACCTGGCATGTGTGCAAAATTTCATGAGTTTTTGAGCATGTTTAGGCCCTCAAAAAGGCCCTTGTTTGGGGTGAATAATAATAATAATAATAATAATTAAAGCTGCAAGCAGCGTTATGAGGGCCCTCGCACCCCCGGCGCGTCGAGCCACGCCCTACACCTAAAACCAGCACGTCCGATCTGATGTCACATTGATGGAATTCATGCATTTAACCACCAGCTAACATTTCAACTCATTCATTCATGATTAGCTAGTCGTTCCACTAGGTGGCGCTCTAACCATTATGTACAAATGGCATAACAAACATTTCCGAACTCGAGTCTCATTATGCCGGCGACCTTTGGGTGAGATTGGACATTGTGTTTTTGAGTAACAGCAGATTACTGCGTTTTGGCGAGTGATTGAGAGTCTACGTGCCGCCATAACCACCCCGTTTCCCTGAACGTAAAAAGCTTCGCAATTTAACAACACAAAGGTCTTTGGATTCCACACACTGAAGAATAGTGCAATATGATGAAATCCCTTGGAGGAGTTCGTCAAAGAACGATGCCTGAAAAGAGGGGAAAATGTTGCCAAAATTGCACATTAATTTTAAAATGGCTGACTTCCTGTTGGATTTGGGATATTGCTCCAAGAGACTTTTTTGTACATCTTGATATCTCCTATAAGCTTACCAGGTTTCAGACTCATACATAAAACACAGAGCAGGGGCTGTGATTTTGAAATTTTGTAGGGGGCGCTGTGGAGCCATTTTGGGATATTCAATGAAAATGATCACATAACAACAAAGCCTTAACCACATTGGAGGTGTGCGCCAAATTTCAAGACTTTTTAAACTTTCCAAGCCCCTCAAAAGCCACTTCATCTTTCATGGTGAACCGCGTTGCCACCAGGGTGCGCCGTTCAGTTTAAAGTCACAATTTTTGCACTGAAGCATCACGAGGGACTGATGGTGATATTCACCGCTTTTGAGGTGGCCACGATGAACCTGTGAAAATCAGTACAACAAAATTAAAGCCATGACATTTCCTGTTGCCACTAGGTGGCGCTGTACGTATTCCCGACAATGGGCACATCAATCTGTTCAGGGTGGGTCTGACATCATGCCTGTAAAGTCTGGTACTGAACAGACTGGATTTCATTGAGTTATACTAATTTGTTTCTTCATGGCGTGACATCAAAGTTCGCCATGCTGCTGGGGTCACACCCTTTTGCGAAAAGTCACAGTTTTCACTGTAACCCAAGACCAACTCCTTAAGGCTTTCCTGGAGAAATTTGAGGCTGCAGATGTCACCCATCACTATACTGTACCCCAAAGTGTAAAACATGACATTTCCTGTTCCCACTAGGTGGCGCTGTCCTTGATGTCAAATATGGCAGTTGAAATATGTTCAGGGGTGGAGCCTTATCATATGTGTTCACTTTGGTCAAGGTCAGAAAATGTATGACAAAATGAGAGGCAATAAGATTTTGATGGCGAGTCATCGAAATTCGCCATGGCGCCACGGCCTCATAGTATTGTGAAAACTCAAAAGCTCCACAATTTAACATGGCACAAGGGTGTAGTTGACACTGACCAAATTTGAAGGTTATGAAATGAAACCCCAAGGAGGAGTTCGCAAAAGTTCGAGGCATGGAAATGGCAAAATTAGAGCCAAAATGTCACCTTCTCTTCCAAATGGCGGACTTCCTGTTGGGTTTGCGTCAATGGGCCCACAGACTTTTTTGTTCGTCTTGGCATGATACACATGTGTGCCAAATTTCATACATGTAGCTCAAATGATGTGGTCGTAGGGCTGCATTTAACAAGGCATAGGTGGCGCTGTAGAGCCATTTCCCAGTGCTCATATGTAAAACCATTAAAATACAAAATTTTTCACCAGACCTGGCATGTGTGCAAAATTTCATGAGCACGTCCGATCTGATGTCACATTGATGGAATTCATGCATTTAACCACCAGCTAACATTTCAACTCATTCATTCATGATTAGTTAGTCGTTCCACTAGGTGGCGCTCTAACCATTATGTACAAATGGCATAACAAACATTTCCGAGCTCGAGTCTCATCACGCCTATGAGCTTTGGGAGAGATTGGACATTGTGTTTTTGAGTGACAGCAGATTACTGCTTTTTGGCGAGTGATTCAAACTCTAAGTGCCGCCATAACCACCCCGTTTCACTGAACGTAAAAAGCTTCGCAATTTAACATCACAAAGGTCTTTAGATTCCACACACTGGAGATTGGTTCAATATGATGAAATCCCTTGGAGGAGTTCGTCAAAGAACGGTGCCTGGAAAGAGGGGAAAATGTTGCCAAAATTACACATTAATTTTAAAATGGCTGACTTCCTGTTGGATTTGGGATATTGCACCAAGAGACTTTTTTGTACATCTTGATATCTCCTATAAGCTTACCAGGTTTCAGAATCATACATAGAACACAGAGCAGGGGCTGTGGTTTTGAAATTTTGTAGGGGGCGCTGTGGAGCAATTTCGAGCTATTCAATGAAAATGATCACATGCCAACAAAGCCTTCATCCATTTGGAGGTGTGTGCCAAATTTCAAGCCTCTATAAACTTGCCAAGACCCTCAAAAGCCACTTCATCTTTCATGTTGAACAGCGTTGCCACCAGGGTGCGCCGTTCAGTTTAAAGTCACAATTTTTGCACTGAAGCATCACGAGGGACTGATGGTGATATTCACTGCTTTTGAGGTGGCCAAGATGAACCTGTGAAAATCAGTACAACTAAATTAAAGCCATGACATTTCCTGTTGCCACTAGGTGGCGCTGTCCGTATTTCCGACAATGGGCACATCAATCTGTTCAGGGCGGGTCTGACATCATGCCTGTAAAGTCTGGTACTGATCAGACTGGATTTCATTGAGTTATACTAATTTGTTTCTTCATGGCGTGACATCAAAGTTCGCCACGCCGCTGGGGTCACACCCTTTTGCGAAAACTCACAGTTTTCACTGTAACCCAAGACCAACTCCTTAAGGCTTTCCTGGAGAAATTTGAGGCTGCAGATGTCACCCATCACTATACTGTACCCCAAAGTGTAAAACATGACATTTCCTGTTCCCACTAGGTGGCGCTGTCCTTGATGTCAAATATGGCAGTTGAAATATGTTCAGGGGTGGAGCCTTATCATATGTGTGCTCTTTGGTCCAGATCGGAACATGTATGACAGAATGAGAGGCAATAAGATTTTCATGGCGAGTCATCATAATTCGCCATGGCGCCACGGCCTCATAGTATTGTGAAAACTCAAAAGCTCCGCAATTTAACATGGCACAAGGGTGTAGTTGACACTGTCCAAATTTGAAGGTTATGTAATGAAACCCCAAGGAGGAGTTCGCAAAAGTTCGAGGCATGGAAATGGCAAAATTAGAGCCAAAATGTCACCTTCTCTTCCAAATGGCGGACTTCCTGTTGGGTTTGCGTCAATGGGCCCACAGACTTTTTTGTTCGTCTTGGCATGATACACATGTGTGCCAAATTTCATACATGTAGCTCAAACCATGTGGTCGTAGGGCTGCATTTAACAAGGCATAGGTGGCGCTCTAGAGCCATTTCCCAGTGCTCATATGTAAAACCATTAAAATACAAAATTTTTCACCAGACCTGGCATGTGTGCAAAATTTCATGAGTTTTTGAGCATGTTTAGGCCCTCAAAAAGGCCCTTGTTTGGGGTGAATAATAATAATAATAATAATAATAATAATAATAAGAAACGGAGCAGATACAATAGGGCCTTCGCACTCTCGGTGCTCGGGCCCTAATAATAATAATAATAATAAGAAACGGAGCAGATACAATAGGGCCTTCGCACTCTCGGTGCTCGGGCCCTAATTAAAGCTGCAAGCAGCGTTATGAGGGCCCTCGCACCCCCGGCGCGTCGAGCCACGCCCAACACCTAAAACCAGCACGTCCGATCTGATGTCACATTGATGGAATTCATGCATTTAACCACCAGCTAACATTTCAACTCATTCATTCATGATTAGTTAGTCGTTCCACTAGGTGGCGCTCTAACCATTATGTACAAATGGCATAACAAACACTTCCAAGCTCGAGTCTCATCACACCTGAGACGTTTGGGAGAGATTGGACATTGTGTTTTTGAGTGACAGCAGATTACTGCTTTTTGGCGAGTGATTGAAACTCCACGTGCCGCCATAACCACCCCGTTTCCCTGGACGTAAAAAGCTTCGCAATTTAACATCACAAAGGTCTTTAGATTCCACAAACTGCAGATCGGTCCAATCTGATGAAATCCCTTGGAGGAGTTCGTCAAAGAACGATGCCTGAAAAGAGGGGAAAATGTTGCCAAAATTGCACATTAATTTTAAAATGGCTGACTTCCTGTTGGATTTGGGATATTGCTCCAAGAGACTTTTTTGTACATCTTGATATCTCCTATAAGCTTACCAGGTTTCAGACTCATACATAAAACACAGAGCAGGGGCTGTGATTTTGAAATTTTGTAGGGGGCGCTGTGGAGCCATTTTGGGATATTCAATGAAAATGATCACATAACAACAAAGTCTTAACCACATTGGAGGTGTGCGCCAAATTTCAAGACTTTTTAAACTTTCCAAGCCCCTCAAAAGCCACTTCATCTTTCATGGTGAACCGCGTTGCCTCCAGGGTGCGGCGTTCAGTTTAAAGTCACAATTTTTGCACTGAAGCATCACAAGGGACTGATGGTGATATTCACCGCTTTTGAGGTGGCCACGATGAACCTGTGAAAATCAGTACAACAAAATTAAAGCCATGACATTTCCTGTTCCCACTAGGTGGCGCTGTCCGTATTCCCGACAATGGGCACATCAATCTGTTCAGGGCGGGTCTGTCATCATGCCTGTAAAGTCTGGTACTGATCAGACTGGATTTCATTGAGTTATACTAATTTGTTTCTTCATGGCGTGACATCAAAGTTCGCCATGCTGCTGGGGTCACACCCTTTTGCGAAAAGTCACAGTTTTCACTGTAACCCAAGACCAACTCCTTAAGGCTTTTCTGGAGAAATTTGAGGCTGCAGATGTCACCCATCACTATACTGTACCCCAAAGTGTAAAACATGACATTTCCTGTTCCCACTAGGTGGCGCTGTCCTTGATGTCAAATATGGCAGTTGAAATATGTTTAGGGGTGGAGCCTTATCATATGTGTTCACTTTGGTCAAGGTCAGAAAATGTATGACAAAATGAGAGGCAATAAGATTTTCATGGCGAGTCATCGAAATTCGCCATGGCGCCACGGCCTCATAGTATTGTGAAAACTCAAAAGCTCCGCAATTTAACATGGCACAAGGGTGTAGTTGACACTGACCAAATATGAAGGTTATGAAATCAAACCCCAAGGAGGAGTTCGCAAAAGTTCGAGGCATGGAAATGGCAA
Organism: Mchenga conophoros; assembly: GCF_057382185.1. NCBI lineage: Eukaryota > Metazoa > Chordata > Actinopteri > Cichliformes > Cichlidae > Mchenga > Mchenga conophoros. The sequence continues at coordinate 19,185,294 of NC_140528.1, read as the reverse complement.
AATTAGAGCCAAAATGTCACCTTCTCTTCCAAATGGCGGACTTCCTGTTGGGTTTGCGTCAATGGGCCCACTGACTTTTTTGTTCGTCTTGGCATGATACACATGTGTACCAAATTTCATACATGTAGCTCAAACGATGTGGTCGTAGGGCTGCATTTAACAAGGCATAGGTGGCGCTCTAGAGCCATTTCCCAGTGCTCATATGTAAAACCATTAAAATACAAAATTTTTCACCAGACCTGGCATGTGTGCAAAATTTCATGAGTTTTTGAGCATGTTTAGGCCCTCAAAAAGGCCCTTGTTTCGCCTGAATAATAATAATAATAATAATAATAATAATAATAATAATAATAATAAGAAACGGAGCAGATACAATAGGGCCTTCGCACTCTCGGTGCTCGGGCCCTAATAATTAAAGCTGCAAGCAGCGTTATGAGGGCCCTCGCACCCCCGGCGCGTCGAGCCACGCCCAACACCTAAAACCAGCACGTCCGATCTGATGTCACATTGATGGAATTCATGCATTTAACCACCAGCTAACATTTCAACTCATTCATTCATGATTAGTTAGTCATTCCACTAGGTGGCGCTCTAACCATTATGTACAAATGGCATAACAAACACTTCCAAGCTCGAGTCTCATCACACCTGAGACGTTTGGGAGAGATTGGACATTGTGTTTTTGAGTGACAGCAGATTACTGCTTTTTGGCGAGTGATTCAAACTCTAAGTGCCGCCATAACCACCCCGTTTCCCTGGACGTAAAAAGCTTCGCAATTTAACAACACAAAGGTCTTTGGATTCCATACACTGAAGAATGCTTCAATATGATGAAATCCCTTGGAGGAGTTCGTCAAAGTATGAGGCCTGAAAAGAGGGGAAAATGTCATCAAAATTGCACATTAATTTTAAAATGGCTGACTTCCTGTTGGATTTGGGATATTGCTCCAAGAGACTTTTTTGTACATCTTGATATCTTACACAAGCTTACCAAGTGTCAGACTCATAGATGAAACACAGAGCAGGGGCTGATCTTTTGAAATATTGTAGGGGGCGCTGTGGAGCCATTTTGCGCTATTCAATGAAAATGATCACATAACAACAAAGCCTTAAGCACAATGGAGGTGTGCGCCAAATTTCAAGACTTTTTAAACTTTCCAAGCCCCTCAAAAGCCACTTCATCTTTCATGGTGAACCGCGTTGCCACCAGGGTGCGCCGTTCAGTTTAAAGTCACAATTTTTGCACTGAAGCATCACAAGGGACTGATGGTGATATTCACCGCTTTTGAGGTGGCCACGATGAACCTGTGAAAATCAGTACAACAAAATTAAAGCCATGACATTTCCTGTTCCCACTAGGTGGCGCTGTCCGTATTCCCGACAATGGGCACATCAATCTGTTCAGGGCGGGTCTGACATCATGCCTGTAAAGTCTGGTACTGATCAGACTGGATTTCATTGAGTTATACTAATTTGTTTCTTCATGGCGTGACATCAAAGTTCGCCATGCTGCTGGGGTCACACCCTTTTGCAAAAAGTCACAGTTTTCACTGTAACCCAAGACCAACTCCTTAAGGCTTTTCTGGAGAAATTTGAGGCTGCAGATGTCACCCATCACAATACTGTACCCCAAAGTGTAAAACATGACATTTCCTGTTCCCACTAGGTGGCGCTGTCCCTGGTGTCAAATATGGCAGTTGAAATATGTTCAGGGGTGGAGCCTTATCATATGTGTTCACTTTGGTCAAGGTCAGAAAATGTATGACAAAATGAGAGGCAATAAGATTTTCATGGCGAGTCATCGAAATTCGCCATGGCGCCACGGCCTCATAGTATTGTGAAAACTCAAAAGCTCCGCAATTTAACATGGCACAAGGGTGTAGTTGACACTGTCCAAATTTGAAGGTTATGAAATGAAACCCCAAGGAGGAGTTCGCAAAAGTTCGAGGCATGGAAATGGCAAAATTAGAGCCAAAATGTCACCTTCTCTTCCAAATGGCGGACTTCCTGTTGGGTTTGCGTCAATGGGCCCACAGACTTTTTTGTTCGTCTTGGCATGATACACATGTGTGCCAAATTTCATACATGTAGCTCAAACCATGTGGTCGTAGGGCTGCATTTAACAAGGCATAGGTGGCGCTGTAGAGCCATTTCCCAGTGCTCATATGTAAAACCATTAAAATACAAAATTTTTCACCAGACCTGGCATGTGTGCAAAATTTCATGAGTTTTTGAGCATGTTTAGGCCCTCAAAAAGGCCCTTGTTTTGCCTGAATAATAATAATAATAATTAAAGCTGCAAGCAGCGTTATGAGGGCCCTCGCACCCCCGGCACGTCGAGCCACTGCCAACACCTCAAACCGGCACGTCCGATGTGATGTCACATTGATGGATTTCATGCTTTTAACCCTCTGATGCATAGTGGTCACTGGAGTGGACAGCTACTAAAACGTACATATCTCTTTAATGCATTGGTTTCTATGGTGGAACTGCATATTAGCCTCTAGAGTGCTCTCTGCTGCCATGCTCCATTGAGGTCAATTCAGTGTTCAGTTAGTGCAACTGCAAGTAAATTTCCTCTGAATCAAAGATGGCAGACAAACTGTCACCCCTGCCGACCACTGCTGGCATATCCTGTCAATCCTTCTATGCTAAAAGAGCCCAACAGGTAAAAAAAATATGATGATATGCAGTAACATCTAGGGAAGGATATTATCTGTTTGGAATAAGAAATTGTTATGTCTAATATGTAGAAAACTACGATTAACCATGTGTCCACTGTAGTGGACATCATGCATTACCCACTATATTTTTTTAACATAAGTCATAAATTGTCTCACTGTTTTTTGGGACTGTTTTGGTTATAAGTAAGCATATAATTGTTACATTTATAAGCTACTCATTTAAAATATATATTTCTGTGCAGATCAGCTGTAGTTTGAGTTACTATAATAATTATTTTATCATATTTTGTAGACTTCAAATGCAGCAAAGAATAAGGCAGCGTACAGAATAGTCCAGGAAATTCCATCCAGCTCCAGTGATGATGATTTCATTGATGAGTGCAGTGATGATGAGTTCAGTGATAAGTCCAGTGATGATGAGAGTGGCTGCCAGAGCAGAACAGAGACATAGGAACTACAGACAGCCTAGGTGTGATGAACACAGAAGTGTTTGGAGATGCAGAGACTAAGATGTCAGTTTGTGTTTTCTTCCAGCATGCTACTAAGGGCTTGGTAATACTGTCCTGCATCGTTATAGAACTGTGTAGACTCAAAAATGTTTCTCTTGTTGGAGATAGTTTGCCATATTCAGGTGTAGGATTCACAGCTAGGACTGTTGATTGGTTTTGTTATTTACGTCTAAACATTGGGGCCTTATGAGTTGAAAGTTCCAAAAAAATTGCTGAGATGTTTTTCAAAGGATACAAGCAAACAAGTGTTTGTATATTTACAATAGAACACAAGGTAATTAATTTTTATAGTAAATTCACAGTATTTCATGCTAAGTGCTCAGGCGCATGTAGTCCACTGGAGTGGACAAGTTTATAACTTTATAAAAAAACATATTTTTGGGAAAAAAAGAGTTGAACATTTTTTTTCATGTCCTGAGAAGAATAAAAGCACTCAAGAAAAAAATCTTGATCAAGGCTTTCATAATTCATGCATCAGAGGGTTAATCACCAGCTAACATTTCATCTTATTCAACCAGGATTATAGTCATGCCACTAGGTGGCGCTCTAACCATTATTGACAAATAGCATAACAAACATTTCCGAGCTTGAGTCTCATCACACCTGCGACCTTTGGGAGAGATTGGACATTGTGTTTTTTAGTGACAGCAGATTACTGCTTTTTGCGAGTGATTGAAACTCTACGTGCCGCCATGACCACCCCGTTTCCCTGAACGGAAAAAGCTTCGCAATTTAACATCACAAAGGTCTTTAGATTCTACACACTGGAGAATGGTTCAATATGATGAAATCCCTTGGAGGAGTTCGTCAAAGTATGAGGCCTGAAAAGGGGGGAAAATGTCATCAAAATTACACATTAATTTTAAAATGGCTGACTTCCTGTTGGATTTGGGATATTGCTCCAAGAGACTTTTTTGTACATCTTGATATCTTACACAAGCTTACCAAGTGTCAGACTCATAGATGAAACACAGAGCAGGGGCTGATGTTTTGAAATATTGTAGGGGGCGCTGTGGAGCCATTTTGCGCTATTCAAGGAAAATGGTTACATAACAACAATGCCTTCATCCATTTGGAGGTGTGTGCCAAATTTCAAGCCTCTATAAACTTTCCAAGCCCCTCAAAAGCCACTTCATCTTTCATGATGAACCGCGTTGCCACCAGGGTGCGCCGTACAGTTTAAAGTCACAATTTTTGCACTGAAGCATCACGAGGGACTGATGGTGATATTCACCGCTTTTGAGGTGGCCACGATCAACCTGTGAAAATCAGTACAACAAAGTTAAAGCCATGACATTTCCTGTTGCCACTAGGTGGCGCTGTCCGTATTTCCGACAATGGGCACATCAATCTGTTCAGGGCGGGTCTGACATCATGCCTGTAAAGTCTGGTACTGATCAGACTGGATTTCATTGAGTTATACTAATTTGTTTCTTCATGGCGTGACATCAAAGTTCGCCATGCCGCTGGGGTCACACCCTTTTGCGAAAACTCACAGTTTTCACTGTAACCCAAGACCAACTCCTTAAGGCTTTCCTGGAGAAATTTGAGGCTGCAGATGTCACCCATCACTATACTGTACCCCAAAGTGTAAAACATGACATTTCCTGTTCCCACTAGGTGGCGCTGTCCCTGGTGTCAAATATGGCAGTTGAAATATGTTCAGGGGTGGAGCCTTATCATATGTGTTCACTTTGGTCAAGGTCAGAAGATGTATGACAAAATGAGAGGCAATAAGATTTTCATGGCGAGTCATCGAAATTCGCCATGGCGCCACGGCCTCATAGTATTGTGAAAACTCAAAAGCTCCGCAATTTAACATGGCACAAGGGTGTAGTTGACACTGTCCAAATTTGAAGTTTATAGGACCAAATCCCAAGGAGGAGTTCGTTAAAGTTCGAGGCATGGAAATGGCAAAATTAGAGCCAAAATGTCACCTTCTCTTCCAAATGGCGGACTTCCTGTTGGGTTTGCGTCAATGGGCCCACAGACTTTTTTGTTCGTCTTGGAATGATACACATGTGTGCCAAATTTCATACATGTAGCTCAAACCATGTGGTCGTAGGGCTGCATTTAACAAGGCATAGGTGGCGCTCTAGAGCCATTTCCCAGTGCTCATAAGTAAAACCATTAAAATACAAAATTTTTCACCAGACCTGGCATGTGTGCAAAATTTCATGAGTTTTTGAGCATGTTTAGGCCCTCAAAAAGGCCCTTGTTTGGGGTGAATAATAATAATAATAATAATAATAATAATAATAATAATAATAATAATAATAAGAAACGGAGCAGATACAATAGGGCCTTCGCACTCTCAGTGCTCGGGCCCTAATTAAAGCTGCAAGCAGCGTTATGAGGGCCCTCGCACCCCCGGCGCGTCGAGTCACGCCCAACACCTAAAACCAGCACCTACGATCTGATGTCACATTGATGGAATTCATGCATTTAACCACCAGCTAACATTTCAACTCATTCATTTATGATTAGTTAGTCGTTCCACTAGGTGGCGCTCTAACCATTATGCACAAATGGCATAACAAACATTTCCGAGCTCGAGTCTCATCACGCCTATGAGCTTTGGGAGAGATTGGACATTGTGTTTTTGAGTGACAGCAGATTACTGCTTTTTGGCGAGTGATTGAAACTCTATGTGCCGCCATGACCACCCCGTTTCCCTGAATGTAAAAAGCTTCGCAATTTAACATCACAAAGGTCTTTAGATTCCACACACAGGAGATCGCATCAATGTGATGAAATCCCTTGGAGGAGTTCGTCAAAGAACGGTGCCTGAAAAGCGGGGAAAATGTTGCCAAAATTGCACATTAATTTTAAAATGGCTGACTTCCTGTTGGATTTGGGATATTGCTCCAAGAGACTTTTTTGTACATCTTGATATCTCCTATAAGCTTACCAGGTTTCAGACTCATACATAAAACACAGAGCTGGGGCTGTGGTTTTGAAATTTTGTAGGGGGCGCTGTGGAGCAATTTCGCGCTATTCAATGAAAATGATCACATGACAACAAAGCTTTCCTCCATTTGGGGGTGTGTGCCAAATTCCAAGCCTCTATAAACTTTCCAAGCCCCTCAAAAGCCACTTCATCTTTCATTTTGAACCGTGTTGCCACCAGGGTGCGCCGTTCAGTTTAAAGTCACAATTTTTGCACTGAAGCATCACAAGGGACTGATGGTGATATTCACCGCTTTTGATGTGGCCACGATGAACCTGTGAAAATCAGTACAACAAAATTAAAGCCATGACATTTCCTGTTGCCACTAGGTGGCGCTGTCCGTATTTCCGACAATGGGCACATCAATCTGTTCAGGGCGGGTCTGACATCATGCCTGTAAAGTCTGGTACTGATCAGACTGGATTTCATTGAGTTATACTAATTTGTTTCTTCATGGCGTGACATCAAAGTTCGCCATGCTGCTGGGGTCACACCCTTTCGCGAAAACTCACAGTTTTCACTGTAACCCAAGACCAACTCCTTAAGGCTTTCCTGGAGAAATTTGAGGCTGCAGATGTCACCCATCACTATACTGTACCCCAAAGTGTAAAACATGACATTTCCTGTTCCCACTAGGTGGCGCTGTCCTTGATGTCAAATATGGCAGTTGAAATATGTTCAGGGGTGGAGCCTTATCATATGTGTGCTCTTTGGTCCAGATCGGAACATGTATGACAGAATGAGAGGCAATAAGATTTTCATGGCGAGTCATCAAAATTCGCCATGGCGCCACGGCCTCATAGTATTGTGAAAACTCAAAAGCTCCGCAATTTAACATGGCCCAGGTGTGTAGTTGACACTGACCAAAGATGAAGCTTATACGACCAAATCCCAAGGAGGAGTTCGAAAAAGTTCGAGGCATGGAAATGGCAAAATTAGAGCCAAAATGTCACCTTCTCTTCCAAATGGCGGACTTCCTGTTGGGTTTGCGTCAATGGGCCCCCAGACTTTTTTGTTCGTCTTGGCATGATACACATGTGTGCCAAATTTCATACATGTAGCTCAAATTATATGGTCGTAGGGCTGCATTTAACAAGGCATAGGTGGCGCTGTAGAGCCATTTCCCAGTGCTCATATGTAAAACCATTAAAATACAAAATTTTTCACCAGACCTGGCATGTCTGCAAAATTTCATGAGTTTTTGAGCATGTTTAGGCCCTCAAAAAGGCCCTTGTTTTGCCTGAATAATAATAATAATAATTAAAGCTGCAAGCAGCGTTATGAGGGCCCTCGCACCCCCGGCACGTCGAGCCACGCCCAACACCTAAAACCAGCACCTCCAATCTGATGTCACATTGATGGAATTCATGCATTCAACCACCAGCTAACATTTCATCTCATTCAATCATCATTATAGTTGTCCCACTAGGTGGCGCTCTAACCATTACTGACAAATGGCATAACAAACATTTCCGAGCTCGAGTCTCATCACGCCTGCGACCTTTGGGAGAGATTGAACATTTTGATTTTGAGTGACAGCAGATTACTGCTTTTTGGCGAGTGATTGAAACTCCACGTGCCGCCATGACCACCCCATTTCCCTGAATGTAAAAAGCTTCGCAATTTAACATCACAAAGGTCTTTAGATTCCTCACACAGGAGATTGCATCAATCTGATGAAATCCCTTGGAGGAGTACGTCAAAGCACGGTGCCTGAAAAGAGGGGAAAATGTTGCCAAAATTGCACATTAATTTTAAAATGGCTGACTTCCTGTTGGATTTGGGATATTGCTCCAAGAGACTTTTTTGTACATCTTGATATCTCCTATAAGCCTACCAGGTTTCAGATTCATACATAAAACACAGAGCTGGGGCTGTGGTTTTGAAATTTTGTAGGGGGCGCTGTGGAGCCATTTTGGGATATTCAATGAAAATGATCACATAACAACAAAGCCCTCATCACATTGGAGGTGTGTGCCAAATTTCAAGCCTCTATAAACTTGCCAAGACCCTCAAAAGCCACTTCATCTTTCATGGTGAACAGCGTTGCCACCAGGGTGCGCCGTTCAGTTTAAAGTCACAATTTTTGCACTGAAGCATCACGAGGGACTGATGGTGATATTCACCGCTTTTGAGGTGGCCACGATGAACCTGTGAAAATCAGTACAACAAAATTAAAGCCATGACATTTCCTGCTGCCACTAGGTGGCGCTGTCCGTATTTCCGACAATGGGCACATCAATCTGTTCAGGGCGGGTCTGACATCATGACTGTAAAGTCTGGTACTGATCAGACTGGATTTCATTGAGTTATACTAATTTGTTTCTTCATGGCGTGACATCAAAGTTCGCCATGCTGCTGGGGTCACACCCTTTCGCGAAAACTCACAGTTTTCACTGTACCCCAAGACCAACTCCTTAAGGCTTTCCTGGAGAAATTTGAGGCTGCAGATGTCACCCATCACTATACTGTACCCCAAAGTGTAAAACATGACATTTCCTGTTCCCACTAGGTGGCGCTGTCCCTGGTGTCAAATATGGCAGTTGAAATATGTTCAGGGGTGGAGCCTTATCATATGTGTTCACTTTGGTCAAGGTCAGAAAATGTATGACAAAATGAGAGGCAATAAGATTTTGATGGCGAGTCATCGAAATTCGCCATGGCGCCACGGCCTCATAGTATTGTGAAAACTCAAAAGCTCCGCAATTTAACATGGCACAAGGGTGTAGTTGACACTGACCAAATATGAAGGTTATGAAATCAAACCCCAAGGAGGAGTTCGCAAAAGTTCGAGGCATGGAAATGGCAAAATCAGAGCCAAAATGTCACCTTCAATCCAAAATGGCGGACTTCCTGTTGGGTTTAGGACATTGCCATAATAGACTTTTTTGTTCGACTCTGAACGTTTTATAGGTGTACCGACTTTCAAACATGTAGGTCATACCCATACCGGGGGCTCGCGTTTTTCATTTTTCTAGGTGGCGCTACTGAGCTAATTTTCCCTGGCCATGTCTGAGAACATTAAAATACGTAAATTTTCACCAGACCTGACGCGTGTGCAAAATTTCATGAGTTTTCGAGCATGTTTAGGCCCTCAAAAGGCCGATTCATTTGCCGGAATAATAATAATAATAATAATAATTAAAGCTGCAAGCAGCGTTATGAGGGCCCTCGCACCCCCGGCGCGTCGAGCCACGCCCAACACCTAAAACCAGCACGTCCGATCTGATGTCACATTGATGGAATTCATGCATTTAACCACCAGCTAACATTTCAACTCATTCATTCATGATTAGTTAGTCGTTCCACTAGGTGGCGCTCTAACCATTATGTACAAATGGCATAACAAACACTTCCGAGCTCGAGTCTAATCACACCTGAGACGTTTGGGAGAGATTGGACATTGTGTTTTTGAGTGACAGCAGATTACTGCTTTTTGGCGAGTGATTCAAACTCTAAGTGCCGCCATAACCACCCCGTTTCCCTGAACGTAAAAAGCTTCGCAATTTAACATCACAAAGGTCTTTAGATTCCACACACTGGAGAATGGTTCAATATGATGAAATCCCTTGGAGGAGTTCGTCAAAGTATGAAGCCTGAAAAGAGGGGAAAATGTCGCCAAAATTGCACATTAATTTTAAAATGGCTGACTTCCTGTTGGATTTGGGATATTGCTCCAAGAGACTTTTTTGTACATCTTGATATCTCCTATAAGCTTACCAGGTTTCAGATTCATACATAAACCACAGAGCAGGGGCTGATATTTTGAAATATTGTAGGGGGCGCTGTGGAGCCATTTTGCGCTATTCAATGAAAATGATGACATGACAACAAAGTCTTCATCACATTGGAGGTGTGTGCCAAATTTCAAGCCTCTATAAACTTTCCAAGCCCCTCAAAAGCCACTTCATCTTTCATGGTGGACCGCGTTGCCACCAGGGTGCGCCGTTCAGTTTAAAGTCACAATTTCTGCACTGAAGCATCATGAGGGACTGATGGTGATATTCACCGCTTTTGAGGTGGCCACGATGAACCTGTGAAAATCAGTACAACAAAATTAAAGCCATGACATTTCCTGTTGCCACTAGGTGGCGCTGTCCGTATTTCCGACAATGGGCACATCAATCTGTTCAGGGCGGGTCTGACATCATGCCTGTAAAGTCTGGTACTGATCAGACTGGATTTCATTGAGTTATACTAATTTCTTTCTTCATGGCGTGACATCAAAGTTCGCCATGCTGCTGGGGTCACACCCTTTTGCGAAAAGTCACAGTTTTCACTGTAACCCAAGACCAACTCCTTAAGGCTTTCCTGGAGAAATTTGAGGCTGCAGATGTCACCCATCACTATACTGTACCCCAAAGTGTAAAACATGACATTTCCTGTTCCCACTAGGTGGCGCTGTCCTTGATGTCAAATATGGCAGTTGAAATATGTTCAGGGGTGGAGCCTTATCATATGTGTGCTCTTTGGTCCAGATCGGAACATGTATGACAGAATGAGAGGCAATAAGATTTTCATGGCGAGTCATCGAAATTCGCCATGGCGCCACGGCCTCATAGTATTGTGAAAACTCAAAAGCTCCGCAATTTAACATGGCCCAGGTGTGTAGTTGACACTGACCAAAGATGAAGCTTATACAACCAAATCCCAAGGAGGAGTTCGCAAAAGTTCGAGGCATGGAAATGGCAAAATTAGAGCCAAAATGTCACCTTCTCTTCCAAATGGCGGACTTCCTGTTGGGTTTGCGTCAATGGGCCCACAGACTTTTTTGTTCGTCTTGGCATGATACACATGTGTGCCAAATTTCATACATGTAGCTCAAACGATGTGGTCGTAGGGCTGCATTTAACAAGGCATAGGTGGCGCTGTAGAGCCATTTCCCAGTGCTCATATGTAAAACCATTAAAATACAAAATTTTTCACCAGACCTGGCATGTGTGCAAAATTTCATGAGTTTTTGAGCATGTTTAGGCCCTCAAAAAGGCCCTTGTTTCGCCTGAATAATAATAATAATAATAATAATAATAATAATAATAATAATAATAATAATAAGAAACGGAGCAGATACAATAGGGCCTTCGCACTCTCGGTGCTCGGGCCCTAATAAACAGAGCAATTACAATAGGGCCTTCGCACTGTCAGTGCTCGGGCCCTAATAAGAAACGGAGCAGATACAATAGGGCCTTCGCACTGTCGGTGCTCGGGCCCTAATTAAAGCTGCAAGCAGCGTTATGAGGGCCCTCGCACCCCCGGCACGTCGAGCCACACCCAACACCTAAAACCAGCACGTCCGATCTGATGTCACATTGATGGAATTCATGCATTTAACCACCAGCTAACATTTCAACTCATTCATTCATGATTAGTTAGTCGTTCCACTAGGTGGCGCTCTAACCATTATGTACAAATGGCATAACAAACACTTCCAAGCTCGAGTCTCATCACACCTTAGACGTTTGGGAGAGATTGGACATTGTGTTTTTGAGTGACAGCAGATTACTGCTTTTTGGCGAGTGATTCAAACTCTAAGTGCCGCCATAACCACCCCGTTTCCCTGGACGTAAAAAGCTTCGCAATTTAACAACACAAAAGTCTTTGGATTCCACACACTGAAGAATGCTTCAATATGATGAAATCCCTTGGAGGAGTTCGTCAAAGTATGAGGCCTGAAAAGAGGGGAAAATGTCATCAAAATTGCACATTAATTTTAAAATGGCTGACTTCCTGTTGGATTTGGGATATTGCTCCAAGAGACTTTTTTGTACATCTTGATATCTTACACAAGCTTACCAAGTGTCAGACTCATAGATGAAACACAGAGCAGGGGCTGATGTTTTGAAATATTGTAGGGGGCGCTGTGGAGCCATTTTGCGCTATTCAAGGAAAATGGTTACATAACAACAATGCCTTCATCCATTTAGAGGTGTGTGCCAAATTTCAAGCCTCTATAAACTTTCCAAGCCCCTCAAAAGCCACTTCATCTTTCATGATGAACCGCGTTGCCACCAGGGTGCGCCGTTCAGTTTAAAGTCACAATTTTTGCACTGAAGCATCACGAGGGACTGATGGTGATATTCACCGCTTTTGAGGTGGCCACGATCAACCTGTGAAAATCAGTACAACAAAGTTAAAGCCATGACATTTCCTGTTGCCACTAGGTGGCGCTGTCCGTATTTCCGACAATGGGCACATCAATCTGTTCAGGGCGGGTCTGACATCATGCCTGTAAAGTCTGGTACTGATCAGACTGGATTTCATTGAGTTATACTAATTTGTTTCTTCATGGCGTGACATCAAAGTTCGCCATGCTGCTGGGGTCACACCCTTTCGCGAAAACTCACAGTTTTCACTGTAACCCAAGACCAACTCCTTAAGGCTTTCCTGGAGAAATTTGAGGCTGCAGATGTCACCCATCACTATACTGTACCCCAAAGTGTAAAACATGACATTTCCTGTTCCCACTAGGTGGCGCTGTCCCTGGTGTCAAATATGGCAGTTGAAATATGTTCAGGGGTGGAGCCTTATCATATGTGTTCACTTTGGTCAAGGTCAGAACTTCTATGACAAAATGAGAGGCAATAAGATTTTCATGGCGAGTCATCGAAATTCGCCATGGCGCCACGGCCTCATAGTATTGTGAAAACTCAAAAGCTCCGCAATTTAACATGGCACAAGGGTGTAGTTGACACTGTCCAAATTTGAAGGTTATGAAATGAAACCCCAAGGAGGAGTTCGCAAAAGTTCGAGGCATGGAAATGGCAAAATTAGAGCCAAAATGTCACCTTCTCTTCCAAATGGCGGACTTCCTGTTGGGTTTGCGTCAATGGGCCCACAGACTTTTTTGTTCGTCTTGGCATGATACACATGTGTGCCAAATTTCATACATGTAGCTCAAACGATGTGGTCGTAGGGCTGCATTTAACAAGGCATAGGTGGCGCTGTAGAGCCATTTCCCAGTGCTCATATGTAAAACCATTAAAATACAAAATTTTTCACCAGACCTGGCATGTGTGCAAAATTTCATGAGTTTTTGAGCATGTTTAGGCCCTCAAAAAGGCCCTTGTTTGGGGTGAATAATAATAATAATAATAATAATAATAATAATAATAATAAGAAACGGAGCAGATACAATAGGGCCTTCGCACTCTCGGTGCTCGGGCCCTAATAATAATAAGAAACGGAGCAGATACAATAGGGCCTTCGCACTCTCGGTGCTCGGGCCCTAATTAAAGCTGCAAGCAGCGTTATGAGGGCCCTCGCACCCCCGGCGCGTCGAGCCACGCCCAACACCTAAAACCAGCACGTCCGATCTGATGTCACATTGATGGAATTCATGCATTTAACCACCAGCTAACATTTCAACTCATTCATTCATGATTAGTTAGTCGTTCCACTAGGTGGCGCTCTAACCATTATGTACAAATGGCATAACAAACACTTCCAAGCTCGAGTCTCATCACACCTGAGACGTTTGGGAGAGATTGGACATTGTGTTTTTGAGTGACAGCAGATTACTGCTTTTTGGCGAGTGATTCAAACTCTAAGTGCCGCCATAACCACCCCGTTTCCTTGAACGTAAAAAGCTTCGCAATTTAACATCACAAAGGTCTTTAGATTCCACACACTGGAGAATGGTTCAATATGATGAAATCCCTTGGAGGAGTTCGTCAAAGTATGAAGCCTGAAAAGAGGGGAAAATGTCGCCAAAATTGCACATTCATTTTAAAATGGCTGACTTCCTGTTGGATTTGGGATATTGCTCCAAGAGACTTTTTTGTACATCTTGATATTTTCCATAAGCTTACCAGGTTTCAGACTCATAGATGAAACACAGAGCAGGGGCTGTTGTTTTGAAATTTTGTAGGGGGCGCTGTGGAGCAATTTCGCGCTATTCAATGAAAATGATCACATGACAACAAAGCCTTCAACCATTTGGAGGTGTGGGCCAAATTTCAAGCCTCTATAAACTTGCAAGCCCCTCAAAAGCCACTTCATCTTTCATGTTGAACAGCGTTGCCACCAGGGTGCGCCGTTCAGTTTAAAGTCACAATTTTTGCACTGAAGCATCACGAGGGACTGATGTTGATATTCACCGCTTTTGAGGTGGCCACGATGAACCTGTGAAAATCAGTACAACAAAATTAAAGCCATGACATTTCCTGTTGCCACTAGGTGGCGCTGTACGTATTCCCGACAATGGGCACATCAATCTGTTCAGGGCGGGTCTGACATCATGCCTGTAAAGTCTGGTACTGAACAGACTGGATTTCATTGAGTTATACTAATTTGTTTCTTCATGGCGTGACATCAAAGTTCGCCATGCTGCTGGGGTCACACCCTTTTGCGAAAAGTCACAGTTTTCACTGTAACCCAAGACCAACTCCTTAAGGCTTTCCTGGAGAAATTTGAGGCTGCAGGTGTCACCCATCACTATACTGTACCCCAAAGTGTAAAACATGACATTTCCTGTTGCCACTAGGTGGCGCTGTCCCTGGTGTCAAATATGGCAGTTGAAATATGTTCAGGGGTGGAGCCTTATCATATGTGTTCACTTTGGTCAAGGTCAGAAAATGTATGACAAAATGAGAGGCAATAAGATTTTCATGGCGAGTCATCGAAATTCGCCATGGCGCCACGGCCTCATAGTATTGTGAAAACTCAAAAGCTCCGCAATTTAACATGGCCCAGGTGTGTAGTTGACACTGACCAAAGATGAAGCTTATACAACCAAATCCCAAGGAGGAGTTCGCAAAAGTTCGAGGCATGGAAATGGCAAAATTAGAGCCAAAATGTCACCTTCTCTTCCAAATGGCGGACTTCCTGTTGGGTTTGCATCAATGGGCCCACAGACTTTTTTGTTCGACTCGGCATGATACACATGTGTGCCAAATTTCATACATGTAGCTGAAACGATGTGGTCGTAGGGCTGCATTTAACAAGGCATAGGTGGCGCTGTAGAGCCATTTCCCAGTGCTCATATGTAAAACCATTAAAATACAAAATTTTTCACCAGACCTGGCATGTGTGCAAAATTTCATGAGTTTTTGAGCATGTTTAGGCCCTCAAAAAGGCCCTTGTTTGGGGTGAATAATAATAATAATAATAATTAAAGCTGCAAGCAGCGTTATGAGGACCCTCGCACCCCCGGCGCGTCGAGCCACGCCCAACACCTAAAACCAGCACGTCCGATCTGATGTCACATTGATGGAATTCATGCATTTAACCACCAGCTAACATTTCAACTCATTCATTCATGATTAGTTAGTCGTTCCACTAGGTGGCGCTCTAACCATTATGTACAAATGGCATAACAAACACTTCCAAGCTCGAGTCTCATCACACCTGAGACGTTTGGGAGAGATTGGACATTGTGTTTTTGAGTGACAGCAGATTACTGCTTTTTGGCGAGTGATTGAAACTCCACGTGCCGCCATAACCACCCCGTTTCCCTGGACGTAAAAAGCTTCGCAATTTAACATCACAAAGGTCTTTAGATTCCACAAACTGCAGATCGGTCCAATCTGATGAAATCCCTTGGAGGAGTTCGTCAAAGAACGATGCCTGAAAAGAGGGGAAAATGTTGCCAAAATTGCACATTAATTTTAAAATGGCTGACTTCCTGTTGGATTTGGGATATTGCTCCAAGAGACTTTTTTGTACATCTTGATATCTCCTATAAGCTTACCAGGTTTCAGACTCATACATAAAACACAGAGCAGGGGCTGTGATTTTGAAATTTTGTAGGGGGCGCTGTGGAGCCATTTTGGGATATTCAATGAAAATGATCACATAACAACAAAGCCTTAACCACATTGGAGGTGTGCGCCAAATTTCAAGACTTTTTAAACTTTCCAAGCCCCTCAAAAGCCACTTCATCTTTCATGGTGAACCGCGTTGCCACCAGGGTGCGGCGTTCAGTTTAAAGTCACAATTTTTGCACTGAAGCATCACAAGGGACTGATGGTGATATTCACCGCTTTTGAGGTGGCCACGATCAACCTGTGAAAATCAGTACAACAAAATAAAAGCCATGACATTTCCTGTTGCCACTAGGTGGCGCTGTCCGTATTTCGGACAATGGGCACATCAATCTGTTCAGGGCGGGTCTGACATCATGCCTGTAAAGTCTGGTACTGATCAGACTGGATTTCATTGAGTTATACTAATTTGTTTCTTCATGGCGTGACATCAAAGTTCGCCATGCTGCTGGGGTCACACCCTTTCGTGAAAAGTCACAGTTTTCACTGTAACCCAAGACCAACTCCTTAAGGCTTTCCTGGAGAAATTTGAGGCTGCAGATGTCACCCATCACAATACTGTACCCCAAAGTGTAAAACATGACATTTCCTGTTCCCACTAGGTGGCGCTGTACCTGGTGTCAAATATGGCAGTTGAAATATGTTCAGGGGTGGAGCCTTATCATATGTGTTCACTTTGGTCAAGGTCAGAAAATGTATGACAAAATGAGAGGCAATAAGATTTTCATGGCGAGTCATCGAAATTCGCCATGGCGCCACGGCCTCATAGTATTGTGAAAACTCAAAAGCTCCGCAATTTAACATGGCACAAGGGTGTAGTTGACACTGACCAAATATGAAGGTTATGAAATGAAACCCCAAGGAGGAGTTCGCAAAAGTTCGAGGCATGGAAATGGCAAAATTAGAGCCAAAATGTCACCTTCTCTTCCAAATGGCGGACTTCCTGTTGGGTTTGCGTCAATGGGCCCACAGACTTTTTTGTTCGTCTTGGCATGATACACATGTGTGCCAAATTTCATACATGTAGCTCAAACGATGTGGTCGTAGGGCTGCATTTAACAAGGCATAGGTGGCGCTGTAGAGCCATTTCCCAGTGCTCATATGTAAAACCATTAAAATACAAAATTTTTCACCAGACCTGGCATGTGTGCAAAATTTCATGAGTTTTTGAGCATGTTTAGGCCCTCAAAAAGGCCCTTGTTTCGCCTGAATAATAATAATAATAATAATAATAATAATAATAATAATAATAATAAGAAACGGAGCAGATACAATAGGGCCTTCGCACTGTCAGTGCTCGGGCCCTAATAAGAAACGGAGCAGATACAATAGGGCCTTCGCACTCTCGGTGCTCGGGCCCTAATAAGAAACGGAGCAGATACAATAGGGCCTTCGCACTCTCAGTGCTCGGGCCCTAATTAAAGCTGCAAGCAGCGTTATGAGGGCCCTCGCACCCCCGGCGCGTCGACCCACGCCCAACACCTAAAACCAGCACGTCCGATCTGATGTCACATTGATGGAATTCATGCATTTAACCACCAGCTAACATTTCAACTCATTCATTCATGATTAGTTAGTCGTTCCACTAGGTGGCGCTCTAACCATCATGTACAAATGGCATAACAAACATTTCCGAGCTCGAGTCTCATCACGCCTATGAGCTTTGGGAGAGATTGGACATTGTGTCTTTGAGTGACAGCAGATTACTGCTTTTTGGCGAGTGATTGAAACTCTACGTGCCGCCATTACCACCCGGTTTCCCTGAACGTAAAAAGCTTCGCAATTTAACATCACAAAGGTCTTTAGATTCCACACACAGGAGATCGCATCAATCTGATGAAATCCCTTGGAGGAGTTCGTCAAAGAATCATGCCTGAAAAGCGGGGAAAATGTTGCCAAAATTGCACATTAATTTTAAAATGGCTGACTTCCTGTTGGATTTGGGATATTGCTCCAAGAGACTTTTTTGTACATCTTGATATCTCCTATAAGCTTAGCAGGTTTCAGAATCATACATAAAACACAGAGCAGGGGCTGATATTTTGAAATATTGTAGGGGGCGCTGTGGAGCCATTTCGCGCTATTCAAGGAAAATGATCACATGACAGCAAAGCCTTCATCACATTGGAGGTGTGTGCCAAATTTAAAGTCTCTATAAACTTTCCAAGCCCCTCAAAAGCCACTTCATCTTTCATGTTGAACCGTGTTGCCACCAGGGTGCGCCGTTCAGTTTAAAGTCACAATTTTTGCACTGAAACATCACGAGGGACTGATGGTGATATTCACCGCTTTTGAGGTGGCCACGATGAACCTGTGAAAATCAGTACAACAAAATTAAAGCCATGACATTTCCTGTTGCCACTAGGTGGCGCTGTCCGTATTTCCGACAATGGGCACATCAATCTGTTCAGGGCGGGTCTGACATCATGCCTGTAAAGTCTGGTACTGATCAGACTGGATTTCATTGAGTTATACTAATTTGTTTCTTCATGGCGTGACATCAAAGTTCGCCATGCTGCTGGGGTCACACCCTTTCGCGAAAACTCACAGTTTTCACTGTAACCCAAGACCAACTCCTTAAGGCTTTTCTGGAGAAATTTGAGGCTGCAGATGTCACCCATCACTATACTGTACCCCAAAGTGTAAAACATAACATTTCCTGTTCCCACTAGGTGGCGCTGTCCTTGAGGTCAAATATGGCAGTTGAAATATGTTCAGGGGTGGAGCCTTATCATATGTGTTCACTTTGGTCAAGGTCAGAAAATGTATGACAAAATGAGAGGCAATAAGATTTTCATGGCGAGTCATCGAAATTCGCCATGGCGCCACGGCCTCATAGTATTGTGAAAACTCAAAAGCTCCGCAATTTAACATGGCACAAGGGTGTAGTTGACACTGTCCAAATTTGAAGTTTATAGGACCAAATCCCAAGGAGGAGTTCGAAAAAGTTCGAGGCATGGAAATGGCAAAATTAGAGC
The DNA here is from genome assembly GCF_057382185.1 of Mchenga conophoros. NCBI lineage: Eukaryota > Metazoa > Chordata > Actinopteri > Cichliformes > Cichlidae > Mchenga > Mchenga conophoros. The sequence goes on along the minus strand of NC_140528.1, from coordinate 19,166,412 downwards.
CAAAATGTCACCTTCTCTTCCAAATGGCGGACTTCCTGTTGGGTTTGCGTCAATGGGCCCACAGACTTTTTTGTTCGTCTTGGCATGATACACATGTGTGCCAAATTTCATACATGTAGCTCAAACTATGTGGTCGTAGGGCTGCATTTAACAAGGCATAGGTGGCGCTGTAGAGCCATTTCCCAGTGCTCATATGTAAAACCATTAAAATACAAAATTTTTCACCAGACCTGGCATGTGTGCAAAATTTCATGAGTTTTTGAGCATGTTTAGGCCCTCAAAAAGGCCCTTGTTTGGGGTGAATAATAATAATAATAATAATTAAAGCTGCAAGCAGCGTTATGAGGGCCCTCGCACCCCATCGCGTCGAGCAACGCCCAACACCTACAACCAGCACCTCCGATCTGATGTCACATTGATGGAATTCATGCATTTAACCACCAGCTAACATTTCATCTCATTCAATCATCATTATAGTCGTCCCACTAGGTGGCGCTCTAACCATTACTGACAAATGGCATAACAAACACTTCCAAGCTCGAGTCTCATCACACCTGAGACGTTTGGGAGAGATTGGACATTGTGTTTTTGAGTGACAGCAGATTACTGCTTTTTAGCGAGTGATTCAAACTCTAAGTGCCACCATAACCACCCCGTTTCCCTGGACGTAAAAAGCTTCGCAATTTAACATCACAAAGGTCTTTAGATTCCACACACTGGAGAATGGTTCAATATGATGAAATCCCTTGGAGGAGTTCGTCAAAGTATGAAGCCTGAAAAGAGGAGAAAATGTCGCCAAAATTGCACATTAATTTTAAAATGGCTGACTTCCTGTTGGATTTGGGATATTGCTCCAAGAGACTTTTTTGTACATCTTGATATCTCCTATAAGCCTACCAGGTTTCAGATTCATACATAAAACACAGAGCTGGGGCTGTGGTTTTGAAATTTTGTAGGGGGCGCTGTGGAGCCATTTTGGGATATTCAATGAAAATGATCACATAACAACAAAGCCTTCGTCACATTGGAGGTGTGTGCCAAATTTCAAGCCTCTATAAACTTGCCAAGACCCTCAAAAGCCACTTCATCTTTCATCGTGAACAGCGTTGCCACCAGGGTGCGCCGTTCAGTTTAAAGTCACAATTTTTGCACTGAAGCATCACGAGGGACTGATGGTGATATTCACCGCTTTTGAGGTGGCCACGATGAACCTGTGAAAATCAGTACAACAAAATTAAAGCCATGACATTTCCTGTTGCCACTAGGTGGCGCTGTCCGTATTTCCGACAATGGGCACATCAATCTGTTCAGGGCGCGTCTGACATCATGCCTGTAAAGTCTGGTACTGATCAGACTGGATTTCATTGAGTTATACTAATTTGTTTCTTCATGGCGTGACATCAAAGTTCGCCATGCTGCTGGGGTCACACCCTTTCGCGAAAACTCACAGTTTTCACTGTAACCCAAGACCAACTCCTTAAGGCTTTCCTGGAGAAATTTGAGGCTGCAGATGTCACCCATCACTATACTGTACCCCAAAGTGTAAAACATGACATTTCCTGTTCCCACTAGGTGGCGCTGTCCTTGATGTCAAATATGGCAGTTGAAATATGTTCAGGGGTGGAGCCTTATCATATGTGTTCACTTTGGTCAAGGTCAGAAAATGTATGACAAAATGAGAGGCAATAAGATTTTCATGGCGAGTCATCGAAATTCGCCATGGCGCCACGGCCTCATAGTATTGTGAAAACTCAAAAGCTCCGCAATTTAACATGGCACAAGGGTGTAGTTGACACTGTCCAAATTTGAAGGTTAAGAAATGAAACCCCAAGGAGGAGTTCGCAAAAGTTCGAGGCATGGAAATGGCAAAATTAGAGCCAAAATGTCACCTTCTCTTCCAAATGGCGGACTTCCTGTTGGGTTTGCGTCAATGGGCCCACAGACTTTTTTGTTCGTCTTGGCATGATACACATGTGTGCCAAATTTCATACATGTAGCTCAAACGATGTGGTCGTAGGGCTGCATTTAACAAGGCATAGGTGGCGCTGTAGAGCCATTTCCCAGTGCTCATATGTAAAACCATTAAAATACAAAATTTTTCACCAGACCTGGCATATGTGCAAAATTTCATGAGTTTTTGAGCATGTTTAGGCCCTCAAAAAGGCCCTTGTTTCGCCTGAATAATAATAATAATAATAATAATAATAATAATAATAATTAAAGCTGCAAGCAGCGTTATGAGGGCCCTCGCACCCCCGGCACGTCGAGCCACTGCCAACACCTCAAACCGGCACGTCCGATGTGATGTCACATTGATGGATTTCATGCTTTTAATCACCAGCTAACATTTCATCTTATTCAACCAGGATTATAGTCATGCCACTAGGTGGCGCTCTAACCATTATTGACAAATAGCATAACAAACATTTCCAAGCTCGAGTCTCATCACACCTGCGACCTTTGGGAGAGATTGGACATTGTGTTTTTTAGTGACAGCAGATTACTGCTTTTTGCGAGTGATTGAAACTCTACGTGCCGCCATGACCACCCCGTTTCCCTGAACGGAAAAAGCTTCGCAATTTAACATCACAAAGGTCTTTAGATTCTACACACTGAAGAATGCTTCAATATGATGAAATCCCTTGGAGGAGTTCGTCAAAGTATGAGGCCTGAAAAGGGGGGAAAATGTCATCAAAATTACACATTAATTTTAAAATGGCTGACTTCCTGTTGGATTTGGGATATTGCTCCAAGAGACTTTTTTGTACATCTTGATATCTTACACAAGCTTACCAAGTGTCAGACTCATAGATGAAACACAGAGCAGGGGCTGATGTTTTGAAATATTGTAGGGGGCGCTGTGGAGCCATTTTGCGCTATTCAATGAAAATGATCACATGCCAACAAAGCCTTCGTCACATTGGAGGTGTGTGCCAAATTTCAAGCCTCTATAAACTTGCCAAGACCCTCAAAAGCCACTTCATCTTTCATGTTGAACAGCGTTGCCACCAGGGTGCGCCGTTCAGTTTAAAGTCACAATTTTTGCACTGAAGCATCACGAGGGACTGATGGGGATATTCACCGCTTTTGAGGTGGCCAGGATGAACCTGTGAAAGTCAGTACAACAAAATTAAAGCCATGACATTTCCTGTTGCCACTAGGTGGCGCTGTCCGTATTTCCGACAATGGGCACATCAATCTGTTCAGGGCGGGTCTGACATCATGCCTGTAAAGTCTGGTACTGATCAGACTGGATTTCATTGAGTTATACTAATTTGTTTCTTCATGGCGTGACATCAAAGTTCGCCACGCCGCTGGGGTCACACCCTTTTGCGAAAAGTCACAGTTTTCACTGGAAACCAAGACTAACTCCTTAAGGCTTTCCTCCAGAAATTTGAGGCTGCAGATGTCACCCATCACTATACTGTACCCCAAAGTGTAAAACATGACATTTCCTGTTCCCACTAGGTGGCGCTGTCCTTGATGTCAAATATGGCAGTTGAAATATGTTCAGGGGTGGAGCCTTATCATATGTGTGCTCTTTGGTCCAGATCGGAACATTTATGACAGAATGAGAGGCAATAAGATTTTCATGGCGAGTCATCAAAATTCGCCATGGCGCCACGGCCTCATACTATTGTGAAAACTCAAAATCTCCGCAATTTAACATGGCACAAGGGTGTAGTTGACACTGTCCAAATTTGAAGTTTATAGGACCAAATCCCAAGGAGGAGTTCGTTAAAGTACAAGGCATGGAAACGGTAAAATCAGACCCAAAATGTCACCTTCAATCCAAAATGGCGGACTTCCTGTTGGGTTTAGGACATTGCCATAATAGACTTTTTTGTTCGACTCTGAACGTTATATAGGTGTACCGACTTTCAAACTTATAGACCATACCCATACCGGGGGCTCGCGTTTTTCATTTTTCTAGGTGGCGCTCTAGAGCTAATTTTCCCTGGCCATGTCTGAGAACATTAAAATACGTAAATTTTCACCAGACCTGACGCGTGTGCAAAATTTCATGAGTTTTCGAGCATGTTTAGGCCCTCAAACGGCCAATTCATTTGCCGGAATAATAATAATAATAATAATAATAATAATAATAATAATAATAATAATAATAAACAGAGCAATTACAATAGGGCCTTCGCACTGTCAGTGCTCGGGCCCTAATAAGAAACGGAGCAGATACAATAGGGCCTTCGCACTCTCGGTGCTCGGGCCCTAATTAAAGCTGCAAGCAGCGTTATGAGGGCCCTCGCACCCCCGGCACGTCGAGCCACTGCCAACACCTCAAACCGGCACGTCCGATGTGATGTCACATTGATGGATTTCATGCTTTTAATCACCAGCTAACATTTCATCTTATTCAACCAGGATTATAGTCATGCCACTAGGTGGCGCTCTAACCATTATTGACAAATAGCATAACAAACATTTCCAAGCTCGAGTCTCATCACACCTGCGACCTTTGGGAGAGATTGGACATTGTGTTTTTTAGTGACAGCAGATTACTGCTTTTTGCGAGTGATTGAAACTCTACGTGCCGCCATGACCACCCCGTTTCACTGAACGGAAAAAGCTTCGCAATTTAACATCACAAAGGTCTTTAGATTCTACACACTGAAGAATGCTTCAATATGATGAAATCCCTTGGAGGAGTTCGTCAAAGTATGAAGCCTGAAAAGAGGGGAAAATGTCATCAAAATTACACATTAATTTTAAAATGGCTGACTTCCTGTTGGATTTGGGATATTGCTCCAAGAGACTTTTTTGTACATCTTGATATCTTACACAAGCTTACCAAGTGTCAGACTCATAGATGAAACACAGAGCAGGGGCTGATGTTTTGAAATATTGTAGGGGGCGCTGTTGAGCCATTTTGCGCTATTCAAGGAAAATGGTTACATAACAACAATGCTTTCATCCATTTGGAGGTGTGTGCCAAATTTCAAGCCTCTATAAACTTTCCAAGCCCCTCAAAAGCCACTTCATCTTTCATGATGAACTGCGTTGCCACCAGGGTGCGCCGTTCAGTTTAAAGTCACAATTTTTGCACTGAAGCATCACGAGGGACTGATGGTGATATTCACCGCTTTTGAGGTGGCCACAATCAACCTGTGAAAATCAGTACAACAAAGTTAAAGCCATGACATTTCCTGTTGCCACTAGGTGGCGCTGTCCGTATTTCCGACAATGGGCATATCAATTTGTTCAGGGCGGGTCTGACATCATGCCTGTAAAGTCTGGTACTGATCAGACTGGATTTCATTGAGTTATACTAATTTGTTTCTTCATGGCGTGACATCAAAGTTCGCCATGCTGCTGGGGTCACACCCTTTCGTGAAAAGTCACAGTTTTCACTGTAACCCAAGACCAACTCCTTAAGGCTTTCCTGGAGAAATTTGAGGCTGCAGATGTCACCCATCACAATACTGTACCCCAAAGTGTAAAACATGACATTTCCTGTTCCCACTAGGTGGCGCTGTCCCTGGTGTCAAATATGGCAGTTGAAATATGTTCAGGGGTGGAGCCTTATCATATGTGTTCACTTTGGTCAAGGTCAGAAAATGTATGACAAAATGAGAGGCAATAAGATTTTCATGGCGAGTCATCAAAATTCGCCATGGCGCCACGGCCTCACCGTATTGTGAAAACTCAAAAGCTCCGCAATTTAACATGGCACAAGGGTGTAGTTGACACTGACCAAATATGAAGGTTATGAAATGAAACCCCAAGGAGGAGTTCGCAAAAGTTCGAGGCATGGAAATGGCAAAATTAGAGCCAAAATGTCACCTTCTCTTCCAAATGGCGGACTTCCTGTTGGGTTTGCGTCAATGGGCCCACTGACTTTTTTGTTCGTCTTGGCATGATACACATGTGTGCCAAATTTCATACATGTAGCTCAAACGATGTGGTCGTAGGGCTGCATTTAACAAGGCATAGGTGGCGCTCTAGAGCCATTTCCCAGTGCTCATATGTAAAACCATTAAAATACAAAATTTTTCACCAGACCTGGCATGTGTGCAAAATTTCATGAGTTTTTGAGCATGTTTAGGCCCTCAAAAAGGCCCTTGTTTCGCCTGAATAATAATAATAATAATAATAATTAAAGCTGCAAGCAGCGTTATGAGGGCCCTCGCACCCCCGGCGCGTCGAGCCACGCCCAACACCTAAAACCAGCACGTCCGATCTGATGTCACATTGATGGAATTCATGCATTTAACCACCAGCTAACATTTCAACTCATTCATTCATGATTAGTTAGTCGTTCCACTAGGTGGCGCTCTAACCATTATGTACAAATGGCATAACAAACACTTCCAAGCTCGAGTCTCATCACACCTGAGACGTTTGGGAGAGATTGGACATTGTGTTTTTGAGTGACAGCAGATTACTGCTTTTTGGCGAGTGATTCAAACTCTAAGTGCCGCCATAACCACCCCGTTTCCTTGAACGTAAAAAGCTTCGCAATTTAACATCACAAAGGTCTTTAGATTCCACACACTGGAGAATGGTTCAATATGATGAAATCCCTTGGAGGAGTTCGTCAAAGTATGAAGCCTGAAAAGAGGGGAAAATGTCGCCAAAATTGCACATTCATTTTAAAATGGCTGACTTCCTGTTGGATTTGGGATATTGCTCCAAGAGACTTTTTTGTACATCTTGATATTTTCCATAAGCTTACCAGGTTTCAGACTCATAGATGAAACACAGAGCAGGGGCTGTTGTTTTGAAATTTTGTAGGGGGCGCTGTGGAGCAATTTCGCGCTATTCAATGAAAATGATCACATGACAACAAAGCCTTCAACCATTTGGAGGTGTGGGCCAAATTTCAAGCCTCTATAAACTTGCAAGCCCCTCAAAAGCCACTTCATCTTTCATGTTGAACAGCGTTGCCACCAGGGTGCGCCGTTCAGTTTAAAGTCACAATTTTTGGACTGAAGCATCACGAGGGACTGATGTTGATATTCACCGCTTTTGAGGTGGCCACGATGAACCTGTGAAAATCAGTACAACAAAATTAAAGCCATGACATTTCCTGTTGCCACTAGGTGGCGCTGTACGTATTCCCGACAATGGGCACATCAATCTGTTCAGGGCGGGTCTGACATCATGCCTGTAAAGTCTGGTACTGAACAGACTGGATTTCATTGAGTTATACTAATTTGTTTCTTCATGGCGTGACATCAAAGTTCGCCATGCTGCTGGGGTCACACCCTTTTGCGAAAAGTCACAGTTTTCACTGTAACCCAAGACCAACTCCTTAAGGCTTTCCTGGAGAAATTTGAGGCTGCAGGTGTCACCCATCACTATACTGTACCCCAAAGTGTAAAACATGACATTTCCTGTTGCCACTAGGTGGCGCTGTCCCTGGTGTCAAATATGGCAGTTGAAATATGTTCAGGGGTGGAGCCTTATCATATGTGTTCACTTTGGTCAAGGTCAGAAAATGTATGACAAAATGAGAGGCAATAAGATTTTCATGGCGAGTCATCGAAATTCGCCATGGCGCCACGGCCTCATAGTATTGTGAAAACTCAAAAGCTCCGCAATTTAACATGGCCCAGGTGTGTAGTTGACACTGACCAAAGATGAAGCTTATACAACCAAATCCCAAGGAGGAGTTCGCAAAAGTTCGAGGCATGGAAATGGCAAAATTAGAGCCAAAATGTCACCTTCTCTTCCAAATGGCGGACTTCCTGTTGGGTTTGCATCAATGGGCCCACAGACTTTTTTGTTCGACTCGGCATGATACACATGTGTGCCAAATTTCATACATGTAGCTGAAACGATGTGGTCGTAGGGCTGCATTTAACAAGGCATAGGTGGCGCTGTAGAGCCATTTCCCAGTGCTCATATGTAAAACCATTAAAATACAAAATTTTTCACCAGACCTGGCATGTGTGCAAAATTTCATGAGTTTTTGAGCATGTTTAGGCCCTCAAAAAGGCCCTTGTTTGGGGTGAATAATAATAATAATAATAATAAGAAACGGAGCAGATACAATAGGGCCTTCGCACTCTCGGTGCTCGGGCCCTAATAATTAAAGCTGCAAGCAGCGTTATGAGGGCCCTCGCACCCCCGGCGCGTCGAGCCACGCCCAACACCTAAAACCAGCACGTCCGATCTGATGTCACATTGATGGAATTCATGCATTTAACCACCAGCTAACATTTCAACTCATTCATTCATGATTAGTTAGTCGTTCCACTAGGTAGGGCTCTAACTATTATGTACAAATGGCATAACAAACATTTCCGAGCTCGAGTCTCATCCCGCCTATGAGCTTTGGGAGAGATTGGACATTGTGTTTTTGAGTGACAGCAGATTACTGCTTTTTGGCGAGTGATTGAAACTCTACGTGCCGCCATGACCACCCCGTTTCCCTGAACGTAAAAAGCTTCGCAATTTAATATCACAAAGGTCTTTAGATTCCACACACTGGAGAATGGTTCAATATGATGAAATCCCTTGGAGGAGTTCGTCAAAGTATGAAGCCTGAAAAGAGGGGAAAATGTCGCCAAAATTACACATTAATTTTAAAATGGCTGACTTCCTGTTGGATTTGGGATATTGCACCAAGAGACTTTTTTGTACATCTTGATATCTCCTATAAGCTTACCAGGTTTCAGACTCATACATAAAACACAGAGCAGGGGCTGTGATTTTGAAATTTTGTAGGGGGCGCTGTGGAGCCATTTTGGGATATTCAATGAAAATGATCACATAACAACAAAGCCTTAACCACATTGGAGGTGTGCGCCAAATTTCAAGCCTCTATAAACTTGCAAGCCCCTCAAAAGCCACTTCATCTTTCATGTTGAACAGCGTTGCCACCAGGGTGCGCCGTTCAGTTTAAAGTCACAATTTTTGCACTGAAGCATCACGAGGGACTGATGTTGATATTCACCGCTTTTGAGGTGGCCACGATGAACCTGTGAAAATCAGTACAACAAAATTAAAGCCATGACATTTCCTGTTGCCACTAGGTGGCGCTGTACGTATTCCCGACAATGGGCACATCAATCTGTTCAGGGCGGGTCTGACATCATGCCTGTAAAGTCTGGTACTGAACAGACTGGATTTCATTGAGTTATACTAATTTGTTTCTTCATGGCGTGACATCAAAGTTCGCCATGCTGCTGGGGTCACACCCTTTTGCGAAAAGTCACAGTTTTCACTGTAACCCAAGACCAACTCCTTAAGGCTTTCCTGGAGAAATTTGAGGCTGCAGGTGTCACCCATCACTATACTGTACCCCAAAGTGTAAAACATGACATTTCCTGTTGCCACTAGGTGGCGCTGTCCCTGGTGTCAAATATGGCAGTTGAAATATGTTCAGGGGTGGAGCCTTATCATATGTGTTCACTTTGGTCAAGGTCAGAAAATGTATGATAAAATGAGAGGCAATAAGATTTTCATGGCGAGTCATCGAAATTCGCCATGGCGCCACGGCCTCATAGTATTGTGAAAACTCAAAAGCTCCGCAATTTAACATGGCCCAGGTGTGTAGTTGACACTGACCAAAGATGAAGCTTATACAACCAAATCCCAAGGAGGAGTTCGCAAAAGTTCGAGGCATGGAAATGGCAAAATTAGAGCCAAAATGTCACCTTCTCTTCCAAATGGCGGACTTCCTGTTGGGTTTGCATCAATGGGCCCACAGACTTTTTTGTTCGACTCGGCATGATACACATGTGTGCCAAATTTCATACATGTAGCTGAAACGATGTGGTCGTAGGGCTGCATTTAACAAGGCATAGGTGGCGCTGTAGAGCCATTTCCCAGTGCTCATATGTAAAACCATTAAAATACAAAATTTTTCACCAGACCTGGCATGTGTGCAAAATTTCATGAGTTTTTGAGCATGTTTAGGCCCTCAAAAAGGCCCTTGTTTGGGGTGAATAATAATAATAATAATAATAAGAAACGGAGCAGATACAATAGGGCCTTCGCACTCTCGGTGCTCGGGCCCTAATAAGAAACGGAGCAGATACAATAGGGCCTTCGCACTCTCAGTGCTCGGGCCCTAATTAAAGCTGCAAGCAGCGTTATGAGGACCCTCGCACCCCCGGCGCGTCGAGCCACGCCCAACACCTAAAACCAGCACGTCCGATCTGATGTCACATTGATGGAATTCATGCATTTAACCACCAGCTAACATTTCAACTCATTCATTCATGATTAGTTAGTCGTTCCACTAGGTGGCGCTCTAACCATTATGTACAAATGGCATAACAAACACTTCCAAGCTCGAGTCTCATCACACCTGAGACGTTTGGGAGAGATTGGACATTGTGTTTTTGAGTGACAGCAGATTACTGCTTTTTGGCGAGTGATTGAAACTCCACGTGCCGCCATAACCACCCCGTTTCCCTGGACGTAAAAAGCTTCGCAATTTAACATCACAAAGGTCTTTAGATTCCACAAACTGCAGATCGGTCCAATCTGATGAAATCCCTTGGAGGAGTTCGTCAAAGAACGATGCCTGAAAAGAGGGGAAAATGTTGCCAAAATTGCACATTAATTTTAAAATGGCTGACTTCCTGTTGGATTTGGGATATTGCTCCAAGAGACTTTTTTGTACATCTTGATATCTCCTATAAGCTTACCAGGTTTCAGACTCATACATAAAACACAGAGCAGGGGCTGTGATTTTGAAATTTTGTAGGGGGCGCTGTGGAGCCATTTTGGGATATTCAATGAAAATGATCACATAACAACAAAGCCTTAACCACATTGGAGGTGTGCGCCAAATTTCAAGACTTTTTAAACTTTCCAAGCCCCTCAAAAGCCACTTCATCTTTCATGGTGAACCGCGTTGCCACCAGGGTGCGGCGTTCAGTTTAAAGTCACAATTTTTGCACTGAAGCATCACAAGGGACTGATGGTGATATTCACCGCTTTTGAGGTGGCCACGATGAACCTGTGAAAATCAGTACAACAAAATTAAAGCCATGACATTTCCTGTTCCCACTAGGTGGCGCTGTCCGTATTCCCGACAATGGGCACATCAATCTGTTCAGGGCGGGTCTGTCATCATGCCTGTAAAGTCTGGTACTGATCAGACTGGATTTCATTGAGTTATACTAATTTGTTTCTTCATGGCGTGACATCAAAGTTCGCCATGCCGCTGGGGTCACACCCTTTTGCGAAAAGTCACAGTTTTCACTGTAACCCAAGACCAACTCCTTAAGGCTTTCCTGGAGAAATTTGAGGCTGCAGATGTCACCCATCACAATACTGTACCCCAAAGTGTAAAACATGACATTTCCTGTTCCCACTAGGTGGCGCTGTCCCTGGTGTCAAATATGGCAGTTGAAATATGTTCAGGGGTGGAGCCTTATCATATGTGTTCACTTTGGTCAAGGTCAGAAAATGTATGACAAAATGAGAGGCAATAAGATTTTCATGGCGAGTCATCGAAATTCGCCATGGCGCCACGGCCTCATAGTATTGTGAAAACTCAAAAGCTCCGCAATTTAACATGGCACAAGGGTGTAGTTGACACTGTCCAAATTTGAAGTTCATAGGACCAAATCCCAAGGAGGAGTTCGTTAAAGTACAAGGCATGGAAACGGTAAAATCAGAGCCAAAATGTCACCTTCAATCCAAAATGGCGGACTTCCTGTTGGGTTTAGGACATTGCCATAATAGACTTTTTTGTTCGACTCTGAACGTCATATAGGTGTACCGACTTTCAAACTTGTAGGCCATACCCATACCGGGGGCTCGCGTTTTTCATTTTTCTAGGTGGCGCTACTGAGCTAATTTTCCCTGGCCATGTCTGAAAACATTAAAATACGTAAATTTTCACCAGACCTGACGCGTGTGCAAAATTTCATGAGTTTTCGAGCATGTTTAGGCCCTCAAACAGCCAATTCATTTGCCGAAATAATAATAATAATAATAATTAAAGCTGCAAGCAGCGTTATGAGGTCCCTCGCACCCCATCGCGTCGAGCTACGCCCAACACCTACAACCAGCACCTCCGATCTCATGTCACATTGATGGAATTCATGCATTCAACCACCAGCTAACATTTCATCTCATTCAATCATGATTATAGTCGTTCCACTAGGTGGCACTCTAACCATTACTGACAAATGGCATAACAAACATTTCCGAGCTCGAGTCTCATCACGCCTGCGACCTTTGGGACATATTGGACATTTTGATTTTGAGTGACAGCAGATTACTGCTTTTTGGCGAGTGATTGAAACTCCACGTGCCACCATGACAACCCCGTTTCCCTGAACGGGGGGGGGGGGCAAGTGACACTGTTGAAAAGGTTAGACTGAGACAAAAGATCATTTGAAGTTTTTTGAATGTCCCTCATGATTTCAATAAATACCTGTGCCACTGGTTTGTAAGCCACTTTGCTTTTAGCAAACGAGAAGAGGAGAGCTTTGGATTTTAACATTCTGAGGATTCGAGGACATTATTTTAGACCACTATAACAAACATCACAAGATATTATTTTTGAAAAACCCTGCCCTTGTGCAATTCTTGGTAAGTTTTATTTGTTGTAAATTGAATTTTATTTTTGGTGTAAAACCACATTTTAAATTTCAGTAACAGAATTTACTTTGTATTTAAGTTATTTTTTTATTGTTTGTGGGAGGGGTACCGGTGAAAAGTCTTTGGTTTGGTTTTCTGTTTTAGTGAATTTGGGCCATTAAGCCATTTTGTGGTCTTTTTTGAAAGACTGAAATCTGTGAAAGCTAGGCCGGGTAATTAGCCACTGATTTCTTATTACAAGTAAAGCACAACATGAATATAATGAAATACATGAAGTGTGGAACATTTTTGGCTGGTTTATGTGTGTTTAGCAGATTTTAAGCAGTTTAGTAACTGCTATTTCAATCATGCTTGTTTCTGCTGTCTTTGGTAGTTTTAGAAATGGTTTATATGACCATTTAGCTAAAATTATAAGGCTTCTGTGGATACTACGTGATATTTGCATGGAGGTTTTTGCATAACTCTTGAGCCACAGTACTGGTGGCTATAGAGCGTAAGAGGATAATTGTAATTTTTCACATAGCTGTGATTTGTTGTGCGTTCAATCCTTTTCTTTAAGCAAATTTGAGCAGCAGACAGCAAGAGTTGGTGAGCATTATCTTAATGTCATACATTGACTAATTTACACCTTCATTCTGGATGTGTAAAGCGCTTTGGGGTCCTTAGGGACTAGTAAAGCGATATAGAAATACAGGCCATTTACCATTTATATATATGTTTTGTGTTTTTTGAATGAATGTAATTGCATTACTGATCATTATTGTGAACTAACTACATGTTTATGTGTAAGTAAAGTCTCTTTGATGCTCTCATGTTTGTATATTGTTTGAATGTTGTGTAAAATGTAACTAATTAACCTCATACTTTATCATAAATAGAGAATGGCATATGCTTCCCCAACGAAGTTTGCTGGGATTAATGATCCTGAAGTTGAATCATTGCGTCAAGAATTTCAACTATCAACTGTAAGTAACAAATATTTCTTAAATTTTATTTATAGTGTAGAAAAATTTGTTTTTACGCTACATTACCTGTTACAGAGCTGGGCAGGATGCTGTGTTTAGTGTTTCTTGTGTTTGTTTGTTTGTTTGTTTGCTCTTTCATATAAGTCACTGTTAACCCTTGTGCCATACTGGGGCCTTTTTGGGTCCCCAGGGTGATCAACGTAAGTTTTTTAAAGGATGGCACAAGGTTAAGCTGAGACTTTTATACAGCTGTTGTTGTGATCTGGCACTACAAACATTACATTGTAGCGGCAGCATAGATTGAAGCGAATAACTGTTTTCTAATTTTGTTATGATCCAAAATATTTTGTAATTTCAGTATGCCTGCTTGGACCCAGGGGTCAGCAGAGAGGATCTATATACAAGGTGCTTGCAACTTCATGCCAAGGCAATGGACCTCTTGGTTCGGCAGGTGCGGCTCAGGCGTGCAGCCGAAAGAAAGATTTCTGTTTTAAAAGAACAGCTGGATGCTGAAAAAGAAATGCTGAATAACACTGCCCAGGAGCTGGATGCATTGCAAGCTTCGATTACATTCGCACGTGATGGTAAGTCTTAATGTATTGTTTGGATGGTATAAACAGTGAATGTTGGCTTCAGTGTCTTATTTTAAGAAATGGGACTTAGAAAAAATACTCTATGAATTACTATTGAACGACTGTCTACATACAAATAAACATGAATGCGAATTATTTATTTTAGTTTATGATAAATCATTTGGAGAAAATATTAAATCCATGATTAGTATCATGTTTTGTTTTCTTCATTTGTGATTTTATAAGGATTAGATATATGCAAATGTCTGTTTTACCCATGTATATTTGTTAAAGTTGTTTATAAATACTAACTGTCAAAAAATATTATTTGTTTTTGTTTTGTTCAGATGTGACAGAGGCCACCACTCAGACAGACGAAGACTTGTGACAGATGTTTTATAATAATGCTAAGTTTTCTTAGATTAATATATTTTTTCACATTTGACCCAAAGTGGCATGTTTTAGGTCACTTTGGGTAATTTTTAATTCAGAAATAGGTGTGGTGAGACAGTTAGTGGTAAAGACTATCAATGGCTGTCTTTTGTTTTCATGTGTGAAGGGGAAGCGGGGGGGGGGCAAACTTGAGGTCACACTGTTGAATGAATAAGTTGTAAGGCTGTGAAACCAAGGTGAGACTGAGTCTCACCTTGGTTTCTTTTGGCAAGGCCATCTTTTGGCAAGGCCAAGGGTGTGGACAACAGCTATGGAAATTAGTGTACTGCTGAATAAAGATTTTAACTACTCAATTCTTTTACAATTGCTTTATAAATACTGTGAATACTCAACTGTGAAAAATATTGTTTTGGTTTGTTTTGTACATATGTGACAGAGGACTCCAGTCAGACAGACAAAGAGTTGTGACAGATGTGTAAATATTTTATAATAAATGTTCCTGTTTTAAATTTTGGTTTTCTTTGACTGTTTATTCATCCTTATGGTATATGTGTTATTAGTTTAAATTCTACAACTCTACAAGTTTAAAAAAAAGAGATGTATGAAGACTAAGAGGAGGATGAAACTTTTTCACATTAAATGTTTAATAATAACAAGTATTGTGAATAGGAAATAAGTTTCTAACATAATTGTTTATGAATCAAGATTTATAAAACACTAGTGGTGTCACTGGTGTCATTTTGGCTTTAAAATAAAAAAAAGCGAACTCATGTTTTATGAACAATTTGATGTTTTGATAATAACTAATAACTCCTTTCAATGTCACTGATAGTTTTAAAGACATTACTATTAAAATGTATAAATTACACTTGAAAGCTGTACACTAGTTGATTGTCAGTGTTTGTAAGTTTTTCAAGCTTTCTCTTTCTTGAAAGCTACTTCATTTTCCATGTCGAATGGCTATGTTGCAACACAACAGAGAGGAGAAGCTGAAATATATTTTTTCATATTTATGTATTCTTCTCATTCTCTAGTTGTTCTATTAAGATTCCTGTATTTTGTTGATATAAACCTAAACACTATGCTATTGCACTGCCAATGTATTAAACAGAAGCTCAATATGAACAGTAAGGAACAAGACTTGCCGTTAATCCTTAGAGCTATGGAAGATTTGTGTAGATAACTCGTGCTGGTTTTTCACCAGAATGAACTATTCTTCTTTGTTTGTCATTGACATCAATGAAGATGCTAAATAACAGTCTTTTGCTACCAAATTGATTTAACCTTCGTTGTGTCTATTCGTTGTGGGCCTTTCAATGATCTAGCAGTTTGGCAGATTCAGCCTGATTAACTGACAGAAAAACACAGAGACCACACGATAAAATCCACTGCCAATTATTCCAACAGTCTTTCACCATTCTCTGATACTGTACTTCTGAAGGAACTTTGGCTTATGCTGCTTTTTCATTTGACTGTTTTGGTTTTACGATATTTCTGCTAATTTCTTATGATTTGACAGCATCAGGTACTTGCTAAGCTTTCTTACTTTTATATGCTGTCACCCACTGGGACTGTGACCTAAAGTGACCCAAAAGTTTTAGGTCACTTTGGGTAATTGTTAATTCAGAATTAGGTGTGGTGAGACAGTTGGTGGCAGAGACTATCAATGGCTGTCTTTTGTTTTCATGTGTGAAGGGCAAGCAAGGGGGGGGGGGGGGCAAGTGACACTGTTGAAAAGGTTAGACTGAGACAAAAGATCATTTGAAGTTTTTTGAATGTCCCTCATGATTTCAATAAATACCTGTGCCACTGGTTTGTAAGCCACTTTGCTTTTAGCAAACGAGAAGAGGAGAGCTTTGGATTTTAACATTCTGAGGATTCGAGGACATTATTTTAGACCACTATAACAAACATCACAAGATATTATTTTTGAAAAACCCTGCCCTTGTGCAATTCTTGGTAAGTTTTATTTGTTGTAAATTGAATTTTATTTTTGGTGTAAAACCACATTTTAAATTTCAGTAACAGAATTTACTTTGTATTTAAGTTATTTTTTTATTGTTTGTGGGAGGGGTACCGGTGAAAAGTCTTTGGTTTGGTTTTCTGTTTTAGTGAATTTGGGCCATTAAGCCATTTTGTGGTCTTTTTTGAAAGACTGAAATCTGTGAAAGCTAGGCCGGGTAATTAGCCACTGATTTCTTATTACAAGTAAAGCACAACATGAATATAATGAAATACATGAAGTGTGGAACATTTTTGGCTGGTTTATGTGTGTTTAGCAGATTTTAAGCAGTTTAGTAACTGCTATTTCAATCATGCTTGTTTCTGCTGTCTTTGGTAGTTTTAGAAATGGTTTATATGACCATTT
Source organism: Mchenga conophoros (assembly GCF_057382185.1). Classification (NCBI taxonomy): domain Eukaryota; kingdom Metazoa; phylum Chordata; class Actinopteri; order Cichliformes; family Cichlidae; genus Mchenga; species Mchenga conophoros. The sequence continues at coordinate 19,149,586 of NC_140528.1, read as the reverse complement.
AGCTAAAATTATAAGGCTTCTGTGGATACTACGTGATATTTGCATGGAGGTTTTTGCATAACTCTTGAGCCACAGTACTGGTGGCTATAGAGCGTAAGAGGATAATTGTAATTTTTCACATAGCTGTGATTTGTTGTGCGTTCAATCCTTTTCTTTAAGCAAATTTGAGCAGCAGACAGCAAGAGTTGGTGAGCATTATCTTAATGTCATACATTGACTAATTTACACCTTCATTCTGGATGTGTAAAGCGCTTTGGGGTCCTTAGGGACTAGTAAAGCGATATAGAAATACAGGCCATTTACCATTTATATATATGTTTTGTGTTTTTTGAATGAATGTAATTGCATTACTGATCATTATTGTGAACTAACTACATGTTTATGTGTAAGTAAAGTCTCTTTGATGCTCTCATGTTTGTATATTGTTTGAATGTTGTGTAAAATGTAACTAATTAACCTCATACTTTATCATAAATAGAGAATGGCATATGCTTCCCCAACGAAGTTTGCTGGGATTAATGATCCTGAAGTTGAATCATTGCGTCAAGAATTTCAACTATCAACTGTAAGTAACAAATATTTCTTAAATTTTATTTATAGTGTAGAAAAATTTGTTTTTACGCTACATTACCTGTTACAGAGCTGGGCAGGATGCTGTGTTTAGTGTTTCTTGTGTTTGTTTGTTTGTTTGTTTGTTTGCTCTTTCATATAAGTCACTGTTAACCCTTGTGCCATACTGGGGCCTTTTTGGGTCCCCAGGGTGATCAACGTAAGTTTTTTAAAGGATGGCACAAGGTTAAGCTGAGACTTTTATACAGCTGTTGTTGTGATCTGGCACTACAAACATTACATTGTAGCGGCAGCATAGATTGAAGCGAATAACTGTTTTCTAATTTTGTTATGATCCAAAATATTTTGTAATTTCAGTATGCCTGCTTGGACCCAGGGGTCAGCAGAGAGGATCTATATACAAGGTGCTTGCAACTTCATGCCAAGGCAATGGACCTCTTGGTTCGGCAGGTGCGGCTCAGGCGTGCAGCCGAAAGAAAGATTTCTGTTTTAAAAGAACAGCTGGATGCTGAAAAAGAAATGCTGAATAACACTGCCCAGGAGCTGGATGCATTGCAAGCTTCGATTACATTCGCACGTGATGGTAAGTCTTAATGTATTGTTTGGATGGTATAAACAGTGAATGTTGGCTTCAGTGTCTTATTTTAAGAAATGGGACTTAGAAAAAATACTCTATGAATTACTATTGAACGACTGTCTACATACAAATAAACATGAATGCGAATTATTTATTTTAGTTTATGATAAATCATTTGGAGAAAATATTAAATCCATGATTAGTATCATGTTTTGTTTTCTTCATTTGTGATTTTATAAGGATTAGATATATGCAAATGTCTGTTTTACCCATGTATATTTGTTAAAGTTGTTTATAAATACTAACTGTCAAAAAATATTATTTGTTTTTGTTTTGTTCAGATGTGACAGAGGCCACCACTCAGACAGACGAAGACTTGTGACAGATGTTTTATAATAATGCTAAGTTTTCTTAGATTAATATATTTTTTCACATTTGACCCAAAGTGGCATGTTTTAGGTCACTTTGGGTAATTTTTAATTCAGAAATAGGTGTGGTGAGACAGTTAGTGGTAAAGACTATCAATGGCTGTCTTTTGTTTTCATGTGTGAAGGGGAAGCGGGGGGGGGGCAAACTTGAGGTCACACTGTTGAATGAATAAGTTGTAAGGCTGTGAAACCAAGGTGAGACTGAGTCTCACCTTGGTTTCTTTTGGCAAGGCCATCTTTTGGCAAGGCCAAGGGTGTGGACAACAGCTATGGAAATTAGTGTACTGCTGAATAAAGATTTTAACTACTCAATTCTTTTACAATTGCTTTATAAATACTGTGAATACTCAACTGTGAAAAATATTGTTTTGGTTTGTTTTGTACATATGTGACAGAGGACTCCAGTCAGACAGACAAAGAGTTGTGACAGATGTGTAAATATTTTATAATAAATGTTCCTGTTTTAAATTTTGGTTTTCTTTGACTGTTTATTCATCCTTATGGTATATGTGTTATTAGTTTAAATTCTACAACTCTACAAGTTTAAAAAAAAGAGATGTATGAAGACTAAGAGGAGGATGAAACTTTTTCACATTAAATGTTTAATAATAACAAGTATTGTGAATAGGAAATAAGTTTCTAACATAATTGTTTATGAATCAAGATTTATAAAACACTAGTGGTGTCACTGGTGTCATTTTGGCTTTAAAATAAAAAAAAGCGAACTTGTGTTTTATGAACAATTTGATGTTTTGATAATAACTAATAACTCCTTTCAATGTCACTGATAGTTTTAAAGACATTACTATTAAAATGTATAAATTACACTTGAAAGCTGTACACTAGTTGATTGTCAGTGTTTGTAAGTTTTTCAAGCTTTCTCTTTCTTGAAAGCTACTTCATTTTCCATGTCGAATGGCTATGTTGCAACACAACAGAGAGGAGAAGCTGAAATATATTTTTTCATATTTATGTATTCTTCTCATTCTCTAGTTGTTCTATTAAGATTCCTGTATTTTGTTGATATAAACCTAAACACTATGCTATTGCACTGCCAATGTATTAAACAGAAGCTCAATATGAACAGTAAGGAACAAGACTTGCCGTTAATCCTTAGAGCTATGGAAGATTTGTGTAGATAACTCGTGCTGGTTTTTCACCAGAATGAACTATTCTTCTTTGTTTGTCATTGACATCAATGAAGATGCTAAATAACAGTCTTTTGCTACCAAATTGATTTAACCTTCGTTGTGTCTATTCGTTGTGGGCCTTTCAATGATCTAGCAGTTTGGCAGATTCAGCCTGATTAACTGACAGAAAAACACAGAGACCACACGATAAAATCCACTGCCAATTATTCCAACAGTCTTTCACCATTCTCTGATACTGTACTTCTGAAGGAACTTTGGCTTATGCTGCTTTTTCATTTGACTGTTTTGGTTTTACGATATTTCTGCTAATTTCTTATGATTTGACAGCATCAGGTACTTGCTAAGCTTTCTTACTTTTATATGCTGTCACCCACTGGGACTGTGACCTAAAGTGACCCAAAAGTTTTAGGTCACTTTGGGTAATTGTTAATTCAGAATTAGGTGTGGTGAGACAGTTGGTGGCAGAGACTATCAATGGCTGTCTTTTGTTTTCATGTGTGAAGGGCAAGCAAGGGGGGGGGGGGGGGGGGCAAGTGACACTGTTGAAAAGGTTAGACTGAGACAAAAGATCATTTGAAGTTTTTTGAATGTCCCTCATGATTTCAATAAATACCTGTGCCACTGGTTTGTAAGCCACTTTGCTTTTAGCAAACGAGAAGAGGAGAGCTTTGGATTTTAACATTCTGAGGATTCGAGGACATTATTTTAGACCACTATAACAAACATCACAAGATATTATTTTTGAAAAACCCTGCCCTTGTGCAATTCTTGGTAAGTTTTATTTGTTGTAAATTGAATTTTATTTTTGGTGTAAAACCACATTTTAAATTTCAGTAACAGAATTTACTTTGTATTTAAGTTATTTTTTTATTGTTTGTGGGAGGGGTACCGGTGAAAAGTCTTTGGTTTGGTTTTCTGTTTTAGTGAATTTGGGCCATTAAGCCATTTTGTGGTCTTTTTTGAAAGACTGAAATCTGTGAAAGCTAGGCCGGGTAATTAGCCACTGATTTCTTATTACAAGTAAAGCACAACATGAATATAATGAAATACATGAAGTGTGGAACATTTTTGGCTGGTTTATGTGTGTTTAGCAGATTTTAAGCAGTTTAGTAACTGCTATTTCAATCATGCTTGTTTCTGCTGTCTTTGGTAGTTTTAGAAATGGTTTATATGACCATTTAGCTAAAATTATAAGGCTTCTGTGGATACTACGTGATATTTGCATGGAGGTTTTTGCATAACTCTTGAGCCACAGTACTGGTGGCTATAGAGCGTAAGAGGATAATTGTAATTTTTCACATAGCTGTGATTTGTTGTGCGTTCAATCCTTTTCTTTAAGCAAATTTGAGCAGCAGACAGCAAGAGTTGGTGAGCATTATCTTAATGTCATACATTGACTAATTTACACCTTCATTCTGGATGTGTAAAGCGCTTTGGGGTCCTTAGGGACTAGTAAAGCGATATAGAAATACAGGCCATTTACCATTTATATATATGTTTTGTGTTTTTTGAATGAATGTAATTGCATTACTGATCATTATTGTGAACTAACTACATGTTTATGTGTAAGTAAAGTCTCTTTGATGCTCTCATGTTTGTATATTGTTTGAATGTTGTGTAAAATGTAACTAATTAACCTCATACTTTATCATAAATAGAGAATGGCATATGCTTCCCCAACGAAGTTTGCTGGGATTAATGATCCTGAAGTTGAATCATTGCGTCAAGAATTTCAACTATCAACTGTAAGTAACAAATATTTCTTAAATTTTATTTATAGTGTAGAAAAATTTGTTTTTACGCTACATTACCTGTTACAGAGCTGGGCAGGATGCTGTGTTTAGTGTTTCTTGTGTTTGTTTGTTTGTTTGTTTGTTTGCTCTTTCATATAAGTCACTGTTAACCCTTGTGCCATACTGGGGCCTTTTTGGGTCCCCAGGGTGATCAACGTAAGTTTTTTAAAGGATGGCACAAGGTTAAGCTGAGACTTTTATACAGCTGTTGTTGTGATCTGGCACTACAAACATTACATTGTAGCGGCAGCATAGATTGAAGCGAATAACTGTTTTCTAATTTTGTTATGATCCAAAATATTTTGTAATTTCAGTATGCCTGCTTGGACCCAGGGGTCAGCAGAGAGGATCTATATACAAGGTGCTTGCAACTTCATGCCAAGGCAATGGACCTCTTGGTTCGGCAGGTGCGGCTCAGGCGTGCAGCCGAAAGAAAGATTTCTGTTTTAAAAGAACAGCTGGATGCTGAAAAAGAAATGCTGAATAACACTGCCCAGGAGCTGGATGCATTGCAAGCTTCGATTACATTCGCACGTGATGGTAAGTCTTAATGTATTGTTTGGATGGTATAAACAGTGAATGTTGGCTTCAGTGTCTTATTTTAAGAAATGGGACTTAGAAAAAATACTCTATGAATTACTATTGAACGACTGTCTACATACAAATAAACATGAATGCGAATTATTTATTTTAGTTTATGATAAATCATTTGGAGAAAATATTAAATCCATGATTAGTATCATGTTTTGTTTTCTTCATTTGTGATTTTATAAGGATTAGATATATGCAAATGTCTGTTTTACCCATGTATATTTGTTAAAGTTGTTTATAAATACTAACTGTCAAAAAATATTATTTGTTTTTGTTTTGTTCAGATGTGACAGAGGCCACCACTCAGACAGACGAAGACTTGTGACAGATGTTTTATAATAATGCTAAGTTTTCTTAGATTAATATATTTTTTCACATTTGACCCAAAGTGGCATGTTTTAGGTCACTTTGGGTAATTTTTAATTCAGAAATAGGTGTGGTGAGACAGTTAGTGGTAAAGACTATCAATGGCTGTCTTTTGTTTTCATGTGTGAAGGGGAAGCGGGGGGGGGGCAAACTTGAGGTCACACTGTTGAATGAATAAGTTGTAAGGCTGTGAAACCAAGGTGAGACTGAGTCTCACCTTGGTTTCTTTTGGCAAGGCCATCTTTTGGCAAGGCCAAGGGTGTGGACAACAGCTATGGAAATTAGTGTACTGCTGAATAAAGATTTTAACTACTCAATTCTTTTACAATTGCTTTATAAATACTGTGAATACTCAACTGTGAAAAATATTGTTTTGGTTTGTTTTGTACATATGTGACAGAGGACTCCAGTCAGACAGACAAAGAGTTGTGACAGATGTGTAAATATTTTATAATAAATGTTCCTGTTTTAAATTTTGGTTTTCTTTGACTGTTTATTCATCCTTATGGTATATGTGTTATTAGTTTAAATTCTACAACTCTACAAGTTTAAAAAAAGAGATGTATGAAGACTAAGAGGAGGATGAAACTTTTTCACATTAAATGTTTAATAATAACAAGTATTGTGAATAGGAAATAAGTTTCTAACATAATTGTTTATGAATCAAGATTTATAAAACACTAGTGGTGTCACTGGTGTCATTTTGGCTTTAAAATAAAAAAAAGCGAACTTATGTTTTATGAACAATTTGATGTTTTGATAATAACTAATAACTCCTTTCAATGTCACTGATAGTTTTAAAGACATTACTATTAAAATGTATAAATTACACTTGAAAGCTGTACACTAGTTGATTGTCAGTGTTTGTAAGTTTTTCAAGCTTTCTCTTTCTTGAAAGCTACTTCATTTTCCATGTCGAATGGCTATGTTGCAACACAACAGAGAGGAGAAGCTGAAATATATTTTTTCATATTTATGTATTCTTCTCATTCTCTAGTTGTTCTATTAAGATTCCTGTATTTTGTTGATATAAACCTAAACACTATGCTATTGCACTGCCAATGTATTAAACAGAAGCTCAATATGAACAGTAAGGAACAAGACTTGCCGTTAATCCTTAGAGCTATGGAAGATTTGTGTAGATAACTCGTGCTGGTTTTTCACCAGAATGAACTATTCTTCTTTGTTTGTCATTGACATCAATGAAGATGCTAAATAACAGTCTTTTGCTACCAAATTGATTTAACCTTCGTTGTGTCTATTCGTTGTGGGCCTTTCAATGATCTAGCAGTTTGGCAGATTCAGCCTGATTAACTGACAGAAAAACACAGAGACCACACGATAAAATCCACTGCCAATTATTCCAACAGTCTTTCACCATTCTCTGATACTGTACTTCTGAAGGAACTTTGGCTTATGCTGCTTTTTCATTTGACTGTTTTGGTTTTACGATATTTCTGCTAATTTCTTATGATTTGACAGCATCAGGTACTTGCTAAGCTTTCTTACTTTTATATGCTGTCACCCACTGGGACTGTGACCTAAAGTGACCCAAAAGTTTTAGGTCACTTTGGGTAATTGTTAATTCAGAATTAGGTGTGGTGAGACAGTTGGTGGCAGAGACTATCAATGGCTGTCTTTTGTTTTCATGTGTGAAGGGCAAGCAAGGGGGGGGGGGGGGGCAAGTGACACTGTTGAAAAGGTTAGACTGAGACAAAAGATCATTTGAAGTTTTTTGAATGTCCCTCATGATTTCAATAAATACCTGTGCCACTGGTTTGTAAGCCACTTTGCTTTTAGCAAACGAGAAGAGGAGAGCTTTGGATTTTAACATTCTGAGGATTCGAGGACATTATTTTAGACCACTATAACAAACATCACAAGATATTATTTTTGAAAAACCCTGCCCTTGTGCAATTCTTGGTAAGTTTTATTTGTTGTAAATTGAATTTTATTTTTGGTGTAAAACCACATTTTAAATTTCAGTAACAGAATTTACTTTGTATTTAAGTTATTTTTTTATTGTTTGTGGGAGGGGTACCGGTGAAAAGTCTTTGGTTTGGTTTTCTGTTTTAGTGAATTTGGGCCATTAAGCCATTTTGTGGTCTTTTTTGAAAGACTGAAATCTGTGAAAGCTAGGCCGGGTAATTAGCCACTGATTTCTTATTACAAGTAAAGCACAACATGAATATAATGAAATACATGAAGTGTGGAACATTTTTGGCTGGTTTATGTGTGTTTAGCAGATTTTAAGCAGTTTAGTAACTGCTATTTCAATCATGCTTGTTTCTGCTGTCTTTGGTAGTTTTAGAAATGGTTTATATGACCATTTAGCTAAAATTATAAGGCTTCTGTGGATACTACGTGATATTTGCATGGAGGTTTTTGCATAACTCTTGAGCCACAGTACTGGTGGCTATAGAGCGTAAGAGGATAATTGTAATTTTTCACATAGCTGTGATTTGTTGTGCGTTCAATCCTTTTCTTTAAGCAAATTTGAGCAGCAGACAGCAAGAGTTGGTGAGCATTATCTTAATGTCATACATTGACTAATTTACACCTTCATTCTGGATGTGTAAAGCGCTTTGGGGTCCTTAGGGACTAGTAAAGCGATATAGAAATACAGGCCATTTACCATTTATATATATGTTTTGTGTTTTTTGAATGAATGTAATTGCATTACTGATCATTATTGTGAACTAACTACATGTTTATGTGTAAGTAAAGTCTCTTTGATGCTCTCATGTTTGTATATTGTTTGAATGTTGTGTAAAATGTAACTAATTAACCTCATACTTTATCATAAATAGAGAATGGCATATGCTTCCCCAACGAAGTTTGCTGGGATTAATGATCCTGAAGTTGAATCATTGCGTCAAGAATTTCAACTATCAACTGTAAGTAACAAATATTTCTTAAATTTTATTTATAGTGTAGAAAAATTTGTTTTTACGCTACATTACCTGTTACAGAGCTGGGCAGGATGCTGTGTTTAGTGTTTCTTGTGTTTGTTTGTTTGTTTGTTTGTTTGCTCTTTCATATAAGTCACTGTTAACCCTTGTGCCATACTGGGGCCTTTTTGGGTCCCCAGGGTGATCAACGTAAGTTTTTTAAAGGATGGCACAAGGTTAAGCTGAGACTTTTATACAGCTGTTGTTGTGATCTGGCACTACAAACATTACATTGTAGCGGCAGCATAGATTGAAGCGAATAACTGTTTTCTAATTTTGTTATGATCCAAAATATTTTGTAATTTCAGTATGCCTGCTTGGACCCAGGGGTCAGCAGAGAGGATCTATATACAAGGTGCTTGCAACTTCATGCCAAGGCAATGGACCTCTTGGTTCGGCAGGTGCGGCTCAGGCGTGCAGCCGAAAGAAAGATTTCTGTTTTAAAAGAACAGCTGGATGCTGAAAAAGAAATGCTGAATAACACTGCCCAGGAGCTGGATGCATTGCAAGCTTCGATTACATTCGCACGTGATGGTAAGTCTTAATGTATTGTTTGGATGGTATAAACAGTGAATGTTGGCTTCAGTGTCTTATTTTAAGAAATGGGACTTAGAAAAAATACTCTATGAATTACTATTGAACGACTGTCTACATACAAATAAACATGAATGCGAATTATTTATTTTAGTTTATGATAAATCATTTGGAGAAAATATTAAATCCATGATTAGTATCATGTTTTGTTTTCTTCATTTGTGATTTTATAAGGATTAGATATATGCAAATGTCTGTTTTACCCATGTATATTTGTTAAAGTTGTTTATAAATACTAACTGTCAAAAAATATTATTTGTTTTTGTTTTGTTCAGATGTGACAGAGGCCACCACTCAGACAGACGAAGACTTGTGACAGATGTTTTATAATAATGCTAAGTTTTCTTAGATTAATATATTTTTTCACATTTGACCCAAAGTGGCATGTTTTAGGTCACTTTGGGTAATTTTTAATTCAGAAATAGGTGTGGTGAGACAGTTAGTGGTAAAGACTATCAATGGCTGTCTTTTGTTTTCATGTGTGAAGGGGAAGCGGGGGGGGGCAAACTTGAGGTCACACTGTTGAATGAATAAGTTGTAAGGCTGTGAAACCAAGGTGAGACTGAGTCTCACCTTGGTTTCTTTTGGCAAGGCCATCTTTTGGCAAGGCCAAGGGTGTGGACAACAGCTATGGAAATTAGTGTACTGCTGAATAAAGATTTTAACTACTCAATTCTTTTACAATTGCTTTATAAATACTGTGAATACTCAACTGTGAAAAATATTGTTTTGGTTTGTTTTGTACATATGTGACAGAGGACTCCAGTCAGACAGACAAAGAGTTGTGACAGATGTGTAAATATTTTATAATAAATGTTCCTGTTTTAAATTTTGGTTTTCTTTGACTGTTTATTCATCCTTATGGTATATGTGTTATTAGTTTAAATTCTACAACTCTACAAGTTTAAAAAAAGAGATGTATGAAGACTAAGAGGAGGATGAAACTTTTTCACATTAAATGTTTAATAATAACAAGTATTGTGAATAGGAAATAAGTTTCTAACATAATTGTTTATGAATCAAGATTTATAAAACACTAGTGGTGTCACTGGTGTCATTTTGGCTTTAAAATAAAAAAAAGCGAACTTATGTTTTATGAACAATTTGATGTTTTGATAATAACTAATAACTCCTTTCAATGTCACTGATAGTTTTAAAGACATTACTATTAAAATGTATAAATTACACTTGAAAGCTGTACACTAGTTGATTGTCAGTGTTTGTAAGTTTTTCAAGCTTTCTCTTTCTTGAAAGCTACTTCATTTTCCATGTCGAATGGCTATGTTGCAACACAACAGAGAGGAGAAGCTGAAATATATTTTTTCATATTTATGTATTCTTCTCATTCTCTAGTTGTTCTATTAAGATTCCTGTATTTTGTTGATATAAACCTAAACACTATGCTATTGCACTGCCAATGTATTAAACAGAAGCTCAATATGAACAGTAAGGAACAAGACTTGCCGTTAATCCTTAGAGCTATGGAAGATTTGTGTAGATAACTCGTGCTGGTTTTTCACCAGAATGAACTATTCTTCTTTGTTTGTCATTGACATCAATGAAGATGCTAAATAACAGTCTTTTGCTACCAAATTGATTTAACCTTCGTTGTGTCTATTCGTTGTGGGCCTTTCAATGATCTAGCAGTTTGGCAGATTCAGCCTGATTAACTGACAGAAAAACACAGAGACCACACGATAAAATCCACTGCCAATTATTCCAACAGTCTTTCACCATTCTCTGATACTGTACTTCTGAAGGAACTTTGGCTTATGCTGCTTTTTCATTTGACTGTTTTGGTTTTACGATATTTCTGCTAATTTCTTATGATTTGACAGCATCAGGTACTTGCTAAGCTTTCTTACTTTTATATGCTGTCACCCACTGGGACTGTGACCTAAAGTGACCCAAAAGTTTTAGGTCACTTTGGGTAATTGTTAATTCAGAATTAGGTGTGGTGAGACAGTTGGTGGCAGAGACTATCAATGGCTGTCTTTTGTTTTCATGTGTGAAGGGCAAGCAAGGGGGGGGGGGGGGGGGGCAAGTGACACTGTTGAAAAGGTTAGACTGAGACAAAAGATCATTTGAAGTTTTTTGAATGTCCCTCATGATTTCAATAAATACCTGTGCCACTGGTTTGTAAGCCACTTTGCTTTTAGCAAACGAGAAGAGGAGAGCTTTGGATTTTAACATTCTGAGGATTCGAGGACATTATTTTAGACCACTATAACAAACATCACAAGATATTATTTTTGAAAAACCCTGCCCTTGTGCAATTCTTGGTAAGTTTTATTTGTTGTAAATTGAATTTTATTTTTGGTGTAAAACCACATTTTAAATTTCAGTAACAGAATTTACTTTGTATTTAAGTTATTTTTTTATTGTTTGTGGGAGGGGTACCGGTGAAAAGTCTTTGGTTTGGTTTTCTGTTTTAGTGAATTTGGGCCATTAAGCCATTTTGTGGTCTTTTTTGAAAGACTGAAATCTGTGAAAGCTAGGCCGGGTAATTAGCCACTGATTTCTTATTACAAGTAAAGCACAACATGAATATAATGAAATACATGAAGTGTGGAACATTTTTGGCTGGTTTATGTGTGTTTAGCAGATTTTAAGCAGTTTAGTAACTGCTATTTCAATCATGCTTGTTTCTGCTGTCTTTGGTAGTTTTAGAAATGGTTTATATGACCATTTAGCTAAAATTATAAGGCTTCTGTGGATACTACGTGATATTTGCATGGAGGTTTTTGCATAACTCTTGAGCCACAGTACTGGTGGCTATAGAGCGTAAGAGGATAATTGTAATTTTTCACATAGCTGTGATTTGTTGTGCGTTCAATCCTTTTCTTTAAGCAAATTTGAGCAGCAGACAGCAAGAGTTGGTGAGCATTATCTTAATGTCATACATTGACTAATTTACACCTTCATTCTGGATGTGTAAAGCGCTTTGGGGTCCTTAGGGACTAGTAAAGCGATATAGAAATACAGGCCATTTACCATTTATATATATGTTTTGTGTTTTTTGAATGAATGTAATTGCATTACTGATCATTATTGTGAACTAACTACATGTTTATGTGTAAGTAAAGTCTCTTTGATGCTCTCATGTTTGTATATTGTTTGAATGTTGTGTAAAATGTAACTAATTAACCTCATACTTTATCATAAATAGAGAATGGCATATGCTTCCCCAACGAAGTTTGCTGGGATTAATGATCCTGAAGTTGAATCATTGCGTCAAGAATTTCAACTATCAACTGTAAGTAACAAATATTTCTTAAATTTTATTTATAGTGTAGAAAAATTTGTTTTTACGCTACATTACCTGTTACAGAGCTGGGCAGGATGCTGTGTTTAGTGTTTCTTGTGTTTGTTTGTTTGTTTGTTTGTTTGCTCTTTCATATAAGTCACTGTTAACCCTTGTGCCATACTGGGGCCTTTTTGGGTCCCCAGGGTGATCAACGTAAGTTTTTTAAAGGATGGCACAAGGTTAAGCTGAGACTTTTATACAGCTGTTGTTGTGATCTGGCACTACAAACATTACATTGTAGCGGCAGCATAGATTGAAGCGAATAACTGTTTTCTAATTTTGTTATGATCCAAAATATTTTGTAATTTCAGTATGCCTGCTTGGACCCAGGGGTCAGCAGAGAGGATCTATATACAAGGTGCTTGCAACTTCATGCCAAGGCAATGGACCTCTTGGTTCGGCAGGTGCGGCTCAGGCGTGCAGCCGAAAGAAAGATTTCTGTTTTAAAAGAACAGCTGGATGCTGAAAAAGAAATGCTGAATAACACTGCCCAGGAGCTGGATGCATTGCAAGCTTCGATTACATTCGCACGTGATGGTAAGTCTTAATGTATTGTTTGGATGGTATAAACAGTGAATGTTGGCTTCAGTGTCTTATTTTAAGAAATGGGACTTAGAAAAAATACTCTATGAATTACTATTGAACGACTGTCTACATACAAATAAACATGAATGCGAATTATTTATTTTAGTTTATGATAAATCATTTGGAGAAAATATTAAATCCATGATTAGTATCATGTTTTGTTTTCTTCATTTGTGATTTTATAAGGATTAGATATATGCAAATGTCTGTTTTACCCATGTATATTTGTTAAAGTTGTTTATAAATACTAACTGTCAAAAAATATTATTTGTTTTTGTTTTGTTCAGATGTGACAGAGGCCACCACTCAGACAGACGAAGACTTGTGACAGATGTTTTATAATAATGCTAAGTTTTCTTAGATTAATATATTTTTTCACATTTGACCCAAAGTGGCATGTTTTAGGTCACTTTGGGTAATTTTTAATTCAGAAATAGGTGTGGTGAGACAGTTAGTGGTAAAGACTATCAATGGCTGTCTTTTGTTTTCATGTGTGAAGGGGAAGCGGGGGGGGGGCAAACTTGAGGTCACACTGTTGAATGAATAAGTTGTAAGGCTGTGAAACCAAGGTGAGACTGAGTCTCACCTTGGTTTCTTTTGGCAAGGCCATCTTTTGGCAAGGCCAAGGGTGTGGACAACAGCTATGGAAATTAGTGTACTGCTGAATAAAGATTTTAACTACTCAATTCTTTTACAATTGCTTTATAAATACTGTGAATACTCAACTGTGAAAAATATTGTTTTGGTTTGTTTTGTACATATGTGACAGAGGACTCCAGTCAGACAGACAAAGAGTTGTGACAGATGTGTAAATATTTTATAATAAATGTTCCTGTTTTAAATTTTGGTTTTCTTTGACTGTTTATTCATCCTTATGGTATATGTGTTATTAGTTTAAATTCTACAACTCTACAAGTTTAAAAAAAAGAGATGTATGAAGACTAAGAGGAGGATGAAACTTTTTCACATTAAATGTTTAATAATAACAAGTATTGTGAATAGGAAATAAGTTTCTAACATAATTGTTTATGAATCAAGATTTATAAAACACTAGTGGTGTCACTGGTGTCATTTTGGCTTTAAAATAAAAAAAAGCGAACTTGTGTTTTATGAACAATTTGATGTTTTGATAATAACTAATAACTCCTTTCAATGTCACTGATAGTTTTAAAGACATTACTATTAAAATGTATAAATTACACTTGAAAGCTGTACACTAGTTGATTGTCAGTGTTTGTAAGTTTTTCAAGCTTTCTCTTTCTTGAAAGCTACTTCATTTTCCATGTCGAATGGCTATGTTGCAACACAACAGAGAGGAGAAGCTGAAATATATTTTTTCATATTTATGTATTCTTCTCATTCTCTAGTTGTTCTATTAAGATTCCTGTATTTTGTTGATATAAACCTAAACACTATGCTATTGCACTGCCAATGTATTAAACAGAAGCTCAATATGAACAGTAAGGAACAAGACTTGCCGTTAATCCTTAGAGCTATGGAAGATTTGTGTAGATAACTCGTGCTGGTTTTTCACCAGAATGAACTATTCTTCTTTGTTTGTCATTGACATCAATGAAGATGCTAAATAACAGTCTTTTGCTACCAAATTGATTTAACCTTCGTTGTGTCTATTCGTTGTGGGCCTTTCAATGATCTAGCAGTTTGGCAGATTCAGCCTGATTAACTGACAGAAAAACACAGAGACCACACGATAAAATCCACTGCCAATTATTCCAACAGTCTTTCACCATTCTCTGATACTGTACTTCTGAAGGAACTTTGGCTTATGCTGCTTTTTCATTTGACTGTTTTGGTTTTACGATATTTCTGCTAATTTCTTATGATTTGACAGCATCAGGTACTTGCTAAGCTTTCTTACTTTTATATGCTGTCACCCACTGGGACTGTGACCTAAAGTGACCCAAAAGTTTTAGGTCACTTTGGGTAATTGTTAATTCAGAATTAGGTGTGGTGAGACAGTTGGTGGCAGAGACTATCAATGGCTGTCTTTTGTTTTCATGTGTGAAGGGCAAGCAAGGGGGGGGGGGGGGGGCAAGTGACACTGTTGAAAAGGTTAGACTGAGACAAAAGATCATTTGAAGTTTTTTGAATGTCCCTCATGATTTCAATAAATACCTGTGCCACTGGTTTGTAAGCCACTTTGCTTTTAGCAAACGAGAAGAGGAGAGCTTTGGATTTTAACATTCTGAGGATTCGAGGACATTATTTTAGACCACTATAACAAACATCACAAGATATTATTTTTGAAAAACCCTGCCCTTGTGCAATTCTTGGTAAGTTTTATTTGTTGTAAATTGAATTTTATTTTTGGTGTAAAACCACATTTTAAATTTCAGTAACAGAATTTACTTTGTATTTAAGTTATTTTTTTATTGTTTGTGGGAGGGGTACCGGTGAAAAGTCTTTGGTTTGGTTTTCTGTTTTAGTGAATTTGGGCCATTAAGCCATTTTGTGGTCTTTTTTGAAAGACTGAAATCTGTGAAAGCTAGGCCGGGTAATTAGCCACTGATTTCTTATTACAAGTAAAGCACAACATGAATATAATGAAATACATGAAGTGTGGAACATTTTTGGCTGGTTTATGTGTGTTTAGCAGATTTTAAGCAGTTTAGTAACTGCTATTTCAATCATGCTTGTTTCTGCTGTCTTTGGTAGTTTTAGAAATGGTTTATATGACCATTTAGCTAAAATTATAAGGCTTCTGTGGATACTACGTGATATTTGCATGGAGGTTTTTGCATAACTCTTGAGCCACAGTACTGGTGGCTATAGAGCGTAAGAGGATAATTGTAATTTTTCACATAGCTGTGATTTGTTGTGCGTTCAATCCTTTTCTTTAAGCAAATTTGAGCAGCAGACAGCAAGAGTTGGTGAGCATTATCTTAATGTCATACATTGACTAATTTACACCTTCATTCTGGATGTGTAAAGCGCTTTGGGGTCCTTAGGGACTAGTAAAGCGATATAGAAATACAGGCCATTTACCATTTATATATATGTTTTGTGTTTTTTGAATGAATGTAATTGCATTACTGATCATTATTGTGAACTAACTACATGTTTATGTGTAAGTAAAGTCTCTTTGATGCTCTCATGTTTGTATATTGTTTGAATGTTGTGTAAAATGTAACTAATTAACCTCATACTTTATCATAAATAGAGAATGGCATATGCTTCCCCAACGAAGTTTGCTGGGATTAATGATCCTGAAGTTGAATCATTGCGTCAAGAATTTCAACTATCAACTGTAAGTAACAAATATTTCTTAAATTTTATTTATAGTGTAGAAAAATTTGTTTTTACGCTACATTACCTGTTACAGAGCTGGGCAGGATGCTGTGTTTAGTGTTTCTTGTGTTTGTTTGTTTGTTTGTTTGTTTGCTCTTTCATATAAGTCACTGTTAACCCTTGTGCCATACTGGGGCCTTTTTGGGTCCCCAGGGTGATCAACGTAAGTTTTTTAAAGGATGGCACAAGGTTAAGCTGAGACTTTTATACAGCTGTTGTTGTGATCTGGCACTACAAACATTACATTGTAGCGGCAGCATAGATTGAAGCGAATAACTGTTTTCTAATTTTGTTATGATCCAAAATATTTTGTAATTTCAGTATGCCTGCTTGGACCCAGGGGTCAGCAGAGAGGATCTATATACAAGGTGCTTGCAACTTCATGCCAAGGCAATGGACCTCTTGGTTCGGCAGGTGCGGCTCAGGCGTGCAGCCGAAAGAAAGATTTCTGTTTTAAAAGAACAGCTGGATGCTGAAAAAGAAATGCTGAATAACACTGCCCAGGAGCTGGATGCATTGCAAGCTTCGATTACATTCGCACGTGATGGTAAGTCTTAATGTATTGTTTGGATGGTATAAACAGTGAATGTTGGCTTCAGTGTCTTATTTTAAGAAATGGGACTTAGAAAAAATACTCTATGAATTACTATTGAACGACTGTCTACATACAAATAAACATGAATGCGAATTATTTATTTTAGTTTATGATAAATCATTTGGAGAAAATATTAAATCCATGATTAGTATCATGTTTTGTTTTCTTCATTTGTGATTTTATAAGGATTAGATATATGCAAATGTCTGTTTTACCCATGTATATTTGTTAAAGTTGTTTATAAATACTAACTGTCAAAAAATATTATTTGTTTTTGTTTTGTTCAGATGTGACAGAGGCCACCACTCAGACAGACGAAGACTTGTGACAGATGTTTTATAATAATGCTAAGTTTTCTTAGATTAATATATTTTTTCACATTTGACCCAAAGTGGCATGTTTTAGGTCACTTTGGGTAATTTTTAATTCAGAAATAGGTGTGGTGAGACAGTTAGTGGTAAAGACTATCAATGGCTGTCTTTTGTTTTCATGTGTGAAGGGGAAGCGGGGGGGGGGGCAAACTTGAGGTCACACTGTTGAATGAATAAGTTGTAAGGCTGTGAAACCAAGGTGAGACTGAGTCTCACCTTGGTTTCTTTTGGCAAGGCCATCTTTTGGCAAGGCCAAGGGTGTGGACAACAGCTATGGAAATTAGTGTACTGCTGAATAAAGATTTTAACTACTCAATTCTTTTACAATTGCTTTATAAATACTGTGAATACTCAACTGTGAAAAATATTGTTTTGGTTTGTTTTGTACATATGTGACAGAGGACTCCAGTCAGACAGACAAAGAGTTGTGACAGATGTGTAAATATTTTATA
The DNA here is from genome assembly GCF_057382185.1 of Mchenga conophoros. NCBI lineage: Eukaryota > Metazoa > Chordata > Actinopteri > Cichliformes > Cichlidae > Mchenga > Mchenga conophoros. Next base: position 19,131,946 of record NC_140528.1, on the reverse strand, counting down.
ATAAATGTTCCTGTTTTAAATTTTGGTTTTCTTTGACTGTTTATTCATCCTTATGGTATATGTGTTATTAGTTTAAATTCTACAACTCTACAAGTTTAAAAAAAGAGATGTATGAAGACTAAGAGGAGGATGAAACTTTTTCACATTAAATGTTTAATAATAACAAGTATTGTGAATAGGAAATAAGTTTCTAACATAATTGTTTATGAATCAAGATTTATAAAACACTAGTGGTGTCACTGGTGTCATTTTGGCTTTAAAATAAAAAAAAGCGAACTTATGTTTTATGAACAATTTGATGTTTTGATAATAACTAATAACTCCTTTCAATGTCACTGATAGTTTTAAAGACATTACTATTAAAATGTATAAATTACACTTGAAAGCTGTACACTAGTTGATTGTCAGTGTTTGTAAGTTTTTCAAGCTTTCTCTTTCTTGAAAGCTACTTCATTTTCCATGTCGAATGGCTATGTTGCAACACAACAGAGAGGAGAAGCTGAAATATATTTTTTCATATTTATGTATTCTTCTCATTCTCTAGTTGTTCTATTAAGATTCCTGTATTTTGTTGATATAAACCTAAACACTATGCTATTGCACTGCCAATGTATTAAACAGAAGCTCAATATGAACAGTAAGGAACAAGACTTGCCGTTAATCCTTAGAGCTATGGAAGATTTGTGTAGATAACTCGTGCTGGTTTTTCACCAGAATGAACTATTCTTCTTTGTTTGTCATTGACATCAATGAAGATGCTAAATAACAGTCTTTTGCTACCAAATTGATTTAACCTTCGTTGTGTCTATTCGTTGTGGGCCTTTCAATGATCTAGCAGTTTGGCAGATTCAGCCTGATTAACTGACAGAAAAACACAGAGACCACACGATAAAATCCACTGCCAATTATTCCAACAGTCTTTCACCATTCTCTGATACTGTACTTCTGAAGGAACTTTGGCTTATGCTGCTTTTTCATTTGACTGTTTTGGTTTTACGATATTTCTGCTAATTTCTTATGATTTGACAGCATCAGGTACTTGCTAAGCTTTCTTACTTTTATATGCTGTCACCCACTGGGACTGTGACCTAAAGTGACCCAAAAGTTTTAGGTCACTTTGAGTAATTGTTAATTCAGAATTAGGTGTGGTGAGACAGTTGGTGGCAGAGACTATCAATGGCTGTCTTTTGTTTTCATGTGTGAAGGGCAAGCAAGGGGGGGCAAGTGACACTGTTGAAAAGGTTAGACTGAGACAAAAGATTGAATTGTGTCTTTTGGCAAAGCCAAGGGTGTGGACAACAGCTATGAAAATTAGTGTACTGCTGAATAAAGGTTTTAACTACTCAAGGGAAAAAAGGTGTTGAGTACTGTTTATTGCATTGTAACTTCACTGGTTACTTTGTGACAGTCCCTCCCCTGTTGGCTTCTGTGATTGGATCATTTGAAGTTTTTTGAATGTCCCTCATGATTTCAATAAATACCTGTGCCACTGGTTTGTAAGCCACTTTGCTTTTAGCAAACGAGAAGAGGAGAGCTTTGGATTTTAACATTCTGAGGATTCGAGGACATTATTTTAGACCACTATAACAAACATCACAAGAGATTATTTTTGAAAAACCCTGCCCTTGTGCAATTCTTGGTAAGTTTTATTTGTTGTAAATTGAATTTTATTTTTGGTGTAAAACCACATTTTAAATTTCAGTAACAGAATTTACTTTGTATTTAAGTTATTTTTTTATTGTTTGTGGGAGGGGTACCGGTGAAAAGTCTTTGGTTTGGTTTTCTGTTTTAGTGAATTTGGGCCATTAAGCCATTTTGTGGTCTTTTTTGAAAGACTGAAATCTGTGAAAGCTAGGCCGGGTAATTAGCCACTGATTTCTTATTACAAGTAAAGCACAACATGAATATAATGAAATACATGAAGTGTGGAACATTTTTGGCTGGTTTATGTGTGTTTAGCAGATTTTAAGCAGTTTAGTAACTGCTATTTCAATCATGCTTGTTTCTGCTGTCTTTGGTAGTTTTAGAAATGGTTTATATGACCATTTAGCTAAAATTATAAGGCTTCTGTGGATACTACGTGATATTTGCATGGAGGTTTTTGCATAACTCTTGAGCCACAGTACTGGTGGCTATAGAGCGTAAGAGGATAATTGTAATTTTTCACATAGCTGTGATTTGTTGTGCGTTCATTGTGAGTTGTTAAATTTGCATCATGCTAATTATGCAGGTATTGAGAAAATTTTGTTATTGTCTCACATTTATTTTAGCCTTGTGAATCTGATGTTTAATTATTTTTGGTAGGTGCACAGGTATAGATTTTAACCTGAGCATAACTGGTCATTAAAAAAACCATGCCATTTATGGGTGGGGTTTTGTCTTTGTCACAATTTTAATTGCTAGGGTTAAGGTTTCTTTATTTCTGTTTCAGTCTGAAAATGACCTTTTTCTGATCTTATGTCAATAATGTTTAATTGTACAATATCTTTTTTGTATTAGGAGATCAAACTTCCTAAGGGACATCACGTACAGATACTTCAGAAGGCTTGCTGTGAACTTTCAGCAGAACAGCTGGATTTGGTGTGAACCAAGGTAAGTTATTAAAAATGCTGACTATAGCCTTACATGCTTGAGGTTTTAACAAGGGTTTTTTGACGTTTTTTGATGCTTCCTGTTAAGAGCAAAAAGTGGAAAGAGAAGGTTTAAAAAATGTTCTCCAGTATTGTTCAGTGGGTCGTTAAGTAGTCGTTCAGTGGGCTATTCAGTCGTTTGTTCAGTCAATGGCAGGGGGGGTGAGATTCTAATCTCAATGCACTCACCCCCCCCCCCCCCCCCCCCCCCCCCACATCACTTGTATAAGTTAATAGTGTGGAGAATCTCATAAAGCCTTTAGGCAATCAAATGTAAATGACAATATTTATGAGTGTCTTAAGTTTTAAAATGGTCAGGTTTGATTTGAACATGACTGGAAGGTCATGTTCCACCCCCTTACTTTAGTGTTCGTAGTCATAATAGAGATTGACAGACCACATGACTTTCATGCATTGCATGCCGGGCACTAGTGGCAAAACAATTAAAGCAATGCATCAAATGCAAGCATTTGCAGCACCGCAAAACGTTCATTCTCCGGTTCTAATACCTTCTTGCTTTTACTTTGCCCCCCAAAAGAGGTATGTACAAAAACGAAGGAGAACAATACCGCTCCGTACAAAGACAAACTTGATGAAAAGTCAAAGAAAAGATACGAGGAAAAAAATCAAAAGAGTGAAAGGGTTAGACCCTTACGAGCACACAGAGTGGACAAAAGAGTTAGCGAGAGCCCAACTTTCACCACGCTCAAATTGATAATCATACGGTTCTTGGAGTGAGTGCATACACTCATGAAGTTTTTAGTAACTTCAGGTCACTTTAACAAGCCCAGGTCTAGTTTACCGACAGATGGGTACAGGACCTTGAAATGCACCGTGTAGAATGAAAGACCATCGTACCTATCATAAGTTTACCAGTCTCACAAATCGTCTTCATAAATACACATTCGTTAACCATTTATTAATAGGACCTTTAAGCTCAACGGTAATTAATTAGTAGTGGAAATATTTTCTGGTTCATTACAGAAATGTAGCAGTGACAATAATATTGTATGCTGTAATCGTACTGGGCAATTAGTGATACAAAAAAAAAGTTTTATCCTGTGAATAAAAGTATATGTTTTTGTTAATGTACCATGGTAATAAAAGAAACGAAACGCAATATTGTGTCAGGACAATTCAGTATTTATGCACAATAAACACAGGCGCATAGCGCGACAATTTCTGTTCAGCGCCAGACTTGCTTGTAACCTATATCAACAATTCTGTTATGAAGAATGACATATTAGCTACTACAAAACACTGACCTTTGTGTAAATGCTTGGAGCAAACTAACATGTGAGCTGGAGTGTGGATGTTTGTTTAATATATTTTTTTTCTCTTTTTATTGTAGATGCCAAGAAAAAAGGGTTTTCGCATGCAGCGCACACCAAGAATCCCCTCTGGTAAGTCCAATGCTAACCCAAATGTTTGCATTTGTGCAGAGAAGTTGCAAGCATCCATTGTTGCTGGGACTGCTGTTCAATGTGCACCATCCACTTCAGATGTGAATGCCTTAATTGCCTGCAGTGTTGTGGCTGCAATCAAGCATATGATAGCTCCAGTGTGTACATGGAAACCGGAGGATGTTGATGATATATGTGTAGAGGGGTGCCAATTAGTTAGGTATATAGCTAAGGCAAGACAGGACATTGGCAGCAAGCATAGCGTTTGCAGGCTGATTGGACAGCACACTGTGTTTGGCCAAAAATGGAAAGTTGATATTGGCCCGCCAGTTTACATAGATTTTGGGCTGTCGGAAGGGGAGGCTGTGTTGTATGAAAAGCTGCAGGAACATCTGTTGAGGGATGGCATGTGTCTGTTGGATCTTCACACTGCAGTTAGTGTCATCATTCATCACAAGAATTATTTTGTTGTTGTTGATTGTGGCACACGTAATGCAGCTGGGCTGGCATCTGAGATTGGCACAGCTGTGGCTGTTTTTAACACATGCCTTGACGACCTGATGCTTCACATCAGAAATTTACAGACGTCTTTAGATGCACAATGGTATGCTGTTAGCAGCATTTCTGTGCAGGCAGGTCAAGTTGATGTTGACGTGGAGAGCAGTGCAGTGTTTGTGGACAGGGATGTTGACACGAATCTTACAGCTAAAGTTGATAACACTTCTGTCAACCTTGAAACTGTTAATGCTGTCACAGGAGTTGGAGCAGAGGATAGCTGTTGCATTATAAAGAGTGTGAGAGGATCATTTCACCAGGCTGATGATCGATTTAAATATGGAGGAGTTCAGTGTATGGCTATAGGTCTGGTTAGCCTGGCAAAACATAAAGTTGATAGCGTCTTTTCATGGGAGACAAAAGTTCTTGACAGAGTTGTAGTTTTAGGTGACCTTTTGTACACCAATTTGAGAGACTGCAACATGATAAGCAACTCATCCAGTGTGTTGTGTGTCCCTGATTTGCCTAAAAAGTATTGTATTGATGGGCAAAACTTTGAGTTTGAGTATGGAGATTTTGTCAGTGGGGATATTGATGTGCTTGAAGGGGAACTCATTGAGAGTGGTGTCTACACTACCCTGCAGACTGGGCTGCAAAAGATCTGTGCCATGTATAATACATGTCTTCTGACATTGTGTGGCAGTACATGTGCAGTCATTTCTGAGAATGGACAATATGCACTAGTTGATTCTCATGCACGCAGTGCTGTGGGTTTGGTCAGTGAGCAGGGAAGAAGTGTTGTTTTGTGCTTCAGGTCACTTGAAGATGTGGTCAGACACATCTGCCAGCTGGCAACGGGCCTGAGTCAGAAGCAAAAGCCTTTTGAAGTAGCTGGTGTTTGTGTTAGGTACCTTATGGTGTCTGATAGTGCCACACCCAAAGACAGTTGTGAAAAAAGGTGCAAAACCTTTACACCAGAATCAAGTTGTGATTCAATCCAGAATGAACCAAACATCAGAGATGTTATCATCGTGGAGTCTTTAATAGAGGCAGAGAGTTGCAAAATGTCTGGAAAGACCTTGAGTTGTTCTGAGTATAATTTGGGGTTATTATGTAATGATGCAACAAGAAAGCGCAAGATTTCAGTGGGTCACAGTGAAGCTAAGAAGTTAAAACAGTATGATGTGTCTCAGGTGAATTCAGATGTTGAATTTGTTAGTGAAGTGACAAACAACAAGCTGGTGTTTAGTCCCATTTCTGAGTGGGTTTGTCAGGCTTTGTGCACACAGTTAAATGTGGAGTTTGAAAAAATTAGTGTACCAGCGTCTACATGTGTTGGTTTGTTAGGTGTTCCATGCAAAAATGAAAGTATAGTGGCTGATGGGAACTGTTTCTTCAGAGCTATTTCTCAGGTTGTGACTGGCACACAAAAGCACCATCGCAAGATAAGACTTGCCATTGTGAAAGAGTTGGAGAGGAATGCTGCAATATATAGAAATATTTTAAGATCAGAGTATTCAACAGTTGCAGACTACATTCAGAAATCTAAAATGAGAAATGTTAACAGCTGGGCTACAGAAGTTGAAATCCAAGCAACTGCTAATTGTTTAGGAGTTGATGTATTTACATTTCATGATGAGCGTTGGCTAAAATATGGCTGTAATGGCAAGCTTTTGTCAGAAAAGGGAATCTATTTAGAAAATCGTCATGGGAATCATTATGAGACGGTGGTTTGTGTTCTTAAGCCCGAAGAGCAGACCTGTTATGGCTACTGCAAAACCAGTCCATCTGTTATCGGAAGATACAGCACTAGGTCTCACAGTAAGGATAAAAGTACTTTTGAGAAAACACAGGATCACACATTTTGTGCAGATGCAGTAGTACTAGATACAGATGCTGATGTTGAGGTTTTGAATGATGAAGGTCAGAAAAAGATTAGCTTTAGTCCTCTTTCTAATGGAGTTGCACATACTTTATGCTGCAAATTTAATGTTGAATTTGAGAAGCAGGATAAAAATGTTCATTCTGTGTATGGTCCTTTAGGTGTTGTTTGTGAAACAGATAAGGTTGTAAAGGATGGAAATAGTTTCTTCAGGGCTCTGTCTCATATAATCAGTGGTTCTCAGAAGAGTCATAGGAAGATAAGGCTTGCTGTTGTAAAGTATATAGAGAATAATGGTGAAAAGTACATGAAGTTTGTGGGAAAAGATTATGCTTCAATATCAGAGTATGTTTTAAAGTCAAAGATAAAGTATGTTGGACATTCTGCTACTGACACAGAATTTCAGGCTGCAGCAAATGCTTGTGGATTGGACATATTAATATATAATGGTGACAAATGGAAAAAGTACAGCTGCACGACTCCTGTTGTCATAAATGAAGGGATATATTTAACGTGTCAAAATGGTCATTTTGAGCCAGTAATTTGTGTGCAAGATGTTCATAAGGCTGTTTGTTTTGGTTTATGTAGCAAGACTAATTCATCTGCACAACAGAATATGTGTAGAATAAAAACAAAAGAACAAGCAAAGGATAATTCAGATACCTTTAGTTCAAATACTAACTATTGTTTTTCAAAGTATTTAAAAACTAAACGATGTTTACACAGTCAACTGACCTACAATGAACATGTCATGTGTAAAGCAAGATCAAAACAAAAAAGCATTAGTAAATATAAACAAAACATGTCGCATAAAGAAAAGGTAAAACAAATGAGCATTAGTAAATATAAACAAAACATGTCACATAAAGAAAAGGTAAAACAAATGAGCATTAGTAAATATCAACAAAACATGTCGCATAAAGAAAAGGTAAGGCAAATGAGCATTAGTAAATATCAACAAAACATGTCGCATAAAGAAAACGTAAAACAAATGAGCATTAGTAAATATAAACAAAACATGTCGCATAAAGAAAAGGTAAAACAAATGAGCATTAGTAAATATAAACAAAACATGTCGCATAAAGAAAAGGTAAAACAAATGAGCATTAGTAAATATCAACAAAACATGTCGCATAAAGAAAAGGTAAGGCAAATGAGCATTAGTAAATATCAACAAAACATGTCGCATAAAGAAAAGGTAAGGCAAATGAGCATTAGTAAATATCAACAAAATGTGTCGCATAAAGAAAAGGTAAAACAAATGAGCATTAGTAAATACAGATCAAATGAGTTGCACAGGAAAAAAATAAATGCAATGGCAGCTAGAAAGTATCATGGAAATCCAGAACATAAGATGCGTGTTATTGCTGGTGTCAAATTAAAAAGGCAGCAAATGAAAGAAAAGGCAGAGCAGTTTGATTTTGTGATGGAATTTTTTTTAGATAAAGTAAAAGATGGACCAGATTTTGTTTGCTGTGTCTGCCATAGGTTGTTATTTAGACATCAGGTGTTACATTGTCAAAAAAACTATTATAACAAAACTAAAACTGCAGTACTGATTGCAGAAAAATGTATAACTGAAGACTATTTACACAAATGTAATAAAGATTGTATAAATCCATGTCACTGGTTGGACACAGCTAAAGCTAAACTGTGGATCTGTTATACATGCCATTATAAAATTAATAAAAATGAAGTGCCTCCAGAGTCTGTAAAAAATAATTTAGAAGTGCATCCAATTCCACCTGAATTGGCATGTTTAAATAGCTTAGAACAACATTTAATAGCTTTACATATACCATTTATGAAAATGCTAGCCTTACCTAAGGGTGGACAAAATGGAGTACATGGACCAGTGACATGTGTTCCAGCAAACATTGTAGAAACCACCAATGTCTTACCCCGTTCTAGCATGGAAGGCTCTTTATTACCAGTAAAACTGAAGCGCAAGTTAACTTATAAAGGCCATTATCAATACCAGTTTGTTGACACTATCCACATAAGACAGGCTTTGCAATATTTAAAAGGGTCAAATGTGCATTATAAAGATGTAGAGTTCAATAAAAGTTGGCAAAATCAGTTTTGTATGCAGCAAGAGGAAGCTGTGGAAGAGGAGAGTGATAAAAATGCAGTAAGCGGTGTTGCATCTTCAAATGTTGATGATGAGCTTTTGCATGACAGACAGCAGCACTGTATGTTTCAGGACACATGTCTCATGCCTGTTGATATTGGACAGGAAGCACTAGATCAATATTTTACTAACATATTAAATCTAGCTCCAGCAGAAGGGAATAATCCTGTAAAATTACTTTCAGATCATGCAAATGAAGCCAAATGTTTCCCAGTGTTGTTTCCAAATGGGTTGAATACGTATCATGAAAACAGAGAGAAGCGTTTGACATTGTCCCGTTATTTTAATAACCGGATTTTACATGCTGATGGTAGGTTTGCACAAAATGTCGAATATATCTTTTTTGCTCAGTATATGTCTGAGATTGAACAGGTTATCTCAAATGTTTCAATAGCATTGCGAAAAGGAAAAGGTGATTGTACATATCAGAATGTTAGCCATGAGTTGTTGAAAGATGAAGAGTCTTTGAAGAAGTTGTTGGAGTTTGATGATGGGTACCGTTTTCTTAAGCCTATTAGAGGTACTCCAGCTTTTTGGCAGGCAGCACAGCGTGACCTCTTAGCTTGTGTTCGTCAGCTTGGTATCCCCACTTGGTTTTGTTCATTTTCGTCAGCTGACATGCGATGGACAAATCTTCTTTATAGTATTTTGAATCAGCAAGGTAGAACAGAAACAGTTGAACAGTTAGAGTGGGCAGACAGGTGTGATTTGCTGCGTCGAAATCCTGTGACTGCAGCAAGGATGTTTGACTTTCGGTGGCATTGTTTTCTGAAGGAGGTACTCATGTCTCCATTGCATCCGATTGGTAAGATTAAGGATTACTTTTACAGAGTGGAATTTCAACAGCGAGGTTCACCACATGTGCACTGTCTGTTTTGGATAGAGAATGCTCCGCAGATTGATAAAAATACAGATGAAGAGGTGATTCAGTTTATAGATGAATATGTAACATGTGAATTGCCTTCACAAGATGAGACTTTATTGGACATTGTCTCATCTGTACAACAGCATTCAAAGCGGCATTCTAAAACTTGCAAAAAAAAGAACACAGTTTGCCGGTTTAATTTTCCCAGGCCACCATCTAGTCGAACATTTATATGTCGTAGGAAAAGTGATGTTTCCGAGCAAAAATGCAAGTGTCAAGTCGATAAGAGAGAAGATGATTTACAACAATGTGCCTGTGAAAGTCAGCGTCAGCAAGACTCTATTAAGATGAGAAGAAAGCAGGCAAGTGATATCTTAACAACAATCAAGAAGGCTCTTTCAGATGAGAGTAGGAGTTTTGAAAGTGTGGAGCATTTGTTTCAGAGTTTAGGTATGAATCAGGCAACTTTTGAGGAGGCATACAAATGCTTTAGTCGAAATACACATGTTGTGTTGAAAAGGAAGTTAAACGAGGTTTGGATAAATCAATATAATAAGCCACTGTTGAAATGTTACAATGCTAATTTGGATATTCAATTTGTAATTGATGCTTATGCCTGCTGTGTTTATATAATTTCTTACATGTCAAAATCTGAAAAAGAGATGGGTTTGTTGTTAAGTAATACTCAGAAGGAAGCATATAAAGATGGAAATGTTAGTGCAAGGGAGGCTTTGAAGTCATTAGGCAGTGTATACCTTCATAACAGAGATGTTAGTGCTCAGGAGGCTGTGTATAGATTAACAAATATGCATCTAAAAGAATGTTCTAGGAAAGTTGTGTTTGTGCCAACAGGGGACAATGTAGTTAAAATGAGTTTGCCCTTAAAAGTGTTAAGACAAAAAGCAACATCACAGGATTTAACAGCAGAGGACATGTGGATGACTAGTATTGTAGACCGGTATAAGAATAGACCAAAAAACATTGATTTTAATGATATGTGTATGGCCACATTTGCCTCCGAATATCGTGTTTTGAGTAAAAGTGAAAAATCCACTAAGCCAATACAGTTGAACAATAGATGTGGTTTTGTTACTAAGAGAACACGGTCACAACCTGCAGTTGTTCGTTATGCGCGATTTTCAGAGACTAAAAATGCTGAATTGTTTTATCATAGTATCATGCAGTTGTTTTTGCCATATCGTGTAGATCAGGAACTAAAGCCTTCAAACTATACAACATTTGAACAGTTTTACAAGAATGGCGTTGTGAAGTTTAGCGATGGATTTCTGCATTCAGTGAAATCAGTTGTTGATGCAAATAGACGTAAGTTTGAAATAAACGCAGATAAACTGGATAACATTCAAAATACAATTGATTTGGATGGTGTAACAGAAGATGCCTGGTGTGAGCTTTGTCCAGAACAGGAGTTGGAGCGTTTAGAGTGTGAGCAGGAATGGAAAGATAAAGAGCAAATAGGGGAAGAAGACAATGAGAATATTCCAGATTTAGCTGTGTGCAGCCAACAGGTTTCACATTTAGAAAAGAGAAATGACATTATGCCCAGAAGAGACGGTTTGGCTTTAATTAGATCTCTAAATGAGACACAGCTTTCAGTCTTTTATCAGATTAGGCAGTGGTGCTTGGATAAGACAGTAGGCAAAAACCCAGATCCATTGCATGTATTTATTACTGGAGGTGCAGGAACAGGGAAAAGCCATTTGATTAAAGCAATTCACTATGAAGCAGCAAGGTTATTGTCACCAATGTGTCGTCATCCTGAAAATGTTTGTGTTTTATTAACTGCGCCTACTGGGATTGCTGCATATAACTTACATGCAACAACAATCCACAACACATTTAGCATTGGTAAAGATGTCCGCTTACCTTACACCCCTCTGGGTGAGGAAAAGTTAAATTGCCTACGTGCTAAATATTGTGATCTGCAGATCCTGATAATTGATGAAATCTCCATGGTTGATCAGAGACTAATGGCTTACATCCATGGTAGATTAAGACAGATTAAACAAATTGGAGATTTTTCGCCTTTTGGAAATGTTAGTGTTATTACTGTTGGAGACTTTTTTCAGTTGCCTCCAGTAAAAGGAAAACCCCTGTATGTTGAGGATGTTGGTATGAACTTGTGGTCTAGTCTATTTAGGGTTGTTGAACTAAATAAAATAGTAAGGCAGAGCGATGTTGGGTTTGCAGAATTATTAAACAGGTTAAGAACTCACATTAAAGGGGCTCCATTATTAGAAAAGGACATTAAAAGCTTGAAGCATTGTGAAACTGGTGAAGTTAGCTCAGCTTTACACATTTTTCCAACAAACAAACAAGTAAATGAGCATAATATGCAGCAGTTGTTTAAGTTGTGTCCTGATTATGTTGAGATACCTGCTCAGGATTTTGTCAATAGTAAGAAAACAGGGAAACTGGAGTTAAAAACTGGACATCATGCCAAAACATATAACACGTGTTTGAATGAAAAGCTTCTCTTGGGGAAAGGTGCCCGTGTAATGTTGTGTAAAAATGTAGATGTAATGGATGGTCTTGTTAATGGTGTATGTGGTACGGTAACACACATAGTTTATGTTACTGAGGACAAGAAGCTTCCCAAAACCATTTATGTAAAATTTGATGACAATCATATAGGTGCACAAAGGAGGAAAAACTGTGTGTATTACCCAGCAGTTGAAATAGGCTCTACAGGTATTGAAGCAGAAGAAGAAAAGGTAACTGAGAAAGGTGGATTGCGACGGCAGTTTCCACTGAAACTTGCATGGGCTTGTACAGTACATAAGGTACAAGGAGTTACTGTTGATGATGCAGTAGTGTCTCTTAAAAATGTGTTTGCTCCAGGACAGGCATATGTTGCCTTAAGTCGTGTTAGGAGTCTGTCAGGTTTAATAATTCAAGATTTCAATGAAAAAGCTATTTACTCTAAAGGTGGTGTAAAGGATGTAATCGAAAGAATGCCCCAATTTTTGTCTGAAAATACAGCATGTACTAAGACACGTGATTTCACAGTAGTGTTAATGAATGTGCAGAATTTAACTCTACATGTAGCTGATCTGGTATTGTGCACACAGCATTTGCAGCCTAACTGTATTGCTGTTACAGAGACATGGATGTCTGCCGATTCTTCATTAGACACTGTAAAAATTGACGGTTATGGGTTTCAGCATAATCCACGAAGTGCATCTTACACTAGAAGTAACCCAACATTTATTGAAATACAAAGCCAACAGCATGGTGGCGTTGGCATGTATACTGCAGACAGTTTGACATCTGAAATTATAGCTATACCAGATGCCAATTTAGAATGTTTACTTTGCAACTATTGTACATTGAACATTTTAATAGCAGTTATTTATCGGCCTCCTTCTTATACCATGGCACTGTTTAAACAAAACCTAGGAAAGTTACTTGATTGGCTAGATAAAAAAAGTAATACAGTAGTAGTAATGGGAGATTTTAATGACAATGTTCTAAAATCTTCAAGTATTTGCAAGTTTGTCACAGACAAAGGATTCATTCAACATGTAACACAGCCCACCACAGAGAAGGGCACATTAATTGATCATGTGTATGTTAAAACAACACATTATAATGTAAAAGCTGTAGTCTTTCCAACATATTTTAGTGACCATGAAGGGATTTTTTGTACGTTTAAATCCAAGACTCCTACATGACAAAAGGGCAGTGAGCAGCAGTGTGTGTGTGTGTGTGTGTGTGTGTGTGTGTGTAAATTTATGTAAATAATGACCTAAAAGTACAAAAAGCACAGCTAACCATGAGAGAAAAGAAATATTCCGCTCTTCTCCTCTCTTCTCTTCTTCCCTTTTCTGGAACGCAGTGGGGAGGTAGAGCGTACAGCCTAAACCGGCGGGGAGGTGTGGGAAGCCAGACCAGGCGCCCCCCTTCTAGCTCTCCTCTCTGCTCTCTCCTATCTTGTCCCTTTTGTCTTACTTCTCTCTATCACCTATTCTATCCCGTTGAAGAAGTTATCCTCCGTAAATGCTAAAGAGAAAAGAAATATTCCGCTCTTCTCCCCTCTACTCTTCTTCCCTTTTCTGGAACGCAGTGGGGCGGTAGAGCGTACAGCCTAAACCGGCGGGGAGGTGTGGGAAGCCAGACCAGGCGCCCCCCTTCTAGCTCTCCTCTCTGCTCTCTCCTATCTTGTCCCTTTTGTCTTACTTCTCTCTATCACCTATTCTATCCCGTTGAAGAAGTTATCCTCCGTAAATCCTCCGTAAATCATGAAGCAAATGTGAGGAAGCAGTTTAAGAGTCTGAATGCTCGGAAAGCTCCCGGCCCAGACGGTGTGTCTCCTGCCACCCTCAGACACTGTGCAAACGAGCTGGCCCCAGTGTTTTCTGGCATCTTCAACTCCTCACTGCAGGCATGTCATGTGCCTGCCTGCTTCAAGTCCTCTACCATAATCCCTGTCCCCAAGAAACCTAGGATCACTGGACTAAATGACTACAGACCCGTGGCTCTGACATCTGTGGTCATGAAGTCATTTGAGCGCCTAGTTCTCTCCCATCTCAAGACCCTCACGGCCCCCCTCCTGGACCCCCTGCAGTTTGCATATAGAGCCAACAGGTCTGTAGACGACGCCATCAACATGGCCCTACACTTCATCCTGCAGCATCTGGACTCCCCAGGAACCTACGCCAGGATCCTGTTTGTGGACTTCAGCTCTGCCTTCAACACCATCCTTCCAGACCATCTCCGAGACAAGCTTTCCCAGATGAATGTGCCTGATCCCATCTGCCGGTGGATCACTGACTTCCTGACGGACAGGAAGCAGCATGTGAGGCTGGGAAAGAATGTCTCGGACTCCCGGACCATCAGCACCGGCTCCCCTCAGGGCTGTGTTCTTTCTCCTCTGCTCTTCTCCCTGTACACCAACTGCTGCACCTCCACCCACCAGTCTGTCAAGCTAATCAAGTTTGCAGATGACACCACCACCCACCAGTCTGTCAAGCTAATCAAGTTTGCAGATGACACCACCGTTATTGGACTCATCTCGGACGGGGACGAGTCTGCCTACAGGAGGGAGGTTGAACGTCTGGTGTCTTGGTGCAGCCACAACAACCTGGTGCTGAATGCCCAGAAGACAGTGGAGATTATTGTGGACTTCAGGAAGCACACAGCCCCACTCCCCCCCATCATCCTGACTGACACCCCCATCACCTCTGTGGACTCATGGCATCTTCAACTCCTCACTGCAGGCATGTCATGTGCCTGCCTGCTTCAAGTCCTCTACCATAATCCCTGTCCCCAAGAAACCTAGGATCACTGGACTAAATGACTACAGACCCGTGGCTCTGACATCTGTGGTCATGAAGTCATTTGAGCGCCTAGTTCTCTCCCATCTCAAGACCCTCACGGCCCCCCTCCTGGACCCCCTGCAGTTTGCATATAGAGCCAACAGGTCTGTAGACGACGCCATCAACATGGCCCTACACTTCATCCTGCAGCATCTGGACTCCCCAGGAACCTACGCCAGGATCCTGTTTGTGGACTTCAGCTCTGCCTTCAACACCATCCTTCCAGACCATCTCCGAGACAAGCTTTCCCAGATGAATGTGCCTGATCCCATCTGCCGGTGGATCACTGACTTCCTGACGGACAGGAAGCAGCATGTGAGGCTGGGAAAGAATGTCTCGGACTTCCGGACCATCAGCACCGGCTCCCCTCAGGGCTGTGTTCTTTCTCCTCTGCTCTTCTCCCTGTACACCAACTGCTGCACCTCCACCCACCAGTCTGTCAAGCTAATCAAGTTTGCAGATGACACCACCACCCACCAGTCTGTCAAGCTAATCAAGTTTGCAGATGACACCACCGTTATTGGACTCATCTCGGACGGGGACGAGTCTGCCTACAGGAGGGAGGTTGAACATCTGGTGTCTTGGTGCAGCCACAACAACCTGGTGCTGAATGCCCAGAAGACAGTGGAGATTATTGTGGACTTCAGGAAGCACACAGCCCCACTCCCCCCCATCATCCTGACTGACACCCCCATCACCTCTGTGGACTCATGGCATCTTCAACTCCTCACTGCAGGCATGTCATGTGCCTGCCTGCTTCAAGTCCTCTACCATAATCCCTGTCCCCAAGAAACCTAGGATCACTGGACTAAATGACTACAGACCCGTGGCTCTGACATCTGTGGTCATGAAGTCATTTGAGCGCCTAGTTCTCTCCCATCTCAAGACCCTCACGGCCCCCCTCCTGGACCCCCTGCAGTTTGCATATAGAGCCAACAGGTCTGTAGACGACGCCATCAACATGGCCCTACACTTCATCCTGCAGCATCTGGACTCCCCAGGAACCTACGCCAGGATCCTGTTTGTGGACTTCAGCTCTGCCTTCAACACCATCCTTCCAGACCATCTCCGAGACAAGCTTTCCCAGATGAATGTGCCTGATCCCATCTGCCGGTGGATCACTGACTTCCTGACGGACAGGAAGCAGCATGTGAGGCTGGGAAAGAATGTCTCGGACTTCCGGACCATCAGCACCGGCTCCCCTCAGGGCTGTGTTCTTTCTCCTCTGCTCTTCTCCCTGTACACCAACTGCTGCACCTCCACCCACCAGTCTGTCAAGCTAATCAAGTTTGCAGATGACACCACCACCCACCAGTCTGTCAAGCTAATCAAGTTTGCAGATGACACCACCGTTATTGGACTCATCTCGGACGGGGACGAGTCTGCCTACAGGAGGGAGGTTGAACGTCTGGTGTCTTGGTGCAGCCCCCCTTCTAGCTCTCCTCTCTGCTCTCTCCTATCCTAAAGCAATGCATTATCAGGGACTGTAATATCTAGTCCTTTAACTGAATCACAATGGCTGAGTAAGGGAGGGAAGTGGAAAGGTTACACCTCACTTCTAGCTATGCTTTATATGTTAGTCAGCCCAATTCTGTGCACACTCATTCTTAATGACTAACCTCAGCCAATTGCTATTACAGTGGTTTTTTTTTCCTGCATTAAGTGACTTTACCATTAATTAATAAACGCAATATTTTAAAGTTTTTTGTAGATATCTTTGGGTATTTCACAATAATTTACTGGGTTCTTGTGCACATGAGGAAATTCTGTCCATAGACTTCTAAATAACTGTAACTGTTTTTTCATTCATCTTTCAGATACAATGTATGCATCACACATAGAAAAATAAAATGTACAATTTGCTAAAGATAGCAGTAAGTATTCACTTTTAAATAGCACATAGTACAGTTGTGCTATCAAACAGAGTAGTCATGCTCACATGTTGTTAATGCAGGTTTTGCTTTATCCACTTAGCCTTAAAAAGCAAAAAGACACTGGTAATGGTACTCCTGGTTTACTGGGATAGGGTTCGACTCCCTGTGGTGTCCTTGCTTATGGCTATAATGGACTAATACATGCTATTGACCATTACATTTACATTAAAGTAATAAACAACCATGTCGATCCAGTTACATCTATATCGAGGGTGCTTCTGATTGATGATTAGTGCTTCGAGTTTGGTTTGTAGCTTGTAATTAGCTTTCTGGTCTGGGCAAATAAAGTCTAATAGCAAAGTGTAAAGTAGGGTTAAGTGATATGTAAAAATTTGCCAACCAACAATTTTAAGTCCAACAATCAACAATATAAGATATATATACATGCATGTGCATACTTTTTGATGGGCGGGGCAATGTAATCATGCACAGACTGATTTGAACGTTTACAACAAAGAAGTCCAAACTAATTGCCATAAAAAATAAAGTCACCAATTTAGGATTTTATTTGACTACCAAAACAGTGTGCTACTTGTGCAGATGTATAATGCAAGCAAAGGAATCAAACACGACTAACTTGCATGAGCATGTATGTGTCCACCATCCAAACATTTTTTCTAACATAGGCTCGTGCCTTTCTTTGTGTCTGTTTTGAATTTCAGTAATTGAATCGCTGCACACTCTGAGGAGAGTGCAAAAAAGGTGGTGTTCAAACAGTGCTGTAATTTCTATCCTGTTAACTGCTTCTATTAGCTCCATCATTATTAGCAAACTTACTTATGGGCAAATAAATAAATCGCCCATATCATCAAATTGCGAAACCTTAGCAGACAGATGGAGAGGAATGACGTAAGAATGCACCAGCAGAACTTTATTCCTTTTGAGGCAGTGAACACAATATACAGCTGAACACTAATATTTCACCCAAAACGGGCTCTTGAGAAACTCTACAGTAACTTTTCTTTTTGTCACTCTCTGTAAACTTTAACTGCAAACTCTCACTCGCTAATGTGCAAACACCACACAAAGAGAGGTTGTCCTTGTCTTCTCTACCACATTGAATCTGTGGCACAGATTATATTATGTTTCAAGGCTATTAATTAATTTGTTTTTATTTGTTTTTTATTTGTTTTTATGTTTTTCACCCAATTCTTGTAGAAGCCACAGCTGAAAGGGAAAGGAACTCCATGTGACTCGCAGACCTCTACAATGAGTACAAAAGTATACAACCTGGAAATTGCAAAAATGTGTCATAATGACCAAAAAAATTCCAAATGGAACACTAAATTCTGGTTGAGGGCACATTTCTAACACAATTTTGTGTGTGTTACGATGTTACATGAGGGAAATTACAAGGCCTAAAATGTGAAACAGAATGCTGAAAGAATCACATTTTAAAGTCAAAAACATGCAAAAATGTTTGCATTGATCCCTGACATTAACCATAAAAGATGAATAAAATAGGAAAACAGATCATTTGTATGGCAATATATCAAAACTCACTGTGGCACCATGGCCAAACCACTAGCTAACATTTAATCTCATTCAACAATCATTATTTTTGTCCCACTAGGTGGCGCTCTAACATTACTGGCAAATGGCATATCAAATATTTCTGAGCTTGACTCTCGACTCATGCCTGCGATGTTTGGGAGAGATTGGACATTGTGTTTTGGAGTGACAGCAGATTTCTGCTTTTTGGCGAGTGATTGAAACTCTACGTGCCGCCATGACCACCCCGTTTCCCTGAACGTAAAAAGCTTCGCAATTTAACATCACAAAGGTCTTTAGATTCCACAAACTTCAGATCGGTCCAATCTGATGAAATCCCTTGGAGGAGTTCGTCAAAGTACGGTGCTTGAAAAGAGGGGGAAATGTCGCCAAAATTGCACATTAATTTTAAAATGGCTGACTTCCTGTTGGATTTGGGATATTGCTCCAAGAGACTTTTTTGTACATCTTGATATCTCCTATAAGCTTACCAGGTTTCAGACTCATACATAAAACACAGAGCAGGGGCTGTGGTTTTGAAATTTTGTAGGGGGCGCTGTGGAGCCATTTCGCGCTATTCAAGGAAAATGATCACATGACAACAAAGCCTTCATCCATTTGGAGGTGTGTGCCAAATTTAAAGCCTCTATATACTTTCCAAGACCCTCAAAAGCCACTTCATCTTTCATGGTGGACCGCGTTGCCACCAGGGTGTGCCGTTCAGTTTAAAGTCACAATTTTTGCACTGAAGCATCACGAGGGACTGATGGTGGTATTCACCGCTTTTGAGGTGGCCACGATGAACCTGTGAAAATCAGTACAACAAAATTAAAGCCATGACATTTCCTGTTGCCACTAGGTGGCGCTGTGCGTATTCCCGACAATGGGCACATCAATCTGTTCAGGGCGGGTCTGACATCATGCCTGTAAAGTCTGGTACTGATCAGACTGGATTTCATTGAGTTATACTAATTTGTTTCTTCATGGCGTGACATCAAAGTTCGCCATGCCGCTGGGGTCACACCCTTTCGCGAAAAGTCACAGTTTTCACTGTAACCCAAGACCAACTCCTTAAGGCTTTCCTGGAGAAATTTGAGGCTGCAGATGTCACCCATCACAATACTGTACCCCAAAGTGTAAAACATGACATTTCCTGTTCCCACTAGGTGGCGCTGTCGCTGACGTCAAATATGGCAGTTGAAATATGTTCAGGGCTGGAGCCTTATCATATGTGTGCTCTTTGGTCCAGATCGGACAATGTATGACAGAATGAGAGGCAATAAGATTTTCATGGCGAGTCATCGAAATTCGCCGTGGCGCCACGGCCTCATGGTATTGTGAAAACTCAAAAGCTCCGCAATTTAACATGGCACAAGGGTGTAGTTGACACTGTCCAAATTTGAAGTTTATAGGACCAAATCCCGAGGAGGAGTTCGTTAAAGTACAAGGCATGGAAACGGTAAAATCAGAGCCAAAATCTCACCTTCAATCCAAAATGGCGGACTTCCTGTTGGGTTTAGGACATTGCCATAATAGACTTTTTTGTTCGACTCTGAACGTTATATAGGTGTACCGACTTTCAAATATGTAGGTTATACCCATACCGGGGGCTCGCGTTTTTCATTATTCTAGGTGGCGCTACTGAGCTAATTTTCCCAGGCCATGTCTGAGAACATTAAAATACGTAAATTTTCACCAGACCTGACGCGTGTGCAAAATTTCATGAGTTTTTGAGCATGTTTAGGCCCTCAAAAGGCCGATTCATTTGCCGGAATAATAATAATAATAATAATTAAAGCTGCAAGCAGCGTTATGAGGGCCCTCGCACCCCCGGCACGTCGAGCCACTGCCAACACCTCAAACCGGCACGTCCGATGTGATGTCACATTGATGGATTTCATGCTTTTAATCACCAGCTAACATTTCATCTTATTCAACCAGGATTATAGTCATGCCACTAGGTGGCGCTCTAACCATTATTGACAAATAGCATAACAAACATTTCCAAGCTCGAGTCTCATCACACCTGCGACCTTTGGGAGAGATTGGACATTGTGTTTTTTAGTGACAGCAGATTACTGCTTTTTGCGAGTGATTGAAACTCTACGTGCCGCCATGACCACCCCGTTTCCCTGAACGGAAAAAGCTTCGCAATTTAACATCACAAAGGTCTTTAGATTCTACACACTGAAGAATGCTTCAATATGATGAAATCCCTTGGAGGAGTTCGTCAAAGTATGAGGCCTGAAAAGGGGGGAAAATGTCATCAAAATTACACATTAATTTTAAAATGGCTGACTTCCTGTTGGATTTGGGATATTGCTCCAAGAGACTTTTTTGTACATCTTGATATCTTACACAAGCTTACCAAGTGTCAGACTCATAGATGAAACACAGAGCAGGGGCTGATGTTTTGAAATATTGTAGGGGGCGCTGTGGAGCCATTTTGTGCTATTCAAGGAAAATGGTTACATAACAACAATGCCTTCATCCATTTGGAGGTGTGTGCCAAATTTCAAGCCTCTATAAACTTTCCAAGCCCCTCAAAAGCCACTTCATCTTTCATGATGAACCGCGTTGCCACCAGGGTGCGCCGTTCAGTTTAAAGTCACAATTTTTGCACTGAAGCATCACGAGGGACTGATGGTGATATTCACCGCTTTTGAGGTGGCCACGATCAACCTGTGAAAATCAGTACAACAAAGTTAAAGCCATGACATTTCCTGTTGCCACTAGGTGGCGCTGTCCGTATTTCCGACAATGGGCATATCAATCTGTTCAGGGCGGGTCTGACATCATGCCTGTAAAGTCTGGTACTGATCAGACTGGATTTCATTGAGTTATACTAATTTGTTTCTTCATGGCGTGACATCAAAGTTCGCCATGCTGCTGGGGTCACACCCTTTCGTGAAAAGTCACAGTTTTCACTGTAACCCAAGACCAACTCCTTAAGGCTTTCCTGGAGAAATTTGAGGCTGCAGATGTCACCCATCACAATACTGTACCCCAAAGTGTAAAACATGACATTTCCTGTTCCCACTAGGTGGCGCTGTCCCTGGTGTCAAATATGGCAGTTGAAATATGTTCAGGGGTGGAGCCTTATCATATGTGTTCACTTTGGTCAAGGTCAGAAAATGTATGACAAAATGAGAGGCAATAAGATTTTCATGGCGAGTCATCGAAATTCGCCATGGCGCCACGGCCTCATAGTATTGTGAAAACTCAAAAGCTCCGCAATTTAACATGGCACAAGGGTGTAGTTGACACTGTCCAAATTTGAAGGTTATGAAATGAAACCCCAAGGAGGAGTTCGCAAAAGTTCGAGGCATGGAAATGGCAAAATTAGAGCCAAAATGTCACCTTCTCTTCCAAATGGCGGACTTCCTGTTGGGTTTGCGTCAATGGGCCCACAGACTTTTTTGTTCGTCTTGGCATGATACACATGTGTGCCAAATTTCATACATGTAGCTCAAACGATGTGGTCGTAGGGCTGCATTTAACAAGGCATAGGTGGCGCTGTAGAGCCATTTCCCAGTGCTCATATGTAAAACCATTAAAATACAAAATTTTTCACCAGACCTGGCATGTGTGCAAAATTTCATGAGTTTTTGAGCATGTTTAGGCCCTCAAAAAGGCCCTTGTTTCGCCTGAATAATAATAATAATAATAATAATAATAATAATAATAATAATAATAATAATAATAATAATAAGAAACGGAGCAGATACAATAGGGCCTTCGCACTCTCGGTGCTCGGGCCCTAATAATAATAATAAGAAACGGAGCAGATACAATAGGGCCTTCGCACTCTCGGTGCTCGGGCCCTAATAATAATAATAATTAAAGCTGCAAGCAGCGTTATGAGGGCCCTCGCACCCCCGGCGCGTCGAGCCACGCCCAACACCTAAAACCAGCACGTCCGATCTGATGTCACATTGATGGAATTCATGCATTTAACCACCAGCTAACATTTCAACTCATTCATTCATGATTAGTTAGTCGTTCCACTAGGTGGCGCTCTAACCATTATGTACAAATGGCATAACAAACACTTCCAAGCTCGAGTCTCATCACACCTGAGACGTTTGGGAGAGATTGGACATTGTGTTTTTGAGTGACAGCAGATTACTGCTTTTTGGCGAGTGATTCAAACTCTAAGTGCCGCCATAACCACCCCGTTTCCCTGGACGTAAAAAGCTTCGCAATTTAACATCACAAAGGTCTTTAGATTCCACAAACTGCAGATCGGTCCAATCTGATGAAATCCCTTGGAGGAGTTCGTCAAAGTATGAGGCCTGAAAAGGGGGGAAAATGTCATCAAAATTACACATGAATTTTAAAATGGCTGACTTCCTGTTGGATTTGGGATATTGCTCCAAGAGACTTTTTTGTACATCTTGATATCTCCTATAAGCTTACCAGGTTTAAGACTCATACATAAAACACAGAGCTGGGGCTGATGTTTTGAAATTTCGTAGGGGGCGCTGTGGAGCCATTTTGCGCTATTCAATGAAAATGATCACATAACAACAAAGCCTTATGCACATTGGAGGTGTGCGCCAAATTTCAAGACTTTTTAAACTTTCCAAGCCCCTCAAAAGCCACTTCATTTTTCATGGTGAACAGCGTTGCCACCAGGGTGCGCCGTTCAGTTTAAACTCACAATTTTTGCACTAAAGCATCATGAAGGACTGATGGTGATATTCACCGCTTTTGAGGTGGTCACAATGAACCTGTGAAAATCAGTACAACAAAGTGTAAGACATGACATTTCCTGTTCCCACTAGGTGGCGCTCTTCATATTCCTGACAATGGGCACATCAATCTGTTCAGGGCGCGTCTGACATCATGCCTGTAAAGTCTGGTACTGATCAGACTGGATTTCATTGAGTTATACTAATTTGTTTCTTCATGGCGTGACATCAAAGTTCGCCATGCTGCTGGGGTCACACCCTTTCGCGAAAACTCACAGTTTTCACTGTAACCCAAGACCAACTCCTTAAGGCTTTCCTGGAGAAATTTGAGGCTGCAGATGTCACCCATCACTATACTGTACCCCAAAGTGTAAAACATGACATTTCCTGTTCCCACTAGGTGGCGCTGTCCTTGATGTCAAATATGGCAGTTGAAATATGTTCAGGGCTGGAGCCTTATCATATGTGTTCACTTTGGTCAAGGTCAGAAATTGTATGACAAAATGAGAGGCAATAAGATTTTCATGGCGAGTCATCGAAATTCGCCATGGCGCCACGGCCTCATAGTATTGTGAAAACTCAAAAGCTCCGCAATTTAACATGGCACAAGGGTGTAGTTGGCACTGACCAAATATGAAGCTTATACGACCAAATCCCAAGGAGGAGTTCGTTAAAGTTCGAGGCATGGAAATGGCAAAATTAGAGCCAAAATGTCAGCTTCACTTCCAAATGGCGGACTTCCTGTTGGGTTTGCGTCAATGGGCCCACTGACTTTTTTGTTCGTCTTGGCATGATACACATGTGTGCCAAATTTCATACATGTAGCTGAAACGATGTGGTCGTAGGGCTGCATTTAACAAGGCATAGGTGGCGCTGTAGAGCCATTTCCCAGTGCTCATATGTAAAACCATTAAAATACAAAATTTTTCACCAGACCTGGCATGTGTGCAAAATTTCATGAGTTTTTGAGCATGTTTAGGCCCTCAAAAAGGCCCTTGTTTGGGGTGAATAATAATAATAATAATAATTAAAGCTGCAAGCAGCGTTATGAGGGCCCTCGCACCCCAGCGTGTCGAGCCACGCCCAACACCTAAAACCAGCACGTCCGATCTGATGTCACATTGATGGAATTCATGCATTTAACCACCAGCTAACATTTCATTTGGTTCAACCATGAGTATAGTCGTCCCACTAGGTGGCGCTCTAACCATTATAGACAAAGGGCATAACAAACATTTCCGAGCTCGAGTCTCATCACGCCTGCGACCTTTGGGAGAGATTGGACTTTGTGTCTTTGAGTGACAGCATATTACTGCTTTTTGGCCAGTGATTGAAACTCCACGTGCCGCCATGACCACCCCGTTTCCTTGAACGTAAAAAGCTTCGCAATTTAACATCACAAAGGTCTTTAGATTCCACACACTGGAGAATGGTTCAATATGATGAAATCCCTTGGAGGAGTTCGTCAAAGTATGAAGCCTGAAAAGAGGGGAAAATGTCGCCAAAATTGCACATTAATTTTAAAATGGCTGACTTCCTGTTGGATTTGGGATATTGCTCCAAGAGACTTTTTTGTACATCTTGATATCTTACACAAGCTTACCAAGTGTCAGACTCATAGATGAAACACAGAGCAGGGGCTGATGTTTTGAAATATTGTAGGGGGCGCTGTGGAGCCATTTCGCGCTATTCAATGAAAATGATCACATGCCAACAAAGCGTTCATCCATTTGGAGGTGTGTGCCAAATTTCAAGCCTCTATAAACTTTCCAAGCCCCTCAAAAGCCACTTCATCTTTCATGGTGAACCGCGTTACCACCAGGGTGCGCCGTTCAGTTTAAAGTCACAATTTTTGCACTGAAGCATCACGAGGGACTGATGTTGATATTCACCGCTTTTGAGGTGGCCACGATGAACCTGTGAAAATCAGTACAACAAAATTAAAGCCATGACATTTCCTGTTGCCACTAGGTGGCGCTGTCCGTATTTCCGACAATGGGCACATCAATCTGTTCAGGGCGGGTCTGACATCATGCCTGTAAAGTCTGGTACTGAACAGACTGGATTTCATTGAGTTATACTAATTTGTTTCTTCATGGCGTGACATCAAAGTTCGCCATGCTGCTGGGGTCACACCCTTTCGTGAAAAGTCACAGTTTTCACTGTAACCCAAGACCAACTCCTTAAGGCTTTCCTGGAGAAATTTGAGGCTGCAGATGTCACCCATCACAATACTGTACCCCAAAGTGTAAAACATGACATTTCCTGTTCCCACTAGGTGGCGCTGTCCCTGGTGTCAAATATGGCAGTTGAAATATGTTCAGGGGTGGAGCCTTATCATATGTGTTCACTTTGGTCAAGGTCAGAAAATGTATGACAAAATGAGAGGCAATAAGATTTTCATGGCGAGTCATCGAAATTCGCCATGGCGCCACGGCCTCATAGTATTGTGAAAACTCAAAAGCTCCGCAATTTAACATGGCACAAGGGTGTAGTTGACACTGACCAAATATGAAGGTTATGAAATGAAACCCCAAGGAGGAGTTCGCAAAAGTTCGAGGCATGGAAATGGCAAAATTAGAGCCAAAATGTCACCTTCTCTTCCAAATGGCGGACTTCCTGTTGGGTTTGCGTCAATGGGCCCACAGACTTTTTTGTTCGTCTTGGCATGATACATATGTGTGCCAAATTTCATACATGTAGGTCATACTCATACCGGGGGCTCGCGTTTTTCATTTTTCTAGGTGGCGCTACTGAGCTAATTTTCCCTGGTCATGTCTGAGAACATCAAAATACGTAAATTTTCACCAGACCTGACGCGTGTGCAAAATTTCATGAGTTTTAGAGCATGTTTAGGTCCTCAAAAGGCCGATTCATTTGCCGAAATAATAATAATAATAATAAGAAACAGAGCAATTACAATAGGGCCTTCGCACTCTCAGTGCTCGGGCCCTAATAATAATAATAATAATAATAATAATAATAATAAGAAACGGAGCAGATACAATAGGGCCTTCGCACTCTCAGTGCTCGGGCCCTAATAATAATAATAATAAACAGAGCAATTACAATAGGGCCTTCGCACTGTCAGTGCTCGGGCCCTAATAATAATAAACAGAGCAATTACAATAGGGCCTTCGCACTGTCAGTGCTCGGGCCCTAATAATAATAATAATAAGAAGAAGAAACGGAGCAGATACAATAGGGCCTTCGCACTCTCGGTGCTCGGGCCCTAATAATAATAATAATAATAATAATAATAATAATAATAATAATAATAATAATAAACAGAGCAATTACAATAGGGCCTTCGCACTATCAGTGCTCGGGCCCTAATAAGAAACGGAGCAGATACAATAGGGCCTTCGCACTCTCAGTGCTCGGGCCCTAATAAACAGAGCAATTACAATAGGGCCTTCGCACTGTCAGTGCTCGGGCCCTAATAATAATAATAATAATAAGAAACGGAGCAGATACAATAGGGC
Source organism: Mchenga conophoros (assembly GCF_057382185.1). Lineage (NCBI taxonomy): Eukaryota > Metazoa > Chordata > Actinopteri > Cichliformes > Cichlidae > Mchenga > Mchenga conophoros. Next base: position 19,105,600 of record NC_140528.1, on the reverse strand, counting down.
CTTCGCACTCTCGGTGCTCGGGCCCTAAATACTATATTATTAACAAAATATCTTAAGATACAGCTACAAATTGCTTGAAACATTTGCAATGAAATATATAAAACAGCTTTATTGTCAGTGAGGACAAAGTTATAGTGATGCTGTGCTGGAGTGTTCAAAAGAAGACAGAGACATGAAGTATAAATATTGTATAATATTAAATATAAGAAAGAACAAAGTTATAAAAACATTAATAATTGAAATCTGCAACAATATTCACATAAAGTGTAAAATACAGAGTTAACTGTTTAATAGGTAAAGTTTAGGTCTTGCAGTCGAACAATGATCCCAAACACAGCAGCAAATCTACAGCAGAATAGCTGAAAAGCAAAGTCCAGACCTCAACCTGGGACATTCAGAGAGCTGTGCTTAAATAAATGCCCACAAAGCTCAAAGAACTGAAGCAACGTTGTAATGAAGAGTGGGCCAACATTCCTCCACAACAATATGAGAGACTGATAAAGTCAAGCAGAAAACAATTAGCTCACATTTGTGCTGCTAGAAGTGTTTCTAGTTATTCACAGGACTGTAGTTTGAATTTAAAGAAATGTGAAAGTGCACTGAAATTAACATAAAGTTATTGCAATTTAAAAAAAAATCAAGAAATCTAAGAGGAAGAAACAATGTAAACCACACAATTGTTTTCCTTATATTCTCCACACGGCAATGCACATAACAGACATAAAATATTTGCATTTATCAATAGAAAATATACAATTTTTCCATAGTCATAGCCAGGCCCGATTACTGCCAAACCTGTGCTGAATCAATCACTTAAACAGGACCTGTCTGACAAAGTAGAGTAGACCAAAAGATCCTCAAAAACTACACATCATGGCGCAATCCAAGGAAATTCAGAAGCAAATAAGAAACAAAGTAATTGAGATCTCTCAGTCTGGAGATGCAACGTCAAGATGAACAGAATCCAGTTTCTGGGATCCTGAAGGAGAATGTCTGGCCATCTGTTCACGACCACAAGCTGAAGTGCACTTGATCCAAAGCACACCAACAAGTCCACCTCTAAGCAGCTTAAGTAAAACAAAAGAAAGACTTTGGAATGGCTTAGCCAAAGTTCATACGTGAATCTGATTGAGGTGCTGTGACTTTGGAAAGGTGGTTCATACTCAAAAACCCTCCAGTGTGGCTGAAGTACAACAATTTTGCAAAGATGAGTGGGCAGAAATTCTTCCAGCACCTCGTAAAGGACTCATTGCCAGTTATCCCAAACGCTTTATTGCAGATGTTTCTACTCAGGGTGGCCCAACCAGTTATTAGGTTTAGGGGGCAATCACTTTTTCCACACAGGGCCATAATAATGGCCGCCTTAATAATAAATGCCTTGATTTAGGAACTACTTTTAATGTTTACTTGTGCTATTTTGCAAAAAATAAAATCTCTGCAAAAACATCAAAACTGCTGACCGTCTGACCTCAATATGAAATTATTAATCTTTTGACAAAAAACATTTAGATTTGTAAAAATAAAGAAACCATAGAGGAACAAACAATGTTGTTTGCTACGTTCTAACATGGCAATCTAAATAACAGTAATGCAAACATATATATTTATCAATAAAAACAGATCGCCTTTTCACTGTTACAAAAGTCAAGTATATCAATGTTTGTTCAGCTTTCATAAATGTAAGTTTATAAGTACATAGTACATTTTTTGGTCCAACTTCTTTTAATACATGCAACACATTTCAGAACATTTGGGACAGAGACAACAAAAGACTGGAAATACTTCGTAAAAATCTGGTGAAACACTTTAAAGCCAGTGGGATTAAATGGGAAACATAAAATTTAATACTAGACAAAGACCGATTGAATCATGAAGCAAAGAATTAATAACTAAATCACAAGTAGAAAATGTTAAGCAGATATTATTGGATAGATTTTGGTGTAGAAAAAAATGACAAGAAATGAAAAATGAAAGTTATCTGGTCTTTTTCTTTAAAGAGTAGCCTACTGCAGAGCAGCAACACTGACAAAGACCATCATCACCAATACTGCAGCTAATACAATGATCCAGGAGGAAACTTGAAAAAGCAGGAAAAATGTGACACTGATCAAAATGAATACATCAATTATTGATCAAAGAGAAAATGCATACTACCACAATGCATTGTTATTGCATCTCAGTTTCTCACCATCACTGATAATCTGACGTCTGCTGGACCTCAGGAATCGTCTCCATCACCTCTCTGTGAGGAGCAGAGAGCACTCGTGCTGCACATCCCACCTGTGTGCTGTGTTTACGTGAACCTGAGAGCACAGCTGTAGTGGTGACAGTGAATGTAGCGTTGGTGTTGGACACACTGACAGTGTTGTACTGTGAGAAGCTGAGGTGTTGTTGTGAGAGTGTTACAGTGGGAGCAGGTCGACCAGTGGCTGAACAGGAAACAACCCACTCTTCAGCAGAGTTTGACTCTCTGACATCAACAACAGGTTCATGCAGCTCTGTGAAGGATCAGGAGATATAAAATAAGGAGTATATTGTTAAAGATACATTGACTTCTAACACATGTAACGCATTAAGGTAAAATTTCTTACCATAAGGATGTGTTACACGATTTATAAACCCCAGTTTGTTAATTATTTGTTCATTGTTCATAACTATATACTTAATTTTTTAAAAATTAAGTGTTTTTGGTCAAATGGAATTTCTTTTTGGGTAATTTTAGCCCCTTTTAGCCCTCTGCCAAAATGTTTTAACCTTTCTGTCTCTAACAGTAAAACATCGTTCCTTTATCTTCTGTGTCTGGTGTGTTGGTCAGGATTAGCTAGCTTGGCAAAAAGTTCACATTAAACAAAGTGTGTTACTGTGAGGTGTGTGTTCGTACTATGAGTCACAGCTCGAGTTTTCTTGCGGGTGAAGGTTTTTCACCTCGCTGTCATTCTTGCATAAAAGTGTTTGACCCCTTCAGAAAAAAAACGAAATTTGGGATTATTTTTTGTTTTGTTCATTGTGTGTATTTGTTTCTACTTTTTACTTTTTCTTTTACTGTGTACAGCACTTTGGTCAACCTGTGTTGTTTTTAGACATGGTTATTGATTGATTGATTGATTGATTGATTGATTGATTGATTGATTGATTGATTGATTGATTGATTGATTGATTGATATGTCTTTGATTAAAATACAGCCTACTCCACATCCTCCAAGTTACAGAGAAGAGGAACCATCTGGGGTGAACTTGTGCACTTGGTATTGGCTGTCATGGTCCCTGTGCCTCTCCGGCTCGCTCATGTTGGCCACAGGTTTGTTTTGTTTTCTCTCCTGCTTCCCTGGGTGGAGCTCATTGTGGGCTCTCACCCTTGGCCCACGTATCTGCGGTGATTTCTACACCTGTTGCTGATCAGGCGGCGTCCCCCTTGCCTATTTAACGCTGTGGCACGGAGTATTCGGCACTGGAACGTTGAACCTCCCATGTTCGTGCTCTCAGCTCTCCTAAGACAAACTCTCTCAGTGTTGTGTGGCGTATTGATCTAATTGGACTCTTTGTGTTTAGATCTCCCCGGAACTGGTGGCGGACCCTGACCTGTGATCCCTGTGTGTGTCAACATAAGTGGAAATTGGAGCGAGAGTGGCTGTGGAGAAGCGAGTGTGCGTAAGAAGAGGAGTGGCGGAGTTTGGGCCGAGTGGGGAGCGAGTGTGGATTCCTTCCCCTGGAGCCCTGAAGCCCTGCCCCATTCACTGTATATACACATCACTGTGGTTTCCCTTCTGTGTTAATAAATTGTCAACCCTTTGCTTGCCAGAACGCTGCCTGCGTCTGAATCCATCTGTTAGCCCTGACATTGGATACCTGGAAATCAGTGAAGGGACCATTAATGCTTCAACTTGTACACAGGTTTGAGAGCAACCACCCAAAAGCTTCTGCTAATAAACACTAGTCTGTGTTTGTGATGCAAATGTTTCTGGCTGTGTTCACAAACATTTAGTAAGGTGAGTGAGGAATATTAATACTTATTATTAGATCATTAGCAGACTGTAGAACTTGACTGCACGCCAAGGTGGCAGTTCAGCCATTTGATTCATGTTGCAGCAGCTCATGAGTGAATGAACATCGTGCAATAAAAGTACTTCTAGAAGTACATTTTTGCAAAAACGGACATTGTGGAGGAATGTAGGGAAGACACGAGGGAGCCCGATATTTTACTCAAACGTTAATCGCTGCATCACACAACTGAACATTCAAAGCGCCAAAACCTAACCCTCTCACTTCCCGTTACACTGGGTATGAGTGGAGCTACCTGGTGGTATGTACTTACATTTATTTAAATTTACTTGAGTAGGGTAGAGTCATGCTAATGACCTAATAATTTTATTCAGGTGTGTTGCAGCAGAGATACATTTAAAAGCTTCAGGACGCTGGCTCTCAAGGCCTGGAGTTTGACACCCCTGCTTTACACAAAGATGGGTTAAATCACAGTGCAAAGAATGAATGAATAAATGAAATATAAACAATAAATAATTATTAAATAGTCTTACACATCAATGTCATTGGTTGACTTTTGAAGTATTTGAATCCTTATTGGGTTCCCTGAGTGACAGAAGGATTAAAACACTTTAAAATCAGTACTGAAAATATGTGCAGACATTACTGGATAGATTTAGGGTTAGAATCAATAAATCACTATCATGTTAAACACTCTTAGAGTTCAAACCTTCGTAGAAACATAAGTCCAGTATCATGGAATGAAACCTAAAGGTGCATTTGAGGGTGCAAAACGTTTCGTCGGCATTGTTGTGTTTGTTTGGGAGAAAACGTACAAACACACAGTGCAGCACTTCAGAGTTACACTGCTAGCGATCGAAGATTTATGTAAATTCGACAAGCTAAACGCATTCTGTACTGTACAGCAGGAGTCCCCAACCTTTTTGCACCACAGACCACTTTAATGTCAGACGATATTTTCAGGGAACGACCTTTAAGGTGTCGCGGATAAATACAACAAAAGAATAAAAAAAAGAAACTGTGGTATTTTGTAAATATAATAATAAACGTGACTTGAGCTGTGCGCCAACAACAATGACAGTGACATCCTCCTCTCTGCTTTTTAATGCTCTCTGGTCGCTATGGTAACGCGTAAATAGTTCTTTCAAAATAAGACACAACTACAACCATACATTTCACACCGGAGGATCAACTCTCGCGGAACGGTACCAAAAGACTCACGGACCAGGACCGGTCCGTGGGCCTATTAGGGACCGCTCCTGTACAGGAGACACTGGACTAGATTGATTGACAATGGTCTACAGCAATCAGAACGCACAACACGATGTACTGTAAAAAAAATAAATGAATCAGCGAAACAGCAAGTGTCACTTTTGGCCACGAACAATTTAGGGGAATTTTTATGAACAAACCCAGAGTGTTAAAAAAAACTTAAAACCATTTTTATTTCTCAGCAGCATCAATAGTAACAAAAACGCAATTTAGTTTCGCTGTCAAAGTCGATTTAACTGAAGTTACGTGTTTCCGGTTACTGTGGAGCTCCACAGCAGCTGCAGCCAGAAGCTGTTTCTACAGGATCCTGATGGACACTCAAAGCTTTTAGAAAATGTCCTCATTAGTTGTTTGCAGCAGAATATCAACCGATGTGAACCAAAACAACAAAAGTGCTCTGCACATGTGTGTGAGACTACAAATTCTAGAACCAGAACTGCTGATTTCATTACTCTGAACTTTTAAAGGCAGAGTTTGTATCTGAGAGCAGGGACACTTGCTGTGTTCAGTGTGACTCGTCTCTGCAGAAGGTCAGGGCTCTGATAGTTGCAGTTAGCGGGTGACTTACTGGGCAGGTGGCTCCTGAGTGTCTGTTGGAGTCAGGGTTCATTATGGTCCTGGTTGCTACTGGAAATAAAGAAACAAAAGGAGGGTGTGTTGTTCAGGAAGTACAGACTGTAGCTCAGCAGGTAGAATTACTAACTGGAAGGTTGGAGGTTTGATCCCTGGCTGCTCCAGTCTGCACGCCACGGTATCCTTGGGCAAGATGTGGAACCCCGACTTGCTCTCCGATGCATCCATCATAGTGTCATTGTTAGAAAAAGAAGTGCTTGTGTGAATGAAGCACGCTGTATAAAATGCTTTGACTGCTCATACAGAAAAGCAGCTCATAAGAACTGGGTCATTTTCCAGATAATTCCACTATTAAGACAACAGACATTTGGGAGGCTTTCTCTGAGAGTAACACTGAAAGTCTTGCTGCTCCTCCACAAAATGAACTTCAGATTAAAGACACAGCTCAGCTAAACACAACTCAAACTAATCTACACTATTTTTCTTTATTACGCAGCGTTTTTATAACTATTTCCAGATGTTTCTAAAGATGGAAACAGAATTAAACTCCAGCCTGATGCGTTTCTGAGGTTCCTGACTCTGACCGTCCCTCAAACGCCTCTCTGGGCGTTTCCTTCCGTCGCTTTTACTTTCGCTTTCGTGAATGTTGTGGCGCAGTTGATCGTCTCCATGTTAAGGTAACGTTAGCAGTCTGTACTGTTTTCCTGGCTAACATCAGCTGTGTGCAGCTTAGTTTCAGCATAAATCTGCTTCGTTTTATGTGAGATCAGAGTCTGGGAACGAGACAGAAACAGTTGATGATCAGCAGCTGAACTCGATGTTACTGTGGATCCACTGACTGATGTCTGTAGGCAGCTTCTCCTGCCTCCATCAGTCTGTTACGGAAGCCCGTTTCCGCCACAAAAAAGGATCCATTCTCGAAATTTCGACTTATAACTCGAAAATTTTGAGAAAAGTAGCTCGAAATTTCGAGTTAGTTCTGCCAATCAGTAATCCAGCTACAATGCGCACTCAAACCCGCATCGCAACAAACCGGCGCTTTCGAGAGTACGTTAGCTGATATTAACGCCATGTGATTCAGCTGATAACAGAAGGATTTCATCATTTGTGAAGCCACACAGACAATAATCAGCGACTTGTGCATTTATGACTGGCTGTAATTCTGGTGTCTTAGCTGTAGCATTTGTAGCTGAGGGCTTCAGCTTCCGGGTTAGAAGGAAATTACGTCATTCACGTAAATGACTGATTGACAGCACTAACTCTTAATTTTGAGTTAGTTTTTTCAAAATTCCAAGTTAATAAGTCGAAATTACGATAAAATAAATCGAAATTTCGAGTTCTGGATCCTTCTTTTTTTTAGTGACGCAAACGGGCTTCCAGTGTGTGGATGTTGTTTAACTGCTGACAGTGAGACAGGCTGTCCTAAGAGTCACTGCCAACACTTCATCTATAAAATGCATTTCTCTGCTCGTTCGCTATAGTCTGCTGTCGTATTTGTATGCAGGTTATTTTCAGTTTAACTGCTGATGTTCATTCGTGTATTGTAGGTGAATGCGTTGATGATTGATCATAAATTAGTAAACTGGCCGTTTTTGCTCAATAATTCCTGTTTCATGTTCAAACCGTCAGACAGAAACTCTGCGTTTGTTTTTATGTTCTTCAGCCTGTTGTTCTTGAGGTCATCTGTGATGCGTTCAATGACCCTCCACATGCTCTGAGGCTCATTTGAAGAGAAACAGAACTTCATCTTTAGAGCATAAGTGGGTTTTTGCCCTCTTTATGCCCGCGGTCAGGCTCTGTTTATTGTAGTATAACACTCATAGGACACAGTGACCCACTGCACACACACTGCACACACACTGCACACACACTGCACACACACTGCACACACACTGCACACAATGACAGCTGCAGAGTTTGTGTCTGATGTATTAAGTATGAAACACTGTTGGGTTAAAATCTGGTCAGAATGAATCCAGGTGCAGGTGTGTCAGTTTAGGACCACTGGACTAACATCCAAGTGCTCACAATATAAAGTGTATTCTGTAGTAACATCCTGGTGTTGCAGCAACAGTCCCACATGGAAACGTCAACACTCAAACTCAAAATCTCTTTTTGTCAACAATAAAATGACAGCAGACCAATTTGAACAAAGTTGGTAAAAAGCTTCAGAAAATAGTAAAATATTAAAAAGTGTCTGGATGCTCAATCATCCAGTAAATCCCCAAAGAGTTGATTCTGTTCATCTGGACGTTTTCAGCAGCATGGATCAGTGTGAGGACAGAGAGGAGGGAGTCCCTCCCTCTAAAAGCACTCTGTGTGGGGAACATGAGAGCCAGACCAAAGCTCAGAGGTGAGATGACCATCTCTAACTGTCCATGACTCTTCTCCATGTCACAGCTCAGCACTCACATCACTGCTCCATCATTATTCACACTCATACCTCTGTGTGTGTTGTTTTAAAGCCCAGAGCTGTGGGGCGTACCAGGCTCAGCTGGACATAACCCTGAAACTAATCCAGAGCCTGGACCTGAACCCAGCTGTGTTTCCTTAAAGAGCAACAGGTCGAAGGATATCGGTGCTTTGCTTCAAACACAGTGTAGGGAGGAGCTTCCACTCAGGTGTTTCAGGTGTTGCTGGATGGAGGAGGACAAATAGTTTTTCCCTTCAGTGACACTTCAGCAGCTCAATGTTCTGGGAGATGTTTGTCTTTATGAAGGTTTATGGATTCTTGTTCTTACTTTGGTTAAACTGAGCAATACATTTTCCATCTAACATTTAAAGTAAATTTCCAGGTAGTAGAAAAAAGATCTGCAGCTTCAGCCTCTGTATTGTATGATGCTGCAGAATGCTGTGGTAGCTGTTTGGTTCCGGGTGCCTCTCACTCTGTACAAAGTCGAAGTCTTTTCTTCACAGCTGAAACTGAGACTTACTAGGATCATTATAAAGCTGCGATTGAAGCTGTTGTCCTGTGAGCCGCCTATCACGCAAGCTGTTAACTCTCAGAAAATTGTTCTCTGATTCAGTTGTGTCTTTGGGTCTGCCAGATCTCTTCCTGTCACAGTTTGTTTCTGAGTCTTTGATGGTGAAGGCCCACCAGACACACTTCGGAGTACTCCGAAGAGCGAGAAGGGCGGAAGTCCGAGACTTGCAAAATGATCTAACTTCCATCGCACTGCTCAGGTTGCCTAGCAACCATGACACTAACAGCTAGAAACATTTCATACAGAATTATTTGACAGAAATGAAGGAAAAAAAATGTTTTTTTTTATCAGATGTTTTGATTTGTTGAGTATCTGAGGCTGAGACCAAGGGACTGTAAAAACATGATTGTTGGGCTATATTTCTATATCCAACTTTATTTTTAAGCTTAGCTAGTACAGAGCTTTCCAAAGTTTGGGGCCCGCCCTCTGGGGGGGCGCAGAGCCATTGCGGGGGGGGCACTGTATGAAAAGGAAAAAAAAAAAGAAAGAATGCTTGGATGCTGCTAGCATAATTGACAGGTTTTTGACGGGGCTCCCGTCAAAAACCTGTCAAAAAAACGCAAAGGGGGAGATGAAGCATCCAAACCAACTTCCTTCCAAGCCAAAGACTAGGAAATATGGTGAAGCATATCTTCCCTTTGGCTTCACCTGCACAAGTGCCAATGTAGGTCTCCCCTGCAGAATTGCTTTTCCCTGCGTCAGGAGCAGCACTGGGCTCTCCAAATCACAAACAGTATCCCACATTCTTGATTTTTATTTCACAAACACTTGTTGTAATGACTAACTACTCCTGACATTTTGGAGATGTTAGCTCTTCATACAGTAAAGTTACAGTGGGATCCAAATAACATCAGGCTGAGCCTGCCACGATTTGTTCCCCCTGTCTAAATCACGGACAAACAGGATCCCACAGCTGTTTATGTTTTTAAACCCATTTTGCACAGAGAGGCATTTTTTGACAAATGTATTGACAGCAATGTTGAATATTATTACACAGGAAAAAAACAACTACACGTAAAATAATCACACCATGACGCCTATACCTTTCTAAATAGTGGGACATTAACTGCGTGTGTGTATGTAAGTGTGTAAAACCTGCAGATACAGACAAAATACTGACTATCTGCCATTCTGCAATTCATCTCATGTAAAAAATAACGTGGTGCACAGCGTGATGTGAAAAAAGGCACATACCTTTGACGTTGCGTGATGAACTCTGTATTCCTCGTCCAGATGTCAACGCAAAAAAGGAGTTTTAAAAAATCTCAGTGTTCGGTGATTCGAAACGCCGTTTACGTGGACGAAACAGCTGCGTTTTGAAAAATACCCGTGTAGGTGCGGACGTAGTGTAAAATAGTTAGTTTATTTTCTTACTACCTGTAATTTATTGCAGATCACTTGTATTTGCTTAATATTTTTCTAAATGTTTGAGGTGTGAAATAAACCGCAATGGAGCAAAATATGGGTGTGTGTGGTTGGAGGATGTGTTCGTGCGTGCGTCAAAGGTCAGGGAGTAAAAGTGTGTTTTAAAGGAGGTTTAAAAGCAGCGAGTGAAGGAGCCTGTCGAGGTAAATCGTTCCATAACTGATCAAATTCAGTTGGTGGACCTCTGTGTGAAATCAAGCATCTGGTTCACAGAGAGGATAACCCTCACATGGGCTGTACAACATTATATAGGGAGACAAAAACAGAGATTATCGTAGCCATCGCTCTCTCGCATGGACGTGGCAGTCTTGCTGTCTGCTGCGAATCCTCCCCGTACCTCCGTGACCTCGTCTGGTATCTGCTCCCTCCTCTGTAAGAGACAGTAAAGGAAAACATGTCTCTGCCTAGTCTTGAAAATCTAATCTTATCATCCATTGTTCTTCTAGGGCCTCTTCTTCTTGTGGCCTCAGCTAACTGCTAATATTTAAATGGCTAACATTAACATGTGTGCCAGCCAGGTTAACATTTATGATGAACTATGATTAATTAACTGATGTTGAAACTGGAGCTTTACTGACCTCTGAAATTCCTCCTAAAGTGTTATTCAGTGTTGTGACAGTCAGCTGCTTCAGCTGCTGCTGGGATGGGCTGTGGCAAAGAGAACAGAGAAAATCCAAATCAGAGTTTTTCTCTGAATTAAAAGCAAGGAAACAACAATATATTCTACATGGTGAAACTGATGGTTTATGGTGTTTGGGTCTGTTTTTCTGTATTCATGCAGATAAAGTCTAAACTCAGATGAATTATACCATCAAATGTTAAAGGAAAATATGAGGATGAGTGTCTGTGAGCTGAGAAGGACGTGAAGCGAGCAGTTTATCCCAGAGCTGAAGCTGCTCTGTGTGCAGAGATGAGCTCAGATTCCTGCTGTGATTGATCAACAGTCACAGAAATGTAGACTTGTAGTTATTACTGCAGTATGGTCACAGCCAGTGTTGGGGAGTAACGGAATACATGTACCGCCGTTACGTATTTAAAATACAAAATATGAGTAACTGTATTCCGTTACAGTTACCGTTTAAAAAGGTGGTATTCAGAATACAGTTACTTTGTTGAAATAAATGGATTACACTGCGGTACTTTCCTGTTTCATTTTGTCGTGGGTCAGGACTGTTTGGGTTTTGTTTGACAGCTACGTTCTGTTGTTCCAGGCGGCAGCGTTGCGGTTGCCATGGTTACAGGGCGACACTCTCTCTCTCTCTGCGACTGTGTGTTTCCTGGGTGAGAGAGCGCCTTTTCGTTGTTGTTGTTGTGCTAAGCTAACAGGCAGAATGCTACAAGCATACCTCTAAAGAATGTAGCATCATGGGCAGTATAGTCCGTGTTGCAGGGAGAATGGACTGCCATACACGTTATGTGTCTGTGAGCGCGAGGAGGGAGAAAAAGGGGAGTGGAAACGTACGAGCAGTCATCGAGAAAAAACGGGAGCTGGAAGCATGTAAATATAAAAATAACCACTGCAGCCAAGAAGAGTGCCTGACGAGCCCAGTTGTAAGTAAGCTATTAAGACTCGACTGTACGCTGTGTTCGTGTTTTCCTCCGAAAACAATAAGTTCCGTTGGAGCAGCCTTTCAACGCCTCTCTCTGTCTCTCGCAAGAAAAGTTGACCCACACAACAAAGTAAAGCTATTTTTCAGCTACGAGCCGACAGGGACCCCGCCGTATTAGTCAGAGGCCCTTTACTACAGTTCGGAGTCGCGGACCTTCAGTAATAGTAATAAATCACACAGCAATAGTACATTCACGTTGTTGTAAAAAGCACGATAATATATTAAGTAATCCAAAGTATTCAGAATACGTTACTGTCATTGAGTAACGTAACGGAATACGTTACAGAATACATTTTGGGGCATGTATTCTGTATTCTGTAATGGAATACATTTTAAAAGTAACCTTCCCAACACTGGTCACAGCAGATACTGATAAACATGTATTATGAGGATGGATGATCAAGTTTCTCACTCTCTCCTTTAAATCTCAGTTTTTTCTTCTTCACAGTTTATCTGTTAATTTATTAATGAATAACACTGAAAGAGTTTCTGTTATATTTCCCCTTGAACATCAGCTTATTAGGGCGGCATTAGGAAATAGCCCCCCTCCAAAGAATGAATAAATGAATGATGATAATAATAAAATGATTCAAAAGCAGAGCTCAGAGTGGTAGAATGGTCAAACATGGATCCACGGGTGGTTCAACTGCATTTGGTGACGTGACTAAAGCAAATCTTTCAAATAATCCCACCATCAACGGGATGTTGTCTCCTTTACTACGGTTACTTTACTTTGTCACCGTGTAAGTTTCTTTGAAATGAACCAAATTCTTTTATTTGTTGGTTGTTGCATATTTAACCTCTACAGTCAGGAAAGGAGGAGATGAGGCCTCAACAATGTTGGGTTGTAGCTGTGGTTCAGGTTAGAGTGAGTGTCCATGGAATAAATGTAAGTCAGTGAACTGGAAACATGACTGTGTTCAAACTTTGTTTTCCTTTTTATAATGAGTCTAATCAAAGGTGGATAGAAGTATCTCCACTGTGACTTTTCTGTGTCACCATCAGAGCTTCTGCACAGTGTGGAGAAAGATCCAGAAGCAGAGCTGGACTGCAGACAGCCAGTCAGAGCAGCTGTGTACAAAGTAAGACTGAACATCTGTCTGCTGATGGACTCATTTCTGAAAACTGGACTTCTTGTGTTGTTCAGACATTGAAGAGTTTTCTTTCTCTTTAGTCTCATTGTTTTTCTTTCTTTCAGCAGATGTTGGTCTGCAGGAGGTTTTAGATGAACATAAGATCAGTCTGAGGAGGAGATGTGAACGTGTGACTGAAGGAAGTGATGAAACAGGAAGTAGAACCCCCCTCAACAGGATCTACACTGAGCTCTACATCACAGAGGGACAGAGTGAAGAGGTTCATACCCAACATGAGGTGAGGCAGCTGGAGACAGCTTCCAAGATGGACGCCCTCCATGACGCTCCAATCAGGTGCCAGGACATCTTTAAAGCCTTACCTGACCAACAGAGACCCATCAGAGTGGTTCTGACCAACGGCGTGGCTGGTGTTGGAAAAACCTTCTCAGTGCAGAAGTTCACTCTGGACTGGGCAGAGGGCTTGGAGAACCAACATGTCAGTGTGGTGGTTCTGCTTTCATTCAGGGAGCTGAACCTGATCAGAGATGAGCAGTACAGTCTTCTGGAGCTGCTCCATGTTTTCCATCCAACATTACAGAAGGTCACAGCAGAGAAGCTGGCTGTCTCTCAGCTTTTGTTCATCTTTGATGGCCTGGATGAAAGCAGACTTTCATTGGATTTCACCAACAGGAAGCTGCTGTCTGATGTCACACAGAAGTCATCAGTCAGCCAGCTGCTGACAAACCTCATCCAGGGGAATCTGCTTCCCTCGGCTCTCGTCTGGATAACTTCCCGACCCGCAGCAGCCAATCAGATCCCTCCTACATGTGTTGACAGGCTAACAGAAGTACGAGGCTTCACTGACGCCCAGAAGGAGGAGTACTTCAGGAGGAGATTCAGTGATGAAGAGCTGTCCAGAAGAATCATCTCCCACATGAAGACATCCAGGAGCCTCCACATCATGTGTAGAATCCCAGTCTTCTGCTGGATCACTGCTACAGTTCTGGAGCACATGTTGACTACAGAGCAGAGAGGAGAGCTGCCCAAGACCCTGACTGACATGTACTCACACTTCCTGCTGGTTCAGACAAAGAGGAAGAAGAACAAGTACCATGAGGGACGTGAGACGAGTCCACGGGAGCTGACGGAGGCTGACAGGGAAGTTCTTCTGAAGCTGGGGAGGCTGGCGTTTGAACATCTGGAGAAAGGAAACATCATGTTCTACCAAGAAGACCTGGAGCAGTGTGGTCTGGATGTGACAGAGGCCTCGGTGTACTCAGGAGTTTGTACAGAGATCTTCAAAAGAGAGTGTGTGATCTTCCAGAAACCAGTCTACTGCTTTGTTCATCTGAGCATTCAGGAGTTTCTGGCTGCAGTCTACATGTTCCACTGTCACACCAACAGGAAGACAAAGGTGCTGAAGAACTTTTTGGGACAAAAATACAACGAGTCCTCTCTGGATGATTTCCTTAAACGAGCCATTAAGAAATCCCTCCAGAGTAAAAATGGCCACCTGGACCTGTTTGTTCGCTTCCTTCATGGCCTCTGTCTGGAGTCCAACCAGAGACTCTTAGTAGGTCTGCTGGGTCAGACAGAGATCAGTCCAGGAACCATCCAGAGAGTCATCAACAACCTGAAGAAGATGAACAGTGATGAAATCTCTCCTGACAGAAGCATCAACATCTTCCACTGTCTGATGGAGATGAACCACCTCTCATTATTTCAGGAGATCCAAGAGTTCCTGAAGTCAGAGAACAGATCAGAGAAGGAACTCTCTGAGATCCAGTGCTCAGCTCTGGTCTTCATGCTGCAGATGTCAGAGGAGGTTCTGGATGAGTTGGACCTGCAGAAGTACAACACATCATGGCATGGACGACAGAGACTGATTCCAGCTGTGAGGAACTGCAGAAAGGCTGGGTGAGTCCAGATGTGATCATTAACATCATTGATCAGTGTAGGTTAGTAGTTTAATGTTGAAAATAAAATCAGATTGTAACCACAAAGTGTTTGTGTCCGTACGCTGCAACCTTCCACACCATTCCTTTATTGTACAGACTCAGCAGCAGCTCCATGGATCCCAAATCCAAGAGTGGAGAACAGATTTGAAGTGTGTCACATCCATGCAGTCACAGCTGTTTCCACCATGTTTCCACTGATATTAATCCTGTTCAATGACACGTTTCATATCAGTGAATATGTTCTTTAGGACGTCCACTGACATGTTTAAGTGTCCTGCTGGAAATCACTCAAATCATCCATGAAATCCATGAAAAATCCTTTTAGTGATTCTAACTTCACCCTCTGTCCTCTCTCTCTCTCCATCCTCCTCACTGCTTCTTTCACTGATAATCACACAAACATCGTATTCAGCTACAAAATAACACAATAATATCATCTGATGATCATTATTATAAGAGCAGGATCCATATTTGATATCAGAGTAACACACTGCTTGGTTATGTGCAGTCATCATCAGTGACTGTGGGTCAAACAGAAGCTCTCTGATTGGTTGCTGACCTTGGTCACCTGTCCACTCTCACCTGTTTGTGTTTGCTCTCTCTTTGCTGTCTCCATCCTCTCTCTCCTTTCTCTCCCTCTCTGTCTTTGTACGTCACTCAGGTCCAATGGAAACAGTGACATTTACAAACCAATCAAAGACAAACTGATCCATGTCAGGTTATAACAATATTCAAAGTGAATACAGGCTGCTGCTGGACACAGACAGGTAACATCATTTTGACTTGCTGTCACCTGGATCTGGACTCATAAACACTGAAGCCCTGAACAGGAATACAAATCATTTTCTGCCAACTAGCGACACAGCAGCAGATAATGGCTCAGAAAGCTCAAATGAGCCAATCATTTCTGTGTTTAGTTCCCCTGAAATCAGATCTGATATCAGCAGCTCTGAGTTCATTTATCATTATTGTCCAGTGATGAGATTTCTGCTCCGTTTGGTAACAGTCAGCAGGTTTTTCCTGCGTGTGGACGTGAACAGTCGTACCTGACAGCAGGTAGCAAACAGAGATCATCTTTCCAGCTGGAACTCTTCACTGAGCTGAACTCATTCAAAATGTTCTGGAGTCAAAACAGGAAACAGTCCAAATGTGTGTCTTCACTCTGACTCTGGATCAGATCTCAGTGACAGACTGTGGACATTATGGAAGCCTAAATGTGACACCATCTTCCTCCTTCATCTGCAGATTAAAGCCAAACAAAGATTCTCATTAAAAGTCTGCAGGTCTGAGAGAGACTCAATCGTTGTGTCATGTCAAACACAGTAAGAGGAGCTGAAGCACAGATGTGAAGAGCAGATTCATCAGATTATGACCTCACTCTGTTTTGTCTTCATATACATTCAGTCTGTGTTTATAATGCAGATTTTCTGCTTTTATAATAACACATTTTATATTTTCTATCATCACAGACTGACTCGGTGTCAACTCTCAGAGTCTCACTGTGAAGTTGTGGCCTCAGCTCTGAAGTCCAACCCCTCCCATCTGACACAGCTGGACATGAGTTGGAATGATGACTACTACAACCTCCAGGATTCAGGTGTGAAGCTTCTGTGTGCTGGACTGGTGAGTCCAAACTGTCGACTGGAGACTCTGAGGTGAGTTCACTGACTGCGGCTGTTGTTGTTTTTCTATATTTCAGGTCTTTGATGTTTGAAACTTTCTTCAGTTCCTAAATGTTCAGGATGTGTCTGAAGACAAATGTGAAGAAGTTTGAGTGCTTTAAGAAATGTTGTCTTTCTAAACGACTGAACAACAGTTTTTCCTTTTGGCTCCAAACAGAAGTGACAGACTTGAGCAGGGTTCATTTAAAGGCTGACAGAAGTGGAGTGGTGACGGGGAGATGTTTGACAGGACAGTGTTTCAGCCTCCACAGGTTCATGTTGTGCTCCATCAGTCAGTGAAGATGAAGTCAGTGCTGATGAGGCTGTAGAGTGTGTGAGGGATGTGAATGAGGATGATGAAGATCTGATGATAGCAGATAAAAACAGGCTGCAGAGACTTTGAGCCATACAGGGCACACAGTGTGTGTACAGAACAGCTGAAATCATTATGGAGGCCTCACTGGGATATGGAAGCATCATAGTACAGCTTCAGTGAAGCTTTAAAGTCTCTGATATGAGATGAGAAATGAAGCAGCCAGAGCTTTTTCATGAGTGGAAATCCACTGTGACTGTGAGCTGCTGCTACAGCCTCCAGATTAGCCAGCAGCTCATCCTGCTCAACATTTTCTCACCAACTTTAATGGAAGTGTGATGTTTTCAGCTGGAGTGATGGTCAGGGTGGCCTCCCTCTCCTCTTCTTCTCCTCTTCCTCTTTCATTTGTAAAGCCACTTCTGCTGCTTTCATTCATTTGGAAGTCCTGTAGCTGAGTTTGGGAGAGACTAACAGCCTCGGCAGCAGAGGGGAGAAAGGCTGTAACACCACCACTTTACTCTGTTCTACCTGTCACATCATTTTATCAGGAAACAAATATGCTCATGTTTTTACTATGTTTGTCTTGAAGATGTAAGAAGATCACATGGTGCTTTTTATTATTGTGTTGGTTTGTTTCCTGTCTCTTGGATGGAGCCCAGCTGTGCGTGGCCCCTGGGCCTGTGGTCAGAGTGTGTGCTGGATAATCCGGCCCAGGATGAGGCCAAACTGACATGGGATGAAATGTCTGTCACATAATTGAGCTTAGTGTAGTTTCATTTCTGCACAATTTAAAAACAACCAAAACTTTGTTCTGTCTTTTCTATGTTATACTGTAGACTTTCTTTGATACTGTGTCCAAAAGGAGCAGCTTTTACTTTGAAGGGGTGGCGTCTCTGTTTCCTCTTCAGGTTGGATGATGGAAGCAAATGAGTGTGTGATGTTCTTTCAGTGTTGCACTTTGTAGACGCTCCCTGAGCACTGGTCTCACAGCCAGCTGCACATAGAGACCAGTGTTGTTAGTCCAGGTCAGAAGATGACTTGTTGGAATGAAAATGAGCTTGTAGTTTGTCTGCTTTAATAATGTGACTGGAAAAAGGTGTTGGACTTCAAATATGTCCATTTCTTTCACACTTCACCTTTAAAAGTGAAGCCTTGTGGTTCCTGGAAGGAAAAACACGACTTTTTCAAGTCTTTGTCCTGTTTTTATGATAAATGTACGACTTTAATCTGAAACATTCAGAGTTTTTTCTCTTGTTGTGTTTGTTTGAAGCTGCTTCCTGTTGGCTTCAGCTGTTTGGAGTTTCCATTTTCTAAACTTCTACATTCTGAACCTTCTTCAGCTCTGAACAGATGATGAAACACTGAATGATTTCAAGCTCACACTTTGTCTAATAAACTTACATCTTTCATTCATTATACAGATTGAGGGGCTGTGGTTTGTCAGAGATCAGCTGTGATTATCTGGCAGCAGCACTGAAGTCCAACCCCTCCCATCTGAGACAGCTGGACCTGAGCGTGAACAAGCTGCAGGATTCAGGAGTGAAGCATCTGTGTGGTTTCCTGGAGAGTCCAGGATGTGGACTTGAAACTCTGGGGTCAGTCAGCATGTTTTAGTTGTGCTGAGATGAATATGATGTGAAAGTTGTGCTGACACTAAACTGCAGACATCAGGCTGATATTATACTGATCCACACTGAGGATCTTCATGGTAAAGTCTGTTTTCTTCTTCTCTGGTTTAGTCCATTGACTGTAGCAGAACAATGTTCACATTTCAAACCTTCAAAGAAGAAGAAAAATCCTCCACTGGATAATTCACTGTGAAACTCTCCAACTCTTCATTCCACCTTAAAGTCTGTCTGACACTGAAATCCAAAGCAAAATGTGCGTTTGCTTTACAGACAGCAGTCCAACACAAACATACACACATCATCCAAAACACAGTCCAACATCCAAATCTCCTCCACTGCCAGCATGAATGATGGGAAAGAGAAGGAGGAACACTCTGACATTCAGGGTTAGAATGAGTTTCATGAAGCAGACTGTGAAGATCAAAGCTGCATTAGAAAGCTTACATCAGGGGTGTCAAACTCAAATACACAGTGGGCCAAAATTCAAAACTGGATCAAAGTCGCGGGCTAACATTAATATTCATTGAAAAAAAATCTTCCTCCAAATATAACAAGGAATCTTTTCTTATGGACTCAAACAAGTTTTGCTGAAAAACTGAATATGGAACAAGCAAAGCTTAATACTAAACAATATATATAACTTATATAACCATATATATAACTTAATATTACACACATTAAATAACACATCAGTGGAATTCATTTCTTAAATAAAAAATGTATTTGCAGCCTTCTGAATTAAATTTTATCATTTTATCAAATTTTCATCATATTCTCCCACCTGTCCAGAAAGCTCCTGTTTTCTGCATTTCTTTTTTATAGTTATTTTTTATGGCTTCGTGGGCCAAATTTGTCCCGCTGCCCAGAGTTTGACACCTATGGCTTACACCTGACCCAGAGGGGCCATCACATCACATTTAGAAGCTCCCCTAATGGAGCCACAACACATGTCCAACACTTAGTCTGTCTTGTTGGACCAACTGGAAGAAATGATTCAAGGACTTAGTCACAGAACAGAGATTCAAATCTCCAAAATCCAACTGGCTGCATCAGGACATATAGTCTGAAACTCTGCACAGTTTCCTGTTTGAAGCTGCTTCCTGTTGGCTTCAGCTGTTTGGAGTTTCCATTTTCTAAACTTCTACATTCTGAACCTTCTTCAGCTCTGAACAGATGATGAAACACTGAATGATTTCAAGCTCACACTTTGTCTAATAAACTTACGTCTTTCATTCTTTATACAGATTGAGCTGTGGTTTGTCAGAGATCAGCTGTGATTATCTGGCAGCAGCACTGAAGTCCAACCCCTCCCATCTGAGAGAGCTGGAGCTGAGCTGGAACTACAACCTGCAGGATTCAGGAGTGAAGCATCTGTGTGGTTTCCTTAAGAGTCCAGGATGTGGACTTGAAACTCTGGGGTCAGTCAGCATGTTTTAGTTGTGCTGAGATGAATATGATGTGAAAGTTGTGCTGACACTAAACTGCAGACATCAGGCTGATATTATACTGATCCACACTGAGGATCTTCATGGTAAAGTCTGTTTTCTTCTTCTCTGGTTTAGTCCATTGACTGCAGCAGAACAATGTTCACATTTCAAACCTTCAAAGAAGAAGAAAATCCTCCACTGGATAATTCACTGTGAAACTCTCCAACTCTTCATTCCACCTTAAAGTCTGTCTGACACTGAAATCCAAAGCAAAATGTGCGTTTGCTTTACAGACAGCAGTCCAACACAAACATACACACATCATCCAAAACACAGTCCAACATCCAAATCTCCTCCACTGCCAGCATGAATGATGGGAAAGAGAAGGAGGAACACTCTGACATTCAGGGTTAGAATGAGTTTCATGAAGCAGACTGTGAAGATCAAAGCTGCATTAGAAAGCTTACATCAGGGGTGTCAAACTCAAATACACAGTGGGCCAAAATTCAAAACTGGATCAAAGTCGCGGGCTAACATTAATATTCATTGAAAAAAAATCTTCCTCCAAATATAACAAGGAATCTTTTCTTATGGAGTCAAACAAGTTTTGCTGAAAAACTGAATATGGAACAAGCAAAGCTTAATACTAAACAATATATATAACTTAATATTACACACATTAAATAACACATCAGTGGAATTCATTTCTTAAATAAAAAATGTATTTGCAGCCTTCTGAATTAAATTTTATCATTTTATCAAATTTTCATCATATTCTCCCACCTGTCCAGAAAGCTCCTGTTTTCTGCATTTCTTTTTTATAGTTATTTTTTATGGCTTCGTGGGCCAAATTTGTCCCGCTGCCCAGAGTTTGACACCTATGGCTTACACCTGACCCAGAGGGGCCATCACATCACATTTAGAAGCTCCCCTAATGGAGCCACAACACATGTCCAACACTTAGTCTGTCTTGTTGGACCAACTGGAAGAAATGATTCAAGGACTTAGTCACAGAACAGAGATTCAAATCTCCAAAATCCAACTGGCTGCATCAGGACATATAGTCTGAAACTCTGCACAGTTTCCTGTTTGAAGCTGCTTCCTGTTGGCTTCAGCTGTTTGGAGTTTCCATTTTCTAAACTTCTACATTCTGAACCTTCTTCAGCTCTGAACAGATGATGAAACACTGAATGATTTCAAGCTCACACTTTGTCTAATAAACTTACATCTTTCATTCTTTATACAGATTGGGGGGCTGTGGTTTGTCAGAGATCAGCTGTGATTATCTGGCAGCAGCACTGAAGTCCAACCCCTCCCATCTGAGAGAGCTGGAGCTGAGCTACAACAACAAGCTGCAGGATTCAGGAGTGAAGCAGCTGTCTGATCTTCAGCAGAGTCCAGACTACAGACTGGAGACTCTGAGGTCAGTAGAGTGATGGAGTGAGTGGGTGGTGCTGTCAGCAGTATTGTACTAAACACAGTCAGTATGAAACAAAGATCCAGTGTTTCCTGTAAAGCTGCAGCTTCTCAGTGAAGCTGTGAGAGGAGAATGGTGACAGGCTTCAGGATTGGACACAAACACTTCCTGTTTCTGACCTTTATGGTCACCATAGTAACGGCTGACACGCTCTGATCAAACACTGTCAACAGCCAATCAGCTCTCTGAACAAAGCAGCACGCAGACCAATGACTGCATTCATTTCCAAGTTTAAAGCAGTGAAGAACACAGTCTGTAGGTGAGGAAGAATTTAGTGAGAGCAGATGTTTGGATGGAATTCCTCCAGTTAACAGCTGGAACCGTCCATCTGGATTGTTGGGCTTGTTGTTGGGGTTCCTACAGAGCTCAGAGTGGACACACCAAGGTTCTTCTAATGAATGAAAGTCCAAACTCGAACTAGGAGGGAAAAACATTTTCATCAACTTCAATAAAAATCCAAAGATTAGAAAAAGTGAAGCAACAATGAGTCCTAGTACAGTCCCAGCACTGAAGTCCCTGCTGCTCTTTATACTGGATGTGCTGCATCACTGACTGACAGCTGATGAAGAGTCTCTGGAAACACTCGTTTATCTCCTCTGCTCTTCCTTCTTCTCTCTGCAGGTGGTGATGATGGTAAACAGGACGGTGTGTGTGCTGAGAGAGGAGGAGCTGTGTCCTGATGATCCAGAGAGGTTGAAGCAGCAGCAGCTTGTGTGTAGAGACGCTCTGACTGGGCCATGTTACTGGGAGGTGGAGAGGAGAGCTTCATCCAGCAGTGACTGACAGAGGAATGAGAAGAAGTGCAGATGACTGTCAGTGCTGCAGAGTGAACTGCTCTGAGAACAGCTCCACTGTCAGACACAATGTAGAGTCCAGCATCATCCCTGTGTGTCCCTCTGGATCTGACAGAGGATCATCAGTGTATCTGGACTGCTCTGCTGCTGCTCTGTCCTTCTACAGTCTCTGCACAGTCTCTGTCTGACTCTGGCTTCAGACCCTCCTGGATCAAACTCACCTGGAAAGACTTTCAAACATCACTCAATAGATTTGAATACAGAATATATTTGATATATACTGTAGATGTACTGTAGAGTTGCAGTTTGTCACTTGTAAATACAGTCTGTGAGCAGCTGTGAGCTGAAAGATCTTTCTAGAAACAGGAAATGTTTTCACTCTTCTGTTGCTTTTTCATATATTTCCACAACATTAATATTGATCCCACCTGTTTCACCTGTTTCATGCTTTTATACATAATAACAGGACACGTGTGATCTGAGCGCTGCTGTGGTTGCTGTGCTGCACGTCTTCATTTAGATAACAGAGACATCTAGTGGTTCAGAGGGAGAACTGCAGGAGGTGGAGCTGTGTTTTAGCATGGAAAACTTTTTATCTTTTAGGCGCAGATACAAATATGACAAGTATCAGTGTGAGATACAAAAGGTCACATCAGTCAGCAGAGGGAACAGTGATCACACAGCAATGTAAGAATAGAAACATAACAGTGAATCTGGACATGTATACAGAGGGAAGCAAACAAACAGGATGTAACACTACATTAAAGCCACAAATGGGAAGAAAACAAACACAAAGGAAAATATATTTGATCTCAGGAATCCAAATCAGATGCTTTAGAGCAGGGGTCGGCAACCCTGGGCACGCGTGTCACAGCTGGCAAGCGAAGGGTTAACTGATGGCACGACCATAGCTGGACTGGCCATCGGGCATACCGATGATGATTTTTCGTTTTTCTGGGCCAATGATGTTTTTTTTATGATTTTTTTTTTTTTGTAACGGTATAAACGATGGAAGGTGGTGGATTGGCCGGATGCTGGTCGATGTGTAGAAATAAGTCAGTTGTTTGGTGGTGGCTATGGCGGAGCTTCCACAGAGGCAGCAGGTGGATGAGGGAAAGGGGAGGCAGGAGGAGAGCCCCGAGGCGGCCGCCGGTCCGAGTGTTGGCCCCCTTGAACTTTCCCACATTTTGTCACATTACAGCACAAACATGAATCAGTTTTATTGGAATTCCACGTGAAAGACCAACACAAAGTGGAACGGAAATCATACATGATTCCAAACATTTTTTACAAATAAATAACTGCAAAGTGGGGTGTGCGTAATTATTCTGTCATGGAAAAACACACTGCCATCAACTTCTGCTTTGTTTTTGTTAAAATCACTGTAATATAATCACTGTACCTTTATATACATGTGACTTGTATTAATGCTGCTGCCCTCTTGTGGCTAAAGTGTAATTATGTTATTGTTATTAGGGAAAACATTTGAGAGTAACATGAAAAATGAGTCAGCACTTTGGCTTTAGCTGAAGAAATCCTCATTTTTATGTCATCAGTTATAGTTGCATGTATTCATTATCATAATTTAACCTTTAATATTGATGTCTTAAATTTATTTTGAGTAAATTAGCAATTTTATGGTATTTACAGTGGGGCAAAAAAGTATTTAGTCAGCCACCGATTGTGCAAGTTCCCCCACTTAAAATGATGACAGAGGTCAGTAATTTGCACCAGAGGTACACTTCAACTGTGAGAGACAGAATGTGGAAAAAAAATCCATGAATCCACATGGTAGGATTTGTAAAGAATTTATTCGTAAATCAGGGTGGAAAATAAGTATTTGGTCAATAACAAAAATACAACTCAATACTTTGTAACATAACCTTTGTTGGCAATAACAGAGGTCAAACGTTTACTATAGGTCTTACTATAGAATCATGAAGAACTTTGCCTACTTGTGTCTTGCTTTGCAGTGTAATTATATTGTCTTCAACGTTCCAGCGGATGGGTTCAAGCTACAAACCTATCACTCTTAATCTCTGCTTCCTCCTGCATCCTCTTTGTCTGTGCTTCCTCCTGCATCCTCCACTTCGTCTCTGCTTCCTCCTACATCCTCCTCTTCATCTCTGCTTGCTACTGCATCCTCCTCTTCATCTCTGCTTCCTTCTGCATCCTCCTGCATCTCCCTCAATTTCTACGGCGTACACCTCGGATGTCCCAACCAAAAAAAGGAAAAGGAAAGGTTAGACGTTATGTTATTGTAAATGTACGAAACACATGACAGGTTCGTTAAGTTTGATAAGATTTCTTTTTTCATTTTGTTTCATTCTTTCATTTTCTCCAGTTTTACAGACCTCATGTAAATATTTCCTTTGTTATTTTTCAGAATGCTGAAAACACCGTACACAGAAGATTTTCAAATATGAAGAGATAGTAGACAGGAGAGTTGTAAATGTAAGTAATTTAGCCTGCTGCTGTGCAGATTTGTTTGCATCTTTGGACTTCCCGGATTTGAACTGTGCCTGACTGACTATCCATAAGCTTTTGTATTTGATGAATCTTCACTAATTCAGCCACTGAGTCTGGATTTTGCTCCAAATAGGACATTAAATAAGAACATACCACCTGATACGACCTGGTCGTGCTGCCTTCCTGATGTTTACGTTCTTTAAAGTCCTCCTGACATCATGCTCAGAAGGAGTGATTGATGTGGAGGTGCTCCTTCCCATTCAGTAACATCTGCTTCAGTTAGTTTTGCTTGTGAGCCACAATGTAAGCAGTGTTGCTTTGCTGACATGCACTCGATGCTGGCAGTACAAGCATTGTAGTGGTTCTTATGTTTTTGTAAACTAATTGTATAATATATTGAGCCATTCAATAGTACACAAATGTTTATAAGCTCCTTTTTGTATGCAACTTGCATGTCTTTCTTAACTAAATGTTTGTTTATATCATGTTTTTCAGGAAAAAGAAGAAGTTAAAGTCAAGTGGAAGCCCTGCTCAACATGGTATGTAGTAACAACTTTGTTACTACAAAACTCTCCCCCTCTCCCTCACCACCATCTGTAAACATACATGTCTCAGTAATGCAGTTCATGCATGTTACTAACTAAACTTCTTCCCTGGAGTTTCTGTGCTCTCTCATCCAGCAGGTTCTGAAGGATCGTGGCTGCTGCTGTGGTCCTGCTTGACGTCTGCTTCATATATTATTACTCTCTGACTTGATTTGATTCATTTATATTACAATGAAGGTGTATAAAGCATGACATGAATATAGAAGATATTTCATCCTAAAAAATTGTCATATGTCACAACCTAAATGATCCTATTTTGTGTGTGTGGTTGTTGTTTGTTGTGTTTTTCTCCTGACAGTGGCAAAGTGTGGGATGACACATGGGAACCTGCGCAGTTTTACACACAGTAAACCAGGCACCACAGGTCGCAGAGATCGCACAGTTCACAGTTTGTAGTTCAGCATAAAAGTTCAAAATAAGATATTTACTGTACAATTCTAACCAGTGTCAGTCTCTGTTTCACTCTCTAACTGTGGCTTAAGTACATAAAACACTCATGAATCTGATCCATCAATAATATCTTCCCAGCACTCGATATCTCATAGTTTTACATATCAGCCAACATTATTGTCTACATCCTCATAAATATAGAAGTGACTTGGCTATTGTAACATATTGCAAGTTAAAGCAATACTGCACTGCACGTAAAGTAAGTAACATCTTGTATGAGGTGATTAGGGTCAGCAGTGCTGTGTATGGGAGCCTAAAGCAAAGCTAACTGCACCAGTAGCAGCTTCACAACATGTTGTATATTATACGTTTCTACCTGTTTGTAATATGTCATCTGTCATGTTTAGATGCAGTGACAATTGCACATTTGGAGTCGTGGTCATATGTGGTTTTTATAAACAGGGTATTATTTTTTTTAAATTGTCATTTTTTTCTATTTTTCTTGTTTGTTTGCACATCATTATTGTGTGCATATTGCATATGTAACATTACTTTTATTGTTAATATTATTATTAGATACCAAAGATACAATTTGATTAAGGGTTTTCCTGTCAAAATGTCAATAAAAATGCAATTACACGCGTAAACAATAGGATCAAAATACACTTTTAAAAAGTCTGTTGATCAAATACTGATTTTCAAAACATTCTAGAGGAAAATAGAGATAAAATAATCTGAATACTAACAGTGATCTTGGATGATGATGGAGGCTTGAATGGATTATTCTGTTTCAGTCAATAGGTTCATATCTATGACAATAATTTGATAAGTTTAACAGGTTGGTTCAGGCCTGGCAATACAGCAAATTTGATTTTTCTGGAAATCGACAGTGATACGTACTGTGCTTCAACATAATATTACTGTATTGTGTGTTTGTTTAACCTCTTTTTAAGTTTTGTGGATATTATACATGGTTGTGCTGAGGATATGTCGGCCAGTTTCCACTGGAAATGCCTTTTGGTTAAACTGTCAGGGAGGAATTTGCATTTGCACTGTTACATTTTTATATAAGTTTAATGCACATGAAAAGCAGCTGCTTATTTAAGTGAAAATACATTGATTGGTTTTTTTTTTTTGCACAAATGAAGTGGAGTTGTAAAGTATTTTGTCTCGTGTCAGTTATATCGTTATCGCACATTTTCAAATTTCTATCGTGATGAATATTTTTGGCCATATCGCCCTGCTCTACTTCTACAACACGCCTTGTGTAGATGAGTTAGTGAGGCAAACTGATCAGTGTCTGTTTAGTGTTTGGTTTTGTGAACGGCCTCTTTAATGCACGAGGGTGTGACCATCCACATCCTTGTATCTGTCCACTGTCAGCCATTCATTTTGTGCAAATCTGGCCAAGTCTTCCAAGTGTGCGTGTTTTTTTTCCTTCTGACCAGATGCAGCTTTCTGCAACATCACTTTAATGTCCTTATACTGATCACCACACTGTGTATGTGCACTAAAACAGCAATCATTTCAGAATCAGAATCAGAATGGGGTTTATTGCCAGATGTTGAGGTTTACAACATTAGGAAATTGCTGCGGTGCTTCAGTACAAACAATAAGAATTAAAGTGCTATGTAGAAAGAAAGATATGTGCATGAGATATACATGCATATATACATGAGAATAAGAATTAAGAGTGCTACGTAGAAACATATATACATGAGTGCAGGTGATGATCAGTGCCAAACATGAAATGATGCAGTGACACAGCGTAGGGTCATGTGTTAGTGGCGGGGACAGTCATGTGGTTATTGTTCATGTGTCCAACAGCAGAGGGGAAGAAACTGTTCTTATGGCGAGAGGTTCTGGTGCGAATGGACCGGAGCCTCCTGCCTGAGGGGAGCAGGTCAAACAGACTGTGTCCAGGGTGAGAAGGGTCAGCTGAGATCCGGGCTGCACGCCGCAGTGTCCTGGAGGTGTACAGGTCCTGCAGAGATGGGAGTCTGCAGCCAATCACCTTCTCAGCAGAGCGCACAACACGCTGCAGTCTCTGTTTGTCCCTGATAGTGGCTCCAGCGTACCACACGGTGATGGAGGAGGTGAGGATGGACTCGATGATTGCAGTGTAGAACTGCATCATCGTCCGTGTTGGCAGGTTGAATTTCTTCAGCTGCCTCAGGAAGTACATCCTCTGCTGGGCTTTCTTGATGACGGAGGTGATGGTGGGCTCCCACTTCAGGTCCTGGGTGATGGTGGTACCCAGGAAGCGGAATGAGTCCACAGAGGTGATGGGGGTGTCAGTCAGGATGATGGGGGGGAGTGGGGCTGTGTGCTTCCTGAAGTCCACAATAATCTCCACTGTCTTCTGGGCATTCAGCACCAGGTTGTTGTGGCTGCACCAGGTCACCAGACGTTCAACCTCCCTCCTGTAGGCAGACTCATCCCCGTCAGAGATGAGCCCAATGACGGTGGTGTCATCTGCGAACTTGATTAGCTTGACAGACTGGTGGGTGGAGGTGCAGCAGTTGGTGTACAGGGAGAAGAGCAGAGGAGAAAGAACACAGCCCTGAGGGGAGCCGGTGCTGATGGTCCGGGAGTCTGAGACATTCTTTCCCAGCCTCACATGCTGCTTCCTGTCCGTCAGGAAGTCAGTGATCCACCGGCAGATGGGATCAGGCACATTCATCTGGGAAAGCTTGCGTCGGAGATGGTCTGGAAGGATGGTGTTGAAGGCAGAGCTGAAGTCCACAAACAGGATCCTGGCGTAGGTTCCTGGGGAGTCCAGATGCTGCAGGATGAAGTGTAGGGCCATGTTGATGGCGTCGTCTACAGACCTGTTGGCTCTATATGCAAACTGCAGGGGGTCCAGGAGGGGGGCCGTGAGGGTCTTGAGATGGGAGAGAACCAGGCGCTCAAATGACTTCATGACCACAGATGTCAGAGCCACGGGTCTGTAGTCATTTAGTCCAGTGATCCTAGGTTTCTTGGGGACAGGGATTATGGTAGAGGACTTGAAGCAGGCAGGCACATGACATGCCTGCAGTGAAGAGTTGAAAATGCCAGAAAACACTGGGGCCAGCTCGTTTGCACAGTGTCTGAGGGTGGCAGGAGACACGCCGTCTGGGCCGGGAGCTTTCACTGCTCCTTTGTAGTGACAGGTTACAAAACGTCATTAGATGCTGCATGGCTGTACAAGATAGACTTTGGTTAGCAACAACTCTCTGAGGCCTTTACTGTGAAACAGAACGCTGTCTTATCCGGCTAACTTCAAGGTTTAATGTGGGAGTTTTTTGTAATCCAAGACATAATGCCAGGTCAACTCATGCTTTGAACCTAATCTGCTCCAGAGCAAATCATGTTCCAAATGAGAGATCAACAGGTAGAAAATCACAACCTACTAACCAGTAAGACCGAAAAAGAACAAAATAAATAACCCAATCCCAATCCTGGAAGGTCCCTCAGACCGCTGTGTGCAGAGAGTAGGAGTGTAAAATCTTTCAGCAGAGTCTGATGTCTTTGTCTTTCCATGATGAGCAACAATAATGAACATAGATTCTCTACAACAACTTTATTGTTTTGGAAGTATTAATATATGATCCCAAAACTTCTACATTTAACCTTTTAATCAGACCAGCAAAAATCTAGTATTGAATCTTAGCACAGTCATAAAAAACTATTTGCTAAAAGCATTTTTGCAGCTGAATATTTTAAATTACAGTTAGGATCACTGGTTGGCTGTTTCACCTGTAAGACATTAAAATAACATGCTAAGGTTTAATAGTCTATAAGGAATACACTCTGAGGCCTGGGCAGTGTTGTGCTAATGAGAGAAGGTTTGTGTGTGCAGTGAAACAGTAATTTTTTTTATCTCAAAATTTATTGATATGTTTGATCCTTTCTGAGCTGCGTTAATGAAGCAGTCATTAGAGCACCATGTCCGCTACAATAGTTCTGTAGTTTGATGCTTGAGTCGTTGCAGACTTGTTGAAACTCCCTCACCCGTCAAAGCAGCGTCTTTGTTATTCGAGTCCAGCAGATGGCAGTGTTTCACTGTCTGACGGCTGTCTGAAGCTTCAGCTGGATTATTCGTTTAAATGAGATCGTTTTATAAAACTTACAACAACAGGCCTGAACCTGCTCAGCTCCAAAGAGCTGGCTAAACGATGGGGCATGTTCAGAATCTTCCTGAAGTTTAACAATTTCCCAAAAAGCTACACAAAGTGAATTTTCATATAAGACAAGAAGGAAAGAACAGGGTGTGACGTGGAAGGGGCCCTCTGGCAAACAAATTACTGCTTTTATTAAGTTACAAAACTCGCAGTCTTGTTCACGAGTGATCAGAGAAGGGAACAGGAGATGGACAGATGGATCGGTGCTGCGGCTGCAGACTCTTCACCAGTCCCTCTTTACCAGTCGATTTACGTCCTTACCCTCTGTCACAACGGGACTGAACGGACTCACGCGTAGGCTCTGAGTAGGGAACAATAAAGGTTTTTTATTTACAGAAGCACCAGGTGATCTATTTACACAGTGGGGAAAAGACGGGTTCCGGGAATCCACACACGAACAGGAGGGGGGAAAGACACTTGCAGTCCACACACGCTCCAAAGTCCTCACTCCATCCACGCTCCACGCTCCTCTTCACACTCCACAAGAAACACAAAAGCTCGCTCCAATCCTCACACACTTGATCGCTCAGGTAACACAGGGGCAGGTCCAGGGAAATCTATTCGCAGAGATGCAAAAGGTTACTGTAAGAAGATCGCTAGGGAAACACGAGAACGAACTGAGCTGGGGTTAACACTGACGAGAGTCGGCAACGGTCCAGCGACGAGAAATACAGGGCTGCCATCTTATAAGGGGACTGGAACACTGTTGGGTGATGAGCCACAGGTGTCACCAGGTGCGTGGGCCAAGGGCAGGAGCCCACAGATGAGCTCCGCCCAGGCAGTGAGAGAAGGAGGGAGGGAGAGAGCGGGGACAAAATCAAAACAAAAAAACACATGTAGCCACACTGAGGCGACCGGGTAGACACAGGGACCCTGACACCCTCGCCTTTTTCACAAATGTCATGTATGAAAATCTATAATAACTCCAGTTATACGGATATCAATATCCTCATAAGTGAGGATATTGATAAACTGATTTGAACTTTTACTGATTTCTGTTTAGATATAAATTGATTCAAAGTGGTCAGATATGCAGATTCTGACCTTTCCTCTGGCAAATATATAAACTCACTGAAAACAGTTTGACTTTTCAGAGAGTTTCCTATCTATCTGTATTTTTACTTTAATAGTTAAGCACGATTAACATTTAGGAAACAAAAATAAACAAGTTAATAAATGAAATGAAATAATACTGATTTATATATTCACTCTGTTTACTTTTTCCATATAGAAATACAATGAAGACTTCCATGTTCCTGCTGGTGGCGCTCTCTGGCACTGTGCTCTGCATGACTAACGGACGTGTTCAGAAAACCAGCATATCATCAACATGATCCCACAAGGGGGATGTGATGATCTGATAGCAAACAGAGATAATAATGGTAACTGTAAGCGCAAGAATACCTTTATCATTGGTGACTTTAATCAAGTTAGAACAATTTGTGATCCAAGCAATCGTATCAATGCAAATAGAAATCTTTATAAAAGCCCCACAGACGTGCACATTCTGTATTGTAAACTGCTGGGACAAACAACGATACCCATTGTACACACAGATACAGATGAAAAGGCGTATTGTAATTGCATGTGATAAAATCAATACTTTCCTTCAGCCTGTGCACTTTGAATGTTGCTCTTGAGTTGAGAGATGCTGTGAGCTTGCTGCCATCTTTAAACATCACTTCATGATGCTGGTTTAGATGCTTTATAAGACTTTGTTACGTTTCTTAAACAGTGATGAAAATAATAAAGAGGAAATATGAGAGAAGTGATTTTCAGTGAATGTTGAAAAAAATCCCACAACAACAAAAATGATGGCAACATTGCTACACTTTGCTTTCTTAGCTTGCATATTGTACATTTTCACAGTTGTTTCTGATTGGCTCCATCTTCTCTCGTTGTCACAGCTGTTGCTCAACTTTCAGCACTCATTCAATTAAAAAAACAACAAACAAAAAAACCAAGCTGCTGCTGGTAAGGTTGGCATTCTTGCAAGACTCAGTAACACAAAACAAATAAAAAAATGCACATCCCATGTTTATCCCATGTGATTCCAGGCTGAGTTTATGCATTTATGCTTATTTGTTTATAAAATATTATAAGCTGGTCTGAGGTCATTTGTTACTAAAGAAAAACAAACAAACACTGTGTCATTATTTAATCCACTAAAACTAAGACACAATGCAGAAGCAGTGTGTGAAAACTAAGTGCACCTTCACTGGTGTAGCATCTGCCTTAGAAACAATGAAGTCAAATGAAACTGTTGAATCATCTCTATGTGCTAAAGGCTCATTTTAATGCAGCATTAATCACGTTGCTTTAACAGTGCTGCATTTTAATAATGTTTATCACGTTCTTTGTAGATTTTAATTATCAGCATCGTCGCTGTGAGAACATGTCTGGTTGGAGCAGGCGGCACTCAGGGATCATGTTGTGTGGAAGAAGAGTCATGTGATTGTTTTTTTTAAAGATTTTTTTCTATGAGTGCACAGAGTGTGAAACAGAAAGATAGGATCGACAGAGAAAGCTGATCATGTCTGTTGTGACACCTGCAATCTCTGACTAGAGTTTTAGGTTTTGTCAGGCAGCT
Organism: Mchenga conophoros; assembly: GCF_057382185.1. Lineage (NCBI taxonomy): Eukaryota > Metazoa > Chordata > Actinopteri > Cichliformes > Cichlidae > Mchenga > Mchenga conophoros. The sequence continues at coordinate 19,073,186 of NC_140528.1, read as the reverse complement.
AACACAAAGAAAGCCTGGCTTCATTGTACAAATACAACTTACATATACAACACATGACATATTACACAGAGTCATTATTTATTCAACAAAAACTAAGCCAGATGCAGTTTTTGGATTTTATTTCAAAATGTTCTTATTCTGATTGTTTACTTAATATATTTAGACACATTTGGTTTATTTCTATAAAAATGATATTTTACACAAAACTTCAAACAGCTGCCTGCAAACATGGCTCTTTATTGTAAAGCCAGGTATGAACAACAACCTGCAGCTGCATGCTGTTGTGCTCATTGGTGTCACATTAGGTTCTGAACCACAAACAGAGAAGTTTCTTAGAACTGCTGGGCTAGTGATGTAGGTGTTGATGCAAATGATGGCTTAGGGTGGTGCTACGACAGTGTATAAAAACTGAAGCTCCCAGAGCCAAGTGTTATTTGTTCTTCCGTAACTGAGGTGAACTATAACCTGCTCAGGTAGAATTTAATAACAGCGTGTCTGAACTGCTCGTCTCCAGGCTTCACGTTTCATTCTGTAAGAACTTGTTGTTTGTTTATGAACTTTTTAGAAACAACAGACTTTTGTATACTTCCAAGAAAGAGGGAGAACTTACTCTTCTGCCACACTCACGTTCATCTTTATCTGTCATCAGTTCAGATAAAAGCATCACTGATTATTCTGAACACTGTTTTAAAGCTTCTGCGTCACTCTGATTTCTTCTTAAAGTTGGCAGACAGGATTGTGAAGAAGGACATAGTGGATCCCCCCTTTTAATGAGCATATTATCTGTGAACACTGAATACAAACAACCTAAATGCTCATTAAAGAAGCAGGTTGGCTCATAAAGTGCTCTGTACTTGTTTTATGCAAGTGCTGTTTCTGGAAACAACCACCATCTGTAATCAACACAGGACTTATTGAGCTGTCAGGTGTGCAGACAACATGGCACATTTTGGGAACACCTATAGTTGATGTCTTAATTATGAAAATAGCTACTATGTAGTTGATGCTTCCTGTTCTGCCAGAGCAGGTGCAGCCTTTGTGGAAGTGGGTTCCACTGGACCAGCGTCTGTGAACGATCCATTGTGGGTGATTTTTTTTTTTTTTTGACCTTACATCTGTGTGTAAGGACCAACCACAACCATCTAAAATCTTTGCATGTTATTTTATCTTCTGTGTAAGAAGTACACAGCATACCCTGATGATCAGCTTCAAGGGTTCTCAGTGTAGGATGCATACAGTATGTCATGCTGAAATATAGAGCACTTACAATAGAACCCACTAGAAACCAACTATTTTAGCCTGGTTCCTTAAATCTATGGCATTTTTCCCATGCTGACTGATATGCTGCTCAGTGTCTTTTGCTGTCTGTCATGATCCTGGGCCATGTTGGCCCAGCATTCTTAGTTTTCATATGTTTTGTGTGTTGTTCTTTATTTATGCCATGGTTTCTGTTAAGATGTTCCTTATTTGATTACCTCCTGTGTGCCCCTCTGTTTATCTGTGAGCCCTCGTTTCCCCTCCTTGAGTTTTATTCCATGTTTTCCCAGCCCGTTATGTCCGTGCTCTCCCCGTGCTGTCTCTCCTCCTCTCTGAACCTCCGTGTACTTCCTGTTTTACTTTGACAGTCTCCCGTCAGTGTTGCGTTCACTCCTGCCGTGTCTTGTTATGATTATCAGTGTCACCTGTGTTCCCCATGTGCTCCCACTTCCCTCGTTAACCCTCTGTGTATTTATGTCTGCGTCTCCCTCAGTTCTGTGTCACGTTCTCCCTCATTCATGGCCGTGTGTTTCTCTGTGTATTACGTTATAGTTTCCTCGTTTAGGTTGTATGGTTTCTCTCTCCAGCAATAAAGCTGTGTTTTGAGTTCATTCCTGCCTCCGTGAGCTTGCGTTTGGGTCCTCATCCTGCCTGCACACAGCCGCAACCATGACAGTCTGCTTTTAAATCAGATGTCACTCTGAACATAAACACAAGCCACAGCAGCCCAGCTGTCTTAGCTGAGTACAAGGATACATTTACTCTCTTTGTGTAAAATATTGTGATGATTTTACATTATATTAGGCAGGCAGCTGCCCAAATTAAACCGTGACTATTAGCAGTTTGGTTATTTTGAACGCCTCGGCTGGAAAAAATTCAAAATGGTTTGTAAGGTTGGCCACAGCTTTGTATGTAAAGGGGAGTTAGAAGATTGCTTCATATTTTAAGATTGATTAAGATTAATTAATATTTTTAATTGTTTTATTTTACATCTCACCTTTTACACTGCATTGAGTTGCTGCCATGTGATTGGCTGAGTGTACATCGTTCTTTGTTTCAAAATGGACTTAATGCTTGGTTGAACAGTTGTGATGTTTATCTCCTTTAGATTTATTTTTTATTGTCATGATGAAAAATGGTTTGTTGGTTCATACCTATGAAGTTACAGTGTTTCTGAAAAGCCTAAAAAGATGAATTGTTACCATAGTAAACTTCAAAACAGACTTTATTATATGATATAGTTATAAAATTGGATAAAAACTGACTTCAGCATAATATAAAATAATGTGTTGTCACTATGTATGCATTGGTCAACTTTCAGATCTATGAAGTTCAGCTCCCCCAGCTGTGTCTCCCTTCTGTGGCCCATTCCCTCATTACTACCCTGTGTATTTAAGCCCTGTGTTTTCCCACGCTTGGTGTCGTGTCGTACCCTCAGACCCTGCCTGTGTGTTCCTGCTTGGTTTCATGGTTTGGTTTCTGTTTTTGTTTCATGCCAGCAATAAAAGCTGTGGTTTTAGTTACATTTCGTCTCGGAGTCCTGCATTTGGATCCACATTTCCACCTGCCCGCACTCAGAGCCCTGACATCAGCATAATATAAAATAATGTGTTTTCCCGATACCTGATTTTTAGCACTATGTATGCATTGGTCAACTTTCAGATCTATGAAGTTCAGCTCAGTTATCTATGTTTTCATTTTTAGTTTCCATTTGCATTTAGATGCACGGCCGATTCTCTGATGTGTGATCTGTTTCTACCTGTGCTGATGCTAGCAGGACTAAAGCTGATCAAGCAGCAGTAAATATGTGAAGCAAGGCTGAAGGATACACTCATAAAATGAACAGAATCATAAGAATATAACAGCACGAGCACTGCAAATGCAACTAAAACATGTTGACATCAAATGGTATGTTATTTGAAATCTATATGAAATAATGACACATCTATATTTTCCAATTTATTTATTTTTTTTGTATTTATTTATTTTTTCCACAGTTGTGTAAATCAGTCTGTCTGTGGACTGGTACAGCTGAAAAGCCGACGCAGCCAGTTCCTCTTCTTCTTCTTGGGTTTTTTCTCTGGCACAGTCTTAGCTTCAGTTTCGAGTTCAGCTGGATTGGTAGTTATCGTTTTCTCTCTGTCTTCTGTTTGTTGTAGAGAGTCATGCAGAGACATCTCAGTTGATGTCAGGGAGTCTTCTTCTTCTTCCTTGTCCTGTTCTTTGGTGTCTTTTTCCACCAGAAGCTCAGATTTTCCATTTGCTGTGTTGGAATTTTGTTCATTTTGCTCCTGTGTGATTTTAATGTAGGACGCTTTGACTTCTTTCAACTCTTGATAAAGAGTCTCTACTTTCATGTCATGAAGCTCCTTGTTGGAGCAGAGCTGGGATTTAAGCTCACTGATTTCCATGTTCAGTGTCTCCTGGTCCTGCCTATGTTTGTCTTCCTGTTCCTTGAGTTGGTGTTGAGCTTCTAGGAGCTGTTGTTGGAGTGTTCCTATTTGCTCTTGTTGAGTCTTGTATTGGACTTCAAATTGAGCCTCCTTCAGACCTACACAGTCCGTGTGTGAAGCCTCTGTGGTTTGTGTAGAAGAATCCACACACTGCTCTGTGGTAGGGTCGCTGACGTCTTCGTGCAGGACACGGATCATGTCATCCAGCATGACAACTGCTTGGTTGTCCTTTGCTTGAACCTCTGTTTTGCTCTTATCAGGCTTATTATTATCATTAGCCTCCTCCAGTTGCTCTATGAGCTCTTTAATTGTTTCTTCATGCTGTTTTTTGTCGGCGATCATCTGTGCATGAAGTTTGGTCACCTTAGACTGGTAATAAGAAGCCCTCTTATTAGCAGCTACCAGTTTCCAGTAAAGCTCGTTCTGGTGGTTTTGGGAAGCTTGTAGTTGATGCCTGAGAGCAGCAATCTCACAACATGAATCATACTGGACTCTGCCATGATGGGGTATAAATCTGGGATTTGGCTGATGTTGCCACGTCCCTCCATTTGGCCCAGGGTTTTGTCCACTGGCGTTATTCATGTTTGCCTCTGTCTCCATATTCACGTCGTCCTTTGGTTCTGACATAGGGAGGGATTCAGGGTTTTCCCTTTCAGAGGTTCCTTCAGGGTTTCCTGACACTTCTTCATTTCTCAGGTTGCTTCCATCAGCCACGTTGTTTTGGGCTTCTAGAAGAGCCCGAGCATACGCCCGAGTAATCGGTCGTCTGGGTTCTTCAGCCACTCTTTTCTGTTTTTGCCCCCTTTTTTTCTTGCCTTTCACGACCACTTCTGTTTGAACTTGTGCCAGAGGACGTGTTTCAGGATTTGGTGTTTGGGGTTTTTTGAGGTCATTTTCCGATCTTTGCAAAACTGTTATATTTGGGCTCACGACCACTTCCATCTGTGCTTCTGCCATTTTATATGCGTCTGCTTCAGCGTCTGCTTCTGCGTCTGCTTCTGCGTCTGCGTCTGCTTCTGCGTCTCTGTGTCTTCCTTATCTTGGTTTTAACAAACAGGTTGTTTTGTAGTTCTGCCACCAAAGAGTTGCTACAGTTGACTGAATTTCTCCTTCCAATGACAGAATGTGATGACATCACAAGCTTTGTGCCTTTGATGACATCACAAGCTTTGTGCCTTTGATGACATCACAAGCTTTGTGCCTTTGATGACATCACAGGCTTTGTGCATTTGATTCTGTGATTGGATAGTTTGAAAATAAAATGTCCACAAATGTACTTTAAAAAAAGTCATTTTATTTTGTAGTATATGTTGAATTAACACTATAAAAGCTACTCGACCAGAATTGCAGTTAAAAATAAAACAAAAGCAAAACACAAGTTTTTATAAATGGTTGTTACAAACAAACCAAAGGAGAAGACGACTGTTTAGTGGAAAAATATTAGACATGCTCTCTCATAATAACTGTGTAATAATGTAAACTAAGACATGTCGAAAACATTGATATTTAGTTAAAGGTATTTATTCAAACGATCCAATGACCAGCATGTTTTAGTGAATGTCTGTAGGCACTGGGAGCTTGGTGGTTGCCTAGGCGACAATATGTCATCTATGTTTTGTTTTTAATTCAGTTTCACTGGTGAAACTAAGAAACAACAGGCTGTAGAGGGACACGTTAACAGAGCTTTACTAACTCTTACTGTCATATCCAGTGTGGACAAATCTGTATAGATTCATATTAATATATTAATCATTCATTTGAATAACCAAGGATGCAAAATAAAAATCACAGGAGAGTTTATGAGACGAGGTCAAGTTCAGAGACACACGTTTAGCAGAGGTGAAGCCTCGAGGACAGCTGGCAGCTACACCCATGTATGACAGCACCCACCTGTCACAAAGAGCAGCCTTTCCATGCCTGACTCTGCATAATTGTCAGCATCCAAGCATTTTAAATGAGTCATCATCCTCAGAAATCATCCTTTGCACAGTTGTTATGAAGAGAAAAATAAACTTTAGAGCTGAAAATCAGATATGAACCGTGATCTGGGAGGGGAAGGGCACCTGCTGCCAGACAATGTTCACCTTGGAAAAAGTCAAAAGTGGTTTATAAATTTTGCCACAGGTCTGTTTGTCAGAGGGAGTTAGGCCATTGCTTCATAATTAAAGACTGATTAAGATGATTCATATTTTCTTAAAGGTTCTTTTTAGACCTCACCTTTTACACCTGCATTGAGTTGCTGCCATGTGATTGGCTGATCAGATATTTGCATTAATGAGTATTTGAACAGATCTACCTAATGAAGTTTTATATTCATGATGAAAATGCTTTGATGGTTCATACCTATGAAGTTACAGTATATCTGAAGAGCCTTAAAATATTTTTTTTACCATAGTAAACTTCAAAACAGACTTTATTATATGATATAGTTTTAAAAAAGGATAACAATTGACTTCAGCATAATATAAAATAATGTGTTTTCCCGATACCTGATTTTTAGCACTATGTATGCATTGGTCAACTTTCAGATCTATGAAGTTCAGCTCAGTTATCTATGTTTTCATTTTTAGTTTCCATTTGCATTTAGATGCACGGCCGATTCTCTGATGTGTGATCTGTTTCTACCTGTGCTGATGCTAGCAGGACTAAAGCTGATCAAGCAGCAGTAAATATGTGAAGCAAGGCTGAAGGATACACTCATAAAATGAACAGAATCATAAGAATATAACAGCACGAGCACTGCAAATGCAACTAAAACATGTTGACATCAAATGGTATGTTATTTGAAATCTATATGAAATAATGACACATCTATGTTTTCCAATTTATTTTATTTATTAATTTTATTTTTTCCACAGTTGTGTAAATCAGTCTGTCTGTGGACTGCCAGCCAACACATCCACAACACCAACAACTCAGACAGCACAAAGCCTTTTAAGTTGGCGAGGCGTGATAGCAAATGCAGCGCAGGTACATCCATCTGACCTGCAGCAGCATCGCAGACCACGCCCCCCCTCCACACCACTCTTTCCTCACAGTTGCTCGCCATCGTTGCGCTCAGAGGGTAGAAGGTCCCGATCGAAGTGCACAGGTAACTTCCCTTCACATTTCACCACAATGATCCTGTTGGTGAGAAGCCTGCCTTCATACTGGCAGCTGGGTTTCCTGGCTCCCTGATGCTTTAGCTTACATTTAATTATGCGAAACGTTGCGGTACTATACGTCATGCCGCTATTTTCATCGTACCTCCCATCACCTCTACAAATGGATTTGACCTTTGCTGGAATGCTGAGGATGAATGTGTTGGTTTCCTTACAACTGTTGTCAAGTTTGTAGATATTCCTATTTGATATTTCTGTGTTACACAGCTTTTCAGTCATCTTAGCATCTACATGCTGTCTTCTAAACTTTTCATAAGGTGTTTCTTCAGGTCGGTGCTCGCTTGGTTGAAAATTGTTCACTTTGGAAAATCCGGAAGCAAAGAGCAGCACGAGCATCGTGCAGACAAACAGTGTCTTCATCGTCTCCTGGAGAAGAAAACACATGGACATTTTTCCACATTAAGAATTTGGCAGATACATCCTTTTGGATCCTGAAGCTCAGTAAGTCGTCTTTGTGAGCTGCAAACACACACGACAAGAGGACTGATAGACCTTTTTCTTTAAATGAAAGAAGTCGTTTTATTTATAGTTTTCTTTTTTATTTATTTCTAATCATATATATTACTTTGTTCTCTGTTTATTTTTTATTTTTCAACTGTTAGGACGATTTCTAAATATCCTGAACAAGCCTGATCTGGACGGCTCCTGGAAGCAGATTCAGGCGTGATGATGTCATTTTCAACTGGAAAAAGAAGCTTTGAAAAGCTGAAGTAGTTTAAATGTTTAGATATTTAACCTTGTTGTATTACTTTATATTTTATATTCATCGTATTAAGACATCAAGATATTTGTTTTTGCCTTAAAATTTTGTGTTTTAATTTATACTTTTTGTTATTCTTTTTTTTAATTTTGTCATTTTGCCTTTTTTACTTGATGTGATTTGGATAAATATATATTTATATCTACAGATATATTGAGAGAGTTTTCCTCTGGGTTTCACAAGCCCATTTTATAGATAAAAGTCCAGGTCATAATAGATCCGGTTCATTAAGAACAAAGTTTAAATCCGATTTAATATAAAAGCCTTTCTGCACTCAGTTATTCTTTCCTGTCATATGTTTCAGTGTGCTCTGTAGTAACAATGACACACTGCAAAATAAAAATAATAAGACACTCACCTTTTTTTTCCTTTACTAATGATGATGATTAACCTGCAGTGGTTCAGGTATAAGTTGGTTGTCTGGAACAGCAGGTGATGAAGATGTGGTGAAGGGTCTGTGGTTCATGTATATAGTGGGTTCATTACATAACTGGATAGGCAACATCTGACAGTCAGTTTAAATAAGATCTTGTTGTATTTGAACACAAATCAGCAAAAACAGGTCTCTCACCGTGCAAATATACAGCTTATGTAAGTTTAGTATGCTCACCGAATGCAGTGTTTAGTGTAGCAGCAGAATTATGACAGTTTATGGAGATGTTCAACGTGAGCCTGCTGCCCAGCTTTAAAAGGAAAATCATTTTAAATGATACATAATAAGTTCTTACCAAAAGAGGAATGCAGACGGAGATGAGCAGAGATCTCTTCTGCAGTTCAGATGCTGCTGTGAGTTCTAGTTCACTTCTGTCACAGAGGAACAAAGTGTGTTTGGATCTGGACACTTTGATTTTTATACTTCTGATCAGCACCACCTCAAATAATCCTTTGCATCCACACCTACATCACTGGCCCACCACTTCTAGGAAACTTTAACACTTCCCTGCTTGTGACTCAGAAAGATAATGCAAATATGATGACCACTGACCACAAGAACCTGCATGTAGATGCAGCCTGTTTTTCCACATCTGGCTTTAGAAAAAAAATTAATGCACAAACAAATAGATTTAAAATAAAAAGATGTGTTGGTATATTTTGACCTTTCAAATAAACTATTAACACTTCTTTTTTCCCCTTTTTAAGTATAATTTTTGGCAAATAAAGTGAGTGTTTTGACCATTTGCAGTTAAAATGTTGAACAATCTTTTTATTTTTGTTTTACTACCAGTTGGTTGTAATAATTTCATATGAGGATTTAAATGGATGTATAACAAAACAAAGGATAAAAGTATATATAAAAGTATATTTAATGAAGCTGATCGAACAACAGTGCAATATGGCATGATGACAGTGTTTACAATTTTGGCAGGAGAACAAAAGATAAATATTATAAAATACAAGACATGAAAATCTCAGAGGTCAGGGGTCGGGGGCCCAGGAAGTCTGACCCGCAGATTCCAGGTCTGACTTCGAGTACATAAAATATCATCTTTCTTGTGGGGAAGGAGCCTGAGTTAGAGCAGGAAGTTACACCATATTGATATTGTTGGGGTAGCCTCAATGCCAGTGTTGGACTCTCCAGTTTCCTTGAAGGAGGTTTGACTTTGTGCCATCGTTGGCTGGACTCTGTGCTCATTGATATCCCCGTATCAGTGAGTTAAGACACCATGCATTTATTTTCTGTGTGGCACACAACAAGAAAACAAGCCAAGAGAGAACACATCAGCCTCCAATGACAGTTTATTAAAAGGTTTATTGGAGGTTATTTGTTGTGTTATTGAACCTGTGTGCTAATGAAAGAGTGTCCTTAATAAACGTACTCCATAAGGAAGTGTGTTCACAAGTGCACAGAACACATTAGGGCACAGGTCAATGATCGATTTTACAATTGTATTGTCAGATCGATGGACACTTTCGGATACTTGGATATTCAGGTGATTAGAGGAGCAGAGATGATCAGCTGATCAGGATTTGGTGGTGTGTTGGATCAGGTGGTGGAGAGATACAGGACAGGCCTGACATACACAAACGTATAGTGAAGGTGCAGAGGCTCAGATCTGTGACATCGTCCCAGCTCAGTGTCCATATTTAGATGTAACAGTGCTATAGACTTTACCTGACAACTTGTATGAGTAATGTTTTCATCTCAGGCATGTCAATTTCATTTGTGAATATATTTTTAATACTTGTACAACAGATTTTTTTGAGTGTTAAATAGAAATTATATGCTGAAACTGAAGTGATGGGTCGCACTCTTTAGTTCTGCTCTCGAAACAATGTAGGTGGTCCAGTTAACATATTTACATTTTTTCATTTGCTTTTGCTGTTTCACTTGCAAAATATTTCCAGTGTGACATTTGATCAGGTCTTGTAAACCTTGTCGTTAACCAAGCAGTCACTCCCAGGCTGCTGTGCTGATCACCGGATCTTAACTTCATTGTCACAGTGCACTCAGAACAAAACAGCCATGCAGAGATATGAGTCACAGTGACATTAAAACTGATGAAGACCGTCGTCGTTAGAACCAGCAAACTGAACGAACTAAAAAAGATCATCTAAATTCAACTGGTCTAAAATATCAGGATCTCAGTGTTAAGTCCATATTTTTGAAGTAGAAGCTTTTACTGGTTTTACTTAAGAAAAAGAAATAATAAGGAATTGTTTTGGAATTTGTCCAGGTTAACAGATGAAATCATGTTCAGTGCTTTGTCCTGTCAGTAAACACAGATTCTTTATTTGCACTGAATGGGACAGCATATAATTTCACTGCTTTTGGCGTAATGACAATAAAAGATAGTTTCAAAGTCTGACCTGCAAAGCCCGTCCACCCAGTGTCCTCCTCAGTCATGCTGGTTGCATGATTGCTGTAGAAGTGCTAAACTACTGTGACCTGATTAATTGAACTGAGCTCACACTGCAATAACTAATCAGTGAGGTGGTAGTTTAAGTACTTCATTACCAAAATGTATAAATGAAGTACATCAGAAGATGTTGGGGAAGAAGGACTTCACCGGGTGGGCCTGGACCCCCGAGGCCTGTCCCTGTGCCGACCTCGTCTGAGTCTAATAGATTTATAAGATAGAGCTCATCAAAAGACTAAGATATGAATATAAACATGATATTTGTCAGTTTAATTTAATGTTAAGTTGAACTGGAGTTAACCAGAATCCTTTACTCTTCCAACTCCTCTACTTTGTCTAACAGTTAGCTTAGCTTAGCCTAGCCAAGTTTTCTTTGCAAAATTGCTAATTGCATGGTTTCAAATTGCAGTTTTGATTTTAAGTGGACTAATTGTTCAGACCTGCTCTGGGGCCTGTCTGAAGTATTAAATTGACATATATTTGTCTCAACACCTACGCAGGAGAACTTTTTTGTAAGTGTGAAATGGAAAATAGAAGAAGAAGTAGAGATGTGGGTGTTCCTATTTACATGTTTTTATTTTCTGTTTCTTTAGCCAAACATGTTATTTGATCAGAGCACCTGCCTGTACACCTGCTGTTAACCAAGCAGTTATTTTCAAGCTGCTACACTGATCACAAAGTCAGGACATATGAATGACAGGAAGTGTCCAGTGTCACGTACCGATATTAATGACAACAATGATGGGTCAAAGCAACATATGAACATTTATTACGATATCCTGATAAATGTAATGCAGCGGGATAACTTCTACAGTTATTATGTTAGTGATGATGCCTCTTTGCTTTTCATTTATTCACAGCTTTGTGGCGTACGATGGAGTGTCAGGGCCACATTAAGATGATAACCTGCCACGGCTGCAGTACCCTCTACAACACGGCTTGTGTCGATGATTTAGTGAAGCAAACTGATCAGCTGTCTCATTGTGTCTTTTGTGTGTTTGGTTTTGTGTTTTCAATGAACTGAAAGCCCTCTTTAATGCACGAGGGTGTGACCATCCACATTCTCTCATCTGTCCAGTGTCAGCCATTCATTTTGTGCAAATGGTCAAGTCTTCCAAGTGTGCGTGCTTTTCCTTCTGAGTGCTTTTCCTTCAGCGTCTGTGTTACTCGCGTCCAGCAGATGGCAGTGTTTCACTGTCTGACGGCTGTCTGAAGCTTCAGCTGGATTATCCGTTTGCTATGTTTGCCATGTTACAGTGGGGAGGAAAAACTCCTTTTTAACAGGAATATCTAGACATGAGTGATTACTGCAGTGGGGCACTATCTGTGCTATCTATAAGAAATGTTAGCAACAATAAAACTCTGAGGATCAGGGCTCCATTTCACTCCAGTGTTCAGTGGCATTTTAAAAGAGTGAATACCGACGCTGAATGTCTTTGTAAAGCAAAAGCACTTTGTTAGCCTTTACAGAGCAAAGCTATGGATCAATGTGCAGTGAAGAAAAATCGAGGTGGCCAGTCTGTCCTTTCCTAACCAATCACAGAGCTCCTTACATTGCACCATGTGGCTAATTTGCGTTTTACTGATATTGCTGGGCTGCTGTCAATCATTTTGTCTTTATATTACAACAGAGCATTGACCTTTAACCTGTTTAATTCATACTGAGTATTTTTTTAAAAATGTATTGTCATAATAAATTCTGCCTCACTGAAACACCATTTTGCATTAGCCTCTATCACCTGACTTGTCACTGATGATATCACTGCATGAGCAGGCGAGCGGTAGCGGCGGGGGGGTGTAGGTGAAGCTCGTGAAGAACAAAATTCTGTACGAGCGGATGCAGTGAGTCCAATAACCAGGGGTAACTGGAAATAAGGTGTTGTAGGCTGGCTTCCACAGTGTAAAGAGACACTTCTCCCTCATGCTCTAACAGCTGGTAAATCAATTTAGAAGCAGAGTCGATAACGGCCTCCTGAAGCTCCCTAGGTGGGGTGACTGCCGCTGGATCCATATCTGGCTGGTCCGTACTGTCACGGCGGGTGAGGAGAGCCGTGTGAAAATAATAAATGAGGATCCAATCGCAGGCAGTAGTGGAGAAGTGAAGGTGGTTTATTGAACACAAAAATAAATATGGACAAACAGCAAATGGAGCACGAAGTAAACTAGACTGGAAACAACTAAACTACAGAGCACAAACCTGGACAAGAACGAGCAGAGGAGATGGACAGCAGGGAGAACACACGGGTGAGACATGGTGGATACACAGACGCACCAGCAACTACAATGACAGAGGACACGACTTAAATACACAGAGAAACACAGGGGAATTACACACAGGTGGTGGACACAGCTGGGAATAATCACCAAGACGAGACAGAGGTCAAACTGAACACACTCACATGAGACGCAGACCTTCACAATAAAACAGGAACAAGAAACCATCACACTAAGACGCAGACTCGACATAGAGAGAGAGACAGAAAATGACACATGGAACTAAACTAAACCTGCAAAAACATGACAACTCAAAATACTGGGTCAAACTGACCCAGAACCGTGACAGACTTTCTATAATGTTTTGCTTGAGCATGTCCTGCTTTTCTGTAATGTTATTTCTACAGCCTCTTATTTCTAACCTCTTGTGTACCTCTTTTCAACCACTGGGAGGCGCTACAGCTTCATTCCTTTCACACTAAGGCAGCGGTAGGGAACTCCAGGCCTCGAGGGCCGGTGTCCCTGCAGGTTTTAGACGTTCCCTACCCCTGCACTAAGGCCTTTGAAATCTTCATTAACACTGAGCTTGAAATTTCTATCAGTCGAATGCAAAGGAGTCCTGTGGTTGTAGGACAGAGGTAGGGAACGTTAATCTGCCATCATTTAGATTATATGACAACAACCTTCAAATCTGAAGTCTCAGAAATCTGCTTCATGTACAAGTTCCTCCAATAATCAGGGCTAATATCACCAAATTGTACATAAACAGACTTTTACATGTTAAATATTTCTCAAATATGGGGAAAAAAACAATATAAAATACTATATTATTAACAAAATATCTTAAGATACAGCTACAAATTGCTTGAAACATTTGCAATGAAATATATAAAACAGCTTTATTGTCAGTGAGGACAAAGTTATAGTGATGCTGTGCTGGAGTGTTCAAAAGAAGACAGAGACATGAAGTATAAATATTGTATAATATTAAATATAAGAAAGAACAAAGTTATAAAAACATTAATAATTGAAATCTGCAACAATATTCACATAAAGTGTAAAATACAGAGTTAACTGTTTAATAGGTAAAGTTTAGGTCTTGCAGTCGAACAATGATCCCAAACACAGCAGCAAATCTACAGCAGAATAGCTGAAAAGCAAAGTCCAGACCTCAACCTGGGACATTCAGAGAGCTGTGCTTAAATAAATGCCCACAAAGCTCAAAGAACTGAAGCAACGTTGTAATGAAGAGTGGGCCAACATTCCTCCACAACAATATGAGAGACTGATAAAGTCAAGCAGAAAACAATTAGCTCACATTTGTGCTGCTAGAAGTGTTTCTAGTTATTCACAGGACTGTAGTTTGAATTTAAAGAAATGTGAAAGTGCACTGAAATTAACATAAAGTTATTGCAATTTTAAAAAAAAATCAAGAAATCTAAGAGGAAGAAACAATGTAAACCACACAATTGTTTTCCTTATATTCTCCACACGGCAATGCACATAACAGACATAAAATATTTGCATTTATCAATAGAAAATATACAATTTTTCCATAGTCATAGCCAGGCCCGATTATTGCCAAACCTGTGCTGAATCAATCACTTAAACAGGACCTGTCTGACAAAGTAGAGTAGACCAAAAGATCCTCAAAAACTACACATCATGGCGCAATCCAAGGAAATTCAGAAGCAAATAAGAAACAAAGTAATTGAGATCTCTCAGTCTGGAGATGCAACGTCAAGATGAACAGAATCCAGTTTCTGGGATCCTGAAGGAGAATGTCTGGCCATCTGTTCACGACCACAAGCTGAAGTGCACTTGATCCAAAGCACACCAACAAGTCCACCTCTAAGCAGCTTAAGTAAAACAAAAGAAAGACTTTGGAATGGCTTAGCCAAAGTTCATACGTGAATCTGATTGAGGAGCTGAGACCTTGGAAAGGTGGTTCATACTCAAAACCCCTCCAGTGTGGCTGAATTACAACAATTTTGCAAAGATGAGTGGGCAGAAATTCTTCCACCACCTCGTAAAGGACTCATTGCCAGTTATCCCAAACGCTTTATTGCAGATGTTTCTACTCAGGGTGGCCCAACCAGTTATTAGGTTTAGGGGGCAATCACTTTTTCCACACAGGGCCATAATAATGGCCGCCTTAATAATAAATGCCTTGATTTAGGAACTACTTTTAATGTTTACTTGTGCTATTTTGCAAAAAATAAAATCTCTGCAAAAACATCAAAACTGCTGACCATCTGACCTCAATATGAAATTATTAATCTTATGACAAAAAACATTTAGATTTGTAAAAATAAAGAAACCATAGAGGAACAAACAATGTTGTTTGCTACGTTCTAACATGGCAATCTAAATAACAGTAATGCAAACATATATATTTATCAATAAAAACAGATCGCCTTTTCACTGTTACAAAAGTCAAGTACATCAATGTTTGTTCAGCTTTCATAAATGTAAGTTTATAAGTACATAGTACATTTTTTGGTCCAACTTCTTTTAATACATGCAACACATTTCAGAACATTTGGGACAGAGACAACAAAAGACTGGAAATACTTCGTAAAAATCTGGTGAAACACTTTAAAGCCAGTGGGATTAAATGGGAAACATAAAATTTAATACTAGACAAAGACCGATTGAATCATGAAGCAAAGAATTAATAACTAAATCACAAGTAGAAAATGTTATGCAGATATTATTGGATAGATTTTGGTGTAGAAAAAAATGACAAGAAATGAAAAATGAAAGTTATCTGGTCTTTTTCTTTAAAGAGTAGCCTACTGCAGAGCAGCAACACTGACAAAGACCATCATCACCAATACTGCAGCTAATACAATGATCCAGGAGGAAACTTGAAAAAGCAGGAAAAATGTGACACTGATCAAAATGAATACATCAATTATTGATCAAAGAGAAAATGCATACTAGCACAATGCATTGTTATTGCATCTCAGTTTCTCACCATCACTGATAATCTGACGTCTGCTGGACCTCAGGAATCGTCTCCATCACCTCTCTGTGAGGAGCAGAGAGCACTCGTGCTGCACATCCCACCTGTGTGCTGTGTTTACGTGAACCTGAGAGCACAGCTGTAGTGGTGACAGTGAATGTAGCGTTGGTGTTGGACACACTGACAGTGTTGTACTGTGAGAAGCTGAGGTCTTGTTGTGAGAGTGTTACAGTGGGAGCAGGTCGACCAGTGGCTGAACAGGAAACAACCCACTCTTCAGCAGAGTTTGACTCTCTGACATCAACATGCAGCTCTGTGAAGGATCAGGAGATATTGCAAGGAATATGTTGTTGAAAGGAAATCAGTTTCTAGCACATTTAAACACATTAATGCAAAAGTTCTTACCATAGACTTGGAAGCAGGTTCTACCAGTGAAGGAGCCTTCAGGATAAGTGTTAAACAGACAGTGATAGCATCCTTCATCCTGCTCCGTCACATTCCTGATGACTATGGAGCAGTTCTGTAGTCCAGTGTATTTAAACTTGACTTTATCGTTAAAGCCATCATTCACTCTCTGACCATAGTACTTGCTGTAGGTGGCAACATTTGTCTCCACATCACGTGAGATTTTCTGCCATGTGACCTGAAGGACGTCTTTAGTGTCCAAGAGCTGACAGCTGAATTCAGCATCTTCTCCCACTGCAGCCAGCACAGTCTGCTGTGTTTGGACCACTGCTGTAAAGAGCTGCATGGAGAATAACATGAGTTAGAGATGTGGAACTGAGAGGTATTGATGGGAAGGATTAAACAATAATTCGGGTCATGGAGTAGTCTGTGTTTTAGGCTCAAACAAATTGACATATGGGTACCACTTAAATGTGATGTAGACTATAAATATAAACCTGACACTCATTGTTTCATACTGTATGTTTCAGGGACATTTTCTTTCATCTATAAAAAAAAAAGTAAGACAATTCAGTTAGCTACCAACTAAACAAAGAAAGTCAGATAGATGTACAGATCGTGTCTATATTGGTTCTGTTGGTCCATGACCAATTCTGGAGGTCTGTACTGCATTTGAACTTTTTCAACAATTTGGAGGTCCAACCATGATTTAAGCTGGACATCAATATGGCGTTCAACATTAGAACCTTGGACTTGATGTATATTTGTTGGACATCATGTAGATATCTATGACAAGTGCAGGGAATTTAAAGGTTTAATTGAGGTCATATTTTTTATTTACAAAATATCAATATTGGGGTTACAAAACAATCCCTTCAGTGGACCAAAAATGAATTATAAAACCCATCACTTCAACATAACCAATACCAGGACTGGTATTGACTGGTAACTCGTGCTACTGTAGAAATTCCCATTGATTTTCTACATTTTCCCAGAGGCCTCCCCTTCTGTGGATTACTAGTATGTCATTTATTAATTTGTGCCTCAGTTATTTCAGATCAGTTATTTCACTGGGGAAGCCCTATATTGCCCACTTCCTAATTTCAGCACAGTTTGATCTTTCTCTTTAGCATGTATGTAACTTTGGTTTGTTGAGATTTTGGCATTACTTCTGTCATAAACATTCTCTCTCAGACATAACTGACTAAGATTTCTGTGGTTACCCAGAACATTTTAATAGACTTTTTGTAATCAATCAGGTCTTCAACCCCTTCTTTTTAAAATAGTGTATAAACCGTATGTATGTGTGAAAGACTGTTAATGTTTTGATAAATTGTTTATTTTAGAACAATTGGTGAGTGTGTTTAGCCACTTCACACTACTACACTTTGCTCTAAACTACATTCCTTCTCTGAACAGTATATATGTGAATGGACTGATGGATCTTTTCATTTCAAATGTTAAATAATTGTCAGTAAACTACTTATGACCTTAATGTCATAGAAAGACTGAAAGACATCCATTGAAAACAGGGTGCAGAAATTTAAGGTGCCAGGCCAATATCCACCACCCTGGAAGTCCTTAACTGAGGGGGACCACATTAGGCCACAGCTGGTGCAGCTCACCACTGGCAGTGCAAGGTTATAACGGCCTTTAGGAAGGATAAGGATAAATCCAGTCATGGCTCAACAAAGACATTCATTTGTTTCATGTTGTTTTCAAAGCGGTCTGGTAAATCCAAATGACCTTTGACAGGTGCCCACATATACTGCGGGCCGAGGGTAATTCAAAACAATGTAGCAATGTACAATTTGCACTAAAACACATATATTGTGTATGTAGTGTGTGACAAAAGAGCAGCTTACCATTTATGGTTACTGAAAGAAATCTCCGTCTGTGGATCGGGTTTCCTTCGAGGCGTGAGCACCTATCAGCAGAGATTGTCCATAACCTATAGAACTCAAAGAAATATTCTCAAGTAACAGTCAAATATGCCATTCAGCGTGTTAGTTACGACGTCGGGAGCAGCTGGGAGAACAAAACGACACAGAGACTGTACGGGTTGCTTTCCCAAAATCAACTCAAAGGTTTATTCATCAGACAACAGTTTATATAGAGGAAAAAGGTTCGTCTGTCAACAGATTCTCAGTTCAAACCGGTACAGACCAAATAAGGGAACGTCTTCCTGCCTTGTGAGCAAAGAAGTATCCTTTGTATAGTTTATCAGTTCAGCTACAATTTATGATCATCCCAGCAAAATACACTCCTAGACACAGAATACAGAGTTCTTTCATTAGTGAATTCTGAAACGAACCACCTGGCCTTTAACAAGCTCCTTTCTAAGAGATAAGGAAGGGAGGATGGGAGTAAGGAAGTGATCTCTGTGGTGTTTTCAACCTTGAGGTACCAGCCTGTGATTCTTACACATTAATTCTTAGGTTACAGAGAAAGAGAAAAACAACTAGTAAATGGGCCTTATTGAGTAACAGTTTTCCTGTATAATATCACTATAAAACAATATCCTGTAAATGCTACCATGGTATCAAAATATCACAACAGTTACAAGAGCCACAATTGCACCGGGTGAAACCTCAACGTTACAGAGGTTTCACTCTGGGGCCTTGAAAGCTGGAGGTTGCACCCATACCCCCTCACCCTTGAAGAACGTTTATCATGGTTTAAGGATTTGTTTTTTATTCAGTGGTCAGACTGGAGAGCACTGCAGCGGGTGTTTAATGAGGTCGATAAGACTATCAAGAGAGACAAGGTCAACTCTTCTTATGAGAATATTAGGAAGCGTCTTGTATATGATCAGCTCGCACATGGCCCGAAGATTGGTTTACCTTCTGCCATGTTCAGGCCAAAAATCATCAAAAACCTTGAGGACAGAAAAACAAAAAAACAAAACAAAAGGTAGGTTGTCTCTGTGTGAGAGACGTTGGCATTAAACCCGATATTTAAAAAAAAATGCAATGCGTGGATTTCTTTTACAGACAACATCTGCCATATTGTGGACCGCTCAGAGTCTCCCCCTCCAGCACTGCTAATCCAGACCCCACCGACTCCGCCCCCCTCTCCAGGATGCTCACAGGACTCTGCAGGATCACACCCGTCTGAGGAAACGGAACTCAACATTAAACTCGCAACCTTCCACCTGCTGTCGATGGCACTGAATGAGTATGTGCAGGAGACATGTTATGGATGCCAATCCGGTCACCCCAGCCAGTTACAACACAGTTGCCTGTTTGAGCTGCCTGTGTTTTTCTTCGAGACCTGCTAGGATGAGGTGATGGAAAAGCTCCGGACGCCCCGATTCATCCCGGCCATCCGTCTGTTTGTTTGCTCATACAGTGTCAGTGAGGCTGAAGCACAAATCATCAGCACTGCAGAGCGTCTTCTGTGTGAACTGAGATCAGTGCCGCACATTGTTTGCACCACTGATGAGAATGTCGGATACCTGCTAAATACCAATCATCACACCCGCGGAGTTAAATCAGCGCTGCTCCACATGATTGGAAACTACTGGTCTGGGAGACACAAGATTTAATGTACATCTGTTATAAAAACCTTACTGTGCACTACACAGAAAATGAAATAAAAACGTATGCTAACACTTTTTTCTGGTCATTTGTATTTGTGTTTGGTCAGAGTGATTATGGAAAACACGCTGAGAAAAATATATCACAACCCTGCACACCCAGGGGGTTTAGGAAGTGTAAAGAAGCTCCGTATCGCTGTCAGTGAGGCAACAGGCTTAAAGCCGTCATTACCTGACGTGGAGCGTTTTTAAAAGGAGATGACACATATACTCTTCATAAACCTGCAAGGATAGAGGACACAGAAATGCAAGGATACAGAAATGCAAGGATACAGAAATAGAGTTTTGGTTAACGGGACTGACAAACAGTTTCAAGCTGATTTGGTTGACATGCGTGAATATTCTGCGGATGATGATAATGTTAGGTACTTATTGACATGCATAGATGTGTTTTCTAAGTATGCATGGGTTAGGTGCCTTGAAACCAAGACAGGACAGGCTGTTGCTGAGGCTTTTGGTGATATTCTGAGAGAGGGCCGTGTGCCTGAAAAACTCCAAACAGATTTAGGGAAGGAATTTTATAATAAACATTTAAAAAACTAATGGAGCAGCATAACATCACACATTTTTCAACCTTTAGTGAAATGAAATCATGTGTGGTAGAGCGTTTTAACCGCACCTTAAAGGGGAAAATGTGGAAATACTTAACATCAGTTAACTGGCCAAGATATGTTAATGTGATCCAAGATCTTGTACAGTCCTATAACCTGTCTTATCACAGCTCTATCAAAATGACCCCCACCGAGGTGTGCAAAGATAATGAGAAAGCAGTCTTTAACACCCTGTACAAAATGAAACCCCAAAAACCGGTGACTTTTAAATTTAATGTGGGCGATACAGAGAGAATATCTAAACTACGAGGCATATTCTGAAAGGGTTACCATCAGACCTACACAGACGAGTACTTTACCATAAAGGAGCGTTTAGGAAGAGACCCTCCCGTATACAAACTAGAGGATCTCACAGGAGCTGCAGTGAAAGGTGTATTTTATGAACCTGAGATACAGCAGGTGACTATTGACAAAAACAAAAGGTTTAAAATAGAGAAAATACTTGGCAGAAAAAAAGAGGCACTTGGCACTTGAGTTTCCGAGCATTTTTATCCTGAGGTTATAACACCTATTGTTTTAAATGAACCGTATGAGGTCGGTGTTATAGAATTTCAATACCCAAGACTATGGTTGTCTTTTCCACAATCAGATTCGCGAGTGGAAATTTATGATCCAGTCACAAATGGAGCATTGTCCATAACCGTGATTGAGCTGTCTGTGGGGCATTATGCATCTGTGGCGCAGATAATAAAACATTAAAACATAACACCGACATTAAAACACAATACAGTGAAGTTAGTAACTATGTTAGTGTTATGGGCCCTAGGGGCACAGTTCTCACATTTAGAGGGAGACTGGCAGAAATCTTAGGATTCAAATCAGAAGACCCGTTTGTACTTCATTATAAAAACACATACGCACCACATCCTGCAGACGTATACGGCGGAAAATAGAACATTTTTATTTATGCAGATATCGTTGATTACCAGCTTGTGGGTGACGCCCATGCGCAGCTATTAAGAGCAATAAATATAACAGACGATGACCGTCGGGGAGCCATTCTTCAGTTTGACAGCCCACACTACACACCAGTCTCGAAATCCTTAATCGATGACATAGAAATTGATTTGAAAGACGACCAAAATCAACACATACCCTTTTTATACGGGAAGGTGTTTGTCAAGCTCCACTTCCGACCCATAAGACACCATTTTTAAAAAATAAGGATGTCTGTCTACAACACAGATGAAGCAAAATCTGTAAGATATTATTTAAATCAGGCTGGTGGAGAATTGAATGGTTATATTGGGACCAGCACGCAATATGGCGCAGGTCTGGGAGGTTTGTTCAGCAGCCTGTTTAGAATTGCTGTACCGTTGTTTAAAAAAGGAGTCAGCATAGTCAAACCCCACCTAAAAACAGCAGCATCAGGCATAGTGTCTGATGTGATATCCAACATAACCAAGCCAACATCTACTGAGCAGGATGGCAACGGCTTGTATGTGTATACACCCAAACCTTCTAAGACCCCTCCCACTGCACGCATGCGTGATACGCCGCCGCCTAAAAAGCGTAAAACGACAAAACCTGCCAGGAAAGCCACCAAACGGAGACAACCACGCGGAGTGAAAAGACCCAGAACCAGTCGTTCAAAAACTACAGCATGTGACATCTTCTAAATGGCTCTGTTACACAACCAATCAGAGAATGTCTAAAAACAGAGCTCGATCTTTTTACTGTCCCATACACACAAACGTCCATAGAGAAAACGACCTTTATTGAAATTCCACCAGTTTCTGCAATCACAGACGGAGGTCCAATCGAGTTTAAATCTCATCGTCCGGAGAGGATTACCTGGATCTAAACGATTCCTATATCTACACACGAGTAAGAATCACAGATGCTGACGGCACAAACTTAGGCAGGGATGATTATGTAACGGAGCGGAAAGGCTGATTTTATTTCCACAGTGTTTTGTGTTTTGTTTTGTTTTTTAAAGGAAGGAAACCTTCCTCAAAACGGGCAGAGCAGTGGAGCCGCCAAGGGAAAGCACACAATTTAAACTGTAAGATTAAAAATATAATTTATTATATTTAAATAGTTAAAAATGTAAAATGAATTAAAACAACCTTGGCCAAGTGGTAACACAGTAAAAATCAATAAAGCATAACATTAAAAGTCCTGTGGCCTGCGCCACGACCTAAAAGTCCCAGGGAGCTAAGAAATCCAGCAGGTGGTATAACCAAAGGAACCAGCGGAGTCCTCGCCTCCCTCTCGCACTCACGCCCCGATATGCCCGGGTGGGCAGAGCTCTCAACTCCGCCCGCCGCTTCTTTAAAACTGGAAATCGGCACAGCCGTCTCGTGGCTTCCGCTGGTGCTCTCTGCGCTGGTACTGTTGCTCTCTGCGCGCTGGTGCCTCTGCGCGCTGGTGCCTGCATTAGCCAACTCTAGCCGCCTTAGAAGAAGGGAAAACCCGGCGGCGTCTCGCCGCCCTATCGATGTTTCTGTTCCGGTTGCCACCGCTTTCCTGTGGCACACCAACCGGCACCAGCCCGTCTGGGCTTGTGGCACCGCCACCGCCTGATACCGTTCACTCTCTCAGTCCTCACTCCACCATCAATCTCCTCTCTCTCGTCTCCCATCACTCTTATTGGCCCCCGGGACCTCACAGGTGTGTCGGGTTCATAATCAAGGAGGGGCGGAGACTTTCCAGGACAAGTCACCGATGAATACCATAAAACATGCAATAAAACCAAGAATAGAACACTATACAATATTAAAATATTAAAGACAGTAAAAACAAAACCAAACATGCACAATAAAAATATCTTAGGTAACTTGTCCCTCTCCACCCCGTGACACAAACGTGGGACTTGTTAATTATCCAGGTTGCACCTTATTTAGTCAGGTAGATGTAAATTTGGGGGATCGCTTGATTAGCCAATCATCCAACACGTATCCATACAGAGGCATAATAGAATGTCTTATCAATTATAATAAGCAGACTTTAGACACACAGTTCAGCAGCGCTTTATTCTGTACAGACACAGCCTCGCACATGAATGATACATGTATAGAAGGGGAGAGCCAGGGTCTGGTGACCAGAGGTACTTATACAGCGAATAGCAGTATTGTTGAATTGATTGCTCCAGTACACGCAGACCTGTTTTTTCAAGAAAAATTATTACTTAATGGAATCGATCTGTCGCTGAAATTTGTGCGCTCTAAAGACGAATTTGCTCTCATGACTGGAGCTAACACCGCGTATAAAGTTAAAATCGTCTCTGCCAGCTTATTTGTGAAAAGAATCAGTGTCTCACCAAGTGTCAGGCTGGCACACGGCAAGGCTCTGCATCATGCAAATGCAAAATATGCTGTAGACAGAGTTTCTTTAAAGACCTTCTCCACACCTGCTGGGGCAAGAATATCAACTAATTTATTTATGGGCAGGTTGCCTAAATTTGTCATCATCGCCTTCGTGGTGCTTCGTGCTTATCCTGGTTCTTTTACACGTAATCCATTTAATTTTAAAACTGTGATATAGAACTCATGTGTTTATACGCTGATGGACAGTCGTATCCGGCCAAACAATTCCAGCCAAATTTTCAGAGAAAACACTACACCAGAGAATTTTATCAGCTGATACAAACCACTGGAAGACATTTAAAGGATAGACCATTGGCCATAACACGTGAGGACTTTGGCTACACATTATTCTGTTTCAATCTGGAAGCTGATGAAGGACATTCAGGGAACGTATCGTTAGTTCAAACAGGGAGCGTGAGGCTGGAAACCCGTTTCAGAAATCCGCTACCCCGAACAATGAACCTGGTGTGTTACTCTGTATTTGATTCAGTCATCCAAATATCTAATGAGACAAGTGCTGCTGGACGACTACTAAAGATTCAAAATGAATACAATAGAACTAACCAGCATTGTTAAAAGGATTAGTAACAGGGCTCATCTTCTAGGCGTCTTAGCATGTGACCAGCTGCCAACAAAGCCCATCAGATATCCATGCATGGGCATTGTGAATACAGATCCATCAGACTTACCTGGGAAGCACTGGTTGGCGTTCAATATCACAAAAGACAAGCAAGGGCACTTTTTTGACAGCTTCGGTAACTCACCTGATAAGTTTTCACCCGAGATAAAAGTTTTTCTTTTAAAAACACCGCTCGGATATTGTATTCTGGGAGACAGGTTCAGAAGGACTTTTCGGTAACCTGCGGACAACACTGTGTGCTTTTTCTATATCATGTCCAAAAAGGAGCGTCTTATTCAAGACTAATTAATATGTACAGTGATAACCTTGTTTGTAACGATGCAATGGTTTGTCATTTTGTTAACAAAACAAGACCTGTTTCTGCATGTTTTGAAAATAACTTTGATTGTGTGCAGCGCGGATACTGATTCAAGTAACAAATAATAAAAGATAACAGAAGAGAATATCGTTTCATCTGGTATTTATTTTCACCTAATTGCTAAAAACATTATTTAGTAATAATAAAATCTTTAAACATCAGCATAGAGTTCAAAAAGTAGTAAAAAGGGGAAAACTGTCATCTGTTTAACTAAACAATATAGACATAAATAAGAAAAAAACACAAGTAGTAGTGTATAAAAAGGGAAACAAATGCGAGGTTAAATGATCTTTTTTTCAAGAATAAGAAAAACAAACATAATTTTAAAATTCATTAAAAATCGATCCACCCGCTTCTACTCTGCCTTGATTTTTTATGTGTGGTAAATAAGCTTTGATCGCTCAGTGACCGCTTCTTGTGCAAACCATTTGTTTCCACACTCGGGTCGCCAGTGTCGCCTTTATATTGGCTAATAGTCCTCCTCACCTCAGCATTAGGAAAAGCAGACAGAGACTTTCTCCCTCACTATGTGTTAATAGACCTCTCTGCATTGAATCACACTTGTTATTAATCTCTGTCTCTCTTCCACAGCATGCCTCTTGTCCCATCTTCGTTCTCTCACCCCAACCACTCCTGGCAGATGGCCGCCCCTCACTGAGCCTGTTACTGCCGGCGCTTCCTCCCTGTTAAAAGGGAGTTTTTTTCCACTGTCGCCAATGTGCTTGCTCATAGGGGGTCATATGATTGTTGGGTTTTTCTCCTTGTGTATATTATTTTAGAGTCTACCTTACAAAGTAAAGCACCTTGAGCCGACTGTTGTTGTGATTTGGTGCTGTATCAATAAAACTGAAGTGAATTGAAATAACATAAAAGGACATAATGCTGCAGGTTGGCTTTCTTTCTTTTCTGATTCACCAGTTTGTATGCATCTTTTCACAGGAGTGACCTAAGGACGGCTGTAGCCTACCCTTATTTACTTATATAATGAACAACATATAGTGTAATGTAGTGTAAAATAGAGTGTTTTCTTTTAATTTAATGACATAAAGCAGGGATCAAATGTTTCCATGGTGACTGTTTTAGAATTGTGTATTTTTAAATCTGCATCAGACTTGAAAAAGAGCTCATCTGTGCAAGAAAAACCATCAAGTCAGGAGTATTTTCATATCTACATTTGATCTTACACAAGTTTTGAAGAGTTTTGGAAAGTTTCTCTTCCCCAACTGTGATAGAACAGCAGCGTTTTAATGGAAGCCAGTAAAGGGATCTACAAACCCATCAGGGCATGTGACACTTTTTGTTTTTACTGCATTTTTGAAGAATTTGATGTAGTTTTAAAAAGCTGACAAACTGAGAATCAATTTAAGTTACAATGAGTAATTTCTTATTTCTTTGACAGGTGCTGTTCAACACACCCATATATAACACAGCTGTGGAGATCTGCTGGTATCTACCAGGTTACAGGGCTCAGGTAAGACCCAGATCCATCCAAACCAAAACTGAGATAAAATGTCAGGTGATTTCTGAAGACCTGGGACTGATGCTGATTAAATGTCTCCTTTTATTTTTAGATTGCAATGATGATGGAATTCCTCAGACTTCAGAAGGAAAACCAAATACCATCAAGCCTCACTGCAGAAGATATGGGAGATCTTTTGGTGGAGAGGAGCAAAGAGACAGTCAGAGAGCAGTGAGTTACTGTGACACCTACAGACCATCCACCTCACACCTGAAACTGTTTGTGCTGAAGTGTAAATGCTGAGAGAAAACCTCTCTTTTGTTTTCTTTTGAAGACTTTGGGAGTTTGAATTGGAGGGTTTGGAAGAAACAGAAGCCAAACCTCTTCTGAAACTGGTAAGACTAGAAAACTCACAAGAGTTTTAGTCATTTGGAGATCTTTTTTTTTTTTTTTTACTACAATCACATAACCTCTCAACAAAACTGCAATGTAAACCTGCTTTCTGTTTCAGGTGTGGGCAGTGAACACAATAAATAAAATGAGGGACATCGAGTTTCAAGCCCGGATGCTGCTGGAATTTCCAGAGGCCATACCTCCTAAATTTCAGTGAGTCACCTCTGACATAAAATCATTAACAGTCCAGCTACAGTATTTCAAAATTTCTGTTATTTTTTTAAATAGGTGTAAAAGATCATTCTTATAACTTTATTCTGCAGAACACCTAAGCTCCTCAGCAATGTCAGGAAGTACATTGACCTCCTTAAAGAGAGGCAGCAGGACGCACAAACCTCCAAACTGTTCACTGCAACAGACGTGGTGATAGAGGTGGTTCCCCGTGTCCTGCATGGCTTCTGGAAGCTTCCTTCTTACCCCCTACTGAACATGTCCTCCCAAAAATTGAGCATCCTCTCCACCAGTGTGACAAAGGCCACTTTGGATCGAGTGTCCAAATCTCTCCTAACAACGGAAAACCAGGCCATCTTCTCAAGGTCCATCAGAGATGACATGGTGCAAAGTATCCTGTCTGAAGTCAGAGAGAAATATTCAGAAAAGATTCTGCTGAGCCACATTGCAAACTTTGCACCAGGACTACTCAGGGCAATTTCTGATGTAGCAAAGACGAGCATATGCCAGATCTTCCAGCCCCCTTGTGAAAGTCCAGTAGTGTCTGATGTTCTTCCAACTAAAGAACCTCATCCTGAAGGTCTGCTGAAGTCAGATGTTCTTCCCACTTCCCAACCTCCAGTTGAAAGTTCACGAATTGCTGATATTTTTTCCACTCACGAACCTCCTTCCAAAAGTTCAACAAAGGCTGATGTTCTTCCAGCTAAAGAACCTGCTCATGAAAATCTGCTGAAGTCAGATGTTGTTCCTACTAAAGAACCAAAAGGACCTGATCGTGAACGTGTTCTGAAGTCAGATGTTCTTCCTACTTCCGAACCTCTTTTTGAAAGTTCCACAAAGGCCAATGTTCTTCCAGCTAAAGAACCTGCTCATGAAAATCTGCTGAAGTCAGATGTTGTTCCTACTAAAGAACCACAAGAACCTGCTTGTGAAAGTGTTCTGAAGTCAGGTGTTCTTCCTACTAAAGAACCACACGAACCTGCTCCTGAACGTGTTCTAAAGTCAGTTGTTCTTCTTACTTCCGAACCTCCTTTTGAAAGTTCAACAAAGGCTGATGTTCTTCCGACTAAAGAGCCTGCTTGTAAAAATCTGCTGAAGCCAGATGTTGTTCCTCCTAAAGAACCTCAAGAACCTGCTTGGGAAAGTGTTCTGAAGTCAGATGTTCTTCTTACTTCCGAACCTCTTTTTGAAAGTTCAACAATGGCTGATATTCTTCCCACTGGAGAACCCGCTCGTGGAAGTCTGCCAAAGTCAGATGTTCCAGATGTTCATCCTTCTAAAGAACCTCTCATTGAAAGTTCATCAAAGGCTGATGTTCTTCCTACTAAAGAGCCTGCTTCTGAAAGTCTGGCAACGTCTGATGATCTTCCTAGTGAGGAACTCCCTTCTGTATGTCTATCCATGTCTGAACCAGTTGTCTCTTTTACTAATAATTCAGAGAAGTCTGACAACATTAAAATCAAGGAGAAAAAGGAGAAAAAGAAGAAAAAAAAGGGCTGCTGCCAAAAATTCAGAGCCCTGTTCTGTTGTTGCTTCAGACCCCAAGAAACTGACTGATTTTGAGAATCCAATCTGTTTGTTCCAACTCTACAAAATCAAATAAAATGATTAATCAATATTTTTTCCATGAGTCTGCATCTATGATTAAAGAATATTTTTCCTTCAGATGTTTATAAGGGTTCTCAAAATACCTCCACAAGTCCAACAATTGTTAACATATTAGTGTTGTTATCTTTAAGAGAATCTGAACTTATTCTTACTCTTAACATATCAACAGCAGTAACTGAAACCTGGAAATGAAAAAAAAGTTACCAACAATTATTAACATTGCTTCACATCTTTGTTTAGTAATGGCCCAGATACACATTGGCACATAGCAGGACCTCAGTGTTTATGAGTATTCTTCCAGACTTAGGAATATTAATAAAAGGAGCATCTACATGCCACAAAGCTGATGAGAACCACACATGTCTTCCAACATCCTCAGATTTGTGTTTTACAATTAAGAGGAACTTTGCATAATGTTTGCCATATGCTCAAATCCTCAAAGGTCTATTATTTTTCATAGTTTGTCCTTTCAACCAAAGTTAAAAACTTCTGCGGACATCAGCAGTTTATTCTTTTGCAATCAAACTCTTAAAATTAGAACATTTCCACCAAACCTGGGTGGGTGCTGGAGCTCCAGGAAGGAAAACTCAGAAGAGGAGGAAAAACAGTCCAAAGAAACAGTTCAGGAGGCCAACCGCATGGCCATCAACTGAGACAATTCAGTTCAGGAGGCGTTTCTCCCGTTGAAAATGCTACGTCCAGGTGAACAGAATCACCCTTTTGGGATTTCTACCACGTATTTATCACTAGATTTACTAAACCTGCACAAATTTGCGTAACTTCCCTAAACCCAACACCCCCTAGAATTGCTGGCTTTTTTATTTTCTGCTGCAAGTCCCGAGGTGTTAATCACCCCTGCTGAGATTTTCACAGGTCGTCAGCTCATTTCTCCTCCAGCTTTTGTTGTGCAAACCACCCATTATCCTTGAGGCCTGGCACATTTGCATTTGCTCACTCAGAGTTGCTCAGATCCAAGTCAGGCCAAACCTCTGTGTTACGACTTTCAGAAATGCCTGCCGTATCTATACAAAATATCCCACACATTGACTGACCTGCAAATATAAAAGACACACATTCACACCTTCCTTGAGTCTCAGCACAGATCTTCCATTGTTCCATTGTGACTGTGTATGTGAGGGAGTGGCATTGCTTGACTACAGCACAGTGCTGTGCATAAAAGCAGACCGACCCAGACGGGAGAATCATTTCTTGTTCGCATTTCTGAGAACGCACATCAGGATGGCCTCCGTATCACTGCCACGCAGGAAGAACCTCTCCGCGCAACAGGCTTTGGCTTTGCTTCAGAAAATGGACGAAGCAGATTCTGATGGAGGAGAGGTTTCATTTGTCCAGCAGGCCACTGATACCTCCTCAGAAGAATCTGAAAAGGAGACGGAACAAGAACCCAACATGCCTCCACAGAAGAGGCCCCGTGGTACTGGGAAGCCCAGCCAGAGCCACACGGCAAAAGACGGCACTGTAGAGGAGGACATTGCAATGCCCAGTGCAGTAGCAAATCGTTCGTGCTTCACTGCGCAAGCTGGACCCACAGAGTCTGCTAAGGTTTGTCACTGCCATAGTAGATATGATATTTATATAAACCCATTTAGAGTGAGGTTCATGTAAATTTACCATTCTCTATTTGTTTATCTTCCGACAGCGCAAGATTACAAGTGTGCTCCAAAGCTTCCTTTGCCTGTTAGACGTGGGAATGCTGCAGACCATCAGGGAGTGTACGGTCCATCAAGCCCACAGAATAGAGCCGGACTGGAATTTGTCAGTTCATGAACTGATGGCATTCATTTCAATCCTGTTTGTAAGAGCAATCATGTGTCCTGTTGGTGCCATTGTGGATTGCTGGTCAGAAAGATTTCTGGTGCCAGTAATCAAAGAGACAATGCCCCGAGATAGATTCATTTCAATTATGCAACACCTTCGATTTGATGACAGGGACACGCGGGCAGAACGGGTGAAAACAGATAAATTTGCGGCGATCTCCGACATCAGGACACGCTTCAACAAGAACTGTGCTAAGAGTTTCACTCCAGGAGAACACATGACCATAGATGAACAGCTGTTCCCTACCAAGGTTCGTTGTCCATTCACACAGTGTATCGCAGCCAAGCCAGACAAATTTGGGATCAAGAACGTGGTCATGAAACTGATGGAGCCGTTTTTGGATGATGGGAGAAACGTCACAACAGACAATTTCTTTACTTCACTGTCACTGTCGCACAGACTGCTGCAGCGCAAAACGCCGTTATGGGGCACGGTGAATAAAGTCTGGCGTGAACTTACTCAACTTGTGCGGATGTATTCCATAAGAGCAGCAACATGCAGGTGGTCAGTAGCGGTTTTCTACAATATGCTGGACCTGTTAGCGGTGAATGCCTACATTTTGTACAAGGCATGTACAGGGTGGACAGGCAAAAGAAGATTGTTTCTGAGTCTTCTAGCTCAGGAACTTCGTTGCCGATTCATGTAGCACAAGGAAATATTAGCACAGACGCAGGCTGCTGAAGCTGCTGCAGCTGCTGTGCCAGGGACTGTAAAGACAACGCAGTACCAGTGGAATTTACGCAAATTTGCGCAGGGCTAGTAAATCTAGTAGTAGGGACTCGCACCAGGGAAAAAAAAGGCTCAGTAATTCTAGTGTTAAGGTGTGAAACAGCTGTGTACTGCCTTTTGTTCCTGGAGAAGGTATTTAACTGAGAGCCATGCTAGGCTCAGGGAGACTCTGCTGACCCTGCCCCGTGGTCATGTAGGCTCTCCATCAAGCTTGGTTGTCTGTTCTTTGTGTGTTTTGATTAAAGAATGTTAGCTACCGCTCGTCTGCAGGCTTTATTTAAATGGAAAACTTCCACAACAGGCGGGTCTAGCAAAGTGTTGCCAGGGGGCCAGGTAGGGCATTAACAGGGAAAGGGGGGCACAAAGAAATACTTTTCTAGTGTATGAATGTGTGTGTGAATGGGTGGATGATTGTGTATAGTGTAAAGCGCTTTGGGGTCCTTAGGACCAAGTAAAGCGCTTTACAAATACAGACCATTTTACCATTTTTCTTTCTTATTCTCATTTAAAATGTCTCACTGTTATTAAATAATTATCTGAATCTTACAACCAAAGTTTTTATCTGATGTAAAATGTATAGAAATCATACATATACCAACAAGACTGTACATCACTGTCACAACAGTGTTTGTTTTCATTCAAAGGCTTTATGGCTTTAATACCTGGGGGGCCGGTCTCTAGTCAAAATGCCCGATTTTCTGTCCCAGGCCAGTCCTGGCCAACAGGGAAACAAACGCCGACACTGTGCTGCAAGTCTTGGACGACAGTACACCTAAAGCTGGGCAGACACTGCAATTTTCAAACTGCACGATTGGCTCGCAGTTGGTAGGTCACGATGCAGGTCTCACACTATACCGCCCGATGCTCTGATGCGATCTGAGTGCGCACACTGTGCCTCCATATAATGAAGGTTATAAAAGAAAATCTGTTGCTCTCTCTCTCTCTGTCTTTCTCTCACACAGACACACCACCACCATCAACTTTGCTAAATTGCTAATGAAAAACATTGATCAGGCAGCTGTGATTGAGCAGCAGTGTAAATCCAACTATTTTCACGGTTGTTGTGGTCGTGATAATTTTGTGATGCCACATCGAAAAGGCTCGGATGAGCTTTCCAAAGTTCTACAAGTTGTGCCTCCATCGCTTGTGTCCAGATCACACGCTGCACTACCGTGCTGCACCGTCTTTTTCACCGACGTTTACGTGTTTACGTGTGAGCAGTGTGAGCGGCTGTGGCGACACGCTCACGAGCGAGCAATGTTTGTTCCCCTCAGAGAAAGAAAAAAAAGGCTGCAAAAGTACAGGGAGGAATGGGAAAAGGAAAACACCTGGCTGGAAAAGTGCACGATAACACCTATAAAGCACACTGCACTGTGTGCCGGTGCACTTTTTCCATAGGCAGCTTCTAGTGGTGGGCACATGAAGAACATGAGGGACGTGAAAGCTCGGGGAACCCTAAACCAATTTTTTGTCCACCAGGCCACGGCAGAAGCAGATATGGTATGTAAACACTGTCTCTTTTTTTAAACCCTCTGGTTAAGGTTAATATGGGCATGTGCAGTGAATATCAGCGCTATGTGGCCAGAAGTGTGATAATATAATTTATTTTGTGTAATAAACAACTGCAAGGATAGATGATTACAACAAATAGATGACTAATACATAAAAGTAATACATGAATAATGATGATGAGTTATGATGCGTACTCAAGCGGGTTTACAAACGGGAGCAAAAGCTGAAATAATGCCTCTACTGAAGCCAATTGTACTAAATGCACTAAATGTGCACTGTTACAAGAATATTTTTCTTTCTATTGTTTTCTATTAATTTATATAATTTTAAGTTAAGCAGGACAGAGTTCTTTTAAAGAAAGATTTACTTATATTCTCAAAAGTTAAGCATGACAGGCTTCTGCTTAAGAAAGAGACCTATTTTACTGTGTTAATGTTGTCATTTTGAGCTAAAAATAAATGGCTAAATGATTTTCATGTGTTCATGTCACAAAGAATATGCATCTGCTTAAATCAAATTCAAGTCAAATGGTTAAAAAATAATTTCACACACACAAAAAAAGAGCTAAAAAATTCACCACACTGGGAAGGGTGAAGACAACTGGGTCGCCCGGCCCTGGCCACGAGGTGTCCCTTATTTATTTCTCATGGAGTTGGCAACCCTATGTTTACATGATCGAAATATCTTGAACACAAACACAAACAAACAAAGAGGAAGACCGCACCGGAAGGAAACAACTACAAGTCCCAGCATCCTCTGTGTTTAGGGAGCAGCAGTGAAAGTGAAAGTATTGAGCCTCCGTTCAGAGCAGCAGGAGGAGGAAGGTGGAGCTGAGGCAGGTGAGTGTTTACATGAATGTGTTTCTTCTTATGACATAAAATAATTCCACGCTGTTCGTGTCTGTGGGTGAAATGTGAGGCCGGTCGGCTCCTCTGAGCGCTGGTTTCCTGTAAGTAGAGAGGAAGTGAGTTTAGCTGAGCCTCCGTTTAGTGTGAGAGAGCAGGAGGAGAGTGAGAGCTGTGCTGAGGCAGGGTGAGTGTTAACACCGCTCTGACATTACTGTGTCTCTGTGGCGGGAACAACAGGCTCCGTCAGTGGAGGCAAAAATAATCAGACTTTGGTTTTTCAAAGGAAACAACTTTATGTCGGAAGTTCCCGCACGCTCATTGGATAACGATGTGTCAATCTCGAGCTATTAGCCAATGAGCGTGCGGATTCACAGAAAGACCCGCCTTTATCACGGGACTTTAAAAACTACAATGGCGACAGAAACTCCGTGAGTGGAGTTCAGGGTGACGTTATGAAACTGTGACGTTTGAGCCACTTCCTGTTCTCAGTCCCAGCGTCCTGATCACCGAGGTTTCTGTTGCTCTGATATCTGATATTGATTATATTGGTAAACAGGCTGTAGCATAAACATCAGGTCTGTTCTGAAAACTGGCTTTATTTTTTCAAAGTAAGGGAATATCTGTGGTCTGATACCGCGGGCTCATGGGCTAAGGACTTGGATTGACAAGTCAAGCGCAGATGATTGTGTTGTTTCATATAAAGGCTTGTGTGTGTGTGCCTTCCTGTGTGTGTCCTTGTGTCAGTGGAACTGAATCAGTGTGTTAGAGAAAGTGCTCCTCTGCTGTGCCGTCATCGTGTGGATGCTTCTTTTAAAGTTGGAACTCATGTTTTTATGATCTGCTTCATTTCATTGAACCTTTATTTCTAACCATGAAGTCCCTTTGAGGTTACAGCCTCCTGGTTAGGTTTAGGCTGTTATTGTGCTTCAGGCTGAAATATGAGGAGTAAGGAGTGGGGCTGGTTAGCCCTCATGACCCTCACCATAACACATACGTCACAGGACAGTGTTTACCACAGAAACTCCATGAAATGATCAATGAGAACTTTAGAAACCCGTCAGTGTGATGCTTCCAGTACAACAGCACCTCTGAGTGTGTGTGTTTACCTCTCAGACTAACTCCACCCTGACATCAAGAAGATGGAGGAAGAGGATGGAGCAGGATCTGCAGCATCCAGCTGTGTGTCTGTGAGGAGTGACCGGTCCAAAGGAAACCCTCCAAAGTTCAGCAATGAACCTGCAGCAACAATGTAAGAGAGCTGCTGACTCATTTATTCAGTGTAAATAATGATTTTGATGCAATGGGAGAATAAAAATGACAAAAACAGTTTTAAAAATAAGGATTAAAATATTACAAACTATGTTTTTGAGTTTCCTGATGTAGCACAAAAATATATGAACATAATATTTTACGGTTCTTTTAGGCAGCACCAAAAAACAAAAAGACTATTTTTAAGCTGTCTGAGGTAGTGAGTCAACATGTCACACTGGGTCAAAGGTCAGGGAGTAAAAGTGTGTTTTAAAGGAGGTTTAAAAGCAGCGAGTGAAGGAGCCTGTCGAGGTAAATCGTTCCATAACTGATCAAATTCAGTTGGTGGAACTCTGTGTGAAATCAAGCATCTGGTTCACAGAGAGGATAACCCTCACATGGGCTGTACAACGTTATATAGGGAGACAAAAACAGAGATTATCGTAGCCATCGCTCTCTCGCATGGACGTGGCAGTCTTGCTGTCTGCTGCGAATCCTCCCCGTACCTCCGTGACCTCGTCTGGTATCTGCTCCCTCCTCTGTAAGAGACAGTAAAGGAAAACACGTCTCTGCCTAGTCTTGAAAATCTAATCTTATCATCCATTGTTCTTCTAGGGCCTCTTCTTCTTGTGGCCTCAGCTAACTGCTAATATTTAAATGGCTAACATTAACATGTGTGCCAGCCAGGTTAACATTTATGATGAACTATGATTAATTAACTGATGTTGAAACTGGAGCTTTACTGACCTCTGAAATTCCTCCTAAAGTGTTATTCAGTGTTGTGACAGTCAGCTGCTTCAGCTGCTGCTGGGATGGGCTGTGGCAAAGAGAACAGAGAAAATCCAAATCAGAGTTTTTCTCTGAATTAAAAGCAAGGAAACAACAATATATTCTACATGGTGAAACTGATGGTTTCTGGTGTTTGGGTCTGTTTTTCTGTATTCATGCAGATAAAGTGTAAACTCAGATGAATTATACCATCAAATGTTAAAGGAAAATATCAGGATGAGTGTCTGTGAGCTGAGAAGGACGTGAAGCGAGCAGTTTATCCCAGAGCTGAAGCTGCTCTGTGTGCAGAGATGAGCTCAGATTCCTGCTGTGATTGATCAACAGTCACAGAAATGTAGACTTGTAGTTATTACTGCAGTATGGTCACAGCAGATACTGATAAACATGTATTATGAGGATGGATGATCAAGTTTCTCACTCTCTCCTTTAAATCTCAGTTTTTTCTTCTTCACAGTTTATCTGTTCATTTATTAATGAATAACACTGAAAGAGTTTCTGTTATATTTCCCCTTGAACATCAGCTTATTAGGGCGGCATTAGGAAATAGCCCCCCTCCAAAGAATGAATAAATGAATGATGATAATAATAAAATGATTCAAAAGCAGAGCTCAGAGTGGTAGAATGGTCAAACATGGATCCACGGGTGGTTCAACTGCATTTGGTGACGTGACTAAAGCAAATCTTTCAAATAATCCCACCATCAACGGGATGTTGTCTCCTTTACTACGGTTACTTTACTTGGTCACCGTGTGAATTTCTTTGAAATGAACCAAATTCTTTTATTTGTCGGTTGTTGCATATTTAACCTCTACAGTCAGGAAAGGAGGAGATGAGGCCTCAACAATGTTGGGTTGTAGCTGTGGTTCAGGTTAGAGTGAGTGTCCATGGAATAAATGTAAGTCAGTGAACTGGAAACATGACTGTGTTCAAACTTTGTTTCCTTTTTATAATGAGTCTAATCAAAGGTGGACAGAAGTATCTCCACTGTGACTTTTCTGTGTCACCATCAGAGCTTCTGCACAGTGTGGAGAAAGATCCAGAAGCAGAGCTGGACTGCAGACAGCCAGTCAGAGCAGCTGTGTACAAAGTA
Source organism: Mchenga conophoros (assembly GCF_057382185.1). Taxonomy (NCBI): domain Eukaryota; kingdom Metazoa; phylum Chordata; class Actinopteri; order Cichliformes; family Cichlidae; genus Mchenga; species Mchenga conophoros. The sequence continues at coordinate 19,036,849 of NC_140528.1, read as the reverse complement.
AGACTGAACATCTGTCTGCTGATGGACTCATTTCTGAAAACTGGACTTCTTGTGTTGTTCAGACATTGAAGAGTTTTCTTTCTCTTTAGTCTCATTGTTTTTCTTTCTTTCAGCAGATGTTGGTCTGCAGGAGGTTTTAGATGAACATAAGATCAGTCTGAGGAGGAGATGTGAACGTGTGACTGAAGGAAGTGATGAAACAGGAAGTAGAACCCTCCTCAACAGGATCTACACTGAGCTCTACATCACAGAGGGACAGAGTGAAGAGGTTCATACCCAACATGAGGTGAGGCAGCTGGAGACAGCTTCCAAGATGGATGCCCTCCATGACGCTCCAATCAGGTGCCAGGACATCTTTAAAGCCTTACCTGACCAACAGAGACCCATCAGAGTGGTTCTGACCAACGGCGTGGCTGGTGTTGGAAAAACCTTCTCAGTGCAGAAGTTCACTCTGGACTGGGCAGAGGGCTTGGAGAACCAACATGTCAGTGTGGTGGTTCTGCTTTCATTCAGGGAGCTGAACCTGATCAGAGATGAGCAGTACAGTCTTCTGGAGCTGCTCCATGTTTTCCATCCAACATTACAGAAGGTCACAGCAGAGAAGCTGGCTGTCTCTCAGCTTTTGTTCATCTTTGACGGCCTGGATGAAAGCAGACTTTCATTGGATTTCACCAACAGGAAGCTGCTGTCTGATGTCACACAGAAGTCATCAGTCAGCCAGCTGCTGACAAACCTCATCCAGGGGAATCTGCTTCCCTCGGCTCTCGTCTGGATAACTTCCCGACCCGCAGCAGCCAATCAGATCCCTCCTACATGTGTTGACAGGCTAACAGAAGTACGAGGCTTCACTGACGCCCAGAAGGAGGAGTACTTCAGGAGGAGATTCAGTGATGAAGAGCTGTCCAGCAGAATCATCTCCCACATGAAGACATCCAGGAGCCTCCACATCATGTGTAGTATCCCAGTCTTCTGCTGGATCACTGCTACAGTTCTGGAGCACATGTTGACTACAGAGCAGAGAGGAGAGCTGCCCAAGACCCTGACTGACATGTACTCACACTTCCTGCTGGTTCAGACAAAGAGGAAGAAGAACAAGTACCATGAGGGACATGAGACGAGTCCACAGGAGCTGACGGAGGCTGACAGGGAAGTTCTTCTGAAGCTGGGGAGGCTGGCGTTTGAACATCTGGAGAAAGGAAACATCATGTTCTACCAAGAAGACCTGGAGCAGTGTGGTCTGGATGTGACAGAGGCCTCGGTGTACTCAGGAGTTTGTACAGAGATCTTCAAAAGAGAGTGTGTGATCTTCCAGAAACCAGTCTACTGCTTTGTTCATCTGAGCATTCAGGAGTTTCTGGCTGCAGTCTACATGTTCCACTGTCACACCAACAGGAAGACAAAGGTGCTGAAGAACTTCCTTAAACCAAAATCTTTAATCAAGATGATTTCCAGTCTTTTTGATGACGATGATCTCCAATCACTTGATGTATTTCTGAGGAGAGCCATGGAGAAATCCCTCCAGAGTAAAAATGGCCACCTGGACCTGTTTGTTCGCTTCCTTCATGGCCTCTGTCTGGAGTCCAACCAGAGACTCTTAGTAGGTCTGCTGGGTCAGACAGAGATCAGTCCAGGAACCATCCAGAGAGTCATCAACAACCTGAAGGAGATGAACAGTGATGAAATCTCTCCTGACAGAAGCATCAACATCTTCCACTGTCTGATGGAGATGAACGACCTCTCATTATTTCAGGAGATCCAAAAGTTCCTGAAGTCAGAGAACAGATCAAAGAAGGAACTCTCTGAGATCCAGTGCTCAGCTCTGTCCTTCATGCTGCAGATGTCAGAGGAGGTTCTGGATGAGTTGGACCTGCAGAAGTACAACACATCAGAGCGGGGACGACAGAGACTGATTCCAGCTGTGAGGAACTGCAGAAAGGCTCGGTGAGTCCAGATGTGATCATTAACATCATTGATCAGTGTAGGTTAGTAGTTTAATGTTGAAAATAAAATCAGATTGTAACCACAAAGTGTTTGTGTCCGTACGCTGCAACCTTCCACACCATTCCTTTATTGTACAGACTCAGCAGCAGCTCCATGGATCCCAAATCCAAGAGTGGAGAACAGATTTGAAGTGTGTCACATCCATGCAGTCACAGCTGTTTCCACCATGTTTCCACTGATATTAATCCTGTTCAATGACACGTTTCATATCAGTGAATATGTTCTTTAGGACGTCCACTGACATGTTTAAGTGTCCTGCTGGAAATCACTCAAATCATCCATGAAATCCATGAAAAATCCTTTTAGTGTTTCTAACTTCACCCTCTGTCCTCTCTCTCTCTCTCCATCCTCCTCACTGCTTCTTTCACTGATAATCACACAAACATCGTATTCAGCTACAAAATAACACAATAATATCATCTGATGATCATTATTATAAGAGCAGGATCCATATTTGATATCAGAGTAACACACTGCTTGGTTATGTGCAGTCATCATCAGTGACTGTGGGTCAAACAGAAGCTCTCTGATTGGTTGCTGACCTTGGTCACCTGTCCACTCTCACCTGTTTGTGTTTGCTCTCTCTTTGCTGTCTCCATCCTCTCTCTCCTTTCTCTCCCTCTCTGTCTTTGTACGTCACTCAGGTCCAATGGAAACAGTGACATTTACAAACGTTCTTGAATAATTTATAAGACTTTGGAACAACAGTAAAACAGCCAAAAAAGTGTAAGACTGAAGCAGGTCCAACCTTATAACCAATACGGGCTCCACCCCAAACAATAACCAAATTCCCTAATATACTAAAATCACTCAGCAGTCCAACTGCTTTCCACGGTCCAACCGTATTAAATCCTTTAGCGGTCCAACCGCATTCAATCATTTTTAGCAGTCCAACTGCATTAAATCCTCAGTACTGTCATGAGATTCTCATCAAAATCAAAGCAGACATTCCCCAGTAATTTCAGTGAGTAGACTTTAATTTGTAATGTCCAATTTGGCACACTTTGGAAATAATTCAACAGGTAGTGCCTTACCTTTGGATAAGCGGCTTAGAACAACAATGAGAAAAAGAGAGCTGATTATTAGCTCATCAAAACACAAAACAAAATCACAATGAATTATCGGTTAATTTCATTTAAAATAATTCATTAAGTATTTATGTACAATTCAAATTAGTTAATTACATATTTTGTTGGTTTGTTTTCTATTTTAATTATTTTACTGACACATTTAATGAATTATTTAATGATGTATTTATTTAATTCACGTTGCTACTCCTGGCCCTGCATCGCTGTTCATAAATACATTTTATTTGTCAGCTTCACCCATCAAAGTCAGGGGGCGGGGTTAATGCTGATCAAGTCAACACCATTGCTTTGGTCTGGTGGGCGTTCTTTTAGTGGGCTTTTCTCAATACTAAGTAGGCCTACACACCAGGGTTTGGACATGTGTGGACCCAAACTATACTTTTACCCTTTTTTGTGTGTCACCAAATACACTTTAATATTTTCTAGACAAGAATGTAGTGGCGTAATCTTTAACCTCTTTTGGCTCCAAACAGAAGTGACAGACTTGAGCAGGGTTCATTTAAAGGCTGACAGAAGTGGAGTGGTGATGGGGAGATGTTTGACAGGACAGTGTTTCAGCCTCCACAGGTTCATGTTGTGCTCCATCAGTCAGTGAAGATGAAGTCAGTGCTGACCAGGCTGTAGAGTGTGTGAGGGATGTGAATGAGGATGATGAAGATCTGATGATAGCAGATAAAAACAGGCTGCAGAGACTTTGAGCCATACAGGGCACACAGTGTGTGTACAGAACAGCTGAAATCATTATGGAGGCCTCACTGGGATATGGAAGCATCACAGTACAGCTTCAGTGAAGCATTAAAGTCTCTGATGTGAGATGAGAAATGAAGCAGCCAGAGCTTTTTCATGAGTGGAAACCCACTGTGACTGTGAGCTGCTGCTACAGCCTCCAGATTAGCCAGCAGCTCATCCTGCTCAACATGGACCTGTGGTCAGAGTGTGTGCTGGATAATCCGGCCCAGGATGAGGCCAAACTGACATGGGATGAAATGTCTGTCACATAATTGAGCTTAGTGTAGTTTCATTTCTGCACAATTTAAAAACAACCAAAACTTTGTTCTGTCTTTTCTATGTTATACTGTAGACTTTCTTTGATACTGTGTCCAAAAGGAGCAGCTTTTACTTTGAAGGGGAGCCGTCTCTGTTTCCTCTTCAGGTTGGATGATGGAAGCAAATTAGTAGCTGTGTCCCAAAACGTCGGCTGCATCCTCCAGAGGCTGCATTTGAAGGCCGATTACGTCACAGCCAGGCGATGAAGGCTGTCCGTATTTGTCGACTCCTTCAAATGTGCCCGACAAATGCGTCCTTCATTTCCCCGAATTTGAAGGATTCGTCGGGTGTGTCCTTCGTGGCCCACCATATCCCAGAATTCATAGCGCGGCCCAGCCAAATTTCAGCTGCCAACAATGGCGGCAGCTACTAAGTTTTCAAATTACTCTTATTAATCTTTCTGGGTCACAAAATAAACTTTTAACATATTTTCAGGCGAGAAAGTAGCTGTGTAAACTTCAAATATCTGCTTGGTTTATCAAGACATCGCATATTTGCAAAAGTGTGCCGACGTTTTCGGAGACGTCTGTTACCCACCCGCTCGCTAGCAAGCCGGGGGGTTCAATGGTCACTCCAGCCGGCGAGAGCAGCGGACGCCCGGCTTCATCGTTTTCAGACCCCGCTCTTTCGCTACTCAGGTGAAACATGATATATAAGTCACTCGGATAACTTAAAAATGTAATTGTTTGCCTTTTTTCTGTGTTTTATTTGTTCCGGAGTAAATCGGTTTGGCTGAGATCAAAGTTCCTCCGGGATTTTCACACAGCTGAATAAACGTTAAACAGGAAACTGATTAAACAGAAGTGTGAGACGGTCGAGAATTTACGCCAGTGTCCTGTTATATTTTAGATAGCAAGGAGCAGACGGCCGAGTTTATTAAACTCCACCGACACAGCGGTGACGCAAATCTGAAGGCTAGACCGTCCCATTTCACAGCCTCGCACTTCCAGCCTTTTCGGTCTTTGAAGGACCCGGCCCACGTAGACCGCGAATACCGGGTCCTCCGAAGGATGCAGCCGACGTTTTGGGACACAGCTAGTGTGTGATGTTCTTTCAGTGTTGCACTTTGTAGACGCTCCCTGAGCACTGGTCTCACAGCCAGCTGCACATAGAGACCAGTGTTGTTAGTCCAGGTCAGAAGATGACTTGTTGGAATGAAAATGAGCTTGTAGTTTGTCTGCTTTAATAATGTGACTGGAAAAAGGTGTTGGACTTCAAATATGTCCATTTCTTTCACACTTCACCTTTAAAAGTGAAGCCTTGTGGTTCCTGGAAGGAAAAACACGACTTTTTCAAGTCTTTGTCCTGTTTTTATGATAAATGTACGACTTTAATGTGAAATATTCAGAGTTTTTTCTCTTGTTGTGTTTGTTTGAAGCTGCTTCCTGTTGGCTTCAGCTGTTTGGAGTTTCCATTTTCTAAACTTCTACATTCTGAACCTTCTTCAGCTCTGAACAGATGATGAAACACTGAATGATTTCAAGCTCACACTTTGTCTAATAAACTTACATCTTTCATTCTTTATACAGATTGAGGAGCTGTGGTTTGTCAGAGATCAGCTGTGATTATCTGGCAGCAGCACTGAAGTCCAACCCCTCCCATCTGAGACAGCTGGACCTGAGCTACAACTACAACCTGCAGGATTCAGGAGTGAAGCATCTGTGTGGTTTCCTGGAGAGTCCAGGATGTGGACTTGAAACTCTGGGGTCAGTCAGCATGTTTTAGTTGTGCTGAGATGAATATGATGTGAAAGTTGTGCTGACACTAAACTGCAGACATCAGGCTGATATTATACTGATCCACACTGAGGATCTTCATGGTAAAGTCTGTTTTCTTCTTCTCTGGTTTAGTCCATTGACTGCAGCAGAACAATGTTCACATTTCAAACAGTGAGACTCAACGTATGGCCCGCGGCCCACACGCGGCCTGCCCACCTTTCCTGATTCAGAGAGAGGGGACCCTGATTAACTGTGTAGTGTTCTTCCTCACAGTTCTAAGTATCAGACACAACAATGAATAATCCACAGCTGACTGTCTTTAGCAGGTCAAAGGTCACGGCACACAGCAGACAGTGGGAAATATTATAACTCTGATCATTTATCAGCACATATCCATATGTATAAAAACAAAGCTGACACTGTGAGACTTGATCAGAGGTGTGATCATCACAGCAGAGGCCTTTGTGTCAAAGTCACTGAGGATCAAACAGAAACACATGAAGCAGATTTTCCTGTTCTGGCTTTTTATAGCAGATAACCTTCAAAATATTCTGCAGTCCATCAAAAACTGAAGCAAACCATGAATCAACATGTGAACATGAGCTGATGCTGCTGAAGTGAAGCAAAGTTACAGAGGTTTGATTACAGACACAGCTGAGAGTTTGTAATCTGTCATCATTTTAAAAGGTTTACATTTCTTCAGTATATCCACATTTGCAGCTGGTACCTCAACCTCCACTTGTCCAACACAACTGCTGTCCACTGCCTCCATGACATTGTGATTTTGCTGTTGGTCTTCTGTCAGATCTTCATCAATCACTTCTGCACGGGGCACACCTTCAGACTCTGCAGCTGCATAACGAAAGCCTGTAAGATAAAATTAGACATAAGGTAAATGTACACCAATATTCCAATGACAGGTGTGTGATTCATCTGGAAGTTATGTGCGGATTAGTGTACAGTGATAGCAATTTAGTATGTTTTTAGAGGGGGGGGGGGTTGTTTACCTCCGATGGGTGCTCTTTTTCGCTTCCGTTGCGTACGCCTTGAGTGCCGGTCCGAGTCTGATACAGGTATGTCGTCATGCCCCATGTGCAGTGTTGGTGCCCAGTCTGGATTTGTTACATCCATTTCATATGCTGGTTTGCCTGCAATAATGCCAAATCATAAGCTACTCAGTCGACATGATGTGGTTCTGCAGCATCACACATTAGCATGTTTTATCTCATTATCTATGACCTCAGCACGTTGAAAATAACACTAAAAGCCTTTCAAGAGTGATATGAATTAATTTAGAACTCACCGGAAAGAAAATGCTGTGAGCAAACCAACAAAAAGCTGGGGATTGCAGAGAACTCGATATCCGCTCGTCTCACCGCTGCAATCCAAGCCTGACGTCTTTGTTTAGTAATATCGGATACATGGGATCCCTCACGTTGCCTCCAGGATGGAAAACGATGAAAAGAGAGCCCGTTATCCAGCTTCTTGCCTTCACGATCGTGTGATCTAACGTTGCAACCGACAACACAACACGTACGATCCATAGCTGAAATGGTATCCTTTGGCTGGCCTACTGTCATGGCGGAAGGGGGCATGGCCCATCTCCCGTGACATCACGCTCCAAAGCCCTATAGGTGGGAAAATGTACCATGTCGACCAATCAAAAATGATATGGAAACATGACATTTGGTTGTTTAGCAAAAGGGGGAAGTTTTAGGAGTGACCGGCAAGAGAGAGCGAGTGAGCGAAAGAGAGAGAGAGTTTTGATACGTGAGAGATTTGTGACGTTTACCGTGTTTGGTCTCAAGTTAGTTTGTTGTCTTGTGTATTTAGTGTGTAGCTGTTGTTTTGTTTTGTGTGTCAGTTCTACTAGTGATCGTCACAGTTGCTGCCTTAAAGCCAACAAAGGCAGATTGCAGTGTAAACGCTGAGTGACACACCTGCTGTCAGACCTGCAGGTTTATCCCTGTGCTGTTCTCATATGTGTTAGAGTGACACAAACTATTGTTTGACACCTGATTGTTCTGTAAATAGTTTGAAATGATTATATGAAAAACGTCTGAGCCTTGGCTGCATTTTTTGGTAAATAGTACCATATAACTTTGTTGTTTGCAAAACGTGTGCGTATTTTTAAAAATGTACAATCTCTATTTGCATTTCAAGTTATGAAGATGATTCGTTAAACATGTGTGTGGTTTTTACAGTCAAAATATCACTTTCTACTTGTATTTTAAATTTTGTCTGAATTTAGATAAATTGTGCTGATACAGTTGGTCAAAATGAGAAAATAACAGATTGGCAAGATAAACTGTTTTTAAAGGTAAAATATAGAGGCCACATTAAAAGTAGTCAAGAAGGGTTAAAGGCTAAAAGCAAAGTTGTCACCAAGTACTGTTTATATTTGTGTGTATTGCTGCAGCTTTTTTGAGTATTAATTTGGTGCCTTTGTGTGAAATAATGGTATTGTGAGTGATCCATATAGTCACAAAGAATAGCCACTTGTTTCTGTGCTACCAAAGTTCCCCGGCTTTCATTCAAAATGTGTTTATCGTCAGCACCTGCACATTAAACTACTTAAACATTATAAATGTCTTCAAGCTCACACTGAGGCCTGTGGGGTACTATCAGCCACTGAGACAGTACACACATTTATATGTGTTTGTATATGAATATTTCATACTTTAAGACTGCCTGTTTATTTAAGGGAGATGAACAAAATACATTGGAATTGTACAAAATAATATCATGGATGATAAATTAAATAGATTTTAAGTAGATGCTTGTGCATTCTTAAAGTCTTATATGTTGAACTGAACTATGTGATCTGTTCAAAGCCTTAATCTTAATTTGAAGTGAAATGTGCATTTTGAGTTTATACACTATGTATATAAGGCGACCGTTTCCTTTTGCAGTATTTTTGTGTGGTGTACTTTTCTATGTCTTAACAAAAGGGGAACAAAGGTGTTTAAGTTCACCTAGGATGATGTGTTTTAATTTTCACATGGTCTTGCTTGAATTTGACCCTGACAAAGGCGTATGAACTCTGTCAGCTGTTTGGAGTTTCCATTTTCTAAACTTCTACATTCTGAACCTTCTTCAGCTCTGAACAGATGATGAAACACTGAATGATTTCAAGCTCACACTTTGTCTAATAAACTTACATCTTTCATTCTTTATACAGATTGTGGGGCTGTGGTTTGTCAGAGATCAGCTGTGATTATCTGGCAGCAGCACTGAAGTCCAACCCCTCCCATCTGAGAGAGCTGGACCTGAGCTCCAACAACAAGCTGCAGGATTCAGGAGTGAAGCATCTGTGTGGTTTCCTGGAGAGTCCAGGATGTGGACTTGAAACTCTGGGGTCAGTCAGCATGTTTTAGTTGTGCTGAGATGAATATGATGTGAAAGTTGTGCTGACACTAAACTGCAGACATCAGGCTGATATTATACTGATCCACACTGAGGATCTTCATGGTAAAGTCTGTTTTCTTCTTCTCTGGTTTAGTCCATTGACTGCAGCAGAACAATGTTCACATTTCAAACAGTGAGACTCAACGTATGGCCCGCGGCCCACACGCGGCCTGCCCACCTTCCCTGATTCAGAGAGAGGGGACCCTGATTAACTGTGTAGTGTTCTTCCTCACAGTTCTAAGTATCAGACACAACAATGAATAATCCACAGCTGACTGTCTTTAGCAGGTCAAAGGTCACGGCACACAGCAGGCAGTGGGAAATATTATAACTCTGATCATTTATCAGCACATATCCATATGTATAAAAACAAAGCTGACACTGTGAGACTTGATCAGAGGTGTGATCATCACAGCAGAGGCCTTTGTGTCAAAGTCACTGAGGATCAAACAGAAACACATGAAGCAGATTTTCCTGTTCTGGCTTTTTATAGCAGATAACCTTCAAAATATTCTGCAGTCCATCAAAAACTGAAGCAAACCATGAATCAACATGTGAACATGAGCTGATGCTGCTGAAGTGAAGCAAAGTTACAGAGGTTTGATTACAGACACAGCTGAGAGTTTGTAATCTGTCATCATTTTAAAAGGTTTACATTTCTTCAGTATATCCACATTTGCAGCTGGTACCTCAACCTCCACTTGTCCAACACAACTGCTGTCCACTGCCTCCATGACATTGTGATTTTGCTGTTGGTCTTCTGTCAGATCTTCATCAATCACTTCTGCACGGGGCACACCTTCAGACTCTGCAGCTGCATAACGAAAGCCTGTAAGATAAAATTAGACATAAGGTAAATGTACACCAATATTCCAATGACAGGTGTGTGATTCATCTGGAAGTTATGTGCGGATTAGTGTACAGTGATAGCAATTTAGCATGTTTTTAGAGGGGGGGGGTTGTTTACCTCCGATGGGTGCTCTTTTTCGCTTCCGTTGCGTACGCCTTGAGTGCCGGTCCGAGTCTGATACAGGTATGTCGTCATGCCCCATGTGCAGTGTTGGTTCCCAGTCTGGATTTGTTACATCCATTTCATATGCTGGTTTGCCTGCAATAATGCCAAATCATAAGCTACTCAGTCGACATGATGTGGTTCTGCAGCATCACACATTAGCATGTTTTATCTCATTATCTATGACCTCAGCACGTTGAAAATAACACTAAAAGCCTTTCAAGAGTGATATGAATTAATTTAGAACTCACCGGAAAGAAAATGCCGTGAGCAAACCAACAAAAAGCTGGGGATTGCAGAGAACTCGATATCCGCTCGTCTCACCGCTGCAATCCAAGCCTGACGTCTTTGTTTAGTAATATCGGATACATGGGATCCCTCACGTTGCCTCCAGGATGGAAAACGATGAAAAGAGAGCCCGTTATCCAGCTTCTTGCCTTCACGATCGTGTGATCTAACGTTGCAACCGACAACACAACACGTACGATCCATAGCTGAAATGGTATCCTTTGGCTGGCCTACTGTCATGGCGGAAGGGGGCATGGCCCATCTCCCGTGACATCACGCTCCAAAGCCCTATAGGTGGGAAAATGTACCATGTCGACCAATCAAAAATGATATGGAAACATGACATTTGGTTGTTTAGCAAAAGGGGGAAGTTTTAGGAGTGACCGGCAAGAGAGAGCGAGTGAGCGAAAGAGAGAGAGAGTTTTGATACGTGAGAGATTTGTGACGTTTACCGTGTTTGGTCTCAAGTTAGTTTGTTGTCTTGTGTATTTAGTGTGTAGCTGTTGTTTTGTTTTGTGTGTCAGTTCTACTAGTGATCGTCACAGTTGCTGCCTTAAAGCCAACAAAGGCAGATTGCAGTGTAAACGCTGAGTGACACACCTGCTGTCAGACCTGCAGGTTTATCCCTGTGCTGTTCTCATATGTGTTAGAGTGACACAAACTATTGTTTGACACCTGATTGTTCTGTAAATAGTTTGAAATGATTATATGAAAAACGTCTGAGCCTTGGCTGCATTTTTTGGTAAATAGTACCATATAACTTTGTTGTTTGCAAAACGTGTGCGTATTTTTAAAAATGTACAATCTCTATTTGCATTTCAAGTTATGAAGATGATTCGTTAAACATGTGTGTGGTTTTTACAGTCAAAATATCACTTTCTACTTGTATTTTAAATTTTGTCTGAATTTAGATAAATTGTGCTGATACAGTTGGTCAAAATGAGAAAATAACAGATTGGCAAGATAAACTGTTTTTAAAGGTAAAATATAGAGGCCACATCAAAAGTAGTCAAGAAGGGTTAAAGGCTAAAAGCAAAGTTGTCACCAAGTACTGTTTATATTTGTGTGTATTGCTGCAGCTTTTTTGAGTATTAATTTGGTGCCTTTGTGTGAAATAATGGTATTGTGAGTGATCCATATAGTCACAAAGAATAGCCACTTGTTTCTGTGCTACCAAAGTTCCCCGGCTTTCATTCAAAATGTGTTTATCGTCAGCACCTGCACATTAAACTACTTAAACATTATAAATGTCTTCAAGCTCACACTGAGGCCTGTGGGGTACTATCAGCCACTGAGACAGTACACACATTTATATGTGTTTGTATATGAATATTTCATACTTTAAGACTGCCTGTTTATTTAAGGGAGATGAACAAAATACATTGGAATTGTACAAAATAATATCATGGATGATAAATTAAATAGATTTTAAGTAGATGCTTGTGCATTCTTAAAGTCTTATATGTTGAACTGAACTATGTGATCTGTTCAAAGCCTTAATCTTAATTTGAAGTGAAATGTGCATTTTGAGTTTATACACTATGTATATAAGGCGACCGTTTCCTTTTGCAGTATTTTTGTGTGGTGTACTTTTCTATGTCTTAACAAAAGGGGAACAAAGGTGTTTAAGTTCACCTAGGATGATGTGTTTTAATTTTCACATGGTCTTGCTTGAATTTGACCCTGACAAAGGCGTATGAACTCTGTCAGCTGTTTGGAGTTTCCATTTTCTAAACTTCTACATTCTGAACCTTCTTCAGCTCTGAACAGATGATGAAACACTGAATGATTTCAAGCTCACACTTTGTCTAATAAACTTACATCTTTCATTCTTTATACAGATTGAGTTACTGTGGTTTGTCAGAGATCAGCTGTGATTATCTGGCAGCAGCACTGAAGTCCAACCCCTCCCATCTGAGACAGCTGGACCTGAGTGACAACTACAAGCTGCAGGATTCAGGAGTGAAGCATCTGTGTGGTTTCCTGGAGAGTCCAGGATGTGGACTTGAAACTCTGAGGTCAGTCAGCATGTTTTAGTTGTGCTGAGATGAATATGATGTGAAAGTTGTGCTGACACTAAACTGCAGACATCAGGCTGATATTATACTGATCCACACTGAGGATCTTCATGGTAAAGTCTGTTTTCTTCTTCTCTGGTTTAGTCCATTGACTGCAGCAGAACAATGTTCACATTTCAAACCTTCAAAGAAGAAGAAAAATCCTCCACTGGATAATTCACTGTGAAACTCTCCAACTCTTCATTCCACCTTAAAGTCTGTCTGACACTGAAATCCAAAGCAAAATGTGCGTTTGCTTTACAGACAGCAGTCCAACACAAACATACACACATCATCCAAAACACAGTCCAACATCCAAATCTCCTCCACTGCCAGCATGAATGATGGGAAAGAGAAGGAGGAACACTCTGACATTCAGGGTTAGAATGAGTTTCATGAAGCAGACTGTGAAGATCAAAGCTGCATTAGAAAGCTTACATGAATGAATGAGTGGACAGAAGTGGACAGAGATCATCTGAAGCACTTCAAAGGCTTTAAATCAGCACATTTCTCTTTATTCTTTATCAACTCTGTTAGTTTCTCTCAGTTTTCTGTGGAATGAAGCTAACAGCAGGCTAATAAGATGCTGACCAATAGGTTTCTATTAAAGGTTGTAATTTGTATATGAAAAAGTGCTTTGGCTCAGCAGGGATCAGCTTACAGGTAGAATACAGCTGCTGGATGGGATTAGCATGTCATAGCTATCTACCAAACTGCTAACTGGGGGATTTCAGGCCATCTATGGATCATTTTTGCTAACTGTTTATTCAGCTTAGGCTCACAGGGCTGCAGCCTGTGCCCTAGCTGTCATAGGGCAAGAGGCGTGGTCCACCTGCACAGGTGAGCAGTCCATCACAGGGCCAACAGAGAGAGACAGAGAAGCACTCTCTCACATCCACACCTACAGCCAATTTAGAAGCACCAATGAACCTAAGCAGCATTTCATTGGACTGTGGGAGAACATCCAACCTCCACAGAAAGGCCAACAAGCTTCAACCTACAACCTTCTTGCTTTAAGGCACTAGTGCGAACCACTTTTCCCCATTTCAGCCCAAATCCTGCATCTTCCTGTTTCTGACTCCAGGCCAGCTCCACTAACACTTTCTCATCAGACACTGCCACCTAGTGGAGGAAGTCTTAGTTCCATTTGAAGCTTCAGATGACAGTTAGTTCCTTTACAAAGAGGTGGAGGTGGTGGGGCCACAGCACCATCATCACTGAGTGCCATAGGACACTTAACCTTTGTTTCCATATGCTGGGAACTTCCTGTTGTTCCAAGGAGGACTGGAAAATGTGTGAAAATCTCCCAGTCAGTTCCTCACAGCACACTTCAATCATTTCCCTCCCACAGCATCAGGACCAGGGCTTTTTCTCTCTTTGGTCCCACTAAGAGATTTCCACACAAACACCTCATCAGTGGGACTCTCAGAGCTACCAGCCCTTTGCTACAATCACAAAGCTCTTCATTGAAATCAATGATATCAAAGCTGGAATCCAATGAGTCCAAGTCTTCTGCTGATTCAGCATCACATTCATCTTTGCTCCTTGTTCTGCATCCCCACCATGGACTTCATTCCTTTCCAAGCCAGCCTTGAGTGTCCTTTATTCAGCTCATCCTCTGCTTTACTTTTACACCTGATTTTAGCTGCTTTATCTCTCTTTCAACAAGTTTCTGTGCCTCAATCTTTTTCTTCTCTCCCTCATAACAAGACAGCTTCTTCTGCCTGAGAACATGTTGGAGTGATTTACTAATCCAGGGCTGCTTATTGGGGAAAATACTTCCTGTTTCCAAAGTAATCCCCATTTTTCCCAGAAAGAAATGTAAGTAGAAATCGATGATCTCAGTGAGAACATGAGCCTTTAAAAAGTCCCAGTGGGTGCAGTCAAAGCAGTCCCTCAGTCCCAGTATAGAGTCTTTGGTCCAGACTGGAACAACTGTGTGCCCAGTTTGAGCTCTCTTCAGTCCTGTGACCTGACAGACCCAGAGGGGCCATCACATCACATTTAGAAGCTCCCCTAATGGAGCCACAACACATGTCCAACACTTAGTCTGTCTTGTTGGACCAACTGGAAGAAATGATTCAAGGACTTAGTCACAGAACAGAGATTCAAATCTCCAAAATCCAACTGGCTGCATCAGGACATATAGTCTGAAACTCTGCAGTTTCCTGTTTGAAGCTGCTTCCTGTTGGCTTCAGCTGTTTGGAGTTTCCATTTTCTAAACTTCTACATTCTGAACCTTCTTCAGCTCTGAACAGATGATGAAACACTGAATGATTTCAAGCTCACACTTTGTCTAATAAACTTACATCTTTCATTCTTTATACAGATTGGAGAGCTGTGGTTTGTCAAAGATCAGCTGTGATTATCTGGCAGCAGCACTGAAGTCCAACCCCTCCCATCTGAGAGAGCTGGAGCTGAGCTGGAACAACCTGAAGGATCCAGATGTGAAGCAGCTGTCTGATCTTCAGCAGAGTCCAGACTACAGACTGGAGACTCTGGAGTAAGTAGAGTGATGGAGTGAGTGGGTGGTGCTGTCAGCAGTATTGTACTAAACACAGTCAGTATGAAACAAAGATCCAGTGTTTCCTGTAAAGCTGCAGCTTCTCAGTGAAGCTGTGAGAGGAGAATGGTGACAGGCTTCAGGATTGGACACAAACACTTCCTGTTTCTGACCTTTATGGTCACCATGGTAACGGCTGACACGCTCTGATCAAACACTGTCAACAGCCAATCAGCTCTCTGAACAAAGCAGCACGCAGACCAATGACTGCATTCATTTCCAAGTTTAAAGCAGTGAAGAACACAGTCTGTAGGTGAGGAAGAATTTAGTGAGAGCAGATGTTTGGATGGAATTCCTCCAGTTAACAGCTGGAACCGTCCATCTGGATTGTTGGGCTTGTTGTTGGGGTTCCTACAGAGCTCAGAGTGGACACACCAAGGTTCTTCTAATGAATGAAAGTCCAAACTCAAACTAGGAGGGAAAAACATTTTCATCAACTTCAATAAAAATCCAAAGATTATAAAAAGTGAAGCAACAATGAGTCCTAGTACAGTCCCAGCACTGAAGTCCCTGCTGCTCTTTATACTGGATGTGCTGCATCACTGACTGACAGCTGATGAAGAGTCTCTGGAAACACTCGTTTATCTCCTCTGCTCTTCCTTCTTCTCTCTGCAGGTGGAGGCTATGATGGTAAACAGGACGGTGTGTGTGCTGAGAGAGGAGGAGCTGTGTCCTGATGATCCAGAGAGGTTGAAGCAGCAGCAGCTTGTGTGTAGAGACGCTCTGACTGGGCCATGTTACTGGGAGGTGGAGAGGAGAGCTTCATCCAGCAGTGACTGACAGAGGAATGAGAAGAAGTGCAGATGACTGTCAGTGCTGCAGAGTGAACTGCTCTGAGAACAGCTCCACTGTCAGACACAATGTAGAGTCCAGCATCATCCCTGTGTGTCCCTCTGGATCTGACAGAGGATCATCAGTGTATCTGGACTGCTCTGCTGCTGCTCTGTCCTTCTACAGTCTCTGCACAGTCTCTGTCTGACTCTGGCTTCAGACCCTCCTGGATCAAACTCACCTGGAAAGACTTTCAAACATCACTCAATAGATTTGAATACAGAATATATTTGATATATACTGTAGATGTACTGTAGAGTTGCAGTTTGTCACTTGTAAATACAGTCTGTGAGCAGCTGTGAGCTGAAAGATCTTTCTAGAAACACGAAATGTTTTCACTCTTCTGTTGCTTTTTCATATATTTCCACAACATTAATATTGATCCCACCTGTCTCACCTGTTTCATGCTTTTATACATAATAACAGGACACGTGTGATCTGAGCGCTGCTGTGGTTGCTGTGCTGCACGTCTTCATTTAGATAACAGAGACATCTAGTGGTTCAGAGGGAGAACTGCAGGAGGTGGAGCTGTGTTTTAGCGTGGAAAACTTTTTATCTTTTAGGCGCAGATACAAATATGACAAGTATTAGTGTACGATACAAAAGGTCACATCAGTCAGCAGAGGGAACAGTGATCACACAGCAATGTAAGAATAGAAACATAACAGTGAATCTGGACATGTATACAGAGGGAAGCAAACAAACAGGATGTAACACTACATTAAAGCCACAAATGGGAAGAAAACAAACACAAAGGAAAATATATTTGATCTCAGGAATCCAAATCAGATGCTTTAGAGCAGGGGTCGGCAACCCTGGGCACGCGTGTCACAGCTGCCACGTGAAGGGTTAACTGATGGCACGACCATAGCTGGACTGGCCATCGGGCATACTGATGGTGATTTTTCATTTTTATGGGCCGATGATGTTTTTTTATTTTTTTGTAACGGTATAAACGATGGAAGGTGGCGGATTGTCCGGATGCTGGTCGATATGTAAAAATAAGTCAGTTGTTTGGTGGTGGCTATGGCGGAGCTTCCACAGAGGCAGCAGGTGGATGAGGGAAAGGGGAGGCGGGAGGAGCAGAGACCCGAGGCGGCCGCCGGTCCGAGTGTCAGGTGAACTGAACTTCAGGTAAGAAGTTATGACCTGCAGTCTGTCTGGGTCAGATATAAACCAAGTTTAGGTGGAGTTTATTTTCCTTGTGCTGACTTTTTACAGTCAGTTACAATAACTCTTACTGCGTACTAGCTAGCATGACGGAGTTTCTATACAGCTGGGTGGTGCTATGATGTTACTGATAGTGAACTTTACAGTGGCTTGCAAAAGTATTCGGCCCCCTTGAACTTTCCCACATTTTGTCACATTACAGCACAAACATGAATCAGTTTTATTGGAATTCCACGTGAAAGACCAACACAAAGTGGAACGGAAATCATACATGATTCCAAACATTTTTTACAAATAAATAACTGCAAAGTGGGGTGTGCGTAATTATTCTGTCATGGAAAAACACACTGCCATCAACTGTTTTGTTTTTGTCAAAATCACTGTAATATAATCACTGTACCTTTATATACATGTGACTTGTATTAATGCTGCTGCCCTCTTGTGGCTAAAGTGTAATTATGTTCTTGTTATTAGGGAAAACATTTGAGAGTAACATGAAAAATGAGTCAGCACTTTGGCTTCAGCTTAAGAAATCCTCATTTTTATGTCATCAGTTATAGTTGCATGTATTCATTATCATAATTTAACCTTTAATATTGATGTTTTAAATAGATTTTGAGTAAATTAGCAATTTTATGGTATTTTATGGTTGTATTAAATTAATACATCACTAATGAATTAATTATTTCAGTAATTAATTTAAAAATGTACATAATCAATTAAAGAAATATATTAATAATAGATTATCCATTAATTTCATTTAAAATGTTTCATTATTTGTTTATATACAATTCAAATTAGTTAATTACATATTTAATCAATTATTGGTTTGTTTTCTATTTTGATTATTTTACTGACACATTTAATGAATTATTTAATGATGTATTTATTTAATTCACGTTGCTACTCCTGGCCTTGCATCGCTGTTCATAAATACATTTTATTTGTCAGCTTCACCCATCAAAGTCAGGGGGCGGGGTTAATGCTGATCAAGTCAACACCATTGCTTTGGTCTGGTGGGCGTTCTTTTAGTGGGCTTTTCTGTCACGGCCTGCGTGGCAGACTATGATGAGGGGAAGGACGACCCAAATGCTGGACTCTTTGATGAGGTCAGTTTATTTACAGTGATGCAAAATAATCCAAACAACAATAAATCCCCAGTGCGTTCCCGACTCTGACATGTCCTCTTGCCAGTGTTAGTGTTCTTTGTCTCCACTCCTCAGTGTCTGAGCACCCCGTGCTCGCTGCCCTCTCGTCTCCACACTCCTCCTGGGGAATAACAAAGAGGCAGCCGTCAGCAACGCCGCAATGCGGCAGACTAACCTTAACTAACTCGCCAAGAGACTAACGTGAAGTTACGCAATGATCCAGCATCAGAGACAGCTCCACCACACTCCTAAGTAGCTCCTCTGACGAGGCTTGATCAGCTGCAGGTGTGAGTAATTCTCCTCCGCAGGTGTGGCCAGGCTCCTGGCTGACACACACCCACACACACACCTAGATACACAAACATGGAAACAGGAGACAGCAGCACCAAAAACACACATGTCCATAACTTCTTACAGGCCCTGGGTCACCCAGACCCCGGTCCCATGACAATTCCTCAAAACTAAGTAGGCCTACACACCAGGGTTTGGACATGTGTGGACCCAAACTATACTTTAACTTTACCCTTTTTTGTGTGTCACCAAATACACTTTAATATCTTCTAGACAAGAATGTAGTGGCACAATCTTTAACCTCCTAAGACCCAAACTCCTCCGTGGCATTCATTTTTAATTTCTCTTTGATATTTGGGCTGATTGGGACCTGATGAATGTAAAAACAAAGAATTACCACATTTTTTGTTTCTGAGAAAAATGAGAGCCACATATGAGGATATTTGTCTAAAATTTTGATAGCACAGTGGCAGTGTAACATCCTCGTAAGTGGATATCAGGCCCTTGTAGAGCAAAATGTCGTATTTTGGTCTAAACAACCCAAAATGTGATGTCCACATATGTGGACGCCAGGTCCTAGGAGGTTAAATATCTGCTCACTTTGTCAAAATGAACCTAATCATCTCTGATGAGTTCAGTGATGTCTGCCAGCTCACCTTGCAAGTGGTCGAGCTTATACCGCCGACAACGCGGCCACAACTTGTAAACCCCTGCTGACTATCAGCTCTTGAGTTATTTATTTATGTTAGTTTTAACTGTTCCTGCAGAAAGTAAGCACGTGTTACTGATAAAAAGTCCAATAGAAGCAAAGTCTAAACTTTGAAAACAAAAAACAAAAACCTGTCTGATTAAGATCTGATCTTTGGGGGGTTTCAATAAGCAGTGTGACCCATGTATATGCATCAGGGGTGGTTTTGATTATCGATTTATCGATTAAAATCGATTCTGGCTTGGATAACGTGATATCGATTCATTAAAATCCTGAATCGATTTTTAATATAAATTTATTTTGGCCAAAACGCCAGAATCTCAGGTTAAACCTCCCAAAATTTCAACAACCACCAAACAGCTAAAACCGTAAATGAGAGCAGGAACACGGATTCTGCACAAAGACGTAAACACAAAGCGCGGAGCCGCCGACGCATCAGAATCAGTGAGATGTGACTTTCTCACCTGACTGCACGGACACGAGCTGAAAGCCGACAGCTCGCTGATTCTGATGTTTCCGCGCTTTGTGTTTACGCCCTTTTTGAGCTGATTCTGAAGCTGCAGGTTTGATCTCTCCAAACAATATTGAGTAAACCAGCAGCAAAAGAAGCTCCAAACTACGCTTCACATAAACATCGTCATGAATTCCCTCTGATTGTTTTGCTGCCACCAGGATAAAATCACACTTCATGCACAGCTCTCTCTCTCTCTCTCTCTCTGTACTTCAAGAACAGTTTCCTGTTTTCTGCATTATTCGCTTGCTTGTTACGCACAAGTCTACCGTTCTTACAGCCTGTCGGCCGCTGTTTTTTTTCTTTTACTTACTTCTGAAAACAAAGCCTCGTTTCTGCCGTTCAACACTGAACAAATTTAAACTTTTTAAAATGATGCAAAATTGCAAAATGCTCAGCTGTGTCTGTAATCAAACCTCTGTAACTTTGCTCTGCTTCACGTCAGCAGCATCAGGTAATGTTCATATGTTCATTAATGGTTTTCTTTTGTTTTTGATGTACTGCAGAATATTTGTATAAAATCTCAGGCCAGGAAAACCTTCATGTTTTTCTGTTTGATCCTCAGCTACTTTGACACAAAGGCATCTGCTGTGATGCTCACACCTTTGATAAAGTCTGGCAAGTGTCAGATTTCTTTTTATAGATATAAAAATATAGAAATGTACTGATGCATGTAGTAACTGTTAGCTTTAACTGTACAAGGCTTGTTAGACATAATGAAACACATCGTGCAGATTTCTGGATGTTAGACTATAATTTTTATTATGATTATTAATCTTGGGTCTAAAAAGTCAGTCGAGTATATCCAGGATATCTTTCTGTTAACTGGATTCACTGACCCTAACACTGGGACCAGGATAAGCGGTCGCATGAAGCTGGTTATCAGCTGACAATCTTATGATTTAATTAATTTAATTAAGTTATTTAATTTTTCTAATTTTTCCTCCACATTTCCCCTGAAATGAAGGGATTGTGTTGAACATGCTTTAGTTCCTCACATTTTTCTGCATCTCTTTGTTCAACCCCCTGAATTAAAGCTGAAAGTCTGCACTTCAAACACATCTGAGTTGTTGCATTTAAAATTGATTTTAGTGTATGTACAGAACCAAAATCAGAAACTAAGTTCTCTCTGTCCAGATATTTATGGACCTAACTGTATAATCTATACAGCACGTAAAAAATGCTGTAAATAAAGAAGTCTGTGAAAATGTGGCGCTTAAGGTCAATTTAAACTGAAGTGATATAATCTTCTCCCCACAGTTTGAGTTTGTATTGTCTCAGCTGCAGACAGACTATGATATTAATATTATTAGTTATTAATATTATTAGTTATAAAGGACACCTTCCTGCCTTTAGTCTTATTCATGATGATTATTAGTCGTCTTCTAATGTCCACAAGTCTGTATGATGTGTTTCATAGGTTCTAACAAGCCTTTTAAACTTAAGTTACTGCATTGCTGAAACACCAACATCTGCTTATTGAACAAAACAAAAACAACCAAAAGTCCACACATCTGATTTTATTTTTATTTTAATAGACTTCCAAAGATTATACCAGATAACTGGCCTCAGAATATAATTGAATAAACATGTTTAAAAACAATAACCTAATCCTGTCTTGACAGGCTGAGCTCTTCAGTATCCACCAACAGCATCGTCATGCTGAGTCAGACGTTTCTGCTCCTGGTGGAAATACTCTTCCTCTTTCCACATTGTACCAAATGTTTTTAAATGTTAGTTTCAATTTAAAATTAAAGATTAAAAAAGTGTAACACATATAAACATCAGATAATTAAGACAAGCGAATGGTTCAGTTCCACATGTGCTCTGCTGACACATTAAACTTCAGTAAAATGATGCAGTTATGAAACAACTTTAATCTAAAACAAACTGATTTGCTCAGGAGCAAAAACAGTGAAGTCAGTGACTGTAAGTGAGTGAGCTGTGCTGGTGACTGGATATCAGATTTCCAGTCATTAGAGCAGATAAGTGGCAGAACTATATTACTGATTTAATTTAAATGCAAATAGCCCAAATCCTGATTAAAGCATCAGGTTCACTTATAAAGTATTCTGTAGTTATCTTAGTGTCCATCGCCCTTCCCAACATGGGAATAAAGCAGCTGTGAGAGAATTAAACATGAATGAATCAATGGTACGGAAGTGGAGGAAGCAAGAAGAATGAGCTGAGTAAAGTTTGACTCATGCGACATTTTTGTTTCGCTTAATGCGCCTTATAATCCAGTGAGCCTCATGGTCTGTAAAATATGGTGCATTTGCAAATTATGTGCACAATATTGGAACTAAACTATTTTATATTGACAAACAGCGGCCCGCATTAAACTGTGACTGTCACCAGGTAATGTGGGCGTGTTTGCTGAATAAGCAGCAGGTGTTAAACAGCTGACAGGTGAACAGGATGCATGCAGGTAAACTCGAGGGCCCTTCGAGCTGATCGGTGGTGTCGTGAGGAGAATTTCAGCTCATTATTCATGTTACAGAAACACAGAGGTACGAGACCAGGCAGAAGACTTTCTGATTATTTGTTTTTAGTTAAAATAATTCCATTGTTGTCTAGTGATGGTGTGGTAAAGCTCTGTGAATGTGTCCAATTTTTCCGGCTTTGTTGCTTCACCCAAAGGCAGATCACACAAAGTTTAACTGCTTATTATGAAGAACTGACATCTGCTGGTCATTTAATGTTCAGCAGCACTGCTGTGAGAATACCTGTAGGACACATACCAGTGGATATGTGAGCACATGCACAGCTGCAGGGCTAGAAGGGCCCAAATGAATTAAATAAATAGATTCTTAAATAATTAATTAAATGTGTTATTAATTGATTAATTACATTTATTTAAAAATCATTAAATTTTTAATTAATTTATTGTAAATGTTGGAAATGAAATTATTTGGCATTAAATCAATGATGTATGTATTTAATAAGTATTTTGAACTTAGATTCCTGTCAACTCACAATCGACACAAACACAGTGAACACAAAGCTCCAACTGTCTGACAACAACAGGAAGGTGACACATGTGGAGGAGCTTCAGTCACATCCTGATCATCCAGACAGATTTGATGTTTGTGAACAGCTGCTGTGTAGAGATGGTCTGACTGGTCGCTGTTACTGGGAGGTCGAGTGGACGAGGAGGGCTTGGATATCAGTGAGTTACAGAGGAATCAAAAGGAAAGGAAGGAGTGATGAGTGTGTGTTTGGTGGAAATGATCAGTCCTGGAGTCTTTTCTGCTCTGATCATTATTCCTCTGTGTGGCACAATAACAGAGAAACACCCATCTCCTCCTCCTCCTCCTCCTCCTCTGTCTCTAACAGAGTAGCAGTGTGTGTGGACTGTCCTGCTGGCACTCTGTCCTTCTACAGAGTCTCCTCTGACTCTCTGATCCACCTCCACACCTTCCACACCACATTCACTGAACCTCTTTATCCTGGATTTGGGTTCTGGGATCCATCGACTGGTTTCATGAAGGGTATTTCAGACTTTTTTGGCACACTTAGGTATGAATTGACTCTTTGTAGTTAGTCTTACCTGTTAGAGAAACAGTTCAGTCTTTACATGTCTGTGTCTTTCACTCAGAAACACATGATGAGATTCATGGATTCAGTCAGTTGATGTTTTAAACTAAATGATTCACAAATTATTATTCAACACAAGTTTGGTGAGCAGCAGGGCTCATCCTGCTTTTTGTTTTTGTGCATTATAATGATGAAATAACTTTGTCATGTCTGTGCTGGCCTTTGGAGAATTAAACCATCCTGTAGAAACTAGATATAAATGTCATATTTTCCAACATTGATATTTTTCTGTGTTTCAGACGACAATGAAAAGATAAAGAACAGTCTGTAAATCACAAGTTATCAATTCAAATGATTATTAAAGCCACAAGAGAAGCTTCCTGTTATTTGTACCACTCACCTGGTCATGTGATCCAGCTGTGCAGCCAATCATAACTGCCATCACTTTCTACTTTGATATTTCCATGGTGAATGGACTGATTCTTGTTTAACACGTTCATACTCTGATGGATGCATCGGAGAGGGTTAGTGTCTTGCTCAAGGATACTTTGTGTGCCAGCTGGAGCAGTCAGGGATTGAACCACCAACCTTCTGATCATTAGATGCCTTGCTCTGTCTCCTGAGCTACAGCCATCATCAAAGCTCTTTCTTAAATCCTCTCTGAGAGGAGCTCAAACACGAGGAAGAGACGAAAGTGAGGGAAGAGAGTGGACTCATTAGTAAAATGAAAAACAGCCAGCGTTGATGTTTAAGACAAGTGAGGTAACAGAAACACTATATATAGCAGTGGTCACCATGGCAACATCAATGTCGGTTGCTACGTATTGTACTGATCCTGATCTGTGAGCCTCATATCAGGATATGCTGTTGTTTGTATTTGTTTGCATTGTTACCATTTTTGTGTCTTTTTTAACAAACTACTTTTATCTTGCCATCGTTTGTCAGAGAGTCAAACTACATTTGGTTCATCTTTCTACAATAAAAACATTTCTTCATCTTAATTATTGTATGTGCAGAGTTGTAGTTACTCACAGTGACCACTGGAGGCGTGTGATCCTGATAGTTTCCCTGGAACCGTCCAGTTCATCCACATGAATGAAGCTGTTGGTGATTAACGCTCATCTGTACAACTTTAACAACAATATCAAACATTTAATCGCTCTGCAAACAGCTTGTCTGATGTATAAACTGTGTCTTAAAGGATCAAAGTAAATGTCACATTGAAAGCAGATTTCACTGTAATGTCCTCTGTTTGAAATATTCCAAATATAATCTGGCTTGGTAATGATTTACTCATATATTGTCCACGCAGACTAAAGCAGTAGGAGATGAGATGAAAACAATTAGAAGAATCTTTACTCTTTAATGTCACAAATTCCTCTTTGTATGTAACATAACAACATACATGATACAGCTGCAGCAACTGAGGCGAGGAGAGAGGCAGCAACAAGAAAACTGGAAGAAGGAGACCAACAACACCACCTGTGGAAATCTTTCCCCAATCAAGCGTCATCATATCAGCATTTCATCAAAAACACACATGCTCCGACCTGACAATGCAGAGCTGTGGCAAAATCATTGAAATCATTTATGAAACAAATGAGTGCATCAAAAATAAGAGTGGAGCTGCAATGAAAGAGAAGTGAACTTTCTTCAGTCAACACAAAGTTTTCCCTGACAGGTGACATTTAATTAAAGTGACTTTATCACCACACACATATTCAGAGGCAGTCTACAGGAGCAGAGCTGCAGCTATTCAGCAAATGTCTCCCTGCAATCCTCACTGCAACACCTACATGTGAAAATGAAACCACCTCTACTGTTCACACATGAAACGTCGTGTGAAGAACCAGTTTTCCTCAGATCTCTGTTTTAGTAACTCTGAAGTCTGAACTTTGGATTTTTGCATCCTGTTTGTACTGATAACTGTCAGTGGATGATTTTGATCCCAAAGAAATCTTTAACACACATGTAGTGATGGGACGTGTGCACTGAAACAATGGTTAGGAAACAGAAATCGCCTGAGAATCTGCTCATGTTTAAGATTTCTTCTTTGCAAACATTTTCTATGGCTGTTCCCAGTATGACCAGTGATACAAAGCATGGGAAATGGGGATTAGTTCATTCAGACAAATACACTTTTTAAAATGTAAAAATAAAGAAATGAATCAATAAAATAAAAAGTCAAAGAAATAAAAAATAAGGGTCTGAGGCGTCTGTCTCACTGTATCCATGGCAACAATTTACTTCCTGTTCCTTCATATCAGAACCACATCTTTGAAATCAAAACATTTAAGATTCAAATTCAACCACAGATGTGTTCAATTAAATATTAAATGAAGCAGTGCAATGTTTTTATCACTATCCAAGTTTGAACTCTAAGTAGAAGATTTAAAAAAGCAACACACACACACACACACACACACACACACACACACACACACACACACACACACACACACACACACACACACACACACACACACACACACAGTATGCAGACATGATTTAGGTGATGATAATATAACGACTGCACAGACCCGTGGGATGATTCATGTCCTTTTTCTTACTCTATGCAATGATGAACTTCTTGCTTCAGGACCTTCTTGATGAATTTGTTTTCTAATCCACAGTTTTCTACCTGATCTGTGTGTTTGAAGTAAAATGTGTTGCTTCAAATGTAAAAGTTAAACAGACAGAAAGCATCAACGTGGACTTCAATCAGTGTTTTGTGTTCATACAGGTCAGCTGTTGCACACAGAGGTCCTGGATTTACACTGTGCCCTGGTTCCTGTGTTTCTGTATGTAGTTTAGTCTAAAGTGGATCCTCCTCATGCACAGACTGAATTATCTGTTCAACAATCAGCATTTCTGATTCATGGATTTCATTTGTTTTTGCTAGTTTTGACTGAGATTTCAACATATCTGTGGTGGCATCTGTTCAGTGTTATGGAAGTTTTACAGCACTAATCTCACTTCACTCTGTAACATAACAGTGAACAATATTACTATTAGAAAGATTATTAGAGAAGCCACAATCAGATGATCCCCTATGAGGTGTCCTTGGTTATAGTGTGAAGTCATCTGAGGGGAGAGAGAAAAAAGAAACACTTCAGTGTTAATGAAAAAGTCATCAGTCTTCTTATGGGAAGAGACCTCCACCAGACCAAGACAGATAACCATCCAACACGTTCTCATCCCAAAACCTAACAGACCGATGCCATGTGACAAACCGATGCTATGTGACAAATCGATACCTTTCGGTCTCCCTCTCTCTCTTGTGCTCCTGCCAAAAGCAAAGCAAAGCATCCACCCTTTTCTTACCGGCGTCGTGAATTGTTTGTCAGCATCTACTCATCCTAACGTTGGTCCAGTCTTTGTCTCAGTGTCAAGTCAGTCAACACTTTAGTCCACATGGTCAGTCCAGTCACAGTCCAGTCACACACATCATGCACACACATTCACACTAGATCTTGCTGATAGTGGAGCCTCACGCACAAAGCATCAGAGTCTCCACCCTCATCAATATGAGCTCATTTATTTGTTCTTTCTTTTGTTTTTAGAAAAAGAGTTCTTTATGATCTTGGACTGGATTGACTCGCTGCAATCCTTTAGACAGGAACTGGCAGGTTCCCACAGGTGACCTTTTCCTCAGCCCATTGTAATCTGGAAAAGCTCACCTTATATTTGCTCTCACAACAATGTTTTACAGCGCTGTTAATTCAATCTTGCAGGCCTGCTTAGAACAAAGAAGGAGGAAAAGAGAGCTGATTATTAGCTCATCAGAGCACAAAACATCATCACCAAAGGGGGCGACACCTGACAGTTTTCTCTAAGTGCACTGTTACAGAAATAATGAGCCGCTCCTCGACATGTCCATGTTTAGTAAAACTCCCTCTATTGAAATAAGAAAACAAGCCAAAGCTAACTGACAGAATGAACCCATCACTAAAACAACAACCCCAAAAATCTCCATCACAGAAAAGTTTTGCTTACTAATCCAACAATATGTTGTGGGAATTAGAACTTTCCGGGTCATAAAGCTTTTGCCCGACTCTTGGCTTAACTAATACTGACATAGTCTGAAATCAGACTTAAAGTCACTCCCTCTGTTCATTTAGGATAAATGTATCTATATCTGATTTAGGCTAAGTGCCTTTTGTTTAGATGAACTGCTGGACTTCCAGACCAGCAGGTTTAGGGAAGTCTTTATGGGGTCACACTCTGACCCCCCCCACCACACACACACACACACACACACACACACACGCACGCACAGGCAACGTACTCTTTGTTTGTATGTAGACGTCATATGTTAATGAACGTCATATGTATAGTCATGTAACCTCAATAAAAGAGCAGTGTTACGGGGGAGCGGACGAGAGCAACTGGGGTGAAGCGAAGGAACGGCGTTTGTCCGGTTCTCTCCCGTGCACGGGAAACATGAAGAACTTTGCCTACTCGTGTCTTGCTTTGCTATGTAATTAAATTGTCCTTAACGTTCCAACAAATAGGTTTATGCTACAAACCTATCACTGAGGTTAACTACACAACCCCTCGCCACCTCCTTATACACAGGAGTGAGTACAAAAGGGTTCGTACGGACGCATCAGCCGGCCGTCCTTCTGCTCGACACTGTTAGCTGAAAGATGATCGGATCATCCTCTGTCCTGTATTTAAGGCTGAGAGTCTTTGTCCAGTCTCTTTTCCACAGCTACTGTCCACAGCACTGATCCACCTGCAGCACAGCCCCACTCAGTTGTTTTATGATTTACATTGTGCACGTTTCCCTTCCACTGAGCTTACAAAACCTCTGACAGGAGAAGTCAGGCATGTGTTTCCCCCACCTCCCCTTTTAGGCAGTAATAAAATAGAAAACAAACAATCAAACAGGCTAAAGCTAGAGCACAAGCAAAGACAGCACCGGTGACTAAGTTCTCCCATACTGGACGTACGCTACCACGTGGGCTCAAACAGCAGCACATCAGCTCAGTTTACATACTGTTGACATCTTCATCAGAGGATCAGCAGGGAGCGCTGCTGAGCTGCAGTCGTCTCCACCAGAGTGACGGAGCAGGAATCATAAACAGCACAAACCCACCGTGTTGTTTCCACCCTGTTCAGGAGATCTGAGCCCCCATCCCTTTTTTTCATGTTGCAGCTCTGCACTGCAGGCCCTGAACGCCTCCCGGTTACCCTCAGTGTGCTTAGAGTTTAATTTACAACCGACGAGCTCACAGATCATCTGCAGGCAGGTGAACGAACCCTTAATGTGAGGATAATAGCAGAGCTGAGCTGAGGTCAGAAATAGTCAGGAACGGTGTCGACACAGTGAAGTCAGCTGTTTGGGAATTTGTCTGATTATCAGTTTGGGGGGGTCGGTGTTAAATAACAAAGGCGGTGTAGGATGGAGAGAGGAGGAGGGAGGGAGCAGTGATGATATGAAGTCAGAATACACATGTGCCAGACATAAGGGGGTCAGACAGGAGCAGCATCAGTCTCTGCTCTGTTTTGTTAATAACGTAGAAAAATAGTTTTGCACAATCAAGCTACATCGACGGACGCTTTACCTCACGTACCCTAAAATGAAAAAGTAGTGACAGTAAGACGGAGGCTGCACATGACACCATGACTGAGTTCACAGCTGTTGCTTTGATTCTAACGTTTAAGACTTTTGGCATCGACTCCGTTTTAATAAATGAGTGCTGGGAGGCGTCGTTTGACTTCAGGAGCTCCTGCGATGCTCCTGCGATGCTCCTGCGATGCTCTTACTCTGCGGGAGAAAACCAAAAACCAAAAGTAGCAAACATGGAGCGATATGACTCGTTTAGATTTTGGGAAACGTGCATCGACAGGTACAGTGTCCTTTTCCCCGCGTCTTTAAAAATAATTCATGCATAGATCCCCCACTGAGAAAACCCTTTTATATACTTTCTCCTTTGTACACATTTTATATAGAACTATATATAATATCATTTCTCTATATCTATATTTTCAGAAAAATTCTTTCCACACAATAAAAAACAACAATTTAACAAATGCATCAAACAAAACAACAAAAAGAGAGAAGATGGAAGAAAGAAAATCACGACTGAGGCCAGTTTGGCACTTTGTCATGAGAACATGACAGAACTCTGTTAGTTGACGGTAAATAGCGAAACTCTATTTTTCTTTGGTTTTTCTTCTCCCTCGATGAGAAATGAAACACAGCAGTACTTACTTGGCACCTAAAAATGCTGGTCGAATGAAAGATATCAGTGTTTTCATAGTTATATGTTTAGTGTACGCCTCCCGCCTCCAGACTGCTCAGCAGATCGGGAATTTTTAGAGAAGAGCAGGAGGGAGGCGTGTCAAATGAGAGGAAGAGAGCAGTAATAAAACACGGATGTAGAAAAGAGAAGCATAATGTGCACATAACACACAGTAGATGGAAAAAGAGATGACGCCAACGTAAAAAAGAGAAAACAGCGAGGAGCGAGAGAGCATTCGTCCCTTTGACAAATGTTGGAGGTCTTGAGCCTGGAAACAGCAGACCGTCTTTGAAAACAGTATCTTTGAAAGATCTGAGTCACCCACCCCAAACTGCTCATCTGCTGCTGGACACTTCAGTTGCACCTCCACATGCCACCAGTGGAGGGAGCTGCCAAGTTTCACAGCACATGACGCAGCAGGTGGAGTTGCTTTTGGAGAAAGAAGAGAATAAGAGGACAGAACGAAGGCCCACGTCTAGAGGCCTCCCTTCCAGAGCGGTAGCAGAGCCAGTGTTCCTGGTCCCTAGGTGGCGCTGTGTCGGGCCTGTCCCTACTATACCCTGGTGGTGGAGTGGGGGTGGGGCAGGGTGTTGTTGTGGCCGGTGGAGGGGAATGTGTTGAAGGCGTGAAGAGGCTGCATGCTGGTGATGGTGCTGGGGATTACGGTGATGGTGTTTGGCTTCATCAGCGGCACGTTGTCGGGGGCGCGGCGCAGCGCCAGGGTGTAGTCGGGAGGGCAGGCGGGGCCGCAGGATGTCGTGGGGTCGCAGGGGCTCCATGTCATGGTGGGCGTCGTGCTCCCAGTCCTTCATCTGCAGGGACATGATCTCCTCCTCCTGGCTGTGAGCCAGGTCGTTGGCGGGGCCGCCCCGCTGAGGGGACAGCCGGTGCCGGTGCATCTCGTGCCGCTTGTCACGCTTGTAGTAAAGGGCGGCGAAGGCCAGGATGTTGAGGAAGAAGAGCGACGCTCCAACTGCAACTGTCACGCTCAGTTCGGTGGAGTAGTCGCGGGTGTGTCTGGGAAAGAGGTCCTGGGGCGGGCGCTCTGAGCCCTCGGGCTCAGGATCTGATGGGAAGGTAGGGTAAGGATGACGAGTGGTTCGAGGAACGTTGTTTCTGGGCCTCATGGTGCCGGGGTCACGGCCTGCGGGGGAGCGCGTAGTGGTGGGAAAGAGCACGTCGTGCAGGCTGTGAAGATGAGGGACTAATTCCAGCCAAAAGGCCACTTTGTTAGCTCTGTAGTTGTCTCTGACACGAGGTTTCAAACCGATGTGAAGGTACTGCTTGTCCTTCCAGTTGAACTTGGTCCAGATGACCTCCTCGAAGCGGTTGGGCTTGGTATGAATGAACTCGGTGTCCTGAGGGACGGGCAGGTTGGGGTCCCTGGTGGAGCATAAAGGTTAAACGTTTCAGTTCAAAGTTATATTCAGTCTCCATTATAAGTAACATGTGGCATCAATACACTGAATACAGACAGGAGGCCCATTCTCTGTGCAACCTTTAAACTATCTAAGACCAACCGGCTGCTCTGGGATCTGGATGCTTTTGGTGAACCAGTATGTTCAATTCTTCAAAGCCACACGGAAATTAAACTAGCAACCCAGATTCAAGTATTCAAGATGACTAGAAGGCTATCAGAGAACATACAGTAACGTGTACAGTTTACACTACTGTGACATGAGGCCTACCCAGTCTTTGCGAAGTTAGTCCAGTAAGTCATGACCACAGCGCTCAGCATCACATCGTTCTTGGAGAAGTTGCACGGGAGCAGGTCCGTGGCACCGATCATCGGTACGCCGAACACGTAAGGTATCTCGTCTCCGTGCGCGGCGTCGGCCCACTCGGGCCGCGTCTCGGTTTGGCAGTGGTGGTAGAACGTGTAAAAGTAAACTGGGGACTGAAACTCAGCATGGAGTTTGGCAGTGGCCACAGCTGGTGCCACCCACTGGTGGTCCGTAAACAGGAAGTGAGTGAGAAATCTAGAGAGGAAAAAAAAGTCTTTCTGATAACAGAAGGAGTGACAGGCAGCAGAGAGGAAGCATGACTGCATTATCCAAACATGTCTGTACTGTGACTGTGGTCCGGCTGTGAGGGGTTCGCAGGCCGATCTGTCAGAAACACCGACACTGAGATTGGGAGCCCACTACCTGGGGGATGATAGCATTACTGCCCACAGAGCCTCAAAGGTTAAGGCGCAGACACGCCGTGATGTGGATGAGTGGCTCTCTTTAGCACGCTTGTCTTGTTTGATGCACTTCACTGGGCTCACATGTTACTGATTCCATTCTTTACTCGCATGTTTTAAACGCTTAAAGCACTTTCACAGCTTTTTATATTCTTTTGAAAATTCATGTGAACTCAAGCTGTCAGAATTGTAATGTAAGCTTTGATAATTGTCCACATTTGTCATTTTGACGATTATCCGTTTATTTTAATGAATACAGCAAACAGAAAAAAACTAACAGATCAACAAACGCGGCTCCTAATGAGACAAAACCTGATGATGCTGCAAAATGCAGTTAAGTGAGAGGAGGCTGTAAAATGGAATAACTGAAAAAGTGGCAGTGTACAGAGGTGGCGTCCTCACCCTCTGGGTAGCCGTAGAGGTTGTCAACAAAGTTGGAGATGGTGTAGTCGAACGCCGCAGCTGAGATGCCGTCGTTGTCCTCACTGTCGTCCACAAACTTCAGCCCCTCTCCCTGGTTCACTCCTATCAAGATGTCATAGTTTAGGAGCTCCCCCTGGTGGAGCAAATAAGGAAGAACATGCTGAGTGCTGGGACAGAGCCTGTGTGCATCACAAGTCTACAACAGGAAGTGCAGCTGAAGCACAGCTTTGTGAATTGGCAGCATTTCATTTCCCAGTAAACAAAATAAAGATTAGCTGTTGCCATGAAATTCCTACTATAAACTGTAAATACTGCAATATATGCAGGGTTCATACACATTTTTAGGGTCAAATTCAAGCACTTTTTAAGCACATTCAAGGTCAATTTTCAAGCTTTTCCAGCACATTACCAAAAAAGAAGCATGTTTCACTTTGCATCACCTCAGTAAGACCTTGTAAAAATTTAAACAAATCATCTGAGGTCGATTTAAATGTCTTTTGTTCCCCTTTTGTTAAAAGAGCAGCACACAAAAATACAGAAAAAGGAAACGGTTGCCTTACATGCATATAGTGTACAAACTCAAAAAACACATTCCTCTTAAAAATTAAGATGTGCAAATGTGAACAAATCAACTTGTTAGAGATCTTCATCTCCACTGTAAATAAACAACAAGCCAGAGAACAAGAAAACTGCACCAAACACCACAAACACCAACAAATTAATGTCTTCTCATCAGACATTGAAGCTTCTTTCCTGTGTGACATAAAAAATAAGAGACAGATGTTTGTTTGTTTTTTTAACTAGTTAAGCACCCACGTTCAGTCATCCACCCATTCACGCACACATTCACACACTGGTGATGTAGCTACAGCCACCCTGGGGCGCCACCAGGCCCTCTGACCACCACCAGTAGGCAACGGGTGAAGTGTCTTGCCGGGTGAAGTGTCTTGCCCAAGGACACAACGACCGAGACTGTCCAAGCCGGGGCTCGATTACAAGGCAAACTCCTAACTCTTGAGCCACGATCGCCTAGTGGGGACATGGGGACATTTCAATTTCCAGCAGGAAGCTCCCCCTTTTTGTTAAACCCTTTAGATCAGGGGTCGGCAACCTGCGGCTCTTTAGTCCTTATAGTGCGGCTCCGCGTGGTTTGGGGAAATAAATTAGCTGAAGTGTATTTTATTTATGTTAGTTCTTTTTTTAACTTGTAGTTCTAAATTGGAAGATTATTGTGATTTTGCAATATACAAATAAAATTATATTTTGTTATTTTTTCATCGCTCAAAATAAGCGTCACACTCGCGGAAGCCGGTGTACCCGGCGAAACGCCGTGCATTTATCGAGCCTTTCAACCCCAGATAGGCCAATTATGGCTCTTTGGCTCTTTGGGTCTTAAAGGTTGCTGACCCCTGCTTTAGATGAACAGAGTTTTTTAATTAAATACATAATCTTTAATAAATGTTCTCTTTTATAAAAAGTAGGATAATTAAAAAAACTTTTATTATACCGCTATTGAGTAGAAAAAAAACTCGTGTTTTCTGTCGTCTGTTATATAATATTAGGGATGTTTGTGACAATTAATTTCTTAATCGGCTGGACTAACCAATAGTCCACAACCAGGAAACACTGAAATTTTAAGTTAAGTTTGAAAACAGTTTAAAAAAAAATACCCCATTCCAAAATGTCTTGTGACAATCTCATTGGCTTAGGGAGTGATGATGTCATAGATCTTAAGAATCTTAAGTCCTTTGATGTTTTTCCTTAAGTAGGGGTGAGAAACAGCAAGTTTTAGTTCGTTTCAGCAGCATCTGTGTTTGCAGCCTACAAAACGTTCACCACAAGCTCTTCAAAGTCATCGTATAGAAACTCCAACATGTTTCCAAGAAAAAAACAACCAATTCAAAAAGATTACGCCGCCTCTCCTTCCTGGCGTGGCCGGCCAATTTCCCCAAATGGCTCCTCATCCTTCCAAAGGGCGTTAGAGGAGAGTAGGAAGGAAAACTACCTTCTCCAGAAAAAAATGCAACAAATTGAAGAAGAGAAACTTCAACTGGAGGACAAATGTAGACGAATGGAAGCCCAAAATAAAGAGCTGGAAGAAAGACAACAGTGCCAGCCGGACATAAAAATTATTAATGAGGGCTGGGGAATCAAGTTTGCTCAGAGCCGAGAGCAGATTGTGCACCTCATTAAAGAAAACAGGCAAAAGAGTGCAGAACTAAAAGAAATGACCAACCAGCTCCAAGACAAGAAAACGATGACTGATAAGATACAACGGGATCTCCAATACATGGACCGAAAAAATCGGCTCCTCCAAAGACAGCTCCATGAAGCTGTGGAAGAAAAGAAAGAATTCCTCCAACAGAAGGAAGAGCAGGACAAAAAGCAACGAGACATGCAGCACGAACTGAAGAGCATGCAGGAAAAATACCGCATGCTGAAAGAAAGCCTGGATGAAACACTGCGCCAAAATAAAGACCTTCTTCAACAGAAAGAGCAACAGCAGGAAAGACTGAAAGAAGGAAAACGTGTCGTCCAGGACTTTGAGTCTAAAAATCTAAAGAGTTTTGTAATCAGCTGGAGGACAAAGCAACTAAAGTGGAAGAAGAAAAGGACAAACTGGAGAAACGCTGCTCACAGATGCAGAGAAGGATCGATCAGATAGCGAGAAACAACTCCGAGCTCGTTAAGGGGATTTTGGTGGAATTCAATAACTTGAAGCGTGAACACACTCAAATGCAGGCGCAAAAACAACAAGAAGACAAAATACATGAAGACCTGCAGCTCACGCTCCAAGAAATCCAGAAAAGAAACGAGCAGTTAGAAGACAAGCACAAAGAGGTCCAACAGAGAAATGCAGACATGCACAAGGACAAGCTGATACAGGAGGCAACATCCAAACAACTCAAAGACAAGCTTGAAGAACAACAAGCAACATTGGAAGAGGTGGAACAAAGATGTGAGAAACTTGAAGAACAAAACGCAGAAACCATCGATGAGCTGAGAAATCTCATCCTGGAGAAAAAAGCGCTCGTGGAAAAGTGCATGAAAAAAAAGAAAAAATGGTTCCACTTGTTCCGGAGGAGAGACGCTACTGCTTCCTCACCTGATGTAGCCTCGTCTTGCTCCACCTCTGTTAACCCCCCCAACCAGTCCCGGCCGTTGACTGTCCCCTCCTGAGCCTGGTTCTGCCGGAGGTTCCTGCCCGTTTAAAGGCAGTTTTTCCTCCCCACTGTCGCCAACTGCTTGCTCAGAGGGGATTGTTGGGCTTTTCTCTCCTCTGCCTTGTTTCATTTACTTGTTTAACTTTTTTCAACTTATCTAAATAATAAACCAATTAAATTTCTCCTTTGAGTATTTTTCATCTCATCTTTACAGAATCTTTCCAAAACATTTTCAAACATTCAGATCTGTCTTTTATTTTCTTCTTGAAGCCTCATAAATGGTGAACTAAAAACCCGGAACATGGTTTGAAACATAGTTTCAGCTGAAACTGGCATAACATGCTGTGTGTGTGTGTGTGTGTGTGTGTGTGTGTGTGTGTGTGTGTGTGTGTGTGTGTGTGTGTCAGGATATCACTAGTTAGGTCATCATGTTTAGACTCATTCACTCCAAAATTATTTAGGCCAAATCTTTAAAACAGTGTCATTTCATACACATTTTCAATTCACTTCAATCGCACAAATGCAGAAATAATTATTTGCAGTATCTTATTTATTATGAGAATGTCATGCCTGATCATTTGTACCTACACCACCAAAAATGGGGGCAAAAGGGAGGAGATCATGTTTAATCGGTTATAAGAAAAGGTCAGAAATATAAGTGCCGACATGAGCAGTGTCCACAGAAACCTCTGACTCTCAGCTCAAAGCTCATATAAACCATTTCTACAACCAGCAAACAAACAAAGACAGTTAAAAGAGCAGTGACGTCACCACGAATCTGTGGTCAGGTAATATCCATGTTTTGATTGATGATTTTCTGGAGTTAAATGTGAACCGAAGCATATTTTGGGTGTTATATGCTATTAAATACTTTTTAATTTATTTAAAAGTATTTAATAGCATATAACACCCAAAACATGCTGGGTGTGGAAATAAAAAAATCAGAATTTCCTCTGTTTGAGTCACAGTAACTTTGACATAGTAACATTTGCAGTAAGTCCTAAATGTTCACCTTTAAAATCCCTCCCTCTGTTCATTTTGCCCACATCATGTTTCAGTGGTTGGCCTCAGGTTCTTCAGCTTCCTGACAGTCTGAAGTCAGCTGACAGAGTTTCACCTGCTAAATACACAGAAAATCTTGTTAAAGCCGCACAGTTTGCCCAACAGTAATATTCCCATTAAGCCCTTTCTAAACACTTTATAACAATGTGTCATCACTAAATTATAAACTTCTTCTCCAAATCTGCACGACTGCACTTAGTCACAGACTTTATTTAATTGTCCTGCGGCTGCTATCATATATTTTACCAAACAGTTCTTCTCACACAGTCACAGATATATTTCTCTCAATGCAAACTTCACTCATGTCTCAGACAGGAAACTTGAGTTTTTCTTTTTTTTCTGTCCCCACTCATTCAACTAATTTGCATATTGAGTCACATCTCGAGAAGTTGCCCTGACAACAGAAATGCATATTCAAAACATTGCTGCATAATTCAATTATTATTCTTTTATTTTTATTTCTACAGTCGTCACTTCTTTTGCTCAATCAGCTGGAAACCACTTCTAATTCACTATTTTAAACCTGCTTTAAGCTTCTAATCCCTGGTTGGTCCTCCCAGTCTCTTTTTCCTTGTCACAAAAGTCGCTCTATTTACCTGCAACTTCCTGAGTTATTCCTCAGCTTCAGCCTTTAAGTGTGTTAAATCTACACCATTCAGCATTTATGTCATGTATTCACATTCATGAGTGTAAGCATGTCTTCATTGCGTGTATGTTGTGTGTTCATATTAATATTGAGTGTAAGCTGGTCTTCGTTGCCTCGATGTGTTTTTATAATCAGATTTAATTCCTGCATCTTTGCGCTGAACTGTGGATTCAAACTGTCTCACTTCTGATTCTCTCCAAAAACAATTTCTACATGTGTGTTTTCTATTTTTCTATTCATTTATGTATTATTAGTTCATTTATTTCTTTATCTCTCTCTCTCTCTTACTTTTTTTATTTACCTTTCTGTTGCGATGCTCTGGATGTTTCTAAACCCCACAAATGCAGTCTCACTGTTCAACCCAATTTTCCTATGCTGGCATCCTGGCAGCTGCACGCTTGACTTTTCTCAGTTCATGGGCAGTTATTTTGCGCCTTGGTTTTTCCACACGCTTCTTGCGACCCTGTTGACTATTTTGAATGAAACGCTTGATTGTTCGATGATCACGCTTCAGAAGCTTTGCAATTTTGAGACTGCTGCATCCCTCTGCAAGATATCTCACTATTTTTGACTTTTCTGAGCCTGTCAAGTCCTTCTTTTGACCCATTTTGCCAAAGGAAAGGACGTTGCCTAATAATTATGCACACCTGATATAGGGTGTTGATGTCATTAGACCACACCCCTTCTCATTACAGAGATGCACATCACCTAATATGCTTAATTGGTAGTAGGCTTTCGAGCCTATACAGCTTGGAGTAAGACAACATGCATGAAGAGGATGATGTGGACAAAATACTCATTTGCCTAATAATTCTGCTCTCCCTGTAGACTTTTGTCTTATCGCCTTAACCTCCATGGTCTCAAATTCTTTAAGGATATAATTTCTTTTAACCGGATTAGGGCAAATTTCATTTATCAAAATATTCCTGATCACTTTGTTTGTAAACCTGCTGTCACCAAATTCAACTCCAGCTATGCAGAGCTGCCTCAGTCCAGGAGAAATTTTAGAGTGCACAATATCTTCTTTTATCATTGATCTCAAAGGGACTGGGATGGCTTTCACTGGGGATTTATATCTCTTAGCAGTACATCTTACATCAAATTTCTCACAAAACGTCTCATGTTTTAGTAAGACCCCATTATCATCCATAAAATGAGCTACAGCCCAAATCCCTTTAGATCTCCATTCATCCACGTACACAGATTTCCTACACAAACGGATATACCTGTTGTTCCATATAGGGGTGTTGTGAGGAGTAAAGCTATGTTTATAGATTAATTTCCAGTAGAGACGGACCTGCTGATGGAAAGCTGAGAGTTTAACAGGTAACGAACTGCAATCAAAGTCACAACGTAACAAAAAGTCTATTCCACCCATTTTGCCAAAAATCACATTGGGAATAATGTTCCAAAAGGAATTTTTGTTCCTAATGAAAGATCTTAACCATTTCAATTTTAGTACACCATTCATAACATCAAAGTCAGTGGCATTAGCCCCACCCTCTTCATAATTCTTAATCACATCATTTTTCTTTATATAATGACATTTGTTCCTCCATATGAACCTAAAATTAAGAGTATTTATAGATTTAATTAGTTTTGGAGGTATGGGCAGAGAAAAGGCTGGATAGATGAGTCTGGACAGACTGTCCATGTTGGTTAGCAAGCTTCTCCCAAACAGAGTTATGTCCCTTTGCAGCCACATGTTTAAAATTGACTTACACTTTTCTATATTGGTACAGATATTCTTATTTTCTGTTGATGTCTTATCCTTGCAAATTACAATGCCCAGATACTTCACCTCTTTTTTGATCTGCATATTATTTATTGCTTGCAGGGGACACTCATGCAGAGCTAGAATTTTGCATTTATTAATATTCAGCTGTAGGCCAGAAGCTTTGGAGAAATGGTTGATCGCCTGCAAGGCTAAAGGAATCTGGTCCTCATTTTTTAGAAACAGGGTGGTATCATCTGCCAGCTGACTGATTATTATCTGTTCACCCATCACAGTTAACCCCTTAATGTGACTGTTTTTAATCAAAATAATTCCTCTGACACAGAAGACCTACATTCCTGGTTTAATTCTTGCTGTCAAAAAATCATGGACTCTGTGGCTCCTTTAAAAACCAGGCAGCTTAAGGCTAAACCTGAGCCTTGGTTTAATGAGAGCAGTCGTGCTGTTAAGAGGGAATGTCGTCGAGCAGAACGGAGGTGGAAAAAGGATAAACTGCATGTATCATTTCAAATTCTCAAAGACTGCTGGCATCGCTACCAGAACACTGTTAAAGAGGCAAAAAGGGAATATTTTGCAAATATTATTTCTTCCAACTGTCATAACCCACGTGTGTTATTTAGGACCATTGACACTGTTCTTAATACTCCTTTGAATGTGTCACGGTCTGGCTGGCAGACCGTGGGGATGTGGGGAAAGGAGGACCCAAAACGCAGACTCTGCGATGCAAACAGTGCTCTTTATTTACAGTGAAAAGGCTGTAAAAACAATAACTCCCCGTTGCTCCCTCGAACCCCGTGTGCGTGCTTCCCTCCGATATCTGTGCTCGTGCTCCCCGCTGTTGTGTTTCCGCACCCCCGTGCGTGCTGCCTCTCCGGACCACTCCTCCTCCTGTAGGGAAACCAGAGACGCAGCCGTCAACACTAACCCTCGGCGGGCATATACGCACAGCACAGACCTACGCTAACACACACTGACTTGGTAAGATAACTCAATGATCCCGCGTCGGTGGGAGCTCCAAGACTCTCCTAAGTAGCTCCCCCGACGAGCCCTGATCAGCGGCAGGTGTGTGGCTTCGGGTGTGGCCAGTCCCTCCGCAGGGCCACACCCCTCAGGCCTGCAGGTGGCCGAGCTCCATCCTCCAGGCACACCCGCAGACATACACACCCATACCTTGCCTAAACATATGAGTGGGACACAGACTAACACAGCACAGAGAAGGAGAAACGACACCAAAAATACATAATAATAATAATACACAGGTCCATGACTGCCCAGGGATCCTGGGTCGCCCAGTCCCAGGACCCTGACAGAATGTCTGTTTGGAAGTTTCTCCTGAGATTTGCAATGATTTTCTGAACTTTTTTATTGAAAAGGTTGTCACCATCAGGCTCTTATCACAGCTCCTGACTCTGACCCCTCTGTCTCTGTCCCTTGCGCTGCTGTTTTCACTCAGTTTGAGCTTGTGACGCTCTCCTCTTTAGAGGATGTGGTTCGCCATATTAAGCCCACAGGTTCCCCACGGGATCCTGTCCCTCCACAATTCTTTAAAGAAATTTTTCCTAGTATACAACAGTATGTCCTTGACATTATTAACAGCAGTCTGTCTTCTGGTGTGGTTCCTGCAAATTTCAAACATGCAGTAGTACAGCCACTGCTTAAGAAACCTGGCCTTGATCACACAGTTTTAGCGAACTATAGGCCTATTTCCAAGCTGCCTTTAGTCTCCAAGGTTTTAGAGAAAATTGTTTTTAGTCAACTGAAAGATTTTCTAGATGAAAATGGAATCTTTGAGGTTTTTCAGTCAGGTTTTAAAACCCTTCACAGCACAGAATCTGCATTACTAAGGGTTTTTAATGACATCCTTCTGGCATGTGATTCTGGTAACCATGTTGTTCTTGTCTTGCTTGACCTAACTGCTGCCTTTGACACAGTAGACCACAATATTTTAATTTCTCGATTACATGATGTAGTGGGTATTGGTGGCACTGCACTCAATTGGTTTAGGTCTTATTTGTCAGATAGAACTTTCTCTGTCAGCCTTCTCGGTTACGAATCGTCTTCTGCTCCTCTGTCATGTGGTGTCCCACAGGGCTCAATTTTAGGGCCACTGCTCTTTTCTCTGTATCTACTGCCTCTGGGTTCTATCCTTAGAAGGCATGGGATCTCATTTCACTGTTATGCCGATGACTGCCAAATTTATTTGACACTAAAACGCAAGGATGCCATCTCCATAAAACCTCTCTTGACATGTCTAGATGACATTAAAGCTTGGTTGGCTCGAAACTTTTTAAATTTTAATAAAAAGAAAACAGAAGTGTTGGTGTTTGGACCCAGTGGTCCCTGTGAGTCCTCCTCTGTTGTTTTAGGATCCCTGGAAGTCTATTTTAAATCTGTTGTTACTGACCTTGGTTTTAAGTTGGACAGTGATTTTAAATTGGACAACCAAATCAGAGCAGTGGTGAAGTCCAGTTTTTATCATTTAAGGCGACTGGCAAGACTAAAATCTTTTCTTTCGAGGCAGCACCTTGAAACAGTGATCCATGCTTTTATTTCTTCCCGCCTGGACTACTGTAACTCACTTTATGTGGGGGTCAGTCAGTCATTGCTCTCACGTCTGCAGCTGGTTCAAAATGCGGCTGCACGACTCCTAACAGGAACTCGAAAAAGAGAGCATATAACCCCCGTGCTGGCCTCTCTGCACTGGCTGCCTGTGTCTTTTAGAGTTAATTTTAAAATTCTTATGTTTGTTTTTAAATGTCTACACAGTCTTGCCCCGCCTTACCTCTCTGAGCTTCTTCATCCCCACATACCCTGTCGGTCTCTCAGGTCAGCTGACCAGCTGCTCCTGGAGGTACCGAGATCCAGGAGGAAGCTCAGAGGGGACAGGGCCTTCTCTATTGTGGCTCCAAAATTATGGAATAATTTGCCCATGCATGTTAGAGAGGCCCCTTCACTGTCCACTTTTAAATCACGTCTTAAAACCCACTTTTATTCCTTGGCTTTTAACCTCAGTGAGACTTAGTTTCTTTTTTAATGCAGTAGTTATTTAATTAATGATTTCACTCTTCTTTTATTTGTTTTTTATTTATATCTCATGTAATTTTATTTTACAGTTCCAATGTACAGCACTTTGTGTCAGCTGTGGTTGTTTTAAAGTGCTTTATAAATAAAGTTGATGATGATGATGATGAAAATAGACAACAGCTCAGCAACCATGATGAACAGAAGTGGTGAGCTGCTACATCCCTGCCTTATCCCTCTATTAACCTCAAACCTTGAACATGTACCATGTTCTAGCAAAACAGAGCTGTTAA
Organism: Mchenga conophoros; assembly: GCF_057382185.1. Taxonomy (NCBI): domain Eukaryota; kingdom Metazoa; phylum Chordata; class Actinopteri; order Cichliformes; family Cichlidae; genus Mchenga; species Mchenga conophoros. The sequence goes on along the minus strand of NC_140528.1, from coordinate 18,994,690 downwards.
TGTCATTATATAGCATCTCTATAACATTGATAAATTCCTCTCCAAAACCAAAAGACTGCAGAGTTTTTAATATGAACGTATGTTCAACTGAGTCAAATGCTTTGTAAAAATCCAAGAACAGGATGTACCCTCTCTCTTGGATTAATTCACTGTATTCAAGGAGATCCAAAACCAGCCTAATATTGTTATGAATTAGTCTTCCTTTCAAAAAACCTGATTGTGTTTCACTGATAATGTTTGAGATGCCTTTCTTTAGCCTCTCAGCTACAGCTCCAGACAGGATCTTATAGTCAGTGTTTAGTAAGGTGATGGGTCTTAAATTGTCTAAAATTCTTTTATCCTTACCCGATTTAGGGATCAGGGTTATCAGCCCTTGTTTCATGCTCGGCATCACTTCTTTTTTCTCTATCGATTCCTTTAATGCATCAAACAATAAAGTTCTTAGGTCCTTCCAGAAGAATTGATAAAAATTAGTAGTGAGTCCATCTGTCCCTGGGGACTTGTTTAATGCCATTTTCATGACCACCAAATCCAGTTCCTCAATTTTAAGCTCTGAATCACACAGATCTTTGAACGGCTTGTCAATACATGGGATGAGATTATGAATCTTATCAAAGAAACTATCAGAATCAGCTGCTGAATATTCTGAGGAGTACAATTTGGAATAAAAAGTGAAGACTTCTTTTCAATCTTTCTGAAATCTTTACATTCAGTCCCATTTATCAACAAGCTTGAGATTAGATTTCTCTGCTGTCTGCACTTTTCCAGCTTACTAAAATATGATGAGTTCTTTTCACCTGCCTCAATCCACTTGGCTCTCGATCTTATAAAGGCACCCTGGGCTTTCTCTAGGTAAAGATCGTCTAATTTAGTTTGTAACTCCATCAATTTATTCTTTTCTTGCACGTTTAGTTTTTCTTTACTACAGCACTGAGTTATTTCACGAAGTAAATTACTTTCATATTCCCGTTTTTCCCTGTTCAGTTCTTTGCAGAATTTTATAGTGAATTCTCTGATTTTGAATTTAATAAGTTCCCATTTCTGTATATTACCCACTACTGAGTCATCATTTTTTATATCTGTAATTTTATGTCTAATTTTATCACAATACTTGTCCTTATTTAAAAGGCTGGCATTAAATTTCCAATATCCCCTGCTACTACGTTTCATCCTTGTTGGTTCTAAGACAAGATCAATGAAACAGTGATCAGATAGGGGTGCTTTGGAGATTTTAGATGGTGAAGTACACCTCAAAATGTCATCGCTCACTAACCAATAATCAATTCTTGACCTGCTTTCTCCATTAGGTTTAAACCATGAATAATTCTTAACTCCAGGATTCAAACTTCTCCAAATGTCTGTAAAATTATTATCACTAGAAAAGTTCTCAATAATGTTATTCTGTTGCCTCCTTCCTAAGCGAGGAGGCCATCTGTCCATCCATTCATCTGAGGTCATGTTCCAGTCTCCTCCTATTAGGATGTAATCTGTGGGGTACATAACTTTAAACTCTGAAATAACATTTGTTAGATTTTCCAATAGATGTTTATTTTGACCTTCGTTATTATGTCCATAAAGATTTGTAACAATTAGAAATATACCTTCGCTCTTCAAGCTGCAGTTGACCAATGACCCTCACTATCAGCTTTATATGTTATAATCTCCCCTGGGAACTTATTAAAACAAATCGCCACACCTCCAGATCTGTTAGATCCACGACTGAAAAGAATCTTGTCTCCCCACTGATTAGCCCAAAAGGTAACATCGGCATCCACAGAGTGAGTCTCTTGTAAAAACAGACAGTGACATTTTTGCCCCTTGCAAAATAAAAAAAGTGCCTTTCTCTTAACAATTTCCTTCAAACCCCGAACGTTTAATGAACCAAAAGAAATTTTTGAGTGAACCATAATAAGAGTATGCTAAGAAAATAACTTTTTTTTAAAAAGAAAAGAAAAATATATAAACATGAGTTTAAATTGTAACACTTGTCACCAACTCAGTGACTAATAACCTTTAACTTTAAGTAGAACTCTTTTGTCCCATTAATAATATTCCACTGTATACAGTCTTACATCAAGTCTTTCATTCAACGTCGATGATCCTCCGTCCTTCGATGTATCCATGAGGACCCCGGAAAAAGGCCCGTTTCCCAGCCCGTCTGGCTTGTTCAATTTGCGGCCACAGCCGCCTCCTCTCTTCCCAGTCCTCCCGCGGCAGTACCTCAGCGAAGTGGAAACCGCCGTTCTTACAGACAGCCGAATCTTTGGTGCGACGCCAAATCTCCTCTTTCACGTGTCTCAGAGCAAACAGAATGATGATATGTCGGACCTTGTTCTCAATCTTCTTCCCAACTCTATGCACCACATCCACAGATTCTTCAAGCTTTGATATCATATCAGGTGCGATCTTGCCAAGAATTCCAATAACCAGCGATCTGACACCTTCATCTCTTTTCTCTTCTAATCCTTTAATCCGGAGGCACCACCTCATTTTGTACCTTTCTTGCTCTCACACTCTCTCCTTGAGATCGTAGTTATCTTTGGTCAACTGCTCGTTTCGTCTCTCCAACTCTTTAACCTTTTGTTTACATTCTTTCACCTCCTCCGAGTTGAACTGAACCGCTTTGGCTAGGCTGGCTAGCATCGTACTAGCTTGCTTGCATTGCACACTCAGGTCAGCTAGCTGCTCGTCCACTCTTTTTTCAAGGTTTTTTCTACGTAGTCATGATCCGTTCCTTCTCTGCTGTCTTCCTTTCCATCACATGGCGATGTTGTTTCTTGTTTTTTGAGGTCGAGTTTGAATTTAGCAGGTTTAACTATACTTGGGGCAGTCATTTTACTACTTTCGAGTGGAAACAATAACGAACACAAAGTAAATTCTGGGACAAGTTCAACGAGCTCCTAATTCGTGCAACTGCTCAACTCGCCATCTTGCGCCACCGTCTCACTACTAGATGAACTTGTGACACACATCTGCAGCAGAGGCTGAGTGGCTGCTCTCACACCTGGAGCATCCAAATCGACCCACAAACACGCTGAAAGATGCAATGCCATCAATGTGGATTGTCAAGACTGAGAGACCTCTTCCCTCTGACCCCTCCCCAAACCCTCAAACCCTCCTACCCACCTCGACATACAAACTCTGTGTGGCTTCACGTGTTCTGTTGATGTTTACATGATCGAAATAACTTGAACACAAACACAAACAAACAAAGAGGAAGACCGCACCGGAAGGAAACAACTACAAGTCCCAGCATCCTCTGTGTTTAGGGAGCAGCAGTGAAAGTGAAAGCAGGAGGAGGAAGGTGGAGCTGAGGCAGGTGAGTGTTAACATGAATATGTTTCTTCTTATGACATAAAATAATTCCACGCTGTTCGTGTCTGTGGGTGAAATGTGAGGCCGGTCGGCTCCTCTGAGCGCTGGTTTCCTGTAAGTAGAGAGGAAGTGAGTTTAGCTGAGCCTCCGTTTAGTGTGAGAGAGCAGGAGGAGAGTGAGAGCTGTGCTGAGGCAGGGTGAGTGTTAACACCGCTCTGACATTACTGTGTCTCTGTGGCGGGAACAACAGGCTCCGTCAGTGGAGGCAAAAATAATCAGACTTTGGTTTTTCAAAGGAAACAACTTTATGTCGGAAGTTCCCGCACGCTCATTGGATAACGATGTGTCAATCTCGAGCTATTAGCCAATGAGCGTGCGGATTCACAGAAAGACCCGCCTTTATCACGGGACTTTAAAAACTACAATGGCGACAGAAACTCCGTGAGTGGAGTTCAGGGTGACGTTATGAGACTGTGACGTTTGAGCCACTTCCCGTTGAACGTGAAACTGATGGTTTCTGGTGTTTGGGTCTGTTTTTCTGTATTTATGCAGATAAAGTGTAAACTCAGATGAATTATACCATCAAATGTTAAAGGAAAATATCAGGATGAGTGTCTGTGAGCTGAGAAGGACGTGAAGCGAGCAGTTTATCCCAGAGCTGAAGCTGCTCTGTGTGCAGAGATGAGCTCAGATTCCTGCTGTGATTGATCAACAGTCACAGAAATGTAGACTTGTAGTTATTACTGCAGTATGGTCACAGCAGATACTGATGAACATGTATTATGAGGATGGATGATCAAGTTTCTCACTCTCTCCTTTAAATCTCAGTTTTTTCTTCTTCACAGTTTATCTGTTAATTTATTAATGAATAACACTGAAAGAGTTTCTGTTATATTTCCCCTTGAACATCAGCTTATTAGGGCGGCATTAGGAAATAGCCCCCCTCCAAAGAATGAATAAATGAATGATGATAATAATAAAATGATTCAAAAGCAGAGCTCAGAGTGGTAGAATGGTCAAACATGGATCCACGGGTGGTTCAACTGCATTTGGTGACGTGACTAAAGCAAATCTTTCAAATAATCCCACCATCAACGGGATGTTGTCTCCTTTACTACGGTTACTTTACTTGGTCACCGTGTGAATTTCTTTGAAATGAACCAAATTCTTTTATTTGTTGGTTGTTGCATATTTAACCTCTACAGTCAGGAAAGGAGGAGATGAGGCCTCAACAATGTTGGGTTGTAGCTGTGGTTCAGGTTAGAGTGAGTGTCCATGGAATAAATGTAAGTCAGTGAACTGGAAACATGACTGTGTTCAAACTTTGTTTCCTTTTTATAATGAGTCTAATCAAAGGTGGACAGAAGTATCTCCACTGTGACTTTTCTGTGTCACCATCAGAGCTTCTGCACAGTGTTTCTGGGGCAGATAACATTGCAGCATTATGGAGACATTATGGAGACAAAAAGAAAAGCGTCTGGACTTCTTTAAGTTAAACTTAAAGAAGTCCAGACGCTTTTCTTGGACTGTTCAGTGTTGAGTCTCATTCACACACTCCCTCAGACTCTTCACACACACTGATTTGCTGACATAAACACACTCCTGTGTGCTTCACACACACACTGAGGACCATCTACAGACTGTGAGCTCCGTCTTCTTTGTCTTTGGAGCCGAACTCTGACAAAGTTAGGAACAAAACTTTCTCCAGCGTGTGAACTTTCCTCCTAGACTCAGTCTGAGCAGTCAGACCACATATTTCTAAAGCAGCACATGAAGGTGTGGCTCACACACACACAGGTGAAGGAAACAGCTGCAGTATTAAAAGCTGCTTCACTGTCTACAAATATATGAACTGAATGTTTCTTTCAGGCTGTAAAAACCTTATTTATCCTCCATTACAGTCCTGCATTCAGAGCATTACTTCTGTTATATTAGTACATGTATTTTATTCTGATGAAGACATAAAACTCTGAGCTGGATTGAATCCATTGAATCAGAGTCCAGGACTCAGACTAAACACACTGAATGTGTCCTGAGCTCGGCCGCTGTTCCACAGTAACTGCTGTCAGAGTCACTGTTACTGAGTTAGCTTAGCTAGCAGAGCAGCTAGCAGTTAGAGTATGAACTCTGTAAGCAGTCAGCTCGGTCCTGGACATGGTTACTGACATAAAGCTGCTCTCTGCAGCCATGTTTGACCTGCTGCTTTGTAGGACTACAGTAATGGAGGATTTGGAGGCTGAACTGGGCTCTGTGACACTTTTTGTAGTGAACTGATGAAAGCTGCGTCTCAGATGGATGTTAGTCCAACACATCAGACACGACCTCTGCAGCTCTCAGTTGATGTGCACATGAATGATTTGTGTTTCCTCTGCAGGTGAAGGTAGAAAGTGTGTGTGAGCTGATGTGAACTGAGCAGCATGGATCAGTGTGAGGACAGAGAGGAGGGAGTCCCTCCCTCTAAAAGCACTCTGTGTGGGGAACATGAGAGCCAGACCAAAGCTCAGAGGTGAGATGACCATCTCTAACTGTCCATGACTCTTCTCCATGTCACAGCTCAGCACTCACATCACTGCTCCATCATTATTCACACTCATACCTCTGTGTGTGTTGTTTTAAAGCCCAGAGCTGTGGGGCGTACCAGGCTCAGCTGGACATAACCCTGAAACTAATCCAGAGCCTGGACCTGAACCCAGCTGTGTTTCCTTAAAGAGCAACAGGTCGAAGGGTGTTGGTGTAAACTTTAACAAAAGACTGTTATGTGACAAAGAGTAAGTACATTATTTTTATGAGATTGTTCATCATGTCTTTAATTTAATATTTCCAGTTTTTCCTTCCTGTCTCATGAAGCTGTGACATTTATTGTTTTTCTTTTAGGATCAATAAGAGGCCAGAATCTCCTGGACCTGAACCCAGCTGTGTTTCCTTAAAGAGCAACGACTCAAAGGATGTTGGTCTAAACTTTAAAGGATGTTCTTCTGCTGCTGAGAGGTAATGTGTGTCTAGATGTTGTTCCTGACTCTGTATTTCTGAATAAATCCTCATGTTTAATATCAGCTCAGCTCTTTTTCACACACATTTCTATGTTGGCATGTGAAGCGGTGTGTGTTGGAGTGTTTCCACAAACACAGCAGTCAGAGTGGAAAGAGTGGATGTTGTAGGAGGTGTTTGTGTAGTGAAGAGGCTGAGTGTCTGTAGGACTCCAGCTGCTCCAGCAGGTGTCTCCTTTGTGCTTTGCTTCAAACACAGTGTAGGGAGGAGCTTCCACTCAGGTCTTTCAGGTGTTGCTGGATGGAGGAGGACAAATAGTTTTTCCCTTCAGTGACACTTCAGCAGCTCAATGTTCTGGGAGATGTTTGTCTTTATGAAGGTTTATGGATTCTTGTTCTTACTTTGGTGAAACTGAGCAACACATTTTCCATCTAACATTTAAAGTAAATTTCCAGGTGAATAAAAGATCTGCAGCTGCAGCCTCTGTGATGTTTCACAGTCTGAAAGTAACAAATTCAACCAGAGTTCAAACAAAGGCTTAATATACGTGTGTGTTTTATATAATGCCAACAAGTACAAACAGGTGTTCTTACAGGTCTTAATCACAGAGGTCTGATAAGTCTGGTGACTTTCACACTCAGCAATTTTGCTGCCTTTTATTTTATATTGGCCTTTTTAAAGCCCTTCAAAGTCTCCCACATTCATACAGAGCTTTTAACACCAAACTCCTTTACAGTCCTTCTCCTCTCACACACGATCACACGACTGATTTGTCTGCAGCAGCTGTGTTACTGCTAGTATTTCATTATGTGTGTAATCTCCTCATATTGTTCCTGTGGTTTAGTTTGACTTCCTTCTGCAAACTCAGCTGCTCTGTTGCTGATACACGTCTCCATGAATATGATTGATCAGATGCTGCCAACACCATGTGTTTCATGTGAGCGCTCAGCTGAAACCCTGGGTTGACTTATCGAGTTAATAACAAGCTTCACGTGACTGAATGCTAAAGTGAATCCAGATAAAGGAAAGAGACCCTGCTAATGTTGGACTCACTTCTTAGTGTAGATCCCAGGAGGAAGTTCAACATAGCCATTCTTTGTGCTAGCTCGACCAAACCTGAGACCACAGTGCAGGATAATGATCATCATCTGTCTCTGTCAAGGACATTTAAAATCCACAAATAACAAACATAATTATATTTGATCATTAAAAATGATGATTAAACAAAGTGTCAAACATACTTAAGTAGAAGGACTGATGTTTGTGTTAAAATACCCTCTTAAAGCTGAAATACTGATTCAACTTTCTCCAAAAGTTGATTCTGTTCATCTGGACGTAGCATTTTGTGGGAGAAACGTTTCGTCATCATCCAGGTGACTCCTTCAGTCTCAGCTGACTGCAGGTTTCCAATCTTATAAACAGGACATTTGAATAATAACTGAAACCAGCCCACTGAAGGAACAATGGGCTGTGAGGTCAGTTCCTTAATCTTAATTATGCAAATGTCACGGAGCGCTGTGCGGCAGGCAGGAGGAGGACCCAAACGCAAAACTCACAGACACGGGGATGAACTCAAAATCACAGCTTTAATGCTGGAGTGGCAGAACATAGGAAATACAAAACTAAACTGGGAAAAGTAAACTAACATACGCAGAGACACAGGGAGATCCACACAACATGAGGGACGACGTCACACTGAACAGAGGGAGACGCAGACAGAAATACACAGAGGGTTAACGAGGGAAGTGGGAACACACGGGGAACACAGGTGACACTGATAATCATAACGAGACAGGGCGGGGTGAACTGAACACTGACGGGAGAGGTGAAACAGGAAGTACAGGAGGAGAGAGAGCACGAGTAGAACACCAACGTAACAGGCAGGGGAGACATGGAATAAACACGAAAGGGGACGAGGGCTCATAAATACATAGAGGGCACACAGGGGGAAGAGAGAGCACGGGGAGAACTTAGACATAAAGGGCAGGGGAAGCATGGAATAAAATACAAACATACAAGGAAACTAAGAACACTGGGCCAACATGGCCCAGGACCATGACAGTACCCCCCCCTCAAGGGCTGGCTCCAGACAGCCCAAACACAGAAAAACAAAACCAAACAGAAAACAACCCAGGGCGGGCGGCGGGGGCCCAGGACGGAGGGCCCGGAACAGAAAACAAAAGAAGAGCACAGCAAACACCGGAGCCCAAGAAAATAACCCAAACACAGAGCAGTTCAGGGGGCCGGCCGTGCGCAAGGCAACGGCGGCGACGTGGAAACAGTTCAGGAGGCCGGCCGTGCGCAAGGCAACGGCGGCGGTGAAGGAGACGACGGAGCAGTTCAGGAGGCCGACCGCGCGGGAGGCGGCGGCGACGATGACAGCGCTGGTCCGGGGGCCGGCCGTGCGGAAGGCGACGGCGGCCACTCAGGCGATGACGGTGCAGTTCAGGGGGCCGGCCGCGCGGAAGGCAGCGGCGGCGGCTCTCCAGTGTCAGGCGTACTGGCCGAGGCCCGGTGGGCACGGGACCAGTCAAGGCGGGACCAGGCGAAGCACAGGCTGAGGAGGCTGCAGCAGACGAAGACTCTGAGGAGGCTGCAGCAGACGAAGACTCTGAGGCCGGGCCAGACGAGGACGAAGACTCTGAGGAGGCTGCAGCAGACGAAGACGAAGACTCTGAGGCCGGGCCAGACGAGGACGAAGACTCTGAGGCCGGGCCAGGCGGAGCTGCAGAGGCTGAGGCCGGACCAGGCGTAGCAGAAGCACAGACAGAGGCTGGCCCAGGCGATGACGAAGCGGTCGCAGATGGCGGCTGGACAGGCTCCTCGGGCCCTCCAGCGGAGACAGGAGGCTGGACGGGCCCCTCGGACCCTCCAGCGGAGACAGGAGGCTGAACGGGCCCCTCGGACCCTCCAGCGGAGACAGGAGGCTGAACGGGCCCCTCGGACTCTCCAGCGGAGACAGGAGGCTGAACGGGCCCCTCGGACCCTCCAGCGGAGACAGGAGGCTGAACGGGCCCCTCGGACCCTCCAGCGGAGACAGGAGGCTGAACGGGCCCCTCGGACCCTCCAGCGGAGACGAGGAGGTGCTGGCCGGGCTCACTGGAACCCCCAGCGGACGAGGTGGATGGCGGCGTGGGAGCCGCGGAGTCCTGGATGAGCTCATCCGAGCTTCCAGCAGGAGCTGAAGTAGAGCCAGAGAGGATTGGGACCCCGGGCTCAACGTTAAGCTGGCTAGAAAACCGCACTGCTACGGGGAACTGGGCCAAAGGTTCAGGTGCGAGCTGAGCTGTTGGACACACGGGGACCTGAGCTGCTGGACACACGGGGACCTGAGCTGCTGGACACACGGGGACCTGAGCTGCTGGACACACGGGGACCTGAGCTGCTGTCTGTAGTACCGGTGGTGGTGAGAGTGGAGTAGGTGGTGGAGTTAATGACTTCACAGGGGAATGAACTAGAGGTAGTGACGGTTGTGGTGCTGGTGGTTGAGTGGGTGACTGTGCTAAAGGAGGCTGCACTGGGGAAAGCAGGGCTGCAGGAGGCTGCACTGGGGACAGCAGGGCTGCAGGAGACTGCACTGGGGACAGCAGGGCTGCAGGAGACTGCACTGGGGACACTGGAGACTGCACTGGGGACACTGGAGACTGCACTGGGGACACTGGAGACTGCACTGATGGTTGTAGTGGAGGTGTAACGGGTGAAGGAGTGGCTGAAGTGACTGTGGGTCGGACGGCTAGTGGCTCAGCTACAGGGTATGGTAACGGCAGGGCTATGGGTTGAATGACTGACTGAGTAGCAGCCTGAGTGGCTGGGTGTAGTGACGGTTGTGGTGGAAGAGAAACAGGTGGTAGTGTGGATGATGGAGCTAAGGGCGACTGAGTGGCAGACCGAACTGATGACTGAAGCGATGGTAGAGGTGAAAATGGAGCTTGTGGTGAAATTAATGGCTGAGCTAGCGGGGACACTGGAGACTGAACTGAGGGCGGCTGCGAGGGAGCTAACTGAACTGCGAAGGGCTGCGAGGGAGCTAACGGAGCTGCGAAGGGCTGCGAGGGAGCTAACGGAGCTGCGAAGGGCTGCGAGGGAGCTAACGGAGCTGCGAAGGGCTGCGAGGGAGCTAACGGAGCTGCGAAGGGCTGCGAGGGAGCTAACGGAGCTGCGAAGGGCTGCGAGGGAGCTAACGGAGCTGCGAAGGGCTGCGAGGGAGCTAACGGAGCTGCGAAGGGCTGCGAGGGAGCTAACGGAGCTGCGAAGGGCTGCGAGGGAGCTAACGGAGCTGCGAAGGGCTGCGAGGGAGCTAACGGAGCTGTGAAGGGCTGCGAGGGAACTGACCGAGCTGGAAGTAGCAGCGAGGGAGCCGACGGAGCTTCTGGTAGCACAGCAGGTGAATTAGAAGGCCGAATGTCCGGCTGTGGGGTGGCGCGTCGGCGGCGTGAATGCCGTTTCTTTTTTGATGATGGCTCTGACGGGCCGAGCGGCTCCACATCCGGCCCTTCAGGCAGGTGGGTAGTAGCAGCTGGGGGATGAAGGTGGAGCTCGTTGCGGATTAAATCCTGTTCGAGTGGGTGGAGCGCACTGAGTAGCCAGGGAAGACCAGAGATTAAACGCTGCAGTTTGGTTTCCACAGCACGGCGAAATTCCTTTCCCTCACGTTCGAGCCACAGATGCAGGAGTCTTTCCACGGAGTAGATAATGTCCAGACGCAGTTCTTCTGGTGGGTTGAGTGCTGCTGGGTCCATATCTGGTGACGTCGTACTGTCACGGAGCGCTGTGCGGCAGGCAGGAGGAGGACCCAAACGCAAAACTCACAGACACGGGGATGAACTCAAAATCACAGCTTTAATGCTGGAGTGGCAGAACATAGGAAATACAAACCTAAACTGGGAAAAGTAAACTAACATACGCAGAGACACAGGGAGATCCACACAACATGAGGGACGACATCACACTGAACAGAGGGAGACGCAGACAGAAATACACAGAGGGTTAACGAGGGAAGTGGGAACACACGGGGAACACAGGTGACACTGATAATCATAACGAGACAGGGCGGGGTGAACTGAACACTGACGGGAGAGGTGAAACAGGAAGTACAGGAGGAGAGAGAGCACGAGTAGAACACCAACGTAACAGGCAGGGGAGACATGGAATAAACACGAAAGGGGACGAGGGCTCATAAATACATAGAGGGCACACAGGGGGAAGAGAGAGCACGGGGAGAACTTAGACATAAAGGGCAGGGGAAGCATGGAATAAAATACAAACATACAAGGAAACTAAGAACACTGGGCCAACATGGCCCAGGACCATGACAGCAAATTTGTGTGTGAATCTGTGAATGGGACTCATTACTAGAGCTGGGCGATAGAACGATAACGATATGTATCGCGATATAACTTTTACTCGATAGAGAAATTAAGCTATCGCGATAGACCTCGCCGCTCTTGTCCTCAAAAAAAAAAAAAAAAAAAAAGGTCAGCCAGTCCAAACTAATTAGCGCAGAGCCGCAGCGTCACGTCGCGTGACTTGTTACGTACAGCACAAGTGCCAAGCCGCACGTGTGTTTGTTTGGGAAGCAGCCAGCGGGTAATGGAGGAAATGAGTGTGCCGACTAGAAAAATCAACCGAGCGTGACCGAAGAGAAAACAGATGATGGTTCCAATGCCGGAGAGATTGTCGAACGGAAGAGCCATAGAAGTTCCGTAGTGTGAAGGTATTTCGGCTATTTCAAGTCTGACAAAAAACAGAGTAGCGTGCACTGTAAATTGTGCCGAAAGCAAGTCTGGAAATACAATAAACTGGTGCATGCGTCACACTGTGCGCCACGTTATTGTTTCGGTGAAATGAATTTCTACAATACTGTTACTTCTACTCTCTGCAGTGTTTAAATGCTTACATATACACACAGTTACTGTCCGTCCACACATACGACTCGGTTCTGCTTCTATGCCCCAGCTTTGTTTACTTTTTCCCACCGAGGCTTCTAGACTTCTGATTGGCCGACATTTCGGCACGGTTAGGAATCTAGCGCCACCTGCTGCTTTGGCATGTTCATAGCAGCGTTTTCCTTCATTTCTCCCTTTATGTGTGGACGGGATTATTTTTTTAAACGAAAACGGAAAATCTCCGTTTTCAAAAATACCCGTGTACGTGTGGACGTAGCCTCAGTCTCTGACTGGAAGCGCTAATTCGTCATTCGGCTTTTGTCAGACTAAAGTAACTTAAAACTGTTTGAAAAGCTCAGCTATACAACAAGGAGAGATTGAGAATTTCCTTTTAGTTCTCAGTTTATTTGATATTGACAAAAGTTAGTCAGTTTTGTCTGTTCTTCTGTAACACAAACTAAGATTTATTTTTAGAATTCATATTTTGTTTCTAAGTGGAATTGACAATTTAGTTTGTTTTGTTTGTTCTATTTTGAAACTTAAACGCTTTAGCGGCTGCCTTTTGTGTAGTTTGCAATATTTGCCTTTATTTATCTGAAAAAGTCTCATGTTCCTTAAGTACATCTACCCTGTTGAACTTATTATGGGAAATAAATATTTAAATAAAAACAAGCTGCTGATTATTTCACATTTTACTTGTGAGCAACGGCACATTTAAATCTTACAAATATAGTTATTTGGCTTATATCGTGATAGATATCGTTATCGCCTGAAATGAAAAAAACATATCGTGATATGAAAAAATCTCATATCGCCCAGCTCTACTCATGACCATTGATCAACAACCATTGATCAATGGTCATGAGTCCCATTCACAGAGAGTTGGGGAATGGTTGCAATCACAGCATGTAAGATGGTGACAGATGTACCCTTAGGCCCCCTCCTCCATTCAGAGATGGTCTTTCCCTTTTCACGTAAATGGCCTCCTTGACTCCGCCCTCAAACCAGCGTTCCTCCCTGTCCAGGATTTTACATCCTCATCATTGAAAGAGTGTCCACTGGCCTGCAGGTGTAAATAAACTGCAGAGTCCTGGCCTGACGAGGTGGCTCTGCTGTGTTGTAGCCAAAGGTTGTTTGGTTTCCCCGATATATAAATCCTGGCAATCCTCCTGCACTTAGCAGCGTACACTATGTTACTCTGTTACTCTGATCCTTGGGGTGGACCAGTTTTTGGCGCAGCGTGTTTTGGGGTTTAAAAGCCACAGAGACCCGGTGTTTAGAAAAAATCTGTCTCAACTGCTCCGATACTCCTGACACGTACGGGATCACTACAGGTTTTTGCTTAAGCAGCGGCTGGTAAATGTGGTTATCCCAGCTTTGACAAAAGTCCAGCTGGGATAACGACATTTACTCTACGTCCAGATGAACAGAATCAACTTTTGGAGATTTACTTTCCTGGATGATTAAGAATGCATCAAGACGTTCCTCCTAAAGTGTTATTCAGTGTTGTGACAGTCAGCTGCTTCAGCTGCTGCTGGGATGGGCTGTGGCAAAGAGAACAGAGAAAATCGAAATCAGAGTTTTTCTCTGAATTAAAAGCAAGGAAACAACAATATATTCTACATGGTGAAACTGATGGTTTATGGTGTTTGGGTCTGTTTTTCTGTATTTATGCAGATAAAGTGTAAACTCAGATGAATTATACCATCAAATGTTAAAGGAAAATATCAGGATGAGTGTCTGTGAGCTGAGAAGGACGTGAAGCGAGCAGTTTATCCCAGAGCTGAAGCTGCTCTGTGCGCAGAGATGAGCTCAGATTCCTGCTGTGATTGATCAACAGTCACAGAAATGTAGACTTGTAGTTATTACTGCAGTATGGTCACAGCAGATACTGATAAACATGTATTATGAGGATGGATGATCAAGTTTCTCACTCTCTCCTTTAAATCTCAGTTTGTTTCTTCTTCACAGTTTATCTGTTAATTTATTAATGAATAACACTGAAAGAGTTTCTGTTATATTTCCCCTTGAACATCAGCTTATTAGGGCGGCATTAGGAAATAGCCCCCCTCCAAAGAATGAATAAATGAATGATGATAATAATAAAATGATTCAAAAGCAGAGCTCAGAGTGGTAGAATGGTCAAACATGGATCCACGGGTGGTTCAACTGCATTTGGTGACGTGACTAAAGCAAATCTTTCAAATAATCCCACCATCAACGGGATGTTGTCTCCTTTACTACGGTTACTTTACTTGGTCACCGTGTGAATTTCTTTGAAATGAACCAAATTCTTTTAATTGTTGGTTGTTGCATATTTAACCTCTACAGTCAGGAAAGGAGGAGATGAGGCCTCAACAATGTTGGGTTGTAGCTGTGCTTCAGGTTAGAGTGAGTGTCCATGGAATAAATGTAAGTCAGTGAACTGGAAACATGACTGTGTTCAAACTTTGTTTTCCTTTTTATAATGAGTCTAATCAAAGGTGGACAGAAGTATCTCCACTTTGACTTTTCTGTGTCACCATCAGAGCTTCTGCACAGTGTGGAGAAAGATCCAGAAGCAGAGCTGGACTGCAGACAGCCAGTCAGAGCAGCTGTGTACAAAGTAAGACTGAACATCTGTCTGCTGATGGACTCATTTCTGAAAACTGGACTTCTTGTGTTGTTCAGACATTGAAGAGTTTTCTTTCTCTTTAGTCTCATTGTTTTTCTTTCTTTCAGCAGATGTTGGTCTGCAGGAGGTTTTAGATGAACATAAGATCAGTCTGAGGAGGAGATGTGAACGTGTGACTGAAGGAAGTGATGAAACAGGAAGTAGAACCCTCCTGAACAGGATCTACACTGAGCTCTACATCACAGAGGGACAGAGTGAAGAGGTTCATACCCAACATGAGGTGAGGCAGCTGGAGACAGCTTCCAAGATGGACGCCCTCCATGACGCTCCAATCAGGTGCCAGGACATCTTTAAAGCCTTACCTGACCAACAGAGACCCGTCAGAGTGGTTCTGACCAACGGCGTGGCTGGTGTTGGAAAAACCTTCTCAGTGCAGAAGTTCACTCTGGACTGGGCAGAGGGCTTGGAGAACCAACATGTCAGTGTGGTGGTTCTGCTTTCATTCAGGGAGCTGAACCTGATCAGAGATGAGCAGTACAGTCTTCTGGAGCTGCTCCATGTTTTCCATCCAACATTACAGAAGGTCACAGCAGAGAAGCTGGCTGTCTCTCAGCTTTTGTTCATCTTTGACGGCCTGGATGAAAGCAGACTTTCATTGGATTTCACCAACAGGAAGCTGCTGTCTGATGTCACACAGAAGTCATCAGTCAGCCAGCTGCTGACAAACCTCATCCAGGGGAATCTGCTTCCCTCGGCTCTCATCTGGATAACTTCCCGACCCGCAGCAGCCAATCAGATCCCTCCTACATGTGTTGACAGGCTAACAGAAGTACGAGGCTTCACTGACGCCCAGAAGGAGGAGTACTTCAGGAGGAGATTCAGTGATGAAGAGCTGTCCAGCAGAATCATCTCCCACATGAAGACATCCAGGAGCCTCCACATCATGTGTAGTATCCCAGTCTTCTGCTGGATCACTGCTACAGTTCTGGAGCACATGTTGACTACAGAGCAGAGAGGAGAGCTGCCCAAGACCCTGACTGACATGTACTCACACTTCCTGCTGGTTCAGACAAAGAGGAAGAAGAACAAGTACCATGAGGGACATGAGACGAGTCCACAGGAGCTGACGGAGGCTGACAGGGAAGTTCTTCTGAAGCTGGGGAGGCTGGCGTTTGAACATCTGGAGAAAGGAAACATCATGTTCTACCAAGAAGACCTGGAGCAGTGTGGTCTGGATGTGACAGAGGCCTCGGTGTACTCAGGAGTTTGTACAGAGATCTTCAAAAGAGAGTGTGTGATCTTCCAGAAACCAGTCTACTGCTTTGTTCATCTGAGCATTCAGGAGTTTCTGGCTGCTGTCTACATGTTCCACTGTCACACCAACAGGAAGACAAAGGTGCTGAAGAACTTTTTGGGAAAAGACTACAACGACTACTCTCTGGATGATTTCCTTAAACGAGCCATGTATAAATCCCTCCAGAGTAAAAATGGCCACCTGGACCTGTTTGTTCGCTTCCTTCATGGCCTCTGTCTGGAGTCCAACCAGAGACTCTTAGTAGGTCTGCTGGGTCAGACAGAGATCAGTCCAGGAACCATCCAGAGAGTCATCAACAACCTGAAGGAGATGAACAGTGATGAAATCTCTCCTGACAGAAGCATCAACATCTTCCACTGTCTGATGGAGATGAACCACCTCTCATTATTTCAGGAGATCCAAGAGTTCCTGAAGTCAGAGAACAGATCAGAGAAGAAACTCTCTGAGATCCAGTGCTCAGCTCTGGCCTTCATGCTGCAGATGTCAGAGGAGGTTCTGGATGAGTTGGACCTGCAGAAGTACAAAGCATCAAAGCAGGGACGACAGAGACTGATTCCAGCTGTGAGGAACTGCAGAAAGGCTGGGTGAGTCCAGATGTGATCATTAACATCATTGATCAGTGTAGGTTAGTAGTTTAATGTTGAAAATAAAATCAGATTGTAACCACAAAGTGTTTGTGTCCGTACGCTGCAACCTTCCACACCATTCCTTTATTGTACAGACTCAGCAGCAGCTCCATGGATCCCAAATCCAAGAGTGGAGAACAGATTTGAAGTGTGTCACATCCATGCAGTCACAGCTGTTTCCACCATGTTTCCACTGATATTAATCCTGTTCAATGACACGTTTCATATCAGTGAATATGTTCTTTAGGACGTCCACTGACATGTTTAAGTGTCCTGCTGGAAATCACTCAAATCATCCATGAAATCCATGAAAAATCCTTTTAGTGTTTCTAACTTCAGCCTCTGTCCTCTCTCTCTCTCCATCCTCCTCACTGCTTCTTTCACTGATAATCACACAAACATCGTATTCAGCTACAAAATAACACAATAATATCATCTGATGATCATTATTATAAGAGCAGGATCCATATTTGATATCAGAGTAACACACTGCTTGGTTATGTGCAGTCATCATCAGTGACTGTGGGTCAAACAGAAGCTCTCTGATTGGTTGCTGACCTTGGTCACCTGTCCACTCTCACCTGTTTGTGTTTGCTCTCTCTTTGCTGTCTCCATCCTCTCTCTCCTTTCTCTCCCTCTCTGTCTTTGTACGTCACTCAGGTCCAGGTCAGGTTATAACAATATTCAAAGTGAATACAGGCTGCTGCTGGACACAGACAGGTAACATCATTGTGACTTGCTGTCACCTGGATCTGGACTCATAAACACTGAAGCCCTGAACAGGAATACAAATCATTTTCTGCCAACTAGCGACACAGCAGCAGATAATGGCTCAGAAAGCTCAAATGAGCCAATCATTTCTGTGTTTAGTTCCCCTGAAATCAGATCTGATATCAGCAGCTCTGAGTTCATTCATCATTATTGTCCAGTGATGAGATTTCTGCTCCGTTTGGTAACAGTCAGCAGGTTTTTCCTGCGTGTGGACGTGAACAGTCGTACCTGACAGCAGGTAGCAAACAGAGATCATCTTTCCAGCTGGAACTCTTCACTGAGCTGAACTCATTCAAAATGTTCTGGAGTCAAAACAGGAAACAGTCCAAATGTGTGTCTTCACTCTGACTCTGGATCAGATCTCAGTGACAGACTGTGGACATTATGGAAGCCTAAATGTGACACCATCTTCCTCCTTCATCTGCAGATTAAAGCCAAACAAAGATTCTCATTAAAAGTCTGCAGGTCTGAGAGAGACTCAATCGTTGTGTCATGTCAAACACAGTAAGAGGAGCTGAAGCACAGATGTGAAGAGCAGATTCATCAGATTATGACCTCACTCTGTTTTGTCTTCATATACATTCAGTCTGTGTTTATAATGCAGATTTTCTGCTTTTATAATAACACATTTTATATTTTCTATCATCACAGACTGACTCACTGTGGACTCTCAGAGTCTCACTGTGAAGTTGTGGCCTCAGCTCTGAAGTCCAGCCCCTCCCATCTGACAGAGCTGGACATGAGTAACAACCTCAACCTGCAGGATTCAGCAGTGAAGCTTCTGTGTGCTGGACTGGAGAGTCCAAACTGTCGACTGGAGACTCTGAGGTGAGTTCACTGACTGCGGCTGTTGTAGTTTTTCTATATTTCAGGTCTTTGATGTTTGAAACTTTCTTTAGTTCCTAAATGTTCAGGATGTGTCTGAAGACAAATGTGAAGAAGTTTGAGTGCTTTCAGAAATGTTGTCTTTCCAAACGACTGAACAAGAGTTTTTCCTTTTGGCTCCAAACAGAAGTGACAGACTTGAGCAGGGTTCATTTAAAGGCTGACAGAAGTGGAGTGGTGACGGGGAGATGTTTGACAGGACAGTGTTTCAGCCTCCACAGGTTCATGTTGTGCTCCATCAGTCAGTGAAGATGAAGTCAGTGCTGATGAGGCTGTAGAGTGTGTGAGGGATGTGAATGAGGATGATGAAGATCTGATGATAGCAGATAAAAACAGGCTGCAGAGACTTTGAGCCATACAGGGCACACAGTGTGTGTACAGAACAGCTGAAATCATTATGGAGGCCTCACTGGGATATGGAAGCATCACAGTACAGCTTCAGTGAAGCATTAAAGTCTCTGATATGAGATGAGAAATGAAGCAGCCAGAGCTTTTTCATGAGTGGAAACCCACTGTGACTGTGAGCTGCTGCTACAGCCTCCAGATTAGCCAGCAGCTCATCCTGCTCAACATTTTCTCACCAACTTTAATGGAAGTGTGATGTTTTCAGCTGGAGTGATGGTCAGGGTGGCCTCCCTCTCCTCTTCTTCTCCTCTTCCTCTTTCATTTGTAAAGCCACTTCTGCTGCTTTCATTCATTTGGAAGTCCTGTAGCTGAGTTTGGGAGAGGCTAACAGCCTCGGCAGCAGAGGGGAGAAAGGCTGTAACACCACCACTTTACTCTGTTCTACCTGTCACATCATTTTATCAGGAAACAAATGTGCTCATGTTTTTACTATGTTTGTCTTGAAGATGTAAGAAGATCACATGGTGCTTTTTATTACTGTGTTGGTTTGTTTCCTGTCTCTTGGATGGAGCCCAGCTGTGCGTGGCCCCTGGGCCTGTGGTCAGAGTGTGTGCTGGATAATCCGGCCCAGGATGAGGCCAAACTGACATGGGATGAAATGTCTGTCACATAATTGAGCTTAGTGTAGTTTCATTTCTGCACAATTTAAAACAACCAAAACTTTGTTCTGTCTTTTCTATGTTATACTGTAGACTTTCTTTGATACTGTGTCCAAAAGGAGCAGCTTTTACTTTGAAGGGGAGCCGTCTCTGTTTCCTCTTCAGGTTGGATGATGGAAGCAAATGAGTGTGTGATGTTCTTTCAGTGTTGCACTTTGTAGACGCTCCCTGAGCACTGGTCTCACAGCCAGCTGCACATAGAGACCAGTGTTGTTAGTCCAGGTCAGAAGATGACTTGTTGGGATGAAAATGAGCTTGTAGTTTGTCTGCTTTAATAATGTGACTGGAAAAAGGTGTTGGACTTCAAATATGTCCATTTCTTTCACACTTCACCTTTAAAAGTGAAGCCTTGTGGTTCCTGGAAGGAAAAACACGACTTTTTCAAGTCTTTGTCCTGTTTTTATGATAAATGTACGACTTTAATGGGAAACATTCAGAGTTTTTTCTCTTGTTGTGTTTGTTTGAAGCTGCTTCCTGTTGGCTTCAGCTGTTTGGAGTTTCCATTTTCTAAACTTCTACATTCTGAACCTTCTTCAGCTCTGAACAGATGATGAAACACTGAATGATTTCAAGCTCACACTTTGTCTAATAAACTTACATCTTTCATTCTTTATACAGATTGAGTCTCTGTGGTTTGTCAGAGATCAGCTGTGATTATCTGGCAGCAGCACTGAAGTCCAACCCCTCCCATCTGAGAGAGCTGGAGCTACAACTTAACAACCTGAAGGATCCAGATGTGAAGCAGCTGTCTGATTTTCAGCAGAGTCCAGACTACAGACTGGAGACTCTGGAGTAAGTAGAGTGATGGAGTGAGTGGGTGGTGCTGTCAGCAGTATTGTACTAAACACAGTCAGTATGAAACAAAGATCCAGTGTTTCCTGTAAAGCTGCAGCTTCTCAGTGAAGCTGTGAGAGGAGAATGGTGACAGGCTTCAGGATTGGACACAAACACTTCCTGTTTCTGACCTTTATGGTCACCATAGTAACGGCTGACACGCTCTGATCAAACACTGTCAACAGAATGAATGAATGAATGAATGAAATGTATGAATGAATTTGAGTGAATGAATGAAAATGAAATGAAAGTCCAAACTCAAACTAGGAGGGAAAAACATTTTCATCAACTTCAATAAAAATCCAAAGATTAGAAAAAGTGAAGCAACAATGAGTCCTAGTACAGTCCCAGCACTGAAGTCCCTGCTGCTCTTTATACTGGATGTGCTGCATCACTGACTGACAGCTGATGAAGAGTCTCTGGAAACACTCGTTTATCTCCTCTGCTCTTCCTTCTTCTCTCTGCAGGTGGAAGTACTGATGATGGTAAACAGGACGGTGTGTGTGCTGAGAGAGGAGGAGCTGTGTCCTGATGATCCAGAGAGGTTGAAGCAGCAGCAGCTTGTGTGTAGAGACGCTCTGACTGGGCCATGTTACTGGGAGGTGGAGAGGAGAGCTTCATCCAGCAGTGACTGACAGAGGAATGAGAAGAAGTGCAGATGACTGTCAGTGCTGCAGAGTGAACTGCTCTGAGAACAGCTCCACTGTCAGACACAATGTAGAGTCCAGCATCATCCCTGTGTGTCCCTCTGGATCTGACAGAGGATCATCAGTGTATCTGGACTGCTCTGCTGCTGCTCTGTCCTTCTACAGTCTCTGCACAGTCTCTGTCTGACTCTGGCTTCAGACCCTCCTGGATCAAACTCACCTGGAAAGACTTTCAAACATCACTCAATAGATTTGAATACAGAATATATTTGATATATACTGTAGATGTACTGTAGAGTTGCAGTTTATCACTTGTAAATACAGTCTGTGAGCAGCTGTGAGCTGAAAGATCTTTCTAGAAACAGGAAATGTTTTCACTCTTCTGTTGCTTTTTCATATATTTCCACAACATTAATATTGATCCCACCTGTCTCACCTGTTTCATGCTTTTATACATAATAACAGGACACGTGTGATCTGAGCGCTGCTGTGGTTGCTGTGCTGCACGTCTTCATTTAGATAACAGAGACATCTAGTGGTTCAGAGGGAGAACTGCAGGAGGTGGAGCTGTGTTTTAGCATGGAAAACTTTTTATCTTTTAGGCGCAGATACAAATATGACAAGTATCAGTGTGAGATACAAAAGGTCACATCAGTCAGCAGAGGGAACAGTGATCACACAGCAATGTAAGAATAGAAACATAACAGTGAATCTGGACATGTATACAGATGGAAGCAAACAAACAGGATGTAACACTACATTAAAGCCACAAATGTGAAGAAAACAAACACAAAGGAAAATATATTTGATCTCAGGAATCCAAATCAGATGCTTTAGAGCAGGGGTCGGCAACCCTGGGCACGCGTGTCACAGCTGCCACGTGAAGGGTTAACTGATGGCACGACCATAGCTGGACTGGCCATCGGGCATACTGATGGTGACTTTTAGTTTTTAATGGGCTGATGATGTTTTTTTATGATTTTTTTTTTGTAACGGTATAAACGATGGAAGGTGGTGGATTGGCCGGATGCTGGTCGATGTGTAGAAATAAGTCAGTTGTTTGGTGGTGGCTATGGCGGAGCTTCCACAGAGGCAGCAGGTGGATGAGGGAAAGGGGAGGCAGGAGGAGCAGAGACCCGAGGCGGCCGCCGGTCCGAGTGTTGGCCCCCTTGAACTTTCCCACATTTTGTCACATTACAGCACAAACATGAATCAGTTTTATTGGAATTCCACGTGAAAGACCAACACAAAGTGGAACGGAAATCATACATGATTCCAAACATTTTTTACAAATAAATAACTGCAAAGTGGGGTGTGCGTAATTATTCTGTCATGGAAAAACACACTGCCATCAACTGTTTTGTTTTTGTCAAAATCACTGTAATATAATCACTGTACCTTTATATACATGTGACTTATATTAATGCTGCTGCCCTCTTGTGGCTAAAGTGTAATTATGTTCTTGTTATTAGGGAAAACATTTGAGAGTAACATGACAAATGAGTCAGCACTTTGGCTTCAGCTTAAGAAATCCTCATTTTTATGTCATCAGTTATAGTTGCATGTATTCATTATCATAAGTTAACCTTTAATATTGATGTCTTAAATTGATTTTACTTAAACTAGCAATAATTTTATGGTTGCATTAAATAAATGCATCACTAATGAATGAACTATTTCAGTAATTAATTTAAAAAATCTACATAATCAATTAAAGATATATATTAATAATGAATTATCCATTAATTTCATTTAAAATTTTTCAATATTTGTTTATATACAATTCAAATTAGTTAATTACATATTTAATCAATTATTGGTTTGTTTTCTATTTTGATTATTTTACTGACACATTTAATGAATTATTTAATGATGTATTTATTTAATTCACGTTGCTACTCCTGGCCCTGCATCGCTGTTCATAAATACATTTTATCTGTCAGCTTCACCCATCAAAGTCAGGGGGCGGGGTTAATGCTGATCAAGTCAAAACCATTGCTTTGGTCTGGTGGGCGTTCTTTTAGTGGGCTTTTCTGTCACGGCCTGCGTGGCAGACTATGATGAGGGGAAGGACGACCCAAATGCCAACACGTTCTCACTCCTGTATGGAGGACCACAAGAGCCACGCGCATCGAAATAAAGAATTCTGTGCTTAAGTAATGAATTATAGAATAAATTCTGCATTTGTAAATTCATTTTTGAATTCCCATTTAATAAACTGATTTTTGAAATGCTTTTAAAAACTGCATTTCAAAATCCTTTTTCCAATTGCACTTTAATAAACTGCATAAATTGCATGAATGAAGGGATCCTGCAGCGAAACGGAGAGCCCAACCTCTGACTTAGTGCCTGTTTACTCAGTCTGACCACCTGTGAAGTTAACGCGCTAACGTGGCTAACGCTAGCATCACCACACGTAGCCCCGTTATTTTAAGGTCATCTTAGCTCATGAAAGTTTAACGTCGCAGCTGTACGAGCTAGCTACGTGTTTTGTAAGCTGCTGTGCTCTTCACAAATAAAGCTGGAAGCAGCTCAGACTATTAGAACCAGCACTGAGGCCTGTTACATTTATGTTAGAGCAACAGCTGCAGCCTTTAAACTAGCGATTAAAATGCTGACAGTAATCAGAATCAAAAACGGTTTTATTGCCAAATGTTGAGCAGGTTTACAACATTAGGAAATTGCTGCGGTGCTTCAGTGCAAACATACTGTCATATAACACTTAAATAAAAATAAAAATAAGGATTAAAAGTGCTAAGTAGATAGATATATACATGAGTGCAGGTGGTGATCAGGGCCAAACATGGAATGATGCAGTGAACACAGCGTAGGGTCACGTGGTAGTGGTGGGGACAGTCATACGGTTATTGTTCATGTGTCCAACAGCAGAGGGGAAGAAACTGTTCTTATGGCGAGAGGTTCTGGTGCGAATGGACCGGAGCCTCCTGCCTGAGGGGAGCAGGTCAAACAGACTGTGTCCAGGGTGAGAAGGGTCAGCTGTGACTGAGCTGCACGCCCCAGTGTCCTGGAGGCGTACAGGTCCTGCAGAGATGGGAGTCTGCAGCCAATCACCTTCTCAGCAGAGCGCACAACATGCTGCAGTCTCTGTTTGTCCCTGATAGTGGCTCCAGCGTACCACACGGTGATGGAGGAGGTGAGGATGGACTCGATGATTGCAGTGTAGAATTGCATCATCGATCATATAATCCATTGTTTCAAATTAGACCTAAAACTCCCCCTTTTGACACATCTTCATGTGTCAAACAAAACCACAACTAGAAAATTAAAAGAAAAAGGTTCATCAGATCATTTCTCAGGAAACCTCAGCGATTCTCCTCTCGAGTATATTTGCTCCGGGCCTGCAAACCTGTGTTTAAATAATAAAATCAGTTTAATTATCATGTTCGATCTTTTCAGCTCCTGGCTCCACCCCTGCATCCCCAGAACGACCTAGAAACAAAACCTGTATATTAGCATCAACTTCACATTTAAACTCAGTTCCCCCCCTGTCCTTCCCTCACTGTGATCCACTCTGTGCTGTAAGAAACTAAACTTAAAACACAACAGTTATCAGTCATGTGCTTCATACAAAATGTGCGTATGTTTTAGTTTCACGTTGATCCTCTGAGTGTCATGGTACTTCTTTTAATCTGACTTTATCAAATCGAACCAAAATAGGTTTGCTGTCTTTACTTTGCTCGTTTCCCTCCAGCACCACCTCGTATCACCTGCCCTTTCCCTTGGACCAGTGTTTGTTGTTCCATAACTGGATTTGGAATGTGACAAGTCCACCAATCCCCTATATAACTCCTACATTTGGCTTTGGTTCTGTTTTCCTTCTATAAAATGTCGTTGACTTCTACAGTGGCCTGCTTTGGTTAATGGTAACATCAGTAATATCAAACATTTTGTCCCCTTCAGCATTTGGCATTTTCCCAACAATATAATGTGACACCATCATCTAAACCCAGTCAATAAAACAACATTTTCTTAAAGCAAACATCAGCAACCCAAAATTAGCCGCCCAAGGGTGGAGTCTGCAGCTCCACTCTCATGTGAACCTTTCGGTCTCCCTCTCTCTCTCTTGTGCTCCTGCCAAAAGCAAAGCAAAGCATCCACCCTTTTCTTACCGGCGTCGTGAATTGTTTGTCAACATCTACTCATCCTAACGTTGGTCCAGTCTTTGTCACGGCTGCACAGCAGACAAGTGGAGCCTCACGCGCAAAGCATCAGAGTCTCCACCCTCATCAATATGAGCTCATTTATTTGTTCTTTCTTTTGTTTTTAGAAAAAGAGTTCTTTATGATCTTGGACTGGATTGACTCGCTGCAATCCTTTTAGACAGGAACTCGCAGGTTCCCACAGGTGACCTTTCCCTCAGCCCATTGTAATCTGGAAAAGCTCACCTTATATTTGCTCTCACAACAATGTTTTACAGCGCTGTTAATTCAATCTTGCAGGCCTGCTTAGAACAAAGAAGGAGGAAAAGAGAGCTGATTATTAGCTCATCAGAGCACAAAACATCATCACCAAAGGGGGCGACACCTGACAGTTTTCTCTAAGTGCACTGTTACAGAAATAATGAGCCGCTCCTCGGCATGTCCATGTTTAGTAAAACTCCCTCTATTGAAATAAGAAAACAAGCCAAAGCTAACTGACAGAATGAACCCATCACTAAAACAACAACCCCAAAAATCTTCATCACAGAAAAGTTTTGCTTACTAATCCAACAATATGTTGTGGGAATTAGAACTTTCCGGGTCATAAAGCTTTTGCCGACTCTTGGCTTAACTAATACTGACATAGTCTGAAATCAGACTTAAAGTCACTCCCTCTGTTCATTTAGGATAAATGTATCTATATCTGATTTAGGCTAAGTGCCTTTTGTTTAGATGAACTGCTGGACTTCCAGACCAGCAGGTTTAGGGAAGTCTTTATGGGGTCACACTCTGACCCCCCCCACCACACACACACACACACACACACACACACACACACGCACGCACGCACGCACGTACGCACACACACACACACACACACACACACACACACACACACACACACACGCACGCACAGGCAACGTACTCTTTGTTTGTATGTAGACGTCATATGTTAATGAACGTCATATGTATAGTCATGTAACCTCAATAAAAGAGCAGTGTTACGGGGGAGCGGACGAGAGCAACTGGGGTCAAGCGAAGGAACGGCGTTTGTCCGGTTCTCTCCCGTGCACGGGAAACATGAAGAACTTTGCCTACTCGTGTCTTGCTTTGCTATGTAATTAAATTGTCCTTAACGTTCCAACGAATAGGTTTATGCTACAAACCTATCACTGAGGTTAACTACACAACCCCTCGCCACCTCCTTATACACAGGAGTGAGTACAAAAGGGTTCGTACGGACGCATCAGCCGGCCGTCCTTCTGCTCGACACTGTTAGCTGAAAGATGATCGGATCATCCTCTGTCCTGTATTTAAGGCTGAGAGTCTTTGTCCAGTCTCTTTTCCACAGCTACTGTCCACAGCACTGATCCACCTGCAGCACAGCCCCACTCAGTTGTTTTATGATTTACATTGTGCACGTTTCCCTTCCACTGAGCTTACAAAACCTCTGACAGGAGAAGTCAGGCATGTGTTTCCCCCACCTCCCCTTTTAGGCAGTAATAAAATAGAAAACAAACAATCAAACAGGCTAAAGCTAGAGCACAAGCAAAGACAGCACCGGTGACTAAGTTCTCCCATACTGGACGTACGCTACCACGTGGGCTCAAACAGCAGCACATCAGCTCAGTTTACATACTGTTGACATCTTCATCAGAGGATCAGCAGGGAGCGCTGCTGAGCTGCAGTGGTCTCCACCAGAGTGACGGAGCAGGAATCACAAACAGCACAAACCCACCGTGTTGTTTCCACCCTGTTCAGGAGATCTGAGCCCCCATCCCTTTTTTTCATGTTGCAGCTCTGCACTGCAGGCCCTGAACGCCTCCCGGTTACCCTCAGTGTGCTTAGAGTTTAATTTACAACCGACGAGCTCACAGATCATCTGCAGGCAGGTGAACGAACCCTTAATGTGAGGATAATAGCAGAGCTGAGCTGAGGTCAGAAATAGTCAGGAACGGTGTCGACACAGTGAAGTCAGCTGTTTGGGAATTTGTCTGATTATCAGTTTGGGGGGGTCGGTGTTAAATAACAAAGGCGGTGTAGGATGGAGAGAGGAGGAGGGAGGGAGCAGTGATGATATGAAGTCAGAATACACATGTGGCAGACATAAGGGGGTCAGACAGGAGCAGCATCAGTCTCTGCTCTGTTTTGTTAATAACGTAGAAAAATAATTTTGTACAATCAAGCTACATCGACGGACGCTTTACCTCACGTACCCTAAAATGAAAAAGTAGTGACAGTAAGACGGAGGCTGCACATGACACCATGACTGAGTTCACAGCTGTTGCTTTGATTCTAACGTTTAAGACTTTTGGCATCGACTCCGTTTTAATAAATGAGTGCTGGGTGGCGTCGTTTGACTTCAGGAGCTCCTGCGATGCTCCTGCGATGCTCCTGCGATGCTCCTGCGATGCTCTTACTCTGCGGGAGAAAACCAAAAACCAAAAGTAGCAAACATGGAGCGATATGACTCGTTTAGATTTTGGGAAACGTGCATCGACAGGTACAGTGTCCTTTTCCCCGCGTCTTTAAAAATAATTCATGCATAGATCCCCCACTGAGAAAACCCTTTTATATACTTTCTCCTTTGTACACATTTTATATAGAACTATATATAATATCATTTCTCTATATCTATATTTTCAGAAAAATTCTTTCCACACAATAAAAAACAACAATTTAACAAATGCTTCAAACAAAACAACAAAAAGAGAGAAGATGGAAGAAAGAAAATCACGACTGAGGCCAGTTTGGCACTTTGTCATGAGAACATGACAGAACTCTGTTAGTTGACGGTAAATAGCGAAACTCTATTTTTCTTTGGTTTTTCTTCTCCCTCGATGAGAAATGAAACACAGCAGTACTTACTTGGCACCTAAAAATGCTGGTAGAATGAAAGATATCAGTGTTTTCATAGTTATATGTTTAGTGTACGCCTCCCCCCTCCAGACTGCTCAGCAGATCGGGAATTTTTAGAGAAGAGCAGGAGGGAGGCGTGTCAAATGAGAGGAAGAGAGCAGTAATAAAACACGGATGTAGAAAAGAGAAGCATAATGTGCACATAACACACAGGAGATGGAAAAAGAGATGACGCCAACGTAAAAAAGAGAAAACAGCGAGGAGCGAGAGAGCATTCGTCCCTTTGACAAATGTTGGAGGTCTTGAGCCTGGAAACAGCAGACCGTCTTTGAAAACAGTATCTTTGAAAGATCTGAGTCACCCACCCCAAACTGCTCATCTGCTGCTGGACACTTCAGTTGCACCTCCACATGCCACCAGTGGAGGGAGCTGCCAAGTTTCACAGCACATGACGCAGCAGGTGTAGTTGCTTTTGGAGAAAGAAGAGAATAAGAGGACAGAACGAAGGCCCACGTCTAGAGGCCTCCCTTCCAGAGCGGAAGCAGAGCCAGTGTTCCTGGTCCCTAGGTGGCGCTGTGTCGGGCCTGTCCCTACTATACCCTGGTGGTGGAGTGGGGGTGGGGCAGGGTGTTGTTGTGGCCGGTGGAGGGGAATGTGTTGAAGGCGTGAAGAGGCTGCATGCTGGTGATGGTGCTGGGGATCACGGTGATGGTGTATGGCGTCATCAGCGGCACGTTGTCGGGGGCGCGGCGCAGCGCCAGGGTGTAGTCGGGAGGGCAGGCGGGCCGCAGGATGTCGTGGGGTCGTAGGGGCTCCATGTCGTGGTGAGCGTCGTGCTCCCAGTCCTTCATCTGCAGGGACATGATCTCCTCCTCCTGGCTGTGAGCCAGGTCGTTGGCGGGGCCGCCCCGCTGAGGGGACAGCCGGTGCCGGCGCATCTCGTGCCGCTTGTCACGCTTGTAGTAAAGGGCGGCGAAGGCCAGGATGTTGAGGAAGAAGAGCGACGCTCCAAATGCAACTGTCACGCTCAGTTCGGTGGAGTAGTCGCGGGTGTCTCCGGGAAAGAGGTCCTGGGGCGGGCGCTCTGAGCCCTCGGGCTCAGGATCTGATGGGAAGGTAGGGTAAGGATGACGAGTGGTTCGAGGAACGTTGTTTCTGGGCCTCATGGTGCCGGGGTCACGGCCTGCAGGGGAGCGCGTAGTGGTGGGAAAGAGCACGTCGTGCAGGCTGTGAAGATGAGGGACTAATTCCAGCCAAAAGGCCACTTTGTTAGCTCTGTAGTTGTCTCTGACACGAGGTTTCAAACCGATGTGAAGGTACTGCTTGTCCTTCCAGTTGAACTTGGTCCAGATGACCTCCTCGAAGCGGTTGGGCTTGGTATGAATGAACTTGGTGTCCTGAGGGACGGGCAGGTTGGGGTCCCTGGTGGAGCATAAAGGTTAAACGTTTCAGTTCAAAGTTATATTCAGTCTCCATTATAAGTAACATGTGGCATCAATACACTGAATACAGACAGGAGGCCCATTCTCTGTGCAACCTTTAAACTATCTAAGACCAACCGGCTGCTCTGGGATCTGGATGCTTTTGGTGAACCAGTATGTTCAATTCTTCAAAGCCACACGGGAATTAAACTAGCAACCTAGATTCAAGTATTCAACATGACTAGAAGGCTGTCAGAGAACATACAGTAACGTGTACAGTTTACACTACTGTGACATGAGGCCTACCCAGTCTTTGCGAAGTTAGTCCAGTAAGTCATGACCACAGCGCTCAGCATCACATCGTTCTTGGAGAAGTTGCACGGGAGCAGGTCCGTGGCACCGATCATCGGTACACCGAACACATAAGGTATCTCGTCTCCGTGCGCGGCGTCGGCCCACTCGGGCCGCGTCTCGGTTTGGCAGTGGTGGTAGAACGTGTAAAAGTAAACTGGGGACTGAAACTCAGCATGGAGTTTGGCAGTGGCCACAGCTGGTGCCACCCACTGGTGGTCCGTAAACAGGAAGCGAGTGAGAAATCTAGAAAGGAAAAAAAAGTCTTTCTGATAACAGAAGGAGTGACAGGCAGCAGAGAGGAAGCATGACTGCATTATCCAAACATGTCTGTACTGTGACTGTGGTCCGGCTGTGAGGGGTTCGCAGGCCGATCTGTCAGAAACACCGACACTGAGATTGGGAGCCCACTACCTGGGGGATGATAGCATTACTGCCCACAGAGCCTCAAAGGTTAAGGCGCAGACACGCCGTGATGTGGATGAGTGGCTCTCTTTAGCACGCTTGTCTTGTTTGATGCACTTCACTGGGCTCACATGTTACTGATTCCATTCTTTACTCGCATGTTTTAAACGCTTAAAGCACTTTCACAGGTTTTGATATTCTTTTGAAAATTCATGTGAACTCAAGCTGTCAGAATTGTAATGTAAGCTTTGATAATTGTCCACATTTGTCATTTTGACGATTATCCGTTTATTTTAATGAATACAGCAAACAGAAAAAAACTAACAGATCAACAAACGCGGCTCCTAATGAGACAAAACCTGATGATGCTGCAAAATGCAGTTAAGTGAGAGGAGGCTGTAAAATGGAATAACTGAAAAAGTGGCAGTGTACAGAGGTGGCGTCCTCACCCTCTGGGTAGCCGTAGAGGTTGTCAACAAAGCTGGAGATGGTGTAGTCGAACGCCGCAGCTGAGATGCCGTCGTTGTCCTCACTGTCGTCCACAAACTTCAGCCCCTCTCCCTGGTTCACTCCTATCAGGATGTCATAGTTTAGGAGCTCCCCCTGGTGGAGCAAATAAGGAAGAACATGCTGAGTGCTGGAACAGAGCCTGTGTGCATCACAAGTCTACAACAGGAAGTGCAGCTGAAGCACAGCTTTGTGAATTGGCAGCATTTCATTTCCCAGTAAACAAAATAAAGATTAGCTGTTGCCATGAAATTCCTACTATAAACTGTAAATACTGCAATATATGCAGGGTTCATACACATTTTTTAGAGTCAAATTCAAGCACTTTTTAAGCACATTCAAGGTCAATTTTCAAGCTTTTCCAGCACACTACCAAAAAAGAAGCATGTTTCACTTTGCATCACCTCAGTAAGACCTTGTAAAAATTTAAACAAATCATCTGAGGTCGATTTAAATGTCTTTTGTTTCCCTTTTGTTAAAAGAGCAGCACACAAAAATACAGAAAAAGGAAACGGTTGCCTTACATGCATATAGTGTACAAACTCAAAAAAACACATTCCTCTTAAAAATGCGCAAATGTGAACAAATCAACTTGTTAGAGATCTTCATCTCCACTGTAAATAAACAACAAGCCAGAGAACAAGAAAACTGCACCAAACACCACAAACACCAACAAATTAATGTCTTCTCATCAGACATTGAAGCTTCTTTCCTGTGTGACGTAAAAAATAAGAGACAGATGTTTGTTTGTTTTTTTAACTAGTTAAGCACCCACGTTCAGTCATCCACCCATTCACGCACACATTCACACACTGGTGATGTAGCTACAGCCACCCTGGGGCGCCACCAGGCCCTCTGACCACCACCAGTAGGCAACGGGTGAAGTGTCTTGCCGGGTGAAGTGTCTTGCCGGGTGAAGTGTCTTGCCCAAGGACACAACGACCGAGACTGTCCAAGCCGGGGCTCGATTACAAGGCGAACTCCTAACTCTTGAGCCACGATCGCCCAGTGGGGACATGGGGACATTTCAATTTCCAGCAGGAAGCTCCCCCTTTTTGTTAAACCCTTTAGATCAGGGGTCGGCAACCTGCGGCTCTTTAGTCCTTATAGTGCGGCTCCGCGTGGTTTGTGAAAATAAATTAGCTGAAGTGTATTTTATTTATGTTAGTTCTTTTTTTAACTTGTAGTTCTAAATTGGAAGATTATTGTGATTTTGCAATATACAAATAAAATTATATTTTGTTATTTTTTCATCGCTCAAAATAAGCGTCACACTCGCGGAAGCCGGTGTACCCGGCGAAACGCCGTGCATTTATCGAGCCTTTCAACCCCAGATAGGCCAATTATGGCTCTTTGGCTCTTTGGGTCTTAAAGGTTGCTGACCCCTGCTTTAGATGAACAGAGTTTTTTAATTAAATACATAATCTTTAATAAATGTTCTCTTTTATAAAAAGTAGGATAATTAAAAAAACTTTTATTATACCTCTATTGAGTAGAAAAAAAACTCGTGTTTTCTGTCGTCTGTTATATAATATTAGTGATGTTTGTGACAATTAATTTCTTAATCGGCTGGACTAACCAATAGTCCACAACCAGGAAACACTGAAATTTTACGTTAAGTTTGAAAACAGTTAAAAAAAAAATACCCCATTCCAAAATGTCTTGTGACAATCTCATTGGCTTAGGGAGTGATGATGTCATAGATCTTAAGAATCTTAAGTCCTTTGATGTTTTTCCTTAAGTAGGGGTGAGAAACAGCAAGTTTTAGTTCGTTTCAGCAGCATCTGTGTTTGCAGCCTACAAAACGTTCACCACAAGCTCTTCAAAGTCATCGTATAGAAACTCCAACATGTTTCCAAGAAAAAAACAACCAATTCAAAAAGATTACGCCGCCTCTCCTTCCTGGCGTGGCCGGCCAATTTCCCCAAATGGCGTCTCATCCTTCCAAAGGGCGTTAGAGGAGAGTAGGAAGGAAAACTACCTTCTCCAGAAAAAAATGCAACAAATTGAAGAAGAGAAACTTCAACTGGAGGACAAATGTAGACGAATGGAAGCCCAAAATAAAGAGCTGGAAGAAAGACAACAGCGCCAGCCGGACATAAAAATTATTAATGAGGGCTGGGGAATCAAGTTTGCTCAGAGCCGAGAGCAGATTGTGCACCTCATTAAAGAAAACAGGCAAAAGAGTGCAGAACTAAAAGAAATGACCAACCAGCTCCAAGACAAGAAAACGATGACTGATAAGATACAACGGGATCTCCAATACATGGACCGAAAAAATCGGCTCCTCCAAAGACAGCTCCATGAAGCTGTGGAAGAAAAGAAAGAATTCCTCCAACAGAAGGAAGAGCAGGACAAAAAGCAACGAGACATGCAGCACGAACTGAAGAGCATGCAGGAAAAATACCGCATGCTGAAAGAAAGCCTGGATGAAACACTGCGCCAAAATAAAGACCTTCTTCAACAGAAAGAGCAACAGCAAGAAAGACTGAAAGAAGGAAAACGTATCGTCCAGGACTTTGAGTCTAAAAATCTAAAACTGCAAGAGTTTTGTAATCAGCTGGAGGACAAAGCAACTAAAGTGGAAGAAGAAAAGGACAAACTGGAGAAACGCTGCTCACAGATGCAGAGAAGGATCGATCAGATAGCGAGAAACAACTCCGAGCTCGTTAAGGGGATTTTGGTGGAATTCAATAACTTGAAGCGTGAAAACACTCAAATGCAGGCGCAAAAACAACAAGAAGACAAAATACATGAAGACCTGCAGCTCACGCTCCAAGAAATCCAGAAAAGAAACGAGCAGTTAGAAGACAAGCACAAAGAGGTCCAACAGAGAAATGCAGACATGCACAAGGACAAGCTGATACAGGAGGCAACATCCAAACAACTCAAAGACAAGCTTGAAGAACAACAAGCAACATTGGAAGAGGTGGAACAAAGATGTGAGAAACTTGAAGAACAAAACGCAGAAACCATCGATGAGCTGAGAAATCTCATCCTGGAGAAAAAAGCGCTCGTGGAAAAGTGCATGAAAAAAAAGAGAAAATGGTTCCACTTGTTCCGGAGGAGAGACGCTACTGCTTCCTCACCTGATGTAGCCTCGTCTTGCTCCACCTCTGTTAACCCCCCCAACCAGTCCCGGCCGTTGACTGTCCCCTCCTGAGCCTGGTTCTGCCGGAGGTTCCTGCCCGTTTAAAGGCAGTTTTTCCTCCCCACTGTCGCCAACTGCTTGCTCAGAGGGGATTGTTGGGCTTTTCTCTCCTCTGCCTTGTTTCTTCATTTACTTGTTTAACTTTTTTCAACTTATCTAAATAATAAACCAATTAAATTTATCCTTTGAGTATTTTTCATCTCATCTTTACAGAATCTTTCCAAAACATTTTCAAACATTCAGATCTGTCTTTTATTTTCTTCTTGAAGCCTCATAAATGGTGAACTAAAAACCCGGAATATGGTTTGAAACATAGTTTCAGCTGAAACTGGCATAACATGCTGTGTGTGTGTGTGTGTGTGTGTGTGTGTGTGTGTGTGTGTGTGTGTGTGTGTGTGTGTGTGTGTGTGTGTGTGTGTCAGGGTATCACTAGTTAGGTCATCATGTTTAGACTCGTTCACTCCAAAATTATTTAGGCCAAATCTTTAAAACAGTGTCATTTCATACACATTTTCAATTCACTTCAATCGCACAAATGCAGAAATAATTATTTGCAGTATCTTATTTATTATGAGAATGTCATGCCTGATCATTTGTACCTACACCACCAAAAATGGGGGCAAAAGGGAGGAGATCATGTTTAATCGGTTATAAGAAAAGGTCAGAAATATAAGTGCCGACATGAGCAGTGTCCACAGAAACCTCTGACTCTCAGCTCAAAGCTCATATAAACCATTTCTACAACCAGCAAACAAACAAAGACACCGAACAGTTAAAAGAGCAGTGACGTCACCACGAATCTGTGGTCAGGTAATATCCATGTTTTGATTGATGATTTTCTGGAGTTAAATGTGAACCGAAGCATATTTTGGGTGTTATATGCTATTAAATACTTTTTAAAAACACCCAAAACATGCTGGGTGTGGAAATAAAAAAATCAGAATTTCCTCTGTTTGAGTCACAGTAACTTTGACATAGTAACATTTGCAGTAAGTCCTAAATGTTCACCTTTAAAATCCCTCCCTCTGTTCATTTTGCCCACATCATGTTTCAGTGGTTGGCCTCAGGTTCTTCAGCTTCCTGACAGTCTGAAGTCAGCTGACAGAGTTTCACCTGCTAAATACACAGAAAATCTTGTTAAAGCCGCACAGTTTGCCCAACAGTAATATTCCCATTAAGCCCTTTCTAAACACTTTATAACAATGTGTCATCACTAAATTATAAACTTCTTCTCCAAATCTGCACGACTGCACTTAGTCACAGACTTTATTTAATTGTCCTGCGGCTGCTATCATATATTTGACCAAACAGTTCTTCTCACACAGTCACAGATATATTTCTCTCAATGCAAACTTCACTCATGTCTCAGACAGGAAACTTGAGTTTTTCTTTTTTTTCTGTCCCCACTCATTCAACTAATTTGCATATTGAGTCACATCTCGAGAGGTTGCCCTGACAACAGAAATGCATATTCAAAACATTGCTGCATAATTCAATTATTATTCTTTTATTTTTATTTCTACAGTCGTCACTTCTTTTGCTCAATCAGCTGGAAACCACTTCTAATTCACTATTTTAAACCTGCTTTAAGCTTCTAATCCCTGGTTGGTCCTCCCAGTCTCTTTTTCCTTGTCACAAAAGTCGCTCTATTGTCCTGCAACTTCCTGAGTTATTCCTCAGCTTCAGCCTTTAAGTGTGTTAAATCTACACCATTCAGCATTTATGTCATGTATTCACATTCATGAGTGTAAGCATGTCTTCATTGCGTGTATGTTGTGTGTTCATATTAATATTGAGTGTAAGCTGGTCTTCGTTGCCTCGATGTGTTTTTATAATCAGATTTAATTCCTGCATCTTTGCGCTGAACTGTGGATTCAAACTGTCTCACTTCTGATTCTCTCCAAAAACAATTTCACATGTGACAATTTCTACATGTGTGTTTTCTATTTTTCTATTCATTTATGTATTATTAGTTCATTTATTTCTTTATCTCTCTCTCTCTCTTACTTTTTTTATTTACCTTTCTGTTGCGATGCTCTGGATGTTTCTAAACCCCACAAATGCAGTCTCACTGTTCAACCCAATTTTCCTATGCTGGCATCCTGGCAGCTGCACGCTTGACTTTTCTCAGTTCATGGGCAGTTATTTTGCGCCTTGGTTTTTCCACACGCTTCTTGCGACCCTGTTGACTATTTTGAATGAAACGCTTGATTGTTCGATGATCACGCTTCAGAAGCTTTGCAATTTTGAGACTGCTGCATCCCTCTGCAAGATATCTCACTATTTTTGACTTTTCTGAGCCTGTCAAGTCCTTCTTTTGACCCATTTTGCCAAAGGAAAGGACGTTGCCTAATAATTATGCACACCTGATATAGGGTGTTGATGTCATTAGACCACACCCCTTCTCATTACAGAGATGCACATCACCTAATATGCTTAATTGGTAGTAGGCTTTCGAGCCTATACAGCTTGGAGTAAGACAACATGCATGAAGAGGATGATGTGGACAAAATACTCATTTGCCTAATAATTCTGCTCTCCCTGTAGACTTTTGTCTTATCGCCTTAACCTCCATGGTCTCAAATTCTTTAAGGATATAATTTCTTTTAACCGGATTAGGGCAAATTTCATTTATCAAAATATTCCTGATCACTTTGTTTGTAAACCTGCTGTCACCAAATTCAACTCCAGCTATGCAGAGCTGCCTCAGTCCAGGAGAAATTTTAGAGTGCACAATACCTTCTTTTATCATTGATCTCAAAGGGACTGGGATGGCTTTCACTGGGGATTTATATCTCTTAGCAGTACATCTTACATCAAATTTCTCACAAAACGTCTCATGTTTTAGTAAGACCCCATTATCATCCATAAAATGAGCTACAGCCCAAATCCCTTTAGATCTCCATTCATCCACGTACACAGATTTCCTACACAAACGGATATACCTGTTGTTCCATATAGGGGTGTTGTGAGGAGTAAAGCTATGTTTATAGATTAATTTCCAGTAGAGACGGACCTGCTGATGGAAAGCTGAGAGTTTAACAGGTAACGAACTGCAATCAAAGTCACAACGTAACAAAAAGTCTATTCCACCCATTTTGCCAAAAATCACATTGGGAATAATGTTCCAAAAGGAATTTTTGTTCCTAATGAAAGATCTTAACCATTTCAATTTTAGTACACCATTCATAACATCAAAGTCAGTGGCATTAGCCCCACCCTCTTCATAATTCTTAATCACATCATTTTTCTTTATATAATGACATTTGTTCCTCCATATGAACCTAAAATTAAGAGTATTTATAGATTTAATTAGTTTTTGAGGTATGGGCAGAGAAAAGGCTGGATAGATGAGTCTGGACAGACTGTCCATGTTGGTTAGCAAGATTCTCCCAAACAGAGTTATGTCCCTTTGCAGCCACATGTTTAAAATTGACTTACACTTTTCTATATTGGTACAGATATTCTTATTTTCTGTTGATGTCTTATCCTTGCAAATTACAATGCCCAGATACTTCACCTCTTTTTTGATCTGCATATTATTTATTGCTTGCAGGGGACACTCATGCAGAGCTAGAATTTTGCATTTATTAATATTCAGCTGTAGGCCAGAAGCTTTGGAGAAATGGTTGATCGCCTGCAAGGCTAAAGGAATCTGGTCCTCATTTCTTAGAAACAGGGTGGTATCATCTGCCAGCTGACTGATTATTATCTGTTCACCCATCACAGTTAACCCCTTAATGTGACTGTTTTTAATCAAAATAGACAACAGCTCAGCAACCATGATGAACAGAAGTGGTGAGCTGCTACATCCCTGCCTTATCCCTCTATTAACCTCAAACCTTGAACATGTACCATGTTCTAGCAAAACAGAGCTGTTAATGTCATTATATAGCATCTCTATAACATTGATAAATTCCTCTCCAAAACCAAAAGACTGCAGAGTTTTTAATATGAACGTATGTTCAACTGAGTCAAATGCTTTGTAAAAATCCAAGAACAGGATGTACCCTCTCTCTTGGATTAATTCACTGTATTCAAGGAGATCCAAAACCAGCCTAATATTGTTATGAATTAGTCTTCCTTTCAAAAAACCTGATTGTGTTTCACTGATAATGTTTGAGATGCCTTTCTTTAGCCTCTCAGCTACAGCTCCAGACAGGATCTTATAGTCAGTGTTTAGTAAGGTGATGGGTCTTAAATTGTCTAAAATTCTTTTATCCTTACCCGATTTAGGGATCAGGGTTATCAGCCCTTGTTTCGTGCTCGGCATCACTTCTTTTTTCTCTATCGATTCCTTTAATGCATCAAACAATAAAGTTCTTAGGTCCTTCCAGAAGAATTGATAAAAATTAGTAGTGAGTCCATCTGTCCCTGGGGACTTGTTTAATGCCATTTTCATGACCACCAAATCCAGTTCCTCAATTTTAAGCTCTGAATCACACAGATCTTTGAACGGCTTGTCAATACATGGGATGAGATTATGAATCTTATCAAAGAAACTATCAGAATCAGCTGCTGAATATTCTGAGGAGTACAATTTGGAATAAAAAGTGAAGACTTCTTTTCCAATCTTTCTGAAATCTTTACATTCAGTCCCATTTATCAACAAGCTTGAGATTAGATTTCTCTGCTGTCTGCACTTTTCCAGCTTACTAAAATATGATGAGTTCTTTTCACCTGCCTCAATCCACTTGGCTCTCGATCTTATAAAGGCACCCTGGGCTTTCTCTAGGTAAAGATCGTCTAATTTAGTTTGTAACTCCATCAATTTATTCTTTTCTTGCACGTTTAGTTTTTCTTTACTACAGCACTGAGTTATTTCACGAAGTAAATTACTTTCATATTCCCGTTTTTCCCTGTTCAGTTCTTTGCAGAATTTTATAGTGAATTCTCTGATTTTGAATTTAATAAGTTCCCATTTCTGTATATTACCCACTACTGAGTCATCATTTTTTATATCTGTAATTTTATGTCTAATTTTATCACAATACTTGTCCTTATTTAAAAGGCTGGCATTAAATTTCCAATATCCCCTGCTACTACGTTTCATCCTTGTTGGTTCTAAGACAAGATCAATGAAACAGTGATCAGATAGGGGTGCTTTGGAGATTTTAGATGGTGAAGTACACCTCAAAATGTCATCGCTCACTAACCAATAATCAATTCTTGACCTGCTTTCTCCATTAGGTTTAAACCATGAATAATTCTTAACTCCAGGATTCAAACTTCTCCAAATGTCTGTAAAATTATTATCACTAGAAAAGTTCTCAATAATGTTATTCTGTTGCCTCCTTCCTAAGCGAGGAGGCCATCTGTCCATCCATTCATCTGAGGTCATGTTCCAGTCTCCTCCTACTAGGATGTAATCTGTGGGGTACATAACTTTAAACTCTGAAATAACATTTGTTAGATTTTCCAATAGACGTTTATTTTGACCTTCGTTATTATGTCCATAAAGATTTGTAACAATTAGAAATATACCTTCGCTCTTCAAGCTGCAGTTGACCAATGACCCTCACTATCAGCTTTATATGTTATAATCTCCCCTGGGAACTTATTAAAACAAATCGCCACACCTCCAGATCTGTTAGATCCACGACTGAAAAGAATCTTGTCTCCCCACTGATTAGCCCAAAAGGTAACATCGGCATCCACAGAGTGAGTCTCTTGTAAAAACAGACAGTGACATTTTTGCCCCTTGCAAAATAAAAAAAGTGCCTTTCTCTTAACAATTTCCTTCAAACCCCAAACGTTTAATGAACCAAAAGAAATTTTTGAGTGAACCATAATAAGAGTATGCTAAGAAAATAACTTTTTTTTTAAAAAAAGAAAAGAAAAATATATAAACATGAGTTTAAATTGTAACACTTGTCACCAACTCAGTGACTAATAACCTTTAACTTTAAGTAGAACTCTTTTGTCCCATTAATAATATTCCACTGTATACAGTCTTACATCAAGTCTTTCATTCAACGTCGATGATCCTCCGTCCTTCGATGTATCCATGAGGACCCCGGAAAAAGGCCCGTTTCCCAGCCCGTCTGGCTTGTTCAATTTGCGGCCACAGCCGCCTCCTCTCTTCCCAGTCCTCCCGCGGCAGTACCTCAGCGAAGTGGAAACCGCCGTTCTTACAGACAGCCGAATCTTTGGTGCGACGCCAAATCTCCTCTTTAGCGTGTCTCAGAGCAAACAGAATGATGATATGTCGGACCTTGTTCTCAATCTTCTTCCCAACTCTATGCACCACATCCACA
Source organism: Mchenga conophoros (assembly GCF_057382185.1). Classification (NCBI taxonomy): domain Eukaryota; kingdom Metazoa; phylum Chordata; class Actinopteri; order Cichliformes; family Cichlidae; genus Mchenga; species Mchenga conophoros. Next base: position 18,954,635 of record NC_140528.1, on the reverse strand, counting down.
GATTCTTCAAGCTTTGATATCATATCAGGTGCGATCTTGCCAAGAATTCCAATAACCAGCGATCTGACACCTTCATCTCTTTTCTCTTCTAATCCTTTAATCCGGAGGCACCACCTCATTTTGTACCTTTCTTGCTCTCACACTCTCTCCTTGAGATCGTAGTTATCTTTGGTCAACTGCTCGTTTCGTCTCTCCAACTCTTTAACCTTTTGTTTACATTCTTTCACCTCCTCCGAGTTGAACTGAACCGCTTTGGCTAGGCTGGCTAGCATCGTACTAGCTTGCTTGCATTGCACACTCAGGTCAGCTAGCTGCTCGTCCACTCTTTTTTCAAGGTTTTTTCTACGTAGTCATGATCCGTTCCTTCTCTGCTGTCTTCCTTTCCATCACATGGCGATGTTGTTTCTTGTTTTTTGAGGTCGAGTTTGAATTTAGCAGGTTTAACTATACTTGGGGCAGTCATTTTACTACTTTCGAGTGGAAACAATAACGAACACAAAGTAAATTCTGGGACAAGTTCAACGAGCTCCTAATTCGTGCGACTGCTCAACTCGCCATCTTGCGCCACCGTCTCACTACTAGATGAACTTGTGACACACATCTGCAGCAGAGGCTGAGTGGCTGCTCTCACACCTGGAGCATCCAAATCGACCCACAAACACGTTGAAAGATGCAATGCCATCAATGTGGATTGTCAAGACTGAGAGACCTCTTCCCTCTGACCCCTCCCCAAACCCTCAAACCCTCCTACCCACCTCGACATACAAACTCTGTGTGGCTTCACGTGTTCTGTTGATGTTTACATGATCGAAATAACTTGAACACAAACACAAACAAACAAAGAGGAAGACCGCACCGGAAGGAAACAACTACAAGTCCCAGCATCCTCTGTGTTTAGGGAGCAGCAGTGAAAGTGAAAGCAGGAGGAGGAAGGTGGAGCTGAGGCAGGTGAGTGTTAACATGAATATGTTTCTTCTTATGACATAAAATAATTCCACGCTGTTCGTGTCTGTGGGTGAAATGTGAGGCCGGTCGGCTCCTCTGAGCGCTGGTTTCCTGTAAGTAGAGAGGAAGTGAGTTTAGCTGAGCCTCCGTTTAGTGTGAGAGAGCAGGAGGAGAGTGAGAGCTGTGCTGAGGCAGGGTGAGTGTTAACACCGCTCTGACATTACTGTGTCTCTGTGGCGGGAACAACAGGCTCCGTCAGTGGAGGCAAAAATAATCAGACTTTGGTTTTTCAAAGGAAACAACTTTATGTCGGAAGTTCCCGCACGCTCATTGGATAACGATGTGTCAATCTCGAGCTATTAGCCAATGAGCGTGCGGATTCACAGAAAGACCCGCCTTTATCACGGGACTTTAAAAACTACAATGGCGACAGAAACTCCGTGAGTGGAGTTCAGGGTGACGTTATGAAACTGTGACGTTTGAGCCACTTCCCGTTGATCGTGAAACTGATGGTTTCTGGTGTTTGGGTCTGTTTTTCTGTATTTATGCAGATAAAGTGTAAACTCAGATGAATTATACCATCAAATGTTAAAGGAAAATATCAGGATGAGTGTCTGTGAGCTGAGAAGGACGTGAAGCGAGCAGTTTATCCCAGAGCTGAAGCTGCTCTGTGTGCAGAGATGAGCTCAGATTCCTGCTGTGATTGATCAATAGTCACAGAAATGTAGACTTGTAGTTATTACTGCAGTATGGTCACAGCAGATACTGATAAACATGTATTATGAGGATGGATGATCAAGTTTCTCACTCTCTCCTTTAAATCTCAGTTTTTTCTTCTTCACAGTTTATCTGTTAATTTATTAATGAATAACACTGAAAGAGTTTCTGTTATATTTCCCCTTGAACATCAGCTTATTAGGGCGGCATTAGGAAATAGCCCCCCTCCAAAGAATGAATAAATGAATGATGATAATAATAAAATGATTAAAAAGCAGAGCTCAGAGTGGTAGAATGGTCAAACATGGATCCACGGGTGGTTCAACTGCATTTGGTGACGTGACTAAAGCAAATCTTTCAAATAATCCCACCATCAACGGGATGTTGTCTCCTTTACTACGGTTACTTTACTTGGTCACCGTGTGAATTTCTTTGAAATGAACCAAATTCTTTTATTTGTTGGTTGTTGCATATTTAACCTCTACAGTCAGGAAAGGAGGAGATGAGGCCTCAACAATGTTGGGTTGTAGCTGTGCTTCAGGTTAGAGTGAGTGTCCATGGAATAAATGTAAGTCAGTGAACTGGAAACATGACTGTGTTCAAACTTTGTTTTCCTTTTTATAATGAGTCTAATCAAAGGTGGACAGAAGTATCTCCACTGTGACTTTTCTGTGTCACCATCAGAGCTTCTGCACAGTGTGGAGAAAGATCCAGAAGCAGTCAGAGCAGCTGTGTACAAAGTAAGACTGAACATCTGTCTGCTGATGGACTCATTTCTGAAAACTGGACTTCTTGTGTTGTTCAGACATTGAAGAGTTTTCTTTCTCTTTAGTCTCGTTGTTTTTCTTTCTTTCAGCAGATGTTGGTCTGCAGGAGGTTTTAGATGAACATAAGATCAGTCTGAGGAGGAGATGTGAACGTGTGACTGAAGGAAGTGATGAAACAGGAAGTAGAACCCTCCTCAACAGGATCTACACTGAGCTCTACATCACAGAGGGACAGAGTGAAGAGGTTCATACCCAACATGAGGTGAGGCAGCTGGAGACAGCTTCCAAGATGGACGCCCTCCATGACGCTCCAATCAGGTGCCAGGACATCTTTAAAGCCTTACCTGACCAACAGAGACCCATCAGAGTGGTTCTGACCAACGGCGTGGCTGGTGTTGGAAAAACCTTCTCAGTGCAGAAGTTCACTCTGGACTGGGCAGAGGGCTTGGAGAACCAACATGTCAGTGTGGTGGTTCTGCTTTCATTCAGGGAGCTGAACCTGATCAGAGATGAGCAGTACAGTCTTCTGGAGCTGCTCCATGTTTTCCATCCAACATTACAGAAGGTCACAGCAGAGAAGCTGGCTGTCTCTCAGCTTTTGTTCATCTTTGACGGCCTGGATGAAAGCAGACTTTCATTGGATTTCACCAACAGGAAGCTGCTGTCTGATGTCACACAGAAGTCATCAGTCAGCCAGCTGCTGACAAACCTCATCCAGGGGAATCTGCTTCCCTCGGCTCTCGTCTGGATAACTTCCCGACCCGCAGCAGCCAATCAGATCCCTCCTACATGTGTTGACAGGCTAACAGAAGTACGAGGCTTCACTGACGCCCAGAAGGAGGAGTACTTCAGGAGGAGATTCAGTGATGAAGAGCTGTCCAGCAGAATCATCTCCCACATGAAGACATCCAGGAGCCTCCACATCATGTGTAGTATCCCAGTCTTCTGCTGGATCACTGCTACAGTTCTGGAGCACATGTTGACTACAGAGCAGAGAGGAGAGCTGCCCAAGACCCTGACTGACATGTACTCACACTTCCTGCTGGTTCAGACAAAGAGGAAGAAGAACAAGTACCATGAGGGACATGAGACGAGTCCACAGGAGCTGACGGAGGCTGACGGAGGCTGACAGGGAAGTTCTTCTGAAGCTGGGGAGGCTGGCGTTTGAACATCTGGAGAAAGGAAACATCATGTTCTACCAAGAAGACCTGGAGCAGTGTGGTCTGGATGTGACAGAGGCCTCGGTGTACTCAGGAGTTTGTACAGAGATCTTCAAAAGAGAGTGTGTGATCTTCCAGAAACCAGTCTACTGCTTTGTTCATCTGAGCATTCAGGAGTTTCTGGCTGCAGTCTACATGTTCCACTGTCACACCAACAGGAAGACAAAGGTGCTGAAGAACTTCCTTAAACCAAAATCTTTAATCAAGATGATTTCCAGTCTTTTTGATGACGATGATCTCCAATCACTTGATGTATTTCTGAGGAGAGCCATGGAGAAATCCCTCCAGAGTAAAAATGGCCACCTGGACCTGTTTGTTCGCTTCCTTCATGGCCTCTGTCTGGAGTCCAACCAGAGACTCTTAGTAGGTCTGCTGGGTCAGACAGAGATCAGTCCAGGAACCATCCAGAGAGTCATCAACAACCTGAAGGAGATGAACAGTGATGAAATCTCTCCTGACAGAAGCATCAACATCTTCCACTGTCTGATGGAGATGAACGACCTCTCAGTACATCAGGAGATCCAAGAGTTCCTGAAGTCAGAGAACAGATCAGAGAAGAAACTCTCTGAGATCCAGTGCTCAGCTCTGGCCTTCATGCTGCAGATGTCAGAGGAGGTTCTGGATGAGTTGGACCTGCAGAAGTACAACACATCAGTGCCGGGACGACAGAGACTGATTCCAGCTGTGAGGAACTGCAGAAAGGCTGGGTGAGTCCAGATGTGATCATTAACATCATTGATCAGTGTAGGTTAGTAGTTTAATGTTGAAAATAAAATCAGATTGTGACCACAAAGTGTTTGTGTCCGTACGCTGCAACCTTCCACACCATTCCTTTATTGTACAGACTCAGCAGCAGCTCCATGGATCCCAAATCCAAGAGTGGAGAACAGATTTGAAGTGTGTCACATCCATGCAGTCACAGCTGTTTCCACCATGTTTCCACTGATATTAATCCTGTTCAATGACACGTTTCATATCAGTGAATATGTTCTTTAGGACGTCCACTGACATGTTTAAGTGTCCTGCTGGAAATCACTCAAATCATCCATGAAATCCATGAAAAATCCTTTTAGTGTTTCTAACTTCAGCCTCTGTCCTCTCTCTCTCTCCATCCTCCTCACTGCTTCTTTCACTGATAATCACACAAACATCGTATTCAGCTACAAAATAACACAATAATATCATCTGATGATCATTATTATAAGAGCAGGATCCATATTTGATATCAGAGTAACACACTGCTTGGTTATGTGCAGTCATCATCAGTGACTGTGGGTCAAACAGAAGCTCTCTGATTGGTTGCTGACCTTGGTCACCTGTCCACTCTCACCTGTTTGTGTTTGCTCTCTCTTTGCTGTCTCCATCCTCTCTCTCCTTTCTCTCCCTCTCTGTCTTTGTACGTCACTCAGGTCCAATGGAAACAGTGACATTTACAAACGTTCTTGAATAATTTATAATACTTTGGAACAACAGTAAAACAGCCAAAAAAGTGTAAGACTGAAGCAGGTCCAACCTTATAACCAATACGGGCTCCACCCCAAACAATAACCAAATTCCCTAATATACTAAAATCACTCAGCAGTCCAACTGCTTTCCACGGTCCAACCGTATTAAATCCTTTAGCGGTCCAACCGCATTCAATCATTTTTAGCAGTCCAACTGCATTAAATCCTCAGTACTGTCATGAGATTCTCATCAAAATCAAAGCAGACATTCCCCAGTAATTTCAGTGAGTAGACTTTAATTTGTAATGTCCAATTTGGCACACTTTGGAAATAATTCAACAGGTAGTGCCTTACCTTTGGATAAGCGGCTTAGAACAACAATGAGAAAAAGAGAGCTGATTATTAGCTCATCAAAACACAAAACAAAATCACAATGAATTATCGGTTAATTTCATTTAAAATAATTCATTAAGTATTTATGTACAATTCAAATTAGTTAATTACATATTTTGTTGGTTTGTTTTCTATTTTAATTATTTTACTGACACATTTAATGAATTATTTAATGATGTATTTATTTAATTCACGTTGCTACTCCTGGCCCTGCATCGCTGTTCATAAATACATTTTATTTGTCAGCTTCACCCATCAAAGTCAGGGGGCGGGGTTAATGCTGATCAAGTCAACACCATTGCTTTGGTCTGGTGGGCGTTCTTTTAGTGGGCTTTTCTCAATACTAAGTAGGCCTACACACCAGGGTTTGGACATGTGTGGACCCAAACTATACTTTTACCCTTTTTTGTGTGTCACCAAATACACTTTAATATTTTCTAGACAAGAATGTAGTGGCGTAATCTTTAACCTCTTTTGGCTCCAAACAGAAGTGACAGACTTGAGCAGGGTTCATTTAAAGGCTGACAGAAGTGGAGTGGTGACGGGGAGATGTTTGACAGGACAGTGTTTCAGCCTCCACAGGTTCATGTTGTGCTCCATCAGTCAGTGAAGATGAAGTCAGTGCTGATGAGGCTGTAGAGTGTGTGAGGGATGTGAATGAGGATGATGAAGATCTGATGATAGCAGATAAAAACAGGCTGCAGAGACTTTGAGCCATACAGGGCACACAGTGTGTGTACAGAACAGCTGAAATCATTATGGAGGCCTCACTGGGATATGGAAGCATCACAGTACAGCTTCAGTGAAGCTTTAAAGTCTCTGATATGAGATGAGAAATGAAGCATCCAGAGCTTTTTCATGAGTGGAAATCCACTGTGACTGTGAGCTGCTGCTACAGCCTCCAGATTAGCCAGCAGCTCATCCTGCTCAACATGGACCTGTGGTCAGAGTGTGTGCTGGATAATCCGGCCCAGGATGAGGCCAAACTGACATGGGATGAAATGTCTGTCACATAATTGAGCTTAGTGTAGTTTCATTTCTGCACAATTTAAAAACAACCAAAACTTTGTTCTGTCTTTTCTATGTTATACTGTAGACTTTCTTTGATACTGTGTCCAAAAGGAGCAGCTTTTACTTTGAAGGGGAGGCGTCTCTGTTTCCTCTTCAGGTTGGATGATGGAAGCAAATTAGTAGCTGTGTCCCAAAACGTCGGCTGCATCCTCCAGAGGCTGCATTTGAAGGCCGATTACGTCACAGCCAGGCGATGAAGGCTGTCCGTATTTGTCGACTCCTTCAAATGTGCCCGACAAATGCGTCCTTCATTTCCCCGAATTTGAAGGATTCGTCGGGTGTGTCCTTCGTGGCCCACCATATCCCAGAATTCATAGCGCGGCCCAGCCAAATTTCAGCTGCCAACAATGGCGGCAGCTACTAAGTTTTCAAATTACTCTTATTAATCTTTCTGGGTCACAAAATAAACTTTTAACATATTTTCAGGCGAGAAAGTAGCTGTGTAAACTTCAAATATCTGCTTGGTTTATCAAGACATCGCATATTTGCAAAAGTGTGCCGACGTTTTCAGAGACGTCTGTTCCCCACCCGCTCGCTAGCAAGCCGGGGGGTTCAATGGTCACTCCAGCCGGCGAGAGCAGCGGACGCCCGCTTCATCGTTTTCAGACCCCGCTCTTTCACTACTCAGGTGAAACACGATATATAAGTCACTCGGATAACTTAAAAATGTAATTGTTTGCCTTTTTTCTGTGTTTTATTTGTTCCGGAGTAAATCGGTTTGGCTGAGATCAAAGTTCCTCCGGGATTTTCACACAGCTGAATAAACGTTAAACAGGAAACTGATTAAACAGAAGTGTGAGACGGTCGAGAATTTACGCCAGTGTCCTGTTATATTTTAGATAGCAAGGAGCAGACGGCCGAGTTTATTAAACTCCACCAACACAGCGGTGACGCAAATCTGAAGGCTAGACCGTCCCATTTCACAGCCTCGCACTTCCAGCCTTTTCGGTCTTTGAAGGACCCGGCCCACGTAGACCGCGAATACCGGGTCCTCCGAAGGATGCAGCCGACGTTTTGGGACACAGCTAGTGTGCGATGTTCTTTCAGTGTTGCACTTTGTAGACGCTCCCTGAGCACTGGTCTCACAGCCAGCTGCACATAGAGACCAGTGTTGTTAGTCCAGGTCAGAAGATGACTTGTTGGAATGAAAATGAGCTTGTAGTTTGTCTGCTTTAATAATGTGACTGGAAAAAGGTGTTGGACTTCAAATATGTCCATTTCTTTCACACTTCACCTTTAAAAGTGAAGCCTTGTGGTTCCTGGAAGGAAAAACACGACTTTTTCAAGTCTTTGTCCTGTTTTTATGATAAATGTACGACTTTAATGTGAAATATTCAGAGTTTTTTCTCTTGTTGTGTTTGTTTGAAGCTGCTTCCTGTTGGCTTCAGCTGTTTGGAGTTTCCATTTTCTAAACTTCTACATTCTGAACCTTCTTCAGCTCTGAACAGATGATGAAACACTGAATGATTTCAAGCTCACACTTTGTCTAATAAACTTACATCTTTCATTCTTTATACAGATTGTGGGGCTGTGGTTTGTCAGAGATCAGCTGTGATTATCTGGCAGCAGCACTGAAGTCCAACCCCTCCCATCTGAGAGAGCTGGACCTGAGCTCCAACAACAAGCTGCAGGATTCAGGAGTGAAGCATCTGTGTGGTTTCCTGGAGAGTCCAGGATGTGGACTTGAAACTCTGAGGTCAGTCAGCATGTTTTAGTTGTGCTGAGATGAATATGATGTGAAAGTTGTGCTGACACTAAACTGCAGACATCAGGCTGATATTATACTGATCCACACTGAGGATCTTCATGGTAAAGTCTGTTTTCTTCTTCTCTGGTTTAGTCCATTGACTGCAGCAGAACAATGTTCACATTTCAAACCTTCAAAGAAGAAGAAAAATCCTCCACTGGATAATTCACTGTGAAACTCTCCAACTCTTCATTCCACCTTAAAGTCTGTCTGACACTGAAATCCAAAGCAAAATGTGCGTTTGCTTTACAGACAGCAGTCCAACACAAACATACACACATCATCCAAAACACAGTCCAACATCCAAATCTCCTCCACTGCCAGCATGAATGATGGGAAAGAGAAGGAGGAACACTCTGACATTCAGGGTTAGAATGAGTTTCATGAAGCAGACTGTGAAGATCAAAGCTGCATTAGAAAGCTTACATGAATGAATGAGTGGACAGAAGTGGACAGAGATCATCTGAAGCACTTCAAAGGCTTTAAATCAGCACATTTCTCTTTATTCTTTATCAACTCTGTTAGTTTCTCTCAGTTTTCTGTGGAATGAAGCTAACAGCAGGCTAATAAGATGCTGACCAATAGGTTTCTATTAAAGGTTGTAATTTGTATATGAAAAAGTGCTTTGGCTCAGCAGGGATCAGCTTACAGGTAGAATACAGCTGCTGGATGGGATTAGCATGTCATAGCTATCTACCAAACTGCTAACTGGGGGATTTCAGGCCATCTATGGATCATTTTTGCTAACTGTTTATTCAGCTTAGGCTCACAGGGCTGCAGCCTGTGCCCTAGCTGTCATAGGGCAAGAGGCGTGGTCCACCTGCACAGGTGAGCAGTCCATCACAGGGCCAACAGAGAGAGACAGAGAAGCACTCTCTCACATCCACACCTACAGCCAATTTAGAAGCACCAATGAACCTAAGCAGCATTTCATTGGACTGTGGGAGAACATCCAACCTCCACAGAAAGGCCAACAAGCTTCAACCTACAACCTTCTTGCTTTAAGGCACTAGTGCGAACCACTTTTCCCCATTTCAGCCCAAATCCTGCATCTTCCTGTTTCTGACTCCAGGCCAGCTCCACTAACACTTTCTCATCAGACACTGCCACCTAGTGGAGGAAGTCTTAGTCCCATTTGAAGCTTCAGATTACAGTTAGTTCCTTTACAAAGAGGTGGAGGTGGTGGGGCCACAGCACCATCATCACTGAGTGCCATAGGACACTTAACCTTTGTTTCCATATGCTGGGAACTTCCTGTTGTTCCAAGGAGGACTGGAAAATGTGTGAAAACCTCCCAGTCAGTTCCTCACAGCACACTTCAATCATTTCCCTCCCACAGCATCAGGACCAGGGCTTTTTCTCTCTTTGGTCCCACTAAGAGATTTCCACACAAACACCTCATCAGTGGGACTCTCAGAGCTACCAGCCCTTTGCTACAATCACAAAGCTCTTCATTGAAATCAATGATATCAAAGCTGGAATCAAATGAGTCCAAGTCTTCTGCTGATTCAGCATCACATTCATCTTTGCTCCTTGTTCTGCATCCCCACCATGGACTTCATTCCTTTCCAAGCCAGCCTTGAGTGTCCTTTATTCAGCTCATCCTCTGCTTTACTTTTACACCTGATTTTAGCTGCTTTATCTCTCTTTCAACAAGTTTCTGTGCCTCAATCTTTTTCTTCTCTCCCTCATAACAAGACAGCTTCTTCTGCCTGAGAACATGTTGGAGTGATTTACTAATCCAGGGCTGCTTATTGGGGAAAATACTTCCTGTTTCCAAAGTAATCCCCATTTTTCCCAGAAAGAAATGTAAGTAGAAATCGATGATCTAAGTGAGAACATGAGCCTTTAAAAAGTCCCAGTGGGTGCAGTCAAAGCAGTCCCTCAGTCCCAGTATATAGTCTTTGGTCCAGACTGGAACAACTGTGTGCCCAGTTTGAGCTCTCTTCAGTGCTGTGACCTGACAGACCCAGAGGGGCCATCACATCACATTTAGAAGCTCCCCTAATGGAGCCACAACACATGTCCAACACTTAGTCTGTCTTGTTGGACCAACTGGAAGAAATGATTCAAGGACTTAGTCACAGAACAGAGATTCAAATCTCCAAAATCCAACTGGCTGCATCAGGACATATAGTCTGAAACTCTGCACAGTTTCCTGTTTGAAGCTGCTTCCTGTTGGCTTCAGCTGTTTGGAGTTTCCATTTTCTAAACTTCTACATTCTGAACCTTCTTCAGCTCTGAACAGATGATGAAACACTGAATGATTTCAAGCTCACACTTTGTCTAATAAACTTACATCTTTCATTCTTTATACAGATTGAGGTGCTGTGGTTTGTCAAAGATCAGCTGTGATTATCTGGCAGCAGCACTGAAGTCCAACCCCTCCCATCTGAGAGAGCTGAACCTGTGGGGAAACAACCTGAAGGATCCAGATGTGAAGCAGCTGTCTGATCTTCAGCAGAGTCCAGACTACAGACTGGAGACTCTGGGGTCAGTAGAGTGATGGAGTGAGTGGGTGGTGCTGTCAGCAGTATTGTACTAAACACAGTCAGTATGAAACAAAGATCCAGTGTTTCCTGTAAAGCTGCAGCTTCTCAGTGAAGCTGTGAGAGGAGAATGGTGACAGGCTTCAGGATTGGACACAAACACTTCCTGTTTCTGACCTTTATGGTCACCATAGTAACGGCTGACACGCTCTGATCAAACACTGTCAACAGCCAATCAGCTCTCTGAACAAAGCAGCACGCAGACCAATGACTGCATTCGTTTCCAAGTTTAAAGCAGTGAAGAACACAGTCTGTAGGTGAGGAAGAATTTAGTGAGAGCAGATGTTTGGATGGAATTCCTCCAGTTAACAGCTGGAACCGTCCATCTGGATTGTTGGGCTTGTTGTTGGGGTTCCTACAGAGCTCAGAGTGGACACACCAAGGTTCTTCTAATGAATGAAAGTCCAAACTCAAACTAGGAGGGAAAAACATTTTCATCAACTTCAATAAAAATCCAAAGATTAGAAAAAGTGAAGCAACAATGAGTCCTAGTACAGTCCCAGCACTGAAGTCCCTGCTGCTCTTTATACTGGATGTGCTGCATCACTGACTGACAGCTGATGAAGAGTCTCTGGAAACACTCGTTTATCTCCTCTGCTCTTCCTTCTTCTCTCTGCAGGTGGAGGTGATGATGGTAAACAGGACGGTGTGTGTGCTGAGAGAGGAGGAGCTGTGTCCTGATGATCCAGAGAGGTTGAAGCAGCAGCAGCTTGTGTGTAGAGACGCTCTGACTGGGCCATGTTACTGGGAGGTGGAGAGGAGAGCTTCATCCAGCAGTGACTGACAGAGGAATGAGAAGAAGTGCAGATGACTGTCAGTGCTGCAGAGTGAACTGCTCTGAGAACAGCTCCACTGTCAGACACAATGTAGAGTCCAGCATCATCCCTGTGTGTCCCTCTGGATCTGACAGAGGATCATCAGTGTATCTGGACTGCTCTGCTGCTGCTCTGTCCTTCTACAGTCTCTGCACAGTCTCTGTCTGACTCTGGCTACATTTTTGGCATTTATATTCTTGGTTGCTCTCTTTATATTTTTCACATGCAAAATGTGCCCATCTTTGGCAAGATTCATACTGCACTTGGAAAGGAAAAATAAATGGCTCATATTCTGTTTGGTGAATACTATTACTCAACATTTTAATTATGATTGGCAAGTAATGATACTAAGACTTATGTGTTTCTTTTGTTTTGTTTTGTTTTGTTTTACCATTTCAATCATGCTGCGGTCAGCGTTAGCATCTAACATGGAGCAAACAATGCAGTAGTCCTCAGCGTTCCCTGAAACACAATCATAGTTAGGTTTTAATCAAACATTATTTATTGAATAATTAAAAAATAATAGTACATTTTTTCCAAATATACTTCCTGGAAAATTAGTCTAAATTAGACTTTGAGAAGGGTCTTATCTGAAAGTGTTTGAAGAGCACTATTTGTACTATGCTGTTTGAAAAGCACTATTTAAATTGGAAGTACGCACTAACGTGATAAGGACTTTACTGGACTTACCTCGATTTTCAAGTAGGGTGCAAGCTATCTGCATTCGCTCCAGCACAACTGGCTCTGTAGTGGTTGACACCTCACTGACCTCTCCAAAATCAAGGTAGTGTTCTGCAAACTGTGAGATTGATCATAATTAGAATGTAAAGTCTTAATTAGGTAAAGGATAGGATAATTATAAGCCACAAGGCTTCAGCCTATTCCTTTTTCAGTTACTGTATGATTAAGTACTTCTATGTAAAATGATCATCTTTGTTGTTGTTGACCGAAATAACTTTCACTTCACTTAAATTCACTTAAAGTCTTAATTCTAGCTAACAAGAAACTGAATCATTTGAATACGGGTTACCTTTAACAGTAAAACTCCACAACTGCAGGAATCCTGTCGCTTGTTGTGTTGCATAGTCTGTAACTGCCACTCCATGGTGTCTTCATGCCCTCTCATCCTCAGAAAATTCCTAGTTGAACAAAAGTGTTTGTAATGAAACAAGATGTTTTTTTTTTTAATCTAAGAATAACACCTCAGTATCATACATACCTCCAGTTGCGCAGAATTTTCCTGTCATAAACACCTTCATTCCCATGGGGTCTATGAGCAGTATTTTCTGTGCAGAAATGTTGACAATCTAAAGAAAAAGTTAAATTAAAAATTACAATTGTTTGTGCCACTGAAAACTTATTTAAAAATAACACTTTGTGCAAGAAACTGCTTCACAACAAATTATGCAAATTAATAACAAAATGAACACATACCACAAGAATCCAGTGTGTACCAAAGTTCACAGGGCACAGCCACGTCTTCAACTGGGAACTTCATCTGTGGGATTGGAAGTGCAGAGTAATTTGGATTTACTTAGGTACCATGCGTCTCAGGGTGTTTTCAAATATAGTCTTCTTTAAAGGAACCGAACTCTTTCCTCAGCAACAGAAAGGAGTCAACTGTTTGGACCACTTCTGAGCTTTCAACATACCAGTTGAGGCATCTGAACTGCCCAGAAAACAACGAGCTTGCAACTACTGAACAGAGCAGGTGTGCAGCATTCTGCACAAGTATACAAAAATGTTAGAGAACAGTAAATAGGTTTTTTTTTTATTTCAAAATTAGTAGGTAAATGACATTTCTTACTTACCTTTCGTCTGTCAATAACACGGTGCAGATATGCATCAATGACCTGTTTTGAAAAATCTGAGTTTATACAACAACAGCAACAATTTTTGAAGTAACTGCTTGAGTGCTGTACACAAAAACATCTAAAGGAATAGAATTGCTGATAAAGGTTCTTTCTGCATACACTGAAACTGGGTATTATGATGTCACAGATGTCACAACATCTGTGTTGTGGTTGATAACATTTTTTCCTGTTGAAGTGAATGGGTGAAACCTTATCAGAGTTTTGCAATATAACCCCCCCCCCCCCCCCCCCCCCACCTACCCGCACATTTTAAACTATTAATGGTCTCTGCACTGCAAATGCTTCAGAAGGAGCAGAACCTCGAAATCAGACTCAATAATGATAAGTTCTCTTACCTCATCAGAAACCACCGTGACCCCTGCAGTGTTCGAAAAGAGGAATCCAATAACTTGTATGGTCCAACAGCTGCCTCCAAGCGCCCAGTATCCTTTGCACGCCATAGCCTCTTTACTAAAAGAAAAATATGATAAGTTAGCTCAGGCATGCATGAGATTTGTAGTGGATAAGCTTGGTAAAGGCCAACGGGCCACAACAGGAAAAAGTCAATACAATAGGCATGCATTTACACGCAGAGAAATAGGAAAGGTACAGCGGGTGGGCAAAATAGAAAATTACTGACAGGCAGATCCATTTCCAGACTTCCACAAGCTCAGTGCACGTTGCATGTTTCTTTATATCCAATATGAGTTGAAGACTTCAAAATGCAAACAAAGTCATGCAACAGTCAATTAAGTTGCAACGCCAAACTGGCAACAAATGACCAACTGGTCAAAAAGAGTTGTTCACTATGTCACCTTCATTTTCTAAGCTTTGTTTCCGGGAGGGAAGTTCTTGTTCACGCGGTGGTTTCACGTAAACCCTGAACCTCAGGTGGTGAAGCGAGGTGGTGAAGCGAGGGCAAACTCTTCTGAATCTTGAGGTGTAGATGTGTCCTCTCAGGTTGCTCTGGAACCACGTGACATTCTGCATCTAGAATCTGATCAACATGTCTACACCAGACTAAGTTGGCTCCAACATTTATGGTGTATATCAGCGGTCCGGTCCGTGAACGAATCGTGCCAGAATGCCATTTCTGACTTGGGTCTCTGTAGTCTCTGGCGAGAACTCTTTGTCCAACATTGAAGAACCTGGTTTTGTTTCTTGTTGCTTCCACCATGGAAGACTGTTTATCTTGGACATCCTTGCGAATGTCTGGTTTCAGCAAATCTAGATGTGATCTCAGATCTCATCCCATGAAGAGCATTGCAGGTGTGTGTCCAGTTGTTGCATGAGTGGTAAGACAGTAAAAAAATTGTCAATTTTCTGTTGTAGCGGTTTCCCCTCTGTGCGACTGGCTGGTTCAGCTTTGTTGCAGGATGATGGGGAGCTGAAGTGATATGTCGTATGCCGTTACTCCCAAGGAAACACTGGAACTCCTCTCCAGTAAACTGATGACCATTGTCACTTACGAGCTGTTGTGGCGGACCTGTGCGTGCAAACGGTGACCAAAGACTATTGATCGTGCTGGCAGCTGTTGCTTGCTTTACGGGGAAGATTTCTGGCCACTTTGAGTGGGCATCAACCACAACCTGGAACATTTAGTCCATAAATGGGCCAGCATAGTCTATATGAATGCGTTGCCATGGAGCAGATGACCACTCCCACGCGTGTACAGGTGCTGTTTGAGGCTGGCGCAGCGTCTGCTGGCAAACAATGCAGGATTTAGCCATATTCTCCATTTCACAATCAGTGCCTGGCCACCAAACATAGCTTCTAGCAAGACCTTTCATCTTAACACCCAAATGTCCATCGTGCAGTGAGTCCAGTACCTTTGTACGTAGTTTGGGTGGCAGGATGACACGAGTTCCCCACATGACACATCCTTGGCAAACGGATAGTTGGTCTTTGTGGGTGGAGTACGCAGAGAACTGAGTGTCACTACAGGACGGCCAACCATTCACAGTAAGATCGTTTGACAAGATTATTGTTATTCTTCAGTTCTGAAGCCTGCTCCACAAAACCTGGGAGGTGAGTTTTGGAACAGCCAGGTGTAAATGCTCCAGGTACAGCGAAGAGGACTCCTTTCTTCCCCTTAAACAGTTTTGGCTCGTTTCTCTTTTCACCTGAGCACTTGTGACAGGTAGGGGTTCCATTTGTGTAACATGAAACACAGTAGCTGGAGCAGTCATTTCTTCGGTGGGTTGCATGTGTGGAAGACGTGAAAGTCCATCTGCATTTCCATGTAGCTTTGTCCCTTTGAACTCAATGGTGTAGGTGTGTGCACCCAGGAACAAAGCCCAAGCAAGCGTACGCAAGCCATGGTTGGAATACCTTTCTGAGGGTTAAAGATGGACACCAGCGGTCGGTGGTCTGTGATCAGGGTGAAGTGTCGTCCATATAAATACTGATTAAACTTCTTCACTCCCCACACTAGACTGAGTGTTTCTCTGTCTATCTGCGTATAGTTGCGCTCGGCTGCATTTAGGGACCTTGAGGCAAAGGCAAGTAGTCGTTCGGATCGATCAGGCATTTTGTGAGATAGCACGGCACCAATGCCATATGGTGAGGCATCACAGGCGAGGCGAAGTGGTAGATTGGGGTCAAAGTGTGTCAGAACCTCCTCTGATGTAATGAGCTGCTTAACTTAACTAAATTAAATGCCTCTTCATAGTTTTTTGTCCATTTCCATTTGACATTTTGTTGCAGCAGAGAGTTCAGCGGGTGCAGGACTGTTGAAAGGTTTGGTAGAAACTTGTGGTAATAATTAATTAAGCCCAAGAATGAACGTAGCTGACTCACATTTTTAGTGTCTGGTGCCTTCAGGACTGCTTCAACTTTGTCCTCGGTTTTGTGGAGCCCATGTCTGTCGATCTTGTGTCCACAATACTCAATGGCATCCTTGAAGAACTCACATTTGTTTTTGTTTGCTCTCAATCCATATTTTTCTAGCCTGGCCAGGACTGCTGTTAGGTTAGCCAGATGAGTCTGACCGGCTGGAGCAGCATCTAATAACCAACTCACAAAATAAAGAAAAATAAAAACAAACCAACAAACACAAAAACACCAGGCATCATGATACAGACTTATAATTTGCACCAATGTTTTTTCGAAATTCTATACACGAAAGTGAGCGCGAGAGCCCTCGGTGCGCCTGCTCGCTGCCAAAGTCAAAGTAAACTTTATTGTCATCTCCGCTACAGACAGTCCAGTATACAGAGATATGAGATGACGAGGCTCCAGTTACAGCAGTGCAAGTAAACAAACAATAAGAAGAGTAAGAAAATAAATATACACTTTAGGACCAGGGGTAAAGGATCAATAACAATTTAAATTTACAGTTTGAGGGGAGGGGGCCCCTGCTGCTTCCAAAAAGAGCACATTTCATTTATAATGTTGTAAATCCAAGTCCATTATGTATTCATGATTTGAATCCTGGGTTGTGTGAAATCTCAGAAATGCACCCTAGATGAAGTGAATCTGTGAACTAAGGTGTCGGTCTATTAGATCATGTTGTGGTGATCCTTGTGTTGGGGGATTTGTGTTCATACTGGAGTGCAAAATTAAAACCAATGGAAGATGGACAAGAAAAGTTCAAAGCCATCATGGTGCTCAACTTAGAAAAAATAGAAAAGAAGAGGAGGAGAAACGAGCAAAAGATGCAGGTAAGCAGATGTGTGATTGGATAATGGCAGGTCATCCTGAAACTATCAGAATCAGAGTGAGTCAGAAATTATGTGGGTTACAGTTGCTCCAAGAAGAAATGGTAAACAAACAAACAGTAACAGACTAAACTCCAAACAATACATTATGTTACAGATTTAAATATTAATTAGTCCTTGTCAATTGTTGATTTGTCCTGTTCTCATTGTATGACGAATTATGATGGCTGTTTGGTAGCCGTCTGCATACAATGCATACTCTCTCTCTCTGTGTGT
Source organism: Mchenga conophoros (assembly GCF_057382185.1). Classification (NCBI taxonomy): domain Eukaryota; kingdom Metazoa; phylum Chordata; class Actinopteri; order Cichliformes; family Cichlidae; genus Mchenga; species Mchenga conophoros. The sequence goes on along the minus strand of NC_140528.1, from coordinate 18,937,178 downwards.
GTGTGTGTGTGTGTGTGCAGCAGCTTTATGTTAATGTGTGTAAGGATTTGTGTCTGTGTGTGTGTGTGGGGTGGGGGGGGGGGGGGGGGGGGGGGGCGCCAGAGGGATTGTTCGCCCAGGGTGCCAAACAGGCTAGGACCGCCACTGCCTGCAAATAAACAACATTAACATCAAAAGTTTTACATTTCCTAAATGTATCCCACAATCTGAATATAACACCCACTTCCCCACGTTTGATCCGCTGTGTTAAATATGATTAAGAACAGAATGCAATCATTTGCAAATCCTATAAACCAGTATTTTAAACAAAGTGAGAAAATGAAACATTTAAAGAAAAATATTAGCCCATTTTGAATTTGATGGCAGCATCCTCTCTCCAAAAACTAAAAGCGTTACGATGTTTAGTGCTGGACCATGTTGGTTAATGTGTAAACTCAACAGTTTCCATTTTGATTAACCTGACCAACATCTAACATAGAACACCTTTGAAGTGGACCTCGCACCCTGTGGATAACTTCAAACACGTCGAGGTCTTCAGAGGCTGAACTTTGACCCAGCATCACAAGGAGCGCCATAAACACTTGTTACGGTTATTAGAAGGAACCCAGCCTTTAGACATCCCCACAATGACATCGTGACCAAGGGTCTGTTGCATGATTTTTAACATGGCTACAATGTGTCGTCTGCTGAGTCATCGTTTAATACAACAACGTACTGAAAGAGAGCATTCAGCATCTGACTGAGCTGGACTAACCTTCCCTTTCAAAAGTGAAAACTGCAACATAAAACTGGAATACAACCAACTTCTAATGAAATGTAACATTTTATAACATGAACACAGATTCCAGGTGAGCTGTGTCTTCCAGGACTGGATTTACCAGAACAGGTATGAGGACGGTGCCTGACGGGCATGTACGAGCTGGAGTGGATCCCAGCTAACACAGGGTGAGGAGACAGACGACCGTTCACGCTCACACTTATTCACCAGTTAACCTAACCCCACTACCTGAATGTGTGTGAACTGTGGGAGGAAGCCAGAGTCCCCTGAGAGGACCCACACAAACACGGGGAGAACATCCAACCTCCACAGAGACTCTCTCTGCACTAAAAGCACAAAATAAAAATCACACCGTCATGTAATTCAAGAAACTGGTCTTAAAAAACATTTAATCTAATATGTCCACATGGAGCCCGTGTTATAAAATAACATGACATAAAGTCATCTCTCCATCTCCATCTCCTGCTCTTTTATTTCTCTCTCTTGCTCCATCTCTCTCTGCTGCTCTTCTGTCTCCTCTGTCACAGACTTCTCCACTTTTGATGATAAATCAGCCTGGTGCAACATGTAAGGATTGGCACAATTTGTTAAGATTTTGAGGAGTTTGAGAAACTAACCTTAAGCATAAAATAAAATTTACTATCAGTAACTTCATAGCACCCGCCCAGCAGTATATAAACTCCGTCATGCTAGCTAGTACCAGTTATTCTAAGCGACTGTAAAAAGTCAGCACAACGAAAACAAACTACAACTAAACTTGGTTTATATCTGACACAGATAGACAGCAGGTCATAACTTCTTACCTGAAGTTCAGTTCCTCTGCCACTATGACCGGCGGCCGCCTCGGGTCTCTCCTCCTCTTGCCTCCCCTTTCCCTTATCCACCTGCTGGCCTCCACCACTTGCTGATGTTGCTAAATCTGTGGAAGCTATGCCACAGCTACCGCCAAACAATTCAGTTATTTTTACACATTTGGCAGCGTCTGCCTGAAGGGCTTGTTTCTTTTTGGCCCTAATTTTTTCTGCACCTCCTTTCCTTTTTTTGTTCTCCATTTTCTTTAGTTCATCTATAAGATTGCTAAACAAGGGGGAGGGTGCATCCGACCTCCTCGGCTGTAATTGGTCCAGCCCAGAGTCGATCATGACCAATTGGCCAATCCAACACCTTTCGTTATTTATACCCTTCCAAAAAAAAAAAAAAAATCGATCGGCCCATAAAAGCAAAAAATCGCCAGCGGCCCACCGGGCAAATGCCCGGTATGCCCGATGGCGAGTCCAGCTATGGTCCTGCACTCTCTCTCTGTTTCTTTCTCTCTGATTGTGGAATAAAAGTATGAACATGTGTTTATAAGTCACACTTGTGTTTGAATCCTGCAGCTTATCACACATTTGATTTCCATGTGTGACGACTGCAAGTGTCCAGAGTGAGGACAGACTGAGGGACCCACTGCTGCACATCATCTGTGAGGCTTTGCAGCCCTGATGATCCACCAGGACAAACTCAGCAGTGTGTGAGGAAGAGGAGGAGGAAGAGCCAGCAGCAGCTGACAGATGGAGAGAATAGACAGACTGTTCCCTGTTTGTGAAGGACTGCTAGGAAAGTTTAACATAACTGTCTGTGCTGAATCAGTCTTATTAGGTAATGTTCAAATAATGTTGTCATCCCAGTGTTTCCAGTGTGGGAGAAAGTACTCAGGGCCTTCAAGTTACACACTATGAAAGGCAGCAACAAGTTTAATGTTCAGAAACCTAAAGTCTGTATCAGCAGCAGAATGGAGCTAAAAATAAATGTTTGTTTGAGTTCTATGAAGCTTTGAGTATTTTGGATCAGTAGCACTGCTGTGTTTGTTGCATCATATTGCTGTGATTGTTTATATGCTTTATATATTCTGAGCTAAGTTGATCTATAGTGTTACATCATTTTCTATAAGGATGTTATGTGTTTGTAGACTTTCTGCCCAGTTTGACCCATTTAGCAGAAGTCAGCCTGTTTAAGGCTCTGATGTCTATTCTGTATGACTTAAAGCAGTTATGACATGGTCTGATTTTCTCACCCAATAAAGGAATATTTCATATATCAGTCTACTCTTCATTCTATCAGACACAGTTATCACAGCTCGTACATTTGCTTTTTACACATATATGTAAGCACTGAGCCACATTTAGTAATGCCAACATATTAAAATAACAATATTTCTCTCTTATATATGATACATCTATATATACACTGTCACAGATACTTGAGTGTCTTTGAGTGAAGATTTAAGGTGATAGGAAATATAAATAACTGCAACTTGAATCTTTGACACAGAGTTCATGCTTCAGAGTTCAGATGTTCAGAGTTCATGGACCGTTGAGGCTGCGAACTTTAAGGCTGCAGACCCTGAATTGGGATACAGCCATCGACTGTGGAAACCTTGCAAGTGGATCGTAAAGGTTGTTACAGAGTCTTTCATGTCTAAATTTGCCGTTAATAATTATATAATTGTAGGAATCATCTAGTTTGCTTACACTGATTACGTTGGCACTTTGTTAGCGCTACAACAACGGTCAGACCCCCGAGGCATCTAAACTTTAGTAAGAATGTGCACTTTTGACACCTCTGGTTAGCATTTAGTGGTCAGTTTCAAACGTATTTGATTTTTGCTTGTTATGAACAAATTCACTTCACTACTTTTCACGATCTGTAACATCAATGCACATTGTTCCATTTACTGCATATTGCACTTTATTCATATCTCTCATTCCACCTGCAAAAACATTGTAAAGGTCGTCACAGAGAGTTTTATATATGTATAAATACTAATATTCTCTATTTATTCTGTTTTATTGCCAAGATGTTAGTTAGCCTTTGTTCAATTGTCTTTTATATGTCAATAGATACGTATGTCACAAATAAAAGTTTCTTGTAAATTATGTTTTTGTAAAGAATTTTCTCCCAAATCTCTTACATGCTAACTGTAACGTGTTATTTCTGCTAAAACCTGAACTTAAATGTGTATATGGTGTTTATCTGTTTTTCTCTCTGTTTTAGATGCAAATATCAAATTGGAGTTCTGCCTCCAGGCCAGAATTGCAGGAATGCACCACGTGTTGGCTGTTTCACTGCCCTCTGTGCCCCACTTTCAGCCCTGCTGTCAGGGCAAAGATTGAGCAGCATATAAATGGACACATTCAAAGTGCTTTGCCTTTCAAAGGTATGTTGGTATTAAATATACCTCATAGTTAAAGTCATAAATATGCACTTCTTTTCAGCACCTCTGCAGGTCTTTGTTGACTTAAAAGTTATTTTTCACATTGTACAGTTCAGTTCATTCATCAGCGAGAGAAAAAAGTGTTTTCATTAAATATTTTTCCTGTTCACCACATTTCCTGACAGCTCTTGTGATCCACACCATTTTGCTTTCATTATTGAGGACGGCTTGGATATTTTTGTTAATATGTACAATCTGATTGTTAGATAAACTGACTGCATTCTATACAACTACATTTAAATTACATGTTTTTTCTTTTTTTCTCTCTTACAGACAAAATGATGTGCCGGTGCACTTTCACTGCCCTTCTGTAACATGACAGTCATACAGCGTGGGGATATGGCAAGGCAATTATTGTCATGTCAGCATTCAGGACTGCTCCCCACTGAACTCTCCGTGGAGCCTCGTCTCCCTCTCCATGTCTCGTCTCCAGCATCTAAACCATTTCCTGAATCTTGGGTAGAACATTCATGTGCTCCACCCTCTGTGCTAAATGAAACTGGGGCTTGTGGAAAGTCCATGAAAATGAAACGTCCTCACTGTGGTCTTAGTCTTCTTACAAAAAAACTTCAAGGCTCACATGATGAGGAGGCATTCAAACAGGTCAATAGATGTTTGCCTGGCCTGTCATCCACAGTGTTTTTGTGTAGAGGGACTTCTTCCTCTTTGTTTTTCAGTTTGCAGAGGACATGGAGCTCTTTTTAAAAGCATGTGCTGATGAGCAGAGACTACAGGTCAAAGCGATGTTTGACATTTAATGGACAGATGAAGGCACTGGCTGTTTGTTTGTGTTTTTTATCTGTTGTTTGTTTTTCAGTGTACAGAATTCCAGTTAAACTTATTATAAAATGCTGTTCACTTGTTTCCATACTTATAGTAAAAAATGTAAGTGTAAATGCAACAGCATTGTTTATACTTGTAACTTCAGAGTAAAAAGCTTATTGTTGATATTAACATTAATGTATTATCCTGTAATCAATAATATTTTTATGCATTTTACGCATTAACCCTCTGATCTCTATCCTGGCCATTTGGGGCCACTTCACTTCTCCTTGTTTGACTGCTACACTGCAGTGGACCAAAAGAATGACGCAGGTTTGATCTTAAGGCTCTAATAGTTGTGTGTGTTGTGCATGACATTGCAACGCAAACATGTATTTGCAAGATAGACTGGAATAAATTATGATGCATCAAATATTACACAGGCTGCAGTGAATTGTTGTTGATACAGGTTATTGAGCTTTGAGTTTCCCAGTCAAACGTAGCTTTGACACACATGCTAACACTCTTACTCTTGTACATTTCATAACAAGACACCAAAGCCAAAATATTAGCTCTCAAAAAAAATTCAAAGCTGCAGCTGCAGCACACACAGCAACAAACACTGTTAGTAAATGTGTCCTGGAGTTTCTGCAGGTGCAGAAAGTGCTGCTGCTGTAAGTCAGCCTAACAGCTTCCAGATCACTGATATTTCTGGAAAGATGGCAAGAAGGGCATCACAGCTCATTTCTACAATCTCCCAGATCTTGGAATACAAGCCCCTGTCCCATGAAAACCACTTCACAGTAGTAGGAGTCCACTAAAACCTACAAATGAAGAGTGATCCTGGAAGAAATAGGGCGCACACTAGTGACCTCAACAGTTGCAAGACAGCCTTGTCCCCGATGCTTATATGAAAAAAAATATGAAGATTTATGAAACCATTAGGACTTTATTACTGTTTTATCTGAAAAGCTACTGGTAATATTTAACCTAACTGGGATTTAAAGTGTAAAAAACAGAATGTAGATAAAATTTTGGTTTTGATGAAAAGGAGTGGAGCTTGTGAGCCACAATGTAAGCAGTGTTGCTTTGCTGACATGCACTCGATGCTGGCAGTACAAGCATTGTAGTGGTTCTTATGTTTTTGTAAACTAACTGTATAATATATTGAGCCATTCAACAGTACACAAATGTTTGTAGGCTCCTTTTTGTATGCAACCTGCATGTCTTTCTGAATTAATTGTTTGTTTATATCATGTTTTTCAGGACAAAGAAGTTAAAGTCAAGTGGAAGCCCTGCTCAACATGGTATGTAGTAACAACTTTGTTGGACGGGAACAGACATTCATACTGTTGATAAATAGTTATCACCTCAATTTGAATTCATGTATTTGGACTAAACTAAATTGGGAGCTGTTAGCTGTCAAGCTGCTCCTCTGTGAGGAGCTTGATAGCTGTCCACCTCCAAAGTCCATTATGAGTTTTGGAGGTGGACATGGTCAAGACTTTTAAGAGTTGGCATAAGACTTCACTTCTTTATAGAGCTTATAGTTGGGGCTGGTTCAGGTCAGCCCTTAGTTATGCTGTCATAGCACCAGACTGCTGGGGGTTAGTGTCTACTCGTGTCATTGTATATATCCAGGAATATGTGCCTGAGGATAGTTGTCATGAAATCAATATTAAATCAAAGGATTCCTTAATGACCACAGCTGGCATGAGTTCTCCAAAGCTGCCTGCTGTCTCAGGATCTGTCTCCAAAAAGAACCAGGGAGCGCTAACATGTTATGTTCTAGACTGATGAAGAAAATGCACATTAAACATAGTATAAACTCACTATGTTAAGTAATGTGAAGAGGATGCCTTTAGCTCCTATTGGGTTGGTTCCTTGATCAGTGCAATACAGAATCATTCATCTGGTTTGATGTAATGTCCTTCAAACACGTCAAAATGAGGCTCTGTAGTCTGTGTGGCCTCCACATGCCTGTATGACCTCACTACAACACCTGGGCATGCTCCTGATGAAGTGGCAGATGGTCTCCTGATGGATCTCCTCCCAGACTCCAGGACTAGAGCATCTGCCAACTCAGGCAGCAGAAGGTTCTCCACGGCGTCTCCAGACTCTGTCACACGTGCTCAGTGTGAACCTGCTTTCATCTGTGAAGAGCACAGGCCGCCAGTGGCAAAGTTGCCAAGCTTGGTGTTCTCTGGCAAATGCCAAACATCCTGCACGATGTTGGGCTGTAAGCACAACCCCCACCTGTGGACGTCGAGCCCTCATACCACCCTCATGGAGTCAGTATCTGACCGTTTGAGCAGACGTGCATATTTGTGGCCTGCTGGAGGTCATTTTGCACAGCTCTGGCCTTTCTTTCCTACCCCACAGTACCTTTCCTTATCTTTTGTTTCCTACTCTTTTACTTAGTCTTTGATCACGGTTGTCTTTCTAGATAATTAATGTCATTTGTTCTGGGGCGAGTCACTGGCTCGGGTGCATTCTGGGACTGTCAGTTCACCAGTGTGCTGGCATGCTTCTTAACAAACACACCACTACAGCAAACATCTCAGTTGTACTTGTTGATTTCTTCAACAAAACACTGAACAAAACATGTCCTTGTGAGTGTGCTGCCTGGTGCTTTTACATTTTGTGGTAATTTGAGCAGCCCAGAAAGCATCCCATGAATTCAATTATGTTATTGTATCTGAACATGTACACGAGTCATTAAATTAGATGGGAAAGAATGATTCAGGGTAAACAACTGCACCAAGGGAATTACATTTTTCTTCTCAACATGTAAAATGTCTGTTGATAAGCAATTTCTGAAACAGACATTATAAAAATCACATTAAACAGATGTGATTAACTTTTTATTCTAGCAAACATAACATCAATGATGACACAATCAGTCTTCATCAGAAGTGCTCAAATCACTCTCATCGTCTGAAACGTCCTCCTCCTCCTCCGAGTCCATTTCCAGGAGTGGTTGGTGGCTGAGGATTCTCTTGTACACGTCCTTTACTTTGAGCGTTTCAGCTTTCAGTTCACTTTGTTTTTAAACCAGGCTATGGAGTCCTTTCTGTGCATCCTCCGACATGCCAACAAGGGAGGCTGTAAAAACAACAAAACTATTAAATATAAGTAAAACAAACAAACAAACAAACCTCACCTCATAAACACAAGGAGTTAGGATCATGTAATTAAACTTTTTTTAAGGGAGAGGGCAGTGTTAGCTAGCAACCCAAATATAGGTAAAAGATCCAGTAAGACTTTAGCATCTGCTATTATTTTCAATCAATTCATCACCAAATGTATAAATAAATAAAAGATGTGCTTACAGTCTGAGGAGATTGTCCCCAACACCACAGATCGCATTCGCAACACTGTCCAGTGATGCTGCATCTCCCTGCAAAGGATCATCTCCTCCTCTCTCAGGCGCCTCACAGCCATCACCTTCTCAAAGACCTTTCTCTTTGTCCGGAGGTCAGCAGCAGCTGCAGTTTAACAACATCAGATGGGAAAACATAGCAGCATATTATGATTCAAGAACAAAACATTCAACTGCTGCTCAGATACTGGGAGTTTGTTTAAAAAGGATATTTAGAAATCAAGAGCTTACGTTCACTTGTGCTCTGCCAGGGCCAAACGTCGCTCTGCATGAGGGCATCACTGGATACGATTTGCTTTGTTGCTTGTTTCCTTGTTGTAGTCGTCAACAGCAGCCGCCAAGCGTTTCTTCTCATCTAAGATGACCTTGTGAATTCTGTGTCGCCTCTTGTTGCTATCTGTAAATAATCATAAAAAGGAACACCTTCACATAATGCATATATTTACATTTTAATCTACACTCATCAATTCGTTTGCTAGAACAAATCACATCCAGCTTAAACAAACCTGGATCTGATTTTATTCTGTTTACAAAGTAGCTGTACGAGCTGTACAAACTGAGCATCAAACGGTCCGTTTCAAAGAAACTGTGACACCATTTTGTCTGTAAAGACTTTGTGTTCGCACTCTGATGATGACGACAAGCTCCTCTACTCGTGCCTGCAACGCTCCAAGGCTGCCATCAGTTTGATCCGTTTCTAAGTGAGAGGAATATTAATCAGAACACAGGATGAGTAACAGTCACCAAACTACAGTGGACTCTGTAATCACTGACTTGATGATATTCATTATAAGACATCTGGAGCCTTCATGTGCTGCATTATCATGAGATAACAAGTATGTTGGTGTTCAGCTTTATAAAACCAACTAGTACGACATCACTTCAACCCAGGTCCAATCCAATTTGATCAAACGCAACAACTCTGCCATCAATTCTGCTTTTACAAGCTTATTTTTCATTGTTTGTTGACACTGTCAGAAAGATCTTAACTCTAAGTTCTTTAATGAGGCCATGGTGGGTCCTGTTGTTATACACGAGTGCATTATATTGAGACTCACCTTCAGCCCATTGCTGCAGTGTGTCGTCATCCACACCCAGCTCATTTCTGCTCGCATTCAGGCTCTCCACTTGTTCTCTAAAGATCCTTATGATCTAAGAATACATTAATAAATGTCATTCATATGGACATTTTTAGAGTACTGGTGTTTCCCCCCCATTACCACACACATTAAAATGGGTGTTGAAAAAATGACCTTTAGATATCTCTGGCTCAAAGTGCGGCCCAGTTGTTCCACTTTCCTTTTGTTCCAGCCCAAAGCCAGGAGGCTCAGCATGTCTGTTCGCCCTGCATTTCAGTTAGTATACAAATAAGAATGAATGAGCAGGAGACTGAGTGGAATCTCACACACAGACACACACCTGCTTTAGACATGTACTTCGTTGTGATGGCCGCCCTAGACAGGAAACTGTTTACTTGCTCCACCTCTTCTCCAACTGTAGAACCGTCCCCATCCTGAAACGCACCTCCCCATTTGATCTATAGAAAGGAGGTCACAATACATGACTGCTGAATTCATTCAACCTTATAACAAAATGTCTTAAACGTATCCAAGACTACAAGCTGCAGTATACCTCGCACATCCAAGTGTGAGCTTTTGCATCCATGACGGAGAGAAAGGCTACGTTCACACTGCAGGTGTTAATGCTCAATTCCGATTTTTTGATCAAATCCGATTTTTTTATCTGCTCGTTCACACTACAAATAAAATGCGACAGCAAACGCGCTCTAGTGTGAACGCTCAAAGCGGCCCGCGTGCCCAAAAGAAGATGTCACACACAACGCGCTCTGTTTAGACCCAGAGCAACAATATTGTTTGACTGATGGCCCTTAATATAAAGACTTCGGACTTCACGTTTCCCAATTTTTGCTTTAAGTTATTTTGTTATTTACATAATAATGTAAATAACCTAATAATGATCCTTATTGCTGTTTTAGAGGAGCGGTGCTTCAAAGGATAGCTGCAGATTTCTCTCAGAATCTGCAGATTATACAGTACAAATAAAATGTTCACGTTTCTCCAACGCTGTCTTCCCAGCAGTTTCACCGGATGGCCAGGAAGCGTTTGCGATGTCTTAACGGGCGCTTCTCCGGCGCTGATAATTGGTGTCTGTCTTGTGTCAGTGACGTAAAAGACGGATTTAATGCGACTTGACCGTTCACACAGCAGTCGCTTTCTGAAACATCGGATATGTATCGGATTCAGTACCACATACGAAAGTGACCCAAATTGGGTTTGAAAATATCGGATTTGTGCCGTTCACACTGTCACACCATGATCGGATATGGGTCGCATAGGGTCAAAAAAGTCGGATTTGGTGCGCTTTCGCCTGCAGTGTGAACGTAGCCAAAAGGACGCATTGACAAGAGGTTCCTCAGCTCAGGGCGCTGCTGAGCCACGTTGGTTAAATATGGGAAATATTTACAGGCCACATCGGAGCAAAGGAACATAATATGTCCTGGGACGCTAGCTGCCAACTTCCTCTGGAGAAAAAGGGGGTAAGCAAAGATCTCCCCTCGAAACATGTTCAATGCAGCTAGGAGGACTAACAGCAAACAAACAGCTATTTCCATGCCCTCTTCATCCAACTTCCCAGTGGACTTTTTGGTCGACTCCTTTGCTGCAGTCCAAGATGAAGATCCACACAACCCTTTCCCCGGGACCTATACACTCAAAGACACAACGTGATTGCGCCCTATCAGGGAAAAACTTTTTTAACACAAATGCAAAAGAATTAGCTGAATTAGCCTCAAGTCACGTTCACACAACACCTCATAAAAACCATGTTTTTATTTTTTTAAATACACATGGTGACAAAATGAAGTGTGCATTAAGATAAAGTCAAGTAAATACGACAACACCAAGAGAAAAACAAAATAAATATCCACCCATCCAAATATGTATCCACACACACACACGTATGAGTATATGGTTATGGCGTTAACGTCATTTTAACAAGATTAACGCTGACAGCACTGATATATATGTGTATCTTACATCATTTGTGTGTCTCTGGATGTATTTCACAAACTCAGCAACTTCCTCATCTTTCTCAATGAAGACACCTTCAAAGTTCCCCTGCTCTGAAGTGCTGAACGAACACGGTGACAGTTGTTTGAAAAGAAACATCAAAATACAATTTTTGTACAAATCCATATTTGATTTATGTACACAATGCATAACGTACCTTGCATTTGATTGAAAGCGATAAAGCTTGCAGTTTCCATCAACTGAGACGGCGAGCATGTCTGGAGTGCAGGCAGGGCAGCTAAAGCATGGCTCCTTGCACATCCTGTCCACCTCAAACTTTACAGCACTCCACTCCAAGAAACTTTTGCTGAAGGCATCAGCTGATATTCGGCCAGTCTTTTAAGTAGAGGACAAACAACAGAATATTCACGGACAGTCATCGTAAACATTGATTTGCACAATTTCCTTAAACTTGACAAATTTAGAAACTCACCCTTCCAAAATGGGCTGTTCGTTCATCCAGCACTTTGACAAAGGCCTTAAGTGACATCCCTGCTGCAGCTTCTTAATGTCATAGAAAGACTGAAAGACATCCATTGAAAACAGGGTGCAGAAATTTAAGGTGCCAGGCCAATATCCACCACCCTGGAAGTCCTTAACTGAGGGGGACCACATTAGGCCACAGCTGGTGCAGCTCACCACTGGCAGTGCAAGGTTATAACGGCCTTTAGGAAGGTCTGCTCCGTCTTTTTCACCAACGTTTATGTATTTGTGCATGAGCAGTGTGAGCGGCTGTGGTGACACGCTCACGAGCGAGCAATGTTTGTTCCCCTCAGAGAAATAAAAAAAGTACAGGGAGGAATGGGAAAAGGAAAACGCCTGGCTGGGAAAGTGCACGATAACACCTTTAAAGCGCACTGCACTGTGTGCCGGCGCACTTTTTCCATAGGCATGCTTCTAGTGGTGGGCACATGAAGAACATGAGGGGCGTGAAAGCTCGGGGAACCCTTAACCAAGTTTTTGTCCACCAGGCCACGGCAGAAGCAGATATGGTATGTAAACACTGGCTTGTTTTTTAAACCCTCTGGTTAAGGTTAATATGGGCATGTGCAGTGAATATCAGCGCTATGTGGCCAGAAGTGTGATAATATAATTTATTTTGTGTAATAAACAACTGCAAGGATAGATGATTACAACAAATAGATGACTAATACATAAAAGTAATACATAGATGAATAATGATGATGAGTTATGATGCGTAATCATGGGAACAAGCGGGTTTACAAACAGGAGCAGCTGATTAGCTTTAGAAAAGCTGAAATAATACCTCAACTGAAGCCAATTGCACTAAATGCACTAAATGTGCACTGTTACAAGAATATTTTTCTTTCTATTGTTTTCTATTAATTTATATAATTTTAAATTAAGCACGACAGAGTTCTTTTAAAGAAAGATTTACTTTTATTCTCAAGAGTTAAGCAGGACAGGCTTCTGTTTAAGAAAGAGACCTATTTTACTGTGTTAATGTTGTCATTTTGAGCTAAAAATAAATGGCTAAATGATTTTCATATGGTCATGTCACAAAGAATATGCATCTACTTAAATCAAATTCAAGTCAAATGGTTAAAAAAATAATTTCACACACAAAAAAAGAGCTAAAAAATTCACCACACTGGGAAGGGTGAAGACAACTGGGTCGCCCGGCCCTGGCCACGAGGTGTCCCTTATTTATTTCTCATGGAGTTGGCAACCCTATGTTTACATGATCGAAATATCTTGAACACAAACACAAACAAACAAAGAGGAAGACCGCACAGCAAGGAAACAACTACAAGTCCCAGCATCCTCTGTGTTTAGGGAGCAGCAGTGAAAGTGAAAGTATTGAGCCTCCGTTCAGAGCAGCAGGAGGAGGAAGGTGGAGCTGAGGCAGGTGAGTGTTAACATGAATATGTTTCTTCTTATGACATAAAATAATTCCACGCTGTTCGTGTCTGTGGGTGAAATGTGAGGCCGGTCGGCTCCTCTGAGCGCTGGTTTCCTGTAAGTAGAGAGGAAGTGAGTTTAGCTGAGCCTCCGTTTAGTGTGAGAGAGCAGGAGGAGAGTGAGAGCTGTGCTGAGGCAGGGTGAGTGTTAACACCGCTCTGACATTACTGTGTCTCTGTGGCGGGAACAACAGGCTCCGTCAGTGGAGGCAAAATAATCAGACTTTGGTTTTTCAAAGGAAACAACTTTATGTCGGAAGTTCCCGCACGCTCATTGGATAACGATGTGTCAATCTCGAGCTATTAGCCAATGAGCGTGCGGATTCACAGAAAGACCCGCCTTTATCACGGGACTTTAAAAACTACAATGGCGACAGAAACTCCGTGAGTGGAGTTCAGGGTGACGTTATGAAACTGTGACGTTTGAGCCACTTCCTGTTCTCAGTCCCAGCGTCCTGATCACCGAGGTTTCTGTTGCTCTGATATCTGATATTGATTATATTGGTAAACAGGCTGTAGCATAAACATCAGGTCTGTTCTGAAAACTGGCTTTATTTTTTCAAAGTAAGGGAATATCTGTGGTCTGATACCGCGGGCTCATGGGCTAAGGACTTGGATTGACAAGTCAAGCGCAGATGATTGTGTTGTTTCTTATAAAGGCTTGTGTGTGTGTGCCTTCCTGTGTGTGTCCTTGTGTCAGTGGAACTGAATCAGTGTGTTAGAGAAAGTGCTCCTCTGCTGTGCCGTCATCGTGTGGATGCTTCTTTTAAAGTTGGAACTCATGTCTTTATGATCTGCTTCATTTCATTGAACCTTTATTTCTAACCATGAAGTCCCTTTCAGGTTACAGCCTCCTGGTTAGGTTTAGGCTGTTATTGTGCTTCAGGCTGAAATATGAGGAGTAAGGAGTGGGGCTGGTTAGCCCTCATGACCCTCACCATAACACATACGTCACAGGACAGTGTTTACCACAGAAACTCCATGAAATGATCAATGAGAACTTTAGAAACCCGTCAGTGTGATGCTTCCAGTACAACAGCACCTCTGAGTGTGTGTGTTTGCCTCTCAGACTAACTCCACCCTGACATCAAGAAGATGGAGGAAGAGGATGGAGCAGCATCTGCAGCATCCAGCTGTTTGTCTGTGAGGAGTGACCGGTCCAAAGGATTACCTCCACACTTCAGTAATGAACCTGCAGCAACAATGTAAGAGAGCTGCTGACTCATTTATTCAGTGTAAATAATGATTTTGATGCAATGGGAGAATAAAAATGACAAAAACAGTTTTAAAAATAAGGATTAAAATATTAAAAACTGTTTTTGAGTTTCCTGATGTAGTACAAAAATATATGAACATAATATTTTACGGTTCTTTTAGGCAGCACCAAACAACAAAAAGACTATTTTAAGCTGTCTGAGGTAGTGAGTCAACATGTCACACTGGGTCAAAGGTCAGGGAGTAAAAGTGTGTTTTAAAGGAGGTTTAAAAGCAGCGAGTGAAGGAGCCTGTCGAGGTAAATCGTTCCATAACTGATCAAATTCAGTTGGTGGACCTCTGTGTGAAATCAAGCATCTGGTTCACAGAGAGGATAACCCTCACATGGGCTGTACAACATTATATAGGGAGACAAAAACAGAGATTATCGTAGCCATCGCTCTCTCGCATGGACGTGGCAGTCTTGCTGTCTGCTGCGAATCCTCCCCGTACCTCCGTGACCTCGTCTGGTATCTGCTCCCTCCTCTGTAAGAGACAGTAAAGGAAAACACGTCTCTGCCTAGTCTTGAAAATCTAATCTTATCATCCATTGTTCTTCTAGGGCCTCTTCTTCTTGTGGCCTCAGCTAACTGCTAATATTTAAATGGCTAACATTAACATGTGTGCCAGCCAGGTTCACATTTATGATGAACTATGATTAATTAACTGATGTTGAAACTGGAGCTTTACTGACCTCTGAAATTCCTCCTAAAGTGTTATTCAGTGTTGTGACAGTCAGCTGCTTCAGCTGCTGCTGGGATGGGCTGTGGCAAAGAGAACAGAGAAAATCCAAATCAGAGTTTTTCTCTGAATTAAAAGGAAACAACAATATATTCTACATGGTGAAACTGATGGTTTCTGGTGTTTGGGTCTGTTTTTCTGTATTTATGCAGATAAAGTGTAAACTCAGATGAATTATACCATCAAATGTTAAAGGAAAATATCAGGATGAGTGTCTGTGAGCTGAGAAGGACGTGAAGCGAGCAGTTTATCCCAGAGCTGAAGCTGCTCTGTGTGCAGAGATGAGCTCAGATTCCTGCTGTGATTGATCAACAGTCACAGAAATGTAGACTTGTAGTTATTACTGCAGTATGGTCACAGCAGATACTGATAAACATGTATTATGAGGATGGATGATCAAGTTTCTCACTCTCTCCTTTAAATCTCAGTTTTTTCTTCTTCACAGTTTATCTGTTAATTTATTAATGAATAACACTGAAAGAGTTTCTGTTATATTTCCCCTTGAACATCAGCTTATTAGGGCGGCATTAGGAAATAGCCCCCCTCCAAAGAATGAATAAATGAATGATGATAATAATAAAATGATTCAAAAGCAGAGCTCAGAGTGGTAGAATGGTCAAACATGGATCCACGGGTGGTTCAATTGCATTTGGTGACGTGACTAAAGCAAATCTTTCAAATAATCCCACCATCAACGGGATGTTGTCTCCTTTACTACGGTTACTTTACTTGGTCACCGTGGGAATTTCTTTGAAATGAACCAAATTCTTTTATTTGTTGGTTGTTGCATATTTAACCTCTACAGTCAGGAAAGGAGGAGATGAGGCCTCAACAATGTTGGGTTGTAGCTGTGGTTCAGGTTAGAGTGAGTGTCCATGGAATAAATGTAAGTCAGTGAACTGGAAACATGACTGTGTTCAAACTTTGTTTCCTTTTTATAATGAGTCTAATCAAAGGTGGACAGAAGTATCTCCACTGTGACTTTTCTGTGTCACCATCAGAGCTTCTGCACAGTGTGGAGAAAGATCCAGAAGCAGAGCTGGACTGCAGACAGCCAGTCAGAGCAGCTGTGTACAAAGTAAGACTGAACATCTGTCTGCTGATGGACTCATTCTGAAAACTGGACTTCTTGTGTTGTTCAGACATTGAAGAGTTTTCTTTCTCTTTAGTCTCATTGTTTTTCTTTCTTTCAGCAGATGTTGGTCTGCAGGAGGTTTTAGATGAACATAAGATCAGTCTGAGGAGGAGATGTGAACGTGTGACTGAAGGAAGTGATGAAACAGGAAGTAGAACCCTCCTCAACAGGATCTACACTGAGCTCTACATCACAGAGGGACAGAGTGAAGAGGTTCATACCCAACATGAGGTGAGGCAGCTGGAGACAGCTTCCAAGATGGACGCCCTCCATGACGCTCCAATCAGGTGCCAGGACATCTTTAAAGCCTTACCTGACCAACAGAGACCCATCAGAGTGGTTCTGACCAACGGCGTGGCTGGTGTTGGAAAAACCTTCTCAGTGCAGAAGTTCACTCTGGACTGGGCAGAGGGCTTGGAGAACCAACATGTCAGTGTGGTGGTTCTGCTTTCATTCAGGGAGCTGAACCTGATCAGAGATGAGCAGTACAGTCTTCTGGAGCTGCTCCATGTTTTCCATCCAACATTACAGAAGGTCACAGCAGAGAAGCTGGCTGTCTCTCAGCTTTTGTTCATCTTTGACGGCCTGGATGAAAGCAGACTGTCATTGGATTTCACCAACAGGAAGCTGCTGTCTGATGTCACACAGAAGTCATCAGTCAGCCAGCTGCTGACAAACCTCATCCAGGGGAATCTGCTTCCCTCGGCTCTCGTCTGGATAACTTCCCGACCTGCAGCAGCCAATCAGATCCCTCCTACATGTGTTGACAGGCTAACAGAAGTAAGAGGCTTCACTGACGCCCAGAAGGAGGAGTACTTCAGGAGGAGATTCAGTGATGAAGAGCTGTCCAGCAGAATCATCTCCCACATGAAGACATCCAGGAGCCTCCACATCATGTGTAGTATCCCAGTCTTCTGCTGGATCACTGCTACAGTTCTGGAGCACATGTTGACTACAGAGCAGAGAGGAGAGCTGCCCAAGACCCTGACTGACATGTACTCACACTTCCTGCTGGTTCAGACAAAGAGGAAGAAGAACAAGTACCACGAGGGACATGAGACGAGTCCACAGGAGCTGACGGAGGCTGACAGGGAAGTTCTTCTGAAGCTGGGGAGGCTGGCGTTTGAACATCTGGAGAAAGGAAACATCATGTTCTACCAAGAAGACCTGGAGCAGTGTGGTCTGGATGTGACAGAGGCCTCGGTGTACTCAGGAGTTTGTACAGAGATCTTCAAAAGAGAGTGTGTGATCTTCCAGAAACCAGTCTACTGCTTTGTTCATCTGAGCATTCAGGAGTTTCTGGCTGCAGTCTACATGTTCCACTGTCACACCAACAGGAAGACAAAGGTGCTGAAGAACTTCCTTAAACCAAAATCTTTAATCAAGATGATTTCCAGTCTTTTTGATGACGATGATCTCCAATCACTTGATGTATTTCTGAGGAGAGCCATGGAGAAATCCCTCCAGAGTAAAAATGGCCACCTGGACCTGTTTGTTCGCTTCCTTCATGGCCTCTGTCTGGAGTCCAACCAGAGACTCTTAGTAGGTCTGCTGGGTCAGACAGAGATCAGTCCAGGAACCATCCAGAGAGTCATCAACAACCTGAAGGAGATGAACAGTGATGAAATCTCTCCTGACAGAAGCATCAACATCTTCCACTGTCTGATGGAGATGAACGACCTCTCATTATTTCAGGAGATCCAAAAGTTCCTGAAGTCAGAGAACAGATCAAAGAAGGAACTCTCTGAGATCCAGTGCTCAGCTCTGTCCTTCATGCTGCAGATGTCAGAGGAGGTTCTGGATGAGTTGGACCTGCAGAAGTACAACACATCAGAGCGGGGACGACAGAGACTGATTCCAGCTGTGAGGAACTGCAGAAAGGCTCGGTGAGTCCAGATGTGATCATTAACATCATTGATCAGTGTAGGTTAGTAGTTTAATGTTGAAAATAAAATCAGATTGTAACCACAAAGTGTTTGTGTCCGTACGCTGCAACCTTCCACACCATTCCTTTATTGTACAGACTCAGCAGCAGCTCCATGGATCCCAAATCCAAGAGTGGAGAACAGATTTGAAGTGTGTCACATCCATGCAGTCACAGCTGTGTCCACCATGTTTCCACTGATATTAATCCTGTTCAATGACACGTTTCATATCAGTGAATATGTTCTTTAGGACGTCCACTGACATGTTTAAGTGTCCTGCTGGAAATCACTCAAATCATCCATGAAATCCATGAAAAATCCTTTTAGTGTTTCTAACTTCACCCTCTGTCCTCTCTCTCTCTCCATCCTCCTCACTGCTTCTTTCACTGATAATCACACAAACATCGTATTCAGCTACAAAATAACACAATAATATCATCTGATGATCATTATTATAAGAGCAGGATCCATATTTGATATCAGAGTAACACACTGCTTGGTTATGTGCAGTCATCATCAGTGACTGTGGGTCAAACAGAAGCTCTCTGATTGGTTGCTGACCTTGGTCACCTGTCCACTCTCACCTGTTTGTGTTTGCTCTCTCTTTGCTTTCTCCATCCTCTCTCTCCTTTCTCTCCCTCTCTGTCTTTGTACGTCACTCAGGTCCAATGGAAACAGTGACATTTACAAACGTTCTTGAATAATTTATAATACTTTGGAACAACAGTAAAACAGCCAAAAAAGTGTAAGACTGAAGCAGGTCCAACCTTATAACCAATACGGGCTCCACCCCAAACAATAACCAAATTCCCTAATATACTAAAATCACTCAGCAGTCCAACTGCTTTCCACGGTCCAACCGTATTAAATCCTTTAGCGGTCCAACCGCATTCAATCATTTTTAGCAGTCCAACTGCATTAAATCCTCAGTACTGTCATGAGATTCTCATCAAAATCAAAGCAGACATTCCCCAGTAATTTCAGTGAGTAGACTTTAATTTGTAATGTCCAATTTGGCACACTTTGGAAATAATTCAACAGGTAGTGCCTTACCTTTGGATAAGCGGCTTAGAACAACAATGAGAAAAAGAGAGCTGATTATTAGCTCATCAAAACACAAAACAAAATCACAATGAATTATCGGTTAATTTCATTTAAAATAATTCATTAAGTATTTATGTACAATTCAAATTAGTTAATTACATATTTTGTTGGTTTGTTTTCTATTTTAATTATTTTACTGACACATTTAATGAATTATTTAATGATGTATTTATTTAATTCACGTTGCTACTCCTGGCCCTGCATCGCTGTTCATAAATACATTTTATTTGTCAGCTTCACCCATCAAAGTCAGGGGGCGGGGTTAATGCTGATCAAGTCAACACCATTGCTTTGGTCTGGTGGGCGTTCTTTTAGTGGGCTTTTCTCAATACTAAGTAGGCCTACACACCAGGGTTTGGACATGTGTGGACCCAAACTATACTTTTACCCTTTTTTGTGTGTCACCAAATACACTTTAATATTTTCTAGACAAGAATGTAGTGGCGTAATCTTTAACCTCTTTTGGCTCCAAACAGAAGTGACAGACTTGAGCAGGGTTCATTTAAAGGCTGACAGAAGTGGAGTGGTGACGGGGAGATGTTTGACAGGACAGTGTTTCAGCCACCACAGGTTCATGTTGTGCTCCATCAGTCAGTGAAGATGAAGTCAGTGCTGATGAGGCTGTAGAGTGTGTGAGGGATGTGAATGAGGATGATGAAGATCTGATGATAGCAGATAAAAACAGGCTGCAGAGACTTTGAGCCATACAGGGCACACAGTGTGTGTACAGAACAGCTGAAATCATTATGGAGGCCTCACTGGAATATGGAAGCATCACAGTACAGCTTCAGTGAAGCATTAAAGTCTCTGATATGAGATGAGAAATGAAGCAGCCAGAGCTTTTTCATGAGTGGAAACCCACTGTGACTGTGAGCTGCTGCTACAGCCTCCAGATTAGCCAGCAGCTCATCCTGCTCAACATTTTCTCACCAACTTTAATTGAAGTGTGATGTTTTCAGCTGGAGTGATGGTCAGGGTGGCCTCCCTCTCCTCTTCTTCTCCTCTTCCTCTTTCATTTGTAAAGCCACTTCTGCTGCTTTCATTCATTTGGAAGTCCTGTAGCTGAGTTTGGGAGAGACTAACAGCCTCGGCAGCAGAGGGGAGAAAGGCTGTAACACCACCACTTTACTCTGTTCTACCTGTCACATCATTTTATCAGGAAACAAATATGCTCATGTTTTTCCTATTTTTGTCTTGAAGATGTAAGAAGATCACATGGTGCTTTTTTATTATTGTGTTGGTTTGTTTGCTGTCTCTTGGATGGAGCCCAGCTGTGCGTGGCCCCTGGGCCTGTGGTCAGAGTGTGTGCTGGATAATCCGGCCCAGGATGAGGCCAAACTGACATGGGATGAAATGTCTGTCACATAATTGAGCTTAGTGTAGTTTCATTTCTGCACAATTTAAAAACAACCAAAACTTTGTTCTGTCTTTTCTATGTTATACTGTAGACTTTCTCTGATACTGTGTCCAAAAGGAGCAGCTTTTACTTTGAAGGGGAGCCGTCTCTGTTTCCTCTTCAGGTTGGATGATGGAAGCAAATTAGTAGCTGTGTCCCAAAACGTCGGCTGCATCCTCCAGAGGCTGCATTTGAAGGCCGATTACATCACAGCCAGGCGATGAAGGCTGTCCGTATTTGTCGACTCCTTCAAATGTGCCCGACAAATGCGTCCTTCATTTCCCTGAATTTGAAGGATTCGTCGGGTGTGTCCTTCGTGGCCCACCATATCCCAGAATTCATATCCCAGCCAAATTTCAGCTGCCAACAATGGCGGCAGCTACTAAGTTTTCAAATTACTCTTATTAATCTTTCTGGGTCACAAAATAAACTTTTAACATATTTTCAGGCGAGAAAGTAGCTGTGTAAACTTCAAATATCTGCTCGGTTTATCAAGACATCACATATTTGCAAAAGTGTGCCGACGTTTTCGGAGATGTCTGTTACCCACCCGCTCGCTAGCAAGCCGGGGGTTCAATGGTCACTCCAGCCGGCGAGAGCAGCGGACGCCCAGCTTCATTGTTTTCAGACCCCGCTCTTTCGCTACTCAGGTGAAACACGATATATAAGTCACTCGGATAACTTAAAAATGTAATTGTTTGCCTTTTTTCTGTGTTTTATTTGTTCCGGAGTAAATCGGTTTGGCTGAGATCAAAGTTCCTCCGGGATTTTCACACAGCTGAATAAACGTTAAACAGGAAACTGATTAAACAGAAGTGTGAGACGGTCGAGAGTTTACGCCAGTGTCCTGTTATATTTTAGATAGCAAGGAGCAGACGGCCGAGTTTATTAAACTCCACAAAGACAGCGGTGACGCAAATCTGAAGGCTAGACCGTCCCATTTCACTGCCTCGCACTTCCAGCCTTTTCGATCTTTGAAGGACCCGGCCCACGTAGACCACGAATACCGGGTCCTCCGAAGGATGCAGCCGACGTTTTGGGACACAGCTAGTGTGTGATGTTCTTTCAGTGTTGCACTTTGTAGACGCTCCCTGAGCACTGGTCTCACAGCCAGCTGCACATAGAGACCAGTGTTGTTAGTCCAGGTCAGAAGATGACTTGTTGGAATGAAAATGAGCTTGTAGTTTGTCTGCTTTAATAATGTGACTGGAAAAAGGTGTTGGACTTCAAATATGTCCATTTCTTTCACACTTCACCTTTAAAAGTGAAGCCTTGTGGTTCCTGGAAGGAAAAACACGACTTTTTCAAGTCTTTGTCCTGTTTTATGAGAAATGTACGACTTTAATGTGAAATATTCAGAGTTTTTTCTCTTGTTGTGTTTGTTTGAAGCTGCTTCCTGTTGGCTTCAGCTGTTTGGAGTTTCCATTTTCTAAACTTCTACATTCTGAACCTTCTTCAGCTCTGAACAGATGATGAAACACTGAATGATTTCAAGCTCACACTTTGTCTAATAAACTTACATCTTTCATTCTTTATACAGATTGTGGGGCTGTGGTTTGTCAGAGATCAGCTGTGATTATCTGGCAGCAGCACTGAAGTCCAACCCCTCCCATCTGAGACAGCTGGAGCTGAGCCTGAACAACAAGCTGCAGGATTCAGGAGTGAAGCATCTGTGTGGTTTCCTGGAGAGTCCAGGATGTGGACTTGAAACTCTGGGGTCAGTCAGCATGTTTTAGTTGTGCTGAGATGAATATGATGTGAAAGTTGTGCTGACACTAAACTGCAGACATCAGGCTGATATTATACTGATCCACACTGAGGATCTTCATGGTAAAGTCTGTTTTCTTCTTCTCTGGTTTAGTCCATTGACTGCAGCAGAACAATGTTCACATTTCAAACAGTGAGACTCAACGTATGGCCCGCGGCCCACACGCGGCCTGCCCACCTTCCCTGATTCAGAGAGAGGGGACCCTGATTAACTGTGTAGTGTTCTTCCTCACAGTTCTAAGTATCAGACACAACAATGAATAATCCACAGCTGACTGTCTTTAGCAGGTCAAAGGTCACGGCACACAGCAGACAGTGGGAAATATTATAACTCTGATCATTTATCAGCACATATCCATATGTATAAAAACAAAGCTGACACTGTGAGACTTGATCAGAGGTGTGATCATCACAGCAGAGGCCTTTGTGTCAAAGTCACTGAGGATCAAACAGAAACACATGAAGCAGATTTTCCTGTTCTGGCTTTTTATAGCAGATAACCTTCAAAATATTCTGCAGTCCATCAAAAACTGAAGCAAACCATGAATCAACATGTGAACATGAGCTGATGCTGCTGAAGTGAAGCAAAGTTACAGAGGTTTGATTACAGACACAGCTGAGAGTTTGTAATCTGTCATCATTTTAAAAGGTTTACATTTCTTCAGTATATCCACATTTGCAGCTGGTACCTCAACCTCCACTTGTCCAACACAACTGCTGTCCACTGCCTCCATGACATTGTGATTTTGCTGTTGGTCTTCTGTCAGATCTTCATCAATCACTTCTGCACGGGGCACACCTTCAGACTCTGCAGCTGCATAACGAAAGCCTGTAAGATAAAATTAGACATAAGGTAAATGTACACCAATATTCCAATGACAGGTGTGTGATTCATCTGGAAGTTATGTGCGGATTAGTGTACAGTGATAGCAATTTAGTATGTTTTTAGAGGGGGGGGGGGGTTGTTTACCTCCGATGGGTGCTCTTTTTCGCTTCCGTTGCGTACGCCTTGAGTGCCGGTCCGAGTCTGATACAGGTATGTCGTCATGCCCCATGTGCAGTGTTGGTGCCCAGTCTGGATTTGTTACATCCATTTCATATGCTGGTTTGCCTGCAATAATGCCAAATCATAAGCTACTCAGTCGACATGATGTGGTTCTGCAGCATCACACATTAGCATGTTTTATCTCATTATCTATGACCTCAGCACGTTGAAAATAACACTAAAAGCCTTTCAAGAGTGATATGAATTAATTTAGAACTCACCGGAAAGAAAATGCCGTGAGCAAACCAACAAAAAGCTGGGGATTGCAGAGAACTCGATATCCGCTCGTCTCACCGCTGCAATCCAAGCCTGACGTCTTTGTTTAGTAATATCGGATACATGGGATCCCTCACGTTGCCTCCAGGATGGAAAACGATGAAAAGAGAGCCCGTTATCCAGCTTCTTGCCTTCACGATCGTGTGATCTAACGTTGCAACCAACAACACAACACGTACGATCCATAGCTGAAATGGTATCCTTTGGCTGGCCTACTGTCATGGCGGAAGGGGGCATGGCCCATCTCCCGTGACATCACGCTCCAAAGCCCTATAGGTGGGAAAATGTACCATGTCGACCAATCAAAAATGATATGGAAACATGACATTTGGTTGTTTAGCAAAAGGGGGAAGTTTTAGGAGTGACCGGCAAGAGAGAGCGAGTGAGCGAGAGAGAGAGAGAGTTTTGATACGTGAGAGATTTGTGACGTTTACCGTGTTTGGTCTCAAGTTAGTTTGTTGTCTTGTGTATTTAGTGTGTAGCTGTTGTTTTGTTTTGTGTGTCAGTTCTACTAGTGATCGTCACAGTTGCTGCCTTAAAGCCAACAAAGGCAGATTGCAGTGTAAACGCTGAGTGACACACCTGCTGTCAGACCTGCAGGTTTATCCCTGTGCTGTTCTCATATGTGTTAGAGTGACACAAACTATTGTTTGACACCTGATTGTTCTGTAAATAGTTTGAAATGATTATATGAAAAACGTCTGAGCCTTGGCTGCATTTTTTGGTAAATAGTACCATATAACTTTGTTGTTTGCAAAACGTGTGCGTATTTTTAAAAATGTACAATCTCTATTTGCATTTCAAGTTATGAAGATGATTCGTTAAACATGTGTGTGGTTTTTACAGTCAAAATATCACTTTCTACTTGTATTTTAAATTTTGTCTGAATTTAGATAAATTGTGCTGATACAGTTGGTCAAAATGAGAAAATAACAGATTGGCAAGATAAACTGTTTTTAAAGGTAAAATATAGAGGCCACATCAAAAGTAGTCAAGAAGGGTTAAAGGCTAAAAGCAAAGTTGTCACCAAGTACTGTTTATATTTGTGTGTATTGCTGCAGCTTTTTTGAGTATTAATTTGGTGCCTTTGTGTGAAATAATGGTATTGTGAGTGATCCATATAGTCACAAAGAATAGCCACTTGTTTCTGTGCTACCAAAGTTCCCCGGCTTTCATTCAAAATGTGTTTATCGTCAGCACCTGCACATTAAACTACTTAAACATTATAAATGTCTTCAAGCTCACACTGAGGCCTGTGGGGTACTATCAGCCACTGAGACAGTACACACATTTATATGTGTTTGTATATGAATATTTCATACTTTAAGACTGCCTGTTTATTTAAGGGAGATGAACAAAATACATTGGAATTGTACAAAATAATATCATGGATGATAAATTAAATAGATTTTAAGTAGATGCTTGTGCATTCTTAAAGTCTTATATGTTGAACTGAACTATGTGATCTGTTCAAAGCCTTAATCTTAATTTGAAGTGAAATGTGCATTTTGAGTTTATACACTATGTATATAAGGCGACCGTTTCCTTTTGCAGTATTTTTGTGTGGTGTACTTTTCTATGTCTTAACAAAAGGGGAACAAAGGTGTTTAAGTTCACCTAGGATGATGTGTTTTAATTTTCACATGGTCTTGCTTGAATTTGACCCTGACAAAGGCGTATGAACTCTGTCAGCTGTTTGGAGTTTCCATTTTCTAAACTTCTACATTCTGAACCTTCTTCAGCTCTGAACAGATGATGAAACACTGAATGATTTCAAGCTCACACTTTGTCTAATAAACTTACATCTTTCATTCTTTATACAGATTGATGGACTGTGGTTTGTCAGAGATCAGCTGTGATTATCTGGCAGCAGCACTGAAGTCCAACCCCTCCCATCTGAGAGAGCTGCACCTGAGCTACAACAACAAGCTGCAGGATTCAGGAGTGAAGCATCTGTGTGGTTTCCTGGAGAGTCCAGGATGTGGACTTGAAACTCTGAGGTCAGTCAGCATGTTTTAGTTGTGTTGAGATGAATATGATGTGAAAGTTGTGCTGACACTAAACTGCAGACATCAGGCTGATATTATACTGATCCACACTGAGGATCTTCATGGTAAAGTCTGTTTTCTTCTTCTCTGGTTTAGTCCATTGACTGCAGCAGAACAATGTTCACATTTCAAACAGTGAGACTCAACGTATGGCCCGCGGCCCACACGCGGCCTGCCCACCTTCCCTGATTCAGAGAGAGGGGACCCTGATTAACTGTGTAGTGTTCTTCCTCACAGTTCTAAGTATCAGACACAACAATGAATAATCCACAGCTGACTGTCTTTAGCAGGTCAAAGGTCACGGCACACAGCAGACAGTGGGAAATATTATAACTCTGATCATTTATCAGCAAATATCCATATGTATAAAAACAAAGCTGACACTGTGAGACTTGATCAGAGGTGTGATCATCACAGCAGAGGCCTTTGTGTCAAAGTCACTGAGGATCAAACAGAAACACATGAAGCAGATTTTCCTGTTCTGGCTTTTTATAGCAGATAACCTTCAAAATATTCTGCAGTCCATCAAAAACTGAAGCAAACCATGAATCAACATGTGAACATGAGCTGATGCTGCTGAAGTGAAGCAAAGTTACAGAGGTTTGATTACAGACACAGCTGAGAGTTTGTAATCTGTCATCATTTTAAAAGGTTTACATTTCTTCAGTATATCCACATTTGCAGCTGCTACCTCAACCTCCACTTGTCCAACACAACTGCTGTCCACTGCCTCCATGACATTGTGATTTTGCTGTTGGTCTTCTGTCAGATCTTCATCAATCACTTCTGCACGGGGCACACCTTCAGACTCTGCAGCTGCATAACGAAAGCCTGTAAGATAAAATTAGACATAAGGTAAATGTACACCAATATTCCAATGACAGGTGTGTGATTCATCTGGAAGTTATGTGCGGATTAGTGTACAGTGATAGCAATTTAGTATGTTTTTAGAGGGGGGGGGTTGTTTACCTCCGATGGGTGCTCTTTTTCGCTTCCGTTGCGTACGCCTTGAGTGCCGGTCCGAGTCTGATACAGGTATGTCGTCATGCCCCATGTGCAGTGTTGGTGCCCAGTCTGGATTTGTTACATCCATTTCATATGCTGGTTTGCCTGCAATAATGCCAAATCATAAGCTACTCAGTCGACATGATGTGGTTCTGCAGCATCACACATTAGCATGTTTTATCTCATTATCTATGACCTCAGCACGTTGAAAATAACACTAAAAGCCTTTCAAGAGTGATATGAATTAATTTAGAACTCACCGGAAAGAAAATGCCGTGAGCAAACCAACAAAAAGCTGGGGATTGCAGAGAACTCGATATCCGCTCGTCTCACCGCTGCAATCCAAGCCTGACGTCTTTGTTTAGTAATATCGGATACATGGGATCCCTCACGTTGCCTCCAGGATGGAAAACGATGAAAAGAGAGCCCGTTATCCAGCTTCTTGCCTTCACGATCGTGTGATCTAACGTTGCAACCGACAACACAACACGTACGATCCATAGCTGAAATGGTATCCTTTGGCTGGCCTACTGTCATGGCGGAAGGGGGCGTGGCCCATCTCCCGTGACATCACGCTCCAAAGCCCTATAGGTGGGAAAATGTACCATGTCGACCAATCAAAAATGATATGGAAACATGACATTTGGTTGTTTAGCAAAAGGGGGAAGTTTTAGGAGTGACCGGCAAGAGAGAGCGAGTGAGCGAAAGAGAGAGAGAGTTTTGATACGTGAGAGATTTGTGACGTTTACCGTGTTTGGTCTCAAGTTAGTTTGTTGTCTTGTGTATTTAGTGTGTAGCTGTTGTTTTGTTTTGTGTGTCAGTTCTACTAGTGATCATCACAGTTGCTGCCTTAAAGCCAACAAAGGCAGATTGCAGTGTAAACGCTGAGTGACACACCTGCTGTCAGACCTGCAGGTTTATCCCTGTGCTGTTCTCATATGTGTTAGAGTGACACAAACTATTGTTTGACACCTGATTGTTCTGTAAATAGTTTGAAATGATTATATGAAAAACGTCTGAGCCTTGGCTGCATTTTTTGGTAAATAGTACCATATAACTTTGTTGTTTGCAAAACGTGTGCGTATTTTTAAAAATGTACAATCTCTATTTGCATTTCAAGTTATGAAGATGATTCGTTAAACATGTGTGTGGTTTTTACAGTCAAAATATCACTTTCTACTTGTATTTTAAATTTTGTCTGAATTTAGATAAATTGTGCTGATACAGTTGGTCAAAATGAGAAAATAACAGATTGGCAAGATAAACTGTTTTTAAAGGTAAAATATAGAGGCCACATCAAAAGTAGTCAAGAAGGGTTAAAGGCTAAAAGCAAAGTTGTCACCAAGTACTGTTTATATTTGTGTGTATTGCTGCAGCTTTTTTGAGTATTAATTTGGTGCCTTTGTGTGAAATAATGGTATTGTGAGTGATCCATATAGTCACAAAGAATAGCCACTTGTTTCTGTGCTACCAAAGTTCCCCGGCTTTCATTCAAAATGTGTTTATCGTCAGCACCTGCACATTAAACTACTTAAACATTATAAATGTCTTCAAGCTCACACTGAGGCCTGTGGGGTACTATCAGCCACTGAGACAGTACACACATTTATATGTGTTTGTATATGAATATTTCATACTTTAAGACTGCCTGTTTATTTAAGGGAGATGAACAAAATACATTGGAATTGTACAAAATAATATCATGGATGATAAATTAAATAGATTTTAAGTAGATGCTTGTGCATTCTTAAAGTCTTATATGTTGAACTGAACTATGTGATCTGTTCAAAGCCTTAATCTTAATTTGAAGTGAAATGTGCATTTTGAGTTTATACACTATGTATATAAGGCGACCGTTTCCTTTTGCAGTATTTTTGTGTGGTGTACTTTTCTATGTCTTAACAAAAGGGGAACAAAGGTGTTTAAGTTCACCTAGGATGATGTGTTTTAATTTTCACATGGTCTTGCTTGAATTTGACCCTGACAAAGGCGTATGAACTCTGTCAGCTGTTTGGAGTTTCCATTTTCTAAACTTCTACATTCTGAACCTTCTTCAGCTCTGAACAGATGATGAAACACTGAATGATTTCAAGCTCACACTTTGTCTAATAAACTTACATCTTTCATTCTTTATACAGATTGAAGGACTGTGGTTTGTCAGAGATCAGCTGTGATTATCTGGCAGCAGCACTGAAGTCCAACCCCTCCCATCTGAGACAGCTGGAGCTGAGCTCCAACAACAAGCTGCAGGATTCAGGAGTGAAGCATCTGTGTGGTTTCCTGGAGAGTCCAGGATGTGGACTTGAAACTCTGAGGTCAGTCAGCATGTTTTAGTTGTGCTGAGATGAATATGATGTGAAAGTTGTGCTGACACTAAACTGCAGACATCAGGCTGATATTATACTGATCCACACTGAGGATCTTCATGGTAAAGTCTGTTTTCTTCTTCTCTGGTTTAGTCCATTGACTGCAGCAGAACAATGTTCACATTTCAAACCTTCAAAGAAGAAGAAAAATCCTCCACTGGATAATTCACTGTGAAACTCTCCAACTCTTCATTCCACCTTAAAGTCTGTCTGACACTGAAATCCAAAGCAAAATGTGCGTTTGCTTTACAGACAGCAGTCCAACACAAACATACACACATCATCCAAAACACAGTCCAACATCCAAATCTCCTCCACTGCCAGCATGAATGATGGGAAAGAGAAGGAGGAACACTCTGACATTCAGGGTTAGAATGAGTTTCATGAAGCAGACTGTGAAGATCAAAGCTGCATTAGAAAGCTTACATGAATGAATGAGTGGACAGAAGTGGACAGAGATCATCTGAAGCACTTCAAAGGCTTTAAATCAGCACATTTCTCTTTATTCTTTATCAACTCTGTTAGTTTCTCTCAGTTTTCTGTGGAATGAAGCTAACAGCAGGCTAATAAGATGCTGACCAATAGGTTTCTATTAAAGGTTGTAATTTGTATATGAAAAAGTGCTTTGGCTCAGCAGGGATCAGCTTACAGGTAGAATACAGCTGCTGGATGGGATTAGCATGTCATAGCTATCTACCAAACTGCTAACTGGGGGATTTCAGGCCATCTATGGATCATTTTTGCTAACTGTTTATTCAGCTTAGGCTCACAGGGCTGCAGCCTGTGCCCTAGCTGTCATAGGGCAAGAGGCGTGGTCCACCTGCACAGGTGAGCAGTCCATCACAGGGCCAACAGAGAGAGACAGAGAAGCACTCTCTCACATCCACACCTACAGCCAATTTAGAAGCACCAATGAACCTAAGCAGCATTTCATTGGACTGTGGGAGAACATCCAACCTCCACAGAAAGGCCAACAAGCTTCAACCTACAACCTTCTTGCTTTAAGGCACTAGTGCGAACCACTTTTCCCCATTTCAGCCCAAATCCTGCATCTTCCTGTTTCTGACTCCAGGCCAGCTCCACTAACACTTTCTCATCAGACACTGCCACCTAGTGGAGGAAGTCTTAGTTCCACTTGAAGCTTCAGATTACAGTTAGTTCCTTTACAAAGAGGTGGAGGTGGTGGGGCCACAGCACCATCATCACTGAGTGCCATAGGACACTTAACCTTTGTTTCCATATGCTGGGAACTTCCTGTTGTTCCAAGGAGGACTGGAAAATGTGTGAAAATCACCCAGTCAGTTCCTCACAGCACACTTCAATCATTCCCCTCCCACAGCATCAGGACCAGGGCTTTTTCTCTCTTTGGTCCCACTAAGAGATTTCCACACAAACACCTCATCAGTGGGACTCTCAGAGCTACCAGCCCTTTGCTACAATCACAAAGCTCTTCATTGAAATCAATGATATCAAAGCTGGAATCAAATGAGTCCAAGTCTTCTGCTGATTCAGCATCACATTCATCTTTGCTCCTTGTTCTGCATCCCCACCATGGACTTCATTCCTTTCCAAGACAGCCTTGAGTGCCCTTTATTCAGCTCATCCTCTGCTTTACTTTTACACCTGATTTTAGCTGCTTTATCTCTCTTTCAACAAGTTTCTGTGCCTCAATCTTTTTCTTCTCTCCCTCATAACAAGACAGCTTCTTCTGCCTGAGAACATGTTGGTGTGATTTACTAATCCAGGGCTGCTTATTGGGGAAAATACTTCCTGTTTCCAAAGTAATCCCCATTTTTCCCAGAAAGAAATGTAAGTAGAAATCGATGATCTAAGTGAGAACATGAGCCTTTAACAATAGCAGCAAAATATCTCTCCAATCTCAATACTCCCTCTCTCGACCTCTGGAACACCAGAGGTCACAATACATTGTGTTGGGTCACTCCTCGGCCCACTCAGCTGCTTCCATGTCCATCCATGGCATCGTGGACATCGGGGTCACCACTCCCGCTCTGACCCTCTCTAGCCGTCCTCTGGCTCAGCAAATCAGACAACCTCATGTCATCTAAGTGGTCCAGTAATAAACACCAGCTCCCCCTCGAGAACACTCCATGCGTAAGATTAGGTTTTTTCTGCGTCCCTCTCTTGTGGTCCATCATGCCTCGGGCCTCCAGGATCCTCACCCCCCTGTGGTCGCCGAGATCTTGTGTAAAGCAAACCAAACACCTTTTCCTGCACCTCCCTAACTTATCATCTTTGGGACTCTTTAATCAAAAGCCTGATCCTAATTATCTTCTTGACTTATTGACTTGTATTTATATATATTCTTCAACGTTACTCATCATTTTAAAACTCTTAAAACGCTGCTTTCACGTCCCTGCATGCGTTTCCTGTCGCTTGCCTTATCTAATCATCAACATCCTGTACACAGAAGTCTCGCTGCTGCAAGGCCTCCACTCTGACCTAGAATCTCCTTTCACAAGAAAATCATTATAAGCGCCTATTCTACTAAAAGATCCAAAAAAACCCCACTTTAATCAATTAAGTTTAAACATATAAGCAATTACTCCTGCATACATTTTATCACAGCTAAACGCTGCCTTGAAACAACTCCTGTGTGTTAACACTAACTTCATTTTAAAACTCACATTTCCTATGTTATAACCTGTTTTTGGTACAGCCTTTTTATTTCATCTTGCTCCTTTGATGTAACAATACCTTCTCATTCTAGTTTATCAGACTTAACCAAAATATATGCTTTCCTTCCTTTGGTCCTTCTCTAAAGCAAGAAACTCCTATTCAGTTCCTCTTTTCTGTCACTTGTTACAGGGCCAGCTCAAGTTCAGTTAAACGCTAAATTAATTTGAGGCCTTTTGCCTGGAATCAATACTGTCATGTGTGTTTATGGACTCTGTGTCTGTAAGCGTGTGCAATCCTTCAATAACTCATATCATCCTCACAGTAGATTGGCTAATCATAGCGCTAGCCAAAGGCTCGTGACCCACAAGAGACGAATTGAGCCACAACTCCCTTAAAGGCACAAAATGCAATATGTATAAAAAGTCATTTCTACGTATAAGCTCTCCCCTTTATCCTAAAAATAAATCTATGTAATATCTGTATGTGTGTCTTCTATTCATTAATGTAATTGTCAGTTATTTTCTCTCTTTATTTTACCTTCTTTTTGTTTACCTCTTTGTTTGTGACGTGGACATCCCTAAACCATCCTGAGTTCCGGCTTCAATTTCAACCCAATTGTACCCTCTATTCTCGCAGTCAAACTCGTCTGGGCTTCACCTTCCCACTGGCCCCTGTGCCCTTCTCTTAGTGTCCTTTGTTGTCTTGTGATCCCCAGCAAACACAGTCTGTTTCTTCTCTGTTTCTTCTCCGTTGCTCTTTTCAGTATTTTCCTTTTAGATTAAATCCCAGCCTGGCAAAATATCCCATTCAGTGTCTTTAAACAGTTATGTCACACTGTTCTTACCAGCCTGCAGTTCACCGTGCATTTTCCATCACGTGCTTTTCTTCCATGCTGCTGCTGGTATCGTCAGTGTAGTTTCAGTTGCACTGTCTTTTGCCTGCTGTTAATTCTTGAAGTCCACGATGTTCTGTCGGTCTTCATCAGGAGATTAACTGTCCTATGAGCTTCTTCTCAGGATCGGGACAAGTGGGAGGTCAAGCTGTAAAATTTTAAGCCAAAATCTGGCCTGTTTTCCTCCCAATTCTGTTAATCAATGGTTTTGTACTCAAGATTCTAGGTTGAAAGAAGTCCACCTGTATTGACACACTAAAGCATACAATTAATATCCTTTTCATTTCTTTTCTTAAAACCTCCATTTGCTTCATCTGCCTGGAGTTTAACTCGTATGTTTCTCTCTCTGTGTGCTCACTTGTCACAGTCAGTTCCTTTTATGGGCATGCAAAGTTCCTGTCACACACACCATTTCCTGTCAACCTTGCAGCTGCTCAGAACCATATTTTCTGTTTCTATCTCTCCTGTTTTGTTTTTTTTACAGGCTAATAAAACTCTTGTTTTACTAAGTCTTGATCTAAAACAATTCACCCTTATTTCACGCACACACTTCTAAATATACTAAATTCTTTGCGTTTGTCAGATCGTCTCACACACACACCGCCTTTTCTCTCACACTTCCACTTCTGCACTCACTCTACTATCAACTTTCATAGTGTTATTATTATTTATTATTTTGTACAAATCACACCCAATCACTCAAAGCCTGCTACTCACAGCATTCACACACTTAAACTGTGACAAGAGTTGAGGAATATACTCACAACACGCTTTCCTAAGAGTATTTCAGACATGCCTTTCATAATCAGAAAGATCAAGTCAAAGAAAACAATTGAAACCTCTATTAATTCTCACAGCACACACATAGAATAGAAAAAATAAAACACACCAGCATTTATTGCTGATGAGAGGTTACTCCTAAAAGTAATATGTTAGTCTTAAATATATACAGTGCACTCACTATATTTATATATCAAAACTCAGTCAATTACTATACATCCACTACGGCAACTCAAAACTTTATTTATAGCCCTCTAATGAACATAAATGGCGTCTTAAACACACACTCAACAATGTTTGCAGCAGTATTTGTAAAACCAACTGTGGTTTAAACAGTTCACTGCTGACTAATTTGCATTTTCACACTCACACACACACAGTCTAAAAATAGCTCCAGCACTGCCTCAGACTCCTTTCACACAGAGATCTCTTATTTTATATTACAAAGACGTCTTATATTTACAACCACTGTCACATCTGGCAGCTTTAGCGCCTAAACAATTTCGACAAATTTAAGTTAACGGTCCAACCGATAAAGTCCAACTTTTTTGTGATCAATTAACCAGTATCTGTCCAACAGTTTCTGGCCTCATCTCTAAAATCCCTAACTCAATTTAAAAGCGTCAACCAACCCAAACTTTGCCTGAAGCTCTATTTTTGGCATTTCACAGCCAAGGCTTACCCCGAAGTTTTAAGTTAAAGTTACACGCCCGAAGTCCAACTTCTGCTGGCCAAAAAAGCGCAGACTACCGTTCCAAACGGTAAGGAGACTCTAACTCCTAGTTATTCTGGAGTGCCCCAAGCTCCACAGTGACCAACTGACTATCCCTCTTCGAGGACAATGCCTAAGCGTCCTTGGCATTGGCAAGCGTTACCTCTGAGCACTGTGCTTCCTATCAGTCCAACTGACGTTCTTGAACAATTTATAATACTTTGGAACAACAGTAAAACAGCCAAAAAAGTGTAAGACTGAAGCAGGTCCAACCTTATAACCAATACGGGCTCCACCCCAAACAATAACCAAATTCCCTAATATACTAAAATCACTCAGCAGTCCAACTGCTTTCCACGGTCCAACCATATTAAATCCTTTAGCGGTCCAACCGCATTCAATCATTTTTAGCAGTCCAACCGCATTAAATCCTCAGTACTGTCATGAGATTCTCATCAAAATCAAAGCAGACATTCCCCAGTAATTTCAGTGAGTAGACTTTAATTTGTAATGTCCAATTTGGCACACTTTGGAAATAATTCAACAGGTAGTGCCTTACCTTTGGATAAGCGGCTTAGAACAACAATGAGAAAAAGAGAGCTGATTATTAGCTCATCAAAACACAAAACAAAATCACAATGAATTATCGGTTAATTTCATTTAAAATAATTCATTAAGTATTTATGTACAATTCAAATTAGTTAATTACATATTTTGTTGGTTTGTTTTCTATTTTAATTATTTTACTGACACATTTAATGAATTATTTAATGATGTATTTATTTAATTCACGTTGCTACTCCTGGCCCTGCATCGCTGTTCATAAATACATTTTATTTGTCAGCTTCACCCATCAAAGTCAGGGGGCGGGGTTAATGCTGATCAAGTCAACACCATTGCTTTGGTCTGGTGGGCGTTCTTTTAGTGGGCTTTTCTCAATACTAAGTAGGCCTACACACCAGGGTTTGGACATGTGTGGACCCAAACTATACTTTTACCCTTTTTTGTGTGTCACCAAATACACTTTAATATTTTCTAGACAAGAATGTAGTGGCGTAATCTTTAACCTCTTTTGGCTCCAAACAGAAGTGACAGACTTGAGCAGGGTTCATTTAAAGGCTGACAGAAGTGGAGTGGTGACGGGGAGATGTTTGACAGGACAGTGTTTCATCCTCCACAGGTTCATGTTGTGCTCCATCAGTCAGTGAAGATGAAGTCAGTGCTGATGAGGCTGTAGAGTGTGTGAGGGATGTGAATGAGGATGATGAAGATCTGATGATAGCAGATAAAAACAGGCTGCAGAGACTTTGAGCCATACAGGGCACACAGTGTGTGTACAGAACAGCTGAAATCATTATGGAGGCCTCACTGGAATATGGAAGCATCACAGTACAGCTTCAGTGAAGCTTTAAAGTCTCTGATATGAGATGAGAAATGAAGCAGCCAGAGCTTTTTCATGAGTGGAAACCCACTGTGACTGTGAGCTGCTGCTACAGCCTCCAGATTAGCCAGCAGCTCATCCTGCTCAACATGGACCTGTGGTCAGAGTGTGTGCTGGATAATCCGGCCCAGGATGAGGCCAAACTGACATGGGATGAAATGTCTGTCACATAATTGAGCTTAGTGTAGTTTCATTTCTGCACAATTTAAAACAACCAAAACTTTGTTCTGTCTTTTCTATGTTATACTGTAGACTTTCTCTGATACTGTGTCCAAAAGGAGCAGCTTTTACTTTGAAGGGGAGGCGTCTCTGTTTCCTCTTCAGGTTGGATGATGGAAGCAAATTAGTAGCTGTGTCCCAAAACGTCGGCTGCATCCTCCAGAGGCTGCATTTGAAGGCCGATTACATCACAGCCAGGCGATGAAGGCTGTCCGTATTTGTCGACTCCTTCAAATGTGCCCGACAAATGCGTCCTTCATTTCCCCGAATTTGAAGGATTCGTCGGGTGTGTCCTTCGTGGCCCACCATATCCCAGAATTCATAGCGCGGCCCAGCCAAATTTCAGCTGCCAACAATGGCGGCAGCTACTAAGTTTTCAAATTACTCTTATTAATCTTTCTGGGTCACAAAATAAACTTTTAACATATTTTCAGGTGAGAAAGTAGCTGTGTAAACTTCAAATATCTGCTTGGTTTATCAAGACATCGCATATTTGCAAAAGTGTGCCGACGTTTTCGGAGACGTCTGTTCCCCACCCGCTCGCTAGCAAGCCGGGGGGTTCAATGGTCACTCCAGCCGGCGAGAGCAGCGGACGCCCGGCTTCATCGTTTTCAGACCCCGCTCTTTCGCTACTCAGGTGAAACACGATATATAAGTCACTCGGATAACTTAAAAATGTAATTGTTTGCCTTTTTTCTGTGTTTTATTTGTTCCGGAGTAAATCGGTTTGGCTGAGATCAAAGTTCCTCCGGGATTTTCACACAGCTGAATAAACGTTAAACAGGAAACTGATTAAACAGAAGTGTGAGACGGTCGAGAATTTACGCCAGTGTCCTGTTATATTTTAGATAGCAAGGAGCAGACGGCCGAGTTTATTAAACTCCACCAACACAGCGGTGACGCAAATCTGAAGGCTCGACCGTCCCATTTCACAGCCTCGCACTTCCAGCCTTTTCGGTCTTTGAAGGACCCGGCCCACGTAGACCGCGAATACCGGGTCCTCCGAAGGATGCAGCCGACGTTTTGGGACAAAGCTAGTGTGTGATGTTCTTTCAGTGTTGCACTTTGTAGACGCTCCCTGAGCACTGGTCTCACAGCCAGCTGCACATAGAGACCAGTGTTGTTAGTCCAGGTCAGAAGATGACTTGTTGGAATGAAAATGAGCTTGTAGTTTGTCTGCTTTAATAATGTGACTGGAAAAAGGTGTTGGACTTCAAATATGTCCATTTCTTTCACACTTCACCTTTAAAAGTGAAGCCTTGTGGTTCCTGGAAGGAAAAACACGACTTTTTCAAGTCTTTGTCCTGTTTTTATGATAAATGTACGACTTTAATGTGAAACATTCAGAGTTTTTTCTCTTGTTGTGTTTGTTTGAAGCTGCTTCCTGTTGGCTTCAGCTGTTTGGAGTTTCCATTTTCTAAACTTCTACATTCTGAACCTTCTTCAGCTCTGAACAGATGATGAAACACTGAATGATTTCAAGCTCACACTTTGTCTAATAAACTTACATCTTTCATTCTTTATACAGATTGAGTGTCTGTGGTTTGTCAGAGATCAGCTGTGATTATCTGGCAGCAGCGCTGAAGTCCAACCCCTCCCATCTGAGACAGCTGGACCTGAGCTCCAACAACAAGCTGCAGGATTCAGGAGTGAAGCATCTGTGTGGTTTCCTGGAGAGTCCAGGATGTGGACTTGAAACTCTGAGGTCAGTCAGCATGTTTTAGTTGTGCTGAGATGAATATGATGTGAAAGTTGTGCTGACACTAAACTGCAGACATCAGGCTGATATTATACTGATCCACACTGAGGATCTTCATGGTAAAGTCTGTTTTCTTCTTCTCTGGTTTAGTCCATTGACTGCAGCAGAACAATGTTCACATTTCAAACAGTGAGACTCAACGTATGGCCCGCGGCCCACACGCGGCCTGCCCACCTTTCCTGATTCAGAGAGAGGGGACCCTGATGAACTGTGTAGTGTTCTTCCTCACAGTTCTAAGTATCAGACACAACAATGAATAATCCACAGCTGACTGTCTTTAGCAGGTCAAAGGTCACGGCACACAGCAGACAGTGGGAAATATTATAATTCTGATCATTTATCAGCACATATCCATATGTATAAAAACAAAGCTGACACTGTGAGACTTGATCAGAGGTGTGATCATCACAGCAGAGGCCTTTGTGTCAAAGTCACTGAGGATCAAACAGAAACACATGAAGCAGATTTTCCTGTTCTGGCTTTTTATAGCAGATAACCTTCAAAATATTCTGCAGTCCATCAAAAACTGAAGCAAACCATGAATCAACATGTGAACATGAGCTGATGCTGCTGAAGTGAAGCAAAGTTACAGAGGTTTGATTACAGACACAGCTGAGAGTTTGTAATCTGTCATCATTTTAAAAGGTTTACATTTCTTCAGTATATCCACATTTGCAGCTGGTACCTCAACCTCCACTTGTCCAACACAACTGCTGTCCACTGCCTCCATGACATTGTGATTTTGCTGTTGGTCTTCTGTCAGATCTTCATCAATCACTTCTGCACGGGGCACACCTTCAGACTCTGCAGCTGCATAACGAAAGCCTGTAAGATAAAATTAGACATAAGGTAAATGTACACCAATATTCCAATGACAGGTGTGTGATTCATCTGGAAGTTATGTGCGGATTAGTGTACAGTGATAGCAATTTAGTATGTTTTTAGAGGGGGGGGGGGTTGTTTACCTCCGATGGGTGCTCTTTTTCGCTTCCATTGCGTACGCCTTGAGTGCCGGTCCGAGTCTGATACAGGTATGTCGTCATGCCCCATGTGCAGTGTTGGTGCCCAGTCTGGATTTGTTACATCCATTTCATATGCTGGTTAGCCTGCAATAATGCCAAATCATAAGCTACTCAGTCGACATGATGTGGTTCTGCAGCATCACACATTAGCATGTTTTATCTCATTATCTATGACCTCAGCACGTTGAAAATAACACTAAAAGCCTTTCAAGAGTGATATGAATTAATTTAGAACTCACCGGAAAGAAAATGCTGTGAGCAAACCAACAAAAAGCTGGGGATTGCAGAGAACTCGATATCCGCTCGTCTCACCGCTGCAATCCAAGCCTGACGTCTTTGTTTAGTAATATCGGATACATGGGATCCCTCACGTTGCCTCCAGGACGGAAAACGATGAAAAGAGAGCCCGTTATCCAGCTTCTTGCCTTCACGATCGTGTGATCTAACGTTGCAACCGACAACACAACACGTACGATCCATAGCTGAAATGGTATCCTTTTTTTTTTTTTTTTTTTTTTTGGCCTGTCCCGTTTGGCTCTTTTGCCATCAGAATTGTTGTCTAAAGGCAAAGAAAGATGCCCAACGAATTTACTTTACCAAACTGACCATCCCAGCCTTGCCGTAATGGTCCATTTGATTCACCTTTTATTGTTTATTTTATTTTCACTTACTGAATACGGGACAGACTTGACTGGGGGAAAGAAGGGGAGAAAGAAAGAGGGAAAGAGAAACAGCTGAGAAGAGGGACGGGGGAGAAGGGCAAAAGACAAAAACCAACAGAACGGGCAGAGAAAAAAAAATGCATATATCGATCACCTGGATCACCTGCTGAGAAAGAAAAAAGAAAACAAGCAGAAGAGAACAAGAGTAATAGAATAAACAACATCACAATGATATATGGGAATATGACAGTAAATACTAAATGTTAAACATTATTGTGCAGCACATAAGATCAACAGAACACAGTGTGCTTTGAGGTAGGAGCCAAAAAGGGTGTAGTTTGTGGGTGTGATCACCCGTGTGTACACCTGTGAGCATGGACGCGCTTGTTTTTTGTTTTTTTAAAAGGTTCCTTCATGTAATAATCTGCTAGAGGGTGTGGGGGGGCCACAGCCCCGTCCTCCAGGGCGTGAAGCAGGTGTGGAGGAGATCAAAACTCCAGACATCCAGAGGCCCCCAGAACACAAGAGACCAAGGAAGACCAACAGAGGGGCAGCTGCGCCACTGTCCCGGAAAGAGCTGAGGAGAGTCCCAGATGAGGGCTCACTCAGCAGCCGCGGAGCAGAAGCCAGGGGGAGTTGCAGTGATGCGCCCGTGAGCTCCGCCGGCAGCCAGCTGCGCCTGAGTGACCGAGCCCCAGGCCGAGAGGCCGGGGGCACCCCACCTCCGAAGTGGCCCGAGCGAGCCCCAGGCTCCAGGCCCCGATAAGCGGCCGCCAAGGAGTGAGCCGGTGTGTACCTGGACGCCCATCCCCGGACACAAAGAACCACCAACGCACCGATGTCTGAGGGGGTCCGCCACTGGCAGGGGAAGTGGTGGTAGGGGGAGATAGGCCTCCAAACCTTGGAGGGCCTGAGATGTCCCCAGAGAGGTGGCGTCTGAAACCCAACCTGACATATAGACACAGACATACAGGCACACACAGATACAAACATCCATTCCCACCCTCATGCTCTCATATGCACTTACTCCACACTCAACCAACGTGGAGACAGACATAAAGAGACGTTGTACACACGATCACACTCCCCAAGCGTACTCTACGAACTGGGTCTAGGTACCCTTGCCCCTGGAGGGGGGAACTGCACCCAGACCCAGGTGGTGTTTCCCTTTTCCCTGCGGTGGGGGGAGGCAGACCGCCCCGACTCCGCAGCAGCAGGAAGGCTCCACACTCCAGACCGCAGTCGGACGGCCAACTCCTCCTCCTAGTCCTAGCCCCCCTGCTCCAGCAGGTCGCAGAGAACGGGGGTGAGAGAAGACTCCGAACCTCCCTCCACCCACTCATTGTAATGTTGATGCATGTGTGTTCTAAGGTGCATTTAAAACCCAGGAGGGCATGGAGCTACCTGCCAGAGAGCAGCAGGTAAGCGCATAGTCCCTCCTGCTAGCCCTCAATGTCTACGTGTATTTAAAATTGAGAGGTGGGCAACGATGCCAGGGGTGGGGTGTACACCCTGATGGTACTTTGGACTCCGTGTATCGTGCCCACCCCCAAGATCCTATATGTATGTGTAATGAGAGTGTGAGTAATGTGAATGTCTAAGTTGTGGGATAAAATTGAGGCAGAGGCAGCCAGAAGGGGACAGAGGGGGGGGGTAGCCTCCTCTGCACCCTGGTGACATACCCCTACTCCAAGGCCCTGTATGTGTGGGTGGTTGTGGTGGAGCGGGAAGAGGGAGGCAGCTGGAGATGGGGAGGGAAGGAAGGGAGGGGCAAGTGACCCCTCCCTGGGGCCAGCTCCCCCGCTGACCCCAGTAGGCACCCCCATACTCCGCGACCCGCCAGGGAAAGGGGGCCCAGGCCCATCCAGACCGGGCCCAGTGCAGCAGCGCCGCCCGGCCCCACAGAGCTGAAATGGTATCCTTTGGCTGGCCTACTGTCATGGCGGAAGGGGGCATGGCCCATCTCCCGTGACATCACGCTCCAAAGCCCTATAGGTGGGAAAATGTACCATGTCGACCAATCAAAAATGATATGGAAACATGACATTTGGTTGTTTAGCAAAAGGGGGAAGTTTTAGGAGTGACCGGCAAGAGAGAGCGAGTGAGCGAAAGAGAGAGAGAGTTTTGATACGTGAGAGATTTGTGACGTTTACCGTGTTTGGTCTCAAGTTAGTTTGTTGTCTTGTGTATTTAGTGTGTAGCTGTTGTTTTGTTTTGTGTGTCAGTTCTACTAGTGATCGTCACAGTTGCTGCCTTAAAGCCAACAAAGGCAGATTGCAGTGTAAACGCTGAGTGACACACCTGCTGTCAGACCTGCAGGTTTATCCCTGTGCTGTTCTCATATGTGTTAGAGTGACACAAACTATTGTTTGACACCTGATTGTTCTGTAAATAGTTTGAAATGATTATATGAAAAACGTCTGAGCCTTGGCTGCATTTTTTGGTAAATAGTACCATATAACTTTGTTGTTTGCAAAACGTGTGCGTATTTTTAAAAATGTACAATCTCTATTTGCATTTCAAGTTATGAAGATGATTCGTTAAACATGTGTGTGGTTTTTACAGTCAAAATATCACTTTCTACTTGTATTTTAAATTTTGTCTGAATTTAGATAAATTGTGCTGATACAGTTGGTCAAAATGAGAAAATAACAGATTGGCAAGATAAACTGTTTTTAAAGGTAAAATATAGAGGCCACATCAAAAGTAGTCAAGAAGGGTTAAAGGCTAAAAGCAAAGTTGTCACTGTTGGGTCTGTGTTTCCACAAGCCCCGCTAATTCTAGAGACTTATTCATCATGAAGAAAACAAGACAGTCGATCGATCGATTATTTGTGCAAGGGAGGCCTCGTCTGTGTCCACCACGAAAATGACCACAGATCTGACCTCCTCCTGCTACCTTTTATTGGGAGACAGTTCACACAAAACACGTCAGAACAAAGCCACGCCCCCTTTGTTCTAAGACAAAGCATTTTATGTATATGTGTGAACTTCTGTAAGTGTGTGTGTGTGTGTGTGTGTGTGTGTGTGTGTGTGTGTGTGTGTGTGTGTGTGTGTGTGTGTGTGTGTGTGTCAGACCTCCTGCTGACCAAAGGGTCGTAAACCCAGGAAGTTTACATCAAAAGAAACCGATCTTTCAGATAGGATGTATCTACAATAAAACCTCCCCCAGCACAGAGAGGTTGGAGAGGTGGCCAGGATCAAAGGAATGGCTTTGATCCTACTGCTTGAACTAAGACTGTACAAATTTAAGAAACACAATGGCAACATTCAACAATTAGACTTAACAGTCACCAAGTACTGTTTATATTTGTGTGTATTGCTGCAGCTTTTTTGAGTATTAATTTGGTGCCTTTGTGTGAAATAATGGTATTGTGAGTGATCCATATAGTCACAAAGAATAGCCACTTGTTTCTGTGCTACCAAAGTTCCCCGGCTTTCATTCAAAATGTGTTTATCGTCAGCACCTGCACATTAAACTACTTAAACATTATAAATGTCTTCAAGCTCACACTGAGGCCTGTGGGGTACTATCAGCCACTGAGACAGTACACACATTTATATGTGTTTGTATATGAATATTTCATACTTTAAGACTGCCTGTTTATTTAAGGGAGATGAACAAAATACATTGGAATTGTACAAAATAATATCATGGATGATAAATTAAATAGATTTTAAGTAGATGCTTGTGCATTCTTAAAGTCTTATATGTTGAACTGAACTATGTGATCTGTTCAAAGCCTTAATCTTAATTTGAAGTGAAATGTGCATTTTGAGTTTATACACTATGTATATAAGGCGACCGTTTCCTTTTGCAGTATTTTTGTGTGGTGTACTTTTCTATGTCTTAACAAAAGGGGAACAAAGGTGTTTAAGTTCACCTAGGATGATGTGTTTTAATTTTCACATGGTCTTGCTTGAATTTGACCCTGACAAAGGCGTATGAACTCTGTCAGCTGTTTGGAGTTTCCATTTTCTAAACTTCTACATTCTGAACCTTCTTCAGCTCTGAACAGATGATGAAACACTGAATGATTTCAAGCTCACACTTTGTCTAATAAACTTACATCTTTCATTCTTTATACAGATTGTGGGGCTGTGGTTTGTCAGAGATCAGCTGTGATTATCTGGCAGCAGCACTGAAGTCCAACCCCTCCCATCTGAGAGAGCTGCACCTGAGCTACAACAACAAGCTGCAGGATTCAGGAGTGAAGCATCTGTGTGGTTTCCTGGAGAGTCCAGGATGTGGACTTGAAACTCTGAGGTCAGTCAGCATGTTTTAGTTGTGCTGAGATGAATATGATGTGAAAGTTGTGCTGACACTAAACTGCAGACATCAGGCTGATATTATACTGATCCACACTGAGGATCTTCATGGTAAAGTCTGTTTTCTTCTTCTCTGGTTTAGTCCATTGACTGCAGCAGAACAATGTTCACATTTCAAACCTTCAAAGAAGAAGAAAAATCCTCCACTGGATAATTCACTGTGAAACTCTCCAACTCTTCATTCCACCTTAAAGTCTGTCTGACACTGAAATCCAAAGCAAAATGTGCGTTTGCTTTACAGACAGCAGTCCAACACAAACATACACACATCATCCAAAACACAGTCCAACATCCAAATCTCCTCCACTGCCAGCATGAATGATGGGAAAGAGAAGGAGGAACACTCTGACATTCAGGGTTAGAATGAGTTTCATGAAGCAGACTGTGAAGATCAAAGCTGCATTAGAAAGCTTACATGAATGAATGAGTGGACAGAAGTGGACAGAGATCATCTGAAGCACTTCAAAGGCTTTAAATCAGCACATTTCTCTTTATTCTTTATCAACTCTGTTAGTTTCTCTCAGTTTTCTGTGGAATGAAGCTAACAGCAGGCTAATAAGATGCTGACCAATAGGTTTCTATTAAAGGTTGTAATTTGTATATGAAAAAGTGCTTTGGCTCAGCAGGGATCAGCTTACAGGTAGAATACAGCTGCTGGATGGGATTAGCATGTCATAGCTATCTACCAAACTGCTAACTGGGGGATTTCAGGCCATCTATGGATCATTTTTGCTAACTGTTTATTCAGCTTAGGCTCACAGGGCTGCAGCCTGTGCCCTAGCTGTCATAGGGCAAGAGGCGTGGTCCACCTGCACAGGTGAGCAGTCCATCACAGGGCCAACAGAGAGAGACAGAGAAGCACTCTCTCACATCCACACCTACAGCCAATTTAGAAGCACCAATGAACCTAAGCAGCATTTCATTGGACTGTGGGAGAACATCCAACCTCCACAGAAAGGCCAACAAGCTTCAACCTACAACCTTCTTGCTTTAAGGCACTAGTGCGAACCACTTTTCCCCATTTCAGCCCAAATCCTGCATCTTCCTGTTTCTGACTCCAGGCCAGCTCCACTAACACTTTCTCATCAGACACTGCCACCTAGTGGAGGAAGTCTTAGTTCCATTTGAAGCTTCAGATTACAGTTAGTTCCTTTACAAAGAGGTGGAGGTGGTGGGGCCACAGCACCATCATCACTGAGTGCCATAGGACACT
Organism: Mchenga conophoros; assembly: GCF_057382185.1. Classification (NCBI taxonomy): domain Eukaryota; kingdom Metazoa; phylum Chordata; class Actinopteri; order Cichliformes; family Cichlidae; genus Mchenga; species Mchenga conophoros. The sequence continues at coordinate 18,892,265 of NC_140528.1, read as the reverse complement.
TAACCTTTGTTTCCATATGCTGGGAACTTCCTGTTGTTCCAAGGAGGACTGGAAAATGTGTGAAAATCTCCCAGTCAGTTCCTCACAGCACACTTCAATCATTTCCCTCCCACAGCATCAGGACCAGGGCTTTTTCTCTCTTTGCTCCCACTAAGACATTTCCACACAAACACCTCATCAGTGGGACTCTCAGAGCTACCAGCCCTTTGCTACAATCACAAAGCTCTTCATTGAAATCAATGATATCAAAGCTGGAATCCAATGAGTCCAAGTCTTCTGCTGATTCAGCATCACATTCATCTTTGCTCCTTGTTCTGCATCCCCACCATGGACTTCATTCCTTTCCAAGCCAGCCTTGAGTGTCCTTTATTCAGCTCATCCTCTGCTTTACTTTTACACCTGATTTTAGCTGCTTTATCTCTCTTTCAACAAGTTTCTGTGCCTCAATCTTTTTCTTCTCTCCCTCATAACAAGACAGCTTCTTCTGCCTGAGAACATGTTGGAGTGATTTACTAATCCAGGGCTGCTTATTGGGAAAATACTTCCTGTTTCCAAAGTAATCCCCATTTTTCCCAGAAAGAAATGTAAGTAGAAATCGATGATCTCAGTGAGAACATGAGCCTTTAAAAAGTCCCAGTGGGTGCAGTCAAAGCAGTCCCTCAGTCCCAGTATATAGTCTTTGGTCCAGACTGGAACAACTGTGTGCCCAGTTTGAGCTCTCTTCAGTGCTGTGACCTGACAGACCCAGAGGGGCCATCACATCACATTTAGAAGCTCCCCTAATGGAGCCACAACACATGTCCAACACTTAGTCTGTCTTGTTGGACCAACTGGAAGAAATGATTCAAGGACTTAGTCACAGAACAGAGATTCAAATCTCCAAAATCCAACTGGCTGCATCAGGACATATAGTCTGAAACTCTGCACAGTTTCCTGTTTGAAGCTGCTTCCTGTTGGCTTCAGCTGTTTGGAGTTTCCATTTTCTAAACTTCTACATTCTGAACCTTCTTCAGCTCTGAACAGATGATGAAACACTGAATGATTTCAAGCTCACACTTTGTCTAATAAACTTACATCTTTCATTCTTTATACAGATTGATGAGCTGTGGTTTGTCAAAGATCAGCTGTGATTATCTGGCAGCAGCGCTGAAGTCCAACCCCTCCCATCTGAGACAGCTGCACCTGTACGGAAACAACCTGAAGGATCCAGATGTGAAGCAGCTGTCTGATCTTCAGCAGAGTCCAGACTACAGACTGGAGACTCTGGGGTCAGTAGAGTGATGGAGTGAGTGGGTGGTGCTGTCAGCAGTATTGTACTAAACACAGTCAGTATGAAACAAAGATCCAGTGTTTCCTGTAAAGCTGCAGCTTCTCAGTGAAGCTGTGAGAGGAGAATGGTGACAGGCTTCAGGATTGGACACAAACACTTCCTGTTTCTGACCTTTATGGTCACCATGGTAACGGCTGACACGCTCTGATCAAACACTGTCAACAGCCAATCAGCTCTCTGAACAAAGCAGCACGCAGACCAATGACTGCATTCATTTCCAAGTTTAAAGCAGTGAAGAACACAGTCTGTAGGTGAGGAAGAATTTAGTGAGAGCAGATGTTTGGATGGAATTCCTCCAGTTAACAGCTGGAACCGTCCATCTGGATTGTTGGGCTTGTTGTTGGGGTTCCTACAGAGCTCAGAGTGGACACACCAAGGTTCTTCTAATGAATGAAAGTCCAAACTCAAACTAGGAGGGAAAAACATTTTCATCAACTTCAATAAAAATCCAAAGATTAGAAAAAGTGAAGCAACAATGAGTCCTAGTACAGTCCCAGCACTGAAGTCCCTGCTGCTCTTTATACTGGATGTGCTGCATCACTGACTGACAGCTGATGAAGAGTCTCTGGAAACACTCGTTTATCTCCTCTGCTCTTCCTTCTTCTCTCTGCAGGTGGAGGCTATGATGGTAAACAGGACGGTGTGTGTGCTGAGAGAGGAGGAGCTGTGTCCTGATGATCCAGAGAGGTTGAAGCAGCAGCAGCTTGTGTGTAGAGACGCTCTGACTGGGCCATGTTACTGGGAGGTGGAGAGGAGAGCTTCATCCAGCAGTGACTGACAGAGGAATGAGAAGAAGTGCAGATGACTGTCAGTGCTGCAGAGTGAACTGCTCTGAGAACAGCTCCACTGTCAGACACAATATAGAGTCCAGCATCATCCCTGTGTGTCCCTCTGGATCTGACAGAGGATCATCAGTGTATCTGGACTGCTCTGCTGCTGCTCTGTCCTTCTACAGTCTCTGCACAGTCTCTGTCTGACTCTGGCTTCAGACCCTCCTGGATCAAACTCACCTGGAAAGACTTTCAAACATCACTCAATAGATTTGAATACAGAATATATTTGATATATACTGTAGATGTACTGTAGAGTTGCAGTTTGTCACTTGTAAATACAGTCTGTGAGCAGCTGTGAGCTGAAAGATCTTTCTAGAAACACGAAATGTTTTCACTCTTCTGTTGCTTTTTCATATATTTCCACAACATTAATATTGATCCCACCTGTCTCACCTGTTTCATGCTTTTATACATAATAACAGGACACGTGTGATCTGAGCGCTGCTGTGGTTGCTGTGCTGCACGTCTTTATTTAGATAACAGAGACATCTAGTGGTTCAGAGGGAGAACTGCAGGAGGTGGAGCTGTGTTTTAGTGTGGAAAACTTTTTATCTTTTAGGCGCAGATACAAATATGACAAGTATCAGTGTGAGATACAAAAGGTCACATCAGTCAGCAGAGGGAACAGTGATCACACAGCAATGTAAGAATAGAAACATAACAGTGAATCTGGACATGTATACAGATGGAAGCAAACAAACAGGATGTAACACTACATTAAAGCCACAAATGGGAAGAAAACAAACACAAAGGAAAATATATTTGATCTCAGGAATCCAAATCAGATGCTTTAGAGCAGGGGTCGGCAACCCTGGGCACGCGTGTCACAGCTGCCACGTGAAGGGTTAACTGATGGCACGACCATAGCTGGACTGGCCATCGGGCATACTGATGGTGATTTTTCGTTTTTAATGGGCCGATGATGTTTTTTTATTTTTTTGTAACGGTATAAACAATGAAAGATGGCGGATTGGCCGGATGCTGGTCGATGTGTAAAAATAAGTCAGTTGTTTGGTGGTGGCTATGGCGGAGCTTCCACAGAGGCAGCAGGTGGATGAGGGAAAGGGGAGGCAGGAGGAGCAGAGACCCGAGGCGGCTGCCGGTCCGAGTGTCAGGTGAACTGAACTTCAGGTAAGAAGTTATGACCTGCAGTCTGTCTGGGTCAGATATAAACCAAGTTTAGGTGCAGTTTATTTTCCTTGTGCTGACTTTTTACAGTCAGTTATAATAACTCCCACTCAGAGGAGACCAGAGATCACATTAACATGTGTGTCTCTGTATTAAGAAACATGACATATTGGCCCAGTTTATTTTTCTTATCATTGTTGTGAGGAGACCATAAATAGCATTTGTATTTTCTGTTGTACAGTTCATTTGCTGTTATGGATAAAAAGTCTTTCTTTGTTTCAAAATAGCTGATAAATATTCGCTGATAGCTGCAAACATCTGCGCACAAATATAATCCTATGAAGTGGTTCTATATAGTGTGTAATTTATTGCTAATGCAATCATATGGCACATTGACTTCTGAGGAAGTTTTAGATGCACTCATCATCAGAAAGGTGTCCGACCTAAACCAGGGGGTTTAGAGCATCATAGAGTTTTTGTGGTTTGTTTTCTTTAAGTCATTTCACAGATTTTCTCTATAATTTCAATTCCTTGAATAAAACAACAAATTTAGGGGATGATTTTGTAATCCAACTTTATGTATGAAAGATTTGACTAAACGTAAAACAATCTTCCAACTCAGTCGTCATTCTTATCTTGTGAAATCAAACCAAATGTTCTGTTGTCTCTAAATCAGGGATTGATGAAATCTTTGATTGCATCCATTTATGAACATGTTCTCATTCATATTAAATCGTAGTCTAAGTCCTTCTTTAGAGGGATAAATGTCATTCATTATCTTCAAATGTGTTTCTGTTGTTTTGGGGGGAAGTTTGAAGTCCATTGTTCAAAGTCTGTTAATGAAACTTTATGAAGTTTATGTAGGATGTTTCTCCTATTTTGTATTTGTTTGAATTATGATGTATTTCTGACTCTTGCTGCCATGATGCCAGGTCTCTCTTGAAAACAACATTTTTAATCTCAATTAAATTTTCACCTGGAGAAATAAAGATGATAATAATAATTTTGTCTTCAGGGAATCATTTCTCTGTAAAACAGCTTCTTCTGAAACTCTTGTTACATTTCTTGTTTATTGTTTGCTGGTTTTAGAAAAATGTCATCGTCTCTGTGTGAACTTAAACTCTACATGTGGTGTCAGCTATAAACGAGCTCTAGAGTCTAATAACGATGCTTTTATTATTGTCTGGTATCCAACCTAACCCTGGGCCTCTGGCTGAATGTGAAACACCAGCAGATGTTAAAAACTGTCTGGGTTACACGTGCATCACGTCGTGTGCTTCCTGACATGGATATGATTGGAATCTGGGCTGTTCAAGCGGTGCTGGTATCGTTGTTGTTTCTGAGACTTTCCAAATCTTTACTGGATAAAAACGTAGCAACTGATGGATTTAACATTTAGCTCTCAGACTGTCCCAGAAAAGGCGGAGGTCTGGAAGTTTATGTGAAGCTCTGTCTTGCTGCTCAAGTCTTGTTCTCTCCATCTGCACCTCAGCCATTTGAAATCTTGGCCTTAACTATTGATCTGTTTGGAAATCAGACTGTTGTTGGCTGCTATCAGCCTCCACCTGCTTCCCCCAGCACATCACCGTCTCTGGTTCAACTTTTATCTGAGCTGCATTTTAATGACGTCTTTCAGATGGATGATTTTCATTGGGACTGGCTTTCTTCTGTGTCTGATGATTTTAAGGCACGCTGCTTGTTTTTAAAACTGACTCAAATTATTTAAAGCCTCACACGCCTTGATCCTAAACACCCAGATAAATCTGCTCTTATTGACCTTTTTTAACTAATATGCTGCGTAAGTTTTCCACATCTGCAGTTTTTGCCAACGACCTGAGTGATCACTGCATAGTTGGTGCTGTGAGAAACACTAAAATCTCACGCTCCGAGCCCGCATCAGTTTGAACTGGGGTCGTATTAAACAGGCTGACAATGTCAGTTTGGGAACATTTACAGGAGAGTCGTGTCTACTTTGTGGACAGACACGCCCCTTTTTGCCAGGTCAGGGTGAAAGGTCGGGACAGGCCTGGTTTGGTTCAGTACCGGCCGATCTCCTACATGAGAGAAACCAGGCCTGGGCAGGAAGTCTGGCTCTGATGCTGATTGGCTACGTTTTCATTAGCTGTGTAATCGGATTACTGCCTCCATCATCAAGATGTAACTATTTTTTACTTTAACGACTGACAGTCCAAACGACCGTAGGAGGTTTTGGCAAACTATAAAGTGTCTCTGCCAGCTGTGACTCCTCAGAGCTTCCTCCTCACTTAAATATCGACTCCACTCCTGTGTCACACAAAACTGAAATGTTGCTTTAACAAACACTTTGTTGCTTCTTGCTCTTTGTTCAGCACAGTATCTGATGGTAAACCTCTTGCACACAACTCTGCTCGTAGTTCCTGCTTACTGATACCTTTTCCTTCACACCTGTCACAGTAGAAGAGGTTTGTAAGGCTTTGAATAGCCCCAACACCAGAAACTCGTCCTCACAATCGTTCTCCTTCCTTCTTGCACTTGGCTGCAAATATCATAGCTGAGCCAGTGTCTTATATTTTTAATCTTTCTCTACAACAGAAGAACACCACTATACTCTGTGTTCTCTGGTTAACTGGTCCTCATTGGTCTTACACAGGATGGTCCATTAGTATCATTTTATCTATCAATCTGTTTCTGGGTTACTGCCTCCTATTCATCAGAGTACATGTTAGGCAAACAGTTTAGTCACAGCCTGCAGTCTCAGGACATCATTACATTCACTGTTCCATCAGTTCATGCAGAGCTTGGGAAGAAGGCGTTCTCCTTTTCTGCTCTGTCTTCATGGAAAACATAACCGAAGGATTTAAGGCTCTCCGTTGATTTCACTTGCAGACTTCAAAAGACGTACACATGTTTTTGTGAAACCATCTCTGGGAACTTGTTCTCGTTTTTAATGTGACTGAGTACATTACACAAACTTTTCTCTTATTGTTGTAATTTTAATATGTGTGTCTGGAACAGGTCTCTCTTGTAAATGAGACATTGAGTCTCAATGAGCCGACCTGTATAAATAAAGCTTCAATTACAAAGTCCTTTGTATAAAAGCTCCTTCAGCTGCCAGTGGGACGTGCTGTGGCACTATCGGTTGCAGAGCCTTTATATTGTTAGTTAGAAACTACAAATATAATGGCTCACTGTATTTCAGAATCAGAGAAACTTTATTAATCCAGGAGGGAAACTGAGTTGTCATAGCAGCAAATATACAAGAAACAACAAGCACTCATATAAAGTGAGTGTAGAAACAGAGTTATGATAAATAAATATTCAGATAAATAATATCAATATATAATATAAATAATCTATAATCCAGTTTTGAGTTCCCTCCCCAGACGCCTTAACGCCCACTCACATCCTGGGCCATCTGACCTCAGGAAATCACATGATAGGGTGGGGCCAGGTTTCACAATGAGCTCACCCGAAACCCTGGCTGATTAGGACCCCCACCCGCTTTCACACCTTGGCTCATGTGATTACGTAGAGGATCATCAGGGGGTCCTTTGTCCCTCTTTGGGGGGAAACTCCCACTGGGTTTAAATCTGGGACTCCCCACCAACTGACCCTTAGAACTGAAGAAGCTTCTCAGATGAGAGGTGAGACGTCTTCAAGCAACTCAAAGAAGTCCAGACGCTTTTCTTTGCAAGCTCCTTAGTCTACAATGACCTGGATGACTGAGAACCGTCACAGACAACTCAGTCCCATATTTTAGGTTATTCTGAATAAATCGTTCATGCCCTCTCTTTGGAAAGAAGCTGTTGTGGTTCCTGGTCCTAAATCTAGTCGTCCAAAAGTTCTAAACGACTTCAGGCCTGCTGCCCTCACCTCAGTCTTTGAAAAAATCATCAGAAATGTGATTATGGAAGACACTGAACTTCAGCTTGATTCAATGCAGATTGCACATAAGCCCAATAGAGGAGTGGAGGACGTGCTTTTGATTCTACTTCACCTGATTGTCAAACATGTAGAGAGTAAAGGACTTCAGTTCATCGATTTCTCTGCTGCTTTCAATAACACAGCCCCAGATTTGAATCAAAAGACTTTTAGAACAGTTTGAAATCCGGACAAACCTGAGCAAGTGCAGTCATATAAATATCTTGATGACAAATGCTATTATTTTTCTGTAAAGCAAATTGACCTAAAAGTAAAGTAACCTTGATATGTCAGGATGTAGATGTCCCACCCAACAACGTCACCCAGCCCTGAAACATCGGTACTGTTCAAGGCAGCATTGCTGTCCACACGTCCATCAGCGTGTTTCTTTGGACTTCATGGTGTTGCTGCTCCCAGTATTCTCTGAGACAACCTCTGAGGCCGTCACAGAGCAGCTGTATTTGTACTGACATTACATTACACACAGGTACACTCTATTTAGTCATTAGCACTCATCAGGCAATGTCTATGGGCAACTGACTGCACTCAGACCAAAGGGGGCTGAATAATAATGCACATAACAATTCTCTTCACTCTGCTGACAAGAGATTCAACCCCCACTATGAGCACCTTCTAAAGAGCACCATTGAAAGTATCCTCACCAACTGCATCACTGTGTGGTATGACTCCTGCACTGGGTCCTGCAGGAAAAATATGACAACGGGTAGTGAGAGCAGTGGAGAGGATTGCAGGGTCCTCTCTTGCCTCCCTCCCCAGGAGATCTACTGTGCCTGCCTCATTCGAAAGGTCCTCTTCATTACAGGTGACTCCACTCATCTCTTCAACAGCGTCTTCAGTTTGCTGCCATCAGGAAGGATACTGAAGAGACCTTTTGACCTTTACATTTTCGTTAATATCTTTAAAACAGAAGCAGCAGAAACGAGAATTTTAGCAGCACAAACCAGCACAAGCGTAGCACAGTTGATTGACACCAGTTTTGTTTGATTTAATTAATGTGGGGGGGCTGGTTGACCTCTGGGGACCTCTAGAAATTTTCTTGAATATCTTTAAAATGATAGCAGCACAAACAAAAATTTTTACAGCACAAACGTAGCATAAACGTTTGATACCACTTTTGTTGGATTTGAAGAAGGTGGGGGGTCGCGGGAAAAACCAGCAAAAGAACTCGAGCAGCCGGGCTATGTAAAAGGTGTAGGGGGGCATGTTTGCGGTCACGTCCAGCGGGTGTGTGGGCTGTTTGAGTCATCTGTTACCAGGCAAACTCCAATGCAGCAGGCTGCTGAACACACACAGGCCTCCTGCATCCTCCTCTTCAGCTCTGCTTGCCCGATATCGTGACCTAAGCAGGGTCGGGCCTGGTCAGTACTTGGATGGGAGACCGCCTGGGAAAACCAGGTGCTGTAAGCTTTTGCACTTCCACACACAAACTGCAGAGGGCACTTCTGCTCCTGCTTGTGCTTAGAGGCATGAGAAGTTAACATTTATGGGTGATAAAATCCTTTTTCTATATTTTTAACATGAGAATATCAGTTTTCCATCTTGTGTTCCAGAGTAATCGGACAAAAGACAAACGTAGAACAAGGAAAAAAGAGGCCAAGTGTCTCACCTATAAAACAAAATGACTGTTTTCTGAATAGTCTCACACAGATAAACATTTGCAGGGAATACCTTTTCCTTCAAAACAAACGTCACAGACTGTGTTTTTCTTTACTGATTGTATTTGAGTAGAAACTCAGATTAAAATGGCATCAGTGCTCATAAAATGATTTAACTGTAAAAGTAGGTGTAGTGGATCACTTTGCATAGATCTAGATAAAAGTGCTGTAAGCAAAGACTACAGTGGTCATTGAGCAGCTGTTCCTATAATGTGAATCTGGGATAAAGGCACAGATTATTTGTTTGCCTTTGTTTCCTGGTTCTTTCTTTCTTATCCAAATGGAAAAAGAGAGCATAAAAGTACTGTTTACAAGCAGCTTATCTATCTCATTGTGCCCACTATCATAAAATCTTGGTTGACTGAGCACTGAGCCATCTACCACTCGAAATTGAACCTGTGTGGGACAACAACAAAGTCCAGTATACTAAGTTTCAGTAATGTGCAGTTTTTTCTGTGGAAGATGTAAATCTAAATAGATGTCCTATTGTATGCATAATATACCACTGAACTTTATAAAACAACTTCTAAAAGCAAATTTCGATTTATTTTAGATTTTCTCAAATCCAAACAGTGCTAAAAGCATGCACACAGTCAAATATTTTTCATACGAGGTGCTGAAGGTTCTGCAATGTTCTGTCAGTGCGCCCCAGGGCAGCTGTGGCTACAATGTAGCTGCCATCACCAGTGTGTGAATGTGTGAATGATGTATCTGTGGCTTTTTGTCACACTTGGAAACCACGGTGTTGTGCAGCTATTTGCCTTGTTGCAGGGTTTTTAAAAAACTGCAGTTTTGATTTTAGTGAAAGACACCGTCTCATGACTCATTGAGTGCCGCGACTGACAAGCCAATCCGTGGCCTGCAGTCTGACGATGTCACATTTCCTGACTGCTTGGAACCCCGACTAAGTCGTCCTGTAGCCCACATCATAATGTTTCCATCTCTCTGCTTGACTGCGGGGATGCTACTTTTTGCATCACACTCCTATTTCAAAAGGTCAGTTAAAGCCACATAATTGGAATTTGGTTTCATCTCCCCACAGCACTTTCTCCAAAGTCTTCCCTGAATCATTTAGATGTTCACTGGCACTTGAGATGGGCCTATACATGTTTCTCCTTGAACAGGTAGCTACCCTATGTTAGCCTAGCTTTCTATCACTGATGCTCTGTGTGTATTGTTATGGTTCAAAATATGGGGATGGAGACAAGAGACAAGAGAAAAAACCACAATAACAACACTGGTCCGGCCGGGTTAAGTCAAACGATGATTTTAATGATCACACGCGTGGGAGATGGACACCGTATGCAGACAGCCTCAGATCTCAAAATGGTGGAGCATTGATCAAACTCTTATAGCCTCTGGTTCTCCCACCTTATCATAAAAGCCTAAACATTCACATGCTTTTCTCTCACACGGCGCCTAAGCTACGACCTTGGCTCCCCGTTTATCTGCTCCTGCTGAGTTGGGGCAGAAAACTCCAGCATGCTCTGTTCTCTTCTAATCAGACAAATAAGGCGATGGCTTTCTGCAGCAGTATTATGCATCATAAAACAATATCATTCATCCACAATAAATCAGCAGTCTACTTTAATGCAAATCAGTTTAACTAATGCAATAGTTATCAGCTTCTTCTAATTCAGGAGAATAATGCAAACTAAAACTACATAATAATTCACAATCTTTAGTTAGGGGTCTAACATGGCATAAAATAATATTATAATCTAACAGTATGCTGCTGCCTCTCTCTCATGTTACTTAAAAAATTAACCCCACAGCTTCAATAACCGTATCTAAAAATCTCTCAGTGAAAGTTACGGTTGTAGGTTTGGAAACATTTTGGGGTAGCCAGTGTTAAATAGAGACAGGGCCACATTCTTTATCTAGTCATTGTAATGAAAGAAGCACATTAAAAACTATATGAGAGTTTGCTTTTAACAAGCATGTAATGACTCTACTTAGTTTAGGTAGTCTTAGGGAGTCAAACTGAAAGTAGCATTTTGTGGATGTTTTCCCTGCTGCCCGATCCCATCAGTCTCTTAAAGCATCATTTTTTATACGCCCTGGTGTGACAGTGGTTTCATGGCGCTACAGGTTACCTGAGCACATCAGGTATTTTACGGTTGAAAACCAGTGCCTGGCCTTCCAGTGGGTGTTCGACCCCTCGTGCACAGCTCAGGAGTCTAAACGACCCAGCAGTTATGGACATGTGTGTTTTTGGTGTGCTGTCCCTCGTTCTCCCTGCTTGCAGGTATATCTGTGTGTGTGTGTGGATGCCGGAGTTTCTGAGAGCACCTGTTTACAGGCACCTTCAGGCCTGGTGGGTGTGGCCCTGCCAGGTGGTTGGCCACACTTGAAGACCATCACACAGCTGATCAAGCCTTGTCAGAGGAGCTACTTGAGAATGCGGTGGCGCTCTCTCTGACGCTGGATCATTGCGTGACTTCACGTTAGTCTCTCGGCCAGTCAGTACGGATAGTCTGCCGCATTGTATGTGTCTTACGGCTGCCTGTTTGTTATCTCCCCAGGAGAAGCGTGGAGACGAGAGGGCAGCGAGCACGGGGTGCTCAGACACTGAGGAGCGGAGACAAGGAACACTAGCACTGGGAAGAGGACATTTCACGGGAGTCGGGAACGCACTGCGGATTTATTGTTATTTTCCATTCACTGTAAATAAACGCACTGCTTGCATTCAGAGCTCCGTGCCTGGCTCCTCCTTCCTCACATCCCCACGGTTGACGCTGGCCAACCGTGACAAATAGCTTTTCTTAGATTCATTATTAGTTCAACATTGACAAATAGTAGTTGACTAATATCAGGAGCCAAAAAGAAAACAAAAAACAAACTAAATAAATATTTCAGACGCTGAAAATAAATTATTACGGTTGTTTAAATTTGCTGTCAGCAAGTTAGGTCTAATGCATGTAGTCAATCTAATGAATCAATATTACATGTAAAAAGTACAGAACTGAAAATGAAACTAAAATATAACGGTAAATGAACTGGTTCTTGTATAAAACCTTTCTACTCTCTACAACTTGCCTCATTCATGCACTCACTTTTTTCTATGCTTTTTCTCTGTAAGTGCTTTCTATCTAACATTAATACGCATTCATCCTCCCGATGGATGCATCGGAGAGCAACTTGGGGTTAGCATCTTGCCCAAGGATATTTGGCATGCAGGCTGGAGCAGGCGGGGATTGAACCAGCAACTTTCTGATTAGTAGGTTTCCTGCTCTACCTGAGCTACAGACACCCCAATTTGTGGTGCTCTGGAAACAACACGTTCTCATCCCAACAGGTAACGATGCTATGTGACAAATCATCGGTATGTGTAAATGTGTTTTTTGTTCTAATCATGAATCGCTTTGTAAAACAAGACCTGATAGGGTTAAGGTTAAAGTTATGGTTAGAGTTAATGTTAGGGATAGGGCTGGAATGGACGGCTGGAGCCTCTCCTCCAAGTGTGTGTTACTGCCGCCATCAGCATTCTGTTGTATTCTGTTGTCTGCTTTTCTCTGTAAGCGCTTCGAGCCTGTACTTTTTTGCTTTAGCTGAGTAATGAAGTTGAATCAGTACTTTAACTTTCACTGGAACAATAGTATTTTTACTTCTACTTAAGTGGAGAATGTCTGATCTTTTGCCAACTCTGGCTGTCTCTCAGTCTTGGAATACCCACTTGTTGTCCAGCGGTGTCCTGGGAATATGGGAACTAGACAGACTGGGGAAACAATGGGAGGAGACACAAAGATGGAATCACTTTTACCATCTTTTATGTATTTGCTGGTCGTCTTATTTCTTCTATTTTGCAAGCACAGTGTTGCAATCATTGTCTTTGTGGTACAATGACACAGGTAGAATGCAGGTGTTTTCATGTAACACGATGCCAGAAAGATGAGTAATGTGTTTTGAAGAGAAGATAAAACATCATGTTTGAACAAAGATAAGCAGCAGACACGTCTGTGTGTGAGTTGTTCAGGTTCAGTAAGAAGGTAATATGTCTGCAGAATTTGTAATTCTTATGAAGATATTGCTTGTACAATAAATAAAATCCCTTTAACTTCTTCTGGAGAGTGTCTTTATATATTTAGTCATTTTGGGGCGATCCTTTATTTAGTAGTAACTCTAGTCGGGGATATATATCAGAGTTTACTTTCAGATATGAGCATTGTGTTTCCTGTGGATGAATGAATGAATTATTTATTTATGTAATTTTTGAAAGACTGGCTCATGTAAAATCTCTGAAAGTATGACAAAGCTCTCCTGTTACACTTTATGGACACCTGAGCGTCACCATGAGGGCCTGTCTTTATTCACTTTATTCACTGAAATCCACTTTTATAATGAATTCACAGTAATCACTGACACCTTCAGAGCATTACATTCATTAAAGACGTCTTCTACACCTACTCTTCCAGACGACCGACACATGCTTCAACCACTGCAGGTTAACCAGCCACTCATCAGTAAAGCAAAAACTAAATGTAAATGTCCTCATGTGGAAAAGACTGAAACACAACTCCCATATATCACTAATGTAACAGATCCATTTAGGGAGAGTGAGAACACTAGGCTGGATGTGTTTTAATGCAGGAACATTCATCATGTCTTCAGTTCAACAAATCATTTACATTGAATATGTGAGCTGGATGGTTACACGACACAATGTGATTGTCAACAATAACTGCAATGAACGCTGGTTTGAGGGCGGAGTCAAGGAGGCCATTTACGTGAAAAGGGAAAGACCCTCTCTGAATCAAGGAGGGGGCCTAAGGGTACATCTGTCACCATCTTACAATGCTGTGATTGCAGCCGTTCTCCAACTCTCTGTGAATGGTACTCAGGACCATTGATCAGTGGTTGTTGATCAATGGTCATGAGAATTTGCATAATCATGATTAAGGAACTGACCTCCCAGCCCATTGTTCCTTCAGTCGGCTGGTTTCTCTGACTGAAAACGCTACGTCCAGAAGAACAGAATCAACTTTTGGAGATTTACTTCCCTGATGATTGAGCACGCATCAAGACCTTTTAATCAGGCCAACAAATATCTTGTACTCAATTTTAGCAGCAGCCATTGTGACACTGATGATAAAACTTGTGTAAAAGTGCGAAGCTGTAAAAAAGTAATTATAAAAAAGCGTTTTTGTAGCTGAATGTTACTGGATAGCTGTTTCATCTGTAACACATCAAAATAACCTGCTAAGGTTTAATAGGCTATAAGGAACACACTCACTTCCTGAGCCCTGGGCAATAAGAGACGTTTTGTGTTTTATGATTTATTGATATGTTTGATCCTTTCTGAGCTGCGTTAATGAAGCAGTCATTAGAGCACCATGTCCGCTAGAATAGTTCTGTAGTTTGATGCTTGAGTCGTTGCAGACTTGTTGAAACTCCCTCACCCGTCAAAGCAGCGTCTTTGTTATTCGCGTCCAGCAGATGGCAGTGTTTCACTGTCTGACGGCTGTCTGAAGCTTCAGCTGGATTATCCGTTTTCATGTTTGATTAGAGGTTTGTGTGTGTGTGTGTGTGTGTGTGTGGGTTTTTAGCCACGAGTTGTCCACGATAAAGCATATTGAATGGCCTGTCTAATATTGTTAGAATTCTCCTTTGGGTTAGTTTCATTATTCAATCGGGACATTTATTTGGAAAAAGAAAAAAAGAGGGGAAAAAAAGAAAAAAAAAGAAAAGAATTAAAAATAAATAAATCCTCATAGTTTACATTTACAAATATCAATACTGAATGTTACGTCCCTCTGCAGCTTCTAATCGTCTCAGTGTTTTCAGCTGGTGCTAATTGGCCACACCTAGTCAGGTGTGGATAAAAGCATACCTGAGGCAAGCTTCCCAGCAGTGCACTAGTCTTTGCCTTGGTGGCACCAGCCATTTTAGCCAACCTGGTTTTCCATTTTAGGATGAAACCTCTTCTCACCCACACTCTGCTATTCATCTCTGTTTTTATGTTGCGGCTTTTGAGCCGGGTCGTAACACTGAAGATTACAAAGATCAACATTAAGACCAGTCTGTGCATTCAAAGCAGTGACAGAAAAGAGTGTGGGGCATTAACCCCCACTCACTTCACAGTTCACGTTCACAGCGAGCTTCGTCGAAATTTACAATGAGACCCTGAGGGACCTTGTGTTCACCGGCAAGTCCAGCAAGAGACCTGAGCATGAGATCCGCAAGACAGCCAGCAACGAATTGACAATCACTAATCTCACCTATGAGCGGGTCTCCAATGAGGATCAGGTACAGCAGACAGACATCTGTAGCTCAGAACAAATTAATTTCAAATCTGCTGACAAATTGTTACCAAACTTTGAAAATACATCAAACTTTATCGATGCTCTATGTTTTAAAACGTTCCCTCGTCCTCTCAGGTTCTCCGTCTGATTGCTTTGGCCAATCAGAATCGCTCCACTGCCCAGACAGCCCAGAATGACCGCTCGTCTCGCTCCCACTCAGTCTTCCAGCTGGATATTGAGGGAGTTAATGCCGGCAGGGATGTCAAGTGCAAATGTATCACACTGGAAGTACCAGCATCAGGAATGTGGTTTCTTCTTTTTGGATCTATAATATTTAGTCTGGTTAGTTATTGTTACTGTAACCAGTGCAAAATCTGCTCTGATGACTCAACGTTAATGTTTGAGCCCCTGAGCGCTAAAAGAAGTGTTTTGTAAAGTATTAAAACTACCTTTAATGGAAGGAAAAACGGATCACTGCTTCCTATAAGAGTTGGTTTTCTCTGTGTGTGTAGCCACTCTGTGCCTGGTGGACTTGGCTGGCAGTGAACGAATGGTGAAGAGCCAGTCTCAGGGTGACCGTTTCAAAGAGATGACCGCCATCAACAGCTCACTGTCCAACCTGGGCGTCGTTATCGCCGCTCTGGCCAAAAAGGTCTGCAGCTGACTGGTTTTTTAAGGAAGCAAAAGAAGATCAGATCAGATGAGCATGATGTGTCTATTGGAAACAAGTTCAAAGAATTGTCTAATAATGAGTTGCTGTGCATCCACACTGCCTGACATATTTTACCTTTACAAATAAAGCAGGTACAACAGATTCATATACCAAAACAAATGTCAGGAACTTCACCAGATCACAGGGCATTGATCCTTTCTCTCTCTCGCTTTTTTTTTTTTTTACTCATCTCTGGAATTTTTCTTTTGTGTTGATCTTTACTCATACCAAGGCTGCTGGCTTGGGGCTGGCTATGAGCTCTGGATAGCTTTAACTTTAACAACATCTTCTTCTTCCTTACTTTCTTTAAAATATTCAATGTTCAGCTGGGTGAGGGTGATTTAAGGGTCTGTGGAGTTTGATGTTGGAAACACAGTGAGGCGGTTTGCCTCTAACAACAGGTTAGTGTGTGTCTGTGAGTGTGTGTGCCTATATGTCTGTGGCACTGTGCACATATATGAAACTAGCTGGCTTGTAATCAGACATACTGGAAGCTGATCAGCCAGTCACTACTCCATGTCGAGAAGTTGAATATCGTCTGATTCCGATCCCTGGCCAGTTGATCGGTCCATTTGTACTTTGTACTAAGGATCTGACAGATTAAACAACATTTAATGTCGACTTTGAAGGATATTTGAATACTCTTTACGGGGTAATGTGTACAGAAGTTCAGGGTTGCGCTGTATGCATTTAAAAATGTCTTACTTTGTTCATAATCTAGCAGCTATACACAGGTCAGAGGTGGAAGTAGGTGGCACTTAAATTTCATTTAAATGAATGGTCTTTGATTAAACTGTTACTTTTCACATCATCTCTTTTAATCCAAATTACATAAATCTAAAAAAGAAATTTTCAGTGAAAATAATTTCTTTTGTGCATAGCTCAGAAATATGGCCTCACCATTGCCTCCTCATTTAGTTTGCATGGACCTGTGCAAATTAGTCCCCACCTCACCCTTTCAACCATGTGTCCTGCATGACTGAGCAGCTTGGTGCGAGATGCACTAGTAGCACAGCTCATAGCAATGACAAAAATGTAACACCAGCCTCCAATTTATCACTTGTAGCTTACCAGTGCCTGCACTGGTTTCTGGGTTTGATGAGAACATTAATAATACCAACAGCTCTGCTGATTCCTTAGTAGTCTATTAGTTTGCACTTTAGCATGGACACCCAGTCCCCTTTGCAGCATTGCTTATAATCACTAATCACTTCCTGTGAAGCTCTTCTAATTTTAATTTGCAATCTGACTTGCTTCATCTGCACTATGAGTTAGAACAAAGAAAACACACCTGTGCAGTGTCAGTCACTACTCGTTGTGTGAAACCTTTTGGGATCGAATACCATCTGTGTCACATTATATTCATCCTTCCCCGTGTACGTCATTGGGTTTAGACAGAGCTGTATCGGCATGAGACGGCGTTAAGGTGACAGTTGCCACAGTGTGACGTTGTGCTGTATCTGTAGTAATAGCCCTAAAAGACGTCAGGGGATTTACTCAAGCTGACAGGAAGATGGCATAGTCTATTGATGCATTAATTCAACTGCCGTTTCTACTCACAAAGCCTCCAGTGCCTATAAAAATGCTGGGATTCCATTCTGAGTGAGGAATGAATAGCAAATTGTAACTCTATGATGCTGTATTTATCCACTGTTGAACCCCCCCCCCCCCTTTTTTTTTTTTTTCCCTGACTGCACTCCTAGACTAGAGGACAGGGTGCCAGATTTTAAACTTTTCCCTTGCCCTTATATTTGTCTGATATTCTTGAACTAATAAGAATATCGGACTTGCTGATGAAAATTATAGTTATGCAGGAGAAAGTAATGCATGCCAAAGCAAGATCCAACACAACAATTTGGATTTCCAATACTCCAGAGTTGACATAAATGATTACCATGATTCAGTCATTCTGCCCCCCAAAGCAATATCATTGCTAACGTGCTGAATAATTTATGTAAGCTGCGATATAGTATCTTCCAGCTTGCAGCTTTGACACCACCCAGGATAAGATGTGCACTGGTGCCAAATGTGTTGCTGTCAGTTGCACGCAATTACGTTACTTTAGTTAACTCAAAATGAGTTTTGTGAGAGAATGCCATCTCTGCAAGTGTGGTTGTTAACTTCAGTAAGCAGGTTTCAGGAAAGTTAGCGAAACGAGCTGGTATGAAGTAAAGTCATGCTGCATAAAACCCAGTTCTTAATGGAAATCGGTGCCTCCGTCTCTCTCAGCTCTTTGCTGTGGTCACAGACAGATTGCTGGGAGGGTGCATTAGCTGCTCAAACCCACAGACCCACACAGACATGCAGAAAGTAACACTAGTTGTGCATCAAAATCTGTCAGTAATGAAGACGTTATGAGCAACTATCAAACACCTGAACTTTGAAACGGACAGAACACAGTTTTGCAGAAATGCAGCATGTGCTATAACTATGGTCAGCTTGTTTTCCTTTCTTGATCCCTAATTCTACGACCCCTTTATTGTACACCCATTACAAACTATGAAATGCCATGTGCATGTAATTTTCGAGTCTAATTAGCTGTGTTTAGCTATCCTTTGAAGCTGTGACTGACTGGCTGCTTCACTGCTAACAGCAGATTCTTGAGCTGTATCTGCAGCAGAGGGCTTTTAAATCTGCAGCAGAGTGATGTTAAATTAAATTGTTACATCGGTGACTATGGCATGCTAGTCTGCTATGTACTTGAGTGGGCGGGTGGAGTGTTTTTGGGAAGGGGGTGTAAAGTACCACTGGTCTACAACATCCCACCCACACTCCTTAATAAAATTGTGCAGGAAGGAAAAGAAAGAACAAAGTCACAGTGCGTCCACAAGTCAGACTGATGCCTGTGATTAATGTTCTCTGTTCTTTGAAGTTTCACTTTGACTCTGATTTCAGAAGCACATTAATTTGGCTTTGTTTTGCATTAAAAGCTCCTTGATGGAATTAGTGAGACTTTGCAATGTCTTAACATTTACAAAACAGCTCCCTCAGAAGGTCCTTCACGAGGGGCCTGGACTTGACTGCATGTAGTTGTTTATAAAATAAAAATTCAAATTTTCACTAAGCTTAAATAAATAATTACATATTCTTCTTAGCAAGGTCCTGTAGTTTAGCCAGTCAGATCACGATGACTTTTAATGCCGTGGTCCGAGCAGGGTTTATCGTGACTGCTGCCATGAGAGGACTTCATGTTTGCCCAGGAAACCAGCGCAGGAATCACAGGGTCCAAGATGTGTTTGTTGTATTAATATTAGTGGTGATGCAACGTGCTGCGCCATTATGAAATCCAGATTAGTAGTGTGTGATGCAAACATGGCCAGCTGGCTGGCCGGCTCCAGTCCACTAACAGTGCTGATGTTCCTGTATCCAGCTGCCTGTCATCATGGAGAGTTAGTCCTTTCCTTTGCTTTTAAGATTGTGGTAGGTCGCTGTGTTGGCTCGAGGGGAGATTAAAGGAGTTCTTCTTCTAGAAGAGACACCTGTCTAAACTGAAGGGGTAAAAAAAAATGTCCGTGTTTGGTTTTATATTGTTATTCCTGCTCTTTTGCATTTTCCCCTCCGACTAGTTGTTGCAGTTGCAGTTGCTGTTTGCACTGGATGATTCCAAATCATTCAAACGCTGATTCTTAACAATAACAATACATTACGTTCTATAAATCTGTGCAATATTACTTTCCGAGTTTCACGAGTATAGGAAGACGATCGCTGTAAATATAAAATGAGCTTCTGAGAACTGTTGATAGGGCAATCAGCAAAACCACCAAGCCACTCAAAGCTGAAAGTTCCATTACAGCTCGGTGTCTCACTAGAGATTAAGACGGATAAATGTTCATCGCACATAAAGACCATTACTCAGATATATCTTGTGCCTCTTCCCCTCATTTCACCTCCCTCACTTGCTGAAAATCGCTTCTCTCTCTCTCTCTCTCTCTCTCTTTTTTTTTTTTTTTTTTTTTTTTTTTAATTTAAATCTGCTCTCAGCCACCATCACTAGTTCTTCAGAGAATGATGACCGCAGCGGCTCCAGCCTGGAGTGGAGTAAAGATGGCAGCCTAAGAGGCAGCGGTCGCCATGGCCTGGCACAGAGCGTGCGGGCGGACACCTGCTCTCCTGTGGCCGAAGAAGACTCCAGCAGTGCCACAGCAACACCTGCAGACACCCCATCCAGGACAGACCAGCAGCACCCTAACATATCTGCGGGTGCTCCAGGGCCACCACACCCTCCAAGTCACTCACCTGAGGGACCCATTGCGTACCCGCCACAGACATCAGCTTCCCTCATGATGCCGAGGCCAAACTCTGTAGCAGGTAAGACTCCTTGGTTTTTGAGGTCTTGACATCTGGAGCTCAAGAAGTATACAGGAAATGCTCTGTATACTTTTCATCTGTGACTGCATTGTGTTGCCTGTCAAGATCGTAACCGTGAGATACGACCTGTGCCAGAGGCTGACATGTGGCGTGCCAGAGGCTGACATGTGGCATGTCAGTTTAATCCAAGCGAGTGATAGACACCGAAGAGTGAGAGCATCTGTAGTAGGTTTAGAAGAAATAAGAAGTCAATAGTTCAAAGAACGGACTGTGCTTTTCAGAACAGGAGTATCAAGGCAGAAGTTTGGGATTAGACAGCTGCTGTGTGGTGTGGCTCGCCACTGCCTCGCCATGTCAAACCTAAGCACACGCTCCGGTCTGGCTGATCTGTTCTGCATTCCTGCCCTGGAGCCTCCCTGTTGTGGTTCAGCTTACCATATCCACACAGCTGTCACAGTTGTTGATATTTCCCCCTTCACCCCCTTTTCCCTTATGTCTTTTCACCCATACTATTCCCAGGTCTCCTCATACCTTATTGCTTTTGACCTCGGCCTATTTTTGGTGAATCAAACAGCAGTACGTTTAGCATTTTCCTATATATAATTTTGCCTAAATGCAGTTTGTAGCTAAGCTGACAGTATGAGTCATGTACAGCTTTTATCATCCACTCACTCACCCACCTCCCTTCTTTACTCCTTATCCCATTCAGGGTTGGAGGCGTTGCCTGCAGTTTATCCTAGTGGGGTACGCCCTGGACAGGTTTGACTAGAGATGCGCAGGACCCCCCCCAAAAAATTACCTTTCAAATGCAAAATATTATTTTTTATTACAAAAGACATGATCAAACTTTCCCTCAAGCTGCAGTAAGTTGCAAGATCTTCTCACACTTAGTTGAAAATAAAGTGCTCTGCTATTGCAAAGAGGCACAAAGAATTATACCCAGCTTTCCCTGACATACTTCACACTAGCAACATATTAGCATGTAGCTGTAAGTTTGATTGCGACTATTTGCCTGCACCGCCGTGTACATGTTCCGCATGGACATAGACTCGGTGCATCTGTATTTTGACACGTAAGTGAATCTTGAACTAATCAGGAGTATATTTTATGGCTCAAATGTTAATGCAAGCTTATGCTAATGATTTTACTCCATAATTAGCAGGGCTGCCCATGCTTGTTGATAGAATGAATGTACACTTGAATAAACGTTGACGGACCAGAGTGGTATGTTAACTGTAAGGCTGTAGAAACAAAAGAGTGAGACTACATTAGAGTCCAACTCAAAGGAGCAAACAGAAAGAGAAGAAAAGACAAACAGTTTAGAGCACAGATGAAATGTTTGTTACATTGAATTTTGAAAGCAGACAATTCTGCCAGTGAGGGAAAATCACAGCAGGGGCAACCTGGGCTGAGCTGTGAAAAGAAGCATAAAAACATGAGTGACTCAGGTCAAACACCTGGCCTAGACAGAGACGACTCAAAGTTTAAAAGACCTCATGAGACTTTTTCCTCTAGAATCTTCCTTGAATATGTTGTTTTGCTTTACCTCTTTAGTCTGTATGTAGCAGCTGCCAATGTTTTGAAGTTCAGATACTTGACTCCTGCCTCCCTTGGGTTTATTCTTGATGAAATATAGTAACAGTTCCCGTGTGTCTACTTCTAGACTGTTTTCTCTCTTTGATAAAATCTAGTCCCAGTTCCTATTCAACATACCAGAGAAATGCAACTGTGTAATGTCCACTCTAGGCCCTTACAATTAGTAGCAGTTAAGCAATTTAACTTGTGAAGGCAGTAATGGAGTAAGATGGGATGAGGACAAGCTATAGAAGAAGTAAGGAGTAGTACATGGTAGGCTCACGGTACTGATATTTCCTTGCATACCATAGCTCATAGCTTGCGCATGTATTTTACACAGTGGCCACTGCTTTGATATTTTCTGCAGCCCACAGTTGGATGTGTTGTTCCCTGATGATTCTATTGTTCCAAGAGTCCGTACCATTTTTACATCTCATCATTATTGTGTGTGACATAAACCTGGACGGTCCAGGCGCACAGTGGCTCATAAAGCTTAACAGACCAGAAAATGTTTGGCTGTTTATGTGTGTTGGTTTGCGTGTGAGCACCGGTGTGCTTGTGTCTGTCTGTCCTCCCAGAGTTTATGGGCTGATGTCATAGTTATGCAGTGTTGCCCTCTGAGACCGGCAGAACACGCACCTTAGATTGGTTCAGGCCATAAATGAAGTTGTCTCATCGCGTCCTTGATGCTCTCTCCCAGGGTTTCGTCACACAGTGTAAAATCTTTCTTGGGGTCACAGCATAGCAGAGACGGCACTTCTGTTCAAGGAAATTGTATTCGGTAAAAACCCCCAAAAAGTAACGAGTCTAAAGAAGCAATGAGAGAAAAGAAGCTACCACGGCGAAACATAATATGTATTCATCATTAGTGCATTCATTCTGTGCCAGAACCTTGGTGACTATTGTTTGTCCTGTGTTTGTGAAACAGCATCTGAGATAATGAGCTGTCTGGTTAATCTATAAATTTCTCTTTATTTTATTGATAGATATTAAATAGGAGCACAGAGATTAAAGGCAGAAGCAAACAAATAATCATGAGTTCATTTAGGGCATAATTGCTTCATGCTACAGTATTGCTATTAGTTTTTAATTTTATCTTATGATTATCTCCACCAAAAAGACAAGGTGCTGGAAACATTCCTCAGAGTGATTGAAATTATGGCATGATATAGTTGCTGCTCATCCATGATGTGAATCTCCTGTTTCACTACATCCCAAAGGTGCTCTATTGGATTGAGATCTGGTGACTGTGTTTGCAATTCCTTAAGCTTTATCCAGTGTAGATGTTTGTGTATGCACAATGCACTGCAGTAAAAGTAACATCAGGCCCTTCTCCTGTTCCAGTCAAAGTTGCGTTGATGGCAGCTTCCTCAGTTCCCGTTGCCAGCAGACCGGTTTTAATTAGCGGGACATTCCGGAGAGTAAGTTAGCGACCGAGTGAGGGAGTGAAGTGAGCGTTAGTGACAGTCTTTCCCAGCTGATATTGATAAAGAAGAAGAAGAGAGGCTTTGATTCTGCTCTTCACTAAGCCCAGGAGAGCGTGGATCGCAACGGCGATAGCATAGTTGAAAAACGAGCAGCAGTTGGAGGAGAGGCCTCGCCGCACTAATGCACATTTTTATTATGTTAACAGACCGTGTCTTAGACTTCAAATTAAAAGCTGAGTTGTAATCACTGGCTCATCAAGTGGTTTTAATCTGTAGACTAGTAGTTTCAGGAGATATCCTGTGTTTGGGGATGGAAATCATTGCCTGCTTTGAGACTTGTTCTCTCTCTGCTTCAAAATGAAGCTAAATCCTAATGAAATCTCAGTAGATTTGAACTCCATAACAACTCAAGTTGTGATCTGGTTTTAATTAATTTTATTATTTCATTTCACGTCAAATGACTTACAGATATTGTAGTTTGTAGTACACAAAAGTCCTGAGATTACACCTGTGCGTCCTGTAGATTGACAGTGATGAGTGCCAAACCCGCGGTGAAGCATTTCTATAACTCGTTGTAGTTTTATGAAAGGTAAAGGTAATCTGCCCTCTCCGTACAGCCTAGCAGGCGTGCTTGTGGGGATGGACCTCTCATTGCTATATCGTGTCCAGCTGTCAGCTCAAATCAAAGAGAATCGGTGCATATTGCTCTTGACTTTAGAATACTGCTATTCTTCCTGCCACAGTATATGCTGGTAGCTGCTCACACTGCCCCTGCAAATGTCAGAGCGCACTGGCTTTGTTCTTTCCTCACTCATCCACCCTCAGACATGGCATAAGTGCCACAAGGTTTTACTCTAGTGTGTGTTTCTGTCTTTCTCTTTATAGTTGTGATGACAAATGTACTCGGGAGGTACTAGACTGTCAGCTTCACTCTTTGTGTGTGTGTGTGTGTATGTCTTCTCTCTTGTCTACAGCCACCAGTTCCACAAAGCTTGAAGACCTGAGCTTTCTTGATGAACAGCGCAATACCCCCCTCCGGACATCCATTCGCCTACCCTGGCATAATACAGGAGGAAGGCCCCCTCAGGACGCTAAAGGTGACTGGGCTATTCATACTACTGCTGTAGGCACTCAGGGGAGATATTTGTAAAATAAACGTGTAAAATATCGCAGTACATAGGATAATGTTATGTGGTATGACTCTGAAAAACCCTGAAGTTAATAGGCAGCCAACGGTAGTTCTGAAGTTTCCAAAGTACCACGTCTGAGTGCAGAGCCAACAACAAAACTGTGCAAATACTTGAACACTGCAATGTAAACAATGCAGCACTTATGGGTATTAACATTATCCTCAAAAGCCTTTTTTTGGCTTTTAAATCATGCCTTTTTTCCCAGCTAACTTTTATCTTGGTTATGTGTTTTGAATCCTCTGAGAGATCCTGCAGATTAAATATTTCATGGGAACATGAATTACTGAATAAGTCATCACTGGATATATACTCAGACTATTTAGTCTTCCTTTTGAAAATGTCCTCTTTCATTTTCACTCAGTCTCAAACATGAAGCTGATACATAAGCATATGGTCAGTGGTTCTGAGCAGGTTTTTTCTACATGAATTCGTACATACGCAACAATCTTAAACAATTGGATTCTTTTCTATAAATTTTATGGGAGATTCAGTTCAACTCAATTCAGTATTATTTATGCAGCGCCAAATCACAACAACAGTCGCATCAAGGCACTTTATACTGTAAGGTAGACCCTACAATAACGCATACAGATGAAAACCCAACAATCATATGACCCTGCACTTTGGAAATAGTGGGAAGGAAAAACTCCCTTTTATCAGGAACAAACCTCTGGCAGAACCAGGCTCAGGGAGGGGCGGCCATCTGTAGCAACCGGTTGGAGAGAGAGAAGGAAGACAGGATAACATACATGCTGTTGAAGAGAGCCAGAGATTAATAACAAGTATGATTCAGTGCAGAGAGGTCTATTAACACATCTTGAGGGAGAAAGGTGACTGAAGAAGAAATATTCAATGCATCATGGGAATCCCCCAGCAGCCTACACCTATTGCAGCATACCTAAGGGAGGATTCAGGGTCAGCTGATCCAGCCCTATCTATATGATTTATGGTATTTGTTTTTCAGATTTGGGTGTGATGGCACCACCTTTACCTAAATTTTGCAACAGTAGGTCAACATTTCAGTGCAGTTCATTGCAGTTGTATTCATATATTGCAAAAATCCCAACATGTGCCATCTTAGGAAACTCAACCTAGTACGCTGAGGACCTTACAGTTCTGATTTGAGCAACATTTAGTGACTTCCTTTTTGACTGGGCGAACCCTCCGACAGAACTAGACTCGGGATGAGCAGCACTCGTTTGATTGCCATGAGAGGAGAGTGAAAAGAAAGGGGGAAAAAAAGATGAGAAGGAGAAAAGCTTCAACTGTGGGAGAGAGAATACACAAACTGACATGCATGAACAATGAAATGGAGAAGAGGTGAGGATGTCGGTGCACCATGTGAGGCCTCCTGAAAGCAAAGGCCTGTCGCAGCATAATAAGTAAGGGGTGATTCAGACGTTAGCTGAGCGAGCTTTAACTATAAATCTATGAAAGGTTTTGAGGCTAATCTTAAAATTAGAGATTGGGTTTGGCTCCCAACCCTAAACAGCCAGCTGGTTCCACAGGAGCGAAGCAGCTTTAGCCTCTGCTTGTCATTCCGGCTTAGGATACTGAAAAAGCAAGTCATGGTCATTAGGGGCTTTATATTCAAGAAGATGGATTTGAAATCTAAGGGGATCCAATAAAGAGAGGTTAATAAAAGATAACTCTTTTTCTAGTTCCCGTCGATACTCCTTTTGCTCAAGTTAGAGTTTTTCAAACACTGTACTTATTTTGCTGGTATAGTAGAAGGTGGTGATCATTTCAAGTGTCTCAGAACCAGCTCGTTCGCTTTTTGGTTTCATTGTAGGGCACTAGAAACATAAACAGACCTACACCTGCCAATATAAACACTCTCAACTGCCCCTCCAATTACAATAGGCTTTTGTGAACACAGGCAAACTCGCAAGGTGAAAACACTAGCAGCTAACAGCAGTGATAGTTGTAATGTTGAAAGGTGCATTAGCACTAAAGGTAGCAGTCATTTAGTGATGTTAGTTAACAAGTGTTATGAGATCTAATTAGTGCTGAAGTAGACCAGATAAGAGTCCTCTTTCAGGTCTTCACTCTGATTCCACTTAATTGAAAATGTATCCTCTACAGTGTTCAGGGTTTTTCATGTATGTGGCTCCTTCTGGGAAGAAGAATGCGGGAGATGCTCAAAGCATGTTTGTAGGTTAACTGCAACGGAAAACGATTTATTACAGTAAAGTTTCCAGCATTTAAAAGAAGTAATCATTTGTTAACTTCCCGGAGACATGGGGAAAAAAAATAGAAGTAGTGTAAACAATTTTAATCTGTTTCATTTCTTTTCCCGTTTCCTTCAGCGCGTTTTGCTCCCTACAAACCCGTGGACATCATGCTCAAACCTTTGCTGTTCGAGGTTCCCAGCATCACCACAGATTCTGTGTTTGTGGGCCGAGATTGGCTCTTTCAGCATCTGGAAGATGTCCTGAAGGCCGGCGAGTCCACAGAGAACCACGGTGCTGTGGTGGTGGGCAGCGTGGGGTATGGGAAGACGGCCATCATCTCCCGACTTGTGGCGCTGAGCTGCCATGGAGGACGCATGCGTCAGATCGCCTCCAACAGTCCCAGCGCCTCCCCGAAAAGTAATTAGTTTTAGTATTTGCCTTTGGATGTGAGCACTACATTAACTGCTCGTGTTTAGCTAATGTTATTATAATTTCATTTCAACATTAGCTTGCAAAGTGTGGGAGGGAAGTAATTATATATTCGTTGGCAATATAAAATCAAGTTGACTAATATTACATTTACCTTACAAAAGAATGCCCTCACACACAACTAATGTTATTAATGCTAGCATATACATATATAGAGAGATGTTAGTTTATATTAATGTAATAACTTTATATATTGGTGACCATGTGCATGTCTTCCAGCTGGCCCAGGACAAAGCACAGAACTTCCTCTCAGCCAGCCTCCACAGCCCACTCCACCATCCAGTGCTGCCAACACACTGAGGACCAGCAGTTGCCCAGGAACTCCCGAGATGCAGCGGCACAGGGAGGAGGCTGTCAAACGCCTGGCTGCAAAGGTGCGCCTTTCAACATCTAAGAGAGCTCACAGTAACAAAGAAGCAGGAATCAAAGAAGCTGAAAAAAGATTGCACTAGTTATGGTGGTGTTTACTCAGGGAAAAAATGTTTGGTGTGTGCACTGGATCAAAAAAAGTAATTTTAACAATTTTCAACAGTGAGTAGATTATTTTTTGTTTTTGATGGATGGATTTGTTGTTTCTTCCTTTCTTTTAAAAAAAAAAAAAAAAAAAAAAAGGAAAAAGAAGGAAAATCGACCAAAAAGCATCTCAGGTTTTACCAAGTACTTCTACAACAGCTTCAGTCTGACTTCTGAAAACTCCTCTTTAATAGTGACCACAGATAATTGTGATATATTCTGTTGAATGATGCATAAAATTATACATAACAATAAGGGTAGGTTGCAGTTTACTAGTCAGTGATTAGAACCTCCTCAGGGAGCAACAACCCACAGCGAGCCCTGTCAGCCATGACCTGAGAGCACAGAATGTAAACACACACCAACGTCAAACAGAGCCAGCTTCATCAATATTAGACGTCATTTAGGAATTTACAAACATCAACACACGTTTCAAATAGCAACACCATTTATCTAGGCGGCTATCAGTTATACCGACATGTATGGCACTACTACTGCTTAATTACTGGTTGGTATCCGTTCCTGTGTCAACTTCAAATAGGTGCTTAAATATATTGTAAGGCCGCCTGTTCAAGTGTTGAACTGGGATGTTTGAACATGATAAGGATCCTCAAAATTCCATGAAGCGGAGCAACACTGACTACTGAGGACAGTGCTTACTTTTTTGACAGATGAATATTCCATCTGTTGATTTTTCTGGCGTTACAAGGATCGCAAAATAAAGTCTAAATACTGCCTCTCTGGGAAGTTTACGTGTCAGCACTGTTGAGCAGAAGATTAAGTGTTTTCTTGTATAAGCTTGTCAACATTTTTCACAAGATATAAAGTACTGCACGGTAACAGCTTTACATGTGTTCTGTTACTCCCCCACACCGTCAGTAACATTGTTAACCACTTGTCTGTGACCGAAACCCCCCCAAACATGCATACCAGACACTGAGCATATTTCTGCACATCTTTCTCTTTCAGACTTGTGAAGTGGACAGACAAGTCCTCGATGTTTCACTTTAAAATGTTCCTCTCTCGATGCACGCCGACTAAGCAGTGTGCGGTTTTTGCCTACGACTCTTTTATTTTAGTTTTGGAATTGTTCGCTCTGTTTCCACTGAAATTTCTCTGTCGATTTTTCACTCCCGCATCTTTACTCGCACCACCTCTTCTTGTGTTGCTGAGGGTTCAGTCACATAGCAGGTGCACGTTCACTACATTTTGGAAATACTGCTTGCTAAAAGCACCATTTGATGACTTTGGCACTGCTATTGCCTTGTAGCAGGTCTAATAAAGATGATTGGGGGCCACCGGGATTCAGAGAAGATTTGTGATCCACTGTTGTAGTCAGTTGAGTTTGAATAGTGCTGTGATGGTAGGTTGTAAGGTAATTTAATAGGTGGCAGCTTTGTGAAGGACTTTCTCAGTGGATGTGACGTCTCCTACTGATTCTGCTGCGTTTAATGGTACTGATTACAACCTGTTGTCCTTCTAACACCTTTAGAATTTAATACTCTTATCCTGTCAGGGAGGCCTCCTAATTAGTGACCCTGTCAAAGGGGACAGTTCATGCACCAGACAGCTAGGGTAATGCAGTGAGCTTCATGTAAATGTCTGTGAAACTCAAGCAGTATCTCTTGAGCCAATTATGGTGAAAAGTGTTTCCAATAGGCGCCTTCACAGGGGCTCTGTTCCTGTGATGTGTGATGCAACGCTGAGCAGCTTCTGTCAGATTCTGCCAGTGCTTTTTTAATCATTGATTTAAAAGTGGTCTCATAACAGGAGCACTGAGGCTACTACCCTTTCTGCTTTATTCTTATTATCGAGACGTGCCTTTAGGTAACATTTCTGAAAATGCATTTATTGTTTTGCCAGCAGATGAGCTACCGAGGTTTGACTGCAGAGCCTTGCATCATCGTGTGTCGAGATTCGTATTGCTCATTGATGAGGCGGTAGTCTGCGTGACTTGTATGCTAAATTAAATCATCACTGCAGTATGGGCCTTATTAAGAGTTGTGTTCATGCACACAGCAGGTTACTTGACTTTGTACAATAATAGGCATTCAATATATCAGTTTCCCTCTTTGTTATGTCACATTTGTGATGAAGCTCAAAAAACGCGTGACGCAAAAATGACAGAAAGGAGTGTTCGGACTTCTCTCAGACGTTTGCTGCTTTTAGGGTAAAGCATAACATCAGAGAAAAATTCTGGTGGTCGTGATTTTTGACAGTTTCTGGAGAAGATGTGAATCAGTGGTTGTGTTATTGTTTCAGTTGGTCCATCTTCTGACTGGATGTCACATGTTTTCCTTACTAAAGATGGGTTATATACATCCAGGGAGTTCAGCTATAATTTTTAAAATCTTACCTCCCTCTTTTCTAATTTGCGCTAGCTTTAATTGTGCCTTTATTGGCATGTGAGTTATATGTTATTATTTGAAAAAGAAAGAACCATAAATATGCATTTAGATCTGTGCTGTGGGGAGAAGTTTGGGTCCAAAACATTTATTGATGCTAAATGTTAAAAAAAAAGTCTCATATCTTGAGGCTTTAGTCATTTTTCTAGAAGCTGGTCATCGGTTTTCTGTGGAGAACTAAACAGCAACAGCTGAGGTTGAGCCGTCAGAGGAACCGATCACCTGCTCCTCCTCCTGTGGGCCTGGAAGTGTGTCAGCTCCTCCAGGTTGGACTGTAATTAGTACAGTCATCTTCCTTCTTCTCCACCTCTGTCCCTACATTTTCCTTTTAAATCAGACCTCCTTTGAATGCTGCGGAAACCTGCTCAGGTACAGAAGATTCTACCTTTAGATATCCACCTGGGATCTACTCACTTCTTTTTATAGCTTTTCATCCGTTGCCCAATCTCTTCATCATCCCTTCTGTGTGAAATAATGAAAGGATAAAATCATGTCTTTGACATTGTAGAGATAATATGTAGTTTTATGGAGGCTTGTTGGTATCAAAAGCCTCACTTACTTACCTTGTCATGGTAGTTTTTCAGTCACCAGAGATGTTGGTGTTTGTAAACGCTTTAAAGTTATCAAATGTACCCATCAGTCAGTGAATCATATTTTTAATTCTTCCTGATTCTCAAAAAGCAATGGCTTCACTCGCGTTTGTTCTCGTTCCTTTTGTCTTCCAGGTGGTGGCTTATCATTATTGCCAGGCAGATAACACGTACACTTGCTTGGTCCCAGAATTTGTGCACAGCATCGCAGCCCTTCTGTGCAGAGCTCATCAACTGAGTGCGTACCGGGAGCTGTTGCTGAAAGAGCCCCACCTCCAGAGCATGCTCAGTCTGCGCTCCTGTGTCCAAGACCCCATGGCTGCTTTCCGGAGAGGAGTCCTGGAACCGTTGGCCAACCTTCGGAAAGGTAAAACACTGTAGTTGTATATTGCACTATTTCATTTTCATCGTGTATGAGACCACTAATCTCATTTCATAGTATTTTAATATTTAGTTTATTTGTAAATGTCTTTGCAGAGCGAAGGATTCCAGAGGAAGATTACATAATCTTAATAGACGGGCTGAATGAAGCGGAGTTCCACAAACCAGACTATGGAGACACCATTGCATCCTTCATCACAAAAATCATTGCCAAGTTCCCCTCCTGGCTAAAACTGGTTGTCACTGTTCGAATCAACTTGGTGGTAAGAAAGAACTTATAAAGCATGGCTCTGAGTTCACTCAGATGACAAAATATTCACTGTTATAATCACCTCGAGTCAGAATTACAGATGTCACATTATACTGGTGATGAGTTTTAGTTTTAAAAAGTTTATCACTCTTTCTTCCCTCTCGGTAACTACTCTGCTTATCCGCACACTTTACGGCTGATTAAAGTAACTACTGCTAATGGCATTCACTCTTCTGTTGCTGCAGCTGCTTCTCTCACACACTCAGAGACTCGCTTCCCACAATGAACTCACACAGGTGCAGTTTGGCTGTTACACTGTTGAGTGAAGTACTGGATACAGGCAAGCTGTTAAGGGCTTGATTCTTAACTTAATTACCAGTTTTGTGTCTGCTCTTATCCTCTACTATCTGCTTTCCAAGCGCTCTGAGCTGAAGCTTATCAAAAAGTTTGAACACTCAAGACTTCTGTTGTTATATTTTTTTATACAAATTGAATGAAATTTGCACAGGCTGGTTTAACTAAGCATCTTTAACTAAGTGCTTTTACAGTCTTACCTTTTAATATATTTTAATGTTATTAGTGCTAGTTTTCACTTACTTAATATACTGTATTTTTCGGACCATAAGGCGCACCGGATTATAAGGCGCATTAAGCGAAACAAAACAGTCAGATAAGTCAACTCATTTTTCTTGCTTCCTCCAATCCACATTGATTCATAAATGCTGAATTCTCTTGCAGCTGCTCTATTCCCATGTTGTTGCAGCATATTAATGACTAACCTTTGTATTGTGGATGGATTACCTCAGTTGTTCTCCTGATTGAAGTTTGGTCCGTTTACAGCATCCCGCCATGCGATTGCATTTGTCCCTAACCCTCGGGAACCCTCACATTAACTTTTATGAGTGAAAAAAAGTTAGCCTTCATCCTCTAGCTTCACTGTGTTTATGTTATGCTAACATAGCTGTGTCGCTAGCATATCATTTTATACCAGCTAGCCAAGCTTCAGTAACCCTATAAATGTCACTGCTGTTTAGTTTTCTGTCTTCATTTATGTCGAAAGGGACGGCAGAGCTGTACATTTAAATTTTTTCAGAAATCTCTTAGTCATGTATATCATGTTTAGGTGGAACTAGTGAGCTAACTTCTAACTCCGTTAAATTTAATAAATTTTGTTTTCATGGATGCTTGGATGTTGAACTTAATAGTTACACCTGATAAAGCATCAACGCTGTCGATTTTTGAGAAAATTAAAGGATTTTAAGTATGGCTTATAGTGCAGGAAAAAAAAGTATGCCGGTTGTAGCCAACAGTCCTCCTGCACTTACAGTTCACACTGGCCCTGTTTCCCAATCCATAAAACACTGTAAAACACATTTATTGATTTGTTGACCAGAACATTTCATATCCTAAATCGGAAAATCTAACACTGTGGCAACCCTAGAAAAGAAATGAATCAAAATTCTCTCATTTTAACAAATGTCTAGCTGGACATGCCGTCACCTCTCTAGGCACTCACTCACTGTCACCAGACCCTGCACATTTTTACATTTTGACAAGTGTTTCCTGAGCTGCTCCCGCTTGTTATTCTACTCTTTACAGAGTCAGGCATATCCAGCAACATTCAGGAAAGAATTGAGACACATGACCTGCAGGGCAGGAGAGAGATGAGTCACAATGAGTCACTTTGAGCTGACACTAGGTTGACCAGTTCCTGAAATGCTATGGACTTGGATTAAATTCACGCTGCTGACAACTGAGGCTTTGACACTACTGATGAACTACATGAAAACTTATTTTCCTTGCTGGGGGAAAAAAGAAAGCACTGAGCCTTGGATAATAATGTGGTTTTTGATTGACATCTGGAATTTGAGTTATTATTGCTCAGTCAGAAGCCAGGGTCGAGTGTTGTCCATCAGTGTGGGCTGTACTATATAGTGAATTCAGCCTAGCTATTAAGAATTCAGGCAAGGCCCTGTCAGTGTGGTGAATCAATATATTGTAGCGCTGATATTTTGTATTCACCTCTTATGCTCTTCTATTAATGCATTAGAATTGGTTTTTTGACGTGGAAAGATGTTCCAGGTGACTGCACTTAAAGTAATACATTTCGACTACACTGCAACATCCATCCATCCATCCATCCATAAGCAGAACACTGCAACATATGTGTTGTAATGTCTTCTGACAAAGTGAAACAGTGTTTAATGAGAGGGAGTTACTGTTTGTGTGAATTTGCTAGGGTGACGTTTTTAGCCACCTGGAGGCTGGCAAAGCAAGAACAGCAACAACAACAAGGTTGCAGTCGGTTATCGGAGATGTGTTTTTGTTGTCCGTGTGGTAGATTTCATAGTAACAACTGTGCTGAAAGGAAA
This sequence comes from Mchenga conophoros, assembly GCF_057382185.1. Classification (NCBI taxonomy): domain Eukaryota; kingdom Metazoa; phylum Chordata; class Actinopteri; order Cichliformes; family Cichlidae; genus Mchenga; species Mchenga conophoros. Next base: position 18,858,770 of record NC_140528.1, on the reverse strand, counting down.
CGTGTGGTTTAAGGCATATGTAACAGTAGCTGTTTTTTTTATAACCTCTGTTAGTGAATCCTGTGCACATGCTGGTCTGTGGCAAAGGATAGCACATTGTTAACCATGCCATATGTGTCTTTTACTTTCTTGTAATCATATTTTTCTTGTTATATTTCTGTTTTGTTCACATTCCCACTGTAACCACTTAGCAGTTGTCTGCAGTAATGAATCAAATGGCACTGTTGTTTTAATGGGAGCTATATGACGACTTCGCATGTGAAAACCTCGGAGTCGGTTTGACAATGTTTTTGTAAATCAGGCTCCTATGATGTTCAGTAAGTTCCCTTTAAGTGCAATGGAAAGGCTGTTAGTCACTGACTGAAAATGTCTAATTTTCCAAAAATGTAACAGAAGTCAGTTAAATAGTTTTTAAGAGAGTTGGCAGTCTTTTGCAGAAAAACCCTGTATGTCCTCTCTTTTTATTGTTTATTTTTTTTTTGGGGGGGGGGGGGGGGGGGGGGGGGGCTACGAGTCCACATATTTGGGTAAGATGCAGGAAATGGTTGCAAAATCACAAAGAAATTCCAAAATTGAATTCTCTATGTCCGGTGGGACGTGATGAGAAATATTACAAAAGCAGAATTCAAAATGAAAACAATGAACAAACAGGGCTTCGTACAACCACATGCCATGACACATAACGACAGCACAATGCTTAATAACAGAATTAATGATAAACTGAAGATATTCTACGATAACTGGACCATGCACAGCATTCAAAATAAAATAAATAGAGAAATAAATACAGTAAATAAAGAAAATGTATATAAAATGTTGTTTGGACATGATGGTTGTCAGTCCTGCTCCATGCAATAGACTATAATGACCATACACTTGCATTACTCAAAGGTTCTTGAAACTGAAATATGAGCTAATGATGATGGTTCCTACTTCCTTCAAAAGTTTTTAGAGCAAGTTCCTACAAAAGATCAAAAGCACAAACTGTACGCTCCATGCTGTATTCTCATACCGTTTCCCCTAACATTAAAGCTCTGGACACAGCAGTCAGCAGCATTGCCATTCAGTGCAGACAGTGGTTACATTCGGCTTTGTAAGTTATCTGAACCATTTGGCCATCATTAATATGCAAAAGCCATCGGTAAACCTGCGTCTGTGTGTGTATGGCTTTGCTATCTAAGCTTTCGGCTACAAGTTCAGAAACTCTGCAGCTTAGTGTTTGTATAAGCTGCAATTTAGCTTGAAATTGGAAGCACTAAATGATCGACTTTAAAGCATTATCACTTCATACTTGTAATATTATGCGTGTACATTTGTACTTGTCGCTTGTACTCAGGTGTCTCTTGCAAAAAACCCCTCAGTGAATAAATAAAGCTTATCTGCTTTACTGCCCGACTAACTCGGGGCATAGCAAAAATGAATCATGGAAGAATAATCAAGATAGCATTGTTAAGACAAGAAAATATGAAGGCATGAAATGTTTCTTATTTGCAGACAGAATCAGAGTTGTGCATAGAGATGAAATTGTCACGCTATTGTTTTGTGCTTTGAACAGACAAATAGCATCTCACCTCGGAGGAAGGGTTCGATATATTGGCCCTTGCCTGCTAGACTAATATCTGGACAATCTCTGAGGTGTTGTTTGCACCCCCTCCCCCCAATCTTGTGGATTGTGTTCGGTATGTTTTATTGAGCGTGTGCATACATGTGCTTGTGTGTGTTTGTCTGTTTGCGCTGCCTTCTCATGATGAGGGAGAGGAAAAATGTTATCTTGCGGAGGCAATGTTTCTCTAGCCTCAGACAGGCAGAGGATTGGAGGATTAAGGTGCATTGATTTCTCCAACCCCTGGGACACAGATTGAAATGTGAGCCCTAGTTCAGACCTCTGCTTGCCCGCTAGCTACCATCCCATCCATCCCCTGCCTCTTAATACTCAGTTTCCCCACTCCTGTTTTCCTCACAGCCACATTTTGAACAGTAACAAGTGTCTGCTTTGGCCTGATAGCTCAGCATGCTTGCTTCCCCACTGCTCAAAGAAACTCTTCTGATAATAGAAATAAAAGAAAAACAGGCAGATTTTGTTTTTCTTAATGGCAGCTCAGGATGCAAAGAATATTTTTGCTTTTAATTAATTAAATTATTTATTTATTGGCTGTGGTATTGAGTAATACAGCTGTGTCTGTAATGCAAACACTGCACCAAATTACTTTTTTTCATGCATTGACACTTTAATAGTACATTGAAGCTCAGATGTATGTTTTTATGTCACGCTCTGTCTTTATCTTGTCTTCAATAGGAGATCACCAGCCTCCTGCCCTTCTCCAAAATCTCCCTGGATGACTTTTCTGACAACAAAGAGATCAGCAATGACCTCAACGCATATATCCAGTATCGTATCAACGGCAGCAAGGACATCATGAACAATATTAGCCTGAACGGCAAGGCCGATCCTATCACAGTCGGCAAGCTAAGTAGCCACCTGATCTCCCGCAGCCAAGGGTCCTACCTGTATCTCAAACTCACCCTGGATCTGTTTGAAAGAGGCCACCTCGTGATCAAAAGTGCCAGTTACAAAGTCGTGCCTGTTTCACTGGCAGAACTGTACCAGTTACAGTGTAACATGAAATTCATGACCAATTCAGCCTTTGAGCGCTCACTGCCGATCCTCAACGTATCGCTCGCCTCGCTGCACCCCCTGACTGACGAGCAGCTGTTCAACGCCATCAACGCGGGGTTCGTCCAGGGGGAGCTACAATGGGAGGACTTTCAGCAACGCATGGAGCTGCTCTCGTGCTTTCTCATCAAACGGAGGGACAAGACGCGCATGTTTTGTCACCCTTCCTTCAGAGAGTGGCTGGTGTGGAGAGCTGATGGAGAGAGTACGGACTTCCTTTGTGACCCCAGGTCAGTTTTCTGCTAATGCAATAACTTCGCAGCTCTCAATTTGGTTTGCAGGCTTCTGTAATGCATTTAGAGTTTGCGTATGTTTCAGTAATGCATTTAGAAAAGGTTCTTGAATTGCACAAATAGGCATGTAGGACAGTAAGAAAAGTACAACTAATGCTGCAGAATAATATGATAAACGTGTCTTCATGTGAATGAAGTTTTGCATCTCAGAGTGCTTCTGAATTAGTTGTTTTAGGTCTCTGACAGCTTTAATCATGCCTAAATTTGGTGTCCATCCTGTCGGTTGTCACAAAGTTCTTACCTAAAATGTTTAAAGCAGTGTCCTGCTTATTTCCGGTCCTCAATTTTAATGCAGGAGAGCAGAATTTAACGTGGGATATGTCTGCAGAAGGGGAGAATAGCTGGCTCTGGATGTATTAGAGGCAGTAATTCAGTGTTTTTCTTCACATATCTGCGCAGAAATCGGTCCATAATAAACACTGCAGACTGCACCAAAGCTTCCATTTGTAAATAAACCCCTTTAGTCAGCAGTTTGCATACGCAGCCCTGCAACATCATAGATCAGATTTCAAGCAGGCTGTTTCACTTCTTCGAGTCGTCTTCTCTTGCATAATGACTCCATTGCATAACATTTGTGAGAATGTGAGAATACAGCTGTGGAAGTGAAGCATGTTAGATTAATGCTCGAATCTTGCAACAATGACATTCAGGCTTCACTGAATGTAATTTGAGATTTTGCAGAAACATTAGACTCCCTGAAGTCCTGTTTGTTGGTGTCAGCTTGTTGCATGCCAAAGTCTTTCCTTTGTCTCGGAAAAAATACACACGGCATGCAGAAAAAAAATTGAGTGTGAAGTGATGTGATGATGTGAGCATTTACAGACACATCACAGCACTAAATTCATTAGCACAAGGCCTGTTTGCGACGTACAGCACATTCAAAAGGTCATCTCAGAATGCACCTTTGATACAGTGAAGCTGTTTGTAATAAAGCAGCACCTCTGCAGATAAATCCTGTGCTCTTTTGGAGCTGTCAGGATTCATCCGAGTTCAGATGCCTGACTGCAGACTTCACCCTCATATCAAACACATCGATTCTCCTTCCACTGCCTCTCCCCGGTCTGAATTGTTCACATGTGCTGGTACCGTATTATAATTGTCAAATTTCAAATAACAAGCCGCACCAGCGTTGTTAGTGGATTACTCGCTCCCTCATCTGCTTGTTTGCAACCCACTAATTTGCGCTGCTGTTGGCAGCTTGCATTGGTCATCGGTAAAATGAACTGCTGCGTCTGTGCTCATGAATTTGTGCTTTGTTAGTAGATCACCCGCACAACTTTTGACTCCTGATCAGTGCTTTTTTTTTTTTGTTGTCTTGCAGCCTCACACTGATTTGCCCTGTTTTAATAAATAGTGCTTTTTGTGAGGGAGGGGGGGTACTGACCTATGCATTTTGCAGATATTGCATGTTGCAATGCGAGGCAGGCTTATCTCTTTTAGCAGTACTTGCAGTGCTTACCTAATTGAAATGCTGGAGCCACACGCAAATGAGAGATTTCAGTCATTCACACTTCATAAATTGAATGATATCACTTTTTTCCTCCCTGTTGCTCACCTCTGCTCACACGGCGATGCCTCCAAACGGACGAGAGCTGAGCTTCGTATTCTGGTCATTCACAGCCTTCCACAGATACTTAACTAGCCAACTTGAGGCTTAAGGGAATAATGGTAATAAGAGGGACTGATCCATATGGGCACAGAGAATAGCCACTTTTTGTGGTACTGAAGTTCCCGGGCTTTCATTCAAAATCTGTTTATCGTGAGCACCCACCCATTAAACATAAAAATTATAAATAGCTTCAAGCTATTTCAAGCTATTGATGCCTGTGGGCACTATCAGCCACTGAGACAACAGACAAATTTTAGTGTTTTAATGAATGAATATTTCATACATTAAGGCTGCCTGTTTATTTAAGAGAGGTGAACAATGCATTATAATTATACATAATAATATCACAGATGATAGACTAAATAAATAGATTTTACTTAGATGCTTGTTCATTCTTAAAGTCTTATATGTTGAATTGAACTGAATGTCATCTGTTCAAAGGCTCTCCCAGTCAGTGCTGTTCTCCATGCCTGTCTTACTGTACATGATGTTATTAGCACAAACACTTTAAAAGTTACTGTGACTCAAACATAGAAAAATAGATTTTTTATTTCCCTCACCTAATTTTTAAAAGTATTTTATAGCATATAACACGTTTGAAAATATGCTTTGGTTCACATTTAACTCCAGAAAATCATAAATCAAAATATGGATATTACCTGTCCACAGATTCATGGTGCAGTAACTGCTCTTTTAACTGTCTGGTGTCTTTGCTTTGTTTGGTGTTTGTAGACATGGTTTACATGAGTTTTTAGCTGAGATTCAGAGGCTTCTGTGGACACTACTCATGTCAGCACTTATATTTCTGACCTCGTGTTATAATCGATTAAACGTGATCTCCTCTCTTTTGCCCCCATTTTTGATGTTGTGGGTGCAAATGATCAGGCGTGACATTCTCATAATAAATCAGATAAAATACTGCAAAGAATTAATCCTGCATTTGTGTGATTGAAATGTGTGTGCAGTGACACTGTTTTAAAGATTTGGCCTAAATAATTCTGGAGTGAATGAGCCTAAACATGATGACCGGACTAATGACACCATATCACCTGTGACACTCACACACGCACGTATGACTTTGCCAGTTTCAGCTGAAACAATTTCAGTGTTTCAAACCATGTTCCAGAGTTTTTAGTTCACCGTTCATGAGGTTTCAAGAAGAAAATGAAAGACAGATCTGAATGTTTGAAAGTGTTTTGGAAAAACTCTGTAAAGATTAGATGAACAATACTCAAAGGATAAATTCAACTGTTTTATTTTGTTAGATAAGTTGAAAAAAAGTTAAACAAGCAAGTAAATAAAGAAACAAGGTTAAATGAAGTAAGAGCAAAAAGTTAACAAGTAAATAACGAAACAAGGTTAAATGAGGTAAGAGCAAAAAGTTAACAAGTAAATAACGAAACAAGGTTAAATGAAGTAAGAGCAAAAAGTTAACAAGTAAATAACGAAACAAGGTTAAATGAGGTAAGAACAAAAAGTTAACAAGTAAATAACGAAACAAGGTTAAATGAGGTAAGAGCAAAAAGTTAACAAGTAAATAACGAAACAAGGTTAAATGAGGTAAGAGCAAAAAGTTAACAAGTAAATAACGAAACAAGGTTAAATGAGGTAAGAGCAAAAAGTTAACAAGTAAATAACGAAACAAGGTTAAATGAAGTAAGAGCAAAAAGTTAACAAGTAAATAACGAAACAAGGTTAAATGAGGTAAGAGCAAAAAGTTAACAAGTAAATAACGAAACAAGGTTAAATGAGGTAAGAGCAAAAAGTTAACAAGTAAATAACGAAACAAGGTTAAATGAGGTAAGAGCAAAAAGTTAACAAGTAAATAAAGAAACAAGGTTAAATGAGGTAAGAGCAAAAAGTTAACAAGTAAATAACGAAACAAGGTAGAGGAGAGAAAACCCCAACAATCCCCTCTGAGCAAGCACTAGGCGACAGTGGGGAGGAAAAACTGCCTTTAAACGGGCAGAAACCTCCGGCAGAACCAGGCTCAGGAGGGGGCAGTCAACTGCCGGGACTGGTTGGGGGGGTGAACAGAGGTGGAGCAAGACGAGGCTACATCAGTTGAAGAAGCAGTATTGTCCCTCTACCGGAAAAAGCTGAAGAATCTTTTCTTCTTTTTCATGGACTTTTCCACGAGCGCCTTTTTGTCCAGGATGAGGGTTCTCAACTCATCGATGGTTTCTGTGTTTTGCCTCTCTAGTTTCTTGCATGTTTGTTCCACCTGTTCTAATGTTGCTTGTGTTTCTTCAAGCTTTTCTTTGAGGTCTTTGGATGTTGCCTCCTGTGTCAGCTTTGCCTTCTGCAGGTCTGCATTTCTCACTTGATCTTCTTTGTGCAGGCCTTCTAGCTGCTCATTTCTTTTCTGGATATCGCGGAGCGTACACTGCAGGTCCTCATGCGTTTTGTCTTGTTTTTGCTTTTGGGCCTGCATTTCTGTGTTTTCCCGCTTCAAGTTGTTGAATTCCAACAATATCCCCTTAATGAGCTCTGAGTTGTTTTTGGCCATGTGATCAATCTTTTTCTGCATGTGTGAGCATCGTTTTTCTAGTGTTTCCTTTTCTCCCTCCAGCTCACTTGTTTTGACCTTCAGTTCATCACAGAATCCTTGCAACTTTTGATTTTTACTCTCAAAGTCCTTGATAATGCACTTTTCTTCTGGCAGTCTTTCTTTCTGTTGCTCTTTCTCTTGAAGGAGGTCTTTATTTTGGACCAATGTTTGTTCCAACTCTGCCTTCACCATTCTGTACTTTTCCTGCATGCCTTGGAGCTCGCGCTGCAGGTCTTTTTGCTTTGTGTCCTGTTGTTCCTTCTGTTGGAGGACTTCTTTATTTTTTTCTTCAGCTTCATCAAGCTTTCTTTGGAGCAGGTGATTCATTTGGTCCATGTATTGCAGATCCCACTCCATTTTATCAATCGTGGCTTTCCTGCCTTGAAGCTGCTCGGACATTTCTTTAACTTCAGCGCTCTTTTTCTTGTTTTCTTTGATGAGGGATACAATCTGCTCTCTGGCTTGAGCAAACTTGATCCCCCAGCCCTCATTAATAATGTTGATGTCGGGCTGGCGCTGTAGTGTTTCTTCCAGGTGTTTGTTTTGTGCTTCCATCTGTAAGCACTTCTTCTCCAGGTGACGTTTTTCTTCTTCAATTTGTCGAATTTTGTTCTGGAGATGGTTGTTTTCATTCCTACTCTCCTGTAATGCCCTTTGGATGGATAAGAGGCCATTTGGAGAAATTGGCCGGCCACGCGTGGAAGGAGAGGCGGCGAAATCTTTTTGTCTCGGTTGCCGTAATCTTGGATACATGTTGGCGTTTGTATCCGATGACTCTGAGAGGTTTCCAAATTTTTCTGTAGTCAACGTTTGAAGGCTGCAAACACAAAGGCTGTGAAGAAACGAACTGAAAATTGCTGTTTCTCACCCCTATTTATAGAAAAACTTCAAAGGATCCTTGTGACATCCTTGTGACATCCTTGTGACATCATCACTCCTAAGCCAATCAGATTGTCACATGCACTGCAAAAACTCAAAATCTTACCAAGTAGGTTGGAGAGACAAAACCTGCAGCTCAGAATCAGCGCAAGAAGACGTAATCGCAGCGCGGACCGGACGCATCAGGATCGCTAAGCTCCGACAGCATGTCCGTCTACGAGCCGTCGGGTGAGAAAGCCGAGAAAGACAAAGTTGATTCTGATGCGTCGGTCCGTTCTGTGTTTACGTCTTTGTGTGGAATCAGTGTACCTGCTCTCATTTACACGGATTCGCATTTGCGACCAAATTGGTTGCACTCTAGAGCCCTGTTACTTGATGAAAGTTGGTTTTGCAGAGTTAATCTTGCAGCTCAGCCACAGCATAGCCCTCAGCAACCAAGAGCATGCTAGCGGGCCGTTGTTATTATGTTATTACTGTGCTTTTCGGAAAATGAGGCACTCTAAAAATCAGTCCTTTGATTTTTCTGGAAATTGACAGTGCTCCTTATAATCCGGTTTGCCTTATGTCTCTACCAGCTTTGCACATCTACAGACTGAAATCTTTGCCCATTCTTCTTTGCAAAACAGCTCCAGCTCAGTCAGATTAGATGGGCAGCGTTTGTGAACAGCAGTTTTCCGATTTTGCCACAGATTCTTGATTGGATTTAGATCTGGACTTTGACTGGGCCATTCTAACACATGGATATGTTTGCTTTTAAACCACTCCATTGTTGCCCTGGCTTTATGTTTAGGGTCGTTGTCCTGCTGGAAGGTGAACCTCCGCCCCAGTCTCAAGTCTTTTGCAGACTCCAAGAGGTTTTCTTCCAAGATCGCCCTGTATTTGGCTCCATCCATCTTCCCATCAACTCTGACCAGCTTCCCTGTCCCTGCTGAAGAGAAGCCCCCCCAGAGCATGATGCTGCCACCACTATATTTGACAGTGGGGATGGTGTGTTCAGAGTCATGTGCAGTGTTAGTTTTCCACACAGAGCATTTTGCATTTTGGTCTCATCTGACCAGAGCAGCTTCTTCCACATGTTTGCTGTGTCCCCCACATGGCTTGTGGCAAACTGCAAACGGGACTTCTTATGGTTTCTGTTAACAATGGCTTTCTTCTTGCCACTCTTCCATAAAGGCCAACTTTGTGCAGTGCACGTCTAATAGTTGTCCTATGGACAGATTCCCCCACCTGAGCTGTAGATCTCTGCAGCTCGTCCAGAGTCACCATGGGCCTCTTGGCTGCATTTCTGATCAGCGCTCTCCTTGTTCGGCCTGTGAGTTTAGGTGGACGGCCTTGTCTTGGTAGGTTTACAGTTGTGCCATACTCCTTCCATTTCTGAATGATCGCTTGAACAGTGCTCCGTGGGACGTTGTTTCTTTTTGTAGCCTAAGCCTGCTTTAAATTTCTCAGTAACTTTATCCCTGACCTGTCTGCTGTGTTCTTTGGACTTCATGGTGTTGTTGCTCCCAATATTCTCTTAGACAACCTCTGAGGCCGTCACAGAGCAGCTGTATTTGTACTGACATTAGATTACACACAGGTGCACTCTGTTTAATCATTAGCACTCATCAGGCAACGTCTATGGGCAACTGACTGCACTCAGACCAAAGGGGGCTGAACACACACCCCACTTTGCAGTTATTTATTTGTAAAAAATGTTTGGAATCATGTCTGATTTTCGTTCCACTTCTCACGTGTGCACCACTTTGTGTTGGTCTTTCACGTGGAATTCCAATAAAATTGATTCATGTTTGTGGCTGTAATGTGACAAAATGGGGAAAAGTTCAAGGGGGCCGAATACTTTTGCAAGCCACTGTATGAATCCTGGTTGTGTTTACTGACCTGGAAACGATTTTATGTGCACGGCGCTCGAAAATCTGTCAAATGTTTTAGTACGACTTTGCTAAGCTATGAAGCCGCACCGCTTGATGGATTGTTGGAGCATTACGGCTATCGTAGGCAGGAGCCTCGCGGAGTGATACGTACTGTGCTTCAACATAATATTACTGTATTGTGTGTTTGTTTAACCTCTTTTTAAGTTTTGTGGATATTATACATGGTTGTGCTGAGGATATGTCGGCCAGTTTCCACTGGAAATGCCTTTTGGTTAAACTGTCAGGGAGGAATTTGCATTTGCACTGTTACATTTTTATATAAGTTTAATGCACATGAAAAGCAGCTGCTTATTTAAGTGAAAATACATGGATTGTTGTTGTTTTTTTGCACAAATGAAGTGGAGTTGTAAAGTATTTTGTCTCGTGTCAGTTATATCGTTATCGCACATTTTCAAATTTATATCGTGATGAATATTTTTGGCCATATCGCCCTGCTCTACTTCTACAACACGCCTTGTGTAGATGAGTTAGTGAGGCAAACTGATCAGCTGTCTTATTGTGTCTGTTGAGTGTTTGGTTTTGTGAACGGCCTCTTTAATGCACGAGGGTGTGACCATCCACATCCTTGTATCTGTGCACTGTCAGCCATTCATTTTGTGCAAATCTGGCCAAGTCTTCCAAGTGTGCGTGTTTTTTTTCCTTCTGACCAGATGCAGCTTTCTGCAACATCACTTTAATGTCCTTATACTGATCACCACACTGTGTGTGTGCGCTAAAACAGCAATCATTTCACTGCTCCTTTGTAGTGACAGGTTACAAAACGTCATTAGATGCTGCGTGGCTGTACAAGATAGACTTTGGTTAGCAACAACTCTCTGAGGCCTTTACTGTGAAACAGAACGCTGTCTTATCCGGCTAACTTCAAGGTTTAATGTGGGATTTTTTTGTAATCCAAGACATAATGCCAGGTCAACTCATGCTTTGAACCTAATCTGCTCCACAGCAAATCATGTTCCAAATGAGAGATCAACAGGTAGAAAATCACCACCTACTAACCAGTAAGACCGAAAAAGAACAAAATAAATAAAATCCCCGATCCTGGAAGGTCCCTCAGACCGCTGTGTGCAGAGAGTAGGAGTGTAAAATTTTTCAGCAGAGTCTGATGTCTTTGTCTTTCCATGATGAGCAACAATAATGAACATAGATTCTCTACAACAACTTTATTGTTTTGGAAGTATTAATATATGATCCCAAAACTTCTACATTTAACCTTTTAATCAGACCAGCAAAAATCTAGTATTGAATCTTAGCACAGTCATAAAAAACTATTTGCTAAAAGCATTTTTGCAGCTGAATATTTTAAATTACAGTTAGGATCACTGGTTGGCTGTTTCACCTGTAAGACTTTAAAATAACATGCTAAGGTTTAATAGTCTATAAGGAATACACTCTGAGGCCTGGGCAGTGTTGTGCTAATGAGAGAAGGTTTGTGTGTGCAGTGAAACAGTAATTTTTTAATTTCATAATTTATTGATATGTTTGATCCTTTCTGACCTGCGTTAATGAAGCAGTCATTAGAGCACCATGTCCGCTACAATAGTTCTGTAGTTTGATGCTTGAGTCGTTGCAGACTTGTTGAAACTCCCTCACCCGTCAAAGCAGCGTCTTTGTTATTCGCGTCCAGCAGATGGCAGTGTTTCACTGTCTGACGGCTGTCTGAAGCTTCAGCTGGATTATCCGTTTAAATGAGATCGTTTTATAAAACTTACAACAACAGGCCTGAACCTGCTTAGCTCCAAAGAGCTGGCTAAACGATGGGGCATGTTCAGAATCTTCCTGAAGTTTAACAATTTCCCAAAAAGCTCCACAAAGTGAATTTTCATATAAGACAAGAAGGAAAGAACAGGGTGTGACGTGGAAGGGGCCCTCTGGCAAACAAATTACTGCTTTTATTAAGTTACAAAACTCGCAGTCCTGTTCACGAGTGATCAGAGAAGGGAACAGGAGATGGACAGATGGATCGGTGCTGCGGCTGCAGACTCTTCACCAGTCCCTCTTTACCAGTCGATTTACGTCCTTACCCTCTGTCACAACGGGACTGAACGGACTCACGCGTAGGCTCTGAGTAGGGAACAATAAAGGTTTTTTATTTACAGAAGCACCAGGTGATCTATTTACACAGTGGGGAAAAGACGGGTTCCGGGAATCCACACACGAACAGGAGGGGGGAAAGACACTTGCAGTCCACACACGCTCCAAAGTCCTCACTCCATCCACGCTCCACGCTCCTCTTCACACTCCACAAGAAACACAAAAGCTCGCTCCAATCCTCACACACTTGATCGCTCAGGTAACACAGGGGCAGGTCCAGGGAAATCTATTCACAGAGATGCAAAAGGTTTCCTAGGTAGAGTTTCCTATCTATCTGTATTTTTACTTTAATAGTTAAGCACGATTAACATTTAGGAAAATGGAAAAATAAACAAGTTAATAAATGAAATGAAATAATACTGATTTATATATTCACTCTGTTTACTTTTTCGATATAGAAATACAATGAAGACTTCCATGTTCCTGCTGGTGGCGCTCTCTGGCACTGTGCTCTGCATGACTAACGGACGTGTTCAGAAAACCAGCATATCATCAACATGATCCCACAAGGGGGATGTGATGATCTGATAGCAAACAGAGATAATAATGGTAACTGTAAGCGCAAGAATACCTTTATCATTGGTGACTTTAATCAAGTTAGAACAATTTGTGATCCAAGCAATTGTATCAATGCAAATAGAAATCTTTATAAAAGCCCCACAGACGTGCACATTCTGTATTGTAAACTGCTGGGACAAACAACGATACCCATTGTACATCCAGATACAGATGAAAAGGCGTATTGTAATTGCATGTGATAAAATCAATACTTTCCTTCAGCCTGTGCACTTTGAATGTTGCTCTTGAGTTGAGAGATGCTGTGAGCTTGCTGCCATCTTTAAACATCACTTCATGATGCTGGTTTAGATGCTTTATAAGACTTTGTTACGTTTCTTAAACAGTGATGAAAATAATAAAGAGGAAATATGAGAGAAGTGATTTTCAGTGAATGTTGAAAAAAATCCCACAATAACAAAAATGATGGCAACATTGCTACACTTTGCTTTCTTAGCTTGCATATTGTACATTTTCACAGTTGTTTCTGATTGGCTCCATCTTCTCTCGTTGTCACAGCTGTTGCTCAACTTTCAGCACTCATTCAATTAAAAAAACAACAAACAAAAAAACCAAGCTGCTGCTGGTAAGGTTGGCATTCTTGCAAGACTCAGTAACACAAAACAAATAAAAAAATGCACATCCCATGTTTATCCCATGTGATTCCAGGCTGAGTTTATGCATTTATGCTTATTTGTTTATAAAATATTATAAGCTGGTCTGAGGTCATTTGTTACTAAAGAAAAACAAACAAACACTGTGTCATTATTTAATCCACTAAAACTAAGACACAATGCAGAAGCAGTGTGTGAAAACTAAGTGCACCTTCACTGGTGTAGCATCTGCCTTAGAAACAATGAAGTCAAATGAAACTGTTGAATCATCTCTATGTGCTAAAGGCTCATTTTAATGCAGCATTAATCACGTTGCTTTAACAGTGCTGCATTTTAATAATGTTTATCACGTTCTTTGTAGATTTTAATTATCACCATCGTCGCTGTGAGAACATGTCTGGTTGGAGCAGGCGGCACTCAGGGATCATGTTGTGTGGAAGAAGAGTCATGTGATTGTTTTTTTTAAAGATTTTTTTATATGAGTGCACAGAGTGTGAAACAGAAAGATAGGATCGACAGAGAAAGCTGATCATGTCTGTTGTGACACCTGCAATCTCTGACTAGAGTTTTAGGTTTTGTCAGGCAGCTAACACAAAGAAAGCCTGGCTTCATTGTACTAATACAACTTACATATACAACACATGACATATTACACAGAGTCATTATTTATTCAACAAAAACTAAGCCAGATGCAGTTTTTGGATTTTATTTCAAAATGTTCTTATTCTGATTGTTTACTTAATATATTTAGACACATTTGGTTTATTTCTATAAAAATGATATTTTACACAAAACTTCAAACAGCTGCCTGCAAACATGGCTCTTTATTGTAAAGCCAGGTATGAACAACAACCTGCAGCTGCATGCTGTTGTGCTCATTGGTGTCACATTAGGTTCTGAACCACAAACAGAGAAGTTTCTTAGAACTGCTGGGCTAGTGATGTAGGTGTTGATGCAAATGATGGCTTAGGGTGGTGCTACGACAGTGTATAAAAACTGAAGCTCCCAGAGCCAAGTGTTATTTGTTCTTCCGTAACTGAGGTGAACTATAACCTGCTCAGGTAGAATTTAATAACAGCGTGTCTGAACTGCTCGTCTCCAGGCTTCACGTTTCATTCTGTAAGAACTTGTTGTTTGTTTATGAACTTTTTAGAAACAACAGACTTTTGTATACTTCCAAGAAAGAGGGAGAACTGACTCTTCTGCCACACTCACGTTCATCTTTATCTGTCATCAGTTCAGATAAAAGCATCACTGATTATTCTGAACACTGTTTTAAAGCTTCTGCGTCACTCTGATTTCTTCTTAAAGTTGGCAGACAGGATTGTGAAGAAGGACATAGTGGATCCCCCCTTTTAATGAGCATATTATCTGTGAACACTGAATACAAACAACCTAAATGCTCATTAAAGAAGCAGGTTGGCTCATAAAGTGCTCTGTACTTGTTTTATGCAAGTGCTGTTTCTGGAAACAACCACCATCTGTAATCAACACAGGACTTATTGAACTGTCAGGTGTGCAGACAACATGGCACATTTTGGGAACACCTATAGTTGATGTCTTAATTATGAAAATAGCTACTATGTAGTTGATGCTTCCTGTTCTGCCAGAGCAGGTGCAGCCTTTGTGGAAGTGGGTTCCACTGGACCAGCGTCTGTGAACGATCCATTGTGGGTGATTTTTTTTTTGACCTTACATCTGTGTGTAAGGACCAACCACAACCATCTAAAATCTTTGCATGTTATTTTATCTTCTGTGTAAGAAGTACACAGCATACCCTGATGATCAGCTTCAAGGGTTCTCAGTGTAGGATGCATACAGTATGTCATGCTGAAATATAGAGCACTTACAATAGAACCCACTAGAAACCAATTATTTTAGCCTGGTTCCTTAAATCTATGGCATTTTTCCCATGCTGACTGATATGCTGCTCAGTGTCTTTTGCTGTCTGTCATGATCCTGGGCCATGTTGGCCCAGCATTCTTAGTTTTCATATGTTTTGTGTGTTGTTCTTTATTTATGCCATGGTTTCTGTTAAGATGTTCCTTATTTGATTACCTCCTGTGTGCCCCTCTGTGTATCTGTGAGCCCTCGTTTCCCCTCCTTGAGTTTTATTCCATGTTTTCCCAGCCTGTTATGTCCGTGCTCTCCCCGTGCTGTCTCTCCTCCTCTCTGAACCTCCGTGTACTTCCTGTTTTACTTTGACAGTCTCCCGTCAGTGTTGCGTTCACTCCTGCCGTGTCTTGTTATGATTATCAGTGTCACCTGTGTTCCCCGTGTGCTCCCACTTCCCTCGTTAACCCTCTGTGTATTTATGTCTGCGTCTCCCTCAGTTCTGTGTCGCGTTCTCCCTCATTCATGGCCGTGTGTTTCTCTGTGTATTACGTTATAGTTTCCTCGTTTAGGTTGTATGGTTTCTCTCTCCAGCAATAAAGCTGTGTTTTGAGTTCATTCCTGCCTCCGTGAGCTTGCGTTTGGGTCCTCATCCTGCCTGCACACAGCCGCAACCATGACAGTCTGCTTTTAAATCAGATGTCACTCTGAACATAAACACAAGCCACAGCAGCCCAGCTGTCTTAGCTGAGTACAAGGATACATTTACTCTCTTTGTGTAAAATATTGTGATGATTTTACATTATATTAGGCAGGCAGCTGCCCAAATTAAACCGTGACTATTAGCAGTTTGGTTATTTTGAACGCCTCGGCTGGAAAAAATTCAAAATGGTTTGTAAGGTTGGCCACAGCTTTGTATGTAAAGGGGAGTTAGAAGATTGCTTCATATTTTAAGATTGATTAAGATTAATTAATATTTTTAATTGTTTTATTTTACATCTCACCTTTTACACTGCATTGAGTTGCTGCCATGTGATTGGCTGAGTGTACATCGTTCTTTGTTTCAAAATGGACTTAATGCTTGGTTGAACAGTTGTGATGTTTATCTCCTTTAGATTTATTTTTTATTGTCATGATGAAAAATGGTTTGTTGGTTCATACCTATGAAGTTAGTGTTTCTGAAAAGCCTAAAAAGATGCATTGTTACCATAGTAAACTTCAAAACAGACTTTATTATATGATATAGTTATAAAATTGGATAAAAATTGACTTCAGCATAATATAAAATAATGTGTTGTCACTATGTATGCATTGGTCAACTTTCAGATCTATGAAGTTCAGCTCCCCCAGCTGTGTCTCCCTTCTGTGGCCCATTCCCTCATTACTACCCTGTGTATTTAAGCCCTGTGTTTTCCCACGCTTGGTGTCGCGTCGTACCCTCAGACCCTGCCTGTGTGTTCCTGCTTGGTTTCATGGTTTGGTTTCTGTTTTTGTTTCATGCCAGCAATAAAAGCTGTGGTTTTAGTTACATTTCGTCTCGGAGTCCTGCATTTGGATCCACATTTCCACCTGCCCGCACTCAGAGCCCTGACATCAGCATAATATAAAATAATGTGTTTTCCCGATACCTGATTTTTAGCACTATGTATGCATTGGTCAACTTTCAGATCTATGAAGTTCAGCTCAGTTATCTATGTTTTCATTTTTAGTTTCCATTTGCATTTAGATGCACGGCCGATTCTCTGATGTGTGATCTGTTTCTACCTGTGCTGATGCTAGCAGGACTAAAGCTGATCAAGCAGCAGTAAATATGTGAAGCAAGGCTGAAGGATACACTCATAAAATGAACAGAATCATAAGAATATAACAGCACGAGCACTGCAAATGCAACTAAAACATGTTGACATCAAATGGTATGTTATTTGAAATCTATATGAAATAATGACACATCTATGTTTTCCAATTTATTTTATTTATTAATTTAATTTTTTCCACAGTTGTGTAAATCAGTCTGTCTGTGGACTGCCAGCCAACACATCCACAACACCAACAACTCAGACAGCACAAAGCCTTTTAAGTTGGCGAGGCGTGATAGCAAATGCAGCGCAGGTACATCCATCTGACCTGCAGCAGCATCGCAGACCACGCCCCCCCTCCACACCACTCTTTCCTCACAGTTGCTCGCCATCGTTGCTCTCAGAGGGTAGAAGGTCCCGATCGAAGTGCACAGGTAACTTCCCTTCACATTTCACGACAATGATCCTGTTAGTGAGAAGCCTGCCTTCATACTGGCAGCTGGGTTTCCTGGCTCCCTGATGCTTTAGCTTACATTTAATTATGCGAAACGTTGCGGTACTATACGTCATGCCGCTATTTTCATCGTACCTCCCATCACCTCTACAAATGGATTTGACCTTTGCTGGAATGCTGAGGATGAATGTGTTGGTTTCCTTACAACTGTTGTCAAGTTTGTAGATATTCCTATTTGATATTTCTGTGTTACACAGCTTTTCAGTCATCTTAGCATCTACATGCTGTCTTCTAAACTTTTCATAAGGTGTTTCTTCAGGTCGGTGCTCGCTTGGTTGAAAATTGTTCACTTTGGAAAATCCGGAAGCAAAGAGCAGCACGAGCATCATGCAGACAAACAGTGTCTTCATCGTCTCCTGGAGAAGAAAACACATGGACGTTTTTCCACATTAAGAATTTGGCAGATACATCCTTTTGGATCCTGAAGCTCAGTAAGTCGTCTTTGTGAGCTGCAAACACACACGACAAGAGGACTGATAGACCTTTTTCTTTAAATGAAAGAAGTCGTTTTATTTATAGTTTTCTTTTTTATTTATTTCTAATCATATATATTACTTTGTTCTCTGTTTATTTTTTATTTTTCAACTGTTAGGACGATTTCTAAATATCCTGAACAAGCCTGATCTGGACGGCTCCTGGAAGCAGATTCAGGCGTGATGATGTCATTTTCAACTGGAAAAAGAAGCTTTGAAAAGCTGAAGTAGTTTAAATGTTTAGATATTTAACCTTGTTGTATTACTTTATATTTTATATTCATCGTATTAAGACATCAAGATATTTGTTTTTGCCTTAAAATTTTGTGTTTTAATTTATACTTTTTGTTATTCTTTTTTTTATTTTGTCATTTTGCCTTTTTTACTTGATGTGATTTGGATAAATATATATTTATATCTACAGATATATTGAGAGAGTTTTCCTCTGGGTTTCACAAGCCCATTTTATAGATAAAAGTCCAGGTCATAATAGATCCGGTTCATTAAGAACAAAGTTTAAATCCGATTTAATATAAATGCCTTTCTGCACTCAGTTATTCTTTCCTGTCACATGTTTCAGTGTGCTCTGTAGTAACAGTGACACACTGCAAAATAAAAATAATAAGACACTCACCTTTTTTTTCCTTTACTAATGATGATGATTAACCTGCAGTGGTTCAGGTATAAGTTGGTTGTCTGGAACAGCAGGTGATGAAGATGTGGTGAAGGGTCTGTGGTTCATGTATATAGTGGGTTCATTACATAACTGGATAGGCAACATCTGACAGTCAGTTTAAATAAGATCTTGTTGTATTTGAACACAACTCAGCAAAAACAGGTCTCTCACCGTGCAAATATACAGCTTACGTAAGTTTAGTGTGCTCACCGAATGCAGTGTTTAGTGTAGCAGCAGAATTATGACAGTTTATGGAGATGTTCAACGTGAGCCTGCTGCCCAGCTTTAAAAGGAAAATCATTTTAAATGATACATAATAAGTTCTTAGCAAAAGAGGAATGCAGACGGAGATGAGCAGAGATCTCTTCTGCAGTTCAGATGCTGCTGTGAGTTCTAGTTCACTTCTGTCACAGAGGAACAAAGTGTGTTTGGATCTGGACACTTTGATTTTTATACTTCTGATCAGCACCACCTCAAATAATCCTTTGCATCCACACCTACATCACTGGCCCACCACTTCTAGGAAACTTTAACACTTCCCTGCTTGTGACTCAGAAAGATAATGCAAATATGATGACCACTGACCACAAGAACCTGCATGTAGATGCAGCCTGTTTTTCCACATCTGGCTTTAGAAAAAAAATTAATGCACAAACAAATAGATTTAAAATAAAAAGATGTGGTTGGTATATTTTGACCTTTCAAATAAACTATTAACACTTCTTTTTTCCCTTTTTTAAGTATAATTTTTGGCAAATAAAGTGAGTGTTTTGACCATTTGCAGTTAAAATGTTGAACAATCTTTTTATTTTTGTTTTACTACCAGTTGGTTGTAATAATTTCATATGAGGGTTTAAATGGATGTATAACAAAACAAAGGATAAAAGTATATATAAAAGTATATTTAATGAAGCTGATCGAACAACAGTGCAATATGGCATGATGACAGTGTTTGCAATTTTGGCAGGAGAACAAAAGATAAATATTATAAAATACAAGACATGAAAATCTCAGAGGTCAGGGGTCGGGGGCCCAGGAAGTCTGACCCACAGATTCCAGGTCTGACTTCGAGTACATAAAATATCATCTTTCTTGTGGGGAAGGAGCCTGAGTTAGAGCAGGAAGTTACACCATATTGATATTGTTGGGGTAGCCTCAATGCCAGTGTTGGACTCTCCAGTTTCCTTGAAGGAGGTTTGACTTTGTGCCATCGTTGGCTGGACTCTGTGCTCATTGATATCCCCGTATCAGTGAGTTAAGACACCATGCATTTATTTTCTGTGTGGCACACAACAAGAAAACAAGCCAAGAGAGAACACATCAGCCTCCAATGACAGTTTATTAAAAGGTTTATTGGAGGTTATTTGTTGTGTTATTGAACCTGTGTGCTAATGAAAGAGTGTCCTTAATAAACGTACTCCATAAGGAAGTGTGTTCACAAGTGCACAGAACACATTAGGGCACAGGTCAGTGATCGGTTTTACAATTGTATTGTCAGATCGATGGACACTTTCGGATACTTGGATATTCAGGTGATTAGAGGAGCAGAGATGATCAGCTGATCAGGATTTGGTGGTGTGTTGGATCAGGTGGTGGAGAGATACAGGACAGGCCTGACATACACAAACGTATAGTGAAGGTGCAGAGGCTCAGATCTGTGACATCGTCCCAGCTCCGTGTCCATATTTAGATGTAACAGTGCTATAGACTTTACCTGACAACTTGTATGAGTAATGTTTTCATCTCAGGCATGTCAATTTCATTTGTGAATATATTTTTAATACTTGTACAACAGATTTTTTTGAGTGTTAAATAGAAATTATATGCTGAAACTGAAGTGATGGGTCGCACTCTTTAGTTCACCCCTGCTCTCGAAACAATGTAGGTGGTCCAGTTAACATATTTACATTTTTTCATTTGCTGTTTCACTTGCAAAATATTTCCAGTGTGACATTTGATCAGGTCTTGTAAACCTTGTCGTTAACCAAGCAGTCACTCCCAGGCTGCTGTGCTGATCACCGGATCTTAACTTCATTGTCATAGTGCACTCAGAACAAAACAGCCATGCAGAGATATGAGTCACAGTGACATTAAAACTGATGAAGACCGTCGTCGTTAGAACCAGCAAACTGAACGAACTAAAAAAGATCATCTAAATTCAACTGGTCTAAAATATCAGGATCTCAGTGTTAAGTCCATATTTTTGAAGTAGAAGCTTTTACTGGTTTTACTTAAGAAAAAGAAATAATAAGGAATTGTTTTGGAATTTGTCCAGGTTAACAGATGAAATCATGTTCAGTGCTTTGTCCTGTCAGTAAACACAGATTCTTTATTTGCACTGAATGGGACCGCATATAATTTCACTGCTTTTGGCATAATGACAATAAAAGAGAGTTTCAAAGTCTGACCTGCAAAGCCCGTCCACCCAGTGTCCTCCTCAGTCATGCTGGTTGCATGATTGCTGTAGAAGTGCTAAACTACTGTGACCTGATTAATTGAACTGAACTCACACTGCAATAACTAATCAGTGAGGTGGTAGTTTAAGTACTTCATTACCAAAATGTATAAATGAAGTACATCAGAAGATGTTGGGGAAGAAGGACTTCACCGGGTGGGCCTGGACCCCCGAGGCCTGTCCCTGTGCCGACCTCATCTGAGTCTAATAGATTTATAAGATAGAGCTCATCAGAAGACTAAGATATGAATATAAACATGATATTTGTCAGTTTAATTTAATGTTAAGTTGAACTGGAGTTAACCAGAATCCTTTACTCTTCCAACTCCTCTACTTTGTCTAACAGTTAGCTTAGCTTAGCCTAGCCAAGTTTTCTTTGCAAAATTGCTAATTGCATGGTTTCAAATTGCAGTTTTGATTTTAAGTGGACTAATTGTTCAGACCTGCTCTGGGGCCTGTCTGAAGTATTAAATTGACATATATTTGTCTCAACACCTACGCAGGAGAACTTTTTTGTAAGTGTGAAATGGAAAATAGAAGAAGAAGTAGAGATGTGGGTGTTCCTATTTACATGTTTTTATTTTCTGTTTCTTTAGCCAAACATGTTATTTGATCAGAGCACCTGCCTGTACACCTGCTGTTAACCAAGCAGTTATTTTCAAGCTGCTACACTGATCACAAAGTCAGGACATATGAATGACAGGAAGTGTCCAGTGTCACGTAGCGATATTAATGACAACAATGATGGGTCAAAGCAACATATGAACATTTATTACGATATCCTGATAAATGTAATGCAGCGGGATAACTTCTACAGTTATTATGTTAGTGATGATGCCTCTTTGCTTTTCATTTATTCACAGCTTTGTGGAGTACGATGGAGTGTCAGGGCCACATTAAGATGATAACCTGCCACGGCTGCAGTACCCTCTACAACACGGCTTGTGTCGATGATTTAGTGAAGCAAACTGATCAGCTGTCTCATTGTGTCTTTTGTGTGTTTGGTTTTGTGTTTTCAATGAACTGAAAGCCCTCTTTAATGCACGAGGGTGTGACCATCCACATTCTCTCATCTGTCCAGTGTCAGACGTTCATTTTGTGCAAATGGTCAAGTCTTCCAAGTGTGCGTGCTTTTCCTTCAGCGTCTGTGTTACTCGCGTCCAGCAGATGGCAGTGTTTCACTGTCTGACGGCTGTCTGAAGCTTCAGCTGGATTATCCGTTTGCTATGTTTGCCATGTTACAGTGGGGAGGAAAAACTCCTTTTTAACAGGAATATCTAGACATGAGTGATTACTGCAGTGGGGCACTATCTGTGCTATCTATAAGAAATGTTAGCAACAATAAAACTCTGAGGATCAGGGCTCCATTTCACTCCAGTGTTCAGTGGCATTTTAAAAGAGTGAATACCGACGCTGAATGTCTTTGTAAAGCAAAAGCACTTTGTTAGCCTTTACAGAGCAAAGCTATGGATCAATGTGCAGTGAAGAAAAATCGAGGTGGCCAGTCTGTCCTTTCCTAACCAATCACAGAGCTCCTTACATAGCACCATGTGGCTAATTTGCGTTTTACTGATATTGCTGGGCTGCTGTCAATCATTTTGTCTTTATATTACAACAGAGCATTGACCTTTAACCTGTTTAATTCACACTGAGTATTTAAAAAAAATGTATTGTCATAATAAATTGTGCCTCACTGAAACACCATTTTGCATTAGCCTCTATCACCTGACTTGTCACTGATGATATCACTGCATGAGCAGGCGAGCGGTAGCGGCGGGGGGGTGTAGGTGAAGCTCGTGAAGAACAAAATTCTGTACGAGCAGATGCAGTGAGTCCAATAACCAGGGGTAACTGGAAATAAGGTGTTGTAGGCTGGCTTCCACAGTGTAAAGAGACACTTCTCCCTCATGCTCTAACAGCTGGTAAATCAATTTAGAAGCAGAGTCGATAACGGCCTCCTGAAGCTCCCTAGGTGGGGTGACTGCCGCTGGATCCATATCTGGCTGGTCCGTACTGTCACGGCGGGTGAGGAGAGCCGTGTGAAAATAATAAATGAGGATCCAATCGCAGGCAGTAGTGGAGAAGTGAAGGTGGTTTATTGAACACAAAAATAAATATGGACAAACAGCAAATGGAGCACGAACTAAACTAGACTAGACTGGAAACAACTAAACTACAGAGCACAAACACACGGGTGAGACATGGTGGACACACAGACGGACCAGCAACTACAATGACAGAGGACACGACTTAAATACACAGAGAAACACAGGGGAATTACACACAGGTGGTGGACACAGCTGGGAATAATCACCAAGACGAGACAGAGGTCAAACTGAACACACTCACATGAGACGCAGACCTTCACAATAAAACAGGAACAAGAAACCATCACACTAAGACGCAGACTCGACATAGAGAGAGAGACAGAAAATGACACATGGAACTAAACTAAACCTGCAAAAACATGACAACTCAAAATACTGGGTCAAACTGAGCCAGAACCGTGACAGACTTTCTATAATGTTTTGCTTGAGCATGTCCTGCTTTTCTGTAATGTTATTTCTACAGTTTTAGCAGTTCTTCTCGAGGGAAAGAGAAAGATGTAAAAATCTTATACGTTATATATGTTAAATAACATGTGTAGTGCTCACATGTAATGCAGATGTTAGCTTTGATCTAACCAATAAATCCTGATTGGATGTTGTTAGCGTTAGCACTTGTGTTTGCTTCCCTGCTGTACAACAGCATTACCAAAATACAACTGAAGAAACAAACTCAGTTATGAAAAGTTTGTGTTCAGTTTGCAGTCGCTGAAAATAATTACACCTTTGGGAATGACATGGAAATGCTCCCACACTAAAGATTGGGTTTTGTTTTGGGGATTTTCCATCTTAATTTATCTGTCTTATTTGGCTACATCTACGACACTGCTATGCTCTCTCTTGCCTATGTTTTCGTGGCTGCTGCTATCTGTATTTTAATATATATATATATGCAATGAAAATTCCCGTCTCGCCCCTCCCGGCAGTCTGTATACTTTAAGCTCGGGTAGTTTTTACACAGGATACGGGAGGATTATTGAGAAGAACCTAAGCAAACACGTGACAAGTTTTCAACAGGAATGAATGACAGTAAAAATGTTACCTCACAGATGGTTTTCATGCCATCAGTAATGAGCTGGTTTCAGCTGGACTGCACACACTCAAATGGCAAAGAAGGTTGTGTAGCCTTTGCAGAGAAGATGAAATGCATTCATGTAAATCAAAATGTATCTTTTAATTGAGGTAGAGGTTTGTCAGAGATATTATTCTCATAATGTACCTTTGTCCCAGCTGATTACCTTCATTAAACAGCAGGTTGCAAAAACCTCTTGTGTACCTCTTTTCAACCACTGGGAGGCGCTACAGCTTCATTCCTTTCACACTAAGGCAGCGGTAGGGAACTCCAGGCCTCGAGGGCGGGTGTCCCTGCAGGTTTTAGACGTTCCCTACCCCTGCACTAAGGCCTTTGAAATCTTCATTAACACTGAGCTTGAAATTTCTATCAGTCGAATGCAAAGGAGTCCTGTGGTTGTAGGACAGAGGTAGGGAACGTTAATCTGCCATCATTTAGATTATATGACAACAACCTTCAAATCTGAAGTCTCAGAAATCTGCTTCATGTACAAGTTCCTCCAATAATCAGGGCTAATATCACCAAATTGTACATAAACAGACTTTTACATGTTAAATATTTCTCAAATATGGGGAAAAAAACAATATAAAATACTATATTATTAACAAAATATCTTAAGATACAGCTACAAATTGCTTGAAACATTTGCAATGAAATATATAAAACAGCTTTATTGTCAGTGAGGACAAAGTTATAGTGATGCTGTGCTGGAGTGTTCAAAAGAAGACAGAGACATGAAGTATAAATATTGTATAATATTAAATATAAGAAAGAACAAAGTTATAAAAACATTAATAATTGAAATCTGCAACAATATTCACATAAAGTGTAAAATACAGAGTTAACTGTTTAATAGGTAAAGTTTAGGTCTTGCAGTCGAACAATGATCCCAAACACAGCAGCAAATCTACAGCAGAATAGCTGAAAAGCAAAGTCCAGACCTCAACCTGGGACATTCAGAGAGCTGTGCTTAAATAAATGCCCACAAAGCTCAAAGAACTGAAGCAACGTTGTAATGAAGAGTGGGCCAACATTCCTCCACAACAATATGAGAGACTGATAAAGTCAAGCAGAAAACAATTAGCTCACATTTGTGCTGCTAGAAGTGTTTCTAGTTATTCACAGGACTGTAGTTTGAATTTAAAGAAATGTGAAAGTGCACTGAAATTAACATAAAGTTATTGCAATTTAAAAAAAAAATCAAGAACTCTAAGAGGAAGAAACAAGGTAAACCACACAATTGTTTTCCTTATATTCTCCACACGGCAATGCACATAACAGACATAAAATATTTGCATTTATCAATAGAAAATATACAATTTTTCCATAGTCATAGCCAGGCCCGATTACTGCCAAACCTGTGCTGAATCAATCACTTAAACAGGACCTGTCTGACAAAGTAGAGTAGACCAAAAGATCCTCAAAAACTACACATCATGGCGCAATCCAAGGAAATTCAGAAGCAAATAAGAAACAAAGTAATTGAGATCTCTCAGTCTGGAGATGCAACGTCAAGATGAACAGAATCCAGTTTCTGGGATCCTGAAGGAGAATGTCTGGCCATCTGTTCACGACCACAAGCTGAAGTGCACTTGATCCAAAGCACACCAACAAGTCCACCTCTAAGCAGCTTAAGTAAAACAAAAGAAAGACTTTGGAATGGCTTAGCCAAAGTTCATACGTGAATCTGATTGAGGTGCTGTGACCTTGGAAAGGTGGTTCATACTCAAAAACCCTCCAGTGTGGCTGAATTACAACAATTTTGCAAAGATGAGTGGGCAGAAATTCTTCCAGCACCTCGTAAAGGACTCATTGCCAGTTATCCCAAACGCTTTATTGCAGATGTTTCTACTCAGGGTGGCCCAACCAGTTA
Organism: Mchenga conophoros; assembly: GCF_057382185.1. Taxonomy (NCBI): domain Eukaryota; kingdom Metazoa; phylum Chordata; class Actinopteri; order Cichliformes; family Cichlidae; genus Mchenga; species Mchenga conophoros. The sequence goes on along the minus strand of NC_140528.1, from coordinate 18,832,773 downwards.
TTAGGTTTAGGGGGCAATCACTTTTTCCACACAGGGCCATAATAATGGCCGCCTTAATAATAAATGCCTTGATTTAGGAACTACTTTTAATGTTTACTTGTGCTATTTTGCAAAAAATAAAATCTCTGCAAAAACATCAAAACTGCTGACCATCTGACCTCAATATGAAATTATTAATCTTTTGACCAAAAACATTTAGATTTGTAAAAATAAAGAAACCATAGAGGAACAAACAATGTAGTTTGCTACGTTCTAACATGGCAATCTAAATAACAGTAATGCAAACATATATATTTATCAATAAAAACAGATCGCCTTTTCACTGTTACAAAAGTCAAGTACATCAATGTTTGTTCAGCTTTCATAAATGTAAGTTTGTAAGTACATAGTACATTTTTTGGTCCAACTTCTTTTAATACATGCAACACATTTCAGAACATTTGGGACAGAAACAACAAAAGACTGGAAATACTTCGTAAAAATCTGGTGAAACACTTTAAAGCCAGTGGGATTAAATGGGAAACATAAAATTTAATACTAGACAAAGACCGATTGAATCATGAAGCAAAGAATTAATAACTAAATCACAAGTAGAAAATGTTATGCAGATATTATTGGATAGATTTTGGTGTAGAAAAAAATGACAAGAAATGAAAAATGAAAGTTATCTGGTCTTTTTCTTTAAAGAGTAGCCTACTGCAGAGCAGCAACACTGACAAACACCATCATCACCAATACTGCAGCTAATACAATGATCCAGGAGGAAACTTGAAAAAGCAGGAAAAATGTGACACTGATCAAAATGAATACATCAATTATTGATCAAAGAGAAAATGCATACTACCACAATGCATTGTTATTGCATCTCAGTTTCTCACCATCACTGATAATCTGACGTCTGCTGGACCTCAGGAATCGTCTCCATCACCTCTCTGTGAGGAGCAGAGAGCACTCGTGCTGCACATCCCACCTGTGTGCTGTGTTTACGTGAACCTGAGAGCACAGCTGTAGTGGTGACAGTGAATGTAGCGTTGGTGTTGGACACACTGACAGTGTTGTACTGTGAGAAGCTGAGGTGTTGTTGTGAGAGTGTTACAGTGGGAGCAGGTCGACCAGTGGCTGAACAGGAAACAACCCACTCTTCAGCAGAGTTTGACTCTCTGACATCAACAACAGGTTCATGCAGCTCTGTGAAGGATCAGGAGATATAAAATAAGGAGTATATTGTTAAAGATACATTGACTTCTAACACATGTAACGCATTAAGGTAAAATTTCTTACCATAAGGATGTGTTACACGATTTATGAACCCCAGTTTGTTAATTATTTGTTCATTATTCATAACTATATACTTAATTTTTTAAAAATTAAGTGTTTTTGGTCAAATGGAATTTCTTTTTGGGTAATTTTAGCCCCTTTTAGCCCTCTGCCAAAATGTTTTAACCTTTCTGTCTCTAACAGTAAAACATCGTTCCTTTATCTTCTGTGTCTGGTGTGTTGGTCAGGATTAGCTAGCTTGGCAAAAAGTTCACATTAAACAAAGTGTGTTACTGTGAGGTGTGTGTTCGTACTATGAGTCACAGCTCGAGTTTTCTTGCGGGTGAAGGTTTTTCACCTCGCTGTCATTCTTGCATAAAAGTGTTTGACCCCTTCAGAAAAAAAAACGAAATTTGGGATTATTTTTTGTTTTGTTCATTGTGTGTATTTGTTTCTACTTTTTACTTTTTCTTTTACTGTGTACAGCACTTTGGTCAACCTGTGTTGTTTTTAGACATGGTTATTGATTGATTGATTGATTGATTGATTGATTGATTGATTGATTGATATGTCTTTGATTAAAATACAGCCTACTCCACATCCTCCAAGTTACAGAGAAGAGGAACCATCTGGGGTGAACTTGTGCACTTGGTATTGGCTGTCATGGTCCCTGTGCCTCTCCGGCTCGCTCATGTTGGCCACAGGTTTGTTTTGTTTTCTCTCCTGCTTCCCTGGGTGGAGCTCATTGTGGGCTCTCACCCTTGGCCCACGTATCTGCGGTGATTTCTACACCTGTTGCTGATCAGGCGGCGTCCCCCTTGCCTATTTAACGCTGCGGCACGGAGTATTCGGCACTGGAATGTTGAACCTCCCATGTTCGTGCTCTCAGCTCTCCTAAGACAAACTCTCTCAGTGTTGTGTGGCGTATTGATTTAATTGGACTCTTTGTGTTTAGATCTCCCCGGAACTGGTGGCGGACCCTGACCTGTGATCCCTGTGTGTGTCAACATAAGTGGAAATTGGAGCGAGAGTGGCTGTGGAGAAGCGAGTGTGCGTAAGAAGAGGAGTGGCGGAGTTTGGGCCGAGTGGAGAGCGAGTGTGGATTCCTTCCCCTGGAGCCCTGAAGCCCTGCCCCATTCACTGTATATACACATCACTGTGGTTTCCCTTCTGTGTTAATAAATTGTCAACCCTTTGCTTGCCAGAACGCTGCCTGCGTCTGAATCCATCTGTTAGCCCTGACATTGGATACCTGGAAATCAGTGAAGGGACCATTAATGCTTCAACTTGTACACAGGTTTGAGAGCAACCACCCAAAAGCTTCTGCTAATAAACACTAGTCTGTGTTTGTGATGCAAATGTTTCTGGCTGTGTTCACAAACATTTAGTAAGGTGAGTGAGGAATATTAATACTTATTATTAGATCATTAGCAGACTGTAGAACTTGACTGCACGCCAAGGTGGCAGTTCAGCCATTTGATTCATGTTGCAGCAGCTCATGAGTGAATGAACATCGTGCAATAAAAGTACTTCTAGAAGTACATTTTTGCAAAAACGGACATTGTGGAGGAATGTAGGGAAGACACGAGGGAGCCCGATATTTTACTCAAACGTTAATCGCTGCATCACACAACTGAACATTCAAAGCGCCAAAACCTAACCCTCTCACTTCCCGTTACACTGGGTATGAGTGGAGCTACCTGGTGGTATGTACTTACATTTATTTAAATTTACTTGAGTAGGGTAGAGTCATGCTAATGACCTAATAATTTTATTCAGGTGTGTTGCAGCAGAGATACATTTAAAAGCTTCAGGACGCTGGCTCTCAAGGCCTGGAGTTTGACACCCCTGCTTTACACAAAGATGGGTTAAATCACAGTGCAAAGAATGAATGAATAAATGAAATATAAACAATAAATAATTATTAAATAGTCTTACACATCAATGTCATTGGTTGACTTTTGAAGTATTTGAATCCTTATTGGGTTCCCTGAGTGACAGAAGGATTAAAACACTTTAAAATCAGTACTGAAAATATGTGCAGACATTACTGGATAGATTTAGGGTTAGAATCAATAAATCACTATCATGTTAAACACTCTTAGAGTTCAAACCTTCGTAGAAACATAAGTCCAGTATCATGGAATGAAACCTAAAGGTGCATTTGAGGGTGCAAAACGTTTCGTCGGCATTGTTGTGTTTGTTTGGGAGAAAACGTACAAACACACAGTGCAGCACTTCAGAGTTACACTGCTAGCGATCGAAGATTTATGTAAATTCGACAAGCTAAACGCATTCTGTACTGTACAGCAGGAGTCCCCAACCTTTTTGCACCACAGACCACTTTAATGTCAGACGATATTTTCAGGGAACGACCTTTAAGGTGTCGCGGATAAATACAACAAAAGAATAAAAAAAAGAAACTGTGGTATTTTGTAAATATAATAATAAACGTGACTTGAGCTGTGCGCCAACAACAATGACAGTGACATCCTCCTCTCTGCTTTTTAATGCTCTCTGGTCGCTATGGTAACGCGTAAATAGTTCTTTCAAAATAAGACACAACTACAACCATACATTTCACACCGGAGGATCAACTCTCGCGGAACGGTACCAAAAGACTCACGGACCAGGACCGGTCCGTGGGCCTATTAGGGACCGCTCCTGTACAGGAGACACTGGACTAGATTGATTGACAATGGTCTACAGCAATCAGAACGCACAACACGATGTACTGTAAAAAAAATAAATGAATCAGCGAAACAGCAAGTGTCACTTTTGGCCACGAACAATTTAGGGGAATTTTTTTGAACAAACCCAGAGTGTTAAAAAAAACTTAAAACCATTTTTATTTCTCAGCAGCATCAATAGTAACAAAAACGCAATTTAGTTTCGCTGTCAAAGTCGATTTAACTGAAGTTACGTGTTTCCGGTTACTGTGGAGCTCCACAGCAGCTGCAGCCAGAAGCTGTTTCTACAGGATCCTGATGGACACTCAAAGCTTTTAGAAAATGTCCTCATTAGTTGTTTGCAGCAGAATATCAACCGATGTGAACCAAAACAACAAAAGTGCTCTGCACATGTGTGTGAGACTACAAATTCTAGAACCAGAACTGCTGATTTCATTACTCTGAACTTTTAAAGGCAGAGTTTGTATCTGAGAGCAGGGACACTTGCTGTGTTCAGTGTGACTCGTCTCTGCAGAAGGTCAGGGCTCTGATAGTTGCAGTTAGCGGGTGACTTACTGGGCAGGTGGCTCCTGAGTGTCTGTTGGAGTCAGGGTTCATTATGGTCCTGGTTGCTACTGGAAATAAAGAAACAAAAGGAGGGTGTGTTGTTCAGGAAGTACAGACTGTAGCTCAGCAGGTAGAATTACTAACTGGAAGGTTGGAGGTTTGATCCCTGGCTGCTCCAGTCTGCACGCCACGGTATCCTTGGGCAAGATGTGGAACCCCGACTTGCTCTCCGATGCATCCATCATAGTGTCATTGTTAGAAAAAGAAGTGCTTGTGTGAATGAAGCACGCTGTATAAAATGCTTTGACTGCTCATACAGAAAAGCAGCTCATAAGAACTGGTTCATTTTCCAGATAATTCCACTATTAAGACAACAGACATTTGGGAGGCTTTCTCTGAGAGTAACACTGAAAGTCTTGCTGCTCCTCCACAAAATGAACTTCAGATTAAAGACACAGCTCAGCTAAACACAACTCAAACTAATCTACACTATTTTTCTTTATTACGCAGCGTTTTTATAACTATTTCCAGATGTTTCTAAAGATGAAAACAGAATTAAACTCCAGCCTGATGCGTTTCTGAGGTTCCTGACTCTGACCGTCCCTCAAACGCCTCTCTGGGCGTTTCCTTCCGTCGCTTTTACTTTCGCTTTCGTGAATGTTGTGGCGCAGTTGATCGTCTCCATGTTAAGGTAACGTTAGCAGTCTGTACTGTTTTCCTGGCTAACATCAGCTGTGTGCAGCTTAGTTTCAGCATAAATCTGCTTCGTTTTATGTGAGATCAGAGTCTGGGAACGAGACAGAAACAGTTGATGATCAGCAGCTGAACTCGATGTTACTGTGGATCCACTGACTGATGTCTGTAGGCAGCTTCTCCTGCCTCCATCAGTCTGTTATGGAAGCCCGTTTCCGCCACAAAAAAGGATCCATTCTCGAAATTTCGACTTATAACTCGAAAATTTTGAGAAAAGTAGCTCGAAATTTCGAGTTAGTTCTGCCAATCAGTAATCCAGCTACAATGCGCACTCAAACCCGCATCGCAACAAATCGGCGCTTTCGAGAGTACGTTAGCTGATATTAACGCCATGTGATTCAGCTGATAACAGAAGGATTTCATCATTTGTGAAGCCACACAGACAATAATCAGCGACTTGTGCATTTATGACTGGCTGTAATTCTGGTGTCTTAGCTGTAGCATTTGTAGCTGAGGGCTTCAGCTTCCGGGTTAGAAGGAAATTACGTCATTCACGTAAATGACTGATTGACAGCACTAACTCTTAATTTTGAGTTAGTTTTTTCAAAATTCCAAGTTAATAAGTCGAAATTACGATAAAATAAATCGAAATTTCGAGTTCTGGATCCTTCTTTTTTTTAGTGACGCAAACGGGCTTCCAGTGTGTGGATGTTGTTTAACTGCTGACAGTGAGACAGGCTGTCCTAAGAGTCGCTGCCAACACTTCATCTATAAAATGCATTTCTCTGCTCGTTCGCTATAGTCTGCTGTCGTATTTGTATGCAGGTTATTTTCAGTTTAACTGCTGATGTTCATTCGTGTATTGTAGGTGAATGCGTTGATGATTGATCATAAATTAGTAAACTGGCCGTTTTTGCTCAATAATTCCTGTTTCATGTTCAAACCGTCAGACAGAAACTCTGCGTTTGTTTTTATGTTCTTCAGCCTGTTGTTCTTGAGGTCATCTGTGATGCGTTCAATGACCCTCCACATGCTCTGAGGCTCATTTGAAGAGAAACAGAACTTCATCTTTAGAGCATAAGTGGGTTTTTGCCCTCTTTATGCCCGCGGTCAGGCTCTGTTTATTGTAGTATAACACTCATAGGACACAGTGACCCGCTGCACACACACTGCACACACACTGCACACACACTGCACACACACTGCACACACACTGCACACAATGACAGCTGCAGAGTTTGTGTCTGATGTATTAAGTATGAAACACTGTTGGGTTAAAATCTGGTCAGAATGAATCCAGGTGCAGGTGTGTCAGTTTAGGACCACTGGACTAACATCCAAGTGCTCACAATATAAAGTGTATTCTGTAGTAACATCCTGGTGTTGCAGCAACAGTCCCACATGGAAACGTCAACACTCAAACTCAAAATCTCTTTTTGTCAACAATAAAATGACAGCAGACCAATTTGAACAAAGTTGGTAAAAAGCTTCAGAAAATAGTAAAATATTAAAAAGTGTCTGGATGCTCAATCATCCAGTAAATCCCCAAAGAGTTGATTCTGTTCATCTGGACGTTTTCAGCAGCATGGATCAGTGTGAGGACAGAGAGGAGGGAGTCCCTCCCTCTAAAAGCACTCTGTGTGGGGAACATGAGAGCCAGACCAAAGCTCAGAGGTGAGATGACCATCTCTAACTGTCCATGACTCTTCTCCATGTCACAGCTCAGCACTCACATCACTGCTCCATCATTATTCACACTCATACCTCTGTGTGTGTTGTTTTAAAGCCCAGAGCTGTGGGGCGTACCAGGCTCAGCTGGACATAACCCTGAAACTAATCCAGAGCCTGGACCTGAACCCAGCTGTGTTTCCTTAAAGAGCAACAGGTCGAAGGATATCGGTGCTTTGCTTCAAACACAGTGTAGGGAGGAGCTTCCACTCAGGTGTTTCAGGTGTTGCTGGATGGAGGAGGACAAATAGTTTTTCCCTTCAGTGACACTTCAGCAGCTCAATGTTCTGGGAGATGTTTGTCTTTATGAAGGTTTATGGATTCTTGTTCTTACTTTGGTTAAACTGAGCAATACATTTTCCATCTAACATTTAAAGTAAATTTCCAGGTAGTAGAAAAAAGATCTGCAGCTTCAGCCTCTGTATTGTATGATGCTGCAGAATGCTGTGGTAGCTGTTTGGTTCCGGGTGCCTCTCACTCTGTACAAAGTCGAAGTCTTTTCTTCACAGCTGAAACTGAGACTTACTAGGATCATTATAAAGCTGCGATTGAAGCTGTTGTCCTGTGAGCCGCCTATCACGCAAGCTGTTAACTCTCAGAAAATTGTTCTCTGATTCAGTTGTGTCTTTGGGTCTGCCAGATCTCTTCCTGTCACAGTTTGTTTCTGAGTCTTTGATGGTGAAGGCCCACCAGACACACTTCGGAGTACTCCGAAGAGCGAGAAGGGCGGAAGTCCGAGACTTGCAAAATGATCTAACTTCCATCGCACTGCTCAGGTTGCCTAGCAACCATGACACTAACAGCTAGAAACATTTCATACAGAATTATTTGACAGAAATGAAGGAAAAAAAATGTTTTTTTTTATCAGATGTTTTGATTTGTTGAGTATCTGAGGCTGAGACCAAGGGACTGTAAAAACATGATTGTTGGGCTATATTTCTATATCCAACTTTATTTTTAAGCTTAGCTAGTACAGAGCTTTCCAAAGTTTGGGGCCCGCCCTCTGGGGGGGCGCAGAGCCATTGCGGGGGGGGCACTGTATGAAAAGGAAAAAAAAAAAGAAAGAATGCTTGGATGCTGCTAGCATAATTGACAGGTTTTTGACGGGGCTCCCGTCAAAAACCTGTCAAAAAAACGCAAAGGGGGAGATGAAGCATCCAAACCAACTTCCTTCCAAGCCAAAGACTAGGAAATATGGTGAAGCATATCTTCCCTTTGGCTTCACCTGCACAAGTGCCAATGTAGGTCTCCCCTGCAGAATTGCTTTTCCCTGCGTCAGGAGCAGCACTGGGCTCTCCAAATCACAAACAGTATCCCACATTCTTGATTTTTATTTCACAAACACTTGTTGTAATGACTAACTACTCCTGACATTTTGGAGATGTTAGCTCTTCATACAGTAAAGTTACAGTGGGATCCAAATAACATCAGGCTGAGCCTGCCACGATTTGTTCCCCCTGTCTAAATCACGGACAAACAGGATCCCACAGCTGTTTATGTTTTTAAACCCATTTTGCACAGAGAGGCATTTTTTGACAAATGTATTGACAGCAATGTTGAATATTATTACACAGGAAAAAAACAACTACACGTAAAATAATCACACCATGACGCCTATACCTTTCTAAATAGTGGGACATTAACTGCGTGTGTGTATGTAAGTGTGTAAAACCTGCAGATACAGACAAAATACTGACTATCTGCCATTCTGCAATTCATCTCATGTAAAAAATAACGTGGTGCACAGCGTGATGTGAAAAAAGGCACATACCTTTGACGTTGCGTGATGAACTCTGTATTCCTCGTCCAGATGTCAACGCAAAAAAGGAGTTTTAAAAAATCTCAGTGTTCGGTGATTCGAAACGCCGTTTACGTGGACGAAACAGCTGCGTTTTGAAAAATACCCGTGTAGGTGCGGACGTAGTGTAAAATAGTTAGTTTATTTTCTTACTACCTGTAATTTATTGCAGATCACTTGTATTTGCTTAATATTTTTCTAAATGTTTGAGGTGTGAAATAAACCGCAATGGAGCAAAATATGGGTGTGTGTGGTTGGAGGATGTGTTCGTGCGTGCGTCAAAGGTCAGGGAGTAAAAGTGTGTTTTAAAGGAGGTTTAAAAGCAGCGAGTGAAGGAGCCTGTCGAGGTAAATCGTTCCATAACTGATCAAATTCAGTTGGTGGACCTCTGTGTGAAATCAAGCATCTGGTTCACAGAGAGGATAACCCTCACATGGGCTGTACAACATTATATAGGGAGACAAAAACAGAGATTATCGTAGCCATCGCTCTCTCGCATGGACGTGGCAGTCTTGCTGTCTGCTGCGAATCCTCCCCGTACCTCCGTGACCTCGTCTGGTATCTGCTCCCTCCTCTGTAAGAGACAGTAAAGGAAAACATGTCTCTGCCTAGTCTTGAAAATCTAATCTTATCATCCATTGTTCTTCTAGGGCCTCTTCTTCTTGTGGCCTCAGCTAACTGCTAATATTTAAATGGCTAACATTAACATGTGTGCCAGCCAGGTTAACATTTATGATGAACTATGATTAATTAACTGATGTTGAAACTGGAGCTTTACTGACCTCTGAAATTCCTCCTAAAGTGTTATTCAGTGTTGTGACAGTCAGCTGCTTCAGCTGCTGCTGGGATGGGCTGTGGCAAAGAGAACAGAGAAAATCCAAATCAGAGTTTTTCTCTGAATTAAAAGCAAGGAAACAACAATATATTCTACATGGTGAAACTGATGGTTTATGGTGTTTGGGTCTGTTTTTCTGTATTCATGCAGATAAAGTCTAAACTCAGATGAATTATACCATCAAATGTTAAAGGAAAATATGAGGATGAGTGTCTGTGAGCTGAGAAGGACGTGAAGCGAGCAGTTTATCCCAGAGCTGAAGCTGCTCTGTGTGCAGAGATGAGCTCAGATTCCTGCTGTGATTGATCAACAGTCACAGAAATGTAGACTTGTAGTTATTACTGCAGTATGGTCACAGCCAGTGTTGGGGAGTAACGGAATACATGTACCGCCGTTACGTATTTAAAATACAAAATATGAGTAACTGTATTCCGTTACAGTTACCGTTTAAAAAGGTGGTATTCAGAATACAGTTACTTTGTTGAAATAAATGGATTACACTGCGGTACTTTCCTGTTTCATTTTGTCGTGGGTCAGGACTGTTTGGGTTTTGTTTGACAGCTACGTTCTGTTGTTCCAGGCGGCAGCGTTGCGGTTGCCATGGTTACAGGGCGACACTCTCTCTCTCTCTGCGACTGTGTGTTTCCTGGGTGAGAGAGCGCCTTTTCGTTGTTGTTGTTGTGCTAAGCTAACAGGCAGAATGCTACAAGCATACCTCTAAAGAATGTAGCATCATGGGCAGTGTAGTCCGTGTTGCAGGGAGAATGGACTGCCATACACGTTATGTGTCTGTGAGCGCGAGGAGGGAGAAAAAGGGGAGTGGAAACGTACGAGCAGTCATCGAGAAAAAACGGGAGCTGGAAGCATGTAAATATAAAAATAACCACTGCAGCCAAGAAGAGTGCCTGACGAGCCCAGTTGTAAGTAAGCTATTAAGACTCGACTGTACGCTGTGTTCGTGTTTTCCTCCGAAAACAATAAGTTCCGTTGGAGCAGCCTTTCAACGCCTCTCTCTGTCTCTCGCAAGAAAAGTTGACCCACACAACAAAGTAAAGCTATTTTTCAGCTACGAGCCGACAGGGACCCCGCCGTATTAGTCAGAGGCCCTTTACTACAGTTCGGAGTCGCGGACCTTCAGTAATAGTAATAAATCACACAGCAATAGTACATTCACGTTGTTGTAAAAAGCACGATAATATATTAAGTAATCCAAAGTATTCAGAATACGTTACTGTCATTGAGTAACGTAACGGAATACGTTACAGAATACATTTTGGGGCATGTATTCTGTATTCTGTAATGGAATACATTTTAAAAGTAACCTTCCCAACACTGGTCACAGCAGATACTGATAAACATGTATTATGAGGATGGATGATCAAGTTTCTCACTCTCTCCTTTAAATCTCAGTTTTTTCTTCTTCACAGTTTATCTGTTAATTTATTAATGAATAACACTGAAAGAGTTTCTGTTATATTTCCCCTTGAACATCAGCTTATTAGGGCGGCATTAGGAAATAGCCCCCCTCCAAAGAATGAATAAATGAATGATGATAATAATAAAATGATTCAAAAGCAGAGCTCAGAGTGGTAGAATGGTCAAACATGGATCCACGGGTGGTTCAACTGCATTTGGTGACGTGACTAAAGCAAATCTTTCAAATAATCCCACCATCAACGGGATGTTGTCTCCTTTACTACGGTTACTTTACTTTGTCACCGTGTAAGTTTCTTTGAAATGAACCAAATTCTTTTATTTGTTGGTTGTTGCATATTTAACCTCTACAGTCAGGAAAGGAGGAGATGAGGCCTCAACAATGTTGGGTTGTAGCTGTGGTTCAGGTTAGAGTGAGTGTCCATGGAATAAATGTAAGTCAGTGAACTGGAAACATGACTGTGTTCAAACTTTGTTTTCCTTTTTATAATGAGTCTAATCAAAGGTGGATAGAAGTATCTCCACTGTGACTTTTCTGTGTCACCATCAGAGCTTCTGCACAGTGTGGAGAAAGATCCAGAAGCAGAGCTGGACTGCAGACAGCCAGTCAGAGCAGCTGTGTACAAAGTAAGACTGAACATCTGTCTGCTGATGGACTCATTTCTGAAAACTGGACTTCTTGTGTTGTTCAGACATTGAAGAGTTTTCTTTCTCTTTAGTCTCATTGTTTTTCTTTCTTTCAGCAGATGTTGGTCTGCAGGAGGTTTTAGATGAACATAAGATCAGTCTGAGGAGGAGATGTGAACGTGTGACTGAAGGAAGTGATGAAACAGGAAGTAGAACCCTCCTCAACAGGATCTACACTGAGCTCTACATCACAGAGGGACAGAGTGAAGAGGTTCATACCCAACATGAGGTGAGGCAGCTGGAGACAGCTTCCAAGATGGACGCCCTCCATGACGCTCCAATCAGGTGCCAGGACATCTTTAAAGCCTTACCTGACCAACAGAGACCCATCAGAGTGGTTCTGACCAACGGCGTGGCTGGTGTTGGAAAAACCTTCTCAGTGCAGAAGTTCACTCTGGACTGGGCAGAGGGCTTGGAGAACCAACATGTCAGTGTGGTGGTTCTGCTTTCATTCAGGGAGCTGAACCTGATCAGAGATGAGCAGTACAGTCTTCTGGAGCTGCTCCATGTTTTCCATCCAACATTACAGAAGGTCACAGCAGAGAAGCTGGCTGTCTCTCAGCTTTTGTTCATCTTTGATGGCCTGGATGAAAGCAGACTTTCATTGGATTTCACCAACAGGAAGCTGCTGTCTGATGTCACACAGAAGTCATCAGTCAGCCAGCTGCTGACAAACCTCATCCAGGGGAATCTGCTTCCCTCGGCTCTCGTCTGGATAACTTCCCGACCCGCAGCAGCCAATCAGATCCCTCCTACATGTGTTGACAGGCTAACAGAAGTACGAGGCTTCACTGACGCCCAGAAGGAGGAGTACTTCAGGAGGAGATTCAGTGATGAAGAGCTGTCCAGAAGAATCATCTCCCACATGAAGACATCCAGGAGCCTCCACATCATGTGTAGAATCCCAGTCTTCTGCTGGATCACTGCTACAGTTCTGGAGCACATGTTGACTACAGAGCAGAGAGGAGAGCTGCCCAAGACCCTGACTGACATGTACTCACACTTCCTGCTGGTTCAGACAAAGAGGAAGAAGAACAAGTACCATGAGGGACGTGAGACGAGTCCACGGGAGCTGACGGAGGCTGACAGGGAAGTTCTTCTGAAGCTGGGGAGGCTGGCGTTTGAACATCTGGAGAAAGGAAACATCATGTTCTACCAAGAAGACCTGGAGCAGTGTGGTCTGGATGTGACAGAGGCCTCGGTGTACTCAGGAGTTTGTACAGAGATCTTCAAAAGAGAGTGTGTGATCTTCCAGAAACCAGTCTACTGCTTTGTTCATCTGAGCATTCAGGAGTTTCTGGCTGCAGTCTACATGTTCCACTGTCACACCAACAGGAAGACAAAGGTGCTGAAGAACTTTTTGGGACAAAAATACAACGAGTCCTCTCTGGATGATTTCCTTAAACGAGCCATTAAGAAATCCCTCCAGAGTAAAAATGGCCACCTGGACCTGTTTGTTCGCTTCCTTCATGGCCTCTGTCTGGAGTCCAACCAGAGACTCTTAGTAGGTCTGCTGGGTCAGACAGAGATCAGTCCAGGAACCATCCAGAGAGTCATCAACAACCTGAAGAAGATGAACAGTGATGAAATCTCTCCTGACAGAAGCATCAACATCTTCCACTGTCTGATGGAGATGAACCACCTCTCATTATTTCAGGAGATCCAAGAGTTCCTGAAGTCAGAGAACAGATCAGAGAAGAAACTCTCTGAGATCCAGTGCTCAGCTCTGGTCTTCATGCTGCAGATGTCAGAGGAGGTTCTGGATGAGTTGGACCTGCAGAAGTACAACACATCATGGCATGGACGACAGAGACTGATTCCAGCTGTGAGGAACTGCAGAAAGGCTGGGTGAGTCCAGATGTGATCATTAACATCATTGATCAGTGTAGGTTAGTAGTTTAATGTTGAAAATAAAATCAGATTGTAACCACAAAGTGTTTGTGTCCGTACGCTGCAACCTTCCACACCATTCCTTTATTGTACAGACTCAGCAGCAGCTCCATGGATCCCAAATCCAAGAGTGGAGAACAGATTTGAAGTGTGTCACATCCATGCAGTCACAGCTGTTTCCACCATGTTTCCACTGATATTAATCCTGTTCAATGACACGTTTCATATCAGTGAATATGTTCTTTAGGACGTCCACTGACATGTTTAAGTGTCCTGCTGGAAATCACTCAAATCATCCATGAAATCCATGAAAAATCCTTTTAGTGATTCTAACTTCACCCTCTGTCCTCTCTCTCTCTCCATCCTCCTCACTGCTTCTTTCACTGATAATCACACAAACATCGTATTCAGCTACAAAATAACACAATAATATCATCTGATGATCATTATTATAAGAGCAGGATCCATATTTGATATCAGAGTAACACACTGCTTGGTTATGTGCAGTCATCATCAGTGACTGTGGGTCAAACAGAAGCTCTCTGATTGGTTGCTGACCTTGGTCACCTGTCCACTCTCACCTGTTTGTGTTTGCTCTCTCTTTGCTGTCTCCATCCTCTCTCTCCTTTCTCTCCCTCTCTGTCTTTGTACGTCACTCAGGTCCAATGGAAACAGTGACATTTACAAACCAATCAAAGACAAACTGATCCATGTCAGGTTATAACAATATTCAAAGTGAATACAGGCTGCTGCTGGACACAGACAGGTAACATCATTTTGACTTGCTGTCACCTGGATCTGGACTCATAAACACTGAAGCCCTGAACAGGAATACAAATCATTTTCTGCCAACTAGCGACACAGCAGCAGATAATGGCTCAGAAAGCTCAAATGAGCCAATCATTTCTGTGTTTAGTTCCCCTGAAATCAGATCTGATATCAGCAGCTCTGAGTTCATTTATCATTATTGTCCAGTGATGAGATTTCTGCTCCGTTTGGTAACAGTCAGCAGGTTTTTCCTGCGTGTGGACGTGAACAGTCGTACCTGACAGCAGGTAGCAAACAGAGATCATCTTTCCAGCTGGAACTCTTCACTGAGCTGAACTCATTCAAAATGTTCTGGAGTCAAAACAGGAAACAGTCCAAATGTGTGTCTTCACTCTGACTCTGGATCAGATCTCAGTGACAGACTGTGGACATTATGGAAGCCTAAATGTGACACCATCTTCCTCCTTCATCTGCAGATTAAAGCCAAACAAAGATTCTCATTAAAAGTCTGCAGGTCTGAGAGAGACTCAATCGTTGTGTCATGTCAAACACAGTAAGAGGAGCTGAAGCACAGATGTGAAGAGCAGATTCATCAGATTATGACCTCACTCTGTTTTGTCTTCATATACATTCAGTCTGTGTTTATAATGCAGATTTTCTGCTTTTATAATAACACATTTTATATTTTCTATCATCACAGACTGACTCGGTGTCAACTCTCAGAGTCTCACTGTGAAGTTGTGGCCTCAGCTCTGAAGTCCAACCCCTCCCATCTGACACAGCTGGACATGAGTTGGAATGATGACTACTACAACCTCCAGGATTCAGGTGTGAAGCTTCTGTGTGCTGGACTGGAGAGTCCAAACTGTCGACTGGAGACTCTGAGGTGAGTTCACTGACTGCGGCTGTTGTTGTTTTTCTATATTTCAGGTCTTTGATGTTTGAAACTTTCTTCAGTTCCTAAATGTTCAGGATGTGTCTGAAGACAAATGTGAAGAAGTTTGAGTGCTTTAAGAAATGTTGTCTTTCTAAACGACTGAACAACAGTTTTTCCTTTTGGCTCCAAACAGAAGTGACAGACTTGAGCAGGGTTCATTTAAAGGCTGACAGAAGTGGAGTGGTGACGGGGAGATGTTTGACAGGACAGTGTTTCAGCCTCCACAGGTTCATGTTGTGCTCCATCAGTCAGTGAAGATGAAGTCAGTGCTGATGAGGCTGTAGAGTGTGTGAGGGATGTGAATGAGGATGATGAAGATCTGATGATAGCAGATAAAAACAGGCTGCAGAGACTTTGAGCCATACAGGGCACACAGTGTGTGTACAGAACAGCTGAAATCATTATGGAGGCCTCACTGGGATATGGAAGCATCATAGTACAGCTTCAGTGAAGCTTTAAAGTCTCTGATATGAGATGAGAAATGAAGCAGCCAGAGCTTTTTCATGAGTGGAAATCCACTGTGACTGTGAGCTGCTGCTACAGCCTCCAGATTAGCCAGCAGCTCATCCTGCTCAACATTTTCTCACCAACTTTAATGGAAGTGTGATGTTTTCAGCTGGAGTGATGGTCAGGGTGGCCTCCCTCTCCTCTTCTTCTCCTCTTCCTCTTTCATTTGTAAAGCCACTTCTGCTGCTTTCATTCATTTGGAAGTCCTGTAGCTGAGTTTGGGAGAGACTAACAGCCTCGGCAGCAGAGGGGAGAAAGGCTGTAACACCACCACTTTACTCTGTTCTACCTGTCACATCATTTTATCAGGAAACAAATATGCTCATGTTTTTACTATGTTTGTCTTGAAGATGTAAGAAGATCACATGGTGCTTTTTATTATTGTGTTGGTTTGTTTCCTGTCTCTTGGATGGAGCCCAGCTGTGCGTGGCCCCTGGGCCTGTGGTCAGAGTGTGTGCTGGATAATCCGGCCCAGGATGAGGCCAAACTGACATGGGATGAAATGTCTGTCACATAATTGAGCTTAGTGTAGTTTCATTTCTGCACAATTTAAAAACAACCAAAACTTTGTTCTGTCTTTTCTATGTTATACTGTAGACTTTCTTTGATACTGTGTCCAAAAGGAGCAGCTTTTACTTTGAAGGGGTGGCGTCTCTGTTTCCTCTTCAGGTTGGATGATGGAAGCAAATGAGTGTGTGATGTTCTTTCAGTGTTGCACTTTGTAGACGCTCCCTGAGCACTGGTCTCACAGCCAGCTGCACATAGAGACCAGTGTTGTTAGTCCAGGTCAGAAGATGACTTGTTGGAATGAAAATGAGCTTGTAGTTTGTCTGCTTTAATAATGTGACTGGAAAAAGGTGTTGGACTTCAAATATGTCCATTTCTTTCACACTTCACCTTTAAAAGTGAAGCCTTGTGGTTCCTGGAAGGAAAAACACGACTTTTTCAAGTCTTTGTCCTGTTTTTATGATAAATGTACGACTTTAATCTGAAACATTCAGAGTTTTTTCTCTTGTTGTGTTTGTTTGAAGCTGCTTCCTGTTGGCTTCAGCTGTTTGGAGTTTCCATTTTCTAAACTTCTACATTCTGAACCTTCTTCAGCTCTGAACAGATGATGAAACACTGAATGATTTCAAGCTCACACTTTGTCTAATAAACTTACATCTTTCATTCATTATACAGATTGAGGGGCTGTGGTTTGTCAGAGATCAGCTGTGATTATCTGGCAGCAGCACTGAAGTCCAACCCCTCCCATCTGAGACAGCTGGACCTGAGCGTGAACAAGCTGCAGGATTCAGGAGTGAAGCATCTGTGTGGTTTCCTGGAGAGTCCAGGATGTGGACTTGAAACTCTGGGGTCAGTCAGCATGTTTTAGTTGTGCTGAGATGAATATGATGTGAAAGTTGTGCTGACACTAAACTGCAGACATCAGGCTGATATTATACTGATCCACACTGAGGATCTTCATGGTAAAGTCTGTTTTCTTCTTCTCTGGTTTAGTCCATTGACTGCAGCAGAACAATGTTCACATTTCAAACCTTCAAAGAAGAAGAAAAATCCTCCACTGGATAATTCACTGTGAAACTCTCCAACTCTTCATTCCACCTTAAAGTCTGTCTGACACTGAAATCCAAAGCAAAATGTGCGTTTGCTTTACAGACAGCAGTCCAACACAAACATACACACATCATCCAAAACACAGTCCAACATCCAAATCTCCTCCACTGCCAGCATGAATGATGGGAAAGAGAAGGAGGAACACTCTGACATTCAGGGTTAGAATGAGTTTCATGAAGCAGACTGTGAAGATCAAAGCTGCATTAGAAAGCTTACATCAGGGGTGTCAAACTCAAATACACAGTGGGCCAAAATTCAAAACTGGATCAAAGTCGCGGGCTAACATTAATATTCATTGAAAAAAAATCTTCCTCCAAATATAACAAGGAATCTTTTCTTATGGAGTCAAACAAGTTTTGCTGAAAAACTGAATATGGAACAAGCAAAGCTTAATACTAAACAATATATATAACTTAATATTACACACATTAAATAACACATCAGTGGAATTCATTTCTTAAATAAAAAATGTATTTGCAGCCTTCTGAATTAAATTTTATCATTTTATCAAATTTTCATCATATTCTCCCACCTGTCCAGAAAGCTCCTGTTTTCTGCATTTCTTTTTTATAGTTATTTTTTATGGCTTCGTGGGCCAAATTTGTCCCGCTGCCCAGAGTTTGACACCTATGGCTTACACCTGACCCAGAGGGGCCATCACATCACATTTAGAAGCTCCCCTAATGGAGCCACAACACATGTCCAACACTTAGTCTGTCTTGTTGGACCAACTGGAAGAAATGATTCAAGGACTTAGTCACAGAACAGAGATTCAAATCTCCAAAATCCAACTGGCTGCATCAGGACATATAGTCTGAAACTCTGCACAGTTTCCTGTTTGAAGCTGCTTCCTGTTGGCTTCAGCTGTTTGGAGTTTCCATTTTCTAAACTTCTACATTCTGAACCTTCTTCAGCTCTGAACAGATGATGAAACACTGAATGATTTCAAGCTCACACTTTGTCTAATAAACTTACATCTTTCATTCTTTATACAGATTGAGTCTCTGTGGTTTGTCAAAGATCAGCTGTGATTATCTGGCAGCAGCACTGAAGTCCAACCCCTCCCATCTGAGAGAGCTGGAGCTGAGCTACAACAACAAGCTGCAGGATTCAGGAGTGAAGCAGCTGTCTGATCTTCAGCAGAGTCCAGACTACAGACTGGAGACTCTGAGGTCAGTAGAGTGATGGAGTGAGTGGGTGGTGCTGTCAGCAGTATTGTACTAAACACAGTCAGTATGAAACAAAGATCCAGTGTTTCCTGTAAAGCTGCAGCTTCTCAGTGAAGCTGTGAGAGGAGAATGGTGACAGGCTTCAGGATTGGACACAAACACTTCCTGTTTATCACCTTTATGGTCACCATAGTAACGGCTGACACGCTCTGATCAAACACTGTCAACAGCCAATCAGCTCTCTGAACAAAGCAGCACGCAGACCAATGACTGCATTCATTTCCAAGTTTAAAGCAGTGAAGAACACAGTCTGTAGGTGAGGAAGAATTTAGTGAGAGCAGATGTTTGGATGGAATTCCTCCAGTTAACAGCTGGAACCGTCCATCTGGATTGTTGGGCTTGTTGTTGGGGTTCCTACAGAGCTCAGAGTGGACACACCAAGGTTCTTCTAATGAATGAAAGTCCAAACTCGAACTAGGAGGGAAAAACATTTTCATCAACTTCAATAAAAATCCAAAGATTAGAAAAAGTGAAGCAACAATGAGTCCTAGTACAGTCCCAGCACTGAAGTCCCTGCTGCTCTTTATACTGGATGTGCTGCATCACTGACTGACAGCTGATGAAGAGTCTCTGGAAACACTCGTTTATCTCCTCTGCTCTTCCTTCTTCTCTCTGCAGGTGGTGATGATGGTAAACAGGACGGTGTGTGTGCTGAGAGAGGAGGAGCTGTGTCCTGATGATCCAGAGAGGTTGAAGCAGCAGCAGCTTGTGTGTAGAGACGCTCTGACTGGGCCATGTTACTGGGAGGTGGAGAGGAGAGCTTCATCCAGCAGTGACTGACAGAGGAATGAGAAGAAGTGCAGATGACTGTCAGTGCTGCAGAGTGAACTGCTCTGAGAACAGCTCCACTGTCAGACACAATGTAGAGTCCAGCATCATCCCTGTGTGTCCCTCTGGATCTGACAGAGGATCATCAGTGTATCTGGACTGCTCTGCTGCTGCTCTGTCCTTCTACAGTCTCTGCACAGTCTCTGTCTGACTCTGGCTTCAGACCCTCCTGGATCAAACTCACCTGGAAAGACTTTCAAACATCACTCAATAGATTTGAATACAGAATATATTTGATATATACTGTAGATGTACTGTAGAGTTGCAGTTTGTCACTTGTAAATACAGTCTGTGAGCAGCTGTGAGCTGAAAGATCTTTCTAGAAACAGGAAATGTTTTCACTCTTCTGTTGCTTTTTCATATATTTCCACAACATTAATATTGATCCCACCTGTCTCACCTGTTTCATGCTTTTATACATAATAACAGGACACGTGTGATCTGAGCGCTGCTGTGGTTGCTGTGCTGCACGTCTTCATTTAGATAACAGAGACATCTAGTGGTTCAGAGGGAGAACTGCAGGAGGTGGAGCTGTGTTTTAGCATGGAAAACTTTTTATCTTTTAGGCGCAGATACAAATATGACAAGTATCAGTGTGAGATACAAAAGGTCACATCAGTCAGCAGAGGGAACAGTGATCACACAGCAATGTAAGAATAGAAACATAACAGTGAATCTGTACATGTATACAGATGGAAGCAAACAAACAGGATGTAACACTACATTAAAGCCACAAATGTGAAGAAAACAAACACAAAGGAAAATATATTTGATCTCAGGAATCCAAATCAGATGCTTTAGAGCAGGGGTCGGCAACCCTGGGCACGCGTGTCACAGCTGGCAAGCGAAGGGTTAACTGATGGCACGACCATAGCTGGACTGGCCATCGGGCATACCGATGATGATTTTTCGTTTTTCTGGGCCAATGATGTTTTTTTTATGATTTTTTTTTTTTTGTAACGGTATAAACGATGGAAGGTGGTGGATTGGCCGGATGCTGGTCGATGTGTAGAAATAAGTCAGTTGTTTGGTGGTGGCTATGGCGGAGCTTCCACAGAGGCAGCAGGTGGATGAGGGAAAGGGGAGGCAGGAGGAGAGCCCCGAGGCGGCCGCCGGTCCGAGTGTTGGCCCCCTTGAACTTTCCCACATTTTGTCACATTACAGCACAAACATGAATCAGTTTTATTGGAATTCCACGTGAAAGACCAACACAAAGTGGAACGGAAATCATACATGATTCCAAACATTTTTTACAAATAAATAACTGCAAAGTGGGGTGTGCGTAATTATTCTGTCATGGAAAAACACACTGCCATCAACTTCTGCTTTGTTTTTGTTAAAATCACTGTAATATAATCACTGTACCTTTATATACATGTGACTTGTATTAATGCTGCTGCCCTCTTGTGGCTAAAGTGTAATTATGTTATTGTTATTAGGGAAAACATTTGAGAGTAACATGAAAAATGAGTCAGCACTTTGGCTTCAGCTTAAGAAATCCTCATTTTTATGTCATCAGTTATAGTTGCATGTATTCATTATCATAATTTAACCTTTAATATTGATGTCTTAAATTTATTTTGAGTAAATTAGCAATTTTATGGTATTTACAGTGGGGCAAAAAAGTATTTAGTCAGCCACCGATTGTGCAAGTTCCCCCACTTAAAATGATGACAGAGGTCAGTAATTTGCACCAGAGGTACACTTCAACTGTGAGAGACAGAATGTGGAAAAAAAATCCATGAATCCACATGGTAGGATTTGTAAAGAATTTATTCGTAAATCAGGGTGGAAAATAAGTATTTGGTCAATAACAAAAATACAACTCAATACTTTGTAACATAACCTTTGTTGGCAATAACAGAGGTCAAACGTTTACTATAGGTCTTACTATAGAATCATGAAGAACTTTGCCTACTTGTGTCTTGCTTTGCAGTGTAATTATATTGTCTTCAACGTTCCAGCGGATGGGTTCAAGCTACAAACCTATCACTCTTAATCTCTGCTTCCTCCTGCATCCTCTTTGTCTGTGCTTCCTCCTGCATCCTCCACTTCGTCTCTGCTTCCTCCTACATCCTCCTCTTCATCTCTGCTTGCTACTGCATCCTCCTCTTCATCTCTGCTTCCTTCTGCATCCTCCTGCATCTCCCTCAATTTCTACGGCGTACACCTCGGATGTCCCAACCAAAAAAAGGAAAAGGAAAGGTTAGACGTTATGTTATTGTAAATGTACGAAACACATGACAGGTTCGTTAAGTTTGATAAGATTTCTTTTTTCATTTTGTTTCATTCTTTCATTTTCTCCAGTTTTACAGACCTCATGTAAATATTTCCTTTGTTATTTTTCAGAATGCTGAAAACACCGTACACAGAAGATTTTCAAATATGAAGAGATAGTAGACAGGAGAGTTGTAAATGTAAGTAATTTAGCCTGCTGCTGTGCAGATTTGTTTGCATCTTTGGACTTCCCGGATTTGAACTGTGCCTGACTGACTATCCATAAGCTTTTGTATTTGATGAATCTTCACTAATTCAGCCACTGAGTCTGGATTTTGCTCCAAATAGGACATTAAATAAGAACATACCACCTGATACGACCTGGTCGTGCTGCCTTCCTGATGTTTACGTTCTTTAAAGTCCTCCTGACATCATGCTCAGAAGGAGTGATTGATGTGGAGGTGCTCCTTCCCATTCAGTAACATCTGCTTCAGTTAGTTTTGCTTGTGAGCCACAATGTAAGCAGTGTTGCTTTGCTGACATGCACTCGATGCTGGCAGTACAAGCATTGTAGTGGTTCTTATGTTTTTGTAAACTAATTGTATAATATATTGAGCCATTCAATAGTACACAAATGTTTATAAGCTCCTTTTTGTATGCAACTTGCATGTCTTTCTTAACTAAATGTTTGTTTATATCATGTTTTTCAGGAAAAAGAAGAAGTTAAAGTCAAGTGGAAGCCCTGCTCAACATGGTATGTAGTAACAACTTTGTTACTACAAAACTCTCCCCCTCTCCCTCACCACCATCTGTAAACATACATGTCTCAGTAATGCAGTTCATGCATGTTACTAACTAAACTTCTTCCCTGGAGTTTCTGTGCTCTCTCATCCAGCAGGTTCTGAAGGATCGTGGCTGCTGCTGTGGTCCTGCTTGACGTCTGCTTCATATATTATTACTCTCTGACTTGATTTGATTCATTTATATTACAATGAAGGTGTATAAAGCATGACATGAATATAGAAGATATTTCATCCTAAAAAATTGTCATATGTCACAACCTAAATGATCCTATTTTGTGTGTGTGGTTGTTGTTTGTTGTGTTTTTCTCCTGACAGTGGCAAAGTGTGGGATGACACATGGGAACGTGCGCAGTTTTACACACAGTAAACCAGGCACCACAGGTCGCAGAGATCGCACAGTTCACAGTTTGTAGTTCAGCATAAAAGTTCAAAATAAGATATTTACTGTACAATTCTAACCAGTGTCAGTCTCTGTTTCACTCTCTAACTGTGGCTTAAGTACATAAAACACTCATGAATCTGATCCATCAATAATATCTTCCCAGCACTCGATATCTCATAGTTTTACATATCAGCCAACATTATTGTCTACATCCTCATAAATATAGAAGTGACTTGGCTATTGTAACATATTGCAAGTTAAAGCAATACTGCACTGCACGTAAAGTAAGTAACATCTTGTATGAGGTGATTAGGGTCAGCAGTGCTGTGTATGGGAGCCTAAAGCAAAGCTAACTGCACCAGTAGCAGCTTCACAACATGTTGTATATTATACGTTTCTACCTGTTTGTAATATGTCATCTGTCATGTTTAGATGCAGTGACAATTGCACATTTGGAGTCGTGGTCATATGTGGTTTTTATAAACAGGGTATTATTTTTTTTAAATTGTCATTTTTTTCTATTTTTCTTGTTTGTTTGCACATCATTATTGTGTGCATATTGCATATGTAACATTACTTTTATTGTTAATATTATTATTAGATACCAAAGATACAATTTGATTAAGGGTTTTCCTGTCAAAATGTCAATAAAAATGCAATTACACGCGTAAACAATAGGATCAAAATACACTTTTAAAAAGTCTGTTGATCAAATACTGATTTTCAAAACATTCTAGAGGAAAATAGAGATAAAATAATCTGAATACTAACAGTGATCTTGGATGATGATGGAGGCTTGAATGGATTATTCTGTTTCAGTCAATAGGTTCATATCTATGACAATAATTTGATAAGTTTAACAGGTTGGTTCAGGCCTGGCAATACAGCAAATTTGATTTTTCTGGAAATCGACAGTGATACGTACTGTGCTTCAACATAATATTACTGTATTGTGTGTTTGTTTAACCTCTTTTTAAGTTTTGTGGATATTATACATGGTTGTGCTGAGGATATGTCGGCCAGTTTCCACTGGAAATGCCTTTTGGTTAAACTGTCAGGGAGGAATTTGCATTTGCACTGTTACATTTTTATATAAGTTTAATGCACATGAAAAGCAGCTGCTTATTTAAGTGAAAATACATTGATTGGTTTTTTTTTTTTGCACAAATGAAGTGGAGTTGTAAAGTATTTTGTCTCGTGTCAGTTATATCGTTATCGCACATTTTCAAATTTCTATCGTGATGAATATTTTTGGCCATATCGCCCTGCTCTACTTCTACAACACGCCTTGTGTAGATGAGTTAGTGAGGCAAACTGATCAGTGTCTGTTTAGTGTTTGGTTTTGTGAACGGCCTCTTTAATGCACGAGGGTGTGACCATCCACATCCTTGTATCTGTCCACTGTCAGCCATTCATTTTGTGCAAATCTGGCCAAGTCTTCCAAGTGTGCGTGTTTTTTTTCCTTCTGACCAGATGCAGCTTTCTGCAACATCACTTTAATGTCCTTATACTGATCACCACACTGTGTATGTGCACTAAAACAGCAATCATTTCAGAATCAGAATCAGAATGGGGTTTATTGCCAGATGTTGAGGTTTACAACATTAGGAAATTGCTGCGGTGCTTCAGTACAAACAATAAGAATTAAAGTGCTATGTAGAAAGAAAGATATGTGCATGAGATATACATGCATATATACATGAGAATAAGAATTAAGAGTGCTACGTAGAAACATATATACATGAGTGCAGGTGATGATCAGTGCCAAACATGAAATGATGCAGTGACACAGCGTAGGGTCATGTGTTAGTGGCGGGGACAGTCATGTGGTTATTGTTCATGTGTCCAACAGCAGAGGGGAAGAAACTGTTCTTATGGCGAGAGGTTCTGGTGCGAATGGACCGGAGCCTCCTGCCTGAGGGGAGCAGGTCAAACAGACTGTGTCCAGGGTGAGAAGGGTCAGCTGAGATCCGGGCTGCACGCCGCAGTGTCCTGGAGGTGTACAGGTCCTGCAGAGATGGGAGTCTGCAGCCAATCACCTTCTCAGCAGAGCGCACAACACGCTGCAGTCTCTGTTTGTCCCTGATAGTGGCTCCAGCGTACCACACGGTGATGGAGGAGGTGAGGATGGACTCGATGATTGCAGTGTAGAACTGCATCATCGTCCGTGTTGGCAGGTTGAATTTCTTCAGCTGCCTCAGGAAGTACATCCTCTGCTGGGCTTTCTTGATGACGGAGGTGATGGTGGGCTCCCACTTCAGGTCCTGGGTGATGGTGGTACCCAGGAAGCGGAATGAGTCCACAGAGGTGATGGGGGTGTCAGTCAGGATGATGGGGGGGAGTGGGGCTGTGTGCTTCCTGAAGTCCACAATAATCTCCACTGTCTTCTGGGCATTCAGCACCAGGTTGTTGTGGCTGCACCAGGTCACCAGACGTTCAACCTCCCTCCTGTAGGCAGACTCATCCCCGTCAGAGATGAGCCCAATGACGGTGGTGTCATCTGCGAACTTGATTAGCTTGACAGACTGGTGGGTGGAGGTGCAGCAGTTGGTGTACAGGGAGAAGAGCAGAGGAGAAAGAACACAGCCCTGAGGGGAGCCGGTGCTGATGGTCCGGGAGTCTGAGACATTCTTTCCCAGCCTCACATGCTGCTTCCTGTCCGTCAGGAAGTCAGTGATCCACCGGCAGATGGGATCAGGCACATTCATCTGGGAAAGCTTGCGTCGGAGATGGTCTGGAAGGATGGTGTTGAAGGCAGAGCTGAAGTCCACAAACAGGATCCTGGCGTAGGTTCCTGGGGAGTCCAGATGCTGCAGGATGAAGTGTAGGGCCATGTTGATGGCGTCGTCTACAGACCTGTTGGCTCTATATGCAAACTGCAGGGGGTCCAGGAGGGGGGCCGTGAGGGTCTTGAGATGGGAGAGAACCAGGCGCTCAAATGACTTCATGACCACAGATGTCAGAGCCACGGGTCTGTAGTCATTTAGTCCAGTGATCCTAGGTTTCTTGGGGACAGGGATTATGGTAGAGGACTTGAAGCAGGCAGGCACATGACATGCCTGCAGTGAAGAGTTGAAAATGCCAGAAAACACTGGGGCCAGCTCGTTTGCACAGTGTCTGAGGGTGGCAGGAGTCACGCCGTCTGGGCCGGGAGCTTTCACTGCTCCTTTGTAGTGACAGGTTACAAAACGTCATTAGATGCTGCATGGCTGTACAAGATAGACTTTGGTTAGCAACAACTCTCTGAGGCCTTTACTGTGAAACAGAACGCTGTCTTATCCGGCTAACTTCAAGGTTTAATGTGGGAGTTTTTTGTAATCCAAGACATAATGCCAGGTCAACTCATGCTTTGAACCTAATCTGCTCCAGAGCAAATCATGTTCCAAATGAGAGATCAACAGGTAGAAAATCACAACCTACTAACCAGTAAGACCGAAAAAGAACAAAATAAATAACCCAATCCCAATCCTGGAAGGTCCCTCAGACCGCTGTGTGCAGAGAGTAGGAGTGTAAAATCTTTCAGCAGAGTCTGATGTCTTTGTCTTTCCATGATGAGCAACAATAATGAACATAGATTCTCTACAACAACTTTATTGTTTTGGAAGTATTAATATATGATCCCAAAACTTCTACATTTAACCTTTTAATCAGACCAGCAAAAATCTAGTATTGAATCTTAGCACAGTCATAAAAAACTATTTGCTAAAAGCATTTTTGCAGCTGAATATTTTAAATTACAGTTAGGATTACTGGTTGGCTGTTTCACCTGTAAGACATTAAAATAACATGCTAAGGTTTAATAGTCTATAAGGAATACACTCTGAGGCCTGGGCAGTGTTGTGCTAATGAGAGAAGGTTTGTGTGTGCAGTGAAACAGTAATTTTTTTTATCTCAAAATTTATTGATATGTTTGATCCTTTCTGAGCTGCGTTAATGAAGCAGTCATTAGAGCACCATGTCCGCTAGAATAGTTCTGTAGTTTGATGCTTGAGTCGTTGCAGACTTGTTGAAACTCCCTCACCCGTCAAAGCAGCGTCTTTGTTATTCGAGTCCAGCAGATGGCAGTGTTTCACTGTCTGACGGCTGTCTGAAGCTTCAGCTGGATTATTCGTTTAAATGAGATCGTTTTATAAAACTTACAACAACAGGCCTGAACCTGCTCAGCTCCAAAGAGCTGGCTAAACGATGGGGCATGTTCAGAATCTTCCTGAAGTTTAACAATTTCCCAAAAAGCTACACAAAGTGAATTTTCATATAAGACAAGAAGGAAAGAACAGGGTGTGACGTGGAAGGGGCCCTCTGGCAAACAAATTACTGCTTTTATTAAGTTACAAAACTCGCAGTCTTGTTCACGAGTGATCAGAGAAGGGAACAGGAGATGGACAGATGGATCGGTGCTGCGGCTGCAGACTCTTCACCAGTCCCTCTTTACCAGTCGATTTACGTCCTTACCCTCTGTCACAACGGGACTGAACGGACTCACGCGTAGGCTCTGAGTAGGGAACAATAAAGGTTTTTTATTTACAGAAGCACCAGGTGATCTATTTACACAGTGGGGAAAAGACGGGTTCCGGGAATCCACACACGAACAGGAGGGGGGAAAGACACTTGCAGTCCACACACGCTCCAAAGTCCTCACTCCATCCACGCTCCACGCTCCTCTTCACACTCCACAAGAAACACAAAAGCTCGCTCCAATCCTCACACACTTGATCGCTCAGGTAACACAGGGGCAGGTCCAGGGAAATCTATTCACAGAGATGCAAAAGGTTACTGTAAGAAGATCGCTAGGGAAACACGAGAACGAACTGAGCTGGGGTTAACACTGACGAGAGTCGGCAACGGTCCAGCGACGAGAAATACAGGGCTGCCATCTTATAAGGGGACTGGAACACTGTTGGGTGATGAGCCACAGGTGTCACCAGGTGCGTGGGGCCAAGGGCAGGAGCCCACAGATGAGCTCCGCCCAGGCAGTGAGAGAAGGAG
Organism: Mchenga conophoros; assembly: GCF_057382185.1. Classification (NCBI taxonomy): domain Eukaryota; kingdom Metazoa; phylum Chordata; class Actinopteri; order Cichliformes; family Cichlidae; genus Mchenga; species Mchenga conophoros. Next base: position 18,804,941 of record NC_140528.1, on the reverse strand, counting down.
GGAGGGAGAGAGCGGGGACAAAATCAAAACAAAAAAACACATGTAGCCACACTGAGGCGAGCGGGTAGACACAGGGACCCTGACACCCTCGCCTTTTTCACAAATGTCATGTATGAAAATCTATAATAACTCCAGTTATACGGATATCAATATCCTCATAAGTGAGGATATTGATAAACTGATTTGAACTTTTACTGATTTCTGTTTAGATATAAATTGATTCAAAGTGGTCAGATATGCAGATTCTGACCTTTCCTCTGGCAAATATATAAACTCACTGAAAACAGTTTGACTTTTCAGAGAGTTTCCTATCTATCTGTATTTTTACTTTAATAGTTAAGCACGATTAACATTTAGGAAAATGGAAAAATAAACAAGTTAATAAATGAAATGAAATAATACTGATTTATATATTCACTCTGTTTACTTTTTCCATATAGAAATACAATGAAGACTTCCATGTTCCTGCTGGTGGCGCTCTCTGGCACTGTGCTCTGCATGACTAACGGACGTGTTCAGAAAACCAGCAGATCATCAACATGATCCCACAAGGGGGATGTGATGATCTGATAGCAAACAGAGATAATAATGGTAACTGTAAGCGCAAGAATACCTTTATCATTGGTGACTTTAATCAAGTTAGAACAATTTGTGATCCAAGCAATCGTATCAATGCAAATAGAAATCTTTATAAAAGCCCCACAGACGTGCACATTCTGTATTGTAAACTGCTGGGACAAACAACGATACCCATTGTACACACAGATACGGATGAAAAGGCGTATTGTAATTGCATGTGATAAAATCAATACTTTCCTTCAGCCTGTGCACTTTGAATGTTGCTCTTGAGTTGAGAGATGCTGTGAGCTTGCTGCCATCTTTAAACATCACTTCATGATGCTGGTTTAGATGCTTTATAAGACTTTGTTACGTTTCTTAAACAGTGATGAAAATAATAGAGGAAATATGAGAGAAGTGATTTTCAGTGAATGTTGAAAAAAATCCCACAATAACAAAAATGATGGCAACATTGCTACACTTTGCTTTCTTAGCTTGCATATTGTACATTTTCACAGTTGTTTCTGATTGGCTCCATCTTCTCTCGTTGTCACAGCTGTTGCTCAACTTTCAGCACTCATTCAATTAAAAAAACAACAAACAAAAAAACCAAGCTGCTGCTGGTAAGGTTGGCATTCTTGCAAGACTCAGTAACACAAAACAAATAAAAAAAATGCACATCCCATGTTTATCCCATGTGATTCCAGGCTGAGTTTATGCATTTATGCTTATTTGTTTATAAAATATTATAAGCTGGTCTGAGGTCATTTGTTACTAAAGAAAAACAAACAAACACTGTGTCATTATTTAATCCACTAAAACTAAGACACAATGCAGAAGCAGTGTGTGAAAACTAAGTGCACCTTCACTGGTGTAGCATCTGCCTTAGAAACAATGAAGTCAAATGAAACTGTTGAATCATCTCTATGTGTTAAAGGCTCATTTTAATGCAGCATTAATCACGTTGCTTTAACAGTGCTGCATTTTAATAATGTTTATCACGTTCTTTGTAGATTTTAATTATCACCATCGTCGCTGTGAGAACATGTCTGGTTGGAGCAGGCGGCACTCAGGGATCATGTTGTGTGGAAGAAGAGTCATGTGATATTTTTTTTAAAGATTTTTTTCTATGAGTGCACAGAGTGTGAAACAGAAAGATAGGATCGACAGAGAAAGCTGATCATGTCTGTTGTGACACCTGCAATCTCTGACTAGAGTTTTAGGTTTTGTCAGGCAGCTAACACAAAGAAAGCCTGGCTTCATTGTACAAATACAACTTACATATACAACACATGACATATTACACAGAGTCATTATTTATTCAACAAAAACTAAGCCAGATGCAGTTTTTGGATTTTATTTCAAAATGTTCTTATTCTGATTGTTTACTTAATATATTTAGACACATTTGGTTTATTTCTATAAAAATGATATTTTACACAAAACTTCAAACAGCTGCCTGCAAACATGGCTCTTTATTGTAAAGCCAGGTATGAACAACAACCTGCAGCTGCATGCTGTTGTGCTCATTGGTGTCACATTAGGTTCTGAACCACAAACAGAGAAGTTTCTTAGAACTGCTGGGCTAGTGATGTAGGTGTTGATGCAAATGATGGCTTAGGGTGGTGCTACGACAGTGTATAAAAACTGAAGCTCCCAGAGCCAAGTGTTATTTGTTCTTCCGTAACTGAGGTGAACTATAACCTGCTCAGGTAGAATTTAATAACAGCGTGTCTGAACTGCTCGTCTCCAGGCTTCACGTCTTGTTCTGTAAGAACTTGTTGTTTGTTTATTAACTTTTTAGAAACAACAGACTTTTGTATACTTCCAAGAAAGAGGGAGAACTGACTCTTCTGTCACACTCACGTTCATCTTTATCTGTCATCAGTTCAGATAAAAGCATCACTGATTATTCTGAACACTGTTTTAAAGCTTCTGCGTCACTCTGATTTCTTCTTAAAGTTGGCAGACAGGATTGTGAAGAAGGACATAGTGGATCCCCCCTTTTAATGAGCATATTATCTGTGAACACTGAATACAAACAACCTAAATGCTCATTAAAGAAGCAGGTTGGCTCATAAAGTGCTCTGTACTTGTTTTATGCAAGTGCTGTTTCTGGAAACAACCACCATCTGTAACCAACACAGGACTTATTGAACTGTCAGGTGTGCAGACAACATGGCACATTTTGGGAACACCTATAGTTGATGTCTTAATTATGAAAATAGCTACTCTGTAGTTGATGCTTCCTGTTCTGCCAGAGCAGGTGCAGCCTTTGTGGAAGTGGGTTCCACTGGACCAGCGTCTGTGAACGATCCATTGTGGGTGATTTTTTTTTTGACCTTACATCTGTGTGTAAGGACCAACCACAACCATCTAAAATCTTTGCATGTTATTTTATCTTCTGTGTAAGAAGTACACAGCATACCCTGATGATCAGCTTCAAGGGTTCTCAGTGTAGGATGCATACAGTATGTCATGCTGAAATATAGAGCACTTACAATAGAACCCACTAGAAACCAATTATTTTAGCCTGGTTCCTTAAATCTATGGCATTTTTCCCATGCTGACTGATATGCTGCTCAGTGTCTTTTGCTGTCTGTCATGATCCTGGGCCATGTTGGCCCAGCATTCTTAGTTTTCATATGTTTTGTGTGTTGTTCTTTATTTATGCCATGGTTTCTGTTAAGATGTTCCTTATTTGATTACCTCCTGTGTGCCCCTCTGTTTATCTGTGAGCCCTCGTTTCCCCTCCTTGAGTTTTATTCCATGTTTTCCCAGCCCGTTATGTCCGTGCTCTCCCCGTGCTGTCTCTCCTCCTCTCTGAACCTCCGTGTACTTCCTGTTTTACTTTGACAGTCTCCCGTCAGTGTTGCGTTCACTCCTGCCGTGTCTTGTTATGATTATCAGTGTCACCTGTGTTCCCCGTGTGCTCCCACGTCCCTCGTTAACCCTCTGTGTATTTATGTCTGCGTCTCCCTCAGTTCTGTGTCGCGTTCTCCCTCATTCATGGCCGTGTGTTTCTCTGTGTATTACGTTATAGTTTCCTCGTTTAGGTTGTATGGTTTCTCTCTCCAGCAATAAAGCTGTGTTTTGAGTTCATTCCTGCCTCCGTGAGCTTGCGTTTGGGTCCTCATCCTGCCTGCACACAGCCGCAACCATGACAGTCTGCTTTTAAATCAGATGTCACTCTGAACATAAACACAAGCCACAGCAGCCCAGCTGTCTTAGCTGAGTACAAGGATACATTTACTCTCTTTGTGTAAAATATTGTGATGATTTTACATTATATTAGGCAGGCAGCTGCCCAAATTAAACCGTGACTATTAGCAGTTTGGTTATTTTGAACGCCTCGGCTGGAAAAAATTCAAAATGGTTTGTAAGGTTGGCCACAGCTTTGTATGTAAAGGGGAGTTAGAAGATTGCTTCATATTTTAAGATTGATTAAGATTAATTAATATTTTTAATTGTTTTATTTTACATCTCACCTTTTACACTGCATTGAGTTGCTGCCATGTGATTGGCTGAGTGTACATCGTTCTTTGTTTCAAAATGGACTTAATGCTTGGTTGAACAGTTGTGATGTTTATCTCCTTTAGATTTATTTTTTATTGTCATGATGAAAAATGGTTTGTTGGTTCATACCTATGAAGTTACAGTGTTTCTGAAAAGCCTAAAAAGATGAATTGTTACCATAGTAAACTTCAAAACAGACTTTATTATATGATATAGTTATAAAATTGGATAAAAACTGACTTCAGCATAATATAAAATAATGTGTTGTCACTATGTATGCATTGGTCAACTTTCAGATCTATGAAGTTCAGCTCCCCCAGCTGTGTCTCCCTTCTGTGGCCCATTCCCTCATTACTACCCTGTGTATTTAAGCCCTGTGTTTTCCCACGCTTGGTGTCGCGTCGTACCCTCAGACCCTGCCTGTGTGTTCCTGCTTGGTTTCATGGTTTGGTTTCTGTTTTTGTTTCATGCCAGCAATAAAAGCTGTGGTTTTAGTTACATTTCGTCTCGGAGTCCTGCATTTGGATCCACATTTCCACCTGCCCGCACTCAGAGCCCTGACATCAGCATAATATAAAATAATGTGTTTTCCCGATACCTGATTTTTAGCACTATGTATGCATTGGTCAACTTTCAGATCTATGAAGTTCAGCTCAGTTATCTATGTTTTCATTTTTAGTTTCCATTTGCATTTAGATGCACGGCCGATTCTCTGATGTGTGATCTGTTTCTACCTGTGCTGATGCTAGCAGGACTAAAGCTGATCAAGCAGCAGTAAATATGTGAAGCAAGGCTGAAGGATACACTCATAAAATGAACAGAATCATAAGAATATAACAGCACGAGCACTGCAAATGCAACTAAAACATGTTGACATCAAATGGTATGTTATTTGAAATCTATATGAAATAATGACACATCTATATTTTCCAATTTATTTTATCACCTCTACAAATGGATTTGACCTTTGCTGGAATGCTGAGGATGAATGTGTTGGTTTCCTTACAACTGTTGTCAAGTTTGTAGATATTCCTATTTGATATTTCTGTGTTACACAGCTTTTCAGTCATCTTAGCATCTACATGCTGTCTTCTAAACTTTTCATAAGGTGTTTCTTCAGGTCGGTGCTCGCTTGGTTGAAAATTGTTCACTTTGGAAAATCCGGAAGCAAAGAGCAGCACGAGCATCGTGCAGACAAACAGTGTCTTCATCGTCTCCTGGAGAAGAAAACACATGGACATTTTTCCACATTAAGAATTTGGCAGATACATCCTTTTGGATCCTGAAGCTCAGTAAGTCGTCTTTGTGAGCTGCAAACACACACGACAAGAGGACTGATAGACCTTTTTCTTTAAATGAAAGAAGTCGTTTTATTTATAGTTTTCTTTTTTATTTATTTCTAATCATATATATTACTTTGTTCTCTGTTTATTTTTTATTTTTCAACTGTTAGGACGATTTCTAAATATCCTGAACAAGCCTGATCTGGACGGCTCCTGGAAGCAGATTCAGGCGTGATGATGTCATTTTCAACTGGAAAAAGAAGCTTTGAAAAGCTGAAGTAGTTTAAATGTTTAGATATTTAACCTTGTTGTATTACTTTATATTTTATATTCATCGTATTAAGACATCAAGATATTTGTTTTTGCCTTAAAATTTTGTGTTTTCATTTATACTTTTTGTTATTCTTTTTTTTAATTTTGTCATTTTGCCTTTTTTACTTGATGTGATTTGGATAAATATATATTTATATCTACAGATATATTGAGAGAGTTTTCTCTGGGTTTCACAAGCCCATTTTATAGATAAAAGTCCAGGTCATAATAGATCCGGTTCATTAAGAACAAAGTTTAAATCCGATTTAATATAAAAGCCTTTCTGCACTCAGTTATTCTTTCCTGTCACATGTTTCAGTGTGCTCTGTAGTAACAGTGACACACTGCAAAATAAAAATAATAAGACACTCACCTTTTTTTCCTTTACTAATGATGATGATTAACCTGCAGTGGTTCAGGTATAAGTTGGTTGTCTGGAACAGCAGGTGATGAAGATGTGGTGAAGGGTCTGTGGTTAATGTATATAGTGGGTTCATTACATAACTGGATAGGCAACATCTGACAGTCAGTTTAAATAAGATCTTGTTGTATTTGAACACAAATCAGCAAAAACAGGTCTCTCACCGTGCAAATATACAGCTTACGTAAGTTTAGTGTGCTCACCGAATGCAGTGTTTAGTGTAGCAGCAGAATTATGACAGTTTATGGAGATGTTCAACGTGAGCCTGCTGCCCAGCTTTAAAAGGAAAATCATTTTAAATGATACATAATAAGTTCTTACCAAAAGAGGAATGCAGACGGAGATGAGCAGAGATCTCTTCTGCAGTTCAGATGCTGCTGTGAGTTCTAGTTCACTTCTGTCACAGAGGAACAAAGTGTGTTTGGATCTGGACACTTTGATGTTTATACTTCTGATCAGCACCACCTCAAATAATCCTTTGCATCCACACCTACATCACTGGCCCACCACTTCTAGGAAACTTTAACACTTCCCTGCTTGTGACTCAGAAAGATAATGCAAATATGATGACCACTGACCACAAGAACCTGCATGTAGATGCAGCCTGTTTTTCCACATCTGGCTTTAGAAAAAAAATTAATGCACAAACAAATAGATTTAAAATAAAAAGATGTGTTGGTATATTTTGACCTTTCAAATAAACTATTAACACTTCTTTTTTCCCCTTTTTAAGTATAATTTTTGGCAAATAAAGTGAGTGTTTTGACCATTTGCAGTTAAAATGTTGAACAATCTTTTTATTTTTGTTTTACTACCAGTTGGTTGTAATAATTTCATATGAGGGTTTAAATGGATGTATAACAAAACAAAGGATAAAAGTATATATAAAAGTATATTTAATGAAGCTGATCGAACAACAGTGCAATATGGCATGATGACAGTGTTTACAATTTTGGCAGGAGAACAAAAGATAAATATTATAAAATACAAGACATGAAAATCTCAGAGGTCAGGGGTCGGGGGCCCAGGAAGTCTGACCCGCAGATTCCAGGTCTGACTTCGAGTACATAAAATATCATCTTTCTTGTGGGGAAGGAGCCTGAGTTAGAGCAGGAAGTTACACCATATTGATATTGTTGGGGTAGCCTCAATGCCAGTGTTGGACTCTCCAGTTTCCTTGAAGGAGGTTTGACTTTGTGCCATCGTTGGCTGGACTCTGTGCTCATTGATATCCCCGTATCAGTGAGTTAAGACACCATGCATTTATTTTCTGTGTGGCACACAACAAGAAAACAAGCCAAGAGAGAACACATCAGCCTCCAATGACAGTTTATTAAAAGGTTTATTGGAGGTTATTTGTTGTGTTATTGAACCTGTGTGCTAATGAAAGAGTGTCCTTAATAAATGTACTCCATAAGGAAGTGTGTTCACAAGTGCACAGAACACATTAGGGCACAGGTCAGTGATCGGTTTTACAATTGTATTGTCAGATCGATGGACACTTTCGGATACTTGGATATTCAGGTGATTAGAGGAGCAGAGATGATCAGCTGATCAGGATTTGGTGGTGTGTTGGATCAGGTGGTGGAGAGATACAGGACAGGCCTGACATACACAAACGTATAGTGAAGGTGCAGAGGCTCAGATCTGTGACATCGTCCCAGCTCCGTGTCCATATTTAGATGTAACAGTGCTATAGACTTTACCTGACAACTTGTATGAGTAATGTTTTCATCTCAGGCATGTCAATTTCATTTGTGAATATATTTTTAATACTTGTACAACAGATTTTTTTGAGTGTTAAATAGAAATTATATGCTGAAACTGAAGTGATGGGTCGCACTCTTTAGTTCTGCTCTCGAAACAATGTAGGTGGTCCAGTTAACATATTTACATTTTTTCATTTGCTGTTTCACTTGCAAAATATTTCCAGTGTGACATTTGATCAGGTCTTGTAAACCTTGTCGTTAACCAAGCAGTCACTCCCAGGCTGCTGTGCTGATCACCGGATCTTAACTTCATTGTCACAGTGCACTCAGAACAAAACAGCCATGCAGAGATATGAGTCACAGTGACATTAAAACTGATGAAGACCGTCGTCGTTAGAACCAGCAAACTGAACGAACTAAAAAAGATCATCTAAATTCAACTGGTCTAAAATATCAGGATCTCAGTGTTAAGTCCATATTTTTGAAGTAGAAGCTTTTACTGGTTTTACTTAAGAAAAAGAAATAATAAGGAATTGTTTTGGAATTTGTCCAGGTTAACAGATGAAATCATGTTCAGTGCTTTGTCCTGTCAGTAAACACAGATTCTTTATTTGCACTGAATGGGACAGCATATAATTTCACTGCTTTTGGCGTAATGACAATAAAAGATAGTTTCAAAGTCTGACCTGCAAAGCCCGTCCACCCAGTGTCCTCCTCAGTCATGCTGGTTGCATGATTGCTGTAGAAGTGCTAAACTACTGTGACCTGATTAATTGAACTGAGCTCACACTGCAATAACTAATCAGTGAGGTGGTAGTTTAAGTACTTCATTACCAAAATGTATAAATGAAGTACATCAGAAGATGTTGGGGAAGAAGGACTTCACCGGGTGGGCCTGGACCCCCGAGGCCTGTCCCTGTGCCGACCTCGTCTGAGTCTAATAGATTTATAAGATAGAGCTCATCAGAAGACTAAGATATGAATATAAACATGATATTTGTCAGTTTAATTTAATGTTAAGTTTAACTGGAGTTAACCAGAATCCTTTACTCTTCCAACTCCTCTACTTTGTCTAACAGTTAGCTTAGCTTAGCCTAGCCAAGTTTTCTTTGCAAAATTGCTAATTGCATGGTTTCAAATTGCAGTTTTGATTTTAAGTGGACTAATTGGTCAGACCTGCTCTGGGGCCTGTCTGAAGTATTAAATTGACATATATTTGTCTCAACACCTACGCAGGAGAACTTTTTTGTAAGTGTGAAATGGAAAATAGAAGAAGAAGTAGAGATGTGGGTGTTCCTATTTACATGTTTTTATTTTCTGTTTCTTTAGCCAAACATGTTATTTGATCAGAGCACCTGCCTGTACACCTGCTGTTAACCAAGCAGTTATTTTCAAGCTGCGACACTGATCACAAAGTCAGGACATATGAATGACAGGAAGTGTCCAGTGTCACGTACCGATATTAATGACAACAATGATGGGTCAAAGCAACATATGAACATTTATTACGATATCCTGATAAATGTAATGCAGCGGGATAACTTCTACAGTTATTATGTTAGTGATGATGCCTCTTTGCTTTTCATTTATTCACAGCTTTGTGGCGTACGATGGAGTGTCAGGGCCACATTAAGATGATAACCTGCCACGGCTGCAGTACCCTCTACAACACGGCTTGTGTCGATGATTTAGTGAAGCAAACTGATCAGCTGTCTCATTGTGTCTTTTGTGTGTTTGGTTTTGTGTTTTCAATGAACTGAAAGCCCTCTTTAATGCACGAGGGTGTGACCATCCACATTCTCTCATCTGTCCAGTGTCAGCCATTCATTTTGTGCAAATGGTCAAGTCTTCCAAGTGTGCGTGCTTTTCCTTCTGACCAGATGCAGCTTTTTGCACCATAATTTTATTGTCCTGATACTGATCCCCACACTGTGTATGTGCACTAAAACAGCAATCATTTCACTGCTCAGGTTACAAAATGTCATAAGATGCTGCATGGCCGTACAAGATAGACTTTGGTTAGCAACAACTCTCTGAGGCCTCAACTGTGAAGCAGAACGCTGTCTTATCCGGCTAACTTCAAGAGCCAAGTTATCCTTTGAACCTAATCTGCTCCATGACAATTTATGTTCCAAATGTGAGATCACCAGGTACAAAATCACCACCTACTAACCAGTAAGACCAAAAAAGAACAAAATAAATAAAATCCCCGATCCTGGAAGGTCCCTCAGACCGCTGTGTGCAGAGAGTAGGAGTGTAAAATTTTTCAGCAGAGTCTGATGTCTTTGTCTTTCCATGATTAGCAACGATAATGAACATAGATTCTCTACAACTTTACTGTTTTGGAAGTATTAATTTATGATCCTAAAGCAGGACACCTGCACTGTAATTAATGACCTCACATCACATGTTTAAATTATGCTTTTACAGTTAACCTTTTAATCAGACCAACAACAAGCTCATACTCAATTTTAGCAGCAGTCATTGTGACACTGATGATAAAACTCGTGTAAAATTGCAAAACTGTAAAAAGAAATAAAAAAAAAAACATTTTTGTAGCTCAATGTTGAAATTACAGGCAACTTCACTGGTTGGCTGTTTCACCTGTAACACTTCAAAATAACATGCTGAGGTTTAATAGGTTATAAGGAATATCCTCTGAGCCCTGAGCAGTGTTGTGCTAATAAGAGACGTTTTGTGTGTGCAGTGAACCAGTAAGTTTTGTATTTCATAATTTATTGAGTTTCTATTATCCTTTCTGACCTGCGTTAATGAAGCAGTCATTAGAGCACCATGTCCGCTAGAATAGTTCTGTAGTTTGATGCTTGAGTCGTTGCAGACTTGTTGAAACTCCCTCACCCGTCAAAGCAGCGTCTTTGTTATTCGCGTCCAGCAGATGGCAGTGTTTCACTGTCTGACGGCTGTCTGAAGCTTCAGCTGGATTATCCGTTTGCTATGTTTGCCATGTTACAGTGGGGAGGAAAAACTCCTTTTTAACAGGAATATCTAGACATGAGTGATTACTGCAGTGGGGCACTATCTGTGCTATCTATAAGAAATGTTAGCAACAATAAAACTCTGAGGATCAGGGCTCCATTTCACTCCAGTGTTCAGTGGCATTTTAAAAGAGTGAATACCGACGCTGAATGTCTTTGTAAAGCAAAAGCACTTTGTTAGCCTTTACAGAGCAAAGCTATGGATCAATGTGCAGTGAAGAAAAATCGAGGTGGCCAGTCTGTCCTTTCCTAACCAATCACAGAGCTCCTTACATTGCACCATGTGGCTAATTTGTGTTTTACTGATATTGCTGGGCTGCTGTCAATCATTTTGTCTTTATATTACAACAGAGCATTGACCTTTAACCTGTTTAATTCATACTGAGTATTTTTAAAAAAATGTATTGTCATAATAAATTGTGCCTCACTGAAACACCATTTTGCATTAGCCTCTATCACCTGACTTGTCACTGATGATATCACTGCATGAGCAGGCGAGCGGTAGCGGCGGGGGGGTGTAGGTGAAGCTCGTGAAGAACAAAATTCTGTACGAGCGGACGCAGTGAGTCCAATAACCAGGGGTAACTGGAAATAAGGTGTTGTAGGTTGGCTTCCACAGTGTAAAGAGACACTTCTCCCTCATGCTCTAACAGCTGGTAAATCAATTTAGAAGCAGAGTCGATAACGGCCTCCTGAAGCTCCCTAGGTGGGGTGACTGCCGCTGGATCCATATCTGGCTGGTCCGTACTGTCACGGCGGGTGAGGAGAGCCGTGTGAAAATAATAAATGAGGATCCAATCGCAGGCAGTAGTGGAGAAGTGAAGGTGGTTTATTGAACACAAAAATAAATATGGACAAACAGCAAATGGAGCACGAAGTAAACTAGACTGGAAACAACTAAACTACAGAGCACAAACCTGGACAAGAACGAGCAGAGGAGATGGACAGCAGGGAGAACACACAGGTGAGACATGGTGGATACACAGACGGACCAGCAACTACAATGACAGAGGACACGACTTAAATACACAGAGAAACACAGGGGAATTACACACAGGTGGTGGACACAGCTGGGAATAATCAACAAGACGAGACAGGTCAAACTGAACACACTCACATGAGACGCAGACCTTCACAATAAAACAGGAACAAGAAACCATCACACTAAGACGCAGACTCGACATAGAGAGAGAGACAGAAAATGACACATGGAACTAAACTAAACCTGCAAAAACATGACAACTCAAAATACTGGGTCAAACTGAGCCAGAACCGTGACAGACTTTCTATAATGTTTTGCTTGAGCATGTCCTGCTTTTCTGTAATGTTATTTCTACAGCCTCTTATTTCTAACCTCTTGTGTACCTCTTTTCAACCACTGGGAGGCGCTACAGCTTCATTCCTTTCACACTAAGGCAGCGGTAGGGAACTCCAGGCCTCGAGGGCCGGTGTCCCTGCAGGTTTTAGACGTTCCCTACCCCTGCACTAAGGCCTTTGAAATCTTCATTAACACTGAGCTTGAAATTTCTATCAGTCGAATGCAAAGGAGTCCTGTGGTTGTAGGACAGAGGTAGGGAACGTTAATCTGCCATCATTTAGATTATATGACAACAACCTTCAAATCTGAAGTCTCAGAAATCTGCTTCATGTACAAGTTCCTCCAATAATCAGGGCTAATATCACCAAATTGTACATAAACAGACTTTTACATGTTAAATATTTCTCAAATATGGGGAAAAAAACAATATAAAATACTAAATTATTAACAAAATATCTTAAGATACAGCTACAAATTGCTTGAAACATTTGCAATGAAATATATAAAACAGCTTTATTGTCAGTGAGGACAAAGTTATAGTGATGCTGTGCTGGAGTGTTCAAAAGAAGACAGAGACATGAAGTATAAATATTGTATAATATTAAATATAAGAAAGAACAAAGTTATAAAAACATTAATAATTGAAATCTGCAACAATATTCACATAAAGTGTAAAATACAGAGTTAACTGTTTAATAGGTAAAGTTTAGGTCTTGCAGTCGAACAATGATCCCAAACACAGCAGCAAATCTACAGCAGAATAGCTGAAAAGCAAAGTGCAGACCTCAACCTGGGACATTCAGAGAGCTGTGCTTAAATAAATGCCCACAAAGCTCAAAGAACTGAAGCAACGTTGTAATGAAGAGTGGGCCAACATTCCTCCACAACAATATGAGAGACTGATAAAGTCAAGCAGAAAACAATTAGCTCACATTTGTGCTGCTAGAAGTGTTTCTAGTTATTCACAGGACTGTAGTTTGAATTTAAAGAAATGTGAAAGTGCACTGAAATTAACATAAAGTTATTGCAATTTAAAAAAAAATCAAGAAATCTAAGAGGAAGAAACAAGGTAAACCACACAATTGTTTTCCTTATATTCTCCACACGGCAATGCACATAACAGACATAAAATATTTGCATTTATCAATAGAAAATATACAATTTTTCCATAGTCATAGCCAGGCCCGATTACTGCCAAACCTGTGCTGAATCAATCACTTAAACAGGGCCTGTCTGACAAAGTAGAGTAGACCAAAAGATCCTCAAAAACTACACATCATGGCGCAATCCAAGGAAATTCAGAAGCAAATAAGAAACAAAGTAATTGAGATCTCTCAGTCTGGAGATGCAACGTCAAGATGAACAGAATCCAGTTTCTGGGATCCTGAAGGAGAATGTCTGGCCATCTGTTCACGACCACAAGCTGAAGTGCACTTGATCCAAAGCACACCAACAAGTCCACCTCTAAGCAGCTTAAGTAAAACAAAAGAAAGACTTTGGAATGGCTTAGCCAAAGTTCATACGTGAATCTGATTGAGGTGCTGTGACCTTGGAAAGGTGGTTCATACTCAAAAACCCTCCAGTGTGGCTGAATTACAACAATTTTGCAAAGATGAGTGGGCAGAAATTCTTCCAGCACCTCGTAAAGGACTCATTGCCAGTTATCCCAAACGCTTTATTGCAGATGTTTCTACTCAGGGTGGCCCAACCAGTTATTAGGTTTAGGGGGCAATCACTTTTTCCACACAGGGCCATAATAATGGCCGCCTTAATAATAAATTCCTTGATTTAGGAACTACTTTTAATGTTTACTTGTGCTATTTTGCAAAAAAATAAAATCTCTGCAAAAACATCAAAACTGCTGACCATCTGACCTCAATATGAAATTATTAATCTTTTGACCAAAAACATTTAGATTTGTAAAAATAAAGAAACCATAGAGGAACAAACAATGTTGTTTGCTACGCTCTAACATGGCAATCTAAATAACAGTAATGCAAACATATATATTTATCAATAAAAACAGATCGCCTTTTCACTGTTACAAAAGTCAAGTACATCAATGTTTGTTCAGCTTTCATAAATGTAAGTTTATAAGTACATAGTACATTTTTTGGTCCAACTTCTTTTAATACATGCAACACATTTCAGAACATTTGGGACAGAGACAACAAAAGACTGGAAATACTTCGTAAAAATCTGGTGAAACACTTTAAAGCCAGTGGGATTAAATGGGAAACATAAAATTTAATACTAGACAAAGACCGATTGAATCATGAAGCAAAGAATTAATAACTAAATCACAAGTAGAAAATGTTAAGCAGATATTATTGGATAGATTTTGGTGTAGAAAAAAATGACAAGAAATGAAAAATGAAAGTTATCTGGTCTTTTTCTTTAAAGAGTAGCCTACTGCAGAGCAGCAACACTGACAAAGACCATCATCACCAATACTGCAGCTAATACAATGATCCAGGAGGAAACTTGAAAAAGCAGGAAAAATGTGACACTGATCAAAATGAATACATCAATTATTGATCAAAGAGAAAATGCATACTACCACAATGCATTGTTATTGCATCTCAGTTTCTCACCATCACTGATAATCTGACGTCTGCTGGACCTCAGGAATCGTCTCCATCACCTCTCTGTGAGGAGCAGAGAGCACTCGTGCTGCACATCCCACCTGTGTGCTGTGTTTACGTGAACCTGAGAGCACAGCTGTAGTGGTGACAGTGAATGTAGCGTTGGTGTTGGACACACTGACAGTGTTGTACTGTGAGAAGCTGAGGTCTTGTTGTGAGAGTGTTACAGTGGGAGCAGGTCGACCAGTGGCTGAACAGGAAACAACCCACTCTTCAGCAGAGTTTGACTCTCTGACATCAACAACAGGTTCATGCAGCTCTGTGAAGGATCAGGAGATATTGCAAGGAATATGTTGTTGAAAGGAAATCAGTTTCTAGCACATTTAAACACATTAATGCAAAAGTTCTTACCATAGACTTGGAAGCAGGTTCTACCAGTGAAGGAGCCTTCAGGATAAGTGTTAAACAGACAGTGATAGCATCCTTCATCCTGCTCCGTCACATTCCTGATGACTATGGAGCAGTTCTGTAGTCCAGTGTATTTAAACTTGACTTTATCGTTAAAGCCATCATTCACTCTCTGACCATAGTACTTGCTGTAGGTGGCAACATTTGTCTCCACATCACGTGAGATTTTCTGCCATGTGACCTGAAGGACGTCTTTAGTGTCCAAGAGCTGACAGCTGAATTCAGCATCTTCTCCCACTGCAGCCAGCACAGTCTGCTGTGTTTGGACCACTGCTGTTAGAGCTGCATGGAGAATAACATGAGTTAGAGATGTGGAACTGAGAGGTATTGATGGGAAGGATTAAACAATCATTCGGGTCATGGAGTAGTCTGTGTTTTAGGCTCAAACAAATTGACATATGGGTACCACTTAAATGTGATGTAGACTATAAATATAAACCTGACACTCATTGTTTCATACTGTATGTTTCAGGGACATTTTCTTTCATCTATAAAAAAAAAGTAAGACAATTCAGTTAGCTACCAACTAAACAAAGAAAGTCAGATAGATGTACAGATCGTGTCTATATTGGTTCTGTTGGTCCATGACCAATTCTGGAGGTCTGTACTGCATTTGAACTTTTTCAACAATTTGGAGGTCCAACCATGATTTAAGCTGGACATCAATATGGCGTTCAACATTAGAACCTTGGACTTGATGTATATTTGTTGGACATCATGTAGATATCTATGACAAGTGCAGGGAATTTAAAGGTTTAATTGAGGTCATATTTTTTATTTACAAAATATCAATATTGGGGTTACAAAACAATCCCTTCAGTGGACCAAAAATGAATTATAAAACCCATCACTTCAACATAACCAATACCAGGACTGGTATTGACTGGTAACTCGTGCTACTGTAGAAATTCCCATTGATTTTCTACATTTTCCCAGAGGCCTCCCCTTCTGTGGATTACTAGTATGTTATTTATTAATTTGTGCCTCAGTTATTTCAGATCAGTTATTTCACTGGGGAAGCCCTATATTGCCCACTTCCTAATTTCAGTACAGTTTGATCTTTCTCTTTAGCATGTATGTAACTTTGGTTTGTTGAGATTTTGGCATTACTTCTGTCATAAACATTCTCTCTCAGACATAACTGACTAAGATTTCTGTGGTTACCCAGAACATTTTAATAGACTTTTTGTAATCAATCAGGTCTTCAACCCCTTCTTTTTAAAATAGTGTATAAACCGTATGTATGTGTGAAAGACTGTTAATGTTTTGATAAATTGTTTATTTTAGAACAATTGGTGAGTGTGTTTAGCCACTTCACACTACTACACTTTGCTCTAAACTACATTCCTTCTCTGAACAGTATATATGTGAATGGACTGACGGATCTTTTCATTTCAAATGTTAAATAATTGTCAGTAAACTACTTATGACCTGAACTCCATCTCTGTCTAATGGAAATGAGTGCCTTCTTGTTTTTAACTACATTGGGGTTGTGAAACGTCTTTTACATTGTAGGCCACATACAACCCAATTTTTGTTAATTTACCAACCATACATACATAACACACAAACATGTGGTTTATCTATTGCTTTCATCGTAATATGAATAGGCATGGGGCAACCTTTAACAAAACAGTCTAAAGCTGTTTTCACACAGCTCTCAAAACAGTCTCATTAATCTGAATGATGAACAACTCATGACACAGAAAGTTGATTTTGTTCTCTTTTATTAGGCTGAGTGTTCAGTGGGAGAAACATTTTGTCACTCATTCAAACAAAATCTAAACTCTTCAGTAATTGTATCTCCCTCTAATTCTGTCTAAAGACAATCTCTTTGTCACTTCAGAGAAAAGTTCTCACATTTTAGGATCAATTTTTAATTATTACGAGTGAAGGTTCTTGTTTTCTTTTTTTTTCTCTTGTCACAATAAATAACTTTAAAAAACAAAAACAACAATACGGAATAAAACTTACCTTTTGAAAAGGCCATAAAAAGAAAAAACAAACACAGAATCCCACAGTCTGACATGGTGCACGTCTCTGTGTCCCCACTGGCTATTGTACCACGTATTGAAACAACGTCGTACAATAGCCAAATTATTGAAAACTCAAATGTCCCCGAAGGAAGGAAGAATCTCCCTTCCTTGTGGGACATTCCAAGGCATGTTAGAATGATCAACTGTACCAAGTAAAGTACAAAAACTTCCCAGTGCAGTAGAGTTTCATCAGTGTTTTAATCAGCAAACGCAATCATTTTTTTCTGCATTTTGAAAATTCAGTAAAGCTGTAGGTGTCAACATTTGTCTCCACATCTTGTAAGATTTTCTGTCATGTGACCTGAAGGATGTATTTAGTCTCCGAGAGCTGACAGCTGAATTCAGCATCTTCTCCCACTGCAGCCAGCACAGTCTGCTGTGCTTGTATCACTGCACAAACAAAATAAGAGGCTTTCATAGTCCGTGTTTTATGTTTCATTTAAAAAAAACAACAACAACTACATAACAGAATTCACTGAGGTACATACTGAACTTACAGGACAGAAACAAAGTACCAATCCTATTGCAGTAGTATATCTCCAGTAACAATACCAGCATTGGTATCAATACTATTGATAACTGCATCAATCTGCCCACATCTAACTCGTGCTATTGTAGAAATTTCCTGTGAACTTATACATTTTCTCAGAAGCCTTCCCTCCGCGCATTACTGGTATGTTATTTATTATTTTGTGCTCCAAGTTCAGTTATTTCACTGGGGAAGCCCCGTAATGCCCACTTCTTCATTTCAGTACTGTTTGATCTTTCTCTTTAGCATGTATGTAACTTTGGCTTGTTGAGATTTTAGCATTACTTCTGTCACCAACATTTTAATGCTATCTTTACTCTGTTATAATCATCTCTCTATCTCAGGCATAACTGACTGTGTCCATCTCCCACGCGTGTGATCATTAAAATCATCGTTTGACTCAACCCGGCCGGACCAGTGTTGTTATTGTGGTTTTTTCTCTTGTCTCCATCCCCAATTTTGAACTCGTAACACTCTGTAACTGTTAGCTAGGCAATTTCACATTTTTGTCTTTTTGTGGAATCAGTGTGTTTGAACAGCACAAATTCTGCCTTTTCTAATTTTGAAAGACTGAACATGATATAAACAAAATAAATCTGATCTGTTCCTCTATAAATCTGGACAAATCTCAGATTCTGAAGTTCTCAGCGCTTACATTTTGTCCTCTCCTACACTTCTGCTGAAAACTGACATGTGATGTGTTTGTACAGCTTCCTCTGTCGGTTTTTAACAAACCAACAAATTATCCAACAGAAGAGTATACCTTTGAGACAATGGTGTAGGTCTACTTTGCAAACTGAGAGGATGGATGAGATGATGGTGCAGGTTTCCAGTCTTAATTCAGTCTTGTTGCCACATTGTGGTCACCTGTCACCTTACTTTTGCTGTGGGAATTATGAAATGATAGCTAGACTTTAGCTTGCCTGTAGTGGCATTAAATGATCCTTTAGAAAATAGTTATAAATGTATTAGTTCCCAACATTGTACATTGCTGAATCATTATTTTTACTGAAAGTCTGTTCAGTTTCCAAACTAAAAGTAAAATTGAGTGTGACTCGCCGGCACATTACAGTGAGACTCTCCAGTTTGATCAGCAGAGAAAAAAGATATCTCAAACAAAATATGACGGAATTTCAAAAACCTTAGTGGATCCCAAAGAGCTTACTAAAATTTAATGTTTGCTTTGATTCCTGCTTTGCTCACTCTTGGCGTTCTCTCCATGAGCTTCATGAGGTCATCACCTGAAATGGTTTCCAACAGTCTTGAAGGAGTTCCCAGAGATGCTGAGCACTTATTGGTCCTTTGCCTTCACTCTGAGCTCCATCTCATCCCAAACCATCTCCACTGGGTTTAGGTCAGGTGACTGTGGAGGCCAGACCATCTGGTCAGCACTCCATCACGCTCCTTCTTGGTCAAACAGCCCTCACACAGCCTGGAGGTGTGTTTGGTGTCATTGTCTTGCAGCAGGAGGAGCAACCACTGCACCAGCGTAGAGTTTGGTAATCAGTCCAGAGGTCCAGAAACTTCATGCTGATGCCTAATTGCAGTCAGGGTGATGCTGCCAGCCCATAGATGTCTGTGCCTCCCTCCACTGATATGCCTCTTGGGTCATTACTGGCCCACTATCAAACTGGCCACGCAGAACGATGTTACAACTTCTCTGGACCCTTTCATATCTGTCATATGTGTTCAGGGTGAAAAACACAGTCTGCCAGTGGTGGCCTGATAATTCTGGTATTCTATGGCAAATGTCAATCGTGCATGGTTCCAGTCAGTGAGTACAGGGCCTGCTAGAGGACATCAGGCCCTCAGGCCACCCTTATAAAATCTGTTTCTGATTGTTTTGTCAGATACAAGTACAGGTTACTGGTCTCTTCTCATACCAGTAGTGACACTGGTATGAGGAGGAAAAATATCAGTGTCCCCCACCTGTAAAACCATCCCATAATGACTGTAAAGAGTCTGTAGGATCTGGTCATGAAACAATCACAAATTAATATTTTTTAGAATAATTTCCAGAGTCATAACACACAGCCAGCAAAACATGGGAAGTAAATTCCAGGAAAATAATGAAACCTTGCATAAAATGCCAGTTAAAGTCCAAAACTCTGTGACCTGACCCCAACCACAGTGTGGGCTGTGGACTATGTGGAGGTTGAAGTGTGGACCCAGAAGCAGACGCGTGGAAACAAAAGTTTAACCAAAAGCGAACCGTTTATTCAAGGCTGGTGAGCAAAACAAAACAAAAGGCAGGAGCAAACTAAAGGAAAACTAACCAAGACTAAAGTGGGGAAACTAAACACTGGGAACATGGAAAACTTGGACATAACTGTCATGGTGGGGTACACCAGTGTTATGATGAAGTGGACCCAAGTGCAGACAGGGAAGGAGGCAGAACTAAGTTTTGAAAAAAAAGGCAAGCTGTTTATTTAGGCTATAAACGTGAATACAAAATGAAAGCATCATGAGCAGTGGCAAAAACTAAACTGAAACCAAACTAGGAAAACTAACTGACTGTGACAAAACTGTGATAACTTTGAATCAACTGTGATAAGACCTGAAGGGAGGCAACGCAGACGACCTGACACTGAATAAAGAAAGACAGAGGACTTAAATACAGACAGGAGGTGATCAGGGGAAATGGAAACACACGGGGGAACAGCTGACTGAAATGAACATAATGATGCCATGGCTAAAGTGAAACTAAACAATGTAGGGACAATGAACAAAAGGAAAGTCACACAATATATACACAGAGGGATGATAAGGGAAGTGGAAACACATGAGGACACAGCAGGGACAAATTAGATGTGATGAGACAGGAGAAAGCAAAACTGAACACACTGAACACAGGACACAAGACTTTCCAAATAAAACAGGATACAAACTAAGAGACACGGCTCGACACACAGGGACCGACATGGGGACACTGAGTGAATCACAAGGAGACGACGAATACAGACGGGAAATTATTTTTGATAAAAGTAATATTAATTTGACTAATGGACAGGCAGTGATAAACAGCAAACAAGCTGCTTCGCTTTACAGTCTTTGTTTTATCATCTGCAACTCCTGCAGTGTGAAACAGTCTTGGTATGTCAAACATAAAAACATTTTAGATACCGCTTCATCAGGTTACATATATATACCGTATTTCTTCATCAGAGAATCTATAATGTATTAAACAAAGTGTACACCTGGTTTAAAGAGTATTAACTAAATAAGAACGTGACAACTTTCAGTCATTAATGTAGCAGAGACAGAGTCTGACTAAAGGGACATCACAGTGAGACCTGTTTGATCTGCAGACACAGTCTCTCTCTACTAAGAGTGTGTTTGACTTTAACTTTCACACAAATGATTCAGCTCCTCTAAACCCTCCAACAAACATTTACAAATGCTTAGAAACATTTTGTGTTTCTAATTACTAATGTTCCCCAGCCCCAGCATTCCCACAAATCTGTCTGTTTCCTTTTTTTAGTTTCACTGTCTGTTCTCTAAACTTCGCTGATGCAGCTGGTCGTCTTTGTGTGAATCTGCGTGTGAAGGTAATCGAATCAGTATGTATTTTTTTCTGATAATATCAGCTGTGTGCAGCTTCGCTCCAGCACAAACCATAGCATTGTTCATGATGACAGATATCAACGAGGTTGACTTGTAACACCGCAGTTATGTGAGCCGTCATTTGTAAGCCTCTTAAACTTTCTTGCACTTTTACACAAAGTTTTATGGTAGTGCTTCTTCTTCTTTGGGGATTTTTGTTCAACAGACTGAAAAAAGCTGTAATATATTTTTGAAATATATTTAAATTGGTATTTAAAGGACTATAGCATATTCTAATTAGATTTATGATACTGTGTTAAGACAGTAAAATTGTGCATGTGTGTGTTTGTGTGTCTGTCTGAATTTTGCTGGTACTGCACTGATTGATGATTGTTGATGATCCACCTGACTAGTATAAATTAGAGTTTTATATAACAGAACAAATTTAATATCTTTAAAAATATTTTTTAAATTCTTGCTTACTAGCTGACACTAAATTTCTAACTGATTCCTCTTCTGGGACACCCACACTGTGTGCAGTTTCATCTCAGCCCACTGTGTGATTGCACATTAAAGGACATTTCTCCCCAAATTCAATAAGCTCAGTGGATTATCATAACAGCGTATCAACAATTCATTTAAGAAATCCTTCTTAGTTATTGTCATGAAAATCTCAGTGGATTCTTGACTTTGCTCGTCTACTCTACAGCCTGGATAGTTTAATTTCAAACTGCTGCCGTGTTTCTGCCAAATTAAAAAACAGTTCTACTCAAATTCAACAAGGTTCAGTTAATAAACAATGATTAACAAAATATTTTGTTCATATTTCATTATATAATTCTGATCCATCAAAAATATTCCTTCTTAGAATAATCCTTTCTCTTATTGAAGATCGATTTATTTTTCTCATTTTGGTCATTCCTATTAACCCAACCATTTCCTTAATCAATCCCACACCACCGCCCCCAAAACCATGGGAACACAGAGCAAGGAAAGCACAAAGTACACAAGAAGACGGGGACAATAAATACACACTGGATAATGAGACGAGAGGCAACGGGTGAGAGACATGATGCAGGAGAAAACTACAATAGTCACAGGAAGCAACAGTTAAAACAATAAAACAGGAAAACATGGAGAACAAGGCTTAAATTACATAGAGGAGAACAGACTGGACAGGGGAACATGAGCTAGATAAATGCAGACGAGACTGAGACACTGATGGGAACAAATCATTAACCAAATGGGGGAAGTAAAACTCAAAGCTAAGTTCACAAGACATGAGACGATAAAAAAGAGGAAATGATACACAGAGACATACGCAGACATGTAGAAAACAGAAAGGAAAATATAAGTGAATGGGAAACATGACAGATGGGGAAATCAGACAATGACAGACAAACAGAGAGACAAGACAGACAAAGAGACATAACTGAAGTACAGAAAGGGATCACAAAAGCAGATATTTAGTGTTACAAAACCAAGAAGACAAACTACAATATGAAAACAGGGTACATGGGATATAGTAAATCCTAAAGCAAACTATTAACCATCCTTATATACAAAGAGCCAAACTAAAACACAAAAGACTCTCAAAAACAAAAAGGCATCACAAAACCCTGAGGAAAAAAACAGCGATCCTCCATCAGCTTCAGCTTATCCTTTTCAGGGTCGCGGGGGCGCTGGAGCCTATCCCAGCTGTCATAGGGCGAGAGGCGGGGTACACCCTGGACAGGTCGCCAGTCTGTCGCAGGGCTAACACACAGGGATAGACAACGATTCGCACTCACATTCACTCACACATTCACACCTAGTGGCAATTTGGATTATCCAACTAAATATCCCCACAAGCTGCATGTCTTTGGACGGTGGGAGGAAGCCGGAGTACCCGGAGAGAACAGCGATCCTAACAAATAATATTGCAGTGGTTGGAGATGAAACTTTGCGGACATGTAGTAAATGGACTGATTCTTATATAGTGCTTTTCTACTCTCCTGGAGTTCTCAAAGTGCTCTATACAACAGGCCTCATTCACACAAGCACTTCTAAACACAAGTGCAAACTAATCATCAGAGGGCAACTTGGGGTTAGTATCTTGCCCAAGGATATTTGGCATGCAGGCTGGGGAAGCCAAGGTTCGAGCCACCAACCTTCCAATCAGCAGCTGATCTGCTCTACCACCTGAGCCACAGCCACCCACCCATCACAAGTGGGTGAGGCTGGTTCTGATATGGTGCTTTTCTACTCTGAGCATTCAAAGTGCTTCATACAAATGACTCATTCAAGGACTTTTCCTGTGCAGAAGAGTTTTCTATCTTGGGGTTAGTATCTCGTATCAAACAACCAACCTTCCAGTTACTTCGTGACCAGGGGCCTGTTCTTCGTACCTCGCTAAGTAAGTTAACTGGATTTGATTGTTGACGATTTCGCCTGATCTTGGATCGTTCGGTTCCCCGAAGCTCATCCGGGACTTGCTGTCGTAGCAACAGAGCCGTAAGCGTAAACCTGCTCGGGAGCAGGTTTACTTTATGTAAACAGGATTAGATCACGGCCACGCAGGTATGTCCGCTTCATTTATACGAAAGCAACAGCGATATTTCACCACTGTTTCACCATAAATAAATAACATCAATGTAACTAAAGATAATGCAGCACTTGATCCTTTTATTGATGTCACACAGATACATACAGGTCATTTCCTAAAAAAGGGAAATGTACTATTAACATTCTATTACATGTATGTGATTATTACAGATGTAATTCATATTTCAGAGTAGTAATTGTAAATTACTTCGTGTAATCAAGATGAGAGACCACGGCTATAAAAGCGAAGGTGGATTTGGGAAGCCTGTCGCAGCCATGTCCTGTCCGTATACGCGAGCCACCCATTGCGGAAGGTGCAAGATTGATAAGGAGAGTTTTCAGAATTCAGCGTATATTGCGGGATAGACAGGATCCTTTAGCTCAGTGCGGCAGTGTGCTCATAGAGAGATATCGATTTTCCCGTGAGGGTATTATTCACTTAACCAACTTGTTGACGAGGGGGTGCAGGACCACCACCTGTCTTTTTTTGCTCTGCCCTTTTCTTGGTTGCTGTTATAAACAAACAGATTATTCCAGGGTCTCTTTCCAAGAGACGAAAAGCAATATAAGTGATAAATATTACCATTCTGTAGAATATTCTTATATTACACTTTTACTTGTTCCCATGTTCTAGTGGGTCCTGTTGTGGCTCTAATGTGAAAGGGGATATAATATAACATAATATAATATAATATAATATAATGTAATATAATATTGGATAATATAGTGTGATATGAAATTACTTACGAGTTTAATTTGTCAGCAACTTCCTGCCAGCCCTCTCTCCTTGCTTTTGCAGCCTTTGCAGTGTTCCCTTGCGTTCTGATTAAACTCTGAAACTCCTGAAATCCCTCACTCAAGAGTTCTTGCTCTGCTGCCGAAAAATACCGAGCGTGCTCCTTCGACATTTTCGCCGACCAATCAAAGGGTTGCCGATCAATGTTTCTACTATCGATGCGTAGCCCCTGTTAAGCCACCCAGTGATCTCACATTACTTCATCCAGCTGTACTAATCGTCAACAGCAGGTGTGTTCGGAGAACCGGATTAGCGAGCTCACGGTTAGCGCGATGATTTGGTCTTGGATGTAGTAAGTGACGTACGAAGAACGGGCCCCTGCTCTAACTCCTGAGCTACAGACAGAAGAGGAGTTTGTTAAGAATTTTATGACAACTGTCAAAGTTTTTTTTCTATTGTTTATTAAATGAATCTTATTAAATTTGAGTAGAACGCTCCTTTTATTTCTCTGAAACCTTGCAGCTTTTGGTGGTTAAACTGCAAATATATAGAGAAGGTAACCCAGAGGAAGAATGCACAGAGACTTTAAGGTCAGCTATCAAGAATCATTTTTACGCATTTTGATGCAATGTTATGATATTTGATGTTGAAATTGATTAGAAACGACTAATTTCATTTCTACAGAATTATGCAGTGTGGGTGTCAAAGAAGATGAATTCAGAATTTCATGTCAACTATCATATATGATTGAATACAGAACCTTCATACACCTACCTGAAACCATTTAAATGACATTATTGAGTTCCTTCAAAGTTTCTCCGTTTGAACAGAGTTGTTCTTTAATTTCTCGTGTCTCAAGCAGCAGTTTGAGGTGAAACTATGGATACATGAAAGAGCAGCTGAGCCAAATGACAACTGAATTTCAACTATAAGAGATGATTTTCAGAAATATTTTACATTTTTTGAAGTTATTTTAGATTTGAATGAATCATGAATGAAGAAGCATTACCAGAAAAATTAAGAAGAAAAGACAACTTGAGTGAAAAACAAATGACACTGTGGCTTTATTTCTGTTAACTTCCTGAAAACCATGTGTGTTGTTATGTGTGTGATCAGCAAAAAGGGATAAGAAGCAGCACTACCGTAAAACTTAGCGTTGAAGCTCAAGTTTGGCAGATAACGGGTGGCAGGCGTGGCTCACACTTGACCACGGTGTTGGAGAAACTCTGAGCTCCGGGTCTTTATAATCACTCTGCGGAGCTCACAGAGACTGCAGGGAGGACAGGAGGACAGAGCAGACTTTGTGAATTATTTTTTATCTTAGATGTAATATAAATCCAACACAGGCCTCTGAGGAAAAGGATCGTGCTACAAACTTTTGTCTCTTCCAACAGAAAGCAGAGGAGTGCAGTTACTCAGAGACTGACTGGATTAAACACACCAAAGGTTTATATTCCAGTTGGACCGTATCTCTTACCAAGGTCTGCACTACGTATCAGGATTTGATCTTATTCAGGTAATATCAGGGTTCTTATAGGGGTTTGTTCACAATAGTAACTCATGCAGCCATTTTTCAGTCTCACTGACCAAACTTTTTACAACATGCTGCATTTTTAATAGTAAACTTCTGTTCAGTGCTTTTCCTGTCACACACTCATACATGTGTTTTGTCTGCAGCAGCAGCTGTGTTGTTGTTAGCTTGTATTATCTGTTTAATCTCTTCAACATGGTTTTAGTTTTCTTTGTAAAGTCAGCAGCTCTGTCACTTTTCTCTGATTCCTCTTCTGCTCGACACTGAGCTGACACTCAGTTTCATTTCCACATTCATGAAGTTGTTGTCCAAGCGAATCATAGGCTCCATGATCGGTCAGCAAACTGTGTCCAGGCAGACAGGTTGGATAAGAACAGGGGTGTCAAACTCAAATACACAGTGGGCCAAAATTCAAAACTGGAACAAGGTCGCGGGCTAACGTTAATATTTACTGAAAAAAAAAATCTTCCTCCAGATTTAAGAATGAATCTTTTCTTATGGACTCAAACAAGTTTTGCTGAAAAACTGAATATGGAACAAGCAAAGCTTAATACTAAACAATATATATATTAGCTGTATAATACCAGTAGGCCAGCTCTAATAATAATTTAGTATTGGCTTCGCGGGCCAAATGTAATTAGGCTGTGGGCCAAATTTGGCCCGCGGGCCAGAGTTTAACACCTATGGATAAGAATAACAGATTTATGTTTGATTACGCCCGTTTCCAATTCAGTTCCAGTCATTCCTGGCCCCAGGAGGTTGATGGGGGTGGGAGATGGGGGGCAGTGGGTTGTAAGCACAATGTAGATGAGTGGAGGCTTAATGTACTTAAACTTCCAGTCACAGTGAATCAGTGTGTGTCAGTGAATGCATCATGTGTGCTTCATGGCTCCATCTAGTGGACTGATAGTAGAAGTAGAGCAGCTGATGGCAGCTTCCTGTGCCTCACACTGCTGTCTGACTGCATTCAGCTGATATTTGGACAGCACACATGATGGAAAGGAGGATTTTGGTTTATGTGCACATGAATGATTTGTGTTTCCTCTGCAGGTGAAGGTAGAAAGTGTGTGTGAGCTGATGTGAATTGAGCAGCATGGATCAGTGTGAGGACAGAGAGGAGGGAGTCCCTCCCTCTAAAAGCACTCTGTGTGGGGAACATGAGAGCCAGACCAAAGCTCAGAGGTGAGATGACCATCTCTAACTGTCCATGACTCTTCTCCATGTCACAGCTCAGCACTCACATCACTGCTCCATCATTATTCACACTCATACCTCTGTGTGTGTTGTTTTAAAGCCCAGAGCTGTGGGGCGTACCAGGCTCAGCTGGACATAACCCTGAAACTAATCCAGAGCCTGGACCTGAACCCAGCTGTGTTTCCTTAAAGAGCAACTACTCGAAGGATGTTGGTGTAAACTTTAACAAAAGACTGTTATGTGACAAAGAGTAAGTACATTATTTTTATGAGATTGTTCATCATGTCTTTAATTTAATATTTCCAGTTTTTCCTTCCTGTCTCATGAAGCTGTGACATTTATTGTTTTTCTTTTAGGATCAATAAGAGGCCAGAATCTCCTGGACCTGAACCCAGCTGTGTTTCCTTAAAGAGCAACGACTCGAAGGATTTTTATATAAACTTTAAAGGCTGTTCTTCTGCTGCTGAGAGGTAATCTGTGTCTAGATGTTGTTCCTGACTCTGTATTTTTGAATAAATCCTCATGTTTAATATCAGCTCAGCTCTTTTTCACACATTTCTATGTTGGTATGTGAAGCGGTGTGTGTTGGAGTGTTTCCACAAACACAGCAGTCAGAGTGGAAAGAGTGGATGTTGTAGGAGGTGTTTGTGTAGTGAAGAGGCTGAGTGTCTGTAGGACTCCAGCTGCTCCAGCAGGTGTCTCCTTTGTGCTTTGCTTCAAACACAGTGTAGGGAGGAGCTTCCACTCAGGTGTTTCAGGTGTTGCTGGATGGAGGAGGACAAATAGTTTTTCCCTTCAGTGACACTTCAGCAGCTCAATGTTCTGGGAGATGTTTGTCTTTATGAAGGTTTATGGATTCTTGTTCTTACTTTGGTGAAACTGAGCAATACATTTTCCATCTAACATTTAAAGTAAATTTCCAGGTGAATAAAAGATCTGCAGCTGCAGCCTCTGTGATGTTTCACAGTCTGAAAGTAACAAATTCAACCAGAGTTCAAACAAAGGCTTAATATACGTGTGTGTTTGATATAATGCCAACAAGTACAAACAGGTGTTCTTACAGGTCTTAATCACAGAGCTCTGATAAGTCTGGTGACTTTCACACTCAGCAATTTTGCTGCCTTTTATTTTATATTGGCCTTTTTAAAGCCCTTCAAAGTCTCCCACATTCATACAGAGCTTTTAACACCAAACTCCTTTACAGTCCTTCTCCTCTCACACACGATCACACGACTGATTTGTCTGCAGCAGCTGTGTTACTGCTAGTATTTTATTATGTGTGTAATCTCCTCATATTGTTCCTGTGGTTTAGTTTGACGTCCTTCTGCAAACTCAGCTGCTCTGTTGCTGATACACGTCTCCATGAATATGATTGATCAGATGCTGCCAACACCATGTGTTTCATGTGAGCGCTCAGCTGAAAGCCTGGGTTGACTTATCGAGTTAATAACAAGCTTCACGTGACTGTGAATGCTAAAGTGAATCCAGATAAAGGAAAGAGACCCTGCTAATGTTGGACTCACTTCTTAGTGTAGATCCCAGGAGGAAGTTCAACATAGCCATTCTTTGTGCTAGCTCGACCAAACCTGAGAGCACAGTGCAGGATAATGATCATCATCTGTCTCTGTCAAGGACATTTAAAATCCACAAATAACAAACATAATTATATTTGATCTTTAAAAATATGTTTTCACTTAAAAAGCATGAGCACACTGGTGGATTACAGAAACATGAAAACTCGTTAACAGTAAAGTTAATTTAGGTGTAAACAAAGTGTCAAACATACTGAAGTAGAAGGACTGATGTCTGTGTTAACCCTCACATGGGCTGTACAACATTATATAGGGAGACAAAAACAGAGATTATCGTAGCCATCGCTCTCTCGCATGGACATGGCAGTCTTGCTGTCTGCTGCGAATCCTCCCCGTACCTCCGTGACCTCGTCTGGTATCTGCTCCCTCCTCTGTAAGAGACAGTAAAGGAAAACACGTCTCTGCCCAGTCTTGAAAATCTAATCTTATCATCCATTGTTCTTCTAGGGCCTCTTCTTCTTGTGGCCTCAGCTAACTGCTAATATTTAAATGGCTAACATTAACATGTGTGCCAGCCAGGTTCACATTTATGATTAACTATGATTAATTAACTGATGTTGAAACTGGAGCTTTACTGACCTCTGAAATTCCTCCTAAAGTGTTATTCAGTGTTGTGACAGTCAGCTGCTTCAGCTGCTGCTGGGATGGGCTGTGGCAAAGAGAACAGAGAAAATCCAAATCAGAGTTTTTCTCTGAATTAAAAGGAAACAACAATATATTCTACATGGTGAAACTGATGGTTTCTGGTGTTTGGGTCTGTTTTTCTGTATTTATGCAGATAAAGTGTAAACTCAGATGAATTATACCATCAAATGTTAAAGGAAAATATCAGGATGAGTGTCTGTGAGCTGAGAAGGACGTGAAGCGAGCAGTTTATCCCAGAGCTGAAGCTGCTCTGTGTGCAGAGATGAGCTCAGATTCCTGCTGTGATTGATCAACAGTCACAGAAATGTAGACTTGTAGTTATTACTGCAGTATGGTCACAGCAGATACTGATAAACATGTATTATGAGGATGGATGATCAAGTTTCTCACTCTCTCCTTTAAATCTCAGTTTTTTTCTTCTTCACAGTTTATCTGTTAATTTATTAATGAATAACACTGAAAGAGTTTCTGTTATATTTCCCCTTGAACATCAGCTTATTAGGGCGGCATTAGGAAATAGCCCCCCTCCAAAGAATGAATAAATGAATGATGATAATAATAAAATGATTAAAAAGCAGAGCTCAGAGTGGTAGAATGGTCAAACATGGATCCACGGGTGGTTCAACTGCATTTGGTGACGTGACCAAAGCAAATCTTTCAAATAATCCCACCATCAACGGGATGTTGTCTCCTTTACTACGGTTACTTTACTTGGTCACCGTGTGAATTTCTTTGAAATGAACCAAATTCTTTTATTTGTCGGTTGTTGCATATTTAACCTCTACAGTCAGGAAAGGAGGAGATGAGGCCTCAACAATGTTGGGTTGTAGCTGTGGTTCAGGTTAGAGTGAGTGTCCATGGAATAAATGTAAGTCAGTGAACTGGAAACATGACTGTGTTCAAACTTTGTTTTCCTTTTTATAATGAGTCTAATCAAAGGTGGACAGAAGTATCTCCACTGTGACTTTTCTGTGTCACCATCAGAGCTTCTGCACAGTGTGGAGAAAGATCCAGGACCACAGCTGGACTGCAGACAGCCAGTCAGAGCAGCTGTGTACAAAGTAAGACTGAACATCTGTCTGCTGATGGACTCATTTCTGAAAACTGGACTTCTTGTGTTGTTCAGACATTGAAGAGTTTTCTTTCTCTTTAGTCTCATTGTTTTTCTTTCTTTCAGCAGATGTTGGTCTGCAGGAGGTTTTAGATGAACATAAGATCAGTCTGAGGAGGAGATGTGAACGTGTGACTGAAGGAAGTGATGAAACAGGAAGTAGAACCCTCCTCAACACCATCTACACTGAGCTCTACATCACAGAGGGACAGAGTGAAGAGGTTCATACCCAACATGAGGTGAGGCAGCTGGAGACAGCTTCCAAGATGGACGCCCTCCATGACGCTCCAATCAGGTGCCAGGACATCTTTAAAGCCTTACCTGACCAACAGAGACCCGTCAGAGTGGTTCTGACCAACGGCGTGGCTGGTGTTGGAAAAACCTTCTCAGTGCAGAAGTTCACTCTGGACTGGGCAGAGGGCTTGGAGAACCAACATGTCAGTGTGGTGGTTCTGCTTTCATTCAGGGAGCTGAACCTGATCAGAGATGAGCAGTACAGTCTTCTGGAGCTGCTCCATGTTTTCCATCCAACATTACAGAAGGTCACAGCAGAGAAGCTGGCTGTCTCTCAGCTTTTGTTCATCTTTGACGGCCTGGATGAAAGCAGACTTTCATTGGATTTCACCAACAGGAAGCTGCTGTCTGATGTCACACAGAAGTCATCAGTCAGCCAGCTGCTGACAAACCTCATCCAGGGGAATCTGCTTCCCTCGGCTCTCGTCTGGATAACTTCCCGACCTGCAGCAGCCAATCAGATCCCTCCTACATGTGTTGACAGGCTAACAGAAGTACGAGGCTTCACTGACGCCCAGAAGGAGGAGTACTTCAGGAGGAGATTCAGTGATGAAGAGCTGTCCAGCAGAATCATCTCCCACATGAAGACATCCAGGAGCCTCCACATCATGTGTAGTATCCCAGTCTTCTGCTGGATCACTGCTACAGTTCTGGAGCACATGTTGACTACAGAGCAGAGAGGAGGGCTGCCCAAGACCCTGACTGACATGTACTCACACTTCCTGCTGGTTCAGACAAAGAGGAAGAAGAACAAGTACCATGAGGGACGTGAGACGAGTCCACAGGAGCTGACGGAGGCTGACAGGGAAGTTCTTCTGAAGCTGGGGAGGCTGGCATTTGAACATCTGGAGAAAGGAAACATCATGTTCTACCAAGAAGACCTGGAGCAGTGTGGTCTGGATGTAACAGAGGCCTCGGTGTACTCAGGAGTTTGTACAGAGATCTTCAAAAGAGAGTGTGTGATCTTCCAGAAACCAGTCTACTGCTTTGTTCATCTGAGCATTCAGGAGTTTCTGGCTGCTGTCTACATGTTCCACTGTCACACCAACAGGAAGACAGAGGTGGTAGAAGGTTTTCTAGGGAATTTCCGAGAAGAATACAAAAACAGATCTTTTTTTAAGAACATGTTCAAGTCTTATAGCTTCCCATCAATGGATGTCTTTTTGACTAAAGGCATGTATAAATCCCTCCAGAGTAAAAATGGCCACCTGGACCTGTTTGTTCGCTTCCTTCATGGCCTCTGTCTGGAGTCCAACCAGAGACTCTTAGTAGGTCTGCTGGGTCAGACAGAGATCAGTCCAGGAACCATCCAGAGAGTCATCAACAACCTGAAGAAGATGAACAGTGATGAAATCTCTCCTGACAGAAGCATCAACATCTTCCACTGTCTGATGGAGATGAACGACCTCTCAGTACATCAGGAGATCCAAGAGTTCCTGAAGTCAGAGAACAGATCAAAGAAGGAACTCTCTGAGATCCAGTGCTCAGCTCTGGCCTTCATGCTGCAGATGTCAGAGGAGGTTCTGGATGAGTTGGACCTGCAGAAGTACAACACATCAGAGCGGGGACGACAGAGACTGATTCCAGCTGTGAGGAACTGCAGAAAGGCTCGGTGAGTCCAGATGTGATCATTAACATCATTGATCAGTGTAGGTTAGTAGTTTAATTTTGAAAATAAAATCAGATTGTAACCACAAAGTGTTTGTGTCCGTACGCTGCAACCTTCCACACCATTCCTTTATTGTACAGACTCAGCAGCAGCTCCATGGATCCCAAATCCAAGAGTGGAGAACAGATTTGAAGTGTGTCACATCCATGCAGTCACAGCTGTTTCCACCATGTTTCCACTGATATTAATCCTGTTCAATGACACGTTTCATATCAGTGAATATGTTCTTTAGGACGTCCACTGACATGTTTAAGTGTCCTGCTGGAAATCACTCAAATCATCCATGAAATCCATGAAAAATCCTTTTAGTGTTTCTAACTTCACCCTCTGTCCTCTCTCTCTCTCCATCCTCCTCACTGCTTCTTTCACTGATAATCACACAAACATCGTATTCAGCTACAAAATAACACAATAATATCATCTGATGATCATTATTATAAGAGCAGGATCCATATTTGATATCAGAGTAACACACTGCTTGGTTATGTGCAGTCATCATCAGTGACTGTGGGTCAAACAGAAGCTCTCTGATTGGTTGCTGACCTTGGTCACCTGTCCACTCTCACCTGTTTGTGTTTGCTCTCTCTTTGCTGTCTCCATCCTCTCTCTCCTTTCTCTCCCTCTCTGTCTTTGTACGTCACTCAGGTCCAATGGAAACAGTGACCTTTACAAACCAATCAAAGACAAACTGATCCATGTCAGGTTATAACAATATTCAAAGTGAATACAGGCTGCTGCTGGACACAGACAGGTAACATCATTTTGACTTGCTGTCACCTGGATCTGGACTCATAAACACTGAAGCCCTGAACAGGAATACAAATCATTTTCTGCCAACTAGCGACACAGCAGCAGATAATGGCTCAGAAAGCTAAAATGAGCCAATCATTTCTGTGTTTAGTTCCCCTGAAATCAGATCTGATATCAGCAGCTCTGAGTTCATTCATCATTATTGTCCAGTGATGAGATTTCTGCTCCGTTTGGTAACAGTCAGCAGGTTTTTCCTGCGTGTGGACGTGAACAGTCGTACCTGACAGCAGGTAGCAAACAGAGATCATCTTTCCAGCTGGAACTCTTCACTGAGCTGAACTCATTCAAAATGTTCTGGAGTCAAAACAGGAAACAGTCCAAATGTGTGTCTTCACTCTGACTCTGGATCAGATCTCAGTGACAGACTGTGGACATTATGGAAGCCTAAATGTGACACCATCTTCCTCCTTAATCTGCAGATTAAAGCCAAACAAAGATTCTCATTAAAAGTCTGCAGGTCTGAGAGAGACTCAATCGTTGTGTCATGTCAAACACAGTAAGAGGAGCTGAAGCACAGATGTGAAGAGCAGATTCATCAGATTATGACCTCACTCTGTTTTGTCTTCATATACATTCAGTCTGTGTTTATAATGCAGATTTTCTGCTTTTATAATAACACATTTTATATTTTCTATCATCACAGACTGACTCAGTGTCGACTCTCAGAGTCTCACTGTGAAGTTGTGGCCTCAGCTCTGAAGTCCAGCCCCTCCCATCTGACAGAGCTGGACATGAGTAACAACAACAACCTGCAGGATTCAGGTGTGAAGCTTCTGTGTGCTGGACTGGAGAGTCCAAACTGTGGACTGGAGACTCTGAGGTGAGTTCACTGACTGCGGCTGTTGTTGTTTTTCTATATTTCAGGTCTTTGATTGATGTTTGAAACTTTCTTTAGTTCCTAAATGTTCAGGATGTGTCTGAAGACAAATGTGAAGAAGTTTGAGTGCTTTCAGAAATGTTGTCTTTCCAAAGGACTGAACAACAGTTTTTCCTTTTGGCTCCAAACAGAAGTGACAGACTTGAGCAGGGTTCATTTAAAGGCTGACAGAAGTGGAGTGGTGACGGGGAGATGTTTGACAGGACAGTGTTTCAGCCTCCACAGGTTCATGTTGTGCTCCATCAGTCAGTGAAGATGAAGTCAGTGCTGATGAGGCTGTAGAGTGTGTGAGGGATGTGAATGAGGATGATGAAGATCTGATGATAGCAGATAAAAACAGGCTGCAGAGACTTTGAGCCATACAGGGCACACAGTGTGTGTACAGAACAGCTGAAATCATTATGGAGGCCTCACTGGAATATGGAAGCATCACAGTACAGCTTCAGTGAAGCATTAAAGTCTCTGATATGAGATGAGAAATGAAGCAGCCAGAGCTTTTTCATGAGTGGAAACCCACTGTGACTGTGAGCTGCTGCTACAGCCTCCAGATTAGCCAGCAGCTCATCCTGCTCAACATTTCCTCACCAACTTTAATGGAAGTGTGATGTTTTCAGCTGGAGTGATGGTCAGGGTGGCCTCCCTCTCCTCTTCTTCTCCTCTTCCTCTTTCATTTGTAAAGCCACTTCTGCTGCTTTCATTCATTTGGAAGTCCTGTAGCTGAGTTTGGGAGAGACTAACAGCCTCGGCAGCAGAGGGGAGAAAGGCTGTAACACCACCACTTTACTCTGTTCTACCTGTCACATCATTTTATCAGGAAACAAATATGCTCATGTTTTTACTATGTTTGTCTTGAAGATGTAAGAAGATCACATGGTGCTTTTTATTATTGTGTTGGTTTGTTTCCTGTCTCTTGGATGGAGCCCAGCTGTGCGTGGCCCCTGGGCCTGTGGTCAGAGTGTGTGCTGGATAATCCGGCCCAGGATGAGGCCAAACTGACATGGGATGAAATGTCTGTCACATAATTGAGCTTTGTGAGAAATGTACGACTTTAATGTGAAACGTTCAGAGTTTTTTCTCTTGTTGTGTTTGTTTGAAGCTGCTTCCTGTTGGCTTCAGCTGTTTGGAGTTTCCATTTTCTAAACTTCTACATTCTGAACCTTCTTCAGCTCTGAACAGATGATGAAACACTGAATGATTTCAAGCTCACACTTTGTCTAATAAACTTACATCTTTCATTCTTTATACAGATTGAGGGGCTGTGGTTTGTCAGAGATCAGCTGTGATTATCTGGCAGCAGCGCTGAAGTCCAACCCCTCCCATCTGAGAGAGCTGGACCTGAGCTGCAACAACAAGCTGCAGGATTCAGGAGTGAAGCATCTGTGTGGTTTCCTGGAGAGTCCAGGATGTGGACTTGAAACTCTGAGGTCAGTCAGCATGTTTTAGTTGTGCTGAGATGAATATGATGTGAAAGTTGTGCTGACACTAAACTGCAGACATCAGGCTGATATTATACTGATCCACACTGAGGATCTTCATGGTAAAGTCTGTTTTCTTCTTCTCTGGTTTAGTCCATTGACTGCAACAGAACAATGTTCACATTTCAAACCTTCAAAGAAGAAGAAAAATCCTCCACTGGATAATTCACTGTGAAACTCTCCAACTCTTCATTCCACCTTAAAGTCTGTCTGACACTGAAATCCAAAGCAAAATGTGCGTTTGCTTTACAGACAGCAGTCCAACACAAACATACACACATCATCCAAAACACAGTCCAACATCCAAATCTCCTCCACTGCCAGCATGAATGATGGGAAAGAGAAGGAGGAACACTCTGACATTCAGGGTTAGAATGAGTTTCATGAAGCAGACTGTGAAGATCAAAGCTGCATTAGAAAGCTTACATGAATGAATGAGTGGACAGAGATCATCTGAAGCACTTCAAAGGCTTTAAATCAGCACATTTCTCTTTATTCTTTATCAACTCTGTTAGTTTCTCTCAGTTTTCTGTGGAATGAAGCTAACAGCAGGCTAATAAGATGCTGACCAATAGGTTTCTATTAAAGGTTGTAATTTGTATATGAAAAAGTGCTTTGGCTCAGCAGGGATCAGCTTACAGGTAGAATACAGCTGCTGGATGGGATTAGCATGTCATAGCTATCTACCAAACTGCTAACTGGGGGATTTCAGGCCATCTATGGATCATTTTTGCTAACTGTTTATTCAGCTTAGGCTCACAGGGCTGCAGCCTGTGCCCTAGCTGTCATAGGGCAAGAGGCGTGGTCCACCTGCACAGGTGAGCAGTCCATCACAGGGCCAACAGAGAGAGACAGAGAAGCACTCTCTCACATCCACACCTACAGCCAATTTAGAAGCACCAATGAACCTAAGCAGCATTTCATTGGACTGTGGGAGAACATCCAACCTCCACAGAAAGGCCAACAAGCTTCAACCTACAACCTTCTTGCTTTAAGGCACTAGTGCGAACCACTTTCCCCCATTTCAGCCCAAATCCTGCATCTTCCTGTTTCTGACTCCAGGCCAGCTCCACTAACACTTTCTCATCAGACACTGCCACATAGTGGAGGAAGTCTTAGTTCCATTTGAAGCTTCAGATTACAGTTAGTTCCTTTACAAAGAGGTGGAGGTGGTGGGGCCACAGCACCATCATCACTGAGTGCCATAGGACACTTAACCTTTGTTTCCATGTGCTGGGAACTTCCTGTTGTTCCAAGGAGGACTGGAAAATGTGTGAAAATCTCCCAGTCAGTTCCTCACAGCACACTTCAATCATTTCCCTCCCACAGCATCAGGACCAGGGCTTTTTCTCTCTTTGATCCCACTAAGAGATTTCCACACAAACACCTCATCAGTGGGACTCTCAGAGCTACCAGCCCTTTGCTACAATCACAAAGCTCTTCATTGAAATCAATGATATCAAAGCTGGAATCAAATGAGTCCAAGTATTCTGCTGATTCAGCATCACATTCATCTTTGCTCCTTGTTCTGCATCCCCACCATGGACTTCATTCCTTTCCAAGCCAGCCTTGAGTGTCCTTTATTCAGCTCATCCTCTGCTTTACTTTTACACCTGATTTTAGCTGCTTTATCTCTCTTTCAACAAGTTTCTGTGCCTCAATCTTTTTCTTCTCTTCCTCATAACAAGACAGCTTCTTCTGCCTGAGAACATGTTGGAGTGATTTACTAATCCAGGGCTGCTTATTGGGGAAAATACTTCCTGTTTCCAAAGTAATCCCCATTTTTCCCAGAAAGAAATGTAAGTAGAAATCGATGATCTAAGTGAGAACATGAGCCTTTAAAAAGTCCGAGTGGGTGCAGTCAAAGCAGTCCCTCAGTCCCAGTATAGAGTCTTTGGTCCAGACTGGAACAACTGTGTGCCCAGTTTGAGCTCTCTTCAGTGCTGTGACCTGACAGACCCAGAGGGGCCATCACATCACATCTAGAAGCTCCCCTAATGGAGCCACAACACATGTCCAATAGTTAGTCTGTCTTGTTGGACCAACTGGAAGAAATGATTCAAGGACTTAGTCACAGAACAGAGATTCAAATCTCCAAAATCCAACTGGCTGCATCAGGACATATAGTCTGAAACTCTGCACAGTTTCCTGTTTGAAGCTGCTTCCTGTTGGCTTCAGCTGTTTGGAGTTTCCATTTTCTAAACTTCTACATTCTGAACCTTCTTCAGCTCTGAACAGATGATGAAACACTGAATGATTTCAAGCTCACACTTTGTCTAATAAACTTACATCTTTCATTCTTTATACAGATTGAGTCTCTGTGGTTTGTCAAAGATCAGCTGTGATTATCTGGCAGCAGCACTGAAGTCCAACCCCTCCCATCTGAGAGAGCTGGACCTACATTTAAACAACCTGAAGGATCCAGATGTGAAGCAGCTGTCTGATCTTCAGCAGAGTCCAGACTACAGACTGGAGACTCTGTGGTCAGTAGAGTGATGGAGTGAGTGGGTGGTGCTGTCAGCAGTATTGTACTAAACACAGTCAGTATGAAACAAAGATCCAGTGTTTCCTGTAAAGCTGCAGCTTCTCAGTGAAGCTGTGAGAGGAGAATGGTGACAGGCTTCAGGATTGGACACAAACACTTCCTGTTTCTGACCTTTATGGTCACCATGGTAACGGCTGACACGCTCTGATCAAACACTGTCAACAGCCAATCAGCTCTCTGAACAAAGCAGCACGCAGACCAATGACTGCATTCGTTTCCAAGTTTAAAGCAGTGAAGAACACAGTCTGTAGGTGAGGAAGAATTTAGTGAGAGCAGATGTTTGGATGGAATTCCTCCAGTTAACAGCTGGAACCGTCCATCTGGATTGTTGGGCTTGTTGTTGGGGTTCCTACAGAGCTCAGAGTGGACACACCAAGGTTCTTCTAATGAATGAAAGTCCAAACTCAAACTAGGAGGGAAAAACATTTTCATCAACTTCAATAAAAATCCAAAGATTAGAAAAAGTGAAGCAACAATGAGTCCTAGTACAGTCCCAGCACTGAAGTCCCTGCTGCTCTTTATACTGGATGTGCTGCATCACTGACTGACAGCTGATGAAGAGTCTCTGGAAACACTCGTTTATCTCCTCTGCTCTTCCTTCTTCTCTCTGCAGGTGGAGCTGGTGGTAAACAGGACGGTGTGTGTGCTGAGAGAGGAGGAGCTGTGTCCTGATGATCCAGAGAGGTTGAAGCAGCAGCAGCTTGTGTGTAGAGACGCTCTGACTGGGCCATGTTACTGGGAGGTGGAGAGGAGAGCTTCATCCAGCAGTGACTGACAGAGGAATGAGAAGAAGTGCAGATGACTGTCAGTGCTGCAGAGTGAACTGCTCTGAGAACAGCTCCACTGTCAGACACAATGTAGAGTCCAGCATCATCCCTGTGTGTCCCTCTGGATCTGACAGAGGATCATCAGTGTATCTGGACTGCTCTGCTGCTGCTCTGTCCTTCTACAGTCTCTGCACAGTCTCTGTCTGACTCTGGCTTCAGACCCTCCTGGATCAAACTCACCTGGAAAGACTTTCAAACATCACTCAATAGATTTGAATACAGAATATATTTGATATATACTGTAGATGTACTTTAGAGTTGCAGTTTGTCACTTGTAAATACAGTCTGTGAGCAGCTGTGAGCTGAAAGATCTTTCTAGAAACACGAAATGTTTTCACTCTTCTGTTGCTTTTTCATATATTTCCACAACATTAATATTGATCCCACCTGTCTCACCTGTTTCATGCTTTTATACATAATAACAGGACACGTGTGATCTGAGCGCTGCTGTGGTTGCTGTGCTGCACGTCTTCATTTAGATAACAGAGACATCTAGTGGTTCAGAGGGAGAACTGCATGAGGTGGAGCTGTGTTTTAGCATGGAAAACTTTTTATCTTTTAGGCGCAGATACAAATATGACAAGTATCAGTGTGAGATACAAAAGGTCACATCAGTCAGCAGAGGGAACAGTGATCACACAGCAATGTAAGAATAGAAACATAACAGTGAATCTGGACATGTATACAGATGGAAGCAAACAAACAGGATGTAACACTACATTAAAGGCACAAATGTGAAGAAAACAAACACAAAGGAAAATATATTTGATCTCAGGAATCCAAATCAGATGCTTTAGAGCAGGGGTCGGCAACCCTGGGCACGCGTGTCACAGCTGCCACGTGAAGGGTTAACTGATGGCACGACCATAGCTGGACTGGCCATCGGGCATACTGATGGTGATTTTTCGTTTTTAATGGGCCGATGATGTTTTTTTATTTTTTTGTAACGGTATAAACAATGAAAGATGGCGGATTGGCCGGATGCTGGTCGATGTGTAAAAATAAGTCAGTTGTTTGGTGGTGGCTATGGCGGAGCTTCCACAGAGGCAGCAGGTGGATGAGGGAAAGGGCAGGCAGGAGGAGCAGAGACCCGAGGCGGCTGCCGGTCCGAGTGTCAGGTGAACTGAACTTCAGGTAAGAAGTTATGACCTGCAGTCTGTCTGGGTCAGATATAAACCAAGTTTAGGTGGAGTTTATTTTCCTTGTGCTGACTTTTTACAGTCAGTTATAATAACTCCCACTCAGAGGAGACCAGAGATCACATTAACATGTGTGTCTCTGTATTAACAAACATGACATATTGGCCCAGTTTATTTTTCTTATCATTGTTGTGAGGTGACCATAAATAGCATTTGTATTTTCTGTTGTACAGTTCATTTGCTGTTATGGATAAAAAGTCTTTCTTTGTTTCAAAATAGCTGATAAATATTCGCTGATAGCTGCAAACATCTGTGCACAAATATGATCCTATAAAGTGGTTCTATATAGTGTGTTCTGCCTTTTATAACTTAAATCGGATATTATAGTTGTAAGCTGCCCTAGAGCTCCCTCTAGTGGCTGCTTTGGGTTCGGTTACTTTGGAAAAGGAAAAAAATGAGAACGTGAAGAAGAAATAAAAGATGGCGGAAAGTGATACCGTAATGTTATCGTTCTAAGCTGATACGGACCTTAAAATGTTGTTGCCTTGGACAAGATATGTCTGTAAGTATGAGTGTCGATAAAATAATTATTCTTTTGTTTTGTGTAAAAATGGTACGATAATTTGTACATTTGAAAGTTTTATCTTGTTAGCTTGCAGTAAGAGGGTAACAAGCTAGTTTACAATGTTAGTTAGCTAATACAGTATTTTGTACTTTCAGTTTTACGATGGTCAAAGAGAAGGCAATGGTCAGAGGCCATTCTTCAATAAATCAGCGCAAAAAGGAAAATAAGTCTGGTTATTGGAGCATCGTTATCTCGCTGTCTAGCTGGTGAAACTAAGAGACTCAGGGCGAGGACAGCATAGTAAAAAGACATTAGCGCAGTGGGCACAACCACGAGGAGCTATTTTCAGCACATCAGTTATGAGTCTACGGTCAGGAAAGCAATATCAACTGGATCTTCCAGAAGAGGAAGAAACACCAGACCAAAGAGAAACAAAACAAGTGCACAACGCAGAGGATATGGAGAACAAGGATAATGCAAGCAACGCAGACACACAGGCGGAGTCTAGACGCTCGCGTACGTCCAAGCGTTCGTCCACAAGTTCTGCAGCACTTAAAGCACGAGCAAAAGCAGAGGCTGCACGTGCACAGCTGGCGTATTCAGAAAGAGAAGCAGCTATAATGAAACAAAAAACTGAACTTGAGGCAAATTTACATGTTTTGAGCTGTCAAAAGGCTGTTGCAGTTGCAGAAGCAGAGGTTGCAGTTTATGAAGAAGAGGAGGAGGGACTCTCAAAGAGTGAACTGCGCTATCCATTGGTGGGACCACCCGCCAGTCCAAAACAACGCACAGCAGAGTATGTACAAAAACACTCAGATATTTGCCTTGAAGGATTCAAATTAAAAGTAGATCCACTTGCCTGTCACAAAGCTGCGCGTGAACAATGCGAAATGGCTATGAATGCAGATATAGACAATGACTGCTCACACAGTGCTCAAAAGGCTAATGTTAAAGTGGAACTCCAAACACAACAGAGAGAGAGACTGGATTCCCCCAAACCTTATCCGTACAACACTCTTCAAACATCAACAGAGACACAGGGTGTCCAGGATATTACAAGGTACCTGACATGGAGGGAAATGTTAAGTACTGGACTTTTGCAGTTTGATGACCACCCAGAAAACTACTGGGCGTGGAAGGCATCATTTCAAAGTGCTATTAAAGACTTGCACGTTACAGCTCAAGAGGAGCTAGATTTAATGGTCAAATGGCTTGGAGTGGAGTCTGGTCACCAGGCCAAAAGAATCCGATCAGTCCATGTCTTTAATCCAGCTGCAGCTCTCAACCTTGTGTGGCAAAGACTCGAGGAATGTTATGGATCTCCAGAAGTGGTAGAAAATGCACTGTTAAAAAAGATTGAACAGTTTCCCAAACTAAACAACAGAGACAACACAAAGTTAAGAGAGCTGGGTGACGTTCTGCAGGAAATAGAATGTGCAAAAGATGGAGGATATCTACCAGGCCTCTCATATTTGGACACAGCTCGCGGAGTCAACCCCATTGTGGAAAAGTTACCATATGGACTGCAGGAAAAATGGATTGCAACAGGAGCAAAGTACAAAGAAGAACATAAAGTTGTTTTCCCCCCTTTCAGTGTCTTTTCAAAGTTTGTAAGACAACAAGCCAAAATAAGAAACGACCCAAGCTTTGTCATCACACCTCCTGCCGACACAAGCTTCAAGAAGGAGAAAAGCTTCAGAGGCAGTAACAGGCAAGTGATTAGTGTACACAAAACGGACATTCCTACAGACACTAGTTCACCTCAAAATAGTTACAGCAAGCCTATAGAAAGCCCTGACAAGGTATGCCCAATACATAAGAAGCCTCACCCTCTTAAAAGGTGCAAGAGTTTTAGAGCAAAGCCCATAGATGAGCGCAAGTCATTTTTAAAAGAGAACAGGATCTGTTTTAAATGCTGTGGCTCTACTCAACATTTAGCAAGGGACTGCAGGGCTCAAATAAAATGCATGGACTGTGGTAGCGACAGGCATTTAGCAGTGCTACATCCAGGTCCACCCCCTGCTCCAGCTGAGAGCTCTGGAGCTGATAAAGATGATGGCGGGGAGACACAGGATAGTGCAAATGCCTCAGTTGTTTCCAAATGCACAGAAGTCTGTGGTGATGAAGATAGCCCACATTCATGCTCAAAAATAAGTCCTGTGTTAGTCTATCCAGAAGGCGAAAAAGAACAGGCTAGAAAGATGTACGCAGTGCTTGATGAACAAAGTAACAAGTCACTAGCTAAGTCGCAGTTTTTTGAGCTCTTTAATATTAAGACACGCTCAGAGACTTACAAGCTCAGAACATGCTCAGGACTGTCAGATAATGTCGGCAGAACAGCAGTAAACTT
The DNA here is from genome assembly GCF_057382185.1 of Mchenga conophoros. Taxonomy (NCBI): domain Eukaryota; kingdom Metazoa; phylum Chordata; class Actinopteri; order Cichliformes; family Cichlidae; genus Mchenga; species Mchenga conophoros. The sequence continues at coordinate 18,761,724 of NC_140528.1, read as the reverse complement.
CATGATTGAGTCAATGGATAGTAAAGTAAAGCTCCCACTCCCAAACCTGATTGAATGTGACATGATTCCAGACGACAGGAGAGAGATTCCCTCTCCACAAGTGGCCATGAAGTTCTCACACTTACAGAAGATAGCTGAAAAAGTACCTCCTGTAGAAGAACAAGTACCTATTCTGTTGCTTTTGGGAAGAGACATTATACAGGTACACAAAGTCAGAGAGAGAATCAATGGGCCACACAATACACCTTACGCGCAGCGTTTGGATTTAGGCTGGGTTATAGTTGGAGAAGCCTGCATGGGGAAGACGCATAAGCCCCCTAGTGTGAGTGTTCTCAAAACACATATTCTTCAGAATGGCCGTGCTTCTTACCTCTGCCCATGTCCTAACACGTTTCAAATCAAACACCAGTTAAACACCACACCTAACCCCAAAAAGGACAGGGGAAACACAAACACCAATCAACTGGGAGAAACTGTTTTTGACAGGACAAAAGATGATGACAAACCAGCACTGTCAGTAGAGGACAAAGACTTCATTGACATCATGGAGAAGGAGGTGTATCAAAATGAATGTAACAGCTGGGTGGCGCCTTTGCCATTCCGCTCTCCAAGACCAGAGCTTCCGAGTAACAGAGAGCAAGCATTCAAGCGCCTCCAATCTCTCAGAAAGACACTGGACCGAAACCCTGAAATGAAAAGACAATATATCGAATTCATTCAAAACATGCTGGACAATGACCATGCAGAAGTCGCTCCACCTTTGGACTCAAACAAAGAACACTGGTACTTGCCATCCTTCGGTGTGTACCACCCACAAAAACCTAATCAGCTGAGAGTAGTCTTTGACTCAAGTGCAGAATTTGAAGGACAGTCCCTTAACAAAGTCTTATTAAGTGGACCCGACCTAAATAACACACTGCTGGGTGTCCTTATGCGTTTTAGGAAAGAGCCTGTAGCATTTTCAGCTGATGTGCAACAAATGTTTTATTGTTTTGAAGTGAGAGAGGATCATAGGGATTATCTGAGATTCCTTTGGTATGAAGACAATGATCCCGACCAAGGTATTTGTGACTATAGAATGAGGGTTCATGTTTTTGGGAATAGCCCTTCCCCAGCTGTGGCTATTTATTGTATGAGGCGTGCTGCAGTCGAGGGAGAAGAAGAGCACGGACATGATGCAAAGCAGTTTGTAATGAGACATTTTTACGTTGATGATGGTCTCGCATCCACAGCAACAGTGGAAGAAGCTGTTGAGACACTCACAAGCACTCAAAAGATGCTGGCACAGTCAAACTTAAGGCTACATAAAATAGCCTCTAATGACCACAAAGTAGTGGAAGCGTTTCCTGCTGCTGAGAGAGCCAAGGATCTAAAAGACTTGGATTTAGAGTTGGACGACATACCCCTGCAAAGGAGCTTGGGGGTACTGTGGAATCTTAAAAAGGACTGTTTTACCTTTCACGTCACCACTGAACAAAAGCCGTTCACCAGGAGAGGTGTCTTGGCCACTGTTAACAGTCTGTATGACCCGCTGGGTTTCGTGTCACCCATCACAATGCAGGGAAAAGCTCTTCTCCGTGAATTGACCTCAGAGCAAAAGGACTGGGATGAATCACTTCCTGCAGAAAAAGAAGATGAATGGAGCAGATGGAGAAGCTCATTGAAGGATCTTGAGCGGCTTCAGATACCGAGGTGCTACCTCTCGTTCTCCCAGGCCATTGCTGTGAAAAAAGAACTGTGCATATTTTCAGATGCCTCCACCATGGCCATAGGAGCAGTGGCATATCTGAGAGCTATTGATGGTGAAGGTCAGTGGCACACAGGTTTCATCATGGGCAAGTCCAAAGTAGCCCCAAGACCCGCCCACACTGTTCCTAGATTGGAGTTATGTGCAGCAGTGTTAGCTGTAGAGATGTACGAACTTATTAGAGATGAGATTGACATTGAAGCAGACACTGTCAGATTTTTCACAGACAGTAAAATTGTTCTTGGTTACATACACAACAACACAAAGAGGTTCTACACTTACGTGGCTAACCGAGTGATTAGAATCAGAAAGACTACACATCCAGCACAGTGGTTTTACATAGCCACTAGTGACAATCCAGCAGACACAGCCACTAGACCAATTGCAGCTTCTGCATTGGCTTCTACAAACTGGTTTAGTGGTCCTTCCTTTTTGACACAACACGACATAGAGAAGTCTCACTGTGATAGTTTCACACTGATCGATCCTGACACAGATGCAGAGATCAGACCTGATATAACAAGTTTTGTTACCAAAGCCTCAGTAACACAGCTAGAGCCATGCCGTTTTGAAAGATTCTCTCATTGGATGAGATTGTGTCGCACTATTGCATCACTAAAGCGTGTGGCAGTATCATTCAAGAAAACAAACACAGAAGGTAAAGGCTGGAAGTGTTTCAGTGAAACTAACACCACAGATGAAGTGTCTAAAGCAGCAAAGTTCATCATCCACACAGTACAAAGTGAAATGTTCAAAGAAGAGTACAGATGCATAAAAGAAAATCTGCCACTTCCAAAACAAAGCTGTCTTCAAAGGTTAAATCCAGTTATTGATGAAGATGGGCTCCTCAGACTAGGAGGTCGATTGGCACCTGCTAACCTAACAAAAGATGAGAAACACCCACTCATTATCCCAAATGCTCATCATATAGCCATCCTTCTTATTAGATACTATCATGAGAAGGTAGCGCATCAGGGGCGTCACCTAACAGAAGGAGCGCTCAGAGGTGCTGGATTTTGGATTATTGGCAGTAAACGGCTCGTCTCTTCTGTTATTTACAAGTGTGTTCTCTGTCGAAAGCTTCGAGGACGACTTCAGACCCAAAAGATGGCAGATTTACCTGTGGACAGGCTGACACCAACGCCACCGTTCACTAGTGTAGGACTGGATGTCTTTGGACCCTGGACGGTCACCACACGTCGCACCAGAGGAGGGAGTGCAGACAGTAAACGCTGGGCTGTGCTTTTCACCTGCATGTCCACGAGAGCTGTGCACATTGAGCTCATTGAAACAATGTCAACATCCAGCTTCATCAATGCGCTGAGGAGATTTTTCTGCATCCGTGGACCTGCTCAAATACTCAGATCTGATAGAGGTACAAATTTTGTTGGAGCATGCAATGAGTTGCAAATTGATCACAAGGACACAGAACTAAACTCATACCTGCAAGAGAAAGGATGCACATGGCTGTTTAATCCCCCACACTCGTCACACATGGGTGGCTCGTGGGAGAGACTTATTGGAGTAGCAAGGCGCATCCTAGATGGTATTCTGTTGAAAGCCGTACATGTCCAACTAACGCATGAAGTGTTAAGTACATTCATGGCAGAAGTAATGGCAATAATGAATGCAAGACCACTTGTACCAGTCTCAACAGATCCAGACAAACCAAACCTTCTCACTCCAGCAATGCTCCTTACACAAAAGGTCAATGCATTATCTGCACCAACAGGAAGCTTTGGACCGCCAGACCTCTACTCAAAGCAATGGAAGCAAGTACAGTGTTTGGCAGACTCTTTTTGGAAACAGTGGAAAAGTGAATATCTTTCAACACTACAGCAAAGGAGAAAATGGACTGATGATAAAACAAACATAAAAGTTGGTGATGTTGTGTTATTGAAAGATGCTCTCGCACACAGAAATGACTGGTCCATGGGAAAAGTTGTAAGAACATTTGAGAGCAAGGACAATAAGGTTCGAAAAGCAGAAGTAAAGACTGTGAAAGATGGAAATGAAAAAGTGTTTTTGAGACCCATCGCTGATATGGTTTTGCTTTTATCAAGTGATAAATAAGTGTTTGAAATAGCCCTAAACTGTTCAAAATGTTTATTAGAAAAGTTTGTTCTAGTGGCACAATTATATTGTACCAGGCGGGGAGTGTTCTGCCTTTTATAACTTAAATCGGATATTATAGTTGTAAGCTGCCCTAGAGCTCCCTCTAGTGGCTGCTTTGGGTTCGGTTACTTTGGAAAAGGAAAAAAATGAGAACGTGAAGAAGAAATAAAAGATGGCGGAAAGTGATACCGTAATGTTATCGTTCTAAGCTGATACGGACCTTAAAATGTTGTTGCCTTGGACAAGATATGTCTGTAAGTATGAGTGTCGATAAAATAATTATTCTTTTGTTTTGTGTAAAAATGGTACGATAATTTGTACATTTGAAAGTTTTATCTTGTTAGCTTGCAGTAAGAGGGTAACAAGCTAGTTTACAATGTTAGTTAGCTAATACAGTATTTTGTACTTTCAGTTTTACGATGGTCAAAGAGAAGGCAATGGTCAGAGGCCATTCTTCAATAAATCAGCGCAAAAAGGAAAATAAGTCTGGTTATTGGAGCATCGTTATCTCGCTGTCTAGCTGGTGAAACTAAGAGACTCAGGGCGAGGACAGCATATAGTGTGTAATTTATTGCTAATGCAATCATATGGCACATTGACTTCTGAGGAAATGTTAGATGCACTCATCATCAGAAAGGTGTCCGACCTAAACCAGGGGGTTTAGAGTATCATAGAGTTTTTGTGGTTTGTTTTCTTTAAGTCATTTCACAGATTTTCTCTATAATTTCAATTCCTTGAATAAAACAACAAACTTAGGGGATGATTTTGTAATCCAACTTTATGTATGAAAGATTTGACTAAACATAAAACAATCTTCCAACTCAGTCGTCATTCTTATCTTGTGAAATCAAACCAAATGTTCTGTTGTCTCTAAATCAGGGATTGATGAAATCTTTGGTTGCATCCATTTATGAACATGTTCTCATTCATATTAAATCGTAGTCTAAGTCCTTCTTTAGAGGGATAAATGTCATTCATTGTCTTCAAATGTGTTTCTGTTGTTTTGGGGGGAAGTTTGAAGTCCATTGTTCAAAGTCTGTTAATGAAACTTTATGAAGTTTATGTAGGATGTTTTTCCTATTTTGTATTTGTTTGAATTATGATGTATTTCTGACTCTTGCTGCCATGATGCCAGGTCTCTCTTGAAAACAACATTTTTAATCTCAATTAAATTTTCACCTGGAGAAATAAAGATGATAATAATAATTTTGTCTTCAGGGAATCATTTCTCTGTAAAACAGCTTCTTCTGAAACTCTTGTTACATTTCTTGTTTATTGTTTGCTGGTTTTAGAAAAATGTCATCGTCTCTGTGTGAACTTAAACTCTACATGTGGTGTCAGCTATAAACGAGCTCTAGAGTCTAATAACGATGCTTTTATTATTGTCTGGTATCCAACCTAACCCTGGGCCTCTGGCTGAATGTGAAACACCAGCAGATGTTAAAAACTGTCTGGGTTACACGTGCATCACGTCGTGTGCTTCCTAACATGGATATGATTGGAATCTGGGCTGTTCAAGCAGTGCTGGTATCGTTGTTGTTTCTGAGACTTTCCAAATCTTTACTGGATAAAAACGTAGCAACTGATGGATTTAACATTTAGCACTCAGACTGTCCCAGAAAAGGCGGAGGTCTGGAAGTTTATGTGAAGCTCTGTCTTGCTGCTCAAGTCTTGTTCTCTCCATCTGCACCTCAGCCATTTGAAATCTTGGCCTTAACTATTGATCTGTTTGGAAATCAGACTGTTGTTGGCTGCTATCAGCCTCCACCTGCTTCCCCCAGCACATCACCGTCTCTGGTTCAACTTTTATCTGAGCTGCATTTTAATGACGTCTTTCAGATGGATGATTTTCATTGGGACTGGCTTTCTTCTGTGTCTGATGATTTTAAGGCACGCTGCTTGTTTTTAAAACTGACTCAAATTATTTAAAGCCTCACACGCCTTGATCCTAAACACCCAGATAAATCTGCTCTTATTGACCTTTTTTAACTAATATGCTGCGTAAGTTTTCCACATCTGCAGTTTTTGCCAACGACCTGAGTGATCACTGCATAGTTGGTGCTGTGAGAAACACTCTCACGCTCCGAGCCCGCATCAGTTTGAACTGGGGTCGTATTAAACAGGCTGACAATGTCAGTTTGGGAACATTTACAGGAGAGTTGTGTCTACTTTGTGGACAGACACGCCCCTTTTTGCCAGGTCAGGGTGAAAGGTCGGGACAGGCCTGGTTTGGTTCAGTACCGGCCGATCTCCTACATGAGAGAAACCAGGCCTGGGCAGGAAGTCTGGCTCTGATGCTGATTGGCTACGTTTTCATTAGCTGTGTAATCGGATTACTGCCTCCATCATCAAGATGTAACTATTTTTTACTTTAACGACTGACAGTCCAAACGACCGTAGGAGGTTTTGGCAAACTATAAAGTGTCTCTGCCAGCTGTGACTCCTCAGAGCTTCCTCCTCACTTAAATATCGACTCCACTCCTGTGTCACACAAAACTGAAATGTTGCTTTAACAAACACTTTGTTGCTTCTTGCTCTTTGTTCAGCACAGTATCTGATGGTAAACCTCTTGCACACAACTCTGCTCGTAGTTCCTGCTTACTGATACCTTTTCCTTCACACCTGTCACAGTAGAAGAGGTTTGTAAGGCTTTGAATAGCCCCAACACCAGAAACTCGTCCTCACAATCGTTCTCCTTCCTTCTTGCACTTGGCTGCAAATATCATAGCTGAGCCAGTGTCTTATATTTTTAATCTTTCTCTACAACAGAAGAACACCACTATACTCTGTGTTCTCTGGTTAACTGGTCCTCATTGGTCTTACACAGGATGGTCCATTAGTATCATTTTATCTATCAATCTGTTTCTGGGTTACTGCCTCCTATTTATCAGAGTACATGTTAGGCAAACAGTTTAGTCACAGCCTGCAGTCTCAGGACATCATTACATCCACTGTTCCATCAGTTCATGCAGAGCTTGGGAAGAAGGCGTTCTCCTTTTCTGCTCCGTCTTCATGGAAAACATAACCGAAGGATTTAAGGCTCTCCGTTGATTTCACTTGCAGACTTCAAAAGACGTACACATGTTTTTGTGAAACCATCTCTGGGAACTTGTTCTCGTTTTTAATGTGACTGAGTACATTACACAAACTTTTCTCTTATTGTTGTAATTTTAATATGTGTGTCTGGAACAGGTCTCTCTTGTAAATGAGACATTGAGTCTCAATGAGCCGACCTGTATAAATAAAGCTTCAATTACAAAGTCCTTTGTATAAAAGCTCCTTCAGCTGCCAGTGGGACGTGCTGTGGCACTATCGGTTGCAGAGCCTTTATATTGTTAGTTAGAAACTACAAATATAATGGCTCACTGTATTTCAGAATCAGAGAAACTTTATTAATCCAGGAGGGAAACTGAGTTGTCATAGCAGCAAATATACAAGAAACAACAAGCACTCATATAAAGTGAGTGTAGAAACAGAGTTATGATAAATAAATATTCAGATAAATAATATCAATATATAATATAAATAATCTATAATCCAGTTTTGAGTTCCCTCCCCAGACACCTTAACGCCCACTCACATCCTGGGCCATCTGACCTCAGGAAATCACATGATAGGGTGGGGCCAGGTTTCACAATGAGCTCACCCGAAACCCTGGCTGATTAGGACCCCCACCCGCTTTCACACCTTGGCTCATGTGATTACGTAGAGGATCATCAGGGGGTCCTTTGTCCCTCTTTGGGGGGAAACTCCCACTGGGTTTAAATCTGGGACTCCCCACCAACTGACCCTTAGAACTGAAGAAGCTTCTCAGATGAGAGGTGAAACGTCTTCAAGCAACTCAAAGAAGTCCAGACGCTTTTCTTTGCAAGCTCCTTAGTCTACAATGACCTGGATGACTGAGAACCGTCACAGACAACTCAGTCCCATATTTTAGGTTATTCTGAATAAATCGTTCATGCCCTCTCTTTGGAAAGAAGCTGTTGTGGTTCCTGGTCCTAAATCTAGTCGTCCAAAAGTTCTAAACGACTTCAGGCCTGCTGCCCTCACCTCAGTCTTTGAAAAAATCATCAGAAATGTGATTATGGAAGACACTGAACTTCAGCTTGATTCAATGCAGATTGCACATAAGCCCAATAGAGGAGTGGAGGACGTGCTTTTGATTCTACTTCACCTGATTGTCAAACATGTAGAGAGTAAAGGACTTCAGTTCATCGATTTCTCTGCTTCTTTCAATAACACAGCCCCAGATTTGAATCAAAAGACTTTTAGAACAGTTTGAAATCCAGACAAACCTGAGCAAGTGCAGTCATATAAATATCTTGATGACAAATGCTATTATTTTTCTGTAAAGCAAATTGACCTAAAAGTAAAGTAACCTTGATATGTCAGGATGTAGATGTCCCACCCAACAACGTCACCCAGCCCTGAAACATCGGTACTGTTCAAGGCAGCATTGCTGTCCACACGTCCATCAGAGTGTTTCTTTGGACTTCATGGTGTTGCTGCTCCCAGTATTCTCTGAGACAACCTCTGAGGCCGTCACAGAGCAGCTGTATTTGTACTGACATTACATTACACACAGGTGCACTCTATTTAGTCATTAGCACTCATCAGGCAATGTCTATGGGCAACTGACTGCACTCAGACCAAAGGGGGCTGAATAATAATGCACATAACAATTCTCTTCACTCTGCTGACAAGAGATTCAACCCCCACTATGAGCACCTTCTAAAGAGCACCATTGAAAGTATCCTCACCAACTGCATCACTGTGTGGTATGACTCCTGCACTGGGTCCTGCAGGAAAAATATGACAACGGGTAGTGAGAGCAGTGGAGAGGATTGCAGGGTCCTCTCTTGCCTCCCTCCCCAGGAGATCTACTGTGCCTGCCTCATTCGAAAGGTCCTCTTCATTACAGGTGACTCCACTCATCTCTTCAACAGCGTCTTCAGTTTGCTGCCATCAGGAAGGATACTGAAGAGACCTTTTGACCTTTACATTTTCGTTAATATCTTTAAAACAGAAGCAGCAGAAACGAGAATTTTAGCAGCACAAACCAGCACAAGCGTAGCACAGTTGATTGACACCAGTTTTGTTTGATTTAATTAATGTGGGGGGGCTGGTTGACCTCTGGGGACCTCTAGAAATTTTCTTGAATATCTTTAAAATGATAGCAGCACAAACAAAAATTTTTACAGCACAAACGTAGCATAAACGTTTGATACCACTTTTGTTGGATTTGAAGAAGGTGGGGGGTCGCGGGAAAAACCAGCAAAAGAACTCGAGCAGCCGGGCTATGTAAAAGGTGTAGGGGGGCATGTTTGCGGTCACGTCCAGCGGGTGTGTGGGCTGTTTGAGTCATCTGTTACCAGGCAAACTCCAATGCAGCAGGCTGCTGAACACACACAGGCCTCCTGCATCCTCCTCTTCAGCTCTGCTTGCCCGATATCGTGACCTAAGCAGGGTCGGGCCTGGTCAGTACTTGGATGGGAGACCGCCTGGGAAAACCAGGTGCTGTAAGCTTTTGCACTTCCACACACAAACTGCAGAGGGCACTTCTGCTCCTGCTTGTGCTTAGAGGCATGAGAAGTTAACATTTATGGGTGATAAAATCCTTTTTCTATATTTTTAACATGAGAATATCAGTTTTCCATCTTGTGTTCCAGAGTAATCGGACAAAAGACAAACGTAGAACAAGGAAAAAAGAGGCCAAGTGTCTCACCTATAAAACAAAATGACTGTTTTCTGAATAGTCTCACACAGATAAACATTTGCAGGGAATACCTTTTCCTTCAAAACAAACGTCACAGACTGTGTTTTTCTTTACTGATTGTATTTGAGTAGAAACTCAGATTAAAATGGCATCAGTGCTCATAAAATGATTTAACTGTAAAAGTAGGTGTAGTGGATCACTTTGCATAGATCTAGATAAAAGTGCAGTAAGCAAAGACTACAGTGGTCATTGAGCAGCTGTTCCTATAATGTGAATCTGGGATAAAGGCACAGATTATTTGTTTGCCTTTGTTTCCTGGTTCTTTCTTTCTTATCCAAATGGAAAAAGAGAGCATAAAAGTACTGTTTACAAGCAGCTTATCTATCTCATTGTGCCCACTATCATAAAATCTTGGTTGACTGAGCACTGAGCCATCTACCACTCGAAATTGAACCTGTGTGGGACAACAACAAAGTCCAGTATACTAAGTTTCAGTAATGTGCAGTTTTTTCTGTGGAAGATGTAAATCTAAATAGATGTCCTATTGTATGCATAATATACCACTGAACTTTATAAAACAACTTCTAAAAGCAAATTTCGATTTATTTTAGATTTTCTCAAATCCAAACAGTGCTAAAAGCATGCACACAGTCAAATATTTTTCATACGAGGTGCTGAAGGTTCTGCAATGTTCTGTCAGTGCGCCCCAGGGCAGCTGTGGCTACAATGTAGCTGCCATCACCAGTGTGTGAATGTGTGAATGATGTATCTGTGGCTTTTTGTCACACTTGGAAACCACGGTGTTGTGCAGCTATTTGCCTTGTTGCAGGGTTTTTAAAAAACTGCAGTTTTGATTTTAGTGAAAGACACCGTCTCATGACTCATTGAGTGCCGCGACTGACAAGCCAATCCGTGGCCTGCAGTCTGACGATGTCACATTTCCTGACTGCTTGGAACCCCGACTAAGTCGTCCTGTAGCCCACATCATAATGTTTCCATCTCTCTGCTTGACTGCGGGGATGCTATTTTTTGCATCACACTCCTATTTCAAAAGGTCAGTTAAAGCCACATAATTGGAATTTGGTTTCATCTCCCCACAGCACTTTCTCCAAAGTCTTCCCTGAATCATTTAGATGTTCACTGGCACTTGAGATGGGCCTATACATGTTTCTCCTTGAACAGGTAGCTACCCTATGTTAGCCTAGCTTTCTATCACTGATGCTCTGTGTGTATTGTTATGGTTCAAAATATGGGGATGGAGACAAGAGAAAAAAACCACAATAACAACACTGGTCCGGCCGGGTTAAGTCAAACGATGATTTTAATGATCACACGCGTGGGAGATGGACAATTTTATCCCACAACTTAGACATTCACATTACTCACACCCTCATTACACATACATATAGGATCTTGGGGGTGGGCACGATACACGGAGTCCAAGTTACCATCAGGGTGTACACCTCACCCCTGGCATCGTTGCCCACCTCTCAATTTTAAATACACGTAGACATTGAGGGCTAGCAGGAGGGACTATGCGCTTACCTGCTGCTCTCTGGCAGGTAGCTCCATGCCCTCCTGGGTTTTAATTACACCTTAGAACACACATGCATCAACACTACAATGAGCGGGTGGAGGGAGGTTTGGAGTTATCTCTCACCCCCATCCTCTGCGGCCTGCTGGAGCGGGGGGGCTAGGAGGAGTTGGCCGTCCGGCTGCGGTCTGGGGTGTGGGGCCTCCCTGCTGCTGCGGAGTCGGGGCGGTCTGCCTCTCCCCACCGCAGGGAAAAGGGTAACACTACCTGGGTCTGGGTGCAGTTCCCCCCTCCAGGGGCAAGGGTACCTAGACCCAGTTCGTAGAGTACGCTTGGGGAGTGGGATCGTGTATACAGCGTCTCTTTATGTCTGTCTCCACGTTGGTTGAGTGTGGAGTGAGTGCATATGAGAGCATGAGGGTGGGAATGGATGTTTGTGTCTGTGTGTGCCTGTATGTCTGTGTCTATATGTCAGGTTGGGTATCAGACGCCACCTCTCTGGGGACAACTCAGGCCCTCCAAGGTTTGGAGGCCTATCTCCCCCCACCACCACTTCCCATGCCGGTGGCGGACTCCCTCAGGTGTCGGTGCGTTGGTGGTTCTTTGTGTCTGGGGGTGGGCGTCCGGGTACACACCGGCTCACTCCTTGGCGGCCGCTTGTCGGGGCCTGGAGCCTGGGGCACTTCGGAGGTGGGGTGCCCCCGGCCTCTCGGCCTGGGGCTTGGTCACTCAGGCACAGCTGGCTGCTGGCGGAGCTCACGGGCGCGTCACTGCAACTCCCCTTGGCTTCTGCTCTGCGGCTGCTGAATGAGCCCTCATCTGGGACTCTCCTCAGCTCTTACTGGGACAGTGGCGCGGCTGCCCCTCTGTGGGTCTTCCTTGGTGTCTTGTGTTCTGGGGGCCTCTGGATGTCTCGAGTTTTGATCTCCTTCATACCTGCTTCATGCCCTGGAGGACGGGGCTGTGCCCCCACACACACACACACTCCCTAGCAGATCGTTACATGGAGAAACCTTTGGAATACAAGCATGCTGATCCACGCAGGTATGCACACAGGTGTACACATGGGTATTCACAGACGCGGACTACAGCTTTCTTGGCTGCTGCCTCAAAGCACATTGCGTGCTGCACAATATCGTTTATTATTTAGTAACTATTGATATCTACTGCTAGCTAGTTTATTGTGATGGTGCTTTTTTTTTCTTATTATGTTGCTCTTTGTTGTTTGCTTTCTCTTCTGTTTTTTTTTTCTCCATACAGGTGACCCAGGAGTTTTGTTTTTTTTTTCTCTCTTCCCCCCCTTCTCACCGTCTCTTCTCCCCTTTGGTTTTCTTTCTCTCCCTCTCTTTCTTTCATTCTTTCTCCCTGTCCTATCCCACAGTCATTTCTGTCCCGTTTGCAACTGAAAATAAAATAAATTCATAATTATAATAAAGGTCAATCAAATGGACCAATATGGCAAGGCCATGATGACCCACTTGGTAAAATAAATCCTCTTGGCATCTTTCTTGGCCTTAAGACAACAATTCTGATGGCTAAAGATCCAAATGGGACACACAAAAGAAAAAAGAATCTTTTATTCTGGATAAAACAGGGAGCCAATAAATGTTCTGTTTCTAGTCCCTGTCAGGACTCTCGCTGCAGCATGTTGCTCAGAGCAGTCTGGAATTGATTTTTGACTAAATAATTAAAACTAATAATAATATATTACTATATTATATTACTAACAAATCCAGGACACCCCTGTTGATCCAGCAGCTCTTAATGAAGTTTGAAATAAGAATCGTGGTGAGTTCATTAGAAATATTTCACTTTTCTTTTTTAAATCAGTCATTACTGGAATCATCTGAAGTGCAAAAACAGTGGGATTATATATGAGAAGGACGGACTCAAAGACTGTCGTGTATCACATATGTATTACATAGATGTCCAAAATCAATGCATCATTAATGAAACTGAAACAAAAGTACTGAATTTCATGTGGAAGACCAAACCTCAGCATTCAGGAAAGTCTTATACAGGAGCAAAGATAATGGACGTTACCCGGAGTTTTCCACTGTGAAACCAGGAATAACAGCTTAAAAATGTTGTTGGATTTCTGTGATCTAAATCATTGTCAGCCTGGCAGGCAAATAGCGTGGACACCAAAGTTTGTGAACGTGAAAACCTGAGAACAAAGACATGTAGGATTTTAAATCGGTACTGTTAAGGTTCAAAATACTGGGGATGGAGACAAGAGAAAAATCACAATAACAACACTGGTCCGGTCGGGTTGAGTCAAACGATGATGATCACACGCGTGGGAGATGGACACCGTATGCAGACAGCCTCAGATCTCAAAATGGTGGAGCATTGCTCAAACTCTTATAGCCTCTGGTTCTCCCACCTTATCATAAAAGCCTAAACATTCACATGCTTTTCTCTCACACGGCGCCTAAGCTACGACCTTGGCTCCCCGTTTATCTGCTCCTGCTGAGTTGGGGCAGAAAACTCCAGCATGCTCTGTTCTCTTCTAATCAGACAAATAAGGCGATGACTTTCTGCAGCAGTATTATGCATCATAAAACAATATCATTCATCCACAATAAATCAGCAGTCTACTTTAATGCAAATGAGTTTAACTAATGCAATAGTTGTCAGCTTCTTCTAATTCAGGAGAATAATGCAAACTAAAACTACATAATAATTCACAATCTTTAGTTAGGGGTATAACATGGCATAAAATAATATTATAATCTAACAGTATGCTGCTGCCTCTCTCTCATGTTACTTAAAAAATTAACCCCACAGCTTCAATAACCGTATCTAAAAATCTCTCAGTGAAAGTTACGGTTGTAGGTTTGGAAACATTTTGGGGTAGCCAGTGTTAAATAGAGACAGGGCCACATTCTTTATCTAGTCATTGTAATGAAAGAAGCACATTAAAAACTATATGAGAGTTTGCTTTTAACAAGCATGTAATGACTCTACTTAGTTTAGGTAGTCTTAGGGAGTCAAACTGAAAGTAGCATTTTGTGGATGTTTTCCCTGCTGCCCGATCCCATCAGTCTCTTAAAGCATCATTTTTATGCGCCCTGGTGTGACAGAGGTTTCATGGCGCTACAGGTTACCTGAGCACATCAGGTATATTACGGTTGAAAACCAGTGCCCGGCCTTCCAGTGGGTGTTCGACCCCTCGTGCACAGCTCAGGAGTCTAAACGACCCAGCAGTTATGGACATGTGTGTTTTTGGTGTGCTGTCCCTCGTTCTCCCTGCTTGCAGGTATATCTGTGTGTGTGTGTGGATGCCGGAGTTTCTGAGAGCACCTGTTTACAGGCACCTTCAGGCCTGGTGGGTGTGGCCCTGCCAGGTGGTTGGCCACACTTGAAGACCATCACACAGCTGATCAAGCCTTGTCGGAGGAGCTACTTGAGAATGCGGTGGCGCTCTCTCTGACGCTGGATCATTGCGTGACTTCACGTTAGTCTCTCGGCCAGTCAGTACGGATAGTCTGCCGCATTGTATGTGTCTTACGGCTGCCTGTTTGTTATCTCCCCAGGAGAAGCGTGGAGACGAGAGGGCAGCGAGCACGGGGTGCTCAGACACTGAGGAGCGGAGACAAGGAACACTAGCACTGGGAAGAGGACATTTCACGGGAGTCGGGAACGCACTGCGGATTTATTGTTATTTTCCATTCACTGTAAATAAACGCACTGCTTGCATTCAGAGCTCCGTGCCTGGCTCCTCCTTCCTCACATCCCCACGGTTGACGCTGGCCAACCGTGACAAATAGCTTTTCTTAGATTCATTATTAGTTCAACATTGACAAATAGTAGTTGACTAATATCAGGAGCCAAAAAGAAAACAAAAAACAAACTAAATAAATATTTCAGACGCTGAAAATAAATTATTACGGTTGTTTAAATTTGCTGTCAGCAAGTTAGGTCTAATGCATGTAGTCAATCTAATGAATCAATATTACATGTAAAAAGTACAGAACTGAAAATGAAACTAAAATATAACGGTAAATGAACTGGTTCTTGTATAAAACCTTTCTACTCTCTACAACTTGCCTCATTCATGCACTCACTTTTTTCTATGCTTTTTCTCTGTAAGTGCTTTCTATCTAACATTAATACGCATTCATCCTCCCGATGGATGCATCGGAGAGCAACTTGGGGTTAGCGTCTTGCCCAAGGATATTTGGCATGCAGGCTGGAGCAGGCGGGGATTGAACCAGCAACTTTCTGATTAGTAGGTTTCCTGCTCTACCTGAGCTACAGACACCCCAATTTGTGGTGCTCTGGAAACAACACGTTCTCATCCCAACAGGTAACGATGCTATGTGACAAATCATCGGTATGTGTAAATGTGTTTTTTGTTCTAATCATGAATCGCTTTGTAAAACAAGACCTGATAGGGTTAAGGTTAAAGTTATGGTTAGAGTTAATGTTAGGGATAGGGCTGGAATGGACAGCTGGAGCCTCTCCTCCAAGTGTGTGTTACTGCCGCCATCAGCATTCTGTTGTATTCTGTTGTCTGCTTTTCTCTGTAAGCGCTTCGAGCCTGTACTTTTTTGCTTTAGCTGAGTAATGAAGTTGAATCAGTACTTTAACTTTCACTGGAACAATAGTATTTTTACTTCTACTTAAGTGGAGAATGTCTGATCTTTTGCCAACTCTGGCTGTCTCTCAGTCTTGGAATACCCACTTGTTGTCCAGCGGTGTCCTGGGAATATGGGAACTAGACAGACTGGGGAAACAATGGGAGGAGACACAAAGATGGAATCACTTTTACCATCTTTTATGTATTTGCTGGTCGTCTTATTTCTTCTATTTTGCAAGCACAGTGTTGCAATCATTGTCTTTGTGGTACAATGACACAGGTAGAATGCAGGTGTTTTCATGTAACACGATGCCAGAAAGATGAGTAATGTGTTTTGAAGAGAAGATAAAACATCATGTTTGAACAAAGATAAGCAGCAGACACGTCTGTGTGTGAGTTGTTCAGGTTCAGTAAGAAGGTAATATGTCTGCAGAATTTGTAATTCTTATGAAGATATTGCTTGTACAATAAATAAAATCCCTTTAACTTCTTCTGGAGAGTGTCTTTATATATTTAGTCATTTTGGGGCGATCCTTTATTTAGTAGTAACTCTAGTCGGGGATATATATCAGAGTTTACTTTCAGATATGAGCATTGTGTTTCCTGTGGATGAATGAATGAATTATTTATTTATGTAATTTTTGAAAGACTGGCTCATGTAAAATCTCTGAAAGTATGACAAAGCTCTCCTGTTACACTTTATGGACACCTGAGCGTCACCATGAGGGCCTGTCTTTATTCACTTTATTCACTGAAATCCACTTTTATAATGAATTCACAGTAATCACTGACACCTTCAGAGCATTACATTCATTAAAGACGTCTTCTACACCTACTCTTCCAGACGACCGACACATACTTCAACCACTGCAGGTTAACCAGCCACTCATCAGTAAAGCAAAAACTAAATGTAAATGTCCTCATGTGGAAAAGACTGAAACACAACTCCCATATATCACTAATGTAACAGATCCATTTAGGGAGAGTGAGAACACTAGGCTGGATGTGTTTTAATGCAGGAACATTCATCATGTCTTCAGTTCAACAAATCATTTACATTGAATATGTGAGCTGGATGGTTACACGACACAATGTGATTGTCAACAATAACTGCAATGAACGCTGGTTTGAGGGCGGAGTCAAGGAGGCCATTTACGTGAAAAGGGAAAGACCCTCTCTGAATCAAGGAGGGGGCCTAAGGGTACATCTGTCACCATCTTACAATGCTGTGATTGCAGCCGTTCTCCAACTCTCTGTGAATGGTACTCAGGACCATTGATCAGTGGTTGTTGATCAATGGTCATGAGAATTTGCATAATCATGATTAAGGAACTGACCTCCCAGCCCATTGTTCCTTCAGTCGGCTGGTTTCTCTGACTGAAAACGCTACGTCCAGAAGAACAGAATCAACTTTTGGAGATTTACTTCCCTGATGATTGAGCACGCATCAAGACCTTTTAATCAGGCCAACAAATATCTTGTACTCAATTTTAGCAGCAGCCATTGTGACACTGATGATAAAACTTGTGTAAAAGTGCGAAGCTGTAAAAAAGTAATTATAAAAAAGCGTTTTTGTAGCTGAATGTTACTGGATAGCTGTTTCATCTGTAACACATCAAAATAACCTGCTAAGGTTTAATAGGCTATAAGGAACACACTCACTTCCTGAGCCCTGGGCAATAAGAGACGTTTTGTGTTTTATAATTTATTGATATGTTTGATCCTTTCTGACCTGCGTTAATGAAGCAGTCATTAGAGCACCATGTCCGCTAGAATAGTTCTGTAGTTTGATGCTTGAGTCGTTGCAGACTTGTTGAAACTCCCTCACCCGTCAAAGCAGCGTCTTTGTTATTCGAGTCCAGCAGATGGCAGTGTTTCACTGTCTGACGGCTGTCTGAAGCTTCAGCTGGATTATCCGTTTTCATGTTTGATTAGAGGTTTGTGTGTGTGTGTGTGTGTGTGTGTGTGTGTGGGTTTTTAGCCACGAGTTGTCCACGATAAAGCATATTGAATGGCCTGTCTAATATTGTTAGAATTCTCCTTTGGGTTAGTTTCATTACTCAATCGGGACATTTATTTGGAAAAAGAAAAAAAGAGGGAAAAAAAAAAAAAGAAAAGAATTAAAAATAAATAAATCCTCATAGTTTACATTTACAAATATCAATACTGAATGTTACGTCCCTCTGCAGCTTCTAATCGTCTCAGTGTTTTCAGCTGGTGCTAATTGGCCACACCTAGTCAGGTGTGGATAAAAGCATACCTGAGGCAAGCTTCCCGGCAGTGCACTAGTCTTTGCCTTGGTGGCACCAGCCATTTTAGCCAACCTGGTTTTCCATTTTAGGATGAAACCTCTTCTCACCCACACTCTGCTATTCATCTCTGTTTTTATGTTGCGGCTTTTGAGCCGGGTCGTAACACTGAAGATTACAAAGATCAACATTAAGACCAGTCTGTGCATTCAAAGCAGTGACAGAAAAGAGTGTGGGGCATTAACCCCCACTCACTTCACAGTTCACGTTCACAGCGAGCTTCGTCGAAATTTACAATGAGACCCTGAGGGACCTTGTGTTCACCGGCAAGTCCAGCAAGAGACCTGAGCATGAGATCCGCAAGACAGCCAGCAACGAATTGACAATCACTAATCTCACCTATGAGCGGGTCTCCAATGAGGATCAGGTACAGCAGACAGACATCTGTAGCTCAGAACAAATTAATTTCAAATCTGCTGACAAATTGTTACCAAACTTTGAAAATACATCAAACTTTATCGATGCTCTATGTTTTAAAACGTTCCCTCATCCTCTCAGGTTCTCCGTCTGATTGCTTTGGCCAATCAGAATCGCTCCACTGCCCAGACAGCCCAGAATGACCGCTCGTCTCGCTCCCACTCAGTCTTCCAGCTGGATATTGAGGGAGTTAATGCCGGCAGGGATGTCAAGTGCAAATGTATCACACTGGAAGTACCAGCATCAGGAATGTGGTTTCTTCTTTTTGGATCTATAATATTTAGTCTGGTTAGTTATTGTTACTGTAACCAGTGCAAAATCTGCTCTGATGACTCAACGTTAATGTTTGAGCCCCTGAGCGCTAAAAGAAGTGTTTTGTAAAGTATTAAAACTACCTTTAATGGAAGGAAAAACGGATCACTGCTTCCTATAAGAGTTGGTTTTCTCTGTGTGTGTAGCCACTCTGTGCCTGGTGGACTTGGCTGGCAGTGAGCGAATGGTGAAGAGCCAGTCTCAGGGTGACCGTTTCAAAGAGATGACCGCCATCAACAGCTCACTGTCCAACCTGGGCGTCGTTATCGCCGCTCTGGCCAAAAAGGTCTGCAGCTGCAGTTTCTGTAGTCTTAGATGTCACACCTGCTTTCTTTACATTTACAGTATTAATGATTTTTTTGGCCTTTGTGTTCCAGGAGACTTACGTAGCTTACAGGAACTCGAAGCTCACGTACCTCCTTCAGGGATGTTTGGGGGGGGAAACGGCAAAACGTGAGTTTGTTGACATCACAAATCTTTATAATGACGACACATAAAACTGAAGGAATTTATCCCCAAAAAATATTTAACAGCGTTTGATCTCATCACTTCAGATTGTGACTGTTTATTCTTTGGCACTAATTTTGGATGTCTTTATTTGCAGCTTGATGTTTGTTAACATTGCTCCGGAGCCCGACAGCTTTGGGGAAACTCTGAACTCATTGAGGTTTGCCAGCAAGGTCAGTGCAGTCTTGTTTCCAGTGTTCATTGGACAGAGTACATTAATGATGTCCTTACATCAGCTGTTTATGGTAAACCAAAGCCATACTCCATATCCATTTTAATACCTTGGTGTGTAATTCATACTCACATTTTGTCTGAAGAGTAGGGATGTTCCTGGCGTCTTATTTACTAGTCGACTAATCGAGGGGGAAATAATTAGACTAACCAACTAATGTAAAACTAAGGAACATTCAGATATTGAGTTGATTTTCAGAACTGATTAATAGAAACTGTCAAACTAGACGCAGAGGTATCTTAAACCATTTATCACATTCTGTTAAATACAAATGAAAATGCATTACTACAAAAGATGTTCTATTAAAATATGACAATCATTTGAGAATCTAAAAGTACGTCTAAGTGTGGCGAGAATGATTCAGGTAATACATTATACAGCCGT
Organism: Mchenga conophoros; assembly: GCF_057382185.1. Classification (NCBI taxonomy): domain Eukaryota; kingdom Metazoa; phylum Chordata; class Actinopteri; order Cichliformes; family Cichlidae; genus Mchenga; species Mchenga conophoros. Next base: position 18,741,866 of record NC_140528.1, on the reverse strand, counting down.
TTTCTAGTCAGGTTGTGGGGGCAGCAGGAAGGACTACTCCTGACCACAGCTGATAGATGTAAATTGGCTAGCATGACCAAGGATGCTGGGGCCTCCTACTGGTAGGACGTGCCCAGCTGGAACAGCCTCCTGGCCAAGGTGGCTGTCACCTTTTGATGTGAAGGAGTAGTGACTCTACTCTGAGCCCCTCCCCCATTGACTTAACTGCTCTCCTAAAGGAGAGGTTTTCCACCTCTCAGGAAACTAATTTCCTCTGCGTGTATCTGCGATCTCAGTGTTAACAAGAAGATCAGGGTAGATTAATAGATTTATGGCGTTTCTCAACAACAGTGCACCATCTGGTGGTAGATCGCTGCCTAACATTTAGAACACAATGTACCAGCATTGGGCATCAATTAAAATGTTAACAATTAGATTGAACGACTGGTAAGTCTGATACAGACTAGTGACAATTAGTCGACTAGTCACATAAATCCCTGATAGAGCCCACAGAAGTGGCCTGCACCATGTGCGTGGCTTGCTTTGCAGTTTAACCACCAAAACACTCGTCTGCAGTGGAATTTCTTTGAGCTAATAGATTCATTTATTTCATTTCTTCTTCTAATTAATGTGGAAAATGGTGGCGAAGGTGGCTGAAATGAGTGATTCCTAGAGTTACATGTCAGTTTACAGCATAGGGATTAAGTTTACAGTATAAATACCACTGAATTGTACAAGGATTTGAAGTTTCACTGTAACTTTAACATTTTTGACAATTTTGTTTTGTTTTCTCCCCCACAGGTGAACGACTGCGTCATCAGGACAGCGACTGCCAACAAAAAGTAGAATTATTAAAAAAAAAAAACCCTGAGTTTTCTACTTTTTAGGTTCATCTCAGGTTTCCACGCTGAGTTGGTCATGACAGTTGCCATGTGTGATGGCATGCCACACATGGTAAGCTCCACACCTCACCACCCGTTGATTCACTTTAGTTTAATTTACAGTCACTACTTTAAAATATTCCATTTATTGTTCAATATCGTTTCTTTATTAAATGTATTCATTTTTCCATCACACCTTCCAATGTTTATATGGCGTGCACACATATTAACCTTGCAAGGTCAAAGCTCTGTTTTATGTTATATTAATACATCTTTGTTTGAGTTACCTGGGGGTTGGTGTCTCCTCCTGTCTGGCAAAGGGCTGGGAGACCTGAAGTACTACTGACAGCCTAATTGGATTGCACCACATGCAGGTGAACGACTGCGTCATCAGGACAACAAAGTAGAAATTATTAAAAGAGTAACTTTTATATATGTGCGTTTAAAGCAGGGTGTCAGTTTTTTCTGTTTTTTTTCCACATATGTTGGATTATGTTTCTATATATATACTTTGTAAAGGGTATTTTAAATTAATGAAAATGAATAAATATGATTGTTTCTTTTACCTGTTTCGATGTCTGCCATATCATTAGTATGTTTCGTGGGAATTAAATGTTTATTTAACATGTACGCTATTACATTTACTCTACAAATAAAACCAAATTTAAAGGCTGTTGCATTTTATTGCCTTTTTTCTTTCCTTTTCTTAAAGTTATGAAGGCATCTTGGATGCCATTTCAGTGAGTGGGGGTTAATGCCCCACACTCTTTTCTGTCACTGCTTTGAATGCACAGACTGGTCTTAATGTTGATCTTTGTAATCTTCAGTGTTACGACCCGGCTCAAAAGCCGCAACATAAAAACAGAGATGAATAGCAGAGTGTGGGTGAGAAGAGGTTTCATCCTAAAATGGAAAACCAGGTTGGCTAAAATGGCTGGTGCCACCAAGGCAAAGACTAGTGCACTGCCGGGAAGCTTGCCTCAGGTATGCTTTTATCCACACCTGACTAGGTGTGGCCAATTAGCACCAGCTGAAAACACTGAGACGATTAGAAGCTGCAGAGGGACGTAACACCTCCTCCCTTAAAAGGGTTCCTCTAGGACCCCTAAACAAATTAAAAGTTCCTCTGAAGCAAGTTGGCATCTTTAAGCATGGATGCCCCTACATGAGGATCTGAAGTTGCCACACTGAACACACAAAAAGTAACATGTGACCAACACAAAAGAGCACAACAGTCAAACCCAAAATGATTACCTGACCTGCTACAACACAAAACCAAAAGTACACTAAAAACAACAAATCCCTTACTTTCCCTACCCTAGTCTTCAGTGGTGTACCAGGCTCGAGGCAACTTTAAACGCGAACTCGAGAGCAGGCAGCAGACCAGAGATATAGTCTCCTACCAAACTCTGAAGCGTACCCCCACCCAGGATAGCCACCAAACACAAACTAAAACAATAAAGCAAAACAACAAACAAGTGCTTCGATGGAAGGGCAGCACAGTCACCCAGCTGAAACACACTAAAGGGAGTTTGCTCAATTACACTGAACACCATCACTCACCCACTTAAAAGCAAAACAAACTGACATTCAGTCTCCACTAAAATGTCCAAAGATCCCGGACGAGCCACCACTTATGTTATGTATAGTGTGATTTGGCCATCTGAACATGCTACCTATATAAATCCCAGCAGGAAGCATGTTTTAATAGTGTGATTTGGCCATCTGAACATGCTACCTATATAAATCCCAGCAGGAAGCATGTTTTAATAGTGTGATTTGGCCATCTGAACATGCTACCTATATAAATCCCAGCAGGAAGCATGTTTTAATAGTGTGATTTGGCCATCTGAACATGCTACCTATATAAATCCCAGCAGGAAGCATGTTTTAATAGTGTGATTGGGTCATCTGAACACCCTACCTATATAAATCCCAGCAGGAAGCATGTTTTAATAGTGTGATTGGGTCATCTGAACACGCTACCTATATAAATCCCAGCAGGAAGCATGTTTTAATAGTGTGATTGGGTCATCTGAACACCCTACCTATATAAATCCCAGCAGGAAGCATGTTTTAATAGTGTGATTGGGCCATCTGAACATGCTACCTATATAAATCCCAGCAGGAAGCATGTTTTAATAGTGTGATTGGGTCATCTGAACACCCTACCTATATAAATCCCAGCAGGAAGCATGTTTTAATAGTGTGATTTGGCCATCTGAACATGCTACCTATATAAATCCCAGCAGGAAGCATGTTTTAATAGTGTGATTGGGTCATCTGAACACCCTACCTATATAAATCCCAGCAGGAAGCATGTTTTAATAGTGTGATTGGGTCATCTGAACATGCTACCTATATAAATCCCAGCAGGAAGCATGTTTTAATAGTGTGATTGGGCCATCTGAACATGCTACCTATATAAATCCCAGCAGGAAGCATGTTTTAATAGTGTGATTGGGTCATCTGAACACCCTACCTATATAAATCCCAGCAGGAAGCATGTTTTAATAGTGTGATTGGGTCATCTGAACATGCTACCTATATAAATCCCAGCAGGAAGCATGTTTTAATAGTGTGATTGGGCCATCTGAACATGCTACCTATATAAATCCCAGCAGGAAGCATGTTTTAATAGTGTGATTGGGCCATCTGAACATGCTACCTATATAAATCCCAGCAGGAAGCATGTTTTAATAGTGTGATTGGGTCATCTGAACACCCTACCTATATAAATCCCAGCAGGAAGCATGTTTTAATAGTGTGATTGGGTCATCTGAACACGCTACCTATATAAATCCCAGCAGGAAGCATGTTTTAATAGTGTGATTGGGTCATCTGAACACGCTACCTATATAAATCCCAGCAGGAAGCATGTTTTAATAGTGTGATTGGGTCATCTGAACACCCTACCTATACAACGGAGCCATTAACCACGTAAGGTAGCATATTCTGATAAGTTAGCACGGATTGATAGACAAGACTATAAATTTACGCTACGGTAGGATGTTTTGACAGCACACCGGTTCTCGTCGCCAACATTTTTCTTTTGTTAAGCTTACTGTTATCAAGGCATGGTAAATGAACAGTAAACCTTGCCTGATGACTAATCTTCCCGTTTCCCTCTCATTGATTTATTTGGGTTGTCATGGCAGAAGTATTAAACGATGCCTTTTATTAGAACATAAGCATTTAAATGCAGTAATTGTATTTGAATTAGTTAAATATGAGTGGGCAACTCTGACCATGACAAGACTGCATTTGCTCTAAAGAATTAATAAAAAATTTAGACATATTGTTGTCATTATTTTTACTCTTCAATTTTATGTGTTTTTTCTTTAAGATGGTATCAGAAGTTGCTCCTCCACCATGAAAAAACCATCTGCATATATTCTTTCACTACATCCACGATTCTCCTCTGTGGTCTTCCTCATTCATCCTGTTTGGAGCTTAATGTTCAACATCCTTTATCTGTTAAAATTACAGAAGGAGAAGAAAGTAATCATCAGAGCAGGAATCATGATAAATGATAAATAGATTACCAGTACATACAAACATAACACTTGGATAATTTCTCTGATAACGCTGCATTGGATGGGTTTATTAACTGTGGGCTGAAATTGTACTACAGTCTGCTGGTGAGGAACTTTTTTGAGTGTTGAATAAAATGTCCTCCACAATCTGTATATGAATTGTCATTAAAACCACAGAGATTCTTACTTATAAAGGAAAGAAAAGTGGGACAAAGCCCATCAACATATAGTGTATATTTTCTGAAACATTACAAAGATGCAGGTAATTCTGGGTTCACCTGAATTACAGATTAGACTGGTGGACAAACAGATGTTGTGTACAACTGGTGACAGCATCAGTGACAACAAATTAATCAGCGAGGCTGGAAGCAGAATTAGGAGGCGTCAGAGTCAGCGAGGGTCAGAGATCGACGAACAAATTGCCCACCTTCATGGATAATGCATCCCCCTCAGAAGGATTCAAAATTAGGCCACGAAGAACAGTTCAGGAAACCTATTTTGTTTCGTCTGTGAAACTGTATAAATGAAATGTAAATTATGTTAAAGGCAAACACATTTGTAAGCCATAAGAAACAAACATGCTTTGCAATATACCTTCAAACATCTGTATAGATTTGATACATTATTTATTAACTGAATTTGCTAACATGTCTTACATAGTGAGTGTGTCACGGCTGCCGAGGCGAGCCGTGCGGAATAAATGAGGATCCAATCACAGGCAGTCGTGGAGAAGTGAAGGTGATTTATTGAACACAAAAAGAATGTGGACAAACAGCAAACGGGGCTCGAACTAAACTAAACTGGGAAACAACTAAACTACAGAGCACAATCCTGATTGAAAACGAGCAGAGGAGAATGACGATGAAAAGCAAGGAGAAGGCACGGTGGATACACTGAGTAATACAGACGAACCGGCAACATGCAGGAGAACACACAGGGCTTAAATACACACACACCAGTAATCAGGGGATGAGAGACAGGAGGGCAACACAGCTGGGAGAAATCAGAGCTGATGGGACAGGGGAAATGTAAACTGAACATACTCACATCAGACAGAGACCTTCACAATAAAACAGGAAACTCAGACACGGGGAACCAAACAAGACACAGATCTAAACAGACAGCTTCACAAACAGATGGGGTGACACCATAGACAGACAGAGACACAGACTCAAAGGCAGACCGAATATCACACATAGAACTCAAACAATAATAATAATCATCATCATCATAATAAACTAGAAAATGATAACTAAAAGCACTGGGTCACTGACCCAGGACCATGACAGAGTGTTTCTTTTACTGATGATATTTCAGTGATATGTATTTTTTATGACTAAATAATGCTCTATCGAACACCTGGCAATAACAGCAGGTGTGGCAATTTTGTAATTTGTTGTTTAAATTTGATATTATTGTAGGCAGTATATTTTCTTAGCCTTTGTCATACTCATGCTTAACCCTCTCAGGCTCAAATTAAGTTTTTGTTGCTAATGCACAAAAGAATACCTGCAGTGGTACTTCTGAGTAAAAAACTCATGAAATATGTATGTGGGGTGATCAGGTTGTTAGCTTTTAACTGTTGCATATCTGCAATGCCTGCCTTGAGAGGGTTAACAAAGCAATCTCAGAAACCGTACAGTAATCTTGGGTGTGTGGGGGTCACCCAGAGTCAGAATCTAGTGAGATATCAGTGTCACCTCTTACAGTTTTCCTGTAATCTGAGCTCAAATATGAGAAAATATAGAGTACAGTACAGTAAATTGGGTAAATTTTACTGTTAATTTTCTCTGAATCGTACAGTAATTTGGGCTGTGGATCACAGGGTGGAGTGGAAAAAGTGGAAAAGTGGAGATGAACCAAAACTGGGAGTGGATTGTGAAGTACAATAGTGTCAGGACCAGAGTTGGTCAAGTTACTTGAAAAAAGTAATCAGTAACTAATTACTGATTACTTCCCCCCAAAAGTAATCCTGTTACTTTACTGATTACTTATTTTCAAAAGTAATTAATTACTTAGTTACTTTTAAAAAACACGATTTACAACCTGAATAGGTGATAAAGCGATAGATCTTTCAGCCCAATTCTACTTTTTCTGCATAATTCATCATATAAAATGTAATCAAATGGAAAAGTCTCTCTTTTTAAAACTTGTTTAATTAGTTTTAATCTTTTAACTTTATGCATCAAGCAAAAATTGAATTATATGCAACATTCTCTGACTGGAAGAAATTTGTTTAATATTTAAACTTATTTTCTGCCCATTCCAGCACATAAAATAAAATATTTTTTGTGTTTACACTCACTCTTTCAAATAGATGTAAGTAAAACACAGCAGAAAATAAATAAAATCAAAGACTAGCGGTCCTTTGGCTCTATTTTCACCTGTAAAGCAGGAGTAGGGTAGGCGGAGGTTTACCCTGGTGCAGGTGTGCCGCGGTCAGTTGAAGAATCCGCGAGTTTCTCTGTGACTTTCCCATTACGTCGTAGCGCACTCGGTGCTTGCTTGGAAGTTTAGGGGGTTTTTTCGCCGTAAAAAGAAGTTTTCTTCCCACGCACAACGGACACTAATGTTTTTGTCACTTTTTATGGAATCAAACTCAAAGTAAGGTCAGTACTTCCACCCTTTAAACGCTGCACGCTCATATTCTCTCCCGCACTCGATATATTATCCATTGTTGATCTGCACACAGCTGTTGTCACGGACGTTGCACTTGCTTACGTCACTGTCATGAGACATTCTCGCAAAAAAATCACTGTTTTAGTAACGCAGCGTTCCTACGGGAAAGTAACGGTAATCTAATTATCGTTTTTGCAATAGTAATCCCTTACTTTACTTGTTACTTGAAAAAAGTAATCGGATTACAAGTAACGCGTTACTGCCCATCTCTGGTCAGGACACAAAAGACTGCATTTCTAAGCCAGTCGGCACCCGTACCGTAATATGCATAAGAATAGTGCAACAACATTTTAGGTGCGGCTGGCTTGACTGTGTCGTCGTAAGTGAGGGCTCACTTGACTGCGGTCAAATATGGTGCTGGAGAAACAAACTACAGAGAACTTCGTAAAGAGAGTATTGAGTGCTTTGGCGATGTAAATGGACTGGTTCTTATATAGTACTCAAAGCACTTTAAAGAACTTGCCTCATTCAGGTGTACGCAAGCACTTTTCTCTGTAAGCACTTTCTGTGTAATGTTCACACACATTCGGAGAGCAACTCTGGGTTGGTATCTTGCCCAGGGATATTTGGCATGCAGACGGGGATTGAAGCACCTTCCTCTACTACCTGAGCAAAGCCACCCCATGTTCGTCTGTGCACAGATTTCTTTCAATACAGTATTATCACAATTGTGCAAAAATACAGGCATGAAAGCTTAAAGTGCGCGATCACAATAAAGGTGACGCTCAGAGACTGACTGAGTGATCTGAGAACTCATCAGCCCTCATCACTGCCTTCACTTACTTGCTGCTATGGGTGCAGGAATAACACAGTTATGCAGTTATCTGGGACTCTCCACCATTTGACCTTAGAACTGAAGAAGCTTCTCGGATGAGAGGTGAAACGTCTTCAAGTAACTTAAAGAAGTCCAGACGCTTTTCTTTACAAGCTCCTTTGACCAGTTATGCAGTTACTTTCTCAGTCTGCTAGAGCCTCCACTTGAACGCAAGAACCTTCATTTATCTTCTCAAACGGAATTCAAAATGTTTTTTACAAATTGAAGGATTAAGATATAAATCGCAGAAGCATCGATCCACACATTCAAAGAAGAACAACCCAACAAACTCTTCATAAAACTCCAAGAGTATGAAAATCTTTATTTCTGTCTATTCTGTGTTGTTAATAACATCACATCTTCACATAGTAGCAAAAACATATTAAACAAACATTAATCTCAACATGCATACTGTACTTCAAGTTTCTCTCATGGAAAGGCCAGTGTTACTTTTATAGTATCCTTTCCATAAATATCATAAATATCTTTACCCATGTAGTGGAATTATTTTATTTTTTCATTTTAGTTAACAAGTATAATGTGACCACATTCACTTTTTATCAGGACAAGCTACACCACCACGGTGGTTAGCATACAATAACACTGCCTTGTTCTCAAAGCTTCTTGCTAACTGTACTTTTTTCTGAGATGTTCTCTTTAAGTAAGGATACTGAAAGTGTAAGCAGTGTATACGGTCACATCACGTGCTTAAGGTTGTGTTAGCACTGATAATTCCTTCACAGTTCTTTAAAGATGCTGAAGTCATCATATCAGCTGTAAATGCAGTGCTGCTGCTGTCCTTACGCTATACTTTCAAGCATCACACTTTCTTACTGACCAGTTTATTTCCACTTTTTATGCTCTAGTATGGTGTGACTGAATGAAGTCAGCAAACCAAATTCTGTCCATCTGAGGATGAGAAGAAACTTGCATGAAATGGGAAGAATGAGATGAAGATGGCTCCTATGCTTTAGACGTGGCACTGTTTCTGCCATTGTAAGTACGCTAATGCTTGAAAGATCCATTAAAAGTCTGACACTTCACTCTTCAGCTGGAGCGTCCATCAAGTTTTACATTCCAGGTTTCCTCGTTGGGATTACGACTCAGACGATGATGTGAAAAATTAGTTATTACATTAAACCCATAAAATCAACACTGGCAAAAAAGCCGTGCACTTCACAGAGCAGCTTTCTATGGCCGAGCAGCTCCTGCAGGTGTAAGGTGTAGGTGTCACAGCACTCTGGTCCAAAGAGTTTATGTGCAGCATGCAGACAGAAAATGGCTTTACAGAATATGACTGAATGTTGAGGCACCAAAACACACTCAGTCTGCCCCTCAGTCTGATCAAGAAGAAAACCTGACTGAGCGCTTCATAACATCAGTACGATGATGTCCCAGAGGCCATGTTCAGGTTATTCTCCCGTCCACACTGAGCGGGCGGATCAGTGGAGTCTGCATTAGCTTTAACAGAAAGGTCTGATTTAAGCAGGTAAGCTGAATAGACAAGAAAAGCTAGAAAGCTTTATCAACTATAACCCCAGCGAGGACCTTGACAGGTGTCTTGTGTACAGGTGAAGGCTGGACAGTCAGCAGGATACCTTCCTAACATTTGTCATTCCCAGCATTGAACCGTTTCCTGGCACAGCCTCAGTGAAACAGAGCATCGTTTCCACCCCACAGTTACAGACAGGCTGTGCTTTTCTTTGGTAACACCGTCGAATGAGCCCCGTGTCCTCTCTCAGTAGCTGCTTTCGTGTCCTGTCAGGATGTACAGGCTGCTCAGTGCTGACGGGTCATCAGTCGGTGTGCTCTGAAGGATGATGGCTCTGCACATTGTCAGCAAATGAGAAGGAGATGAGTTGTAAAGGAGAACCAGAGAAAGGCAGTACTAACCTAAAGCCAGTGCCTCCACCTGCTTCTACTCCTCCCACCTCTAGTACTAACACTACTCTACTGATACTACAACCACTGTAGTTTGACTTTAATGCTACACACTGGTACAGTACTGGTACACTTACTGGAGTTTTACTCCTGTTCCTGCTCATCACCACGCCTACTACTTTTTTAAACTTTATGATAAGTGTGAACATTTACACACCAGCATACAAACAAGTTTAAAGTAAAGGAAGCAAAGAGCTGAGAAATACATAAAACATAACACAGAAGAAAAAGAAACCTTTGCAGGGATTCCTTCTACACCCAGTTTGAGTAAAAACTAACTGAAACACAAGGAAAGAAGATAAGATCAACTAAATAAGGGTTGTATAATAATACTTAGTACTGGCAGCCACCAGCGCTAAGCCTCAGCCTCCCAGTAGACACACCTATGGCACCGATTTAAAATCCTACATGTCTTTGTTCTCAGGTTATCACGTTCACAAACTTTGGTGTCCACGCTATTTGCCTGCCAGGCTGACAATGATTTAGATCACAGAAACATTTTTAAGCTGTTATTCCTGGTTTCACAGTGGAAAACTCCGGGTAACGTCCATTATCTTTGCTCCTGTATAAGACTTTCCTGAATGCTGAGGTTTGGTCTTCCACATGAAATTCAGTACTTTTGTTTCAGTTTCATTAATGATGCATTGATTTTGGACATCTATGTAATACATATGTGATACACGACAGTCTTTGAGTCCGTCCTTCTCATATATAATCCCACTGTTTTTGCACTTCAGATGATTCCAGTAATGACTGATTTAAAAAAGAAAAGTGAAATATTTCTAATGAACTCACCACGATTCTTATTACAAACTTCATTAAGAGCTGCTGGATCAACAGGGGTGTCCTGGATTTGTTAGTAATATAATATAGTAATATATTATTATTAGTTTTAATTATTTAGTCAAAAATCAATTCCAGACTGCTCTGAGCAACATGCTGCAGCGAGAGTCCTGACAGGGACTAGAAACAGAACATTTATTGGCTCCCTGTTTTATCCAGAATAAAAGATTCAAAATCCTCACATAAAAGGTTTTGAATAATCAGCCCCTGTCTTATCTTAATGACCTTATAGTACCATATCACCCCATTAGAGCACTTCGTTCCAAGTATTTAAAAGTAAAATGGGAGCCAGACCCTTCGGTTTCCAGGCCCCTCTTGGTAAATGGTAAATGGACCGGTTCTTATATAGTGGTTTTCTACTCTGAGCACTCAAAGCTTGCCTCATTCACCCGTTCACACCCATTCATACTCTGACGGATGCACCGAAGAGCAACTTTCATGCAGGATATCTGGCATGTAGACGGGGAGTAGGTGACCTGCTCCCCCACCTGAACTACAGCCACCACTTCTGTGGAACCAGCTTCCAGTTTGGGTTTGGGAGACAGACACCCTCTCTACTTTTAACATTAGGCTTCAAACTTTCCTTTCTTCCCTGAATCCTCCCTTAGTTAGCCTAAGTCTAGGCTGCTGGCGGGTTCCCGTGATGCACCAAGTGTTTCTTCTTCAGTCGCCCTTTTCACTCACTATCTGTTTAAACACCTCTCTGCATTCAATCATTAGTTGAGAATATTCTCTGGCTCTCTTCCCCAGATTGTCTTTGTCCCGTCTTCCTCCTCTCACCCCCCCAACCAATCGCAGCAGATGCCTGCCCCTCCCCCAGCCTGGTTCAGGTTTTCACCTGCTAAAAGGGAGTTTTTCACCTTTGTGCACCATAATTGCAGGGCCTTTACCTTAAAATATACAGTGTCTTGAAGTGACTATTGTTGTGATTTGGTACTAGCATAAAGAAAATTAGCACTAAGGAAAGTAGTTTTCTGTACAAAGTGTCAGGTAGACGGTAGTTGGTAACTTTAATGGCTGTTTTTCTTTGGAGGGCTGCATGCAAACACATAGGCTGCATTTCCTAAATCCTTGGATCTGAGTAACCAACAGAACAAACACTCTAGTGTGACTCCTGCTTTAATGCTACCATTAATGCTAGCAGTATTCATGCTACTTCCACATGCTACTCTGAAAATCACTTCCAGGTCTATTAACAATAGTATCAAGAAAAATACTATCCTGATTACTTCTGATGTACTAGGATTACTAGTTTCTCACAGTGATTGATAGCTCTTGTCAGCATACAGTTAACATACCTGTTTGTTCCCAGAACTCTGAACACACGACTCTCATCTGTAATTTCTTGTGTTACCTGCACATAAAGTGAAAATTCACATGTGTAATGACTTAGAACTAATATGATAAGCACATGATACGAGCTCAGCCAACGTTGGATGAATTTACTAGTTCATCACCTCATCTGAATCTCCTCCCTTTGAGGCCATGCTTCCAGAACGCCAGCACACTATCCTGCAAGCAGACTGACAGAACAGGAGGTGTCACTCAGCTTTCAGGACACACATCAGCTCTCATTCACTTTGTTTGTCACATCATCATTTCTACCTAGTGTTTCAATGGGGAAGTCAAAGACTATTTCTGCAGGCAGCTGTCTGGATGGAAGTCCTTGCAGGTTCACGATCTTTACAGTTCCTGTCCAAACAGTACACAGATTGAGAATGAGCATGAAAGACATTTGAAGGATTCACAATATGCGAGGGGACTTACTTTCCAAGGTGATGAGAACAGTGTCTCGGTCCAGCTGGGTTACCTGCACGACTCTGAGTGCTCCACTATCTCCTGATGCACGGAAAGAAGGAAGCTTGTTGCAACAAGTTGAAGCTTGAAGCTTCAGGAAGTCAGCAGAGACACGCAGAAACGGTCCTACCTGGCACTGGAACAGGAGCGCCGTTCAGCTCTATAATATCAAACCTGAGCTGTTGGCCGGTTGGTGGTTTATCATTACTACAGTCTCTCACTCCAACACACAGCTGAGAAGAGAATCTGGGAGTCTGATGGCGAGTTGCTGTGAAACAGTCACCAAGGAAAACAAAAAAAACTAAATAAATTCTCATGGATGGTTAAGTGATGCTTGTTAAACCTGAGCTGAACCTGTTCATACAACCGTCAAAAACAGCACAACAGAATTCTTGTATGATTATTAAATCTTGAGATTAAAGATAAACCGATGCCATCCACCCATCCATCCATCCATCCATCCACCCACCCATCCATCCATCCATCCATCCATCCATCCATCCACCCGTCCATCTGTTCGTCCAAACATCCACCCACCCATCCATCCATCCATCCATCCATCCATCCACCCGTCCACCCATCCGTCCATCCATCCATCCACCCACCCACCCATCCCTCCATCCATCCATCCATCCATCCATCCATCCAGCCGTCCATCCATCCATCCACCCGTCCATCCATCCATCCATCCACCCGTCGATCCATCCTTCCATCCATCCATCCATCCATCCATCCATCCCCTAACTGCACGTCTTTGGACTGATGCCACTTTTCCATAATGTTGTGGCACAGGCGTGTTTCTCCAAGCAGCACTGTGTTAGGACTGCAGACAGGCTTAACACAGAGCTCTGTTCTCACAGTACATACATTATCGTTATGAAATGTGCGAGACATTCACAAAAAAACTGTCAATTATCTGTGCTATGTGATCTAATGGTGCATGCTGGCGTTGAACTGTGTGCTGATAACACTGTTCCTGTAGCACAGAAAACACATGGTAACCATTCAGTTACACGAGCTTGGACCCAGAGAAGGTGCTGTTGGTGTTTTTGGACGGCGTTTATACAACGTTTCTTTTATTTAGTCTCTAAAATCTTGTTGGGCTTGAATAAAAAGTATGCATATGTTATTAAAAAAAATCAATTACATTCTTCAGCTTCAGATTTTGATATGCTGTCTGTCTACTTTTATGTAATTCAGGTCTAATGACTGGTTTGCATTGTGGAAATAGGGTTAGAGTTAGAAAGGAAGACATTTATTCAGGTGGCAAGTTCGACATATCTGTACAAACCTTTAGATGCATGAACTTTTGAAGAGGCTCATACCACAAGAGTAAAACCAGGCCAGATGGGACAGCCCCGCACATATATGTACTATCTGTGTATGGGTTTCTTGCTGAAACAGAGAGAGCAGGACTAAGTGTCTGCAGTTGTTCTCCGTGAACAAACAGACTGACCAGAGTAACTCGGCATTGCTTACCTACACTGCACCTCCTACAACCTTTAGTGTCAGGAATCTTTACAGATATGGTAAACTTTCTGTGGCCAACAGAGAATATCCAGGTCAGAACAAGCAGACAAAATTGGGTTTACAGTATCCTCCTTCCTCAAAATCAAGTGGTAGCATCATACATGACATTATTAACACTGCTGCACCTACAGCTCCTGTTTCCCTGCATCTGTGATGGCGTGTCGTACCTGAGACTGATCCGCTCAGTGAGGCGGTTGGTGCTGAGTGACAGGCTGCTGTGTTTCTTGTGCAGATGTCCTTTCTGTTCAAACAGAGCTGGCAGGCTGTGCGAGTAAAGCTGGGACGACTTCCCTGCAGGATGGAGCCTTTTTAGAGCAGCATATTATCGAGTGGACACAATGTTCTCCGTTTGTGTCACGCTGTTTGTTACCTGATACGGACATCAGCACATTGTTCATAACATATAGCCATATACATCGCTGAGGGAGGAGCTGTGGAGAAAAGACAAGCAGTTCACTGAGACTTCAAACATCCAGCTTCAGTCATCAGACTGTTCCAGAAACATCATTTCCTGGTTTTCAGTGCTCCTCCTTTCATCAGGAGCTGCACTCCTTACTCGGGTTTTTCAGGGTGATGCGATTAATGACTTGCACTTTTTTGTTATTACTTGCATTTTTACACAATGCTCTTCTACTCTGACTGACACTTTCAACTACCAGCTTGACCGCGCATCACTCTTTTCTACCTCAAAACGACCAGTTACACATGTCTGCATGAATTCTGCACGCACGTTTGCACTACAAGCTGCACACAAACACGTGCGCACATCCATGATTTACTCCAAACCTAACTTAACCTTCGGCGCTTTTTAACTTTCAACCCCTTCAGTGGAAACATTGGGAGAAGTTTGCCAATGTGGTATTATAATATTATTTTATGCCACGTTAGACCCCTAATTGAAGATTGTGAATTATTATGTAGTTTTAGTTTGCATTATTCTCCTGAATTAGAAGAAGGTGATAACTATTGCATTTGTTAAACTGATTTGCATTACATTAGACTGCTGATTTATTGTGAATGAATGATATTGTTTCATGATGCATTATACTGCTGAGTTATAAGAAATACTGTTCGCAGAAAGTCATCGCCTTATTTGTCTGATTAGAAGAGAACAGAACATGCTGGAGTTTTCTGCCCCATCTCAGCAGGAGCAGATAAACAGGGAGCCAAGGTCGTAGCTTAGGCGCCGTGTGAGAGAAAGCATGTGAATGTTTAGGCTTTTATGATAAGGTGGGGGCCACTAGAGGCTATAAGAGTTTGATCAATGCTCCACCATTTTGAGATCTGATGCTGTCTGCGTACGGTGTCCATCTCCCACGCGTGTGATCATTAAAATCATCGTTTGACTCAACCCGGTCGGACCAGTGTTGTTATTGTGGTTTTTCCTCTTGTATCCATCCCCAATATTTGAATCCGTAACACCATCAAACTCGTCGTTGGAGGGGAGAGGGAGGGGAAACAGGAGGACAAAGGATGGCGGGAACAACTGAGCTGTAGTGCTTTTTTTTTTTCAACTGTGCAATATTTGCAATATTGTTTTATATTCGACCTTTTTTGTGGGGCAAATAATATTGACACCAGTCATTTTGTGTTTTTCTGAAATTATTCTGTTATTGTGTACAAAATATTAAAAAAATTCAGCTATATATGTTGATACATGCTTTTATTACCAGTCGCATTGATTGCTGTAACGCCCTGCTCTCTGGTCTCCCCAAAAAGAATATATCACCCTTACAACTTTTACAAAACTGCAGCTCGTGTGCTGACGAAGACCAGAGGGTGGGCCCACAGTACACCGGTTTTAGAATCGCTGCATTGGCTCCCCGTGTATTTCAGGATCGATTTTAAAGTTCTTTTATTGGTTTTTAAATGTCTTAATGGTCTGCTTCTCTCAATGACTATCGCCCTGTAGCCCTCACCTCAGTAGTGATGAAGTGCTTTGAACGCCTGGTCAGAGACTTCATCATTTCTTCACTACCAGACACACTGGACCCACTACAGTTCGCTTACCGTCCAAATCGTTCCACAGACGATGCCATCTCTCATCTCCTCCACACATCACTCACTCACTTGGACACTAGAAGGGGGAATTATGTTAAAATGCTCTTCATAGACTACAGCTCTGCATTTAATACCATAATTCCCTCCACACTCACCACCAAGCTGGAGCATCTGGGACTCAGCTCATCTATGTGTCAGTGGATCTCCAACTTCCTAACTGGCAGACCACAGGCAGTAAGGATGGGCGGACATGTCTCAGCCTCCACCACTCTCAGCACTGGAGCCCCCCAGGGGTGTGTTCTGAGCCCCCTGCTGTACTCTCTGTACACATATGACTGCGTGGCCACTACCAGCTCCACCACCATCATCAAGTTTGCTGACGACACCGTCGTGGTGGGCCTGATCTCTGATAACAACGAGACGGCCTACCTGAAGGAGATTAGGAATCTGGAGAACTGGTGCCAGAGGAACAACCTCCTTCTAAACGTCAGTAAGACAAAGGAGCTGATAGTGGACTTCAGCACTAAGCAGGAGAGGAACTACCAGACCCCTGTCATCAACGAGTGCCCAGTGGAGAGAGTGGACAGCTTCAAATACCTCGGAGTTCACATCACGCTGGACCTGTCATGGTCCTGTCACATCAACACCGTGGTGAAAAAGGCCCGACAGCGTCTCTACCACCTCAGACGCTTGAGAGACTTCCAACTGCCCTCCAAGGTGCTCAGGAACTTTTACTCCTGCACCATAGAGAGCATCCTGACGGGAAACATCTTAACCTGGTTCGGGAACAGCACCATGCAGGACAGACGAGCTCTACAGAGGGTTGTGCGGTCAGCTGAGCGCACCATCCGCTCCGAGCTCCCTGACCTGCACTCAATCTACAGCAGGCGGTGCTGGACCAAGGCCAGGAAGATTGTGAAGGACCTCAGCCATCCCAACAACAGACTGTTCTCTCTGCTGAGGTCAGGAAAGCGATTCCGCTCCCTGAAGACCAACACAGAGAGACTGAGGAGGAGCTTCTTCCCGCAGGCGATACGGTCTCTCAATCACACCACCACACAGTACTGACCCACACATACAGTTCTTACACACACACTGGACTTTCTGGACATTGTTTTCACTTCATCACTTAAATCACTTTAAGCATATTTGCACTGCACAAGACACTAAATAATGTGGATTGCACAACACTGGTCACTATATTCTTCATTTCCAGTTAATACTTGTACAGCGGCTGTTATTGTGTATATATTTATTTATTTATATTTCTTCATACATTCTTATATAGTTCTATATTGTGTATTTTGTTGTACAGTTATTTTATTTTCAACTTTAATTTATATATTTTATCTTATTCTCCCAGTTAAATTTACCCTTCATTCTAATTTGTGTTGTACAGTTATTTCATTTTTAACCTTAATTTATATCTTATTCCCTCCTAGTTAAATTTACCCTTTTTAATTTTTCCTATTTATTTCCTATTTATTTCCTTTTTTTTTTTTCTTTAGGTCACGAGCAGTTGTCCAAGCATTTCACTGCATATCGTACTGTGTATGACTGTGTGCGTGAAAAATAAAATTTGAATTTGAATTTGATTTGGGCCGTCTTATCTCTCA
Organism: Mchenga conophoros; assembly: GCF_057382185.1. NCBI lineage: Eukaryota > Metazoa > Chordata > Actinopteri > Cichliformes > Cichlidae > Mchenga > Mchenga conophoros. The sequence goes on along the minus strand of NC_140528.1, from coordinate 18,724,249 downwards.
GATCTGCTTTTACCATATGAACCCTCGCGGACCTTGAGGTCCTCTGGTACTGGCCTTTTGACTGTTCCCAAAGACAGCACACATACTCACGGAGAGGCAGCTTTTCAGTGGTATGGTCCTCGTCTGTGGAACAGCCTGCCGGAGGAGCTCAGGGCCGCAGAGAACGTACATGTTTTTAAGAACAAGCTCAAGACCACCTTTTTAATTTATCTTTCACCTAACGTTTATTTATTTTATGCTTATTTATTCTATCCTGTTATTCTATTTATTAATTTAGGTTTTACCTAATATTTATTGATTTTATTCTTACTCATTTTTTATCTTCTTACTATTTCTATTGTATCCCGTTCTTATTTACTTTATCTTTTTACCCTGTATATATCCTATTGTGACATATCTCCAGTGTTTCCTCGGAGGGGGCTCTCTGCACCGGGGCTGTGATCGACCGTGGCTGCTGGGGCTCTGGGGGTCCTCTCAGCCTGGCTGGGGGGGGGGGATATGGGTGCATTCATGATTGTTTATGTTAATGAGAGTGTGGGGGGTTAGTTGGAGGGCGGGGTGGGGTGCTTTTAACCATGTAAAGCACTTTGTGCTACTTTTTTTGTATGAAAAGTGCTTTATAAATAAAGATTGATTGATTGATTAATTTCCCAGCTTTGGTCATTATATACAGTATTTTGGAGACAGAGAGTTACAGACTCTCTCCCAGACCACGGACTCATAATACAAGTCAGAGCTTTATAAAAAAAAAAAGTTGTGTTTTCTAAATTGGAGTTCAAGTTATTTGTACTTCCAATAGTGTTAACATACTACACAGGTCATGAACAAGATTTCTTTTACATTTTCATTGTAAATGGGCTGAAGCAGTTCATTAAAAGTAGTCTAACATAAATGTAAACGCTGTAATTTGATTATTTTAATAAACCATGAAACTTGGATGGATTCGATGCCGGTGTGACCACAGTGCACACGTCTGCTGTCGCTCACAGTGGTCCAAGGAACCGCTCAGGGAGTTTGTGTGTTCGCTCAGACACCTGAAAAATTAGAGGGAACATTGGGCCTATGACATTCAATACCCAGTTATTAAAATGTTAAGTGTAAATCATCCGCAGCCCACAATAGCAGCTGAATTTACTACGATTTCAGATCTTTTTACACGTCAATAAGAAACCACCGATGTGTAAAACAGGCTGACAACAGAATGACGTAAACCACACTGCTGCAACTGTGCAGCTCTCAGGTTTTATCTATTGTTTCTCTGTGTGGCCAGCAGGGGGAGGTGTTTTTTTTTTTTTTTTTAATATTAATGAAAACATTTTTCATGAAAGTTGCAAATTTGTTATCTGTTTTTATGACATTTTTCACTGTGGATTACAACAACATCAACATTAGAAAATGAAATACATTTATAGTAGGTGATCATTAATCACTATTATTGGCACTATTAAAGGGCCCCAAAAATCAAACTTTGCTTAGGGCACCACGGAGGGCCAATCCTTTTTACACTTCAACGATTGTACACAAAATACAATCATCCATCCTTCTATCTATTTATTTTTGTCCACTTATATAATTCAGCATCACAGGGAAGCTGGATCCCAGTTGTTTTTCACAGAGGGCCAAGCAGTGGAGGGAGCTGCCGACCTCCCAGCAATACATGTAAAAGCTTTATTTTATGCTGACTCTGGTCATCTTTATCTATCATAAAAATTTGCTTCACGATCTGAAACACGTAAGTGTGGCAAATATGCAAATAGCTAAGAAATCAGGATGGGGTAAATCGTTTCTCACTGCACTTCTGTTAGGCGACTGAATAAAAACACAAAGTCAGCAGTCTGGCTATGAATGTCTTTAATGTTTCCAAGATCAGAAGACCATCAGGGTGTACAACCTCACCCCTGGCGCCGTTGCCCACCTCTCAATTTTAAATACACGTAGACATTGAGGGCTACCAGGAGGGGCTATGCGCTTACCTGCTGCTGAGTAATTGCATATGAGAGCATGAGGGTGGGAATGGATGTTTGTATCTGTGTGTGCCTGTTTGTCTGTGTCCATATGTCAGGTCGGGTATCAGACGCCACCTCTCTGGGGACATCTCAGGCCCTCCAAGGTATGGAGGCTTATCTCCCCCCACCACTCCCCCTGCCAGTGGCAGACGCCTTCAGACATCGGTGCATTGGTGGTTCTTTGTGTCTGGGGATGGGCGTCCAGGTACTGCTTGTCGGGGCCTGGAGCCTGGGGCTCGCTCGGGCTCCTTCAGGGTGCGGTGCCTTTGGCCTCTCAGCCTGGGGCTCGGTCACTCTGGCACAGCTGGCTGCCGGCGGAGCTCACGGGCACGTCACGTTTAAATCATGCTTTTTATCCGTTTTTGTTTTTTAATGTTCTGTAAAGAACTTGGGATCACCTTGTTGTTGAATTGTGCGATATAAATAAACTTGCCTTGCATTTTGGCTGCTACCTCAAAGCACACTGTGCGCTGTCGATCTTACGTGCTGCACAATAATATTCAATATTTAGTATTTACAGTTATATTCACATAGATCATCGCGATGCTGTTGTTTATTATATTGCTCTCTTTTGTTTGCTTGTTTTCTCTTTTTTCTTTCTCAACAGGTGATCCAGGTGATTGATAGATGGATTTTTTTGTCTGTTTGATTTGTTGGCTTGGACAACTTCCTACCAGACCCGTGGAAGTGGAAGCTTCAGTGAAGAAAGATTCCTGCTCCCAGCCGTTCATTGGCTCGGCATTTTAAACCCCTAAAGGGTCACCTGGCCTGTAAATAAACAGGGCCAATAAAAAAAATCACAAGAATAATACAAAACTTTCAGCCAGTTTATCTTAATACATTAACTTATTCTTGTGTACACAGTAATTCATAAATAAATAATGTATATTATCAATAAAGATTGATCTAAACAGTTTAACTGCTATGTGCAGATAAAGGTTGCATAGCTTTAAAACATTTGCTATCCAGCAAATATCAGTCAAACTCAACACAAAGGTAACACAACAATCGTTCAAATTGTTTGGACCGGTGATCCAAATCAACTGGCGTTGGTCAAACAGATGTGTGGTAGACTTACTTTGAAGGAGCTGCTACCGACAAACCAGCAAATAAACACCAAATATTTCATCTGTGACATTTGTGAGGTTTCCTCAAACACACAATACATTTGTAACTTTTAATTTTTTCTGTTTTTGTGTCTTGCAAATAAACCTTTAAACTGATTTGAAATGATGTTATGCATTTATTTTTGGCCCTTATCTACGGTGGCCCTGAGAGGCCAAATGGACTGCAACTTAAGAAAACACCAGCAATAAAAAAAAAAAACGCTGCAAAAGCACAAAAAACACAACTGAAATAGGAAAAAAGAAAACACAAATACAAAAAACGAAAACACAAATAGGAAAAAACGAAAATACAAATAGGAAAAAACGAAAACACAAATAGGAAAAAAGAAAACTGAACTGTTTCTGGGGAGACAATAGTAATTAGTAATAAACAGAGCCAGTGTGACTAAGTGGAGCTTGTGAGAGTGAGTGGATTGAAGAAAGTGAGGGACTCAGATGTGTCAGTTGGTTTGTCTTTGTTTGTGAGTGTGGAGGAGAGTTAGATTGGGTTGGTTTTAAAGCTAAGTTAAGAATATTCTGAATTTCAATTCATTTTTATTTACATAGCACCAAATCACAGCAACAGTCGCCTCAAGGCGCTTTATATTGTACAGTTTAATTTCCAAAACTTGCATATGATCTTCAGTTTGCAGCTGGACTATCACATAGCAGCTGGAGCAGTCTCACATGGAGGCCAGTCCACTGCTGCCACCTGTGGCCAAGTGCCATAGCCTACTACTAGATGAACTTGTGACACACATCTGCAGTAGAGGCTGAGTGGCTGCTCTCACACCTGGAGCATCCAAATCGACCCACAAACACGCTGAAAGATGCAATGCCATCAATGTGGATTGTCAAGACTGAGAGACCTCTTCCCTCTGACCCCTCCCCAAACCCTCAAACCCTCCTACCCACCTCGACATACAAACTCTGTGTGGCTTCACGTGTTCTGTTGATGTTTACATGATCGAAATAACTTGAACACAAACACAAACAAACAAAGAGGAAGACCGCACCGGAAGGAAACAACTACAAGTCCCAGCATCCTCTGTGTTTAGGGAGCAGCAGTGAAAGTGAAAGTATTGAGCCTCCGTTCAGAGCAGCAGGAGGAGGAAGGTGGAGCTGAGGCAGGTGAGTGTTAACATGAATATGTTTCTTCTTATGACATAAAATAATTCCACGCTGTTCGTGTCTGTGGGTGAAATGTGAGGCCGGTCGGCTCCTCTGAGCGCTGGTTTCCTGTAAGTAGAGAGGAAGTGAGTTTAGCTGAGCCTCCGTTTAGTGTGAGAGAGCAGGAGGAGAGTGAGAGCTGTGCTGAGGCAGGGTGAGTGTTAACACCGCTCTGACATTACTGTGTCTCTGTGGCGGGAACAACAGGCTCCGTCAGTGGAGGCAAAAATAATCAGACTTTGGTTTTTCAAAGGAAACAACTTTATGTCGGAAGTTCCCGCACGCTCATTGGATAACGATGTGTCAATCTCGACCTATTAGCCAATGAGCGTGCGGATTCACAGAAAGACCCGCCTTTATCACGGGACTTTAAAAACTACAATGGCGACAGAAACTCCGTGAGTGGAGTTCAGGGTGACGTTATGAAACTGTGACGTTTGAGCCACTTCCTGTTCTCAGTCCCAGCGTCCTGATCACCGAGGTTTCTGTTGCTCTGATATCTGATATTGATTATATTGGTAAACAGGCTGTAGCATAAACATCAAACACAGCTGAAGCAGTTTTTGGATGGTTGGCTTCAAATGATCCGTCGGTTTGAAAAGTAAAAACAATTAAAAAAAGGTGAAGCTGATGCAGGGTGAGTGTTAACACCAGGACTTTAGAGGGAAGAAGAGTCACAGCTCAGCATGTTGTTGACGGGTTGTTGTTCAGTCGGGGGAAGACATCTGAATCATTGCAGGGGGAATGGCTTTCACAACTTTAATGAATTTACTCTGAGTACATGATATGCCATAATTATCTATGAATTTGTTATATGTTAACACATTTCCGTCATTGTCTAAAAGGTGTAAAACCGTCCAAATGCCATGATCCATCCAATCCTTATAAAAGATGGATTTTCTTTTATCGTATACATCTGTTGTTCCAAATCGAATTTGTATGTGGAGAAAAAATATGCTTGTGTATCATTTTCCAGTACTGGAGAACCTGTTTGTGAAAATTGGATAATTTAATTTGGAAATTTCAAAGTCGCACTTTATAAGAAATTCAATGCCACCCAGCTTCTCCAAAATTACTTTGGGAAAATAAAACCAAATACTGTTTGAATTATTTATGAAAGATTGCAACCATTTGAGTTTGATGGAACCATCATTGCTTCAAAATCAATCGCATTCAAACCTCCTTCTTCAAATGACTTCACTATATCATTCTTCCTAACATAATGTTGCTTGTTTCTCCAAATGTAATTGAAATTAATTTGATTTATATTATTGATTAGACTATTGGAAACATATAAACATTGTGATGGATAAATCAATCCAGAGATACCTTCTGTTTTAGTAAGCAAGACACGTCCAAAGATGGAGAGGTGTCTTTGTAGCCTGTAATCTTTTTGATTTCTGGGTAATTTTCTCAAAATGTAGATTTTCTCTATTATTTGTGTTCTTTGACATTATAATACCCAAATATTTAATGTCAGTTTTAACAGCTATGTTAAGAGAGCTACTAGGTCACAATCACAAATAGTTAATAATTTGCATTTTCTAATATTCAGGTACAAACCAGAAGCCTTTGAGAAAAGTGAAATTTCATTCATGTTCTATAAAAACTGACAATTCCTCGTCTAACATTAAAGCGTTTAGATGTTCCAAAAGGTAAAGAAACAGAACTATTGAGTCAGAGTATAATAAAGAAATTAAATCTATGAAGTTTTGTTTACCAAAACCAAAATAGGGTAGAGCTTTTAAAATAAAAGGATGTTCGACCGTATCAAATGCCTTATAAAAGTCTAAAAAAAGAATCACACCATCATCTTCAATTAAGTGATTAGAATCCAGTAGATCTACAACCAATCTAATATTATTGGTCGTAGATTATCGATTAGTCTTTTATCTTTACCAGGTTTGGGAATAAGGGAGATAAGACCCTGTTTCATTGTCGTTGCTAACATTTCATTACTAATGATTTCAGTAATAGTTTTGAAGAAAAATTCTTTTATTTCTTTCCAGAAGAATTTATAAAAGATTTCAGTCAAGCCATCCTGACCAGGAGCTTTGTCATTTTCAGTTTGTTTAAGGCTTGATCTCAGTCATCCAGTGATATATCAGAATCACAAATTTCTCTGAATGCAGAATCAATTTTTGGAGTATAAGGTTCAATCTGATCACAAAAAGTTAATGAATCAGTAATTAAATATTTTGAGGAGAATAAATTTGAGTAAAATTTATGTTTTTCTTCCGCTACAGTCTTATGATTTGTGCATTCCTCCCCATTTATGATTAATGTATTAATAGATTTCTTTTCTTGCCTCCGTTTCTCCAAATTGTAGAAATATGAAGCACTTTTTCAGCTTCTTCTATACATTTTGCACGAGCTCTAATGTAAGCTCCATGAGCCTTTTTCTTGTATAGATCATCTAATTGAGTAAAGACAACAGGGATTTCTTATCAGCCTCTGACATAAAATGTCTATTACAATAGTTATTTATATCGTAAAGTAATTTACTTTCAAATTCCTTCTGTTGTCTACTTTTCATTTTACTAAACGTAGTTGAAAATTCTCTAACTTTAAATTAAAAAAATTCCCATCTATGTATGTAATTGCCAATTGTTACGTTGTTGTAAATGTTATGGAGGAGCTCTTTAACTATCTTAACATACCCGTCATCAATTAATAGATCTGCATTTAATTTCCAGTAATCTTTTTTTAAACTGCGTTTTATTTTCAGGGTTAAGTTTAAAAGTAATAATACTGTGATCTGTCAACGGGGCTGCTGAGATGGAAACATGTGAAACATCTATATAGTAAAGTCGACCCAACCACAGTATGGAACGCCAGGAGTGCCATAATGAATTAATCAAATGCACCATTGAATAATAAATTAAATGTGACAATAATTAATTAAAATTTGAAATAATTAATTAAAATGGGAAATAAATAATTAAATAAATATTTTTGACACATTTAAATAATTATTTAATGGTGTATTTAATTAATTCATTTTGGCACAGTTGACTCCTTCAGGTCTCACCATAAATTTATTTTATCTGTCAACCTCACCCATCAAACCCAGGGGGCGGGGTTAATGCTGATCGAGTCAGAACCATTGCTTTGGCCTGGTGGCCATTGTTTTTAGAAGGCGTTACTGCACACCAACAACTGCCATGTGGAAACTAACAGAACTGAACTTTGAAAAACTCTGTTTGTGTCTCACCAAATACCGTTTTAATATTTTTTAGCCGAGAATGTAGCGGTTTAATCTTCAGATGTGTGGTCGGTTGGTCAAGATACAGCTTCTTTGCAAAAGTGCTTCGATGATTTCGGAGATGTCTGCCCAGCCCAGTCTCACGGCAAAGCGTGGGACAGACCCGCTCGCCTCGCAAGCAATCGAGCCGTTATTACCACCGACAAAGCGCAGGCCCCGGTATACAGCTGTAATAACCCCCGCTGCACACTGACTTCATTTACAGAGGTTATATTTATCGTGTTTTTATTTCCTGATGTTCGTATGTGTCATACGTGTTCCAGTCACCAATTCTGAATTATAACTAACATTAAAAACATGTTTAAGGAGGAGAGAGAGCAAAAAGATTCGATTAACATCTGATGTTTGGGTTTTTGTTCAATAATCAGCGTGACCTGATAAACACATAAAAGAAATAACGTTGGTGTTTCCGTCATGTAGTAACTGTTAGGTTTAACTGTACAAAGGTGGTTCGACACTATGAAACACACACAGACTTCATGATGTTCGCCTCATTTTTTTATTGTGAATATTAATCATGAGGGTAAACGGCCCTGTACACCACGGAGCGAGGTCAGCATGTCCACCATATCTTCAGCTCTCTGAGTTAACCCATCAAACTAATCTAATGCTCATCTATGAATAATTCACGGCTCATATCAATATTATTTTACAGAAAATCATCCTTATTACTGCCAACTATTCCAGATACCATCAAATGTTAAAGGAAAATATCAGGATGAGTGTCTGTGAGCTGAGAAGGACGTGAAGCGAGCAGTTTATCCCAGAGCTGAAGCTGCTCTGTGTGCAGAGATGAGCTCAGATTCCTGCTGTGATTGATCAACAGTCACAGAAATGTAGACTTGTAGTTATTACTGCAGTATGGTCACAGCAGATACTGATAAACATGTATTATGAGGATGGATGATCAAGTTTCTCACTCTCTCCTTTAAATCTCAGTTTTTTCTTCTTCACAGTTTATCTGTTAATTTATTAATGAATAACACTGAAAGAGTTTCTGTTATATTTCCCCTTGAACATCAGCTTATTAGGGCGGCATTAGGAAATAGCCCCCCTCCAAAGAATGAATAAATGAATGATGATAATAATAAAATGATTCAAAAGCAGAGCTCAGAGTGGTAGAATGGTCAAACATGGATCCACGGGTGGTTCAACTGCATTTGGTGACGTGACTAAAGCAAATCTTTCAAATAATCCCACCATCAACGGGATGTTGTCTCCTTTACTACGGTTACTTTACTTGGTCACCGTGTGAATTTCTTTGAAATGAACCAAATTCTTTTATTTGTTGGTTGTTGCATATTTAACCTCTACAGTCAGGAAAGGAGGAGATGAGGCCTCAACAATGTTGGGTTGTAGCTGTGGCTCAGGTTAGAGTGAGTGTCCATGGAATAAATGTAAGTCAGTGAACTGGAAACATGACTGTGTTCAAACTTTGTTTTCCTTTTTATAATGAGTCTAATCAAAGGTGGACAGAAGTATCTCCACTGTGACTTTTCTGTGTCACCATCAGAGCTTCTGCACAGTGTGGAGAAAGATCCAGAAGCAGAGCTGGACTGCAGACAGGCAGTCAGAGCAGCTGTGTACAAAGTAAGACTGAACATCTGTCTGCTGATGGACTCATTTCTGAAAACTGGACTTCTTGTGTTGTTCAGACATTGAAGAGTTTTCTTTCTCTTTAGTCTCGTTGTTTTTCTTTCTTTCAGCAGATGTTGGTCTGCAGGAGGTTTTAGATGAACATAAGATCAGTCTGAGGATCAAAGGTGGACAGAAGTATCTCCACTGTGACTTTTCTGTGTCACCATCAGAGCTTCTGCACAGTGTGTTTCTGGGGCAGATAACATTGCAGCATTATGGAGACATTATGGAGACAAAAAGAAAAGCGTCTGGACTTCTTTAAGTTAAACTTAAAGAAGTCCAGACGCTTTTCTTGGACTGTTCAGTGTTGAGTCTCATTCACACACTCCCTCCGACTCTTCACACACACTGATTTGCTGACATAAACACACTCCTGTGTGCTTCACACACACACTGAGGACCATCTACAGACTGTGAGCTCCGTCTTCTTTGTCTTTGGAGCCGAACTCTGACAAAGTCAGGAACAAAACTTTCTCCAGCGTGTGAACTTTCCTCCTAGACTCAGTCTGAGCAGTCAGACCACATATTTCTAAAGCAGCACATGAAGGTGTGGCTCACACACACACAGGTGAAGGAAACAGCTGCAGTATTAAAAACTGCTTCACTGTCTACAAATATATGAACTGAATGTTTCTTTCAGGCTGTAAAAACCTTATTTATCCTCCATTACAGTCCTGCATTCAGAGCATTACTTCTGTTATATTAGTACATGTATTTTATTCTGATGAACACATGAAACTCTGAGCTGGATTGAATCCATTGAATCAGAGTCCAGGACTCAGACTAAATACACTGAATGTGTCCTGAGCTCGGCCGCTGTTCCACAGTAACTGCTGTCAGAGTCACTGTTACTGAGTTAGCTTAGCTAGCAGAGCAGCTAGCAGTTAGAGTATGAACTCTGTAAGCAGTCAGCTCGGTCCTGGACATGGTTACTGACATAAAGCTGCTCTCTGCAGCCATGTTTGACCTGCTGCTTTGTAGGACTACAGTAATGGAGGATTTGGAGGCTGAACTGGGCTCTGTGACACTTTTTGTAGTGAACTGATGAAAGCTGCGTCTCAGATGGATGTTAGTCCAACACATCAGACACGACCTCTGCAGCTCTCAGTTGATGTGCACATGAATGATTTGTGTTTCCTCTGCAGGTGAAGGTAGAAAGTGTGTGTGAGCTGATGTGAACTGAGCAGCATGGATCAGTGTGAGGACAGAGAGGAGGGAGTCCCTCCCTCTAAAAGCACTCTGTGTGGGGAACATGAGAGCCAGACCAAAGCTCAGAGGTGAGATGACCATCTCTAACTGTCCATGACTCTTCTCCATGTCACAGCTCAGCACTCACATCACTGCTCCATCATTATTCACACTCATACCTCTGTGTGTGTTGTTTTAAAGCCCAGAGCTGTGGGGCGTACCAGGCTCAGCTGGACATAACCCTGAAACTAATCCAGAACCTGGACCTGAACCCAGCTGTGTTTCCTTAAAGAGCAACATGTCGAAGGATGCTGTTGTAAACTTTAACAAAAGACTGTTATGTGACAAAGAGTAAGTACATTATTTTTATGAGATTGTTCATCATGTCTTTAATTTAATATTTCCAGTTTTTCCTTCCTGTCTCATGAAGCTGTTACATTTATTGTTTTTCTTTTAGGATCAATAAGAGGCCAGAATCTCCTGGACCTGAACCCAGCTGTGTTTCCTTAAAGAGCAACATGTCGAAGGATTTTGGTGTAAACTTTAAAGGATGTTCTTCTGCTGCTGAGAGGTAATGTGTGTCTAGATGTTGTTCCTGACTCTGTATTTTTGAATAAATCCTCATGTTTAATATCAGCTCAGCTCTTTTTCACACATTTCTATGTTGGTATGTGAAGCGGTGTGTGTTGGAGTGTTTCCACAAACACAGCAGTCAGAGTGGAAAGAGTGGATGTTGTAGGAGGTGTTTGTGTAGTGAAGAGGCTGAGTGTCTGTAGGACTCCAGCTGCTCCAGCAGGTGTCTCCTTTGTGCTTTGCTTCAAACACAGTGTAGGGAGGAGCTTCCACTCAGGTGTTTCAGGTGTTGCTGGATGGAGGAGGACAAATAGTTTTTCCCTTCAGTGACACTTCAGCATCTCAATGTTCTGGGAGATGTTTGTCTTTATGAAGGTTTATGGATTCTTGTTCTTACTTTGGTGAAACTGAGCAATACATTTTCCATCTAACATTTAAAGTAAATTTCCAGGTGAATAAAAGATCTGCAGCTGCAGCCTCTGTGATGTTTCACAGTCTGAAAGTAACAAATTCAACCAGAGTTCAAACAAAGGCTTAATATACGTGTGTGTTTGATACAATGCCAACAAGTACAAACAGGTGTTCTTACAGGTCTTAATCACAGAGCTCTGATAAGTCTGGTGACTTTCACACTCAGCAATTTTGCTGCCTTTTATTTTATATTGGCCTTTTTAAAGCCCTTCAAAGTCTCCCACATTCATACAGAGCTTTTAACACCAAACTCCTTTACAGTCCTTCTCCTCTCACACACGATCACACGACTGATTTGTCTGCAGCAGCTGTGTTACTGCTAGTATTTTATTATGTGTGTAATCTCCTCATATTGTTCCTGTGGTTTAGTTTGACTTCCTTCTGCAAACTCAGCTGCTCTGTTGCTGATACACGTCTCCATGAATATGATTGATCAGATGCTGCCAACACCATGTGTTTCATGTGAGCGCTCAGCTGAAACCCTGGGTTGACTTATCGAGTTAATAACAAGCTTCACGTGACTGTGAATGCTAAAGTGAATCCAGATAAAGGAAAGAGACCCTGCTAATGTTGGACTCACTTCTTAGTGTAGATCCCAGGAGGAAGTTCAACATAGCCATTCTTTGTGCTAGCTCGACCAAACCTGAGCCCACAGTGCAGGATAATGATCATCATCTGTCTCTGTCAAGGACATTTAAAATCCACAAATAACAAACATAATTATATTTGATCATTAAAAATGATGATTAAACAAAGTGTCAAACATACTTAAGTAGAAGGACTGATGTTTGTGTTAAAATACCCTCTTAAAGCTGAAATACTGATTCAACTTCTTTACTCAAGTAAAGGTAAAAGAGTCCAGGCTCTGAAATGTACTCACAGTATTAAAGTAAAAACGCCATCTTTGAAGGAAATTTCTGCCAGTTTTTGTGCAAAGTTACCTGAATTTCTACCTCCAACATTAATATGAGAAAATTATCTGAACTTTTATTCTAATGAATTTAATCAGCTTGAACATTTTGTAGCACAAAAGTAGAAAAAACTCAAAGGGAATCAAAAATAGCTCCGTTTGCTGTTGCCTGCATTGTAGATGGGCGGCTTTGCCTCAACACCTAAACAGGAAAATGAGTTTAGTCAAGTATTAAAGTGGGATTGAAGAGGTGAGGAAACCAGAGATCAGGTGTTGTGGTGCAGCATTAAGATAAGATGGGGCCTGATTATTTAAGACCTTGTATGTGAGGAGCAGCCAATGAAGGGAAGCCAAAACAGGAGAAATCTGCTCTCTTTCTAGTCCCTGTCAGGACTCTTGCTGCAGCATTTTGGATCAGCTGAAGGCTTTTCACTGAGTTTTTAGGATATCCTGATAATAATGAATTACAGTCGTCCAGCCTGGAAGTAATAAATGCATGAACTAGTTTTTCAGCGTCACTCTTTTTAGCATTTTTTAACAACAAGCTTCTGTCTATTAGGGCTCTTGTCTCGCCGACTGCTGCCTCAGATCAGAGTCTTTCTCCTGTGTGCTCAGCTGTCTTAGAGCAGTTTGATCCTGTTTCCCTTAATGACTTGACTGCGGTAGTTTGTAACCTAAGATCATCACACTGCCCCTCTGATTGTCGCCCCCCAACTACTCTTTCAAGGATTGTCAGGTTGGAGATTGGCCTATAATTAGCTAAGACAGCTGGGTCTAGGGATGCTTTTTAAGTAAAGGTTTAACTACAGCCAGCTAGCGATGGGTACCGTTTAGATTTGAAAACCTGCTAAATCAGAATCAGTTGCTGATGACGGCTTTTTTCTTTTCCATCAATCACGTATAATCTTAACTCAAAGTGAACATAGACTTGATTGCTCAGATCAGCCAATTCAAAATGCTAATTCAATCAACTCTGAGTTCATGGCTAGACTCAGTTTGTTGGCCCTGCACCTTAAAACTATTCCCTGTTTGTCCCTCATGTTTTTTGGATATTGTTTTCACATCTTATGTCACGGCTAGCGGGGCGAGCCATGTTGAATTTAATAAAGGACCCAAGATGCAGACACTGCTGTGAAGTGAGTGAGCTTTATTGAAACGGTGAAGTGCAGTGGAGATGGCCTGTGCAGAAGCTAAGATAACCTCTACTGAAAAAACTACAAAACTAACCTGAAACCTTAAACGGAGACACGGGGAGACAACACAGACGAACCAGCAACAAGCAGGAGAAAACAAAGGGCTCATATACACAAAAGAGCCATCAGGGAATGAGAAAAGGGAGACACAGCAGGATTCATTGGACATAACCAGACAAGGGGAAGCAAAAGTAGACACACTAACGTAGGACATGGCACTGTCAAAATAAAACAGGAAGTGAACACAGAGACACAATACTAACACAGTACAGAGGGAACACAGAAACCAAAACCTCAGAACTAGAAAATCTTAATCAGAATGAAATTGTAACAAAAGACAATAACAATCAAAACAAAACCACTGAGTCCACAGACTCGGGACATACATCGGCTCAAACTGTGGTCATAAATATTTTGTACTTGTAAATCAGACTGTGTAGTTGTGAACTGAGTTTTGTAACATTGTGAAACAAAATATCTGGAAAGTTCATGTTTTTGCGTTCATTGATTTGTGTGTGTAAAAATGTAAAAAAATGTAATAAATGTAAGAAACATTAGAACTACTTTTGCTGACACAAAGTTTGGCGAGCACTGCAAGTTGTCCCTTTAAACCAGTCACTGATATAAAGAGAGCACCTTGTTCCAGGGCATCTGAGCATGGAGGGAAAGCTTTATGCAGGAGATGGTAAGAGCTGTTGGGACTAAAGAAACTGAGCAGAAAACTACAGACATCTGGAAACTGAGTTGTTAATTCTCAGTGGGATCAGCAGGACTAGCAAAGCTCCACCATGACAGTCATCTGATTGACTGAACCCATCCAAACATCACTTCATGGACCTCTAGCTTGTGTCTGTGTGTGGACAGACATAACATGAGCTAATTATACATTACTCCTCCACAGAGTGGACCAGCAGAGAGCAGAGGTTTCCACTGGTCAGTCTGCACAGCAACATCAAACACACCTGGACTCTGTGGTTATGGTTTGTAGTACTACGTTTACATTTGTTCTTTTCAGTCACCTCTATGCTGCACTTTGTGGACCAGAGGATTGTCAGTGTGTCCAACATAAATCAGAGTTTGGGCTCCATGATTTCAGTCAGATTGGGGTGACTGTAGCTCAGGAGGGGAGCAGGTCAGCTACTAGTTAGGTTTGTGAATCAAACCCTGGCTGGCAAATGTACTGGGTAACGTACTAAACCCAAGCTGCCCTCTGATGCATCCATCAGAGTGTGAAAGAAAGTATTTAAGCATAGAACAATGTGCTTGGTTGAATGAGGCATGTTGTATAAATGCTTTGTGTGCACAGAGTATCAAAGAGAGCTATATAAGAACCAGTCCATTTACCACTGGGTAATTCATATAGTCTTCTTTTCCAGCGGCTGGAGGACAACATCACCATGTTTGTGAAGAACGAGCTGAAGAAGATCCAGAAGCTTCTGAGTCCAGATCACCCAGAAACTTTAAAGAGCCAGATGGAGGATGAGGAGATGTTTGAAGGTGAGGATGAAGATGAAAGAAAGAGCTGCAGAGAAGCATTTCTGAAGATCACACTCCACTTCTTGAGGAGACTTAAGCAGCATGAGATGGCTGACCATCTGCAGAGCAGTAAGAGAATTTCTCTAAAGACTGAATATTGATCTTTCCTAATAGCTCAAGAAATGGACCAATAGACATTCATCCTTTCAGGGTACTGAAAGGCTATGATATTTATTATATAATATTTTTTTCTGAATTTCTTACCTTCAGAAATATTTGCTCCACTCCGTAAACGAGAACTTAAAGCCCAACTGAAGAAGAAGTTCCAGTGTGTGTTTGAGGGCATCGCTAAAGCAGGAAGCCCAACCGTCCTGAATCAGATCTACACAGAGCTCTACATCACAGAGGGAGGGACTGCAGAGGTCAATGAGGAACATGAGGTCAGACAGATTGAAACAGCATCCAGGAAACCAGACAGACCAGAAACAACAATCAGACAAGAAGACATCTTTAAAGCCTCACCAGGAAGAGACGAACCAATCAGAACAGTGCTGACAAAGGGAGTGGCTGGCATTGGGAAAACAGTCTTAACACAGAAATACAGCCTGGACTGGGCTGAAGACAAAGCCAACCAGGACATCCAGTTCATATTTCCATTCACTTTCAGAGAGCTGAATGTGCTGAAAGAGGAAAAGTTCAGCTTGGTGGAGCTTGTTCATCACTTCTTTAATCAAACTAACGAATCAGGAATCTGCAGGCTTGAAGACTTCCAGGTTGTGTTCATACTTGATGGTCTGGATGAGTGTCGACTTAATTTGGACTTCAACAAAACTAAAATCCTGACTGAAACAAGAAAGTCCACCTCATTGGATGAGCTGCTGACAAACCTCATCAGAGGGAACCTGCTCCCTTCTGCTCGCCTTTGGATAACAACACGACCTGCAGCAGCCAATCAGATCCCTCCTCAGTGTGTCGACATGGTGACAGAGGTCAGAGGGTTCACTGACCCACAGAAGGAGGAGTACTTCAGGAAGAGATTCAGAGATGAGGAGCAGGCCAGCAGGATCATCTCCCACATCAAGAAAGCTCGAAGCCTCCACATCATGTGTCACATCCCAGTCTTCTGCTGGATCACTGCTACAGTTCTGGAGGATGTGCTGGAAACCAGAGAGGGAGGAGAGCTGCCCAAGACCCTGACTGAGATGTACATCCACTTCCTGGTGGTTCAGGCCAAAGTCAAGAGGATCAAATATGATGGAGGAGCTGAGACAGATCCACACTGGAGTCCAGAGAGCAGGAAGATGATTGAGTCACTGGGAAAACTGGCTTTTGATCAGCTGCAGAAAGGAAACCTGATCTTCTATGAACCAGACCTGACAGAGTGTGGCATCGATATCAGAGCAGCCTCAGTGTACTCAGGAGTGTTCACACAGATCTTTAAAGAGGAGAAACAACTGTACCAGAACAAGGTGTTCTGCTTTGTTCATCTCAGTGTTCAGGAGTTTCTGGCTGCTCTTCATGTCCACCTGACCTTCATCAACTCTGGACTCAATCTGCTGGAAGAGCAACAAACAACGTCCATGTGGTCTAAATTATTTGATAAACCAAAACTCCAATCTCTCCACCAGAGTGCTGTGAACAAGGCCTTACAGAGTCCAAATGGACACCTGGACTTGTTCCTTCGTTTTCTCTTGGGTCTGAAGACTAATCAAACTCGTTTGCAAGGCCTGATGACACAAACAGGAAGTAGCTCAAAGAGCAATCAAGAAGCAGTTCAGTACATCAAGAAGAAGCTCAGTGAGAATCTGTCTGCAGAGAAAAGCATCAATCTGTTTCACTGTCTGAATGAACTGAATGATCGTTCTCTAGTGGAGGAGATCCAACAGTCCCTGAGATCAGGAAGTCTCTCCACAGATAAACTGTCTCCTGCTCAGTGGTCAGCTCTGGTCTTCATCTTACTGTCATCAGAAAAAGATCTGGATGTGTTTGACCTGAAGAAATACTTTGCTTCAGAGGAGGCTCTTCTGAGGCTGCTGCCAGTGGTCAAAGCCTCTAAAAAAGCTCTGTAAGTTATAAAGTTTTTATTATTTAATTTGGTTGGTATGTTATGAAAAACACACTGCCATGAACCTCTGTTTTGTTTTTGTCAAAATCACTGTAATATAATCACTGTACCTTTATATACATGCGACTTAATGCTGCTGCCCTCTTGTGGCTAAAGTGTAATTATGTTCTTGTTATTAGGGAGGATTTGAGAGTAAGGCTACGTTCACACTGCAGGCGAAAGCGCATCAAATCCGATTTTTCTGACCTTTATAAATCTGACTTTTTTGACCCTATGCGACCCATATCCGATCATGCTATGACAGTGTGAACGTTGCGAATCCGATATTTTCAAATCCGACCTGGGTCACTTTCGTATGTGGTACTGAATCCGATACATATCCGATGTTTTAGAAAGCGACTGCTGTTTGAACGGTCATGTCGCATTAAATCCGTCTTTTACGTCACCAACACAAGACAGACGCCAATTATCAGCGCCCGATAAGACATCGCGAACGCTTCCTGGCCATCCCGTGTAGATGTCAGTGAAACTGTTGGGAAGACAACGTTGGAGAAACGTGAACATTTTATTTGTACTGTATAATCTGCAGATTCTGACAGAAATCTGCAGCTATCCTTTGAAGCACCGCTCCTCTAAAACAGCAATAAGGATCATTATTAGGTTATCTACATTATTATGTAAATAACAAAATAACTTAAAGCAAAAATTGGGAAACGTAAAGTCCGAAGTCTTCATATTAAGGGTCATCTGTCAAACAATATTCTTTGCTCTGGGTCTAAACAGAGCGCGTTGTGTGTGAAGTCTTCTTTTGCGCATGCAAATGCACAAATGCGTCCTTTATTTCCCCGAATTTGAAGGATTCGTCGGGTGTGTCCTTCGTGGCCCACCATATCCCAGAATTCATAGCGCGGCCCAGCCAAATTTCAGCTGCCAACAATGGCGGCTGCTACTAAGTTTTCAAATTACTCTTATTAATCTTTCTGGGTCACAAAATAAACTTTTAACATATTTTCAGGCGAGAAAGTAGCTGTGTAAACTTCAAATATCTGCTTGGTTTATCAAGACATCGCATATTTGCAAAAGTGTGCCGACGTTTTCGGAGACGTCTGTTCCCCACCCGCTCGCTAGCAAGCCGGGGGGTTCAATGGTCACTCCAGCCGGCGAGAGCAGCGGACGCCCGGCTTCATCGTTTTCAGACCCCGCTCTTTCGCTACTCAGGTTAAACAAGTCACCCGGATAACTTAAAAATGTAATTGTTTGCCTTTTTTCTGTGTTTTATTTGTTCCGGAGTAAATCGGTTTGGCTGAGATCAAAGTTCCTCCGGGATTTTCACACAGCTGAATAAACGTTAAACAGGAAACTGATTAAACAGAAGTGTGAGACGGTCGAGAATTTACGCCAGTGTCCTGTTATATTTTAGATAGCAAGGAGCAGACGGCCGAGTTTATTAAACTCCACCAACACAGCGGTGACGCAAATCTGAAGGCTAGACCGTCCCATTTCACAGCCTCGCACTTCCAGCCTTTTCGGTCTTTGAAGGACCCGGCCCACGTAGACCGCGAATACCGGGTCCTCCGAAGGATGCAGCCGACGTTTTGGGACAAAGCTAGAGTGCGATGTTCTTTCAGTGTTGCACTTTGTAGACGCTCCCTGAGCACTGGTCTCACAGCCAGCTGCACATAGAGACCAGTGTTGTTAGTCCAGGTCAGAAGATGACTTGTTGGAATGAAAATGAGCTTGTAGTTTGTCTGCTTTAATAATGTGACTGGAAAAAGGTGTTGGACTTCAAATATGTCCATTTCTTTCACACTTCACCTTTAAAAGTGAAGCCTTGTGGTTCCTGGAAGGAAAAACACGACTTTTTCAAGTCTTTGTCCTGTTTTTATGATAAATGTACGACTTTAATGTGAAACATTCAGAGTTTTTTCTCTTGTTGTGTTTGTTTGAAGCTGCTTCCTGTTGGCTTCAGCTGTTTGGAGTTTCCATTTTCTAAACTTCTACATTCTGAACCTTCTTCAGCTCTGAACAGATGATGAAACACTGAATGATTTCAAGCTCACACTTTGTCTAATAAACTTACATCTTTCATTCTTTATACAGATTGGGGGGCTGTGGTTTGTCAGAGATCAGCTGTGATTATCTGGCAGCAGCACTGAAGTCCAACCCCTCCCATCTGAGAGAGCTGGACCTGAGCATCAACTACAACCTGCAGGATTCAGGAGTGAAGCATCTGTGTGGTTTCCTGGAGAGTCCAGGATGTGGACTTGAAACTCTGAGGTCAGTCAGCATGTTTTAGTTGTGCTGAGATGAATATGATGTGAAAGTTGTGCTGACACTAAACTGCAGACATCAGGCTGATATTATACTGATCCACACTGAGGATCTTCATGGTAAAGTCTGTTTTCTTCTTCTCTGGTTTAGTCCATTGACTGCAGCAGAACAATGTTCACATTTCAAACCTTCAAAGAAGAAGAAAAATCCTCCACTGGATAATTCACTGTGAAACTCTCCAACTCTTCATTCCACCTTAAAGTCTGTCTGACACTGAAATCCAAAGCAAAATGTGCGTTTGCTTTACAGACAGCAGTCCAACACAAACATACACACATCATCCAAAACACAGTCCAACATCCAAATCTCCTCCACTGCCAGCATGAATGATGGGAAAGAGAAGGAGGAACACTCTGACATTCAGGGTTAGAATGAGTTTCATGAAGCAGACTGTGAAGATCAAAGCTGCATTAGAAAGCTTACATGAATGAATGAGTGGACAGAAGTGGACAGAGATCATCTGAAGCACTTCAAAGGCTTTAAATCAGCACATTTCTCTTTATTCTTTATCAACTCTGTTAGTTTCTCTCAGTTTTCTGTGGAATGAAGCTAACAGCAGGCTAATAAGATGCTGACCAATAGGTTTCTATTAAAGGTTGTAATTTGTATATGAAAAAGTGCTTTGGCTCAGCAGGGATCAGCTTACAGGTAGAATACAGCTGCTGGATGGGATTAGCATGTCATAGCTATCTACCAAACTGCTAACTGGGGGATTTCAGGCCATCTATGGATCATTTTTGCTAACTGTTTATTCAGCTTAGGCTCACAGGGCTGCAGCCTGTGCCCTAGCTGTCATAGGGCAAGAGGCGTGGTCCACCTGCACAGGTGAGCAGTCCATCACAGGGCCAACAGAGAGAGACAGAGAAGCACTCTCTCACATCCACACCTACAGCCAATTTAGAAGCACCAATGAACCTAAGCAGCATTTCATTGGACTGTGGGAGAACATCCAACCTCCACAGAAAGGCCAACAAGCTTCAACCTACAACCTTCTTGCTTTAAGGCACTAGTGCGAACCACTTTTCCCCATTTCAGCCCAAATCCTGCATCTTCCTGTTTCTGACTCCAGGCCAGCTCCACTAACACTTTCTCATCAGACACTGCCACCTAGTGGAGGAAGTCTTAGTCCCATTTGAAGCTTCAGATTACAGTTAGTTCCTTTACAAAGAGGTGGAGGTGGTGGGGCCACAGCACCATCATCACTGAGTGCCATAGGACACTTAACCTTTGTTTCCATATGCTGGGAACTTCCTGTTGTTCCAAGGAGGACTGGAAAATGTGTGAAAATCTCCCAGTCAGTTCCTCACAGCACACTTCAATCATTTCCCTCCCACAGCATCAGGACCAGGGCTTTTTCTCTCTTTGGTCCCACTAAGAGATTTCCACACAAACACCTCATCAGTGGGACTCTCAGAGCTACCAGCCCTTTGCTACAATCACAAAGCTCTTCATTGAAATCAATGATATCAAAGCTGGAATCAAATGAGTCCAAGTCTTCTGCTGATTCAGCATCACATTCATCTTTGCTCCTTGTTCTGCATCCCCACCATGGACTTCATTCCTTTCCAAGCCAGCCTTGAGTGTCCTTTATTCAGCTCATCCTCTGCTTTACTTTTACACCTGATTTTAGCTGCTTTATCTCTCTTTCAACAAGTTTCTGTGCCTCAATCTTTTTCTTCTCTTCCTCATAACAAGACAGCTTCTTCTGCCTGAGAACATGTTGGAGTGATTTACTAATCCAGGGCTGCTTATTGGGGAAAATACTTCCTGTTTCCAAAGTAATCCCCATTTTTCCCAGAAAGAAATGTAAGTAGAAATCGATGATCTAAGTGAGAACATGAGCCTTTAAAAAGTCCCAGTGGGTGCAGTCAAAGCAGTCCCTCAGTCCCAGTATATAGTCTTTGGTCCAGACTGGAACAACTGTGTGCCCAGTTTGAGCTCTCTTCAGTCCTGTGACCTGACAGACCCAGAGGGGCCATCACATCACATTTAGAAGCTCCCCTAATGGAGCCACAACACATGTCCAACACTTAGTCTGTCTTGTTGGACCAACTGGAAGAAATGATTCAAGGACTTAGTCACAGAACAGAGATTCAAATCTCCAAAATCCAACTGGCTGCATCAGGACATATAGTCTGAAACTCTGCACAGTTTCCTGTTTGAAGCTGCTTCCTGTTGGCTTCAGCTGTTTGGAGTTTCCATTTTCTAAACTTCTACATTCTGAACCTTCTTCAGCTCTGAACAGATGATGAAACACTGAATGATTTCAAGCTCACACTTTGTCTAATAAACTTACATCTTTCATTCTTTATACAGATTGAGGGACTGTGGTTTGTCAGAGATCAGCTGTGATTATCTGGCAGCAGCACTGAAGTCCAACCCCTCCCATCTGAGACAGCTGGACCTGAGTAATGACTACTCCTGGTTTTCGACCAACAACAACAAGCTGCAGGATCCAGGAGTGAAGCATCTGTGTGGTTTCCTGGAGAGTCCAGGATGTGGACTTGAAACTCTGAGGTCAGTCAGCATGTTTTAGTTGTGCTGAGATGAATATGATGTGAAAGTTGTGCTGACACTAAACTGCAGACATCAGGCTGATATTATACTGATCCACACTGAGGATCTTCATGGTAAAGTCTGTTTTCTTCTTCTCTGGTTTAGTCCATTGACTGCAGCAGAACAATGTTCACATTTCAAACAGTGAGACTCAACGTATGGCCCGCGGCCCACACGCGGCCTGCCCACCTTTCCTGATTCAGAGAGAGGGGACCCTGATTAACTGTGTAGTGTTCTTCCTCACAGTTCTAAGTATCAGACACAACAATGAATAATCCACAGCTGACTGTCTTTAGCAGGTCAAAGGTCACGGCACACAGCAGACAGTGGGAAATATTATAACTCTGATCATTTATCAGCACATATCCATATGTATAAAAACAAAGCTGACACTGTGAGACTTGATCAGAGGTGTGATCATCACAGCAGAGGCCTTTGTGTCAAAGTCACTGAGGATCAAACAGAAACACATGAAGCAGATTTTCCTGTTCTGGCTTTTTATAGCAGATAACCTTCAAAATATTCTGCAGTCCATCAAAAACTGAAGCAAACCATGAATCAACATGTGAACATGAGCTGATGCTGCTGAAGTGAAGCAAAGTTACAGAGGTTTGATTACAGACACAGCTGAGAGTTTGTAATCTGTCATCATTTTAAAAGGTTTACATTTCTTCAGTATATCCACATTTGCAGCTGGTACCTCAACCTCCACTTGTCCAACACAACTGCTGTTCACTGCCTCCATGACATTGTGATTTTGCTGTTGGTCTTCTGTCAGATCTTCATCAATCACTTCTGCACGGGGCACACCTTCAGACTCTGCAGCTGCATAACGAAAGCCTGTAAGATAAAATTAGACATAAGGTAAATGTACACCAATATTCCAATGACAGGTGTGTGATTCATCTGGAAGTTATGTGCGGATTAGTGTACAGTGATAGCAATTTAGTATGTTTTTAGAGGGGGGGGGGTTGTTTACCTCCGATGGGTGCTCTTTTTCGCTTCCGTTGCGTACGCCTTGAGTGCCGGTCCGAGTCTGATACAGGTATGTCGTCATGCCCCATGTGCAGTGTTGGTGCCCAGTCTGGATTTGTTACATCCATTTCATATGCTGGTTTGCCTGCAATAATGCCAAATCATAAGCTACTCAGTCGACATGATGTGGTTCTGCAGCATCACACATTAGCATGTTTTATCTCATTATCTATGACCTCAGCACGTTGAAAATCACACTAAAAGCCTTTCAAGAGTGCTATGAATTAATTTAGAACTCACCGGAAAGAAAATGCCGTGAGCAAACCAACAAAAAGCTGGGGATTGCAGAGAACTCGATATCCCCTCGTCTCACCGCTGCAATCCAAGCCTGACGTCTTTGTTTAGTAATATCGGATACATGGGATCCCTCACGTTGCCTCCAGGATGGAAAACGATGAAAAGAGAGCCCGTTATCCAGCTTCTTGCCTTCACGATCGTGTGATCTAACGTTGCAACCGACAACACAACACGTACGATCCATAGCTGAAATGGTATCCTTTGGCTGGCCTACTGTCATGGCGGAAGGGGGCATGGCCCATCTCCCGTGACATCACGCTCCAAAGCCCTATAGGTGGGAAAATGTACCATGTCGACCAATCAAAAATGATATGGAAACATGACATTTGGTTGTTTAGCAAAAGGGGGAAGTTTTAGGAGTGACCGGCAAGAGAGAGCGAGTGAGCGAAAGAGAGAGAGAGTTTTGATACGTGAGAGATTTGTGACGTTTACCGTGTTTGGTCTCAAGTTAGTTTGTTGTCTTGTGTATTTAGTGTGTAGCTGTTGTTTTGTTTTGTGTGTCAGTTCTACTAGTGATCGTCACAGTTGCTGCCTTAAAGCCAACAAAGGCAGATTGCAGTGTAAACGCTGAGTGACACACCTGCTGTCAGACCTGCAGGTTTATCCCTGTGCTGTTCTCATATGTGTTAGAGTGACACAAACTATTGTTTGACACCTGATTGTTCTGTAAATAGTTTGAAATGATTATATGAAAAACGTCTGAGCCTTGGCTGCATTTTTTGGTAAATAGTACCATATAACTTTGTTGTTTGACAAACGTGTGCGTATTTTTAAAAATGTACAATCTCTATTTGCATTTCAAGTTATGAAGATGATTCTTAAACATGTGTGTGGTTTTTACAGTCAAAATATCACTTTCTACTTGTATTTTAAATTTTGTCTGAATTTAGATAAATTGTGCTGATACAGTTGGTCAAAATGAGAAAATAACAGATAAACTGTTTTTAAAGGTAAAATATAGAGGCCACATCAAAAGTAGTCAAGAAGGGTTAAAGGCTAAAAGCAAAGTTGTCACCAAGTACTGTTTATATTTGTGTGTATTGCTGCAGCTTTTTTGAGTATTAATTTGGTGCCTTTGTGTGAAATAATGGTATTGTGAGTGATCCATATAGTCACAAAGAATAGCCACTTGTTTCTGTGCTACCAAAGTTCCCCGGCTTTCATTCAAAATGTGTTTATCGTCAGCACCTGCACATTAAACTACTTAAACATTATAAATGTCTTCAAGCTCACACTGAGGCCTGTGGGGTACTATCAGCCACTGAGACAGTACACACATTTATATGTGTTTGTATATGAATATTTCATACTTTAAGACTGCCTGTTTATTTAAGGGAGATGAACAAAATACATTGGAATTGTACAAAATAATATCATGGATGATAAATTAAATAGATTTTAAGTAGATGCTTGTGCATTCTTAAAGTCTTATATGTTGAACTGAACTATGTGATCTGTTCAAAGCCTTAATCTTAATTTGAAGTGAAATGTGCATTTTGAGTTTATACACTATGTATATAAGGCGACCGTTTCCTTTTGCAGTATTTTTGTGTGGTGTACTTTTCTATGTCTTAACAAAAGGGGAACAAAGGTGTTTAAGTTCACCTAGGATGATGTGTTTTAATTTTCACATGGTCTTGCTTGAATTTGACCCTGACAAAGGCGTATGAACTCTGTCAGCTGTTTGGAGTTTCCATTTTCTAAACTTCTACATTCTGAACCTTCTTCAGCTCTGAACAGATGATGAAACACTGAATGATTTCAAGCTCACACTTTGTCTAATAAACTTACATCTTTCATTCTTTATACAGATTGATGAACTGTGGTTTGTCAGAGATCAGCTGTGATTATCTGGCAGCAGCACTGAAGTCCAACCCCTCCCATCTGAGAGAGCTGCACCTGAGCTCCAACAACAAGCTGCAGGATTCAGGAGTGAAGCATCTGTGTGGTTTCCTGGAGAGTCCAGGATGTGGACTTGAAACTCTGAGGTCAGTCAGCATGTTTTAGTTGTGCTGAGATGAATATGATGTGAAAGTTGTGCTGACACTAAACTGCAGACATCAGGCTGATATTATACTGATCCACACTGAGGATCTTCATGGTAAAGTCTGTTTTCTTCTTCTCTGGTTTAGTCCATTGACTGCAGCAGAACAATGTTCACATTTCAAACCTTCAAAGAAGAAGAAAAATCCTCCACTGGATAATTCACTGTGAAACTCTCCAACTCTTCATTCCACCTTAAAGTCTGTCTGACACTGAAATCCAAAGCAAAATGTGCGTTTGCTTTACAGACAGCAGTCCAACACAAACATACACACATCATCCAAAACACAGTCCAACATCCAAATCTCCTCCACTGCCAGCATGAATGATGGGAAAGAGAAGGAGGAACACTCTGACATTCAGGGTTAGAATGAGTTTCATGAAGCAGACTGTGAAGATCAAAGCTGCATTAGAAAGCTTACATGAATGAATGAGTGGACAGAAGTGGACAGAGATCATCTGAAGCACTTCAAAGGCTTTAAATCAGCACATTTCTCTTTATTCTTTATCAACTCTGTTAGTTTCTCTCAGTTTTCTGTGGAATGAAGCTAACAGCAGGCTAATAAGATGCTGACCAATAGGTTTCTATTAAAGGTTGTAATTTGTATATGAAAAAGTGCTTTGGCTCAGCAGGGATCAGCTTACAGGTAGAATACAGCTGCTGGATGGGATTAGCATGTCATAGCTATCTAGCAAACTGCTAACTGGGGGATTTCAGGCCATCTATGGATCATTTTTGCTAACTGTTTATTCAGCTTAGGCTCACAGGGCTGCAGCCTGTGCCCTAGCTGTCATAGGGCAAGAGGCGTGGTCCACCTGCACAGGTGAGCAGTCCATCACAGGGCCAACAGAGAGAGACAGAGAAGCACTCTCTCACATCCACACCTACAGCCAATTTAGAAGCACCAATGAACCTAAGCAGCATTTCATTGGACTGTGGGAGAACATCCAACCTCCACAGAAAGGCCAACAAGCTTCAACCTACAACCTTCTTGCTTTAAGGCACTAGTGCGAACCACTTTTCCCCATTTCAGCCCAAATCCTGCATCTTCCTGTTTCTGACTCCAGGCCAGCTCCACTAACACTTTCTCATCAGACACTGCCACCTAGTGGAGGAAGTCTTAGTTCCATTTGAAGCTTCAGATGACAGTTAGTTCCTTTACAAAGAGGTGGAGGTGGTGGGGCCACAGCACCATCATCACTGAGTGCCATAGGACACTTAACCTTTGTTTCCATGTGCTGGGAACTTCCTGTTGTTCCAAGGAGGACTGGAAAATGTGTGAAAATCAGTTCCTCACAGCACACTTCAATCATTTCCCTCCCACAGCATCAGGACCAGGGCTTTTTCTCTCTTTGGTCCCACTAAGAGATTTCCACACAAACACCTCATCAGTGGGACTCTCAGAGCTACCAGCCCTTTGCTACAATCACAAAGCTCTTCATTGAAATCAATGATATCAAAGCTGGAATCAAATGAGTCCAAGTCTTCTGTTGATTCAGCATCACATTCATCTTTGCTCCTTGTTCTGCATCCCCACCATGGACTTCATTCCTTTCCAAGCCAGCCTTGAGTGTCCTTTATTCAGCTCATCCTCTGCTTTACTTTTACACCTGATTTTAGCTGCTTTATCTCTCTTTCAACAAGTTTCTGTGCCTCAATCTTTTTCTTCTCTCCCTCATAACAAGACAGCTTCTTCTGCCTGAGAACATGTTGGAGTGATTTACTAATCCAGGGCTGCTTATTGGGGAAAATACTTCCTGTTTCCAAAGTAATCCCCATTTTTCCCAGAAAGAAATGTAAGTAGAAATCGATGATCTACGTGAGAACATGAGCCTTTAAAAAGTCCCAGTGGGTGCAGTCAAAGCAGTCCCTCAGTCCCAGTATAGAGTCTTTGGTCCAGACTGGAACAACTGTGTGCCCAGTTTGAGCTCTCTTCAGTGCTGTGACCTGAAAGACCCAGAGGGGCCATCACATCACATTTAGAAGCTCCCCTAATCGAGCCACAACACATGTCCAACACTTAGTCTGTCTTGTTGGACCAACTGGAAGAAATGATTCAAGGACTTAGTCACAGAACAGAGTTTCAAATCTCCAAAATCCAACTGGCTGCATCAGGACATATAGTCTGAAACTCTGCACAGTTTCCTGTTTGAAGCTGCTTCCTGTTGGCTTCAGCTGTTTGGAGTTTCCATTTTCTAAACTTCTACATTCTGAACCTTCTTCAGCTCTGAACAGATGATGAAACACTGAATGATTTCAAGCTCACACTTTGTCTAATAAACTTACATCTTTCATTCTTTATACAGATTGTGGAGCTGTGGTTTGTCAGAGATCAGCTGTGATTATCTGGCAGCAGCACTGAAGTCCAACCCCTCCCATCTGAGAGTGCTGGACCTGAGAGGAAACAACCTGAAGGATCCAGATGTGAAGCAGCTGTCTGATCTTCAGCAGAGTCCAGACTACAGACTGGAGACTCTGGAGTAAGTAGAGTGATGGAGTGAGTGGGTGGTGCTGTCAGCAGTATTGTACTAAACACAGTCAGTATGAAGCAAAGATCCAGTGTTTCCTGTAAAGCTGCAGCTTCTCAGTGAAGCTGTGAGAGGAGAATGGTGACAGGCTTCAGGATTTATACTGGATGTGCTGCATCACTGACTGACAGCTGATGAAGAGTCTCTGGAAACACTCGTTTATCTCCTCTGCTCTTCCTTCTTCTCTCTGCAGGTGGAGGCTATGATGGTAAACAGGACGGTGTGTGTGCTGAGAGAGGAGGAGCTGTTTCCTGATGATCCAGAGAGGTTGAAGCAGCAGCAGCTTGTGTGTAGAGACGCTCTGACTGGGCCATGTTACTGGGAGGTGGAGAGGAGAGCTTCATCCAGCAGTGACTGACAGAGGAATGAGAAGAAGTGCAGATGACTGTCAGTGCTGCAGAGTGAACTGCTCTGAGAACAGCTCCACTGTCAGACACAATGTAGAGTCCAGCATCATCCCTGTGTGTCCCTCTGGATCTGACAGAGGATCATCAGTGTATCTGGACTGCTCTGCTGCTGCTCTGTCCTTCTACAGTCTCTGCACAGTCTCTGTCTGACTCTGGCTTCAGACCCTCCTGGATCAAACTCACCTGGAAAGACTTTCAAACATCACTCAATAGATTTGAATACAGAATATATTTGATATATACTGTAGATGTACTGTAGAGTTGCAGTTTGTCACTTGTAAATACAGTCTGTGAGCAGCTATGAGCTGAAAGATCTTTCTAGAAACACGAAATGTTTTCACTCTTCTGTTGCTTTTTCATATATTTCCACAACATTAATATTGATCCCACCTGTCTCACCTGTTTCATGCTTTTATACATAATAACAGGACACGTGTGATCTGAGCGCTGCTGTGGCTGCTGTGCTGCACGTCTTCATTTAGATAACAGAGACATCTAGTGGTTCAGAGGGAGAACTGCAGGAGGTGGAGCTGTGTTTTAGCATGGAAAACTTTTTATCTTTTAGGCGCAGATACAAATATGACAAGTATCAGTGTGAGATACAAAAGGTCACATCAGTCAGCAGAGGGAACAGTGATCACACAGCAATGTAAGAATAGAAACATAACAGTGAATCTGGACATGTATACAGAGGGAAGCAAACAAACAGGATGTAACACTACATTAAAGCCACAAATGGGAAGAAAACAAAGCCAAAGGAAAATATATTTGATCTCAGGAATCCAAATCAGATGCTTTAGAGCAGGGGTCGGCAACCCTGGGCACGCGTGTCACAGCTGGCAAGCGAAGGGTTAACTGATGGCACGACCATAGCTGGACTGGCCATCGGGCATACCGATGATGATTTTTCGTTTTTCTGGGCCAATGATGTTTTTTTATGATTTTTTTTTTTTTGTAACGGTATAAACGATGGAAGGTGGTGGATTGGCCGGATGCTGGTCGATGTGTAGAAATAAGTCAGTTGTTTGGTGGTGGCTATGGCGGAGCTTCCACAGAGGCAGCAGGTGGATGAGGGAAAGGGGAGGCGGGAGGAGCAGAGACCCGAGGCGGCCGCCGGTCCGAGTGTTGGCCCCCTTGAACTTTCCCACATTTTGTCACATTACAGCACAAACATGAATCAGTTTTATTGGAATTCCACGTGAAAGACCAACACAAAGTGGAACGGAAATCATACATGATTCCAAACATTTTTTACAAATAAATAACTGCAAAGTGGGGTGTGCGTAATTATTCTGTCATGGAAAAACACACTGCCATCAACTGTTTTGTTTTTGTCAAAATCACTGTAATATAATCACTGTACCTTTATATACATGTGACTTATATTAATGCTGCTGCCCTCTTGTGGCTAAAGTGTAATTATGTTCTTGTTATTAGGGAAAACATTTGAGAGTAACATGACAAATGAGTCAGCACTTTGGCTTCAGCTTAAGAAATCCTCATTTTTATGTCATCAGTTATAGTTGCATGTATTCATTATCATAATTTAACCTTTAATATTGATGTCTTAAATTGATTTTACTTAAACTAGCAATAATTTTATGGTTGCATTAAATAAATGCATCACTAATGAATGAACTATTTCAGTAATTAATTTAAAAAATCTACATAATCAATTAAAGATATATATTAATAATGAATTATCCATTAATTTCATTTAAAATTTTTCAATATTTGTTTATATACAATTCAAATTAGTTAATTACATATTTAATCAATTATTGGTTTGTTTTCTATTTTGATTATTTTACTGACACATTTAATGAATTATTTAATGATGTATTTATTTAATTCACGTTGCTACTCCTGGCCCTGCATCGCTGTTCATAAATACATTTTATTTGTCAGCTTCACCCATCAAAGTCAGGGGGCGGGGTTAATGCTGATCAAGTCAAAACCATTGCTTTGGTCTGGTGGGCGTTCTTTTAGTGGGCTTTTCTGTCACGGCCTGCGTGGCAGACTATGATGAGGGGAAGGAGGACCCAAATGCCAACACGTTCTCACTCCTGTATGGAGGACCACAAGAGCCACGCGCATCGAAATAAAGAATTCTGTGCTTAAGTAATGAATTATAGAATAAATTCTGCATTTGTAAATTCATTTTTGAATTCCCATTTAATAAACTGATTTTTGAAATGCTTTTAAAAACTGCATTTCAAAATCCTTTTTCCAATTGCACTTTAATAAACTGCATAAATTGCATGAATGAAGGGATCCTGCAGCGAAACGGAGAGCCCAACCTCTGACTTAGTGCCTGTTTACTCAGTCTGACCACCTGTGAAGTTAACGCGCTAACGTGGCTAACGCTAGCATCACCACACGTAGCCCCGTTATTTTAAGGTCATCTTAGCTCATGAAAGTTTAACGTCGCAGCTGTACGAGCTAGCTACGTGTTTTGTAAGCTGCTGTGCTCTTCACAAATAAAGCTGGAAGCAGCTCAGACTATTAGAACCAGCACTGAGGCCTGTTACATTTATGTTAGAGCAACAGCTGCAGCCTTTAAACTAGCGATTAAAATGCTGACAGTAATCAGAATCAAAAACGGTTTTATTGCCAAATGTTGAGCAGGTTTACAACATTAGGAAATTGCTGCGGTGCTTCAGTGCAAACATACTGTCATATAACACTTAAATAAAAATAAGGATTAAAAGTGCTAAGTAGATAGATATATACATGAGTGCAGGTGGTGATCAGGGCCAAACATGGAATGATGCAGTGAACACAGCGTAGGGTCACGTGGTAGTGGTGGGAACAGTCATACGGTTATTGTTCATGTGTCCAACAGCAGAGGGGAAGAAACTGTTCTTATGGCGAGAGGTTCTGGTGCGAATGGACCGGAGCCTCCTGCCTGAGGGGAGCAGGTCAAACAGACTGTGTCCAGGGTGAGAAGGGTCAGCTGTGACTGAGCTGCACGCCCCAGTGTCCTGGAGGCGTACAGGTCCTGCAGAGATGGGAGTCTGCAGCCAATCACCTTCTCAGCAGAGCGCACAACATGCTGCAGTCTCTGTTTGTCCCTGATAGTGGCTCCAGCGTACCACACGGTGATGGAGGAGGTGAGGATGGACTCGATGATTGCAGTGTAGAATTGCATCATCGATCATATAATCCATTGTTTCAAATTAGACCTAAAACTCCCCCTTTTGACACATCTTCATGTGTCAAACAAAAGCACAACTAGAAAATTCAAAGAAAAAGGTTCATCAGATCATTTCTCAGGAAACCTCAGCGATTCTCCTCTCGAGTATATTTGCTCCGGGCCTGCAAACCTGTGTTTAAATAATAAAATCAGTTTAATTATCATGTTCGATCTTTTCAGCTCCTGGCTCCACCCAGAGCCTGCATCCCCAGAACGACCTAGAAACAAAACCTGTATATTAGCATCAACTTCACATTTAAACTCAGTTCCCCCCCTGTCCTTCCCTCACTGTGATCCACTCTGTGCTGTAAGAAACTAAACTTAAAACACAACAGTTATCAGTCATGTGCTTCATACAAAATGTGCGTATGTTTTAGTTTCACGTTGATCCTCTGAGTGTCATGGTACTTCTTTTAATCTGACTTTATCAAATCGAACCAAAATAGGTTTGCTGTCTTTACTTTGCTCGTTTTCCTCCAGCACCACCTCGTATCACCTGCCCTTTCCCTTGGACCAGTGTTTGTTATTCCATAACTGGATTTGGAATGTGACAAGTCCACCAATCCCCTATATAACTCCTACATTTGGCTTTGGTTCTATTTTCCTTCTATAAAATGTCATTGACTTCTACAGTGGCCTGCTTTGGTTAATGGTAACATCAGTAATATCAAACATTTTCTCCCCTTCAGCATTTGGCATTTTCCCAACAATATAATGTGACACCATCATCTAAACCCAGTCAATAAAACAACATTTTCTTAAAGCAAACATCAGCAACCCAAAATTAGCCGCCCAAGGGTGGAGTCTGCAGCTCCACACTCTCATGTGAACCTTTCGGTCTCCCTCTCTCTCTCTTGTGCTCCTGCCAAAAGCAAAGCAAAGCATCCACCCTTTTCTTACCGGCGTCGTGAATTGTTTGTCAACATCTACTCATCCTAACGCTGGTCCAGTCTTTGTCACGGCTGCACAGCAGACAAGTGGAGCCTCACGTGCAAAGCATCAGAGTCTCCACCCTCATCAATATGAGCTCATTTATTTGTTCTTTCTTTTGTTTTTAGAAAAAGAGTTCTTTATGATCTTGGACTGGATTGACTCGCTGCAATCCTTTAGACAGGAACTCGCAGGTTCCCACAGGTGACCTTTCCCTCAGCCCATTGTAATCTGGAAAAGCTCACCTTATATTTGCTCTCACAACAATGTTTTACAGCGCTGTTAATTCAATCTTGCAGGCCTGCTTAGAACAAAGAAGGAGGAAAAGAGAGCTGATTATTAGCTCATCAGAGCACAAAACATCATCACCAAAGGGGGCGACACCTGACAGTTTTCTCTAAGTGCACTGTTACAGAAATAATGAGCCGCTCCTGGACATGTCCATGTTTAGTAAAACTCCCTCTATTGAAATAAGAAAACAAGCCAAAGCTAACTGACAGAATGAACCCATCACTAAAACAACAACCCCAAAAATCTTCATCACAGAAAAGTTTTGCTTACTAATCCAACAATATGTTGTGGGAATTAGAACTTTCCGGGTCATAAAGCTTTTGCCCGACTCTTGGCTTAACTAATACTGACATAGTCTGAAATCAGACTTAAAGTCACTCCCTCTGTTCATTTAGGATAAATGTATCTATATCTGATTTAGGCTAAGTGCCTTTTGTTTAGATGAACTGCTGGACTTCCAGACCAGCAGGTTTAGGGAAGTCTTTATGGGGTCACACTCTGACCCCCCCCCACCACACACACACACACACACACACACACACACACACGCACGCACGCACGCACGCACGCACGCACGCACAGGCAACGTACTCTTTGTTTGTATGTAGACGTCATATGTTAATGAACGTCATATGTATATTCATGTAACCTCAATAAAAGAGCAGTGTTACGGGGGAGCGGACGAGAGCAACTGGGGTGAAGCGAAGGAACGGCGTTTGTCCGGTTCTCTCCCGTGCACGGGAAACATAAAGAACTTTGCCTACTCGTGTCTTGCTTTGCTATGTAATTAAATTGTCCTTAACGTTCCAACGAATAGGTTTATGCTACAAACCTATCACTGAGGTTAACTACACAACCCCTCGCCACCTCCTTATACACAGGAGTGAGTACAAAAGGGTTCGTACGGACGCATCAGCCGGCCGTCCTTCTGCTCGACACTGTTAGCTGAAAGATGATCGGATCATCCTCTGTCCTGTATTTAAGGCTGAGAGTCTTTGTCCAGTCTCTTTTCCACAGCTACTGTCCATAGCACTGATCCACCTGCAGCACAGCCCCACTCAGTTGTTTTATGATTTACATTGTGCACGTTTCCCTTCCACTGAGCTTACAAAACCTCTGACAGGAGAAGTCAGGCATGTGTTTCCCCCACCTCCCCTTTTAGGCAGTAATAAAATAGAAAACAAACAATCAAACAGGCTAAAGCTAGAGCACAAGCAAAGACAGCACCGGTGACTAAGTTCTCCCATACTGGACGTACGCTACCACGTGGGCTCAAACAGCAGCACATCAGCTCAGTTTACATACTGTTGACATCTTCATCAGAGGGTCAGCAGGGAGCGCTGCTGAGCTGCAGTGGTCTCCACCAGAGTGACGGAGCAGGAATCACAAACAGCACAAACCCACCGTGTTGTTTCCACCCTGTTCAGGAGATCTGAGCCCCCATCCCTTTTTTTCATGTTGCAGCTCTGCACTGCAGGCCCTGAACGCCTCCCGGTTACCCTCAGTGTGCTTAGAGTTTAATTTACAACTGACGAGCTCACAGATCATCTGCAGGCAGGTGAACGAACCCTTAATGTGAGGATAATAGCAGAGCTGAGCTGAGGTCAGAAATAGTCAGGAACGGTGTCGACACAGTGAAGTCAGCTGTTTGGGAATTTGTCTGATTATCAGTTTGGGGGGGGTCGGTGTTAAATAACAAAGGCGGTGTAGGATGGAGAGAGGAGGAGGGAGGGAGCAGTGATGATATGAAGTCAGAATACACATGTGGCAGACATAAGGGGGTCAGACAGGAGCAGCATCAGTCTCTGCTCTGTTTTGTTAATAACGTAGAAAAATAATTTTGTACAATCAAGCTACATTGACGGACGCTTTACCTCACGTACCCTAAAATGAAAAAGTAGTGACAGTAAGACGGAGGCTGCACATGACACCATGACTGAGTTCACAGCTGTTGCTTTGATTCTAACGTTTAAGACTTTTGGCATCGACTCCGTTTTAATAAATGAGTGCTGGGAGGCGTCGTTTGACTTCAGGAGCTCCTGCGATGCTCCTGCGATGCTCCTGCGATGCTCCTGCGATGCTCCTGCAATGCTCCTGCGATGCTCCTGCGATGCTCTTACTCTGCGGGAGAAAACCAAAAACCAAAAGTAGCAAACATGGAGCGATATGACTCGTTTAGATTTTGGGAAACGTGCATCGACAGGTACAGTGTCCTTTTCCCCGCGTCTTTAAAAATAATTCATGCATAGATCCCCCACTGAGAAAACCCTTTTATATACTTTCTCCTTTGTACACATTTTATATAGAACTATATATAATATCATTTCTCTATATCTATATTTTCAGAAAAATTCTTTCCACACAATAAAAAACAACAATTAAACAAATGCTTCAAACAAAACAACAAAAAGAGAGAAGATGGAAGAAAGAAAATCACGACTGAGGCCAGTTTGGCACTTTGTCATGAGAACATGACAGAACTCTGTTAGTTGACGGTAAATAGCGATACTCTATTCTTCTTTGGTTTTTCTTCTCCCTCGATGAGAAATGAAACACAGCAGTACTTACTTGGCACCTAAAAATGCTGGTCGAATGAAAGATATCAGTGTTTTCATAGTTATATGTTTAGTGTACGCCTCCCGCCTCCAAACTGCTCAGCAGATCGGGAATTTTTAGAGAAGAGCAGGAGGGAGGCGTGTCAAATGAGAGGAAGAGAGCAGTAATAAAACACGGATGTAGAAAAGAGAAGCATAATGTGCACATAACACACAGGAGATGGAAAAAGAGATGACGCCAACGTAAAAAAGAGAAAACAGCGAGGAGCGAGAGAGCATTCGTCCCTTTGACAAATGTTGGAGGTCTTGAGCCTGGAAACAGCAGACCGTCTTTGAAAACAGTATCTTTGAAAGATCTGAGTCACCCACCCCAAACTGCTCATCTGCTGCTGGACACTTCAGTTGCACCTCCACATGCCACCAGTGGAGGGAGCTGCCAAGTTTCACAGCACATGACGCAGCAGGTGTAGTTGCTTTTGGAGAAAGAAGAGAATAAGAGGACAGAACGAAGGCCCACGTCTAGAGGCCTCCCTTCCAGAGCGGTAGCAGAGCCAGTGTTCCTGGTCCCTAGGTGGCGCTGTGTCGGGCCTGTCCCTACTATACCCTGGTGGTGGAGTGGGGGTGGGGCAGGGTGTTGTTGTGGCCGGTGGAGGGGAATGTGTTGAAGGCGTGAAGAGGCTGCATGCTGGTGATGGTGCTGGGGATCACGGTGATGGTGTTTGGCGTCATCAGCGGCACGTTGTCGGGGGTGCGGCGCAGCGCCAGGGTGTAGTCGGGAGGGCAGGCGGGCCGCAGGATGTCGTGGGGTCGCAGGGGCTCCATGTCGTGGTGAGCGTCGTGCTCCCAGTCCTTCATCTGCAGGGACATGATCTCCTCCTCCTGGCTGTGAGCCAGGTCGTTGGCGGGGCCGCCCCGCTGAGGGGACAGCCGGTGCCGGCGCATCTCGTGCTGCTTGTCACGCTTGTAGTAAAGGGCGGCGAAGGCCAGGATGTTGAGGAAGAAGAGCGACGCTCCAACTGCAACTGTCATGCTCAGTTCGGTGGAGTAGTCGCGGGTGTGTCTGGGAAAGAGGTCCTGGGGCGGGCGCTCTGAGCCCTCGGGCTCAGGATCTGATGGGAAGGTAGGGTAAGGATGACGAGTGGTTCGAGGAACGTTGTTTCTGGGCCTCATGGTGCCGGGGTCACGGCCTGCGGGGGAGCGCGTAGTGGTGGGAAAGAGCACGTCGTGCAGGCTGTGAAGATGAGGGACTAATTCCAGCCAAAAGGCCACTTTGTTAGCTCTGTAGTTGTCTCTGACACGAGGTTTCAAACCGATGTGAAGGTACTGCTTGTCCTTCCAGTTGAACTTGGTCCAGATGACCTCCTCGAAGCGGTTGGGCTTGGTATGAATGAACTCGGTGTCCTGAGGGACGGGCAGGTTGGGGTCCCTGGTGGAGCATAAAGGTTAAACGTTTCAGTTCAAAGTTATATTCAGTCTCCATTATAAGTAACATGTGGCATCAATACACTGAATACAGACAGGAGGCCCATTCTCTGTGCAACCTTTAAACTATCTAAGACCAACCGGCTGCTCTGGGATCTGGATGCTTTTGGTGAACCAGTATGTTCAATTCTTCAAAGCCACACGGGAATTAAACTAGCAACCCAGATTCAAGTATTCAACATGACTAGAAGGCTGTCAGAGAACATACAGTAACGTGTACAGTTTACACTACTGTGACATGAGGCCTACCCAGTCTTTGCGAAGTTAGTCCAGTAAGTCATGACCACAGCGCTCAGCATCACATCGTTCTTGGAGAAGTTGCACGGGAGCAGGTCCGTGGCACCGATCATCGGTACGCCGAACACGTAAGGTATCTCGTCTCCGTGCGCGGCGTCGGCCCACTCGGGCCGCGTCTCGGTTTGGCAGTGGTGGTAGAACGTGTAAAAGTAAACTGGGGACTGAAACTCAGCATGGAGTTTGGCAGTGGCCACAGCTGGTGCCACCCACTGGTGGTCCGTAAACAGGAAGTGAGTGAGAAATCTAGAGAGGAAAAAAAGTCTTTCTGATAACAGAAGGAGTGACAGGCAGCAGAGAGGAAGCATGACTGCATTATCCAAACATGTCTGTACTGTGACTGTGGTCCGGCTGTGAGGGGTTCGCAGGCCGATCTGTCAGAAACACCGACACTGAGATTGGGAGCCCACTACCTGGGGGATGATAGCATTACTGCCCACAGAGCCTCAAAGGTTAAGGCGCAGACACGCCGTGATGTGGATGAGTGGCTCTCTTTAGCACGCTTGTCTTGTTTGATGCACTTCACTGGGCTCACATGTTACTGATTCCATTCTTTACTCGCATGTTTTAAACGCTTAAAGCACTTTCACAGCTTTTTATATTCTTTTGAAAATTCATGTGAACTCAAGCTGTCAGAATTGTAATGTAAGCTTTGATAATTGTCCACATTTGTCATTTTGACGATTATCCGTTTATTTTAATGAATACAGCAAACAGAAAAAAACGAACAAATCAACAAACGCGGCTCCTAATGAGACAAAACCTGATGATGCTGCAAAATGCAGTTAAGTGAGAGGAGGCTGTAAAATGGAATAACTGAAAAAGTGGCAGTGTACAGAGGTGGCGTCCTCACCCTCTGGGTAGCCGTAGAGGTTGTCAACAAAGCTGGAGATGGTGTAGTCGAACGCCGCAGCTGAGATGCCGTCGTTGTCCTCACTGTCGTCCACAAACTTCAGCCCCTCTCCCTGGTTCACTCCTATCAGGATGTCATAGTTTAGGAGCTCCCCCTGGTGGAGCAAATAAGGAAGAACATGCTGAGTGCTGGAACAGAGCCTGTGTGCATCACAAGTCTACAACAGGAAGTGCAGCTGAAGCACAGCTTTGTGAATTGGCAGCATTTCATTTCCCAGTAAACAAAATAAAGATTAGCTGTTGCCATGAAATTCCTACTATAAAATGTAAATACTGCAATATATACAGGGTTCATACACATTTTTAGGGTCAAATTCAAGCACTTTTTAAGCACATTCAAGGTCAATTTTCAAGCTTTTCCAGCACATTACCAAAAAAGAAGCATGTTTCACTTTGCATCACCTCAGTAAGACCTTGTAAAAATTTAAACAAATCATCTGAGGTCGATTTAAATGTCTTTTGTTCCCCTTTTGTTAAAAGAGCAGCACACAAAAATACAGAAAAAGGAAACGGTTGCCTTACATGCATATAGTGTACAAACTCAAAAAACACATTCCTCTTAAAAATGCGCAAATGTGAACAAATCAACTTGTTAGAGATCTTCATCTCCACTGTAAATAAACAACAAGCCAGAGAACAAGAAAACTGCACCAAACACCACAAACACCAACAAATTAATGTCTTCTCATCAGACATTGAAGCTTCTTTCCTGTGTGACATAAAAAATAAGAGACAGATGTTTGTTTGTTTTTTTAACTAGTTAAGCACCCACGCTCAGTCATCCACCCATTCACGCACACATTCACACACTGGTGATGTAGCTACAGCCACCCTGGGGCGCCACCAGGCCCTCTGACCACCACCAGTAGGCAACGGGTGAAGTGTCTTGCCGGGTGAAGTGTCTTGCCCAAGGACACAACGACCGAGACTGTCCAAGCCGGGGCTCGATTACAAGGCAAACTCCTAACTCTTGAGCCACGATCGCCCAGTGGGGACATGGGGACATTTCAATTTCCAGCAGGAAGCTCCCCCTTTTTGTTAAACCCTTTAGATCAGGGGTCGGCAACCTGCGGCTCTTTAGTCCTTATAGTGCGGCTCCGCGTGGTTTGGGGAAATAAATTAGCTGAAGTGTATTTTATTTATGTTAGTTCTTTTTTTAACTTGTAGATAACCTGCTGTTAGTTTGGTATTTTGTCCTAATCCGCTTGCCGTACCTCCGTGTAGGTGTGTGTATGTTTTGAGTGGTATAGGCGCCATTCCGTTATTGAATCCAAGCATGTAAGTTCTCTGCTGCTGTGCTGGTTAATAAAACCACGTTAACTGAGATTACTGCTTCATCATTATCATACTGGTGAACATACAACATGGTGTCAGAAGCGACGGAACACGTACTTCGTAGTTGACGGTGTTTTTTTTTTCCCCGTCTCAAGTCTATTTTGTGGGTGCGTTTTTTGTATCCGGACTGCAGACAACATGGCGGAAGGATTCAGGAGGCCCGACCCGCTTGTTTTCGATGGTAATGTTGCTGAAAATTGGCGCATTTTTGAGCAAGAGTATGACATTTTTATAGCGGCGGCACACTCTGACAAGCCAGCGCGCACACAAGCCTACATATTGCTCAACTTAGCAGGTCCCGAAGCTATAGAACGGGAGCGGTCTTTTGTTTACGCGCCAGAAGTGAGAGAGCCCGGCGAGGGAGGACGAGTCCTCATTCCTGCAGAATCGAAGGAGGATCCTGAGTGCCTCAAAAGGAAATTCAGAGAAACGTGCAGCCCTCAAACCAATGTCACGATGGAAAGACACAAGTTCAACACGCGGAATCAGAGGACTGGCGAGACTGTTGAATCCTATGTAAGTGATTTACGGATTAAAGCAAAAAGCTGCAGATTTGGTGATCTGAGTGAAGAACTAATAAGAGACAGACTAGTTTGTGGCATCAACAATGACAATTTAAGGAAAGTGCTACTGCGTGATAGTGATTTAACGCTAGCAAAAGCCATATCTGTCTGCCAGATTCATGAAATGACTGAAGAGCATAATAAAACACTTGCTTTTCCTCAACAATCTGCATCAAATGTTGATGTGCTCCAGCCCACATTTACGAGAAAGCACAGAGGAGATAAAAAGAAAATACAAGGAGACAGGTCTGAAACACAGCATGTCACTAACTGTACTAACTGTGGGGGTGCTCATGCTGCAAAAAAGAGCAAATGTCCAGCTTTTGGGCAGCAGTGTCATGCATGCAAAAAGTGGAATCACTTTAAGAAACGGTGCAGAGCTGTTCGGCCTACCCAAAACGTAGCAAGACACAGAAAGTCAGTTCATCATGTGGAACCAGACCAAGCTGATGACAGCGGAGACGACACATTCTACGTTGATGGTGTAAATCTGCAATATGCAATCCATGCGACTGATGTGGATGTGGAACACAAAGAGGGAGTTTTTGTCACCGTGCAGATTAATGGGATTCCTGTTGAAATGAAGGTGGACACAGGTGCTAAATGTAATGTGCTTCCCAAGAAAACGGTTAACATTATAAGAGCAGATAAACAAATGAAAGCACACCCCAAGTCCGTTAACCTAGTAGCATTTGGAGGCAGCAAGATTCAAACCTCAGGTGTAATTAAGCTGCAGTGTTTTCTGCATGGGCAGCCACATGTGCTATCATTCTTTGTTATTAATGAAGATGTTCAGCCAATACTTGGACTATGTGCATGCAGAGAAATGGGACTTGTATCATTCAGCAATGACGTCCACCAATTGAGCATGTCTGCAGATGACCTGTCACAACAGCTTATCACAGAATACAGCGACTTATTTTCTGATGAGCTTGGGAGGTTGCCAGTCACCTATCGCATGACACTGAACCCAGATGTGAAACCAGTTGTTCGCCCAGCACATCGCATCCCTTTGGCCATGAAAGACAGGGTCAAGGCAGAGCTGGTCAGGATGGAGAAATTAGGCGTCATTACTCCTGTCTCAGAGCCGACGGACTGGGTGTCTTCCATGGTAGCCACCAACAAGAAGGGCAAAGATGAAATCAGTATATCCATAAATCCTCGAGATTTAAACACTGCTCTGAAAAGACCACACCATCCCATGCGCACAGTAGAAGAAGTGGCTGCAATAATGTCAAACGCTACTGTGTTCTCTGTTTTGGATGCTAAGAACTCTTTTTGGCAGGTGTCATTGGATCAAAAATCATCCATGCTAACCACCTTCAGCACTTGTTTTGGTCGTTTCAGGTTCCTCAGAATGCCTTTTGGTCTTAACGCTGCCAGCGAGGTGTTTCAGAGAGCCATGGAGCAGATATTCGCTGGGTATCCATGTGCCATCATTGTTGATGATATACTCATCGGCGGAAGAACCATGAAAGAACATGACGACAACCTGAGAAAAGTCCTTGATCGTGCCAGAGAAGTAAACCTGCGACTAAACCCATTAAAGTGCAAATTCCGGCTGAATCAGGTCAGTTATGTCGGACACATTTTCACAAGCGAGGGGCTTAAAGCAGACCCTTCCAAAACAGCCGCAATCAGAGAGATGCCAGTTCCAACAGATGTCCAAGCCCTGCAGAGGTTCCTGGGGATGGTCAATTATCTTGGAAAATTCATTCCAAACTTCAGCCATCTGTCAGCTCCTCTGCGACAGCTCACACACAAGGACAGCGAGTGGATGTGGGACACACAGCATCAGACTGCGTTCAAAGCACTTAAAGAGCACATGTCTAATCCACCTGTTCTGTCATATTATGATGTCAGCAAACCTGTGACACTAACGTGCAATGCATCACAGTATGGTCTTGGTGCAGCTTGCTTACAGGAAGGGCGACCTGTGGCATATGCTTCACGTACTCTGACAGACACTGAAACCAGATATGCTCAGATAGAAAAGGAGCTGCTGGCTGTTGTTTTCGCATGTACAAAGTTTCATGACTACATATATGGCAAGCCTGTGGTCGTAGAAACAGACCATCAGCCACTGGTCACCATACTAAAGAAACCTATTCACGCTGCACCAGCCAGATTACAGAGGATGTTGTTAAGGCTCCAAAAATACAACATCACCCTCACATATAAATGTGGAAAACACATGT
Organism: Mchenga conophoros; assembly: GCF_057382185.1. NCBI lineage: Eukaryota > Metazoa > Chordata > Actinopteri > Cichliformes > Cichlidae > Mchenga > Mchenga conophoros. The sequence continues at coordinate 18,682,234 of NC_140528.1, read as the reverse complement.
ATCTGGCTGACACACTGTCTCATGCTCCCAACAGCTCCACTTTCCAGCAGCCTGAAGAAGAGGACAACTTTGATGTCATGACGGTGAGCTGCATCTCTTCTTCACGCCTGGAGGAACTTAAAGGACACACAGCTGAGGATGAGACACTGCAAGCGCTCAGCTCGTTCATCAAACATGGTTGGCCACAACGACTCCACAACCTTCCCACAGCAGTTCATCCATATTTTCCTTTCAGGGATGAGCTGATTGTGGATGATGGCATCATTCTTAAAGGTTCCAAAGCTGTGATCCCAAAATCACTGCAAGGAGACTACATCACCATCATGCACAGAGGACATCCCGGCGTAGAAGCTACCAAGCGGAGAGCACGGGGGATCGTCTTCTGGCCGTTCATGTCAAGAGATATTGAACAAACAGTTACTTCCTGCTCGGTGTGTAACAGCACTAAACCTCATCAACAAAAAGAGCCCCTTCATCTGCATGAAGTTCCAGAGCTTCCTTGGTCAACTGTGGCTACAGATATCTTTGAGTGGCACTGTCAGCACTATTTAGTAGTAGTCGACTCATACTCAGGCTGGTTTGAGATTGACCTGCTAAAGGATTTCACATCAGCGACAGTCATCAAAAAGCTGAAAAGACACTTCTCAGTTCATGGTGCTCCACACACTCTGATCTCAGACAATGGCAGGCAGTTTACAAGCCAGCGTTTCAAAGACTTCGCTTCACAGTGGGACTTTCAACATGTCACCAGCAGTCCAGAGTATCCTCAATCCAATGGGCTTGCTGAGAGAGCAGTGCGCAGTGCTAAACAGCTGATGGAGAAATCACACAGAGATGGCACTGATGTATTTCTCAACCTGCTGAACCTCAGGAATGTTCCACGTGATGTGAACCTGGGTTCCTCTGCAGAACGACTTCTATCCAGACAGACTCGAACTACGCTCCCAGTCACAACGAAACTGCTCGAACCACAACACCTTGACTCTGAGAGAGTGAAAGCCCAACTACTCAACAAGAGACTGACTCAGAAGGTCTGTTATGACAGATCCAGCCGACCACTTCCACCTCTCAACGAAGGACAAGTAGTGAGGTTACAGACCCCACAGGGTTATGACCGCACAGGTGTGGTAAAGGAATTTTGTAAAGAACCTAGATCCTACCTGGTACAGTCAGATGGAAACACTTACAGGAGAAATCGCAGACACATATTGCCTGTGTCTGAGCCTGTTACTGTTCAGAAAGACACTGATCATCATCATTATGATGGACTGCAGGTTGTGGGTGAAAACAATGATGTAGAACAGTTTAAAGACAGCACTCATGTTGAGAGCTCTTCTGATGTTTTGCATTCTCCAAGACCTTCCAAGAGTGATGGTGTTTACAGGACACGCTTTGGTCGTGTGTGCAAACCAAATCCAAGATATAAGGATTAATTGGGTACTAGTTAAAACACAGAACATTTTCAGGTTTGATGTTTGAGCCATCAGTAACTGATGTCAATGCTTCAAGTTAAATTCTGTTTGAGGTGATTTTCAGTAGTAATCATATTTAACTTTATACAGCAAAATGATATTCTTGTCATGTTTATTTCTTCCATCTGGTTGCAAATTTAAATGTTCCTAAGGGTCAGCGTATGTCACCTTTTATGCTGTGATTATTATTATTCAGTATGCATTAAACTTTATGTCCGGTTGGGGATGTACTAAAGAAGGGGGATGTAGATAACCTGCTGTTAGTTTGGTATTTTGTCCTAATCCACTTGCCGTACCTCCGTGTAGGTGTGTGTATGTTTTGAGTGGTATAGGCGCCATTCCGTTATTGAATCCAAGCATGTAAGTTCTCTGCTGCTGTGCTGGTTAATAAAACCACGTTAACTGAGATTACTGCTTCATCATTATCATACTGGTGAACATACAACAAACTTGTAGTTCTAAATTGGAAGATTATTGTGATTTTGCAATATACAAATAAAATTATATTTTGTTATTTTTTCATCGCTCAAAATAAGCGTCACACTCGCGGAAGCCGGTGTACCCGGCGAAACGCCGTGCATTTATCGAGCCTTTCAACCCCAGATAGGCCAATTATGGCTCTTTGGCTCTTTGGGTCTTAAAGGTTGCTGACCCCTGCTTTAGATGAACAGAGTTTTTTAATTAAATACATAATCTTTAATAAATGTTCTCTTTTATAAAAAGTAGGATAATTAAAAAAACTTTTATTATACCTCTATTGAGTAGAAAAAAAACTCGTGTTTTCTGTCGTCTGTTATATAATATTAGTGATGTTTGTGACAATTAATTTCTTAATCGGCTGGACTAACCAATAGTCCACAACCAGGAAACACTGAAATTTTAAGTTAAGTTTGAAAACAGTTTAAAAAAAAATACCCCATTCCAAAATGTCTTGTGACAATCTCATTGGCTTAGGGAGTGATGATGTCATAGATCTTAAGAATCTTAAGTCCTTTGATGTTTTTCCTTAAGTAGGGGTGAGAAACAGCAAGTTTTAGTTCGTTTCAGCAGCATCTGTGTTTGCAGCCTACAAAACGTTCACCACAAGCTCTTCAAAGTCATCGTATAGAAACTCCAACATGTTTCCAAGAAAAAAACAACCAATTCAAAAAGATTACGCCGCCTCTCCTTCCTGGCGTGGCCGGCCAATTTCCCCAAATGGCGTGTCATCCTTCCAAAGGGCGTTAGAGGAGAGTAGGAAGGAAAACTACCTTCTCCAGAAAAAAATGCAACAAATTGAAGAAGAGAAACTTCAACTGGAGGACAAATGTAGACGAATGGAAGCCCAAAATAAAGAGCTGGAAGACAGACAACAGCGCCAGCCGGACATAAAAATTATTAATGAGGGCTGGGGAATCAAGTTTGCTCAGACCCGAGAGCAGATTGTGCACCTCATTAAAGAAAACAGGCAAAAGAGTGCAGAACTAAAAGAAATGACCAACCAGCTCCAAGACAAGAAAATGATGACTGATAAGATACAACGGGATCTCCAATACATGGACCGAAAAAATCGGCTCCTCCAAAGACAGCTCCATGAAGCTGTGGAAGAAAAGAAAGAATTCCTCCAACAGAAGGAAGAGCAGGACAAAAAGCAACGAGACATGCAGCACGAACTGAAGAGCATGCAGGAAAAATACCGCATGCTGAAAGAAAGCCTGGATGAAACACTGCGCCAAAATAAAGACCTTCTTCAACAGAAAGATCAACAGCAGGAAAGACTGAAAGAAGGAAAACGTATCGTCCAGGACTTTGAGTCTAAAAATCTAAAACTGCAAGAGTTTTGTAATCAGCTGGAGGACAAAGCAACTAAAGTGGAAGAAGAAAAGGACAAACTGGAGAAACGCTGCTCACAGATGCAGAGAAGGATCGATCAGATAGCGAGAAACAACTCCGAGCTCGTTAAGGGGATTTTGGTGGAATTCAATAACTTGAAGCGTGAACACACTCAAATGCAGGCGCAAAAACAACAAGAAGACAAAATACATGAAGACCTGCAGCTCACGCTCCAAGAAATCCAGAAAAGAAACGAGCAGTTAGAAGACAAGCACAAAGAGGTCCAACAGAGAAATGCAGACATGCACAAGGACAAGCTGATACAGGAGGCAACATCCAAACAACTCAAAGACAAGCTTGAAGAACAACAAGCAACATTGGAAGAGGTGGAACAAAGATGTGAGAAACTTGAAGAACAAAACGCAGAAACCATCGATGAGCTGAGAAATCTCATCCTGGAGAAAAAAGCGCTCGTGGAAAAGTGCATGAAAAAAAAGAGAAAATGGTTCCACTTGTTCCGGAGGAGAGACGCTACTGCTTCCTCACCTGATGTAGCCTCGTCTTGCTCCACCTCTGTTAACCCCCCCAACCAGTCCCGGCCGTTGACTGTCCCCTCCTGAGCCTGGTTCTGCCGGAGGTTCCTGCCCGTTTAAAGGCAGTTTTTCCTCCCCACTGTCGCCAAGTGCTTGCTCAGAGGGGATTGTTGGGGTTTTCTCTCCTCTGCCTTGTTTCTTCATTTACTTGTTTAACTTTTTTCATTATTACTTCATTTTACCTTGTTTCTTCATTTACTTGCTTGTTTAACTTTTTTCAACTTATCTAAATAATAAACCAATTAAATTTATCCTTTGAGTATTTTTCATCTCATCTTTACAGAATCTTTCCAAAACATTTTCAAACATTCAGATCTGTCTTTTATTTTCTTCTTGAAGCCTCATAAATGGTGAACTAAAAACCCGGAACATGGTTTGAAACATAGTTTCAGCTGAAACTGGCATAACATGCTGTGTGTGTGTGTGTGTGTGTGTGTGTGTGTGTGTGTGTGTGTGTGTGTGTGACAGGGTATCACTAGTTAGGTCATCATGTTTAGACTCATTCACTCCAAAATTATTTAGGCCAAATCTTTAAAACAGTGTCATTTCATACACATTTTCAATTCACTTCAATCGCACAAATGCAGAAATAATTATTTGCAGTATCTTATTTATTATGAGAATGTCATGCCTGATCATTTGTACCTACACCACCAAAAATGGGGGCAAAAGGGAGGAGATCATGTTTAATCGGTTATAAGAAAAGGTCAGAAATATAAGTGCCGACATGAGCAGTGTCCACAGAAACCTCTGACTCTCAGCTCAAAGCTCATATAAACCATTTCTACAACCAGCAAACAAACAAAGACACCGAACAGTTAAAAGAGCAGTGACGTCACCACGAATCTGTGGTCAGGTAATATCCATGTTTTGATTGATGATTTTCTGGAGTTAAATGTGAACCGAAGCATATTTTGGGTGTTATATGCTATTAAATACTTTTTAATTTATTTAAAAGTATTTAATAGCATATAACACCCAAAACATGCTGGGTGTGGAAAGAAAAAAATCAGAATTTCCTCTGTTTGAGTCACAGTAACTTTGACATAGTAACATTTGCAGTAAGTCCTAAATGTTCACCTTTAAAATCCCTCCCTCTGTTCATTTTGCCCACATCATGTTTCAGTGGTTGGCCTCAGGTTCTTCAGCTTCCTGACAGTCTGAAGTCAGCTGACAGAGTTTCACCTGCTAAATACACAGAAAATCTTGTTAAAGCCGCACAGTTTGCCCAACAGTAATATTCCCATTAAGCCCTTTCTAAACACTTTATAACAATGTGTCATCACTAAATTATAAACTTCTTCTCCAGATCTGCACGACTGCACTTAGTCACAGACTTTATTTAATTGTCCTGCGGCTGCTATCATATATTTTACCAAACAGTTCTTCTCACACAGTCACAGATATATTTCTCTCAATGCAAACTTCACTCATGTCTCAGACAGGAAACTTGAGTTTTTCTTTTTTTTCTGTCCCCACTCATTCAACTAATTTGCATATTGAGTCACATCTCGAGAAGTTGCCCTGACAACAGAAATGCATATTCAAAACATTGCTGCATAATTCAATTATTATTCTTTTATTTTTATTTCTACAGTCGTCACTTCTTTTGCTCAATCAGCTGGAAACCACTTCTAATTCACTATTTTAAACCTGCTTTAAGCTTCTAATCCCTGGTTGGTCCTCCCAGTCACTTTTTCCTTGTCACAAAAGTCGCTCTATTGTCCTGCAGCTTCCTGAGTTATTCCTCAGCTTCAGCCTTTAAGTGTGTTAAATCTACACCATTCAGCATTTATGTCATGTATTCACATTCATGAGTGTAAGCATGTCTTCATTGCGTGTATGTTGTGTATTCATATTAATATTGAGTGTAAGCTGGTCTTCGTTGCCTCGATGTGTTTTTATAATCAGATTTAATTCCTGCATCTTTGCGCTGAACTGTGGATTCAAACTGTCTCACTTCTGATTCTCTCCAAAAACAATTTCACATGTGACAATTTCTACATGTGTGTTTTATATTTTTCTATTCATTTATGTATTATTAGTTCATTTATATCTTTATCTCTCTCTCTTTCTTTTTTTATTTACCTTTCTGTTGTGATGCTCTGGATGTTTCTAAACCCACAAATTCAGCCTCAACGTTCAACCCAACTTTCCTATGCTGTCACTTTAACACGTCCAACCTTCACCTCTCACCGGTCCTCGTCCCCTCTTCTCTCAACTTCCTGTGTGGCCTCCCAAATCAAACACAGGCCCAAATCAGCTGTTTCTTCTTCTCTCTTCCTCTTTTCAGTCTTTTCTTGGCGCTTAACTCCCAGCATGGCAAATATGAACTCAGACAGTCCCATCCAGTGGTTTCACACAGTCATGTCACTGGTACACTTTCCAGCTTGTAATTCAGAGCGCTTGTTTCCATCAACATACATGCTGCTGGACCCTTCAGTGTTTTAGGTCAGGTGCACTGTCTTTTTGCCTGCTGTTAATTCTTCAAGTCCACGGTGTTGTTCTGTCTGTCTTCTGTCTTCATCAGGAGATTAACTGTCCTTTAAGCTTCTTCTCAGGATAAGGACAGGATGAGAGGTGAAGCTGTGACATTTTAAACCAAAGCCTGTTTTCGTCCCAATTCTGTTAATCTATCATTTTTCTGCTGTATTCTTCCAGGAGGTTGAGCAAGTCCATGGGCACCTGTATTAACACACTAAGACATTTATTTAATATCATTTTCATTACTATTACTTTGCACTTTCATTCTCTAATTCCTCTGTTTTCATTTTGAAACGTCTCTCACAAGCTCACAAGCTATATTCAGACTTCCTGCTTCACTTCCTGCCAGACACACACTGCGATTGGTTTATAAAGGCCTCTCTTATTAAAATACATAAAACAATCTAATCAGAAAATAAGCACTAAGAATATATATTTATCTTGTAACATTGTTTAAGTTAATGAACAATTGTGTTGAAAACTGAGATTACAATATCAATCAAGATAATTATAATGATGGTTTTTGCTGTAATTAAACAGTCATGTGGAAATGTGGCAACCACAGAACTTTAGAGGCCTTTTGTTCAATTATGTGTGGACTGTTTCTTTAGTCTCATATACAAATTGTTCTCAGCGTCTATGAGACTGATGAAATATCCATGTGTGCTGAAAGAGACTGTGCTGGTCTGACGCCCTCAACCGAGGTATTGTGGGTAATGAAAGAGCAGATAGGTTGGCTAAAGCAGCTGTTAAAAAAGTAGACATAGATGTGCAGATACCATTGTTGAAATCTGAGGGAAAAGAATAGTTTGGACACAAAGTAAGAACTTCTGGAGAATGGCATGGGATAATGGAACAAAAGGGAGACGTGGGGTACAAAACACAATAGAAGTTAAGAGGAGTAGTGGGTTAAATAGGCAGCAGGAGAATACAAACAGGTCACTGCTTTCTGAATGGTTCTCTTTTTATGATGGGGAAACATCCGACTGGGTTATGTGATGGTGTAATGCTATGGAGACGGTTGAACATGTGGTTGTTAGTTGCAGGAAGTATAGAAGTCAAAGGAGAGTGTTGAGGGTGGGAACTGGTGGTGAAATGAAACTTACGTTTGAAAAAGTGGTTAATCAGTTAAGTCCTGATGAGGTGAAAGGAGTGGTTTTTCATTTTTGAGAAATACTGATGTCGTCAAGAGGATCTGAGGATCTGGAGGAGAAGTAAGAGTAAAAGCCAGGAGATGGCAGTAGTGCAACATCTTTGGATGCAAGCTGCTGTTAAAAATGACAGAAGAAGAAGTTTGCTTGATCGTTCCTCAGCTCGTCTGTGTGAAGCTGAGTGTAAAGAGGCTCCTGCTGTCAGAGAAACACTCTGACTGTTTCACAGAGTCAGACATGTTCAGACTCAATCTCAGTCAGAAACTCAGCATCACATTGATGAAGCTGCAGATTAATTGTGGTTAATTTCTGATTAATTTCTTTGCTGCCAGCTGAAATTTAAATGTAATTTAAAAGAAGGATTCAAGGTTATTGTGTTTTTGAACCCAAAGATATCACATGAACGTGTATGAATTGTATGATATGTCTCTTCTATTTTTCCATCCATCCGTTCGCTTCCACATCTCCTTTTCAGGGTCGTGGGCGGTGCTGGAGCTGTCATCTTCTTCTTCTATTTTTCTATGATCATATTTTGATGTTGATTGTGATTGGTTTTATTTGTTTCTTCGGCGGTTGTAGTGTTTTAATATTTAGACTTTTTTCCATTATTGTAATTGTGTATAAAGTTTGATTTGAATGAAATTTACACTCAAATGCTTTCAGTGTTGCTGTGTTAAGTGTTTGCATGTCTAACGTTTGTATGGAAGACTGGTGGGGGAGGCTGTTGCATCTTGCAGGAGGTCTCCTCTCTCCAGGAACTCACTCTGCAGGTGGGGGAGATACAGGAGAGGTGGAGGAAGAACTCAGCCTGGGTGTCTATGTCTTGTGTAGTCTGGAGGATGAGTGGATGACAGGGTGCGTGAAGTTTTCTCTGTGGTGGGATCGGGTGGGCCGTCCTGGGCTCTGTGGGGCCGGGCGGCGCTGCTGAACTTGGCCCCGGTCCGGATGGGCCTGGGCCCCCTTGCCCCTCCCTTCCTTCCCTCCCCATCTCCAGCTGCCTCCCTCTTCCCGCTCCACCACAATCACCCACACATGCAGGGCCTTGGGGTAAAGGTGTGTCACCAGGGTGCAGGGGAGGCATCCCCCCTCTGTCCCCTTCTGGCTGCCTGTGCCTCAGTTTTATCCCACAACTTAGACATTCACATTACTCACACTCTCATAACACATACATATAGGACCTTGGGGGTGGGCACGATACACGGAGTCCAAGTTACCATCAGGGTGTACACCTCACCCCTGGCGCCATTGCCCACCTCTCAATTTTAAATCCACGTAGACATTGAGGGCTATCAGGAGGGGCTATGCGCTTACCTGCTGCTGAGTAATTGCATATGAGAGCATGAGGGTGGGAATGGATGTTTGTATCTGTGTGTGCCTGTTTGTCTGTCTCTATATGTCAGGTTGGGTATCAGACGCCACCTCTCTGGGGACATCTCAGGCCCTCCAAGGTATGGAGGCTTATCTCCCCCCACCACTCCCCCTGCCAGTGGCAGACGCCCTCAGACATCGGTGCATTGGTGGTTCTTTGTGTCCGGGGATGGGCGTCCAGGTACTGCTTGTCGGGGCCTGGAGCCTGGGGCTCGGTCACTCTGGCACAGCTGGCTGCCGGCGGAGCTCACGGGCACGTCACGTTTAAATCATGCTTTTTATCCGTTTTTGTTTTTTAATGTTCTGTAAAGAACTTGGGATCACCTTGTTGTTGAATTGTGCGATATAAATAAACTTGCCTTGCATTTTGGCTGCTACCTCAAAGCACACTGTGCGCTGTCGATCTTACGTGCTGCACAATAATATTCAATATTTAGTATTTACAGTTATATTCACATAGATCATCGCGGTGATGTTGTTTATTATATTGCTCTCTTTTGTTTGCTTGTTTTCTCTTTTTTCTTTCTCAACAGGTGATCCAGGTGATTGATAGATGGATTTTTTGTCTGTTTGTTTTGTTGGCTTGGACAACTTCCTACCAGACCCGTGGAAGTGGAAGCTTCAGTGAAGAAAGATTCCTGCTCCCAGCCGTTCATTGGCTCGGCATTTTAAACCCCTAAAGGGTCACCTGGCCTGTAACTAAACAGGGCCAATAAAAAAAATCACAAGAATAATACAAAACTTTCAGCCAGTTTAACTTAATACATTAACTTATTCTTGTGTACACAGTAATTCATAAATAAATAATGTATATTATCAATAAAGATTGATCTAAACAGTTTAACTGCTATGTGCAGATAAAGGTTGCATAGCTTTAAAACATTTGCTATCCAGCAAATATCAGTCAAACTCAACACAAAAGGAAACACAACAATAGTTCAAATTGTTTGGACCGGTGATCCAAATCAACTGGTGTTGGTCAAACAGATGTGTGGTAGACTTACTTTGAAGGAGCTGCTACCGACAAACCAGCAAATAAACACCAAATATTTCATCTGTGACATTTGTGAGGTTTCCTCAAACACACTCCGTCAGTCTTGTTGCTGTTGAACGACAAACTATTTAAAAATGTCGCGGGTTTACCTGGTCATATTCTCATTCACGGGGCGCTCGCCAAAACAAAAGCAAACCATTAACACCACGCCGATGCTGTTCACAGGACAGCAAGAGTAACGATCAGGAGCATCTGGTCTTCGTTATCGTTCCCCTCGTACGTGTTATTACTGCGATTTCAGCGTTTTTGCTTCACAACTAAAGTGTGCAGTTTACTTTGTGTGCACTCAAATGGAGTCAAGTCAATTAGCGCCACCTGTGGTCAAGTGCCATAGCCTACAGCCAGATGAACTTGTGACACACATCTGAGCCACGTTTGAATTCCTGTTTCATGCACAATACATTTGTAACTTTTAATTTTTTCTGTTTTTGTGTCTTGCAAATAAACCTTTAAACTGATTGAAATGATGTTATGTATTTATTTTTGGCCTTTATCTACGGTGGCCCTGAGAGGCCAAACGGACTGCAACTTAAGAAAACACCAGCAATAACAAAAAAAAAAACGCTGCAAAAGCACAAAAAACACAACTGAAATAGGAAAAAAGAAAACACAAATAGGAAAAAACGAAAACACAAATAGGAAAAAAGAAAACTGAACTGTTTCTGGGGAGACAATAGTAATCAGTAATAAACAGAGCCAGTATGACTAAGTGGAGCTTGTGAGAGTGAGTGGATTGAAGAAAGTGAGGGACTCAGATGTGTCAGTTGGTTTGTCTTTGTTTTTGAGTGTGGAGGAGAGATTGGGTTGGTTTTAAAGCTAAGTTAAGAATATTCTGAATTTCAATTCAATTTTATTTATATAGCACCAAATCACAACAACAGTCGCCTCAAGGCGCTTTATATTGTACAGTTTAATTTCCAAAACTTGCATATGATCTTCAGTTTGCAGCTGGACTATCACATAGCAGCTGGAGCAGTCTCACATGGAGGCCAGTCCACTGCTGCCACCTGTGGCCAAGTGCCATAGCCTACTACTAGATGAACTTGTGACACACATCTGCAGCAGAGGCTGAGTGGCTGCTCTCACACCTGGAGCATCCAAATCGACCCACAAACACGTTGAAAGATGCAATGCCATCAATGTGGATTGTCCAGACTGAGAGACCTCTTCCCTCTGACCCCTCCCCAAACCCTCAAACCCTCCTACCCACCTCGACATACAAACTCTGTGTGGCTTCACGTGTTCTGTTGATGTTTACATGATCGAAATAACTTGAACACAAACACAAACAAACAAAGAGGAAGACCGCACCGGAAGGAAACAACTACAAGTCCCAGCATCCTCTGTGTTTAGGGAGCAGCAGTGAAAGTGAAAGCAGGAGGAGGAAGGTGGAGCTGAGGCAGGTGAGTGTTAACATGAATATGTTTCTTCTTATGACATAAAATAATTCCACGCTGTTCGTGTCTGTGGGTGAAATGTGAGGCCGGTCGGCTCCTCTGAGCGCTGGTTTCCTGTAAGTAGAGAGGAAGTGAGTTTAGCTGAGCCTCCGTTTAGTGTGAGAGAGCAGGAGGAGAGTGAGAGCTGTGCTGAGGCAGGGTGAGTGTTAACACCGCTCTGACATTACTGTGTCTCTGTGGCGGGAACAACAGGCTCCGTCAGTGGAGGCAAAAATAATCAGACTTTGGTTTTTCAAAGGAAACAACTTTATGTCGGAAGTTCCCGCACGCTCATTGGATAACGATGTGTCAATCTCGACCTATTAGCCAATGAGCGTGCGGATTCACAGAAAGACCCGCCTTTATCACGGGACTTTAAAAACTACAATGGCGACAGAAACTCCGTGAGTGGAGTTCAGGGTGACGTTATGAAACTGTGACGTTTGAGCCACTTCCTGTTCTCAGTCCCAGCGTCCTGATCACCGAGGTTTCTGTTGCTCTGATATCTGATATTGATTATATTGGTAAACAGGCTGTAGCATAAACATCAAACACAGCTGAAGCAGTTTTTGGATGGTTGGCTTCAAATGATCCGTCGGTTTGAAAAGTAAAAACAATTAAAAAAAGGTGAAGCTGATGCAGGGTGAGTGTTAACACCAGGACTTTAGAGGGAAGAAGAGTCACAGCTCAGCATGTTGTTGACGGGTTGTTGTTCAGTCGGGGGAAGACATCTGAATCATTGCAGGGGGAATGGCTTTCACAACTTTAATGAATTTACTCTGAGTACATGATATGCCATAATTATCTATGAATTTGTTATATGTTAACACATTTCCGTCATTGTCTAAAAGGTGTAAAACCGTCCAAATGCCATGATCCATCCAATCCTTATAAAAGATGGATTTTCTTTTATCGTATACATCTGTTGTTCCAAATCGAATTTGTATGTGGAGAAAAAATATGCTTGTGTATCATTTTCCAGTACTGGAGAACCTGTTTGTGAAAATTGGATAATTTAATTTGGAAATTTCAAAGTCGCACTTTATAAGAAATTCAATGCCACCCAGCTTCTCCAAAATTACTTTGGGAAAATAAAACCAAATACTGTTTGAATTATTTATGAAAGATTGCAACCATTTGAGTTTGATGGAACCATCATTGCTTCAAAATCAATCGCATTCAAACCTCCTTCTTCAAATGACTTCACTATATCATTCTTCCTAACATAATGTTGCTTGTTTCTCCAAATGTAATTGAAATTAATTTGATTTATATTATTGATTAGACTATTGGAAACATATAAACATTGTGATGGATAAATCAATCCAGAGATACCTTCTGTTTTAGTAAGCAAGACACGTCCAAAGATGGAGAGGTGTCTTTGTAGCCTGTAATCTTTTTGATTTCTGGGTAATTTGCTCAAAATGTAGTCAGAGTATAATAAAGAAATGAAATCTATGAAGTTTTGTTTACCAAAACCAAAATAGGGTAGAGCTTTTAAAATAAAAGGATGTTCGACCGTATCAAATGCCTTATAAAAGTCTAAAAAAAAGAATCACACCATCATCTTCAATTAAGTGATTAGAATCCAGTAGATCTACAACCAATCGAATATTATTGGTCGTAGATTATCGATTAGTCTTTTATCTTTACCAGGTTTGGGAATAAGGGAGATAAGACCCCGTTTCATTGTCGTTGCTAACATTTCATTACTAATGATTTCAGTAATAGTTTTGAAGAAAAATTCTTTTATTTCTTTCCAGAAGAATTTATAAAAGATTGCAGTCAAGCCATCCTGACCAGGAGCTTTGTCATTTTCAGTTTGTTTAAGGCTTGATCTCAGTCATCCAGTGATATATCAGAATCACAAATTTCTCTGAATACAGAATCGATTTTTGGAGTATAAGGTTCAATCTGATCACAAAAAGTTAATGAATCAGCAATTAAATATTTTGAGGAGAATAAATTTGAGTAAAATTTATGTTTTTCTTCCGCTACAGTCTTATGATTTGTGCATTCCTCCCCATTTATGATTAATGTATTAATAGATTTCCTTTCTTGCCTCCGTTTCTCCAAATTGTAGAAATATGAAGCACTTTTTCAGCTTCTTCTATCCATTTTGCACGAGCTCTAATGTAAGCTCCATGAGCCTTTTTCTTGTATAGATCATCTAATTGAGTAAAGACAACAGGGATTTCTTATCAGCCTCTGACATAAAATGTCTATTACAATAGTTATTTATATCGTAAAGTAATTTACTTTCAAATTCCTTCTGTTGTCTACTTTTCATTTTACTAAACGTAATTGAAAATTCTCTAACTTTAAATGAAAAAATTCCCATCTATGTATGTAATTGCCAATTGTTACGTTGTTGTAAATGTTATGGAGGAGCTCTTTAACTATCTTAACATACCCGTCATCAATTAATAGATCTGCATTTAATTTCCAGTAATCTTTTTTAAACTGCGTTTTATTTTCAGGGTTAAGTTTAAAAGTAATAATACTGTGATCTGTCAACGGGGCTGCTGAGATGGAAACATGTGAAACATCTATATAGTAAAGTCGACCCAACCACAGTATGGAATGCCAGGAGTGCCATAATGAATTAATTAAATGCACCATTGAATAATAAATTAAATGTGACAATAATTAATTAAAATTTGAAATAATTAATTAAAATGGGAAATAAATAATTAAATAAACATTTTTTGACACATTTAATTAATTAATTAATTATTTCACGTTTTAATTAATTATTGCAACATTTAAATAATTATTTAATGGTGTATTTAATTAATTCATTTTGGCACAGTTGACTCCTTCAGGTCTCACCATAAATTTATTTTATGTGTCAACCTCACCCATCAAACCCAGGGGGCGGGGTTAATGCTGATCGAGTCAGAACCATTGCTTTGGCCTGGTGGCCATTGTTTTTAGAAGGCGTTACTGCACACCAACAACTGCCATGTGGAAACTAACAGAACTGAACTTTGAAAAACCCTGTTTGTGTTTGTGTGTGGGATGGACTCAAGCGCAGACAAGGCAGCTAGAATACAGTTCCGTTTTTTACTATACAACACCAGGTGCAAATATATACAAGTGAGATGGCAGGGGGAATCCAGGGCACAGGGAAATCCGGGAAAGGAGCTCTTCACACACGAGGGACTTCATAAAAAACACAGCACACCAAGGGTTCCAGGGAAACGGAATTCCTGTTTACAGACAACAAGTGATTAATCCAAAGGGTCAGCGATACGAAAAGGCAACAAGAGACTAGTACTCCGGAGGTTACTACCGAGGTTACTCAATAGTCCAGCGACGAGATGTTTCCAGCCTCTGCCTTAAGTAGTGGATGAGTTTAGGCGATGAGCCACAGATGTGTGATTAACTTCAGGTGCAAGGGCCAGGGGCGGGAGCCCGCAATGAGCTCCGCCCTGGCGAGACACAGCTAGCGTGAGAGAGGTAGATGTAAACAAGAAACATATGTAGCCAACCTGAGTCAGCCGGGCAGACACGGGGACCATGACAGTTTGTGTCTCACCAAATACCGTTTTAATATTTTTTAGCCGAGAATGTAGCGGTTTAATCTTCAGATGTCTGGTCGGTTTGTCAAGATACAGCTTTTTTGCAAAAGTGCTTCGATGATTTCAGAGATGTCTGCCCAGCCCAGTCTCACGGCAAAGCGTGGGACAGACCCGCTCGCCTCGCAAGCAATCGAGCTGCTATTACCACCGACAAAGCGCAGGCCGGTACACAGCTGTAATAACCCCCGCTGCACACTGACTTCATTTACAGAGGTTATATTTATCGTGTTTTTATTTCCTGATGTTCGTATGTGTCATACGTGTTCCAGTCACCAATTCTGAATTATAACTAACATTAAAAACATGTTTAAGGAGGAGAGAGAGCAAAAAGATTCGATTAACATCTGATGTTTGGGTTTTTGTTCAATAATCAGCGTGACCTGATAAACACATAAAAGAAATAACGTTGGTGTTTCCGTCATGTAGTAACTGTTAGGTTTAACTGTACAAAGGTGGTTCGACACTATGAAACACACACTGACTTCATGATGTTCGCCTCATTTTTTTATTGTGAATATTAATCATGAGGGTAAACGGCCCTGTACACCACGGAGCGAGGTCAGCATGTCCACCATATCTTCAGCTCTCTGAGTTAACCCATCAAACTAATCTAACGCTCATCTACGAATAATTCACGGCTCATATCAATATTATTTTACAGAAAATCATCCTTATTACTGCCAACTATTCCAGATACCATCAAATGTTAAAGGAAAATATCAGGATGAGTGTCTGTGAGCTGAGAAGGACGTGAAGCGAGCAGTTTATCCCAGAGCTGAAGCTGCTCTGTGTGCAGAGATGAGCTCAGATTCCTGCTGTGATTGATCAACAGTCACAGAAATGTAGACTTGTAGTTATTACTGCAGTATGGTCACAGCAGATACTGATAAACATGTATTATGAGGATGGATGATCAAGTTTCTCACTCTCTCCTTTAAATCTCAGTTTTTTCTTCTTCACAGTTTATCTGTTAATTTATTAATGAATAACACTGAAAGAGTTTCTGTTATATTTCCCCTTGAACATCAGCTTATTAGGGCGGCATTAGGAAATAGCCCCCCTCCAAAGAATGAATAAATGAATGATGATAATAATAAAATGATTCAAAAGCAGAGCTCAGAGTGGTAGAATGGTCAAACATGGATCCACGGGTGGTTCAACTGCATTTGGTGACGTGACTAAAGCAAATCTTTCAAATAATCCCACCATCAACGGGATGTTGTCTCCTTTACTACGGTTACTTTACTTGGTCACCGTGTGAATTTCTTTGAAATGAACCAAATTCTTTTATTTGTCGGTTGTTGCATATTTAACCTCTACAGTCAGGAAAGGAGGAGATGAGGCCTCAACAATGTTGGGTTGTAGCTGTGGTTCAGGTTAGAGTGAGTGTCCATGGAATAAATGTAAGTCAGTGAACTGGAAACATGACTGTGTTCAAACTTTGTTTCCTTTTTATAATGAGTCTAATCAAAGGTGGACAGAAGTATCTCCACTGTGACTTTTCTGTGTCACCATCAGAGCTTCTGCACAGTGTTTCTGGGGCAGATAACATTGCAGCATTATGGAGACATTATGGAGACAAAAAGAAAAGCGTCTGGACTTCTTTAAGTTAAACTTAAAGAAGTCCAGACGCTTTTCTTGGACTGTTCAGTGTTGAGTCTCATTCACACACTCCCTCAGACTCTTCACACACACTGATTTGCTGACATAAACACACTCCTGTGTGCTTCACACACACACTGAGGACCATCTACAGACTGTGAGCTCCGTCTTCTTTGTCTTTGGAGCCGAACTCTGACAAAGTCAGGAACAAAACTTTCTCCAGCGTGTGAACTTTCCTCCTAGACTCAGTCTGAGCAGTCAGACCACATATTTCTAAAGCAGCACATGAAGGTGTGGCTCACACACACACAGGTGAAGGAAACAGCTGCAGTATTAAAAACTGCTTCACTGTCTACAAATATATGAACTGAATGTTTCTTTCAGGCTGTAAAAACCTTATTTATCCTCCATTACAGTCCTGCATTCAGAGCATTACTTCTGTTATATTAGTACATGTATTTTATTCTGATGAACACATGAAACTCTGAGCTGGATTGAATCCATTGAATCAGAGTCCAGGACTCAGACTAAACACACTGAATGTGTCCTGAGCTCGGCCGCTGTTCCACAGTAACTGCTGTCAGAGTCACTGTTACTGAGTTAGCTTAGCTAGCAGAGCAGCTAGCAGTTAGAGTATGAACTCTGTAAGCAGTCAGCTCGGTCCTGGACATGGTTACTGACATAAAGCTGCTCTCTGCAGCCATGTTTGACCTGCTGCTTTGTAGGACTACAGTAATGGAGGATTTGGAGGCTGAACTGGGCTCTGTGACACTTTTTGTAGTGAACTGATGAAAGCTGTGTCTCAGATGGATGTTAGTCCAACACATCAGACACGACCTCTGCAGCTCTCAGTTGATGTGCACATGAATGATTTGTGTTTCCTCTGCAGGTGAAGGTAGAAAGTGTGTGTGAGCTGATGTGAACTGAGCAGCATGGATCAGTGTGAGGACAGAGAGGAGGGAGTCCCTCCCTCTAAAAGCACTCTGTGTGGGGAACATGAGAGCCAGACCAAAGCTCAGAGGTGAGATGACCATCTCTAACTGTCCATGACTCTTCTCCATGTCACAGCTCAGCACTCACATCACTGCTCCATCATTATTCACACTCATACCTCTGTGTGTGTTGTTTTAAAGCCCAGAGCTGTGGGGCGTACCAGGCTCAGCTGGACATAACCCTGAAACTAATCCAGAACCTGGACCTGAACCCAGCTGTGTTTCCTTAAAGAGCAACATGTCGAAGGATGCTGTTGTAAACTTTAACAAAAGACTGTTATGTGACAAAGAGTAAGTACATTATTTTTATGAGATTGTTCATCATGTCTTTAATTTAATATTTCCAGTTTTTCCTTCCTGTCTCATGAAGCTGTTACATTTATTGTTTTTCTTTTAGGATCAATAAGAGGCCAGAATCTCCTGGACCTGAACCCAGCTGTGTTTCCTTAAAGAGCAACATGTCGAAGGATTTTGGTGTAAACTTTAAAGGATGTTCTTCTGCTGCTGAGAGGTAATGTGTGTCTAGATGTTGTTCCTGACTCTGTATTTTTGAATAAATCCTCATGTTTAATATCAGCTCAGCTCTTTTTCACACATTTCTATGTTGGTATGTGAAGCGGTGTGTGTTGGAGTGTTTCCACAAACACAGCAGTCAGAGTGGAAAGAGTGGATGTTGTAGGAGGTGTTTGTGTAGTGAAGAGGCTGAGTGTCTGTAGGACTCCAGCTGCTCCAGCAGGTGTCTCCTTTGTGCTTTGCTTCAAACACAGTGTAGGGAGGAGCTTCCACTCAGGTGTTTCAGGTGTTGCTGGATGGAGGAGGACAAATAGTTTTTCCCTTCAGTGACACTTCAGCAGCTCAATGTTCTGGGAGATGTTTGTCTTTATGAAGGTTTATGGATTCTTGTTCTTACTTTGGTTAAACTGAGCAATACATTTTCCATCTAACATTTAAAGTAAATTTCCAGGTGAATAAAAGATCTGCAGCTGCAGCCTCTGTGATGTTTCACAGTCTGAAAGTAACAAATTCAACCAGAGTTCAAACAAAGGCTTAATATACGTGTGTGTTTGATATAATGCCAACAAGTACAAATAGGTGTTCTTACAGGTCTTAATCACAGAGCTCTGATAAGTCTGGTGACTTTCACACTCAGCAATTTTGCTGCCTTTTATTTTATATTGGCCTTTTTAAAGCCCTTCAAAGTCTCCCACATTCATACAGAGCTTTTAACACCAAACTCCTTTACCGTCCTTCTCCTCTCACACACGATCACACGACTGATTTGTCTGCAGCAGCTGTGTTACTGCTAGTATTTTATTATGTGTGTAATCTCCTCATATTGTTCCTGTGGTTTAGTTTGACGTCCTTCTGCAAACTCAGCTGCTCTGTTGCTGATACACGTCTCCATGAATATGATTGATCAGATGCTGCCAACACCATGTGTTTCATGTGAGCGCTCAGCTGAAACCCTGGGTTGACTTATCGAGTTAATAACAAGCTTCACGTGACTGTGAATGCTAAAGTGAATCCAGATAAAGGAAAGAGACCCTGCTAATGTTGGACTCACTTCTTAGTGTAGATCCCAGGAGGAAGTTCAACATAGCCATTCTTTGTGCTAGCTCGACCAAACCTGAGACCACAGTGCAGGATAATGATCATCATCTGTCTCTGTCAAGGACATTTAAAATCCACAAATAACAAACATAATTATATTTGATCATTAAAAATGATGATTAAACAAAGTGTCAAACATACTGAAGTAGAAGGACTGATGTTTGTGTTAAAATACCCTCTTAAAGCTGAAATACTGATTCAGCTTCTTTACTCAAGTAAAGGTAAAAGAGTACAGGCTCTGAAATGTACTCACAGTATTAAAGTAAAAACGCCATCTTTGAAGGAAATTTCTGCCAGTTTTTGTGCAAAGTTCCCTGAATTTCTACCTCCAACATTAATATGAGAAAATTATCTGAACTTTTATTCTAATGAATTTAATCAGCTTGAACATTTTGTAGCACAAAAGTAGAAAAAACCCAAAGGGAATCAAAAATAGCTCCGTTTGCTGTTGCCTGCATTGTAGATGGGCGGCTTTGCCTCAACACCTAAACAGGAAAATGAGTTTAGTCAAGTATTAAAGTGGGATTGAAGAGGTGAGGAAACCAGAGATCAGGTGTTGTGGTGCAGCATTAAGATAAGATGGGGCCTGATTATTTAAGACCTTGTATGTGAGGAGCAGCCAATGAAGGGAAGCCAAAACAGGAGAAATCTGCTCTCTTTCTAGTCCCTGTCAGGACTCTTGCTGCAGCATTTTGGATTAGCTGAAGGCTTTTCACTGAGTTTTTAGGACATCCTGATAATAATGAATTACAGTCGTCCAGTCTGGAAGTAATAAATGCATGAACTAGTTTTTCAGCGTCACTCTTTTTAGCATTTTTAACAACAAGCTTCTATCTATTAGGGCTCTTGTCTCGCCGACTGCTGCCTCAGATCCGAGTCTTTCTCCTGTGTGCTCAGCTGTCTTAGAGCAGTTTGATCCCGTCTCCCTTAATGACTTGACTGCGGTAGTTTGTAACCTAAGATCATCACACTGCCCCTCTGATTGTCTCCCCCCAACTACTCTTTCAAGGATTGTCAGGTTGGAGATTGGCCTATAATTAGCTAAGACAGCTGGGTCTAGGGATGCTTTTTAAGTAAAGGTTTAACTACAGCCAGCTAGGGATGGGTACCGTTTAGATTTGAAAACCTGCTAAATCAGAATCAGTTGCTGATGACGGCTTTTTTCTTTTCCATCAATCACGTATAATCTTAACTCAAAGTGAACATAGACTTGATTGCTCAGATCAGCCAATTCAAAATGCTAATTCAATCAACTCTGAGTTCATGGCTAGACTCAGTTTGTTGGCCCTGCACCTTAAAACTATTTCCTGTTTGTCTCTCGTGTTTTTTGGATATTGTTTTCACATCTTATGTCACGGCTAGCGGGGCGAGCCATGTTGAATTTAATAAAGGACCCAAGATGCAGACACTGCTGTGAAGTGAGTGAGCTTTATTGAAACGGTGAAGTGCAGTGGAGATGGCCTGTGCAGAAGCTAAGATAACCTCTACTGAAAAAACTACAAAACTAACCTGAAACCTTAAACGGAGACACGGGGAGACAACACAGACGAACCAGCAACAAGCAGGAGAAAACAAAGGGCTCATATACACAAAAGAGCCATCAGGGAATGAGAAAAGGGAGACACAGCAGGATTCATTGGACATAACCAGACAAGGGGAAGCAAAAGTAGACACACTAACGTAGGACATGGCACTGTCAAAATAAAACAGGAAGTGAACACAGAGACACAATACTAACACAGTACAGAGGGAACACAGAAACCAAAACCTCAGAACTAGAAAATCTTAATCAGAAAGAAATTGTAACAAAAGACAATAACAATCAAAACAAAACCACTGAGTCCACAGACTCGGGACATACATCGGCTCAAACTGTGGTCATAAATATTTTGTACTTGTAAATCAGACTGTGTAGTTGTGAACTGAGTTTTGTAACATTGTGAAACAAAATATCTGGAAAGTTTATGTTTTTGCGTTCATTGATTTGTGTGTGTAAAAATGTAATAAATGTAAGAAACATTAGAACTACTTTTGCTGACACAAAGTTTGGCGAGCACTGCAAGTTGTCCCTTTAAACCAGTCACTGATATAAAGAGAGCACCTTGTGTTACGCCCCTAGTCTAGGCGGGTAGGGACGCACATAAGGTTGGAGGAGAGAGAGACAAATCCCCGCCCTGGTTCCCAAGCCAAACATCCAAACCAGTTGTGAGTAAAAAAAATGATTTTATTTAAGGACAAGAAGCATAGCTCCAGGGTGAGCCCAGGCCAAAATAATAAACAAAACCAACTAAGTCCCACCAGAAAAGACTAACTAAACCCTAAGAAAGAAAAAAGAACAAACAAATGACAGAGCTATCCCTCGCTCCCTGACCAAGAAAACAGGAGAAAACGATTCCAAAAGAAAAGGCAGCTCACCCCTTCCGCTTCAGCCCACGAGTGCCTAAGCTCTCAGCTAATGCACTAGGAGCGGCTTTTACAATTCACACTCCCACAAATACACAAGATAAACACAGGCTGGGAAAACCAGGGTCAGGACTGCGACGGCTGTCAGGCTACTCGCTCGTTCCACACTCTCTCTCTCTCTCTCCCTGGAGCTGTCAGAGCGGCTTTTTGAATGTGGTCACCTGTTCCATGGTCCAATCAGCTGCTCACTACTCTTCAGTAGGGGAGGGACCTGTAAAGAGTCTTAAACACAGTAAAGAGACACAGAACAAACAGCCCACACAGTGTTCTTATGGCCACAGCCGTAACACCTTGTTCCAGGGCATCTGAGCATGGAGGGAAAGCTTTATGCAGGAGATGGTAAGAGCTGTTGGGACTAAAGAAACTGAGCAGAAAACTACAGACATCTGGAAACTGAGTTGTTAATTCTCAGTGGGATCAGCAGGACTAGCAAAGCTCCACCATGACAGTCATCTGATTGACTGAACCCATCCAAACATCACTTCATGGACCTTTAGCTTGTGTCTGTGTGTGAACAGACATAACATGAGCTAATTATACATTACTTCTCCACAGAGTGGACCAGCAGAGAGCAGAGGTTTCCACTGGTCAGTCTGCACAGCAGCATCAAACACACCTGGACTCTGTGGTTATGGTTTGTAGTACTACGTTTACATTTGTTCTTTTCAGTCACCTCTATGCTGCACTTTGTGGACCAGAGGATTGTCAGTGTGTCCAACATAAATCAGAGTTTGGGCTCCATGATGTCAGTCAGATTGGGGTGACTGTAGCTCAGCAGGGGAGCAGGTCAGCTACTAGTCAGAAGGTTTGTGAATCAAACCCTGGCTGGCAAATGTACTGGGTAACGTACTAAACCCAAGCTGCCCTCTGATGCATCCATCAGAGTGTGAAAGAAAGTATTTAAGCATAGAACAATGTGCTTGGTTGAATGAGGCATGTTGTATAAAATGCTTTGTGTGCACAGAGTATCAAAGAGAGCTATATAAGAACCAGTCCATTTACCACTGGGTAATTCATATAGTCTTCTTTTCCAGCGGCTGGAGGACAACATCACCATGTTTGTGAAGAACGAGCTGAAGAAGATCCAGAAGCTTCTGAGTCCAGATCACCCAGAAACTTTAAAGAGCCAGATGGAGGATGAGGAGATGTTTGAAGGTGAGGATGAAGATGAAAGAAAGAGCTGCAGAGAAGCATTTCTGAAGATCACACTCCACTTCTTGAGGAGACTTAAGCAGCATGAGATGGCTGACCATCTGCAGAGCAGTAAGAGAATTTCTCTAAAGACTGAATATTGATCTTTCCTAATAGCTCAAGAAATGGACCAATAGACATTCATCCTTTCAGGGTACTGAAAGGCTATGATATTTATTATATAATGTTTTTTTCTGAATTTCTTACCTTCAGAAATATTTGCTCCACTCTGTAAACGTGAACTTAAAGCCCAACTGAAGAAGAAGTTCCAGTGTGTGTTTGAGGGCATCGCTAAAGCAGGAAGCCCAACCGTCCTGAATCAGATCTACACAGAGCTCTACATCACAGAGGGAGGGACTGCAGAGGTCAATGAGGAACATGAGGTCAGACAGATTGAAACAGCATCCAGGAAACCAGACAGACCAGAAACAACAATCAGACAAGAAGACATCTTTAAAGCCTCACCAGGAAGAGACGAACCAATCAGAACAGTGCTGACAAAGGGAGTGGCTGGCATTGGGAAAACAGTCTTAACACAGAAATACAGCCTGGACTGGGCTGAAGACAAAGCCAACCAGGACATCCAGTTCATATTTCCATTCACTTTCAGAGAGCTGAATGTGCTGAAAGAGGAAAAGTTCAGCTTGGTGGAACTTGTTCATCACTTCTTTAATCAAACTAACGAATCAGGAATCTGCAGGCTTGAAGACTTCCAGGTTGTGTTCATACTTGATGGTCTGGATGAGTGTCGACTTAATTTGGACTTCAACAAAACTAAAATCCTGACTGAAACAAGAAAGTCCACCTCATTGGATGAGCTGCTGATAAACCTCATCAGAGGGAACCTGCTCCCTTCTGCTCGCCTTTGGATAACAACACGACCTGCAGCAGCCAATCAGATCCCTCCTCAGTGTGTCGACATGGTGACAGAGGTCAGAGGGTTCACTGACCCACAGAAGGAGGAGTACTTCAGGAAGAGATTCAGAGATGAGGAGCAGGCCAGCAGGATCATCTCCCACATCAAGAAAGCTCGAAGCCTCCACATCATGTGTCACATCCCAGTCTTCTGCTGGATCACTGCTACAGTTCTGGAGGATGTGCTGGAAACCAGAGAGGGAGCAGAGCTGCCCAACACCCTGACTGAGATGTACATCCACTTCCTGGTGGTTCAGGCCAAAGTCAAGAGGATCAAATATGATGGAGGAGCTGAGACAGATCCACACTGGAGTCCAGAGAGCAGGAAGATGATTGAGTCA
Source organism: Mchenga conophoros (assembly GCF_057382185.1). Lineage (NCBI taxonomy): Eukaryota > Metazoa > Chordata > Actinopteri > Cichliformes > Cichlidae > Mchenga > Mchenga conophoros. The sequence goes on along the minus strand of NC_140528.1, from coordinate 18,658,165 downwards.
CTGGGAAAACTGGCTTTTGATCAGCTGCAGAAAGGAAACCTGATCTTCTATGAACCAGACCTGACAGAGTGTGGCATCGATATCAGAGCAGCCTCAGTGTACTCAGGAGTGTTCACACAGATCTTTAAAGAGGAGAAACAACTGTACCAGAACAAGGTGTTCTGCTTTGTTCATCTCAGTGTTCAGGAGTTTCTGGCTGCTCTTCATGTCCACCTGACCTTCATCAACTCTGGACTCAATCAGCTGGAAAAACAACAAACAAGCTCTCAGACAGAGAAATACTTCTACCAGTGTGCTGTGGACAAGGCCTTACAGAGCCCCAATGGACACCTGGACTTGTTCCTTCGTTTTCTCTTGGGTCTGAAGACTAATCAAACTCGTTTGCAAGGCCTCATGACACAGACAGGAAGTAGCTCACAGACCAATCAAGAAGCAGTTCAGTACATCAAGGAGAAGCTCAGTGAGAATCTGTCTGCAGAGAAAAGCATCAATCTGTTTCACTGTCTGAATGAACTGAATGATCGTTCTCTACTGGAGGAGATCCAACAGTCCCTGAGTTCAGGACGTCTCTCCACAGATAAACTGTCTCCTGCTCAGTGGTCAGCTCTGGTCTTCATCTTACTGTCATCAGAAAAAGATCTGGATGAGTTTGACCTGAAGAAATACTTTGCTTCAGAGGAGGCTCTTCTGAGGCTGCTGCCAGTGGTCAAAGTCTCTAAAAAAGCTCTGTAAGTTATAAAGTTTTTATTATTTAATTTGGTTGGTATGTTATGGAAAAACACACTGCATCAACTTCTGTTTTGTTTTTGTCAAAATCACTGTAATATAATCACTGTACCTTTATATACACGTGACTTGTATTAATGCTGCTGCCCTCTTGTGGCTAAAGTGTAATTGTGTTCTTGTTATTAGGGAGGATTTGAGAGTAACATGCCAAGTGAGTCAGCACCTTCGCTTTAGCTTAAAAAATCCAAATTCTTATGTCATCAGTTATAGTTGCATGTATTCATTATCATAACTTAACCTTTAATATTGATGTCTTAAAATTATTTTGAGTAAACTAATGTTAAGGTTCAAATATTGGGGAAGGAGAGTTCAAACAACCATGGTCCAGAACTTGGTCAAACGATTTTAATGAAATACACGCGTGGGAAGACCAGCTCCGTTCGCAGACCGGGCTGATCTCCGACTTAATCAAAGCATAAACAGATATTTTATACCATCAGGGCTTGAATTTAATGACGCCCCCTCATACGTCACAAACAGAATATATGCATACGTCAAATCAAAACCACAATGACTTTTAACACAGTTTAAAAGAACATTATCTCCTATCTTCATGGCAGGTACTTCCTGTCACTGCCGGATGCTCGCTTATCATCTTGACACATCAGCAGCAGTTCTGCGACAAACTGCTCTTTTGCAACCCCGAGCAAAACATGATTAAACTTCCACCTATAAATGATTCTCTTTAACTAAGTGTGTGTCTCGTCCTTAAAGGCTCCTCAAAATAACCTGCACTTAGACTCTGCTTTCGGTTTCAGTTCTGCAAAAGACACACTCTTCAAACCTGCAACTTCCTGTCAGCCTGCAACTTAGTCTTTCTGAAAGACACACACTGTTTAAACATCTGAATGCAATATCAATTCTGTAGATTATATTATTAATGCAATGGTAATGATGATGATTATTAACAATAGCAGCAAAATATCTCTCCAATCTCAATACTCCCTCTCTCGACCTCTGGAACACCAGAGGTCACAATACATTGTGTTGGGTCACTCCTCGGCCCACTCAGCTGCTTCCATGTCCATCCATGGCATCATGGACATCGGGGTCACCACTCCCGCTCTGACCCTCTCTAGCCGTCCTCTGGCTCAGCAAATCAGACAACCTCATGTCATCTAAGTGGTCCAGTAATAAACACCAGCTCCCCCTCGAGAACACTCCATGCGTAAGATTAGGTTTTTTCTGCGTCCCTCTCTTGTGGTCCATCATGCCTCGGGCCTCCAGCATCCTCACCCCCCTGTGGTCGCCGAGATCTTCTGTAAAGCAAACAAAACACCTTTTCCTGCACCTCTCAAACTTATCATCTTTGGGACTCTTTAATCAAAAGCGTGATCCTAATTATCTTCTTGACTTATTGACTTGTATTTATATATATTCTTCAACGTTACTCATCATTTTAAAACTCTTAAAACGCTGCTTTCACGTCCCTGCATGCGTTTCCTGTCGCTTGCCTTATCTAATCATCAACATCCTGTACACAGAACTCTCGCTGCTGCAAGGCCTCCACTCTGACCTAGAATCTCCTTTCACAAGAAAATCATTATAAGCGCCTATTCTACTAAAAGATCCAAAAAAAAAACAACCACTTTAATCAATTAAGTTTAAGCATATAAGCAATTACTCATGCATACATTTTATCATAGCTAAACGCTGCCTTGAAACAACTCCTGTGTGTTAACACCAGTGTTGGTCAAGTTACTTGAAAAAAGTAATCAGTAACTAATTACTGATTACTTCCCCAAAAAAGTAATCCCGTTACTTTACTGATTACTTATTTTCAAAAGTAATTAATTACTTAGTTACTTAGTTACTTTTTAAAAACACGATTTACAACCTGAAGAGGTGATAAAGCGATAGATCTTTCAGCCCAATTCTACTTTTTCTGCATAATCCATCATACAAAATGTAATCAAATGGAAAAGTCTCTTTCTTTAAACTTGTTTTATCAGTTTTAATCTTTTAACTTTATGCATCAAGCAAAAATTTAATTATATGCAACATTCTCTGACTTGAATAAATTAGTTTAACATTGAAACCTATTTTCTGCACATTCCAGCACATAAAATGAAATATTTTTTGTGTTTACACTCAGTCTTTCAAATAGATGCAAGTAAAACACAGCAGAAAATAAATAAACTCAAAGACTCAGCGGTCCTGTTGCTCTATTTTGACCTGTAAAGCAGGACTGGGGGTAGGCGGAGGTTTGCCCTGGTGCAGGTGTGCCGCGGTCAGTTGAAGAATCCGCGAGTTTCTCTGTGAATTTCCCATTACGTCGTTGCGCACTCGGTGCTTGCTTGGAAGTTTAGGGTTTTTTTTCGCTGTAAAAGGTTTTCTTCCCACGCACAACGGACACTAATGTTTCTGTCACTTTTTATGGAATCAAACTCAAAATAAGGTCAGTACTTCCACGCTTTAAACGCTGCACGCTCATACTCTCTCCCACAATCGATTTATGATCCATTGTTGATCTGCACACAGCTGTTGTCACTAACGGCGCACTCGCTTAGGTCACTGTCGTGAGACATTCTCGCAAAAAAATCACGGTTTTAGTAACGCAGTAACGCAGCGTTCCTACGGGAAAGTAACGGTAATCTAATTACCGATTTTGCAATAGTAATCCCTTACTTTACTTGTTACTTGAAAAAAGTAATCAGATTACAGTAACGCGTTACAAGTGACGCGTTACTGCCCATCTCTGGTTAACACTAACTTCATTTTAAAACTCACATTTCCTATGTTATAACCTGTTTTTGGTACAGCCTTTTTATTTCATCTTGCTCCTTTGATGTAACAATACCTTCTCATTCTAGTTTATCAGACTTAACCAAAATATATGCTTTCCTTCCTTTGGTCCTTCTCTAAAGCAAGAAACTCCTATTCAGTTCCTCTTTTCTGTCACTTGTTACAGGGCCAGCTCAAGTTCAGTTAAACGCTAAATTAATTTGAGGCCTTTTGCCTGGAATCAATACTGTCATGTGTGTTTATGGACTCTATATGTCTGTAAGCGTGTGCAATCCTTCAATAACTCATATCATCCTCACAGTAGATTGGCTAATCATAGCGCTAGCCAAAGGCTCGTGACCCACAAGAGACGAATTGAGCCACAACTCCCTTAAAGGCACAAAATGCAATATGTATAAAAAGTCATTTCTACGTATAAGCTCTCCCCTTTATCCTAAAAATAAATCTATGTAATATCTGTATGTGTGTCTTCTATTCATTAATGTAATTGTCAGTTATTTTCTCTCTTTATTTTACCTTCTTTTTGTTTACCTCTTTGTTTGTGACGTGGACATCCCTAAACCATCCTGAGTTCCGGCTTCAATTTCAACCCAATTGTACCCTCTATTCTCGCAGTCGAACTCGTCTGGGCTTCACCTTCCCACTGGCCCCTGTGCCCTTCTCTTAGTGTCCTTTGTTGTCTTGTGATCCCCAGCAAACACAGTCTGTTTCTTCTCTGTTTCTTCTCCGTTGCTCTTTTCAGTATTTTCCTTTTAGATTAAATCCCAGCCTGGCAAAATATCCCATTCAGTGTCTTTAAACAGTTATGTCACACTGTTCTTACCAGCCTGCAGTTCACCGTGCATTTTCCATCACGTGCTTTTCTTCCATGCTGCTGCTGGTATCGTCAGTGTAGTTTCAGTTGCACTGTCTTTTGCCTGCTGTTAATTCTTGAAGTCCACGATGTTCTGTCGGTCTTCATCAGGAGATTAACTGTCCTATGAGCTTCTTCTCAGGATCGGGACAAGTGGGAGGTCAAGCTGTAAAATTTTAAGCCAAAATCTGGCCTGTTTTCCTCCCAATTCTGTTAATCAATGGTTTTGTACTCAAGATTCTAGGTTGAAAGAAGTCCACCTGTATTGACACACTAAAGCATACAATTAATATCCTTTTCATTTCTTTTCTTAAAACCTCCATTTGCTTCATCTGCCTGGAGTTTAACTCGTATGTTTCTCTCTCTGTGTGCTCACTTGTCACAGTCAGTTCCTTTTATGGGCATGCAAAGTTCCTGTCACACACACCATTTCCTGTCAACCTTGCAGCTGCTCAGAACCATATTTTCTGTTTCTATCTCTCCTGTTTTGTTTTTTTTACAGGCTAATAAAACTCTTGTTTTATTAAGTCTTGATCTAAAACAATTCACCCTTATTTCACGCACACACTTCTAAATATACTAAATTCTTTGCGTTTGTCAGATCGTCTCACACACACACCGCCTTTTCTCTCACACTTCCACTTCTGCACTCACTCTACTATCAACTTTCATAGTGTTATTATTATTTATTATTTTGTACAAATCACACCCAATCACTCAAAACCTGCTACTCACAGCATTCACACACTTAAACTGTGACAAGAGTTGAGGAATATACTCACAACACGCTTTCCTAAGAGTATTTCAGACATGCCTTTCATAATCAGAAAGAGCAAGTCAAAGAAAACAATTGAAACCTCTATTAATTCTCACAGCACACACATAGAATAGAAAAAATAAAACACACCAGCATTTATTGCTGATGAGAGGTTACTCCTAAAAGTAATATGTTAGTCTTAAATATATACAGTGCACTCACTATATTTATATATCAAAACTCAGTCAATTACTATACATCCACTACGGCAACTCAAAACTTTATTTATAGCCCTCTAATGAACATAAATGGCGTCTTAAACACACACTCAACAATGTTTGCAGCAGTATTTGTAAAACCAACTGTGGTTTAAACAGTTCACTGCTGACTAATTTGCATTTTCACACTCACACACACACAGTCTAAAAATAGCTCCAGCACTGCCTCAGACTCCTTTCACACAGAGATCTCTTATTTTATATTACAAAGACGTCTTATATTTACAACCACTGTCACATCTGTCAGCTTTAGCGCCTAAACAATTTCGACAAATTTAAGTTAACGGTCCAACCGATAAAGTCCAACTTTTTTGTGATCAATTAACCAGTATCTGTCCAACAGTTTCTGGCCTCATCTCTAAAATCCCTAACTCAATTTAAAAGCGTCAACCAACCCAAACTTTGCCTGAAGCTCTATTTTTGGCATTTCACAGCCAAGGCTTACCCCGAAGTTTTAAGTTAAAGTTACACGCCCGAAGTCCAACTTCTGCTGGCCAAAAAAGCGCAGACTACCGTTCCAAATGGTAAGGAGACTCTAACTCCTAGTTATTCTGGAGTGCCCCAAGCTCCACAGTGACCAACTGACTATCCCTCTTCGAGGATAATGCCTAAGCGTCCTTGGCATTGGCAAGCGTTACCTCTGAGCACTGCGCTTCCTATCAGTCCAACTGACGTTCTTGAATAATTTATAATACTTTGGAACAACAGTAAAACAGCCAAAAAAGTGTAAGACTGAAGCAGGTCCAACCTTATAACCAATACGGGCTCCACCCCAAACAATAACCAAATTCCCTAATATACTAAAATCACTCAGCAGTCCAACTGCTTTCCACGGTCCAACCGTATTAAATCCTTTAGCGGTCCAACCGCATTCAATCATTTTTAGCAGTCCAACTGCATTAAATCCTCAGTACTGTCATGAGATTCTCATCAAAATCAAAGCAGACATTCCCCAGTAATTTCAGTGAGTAGACTTTAATTTGTAATGTCCAATTTGGCACACTTTGGAAATAATTCAACAGGTAGTGCCTTACCTTTGGATAAGCGGCTTAGAACAACAATGAGAAAAAGAGAGCTGATTATTAGCTCATCAAAACACAAAACAAAATCACAATGAATTATCGGTTAATTTCATTTAAAATAATTCATTAAGTATTTATGTACAATTCAAATTAGTTAATTACATATTTTGTTGGTTTGTTTTCTATTTTAATTATTTTACTGACACATTTAATGAATTATTTAATGATGTATTTATTTAATTCACGTTGCTACTCCTGGCCCTGCATCGCTGTTCATAAATACATTTTATTTGTCAGCTTCACCCATCAAAGTCAGGGGGCGGGGTTAATGCTGATCAAGTCAACACCATTGCTTTGGTCTGGTGGGCGTTCTTTTAGTGGGCTTTTCTCAATACTAAGTAGGCCTACACACCAGGGTTTGGACATATGTGGACCCAAACTATACTTTTACCCTTTTTTGTGTGTCACCAAATACACTTTAATATTTTCTAGACAAGAATGTAGTGGCATAATCTTTAAGCTCTTTTGGCTCCAAACAGAAGTGACAGACTTGAGCAGGGTTCATTTAAAGGCTGACAGAAGTGGAGTGGTGACGGGGAGATGTTTGACAGGACAGTGTTTCAGCCTCCACAGGTTCATGTTGTGCTCCATCAGTCAGTGAAGATGAAGTCAGTGCTGATGAGGCTGTAGAGTGTGTGAGGTATGTGAATGAGGATGATGAAGATCTGATGATAGCAGATAAAAACAGGCTGCAGAGACTTTGAGCCATACAGGGCACACAGTGTGTGTACAGAACAGCTGAAATCATTATGGAGGCCTCACTGGAATATGGAAGCATCACAGTACAGCTTCAGTGAAGCTTTAAAGTCTCTGATATGAGATGAGAAATGAAGCAGCCAGAGCTTTTTCATGAGTGGAAATCCACTGTGACTGTGAGCTGCTGCTACAGCCTCCAGATTAGCCAGCAGCTCATCCTGCTCAACATGGACCTGTGGTCAGAGTGTGTGCTGGATAATCCGGCCCAGGATGAGGCCAAACTGACATGGGATGAAATGTCTGTCACATAATTGAGCTTAGTGTAGTTTCATTTCTGCACAATTTAAAAACAACCAAAACTTTGTTCTGTCTTTTCTATGTTATACTGTAGACTTTCTTTGATACTGTGTCCAAAAGGAGCAGCTTTTACTTTGAAGGGGAGCCGTCCCTGTTTCCTCTTCAGGTTGGATGATGGAAGCAAATTAGTAGCTGTGTCCCAAAACGTCGGCTGCATCCTCCAGAGGCTGCATTTGAAGGCCGATTACGTCACAGCCAGGCGATGAAGGCTGTCCGTATTTGTCGACTCCTTCAAATGTGCCCGACAAATGCGTCCTTCATTTCCCCGAATTTGAAGGATTCGTCGGGTGTGTCCTTCGTGGCCCACCATATCCCAGAATTCATAGCGCGGCCCAGCCAAATTTCAGCTGCCAACAATGGCGGCTGCTACTAAGTTTTCAAATTACTCTTATTAATCTTTCTGGGTCACAAAATAAACTTTTAACATATTTTCAGGCGAGAAAGTAGCTGTGTAAACATCAAATATCTGCTTGGTTTATCAAGACATCGCATATTTGCAAAAGTGTGCCGACGTTTTCGGAGACGTCTGTTCCCCACCCGCTCGCTAGCAAGCCGGGGGGTTCAATGGTCACTCCAGCCGGCGAGAGCAGCGGACGCCCGGCTTCATCGTTTTCAGACTCCGCTCTTTCGCTACTCAGGTGAAACACGATATATAAGTCACTCGGATAACTTAAAAATGTAATTGTTTGCCTTTTTTCTGTGTTTTATTTGTTCCGGAGTAAATCGGTTTGGCTGAGATCAAAGTTCCTCCGGGATTTTCACACAGCTGAATAAACGTTAAACAGGAAACTGATTAAACAGAAGTGTGAGACGGTCGAGAGTTTACGCCAGTGTCCTGTTATATTTTAGATAGCAAGGAGCAGACGGCCGAGTTTATTAAACTCCACAAAGACAGCGGTGACGCAAATCTGAAGGCTAGACCGTCCCATTTCACAGCCTCGCACTTCCAGCCTTTTCAGTCTTTGAAGGACCCGGCCCACGTAGACCGCGAATACCGGGTCCTCCGAAGGATGCAGCCGACGTTTTGGGACACAGCTAGTGTGCGATGTTCTTTCAGTGTTGCACTTTGTAGACGCTCCCTGAGCACTGGTCTCACAGCCAGCTGCACATAGAGACCAGTGTTGTTAGTCCAGGTCAGAAGATGACTTGTTGGAATGAAAATGAGCTTGTAGTTTGTCTGCTTTAATAATGTGACTGGAAAAAGGTGTTGGACTTCAAATATGTCCATTTCTTTCACACTTCACCTTTAAAAGTGAAGCCTTGTGGTTCCTGGAAGGAAAAACACGACTTTTTCAAGTCTTTGTCCTGTTTTTATGAGAAATGTACGACTTTAATGTGAAACATTCAGAGTTTTTTCTCTTCTTGTGTTTGTTTGAAGCTGCTTCCTGTTGGCTTCAGCTGTTTGGAGTTTCCATTTTCTAAACTTCTACATTCTGAACCTTCTTCAGCTCTGAACAGATGATGAAACACTGAATGATTTCAAGCTCACACTTTGTCTAATAAACTTACATCTTTCATTCTTTATACAGATTGTGGGGCTGTGGTTTGTCAGAGATCAGCTGTGATTATCTGGCAGCAGCACTGAAGTCCAACCCCTCCCATCTGAGAGAGCTGGACCTGAGCCTGAACAACAAGCTGCAGGATTCAGGAGTGAAGCATCTGTGTGGTTTCCTGGAGAGTCCAGGATGTGGACTTGAAACTCTGGGGTCAGTCAGCATGTTTTAGTTGTGCTGAGATGAATATGATGTGAAAGTTGTGCTGACACTAAACTGCAGACATCAGGCTGATATTATACTGATCCACACTGAGGATCTTCATGGTAAAGTCTGTTTTCTTCTTCTCTGGTTTAGTCCATGCAGCAGAACAATGTTCACATTTCAAACAGTGAGACTCAACGTATGGCCCGCGGCCCACACGCGGCCTGCCCACCTTTCCTGATTCAGAGAGAGGGGACCCTGATTAACTGTGTAGTGTTCTTCCTCACAGTTCTAAGTATCAGACACAACAATGAATAATCCACAGCTGACTGTCTTTAGCAGGTCAAAGGTCACGGCACACAGCAGACAGTGGGAAATATTATAATTCTGATCATTTATCAGCACATATCCATATGTATAAAAACAAAGCTGACACTGTGAGACTTGATCAGAGGTGTGATCATCACAGCAGAGGCCTTTGTGTCAAAGTCACTGAGGATCAAACAGAAACACATGAAGCAGATTTTCCTGTTCTGGCTTTTTATAGCAGATAACCTTCAAAATATTCTGCAGTCCATCAAAAACTGAAGCAAACCATGAATCAACATGTGAACATGAGCTGATGCTGCTGAAGTGAAGCAAAGTTACAGAAGTTTGATTACAGACACAGCTGAGAGTTTGTAATCTGTCATCATTTTAAAAGGTTTACATTTCTTCAGTATATCCACATTTGCAGCTGCTACCTCAACCTCCACTTGTCCAACACAACTGCTGTCCACTGCCTCCATGACATTGTGATTTTGCTGTTGGTCTTCTGTCAGATCTTCATCAATCACTTCTGCACGGGGCACACCTTCAGACTCTGCAGCTGCATAACGAAAGCCTGTAAGATAAAATTAGACATAAGGTAAATGTACACCAATATTCCAATGACAGGTGTGTGATTCATCTGGAAGTTATGTGCGGATTAGTGTACAGTGATAGCAATTTAGTATGTTTTTAGAGGGGGGGGGGGGGGTTGTTTACCTCCGATGGGTGCTCTTTTTCGCTTCCGTTGCGTACGCCTTGAGTGCCGGTCCGAGTCTGATACAGGTATGTCGTCATGCCCCATGTGCAGTGTTGGTGCCCAGTCTGGATTTGTTACATCCATTTCATATGCTGGTTTGCCTGCAATAATGCCAAATCATAAGCTACTCAGTCGACATGATGTGGTTCTGCAGCATCACACATTAGCATGTTTTATCTCATTATCTATGACCGCAGCATGTTGAAAATAACACTAAAAGCCTTTCAAGAGTGATATGAATTAATTTAGAACTCACCGGAAAGAAAATGCCGTGAGCAAACCAACAAAAAGCTGGGGATTGCAGAGAACTCGATATCCCCTCGTCTCACCGCTGCAATCCAAGCCTGACGTCTTTGTTTAGTAATATCGGATACATGGGATCCCTCACGTTGCCTCCAGGACGGAAAACGATGAAAAGAGAGCCCGTTATCCAGCTTCTTGCCTTCACGATCGTGTGATCTAACGTTGCAACCGACAACACAACACGTACGATCCATAGCTGAAATGGTATCCTTTGGCTGGCCTACTGTCATGGCGGAAGGGGGCGTGGCCCATCTCCCGTGACATCACGCTCCAAAGCCCTATAGGTGGGAAAATGTACCATGTCGACCAATCAAAAATGATATGGAAACATGACATTTGGTTGTTTAGCAAAAGGGGGAAGTTTTAGGAGTGACCGGCAAGAGAGAGCGAGTGAGCGAAAGAGAGAGAGAGTTTTGATACGTGAGAGATTTGTGACGTTTACCGTGTTTGGTCTCAAGTTAGTTTGTTGTCTTGTGTATTTAGTGTGTAGCTGTTGTTTTGTTTTGTGTGTCAGTTCTACTAGTGATGGTCACAGTTGCTGCCTTAAAGCCAACAAAGGCAGATTGCAGTGTAAACGCTGAGTGACACACCTGCTGTCAGACCTGCAGGTTTATCCCTGTGCTGTTCTCATATGTGTTAGAGTGACACAAACTATTGTTTGACACCTGATTGTTCTGTAAATAGTTTGAAATGATTATATGAAAAACGTCTGAGCCTTGGCTGCATTTTTTGGTAAATAGTACCATATAACTTTGTTGTTTGCAAAACGTGTGCGTATTTTTAAAAATGTACAATCTCTATTTGCATTTCAAGTTATGAAGATGATTCGTTAAACATGTGTGTGTGGTTTTTACAGTCAAAATATCACTTTCTACTTGTATTTTAAATTTTGTCTGAATTTAGATAAATTGTGCTGATACAGTTGGTCAAAATGAGAAAATAACAGATTGGCAAGATAAACTGTTTTTAAAGGTAAAATATAGAGGCCACATCAAAAGTAGTCAAGAAGGGTTAAAGGCTAAAAGCAAAGTTGTCACCAAGTACTGTTTATATTTGTGTGTATTGCTGCAGCTTTTTTGAGTATTAATTTGGTGCCTTTGTGTGAAATAATGGTATTGTGAGTGATCCATATAGTCACAAAGAATAGCCACTTGTTTCTGTGCTACCAAAGTTCCCCGGCTTTCATTCAAAATGTGTTTATCGTCAGCACCTGCACATTAAACTACTTAAACATTATAAATGTCTTCAAGCTCACACTGAGGTATGTGGGGTACTATCAGCCACTGAGACAGTACACACATTTATATGTGTTTGTATATGAATATTTCATACTTTAAGACTGCCTGTTTATTTAAGGGAGATGAACAAAATACATTGGAATTGTACAAAATAATATCATGGATGATAAATTAAATAGATTTTAAGTAGATGCTTGTGCATTCTTAAAGTCTTACATGTTGAAAGCCTTAATCTTAATTTGAAGTGAAATGTGCATTTTGAGTTTATACACTATGTATATAAGGCGACCGTTTCCTTTTGCAGTATTTTTGTGTGGTGTACTTTTCTATGTCTTAACAAAAGGGGAACAAAGGTGTTTAAGTTCACCTAGGATGATGTGTTTTAATTTTCACATGGTCTTGCTTGAATTTGACCCTGACAAAGGCGTATGAACTCTGTCAGCTGTTTGGAGTTTCCATTTTCTAAACTTCTACATTCTGAACCTTCTTCAGCTCTGAACAGATGATGAAACACTGAATGATTTCAAGCTCACACTTTGTCTAATAAACTTACATCTTTCATTCTTTATACAGATTGAGTCGCTGTGGTTTGTCAGAGATCAGCTGTGATTATCTGGCAGCAGCGCTGAAGTCCAACCCCTCCCATCTGAGAGAGCTGGACCTGAGCTACAACAACAAGCTGCAGGATTCAGGAGTGAAGCATCTGTGTGGTTTCCTGGAGAGTCCAGGATGTGGACTTGAAACTCTGAGGTCAGTCAGCATGTTTTAGTTGTGCTGAGATGAATATGATGTGAAAGTTGTGCTGACACTAAACTGCAGACATCAGGCTGATATTATACTGATCCACACTGAGGATCTTCATGGTAAAGTCTGTTTTCTTCTTCTCTGGTTTAGTCCATTGACTGCAGCAGAACAATGTTCACATTTCAAACCTTCAAAGAAGAAGAAAAATCCTCCACTGGATAATTCACTGTGAAACTCTCCAACTCTTCATTCCACCTTAAAGTCTGTCTGACACTGAAATCCAAAGCAAAATGTGCGTTTGCTTTACAGACAGCAGTCCAACACAAACATACACACATCATCCAAAACACAGTCCAACATCCAAATCTCCTCCACTGCCAGCATGAATGATGGGAAAGAGAAGGAGGAACACTCTGACATTCAGGGTTAGAATGAGTTTCATGAAGCAGACTGTGAAGATCAAAGCTGCATTAGAAAGCTTACATGAATGAATGAGTGGACAGAAGTGGACAGAGATCATCTGAAGCACTTCAAAGGCTTTAAATCAGCACATTTCTCTTTATTCTTTATCAACTCTGTTAGTTTCTCTCAGTTTTCTGTGGAATGAAGCTAACAGCAGGCTAATAAGATGCTGACCAATAGGTTTCTATTAAAGGTTGTAATTTGTATATGAAAAAGTGCTTTGGCTCAGCAGGGATCAGCTTACAGGTAGAATACAGCTGCTGGATGGGATTAGCATGTCATAGCTATCTAGCAAACTGCTAACTGGGGGATTTCAGGCCATCTATGGATCATTTTTGCTAACTGTTTATTCAGCTTAGGCTCACAGGGCTGCAGCCTGTGCCCTAGCTGTCATAGGGCAAGAGGCGTGGTCCACCTGCACAGGTGAGCAGTCCATCACAGGGCCAACAGAGAGAGACAGAGAAGCACTCTCTCACATCCACACCTACAGCCAATTTAGAAGCACCAATGAACCTAAGCAGCATTTCATTGGAGTGTGGGAGAACATCCAACCTCCACAGAAAGGCCAACAAGCTTCAACCTACAACCTTCTTGCTTTAAGGCACTAGTGCCAACCACTTTTCCCCATTTCAGCCCAAATCCTGCATCTTCCTGTTTCTGACTCCAGGCCAGCTCCACTAACACTTTCTCATCAGACACTGCCACCTAGTGGAGGAAGTCTTAGTTCCACTTGAAGCTTCAGATGACAGTTAGTTCCTTTACAAAGAGGTGGAGGTGGTGGGGCCACAGCACCATCATCACTGAGTGCCATAGGACACTTAACCTTTGTTTCCATATGCTGGGAACTTCCTGTTGTTCCAAGGAGGACTGGAAAATGTGTGAAGATCTCCCAGTCAGTTCCTCACAGCACACTTCAATCATTTCCCTCCCACAGCATCAGGACCAGGGCTTTTTCTCTCTTTGGTCCCACTAAGAGATTTCCACACAAACACCTCATCAGTGGGACTCTCAGAGCTACCAGCCCTTTGCTACAATCACAAAGCTCTTCATTGAAATCAATGATATCAAAGCTGGAATCAAATGAGTCCAAGTCTTCTGCTGATTCAGCATCACATTCATCTTTGCTCCTTGTTCTGCATCCCCACCATGGACTTCATTCCTTTCCAAGCCAGCCTTGAGTGTCCTTTATTCAGCTCATCCTCTGCTTTACTTTTACACCTGATTTTAGCTGCTTTATCTCTCTTTCAACAAGTTTCTGTGCCTCAATCTTTTTCTTCTCTCCCTCATAACAAGACAGCTTCTTCTGCCTGAGAACATGTTGGAGTGATTTACTAATCCAGGGCTGCTTATTGGGGAAAATACTTCCTGTTTCCAAAGTAATCCCCATTTTTCCCAGAAAGAAATGTAAGTAGAAATCGATGATCTCAGTGAGAACATGAGCCTTTAAAAAGTCCCAGTGGGAGCAGTCAAAGCAGTCCCTCAGTCCCAGTATAGAGTCTTTGGTCCAGACTGGAACAACTGTGTGCCCAGTTTGAGCTCTCTTCAGTGCTGTGACCTGACAGACCCAGAGGGGCCATCACATCACATTTAGAAACTCCCCTAATGGAGCCACAACACATGTCCAACACTTAGTCTGTCTTGTTGGACCAACTGGAAGAAATTATTCAAGGACTTAGTCACAGAACAGAGATTCAAATCTCCAAAATCCAACTAGCTGCATCAGGACATATAGTCTGAAACTCTGCACAGTTTCCTGTTTGAAGCTGCTTCCTGTTGGCTTCAGCTGTTTGGAGTTTCCATTTTCTAAACTTCTACATTCTGAACCTTCTTCAGCTCTGAACAGATGATGAAACACTGAATGATTTCAAGCTCACACTTTGTCTAATAAACTTACATCTTTCATTCTTTATACAGATTGAGGCTCTGTGATTTGTCAGAGATCAGCTGTGATTATCTGGCAGCAGCACTGAAGTCCAACCCCTCCCATCTGAGAGAGCTGGAGCTGCAAGGAAACAACCTGAAGGATCCAGATGTGAAGCAGCTGTCTGATCTTCAGCAGAGTCCAGACTACAGACTGGAGACTCTGGAGTAAGTAGAGTGATGGAGTGAGTGGGTGGTGCTGTCAGCAGTATTGTACTAAACACAGTCAGTATGAAGCAAAGATCCAGTGTTTCCTGTAAAGCTGCAGCTTCTCAGTGAAGCTGTGAGAGGAGAATGGTGACAGGCTTCAGGATTGGACACAAACACTTCCTGTTTCTGACCTTTATGGTCACCATGGTAACGGCTGACACGCTCTGATCAAACACTGTCAACAGCCAATCAGCTCTCTGAACAAAGCAGCACGCAGACCAATGACTGCATTCATTTCCAAGTTTAAAGCAGTGAAGAACACAGTCTGTAGGTGAGGAAGAATTTAGTGAGAGCAGATGTTTGGATGGAATTCCTCCAGTTAACAGCTGGAACCGTCCATCTGGATTGTTGGGCTTGTTGTTGGGGTTCCTACAGAGCTCAGAGTGGACACACCAAGGTTCTTCTAATGAATGAAAGTCCAAACTCAAACTAGGAGGGAAAAACATTTTCATCAACTTCAATAAAAATCCAAAGATTAGAAAAAGTGAAGCAACAATGAGTCCTAGTACAGTCCCAGCACTGAAGTCCCTGCTGCTCTTTATACTGGATGTGCTGCATCACTGACTGACAGCTGATGAAGAGTCTCTGGAAACACTCGTTTATCTCCTCTGCTCTTCCTTCTTCTCTCTGCAGGTGGAGCTGGTGATGGTAAACAGGACGGTGTGTGTGCTGAGAGAGGAGGAGCTGTGTCCTGATGATCCAGAGAGGTTGAAGCAGCAGCAGCTTGTGTGTAGAGACGCTCTGACTGGGCCATGTTACTGGGAGGTGGAGAGGAGAGCTTCATCCAGCAGTGACTGACAGAGGAATGAGAAGAAGTGCAGATGACTGTCAGTGCTGCAGAGTGAACTGCTCTGAGAACAGCTCCACTGTCAGACACAATGTAGAGTCCAGCATCATCCCTGTGTGTCCCTCTGGATCTGACAGAGGATCATCAGTGTATCTGGACTGCTCTGCTGCTGCTCTGTCCTTCTACAGTCTCTGCACAGTCTCTGTCTGACTCTGGCTTCAGACCCTCCTGGATCAAACTCACCTGGAAAGACTTTCAAACATCACTCAATAGATTTGAATACAGAATATATTTGATATATACTGTAGATGTACTGTAGAGTTGCAGTTTGTCACTTGTAAATACAGTCTGTGAGCAGCTGTGAGCTGAAAGATCTTTCTAGAAACAGGAAATGTTTTCACTCTTCTGTTGCTTTTTCATATATTTCCACAACATTAATATTGATCCCACCTGTCTCACCTGTTTCATGCTTTTCAAAGTCAAAGTCAACTTTATTGTCAATTCTGCCACATGTACAGGACATACAGAGAATAGAAACTTCGTTACTCTCAATCCCTAGATAAAATAGAAAATGAACATTTAAATATAAGAGTGATTAAAAATGCAAGTAAAATATTTTAAAGTAAAAAAAATTAAATAATATAATACAATTTTACATATAACAAGAAAGCTATACAATATACAATATAAGGGTAAATGACATTGAGTGCAAACCAGGCAGAGTAGTGCAAATAGGCAAATAGTGCAAATGGAGATTTGGTAATGTACGGTATGAGATAGTGTAACACAAAGTCTTATGAGGTAATGGCAGTCCAATGCTCCACAAAGTGACTGGTAACTGGTGCAGGCCAGTGAGTGAGTCAGAGAGTGTGTGTGTGTGAGTGTGTGTGACAGAGTTCAGTGAGACCGTGGAGGAGAGAGGGGAGAGGGGGCAGAATCGGGAGGGAGTTAAGCTTCCTGACAGCCTGATGGATGAAGCTGTCCTTCAGCCTGCTGGTCCTGGCCTGGAGACTCCGCAGTCTCCTCCCCGATGGCAGCAGCTTGAAGAAGCTTTGCATTGGGTGCGTGGGATCAGCCGCTATGCAAAGGGCTTTTTTAGTGAGACGGGTGCTGTAAATGTCCTGGAGGGAGGGGAGAGAGACACCAATGATCCTCTCTGCAGCTCTCACTATGTGTTGGAGGGTTCTATGACAGGACGCATTGCAGGCTCCAAACCACACAGTGATGCAGCTCGACAGGATGCTCTCGATGGTGCCTCTGTAGAAAGTGTGCATGATGGGGGCTGGTGCTCCTGCTCTTCTTAGTTTGTGGAGAATGTCCTGTTATTATTTTATACATAATAACAGGACACGTGTGATCTGAGCGCTGCTGTGGTTGCTGTGCTGCACGTCTTCATTTAGATAACAGTGACATCTAGTGGTTCAGAGGGAGAACTGCAGGAGGTGGAGCTGTGTTTTAGCATGGAAAACTTTTTATCTTTTAGGCGCAGATACAAATATGACAAGTATCAGTGTGAGATACAAAAGGTCACATCAGTCAGCAGAGGGAGCAGTGATCACACAGCAATGTAAGAATAGAAACATAACAGTGAATCTGGACATGTATACAGAGGGAAGCAAACAAACAGGATGTAACACTAGGTGGAGTTTATTTTCCTTGTGCTGACTTTTTACAGTCAGTTACAATAACTCGTACTGCGTACTAGCTAGCATGACGGAGTTTCTATACAGCTGGGTGGTGCTATGATGTTACTGATAGTGAACTTTATTTTAGTAGAGTTTCCAACCGTCCTGTAAAAAACAGAATCGTCTCGTATTCAGAGAAAATATTACGCAATTTGTCCCGGACTTCAGCTAGAATGGAAAAGACACAAAGCTGGATTTATTCTGTGTCTTTACACTGTCATCCTCTCACCCTCCCTCTACTGTTGCTACTTCAATCATGAAACTGATCAATGATCAGCTGATCGGCTTTTCTCTCTTGTTTTTTTATCATCCACTTTGCGCCAGAAAGAGGAAACCAGCGGATGTCGCGCTAAACAACAGCAGCACGTTTAAGCTTGATCAGCTGTTGTTAGAATTTATTTAATATTAATTTCAAGTATCAGCTGATGTTTGATGGAGCCACAGCTGTAAAGCTGCTGGTCAGGATGTCGGTTTGGATATGTGGTGAGGGGGAAACATGAAGTTGAAACCAGGAGACGTCCTTACTGAATCATCAGAGCTGAACAGGTGATAGAGAAACAGGTTTACCTTTTAGGTGACATGAATGTGTTGAAGGGAAGTTATGAGCTGTTTCTGAGAGACAAATAACACCAGCATCCTTTTCTAAGTAGCTGACAGTTATACCAACAAGACTCTGGAGTTCATGGAGCTGCATTTTCACCTGCTGGACATCACTACCTGACAGGTTTAACTGTCTTCAGAACATTGCAGAGGCCTTATTGACAGTATTCGGCTCTACATATCTGTGTGAGCAGATTTTCTCTCACATGAAGAGAGTCCTCAGTTCTGAATGCTGGACACTCGGAGACCTGTGTCTCTGAGTGGGAGACCAGAGATCACATTAACATGTGTGTCTCTGTATTAACAAACATGCAATATTAGCCCAGTTTATTTTTCTTATCATTGTTGTGAGGAGACCATAAATAGCATTTGTATTTTCTGTTGTACAGTTCATTTGCTGTTATGGATAAAAAGTCTTTCTTTGTTTCAAAATAGCTGATAAATATTCGCTGATAGCTGCAAACATCTGCGCACAAATATAATCCTATGAAGTGGTTCTATATAGTGTGTAATTTATTGCTAATGCAATCATATGGCACATTGACTTCTGAGGAAGTTTTAGATGCACTCATCATCAGAAAGGTTGCCGACCTAAACCAGGAGGTTTAGAGTATCGGTGTCATGGTCCTGGGTCAAGCGACCCAGTATTTGAGTTTCATGTATCTTTTGTATTCATTTGCACCTAGCTTAGTTCACCTAGTTAATTTCTAGATTGCAGTTTAGTTTTGTTCCTTAGTTGTTTATGTCATCTCCCCCTGTACTAAGTCTCCCTGGTTCATGTGTCATGTCTGCGTGGTTATGTTTAGTTCTTGTCATGTTGATCATGTCATCTTGTCAAGCTGGTAACTGTGCAGGGGCGGATCTAGTAAAGTTTTGCCGACCTAAACCAGGGGGTTTAGAGCATCATAGAGTTTTTGTGGTTTGTTTTCTTTAAGTCATTTCACAGATTTTCTCTATAATTTCAATTCCTTGAATAAAACAACAAACTTAGGGGATGATTTTGTAATCCAACTTTATGTATGAAAGATTTGACTAAACGTAAAACAATCTTCCAGCTCAGTCGTCATTCTTATCTTGTGAAATCAAACCAAATGTTCTGTTGTCTCTAAATCAGGGATTGATGAAATCTTTGGTTGCATCCATTTATGAACATGTTCTCATTCATATTAAATCATAGTCTAAGTCCTTCTTTAGAGGGATAAATGTCATTCATTGTCTTCAAATGTGTTTCTGTTGTTTTGGGGGAAGTTTGAAGTCCATTGTTCAAAGTCTGTTAATGAAACTTTATGAAGTTTATGTAGGATGTTTTTCCTATTTTGTATTTGTTTGAATTATGATGTATTTCTGACTCTTGCTGCCATGATGCCAGGTCTCTCTTGAAAACCACATTTTTAATCTCAATTAAATTTTCACCTGGAGAAATAAAGATGATAATAATAATTTTGTCTTCAGGGAATCATTTCTCTGTAAAACAGCTTCTTCTGAAACTCTTGTTACATTTCTTGTTTATTGTTTGCTGGTTTTAGAAAAATGTCATCGTCTCTGTGTGAACTTAAACTCTACATGTGGTGTCAGCTATAAACGAGCTCTAGAGTCTAATAACGATGCTTTTATTATTGTCTGGTATCCAACCTAACCCTGGGCCTCTGGCTGAATGTGAAACACCAGCAGATGTTAAAAACTGTCTGGGTTACACGTGCATCACGTCGTGTGCTTCCTAACATGGATATGATTGGAATCTGGGCTGTTCAAGCGGTGCTGGTATCATTGTTGTTTCTGAGACTTTCCAAATCTTTACTGGATAAAAACGTAGCAACTGATGGATTTAACATTTAGCTCTCAGACTGTCCCAGAAAAGGCGGAGGTCTGGAAGTTTATGTGAAGGTCTGTCTTGCTGCTCAAGTCTTGTTCTCTCCATCTGCACCTCAGCCATTTGAAATCTTGGCCTTAACTATTGATCTGTTTGGAAATCAGACTGTTGTTGGCTGCTATCAGCCTCCACCTGCTTCCCCCAGCACATCACCGTCTCTGGTTCAACTTTTATCTGAGCTGCATTTTAATGACGTCTTTCAGATGGATGATTTTCATTGGGACTGGCTTTCTTCTGTGTCTGATGAGTTTAAGGCACGCTGCTTGTTTTTAAAACTGACTCAAATTATTTAAAGCCTCACACGCCTTGATCCTAAACACCCAGATAAATCTGCTCTTATTGACCTTTTTTAACTAATATGCTGCGTAAGTTTTCCACATCTGCAGTTTTTGCCAACGACCTGAGTGATCACTGCATAGTTGGTGCTGTGAGAAACACTAAAATCTCACGCTCCGAGCCCGCATCAGTTTGAACTGGGGTCGTATTAAACAGGCTGACAATGTCAGTTTGGGAACATTTACAGGAGAGTTGTGTCTACTTTGTGGACAGACACGCCCCTTTTTGCCAGGTTAGGGTGAAAGGTCGGGACAGGCCAGGTTTGGTTCAGTACCGGCCGATCTCCTACATGAGAGAAACCAGGCCTGGGCAGGAAGTCTGGCTCTGATGCTGATTGGCTACGTTTTCATTAGCTGTGTAATCGGATTACTGCCTCCATCATCAAGATGTAACTATTTTTTACTTTAACGACTGACAGTCCAAACGACCGTAGGAGGTTTTGGCAAACTATAAAGTGTCTCTGCCAGCTGTGACTCCTCAGAGCTTCCTCCTCACTTAAATATCGACTCCACTCCTGTGTCAGACAAAACTGAAATGTTGCTTTAACAAACACTTTGTTGCTTCTTGCTCTTTGTTCAGCACAGTATCTGATGGTAAACCTCTTGCACACAACTCTGCTCGTAGTTCCTGCTTACTGATACCTTTTCCTTCACACCTGTCACAGTAGAAGAGGTTTGTAAGGCTTTGAATAGCCCCAACACCAGAAACTCGTCCTCACAATCGTTCTCCTTCCTTCTTGCACTTGGCTGCAAATATCATAGCTGAGCCAGTGTCTTATACTTTTAATCTTTCTCTACAACAGAAGGCTTTACCACAGATGTGGAAGTGTGCCTCTGTACTCCCCCACTGAAAGCTGGTGATTCTTCAACAGTTAGTAATTACAGGCCAATTTGCAAACTCTGTGTCTTATCTAAGGTTCTTCAAAGGCTGGTAAATAATCAACTTCAAAGTTATCTGGATGAAAATAGGATTTTATCTCCCTTCCAGTCTGGTTTTAGGAAACTGCACAGTACTGGAACTTCGATAAAAGTTCTCAAAGACGTCTATGAAGCGCTGGATGCAAAGAACTACTGTGCAGCAATACATGTGGCAAAAAAGTGAGGTGTTGTGGCCATACTTGCCAACCTTGAAACTTCAGAATAAGGGAGACATTCAAAAGGGCTGTTGGGGGGGGTGATAAATACATTTTACAGGGTTTATTTATCGGGTAAAATACATTAAATGTCACCGTTATTATTGGCTGGCCCGAAACAGCGGGGGTGTCCAAATTCAGAGGCTGCTTCCACCTGAGGACCCGGCCTTCGCGGTCTAAAGAAAGCCGGGTAGTACGTCACGAGCTCCCTCGGTGGAGTGAAACTGCCGTCTGCTCCTTGCTATCTAAAATATAACCGGGCGCTGATGTAAACTCTTCTGTTTAACTCATTCACTGCCATTGACGTCTATAGACGTCAATTACGTTTTTCAATGGGAGGGGCCAGAATACAACCTCGGGCAGCTTGTCAGTGAATTTTATTTTTTCATATATTTGTAAATAAATTGTTTTGATAAAACATAACCTTTCTCAGTGTTATTTCTGTTTTATAGAAGTGAAAAACGATTTTATATGTTAGAGGTGTCACAAAGCAAGAAATATTAGTGTCAAAAATACATTTCTGCTTGAAATGTATTTTTGACAAAAAGCTCGTTTTCTCCCTTTTTTTTGGTCAAAACAGGCATTTTTGGTGGAACCCACCTCTCTTCTACAGCTGATTACTAAAGAATGGAAAATGGTAGAAACAAGCTTTTTTTTTTTGGATGAAAGAAGAGAGTCTGTTCTTCATTTTGGTAGGTTCAGCGTTCAGCGTTCAGCGATCATAACACACAGTTTTCTGTGGCTCTTCAAAAATGAGTAAAAATGCTCAAAAACCCTGGCAGTGGGGAGTTTCCTGATTTGAAAATGGCTGGCAGTGAATGAGTTAATCAGTTTTCTGTTTGACATTTATTCAGCTGTGTGAAAACCCCGGAGGAACCGTCCCGAGGGATTAATAAAATTTAATTTAATCTAATCTAATAACTTTAATCTCAGCCAAACCGATTTACTCACGAACAAATAAAACACTGAAAAAGCCAAACAATAACATTTTTAAGTTATCAAAGTGACTTATATATGATGTTTAACCCGAGTAGCGAAAGACCGTGGGAGTTTGAAAATGATGTGTCGGTCGGCTCAGATATTTGAAGTTTACACAGCTACATTCTCACCTGAAAACATGCTAAAAGTTTTTTGCGACCCAGAAAGAGAAATATGAGTAATATTAAAACTGCCGCCATTGTTGGAAACTGGAATTGGCTGGGCCACGCTATAAATTCTGCGATATGGTTTTTCAATTTTGTTGTCTGGGTGGGAGAAATTCGGGAGAATGGTGGCTCCGGGAGATTTTCGGGAGGGGCACTGGAATTTGGGATTATCCCGGAAAAATCGGGAGGGTTGGCATGTATGGTTGTGGCAACATCACTAACCCTGCAAACACCTCAGAGTAAATCATATCACAGAATATAACGAGCGTATGTTGAGGCGAACTGAAGAGGAGGACAGGGACAGGGACGACGCTGCTAGGGCGAGACAGACGTCTCTCACGGAGTCCTTTAGTGCTGCAGGCAGGCAAGGTGTTCAAACAGCGCACAACTTCAGTTTTTTTATTTCTATATGATGAACTCTGCATTATTAAGTGATAAGAACAAGAAATCTGATGTCCTGTAATCATTATGACGCTATAATTTGAGATACAATAAATAAAATACGTTTTTGTACAAAGTATTGGTATCAGATCAGTATCGTCGATACCACCCTGAATATTACTTGGTATCGGATCGGAAAGAAAATCAGTGGTATCGCACATCACTACCTCTGACCCCCTAGGTATGTCTGCAGATATCCGATCTTCATCACTCCATCAAGAGTCTACCCTGTGTGTAGATCAGTGGCGGAGCGGGGGGGTGACTTACTGGGCTTAAGCCCGGTGTGATCAGGAGATATTTTATTTTGTATTCTCATAATCAGTTATCATTGATTAATCATTTACCATTGTTGAATCGGTTGACAGAATAATCTTTTAATTACATCTGTGTTACTCTGAGCAAATATTAATGCACACTGACTGTTTATATAAAGTTGTTGCACTTTAGTGCAGTCACATCGTTCAGACCCACCAGTCCTGTTGGGTCCAGGCCCGCCTGCGTTTAGTTCTGCACGTACGCCGGCCTGTAACCACATGCACGCACTTATGTAACACACACGCACGTTCACCTACACACTTAGTAATAATAGGAGGGTCGTCTGAGGACAGTTTCTCTGATAGATACACTTTCACAAAATCCACAATGTAATACACACTTGTTTTTCTCTTAAGAGTAGCAGTTGATGTCTATATAAGGGAAAACTCTGTGATAGGCGGGGAATTGTTATCATCTGTGATCATTTCCAGTAAAGATCCAACTGTGATGTCATAATGGCAATATAAGGAGTCGGGATGGTTCAGTTGACGAAGGATTGGATTGCAAATTGTCTTTCCCACACTGACTGCGCAAAGTGTGTAATAAAGGTCACTATTTTTTGACACCTACTTCGGCCTGGGCTTGCTTTCTTCTCTTCCCTAAATCGAACGAACCATAACAATTCCTGGTGCAGAAAACCCGGTTGGGGAGGAGTGGGACTCGCAGCTCGTCGGTGAGGTGACAAAAGGGGCGAAGGCCAGCAGCTTATCTGAGTGACGCCAGGCGGAATAAGAAAGGTGAGTAGTGCCACCTGTTGATGTTTATCCAAAGGCGCTATATTGGAAGTTAAAACTAAATTGAATAATAATATTCACTCAGTATAGGCTTCTGGCGTTGGTCCATAGTGATCTTGAGTAATTAGTTTTAAAATAGGGCATATTAGTCTGACTAAATTCATTGCTGTTTATTTTGGGGGTGAATTCTGAGTTAAGAAGTTATGTGTTTAAGTTAAGGTGTGACAGTGTGTGAAAACTGATGTGGGGTGGTTGGATGCCAGCCGATCACCTGGTAGTGTAGGGATAATTTGGTTTTAATTGGGTAGCAAAAACGCGGTTTTGGGCTTCAGATAATTAAACTGGGGGGGCAAAGTGCCCACAGTGAAGCTTTTAAAACAATTAAAGGGTGTTAGGACGGGGGACGTGGTCCCTTAAGAGCGCAGCTGCTCAGCGCCGTGGCGGCGACTCCTAACCGCGGACGCGTGGCTAGGCTTTTTGCTCGGTTGGTTGCCGGGGAAGTTCGAGCATCCCAAACAGACCAGAGTGGTCGACAAAAGACCACTCTCTTACTGCGCTTTATTGGTCGACAGAGTTAGACTCGGCCGGGACCACACAACGTCGTTGGCCTGAGAGTTTTAAGTAAAGCTGAAGGCGTGCGTTTGATACTAGCGCCAGAGGTGGAGCTCCTTTCCAGCTGCGGGAAACGGTTATAAATTAAGTAGAATTTAGTAATTTGACCGTTTTCAAGGCGGCGTACTTGAAACGTTAATTGACCAGCAAGGGCGCGGCCCTGGGCTATAGATGCTTATAAATCAGTCTAAAGTATAGGAACACCGCTAGAGAAATAAACGAGATAAGTGGTTCTGGCATGCGGTGTGTTTATACGGGCCCGTGTGTATATTGTATATAAATTACCCGTGTGTGTGTGTGAATTTAAAAGTGTAAATTGTATAAACTGTCTTGTGTTGTTGAATTTCTTCTGTGTGGATCCAGAGTGTGAAAAAACGAAAACGCCTTTCTCTTCTCTCGCTGTTAGAGAAGAGGAGAGTGTGTGTGTGTATTTCTCCTTAGGAGAAAGGAGGGGTTGTGTGGTGCTGCGTGGTAGCGGGCACACGCGCGCGAGTACGAGCGGAGTGTGTGTGTGTACAGCTGCGGCCCTTGGTTTCATCTCCCTATTTCTCCATTTCTGTCCTTCTGAGCTTCTTTTCGTTAGGTGAAAGGGGGTCTCAGAAGTATGGTTAAAAGATTTCAGTATATTAAATAAACTAAACCTTGTAGTCTTGTGTTTGTGATTTCCTAATGTGACTATGGTTTAATAGAATTCCATGAGTAATGATCCCTTGTGTAAAACTCCCGTAAGGCAGGAGTGCGGGGATAAATATCTTGACAAAATTTGAGAACTTTGTGTGATTGCTGGGAGATTTTTAGTTGGGTCGTATTTCCTTCTCTACCTGGAAAAGGCAGAGATCTGTGCTTTATTTGATGTTGTGTAAATAAAGCTTTTAAAAGTTGGTTGAGTCTCTCGTATAAGGAGGGAAAACGGTGCATGGTAGATTGTCTGGATTATTTTTGTATGTGAAAACTTTGTAGTTGTTAGGGAAGTGAATGTGAGAGTGAATTTTCGCTGGCTTTGCGTGCTTAAAACTGTTGTATTAGACGTTTGTCAAGCGTTTAGCTTGAAACGAGGATTAGAGAGGGTGTGTGTGAGTGTATGTGTGTCTGTGGGCGGTCTCTCTCTCTCAGGCTGGAGCCTAGCGGAAGTTCGGCTTGACCAGCTTGTGAGATTCTGACTGCCGAAAGGAAAATACAACGAGGCAACCCCCTAAGGGAGGAGCCTAAGACCGGCCATTTTGGTAAGGTAAGTGAGGTCAAAAAGCAAAATGGCTGAAGAGGAAAAGGCGACCCCTGGTGGGGGAAAGAGATACAAGCCACTGAGGGAGCAAATACAGGAATTGAAGAAATCCATTAAAATGACTGAAGGGACTTCTTCAAAAGAGATTGCTCGTCAGTGTCAGGATTTAGAAAAAGAAGTGAAGGAATTATGTGAAAATCAACAGAAGACATTGGAGGACAGAATCCCTCTGCATTCCATCTTTCAACTGGAAGGGGAGAAATGTGAAAAGAGGATCAAGGAGCTTGAAGAGGAACCCTTAGGACGCTTTCAGGGGAGGAAAATAAAGGCCGAAAAGAAACTTATGATGGAAAAACAAAGTAAGTATTGTAAGCTTATGATTATCTCCCAAGGTGTTTCCCACTGGATGCAAGAGGAAGTGAACGACATCAAGCCAGCCTTAAAAAAGGAAGCTGAGGCTGAGGGAAAGCTATATCCCAGCCTGAAGGACTTCCTGAGTGCCCCACCCCCTCCTTATATTTGTCCAGTGGTGACTCTGGAGGGTGGCACTATGTGGGGGCCGGAAGGAAAAACAGGAAACGTGACAGGTGGAATTGTCAATTTACAGGAGAATCCTCCACCATCGACATCTGCTCCAGCCACAGTGGAGGCAGACACAGGAGTAGTGCAGTCTCAATCAGGGGTACCTGCACAGAAAGCGATGCAGCCTCAATCAGCGGCAGCTGCATCAGAGGTAAGTCAGCCTCACCCAGTTGCTGGGACATCACAAGGAATCACTACACGGGGGTTGATCTTGATTCCTCCCTCTCTTTTTAGCCCAGATAGAGCTACAGAAGAAGCTCAACCTGTGGCGTCTACAAGTACCGGTCAGGTGACATCGCAACAGCCCAGCCAGGAAAATCCATCCCAGGAGGTCTGGACTTCAGAGGAAGACTCACCTTCAATGCAGTATCAGAGGGCGCCATCAAAGGCGACCCATAAAACCAATCAGAGGTCAACGGTTGATAATTCTGAGAAAGAATGGTGGCAAGGCCACGTTTTTGGAAAAGAATCTGACAATCGGGAGGCCGTGATACAGCTGGAACGCCTCTTGAGAAAATTGGAGGAGGAAGGCGTAGCAACACCACGTAGCGTAGCACAAACACTTTATGCCTTGGAAAAGGACTTGGCGGCCTCAGTAAAAAGCAACACACGAACATCCAGAGAAGTGTCAAACCTGCAACGGGGAGGATTTGCCCCAAATTTTCAGGCTCCCACAGGAATGACGACCCTTCGCTCTGGGAGGGTTCTGGAGGAACCAAGAGATAAAAGACCGTCCATCTTTGAGAAGAACCAGAGGAAGACTGTTGCATTGCCAACTGGAGAAGGGCAGTGTGACGCAGAGGAGGAATTACCCCTCACAATGCCTTTATTGACGGGTGTAAGGGGTGAACCAGTTTACCACCCCTACAATATCAGAGATCTTGAGGCTCTGGTGAAGCAGCTGCCCCCAATCACGGAGGGAGGAGCCGCTTGGTTGAGGAGACTAGGAAGTCTTACAGAAGGAGAGGAATTGGCCCTGGGAGATTTCCGAGCTATCGGTGGGAGGACCTTCAGAGGAGGAGGCCTCGCAGATGTAGAAGAGATAGCAAGAACTGTATGCCAACCGAACGACGTCCCCTATGCAAGGGTGCGAAATGCTCTCTCTGACGCAGTGCGTGAGAAGTATCCGACCCATAACATTGGTACTACACCTAGGATTGTTTGGAGCCCAGAACATTCCCCTAGAGAGTTTATGGAGCATGCAAAAGAACAGTGGATTCTTCAAACTGGTGAACATCCTGGGCGGGAAGGAGAACCAAGGGCGTGGTTCCGATCTGCAGTATTAGCAGGTCTCCCAGAACGAGTAAGAACAGATTTACAAAAGAATCCTGACTTTGCGGTGGCGGAGTCAGCAAAATGGGAGAGGCACATTATACATCGACTTGAGCTGGAGAAAGACGAGGTGAACAAGAAGAAACAGGAGCTGGAGGAGGCGCAAGGGCTGTTAGTGAAATTGAAATTGGCAGAGGCGAGAGAAAAACTAAACGAAAAGAAAAAGGAAAACAAAGATGGACCTAA
The DNA here is from genome assembly GCF_057382185.1 of Mchenga conophoros. Classification (NCBI taxonomy): domain Eukaryota; kingdom Metazoa; phylum Chordata; class Actinopteri; order Cichliformes; family Cichlidae; genus Mchenga; species Mchenga conophoros. Next base: position 18,629,992 of record NC_140528.1, on the reverse strand, counting down.
GAAGATGCTGGTGGCGCAGCCACGGGGAGATCCGGGGCCTGATTGGCCAGATTTGAATCCGGTTCTGTACCCTGATGACCGATGGCCCGCCAATGAATTCCCAAGGCAAGGAAGACCCGCGGGGAATTGGGGGACTACTAGGTCGTTGAGGGGACGTGGTGGATCCCAAAGGGGAGGTGGACCAAGGGGCCGTGGTCTGGGGGGACCTATGCTGGACCCGAATGTATGCCGAAGGTGTGGAGGACGAGGACATTGGGTTCGTAATTGTCCTACGCCATGGCCACCAGAAACAGGTTATCCATCATCACCCCAGGCACAGGGAACTTTTCGAGGCAGAGTGGGCCAGACAAGGGGACATCAAGCTCCGAACCCAGGCATGGCGCCAGCGGCTCAGTATCCCCTGGGCTACTGGGGCGGAGAGGAGGAGCTGTACTGACGGGACCCACAGAGACCAGACAACATGGGAGTGGCAGATCCTATGTTGTCAATGAGTGTGGAAGGAGATGAAATGACCTTCCTTGTGGACACTGGGGCTACCTATTCAACACTGAAACAAAAACCAAACAGTGCCACACTCTCCAACCATGTGGTCAGTGTTGTCGGGTTCTCTGGGGTACCAATGACGCTGCCGACAACCAATCCAGCCCTGACGGTGCTGGGAAAACAGACATTGAAGCACAGCTATGTGGTGTCTCCCCATGTGCCTGTGAACTTGATGGGCAGGGATCTGCTCATTAAACTGGGGGCCACCATCATGTGTTCAGCTGATGGACTAACAGTTACACTTCCAGGAGGAAAAGAGTTTCCGTGCCTGGGGACATTTTCAAAGAACCAGTACTTGCTGAAAGACTGTGAACAAACGACCGCTGACATCTATTGGGGTCGTGTGGTGGAAGAAGGCATACTAAGACAATATCAGTTGTGGAAACCTTGGATTATGGCCTTGGCAGTCTTCTCTCTCCCCAGGGATCCGTTCCATGTCACCCTCTATTATGATAGAAATGATGATGAAATTTACAGGGACCTGTTCCAGTCTGACCTTGAAGGCCAGACTTGGAATGTGTGTTCTCAAAACATCTATGTCGGTCCGGAGGGCGTCGCGGCAGCAGTAAAATTAACCGACGAACAACGGCCTTGGTTCAAAATGGGACCTGATTCAGTGCCCCATATAACATTGGCGGTCCATGAGAGTCATCAGGCGAAGGAGCTGGGGACGATGGTCAAGAGAGCCCTCGAGGAACCTGGCTGGCAAGCTACTCAGATTCCAGACATTTGGTACTCGCCAAAATGCAAAATTTATCGTATCACTTGTCAATCAGAGGACACAGTGATGTTGGAGCATGAACAAATCTCAAGAATCCATGGGAGAGAAAGAACAGACCATGCGGATGCAGTTGCCGCACTTGCGACTCTTCCTGACACCTTGTGGTCAGCAGGGCCTACGGATGTGGGCCAGGCAACGTGTTCGCCCGTTTTATTCCAGCTGAAGTCTGAAACGCCAATTTGGAAACCACAGTATAGGCAAAAGAGAGAAGCTGAGGAGGGAATTGCAGAAACCATTGAGGGGCTATTGAAAGTAGGGGTGCTTGAGCCCTCTCAATCCTACTGGAATACTCCTATTTTGCCAGTAGAGAAGCATGGGACAGGAAAGTACAGAATGGCACATGACTTAAGAGCCATCAATGCCATTTTACGTACTGACACGGTGCCAGTCCCAAACCCATACACAGCATTGACGGCATTAACACCAGACCAGAAGTGGTTTACATGTATTGATCTAGCGAATGCATTTTTCTGTCTCCCATTGCATGAGTCTCTGAGGGACATTTTTTCATTCACATATGGGGGACAACAGTACAGATACACAAGGTTGCCACAAGGGTTTGCACTTTCCCCTGGCATTTTCAACCAAGTGTTGAAAGAAGCTTTATCGCCATGCCATCTCCCAGAGGGGTGTTCACTAGTGCAATATGTTGATGATTTGCTCATTGCAGCTCCGTCTGCTTCGGCATGCACGGCAGCTTCACTTACCATACTGAAGAGACTCGCTGAGTGCGGTTTCAAGGTCAGTAAAGAAAAGTTGCAGTTGGTCCGACCAGAAGTAACATTTCTGGGCCGTGTCATTGCTCACAAATCAGTGGGTCTGCTAAACACTCATCGTGATCAGATTTTGACACATCCAAGACCGCGTACGGTTAAGGAGTTGCTCTCATTCTTGGGGTTAACAGGATACAGCCGGCACTTCATTCCAAATTATGCAGGCAAAACAGCCCTGTTGAGGGATTTGGTAAAAACGGCAGGTGTCAGAAATCTTAAGGCTGAACTGCCATGGACATCGGCCACTGAGTCGGCGTTTATTGCATTAAAACAGGACTTATCCAGATCGGCTGATCTTGCTATCCCTAATTATGAACAACCCTTCTATCTTGATGTTTCTGAAACACACGGGATAGCTAATGGGGTGTTGTTTCAGAAAAAAGGGGGAGGAAGAGATGTACTTATGTACGTCAGCATCAGGCTGAATCCATTGGAGACAAGGCACCCAAGATGCACTCAGCATGCCATTGGGGTGTCAAAAATTATACAAAAGACAGCACATATAGTGAGGGACCATCCGTTGAAGGTGCTGACCACCCACAGTGTGGTGGCATATGTTAACTCACAAGCCTTCACCATGACACCTCTTACACAACAGAGAGTGTGTAAAGTTTTAGACGCTCCTAACTTGACCTTCACACATGAAGGAATTAACATGGCAGATTTAATGGAGTCAGGAGGAGAACCTCATGACTGCGCAAAGAGAGCTGAAGTGGACGAGAAGATAAGAGAAGACTTGAAAGCAGAACCTCTGACAGGAGCTGAAGATTGGTTCACTGATGGATGCTGCTACAGGGATGACGAAGGATTAAAAGCAGGCTACGCGGTAGTTTGCAGCAAAGGGGCTGCATTTGAAGTGAAGGAGGCTGGAAGACTTGAAGGGCAGCAGTCAGCCCAAAGAGCAGAAGTAATTGCTCTAAGTCGAGCTTTGAGACTTGCAAAAGGAAAAAGAGTCAACATTTACACGGACTCAGCTTATGCCTTTGGAGCGGCTCATGTGGAGCTGGCCCAATGGAGAAGAGCAGGATTCAGGACAGCAGATAACGCACCAATCTGCCACAAAAAGGAAATGGAGGAACTTGAGCAGGCCTTGGGAGATCCAGAGGAGGTGAGCATCATAAAATGCAAAGGCCACTCCTCAGGGACCGGCCTGATGGCCAGAGGAAATCAGGAAGCCGATCGAGCTGCAAAAGAGGCAGCGGGTTATAAAGCATCACGACAGATGGTACAAATAACGGTGGAAGAAGAATTAGGAGTTAACATGCTAGAGGAAGCCAGGAAGGCCCAAGGGGAGGCCGCTCCAGAAGAGAAGGGGATCTGGAAGAGTCGAGGAGCCTGGGAAGAAGGAGGTCTCTGGCGAGGACCTGACGGTCGACCAGTGTTGACAGCCAACTTGGCAAAACAGAAGATTGCCGAAGCGCACGGCCTTGGACATGTAGGTGTCGCACAGATGGGGAGACATCTGTGCCATTGGTGGCATCCCTTTTTGAAGGATATGATCAAGGAGAAGGCTAGGACGTGTCTGATCTGTGGGAGGCACAATCCGAAGCCAGTGATTAAACCACAGGCAGGTAAGTTCCCCATTCCAGAAAGACCAGGTGAAGAGATTGTCATTGACTTCACTGACATGATTGATCCAGGCCCAGGAGGAGTTCGATATCTACTGGTAAGTGTAGATGGTTTGACGGGCTGGCCTGAGGCATGGCCTACCAAGAGGGAGGATGCAAAAAGTGTGATTAAGTGTTTAATCAATCATTACATCCCCCGGCATGGTTTCCCTAAGCGGATTAGGTCCGACAATGGGACTCATTTCAAAAACAAAGATTTGGCAGAGGTAGAACAGAAGCTGGGGTTGCAACATAGATTTGGCACGGTATATCACCCCCAGTCGCAGGGAAAGGTAGAAAGAATGAATCTAAACCTGAAGAATAAAATTGCTAAGATTTCTGCTCACACGGGGCTAAATTGGGTAGCGGCCCTGCCAATTGCATTGATGATAATAAGATGTTGTGTTAATCAATCCACAGGTTTCACACCATATGAGCTGTTGACAGGACGACAGTTTCCAGGTCCTTGGACAACAGTTCCGGCGGAAGAAAGTGTAAAAAGTAACAGAAAACATATTGAATGTTGGAAAGAATTGAAAGCTCTTGTGTCTAGTTTCACACAACAGGTTGGAGAAGGGGTGAAAGCGGAGGACAGGTCCATCCCCGATGCCAAGGCGGTGTGGCTGAAGGTCATTAAGCGAAAGTGGAGAGACCCGCGGTGGACCGGACCCTTCGAAGTAACTGCCCGAACCACCAGTGCTGTCCGTCTGAAGGGGAAAGGGGAGACCTGGTTCCATTGGTCTCAGTGTGCAGTCGCGGACGAGAGCTTGCTGGAGCTAGCCTCCACCCCATCGACGCAGGGGGGAACATAGAGGCAGAATAATCCTCTCTCCCCCTGTGCCACGGTCCTCCTCAGTAGTCTAACCTGAGTGAGGCGAAGAAAGAAGAGGAGCGTCACACGCCAAGGAGGAATCCATTCCAGGCTCTTAAATAGGCTAGGGCTCTAGTCTAAAGTATTTGATAGTTTAAAGGAATCGTAATAGTTTTGTATGTTACTCGCATATTTTTATACGCATAACTTTATACTCTTCTTTTTGTAACTTTATCTTTTTAGTATAGAGTAAAAGTAAACGAGCCTGGGAACAGTCATCATGAAATTGTGGGAAAATTGGAGAATAACGGGGGTGTTGGGGTTAATAAGTGTTATAACGTGTTTCTTTGTTTTTTGGCAGACAGGTGAATTGCCCAGACACAGAGGTTTATCTGCTCCAGAGCCTGAACCGATCAAATCGTCGAAAAAAGTCAAGCGTGCGGTTGGTTCAGGTGGGGATGATGGGTGTCTCAAAGCCAGTGGCGGAGTCGAGTTTGGGTATGTTAATGGATCCACAACAGCGTTCACATTCGATTTGTGTGAGGTAATTAAATGCTCGGGTGACGGGAATAGCTGGAGAACATATAATGTGTGGGTTTGTTATCATCCAATGATGTGTTACCCTAAGTCGGTGTGGGGCCCATCATGGGATAGTGACATCTACACCTATGTAACGGATCAGTGGTGTTCTTGGCAGGATGTGGTCGCGTGGACAGGGGTAGGATGGCAGCCAACGGTGCCACCGGCCCTTGAAGGAATAGCTATTCAGAGAGATTATTCTGTTACAAATAACCCTATTACTCTTTCCCTAGGACCATGGAGTGAACTCCCTGAACCTGGGTTTGATGGAGGTGCGTTTTATTTAGTAGTAGGGGTAGATAAAGTAGGGACAGATCCATTCGGGTTAATTCGGGTGAATTTATTTAATCCCAGGTCTAAACCGCTGGGAAATGACTCAGCACTGAATCTTACGGTGCAAATGGATCCCGTAGAGACAGTTACTTACAAGGATTCAGAAGAGAAATGGTTTGTTGCCACTGATTATACTAGGTTGAAACCTCAGGAGTTGATAGAGCGTGCCACAGGTTTTGGAGATAGGAATCTTTGGTTAGATTGGGTGGCTCAAAATGCTAAGGAGCAGAAAGTGGTTGATTGTGTTGGTTGTGCTACCGCTCGACCTCATTTGTTTACTGAACCCGCTCCTCTGTATCCAGAGGATGAGTGGGGATATAATTGCATGCTGAGATTAACTAGAGAGGCGGTGGACACAGGTAACTGCACCACTTTGTCAGGTTTATATCCGCCAATTGATAAACGTACACAACCAGGTTCATTCACACCAAAACGAGATAATTATACATGTTTTGAGTTCTCTACAGACAGAGTGAGATTTAGGCTAGGAAGGATTGATCCAAGCTGGTGTCAGAGGACAATCACAGGTAGGACTACCAATGATGTAAGTGACCCAAGCACAATTATAGGCACCTGGGCGAGAGGTGGGCTATATTATTATTGTGGGGAGTATACCCTTTTGGTGCAGGTTCCCTTGGGGAGTGTGGGAACGTGTGCTCTGGTGCGCCTAGCTGCACCTTTGATGCTCATAGGCAGTAGGCTAGAGACAGTTCCACAGCAAGGCGCGGATGTGTCTACAGCCAGACGGAGGAGAGCCACAGGGGGTATCCACAGGTATGATCCAAGACGGGACTCGCCAACCTGGATAGACTCAATAGGAGTTCCCAGAGGAGTTCCAGATGAGTATAAGTTAGTTGATCAGATAGCGGCCGGGTTTGAAAGTGTGTTTTTGTGGGTGACTCCAAATAAAAACGTTGATCGCATTAATTATGTTCATTATAATGTGTTGAGACTCTCTAATCTCACTAGGGACGCGGTGGAAGGTCTTGCAGAACAATTAGGTCCGACGTCGTTAATGGGAATCCAAAATCGAATGGCGCTGGACATGTTATTGGCTGAGAAGGGAGGCGTCTGTGCGATGTTTGGGGATTTATGTTGCACCTTTATTCCCAACAATACAGCTCCGGACGGAACGGTCACGCGGGCGCTGGAGAATTTGAAAGCGTTATCTAGAACCATGCATGAGCAATCAAGCGTGAACTCGAGGCTGGGAGACTGGTTCACATCTGTTTTTGGGCAATATAAGGGATTGTTTATGTCTGCCATGTTTTCTCTTTTAGTTTTTCTAGGTTTATTGCTGATCGGGTGTTGTCTCATTCCTCTGGTGAGGCAGGTGTTGGGTAATCTGGTGAGCAGGGCCATAGCTTCTGGTTCAGCTGGGTCAGCTGGTCCGGAACATATGATGCCGTTGCGAGAAGCCGCTTGGACGGAGGAGTGACACAATATCTCTAAATGTTGGCCTTTTTTCTAAAGGCCAAAGAGGAGGAGTGTGATCAGGAGATATTTTATTTTGTATTCTCATAATCAGTTATCATTGATTAATCATTTACCATTGTTGAATCGGTTGACAGAATAATCTTTTAATTACATCTGTGTTACTCTGAGCAAATATTAATGCACACTGACTGTTTATATAAAGTTGTTGCACTTTAGTGCAGTCACATCGTTCAGACCCACCAGTCCTGTTGGGTCCAGGCCCGCCTGCGTTTAGTTCTGCACGTACGCCGGCCTGTAACCACATGCACGCACTTATGTAACACACACGCACGTTCACCTACACACTTAGTAATAATAGGAGGGTCGTCTGAGGACAGTTTCTCTGATAGATACACTTTCACAAAATCCACAATGTAATACACACTTGTTTTTCTCTTAAGAGTAGCAGTTGATGTCTATATAAGGGAAAACTCTGTGATAGGCGGGGAATTGTTATCATCTGTGATCATTTCCAGTAAAGATCCAACTGTGATGTCATAATGGCAATATAAGGAGTCGGGATGGTTCAGTTGACGAAGGATTGGATTGCAAATTGTCTTTCCCACACTGACTGCACAAAGTGTGTAATAAAGGTCACTATTTTTTGACACCTACTTCGGCCTGGGCTTGCTTTCTTCTCTTCCCTAAATCGAACGAACCATAACACCGGGTTGTTTTGTCAGAAGCCCGGGGTCTTTTGGAGTGTAATTTTTTCATAGTTAGATGCCTGGCTGACAACTTTATAAAACAAAAACTACACACAATATTCGAAGCACATAGTGCACACTGTGGGAATTTACGACTGTGCGTAAATCCCCCCTAATATTGGTATGATCCGAGCTCAGGCACTAAATGACTGAGCGAGGGGGCGGGGCAGCTGGTACCGGCGAGTGCGCTGTTGGAGAAGCGCAGCCAGGCAGACAGAGGAGAACTGGAGGTACCAAAGCAAATCATTGGTACTGTACAAATAATGTAAATACGACGGTTTATCACAAAAGATTGATATCAAACTGATCACTTGGCCCATATTACGTTTCTCTTTCTTAGAGTGAATCAACAAATGGCGAAATGAAAAGCCGAACAACAACAATGCTGTTTCTTTAGAGCAGGGGTGTCAAACTCAAATACGCAGTGGGCCAAAATTCAAAACTGGAACAAAGTCGCGGGCTAACATTAATATTTATTGAGAAACAAATCTTCCTCCAGATATAAGAATGAATCTTTTCTTATGGACTCAAATAAGTTTTGCTGGAAAACCGAATATGGAACAAGCAAAGCTTAATACTAAACAATATATATATGAGCTGTATAATACCAGTAGGCCAGCTCTAATAGTAATTTGGTATGGCTTCGCGGGCCAAATGTAATTAGGCTACGGGCCAAATTTGGCCCGCGGGCCAGAGTTTGTCTTAGCTTACATGTGTGTTTATTTCATATTTCAGTTGTTTCCCTCCACGGCTAAATAAATCGGTTTCAGTAATGCACTGATATACAAGAATGGACATATGGAGCTTCTTTCAAAGAAAAAACTCTGGTAGATGTTATTTTATTTATTATGCTTTGGATGTTGTTCAGTATATTTCTATGCAAAACAAGAGGAACTTCAACACACAGCAGTATATTCACAGTTGAAACCAGATATTTACATACACTTTATGGAAAACACAAGAACATTTTTTTACTGTACAACATCAATTTAGAGTAAACTTGTTTTGTTTTGGATAAATAAATATTGAAATATCTTTTGAATTAGTTAAATGTCAGAATAAAGAGAGACAGAGCTTCTATTTTTTATCACTTTCATCAAATTTAGGAGTACATATACACTAAGTTTATTGTTAATTAATAAGAAACTCCAGACGATTCCATTCTGAGCTGAAGAAGCTTCTGATAGGTTAGTAGAGTCCATGTGAGTAAATTGGTGGCACAGCTGTGGATGCATATAAGGCAAAACACAGAGCCTGTTTCTGTGACATGGGAACATCAAGAGATGTCAACCAAAACACCAGGAAAAGAACTGTGGAGCTCCATGAGTGTGGCTCAGTTTGAATACAATTTGGTGCCATTTACAATTAAGAAATACAGATAGGTTCTCTCTCTTTACTCTTAAATTTAACAAATATGTTTTTTTTATATTTATCAACCTTAAAATAAAAAACAGTGCCGTTTGCAGCAGCATTAAAGTGGCACGGCATTGCAACACAGAATAAGTCAAATGTAGTACAGAAACAGGGTTGGTGTTAGTCGTAGTTTGGCCTGGAAACTTTTGTTAAACAGTAACTAAAGTAACTTAACCTTGTGACTCTTTAGGAACCTGCACAATATTTTCACAATAAAACTGAAGACTCTCTTCTACCTGGGATGTTGGGTCATGAGTTGAGCTTTTTAACCTGCTGCTTTGGTCTTGCACCATGTACTGTATCAGTAACTTTCATCCACTGTTTGCTCTTCCTGTCACATGACGTCCTTCAGCCACACTTGGTGGAGTCATTTGTTTACATTTGGGTCACATGACACCAGCAGCTAATATCTCCCCACACACAGCCTGACTGTAGCGCACAGTTTTTTACCTGAAGGGCTGAAACAGGTTCTTGCATATGTTGCAGAGCACTGTGATTGTTGGAGGTTCCTGAAGTTGCTCCACTGCAGACTGACACATGTGGCTCTCACTCCCAGACATGCCCAGGCTTGTCTCTTAATTGCATGCACTAGGGATCATAACCACCTGGTGTTGCTATAGCAATGATATCTCAGTACGACAGTTTTGTATCACGTAAGAATTTGTACCGGTATGATTGCAGACAATATGATTAGGGGTGGGTTTTTATAATCGATTCATCAATTAAAATCGATTCTGGCTTGGATAATGTAAAATCGATTCATTAAAATCCTGAATCGATTTTTTTATATAAATTTTGCCCGAAATGCCAGAATCTCTGGTGAAAGATCACAAAATTTCAAGAACCACCAAACAGGTAAGACAGTAATTGAGAGCAGGAACACGGATTCTGCACATAGACTTAAACACACAGCGTGACCCGCGGATCAGAATCAGTTACATGTCGCCTTTCTCACAGTCGGGGCTGAAAGCCGACAGCTGGCTGATTCTGATCTGTCGGCAGGTCCACGCTTTGTGTTCACGCCCTTTATGCGCTGATTCTAAAGCTGTTAGTTTGATGTCTCTCCAAACAATATTGACCGAACCAGCAGCAAAAGAAATGGTAAAATGGTAAATGGCCTGTATTTATATAGCGCTTTACTAGTCCCTAGGGACCCCAAAGCGCTTTACATATCCAGTCATCCACCCATTCGCACACACATTCACACACTGGTGATGGCAAGCTACATTGTAGCCACAGCCACCCTGGGGCGCACTGACAGAGGCGAGGCTGCCGGACACTGGGCCCTCTGACCACCACCAGTAGGGAACGGGTGAAGTGTCTTGCCCAAGGACACAACGACCGAGACTGTCCAAGCCGGGGCTCGAACCGGCAACCTTCCGATTACAAGGCGAACTCCCAACTCTTGAGCCACGATCGCCCCAAAAGATCCAGAAGATCCAAACGCTTCACATAAACATCGTCATGAATTCACTCTGACCTTTACTGTTTTGCTTCCATCGCGATGCGCAGCTCTCTCTCTCTCTCTCTCTCTGTACTTCAAGAACAGTTTCCCTTTCTGCATTATTCGCTTGCTTGTTACGCACCAGTCTACTGTTGTTTACAGCGCTGTCGGCCGCTGTTTTTTTCCCTTTTACATTCTTCCGAAAAGAAAACCTCATTTCTGCTGTTCAATACTGAACAAATTAAAACTTTTTAAAATTATTCAAAATGCAAAACGCTTAACCGTGTCTCTAATAAAACCGCTGTAACTTCAGATTACAATCATGTGTTGATTAATGGTTTTCTTTCATTTTTGATGTACTGCAGAATATTTTTATAAAATCCCAGGCCAGGAAAATCACCTTCATGTTTTTCTGTGTTTTATCTTCAGCTGCTTTGACACAAAGGCATCTGCTGTGACGCTCACACCTGTGATAAAGTCTTGCGTGTGTCAGCTTCCTTTTTATTGATACAAAAATATGTAAATGTACTGATCTGAATTATAATATTTCTGACTGTCAAAATTTCCCAGATTTAAATCGAATCGAATTAAATCGAATCGTGGATCGAATCGATTCGGGACCTTGTGAATCGGAATTGAATCGATTCTAGAAATCAGTGACGATACCCAGCTCTAAATATGATATACACAGCTAGTTAATGCTTCCATTTTACAATAATAAAGCTTATGGTTCATATTAGAATATGTAGGAGGGATCACCCTCCTCAGCCTTCCCGGGAAAGTCTGTGCCAGCGGGCTGGAAATGAGAGTTCATCCACTGCAGGAGCACGATGTAGAGTGGCTACATAAGATGCAGGTTCAGGCATACCAGGCAAATTCAAGGTCTGGCTATACCAGCATGGTATAGTACCAAGACTCATTGGCAAGTCCTGCATGGGGCGTTAGGGACTCGGGTCCACCCACTTCCAACAATGGGCAATAGCTGAGCCCTGGCTGAGGAGAGGCATGGTCCGAGCCGAGGTCCGGCAGCTAGAGGAGGAAAGCACGGAACTGGGTTTATAAGGAATCTGGACATAGTGGGACCTGTCAAAGCAGACGATTAATTGGCTTTAACTTTGGAGCCTTTCCACATCTTAATAGACTACTTGCACTAGGGCATGTGACGTATTTCCGTTTCCAAATAGTACCGCTTGTGCGTTTCCGGTACGTTTGCTTATCTATCGGTAGCTATGCTAATGTCGCTTCAGAATGAGTATAAAAAGGAAAGTATTTAAAACAGAACATTTTCAAAAACAGGAGAAGAAATACTCCGAGCATTGCTGTGTCCCACTTTGTTCAGCTTCAGCCAAATTTAACGGCATACTAAGTTTTCATGCCTTTCCGACCCATTCCGACTTGAGAAGACAATGGCTGGTAAATATACGCCGGGATCATTTCACGATTACCTCTCACACCAGGGTCTGCTGCAGACACTTTGCCAGTGATCAACTCATAGAGCCAACAACCCTCGATGGTCGAAGGCGGCTTATTAAAGGTGCTGTACCAACACTTTTTGAGTGGAATGGCTATAAAGTTGAACCACCGCGGCGTAGTGTTTGGGAGAGAACGGAGCGACGCCCTGAACTAGTTCCTCCTGACGATCAAGAAGAGCACAGTCTTACAAGAGATCATGACTACTGCTCAGTCCCTGAGCCATCTGCATTGGACATATCTGCATCAGCTGCAGAAGACCTGTCCAAAGACGTGGAGACTCTGAGGAAGGAAATACAGGAGTTACGTGTCCAGCGAGAATTTGGGTTACAGCGTTTTGCTGGCTCCGACACTGACATCCGATTCTACACCAGGTACATCTAAGTTCTATTCAAGCTAACTGTTTAAAATATACCAAGGTCACCATCAGTTAAATTTCGAAAGTTTTTCCAGTCTTAATGAAAACAAAATAGATATTTACTTTTTCTCTGCTGATTGTATGTTTTATGTAGATGCTTTAGTATTTAAACGATATCCTAATGCTACAGGTAAAATACAACACCAAATACTCTTAATCAGACTATTTTATACAGCATACCATTAGCATATTTGTCACAGTTCACATTATTTTTATGTCAGTGTGTAATGTTAATTAATGATTGACATGATGTATGTCTCTCTCGTGAATAGATTTCCAAGCTATGCTCATTTGATGGCATTTTGGTTTTTGATTGAGCCTTGCAGCTATAAAATGATCCGGGTTTCAAGAGCCAAGTCAGCTGCCAATCGGAACGAAGAAGTGTTGACACCTGCACGCACATCAACAGTAGGTTATGGGTTTGTTGGTAGTTAGAACTAGAGGTGTAATGTTATTGTATTTATGTACAATAACATTACTTTATGTACAGTAGCATACATACACAGGTGTATGTATGCTAGACTCAGTATCCTTTACATACATACACCTGTGCACTACAGCACCTCATTGTTTACCCCATGGTACAGTATGGTATCCCTAACCATTACAAAACATTTAGCCAAGAAAATAATAATTTTACTAGTTCATAGCTTAAGGAGTAACATTTTCCCTTTTGTTTTCACCTTCCAGAGGCAGCTGCTACAGCCAATTGATGAGTTTTTTCTTTTCCTGGTTTTCCTGTCAGTTGGTTTGAAGGAGAGGGACCTGGCACACCGATTTAACATACACCAGTCCACAGTGAGCCGCATTATTGCAACATGGACAAATTTTCTTGCCACTGCACTGGGGTCTCAGTGCATCTGGCTTACACGTGAAGAAGTGCAAGCTTACCTCCCTGAGGAATTCAAAGATTTCTCAGACACCCAGATGATCCTTGACTGTACAGAGCTGAGGTGTCAGACACCATCCTCACCACTTCTCCAAAGTGAAATGTACTCTTCGTACAAATCCCACTGTACGATGAAAGCCCTGGTTGGCATAGCTCCACATGGTCCAGTGACATTCATCTCTAATCTGTATGCTGGTTCGGTTAGTGACAAGGAACTATTCAAACAATCAGGCATTGCTGAGAAGTTGACTGAAGACATGGCAGTGATGGTAGATAAGGGCTTCCTAATCACTGATTGTTGTAAATGCAAAGTGTACTGCCCACCTTTTCTATCTAAGCAGAAGCAGATGCCAGCATACCAGGTTAAGGAGACGCAGGCCATAGCCAGACTCAGGGTACATGTGGAGCGAGTCATTAGGAGGATCAAACAGAACAAACTTTTTGATAGCATCATTACCATGTCACATGTTTATAATATCAACCAACTGTTTGCAGTGGCATGTATGCTGTCAAATTACCAGAACACAGCATTAGTTAAAAAATGGGTTAAGTGAGACAAGATGGATTTTTCCCAAGACACCAGTGCCAGTACAAGTAACTTATGGAAAATGACCTGCAGCTGAGGCCACTACAGTTGCATTTCTTCCTTCTCAGCTGACAATACTTGATTACAGAACTGGTACTTGAGTGCCGATAGTTGAGTTTCAGTTATTGATAATTCAAATTCATTGCAAATGTTTAATGTTAATAATACTGTTTAATTATACTACTATTATTACTATTCAGATTCAACAAAACTATTTATCAAAATTATAAAGTAAATCACTAAATCGTTTTAAAACCATAAGTGACATTGAACTTTTGTAACATCAAAAATACCATTTATCATTTTCTACAGTTCAGTTGTGTTATTGTCTAAATGTATATCAGTATTAAATACTTACCATGTAAATAAGTTCTGCACAAATTCAACGTTTTAATGTGTGTTTTTAAAAATTAAATTGATGCCATTGCTTAAATAACAGTTTATTGATGTCACATAAAAGTAACATGTAACAACAAAAGAATTCATGAAATATATTGAAAATAAAACATCAGTTATTTTGTTCCAGCCAGCCTGAAGGATCTGTTTTTCTTTTTGCTGTTTTCACTGTTCATTTTTTCAAACACAGGTATCTTGGCATATATATGTAAAAAAAGAAATAGTCTGCCTTTTCTCTGATTGCATTGTGCACATCTGTATCCATGTATATTCTTTGCACTAGGTAGTCCTCTTGTGCCCACACAACAAAGTCACACCACTGCATCCCACTGATGAGCAGTTGTCCTTGCACTTGCCAGTAATATGCGTGGCTCTTTTTTAGTTTAGGGGTACCACATTCCATCTGCACATATTTGCAGTCAATAAAGTTTTGTACATTGGGACATTTGAATTCGACGAAGCCAAACTGGGGGTATTCATTGGGGTCAAAAACAACACCATCAGGAGATGCAGCAAGCCAGGGGGCAATGGGGTGAATGACCAGACCACAGGGTGAGTAGTTAACATTCATTAGCCTACTATACTCTGCTGCTATTGCAGGCTCCATCTCAGTTCCTCTCCTCATGTCTGCTGTCTGCCTTGTTCCCTTCAATATACGCTCTGCTAGTGACTCGGCCGAGCTCTGGCCTCTGATGTGACACACCTCCCGAAACCTAGAGGCAGTCACTCTGGGCCTGCGGAGCTGATGCCACTCAGACGAAGAGCTTTGCTCACGTGTAGCTTCCTCTATTTTGTGAGCCATTTCCAGAGTTACAGACAAGCTTTTCAGATGCAGAAGCTCTTCTTCTGAGCACACAAACACACAATCTGATGGCAAGATGTCATACCCCTCCAGAGGCAAGTGCGGTGTTGGTGGTGCATCGCGGTGTAGTGTGATGTACTGGGTTGTCAAAACCGGCTGCTGATATGACAGAACACTGCCCTCCTGCACCAGCCCAAAGGCACTTTCCACAAGGGGCTTGTCAGGTCTCATGTTCATTGTGGTCACAAGTGGCCTGTCCTCAATATTAAATTTTGCATATGCCTCCGTTATTCTGAACAAGCAGGGATCTGGTAACGGACCCACCATGCCTCTGTAGAAGCCACTCCTAAAGAAAACATCAATGACAATAATGTAAGGAAGTAGGTTGTTATACTGAACAACAACTAAACTAAAAACTAAAAGGTGTAAAACAGTGGTGCATAAGTTAGAGACTGGGATGTATATGTACATGACTGAGTTAGCCGTCTTCAGAAAGTGTAATGTTGTATGTAAATTAATACCTATTCTGACACATGTATGTATGAAAAAAATAGCAACATACATTTGTAACACATGAAACCAAATTTTACAAATGTAATTACCGTACTCCAGTCTGGGCCATCCTATTTGGTACTGGCTTAGTGAAGATCATGGAGTTGATGGGTCCTGGCCTCACACCCTAACAGAAGACACATTTACTATGGATGGTGTTGCTGTTCATATGTAAACATGGACTAATTCAAAAACTTTAACCTCATTTAAATTACCACTGTCCGTGGCTTGTGCCATTGCTGTTCAGATTCCGTGCAGCTATGCACAGGGGGGACAACCGGCACTCTGAGTTGTGAGTAGTGTGCTGTTTGGAAGAGCAGTGCCACTGTGTGATTGCACATAACAGCGCCTGCCACACAGGAGCACTGGCTATGTGTCAGTATCACCGGCGATGAATCCAGAAGCTTAATCTAAGAAGAAAGAACGAAAATTAAAAATGTAACATCTTCATGGAAGAGCTGAACAGGAACATAGTTCAGTGTTATGGTTACGTACCCTCCTGAATGCTTAGTGTTTCCTTCTCTCCCTATTAAAACAACTTAACCATGCTTGATTGTCACGGTCCGCTGTGACAGACCGTGCGGTGGTGTGTATGGTGGACCCAGGTGCGAACACAGGTGAGCAGGCGGGAGTGAACTTTAAACAAAAGCGAGCCTTTATTGTGGCTGATGACAAGGTATACAAATACAGGAGGGATAGCGTGGCTAAACGGAAACCTAAACTGGGAATAACTAAGGTAAAGCTATGACTAAGAATACAATAGACCAGGCATGGAAACATAGAGGGTGGAAACACAGAGGGTAGAAACACAGACGACGCGACGCAGACTACATGAAACACAGAGACTAAATACACATGAGGGATGATCAGGGGAAGTGGCCACACATGGGATCACAGCTGACACACATGAACCTAACGACAGGACAGGAGGGTGCAACTGAATACACTGACAATGAATACAGACTTACAAAGTAAAACAGGAAACATGGAAATTAGACATAACAAGAACTAAACACAACCACGCAGACAGGACTCATGACCCAGGGAAACTTAGTACAGGGGAGATGACATAACTGACAGCAAGAACTTGACAGTACAAGACACACAGACATAAACACACGAAGGGCAAGGGAGACTTAATGCAAGGGTAGTAAATACAAATGGCTGGACTACCTTAAAGAACCTAAACAAACAATAAACATCAAAATAGGCTAAACATAACACACTGGGTCACACGACCCAGGACCATGACACCACCCCCCCACCAAGGGCTGGCTCCAGACAGCCCTAACCCAAAAGAAACAGACCACCGAGCCCGGGCGGGCGGCGGGGGACCAGGACGGAGGGACCAGAACAAGAAAGAAAAAACAGCCAACAAAAGACACTGGAGCACGTGACAACAGTCCAAACATAGCTCAGGGGGTCGGCCCAGAGGGTGGCAACACACCAGCCCATAGTCGATGAGTTCAGGGGGCCGACCCGGGGGTTGGCAACCCAACAGGCCGTGCCATCTCCCATCAGGAGGCCGTCCATGCGGGAGGCAGTGGCGGTGCAGTTCAGGAGGCCGACCCGGAGCCCACGGGCACAAGAGTTCAAGGGTCACACGGTCGGGGGACCGACCAGGCGGGCGCCACAGGTGACAGAGCCGGTCAGGAGGCCAGCCGTGCGGAAGGCAACGGCGGCGGCGAAGGGGACGGCGAAGCAGCTCAGGGAGCCGACCGCGCGGAAGGCAGCGGTGGCTCTCCAGTGTCAGGCGCACTGGCCGAGGCCCGGTGGGCACAGGACCAGTCGAGGCAGGACCAGACGAGGCAGGACCAGGCGGTGGCATGCCAGCCACAGGCGACGGAGCCGGACCAGGCGGTGGCGTGGCAGCCACAGGCAACGGAGCCGGACCAGGCGACGGCGAAGCAGGCGCCGAGGCTGGGCCAGGCGAAGCAGGAGCCGAAGCCGGGCCAGGCGAAGCAGAAGCCGAAGCCGGACCAGGCGAAGCAGAAGCCGAAGCCGGACCAGGCGAAGCAGAAGCCGAAGCCGGACCAGGCGAAGCAGGCGCAGGGGCCGGACCAGGCGAAGCAGGCGCAGGGGCCGGACCAGGCGACGGCGGGGCCGGACCAGACGACGGCGGGGCCGGACCAGGTGAAGCACAGGCAGAAGCTGGACCAGGCGACGACGAGGCGGCCGCAGGTGGCGGCTGAACGGGCCCCTCGGACCCTCCAGCGGAGACGTGAGGCTGAACGGGCCCCTCGGACCCTCCAGCGGAGACAGGAGGCTGAACGGGCCCCTCGGACCCTCCAGCGGAGACAGGAGGCTGAACGGGCCCCTCGGACCCTCCAGCGGAGACAGGAGGCTGAACGGGCCCCTCGGACCCTCCAGCTGACATGGTGTGAGGCTGAACGGGCTCCTCGGGCCCTCCAGCTGACATGGTGTGAGGCTGAACGGGCTCCTCGGGCCCTCCAGCTGGAAGAGACGGCTGAAGCAGAAGGCCGTCTGAGGCGGAGAGAAAGCTCACGCCATTCCTAGAAGGCTGAGAAGCAGCCTGTACAGCTGACGTGGAAGGAAGCTGAACGGGCTCCTCGGGCTCTCCAGCTGGAAGAGACGGCTGAAGCAGAAGGCAGTCTGAGGCGGAGAGAAAGCTCACGCCATTCCTAGAAGGCTGAGAAGCAGCCTGTACAGCCGACGTGGAAGGGAGCTGAACGGGCCCCTCGGGCCCTCCAGCGGAGACAGGAGGCTGAACGGGCCCCTCGGACCCTCCAGCGGAGACAGGAGGCTGAACGGGCCCCTCGGACCCTCCAGCGGAGACAGGAGGCTGAACGGGCCCCTCGGACCCTCCAGCGGAGACAGGAGGCTGAACGGGCCCCTCGGACCCTCCAGCGGAGACAGGAGGCTGAACGGGCCCCTCGGACCCTCCAGCGGAGACAGGTGGCTGAGCGGGCCCCTCGGACCCTCCAGCGGAGACAGGAGGCTGAACGGGCCCCTCGGACCCTCCAGCGGAGACATGAGGCTGGACGCATTCACCTGACATCTTACAGTTAACAGTCCAGAAGTAAACAGGTGTCAGATGTCCTGAGGCACAGACCAGCTCATTCACTTCAAGACTCATGTAGGCTGACATAACAGGCTCCAAAACAGAAAGTCCTGCTTCTATATTCCTCCCTTCAGTCTCGAGCAATGACAGGGCTTGACGGCCCAGATAAGCCGGGTCAGCCACAGGGAAAACAAGGACTGCAACATTCCCCAGAAAAACACGACTTAAGCCTTCACGGATAAACTCCTGGGCAAACATGAAATGTTCAGGAATGAATCTGGGCGATGAGAACTGACTAGCATGATGGCGGTAAGGGTTATAGTGACTAGGAACCATGCGTGAGGTGGACTGTAACTCAAGGGTGTTATGTAGTGTGTATGGTGAAATGGGTATGGCTAATGCTGTGCTAGCATTCCTAGCTGAGACGGGTGATGTTACACAGTTCATGTTACCCTGATTTGACTCCATGTCGTCATCTTTAAGTTCCAACGTGAGTTCATGATCCGCGTTCTCAGTTTTCAGTTCATTGGGAATAGGAGCAGCATGCAAAACAGGATTACACATCATCTCACACTCAGTACTTTTACACTTTACGTCATGACCCTCCTTTAAATAATCCTTATGTGCTAAGGAAGCACAGGGGCCTACTTTAAGTAGCTCGTTGGTGAGCGGAGCGGGTTCGGGAAGGGAGGCATTAGCCACAGGTAACTCAGTCCTAGATGGAACCCCAGGCACATTAAATGACACAGAAGAAAACACTTCCACCCCACTCCCCACACAAGCAACATCACGGCCTGTGGAACTCTCTTTCAACCCAAGTGTAGTGTCAGGGGCCCCTACAAGATCACTAGGCCTGTCCAAGATCCTCTCTGAAACAAATGCACTTGGCTGTGACTTGGTTAGCAGAGCATTACCCAGCCTGAAGTTAGCACTGGCTAATTCCGAAACAGTGACTTTATTTTCGCAAACAGAAACACACGAAACAGGGGATTCCCCGGTCACCATAGAAATCCAAGTTCCGTCTGCGTCCACTTCAAGACGGAAGCGGCGTGGTGGTGTCATGGTCCTGGGTCGTGTGACCCAGTGTGTTATGTTTAGCCTATTTTGATGTTTATTGTTTGTTTAGGTTCTTTAAGGTAGTCCAGCCATTTGTATTTACTACCCTTGCATTAAGTCTCCCTTGCCCTTCGTGTGTTTATGTCTGTGTGTCTTGTACTGTCAAGTTCTTGCTGTCAGTTATGTCATCTCCCCTGTACTAAGTTTCCCTGGGTCATGAGTCCTGTCTGCGTGGTTGTGTTTAGTTCTTGTTATGTCTAATTTCCATGTTTCCTGTTTTACTTTGTAAGTCTGTATTCATTGTCAGTGTATTCAGTTGCACCCTCCTGTCCTGTCGTTAGGTTCATGTGTGTCAGCTGTGATCCCATGTGTGGCCACTTCCCCTGATCATCCCTCATGTGTATTTAGTCTCTGTGTTTCATGTAGTCTGCGTCGCGTCGTCTGTGTTTCTACCCTCTGTGTTTCCACCCTCTATGTTTCCATGCCTGGTCTATTGTATTCTTAGTCATAGCTTTACCTTAGTTATTCCCAGTTTAGGTTTCCGTTTAGCCACGCTATCCCTCCTGTATTTGTATACCTTGTCATCAGCCACAATAAAGGCTCGCTTTTGTTTAAAGTTCACTCCCGCCTGCTCACCTGTGTTCGCACCTGGGTCCACCATACACACCACTGTCACGGTCCGCTGTGACAGACCGTGCGGTGGTGTGTATGGTGTACACAGGAGCACTGGCTATGTGTCAGTATCACCGGCGATGAATCCAGAAGCTTAATCTAAGAAGAAAGAACGAAAATTAAAAATGTAACATCTTCATGGAAGAGCTGAACAGGAACATAGTTCAGTGTTATGGTTACGTACCCTCCTGAATGCTTAGTGTTTCCTTCTCTCCCTATTAAAACAACTTAACCATGCTTGATTGTCACGGTCCGCTGTGACAGACCGTGCGGTGGTGTGTATGGTGGACCCAGGTGCGAACACAGGTGAGCAGGCGGGAGTGAACTTTAAACAAAAGCGAGCCTTTATTGTGGCTGATGACAAGGTATACAAATACAGGAGGGATAGCGTGGCTAAACGGAAACCTAAACTGGGAATAACTAAGGTAAAGCTATGACTAAGAATACAATAGACCAGGCATGGAAACATAGAGGGTGGAAACACAGAGGGTAGAAACACAGACGACGCGACGCAGACTACATGAAACACAGAGACTAAATACACATGAGGGATGATCAGGGGAAGTGGCCACACATGGGATCACAGCTGACACACATGAACCTAACGACAGGACAGGAGGGTGCAACTGAATACACTGACAATGAATACAGACTTACAAAGTAAAACAGGAAACATGGAAATTAGACATAACAAGAACTAAACACAACCACGCAGACAGGACTCATGACCCAGGGAAACTTAGTACAGGGGAGATGACATAACTGACAGCAAGAACTTGACAGTACAAGACACACAGACATAAACACACGAAGGGCAAGGGAGACTTAATGCAAGGGTAGTAAATACAAATGGCTGGACTACCTTAAAGAACCTAAACAAACAATAAACATCAAAATAGGCTAAACATAACACACTGGGTCACACGACCCAGGACCATGACATTGATAACTGTAATAACTTAGATTGTGTATATTTGCAGTATTAACTTGTTGTCAAATGTTTCTGATCACCCAAACACACGTTGATTTAACTATCTGACTAGTCAAATTAGGAGTGATAAAGCAGGGAGACAAGGAAAACATTCAAGTTGATGGGCCTTTAGGAATGAACTTAACTAATGCTTAAATGAACTGAACCCCACAGAACGGGGATTAACAACTTTACACAGCTTCCTGCCTACACTTAGTCTGTGTGGTGCCTCACTCTTCCTCATCGACCTGTAGCACAGGGCTCTCACACCGACCTCCCCTGACAACCTGTCTTTATTGGACACTGAATAAAGATACAAGTACCATTAGCATTATTTCTGTATTACTCATTTCAGCATGTCTTAAACATATATATTTTACACTTAGCAAGAGTAGCATTAGGTAGTTAACTACCTCCATAGTTAGCCAACTACCTAACGCTAATATAACAGTGTCTAACAACAAAAGTGACATTAGTTAAGAAAACATGTAATGTAGAGAACTGACATCAAATGAAGGACATAGCGGAGTAACGTAGTGTTTGCATTTGACGTTAGCTAGCGTTTCTTTGTTGGTTAATTTACGTTTTCTTACCTTCGTAGTTGTGTATATATGATGCAGCATATAACTTAAATCCTTTATCTAATTTGCTGGCGGGGGTAGTCGTCACTCTGCAAATCCGATGAACATCGGTGATGTTCAATTTTGGGAGCTCTTGTAGGCATCGAGTGTAGAACGTCGCCATGGTTTAACCGCACCGGAAGCACTGGAGCAGGACTACATAGAACGCGGAAGTGTTAGTGCAAGTAGTCCATATTGCTCCGCTTAGTCTACAAGTCCATGACGGAGGAGCCACAGTGCAGGTTATGTGGGGCGATGGCACACAGGCTGGAAGAATGCAAGACTACTGTTAGCCAGGGAAGACAGAGATGGCGCCATGACCAGGTCCTGAGACTGAGCAGTACTGTGAGAAAGTAGCATCACACAACACCAACATCAGGTGGCTGGAGGACCCAACAGCAGACCAAAGAACCTCCCAGAAAAAGCCAACATAACAAACACAGACATCCAACAATGACTCCACAATGAAGAGCTGGATAGTACTGGACACCTACTGGCTAAAGAGGCAAACAGCCCTCCAAGAACACCTGGCAGCAGCTGCTGGCTAATCAACCACACACAGTGGTGCTGGACAAGGAGCAGAAGGCTGCAGTTGTGATAGATGTGGCAGTCCCAGCAGAGAGCATGTCAGGAAGGGGAGCAGGAGAAAAACTGGAGCCAACGTAGAAGGTCAAGAACGAAGTGGTCCCAGTAGGAATGAACGCGTTAGGAGCTGTAATCCCTAAAGTGGAAGAGCCAGGCACAACATTTCTCACATGACCGGGTCCACTGCCAGAGACCTCGAGGTCACCGAGATTCAAACTCGTCGACGTCGTTAGCTTAAATCCTACGTAGCCTCGTTCTTGAGGTACTGCATGCACAAACCTGGCTCTCCACCCCAACCATCCGACCAGCGGGGTGATGACAATCAGCCTTTTTACAGCCGAGAGGAAAAACACAACATGCAGAGATATGTCAGGTTTTCATGATCCAGCCATTCATCCTTCCTTCGGTGGGTACTTCTTAACTTCAGTTCCAGACTTTCTCTTTGATATTTGGTCACATTGGGGCCCGATGAATGTAAAAACAAAGAATTACCAGATTTGGTTTTTTACCTTATTTTTGTTTTTAAGAAAAATATCAGCCACATCTGATAAAATTTTGATAGAACAGCAGCAGTATAATGTCCTCGTAAGTGGATATCAGGCCCTTGTAGAGCAAAATTTAGTATTTTGGTCTAAACAACCCAAAATGTGATGTCCACATATGTGGACGCCCGGTCCTAGGAGGTTAACATGAGCATAACATTTTTCAGGCAAACGCCTCCATGTGTAATTAACATAGAGCCACAGTATTGTTACTGTTTTGTAATCAGCCATAGGCACTAGCACCGACTGTATTTTAAAGTGTTACTGTTACTAGTAAGCTAACATAAACGAACCAACCCAGTGACATCACATGCTGATGTCGGTAAACGTGTTATATAAACTTAAACTTTAAGCACTTACTTCTTAAATCGAGCTGCACAGACAGCGTTACCTTTGAGAGCAGGGCTCAGTGGTGTAAATTAGCCTTCATACATGTAGAGTTTCATGTCCACTTTAATGATAACAGCTAATTATCTCAAATCGTGAGCATGTTAAATTCCCACCAAGCAGGTTAACGATTATGGTAACTGTGTAACACTTCAGTTTTCTTTACATTGGAGTTTTGCTGAGTGCTGTGCATTGTTGTGAATGTCAGCTACATGTGTCGTAGTGAGGAAAGAGGTTGTGTGTCTGCCTGTGTGCAGGGGTGCTGCGTGTCAGCTGGAGGCGGTGAAACAACACTGTTCAATATCGATCCTGCTGCTAAGCAGCGTTTAATCCAACAGGAAATGTTAGTTTTAATTTGTAACAGTGTAGCAACCTTATGACAACCATACCACAGTCTCTACAGGGCACACAATAAGTGTTAGGCTACCACTGTGTACTTGGTGTTACGCTTGCATGACAACAGACTGTTGGACGCATCATTTTGCTTTCTTTGATTTCTACCAGTGAGTGTGATAAGTTTATGTCAGCTGGACCTAAAGTGATGTTAAAAACACTGTTTAAGCTTCACTCTGCCAGACTGAATACTTCCACCTGTGTAACATAACAGTTGGACTCACTATAGTCTCGTCACATCCTGACATCACCCCAGCCCTGTCCTCTGTGCATCGTGGAAAGTGACGATGGGAAAACATTCAGACACTTTGTGCTCACGTTAGTTTTCCTCTCCCAGATTCTCCCAACAAGCAGCTGAAGATCTATTAGGATAATTGTTGTTATCACAGTTAATATTCCAGATTTATCTGATTACATCTCAACACCCCACCACCCACCCCCCTTTGTCCTGTGCTGTTGTTGATTTGTTGAAAAGAAAAGTCATTAAAAAGTGAATTCAATTCTTCTACGGTGCTGCTGAGCACACGCATGTGTGCGAGGCGGCTGTTTGCTGGTTTGCTGAATGGCACTGAACACATGTGCCTGTACAGTTTAAATCATTTGCTCACGATTATGTTTAATTTCACGTGGCACTCATGATATAAATCTAATCACAAAAACAAACAAATCAAAGCGGTGCAGTTTATTGGTTACATCGCTTTGACTGCACGAAGTGTCACGTATGATGTTAGTGTCACTAACAAACAGCACAAACTAAACTTTGTAACTTGTGTGCACGGTCCAAGTCGGTTACCTTGTCGTTTGTGGGGTGTGGGAGCAAAGCTTGAACTGGAGCTGGAACCCGCTGGACTGGGCTGCTCAGACTGGGAGGAAGAAGAGAGACAGGCAGCGATTAATGATAAAAATATGACTCAAACTGCTGTTTGACTGAATGTGGCGGTTCTGCAAACACAGAAGCAAATGAATACTATTCGAGCCCCGGCTCCGACAGTCTCGGTCGTTGTGTCCTTGGGCCGTTGCCTACTGGTGGTGGTCAGAGGGCCCGGTGGCACCAGTGTCCAACACCATCGCCTCTGTCAGTGCCCCCCAGGGTGGCTGTGGCTACAATGTAGCTGCCATCACCAGTGTGTGAATGGGTGGATGACTGGATGTGTAAATTGCTTTGGGGTCCTTAGGGACTAGAAAAGCGCTATACAAATACAGGCCATTTACCATTTACTGTTATTATTATGTATGTGCTGAAAGAAGACCAAACCCAGCAGGAGTGGACCAACCTGGACTCACCACTGTTCCCACTTTGAACACGTTCGGCTTTCAAACCACCTCCAAGGGACAGGAATTAAGAGTTACAGTGAGGGGGACTCTCTTTATTAAAAATATGTTTATTTATCAAGGTTTGTATTTATTTTCAACAAATACAAACATAAAACAAACGAGGCTGCAGAGAGCACTGGATGTCTTTTTCCAACTAATGTCAGAACTATCTGTCCTGACATTAGTTGGAAAAAGAAAAGCTCCAACAGGAGCCTGGTTTCATAGTGCCATCCATCGTCTGTTGGGTCGGCAAAGCATCAAGAGAAAATTAGATTTTTGTGTAAATGTTCAAGGTTGAAGCAGTACCTTTTATAACAGCACACACAGTTCACATGAAACAGTGTGTGCTAACATTTCCATACAGTCCTTCCCTTCATGTCCATGTTTGTGTTTGACACGTCTGTAGTTTGGATTCATAAAAGCCAAAAATGAAAATCGTTCTTTTAAACCCTTTCTTGAAGCAGCATCTGCCCACAGGCAGCAGAGGCTCACACAGCCCAGAGTGAGGATGTTTGACTCTTTCAGATTGACTGAGATGTGGACTTAAACAATGACAGTGCACGTTTAAACGTGTTTCAATGTACATGCACAGATACATAAGGAAACCTTCACAGTGCAAAACATGGTGAGGAGAAACGTGAGAGAAAGAGCACACAGCTGCTCTGCTGGTTTACAGGCTTCTTCAAAGTGTCATAAATCTGACCGGCACTCCTGTTTACGGCTTTTGTTCTCCTTTACTCCAAGTAAGCAAACCCAATCACATCAAGAGACAATAAACCGACAGCACATCCAGGAAACTGTCTGACGGTCTAGTTTAGAAACCACGGGGAACAAAATGGGAAAAGTTGATGCCTGCAGCCGCTCTCACATCCACAGCTCGCAGCGCTCTGCCTCAGCTCTGCTCCTCACGCTCGAACCATCCGATTCATCTGCTCTGGATTTCCTCTGATTAGTTCCCAACAATGGGTTCAGCTACGGTTCCCCCGCTGCTCTGCACAGCGAGCAACCCGCTCGCTCCTCCACGCGTCCACTGTCACAGATCAATATCCCATCTGTGATCTGTTCAGCCTACAATAATGAATCCCGCTAACCTGCAAAGCTA
The DNA here is from genome assembly GCF_057382185.1 of Mchenga conophoros. Classification (NCBI taxonomy): domain Eukaryota; kingdom Metazoa; phylum Chordata; class Actinopteri; order Cichliformes; family Cichlidae; genus Mchenga; species Mchenga conophoros. The sequence continues at coordinate 18,603,749 of NC_140528.1, read as the reverse complement.
ATGACAACAGATGGCTGGCACTCATTTCAGTTTGAAAATAAGAGTGAGAGGATTGTCCACAGCAGCAGACGACATCACTCTCATGAAGAGCAAACAAATCTGGGATGTGATTAAAACAGCTGAATGTAGAAAAACACTGCACAGACTCAGGATAACATGAATACTGTCATTCAAAATAAAGATATTATTTTTATCATGTTTGAATTTTTAGACACTCTTCCATAATTAAATGTTCTTCTCTTCGTGCTGTGTGATGATGATGAGTGGACACTGAAGGAAATTTCCGTCCCGGGTTTCCTCCGTGGCGTGAGCGATAAGCAGAGTTTTGTCCTTTCCTTATAAGACTCCTAATTATTCAAAGTAACACTCAGGTATGCCGTTCAGCGGGTTAGTTACAGCGCCGGGAGTAGCTTGGGAGAACAAAATGACACAGAAACTGCTTCAGGTTGCTCTTCCAAAATCAACTCAAAGGTTTATTCATCAGACAACAGTTTATATAGAGGAAAAAAAGGTTCGTGTGTCAGCAGGTTCTCAGTTCAAACCGGTACAGACCAAATAAGGAAACGTCTTCCTGCCTTCTGAGCAAAGAAGTATCCTTTGTGTAGTTTATCAGTTCAGCTACAATTTATGATCATCCCAGCAAAATACACTCCTAGACATAGAATACAGAGTTCTTTCATTAGTGAATTCTGAAACAAACCACCTGGCCTTTAACGAGCCTTTTCTAGGAGATAAAGAAGGGAGGATGGGAGTAAGGAAGTGATCTCTGTGGTGTTTTCAACCTTGAGGTACCATCCTGTGATTCTTACACATTAATTCTTGGGTCACAGAGAAAGAGAAAAACAACTAGTAAATGGGCCTTATTGAGTAACAGTTTTCCTGTATAATATCACTATAAAACAATATCCTGTAAATGCTACCATGGTATCAAAATATCACAACAGTTCCCCCCTTTTATCATGAAATGATAACATAGTATAAAGACAGAATGTAATAACATAATATAAAGACAAATCATAAATGTGAAACAAATCATGCTTGGTCCTTCGAGCAAGCTTAATATCAAAAATTCTGAGAGCGTATACATGGTATCACACAACAGACAATAATCATTGAAAACATGCTGCAACGGTTACAAAGGCTACAATTAGTTCCTTCCATTTTCCAAACGTGTCCTGTAGCCACTTATCTAGCCACTGACCGTGGCCTGTATTGGCAATTAGTTCTATCTTCAATGCTTCAAGTCTATTCATAGCTTGTGTGAATGAACCGTTAGGGGCGGTGTTATTGGGAATGAAAGTACAGCAAACATCAACGGTTACTAGACCACAGGTACCGGTCCAATTAACAGGTAAAGCTAATCTAAGGGTATTATTGCACAACCAATAACCGTTAGGGATAGCTCTAGTTAGGCGCGTGACCATGTGTGATTTAACTAACTCCCCCCAGTCAGTATCATTTAATACACCCTCTGGGGGAACAATGATCGATTCTCCGCTCGAACTTGAACTGTGTGTGTGTTCCTCCAGATATGATAAAACTTCAGCCACAGAGACAGCTAGCCATGTCTCATTACAGCGTGCACCTGGGGAATCAGAGAAGAATGTATAGTTATCCTTTGTATAATCTATGTGGGTGTCTGGGCCAGTTAACTTTAGTCTGCGCAGACATATCATACTAGTATTAAAATGGAAAGGGATCTGTCCTAAGGGCAGTGAGGGCTTTAACCTATTCTTGGGGCGTTTCATTGGGGCGCAGGTCCCTGCGGTGTCATTAGATAACTTCAATAATTCGCCTAATGGGGTCTCAGGGTTAGTTGGTGTGTGTGTGTGTCTAAGTAAGCAGTCGAGAGGGCTCAGAGTCAACTGTAAAGTGTCTTTAAGGAGAGCATTATCTCCGCCGATTTTCTCTAGTCCCTCAGTGAGGGGGAAACCGGATATGGGGTATCCTACTATAACCTGTTCTGGATTACCCTTTGAACAGACATAACAGTTACTGTTTCCTAAATCACGAGCGGCTGTTCTGGCATTTTCATACCAGAAGTTGACTCCTGCTCTAGAGGGTGCATAAAATGGTTTATTAGTGGCGTCTATGTTGTCATTTACTGATTTTAGGGAGTGCATTAAGTAGGTGTCTTGCAAAATAGAGCATGAGGTATCGTCAGCAAAATATGATCTGCAGAAATGTGAACATGCTTGCAGTCTACAATACAAGATAGCAAAGAAAAATCCTAAAGTTAATGCGATAGATATGATAAATAACCTAAATATATAAGAAAATATATAGGAAAAACAGTTCTTCAGTCGTCTTCTGGCCTGGTCCCAGGTTCGAGAGACATTGAATAAGCGTCGTGTGATGACAATGGGCATTTCATTTTCTCCATTATCAGGATGGAATGAGTCTAGCTTTATCAGATTAGACATCCTGTGGTACTCTCGGCTTTCTGTTCCTGCTGGATGTTGAGTACCTTGTTCTTGTTCACGTGAAGGATCAAAGAGCTCTGAGCCTTGGCTCTTTCAGGTGTTGTGTGTTAATCAGTAATTGCGTGTGTGTATGTACATTGGATCCGGGCGCTGGCCCGCCGGAGATGTCGTCTGCTTGATCCGACGCCTGAGATGGTCCGATTGGGCTGGTCTTAACCCTGCTGGCATGAATCCACTGAGGTTGTCCGTCCGTAAGGATGCTGATTCTCGTCACTGCCAGTACAGCCTGGGGGCTGGAAAACGCGCGGCCTCCCAGAGTGTCCTTGGTTTTAGCGGCTTCACCAACACCGCATCTCCTGGTCTCCACTGGTGGAACTGTGGAGGGGAGAGGCTGAGAGAGACAAACTTTCTGATAGTTATTATTCAGTGTTTCTACCAGATTGTGAACATAGTCGGACAATGCAATATCTACATCACCTTCTAATAGCGGTGCCCCTCTGGAAGCTGACCATGGTGTTGGAAACGGTCTTATTTCAAATGGAGATAATTTGGTTACTGCAGATGGAGTCATTCTAATCTCACAGAGGACTTGAGGAAGTAATTTGATCCAGGTCATTAAAGTTTTAGCACACTTTTGAATTACTTCTGATGTGAATGAAGGTCCTCTATCACTGTTAATCTGGTGAGGTATTCCAAATCTGGGTATTATTTCATTGCTCAACTTTTGACAGACTACTTCTGCAGTTTCTTTTGAGGTTGGATAAGCTTCTACTCATTTACTAAATTGATCCTGGTAATAGTGGATCAACTTAGTAAGTACTTGATGCTTCCTTGCGCTGGCATGTGTGTAAAATCAATTTGTAATGTATGAAATGGGAAATCTGGTTGTGATAAATGCTGATGTTTCGCTTTTGGTCTCCCTATATTAGTTCGTGCACATGTTAGACAGGTTGCTAATATGCTTTTTACTGCATGTGATGTTTTCTCAATTACAAATCTTGATTTTATTGCCCCTATTACCCCTCTTTGTCCGACATGACTCACACAGTGAAAATGTCGGACAAGGACTGGCATCAGGGAATATGGGAGGGCAATCAAACCCTCAAGATTTTGTATAGGCCATCCTTGTCATCTAAGGTACAGTCATTATTCTCCCAATAGGTGTAATCACATGCAGAGGCCTGTTCTTGTATGAATTTTAAATCAACATTTGTTTCTAAATAGTCCGGGAGTTTAACAAGTGGCAGCTGTAGGGGCACAGATAATACTTCCTGTGGAGGTGGGAGCTGTGATGCAGCTGCAGCCTTGGCTGTCACGTCTGCTAAGGCATTACCTGTTGCTTCGTCTGTGTCAGCTGTACTGTGTCCTTTCATTTTCACAACTGCAACGGCCGATGGTAACTGTATAGCCTGCAAAAGTCTTTGCACAAGATCAGAATTAGCAATCGGTTTTCCATCAGCAGATCCAGATCCTCTTTGTCTCCACAATGTGCCAAAGTCATGTACAACGCCAAACGCATAGCGGCTGTCTGTGTAAATTGCCACATGCTTATCCAAATGTAGCTCACAGGCGCGTATTAAAGCCATGAGCTCTGCTTTTTGTGCTGAGTGAAATGGTAATGAGTGAGCCTCTAGTATTATGTCAGGCAATGTCACCACTGAATAGCCACAAAGAAATGACATCTAGGGCTGAGGCTTTTTCGGCAGAAATGGGACATTGCTTGACATATACTGGCTTGTTGCATTTCATGAGCTGTGCGTGATGAGGTGTAAAGTCAATATAAGGTAGGTTAGATCTATGTGTCGACATGGTTTAGTTATGTCGTAACCTATGTCTGAGTTATGTGACAAAACCACTGTTTGACCTTCACTTGTGTGAGCAGTTATCATGTTGTTGAACAGTGTGAGAGAAACAAAAGTGTGGCTTGTTGTATTTGTACACGGTTTTTTTTGGCACAGTGTGTGACATAGAGTACCGGACAAAAAGATGTTGAGTTCATTCTCTGCTGAGGCATCCAGCTGACACAGAGGCTGTTCCTTCTCCATCATGTCGGTACATAGGGCAGAGAAAACATAAGCTGTTATCAGTGTCAGCAAACATTTCACCCTTTGTGTTAAATGAAATACACAAATTCATTTTTGCTCTGGGTGTCTGCGGCTGCTGGAAAACTGAGCTAAATTTGCACCTCTAGCTTGTCCAACAGTGCATAAAGCGTTTTATGAATACTAGGATAGATTCATCAGGCTTCTGTTTACACATAGTTACTGCATTTAAGTCAATTTTGTCTCTGGACATTGTTAGCAGGAATTTCTTTAGATTCTTAAAGAAATCGGTGATTTTGTCATTATTTACCCACAAAAACTCTGCAGTTGTGGATGCTTTATCATGCTTTGGGTCTAATTCACCTATCTCTCTTATGAGTTGTGACTCGGTTACTCCAGGAATGCATTGACACAATATGTACCTGTAATCCGGACCACCCAAATGGTGATATCTGGTACTTCTCTGTAGTGCGGAGACAAAGGCTGTAGGATTTTTAAGAGGATCGGGAAGCTCTTTAATAGTTGCCACTAATTCTGAGATTTTAGGGGGCTGAATACAACACTGATCTCCTATTATCATAAAGGGGTAAGTGTCATTGACGTCACTAGATTTTGGTTCTGTTTGTTTATTACCGCGAGTGTTGGCGTAAGGACCTTTGTCATTCTGGCTTTGTTAAAGTTCGGGTAACAGGTATTTCTTTAGCTACCTCTAAACCTCTAGCTACGATATCGTGGCGTTTCATGTGGGTGTCTATTGTGGACACTGCCTGATGCAAAAGTTTTTCTTTATAGTCGTCTAAATTGTTTTTCATAAGTTCCTCACATTCTTCTTTCAAAAGTTTTTCTCTTTTTCTATGTTCTGCTAATTCTTCCTCGCGGCGTATATATTGATTTTCCTGATCTTGTTCAAAGAGACGGCTGAGATCCGTTGCATATGATTCAGGTTTTTTTGTCACTTTTTTGTGAGCTGGTTAGATCAGAATGCTGACGTTGTGTGCGTGCAGCTGCTACAGCGACTATTAATCCGGTCTCATCTTCGTAAGGGGGTGGGGCTGTAGGCTGAACGGCTGAGCATGCAAGACTAGCTTTTCCTGCGGTAGATTTATTTTCTATGCTAGAGCCTGCACTAGTTTTATTTGATGTTAAAGCATCTACACCTGGTTCCGGTCCCTTTTTCCATAGCGGTAACATTCGATGTATCACGTCGCGGCATTCTATCATATATTTTCTACAGGACTGTTTAAGCAGACTACTTTTCTTATCACAAATTATATTCAACATTTCTACTGACCTGTTTTCTGGCGATAATCGTTCGGGATAGGGCTCCGGAAATAAATTAGAATGCATTGAACTTACAGTTCTTAAGTTGTAAACAAAGTCAGTCACATAAGCACTTCCACATGTTCTGGATACGTAATCATGGAAGTCTTCACCGATTCGCGGACGTGGGTTACACGTAACCGGAAGTGGGAGTCGTACTGAGCCGTTATTTGTAGCTTTATATTTTATTTTATTTTATTTATTTTTTGGTTTTACAGGTACTTTCGATTTTTTTCTCGGACCTGTCTGTGGTCTTTGAATTATTCTGACCCATGTTCAGTGATTTCCAGAGGGGTTTACACGCTTTGAAGGATTTATGTTAGTATTTTGCTGTGGCACAGCTGAGGTTACTTTAAATTTATTGCTAGCAATTTTTGTTTGGGTGAGCAACTTCTCACTTAACGAGCAGCTTCTCGCAATACAACAGGCAACTTCCTGTGTCTTTCTGCTTTTAATTTACTTTATTCCGGGACTAAGGAAGTCGTCAGTGTATCTCTCTGGATCACTAAGTGAAACTTCGTCAGCATATCCCGTTTCTTTTATAGGTTGATCACTGAGAGAGGTATAATACGGTCTTATATAAATATAAAAGACGCATATTTACCTTCGTCAGGATCCCACTTCTGACACCAAATTGAAGGAAATTTCCGTCCCGGGTTTCCTCCGTGGCGTGAGCGATAAGCAGAGTTTTGTCCTTTCCTTATAAGACTCCTAATTATTCAAAGTAACACTCAGGTATGCCGTTCAGCGGGTTAGTTACAGCGCCGGGAGTAGCTTGGGAGAACAAAATGACACAGAAACTGCTTCAGGTTGCTCTTCCAAAATCAACTCAAAGGTTTATTCATCAGACAACAGTTTATATAGAGGAAAAAAAGGTTCGTGTGTCAGCAGGTTCTCAGTTCAAACCGGTACAGACCAAATAAGGAAACGTCTTCCTGCCTTCTGAGCAAAGAAGTATCCTTTGTGTAGTTTATCAGTTCAGCTACAATTTATGATCATCCCAGCAAAATACACTCCTAGACATAGAATACAGAGTTCTTTCATTAGTGAATTCTGAAACAAACCACCTGGCCTTTAACAAGCCTTTTCTAGGAGATAAAGAAGGGAAGATGGGAGTAAGGAAGTGATCTCTGTGGTGTTTTCAACCTTGAGGTACCATCCTGTGAGTCTTACACATTAATTCTTAGGTCACAGAGAAAGAGAAAAACAACTAGTAAATGGGCCTTATTGAGTAACAGTTTTCCTGTATAATATCACTATAAAACAATATCCTGTAAATGCTACCATGGTATCAAAATATCACAACAGACACTTAAATCAAATAGATGATAAACTTTCTTTTACTAAATTTATCTGTCACCAGAACGTCACCAGTGTGACATCGTCAGCAGCCTGAGACACCAGCATCTCTGTGGGGTCCTGACCATCCAGCACAAAGCGCCTCGACGATGCGGCGCCATGGAAATAAAACTGATTCGTTTTAAACAGACGTGTGCTGGTCGGAGGCCACACCCAGTTTCCCTTCCTTCATGTCATCACCTCGTCCGCGTTTCCTTCTCTGCCGTTTTTATCCGAGCACTCACTCCCAAACTCTGAGATCAAAGATGAAGCAATGGGAGTGCTGGGCTGTGTCGCCTCAGGCCCACCAAGGTTGCTAGCCTGGGCACAATCAAATGCCTGGAATTTGTCACCCCACATGCTTTTTACAACCAGTAGCAGCAGCAGCCCCCACCCCAAAAGCTGCTTTCATGACAAAAACACAGGTTTCGGTGCCACTCTGTGAGAACTCCTTTGACTAACCACGCGGCAGAGAACGATGCATGAAAGAGCTGCACTTCATACAATCACTGACAACAGAAATAAAAACTGCTGCAGAAAGAAATGCTGTGAAGCACAAACACGCAGCCATTTGATTCTTTCAAAGCTAAAAGAATTAAAGAGGAGCTGTGCTATTTACGCCCCTCGTTTCTCCTCAGGTGCTGTAAAACCATAAATCTTTCTTGTCTGTGATTTGGCTTTAAAACTTCTTTATGGGGAGGCTCTCTGCAAACCAGCGTGGGCATGGCAACAAGGTCAAATGTCAGCCTGTTCATGAAGCTGCAGCATTTTCCTAATTTGGCTCACGGGTTTGAAGAAGACGCAGACACTCTGTTAGATACTCGACATCATCATCAGCTGTTTGCTCCCAAACCAATCAATGAGCAGACGAACGCACCTAAACTTCCACCAGGTTTACTGTGCCCCCCCCCAAACCATCCCTGGTGGTTGTTTGAGTTTATACACATCAAGGAGAAGATGTGCCTTATACTTGTACCTATGTAGCAGAGCCAGGAGATGAGCTCATTCCCAGCTGTAACGACAGTAAAGCGTCACGTTTACTCACATCCGATCTGGCAGACTGGTCCTCCATATCAGAGTCATTAGCATCGACCAGGTTCTGGAATGGCGGCAGCGTGGACACGCTCCTGAGGTCTGCATCCTCGCTTTCTGCTCGTAGCTTACTGCTGTGCAGCTGCGATCTGTCTCTCAGTAGTTTCTTATCCAAACACGGACCGTCCAACTCTGAAATCTGCATTTCCGAGGAATTCACAAACCCCTTTTTGCGTCTTTTGGTCCCGTGATCGTCACCTTCGAGGCCGGACAAGCGCTTGTTTAACCTCGACGCATGAGTTATCCCCTCAGTCCTACGCTCCTTAGACAAAGACTTGGGCTGCTTGAAGCCCATCTTAGGATTGATCTCTCTAAGTGGCTGGTTCTCTTTGGGTTTCCTGGAAGATTCTTAGGGGGCTTTTCCGGGTTCCCAGCCCGAGTCCCTGAAGGCACTTTTGGGGTCTTTTAAATCTTTTGGGGTCTTGTCTATATGGTCCTTAAATGGCTTGTGGAGTTTGGAGATGCTGCTGTTGTCAGTGCTGGTGGTTGTGGCCATGATGAGGAAAGTGTTTCCTGTAGAGCCATCCTGCAGATTGAAACAAACACAGGAGATCAGATAGTAGCGTCGGATATTTAAGTAGCTGTAGATGAAAAGTGACATCAAGCAAAACAATAACAAAAGAGAAAGAAAGACTGAAGCTACACGGGAAAAACACGTAAAGCTCAGAGTGTTCAGGCACAAGGCAAAGGGAAGCTCCTCGCGCTGTCAGGGCGCTAATGAGACCATACCGCTGTCAGCTGATACAGTATCGAACACGCCACCGATTTTACAAGCAAAGATGTTTTTAAAGGTGCCGTGGACATGAAACCCACTCAGTCCACACATGCAAAGACATCATACACGTGCACATATTAAGTTATGCATAGTAATGAAAAACAATGCAGGGAAAAGTGCTGAACACACTAACTGAAACTTGTACAAAAACCTTTATTGATAGTACAGCTTCAAGATGCCTCCTTTATGAAGGAAGCAGTCACACTGCTCAGGTGTGGTTTCGTCCCAGTCTGTGGGATCATAATCTGAACAGGTGATTGGCTCTAATCCTGTCCCTCACGCTGATGTTGAAACCAAAGCTGATTGGGCGAAACAAAAACACAAAGTGTGGAACAGATCAGCTGATTCTGTTTGCTAATGTGTTGCTAATATCTTTCTACATTTTCATAGTTTAAACCAAGTTTTTCTGAGTAAATATGAGTTCTAAATCAGTGCATTCTGTTTTTATTTACATTTCACGCAGTGTCCCAATATTGACTGACAAACACTGCAATGATCAACTGTACAGCGAAACACTGATGCTGTATTACTGTAAAACACTAAATATCTGTTTCTTTGTCCACAAACATCCACACGGGTAAATCTTCGGCCCCTGACATTCTGATGTACGTCAGATATTATAAAGTGGATCCAAACAATCTCAGAAAAATGAGGGATGTTCCTGGCCACTCATTTCTAAGCTGACTAAACGAGGAAAGCCAAACGGCTGCTGTGAAACTAAGAAACACTGCAACACACTGTGGGTTCAGTTTGAGGGCTGTATAATGGACAAACACTGTAAATGCTGCTCAGCTGTGTGGCGTCTCACATCGTGCATGATGAACACGTTATCCTCCAACACCAGACTAAACCCAGAACAGAAACAGGTAACCTGATGGTAACCCTCAGCTGCATCAGAGGCTCCAAACTAACCTGCTGAGGTTGGTTTTAACAGCAGTTGTTCTGGTTTCATGTTCCAGCTATAAAAACATGATTTTGATATCATGCCATTTAAATTTTAAACTTACCACATACACTGATGTACTCATGCATATACACACAACGGACGATGACATCTTTGCTGCTGAGGAATTATTTTCCCTTTTTCCAATTTTAAAAATGTTTAAAAAAATGTTTAAAACGTTAAAAAGAAAATATTTCAAACATTAAAGCACAATATGGTACAAAACATTTTGGTTACTAGTAACCAAAATAACACAAGTGGCATAAAAACACATTGATTTGAACATTTGTGACCCACCTGTGGAAGACTGTAGGGTCCAGTCTCTCATCTAAAGGTTAAATATGATGTGAAGATAACTTTCTACTAAAGATGTTCATGCACTATTAAATATGACAAAACGAATACACTGTGGCACATTGTGCTGTGCATTATTAATGATGCACATTGATGCAATTCATAGAAACACCATAAATGATCATCCATTTCCTCTGACGGGTCGTTGCATTAAAATAAATATATCAATAATGACTTTGGTTTGCAGAGCGCCTCACATGAAACCCAAGGACGTGCTAGAAACAGTATAAATGAAAATATAGTGAAGAAGCCCACAGCTCCCTCACAACAACCGCCTTCTTCAGTTTATCCAAGGAAACACAGAGACATTCCCAAGCCAGCCGAGAAGCAACCTCTCCTGGGACCTCCTCCCAGAAGGCCACGCCCTGAACACCTCACCCCGGCGACAGCTGACTCAAATGGTAAATGGCCTGTATTTATATAGCGCTTTACTAGTCCCTAAGGACCCCAAAGCGCTTTACATATCCAGTCATCCACCCATTCACACACACATTCACACACTGGTGATGGCAGCTACATTGTAGCCACAGCCACCCTGGGGCGCACTGACAGAGGCGAGGCTGCCGGACACTGGCGCCACCGGGCCCTCTGACCACCACCAGTAGGGTGAAGTGTCTTGCTCAAGGACACAACGATGGAGACTGTCCGAGCCGGGGCTCGAACCGGCAACCTTCCGAGTACAAGGCGAACTCCCAACTCTTGAGCCACGATTGCCCTCCTTTCGATGTAGAAGGACATCGACTGCAGTCCGAGTCCCTCTTGAACTCGTCACCCTATCACAAAGCAAAAGCCCACCTTCAGAGAAAGCTCACGTCTTGCATCTGCGATCTCATTCTTTGCACTTCAGCAGTGAGTAACAATAACAGGCCTAGTTTTATAAGCGATGGCTGCTTTGCCATTTGCTGGCAGACGACTGCGTATGGGAGACACAATTTTCTCCCATTGGGCACCAATTAAAACGTTAACATTAAACAACTAGTCCTTCTGATACGTCTAATGACAGCAGCTCTGATGATTCAGGCACATTCCTGCTAAGAATAGGCCGAAGCACCTCGGTTCAATTCAATTTTATCTATACAGCCAAATCACAACAAGCTTTATATTGTACAGTATATCCTATAATAACAGATACAGAGAAAACTCTTATCCACATACAACACCATCTCAGTTCTGTTCACCACAGCTCAATTATACACATTATGACATATTCATTTTGCCTAGCAACAAGCTTTTAGCATATATAAACTTTACCACCATATTATTATTTATTGATTGATTTTTTTTACTTTTTTAATTAAGTATATCAACTAACAATATTGTAGTTTTAGTGATTCATCTAAAACAAAATAAATAAATTAGTACCAAACACCGGTGCACCCTGGGAGAGGCTCCAGGCCCTGACAGGCCAAAGCGTTTAGTGCAGTACAAGCCGGAATCACCCTGAGGTTTAAAAAAAATTTCATGCTTGTGCTACAACTTTTTTGCAGCAGCTGGTCTTTGCTGCAAAACGAGCGACCTTTGTAGCAGCAGTGCTATAAGCTAACAAGGTAAAGAGCAGAGACACTGACCTTGGACGCATTAAAGCCTTTGCTTTTCTTTGTGTCAGAGCTGTTGGGAAGTGTTGCCAGCTTGAGGTGGGAGCCAAACAGGGAGGTTGAGCCCTCCTGCATTATCATCACCTGCCAAAGGAAAATCAGCAGCTTAAATGAGCAGAGTTCTTTGCTTTCAGTAAATGTAGAGTGTTCAGTCTCTACCAGGACAGCTGATAATAAATCAGTCATTTACTGAGTAATATCACTGTGTTTGTAGAGTCAAGTACCAGAAAAAAGGACATCAGTAAAGAATGTTCAGCTTTACTGTCAAGCAGCTTGTGTGAGCACTTTTGTACATATTTGTTCTATATTACATCGATTTCATCCCAGTCATCCCAGTGACACCAGTGCATCACATGTACATGTAACTGACTTGGCTCAAACCCATTCCCATAAAAAAAAACTGCATCAAAAACAACAACAACAATCAAAGAAAGAACAACAAAGGATTCTTCACTTGTACAAGTGAAGATGGATATCATGAAGATTTAGAGTAACACATAAATGCCACACAGTTACCAAACACACACAAAACCATATGACCATAGACTATACTGGCTGCACTCGAGGTTCACCTGAAGCACAACAAGTGAGCACCGCTCCAACTGCAACTCCAATCCCCAAACGAATGCTTATATAGGTCATCATGTGCTACCACATGCCCCTCTTCATGAAACGTCTCACGTGGTCTGAAATCTTACTCAACACGTTCTCACTCCCAACTCGTCAAACGTGTGACGCATGGTCAGGCTCCCTCTGCTTCACTTATGGACGCGCAGGGTACCCCTCTCGCGTCGGGAATTGACGTGAAGGGTCCTCCGATTGAAGAGATTGCCGCGGAAGTGCCTGTTGTCGGTATCACATTGTAGTGACGTATACAGAACACAATAAATTATATAATGTAAACAACTACCTGAAAAACAGGTAGAACAGTAGAAGAGTGGCACTATATTTATATATTTATAAAGAATTTCAAACAACAATTAATTGATGCTCAAAGCAGGTTTATTTAATTAATATCCAGATTTCCAATTAGTTCCCAATTCATTCAGCAGCAAATCACATCACCAGTCACTTCAAGGCTGTATGTATTATTGTAAGGTAGACCCTACAATAATACATACAGAGAACCCAACAATCATATGACCCCCTATGAGCAAGCACTTTGGCGACAGTGGGAAGGAAAAACTCCCTTTTTACAGGAAGAAACCTCCGGCAGAACCAGGCTCAGGTCAGGGCGGCCATCTGCTGCGACCGGTTGGGGTGAGAGAAGGAAGACGTTTGTTGTAGGTCTGATTGAAGGACTGATGTGATGGTAAGTTGTCTGCTGCTCCGCTTTGAATATTGAGAGATTAGTTGATGGATTTCAAGCCAAATTGTGCCCAAGTTTAAGACCACATTCACTGGTTGTTTTTGTTGATGTTATTGTTTTGGGCTTTTTTTCCACAAGAATTTCTAGCTCCCCTAGAATTCTGGCCACCCAAACGATGATTGCTGCTGAGAGAGCACAAGGTTTTGTCCCCCTGTACTATTCATGTCAGTGCAGGGGGTTCTCCTTGAGAGGCCAGGGTCGAAAAAGGGATGCTTCAGAACCTCCGAGGGTGTTATGCGCTGATTTGCATCCAAGGCCAACATTTCTTTGATTAGCCTTACAAATAATGATTGGCCATTTTCCGGTCCTCGCCTAACCTTCAGCAGTTGTTCGAGGTCATCGAGACGCTTAAGTTTTATATATCGAGTTTCCTTGGATCGATAATCTGTCTCGTATTGAAATTGTTCTTGGGTCTTAAATGTCCAGCGCTGTTCATTGTGGTTATCTTCGATGAAATAGCTGTCAGTGTACAAGCCAGACTCTAGGAGATGATCTGGTAGCTGACCCTGGGTTTCAATTATGAATTTCAAAACGTCATAATCGTCTTCCCCAGGATAGAGAGGCACCCCTGTAGCAAGCTCCACAGCTACCAGCCCCAGAGACCACATGTCGATTGCTTTGTCATATGGAATGCCAAGCATAACCTCAGGTGCACAATAACCAATTGTCCCCACACGGTCACCAGGAATCACTGCAGAAGCAGGACATGCGAGGCCAAAGTCTATGAGTTTGACTTTGACGGGAGACTCACTGCGGTTCACAACCATGATGTTTCCAGGTTTGAGGTCAGCATGCACTATTCCCACAGAACCCAGGTGGAACAGAGCATTTGCGAGCTGATGCAAAATTGGCCTGAGTTCTCTCATTGGGAGACCTCGGTTATTCCGGTCCCCAATGTAGTCCCACAGGCTTTGGTCGAGGAGTTTGAAATTCAAGCAAATGCGCTCTCCATCGAGGAAATAGCCGTTCCATTCGACAATGTTGCACCTGTCTGGATCCAAGCGTCGTAGCTGCTCCAGGATGAAAATTTCCAGTTTTGCCTGGAGCAGAATTTCAGGGTCGCTCTTGTTGACTTTAATAGCAACCGTTTTGTTGGTTTTTGTATCGCGACATCTGGTTACCAAACCAAAGCCTCCTTCTCCAAGGAAGGCCTCTACCACGTGGTGATCTCCTAAAATGGTCCCTTCCGTTATTTGAAGATCATCTTCAGAGGCAGATGGGTTGGCTGAGATGTTGATGTCTCTTTTTTGAGGAAATTCAACTGAGTTTTGGAAACTGCAGCTGAATTTTTGCGATCCATGACTTTTCCAGCTTGAAGGCTGCTGAGAGAGCACAAGGAGTTCTCCCCCTGTACTATTCATGTCCGTGCAGGGGGTTCTCCTTGAGAGGCCAGGGTCGAAAAAGGGATGCTTCAGAACCTCCGAGGGTGTTATGCGCTGATTTGCATCCAAGGCCAACATTTCTTTGATTAGCCTTACAAATAATGTTTGGCCATTTTCCGGTCCTCGCCTAACTTTCAGCAGTTTTTCGAGGTCATCGAGACACTTAAGTTTTATCGATCGAGTTTCCTTGGATCGATAATCTGTCTCGTATTGAAATTGTTCTTGGGTCTTAAATGTCCAGCGCTGTTCATTGTGGTTATCCTCGATGAAATAGCTGTCAGTGTACAAGCCAGACTCTAGGAGATGATCTGGTAGCTGACCCTGGGTTTCAATTATGAATTTCAAAACGTCATAATCGTCTTCCCCAGGATAGAGAGGCACCCCTGTAGCAAGCTCCACAGCTACCAGCCCCAGAGACCACATGTCGATTGCTTCATCATATGGAGTGCCAAGCATAATCTCAGGTGCACAATAACCAATTGTCCCCACACAGTCACCAGGAATCACTGCAGAGGTGTTACATGCGATGCCAAAGTCTATAAGTTTGACTCTGACTTGAGACTCACTGCGGTTCACAACCATGATGTTGACAGGTTTGAGGTCAGCATGCACTATTCCCACAGAACCCAGGTGGAACAGAGCATTTGCGAGCTGATGCAAAATTGGCCTGATTTCTCTCATTGGGAGACCTTGGTTATTCCGGTCCCCTATGTAGTCTGACAGGCTTTGGTCGAGGAGTTCGAAATTCAAGCAAATGCGCTCTCCATCGAGGAAATAGCCGTTCCATTCGACAATGTTGCACCTGTCTGGATCCAAGCGTCGTAGCTGCTCCAGGATGAAAATTTCCAGTTTTGCCTGGAGCAGAATTTCAGGGTCGCTCTTGTTGACTTTAATAGCAACAGTTTTGTTGTTTTTTGCAGAGGTGGGACCAAGTCATTGTTTTGCAAGTCTCAAGTAAGTCTCAAGTCTTTATCCTCAAGTCTCAAGTCAAGTCTCAAGTAATGTCAGGCAAGTCAGAGTCGAGTCTCAAGTCACTGGTGTAAAAGTCCGAGTCAAGTCACAAGTCTGAAACTTTGAATTTCAAGTCCTTTCGAGTCTTTAAAAAAAAACAAACGAAAAAATAATGTTGCAGTTATGCTAAATGTAAATATTAGACCATGTAATTTTAAAATCTGTGTTTTTCTCAACACATGACAAAATAGTGAACTTAGAAAATATACACAAATTGTGAAATTGCACCTCTATAAAATGCAGCTCAAATAAACTTAGCTCCAAGAATAATTTTCACTGACAGTTCTGAGATAAGCTGCATGTTATTCTTGGATGCGGTTGTAGGACCGGCTTTAAAATCGCATGACAAAAATATCATACACATTAAAAAAAAACTGTATCACCAACGTAGCCTGGAAAACATTTGCTAGTTAGATGAAGTCAGCTATCTCATCGTAGCATATTTATATGCATATTTATAATTATACGGTTCTTGGAGTGAGTGCACACACTCATGAAGTTTAGTAACTTCAGGTCACTGCAACAAGCCCAGGTACAGTTTACCGACGGATGGGTGCAGGACCTTGAAATGCACCGTGTCGAACGAAAGACCATCGTACATATCATAAGTTTACCAGTCTCACAAATCGTCGTCATAAATACACATTCGTTAACCGTTTATTAATAGGACCTTTGAGCTCAACGGTAATTAATTAGTAGTGGAAATAATTTCTGGTACCCATCACAGAAATGTAGCAGTGACAATAATACTGTATGCTGTAATCGTACTGGGCAATTAGTGATACAAAACAACTGTTTTATCCTGTGAATAAAAGCATATGTTTTTGTCAATGTACCATAATAACAGAAGCGAAACGCAATATTGTGTCAGGACAATTCACTATTTATGCACAATAAATAAAGGAGCATAGCGCGACAATTTCTGTTCAGCGCCAGACTTGCTTGTAACCTATATCACCAATTATGTTATGAAAATGACGTATTAACTACTAAAAAACACTGACCTTTGTGTAAATGCTTGGAGCAGACTAACCTGTGAGCTGGAGTGTTCTGGGACGTTATATTTGGTCTTTGAATGGCTGCAATCCAGGCCATCCGTCGCATCTTTGTTACTTCGGAAACATGGCTCGAACAATTTCTCTTCAACGACGTAATCCGATAACAACCGATCTCTTTACCCGTCGGCTTCCCGTGGCTGTCATGCGACCGGCTATTGCAGTTAATGATACAACAGCTTCTTGACATTTTTGTGTTTCTTTTTATCGCTGTGTGACTGATTTCAATTGAAAGCCTGCGCGCGCTAGTACCGCTTGCCACGAGTTCCCAGAATCCTTTGCGGTTCTACCCGTGAATGACGTCACATTTTCAATCTCTATATAATATGCATGTTAAATTTTATATTTGGGGTGAAATATCAAGTCTTTTCAAGTAAACCGGTTCAAATCCAATTCAAGTCCCAAGTCATTGGTGTAAAAGTCCAAGTCAAGTCACAAGTCTTAGAACATTTTTTCAAGTCAAGTCTAAAGTCATAAAATTAGTGACTCGAGTCTGACTCGAGTCCAAGTCATGTGACTCGAGTCCACACCTCTGGTTTTTTGTATCGCGACATTTCGTTACAACACCAAAGCTTCCTTCTCCAAGGAAAGCCTCCACCATGTGGTGATCTCCCAAAATGGTCCCTTTAGATATTCCAAGCTCATCTGAGCCGAAGGATGGGTTGGCTGACATGGTGTAATGTGTCTGTTTGCGCTGTGGATTGGTGAGAAACAAAACTGAACTTGTTTTGGTTTCTCTCGTAAATTGCTCTCAAAACTTCTCGAAAGGGTTTTAGTTGCTGCAGGTCAACGTCCGTTAAGCATAAAGTAACAGGTGAGCGCTCCTATTTATGGGTTTTGGGATCAAAGCAAAGTTATGACGTCAGAAAGGATCAAAGCAAAGTTACCGCGTCACAAGCGATCGAAGCGATTCTAATATGTGCGCATGCGCACATATGAGAAGCGATCGAAGGGATTCTAATATGTGCGCATGCGCACATATGAGAAGCGATCGAAGGGATTCTCATATGTGCGCATGCGCACACACGTGCTTGTTTGTGTAATATTGTTCACACTAAACTTGACCCTAATCAATTTAATATCAGTCAATCAAAGAAAATGTTAGTTTTGGAAAATTTTAAAATGACATAACTGACAGTTAAAACATTTTTTGTTCATGTATTTGTATTTGTATTGTCTTCGGGGGTTTTTTTGCATACCATGTCAAGCTTTTCTGTATATAGTCATGTCGTAGATTTCGGAGCAAACAAGAAATTGAATTGGATTTTAATATTGCAGTGCTTGGATTTCGGATTTGGTGCTTAAAACTTCTTGAAACTGTAACCGTATTTCATTCACCACAAATAACTATCTGATTGAATAGTTTTCTTATCAGATAGAGAAATAAAACGAGTCGCAAAGTCTAAAAGCAACATTTCTCTGCCTGGGCTGTACCTCTGCACGTTAGTCTGTTTCAGTGTGTGACCCCTCACCCCCTCCCTGATCAGTCGGGGGTGAGTGCGCTAATGTGCCTGGAGGCCGTTTTAATGAGTGTTTGCTGGAAAACGAAAAATACAAGAAGGATTTGTACGTTTTCACAACGGGGGAGTTTGCGTAAGTACTAGTAAATAATTTTCTCGAGTGTGTACGTTACACATGTTATTTGTTTAAAATTGGTATTATTATTTTGCTAGCTAGCAAACTCGCGGGATAAAGGATTGAAGTGCACTCAGTGCGATACAATACGGTGGCGCTATTCTAACAGTTAGTTATTGCAGGGTAACTTGTAGAATATGCTGTGAATTGAACCAAGATTACACAGCAGTAGCAGTAATACGAGTTACTTCCCTCAAGTGAAAGCGTTAAACGTTAGCCCGATGCTTAACTAGCCAACGTCAGGCTTTCTGATTGAAGGCTAAAAGCGACGTTGTCACCAAGTAAACAGAATATTGATGATATTTTTGTGTATCGCTGCAGCCTTTTCAAGTATTAACCTGGTGTCTTTGGGAACAGCTTAGGGGGAAATGACGGTAATATGACTGAACCATATGGGAACAAAGAATAGGCACTTTTTTGTGCTACCGAAGTTTCCTCGCTTTCATTCAAAATCTGTTTCTCATTAAACAATTGAAACATAATGGCTTCAAGCTGACATTGAGGCCTGTGGGGCACTATCAGCCACTGAGACAGTAGACAAGTGACTATTTCACACTTTAAGGCTGCCTGTTTATTTAAGGGAGATGAACAGTACATTATAACTGTACATAATAATATCAATGATGATAGATTAAATAAATGGGTTTTTGAAAGACGCTTGTGCATTTTTAAAGTCTAAAGTGTTGAATTGATCTGAGTATGTCATCTGTTCAAAGCCTCTCCCAGTCAGTGCTGTTCTCTATGCCTGTCTTACTCTACATGATGTTATTAGCACAAACACTTTAAAGGTGATAATTAGGTCTACAACAATAACACAGACTGCAATGTAGTTAAGCGTCTTACAGTTAGTTTTGAATGAATGAACTTAAAAAACAACACAAGCAAAGATCTGTCTCCTCCTGTTTTTTGTGTCACATAAGAAAGAAGCATCAATATCTGATGAGAAGACTTATTAATTTGGCCTTTCACGTAGTCTTATTCAGGTGATGCGAAGTGAAATATGCATCCTTTTTATGGTAATGTGCTGGAAAATGTTGAAAATGGACATTAAACGTGCTCACAAAGTGCTTGAATTTGACCCTGAAAGGTGTATGAAGCCAGAAAAAGTCACACTTGGAGTAAAAACCTCTCATAGCAAGTTAATCATATTCAATTGATTTGATGCTTTCAGCACAAAATTTAGCCACACAGTCAGGACAGCGTCTGATTTACCTTCATCGGTAAACGTGTTTATGCAGTACATAGTAACAGTGTGGCTGAGTCCTCTGCTTCAAATCAGTTCCAGTACATTTGGAGATGTAAGTCTTAACCTTTCACATGCATCGGGAAGGAAAAAACATTTAATCTGCACAGTACTGCCGAAGTGCAGCGATACATTGTGAAGTGCACATTTCCATTTCTCATACAGTACCGAGCAAAAGTCTTGAACCACCCCCTTATTTTTTCGTGTTTTGCCAGGTCAGTCTGTGTTAACGGTGTTATTAACTGCATTCTTCAACTAAAGAAGTGAGAACAAATGATGTGGGCTTTTGTTTTTTTGCAATAGGCTGCAAGTAAATGTGTACAGATACAATTTAAAATTGGTTCTTTGTTAAGTTTTCTGGTCCTTTCCATGACTTAGGTGTCTGTTTATGTTTGAATGTTTCAGAGATTAGTGTGAAGGGTCTTAACAGACAAAAAGTGGTCAAATACAAGCCCTGGATTAAAAATCAGAAACACTTTAAAAAGCCTGGAGAGCTATTCCTTAATACCACTTTAAAGATTACAGGGAAGTCCGGATCCCTGGAAGCAAATGAGGGATGGCTCAAGACTTTTGCACAGTGCTGTACATGTCATGTTCCCTGTTTTATAGCTCAGCTCAAACTGACACGTTCTCACTAACTGCTTCTCATTTTCTCCACAGTAAACTTTGACCACTTCCAGATACTGCGGGCCATCGGGAAAGGAAGCTTTGGAAAGGTAATGCAGCCTCCATTTTTCACGCGACTTGTATATTGTTTGCCCTTAATTACCCACCACGGTCGTCATCTCTAAAGAATCAGTGCAAGCGAAGCGAAATGTGCTGGGATTACACTTTAGTTCTCGTGTGCTGCTGTTATTTAATAACAGTTATAAATGCAGCTTATGTAATTATTTCTATAAAGTCAGTTAGAGGAGAGCCGATTTCTATTTCATCTCATTCAATCTAGGTGGGAATTTTGACCCCACGTCTCAATTTAATTACACAGCAGCAAAATTCTGCGACTCTATTTGTCATCGCGCTCAACGGTTGGGCTGAAGGCAGGAGGAGAACTTAGTGTGTGTGTGTGTGTGCGCGCTGCATTTTGTGAGACCAAATTACCCACAGTTCTTTTCAACCTTGTCACAGGTGCCAAAATCACCGCTGGTGGCCATTGTTGATAAAAGCGTCATTTTGGATTAACTTGTGGGCCATTTTCTTTCACCTCCTGCAGAAGAATTCCTTTGTGTACACATTGAACGTCTGGATGAGACTTCAGTAATGAATTCAGGACTGTGTGTGTGTGAGATACACAATTGGGGCTGCAGAGATTGGAATAGTTTACCTTCATTTTAAATATCACTGCCCTGTGCACATTGTCGGCTTTAAAATTCAAACTTAAAGAGTTTGTAAGTAAACTGGCTGAGATGAGACAGACGATGCACCGGGTCCTCGTCTGAGTGCTTTCAGTTGTGCTGTCTCTCTTGCCCAGCCATGCACACACAGACACTGTGCTACACTTACACAGTGAGACAGATGCTCACAGAGACGTCCAGATACATTTTGTCCTTGCTGGAGGTCATCTTGTGTTTTTTGGCCCACTGTGGCCTCACACCGAGCTCCTGCTGTTTTTTGAACACTTTAACAGCACCAGTCTTTAGCTTCCTGTTGAACACACAGTGGGGGGGGGGGGGGGGGGGGTGCAGGAGGTAATAAATCAAGTTTGATTATCCTAATTTATAGCTGTCTTTATGTTAAGGATTAAAATAAAATTCACAAGAGGAAGGTGTTGGTGTGTGTGGTTGGGAAGAGAAGGGCGAAGCTAGAATGAAGCACAAACAGAGGGAGGTGTTTGCCTCTCGCTGTAGCGCTGTGAAACACGATCTGTAGATTGCAGCTTGTGTAGGTGCTCCAAGAAAATGGGTTCATTGGCATGCAGCACTGTAGATGTGCACGTATGCACTCGCGAAAGAGAGAGGATGCTTGTGTTGCTGAGCTCGTTCTTGCACAGCGGGGAGATGTGAGGTAGGTTGGGGCTACCTCATAACTCCCCGCTGTGAGGCTGCCAGATGGGAAGAAGAGGAAACCGCCTGGTTGTCCTGAAACGCTCGTTTTCCTCTGCTCACTTTTCATCTTTACAATCTCAGCACTTGGGTGTGTATCTTCTTGCAGTGGGCCTCTCAGTTTCATTCTTATTCATAAGCTCCTCTTTGTGTTATTTAGTTTGTACCTGAAAAGTCTAATTTATGCCTGAGTACACAAGTACAAATAAAAGGAGTACCACGTACTTTAATGGGTCAGCTTGGGTCCAGACCTGAATTAGAGATAATGTTGGGCTGTTTTAGGTCTGAGCCACTAACCTGACGAAAACGCAACACAACTGCTGGTAAGTGCGTGTTGTTTAAAACAGATAGTTGGAGAGGCAGGTCAGTGCTTTTAAAGGTTCATCAGGTGTCAAATCATTTTATAGATGGGAAATGTAGGACTGTGCAAAAGTTTGAGCCACACCTTAATTCTAACATATAACTTGCTGGGTAATGGGAAACGGGTGCAACAGTTTAAATTTGAAAAGTTTACATGAAAATACAATATAAAAGGCAAAAACAGAGTTGATATAATGAGGTAATGAGCTTGAGCATCTTTATCTTCAGCACGCCCTGAACTCTCTTAGGCACATTTCTTTGGAATTCCTTTAAGTAGTCTTCAGGAATAGTTCTCCGAGCTTCTTTAAGGACATTCAGAGCTCTTCTTTCGATATCAGCTGCCGTTTTGTTCCATTCTCTGCCGAGATGATCCCACACGGCTCAGGTCAGTCCATGAATGATGGTGTTTCGATGTGTTTAGTAAGCTGCTGCCGATCAGACGCTTTCCAGATGGTATTGCATGGTGCATCAAAGTCTGGTGGTACTTTTCATAATTCCATCAATTTTGACGAAATCCCCAACACCCTGGCTGAAATGCAGACCCAAACTATGGCAGAGCTGTACAGTAGTTTACAGGTGGTTGTAGACATATTACCACAATTTGAACCAGAACTGTCAAATTTTGGTTCATCACTCCATCAGACCTGCTGCTACTGATTTTCAGTCCAGTTCTTGTGTAATTTGGCATCCCTCAGCCTTTTCTCCCTGTTCCCTTCCTTAATAATGGCTTCTTGACAGCCACCCTTCACTGACACCATGAGATGAGGCTTTGGTGAACACTAGATGGATCAACTGAAGGACCAAGTGCATCTTTCAGGTCCTGTGTCAGGTGTTTGCTGAATTTTTTTTGACATGACTTTCAGGTACTGTTCCTCCACTGTAGATAGATTTTTCAGCTTGTCCCCTTTTTTTCTGTCTTCTACTTTCCCAATCCAAAGAAATTAAATAGTGTGTTTCTGTGACAGGTTGCTAGTAACAAAGTCCCTAAAGATAAAATTTAAAATTGGTTCTTTGCTAAGTTGTGTGTTTTGTATTGTATTTGACAACTCGGGTTTGTCCCCTTGAGTTAGGTTAAGTGGTTTAACCCCCCCAAAAAACAAAAATATCGCTCTGAAAGCGATCAGGTACAAAGACTGGACTGAAAATGGGTGAAAAAGCAGTTAATGTCCAAAGAAAAACTTTAAATGACCTTCAGAAAGTCTAAAGAAAGGAAGAAGAAGAACATCTGGCTCAGTACAGGCAAAATATAAAGAACTGAGGAGAGGCTCAAGACTTATTCACAGATAATCAATCAAATTAATCAAGCGTCATCTGGAAGCATCCTCCTGGCTGTAAGAGCGTCTCGTTTTTGTCTCATTAACTGTCTGGTGGCGCTCACAGTAGTCTGCTGTGACGGGGACCTCGAGGACTAATGTTACAGGGAAATCATTAGGAAAGTGCTTTGGACTGAGCTTTACTGAAATCTCAGTTTTCCCCCTGTCGGAGAGCTCCACCACCTCCACCCCTCCTCCTCCTATTCCTTCTTTTTAAACGTCAGTGCAGGTACCGTCTCCCTCCCTCCCATCCCTGTATTTTTGTTACATAGAACTTAGTGGCTGTGCTCACTGTTCAATTCAAGTTGGTTTAAGAGAGATGGTAGTTTAAAAAACACAAAAACAAGCTGTTTTGGTAAAGCAATATATATGATTATTAAAGATAAAATATAGTGTTAATTTGTTTGAGTTCCTTCCCTCTCTCTTTACTTCTCACTCTGTTTTGAAGCATCTGCCTTCCAGCAGATGGGGGAGACTGTATTGGCAGCTGCTTTCCAGGAGGATGTAGCTCATCTGTATCACGAGGCCTGTTGGGCCATATACGTCCTAAGAGTAAGAGTAATTTCCTGCTCTCTCTTTTCCTCTCTAACTTTTCCCTGTGTGCATTAGGGCTGCCACAAACAATTATTTTGATAGTCGACTAGTCACCGATTATTTTTGCGATTAGTCGACTAATAGGATTAGGGCTGCACGATTAATCGTTAGAAAATCGCGATCTCGATTCATACTTATGTGCGATCTCATTTCCAAATGACGATTTAAAAGAAAGAAAAAGAAAAAGACGACGACGATTGTACCGCATTTTGATCCAGGACGTACTCTGCATGAAGCCAAGTGCTCACTCTTCCTGCTCAACAAATGACAAGGGCGGAGCCTTATACCACGTGATACAGAAGCTGTGCCGTGTGATGCTAATATTAGCAGGGAAAAAACAACGGTAGACTGGTGGGTAATAAGCGAATGAATAATACAGAAAACAGAGATTGGAGACGGGAAACTGTTCTTGAAGTACAGAGACAGATAGAGAGAGAGCTAGCTGTGCATGGAGTGTGATTTTAATAGTCGTGGAAGCAAAACAGCAAAATTAATGACATTGATCAAATGTGAAGCGCAGTTTGCTGCTTCTTTTGCTGCTGGCTCTGAATTTTGGTTGGAGAGACAAAACCTGCAGCTCAGAATCAGCGCAAGAAGACGTAATCGCAGCGCGGACCGGTCGCATCAGGATCGCTAAGCTCCGACAGCGTGTCCGTCTACGAGCCGTCGGGTGAGAAAGCCGAGAAAGACAAAGCTGATTCTGATGCGTCGGTCCGTTCTGTGTTTACGTCTTTGTGTGGAATCAGTGTACCTGCTCTCATTTACACGGATTCGCATTTGCGACCAAATTGGTTGCACTCTAGAGCCCTGTTACTTGATGAAAGTTGGTTTTGCAGAGTTAATCTTGCAGCTCAGCCACAGCATAGCCCTCAGCAACCAAGAGCATGCTAGCGGGCCGTTGTTATTATGTTATTACTGTGCTTTTCGGAAAATAAGGCACTCTAAAAATCAGTCCTTTGATTTTTCTGGAAATCGACAGTGCTCCTTATAATCCGGTTTGCCTTATGTCTCTACCAGCTTTGCACATCTACAGACTGAAATCTTTGCCCATTCTTCTTTGCAAAACAGCTCCAGCTCAGTCAGATTAGATGGGCAGCGTTTGTGAACAGCAGTTTTCAGATTTTGCCACAGATTCATGATTGGATTTAGATCTGGGCCCTATTTCAGGAAGCCGGTTTAGTGCAAACTCTGAGTAAGTATACCCTGAGTTAACGAAAACTCTGGGTTTTTTTCGGTTTCACAAAGCGAGTTTAGATTAATCCTGAGTGAGTTACTATGACGACACACTCCGTGAAGCTAACCTGCTCCCTAGCAGGTTTACTTCAACTAACCCTGACGTTCTCCGCCTCTGTGTTGGAAACCTGACTGTAGGAAGTGTCAGACATGGCGTGCTCCTTCCTTGAAGAGCCAGTAGATGTTGAAGCCCAAATTCTCCGCAGAGCTCTCCGCCGGGAGAGAGTGATGAGAGCGCGTTTGGACATTTTATCATTTCCTGATGATTTCCTGTGTGAACGTTACCGTTTTTCAGCACAATCTATAAGTTATTTGAATAACATCCTCAGGCCTAATATTGCTCATGTGACACATCGTGGACATTCTCTCAGTTCTGTACATATTATTTGTATTGCACTTCGGTTTTTTGCAAACGGGAGCTTTCTGTATAATATTGGTGACGCTGAGCACGTTTCCAAGGCTACCATCTGTCGGGCAGTCAGGAATGTTACAGTTGCACTGAAACGTCTCCTGTACTCGTTTGTGGTGTTCCCCGGTCATAGACCCACAAGATTTATCAAAGAGGGATGCCACAAAATTGCAGGTAGCAGGATGAACAAAACTTAATTCATGATGTGGTGATACTTGAACTACTACTTAAATTGTACATTTATTTTCACGGTTCCCAGGCGTGATTGGCTGTATAGATGGCACTCACATTCCAATCATTGCTCCTTCAGTAAATGAAGGAGACTATGTGAACAGGAAGTCTTTCCACAGCATTAATGTACAGGTACATAGTTCCCTGTAGCATTTCAAACTAACAAATCATTTCATTATAGTAATGGATGCTAATTTGTGTTCTCTGCACTGTGAAGATCATATGTGATGCTGCCAACATTATCACAAATGTGGAAGCCAAGTGGCCAGGCTCTGTGAGTGGTGGTGGTGGAGGACCCCCACCTGTTTTTCGGGCCTCCTCTTTTTTTCTAGTGGCCATAACGGGTCACATTTGAGCATACAGAGTAAGCAAATATGTACTTGTAATGTGCTCAGATGATTTCAATAAGTGCTTACAGAAAGAAAATTAATGTAGCCTCTAACTGCAATTGATTTACATCGGACAAAGAGACCAAGCACTATGGCTCAATTACACCTTACCTGTTTGGTATTTGGTGAGTATTGAGTTGTATTTTTGTTATTGACCAAATACTTATTTTCCACCCTGATTTACGAATAAATTCTTTACAAATCCTACCATGTGAATTCATGGATTTTTTTTTCACATTCTGTCTCTCACAGTTGAAGTGTACCTCTGGTGCAAATTACTGACCTCTGTCATCATTTTAAGTGGGGGAACTTGCACAATCGGTGGCTGACTAAATACTTTTTTGCCCCACTGTATGATCCACCGGTGGTGATATTTTGGTATTTTGTGAGTTCCTGATTTAACAAATCAGCTCTTTAATCCAGGCCTGAGAGATTGAACTTTAAAGCGCTATAAAATATTCTTACTGAAAACAGTCGCAAAGTATTTTTCTCCATGATTATAATGAGCTTGGGAGTAATTCACTTATATGGGACACTGATCGAATGAGAAGTCCCGAGCCTAAAAGGATTGCAGCGAGTCAATCCAGTCCAAAAACAAGGAACTGTTTCCTTCAAAATGATGACGTCATCTTGCTGGTGATGGAGGCTCGAATAGGTTGCGCGTGAGACTCCATTATCAGCAATATCTGGTATGAATGTGTGTGGATGTATGCATGTGACTGGACTGTGACGGACTGACGACTAAAAGTTTAACTGACTTGATATTGAGACAAAAACGGTACCGACTTTAGGATTAGTGAATGTCCACAACAATTCACCCAGCCTGTAAAAGAAGGGTGGATGTTTTGTCTTGCTTTGTTTTGTTTTTGCAAGAACAGAAGGATGATAGAGACTAAGGGGGGAGGCTGTAGCTTCACATGAGTGTGAACTGCAGACTGAACCCTTTGGTTGCTAATTTTGAGTTACTGATGTTTGCATTAAGAAAATTGTGTTTTTAGTAGCTGTAGTTCGATTAATGTATCATATTATATGGTTGGGAATGTTAAATGCTAAAGTGAAGAAAAGGTTTGATTCCACTCATGACGGAGCAGGTTATTATTAACCATAGCAGGTCACTGTAAAGAGTCAATTAACTTTTATAGAGGTAAAAAAAACAAAAACCTCCACTGAGGTCTATGAATAACAGGGGAATGATAGACTTGCCACACTCAAAATGGAGATATGTAATGATAAACACTGGTCCCCGTCTTTTGGGTGCTTTCTTGAAATAGTCAGCAATTTAAAAGTAAGATAGACACAATGTCCTCCTGAGACCCAGGGAGGAAGAAAAAAGAAAAAAAGGAAAAGCATTTTCCTTTTTCCTTTTTCTTTTTTTTCTTTTTCAGATAAATCAAGTGTTGGGACGGTAAAAAAAACACATTACAAAAACAAAATTGTTTTTAACTAATTTTATTTAAATTTTACAACATGTGCACTACAGTGCACAAGGGGAGTTCATTGATCACGAATGTGAAACTAACAAAATTCAAGAGCTATTTAAGAAAATTAAAAGCAGGATATTAAAACTTATTTATATAACAATATAATAATAAAAATGTAGATCAGGGACCAACTTAGAAGTCACTGACACTTCACTAGCTGTAAGCCATTGGTTCAGGAACAAGTGATTGCACTGGGCTTTCTATTTCACAAAAATCAATTCATTTATGATATCTGAGGAAGTACTGTGATTTTTTTATTTGGAGACACAAAGCAACATTTGGCACTTCCCACATCTCACATATGTTTTACTGTTGCACCCAACCATTCTACAACTGAAATGCCTTGGACTGTTAACCATCTCAGGCAAGTGGAGGGAACCATATTTTGCTACACTCTCATCTGATTGGGGCCTCCTTTTCTTGATTTTTGGAGAGAACTCTTCATTACTGGTATTATTCAGGTCTTGTTCACATGTTTGTCCCTGGTTTCTCAGCCAAGAGGAGCTTGAACTCCAGATACTGGGAGTTCTTTTTGCACATTGAGATCATTGATAACTTTCAGCAAAGACGTGATCGTGTAGAAACAATCAGGTGTCATGGATTCAGCTATAAATGCGACTCTTATTTTTTACTATACTGGAAATCATTCCTGCATTTTACCCATATTTTATTTTTAACTCAAAGCAAAAATTCCAGATTCTCCTACATGTTGGTTTTGGACCAGATAGGACGACAGATTTCAGGTGGCCCTGTGTTTTTCTCTATCACATCTGCCACTGCATCTCGATAATCTTTGTGTGGCTCCTCCTGGGTTCTCACCCTCTCCTATCTGGCTCACATGACTCTCATCTTCTGAAAAATCTCTGTTTGAATCTCGCTCAATTATTCTGTTAAGAATTCTCTCTGCCTTTGTCAAAGAGTTGTCTACTAGGAAAAAGTGAAATAAATATAAGTACAAAGTCCCGACGTGCACTAGAGTACACATTAATAAATTAGTCATGTTCTCTGTGAAACTCAATAAGCCTAATTCTTAAAGACCCCTCAAATTATTTACTAGATGTTTATTTTTTGAAAATTAATAAAAATCTGAGTTTAACAAAACATTTTAAATGTAAATATCAAGCTTACCTTTCTTTCTTCCTTAAAATGTGCTGGTGGGCATGCCAGCCATTTTGAAAAGGTGGGAAAACAATTGGCAAGGCCACACCCCCACACATGTGATATAATTTTAAAGGTACTGTTGTCCTCTCTAAGAAACATCAGGACTTAGAGGAGTGGCAAGTAGAGTATGAGAGCTACAAGAAAAAAACTAAATGTGTACTACAGTGTGCAAAAATGAATTACTGGGTCATCAGGGGGTTATGAGGGACATTTATAAAACTAAAAATCCCACAAACCTTGAAGTGCACTTGAAAAGCTCACACAAGAAGGTTAACCTAGCTTACCTTGAAGAGCTCATCAGGGGGAGCACCCCCCCCCCCCCCCCCTTGAAGAGCTCCCCCACTTAACCAGCATCCCCAGAAAACAGCTAACCCCAGATAAGGCAGCGTGATGCGTCCCGAGACAACAGGACTGGGACATCTAAATAATTGTGTGAGTCAATCGCCTTCAAAAAGTTTATCAATTCACTTGAACCAAAATTAGGAACACCCGGTGCTGCAAGAGTTAATAGTCTCAATACCCAAGGATAAGCGGAAGAGCATGATTGATATGATGGAACTGAGATTTGGTGACACTTAATTTTTGCAAAACACAACTAAAACTATAACTGAAACTAATCAAAACTAAACTGAAATTAAGGATGTTCAGAAAATAAAAACTAGACTAAACTAGCGACTGATTGGTAAAAACTGATTACAACTGGTAAAAATTGAAAATCTGGAGTCGAAGCTAAATAAAAATAAAAACTAATGAAGATGGCAAAACGTTTAAAACCCTGGTGCAGAGATTGGCGAATCTGACCAGGAAATGTTATAAAATGGATTGTCGGAACAGCCAGCGTTAAAGTCACCTTTGACAGTCCAGACTAAGATGGCGTTGAACATCTTCAGGGCGGAAAAGTGTTGGTGTGACCAAGGTGTGGTTTGGCTTGTTGTATGTATATTTTGAGATCATATGGCTCTGGATGGACCAGTTACCAGGCCATGGAAGGAGGACAGACTCATTGACTGAGGAGAAGGAATTTTCTGGGATTGGAGATCCTCTGGGTGAGTGGTTGACTGAAAGCATGCAAAAAATAAAATTTATCTGTTGTTATTGATTGGTAATAGATTGATAATTGGCCACATTTACAGCTGTATTGACTTGTTGTGGACGTAGTCGACTTCAGGTTTAAGCACTCTAATCAACAGGTTGAAAATAGTGACATTAAAGGAAGAGTATGCAGCGCCACCCTGTCAGACGCCAGTGACGGTGGAGCTCAGTGATGAATCAGGTGAGCTGCATTCATGGTTGACTCATAGCGGAGTTTCCCCTGCTGTGGTCAGTAAGGGGAGATCAGGGGGAAATAAGATTTAAAAGAGGCATTTATAAACGTTTATGTGTCAAGTGAAACGGGATAAAAGGGGGTGTTTTACTCTTATTTTGGCATCAGCTTTATTATTGCATCAGAATCATATAACTAGCATTGCATTAAACATTTATTGAAGTTTTTGACATTGTACTAACATTTGTGTTCCAGTGATTGTTATAACCGCAGGTTAATTTTCTATTTACAGGTGTCAGGATAATCATACGATCTTCTATTGCAGGTGTAACCATGATCATTTTCAGACATATTGCAGTTTGTTGCTCATTATAGAGTTGTGCTCAAGTTAATAAGGGTTAAAAGCTACAGTCAACGCGATGTTTGGCTGATCTATGGTGTGGAGTGACTTCGAGCATAGAGGGCCGCACGCGCTTACATAACATTGATATCATGTTATTCTTTGTGATTTTTATTCAATTATGTCTTTAAGCTAAGTTTTAAATAGTGGCAGTTAATTAAATGACATTCATTTAAGATTATATACTTGAGTCAGAGCATCATACGCAGATCAACTTAACAATCTGGGAAACCTTGTAGCTGCCTAACCTTTTCTTTGAATGTTCTAGCTCCGTTGATTTGACACATTGGAATGTGTCAAAAAAAGGGGGGGGGGGGGGGGGGAAGTTGAGTTTTAACATCAAACAAGGATTATTTGAACATTTTTATAACTTCATTTGTGTCTTTAATAACTTAGGAATGGTAAAGCTTAAGCTAATAGCGGCCCGAGAAGTTTCCGGTCTTTTGTAGAGAATCAGTGAGAAGCATAAATCATTATTTCCATGTGTAAGCATCAATCATTGAAATGAACTGAATAGCGTTTAGAAGATTTGTCAATTTGTTTATCTTTTGTTAAAAAGAGTGGTTTCAATAAGTTTCAGACACACCTTGCAAATGTGCTTATGATGAGTTGGCACTCGGCCTTTTGAAGGTCATAAGCTTCGTTCGGCGTGATGGTCCGGACTGATAAAGTGTAGGAAATGCCTTGAGTGCAGAGGGCTAAATGCAAACACGCTTACACACACATAGGATATGATTAGAATAAGTCCCTGGGACCTTCTGAATGTTTTAGACCAATTCTGAATCACTAGAAGGTCAGTAGATAACAACATTAGATTATTAGGGTTAGGAAGAGAGGTGTTTTGGTTTTCTGTCTCTTACAGAGAAAGGGACAGACACCAGACGAGGTCACAGATATGCGAGGATCCTCCGCAGCAGAGACAGACACAGTGACTGCCGAGACATCAACTGGGTCCAAGTGTCATGGCGTTTGGGCTCCAGCTAGTCACCACAAAAGGATGGATCCCATAAACACAGCAATAACCATGAAGGGGTTGGCGGAAATCCAGGAACACCAGACCAACGAAGTTCGAGAGGCTCTTGGGCAAAAAGGGGGACGCGTTCCTGATCTTTTTCTGGAGGATACACAGATCGTTGTTTGAAATCGGGGCAGAATAATCCCCTGATCTGTGCCACGACTGAAGGGTTGTCTAACCCCTGAGGTTGAAGAATGAAGAGCAGAGGATCACCCAACTGGAAGACACTGGTAGCTGCAGCAATAAAATAAAGGCTAAAAGCTCCTTGGACAGAGGTTCTAGTCTGAGTACGTCGGAAGGGTATAAGGTAGCACCAAAATAAAGCTGTGGGAGAACTGGGGAGTGTCATCTGTACCTGCTATTGTTGGAATAATAGTTTTTCTTGCATCTGAACTGCGCAAACACAGAGGTCATCTCACATATGGTTCGCCCCTCAGGGGGACAAAGGGCCTCAGGAGTGAGAAGAGATGAACCCGGCGACACTGGATTATAGGGTGTTGGTGAGCTCATTATTCTAACGAGCTCATCAGGGGGAATTGTTAGATTATAATATTATTTTATGCCATGTTATACCCCTAATTAAAGATTGTGAATTATTATGTAGTTTTAGTTTGCATCATTCTCCTGAATTAGAAGAAGATGATAACTATTGCATTAGTTAAACTGATTTGCATTACATTAGACTGCTGATTTATTGTGGATGAATGATATTGTTTTATGATGCATTATACTGCTGAGTTATAAGAAATACTGTTTGCAGAAAGTCATCACCTTATTGGTCTGATTAGAAGAGAACAGAACATACTGGAGTTTTCTGCCCCATCTCAGCAGGAGCAGATAAACGGGGAGCCAAGGTCGTAGCTTAGGCGCCGTGTGAGAGAAAGGATGTGAATGTTTAGGCTTTTATGATAAGGTGGAGGCACCAGAGGCTATAAGAGTTTGAGCAATGTGTAAAGGATACTGGCAAGTGGCTTTGGCACCAGAAGCGAGAGAGCTGACAGCCTTCAAAACTCCTTTTGGTATGTACCAATTTAAAGTCATGCCATTTGGGCTTCAAGGTGCACCAGCGACATTCCAACGATTAATGGACCATGTACTGAGAGATGTGTCAGCATTCTCTGCAGCATATCTGGATGACGTGGTGGTGAACAGCCAGTCCTGGGAAGAGCATGTCATTCACCTACAGAAGGTGCTACACTCCATCAGAATGGCTGGACTGACTATCAATCCCAAGAAGTGCTCCATAGCCAAGAGAGAAGTGGAGTACTTGGGCTTTGTAGTTGGCTCTGGGAAGATAAAGCCGCAGGTTGGAAAGATTGAAGCAATTCAGTCCTTCCCAGTTCCGACAACAAAAAGGAAGGTGAGAGGTTTTCTGGGTCTAGTAGGCTGGTACTGGAAATTCATACCTCCTTTTGCAGAGCGATCCACTGTACTGAATGACCTCACAAAAGGCTCAGCCCCCAACAAAGTGCGTTGGACAGAAGACTGTGAGCAAGCATTCAGAGACCTCAAGGAAGCAGTTTGCACACATCCAGTTCTACACAGTCCAGACTTCAACAAGCCATTCATCTTGCAAACTGATGCTTCAGGAGTTGGCCTTGGTGCTGTCCTTCAGCAAGAGGTGGATGGTGAAAGAAGGCCTGTGGTGTTTCTGAGTCGGAAACTACTCGACAGGAAGACGAGGTATTCGACGGTGGAGAAAGAGTGCTTGGCCATGAAATGGGCTATTGAGGCCTTGAGGTATTATCTTCTGGGACGTCACTTCACTCTGGAGACTGATCATCGTCCCCTCCAGTGGTTGAACCGCATGAGGGATGCAAATGCCCGCATTGCAGGATGGTACTTGTCTTTGCAGCTTTATGACTTTACGGTCCAGTATAGGCCAGGGAAGTCAAATGTGGTTGCTGATTGTTTATCTAGGATGACAGAGGACTGAAGCACTTCGCGCTCAAGAGAGGGAGGAGGAAATGTAAGGAAGAGGACTCCCTTACTGTATTTTTTTTTTTTTTTGTGCCTGTCCCGTTTGGCTCTTTTGCCATCAGAACTATTGTCTAAAGGCAAAGAAAGATGCCCAACGGATTTACTTTACCAAATTGACCATCCCAGCCTTGCCGTAATGGTCCATTTGATTCACCTTTTATTGTTCATTTCATTTTCACTTACTGAATACGGGACAGACTTGACTGTATTTATTTATATTATATGTATAGCACTTTAGAGCACACCTTTCACTTTATTAAAAGCACCTTATCAAGCAATTTATGAGCATTGCACTTTAAGCATGGATTTGCACACAAGAAGTTTAAATATTTATTGACTATTTATTGGGAATTTTAAAATCAGTTGGTAGCCTTATTTCAGATCCTGCACAGCTGCTCCTCATCAAGGAATGTGGTGGTTGTCTGTCAGGAGAGAAGAATGGTGATTGAGATTGTGATTAAGGTTTACCAGTAAGGAAAACTAATGCAAACGTGTGTGTGAAATCTAGGGATAAAAGTGGTGCAAATAAGTGTTTGTAAGTTAATGATTACTCACCTTTCTTGCCTGTGTCCTCTTCAAGGTGTTTGGGCAAATGTTTCCCCGGGGGTCCAGACACCATTTAAAGGTTCCGGGAGAGACCATTGGTAAAGAGAGTGTGGTGAATCTTTTTGTGCTTGGGTTTCTGGGTTTTTATAATATTGGGTTTGGTGTAACATTAAGTGTGAAATATTTATTAATATGTAAATGTGGAAATGTATTTATGTATTTATTTATTCTAATTAATATATTGTATACTGTGGTGGAAGGTTGGGATTTAAGAATTTACCTGAGAGTGGAATAATGGTTAAGTCTGTGACAGCTGAACATATTTAAGGCTGCCAGTTGTCATTAGAGGTGGATTTTTTGTGCTGTGAAGAAGCTCGACAAGTTAATTGTTGTAAGGAGAGCCATATAGCAAATAAATACTTTGTTCCACTACACTTGCCTTGGTCTGTCTCACTGTGTTTCCAGCCGCTAAGGGCCGCCCTGTTACAAGGACAAACAGCAGCACATGTTCTCTAAATGTTTGCAGTCATTTTTAAATGACGCTGATACTACATGAGACATTTTCCACATTTATTGTCTTTGAACAGAGAATAATAAAGCCATCAAACATACACAGGCTTCTGCAAATACAAACTTCTGTGGTGCATTTGATGACCTGCAGAGGAGAACAAGTCGGGCTTTTCAGCCCTAACACAACAAGAACAGCTGTGGAACCATTGGCCATTTGCCATAGTGTAGCTGAGTCAAAACAGCCCAAGTGCTGAGAGGGAAAACATGATGATTTATGTAAAGTCATAACTGGCTGCAGCAGCTGAGCTTTGACCTGTGAGCTGCAGCTTAAGCTTCTTTTATGGTTCAGTGTTTAATGTTTAAACTGTTTATGGCTGCACACACACCCACAGTCAGGTTGTATACATATTGAAATATTATATACAGTGTGGCAGCTGACCTTTGACCTGCGAGCTTCAGACTCTTTGCTGGTGTGAAGTGTTTAATGTGACTTCAGCCTGCAGACACAGAGGACTGATGAAGCAGAAGATTGTCTCTGTTTCTACACAGACCTGGTCCAGACAGCAGAGCTGCAGAGGGAAGACGTTCATGGGAAGAAGCTGAGTAAGTGCAATGTCCTCTTTGAATCCTGGATCAGGAAGTGAAGCCGGTGAATATTTGGTGTTTAAATAAGGTTTCTGTCTTTGACTCAGTCTGCTGTCACTTTGTTTCAGAGAGAAAAAGAGATTTCAGATTAACTGCATTAAATGCTGAGTAACTAAATGCTGCTAGTCTGTGGTGTCACTCCCAGCAGCATCACGTCATTTCTTTACTCTGACCTTTAACATCAGTTAACTTAGCTAGCAGAGCAGCTAGCAGTTAGAGTATGAACTCTGTGTCAGCAGTCAGCTTGGTCCTGGTGGTCACCTGGTTTCATGTTTGCTGATGATCCAGATGTGTCCACATAATTATTTATTTCTGTAAATGTAAAGACTTTACAGATAAACAACAGCAGCCCTCTGGCTGGACTCTAACCTGTGAGTTTCCTGTGACTGAAACCACAAGCTGACATTTTCCTTCTGAAGCAGCTGAATGGATGTTTAAGTTTACCTGCATACATGGTGCAAATAAACCCGCTTTGGATGGTTTGGAGGCGGAGCCCAAAGCAGGACAGGATTCTAATGTGATTGGTCACTTTGATGAGGTGGCTGGAACTCAGGTGGTCGAGCAGGTCACCTGCTAACCAGAAGGTTGGTGGTTTAATGCCAGACTGCATGGTGTCCTGGTGAATGTTCGACAGGAAACACTTAGACACATGGAAAAAGTGCTTGTGTGAACGTACAAGTTGTGTAAAGCTTGTGTTTGAAAAATAAAGTTTATTTCTTATTATTTATTTTATAATAAAGTTTTTTCCTGTGCAGCAGTGGAAATACTGACAACTATAGCTGGATTATTTATTTGAACTCTTTTAAACCAGAGGCTTCAGACGCAGGTTCTGCAGCCTTTAATGGTAATAGTCAAAGTGTGATCGGTGAATTGTGAGCAGCAGAAAGGAGGAAAGCACTAATGCTGGCACAAGGGGCCACAAGCCAGTGTACTCCAAGTGCCAGCCTGGGTAAATGGGGAGTGTTGCATTAGTAAGGGCCTTCTGAACTAAAGCTTTACCAAATAAAATGCGTGGATCATAATGAATAAGACTGTCATGCTACTGATGGCTGAAAGAAAAGGAAGAGGAGGAAGGAGGCATGTTAGGAGTAGGGATGGGTATCGTTTAGGTTTTATCCGATACCGGTGCCAAACCGGTACTTTTGAAACAGTGCCTGTGCTTAATCGGTGCTCGAATCAGTGATTAAAGAATGGAGAACACAAACTTTGTCCAAAAACCTCTCATGTTTTTATTTTTAGCAGTCTCTTTTTTTCTGCAAAATGATAACCAAGTTAGCCTTTTCTGTTGATACAAGATACCTCCTTTGGTTGGAACCGGTGCTTAAAGAATGGAGAACACAAACTTTGTCCTGAAACCGCTCATGTTTTGTTGTTTTTTTTGTAAAAAGATAACAATGTTAGCCTTTTGTGCAGCTATAGGGCATATATGGTATCACTCTATCAAACAAGAAGACAGCAGCATGTAACTACAACGGTGTTTGCTTGTTCACCTTACATTAATGTAATAACGTGGTTAGCCTACTCAACGTAAATTACACACAAACAACATTAAGCTACACACGCAGAGAAGAACGGCTGCTGCTGCCGTCATCATCCTCATCATTTCTGCTCCTCTGGCAGGGCTAGGGGCCAGGACTCTCCTCTTCAGGTTCTTGGGGGATGTTGCTAACTCCGTGTCCGATAACAGGCACCACACCCGCAGTAGTTGTGCTCGGTGTGAGGTCTTGCAGGAAGCTATCAAATACGGTGCATTTCTCGGCTTTAAAAAAAAAACACTATGCGTCGCCGGGTGTTTCATGGTAAACAGACTGATTCTTATATAGCGCTTTTCTACTCTCCCAGAGTACTCAACATGCCACATTCACCCAATCACACCAGCACTTTATCTGTACTCAGTGCTTTCTAAGTACATTCACACTCCGAATGTGGAGAGCAAGTTGGGGTTAGTATCTTGCCCAAGGATACTTGGCACGAGGAGCCTGGGATCGAACCATCAGCCTTCCGACCAGTAGGTGACCAGCTCTACCTCCTGAGCTACAGCCTCCCTGTTTCACCAGATTCGAGGTGTTACCTCCTTTGCACAGTATCAGCTTAAAGCACTTGTTGCAGGCTGCTGAGTTTGCATCTTTTGCTGTGAAGTACAGCCAGACTTTGACCGCTTAGCCTTGGGCATTTTTAATCTGTCGCTCTGCTCTAAAAGAACATACGTACCGGGGCCCGCCTACTATCCTTGGAAAGGTAAAATGATTGGCTAGAATCCAAAGTGTATGACATCTCAGGAAAAAAAGCACCAAAATGTGCACTGCTTTTCAGTCTGGTTACTACCGTTTATGTCAGACCCGGTGCCATAATGACATCAGATACCGGTGCCCATCCACAGTTAGGAGGCAATGGTAGAGAAGGAAAGACAGGAGATGGTAAATGGCCTGCATTTGTATAGCGCTTTTCTAGTCCATAGGACCCCAAAGCGCTTTACACTACATTCAGTCATCCACCCATTCACACACTGGCGATAGCAAGCTACATTGTAGCCACAGCTGCCCTGGGGCGCACTGACAGAGGCGAGGCTGCCGGACACAGGCGCCACCGGGCCCTCTGACCACCACCAGTAGGCAAACACGGGGTTAGTATCTTGCCCAAGGATATTTGGCATGCAGCCAGGGTGCAGCCTGGGATCGAACCACCAACCTTCTGATTAGTGGCTGACCTGCTCTGCCACCTGAGCTACAGCCACCCAGAGTGGAGGTGATGTATCTAAATGCATCTGAACAAAGCAGAAGTGCACACCAAACTCAACGGATAGTCAAATGTAGAATCACAGAACAGAACTGCAGGCTGAGTTTGGATGTTTGTCTTTCACACCTCTCTGTGTCTCACACACACAGTGACGTCAGACACAGTCACACTCACTGTTCCATCTGCTTTGTGCACAAATTCATTACTTTCTTCCTTCAATGATCTACATACTACGTGCTGCCCAGTGAATACTTTGCAATGTATTCCATCCCCTTTCAAGGCAGAATTACCCAGTTTATTCCCCATTACAAGACAACAATCAGTCACACTCACACAGACCACGTCTGGCCCGCACTCGCTCACACGTGCGTTTACCCACCAATGAGAGCTCTATCCTCCTTACATATTGGTGGATAAACCAAACACTCAACGCCCTCAGCGGCAGAGGAAAAACCTCCTTTCGGTGGAGCAACCATCCTTAACCCTCCTTAAAAACTGGCGAAGAAACCAGACCTCCTTAGAATAATTAAAAAACTGGTGGGGAAACCAGACCTCCTTAAAAAAAAAATAAAGAAAAACCGGTGGAGAAACCAGGTAGCTTCTAAAACACCATCTGTTTTAGAAAACAAAACAGATGGTGAATTCTTTAGAGAATTTTCTAGAAATCTTTTTCTTTCAAAACAGAATTCAGAATATTGATCTTTGACATGGAAGCTGTTTCTACAGGATCCTGATGGACACTCAAAGCTTTCATAAAATGTTCTCATTAGTTGTTTGCAGCAGAATATCACCTGATGTGAACCAAAACAACAAAAGTGCTCTGCACATGTGTGTGAGACTACAGATTCTAGAATCAGAACTGCTGATTTCATTACTCTGAACTTTTAAAGGCGGGTTTTGTATCTGAGAGCAGGGACACTTGCTGTGTTCAGTGTGACTCGTCTCTGCAGAAGGTCAGGGCTCTGGTAGTTGCAGTTAGCGGGTGACTTACTGGGCAGGTGGATCCTGAGTGTCTGTTGGAGTCAGGGTTCATTATGGTCCTGGTTGCTACTGGAAATAAAGAAACAAAAGGAGGGTGTGTTGTTCAGGAAGTACAGACTGTAGCTCAGCAGGTAGAATTACTAACTGGAAGGTTGGAGGTTTGATCCCTGGCTGCTCCAGTCTGCACGCCACGGTATCCTTGGGCAAGATGTGGAACCCCGACTTGCTCTCCGATGCATCCATCATAGTGTCATTGTTAGAAAAAGAAGTGCTTGTGTGAATGAAGCACGCTGTATAAAATGCTTTGACTGCTCATACAGAAAAGCAGCTCATAAGAACTGGTTCATTTTCCAGATAATTCCACTATTAAGACAACAGACATTTGGGAGGCTTTCTCTGAGAGTAACACTGAAAGTCTTGCTGCTCCTCCACAAAATGAACTTCAGATTAAAGACACAGCTCAGCTAAACACAACTCAAACTAATCTACACTATTTTTCTTTATTACGCAGCGTTTTTATAACTATTTCCAGATGTTTCTAAAGATGAAAACAGAATTAAACTCCAGCCTGATGCGTTTCTGAGGTTCCTGACTCTGACTGTCCCTCAAACGCCTCTCTGGGCGTTTCCTTCCGTCGCTTTTACTTTCGCTTTCGTGAATGTTGTGGCGCAGTTGATCGTCTTATTAAATTCAGTTCTTTGCATTCTTTTGGCGGCGAAGAAAAACTGGGCTCAAAGTGGTCAAACTCAAAAAATGATCTTTATTTTACATTCCCGGGAACGGAGAACTGTTAGGCGCTATCATGCACCCACAGCTCTGAAAAAAAATCACAAGCTGCATGTGTATATATATTTCTGCTACGTCACATATAGTTTCGATCAAAACAACTCCTTACATAGTAGCAGTTGATGACAATGACAGCTGCAGAGTTTGTGTCTGATGTATTAAGTATGAAACACTGTTGGGCTAAAATCTGGTCAGAATGAATCCAGGTGCAGGTGTGTCAGTTTAGGACCACTGGACTAACATCCAAGTGCTCACAATATAAAGTGTATTCTGTAGTAACATCCTGGTGTTGCAGCAACAGTCCCACATGGAAACGTCAACAGTCAAACTCAAAATCTCTTTTTGTCAACAATAAAATGACAGCAGACCAATTTGATCAAAGTTGGTAAAAAGCTTCAGAAATTAGTAAAATATTAAAAAGTGTCTGGATGCTCAATCATCCAGGTAAGGGTTAGGTTAGTAATGCTGTGATTGCAGACATTCCCCAACTCTCTGTGAATGGGACTCATGGCCATTGATCAGTGGTTGTTGATCAATGGTCATGACTTCCCAGCCATTGTGCAAATGTCCTGTTTATAAGGTTGGAAGCCTGCAGTCAGCTGAGACTGAAGGAGTCACCTGGATGAGTCATGAAACGTTTCTCCCACTGAAAACATCCAGATGAACAGAATCAACTTTTGGGGATTAAAACGTGTCTGAATCAATCAGTGGGTGCTGAGTGGGTCAGTCAGTGTGTCGCTGGGCTGATTTGTGTTTCCTCTGCAGGTGAAGGTAGAAAGTGTGTGTGAGCTGATGTGAATTGAGCAGCATGGATCAGTGTGAGGACAGAGAGGAGGGAGCCCCTCCCTCTAAAAGCACTCTGTGTGGGGAACATGATAGCCAGACCAAAGCTCAGAGGTGAGATGACCATCTCTAACTGTCCATGACTCTTCTCCATGTCACAGCTCAGCACTCACATCACTGCTCCATCATTATTCACAGGAACCAGCCTGGACCTCCACCCAGCTCTGTGTCCTGTAAGAGTGACGCGTCTAAAGATGACTTCATTAATTTCAAAGTCTCTGCTGCAGAGAGGTGAGCTGTTAGTAACATGAACTCTCTGATTTAAATTATTTTGATGTTTCCTGGTTTCTAAAATGCATCTCTGTAGCAGAGCAGTGTCTCCAAGGACACACAGGCTCAGCTGTAACTGTCAGTTTATCTGGTTTAAGACACATTTGGACTCAATTGGCTGTTTTTAACTATGTATTTTAATCAGAGGTGTAAATCTAGACCTCACACATCTGGATCCTAAACTATGATAGAAACAGCTGCTAGCAGTGGGTAGTTTGACTTTGATACGCTGCTCTAGAAAGCAAACAAAGGTTTGTGCAGCTCCTCTTCAGAAAAGTGTTCAGAGAGCAGCTGCTGTATTAGACAAAGGCTCGTCCTGTGAGCCCAGATGTGTGTAACAGCTGGATGAAGGAGAACCATCACAGTCGCATCTCCATCCCGCCTTTATTAATGAACTTCCTGTTGCTTGCAGATGACAGGAACACAAAGTGTTTGTGCCACGTGATGCTGCAGGATTTGTTAACGTGTCCATGATGGTAACATCTCCTCGTCTAACTGCAAACACATGAGCGCTCCTAACGGCAGCTATCACAGCCACACAGGCAGACTGTGTCTCACTGTTGCATTCAGGGACATTTGTTTTCCTGTAAAAAGCTGAACTCTAATCTAAGAGGACTGTTACTGACAGGAAACAGCTGCATTATCTGCAGTCTGTGTGATCACAGCTGCTTCAATCACTTTATCAGAGAATTGATCATTGAATAAAACATGTTTGTGTCTGCAGAGGTCAGAGGTCACAGTCTGCAGGATCCAGCTGTCCGTCTGTGAGGAGTGACTGGTCCAAAGGTCAACCTCCACACTTCAGTGGTGAACCTGGACCAACGAGGTCAGAGACCTGTGATGACTCCTTTACATGTTTGTGTTTTCCTGGATAAATATGACCAAAGATTCATTAAAAAGATAAAAATATTAGACTTTGTCCTGTAGCGCTGTGTGGCAGGCAGGATTGGACCCAAACACAACAGGATGAAGTCAAAGAGGCAGCTTTATTTCAGCTGTGAACATGCAAACAGCAGAAATAAGAAAACATAACTGTAGGTTTGCAGTGAATGAAGCCTCAGCTCGACGCTGCACTTTGTCCCTCTTTTCCTTCTCCAAACAGCCACATCAGGAGTCTCTGATGGAGTTTTAAAATATTTAATTACAAATGTCCAAAGATGGGTTCAGGATACCTGAATCCACAATTATTAAAGCTCAAATAGTTCACAGGGTTTGGACTTTGTTAGGTGACGAGAGAACATCAAAGTGTTTTTTATCTTTAAACAGTATTTTTATCACTTCAGTTGCTCTCACAGCCCTGTTTGTTATTTTACCAGAGCTCTTATGTTTCACTCAGTGCTCCCACCAAACACCTTGGAGGACACATTACAGGGAGTGCAGAATTATTAGGCAAGTTGTATTTTTGAGGAATAATGTTATTATTGAACAACAACCATGTTCTCAATGAACCCAAAAAACTCATTAATGTCAAAGCTGAATGTTTTTGGAAGTAGTTTTTAGTTTGTTTTTAGTTTGAGCTATTTTAGGGGGATATCTGTGTGCAGGTGACTATTACTGTGCATAATTATTAGGCAACTTAACAAAAAACAAATATATACCCATTTCAATTATTTATTTTTACCAGTGAAACCAATATAACATCTCCACATTCACAAATATACATTTCTGACATTCAAAAACAAAACAAAAACAAATCAGCGACCAATATAGCCACCTTTCTTTGCAAGGACACTCAAAAGCCTGCCATCCATGGATTCTGTCAGTGTTTTGATCTGTTCACCATCAACATTGCGTGCAGCAGCAACCACAGCCTCCCAGACACTGTTCAGAGAGGTGTACTGTTTTCCCTCCTTGTAAATCTCACATTTGATGATGGACCACAGGTTCTCAATGGGGTTCAGATCAGGTGAACAA
Organism: Mchenga conophoros; assembly: GCF_057382185.1. Taxonomy (NCBI): domain Eukaryota; kingdom Metazoa; phylum Chordata; class Actinopteri; order Cichliformes; family Cichlidae; genus Mchenga; species Mchenga conophoros. The sequence goes on along the minus strand of NC_140528.1, from coordinate 18,561,072 downwards.
GGAGGCCATGTCATTAGTTTTTCTTCTTTTATACCCTTTCTTGCCAGCCACGCTGTGGAGTACTTGGACGCGTGTGATGGAGCATTGTCCTGCATGAAAATCATGTTTTTCTTGAAGGATGCAGACTTCTTCCTGTACCACTGCTTGAAGAAGGTGTCTTCCAGAAACTGGCAGTAGGACTGGGAGTTGAGCTTGACTCCATCCTCAACCCAAAAAGGCCCCACAAGCTCATCTTTGATGATACCAGCCCAAACCAGTACTCCACCTCCACCTTGCTGCCGTCTGAGTCGGACTGGAGCTCTCTGCCCTTTACCAATCCAGCCACGGGCCCATCCATCTGGCCCATCAAGACTCACTCTCATTTCATCAGTCCATAAAACCTTAGAAAAACCAGTCTTGAGATATTTCTTGGCCCAGTCTTGACGTTTCAGCTTGTGTGTCTTGTTCAGTGGTGGTCGTCTTTCAGCCTTTCTTACCTTGGCCATGTCTCTGAGTATTGCACACCTTGTGCTTTTGGGCACTCCAGTGATGTTGCAGCTCTGAAATATGGCCAAACTGGTGGCAAGTGGCATCTTGGCAGCTGCACGCTTGACTTTTCTCAGTTCATGGGCAGTTATTTTGCACCTTGGTTTTTCCACACGCTTCTTGCGACCCTGTTGACTATTTTGAATGAAACGCTTGATTGTTCGATGATCACACTTCAGAAGCTTTGCAATTTTGAGACTGCTGCATCCCTCTGCAAGATATCTCACTATTTTTGACTTTTCTGAGCCTGTCAAGTCCTTCTTTTGACCCATTTTGCCAAAGGAAAGGACGTTGCCTAATAATTATATATATAGGGTGTTGATGTCATTAGACCACACCCCTTCTCATTACAGAGATGCACATCGCCTAATATGCTTAATTGGTAGTAGGCTTTCGAGCCTATACAGCTTGGAATAAGACAACATGCATGAAGAGGATGATGTGGACAAAATACTCATTTGCCTAATAATTCTGCACTCCCTGTAGTGTGATTTAGATTTCATTGGTGTAAACACCAGTCACACAAGCTAACCCATGGAGGCAGCAGCAGGCTTTGTGTTTGGTCTGTTGGCTTAAACTAAGAGAGTTTAGTTTGTTAGCACAAAGAGCTGTCAGCTAAAGCCCCGAATGCACTTTGAATACAGACGAACTGAGAAAAAGACTTTAAATACAGCAAACAGTCAAACTGACCACATGTTTTTCTGCTGATCATCCACAGCAGTACGTTTAGCATTCATGCTAGCAGCAGGCTATGACTGTCCACTCAGCACCAACACAGGTAGGAGTGAGCAGTGATGAAGCAGGACTGTGGGCAAGTTTGAGCTACAATCCTATTGGCTTCTCAGTTTCTCCAAAGAAAAGGGGAAAAATTCTTGGTGTTGTGAAGATGTGAGTTGGTCTTGTTGTCGTGGGGCTGGAAGGATGCTGGCAGTGAGAGGCTTTTCATACAGTGTTCAGTAACAGAATGAGAAGAAAGCCACTGCACATGAAACAAGGTGCTCGTAGTGTTTGTTTACTGTGTTTGTGCCACAATGTCAGATCAGTTGTAGATTCACATGCAGACTTGTCCAGTGAAACCAGTGCAAGTACTGCAGTACAGAGCAAAGACTAAGCAAGCCAGGAGAGCTCTCCAACTTTCTGAAAGTATCAGGATATTTGAGTGATAAGAAAAAGTGGATCGTGCAACAATGTCCCTCAGCACACAAAACAATCAAAGCAGAATAAATATAATGTTTTAGATCAAACACTTACAGGGACCTGAAGACAGAGAACCAACAAAATGTCATGGCTAACAGAGGAACTCAAGCACAGACTGAGTTCTGACAAACAAAAAGGTGACAGGTTATTTACCAAAGGGGTGAACCACAGTGCTCTATATATGTACAGTGAGTTGGGGAGGGGGTCCAGGGCTCCAGGGAAAAGAGGGAAGGGAGTCCACACTCACTCCTCTTCAGTCACTCTTGTCCTGCTCTCCACTCACACAGCCACACACAGGAATCACAGGTAAGCGTCTGTAACCAGGTCCGGGGAAATATTTACTCAAAGTATACACAAAGTTAACCCAACTGGTGAATTAAAAGAGAGATTTCTTAGCAAGGAGCTGAGATCATGAACACAGGAGGGTCAATGTCCCAGCGACGAACTGCTCCATGCCGCAGCGTTAAATGGTTACCGGTAAGCCCAGGTGAATCAGCAACAGGTGGTGTAATCATCATAGCTGTGTGGACCAAGAGCGAGAGGCCATTACAAGCTCCACCCAGGCAGGCAAAACGCTAGCAGGAGAGAGCAAAACATAAAACCTGAAAAGCCATCATGAGCCAGAGACACAGAGTTTATACTAGAAGAGAAACCTGCTCATCTTCATCATGTTTGTTTAAATAGAGAAAATCAGAAGTCTCTGTGTGTCAGACCACGGCTCTACACGGACACTTCTAAGCTGCTTCAGAGTGAACTGACCCAGATAATCTGCACACAGCGGCTGTAAAACAGTGAAAGTCATAACTGTCTCTCTCTGATGGAAAGCTTTTATTGTGAAGTCAGGAAGTCTGCAGGAAGTGTTGAGTTTGTATTCATCACTCAGTGTTTAATGAGACAGGCAGACAGGAAGAGCAGCTCATTAGTGTTGATGAAATCAAAGGAACTGTGAGGAACTGCAGTTTGGTCACATCTGGATGTTTGTGTGTGTGTGTTGTTTTAAAGCCCAGAGCTGTGGGGCGTACCAGGCTCAGCTGGACATAACCCTGAAACTAATCCAGAGCCTGGACCTGAACCCAGCTGTGTTTCCTTAAAGAGCAACATGTCGAAGGGTGTTATTGTAAACTTTAACAAAAGACTGTTATGTGACAAAGAGTAAGTACATTATTTTTATGAGATTGTTCATCATGTCTTTAATTTAATATTTCCAGTTTTTCCTTCCTGTCTCATGAAGCTGTGACATTTATTGTTTTTCTTTTAGGATCAATAAGAGGCCAGAATCTCCTGGACCTGAACCCAGCTGTGTTTCCTTAAAGAGCAACGACTCGAAGGGTGTTGGTGTTTACTTTAAAGGATGTTCTTCTGCTGCTGAGAGGTAATGTGTGTCTAGATGTTGTTCCTGACTCTGTATTTTTGAATAAATCCTCATGTTTAATATCAGCTCAGCTCTTTTTCACACACATTTCTATGTTGGTGTGTGAAGCGGTGTGTGTTGGAGTGTTTCCACAAACACAGCAGTCAGAGTGGAAAGAGTGGATGTTGTAGGAGGTGTTTGTGTAGTGAAGAGGCTGAGTGTCTGTAGGACTCCAGCTGCTCCAGCAGGTGTCTCCTTTGTGCTTTGCTTCAAACACAGTGTAGGGAGGAGCTTCCACTCAGGTGTTTCAGGTGTTGCTGGATGGAGGAGGACAAATAGTTTGTCCCTTCAGTGACACTTCAGCAGCTCAATGTTCTGGGAGATGTTTGTCTTTATGAAGGTTTATGGATTCTTGTTCTTACTTTGGTTAAACTGAGCAATACATTTTCCATCTAACATTTAAAGTAAATTTCCAGGTGAATAAAAGATCTGCAGCTGCAGCCTCTGTGATGTTTCACAGTCTGAAAGTAACAAATTCAACCAGAGTTCAAACAAAGGCTTAATATACGTGTGTGTTTGATATAATGTCAACAAGTACAAACAGGTGTTCTTACAGGTCTTAATCACAGAGCTCTGATAAGTTTGGTGACTTTCACACTCAGCAATTTTGCTGCCTTTTATTTTATATTGGCCTTTTTAAAGCCCTTCAAAGTCTCCCACATTCATACAGAGCTTTTAACACCAAACTCCTTTACAGTCCTTCTCCTCTCACACACGATCACACGACTGATTTGTCTGCAGCAGCTGTGTTACTGCTAGTATTTTATTATGTGTGTAATCTCCTCATATTGTTCCTGTGGTTTAGTTTGACTTCCTTCTGCAAACTCAGCTGCTCTGTTGCTGATACACGTCTCCATGAATATGATTGATCAGATGCTGCCAACACCATGTGTTTCATGTGAGCGCTCAGCTGAAACCCTGGGTTGACTTATCGAGTTAATAACAAGCTTCACGTGACTGTGAATGCTAAAGTGAATCCAGATAAAGGAAAGAGACCCTGCTAATGTTGGACTCACTTCTTAGTGTAGATCCCAGGAGGAAGTTCAACATAGCCATTCTTTGTGCTAGCTCGACCAAACCTGAGAGCACAGTGCAGGATAATGATCATCATCTGTCTCTGTCAAGGACATTTAAAATCCACAAATAACAAACATAATTATATTTGATCATTAAAAATGATGATTAAACAAAGTGTCAAACATACTTAAGTAGAAGGACTGATGTTTGTGTTAAAATACCCTCTTAAAGCTGAAATACTGATTCAGCTTCTTTACTCAAGTAAAGGTAAAAGAGTCCAGGCTCTGAAATGTACTCACAGTATTAAAGTAAAAACTCCATCTTTGAAGGAAATTTCTGCCAGTTTTTGTGCAAAGTTCCCTGAATTTCTACCTCCAACATTAATATGAGAAAATTATCTGAACTTTTATTCTAATGAATTTAATCAGCTTGAACATTTTGTAGCACAAAAGTAGAAAAAACCCAAAGGGAATCAAAAATAGCTCTGTTTGCTGTTGCCTGCATTGTAGATGGGCGGCTTTGCCTCAACACCTAAACAGGAAAATGAGTTTAGTCAAGTATTAAAGTGGGATTGAAGAGGTGAGGAAACCAGAGATCAGGTGTTGTGGTGCAGCATTAAGATAAGATGGGGCCTGATTATTTAAGACCTTGTATGCAGTGTTGGGTAAGTTACTTTAAAATAGTAACTTAATTACATTACTAGTTACTTCTCTCAAAAGTAACTCAGCTACTTCAAGTTACTCGTTATTTTCAAAGTAACTAGTTACTAGGGAAAGTAACTTTGGTTTTACTCAGAATTCTCTTGTTAATGTGTTGCTTCCATAACTTTGCCAGTGTTCTAGCTTGCTTACTTGCCACAGTGCACTGTGCCACCTACCAATAGAAAGGAAAAGATAATGTGCATATTTCCACGAGAGAAATCCCACGCCTGGACCGTCATTGACTGCTGCCATGATTCTAGCCTACGTCACAGCGTCATGTGCGCCTTTTACATCCAACACAAAAACTGCAGTCGTGGTGCTTTGATTGTACTCAGAACTTGGAAATTCTGCCTTCTGAATAGGAAGATGTAGGTAACACCAGACTGCAGATGAGCTGCTTACAGGGCTGGACTGGGACAAAAAATTGGCCCGGGTATTTTAACTAGAGACCGGCCCACCATTATAGGAAAAACATAAAGCCTTTGAATGAAAACAAACGCTGTTGTGACAGTGATGTACACTGTTTTGATGGTATATATGCATCAATCTATCAATCGTTTGTTGTAAGATTCAGATAATTATTTTTAAAAGCTAGACATTTTAAATGAGAATAAGAAAGAAAAGTATTTCCTTGTGCCCACCTCTCCCTGTTAATGCCCTACATGCCCCCCTGGCAACACTTTGCTAGATCCGCACCTGCACAGTTACCAGCTGTCAGCTACCTAAAAAAGGATCCTGGTGTTATTTGTCTCTCAGAAACAGTTCATAACTTCCCTTCAACTCATTCATGTCACCTAAAAGGTAAACCTGTTTCTCCATCACCTGTTCAGCTCTGATGATCCAGTAAGGACGTCTCCTGGTTTCATCTTCATGTTTCCCTCTCACCAGATAACCAAACCATATCATGACCAGCAGCTTTACAGCTGTGGCTCCATCAAACATCAGCTGATACTAGAAATTAATATTAAATAAATTCTAACAACAGCTGATCAAGCTTAAAAGTGCTGCTGTTGTTTACCGCGACATCCGCTGGTTTCCTCTTTCTGGCGCAAAGTGAGCGATAAACAAACAAGAGAGCCGATCAGCTGATCATTGATCAGTTTTCATGATTGAAGTAGAAACGGGAGAGGGAGGGGGGAGAATGAGAGAAGAAGAGGCAGCTGTGCAGCAAAGACACAGAATAACTCCAGCTTTGTGCCTTTTTCATTGTAGCTGAATTACGGGACAAACTGATCCTTTTCACCTCAATAAGAAACGCGTAATATTTTCTCTGAATACCAGACGGGACGGTTGGCAACTCTAATAACTTATGAACAAAATAAAGTTCAACATCATTAACTTCATAGCACCACCCAGCTGTATAGAAACTCCGTCATGCTAGCTAGCACGCAGTACGGAAAAAGTCAGAATAACGAAAATAAACTCCACCTAAACTTGGTTCATATCTGACCCAGAGAGACTGCAGGTCATAACTTCTTACCTGAAGTTCAGTTCACACTTGGACCGGCGGCAGCCGCCTCGGGTCTCTTTTCCTTCTGCGTCCCCTTTCCTTCATCCACCTGCTGGCCTCCACCACTTGCTAATGTTACTGAATCTGTGGAAGCTCCGCGATAGCCACCACACGAAGTAACGAGTAACGACCCTATCTAAATCTCAGTAACGACTAACGCGTTCCTGATTTTGGCATAATAACTAGTTACCGTGCTCGTTACCACAATAATAACGTAGTTACTGTAACGCGTTACTTAACTCATTCACTGCCAGCCATTGGCAGTGAATGAGTTAAACCCATTGACTCATGCACTGCAATTGACGGCTATAGATGTCAATGGCAGTGAATGAGTTAATAACGCGTTAGTCCCAACACTGCTTGTATGTGAGGAGCAGGATTTTGAATTCTGGATTTAACAGGAAGTCAATGAAGGGAAGCCAAAACAGGAGAAATCTGCTCTCTCTTTCTAGTCCCTGTCAGGACTCTTGCTGCAGCATTTTGGATCAGCTGAAGGCTTTTCAGGGAGTTTTTAGGACATCCTGATAATAATGAATTACAGTCGTCCAGCCTGGAAGTAATAAATGCATGAACTAGTTTTTCAGCGTCACTCTTTTTAGCATTTTTTAACAACAAGCTTCTATCTATTAGGGCTCTTGTCTCGCCGACTGCTGCCTCAGATCAGAGTCTTTCTCCTGTGTGCTCAGCTGTCTTAGAGCAGTTTGATCCCGTCTCCCTTAATGACTTGACTGCAGTAGTTTGTAACCTAAGATCATCACACTGCCCCTCTGATTGTCTCCCCCCAACTACTCTTTCAAGGATTGTCAGGTTGGAGATTGGCCTATAATTAGCTAAGACAGCTGGGTCTAGGGATGCTTTTTAAGTAAAGGTTTAACTACAGCCAGCTAGCGATGGGTACCGTTTAGATTTGAAAACCTGCTAAATCAGAATCAGTTGCTGATGACGGCTTTTTTCTTTTACATTAATCACGTATAATCTTAACTCAAAGTGAACATAGACTTGATTGAAGTAACTCAGATCAGCCAATTCAAAATGCTAATTCAATCAACTCTGAGTTCATGGCTAGACTCAGTTTGTTGGCCCTGCACCTTAAAACTATTCCCTGTTTGTCTCTCGTGTTTTTTGGATATTGTTTTCACATCTTATGTCACAGCTAGCGGGGCGAGCCATGTTGAATTTAATAAAGGACCCAAGATGCCGACACTGCTGTGAAGTGAGTGAGCTTTATTGAAACGGTGAAGTGCAGTGGAGATGGCCTGTGCAGAAGCTAAGATAACCTCTACTGAAAAACTAAAAAACTAACCTGAAACCTTAAACGGAGACACGGGGAGACAACACAGACGAACCAGCAACAAGCAGGAGAAAACAAAGGGCTCATATACACAAAAGAGAAATCAGGGAATGAGAAAAGGGAGACACAGCAGGATTCATTGGACATAACCAGACAAGGGGAAGCAAAAGTAGACACACTAACATAGGACATGGCACTGTCAAAATAAAACAGGAAGTGAACACAGAGACACAATACTAACACAGTACAGAGGGAACACAGAAACCAAAACCTCAGAACTAGAAAATCTTAATCAGAATGAAATTGTAACAAAAGACAATAACAATCAAAACAAAACTACTGAGTCCACAGACTCGGGACATACATCGGCTCAAACTGTGGTCATAAATATTTTGTACTTGTAAATCAGACTGTGTAGTTGTGAACTGAGTTTTGTAACATTGTGAAACAAAATATCTGGAAAGTTCATGTTTTTGCGTTCATTGATTTGTGTGTGTAAAAATGTAAAAATGTAATAAATGTAAGAAACATTAGAACTACTTTTGCTGACACAAAGTTTGGCGAGCACTGCAAGTTGTCACTTTAAACCAGTCACTGATATAAAGAGAGCACCTTGTTCCAGGGCATCTGAGCATGGAGGGAAAGCTTTATGCAGGAGATGGTAAGAGCTGTTGGGACTAAAGAAACTGAGCAGAAAACTACAGACATCTGGAAACTGTGTTGTTAATTCTCAGTGGGATCACCAGGACTAGCAAAGCTCCACCATGACAGTCATCTGATTGACTGAACCCATCCAAACATCACTTCATGGACCTTTAGCTTGTGTCTGTGTGTGGACAGACATAACATGAGCTAATTATACATTACTCCTCCACAGAGTGGACCAGCAGAGAGCAGAGGTTTCCACTGGTCAGTCTGCACAGCAACATCAAACACACCTGGACTCTGTGGTTATGGTTTGTAGTACTACGTTTACATTTGTTCTTTTCAGTCACCTCTATGCTGCACTTTGTGGACCAGAGGATTGTCAGTGTGTCCAACATAAGTCAGAGTTTGGGCTCCATGATTTCAGTCAGATTGGGGTGACTGTAGCTCAGCAGGGGAGCAGGTCAGCTACTAGTCAGAAGGTTTGTGAATCAAACCCTGGCTGGCAAATGTACTGGGTAACGTACTAAACCCAAGCTGCCCTCTGATGCATCCATCAGAGTGTGAAAGAAAGTATTTAAGCATAGAACAATGTGCTTGGTTGAATGAGGCATGTTGTATAAAAAGCTTTGTGTGCACAGAGTATCAAAGAGAGCTATATAAGAACCAGTCCATTTACCACTGGGTAATTCATATAGTCTTCTTTTCCAGCGGCTGGAGGACAACATCACCATGTTTGTGAAGAACGAGCTGAAGAAGATCCAGAAGCTTCTGAGTCCAGATCACCCAGAAACTTTAAAGAGCCAGATGGAGGATGAGGAGATGTTTGAAGGTGAGGATGAAGATGAAAGAAAGAGCTGCAGAGAAGCATTTCTGAAGATCACACTCCACTTCTTGAGGAGACTTAAGCAGCATGAGATGGCTGACCATCTGCAGAGCAGTAAGAGAATTTCTCTAAAGACTGAATATTGATCTTTCCTAATAGCTCAAGAAATGGACCAATAGACATTCATCCTTTCAGGGTACTGAAAGGCTATGATATTTATTATATAATATTTGTTTCTGAATTTCTTACCTTCAGAAATATTTGCTCCACTCTGTAAACGAGAACTTAAAGCCCAACTGAAGAAGAAGTTCCAGTGTGTGTTTGAGGGCATCGCTAAAGCAGGAAGCCCAACCCTCCTGAATCAGATCTACACAGAGCTCTACATCACAGAGGGAGGGACTGCAGAGGTCAATGATGAACATGAGGTCAGACAGATTGAAACAGCATCCAGGAAACCAGACAGACCAGAAACAACAATCAGACAAGAAGACATCTTTAAAGCCTCACCAGGAAGAGACGAACCAATCAGAACAGTGCTGACAAAGGGAGTGGCTGGCATTGGGAAAACAGTCTTAACACAGAAATACAGCCTGGACTGGGCTGAAGACAAAGCCAACCAGGACATCCAGTTCATATTTCCATTCACTTTCAGAGAGCTGAATGTGCTGAAAGAGGAAAAGTTCAGCTTGGTGGAACTTGTTCATCACTTCTTTACTGAAACCAAAGGATCAGGAATCTGCAGGCTTGAAGACTTCCAGGTTGTGTTCATACTTGATGGTCTGGATGAGTGTCGACTTAATTTGGACTTCATCAAAACTAAAATCCTGACAGAAACCAGAAAGTCCACCTCATTGGATGAGCTGCTGACAAACCTCATCAGAGGGAACCTGCTCCCTTCTGCTCGCCTTTTGATAACAACACGACCTGCAGCAGCCAATCAGATCCCTCCTTGGTGTGTCGACATGGTGACAGAGGTCAGAGGGTTCACTGACCCACAGAAGGAGGAGTACTTCAGGAAGAGATTCAGAGATGAGGAGCAGGCCAGCAGGATCATCTCCCACATCAAGAAAGCTCGAAGCCTCCACATCATGTGTCACATCCCAGTCTTCTGCTGGATCACTGCTACAGTTCTGGAGGATGTGCTGGAAACCAGAGAGGGAGGAGAGCTGCCCAACACCCTGACTGAGATGTACATCCACTTCCTGGTGGTTCAGGCCAAAGTGAAGAGGATCAAATATGATGGAGGAGCTGAGACAGATCCACACTGGAGTCCAGAGAGCAGGAAGATGATTGAGTCACTGGGAAAACTGGCTTTTGATCAGCTGCAGAAAGGAAACCTGATCTTCTATGAACCAGACCTGACAGAGTGTGGCATCGATATCAGAGCAGCCTCAGTGTACTCAGGAGTGTTCACACAGATCTTTAAAGAGGAGAAACAACTGTACCAGAACAAGGTGTTCTGCTTTGTTCATCTCAGTGTTCAGGAGTTTCTGGCTGCTCTTCATGTCCACCTGACCTTCATCAACTCTGGACTCAATCTGCTGGAAGAGCAAGAAACAACTTGGAAGGTGTTTCAAACAAGAAAATCTTCAAAGAAATACTTCTACCAGTGTGCTGTGGACAAGGCCTTACAGAGCCCCAATGGACACCTGGACTTGTTCCTTCGTTTTCTCTTGGGTCTGAAGACTAATCAAACTCGTTTGCAAGGCCTGATGACACAAACAGGAAGTAGCTCAAAGACCAATCAAGAAGCAGTTCAGTACATCAAGAAGAAGCTCAGTGAGAATCTGTCTGCAGAGAAAAACATCAATCTGTTTCACTGTCTGAATGAACTGAATGATCGTTCTCTAGTGGAGGAGATCCAACAGTCCCTGAGTTCAGGACGTCTCTCCACAGATAAACTGTCTCCTGCTCAGTGGTCAGCTCTGGTCTTCATCTTACTGTCATCAGAAAAAGATCTGGATGTGTTTGACCTGAAGAAATACTCTGCTTCAGAGGAGGCTCTTCTGAGGCTGCTGCCAGTGGTCAAAGCCTCTAAAAAAGCTCTGTAAGTTATAAAGTTTTTATTATTTAATTTGGTTGGTATGTTATGGAAAACACACTGCCATGAACCTCTGTTTTGTTTTTGTCAAAATCACTGTAATATAATCACTGTACCTTTATATACATGTGACTTGTATTAATGCTGCTGCCCTCTTGTGGCTAAAGTGTAATTATGTTCTTGTTATTAGGGAGGATTTGAGAGTAAGGCTACGTTCACACTGCAGGCGAAAGCGCATCAAATCCGATTTTTCTGACCTTTATAAATCTGACTTTTTTGACCCTATGCGACCCATATCCGATCATGCTATGACAGTGTGAACGTCGCGAATCCGATATTTTCAAATCCGACCTGGGTCACTTTCGTATGTGGTACTGAATCCGATACATATCCGATGTTTTAGAAAGCCACTGCTGTTTGAACGGTCATGTCGCATTAAATCCGTCTTTTACGTCACCAACACAAGACAGACGCCAATTATCAGCGCCCGATAAGACATCGCGAACGCTTCCTGGCCATCCCGTGTAGATGTCAGTGAAACTGTTGGGAAGACAGCGTTGGAGAAACGTGAACATTTTATTTGTACTGTATAATCTACAGATTCTGACAGAAATCTGCAGCTATCCTTTGAAGCACCGCTCCTCTAAAACAGCAATAAGGATCATTATTAGGTTATCTACATTATTATGTAAATAACAAAATAACTTAAAGCAAAAATTGGGAAACGTAAAGTCCGAAGTCTTCATATTAAGGGTCATCTGTCAAACAATATTCTTTGCTCTGGGTCTAAACAGAGCGCGTTGTGTGTGAAGTCTTCTTTTGCGCATGCAAATGCACAAATGCGTCCTTCATTTCCCCGAATTTGAAGGATTCGTCGGGTGTGTCCTTCGTGGCCCACCATATCCCAGAATTCATAGCACGGCCCAGCCAAATTTCAGCTGCCAACAATGGCGGCTGCTACTAAGTTTTCAAATTACTCTTATTAATCTTTCTGGGTCACAAAATAAACTTTTAACATATTTTCAGGCGAGAAAGTAGCTGTGTAAACTTCAAATATCTGCTTGGTTTATCAAGACATCGCATATTTGCAAAAGTGTGCCGACGTTTTCGGAGACGTCTGTTCCCCACCCGCTCGCTAGCAAGCCGGGGGGTTCAATGGTCACTCCAGCCGGCGAGAGCAGCGGACGCCCGGCTTCATCGTTTTCAGACCCCGCTCTTTCGCTACTCAGGTGAAACATGATATATAAGTCACCCGGATAACTTAAAAATGTAATTGTTTGCCTTTTTTCTGTGTTTTATTTGTTCCGGAGTAAATCGGTTTGGCTGAGATCAAAGTTCCTCCGGGATTTTCACACTGCTGAATAAACGTTAAACAGGAAACTGATTAAACAGAAGTGTGAGACGGTCGAGAATTTACGCCAGTGTCCTGTTATATTTTAGATAGCAAGGAGCAGACGGCCGAGTTTATTAAACTCCACCGACACAGCGGTGACGCAAATCTGAAGGCTAGACCGTCCCATTTCACAGCCTCGCACTTCCAGCCTTTTCGATCTTTGAAGGACCCGGCCCACGTAGACCGCGAATACCGGGTCCTCCGAAGGATGCAGCCGACGTTTTGGGACACAGCTAGTGTGTGATGTTCTTTCAGTGTTGCACTTTGTAGACGCTCCCTGAGCACTGGTCTCACAGCCAGCTGCACATAGAGACCAGTGTTGTTAGTCCAGGTCAGAAGATGACTTGTTGGAATGAAAATGAGCTTGTAGTTTGTCTGCTTTAATAATGTGACTGGAAAAAGGTGTTGGACTTCAAATATGTCCATTTCTTTCACACTTCACCTTTAAAAGTGAAGCCTTGTGGTTCCTGGAACGGAAAAACACGACTTTTTCAAGTCTTTGTCCTGTTTTTATGATAAATGTACGACTTTAATGTGAAACATTCAGAGTTTTTTCTCTTGTTGTGTTTGTTTGAAGCTGCTTCCTGTTGGCTTCAGCTGTTTGGAGTTTCCATTTTCTAAACTTCTACATTCTGAACCTTCTTCAGCTCTGAACAGATGATGAAACACTGAATGATTTCAAGCTCACACTTTGTCTAATAAACTTACATCTTTCATTCTTTATACAGATTGAGGGACTGTGGTTTGTCAGAGATCAGCTGTGATCATCTGGCAGCAGCACTGAAGTCCAACCCCTCCCATCTGAGAGAGCTGGACCTGTACGACAACAACTTGCAGGATTCAGGAGTGAAGCATCTGTGTGGTTTCCTGGAGAGTCCAGGATGTGGACTTGAAACTCTGAGGTCAGTCAGCATGTTTTAGTTGTGCTGAGATGAATATGATGTGAAAGTTGTGCTGACACTAAACTGCAGACATCAGGCTGATATTATACTGATCCACACTGAGGATCTTCATGGTAAAGTCTGTTTTCTTCTTCTCTGGTTTAGTCCATTGACTGCAGCAGAACAATGTTCACATTTCAAACCTTCAAAGAAGAAGAAAAATCCTCCACTGGATAATTCACTGTGAAACTCTCCAACTCTTCATTCCACCTTAAAGTCTGTCTGACACTGAAATCCAAAGCAAAATGTGCGTTTGCTTTACAGACAGCAGTCCAACACAAACATACACACATCATCCAAAACACAGTCCAACATCCAAATCTCCTCCACTGCCAGCATGAATGATGGGAAAGAGAAGGAGGAACACTCTGACATTCAGGGTTAGAATGAGTTTCATGAAGCAGACTGTGAAGATCAAAGCTGCATTAGAAAGCTTACATGAATGAATGAGTGGACAGAAGTGGACAGAGATCATCTGAAGCACTTCAAAGGCTTTAAATCAGCACATTTCTCTTTATTCTTTATCAACTCTGTTAGTTTCTCTCAGTTTTCTGTGGAATGAAGCTAACAGCAGGCTAATAAGATGCTGACCAATAGGTTTCTATTAAAGGTTGTAATTTGTATATGAAAAAGTGCTTTGGCTCAGCAGGGATCAGCTTACAGGTAGAATACAGCTGCTGGATGGGATTAGCATGTCATAGCTATCTAGCAAACTGCTAACTGGGGGATTTCAGGCCATCTATGGATCATTTTTGCTAACTGTTTATTCAGCTTAGGCTCACAGGGCTGCAGCCTGTGCCCTAGCTGTCATAGGGCAAGAGGCGTGGTCCACCTGCACAGGTGAGCAGTCCATCACAGGGCCAACAGAGAGAGACAGAGAAGCACTCTCTCACATCCACACCTACAGCCAATTTAGAAGCACCAATGAACCTAAGCAGCATTTCATTGGACTGTGGGAGAACATCCAACCTCCACAGAAAGGCCAACAAGCTTCAACCTACAACCTTCTTGCTTTAAGGCACTAGTGCCAACCACTTTTCCCCATTTCAGCCCAAATCCTGCATCTTCCTGTTTCTGACTCCAGGCCAGCTCCACTAACACTTTCTCATCAGACACTGCCACCTAGTGGAGGAAGTCTTAGTTCCATTTGAAGCTTCAGATTACAGTTAGTTCCTTTACAAAGAGGTGGAGGTGGTGGGGCCACAGCACCATCATCACTGAGTGCCATAGGACACTTAACCTTTGTTTCCATATGCTGGGAACTTCCTGTTGTTCCAAGGAGGACTGGAAAATGTGTGAAAACCTCCCAGTCAGTTCCTCACAGCACACTTCAATCATTTCCCTCCCACAGCATCAGGACCAGGGCTTTTTCTCTCTTTGGTCCCACTAAGAGATTTCCACACAAACACTTCATCAGTGGGACTCTCGGAGCTACCAGCCCTTTGCTACAATCACAAAGCTCTTCATTGAAATCAATGATATCAAAGCTGGAATCAAATGAGTCCAAGTCTTCTGCTGATTCAGCATCACATTCATCTTTGCTCCTTGTCCTGCATCCCCACCATGGACTTCATTCCTTTCCAAGCCAGCCTTGAGTGTCCTTTATTCAGCTCATCCTCTGCTTTACTTTTACACCTGATTTTAGCTGCTTTATCTCTCTTTCAACAAGTTTCTGTGCCTCAATCTTTTTCTTCTCTCCCTCATAACAAGACAGCTTCTTCTGCCTGAGAACATGTTGGAGTGATTTACTAATCCAGGGCTGCTTATTGGGGAAAATGCTTCCTGTTTCCAAAGTAATCCCCATTTTTCCCAGAAAGAAATGCAAGTAGAAATCGATGATCTAAGTGAGAACATGAGCCTTTAACAATAGCAGCAAAATATCTCTCCAATCTCAATACTCCCTCTCTCGACCTCTGGAACACCAGAGGTCACAATACATTGTGTTGGGTCACTCCTCGGCCCACTCAGCTGCTTCCATGTCCATCCATGGCATCATGGACATCGGGGTCACCACTCCCGCTCTGACCCTCTCTAGCCGTCCTCTGGCTCAGCAAATCAGACAACCTCATGTCATCTAAGTGACCCAGTAATAAACACCAGCTCCCCCTCGAGAACACTCCATGCGTAAGATTAGGTTTTTTCTGCGTCCCTCTCTTGTGGTCCATCATGCCTCGGGCCTCCAGGATCCTCACCCCCCTGTGGTCGCCGAGATCTTGTGTAAAGCAAACCAAACACCTTTTCCTGCACCTCCCTAACTTATCATCTTTGGGACTCTTTAATCAAAAGCCTGATCCTAATTATCTTCTTGACTTATTGACTTGTATTTATATATATTCTTCAACGTTACTCATCATTTTAAAACTCTTAAAACGCTGCTTTCACGTCCCTGCATGCGTTTCCTGTCGCTTGCCTTATCTAATCATCAACATCCTGTACACAGAAGTCTCGCTGCTGCAAGGCCTCCACTCTGACCTAGAATCTCCTTTCACAAGAAAATCATTATAAGCGCCTATTCTACTAAAAGATCCAAAAAAAAAACAACCACTTTAATCAATTAAGTTTAAACATATAAGCAATTACTCCTGCATACATTTTATCACAGCTAAACGCTGCCTTGAAACAACTCCTGTGTGTTAACACTAACTTCATTTTAAAACTCACATTTCCTATGTTATAGCCTGTTTTTGGTACAGCCTTTTTATTTCATCTTGCTCCTTTGATGTAACAATACCTTCTCATTCTAGTTTATCAGACTTAACCAAAATATATGCTTTCCTTCCTTTGGTCCTTCTCTAAAGCAAGAAACTCCTATTCAGTTCCTCTTTTCTGTCACTTGTTACAGGGCCAGCTCAAGTTCAGTTAAACGCTAAATTAATTTGAGGCCTTTTGCCTGGAATCAATACTGTCATGTGTGTTTATGGACTCTATATGTCTGTAAGCGTGTGCAATCCTTCAATAACTCATATCATCCTCACAGTAGATTGGCTAATCATAGCGCTAGCCAAAGGCTCGTGACCCACAAGAGACGAATTGAGCCACAACTCCCTTAAAGGCACAAAATGCAATATGTATAAAAAGTCATTTCTACGTATAAGCTCTCCCCTTTATCCTAAAAATAAATCTATGTAATATCTGTATGTGTGTCTTCTATTCATTAATGTAATTGTCAGTTATTTTCTCTCTTTATTTTACCTTCTTTTTGTTTACCTCTTTGTTTGTGACATGGACATCCCTAAACCATCCTGAGTTCCGGCTTCAATTTCAACCCAATTGTACCCTCTATTCTCGCAGTCGAACTCGTCTGGGCTTCACCTTCCCACTGGCCCCTGTGCCCTTCTCTTAGTGTCCTTTGTTGTCTTGTGATCCCCAGCAAACACAGTCTGTTTCTTCTCTGTTTCTTCTCCGTTGCTCTTTTCAGTATTTTCCTTTTAGATTAAATCCCAGCCTGGCAAAATATCCCATTCAGTGTCTTTAAACAGTTATGTCACACTGTTCTTACCAGCCTGCAGTTCACCGTGCATTTTCCATCACGTGCTTTTCTTCCATGCTGCTGCTGGTATCGTCAGTGTAGTTTCAGTTGCACTGTCTTTTGCCTGCTGTTAATTCTTGAAGTCCACGATGTTCTGTCGGTCTTCATCAGGAGATTAACTGTCCTATGAGCTTCTTCTCAGGATCGGGACAAGTGGGAGGTCAAGCTGTAAAATTTTAAGCCAAAATCTGGCCTGTTTTCCTCCCAATTCTGTTAATCAATGGTTTTGTACTCAAGATTCTAGGTTGAAAGAAGTCCACCTGTATTGACACACTAAAGCATACAATTAATATCCTTTTCATTTCTTTTCTTAAAACCTCCATTTGCTTCATCTGCCTGGAGTTTAACTCGTATGTTTCTCTCTCTGTGTGCTCACTTGTCACAGTCAGTTCCTTTTATGGGCATGCAAAGTTCCTGTCACACACACCATTTCCTGTCAACCTTGCAGCTGCTCAGAACCATATTTTCTGTTTCTATCTCTCCTGTTTTGTTTTTTTTACAGGCTAATAAAACTCTTGTTTTACTAAGTCTTGATCTAAAACAATTCACCCTTATTTCACGCACACACTTCTAAATATACTAAATTCTTTGCGTTTGTCAGATCGTCTCACACACACACCGCCTTTTCTCTCACACTTCCACTTCTGCACTCACTCTACTATCAACTTTCATAGTGTTATTATTATTTATTATTTTGTACAAATCACACCCAATCACTCAAAACCTGCTACTCACAGCATTCACACACTTAAACTGTGACAAGAGTTGAGGAATATACTCACAACACGCTTTCCTAAGAGTATTTCAGACATGCCTTTCATAATCAGAAAGAGCAAGTCAAAGAAAACAATTGAAACCTCTATTAATTCTCACAGCACACACATAGAATAGAAAAAATAAAACACACCAGCATTTATTGCTGATGAGAGGTTACTCCTAAAAGTAATATGTTAGTCTTAAATATATACAGTGCACTCACTATATTTATATATCAAAACTCAGTCAATTACTATACATCCACTACGGCAACTCAAAACTTTATTTATAGCCCTCTAATGAACATAAATGGCGTCTTAAACACACACTCCACAATGTTTGCAGCAGTATTTGTAAAACCAACTGTGGTTTAAACAGTTCACTGCTGACTAATTTGCATTTTCACACTCACACACACACAGTCTAAAAATAGCTCCAGCACTGCCTCAGACTCCTTTCACACAGAGATCTCTTATTTTATATTACAAAGACGTCTTATATTTACAACCACTGTCACATCTGTCAGCTTTAGCGCCTAAACAATTTCGACAAATTTAAGTTAACGGTCCAACCGATAAAGTCCAACTTTTTTGTGATCAATTAACCAGTATCTGTCCAACAGTTTCTGGCCTCATCTCTAAAATCCCTAACTCAATTTAAAAGCGTCAACCAACCCAAACTTTGCCTGAAGCTCTATTTTTGGCATTTCACAGCCAAGGCTTACCCCGAAGTTTTAAGTTAAAGTTACACGCCCGAAGTCCAACTTCTGCTGGCCAAAAAAGCGCAGACTACCGTTCCAAACGGTAAGGAGACTCTAACTCCTAGTTATTCTGGAGTGCCCCAAGCTCCACAGTGACCAACTGACTATCCCTCTTCGAGGACAATGCCTAAGCGTCCTTGGCATTGGCAAGCGTTACCTCTGAGCACTGCGCTTCCTATCAGTCCAACTGACGTTCTTGAATAATTTATAATACTTTGGAACAACAGTAAAACAGCCAAAAAAGTGTAAGACTGAAGCAGGTCCAACCTTATAACCAATACGGGCTCCACCCCAAACAATAACCAAATTCCCTAATATACTAAAATCACTCAGCAGTCCAACTGCTTTCCACGGTCCAACCGTATTAAATCCTTTAGCGGTCCAACCGCATTCAATCATTTTTAGCAGTCCAACTGCATTAAATCCTCAGTACTGTCATGAGATTCTCATCAAAATCAAAGCAGACATTCCCCAGTAATTTCAGTGAGTAGACTTTAATTTGTAATGTCCAATTTGGCACACTTTGGAAATAATTCAACAGGTAGTGCCTTACCTTTGGATAAGCGGCTTAGAACAACAATGAGAAAAAGAGAGCTGATTATTAGCTCATCAAAACACAAAACAAAATCACAATGAATTATCGGTTAATTTCATTTAAAATAATTCATTAAGTATTTATGTACAATTCAAATTAGTTAATTACATATTTTGTTGGTTTGTTTTCTATTTTAATTATTTTACTGACACATTTAATGAATTATTTAATGATGTATTTATTTAATTCACGTTGCTACTCCTGGCCCTGCATCGCTGTTCATAAATACATTTTATTTGTCAGCTTCACCCAGCAAAGTCAGGGGGCGGGGTTAATGCTGATCAAGTCAACACCATTGCTTTGGACTGGTGGGCGTTCTTTTAGTGGGCTTTTCTCAATACTAAGTAGGCCTACACACCAGGGTTTGGACATGTGTGGACCCAAACTATACTTTTACCCTTTTTTGTGTGTCACCAAATACACTTTAATATTTTCTAGACAAGAATGTAGTGGCATAATCTTTAACCTCTTTTGGCTCCAAACAGAAGTGACAGACTTGAGCAGGGTTCATTTAAAGGCTGACAGAAGTGGAGTGGTGACGGGGAGATGTTTGACAGGACAGTGTTTCAGCCTCCACAGGTTCATGTTGTGCTCCATCAGTCAGTGAAGATGAAGTCAGTGCTGATGAGGCTGTAGAGTGTGTGAGGGATGTGAATGAGGATGATGAAGATCTGATGATAGCAGATAAAAACAGGCTGCAGAGACTTTGAGCCATACAGGGCACACAGTGTGTGTACAGAACAGCTGAAATCATTATGGAGGCCTCACTGGAATATGGAAGCATCACAGTACAGCTTCAGTGAAGCTTTAAAGTCTCTGATATGAGATGAGAAATGAAGCAGCCAGAGCTTTTTCATGAGTGGAAACCCACTGTGACTGTGAGCTGCTGCTACAGCCTCCAGATTAGCCAGCAGCTCATCCTGCTCAACATGGACCTGTGGTCAGAGTGTGTGCTGGATAATCCGGCCCAGGATGAGGCCAAACTGACATGGGATGAAATGTCTGTCACATAATTGAGCTTAGTGTAGTTTCATTTCTGCACAATTTAAAAACAACCAAAACTTTGTTCTGTCTTTTCTATGTTATACTGTAGACTTTCTTTGATACTGTGCAGCTTTTACTTTGAAGGGGAGCCGTCTCTGTTTCCTCTTCAGGTTGGATGATGGAAGCAAATTAGTAGCTGTGTCCCAAAACGTCGGCTGCATCCTCCAGAGGCTGCATTTGAAGGCCGATTACGTCACAGCCAGGCGAAGAAGGCTGTCCGTATTTGTCGACTCCTTCAAATGTGCCCGACAAATGCGTCCTTCATTTCCCCGAATTTGAAGGATTCGTCGGGTGTGTCCTTCGTGGCCCACCATATCCCAGAATTCATAGTGCGGCCCAGCCAAATTTCAGCTGCCAACAATGGCGGCTGCTACTAAGTTTTCAAATTACTCTTATTAATCTTTCTGGGTCACAAAATAAACTTTTAACATATTTTCAGGTGAGAAAGTAGCTGTGTAAACTTCAAATATCTGCTTGGTTTATCAAGACATCGCATATTTGCAAAAGTGCGCAGACGTTTTCGGAGACGTCTGTTACCCACCCGCTCGCTAGCAAGCCGGGGGGTTCAATGGTCACTCCAGCCGGCGAGAGCAGCGGACGCCCGGCTTCATCGTTTTCAGACCCCGCTCTTTCGCTACTCAGGTGAAACACGATATATAAGTCACTCGGATAACTTAAAAATGTAATTGTTTGCCTTTTTTCTGTGTTTTATTTGTTCCGGAGTAAATCGGTTTGGCTGAGATCAAAGTTCCTCCGGGATTTTCACACAGCTGAATAAACGTTAAACAGGAAACTGATTAAACAGAAGTGTGAGACGGTTGAGAATTTACGCCAGTGTCCTGTTATATTTTAGATAGCAAGGAGCAGACGGCCGAGTTTATTAAACTCCACCAACACAGCGGTGACGCAAATCTGAAGGCTAGACCGTCCCATTTCACAGCCTCGCACTTCCAGCCTTTTCGATCTTTGAAGGACCCGGCCCATGTAGACCGCGAATACCGGGTCCTCCGAAGGATGCAGCCGACGTTTTGGGACACAGCTAGTGTGTGATGTTCTTTCAGTGTTGCACTTTGTAGACGCTCCCTGAGCACTGGTCTCACAGCCAGCTGCACATAGAGACCAGTGTTGTTAGTCCAGGTCAGAAGATGACTTGTTGGAATGAAAATGAGCTTGTAGTTTGTCTGCTTTAATAATGTGACTGGAAAAAGGTGTTGGACTTCAAATATGTCCATTTCTTTCACACTTCACCTTTAAAAGTGAAGCCTTGTGGTTCCTGGAAGGAAAAACACGACTTTTTCAAGTCTTTGTCCTGTTTTTATGATAAATGTACGACTTTAATGTGAAACATTCAGAGTTTTTTCTCTTGTTGTGTTTGTTTGAAGCTGCTTCCTGTTGGCTTCAGCTGTTTGGAGTTTCCATTTTCTAAACTTCTACATTCTGAACCTTCTTCAGCTCTGAACAGATGATGAAACACTGAATGATTTCAAGCTCACACTTTGTCTAATAAACTTACATCTTTCATTCTTTATACAGATTGAGTTACTGTGGTTTGTCAGAGATCAGCTGTGATTATCTGGCAGCAGCACTGAAGTCCAACCCCTCCCATCTGAGACAGCTGGACTTGAGCTGGAACAACAAGCTGCAGGATTCAGGAGTGAAGCATCTGTGTGGTTTCCTGGAGAGTCCAGGATGTGGACTTGAAACTCTGAGGTCAGTCAGCATGTTTTAGTTGTGCTGAGATGAATATGATGTGAAAGTTGTGCTGACACTAAACTGCAGACATCAGGCTGATATTATACTGATCCACACTGAGGATCTTCATGGTAAAGTCTGTTTTCTTCTTCTCTGGTTTAGTCCATTGACTGCAGCAGAACAATGTTCACATTTCAAACAGTGAGACTCAACGTATGGCCCGCGGCCCACACGCGGCCTGCCCACCTTTCCTGATTCAGAGAGAGGGGACCCTGATTAACTGTGTAGTGTTCTTCCTCACAGTTCTAAGTATCAGACACAACAATGAATAATCCACAGCTGACTGTCTTTAGCAGGTCAAAGGTCACGGCACACAGCAGACAGTGGGAAATATTATAACTCTGATCATTTATCAGCACATATCCATATGTATAAAAACAAAGCTGACACTGTGAGACTTGATCAGAGGTGTGATCATCACAGCAGAGGCCTTTGTGTCAAAGTCACTGAGGATCAAACAGAAACACATGAAGCAGATTTTCCTGTTCTGGCTTTTTATAGCAGATAACCTTCAAAATATTCTGCAGTCCATCAAAAACTGAAGCAAACCATGAATCAACATGTGAACATGAGCTGATGCTGCTGAAGTGAAGCAAAGTTACAGAGGTTTGATTACAGACACAGCTGAGAGTTTGTAATCTGTCATCATTTTAAAAGGTTTACATTTCTTCAGTATATCCACATTTGCAGCTGGTACCTCAACCTCCACTTGTCCAACACAACTGCTGTCCACTGCCTCCATGACATTGTGATTTTGCTGTTGGTCTTCTGTCAGATCTTCATCAATCACTTCTGCACGGGGCACACCTTCAGACTCTGCAGCTGCATAACGAAAGCCTGTAAGATAAAATTAGACATAAGGTAAATGTACACCAATATTCCATTGACAGGTGTGTGATTCATCTGGAAGTTATGTGCGGATTAGTGTACAGTGATAGCAATTTAGTATGTTTTTAGAGGGGGGGGGGTTGTTTACCTCCGATGGGTGCTCTTTTTCGCTTCCGTTGCGTACGCCTTGAGTGCCGGTCCGAGTCTGATACAGGTATGTCGTCATGCCCCATGTGCAGTGTTGGTTCCCAGTCTGGATTTGTTACATCCATTTCATATGCTGGTTTGCCTGCAATAATGCCAAATCATAAGCTACTCAGTCGACATGATGTGGTTCTGCAGCATCACACATTAGCATGTTTTATCTCATTATCTATGACCTCAGCACGTTGAAAATCACACTAAAAGCCTTTCAAGAGTGATATGAATTAATTTAGAACTCACCGGAAAGAAAATGCCGTGAGCAAACCAACAAAAAGCTGGGGATTGCAGAGAACTCGATATCCCCTCGTCTCACCGCTGCAATCCAAGCCTGACGTCTTTGTTTAGTAATATCGGATACATGGGATCCCTCACGTTGCCTCCAGGATGGAAAACGATGAAAAGCGAGCCCGTTATCCAGCTTCTTGCCTTCACGATCGTGTGATCTAACGTTGCAACCGACAACACAACACGTACGATCCATAGCTGAAATGGTATCCTTTGGCTGGCCTACTGTCATGGCGGAAGGGGGCATGGCCCATCTCCCGTGACATCACGCTCCAAAGCCCTATAGGTGGGAAAATGTACCATGTCGACCAATCAAAAATGATATGGAAACATGACATTTGGTTGTTTAGCAAAAGGGGGAAGTTTTAGGAGTGACCGGCAAGAGAGAGCGAGTGAGCGAAAGAGAGAGAGAGTTTTGATATGTGAGAGATTTGTGACGTTTACCGTGTTTGGTCTCAAGTTAGTTTGTTGTCTTGTGTATTTAGTGTGTAGCTGTTGTTTTGTTTTGTGTGTCAGTTCTACTAGTGATCGTCACAGTTGCTGCCTTAAAGCCAACAAAGGCAGATTGCAGTGTAAACGCTGAGTGACACACCTGCTGTCAGACCTGCAGGTTTATCCCTGTGCTGTTCTCATATGTGTTAGAGTGACACAAACTATTGTTTGACACCTGATTGTTCTGTAAATAGTTTGAAATGATTATATGAAAAACGTCTGAGCCTTGGCTGCATTTTTTGGTAAATAGTACCATATAACTTTGTTGTTTGCAAAACGTGTGCGTATTTTTAAAAGTGTACAATCTCTATTTGCATTTCAAGTTATGAAGATGATTCGTTAAACATGTGTGTGGTTTTTACAGTCAAAATATCACTTTCTACTTGTATTTTAAATTTTGTCTGAATTTAGATAAATTGTGCTGATACAGTTGGTCAAAATGAGAAAATAACAGATTGGCAAGATAAACTGTTTTTAAAGGTAAAATATAGAGGCCACATCAAAAGTAGTCAAGAAGGGTTAAAGGCTAAAAGCAAAGTTGTCACCAAGTACTGTTTATATTTGTGTGTATTGCTGCAGCTTTTTTGAGTATTAATTTGGTGCCTTTGTGTGAAATAATGGTATTGTGAGTGATCCATATAGTCACAAAGAATAGCCACTTGTTTCTGTGCTACCAAAGTTCCCCGGCTTTCATTCAAAATGTGTTTATCGTCAGCACCTGCACATTAAACTACTTAAACATTATAAATGTCTTCAAGCTCACACTGAGGCCTGTGGGGTACTATCAGCCACTGAGACAGTACACACATTTATATGTGTTTGTATATGAATATTTCATACTTTAAGACTGCCTGTTTATTTAAGGGAGATGAACAAAATACATTGGAATTGTACAAAATAATATCATGGATGATAAATTAAATAGATTTTAAGTAGATGCTTGTGCATTCTTAAAGTCTTATATGTTGAACTGAACTATGTGATCTGTTCAAAGCCTTAATCTTAATTTGAAGTGAAATGTGCATTTTGAGTTTATACACTATGTATATAAGGCGACCGTTTCCTTTTGCAGTATTTTTGTGTGGTGTACTTTTCTATGTCTTAACAAAAGGGGAACAAAGGTGTTTAAGTTCACCTAGGATGATGTGTTTTAATTTTCACATGGTCTTGCTTGAATTTGACCCTGACAAAGGCGTATGAACTCTGTCAGCTGTTTGGAGTTTCCATTTTCTAAACTTCTACATTCTGAACCTTCTTCAGCTCTGAACAGATGATGAAACACTGAATGATTTCAAGCTCACACTTTGTCTAATAAACTTACATCTTTCATTCTTTATACAGATTGAGTCTCTGTGGTTTGTCAGAGATCAGCTGTGATTATCTGGCAGCAGCACTGAAGTCCAACCCCTCCCATCTGAGACAGCTGGACCTGAGCTCCAACAACAAGCTGCAGGATTCAGGAGTGAAGCATCTGTGTGGTTTCCTGGAGAGTCCAGGATGTGGACTTGAAACTCTGAGGTCAGTCAGCATGTTTTAGTTGTGCTGAGATGAATATGATGTGAAAGTTGTGCTGACACTAAACTGCAGACATCAGGCTGATATTATACTGATCCACACTGAGGATCTTCATGGTAAAGTCTGTTTTCTTCTTCTCTGGTTTAGTCCATTGACTGCAGCAGAACAATGTTCACATTTCAAACCTTCAAAGAAGAAGAAAAATCCTCCACTGGATAATTCACTGTGAAACTCTCCAACTCTTCATTCCACCTTAAAGTCTGTCTGACACTGAAATCCAAAGCAAAATGTGCGTTTGCTTTACAGACAGCAGTCCAACACAAACATACACACATCATCCAAAACACAGTCCAACATCCAAATCTCCTCCACTGCCAGCATGAATGATGGGAAAGAGAAGGAGGAACACTCTGACATTCAGGGTTAGAATGAGTTTCATGAAGCAGACTGTGAAGATCAAAGCTGCATTAGAAAGCTTACATGAATGAATGAGTGGACAGAAGTGGACAGAGATCATCTGAAGCACTTCAAAGGCTTTAAATCAGCACATTTCTCTTTATTCTTTATCAACTTTGTTAGTTTCTCTCAGTTTTCTGTGGAATGAAGCTAACAGCAGGCTAATAAGATGCTGACCAATAGGTTTCTATTAAAGGTTGTAATTTGTATATGAAAAAGTGCTTTGGCTCAGCAGGGATCAGCTAACAGGTAGAATACAGCTGCTGGATGGGATTAGCATGTCATAGCTATCTACCAAACTGCTAACTGGGGGATTTCAGGCCATCTATGGATAATTTTTGCTAACTGTTTATTCAGCTTAGGCTCACAGGGCTGCAGCCTGTGCCCTAGCTGTCATAGGGCAAGAGGCGTGGTCCACCTGCACAGGTGAGCAGTCCATCACAGGGCCAACAGAGAGAGACAGAGAAGCACTCTCTCACATCCACACCTACAGCCAATTTAGAAGCACCAATGAACCTAAGCAGCATTTCATTGGACTGTGGGAGAACATCCAACCTCCACAGAAAGGCCAACAAGCTTCAACCTACAACCTTCTTGCTTTAAGGCACTAGTGCCAACCACTTTTCCCCATTTCAGCCCAAATCCTGCATCTTCCTGTTTCTGACTCCAGGCCAGCTCCACTAACACTTTCTCATCAGACACTGCCACCTAGTGGAGGAAGTCTTAGTTCCATTTGAAGCTTCAGATTACAGTTAGTTCCTTTACAAAGAGGTGGAGGTGGTGGGGCCACAGCACCATCATCACTGAGTGCCATAGGACACTTAACCTTTGTTTCCATATGCTGGGAACTTCCTGTTGTTCCAAGGAGGACTGGAAAATGTGTGAAAATCTCCCAGTCAGTTCCTCACAGCACACTTCAATCATTTCCCTCCCACAGCATCAGGACCAGGGCTTTTTCTCTCTTTGGTCCCACTAAGAGATTTCCACACAAACACCTCATCAGTGGGACTCTCAGAGCTACCAGCCCTTTGCTACAATCACAAAGCTCTTCATTGAAATCAATGATATCAAAGCTGGAATCCAATGAGTCCAAGTCTTCTGCTGATTCAGCATCACATTCATCTTTGCTCCTTGTTCTGCATCCCCACCATGGACTTCATTCCTTTCCAAGCCAGCCTTGAGTGTCCTTTATTCAGCTCATCCTCTGCTTTACTTTTACACCTGATTTTAGCTGCTTTATCTCTCTTTCAACGAGTTTCTGTGCCTCAATCTTTTTCTTCTCTCCCTCATAACAAGACAGCTTCTTCTGCCTGAGAACATGTTGGAGTGATTTACTAATCCAGGGCTGCTTATTGGGGAAAATACTTCCTGTTTCCAAAGTAATCCCCATTTTTCCCAGAAAGAAATGTAAGTAGAAATCGATGATCTAAGTGAGAACATGAGCCTTTAAAAAGTCCCAGTGGGTGCAGTCAAAGCAGTCCCTCAGTCCCAGTATAGAGTCTTTGGTCCAGACTGGAACAACTGTGTGCCCAGTTTGAGCTCTCTTCAGTGCTGTGACCTGACAGACCCAGAGGGGCCATCACATCACATTTAGAAGCTCCCCTAATGGAGCCACAACACATGTCCAACACTTAGTCTGTCTTGTTGGACCAACTGGAAGAAATGATTCAAGGACTTAGTCACAGAACAGAGATTCAAATCTCCAAAATCCAACTGGCTGCATCAGGACATATAGTCTGAAACTCTGCACAGTTTCCTGTTTGAAGCTGCTTCCTGTTGGCTTCAGCTGTTTGGAGTTTCCATTTTCTAAACTTCTACATTCTGAACCTTCTTCAGCTCTGAACAGATGATGAAACACTGAATGATTTCAAGCTCACACTTTGTCTAATAAACTTACATCTTTCATTCTTTATACAGATTGAGTTACTGTGGTTTGTCAGAGATCAGCTGTGATTATCTGGCAGCAGCACTGAAGTCCAACCCCTCCCATCTGAGACAGCTTGACCTGTGGGGAAACAACCTGAAGGATCCAGATGTGAAGCAGCTGTCTGATCTTCAGCAGAGTCCAGACTACAGACTGGAGACTCTGGAGTAAGTAGAGTGATGGAGTGAGTGGGTGGTGCTGTCAGCAGTATTGTACTAAACACAGTCAGTATGAAACAAAGATCCAGTGTTTCCTGTAAAGCTGCAGCTTCTCAGTGAAGCTGTGAGAGGAGAATGGTGACAGGCTTCAGGATTGGACACAAACACTTCCTGTTTCTGACCTTTATGGTCACCATAGTAACGGCTGACACGCTCAGATCAAACACTGTCAACAGCCAATCAGCTCTCTGAACAAAGCAGCACGCAGACCAATGACTGCATTCATTTCCAAGTTTAAAGCAGTGAAGAACACAGTCTGTAGGTGAGGAAGAATTTAGTGAGAGCAGATGTTTGGATGGAATTCCTCCAGTTAACAGCTGGAACCGTCCATCTGGATTGTTGGGCTTGTTGTTGGGGTTCCTACAGAGCTCAGAGTGGACACACCAAGGTTCTTCTAATGAATGAAAGTCCAAACTCAAACTAGGAGGGAAAAACATTTTCATCAACTTCAATAAAAATCCAAAGATTAGAAAAAGTGAAGCAACAATGAGTCCTAGTACAGTCCCAGCACTGAAGTCCCTGCTGCTCTTTATACTGGATGTGCTGCATCACTGACTGACAGCTGATGAAGAGTCTCTGGAAACACTCGTTTATCTCCTCTGCTCTTCCTTCTTCTCTCTGCAGGTGGAGGATATGATGGTAAACAGGACGGTGTGTGTGCTGAGAGAGGAGGAGCTGTGTCCTGATGATCCAGAGAGGTTGAAGCAGCAGCAGCTTGTGTGTAGAGACGCTCTGACTGGGCCATGTTACTGGGAGGTGGAGAGGAGAGCTTCATCCAGCACTGACTGACAGAGGAATGAGAAGAAGTGCAGATGACTGTCAGTGCTGCAGAGTGAACTGCTCTGAGAACAGCTTCACTGTCAGACACAATGTAGAGTCCAGCATCATCCCTGTGTGTCCCTCTGGATCTGACAGAGGATCATCAGTGTATCTGGACTGCTCTGCTGCTGCTCTGTCCTTCTACAGTCTCTGCACAGTCTCTGTCTGACTCTGGCTTCAGACCCTCCTGGATCAAACTCACCTGGAAAGACTTTCAAACATCACTCAATAGATTTGAATACAGAATATATTTGATGTATATACTGTAGATGTACTGTAGAGTTGCAGTTTGTCACTTGTAAATACAGTCTGTGAGCAGCTGTGAGCTGAAAGATCTTTCTAGAAACACGAAATGTTTTCACTCTTCTGTTGCTTTTTCATATATTTCCACAACATTAATATTGATCCCACCTGTCTCACCTGTTTCATGCTTTTATACATAATAACAGGACACGTGTGATCTGAGTGCTGCTGTGGTTGCTGTGCTGCACGTCTTCATTTAGATAACAGAGACATCTAGTGGTTCAGAGGGAGAACTGCAGGAGGTGGAGCTGTGTTTTAGCATGGAAAACTTTTTATCTTTTAGGCGCAGATACAAATATGACAAGTATCAGTGTGAGATACAAAAGGTCACATCAGTCAGCAGAGGGAACAGTGATCACACAGCAATGTAAGAATAGAAACATAACAGTGAATCTGGACATGTATACAGAGGGAAGCAAACAAACAGGATGTAACACTACATTAAAGCCACAAATGTGAAGAAAACAAAGCCAAAGGAAAATATATTTGATCTCAGGAATCCAAATCAGATGCTTTAGAGCAGGGGTCGGCAACCCAGGGCACGCATGTCACAGCTGCCACGTGAAGGGTTAACTGATGGCACGACCATAGCTGGACTGGCCATCGGGCATACTGATGGTGCTTTTTCATTTTTATGGGCTGATGATGTTTTTTTATTTTTTTCTAACGGTATAAACGATGGAAGGTGGTGGATTGTCCGGATGCTGGTCGATATGTAAAAATAAGTCAGTTGTTTGGTGGTGGCTATGGTGGAGCTTCCACAGAGGCAGCAGGTGGATGAGGGAAAGGGGAGGCCGGAGGAGCAGAGACCTGAGGCGGCCGCCGGTCCGAGTGTCAGGTGAACTGAACTTCAGGTAAGAAGTTATGACCTGCAGTCTGTCTGGGTCAGATATAAACCAAGTTTAGGTGGAGTTTATTTTCCTTGTGCTGACTTTTTACAGTCAGTTACAATAACTCATACTGTGTACTAGCTAGCATGACGGAGTTTCTATACAGCTGGGTGGTGCTATGATGTTACTGATAGTGAACTTTACAGTGGCTTGCAAAAGTATTCGGCCCCCTTGAACTTTCCCACATTTTGTCACATTACAGCACAAACATGAATCAGTTTTATTGGAATTCCACGTGAAAGACCAACACAAAGTGGAACGAAAATCATACATGATTCCAAACATTTTTTACAATAAATAACTGCAAAGTGGGGTGTGCGTAATTATTCTGTCATGGAAAAACACACTGCCATCAACTGTTTTGTTTTTGTCAAAATCACTGTAATATAATCACTGTACCTTTATATACACGTGACTTATATTAATGCTGCTGCCCTCTTGTGGCTAAAGTGTAATTATGTTCTTGTTATTAGGGAAAACATTTGAGAGTAACATGACAAATGAGTCAGCACTTTGGCTTTAGCTTAAGAAATCCTCATTTTTATGTCATCAGTTATAGTTGCATGTATTCATTATCATAATTTAACCTTTAATATTGATGTTTTAAATAGATTTTGAGTAAATTAGCAATTTTATGGTATTTTATGGTTGTATTAAATTAATACATCACTAATGAATTAATTATTTCAGTAATTAATTTAAAAATGTACATAGTCAATTAAAGAAATATATTAATAATGAATTATCCATTAATTTCATTTAAAATGTTTCATTATTTGTTCATGTACAATTCAAATGAGTTAATTACATATTTAATCAATTATTGGTTTGTTTTCTATTTTGATTATTTTACTGACACATTTAATGAATTATTTAATGATGTATTTATTTAATTCACGTTGCTACTCCTGGCCCTGCATCGCTGTTCATAAATACATTTTATTTGTCAGCTTCACCCATCAAAGTCAGGGGGCGGGGTTAATGCTGATCAAGTCAAAACCATTGCTTTGGTCTGGTGGGCGTTCTTTTAGTGGGCTTTTCTGTCACGGCCTGCGTGGCAGACTATGATGAGGGGAAGGACGACCCAAATGCTGGACTCTTTGATGAGGTCAGTGCGTTTATTTACAGTGATGCTAAATAATCCAAACAACAATAAATCCCCAGTGCGTTCCCGACTCTGACATGTCCTCTTGCCAGTGTTAGTGTTCTTTGTCTCCGCTCCTCAGTGTCTGAGCACCCCGTGCTCGCTGCCCTCTCGTCTCCACACTCCTCCTGGGGAATAACAAAGAGGCAGCCGTCAGCAACACCACAATGCGGCAGACTAACCTTAACTAACTCGCCAAGAGACTAACGTGAAGTTACGCAATGATCCAGCATCGGAGACAGCTCCACCACACTCCTAAGTAGCTCCTCTGACGAGGCTTGATCAGCTGCAGGTGTGAGTAATTCTCCTCCGCAGGTGTGGCCAGGCTCCTGGCTGACACACCCACACACACACCTAGATACACAAACATGGAAACAGGAGACAGCAGCACCAAAAACACACATGTCCATAACTTCTTACAGGCCCTGGGTCACCCAGACCCCGGTCCCATGACAATTCCTCAAAACTAAGTAGGCCTACACACCAGGGTTTGGACATGTGTGGACCCAAACTATACTTTAACTTTACCCTTTTGTGTGTCACCAAATACACTTTAATATCTTCTAGACAAGAATGTAGTGGCATAATCTTTAACCTCCTAAGACCCAAACTCCTCCGTGGCATTCATTTTTAGTTTCTCTTTGATATTTGGGCTGATTGGGACCTGATGAATGTAAAAACAAAGAATTACCACATTTTTTGTTTCTGAGAAAAATGAGAGCCACATATGAGGATATTTGTCTAAAATTTCGATAGCACAGTGGCAGTGTAACATCCTCGTAAGTGGATATCAGGCCCTTGTAGAGCAAAATGTAGTATTTTGGTCTAAACAACCCAAAATGTGATGTCCACATATGTGGACGCCAGGTCCTAGGAGGTTAAATATCTGCTCACTTTGTCAAAATGAACCTAATCATCTCTGATGAATTCAGTGATGTCTGCCAGCTCACCTTGCAAGTGGTCGAGCTTATACCGCCGACAACGAGGCCACAAATTGTAAACCCCCTGCTGACTATCAGCTCTGGAGTTATTTATTTATGTTAGTTTCAACTGTTCCTGCAGAAAGTGAGCACGTGTTACTGATAAAAAGTCCAATAGAAGCAAAGTCTAAACTTTGAAAACAGAAACCTGTCTGATTAAGATCTGATCTTTGGGGGGTTTCAATAAGCAGTGTGACCCGTGTATATGCATCAGGGGTGGTTTTGATTATCGATTTATCGATTAAAATCGATTCTGGCTTGGATAACGTGATATCGATTCATTAAAATCCTGAATCGATTTTTAATATAAATTTATTTTGGCCAAAACGCCAGAATCTCAGGTTAAACCTCCCAAAATTTCAACAACCACCAAACAGCTAAAACAGTAAATGAGAGCAGGAACACGGATTCTGCACAAAGACGTAAACACAAAGCGCGGAGCCGCCGACGCATCAGAATCAGTGAGATGTGACTTTCTCACCTGACGGCACGGACACGAGCTGAAAGCCGACTGCTCGCTGATTCTGATGTTTCGGCGGCTCCACGCTTTGTGTTTACGCCCTTTTTGCGTTGATTCTGAAGCTGCAGGTTTGATCTCTCCAAACAATATTGAGTAAACCAGCATCAAAAGAAGCTCCAAACTACGCTTCACATAAACATCGTCATGAATTCCCTCTGATTGTTTTGCTGCCACCAGGATAAAATCACACTTCATGCACAGCTCTCTCTCTCTCTCTCTCTCTCTCTGTACTTCAAGAACAGTTTCCTGTTTTCTGCATTATTCGCTTGCTTGTTATGCACAAGTCTACCGTTCTTACAGCCTGTCGGCCGCTGTTTTTTTTTCTTTTACTTACTTCTGAAAACAAAGCCTCGTTTCTGCCGTTCAATACTGAACAAATTTAAACTTTTTAAAATGATGCAAAATTGCAAAACGCTCAGCTGTGTCTGTAATCAAACCTCTGTAACTTTGCTCTGCTTCACGTCAGCAGCATCAGGTCATGTTCATATGTTCATTAATGGTTTTCTTTTGTTTTTGATGTACTGCAGAATATTTGTATAAAATCCCAGGCCAGGAAAACCTTCATGTTTTTCTGTTTGATCCTCAGCTACTTTGACACAAAGGCATCTGCTGTGACGCTCACACCTTTGATAAAGTCTGGCAAGTGTCAGATTTCTTTTTATAGATATAAAAATATAGAAATGTACTGATGCATGTAGTAACTGTTAGCTTTAACTGTACAAGGCTTGTTAGACATAATGAAACACATCGTGCAGATTTCTGGATGTTAGACTATAATTTTTATAATGATTATTAATCTTGAGTCTAAAAAGTCAGTCGAGTATATCCAGGATGTCTTTCTGTTAACTGGATTCACTGACCCTAACACTGGGACCAGGATAAGCGGTCGCATGAAGCTGGTTATCAGCTGACAATCTTATGATTTAATTAATTTAATTAAGTTATTTAATTTTTCTAATTTTTCCTCTACATTTCCCCTGAAATGAAGGGATTGTGTTAAACATGCTTTAGTTCCTCACATTTTTCTGCATCTCTTTGTTCAACCCCCTGAATTAAAGCTGAAAGTCTGCACTTCAAACACATCTGAGTTGTTTCATTTAAAATTGATTTTAGTGTATGTACAGAACCAAAATCAGAAACTAAGTTCTCTCTGTCCAGATATTTATGGACCTAACTGTATAATCTATACAGCACGTAAAAAATGCTGTAAATAAAGAAGTCTGTGAAAATGTGGCGCTTAAGGTCAATTTAAACTGAAGTGATATAATCTTCTCCCCACAGTTTGAGTTTGTATTGTCTCAGCTGCAGACAGACTATGATATTAATATTATTAGTTATTAATATTATTAGTTATAAAGGACACCTTCCTGCCTTTAGTCTTATTCATGATGATTATTAGTCGTCTTCTAATGTCCACAAGTCTGAATGATGTGTTTCATAGTTTCTAACAAGCCTTTTAAACTTAAGTTACTGCATTGCTGAAACGCCAACATCTGCTTATTGAACAAAAAAACAACCAAAAGACCACACATCTGATTTCATTTTTATTTTAATAGACTTCCAAAGATTATACCAGATAACTGGCCTCAGAATATAATTGAATAAACATTTTTGAAAACGATAACCTAATCCTGTCTTGACAGGCTGAGCTCTTCAGTATCCACCAACAGCATCGTCATGCTGAGTCAGACGTTTCTGCTCCTGCTGGAAATACTCTTCCTCTTTCCACATTGTACCAAATGTTTTTAAATGTTAGTTTCAATTTAAAATTAAAGATTAAAAAAGTGTAACACATATAAACATCAGATAATTAAGACAAGCGAATGGTTCAGTTCCACATGTGCTCCGCTGACACATTAAACTTCAGTAAAATGATGCAGTTATGAAACAACTTTAATCTAAAACAAACTGATTTGCTCAGGAGCAAAAACAGTGAAGTCAGTGACTGTAAGTGAGTGAGCTGTGCTGGTGACTGGATATCAGATTTCCAGTCATTAGAGCAGATAAGTGGCAGAACTATATTACTGATTTAATTTAAATACAAATAGCCCAAATCCTGATTAAAGCATCAGGTTCACTTATAAAGTATTCTGTAGTTATCTTAGTGTCCATCGCCCTTCCCAACATGGGAATAAAGCAGCTGTGAGAGAATTAAACATGAATGAATCAATGGTACGGAAGTGGAGGAAGCAAGAAGAATGAGCTGAGTAAAGTTTGACTCATGCGACATTTTTGTTTCGCTTAATGCGCCTTATAATCCAGTGAGCCTCATGGTCTGTAAAATATGGTGCATTTGCAAATTATGTGCACAATATTGGAACTAAACTATTTTATATTGACAAACAGCGGCCCGCATTAAACTGTGACTGTCACCAGGTAATGTGGGCGTGTTTGCTGAATAAGCAGCAGGTGTTAAACAGCTGACAGGTGAACAGGATGCATGCAGGTAAACTCGAGGGCCCTTCGAGCTGATCGGTGGTGTCGTGAGGAGAATTTCAGCTCATTATTCATGTTACAGAAACACAGAGGTACGAGACCAGGCAGAAGACTTTCTGATTATTTGTTTTTAGTTAAAATAATTCCATTGTTGTCTAGTGATGGTGTGGTAAAGCTCTGTGAATGTGTCCAATTTTTCCGGCTTTGTTGCTTCACCCAAAGGCAGATCACACAAAGTTTAACTGCTTATTATGAAGAACTGACATCTGCTGGTCATTTAATGTTCAGCAGCACTGCTGTGAGAATACCTGTAGGACACATACCAGTGGATATGTGAGCACATGCACAGCTGCAGGGCTAGAAGGGCCCAAATGAATTAAATAAATAGATTCTTAAATAATTAATTAAATGTGTTATTAATTGATTAATTACATTTATTTAAGAATCATTAAATTTTTAATTAATTTATTGTAAATGTTGGAAATGAAATTATTTGGCATTAAATCAATGATGTATGTATTTAATAAGTATTTTGAACTTAGATTCCTGTCAACTCACAATCGACACAAACACAGTGAACACAAAGCTCCAGCTGTCTGACAACAACAGGAAGGTGACACATGTGGAGGAGCTTCAGTCACATCCTGATCATCCAGACAGATTTGATGTTTGTGAACAGCTGCTGTGTAGAGATGGTCTGACTGGTCGCTGTTACTGGGAGGTCGAGTGGACGAGGAGGGCTCGGATATCTGTGAGTTACAGAGGAATCAAAAGGAAAGGAAGGAGTGATGAGTGTGTGTTTGGTGGAAATGATCAGTCCTGGAGTCTTTGCTGCTCTGATCATTATTCCTCTGTGTGGCACAATAACAGACAAACACCCATCTCCTCCTCCTCCTCCTCCTCCTCCTCCTCCTCTGTCTCTAACAGAGTAGCAGTGTGTGTGGACTGTCCTGCTGGCACTCTGTCCTTCTACAGAGTCTCCTCTGACTCTCTGATCCACCTCCACACCTTCCACACCACATTCACTGAACCTCTTTATCCTGGATTTGGGTTCTGGGATCCATCGACTGGTTTCATGAAGGGTATTTCAGACTTTTTTGGCACACTTAGGTATGAATTGACTCTTTGTAGTTAGTCTTACCTGTTAGAGAAACAGTTCAGTCTGTTCATGTCTGTGTCTTTCACTCAGAAACACATGATGAGATTCATGGATTCAGTCAGTTGATGTTTTAAACTAAATGATTCACAAATTATTATTCAACACAAGTTTGGTGAGCAGCAGGGCTCATCCTGCTTTTTGTTTTTGTGCATTATAATGATGAAATAACTTTG
This sequence comes from Mchenga conophoros, assembly GCF_057382185.1. Classification (NCBI taxonomy): domain Eukaryota; kingdom Metazoa; phylum Chordata; class Actinopteri; order Cichliformes; family Cichlidae; genus Mchenga; species Mchenga conophoros. Next base: position 18,524,792 of record NC_140528.1, on the reverse strand, counting down.
TCATGTCTGTGGTGGCCTTTGGAGAATTAAACCATCCTGTAGAAACTAGATATAAATGTCATATTTTCCAACATTGATATTTTTCTGTGTTTCAGACGACAATGAAAAGATAAAGAACAGTCTGTAAATCACAAGTTATCAATTCAAATGATTATTAAAGCCACAAGAGAAGCTTCCTGTTATTTGTACCACTCACCTGGTCATGTGATCCAGCTGTGCAGCCAATCATAACTGCCATCACTTTCTACTTTGATATTTCCATGGTGAATGGACTGATTCTTGTTTAACACGTTCATACTCTGATGGATGCATCGGAGAGGGTTAGTGTCTTGCTCAAGGATACTTTGTGTGCCAGCTGGAGCAGTCAGGGATTGAACCACCAACCTTCTGATCATTAGATGCCTTGCTCTGTCTCCTGAGCTACAGCCATCATCAAAGCTCTTTCTTAAATCCTCTCTGAGAGGAGCTCAAACACGAGGAAGAGACGAAAGTGAGGGAAGAGAGTGGACTCATTAGTAAAATGAAAAACAGCCAGCGTTGATGTTTAAGACAAGTGAGGTAACAGAAACACTATATATAGCAGCGGTCACCATGGCAACATCAATGTCGGTTGCTACGTATTGTACTGATCCTGATCTGTGAGCCTCATATCAGGATATGCTGTTGTTTGTATTTGTTTGCATTGTTACCATTTTTGTGTCTTTTTTAACAAACTACTTTTATCTTGCCATCGTTTGTCAGAGAGTCAAACTACATTTGGTTCATCTTTCTACAATAAAAACATTTCTTCATCTTAATTATTGTATGTGCAGAGTTGTAGTTACTCACAGTGACCACTGGAGGCGTGTGATCCTGATAGTTTCCCTGGAACCGTCCAGTTCATCCACATGAATGAAGCTGTTGGTGATTAACGCTCATCTGTACAACTTTAACAACAATATCAAACATTTAATCGCTCTGCAAACAGCTTGTCTGATGTATAAACTGTGTCTTAAAGGATCAAAGTAAATGTCACATTGAAAGCAGATTTCACTGTAATGTCCTCTGTTTGAAATATTCCAAATATAATCTGGCTTGGTAATGATTTACTCATATATTGTCCACGCAGACTAAAGCAGTAGGAGATGAGATGAAAACAATTAGAAGAATCTTTACTCTTTAATGTCACAAATTCCTCTTTGTATGTAACATAACAACATACATGATACAGCTGCAGCAACTGAGGCGAGGAGAGAGGCAGCAACAAGAAAACTGGAAGAAGGAGACCAACAACACCACCTGTGGAAATCTTTCCCCAATCAAGCGTCATCATATCAGCATTTCATCAAAAGCACACATGCTCCGACCTGACAATGCAGAGCTGTGGCAAAATCATTGAATCATTTATGAAACAAATGAGTGCATCAAAAATAAGAGTGGAGCTGCAAAGAAAGAGAAGTGAACTTTCTTCAGTCAACACAAAGTTTTCCCTGACAGGTGACATTTAATTAAAGTGACTTTATCACCACACACACATTCAGAGGCAGTCTACAGGAGCAGAGCTGCAGCTATTCAGCAAATGTCTCCCTGCAATCCTCACTGCAACACCTACATGTGAAAATGAAACCACCTCTACTGTTCACACATGAAACGTCGTGTGAAGAACCAGTTTTCCTCAGATCTCTGTTTTAGTAACTCTGAAGTCTGAACTTTTGATTTTTGCATCCTGTTTGTACTGATAACTGTCAGTGGATGATTTTGATCCCAAAGAAATCTTTAACACACATGTAGTGATGGGACGTGTTACTGAAACAATGGTTAGGAAACAGAAATCGCCTGAGAATCTGCTCATGTTTAAGATTTCTTCTTTACAAACATTTTCTATGGCTGTTCCCAGTATGACCAGTGATACAAAGCATGGGAAATGGGGATTAGTTCATTCAGACAAATACACTTTTTAAAATGTAAAAATAAAGAAATGAATCAATAAAATAAAAAGTCAAAGAAATAAAAAATAAGGGTCTGAGGCGTCTGTCTCACTGTATCCATGGCAACAATTTACTTCCTGTTCCTTCATATCAGAACCACATCTTTGAAATCAAAACATTTAAGATTCAAATTCAACCACAGATGTGTTCAATTAGATATTAAATGAAGCAGTGCAATGTTTTTATCACTATCCAAGTTTGAACTCTAAGTAGAAGATTTAAAAAAGCAACACACACACACACACACACACACACACACACACACACACACACACACACACACACACAGTATGCAGACATGATTTAGCTGATGATAACATAACGACTGCACAGACCCGTGGGATGATTCATGTCCTTTTTCTTACTCTATGCAATGATGAACTTCTTGCTTCAGGACCTTCTTGATGAATTTGTTTTCTAATCCACAGTTTTCTACCTGATCTGTGTGTTTGAAGTAAAATGTGTTACTTCAAATGTAAAAGTTAAACAGACAGAAAGCATCAACGTGGACTTCAATCAGTGTTTTGTGTTCATACAGGTCAGCTGTTGCACACAGAGGTCCTGGATTTACACTGTGCCCTGGTTCCTGTGTTTCTGTATGTAGTTTAGTCTAAAGTGGATCCTCCTCATGCACAGACTGAATTATCTGTTCAACAATCAGCATTTCTGATTCATGGATTTCATTTGTTTTTGCTAGTTTTGACTGAGATTTCAACATATCTGTGGTGGCATCTGTTCAGTGTTGTGGAAGTTTTACAGCACTAATCTCACTTCACTCTGTAACATAACAGTGAACAATATTACTATTAGAAAGATTATTAGAGAAGCCACAATCAGATGATCCCCTATGAGGTGTCCTTGGTTATAGTGTGAAGTCATCTGAGGGGAGAGAGAAGAAAGAAACACTTCAGTGTTAATGAAAAAGTCATCAGTCTTCTTATGGGAAGAGACCTCCACCAGACCAAGACAGGTAACCATCCAACACGTTCTCATCCCAAAACCTAACAGACCGATGCCATGTGACAAACCGATGCCATGTGACAAATCGATGCCATGTGACAAACCGATGCCATGTGACAAATCGATGCCATGTGACAAATCGATGCCATGTGACAAACCGATGCCATGTGACAAATCGATGCCATGTGACAAACCGATGCCATGTGACAAATCGATGCCATGTGACAAACCGATGCCATGTGACAAACCGATGCCATGTGACAAATCGATACCTTTCGGTCTCCCTCTCTCTCTTGTGCTCCTGCTCCTGCCAAAAGCAAAGCATCCACCCTTTTCTTACCGGCGTTGTGAATTGCTTGTCAACATCTACTCATCCTAACGTTGGTCCAGTCTTTGTCTCAGTGTCAAGTCAGTCAACACTTTAGTCCACATGGTCAGTCCAGTCACAGTCCAGTCACACACATCATGCACACACATTCACACTAGATCTTGCTGATAGTGGAGCCTCACGCACAAAGCATCAGAGTCTCCACCCTCATCAATATGAGCTCATTTATTTGTTCTTTCTTTTGTTTTTAGAAAAAGAGTTCTTTATGATCTTGGACTGGATTGACTCGCTGCAATCCTTTAGACAGGAACTGGCAGGTTCCCACAGGTGACCTTTTCCTCAGCCCATTGTAATCTGGAAAAGCTCACCTTATATTTGCTCTCACAACAATGTTTTACAGCGCTGTTAATTCAATCTTGCAGGCCTGCTTAGAACAAAGAAGGAGGAAAAGAGAGCTGATTATTAGCTCATCAGAGCACAAAACATCATCACCAAAGGGGGCGACACCTGACAGTTTTCTCTAAGTGCACTGTTACAGAAATAATGAGCCGCTCCTCGACATGTCCATGTTTAGTAAAACTCCCTCTATTGAAATAAGAAAACAAGCCAAAGCTAACTGACAGAATGAACCCATCACTAAAAAAACAACCCCAAAAATCTTCATCACAGAAAAGTTTTGCTTACTAATCCAACAATATGTTGTGGGAATTAGAACTTTCCGGGCCATAAAGCTTTTGCCCGACTCTTGGCTTAACTAATACTGACATAGTCTGAAATCAGACTTAAAGTCACTCCCTCTGTTCATTTAGGATAAATGTATCTATATCTGATTTAGGCTAAGTGCCTTTTGTTTAGATGAACTGCTGGACTTCCAGACCAGCAGGTTTAGGGAAGTCTTTATGGGGTCACACTCTGACCCCCCCCCCACCACACACACACACACACACACACACACACACACACACACGCACACACGCACGCACGCACGCACAGGCAACGTACTCTTTGTTTGTATGTAGACGTCATATGTTAATGAACGTCATATGTATATTCATGTAACCTCAATAAAAGAGCAGTGTTACGGGGGAGCGGACGAGAGCAACTGGGGTGAAGCGAAGGAACGGCGTTTGTCCGGTTCTCTCCCGTGCACGGGAAACATGAAGAACTTTGCCTACTCGTGTCTTGCTTTGCTTTGCTACGACACTGTTAGCTGAAAGATGATCGGCTCATCCTCTGTCCTGTATTTAAGGCTGAGAGTCTTTGTCCAGTCTCTTTTCCACAGCTACTGTCCACAGCACTGATCCACCTGCAGCACAGCCCCACTCAGTTGTTTTATGATTTACATTGTGCACGTTTCCCTTCCACTGAGCTTACAAAACCTCTGACAGGAGAAGTCAGGCATGTGTTTCCCCCACCTCCCCTTTTAGGCAGTAATAAAATAGAAAACAAACAATCAAACAGGCTAAAGCTAGAGCACAAGCAAAGACAGCACCGGTGACTAAGTTCTCCCATACTGGACGTACGCTACCACGTGGGCTCAAACAGCAGCACATCAGCTCAGTTTACATACTGTTGACATCTTCATCAGAGGGTCAGCAGGGAGCGCTGCTGAGCTGCAGTGGTCTCCACCAGAGTGACGGAGCAGGAATCACAAACAGCACAAACCCACCGTGTTGTTTCCACCCTGTTCAGGAGATCTGAGCCCCCATCCCTTTTTTTCATGTTGCAGCTCTGCACTGCAGGCCCTGAACGCCTCCCGGTTACCCTCAGTGTGCTTAGAGTTTAATTTACAACCGACGAGCTCACAGATCATCTGCAGGCAGGTGAACGAACCCTTAATGTGAGGATAATAGCAGAGCTGAGCTGAGGTCAGAAATAGTCAGGAACGGTGTCGACACAGTGAAGTCAGCTGTTTGGGAATTTGTCTGATTATCAGTTTGGGGGGGTCGGTGTTAAATAACAAAGGCGGTGTAGGATGGAGAGAGGAGGAGGGAGGGAGCAGTGATGATATGAAGTCAGAATACACATGTGGCAGACATAAGCGGGTCAGACAGGAGCAGCATCAGTCTCTGCTCTGTTTTGTTAATAACGTAGAAAAATAATTTTGTACAATCAAGCTACATCGACGGACGCTTTACCTCACGTACCCTAAAATGAAAAAGTAGTGACAGTAAGATGGAGGCTGCACATGACACCATGACTGAGTTCACAGCTGTTGCTTTGATTCTAACGTTTAAGACTTTTGGCATCGACTCCGTTTTAATAAATGAGTGCTGGGAGGCGTCGTTTGACTTCAGGAGCTCCTGCAATGCTCCTGCGATGCTCCTGCGATGCTCCTGCGATGCTCTTACTCTGCGGGAGAAAACCAAAAACCAAAAGTAGCAAACATGGAGCGATATGACTCGTTTAGATTTTGGGAAACGTGCATCGACAGGTACAGTGTCCTTTTCCCCGCGTCTTTAAAAATAATTCATGCATAGATCCCCCACTGAGAAAACCCTTTTATATACTTTCTCCTTTGTACACATTTTATATAGAACTATATATAATATCATTTCTCTATATCTATATTTTCAGAAAAATTCTTTCCACACAATAAAAAACAACAATTTAACAAATGCTTCAAACAAAACAACAAAAAGAGAGAAGATGGAAGAAAGAAAATCACGACTGAGGCCAGTTTGGCACTTTGTCATGAGAACATGACAGAACTCTGTTAGTTGACGGTAAATAGCGAAACTCTATTTTTCTTTGGTTTTTCTTCTCCCTCGATGAGAAATGAAACACAGCAGTACTTACTTGGCACCTAAAAATGCTGGTCGAATGAAAGATATCAGTGTTTTCATAGTTATATGTTTAGTGTACGCCTCCCGCCTCCAGACTGCTCAGCAGATCAGGAATTTTTAGAGAAGAGCAGGAGGGAGGCGTGTCAAATGAGAGGAAGAGAGCAGTAATAAAACACGGATGTAGAAAAGAGAAGCATAATGTGCACATAACACACAGGAGATGGAAAAAGAGATGACGCCAACGTAAAAAAGAGAAAACAGCGAGGAGCGAGAGAGCATTCGTCCCTTTGACAAATGTTGGAGGTCTTGAGCCTGGAAACAGCAGACCGTCTTTGAAAACAGTATCTTTGAAAGATCTGAGTCACCCACCCCAAACTGCTCATCTGCTGCTGGACACTTCAGTTGCACCTCCACATGCCACCAGTGGAGGGAGCTGCCAAGTTTCACAGCACATGACGCAGCAGGTGTAGTTGCTTTTGGAGAAAGAAGAGAATAAGAGGACAGAACGAAGGCCCACATCTAGAGGCCTCCCTTCCAGAGCGGAAGCAGAGCCAGTGTTCCTGGTCCCTAGGTGGCGCTGTGTCGGGCCTGTCCCTACTATACCCTGGTGGTGGAGTGGGGGTGGGGCAGGGTGTTGTTGTGGCCGGTGGAGGGGAATGTGTTGAAGGCGTGAAGAGGCTGCATGCTGGTGATGGTGCTGGGGATCACGGTGATGGTGTTTGGCTTCATCAGCGGCACGTTGTCGGGGGCGCGGCGCAGCGCCAGGGTGTAGTCGGGAGGGCAGGCGGGCCGCAGGATGTCGTGGGGTCGCAGGGGCTCCATGTCGTGGTGAGCGTCGTGCTCCCAGTCCTTCATCTGCAGGGACATGATCTCCTCCTCCTGCCTGTGAGCCAGGTCGTTGGCGGGGCCGCCCCGCTGAGGGGACAGCCGGTGCCGGCGCATCTCGTGCCGCTTGTCACGCTTGTAGTAAAGGGCGGCGAAGGCCAGGATGTTGAGGAAGAAGAGCGACGCTCCAACTGCAACTGTCACGCTCAGTTCGGTGGAGTAGTCGCGGGTGTGTCTGGGAAAGAGGTCCTGGGGCGGGCGCTCTGAGCCCTCGGGCTCAGGATCTGATGGGAAGGTAGGGTAAGGATGACGAGTGGTTCGAGGAACGTTGTTTCTGGGCCTCATGGTGCCGGGGTCACGGCCTGCGGGGGAGCGCGTAGTGGTGGGAAAGAGCACGTCGTGCAGGCTGTGAAGATGAGGGACTAATTCCAGCCAAAAGGCCACTTTGTTAGCTCTGTAGTTGTCTCTGACACGAGGTTTCAAACCGATGTGAAGGTACTGCTTGTCCTTCCAGTTGAACTTGGTCCAGATGACCTCCTCGAAGCGATTGGGCTTGGTATGAATGAACTCGGTGTCCTGAGGGACGGGCAGGTTGGGGTCCCTGGTGGAGCATAAAGGTTAAACGTTTCAGTTCAAAGTTATATTCAGTCTCCATTATAAGTAACATGTGGAATCAATACACTGAATACAGACAGGAGGCCCATTCTCTGTGCAACCTTTAAACTATCTAAGACCAACCGGCTGCTCTGGGATCTGGATGCTTTTGGTGAACCAGTATGTTCAATTCTTCAAAGCCACACGGGAATTAAACTAGCAACCCAGATTCAAGTATTCAAGATGACTAGAAGGCTATCAGTGAACATACAGTAACGTGTACAGTTTACACTACTGTGACATGAGGCCTACCCAGTCTTTGCGAAGTTAGTCCAGTAAGTCATGACCACAGCGCTCAGCATCACATCGTTCTTGGAGAAGTTGCACGGGAACAGGTCCGTGGCACCGATCATCGGTACGCCGAACACGTAAGGTATCTCGTCTCCGTGCGCGGCGTCGGCCCACTCGGGCCGCGTCTCGGTTTGGCAGTGGTGGTAGAACGTGTAAAAGTAAACTGGGGACTGAAACTCAGCATGGAGTTTGGCAGTGGCCACAGCTGGTGCCACCCACTGGTGGTCCGTAAACAGGAAGCGAGTGAGAAATCTAGAGAGGAAAAAAAACCTCTTTCTGATAACAGAAGGAGTGACAGGCAGCAGAGAGGAAGCATGACTGCATTATCCAAACATGTCTGTACTGTGACTGTGGTCCGGCTGTGAGGGGTTCGCAGGCCGATCTGTCAGAAACACCGACACTGAGATTGGGAGCTGACTACCTGGGGGATGATAGCATTACTGCCCACAGAGCCTCAAAGGTTAAGGCGCAGACACGCCGTGATGTGGATGAGTGGCTCTCTTTAGCACGCTTGTCTTGTTTGATGCACTTCACTGGGCTCACATGTTACTGATTCCATTCTTTACTCGCATGTTTTAAACGCTTAAAGCACTTTCACAGCTTTTTATATTCTTTTGAAAATTCATGTGAACTCAAGCTGTCAGAATTGTAATGTAAGCTTTGATAATTGTCCACATTTGTCATTTTGACGATTATCCGTTTATTTTAATGAATACAGCAAACAGAAAAAAAGGAACAAATCAACAAACGCGGCTCCTAATGAGACAAAACCTGATGATGCTGCAAAATGCAGTTAAGTGAGAGGAGGCTGTAAAATGGAATAACTGAAAAAGTGGCAGTGTACAGAGGTGGCGTCCTCACCCTCTGGGTAGCCGTAGAGGTTGTCAACAAAGCTGGAGATGGTGTAGTCGAACGCCGCAGCTGAGATGCCGTCGTTGTCCTCACTGTCGTCCACAAACTTCAGCCCCTCTCCCTGGTTCACTCCTATCAAGATGTCATAGTTTAGGAGCTCCCCCTGGTGGAGCAAATAAGGAAGAACATGCTGAGTGCTGGAACAGAGCCTGTGTGCATCACAAGTCTACAACAGGAAGTGCAGCTGAAGCACAGCTTTGTGAATTGGCAGCATTTCATTTCCCAGTAAACAAAATAAAGATTAGCTGTTGCCATGAAATTCCTACTATAAACTGTAAATACTGCAATATATGCAGGGTTCATACACATTTTTAGGGTCAAATTCAAGCACTTTTTAAGCACATTCAAGGTCAATTTTCAAGCTTTTCCAGCACATTACCAAAAAAGAAGCATGTTTCACTTTGCATCACCTCAGTAAGACCTTGTAAAAATTTAAACAAATCATCTGAGGTCGATTTAAATGTCTTTTGTTCCCCTTTTGTTAAAAGAGCAGCACACAAAAATACAGAAAAAGGAAACGGTTGCCTTACATGCATATAGTGTACAAACTCAAAAAACACATTCCTCTTAAAAATTAAGATGTGCAAATGTGAACAAATCAACTTGTTAGAGATCTTCATCTCCACTGTAAATAAACAACAAGCCAGAGAACAAGAAAACTGCACCAAACACCACAAACACCAACAAATTAATGTCTTCTCATCAGACATTGAAGCTTCTTTCCTGTGTGACATAAAAAATAAGAGACAGATGTTTGTTTGTTTTTTTAACTAGTTAAGCACCCACGTTCAGTCATCCACCCATTCACGCACACATTCACACACTGGTGATGTAGCTACAGCCACCCTGGGGCGCCACCAGGCCCTCTGACCACCACCAGTAGGCAACGGGTGAAGTGTCTTGCCGGGTGAAGTGTCTTGCCCAAGGACACAACGACCGAGACTGTCCAAGCCGGGGCTCGATTACAAGGCGAACTCCTAACTCTTGAGCCACGATCGCCCAGTGGGGACATGGGGACATTTCAATTTCCAGCAGGAAGCTCCCCCTTTTTGTTAAACCCTTTAGATCAGGGGTCGGCAACCTGCGGCTCTTTAGTCCTTATAGTGCGGCTCCGCGTGGTTTGTGAAAATAAATTAGCTGAAGTGTATTTTATTTATGTTAGTTCTTTTTTTAACTTGTAGTTCTAAATTGGAAGATTATTGTGATTTTGCAATATACAAATAAAATTATATTTTGTTATTTTTTCATCGCTCAAAATAAGCGTCACACTCGCGGAAGCCGGTGTACCCGGCGAAACGCCGTGCATTTATCGAGCCTTTCAACCCCAGATAGGCCAATTATGGCTCTTTGGCTCTTTGGGTCTTAAAGGTTGCTGACCCCTGCTTTAGATGAACAGAGTTTTTTAATTAAATACATAATCTTTAATAAATGTTCTCTTTTATAAAAAGTAGGATAATTAAAAAAACTTTTATTATACCTCTATTGAGTAGAAAAAAAAACTCGTGTTTTCTGTCGTCTGTTATATAATATTAGGGATGTTTGTGACAATTAATTTCTTAATCGGCTGGACTAACCAATAGTCCACAACCAGGAAACACTGAAATTTTAAGTTAAGTTTGAAAACAGTTTAAAAAAAAATACCCCATTCCAAAATGTCTTGTGACAATCTCATTGGCTTAGGGAGTGATGATGTCATAGATCTTAAGAATCTTAAGTCCTTTGATGTTTTTCCTTAAGTAGGGGTGAGAAACAGCAAGTTTTAGTTCGTTTCAGCAGCATCTGTGTTTGCAGCCTACAAAACGTTCACCACAAGCTCTTCAAAGTCATCGTATAGAAACTCCAACATGTTTCCAAGAAAAAAACAACCAATTCAAAAAGATTACGCCGCCTCTCCTTCCTGGCGTGGCCGGCCAATTTCCCCAAATGGCTCCTCATCCTTCCAAAGGGCGTTAGAGGAGAGTAGGAAGGAAAACTACCTTCTCCAGAAAAAAATGCAACAAATTGAAGAAGAGAAACTTCAACTGGAGGACAAATGTAGACGAATGGAAGCCCAAAATAAAGAGCTGGAAGAAAGACAACAGCGCCAGCCGGACATAAAAATTATTAATGAGGGCTGGGGAATCAAGTTTGCTCAGAGCCGAGAGCAGATTGTGCACCTCATTAAAGAAAACAGGCAAAAGAGTGCAGAACTAAAAGAAATGACCAACCAGCTCCAAGACAAGAAAACGATGACTGATAAGATACAACGGGATCTCCAATACATGGACCGAAAAAATCGGCTCCTCCAAAGACAGCTCCATGAAGCTGTGGAAGAAAAGAAAGAATTCCTCCAACAGAAGGAAGAGCAGGACAAAAAGCAACGAGACATGCAGCACGAACTGAAGAGCATGCAGGAAAAATACCGCATGCTGAAAGAAAGCCTGGATGAAACACTGCGCCAAAATAAAGACCTTCTTCAACAGAAAGAGCAACAGCAAGAAAGACTGAAAGAAGGAAAACGTATCGTCCAGGACTTTGAGTCTAAAAATCTAAAACTGCAAGAGTTTTGTAATCAGCTGGAGGACAAAGCAACTAAAGTGGAAGAAGAAAAGGACAAACTGGAGAAACGCTGCTCACAGATGCAGAGAAGGATCGATCAGATAGCGAGAAACAACTCCGAGCTCGTTAAGGGGATTTTGGTGGAATTCAATAACTTGAAGCGTGAAAACACTCAAATGCAGGCGCAAAAACAACAAGAAGACAAAATACATGAAGACCTGCAGCTCACGCTCCAAGAAATCCAGAAAAGAAACGAGCAGTTAGAAGACAAGCACAAAGAGGTCCAACAGAGAAATGCAGACATGCACAAGGACAAGCTGATACAGGAGGCAACATCCAAACAACTCAAAGACAAGCTTGAAGAACAACAAGCAACATTGGAAGAGGTGGAACAAAGATGTGAGAAACTTGAAGAACAAAACGCAGAAACCATCGATGAGCTGAGAAATCTCATCCTGGAGAAAAAAGCGCTCGTGGAAAAGTGCATGAAAAAAAAGAAAAAATGGTTCCACTTGTTCCGGAGGAGAGACGCTACTGCTTCCTCACCTGATGTAGCCTCGTCTTGCTCCACCTCTGTTAACCCCCCCAACCAGTCCCGGCCGTTGACTGTCCCCTCCTGAGCCTGGTTCTGCCGGAGGTTCCTGCCCGTTTAAAGGCAGTTTTTCCTCCCCACTGTCGCCAACTGCTTGCTCAGAGGGGATTGTTGGGCTTTTCTCTCCTCTGCCTTGTTTCTTCATTTACTTGTTTAACTTTTTTCATTATTACTTCATTTTACCTTGTTTCTTCATTTACTTGCTTGTTTAACTTTTTTCAACTTATCTAAATAATAAACCAATTAAATTTATCCTTTGAGTATTTTTCATCTCATCTTTACAGAATCTTTCCAAAACATTTTCAAACATTCAGATCTGTCTTTTATTTTCTTCTTGAAGCCTCATAAATGGTGAACTAAAAACCCGGAACATGGTTTGAAACATAGTTTCAGCTGAAACTGGCATAACATGCTGTGTTATTTTAAAACAGTGTCATTTCATACACATTTTCAATTCACTTCAATCGCACAAATGCAGAAATAATTATTTGCAGTATCTTATTTATTATGAGAATGTCATGCCTGATCATTTGTACCTACACCACCAAAAATGGGGGCAAAAGGGAGGAGATCATGTTTAATCGGTTATAAGAAAAGGTCAGAAATATAAGTGCCGACATGAGCAGTGTCCACAGAAACCTCTGACTCTCAGCTCAAAGCTCATATAAACCATTTCTACAACCAGCAAACAAACAAAGACACCGAACAGTTAAAAGAGCAGTGACGTCACCACGAATCTGTGGTCAGGTAATATCCATGTTTTGATTGATGATTTTCTGGAGTTAAATGTGAACCGAAGCATATTTTGGGTGTTATACGCTATTAAATACTTTTTAATTTATTTAAAAGTATTTAATAGCATATAACACCCAAAACATGCTGGGTGTGGAAAGAAAAAAATCAGAATTTCCTCTGTTTGAGTCACAGTAACTTTGACATAGTAACATTTGCAGTAAGTCCTAAATGTTCACCTTTAAAATCCCTCCCTCTGTTCATTTTGCCCACATCATGTTTCAGTGGTTGGCCTCAGGTTCTTCAGCTTCCTGACAGTCTGAAGTCAGCTGACAGAGTTTCACCTGCTAAATACACAGAAAATCTTGTTAAAGCCGCACAGTTTGCCCAACAGTAATATTCCCATTAAGCCCTTTCTAAACACTTTATAACAATGTGTCATCACTAAATTATAAACTTCTTCTCCAAATCTGCACGACTGCACTTAGTCACAGACTTTATTTAATTGTCCTGCGGCTGCTATCATATATTTGACCAAACAGTTCTTCTCACACAGTCACAGATATATTTCTCTCAATGCAAACTTCACTCATGTCTCAGACAGGAAACTTGAGTTTTTCTTTTTTTTCTGTCCCCACTCATTCAACTAATTTGCATATTGAGTCACATCTCGAGAAGTTGCCCTGACAACAGAAATGCATATTCAAAACATTGCTGCATAATTCAATTATTATTCTTTTATTTTTATTTCTACAGTTGTCACTTCTTTTGCTCAATCAGCTGGAAACCACTTCTAATTCACTATTTTAAACCTGCTTTAAGCTTCTAATCCCTGGTTGGTCCTCCCAGTCTCTTTTTCCTTGTCACAAAAGTCGCTCTATTGTCCTGCAACTTCCTGAGTTATTCCTCAGCTTCAGCCTTTAAGTGTGTTAAATCTACACCATTCAGCATTTATGTCATGTATTCACATTCATGAGTGTAAGCATGTCTTCATTGCGTGTATGTTGTGTGTTCATATTAATATTGAGTGTAAGCTGGTCTTCGTTGCCTCGATGTGTTTTTATAATCAGATTTAATTCCTGCATCTTTGCGCTGAACTGTGGATTCAAACTGTCTCACTTCTGATTCTCTCCAAAAACAATTTCACATGTGACAATTTCTACATGTGTGTTTTCTATTTTTCTATTCATTTATGTATTATTAGTTCATTTATTTCTTTATCTCTCTCTCTCTCTTACTTTTTTTATTTACCTTTCTGTTGCGATGCTCTGGATGTTTCTAAACCCCACAAATGCAGTCTCACTGTTCAACCCAATTTTCCTATGCTGGCATCCTGGCAGCTGCACGCTTGACTTTTCTCAGTTCATGGGCAGTTATTTTGCGCCTTGGTTTTTCCACACGCTTCTTGCGACCCTGTTGACTATTTTGAATGAAACGCTTGATTGTTCGATGATCACGCTTCAGAAGCTTTGCAATTTTGAGACTGCTGCATCCCTCTGCAAGATATCTCACTATTTTTGACTTTTCTGAGCCTGTCAAGTCCTTCTTTTGACCCATTTTGCCAAAGGAAAGGACGTTGCCTAATAATTATGCACACCTGATATAGGGTGTTGATGTCATTAGACCACACCCCTTCTCATTACAGAGATGCACATCACCTAATATGCTTAATTGGTAGTAGGCTTTCGAGCCTATACAGCTTGGAGTAAGACAACATGCATGAAGAGGATGATGTGGACAAAATACTCATTTGCCTAATAATTCTGCTCTCCCTGTAGACTTTTGTCTTATCGCCTTAACCTCCATGGTCTCAAATTCTTTAAGGATATAATTTCTTTTAACCGGATTAGGGCAAATTTCATTTATCAAAATATTCCTGATCACTTTGTTTGTAAACCTGCTGTCACCAAATTCAACTCCAGCTATGCAGAGCTGCCTCAGTCCAGGAGAAATTTTAGAGTGCACAATATCTTCTTTTATCATTGATCTCAAAGGGACTGGGATGGCTTTCACTGGGGATTTATATCTCTTAGCAGTACATCTTACATCAAATTTCTCACAAAACGTCTCATGTTTTAGTAAGACCCCATTATCATCCATAAAATGAGCTACAGCCCAAATCCCTTTAGATCTCCATTCATCCACGTACACAGATTTCCTACACAAACGGATATACCTGTTGTTCCATATAGGGGTGTTGTGAGGAGTAAAGCTATGTTTATAGATTAATTTCCAGTAGAGACGGACCTGCTGATGGAAAGCTGAGAGTTTAACAGGTAACGAACTGCAATCAGTCACAACGTAACAAAAAGTCTATTCCACCCATTTTGCCAAAAATCACATTGGGAATAATGTTCCAAAAGGAATTTTTGTTCCTAATGAAAGATCTTAACCATTTCAATTTTAGTACACCATTCATAACATCAAAGTCAGTGGCATTAGCCCCACCCTCTTCATAATTCTTAATCACATCATTTTTCTTTATATAATGACATTTGTTCCTCCATATGAACCTAAAATTAAGAGTATTTATAGATTTAATTAGTTTTGGAGGTATGGGCAGAGAAAAGGCTGGATAGATGAGTCTGGACAGACTGTCCATGTTGGTTAGCAAGCTTCTCCCAAACAGAGTTATGTCCCTTTGCAGCCACATGTTTAAAATTGACTTACACTTTTCTATATTGGTACAGATATTCTTATTTTCTGTTGATGTCTTATCCTTGCAAATTACAATGCCCAGATACTTCACCTCTTTTTTGATCTGCATATTATTTATTGCTTGCAGGGGACACTCATGCAGAGCTAGAATTTTGCATTTATTAATATTCAGCTGTAGGCCAGAAGCTTTGGAGAAATGGTTGATCGCCTGCAAGGCTAAAGGAATCTGGTCCTCATTTTTTAGAAACAGGGTGGTATCATCTGCCAGCTGACTGATTATTATCTGTTCACCCATCACAGTTAACCCCTTAATGTGACTGTTTTTAATCAAAATAATTCCTCTGACACAGAAGACCTACATTCCTGGTTTAATTCTTGCTGTCAAAAAATCATGGACTCTGTGGCTCCTTTAAAAACCAGGCAGCTTAAGGCTAAACCTGAGCCTTGGTTTAATGAGAGCAGTCGTGCTGTTAAGAGGGAATGTCGTCGAGCAGAACGGAGGTGGAAAAAGGATAAACTGCATGTATCATTTCAAATTCTCAAAGACTGCTGGCATCGCTACCAGAACACTGTTAAAGAGGCAAAAAGGGAATATTTTGCAAATATTATTTCTTCCAACTGTCATAACCCACGTGTGTTATTTAGGACCATTGACACTGTTCTTAATACTCCTTTGAATGTCTGTTTGGAAGTTTCTCCTGAGATTTGCAATGATTTTCTGAACTTTTTTATTGAAAAGGTTGTCACCATCAGGGCTCTTATCACAGCTCCTGACTCTGACCCCTCTGTCTCTGTCCCTTGCGCTGCTGTTTTCACTCAGTTTGAGCTTGTGACGCTCTCCTCTTTAGAGGATGTGGTTCGCCATATTAAGCCCACAGGTTCCCCACGGGATCCTGTCCCTCCACAATTCTTTAAAGAAATTTTTCCTAGTATACAACAGTATGTCCTTGACATTATTAACAGCAGTCTGTCTTCTGGTGTGGTTCCTGCAAATTTCAAACATGCAGTAGTACAGCCACTGCTTAAGAAACCTGGCCTTGATCACACAGTTTTAGCGAACTATAGGCCTATTTCCAAGCTGCCTTTAGTCTCCAAGGTTTTAGAGAAAATTGTTTTTAGTCAACTGAAAGATTTTCTAGATGAAAATGGAATCTTTGAGGTTTTTCAGTCAGGTTTTAAAACCCTTCACAGCACAGAATCTGCATTACTAAGGGTTTTTAATGACATCCTTCTGGCATGTGATTCTGGTAACCATGTTGTTCTTGTCTTGCTTGACCTAACTGCTGCCTTTGACACAGTAGACCACAATATTTTAATTTCTCGATTACATGATGTAGTGGGTATTGGTGGCACTGCACTCAATTGGTTTAGGTCTTATTTGTCAGATAGAACTTTCTCTGTCAGCCTTCTCGGTTACGAATCGTCTTCTGCTCCTCTGTCATGTGGTGTCCCACAGGGCTCAATTTTAGGGCCACTGCTCTTTTCTCTGTATCTACTGCCTCTGGGTTCTATCCTTAGAAGGCATGGGATCTCATTTCACTCTTATGCCGATGACTGCCAAATTTATTTGACACTAAAACGCAAGGATGCCATCTCCATAAAACCTCTCTTGACATGTCTAGATGACATTAAAGCTTGGTTGGCTCGAAACTTTTTAAATTTTAATAAAAAGAAAACAGAAGTGTTGGTGTTTGGACCCAGTGGTCCCTGTGAGTCCTCCTCTGTTGTTTTAGGATCCCTGGAAGTCTATTTTAAATCTGTTGTTACTGACCTTGGTTTTAAGTTGGACAGTGATTTTAAATTGGACAACCAAATCAGAGCAGTGGTGAAGTCCAGTTTTTATCATTTAAGGCGACTGGCAAGACTAAAATCTTTTCTTTCGAGGCAGCACCTTGAAACAGTGATCCATGCTTTTATTTCTTCCCGCCTGGACTACTGTAACTCACTTTATGTGGGGGTCAGTCAGTCATTGCTCTCACGTCTGCAGCTGGTTCAAAATGCGGCTGCACGACTCCTAACAGGAACTCGAAAAAGAGAGCATATAACCCCCGTGCTGGCCTCTCTGCACTGGCTGCCTGTGTCTTTTAGAGTTAATTTTAAAATTCTTATGTTTGTTTTTAAATGTCTACACAGTCTTGCCCCGCCTTACCTCTCTGAGCTTCTTCATCCCCACATACCCTGTCGGTCTCTCAGGTCAGCTGACCAGCTGCTCCTGGAGGTACCGAGATCCAGGAGGAAGCTCAGAGGGGACAGGGCCTTCTCTATTGTGGCTCCAAAATTATGGAATAATTTGCCCATGCATGTTAGAGAGGCCCCTTCACTGTCCACTTTTAAATCACGTCTTAAAACCCACTTTTATTCCTTGGCTTTTAACCTCAGTGAGACTTAGTTTCTTTTTTAATGCAGTAGTTATTTAATTAATGATTTCACTCTTCTTTTATTTGTTTTTTATTTATATCTCATGTAATTTTATTTTACAGTTCCAATGTACAGCACTTTGTGTCAGCTGTGGTTGTTTTAAAGTGCTTTATAAATAAAGTTGATGATGATGATGATGAAAATAGACAACAGCTCAGCAACCATGATGAACAGAAGTGGTGAGCTGCTACATCCCTGCCTTATCCCTCTATTAACCTCAAACCTTGAACATGTACCATGTTCTAGCAAAACAGAGCTGTTAATGTCATTATATAGCATCTCTATAACATTGATAAATTCCTCTCCAAAACCAAAAGACTGCAGAGTTTTTAATATGAACGTATGTTCAACTGAGTCAAATGCTTTGTAAAAATCCAAGAACAGGATGTACCCTCTCTCTTGGATTAATTCACTGTATTCAAGGAGATCCAAAACCAGCCTAATATTGTTATGAATTAGTCTTCCTTTCAAAAAACCTGATTGTGTTTCACTGATAATGTTTGAGATGCCTTTCTTTAGCCTCTCAGCTACAGCTCCAGACAGGATCTTATAGTCAGTGTTTAGTAAGGTGATGGGTCTTAAATTGTCTAAAATTATTTTATCCTTACCCGATTTAGGGATCAGGGTTATCAGCCCTTGTTTCATGCTCGGCATCACTTCTTTTTTCTCTATCGATTCCTTTAATGCATCAAACAATAAAGTTCTTAGGTCCTTCCAGAAGAATTGATAAAAATTAGTAGTGAGTCCATCTGTCCCTGGGGACTTGTTTAATGCCATTTTCATGACCACCAAATCCAGTTCCTCAATTTTAAGCTCTGAATCACACAGATCTTTGAACGGCTTGTCAATACATGGGATGAGATTATGAATCTTATCAAAGAAACTATCAGAATCAGCTGCTGAATATTCTGAGGAGCACAATTTGGAATAAAAAGTGAAGACTTCCTTTTCAATCTTTCTGAAATCTTTACATTCAGTCCCATTTATCAACAAGCTTGAGATTAGATTTCTCTGCTGTCTGCACTTTTCCAGCTTACTAAAATATGATGAGTTCTTTTCACCTGCCTCAATCCACTTGGCTCTCGATCTTATAAAGGCACACTGGGCTTTCTCTAGGTAAAGATCGTCTAATTTAGTTTGTAACTCCATCAATTTATTCTTTTCTTGCACGTTTAGTTTTTCTTTACTACAGCACTGAGTTATTTCACGAAGTAAATTACTTTCATATTCCCGTTTTTCCCTGTTCAGTTCTTTGCAGAATTTTATAGTGAATTCTCTGATTTTGAATTTAATAAGTTCCCATTTCTGTATATTACCCACTACTGAGTCATCATTTTTTATATCTGTAATTTTATGTCTAATTTTATCACAATACTTGTCCTTATTTAAAAGGCTGGCATTAAATTTCCAATATCCCCTGCTACTACGTTTCATCCTTGTTGGTTCTAAGACAAGATCAATGAAACAGTGATCAGATAGGGGTGCTTTGGAGATTTTAGATGGTGAAGTACACCTCAAAATGTCATCGCTCACTAACCAATAATCAATTCTTGACCTGCTTTCTCCATTAGGTTTAAACCATGAATAATTCTTAACTCCAGGATTCAAACTTCTCCAAATGTCTGTAAAATTATTATCACTAGAAAAGTTCTCAATAATGTTATTCTGTTGCCTCCTTCCTAAGCGAGGAGGCCATCTGTCCATCCATTCATCTGAGGTCATGTTCCAGTCTCCTCCTACTAGGATGTAATCTGTGGGGTACATAACTTTAAACTCTGAAATAACATTTGTTAGATTTTCCAATAGATGTTTATTTTGACCTTCGTTATTATGTCCATAAAGATTTGTAACAATTAGAAATATACCTTCGCTCTTCAAGCTGCAGTTGACCAATGACCCTCACTATCAGCTTTATATGTTATAATCTCCCCTGGGAACTTATTAAAACAAATCGCCACACCTCCAGATCTGTTAGATCCACGACTGAAAAGAATCTTGTCTCCCCACTGATTAGCCCAAAAGGTAACATCGGCATCCACAGAGTGAGTCTCTTGTAAAAACAGACAGTGACATTTTTGCCCCTTGCAAAATAAAAAAATTGCCTTTCTCTTAACAATTTCCTTCAAACCCCGAACGTTTAATGAACCAAAAGAAATTTTTGAGTGAACCATAATAAGAGTATGCTAAGAAAATAACTTTTTTTTTAAAAAAAGAAAAGAAAAATATATAAACATGAGTTTAAATTGTAACACTTGTCACCAACTCAGTGACTAATAACCTTTAACTTTAAGTAGAACTCTTTTGTCCCATTAATAATATTCCACTGTATACAGTCTTACATCAAGTCTTTCATTCAACGTCGATGATCCTCCGTCCTTCGATGTATCCATGAGGACCCCGGAAAAAGGCCCGTTTCCCAGCCCGTCTGGCTTGTTCAATTTGCGGCCACAGCCGCCTCCTCTCTTCCCAGTCCTCCCGCGGCAGTACCTCAGCGAAGTGGAAACCGCCGTTCTTACAGACAGCCGAATCTTTGGTGCGACGCCAAATCTCCTCTTTCACGTGTCTCAGAGCAAACAGAATGATGATATGTCGGACCTTGTTCTCAATCTTCTTCCCAACTCTATGCACCACATCCACAGATTCTTCAAGCTTTGATATCATATCAGGTGCGATCTTGCCAAGAATTCCAATAACCAGCGATCTGACACCTTCATCTCTTTTCTCTTCTAATCCTTTAATCCGGAGGCACCACCTCATTTTGTACCTTTCTTGCTCTCACACTCTCTCCTTGAGATCGTAGTTATCTTTGGTCAACTGCTCGTTTCGTCTCTCCAACTCTTTAACCTTTTGTTTACATTCTTTCACCTCCTCCGAGTTGAACTGAACCGCTTTGGCTAGGCTGGCTAGCATCGTACTAGCTTGCTTGCATTGCACACTCAGGTCAGCTAGCTGCTCGTCCACTCTTTTTTCAAGGTTTTTTCTACGTAGTCATGATCCGTTCCTTCTCTGCTGTCTTCCTTTCCATCACATGTTGTTTCTTGTTTTTTGAGGTCGAGTTTGAATTTAGCAGGTTTAACTATACTTGGGGCAGTCATTTTACTACTTTCGAGTGGAAACAATAACGAACACAAAGTAAATTCTGGGACAAGTTCAACGAGCTCCTAATTCGTGCGACTGCTCAACTCGCCATCTTGCGCCACCGTCTCACTACTAGATGAACTTGTGACACACATCTGCAGCAGAGGCTGAGTGGCTGCTCTCACACCTGGAGCATCCAAATCGACCCACAAACACGTTGAAAGATGCAATGCCATCAATGTGGATTGTCAAGACTGAGAGACCTCTTCCCTCTGACCCCTCCCCAAACCCTCAAACCCTCCTACCCACCTCGACATACAAACTCTGTGTGGCTTCACGTGTTCTGTTGATGTTTACATGATCGAAATAACTTGAACACAAACACAAACAAACAAAGAGGAAGACCGCACCGGAAGGAAACAACTACAAGTCCCAGCATCCTCTGTGTTTAGGGAGCAGCAGTGAAAGTGAAAGCAGGAGGAGGAAGGTGGAGCTGAGGCAGGTGAGTGTTAACATGAATATGTTTCTTCTTATGACATAAAATAATTCCACGCTGTTCGTGTCTGTGGGTGAAATGTGAGGCCGGTCGGCTCCTCTGAGCGCTGGTTTCCTGTAAGTAGAGAGGAAGTGAGTTTAGCTGAGCCTCCGTTTAGTGTGAGAGAGCAGGAGGAGAGTGAGAGCTGTGCTGAGGCAGGGTGAGTGTTAACACCGCTCTGACATTACTGTGTCTCTGTGGCGGGAACAACAGGCTCCGTCAGTGGAGGCAAAAATAATCAGACTTTGGTTTTTCAAAGGAAACAACTTTATGTCGGAAGTTCCCGCACGCTCATTGGATAACGATGTGTCAATCTCGACCTATTAGCCAATGAGCGTGCGGATTCACAGAAAGACCCGCCTTTATCACGGGACTTTAAAAACTACAATGGCGACAGAAACTCCGTGAGTGGAGTTCAGGGTGACGTTATGAAACTGTGACGTTTGAGCCACTTCCCGTTGAACGTGAAACTGATGGTTTCTGGTGTTTGGGTCTGTTTTTCTGTATTTATGCAGATAAAGTGTAAACTCAGATGAATTATACCATCAAATGTTAAAGGAAAATATCAGGATGAGTGTCTGTGAGCTGAGAAGGACGTGAAGCGAGCAGTTTATCCCAGAGCTGAAGCTGCTCTGTGTGCAGAGATGAGCTCAGATTCCTGCTGTGATTGATCAACAGTCACAGAAATGTAGACTTGTAGTTATTACTGCAGTATGGTCACAGCAGATACTGATAAACATGTATTATGAGGATGGATGATCAAGTTTCTCACTCTCTCCTTTAAATCTCAGTTTTTTCTTCTTCACAGTTTATCTGTTAATTTATTAATGAATAACACTGAAAGAGTTTCTGTTATATTTCCCCTTGAACATCAGCTTATTAGGGCGGCATTAGGAAATAGCCCCCCTCCAAAGAATGAATCAATGAATGATGATAATAATAAAATGATTCAAAAGCAGAGCTCAGAGTGGTAGAATGGTCAAACATGGATCCACGGGTGGTTCAACTGCATTTGGTGACGTGACTAAAGCAAATCTTTCAAATAATCCCACCATCAACGGGATGTTGTCTCCTTTACTACGGTTACTTTACTTGGTCACCGTGTGAATTTCTTTGAAATGAACCAAATTCTTTTATTTGTCGGTTGTTGCATATTTAACCTCTACAGTCAGGAAAGGAGGAGATGAGGCCTCAACAATGTTGGGTTGTAGCTGTGGTTCAGGTTAGAGTGAGTGTCCATGGAATAAATGTAAGTCAGTGAACTGGAAACATGACTGTGTTCAAACTTTGTTTCCTTTTTATAATGAGTCTAATCAAAGGTGGACAGAAGTATCTCCACTGTGACTTTTCTGTGTCACCATCAGAGCTTCTGCACAGTGTTTCTGCGGCAGATAACATTGCAGCATTATGGAGACATTATGGAGACAAAAAGAAAAGCGTCTGGATTTCTTTAAGTTAAACTTAAAGAAATCCAGACGCTTTTCTTGGACTGTTGGTTTCAGTGTTTAGTCTCATTCACACACTCCCTCAGACTCTTCACACACACTGATTTGCTGACATAAACACACTCCTGTGTGCTTCACACACACACTGAGGACCATCTACAGACTGTGAGCTCCGTCTTCTTTGTCTTTGGAGCCGAACTCTGACAAAGTTAGGAATAAAACTTTCTCCAGCGTGTGAACTTTCCTCCTAGACTCAGTCTGAGCAGTCAGACCACATATTTCTAAAGCAGCACATGAAGGTGTGGCTCACACACACACAGGTGAAGGAAACAGCTGCAGTATTTAAAACTGCTTCACTGTCTACAAATATATGAACTGAATGTTTCTTTCAGGCTGTAAAAACCTTATTTATCCTCCATTACAGTCCTGCATTCAGAGCATTACTTCTGTTATATTAGTACATGTATTTTATTCTGATGAACACATGAAACTCTGAGCTGGATTGAATCCATTGAATCAGAGTCCAGGACTCAGACTAAACACACTGAATGTGTCCTGAGCTCGGCCGCTGTTCCACAGTAACTGCTGTCAGAGTCACTGTTACTGAGTTAGCTTAGCTAGCAGAGCAGCTAGCAGTTAGAGTATGAGCTCTGTAAGCAGTCAGCTCGGTCCTGGACATGGTTACTGACATAAAGCTGCTCTCTGCAGCCATGTTTGACCTGCTGCTTTGTAGGACTACAGTAATGGAGGATTTGGAGGCTGAACTGGGCTCTGTGACACTTTTTGTAGTGAACTGATGAAAGCTGTGTCTCAGATGGATGTTAGTCCAACACATCAGACACGACCTCTGCAGCTCTCAGTTGATGTGCACATGAATGATTTGTGTTTCCTCTGCAGGTGAAGGTAGAAAGTGTGTGTGAGCTGATGTGAATTGAGCAGCATGGATCAGTGTGAGGACAGAGAGGAGGGAGTCCCTCCCTCTAAAAGCACTCTGTGTGGGGAACATGAGAGCCAGACCAAAGCTCAGAGGTGAGATGACCATCTCTAACTGTCCATGACTCTTCTCCATGTCACAGCTCAGCACTCACATCACTGCTCCATCATTATTCACACTCATACCTCTGTGTGTGTTGTTTTAAAGCCCAGAGCTGTGGGGCGTACCAGGCTCAGCTGGACATAACCCTGAAACTAATCCAGAACCTGGACCTGAACCCAGCTGTGTTTCCTTAAAGAGCAACAGGTCGAAGGATGCTGGTGTTCACTTTAAAGGCTGTTCTTCTCCTGCTGAGAGGTAATGTGTGTCTAGATGTTGTTCCTGACTCTGTATTTTTGAATAAATCCTCATGTTTAATATCAGCTCAGCTCTTTTTCACACATTTCTATGTTGGTGTGTGAAGCGGTGTGTGTTGGAGTGTTTCCACAAACACAGCAGTCAGAGTGGAAAGAGTGGATGTTGTAGGAGGTGTTTGTGTAGTGAAGAGGCTGAGTGTCTGTAGGACTCCAGCTGCTCCAGCAGGTGTCTCCTTTGTGCTTTGCTTCAAACACAGTGTAGGGAGGAGCTTCCACTCAGGTGTTTCAGGTGTTGCTGGATGGAGGAGGACAAATAGTTTTTCCCTTCAGTGACACTTCAGCAGCTCAATGTTCTGGGAGATGTTTGTCTTTATGAAGGTTTATGGATTCTTGTTCTTACTTTGGTGAAACTGAGCAATACATTTTCCATCTAACATTTAAAGTAAATTTCCAGGTGAATAAAAGATCTGCAGCTGCAGCCTCTGTGATGTTTCACAGCCTGAAAGTAACAAATTCAACCAGAGTTCAAACAAAGGCTTAATATACGTGTGTGTTTGATATAATGCCAACAAGTACAAACAGGTGTTCTTACAGGTCTTAATCACAGAGGTCTGATAAGTCTGGTGACTTTCACACTCAGCAATTTTGCTGCCTTTTATTTTATATTGGCCTTTTTAAAGCCCTTCAAAGTCTCCCACATTCATACAGAGCTTTTAACACCAAACTCCTTTACAGTCCTTCTCCTCTCACACACGATCACACGACTGATTTGTCTGCAGCAGCTGTGTTACTGCTAGTATTTTATTATGTGTGTAATCTCCTCATATTGTTCCTGTGGTTTAGTTTGACTTCCTTCTGCAAACTCAGCTGCTCTGTTGCTGATACACGTCTCCATGAATATGATTGATCAGATGCTGCCATGTTTCATGTGAGCGCTCAGCTGAAACCCTGGGTTGACTTATCGAGTTAATAACAAGCTTCACGTGACTGTGAATGCTAAAGTGAATCAGATAAAGGAAAGAGACCCTGCTAATGTTGGACTCACTTCTTAGTGTAGATCCCAGGAGGAAGTTCAACATAGCCATTCTTTGTGCTAGCTCGACCAAACCTGAGAGCACAGTGCAGGATAATGATCATCATCTGTCTCTGTCAAGGACATTTAAAATCCACAAATAACAAACATAATTATATTTGATCATTAAAAATGATGATTAAACAAAGTGTCAAACATACTTAAGTAGAAGGACTGATGTTTGTGTTAAAATACCCTCTTAAAGCTGAAATAATGATTCAACTTCTTTACTCAAGTAAAGGTAAAAGAGTACAGGCTCTGAAATGTACTCACAGTATTAAAGTAAAAACGCCATCTTTGAAGGAAATTTCTGCCAGTTTTTGTGCAAAGTTACCTGAATTTCTACCTCCAACATTAATATGAGAAAATTATCTGAACTTTTATTCTAATGAATTTAATCAGCTTGAACATTTTGTAGCACAAAAGTAGAAAAAACCCAAAGGGAATCAAAAATAGCTCCGTTTGCTGTTGCCTGCATTGTAGATGGGCGGCTTTGCCTCAACACCTAAACAGGAAAATGAGTTTAGTCAAGTATTAAAGTGGGATTGAAGAGGTGAGGAAACCAGAGATCAGGTGTTGTGGTGCAGCATTAAGATAAGATGGGGCCTGATTATTTAAGACCTTGTATGCAGTGTTGGGTAAGTTACTTTAAAATAGTAACTTAATTACATTACTAGTTACTTCTCTCAAAAGTAACTCAGTTACTTCAAGTTACTCGTTATTTTCAAAGTAACTAGTTACTAGGGAAAGTAACTATGATTTTACTCAGAATTCTCTTGTTAATGTGTTTCTTCCATAACTTTGCCAGTCTTCTAGCTTGCTTACTTGCCACAGTGCACTGTGCCACCTACCAATAGAAAGGAAAAGATAATGTGCACATTTCCACGAGAGAAATCCCACGCCTGGACCGTCATTGACTGCTGCCATGATTCTAGCCTACGTCACAGCGTCATGTGCGCCTTTTACATCCAACACAAAAACTGCAGTCGTGGTGCTTTGATTGTACTCAGAACTTGGAAATTCTGCCTTCTGAATAGGAAGATGTAGGTAACACCAGACTGCAG
Organism: Mchenga conophoros; assembly: GCF_057382185.1. Classification (NCBI taxonomy): domain Eukaryota; kingdom Metazoa; phylum Chordata; class Actinopteri; order Cichliformes; family Cichlidae; genus Mchenga; species Mchenga conophoros. Next base: position 18,498,647 of record NC_140528.1, on the reverse strand, counting down.
ATGAGCTGCATACAGGGCTGGACTGGGACAGAAAATTGGTCCGGGCATTTTGACTAGAGACCGGCCCACCATTATAGGAAAAACATAAAGCCTTTGAATGAAAACAAACGCTGTTGTGACAGTGATGTACACTGTTTTGATGGTATATATGCATCAATCTATCAATCGTTTGTTGTAAGATTCAGATAATTATTTTTTAAAAGCTAGACATTTTAAATGAGAATAAGAAAGAAAAGTATTTCCTTGTGCCCACCTCTCCCTGTTAATGCCCTACATGCCCCCCTGGCAACACTTTGCTAGATCCGCACCTGCACAGTTACCAGCTGTCAGCTACCTAAAAAAGGATCCTGGTGTTATTTGTCTCTCAGAAACAGTTCATAACTTCCCTTCAACTCATTCATGTCACCTAAAAGGTAAACCTGTTTCTCCATCACCTGTTCAGCTCTGATGATCCAGTAAGGACGTCTCCTGGTTTCATCTTCATGTTTCCCTCTCACCAGATAACCAAACCATATCATGACCAGCAGCTTTACAGCTGTGGCTCCATCAAACATCAGCTGATACTAGAAATTAATATTAAATAAATTCTAACAACAGCTGATCAAGCTTAAAAGTGCTGCTGTTGTTTACCGCGACATCCGCTGGTTTCCTCTTTCTGGCGCAAAGTGAGCGATAAACAAACAAGAGAGCCGATCAGCTGATCATTGATCAGTTTTCATGATTGAAGTAGAAACGGGAGAGGGAGGGGGGAGAATGAGAGAAGAAGAGGCAGCTGTGCAGCAAAGACACAGAATAACTCCAGCTTTGTGTCTTTTTCATTGTAGCTGAATTACGGGACAAACTGATCCTTTTCACCTCAATAAGAAACGCGTAATATTTTCTCTGAATACCAGACGGGACGGTTGGCAACTCTAATAACTTATGAACAAAATAAAGTTCAACATTATTAACTTCATAGCTAGGGATGGGTATTGATAAGATTTTAACGATTCCGATTCCATTTTCGATTCTGTTTAATGATTCAATTCTTTATCGATTCTCTTATCGATTCTTTTTTTTTTTTTTAAAAAAGGAGAACACTAAGGTCGATTAGCTCAGAGCTTTGTTTTATATCTTCTCTTTGAACAAGATAGAAATTTAGGAGTAACATGGCCTTACAAACCCAACAGTGAGATCTTGAGAGATCCAGCCTACGGCTCTTCAATGGGGTGTCACAGGGTCCCCAGGAAAAAAAATTGTAAATGTAAAATAATAAAATAAATATTCTTGTGAGACATATCACATATTGACGGGGTCGGGTTATGTTAAAAAGTATAAATTGTTATACTTTGTTCATTGGTTCAAAGGTACCCCACACTTCTTTTTTTGTTTGCTTGTTTGTTCTGGTGTATTTTTCATTTGAACTGTTACTCTGCCAGAGTACTCATATTTACAAGATGGCATTGAACGCCCCATTGGTGTATCAGGAAAACTATTTTGTACGTATGTTCCTTGAAGGGGATTGAAGTCGTTCTTTTTTCCACCGCAGCGAAGGGCTAGGAGTAGGAGAGGAGCTGCTGTATGTTTTTGTTATCGAATCGATCTGATTGTGAAATAAAGCATATGCAGTGAGAAAGCAACTCCAGGAGTCATCCCTGCCTTAAAGCTGCAACATTCTCCTGTAGCAATAACAAAGTATAACATAAATTGTTCTGTGGCAATTACACAAGAATATCCAGTAATGTCCCTGCCCACAATTAAACACATTCACTTACCAAAAATCGGGGGCATCTGCTGTGGCAAATGGGTGCAAGCCTTTGACCACAAACTTAGACACTGCTCTGTGACATTAGTCTATCCTGGCCTGAAAGGAGACGCTACCGGTAGACTGCAGCGAGAACTACCAGCATCTGAGCCAGACTCTGTCTGTCTCTCTCATCATGGTCACCTACATGTACAGTAATGGCAGGTCTTGTAATAAGGCAGATTGCGCTAACATAATATGCACTGTTAGTTGATTATTTACCTGCCGCATTAACGGGAGAGGACGTGCAAACGTTAGCGCTGCTGCTGGGTTGAGAGTCACGAGTCCGGAGCGGAATTAAAAACGCGTGTCATCGCGTGTTTTGTGAGCAAATGCTTTTGCATATTCGTAGTGTTTCCTCCCTTAAATGAAATATCTACTTTGCAAGTTGCCCTGTTGTCATCGGTTCTCATAAAGTATAATCAAACTTTTGAGCGTTTGAGCCGCTTAGGCGCTGTGTTTCCTGCCAGGTAAATGACGCTCCGCAACGTGGTGACGTCATTCGGGGCGACTGGAATCGATAAGGGAATCGTTTGCAAAAATGGCAAACGATTCCAAGGAATTGAAACAGTGGGAACCAGTTCTCAACAAGAACCGGTTTTCGATACCCATCCCTATTCATAGCACCACCCAGCTGTATAGAAACTCCGTCATGCTAGCTAGCACGCAGTACGGAAAAAGTCAGAATAACGAAAATAAACTCCACCTAAACTTGGTTCATATCTGACCCAGAGAGACTGCAGGTCATAACTTCTTACCTGAAGTTCAGTTCACACTTGGACCGGCGGCAGCCGCCTCGGGTCTCTTTTCCTTCTGCGTCCCCTTTCCTTCATCCACCTGCTGGCCTCCACCACTTGCTAATGTTACTGAATCTGTGGAAGCTCCGCGATAGCCACCACACGAAGTAACGAGTAACGACCCTATCTAAATCTCAGTAACGACTAACGCGTTCCTGATTTTGGCATAATAACTAGTTACCGTGCTCGTTACCACAATAATAACGTAGTTACTGTAACGCGTTACTTAACTCATTCACTGCCAGCCATTGGCAGTGAATGAGTTAAACCCATTGACTCATGCACTGCAATTGACGGCTATAGATGTCAATGGCAGTGAATGAGTTAATAACGCGTTAGTCCCAACACTGCTTGTATGTGAGGAGCAGGATTTTGAATTCTGGATTTAACAGGAAGTCAATGAAGGGAAGCCAAAACAGGAGAAATCTGCTCTCTCTTTCTAGTCCCTGTCAGGACTCTTGCTGCAGCATTTTGGATCAGCTGAAGGCTTTTCAGGGAGTTTTTAGGACATCCTGATAATAATGAATTACAGTCGTCCAGCCTGGAAGTAATAAATGCATGAACTAGTTTTTCAGCGTCACTCTTTTTAGCGTTTTTTAACAACAAGCTTCTATCTATTAGGGCTCTTGTCTCGCCGACTGCTGCCTCAGATCAGAGTCTTTCTCCTGTGTGCTCAGCTGTCTTAGAGCAGTTTGATCCCGTCTCCCTTAATGACTTGACTGCAGTAGTTTGTAACCTAAGATCATCACACTGCCCCTCTGATTGTCTCCCCCCAACTACTCTTTCAAGGATTGTCAGGTTGGAGATCGGCCTATAATTAGCTAAGACAGCTGGGTCTAGGGATGCTTTTTAAGTAAAGGTTTAACTACAGCCAGCTAGCGATGGGTACCGTTTAGATTTGAAAACCTGCTAAATCAGAATCAGTTGCTGATGACGGCTTTTTTCTTTTACATTAATCACGTATAATCTTAACTCAAAGTGAACATAGACTTGATTGAAGTAACTCAGATCAGCCAATTCAAAATGCTAATTCAATCAACTCTGAGTTCATGGCTAGACTCAGTTTGTTGGCCCTGCACCTTAAAACTATTCCCTGTTTGTCCCTCATGTTTTTTGGATATTGTTTTCACATCTTATGTCACGGCTAGCGGGGCGAGCCATGTTGAATTTAATAAAGGACCCAAGATGCCAACACTGCTGTGAAGTGAGTGAGCTTTATTGAAACGGTGAAGTGCAGTGGAGATGGCCTGTGCAGAAGCTAAGATAACCTCTACTGAAAAACTAAAAAACTAACCTGAAACCTTAAACGGAGACACGGGGAGACAACACAGACGAACCAGCAACAAGCAGGAGAAAACAAAGGGCTCATATACACAAAAGAGCCATCAGGGAATGAGAAAAGGGAGACAGCAGGATTCATTGGACATAACCAGACAAGGGGAAGCAAAAGTAGACACACTAACATAGGACATGGCACTGTCAAAATAAAACAGGAAGTGAACAGAGACACAATACTAACACAGTACAGAGGGAACACAGAAACCAAAACCTCAGAACTAGAAAATCTTAATCAGAATGAAATTGTAACAAAAGACAATAACAATCAAAACAAAACTACTGAGTCCACAGACTCGGGACATACATCGGCTCAAACTGTGGTCATAAATATTTTGTACTTGTAAATCTGACTGTGGAGTTGTGAACTGAGTTTTGTAACATTGTGAAACAAAATATCTGGAAAGTTCATGTTTTTGCGTTCATTGATTTGTGTGTGTAAAAATGTAAAAATGTAATTGTTGGCGACTTTCAAGCCTTTGAGTCGCCGAGCAGCTGAATAGGGGAATAATGTTGACGCGCCCGCTGTTTAAAACGTTAGTCAAAGTTCCAAGTTAAAACTCCTTTATTTGTTATCAAATCCTTAAAATCCGTAGAAAAACAGTGATCAAAAACATTCCAAGCTTGAGCGGTCAGCAAAAGTCGACTTCCCCCATCACCCACTCATTCACAAAATTTCCCTCGGGCCGTGAACAGGTGATATAGCAATCACTATTACAGACACCACGTGACCCAAAGCTACGCCTATCGATAACATTCCGGCCCCTAATTATTACATTTTTACAGTAATAATTACACATCGAACACCACAACTCACAACACACACTTCATCATATCACAGACACCCAGTGAGACAACATAACATACTCAAAAAGTCCACCAAAGTTATTTTCTCATGTCTTCTCTTCTGTCTGCACATGGTCAGTCAGTCATAGGCCAGAGGTTACCAGCACTTAGCCTAAATATAGTCAGTCTGTAATGTACATCTCATAACATTAAAGTCAATTCAAAGTTAGTTATGTCACACTGTGTCAAAATGTCATAATCATGGGTCAGAAGTCTCCTGAAGAAGGCATATCTTTGTGATGGGTCTGCACACATGGCTGGTTGGGGTCTTAATCCAGACCTGACGCACAAGCCCCTTTTCATCTGGTGCAGCTCCGGTGACTCTCCCAATGATCCAGGAACCACGAGGTGCAGAATCATCCACTATAAGGACCACATCTCCAGGAACGAAGTTGCGTTTAATCCTTCCCCATTTCTGGCGCTGCTGAAGTTGTGGCAAGTACTCTTTAGTCCATCTTTTCCAAAACAGATCAGACATATACTGAACTTGCCTCCATCGTTTACGTGCGTAGAGATCGTCCCTCCGGAACAGGCTAGGTGGTAAAGACGGGTTTGACTTGAGAAGAAGGAGATGGTTTGGTGTTAAGGCTTCCAAATCATTTGGATCGGTGGATTCCAGCGTAATGGGTCTACTGTTGAGGATTGACTCCACTTCACAAAGAGCAGTTTGGAGCCCTTCCTCGTCCAAATGCTGTGTTTGGAGAGTGGAATTAAGGACCTTTCTGACAGAACGAATCAACTGCTCCCATGCTCCGCCATGATGCGATCCAGTTGGAGGATTAAAGATCCATTTCACTCCCTTCAAAGACACAGCATCAGAAATCTTTTCCTGATTCCACTGTTCCATAGCTCGTCTCAGCTCGCGCTCTGCGCCCACAAAGTTAGTCCCGTTGTCTGAGCGCAGTTCTTGTACCTGACCTCGTCTTGCAATGAAACGTCGTAAGGCGTTAATGAAAGAGTCAGTGTCAAGGGATGAGGCAACCTCAATATGTACTGCTCTAATTGCCAAACAAGTAAAAATAACACCATACCGCTTCACAAGACTTCTCCCGCGCTTCACTTCAAATGGACCAAAATAGTCCACTCCAACAAAGCTAAATGGGGGTTTCTCAGGGGTCACTCTGCTTTCAGGTAACTCAGCCATCTGCTGCTGGCCTGCAGCTCCATGAAATCTTCTGCAGGTCACACACCTCGACATGATGCTTCGAATCAAAGTACCAGCACCGGGAATCCAGTATTTTTGATGCAGCTTTGAGAGTATGTGGTTCCTTCCACCATGACCCACCTCTTTATGAATATGCTGTAAAATGAGATTAGAAATGTGAAGCTCTTTAGCAATTATGACAGGACGCTTGGAATCTTCTGACATGACAGCTCTACTGAGACGTCCGCCAACCCGCAGCACATCATCCTCCAAAACAGGATTCAACTTATATATGTGGCTGCTTCGTTTCACAGACTCTCCACTTTGGAGACGAGAAATTTCTTCGGCATATCTTTTCCTCTGACAGAACTTAATTATTTGCATCTCAGCATCCTCAATCTCTCCCAACGAAAGAAAGCCATGCCGGAAATCAACCTTATGTTGGGCATCTTCAGACTGAATTGCATCAGATGCAGACTGGAAATGTTTCTTCTTGCGATGCAAAAGCAATGTCTTGAACCTCAAAATCCAACCCATCACCCTGATGAGACGAGTCCAGGATGAGGCACGATGGATTAAAAGGGTCAGAGGATGATCATCATCGTGTGCTTGTAAGACCTCGATGGCAGCAGACACCTTAACTTCAGGATCTTCATGTGGAAGTTCTTGCAAGTTTCCTGGGTTCACAGGCCAATTGTTCTCTGGCTGTGTAAGAAATGCAGGACCAGATATCCATTCAGTGTCACGTAAAAAGGTCTCTGCCTTCATACCTCTGGAGGCAAGGTCCGCAGGGTTATGTGTGGTGTTCACATACCTCCATTGGGAGGCACTAGAAGCCTTGAGGATTTCTGACACTCTGTTCGCCACAAAAACACGGAACCTGGAAGTCTCATTGTTTATATATTTCAACACTGCGGTGCTGTCCGTCCAAAAGACAGAGTTTAGGAGAGGTAGTCTCAGCTCCCTCCTCCACATTCTATCCATGCGAACCGCTACCACTGCTGCCGTCAATTCCATGCGAGGGATTGTGACTGGTTTTAAAGGTGCCACTCTGGATTTTCCCATTATAAAGGAACTGTGCGTCTGTGAGCGACCGTTGTGCAGCAACAGGTAGGTAACAGCCCCATAGCCCTTCTCACTCGCATCTGCAAAACGATGCAACTGAGCGGTGGTCGTCTGTCCAAAGTCAGAAGGCTTTAAACATCGTCTGATGCTGATGTTGTTCAACAGATGCAATTCTTCTACCCAGCTTTTCCACTCTTGAGCAACTGCTGATGGTATAGCATCATCCCATCCTATCCCCCTCTGGCACAGATCTTGAAGGATTCTCTTGGCTGTGAAGATAACAGGAGCAAGGAACCCCAGAGGGTCATAGAAGGAGCTTACTGTGGATAGGATTGCTCTCCGAGTCAATGGTCTGTTTGGGATAGATATGCAGAACTTAAATGCATCTGACTGCAGGCACCACTTCACTCCCAATGCCCGCTCAACAGGTAAAAGGTCACAATCCAGGTCTAGCTCCTTAACTTCATTTGCTCTTTCCTCCTCAGGTATAACTGCCAAAACACTGCGGCTATTGCTGATCCACTTTGTTAAGTGGAAACCACCTTTGGCGCAAATGTCTCTGAGGTCTGAGTAAAGATTGATGGCTTCTTCTTCAGAGCATATTGAAGCAAGGCAGTCATCGACATAAAAACTATACAGAATGGTGTCGATCACCTGCTGGCTGAAGTATGCTTTGTTATCCTCTGCGCATTTCCGCAGGGCGTAGTTAGCACAGCTCGGAGAGGACGTTGCCCCAAACAAATGAACACCCATCCTGTACTCCTGCATGCGCTGATTGATGTCACCACCGGGCCACCAAAGAAACCTCAAAAGGTCAGCATCTTCCTCTGGCACATGCACCTGATGAAACATAGCCTCGATGTCAGACATCAAAACAATGGGCTCTTTTCTGAACCTCGTCAGTACGCCAACCAAACTGTTTGTTAAGTCAGGACCACTCAGGAGCTGCGCATTAAGAGAGACACCCTGGAATGATGCTGCACAGTCAAAGACGACGCGCATCTTCCTCTTGGTAGGATGGTAAACCCCATGGTGAGGGATATACCAAAGCTTCCCATCACTGCGCTCTAATTCTGTGACTGGGACTCTCTTTGCATATCCTCTAGATATAAGATCTGTCATGAAGGCAGTATAGTCTTTATGAAAGTCTTTATCTCTGATGAACCTTTTCTTCAAACCTAAGGCTCGTTGCTCAACAATTGCACGGTTGTCAGGCATTCTTATGTCTCGGTCTTTCAGTGGCAGGGCAATGCTGTAGTGCCCATCCCCCAAAGTCACCGTCTTGCTGGCCAATTCCAGGAACTTCAAGTCTTCCTTTGACAGCCCCATCTGTTCATCATCGCTGCTCTCGGGAAAGTCCATCTTGAACTGCTGTTTCCATAGCTTGTCCAGTGTGACAGCAGAAACTCTGTTGACAGTAACTGTTGCCAAACATCCTGGCCTTCCACAGCATTCTCGATTAAGTGGCCCATTCACAGTCCAGCCGAGCACAGTCCTAATGGCAAAAGGACCATCGCCAACACTCCGGATGACCTCCAAAGGTTCTAGAGCTCTGGGCATATTCATGCCAATCAAAAGCTCAACATTGGCCTTAATTTCTGGCAAATGAACATGCTTCAAATGTGGCCAGTCATCCAGGTCCTGTTGATTTGGGATGTTACCAATATCTACAGGCATTTTATGCTGAGTGAAGAGGTTAGGCATATCACAGTACATGTCACTGTCCAATCCAGCAACTTCAAGTTCAGGTACAATGAAACTGTCCACCACTTTCTCCTGTCCCATGGTGCGCAGGAGAATCTTTGTCCTCCTCCCAGCAATATTCAGCTTGTCCATAAGACCCACTGTACAAAAGGATGCTGAACTCCCTTGGTCCAGAAAGGCATACGTTTCCACTATTCTTTGACCTCTCTTTGATTTTACTTTAACTGGCACAATGGCAAGCTTACAGTCCTGTTCACCGGCCCCAGTAAGACCACTAGTCTGGATCGTAACAGGAATGTTATCTGCCTCATTATTAGGTTTGACTTCATTCTTCTCTTTGTGGTGAATATGGAGTATACTTGCATGTCGGAGGCCACAGATTTTACATGAAAGGCGTTTTCTGCATTCTTTGCTTATGTGCCCAGTACACAAACAGCCAAAACAAATGCGGTTCTTTTTAAGAAAAGAAATCTTCTCATCATGAGGTTTCTTATCAAGCAGAGCGCATGACTCCAGTGTGTGTCCGCCTTTGCAGAAAAAACAAGCCTTCACAGTGCTGTGACGATCTTGAGCCTCTATCTGATTCTGTCTCTCGACGTCAGAGACTGTTGTGGCGAAGCTACTTCCTTTAGCTTTTAGATGTGGAGAACATTTCCCTCCATTGCTGCCCTTGGCTGCTAGATGTGTTGCTGGAACGTCACATAGATTTCCAAAGATGGGATCTGTTGCGATTTTAACTTGACGCTCAAGGAAGGAAAGAATGTCAATGAATGCGGCTCTGCGATGTTGCCTCTCCTGAATGTCACATGCTACTGTTCGCCATTTGTCTTTTAACTTATATGGCAGTCTTCTAATCACAGCAAGCATATTGGCAGGTGTATTTAATTCAGAGAGATCATCAATCTCTTCCATTGCATTGCAGCATCCACGTAAGAACAAACAATATGCCTGAAGAGCTTTTCCATCTTCCGATCTAATCAGTGGCCATGAGTGAACTTTGTTCAAATAGGCAGATGCAATCACATGTCCATTCCCAAAGTGCTCATACAGCAGAGTCTTTGCCTTTACATATCCAGCACTTCCAGACATATGTTGGCAGCTTTTAACAAGTTCATTGGGCTGCCCCTTGGTGTACTGTGCAAGATAATGCAGGCAGTCACCAGCATCGCCAGTCTTTGCTTCTATGACCTGTTCAAACGAGCGCATAAAGGCCTGAAAATGTAAAGGGTCACCATCAAAGGTTTGAATCTCCCTTTTGGGCAGTGAAGAAAGACTTTGCTGATGGACCAAAATACAAGTTAATTCATTTTGTTTTTCCATAATGGACAACAGATTTTCATTGGCTACTGGAAGAGCAGCTTGTGGCTTAGGCAAAGGTGGAATTGATCCAAAAGCGTCAGAAGGCCCCATAAAAGCTGGTGCAGGCCTTTCCCTTTTCATATTCTGTTGCACTGTTTTTACTTGAAGCTCTGCATTCCCAGTGATTGCATTTCCTTCTGTAAGCATCTGAGGAACAAAAGTCTCTGCATCAGCATTAAGAATTTCAAGGCTGTTTCCCTTTGTTTTAAAATATGATTCCATTCCATTAGATTTCCGTGAAGCGACGCTCCGCTTAGTGGATCCAGTTCTCAGCACGTTCACCTTTGCAACAGTTGCAGCTATATCTGCTTCAAGCTGAAGTTGTTCTTTCTTTCTCCTCAATTGTTCCTCTTGTTCTTCAAGAGAGTGTTTTTCTTTCAGCATATGTTGACGTGCAAGCAAGGCGGCCATTTCAGCTTCTGCCCTGAGACGTGCAGATGAAGTAGATGATACTCTTGAGCTTGACCTACTGCCTTGATTTGACACACTGTCGGATGGCAACACGTCATCATTAACATCATTCTGAGGATTAAGAGATAATTGAGGTTCTTTTCCAGTGTGCTCTCGCACCTCCATTTCTCCTCTCAGGGAAGTTTCCTGTGACTGCGCTTTGTCAGATGATGGCCTCCCCGAATGTTTATCAGTTTCAGAAAGCCATATCTTAACATCCTCCATAAACCCTTTATTGTATTTAGAGATGCTTGAGAACCATGTATTTTGTTTAGCTTTCTCATCAAATGAGATTAGAGAAAGTAAAGATTCATGCAATGCACTGGCATCCTTAAACAGGTGTGTTAACTCATCAAACTGTTTTTTGACTTGTGAATGATTTTTATCATCTTTCATTAGCTCTTTAAGAGACATAATAACACTTTTCATTTTGTTTACATGCCTTTTCCGATCTGTTTGGATGGTTTCAATTTTGTTTGCAAGAGCTTTCTCAGTGAGAGAAATTAATCTTTTATCCTGTTCAGTTTTTCCAACAACAGATGCAGCCTTTGATCCACTCATTTTAAGCATTCAACATAAGCAGCATGTCAAAATCCAAAACAAAGGCAACAGCAATTCCTTCAAACTCAGGTGAACGCCTGCAGAGCCACAGCACACACACACACCAAACCGAATAGCAAACGTAGCGGTGGGCGTGTCACAAAAACATCTTCGTATGGTCAGAATCCAAACTGCGTTCAAACAAACAATACGCAGCACAAAAACACAGTTTACATACCACCGTCGTCTTCTCCTTATCTGTCGGTCTAGCCGCTTTTACGGGTGTAGTGGCGGCGGTGTGTGGGCTCGCATCGGCGTTTATTCAGCGCTGATTGCGGGACGGTCCATTGCCGTCGCACTTTTTGCTGACAAATGTTGGCGACTTTCAAGCCTTTGAGTCGCCGAGCAGCTGAATAGGGGAATAATGTTGACGCGCCCGCTGTTTAAAACGTTAGTCAAAGTTCCAAGTTAAAACTCCTTTATTTGTTATCAAATCCTTAAAATCCGTAGAAAAACAGTGATCAAAAACATTCCAAGCTTGAGCGGTCAGCAAAAGTCGACTTCCCCCATCACCCACTCATTCACAAAATTTCCCTCGGGCCGTGAACAGGTGATATAGCAATCACTATTACAGACACCACGTGACCCAAAGCTACGCCTATCCATAACAGTAATAAATGTAAGAAACATTAGAACTACTTTTGCTGACACAAAGTTTGGCGAGCACTGCAAGTTGGCACTTTAAACCAGTCGCTGATATAAAGAGAGCACCTTGTTCCAGGGCATCTGAGCATGGAGGGAAAGCTTTATGCAGGAGATGGTAAGAGCTGTTGGGACTAAAGAAACTGAGCAGAAAACTACAGACATCTGGAAACTGAGTTGTTAATTCTCAGTGGGATCAGCAGGACTAGCAAAGCTTCACCATGACAGTCATTTGATTGACTGAACCCATCCAAACATCACTTCATGGACCTTTAGCTTGTGTCTGTGTGTGGACAGACATAACATGAGCTAATTATACATTACTCCTCCACAGAGTGGACCAGCAGAGAGCAGAGGTTTCCACTGGTCAGTCTGCACAGCAGCATCAAACACACCTGGACTCTGTGGTTATGGTTTGTAGTACTACGTTTACATTTGTTCTTTTCAGTCACCTCTATGCTGCACTTTGTGGACCAGAGGATTGTCATTGTGTCCAACATAAATCAGAGTTTGGGCTCCATGATTTCAGTCAGATTGGGGTGACTGTAGCTCAGGAGGGGAGCAGGTCAGCTACTAGTTAGGTTTGTGAATCAAACCCTGGCTGGCAAATGTACTGGGTAACGTACTAAACCCAAGCTGCCCTCTGATGCATCCATCAGAGTGTGAAAGAAAGTATTTAAGCATAGAACAATGTGCTTGGTTGAATGAGGCATGTTGTATAAATGCTTTGTGTGCACAGAGTATCAAAGAGAGCTATATAAGAACCAGTCCATTTACCACTGGGTAATTCATATAGTCTTCTTTTCCAGCGGCTGGAGGACAACATCACCATGTTTGTGAAGAACGAGCTGAAGAAGATCCAGAAGCTTCTGAGTCCAGATCACCCAGAAACTTTAAAGAGCCAGATGGAGGATGAGGAGATGTTTGAAGGAGAGGATGAAGATGAAAGAAAGAGCTGCAGAGAAGCATTTCTGAAGATCACACTCCACTTCTTGAGGAGACTTAAGCAGCATGAGATGGCTGACCATCTGCAGAGCAGTAAGAGAATTTCTCTAAAGACTGAATATTGATCTTTCCTAATAGCTCAAGAAATGGACCAATAGACATTCATCCTTTCAGGGTACTGAAAGGCTATGATATTTATTATATAATATTTGTTTCTGAATTTCTTACCTTCAGAAATATTTGCTCCACTCTGTAAACGAGAACTTAAAGCCCAACTGAAGAAGAAGTTCCAGTGTGTGTTTGAGGGCATCGCTAAAGCAGGAAGCCCAACCCTCCTGAATCAGATCTACACAGAGCTCTACATCACAGAGGGAGGGACTGCAGAGGTCAATGAGGAACATGAGGTCAGACAGATTGAAACAGCATCCAGGAAACCAGACAGACCAGAAACAACAATCAGACAAGAAGACATCTTTAAAGCCTCACCAGGAAGAGACGAACCAATCAGAACAGTGCTGACAAAGGGAGTGGCTGGCATTGGGAAAACAGTCTTAACACAGAAATACAGCCTGGACTGGGCTGAAGACAAAGCCAACCAGGACATCCAGTTCATATTTCCATTCACTTTCAGAGAGCTGAATGTGCTCAAAGAGGAAAAGTTCAGCTTGGTGGAGCTTGTTCATCACTTCTTTAATCAAACTAACGAATCAGGAATCTGCAGGCTTGAAGACTTCCAGGTTGTGTTCATACTTGATGGTCTGGATGAGTGTCGACTTAATTTGGACTTCAACAAAACTAAACTCCTGACTGAAACAAGAAAGTCCACCTCATTGGATGAGCTGCTGACAAACCTCATCAGAGGGAACCTGCTCCCTTCTGCTCGCCTTTGGATAACAACACGACCTGCAGCAGCCAATCAGATCCCTCCTCAGTGTGTCGACATGGTGACAGAGGTCAGAGGATTCACTGACCCACAGAAGGAGGAGTACTTCAGGAAGAGATTCAGAGATGAGGAGCAGGCCAGCAGGATCATCTCCCACATCAAGAAAGCTCGAAGCCTCCACATCATGTGTCACATCCCAGTCTTCTGCTGGATCACTGCTACAGTTCTGGAGGATGTGCTGGAAACCAGAGAGGGAGGAGAGCTGCCCAACACCCTGACTGAGATGTACATCCACTTCCTGGTGGTTCAGGCCAAAGTCAAGAGTATCAAATATGATGGAGGAGCTGAGACAGATCCACACTGGAGTCCAGAGAGCAGGAAGATGATTGAGTCACTGGGAAAACTGGCTTTTGATCAGCTGCAGAAAGGAAACCTGATCTTCTATGAACCAGACCTGACAGAGTGTGGCATCGATATCAGAGCAGCCTCAGTGTACTCAGGAGTGTTCACACAGATCTTTAAAGAGGAGAAACAACTGTACCAGAACAAGGTGTTCTGCTTTGTTCATCTCAGTGTTCAGGAGTTTCTGGCTGCTCTTCATGTCCACCTGACCTTCATCAACTCTGGACTCAATCTGCTGGAAGAGCAAGAAACAACTTGGAAGGTGTTTCAAACAAGAAAATCTTCAAAGAAATACTTCTACCAGTGTGCTGTGGACAAGGCCTTACAGAGCCCCAATGGACACCTGGACTTGTTCCTTCGTTTTCTCTTGGGTCTGAAGACTAATCAAACTCGTTTGCAAGGCCTCATGACACAGACAGGAAGTAGCTCAAAGACCAATCAAGAAGCAGTTCAGTACATCAAGGAGAAGCTCAGTGAGAATCTGTCTGCAGAGAAAAGCATCAATCTGTTTCACTGTCTGAATGAACTGAATGATCGTTCTCTAGTGGAGGAGATCCAACAGTCCCTGAGATCAGGACGTCTCTCCACAGATAAACTGTCTCCTGCTCAGTGGTCAGCTCTGGTCTTCATCTTACTGTCATCAGAAAAAGATCTGGATGTGTTTGACCTGCAGAAATACTTTGCTTCAGAGGAGGCTCTCGTGAGGCTGCTGCCAGTGGTCAAAGCCTCTAAAAAAGCTCTGTAAGTTATAAAGTTTTTATTATTTAATTTGGTTGGTATGTTATGGAAAAACACACTGCCATCAACTTCTGTTTTGTTTTTGTCAAAATCACTGTAATATAATCACTGTACCTTTATATACACGTGACTTGTATTAATGCTGCTGCCCTCTTGTGGCTAAAGTGTAATTATGTTATTGTTATTAGGGAGGATTTGAGAGTAACATGCCAAGTGAGTCAGCACCTTCACTTTAGCTTAAAAAAATCCAAATTCTTACGTCATCAGTTATAGTTGCATGTATTCATTATCATAATTTAACCTTTAATATTGATGTCTTAAATTTATTTTTGAGTAAACTAGCAATAATTTTATGGTTTATTAAATAAATATATCACTAATGAATCATTTATTTTAGTAATTAATTAAAAACATATATTGATAATTAATTATCGGTTGGCTTCAGCTGTTTGGAGTTTCCATTTTCTAAACTTCTACATTCTGAACCTTCTTCAGCTCTGAACAGATGATGAAACACTGAATGATTTCAAGCTCACACTTTGTCTAATAAACTTACATCTTTCATTCTTTATACAGATTGAGGGACTGTGGTTTGTCAGAGATCAGCTGTGATTATCTGGCAGCAGCACTGAAGTCCAACCCCTCCCATCTGAGACAGCTGGACCTGAGCTACAACAACAAGCTGCAGGATTCAGGAGTGAAGCATCTGTGTGGTTTCCTGGAGAGTCCAGGATGTGGACTTGAAACTCTGGGGTCAGTCAGCATGTTTTAGTTGTGCTGAGATGAATATGATGTGAAAGTTGTGCTGACACTAAACTGCAGACATCAGGCTGATATTATACTGATCCACACTGAGGATCTTCATGGTAAAGTCTGTTTTCTTCTTCTCTGGTTTAGTCCATTGACTGCAGCAGAACAATGTTCACATTTCAAACCTTCAAAGAAGAAGAAAAATCCTCCACTGGATAATTCACTGTGAAACTCTCCAACTCTTCATTCCACCTTTGATTGATTGATTGAATCTTTATTTTGAACATGTTGAAAAAGTATATAAAAAAAATAGAATTAAAAGAGACAAATGAACAAAGCAAACAAAAGGAAAACGAGCAACCACAACTCCAAATAACGTCCATGTTCAAAAAGGAGCAGGAAGAAGCATAAGCTTATTTAATCCCACCCCTTTTCCACTATCTAGTATCAATAGACTACAGAAATTTGTAGTTTTTTTTTTTTTCTAAACTTCTACATTCTGAACCTTCTTCAGCTCTGAACAGATGATGAAACACTGAATGATTTCAAGCACTTTGTCTAATAAACTTACATCTTTCATTCTTTATGCAGATTGGGGGACTGTGGTTTGTCAAAGATCAGCTGTGATTATCTGGCAGCAGCACTGAAGTCCAACCCCTCCCATCTGAGACAGCTGAACCTGTGGGGAAACAACCTGAAGCATCCAGATGTGAAGCAGCTGTCTGATCTTCAGCAGAGTCCAGACTACAGACTGGAGACTCTGCTGTAAGTAGAGTGATGGAGTGAGTGGGTGGTGCTGTCAGCAGTATTGTACTAAACACAGTCAGTATGAAGCAAAGATCCAGTGTTTCCTGTAAAGCTGCAGCTTCTCAGTGAAGCTGTGAGAGGAGAATGGTGACAGGCTTCAGGATTGGACACAAACACTTCCTATTTCTGACCTTTATGGTCACCATAGTAACGGCTGACACGCTCTGATCAAACACTGTCAACAGCCAATCAGCTCTCTGAACAAAGCAGCACGCAGACCAATGACTGCATTCATTTCCAAGTTTAAAGCAGTGAAGAACACAGTCTGTAGGTGAGGAAGAATTTAGTGAGAGCAGATGTTTGGATGGAATTCCTCCAGTGAACAGCTGGAACCGTCCATCTGGATTGTTGGGCTTGTTGTTGGGGTTCCTACAGAGCTCAGAGTGGACACACCAAGGTTCTTCTAATGAATGAAAGTCCAAACTCAAACTAGGAGGGAAAAACATTTTCATCAACTTCAATAAAAATCCAAAGATTAGAAAAAGTGAAGCAACAATGAGTCCTAGTACAGTCCCAGCACTGAAGTCCCTGCTGCTCTTTATACTGGATGTGCTGCATCACTGACTGACAGCTGATGAAGAGTCTCTGGAAACACTCGTTTATCTCCTCTGCTCTTCCTTCTTCTCTCTGCAGGTGGAGGCCATGATGGTAAACAGGACGGTGTGTGTGCTGAGAGAGGAGGAGCTGTGTCCTGATGATCCAGAGAGGTTGAAGCAGCAGCAGCTTGTGTGTAGAGACGCTCTGACTGGGCCATGTTACTGGGAGGTGGAGAGGAGAGCTTCATCCAGCAGTGACTGACAGAGGAATGAGAAGAAGTGCAGATGACTGTCAGTGCTGCAGAGTGAACTGCTCTGAGAACAGCTCCACTGTCAGACACAATGTAGAGTCCAGCATCATCCCTGTGTGTCCCTCTGGATCTGACAGAGGATCATCAGTGTATCTGGACTGCTCTGCTGCTGCTCTGTCCTTCTACAGTCTCTGCACAGTCTCTGTCTGACTCTGGCTTCAGACCCTCCTGGATCAAACTCACCTGGAAAGACTTTCAAACATCACTCAATAGATTTGAATACAGAATATATTTGATATATACTGTAGATGTACTGTAGAGTTGCAGTTTGTCACTTGTAAATACAGTCTGTGAGCAGCTGTGAGCTGAAAGATCTTTCTAGAAACACGAAATGTTTTCACTCTTCTGTTGCTTTTTCATATATTTCCACAACATTAATATTGATCCCACCTGTCTCACCTGTTTCATGCTTTTATACATAATAACAGGACACGTGTGATCTGAGCGCTGCTGTGGTTGCTGTGCTGCACGTCTTCATTTAGATAACAGAGACATCTAGTGGTTCAGAGGGAGAACTGCAGGAGGTGGAGCTGTGTTTTAGCATGGAAAACTTTTTATCTTTTAGGCGCAGATACAAATATGACAAGTATCAGTGTGAGATACAAAAGGTCACATCAGTCAGCAGAGGGAACAGTGATCACACAGCAATGTAAGAATAGAAACATAACAGTGAATCTGGACATGTATACAGATGGAAGCAAACAAACAGGATGTAACACTACATTAAAGCCACAAATGGGAAGAAAACAAAGCCAAAGGAAAATATATTTGATCTCAGGAATCCAAATCAGATGCTTTAGAGCAGGGGTCGGCAACCCTGGGCACGCGTGTCACAGCTGCCACGTGAAGGGTTAACTGATGGCACGACCATAGCTGGACTGGCCATCGGGCATACTGATGGTGATTTTTCATTTTTATGGGCCGATGATGTTTTTTTATTTTTTCTAACGGTATAAACGATGGAAGGTGGCGGATTGTCCGGATGCTGGTCGATATGTAAAAATAAGTCAGTTGTTTGGTGGTGGCTATGGCGGAGCTTCCACAGAGGCAGCAGGTGGATGAGGGAAAGGGGAGGCAGGAGGAGCAGAGACCCGAGGCGGCCGCCGGTCCGAGTGTCAGGTGAACTGAACTTCAGGTAAGAAGTTATGACCTGCAGTCTGTCTGGGTCAGATATAAACCAAGTTTAGGTGGAGTTTATTTTCCTTGTGCTGACTTTTTACAGTCAGTTACAATAACTCATACTGTGTACTAGCTAGCATGACGGAGTTTCTATACAGCTGGGTGGTGCTATGATGTTACTGATAGTGAACTTTACAGTGGCTTGCAAAAGTATTCGGCCCCCTTGAACTTTCCCACATTTTGTCACATTACAGCACAAACATGAATCAGTTTTATTGGAATTCCACGTGAAAGACCAACACAAAGTGGAACGGAAATCATACATGATTCCAAACATTTTTTACAAATAAATAACTGCAAAGTGGGGTGTGCGTAATTATTCTGTCATGGAAAAACACACTGCCATCAACTGTTTTGTTTTTGTCAAAATCACTGTAATATAATCACTGTACCTTTATATACACGTGACTTATATTAATGCTGCTGCCCTCTTGTGGCTAAAGTGTAATTATGTTCTTGTTATTAGGGAAAACATTTGAGAGTAACATGAAAAATGAGTCAGCACTTTGGCTTCAGCTTAAGAAATCCTCATTTTTATGTCATCAGTTATAGTTGCATGTATTCATTATCATAATTTAACCTTTAATATTGATGTCTTACATTTATTTTGAGTAAATTAGCAATTTTATGGTATTTATATGGTTGTATTAAATTAATACATCACTAATGAATTAATTATTTCAGTAATTAATTTAAAAATGTACATAATCAATTAAATAAATATATTAATAATAGATTATCCATTAATTTCATTTAAAATGTTTCATTATTTGTTCATGTACAATTCAAATTAGTTAATTACATATTTAATCAATTATTGGTTTGTTTTCTATTTTAATTATTTTACTGACACATTTAATGAATTATTTAATGATGTATTTATTTAATTCACGTTGCTACTCCTGGCCCTGCATCGCTGTTCATAAATACATTTTATTTGTCAGCTTCACCCATCAAAGTCAGGGGGCGGGGTTAATGCTGATCAAGTCAAAACCATTGCTTTGGTCTGGTGGGCGTTCTTTTAGTGGGCTTTTCTGTCACGGCCTGCGTGGCAGACTATGATGAGGGGAAGGACGACCCAAATGCTGGACTCTTTGATGAGGTCAGTGCGTTTATTTACAGTGATACAAAATAATCCAAACAACAATAAATCCCCAGTGCGTTCCCGACTCTGACATGTCCTCTTGCCAGTGTTAGTGTTCTTTGTCTCCACTCCTCAGTGTCTGAGCACCCCGTGCTCGCTGCCCTCTCGTCTCCACACTCCTCCTGGGGAATAACAAAGAGGCAGCCGTCAGCAACGCCACAATGCGGCAGACTAACCTTAACTAACTCGCCAAGAGACTAACGTGAAGTTACGCAATGATCCAGCATCGGAGACAGCTCCACCACACTCCTAAGTAGCTCCTCTGACGAGGCTTGATCAGCTGCAGGTGTGAGTAATTCTCCTCCGCAGGTGTGGCCAGGCTCCTGGCTGACACACACACACACACACACCTAGATACACAAACATGGAAACAGGAGACAGCAGCACCAAAAACACACATGTCCATAACTTCTTACAGGCCCTGGGTCACCCAGACCCCGGTCCCATGACAATTCCTCAAAACTAAGTAGGCCTACACACCAGGGTTTGGACATGTGTGGACCCAAACTATACTTAAACTTTACCCTTTTGTGTGTCACCAAATACACTTTAATATCTTCTAGACAAGAATGTAGTGGCACAATCTTTAACCTCCTAAGACCCAAACTCCTCCGTGGCATTCATTTTTAATTTCTCTTTGATATTTGGGCTGATTGGGACCTGATGAATGTAAAAACAAAGAATTACCACATTTTTTGTTTCTGAGAGAAATGAGAGCCACATATGAGGATATTGGTCTAAAATTTTGATAGCACAGTGGCAGTGTAACATCCTCGTAAGTGGATATCAGGCCCTTGTAGAGCAAAATGTCGTATTTTGGTCTAAACAACCCAAATTGTGATGTCCACATATGTGGACGCCAGGTCCTAGGAGGTTAAATATCTGCTCACTTTGTCAAAATGAACCTAATCATCTCTGATGAGTTCAGTGATGTCTGCCAGCTCACCTTGCAAGTGGTCGAGCTTATACCGCCGACAACGCGGCCACAACTTGTAAACCCCTGCTGACTATCAGCTCTGGAGTTATTTATTTATGTTAGTTTCAACTGTTCCTGCAGAAAGTAAGCACGTGTTACTGATAAAAAGTCCAATAGAAGCAAAGTCTAAACTTTGAAAACAGAAACCTGTCTGATTAAGATCTGATCTTTGGGGGGTTTCAATAAGCAGTGTGACCCGTGTATATGCATCAGGGGTGGTTTTGATTATCGATTTATCGATTAAAATCGATTCTGGCTTGGATAACGTGATATCGATTCATTAAAATCCTGAATCGATTTTTAATATAAATTTATTTTGGCCAAAACGCCAGAATCTCAGGTTAAACCTCCCAAAGTTTCAACAACCACCAAACAGCTAAAACAGTAAATGAGAGCAGGAACACGGATTCTGCACAAAGACGTAAACACAAAGCGCGGAGCCGCCGACGCATCAGAATCAGTGAGATGTGACTTTCTCACCTGACTGCACGGACACGAGCTGAAAGCCGACAGCTCGCTGATTCTGATGTTTCGGCGGCTCCGCGCTTTGTGTTTACGCCCTTTTTGAGCTGATTCTGCAGGTTTGATGTCTCTCCAAACAATATTGAGTAAACCAGCAGCAAAAGAAGCTCCAAACTACGCTTCACATAAACATCGTCATGAATTCCCTCTGATTGTTTTGCTGCCACCAGGATAAAATCACACTTCATGCACAGCTCTCTCTCTCTCTCTCTCTCTCTCTCTCTCTGTACTTCTAGAACAGTTTCCTGTTTTCTGCATTATTCGCTTGCTTGTTATGCACAAGTCTACCGTTCTTACAGCCTGTCGGCCGCTGTTTTTTTTTCTTTTACTTACTTCTGAAAACAAAGCCTCGTTTCTGCCGTTCAACACTGAACAAATTTAAACTTTTTAAAATGATGCAAAATTGCAAAATGCTCAGCTGTGTCTGCAATCAAACCTCTGTAACTTTGCTCTGCTTCACGTCAGCAGCATCAGGTAATGTTCATATGTTCATTAATGGTTTTCTTTTGTTTTTGATGTACTGCAGAATATTTGTATAAAATCCCAGGCCAGGAAAACCTTCATGTTTTTCTGTTTGATCCTCAGCTACTTTGACACAAAGGCATCTGCTGTGATGCTCACACCTTTGATAAAGTCTGGCAAGTGTCAGATTTCTTTTTATAGATATAAAAATATAGAAATGTACTGATGCATGTAGTAACTGTTAGCTTTAACTGTACAAGGCTTGTTAGACATAATGAAACACATCGTGCAGATTTCTGGATGTTAGACTATAATTTTTATAATGATTATTAATCTTGAGTCTAAAAAGTCAGTCAAGTATATCCAGGATATCTTTCTGTTAACTGGATTCACTGACCCTAACACTGGGACCAGGATAAGCGGTCGCATGAAGCTGGTTACCAGCTGACAATCTTATGATTTAATTAATTTAATTAAGTTATTTAATTTTTCTAATTTTTCCTCTACATTTCCCCTGAAATGAAGGGATTGTGTTGAACATGCTTTAGTTCCTCACATTCTTCTGCATCTCTTTGTTCAACCCCCTGAATTAAAGCTGAAAGTCTGCACTTCAAACACATCTGAGTTGTTGCATTTAAAATTGATTTTAGTGTATGTACAGAACCAAAATCAGAAACTAAGTTCTCTCTGTCCAGATATTTATGGACCTAACTGTATAATCTATACAGCACGTAAAAAATGCTGTAAATAAAGAAGTCTGTGAAAATGTGGCGCTTAAGGTCAATTTAAACTGAAGTGATATAATCTTCTCCCCACAGTTTGAGTTTGTATTGTCTCAGCTGCAGACAGACTATGATATTAATATTATTAGTTATTAATATTATTAGTTATAAAGGACACCTTCCTGCCTTTAGTCTTATTCATGATGATTATTAGTCGTCTTCTAATGTCCACAAGTCTGTATGATGTGTTTCATAGGTTCTAACAAGCCTTTTAAACTTAAGTTACTGCATTGCTGAAACACCAACATCTGCTTATTGAACAAAACAAAAACAACCAAAAGACCACACATCTGATTTTATTTTTATTTTAATAGACTTCCAAAGATTATACCAGATAACTGGCCTCAGAATATAATTGAATAAACATGTTTAAAAACAATAACCTAATCCTGTCTTGACAGGCTGAGCTCTTCAGTATCCACCAACAGCATCGTCATGCTGAGTCAGACGTTTCTGCTCCTGCTGGAAATACTCTTCCTCTTTCCACATTGTACCAAATGTTTTTAAATGTTAGTTTCAATTTAAAATGAAAGATTAAAAAAGTGTAACACATATAAACATCAGATAATTAAGACAAGCGAATGGTTCAGTTCCACATGTGCTCCGCTGACACATTAAACTTCAGTAAAATGATGCAGTTATGAAACAACTTTAATCTAAAACAAACTGATTTGCTCAGGAGCAAAAACAGTGAAGTCAGTGACTGTAAGTGAGCTGTGCTGGTGACTGGATATCAGATTTCCAGTCATTAGAGCAGATAAGTGGCAGAACTATATTACTGATTTAATTTAAATGCAAATAGCCCAAATCCTGATTAAAGCATCAGGTTCACTTATAAAGTATTCTGTAGTTATCTTAGTGTCCATCGCCCTTCCCAACATGGGAATAAAGCAGCTGTGAGAGAATTAAACATGAATGAATCAATGGTACGGAAGTGGAGGAAGCAAGAAGAATGAGCTGAGTAAAGTTTGACTCATGCGACATTTTTGTTTCGCTTAATGCGCCTTATAATCCAGTGAGCCTCATGGTCTGTAAAATATGGTGCATTTGCAAATTATGTGCACAATATTGGAACTAAACTATTTTATATTGACAAACAGCGGCCCGCATTAAACTGTGACTGTCACCAGGTAATGTGGGCGTGTTTGCTGAATAAGCAGCAGGTGTTAAACAGCTGACAGGTGAACAGGATGCATGCAGGTAAACTCGAGGGCCCTTCGAGCTGATCGGTGGTGTCGTGAGGAGAATTTCAGCTCATTATTCATGTTACAGAAACACAGAGGTACGAGACCAGGCAGAAGACTTTCTGATTATTTGTTTTTAGTTAAAATAATTCCATTGTTGTCTAGTGATGGTGTGGTAAAGCTCTGTGAATGTGTCCAATTTTTCCGGCTTTGTTGCTTCACCCAAAGGCAGATCACACAAAGTTTAACTGCTTATTATGAAGAACTGACATCTGCTGGTCATTTAATGTTCAGCAGCACTGCTGTGAGAATACCTGTAGGACACATACCAGTGGATATGTGAGCACATGCACAGCTGCAGGGCTAGAAGGGCCCAAATGAATTAAATAAATAGATTCTTAAATAATTAATTAAATGTGTTATTAATTGATTAATTACATTTATTTAAAAATCATTAAATTTTTAATTAATTTATTGTAAATGTTGGAAATGAAATTATTTGGCATTAAATCAATGATGTATGTATTTAATAAGTATTTTGAACTTAGATTCCTGTCAACTCACAATCGACACAAACACAGTGAACACAAAGCTCCAACTGTCTGACAACAACAGGAAGGTGACACATGTGGAGGAGCTTCAGTCACATCCTGATCATCCAGACAGATTTGATGTTTGTGAACAGCTGCTGTGTAGAGATGGTCTGACTGGTCGCTGTTACTGGGAGGTCGAGTGGACGAGGAGGGCTCGGATATCAGTGAGTTACAGAGGAATCAAAAGGAAAGGAAGGAGTGATGAGTGTGTGTTTGGTGGAAATGATCAGTCCTGGAGTCTTTGCTGCTCTGATCATTATTCCTCTGTGTGGCACAATAACAAAGAAACACCCATCTCCTCCTCCTCCTCCTCCTCCTCTGTCTCTAACAGAGTAGCAGTGTGTGTGGACTGTCCTGCTGGCACTCTGTCCTTCTACAGAGTCTCCTCTGACTCTCTGATCCACCTCCACACCTTCCACACCACATTCACTGAACCTCTTTATCCTGGATTTGGGTTCTGGGATCCATCGACTGGTTTCATGAAGGGTATTTCAGACTTTTTTGGCACACTTAGGTATGAATTGACTCTTTGTAGTTAGTCTTACCTGTTAGAGAAACAGTTCAGTCTGTTCATGTCTGTGTCTTTCACTCAGAAACACATGATGAGATTCATGGATTCAGTCAGTTGATGTTTTAAACTAAATGATTCACAAATTATTATTCAGCACAAGTTTGGTGAGCAGCAGGGCTCATCCTGCTTTTTGTTTTTGTGCATTATAATGATGAAATAACTTTGTCATGTCTGTGGTGGCCTTTGGAGAATTAAACCATCCTGTAGAAACTAGATATAAATGTCATATTTTCCAACATTGATATTTTTCTGTGTTTCAGACGACAATGAAAAGATAAAGAACAGTCTGTAAATCACAAGTTATCAATTCAAATGATTATTAAAGCCACAAGAGAAGCTTCCTGTTATTTGTACCACTCACCTGGTCATGTGATCCAGCTGTGCAGCCAATCATAACTGCCATCACTTTCTACTTTGATATTTCCATGGTGAATGGACTGATTCTTGTTTAACACGTTCATACTCTGATGGATGCATCGGAGAGGGTTAGTGTCTTGCTCAAGGACACTTTGTGTGCCAGCTGGAGCAGTCAGGGATTGAACCACCAACCTTCTGATCATTAGATGCCTTGCTCTGTCTCCTGAGCTACAGCCATCATCAAAGCTCTTTCTTAAATCCTCTCTGAGAGGAGCTCAAACACGAGGAAGAGACGAAAGTGAGGGAAGAGAGTGGACTCATTAGTAAAATGAAAAACAGCCAGCGTTGATGTTTAAGACAAGTGAGGTAACAGAAACACTATATATAGCAGCGGTCACCATGGCAACATCAATGTCGGTTGCTACGTATTGTACTGATCCTGATCTGTGAGCCTCATATCAGGATATGCTGTTGTTTGTATTTGTTTGCATTGTTACCATTTTTGTGTCTTTTTTAACAAACTACTTTTATCTTGCCATCGTTTGTCAGAGAGTCAAACTACATTTGGTTCATCTTTCTACAATAAAAACATTTCTTCATCTTAATTATTGTATGTGCAGAGTTGTAGTTACTCACAGTGACCACTGGAGGCGTGTGATCCTGATAGTTTCCCTGGAACCGTCCAGTTCATCCACATTAATGAAGCTGTTGGTGATTAACGCTCATCTGTACAACTTTAACAACAATATCAAACATTTAATCGCTCTGCAAACAGCTTGTCTGATGTATAAACTGTGTCTTAAAGGATCAAAGTAAATGTCACATTGAAAGCAGATTTCACTGTAATGTCCTCTGTTTGAAATATTCCAAATATAATCTGGCTTGGTAATGATTTACTCATATATTGTCCACGCAGACTAAAGCAGTAGGAGATGAGATGAAAACAATTAGAAGAATCTTTACTCTTTAATGTCACAAATTCCTCTTTGTATGTAACATAACAACATACATGATACAGCTGCAGCAACTGAGGCGAGGAGAGAGGCAGCAACAAGAAAACTGGAAGAAGGAGACCAACAACACCACCTGTGGAAATCTTTCCCCAATCAAGCGTCATCATATCAGCATTTCATCAAAAGCACACATGCTCCGACCTGACAATGCAGAGCTGTGGCAAAATCATTGAAATCATTTATGAAACAAATGAGTGCATCAAAAATAAGAGTGGAGCTGCAATGAAAGAGAAGTGAACTTTCTTCAGTCAACACAAAGTTTTCCCTGACAGGTGACATTTAATTAAAGTGACTTTATCACCACACACACATTCAGAGGCAGTCTACAGGAGCAGAGCTGCAGCTATTCAGCAAATGTCTCCCTGCAATCCTCACTGCAACACCTACATGTGAAAATGAAACCACCTCTACTGTTCACACATGAAAAGTCGTGTGAAGAACCAGTTTTCCTCAGATCTCTGTTTTAGTAACTCTGAAGTCTGAACTTTGGATTTTTGCATCCTGTTTGTACTGATAACTGTCAGTGGATGATTTTGATCCCAAAGAAATCTTTAACACACATGTAGTGATGGGACGTGTTACTGAAACAATGGTTAGGAAACAGAAATCGCCTGAGAATCTGCTCATGTTTAAGATTTCTTCTTTACAAACATTTTCTATGGCTGTTCCCAGTATGACCAGTGATACAAAGCATGGGAAATGGGGATTAGTTCATTCAGACAAATACACTTTTTAAAATGTAAAAATAAAGAAATGAATCAATAAAATAAAAAGTCAAAGAAATAAAAAATAAGGGTCTGAGGCGTCTGTCTCACTGTATCCATGGCAACAATTTACTTCCTGTTCCTTCATATCAGAACCACATCTTTGAAATCAAAACATTTAAGATTCAAATTCAATCACAGATGTGTTCAATTAGATATTAAATGAAGCAGTGCAATGTTTTTATCACTATCCAAGTTTGAACTCTAAGTAGAAGATTTAAAAAAGCAACACACACACACTCACACACACACACACACACACACACACACACACACACACACACACACACACACAGTATGCAGACATGATTTAGCTGATGATAACATAACGACTGCACAGACCCGTGGGATGATTCATGTCCTTTTTCTTTCTCTATGCAATGATGAACTTCTTGCTTCAGGACCTTCTTGATCAATTTGTTTTCTAATCCACAGTTTTCTACCTGATCTGTGTGTTTGAAGTAAAATGTGTTGCTTCAAATGTAAAAGTTAAACAGACAGAAAGCATCAACGTGGACTTCAATCAGTGTTTTGTGTTCATACAGGTCAGCTGTTGCACACAGAGCTCCTGGATTTACACTGTGCCCTGGTTCCTGTGTTTCTGTATGTAGTTTAGTCTAAAGTGGATCCTCCTCATGCACAGACTGAATTATCTGTTCAACAATCAGCATTTCTGATTCATGGATTTCATTTGTTTTTGCTAGTTTTGACTGAGATTTCAACATATCTGTGGTGGCATCTGTTCAGTGTTATGGAAGTTTTACAGCACTAATCTCACTTCACTCTGTAACATAACAGTGAACAATATTACTATTAGAAAGATTATTAGAGAAGCCACAATCAGATGATCCCCTATGAGGTGTCCTTGGTTATAGTGTGAAGTCATCTGAGGGGAGAGAGAAAAAAGAAACACTTCAGTGTTAATGAAAAAGTCATCAGTCTTCTTATGGGAAGAGACCTCCACCAGACCAAGACAGATAACCATCCAACACGTTCTCATCCCAAAACCTAACAGACCGATGCCATGTGACAAACCGATGCCATGTGACAAACCGATGCCATGTGACAAACCGATGCTATGTGACAAACCGATGCCATGTGACAAATCGATGCCATGTGACAAACCGATGCCATGTGACAAACCGATGCCATGTGACAAACCGATGCTATGTGACAAACCGATGCCATGTGACAAACCGATGCCATGTGACAAATCGATACCTTTCGGTCTCCCTCTCTCTCTTGTGCTCCTGCTCCTGCCAAAAGCAAAGCAAAGCATCCACCCTTTTCTTACCGGCGTCGTGAATTGTTTGTCAGCATCTACTCATCCTAACGTTGGTCCAGTCTTTGTCTCAGTGTCAAGTCAGTCAACACTTTAGTCCACATGATCAGTCCAGTCACAGTCCAGTCACACACATCATGCACACACATTCACACTAGATCTTGCTGATAGTGGAGCCTCACGCACAAAGCATCAGAGTCTCCACCCTCATCAATATGAGCTCATTTATTTGTTGTTTCTTTTGTTTTTAGAAAAAGAGTTCTTTATGATCTTGGACTGGATTGACTCGCTGCAATCCTTTAGACAGGAACTCGCAGGTTCCCACAGGTGACCTTTTCCTCAGCCCATTGTAATCTGGAAAAGCTCACCTTATATTTGCTCTCACAACAATGTTTTACAGTGCTGTTAATTCAATCTTGCAGGCCTGCTTAGAACAAAGAAGGAGGAAAAGAGAGCTGATTATTAGCTCATCAGAGCACAAAACATCATCACCAAAGGGGGCGACACCTGACAGTTTTCTCTAAGTGCACTGTTACAGAAATAATGAGCCGCTCCTCGACATGTCCATGTTTAGTAAAACTCCCTCTATTGAAATAAGAAAACAAGCCAAAGCTAACTGACAGAATGAACCCATCACTAAAACAACAACCCCAAAAATCTTCATCACAGAAAAGTTTTGCTTACTAATCCAACAATATGTTGTGGGAATTAGAACTTTCCGGGCCATAAAGCTTTTGCCCGACTCTTGGCTTAACTAATACTGACATAGTCTGAAATCAGACTTAAAGTCACTCCCTCTGTTCATTTAGGATAAATGTATCTATATCTGATTTAGGCTAAGTGCCTTTTGTTTAGATGAACTGCTGGACTTCCAGACCAGCAGGTTTAGGGAAGTCTTTATGGGGTCACACTCTGACCCCCCCCCCCCACCACACACACACACACACACACACACACACACACACACACACACACACACGCACGCACGCACAGGCAACGTACTCTTTGTTTGTATGTAGACGTCATATGTTAATGAACGTCATATGTATATTCATGTAACCTCAATAAAAGAGCAGTGTTACGGGGGAGCGGACGAGAGCAACTGGGGTGAAGCGAAGGAACGGCGTTTGTCCGGTTCTCTCCCGTGCACGGGAAACATGAAGAACTTTGCCTACTCGTGTCTTGCTTTGCTATGTAATTAAATTGTCCTTAACGTTCCAACGAATAGGTTTATGCTACAAACCTATCACTGAGGTTAACTACACAACCCCTCGCCACCTCCTTATACACAGGAGTGAGTACAAAAGGGTTCGTACGGACGCATCAGCCGGCCGTCCTTCTGCTCGACACTGTTAGCTGAAAGATGATCGGATCATCCTCTGTCCTGTATTTAAGGCTGAGAGTCTTTGTCCAGTCTCTTTTCCACAGCTACTGTCCACAGCACTGATCCACCTGCAGCACAGCCCCACTCAGTTGTTTTATGATTTACATTGTGCACGTTTCCCTTCCACTGAGCTTACAAAACCTCTGACAGGAGAAGTCAGGCATGTGTTTCCCCCACCTCCCCTTTTAGGCAGTAATAAAATAGAAAACAAACAATCAAACAGGCTAAAGCTAGAGCACAAGCAAAGACAGCACCGGTGACTAAGTTCTCCCATACTGGACGTACGCTACCACGTGGGCTCAAACAGCAGCACATCAGCTCAGTTTACATACTGTTGACATCTTCATCAGAGGGTCAGCAGGGAGCGCTGCTGAGCTGCAGTGGTCTCCACCAGAGTGACGGAGCAGGAATCACAAACAGCACAAACCCACCGTGTTGTTTCCACCCTGTTCAGGAGATCTGAGCCCCCATCCCTTTTTTTCATGTTGCAGCTCTGCACTGCAGGCCCTGAACGCCTCCCGGTTACCCTCAGTGTGCTTAGAGTTTAATTTACAACCGACGAGCTCACAGATCATCTGCAGGCAGGTGAACGAACCCTTAATGTGAGGATAATAGCAGAGCTGAGCTGAGGTCAGAAATAGTCAGGAACGGTGTCGACACAGTGAAGTCAGCTGTTTGGGAATTTGTCTGATTATCAGTTTGGGGGGGGGGTCGGTGTTAAATAACAAAGGCGGTGTAGGATGGAGAGAGGAGGAGGGAGGGAGCAGTGATGATATGAAGTCAGAATACACATGTGGCAGACATAAGGGGGTCAGACAGGAGCAGCATCAGTCTCTGCTCTGTTTTGTTAATAACGTAGAAAAATAATTTTGTACAATCAAGCTACATCGACGGACGCTTTACCTCACGTACCCTAAAATGAAAAAGTAGTGACAGTAAGACGGAGGCTGCACATGACACCATGACTGAGTTCACAGCTGTTGCTTTGATTCTAACGTTTAAGACTTTTGGCATCGACTCCGTTTTAATAAATGAGTGCTGGGAGGCATCGTTTGACTTCAGGAGCTCCTGCGATGCTCCTGCGATGCTCCTGCGATGCTCCTGCGATGCTCCTGCGATGCTCTTACTCTGCGGGAGAAAACCAAAAACCAAAAGTAGCAAACATGGAGCGATATGACTCGTTTAGATTTTGGGAAACGTGCATCGACAGGTACAGTGTCCTTTTCCCCGCGTCTTTAAAAATAATTCATGCATAGATCCCCCACTGAGAAAACCCTTTTATATACTTTCTCCTTTGTACACATTTTATATAGAACTATATATAATATCATTTCTCTATATCTATATTTTCAGAAAAATTCTTTCCACACAATAAAAAACAACAATTTAACAAATGCTTCAAACAAAACAACAAAAAGAGAGAAGATGGAAGAAAGAAAATCACGACTGAGGCCAGTTTGGCACTTTGTCATGAGAACATGACAGAACTCTGTTAGTTGACGGTAAATAGCGATACTCTATTTTTCTTTGGTTTTTCTTCTCCCTCGATGAGAAATGAAACACAGCAGTACTTACTTGGCACCTAAAAATGCTGGTCGAATGAAAGATATCAGTGTTTTCATAGTTATATGTTTAGTGTACGCCTCCCCCCTCCAAACTGCTCAGCAGATTGGGAATTTTTAGAGAAGAGCAGGAGGGAGGCGTGTCAAATGAGAGGAAGAGAGCAGTAATAAAACACGGATGTAGAAAAGAGAAGCATAATGTGCACATAACACACAGGAGATGGAAAAAGAGATGACGCCAACGTAAAAAAGAGAAAACAGCGAGGAGCGAGAGAGCATTCGTCCCTTTGACAAATGTTGGAGGTCTTGAGCCTGGAAACAGCAGACCGTCTTTGAAAACAGTATCTTTGAAAGATCTGAGTCACCCACCCCAAACTGCTCATCTGCTGCTGGACACTTCAGTTGCACCTCCACATGCCACCAGTGGAGGGAGCTGCCAAGTTTCACAGCACATGACGCAGCAGGTGTAGTTGCTTTTGGAGAAAGAAGAGAATAAGAGGACAGAACGAAGGCCCACGTCTAGAGGCCTCCCTTCCAGAGCGGAAGCAGAGCCAGTGTTCCTGGTCCCTAGGTGGCGCTGTGTCAGGCCTGTCCCTACTATACCCTGGTGGTGGAGTGGGGGTGGGGCAGGGTGTTGTTGTGGCCGGTGGAGGGGAATGTGTTGAAGGCGTGAAGAGGCTGCATGCTGGTGATGGTGCTGGGGATCACGGTGATGGTGTATGGCGTCATCAGCGGCACGTTGTCGGGGGCGCGGCGCAGCGCCAGGGTGTAGTCGGGAGGGCAGGCGGGCCGCAGGATGTCGTGGGGTCGCAGGGGCTCCATGTCGTGGTGAGCGTCGTGCTCCCAGTCCTTCATCTGCAGGGACATGATCTCCTCCTCCTGGCTGTGAGCCAGGTCGTTGGCGGGGCCGCCCCGCTGAGGGGACAGCCGGTGCCGGCGCATCTCGTGCCGCTTGTCACGCTTGTAGTAAAGGGCGGCGAAGGCCAGGATGTTGAGGAAGAAGAGCGACGCTCCAACTGCAACTGTCACGCTCAGTTCGGTGGAGTAGTCGCGGGTGTGTCTGGGAAAGAGGTCCTGGGGCGGGCGCTCTGAGCCCTCGGGCTCAGGATCTGATGGGAAGATAGGGTAAGGATGACGAGTGGTTCGAGGAACGTTGTTTCTGGGCCTCATGGTGCCGGGGTCACGGCCTGCGGGGGAGCGTGTAGTGGTGGGAAAGAGCACGTCGTGCAGGCTGTGAAGATGAGGGACTAATTCCAGCCAAAAGGCCACTTTGTTAGCTCTGTAGTTGTCTCTGACACGAGGTTTCAAACCGATGTGAAGGTACTGCTTGTCCTTCCAGTTGAACTTGGTCCAGATGACCTCCTCGAAGCGGTTGGGCTTGGTATGAATGAACTCGGTGTCCTGAGGGACGGGCAGGTTGGGGTCCCTGGTGGAGCATAAAGGTTAAACGTTTCAGTTCAAAGTTATATTCAGTCTCCATTATAAGTAACATGTGGAATCAATACACTGAATACAGACAGGAGGCCCATTCTCTGTGCAACCTTTAAACTATCTAAGACCAACCGGCTGCTCTGGGATCTGGATGCTTTTGGTGAACCAGTATGTTCAATTCTTCAAAGCCACACGGGAATTAAACTAGCAACCTAGATTCAAGTATTCAACATGACTAGAAGGCTGTCAGTGAACATACAGTAACGTGTACAGTTTACACTACTGTGACATGAGGCCTACCCAGTCTTTGCGAAGTTAGTCCAGTAAGTCATGACCACAGCGCTCAGCATCACATCGTTCTTGGAGAAGTTGCACGGGAGCAGGTCCGTGGCACCGATCATCAGTACGCTGAACACGTAAGGTATCTCGTCTCCGTGCGCGGCGTCGGCCCACTCGGGCCGCGTCTCGGTTTGGCAGTGGTGGTAGAATGTGTAAAAGTAAACTGGGGACTGAAACTCAGCATGGAGTTTGGCAGTGGCCACAGCTGGTGCCACCCACTGGTGGTCCGTAAACAGGAAGTGAGTGAGAAATCTAGAGAGGAAAAAAAACTCTTTCAGATAACAGAAGGAGTGACAGGCAGCAGAGAGGAAGCATGACTGCATTATCCAAACATGTCTGTACTGTGACTGTGGTCCGGCTGTGAGGGGTTCGCAGGCCGATCTGTCAGAAACACCGACACTGAGATTGGGAGCCCACTACCTGGGGGATGATAGCATTACTGCCCACAGAGCCTCAAAGGTTAAGGCGCAGACACGCCGTGATGTGGATGAGTGGCTCTCTTTAGCACGCTTGTCTTGTTTGATGCACTTCACTGGGCTCACATGTTACTGATTCCATTCTTTACTCGCATGTTTTAAACGCTTAAAGCACTTTCACAGGTTTTTATATTCTTTTGAAAATTCATGTGAACTCAAGCTGTCAGAATTGTAATGTAAGCTTTGATAATTGTCCACATTTGTCATTTTGACGATTATCCGTTTATTTTAATGAATACAGCAAACAGAAAAAAACGAACAAATCAACAAACGCGGCTCCTAATGAGACAAAACCTGATGATGCTGCAAAATGCAGTTAAGTGAGAGGAGGCTGTAAAATGGAATAACTGAAAAAGTGGCAGTGTACAGAGGTGGCGTCCTCACCCTCTGGGTAGCCGTAGAGGTTGTCAACAAAGCTGGAGATGGTGTAGTCGAACGCCGCAGCTGAGATGCCGTCGTTGTCCTCACTGTCGTCCACAAACTTCAGCCCCTCTCCCTGGTTCACTCCTATCAGGATGACATAGTTTAGGAGCTCCCCCTGGTGGAGCAAATAAGGAAGAACATGCTGAGTGCTGGGACAGAGCCTGTGTGCATCACAAGTCTACAACAGGAAGTGCAGCTGAAGCACAGCTTTGTGAATTGGCAGCATTTCATTTCCCAGTAAACAAAATAAAGATTAGCTGTTGCCATGAAATTCCTACTATAAAATGTAAATACTGCAATATATGCAGGGTTCATACACATTTTTAGGGTCAAATTCAAGCACTTTTTAAGCACATTCAAGGTCAATTTTCAAGCTTTTCCAGCACATTACCAAAAAAGAAGCATGTTTCACTTTGCATCACCTCAGTAAGACCTTGTAAAAATTTAAACAAATCATCTGAGGTCGATTTAAATGTCTTTTGTTCCCCTTTTGTTAAAAGAGCAGCACACAAAAATACAGAAAAAGGAAACGGTTGCCTTACATGCATATAGTGTACAAACTCAAAAAAACACATTCCTCTTAAAAATTAAGATGTGCAAATGTGAACAAATCAACTTGTTAGAGATCTTCATCTCCACTGTAAATAAACAACAAGCCAGAAAACAAGAAAACTGCACCAAACACCACAAACACCAACAAATTAATGTCTTCTCATCAGACATTGAAGCTTCTTTCCTGTGTGACATAAAAAATAAGAGACAGATGTTTGTTTGTTTTTTTAACTAGTTAAGCACCCACGTTCAGTCATCCACCCATTCACGCACACATTCACACACTGGTGATGTAGCTACAGCCACCCTGGGGCGCCACCAGGCCCTCTGACCACCACCAGTAGGCAACGGGTGAAGTGTCTTGCCGGGTGAAGTGTCTTGCCCAAGGACACAACGACCGAGACTGTCCAAGCCGGGGCTCGATTACAAGGCGAACTCCTAACTCTTGAGCCACGATCGCCCAGTGGGGACATGGGGACATTTCAATTTCCAGCAGGAAGCTCCCCCTTTTTGTTAAACCCTTTAGATCAGGGGTCGGCAACCTGCGGCTCTTTAGTCCTTATAGTGCGGCTCCGCGTGGTTTGTGAAAATAAATTAGCTGAAGTGTATTTTATTTATGTTAGTTCTTTTTTTAACTTGTAGTTCTAAATTGGAAGATTATTGTGATTTTGCAATATACAAATAAAATTATATTTTCTTATTTTTTCATCGCTCAAAATAAGCATCACACTCGCGGAAGCCGGTGTACCCGGTGAAACGCCGTGCATTTATCGAGCCTTTCAACCCCAGATAGGCCAATTATGGCTCTTTGGCTCTTAAAGGTTGCTGACCCCTGCTTTAGATGAACAGAGTTTTTTAATTAAATACATAATCTTTAATAAATGTTCTCTTTTATAAAAAGTAGGATAATTAAAAAAACTTTTATTATACCTCTATTGAGTAGAAAAAAAACTCGTGTTTTCTGTCGTCTGTTATATAATATTAGGGATGTTTGTGACAATTAATTTCTTAATCGGCTGGACTAACCAATAGTCCACAACCAGGAAACACTGAAATTTTAAGTTAAGTTTGAAAACAGTTTAAAAAAAAATACCCCATTCCAAAATGTCTTGTGACAATCTCATTGGCTTAGGGAGTGATGATGTCATAGATCTTAAGAATCTTAAGTCCTTTGATGTTTTTCCTTAAGTAGGGGTGAGAAACAGCAAGTTTTAGTTCGTTTCAGCAGCATCTGTGTTTGCAGCCTACAAAACGTTCACCACAAGCTCTTCAAAGTCATCGTATAGAAACTCCAACATGTTTCCAAGAAAAAAACAACCAATTCAAAAAGATTACGCCGCCTCTCCTTCCTGGCGTGGCCGGCCAATTTCCCCAAATGGCGTGTCATCCTTCCAAAGGGCGTTAGAGGAGAGTAGGAAGGAAAACTACCTTCTCCAGAAAAAAATGCAACAAATTGAAGAAGAGAAACTTCAACTGGAGGACAAATGTAGACGAATGGAAGCCCAAAATAAAGAGCTGGAAGACAGACAACAGTGCCAGCCGGACATAAAAATTATTAATGAGGGCTGGGGAATCAAGTTTGCTCAGAGCCGAGAGCAGATTGTGCACCTCATTAAAGAAAACAGGCAAAAGAGTGCAGAACTAAAAGAAATGACCAACCAGCTCCAAGACAAGAAAACGATGACTGATAAGATACAACGGGATCTCCAATACATGGACCGAAAAAATCGGCTCCTCCAAAGACAGCTCCATGAAGCTGTGGAAGAAAAGAAAGAATTCCTCCAACAGAAGGAAGAGCAGGACAAAAAGCAACGAGACATGCAGCACGAACTGAAGAGCATGCAGGAAAAATACCGCATGCTGAAAGAAAGCCTGGATGAAACACTGCGCCAAAATAAAGACCTTCTTCAACAGAAAGAGCAACAGCAAGAAAGACTGAAAGAAGGAAAACGTATCGTCCAGGACTTTGAGTCTAAAAATCTAAAACTGCAAGAGTTTTGTAATCAGCTGGAGGACAAAGCAACTAAAGTGGAAGAAGAAAAGGACAAACTGGAGAAACGCTGCTCACAGATGCAGAGAAGGATCGATCAGATAGCGAGAAACAACTCCGAGCTCGTTAAGGGGATTTTGGTGGAATTCAATAACTTGAAGCGTGAACACACTCAAATGCAGGCGCAAAAACAACAAGAAGACAAAATACATGAAGACCTGCAGCTCACGCTCCAAGAAATCCAGAAAAGAAACGAGCAGTTAGAAGACAAGCACAAAGAGGTCCAACAGAGAAATGCAGACATGCACAAGGACAAGCTGATACAGGAGGCAACATCCAAACAACTCAAAGACAAGCTTGAAGAACAACAAGCAACATTGGAAGAGGTGGAACAAAGATGTGAGAAACTTGAAGAACAAAACGCAGAAACCATCGATGAGCTGAGAAATCTCATCCTGGAGAAAAAAGCGCTCGTGGAAAAGTGCATGAAAAAAAAGAGAAAATGGTTCCACTTGTTCCGGAGGAGAGACGCTACTGCTTCCTCACCTGATGTAGCCTCGTCTTGCTCCACCTCTGTTAACCCCCCCAACCAGTCCCGGCCGTTGACTGTCCCCTCCTGAGCCTGGTTCTGCCGGAGGTTCCTGCCTGTTTAAAGGCAGTTTTTCCTCCCCACTGTCGCCAACTGCTTGCTCAGAGGGGATTGTTGGGCTTTTCTCTCCTCTGCCTTGTTTCTTCATTTACTTGTTTAACTTTTTTCATTATTACTTCATTTTACCTTGTTTCTTCATTTACTTGCTTGTTTAACTTTTTTCAACTTATCTAAATAATAAACCAATTAAATTTATCCTTTGAGTATTTTTCATCTCATCTTTACAGAATCTTTCCAAAACATTTTCAAACATTCAGATCTGTCTTTTATTTTCTTCTTGAAGCCTCATAAATGGTGAACTAAAAACCCGGAACATGGTTTGAAACATAGTTTCAGCTGAAACTGGCATAACATGCTGTGTGTGTGTGTGTGTGTGTGTGTGTGTGTGTGTGTGTGTGTGTGTGTGTGTGTGTGTGTGTGTGTGTGTGTGTGTGTCAGGGTATCACTAGTTAGGTCATCATGTTTAGACTCATTCACTCCAAAATTATTTAGGCCAAATCTTTAAAACAGTGTCATTTCATACACATTTTCAATTCACTTCAATCGCACAAATGCAGAAATAATTATTTGCAGTATCTTATTTATTATGAGAATGTCATGCCTGATCATTTGTACCTACACCACCAAAAATGGGGGCAAAAGGGAGGAGATCATGTTTAATCGGTTATAAGAAAAGGTCAGAAATATAAGTGCCGACATGAGCAGTGTCCACAGAAACCTCTGACTCTCAGCTCAAAGCTCATATAAACCATTTCTACAACCAGCAAACAAACAAAGACACCGAACAGTTAAAAGAGCAGTGACGTCACCACGAATCTGTGGTCAGGTAATATCCATGTTTTGACTGATGATTTTCTGGAGTTAAATGTGAACCGAAGCATATTTTGGGTGTTATATGCTATTAAATACTTTTTAATTTATTTAAAAGTATTTAATAGCATATAACACCCAAAACATGCTGGGTGTGGAAAGAAAAAAATCAGAATTTCCTCTGTTTGAGTCACAGTAACTTTGACATAGTAACATTTGCAGTAAGTCCTAAATGTTCACCTTTAAAATCCCTCCCTCTGTTCATTTTGCCCACATCATGTTTCAGTGGTTGGCCTCAGGTTCTTCAGCTTCCTGACAGTCTGAAGTCAGCTGACAGAGTTTCACCTGCTAAATACACAGAAAATCTTGTTAAAGCCGCACAGTTTGCCCAACAGTAATATTCCCATTAAGCCCTTTCTAAACACTTTATAACAATGTGTCATCACTAAATTATAAACTTCTTCTCCAAATCTGCACGACTGCACTTAGTCACAGACTTTATTTAATTGTCCTGCGGCTGCTATCATATATTTTACCAAACAGTTCTTCTCACACAGTCACAGATATATTTCTCTCAATGCAAACTTCA
This sequence comes from Mchenga conophoros, assembly GCF_057382185.1. NCBI lineage: Eukaryota > Metazoa > Chordata > Actinopteri > Cichliformes > Cichlidae > Mchenga > Mchenga conophoros. The sequence goes on along the minus strand of NC_140528.1, from coordinate 18,460,516 downwards.
CTCATGTCTCAGACAGGAAACTTGAGTTTTTCTTTTTTTTCTGTCCCCACTCATTCAACTAATTTGCATATTGAGTCACATCTCGAGAAGTTGCCCTGACAACAGAAATGCATATTCAAAACATTGCTGCATAATTCAATTATTATTCTTTTATTTTTATTTCTACAGTCGTCACTTCTTTTGCTCAATCAGCTGGAAACCACTTCTAATTCACTATTTTAAACCTGCTTTAAGCTTCTAATCCCTGGTTGGTCCTCCCAGTCTCTTTTTCCTTGTCACAAAAGTCGCTCTATTGTCCTGCAACTTCCTGAGTTATTCCTCAGCTTCAGCCTTTAAGTGTGTTAAATCTACACCATTCAGCATTTATGTCATGTATTCACATTCATGAGTGTAAGCATGTCTTCATTGCGTGTATGTTGTGTGTTCATATTAATATTGAGTGTAAGCTGGTCTTCGTTGCCTCGATGTGTTTTTATAATCAGATTTAATTCCTGTATCTTTGCGCTGAACTGTGGATTCAAACTGTCTCACTTCTGATTCTCTCCAAAAACAATTTCACATGTGACAATTTCTACATGTGTGTTTTCTATTTTTCTATTCATTTATGTATTATTAGTTTATTTATTTCTTTATCTCTCTTACTTTTTTTATTTACCTTTCTGTTGTGATGCTCTGGATGTTTCTAAACCCACAAATCCAGCCTCAATGTTCAACCCAACTTTCCTATGCTGTCACTTTAACACGTCCAGCCTTCACCTCTCACCGGTCCTCGTCCCCTCTTCTCTCAACTTCCTGTGTGGCCTCCCAAATCAAACACAGGCCCACATCAGCTGTTTCTTCTTCTCTCTTCATTCTCTCTTCCTCTTTTCAGTCTTTTCTTGGCGCTTAACTCCCAGCATGGCAAATATGAGACTCAGACAGTCCCATCCAGTGGTTTCACACAGTCATGTCACTGGTACACTTTCCAGCTTGTAATTCAGAGCGCATGTTTCCATCAACATACATGCTGCTGGACCCTTCAGTGTTGTAGGTCAGGTGCACTGTCTTTTTGCCTGCAGTTAATTCTTCAAGTCCACGGTGTTGTTCTGTCTTCTGTCTTCATCAGGAGATTAACTGTCCTTTAAGCTTCTTCTCAGGATAAGGCCAGGATGAGAGGTGAAGCTGTGACATTTTAAACCAAAGCCTGTTTTCGTCCCAATTCTGTTAATCTATCATTTTTCTGCTGTATTCTTCCAGGAGGTTGAGCAAGTCCATGCGCACCTGTATTAACACACTAAGACATTTATTTAATATCATTTTCATTACTATTACTTTGCACTTTCATTCTCTAATTCCTCTGTTTTCATTTTGAAACGTCTCTCACAAGCTCACAAGCTATATTCAGACTTCCTGCTTCACTTCCTGCCAGACACACACTGCGATTGGTTTATAAAGGCCTCTCTTATTAAAATACATAAAACAATCTAATCAGAAAATAAGCACTAAGAATATATATTTATCTTGTAACATTGTTTAAGTTAATGAACAATTGTGTTGAAAACTGAGATTACAATATCAATCAAGATCATTATAATGATGGTTTTTGCTGTAATTAATTGTTGTAATTAATGTTGATGTTTACATGATCGAAATAACTTGAACACAAACACAAACAAACAAAGAGGAAGACCGCACCGGAAGGAAACAACTACAAGTCCCAGCATCCTCTGTGTTTAGGGAGCAGCAGTGAAAGTGAAAGCAGGAGGAGGAAGGTGGAGCTGAGGCAGGTGAGTGTTAACATGAATATGTTTCTTCTTATGACATAAAATAATTCCACGCTGTTCGTGTCTGTGGGTGAAATGTGAGGCCGGTCGGCTCCTCTGAGCGCTGGTTTCCTGTAAGTAGAGAGGAAGTGAGTTTAGCTGAGCCTCCGTTTAGTGTGAGAGAGCAGGAGGAGAGTGAGAGCTGTGCTGAGGCAGGGTGAGTGTTAACACCGCTCTGACATTACTGTGTCTCTGTGGCGGGAACAACAGGCTCCGTCAGTGGAGGCAAAAATAATCAGACTTTGGTTTTTCAAAGGAAACAACTTTATGTCGGAAGTTCCCGCACGCTCATTGGATAACGATGTGTCAATCTCGAGCTATTAGCCAATGAGCGTGCGGATTCACAGAAAGACCCGCCTTTATCACGGGACTTTAAAAACTACAATGGCGACAGAAACTCCGTGAGTGGAGTTCAGGGTGACGTTATGAAACTGTGACGTTTGAGCCACTTCCCGTTGATCGTGAAACTGATGGTTTCTGGTGTTTGGGTCTGTTTTTCTGTATTTATGCAGATAAAGTGTAAACTCAGATGAATTATACCATCAAATGTTAAAGGAAAATATCAGGATGAGTGTCTGTGAGCTGAGAAGGACGTGAAGCGAGCAGTTTATCCCAGAGCTGAAGCTGCTCTGTGTGCAGAGATGAGCTCAGATTCCTGCTGTGATTGATCAACAGTCACAGAAATGTAGACTTGTAGTTATTACTGCAGTATGGTCACAGCAGATACTGATAAACATGTATTATGAGGATGGATGATCAAGTTTCTCACTCTCTCCTTTAAATCTCAGTTTGTTTCTTCTTCACAGTTTATCTGTTAATTTATTAATGAATAACACTGAAAGAGTTTCTGTTATATTTCCCCTTGAACATCAGCTTATTAGGGCGGCATTAGGAAATAGCCCCCCTCCAAAGAATGAATAAATGAATGATGATAATAATAAAATGATTCAAAAGCAGAGCTCAGAGTGGTAGAATGGTCAAACATGGATCCACGGGTGGTTCAACTGCATTTGGTGACGTGACTAAAGCAAATCTTTCAAATAATCCCACCATCAACGGGATGTTGTCTCCTTTACTACGGTTACTTTACTTGGTCACCGTGTGAATTTCTTTGAAATGAAACAAATTCTTTTATTTGTCGGTTGTTGCATATTTAACCTCTACAGTCAGGAAAGGAGGAGATGAGGCCTCAACAATGTTGGGTTGTAGCTGTGCTTCAGGTTAGAGTGAGTGTCCATGGAATAAATGTAAGTCAGTGAACTGGAAACATGACTGTGTTCAAACTTTGTTTCCTTTTTATAATGAGTCTAATCAAAGGTGGACAGAAGTATCTCCACTGTGACTTTTCTGTGTCACCATCAGAGCTTCTGCACAGTGTTTCTGGGGCAGATAACATTGCAGCATTATGGAGACATTATGGAGACAAAAAGAAAAGCGTCTGGATTTCTTTAAGTTAAACTTAAAGAAATCCAGACGCTTTTCTTGGACTGTTGGTTTCAGTGTTTAGTCTCATTCACACACTCCCTCAGACTCTTCACACACACTGATTTGCTGACATAAACACACTCCTGTGTGCTTCACACACACACTGAGGACCATCTACAGACTGTGAGCTCCGTCTTCTTTGTCTTTGGAGCCGAACTCTGACAAAATTAGGAACAAAACTTTCTCCAGCGTGTGAACTTTCCTCCTAGACTCAGTCTGAGCAGTCAGACCACATATTTCTAAAGCAGCACATGAAGGTGTGGCTCACACACACACAGGTGAAGGAAACAGCTGCAGTATTAAAAGCTGCTTCACTGTCTACAAATATATGAACTGAATGTTTCTTTCAGGCTGTAAAAACCTTATTTATCCTCCATTACAGTCCTGCATTCAGAGCATCACTTCTGTTATATTAGTACATGTATTTTATTCTGATGAACACATGAAACTCTGAGCTGGATTGAATCCATTGAATCAGAGTCCAGGACTCAGACTAAACACACTGAATGTGTCCTGAGCTCGGCCGCTGTTCCACAGTAACTGCTGTCAGAGTCACTGTTACTGAGTTAGCTTAGCTAGCAGAGCAGCTAGCAGTTAGAGTATGAACTCTGTAAGCAGTCAGCTCGGTCCTGGACATGGTTACTGACATAAAGCTGCTCTCTGCAGCCATGTTTGACCTGCTGCTTTGTAGGACTACAGTATTTGCACTATTTGCCTATTTGCCTATTTGCACTACTCTGCCTGGTTTACACTCAATGTCACTTACCCATTATATTGTATATTATATAGCTTTCTTGTTATATGTAAAATTGTATTTATTTAAATTTTTACTTTTTAATTATTTTACTTGCATTTTTAATCACTTTTATATTTAAATATATTTAAATGTTCATTTGCTATTTATCTAGGGATTGAGAGTAACGCAATTTCTATTCTCTGTATGTCCTGTACATGTGGCAGAATCGACAATAAAGTTGACTTTGACTTTGACAGTAATGGAGGATTTGGAGGCTGAACTGGGCTCTGTGACACTTTTTGTAGTGAACTGATGAAAGCTGCGTCTCAGATGGATGTTAGTCCAACACATCAGACACGACCTCTGCAGCTCTCAGTTGATGTGCACATGAATGATTTGTGTTTCCTCTGCAGGTGAAGGTAGAAAGTGTGTGTGAGCTGATGTGAACTGAGCAGCATGGATCAGTGTGAGGACAGAGAGGAGGGAGTCCCTCCCTCTAAAAGCACTCTGTGTGGGGAACATGAGAGCCAGACCAAAGCTCAGAGGTGAGATGACCATCTCTAACTGTCCATGACTCTTCTCCATGTCACAGCTCAGCACTCACATCACTGCTCCATCATTATTCACACTCATACCTCTGTGTGTGTTGTTTTAAAGCCCAGAGCTGTGGGGCGTACCAGGCTCAGCTGGACATAACCCTGAAACTAATCCAGAACCTGGACCTGAACCCAGCTGTGTTTCCTTAAAGAGCAACATGTCGAAGGGTGTTGGTGTAAACTTTAACAAAAGACTGTTATGTGACAAAGAGTAAGTACATTATTTTTATGAGATTGTTCATCATGTCTTTAATTTAATATTTCCAGTTTTTCCTTCCTGTCTCATGAAGCTGTTACATTTATTGTTTTTCTTTTAGGATCAATAAGAGGCCAGAATCTCCTGGACCTGAACCCAGCTGTGTTTCCTTAAAGAGCAACGAGTCGAAGGATTTTGATATAAACTTTAAAGGCTGTTCTTCTGCTGCTGAGAGGTAATGTGTGTCTAGATGTTGTTCCTGACTCTGTATTTTTGAATAAATCCTCATGTTTAATATCAGCTCAGCTCTTTTTCACACATTTCTATGTTGGTATGTGAAGCGGTGTGTGTTGGAGTGTTTCCACAAACACAGCAGTCAGAGTGGAAAGAGTGGATGTTGTAGGAGGTGTTTGTGTAGTGAAGAGGCTGAGTGTCTGTAGGACTCCAGCTGCTCCAGCAGGTGTCTCCTTTGTGCTTTGCTTCAAACACAGTGTAGGGAGGAGCTTCCACTCAGGTCTTTCAGGTGTTGCTGGATGGAGGAGGACAAATAGTTTTTCCCTTCAGTGACACTTCAGCAGCTCAATGTTCTGGGAGATGTTTGTCTTTATGAAGGTTTATGGATTCTTGTTCTTACTTTGGTTAAACTGAGCAATACATTTTCCATCTAACATTTAAAGTAAATTTCCAGGTGAATAAAAGATGTGCAGCTGCAGCCTCTGTGATGTTTCACAGTCTGAAAGTAACAAATTCAACCAGAGTTCAAACAAAGGCTTAATATACGTGTGTGTTTGATATAATGTCAACAAGTACAAATAGGTGTTCTTACAGGTCTTAATCACAGAGGTCTGATAAGTCTGGTGACTTTCACACTCAGCAATTTTGCTGCCTTTTATTTTATATTGGCCTTTTTAAAGCCCTTCAAAGTCTCCCACATTCATACAGAGCTTTTAACACCAAACTCCTTTACAGTCCTTCTCCTCTCACACACGATTCAATTCAATTCAATTCAATTTTATTTATATAGCGCCAAATCACAACAAAAGTCGCCTCAAGGCGCTTCATAATCACACGACTGATTTGTCTGCAGCAGCTGTGTTACTGCTAGTATTTTATTATGTGTGTAATCTCCTCATATTGTTCCTGTGGTTTAGTTTGACTTCCTTCTGCAAACTCAGCTGCTCTGTTGCTGATACACGTCTCCATGAATATGATTGATCAGATGCTGCCATGTTTCATGTGAGCGCTCAGCTGAAACCCTGGGTTGACTTATCGAGTTAATAACAAGCTTCACGTGACTGTGAATGCTAAAGTGAATCCAGATAAAGGAAAGAGACCCTGCTAATGTTGGACTCACTTCTTAGTGTAGATCCCAGGAGGAAGTTCAACATAGCCATTCTTTGTGCTAGCTCGACCAAACCTGAGACCACAGTGCAGGATAATGATCATCATCTGTCTCTGTCAAGGACATTTAAAATCCACAAATAACAAACATAATTATATTTGATCATTAAAAATGATGATTAAACAAAGTGTCAAACATACTTAAGTAGAAGGACTGATGTTTGTGTTAAAATACCCTCTTAAAGCTGAAATAATGATTCAACTTCTTTACTCAAGTAAAGGTAAAAGAGTCCAGGCTCTGAAATGTACTCACAGTATTAAAGTAAAAACGCCATCTTTGAAGGAAATTTCTGCCAGTTTTTGTGCAAAGTTACCTGAATTTCTACCTCCAACATTAATATGAGAAAATTATCTGAACTTTTATTCTAATGAATTTAATCAGCTTGAACATTTTGTAGCACAAAAGTAGAAAAAACTCAAAGGGAATCAAAAATAGCTCCGTTTGCTGTTGCCTGCATTGTAGATGGGCGGCTTTGCCTCAACACCTAAACAGGAAAATGAGTTTAGTCAAGTATTAAAGTGGGATTGAAGAGGTGAGGAAACCAGAGATCAGGTGTTGTGGTGCAGCATTAAGATAAGATGGGGCCTGATTATTTAAGACCTTGTATGCAGTGTTGGGTAAGTTACTTTAAAATAGTAACTTAATTACATTACTAGTTACTTCTCTCAAAAGTAACTCAGTTACTTCAAGTTACTCGTTATTTTCAAAGTAACTAGTTACTAGGGAAAGTAACTTTGGTTTTACTCAGAATTCTCTTGTTAATGTGTTTCTTCCATAACTTTGCCAGTCTTCTAGCTTGCTTACTTGCCACAGTGCACTGTGCCACCTACCAATAGAAAGGAAAAGATAATGTGCATATTTCCACGAGAGAAATCCCACGCCTGGACCGTCATTGACTGCTGCCATGATTCTAGCCTACGTCACAGCGTCATGTGCGCCTTTTACATCAACACAAAAACTGCAGTCGTGGTGCTTTGATTGTACTCAGAACTTGGAAATTCTGCCTTCTGAATAGGAAGATGTAGGTAACACCAGACTGCAGATGAGCTGCATACAGGGCTGGACTGGGACAGAAAATTGGTCCGGGCATTTTGACTAGAGACCGGCCCACCATTATAGGAAAAACATAAAGCCTTTGAATGAAAACAAACGCTGTTGTGACAGTGATGTACACTGTTTTGATGGTATATATCCATCAATCTATCAATCGTTTGTTGTAAGATTCAGATAATTATTTTTTAAAAGCTAGACATTTTAAATGAGAATAAGAAAGAAAAGTATTTCCTTGTGCCCACCTCTCCCTGTTAATGCCCTACCTGGCCCCCTGGCAACACTTTGCTAGATCCGCACCTGCACAGTTACCAGCTGTCAGCTACCTAAAAAAGGATCCTGGTGTTATTTGTCTCTCAGAAACAGTTCATAACTTCCCTTCAACTCATTCATGTCACCTAAAAGGTAAACCTGTTTCTCCATCACCTGTTCAGCTCTGATGATCCAGTAAGGACGTCTCCTGGTTTCATCTTCATGTTTCCCTCTCACCAGATAACCAAACCATATCATGACCAACAGCTTTACAGCTGTGGCTCCATCAAACATCAGCTGATACTAGAAATTAATACTAAATAAATTCTAACAACAGCTGATCAAGCTTAAAAGTGCTGCTGTTGTTTAGCGCGACATCCGCTGGTTTCCTCTTTCTGGCGCAAAGTGAGCGATAAACAAACAAGAGAGCCAATCAGCTGATCATTGATCAGTTTTCATGATTGAAGTAGAAACGGGAGAGGGAGGGGGGAGAATGAGAGAAGAAGAGGCAGCTGTGCAGCAGAGACACAGAATAAATCCAGCTTTGTGTCTTTTTCATTGTAGCTGAAGTCCGGGACAAACTGTTCCTTTTCACCTCAATAAGAAACGCGTAATATTTTCTCTGAATACCAGACGGGACGGTTGGCAACTCTAATAACTTATGAACAAAATAAAGTTCAACATCATTAACTTCATAGCACCCACCCAGCTGTATAGAAACTCCGTCATGCTAGCTAGCACGCAGTACGGAAAAAGTCAGAATAACGAAAATAAACTCCACCTAAACTTGGTTCATATCTGACCCAGAGAGACTGCAGGTCATAACTTCTTACCTGAAGTTCAGTTCACACTTGGACCGGCGGCAGCCGCCTCGGGTCTCTTTTCCTTCTGCGTCCCCTTTCCTTCATCCACCTGCTGGCCTCCACCACTTGCTAATGTTACTGAATCTGTGGAAGCTCCGCGATAGCCACCACACGAAGTAACGAGTAACGACCCTATCTAAATCTCAGTAACGACTAACGCGTTCCTGATTTTGGCATAATAACTAGTTACCGTGCTTGTTACCACAATAATAACGTAGTTACTGTAACGCGTTACTTAACTCATTCACTGCCAGCCATTGGCAGTGAATGAGTTAAACCCATTGACTCATGCACTGCAATTGACGGCTATAGATGTCAATGGCAGTGAATGAGTTAATAACGCGTTAGTCCCAACACTGCTTGTATGTGAGGAGCAGGATTTTGAATTCTGGATTTAACAGGAAGTCAATGAAGGGAAGCCAAAACAGGAGAAATCTGCTCTCTCTTTCTAGTCCCTGTCAGGACTCTTGCTGCAGCATTTTGGATCAGCTGAAGGCTTTTCAGGGAGTTTTTAGGACATCCTGATAATAATGAATTACAGTCGTCCAGTCTGGAAGTAATAAATGCATGAACTAGTTTTTCAGCGTCACTCTTTTTAGCGTTTTTTAACAACAAGCTTCTATCTATTAGGGCTCTTGTCTCGCCGACTGCTGCCTCAGATCCGAGTCTTTCTCCTGTGTGCTCAGCTGTCTTAGAGCAGTTTGATCCCGTCTCCCTTAATGACTTGACTGCAGTAGTTTGTAACCTAAGATCATCACACTGCCCCTCTGATTGTCTCCCCCCAACTACTCTTTCAAGGATTGTCAGGTTGGAGATTGGCCTATAATTAGCTAAGACAGCTGGGTCTAGGGATGCTTTTTAAGTAAAGGTTTAACTACAGCCAGCTAGCGATGGGTACCGTTTAGATTTGAAAACCTGCTAAATCAGAATCAGTTGCTGATGACGGCTTTTTTCTTTTCCATCAATCACGTATAATCTTAACTCAAAGTGAACATAGACTTGATTGAAGTAACTCAGATCAGCCAATTCAAAATGCTAATTCAATCAACTCTGAGTTTATTTCTAGACTCAGTTTGTTGGCCCTGCACCTTAAAACTATTCCCTGTTTGTCCCTCATGTTTTTTGGATATTGTTTTCACATCTTATGTCACGGCTAGCGGGGCGAGCCATGTTGGATTTAATAAAGGACCCAAGATGCCGACACTGCTGTGAAGTGAGTGAGCTTTATTGAAACAGTGAAGTGCAGTGGAGATGGCCTGTGCAGAAGCTAAGATAACCTCTACTGAAAAAACTACAAAACTAACCTGAAACCTTAAACGGAGACACGGGGAGACAACACAGACGAACCAGCAACAAGCAGGAGAAAACAAAGAGCTCATATACACAAAAGAGCCATCAGGGAATGAGAAAAGGGAGACACAGCAGGATTCATTGGACATAACCAGACAAGGGGAAGCAAAAGTAGACACACTAACATAGGACATGGCACTGTCAAAATAAAACAGGAAGTGAACACAGAGACACAATCCTAACACAGTACAGAGGGAACACAGAAACCAAAACCTCAGAACTAGAAAATCTTAATCAGAATGAAATTGTAACAAAAGACAATAACAATCAAAACAAAACCACTGAGTCCACAGACTCGGGACATACATCGGCTCAAACTGTGGTCATAAATATTTTGTACTTGTAAATCAGACTGTGTAGTTGTGAACTGAGTTTTGTAACATTGTAAAACAAAATATCTGGAAAGTTTATGTTTTTGCGTTCATTGATTTGTGTGTGTAAAAATGTAAAAATGTAATAAATGTAAGAAACATTAGAACTACTTTTGCTGACACAAAGTTTGGCGAGCACTGCAAGTTGTCACTTTAAACCAGTCACTGATATAAAGAGAGCACCTTGTTCCAGGGCATCTGAGCATGGAGGGAAAGCTTTATGCAGGAGATGGTAAGAGCTGTTGGGACTAAAGAAACTGAGCAGAAAACTACAGACATCTGGAAACTGAGTTGTTAATTCTCAGTGGGATCAGCAGGACTAGCAAAGCTTCACCATGACAGTCATCTGATTGACTGAACCCATCCAAACATCACTTCATGGACCTTTAGCTTGTGTCTGTGTGTGGACAGACATAACATGAGCTAATTATACATTACTCCTCCACAGAGTGGACCAGCAGAGAGCAGAGGTTTCCACTGGTCAGTCTGCACAGCAGCATCAAACACACCTGGACTCTGTGGTTATGGTTTGTAGTACTACGTTTACATTTGTTCTTTTCAGTCACCTCTATGCTGCACTTTGTGGACCAGAGGATTGTCAGTGTGTCCAACATAAGTCAGAGTTTGGGCTCCATGATTTCAGTCAGATTGGGGTGACTGTAGCTCAGGAGGGGAGCAGGTCAGCTACTAGTCAGAAGGTTTGTGAATCAAACCCTGGCTGGCAAATGTACTGGGTAACGTACTAAACCCAAGCTGCCCTCTGATGCATCCATCAGAGTGTGAAAGAAAGTATTTAAGCATAGAACAATGTGCTTGGTTGAATGAGGCATGTTGTATAAATGCTTTGTGTGCACAGAGTATCAAAGAGAGCTATATAAGAACCAGTCCATTTACCACTGGGTAATTCATATAGTCTTCTTTTCCAGCGGCTGGAGGACAACATCACCATGTTTGTGAAGAACGAGCTGAAGAAGATCCAGAAGCTTCTGAGTCCAGATCACCCAGAAACTTTAAAGAGCCAGATGGAGGATGAGGAGATGTTTGAAGGTGAGGATGAAGATGAAAGAAAGAGCTGCAGAGAAGCATTTCTAAAGATCACACTCCACTTCTTGAGGAGACTTAAGCAGCATGAGATGGCTGACCATCTGCAGAGCAGTAAGAGAATTTCTCTAAAGACTGAATATTGATCTTTCCTAATAGCTCAAGAAATGGACCAATAGACATTCATCCTTTCAGGGTACTGAAAGGCTATGATATTTATTATATAATATTTGTTTCTGAATTTCTTACCTTCAGAAATATTTGCTCCACTCCGTAAACGAGAACTTAAAGCCCAACTGAAGAAGAAGTTCCAGTGTGTGTTTGAGGGCATCGCTAAAGCAGGAAGCCCAACCCTCCTGAATCAGATCTACACAGAGCTCTACATCACAGAGGGAGGGACTGCAGAGGTCAATGAGGAACATGAGGTCAGACAGATTGAAACAGCATCCAGGAAACCAGACAGACCAGAAACAACAATCAGACAAGAAGACATCTTTAAAGCCTCACCAGGAAGAGACGAACCAATCAGAACAGTGCTGACAAAGGGAGTGGCTGGCATTGGGAAAACAGTCTTAACACAGAAATACAGCCTGGACTGGGCTGAAGACAAAGCCAACCAGGACATCCAGTTCATATTTCCATTCACTTTCAGAGAGCTGAATGTGCTGAAAGAGGAAAAGTTCAGCTTGGTGGAACTTGTTCATCACTTCTTTAATCAAACTAACGAATCAGGAATCTGCAGGCTTGAAGACTTCCAGGTTGTGTTCATACTTGATGGTCTGGATGAGTGTCGACTTAATTTGGACTTCAACAAAACTAAAATCCTGACTGAAACCAGAAAGTCCACCTCATTGGATGAGCTGCTGACAAACCTCATCAGAGGGAACCTGCTCCCTTCTGCTCGCCTTTGGATAACAACACGACCTGCAGCAGCCAATCAGATCCCTCCTCAGTGTGTCGACATGGTGACAGAGGTCAGAGGGTTCACTGACCCACAGAAGGAGGAGTACTTCAGGAAGAGATTCAGAGATGAGGAGCAGGCCAGCAGGATCATCTCCCACATCAAGAAAGCTCGAAGCCTCCACATCATGTGTCACATCCCAGTCTTCTGCTGGATCACTGCTACAGTTCTGGAGGATGTGCTGAAAACCAGAGAGGGAGGACAGCTGCCCAAGACCCTGACTGAGATGTACATCCACTTCCTGGTGGTTCAGGCCAAAGTCAAGAGGATCAAATATGATGGAGGAGCTGAGACAGATCCACACTGGAGTCCAGAGAGCAGGAAGATGATTGAGTCACTGGGAAAACTGGCTTTTGATCAGCTGCAGAAAGGAAACCTGATCTTCTATGAACCAGACCTGACAGAGTGTGGCATCGATATCAGAGCAGCCTCAGTGTACTCAGGAGTGTTCACACAGATCTTTAAAGAGGAGAAACAACTGTACCAGAACAAGGTGTTCTGCTTTGTTCATCTCAGTGTTCAGGAGTTTCTGGCTGCTCTTCATGTCCACCTGACCTTCATCAACTCTGGACTCAATCTGCTGGAAGAGCAAGAAACAACTTGGAAGGTGTTTCAAACAAGAAAATCTTCAGAGAAATACTTCTACCAGTGTGCTGTGGACAAGGCCTTACAGAGCCCCAATGGACACCTGGACTTGTTCCTTCATTTTCTCTTGGGTCTGAAGACTAATCAAACTCGTTTGCAAGGCCTGATGACACAAACAGGAAGTAGCTCAAAGACCAATCAAGAAGCAGTTCAGTACATCAAGAAGAAGCTCAGTGAGAATCTGTCTGCAGAGAAAAGCATCAATCTGTTTCACTGTCTGAATGAACTGAATGATCGTTCTCTAGTGGAGGAGATCCAACAGTCCCTGAGTTCAGGAAGTCTCTCCACAGATAAACTGTCTCCTGCTCAGTGGTCAGCTCTGGTCTTCATCTTACTGTCATCAGAAAAAGATCTGGATGTGTTTGACCTGAAGAAATACTTTGCTTCAGAGGAGGCTCTTCTGAGGCTGCTGCCAGTGGTCAAAGCCTCTAAAAAAGCTCTGTAAGTTATAAAGTTTTTATTATTTAATTTGGTTGGTATGTTATGAAAAACACACTGCCATGAACTTCTGTTTTGTTTTTGTCAAAATCACTGTAATATAATCACTGTACCTTTATATACATGCGACTTAATGCTGCTGCCCTCTTGTGGCTAAAGTGTAATTATGTTCTTGTTATTAGGGAGGATTTGAGAGTAAGGCTACGTTCACACTGCAGGCGAAAGCGCATCAAATCCGATTTTTTTGACCCTATGCGACCCATATCCGATCATGCTATGACAGTGTGAACGGCGTAAATCCGATATTTTCAAATCCGATCTGGGTCACTTTCGTATGTGGTACTGAATCCGATACATATCCGATGTTTTAGAAAGCGACTGCTGTTTGAATGGTCAAGTCGCATTAAATCCGTCTTTTACGTCACCAACACAAGACAGACGCCAATTATCAGCGCCCGATAAGACATCGCGAGCGCTTCCTGGCCATCCCGTGTAGATGTCAGTGAAACTGTTGGGAAGACAGCGTTGGAGAAACGTGAACTTTTTATTTGTACTGTATAATCTGCAGATTCTGACAGAAATCTGCAGCTATCCTTTGAAGCACCGCTCCTCTAAAACAGCAATAAGGATCATTATTAGGTTATCTACATTATTATGTAAATAACAAAATAACTTAAAGCAAAAATTGGGAAACGTAAAGTCCGAAGTCTTTATATTAAGGGCCATCTGTCAAACAATATTGTTTGCTCTGGGTCTAAACAGAGCACGTTGTGTGTGACATCTTCTTTTGCGCATGCGGGCCGCTTTGAGCGTTCACACTAGAGCGCGTTTGCTGTCGCATTTTATTTGTAGTGTGAACGAGCAGATAAAAAAATCGGATTTGATCAAAAAATCGGAATTGAGCATTAAGACCTGCAGAGTGAACGTAGCCTAACATGCCAAGTGAGTCCGCTTTAGCTTAAAAAATCGCTTTAGCTTAAAAAATCCAAATTCTTACGTCATCAGTTATAGTTGCATGTATTCATTATCATAATTTAACCTTTAATATTGATGTCTTAAATTTATTTTGATTAAACTAGCAATAATTTTATGGTTGTATTAAATAAATACATCACTAATGAATTATTTATTTCAGTGATTAATTAAAAATGTATATAATTAATTAAAAAAATATATTGATAATTAATTATCAGTTAATTTCATTTAAAATAATTCATTATGTATTTATGTACAATTCAAATTAGTTAATTACATATTTTGTTGGTTTGTTTTCTATTTTAATTATTTTACTGACACATTTAATGAAATATTTAATGATGTATTTATTTAATTCACGTTGCTACTCCTGGCCCTGCATCGCTGTTCATAAATACATTTTATTTGTCAGCTTCACCCATCAAAGTCAGGGGGCGGGGTTAATGCTGACCAAGTCAAAACCATTGCTTTGGTCTGGTGGGCGTTCTTTTAGTGGGCTTTTCTCAATACTAAGTAGGCCTACACACCAGGGTTTGGACATGTGTGGACCCAAACTATACTTTTACCCTTTTTTGTGTGTCACCAAATACACTTTAATATTTTCTAGACAAGAATGTAGTGACACAATCTTTAACCTCTTTTGGCTCCAAACAGAAGTGACAGACTTGAGCAGGGTTCATTTAAAGGCTGACAGAAGTGGAGTGGTGACGGGGAGATGTTTGACAGGACAGTGTTTCAGCCTCCACAGGTTCATGTTGTGCTCCATCAGTCAGTGAAGATGAAGTCAGTGCTGATGAGGCTGTAGAGTGTGTGAGGGATGTGAATGAGGATGATGAAGATCTGATGGTAGCAGATAAAAACAGGCTGCAGAGACTTTGAGCCATACAGGGCACACAGTGTGTGTACAGAACAGCTGAAATCATTATGGAGGCCTCACTGGAATATGGAAGCATCACAGTACAGCTTCAGTGAAGCATTAAAGTCTCTGATATGAGATGAGAAATGAAGCAGCCAGAGCTTTTTCATGAGTGGAAATCCACTGTGACTGTGAGCTGCTGCTACAGCCTCCAGATTAGCCAGCAGCTCATCCTGCTCAACATGGACCTGTGGTCAGAGTGTGTGCTGGATAATCCGGCCCAGGATGAGGCCAAACTGACATGGGATGAAATGTCTGTCACATAATTGAGCTTAGTGTAGTTTCATTTCTGCACAATTTAAAAACAACCAAAACTTTGTTCTGTCTTTTCTATGTTATACTGTAGACTTTCTTTGATACTGTGTCCAAAAGGAGCAGCTTTTACTTTGAAGGGGAGGCGTCTCTGTTTCCTCTTCAGGTTGGATGATGGAAGCAAATTAGTAGCTGTGTCCCAAAACGTCGGCTGCATCCTCCAGAGGCTGCATTTGAAGGCCGATTACATCACAGCCAGGCGATGAAGGCTGTCCGTATTTGTCGACTCCTTCAAATGTGCCCGACAAATGCGTCCTTCATTTCCCCGAATTTGAAGGATTCGTCGGGTGTGTCCTTCGTGGCCCACCATATCCCAGAATTCATAGCGCGGCCCAGCCAAATTTCAGCTGCCAACAATGGCGGCTGCTACTAAGTTTTCGAATTACTCTTATTAATCTTTCTGGGTCACAAAATAAACTTTTAACATATTTTCAGGCGAGAAAGTAGCTGTGTAAACTTCAAATATCTGCTTGGTTTATCAAGACATCGCATATTTGCAAAAGTGTACCGACGTTTTCGGAGACGTCTGTTCCCCACCCGCTCGCTAGCAAGCCGGGGGGTTCAATGGTCACTCCAGCCGGCGAGAGCAGCGGACGCCCGGCTTCATCGTTTTCAGACCCCGCTCTTTCGCTACTCAGGTTAAACATGATATATAAGTCACTCGGATAACTTAAAAATGTAATTGTTTGCCTTTTTTCTGTGTTTTATTTGTTCCGGAGTAAATCGGTTTGGCTGAGATCAAAGTTCCTCCGGGATTTTCACACAGCTGAATAAACGTTAAACAGGAAACTGATTAAACAGAAGTGTGAGACGGTCGAGAGTTTACGCCAGTGTCCTGTTATAATTTAGATAGCAAGGAGCAGACGGCCGAGTTTATTAAACTCCACCAACACAGCGGTGACGCAAATCTGAAGGCTAGACCGTCCCATTTCACAGCCTCGCACTTCCAGCCTTTTCGGTCTTTGAAGGACCCGGCCCACGTAGACCACGAATACCGGGTCCTCCGAAGGATGCAGCCGACGTTTTGGGACACAGCTAGTGTGTGATGTTCTTTCAGTGTTGCACTTTGTAGACGGTCCCTGAGCACTGGTCTCACAGCCAGCTGCACATAGAGACCAGTGTTGTTAGTCCAGGTCAGAAGATGACTTGTTGGAATGAAAATGAGCTTGTAGTTTGTCTGCCTTAATAATGTGACTGGAAAAAGGTGTTGGACTTCAAATATGTCCATTTCTTTCACACTTCACCTTTAAAAGTGAAGCCTTGTGGTTCCTGGAAGGAAAAACACGACTTTTTCAAGTCTTTGTCCTGTTTTTATGAGAAATGTACGACTTTAATGTGAAACATTCAGAGGTTTTTCTCTTGTTGTGTTTGTTTGAAGTTGCTTCCTGTTGGCTTCAGCTGTTTGGAGTTTCCATTTTCTAAACTTCTACATTCTGAACCTTCTTCAGCTCTGAACAGATGATGAAACACTGAATGATTTCAAGCTCACACTTTGTCTAATAAACTTACATCTTTCATTCTTTATACAGATTGAGGGACTGTGGTTTGTCAGAGATCAGCTGTGATTATCTGGCAGCAGCACTGAAGTCCAACCCCTCCCATCTGAGACAGCTGGACCTGAGCTACAACAACAAGCTGCAGGATTCAGGAGTGAAGCATCTGTGTGGTTTCCTGGAGAGTCCAGGATGTGGACTTGAAACTCTGAGGTCAGTCAGCATGTTTTAGTTGTGCTGAGATGAATATGATGTGAAAGTTGTGCTGACACTAAACTGCAGACATCAGGCTGATATTATACTGATCCACACTGAGGATCTTCATGGTAAAGTCTGTTTTCTTCTTCTCTGGTTTAGTCCATTGACTGCAGCAGAACAATGTTCACATTTCAAACAGTGAGACTCAACGTATGGCCCGCGGCCCACACGCGGCCTGCCCACCTTCCCTGATTCAGAGAGAGGGGACCCTGATTAACTGTGTAGTGTTCTTCCTCACAGTTCTAAGTATCAGACACAACAATGAATAATCCACAGCTGACTGTCTTTAGCAGGTCAAAGGTCACGGCACACAGCAGACAGTGGGAAATATTATAACTCTGATCATTTATCAGCACATATCCATATGTATAAAAACAAAGCTGACACTGTGAGACTTGATCAGAGGTGTGATCATCACAGCAGAGGCCTTTGTGTCAAAGTCACTGAGGATCAAACAGAAACACATGAAGCAGATTTTCCTGTTCTGGCTTTTTATAGCAGATAACCTTCAAAATATTCTGCAGTCCATCAAAAACTGAAGCAAACCATGAATCAACATGTGAACATGAGCTGATGCTGCTGAAGTGAAGCAAAGTTACAGAGGTTTGATTACAGACACAGCTGAGAGTTTGTAATCTGTCATCATTTTAAAAGGTTTACATTTCTTCAGTATATCCACATTTGCAGCTGGTACCTCAACCTCCACTTGTCCAACACAACTGCTGTCCACTGCCTCCATGACATTGTGATTTTGCTGTTGGTCTTCTGTCAGATCTTCATCAATCACTTCTGCACGGGGCACACCTTCAGACTCTGCAGCTGCATAACAAAAGCCTGTAAGATAAAATTAGACATAAGGTAAATGTACACCAATATTCCAATGACAGGTGTGTGATTCATCTGGAAGTTATGTGCGGATTAGTGTACAGTGATAGCAATTTAGTATGTTTTTAGGGGGGGGGGGGTTGTTTACCTCCGATGGGTGCTCTTTTTCGCTTCCATTGCGTACGCCTTGAGTGCCGGTCCGAGTCTGATACAGGTATGTCGTCATGCCCCATGTGCAGTGTTGGTGCCCAGTCTGGATTTGTTACATCCATTTCATATGCTGGTTTGCCTGCAATAATGCCAAATCATAAGCTACTCAGTCGACATGATGTGGTTCTGCAGCATCACACATTAGCATGTTTTATCTCATTATCTATGACCGCAGCACATTGAAAATAACACTAAAAGCCTTTC
This sequence comes from Mchenga conophoros, assembly GCF_057382185.1. Lineage (NCBI taxonomy): Eukaryota > Metazoa > Chordata > Actinopteri > Cichliformes > Cichlidae > Mchenga > Mchenga conophoros. Next base: position 18,442,135 of record NC_140528.1, on the reverse strand, counting down.
AAGAGTGATATGAATTAATTTAGAACTCACCGGAAAGAAAATGCCGTGAGCAAACCAACAAAAAGCTGGGGATTGCAGAGAACTCGATATCCGCTCGTCTCACCGCTGCAATCCAAGCCTGACGTCTTTGTTTAGTAATATCGGATACATGGGATCCCTCACGTTGCCTCCAGGATGGAAAACGATGAAAAGAGAGCCCGTTATCCAGCTTCTTGCCTTCACGATCGTGTGATCTAACGTTGCAACCGACAACACAACACGTACGATCCATAGCTGAAATGGTATCCTTTGGCTGGCCTACTGTCATGGCGGAAGGGGGCATGGCCCATCTCCCGTGACATCACGCTCCAAAGCCCTATAGGTGGGAAAATGTACCATGTCGACCAATCAAAAATGATATGGAAACATGACATTTGGTTGTTTAGCAAAAGGGGGAAGTTTTAGGAGTGACCGGCAAGAGAGAGCGAGTGAGCGAAAGAGAGAGAGAGTTTTGATACGTGAGAGATTTGTGACGTTTACCGTGTTTGGTCTCAAGTTAGTTTGTTGTCTTGTGTATTTAGTGTGTAGCTGTTGTTTTGTTTTGTGTGTCAGTTCTACTAGTGATCGTCACAGTTGCTGCCTTAAAGCCAACAAAGGCAGATTGCAGTGTAAACGCTGAGTGACACACCTGCTGTCAGACCTGCAGGTTTATCCCTGTGCTGTTCTCATATGTGTTAGAGTGACACAAACTATTGTTTGACACCTGATTGTTCTGTAAATAGTTTGAAATGATTATATGAAAAACGTCTGAGCCTTGGCTGCATTTTTTGGTAAATAGTACCATATAACTTTGTTGTTTGCAAAACGTGTGCGTATTTTTAAAAGTGTACAATTTCTATTTGCATTTCAAGTTATGAAGATGATTCGTTAAACATGTGTGTGGTTTTTACAGTCAAAATATCACTTTCTACTTGTATTTTAAATTTTGTCTGAATTTAGATAAATTGTGCTGATACAGTTGGTCAAAATGAGAAAATAACAGATTGGCAAGATAAACTGTTTTTAAAGGTAAAATATAGAGGCCACATCAAAAGTAGTCAAGAAGGGTTAAAGGCTAAAAGCAAAGTTGTCACCAAGTACTGTTTATATTTGTGTGTATTGCTGCAGCTTTTTTGAGTATTAATTTGGTGCCTTTGTGTGAAATAATGGTATTGTGAGTGATCCATATAGTCACAAAGAATAGCCACTTGTTTCTGTGCTACCAAAGTTCCCCGGCTTTCATTCAAAATGTGTTTATCGTCAGCACCTGCACATTAAACTACTTAAACATTATAAATGTCTTCAAGCTCACACTGAGGCCTGTGGGGTACTATCAGCCACTGAGACAGTACACACATTTATATGTGTTTGTATATGAATATTTCATACTTTAAGACTGCCTGTTTATTTAAGGGAGATGAACAAAATACATTGGAATTGTACAAAATAATATCATGGATGATAAATTAAATAGATTTTAAGTAGATGCTTGTGCATTCTTAAAGTCTTATATGTTGAACTGAACTATGTGATCTGTTCAAAGCCTTAATCTTAATTTGAAGTGAAATGTGCATTTTGAGTTTATACACTATGTATATAAGGCGACCGTTTCCTTTTGCAGTATTTTTGTGTGGTGTACTTTTCTATGTCTTAACAAAAGGGGAACAAAGGTGTTTAAGTTCACCTAGGATGATGTGTTTTAATTTTCACATGGTCTTGCTTGAATTTGACCCTGACAAAGGCGTATGAACTCTGTCAGCTGTTTGGAGTTTCCATTTTCTAAACTTCTACATTCTGAACCTTCTTCAGCTCTGAACAGATGATGAAACACTGAATGATTTCAAGCTCACACTTTGTCTAATAAACTTACATCTTTCATTCTTTATACAGATTGATGGACTGTGGTTTGTCAGAGATCAGCTGTGATTATCTGGCAGCAGCACTGAAGTCCAACCCCTCCCATCTGAGAGAGCTGGAGCTGAGCTGGAACAACAAGCTGCAGGATTCAGGAGTGAAGCATCTGTGTGGTTTCCTGGAGAGTCCAGGATGTGGACTTGAAACTCTGAGGTCAGTCAGCATGTTTTAGTTGTGCTGAGATGAATATGATGTGAAAGTTGTGCTGACACTAAACTGCAGACATCAGGCTGATATTATACTGATCCACACTGAGGATCTTCATGGTAAAGTCTGTTTTCTTCTTCTCTGGTTTAGTCCATTGACTGCAGCAGAACAATGTTCACATTTCAAACAGTGAGACTCAACGTATGGCCCGTGGCCCACACGCGGCCTGCCCACCTTCCCTGATTCAGAGAGAGGGGACCCTGATTAACTGTGTAGTGTTCTTCCTCACAGTTCTAAGTATCAGACACAACAATGAATAATCCACAGCTGACTGTCTTTAGCAGGTCAAAGGTCACGGCACACAGCAGACAGTGGGAAATATTATAACTCTGATCATTTATCAGCACATATCCATATGTATAAAAACAAAGCTGACACTGTGAGACTTGATCAGAGGTGTGATCATCACAGCAGAGGCCTTTGTGTCAAAGTCACTGAGGATCAAACAGAAACACATGAAGCAGATTTTCCTGTTCTGGCTTTTTATAGCAGATAACCTTCAAAATATTCTGCAGTCCATCAAAAACTGAAGCAAACCATGAATCAACATGTGAACATGAGCTGATGCTGCTGAAGTGAAGCAAAGTTACAGAGGTTTGATTACAGACACAGCTGAGAGTTTGTAATCTGTCATCATTTTAAAAGGTTTACATTTCTTCAGTATATCCACATTTGCAGCTGGTACCTCAACCTCCACTTGTCCAACACAACTGCTGTCCACTGCCTCCATGACATTGTGATTTTGCTGTTGGTCTTCTGTCAGATCTTCATCAATCACTTCTGCACGGGGCACACCTTCAGACTCTGCAGCTGCATAACGAAAGCCTGTAAGATAAAATTAGACATAAGGTAAATGTACACCAATATTCCAATGACAGGTGTGTGATTCATCTGGAAGTTATGTGCGGATTAGTGTACAGTGATAGCAATTTAGTATGTTTTTAGAGGGGGGGGGGTTGTTTACCTCCGATGGGTGCTCTTTTTCGCTTCCGTTGCGTACGCCTTGAGTGCCGGTCCGAGTCTGATACAGGTATGTCGTCATGCCCCATGTGCAGTGTTGGTGCCCAGTCTGGATTTGTTACATCCATTTCATATGCTGGTTTGCCTGCAATAATGCCAAATCATAAGCTACTCAGTCGACATGATGTGGTTCTGCAGCATCACACATTAGCATGTTTTATCTCATTATCTATGACCTCAGCACGTTGAAAATAACACTAAAAGCCTTTCAAGAGTGATATGAATTAATTTAGAACTCACCGGAAAGAAAATGCCGTGAGCAAACCAACAAAAAGCTGGGGATTGCAGAGAACTCGATATCCGCTCGTCTCACCGCTGCAATCCAAGCCTGACGTCTTTGTTTAGTAATATCGGATACATGGGATCCCTCACGTTGCCTCCAGGACAGAAAACGATGAAAAGAGAGCCCGTTATCCAGCTTCTTGCCTTCACGATCGTGTGATCTAACGTTGCAACCGACAACACAACACGTACGATCCATAGCTGAAATGGTATCCTTTGGCTGGCCTACTGTCATGGCGGAAGGGGGCATGGCCCATCTCCCGTGACATCACGCTCCAAAGCCCTATAGGTGGGAAAATGTACCATGTCGACCAATCAAAAATGATATGGAAACATGACATTTGGTTGTTTAGCAAAAGGGGGAAGTTTTAGGAGTGACCGGCAAGAGAGAGCGAGTGAGCGAAAGAGAGAGAGAGTTTTGATACGTGAGAGATTTGTGACGTTTACCGTGTTTGGTCTCAAGTTAGTTTGTTGTCTTGTGTATTTAGTGTGTAGCTGTTGTTTTGTTTTGTGTGTCAGTTCTACTAGTGATCGTCACAGTTGCTGCCTTAAAGCCAACAAAGGCAGATTGCAGTGTAAACGCTGAGTGACACACCTGCTGTCAGACCTGCAGGTTTATCCCTGTGCTGTTCTCATATGTGTTAGAGTGACACAAACTATTGTTTGACACCTGATTGTTCTGTAAATAGTTTGAAATGATTATATGAAAAACGTCTGAGCCTTGGCTGCATTTTTTGGTAAATAGTACCATATAACTTTGTTGTTTGCAAAACGTGTGCGTATTTTTAAAAGTGTACAATTTCTATTTGCATTTCAAGTTATGAAGATGATTCGTTAAACATGTGTGTGGTTTTTACAGTCAAAATATCACTTTCTACGTGTATTTTAAATTTTGTCTGAATTTAGATAAATTGTGCTGATACAGTTGGTCAAAATGAGAAAATAACAGATTGGCAAGATAAACTGTTTTTAAAGGTAAAATATAGAGGCCACATCAAAAGTAGTCAAGAAGGGTTAAAGGCTAAAAGCAAAGTTGTCACCAAGTACTGTTTATATTTGTGTGTATTGCTGCAGCTTTTTTGAGTATTAATTTGGTGCCTTTGTGTGAAATAATGGTATTGTGAGTGATCCATATAGTCACAAAGAATAGCCACTTGTTTCTGTGCTACCAAAGTTCCCCGGCTTTCATTCAAAATGTGTTTATCGTCAGCACCTGCACATTAAACTACTTAAACATTATAAATGTCTTCAAGCTCACACTGAGGCCTGTGGGGTACTATCAACCACTGAGACAGTACACACATTTATATGTGTTTGTATATGAATATTTCATACTTTAAGACTGCCTGTTTATTTAAGGGAGATGAACAAAATACATTGGAATTGTACAAAATAATATCATGGATGATAAATTAAATAGATTTTAAGTAGATGCTTGTGCATTCTTAAAGTCTTATATGTTGAACTGAACTATGTGATCTGTTCAAAGCCTTAATCTTAATTTGAAGTGAAATGTGCATTTTGAGTTTATACACTATGTATATAAGGCGACCGTTTCCTTTTGCAGTATTTTTGTGTGGTGTACTTTTCTATGTCTTAACAAAAGGGGAACAAAGGTGTTTAAGTTCACCTAGGATGATGTGTTTTAATTTTCACATGGTCTTGCTTGAATTTGACCCTGACAAAGGCGTATGAACTCTGTCAGCTGTTTGGAGTTTCCATTTTCTAAACTTCTACATTCTGAACCTTCTTCAGCTCTGAACAGATGATGAAACACTGAATGATTTCAAGCTCACACTTTGTCTAATAAACTTACATCTTTCATTCTTTATACAGATTGAGTCGCTGTGGTTTGTCAGAGATCAGCTGTGATTATCTGGCAGCAGCGCTGAAGTCCAACCCCTCCCATCTGAGAGAGCTGGACCTGAGCAGGAACAACAAGCTGCAGGATTCAGGAGTGAAGCATCTGTGTGGTTTTCTGGAGAGTCCAGGATGTGGACTTGAAACTCTGAGGTCAGTCAGCATGTTTTAGTTGTGCTGAGATGAATATGATGTGAAAGTTGTGCTGACACTAAACTGCAGACATCAGGCTGATATTATACTGATCCACACTGAGGATCTTCATGGTAAAGTCTGTTTTCTTCTTCTCTGGTTTAGTCCATTGACTGCAGCAGAACAATGTTCACATTTCAAACAGTGAGACTCAACATATGGCCCGCGGCCCACACGCGGCCTGCCCACCTTCCCTGATTCAGAGAGAGGGGACCCTGATTAACTGTGTAGTGTTCTTCCTCACAGTTCTAAGTATCAGAAACAACAATGAATAATCCACAGCTGACTGTCTTTAGCAGGTCAAAGGTCACGGCACACAGCAGACAGTGGGAAATATTATAACTCTGATCATTTATCAGCACATATCCATATGTATAAAAACAAAGCTGACACTGTGAGACTTGATCAGAGGTGTGATCATCACAGCAGAGGCCTTTGTGTCAAAGTCACTGAGGATCAAACAGAAACACATGAAGCAGATTTTCCTGTTCTGGCTTTTTATAGCAGATAACCTTCAAAATATTCTGCAGTCCATCAAAAACTGAAGCAAACCATGAATCAACATGTGAACATGAGCTGATGCTGCTGAAGGGAAGCAAAGTTACAGAGGTTTGATTACAGACACAGCTGAGAGTTTGTAATCTGTCATCATTTTAAAAGGTTTACATTTCTTCAGTATATCCACATTTGCAGCTGGTACCTCAACCTCCACTTGTCCAACACAACTGCTGTCCACTGCCTCCATGACATTGTGATTTTGCTGTTGGTCTTCTGTCAGATCTTCATCAATCACTTCTGCACGGGGCACACCTTCAGACTCTGCAGCTGCATAACGAAAGCCTGTAAGATAAAATTAGACATAAGGTAAATGTACACCAATATTCCAATGACAGGTGTGTGATTCATCTGGAAGTTATGTGCGGATTAGTGTACAGTGATAGCAATTTAGTATGTTTTTAGAGGGGGGGGTGTTGTTTACCTCCGATGGGTGCTCTTTTTCGCTTCCGTTGCGTACGCCTTGAGTGCCGGTCCGAGTCTGATACAGGTATGTCGTCATGCCCCATGTGCAGTGTTGGTGCCCAGTCTGGATTTGTTACATCCATTTCATATGCTGGTTTGCCTGCAATAATGCCAAATCATAAGCTACTCAGTCGACATGATGTGGTTCTGCAGCATCACACATTAGCATGTTTTATCTCATTATCTATGACCTCAGCACATTGAAAATAACACTAAAAGCCTTTCAAGAGTGATATGAATTAATTTAGAACTCACCGGAAAGAAAATGCCGTGAGCAAACCAACAAAAAGCTGGGGATTGCAGAGAACTCGATATCCGCTCGTCTCACCGCTGCAATCCAAGCCTGACGTCTTTGTTTAGTAATATCGGATACATGGGATCCCTCACGTTGCCTCCAGGACGGAAAACGATGAAAAGAGAGCCCGTTATCCAGCTTCTTGCCTTCACGATCGTGTGATCTAACGTTGCAACCGACAACACAACACGTACGATCCATAGCTGAAATGGTATCCTTTGGCTGGCCTACTGTCATGGCGGAAGGGGGCATGGCCCATCTCCCGTGACATCACGCTCCAAAGCCCTATAGGTGGGAAAATGTACCATGTCGACCAATCAAAAATGATATGGAAACATGACATTTGGTTGTTTATCAAAAGGGGGAAGTTTTAGGAGTGACCGGCAAGAGAGAGCGAGTGAGCGAAAGAGAGAGAGAGTTTTGATACGTGAGAGATTTGTGACGTTTACCGTGTTTGGTCTCAAGTTAGTTTGTTGTCTTGTGTATTTAGTGTGTAGCTGTTGTTTTGTTTTGTGTGTCAGTTCTACTAGTGATCGTCACAGTTGCTGCCTTAAAGCCAACAAAGGCAGATTGCAGTGTAAACGCTGAGTGACACACCTGCTGTCAGACCTGCAGGTTTATCCCTGTGCTGTTCTCATATGTGTTAGAGTGACACAAACTATTGTTTGACACCTGATTGTTCTGTAAATAGTTTGAAATGATTATATGAAAAACGTCTGAGCCTTGGCTGCATTTTTTGGTAAATAGTACCATATAACTTTGTTGTTTGCAAAACGTGTGCGTATTTTTAAAAATGTACAATCTCTATTTGCATTTCAAGTTATGAAGATGATTCGTTAAACATGTGTGTGGTTTTTACAGTCAAAATATCACTTTCTACTTGTATTTTAAATTTTGTCTGAATTTAGATAAATTGTGCTGATACAGTTGGTCAAAATGAGAAAATAACAGATTGGCAAGATAAACTGTTTTTAAAGGTAAAATATAGAGGCCACATCAAAAGTAGTCAAGAAGGGTTAAAGGCTAAAAGCAAAGTTGTCACCAAGTACTGTTTATATTTGTGTGTATTGCTGCAGCTTTTTTGAGTATTAATTTGGTGCCTTTGTGTGAAATAATGGTATTGTGAGTGATCCATATAGTCACAAAGAATAGCCACTTGTTTCTGTGCTACCAAAGTTCCCCGGCTTTCATTCAAAATGTGTTTATCGTCAGCACCTGCACATTAAACTACTTAAACATTATAAATGTCTTCAAGCTCACACTGAGGCCTGTGGGGTACTATCAGCCACTGAGACAGTACACACATTTATATGTGTTTGTATATGAATATTTCATACTTTAAGACTGCCTGTTTATTTAAGGGAGATGAACAAAATACATTGGAATTGTACAAAATAATATCATGGATGATAAATTAAATAGATTTTAAGTAGATGCTTGTGCATTCTTAAAGTCTTATATGTTGAACTGAACTATGTGATCTGTTCAAAGCCTTAATCTTAATTTGAAGTGAAATGTGCATTTTGAGTTTATACACTATGTATATAAGGCGACCGTTTCCTTTTGCAGTATTTTTGTGTGGTGTACTTTTCTATGTCTTAACAAAAGGGGAACAAAGGTGTTTAAGTTCACCTAGGATGATGTGTTTTAATTTTCACATGGTCTTGCTTGAATTTGACCCTGACAAAGGCGTATGAACTCTGTCAGCTGTTTGGAGTTTCCATTTTCTAAACTTCTACATTCTGAACCTTCTTCAGCTCTGAACAGATGATGAAACACTGAATGATTTCAAGCTCACACTTTGTCTAATAAACTTACATCTTTCATTCTTTATACAGATTGTGGGACTGTGGTTTGTCAGAGATCAGCTGTGATTATCTGGCAGCAGCACTGAAGTCCAACCCCTCCCATCTGAGACAGCTGCACCTGAGCTCCAACAACAAGCTGCAGGATTCAGGAGTGAAGCATCTGTGTGGTTTCCTGGAGAGTCCAGGATGTGGACTTGAAACTCTGAGGTCAGTCAGCATGTTTTAGTTGTGCTGAGATGAATATGATGTGAAAGTTGTGCTGACACTAAACTGCAGACATCAGGCTGATATTATACTGATCCACACTGAGGATCTTCATGGTAAAGTCTGTTTTCTTCTTCTCTGGTTTAGTCCATTGACTGCAGCAGAACAATGTTCACATTTCAAACAGTGAGACTCAACGTATGGCCCGCGGCCCACACGCGGCCTGCCCACCTTTCCTGATTCAGAGAGAGGGGACCCTGATTAACTGTGTAGTGTTCTTCCTCACAGTTCTAAGTATCAGACACAACAATGAATAATCCACAGCTGACTGTCTTTAGCAGGTCAAAGGTCACGGCACACAGCAGGCAGTGGGAAATATTATAATTCTGATCATTTATCAGCACATATCCATATGTATAAAAACAAAGCTGACACTGTGAGACTTGATCAGAGGTGTGATCATCACAGCAGAGGCCTTTGTGTCAAAGTCACTGAGGATCAAACAGAAACACATGAAGCAGATTTTCCTGTTCTGGCTTTTTATAGCAGATAACCTTCAAAATATTCTGCAGTCCATCAAAAACTGAAGCAAACCATGAATCAACATGTGAACATGAGCTGATGCTGCTGAAGTGAAGCAAAGTTACAGAGGTTTGATTACAGACACAGCTGAGAGTTTGTAATCTGTCATCATTTTAAAAGGTTTACATTTCTTCAGTATATCCACATTTGCAGCTGGTACCTCAACCTCCACTTGTCCAACACAACTGCTGTCCACTGCCTCCATGACATTGTGATTTTGCTGTTGGTCTTCTGTCAGATCTTCATCAATCACTTCTGCACGGGGCACACCTTCAGACTCTGCAGCTGCATAACGAAAGCCTGTAAGATAAAATTAGACATAAGGTAAATGTACACCAATATTCCAATGACAGGTGTGTGATTCATCTGGAAGTTATGTGCGGATTAGTGTACAGTGATAGCAATTTAGTATGTTTTTAGAGGGGGGGGGGGTTGTTTACCTCCGATGGGTGCTCTTTTTCGCTTCCGTTGCGTACGCCTTGAGTGCCGGTCCGAGTCTGATACAGGTATGTCGTCATGCCCCATGTGCAGTGTTGGTGCCCAGTCTGGATTTGTTACATCCATTTCATATGCTGGTTTGCCTGCAATAATGCCAAATCATAAGCTACTCAGTCGACATGATGTGGTTCTGCAGCATCACACATTAGCATGTTTTATCTCATTATCTATGACCTCAGCACATTGAAAATCACACTAAAAGCCTTTCAAGAGTGATATGAATTAATTTAGAACTCACCGGAAAGAAAATGCCGTGAGCAAACCAACAAAAAGCTGGGGATTGCAGAGAACTCGATATCCGCTCGTCTCACCGCTGCAATCCAAGCCTGACGTCTTTGTTTAGTAATATCGGATACATGGGATCCCTCACGTTGCCTCCAGGACGGAAAACGATGAAAAGAGAGCCCGTTATCCAGCTTCTTGCCTTCACGATCGTGTGATCTAACGTTGCAACCGACAACACAACACGTACGATCCATAGCTGAAATGGTATCCTTTGGCTGGCCTACTGTCATGGCGGAAGGGGGCATGGCCCATCTCCCGTGACATCACGCTCCAAAGCCCTATAGGTGGGAAAATGTACCATGTTGACCAATCAAAAATGATATGGAAACATGACATTTGGTTGTTTAGCAAAAGGGGGAAGTTTTAGGAGTGACCGGCAAGAGAGAGTGAGCGAAAGAGAGAGAGAGTTTTGATACGTGAGAGATTTGTGACGTTTACCGTGTTTGGTCTCAAGTTAGTTTGTTGTCTTGTGTATTTAGTGTGTAGCTGTTGTTTTGTTTTGTGTGTCAGTTCTACTAGTGATTGTCACAGTTGCTGCCTTAAAGCCAACAAAGGCAGATTGCAGTGTAAACGCTGAGTGACACACCTGCTGTCAGACCTGCAGGTTTATCCCTGTGCTGTTCTCATATGTGTTAGAGTGACACAAACTATTGTTTGACACCTGATTGTTCTGTAAATAGTTTGAAATGATTATATGAAAAACGTCTGAGCCTTGGCTGCATTTTTTGGTAAATAGTACCATATAACTTTGTTGTTTGCAAAACGTGTGCGTATTTTTAAAAGTGTACAATCTCTATTTGCATTTCAAGTTATGAAGATGATTCGTTAAACATGTGTGTGGTTTTTACAGTCAAAATATCACTTTCTACTTGTATTTTAAATTTTGTCTGAATTTAGATAAATTGTGCTGATACAGTTGGTCAAAATGAGAAAATAACAGATTGGCAAGATAAACTGTTTTTAAAGGTAAAATATAGAGGCCACATCAAAAGTAGTCAAGAAGGGTTAAAGGCTAAAAGCAAAGTTGTCACCAAGTACTGTTTATATTTGTGTGTATTGCTGCAGCTTTTTTGAGTATTAATTTGGTGCCTTTGTGTGAAATAATGGTATTGTGAGTGATCCATATAGTCACAAAGAATAGCCACTTGTTTCTGTGCTACCAAAGTTCCCCGGCTTTCATTCAAAATGTGTTTATCGTCAGCACCTGCACATTAAACTACTTAAACATTATAAATGTCTTCAAGCTCACACTGAGGCCTGTGGGGTACTATCAGCCACTGAGACAGTACACACATTTATATGTGTTTGTATATGAATATTTCATACTTTAAGACTGCCTGTTTATTTAAGGGAGATGAACAAAATACATTGGAATTGTACAAAATAATATCATGGATGATAAATTAAATAGATTTTAAGTAGATGCTTGTGCATTCTTAAAGTCTTATATGTTGAACTGAACTATGTGATCTGTTCAAAGCCTTAATCTTAATTTGAAGTGAAATGTGCATTTTGAGTTTATACACTATGTATATAAGGCGACCGTTTCCTTTTGCAGTATTTTTGTGTGGTGTACTTTTCTATGTCTTAACAAAAGGGGAACAAAGGTGTTTAAGTTCACCTAGGATGATGTGTTTTAATTTTCACATGGTCTTGCTTGAATTTGACCCTGACAAAGGCGTATGAACTCTGTCAGCTGTTTGGAGTTTCCATTTTCTAAACTTCTACATTCTGAACCTTCTTCAGCTCTGAACAGATGATGAAACACTGAATGATTTCAAGCTCACACTTTGTCTAATAAACTTACATCTTTCATTCTTTATACAGATTGTGGGGCTGTGGTTTGTCAGAGATCAGCTGTGATTATCTGGCAGCAGCACTGAAGTCCAACCCCTCCCATCTGAGACAGCTGGAGCTGAGCTCCAACAACAAGCTGCAGGATTCAGGAGTGAAGCATCTGTGTGATTTCCTGGAGAGTCCAGGATGTGGACTTGAAACTCTGGGGTCAGTCAGCATGTTTTAGTTGTGCTGAGATGAATATGATGTGAAAGTTGTGCTGACACTAAACTGCAGACATCAGGCTGATATTATACTGATCCACACTGAGGATCTTCATGGTAAAGTCTGTTTTCTTCTTCTCTGGTTTAGTCCATTGACTGCAGCAGAACAATGTTCACATTTCAAACAGTGAGACTCAACGTATGGCCCGCGGCCCACACGCGGCCTGCCCACCTTTCCTGATTCAGAGAGAGGGGACCCTGATTAACTGTGTAGTGTTCTTCCTCACAGTTCTAAGTATCAGACACAACAATTAATAATCCACAGCTGACTGTCTTTAGCAGGTCAAAGGTCACGGCACACAGCAGACAGTGGGAAATATTATAATTCTGATCATTTATCAGCACATATCCATATGTATAAAAACAAAGCTGACACTGTGAGACTTGATCAGAGGTGTGATCATCACAGCAGAGGCCTTTGTGTCAAAGTCACTGAGGATCAAACAGAAACACATGAAGCAGATTTTCCTGTTCTGGCTTTTTATAGCAGATAACCTTCAAAATATTCTGCAGTCCATCAAAAACTGAAGCAAACCATGAATCAACATGTGAACATGAGCTGATGCTGCTGAAGGGAAGCAAAGTTACAGAGGTTTGATTACAGACACAGCTGAGAGTTTGTAATCTGTCATCATTTTAAAAGGTTTACATTTCTTCAGTATATCCACATTTGCAGCTGGTACCTCAACCTCCACTTGTCCAACACAACTGCTGTCCACTGCCTCCATGACATTGTGATTTTGCTGTTGGTCTTCTGTCAGATCTTCATCAATCACTTCTGCACGGGGCACACCTTCAGACTCTGCAGCTGCATAACGAAAGCCTGTAAGATAAAATTAGACATAAGGTAAATGTACACCAATATTCCAATGACAGGTGTGTGATTCATCTGGAAGTTATGTGCGGATTAGTGTACAGTGATAGCAATTTAGTATGTTTTTAGAGGGGGGGGGGGGGCGGGGGTTGTTTACCTCCGATGGGTGCTCTTTTTCGCTTCCGTTGCGTACGCCTTGAGTGCCGGTCCGAGTCTGATACAGGTATGTCGTCATGCCCCATGTGCAGTGTTGGTGCCCAGTCTGGATTTGTTACATCCATTTCATATGCTGGTTTGCCTGCAATAATGCCAAATCATAAGCTACTCAGTCGACATGATGTGGTTCTGCAGCATCACACATTAGCATGTTTTATCTCATTATCTATGACCGCAGCACGTTGAAAATAACACTAAAAGCCTTTCAAGAGTGATATGAATTAATTTAGAACTCACCGGAAAGAAAATGCCGTGAGCAAACCAACAAAAAGCTGGGGATTGCAGAGAACTCGATATCCGCTCGTCTCACCGCTGCAATCCAAGCCTGACGTCTTTGTTTAGTAATATCGGATACATGGGATCCCTCACGTTGCCTCCAGGATGGAAAACGATGAAAAGAGAGCCCGTTATCCAGCTTCTTGCCTTCACGATCGTGTGATCTAACGTTGCAACCGACAACACAACACGTACGATCCATAGCTGAAATGGTATCCTTTGGCTGGCCTACTGTCATGGCGGAAGGGGGCATGGCCCATCTCCCGTGACATCACGCTCCAAAGCCCTATAGGTGGGAAAATGTACCATGTCGACCAATCAAAAATGATATGGAAACATGACATTTGGTTGTTTAGCAAAAGGGGGAAGTTTTAGGAGTGACCGGCAAGAGAGAGCGAGTGAGCGAAAGAGAGAGAGAGTTTTGATACGTGAGAGATTTGTGACGTTTACCGTGTTTGGTCTCAAGTTAGTTTGTTGTCTTGTGTATTTAGTGTGTAGCTGTTGTTTTGTTTTGTGTGTCAGTTCTACTAGTGATCGTCACAGTTGCTGCCTTAAAGCCAACAAAGGCAGATTGCAGTGTAAACGCTGAGTGACACACCTGCTGTCAGACCTGCAGGTTTATCCCTGTGCTGTTCTCATATGTGTTAGAGTGACACAAACTATTGTTTGACACCTGATTGTTCTGTAAATAGTTTGAAATGATTATATGAAAAACGTCTGAGCCTTGGCTGCATTTTTTGGTAAATAGTACCATATAACTTTGTTGTTTGCAAAACGTGTGCGTATTTTTAAAAGTGTACAATCTCTATTTGCATTTCAAGTTATGAAGATGATTCGTTAAACATGTGTGTGGTTTTTACAGTCAAAATATCACTTTCTACTTGTATTTTAAATTTTGTCTGAATTTAGATAAATTGTGCTGATACAGTTGGTCAAAATGAGAAAATAACAGATTGGCAAGATAAACTGTTTTTAAAGGTAAAATATAGAGGCCACATCAAAAGTAGTCAAGAAGGGTTAAAGGCTAAAAGCAAAGTTGTCACCAAGTACTGTTTATATTTGTGTGTATTGCTGCAGCTTTTTTGAGTATTAATTTGGTGCCTTTGTGTGAAATAATGGTATTGTGAGTGATCCATATAGTCACAAAGAATAGCCACTTGTTTCTGTGCTACCAAAGTTCCCCGGCTTTCATTCAAAATGTGTTTATCGTCAGCACCTGCACATTAAACTACTTAAACATTATAAATGTCTTCAAGCTCACACTGAGGCCTGTGGGGTACTATCAGCCACTGAGACAGTACACACATTTATATGTGTTTGTATATGAATATTTCATACTTTAAGACTGCCTGTTTATTTAAGGGAGATGAACAAAATACATTGGAATTGTACAAAATAATATCATGGATGATAAATTAAATAGATTTTAAGTAGATGCTTGTGCATTCTTAAAGTCTTATATGTTGAACTGAACTATGTGATCTGTTCAAAGCCTTAATCTTAATTTGAAGTGAAATGTGCATTTTGAGTTTATACACTATGTATATAAGGCGACCGTTTCCTTTTGCAGTATTTTTGTGTGGTGTACTTTTCTATGTCTTAACAAAAGGGGAACAAAGGTGTTTAAGTTCACCTAGGATGATGTGTTTTAATTTTCACATGGTCTTGCTTGAATTTGACCCTGACAAAGGCGTATGAACTCTGTCAGCTGTTTGGAGTTTCCATTTTCTAAACTTCTACATTCTGAACCTTCTTCAGCTCTGAACAGATGATGAAACACTGAATGATTTCAAGCTCACACTTTGTCTAATAAACTTACATCTTTCATTCTTTATACAGATTGGGGGGCTGTGGTTTGTCAGAGATCAGCTGTGATGATCTGGCAGCAGCACTGAAGTCCAACCCCTCCCATCTGAGACAGCTGGACCTGAGTGACAACAAGCTGCAGGATTCAGGAGTGAAGCATCTGTGTGGTTTCCTGGAGAGTCCAGGATGTGGACTTGAAACTCTGAGGTCAGTCAGCATGTTTTAGTTGTGCTGAGATGAATATGATGTGAAAGTTGTGCTGACACTAAACTGCAGACATCAGGCTGATATTATACTGATCCACACTGAGGATCTTCATGGTAAAGTCTGTTTTCTTCTTCTCTGGTTTAGTCCATTGACTGCAGCAGAACAATGTTCACATTTCAAACAGTGAGACTCAACGTATGGCCCGCGGCCCACACGCGGCCTGCCCACCTTTCCTGATTCAGAGAGAGGGGACCCTGATTAACTGTGTAGTGTTCTTCCTCACAGTTCTAAGTATCAGACACAACAATGAATAATCCACAGCTGACTGTCTTTAGCAGGTCAAAGGTCACGGCACACAGCAGACAGTGGGAAATATTATAATTCTGATCATTTATCAGCACATATCCATATGTATAAAAACAAAGCTGACACTGTGAGACTTGATCAGAGGTGTGATCATCACAGCAGAGGCCTTTGTGTCAAAGTCACTGAGGATCAAACAGAAACACATGAAGCAGATTTTCCTGTTCTGGCTTTTTATAGCAGATAACCTTCAAAATATTCTGCAGTCCATCAAAAACTGAAGCAAACCATGAATCAACATGTGAACATGAGCTGATGCTGCTGAAGGGAAGCAAAGTTACAGAGGTTTGATTACAGACACAGCTGAGAGTTTGTAATCTGTCATCATTTTAAAAGGTTTACATTTCTTCAGTATATCCACATTTGCAGCTGGTACCTCAACCTCCACTTGTCCAACACAACTGCTGTCCACTGCCTCCATGACATTGTGATTTTGCTGTTGGTCTTCTGTCAGATCTTCATCAATCACTTCTGCACGGGGCACACCTTCAGACTCTGCAGCTGCATAACGAAAGCCTGTAAGATAAAATTAGACATAAGGTAAATGTACACCAATATTCCAATGACAGGTGTGTGATTCATCTGGAAGTTATGTGCGGATTAGTGTACAGTGATAGCAATTTAGTATGTTTTTAGAGGGGGGGGGGGGGGGGCGGGGGTTGTTTACCTCCGATGGGTGCTCTTTTTCGCTTCCGTTGCGTACGCCTTGAGTGCCGGTCCGAGTCTGATACAGGTATGTCGTCATGCCCCATGTGCAGTGTTGGTGCCCAGTCTGGATTTGTTACATCCATTTCATATGCTGGTTTGCCTGCAATAATGCCAAATCATAAGCTACTCAGTCGACATGATGTGGTTCTGCAGCATCACACATTAGCATGTTTTATCTCATTATCTATGACCGCAGCACGTTGAAAATAACACTAAAAGCCTTTCAAGAGTGATATGAATTAATTTAGAACTCACCGGAAAGAAAATGCCGTGAGCAAACCAACAAAAAGCTGGGGATTGCAGAGAACTCGATATCCGCTCGTCTCACCGCTGCAATCCAAGCCTGACGTCTTTGTTTAGTAATATCGGATACATGGGATCCCTCACGTTGCCTCCAGGATGGAAAACGATGAAAAGAGAGCCCGTTATCCAGCTTCTTGCCTTCACGATCGTGTGATCTAACGTTGCAACCGACAACACAACACGTACGATCCATAGCTGAAATGGTATCCTTTGGCTGGCCTACTGTCATGGCGGAAGGGGGCATGGCCCATCTCCCGTGACATCACGCTCCAAAGCCCTATAGGTGGGAAAATGTACCATGTCGACCAATCAAAAATGATATGGAAACATGACATTTGGTTGTTTAGCAAAAGGGGGAAGTTTTAGGAGTGACCGGCAAGAGAGAGCGAGTGAGCGAAAGAGAGAGAGAGTTTTGATACGTGAGAGATTTGTGACGTTTACCGTGTTTGGTCTCAAGTTAGTTTGTTGTCTTGTGTATTTAGTGTGTAGCTGTTGTTTTGTTTTGTGTGTCAGTTCTACTAGTGATCGTCACAGTTGCTGCCTTAAAGCCAACAAAGGCAGATTGCAGTGTAAACGCTGAGTGACACACCTGCTGTCAGACCTGCAGGTTTATCCCTGTGCTGTTCTCATATGTGTTAGAGTGACACAAACTATTGTTTGACACCTGATTGTTCTGTAAATAGTTTGAAATGATTATATGAAAAACGTCTGAGCCTTGGCTGCATTTTTTGGTAAATAGTACCATATAACTTTGTTGTTTGCAAAACGTGTGCGTATTTTTAAAAGTGTACAATCTCTATTTGCATTTCAAGTTATGAAGATGATTCGTTAAACATGTGTGTGGTTTTTACAGTCAAAATATCACTTTCTACTTGTATTTTAAATTTTGTCTGAATTTAGATAAATTGTGCTGATACAGTTGGTCAAAATGAGAAAATAACAGATTGGCAAGATAAACTGTTTTTAAAGGTAAAATATAGAGGCCACATCAAAAGTAGTCAAGAAGGGTTAAAGGCTAAAAGCAAAGTTGTCACCAAGTACTGTTTATATTTGTGTGTATTGCTGCAGCTTTTTTGAGTATTAATTTGGTGCCTTTGTGTGAAATAATGGTATTGTGAGTGATCCATATAGTCACAAAGAATAGCCACTTGTTTCTGTGCTACCAAAGTTCCCCGGCTTTCATTCAAAATGTGTTTATCGTCAGCACCTGCACATTAAACTACTTAAACATTATAAATGTCTTCAAGCTCACACTGAGGCCTGTGGGGTACTATCAGCCACTGAGACAGTACACACATTTATATGTGTTTGTATATGAATATTTCATACTTTAAGACTGCCTGTTTATTTAAGGGAGATGAACAAAATACATTGGAATTGTACAAAATAATATCATGGATGATAAATTAAATAGATTTTAAGTAGATGCTTGTGCATTCTTAAAGTCTTATATGTTGAACTGAACTATGTGATCTGTTCAAAGCCTTAATCTTAATTTGAAGTGAAATGTGCATTTTGAGTTTATACACTATGTATATAAGGCGACCGTTTCCTTTTGCAGTATTTTTGTGTGGTGTACTTTTCTATGTCTTAACAAAAGGGGAACAAAGGTGTTTAAGTTCACCTAGGATGATGTGTTTTAATTTTCACATGGTCTTGCTTGAATTTGACCCTGACAAAGGCGTATGAACTCTGTCAGCTGTTTGGAGTTTCCATTTTCTAAACTTCTACATTCTGAACCTTCTTCAGCTCTGAACAGATGATGAAACACTGAATGATTTCAAGCTCACACTTTGTCTAATAAACTTACATCTTTCATTCTTTATACAGATTGGGGGACTGTGGTTTGTCAGAGATCAGCTGTGATTATCTGGCAGCAGCACTGAAGTCCAACCCCTCCCATCTGAGACAGCTGGACCTGAGCTTCAACAACAAGCTGCAGGATTCAGGAGTGAAGCATCTGTGTGGTTTCCTGGAGAATCCAGGATGTGGACTTGAAACTCTGAGGTCAGTCAGCATGTTTTAGTTGTGCTGAGATGAATATGATGTGAAAGTTGTGCTGACACTAAACTGCAGACATCAGGCTGATATTATACTGATCCACACTGAGGATCTTCATGGTAAAGTCTGTTTTCTTCTTCTCTGGTTTAGTCCATTGACTGCAGCAGAACAATGTTCACATTTCAAACCTTCAAAGAAGAAGAAAAATCCTCCACTGGATAATTCACTGTGAAACTCTCCAACTTTTCATTCCACCTTAAAGTCTGTCTGACACTGAAATCCAAAGCAAAATGTGCGTTTGCTTTACAGACAGCAGTCCAACACAAACATACACACATCATCCAAAACACAGTCCAACATCCAAATCTCCTCCACTGCCAGCATGAATGATGGGAAAGAGAAGGAGGAACACTCTGACATTCAGGGTTAGAATGAGTTTCATGAAGCAGACTGTGAAGATCAAAGCTGCATTAGAAAGCTTACATGAATGAATGAGTGGACAGAAGTGGACAGAGATCATCTGAAGCACTTCAAAGGCTTTAAATCAGCACATTTCTCTTTATTCTTTATCAACTCTGTTAGTTTCTCTCAGTTTTCTGTGGAATGAAGCTAACAGCAGGCTAATAAGATGCTGACCAATAGGTTTCTATTAAAGGTTGTAATTTGTATATGAAAAAGTGCTTTGGCTCAGCAGGGATCAGCTTACAGGTAGAATACAGCTGCTGGATGGGATTAGCATGTCATAGCTATCTACCAAACTGCTAACTGGGGGATTTCAGGCCATCTATGGATCATTTTTGCTAACTGTTTATTCAGCTTAGGCTCACAGGGCTGCAGCCTGTGCCCTAGCTGTCATAGGGCAAGAGGCGTGGTCCACCTGCACAGGTGAGCAATCCATCACAGGGCCAACAGAGAGAGACAGAGAAGCACTCTCTCACATCCACACCTACAGCCAATTTAGAAGCACCAATGAACCTAAGCAGCATTTCATTGGACTGTGGGAGAACATCCAACCTCCACAGAAAGGCCAACAAGCTTCAACCTACAACCTTCTTGCTTTAAGGCACTAGTGCGAACCACTTTTCCCCATTTCAGCCCAAATCCTGCATCTTCCTGTTTCTGACTCCAGGCCAGCTCCACTAACACTTTCTCATCAGACACTGCCACCTAGTGGAGGAAGTCTTAGTCCCATTTGAAGCTTCAGATGACAGTTAATTCCTTTACAAAGAGGTGGAGGTGGTGGGGCCACAGCACCATCATCACTGAGTGCCATAGGACACTTAACCTTTGTTTCCATATGCTGGGAACTTCCTGTTGTTCCAAGGAGGACTGGAAAATGTGTGAAAATCTCCCAGTCAGTTCCTCACAGCACACTTCAATCATTCCCCTCCCACAGCATCAGGACCAGGGCTTTTTCTCTCTTTGGTCCCACTAAGAGATTTCCACACAAACACCTCATCAGTGGGACTCTCAGAGCTACCAGCCCTTTGCTACAATCACAAAGCTCTTCATTGAAATCAATGATATCAAAGCTGGAATCAAATGAGTCCAAGTCTTCTGCTGATTCAGCATCACATTCATCGTTGCTCCTTGTCCTGCATCCCCACCATGGACTTCATTCCTTTCCAAGCCAGCCTTGAGTGTCCTTTATTCAGCTCATCCTCTGCTTTACTTTTACACCTGATTTTAGCTGCTTTATCTCTCTTTCAACAAGTTTCTGTGCCTCAATCTTTTTCTTCTCTCCCTCATAACAAGACAGCTTCTTCTGCCTGAGAACATGTTGGAGCGATTTACTAATCCAGGGCTGCTTATTGGGGAAAATACTTCCTGTTTCCAAAGTAATCCCCATTTTTCCCAGAAAGAAATGTAAGTAGAAATCGATGATCTAAGTGAGAACATGAGCCTTTAAAAAGTCCCAGTGGGTGCAGTCAAAGCAGTCCCTCAGTCCCAGTATAGAGTCTTTGGTCCAGACTGGAACAACTGTGTGCCCAGTTTGAGCTCTCTTCAGTGCTGTGACCTGACAGACCCAGAGGGGCCATCACATCACATTTAGAAGCTCCCCTAATGGAGCCACAACACATGTCCAACACTTAGTCTGTCTTGTTGGACCAACTGGAAGAAATGATTCAAGGACTTAGTCACAGAACAGAGATTCAAATCTCCAAAATCCAACTGGCTGCATCAGGACATATAGTCTGAAAGTCTGCACAGTTTCCTGTTTGAAGCTGCTTCCTGTTGGCTTCAGCTGTTTGGAGTTTCCATTTTCTAAACTTCTACATTCTGAACCTTCTTCAGCTCTGAACAGATGATGAAACACTGAATGATTTCAAGCACTTTGTCTAATAAACTTACATCTTTCATTCTTTATACAGATTGATGTGGTGTGGTCTGTCAGAGATCAGCTGTGATTATCTGGCAGCAGCACTGAAGTCCAACCCCTCCCATCTGAGAGAGCTGGAGCTGCAAGGAAACAACCTGAAGCATCCAGATGTGAAGCAGCTGTCTGATCTTCAGCAGAGTCCAGACTACAGACTGGAGACTCTGGGGTCAGTAGAGTGATGGAGTGAGTGGGTGGTGCTGTCAGCAGTATTGTACTAAACACAGTCAGTATGAAACAAAGATCCAGTGTTTCCTGTAAAGCTGCAGCTTCTCAGTGAAGCTGTGAGAGGAGAATGGTGACAGGCTTCAGGATTGGACACAAACACTTCCTGTTTCTGACCTTTATGGTCACCATGGTAACGGCTGACACGCTCTGATCAAACACTGTCAACAGCCAATCAGCTCTCTGAACAAAGCAGCACGCAGACCAATGACTGCATTCATTTCCAAGTTTAAAGCAGTGAAGAACACAGTCTGTAGGTGAGGAAGAATTTAGTGAGAGCAGATGTTTGGATGGAATTCCTCCAGTTAACAGCTGGAACCGTCCATCTGGATTGTTGGGCTTGTTGTTGGGGTTCCTACAGAGCTCAGAGTGGACACACCAAGGTTCTTCTAATGAATGAAAGTCCAAACTCAAACTAGGAGGGAAAAACATTTTCATCAACTTCAATAAAAATCCAAAGATTAGAAAAAGTGAAGCAACAATGAGTCCTAGTACAGTCCCAGCACTGAAGTCCCTGCTGCTCTTTATACTGGATGTGCTGCATCACTGACTGACAGCTGATGAAGAGTCTCTGGAAACACTCGTTTATCTCCTCTGCTCTTCCTTCTTCTCTCTGCAGGTGGAGGCCATGATGGTAAACAGGACGGTGTGTGTGCTGAGAGAGGAGGAGCTGTGTCCTGATGATCCAGAGAGGTTGAAGCAGCAGCAGCTTGTGTGTAGAGACGCTCTGACTGGGCCATGTTACTGGGAGGTGGAGAGGAGAGCTTCATCCAGCAGTGACTGACAGAGGAATGAGAAGAAGTGCAGATGACTGTCAGTGCTGCAGAGTGAACTGCTCTGAGAACAGCTCCACTGTCAGACACAATGTAGAGTCCAGCATCATCCCTGTGTGTCCCTCTGGATCTGACAGAGGATCATCAGTGTATCTGGACTGCTCTGCTGCTGCTCTGTCCTTCTACAGTCTCTGCACAGTCTCTGTCTGACTCTGGCTTCAGACCCTCCTGGATCAAACTCACCTGGAAAGGCTTTCAAACATCACTCAATAGATTTGAATACAGAATATATTTGATATATACTGTAGATGTACTGTAGAGTTGCAGTTTGTCACTTGTAAATACAGTCTGTGAGCAGCTATGAGCTGAAAGATCTTTCTAGAAACACGAAATGTTTTCACTCTTCTGTTGCTTTTTCATATATTTCCACAACATTAATATTGATCCCACCTGTCTCACCTGTTTCATGCTTTTATACATAATAACAGGACACGTGTGATCTGAGCGCTGCTGTGGTTGCTGTGCTGCACGTCTTCATTTAGATAACAGAGACATCTAGTGGTTCAGAGGGAGAACTGCAGGAGGTGGAGCTGTGTTTTAGCGTGGAAAACTTTTTATCTTTTAGGCGCAGATACAAATATGACAAGTATCAGTGTGAGATACAAAAGGTCACATCAGTCAGCAGAGGGAACAGTGATCACACAGCAATGTAAGAATAGAAACATAACAGTGAATCTGGACATGTATACAGATGGAAGCAAACAAACAGGATGTAACACTACATTAAAGCCACAAATGGGAAGAAAACAAACACAAAGGAAAATATATTTGATCTCAGGAATCCAAATCAGATGCTTTAGAGCAGGGGTCGGCAACCCTGGGCACGCGTGTCACAGCTGGCAAGCGAAGGGTTAACTGATGGCACGACCATAGCTGGACTGGCCATCGGGCATACCGATGATGTTTTTTCATTTTTATGGGCTGATGATGTTTTTTTATTTTTTTGTAACGGTATAAACAATGAAAGATGGCGGATTGGCCGGATGCTGGTCGATGTGTAGAAATAAGTCAGTTGTTTGGTGGTGGCTATGGCGGAGCTTCCACAGAGGCAGCAGGTGGATGAGGGAAAGGGGAGGCAGGAGGAGCAGAGACCCGAGGCGGCCGCCGGTCCGAGTGTCAGGTGAACTGAACTTCAGGTAAGAAGTTATGACCTGCAGTCTGTCTGGGTCAGATATAAACCAAGTTTAGGTGGAGTTTGTTTTCCTTGTGCTGACTTTTTACAGTCAGTTACAATAACTCATACTGTGTACTAGCTAGCATGACGGAGTTTCTATACAGCTGGGTGGTGCTATGATGTCACTGATAGTGAACTTTACAGTGGCTTGCAAAAGTATTCGGCCCCCTTGAACTTTCCCACATTTTGTCACATTACAGCACAAACATGAATCAGTTTTATTGGAATTCCACGTGAAAGACCAACACAAAGTGGAACGGAAATCATACATGATTCCAAACATTTTTTACAAATAAATAACTGCAAAGTGGGGTGTGCGTAATTATTCTGTCATGGAAAAACACACTGCCATCAACTTCTGCTTTGTTTTGTCAAAATCACTGTAATATAATCACTGTGCCTTTATATACATGTGACTTATATTAATGCTGCTGCCCTCTTGTGGCTAAAGTGTAATTATGTTCTTGTTATTAGGGAAAACATTTGAGAGTAACATGAAAAATGAGTCAGCACTTTGGCTTCAGCTTAAGAAATCCTCATTTTTATGTCATCAGTTATAGTTGCATGTATTCATTATCATAATTTAACCTTTAATATTGATGTCTTACATTTATTTTGAGTAAATTAGCAATTTTATGGTTGTATTAAATAAAGACATCACTAATGAATTAATTATTCCAATAATTCATTTAAAAATGTACATAATCAATTAAATAAATATATTAATAATAGATTATCCATTAATTTCATTTAAAATTTTTCAATATTTGTTTATATACAATTCAAATTAGTTAATTACATATTTAATCAATTATTGGTTTGTTTTCTATTTTGATTATTTTACTGACACATTTAATGAATTATTTAATGATGTATTTATTTAATTCACGTTGCTACTCCTGGCCCTGCATCGCTGTTCATAAATACATTTTATTTGTCAGCTTCACC
Organism: Mchenga conophoros; assembly: GCF_057382185.1. Taxonomy (NCBI): domain Eukaryota; kingdom Metazoa; phylum Chordata; class Actinopteri; order Cichliformes; family Cichlidae; genus Mchenga; species Mchenga conophoros. The sequence continues at coordinate 18,417,639 of NC_140528.1, read as the reverse complement.
CATCAAAGTCAGGGGGCGGGGTTAATGCTGATCAAGTCAAAACCATTGCTTTGGTCTGGTGGGCGTTCTTTTAGTGGGCTTTTCTGTCACGGCCTGCGTGGCAGACTATGATGAGGGGAAGGACGACCCAAATGCTGGACTCTTTGATGAGGTCAGTGCGTTTATTTACAGTGATGCTAAATAATCCAAACAACAATAAATCCCCGGTGCGTTCCCGACTCTGACATATCCTCTTGCCAGTGTTAGTGTTCTTTGTCTCCGCTCCTCAGTGTCTGAGCACCCCGTGCTCGCTGCCCTCTCGTCTCCACACTCCTCCTGGGGAATAACAAAGAGGCAGCCGTCAGCAACGCCACAATGCAGCAGACTAACCTTAACTAACTCGCCAAGAGACTAACGTGAAGTTACGCAATGATCCAGCATCAGAGAGAGCTCCACCACACTCCTAAGTAGCTCCTCTGACGAGGCTTGATCAGCTGCAGGTGTGAGTAATTCTCCTCCGCAGGTGTGGCCAGGCTCCTGGCTGACACACCCACACACACACCTAGATACACAAACATGGAAACAGGAGACAGCAGGGGCCCGTTCTTCGTACGTCGCTTACTACATCCAAGACCAAACCATCGCGCTAACCGTGAGCTCGCTAATCCGGTTCCCCGAACACACCTGCCGTTGACGATTAGTACAGCTGGACGCAGTAATGTGACATCACTGGGTGTCGTAAAAGGGGCTACGCATCGATAGTAGAAACATTGATCGGCAACCCGCTGATTGGTCGGCGAAAATGTCGAAGGAGCGCGCTCGGTATTTTTCGGCAGCAGAGCAAGAACTCTTGAGTGAGGGATTTCAGGAGTTTCAGAGTTTAATTAAAACGCAAGGGAACACTGCAAAGGCTGCAAAAGCAAGGAGAGAGGGCTGGCAGAAAGTTGCTGACAAATCAAACTCATAGGTAATTTAACAACAATAATAATAATAATAATGGAGTGGATTTATATAGCGCTTTCCAAGGCACCCAAAGCGCTTTACGATACCACTATTCAGTCACTCTCACATTCACACACTGGTGGAGGCAGCTACAGTTGTAGCCACAGCTGCCCTGGGACAGACTGACAGAAGCCAGGCTGCCATATCGCGCCATCGGCCCCTCTGGCCAACACCAGTAGGCGGTAGGGTAGATTTAACATATCACACTATATTATCCAATATTATATGGCATTATATTATATTATGTTATATTATATCCCCTTATATCCCCTTTCACATTAGAGCCACAACAGGACCCACTAAAACATGGGAACAGGTAAAAGTGAAATATAAGAATATTCTACAGAATGGTAATATTTATCACTTATATTGCTTTTCGTCTCTAGGAAAGAGACCCTGTAATACTCTGTTAGTTTGTTCATAACGGCAACCAAGAAAAGGGCAGAGCAAAAAAAGACAGGTGGTGGTCCTGCACCCCCTCGTCAACAAGTTGGTTAAGTAAATAATACCCTCACGGGAAGATCGATATCTCTCAATGAGCACACTGTCACGCTGAGCTAAAGGATCCTGTCTGTCCCGCAATATACGCTGAATTCTGAGGACTCTCCTTATCAATCTTGCACCTTCCGCAATGGGTTGCTCGCGTCAACGGACAGGACATGGCTGCGACAGGCTTCCCAAATCCACCTTCGCTTTTATAGCCGTGGTCTCTCATCTTGATTACACTAAGTAATTTACAATTACTACTCTGAAATATGAATTACATCTGTAATGATCACATACATGAAATAGAATGTTAATGGTACATTTCCCTTTTTTAGGAAATGACCTGTATGTATCTGTGTGAAATCAATAAATGGATCAAGTGCTGCATTATCTTTAGTTACATTGATGTTATTTATTTATGGTGAAACAGTGGTGGAATATCGCTGTTGCTTTCATATAAATGAAGCGGACATACCTGCGTGGCCGCGATCTAATCCTGTTTACATAAAGTAAACCTGCTCCCCAGCAGGTTTACGCTTACGGCTCTGTTGCTATGACAGCAAGTCCCGGATGAGCTTCGGGGAACCGAACGATCCAAGATCACGCGAAATCGTCAACAATCTAATCCAGCTAACTTACTTAGCGAGGTACGAAGAACGGGCCCCAGCACCAAAAACACACATGTCGGCACACAACTTGTAAACCCCCTGCTGACTATCACCTCTGGAGTTATTTATTTACGTTAGTTTCAACTGTTCCTGCAGAAAGTAAGCACGTGTTACTGATAAAAAGTCCAATAGAAGCAAAGTCTAAAGTTTGAAAACAGAAACCTGTCTGATTCAGATCTGATGTTTGGGGGGGTTTCAATAAGCAGTGTGACCCGTGTATATGCATCAGGGGTGGTTTTGATTATCGATTTATAGATTAAAATCGATTCTCGCTTGGATAACGTGATATCGATTCATTAGAAATGTCAGGAGTTTTCCTGTAATGCAACTCAGGTCAGAATAAATGACACTTAGACAGGTTTGCAGGTTTAACGTGCACACGGATGAGAGCTCAAACGGAGACTCACCCTCCGCAGCAGTTGCCTTTATTTATACCCAAGCACGTCCGCGTCACAGACACATGAGTGGAAGAGATAACATACAAAGGTAGAGACTTCATCACATGCAGGAAGAGATAACATACAACAGTAGAGACTTTATGCTGAGCTTTGCACAGTGTAACTTCTCTAGTAAAAAGAGCAAACACATCTAGAAAACCTCAAATGAAATGTACTTCTATACATAAACATAATAAAATCTTTCAACAAAAATCCTGAATCGATTTTTAATATAAATTTATTTTGGCCAAAACGCCAGAATCTCAGGTTAAACCTCCCAAAATTTCAACAACCACCAAACAGCTAAAACAGTAAATGAGAGCAGGAACACGGATTCTGCACAAAGACGTAAACACAAAGCGCGGAGCCGCCGACGCATCAGAATCAGTGAGATGTGACTTTCTCACCTGACGGCACGGACACGAGCTGAAAGCCGACAGCTCGCTGATTCTGATGTTTCGGCGGCTCCACGCTTTGTGTTTACGCCCTTTTTGCGCTGATTCTGAAGCTGCAGGTTTGATCTCTCTCCAAACAATATTGAGTAAACCAGCAGCAAAAGAAGCTCCAAACTACGCTTCACATAAACATCGTCATGAATTCCCTCTGATTGTTTTGCTGCCACCAGGATAAAATCACACTTCATGCACAGCTCTCTCTCTCTCTCTCTCTCTCTCTCTCTCTCTCTGTACTTCTAGAACAGTTTCCTGTTTTCTGCATTATTCGCTTGCTTGTTATGCACAAGTCTATCGTTCTTGCAGCCTGTCGGCCGCTGTTTTTTTTTCTTTTACTTACTTCTGAAAACAAAGCCTCGTTTCTGCCGTTCAATACTGAACAAATTTAAACTTTTTAAAATGATGCAAAATTGCAAAACGCTCAGCTGTGTCTGTAATCAAACCTCTGTAACTTTGCTCTGCTTCACGTCAGCAGCATCAGGTAATGTTCATATGTTCATTAATGGTTTTCTTTGCTTTTTGATGTACTGCAGAATATTTGTATAAAATCCCAGGCCAGGAAAACCTTCATGTTTTTCTGTTTGATCCTCAGCTACTTTGACACAAAGGCACCTGCTGTGATGCTTACACCTTTGATAAAGTCTCGCAAGTGTCAGATTTATTTTTATAGATGTAAAAATATAGAAATGTTCTGATGCATGACCTGAATTATAATATTTCTGACTGTCTGAGGCCAAATTTCCCCAATTCAAATTGAATCAAATTGAATCGAATTGAATCGAATCGATTCTAGAAATGAGTGACGATACCAGCCCTAATATGCATGTTTTAATAAAAGAGATAATGTTGGTGTTTCAGTCATGTAGTAACTGTTAGCTTTAACTGTACAAGGCTTGTTAGACATAATGAAACACATTGTACAGATTTCTGGATGTTAGACTATAATTTTTATTATGATTATTAATCTTGAGTCTAAAAAGTCAGTCAAGTATATCCAGGATATCTTTCTGTTAACTGGATTCACTGACCCTAACACTGGGACCAGGGTAAGCGGTCGCATGGAGCTGGTTACCAGCTGACAATCTTATTATTTAATTTATTTAATTAAGTTATTTAATTTTTCTAATTTTTCCTCTACATTTCCCCTGAAATGAAGGGATTGTGTTAAACATGCTTTAGTTCCTCACATTCTTCTGCATCTCTTTGTTCAACCCCCTGAATTAAAGCTGAAAGTCTGCACTTCAAACACATCTGAGTTGTTGCATTTAAAATTGATTTTAGTGTATGTACAGAACCAAAATCAGAAATGAAGTTCTCTCTGTCCAGATATTTATGGACCTAACTGTATAATCTCTACAGCACGTAAAAAATGCTGTAAATAAAGAAGTCTGTGAAAATGTGGCGCTTAAGGTCAATTTAAACTGAAGTGATATAATCTTCTCCCCACAGTTTGAGTTTGTATTGTCTCAGCTGCAGACAGACTATGATATTAATATTATTAGTTATTAATATTATTAGTTATAGTAAGTAAGTAAGTAAGTAAAATTTTATTTATATAGCACATTTCTAGATAGAAATCACAAAGTGCTTTACAAGATATAACAGATTAAAAGACAAAATACAAACAAAGTTAACAAAAAGCAATTTTAAAAAGATGTGTTTTTAGCTGTTTTTTAAAAGTAATCAATGAATCAGCGGATCGTAAGTCCTGAGGAAGGGAATTCCACAGTCTGGCGGCCACAGTAGCAAAAGCTCTATCACCCCTAGTTTTCAGTCTCGTATACTGAATGACAAGTAGGCCCTGACTACTCAACCTCAGAGACCTACTAGGGGCATAGGGCTGTAAAAGTTCAATAATATATGGTGGTGCTTGTTGTCGAAGAGCCTTAAAAGTTAAAACCAAAATCTTAAAATGGACTCTAAATTTGACAGGAAGCCAATGTAACTGCATAAGCAACGGTGTTATATGTGAATATTTAGAAGCTTTCGTCAAAAGTCTTGCTGCAGCATTCTGAACGATCTGCAGACGCTCCAAAGAACCTTTGTTTAGACAAGTAAACAGGGAATTGCAATAGTCCAGTCGTGATGAGATAAAAGCATGAATAACAATCTCCAGTTCGGCATAGGATACTATAGAGCTCAATTTAGAAATATTTCTTAAGTGATAAAAGCAAGACCGAACAAGAGATTTAACATGACTATCTAACGTAAGAGCAGGATCAAGGATAATCCCTAAGTTCCTGACAGATGGTTTTACAAACGTTGAAAGAGGACCAAGAGCATTTATTATGCTGGGTATATGTCTATCTGGGGCACATAAGAGGACTTCGGTTTTATTTTCATTTAGTTGGAGGAAATTTTCAGCCATCCAGCCTTTAATGGTTTCCAAGCACACATTTAAAAGCCGCGGTTTAAAAGATATATAGAGTTGGATATCGTCCGCATAACAATGGCAACAAATATCCTCAAAAGGGCTCAAAATGTGCTGGAGAGGGAATAAATAAACTAGAAACAGTAATGGCCCCAGCACAGAGCCTTGTGGCACACCAAAAGACAGGGACGCAGAAGATGATCTATACTTAGAAACTGCCACAGAAGAATATCGTTCAGAGAGATACGAGGAGAACCATTTCAATGCAGTCCCAGAGACACCGACCCAGTATTTCAGCCTGTTAAGTAAAATATAGTGGTCAACAGTATCAAAGGCCGACGTAAGATCCAACATTAAGAGAACAGAACATTTACCTGCATCGCTTTGTAACAAAATGTCATTAGAAACTCTAAGAAGGGCTGTTTCAGTGGAATGAACTTTACGAAAGCCAGATTGAAATTTGTCAAAAATACTATATTTATCTAAAACTGCTGTAAGCTGCTTAGCAACGATCTTCTCTAGAATCTTAGCAATTAACGGAATTTTTGAGATCGGTCTATAATTGCTAGTGAGAGATGGGTCCAGCATAGGCTTTTTTTAACAAGGGATGTATAACAGCAGTTTTAAAATAGGCAGGGACTATGCCCGAGGCCAAGGAGGTATTAATTATAGTAAGAATACAGGGACCAGTAGAGTAAAAGACATTTTTGAATAATGATGCAGGTAAAAAATCAAGAGAGCAAGAGGATAATTTTGTTGCACTAACTATTTTTCCCAGCTCTGGTAGTGAAACAGGTGAAAAACCTTTTAAAACAACAGGCCGAGCTGGCGTGGGAGCTGACAGGACACCTTCCTGCCTTTAGTCTTATTCATGATGATTATTAGTCGTCTTCTAATGTCCACAAGTCTGTATGATGTGTTTCATAGTTTCTAACAAGCCTTTTAAACTTAAGTTACTGCATTGCTGAAACACCAACATCTGCTTATTGAACAAAACAAAAACAACCAAAAGACCACACATCTGATTTTATTTTTATTTTAATAGACTTCCACAAATTATACCAGATAACTGGCCTCAGAATATAATTGAATAAACATGTTTAAAAACGATAACCTAATCCTGTCTTGACAGGCTGAGCTCTTCAGTATCCACCAACAGCATCGTCATGCTGAGTCAGACGTTTCTGCTCCTGCTGGAAATACTCTTCCTCTTTCCACATTGTACCAAATGTTTTTAAATGTTAGTTTCAATTTAAAATTAAAGATTAAAAAAGTGTAACACATGATGCAAATGTAAACAAAAGCCCCTCTGCAGTATCAAGTCTGCATGGAAAAGTGACACACTTTAGGTGATCTCCATCCTTGGGAAAAGTGCTGTCAGCTATTTCCCAGTCCCCTGGCGTCTGTGCTGTTCACAGAATCACAATTCCATCGCTGAACTTCCTCTCTGCACCGTCGATTAGAGCTTGGCATGCTCCCTTCATCCTTCTGCTTCTGTTCCAACGCCGCTGAAGAATTAGGGCAGAGCACATCGTACGCCCTAGTTGTCTTCCTCAACGTCAACGTTGAATCTCTTTCACTCCTTCTGGTTGTTTGCTGTTCAAAGTCTCCTCTCGACGATCTTCTGGAAGCTCAGTAGCACAGCTCACTGTGGGATGTCTGCTGTGCTGAAGGTGATCTCTGCTCCTCTATGATCCTCCTGAAGCCTCTCTCCAGGCCTCAGCTTCCATCTTGTGGATGATCTCCTTCAGTCACTCCTTCTCAGGGCACGTCACAACTATAGCTGTCGAAATTAACGCGTTAATTGCGATAATTAAATTTTGGAATTAATTACGTTAGAATATTTAACTATTTAGCGCAACACGCAGATAAGTCGCTCCCATAATTCCACTTGATTTGTTTACCGCGCCACTGAAAATGGAGAAGCAGGAACAGGATGGCCTTCTGGATGGGGAATTTAAATACAAGAAGAACATAGATGGGACAATAAACAAACGCGTTGTAATTTGCACTCACTGTAGTAAAGAGTTTCAATTTCACCGTTCAAATTCGACCTTAAAATACCACCTGAATGCCAAACACGCGTTTGTCGGGGCAGCAGCTTCACCCAGCCTGCGTCAGACCACTCTTAGTGAACGCAGGCCACTCGGTAAGTCTTCTTTGGACAAACTGACCGACAATATAGCCAAATGGATAGCAAAGGACTGTAGACCGCTAAGCATTGTGGAGGACAAGGGCTTTGCGGATGTTTTAAAGGTTGCATCTCAGGACGCGTCCTACAAGCCCCCAGCGAGAAGCACAATAACAATTTGAATCCACGAACTGTATGAAACGGAGAAAAAGAAAAAAGAAGAGGCTTTAGTTCACACAGAATGCGTGGCTCTGACAGGAGACCACTGGACATCATTGAGTAATGACAATTACCTGGGAGTTACTGCGCATTTAATCACTGAAGCCTGGGGTCTGACATCCTTTGCGCTGACTATAATGAAAACAGAAGAGCGGCACTTTGTGGAGGCTTGTGCAGAGCAGTTCCAGACTGTTGCTCGCAGGTGGAGAATTGAGGAGAAGGTGACAACAGTAGGCACGGACAGTGCGCGCAATATGATCGCCGCGGCTCGCATCATGCCATTCAATCACATGCCGTGTACCGCGCACATTCTACAGAGATGCATCACAGTGAGTCTCGCAGACAGTGGCTTTGTCACTGCACTGGCCAAATGCCGCAAAATTGTTGGCCATTTTAAGCACAGCCCAGCAAACACAGCAGAGCTGAACGCAGAGCAGGTGTCACTGGGGCGCAAGCAGGAGCCATTGGCCCAGGACGTGCCTACGCGCTGGAACTCCACGCTGGAGATGGTGAAGCGCTTGATCCGCAACCAAACTGCAGTAACCGCGACTCTGGATAAACAAAAGCATAAACTTGTCCTCCTGACGCCTCCAGAGTGGGACAAACTCCAGAGACTGGAGACACTTCTAGAGCCCTGCAGGTGAGCCTGTCATTGTGACCATAATTGTAGGTTTAGATTAAATGTATCAAACATACATCTTAAATCAGTTTTGTTATTATGAAAATGTCTTATTTAAAAAATAAATGAAATCAAATATTTTATTAATATTACCTAGTATTAAAAAGCTTTTTTTAATTTGCTGTCTTATCTGTGTGTGTGTGTGTGTGTGTGTGTGTGTATTCCACTGCAGATATGTGACTGAACTGCTGGGAGGAGAGGCCTACGTCTCCTGCTCTGTAGTTCTACCAGCCTTCTGCCACCTGCGCCGTGTCATGGAAGTAACTGATGAGGACCCTGCATATGTGGTGAGGTTTAAAGAGAAGTTTAAGGAAGACCTTGCTTCCCGCCAGGAACATACCAACTATGCATGGCTCCAGATCGCAACTGCACTGGACCCACGTTTTAAAGACCTACGCAGTGTGCCCAAGACTGACAGAGAAGCAGTGTGGACCACACTGGCAGGCATGCTGCATGAAGACTCTCCTAGAAGATCACACACTGCAGAAGAAGGTCCAGCCAAGAAGAGGCTGAGCCTGCTGCAGATGGACTCTGACTCTGAGTCAGAGGAGGAGGTACAGCAGGACAGAGCCATACAGCGCTACAGAGCAGAGCCCTGCACTGCCTTAGAGGACTGTCCCTTACAGTGGTGGGCAGCTCATGCAGGAGCCCACAGCCAGCTGGCCCGCCTTGCTCACAGATACCTGGCCACTCCTGCCTCCACAGTGCCCTGTGAGAGGCTGTTCTCTGTAGCAGGGCACATTGTGAACAAGAAGAGGTCTGCTCTGCACTCAGAGAACGTGGACAAGTTGGTTTGTCTCAGCAACTGGCTGAAGGATGAGTAGACCAGAGGACCGTGTGTTTAGAGCTTGTTCTATGGTTGAATGTGATTTAAACAATACTTTTCACTGTTGTTCATATTTTTTTGCACTAATCTACCTTACCCAAAAGGATGATTGGAGATTTTTTCTATTTTGCCTGTTGAATTAGGCCTATGTTCTGTGAACTTGAAGATGTATATGGATAAAACAATGTGCTAGATTTAAACGGGTGGAAAACATTCAGTAAAAATCCCTCACAATTATTTGAAGCCCTGTTCTGCTTGTACTCACAATTAATAATAAATAAAACAAACAAGTGTGTTAAAAACCACTATCTGTCCCGATTTTTACACATATATACACATATACACATATATTTCGAGTTGCGATTAATCAATTTTTAGGCTGTGATTAATTCGCTTCCAGCACAACACCCAGCCTACGTCAGACCACGCTGAGTGAACGCAGGCCACTCAGCGTGGTCTTAGCATTAAATAACACTAACAAGTGTGTAAAAATCCGCTATCTGTCCGTATGTTTGCACACATTTTGGTCATATTTCGAGTTGCGATTAATCATGATTAATTAATTTTTAGGCTGTGATTAATCTGATTAAAAATTTTAATCATTTGACAGCCCTAGTCACAACATCTGCAAGTTAAAATACTGACACTCCTCTTTTGCCACACGGCTCTCGCCATGTGTCAACTCCACACAATGAGACATGCACAAGAATGTTGCACATTCTCTCTGAAAGATTCTCCAGGGTTTCTCTTGGAGCAGCTCCACTCCAAACCTGTAACCCTGTGTCAAAGAAACATTAGTCAGTGGTTAAATGTTAAGATCGTTCAACTCCCAGCTCCACCCGGAGCCTGTATCCTTGCCTGTAGACAAAACCCTGTAAGTTAAAACAAACTTCACATTTGCAAACAACTGTAGCTCATAAGAGTAATAAAGTATTCAGCATCACAGAGACAAGTATCATTGCAGGTTTATTCTAAATCATTAAACTCCTGCTTTTTGCCATAATTTGCCATAAATCATTGATCATCTCAACTTCATCCCACATTGTAATCAGTGACTTTCCTTAAGTTTGTCGCTCACTTGTTTCATCACTATGAGCTCAATAGTGGTCAGATAATGAGCCCATTTGAACTATTCTATAACCCGGCACATCTGCTCAGTTGTCACTTGTCTGTCTGTGCTGAATCCTTTACAAGCACATTAGAGAAACATTAGCAGTAACGTCCTAGGTCAGGCCTGGGTCACCAGACTCCAGAGGTGCTGTAAAAGGTCATAAAGTTAACACTCTGCTGTAAAAGAAGTAACACTGGCTTCAACACAGTATGTCTCTCACACTGTATTCACATCTCCACTGTAATATTCACATTCCTCAACAACACAGTGTAATTTCATCACCAACATACAGCCTGTCAACACAGTTTCCTTCACACAAAAACTCAGTAATCCTGTGGTAGAAAAACCTTATTAAGTTGTGTCCTGCTGTAAATCACGTGATCAAATCACATGATTAACCCTCTGCTGTAGAAAAGTAATGTAAATGTTAGCGCTGCGCAGGTGTATACACACTTTTTCACAGTGACGTCTGCATTGTGAGTAATACAGGATCATGAATAACACACTGCTGTTAAATTCACAGACACACAGAAAAATTACAGCTAAAAGCTTAAATTTGCAGAGTTCACACAGTCATGTGACCCAAAGTTTCCTCCTCTGGTCTCCTGCTGCTCCTGCAACAAAAGACACACACAGAGATACATCTGCCCTTTGTCACATCTGGGTGGGGGTTAACCTTTGCATAGTGGTGTTAAGTCAGTCAACTCTTGTCAGCTTTCAGCAGTCCAGTCAGTTCCCCATTTTTTCACTCATTTTTTATTCATTTATTCATTCAGTGCTGATAGTGGAATCTATCGTCGCATTTCGTTTCCACCCTCAGCAATATGACGCCATTTCAAAAAAAGAAAAAGAATTTCGACTGGATCACCGCTGAATCCTTTCAGACAGGGACTCGCTTCCTAATTGTCCCAATAAGTGGCTTTCTCCTGAGCCCATTTTAATTTTGGAGAAACTCACTTTGCAACCGTTCCCGACAACATGTTGTGTAGTTCTTCCTGTTCAAATGTTCAGATGTGCTTTAAATGACAGAGATTTAGCAACAAACTTTCAGTGCACTGTGAAAGTAACAGAATAAAAAGGAAAAAAGAAAGAAAGGCCTTGTTAAGTCATGACATGTGTTCTTCATCCCAGGAGGGGAAATCATACCAAACCTAACTGGCAGGTTCAACTTTGCAACAAAAGACAAATCATCAGCCAGATTAATCTCAAACATTCATCCACTCAGCCACACACCTCACACCACACAACATAACCCTGTTGTCTCATCACATAACGACTTTCTTCTCATGTAACCAAATGTGTGCCATGTTAAAACTTCTTCACACATCAGAAACTCAACAATCAGCTCACTCATTCAAGACCCCTCATCAGCGTCCTGTTTTCTCCTCTATGATGCAACCATCTGTCCTCCAAAATAATGTTCGTCCACTAGTCTATGTATCACTTTCATCTTACTAGTGACTTGGACAAGATGACAAACAGAATCTCATGCTTCATGAGTCAAATTGTTGTCGTGTTGAACAGATTCATGTACTGATCGTCTCCAGAATGTTAGAAGAGCTTCAATGAATCATTAGAAACAACTTACAGCTGCACAGTTGTGTCAAACCAATCTTTGTGTCATTGTGGGATTGTTGTGTTTCTACATGTGACACACGTCTAAAACATGCACACAATTTGAACACAAAACAGGGACATTTGTTACCACAGCCAGATGCTGAGAGCCATTTACTTGTAGTCCTGTGTCTATATATATGTACCATTAGATGTTATTGGAATGAAATGATTGTCAGCTTTGATAGTTTCATGTATGTATGACGGTGAAAAAGCCGTCGGCCTCTGGAAGGAAACAGAAGACATTTCAGAGGCTGCAGCAGGTTTCTTTGATTCGGGGCCTTTTTCAGCTTTATTGGACAGAGCAGTGAAGATAAGTGACAGCAAAGCAGAGGGAGAGAGAAAGGGGGCGTGGCCCGGGTCAGAATCAAACCAGGCCAGCTGCTCTCCACCTCGTGGCACATGGTCACCTGCTCATCCTAGTGAGCTCCACCAGCAGCCCTTTCACACACTTTACACTGTCAAACACTGTGTGTGGACCTCAGCTAACAACAGGCTACATTTAAGTCTGGACTACATGCTTTTATATTGAGGAGATTTTTCACTGTTTTTATTCCATCAGCAGCTCAACATCATGAGCAGCTTTGACATAAAGACATCAAACTCAAGCTGACTTTAAACTACTTTTAATACAGGGGCTCAAAAACAACAACATCTTTATTATATATCAGGACAGAAAGTCATTTCATCTCAAATGGAAACAGCTTTATTTGGAATAATCAGCACTATCAACTGGTTTGGGATCTCCACCAGTTTCATGTCTTACAGCTTCTCCAACAAAGTTCCTGTAAAATCAGCATTTTTGTCTTTATTGGTTTGATAGTGATTGATTATTCAGTCCCAATCTGCTGTCATCTAAAGAACAAAATGATGTTTCTATGAGTCAAAAAGCTCCAGATGTTGTCGGCTTCACAAAGAAAACAAAGAACTTAAACACAAAGTGTTTGGAGCCAAAATGTTCCCAAGCTGCTCTTTTTGAAATGGCAGAGGTACAGTGGTGTCTAACAGCACACTGTGGAAGGCAAACATGTTATTGTTGGATGAAACTTCATGAATCCTTTGTAGATTTGAGCTGTTGGAGCCTTTCTTTTCTCTTCAGGTGTACAGATGCTGAGGAGGCAGGTGAAGCAGGTGGAGCTGTTGTGATGCTGGCAGAGGGTGTGTCTTAGTAACTCTGTGAGGCAGAACTGGATCCAACATTGTGGATGTGTTGATGTTGGAGCCATTAAGAGTCTCTGGCCACACTGTAGGATTTCCCTTTGATCCACTGTGGGGGCATTTTGGAGTCTGTCAGTGAAACTCTTCATGTTTGTGTTTGACTCCAGTTTATAGAAACAGAGAAATGTGTCATGCTTTTGTTCGGCCTCCACAAATATACACATTTGTTCATTGGTTGGACTTTTTGTAAGGAGACACATTGAAAACCATGTTAATAAGATCTTGTTGTTTCCTGTGGATCCGACACAGAGAGTGGACTTCAGACAGAAAGCGTGGAAGAGATTTTAGAGGCCGTGTGTGGCAACAGGAAGTTTCTGTGTGTTTGCTGATCTTACATGTGGAAAACAACACGTGATGTTTGTGGAGTTCTACAATGATTGCAGCTGCCGTCATAGGCATTTAAGTTCATTTTATTAGATAGTTAAGTTTGAAACAATAAGTAGTTGAAACAGGGGCGATTCTAGGATCAGAGCTTTGGGGGTGCTGAGCACCAGGAGAGCTGCCCAGCCAGGCAAGATAAACTTTACTTGTCACAATGAGACTCCTTCCCCATCTCTGTCAGTCCCTGCATCCCTAAATGCCTCCAGTTGTCCCGAGTTCTCTCTGACTGTCTCCTTGGTGCATTTAAACCCCTGTTCCTCCCTGTCCTCATCGTCTGTTGTCTTCGTCTCCGTTATCAGTCATCATAATTTTACCATCTCTGTGCAATTCTGCAAATTTCTTTATTAAATCATAAGATTCTTAAATTCATCAAGTCTCTCTGTGCCTGGGTCCTCGTCACAAAACATGACATCACTGTTTTGTACATTTTAACACAATTTAATCCCAACATTTGTGAAAGAAAAGCAAAACACTATTTTTGAAAAGTCTGTAACAAAACCATCAAATCTGATAAAGGTTATTTAAATGCTGCAAAAGAAGAATGGATTAGAATAAAAGAAATACATATCCTAACCTTAATTACTGGGGGAGAATAATGAATGATGCTCATAGTGAGTAAAAAGTAAACTGAGTGCATTTTTTGGACAGAGATCCACTTTTAATGTGTGTGTATAATATAATACAGATGCATAAACAAACACTCCCGAAACAGAATAAATTATTACAAATAAATTATTACAAAATATTTAAAAAATATATATAAAAATGGAGGCAACTTTGCCTGTGGTAGAATGTATACAATGTATGAAAAAATCTTTACTGCAGATGCTAATTTTACTAATTTAATAATACTAATTTTGTGTTGTAAGATTTATGAGTTTCATGCTTTCATAGTGGTCCTTAGGAGAGCTTGACATTTTTATCAGGTGGTCCACACTGTAAAAAGTTTGAGAAACACTGATAAGTGTCTGTGTGCTTTTGGAAAACATTTAAAGCTGCAGTACAGAATCTTTGAAACAAGCTTAAAACATTTTTAGAAACAGAGCTTCTGCTTCTCTTTACAGCTCCTCACTCCACCAGGGCTGTTTGGCTCTTTCTGATAGTGTGCAAATGTGGTGCACGTATTGCGGCAGTCATACAGACAACTGGACGGTCCAAAAGTTAGCCTACCTATTACTGGCTGAGGTTTTAGTAGAGTTGTGTCTGAACCACATAAAAATATATAATTAATTTTAATCTCCCCGATCAATGATCATGTTATGTTGGAATGTTGTTAAAGAGGGTCAAAAATGTTTCAACCCAGTTTGTTTTGCAGATTCTGTACAGCAGCTTTAATATAGGGAGGACACAACTTCCTGATTGTGAGTAAAATCAGGTTTTTTTTCTTTGTCAGTTTAACAGTTTCTGTTGTGCCTGTCACTGTTCCCTGTATACTATAGGGCTTTGGAGCGTGATGTTACGGGGGTGGGCGTGGAAAGGATTTTGGCCCGATCTCTCATTTTGGGGGTCTAGCGCAAGTGAAAAGGGAGCGAAGGCACACACAACAGCCATGGTTCATATTTGCTGTGTGGTCGGGTGCAATGTTCGATCACACGACCGGCAAGAGAATAAGCTTGAAAAGGGTTTATCTTTTCATTCTTTCCCAACCTGGAAGCAACATGAGGCAGCTCGTGTATACTGCGGTCAAGTGAGCCCTCACTTACGAAGTCACAGTCAAGCTAGCCGCACCGCCAGCCGCACCGAAAATGTGGTTGCACTACTCTTACGTATATTACGGTATCGGTGAAGCCCAGCTTAGAAACACAGTGTTTTGTGTCCTGACACTATTTTACTTCACAATCCACTCCCATTTTTAGTGTATCTCCACTTTCCCCCCTGTGATCCACAGCCAAAATTACTGTACGGTTTTTGAGAAAATTGATAGTAAACTTAACACAATTTACTCTACTGTACTCTATATATTCACATCTTTAACCTCAGATTACAGAAAAACTGTAAGAGTTGATGCAGATATTTCACTGGATTATGACTCTGGGTGACCCCCACTCTTCACCCTGTGATCCACAGCCAAATATACTGTACGTTTTTTGAGAAAATTGATAGTAAACTTTGCACAATTTACTTTACTGTACTTTTAATGTCCTCGTCTTTGACCTCAGATTACAGGAAAACTGTAAGAGGTGACACAGATATTTCACTGGATTCTGAATCAAGGCCATCTCCACTCTGCACCCTGTCATCCACAGCCAAAATTACTGTACGGTTTTTGAGAAAATTGATAGTAAACTGCACAATTTACTCTACTCTATATATTCTAGTCTTTGAGCTCAGATTACAGGAAAACTGTAAGAGGTGACGCAGATATCTCACTGGATTATGACTCTGGGTGACCCCCACTCTGCACCCTGTGATCCACAGCCAAATATACTGTACGGTTTTTGAGAAAATTCATAGTAAAATCTTCCCATTTTGTTTACTGTACTCTACATATTGACATCTTTGAGCTCAGATTACAGGAAAACTGTAAGAGGTGACGCAGATATTGAACACGCCCGATCTCGTCTGATCTCGGAAGCCAAGCTGGGTCGGGCCTGGTCAGTACTTGGATGGGAGACCGCCTGGGAATACCAGGTGCTGTAAGCTTTTGCACTTCCACACACAAACTGCAGAGGGCACTTCTGCTCCTGCTTGTGCTTAGAGGCATGAGAAGTTAACATTTATGGGTGATAAAATCCTTTTTCTATATTTTTAACATGAGAATATCAGTTTTCCATCTTGTGTTCCAGAGTAATCGGACAAAAGACAAACGTAGAACAAGGAAAAAAGAGGCCAAGTGTCTCACCTATAAAACAAAATGACTGTTTTCTGAATAGTCTCACACAGATAAACATTTGCAGGGAATACCTTTTCCTTCAAAACAAACGTCACAGACTGTGTTTTTCTTTACTGATTGTATTTGAGTAGAAACTCAGATTAAAATGGCATCAGTGCTCATAAAATGATTTAACTGTAAAAGTAGGTGTAGTGGATCACTTTGCATAGATCTAGATAAAAGTGCTGTAAGCAAAGACTACAGTGGTCATTGAGCAGCTGTTCCTATAATGTGAATCTGGGATAAAGGCACAGATTATTTGTTTGCCTTTGTTTCCTGGTTCTTTCTTTCTTATCCAAATGGAAAAAGAGAGCATAAAAGTACTGTTTACAAGCAGCTTATCTATCTCATTGTGCCCACTATCATAAAATCTTGGTTGACTGAGCACTGAGCCATCTACCACTCGAAATTGAACCTGTGTGGGACAACAGCAAAGTCCAGTATACTAAGTTTCAGTAATGTGCAGTTTTTTCTGTGGAAGATGTAAATCGAAATAGATTCAATTCAATTCAATTTTATTTATATAGCACCAAATCACAACAAAAGTCGCCTCAAGGCGCTTCATAGTCAAAGTCAAAGTCAACTTTATTTGTCGATTCTGCCACATGTACAGGACATACAGAGAATAGAAATTGCGTTACTCTCAATCCCTAGATAAATAGCAAATGAACATTTAAATATATTTAAATATAAAAGTGATTAAAAATGCAAGTAAAATAATTAAAAAGTAAAAATTTAAATAAATACAATTTTACATATAACAAGAAAGCTATACAATATACAATATAATGGGTAAGTGACATTGAGTGTAAACCAGGCAGAGTAGTGCAAATAGGCAAATAGTGCAAATGGAGATTTGGTAATGTACGGTAAGAGAAAGTGTAACAACAAAGTCTTATGAGGTAATGGCAGTCCAATGCTCCACAAAGTGACTGGTAACTGGTGCAGGCCAGTGAGTGAGTCAGAGAGTGTGTGTGTTTGTGTGTGTGTGACAGAGTTCAGTGAGACCGTGGAGGAGAGAGGGGAGAGGGGGCAGAATCGGGAGGGAGTTAAGCTTCCTGACAGCCTGATGGATGAAGCTGTCCTTCAGCCTGCTGGTCCTGGCCTGGAGACTCCGCAGCCTCCTCCCCGACGGCAGCAGCTTGAAGAAGCTTTGCATTGGGTGCGTGGGATCAGCCGCTATGCAAAGGGCTTTTTTAGTGAGACGGGTGCTGTAAATGTCCTGGAGGGAGGGGAGAGAGACACCAATGATCCTCTCTGCAGCTCTCACTATGCGTTGGAGGGTTCTATGACAGGACGCATTGCAGGCTCCAAACCACACAGTGATGCAGCTCGACAGGATGCTCTCGATGGTGCCTCTGTAGAAAGTGTACATGATGGGGGCTGGTGCTCCTGCTCTTCTTAGTTTGCGGAGAAAGAAGAGACGCTGCTGTGATTTCTTGGCCAGTGCTGTGGTGTTGTACGTCCAGGAGAGATCCTCTGTGATGTGCACACCCAAGAACTTGGTGCTGCTCACTCTCTCCACAGACGCTCCGTCAATGGTCAGAGGAGCATGTTGGGTGTGCATTCTCCTGAAGTCCACAACAATCTCCTTCGTCTTCTCCACATTCAGAGAGAGATTGTTGTCAGCACACCACGTGGCCAGGCGTCTCACCTCACTTCTGTAGTCGGTCTCATCCCTGTTGCTAATGAGACCCACCACCGTTGTGTCGTCCGCAAACTTGATGAAGAGGTTGGAGCTGTATGATGGAGTGCAGTCATGGGTCAGCAGAGTGAAGAGGAGGGGGCTCAGCACACATCCCTGCGGGGCCCCTGTGTTTAAAATGATGGTGCTGGATGTATTACTGCCAACCCGTACTGCTTGAGGTCTTCCGGTGAGGAAATCCAACAGCCAGTTGCACAGTGAGGTGTTGAGCCCCAGCTGGACCAGTTTTTGAATGAGCTGTTGGGGGATTATGGTGTTGAATGCTGAACTGAAATCTATGAACAGCATTCGAACATATGAGTCTTTTTTGTCCAGGTGTGTGAGTGCCGAGTGGAGTGCAGTGGAGATGGCATCATCGGTTGAGCGGTTGGGCCGATACGCAAACTGGAAGGGATCCAGGGAGGGGGGCAGGACAGTCTTGATGTGTTGCATGACTAGTCGTTCGAAGCACTTCATCAGGATGGGAGTAAGTGCAACAGGACGGTAGTCATTAAAGCAGGAGGGAGATGACTTTTTTGGAACCGGAATGATTGTGGTGGCTTTAAAACATGTGGGGACGACAGCCTGGATGAGTGATATGTTGAAGATGTCTGTGAAGACATCAGTGAGTTCCACTGCACAGTCTCTCAGTACACGACCAGGAATGTTGTCAGGACCCGGAGCTTTACGTGCATTGATCCTGCTGAGGGATCTCCTCACGCTGTCCGGTGACAGAGTCATCACCTGGTCACCAGGAGGGGGTGGGGTCTTCTGTGCAGTGGTGCTGTTTTGGACTTCAAAGCGCGCAAAGAAAGTGTTCAGCTCGTTCAGCAGGGGGATAGTGCTATCACAGGTCTGTGGTGGGGGCTTGTAATCTGTGATGGTCTGAATGCCCCGCCACAGGCTCCGTGAGTCTCTGCTGTCTTTGAAGTGATGAGATATTTTCCTGGAGTACTGTCTCTTAGCCTCTCTGATGCCACGGGAAAGGTTGGCCCTAGCTGTCCTCAGGCTCGCCTCGTCTCCATCTCTGAAGGCAACATTCCGAGCTTTCAGCAGCCTGTAGACCTCTCCTGTCATCCATGGTTTTTGATTGGCCCGGACAGTTATGGTTTTCGTGACTGTTACATCCTCAATACACTTGTTGATGTAGGCAGTAACAGTCTCTGCGTACTCCTGGAGGTCAGTGGTGTTGTTATAGGTGGCAGCCTGCTTAAACATGTTCCAGACTGTAGTATTAAAGCAGTCCTGTAGAGCCTCTGAAGACCCCTCTGGCCACACTTGTATCCGCTTACGAACCGGTTTGGTCACTTTAACGAGCGGTCTGTAAGCAGGCATTAGCATGACAATGATATGGTCTGAGGCGCCGAGGTGGGGGAGGGGAAAAGCTTTGTAAGCTCCTCTCTGGGTGGTGTAAACAAAGTCCAGTGTGTTATTTCCCCTTGTTGGAAAGTCTATGTGTTGTTGTATTTTTGGAAACACGCACTTTAAGTCTGCATGATTGAAATCCCCAGCCAGGATGAGAAAAGCATCAGGATGGGCTGTCTGCTGCTCACTGATGTGCTGGTACAGTTCATTCAGTGCCTCATTCCTGTTGTTGACATTGGAGGAGGGAGGGATGTACACAGCGCACAGGAGTATGGCTGTATATTCCCTCGGTAGATAGAATGGCCGGCACTTAATAACCATTAACTCCAGCACTGGTGAGCAGTGTTTGCAGACCGCAACAGCATCGCGACACCAGGCATCATTGATGTAAACACAAAGTCCTCCCCCGCGGGTCTTACCTCCCGCGACGATGACTCTGTCAGCACGGTAGCATGTTAGCTGGTCGAGCTGAATGGCGCGGTCCGGGACACTGTCGCTGAGCCATGTTTCCGTGAACACAAAAGCACAGCAGTCCTTTACATTCCTTTGAGATGAACGTAGCAGTCGGATGTCGTCCAGTTTATTTTCTAACGAGCGTACGTTGGCCAGAACGATAGAGGGGATGGCGGGTTTGTGTGGGCTAGCCGCTAGCCTAGCTCGGATGCCACCGCGCTTACCCCTCTTCTGCTTCCTCTCACACCGCTTGAGGCGCATCCATTGTGGGCGAAGTGCGGGAGTGGGGGTCGGTGATTGAGTAGGCCTTCGGAGCAGACCCAGATCTTTCAGCTTCTCGGTGTCCACAGAGTTTAACTTAAAAAGTTTGTTTCTGCCGATGTCGAGAAGAAGTGTTCGGGCATATCCTCGCTTGCACACAGATAGACGCGACGCGACACGACTTACAAAAACACTGCAACTTACAGGACGAAAAACACGAAAAAGTAGTTTGTTTGGGAGAGAGAGAAGCCGCTGCGTGTGCATGCGCCGCCATGTTGGATCAATAGATACAGAGAAAAACCCAACAATCATATGACCCCCTATGAGCAAGCACTTTGGCAACAGTGGGAAGGAAAAACTCCCTTTTAACAGGAAGAAACCTCCGGCAGAACCAGGCTCAGGGAGGGGCAGCCATCTGCTGCGACCGGTTGGGGTGAGAGAAGGAAGACAGGATAAAAGACATGCTGTGGAAGAGAGACAGAGGTTAATAACAGATATGATTCAATGCAGAGAGGTCTATTAATACATAGTGAGTGAGAAAGGTGACTGGAAAGGAAAAACTCAATGCATCATGGGAATCCCCCGGCAGCCTACGTCTATTGCAGCATAACTAAGGGAGGATTCAGGGTCACCTGGTCCAGCCCTAACTATATGCTTTAGCAAAAAGGAAAGTTTTAAGCCTAATCTTGAAAGTAGAGATAGTGTCTGTCTCCCGAATCCAAACTGGAAGCTGGTTCCACAGAAGAGGGGCCTGAAAACTGAAGGCTCTCCCTCCCATTCTACTTTTAAATACTCTAGGAACAACAAGTAGGCCTGCAGAGCGAGAGCGGAGCGCTCTAATAGGGTGATATGGTACTACAAGGTCATTAAGATAAGATGGGGCCTGATTATGTAAGACCTTGTATGTGAGGAGCAGGATTTTGAATTCAATTCTGGATTTAACAGGAAGCCAATGAAGGGAAGCCAAAACAGGAGAAATCTGCTCTCTCTTTCTAGTCCCTGTCAGGACTCTTGCTGCAGCATTTTGGATTAACTGAAGGCTTTTCAGCGAGTTTTTTGGACATCCTGATAATAATGAATTACAGTCGTCCAGCCTGGAAGTAATAAATGCATGAACTAGTTTTTCAGCGTCACTCTGAGACAGGATATTTCTAATTTTAGAGATGTTGCGCAAATGGAAGAAAGCAGTCTTACATATTTATTTACTATGTGCGTTGAAGGACATGTCCTGGTCAAAAATGACTCCAAGGTTCCTCACCGCGTTACTGGAGGCCAAGGTAATGCCATCCAGAGTAAGAATCTGCTTAGATACCATATTTCTAAGATTTTCAGGGCCGAGTACAATAACCTCAGTTTTATCTGAATTAAGAAGCAGAAAGTTAGCGGCCATCCAGGTCTTTATGTCTTTAAGACATTCCTGCAGTTTAACTAATTGGTGTGTGTCATCTGGCTTCATGGACAGATAGAGCTGGGTGTCATCAGCATAGCAGTGAAAATGTATGCTATGTCTTCTAATGATGCTGCCTAAGGGAAGCATGTATAATGTAAACAGAATTGGTCCTAGCACTGAACCCTGTGGAACTCCATAATTAACCTCAGTGTGTGAAGAGGACTCTCCATTTACATGCACAAATTGGAGTCTATTAGATAGATATGATACAAACCACTGCAGCGCAGTACCTGTAATACCTACAGCATGTTCTAATCGCTCTAATAGGATATTATGGTCAACAGTATCGAACGCTGCACTGAGGTCTAGCAGGACAAGCACAGAGATGAGTCCACTGTCAGAGGCCATACGAAGATCATTTGTAACCTTCACTAAAGCTGTTTCTGTGCTGTGCTGAGCTCTGAAACCTGACTGAAACTCTTCAAATAAGCCATTCCTCTGCAGATGATCTGTTAGCTGTTTGACAATTACTCTTTCAAGGATTTTTGATATGAAAGGATGGTTGGAGATTGGCCTATAATTAGCTAAGACTGCTGGGTCTAGAGATGGTTTTTTGAGTAAAGGTTTAACTACAGCCAGCTTGAAGGCCTGTGGTACATAGCCGATTATTAGAGATAGGTTGATCATATTTAAGATCGAAGAATTAATTAATGGCAGGACTTCTTTGAGCAGTTTTGTAGGAATGGGGTCTAAAAGACAGGTTGATGGTTTGGAGGAAGTAATTATTGAAGTTAACTCAGAAAGATCAATTGGAGAAAAAGAGTCTAACTTAACATCAATGGTACTAAGAGTAGCTGTAGATAATATTACATCTGTGGGATGATTATTGGTAATTTTTTCTCTAATGATAAAAATTTTATTTGTGAAGAAGTTCATGAAGTCATTACTAGTTAACGTTAAAGGGATGGTTGGCTCGAAAGAGCTCTGACTTTTTGTCAGCCTGGCTACAGTGCTGAAGAGAAACCTGGGGTTGTTCTTATTTTCTTCAATCAGTGATGAATAGTAAGATGTTCTGGCTTTGCGGAGGGCTTTCTTATAAAGCAGCAAACTATTTCTCCAGGATAAATGATGATCCTCTAGATTTGTGACACGCCATTTCCTCTCCAGATTACGAGTCATCTGCTTTAGGGTACGTGTTTGAGAATTATACCACGGAGTCAGGTACTTCTGATTAGAGACCTTAGTTTTCACAGGAGCTACAGTATCCAGAGTCGTACGTAGTGAGGAGGTGAAATTATTAACAAGATAATCGACCTCTGTTGGGGTAGCGTTCAGATAGCTGCTCTGCTCTCTGTTGGTACAGGGCATTGGAGATGATAACAGTGGGTGGATTATATTCTTAAACTTAGTTACAGCACTTTCAGAAAGACATCTACTGTGATAAAGTCTACTCTTCACTGCTGTGTAATCAATTATTGTAAAAGTAAATGTTATCAGGAAATGATCAGACAAGGGAGGGTTTTCAGGAAACACTGTTAAATGTTCAGTTTCTATGCCATATGTTAAAACAAGATCTAGAGTGTGATTAAAGTGGTGGGTGGGTTCTTTTACATTTTGAGAGAAACCAATTGAGTCTAATAACAGATTAAATGCCATGTTGAGGCTGTCATTTTTAGCATCTACATGGATGTTAAAGTCACCCACAATAATTATTTTATCTGAGCTCAGAACTAAATTAGATATAAAGTCTGAGAAATCAGACAGAAACTCTGTGTAAGGCCCAGGTGGACGATAGATGATAACAAGTAAGACTGGTTTCTGAGTTTCACAGCTGGGGTGGACAATGTTAAGCATTTTTGCATCACACTCCTATTTCAAAAGGTCAGTTAAAGCCACATAATTGGAATTTGGTTTCATCTCCCCACAGCACTTTCTCCAAAGTCTTCCCTGAATCATTTAGATGTTCACTGGCACTTGAGATGGGCCTATACATGTTTCTCCTTGAACAGGTAGCTACCCTATGTTAGCCTAGCTTTCTATCACTGATGCTCTGTATGTATGCTGCTGCCTCTCTCTCGTGTTACTTAAGAAATTAACCCCACAGCTTCAATAACCGTATCTAAAAATCTCTCAGTGAAAGTTACGGTTGTAGGTTTGGAAACATTTTGGGGTAGCCAGTGTTAAATAGAGACAGGGCCACATTCTTTATCTAGTCATTGTAATGAAAGAAGCACATTAAAAACTATATGAGAGTTTGCTTTTAACAAGCATGTAATGACTCTACTTAGTTTAGGTAGTCTTAGGGAGTCAAACTGAAAGTAGCATTTTGTGGATGTTTTCCCTGCTGCCCGATCCCATCAGTCTCTTAAAGCATCATTTTTTATGCGCCCTGGTGTGACAGAGGTTTCATGGCGCTACAGGTTACCTGAGCACATCAGGTATATTACGGTTGAAAACGAGTGCCCGGCCTTCCAGTGGGTGTTCGACCCCTCGTGCACAGCTCAGGAGTCTAAACGACCCAGCAGTTATGGACATGTGTGTTTTTGGTGTGCTGTCCCTCGTTCTCCCTGCTTGCAGGTATATCTGTGTGTGTGTGTGGATGCCGGAGTTTCTGAGAGCACCTGTTTACAGGCACCTTCAGGCCTGGTGGGTGTGGCCCTGCCAGGTGGTTGGCCACACTTGAAGACCATCACACAGCTGATCAAGCCTTGTCAGAGGAGCTACTTAAGAATGCGGTGGCGCTCTCTCTGACGCTGGATCATTGCGTGACTTCACGTTAGTCTCTCGGCCAGTCAGTACGGATAGTCTGCCGCATTGTATGTGTCTTACGGCTGCCTGTTTGTTATCTCCCCAGGAGAAGCGTGGAGATGAGAGGGCAGCGAGCACGGGGTGCTCAGACACTGAGGAGCGGAGACAAGGAACACTAGCACTGGGAAGAGGACGTTTCACGGGAGTCGGGAACGCACTGCGGATTTATTGTTATTTTCCATTCACTGTAAATAAACGCACTGCTTGCATTCAGAGCTCCGTGCCTGGCTCCTCCTTCCTCACATCCCCACGGTTGACGCTGGCCAACCGTGACAAATACCTTTTCTTAGATTCATTATTAGTTCAACATTGACAAATAGTAGTTGACTAATATCAGGAGCCAAAAAGAAAACAAAAAACAAACTAAATAAATATTTCAGACGCTGAAAATAAATTATTACGGTTGTTTAAATTTGCTGTCAGCAAGTTAGGTCTAATGCATGTAGTCAATCTAATGAATCAATATTACATGTAAAAAGTACAGAACTGAAAATGAAACTAAAATATAACGGTAAATGAACTGGTTCTTGTATAAAACCTTTCTACTCTCTACAACTTGCCTCATTCATGCACTCACTTTTTTCTATGCTTTTTCTCTGTAAGTGCTTTCTATCTAACATTAATACGCATTCATCCTCCCGATGGATGCATCGGAGAGCAACTTGGGGTTAGCATCTTGCCCAAGGATATTTGGCATGCAGGCTGGAGCAGGCGGGGATTGAACCAGCAACTTTCTGATTAGTAGGTTTCCTGCTCTACCTGAGCTACAGACACCCCAATTTGTGGTGCTCTGGAAACAACACGTTCTCATCCCAACAGGTAACGATGCTATGTGACAAATCATCGGTATGTGTAAATGTGTTTTTTGTTCTAATCATGAATCGCTTTGTAAAACAAGACCTGATAGGGTTAAGGTTAAAGTTATGGTTAGAGTTAATGTTAGGGATAGGGCTGGAATGGACGGCTGGAGCCTCTCCTCCAAGTGTGTGTTACTGCCGCCATCAGCATTCTGTTGTATTCTGTTGTCTGCTTTTCTCTGTAAGCACTTCGAGCCTGTACTTTTTTGCTTTAGCTGAGTAATGAAGTTGAATCAGTACTTTAACTTTCACTGGAACAATAGTATTTTTACTTCTACTTAAGTGGAGAATGTCTGATCTTTTGCCAACTCTGGCTGTCTCTCAGTCTTGGAATACCCACTTGTTGTCCAGCGGTGTCCTGGGAATATGGGAACTAGACAGACTGGGGAAACAATGGGAGGAGACACAAAGATGGAATCACTTTTACCATCTTTTATGTATTTGCTGGTCGTCTTATTTCTTCTATTTTGCAAGCACAGTGTTGCAATCATTGTCTTTGTGGTACAATGACACAGGTAGAATGCAGGTGTTTTCATGTAACACGATGCCAGAAAGATGAGTAATGTGTTTTGAAGAGAAGATAAAACATCATGTTTGAACAAAGATAAGCAGCAGACACGTCTGTGTGTGAGTTGTTCAGGTTCAGTAAGAAGGTAATATGTCTGCAGAATTTGTAATTCTTATGAAGATATTGCTTGTACAATAAATAAAATCCCTTTAACTTCTTCTGGAGAGTGTCTTTATATATTTAGTCATTTTGGGGCGATCCTTTATTTAGTAGTAACTCTAGTCGGGGATATATATCAGAGTTTACTTTCAGATATGAGCATTGTGTTTCCTGTGGATGGATGAATGAATGAATTATTTATTTATGTAATTTTTGAAAGACTGGCTCATGTAAAATATCTGAAAGTATGACAAAGCTCTCCTGTTACACTTTATGGACACCTGAGCGTCACCATGAGGGCCTGTCTTTATTCACTTTATTCACTGAAATCCACTTTTATAATGAATTCACAGTAATCACTGACACCTTCAGAGCATTACATTCATTAAAGACGTCTTCTACACCTACTCTTCCAGACGACCGACACATACTTCAACCACTGCAGGTTAACCAGCCACTCATCAGTAAAGCAAAAACTAAATGTAAATGTCCTCATGTGGAAAAGACTGAAACACAACTCCCATATATCACTAATGTAACAGATCCATTTAGGGAGAGTGAGAACACTAGGCTGGATGTGTTTTAATGCAGGAACATTCATCATGTCTTCAGTTCAACAAATCATTTACATTGAATATGTGAGCTGGATGGTTACACGACACAATGTGATTGTCAACAATAACTGCAATGAACGCTGGTTTGAGGGCGGAGTCAAGGAGGCCATTTACGTGAAAAGGGAAAGACCCTCTCTGAATCAAGGAGGGGGCCTAAGGGTACATCTGTCACCATCTTACAATGCTGTGATTGCAGCCATTCTCCAACTCTCTGTGAATGGTACTCAGGACCATTGATCAGTGGTTGTTGATCAATGGTCATGAGAATTTGCATAATCATGATTAAGGAACTGACCTCCCAGCCCATTGTTCCTTCAGTCGGCTGGTTTCTCTGACTGAAAACGCTACGTCCAGAAGAACAGAATCAACTTTTGGAGATTTACTTCCCTGATGATTGAGCACGCATCAAGACCTTTTAATCAGGCCAACAAATATCTTGTACTCAATTTTAGCAGCAGCCATTGTGACACTGATGATAAAACTTGTGTAAAAGTGCGAAGCTGTAAAAAAGTAATTATAAAAAAGCGTTTTTGTAGCTGAATGTTACTGGATAGCTGTTTCATCTGTAACACATCAAAATAACCTGCTAAGGTTTAATAGGCTATAAGGAACACACTCACTTCCTGAGCCCTGGGCAATAAGAGACGTTTTGTGTTTTATGATTTATTGATATGTTTGATCCTTTCTGACCTGCGTTAATGAAGCAGTCATTAGAGCACCATGTCCGCTAGAATAGTTCTGTAGTTTGATGCTTGAGTCGTTGCAGACTTGTTGAAACTCCCTCACCCGTCAAAGCAGCGTCTTTGTTATTCGCGTCCAGCAGATGGCAGTGTTTCACTGTCTGACGGCTGTCTGAAGCTTCAGCTGGATTATCCGTTTTCATGTTTGATTAGAGGTTTGTGTGTGTGTGTGTGTTTTTAGCCACGAGTTGTCCACGATAAAGCATATTGAATGGCCTGTCTAATATTGTTAGAATTCTCCTTTGGGTTAGTTTCATTACTCAATCGGGACATTTATTTGGAAAAAGAAAAAAAGAGGGAAAAAAAAGAAAAAAAAAGAAAAGAATTAAAAATAAATAAATCCTCATAGTTTACATTTACAAATATCAATACTGAATGTTACGTCCCTCTGCAGCTTCTAATCGTCTCAGTGTTTTCAGCTGGTGCTAATTGGCCACACCTAGTCAGGTGTGGATAAAAGCATACCTGAGGCAAGCTTCCCGGCAGTGCACTAGTCTTTGCCTTGGTGGCACCAGCCATTTTAGCCAACCTGGTTTTCCATTTTAGGATGAAACCTCTTCTCACCCACACTCTGCTATTCATCTGTTTTTATGTTGCGGCTTTTGAGCCGGGTCGTAACATGAGTATAATCACACTGGAAGTACCAGCATCAGGAATGTGGTTTCTTCTTTTTGGATCTATAATATTTAGTCTGGTTAGTTATTGTTACTGTAACCAGTGCAAAATCTGCTCTGATGACTCAACGTTAATGTTTGAGCCCCTGAGCGCTAAAAGAAGTGTTTTGTAAAGTATTAAAACTACCTTTAATGGAAGGAAAAACGGATCACTGCTTCCTATAAGAGTTGGTTTTCTCTGTGTGTGTAGCCACTCTGTGCCTGGTGGACTTGGCTGGCAGTGAGCGAATGGTGAAGAGCCAGTCTCAGGGTGACCGTTTCAAAGAGATGACCGCCATCAACAGCTCACTGTCCAACCTGGGCGTCGTTATCGCCGCTCTGGCCAACGAGGTCTGCAGCTGCAGTTTCTGTAGTCTTAGATGTCACACCTGCTTTCTTTACATTTACAGTATTAATGATTTTTTTGGCCTTTGTGTTCCAGGAGACTTACGTAGCTTACAGGAACTCGAAGCTCACGTACCTCCTTCAGGGATGTTTGGGGGGGAAACGGCAAAACGTGAGTTTGTTGACATCACAAATCTTTATAATGACGACACATAAAACTGAAGGAATTTATCCCCAAAAAATATTTAACAGCGTTTGATCTCACCACTTCAGATTGTGACTGTTTATTCTTTGGCACTAATTTTGGATGTCTTTATTTGCAGCTTGATGTTTGTTAACATTGCTCCGGAGCCCGACAGCTTTGGGGAAACTCTGAACTCATTGAGGTTTGCCAGCAAGGTCAGTGCAGTCTTGTTTCCAGTGTTCATTGGACAGAGTACATTAATGATGTCCTTACATCAGCTGTTTATGGTAAACCAAAGCCATACTCCATATCCATTTTAATACCTTGGTGTGTAATTCATACTCACATTTTGTCTGAAGAGTAGGGATGTTCCTGGCGTCTTATTTACTAGTCGACTAATCGAGGGGGAAATAATTAGACTAACCAACTAATGTAAAACTAAGGAACATTCAGATATTGAGTTGATTTTCAGAACTGATTAATAGAAACTGTCAAACTAGACGCAGAGGTATCTTAAACCATTTATCACATTCTGTTAAATACAAATGAAAATGCATTACTACAAAAGATGTTCTATTAAAATATGACAATCATTTGAGAATCTAAAAGTACGTCTAAGTGTGGCGAGAATGATTCAGGTAATACATTATACAGCCGTTTTCTAGTCAGGTTGTGGGGGCAGCAGGAAGGACTACTCCTGACCACAGCTGATAGATGTAAACTGGCTAGCATGACCAAGGATGCTGGGGCCTCCTACTGGTAGGACGTGCCCAGCTGGAACAGCCTCCTGGCCAAGGTGGCTGTCACCTTTTGATGTGAAGGAGTAGTGACTCTACTCTGAGCCCCTCCCCCATTGACTTAACTGCTCTCCTAAAGGAGAGGTTTTCCACCTCTCAGGAAACTAATTTCCTCTGCGTGTATCTGCGATCTCAGTGTTAACAAGAAGATCAGGGTAGATTAATAGATTTATGGCGTTTCTCAACAACAGTGCACCATCTGGTGGTAGATCGCTGCCTAACATTTAGAACACAATGTACCAGCATTGGGCATCAATTAAAATGTTAACAATTAGATTGAACGACTGGTAAGTCTGATACAGACTAGTGACAATTAGTCGACTAGTCACATAAATCCCTGATAGAGCCCACAGAAGTGGCCTGCACCATGTGCGTGGCTTGCTTTGCAGTTTAACCACCAAAACACTCGTCTGCAGTGGAATTTCTTTGAGCTAATCGATTCATTTATTTCATTTCTTCTTCTAATTAATGTGGAAAATGGTGGCAAAGGTGGCTGAAATGAGTGATTCCTAGAGTTACATGTCAGTTTACAGCATAGGGATTAAGTTTACAGTATAAATACCACTGAATTGTACAAGGATTTGAAGTTTCACTGTAACTTTAACATTTTTGACAATTTTGTTTTGTTTTCTCCCCCACAGGTGAACGACTGCGTCATCAGGACAGCGACTGCCAACAAAAAGTAGAATTATTAAAAAAAAAAACCTGAGTTTTCTACTTTTTAGGTTCATCTCAGGTTTCCACGCTGAGTTGGTCATGACAGTTGCCATGTGTGATGGCATGCCACACATGGTAAGCTCCACACCTCACCACCCGTTGATTCACTTTAGTTTAATTTACAGTCACTACTTTAAAATATTCCATTTATTGTTCAATATCGTTTCTTTATTAAATGTATTCATTTTTCCATCACACCTTCCAATGTTTATATGGCGTGCACACATATTAACCTTGCAAGGTCAAAGCTCTGTTTTATGTTATATTAATACATCTTTGTTTGAGTTACCTGGGGGTTGGTGTCTCCTCCTGTCTGGCAAAGGGCTGGGAGACCTGAAGTACTACTGACAGCCTAATTGGATTGCACCACATGCAGGTGAACGACTGCGTCATCAGGACAACAAAGTAGAAATTATTAAAAGAGTAACTTTTATATATGTGCGTTTAAAGCAGGGTGTCAGTTTTTTTTGTTTTTTTTCCACATATGTTGGATTATGTTTCTATATATATACTTTGTAAAGGGTATTTTAAATTAATGAAAATGAATAAATATGATTGTTTCTTTTACCTGTTTCGATGTCTGCCATATCATTAGTATGTTTCGTGGGAATTAAATGTTTATTTAACATGTACGCTATTACATTTACTCTACAAATAAAACCAAATTTAAAGGCTGTTGCATTTTATTGCCTTTTTTCTTTCCTTTTCTTAAAGTTATGAAGGCATCTTGGATGCCATTTCAGTGAGTGGGGGTTAATGCCCCACACTCTTTTCTGTCACTGCTTTGAATGCACAGACTGGTCTTAATGTTGATCTTTGTAATCTTCAGTGTTACGACCCGGCTCAAAAGCCGCAACATAAAAACAGAGATGAATAGCAGAGTGTGGGTGAGAAGAGGTTTCATCCTAAAATGGAAAACCAGGTTGGCTAAAATGGCTGGTGCCACCAAGGCAAAGACTAGTGCACTGCCGGGAAGCTTGCCTCAGGTATGCTTTTATCCACACCTGACTAGGTGTGGCCAATTAGCACCAGCTGAAAACACTGAGACGATTAGAAGCTGCAGAGGGACGTAACATCACCTCCCTTAAAAGGGTTCCTCTAGGACCCCTAAACAAATTAAAAGTTCCTCTGAAGCAAGTTGGCATCTTTAAGCATGGATGCCCCTACATGAGGATCTGAAGTTGCCACACTGAACACACAAAAAGTAACATGTGACCAACACAAAAGAGCACAACAGTCAAA
Source organism: Mchenga conophoros (assembly GCF_057382185.1). Classification (NCBI taxonomy): domain Eukaryota; kingdom Metazoa; phylum Chordata; class Actinopteri; order Cichliformes; family Cichlidae; genus Mchenga; species Mchenga conophoros. The sequence continues at coordinate 18,386,416 of NC_140528.1, read as the reverse complement.
CCCAAAATGATTACCTGACCTGCTACAACACAAAACCAAAAGTACACTAAAAACAACAAATCCCTTACTTTCCCTACCCTAGTCTTCAGTGGTGTACCAGGCTCGAGGCAACTTTAAACGCGAACTCGAGAGCAGGCAGCAGACCAGAGATATAGTCTCCTACCAAACTCTGAAGCGTACCCCCACCCAGGATAGCCACCAAACACAAACTAAAACAATAAAGCAAAACAACAAACAAGTGCTTCGATGGAAGGGCAGCACAGTCACCCAGCTGAAACACACTAAAGGGAGTTTGCTCAATTACACTGAACACCATCACTCACCCACTTAAAAGCAAAACAAACTGACATTCAGTCTCCACTAAAATGTCCAAAGATCCCGGACGAGCCACCACTTATGTTATGTATAGTGTGATTTGGCCATCTGAACATGCTACCTATATAAATCCCAGCAGGAAGCATGTTTTAATAGTGTGATTTGGCCATCTGAACACGCTACCTATATAAATACCAGCAGGAAGCATGTTTTAATAGTGTGATTGGGTCATCTGAACACGCTACCTATATAAATCCCAGCAGGAAGCATGTTTTAATAGTGTGATTTGGCCATCTGAACATGCTACCTATATAAATCCAAGAAGGAAGCATGTTTTAATAGTGTGATTGGGTCATCTGAACACGCTACCTATATAAATACCAGCAGGAAGCATGTTTTAATAGTGTGATTGGGTCATCTGAACACGCTACCTATATAAATCCCAGCAGGAAGCATGTTTTAATAGTGTGATTGGGCCATCTGAACACGCTACCTATACAACGGAGCCATTAACCACGTAAGGTAGCATATTCTGATAAGTTAGCACGGATTGATAGACAAGACTATAAATTTACGCTACGGTAGGATGTTTTGACAGAACACCTTTTCTCGTCGCCAACATTTTTCTTTTGTTAAGCTTACTGTTATCAAGGCATGGTAAATGAACAGTAAACCTTGCCTGATGACTAATCTTCCCGTTTCCCTCTCATTGATTTATTTGGGTTGTCATGGCAGAAGTATTAAACGATGCCTTTTATTAGAACATAAGCATTTAAATGCGGTAATTGTATTTGAATTAGTTAAATATGAGTGGGCAACTCTGACCATGACAAGACTGCATTTGCTCTAAAGAATTAATAAAAAATTTAGACATATTGTTGTCATTATTTTTACTCTTCAATTTTATGTGTTTTTTTCTTTAAGATGGTATCAGAAGTTGCTCCTCCACCATGAAAAAAACCATCTGCATATATTCTTTCACTACATCCACGATTCTCCTCTGTGGTCTTCCTCATTCATCCTGTTTGGAGCTTAATGTTCAACATCCTTTATCTGTTAAAATTACAGAAGGAGAAGAAAGTAATCATCAGAGCAGGAATCATGATAAATGATAAATAGATTACCAGTACATACAAACATAACACTTGCATAATTTCTCTGATAACGCTGCATTGGATGGGTTTATTAACTGTGGGCTGAAATTGTACTACAGTCTGCTGGTGAGGAACTTTTTTGAGTGTTGAATAAAATGTCCTCCACAATCTGTATATGAATTGTCATTAAAACCACAGAGATTCTTACTTATAAAGGAAAGAAAAGTGGGACAAAGCCCATCAACATATAGTGTATATTTTCTGAAACATTACAAAGATGCAGGTAATTCTGGGTTCACCTGAATTACAGATTAGACTGGTGGACAAACAGATGTTGTATACAACTGGTGACAGCATCAGTGACAACAAATTAATCAGCGAGGCTGGAAGCAGAATTAGGAGGCGTCAGAGTCAGCGAGGGTCAGAGATCGACGAACAAATTGCCCACCTTCATGGATAATGCATCCCCCTCAGAAGGATTCAAAATTAGGCCACGAAGAACAGTTCAGGAAACCTATTTTGTTTCATCTGTGAAACTGTATAAATAAAATGTAAATTATGTTAAAGGCAAACACATTTGTAAGCCATAAGAAACAAACATGCTTTGCAATATACCTTCAAACATCTGTATAGATTTGATACATTATTTATTAACTGAATTTGCTAACATGTCTTACATAGTGAGTGTGTCACGGCTGCCGAGGCGAGCCGTGCGGAATAAATGAGGATCCAATCACAGGCAGTCGTGGAGAAGTGAAGGTGATTTATTGAACACAAAAAGAATGTGGACAAACAGCAAACGGGGCTCGAACTAAACTAAACTGGGAAACAACTAAACTACAGAGCACAATCCTGATTGAAAACGAGCAGAGGAGAATGACGATGAAAAGCAAGGAGAAGACACGGTGGATACACTGAGTAATACAGACGAACCGGCAACATGCAGGAGAACACACAGGGCTTAAATACACACACACCAGTAATCAGGGGATGAGAGACAGGAGGGCAACACAGCTGGGAGAAATCAGAGCTGATGGGACAGGGGAAATGTAAACTGAACATACTCACATCAGACAGAGACCTTCACAATAAAACAGGAAACTCAGACACGGGGAACCAAACAAGACACAGATCTAAACAGACAGCTTCACAAACAGATGGGGTGACACCATAGACAGACAGAGACACAGACTCAAAGGCAGACCGAATATCACACATAGAACTCAAACAATAATAATAATTATCATCATCATAATAAACTAGAAAATGATAACTAAAAGCACTGGGTCACCGACCCAGGACCATGACAGAGTGTTTCTTTTACTGATGATATTTCAGTGATATGTATTTTTTATGACTAAATAATGCTCTATCGAACACCTGGCAATAACAGCAGGTGTGGCAATTTTGTAATTTGTTGTTTAAATTTGATATTATTGTAGGCAGTATATTTTCTTAGCCTTTGTCATACTCATGCTTAACCCTCTCAGGCTCAAATTAAGTTTTTGTTGCTAATGCACAAAAGAATACCTGCAGTGGTACTTCTGAGTAAAAAACTCATGAAATATGTATGTGGGGTGATCAGGTTGTTAGCTTTTAACTGTTGCATATCTGCAACGCCTGCCTTGAGAGGGTTAACAAAGCAATCTCAGAAACCGTACAGTAATCTTGGGTGTGTGGGGGTCACCCAGAGTCAGAATCTAGTGAGATATCAGTGTCACCTCTTACAGTTTTCCTGTAATCTGAGCTCAAATATGAGAAAATATAGAGTACAGTACAGTAAATTGGGTAAATTTTACTGTTAATTTTCTCTGAATCGTACAGTAATTTGGGCTGTGGATCACAGGGTGGAGTGGAAAAAGTGGAAAAGTGGAGATGAACCAAAACTGGGAGTGGATTGTGAAGTACAATAGTGTCAGGACCAGAGTTGGTCAAGTTACTTGAAAAAAGTAATCAGTAACTAATTACTGATTACTTCCCCCAAAAAGTAATCCTGTTACTTTACTGATTACTTATTTTCAAAAGTAATTAATTACTTAGTTACTTTTTAAAAACACGATTTACAACCTGAATAGGTGATAAAGCGATAGATCTTTCAGCCCAATTCTACTTTTTCTGCATAATTCATCATATAAAATGTAATCAAATGGAAAAGTCTCTTTTTAAAACTTGTTTAATTAGTTTTAATCTTTTAACTTTATGCATCAAGCAAAAATTGAATTATATGCAACATTCTCTGACTGGAAGAAATTTGTTTAATATTTAAACTTATTTTCTGCCCATTCCAGCACATAAAATAAAATATTTTTTGTGTTTACACTCACTCTTTCAAATAGATGCAAGTAAAACACAGCAGAAAATAAATAAAATCAAAGACTAGCGGTCCTTTGGCTCTATTTTCACCTGTAAAGCAGGAGTAGGGTAGGCGGAGGTTTACCCTGGTGCAGGTGTGCCGCGGTCAGTTGAAGAATCCGCGAGTTTCTCTGTGACTTTCCCATTACGTCGTAGCGCACTCGGTGCTTGCTTGGAAGTTTAGGGGGTTTTTTGCCGTAAAAAGAAGTTTTCTTCCCACGCACAACGGACACTAATGTTTTTGTCACTTTTTATGGAATCAAACTCAAAGTAAGGTCAGTACTTCCACGCTTTAAACGCTGCACGCTCATACTCTCTCCCGCACTCGATATATTATCCATTGTTGATCTGCACACAGCTGTTGTCACGGACGTTGCACTTGCTTACGTCACTGTCATGAGACATTCTCGCAAAAAAATCACTGTTTTAGTAACGCAGCGTTCCTACGGGAAAGTAACGGTAATCTAATTATCGTTTTTGCAATAGTAATCCCTTACTTTACTTGTTACTTGAAAAAAGTAATCGGATTACAAGTAACGCGTTACTGCCCATCTCTGGTCAGGACACAAAAGACTGCATTTCTAAGCCAGTCGGCACCCGTACCGTAATATGCATAAGAATAGTGCAACAACATTTTAGGTGCGGCTGGCTTGACTGTGTGGTCGTAAGTGAGGGCTCACTTGACCGCGGTCAAATATGGTGCTGGAGAAACAAACTACAGAGAACTTCGTAAAGAGAGTATTGAGTGCTTTGGCGATGTAAATGGACTGGTTCTTATATAGTACTCAAAGCACTTTAAAGAACTTGCCTCATTCAGGTGTACGCAAGCACTTTTCTCTGTAAGCACTTTCTGTGTAATGTTCACACACATTCGGAGAGCAACTCTGGGTTGGTATCTTGCCCAGGGATATTTGGCATGCAGACGGGGATTGAAGCACCTTCCTCTACTACCTGAGCAAAGCCACCCCATGTTCGTCTGTGCACAGATTTCTTTCAATACAGTATTATCACAATTGTGCAAAAATACAGGCATGAAAGCTTAAAGTGCGCGATCACAATAAAGGTGACGCTCAGAGACTGACTGAGTGATCTGAGAACTCATCAGCGCTCCTCACTGCCTTCACTTACTTGCTGCTATGGGTGCAGGAATAACATAGTTATGCAGTTATCTGGGACTCTCCACCATTTGACCTTAGAACTGAAGAAGCTTCTCGGATGAGAGGTGAAACGTCTTCAAGTAACTTAAAGAAGTCCAGACGCTTTTCTTTACAAGCTCCTTTGACCAGTTATGCAGTTACTTTCTCAGTCTGCTAGAGCCTCCACTTGAACGCAAGAACCTTCATTTATCTTCTCAAACGGAATTCAAAATGTTTTTTACAAATTGAAGGATTAAGATATAAATTGCAGAAGCATCGATCCACACATTCAAAGAAGAACAACCCAACAAACTCTTCATAAAACTCCAAGAGATATGAAAATCTTTATTTCTGTCTATTCTGTGTTGTTAACATCACATCTTCACATAGTAGCAAAAACATATTAAACAAACATTAATCTCAACATGCATACTGTACTTCAAGTTTCTCTCATGGAAAGGCCAGTGTTACTTTTATAGTATCCTTTCCATAAATATCATAAATATCTTTACCCATGTAGTGGAATTATTTTATTTTTTCATTTTAGTTAACAAGTATAATGTGACCACATTCACTTTTTATCAGGACAAGCTACACCACCACGGTGGTTAGCATACAATAACACTGCCTTGTTCTCAAAGCTTCTTGCTAACTGTACTTTTTTCTGAGATGTTCTCTTTAAGTAAGGATACTGAAAGTGTAAGCAGTGTATGCGGTCACATCACGTGCTTAAGGTTGTGTTAGCACTGATAATTCCTTCACAGTTCTTTAAAGATGCTGAAGTCATCATATCAGCTGTAAATGCAGTGCTGCTGCTGTCCTTACGCTATACTTTCAAGCATCACACTTTCTTACTGACCAGTTTATTTCCACTTTTTATGCTCTAGTATGGTGTGACTGAATGAAGTCAGCAAACCAAATTCTGTCCATCTGAGGATGAGAAGAAACTTGCATGAAATGGGAAGTATGAGATGAAGATGGCTCCTATGCTTTAGACGTGGCACTGTTTCTACCATTGTAAGTACGCTAATGCTTGAAAGATCCATTAAAAGTCTGACACTTCACTCTTCAGCTGGAGCGTCCATCAAGTTTTACATTCCAGGTTTCCTCGTTGGGATTACGACTCAGACGATGATGTGAAAAATTAGTTATTACATTAAACCCATAAAATCAACACTGGCAAAAAAGCCGTGCACTTCACAGAGCAGCTTTCTATGGCCGAGCAGCTCCTGCAGGTGTAAGGTGTAGGTGTCACAGCACTCTGGTCCAAAGAGTTTATGTGCAGCATGCAGACAGAAAATGGCTTTACAGAATATGACTGAATGTTGAGGCACCAAAACACACTCAGTCTGCCCCTCAGTCTGATCAAGAAGAAAACCTGACTGAGCGCTTCATAACATCAGTACGATGATGTCCCAGAGGCCATGTTCAGGTTATTCTCCCGTCCACACTGAGCGGGCGGATCAGTGGAGTCTGCATTAGCTTTAACAGAAAGGTCTGATTTAAGCAGGTAAGCTGAATAGACAAGAAAAGCTAGAAAGCTTTATCAACTATAACCCCAGCGAGGACCTTGACAGGTGTCTTGTGTACAGGTGAAGGCTGGACAGTCAGCAGGATACCTTCCTAACATTTGTCATTCCCAGCATTGAACCGTTTCCTGGCACAGCCTCAGTGAAACAGAGCATCGTTTCCACCCCACAGTTACAGACAGGCTGTGCTTTTCTTTGGTAACACCGTCGAAAGAGAAGCCCCGTGTCCTCTCTCAGAAGCTGCTTTCGTGTCCTGTCAGGATGTACAGGCTGCTCAGTGCTGACGGGTCATCAGTCGGTGTGCTCTGAAGGATGATGTCTCTGCACATTGTCAGCAAATGAGAAGGAGATGAGTTGTAAAGGAGAGCCACTACTCTACTGATACTACAACCACTGTAGTTTGACTTTAATGCTACACACTGGTACAGTACTGGTACACTTACTGGAGTTTTACTCCTGTTCCTGCTCATCACCACGCCTACTACTTTTTTAAACTTTATGATAAGTGTGAACATTTACACAACAGCATACAAACAAGTTTAAAGTAGAAAAAAGGAAGCAAAGAGCTGAGAAATACATAAAACATAACACAGAAGAAAAAGAAACCTTTGCAGGGATTCCTTCTACACCCAGTTTGAGTAAAAACTAACTGAAACACAAGGAAAGAAGATAAGATCAACTAAAATAAGGGTTGTATAATAATACTTAGTACTGGCAGCCACCAGCGCTAAGCCTCAGCCTCCCAGTAGACACACCTATGGTACCGATTTAAAATCCTACATGTCTTTGTTCTCAGGTTATCACGTTCACAAACTTTGGTGTCCACGCTATTTGCCTGCCAGGCTGACAATGATTTAGATCACAGAAACATTTTTAAGCTGTTATTCCTGGTTTCACAGTGGAAAACTCCGGGTAACGTCCATTATCTTTGCTCCTGTATAAGACTTTCCTGAATGCTGAGGTTTGGTCTTCCACATGAAATTCAGTACTTTTGTTTCAGTTTCATTAATGATGCATTGATTTTGGACATCGATGTAATATATATGTGATACACGACAGTCTTTGAGTCCGTCCTTCTCATATATAATCCCACTGTTTTTGCACTTCAGATGATTCCAGTAATGACTGATTTAAAAAAGAAAAGTGAAATATTTCTAATGAACTCACCACGATTCTTATTACAAACTTCATTAAGAGCTGCTGGATCAACAGGGGTGTCCTGGATTTGTTAGTAATATAATATAGTAATATATTATTATTAGTTTTAATTATTTAGTCAAAAATCAATTCCAGACTGCTCTGAGAAACATGCTGCAGCGAGAGTCCTGACAGGGACTAGAAACAGAACATTTATTGGCTCCCTGTTTTATCCAGAATAAAAGATTCAAAATCCTCACATAAAAGGTTTTGAATAATCAGCCCCTGTCTTATCTTAATGACCTTATAGTACCATATCACCCCATTAGAGCACTTCGTTCCAAGTATTTAAAAGTAAAATGGGAGCCAGACCCTTCGGTTTCCAGGCCCCTCTTGGTAAATGGTAAATGGACCGGTTCTTATATAGTGGTTTTCTACTCTGAGCACTCAAAGCTTGCCTCATTCACCCGTTCACACCCATTCATACTCTGACGGATGCACCGAAGAGCAACTTTCATGCAGGATATCTGGCATGTAGACGGGGAGTAGGTGACCTGCTCCCCCACCTGAACTACAGCCACCACTTCTGTGGAACCAGCTTCCAGTTTGGGTTTGGGAGACAGACACCCTCTCTACTTTTAACATTAGGCTTCAAACTTTCCTTTCTTCCCTGAATCCTCCCTTAGTTAGCCTAAGTCTAGGCTGCTGGCGGGTTCCCGTGATGCACCAAGTGTTTCTTCTTCAGTCGCCCTTTTCACTCACTATCTGTTTAAACACCTCTCTGCATTCAATCATTAGTTGAGAATATTCTCTGGCTCTCTTCCCCAGATTGTCTTTGTCCCGTCTTCCTCCTCTCACCCCCCCAACCAATCGCAGCAGATGCCCGCCCCTCCCCCAGCCTGGTTCAGGTTTTCACCTGCTAAAAGGGAGTTTTTCACCTTTGTGCACCATAATTGCAGGGCCTTTACCTTACAATATACAGTGTCTTGAAGTGACTATTGTTGTGATTTGGTACTAGAATAAAGAAAATTAGCACTAAGGAAAGTAGTTTTCTGTACAAAGTGTCAGGTAGACGGTAGTTGGTAACTTTAATGGCTGTTTTTCTTTGGAGGGCTGCATGCAAACACATAGGCTGCATTTCCTAAATCCTTGGATCTGAGTAACCAACAGAACAAACACTCTAGTGTGACTCCTGCTTTAATGCTACCATTAATGCTAGCAGTATTCATGCTACTTCCACATGCTACTCTGAAAATCACTTCCAGGTCTATTAACAATAGTATCAAGAAAAATACTATCCTGATTACTTCTGATGTACTAGGATTACTAGTTTCTCACAGTGATTGATAGCTCTTGTCAGCATACAGTTAACATACCTGTTTGTTCCCAGAACTCTGAACACACGACTCTCATCTGTAATTTCTTGTGTTACCTGCACATAAAGTGAAAATTCACATGTGTAATGACTTAGAACTAATATGATAAGCACATGATACGAGCTCAGCCAACGTTGGATGAATTTACTAGTTATCACCTCATCTGAATGGAAACTCCTCCCTTTGAGGCCATGCTTCCAGAACGCCAGCACACTATCCTGCAAGCAGACTGACAGAACAGGAGGTGTCACTCAGCTTTCAGGACACACATCAGCTCTCATTCACTTTGTTTGTCACATCATCATTTCTACCTAGTGTTTCAATGGGGAAGTCAAAGACTATTTCTGCAGCCAGCTGTCTGGATGGAAGTCCTTGCAGGTTCACGATCTTTACAGTTCCTGTCCAAACAGTACACAGATTGAGAATGAGCATGAAAGACATTTGAAGGATTCACAATATGCGAGGGGACTTACTTTCCAAGGTGATGAGAACAGTGTCTCGGTCCAGCTGGGTTACCTGCACGACTCTGAGTGCTCCACTATCTCCTGATGAACGGAAAGAAGGAAGCTTGTTGCAACAAGTTGAAGCTTGAAGCTTCAGGAAGTCAGCAGAGACACGCAGAAACGGTCCTACCTGGCACTGGAACAGGAGCGCCGTTCAGCTCTATAATATCAAACCTGAGCTGTTGGCCGGTTGGTGGTTTATCATTACTACAGTCTCTCACTCCAACACACAGCTGAGAAGAGAATCTGGGAGTCTGATGGCGAGTTGCTGTGAAACAGTCACCAAGGAAAACAAAAAAAACTAAATAAATTCTCATGGATGGTTAAGTGATGCTTGTTAAACCTGAGCTGAACCTGTTCATACAACCGTCAAAAACAGCACAACAGAATTCTTGTATGATTATTAAATCTTGAGATTAAAGATAAACAGATGCCATCCACCCATCCATCCATCCATCCATCCATCCATCCATCCATCCGTCCAGCCGTCCATCCATCCATCCATCCATCCATCCATCCATCCATCCACCCGTCCATCTGTTCGTCCAAACATCCACCCACCCATCCATCCATCCATCCATCCATCCATCCATCCGTCCAGCCGTCCATCCATCCATCCATCCATCCATCCATCCATCCATCCACCCGTCCATCTGTTCGTCCAAACATCCACCCACCCATCCATCCATCCATCCATCCATCCATCCATCCATCCATCCACCCGTCCATCCATCCATCCACCCGTCCACCCATCCGTCCATCCATCCATCCACCCACCCACCCGTCCATCCATCCATCCACCCGTCGATCCATCCTTCCATCCATCCATCCATCCATCCATCCATCCATCCATCCATCCATCCATCCCCTAACTGCACGTCTTTGGACTGATGCCACTTTTCCATAATGTTGTGACACAGGCGTGTTTCTCCAAGCAGCTCTGTGTTAGGACTGCAGACAGGCTTAACACAGAGCTCTGTTCTCACAGTACATACATTATCGTTATGAAATGTGCGAGACATTCACAAAAAAACTGTCAATTATCTGTGCTATGTGATCTAATGGTGCATGCTGGCGTTGAACTGTGTGCTGATAACACTGTTCCTGTAGCACAGAAAACACATGGTAACCATTCAGTTACACGAGCTTGGACCCAGAGAAGGTGCTGTTGGTGTTTTTGGACGGCGTTTATACAACGTTTCTTTTATTTAGTCTCTAAAATCTTGTTGGGCTTGAATAAAAAGTATGCATATGTTATTAAAAAAAATCAATTACATTCTTCAGCTTCAGATTTTGATATGCTGTCTGTCTACTTTTATGTAATCCAGGTCTAATGGCTGGTTTGCATTGTGGAAATAGGGTTAGAGTTAGAAAGGAAGACATTTATTCAGGTGGCAAGTTCGACATATCTGTACAAACCTTTAGATGCATGAACTTTTGAAGAGGCTCATACCACAAGAGTAAAACCAGGCCAGATGGGACAGCCCCGCACAGATATGTACTATCTGTGTATGGGTTTCTTGCTGAAACAGAGAGAGCAGGACTAAGTGTCTGCAGTTGTTCTCCGTGAACAAACAGACTGACCAGAGTAACTCGGCATTGCTTACCTACACTGCACCTCCTACAACCTTTAGTGTCAGGAATCTTTACAGATATGGTAAACTTTCTGTGGCCAACAGAGAATATCCAGGTCAGAACAAGCAGACAAAATTGGGTTTACAGTATCCTCCTTCCTCAAAATCAAGTGGTAGCATCATACATGACATTATTAACACTGCTGCACCTACAGCTCCTGTTTCCCTGCATCTGTGATGGCGTGTCGTACCTGAGACTGATCCGCTCAGTGAGGCGGTTGGTGCTGAGCGACAGGCTGCTGTGTTTCTTGTGCAGATGTCCTTTCTGTTCAAACAGAGCTGGCAGGCTGTGCGAGTAAAGCTGGGCCGACTTCCCTGCAGGATGGAGCCTTTTTAGAGCAGCATATTATCGAGTGGACACAATGTTCTCCGTTTGTGTCATGCTGTTTGTTACCTGATACGGACATCAGCACATTGTTCATAACATATAGCCATATACATCGCTGAGGGAGGAGCTGTGGGGAAAAGACAAGCAGTTCACTGAGACTTCAAACATCCAGCTTCAGTCATCAGACTGTTCCAGAAACATCATTTCCTGGTTTTCAGTGCTCCTCCTTTCATCAGGAGCTGCACTCCTTACTCAGGTTTTTCAGGGTGATGCGATTAATGACTTGCACTTTTTTGTTATTACTTGCATTTTTACACAATGCTCTTCTACTCTGACTGACACTTTCAACTACCAGCTTGACCGCGCATCACTCTTTTCTACCTCAAAACGACCAGTTACACATGTCTGCATGAATTCTGCACGCACGTTTGCACTACAAGCTGCACACAAACACGTGTGCACATCCATGATTTACTCCAAACCTAACTTAACCTTCGGCGCTTTTTAACTTTCAACCCCTTCAGTGGAAACATTGGGAGAAGTTTGCCAGTGTGGTATTATAATATTATTTTATGCCACGTTAGACCCCTAATTGAAGATTGTGAATTATTATGTAGTTTTCTCCTGAATTAGAAGAAGGTGATAACTATTGCATTTGTTAAACTGATTTGCATTACATTAGACTGCTGATTTATTGTGAATGAATAATATTGTTTCATCATGCATTATACTGCTGAGTTATAAGAAATACTGTTCGCAGAAAGTCATCGCCTTATTTGTCTGATTAGAAGAGAACAGAACATGCTGGAGTTTTCTGCCCCATCTCAGCAGGAGCAGATAAACAGGGAGCCAAGGTCGTAGCTTAGGCGCCGTGTGAGAGAAAGCATGTGAATGTTTAGGCTTTTATGATAAGGTGGAGGCACCAGAGGCTATAAGAGTTTGATCAATGCTCCACCATTTTGAGATCTGATGCTGTCTACGTACGGTGTCCATCTCCCACGCGTGTGATCATTAAAATCATCGTTTGACTCAACCCGGTCGGACCAGTGTTGTTATTGTGGTTTTTCCTCTTGTATCCATCCCCAATATTTGAATCCGTAACACCATCAAACTCGTCGTTGGAGGGGAGAGGGAGGGGAAACAGGAGGACAAAGGATGGCGGGAACAACTGAGCTGTAGTGCTTTTTTTTTTTCAACTGTGCAATATTTGCAATATTGTTTTATATTCGACCTTTTTTGTGGGGCAAATAATATTGACACCAGTCATTTTGTGTTTTTCTGAAATTATTCTGTTATTGTGTACAAAATATAAAAAAAATTCAGCTATATATGTTGATGCATGCTTTTATTACCAGTCGCATTGATTGCTGTAACGCCCTGCTCTCTGGTCTCCCCAAAAAGAATATATCACCCTTACAACTTTTACAAAACTGCAGCTCGTGTGCTGACGAAGACCAGAGGGTGGGCCCACAGTACACCGGTTTTAGAATCGCTGCATTGGCTCCCCGTGTATTTCAGGATCGATTTTAAAGTTCTTTTATTGGTTTTTAAATGTCTTAATGGTCTGCTTCTCTCAATGACTATCGCCCTGTAGCCCTCACCTCAGTAGTGATGAAGTGCTTTGAACGCCTGGTCAGAGACTTCATCATTTCTTCACTACCAGACACACTGGACCCACTACAGTTCGCTTACCGTCCAAATCGTTCCACAGACGATGCCATCTCTCATCTCCTCCACACATCACTCACTCACTTGGACACTAGAAGGGGGAATTATGTTAAAATGCTCTTCATAGACTACAGCTCTGCATTTAATACCATAATTCCCTCCACACTCACCACCAAGCTGGAGCATCTGGGACTCAGCTCATTCATGTGTCAGTGGATCTCCAACTTCCTAACTGGCAGACCACAGGCAGTAAGGATGGGCGGACATGTCTCAGCCTCCACCACTGTCAGCACTGGAGCCCCCCAGGGGTGTGTTCTGAGCCCCCTGCTGTACTCTCTGTACACATATGACTGTGTGGCCACTACCAGCTCCACCACCATCATCAAGTTTGCTGACGACACCGTCGTGGTGGGCCTGATCTCTGATAACAACGAGACGGCCTACCTGAAGGAGATTAGGAATCTGGAGAACTGGTGCCAGAGGAACAACCTCCTTCTAAACGTCAGTAAGACAAAGGAGCTGATAGTGGACTTCAGCACTAAGCAGGAGAGGAACTACCAGACCCCCGTCATCAACGAGTGCCCAGTGGAGAGAGTGGACAGCTTCAAATACCTCGGAGTTCACATCACGCTGGACCTGTCATGGTCCTGTCACATCAACACCGTGGTGAAAAAGGCCCGACAGCGTCTCTACCACCTCAGACGCTTGAGAGACTTCCAACTGCCCTCCAAGGTGCTCAGGAACTTTTACTCCTGCACCATAGAGAGCATCCTGACGGGAAACATCTTAACCTGGTTCGGGAACAGCACCATGCAGGACAGACGAGCTCTACAGAGGGTTGTGCGGTCAGCTGAGCGCACCATCCGCTCCGAGCTCCCTGACCTGCACTCAATCTACAGCAGGCGGTGCTGGACCAAGGCCAGGAAGATCGTGAAGGACCTCAGCCATCCCAACAACAGACTGTTCTCTCTGCTGAGGTCAGGAAAGCGATTCCGCTCCCTGAAGACCAACACAGAGAGACTGAGGAGGAGCTTCTTCCCGCAGGCGATACGGTCTCTCAATCACACCACCACACAGTACTGACCCACACATATGGTTCTTACACACACACTGGACTTTCTGGACATTGTTTTCACTTCATCACTTAAATCACTTTAAGCATATTTGCACTGCACAAGACATAATGTGGATTGCACAACACTGGTCACTATATTCTTCATTTCCAGTTAATACTTGTACAGCTGCTGTTATTGTGTATATATTTATTTATTTATATTTCTTCATACATTCTTATATAGTTCTATATTGTGTATTTTGTTGTACAGTTATTTTATTTTCAACTTTAATTTATATATTTTATCTTATTCTCCCAGTTAAATTTACCCTTCATTCTAATTTGTGTTGTACAGTTATTTCATTTTTAACCTTAATTTATATCTTATTCCCTCCTAGTTAAATTTACCCTTTTTAATTTTTCCTATTTATTTCCTATTTATTTCCTTTTTTTTTTTTCTTTAGGTCACGAGCAGTTGTCCAAGCATTTCACTGCATATCGTACTGTGTATGACTGTGTACGTGACAAATAAAATTTGAATTTGAATTTGATTTGGGCCGTCTTATCTCTCAGATCTGCTTTTACCATATGAACCCTCGCGGACCTTGAGGTCTTCTGGTACTGGCCTTTTGACTGTTCCCAAAGACAGCACACATACTCACGGAGAGGCAGCTTTTCAGGGGTATGGTCCTCGTCTGTGGAACAGCCTGCCGGAGGAGCTCAGGGCCGCAGAGAACGTACATGTTTTTAAGAACAGGCTCAAGACCACCTTTTTAATTTATCTTTCACCTAACGTTTATTTATTTTATGCTTATTTATTCTATCCTGTTATTCTATTTATTAATTTAGGTTTTACCTAATATTTATTGATTTTATTCTTACTCATTTTTTATCTTCTTACTATTTCTATTGTATCCCGTTCTTATTTACTTTATCTTTTTACCCTGTATATATCCTATTGTGACATATCTCCAGTGTTTCCTCGGAGGGGGCTCTCTGCACCGGGGCTGTGATCAACCATGGCTGCTGGGGCTCTGGGGGTCCTCTCAGCCTGGCTGGGGGGGGGGATATGGGTGCATTCATGATTGTTTATGTTAATGAGAGTGTGGGGGGTTAGTTGGAGGGCGGGGTGGGGTGCTTTTAACCATGTAAAGCACTTTGTGCTACTTTTTTTGTATGAAAAGTGCTTTATAAATAAAGATTGATTGATTGATTAATTTCCCAGCTTTGGTCATTATATACAGTATTTTGGAGACAGAGAGTTACAGGACTCTCTCCCAGACCACGGACTCATAATACAAGTCAGAGCTTTATAAAAAAAAAAAAGTTGTGTTTTCTAAATTGGAGTTCAAGTTATTTGTACTTCCAATAGTGTTAACATACTACACAGGTCATGAACAAGATTTCTTTTACATTTTCATTGTAAATGGGCTGAAGCAGTTCATTAAAAGTAGTCTAACATAAATGTAAACGCTGTAATTTGATTATTTTAATAAACCATGAAACTTGGATGGATTCGATGCCGGTGTGACCACAGTGCACACGTCTGCTGTCGCTCACAGTGGTCCAAGGAACCGCTCAGGGAGTTTGTGTGTTCGCTCAGACACCTGAAAAATTAGAGGGAACATTGGGCCTCTGACATTCAGTACCCAGTTATTAAAATGTTAAGTGTAAATCATCCCCAGCCCACAATAGCAGCTGAATTTACTACGATTTCAGATCTTTTTACACGTCAATAAGAAACCACCGATGTGTAAAACAGGCTGACAACAGAATGACGTAAACCACACTGCTGCAACTGTGCAGCTCTCAGGTTTGATCTATTGTTTCTCTGTGTGGCCAGCAGGGGGAGGTGTTTTTTTTTTTTTTTTTAATATTAATGAAAACATTTTTCATGAAAGTTGCAAATTTGTTATCTGTTTTTATGACATTTTTCACTGTGGATTACAACAACATCAACATTAGAAAATGAAATACATTTATAGTAGGTGATCATTAATCACTATTATTGGCACTATTAAAGGGCCCCAAAAATCAAACTTTGCTTAGGGCACCACGGAGGGCCAACCCTTTTTACACTTCAACGATTGTACACAAAATACAATCATCCATCCTTCTATCTATTTATTTTTGTCCACTTATATAATTCAGCATCACAGGGAAGCTGGATCCCAGTTGTTTTTCACAGAGGGCCAAGCAGTGGAGGGAGCTGCCGACCTCCCAGCAATACATGTAAAAGCTTTATTTTATGCTGACTCTGGTCATCTTTATCTATCATAAAAATTTGCTTCACGATCTGAAACACGTAAGTGTGGCAAATATGCAAATAGCTAAGAAATCAGGATGGGGTAAATCGTTTCTCACTGCACTTCTGTTAGGCGACTGAATAAAAACACAAAGTCAGCAGTCTGGCTATGAATGTCTTTAATGTTTCCAAGATCAGAATCACATCAGGGTGTACAACCTCACCCCTGGCGCCGTTGCCCACCTCTCAATTTTAAATACATGTAGACATTGAGGGGTACCAGGAGGGGCTATGCGCTTACCTGCTGCTGAGTAATTGCATATGAGAGCATGAGGGTGGGAATGGATGTTTGTATCTGTGTGTGCCTGTTTGTCTGTGTCCATATGTCAGGTCGGGTATCAGACGCCACCTCTCTGGGGACATCTCAGGCCCTCCAAGGTATGGAGGCCTATCTCCCCCCACCACTCCCCCTGCCAGTGGCAGACGCCTTCAGACATCGGTGCATTGGTGGTTCTTTGTGTCTGGGGATGGGCGTCCAGGTACTGCTTGTCGGGGCCTGGAGCCTGGGGCTCGCTCGGGCTCCTTCAGGGTGGGGTGCCTTTGGCCTCTCAGCCTGGGGCTCGGTCACTCTGGCACAGCTGGCTGCCGGCGGAGCTCACGGGCACGTCACGTTTAAATCATGCTTTTTATCTGTTTTTGTTTTTTAATGTTCTGTAAAGAACTTGGGATCACCTTGTTGTTGAATTGTGCGATATAAATAAACTTGCCTTGCATTTTGGCTGCTACCTCAAAGCACACTGTGCGCTGTCGATCTTACGTGCTGCACAATAATATTCAATATTTAGCATTTACAGTTATATTCACATAGATCATCGCGATGCTGTTGTTTATTATATTGCTCTCTTTTGTTTGCTTGTTTTCTCTTTTTTCTTTCTCAACAGGTGATCCAGGTGATTGATAGATGGATTTTTTGTCTGTTTGTTTTGTTGGCTTGGACAACTTCCTACCAGACCCGTGGAAGTGGAAGCTTCAGTGAAGAAAGATTCCTGCTCCCAGCCGTTCATTGGCTCGGCATTTTAAACCCCTAAAGGGTCACCTGGCCTGTAAATAAACAGGGCCAATAAAAAAAATCACAAGAATAATACAAAACTTTCAGCCAGTTTATCTTAATACATTAACTTATTCTTGTGTACACAGTAATTCATAAATAAATAATGTATATTATCAATAAAGATTGATCTAAACAGTTTAACTGCTATGTGCAGATAAAGGTTGCATAGCTTTAAAACATTTGCTATCCAGCAAATATCAGTCAAACTCAACACAAAGGAAACACAACAATCGTTCAAATTGTTTGGACCGGTGATCCAAATCAACTGGCGTTGGTCAAACAGATGTGTGGTAGACTTACTTTGAAGGAGCTGCTACCGACAAACCAGCAAATAAACACCAAATATTTCATCTGTGACATTTGTGAGGTTTCCTCAAACACACAATACATTTGTAACTTTTAATTTTTTCTGTTTTTGTGTCTTGCAAATAAACCTTTAAACTGATTTGAAATGATGTTATGCATTTATTTTTGGCCCTTAGCTACGGTGGCCCTGAGAGGCCAAATGGACTGCAACTTAAGAAAACACCAGCAATAACAAAAACGCTGCAAAAGCACAAAAAAACACAACTGAAATAGGAAAAAAGAAAACACAAATACAAAAAACGAAAACACAAATAGGAAAAAACGAAAACACAAATAGGAAAAAAGAAAACAGAACTGTTTCTGGGGAGACAATAGTAATTAGTAATAAACAGAGCCAGTGTGACTAAGTGGAGCTTGTGAGAGTGAGTGGATTGAAGAAAGTGAGGGACTCAGGTGTGTCAGTTGGTTTGTCTTTGTTTGTGAGTGTGGAGGAGAGATTGGGTTGGTTTTAAAGCTAAGTTAAGAATATTCTGAATTTCAATTCATTTTTATTTACATAGCACCAAATCACAACAACAGTCGCCTCAAGGCGCTTTATATTGTACAGTTTAATTTCCAAAACTTGCATATGATCTTCAGTTTGCAGCTGGACTATCACATAGCAGCTGGAGCAGTCTCACATGGAGGCCAGTCCACTGCTGCCACCTGTGGCCAAGTGCCATAGCCTACTACTAGATGAACTTGTGACACACATCTGCAGTAGAGGCTGAGTGGCTGCTCTCACACCTGGAGCATCCAAATCGACCCACAAACACGCTGAAAGATGCAATGCCATCAATGTGGATTGTCAAGACTGAGAGACCTCTTCCCTCTGACCCCTCCCCAAACCCTCAAACCCTCCTACCCACCTCGACATACAAACTCTGTGTGGCTTCACGTGTTCTGTTGATGTTTACATGATCGAAATAACTTGAACACAAACACAAACAAACAAAGAGGAAGACCGCACCGGAAGGAAACAACTACAAGTCCCAGCATCCTCTGTGTTTAGGGAGCAGCAGTGAAAGTGAAAGCAGGAGGAAGGTGGAGCTGAGGCAGGTGAGTGTTTACATGAATATGTTTCTTCTTATGACATAAAATAATTCCACGCTGTTCGTGTCTGTGGGTGAAATGTGAGGCCGGTCGGCTCCTCTGAGCGCTGGTTTCCTGTAAGTAGAGAGGAAGTGAGTTTAGCTGAGCCTCCGTTTAGTGTGAGAGAGCAGGAGGAGAGTGAGAGCTGTGCTGAGGCAGGGTGAGTGTTAACACCGCTCTGACATTACTGTGTCTCTGTGGCGGGAACAACAGGCTCCGTCAGTGGAGGCAAAAATAATCAGACTTTGGTTTTTCAAAGGAAACAACTTTATGTCGGAAGTTCCCGCACGCTCATTGGATAACGATGTGTCAATCTCGAGCTATTAGCCAATGAGCGTGCGGATTCACAGAAAGACCCGCCTTTATCACGGGACTTTAAAAACTACAATGGCGACAGAAACTCCGTGAGTGGAGTTCAGGGTGACGTTATGAAACTGTGACGTTTGAGCCACTTCCTGTTCTCAGTCCCAGCGTCCTGATCACCGAGGTTTCTGTTGCTCTGATATCTGATATTGATTATATTGGTAAACAGGCTGTAGCATAAACATCAAACACAGCTGAAGCAGTTTTTGGATGGTTGGCTTCAAATGATCCGTCGGTTTGAAAAGTAAAAACAATTAAAAAAAGGTGAAGCTGATGCAGGGTGAGTGTTAACACCAGGACTTTAGAGGGAAGAAGAGTCACAGCTCAGCATGTTGTTGACGGGTTGTTGTTCAGTCGGGGGAAGACATCTGAATCATTGCAGGGGGAATGGCTTTCACAACTTTAATGAATTTACTCTGAGTACATGATATGCCATAATTATCTATGAATTTGTTATATGTTAACACATTTCCGTCATTGTCTAAAAGGTGTAAAACCGTCCAAATGCCATGATCCATCCAAACCTTATAAAAGATGGATTTTCTTTTATCGTATACATCTGTTGTTCCAAATCGAATTTGTATGTGGAGAAAAAATATGCTTGTGTATCATTTTCCAGTACTGGAGAACCTGTTTGTGAAAATTGGATAATTTAATTTGGAAATTTCAAAGTCGCACTTTATAAGAAATTCAATGCCACCCAGCTTCTCCAAAATTACTTTGGGAAAATAAAACCAAATAACGTTTGAATTATTTATGAAAGATTGCAACCATTTGAGTTTGATGGAACCATCATTGCTTCAAAATCAATCGCATTCAAACCTCCTTCTTCAAATGACTTCACTATATCATTCTTCCTAACATAATGTTGCTTGTTTCTCCAAATGTAATTGAAATTAATTTGATTTATATTATTGATTAGACTATTGGAAACATATAAACATTGTGATGGATAAATCAATCCAGAGATACCTTCTGTTTTAGTAAGCAAGACACGTCCAAAGATGGAGAGGTGTCTTTGTAGCCTGTAATCTTTTTGATTTCTGGGTAATTTGCTCAAAATGTAGATTTTCTCTATTATTTGTGTTCTTTGACATTATAATACCCAAATATTTAATGTCAGTTTTAACAGCTATGTTAAGAGAGCTACTAGGTCACAATCACGAATAGTTAATAATTCTCATTTTCTAATATTCAGGTACAAACCAGAAGCCTTTGAGAAAAGTGAAATTTCATTCATGTTCTATAAAAACTGACGATTCCTCGTCTAACATTAAAGCGTTTAGATGTTCCAAAAGGTAAAGAAACAGAACTATTGAGTCAGAGTATAATAAAGAAATAAAATCTATGAAGTTTTGTTTACCAAAACCAAAATAGGGTAGAGCTTTTAAAATAAAAGGATGTTCGACCGTATCAAATGCCTTATAAAAGTCTAAAAAAAGAATCACACCATCATCTTCAATTAAGTGATTAGAATCCAGTAGATCTACAACCAATCTAATATTATTGGTCGTAGATTATCGATTAGTCTTTTATCTTTACCAGGTTTGGGAATAAGGGAGATAAGACCCTGTTTCATTGTCGTTGCCAACATTTCATTACTAATGATTTCAGTAATAGTTTTGAAGAAAAATTCTTTTATTTCTTTCCAGAAGAATTTATAAAAGATTGCAGTCAAGCCATCCTGACCAGGAGCTTTGTCATTTTCAGTTTGTTTAAGGCTTGATCTCAGTCATCCAGTGATATATCAGAATCACAAATTTCTCTGAATGCAGAATCGATTTTTGGAGTATAAGGTTCAATCTGATCACAAAAAGTTAATGAATCAGCAATTAAATATTTTGAGGAGAATAAATTTGAGTAAAATTTATGTTTTTCTTCTGCTACAGTCTTATGATTTGTGCATTCCTCCCCATTTATGATTAATGTATTAATAGATTTCTTTTCTTGCCTCCGTTTCTCCAAATTGTAGAAATATGAAGCACTTTTTCAGCTTCTTCTATCCATTTTGCACGAGCTCTAATGTAAGCTCCATGAGCCTTTTTCTTGTATAGATCATCTAATTGAGTAAAGACAACAGGGATTTCTTATCAGCCTCTGACATAAAATGTCTATTACAATAGTTATTTATATGGTAAAGTAATTTACTTTCAAATTCCTTCTGTTGTCTACTTTTCATTTTACTAAACGTAATTGAAAATTCTCTAACTTTAAATGAAAAAATTCCCATCTATGTATGTAATTGCCAATTGTTACGTTGTTGTAAATGTTATGGAGGAGCTCTTTAACTATCTTAACATACCCGTCATCAATTAATAGATCTGCATTTAATTTCCAGTAATCTTTTTTAAACTGCGTTTTATTTTCAGGGTTAAGTTTAAAAGTAATAATACTGTGATCTGTCAACGGGGCTGCTGAGATGGAAACATGTGAAACATCTATATAGTAAAGTCGACCCAACCACAGTATGGAATACCAGGAGTGCCATAATGAATTAATTAAATGCACCATTGAATAATAAATTAAATGTGACAATAATTAATTAAAATTTGAAATAATTAATTAAAATGGGAAATAAATAATTAAATAAACATTTTTTGACACATTTAATTAATTAATTAATTATTTCACGTTTTAATTAATTATTGCCACATTTAAATAATTATTTAATGGTGTATTTAATTAATTCATTTTGGCACAGTTGACTCCTTCAGGTCTCACCATAAATTTATTTTATGTGTCAACCTCACCCATCAAACCCAGGGGGCGGGGTTAATGCTGATCGAGTCAGAACCATTGCTTTGGCCTGGTGGCCATTGTTTTTAGAAGGCGTTACTGCACACCAACAACTGCCATGTGGAAACTAACAGAACTGAACTTTGAAAAACCCTGTTTGTGTTTGTGTGTGGGATGGACTCAAGCGCAGACAAGGCAGCTAGAATACAGTTCCGTTTTTTACTATACAACACCAGGTGCAAATATATACAAGTGAGATGGCAGGGGGAATCCAGGGCACAGGGAAATCCGGGAAAGGAGCTCTTCACACACGAGGGACTTCATAAAAAACACAGCACACCAAGGGTTCCAGGGAAACGGAATTCCTGTTTACAGACAACAAGTGATTAATCCAAAGGGTCAGCGATACGAAAAGGCAACAAGAGACTAGTACTCCGGAGCTTACTACCGAGGTTACTCAATAGTCCAGCGACGAGATGTTTCCAGCCTCTGCCTTAAGTAGTGGATGAGTTTAGGCGATGAGCCACAGATGTGTGATTAACTTCAGGTGCAAGGGCCAGGGGCGGGAGCCCGCAATGAGCTCCGCCCTGGCGAGACACAGCTAGCGTGAGAGAGGTAGATGTAAACAAGAAACATATGTAGCCAACCTGAGTCAGCCGGGCAGACACGGGGACCATGACAGTTTGTGTCTCACCAAATACCGTTTTAATATTTTTTAGCCGAGAATGTAGCGGTTTAATCTTCAGATGTCTGGTCGGTTTGTCAAGATACAGCTTTTTTGCAAAAGTGCTTCGATGATTTCGGAGATGTCTGCCCAGCCCAGTCTCACGGCAAAGCGTGGGACAGACCCGCTCACCTCGCAAGCAATCGAGCTGCTATTACCACCGACAAAGCGCAGGCCGGTACACAGCTGTAATAACCCCCGC
This sequence comes from Mchenga conophoros, assembly GCF_057382185.1. NCBI lineage: Eukaryota > Metazoa > Chordata > Actinopteri > Cichliformes > Cichlidae > Mchenga > Mchenga conophoros. The sequence continues at coordinate 18,363,472 of NC_140528.1, read as the reverse complement.
TGCACACTGACTTCATTTACAGAGGTTATATTTATCGTGTTTTTATTTCCTGATGTTCGTATGTGTCATACGTGTTCCAGTCGCCAATTCTGAATTATAACTAACATTAAAAACATGTTTAAGGAGGAGAGAGAGCAAAAAGATTCGATTAACATCTGATGTTTGGGTTTTTGTTCAATAATCAGCGTGACCTGATAAACACATAAAAGAAATAACGTTGGTGTTTCCGTCATGTAGTAACTGTTAGGTTTAACTGTACAAAGGTGGTTCGACACTATGAAACACACACAGACTTCATGATGTTCGCCTCATTTTTTTATTGTGAATATTAATCATGAGGGTAAACGGCCCTGTACACCACGGAGCGAGGTCAGCATGTCCACCATATCTTCAGCTCTCTGAGTTAACCCATCAAACTAATCTAACGCTCATCTACGAATAATTCACGGCTCATATCAATATGATTTTACAGAAAATCATCCTTATTACTGCCAACTATTCCAGATACCATCAAATGTTAAAGGAAAATATCAGGATGAGTGTCTGTGAGCTGAGAAGGACGTGAAGCGAGCAGTTTATCCCAGAGCTGAAGCTGCTCTGTGTGCAGAGATGAGCTCAGATTCCTGCTGTGATTGATCAACAGTCACAGAAATGTAGACTTGTAGTTATTACTGCAGTATGGTCACAGCAGATACTGATAAACATGTATTATGAGGATGGATGATCAAGTTTCTCACTCTCTCCTTTAAATCTCAGTTTTTTTCTTCTTCACAGTTTATCTGTTAATTTATTAATGAATAACAGATGAATTACTGCCAACTGCCAACTTTCTGTTATATTTCCCCTTGAACATCAGCTTATTAGGGCGGCATTAGGAAATAGCCCCCCTCCAAAGAATGAATAAATGAATGATGATAATAATAAAATGATTCAAAAGCAGAGCTCAGAGTGGTAGAATGGTCAAACATGGATCCGCGGGTGGTTCAACTGCATTTGGTGACGTGACTAAAGCAAATCTTTCAAATAATCCCACCATCAACGGGATGTTGTCTCCTTTACTACGGTTACTTTACTTGGTCACCGTGTGAATTTCTTTGAAATGAACCAAATTCTTTTATTTGTCGGTTGTTGCATATTTAACCTCTACAGTCAGGAAAGGAGGAGATGAGGCCTCAACAATGTTGGGTTGTAGCTGTGCTTCAGGTTAGAGTGAGTGTCCATGGAATAAATGTAAGTCAGTGAACTGGAAACATGACTGTGTTCAAACTTTGTTTCCTTTTTATAATGAGTCTAATCAAAGGTGGACAGAAGTATCTCCACTGTGACTTTTCTGTGTCACCATCAGAGCTTCTGCACAGTGTTTCTGGGGCAGATAACATTGCAGCATTATGGAGACATTATGGAGACAAAAAGAAAAGCGTCTGGACTTCTTTAAGTTAAACTTAAAGAAGTCCAGACGCTTTTCTTGGACTGTTGGTTTCAGTGTTTAGTCTCATTAACACACTCCCTCAGACTCTTCACACACACTGATTTGCTGACATAAACACACTCCTGTGTGCTTCACACACACACTGAGGACCATCTACAGACTGTGAGCTCCGTCTTCTTTGTCTTTGGAGCCGAACTCTGACAAAGTTAGGAACAAAACTTTCTCCAGCGTGTGAACTTTCCTCCTAGACTCAGTCTGAGCAGTCAGACCACATATTTCTAAAGCAGCACATGAAGGTGTGGCTCACACACACACAGGTGAAGGAAACAGCTGCAGTATTAAAAACTGCTTCACTGTCTACAAATATATGAACTGAATGTTTCTTTCAGGCTGTAAAAACCTTATTTATCCTCCATTACAGTCCTGCATTCAGAGGATTACTTCTGTTACTCCCCTCGAGTCGTAATAAAGATCAACTTGTTCTTTATGTTTTAACTGACATTTATTTCGGGAGGATTCTTCGACATGCCTTAACATGTAATGATGTCCAACCACAGCCGATACAATGCCGTCAGAACTAAAAAGAAATACAAACTTAAATGAATATTCTTAATAAAGCCCTTAAGCATTATATATGGCGAAACATTCCAATAAAACAATCAATAAAATGCACATTACACCTCACACTGCGGTAATTGCACTAGAATATCACGCAACACTAGCGTATTTACATACAACGGAAATAAACAAAAGAAAACATTTACCTCATTGGCCTCACTCAAAGGGAATAAAACTTTAATCCTTACATCGTGGGGAGGTCCAAAAAAGGCACTCTTTTATTTATCTTACTGTGGACGTGCAAACCTCGTGGCTCGTCTCAATTAGTTTGCTGAGTGTGCCAGCCAAAAAATACCCTCTTAGCAACAACAGACGGAACTATAGAAAAGGTTCCTATCTAATTGCACAATTAGTTAAAATAACACATTTAAACATATAAATCTAATGAACAAAACATGAATTACTATTTATTTATTTCTTAATATTTCAACTACTAATTGTTTCAACCTTACATATCTAATAAAATGAACTTAAATGCGAGAGTTGCCTATGACGGCAGCTACACTCCCACCAAATCACTTGTGATTTCCACCTATGAACTTATGAAATGTAAACTAATCTGCTTCTAATAGTGTCACAGTCTTGTGTATGGGTCTGTCAAGTAGAACTGGTTTACTCAGTCTCTTTCCATGATCATCTAACAATGAGTCACTCATTAACAGTTGTACTTTGCGTATACATCCATCTTCACTCAGGTGTATGGTAACAACTTTGGCCAACTTCCAGTCATTTCTTGATGCTTGGTCATCTTGTACGATCACTATGTCATGGATCTTTGCATTTCTGTTTGTTTTGTGCCACTTTTGTCTTTGTTGTAGGCTCAATAAGTACTCTTTCTTCCATCTGTGCCAAAATTCATTGGCCAAGTACTGGACTCTACGCCATCTTTTGCGAAGATACAAATCTTCCTTGACAAAGTCTCCTGGTGGTGGCAGTATTACTGACGACTTCATGGTCAACAGAAGATTAGGTGTAAGTGGCTGAGGTCCAGTAGGATCGTTGAGTAAATGTGGGGTGATAGGTCCACTGTTAACTATCGCCATCACTTCATAAAGATAGGTTCTTAGAGATGAACTGTCCAATGATCTGGATGACTGATCCAGAATGGTTGTCAATACACTTCGGATCGTACGAATTTGCCTTTCCCAGGCTCCACCCATATGACTGGCAGAGGGAGGATTCATCACAAACTTGCAGCCTAGCTGTTTCAAACTTTCCTGATCCATTTCCTTTACTGCTTCCAGAAACTCACGTCTGGCTCCAACAAAATTGGTGCCTTGATCTGATTGCAACTGACGTACATTCCCACGCAAAGCGATGAAAGAACGCAGTGAGTTTAGAAAAGCGTCGGTTGACATACTGTATCATCGAGTAGCTCTATGTGCACCGCACGAGAGCATAGACAGGTAAACAGAAGCCTGTAATGCTTCAGTTCTTTTCTTCCTTCCTTAATGTAGAATGGGCCGAAACAATCCATCCCACAATACGTGAAGGGAGGGGTGGTCTCCATTCTCTCACTTGGTAGGTTTGCCATCTTTTGCTCTTCTGCTCCACATCTGAATTTCCTGCACTTAATACAGTTGTAGATAAAGGATGATACTGCTTGACTGCATCCTAGTATCCATATTCCATTCGATCTCAGCTCATTTATCGTCATGCCCCGTCCTTGATGTTTCACCCGCTAATGATAGTGATCAATCAGTAACTTTGCGATATGGCAAGTCTTTGGTAAGATGACCGGGTGCTTGACGTGTGGCTGAAATGTAGAACGCTCTAATCTACCTCCCACTCTAAGAACACCCTTCTCATCCAGGAAGGGATCGAGTCGATAGAGTCTATTTGTTCTGTCCTTGGGTAGATCCTTTCACGTTTGAAGTGCTTTGATTTCCTTGCAGAAGACGGATCTTTGTACAATGGATATGACTTTAAGCTCGGCTTCTTTCCTTTCTTCAAGGTTAGTGGCTTTATTGCTTCTCCTTTCCAAGCCCTTAAACTCTTTCACAAATCTGAGAAGTCTTGCCATAGCTTTGACCAACCTTGACCAACTGGAGAATTTGAGAAAACGTTCTGCCAAAGAATTTGTTTCTGTAGTTGTATGGAGTACAACAACTTTGCGTACTTCTGAAACCTCTGCATCAAGTTTCCCCACCTTGACTTCTTCGTGGGGAAGTTTCTCTTGCCAAAGAAAACTTGGACCGCTAAACCAGTTGGAGGTAATGAGGTCTTTGGCCTTCAGTCCGCGCGAGGCATGGTCTGCTGGATTGAGATCTGATACCACAAACTTCCATTGCATCAGTTGAGTGCTTTCCTTAATACGCTGAATGCGATTTGCAACGAAAACATGGAAACGTCTCGCATCGTTGTTGATATATCCCAAGACAACTTGAGAATCTGTCCAGAAGAATTCTTGAGCATCTTCTAGCTCCAACTCTGCTTTGAGCATGTCACTAATCCGCACTGCTACAACTGCTGCAGACAGCTCCAATCTTGGCACCGTAGTAACCTTCGTGGGTGCTACTCTGGACTTGGCAAAGACAAGAGCGCAGTGGACTTGTACTGCTTCACTGACAGCTCTCAGGTACGTACAAACACCATACCCTGAAACACTTGCGTCTGAGAAATGGTGAAGCTCGTACTTCTGAACTGTTTGAAAATCTCTTGGCACGTAACATCTGTCAATTTTGACATCTGCTAGATTTTTTAGATCCAACAACCAGGACTCCCACCGTGACTTCAGATCGCTTGTGAGTGGTTCGTCCCAATCTGCTTTCTCACGACACATTTGCTGTAGTATCTGCTTCCCAAGTAGAACAAAAGGTGCCACAAAGCCAAGTGGATCGTAAATAGAGGCTACTGTGGACAACACTCCTCTTCTGGAAAGTGGCTGCTCGTTCACAACTACTCGAAACTGGAAATGATCCGAGTCGATGCACCATTTGACACCTAGAGCTCTTTCAATTTGTTGCTCGCCCAGTGACAAGTCTTTTCTTACTGTTTCTGCACAATCTTCTTCTGGCAGCGAATTAAGTACTTGCTTACTATTTGAAACAAACTTGTGAAGTCGCAAGCCTCCTGTGCTGCAAAGTTCCTTTGCTTCCTTCACCAAACGAATTGCCTCTTCTTCTGAGTGGAAACTGATAAGACCATCGTCCACATAAAAATTTCGCTCAATGAATCTTATGGTAGCTTCACTGAACTTGCCTTGACCTTGTGCAGCAATATACTTGAGACCAAAGTTCGCACAGGCAGGGGAAGAAGCATCTCCAAACAAGTGTACGTGCATGCGATAGACAGATGGAGTAGAGTTGAAGTCTCCATTGTCCCACCACAAGAAGCGAAAGTAATTTTGATCTTCTTCTCTGACTCTGAATTGATGAAACATGCGCTCAATGTCGCACATCACTGCAACTGGACCTTTCCGAAATCGGCACAGGACCCCCACCAGAGAGTTGGTTAACTCTGGCCCTGTAAGCAGGTAGTCGTTCAAGGACACCCCTCCGTACTTTGCTGAACAATCAAACACCACTCTTATTTTGCCAGGTTTTTGAGGATGATACACTCCATGGTGTGGAATGTACCAGGCAGGGCCTTTGTCCAGGTCTACAGAGGGAACTCTTTCTGCATCACCACGCTCTATAGTCTCTCTCATGAACTCTGTGTAGTCTTTGTGGTATTGTTTGTCCTTCTCAAATCTTCTCTTCAAATTTTTGAGTCTGTGTTCTGCACAGCTCCGGTTGTTTGCCAGACTTGGTCTGTCTTCCTTAAATGGCAAAGGTAACTCACAGTGTCCATCTGCTTTCATCTTCACTCCTTCTTCCATTATGGAGATGAACCTTAAATCTTCTTGTGAGAAGTGTGAATCTTCCACTTTTCTTTCATTGAAGTCGGACTCGAGCACTTTAATTACATCTGCAGATGTGACCACCTCTTTGACTTGTGTGCGACAGACGTATTACAGGGGGTGGCTCAGGGGGTTGGGAATCGTATCTGTAACCGGAAGGTCGCCGGTTCGATCCCCTGGCTCTCTGTCCTGGTCGTTGTGTCCTTGGGCAAGACACTTTACCCTATTTGCCTACTGGTGTTGGCCAGAGGGGCCGATGGCGCGAAATGGCAGCCTCGCTTCTGTCAGTCTGCCCCAGGGCAGCTGTGGCTACAACCGTAGCTTGCCTCCACCAGTGTATGAATGCGAGAGTGAATGAATAGTGGCATTGTAAAGCGCTTTGGGTGCCTTGAAAAGCGCTATATAAATCCAATCCATTATTATTATTATTATTATTACACTTCTTTGACCAACTGCTCAGCTGACTGATTGGGTGTCACTTCCTTGACAATGATCTTGTGGCTACATCCTATGGCGTCCCCATAGTCAACACATGGATTAGTTCCTCCAACTATTGTCCAGCCAAGGTCTGTTATTTGGGCAAAAGGTTCATTATCTTTTCCCACCACAACTTCTCTGGGTACCAACACTTGTGAACAATTGTAACCAATGAGCAGGCCTACTTCACATTCAATCAGTGGAGCAATTTCTTCAGCCAGGTGCTCTAAGTGTGGCCACGCTCTTGCTGTCCTTTGTGTAGGAATATGACTCAAATTCGCAGGAATAAACTCTCTTGTGTATGTCACAGAAAGAGGAATTCTCCTTGAAGAAGAGAAACCTCTGACCTGTAACCCAGACAGCGTTTGACTTGGTACTAAAGTGTCTTTAGAAGACATTGTCGAGAGCTTTAACTGCACACATTTCTTCTCTGCATCCGGAGCATCTGCCTTTTCCTTCAAGACGAATGTCGTATCACTTTGGCTATCAAGAAGAGCATAGAGAAGAATCTCATGTTCAGGATTGCTTGTTGTGGATAACCAAACTGGAATGATTGTAGATGTGAGATTACTTCTGTCACTTTGAATCACACGGTTTGATATTGCTTCACTTGGTGCTTCCTTGGGTTTGGTTTCTCTACTCTCTTTATTGCCTTCCATCTCTTTCATTTGCGGTTCCTTGTCACTTTCCTTTTCTTTCTTTTTCCTTGAGGTTTTGTCTCGTTCCTCATGCAAACATGTCGGGTGTTTCCCTTTACATGTGTCACACGTCTTTCTCTTTTCACATTTCTTTGATTGGTGTCCAAAGCCTAGACATCCAAAGCACAGTCCCTTAGTTTGCACAAACTTGACTCTTTCACTCAAGACCTTGTCCATAAACTTCCTACATGTGTGAATGCTATGATTTGAGTTTTCACAAAACACACATTTTTTTGTGTTGGACGTCTCTTCTGCAGCACTCACTAGCACCTTTGCTCCAACACTTCTTGTCTTGGAAGATTTAATTTTCTCTGAGTCACCTGTTTTGAGTGCATGAAGCGATGTTAGTGGATTGCACGCAATCTTGGCTTCTCTCGCAATGAAGTCAACAAAGTGGCTAAATGTTGGAAAAGAACCATCTTGTTCTTCAATTTCAATGACCTTTCGATTCCATCTTGCTGACAACCAATCAGGTAGCTTGCTTAGCATTCTCTGATTCTCATTGCAGTCATTCAAAACTTCAAGACCTTTAACCTGAAGCATGGCCGCTTCACATCCTCTGAGAAAATCTGAAAATTCTCGAAGTTCAACGCTATCCTTGTTCCCAATCCTTGGCCATGACGTCAACTTATCTCTGAAAGCTTTGGTGATTACAAATGAACTTCCATATCTTTCCTCCAAAATGTTCCATGCTGAGTAATAAGCACGCTCTGTTCCCAAGAGAAAATAACTCTCAACAGCCTTTCTCGCCGGTCCTCCAACATACTTGTGAAGATAGTAAATCTTTTCATTCACTGGGATGTTCTTTCTGTCTATCAGCATTTGAAACGACATTTTCCAATCCTTGTACTTGAGAGGATCTCCGTTGAAGACTGTAGGTTCTGGTACTGGTAGGCGACTTATGTGAATGGACTCAGCTAGAGCTTGGGCCAATGTTGTGGTACTATCTTCCTGTTTGCTTTCTCTTGGTTGTGACCTTGAGTTGGCTTGTGGCATATCAAATGGCTCTGCATTTGCATTAAGTTGCGAATGTGCAAACTGATTCATCGGTTTAGATGTGACATTTCTCCGTTTGCTCCTTTCGTGCAGAAGGTCTGATATTTCTTCATCTGAGTTTCCTTCTTCATTGTACACTTTCAAACGTGCTTTAGCAGCATTCATTCTCTTTACTGTTTCTAGCCTTTCAAGCTCTCTTCGCTTTTGCTCTAAGGCCTTCTGTTTCTCAGCATTCTCTGCTTCAAGGATTTCAAGTGCCTTTCTTTCACTTTCCAATCCCTCCATAATCTTCAGAGTTGCTTCAGTAGCCGCAAGCTCTGCAGCTGCTTCTTGCCTCTTTACAGACAACTTACTTGAGCTTCTTGATTGCCTGCTATTAGAACCTTTGGATCTTTGAGAGGCTGCAGAATTGAATGCTGATCCTACATCACTCCAGTGAACCAATCTCTCAGAAAGTTCTTCGTCTTCTTCTGCTGCTAATTTTTCTTGAGCTAGCTTTATCATCTTTTGAGAAACTGCATCACAGGTGTCCACTCTGCGGCGAGTGTCTGCATCAGGAGTTTCATGATTGCGCAGTTCATCATAAACTTGTTTCACTTCTGCTGAGGTATGTTCAACTCGGTCGATAAGCTCTTTAAGTTTTGCACTAACAGGTTCTTCAAGTGCCCTTTTGCCTTGTTTTGCAACAACTTTCCACCTTTCATAACTGACTTTAAAGCGAGCTTGAAGCTTGTTCACCTTTTCATCATGTAGTGCTTGGCCCCTTTCAGTGAACTTCTTAACTCTTTGACTTTTCCTCAAACTTCCTTCTTTAGTAGCTTTACTTGTGCATGGTTCTGGCAAACTTTCTTGCTCTTCAAAAGCTTCTTGCTGCTCCACAGCTTCAGTGTCACAGCCTTCTTGCTCCATGTCACAGACAGTATTATACTACACTCAAGTCACCTAGGTCAACTTAAATACGTGAATAGTCACCTTATGAAGCACCTAGGACCTTAAATTGCTTTACTTTAAAGAGTCAACTTAAACATATGTCACAAACTCTTAAACCAAAATAGTAAATTGCCCTTCACTTGTAGTAAAACAGAAAATAACCTTCAATGTCAAACAAAATACTATAATGTGACCTTTAAATATCTAATGCAGTCTTAAAAATAAGCAAACCCTTATAATCAACTTAAACGTACCTTAATTACAGTTACTTAGCATAAACAACAATAACATGAGCTTAAACTTTTACTCCAAACCACCACACTTCCCCTTTCATTGCTTGACAGAGTCCCTTTAAGATGAGCTAAAGAAATCTACTCTCCACATTTAACTTGTATAAACGTGTTACTTCTTTGTAGCTTAACCAAGCTGCACCGCTGGACTCTGGTTGCTTTATGAGATGTCTGTGTGTGTGTTTGAGTGTCTTTGATGCTTGAGAGAGACGCGAGCTTAATCACGTGACCCGGCGCGCTGTCGGCTCGGCTCCGCTGCGCTCACACTCGGCTCAGCTCCGCTCCCGCTCGGCTCCGCTGCGGCAGACCTCTTTCTCCTTCTCTCTCTCCTCCAGCACGAAGCAGGCTGAGTTCTGACTGTTACTCCCCTCGAGTCGTAATAAAGCTCAACTTGTTCTTTATGTTTTAACTGACATTTATTTCGGACAGGAGGATTCTTCGACATGCCTTAACATGTAATGATGTCCAACCACAGCCGATACAATGCCGTCAGAACTAAAAAGAAATACAAACTTAAATGAATATTCTTAATAAAGCCCTTAAGCATTATATATGGCGAAACATTCCAACAAAACAATCAATAAAATACACATTACACCTCACACTGCGGTAATTGCACTAGAATATCACGCAACACTAGCGTATTTACATACAACGGAAATAAACAAAAGAAAACATTTACCTCATTGGCCTCACTCAAAGGGAATAAAACTTTAATCCTTACATCGTGGGGAGGTCCAAAAAAGGCACTCTTTTATTTATCTTACTGTGGACGTGCAAACCTCGTGGCTCGTCTCAATTAGTTTGCTGAGTGTGCCAGCCAAAAAATACCCTCTTAGCAACAACAGACGGAACTATAGAAAAGGTTCCTATCTAATTGCACAATTAGTAAAAATAACACATTTAAACATATAAATCTAATGAACAAAACATGAATTACTATTTATTTATTTATTAATATTTCAACTACTAATTGTTTCAACCTTATATATCTAATAAAATGAACTTAAATGCGAGAGTTGCCTATGACGGCAGCTACAACTTCTGTTATATTAGTACATGTATTTTATTCTGATGAACACATGAAACTCTGAGCTGGATTGAATCCATTGAATCAGAGTCCAGGACTCAGACTAAACACACTGAATGTGTCCTGAGCTCGGCCGCTGTTCCACAGTAACTGCTGTCAGAGTCACTGTTACTGAGTTAGCTTAGCTAGCAGAGCAGCTAGCAGTTAGAGTATGAACTCTGTAAGCAGTCAGCTCGGTCCTGGACATGGTTACTGACATAAAGCTGCTCTCTGCAGCCATGTTTGACCTGCTGCTTTGTAGGACTACAGTAATGGAGGATTTGGAGGCTGAACTCGGCTCTGTGACACTTTTTGTAGTGAACTGATGAAAGCTCAGGGCTCGCAAAATTTCAAAATCTCTGGTACCCCTTCGGGCAGGGACTCTTTAGTTTTTGGTAGCCCAAAATAAATTTAAGTAGCCCGAATAAAAAAGAAAGCAATTTTTTGATTGATGTTTTGTTTCCAATTTTTTGATTTATGTTTTGTTTCCGTTACAATGTTATACATTAAAGTATAATATTGTAACGGAAACAAAACATAAATCAAAAAATTGTTGAAACACAAACTACAACATTGTATAAAAATTACCTTCATCAACTCAAATACTTGGTTCTAATTGAACAGAAATTTCTATGAACTTGTAAGAACTGTGTAGGACATGAATCAGTCTGTGTCAGATCCTGAATTTGAAATTTCCACTGAAGTCATGGGTAAGAGGCAAGTGGAACCAAGATCTAGGCCATTTGCCTTTTGAAGTTTGCAAAGACTGCTAAATTGTGCCAGTGGTAGTTCACTCCTTGCAACATAGTAGCTGTTCTATACAGATTTTTCAGGTTTATTTTTAGTATGTTATTTGCAATTGGTGTTTGTTCTGGGAAAGATATTGCAGACTGAGCAATAATGCATTTCTTGCATTTCTCATGGGTTCTAATGGGGGCCTTTCTTAAAATGACTGGTCCCAGTAACAAAGGCGCTTGTCGACTCAGAAATCGAGTGAAAACCAACAACACACCCGGCAGAACATTATGTTATTTACACGGGTGCACATAAGTGGTCTGCATGTGCTCATTCGCTGTCAAAATAAAAGACGCGCACCAGATAAGAAGTTACAGCGCGCGTTTGCGTTGTTGAAATCTCCCAATTCTTTGAATCTTTGGGCTGAAGGAGGGACAATACTCGGTGTATAAATGCTCAATCAACAATCATTTATTTCCATACAATTCAACAGTCAGAGCATTACAACGTCCGGACGGGAGAGATGCTACCAGAGGGTCAGGCACATGTCTCAAAATGGTGACGGGTTGCTCAGCTTTTTATAGTCTCTAGTGGCCCCCATCGAGTCGTAAAAGCCAAAACATCACATTTTTTCTCTGTTACAGCGCCTAAGTTATGACCTCGGCAGTTGTTTCTCTGCTTTCTGTAGGGTGGGGGTGTGGAATGTGGTCTATCTATCTCCCCTGTCTTTAGACACAGAGTCTCCTGCTTACAACCTTCTCTTCATGATTCAACAATTAAGCATGTCAAGAAAACAGTGTAACACATTCCCAGCAGATCAAGGATACAGAGTGATGCACATTTATCTAATGAACTAATATGTGAATATGTTCTGTTAACTCAAAAGTATAATGAGAACTAAACTACATACAGCTCACACACTCTATATTAAAGGGTATAATGTGATCTACAGCAGTATTCTAATTCAACTACTTTGATTACATATATAAGGTAACATATAATAACAGAATAATCTAATAGCGTCCATATAAAAAGCACTGTTTTTGTCCACTAGAGTGGGATTTTCACGGCACATTCCGCACCACATCTCTGTGCGTTCATCATTTGTTTGAAGCCAGCTCACCTCCTGGAACCACTTTTCCGAGAATACGTGCTTCTTTTGTGGTTCGGACTCCTGACATTTCTTTGGAGGTGGAGGAACACCAAAGTAATTGCTTAATGGAGCTTCTTCGACATCTTTAAGAGTTCTAAACAAATGTCTGTCCTCCTCCAGAAATTCTTATGCACGCAAACACGTGTTGCAACTTCTTATCTTGTGTGCGTTTTTTATTTTGACAGCGAATGCGCACCCGCGGACCACTTATGTGCACCCCTGGTTATTTAGCTCGTCATATTGCAGCCACAGAAATTCTTTTGTCCATGAAACCATAAAGCTGCACTTTCTTTTTGCCTTACAGTCTGATTTGTCATAACTTTTCCGTTTTGTGGTAAGCTTTTCTTTGGCTGTCACTTCTTCACCCTGACCTGTCTTATTTGGCTCAGCAGAACTAAAATATATATGCTGCTGCTTTTACACGCGCACTCACATAACGCTCAGCGATTCTCTGCGCGATCAACCTCTCACATGTTTAAGCTTGCTGCGGGAGATTTCACTTGTCATGTTTGCATAGTAAGCTAACGATTGATAAGACGATGTCAGAGGAATTGGTGCACAAATTATCATCACTCACAGATCAGTGCTGTCGCTCTCTATACACAGTTCACGCGATTGCAAAATGAAAGCAAAAAACAAGCGCAAATTCAAACGCGATTTAAATATGTCACATATTGACAGTGGCTCACCGATGCCAATGACATAATTACCCAGCTACATTTCTGAAAGAATGCAAAAGCATTGACATATATTTTTCCTTCCTACGATAGGCCGACGGGCAGGGCAGAGATAGATTTTGGTAGCCCGACTGGAAAAATCGCTAACCCCGGGACGTCGGGCTAGCGATTTTGCAAGCCCTGAAGCTGCATCTCAGATGGATGTTAGTCCAACACATCGGACACGACCTCTGCAGCTCTCAGTTGATGTGCACATGAATGATTTGTGTTTCCTCTGCAGGTGAAGGTAGAAAGTGTGTGTGAGCTGATGTGAATTGAGCAGCATGGATCAGTGTGAGGACAGAGAGGAGGGAGTCCCTCCCTCTAAAAGCACTCTGTGTGGGGAACATGAGAGCCAGACCAAAGCTCAGAGGTGAGATGACCATCTCTAACTGTCCATGACTCTTCTCCATGTCACAGCTCAGCACTCACATCACTGCTCCATCATTATTCACAGGAACCCACCTGGACCTCCACCCAGCTCTGTGTCCTCTAAGAGCAAACGGGTGAAGCATTTCTTTCGTAATTTAGGGCAAAAAAAGTCATCTGACGAAAAGTAAGTTCATGTCAGTATTAAAATGTTTGAAATTTTAGTCAGCTTTTTACTATTTAACGATTTAAATAATATACTATTTACATACTTTATTTATACTTTTTATGTAATGTATTGGATACATTGGATGTGACACATGTTTCATGTTCACTTACTTTTAGCGTCAATCAGAAACCACTCAGCTCTGTGTCCTTAAAGAGAGACTGGTCCAATCATCGAGACATTGATTTTAAATCCCAGCCTGTGTCTGCTGCAGAGAGGTGAGCTGTTAGTAACATGAACTCTCTGATTTAAATGATTTTGATGTTTCCTGGTTTCTAAAATGCATCTCTGTAGCAGAGCAGTGTCTCCAAGGACACACAGGCTCAGCTGTAACTGTCAGTTTATCTGGTTTTAAGACACATTTGGACTCAATTGGCTGTTTTTAACTATTTATTTTAATCAGAGGTGTAAATCTAGACCTCACACATCTGGATCCTAAACTATGATAGAAGCAGCTGCTAGCAGTGTCACGGTTCTGGGTCCGTTGGACCCAGTATTTTGAGTTTATTGTGTTTTGATTTAAGTTTGCATCAGGGATTGTGTTCTTGTTCTCTTGTCGTGTTATGGTGATGATTATGATGTCTATTATTAGAGTTCCATGTTTCTGTTTATCTGGGTTTAAGATGTGGGTTTAGTTTCATATGTCATTTCCTGTCTGTCTCTCGATGTCGAGCCTGCGTGTGATGTTTTATTGTGAAGGTCTGCGTCTCATGTGAGTGTGTTCAGTTTTACCTCGGTCATCTTACTGATTGTTCCCAGCTGTGTCCACCACCTGTGTGTAATTCCTGTGTTTCTCTGTGTGTATTTAAGTCGTGTCCTCCGTCATTGTAGTTGCTGGTCCGTCTGTGTAACCACCGTGTCTCGCTCGTGTGTTCACCCTGCTGTCTACCATCGTCTGCCTCTGCTCGCCCTGCTTCATGTTCAGGTTTCTGCGCTATGGTTTAGTTGTTTCCCAGTATAGTTTAGTTCGAGCTCCATTTGCTGTTTGTCCTTATTTTGTGCTCAATAAACCACCCTCACTTCTCCACTACTGCCTGTGTTTGGATCCTCCTTCATTTCCTCCACACGGCTCCTCTCACTCGCCGTGACAAGCAGTGGGTAGTTTGACTTTGATACGCTGCTCTAGAAAGCAAACAAAGGTTTGTGCAGCTCCTCTTCAGAAAAGTGTTCAGAGAGCAGCTGCTGTATTAGACAAAGGCTCGTCGTGTGAGCCCAGATGTGTGTAACAGCTGGATGAAGGAGAACCATCACAGTCGCGTCTCCATCCCGCCTTTATTAATGAACTTCCTGTTGCTTGCAGATGACAGGAACACAAAGTGTTTGTGCCACGTGATGCTGCAGGATTTGTTAACGTGTCCATGATGGTAACATCTCCTCGTCTAACTGCAAACACATGAGCGCTCCTAACGGCAGCTATCACAGCCACACAGGCAGACTGTGTCTCACTGTTGCATTCAGGGACATTTGTTTTCCTGTAAAAAGCTGAACTCTAATCTAAGAGGACTGTTACTGACAGGAAACAGCTGCATTATCTGCAGTCTGTGTGATCACAGCTGCTTCAATCACTTTATCAGAGAATTGATCATTGAATAAAACATGTTTGTGTCTGCAGAGGTCAGAGGTCACAGTCTGCAGGATCCAGCTGTCCATCTGTGAGGAGTGATGGGTCCAGATTTTACCCTCCAGACTTCAGTGCTGAACCTGAACCAACGAGGTCAGAGACCTGTGATGACTCCTTTACATGTTTGTGTTTTCCTGGATAAATATGACCAAAGATTCATTAAAAAGGTAAAAAATCTTAGACTTTATCCTGTAGCGCTGTGTGGCAGGCAGGATTGGACCCAAACACAACAGGATGAAGTCAAAGAGGCAGCTTTATTTCAGCTGTGAACATGCAAACAGCAGAAATAAGGAAACATAACTGTAGGTTTGCAGTGAATGAAGCCTCAGCTCGACGCTCCACTTTGTCCCTCTTTTCCTTCTCCAAACAGCCACATCAGGAGTCTCTGATGGAGTTTTAAAATATTTAATTACAAATGTCCAAAGATGGGTTCAGGATACCTGAATCCACAGTTATTAAAGCTAAAATAGTTCACAGGGTTTGGACTTTGTTAGGTGACGAGAGAACATCAAAGTGTTTTTTATCTTTAAACAGTATTTTTATCACTTCAGTTGCTCTCACAGCCCTGTTTGTTATTTTACCAGAGCTCTTATGTTTCACTCAGTGCTCCCACCAAACACCTTGGAGGACACATTAGTGTGATTTAGATTTCATTGGTGTAAACACCAGTCACACAAGCTAACCCATGGAGGCAGCAGCAGGCTTTGTTTTTGGTAAAGTCTGCTGGCTTAAACTAAGAGAGTTTAGTTTGTTAGCACAAAGAGCTGTCAGCTAAAGCCCCGAATGCACTTTGAATACAGACGAACTGAGAAAAACACTTTAAATACAGCAAACAGTCAAACTGACAACCAATGTTCCGTCTAAATTTTCACGTGTCTGAGCGAACACACAAACTCCCTGAGCGGTTCCTTGGACCACTGTGAGCGACATCAGACGTGTGCACTGTGGTCACGCCACCATCGAATCCATCCAAGTTACATGGTTTATTAAAATAATCAAATTACAGCATTTACATTTATGTTAGACTACTTTTAATGAACTGCTTTATCCCATTTACAATGAAAATGCAAAAAAAATCTAGTCATTAACCCATGTAGTATGTTAACACTATTGGAAGTAAAAATAACTTGAACTCCAATTTTGAAAACACAACTTTCTTTCCTTTTTAAAAAAGCTCTGACTTGTATTATGAGTCTGTGGTCTGGGAGAGAGTCCTGTAACTCTCTGTCTGCAAAATATAGTATATAATGACCAATGCTGGGCAATTAATTATATAGTTACTTCTTCAAAAAAGTAACTCAGTTTGGCAAACAACAAATCATCAGGGGGTCCTTTTGTCCCTCTGTGGGGGGTCACTCCCACTAGGTTTATATCTGGGACTCTCCACCATTTGACCTTAGAACTGAAGAAGCTTCTTGGATGAGAGGTGAAACGTCTTCAAGCAACTTAAAGAAGTCCAGACGCTTTTCTTTCAAGCTCCTTTGACTACGATGACCTGGATGACTGAGAACCTTCACAGGCAAACAACAAAGTTGCAGCTATTTTTTTTAAATGCCAAGGTGTTTTTAAGTAAACATTTCAAACTATTTTTAGAACAATCAGCTGTTCTGCATCAAATCTGATGCCACACAAATTATTTGTGTCACTCCAAAAAATATTTCTGTCCACTATGAGATAAAGGAGAACAACAGCCTGATACCTGCAGGCCTGACAACAGGAGATGTATCACTCCTGTAACACCTTAACATTCAGCAGTCGCCTCATTGTTCTGACACACACAACAAAACTATTTACTACACTACACACTAACTACACAAGATTTGCGCTAAACGTCGCAAATCTCTCACATCTCAAAGCACCGCCGTCACTCCTAAAACTTCCCCCCGTTTCTTAACAACTAGATGCCATGTTGTCATATCAGTTTTTGATTGGTCGACATGGTACTTTTTTGGACGAATAGGAAAGACAGAGGGGGGTGGGGTTTGTTTTTGCTCACAGGTGGAGAGCGCTTTCGAGCCTTTTTTCTTATAAAACGCCGATTTAACTGTTTCTTCCTGCAGTAAACATAAAAAACAATAGTATTCAGCAAGGAAACCGAACATTGCATATTTTTATCACAACTCTGGTTTTACGTGGCCTATCAACACAATTTAAAAACTGGTATAAAGTCCACACTTTTTCCCGTCAGTTGTTCTGTCTGTCCTGCTCACATCTCCAATGGTTGTACACGTTGTGGAGTGAAGCCACGTTAATGACATCAGCCACGCCACTTTGCCAGCTAAAACACCGGTGTCGGCACATAAGGACGCTGTCATAGCCTGTCAACAACTTTGATTAGCTGCGTATATACGAATGTGAATCGTATCATTGGCTGGACTATGGGATAAGGTGGCATCGTTCTAATCCCATACGGATGAGCCGGACACTCACTGACCAACACTGCAAAACAGAATTGTTAAAATATTAATTTTAATTTCAATTCAGGTTAGATTTTTTTTTGTGCGCAACGCAGATTTTCTGTGCGCAGAGACTGTGCCAGCAGTGCGCAATTGCGCACGTGCGCAGCTTAGAGGGAACATTGCTGACAACATCTTTTTCTGCTGATCATCCACAGCAGTACATTTAGCATTCATGCTAGCAGTAGGCTATGACTGTCCACTGAGCACCAACACAGGTAGGAGTGAGCAGTGATGAAGCAGGACTGTGGGCAAGTTTGAGCTACAATCCTATTGGCTTCTCAGTTTCTCCAAAGAAAAGGGGAAAAATTCTTGGTGTTGTGAGGATGTGAGTTGGTCTTGTTGTCGTGGGGCTGGAAGGATGCTGGCAGTGAGAGGCTTTTCATACAGTGTTCAGTAACAGAATGAGAAGAAAGCCACTGCACATGAAACAAGGTGCTCGTAGTGTTTGTTTACTGTGTTTGTGCCACAATGTCAGATCAGTTGTAGATTCACATGCAGACTTGTCCAGTGAAACCAATGCAAGTACTGCAGTACAGAGCAAAGACTAAGCAAGCCAGGAGAGCTCTCCAACTTTCTGAAAGTATCAGGATATTTGAGTGATAAGAAAAAGTGGATCGTGCAACATTGTCCCTCAGCACACAAAACAATCAAAGCAGAATAAATATAATGTTTTAGATCAAACACTTACAGGGACCTGAAGAGAGAGAACCAACAAAATGTCATGGCTAACAGAGGAACTCAAGCACAGACTGAGTTCTGACAAACAAAAAGGTGACAGTTTATTTACCAAAGGGGTGAACCACAGTGCTCTATATATGCACAGTGAGTTGGGGAGGGGGTCCAGGGCTCCAGGGAAAAGAGGGAAGGGAGTCCACATTCACTCCTCTTCAGTCACTCTTGTCCTGCTCTCCACTCACACAGCCACACACGGGAGTCATAGGTAAGCGTCTGTAACCAAGTCCGGGGAAATATATACTCAAAGTATACACAAAGTTAACCCAACTGGTGAATTTAGAGAGAGATTTCTTAGCAAGGAGCTGAGATCATGAACACAGGAGGGTCAATGTCCCAGCGACAAACTGCTCCATGCCGCAGCGTTAAATGGTTACCGGTAAGCCCAGGTGAATCAGCAACAGGTGGTGTAATCATCATAACTGTGTGGACCAAGAGCGAGAGGCCATTACAATCTCCACCCAGGCAGGCAAAACGCTAGCAGGAGAGAGCAAAACATAAAACCTGAAAAGCCATCATGAGCCAGCCAGAGAGACACAGAGTTTTATACTAGAAGAGAAACCTGCTCATCTTCATCATGTTTATTTAAATAGAGAAAATCAGAAGTCTCTGTGTGTCAGACCACGGCTCTACACGGACACTTCTAAGCTGCTTCAGAGTGAACTGACCCAGATAATCTGCACACAGCGGCTGTAAAACAGTGAAAGTCATAACTGTCTCTCTCTGATGGAAAGCTTTTATTGTGAAGTCAGGAAGTCTGCAGGAAGTGTTGAGTTTGTATTCATCACTCAGTGTTTAATGAGACAGGCAGACAAGAAGAGCAGCTCATTAGTGTTGATGAAATCAAAGGAACTGTGAGGAACTGCAGTTTGGTCACATCTGGATGTTTTTCACTGACAGTAAATGTTTTAGTGATAAAGAAATGTGTTCACAGAGAGAGGAAGAGGAGTGGTGTTTGTGAGGAGGAGCAGCTGTCCTGCTGTGCTTTGTGTCAGGATGTCCTGAAGGATCCAGTCTCTACCAGCTGTGGACACTGGTTCTGCAGACAGTGCATCTCCTCATACTGGGACCAGTCTGCTTCATCAGGAGACTCCTCCTGTCCCCAGTGTGGAGAAAGATCCAGAAGCAGAGCTGGACTGAAGACAGCCAGTCAGAGCAGCTGTGTACAAAGTAAGACTGAACATCTGTCTGCTGATGGACTCATTTCTGAAAACTGGACTTCTTGTGTTGTTCAGACATTGAAGAGTTTTCTTTCTCTTTAGTCTCATTGTTTTTCTTTCTTTCAGCAGATGTTGGTCTGCAGGAGGTTTTAGATGAACATAAGATCAGTCTGAGGAGGAGATGTGAACGTGTGACTGAAGGAAGTGATGAAACGGGAAGTAGAACCCTCCTCAACAGGATCTACACTGAGCTCTACATCACAGAGGGACAGAGTGAAGAGGTTCATACCCAACATGAGGTGAGGCAGCTGGAGACAGCTTCCAAGATGGACGCCCTCCATGATGCTCCAATCAGGTGCCAGGACATCTTTAAAGCCTTACCTGACCAACAGAGACCCATCAGAGTGGTTCTGACCAACGGCGTGGCTGGTGTTGGAAAAACCTTCTCAGTGCAGAAGTTCACTCTGGACTGGGCAGAGGGCTTGGAGAACCAACATGTCAGTGTGGTGGTTCTGCT
This sequence comes from Mchenga conophoros, assembly GCF_057382185.1. NCBI lineage: Eukaryota > Metazoa > Chordata > Actinopteri > Cichliformes > Cichlidae > Mchenga > Mchenga conophoros. The sequence goes on along the minus strand of NC_140528.1, from coordinate 18,343,436 downwards.
TTCATTCAGGGAGCTGAACCTGATCAGAGATGAGCAGTACAGTTTTCTGGAGCTGCTCCATGTTTTCCATCCAACATTACAGAAGGTCACAGCAGAGAAGCTGGCTGTCTCTCAGCTTTTGTTCATCTTTGACGGCCTGGATGAAAGCAGACTTTCATTGGATTTCACCAACAGGAAGCTGCTGTCTGATGTCACACAGAAGTCATCAGTCAGCCAGCTGCTGACAAACCTCATCCAGGGGAATCTGCTTCCCTCGGCTCTCGTCTGGATAACTTCCCGACCCGCAGCAGCCAATCAGATCCCTCCTACATGTGTTGACAGGCTAACAGAAGTACGAGGCTTCACTGACGCCCAGAAGGAGGAGTACTTCAGGAGGAGATTCACTGATGAAGAGCTGTCCAGCAGAATCATCTCCCACATGAAGACATCCAGGAGCCTCCACATCATGTGTAGTATCCCAGTCTTCTGCTGGATCACTGCTACAGTTCTGGAGCACATGTTGACTACAGAGCAGAGAGGAGAGCTGCCCAAGACCCTGACTGACATGTACTCACACTTCCTGCTGGTTCAGACAAAGAGGAAGAAGAACAAGTACCATGAGGGACGTGAGACGAGTCCACAGGAGCTGACGAAGGCTGATAGGAAAGTTCTTCTGAAGCTGGGGAGGCTGGCGTTTGAACATCTGGAGAAAGGAAACATCATGTTCTACCAAGAAGACCTGGAGCAGTGTGGTCTGGATGTGACAGAGGCCTCGGTGTACTCAGGAGTTTGTACAGAGATCTTCAAAAGAGAGTGTGTGATCTTCCAGAAACCAGTCTACTGCTTTGTTCATCTGAGCATTCAGGAGTTTCTGGCTGCTGTCTACAAGTTCCACTGTTTCACCAACAGGAAGACAAAGGTGCTGAAGAACTTTTTGGGAGATTTTTGTTATGATTCTGACTTTGATTTTGACTATCATGATTATACTAATTTGCTTCGGTTTCCCCACATTAAACCATCTCTGGATGATTTCCTGAGCAGAGCCATGTATAAATCCCTCCAGAGTAAAAATGGCCACCTGGACCTGTTTGTTCGCTTCCTTCATGGCCTCTGTCTGGAGTCCAACCAGAGACTCTTAGTAGGTCTGCTGGGTCAGACAGAGATCAGTCGAGGAACCATCCAGAGAGTCATCAACAACCTGAAGGAGATGAACAGTGATAAAATCTCTCCTGACAGAAGCATCAACATCTTCCACTGTCTGATGGAGATGAACCACCTCTCATTATTTCAGGAGATCCAAGAGTTCCTGAAGTCAGAGAACAGATCAGAGAAGAAACTCACTGAGATCCAGTGCTCAGCTCTGGCCTTCATGCTGCAGATGTCAGAGGAGGTTCTGGATGAGTTGGACCTGCAGAAGTACAACACATCAGAGCGGGGACGACAGAGACTGATTCCAGCTGTGAGGACCTGCAGAAAGGCTGGGTGAGTCCAGATGTGATCATTAACATCATTGATCAGTGTAGCTTAGTAGTTTAATGTCGAAAATAAAATCAGATTGTAACCACAAAGTGTTTGTGTCCGTACGCTGCAACCTTCCACACCATTCCTTTATTGTACAGACTCAGCAGCAGCTCCATGGATCCCAAATCCAAGAGTGGAGAACAGATTTGAAGTGTGTCACATCCATGCAGTCACAGCTGTTTCCACCATGTTTCTACTGATATTAATCCTGTTCAATGACACGTTTCATATCAGTGAATATGTTCTTTAGGACGTCCACTGACATTTAGTATTTAGTATTTATTGTCATTGTCAAGAACAATGAAATTGCGTTTGGGGCTTCCATACAACCCAAAAAAAAAGAAGAAAATAATAAATACCCCTTAAAACCCAAGTGTACATATTTAACCCAGTGTGACTCCAATGCAATAAGACAATCCTTAGCAATAATGTTCGTAGAAATTCAGACAAAGACTTGAGAAACATGACAAAATACAACAATGCAACCCATTCAATATTATTGTACTGTGAGATATGATATCAGATATGATAGTTATCTATTTAAGAAAGGGGGGGGGGGGGGCAGGAGGGGGAAGAGAATAAAGATATGATGCACCAATGCAGACCAGTTCATTGCTATTAAGAAGTTGGATATGGTTATTGTCCGTGAGAGGGGGGCAGAGAGTTCAGGAGCCTCACAGCCTGTGGATACAGGCTGTTGGCCAGTCTGGATGTTCTGGCCTGTATAGACCTGTACCTTCTCCCTGAGGGCAGCAGATGGAAAAGGTGGCGCGCAGGGTGATGTTGGTCCCGCAGGATACTGTGCACCCTCCTCAGACAGCGAGTGGGGAAGATATTACTGATCTCTGGCAGACTTGTTCCAATAATTCTGCCAGCTTCTTTCACCACCCGCTGGAGTGCTTGCTGATCGGCCTTGGTGCAGCTGGGGAACCACACTAGAAATCCATACGTCAGAACGCTGCTGATGGCACAGTTGTAGAAGTTCAACATCAGAGATCTGGGAATGTGTGCGCTCCGCAGTCTCCTCAGGTAGTAGAGGCGCTGTTGGGCCTTCCGTACAACTGAGGTGATATGGTTGCCCCAGGACAGGTCCTCGGTCACAGTTACCCCCAAGAATTTAAAACTGCTCACCCTCTCCACCGCCTCACTGCCAATGAAGAGAGGCAGATGGTTGTTATGACCCCTCTTCCGGAAATCTACAATGATCTCCTTGGTCTTTTTGGTGTTTAAGACCAAGTTATTGTCGTGGCACCATGACTCTAGTTGTTGCACCTCTGTCCTATAGTTTGTCTCATCATTGTTGGATATAAGTCCGAGCACTGTAGTGTCATCTGAGCATGTTTAAGTGTCCTGCTGGAAATCACTCAAATCATCCATGAAATCCATGAAAAATCCTTTTAGTGTTTCTAACTTCACCCTCTGTCCTCTCTCTCTCCATCCTCCTCACTGCTTCTTTCACTGATAATCACACAAACATCGTATTCAGCTACAAAATAACACAATAATATCATCTGATGATCATTATTATAAGAGCAGGATCCATATTTGATATCAGAGTAACACACTGCTTGGTTATGTACAGTCATGTTTTTTGACTTTTCCAGTGCTTTCAACACCATCAGGCCGACCCTCCTGGGTGATAAGTTAGCAGCGATGCAGGTGGATGCTTCTCTGGTGTCCTGGATTGTTGATTACCTGACAGGAAGACCACAATATGTACGTCTCCCACAGTGTGTGTCTGACAAGGTGATTAGCAACACAGGGGCACCACAGGGGACTGTCCTCTCCCCCTTCCTCTTCACCCTCTACACCACAGACTTCAGCCACTGCACAGAGACCTGCCATCTTCAGAAGTTTTCTGATGACTCTGCGGTGGTTGGATGCATCAGCAGGGATGATGAGACAGAGTACCGGGCTGTGGTCGACTCCTTTGTCACGTGGTGTGAGCAGAATCATCTGCAGCTCAACGTGGCAAAGACCAAGGAACTGATCGTGGACTTCAGGAAGACCAGGAAACACTTGACCCCTGTTTCAATCCAGGGGGTCAGTGTTGACATTGTGGAGGACTATAAATACCTTGGAGTACACATTGACAATAAACTGGACTGGGCTAAAAACACCACAGCACTTTACAGGAAGGGCCAGAGTCGTCTCTATTTTTTGAGGCGACTGAGGTCCTTCAACATCTGCCAGAAAATGCTGAGGATTTTCTATGAGTCTGTTGTGGCCAGTGCCATCCTCTATGCTGTTGCATGCTGGGGGAGCAGGCTGAGGGTCGCAGATGCCAACAGACTTAATAAACTGATCCGTAAGGCCAGCAATGTTGTGGGGATGGAGCTGGACTCCCTCAAGGTGGTGTCGGAGAGGCGGATGCTGTCCAAGATAAAGACAATGTTGGATAACACCTCCCACCCACTCCATGACATGTTGGTCAGTCACAGGAGCTCGTTCAGTGAGAGACTGAGATTACCGAAAAGCACCACTGAACGACACAGGAAATCATTCCTGCCTGTGGCCATCTCCCTGTACAACGCATCCACTTAACACACTGTTTGCTGCTACAGCTACACATGTTTCTTTTCCAAATATTTATTTATAAGTGACTTATGTATGTATGTATGTATATATATGTATATATTGTACTATTCTTAGTTAGCGTATTGTCTGTCTTGTCTTAATGTTGGTTTAAAATGGAGCACTGTAACAAAAAATAATTTCCCCCAGGGATCAATAAAGTATTCTGATTCTGATTCTGATCATCAGTGACTGTGGGTCAAACAGAAGCTCTCTGATTGGTTGCTGACCTTGGTCACCTGTCCACTCTCACCTGTTTGTGTTTGCTCTCTCTTTGCTGTCTCCATCCTCTCTCTCCTTTCTCTCCCTCTTTGTCTTTGTACGTCACTCAGGTCCAATGGAAACAGTGACATTTACAAACCAATCAAAGACAAACTGATCCATGTCAGGTTATAACAATATTCAAAGTGAATACAGGCTGCTGCTGGACACAGACAGGTAACATCATTTTGACTTGCTGTCACCTGGATCTGGACTCATAAACACTGAAGCCCTGAACAGGAATACAAATCATTTTCTGCCAACTAGCGACACACCAGCAGATAATGGCTCAGAAAGCTAAAATGAGCCAATCATTTCTGTGTTTAGTTCCCCTGAAATCAGATCTGATATCAGCAGCTCTGAGTTCATTCATCATTATTGTCCAGTGATGAGATTTCTGCTCCGTTTGGTAACAGTCAGCAGGTTTTTCCTGCGTGTGGACGTGAACAGTCGTACCTGACAGCAGGTAGCAAACAGAGATCATCTTTCCAGCTGGAACTCTTCACTGAGCTGAACTCATTCAAAATGTTCTGGAGTCAAAACAGGAAACAGTCCAAATGTGTGTCTTCACTCTGACTCTGGATCAGATCTCAGTGACAGACTGTGGACATTATGGAAGCCTAAATGTGACACCATCTTCCTCCTTCATCTGCAGATTAAAGCCAAACAAAGATTCTCATTAAAAGTCTGCAGGTCTGAGAGAGACTCAATCGTTGTGTCATGTCAAACACAGTAAGAGGAGCTGAAGCACAGATGTGAAGAGCAGATTCATCAGATTATGACCTCACTCTGTTTTGTCTTCATATACATTCAGTCTGTGTTTATAATGCAGATTTTCTGCTTTTATAATAACACATTTTATATTTTCTATCATCACAGACTGACTGAGTGTCGACTCTCAGAGTCTCACTGTGAAGTTGTGGCCTCAGCTCTGAAGTCCAGCCCCTCCCATCTGACACAGCTGGACATGAGTGGAAATAATGACCTCCAGGATTCAGGTGTGAAGCTTCTGTGTGCTGGACTGGAGAGTCCAAACTGTCGACTGGAGACTCTGAGGTGAGTTCACTGACTGCGGCTGTTGTTGTTTTTCTATATTTCAGGTCTTTGATGGATGTTTGAAACTTTCTTCAGTTCCTAAATGTTCAGGATGTGTCTGAAGACAAATGTGACGAAGTTTGAGTGCTTTCAGAAATGTTGTCTTTCCAAACGACTGAACAACAGTTTTTCCTTTTGGCTCCAAACAGAAGTGACAGACTTGAGCAGGGTTCATTTAAAGGCTGACAGAAGTGGAGTGGTGACGGGGAGATGTTTGACAGGACAGTGTTTCAGCCTCCACAGGTTCATGTTGTGCTCCATCAGTCAGTGAAGATGAAGTCAGTGCTGATGAGGCTGTAGAGTGTGTGAGGGATGTGAATGAGGATGATGAAGATCTGATGATAGCAGATAAAAACAGGCTGCAGAGACTTTGAGCCATACAGGGCACACAGTGTGTGTACAGAACAGCTGAAATCATTATGGAGGCCTCACTGGGATATGGAAGCATCACAGTACAGCTTCAGTGAAGCATTAAAGTCTCTGATATGAGATGAGAAATGAAGCAGCCAGAGCTTTTTCATGAGTGGAAATCCACTGTGACTGTGAGCTGCTGCTACAGCCTCCAGATTAGCCAGCAGCTCATCCTGCTCAACATTTTCTCACCAACTTTAATGGAAGTGTGATGTTTTCAGCTGGAGTGATGGTCAGGGTGGCCTCCCTCTCCTCTTCTTCTCCTCTTCCTCTTTCCTTTGTAAAGCCACTTCTGCTGCTTTCATTCATTTGGAAGTCCTGTAGCTGAGTTTGGGAGAGACTAACAGCCTCGGCAGCAGAGGGGAGAAAGGCTGTAACTGTTGGGTCTGTGTTTCCACAAGCCCCGCTAATTCTAGAGACTTATTCATCATGAAGAAAACAAGACAGTCGATCGATCCATTACTTGCGCAAGGGAGGCCTCGTCTGTGTCCAGCACGACAATGACCCCAATGGTGGCCTCCTCTCGCTGCCTTTTATTGACAATCCTCAAACAATAGTTTACAAAGCACCTCCCCTTGCAACCCCCCTTTGGTTACATAGACAAGGCACTGTGTGTGTGTGTGTGTGTGTGTGTGTGTGTGTGTGTTACCTCCTGCTGACCAAAGGGTCATAAACCCAGGAAGTTTACATCAAAAGAAACAGATCTTTCAGATAGGATGTATCTACAATAAAACCTCCCCCAGCACAGAGTGGTTGGAGAGGTGGTCAGGATCAAAGGAATGGCTTTGATCCTACTGCTTAAACTAAGACTGTACAAATTTAAGAAACACAATGGCAACATTCAACAATTAGACTTAACATTTCCCTCCTTTTTGTCATTGTTCTTAAATTTCAACTTATGCACCCTTTGTTTGGACAGTGTCAGTATAGATTTCATTCATACACAGTAAACTACATCCTATACATAAGCAAATCAGTATCAACAGTCCAAAAACAGGAATTAATTTTTTCAAAAGAAGATGCCACCAAGGACCAGACGGTAACCAAGCTATCCAGCCTTGTGGCGGATCTACTCCTGTCGTGCAATTCATTATGTATTTCTTCAAGTAAACAACTGAATGTCAAAGGTCAAACAAGAAGAATCATCATTCTCAAAAATCATATGTCACTACAATCCAACTGTATACAGACATAGGTATTTAAACGCATCAGTTGACTTTATTGTTTGTCCATATGGCTCTCAGCTAACTTCAAAGCTGCAGCCTGGTCAACACCCTTCTTTATGACTCCTATCAACCCCCCAAATCTTTTCACTGTAGGCATCCTGTGGGGGTTAGAGTCAACTGGTGAATTATCTGCATTTACAACTCTTCTCCTGTCCTGTTGTCACCACAGAAAAAGCTTCGTAAAGGAAATTGGATCAAGCTGTTTTGAACTTCTTGGCTCGAAACCTCAAGTGTTCATGATGTAATGTAGACAAAAGGCTTCTCTGTTTACATCCTTCTTGCAGAAGACAAAAGAATAGGTGATGTTGCCATGTTCCATGGTTGATCTCCAACTTGGGCTAATCCATTGTCCTTCATACACATAGGCAATTGGCCTGTTTCCAGTTCGTTTAGCTGTTCAATGTCCTGCAGCAAGTCATATTCTTTGAGTCAGACGAGCAGGTCTGTCTCACCAGAGCAGTTCACCTTCCCAGCTACTGGTGAATCAACCTTCCATTCAGGTTCAGAGCAGTTGAAAAGTTGGCAGTGTTCCCGGATGTGTTGCTAAAGCAACCAGACAAACTGCCTCGCTCTCAGTGATGCTATAGGGCCACAGTCCAGAAGAATGTGTAGCCAGTGGCATCACAAGCATAACCATTGGTCTCATTCTTTATGTGAGCGGTTGTGTTCTTAAACTGCCAGCAGTAGTTGTTGAAAACCCATGCTGGTACTGGGTGTGGTTTGCTCTGTTCCAGTGCGCTCCCTGTCATCCCACTCAGGGTCCACAGGCACAAGAAGATGCACAGCACATTCCCAGCCATTCTGATGAGTACCTGTGGCTCAGTTGGTTTCTTCACCGGATTGAGACGAGGGGCCCTGGAGGCTTTCCCCCCCCTTTGTTCCCGGTCTTCCTGCCACTTACTCCGAGCTGGCCTGGATGTGTGTCACCTTCTTGCAGTGCGCTTGATATATCCAAGTGTTCCTTCCAGCAATCTTCACTGCTGTGGTCGTCGTCAGCAGCATCCGATATGGACCTTCCCACCATGGACTGGACCAGCACTTCCTCTCCATGGCCTTATCAACATCCAATCTCCAGACTTCAGACTCTGCTCCTGCGGAGAAACAGAATCATCTGGCAGATCATTTGTTCTCATGACTACTTTACTTTTAAACATTTTCAAGCATCTAATCTGCTAATACGCTCTCTCTTCTGCTTTTCTATCATCACTACAGAAGACTGGAACTCTAAATGCTCTAACATGTGTAATCTCAAAGAGTCAGACCATTCTCTGTTGGAGTAATCCTCATGTACTTATTCTATACAGTCTAACCATGTCCTGCCTGTCTTCCTAAATCTTAACTTTACTATTCCATTAGTTCTCTCTGCCTGCAAAAGTTTTTTTTTTTTAAAAAGTATTTAATAATCCTAGAATGAGTATAACGACTGCTCATTTCCCTCCTGTTTGAGACATGGCAAAGCCAATGGCTCAAAATAGCAGCAGTCTTATACAAATTATCAGGCAGTACTGGTTTATCACACAGATAAAAAACATCATCCTGCAAGCTTGCTCCCTCTGTAAGTCACAACTGTTTTCCTGCTGTAGGTGAGTGGGCCTGCATGTCTGCTGATGCTGTACTGATAAAAGGTTAACACCATGTTTAACTACAGCTGCTTCTTTTGTGATCTTATCTGCAAAAACTTTCCCTAATGCAACTGGATCTTTCCCTCACATGTGTGCTGCACATTTACAAACGGCAATTCTACTGGTTAATAACACTGCCTCCAGCAGATTTTGCAAGAGTTTGGTGTGTTCTGCAGGTTTCCCTGTAGAGGTTGTCACACCTCGTCTCACTCACTGCACTACAAAGAAATGTACAGTAGCAAATGTATACTGCCTATCAGTGTATATTGTCTCTCTACAGCTTTACACACTTCCGTTAAAGCTAGCATCTCTGCTGCTCAAGCAAATATGAAACATGCTAGTTGTCCTACATAGATAACTCTCTCTCACTGTCTGCTACAGTAAAACGTGTTCTAGTCTGTCCCTCTGCTGTTGTAAAACTCAAACCATCAGCAAACCAAACCTTTCCCTCAACGAGTGGCACATCTATTAAGTCATCCCTCAGCTTACACTTCTTCTCCTCGCGCTCTCTACACTCATGAGAAGTGCCCTCCTCCGTTGGCAAAAAGGGTTGGACAGATTCAGAATTGTGCACCACTTTATGGTAATATGTGTGGTTGTGAGAGTAACATTAAAGACAAGTGTCTTGTAGGTGTCAGAAATGTAAGTTTAGTCTGCAGTAGTAGACATCTACCTCGTGTGGAACTAACAATGTCAAAAGGTGAAATAAACTATTGAAACATTGTACAGCTTAAACTGCTGCACATACTGATCTCACGCATGGAGGTAAAGCACGAGCAACTAGAGCTAATCTTTTAGGATAGTAAGTTACTGGCTTCACTTGTGGAAAAAGTGCTGTTAGTTATTTTACAGTCACCTGGCATTTGTGCTGTTCACAGAACCACAAGTCCATCGCTGGACCTCCTCTGCGCTGTCACTTTCTGGAGCTTGGCACGCTCCCTCAGGTTCCATTTTCCAACGCTGCTGAAGATTTAACCCTAGAACACTATCGCTATAAATAGTAACACGATCACTAATGCCGGGTGATTTTTACCCGATATAATATAACCAATGAAAAGTAATCAAATATATCAAAATATGACAACACATGACAAATTAGAGTGGTCTTCTTTTACTTTCAACTGTGCCATGTCTAACAAAATGAAAAATAAAACTCCTAAAACAAAATAATGACTCTGGAAAGCTGGTCTTTGGTCCACCCATTCCTGGGACATTTGAGACTTCCCTGGTGATGGCACAGGCTCCTCGACACGCAAACAGCTTAGTTGTCTTCCTTAACGTCAACGTCGAAACTCTTTCATCTTATTTAAGATTTGCTGTGCAAAGTCTCCTCGTGACGATCCTTTGGAAGACCAGTAACACAGCTCTCTGTGCTGAAGGTGATCTCCGATCCTCCTGAAAACTCTCTCCTGGCCTCAGCTTCCATCTTGTGGACGATCCTCTCAGTCACTCCTTCTCGTCATGGCACCTCACGATATCTACAAATTAAAAAATGACACTCCTCTCGCCACACGGCTTTCGCCATGTGTCAACTCCCCAATGAGACATGTACAAGAGTGTTGCACAGTCTCCCTAAAACAATCTCCAAGGTTTGTCCCTTGGAGCAGCTTCACTCCAAGCTGTAACCCTGTGTAAAAACATTAGTCAGCATTGAAATGTTCAGCTTGTTTAGCTCCCAGCTCCTGTATCCTAGAAGACAAAGTCTTAAAATTAAAACAACTTCACATTTGCAACCAACTATAGATCATAAGAGTAATAAAGTATTCAGCATCACAGAGACAAGTATCATTGCAGGTTTATTCTAAACTCATTAAACTCCTACTTTTCCCCATAATTTGTTCCAAATTATTTAACATCTCACCGTCATTCCACATTGTAATCAGTGACGTCCCTTAAGTTTGTTACTCACCATGAGCCCAACAGTGTGGTCAGATAATGGGCCCCGATGTAACTATTCTGTAACCACTGCACATCTGTTCAATTGTCACTCGTCTGTCTGTGCTGAATCCTTTACAAGCACTCTTAAAGAAAAACAACATTAGCCAAACACAAGGTTCATCCCGGTTGTCAGGTGTCGGCCATCCAGATTCCAGAGGAGCTGTGAAAAGTCATAAAGTTAACACTCGCTGTGGAAAAAGTAACAATGGTCTCATCACAGTATGTCTCACACTGCATTCATTTCTTCCCTGTAACATTCTCTCAAAAACACAGTGTAATTTCATCATCAACATATAGCCTGTAACTACAGTTCTCTTCATACAAAATCTCAGTAATCCTGTGGTAGAGAAACATCATTAAGTTGTGTCCTGCTGTAAACCACATGATCAAATCACATGATTAACCATCTGCTGTAAAGAGAAATGTAAATGTTAGCGCTGCGCAGGTGTGTACACACTTTCTCACAGTAATCTCTGTGAGCAACACAAGGTAGTGAATGACACACACATGGTAAATTCACAGACATAGAATTTAAACTAAAAAGGTTAAATTTTCAGAGTTCACATAGTCATGTGACCCAAGTTTCCTCCTGTGGTCTCCTTCTGCTCCTGCAACAGAGACACACACAGAGACACATCCACACCTTTGTCAGGTGGGGGTTGACTTCACACAATGGTGTTAAGTCAGTCAGTCTTGTCAACTTTTGTCAGTCAGTCAGTTTCCCATTTATTTTAAAACTCTTACTCATTCACTCAGTGATTCCTTCTTTTGCTAATTGTGGAAATTATCGTCGCATCCGTTTCCACGCTCAGCAAAACAACGTCATTTCAAAAAGAAAAATAATTTAGACTGGATTTTCTCGCTGAATCCTTTTGGACAGGAACTTGTCTCAAATAAGTGGATTTCTCCTGAGCCCATTTTAATTTTGGAGAAGCTCACTTTGCAACAGTTTTCTCGACGACGCTTCGATTCTGATCGTGCTCAAACAGAGATCATCAAACAAAACTTTCAGTGCACCATGAAAGTAACAAAATAAAAGAAAGAAAATAAAGGAAATCAAAGGAAAGAAAGGCCTTGTTTAAGTCATGACACGTGTTCTTCATGCCAGGGGGATAAATCGTCACAACCCAATTGGCAGGCTCAACTTAAATAACAAAAGACAAATCAAACAGCCAGTTTAATCTCAAACATTCATCCAATCAGCCATACACACAACATACAGCATAACCCTGTTGTCTTAGCACATAATAAGTTTTAGTTCTCATGTAACTAAATGTGTGCCATGGTAAAACTTCTTCACACACCAGAAACTCACAATCAGCTCACTCAGCTCACTCATTTAAGACCTCTCATCTATGATGCAACCATCTGTCCTCCTATAATATTCAGTCCACTAGTCTATGTATCACTTTCATCTTACTAGTGACTTGGACAAGATGACAAACAGAATCTCATGCTTAAGATGCTGTCTGGTCTTCATGAGTATCATTTATGTGTAAATGCATGTAGGGTTAGTATAGTTAATGCATTTTCAGTATGTTTTTGTGTTCTTCTCTCATCACACTTTCATTATTCTCATCACTGCTTAAAACAACACACATCTCTCTCTGTTTTTTTTCTTTAACTGTACTTTTCTCCAAAACAGAAAATAGCATTACAGCTGTTTCAGACTTAGAAACACCAAACACTCTTCGTGCTATCATTCATCCACACAACTATTTTATTTCTTTTTGTCCACTGGGCAGGTGACCTGCAGAATCACATCTGCCCCAGCTGGATACCTTTCACACACACCATGACGTCAGACACACTCACGGACTGGATCAGGAGAAAAACTTTCTTCATCTTCACACTCTGGGACAGAAACACCATATGTTTTTTTTGTTTGTTTGTTTGTTTTGTGTCAGGGATGGATATGTAGTTGTAACGTTTGTGTTCACTAACTTTACTTTCTGTTTCCTACCCTGCCCAGTCTGTCTTGGACTCAATGCTTCTCCCAATGTCTCTCCATACTCAGCCTCTGCTCTCTCACGCTCTTCTCTGGCTCTACTTTCTGCTAACATTCTTGCTTCTCTCCTCTTCTGAACCTGCTCCAGCCACAACTTAGCAATTGCTAACTGCAATTCCTTCCTCTGCTTCGCTTTACCTGTTTTACCAGCTACACTTACAGCTATTCTTTCTACCAGCATTTTACACTGAACTTCCACTAATGTCCCTTCAAATCCACATTTCTTACGCCAACAACCTACATAATGCGTGCTGCCTGGTAAAAATTTCTCCATAAATTTTAAATCTCCTTCTAAGGCAGACTTACACATTTTATTCTCCATTAACAATCAGCCACACTCACGCAGACCACGTCTGGCCCGCACACACACACAACATAGGCCTATCGCTTGCGTCTGCACGCACAGCTAGCGCTCTCTGTTGAAAACTCTCAAACGCCCCATATGGCGGAGAATTCAACCTTCAGACACTCTCTAACGCCCCAAATGGCGGAGAACTCTCTACGCCCCAAATGGCGGAGATTCCGGACTCCTTCACGGCGGAGACGCCGAACCTAGGTTATCTCCACGCCCCAAATGGCGGAGAACTCTCTACGCCCCAAATGGCGGAGAAGCCTGCGTCTCTCTCACGCGGCTAGCGCGCTCCCGGACTCACGTTTAACGCACAGCCCGTAGCCGCTCTCTAAGGCCTTCTGTACTCACTGTTTGTTTACGTTCATGGGAAGAGCCTCTGGATCCCGTCAATCGTCATCCATCCCGAGGGGAGGTCAGGAGCAAACTTCCCGGCCTGGTGGCAAGCCAAAAACACCAGGGCTTTACGTCAATCATCCCAGACGTTGCGGTGGCGTCCTCTCCCTCTCCTCGGTGGATGCAATGTGTTAGGCTCCGGCTCCGAAGGACTAAATAAATGTTGGGTCTGTGTTTCCACAAACCCCGCTAATTCTAGAGACTTATTCATCATGAAGAAAACAAGACAGTCGATCGATCCATTACTTGCGCAAGGGAGGCCTCGTCTGTGTCCAGCACGACAATGACCCCAATGGTGGCCTCCTCTCGCTGCCTTTTATTGACAATCTTCAAACAATAGTTTACAAAGCACCTCCCCTTGCAACCCCCCTTTGGTTACATAGACAAGGCACTGTATGTAAGTGTGTGTGTGTGTGTGTGTGTGTGTGTGTGTGTGTGTGTGTGTGTGTGTGTGTGTTACCTCCTGCTGACCAAAGGGTCATAAACCCAGGAAGTTTACATCAAAAGAAACAGATCTTTCAGATAGGATGTATCTACAATAAAACCTCCCCCAGCACAGAGTGGCTGGAAAGGTGGTCAGGATCAAAGGGATGGCTTTGATCCTACTGCTTAAACTAAGACTGTACAAATTTAAGAAACACAATGGCAACATTCAACAATTAGACTTAACAGTAACACCACCACTTTACTCTGTTCTACCTGTCACATCATTTTATCAGGAAACAAATATGCTCATGTTTTTACTATGTTTGTCTTGAAGATGTAAGAAGATCACATGGTGCTTTTTATTATTGTGTTGGTTTGTTTGCTGTCTCTTGGATGGAGCCCAGCTGTGCGTGGCCCCTGGGCCTGTGGTCAGAGTGTGTGCTGGATAATCCGGCCCAGGATGAGGCCAAACTGACATGGGATGAAATGTCTGTCACATAATTGAGCTTTGTGAGAAATGTACGACTTTAATGTGAAACATTCAGAGTTTTTTCTCTTGTTGTGTTTGAAGCAAAGTTACAGAGGTTTGATTACAGACACAGCTGAGAGTTTGTAATCTGTCATCATTTTAAAAGGTTTACATTTCTTCAGTATATCCACATTTGCAGCTGGTACCTCAACCTCCACTTGTCCAACACAACTGCTGTCCACTGCCTCCATGACATTGTGATTTTGCTGTTGGTCTTCTGTCAGATCTTCATCAATCACTTCTGCACGGGGCACACCTTCAGACTCTGCAGCTGCATAACGAAAGCCTGTAAGATAAAATTAGACATAAGGTAAATGTACACCAATATTCCAATGACAGGTGTGTGATTCATCTGGAAGTTATGTGCGGATTAGTGTACAGTGATAGCAATTTAGTATGTTTTTAGAGGGGGGGGGGGGTTGTTTACCTCCGATGGGTGCTCTTTTTCGCTTCCGTTGCGTACGCCTTGAGTGCCGGTCCGAGTCTGATACAGGTATGTCGTCATGCCCCATGTGCAGTGTTGGTGCCCAGTCTGGATTTGTTACATCCATTTCATATGCTGGTTTGCCTGCAATAATGCCAAATCATAAGCTACTCAGTCGACATGATGTGGTTCTGCAGCATCACACATTAGCATGTTTTATCTCATTATCTATGACCTCAGCACGTTGAAAATAACACTAAAAGCCTTTCAAGAGTGATATGAATTAATTTAGAACTCACCGGAAAGAAAATGCCGTGAGCAAACCAACAAAAAGCTGGGGATTGCAGAGAACTCGATATCCGCTCGTCTCACCGCTGCAATCCAAGCCTGACGTCTTTGTTTAGTAATATCGGATACATGGGATCCCTCACGTTGCCTCCAGGACGGAAAACGATGAAAAGAGAGCCCGTTATCCAGCTTCTTGCCTTCACGATCGTGTGATCTAACGTTGCAACCGACAACACAACACGTACGATCCATAGCTGAAATGGTATCCTTTGGCTGGCCTACTGTCATGGCGGAAGGGGGCGTGGCCCATCTCCCGTGACATCACGCTCCAAAGCCCTATAGGTGAGAAAATGTACCATGTCGACCAATCAAAAATGATATGGAAACATGACATTTGGTTGTTTAGCAAAAGGGGGAAGTTTTAGGAGTGACCGGCAAGAGAGAGCGAGTGAGCGAAAGAGAGAGAGAGTTTTGATACGTGAGAGATTTGTGACGTTTACCGTGTTTGGTCTCAAGTTAGTTTGTTGTCTTGTGTATTTAGTGTGTAGCTGTTGTTTTGTTTTGTGTGTCAGTTCTACTAGTGATCGTCACAGTTGCTGCCTTAAAGCCAACAAAGGCAGATTGCAGTGTAAACGCTGAGTGACACACCTGCTGTCAGACCTGCAGGTTTATCCCTGTGCTGTTCTCATATGTGTTAGAGTGACACAAACTATTGTTTGACACCTGATTGTTCTGTAAATAGTTTGAAATGATTATATGAAAAACGTCTGAGCCTTGGCTGCATTTTTTGGTAAATAGTACCATATAACTTTGTTGTTTGCAAAACGTGTGCGTATTTTTAAAAATGTACAATCTCTATTTGCATTTCAAGTTATGAAGATGATTCGTTAAACATGTGTGTGGTTTTTACAGTCAAAATATCACTTTCTACTTGTATTTTAAATTTTGTCTGAATTTAGATAAATTGTGCTGATACAGTTGGTCAAAATGAGAAAATAACAGATTGGCAAGATAAACTGTTTTTAAAGGTAAAATATAGAGGCCACATCAAAAGTAGTCAAGAAGGGTTAAAGGCTAAAAGCAAAGTTGTCACCAAGTACTGTTTATATTTGTGTGTATTGCTGCAGCTTTTTTGAGTATTAATTTGGTGCCTTTGTGTGAAATAATGGTATTGTGAGTGATCCATATAGTCACAAAGAATAGCCACTTGTTTCTGTGCTACCAAAGTTCCCCGGCTTTCATTCAAAATGTGTTTATCGTCAGCACCTGCACATTAAACTACTTAAACATTATAAATGTCTTCAAGCTCACACTGAGGCCTGTGGGGTACTATCAGCCACTGAGACAGTACACACATTTATATGTGTTTGTATATGAATATTTCATACTTTAAGACTGCCTGTTTATTTAAGGGAGATGAACAAAATACATTGGAATTGTACAAAATAATATCATGGATGATAAATTAAATAGATTTTAAGTAGATGCTTGTGCATTCTTAAAGTCTTATATGTTGAACTGAACTATGTGATCTGTTCAAAGCCTTAATCTTAATTTGAAGTGAAATGTGCATTTTGAGTTTATACACTATGTATATAAGGCGACCGTTTCCTTTTGCAGTATTTTTGTGTGGTGTACTTTTCTATGTCTTAACAAAAGGGGAACAAAGGTGTTTAAGTTCACCTAGGATGATGTGTTTTAATTTTCACATGGTCTTGCTTGAATTTGACCCTGACAAAGGCGTATGAACTCTGTCAGCTGTTTGGAGTTTCCATTTTCTAAACTTCTACATTCTGAACCTTCTTCAGCTCTGAACAGATGATGAAACACTGAATGATTTCAAGCTCACACTTTGTCTAATAAACTTACATCTTTCATTCTTTATACAGATTGAGGGACTGTGGTTTGTCAGAGATCAGCTGTGATTATCTGGCAGCAGCACTGAAGTCCAACCCCTCCCATCTGAGAGAGCTGGACCTGAGCATCAACTACAAGCTGCAGGATTCAGGAGTGAAGCATCTGTGTGGTTTCCTGGAGAGTCCAGGATGTGGACTTGAAACTCTGGGGTCAGTCAGCATGTTTTAGTTGTGCTGAGATGAATATGATGTGAAAGTTGTGCTGACACTAAACTGCAGACATCAGGCTGATATTATACTGATCCACACTGAGGATCTTCATGGTAAAGTCTGTTTTCTTCTTCTCTGGTTTAGTCCATTGACTGCAGCAGAACAATGTTCACATTTCAAACCTTCAAAGAAGAAGAAAAATCCTCCACTGGATAATTCACTGTGAAACTCTCCAACTCTTCATTCCACCTTAAAGTCTGTCTGACACTGAAATCCAAAGCAAAATGTGCGTTTGCTTTACAGACAGCAGTCCAACACAAACATACACACATCATCCAAAACACAGTCCAACATCCAAATCTCCTCCACTGCCAGCATGAATGATGGGAAAGAGAAGGAGGAACACTCTGACATTCAGGGTTAGAATGAGTTTCATGAAGCAGACTGTGAAGATCAAAGCTGCATTAGAAAGCTTACATGAATGAATGAGTGGACAGAAGTGGACAGAGATCATCTGAAGCACTTCAAAGGCTTTAAATCAGCACATTTCTCTTTAATCTTTATCAACTCTGTTAGTTTCTCTCAGTTTTCTGTGGAATGAAGCTAACAGCAGGCTAATAAGATGCTGACCAATAGGTTTCTATTAAAGGTTGTAATCTGTATATGAAAAAGTGCTTTGGCTCAGCAGGGATCAGCTTACAGGTAGAATACAGCTGCTGGATGGGATTAGCATGTCATAGCTATCTACCAAACTGCTAACTGGGGGATTTCAGGCCATCTATGGATCATTTTTGCTAACTGTTTATTCAGCTTAGGCTCACAGGGCTGCAGCCTGTGCCCTAGCTGTCATAGGGCAAGAGGCGTGGTCCACCTGCACAGGTGAGCAGTCCATCACAGGGCCAACAGAGAGAGACAGAGAAGCACTCTCTCACATCCACACCTACAGCCAATTTAGAAGCACCAATGAACCTAAGCAGCATTTCATTGGACTGTGGGAGAACATCCAACCTCCACAGAAAGGCCAACAAGCTTCAACCTACAACCTTCTTGCTTTAAGGCACTAGTGCGAACCACTTTTCCCCATTTCAGCCCAAATCCTGCATCTTCCTGTTTCTGACTCCAGGCCAGCTCCACTAACACTTTCTCATCAGACACTGCCACCTAGTGGAGGAAGTCTTAGTTCCATTTGAAGCTTCAGATGACAGTTAGTTCCTTTACAAAGAGGTGGAGGTGGTGGGGCCACAGCACCATCATCACTGAGTGCCATAGGACACTTAACCTTTGTTTCCATATGCTGGGAACTTCCTGTTGTTCCAAGGAGGACTGGAAAATGTGTGAAAATCTCCCAGTCAGTTCCTCACAGCACACTTCAATCATTTCCCTCCCACAGCATCAGGACCAGGGCTTTTTCTCTCTTTGGTCCCACTAAGAGATTTCCACACAAACACCTCATCAGTGGGACTCTCAGAGCTACCAGCCCTTTGCTACAATCACAAAGCTCTTCATTGAAATCAATGATATCAAAGCTGGAATCAAATGAGTCCAAGTCTTCTGCTGATTCAGCATCACATTCATCTTTGCTCCTTGTCCTGCATCCCCACCATGGACTTCATTCTTTTCCAAGCCAGCCTTGAGTGCCCTTTATTCAGCTCATCCTCTGCTTTACTTTTACACCTGATTTTAGCTGCTTTATCTCTCTTTCAACAAGTTTCTGTGCCTCAATCTTTTTCTTCTCTCCCTCATAACAAGACAGCTTCTTCTGCCTGAGAACATGTTGGAGTGATTTACTAATCCAGGGCTGCTTATTGGGAAAATACTTCCTGTTTCCAAAGTAATCCCCATTTTTCCCAGAAAGAAATGTAAGTAGAAATCGATGATCTCAGTGAGAACATGAGCCTTTAAAAAGTCCCAGTGGGTGCAGTCAAAGCAGTCCCTCAGTCCCAGTATAGAGTCTTTGGTCCAGACTGGAACAACTGTGTGCCCAGTTTGAGCTCTCTTCAGTGCTGTGACCTGACAGACCCAGAGGGGCCATCACATCACATTTAGAAGCTCCCCTAATGGAGCCACAACACATGTCCAATACTTAGTCTGTCTTGTTGGACCAACTGGAAGAAATGATTCAAGGACTTAGTCACAGAACAAAGATTCAAATCTCCAAAATCCAACTGGCTGCATCAGGACATATAGTCTGAAACTCTGCACAGTTTCCTGTTTGAAGCTGCTTCCTGTTGGCTTCAGCTGTTTGGAGTTTCCATTTTCTAAACTTCTACATTCTGAACCTTCTTCAGCTCTGAACAGATGATGAAACACTGAATGATTTCAAGCTCACACTTTGTCTAATAAACTTACATCTTTCATTCTTTATACAGATTGAGGAGCTGTGGTTTGTCAAAGATCAGCTGTGATTATCTGGCAGCAGCACTGAAGTCCAACCCCTCCCATCTGAGAGAGCTGGACCTGAGCTGGAACAACCTGAAGGATCCAGATGTGAAGCAGCTGTCTGATCTTCAGCAGAGTCCAGACTACAGACTGGAGACTCTGCTGTAAGTAGAGTGATGGAGTGAGTGGGTGGTGCTGTCAGCAGTATTGTACTAAACACAGTCAGTATGAAGCAAAGATCCAGTGTTTCCTGTAAAGCTGCAGCTTCTCAGTAAAGCTGTGAGAGGAGAATGGTGACAGGCTTCAGGATTTATACTGGATGTGCTGCATCACTGACTGACAGCTGATGAAGAGTCTCTGGAAACACTCGTTTATCTCCTCTGCTCTTCCTTCTTCTCTCTGCAGGTGGAGCTGATGATGGTAAACAGGACGGTGTGTGTGCTGAGAGAGGAGGAGCTGTGTCCTGATGATCCAGAGAGGTTGAAGCAGCAGCAGCTTGTGTGTAGAGACGCTCTGACTGGGCCATGTTACTGGGAGGTGGAGAGGAGAGCTTCATCCAGCACTGACTGACAGAGGAATGAGAAGAAGTGCAGATGACTGTCAGTGCTGCAGAGTGAACTGCTCTGAGAACAGCTCCACTGTCAGACACAATGTAGAGTCCAGCATCATCCCTGTGTGTCCCTCTGGATCTGACAGAGGATCATCAGTGTATCTGGACTGCTCTGCTGCTGCTCTGTCCTTCTACAGTCTCTGCACAGTCTCTGTCTGACTCTGGCTTCAGACCCTCCTGGATCAAACTCACCTGGAAAGACTTTCAAACATCACTCAATAGATTTGAATACAGAATATATTTGATATATACTGTAGATGTACTGTAGAGTTGCAGTTTGTCACTTGTAAATACAGTCTGTGAGCAGCTGTGAGCTGAAAGATCTTTCTAGAAGCACGAAATGTTTTCACTCTTCTGTTGCTTTTTCATATATTTCCACAACATTAATATTGATCCCACCTGTCTCACCTGTTTCATGCTTTTATACATAATAACAGGACACGTGTGATCTGAGCGCTGCTGTGGTTGCTGTGCTGCACGTCTTCATTTAGATAACAGAGACATCTAGTGGTTCAGAGGGAGAACTGCAGGAGGTGGAGCTGTGTTTTAGCATGGAAAACTTTTTATCTTTTAGGCGCAGATACAAATATGACAAGTATCAGTGTGAGATACAAAAGGTCACATCAGTCAGCAGAGGGAACAGTGATCACACAGCAATGTAAGAATAGAAACATAACAGTGAATCTGGACATGTATACAGAGGGAAGCAAACAAACAGGATGTAACACTACATTAAAGCCACAAATGGGAAGAAAACAAACACAAAGGAAAATATATTTGATCTCAGGAATCCAAATCAGATGCTTTAGAGCAGGGGTCGGCAACCCTGGGCACGCGTGTCACAGCTGGCAAGCGAAGGGTTAACTGATGGCACGACCATAGCTGGACTGGCCATCGGGCATACTGATGGTGATTTTTCGTTTTTCTGGGCCAATGATGTTTTTTTATGATTTTTTTTTTTTGTAACGGTATAAACGATGGAAGGTGGTGGATTGGCCGGATGCTGGTCGATGTGTAGAAATAACTCAGTTGTTTGGTGGTGGCTATGGCGGAGCTTCCACAGAGGCAGCAGGTGGATGAGGGAAAGGGGAGGCAGGAGGAGCAGAGACCCGGGGCGGCCGCCGGTCCGAGTGTTGGCCCCCTTGAACTTTCCCACATTTTGTCACATTACAGCACAAACATGAATCAGTTTTATTGGAATTCCACGTGAAAGACCAACACAAAGTGGAACGGAAATCATACATGATTCCAAACATTTTTTACAAATAAATAACTGCAAAGTGGGGTGTGCGTAATTATTCTGTCATGGAAAAACACACTGCCATCAACTGTTTTGTTTTTGTCAAAATCACTGTAATATAATCACTGTACCTTTATATACATGTGACTTATATTAATGCTGCTGCCCTCTTGTGGCTAAAGTGTAATTATGTTCTTGTTATTAGGGAAAACATTTGAGAGTAACATGACAAATGAGTCAGCACTTTGGCTTCAGCTTAAGAAATCCTCATTTTTATGTCATCAGTTATAGTTGCATGTATTCATTATCATAAGTTAACCTTTAATATTGATGTCTTAAATTGATTTTACTTAAACTAGCAATAATTTTATGGTTGCATTAAATAAATGGTCTGGTCTGGTGGGCGTTCTTTTAGTGGGCTTTTCTGTCACGGCCTGCGTGGCAGACTATGATGAGGGGAAGGAGGACCCAAATGCCAACACGTTCTCACTCCTGTATGGAGGATCACAAGAGCCACGCGCATCGAAATAAAGAATTCTGTGCTTAAGTAATGAATTATAGAATAAATTCTGCATTTGTAAATTCATTTTTGAATTCCCATTTAATAAACTGATTTTTGAAATGCTTTTAAAAACTGCATTTCAAAATCCTTTTTCCAATTGCACTTTAATAAACTGCATAAATTGCATGAATGAAGGGATCCTGCAGCGAAACGGAGAGCCCAACCTCTGACTTAGTGCCTGTTTACTCAGTCTGACCACCTGTGAAGTTAACGCGCTAACGTGGCTAACGCTAGCATCACCACACGTAGCCCCGTTATTTTAAGGTCATCTTAGCTCATGAAAGTTTAACGTCGCAGCTGTACGAGCTAGCTACGTGTTTTGTAAGCTGCTGTGCTCTTCACAAATAAAGCTGGAAGCAGCTCAGACTATTAGAA
Source organism: Mchenga conophoros (assembly GCF_057382185.1). Lineage (NCBI taxonomy): Eukaryota > Metazoa > Chordata > Actinopteri > Cichliformes > Cichlidae > Mchenga > Mchenga conophoros. The sequence goes on along the minus strand of NC_140528.1, from coordinate 18,321,157 downwards.
CCAGCACTGAGGCCTGTTACATTTATGTTAGAGCAACAGCTGCAGCCTTTAAACTAGCGATTAAAATGCTGACAGTAATCAGAATCAAAAACGGTTTTATTGCCAAATGTTGAGCAGGTTTACAACATTAGGAAATTGCTGCGGTGCTTCAGTGCAAACATACTGTCATATAACACTTAAATAAAAATAAGGATTAAAAGTGCTAAGTAGATAGATATATACATGAGTGCAGGTGGTGATCAGGGCCAAACATGGAATGATGCAGTGAACACAGCGTAGGGTCACGTGGTAGTGGTGGGAACAGTCATACGGTTATTGTTCATGTGTCCAACAGCAGAGGGGAAGAAACTGTTCTTATGGCGAGAGGTTCTGGTGCGAATGGACCGGAGCCTCCTGCCTGAGGGGAGCAGGTCAAACAGACTGTGTCCAGGGTGAGAAGGGTCAGCTGTGACTGAGCTGCACGCCCCAGTGTCCTGGAGGCGTACAGGTCCTGCAGAGATGGGAGTCTGTAGCCAATCACCTTCTCAGCAGAGCGCACAACATGCTGCAGTCTCTGTTTGTCCCTGATAGTGGCTCCAGCGTACCACACGGTGATGGAGGAGGTGAGGATGGACTCGATGATTGCAGTGTAGAATTGCATCATCGATCATATAATCCATTGTTTCAAATTAGACCTAAAACTCCCCCTTTTGACACATCTTCATGTGTCAAACAAAACCACAACTAGAAAATTAAAAGAAAAAGGTTCATCAGATCATTTCTCAGGAAACCTCAGCGATTCTCCTCTCGAGTATATTTGCTCCGGGCCTGCAAACCTGTGTTTAAATAATAAAATCAGTTTAATTATCATGTTCGATCTTTTCAGCTCCTGGCTCCACCCAGAGCCTGCATCCCCAGAACGACCTAGAAACAAAACCTGTATATTAGCATCAACTTCACATTTAAACTCAGTTCCCCCCCTGTCCTTCCCTCACTGTGATCCACTCTGTGCTATAAGAAACTAAACTTAAAACACAACAGTTATCAGTCATGTGCTTCATACAAAATGTGCGTATGTTTTAGTTTCACGTTGATCCTCTGAGTGTCATGGTACTTCTTTTAATCTGACTTTATCAAATCGAACCAAAATAGGTTTGCTGTCTTTACTTTGCTCGTTTCCCTCCAGCACCACCTCGTATCACCTGCCCTTTCCCTTGGACCAGTGTTTGTTGTTCCATAACTGGATTTGGAATGTGACAAGTCCACCAATCCCCTATATAACTCCTACATTTGGCTTTGGTTCTGTTTTCCTTCTATAAAATGTCATTGACTTCTACAGTGGCCTGCTTTGGTTAATGGTAACATCAGTAATATCAAACATTTTCTCCCCTTCAGCATTTGGCATTTTCCCAACAATATAATGTGACACCATCATCTAAACCCAGTCAATAAAACAACATTTTCTTAAAGCAAACATCAGCAACCCAAAATTAGCCGCCCAAGGGTGGAGTCTGCAGCTCCACTCTCATGTGAACCTTTCGGTCTCCCTCTCTCTCTCTTGTGCTCCTGCCAAAAGCAAAGCAAAGCATCCACCCTTTTCTTACCGGCGTCGTGAATTGTTTGTCAACATCTACTCATCCTAACGCTGGTCCAGTCTTTGTCACGGCTGCACAGCAGACAAGTGGAGCCTCACGCGCAAAGCATCAGAGTCTCCACCCTCATCAATATGAGCTCATTTATTTGTTCTTTCTTTTGTTTTTAGAAAAAGAGTTCTTTATGATCTTGGACTGGATTGACTCGCTGCAATCCTTTTAGACAGGAACTCGCAGGTTCCCACAGGTGACCTTTCCCTCAGCCCATTGTGATCTGGAAAAGCTCACCTTATATTTGCTCTCACAACAATGTTTTACAGCGCTGTTAATTCAATCTTGCAGGCCTGCTTAGAACAAAGAAGGAGGAAAAGAGAGCTGATTATTAGCTCATCAGAGCACAAAACATCATCACCAAAGGGGGCGACACCTGACAGTTTTCTCTAAGTGCACTGTTACAGAAATAATGAGCCGCTCCTGGACATGTCCATGTTTAGTAAAACTCCCTCTATTGAAATAAGAAAACAAGCCAAAGCTAACTGACAGAATGAACCCATCACTAAAACAACGACCCCAAAAATCTTCATCACAGAAAAGTTTTGCTTACTAATCCAACAATATGTTGTGGGAATTAGAACTTTCCGGGTCATAAAGCTTTTGCCCGACTCTTGGCTTAACTAATACTGACATAGTCTGAAATCAGACTTAAAGTCACTCCCTCTGTTCATTTAGGATAAATGTATCTATATCTGATTTAGGCTAAGTGCCTTTTGTTTAGATGAACTGCTGGACTTCCAGACCAGCAGGTTTAGGGAAGTCTTTATGGGGTCACACTCTGACCCCCCCCCACACACACACACACACACACACACACACACACACACACACACACACACACACACACGCACAGGCAACGTACTCTTTGTTTGTATGTAGACGTCATATGTTAATGAACGTCATATGTATATTCATGTAACCTCAATAAAAGAGCAGTGTTACGGGGGAGCGGACGAGAGCAACTGGGGTGAAGCGAAGGAACGGCGTTTGTCCGGTTCTCTCCCGTGCACGGGAAACATGAAGAACTTTGCCTACTCGTGTCTTGCTTTGCTATGTAATTAAATTGTCCTTAACGTTCCAACGAATAGGTTTATGCTACAAACCTATCACTGAGGTTAACTACACAACCCCTCGCCACCTCCTTATACACAGGAGTGAGTACAAAAGGGTTCGTACGGACGCATCAGCCGGCCGTCCTTCTGCTCGACACTGTTAGCTGAAAGATGATCGGATCATCCTCTGTCCTGTATTTAAGGCTGAGAGTCTTTGTCCAGTCTCTTTTCCACAGCTACTGTCCACAGCACTGATCCACCTGCAGCACAGCCCCACTCAGTTGTTTTATGATTTACATTGTGCACGTTTCCCTTCCACTGAGCTTACAAAACCTCTGACAGGAGAAGTCAGGCATGTGTTTCCCCCACCTCCCCTTTTAGGCAGTAATAAAATAGAAAACAAACAATCAAACAGGCTAAAGCTAGAGCACAAGCAAAGACAGCACCGGTGACTAAGTTCTCCCATACTGGACGTACGCTACCACGTGGGCTCAAACAGCAGCACATCAGCTCAGTTTACATACTGTTGACATCTTCATCAGAGGATCAGCAGGGAGCGCTGCTGAGCTGCAGTCGTCTCCACCAGAGTGACGGAGCAGGAATCACAAACAGCACAAACCCACCGTGTTGTTTCCACCCTGTTCAGGAGATCTGAGCCCCCATCCCTTTTTTTCATGTTGCAGCTCTGCACTGCAGGCCCTGAACGCCTCCCGGTTACCCTCAGTGTGCTTAGAGTTTAATTTACAACCGACGAGCTCACAGATCATCTGCAGGCAGGTGAACGAACCCTTAATGTGAGGATAATAGCAGAGCTGAGCTGAGGTCAGAAATAGTCAGGAACGGTGTCGACACAGTGAAGTCAGCTGTTTGGGAATTTGTCTGATTATCAGTTTGGGGGGGTCGGTGTTAAATAACAAAGGCGGTGTAGGATGGAGAGAGGAGGAGGGAGGGAGCAGTGATGATATGAAGTCAGAATACACATGTGGCAGACATAAGGGGGTCAGACAGGAGCAGCATCAGTCTCTGCTCTGTTTTGTTAATAACGTAGAAAAATAGTTTTGTACAATCAAGCTACATCGACGGACGCTTTACCTCACGTACCCTAAAATGAAAAAGTAGTGACAGTAAGATGGAGGCTGCACATGACACCATGACTGAGTTCACAGCTGTTGCTTTGATTCTAACGTTTAAGACTTTTGGCATCGACTCCGTTTTAATAAATGAGTGTTGGGAGGCGTCGTTTGACTTCAGGAGCTCCTGCAATGCAATGCAATGCTCCTGCGATGCTCCTGCGATGCTCCTGCGATGCTCTTACTCTGCGGGAGAAAACCAAAAACCAAAAGTAGCAAACATGGAGCGATATGACTCGTTTAGATTTTGGGAAACGTGCATCGACAGGTACAGTGTCCTTTTCCCCGCGTCTTTAAAAATGATTCATGCATAGATCCCCCACTGAGAAAACCCTTTTATATACTTTCTCCTTTGTACACATTTTATATAGAACTATATATAATATCATTTCTCTATATCTATATTTTCAGAAAAATTCTTTCCACACAATAAAAAACAACAATTAAACAAATGCTTCAAACAAAACAACAAAAAGAGAGAAGATGGAAGAAAGAAAATCACGACTGAGGCCAGTTTGGCACTTTGTCATGAGAACATGACAGAACTCTGTTAGTTGACGGTAAATAGCAAAACTCTATTTTTCTTTGGTTTTTCTTCTCCCTCGATGAGAAATGAAACACAGCAGTACTTACTTGGCACCTAAAAATGCTGGTCGAATGAAAGATATCAGTGTTTTCATAGTTATATGTTTAGTGTACGCCTCCCCCTCCAGACTGCTCAGCAGATCGGGAATTTTTAGAGAAGAGCAGGAGGGAGGCGTGTCAAATGAGAGGAAGAGAGCAGTAATAAAACACGGATGTAGAAAAGAGAAGCATAATGTGCACATAACACACAGGAGATGGAAAAAGAGATGACGCCAACGTAAAAAAGAGAAAACAGCGAGGAGCGAGAGAGCATTCGTCCCTTTGACAAATGTTGGAGGTCTTGAGCCTGGAAACAGCAGACCGTCTTTGAAAACAGTATCTTTGAAAGATCTGAGTCACCCACCCCAAACTGCTCATCTGCTGCTGGACACTTCAGTTGCACCTCCACATGCCACCAGTGGAGGGAGCTGCCAAGTTTCACAGCACATGACGCAGCAGGTGTAGTTGCTTTTGGAGAAAGAAGAGAATAAGAGGACAGAACGAAGGCCCAGCGCATCATCTGGTGCCGGGGTCACGGCCTGCGGGGGAGCGCGTAGTGGTGGGAAAGAGCACGTCGTGCAGGCTGTGAAGATGAGGGACTAATTCCAGCCAAAAGGCCACTTTGTTAGCTCTGTAGTTGTCTCTGACACGAGGTTTCAAACCGATGTGAAGGTACTGCTTGTCCTTCCAGTTGAACTTGGTCCAGATGACCTCCTCGAAGCGGTTGGGCTTGGTATGAATGAACTCGGTGTCCTGAGGGACGGGCAGGTTGGGGTCCCTGGTGGAGCATAAAGGTTAAACGTTTCAGTTCAAAGTTATATTCAGTCTCCATTATAAGTAACATGTGGAATCAATACACTGAATACAGACAGGAGGCCCATTCTCTGTGCAACCTTTAAACTATCTAAGACCAACCGGCTGCTCTGGGATCTGGATGCTTTTGGTGAACCAGTATGTTCAATTCTTCAAAGCCACACGGGAATTAAACTAGCAACCCAGATTCAAGTATTCAAGATGACTAGAAGGCTATCAGAGAACATACAGTAAGGTGTACAGTTTACACTACTGTGACATGAGGCCTACCCAGTCTTTGCGAAGTTAGTCCAGTAAGTCATGACCACAGCGCTCAGCATCACATCGTTCTTGGAGAAGTTGCACGGGAGCAGGTCCGTGGCACCGATCATCGGTACGCCGAACACGTAAGGTATCTCGTCTCCGTGCGCGGCGTCGGCCCACTCGGGCCGCGTCTCGGTGTGGCAGTGGTGGTAGAACGTGTAAAAGTAAACTGGGGACTGAAACTCAGCATGGAGTTTGGCAGTGGCCACAGCTGGTGCCACCCACTGGTGGTCCGTAAACAGGAAGTGAGTTAGAAATCTAGAGAGGAAAAAAAACTCTTTCAGATAACAGAAGGAGTGACAGGCAGCAGAGAGGAAGCATGACTGCATTATCCAAACATGTCTGTACTGTGACTGTGGTCCGGCTGTGAGGGGTTCGCAGGCCGATCTGTCAGAAACACCGACACTGAGATTGGGAGCCGACTACCTGGGGGATGATAGCATTACTGCCCACAGAGCCTCAAAGGTTAAGGCGCAGACACGCCGTGATGTGGATGAGTGGCTCTCTTTAGCACGCTTGTCTTGTTTGATGCACTTCACTGGGCTCACATGTTACTGATTCCATTCTTTACTCGCATGCTTTTAAACGCTTAAAGCACTTTCACAGCTTTTTATATTGTTTTGAAAATTCATGTGAACTCAAGCTGTCAGAATTGTAATGTAAGCTTTGATAATTGTCCACATTTGTCATTTTGACGATTATCCGTTTATTTTAATGAATACAGCAAACAGAAAAAAACGAACAAATCAACAAACGCGGCTCCTAATGAGACAAAACCTGATGATGCTGCAAAATGCAGTTAAGTGAGAGGAGGCTGTAAAATGGAATAACTGAAAAAGTGGCAGTGTACAGAGGTGGCGTCCTCACCCTCTGGGTAGCCGTAGAGGTTGTCAACAAAGTTGGAGATGGTGTAGTCGAACGCCGCAGCTGAGATGCCGTCGTTGTCCTCACTGTCGTCCACAAACTTCAGCCCCTCTCCCTGGTTCACTCCTATCAGGATGTCATAGTTTAGGAGCTCCCCCTGGTGGAGCAAATAAGGAAGAACATGCTGAGTGCTGGAACAGAGCCTGTGTGCATCACAAGTCTACAACAGGAAGTGCAGCTGAAGCACAGCTTTGTGAATTGGCAGCATTTCATTTCCCAGTAAACAAAATAAAGATTAGCTGTTGCCATGAAATTCCTACTATAAACTGTAAATACTGCAATATATGCAGGGTTCATACACATTTTTAGGGTCAAATTCAAGCACTTTTTAAGCACATTCAAGGTCAATTTTCAAGCTTTTCCAGCACATTACCAAAAAAGAAGCATGTTTCACTTTGCATCACCTCAGTAAGACCTTGTAAAAATTTAAACAAATCATCTGAGGTCGATTTAAATGTCTTTTGTTTCCCTTTTGTTAAAAGAGCAGCACACAAAAATACAGAAAAAGGAAACGGTTGCCTTACATGCATATAGTGTACAAACTCAAAAAACACATTCCTCTTAAAAATTAAGATGTGCAAATGTGAACAAATCAACTTGTTAGAGATCTTCATCTCCACTGTAAATAAACAACAAGCCAGAAAACAAGAAAACTGCACCAAACACCACAAACACCAACAAATTAATGTCTTCTCATCAGACATTGAAGCTTCTTTCCTGTGTGACATAAAAAATAAGAGACCGATGTTTGTTTGTTTTTTTAACTAGTTAATTAGTCCTTGTCAATTGTTGATTTGTCCTGTTCTCATTGTATGACGAATTATGATGGCTGTTTGGTAGCCGTCTGCATACAATGCATACTCTCTGTGTGTGTGTGTGTGTGTGTGTGCAGCAGCTTTATGTTAATGTGTGTAAGGATTTGTGTCTGTGTGTGTGTGTGTGTGGGGGGGGGGGGGGGGGGCGCCAGAGGGATTGTTCGCCCAGGGTGCCAAACAGGCTAGGACCGCCACTGCCTGCAAATAAACAACATTGACATCAAAAGTTTTACATTTCCTAAATGTAAAACTTAAATATGATTTGTTAAATATGATTTGAATTTGATGGCAGCATCCTCTCTCCATAAACTAAAGGCTTTACGATGTTTAGTGCTGGACCATGTTGGTTAATGTGTAAACTTCTGAAACGTTCAACAGTTTCCATTTTGATTAACCTGACCAACATCTAACATAGAACACCTTTGAAGTGGACCTCGCACCCTGTGGATAACTTCAAACACGTCGAGGTCTTCAGAGGCTGAACTTTGACCCAGCATCACAAGGAGCGCCATAAACACTTGTTACGGTTATTAGAAGGAAGCCAGCCTTTAGACATCCCCACAATGACATCGTGACCAAGGGTCTGTTGCATGATTTTTAACATGGCTACAATGTGTCGTCTGCTGAGTCATCGTTTAATACAACAACGTACTGAAAGAGAGCATTCAGCATCTGACTGAGCTGGACTAACCTTCCCTTTCAAAAGTGAAAACTGCAACATAAAACTGGAATACAACCAACTTCTAATGAAATGTAACATTTTATAACATGAACACAGATTCCAGGTGAGCTGTGTCCTCCAGGACTGGATTTACCAGAACAGGTATGAGGACGGTGCCTGACGGGCATGTACGAGCTGGAGTGGATCCCAGCAGACACAGGGTGAGGAGACAGACGACCGTTCACGCTCACACTTATTCACCAGTTAACCTAACCCCACTACCTGAATGTGTGTGAACTGTGGGAGGAAGCCAGAGTCCCCTGAGAGGACCCACACAAACACGGGGAGAACATCCAACCTCCACAGAGACTCTCTCTGCACTAAAAGCACAAAATAAAAACCACACCGTCATGTAATTTAAGAAACTGGTCTTAAAAAACAGTTAATCTAATATGTCCACATGGAGCCCGTGTTAAGGTCCGTACTGGGCTTCAGAACATCAAGTGAACAACGTCAGATGGGACCTGAGTGCGTTGTCTCCTGATAGAAAGTGCTGAGGATCAGAAGGACTCAGGGACAACACGATATCTGTCCAGCAGAGGGCGGCATTATTCCAAACGGCTCATCGAACTATTAAACAAATGCACAGACTGCACAAACACAATGACTGCAACTCACAACGAATTACACCAATTACTACACCAAACTACAACATCGGCCTATGGCATCAATTAGTGCATAAAACATACATCAAGTTACAGCCAAAAATGCATCAAAATGACTCAAGCTGGGGTCAACAGGTTTCCCCTCATGCTCACCCGACCTTTCTGCTCATCAGGTGAGTGCAACCACATTTATCACCTAACACGCCCACGAGTCACACCTCACACCCGTGCACCAATACAAGGTGTGCATTTAAACCAACCCTCTTAATCCAAAACAAAAAGGAACAACTCATATGGCTCCTACACTTGTGCTCAAGAACTCAGTCCTATATTTTAGGTTATTCTGAATAAATCGTTCATGCCCTCTCTTGGGAAAGAAGCTGTTGTGGTTCCTGGTCCTAAATCTAGTCGTCCAAAAGTTCTAAACGACTTCAGGCCTGCTGCCCTCACCTCAGTCTTTGAACAAATCATCAGAAATGTGATTATGGAAGACACTGAACTTCAGCTTGATTCAATGCAGATTGCACATAAGCCCAACAGAGGAGTGGAGGACGCGCTTTTGATTCTACTTCACCTGATTGTCAAACATGTAGAGAGTAAAGGACTTCAGTTCATCGATTTCTCTGCTGCTTTCAATAACACAGCCCCAGATTTCAATCAAAAGACTTTTAGAACAGTTTGAAATCCGGACAAACCTGAGCAAGTGCAGTCATATAAATATCTTGGGGCCATTGAGTCTGTTTTATCATGAGAATGATGCAGGACAAAGTCTTATAAAAGCAGCTTTGTCCCTGCTGCCGTCACTAAACTTAATAACTAATAACTGTTTTTCTGATTTGATTCATCGCGTCTAATTTCCAAATATGTGTCTGTCAGGTTTAAATCGATGTGTGTGTTTGTGAAGGGATGACAAACGCTATTATTTTTCTGTAAAGCAAATTTACGTAAAAGTAAAGTAACCTTGATATGTCAGGATGTAGATGTCCCACCCAAAAACGTCATCAGCCCTGAAACATCGGTACTGTTCCAGGCAGCATTGCTGTCCACACGTCCATCAGAGTGTTAGAGGCGGCTGTCACAGATGTTGCAGTCTGCTCTCTGTTTCCATGAAACAACCACACTTGAAATGATCATTAAAGCTACCTGTACTAAAGGAAGCTGAGAACATGGCAGACGTGGGACTGACTGTGATCAGACTGTGACGATTGTTCTTGAGCAGATCTACAGGTCAGCTGTTCCACATCATGTTTCTAGGATGGAGCCGTTTGGAATAATGCCGCCCTCTGCTGGACAGATATCGTGTTGTCCCTGAGTCCTTCTGATCCTCAGCACTTTCTATCAGGAGACAACGCACCCAGGTCCCATCTGACGTTGTTCACTTGATGTTCTGAAGCCCAGTACGGACCTTAACACGGGCTCCATGTGGACATATTAGATTAAATGTTTTTTAAGACCAGTTTCTTGAATTACATGACGGTGTGATTTTTATTTTGTGCTTTTAGTGCAGAGAGAGTCTCTGTGGAGGTTGGATGTTCTCCCCGTGTTTGTGTGGGTCCTCTCAGGGGACTCTGGCTTCCTCCCACAGTTCACACACATTCAGGTAGTGGGGTTAGGTTAACTGGTGAATAAGTGTGAGCGTGAACGGTCGTCTGTCTCCTCACCCTGTGTTAGCTGGGATCCACTCCAGCTCGTACATGCCCGTCAGGCACCGTCCTCATACCTGTTCTGGTAAATCCAGTCCTGGAGGACACAGCTCACCTGGAATCTGTGTTCATGTTATAAAATGTTACATTTCATTAGAAGTTGGTTGTATTCCAGTTTTATGTTGCAGTTTTCACTTTTGAAAGGGAAGGTTAGTCCAGCTCAGTCAGATGCTGAATGCTCTCTTTCAGTACGTTGTTGTATTAAACGATGACTCAGCAGACGACACATTGTAGCCATGTTAAAAATCATGCAACAGACCCTTGGTCACGATGTCGTTGTGGGGATGTCTAAAGGCTGGCTTCCTTCTAATAACCGTAACAAGTGTTTATGGCGCTCCTTGTGATGCTGGGTCAAAGTTCAGCCTCTGAAGACCTCGACGTGTTTGAAGTTATCCACAGGGTGCGAGGTCCACTTCAAAGGTGTTCTATGTTAGATGTTGGTCAGGTTAATCAAAATGGAAACTGTTGAGTTTACACATTAACCAACATGGTCCAGCACTAAACATCGTAACGCCTTTAGTTTTTGGAGAGAGGATGCTGCCATCAAATTCAAAATGGGCTAATATTTTTCTTTAAATGTTTCATTTTCTCACTTTGTTTAAAATACTGGTTTACAGGATTTGCAAATGATTGCATTCTGTTCTTAATCATATTTAACACAGCGGATCAAACGTGGGGAAGTGGGTGTTATATTCAGATTGTGGGATAAATTTAGGAAATGTAAAACTTTTGATGTTAATGTTGTTTATTTGCAGGGTTTAAAAATAAATGTGTTTATTGTTTGAAACTCATACTTGGCCTTCTACTCTTCATGGCTGCTTAACGAAGCTAACAGGGTGGACAGTCTGAGGAGCTGGGAAAGAAAAGCGTCTGAACTGCTTTAAATTTCTTGAAGACATTTTATCCAAGAAGTTTCTTCAGTTCTGAGAGAACGGCGCGGCGGTGGGTGTGGATAATGTTGCCGAAAGAAAACGGCGGAAGAGGGGCGGCTGAAGAGTAAACTTTCAGAAGTAAGTACTGAATATTATGTCACTTATTTATGTGCAAATGTTTAATAATGAAGAACATTAAAACATTCCTGTTGGCCACATGTTGGCAAAGTTATGTGACATTAGTGATGTTTGTACTTTCAGCGTTTACTTGGTTTTAAAGCCTTTACTTTAAAATATACGCTGTTCAATAGTCGACCTTAATCCTACAGAGAATGTGATGATTTTGTGGATAATTAAAGTCAGTCATTTATCCACAAACACAACAAGCTGAAAGTCAGTGATGCTGCTCGGTTTGCAGTCCTGAATATCACGGCACAAGCAGGATTCACTGCACTGTTAATGTTAGCTATGTTATATTGCTGCCTCTGTTCGGTGGTGTCGAGCCAAACGGACTTTAACGTGTGTTTGAACGAGCTGACGGTTCACTCGTTAAGCTGAAAGAAAGATGCTTTAATCACAGCAGTCACACATGTGTCCACTGCACCATCTGGAACTCTTCTTGTTTAGCACTCGTAATAACACAAACACTAAATCCTCCTTCTCTGGTGCTGTTGTGTAGCAGTGTGTACACCTGAGACTGTCACCTGTCTGTCTGTCCTGCACAGGGCTGAACTGGGACAAAAAATCGGCTCGGGCATTTTGACTAGAGACCGGCCCACCAAAAATGTGACGTCATTCAGGGGTAAAAACCGCAAAGGATTCTGGGAACTTGTGGCAAGAGGTACTAGCGCATGCAGGCTTTCAATTGAACTCAGCTACAGAGCGATAAAAAGAAACACAAAAAATAGCCGGTGTTGTGCCAAAAAGTGATTGTCTGCCAAAAAGTGATTGCTGGTATTTAAATTGCTATAAGTAACTTGTTGGGCTATAATATGTGAAACATATGTCAAATGCATCCCTCATGGATGACATAAAGTCATCTCTCCATCTCCATCTCCTGCTCTTTTATTTCTCTCTCTTGCTCCATCTCTCTCTGCTGCTCTTCTGTCTCCTCTGTCACAGACTTCTCCACCTTTGATGATAAATCAGCCTGGTGCAACATGTAAGGATTGGCACAATTTGTTAAGATTTTGAGGAGTTTGAGAAACTAACCTTAAGCATAAAATAAAATTTACTATCAGTAACTTCATAGCACCCGCCCAGCAGTATATAAACTCCGTCATGCTAGCTAGTACCAGTTATTCTAAGCGACAGTAAAAAGTCAGCACAACGAAAACAAACTACAACTAAACTTGGTTTATATCTGACACAGATAGACAGCAGGTCATAACTTCTTACCTGAAGTTCAGTTCCTCTGCCACTATGACCGGCGGCCGCCTCGGGTCTCTCCTCCTCTTGCCTCCCCTTTCCCTTATCCACCTGCTGGCCTCCACCACTTGCTGATGTTGCTAAATCTGTGGAAGCTATGCCACAGCTACCGCCAAACAATTCAGTTATTTTTACACATTTGGCAGCGTCTGCCTGAAGGGCTTGTTTCTTTTTGGCCCTAATTTTTTCTGCACCTTCTTTCCTTTTTTTGTTCTCCATTTTCTTTAGTTCATCTATAAGATTGCTAAACAAGGGGGAGGGTGCAGCCGACCTCCTCGGCTGTAATTGGTCCAGCCCAGAGTCGATCATGACCAATTGGCCAATCCAACACCTTTCATTATTTATACCCTTCCAAAAAAAAAAAAATCGATCGGCCCATAAAAGCAAAAAATCGCCAGCGGCCCACCGGGCAAATGCCCGGTATGCCCGATGGCGAGTCCAGCTATGGTCCTGCACTCTCTCTCTGTTTCTTTCTCTCTGATTGTGGAATAAAAGTATGAACATGTGTTTATAAGTTACACTTGTGTTTGAATCCTGCAGCTTATCACACATTTGATTTCCATGTGTGACGACTGCAAGTGTCCAGAGTGAGGACAGACTGAGGGACCCACTGCTGCACATCATCTGTGAGGCTTTGCAGCCCTGATGATCCACCAGGACAAACTCAGCAGTGTGTGAGGAAGAGGAGGAGGAAGAGCCAGCAGCAGCTGACAGATGGAGAGAATAGACAGACTGTTCCCTGTTTGTGAAGGACTGCTAGGAAAGTTTAACATAACTGTCTGTGCTGAATCAGTCTTATTAAGTAATGTTCAAATAATGTTATCCTCCCAGTGTTTCCAGTGTGGGAGAAAGTACTCAGGGCCTTCAAGTTACACACTATGAAAGGCAGCAACAAGTTTAATGTTCAGAAACCTAAAGTCTGTATCAGCAGCAGAATGGAGCTAAAAATAAATGTTTGTTTCAGTTCTATGAAGCTTTGAGTATTTTGGATCAGTAGCACTGCTGTGTTTGTTGCATCATATTGCTGTGATTGTTTATATGCTTTATATATTCTGAGCTAAGTTGATCTATAGTGTTACATCATATTCTATAAGGATGTTATGTGTTTGTAGACTTTCTGCCCAGTTTGACCCATTTAGCAGAAGTCAGCCTGTTTAAGGCTCTGATGTCTATTCTGTATGACTTAAAGCAGTTATGACATGGTCTGATTTTCTCACCCAATAAAGGAATATTTCATTTATCAGTCTACTCTTCATTCTATCAGACACAGTTATCACAGCTCGTACATTTGCTTTTTACACATATATGTAAGCACTGAGCCACATTTAGTAATGCCAACATATTAAAAGAACAATATTTCTCTCTTATATATGATACATCTATATACACACTGTCACAGATACTTGAGTGTCTTTGAGTGAAGATTTAAGGTGATAGGAAATATAAATAACTGCAGCTTGAATCTTTGACACAGAGTTCATGCTTCAGAGTTCAGATGTTCAGAGTTCATGGACCGTTGAGGCTGCGAACTTTAAGGCTGCAGACCCTGAATTGGGATACAGCCATCGACTGTGGAAACCTTGCAAGTGGATCGTAAAGGTTGTTACAGAGTCTTTCATGTCTAAATTTGCCGTTAATAATTATATAATTGTAGGAATCATCTAGTTTGCTTACACTGATTACGTTGGCACTTTGTTAGCGCTACAACAACGGTCAGACCCCCGAGGCATCTAAACTTTAGTAAGAATGTGCACTTTTGACACCTCTGGTTAGCATTTAGTGGTCAGTTTCAAACGTATTTGATTTTTGCTTGTTATGAACAAATTCACTTCACTACTTTTCACGATCTGTAACATCAATGCACATTGTTCCATTTACTGCATATTGCACTTTATTCATGTCTCTCATTCCACCTGCAAAAACATTGTAAAGGTCGTCACAGAGAGTTTTATATATGTATAAATACTAATATTCTCTATTTATTCTGTTTTATTGCCCAGATGTTAGTTAGCCTTTGTTCAGTTGTCTTTTATATGTCAATAGATACGTATGTCACAAATAAAAGTTTCTTGTAAATTATGTTTTTGTAAAGAATTTTCTCCCAAATCTCTTACATGCTAACTGTAACGTGTTATTTCTGCTAAAACCTGAACTTAAATGTGTATATGGTGTTTATCTGTTTTTCTCTCTGTTTTAGATGCAAATATCAAATTGGAGTTCTGCCTCCAGGCCAGAATTGCAGGAATGCACCACGTGTTGGCTGTTTCACTGCCCTCTGTGCCCCACTTTCAGCCCTGCTGTCAGGGCAAAGATTGAGCAGCATATAAATGGACACATTCAAAGTGCTTTGCCTTTCAAAGGTATGTTGGTATTAAATATACCTCATAGTTAAAGTCATAAATATGCACTTCTTTTCAGCACCTCTGCAGGTCTTTGTTGACTTAAAAGTTATTTTTCACATTGTACAGTTCAGTTCATTCATCAGCGAGAGAAAAAAGTGTTTTCATTAAATATTTTTCCTGTTCACCACATTTCCTGACAGCTCTTGTGATCCACACCATTTTGCTTTCATTATTGAGGACGGCTTGGATATTTTTGTTAATATGTACAATCTGATTGTTAGATAAACTGACTGCATTCTATACAACTACATTTAAATTACATGTTTTTTCTTTTTTTCTCTCTTACAGACAAAATGATGTGCCGGTGCACTTTCACTGCCCTTCTGTAACATGACAGTCATACAGCGTGGGGATATGGCAAGGCAATTATTGTCATGTCAGCATTCAGGACTGCTCCCCACTGAACTCTCCGTGGAGCCTCGTCTCCCTCTCCATGTCTCGTCTCCAGCATCTAAACCATTTCCTGAATCTTGGGTAGAACATTCATGTGCTCCACCCTCTGTGCTAAATGAAACTGGGGTTTGTGGAAAGTCCATGAAAATAAAACGTCCTCACTGTGGTCTTAGTCTTCTTACAAAAAAACTTCAAGGCTCACATGATGAGGAGGCATTCAAACAGGTCAATAGATGTTTGCCTGGCCTGTCATCCACAGTGTTTTTGTGTAGAGGGACTTCTTCCTCTTTGTTTTTCAGTTTGCAGAGGACATGGAGCTCTTTTTAAAAGCATGTGCTGACGAGCAGAGACTACAGGTCAAAGCGATGTTTGACATTTAATGGACAGATGAAGGCACTGGCTGTTTGTTTGTGTTTTTTATCTGTTGTTTGTTTTTCAGTGTACAGAATTCCAGTTAAACTTATTATAAAATGCTGTTCACTTGTTTCCATACTTATAGTAAAAAATTTAAGTGTAAATGTTACAGCATTGTTTATACTTGTAACTTCAGAGTAAAAAGCTTATTGTTGATATTAACATTAATGTATTATCCTGTAATCAATAATATTTTTATGCATTTTACGCATTAACCCTCTGATCTCTATCCTGGCCATTTGGGGCCACTTCACTTCTCCTTGTTTGACTGCTACACTGCAGTGGACCAAAAGAATGACGCAGGTTTGATCTTAAGGCTCTAATAGTTGTGTGTGTTGTGCATGACATTGCAACGCAAACATGTATTTGCAAGATAGACTGGAATAAATTATGATGCATCAAATATTACACAGGCTGCAGTGAATTGTTGTTGATACAGGTTATTGAGCTTTGAGTTTCCCAGTCAAACGTAGCTTTGACACACATGCTAACACTCTTACTCTTGTACATTTCATAACAAGACACCAAAGCCAAAATATTAGCTCTCAAAAAAAATTCAAAGCTGCAGCTGCAGCACACACAGCAACAAACACTGTTAGTAAATGTGTCCTGGAGTTTCTGCAGGTGCAGAAAGTGCTGCTGCTGTAAGTCAGCCTAACAGCTTCCAGATCACTGATATTTCTGGAAAGATGGCAAGAAGGGCATCACAGCTCATTTCTACAATCTCCCAGATCTTGGAATACAAGCCCCTGTCCCATGAAAACCACTTCACAGTAGTAGGAGTCCACTAAAACCTACAAATGAAGAGTGATCCTGGAAGAAATAGGGCGCACACTAGTGACCTCAACAGTTGCAAGACACCCTTGTCCCCGATGCTTATATGAAAAAAAATATGAAGATTTATGAAACCATTAGGACTTTATTACTGTTTTATCTGAAAAGCTACTGGTAATATTTAACCTAACTGGGATTTAAAGTGTAAAAAACAGAATGTAGATAAAATTTTGGTTTTGATGAAAAGGAGTGGAGCTTGTGAGCCACAATGTAAGCAGTGTTGCTTTGCTGACATGCACTCGATGCTGGCAGTACAAGCATTGTAGTGGTTCTTATGTTTTTGTAAACTAACTGTATAATATATTGAGCCATTCAACAGTACACAAATGTTTGTAGGCTCCTTTTTGTATGCAACCTGCATGTCTTTCTGAATTAATTGTTTGTTTATATCATGTTTTTCAGGAAAAAGAAGAAGTTAAAGTCAAGTGGAAGCCCTGCTCAACATGGTATGTAGTAACAACTTTGTTGGACGGGAACAGACATTCATACTGTTGATAAATAGTTATCACCTCAATTTGAATTCATGTATTTGGACTAAACTAAATTGGGAGCTGTTAGCTGTCAAGCTGCTCCTCTGTGAGGAGCTTGATAGCTGTCCACCTCCAAAGTCCATTATGAGTTTTGGAGGTGGACATGGTCAAGACTTTTAAGAGTTGGCATAAGACTTCACTTCTTTATAGAGCTTATAGTTGGGGCTGGTTCAGGTCAGCCCTTAGTTATGCTGTCATAGCACCAGACTGCTGGGGGTTAGTGTCTACTCGTGTCATTGTATATATCCAGGAATATGTGCCTGAGGATAGTTGTCATGAAATCAATATTAAATCAAAGTTTTCCTTAATGACCACAGCTGGCATGAGTTCTCCAAAGCTGCCTGCTGTCTCAGGATCTGTCTCCAAAAAGAACCAAGGAGCGCTAACATGTTATGTTCTAGACTGATGAAGAAAATGCACATTAAACATAGTATAAACTCACTATGTTAAGTAATGTGAAGAGGATGCCTTTAGCTCCTATTGGGTTGGTTCCTTGATCAGTGCAATACAGAATCATTCATCTGGTTTGATGTAATGTCCTTCAAACACGTCAAAATGAGGCTCTGTAGTCTGTGTGGCCTCCACATGCCTGTATGACCTCACTACAACACCTGGGCATGCTCCTGATGAAGTGGCAGATGGTCTCCTGATGGATCTCCTCCCAGACTCCAGGACTAAAGCATCTGCCAACTCCTGGACAGTCTGTGGTGCAGTTGGTGGATGGAGTGAGACGTGATGTCCCAGATGTCCTCAAATGGATTCAGATCTGGGGAATGGGCGGGCCAGTCCACAGCATCAATGCCTTCGTCTTGCAGGAACTGCTGACACACTCCAGCCACATGAGGTCTAGCGCTGTCTTGCATTAGGAGGAACCCGGGGCCACCCGCACCAGCATTTAGTCTCACAAGGGGTCTGAGGATCTAATTTCAGCACCTAATGGCAGTCAGGCTACCTCTGCCGAGCACACGGGGGGCTGTGCGGTCCCCCAAAGAAATGCCACCCACACCATTAGTCACCCACTGCCCAACCATCATGCTGGTGGATGTTTCAGGCAGCAGAAGGTTCTCCAATATGTCTCCAGACTCTGTCACACGTGCTCAGTGTGAACTTGCTTTCATCTGTGAAGAGCACAGGGCGCCAGTGGCAAAGTTGCCAAGCTTGGTGTTCTCTGGCAAATGCCAAACATCCTGCACGGTGTTGGGCTGTAAGCACAACCCCCACCTGTGGACGTCGAGCCCTCATACCACCCTCATGGAGTCAGTATCTGACTGTTTGAGCAGACGTGCATATTTGTGGCCTGCTGGAGGTCATTTTGCACAGCTCTGGCCTTTCTTTCCTACCCCACAGTACCTTTCCTTATCTTTTGTTTCCTACTTAGTCTTTGATCACAGTTGTCTTTCTAGATAATTAATGTCATTTGTTCTGGGGCGAGTCACTGGCTCGGGTGCATTCTGGGACTGTCAGTTCACCAGTGTGCTGGCATGCTTCTTAACAAACACACCACTACAGCAAACATCTCAGTTGTACTTGTTGATTTCTTCAACAAAACATGTCCTTGTGAGTGTGCTGCCTGGTGCTTTTACATTTTGTGGTAATTTGAGCAGCCCAGAAAGCATCCCATGAATTCAATTATGTTATTGTATCTGAACATGTACACGAGTCATTAAATTAGATGGGAAAGAATGATTCAGGGTAAACAACTGCACCAAGGGAATTACATTTTTCTTCTCAACATGTAAAATGTCTGTTGATAAGCAATTTCTGAAACAGACATTATGAAAATCACATTAAACAGATGTGATTAACTTTTTATTCTAGCAAACATAACATCAATGATGACACAATCAGTCTTCATCAGAAGTGCTCAAATCACTCTCATCGTCTGAAACGTCCTCCTCCGAGTCCATTTCCAGGAGTGGTTGGTGGCTGAGGATTCTCTTGTACACGTCCTTTACTTTGAGCGTTTCAGCTTTCAGTTCACTTTGTTTTTAAACCAGGCTATGGAGTCCTTTCTGTGCATCCTCCGACATGCCAACAAGGGAGGCTGTAAAAACAACAAAACTATTAAATATAAGTAAAACAAACAAACAAACAAACCTCATAAACACAAGGAGTTAGGATCATGTAATTAAACTTTTTTTAAGGGAGAAGGCAGTGTTAGCTAGTGTTAAGGTTCAAAATATTGGGGATGGAGACAAGAGAAAAAACCACAATAACAACACTGGTCCGGCCGGGTTGAGTCAAACGATGATTTAATGATCACACACGTGGGAGATGGACACTGATGCAGACAGCCTCAAAATCTCAAAATGGTGGAGCATTGCTCAAACTTTTATAACCTCTGGTGCCTCCACCTTATCATAAAAAGCCTAAACATTCACATGCTCTCTCTCACACAGCGCCTAAGCGACGACCTTGGCTCCCTGTTTATCTGCTCCTGCTGAAATGGGGCAGAAAACTCCAGCACACTCTGTTCTCTTCTACTCAGACAAATTAGACAATAACCTTCTGCGAACAGTATTTCTTATAACTCAGCAATATAATGCATCATAAAACAATATCATTCATTCACAACAAGTCAGCAATTTAATGTAATGCAAATCAGTTTAACTAATGCAATAGTTATCAGCTTCTTCTAATTCAGGAGAATAATGCAAACTAAAACTACATAATAATTCACAATCTTTAATTAGGGGTATAACATGGCATAAAATAATATCATAATTTTACAATTCCCCCTGATGAGGTCATTAGAATAATGACCTCACAAACACCCTGTAGCCCAGTGTGGCCGGGTTCATCTCTTCTCACTCCTGAGGTCCTTTGTCCCCCTGAGGGGCAAACCATATGTAAGATGACCTCTGTGTTTACGCAAGTCAGGTGCAAGAAAAACTAGGATTCCAACAGTAGCAGGTCCAGATGACAATGTCCTTGTCTCCCACTGCTTTATTTGGTGTTCCCTTATACCATTCAGACGTAGACTAGAACCTCTGTCCGAAGAGCTCTTAACCTTTATTTTATTGCTGCAGCTACCAGTGTCGTCCAGTTGGGTGATCCTCTGCTCTTAATTCTTCAACCTTAGGGGTTAGACAACCCTTCAGTCGTAACACAGATCAGGGGATTATTCTGCTCCGATTTCAAACAACGATCTGTGTATTCTCCAGAAAAAGGAACAGGAAGGTGTCCCCTTTTTGCCCAAAAGCCTCTCGAACCTCGTTGGTCTGGTGTTCCCGGATTTCCGCCAACCCCTTCATGGTTATTGCTGTGTTTATGGGATCCATCCTTTTGTGGTGACTAGCTGGAGCCCAAACGCCATGACCCTTGGACCCAGTTGATGTCTCGGCAGTCACTGTGTCTGACTCTGCTACGGAGGATCCTCGCATCTCTGTGACCTCGTCTGGTGTCTGTTCCTTTCTCTGTAAGAGACAGAAAACCAAAACACCTCTCTTCCTAACCCTAATAATCTAATGTTCTTATCTGCTGACCTTCTAGTGATTCAGAATTGGTCTAAAACATTCAGAATGTCCCAGGGACTTATTCTAATCATATCTTATGTGTGTGTAAGCAGTGTTTGCATTTAGCCCTCCGCACTCAAGGCATTTCTTACACTTTATCAGTCCGGACAGTCACGACGAACGAAGCTTCTGACCTTCAAAAGGCCGAGTGCCAACTCGTTATAAGCACATTTGCAAGGTGTGTCTGAAAATTATTGAAACCCCTCTTTTTAACAAAAGACAAAAATTAACAAATCTTCTAAACGCTATTCAGGTCATTTCAATGAGTAATGATTAAACATGAAAGTGATAGTTTATGCTTTTTCACTGATTCTCTAAAAGGTCCGTCTTCTCGGACCGCTATTAGCTTAAGCTTTACCATTCCTAAATTATTAAAGACACAAATGAAGTTATAAAATGTTCAAATAATCCTTGTTTGATGTTAAAGCTCAACCTCCCCCCCCCCTTTTTTGACACATTCCAATGTGTCAAATCAACGGAGCTAGAACATTCAAAAAAAAAAAAGTTAGGCAGCTACAAAGTTTCCCAGACTCTTAAGGTGATCCGCGTGTAACGTTCTGACTCAGGTATTTAATATTTTAATAAATCTCGTTTAATTAACTGCCACTATTTAAACTAACCTTAAAGACATAATTTAAGAAAAGATCACAAAGAATAACATGATATCAGTGTTTTGTAAGCGCGTGCGGCCTTCTATGCTCGAAGCCTTTCCCCTCAATAGATCAGTCAGACATTCGCGCTGACTGTAGCTTTTAACCCTTATT
The DNA here is from genome assembly GCF_057382185.1 of Mchenga conophoros. Lineage (NCBI taxonomy): Eukaryota > Metazoa > Chordata > Actinopteri > Cichliformes > Cichlidae > Mchenga > Mchenga conophoros. The sequence continues at coordinate 18,299,690 of NC_140528.1, read as the reverse complement.
AACTTGAGCACAACTCTACAATGAGCAACAAGTTGCAATATGTATAAAAATGATCATGGTTACACTTGCAATGAAAAATTATATCATTATCCTAACACCTGTAAATAGAAGATTCATCAGAGGTTATAACAATCACAGGAACACAGATGTTAGTATAAGGTCAAAAACTTCAATAAATGATCATCGATGCAATGCTTGTTGCATGATTCTCATACAATAATAATGCTGACATTGAAAATAACAGTATAACACCCCCTTTTGTCCCGTTTCACTTGACACCTAAACGTTTATAAATGCCTCTTTAATTCTTGATTTTATTTCCCCCTTTTCTCCCCTTACTGACCACAGCAGGGGGATCTTAGTTTTGAATCAGCCATGAATCCAGCTCACCTGATTCATCAGTGAGCTCCACCATCACTGGCGTCTGACAGGGTGGCGCTGCATACTCTTCCTTTAATATCACTATTTTCAACCTGTTAATGAGAGTGTTTAAACCTGAAGTCGACTACGTCCACAACAAGTCAATACAGCTGTAAATGAGGCCAATTATCAATCTATTACCAATCAATAACAACAGATAACTTCTATTTTATGCATGCTTTTAATCAACCACTCACCCAGAGGATCTCCAATCCCAGGAAATGCCTTCTCCTCCTTTAATGAGTCTGTCCTCCTTCCATGCCCTGGTAACTGGTCCATCCAGGGCCATATGATCTCAAATATACATACGACAAGCCAAACCACACCTTGGTCACACCAACCCCTTTCCACCCCCAAGATGTCCAATTCCATCCTAGTATGGACTGTCAAAAGTGGCTTTAACGCTGACTGTTCTGACAATCAATTTTATAACGTTCCTGGTCAGATTTGCCAATCTCTGCACCAGAGTTTTAAACGTTTCGCCATTTTCATTAGGTTTTATCTTTTATTTAGTTTCGTGTGTGATGTGTTTGTTGGTGTTGTGCCTCCCACCGGAGGATGGTGGCAGTATTTTCCCTTTTTTCTCTCCTAGGAGGTGGACACCTGGGCGTGGCTGCTAGGTATCTGGGTGGAGTCTCTACACACCTTCCGACTGGATAATTGATGGACCACCTCCAGTACTTAACGTCCGGATGACAGTCACCTGGGAGTGCTGTTTGGAACCCTGTTGACTCGGTCACAGAGTTGGGTGTTGTGTCATTGTGGTGCAGGCTGGAGTATTCACGTGTACCTCTAGCCTTGCCATGTAAATAATTGTAAATAAGTTAACCAGTGGCGGTCACTTTTTTGTTCCTTTGCTGTATAACTTTCACTGTCGCAGCCTAGTAGGCGTGAGAAGCCGTTTTCTTTTGTTGAACAAGTTTTCTCCTGTTTTTCGTTAGATAGTTAGGTAAGTGACTTGTCTTTTGTTTTGGCTTCTTTTTATTTTGGTGTAGGGAAGACTAGGGATTGTTTTATAGGGAGTTTTGTTTATTGTTTTGGCATTGCTCACTGCTGATGAAAATAAATGGCTGCTTAAATACTTAAAAAAGGTGTCGTTGTTGGGGTTTGTGCGTGGGTGGGAAGTGAGTGGGGCAAACTATTTGTTACGTTTATTTACTTGCCGGGACCAGAACGTAACGTAACATATTTTCATATTTTCAACCTGTTAATGAGAGTGTTTAAACCTGAAGTCGACTACGTCCACAACAAGTCAATACAGCTGTAAATGAGGCCAATTATCAATCTATTACCAATCAATAACAACAGATAACTTCTATTTTATGCGTGCTCTACACATTGGGACTTTATATTTATATTTATTTCACTTTTTCCTAATACCCAACTTTTGACAAAGGCGGAGAGAATTCTTAACACAATTATTAAGGGAGATTCAAACATAGATTTTTCAAAATATGAGAGGGTCAGGACCCACTAAAAGCCACAGAGAAGATTATCGAGATGCAGTGGCAGATGTAATAGAGAAAGACACAGGGCCACCTGAAATCTGTCGTCCTATCTGGTGCAAAACCAACATGTAGTAGAATCTGGAATTTTGATTTTGAGTTAAAAATAAAATATGGGTAAAATGCAGAAATGTTTTCCAGTAAAGTAAAAAATAAGAGTCGCAATTATAGTTAAATCCATAACACCTAATTGTTCCTACGAGATCACGTCGTTGCTGAGAGTTATCAGTGATCTCAACGTGTGAAAAGAACTCACAGTATCTGGGGTTTAAGCTCCTCTTGGCTGAGAAACCTGGGACAAACATGTGAACAAGACCTGAATAATATCAGTAATGAAGACTTCTCTCCAAAGATCAATAAAAGGAAGCCCCAATCTGATGAGAGTCTAGCAAAATATGGTTCACTCCACTTGCCTGAAATGGTTAGCAGTCCAAGGCATTTCAGTTGTAGAATGATTGGGTACAACAATGAAACAGATGTGAGATGAGGGAAGTGCCAAATGTTCCTTTGTGTCTCCAAATAAAATCAGTACTTACTCAGATATCCTAAATAAATTGACTTTTGTGAAATAGAAAGGTCAGTGCCATCACTTATTCCTAAACCAATAGTTTACAGTTAGTGAAGTGTCAGTGACTTCTGGGTTGGTCCCTGATCTTCATCTTATGAGATTGTTATTTTAATAACACTTGATTCATTTAAAAGAAAAAAGGAAAAAAAAGAAAAAAGAAAAAACGAAAATATTTTCTCCCTGTTTTTTCTTATTCTCTGGGTCTCAGGAGGACATTACGTCCCTCTCCACTACAAGACTCTTGTTATGTCTACAAAACAGTCATATTAAAATCATCCTCAATTCTATTCTGGCGCTGTCTCCCGACTTTTCCTGACCTGATTCTGCGCGTGAACGGAGCAGCAACACAGACGACTCGACTAACGTACTCCCTTAATTTCACTATAGCAGGGCACGCACACATCAATGCAACCAAACACATTTTGCTATAAATCTAGTTAATTTTAGTTAGTTTTGTGAACATTCAGTACAGTTTTAGTTAGTATTCCTTTTTGTTTTGATTTTATTACCGTTAATGCAAATTCTTTCCAGTTCTACTTTTCGTTATTTCATTTGTTGTCTGTAATAATAATAATCTCCTCTGCACCCTTGAATAAACACCATTAACATGATCAACCTTTTGCTGCTTGTTACTTCACCATCTTATTGAATCAACTACTTCATGCTTATGTGGTTTACGACATTATTTATCTAAATCTCCACTTTGTGTCTAAATGTTTGAAGAATTTTTGAGGGTCAAATTTTGAGAATTTGACCATAGTGAAAGTTATGGCATTATCACCCCCTTTGGGGATTACCTGTTTCCAGTTTTGATGATATTCCTCCCCGTTCTTTATTTTTTTCAAGTACCCCTCTTCGGTGGCGAGAAACTGTTGGTGTGATCAAGCGGGTGCTGTAAAAACAAAAGCTCAGGACAGAACAGTCACCAGTCATGTACTTCATTCAAAATTAACAAATATTAAGCTTCATATTGATCCTCTGAGTGTAATGGTACATTTTAATTTGCACTTCTAAAAACAATATTTTCTTTATTTTACTCTTGTTCTTGTGCAGCACCACCCCTCAGCACATGCCCCTGTTATTTTATCTTACTTTTAAATTGTTGACTACTTCAAGAGAGCGCCCAAAAGACGGGGACCAGTGTTTATCATTACATATCTCCATTTTGAGTGTGGCTGTCTATCATTCCCCTCTTATTCATAGGCCTCGGTGGAGGGTTTTTTGTTTGTTTGTTTTTTTTTTTCTAAAATTAATTGACTCTCTATAGTGACCCACTATGGTTAATAATAACATGCTCAGTCATGAGTGGGATCAAACCTTTTCTTCACTTTAGCATTTAATATTCCCAACAATATAATGTAATACCTTAATTCAAACACAGCTACTAAAACACAATTTCCTTAATGCAAACATCAGTAGCTCAAAATTAGCAACCAAAGGGTTCAGTCTGCAGTTCACACTGCTGTGAAGCTACAGCTCTTTAGTCTCTGTCATTCTTCTGTCCTTGCAGATAAAACAAAGCAAAACAAAACATCCACCCTTCTTTTACAGGCTGGGTGAATTGTCTGTGGACATTTAATAATCCTAAAGTCAGCACCGTTTTTGTCTCAGTATCAAGTCAGTTAAACTTTTAGTCGTCAGTCCATGACTTTTAGTCGTCAGTCATATGCATACATCCACACACATTCATACCAAAAGTTGCTGATAATGGAGTCTCACGCGCAGCCTATTCGAGGCTCCATCACCAGCAAGATGACGTCATCATTTTAAAGGAAACAGCTCCTTGTTTGTTTTTCCTTCTTTGGACTGGATTGACTCGCTGCAATCCTTTTAGGCTTCAGGATCAGTGTCCCATATAAGTCAATTTTCTCCCAAGCCCATTATAATCATGGAGAAAAAATACTTTGCGACTGTTTTTAATAAGAATATTTTATAGCGCTTTAAAGTTCAATCTCTCAGGCCTGGATTAAAGAGCTGATTTGTTAAATCAGGAACTCACAAAATACCAAACTATCACCACCAGTGGATCACACCTCTCAGATGTTCTTATCTCAGTGCACTGTAACAAAAGAAAAAACAAACGTAAACAATAAAACACTCATATAATAACAGATACTGGGGCCCATTGCAAACATGTCCAAAGTTCAAACCATCTTTCTCTCTCTCAGAGAAAGAGAACAATCCAAACCTCACTGATAGAATCAACCTAGTGTCAAACAAAACCCAAAGATCAACCAAAACTCCTTTTTGCACCAACAAAACATGTTGGATTTACTTGACTCAATCGTGGACATTAGTTACACACCACTCTTTACCTTGGCAAAAACGTAAACAACTAAGTTGAATCAACACAACCTTTTCATAATCTCTTCGAAATAAAACTCACACCATTCATTCATCATTTTCGCTCTGTACCACTGCTCCTTGTTAGACTGTGTGAAGCACAGTAAACAATTCAGTGGAGGCTTTGAGCCATAAACAGACATCACGCACAGACATTGTTTTCATTATCAAAGTGCTTCAGACCATGTCCTCTAAATCTACACAAATGCCCTCTGCGTGGCATGAAATACATTTAAGCAATAAATGATCAATCAGTTCTTGCTGTTGTAACCAACTCCGTATTTGGATGTTTGTGTGCAGCATTTGTTAGTAAAGCATTCTTCATTGCATCAGCGTGTGTGTGTGTGTGTGGATCACTTCTCAGTTCATTGAATCAACATTTTAATTTGTGTGTGTGTGTGTGTCATTTCTCCCTCAATCAACGAGTGCATATGTTCATATGTATGTTTCTTTTCACTCTGAGTCGGTGCATGTAGATGTGTGTGTTTGTGTGGGTGTTTGTGTTCATCACTTTCCTGTTGTAGTGTTCTGGGTAAACCACGGCCTGAAGCGTGCCCTGGGTCCTGCCCTCCTCCTTTTCAGTCTGTTTGCATCCATTGGTGCTGCTGCTCAGAGTTCTGTCCATACTGGTTCTGGCCCCAATTGAGGCAGTCCTTTTCTCCAGTGTCCAGCATCTTCTCCTTATTTCGCTCCTCCTTTACTTGACCCTTTTGCTTCGGTCTTCCTTCAGGGTTTTGATACGCAGCTCAATTGTCTGGATGTCCGTTTGTTGCTTGCAGAAGTGCGACTGCTGTCCGTTTGTTTGCAGGTGGAACGGCTGACATCCAGAAGGTGTATAGGAGAGTCTGCAGCTTCCACCTCCCCAGTGGAAGACCTCAATCTTTGTTCTGTTAGTTTTACACAGGCCTCAAGGCTCTCTGGGATCCCTTCTTGCACTCTCAAGCCCACGGCTGAGGTCGTAGTCGTGGTCCCATTCCACGGGAATGGAGTCCATGGTTGTTTGGGTGTCTCGGCCCGAGCGTTCAGTCCAGAGCTGGGCAGCCCAGGACGCTGAGCGATCGGAGGACGGCAGAGGCGACAGGAAGCCATCCCCCTAACGTTCGCTCCATAGCAGACCGGACAAATCACACTGCTCATCTAGCTCCAGGATGCTCCGGCCTGATTTCAAGTCCGGTGTCTAGGACTCCAAGCCTGATGGGTTCGATTTTCAGCTAGCTCCTCCTGGGCCATGCTCAGTTTCTGCTCTGATGCCTCGAGGTCTTATTGAGGGCAGAAACCTCAGAGTCTTTTCCGTAGAAATCAGATTTAAGTCCATTGATGTTTTCCTTGCTTTGCTCCACGGCCTTTTGCGGCTCTGCTGTTCGGCTCTTCTCAGAGGTCAGCTCCTGGCCGAGCCCCGACACCTGTGCCTTCAGCTTATTTTCTCCTGGTGTTTTGTCCATTCTGAGGTGACCTCAGTTACTCCTCCTGTCCCTGGCACGCCCTTTTTGCTGCCCGATGGTCATTGTTGGTCCGTCACTGTCCTGCACAGTTTTAATGCAGAGTGGTTAAGGTCAGCATGGTTTTGCTCGGCCTCACTTTTCATCTGGGCTTAATGGGCGTCTCGTCACAGCTCTGTCAGCTGAAGCTGTCTTTTTCCATATGGCAAGAATGTAAAGAGTGTGTGAGAGGGGTGTGTCCAATCAGGCACAATGCTGGTGGCTTTGCGAGTGCCTCGTTTTCCAAATCCAGATGTTTCTTTGTCACGTACACAGCAACAGAGAGAACAGTCTGTTGTTGGGATGGCTGAGGTCCTTCACCATCTTCCTGGTCTTGGTCCAGCACCGCCTGCTGTAGATTGAGTGCAGGTCAGGGTGCACCGAGCGGATGGTGCGCTCAGCTGATTGCACAACCCTCTGTAGTGCTTGTCTGTCCGGCATGGTGCTGTTCCCGAACCAGACAGTGATATAGCTGCTCAGGATGCTCTCAATAGTTCCTTTATATAAGGTGGTCAGAATCGGTGGTGGGAGCCGGGCCTTTCTCAATCTTCTCAGAAAGAAAAGACGCTGACAGAAATCTCCCCGTGTAGTGAAACGGGCCTTGGATTACCGCTCTCCGTCTCTGCTGCATGAGATCATTTTCCTGCAGCACTGTTGACAGTTTCAAGTTGTTGTGGGTCCAGCTGCTTTAGCATTTAGTCAGGGTCACATCAAAGATGGTAGAGGAGAGAGCAAAGATGGTAGAGGGGAGAGCAGGAGTCCAGGGTCAGCCTCGGCTTTTCCGGGCCGACAAAGCAGCCTGTAATCAAGCATAAAGAGAAAAAAAACAAAACAAAACAAAAACAAACGAACAGGAAAATCATGTTGTATTGGCTGTTTTACTCAGAGAGGGGAAAAACAACGGGACCAGGCCCTGTGTCAGCCTTCTCTCCCCCTTTTTTTTTTTTTGTTTTTTTTCTCACCATATAATCCTCTCATAACTCACCAAGCTGACAGGACAACACAGGTACATGTTAAAATTCTTAAGATCATGTTTAAAGCACAAAAATGTAATTTTCTTTCATTCAGTAATCACTTGTATTAATCAATCAGAAGAAAACATGTCACAATTTGACTTTTATTAACCACTAAATTTGTCGTGTAATCACTGGTTGTGATTTTTTTTTTTTTTTTTGAAGTTAAGTTGTTGTCCTGCAACCCAGAGGGTTTATTTGTTAGTAGTGGATAAACTTTATTGTGTAACGGCGGGTGTATGTTAAGTTTCACTGCTTTAAACTTGCTGGAAAATCTTCACGTGTTCATGGGTGTAAGCTGTTTCTTCATTGCGTGTATGTGCGTTTGTACATGGGCTAATTTAACGTTTTTTCTCAAACGAGGCATTTCTCTAGCACGTGCCTCTCTCTCACATTTCTCTGCTTGTGTGTGTTTTTGTTTCACCTTCTTGTTGTGATGCTCCAGGCGCCTTCCCAACCTCCACAAGTCTGTTGGCCGCAATTTTATGTGTAAAACTTCTCTTAATTTCTCCTTTAATTCTCTGCTAGCTGCTGTCTTTTCCACAGCTGCTGATTCTTGCTGATTTTGTGTCCATTACTATAATTTTGCTTCGGCCGCCGTGCTTGTGGGGGCAGTTGGTCCAGCCCCATAGCCACCTGTATCAACACACTGAGAGATTTATTTAATATCATTTTCATTACTGTTAAATAGACTAGCAGGCAAGACGCCCACCTTTGCACTGCAGACTACATGCCAGTCTCCCAACACACTCCTCTCTGAGTTTCAGCTTTAAACTCCAACATCATTCACACCCCAGTCATTCAACACCTTATTTGTAGTATCATAATCAGCAAAATCAGCGTTTTACTTACAGGCATGTATCATTGTTTGCAAATCAAAATTATAAAACTCAAAAACACGCTAAACAGGAAGCAAAGTCCTCTGTGCGCGTCACAGCTCATTTGCATGTTCACACACCGTCTAAAAATAGCTCGCAGCGCTGCAGTGCGCTGTCGTCACACACAGGGTCACACAAAGCTCAGACAAAACTCTTCTATTTTATATTACAAAGACGTCTTATATTTACAATTACTGACAGGCCTGACAGATTCAGCACCTAACAAATTTCGACAAATTTAAGTTAACGGGTCCAACCGAAGAAAGCTTCACTTTTTTGTAATCAATTAAACAGTATCTGTTACTTCTGGGAACAGTTTCTGACCTAACTTCTAAATCCCTAACTCAATTTAACTTTGTCCAAACAAGCACATGACACCGTTTTAAACGATGAGGAGTCTCGGTAACTCCTAGCTTATTTCGGGATGCCCTGTACCCCACAGTTAAACCAAAACTGAACTACCCCTGTTCGCCGACAGGTCAAGACCGCGCGTCCACGGCCAGGAGGGAGCGTAACCTCCGGGCTATGTGCTTCTTAGCATCTTCCAGTGCCGTCCTATAATAATTTCAACCTAACCGATTTTGAAAAATTTTACCATAACGGGTCCCACCGAAGAAAGATAACTTTTTTACGACCAATTAAACAGTCTCTGTTACTTCTGGGAACAGTTTCTGTCCTAATTTGTAAAACTATTAAACAGTATCTGTTACTTCTGGAACAGTTTCTGTCCTAATTTCCCTACCAAACTACCTGAGCCTTCAGCTCAATATCCAGGGACTCAAACCCAACATTATTACTTTCATATTTCTTCAACTTCATTAAACATTCTTAAGCAACTTTAACTGCATACCACACGGTGATTCTCATCAAAATCAAAACAGACACTCTACCAGTAATTTCAGTGAGTAGACTTTAATTTAGTCATATCCAATTTGGCACATTTTGGAAATCATTCAACAGGTAGTGCCTTACCTTTAGATAAGCCGGCTTTTGTCCACTCACATCAGACCACTGGCTCGTGCCTGTCCGTTCGACAACCTCGGACCGTCCAAACTTTTAAATTCCACCCCAATACCACAGGACGAGCCCCCAAGCTGTTAAGGTTCAAAATATTGGGGATGGAGACAAGAGAAAAAACCACAATAACAACACTGGTCCGGCCGGGTTGAGTCAAACGATGATTTAATGATCACACACGTGGGAGATGGACACTGATGCAGACAGCCTCAAAATCTCAAAATGGTGGAGCATTGCTCAAACTTTTATAACCTCTGGTGCCTCCACCTTATCATAAAAAGCCTAAACATTCACATGCTCTCTCTCACACAGCGCCTAAGCGACGACCTTGGCTCCCTGTTTATCTGCTCCTGCTGAAATGGGGCAGAAAACTCCAGCACACTCTGTTCTCTTCTACTCAGACAAATTAGACAATAACCTTCTGCAAACAGTATTTCTTATAACTCAGCAATATAATGCATCATAAAACAATATCATTCATTCACAACAAGTCAGCAATTTAATGTAATGCAAATCAGTTTAACTAATGCAATAGTTATCAGCTTCTTCTAATTCAGGAGAATAATGCAAACTAAAACTACATAATAATTCACAATCTTTAATTAGGGGTATAACATGGCATAAAATAATATCATAATTTTACACTAGCAACCCAAATATAGGTAAAAGATCCAGTAAGACTTTAGCATCTGCTCTTATTTTCAATCAATTCATCACCAAATGTATAAATAAATAAAAGATGTGCTTACAGTCTGAGGAGATTGTCCCCAACACCACAGATCGCATTTGCAACACTGTCCAGTGATGCTGCATCTCCCTGCAAAGGATCATCTCCTCCTCTCTCAGGCGCCTCACAGCCATCACCTTCTCAAAGACCTTTCTCTTTGTCCGGAGGTCAGCAGCAGCTGCAGTTTAACAACATCAGATGGGAAAACATAGCAGCATATTATGATTCAAGAACAAAACATTCAACTGCTGCTCAGATACTGGGAGTTTGTTTAAAAAGGATATTTATAAATCAAGAGCTTACGTTCACTTGTGCTCTGCCAGGGCCAAACGTCGGTCTGCATGAGGGCATCACTGGATACGATTTGCTTTGTTGCTTGTTTCCTTGTTGTAGTCGTCAACAGCAGCCGCCAAGCGTTTCTTCTCATCTAAGATGACCTTGTGAATTCTGTGTCGCCTCTTGTTGCTATCTGTAAATAATCATAAAAAGGAACACCTTCACATAATGCATATATTTACATTTTAATCTACACTCATCAATTCGTTTGCTAGAACAAATCACATCCAGCTTAAACAAACCTGGATCTGATTTTATTCTGTTTACAAAGTAGCTGTACGAGCTGTACAAACTGAGCATCAAACGGTCCGTTTCAAAGAAACTGTGACACCATTTTGTCTGTAAAGACTTTGTGTTCGCACTCTGATGATGACGACAAGCTGCTCTACTCGTGCCTGCAACGCTCCAAGGCTGCCATCAGTTTGATCCGTTTCTAAGTGAGAGGAATATTAATCAGAACACAGGATGAGTAACAGTCACCAAACTACAGTGGACTCTGTAATCACTGACTTGATGATATTCATTATAAGACATCTGGAGCCTTCATGTGCTGCATTATCATGAGATAACAAGTATGTTGGTGTTCAGCTTTATAAAACCAACTAGTACGACATCACTTCAACCCAGGTCCAATCCAATTTGATCAAACGCAACAACTCTGCCATCAATTCTGCTTTTACAAGCTTATTTTTCATTGTTTGTTGACACTGTCAGAAAGATCTTAACTCTAAGTTCTTTAATGAGGCCATGGTGGGTCCTGTTGTTATACACGAGTGCATTATATTGAGACTCACCTTCAGCCCACTGCTGCAGTGTGTCGTCATCCACACCCAGCTCATTTCTGCTCGCATTCAGGCTCTCCACTTGTTCTCTAAAGATCCTTATGATCTAAGAATACATTAATAAATGTCATTCATATGGACATTTTTAGAGTACTGGTGTTTTTGCCCCATTACCACACACATTAAAATGGGTGTTGAAAAAATGACCTTTAGATATCTCTGGCTCAAAGTGGGGCCCAGTTGTTCCACTTTCCTTTTGTTCCAGCCCAAAGCCAGGAGGCTCAGCATGTCTGTTCGCCCTGCATTTCAGTTAGTATACAAATAAGAATGAATGAGCAGGAGACTGAGTGGAATCTCACACACAGACACACACCTGCTTTAGACATGTACTTCGTTGTGATGGCCGCCCTAGACAGGAAACTGTTTACTTGCTCCACCTCTTCTCCAACTGTAGAACCGGCCCCATCCTGAAACGCACCTCCCCATTTGATCTATAGAAAGGAGGTCACAATACATGACTGCTGAATTCATTCAACCTTATAACAAAATGTCTTAAACGTATCCAAGACTACAAGCTGCAGTATACCTCGCACATCCAAGTGTGAGCTACTCAAAATGAAGTACACATTAAGATAAAGTCAAGTAAATAGTATTACGACAACACCAAGAGAAAAACAAAATAAATATCCACCCATCCAAATATGTATCCACACACACACACATATGAGTATATGGTTATGGCGTTAACGTCATTTTAACAAGATTAACGCTGACAGCACTGATATATATGTGTATCTTACATCATTTGTGTGTCTCTGGATGTATTTCACAAACTCAGCAACTTCCTCATCTTTCTCAATGAAGACACCTTCAAAGTTCCCCTGCTCTGAAGTGCTGAACGAACACGGTGACAGTTGTTTGAAAAGAAACATCAAAATACTATTTTTGTACAAATCCATATTTGATTTATGTACACAATGCATAACGTACCTTGCATTTGATTGAAAGCGATAAAGCTTGCAGTTTCCATCAACTGAGACGGCGAGCATGTCTGGAGTGCAGGCAGGGCAGCTAAAGCATGGCTCCTTGCACATCCTGTCCACCTCACACTTTACAGCACTCCACTCCAAGAAACTTTTACTGAAGGCATCAGCTGATATTCGGCCAGTCTTTTAAGTAGAGGACAAACAACAGAATATTCACGGACAGTCATCATAAACATTGATTTGCACAATTTCCTTAAACTTGACAAATTTAGAAACTCACCCTTCCAAAATGGGCTGTTCGTTCATCCAGCACTTTGACAAAGGCCTTAAGTGACATCCCTGCTGCAGCTTCTTAATGTCATAGAAAGACTGAAAGACATCCATTGAAAACAGGGTGCAGAAATTTAAGGTGCCAGGCCAATATCCACCACCCTGGAAGTCCTTAACTGAGGGGGACCACATTAGGTCACAGCTGGTGCAGCTCACCACTGGCAGTGCAAGGTTATAACGGCCTTTAGGAAGGATAAGGAGAAATCCAGTCATGGCTCAACAAAGACATTCATTTTTTCCCATGTTGTTTTCAAAGCGGTCTGGTAAATCCAAATGACCTTTGACAGGTGCCCACATATACTGCGGGCCGAGGGTAATTCAAAACAATGTAGCAATGTACAATTTGCACTAAAACCTGCAAACACATCTATTGTGTATGTACTGTGTGACAAAAGAGCAACTTACCATTTATGGTTACAAGAGCCACAATTGCACCGGGTGAAACCTCAACGTTACCTGCTGGGCAGTCACACACAGTCTGGTCTTTGCACAGGCAACAGCCGAACTAACATTAAAAACACACAATATATATAAAAAGAATTGGAAATTAAATGATACACAATAAATATACAATAACAGCACACACTCATAGTACATAGCAATAAATGCATAAGACTTAAAAACCGTACATATTGGATTGTGAAACTCTGATGAAGGCTGCAAAAACCCTCCTGTTACTGCCTCTCTGCTGTGCAGGACAAAGCGTGTGTGAACTGCAATATCACAGTCAGCACAAAGGAATGGAAGAGGCAGGCAGTCCAGACACCTCACAACTACTTGTTTGCCACACTGACACACACGGTGTGACTGTGGATCCAGAGTAGCTAACATATTGTCTATAAGACAAGGCCTGGCCTCTTTCCACTTTAGCAAGGACACCATGTTTCTGATCGCCCAGTGAGTAGCAGCTGACTCAGACAACGTCTCACAAGTCATGGCTGCGTCCTCTTCTCCATCCTCCAACAACTGAAGGAGCTCCTGACGAAGCACCTCAGTTCCACACACTAACAGAAAAAAAATAAAGAAACTCTTCCACAAAGTGAAAAACACTCTAGGCAGTATGTTTCTTAGGACTGCACAAAAGCCCTGCCTAACTCAACTATAACAACAAATATAAAAGTAAAGGAATCACAATATATACAAGAAGGTAAAGTACCTTTTGTTGGGTTGACACTGGCAACATAACTAGGTTCTTCACGTGGACACTGATGCTGATCTGCAGACACTGGGGGGAAAAAGAGATTGAAGAATATTTACTTACTGAAATTCTTTGGTGAAAACAAGTTGTGAGATAAAATCAATGGTTGTGAGAACACTGACCACGTGGCAACTAGTACTTCGACTGGATGATGGTCTTTGAGGAATAAAATCTCCCTGTCTGTCAAGGGCGGCATCACTTACATTTTGATTAGATACCTTGAGTTTGTAAATGATCAGATTACATAATTGGAATACAATGTATCCAATTCAGGGTTGCAGGAGGATGAAGCCTATCCCAGCTGATACAGGACAAAGACAGGCTGCCAGTTTATTGCAGGGCTAACACGATATGTGTAACAGAAAATCCACTTAAATGTTTGATATTTCTTATAATAATCATAATTATGACTATTATTTAAAGGTTTCTTTAAATAATACATTTTGATTTTTTATAACCTCTAAAATATAAACCTGAGCTGTTTCAGATTCTGACCTCTGACCTCACTGCAGCTCCCTCTTGGAAGTACGTCTGCTTCTTGTCTACCCCCAGTGATGACCGCCTGCCCTTGATATCACGTACTGTACCTGAGGAACAAAAAAGGACAAACACTTGCCTTCATTTAAGAAGTACATTCATACAGAGGTAATCTATGGAAACACACTAGTTCACCCTTTGGGAGAAATCAGTTCCTGTGAAACATTTCTGTAAATGAACATCATGTGGAGAATGAATGAAATGAGTTCTTCAGGTGACTCAGCAGTCCCACACTGACAAATGAAATCTAGTTAAACTATTAAGCATATTTGCTCTTCTGAAATCTGTGTTAAACAACAACAAACATAAATTAGTAACAAAAATACAGCTGAGTAGAGGCTTTACAAACCACCAGCAGCCATAATGCTAAATTTTAATCTTCAAATGTTTCTGAGCCGTCTTCAACCTGCTTTTAACACATTAAAGTCCCACAGTCAATGCAGCCTGACTCAATCCTAGATGTTCAGCACACAGAGACACAGAGGTGCCGTTTAAAGTTTAGTGATAACCTGAGTCACTGATCATTTGCAGTATTACAGAGTCTGGCAGTCTTTGCATGATGTCCACGTCACTGTGAGTTTCTAGCTGACTCTCAGGTGTGACAGGTGTGCCAGCAGGAAAGAGTAATAATAACCTGCATCCTGAGGTTTGTCATGCAGGATTAAAGCAGCCAGGCTTTGTTCACACAGCTAGGATTGTATTTTACACTGACCCTGGGTCAGTATAAGTATCATACAGTTTAAACGAAGCACTGAAACTTGCACATATTTATTACAGATGCACTGAAGCTAATCGAGATATTTGCTGTCAGTCTGTGGCTGCGATTAAACACTTTACTGGAAACTTTATTAACTAGTAACTTCATCAGTCATGACAGAAGCTAATATTTCTGTGCTAACATCGTTTAAACAGTAACAGCTTTCCTCCAATATAAGCTAACGTTTACACCGTAACTTTAAGCTAGCACCATAAAGACGGTAAAACACGTAATAACATCTACAAATGCATCTTAAAGCTGTTATATTAGCACTCGGTGTATTACTAACATAACCACATTAACATTACTGACACTCGCAGACTTTTAATAGTCATTCTATAAATGCTGTCCGTTTAAATGGTCTTACCTGGTGGTCCATATGGTCCATAAGTGAAGCAGAGGGAGCCTGACCATGCGTCACACGTTTGACGAGTTGGGAGTGAGAACGTGTTGGGCTATAAGGAACACACTCACTTCCTGAGCCCTGGGCAATAAGAGACGTTTTGTGTTTTATGATTTATTGATATGTTTGATCCTTTCTGACCTGCGTTAATGAAGCAGTCATTAGAGCACCATGTCCGCTAGAATAGTTCTGTAGTTTGATGCTTGAGTCGTTGCAGACTTGTTGAAACTCCCTCACCCGTCAAAGCAGCGTCTTTGTTATTCGCGTCCAGCAGATGGCAGTGTTTCACTGTCTGACGGCTGTCTGAAGCTTCAGCTGGATTATCCGTTTAAATGAGATCGTTTTATAAAACTTACAACAACAGGCCTGAACCTGCTCAGCTCCAAAGAGCTGGCTAAACGATGGGGCATGTTCAGAATCTTCCTGAAGTTTAACAATTTCTCAAAAAGCTACACAAAGTGAATTTTCATATAAGACAAGAAGGAAAGAACAGGGTGTGACGTGGAAGGGGCCCTCTGGCAAACAAATTACTGCTTTTATTAAGTTACAAAACTCGCAGTCTTGTTCACGAGTGATCAGAGAAGGGAACAGGAGATGGACAGATGGATCGGTGCTGCGGCTGCAGACTCTTCACCAGTCCCTCTTTACCAGTCGATTTACGTCCTTACCCTCTGTCACAACGGGACTGAACGGACTCACGCGTAGGCTCTGAGTAGGGAACAATAAAGGTTTTTTATTTACAGAAGCACCAGGTGATCTATTTACACAGTGGGGAAAAGACGGGTTCCGGGAATCCACACACGAACAGGAGGGGGGAAAGACACTTGCAGTCCACACACGCTCCAAAGTCCTCACTCCATCCACGCTCCACGCTCCTCTTCACACTCCACAAGAAACACAAAAGCTCGCTCCAATCCTCACACACTTGATCGCTCAGGTAACACAGGGGCAGATCCAGGGAAATCTATTCACAGAGATGCAAAAGGTTACTGTAAGAAGATCGCTAGGGAAACACGAGAACGAACTGAGCTGGGGTTAACACTGAGGAGAGTCGGCAACGGTCCAGCGACGAGAAATACAGGGCTGCCATCTTATAAGGGGACTGGAACACTGTTGGGTGATGAGCCACAGGTGTCACCAGGTGCGTGGGCCAAGGGCAGGAGCCCACAGATGAGCTCCGCCCAGGCAGTGAGAGAAGGAGGGAGGGAGAGAGCGGGGACAAAATCAAAACAAAAAAACACATGTAGCCACACTGAGGCGACCGGGTAGACACAGGGACCCTGACACCCTCGCCTTTTTCACAAATGTCATGTATGAAAATCTATAATAACTCCAGTTATACGGATATCAATATCCTCATAAGTGAGGATATTGATAAACTGATTTGAACTTTTACTGATTTCTGTTTAGATATAAATTGATTCAAAGTGGTCAGATATGCAGATTCTGACCTTTCCTCTGGCAAATATATAAACTCACTGAAAACAGTTTGACTTTTCAGAGAGTTTCCTATCTATCTGTATTTTTACTTTAATAGTTAAGCACGATTAACATTTAGGAAAATGGAAAAATAAACAAGTTAATAAATGAAATGAAATAATACTGATTTATATATTCACTCTGTTTACTTTTTCGATATAGAAATACAATGAATCAATCAATCAATCAATCTTTATTTATAAAGCACTTTTCATACAGAGAAAATGTAGCACAAAGTGCTTTACATAGTTAAAAGCAGCCCACCCCACCCTCCAACTCACTCCCCACACTCTCAATACACATATATCCCCCCACCCACACACACATACACACACGCGCACACTTAAAGAGTAAAAATTGGGCTGGGCTCGCATGAGCCAAGTGAGGAAAACACTATAACAGGGAGCCGTCTGCACCGGCATCCATATAGAAATACAATGAAGACTTCCATGTTCCTGCTGGTGGCGCTCTCTGGCACTGTGCTCTGCATGACTAACGGACGTGTTCAGAAAACCAGCATATCATCAACATGATCCCACAAGGGGGATGTGATGATCTGATAGCAAACAGAGATAATAATGGTAACTGTAAGCGCAAGAATACCTTTATCATTGGTGACTTTAATCAAGTTAGAACAATTTGTGATCCAAGCAATCGTATCAATGCAAATAGAAATCTTTATAAAAGCCCCACAGACGTGCACATTCTGTATTAATCACGTTGCTTTAACAGTGCTGCATTTTAATAATGTTTATCACGTTCTTTGTAGATTTTAATTATCACCATCGTCGCTGTGAGAACATGTCTGGTTGGAGCAGGCGGCACTCAGGGATCATGTTGTGTGGAAGAAGAGTCATGTGATTGTTTTTTTAAAGATTTTTTTCTATGAGTGCACAGAGTGTGAAACAGAAAGATAGGATCGACAGAGAAAGCTGATCATGTCTGTTGTGACACCTGCAATCTCTGACTAGAGTTTTAGGTTTTGTCAGGCAGCTAACACAAAGAAAGCCTGGCTTCATTGTACAAATACAACTTACATATACAACACATGACATATTACACACAGTCATTATTTATTCAACAAAAACTAAGCCAGATGCAGTTTTTGGATTTTATTTCAAAATGTTCTTATTCTGATTGTTTACTTAATATATTTAGACACATTTGGTTTATTTCTATAAAAATGATATTTTACACAAAACTTCAAACAGCTGCCTGCAAACATGGCTCTTTATTGTAAAGCCAGGTATGAACAACAACCTGCAGCTGCATGCTGTTGTGCTCATTGGTGTCACATTAGGTTCTGAACCACAAACAGAGAAGTTTCTTAGAACTGCTGGGCTAGTGATGTAGGTGTTGATGCAAATGATGGCTTAGGGTGGTGCTACGACAGTGTATAAAAACTGAAGCTCCCAGAGCCAAGTGTTATTTGTTCTTCCGTAACTGAGGTGAACTATAACCTGCTCAGGTAGAATTTAATAACAGCGTGTCTGAACTGCTCGTCTCCAGGCTTCACGTCTCATTCTGTAAGAACTTGTTGTTTGTTTATGAACTTTTTATAAACAACAGACTTTTGTATACTTCCAAGAAAGAGGGAGAACTGACTCTTCTGCCACACTCACGTTCATCTTTATCTGTCATCAGTTCAGATAAAAGCATCACTGATTATTCTGAACACTGTTTTAAAGCTTCTGCGTCACTCTGATTTCTTCTTAAAGTTGGCAGACAGGATTGTGAAGAAGGACATAGTGGATCCCCCCTTTTAATGAGCATATTATCTGTGAACACTGAATACAAACAACCTAAATGCTCATTAAAGAAGCAGGTTGGCTCATAAAGTGCTCTGTACTTGTTTTATGCAAGTGCTGTTTCTGGAAACAACCACCATCTGTAATCAACACAGGACTTATTGAGCTGTCAGGTGTGCAGACAACATGGCACATTTTGGGAACACCTATAGTTGATGTCTTAATTATGAAAATAGCTACTATGTAGTTGATGCTTCCTGTTCTGCCAGAGCAGGTGCAGCCTTTGTGGAAGTGGGTTCCACTGGACCAGCGTCTGTGAACGATCCATTGTGGGTGATTTTTTTTTTGACCTTACATCTGTGTGTAAGGACCAACCACAACCATCTAAAATCTTTGCATGTTATTTTATCTTCTGTGTAAGAAGTACACAGCATACCCTGATGATCAGCTTCAAGGGTTCTCAGTGTAGGATGCATACAGTATGTCATGCTGAAATATAGAGCACTTACAATAGAACCCACTAGAAACCAATTATTTTAGCCTGGTTCCTTAAATCTATGGCATTTTTCCCATGCTGACTGATATGCTGCTCAGTGTCTTTTGCTGTCTGTCATGATCCTGGGCCATGTTGGCCCAGCATTCTTAGTTTTCATATGTTTTGTGTGTTGTTCTTTATTTATGCCATGGTTTCTGTTAAGATGTTCCTTATTTGATTACCTCCTGTGTGCCCCTCTGTTTATCTGTGAGCCCTCGTTTCCCCTCCTTGAGTTTTATTCCATGTTTTCCCAGCCCGTTATGTCCGTGCTCTCCCCGTGCTGTCTCTCCTCCTCTCTGAACCTCCGTGTACTTCCTGTTTTACTTTGACAGTCTCCCGTCAGTGTTGCGTTCACTCCTGCCGTGTCTTGTTATGATTATCAGTGTCACCTGTGTTCCCCGTGTGCTCCCACTTCCCTCGTTAACCCTCTGTGTATTTATGTCTGCGTCTCCCTCAGTTCTGTGTCGCGTTCTCCCTCATTCATGGCCGTGTGTTTCTCTGTGTATTACGTTATAGTTTCCTCGTTTAGGTTGTATGGTTTCTCTCTCCAGCAATAAAGCTGTGTTTTGAGTTCATTCCTGCCTCCGTGAGCTTGCGTTTGGGTCCTCATCCTGCCTGCACACAGCCGCAACCATGACAGTCTGCTTTTAAATCAGATGTCACTCTGAACATAAACACAAGCCACAGCAGCCCAGCTGTCTTAGCTGAGTACAAGGATACATTTACTCTCTTTGTGTAAAATATTGTGATGATTTTACATTATATTAGGCAGGCAGCTGCCCAAATTAAACCGTGACTATTAGCAGTTTGGTTATTTTGAACGCCTCGGCTGGAAAAAATTCAAAATGGTTTGTAAGGTTGGCCACAGCTTTGTATGTAAAGGGGAGTTAGAAGATTGCTTCATATTTTAAGATTGATTAAGATTAATTAATATTTTTAATTGTTTTATTTTACATCTCACCTTTTACACTGCATTGAGTTGCTGCCATGTGATTGGCTGAGTGTACATCGTTCTTTGTTTCAAAATGGACTTAATGCTTGGTTGAACAGTTGTGATGTTTATCTCCTTTAGATTTATTTTTTATTGTCATGATGAAAAATGGTTTGTTGGTTCATACCTATGAAGTTACAGTGTTTCTGAAAAGCCTAAAAAGATGCATTGTTACCATAGTAAACTTCAAAACAGACTTTATTATATGATATAGTTATAAAATTGGATAAAAACTGACTTCAGCATAATATAAAATAATGTGTTGTCACTATGTATGCATTGGTCAACTTTCAGATCTATGAAGTTCAGCTCCCCCAGCTGTGTCTCCCTTCTGTGGCCCATTCCCTCATTACTACCCTGTGTATTTAAGCCCTGTGTTTTCCCACGCTTGGTGTCGCGTCGTACCCTCAGACCCTGCCTGTGTGTTCCTGCTTGGTTTCATGGTTTGGTTTCTGTTTTTGTTTCATGCCAGCAATAAAAGCTGTGGTTTTAGTTACATTTCGTCTCGGAGTCCTGCATTTGGATCCACATTTCCACCTGCCCGCACTCAGAGCCCTGACATCATTTTCCCGATACCTGATTTTTAGCACTATGTATGCATTGGTCAACTTTCAGATCTATGAAGTTCAGCTCAGTTATCTATGTTTTCATTTTTAGTTTCCATTTGCATTTAGATGCACGGCCGATTCTCTGATGTGTGATCTGTTTCTACCTGTGCTGATGCTAGCAGGACTAAAGCTGATCAAGCAGCAGTAAATATGTGAAGCAAGGCTGAAGGATACACTCATAAAATGAACAGAATCATAAGAATATAACAGCACGAGCACTGCAAATGCAACTAAAACATGTTGACATCAAATGGTATGTTATTTGAAATCTATATGAAATAATGACACATCTATATTTTCCAATTTATTTATTTTTTTTGTATTTATTTAGTTTTTCCACAGTTGTGTAAATCAGTCTGTCTGTGGACTGGTACAGCTGAAAAGCCAACGCAGCCAGTTCCTCTTCTTCTTCTTGGGTTTTTTCTCTGGCACAGTCTTAGCTTCAGTTTCGAGTTCAGCTGGATTGGTAGTTATCGTTTTCTCTCTGTCTTCTGTTTGTTGTAGAGAGTCATGCAGAGACATCTCAGTTGATGTCAGGGAGTCTTCTTCTTCTTCCTTGTCCTGTTCTTTGGTGTCTTTTTCCACCAGAAGCTCAGATTTTCCATTTGCTGTGTTGGAATTTTGTTCATTTTGCTCCTGTGTGATTTTAATGTAGGACGCTTTGACTTCTTTCAACTCTTGATAAAGAGTCTCTACTTTCATGTCATGAAGCTCCTTGTTGGAGCAGAGCTGGGATTTAAGCTCACTGATTTCCATGTTCAGTGTCTCCTGGTCCTGCCTATGTTTGTCTTCCTGTTCCTTGAGTTGGTGTTGAGCTTCTAGGAGCTGTTGTTGGAGTGTTCCTATTTGCTCTTGTTGAGTCTTGTATTGGACTTCAAATTGAGCCTCCTTCAGACCTACACAGTCCGTGTGTGAAGCCTCTGTGGTTTGTGTAGAAGAATCCACACACTGCTCTGTGGTAGGGTCGCTGACGTCTTCGTGCAGGACACGGATCATGTCATCCAGCATGACAACTGCTTGGTTGTCCTTTGCTTGAACCTCTGTTTTGCTCTTATCAGGCTTATTATTATCATTAGCCTCCTCCAGTTGCTCTATGAGCTCTTTAATTGTTTCTTCATGCTGTTTTTTGTCGGCGATCATCTGTGCATGAAGTTTGGTCACCTTAGACTGGTAATAAGAAGCCCTCTTATTAGCAGCTACCAGTTTCCAGTAAAGCTCGTTCTGGTGGTTTTGGGAAGCTTGTAGTTGATGCCTGAGAGCAGCAATCTCACAACATGAATCATACTGGACTCTGCCATGATGGGGTATAAATCTGGGATTTGGCTGATGTTGCCACGTCCCTCCATTTGGCCCAGGGTTTTGTCCACTGGCGTTATTCATGTTTGCCTCTGTCTCCATATTCACGTCGTCCTTTGGTTCTGACATAGGGAGGGATTCAGGGTTTTCCCTTTCAGAGGTTCCTTCAGGGTTTCCTGACACTTCTTCATTTCTCAGGTTGCTTCCATCAGCCACATTGTTTTGGGCTTCTAGAAGAGCCCGAGCATACGCCCGAGTAATCGGTCGTCTGGGTTCTTCAGCCACTCTTTTCTGTTTTTGCCCCCTTTTTTTCTTGCCTTTCACGACCACTTCTGTTTGAACTTGTGCCAGAGGACGTGTTTCAGGATTTGGTGTTTGGGCTTTTTTGAGGTCATTTTCCGATCTTTGCAAAACTGTTATATTTGGGCTCACGACCACTTCCATCTGTGCTTCTGTCATTTTATATGCGTCTGCTTCAGCGTCTGCTTCAGCGTCTGCTTCTGCGTCTGCTTCTGCGTCTCTGTGTCTTCCTTATCTTGGTTTTAACAAACAGGTTGTTTTGTAGTTCTGCCACCAAAGAGTTGCTACAGTTGACTGAATTTCTCCTTCCAATGACAGATTGTGATGACATCACAAGCTTTGTGCCTTTGATGACATCACAGGCTTTGTGCCTTTGATTCTGTGATTGGATAATTTGAAAATAAAATGTCCACAAATGTACTTTAAAAAAAGTCATTTTATTTTGTAGTATATGTTGAATTAACACTATAAAAGCTACTCGACCAGAATTGCAGTTAAAAATAAAACAAAAGCAAAACACAAGTTTTTATAAATGGTTGTTACAAACAAACCAAAGGAGAAGACGACTGTTTAGTGGAAAAATATTAGACATGCTCTCTCATAATAACTGTGTAATAATGTAAACTAAGACATGTCGAAAACATTGATATTTAGTTAAAGGTATTTATTCAAACGATCCAATGACCAGCATGTTTTAGTGAATGTCTGTAGGCACTGGGAGCTTGGTGGTTGCCTAGGCGACAATATGTCATCTATGTTTTGTTTTTAATTCAGTTTCACTGGTGAAACTAAGAAACAACAGGCTGTAGAGGGAGACGTTAACAGAGCTTTACTAACTCTTACTGTCATATCCAGTGTGGACAAATCTGTATAGATTCATATTAATATATTAATCATTCATTTGAATAACCAAGGATGCAAAATAAAAATCACAGGAGAGTTTATGAGACGAGGTCAAGTTCAGAGACACACGTTTAGCAGAGGTGAAGCCTCGAGGACAGCTGGCAGCTACACCCATGTATGACAGCACCCACCTGTCACAAAGAGCAGCCTTTCCATGCCTGACTCTGCATAATTGTCAGCATCCAAGCATTTTCAATGAGTCATCATCCTCAGAAATCATCCTTTGCACAGTTGTTATGAAGAGAAAAATAAACTTTAGAGCTGAAAATCAGATATGAACCGTGATCTGGGAGGGGAAGGGCACCTGCTGCCAGACAATGTTCACCTTGGAAAAAGTCAAAAGTGGTTTATAAATTTTGCCACAGGTCTGTTTGTCAGAGGGAGTTAGGCCATTGCTTCATAATTAAAGACTGATTAAGATGATTCATATTTTCTTAAAGGTTCTTTTTAGACCTCACCTTTTACACCTGCATTGAGTTGCTGCCATGTGATTGGCTGATCAGATATTTGCATTAATGAGTATTTGAACAGATCTACCTAATGAAGTTTTATATTTATGATGAAAATGCTTTGATGGTTCATACCTATGAAGTTACAGTATATCTGAAGAGCCTTAAAATATTTTTTTTACCATAGTAAACTTCAAAACAGACTTTATTATATGATATAGTTTTAAAAAGGATAACAATTGACTTCAGCATAATATAAAATAATGTGTTTTCCCGATACCTGATTTTTAGCACTATGTATGCATTGGTCAACTTTCAGATCTATGAAGTTCAGCTCAGTTATCTATGTTTTCATTTTTAGTTTCCATTTGCATTTAGATGCACGGCCGATTCTCTGATGTGTGATCTGTTTCTACCTGTGCTGATGCTAGCAGGACTAAAGCTGATCAAGCAGCAGTAAATATGTGAAGCAAGGCTGAAGGATACACTCATAAAATGAACAGAATCATAAGAATATAACAGCACGAGCACTGCAAATGCAACTAAAACATGTTGACATCAAATGGTATGTTATTTGAAATCTATATGAAATAATGACACATCTATGTTTTCCAATTTATTTTATTTATTAATTTAATTTTTTCCACAGTTGTGTAAATCAGTCTGTCTGTGGACTGCCAGCCAACACATCCACAACACCAACAACTCAGACAGCACAAAGCCTTTTAAGTTGGCGAGGCGTGATAGCAAATGCAGCGCAGGTACATCCATCTGACCTGCAGCAGCATCGCAGACCACGCCCCCCTCCACACCACTCTTTCCTCATAGTTGCTCGCCATCGTTGCGCTCAGAGGGTAGAAGGTCCCGATCGAAGTGCACAGGTAACTTCCCTTCACATTTCACGACAATGATCCTGTTAGTGAGAAGCCTGCCTTCATACTGGCAGCTGGGTTTCCTGGCTCCCTGATGCTTTAGCTTACATTTAATTATGCGAAACGTTGCGGTACTATACGTCATGCCGCTATTTTCATCGTACCTCCCATCACCTCTACAAATGGATTTGACCTTTGCTGGAATGCTGAGGATGAATGTGTTGGTTTCCTTACAACTGTTGTCAAGTTTGTAGATATTCCTATTTGATATTTCTGTGTTACACAGCTTTTCAGTCATCTTAGCATCTACATGCTGTCTTCTAAACTTTTCATAAGGTGTTTCTTCAGGTCGGTGCTCGCTTGGTTGAAAATTGTTCACTTTGGAAAATCCGGAAGCAAAGAGCAGCACGAGCATCGTGCAGACAAACAGTGTCTTCATCGTCTCCTGGAGAAGAAAACACATGGACATTTTTCCACATTAAGAATTTGGCAGATACATCCTTTTGGATCCTGAAGCTCAGTAAGTCGTCTTTGTGAGCTGCAAACACACACGACAAGAGGACTGATAGACCTTTTTCTTTAAATGAAAGAAGTCGTTTTATTTATAGTTTTCTTTTTTATTTATTTCTAATCATATATATTACTTTGTTCTCTGTTTATTTTTTATTTTTCAGCTGTTAGGACGATTTCTAAATATCCTGAACAAGCCTGATCTGGACGGCTCCTGGAAGCAGATTCAGGCGTGATGATGTCATTTTCAACTGGAAAAAGAAGCTTTGAAAAGCTGAAGTAGTTTAAATGTTTAGATATTTAACCTTGTTGTATTACTTTATATTTTATATTCATCGTATTAAGACATCAAGATATTTGTTTTTGCCTTAAAATTTTGTGTTTTCATTTATACTTTTTGTTATTCTTTTTTTTAATTTTGTCATTTTGCCTTTTTTACTTGATGTGATTTGGATAAATATATATTTATATCTACAGATATATTGAGAGAGTTTTTCTCTGGGTTTCACAAGCCCATTTTATAGATAAAAGTCCAGGTCATAATAGATCCGGTTCATTAAGAACAAAGTTTAAATCCGATTTAATATAAAAGCCTTTCTGCACTCAGTTATTCTTTCCTGTCATATGTTTCAGTGTGCTCTGTAGTAACAGTGACACACTGCAAAATAAAAATAATAAGACACTCACCTTTTTTTTCCTTTACTAATGATGATGATTAACCTGCAGTGGTTCAGGTATAAGTTGGTTGTCTGGAACAGCAGGTGATGAAGATGTGGTGAAGGGTCTGTGGTTAATGTATATAGTGGGTTCATTACATAACTGGATAGGCAACATCTGACAGTCAGTTTAAATAAGATCTTGTTGTATTTGAACACAAATCAGCAAAAACAGGTCTCTCACCGTGCAAATATACAGCTTACGTAAGTTTAGTGTGCTCACCGAATGCAGTGTTTAGTGTAGCAGCAGAATTATGACAGTTTATGGAGATGTTCAACGTGAGCCTGCTGCCCAGCTTTAAAAGGAAAATCATTTTAAATGATACATAATAAGTTCTTAGCAAAAGAGGAATGCAGACGGAGATGAGCAGAGATCTCTTCTGCAGTTCAGATGCTGCTGTGAGTTCTAGTTCACTTCTGTCACAGAGGAACAAAGTGTGTTTGGATCTGGACACTTTGATTTTTATACTTCTGATCAGCACCACCTCAAATAATCCTTTGCATCCACACCTACATCACTGGCCCACCACTTCTAGGAAACTTTAACACTTCCCTGCTTGTGACTCAGAAAGATAATCCAAATATGATGACCACTGACCACAAGAACCTGCATGCAGATGCAGCCTGTTTTTCCACATCTGGCTTTAGAAAAAAAATTAATGCACAAACAAATAGATTTAAAATAAAAAGATGTGTTGGTATATTTTGACCTTTCAAATAAACTATTAACACTTCTTTTTCCCCTTTTTAAGTATAATTTTTGGCAAATAAAGTGAGTGTTTTGACCATTTGCAGTTAAAATGTTGAACAATCTTTTTATTTTTGTTTTACTACCAGTTGGTTGTAATAATTTCATATGAGGGTTTAAATGGATGTATAACAAAACAAAGGATAAAAGTATATATAAAAGTATATTTAATGAAGCTGATCGAACAACAGTGCAATATGGCATGATGACAGTGTTTACAATTTTGGCAGGAGAACAAAAGATAAATATTATAAAATACAAGACATGAAAATCTCAGAGGTCAGGGGTCGGGGGCCCAGGAAGTCTGACCCGCAGATTCCAGGTCTGACTTCGAGTACATAAAATATCGTCTTTCTTGTGGGGAAGGAGCCTGAGTTAGAGCAGGAAGTTACACCATATTGATATTGTTGGGGTAGCCTCAATGCCAGTGTTGGACTCTCCAGTTTCCTTGAAGGAGGTTTGACTTTGTGCCATCGTTGGCTGGACTCTGTGCTCATTGATATCCCCGTATCAGTGAGTTAAGACACCATGCATTTATTTTCTGTGTGGCACACAACAAGAAAACAAGCCAAGAGAGAACACATCAGCCTCCAATGACAGTTTATTAAAAGGTTTATTGGAGGTTATTTGTTGTGTTATTGAACCTGTGTGCTAATGAAAGAGTGTCCTTAATAAACGTACTCCATAAGGAAGTGTGTTCACAAGTGCACAGAACACATTAGGGCACAGGTCAGTGATCGGTTTTACAATTGTATTGTCAGATCGATGGACACTTTCGGATACTTGGATATTCAGGTGATTAGAGGAGCAGAGATGATCAGCTGATCAGGATTTGGTGGTGTGTTGGATCAGGTGGTGGAGAGATACAGGACAGGCCTGACATACACAAACGTATAGTGAAGGTGCAGAGGCTCAGATCTGTGACATCGTCCCAGCTCAGTGTCCATATTTAGATGTAACAGTGCTATAGACTTTACCTGACAACTTGTATGAGTAATGTTTTCATCTCAGGCATGTCAATTTCATTTGTGAATATATTTTTAATACTTGTACAACAGATTTTTTTGAGTGTTAAATAGAAATTATATGCTGAAACTGAAGTGATGGGTCGCACTCTTTAGTTCACCCCTGCTCTCGAAACAATGTAGGTGGTCCAGTTAACATATTTACATTTTTTCATTTGCTGTTTCACTTGCAAAATATTTCCAGTGTGACATTTGATCAGGTCTTGTAAACCTTGTCGTTAACCAAGCAGTCACTCCCAGGCTGCTGTGCTGATCACCGGATCTTAACTTAATTGTCACAGTGCACTCAGAACAAAACAGCCATGCAGA
Source organism: Mchenga conophoros (assembly GCF_057382185.1). Taxonomy (NCBI): domain Eukaryota; kingdom Metazoa; phylum Chordata; class Actinopteri; order Cichliformes; family Cichlidae; genus Mchenga; species Mchenga conophoros. The sequence continues at coordinate 18,271,923 of NC_140528.1, read as the reverse complement.
GATATGAGTCACAGTGACATTAAAACTGATGAAGACCGTCGTCGTTAGAACCAGCAAACTGAACGAACTAAAAAAGATCATCTAAATTCAACTGGTCTAAAATATCAGGATCTCAGTGTTAAGTCCATATTTTTGAAGTAGAAGCTTTTACTGGTTTTACTTAAGAAAAAGAAATAATAAGGAATTGTTTTGGAATTTGTCCAGGTTAACAGATGAAATCATGTTCAGTGCTTTGTCCTGTCAGTAAACACAGATTCTTTATTTGCACTGAATGGGACAGCATATAATTTCACTGCTTTTGGCGTAATGACAATAAAAGATAGTTTCAAAGTCTGACCTGCAAAGCCCGTCCACCCAGTGTCCTCCTCAGTCATGCTGGTTGCATGATTGCTGTAGAAGTGCTAAACTACTGTGACCTGATTAATTGAACTGAGCTCACACTGCAATAACTAATCAGTGAGGTGGTAGTCTAAGTACTTCATTACCAAAATGTATAAATGAAGTACATCAGAAGATGTTGGGGAAGAAGGACTTCACCGGGTGGGCCTGGACCCCCGAGGCCTGTCCCTGTGCCGACCTCGTCTGAGTCTAATAGATTTATAAGATAGAGCTCATCAAAAGACTAAGATATGAATATAAACATGATATTTGTCAGTTTAATTTAATGTTAAGTTGAACTGGAGTTAACCAGAATCCCTTACTCTTCCAACTCCTCTACTTTGTCTAACAGTTAGCTTAGCTTAGCCTAGCCAAGTTTTCTTTGCAAAATTGCTAATTGCATGGTTTCAAATTGCAGTTTTGATTTTAAGTGGACTAATTGTTCAGACCTGCTCTGGGGCCTGTCTGAAGTATTAAATTGACATATATTTGTCTCAACACCTACGCAGGAGAACTTTTTTGTAAGTGTGAAATGGAAAATAGAAGAAGAAGTAGAGATGTGGGTGTTCCTATTTACATGTTTTTATTTTCTGTTTCTTTAGCCAAACATGTTATTTGATCAGAGCACCTGCCTGTACACCTGCTGTTAACCAAGCAGTTATTTTCAAGCTGCTACACTGATCACAAAGTCAGGACATATGAATGACAGGAAGTGTCCAGTGTCACGTAGCGATATTAATGACAACAATGATGGGTCAAAGCAACATATGAACATTTATTACGATATCCTGACAAATGTAATGCAGCGGGATAACTTCTACAGTTATTATGTTAGTGATGCTGCCTCTTTGCTTTTCATTTATTCACAGCTTTGTGGCGTACGATGGAGTGTCAGGGCCACATTAAGATGATAACCTGCCACGGCTGCAGTACCCTCTACAACACGGCTTGTGTCGATGATTTAGTGAAGCAAACTGATCAGCTGTCTCATTGTGTCTTTTGTGTGTTTGGTTTTGTGTTTTCAATGAACTGAAAGCCCTCTTTAATGCACGAGGGTGTGACCATCCACATTCTCTCATCTGTCCAGTGTCAGCCATTCATTTTGTGCAAATGGTCAAGTCTTCCAAGTGTGTGTGCTTTTCCTTCAGCGTCTGTGTTACTCGCGTCCAGCAGATGGCAGTGTTTCACTGTCTGACGGCTGTCTGAAGCTTCAGCTGGATTATCCGTTTGCTATGTTTGCCATGTTACAGTGGGGAGGAAAAACTCGTTTTTAACAGGAATATCTAGACATGAGTGATTACTGCAGTGGGGCACTATCTGTGCTATCTATAAGAAATGTTAGCAACAATAAAACTCTGAGGATCAGGGCTCCATTTCACTCCAGTGTTCAGTGGCATTTTAAAAGAGTGAATACCGACGCTGAATGTCTTTGTAAAGCAAAAGCACTTTGTTAGCCTTTACAGAGCAAAGCTATGGATCAATGTGCAGTGAAGAAAAATCGAGGTGGCCAGTCTGTCCTTTCCTAACCAATCACAGAGCTCCTTACATAGCACCATGTGGCTAATTTGTGTTTTACTGATATTGCTGGGCTGCTGTCAATCATTTTGTCTTTATATTACAACAGAGCATTGACCTTTAACCTGTTTAATTCATACTGAGTATTTAAAAAAAATGTATTGTCATAATAAATTCTGTCTCACTGAAACACCATTTTGCATTAGCCTCTATCACCTGACTTGTCACTGATGATATCACTGCATGAGCAGGCGAGCGGTAGCTGCGGGGGGGTGTAGGTGAAGCTCGTGAAGAACAAAATTCTGTACGAGCGGACGCAGTGAGTCCAATAACCAGGGGTAACTGGAAATAAGGTGTTGTAGGTTGGCTTCCACAGTGTAAAGAGACACTTCTCCCTCATGCTCTAACAGCTGGTAAATCAATTTAGAAGCAGAGTCGATAACGGCCTCCTGAAGCTCCCTAGGTGGGGTGACTGCCGCTGGATCCATATCTGGCTGGTCCGTACTGTCACGGCGGGTGAGGAGAGCCGTGTGAAAATAATAAATGAGGATCCAATCGCAGGCAGTAGTGGAGAAGTGAAGGTGGTTTATTGAACACAAAAATAAATATGGACAAACAGCAAATGGAGCACGAACTAAACTAGACTGGAAACAACTAAACTACAGAGCACAAACACACGGGTGAGACATGGTGGACACACAGACGGACCAGCAACTACAATGACAGAGGACACGACTTAAATACACAGAGAAACACAGGGGAATTACACACAGGTGGTGGACACAGCTGGGAATAATCACCAAGACGAGACAGAGGTCAAACTGAACACACTCACATGAGACGCAGACCTTCACAATAAAACAGGAACAAGAAACCATCACACTAAGACGCAGACTCGACATAGAGAGAGAGACAGAAAATGACACATGGAACTAAACTAAACCTGCAAAAACATGACAACTCAAAATACTGGGTCAAACTGACCCAGAACCGTGACAGACTTTCTATAATGTTTTGCTTGAGCATGTCCTGCTTTTCTGTAATGTTATTTCTACAGTTTTAGCAGTTCTTCTCGAGGGAAAGAGAAAGATGTAAAAATCTTATACGTTATATATGTTAAATAACATGTGTAGTGCTCACATGTAATGCAGATGTTAGCTTTGATCTAACCAATAAATCCTGATTGGATGTTGTTAGCGTTAGCACTTGTGTTTGCTTCCCTGCTGTACAACAGCATTACCAAAATACAACTGAAGAAACAAACTCAGTTATGAAAAGTTTGTGTTCAGTTTGCAGTCGCTGAAAATAATTACACCTTTGGGAATGACATGGAAATGCTCCCACACTAAAGATTGGGTTTTGTTTTGGGGATTTTCCATCTTAATTTATCTGTCTTATTTGGCTACATCTACGACACTGCTATGCTCTCTCTTGCCTATGTTTTCGTGGCTGCTGCTATCTGTATTTTAATATATATATATATGCAATGAAAATTCCCGTCTCGCCCGTCCCGGCAGTCTGTATACTTTAAGCTCGGGTAGTTTTTACACAGGATACGGGAGGATTATTGAGAAGAACCTAAGCAAACACGTGACAAGTTTTCAACAGGAATGAATGACAGTAAAAATGTTACCTCACAGATCGTTTTCATGCCATCAGTAATGAGCTGGTTTCAGCTGGACTGCACACACTCAAATGGCAAAGAAGGTTGTGTAGCCTTTGCAGAGAAGATGAAATGCATTCATGTAAATCAAAATGCATCTTTTAATTGAGGTAGAGGTTTGTCAGAGATATTATTCTCATAATGTACCTTTGTCCCAGCTGATTACCTTCATTAAACAGCAGGTTGCAAAAACCTCTTGTGTACCTCTTTTCAACCACTGGGAGGCGCTACAGCTTCATTCCTTTCACACTAAGGCAGCGGTAGGGAACTCCAGGCCTCGAGGGCCGGTGTCCCTGCAGGTTTTAGACGTTCCCTACCCCTGCACTAAGGCCTTTGAAATCTTCATTAACACTGAGCTTGAAATTTCTATCAGTCGAATGCAAAGGAGTCCTGTGGTTGTAGGACAGAGGTAGGGAACGTTAATCTGCCATCATTTAGATTATATGACAACAACCTTCAAATCTGAAGTCTCAGAAATCTGCTTCATGTACAAGTTCCTCCAATAATCAGGGCTAATATCACCAAATTGTACATAAACAGACTTTTACATGTTAAAAAACAATATAAAATACTATATTATTAACAAAATATCTTAAGATACAGCTACAAATTGCTTGAAACATTTGCAATGAAATGTATAAAACAGCTTTATTGTCAGTGAGGACAAAGTTATAGTGATGCTGTGCTGGAGTGTTCAAAAGAAGACAGAGACATGAAGTATAAATATTGTATAATATTAAATATAAGAAAGAACAAAGTTATAAAAACATTAATAATTGAAATCTGCAACAATATTCACATAAAGTGTAAAATACAGAGTTAACTGTTTAATAGGTAAAGTTTAGGTCTTGCAGTCGAACAATGATCCCAAACACAGCAGCAAATCTACAGCAGAATAGCTGAAAAGCAAAGTCCAGACCTCAACCTGGGACATTCAGAGAGCTGTGCTTAAATAAATGCCCACAAAGCTCAAAGAACTGAAGCAACGTTGTAATGAAGAGTGGGCCAACATTCCTCCACAACAATATGAGAGACTGATGAAGTCAAGCAGAAAACAATTACCTCACATTTGTGCTGCTAGAAGTGTTTCTAGTTATTCACAGGACTGTAGTTTGAATTTAAAGAAATGTGAAAGTGCACTGAAATTAACATAAAGTTATTGCAATTTTTTAAAAAAATCAAGAAATCTAAGAGGAAGAAACAAGGTAAACCACACAATTGTTTTCCTTATATTCTCCACACGGCAATGCACATAACAGACATGAAATATTTGCATTTATCAATAGAAAATATACAATTTTTCCATAGTCATAGCCAGGCCCGATTACTGCCAAACCTGTGCTGAATCAATCACTTAAACAGGACCTGTCTGACAAAGTAGAGTAGACCAAAAGATCCTCAAAAACTACACATCATGGCGCAATCCAAGGAAATTCAGAAGCAAATAAGAAACAAAGTAATTGAGATCTCTCAGTCTGGAGATGCAACGTCAAGATGAACAGAATCCAGTTTCTGGGATCCTGAAGGAGAATGTCTGGCCATCTGTTCACGACCACAAGCTGAAGTGCACTTGATCCAAAGCACACCAACAAGTCCACCTCTAAGCAGCTTAAGTAAAACAAAAGAAAGACTTTGGAATGGCTTAGCCAAAGTTCATACGTGAATCTGATTGAGGTGCTGAGACCTTGGAAAGGTGGTTCATACTCAAAACCCCTCCAGTGTGGCTGAATTACAACAATTTTGCAAAGATGAGTGGGCAGAAATTCTTCCAGCACCTCGTAAAGGACTCATTGCCAGTTATCCCAAACGCTTTATTGCAGATGTTTCTACTCAGGGTGGCCCAACCAGTTATTAGGTTTAGGGGGCAATCACTTTTTCCACACAGGGCCATAATAATGGCCGCCTTAATAATAAATGCCTTGATTTAGGAACTACTTTTAATGTTTACTTGTGCTATTTTGCAAAAAAATAAAATCTCTGCAAAAACATCAAAACTGCTGACCATCTGACCTCAATATGAAATTATTAATCTTTTGACCAAAAACATTTAGATTTGTAAAAATAAAGAAACCATAGAGGAACAAACAATGTTGTTTGCTACGTTCTAACATGGCAATCTAAATAACAGTAATGCAAACATATATATTTATCAATAAAAACAGATCGCCTTTTCACTGTTACAAAAGTCAAGTATATCAATGTTTGTTCAGCTTTCATAAATGTAAGTTTATAAGTACATAGTACATTTTTTGGTCCAACTTCTTTTAATACATGCAACACATTTCAGAACATTTGGGACAGAGACAACAAAAGACTGGAAATACTTCGTAAAAATCTGGTGAAACACTTTAAAGCCAGTGGGATTAAATGGGAAACATAAAATTTAATACTAGACAAAGACCGATTGAATCATGAAGCAAAGAATTAATAACTAAATCACAAGTAGAAAATGTTATGCAGCTATTATTGGATAGATTTTGGTGTAGAAAAAAATGACAAGAAATGAAAAATGAAAGTTATCTGGTCTTTTTCTTTAAAGAGTAGCCTACTGCAGAGCAGCAACACTGACAAAGACCATCATCACCAATACTGCAGCTAATACAATGATCCAGGAGGAAACTTGAAAAAGCAGGAAAAATGTGACACTGATCAAAATGAATACATCAATTATTGATCAAAGAGAAAATGCATACTAGCACAATGCATTGTTATTGCATCTCAGTTTCTCACCATCACTGATAATCTGACGTCTGCTGGACCTCAGGAATCGTCTCCATCACCTCTCTGTGAGGAGCAGAGAGCACTCGTGCTGCACATCCCACCTGTGTGCTGTGTTTACGTGAACCTGAGAGCACAGCTGTAGTGGTGACAGTGAATGTAGCGTTGGTGTTGGACACACTGACAGTGTTGTACTGTGAGAAGCTGAGGTGTTGTTGTGAGAGTGTTACAGTGGGAGCAGGTCGACCAGTGGCTGAACAGGAAACAACCCACTCTTCAGCAGAGTTTGACTCTCTGACATCAACAACAGGTTCATGCAGCTCTGTGAAGGATCAGGAGATATAAAATAAGGAGTATATTGTTAAAGATACATTGACTTCTAACACATGTAACGCATTAAGGTAAAATTTCTTACCATAAGGATGTGTTACACGATTTATAAACCCCAGTTTGTTAATTATTTGTTCATTATTCATAACTATATACTTAATTTTTTAAAAATTAAGTGTTTTTGGTCAAATGGAATTTCTTTTTGGGTAATTTGAGCCCCTTTTAGCCCTCTGCCAAAATGTTTGAACCTTTCTGTCTCTAACAGTAAAACATCGTTCCTTTATCTTCTGTGTCTGGTGTGTTGGTCAGGATTAGCTAGCTTGGCAAAAAGTTCACATTAAACAAAGTGTGTTACTGTGAGGTGTGTGTTCGTACTATGAGTCACAGCTCGAGTTTTCTTGCGGGTGAAGGTTTTTCACCTCGCTGTCATTCTTGCATAAAAGTGTTTGACCCCTTCAGAAAAAAAACGAAATTTGGGATTATTTTTGGTTTTGTTCATTGTGTGTATTTGTTTCTACTTTTTACTTTTTCTTTTACTGTGTACAGCACTTTGGTCAACCTGTGTTGTTTTTAGACATGGTTATTGATTGATTGATTGATTGATTGATTGATTGATTGATTGATTGATTGATTGATTGATATGTCTTTGATTAAAATACAGCCTACTCCACATCCTCCAAGTTACAGAGAAGAGGAACCATCTGGAGTGAACTTGTGCACTTGGTATTGGCTGTCATGGTCCCTGTGCCTCTCCGGCTCGCTCATGTTGGCCACAGGTTTGTTTTGTTTTCTCTCCTGCTTCCCTGGGTGGAGCTCATTGTGGGCTCTCACCCTTGGCCCACGTATCTGCGGTGATTTCTACACCTGTTGCTGATCAGGTGGCGTCCCCCTTGCCTATTTAACGCTGCGGCACGGAGTATTCGGCACTGGAACGTTGAACCTCCCATGTTCGTGCTCTCAGCTCTCCTAAGACAAACTCTCTCAGTGTTGTGTGGCGTATTGATCTAATTGGACTCTTTGTGTTTAGATCTCCCCGGAACTGGTGGCGGACCCTGACCTGTGATCCCTGTGTGTGTCAACATAAGTGGAAATTGGAGCGAGAGTGGCTGTGGGGAAGCGAGTGTGCGTAAGAAGAGGAGTGGCGGAGTTTGGGCCGAGTGGAGAGCGAGTGTGGATTCCTTCCCCTGGAGCCCTGAAGCCCTGCCCCATGCACTGTATATACACATCACTGTGGTTTCCCTTCTGTGTTCATAAATTGTCAACCCTTTGCTTGCCAGAACGCTGCCTGCGTCTGAATCCATCTGTTAGCCCTGACATTGGATACCTGGAAATCAGTGAAGGGACCATTAATGCTTCAACTTGTACACAGGTTTGAGAGCAACCACCCAAAAGCTTCTGCTAATAAACACTAGTCTGTGTTTGTGATGCAAATGTTTCTGGCTGTGTTCACAAACATTTAGTAAGGTGAGTGAGGAATATTAATACTTATTATTAGATCATTAGCAGACTGTAGAACTTGACTGCACGCCAAGGTGGCAGTTCAGCCATTTGATTCATGTTGCAGCAGCTCATGAGTGAATGAACATCGTGCAATAAAAGTACTTCTAGAAGTACATTTTTGCAAAAACGGACATTGTGGAGGAATGTAGGGAAGACACGAGGGAGCCCAATATTTTACTCAAACGTTAATCGCTGCATCACACAACTGAACATTCAAAGCGCCAAAACCTAACCCTCTCACTTCCCGTTACACTGGGTACGAGTGGAGCTACCTGGTGGTATGTACTTACATTTATTTAAATTTACTTGAGTAGGGTAGAGTCATGCTAATGACCTAATAATTTTATTCAGGTGTGTTGCAGCAGAGATACATTTAAAAGCTTCAGGACGCTGGCTCTCAAGGCCTGGAGTTTGACACCCCTGCTTTACACAAAGATGGGTTAAATCACAGTGCAAAGAATGAATGAATAAATGAAATATAAACAATAAATAATTATTAAATAGTCTTACACATCAATGTCATTGGTTGACTTTTGAAGTATTTGAATCCTTATTGGGTTCCCTGAGTGACAGAAGGATTAAAACACTTTAAAATCAGTACTGAAAATATGTGCAGACATTACTGGATAGATTTAGGGTTAGAATCAATAAATCACTATCATGTTAAACACTCTTAGAGTTCAAACCTTCGTAGAAACATAAGTCCAGTATTATGGAATGAAACCTGAAGGTGCATTTGAGGGTGCAAAACGTTTCGTCGGCATTGTTGTGTTTGTTTGGGAGAAAACTTACAAACATACAGTGCAGCACTTCAGAGTTACACTGCTAGCAATCGAAGATTTATGTAAATTCAACAGCTAAATGCATTCTGTACTGTACAGCAGGAGTCCCCAACCTTTTTGCACCACAGACCACTTTAATGTCAGACGATATTTTCAGGGAACGACCTTTAAGGTGTCGCGGATAAATACAACAAAAGAATAAAAAAAAGAAACTGTGGTGTTTTGTAAATATAATAATAAATGTGACTTGAGCTGTGCGCCAACAACAATGACAGTGACATCCTCCTCTCTGCTTTTTAATGCTCTCTGGTCGCTATGGTAACGCGTAAATAGTTCTTTCAAAATAAGACACACAACTACAACCATACATTTCACACCGGAGGATCAACTCTCGCGGAACGGTACCAAAAGACTCACGGACCGGTCCGTGGGCCTATTAGGGACCGCTCCTGTACAGGAGACACTGGACTAGATTGATTGACAATGGTCTACAGCAATCAGAACGCACAACACGATGTACTGTAAAAAAAAAAAAAAATGAATCAGCGAAACAGCAAGTGTCACTTTTGGCCACGAACAATTTAGGGGATTTTTTTGAACAAACCCAGAGTGTTAAAAAAACTTAAAACCATTTTTATTTCTCAGCAGCATCAATAGTAACAAAAACGCAATTTAGTTTCGCTGTCAAAGTCGATTTAACTGAAGTTACGTGTTTCCGGTTACTGTGGAGCTCCACAGTGGCTGCAGCCAGAAGCTGTTTCTACAGGATCCTGATGGACACTCAAAGCTTTTAGAAAATGTCCTCATTAGTTGTTTGCAGCAGAATATCAACCGATGTGAATCAAAACAACAAAAGTGCTCTGCACATGTGTGTGAGACTACAAATTCTAGAATCAGAACTGCTGATTTCATTACTCTGAACTTTTAAAGGCAGGTTTTGTATCTGAGAGCAGGGACACTTGCTGTGTTCAGTGTGACTCGTCTCTGCAGAAGGTCAGGGCTCTGATAGTTGCAGTTAGCGGGTGACTTACTGGGCAGGTGGCTCCTGAGTGTCTGTGGGAGTCAGGGTTCATTATGGTCCTGGTTGCTACTGGAAATAAAGAAACAAAAGGAGTGTGTGTTGTTCAGGAAGTACAGACTGTAGCTCAGCAGGTAGAATTACTAACTGGAAGGTTGGAGGTTTGATCCCTGGCTGCTCCAGTCTGCACGCCACGGTATCCTTGGGCGAGATATGGAACCCCGACTTGCTCTCCGATGCATCCATCATAGTGTCATTGTTAGAAAAAGAAGTGCTTGTGTGAATGAAGCACGCTGTATAAAATGCTTTGACTGCTCATATTGAAAAGCAGCTCATAAGAACTGGTTCATTTTCCAGATAATTCCACTATTAAGACAACAGACATTTGGGAGGCTTTCTCTGAGAGTAACACTGAAAGTCTTGCTGCTCCTCCACAAAATGAACTTCAGATTAAAGACACAGCTCAGATAAACACAACTCAAACTAATCTACACTATTTTTCTTTATTACGCAGCGTTTTTATAACTATTTCCAGATGTTTCTAAAGATGAAAACAGAATTAAACTCCAGCCTGATGCGTTTCTGAGGTTCCTGACTCTGACCGTCCCTCAAACGCCTCTCTGGGCGTTTCCTTCCGTCGCTTTTACTTTCGCTTTCGTGAATGTTGTGGCGCAGTTGATCGTCTCCATGTTAAGGTAACGTTAGCAGTCTGTACTGTTTTCCTGGCTAACATCAGCTGTGTGCAGCTTAGTTTCAGCATAAATCTGCTTCGTTTTATGTGAGATCAGAGTCTGGGAACGAGACAGAAACAGTTGATGATCAGCAGCTGAACTCGATGTTACTGTGGATCCACTGACTGATGTCTGTAGGCAGCTTCTCCTGCCTCCATCAGTCTGTTATGGAAGCCCGTTTCCGCCACAAAAAAGGATCCATTCTCGAAATTTCGACTTATAACTCGAAAATTTTGAGAAAAGTAGCTCGAAATGTCGAGTTAGTTCTGCCAATCAGTAATCCAGCTACAATGCGCACTCAAACCCGCATCGCAACAAATCGGCGCTTTCGAGAGTACGTTAGCTGATATTAACGCCATGTGATTCAGCTGATAACAGAAGGATTTCATCATTTGTGAAGCCACACAGACAATAATCAGCGACTTGTGCATTTATGACTGGCTGTAATTCTGGTATCTTAGCTGTAGCATTTGTAGCTGAGGGCTTCAGCTTCCGGGTAACAAGGAAATTACGTCATTCACGTAAATGACTGATTGACAGCACTAACTCTTAATTTTGAGTTCGTTTTTTCAAAATTCCAAGTTAATAAGTCGAAATTTCGAGTTCTGGATCCTTCTTCTTTTTTTTAGTGACGCAAACGGGCTTCCAGTGTGTGGATGTTGTTTAACTGCTGACAGTGAGACAGGCTGTCCTAAGAGTCGCTGCCAACACTTCATCTATAAAATGCATTTCTCTGCTCGTTCGCTATAGTCTGCTGTCGTATTTGTATGCAGGTTATTTTCAGTTTAACTGCTGATGTTCATTCGTGTATTGTAGGTGAATGCGTTGATGATTGATCATAAATTAGTAAACTGGCCGTTTTTGCTCAATAATTCCTGTTTCATGTTCAAACCGTCAGACAGAAACTCTGCGTTTGTTTTTATGTTCTTCAGCCTGTTGTTCTTGAGGTAATCTGTGATGCGTTCAATGACCCTCCACATGCTCTGAGGCTCATTTGAAGAGAAACAGAACTTCATCTTTAGAGCATAAGTGGGTTTTTGCCCTCTTTATGCCCGCGGTCAGGCTCTGTTTATTGTAGTATAACACTCATAGGACACAGTGACCCGCTGCACACACACTGCACACACACTGCACACACACTGCACACAATGACAGCTGCAGAGTTTGTGTCTGATGTATTAAGTATGAAACACTGTTGGGCTAAAATCTGGTCAGAATGAATCCAGGTGCAGGTGTGTCAGTTTAGGACCACTGGACTAACATCCAAGTGCTCACAATATAAAGTGTATTCTGTAGTAACATCCTGGTGTTGCAGCAACAGTCCCACATGGAAACGTCAACACTCAAACTCAAAATCTCTTTTTGTCAACAATAAAATGACAGCAGACCAATTTGAACAAAGTTGGTAAAAAGCTTCAGAAATTAGTAAAATATTAAAAAGTGTCTGGATGCTCAATCATCCAGGTAAGGGTTAGGTTAGTAATGCTGTGATTGCAGACATTCCCCAACTCTCTGTGAATGGGACTCATGGCCATTGATCAGTGGTTGTTGATCAATGGTCATGACCTCCCAGCCATTGTGCAAATGTCCTGTTTATAAGGTTGGAAACCTGCAGTCAGCTGAGACTGAAGGAGTCACCTGGATGAGTCATGAAACGTTTCTCCCACTGAAAACATCCAGATGAACAGAATCAACTTTTGGGGATTAAAACGTGTCTGAATCAATCAGTGGGTGCTGAGTGGGTCAGTCAGTGTGTCGCTGGGCTGATTTGTGTTTCCTCTGCAGGTGAAGGTAGAAAGTGTGTGTGAGCTGATGTGAACTGAGCAGCATGGATCAGTGTGAGGACAGAGAGGAGGGAGTCCCTCCCTCTAAAAGCACTCTGTGTGGGGAACATGAGAGCCAGACCAAAGCTCAGAGGTGAGATGACCATCTCTAACTGTCCATGACTCTTCTCCATGTCACAGCTCAGCACTCACATCACTGCTCCATCATTATTCACAGGAACCAGCCTGGACCTCCACCCAGCTCTGTGTCCTGTAAGAGTGACGCGTCCAAAGATTTCAACATTGGTTTTAAAGTCTCTGCTGCAGAGAGGTGAGCTGTTAGTAACAAGAACTCTCTGATTTAAATGATTTTGATGTTTCCTGGTTTCTAAAATGCATCTCTGTAGCAGAGCAGTGTCTCCAAGGACACACAGGCTCAGCTGTAACTGTCAGTTTATCTGGTTTAAGACACATTTGGACTCAATTGGCTGTTTTTAACTATGTATTTTAATCAGAGGTGTAAATTTAGACCTCACACATCTGGATCCTAAACTATGATAGAAACAGCTGCTAGCAGTGGGTAGTTTGACTTTGATACGCTGCTCTAGAAAGCAAACAAAAGTTTGTGCAGCTCCTCTTCAGAAAAGTGTTCAGAGAGCAGCTGCTGTATTAGACAAAGGCTCGTCCTGTGAGCCCAGATGTGTGTAACAGCTGGATGAAGGAGAACCATCACAGTCGCGTCTCCATCCCGCCTTTATTAATGAACTTCCTGTTGCTTGCAGATGACAGGAACACAAAGTGTTTGTGCCACGTGATGCTGCAGGATTTGTTAACGTGTCCATGATGGTAACATCTCCTCGTCTAACTGCAAACACATGAGCGCTCCTAACGGCAGCTATCACAGCCACACAGGCAGACTGTGTCTCACTGTTGCATTCAGGGACATTTGTTTTCCTGTAAAAAGCTGAACTCTAATCTAAGAGGACTGTTACTGACAGGAAACAGCTGCATTATCTGCAGTCTGTGTGATCACAGCTGCTTCAATCACTTTATCAGAGAATTGATCATTGAATAAAACATGTTTGTGTCTGCAGAGGTCAGAGGTCACAGTCTGCAGGATCCAGCTGTCCGTCTGTGAGGAGTGATGAGTCCAAAGGTTATCCTCCAAACTTCAGTGCTGAACCTGGACCAATGAGGTCAGAGACCTGTGATGACTCCTTTACATGTTTGTGTTTTCCTGGATAAATATGACCAAAGATTCATTAAAAAGATAAAAATATTAGACTTTGTCCTGTAGCGCTGTGTGGCAGGCAGGATTGGACCCAAACACAACAGGATGAAGTCAAAGAGGCAGCTTTATTTCAGCTGTGAACATGCAAACAGCAGAAATAAGGAAACATAACTGTAGGTTTGCAGTGAATGAAGCCTCAGCTCGACGCTCCACTTTGTCCCTCTTTTCCTTCTCCAAACAGCCACATCAGGAGTCTTTGATGGAGTTTTAAAATATTTAATTACAAATGTCCAAAGATGGGTTCAGGATACCTGAATCCACAATTATTAAAGCTAAAATAGTTCACAGGGTTTGGACTTTGTTAGGTGACGAGAGAACATCAAAGTGTTTTTTATCTTTAAACAGTATTTTTATCACTTCAGTTGCTCTCACAGCCCTGTTTGTTATTTTACCAGAGCTCTTATGTTTCACTCAGTGCTCCCACCAAACACCTTGGAGGACACATTACAGGGAGTGCAGAATTATTAGGCAAGTTGTATTTTTGAGGAATAATGTTATTATTGAACAACAACCATGTTCTCAATGAACCCAAAAAACTCATTAATGTCAAAGCTGAATGTTTTTGGAAGTAGTTTTTAGTTTGTTTTTAGTTTTAGCTATTTTAGGGGGATATCTGTGTGTGCAGGTGACTATTACTGTGCATAATTGTTAGGCAACTTAACAAAAAACAAATATATACCCATTTCAATTATTTATTTTTACCAGTGAAACCAATATAACATCTCCACATTCACAAATATACATTTCTGACATTCAAAAACAAAACAAAAACAAATCAGCGACCAATATAGCCACCTTTCTTTGCAAGGACACTCAAAAGCCTGCCATCCATGGATTCTGTCAGTGTTTTGATCTGTTCACCATCAACATTGCGTGCAGCAGCAACCACAGCCTCCCAGACACTGTTCAGAGAGGTGTACTGTTTTCCCTCCTTGTAAAACTCACATTTGATGATGGACCACAGGTTCTCAATGGGGTTCAGATCAGGTGAACAAGGAGGCCATGTCATTAGTTTTTCTTCTTTTATACCCTTTCTTGCCAGCCACGCTGTGGAGTACTTGGACGCGTGTGATGGAGCATTGTCCTGCATGAAAATCATGTTTTTCTTGAAGGATGCAGACTTCTTCCTGTACCACTGCTTGAAGAAGGTGTTTTCCAGAAACTGGCAGTAGGACTGGGAGTTGAGCTTGACTCCATCCTCAACCCGAAAAGGCCCCACAAGCTCATCTTTGATGATACCAGCCCAAACCAGTACTCCACCTCCACCTTGCTGGCGTCTGAGTCGGACTGGAGCTCTCTGCCCTTTACCAATCCAGCCACGGGCCCATCCATCTGGCCCATCAAGACTCACTCTCATTTCATCAGTCCATAAAACCTTAGAAAAATCAGTCTTGAGATATTTCTTGGCCCAGTCTTGACGTTTCAGCTTGTGTGTCTTGTTCAGTGGTGGTCGTCTTTCAGCCTTTCTTACCTTGGCCATGTCTCTGAGTATTGCACACCTTGTGCTTTTGGGCACTCCAGTGATGTTGCAGCTCTGAAATATGGCCAAACTGGTGGCAAGTGGCATCTTGGCAGCTGCACGCTTGACTTTTCTCAGTTCATGGGCAGTTATTTTGCGCCTTGGTTTTTCCACACGCTTCTTGCGACCCTGTTGACTATTTTGAATGAAACGCTTGATTGTTCGATGATCACGCTTCAGAAGCTTTGCAATTTTGAGACTGCTGCATCCCTCTGCAAGATATCTCACTATTTTTGACTTTTCTGAGCCTGTCAAGTCCTTCTTTTGACCCATTTTGCCAAAGGAAAGGACGTTGCCTAATAATTATGCACACCTGATATAGGGTGTTGATGTCATTAGACCACACCCCTTCTCATTACAGAGATGCACATCGCCTATTATGCTTAATTGGTAGTAGGCTTTCGAGCCTATACAGCTTGGAGTAAGACAACATGCATGAAGAGGATGATGTGGACAAAATACTCATTTGCCTAATAATTCTGCACTCCCTGTAGTGTGATTTAGATTTCATTGGTGTAAACACCAGTCACACAAGCTAACCCATGGAGGCAGCAGCAGGCTTTGTGTTTGGTCTGTTGGCTTAAACTAAGAGAGTTTAGTTTGTTAGCACAAAGAGCTGTCAGCTAAAGCCCCGAATGCACTTTGAATACAGACGAACTGAGAAAAAGACTTTAAATACAGCAAACAGTCAAACTGACCACATGTTTTTCTGCTGATCATCCACAGCAGTACGTTTAGCATTCATGCTAGCAGCAGGCTATGACTGTCCACTCAGCACCAACACAGGTAGGAGTGAGCAGTGATGAAGCAGGACTGTGGGCAGTTTGAGCTACAATCCTATTGGCTTCTCAGTTTCTCCAAAGAAAAGGAGAAAAATTCTTGGTGTTGTGAAGATGTGAGTTGGTCTTGTTGTCGTGGGGCTGGAAGGATGCTGGCAGTGAGAGGCTTTTCATACAGTGTTCAGTAACAGAATGAGAAGAAAGCCACTGCACATGAAACAAGGTGCTCGTAGTGTTTGTTTACTGTGTTTGTGCCACAATGTCAGATCAGTTGTAGATTCACATGCAGACTTGTCCAGTGAAACCAGTGCAAGTACTGCAGTACAGAGCAAAGACTAAGCAAGGGTGTTATTGTAAACTTTAACAAAAGACTGTTATGTGACAAAGAGTAAGTACATTATTTTTATGAGATTGTTCATCATGTCTTTAATTTAATATTTCCAGTTTTTCCTTCCTGTCTCATGAAGCTGTGACATTTATTGTTTTTCTCTTAGGATCAATAAGAGGCCAGAATCTCCTGGACCTGAACCCAGCTGTGTTTCCTTAAAGAGCAACAGGTCGAAGGATTTTTATATAAACTTTAAAGGCTGTTCTTCTGCTGCTGAGAGGTAATGTGTGTCTAGATGTTGTTCCTGACTCTGTATTTCTGAATAAATCCTCATGTTTAATATCAGCTCAGCTCTTTTTCACACACATTTCTATGTTGGTGTGTGAAGCGGTGTGTGTTGGAGTGTTTCCACAAACACAGCAGTCAGAGTGGAAAGAGTGGATGTTGTAGGAGGTGTTTGTGTAGTGAAGAGGCTGAGTGTCTGTAGGACTCCAGCTGCTCCAGCAGGTGTCTCCTTTGTGCTTTGCTTCAAACACAGTGTAGGGAGGAGCTTCCACTCAGGTGTTTCAGGTGTTGCTGGATGGAGGAGGACAAATAGTTTTTCCCTTCAGTGACACTTCAGCAGCTCAATGTTCTGGGAGATGTTTGTCTTTATGAAGGTTTATGGATTCTTGTTCTTACTTTGGTTAAACTGAGCAATACATTTTCCATCTAACATTTAAAGTAAATTTCCAGGTGAATAAAAGATCTGCAGCTGCAGCCTCTGTGATGTTTCACAGTCTGAAAGTAACAAATTCAACCAGAGTTCAAACAAAGGCTTAATATACGTGTGTGTTTGATATAATGCCAACAAGTACAAATAGGTGTTCTTACAGGTCTTAATCACAGAGCTCTGATAAGTCTGGTGACTTTCACACTCAGCAATTTTGCTGCCTTTTATTTTATATTGGCCTTTTTAAAGCCCTTCAAAGTCTCCCACATTCATACAGAGCTTTTAACACCAAACTCCTTTACAGTCCTTCTCCTCTCACACACGATCACACGACTGATTTGTCTGCAGCAGCTGTGTTACTGCTAGTATTTTATTATGTGTGTAATCTCCTCATATTGTTCCTGTGATTTAGTTTGACTTCCTTCTACAAACTCAGCTGCTCTGTTGCTGATACACGTCTCCATGAATATGATTGATCAGATGCTGCCAACACCATGTGTTTCATGTGAGCGCTCAGCTGAAACCCTGGGTTGACTTATCGAGTTAATAACAAGCTTCACGTGACTGTGAATGCTAAAGTGAATCAGATAAAGGAAAGAGACCCTGCTAATGTTGGACTCACTTCTTAGTGTAGATCCCAGGAGGAAGTTCAACATAGCCATTCTTTGTGCTAGCTCGACCAAACCTGAGACCACAGTGCAGGATAATGATCATCATCTGTCTCTGTCAAGGACATTTAAAATCCACAAATAACAAACATAATTATATTTGATCATTAAAAATATGTTTTCACTTAAAAAAGCATGAGCACACTGGTGGATTAATATGAGGTGCCGTAAGGGACATTATTACTGAAACGCTCTCACACACACTACTGAAATTTTAGCTCTCACACACACTACTGAAATTTTAGCTCTCACACACACTACTGAAACGCTCTCACACACACTACTGAAATTTTAGCTCTCACACACACAACTGAAACGCTCTCACACACACTACTGAAAAACCAAGGCATTTCAGTTAAACAGGAAGGCGTTTCAGTCGAACAGGAAGGCGTTTCAGTCGAACAGGAAGGCATTTCAGTTAAACAGGAAGTTAATTCTTGACAAGGAAACTGAAGGAAAAAGTGTTAGATTTCAAACAAACCACTACACAGATGTCTACTCAGCAACCTGTTAGTTAGGGGTGGGTTTTTGTAATCGATTTATTGATTAAAATCGATTCTGGCTTGGATAACGTGAAATCGATTCATTAAAATCCTGAATCGATTTTTTAATATAAATTTATTTTACCCGAAATGCCAGAATCTCTGGTGAAACCTCACAAAATTTCAACAACCACCAAACAGCTAAGACAGTAAATGAGAGCAGGTACACGGCTTCTGCACAAAGACGTAAACACACAGCGCGGACCCGCGGATCAGAATCAGTGAGATGTCGCCTTTCTCACCCGACAGCACGGACACGGTCGGGGCTGAAAGCCGACAGCTCACTGACTCTGATCTGTCGGCATGTCCGCGCTTTGTTTTCACGCCGTTTTTGCGCCGATTCTAAAGCTGTTAGTTTGATCTCTCTCCAAACAATATTGACTGAACCAGCAGCAAAAGAAGATCCAAACTGCGCTTCACATAAACATCGTCATGAATTCCTTCACTGTTTTGCTTCCACCACGATAAAATCATACGTCTCTCTCTCTCTTTCTCTCTCTCTGTACTTCAAGAACAGTTTCCCGTCTAAAAATCTGTTTTCTGTATTATTCGCTTGCTTGTTATGCACAAGTCTACTGTTGTTTACAGCGCAGTCGGCCGCTGTTTTTGTTTTTTTTTGTTTCATTTTACATACTTCCGAAAAGAAAACCTAATTTCTGCCGTTCAATACTGAATAAATTTAAACTTTTTAAAATTATGCAAAATGCAAAACGTTAGCCGTGTCTCTAATAAAACCGCTGTAACGTCAGAGGTAACGTTCATATGTTAATGGTTTTCTTTCGTTTTTGATGTACTGCAGAATATTTTTTTATAAAATCCCAGGCCAGGAAAACCACCTTCATGTTTTTATGTGTTTTATCTTCAGCTACTTTGACACAAAGGCATCTGCTGTGATGCTCACACCTTTGATAAAGTCTTGCGTGTGTCAGCTTCCTTTTTTTAAATACAAAAATATGTAAATGTACTGATCTGAATTATAATATTTCTGACTGTCAAAATTCCCCATAATCAAATCGAATTGAATTGAATCGAATCGTGGAACAAATCGATTCTGGACCTTAGTGAGACAGCTGCATTACTTAACAATATATTAGCCTCAGCATAAGTCAAAATTTAGAATAGCGGGAGACGTGCATTATCCTGGTTATTTTTTTGGCATATGTGCTTTTTGTCTTTTTTTTAGCAAAGAAAAATATCTTAAAATCATCAAAAAAACCAGGGAGAGAAGGCTTAGCGTTCCTCCATTTAGCACAATGGATATGATATTTACTCAAAAGTATTGTTAAGATATTCATTGTGTGTACTCATGTTGTACAGTGTTTAACTGCATTATGGTTACTGTGGTTTAACAGAGACAGTATTTTAGTTGCCACCACAAGGAGGCACTGTTTCATTGTAAGAGCACGGATGCTGCGTCATCACGCCCCTAAGAAAAAAAAAAAAGTATACCACAACGAAAATGGCACCCATGAGAAAAGTTTTGCCGCATGTTGATGAGGAATAAAGTTCCCAAAAATATTAAGGACATTTTTGCCTCCGTCGTCATTTTCCTTCGAGTTGATCGCTGTCGATGCTGCAATACTCAACAAGTATGATGATGTTAATAATGTCTGAGACATCCAATGCTAGATGATCCATATAAAAAAAATTATGATGTAATTCAAACAGTGGCACATCATTAATATTTAGGGAAATCCAATTTTTTAAGTTGCACCAAATACATTGTGTGATAGGGCATAGGAAAAAAAAAGATGTTCTAGGGTTTCATTTTCATCAGTACAAAAAGAACACTGATCCACCTCAAAGCCAAATCTCTTTTTTTAGAAATTCTGCCACAGTATTAGTTTTGTTTAAAGTGTGTTTCTTTAACTTTAGGTAGAATAGGCTATTTCATAAATTTTTAGTATGCTTTATCCAGTGTATATGAAATAACTAAATTAGAACCATGCCATGTAACCATTCTGTTGTAACTATGAAATATTTTGTCTTTGAAGAAACTACTAACAAATTTCTTATTGCATTTTTATCAAACAGCTGACATTGCCCTAGCAATAAATTTGGGAGCACTGATGAGAAATTATTGTATATCATGAAAATTTTAATCAAATGAAGCAGAGGCAGTGGGACCAGTTCACAAAATTTGTTATATTCTCTTTGAGAACAGTTTAGACAATATTTTTCTGAAAAGTCTGTGTAACTTAGAATGACACCGTTATCATCCAACAAATCTGTTATGAATATAATATTTTTGTTCAAACCAGTCACTCTTGAAAATTGATTTTTGATTAAGTGTTATTACCCTATTATTCCATAAGGTTGAATTATGGGGAGAAGTTGTGGGTAAATCTCATTTTCCCAAAAATGCAACGTCTGTTTTGGAAAGTTTGATATCTTTATGGGGATTTTATTTGCCGCAAAATCACATTTCAAAATAAAGTCTAATCCTGTATACTATTTTATTAAACAAGAATCATGGGATGTGGAGCTAAGTAGAGTCTGGCTGTGACAGACAAGATTTTAACCATTTAATTCTAAGGGTGCCAACCATAAATTCTAATTCTGGAGTTTTGATACCACCTTTATTGTATCCCTTCACAAGCTGAGATCTTTCTATGTAATGGGTTTTATTCCTCCACAAAAATTCGAACACATTTCTATTTATGGTTTTCATGGTATTTATCATTTTTTTATTTTTTATATTGTTTACGTGGCGCAAAAAAGGTTGGGGACTGCTGTACTAGCAGGTTGCTGAGTAGAAATCCTTGTAGTGTTTTGAAATATACCACTTTTTCCATCAGTTTCCTTGTCAGGAAACAACTTCCTGTTCAGCAGAAATGCCTCTGGTTTCAGTGGTGTGTGTGAGAGCGTTTCAGTAATGTGTGTGAGAGCTAAAATTTCAGTAGTGTGTGTGAGAGCGTTTCAGTAGTGTGTGTGAGAGCGTTTCAGTAGTGTGTGTGAGAGCGTTTCAGTAGTGTGTGTGAGAGCGTTTCAGTTGTGTGTGTGAGAGCTAAAATTTCAGTAGTGTGTGTGAGAGCTAAAATTTCAGTAGTGTGTGTGAGAGCGTTTCAGTTGTGTGTGTGAGAGCTAAAATTTCAGTAGTGTGTGTGAGAGCGTTTCAGTAGTGTGTGTGAGAGCGTTTCAGTTGTGTGTGTGAGAGCGTTTCAGTTGTGTGTGTGAGAGCTAAAATTTCAGTAGTGTGTGTGAGAGCGTTTCAGTTGTGTGTGTGAGAGCGTTTCAGTTGTGTGTGTGAGAGCGTTTCAGTTGTGTGTGTGAGAGCTAAAATTTCAGTAGTGTGTGTGAGAGCGTTTCAGTTGTGTGTGAGAGAGCGTTTCAGTTGTGTGTGTGAGAGCGTTTCAGTTGTGTGTGTGAGAGCTAAAATTTCAGTAGTGTGTGTGAGAGCTAAAATTTCAGTAGTGTGTGTGAGAGCGTTTCAGTAGTGTGTGTGAGAGCTAAAATTTCAGTAGTGTGTGTGAGAGCGTTTCAGTAGTGTGTGTGAGAGCTAAAATTTCAGTAGTGTGTGTGAGAGCGTTTCAGTAGTGTGTGTGAGAGCGTTTCAGTAGTGTGTGTGAGAGCGTTTCAGTAGTGTGTGTGTGAGAGCTAAAATTTCAGTTGTGTGTGTGTGAGAGCTAAAATTTCAGTTGTGTGTGTGAGAGCTAAAATTTCAGTAGTGTGTGTGAGAGCGTTTCAGTTGTGTGTGAGAGAGCGTTTCAGTTGTGTGTGTGAGAGCGTTTCAGTTGTGTGTGTGTGAGAGCTAAAATTTCAGTAGTGTGTGTGAGAGCTAAAATTTCAGTAGTGTGTGTGAGAGCGTTTCAGTAGTGTGTGTGAGAGCTAAAATTTCAGTAGTGTGTGTGAGAGCGTTTCAGTAGTGTGTGTGAGAGCGTTTCAGTAGTGTGTGTGAGAGCGTTTCAGTTGTGTGTGTGTGTGAGAGCGTTTCAGTAGTGTGTGTGAGAGCGTTTCAGTAGTGTGTGTGAGAGCGTTTCAGTAGTGTGTGTGTGAGAGCTAAAATTTCAGTTGTGTGTGTGTGAGAGCTAAAATTTCAGTTGTGTGTGTGAGAGCTAAAATTTCAGTAGTGTGTGTGAGAGCGTTTCAGTAATAATGTCCCTTAGGGCACCTGATAGATTACAGAAACATGAAAACTTGTTAACAGTAAAGTTAATTTAGGTGTAAACAAAGTGTCAAACATACTTAAGTAGAAGGACTGATGTTTGTGTTAAAATACCCTCTTAAAGCTGAAATACTGATTCAACTTCTTTCTCCAAAAGTTGATTCTGTTCATCTGGACGTAGCGTTTTGTGGGAGAAACATTTCGTCTCTCATCCAGGTGACTCCTTCAGTCTCAGCTGACTGCAGGATTCAATCTTATAAACAGGACATTTGCATGATGACTGAAACCTGCCCACTGAAGGAACAATGGGCTGTGAGGTCAGTTCCTTAATCTTAATTATGCAATTCTCATGACCATTGATCAACAACCACTGATCAATGGTCATGAGTACCATTCACAGAGAGTTGGGGAATGGCTGCAATCACAGCATGTAAGATGGTGACAGATGTACCCTTAGGCCCCCTCCTCAATTCAGAGATGGTCTTTCCCTTTTCACGTAAATGGCCTCTTTGACTCCGCCTTCAAACCAGCGTTCCTCCCTGTCCGGGATGTTACATCCTCATCATTGAAAGAGTGTCCACTGGCCTGTAGGTGTAAATAGACTGCAGAGTCCTGGCCTGACGAGGTGGCTCTTCTGTGTTGTAGCCAGAGGTTGTTTGGTTTCCCCGATGTATAAATCCTGCCAATCGTCCTGCACTTAACAGCTACACTATGTTACTCTGTTTGTGTCGGGGGACCCGATCCTTGGGGTGGACCAGTTTTTGGCGCAGCGTGTTTTGGGGTTTAAAAGCCACAGAGACCCAGTGTTTAGAAAAAATGCGACTCAGCTGCTCCGGCACTCCTGACACATATGGGATAGCTACAGGTTTTCTCTTAGGCAGCGGTTGTCCTTCTCTCCTGGATCGACTGGAACTTTCTTTAGGAGCCTTTCCAGCTTTGACAAAAGTCCAGCTGGGACACATTTACGCTACGTCCAGATGAAGAGAATCAACTTTTGGAGATTTACTTTCCTGGATGATTGAGAATGCATCAAGATGTTCCTCCTAAAGTGTTATTCAGAAAAATGACAAAAACAGTTTTAAAAATAAGGATTAAAATATTAAAAACTATGTTTTTGAGTTTCCTGATGTAGCACAAAAATATATGAACATAACTGTATATAGGACAGATATTTCACGGTTCTTTTAGGCAGCACCAAAAAACAAAAAGACTGTTTTAAGCTGTCTGAGGTAGTGAGTCAACATGTCACACTGGGTCAAAGGTCAGGGAGTAAAAGTGTGTTTTAAAGGAGGTTTAAAAGCAGCGAGTGAAGGAGCCTGTCGAGGTAAATCGTTCCATAACTGATCAAATTCAGTTGGTGGACCTCTGTGTGAAATCAAGCATCTGGTTCACAGAGAGGATAACCCTCACATGGGCTGTACAACATTATATAGGGAGACATTGTATTTTTATTTTATTTTTTATTCCTATTTATTCTATTTATCCCCTTTGTGTATGTATGTATATATATATATATATATATATATATAATAAAACAATTCTGTAACTGTAACTTCGGTCGTTGCTGTGCTTTTTGGAAGTCGAATTTCCCAGAGGAACCCACCCGAGGGATTAATAAAGTTCTATCTTATCTTATCTCTTATCTTATCTTAAAAACAGAGATTATCGTAGCCATCGCTCTCTCGCATGGACGTGGCAGTCTTGCTGTCTGCTGCGAATCCTCCCCGTACCTCCGTGACCTCGTCTGGTATCTGCTCCCTCCTCTGTAAGAGACAGTAAAGGAAAACACGTCTCTGCCTAGTCTTGAAAATCTAATCTTATCATCCATTGTTCTTCTAGGGCCTCTTCTTCTTGTGGCCTCAGCTAACTGCTAATATTTAAATGGCTAACATTAACATGTGTGCCAGCCAGGTTCACATTTATGATGAACTATGATTAATTAACTGATGTTGAAACTGGAGCTTTACTGACCTCTGAAATTCCTCCTAAAGTGTTATTCAGTGTTGTGACAGTCAGCTGCTTCAGCTGCTGCTGGGATGGGCTGTGGCAAAGAGAACAGAGAAAATCCAAATCAGAGTTTTTCTCTGAATTAAAAGGAAACAACAATATATTCTACATGGTGAAACTGATGGTTTCTGGTGTTTGGGTCTGTTTTTCTGTATTTATGCAGATAAAGTGTAAACTCAGATGAATTATACCATCAAATGTTAAAGGAAAATATCAGGATGAGTGTCTGTGAGCTGAGAAGGACGTGAAGCGAGCAGTTTATCCCAGAGCTGAAGCTGCTCTGTGTGCAGAGATGAGCTCAGATTCCTGCTGTGATTGATCAACAGTCACAGAAATGTAGACTTGTAGTTATTACTGCAGTATGGTCACAGCAGATACTGATAAACATGTATTATGAGGATGGATGATCAAGTTTCTCACTCTCTCCTTTAAATCTCAGTTTTTTCTTCTTCACAGTTTATCTGTTAATTTATTAATGAATAACACTGAAAGAGTTTCTGTTATATTTCCCCTTGAACATCAGCTTATTAGGGCGGCATTAGGAAATAGCCCCCCTCCAAAGAATGAATAAATGAATGATGATAATAATAAAATGATTCAAAAGCAGAGCTCAGAGTGGTAGAATGGTCAAACATGGATCCACGGGTGGTTCAACTGCATTTGGTGACGTGACTAAAGCAAATCTTTCAAATAATCCCACCATCAACGGGATGTTGTCTCCTTTACTACGGTTACTTTACTTGGTCACCGTGTGAATTTCTTTGAAATGAACCAAATTATTTTATTTGTTGGTTGTTGCATATTTAACCTCTACAGTCAGGACAGGAGGAGATGAGGCCTCAACAATGTTGGGTTGTAGCTGTGCTTCAGGTTAGAGTGAGTGTCCATGGAATAAATGTAAGTCAGTGAACTGGAAACATGACTGTGTTCAAACTTTGTTTTCCTTTTTATAATGAGTCTAATCAAAGGTGCACAGAAGTATCTCCACTGTGACTTTTCTGTGTCACCATCAGAGCTTCTGCACAGTGTGGAGAAAGATCCAGAAGCAGAGCTGGACTGCAGACAGCCAGTCAGAGCAGCTGTGTACAAAGTAAGACTGAACATCTGTCTGCTGATGGACTCATTTCTGAAAACTGGACTTCTTGTGTTGTTCAGACACTGAAGAGTTTTCTTTCTCTTTAGTCTCATTGTTTTTCTTTCTTTCAGCAGATGTTGGTCTGCAGGAGGTTTTAGATGAACATAAGATCAGTCTGAGGAGGAGATGTGAACGTGTGACTGAAGGAAGTGATGAAACAGGAAGTAGAACCCTCCTCAACACCATCTACACTGAGCTCTACATCACAGAGGGACAGAGTGAAGAGGTTCATACCCAACATGAGGTGAGGCAGCTGGAGACAGCTTCCAAGATGGACGCCCTCCATGACGCTCCAATCAGGTGCCAGGACATCTTTAAAGCCTTACCTGACCAACAGAGACCCGTCAGAGTGGTTCTGACCAACGGCGTGGCTGGTGTTGGAAAAACCTTCTCAGTGCAGAAGTTCACTCTGGACTGGGCAGAGGGCTTGGAGAACCAACATGTCAGTGTGGTGGTTCTGCTTTCATTCAGGGAGCTGAACCTGATCAGAGATGAGCAGTACAGTCTTCTGGAGCTGCTCCATGTTTTCCATCCAACATTACAGAAGGTCACAGCAGAGAAGCTGGCTGTCTCTCAGCTTTTGTTCATCTTTGACGGCCTGGATGAAAGCAGACTTTCATTGGATTTCACCAACAGGAAGCTGCTGTCTGATGTCACACAGAAGTCATCAGTCAGCCAGCTGCTGACAAACCTCATCCAGGGGAATCTGCTTCCCTCGGCTCTCGTCTGGATAACTTCCCGACCTGCAGCAGCCAATCAGATCCCTCCTACATGTGTTGACAGGCTAACAGAAGTACGAGGCTTCACTGACGCCCAGAAGGAGGAGTACTTCAGGAGGAGATTCAGTGATGAAGAGCTGTCCAGCAGAATCATCTCCCACATGAAGACATCCAGGAGCCTCCACATCATGTGTAGTATCCCAGTCTTCTGCTGGATCACTGCTACAGTTCTGGAGCACATGTTGACTACAGAGCAGAGAGGAGAGCTGCCCAAGACCCTGACTGACATGTACTCACACTTCCTGCTGGTTCAGACAAAGAAGAAGAAGAACAAGTACCATGAGGGACATGAGACGAGTCCACAGGAGCTGACGGAGGCTGACAGGGAAGTTCTTCTGAAGCTGGGGAGGCTGGCATTTGAACATCTGGAGAAAGGAAACATCATGTTCTACCAAGAAGACCTGGAGCAGTGTGGTCTGGATGTAACAGAGGCCTCGGTGTACTCAGGAGTTTGTACAGAGATCTTCAAAAGAGAGTGTGTGATCTTCCAGAAACCAGTCTACTGCTTTGTTCATCTGAGCATTCAGGAGTTTCTGGCTGCTGTCTACAAGTTCCACTGTCACACCAACAGGAAGACAAAGGTGCTGAAGAACTTTTTGGGAAAAAAATACAACGAGTCCTCTCTGGATGATTTCCTTAAACGAGCCATGAAGAAATCCCTCCAGAGTGAAAATGGCCACCTGGACCTGTTTGTTCGCTTCCTTCATGGCCTCTGTCTGGAGTCCAACCAGAGACTCTTAGTAGGTCTGCTGGGTCAGACAGAGATCAGTCCAGGAACCATCCAGAGAGTCATCAACAACCTGAAGGAGATGAACAGTGATGAAATCTCTCCTGACAGAAGCATCAACATCTTCCACTGTCTGATGGAGATGAACGACCTCTCAGTACATCAGGAGATCCAAGAGTTCCTGAAGTCAGAGAACAGATCAGAGAAGGAACTCTCTGAGATCCAGTGCTCAGCTCTGGCCTTCATGCTGCAGATGTCAGAGGAGGTTCTGGATGAGTTGGACCTGCAGAAGTACAAAACATCAGAGCAGGGACGACAGAGACTGATTCCAGCTGTGAGGAACTGCAGAAAGGCTGGGTGAGTCCAGATGTGATCATTAACATCATTGATCAGTGTAGGTTAGTAGTTTAATGTTGAAAATAAAATCAGATTGTAAGCACAAAGTGTTTGTGTCCGTACGCTGCAACCTTCCACACCATTCCTTTATTGTACAGACTCAGCAGCAGCTCCATGGATCCCAAATCCAAGAGTGGAGAACAGATTTGAAGTGTGTCACATCCATGCAGTCACAGCTGTTTCCACCATGTTTCCACTGATATTAATCCTGTTCAATGACACGTTTCATATCAGTGAATATGTTCTTTAGGACGTCCACTGACATGTTTAAGTGTCCTGCTGGAAATCACTCAAATCATCCATGAAATCCATGAAAAATCCTTTTAGTGTTTCTAACTTCAGCCTCTGTCCTCTCTCTCTCTCCATCCTCCTCACTGCTTCTTTCACTGATAATCACACAAACATCGTATTCAGCTACAAAATAACACAATAATATCATCTGATGATCATTATTATAAGAGCAGGATCCATATTTGATATCAGAGTAACACACTGCTTGGTTATGTGCAGTCATCATCAGTGACTGTGGGTCAAACAGAAGCTCTCTGATTGGTTGCTGACCTTGGTCACCTGTCCACTCTCACCTGTTTGTGTTTGCTCTCTCTTTGCTGTCTCCATCCTCTCTCTCCTTTCTCTCCCTCTCTGTCTTTGTACGTCACTCAGGTCCAATGGAAACAGTGACATTTACAAACCAATCAAAGACAAACTGATCCATGTCAGGTTATAACAATATTCAAAGTGAATACAGGCTGCTGCTGGACACAGACAGGTAACATCATTTTGACTTGCTGTCACCTGGATCTGGACTCATAAACACTGAAGCCCTGAACAGGAATACAAATCATTTTCTGCCAACTAGCGACACACCAGCAGATAATGGCTCAGAAAGCTCAAATGAGCCAATCATTTCTGTGTTTAGTTCCCCTGAAATCAGATCTGATATCAGCAGCTCTGAGTTCATTCATCATTATTGTCCAGTGATGAGATTTCTGCTCCGTTTGGTAACAGTCAGCAGGTTTTTCCTGCGTGTGGACGTGAACAGTCGTACCTGACAGCAGGTAGCAAACAGAGATCATCTTTCCAGCTGGAACTCTTCACTGAGCTGAACTCATTCAAAATGTTCTGGAGTCAAAACAGGAAACAGTCCAAATGTGTGTCTTCACTCTGACTCTGGATCAGATCTCAGTGACAGACTGTGGACATTATGGAAGCCTAAATGTGACACCATCTTCCTCCTTCATCTGCAGATTAAAGCCAAACAAAGATTCTCATTAAAAGTCTGCAGGTCTGAGAGAGACTCAATCGTTGTGTCATGTCAAACACAGTAAGAGGAGCTGAAGCACAGATGTGAAGAGCAGATTCATCAGATTATGACCTCACTCTGTTTTGTCTTCATATACATTCAGTCTGTGTTTATAATGCAGATTTTCTGCTTTTATAATAACACATTTTATATTTTCTATCATCACAGACTGACTCTGTGTGGACTCTCAGAGTCTCACTGTGAAGTTGTGGCCTCAGCTCTGAAGTCCAACCCCTCCCATCTGACACAGCTGGATATGAGTTGGAGCAAGCTGCAGGATTCAGCAGTGAAGCTTCTGTGTGCTGGACTGGAGAGTCCAAACTGTCGACTGGAGACTCTGAGGTGAGTTCACTGACTGCAGCTGTTGTAGTTTTTCTATATTTCAGGTCTTTGATGTTTGAAACTTTCTTTAGTTCCTAAATGTTCAGGATGTGTCTGAAGACAAATGTGAAGAAGTTTGAGTGCTTTCAGAAATGTTGTCTTTCCAAACGACTGAACAACAGTTTTTCCTTTTGGCTCCAAACAGAAGTGACAGACTTGAGCAGGGTTCATTTAAAGGCTGACAGAAGTGGAGTGGTGACGGGGAGATGTTTGACAGGACAGTGTTTCAGCCTCCGCAGGTTCATGTTGTGCTCCATCAGTCAGTGAAGATGAAGTCAGTGCTGATGAGGCTGTAGAGTGTGTGAGGGATGTGAATGAGGATGATGAAGATCTGATGATAGCAGATAAAAACAGGCTGCAGAGACTTTGAGCCATACAGGGCACACAGTGTGTGTACAGAACAGCTGAAATCATTATGGAGGCCTCACTGGAATATGGAAGCATCACAGTACAGCTTCAGTGAAGCATTAAAGTCTCTGATATGAGATGAGAAATGAAGCAGCCAGAGCTTTTTCATGAGTGGAAATCCACTGTGACTGTGAGCTGCTGCTACAGCCTCCAGATTAGCCAGCAGCTCATCCTGCTCAACATTTCCTCACCAACTTTAATGGAAGTGTGATGTTTTCAGCTGGAGTGATGGTCAGGGTGGCCTCCCTCTCCTCTTCTTCTCCTCTTCCTCTTTCATTTGTAAAGCCACTTCTGCTGCTTTCATTCATTTGGAAGTCCTGTAGCTGAGTTTGGGAGAGACTAACAGCCTCGGCAGCAGAGGGGAGAAAGGCTGTAACATCACCACTTTACTCTGTTCTACCTGTCACATCATTTTATCAGGAAACAAATATGCTCATGTTTTTACTATGTTTGTCTTGAAGATGTAAGAAGATCACATGGTGCTTTTTATTATTGTGTTGGTTTGTTTGCTGTCTCTTGGATGGAGCCCAGCTGTGCGTGGCCCCTGGGCCTGTGGTCAGAGTGTGTGCTGGATAATCCGGCCCAGGATGAGGCCAAACTGACATGGGATGAAATGTCTGTCACATAATTGAGCTTAGTGTAGTTTCATTTCTGCACAATTTAAAAACAACCAAAACTTTGTTCTGTCTTTTCTATGTTATACTGTAGACTTTCTCTGATACTGTGTCCAAAAGGAGCAGCTTTTACTTTGAAAGGGAGGCGTCTCTGTTTCCTCTTCAGGTTGGATGATGCAAGCAAATGAGTGTGTGATGTTCTTTCAGTGTTGCACTTTGTAGACGCTCCCTGAGCACTGGTCTCACAGCCAGCTGCACATAGAGACCAGTGTTGTTAGTCCAGGTCAGAAGATGACTTGTTGGAGTGAAAATGAGCTTGTAGTTTGTCTGCTTTAATAATGTGACTGGAAAAAGGTGTTGGACTTCAAATATGTCCATTTCTTTCACACTTCACCTTTAAAAGTGAAGCCTTGTGGTTCCTGGAAGGAAAAACACGACTTTTTCAAGTCTTTGTCCTGTTTTTATGAGAAATGTACGACTTTAATGTGAAACATTCAGAGTTTTTTCTCTTGTTGTGTTTGTTTGAAGCTGCTTCCTGTTGGCTTCAGCTGTTTGGAGTTTCCATTTTCTAAACTTCTACATTCTGAACCTTCTTCAGCTCTGAACAGATGATGAAACACTGAATGATTTCAAGCTCACACTTTGTCTAATAAACTTACATCTTTCATTCTTTATACAGATTGGAGAGCTGTGGTTTGTCAGAGATCAGCTGTGATTATCTGGCAGCAGCACTGAAGTCCAACCCCTCCCATCTGAGAGAGCTGGACCTGACCAGGAACAAGAAGCTGCAGGATTCAGGAGTGAAGCATCTGTGTGGTTTCCTGGAGAGTCCAGGATGTGGACTTGAAACTCTGAGGTCAGTCAGCATGTTTTAGTTGTGCTGAGATGAATATGATGTGAAAGTTGTGCTGACACTAAACTGCAGACATCAGGCTGATATTATACTGATCCACACTGAGGATCTTCATGGTAAAGTCTGTTTTCTTCTTCTCTGGTTTAGTCCATTGACTGCAGCAGAACAATGTTCACATTTCAAACCTTCAAAGAAGAAGAAAAATCCTCCACTGGATAATTCACTGTGAAACTCTCCAACTTTTCATTCCACCTTAAAGTCTGTCTGACACTGAAATCCAAAGCAAAATGTGCGTTTGCTTTACAGACAGCAGTCCAACACAAACATACACACATCATCCAAAACACAGTCCAACATCCAAATCTCCTCCACTGCCAGCATGAATGATGGGAAAGAGAAGGAGGAACACTCTGACATTCAGGGTTAGAATGAGTTCCATGAAGCAGACTGTGAAGATCAAAGCTGCATTAGAAAGCTTACATGAATGAATGAGTGGACAGAAGTGGACAGAGATCATCTGAAGCACTTCAAAGGCTTTAAATCAGCACATTTCTCTTTATTCTTTATCAACTCTGTTAGTTTCTCTCAGTTTTCTGTGGAATGAAGCTAACAGCAGGCTAATAAGATGCTGACCAATAGGTTTCTATTAAAGGTTGTAATTTGTATATGAAAAAGTGCTTTGGCTCAGCAGGGATCAGCTTACAGGTAGAATACAGCTGCTGGATGGGATTAGCATGTCATAGCTATCTACCAAACTGCTAACTGGGGGATTTCAGGCCATCTATGGATCATTTTTGCTAACTGTTTATTCAGCTTAGGCTCACAGGGCTGCAGCCTGTGCCCTAGCTGTCATAGGGCAAGAGGCGTGGTCCACCTGCACAGGTGAGCAGTCCATCACAGGGCCAACAGAGAGAGACAGAGAAGCACTCTCTCACATCCACACCTACAGCCAATTTAGAAGCACCAATGAACCTAAGCAGCATTTCATTGGACTGTGGGAGAACATCCAACCTCCACAGAAAGGCCAACAAGCTTCAACCTACAACCTTCTTGCTTTAAGGCACTAGTGCGAACCACTTTTCCCCATTTCAGCCCAAATCCTGCATCTTCCTGTTTCTGACTCCAGGCCAGCTCCACTAACACTTTCTCATCAGACACTGCCACCTAGTGGAGGAAGTCTTAGTTCCATTTGAAGCTTCAGATGACAGTTAGTTCCTTTACAAAGAGGTGGAGGTGGTGGGGCCACAGCACCATCATCACTGAGTGCCATAGGACACTTAACCTTTGTTTCCATATGCTGGGAACTTCCTGTTGTTCCAAGGAGGACTGGAAAATGTGTGAAAACCTCCCAGTCAGTTCCTCACAGCACACTTCAATCATTTCCCTCCCACAGCATCAGGACCAGGGCTTTTTCTCTCTTTGGTCCCACTAAAAGATTTCCACACAAACACCTCATCAGTGGGACTCTCAGAGCTACCAGCCCTTTGCTACAATCACAAAGCTCTTCATTGAAATCAATGATATCAAAGCTGGAATCAAATGAGTCCAAGTCTTCTGCTGATTCAGCATCACATTCATCTTTGCTCCTTGTCCTGCATCCCCACCATGGACTTCATTCCTTTCCAAGCCAGCCTTGAGTGTCCTTTATTCAGCTCATCCTCTGCTTTACTTTTACACCTGATTTTAGCTGCTTTATCTCTCTTTCAACAAGTTTCTGTGCCTCAATCTTTTTCTTCTCTCCCTCATAACAAGACAGCTTCTTCTGCCTGAGAACATGTTGGAGTGATTTACTAATCCAGGGCTGCTTATTGGGGAAAATGCTTCCTGTTTCCAAAGTAATCCCCATTTTTCCCAGAAAGAGATGTAAGTAGAAATCGATGATCTAAGTGAGAACATGAGCCTTTAACAATAGCAGCAAAATATCTCTCCAATCTCAATACTCCCTCTCTCGACCTCTGGAACACCAGAGGTCACAATACATTGTGTTGGGTCACTCCTCGGCCCACTCAGCTGCTTCCATGTCCATCCATGGCATCATGGACATCGGGGTCACCACTCCCGCTCTGACCCTCTCTAGCCGTCCTCTGGCTCAGCAAATCAGACAACCTCATGTCATCTAAGTGGCCCAGTAATAAACACCAGCTCCCCCTCGAGAACACTCCATGTGTATGATTAGGTTTTTTCTGCGTCCCTCTCTTGTGGTCCATCATGCCTCGGGCCTCCAGGATCCTCACCCCCCTGTGGTCGCCGAGATCTTGTGTAAAGCAAACCAAACACCTTTTCCTGCACCTCCCTAACTTATCATCTTTGGGACTCTTTAATCAAAAGCCTGATCCTAATTATCTTCTTGACTTATTGACTTGTATTTATATATATTCTTCAACGTTACTCATCATTTTAAAACTCTTAAAATGCTGCTTTCACGTCCCTGCATGCGTTTCCTGTCGCTTGCCTTATCTAATCATCAACATCCTGTACACAGAAGTCTCGCTGCTGCAAGGCCTCCACTCTGACCTAGAATCTCCTTTCACAAGAAAATCATTATAAGCGCCTATTCTACTAAAAGATCCAAAAAAACAACCACTTTAATCAATTAAGTTTAAACATATAAGCAATTACTCCTGCATACATTTTATCATAGCTAAACGCTGCCTTGAAACAACTCCTGTGTGTTAACACTAACTTCATTTTAAAACTCACATTTCCTATGTTATAACCTGTTTTTGGTACAGCCTTTTTATTTCATCTTGCTCCTTTGATGTAACAATACCTTCTCATTCTAGTTTATCAGACTTAACCAAAATATATGCTTTCCTTCCTTTGGTCCTTCTCTAAAGCAAGAAACTCCTATTCAGTTCCTCTTTTCTGTCACTTGTTACAGGGCCAGCTCAAGTTCAGTTAAACGCTAAATTAATTTGAGGCCTTTTGCCTGGAATCAATACTGTCATGTGTGTTTATGGACTCTATATGTCTGTAAGCGTGTGCAATCCTTCAATAACTCATATCATCCTCACAGTAGATTGGCTAATCATAGCGCTAGCCAAAGGCTCGTGACCCACAAGAGACGAATTGAGCCATAACTCCCTTAAAGGCACAAAATGCAATATGTATAAAAAGTCATTTCTACGTATAAGCTCTCCCCTTTATCCTAAAAATAAATCTATGTAATATCTGTATGTGTGTCTTCTATTCATTAATGTAATTGTCAGTTATTTTCTCTCTTTATTTTACCTTCTTTTTGTTTACCTCTTTGTTTGTGACGTGGACATCCCTAAACCATCCTGAGTTCCGGCTTCAATTTCAACCCAATTGTACCCTCTATTCTCGCAGTCGAACTCGTCTGGGCTTCACCTTCCCACTGGCCCCTGTGCCCTTCTCTTAGTGTCCTTTGTTGTCTTGTGATCCCCAGCAAACACAGTCTGTTTCTTCTCTGTTTCTTCTCCGTTGCTCTTTTCAGTATTTTCCTTTTAGATTAAATCCCAGCCTGGCAAAATATCCCATTCAGTGTCTTTAAACAGTTATGTCACACTGTTCTTACCAGCCTGCAGTTCACCGTGCATTTTCCATCACGTGCTTTTCTTCCATGCTGCTGCTGGTATCGTCAGTGTAGTTTCAGTTGCACTGTCTTTTGCCTGCTGTTAATTCTTGAAGTCCACGATGTTCTGTCGGTCTTCATCAGGAGATTAACTGT
The DNA here is from genome assembly GCF_057382185.1 of Mchenga conophoros. Lineage (NCBI taxonomy): Eukaryota > Metazoa > Chordata > Actinopteri > Cichliformes > Cichlidae > Mchenga > Mchenga conophoros. Next base: position 18,237,287 of record NC_140528.1, on the reverse strand, counting down.
CCTATGAGCTTCTTCTCAGGATCGGGACAAGTGGGAGGTCAAGCTGTAAAATTTTAAGCCAAAATCTGGCCTGTTTTCCTCCCAATTCTGTTAATCAATGGTTTTGTACTCAAGATTCTAGGTTGAAAGAAGTCCACCTGTATTGACACACTAAAGCATACAATTAATATCCTTTTCATTTCTTTTCTTAAAACCTCCATTTGCTTCATCTGCCTGGAGTTTAACTCGTATGTTTCTCTCTCTGTGTGCTCACTTGTCACAGTCAGTTCCTTTTATGGGCATGCAAAGTTCCTGTCACACACACCATTTCCTGTCAACCTTGCAGCTGCTCAGAACCATATTTTCTGTTTCTATCTCTCCTGTTTTGTTTTTTTTACAGGCTAATAAAACTCTTGTTTTACTAAGTCTTGATCTAAAACAATTCACCCTTATTTCACGCACACACTTCTAAATATACTAAATTCTTTGCGTTTGTCAGATCGTCTCACACACACACCGCCTTTTCTCTCACACTTCCACTTCTGCACTCACTCTACTATCAACTTTCATAGTGTTATTATTATTTATTATTTTGTACAAATCACACCCAATCACTCAAAGCCTGCTACTCACAGCATTCACACACTTAAACTGTGACAAGAGTTGAGGAATATACTCACAACACGCTTTCCTAAGAGTATTTCAGACATGCCTTTCATAATCAGAAAGAGCAAGTCAAAGAAAACAATTGAAACCTCTATTAATTCTCACAGCACACACATAGAATAGAAAAAATAAAACACACCAGCATTTATTGCTGATGAGAGGTTACTCCTAAAAGTAATATGTTAGTCTTAAATATATACAGTGCACTCACTATATTTATATATCAAAACTCAGTCAATTACTATACATCCACTACGGCAACTCAAAACTTTATTTATAGCCCTGTAATGAACATAAATGGCGTCTTAAACACACACTCAACAATGTTTGCAGCAGTATTTGTAAAACCAACTGTGGTTTAAACAGTTCACTGCTGACTAATTTGCATTTTCACACTCACACACACACAGTCTAAAAATAGCTCCAGCACTGCCTCAGACTCCTTTCACACAGAGATCTCTTATTTTATATTACAAAGACGTCTTATATTTACAACCACTGTCACATCTGTCAGCTTTAGCACCTAAACAATTTCGACAAATTTAAGTTAACGGTCCAACCGATAAAGTCCAACTTTTTTGTGATCAATTAACCAGTATCTGTCCAACAGTTTCTGGCCTCATCTCTAAAATCCCTAACTCAATTTAAAAGCGTCAACCAACCCAAACTTTGCCTGAAGCTCTATTTTTGGCATTTCACAGCCAAGGCTTACCCCGAAGTTTTAAGTTAAAGTTACACGCCCGAAGTCCAACTTCTGCTGGCCAAAAAAGCGCAGACTACCGTTCCAAACGGTAAGGAGACTCTAACTCCTGGTTATTCTGGAGTGCCCCAAGCTCCACAGTGACCAACTGACTATCCCTCTTCGAGGACAATGCCTAAGCGTCCTTGGCATTGGCAAGCGTTACCTCTGAGCACTGTGCTTCCTATCAGTCCAACTGACGTTCTTGAATAATTTATAATACTTTGGAACAACAGTAAAACAGCCAAAAAAGTGTAAGACTGAAGCAGGTCCAACCTTATAACCAATACGGGCTCCACCCCAAACAATAACCAAATTCCCTAATATACTAAAATCACTCAGCAGTCCAACTGCTTTCCACGGTCCAACCGTATTAAATCCTTTAGCGGTCCAACCGCATTCAATCATTTTTAGCAGTCCAACTGCATTAAATCCTCAGTACTGTCATGAGATTCTCATCAAAATCAAAGCAGACATTCCCCAGTAATTTCAGTGAGTAGACTTTAATTTGTAATGTCCAATTTGGCACACTTTGGAAATAATTCAACAGGTAGTGCCTTACCTTTGGATAAGCGGCTTAGAACAACAATGAGAAAAAGAGAGCTGATTATTAGCTCATCAAAACACAAAACAAAATCACAATGAATTATCGGTTAATTTCATTTAAAATAATTCATTAAGTATTTATGTACAATTCAAATTAGTTAATTACATATTTTGTTGGTTTGTTTTCTATTTTAATTATTTTACTGACACATTTAATGAATTATTTAATGATGTATTTATTTAATTCACGTTGCTACTCCTGGCCCTGCATCGCTGTTCATAAATACATTTTATTTGTCAGCTTCACCCATCAAAGTCAGGGGGCGGGGTTAATGCTGATCAAGTCAAAACCATTGCTTTGGTCTGGTGGGCGTTCTTTTAGTGGGCTTTTCTCAATACTAAGTAGGCCTACACACCAGGGTTTGGACATGTGTGGACCCAAACTATACTTTTACCCTTTTTTGTGTGTCACCAAATACACTTTAATATTTTCTAGACAACAATGTAGTGGCGTAATCTTTAACCTCTTTTGGCTCCAAACAGAAGTGACAGACTTGAGCAGGGTTCATTTAAAGGCTGACAGAAGTGGAGTGGTGACGGGGAGATGTTTGACAGGACAGTGTTTCAGCCTCCACAGGTTCATGTTGTGCTCCATCAGTCAGTGAAGATGAAGTCAGTGCTGATGAGGCTGTAGAGTGTGTGAGGGATGTGAATGAGGATGATGAAGATCTGATGATAGCAGATAAAAACAGGCTGCAGAGACTTTGAGCCATACAGGGCACACAGTGTGTGTACAGAACAGCTGAAATCATTATGGAGGCCTCACTGGAATATGGAAGCATCACAGTACAGCTTCAGTGAAGCATTAAAGTCTCTGATATGAGATGAGAAATGAAGCAGCCAGAGCTTTTTCATGAGTGGAAACCCACTGTGACTGTGAGCTGCTGCTACAGCCTCCAGATTAGCCAGCAGCTCATCCTGCTCAACATGGACCTGTGGTCAGAGTGTGTGCTGGATAATCCGGCCCAGGATGAGGCCAAACTGACATGGGATGAAATGTCTGTCACATAATTGAGCTTAGTGTAGTTTCATTTCTGCACAATTTAAAAACAACCAAAACTTTGTTCTGTCTTTTCTATGTTATACTGTAGACTTTCTTTGATACTGTGTCCAAAAGGAGCAGCTTTTACTTTGAAGGGGAGGCGTCTCTGTTTCCTCTTCAGGTTGGATGATGGAAGCAAATTAGTAGCTGTGTCCCAAAACGTCGGCTGCATCCTCCAGAGGCTGCATTTGAAGGCCGATTACGTCACAGCCAGGCGATGAAGGCTGTCCGTATTTGTCGACTCCTTCAAATGTGCCCGACAAATGCGTCCTTCATTTCCCCGAATTTGAAGGATTCGTCGGGTGTGTCCTTCGTGGCCCACCATATCCCAGAATTCATAGCGCGGCCCAGCCAAATTTCAGCTGCCAACAATGGCGGCTGCTACTAAGTTTTCAAATTACTCTTATTAATCTTTCTGGGTCACAAAATAAACTTTTAACATATTTTCAGGCGAGAAAGTAGCTGTGTAAACTTCAAATATCTGCTCGGTTTATCAAGACATCGCATATTTGCAAAAGTGTGCCGACGTTTTCGGAGACGTCTGTTACCCACCTGCTCGCTAGCAAGCCGGGGGGTTCAATGGTCACTCCAGCCGGCGAGAGCAGCGGACACCCGGCTTCATCGTTTTCAGACCCCGCTCTTTCGCTACTCAGGTGAAACACGATATATAAGTCACTCGGATAACTTAAAAATGTAATTGTTTGCCTTTTTTCTGTGTTTTATTTGTTCCGGAGTAAATCGGTTTGGCTGAGATCAAAGTTCCTCCGGGATTTTCACACAGCTGAATAAACGTTAAACAGGAAACTGATTAAACAGAAGTGTGAGACGGTCGAGAATTTACGCCAGTGTCCTGTTATATTTTAGATAGCAAGGAGCAGACGGCCGAGTTTATTAAACTCCACCGACACAGCGGTGACGCAAATCGGAAGGCTCGACCGTCCCATTTCACAGCCTCGCACTTCCAGCCTTTTCGGTCTTTGAAGGACCCGGCCCACGTAGACCACGAATACCGGGTCCTCCGAAGGATGCAGCCGACGTTTTGGGACACAGCTAGTGTGTGATGTTCTTTCAGTGTTGCACTTTGTAGACGCTCCCTGAGCACTGGTCTCACAGCCAGCTGCACATAGAGACCAGTGTTGTTAGTCCAGGTCAGAAGATGACTTGTTGGAATGAAAATGAGCTTGTAGTTTGTCTGCTTTAATAATGTGACTGGAAAAAGGTGTTGGACTTCAAATATGTCCATTTCTTTCACACTTCACCTTTAAAAGTGAAGCCTTGTGGTTCCTGGAAGGAAAAACACGACTTTTTCAAGTCTTTGTCCTGTTTTTATGATAAATGTACGACTTTAATGTGAAACATTCAGAGTTTTTTCTCTTGTTGTGTTTGTTTGAAGCTGCTTCCTGTTGGCTTCAGCTGTTTGGAGTTTCCATTTTCTAAACTTCTACATTCTGAACCTTCTTCAGCTCTGAACAGATGATGAAACACTGAATGATTTCAAGCTCACACTTTGTCTAATAAACTTACATCTTTCATTCTTTATACAGATTGGAGAGCTGTGGTTTGTCAGAGATCAGCTGTGATTATCTGGCAGCAGCACTGAAGTCCAACCCCTCCCATCTGAGACAGCTGGACCTGAGCTCCAACAACAACCTGCAGGATTCAGGAGTGAAGCATCTGTGTGGTTTCCTGGAGAGTCCAGGATGTGGACTTGAAACTCTGGGGTCAGTCAGCATGTTTTAGTTGTGCTGAGATGAATATGATGTGAAAGTTGTGCTGACACTAAACTGCAGACATCAGGCTGATATTATACTGATCCACACTGAGGATCTTCATGGTAAAGTCTGTTTTCTTCTTCTCTGGTTTAGTCCATTGACTGCAGCAGAACAATGTTCACATTTCAAACAGTGAGACTCAACGTATGGCCCGCGGCCCACACGCGGCCTGCCCACCTTTCCTGATTCAGAGAGAGGGGACCCTGATTAACTGTGTAGTGTTCTTCCTCACAGTTCTAAGTATCAGACACAACAATGAATAATCCACAGCTGACTGTCTTTAGCAGGTCAAAGGTCACGGCACACAGCAGACAGTGGGAAATATTATAACTCTGATCATTTATCAGCACATATCCATATGTATAAAAACAAAGCTGACACTGTGAGACTTGATCAGAGGTGTGATCATCACAGCAGAGGCCTTTGTGTCAAAGTCACTGAGGATCAAACAGAAACACATGAAGCAGATTTTCCTGTTCTGGCTTTTTATAGCAGATAACCTTCAAAATATTCTGCAGTCCATCAAAAACTGAAGCAAACCATGAATCAACATGTGAACATGAGCTGATGCTGCTGAAGTGAAGCAAAGTTACAGAGGTTTGATTACAGACACAGCTGAGAGTTTGTAATCTGTCATCATTTTAAAAGGTTTACATTTCTTCAGTATATCCACATTTGCAGCTGCTACCTCAACCTCCACTTGTCCAACACAACTGCTGTCCACTGCCTCCATGACATTGTGATTTTGCTGTTGGTCTTCTGTCAGATCTTCATCAATCACTTCTGCACGGGGCACACCTTCAGACTCTGCAGCTGCATAACGAAAGCCTGTAAGATAAAATTAGACATAAGGTAAATGTACACCAATATTCCAATGACAGGTGTGTGATTCATCTGGAAGTTATGTGCGGATTAGTGTACAGTGATAGCAATTTAGTATGTTTTTAGAGGGGGGGGGGGGGTTGTTTACCTCCGATGGGTGCTCTTTTTCGCTTCCGTTGCGTACGCCTTGAGTGCCGGTCCGAGTCTGATACAGGTATGTCGTCATGCCCCATGTGCAGTGTTGGTGCCCAGTCTGGATTTGTTACATCCATTTCATATGCTGGTTTGCCTGCAATAATGCCAAATCATAAGCTACTCAGTCGACATGATGTGGTTCTGCAGCATCACACATTAGCATGTTTTATCTCATTATCTATGACCTCAGCACATTGAAAATAACACTAAAAGCCTTTCAAGAGTGATATGAATTAATTTAGAACTCACTGGAAAGAAAATGCAGTGAGCAAACCAACAAAAAGCTGGGGATTGCAGAGAACTCGATATCCGCTCGTCTCACCGCTGCAATCCAAGCCTGACATCTTTGTTTAGTAATATCGGATACATGGGATCCCTCACGTTGCCTCCAGGATGGAAAACGATGAAAAGAGAGCCCGTTATCCAGCTTCTTGCCTTCACGATCGTGTGATCTAACGTTGCAACCGACAACACAACACGTACGATCCATAGCTGAAATGGTATCCTTTGGCTGGCCTACTGTCATGGCGGAAGGGGGCATGGCCCATCTCCCGTGACATCACGCTCCAAAGCCCTATAGGTGGGAAAATGTACCACGTCGACCAATCAAAAATGATATGGAAACATGACATTTGGTTGTTTAGCAAAAGGGGGAAGTTTTAGGAGTGACCGGCAAGAGAGAGCGAGTGAGCGAAAGAGAGAGAGAGTTTTGATACGTGAGAGATTTGTGACGTTTACCGTGTTTGGTCTCAAGTTAGTTTGTTGTCTTGTGTATTTAGTGTGTAGCTGTTGTTTTGTTTTGTGTGTCAGTTCTACTAGTGATCGTCACAGTTGCTGCCTTAAAGCCAACAAAGGCAGATTGCAGTGTAAACGCTGAGTGACACACCTGCTGTCAGACCTGCAGGTTTATCCCTGTGCTGTTCTCATATGTGTTAGAGTGACACAAACTATTGTTTGACACCTGATTGTTCTGTAAATAGTTTGAAATGATTATATGAAAAACGTCTGAGCCTTGGCTGCATTTTTTGGTAAATAGTACCATATAACTTTGTTGTTTGCAAAACGTGTGCGTATTTTTAAAAATGTACAATCTCTATTTGCATTTCAAGTTATGAAGATGATTCGTTAAACATGTGTGTGGTTTTTACAGTCAAAATATCACTTTCTACTTGTATTTTAAATTTTGTCTGAATTTAGATAAATTGTGCTGATACAGTTGGTCAAAATGAGAAAATAACAGATTGGCAAGATAAACTGTTTTTAAAGGTAAAATATAGAGGCCACATCAAAAGTAGTCAAGAAGGGTTAAAGGCTAAAAGCAAAGTTGTCACCAAGTACTGTTTATATTTGTGTGTATTGCTGCAGCTTTTTTGAGTATTAATTTGGTGCCTTTGTGTGAAATAATGGTATTGTGAGTGATCCATATAGTCACAAAGAATAGCCACTTGTTTCTGTGCTACCAAAGTTCCCCGGCTTTCATTCAAAATGTGTTTATCGTCAGCACCTGCACATTAAACTACTTAAACATTATAAATGTCTTCAAGCTCACACTGAGGCCTGTGGGGTACTATCAGCCACTGAGACAGTACACACATTTATATGTGTTTGTATATGAATATTTCATACTTTAAGACTGCCTGTTTATTTAAGGGAGATGAACAAAATACATTGGAATTGTACAAAATAATATCATGGATGATAAATTAAATAGATTTTAAGTAGATGCTTGTGCATTCTTAAAGTCTTATATGTTGAACTGAACTATGTGATCTGTTCAAAGCCTTAATCTTAATTTGAAGTGAAATGTGCATTTTGAGTTTATACACTATGTATATAAGGCGACCGTTTCCTTTTGCAGTATTTTTGTGTGGTGTACTTTTCTATGTCTTAACAAAAGGGGAACAAAGGTGTTTAAGTTCACCTAGGATGATGTGTTTTAATTTTCACATGGTCTTGCTTGAATTTGACCCTGACAAAGGCGTATGAACTCTGTCAGCTGTTTGGAGTTTCCATTTTCTAAACTTCTACATTCTGAACCTTCTTCAGCTCTGAACAGATGATGAAACACTGAATGATTTCAAGCTCACACTTTGTCTAATAAACTTACATCTTTCATTCTTTATACAGATTGAGTGTCTGTGGTTTGTCAGAGATCAGCTGTGATTATCTGGCAGCAGCACTGAAGTCCAACCCCTCCCATCTGAGAGAGCTGGAGCTGAGTGACAACTACAACCTGCAGGATTCAGGAGTGAAGCATCTGTGTGGTTTCCTGGAGAGTCCAGGATGTGGACTTGAAACTCTGAGGTCAGTCAGCATGTTTTAGTTGTGCTGAGATGAATATGATGTGAAAGTTGTGCTGACACTAAACTGCAGACATCAGGCTGATATTATACTGATCCACACTGAGGATCTTCATGGTAAAGTCTGTTTTCTTCTTCTCTGGTTTAGTCCATTGACTGCAGCAGAACAATGTTCACATTTCAAACCTTCAAAGAAGAAGAAAAATCCTCCACTGGATAATTCACTGTGAAACTCTCCAACTCTTCATTCCACCTTAAAGTCTGTCTGACACTGAAATCCAAAGCAAAATGTGCGTTTGCTTTACAGACAGCAGTCCAACACAAACATACACACATCATCCAAAACACAGTCCAACATCCAAATCTCCTCCACTGCCAGCATGAATGATGGGAAAGAGAAGGAGGAACACTCTGACATTCAGGGTTAGAATGAGTTTCATGAAGCAGACTGTGAAGATCAAAGCTGCATTAGAAAGCTTACATGAATGAATGAGTGGACAGAAGTGGACAGAGATCATCTGAAGCACTTCAAAGGCTTTAAATCAGCACATTTCTCTTTATTCTTTATCAACTCTGTTAGTTTCTCTCAGTTTTCTGTGGAATGAAGCTAACAGCAGGCTAATAAGATGCTGACCAATAGGTTTCTATTAAAGGTTGTAATTTGTATATGAAAAAGTGCTTTGGCTCAGCAGGGATCAGCTTACAGGTAGAATACAGCTGCTGGATGGGATTAGCATGTCATAGCTATCTACCAAACTGCTAACTGGGGGATTTCAGGCCCTCTATGGATCATTTTTGCTAACTGTTTATTCAGCTTAGGCTCACAGGGCTGCAGCCTGTGCCCTAGCTGTCATAGGGCAAGAGGCGTGGTCCACCTGCACAGGTGAGCAGTCCATCACAGGGCCAACAGAGAGAGACAGAGAAGCACTCTCTCACATCCACACCTACAGCCAATTTAGAAGCACCAATGAACCTAAGCAGCATTTCATTGGACTGTGGGAGAACATCCAACCTCCACAGAAAGGCCAACAAGCTTCAACCTACAACCTTCTTGCTTTAAGGCACTAGTGCGAACCACTTTTCCCCATTTCAGCCCAAATCCTGCATCTTCCTGTTTCTGACTCCAGGCCAGCTCCACTAACACTTTCTCATCAGACACTGCCACCTAGTGGAGGAAGTCTTAGTTCCATTTGAAGCTTCAGATGACAGTTAGTTCCTTTACAAAGAGGTGGAGGTGGTGGGGCCACAGCACCATCATCACTGAGTGCCATAGGACACTTAACCTTTGTTTCCATATGCTGGGAACTTCCTGTTGTTCCAAGGAGGACTGGAAAATGTGTGAAAACCTCCCAGTCAGTTCCTCACAGCACACTTCAATCATTTCCCTCCCACAGCATCAGGACCAGGGCTTTTTCTCTCTTTGGTCCCACTAAGAGATTTCCACACAAACACCTCATCAGTGGGACTCTCAGAGCTACCAGCCCTTTGCTACAATCACAAAGCTCTTCATTGAAATCAATGATATCAAAGCTGGAATCAAATGAGTCCAAGTCTTCTGCTGATTCAGCATCACATTCATCTTTGCTCCTTGTCCTGCATCCCCACCATGGACTTCATTCCTTTCCAAGCCAGCCTTGAGTGTCCTTTATTCAGCTCATCCTCTGCTTTACTTTTACACCTGATTTTAGCTGCTTTATCTCTCTTTCAACAAGTTTCTGTGCCTCCATCTTTTTCTTCTCTCCCTCATAACAAGACAGCTTCTTCTGCCTGAGAACATGTTGGAGTGATTTACTAATCCAGGGCTGCTTATTGGGGAAAATACTTCCTGTTTCCAAAGTAATCCCCATTTTTCCCAGAAAGAAATGTAAGTAGAAATCGATGATCTAAGTGAGAACATGAGCCTTTAAAAAGTCCCAGTGGGTGCAGTCAAAGCAGTCCCTCAGTCCCAGTATAGAGTCTTTGGTCCAGACTGGAACAACTGTGTGCCCAGTTTGAGCTCTCTTCAGTGCTGTGACCTGACAGACCCAGAGGGGCCATCACATCACATTTAGAAGCTCCCCTAATGGAGCCACAACACATGTCCAACACTTAGTCTGTCTTGTTGGACCAACTGAAAGAAATGATTCAAGGACTTAGTCACAGAAAAGAGATTCAAATCTCCAAAATCCAACTGGCTGCATCAGGACATATAGTCTGAAACTCTGCACAGTTTCCTGTTTGAAGCTGCTTCCTGTTGGCTTCAGCTGTTTGGAGTTTCCATTTTCTAAACTTCTACATTCTGAACCTTCTTCAGCTCTGAACAGATGATGAAACACTGAATGATTTCAAGCACTTTGTCTAATAAACTTACATCTTTCATTCTTTATACAGATTGTGGGGCTGTGGTTTGTCAGAGATCAGCTGTGATTATCTGGCAGCAGCACTGAAGTCCAACCCCTCCCATCTGAGAGTGCTGGACCTGTACGGAAACAACCTGAAGGATCCAGATGTGAAGCAGCTGTCTGATCTTCAGCAGAGTCCAGACTACAGACTGGAGACTCTGAGGTCAGTAGAGTGATGGAGTGAGTGGGTGGTGCTGTCAGCAGTATTGTACTAAACACAGTCAGTATGAAACAAAGATCCAGTGTTTCCTGTAAAGCTGCAGCTTCTCAGTGAAGCTGTGAGAGGAGAATGGTGACAGGCTTCAGGATTGGACACAAACACTTCCTGTTTCTGACCTTTATGGTCACCATAGTAACGGCTGACACGCTCTGATCAAACACTGTCAACAGCCAATCAGCTCTCTGAACAAAGCAGCACGCAGACCAATGACTGCATTCGTTTCCAAGTTTAAAGCAGTGAAGAACACAGTCTGTAGGTGAGGAAGAATTTAGTGAGAGCAGATGTTTGGATGGAATTCCTCCAGTGAACAGCTGGAACCGTCCATCTGGATTGTTGGGCTTGTTGTTGGGGTTCCTACAGAGCTCAGAGTGGACACACCAAGGTTCTTCTAATGAATGAAAGTCCAAACTCAAACTAGGAGGGAAAAACATTTTCATCAACTTCAATAAAAATCCAAAGATTAGAAAAAGTGAAGCAACAATGAGTCCTAGTACAGTCCCAGCACTGAAGTCCCTGCTGCTCTTTATACTGGATGTGCTGCATCACTGACTGACAGCTGATGAAGAGTCTCTGGAAACACTCGTTTATCTCCTCTGCTCTTCCTTCTTCTCTCTGCAGGTGGAGCTGGTGATGGTAAACAGGACGGTGTGTGTGCTGAGAGAGGAGGAGCTGTGTCCTGATGATCCAGAGAGGTTGAAGCAGCAGCAGCTTGTGTGTAGAGACGCTCTGACTGGGCCATGTTACTGGGAGGTGGAGAGGAGAGCTTCATCCAGCAGTGACTGACAGAGGAATGAGAAGAAGTGCAGATGACTGTCAGTGCTGCAGAGTGAACTGCTCTGAGAACAGCTCCACTGTCAGACACAATGTAGAGTCCAGCATCATCCCTGTGTGTCCCTCTGGATCTGACAGAGGATCATCAGTGTATCTGGACTGCTCTGCTGCTGCTCTGTCCTTCTACAGTCTCTGCACAGTCTCTGTCTGACTCTGGCTTCAGACCCTCCTGGATCAAACTCACCTGGAAAGGCTTTCAAACATCACTCAATAGATTTGAATACAGAATATATTTGATATATACTGTAGATGTACTGTAGAGTTGAAGTTTGTCACTTGTAAATACAGTCTGTGAGCAGCTGTGAGCTGAAAGATCTTTCTAGAAACAGGAAATGTTTTCACTCTTCTGTTGCTTTTTCATATATTTCCACAACATTAATATTGATCCCACCTGTCTCACCTGTTTCATGCTTTTATACATAATAACAGGACACGTGTGATCTGAGCGCTGCTGTGGTTGCTGTGCTGCACGTCTTCATTTAGATAACAGAGACATCTAGTGGTTCAGAGGGAGAACTGCAGGAGGTGGAGCTGTGTTTTAGCATGGAAAACTTTTTATCTTTTAGGCGCAGATACAAATATGACAAGTATCAGTGTGAGATACAAAAGGTCACATCAGTCAGCAGAGGGAACAGTGATCACACAGCAATGTAAGAATAGAAACATAACAGTGAATCTGGACATGTATACAGATGGAAGCAAACAAACAGGATGTAACACTAGGTGCAGTTTATTTTCATGTTGCTGACTTTTTACAGTCAGTTACAATAACTCTTACTGCGTACTAGCTAGCATGACGGAGTTTCTATACAGCTGGGTGGTGCTATGATGTTACTGATAGTGAACTTTATTTTATTAGAGTTTCCAACCGTCCTGTAAAAAACAGAATCGTCTCGTATTCAGAGAAAATATTACGCAATTTGTCCCGGACTTCAGCTAGAATGGAAAAGACACAAAGCTGGATTTATTCTGTGTCTTTACACTGTCATTCTCTCCCCTCCCTCTACTGTTGCTACTTCAATCATGAAACTGATCAATGATCAGCTGATCGGCTTTTCTCTCTTGTTTTTTTATCATCCACTTTGCGCCAGAAAGAGGAAACCAGCGGATGTCGCGCTAAACAACAGCAGCACGTTTAAGCTTGATCAGCTGTTGTTAGAATTTATTTAATATTAATTTCTAGTATCAACTGATGTTTGCTGGAGCCACAGCTGTAAAGCTGCTGGTCATGGTATCGGTTTGGATATGTGGTGAGAGGTAAACATGAAGATGAAACCAGGAGATGTCCTTACTGAATCATCAGAGCTGAACAGGTGATGGAGAAACAGGTTTACCTTTTAGGTGACATGAATGTGTTGAAGGGAAGTTATGAACTGTTTCTGAGAGACAAATAACACCAGCATCCTTTTCTAAGTAGCTGACAGTTATACCAACAAGACTCTGGAGTTCATGGAGCTGCATTTTCACCTGCTGGACATCACTACCTGACAGGTTTAACTGTCTTCAGAACATTGCAGAGGCCTTATTGACAGTATTCGGCTCTACATATCTGTGTGAGCAGATTTTCTCTCACATGAAGAGAGTCCTCAGGTCTGAATGCTGGACACTCGGAGACCTGTGTCTCTGAGTGGGAGACCAGAGATCACATTAACATGTGTGTCTCTGTATTAAGAAACATGACATATTGGCCCAGTTTATTTTTCTTATCATTGTTGTGAGGAGACCATAAATAGCATTTGTATTTTCTGTTGTACAGTTCATTTGCCGTTATGGATAAAAAGTCTTTTTTGTTTCAAAATAGCTGATAACTATTCGCTGATAGCTGCAAACATCTGCGCACAAATATAATCCTATAAAGTGGTTCTATATAGTGTGTAATTTATTGCTAATGCAATCATATGACACATTGACTTCTGAGGAAGTTTTAGATGCACTCATCATCAGAAAGGTTGCCGACCTAAACCAGGAGGTTTAGAGTATCGGTGTCATGGTCCTGGGTCAAGCGACCCAGTATTTGAGTTTCATGTATCTTTTGTATTCATTTGCACCTAGCTTAGTTCACCTAGTTAATTTCTAGATTGCAGTTTAGTTTTGTTCCTTAGTTGTTTATGTCATCTCCCCCTGTACTAAGTCTCCCTGGTTCATGTGTCATGTCTGCGTGGTTATGTTTAGTTCTTGTCATGTTGATCATGTCATCTTGTCAAGCTGACAGCTGGTAACTGTGCAGGGGCGGATCTAGTAAAGTTTTGCCGACCTAAACCAGGGGGTTTAGAGCATCATAGAGTTTTTGTGGTTTGTTTTCTTTAAGTCATTTCACAGATTTTCTCCATAATTTCAATTCCTTGAATAAAACAACAAACTTAGGGGATGATTTTGTAATCCGACTTTATGTATGAAAGATTTGACTAAACATAAAACAATCTTCCAACTCAGTCGTCATTCTTATCTTGTGAAATCAAACCAAATGTTCTGTTGTCTCTAAATCAGGGATTGATGAAATCTTTGGTTGCATCCATTTATGAACATGTTCTCATTCATATTAAATCGTAGTCTAAGTCCTTCTTTAGAGGGATAAATGTCATTCATTATCTTCAAATGTGTTTCTGTTGTTTTGGGGGGAAGTTTGAAGTCCATTGTTCAAAGTCTGTTAATGAAACTTTATGAAGTTTATGTAGGATGTTTTTCCTATTTTGTATTTGTTTGAATTATGATGTATTTCTGACTCTTGCTGCCATGATGCCAGGTCTCTCTTGAAAACAACATTTTTAATCTCAATTAAATTTTCACCTGGAGAAATAAAGATGATAATAATAATTTTGTCTTCAGGGAATCATTTCTCTGTAAAACAGCTTCTTCTGAAACTCTTGTTACATTTCTTGTTTATTGTTTGCTGGTTTTAGAAAAATGTCATCGTCTCTGTGTGAACTTAAACTCTACATGTGGTGTCAGCTATAAACGAGCTCTAGAGTCTAATAACGATGCTTTTATTATTGTCTGGTATCCAACCTAACCCTGGGCCTCTGGCTGAATGTGAAACACCAGCAGATGTTAAAAACTGTCTGGGTTACACGTGCATCACGTCGTGTGCTTCCTGACATGGATATGATTGGAATCTGGGCTGTTCAAGCGGTGCTGGTATCGTTGTTGTTTCTGAGACTTTCCAAATCTTTACTGGATAAAAACGTAGCAACTGATGGATTTAACATTTAGCTCTCAGACTGTCCCAGAAAAGGCGGAGGTCTGGAAGTTTATGTGAAGCTCTGTCTTGCTGCTCAAGTCTTGTTCTCTCCATCTGCACCTCAGCCATTTGAAATCTTGGCCTTAACTATTGATCTGTTTGGAAATCAGACTGTTGTTGGCTGCTATCAGCCTCCACCTGCTTCCCCCAGCACATCACCGTCTCTGGTTCAACTTTTATCTGAGCTGCATTTTAATGACGTCTTTCAGATGGATGATTTTCATTGGGACTGGCTTTCTTCTGTGTCTGATGATTTTAAGGCACGCTGCTTGTTTTTAAAACTGACTCAAATTATTTAAAGCCTCACACGCCTTGATCCTAAACACCCAGATAAATCTGCTCTTATTGACCTTTTTTAACTAATATGCTGCGTAAGTTTTCCACATCTGCAGTTTTTGCCAACGACCTGAGTGATCACTGCATAGTTGGTGCTGTGAGAAACACTAAAATCTCACGCTCCGAGCCCGCATCAGTTTGAACTGGGGTCGTATTAAACAGGCTGACAATGTCAGTTTGGGAACATTTACAGGAGAGTTGTGTCTACTTTGTGGACAGACACGCCCCTTTTTGCCAGGTCAGGGTGAAAGGTCGGGACAGGCCTGGTTTGGTTCAGTACCGGCCGATCTCCTACATGAGAGAAACCAGGCCTGGGCAGGAAGTCTGGCTCTGATGCTGATTGGCTACGTTTTCATTAGCTGTGTAATCGGATTACTGCCTCCATCATCAAGATGTAACTATTTTTTACTTTAACGACTGACAGTCCAAACGACCGTAGGAGGTTTTGGCAAACTATAAAGTGTCTCTGCCAGCTGTGACTCCTCAGAGCTTCCTCCTCACTTAAATATCGACTCCACTCCTGTGTCACACAAAACTGAAATGTTGCTTTAACAAACACTTTGTTGCTTCTTGCTCTTTGTTCAGCACAGTATCTGATGGTAAACCTCTTGCACACAACTCTGCTCGTAGTTCCTGCTTACTGATACCTTTTCCTTCACACCTGTCACAGTAGAAGAGGTTTGTAAGGCTTTGAATAGCCCCAACACCAGAAACTCGTCCTCACAATCGTTCTCCTTCCTTCTTGCACTTGGCTGCAAATATCATAGCTGAGCCAGTGTCTTATATTTTTAATCTTTCTCTACAACAGAAGAACACCACTATACTCTGTGTTCTCTGGTTAACTGGTCCTCATTGGTCTTACACAGGATGGTCCATTAGTATCATTTTATCTATCAATCTGTTTCTGGGTTACTGCCTCCTATTCATCAGAGTACATGTTAGGCAAACAGTTTAGTCACAGCCTGCAGTCTCAGGACATCATTACATTCACTGTTCCATCAGTTCATGCAGAGCTTGGGAAGAAGGCGTTCTCCTTTTCTGCTCCGTCTTCATGGAAAACATAACCGAAGGATTTAAGGCTCTCCGTTGATTTCACTGGGAACTTGTTCTCGTTTTTAATGTGACTGAGTACATTACACAAACTTTTCTCTTATTGTTGTAATTTTAATATGTGTGTCTGGAACAGGTCTCTCTTGTAAATGAGACATTGAGTCTCAATGAGCCGACCTGTATAAATAAAGCTTCAATTACAAAGTCCTTTGTATAAAAGCTCCTTCAGCTGCCAGTGGGACGTGCTGTGGCACTATCGGTTGCAGAGCCTTTATATTGTTAGTTAGAAACTACAAATATAATGGCTCACTGTATTTCAGAATCAGAGAAACTTTATTAATCCAGGAGGGAAACTGAGTTGTCATAGCAGCAAATATACAAGAAACAACAAGCACTCATATAAAGTGAGTGTAGAAACAGAGTTATGATAAATAAATATTCAGATAAATAATATCAATATATAATATAAATAATCTATAATCCAGTTTTGAGTTCCCTCCCCAGACGCCTTAACGCCCACTCACATCCTGGGCCATCTGACCTCAGGAAATCACATGATAGGGTGGGGCCAGGTTTCACAATGAGCTCACCCGAAACCCTGGCTGATTAGGACCCCCACCCGCTTTCACACCTTGGCTCATGTGATTACGTAGAGGATCATCAGGGGGTCCTTTGTCCCTCTTTGGGGGGAAACTCCCACTGGGTTTAAATCTGGGACTCCCCACCAACTGACCCTTAGAACTGAAGAAGCTTCTCAGATGAGAGGTGAAACGTCTTCAAGCAACTCAAAGAAGTCCAGACGCTTTTCTTTGCAAGCTCCTTAGTCTACAATGACCTGGATGACTGAGAACCGTCACAGACAACTCAGTCCCATATTTTAGGTTATTCTGAATAAATCGTTCATGCCCTCTCTTTGGAAAGAAGCTGTTGTGGTTCCTGGTCCTAAATCTAGTCGTCCAAAAGTTCTAAACGACTTCAGGCCTGCTGCCCTCACCTCAGTCTTTGAAAAAATCATCAGAAATGTGATTATGGAAGACACTAAACTTCAGCTTGATTCAATGCAGATTGCACATAAGCCCAATAGAGGAGTGGAGGACGTGCTTTTGATTCTACTTCACCTGATTGTCAAACATGTAGAGAGTAAAGGACTTCAGTTCATCGATTTCTCTGCTTCTTTCAATAACACAGCCCCAGATTTGAATCAAAAGACTTTTAGAACAGTTTGAAATCCGGACAAACCTGATCAAGTGCAGTCATATAAATATCTTGATGACAAATGCTATTATTTTTCTGTAAAGCAAATTGACCTAAAAGTAAAGTAACCTTGATATGTCAGGATGTAGATGTCCCACCCAACAACGTCACCCAGCCCTGAAACATCGGTACTGTTCAAGGCAGCATTGCTGTCCACACGTCCATCAGAGTGTTTCTTTGGACTTCATGGTGTTGCTGCTCCCAGTATTCTCTGAGACAACCTCTGAGGCCGTCACAGAGCAGCTGTATTTGTACTGACATTACATTACACACAGGTGCACTCTATTTAGTCATTAGCACTCATCAGGCAATGTCTATGGGCAACTGACTGCACTCAGACCAAAGGGGGCTGAATAATAATGCACATAACAATTCTCTTCACTCTGCTGACAAGAGATTCAACCCCCACTATGAGCACCTTCTAAAGAGCACCATTGAAAGTATCCTCACCAACTGCATCACTGTGTGGTATGACTCCTGCACTGGGTCCTGCAGGAAAAATATGACAACGGGTAGTGAGAGCAGTGGAGAGGATTGCAGGGTCCTCTCTTGCCTCCCTCCCCAGGAGATCTACTGTGCCTGCCTCATTCGAAAGGTCCTCTTCATTACAGGTGACTCCACTCATCTCTTCAACAGCGTCTTCAGTTTGCTGCCATCAGGAAGGATACTGAAGAGACCTTTTGACCTTTACATTTTCGTTAATATCTTTAAAACAGAAGCAGCAGAAACGAGAATTTTAGCAGCACAAACCAGCACAAGCGTAGCACAGTTGATTGACACCAGTTTTGTTTGATTTAATTAATGTGGGGGGGCTGGTTGACCTCTGGGGACCTCTAGAAATTTTCTTGAATATCTTTAAAATGATAGCAGCACAAACAAAAAATTTTACAGCACAAACGTAGCATAAACGTTTGATACCACTTTTGTTGGATTTGAAGAAGGTGGGGGGTCGCGGGAAAAACCAGCAAAAGAACTCGAGCAGCCGGGCTATGTAAAAGGTGTAGGGGGGCATGTTTGCGGTCACGTCCAGCGGGTGTGTGGGCTGTTTGAGTCATCTGTTACCAGGCAAACTCCAATGCAGCAGGCTGCTGAACACACACAGGCCTCCTGCATCCTCCTCTTCAGCTCTGCTTGCCCGATATCGTGACCTAAGCAGGGTCGGGCCTGGTCAGTACTTGGATGGGAGACCGCCTGGGAAAACCAGGTGCTGTAAGCTTTTGCACTTCCACACACAAACTGCAGAGGGCACTTCTGCTCCTGCTTGTGCTTAGAGGCATGAGAAGTTAACATTTATGGGTGATAAAATCCTTTTTCTATATTTTTAACATGAGAATATCAGTTTTCCATCTTGTGTTCCAGAGTAATCGGACAAAAGACAAACGTAGAACAAGGAAAAAAGAGGCCAAGTGTCTCACCTATAAAACAAAATGACTGTTTTCTGAATAGTCTCACACAGATAAACATTTGCAGGGAATACCTTTTCTTTCAAAACAAACATCACAGACTGTGTTTTTCTTTACTGATTGTATTTGAGTAGAAACTCAGATTAAAATGGCATCAGTGCTCATAAAATGATTTAACTGTAAAAGTAGGTGTAGTGGATCACTTTGCATAGATCTAGATAAAAGTGCTGTAAGCAAAGACTACAGTGGTCATTGAGCAGCTGTTCCTATAATGTGAATCTGGGATAAAGGCACAGATTATTTGTTTGCCTTTGTTTCCTGGTTCTTTCTTTCTTATCCAAATGGAAAAAGAGAGCATAAAAGTACTGTTTACAAGCAGCTTATCTATCTCATTGTGCCCACTATCATAAAATCTTGGTTGACTGAGCACTGAGCCATCTACCACTCGAAATTGAACCTGTGTGGGACAACAACAAAGTCCAGTATACTAAGTTTCAGTAATGTGCAGTTTTTTCTGTGGAAGATGTAAATCTAAATAGATGTCCTATTGTATGCATAATATACCACTGAACTTTATAAAACAACTTCTAAAAGCAAATTTCGATTTATTTTAGATTTTCTCAAATCCAAACAGTGCTAAAAGCATACACACAGTCAAATATTTTTCATACGAGGTGCTGAAGGTTCTGCAATGTTCTGTCAGTGCGCCCCAGGGCAGCTGTGGCTACAATGTAGCTTGCCATCACCAGTGTGTGAATGTGTGAATGATGTATCTGTGGCTTTTTGTCACACTTGGAAACCACGGTGTTGTGCAGCTATTTGCCTTGTTGCAGGGTTTTTAAAAAACTGCAGTTTTGATTTTAGTGAAAGACACCGTCTCATGACTCATTGAGTGCCGCGACTGACAAGCCAATCCGTGGCCTGCAGTCTGACGATGTCACATTTCCTGACTGCTTGGAACCCCGACTAAGTCGTCCTGTTACGGTGGCCCCTAGAGACAAAGCATGTATAAACTCCAAAACACTTACAAATTCCAAATAGCACGCACAAACTCCTCAACACATACAAAATCCAAAACACATGCAAACTCCAAAACACATGCAAAATCCAAAACATGTACAAAATCCAAGACACGTACAAGCTCCAAAACACATACAAAATCCAAAACACGTACAAAATCCAAAACACGTGCAAAATCCAAAACACGTACAAAATTCAAAACACGTACAAAATTCAAAACACGTACAAAATCCAAAACACATGCAAAATCCAAAACACGTACAAAATCCAAAACACGTGCAAAATCCAAAACACGTGCAAAATCCAAAACAAGTGCAAAATCCAAAACACGTGCAAACTCCAAAACAAATACAAAATCCAAAACACGTGCAAAATCCAAAACACGTACAAAATTCAAAACACATGCAAACTCCAAAACACATGCAAAATCCAAAACACGTACAAAATTCAAAACGCGTGCAAACTCCAAAACACGTGCAAAATCCAAAACACGTGCAAACTCCAAAACACGTACAAAATTCAAAACACGTACAAAATTCAAAACACGTACAAAATCCAAAACACGTGCAAAATCCAAAACACGTGCAAAATCCAAAACACGTACAAAATTCAAAACACGTGCAAACTCCAAAACACGTACAAAATTCAAAACACATGCAAAATACAAAACACGTACAAAATCCAAAACACGTGCAAAATCCAAAACACGTACAAAATTCAAAACACATGCAAACTCCAAATCACAACGGAAGTGCTCCAGGACGCTAGGGGCAGTGTTGAGCTCGATTTGTAAAATAAACGGCAAGTTTGTTGCAAACACATGGGCTCTAGTCTCCGTTGCGCTTCCCAGGTTGCCTAGCAATTATGATACTAACAGCTGGAAACGTGTCATACAACTTTTTTTGACAGAAATGAAGGAGAACATATTTTTTTTCATTTGTTTGTTTGTTTCTACAAGAGCTTTGTGTGATTTGATAAGTATCTGAGGCTGAGACCACAGGACAGTAAAACATGATTTTTGGGCTTCATTTCTGTACTGAACAGTCATTTAAGATTAGCTAGTAAATAACAATTAGCTAATGTTGTTCATGAGACTAAAGTCATATCACTTTGGTAATGTAAATATAATATGGCCAATATTATGGTTATTATATTAGTCATTATTAGGTATTACAGCAGTGAACATGAACTCTTTGTCAAATACTGAGCTTCAGTACAGATTCAAGTTGCAGTTATTTACATGTCTTACCACCTTAAATCTTCACTCAAAGACAAGTATATAGGAATGACTGCCAAATTTATTTGCCACTGAAGCCGAAGGATGGCATCTGAATAAAACCTCTCTTGACATGCCTAGATGACATTAAAGCTTGGTTGGCTCTAAACTTTTTAAATTTGAATGAAAAGAAAACAGATTTGTTGGTGTTTGGACCCAGTGGCCCCTGTGAGTCCTCT
The DNA here is from genome assembly GCF_057382185.1 of Mchenga conophoros. NCBI lineage: Eukaryota > Metazoa > Chordata > Actinopteri > Cichliformes > Cichlidae > Mchenga > Mchenga conophoros. The sequence continues at coordinate 18,215,978 of NC_140528.1, read as the reverse complement.
TCTTTTCATTTGGAACCCCTGGAGGTTTATTTTAAACCTGTTGTTACTGCCCTTGGTTTTAAGTTGGACCAGTCCATTTTTATCATTTAAGGCGACTGGCAAGAGTGAAATCGTTTCTTTCTAGGCAGCACTTTGAAACCGTGATCCATGCTTTTATTTCTTCCCCTGTGGACTACTGTAACGCACTTTATGTGGGGGTCAGTCAGTTGTTACTCTGATATCTGCAGCTGGTTCAAAATGTATATTGACAGTGCATATATAGGTGTATCATATATAAGAGACAAATGTTGTTCCTTCAGTATGTTGGCATTACTAAATTTGGCTCAAATGCTTACATACATGTGTAAAAAGAAAATGTACAAGCTGTGAGCTGTTTCAAATCAAATCACTTTTATTGTCACATCACATGTGCAGGTACATTGGTACAGCACATGTGAGTGAAATTCTTGTGTGTGAGCTTCACAAGCAACAGAGTTGTGCAAAATACAATAATGTAAACAAGCAAAATACAAGAATGGCTACATCTGAAACTAATAAATATATGTACAATATATAATAGTATATATATGTTTCTGATAAAATGAAGAGTAGACTGATGTATTAAATATTCCTTTATTGGGTGAGAAAATCAGACCATGTCATAACTGCTTTAAGTCATACAGAATAGATATCAGAGCTTTAAACAGGCTGACGTCTGCTAAATGGGTCAAACTGGGCAGAAAGTATATAAACACATAACATCCTTATAGAATATGATGTAACACTATAGATCAACTTAGCTCAGAATATATAAAGCATATAAACAATTACAGCAATATGATACAACAAACACAGCAGTGCTACTGATCCAAAATACTCAAAGCTTCATAGAACTGAAACAAACATTTATTTTTAGTTCCATTCTGCTGCTGATACAGACTTTAGGTTTCTGAACATTAAACTTGTTGCTGCCTTTCATAGTGTGTAACTTGAAGGCCCTGAGTACTTTCTCCCACACTGGAAACACTAGAATGATAAAATTATTTGAACATTACTTAATAAGACTGATTCAGGACAGACAATTAGTTATTTTAAACTTTTCTAGCAGTCCTTCACAAACAGGGAACAGTCTGTCTATTCTCTCCATCTGTAGGGGTGCAACGATACACAAAATTCACGGTTCGGTTCGGTTCGATACTTTGGTGTCACGGTTCGATATTTTTTCGATACAAAAAATGTTCATGCCTTTTTAATTTGTCATTTATTAAAATTATAAATATATATTTTAACTCAAAAGTACAGTTTTTAAATTTAACCCTAACCCTTGTGCGCGTTTTTTATTTTGACAGCGAATGCGCACCTGCGGACCACTTATGTGCACCCCTGGTTATTTAGCTCGTCATATTGCAGCCACAGAAATTCTTTTGTCCATGAAACCATAAAGCTGCACTTTCTTTTTGCCTTATAGTCTGATTTGTCATAACTTCTCCGTTTTGTGGTAAGCTTTTCTTTGGCTGTCACTTCTTCACCCCGACCTGTCTTATTTGGCTCAGCAGAACTAAAATATAAATCCTGCTACTTTTACACACGGACTCACATAAGCTCAGCGATTCTCTGCGCGATCAACCTCTCACATGTGTAAGCTGCGGGAGATTTCACTTGTCATGTTTGCATAGTAAGCTAACGATTAATAAGACGATGTCAGAGGAATTGGTGCACAAATTATCATCACTCACAGATCAGTGCTGTCATTGCAAAGTGAAAGCAAAAAAACAAGCGCAAATTCAAACGCGACTTCAATATGTCACATATTGACAGTGGCTCACCGATGCCAATGACATAATTACCCAGCTACATTTCTGAAAGAATGCAAAAGCATTGACATATATTTTTCCTACAATAGCCCGACGGGCAGGGCAGAGAGATTTTTGTAGCCCGACTGGAAAGATCGCTAGCTCCGGGACGTCGGGCTAGCGATTTTGCAAGCCCTGTATCTGATTGAGGAATCACTCATCTTTGGAAAAGAGAGTTTATTACAGAGAAATGTCTCTTTCCAAAATAAAAGCTATACTATCCGCTTCTTCTGGGCTATATTCTCAGCAGCATAAGGAGAATCACGTGCTAACAGCTGTCTAAATGACTCGGCTAAAGTTAGTAGCATGCTTGTTGTTTTTGTCTTTGCACTAGGATGATGTCGGCGTAAATGTGCAGTCATATTCGTTGTGTTCCCACTAGTGCTTTCAGGTTAATCTCGTTGAAATGACCTTAACGCCACAACACGGCAAATCTCCGTTAACGAGCTACCGCCGATCGCCCCGTGCATGGGGCTAGACGGCCAACACGTTAACGAGCTAACTGCGCTAACACACTAGTTCACACCAATGTAATTAAGCATTGCATGTAGGGTTGCCAACTCCCTGAAAAATAAATAAGGGACACCTCGTGGCCAGGGCCAGGCAACCCAGTTGTCTTCACCCTTCCCAGTGTGGTGAATTTTCTAGCTCTTTTTTTGTGTGTGAAATTATTTTTTTTAACCATTTGACTTGAAGTTGATTTAAGCAGATGCATATTCTATTCTTTGTGATATGAACACATGTGAAACAAATGATCATTTAGCCATTTATTTTTAGCTCAAAATGACAACATTAACACAGTAAAACAGGTCTCTTTCTTAAACAGAAGCCTGTCATGCTTAACTTTTGAGAATATAAGTAAATCTTTCTTTAAAAGAACTCTGTCCTGCTTAACTTAAAATAATAGAAAACAATAGAAAGAAAAATATTCTTGTAACAGTGCACATTTAGTGCATTTAGTACAATTGGCTTCAGTTGAGGTATTATTTCAGCTTTTCTAATGGTAATCAGCTGCTCCTGTTTGTAAACCCGCTTGTTCCCATGATTACGCATCATAACTCATCATCATTATTCACCTATGTATTACTTTTATGTATTGATTACAACAAATAGATGACTATCTATCCTTGCAGTTGTTTATTACACAAAATAAATTATATTATCACACTTCTGGCCACATAGCGCTGATATTCACTGCACATGCCCATATTAACTTTTTCCAGCCAGGTGTTTTCCTTTTCCCATTCTTCCCTTTCTCTGAGGGGAACAAATATTGCTGCTCTAATGCTGGGCTCACACTGTGCGATTTTTGGCCCATTTTGAGACGATTTTTGAGTCGTGCGACGGTTTTGGCGATCGGCCCGATTTTGGCCTTCATCGTGCGTCGTGTAGTATACGTGGGGTAACGAGAAGTGATTAACACCTCACGACCAGCTCCCGATCATCAATCGCTCGTGAGGGTCTCACCACAGGCGCTCACACTGCTGACGCGCAAACACGTAAACGTCGGTGAAAAAGACGTTGCAGCACGGCTGTGCAGCGTGTGATCTGGACACAAGCGACGGAGGCACAACTTGTAGAACTTTGGAAAGCTCATCCGAGCCTTTTCGATGTGGCATCACAAAATGATCACGACCACAACAACCGTGAAAATAGTTGGATTCACACTGCTGCTCAATCACAGCTGCCTGATAAATGTTTTTCATTAGCAATTTAGCAAAGTTGGTGGTGGTGGTGTGTCTGTGTGAGTGAAAGACAGAGAGAGCGACAGATTTTCTGTTATAACCTTAATTTTATGGAGGCACAGTGTGCGCACTCAGGTCGCATCAGAGCATCGGGTCGTATAGTGTAAGACCTGCATCGTGACCTACCAACTTCTAACCCTGCGAGTCAATCGTGCAGTTTGAGCAGGAGCTGAATATCGTGACTGAAAAAATCGCACAGTGTCTGCCCAGCTTTAGGTGTACTGTCGTCCGAGACTTGCACCGCAGTGTCGGCGTTTGTTTCCCTGTTGGCCATGCTTCTTGTTGTGGTCATCTGTTGTCTTCCGGTATTTTCTCCGCAAGCGACCTTTCCTCGACCAATGAGATGAGCGGTAATCTGAATTGTCATACTCGAATTGTCATAAGTGTGCTGTCAGCTCATTGGTCACAAAGCAGGAGAGGGGCTGGGAATTATGTTTTCAAACAAAGCGTTAATTCCATTAAAAGTTATAGGCCACTTTTGATTCTCACTGTATTACGGGACAAAGTGCGTCCCTTATTAGCTCAATACGGGACGTGTACTTTTGTTTCGAAATACGGGACGATTCCGTATTTTAAGGGACGGTTGGCAACCCTAATTGCATGGCACATCCAACATACTGTTTTACTTTAGTCCATGACTCGCTTACCTTCAGGGTCATACGTCACATGAAAACCAAAATAATTCCAAACGCCAGATCTGAATGAGGGTGGGGGAGGTCCATCTTGCAAGGAGAGCTTAACTTCTGTCTCGCTAGCTTGCCCTGCGCTCTTCCTCCTGACTATGCTGTCTGTGTTGAGCGCTCAGTGGATCTGCGCTCGACAGTGCAGCCTAGGCGGAGTAGTCGAACGCAGATTCACTGAGCGCTCAACACAGACAGCATCGTCAGAAGGAAAGTTGATAAAATAAATTACAAATGTTGTATTGTTCGATACATATGCGTACCGAACCGAAAGCACTGTATCGAACGGTTCAATATCGATACGAATATCGTTGCACCCCTATCCATCTGTCAGCTGCTGCTGGCTCTTCCTCCTCCTCTTCCTCACATACTGCTGAGATTGTCCTGGTGGATCATCAGGGGTGCAAAGCCTCACAGATGATGTAATGCAGTGGGTCCCTCAGTCTGTCCTCACTCTGGACTCTTGCAGGTGTCACACATAGAAATCAAATGTGTGATAAGCTGCAGGATTCAAACACAAGTGTGACTTACAAACACATCTTCATACTTTTATTCCACAATCAGAGAGAAAGAAACAGAGAGAGAGTGCAGGACAGACAGACAGGTGACAGTCTCAGGTGTACACACTGCTACAAAACAGCACCAGAGGAGGAGGATTTAGTGTTTGTGTCATTACGAGTGCTAAACAAGAAGAGTTCCCAGATGGTACAGTGGACACATGTGTGACTCCTGTGATTAAAGCATCTTTCTTTCAGCTTAAGGAGTGAACCGTCAGCTGACTGACATGACTGACTTTAATTACGCATAAAATCATGTGTCTTACGGCTGCCTGTTTGTTATCTCCCCAGGAGAAGCGTGGAGACGAGAGGGCAGCGAGCACGGGGTGCTCAGACACTGAGGAGCGGAGACAAGGAACACTAGCACTGGGAAGAGGACATTTCACGGGAGTCGGGAACGCACTGCGGATTTATTGTTATTTTCCATTCACTGTAAATAAACGCACTGCTTGCATTCAGAGCTCCGTGCCTGGCTCCTCCTTCCTCACATCCCCACGGTTGACGCTGGCCAACCGTGACAAATAGCTTTTCTTAGATTCATTATTAGTTCAACATTGACAAATAGTAGTTGACTAATATCAGGAGCCAAAAAGAAAACAAAAAACAAACTAAATAAATATTTCAGACGCTGAAAATAAATTATTACGGTTGTTTAAATTTGCTGTCAGCAAGTTAGGTCTAATGCATGTAGTCAATCTAATGAATCAATATTACATGTAAAAAGTACAGAACTGAAAATGAAACTAAAATATAACGGTAAATGAACTGGTTCTTGTATAAAACCTTTCTACTCTCTACAACTTGCCTCATTCATGCACTCACTGTTTTCTATGCTTTTTCTCTGTAAGTGCTTTCTATCTAACATTAATACGCATTCATCCTCCCGATGGATGCATCGGAGAGCAACTTGGGGTTAGCATCTTGCCCAAGGATATTTGGCATGCAGGCTGGAGCAGGCGGGGATTGAACCAGCAACTTTCTGATTAGTAGGTTTCCTGCTCTACCTGAGCTACAGACACCCCAATTTGTGGTGCTCTGGAAACAACACGTTCTCATCCCAACAGGTAACGATGCTATGTGACAAATCATCGGTATGTGTAAATGTGTTTTTTGTTCTAATCATGAATCGCTTTGTAAAACAAGACCTGATAGGGTTAAGGTTAAAGTTATGGTTAGAGTTAATGTTAGGGATAGGGCTGGAATGGACGGCTGGAGCCTCTCCTCCAAGTGTGTGTTACTGCCGCCATCAGCATTCTGTTGTATTCTGTTGTCTGCTTTTCTCTGTAAGCGCTTCGAGCCTGTACTTTTTTGCTTTAGCTGAGTAATGAAGTTGAATCAGTACTTTAACTTTCACTGGAACAATAGTATTTTTACTTCTACTTAAGTGGAGAATGTCTGATCTTTTGCCAACTCTGGCTGTCTCTCAGTCTTGGAATACCCACTTGTTGTCCAGCGGTGTCCTGGGAATATGGGAACTAGACAGACTGGGGAAACAATGGGAGGAGACACAAAGATGGAATCACTTTTACCATCTTTTATGTATTTGCAGGTCGTCTTATTTCTTCTATTTTGCAAGCACAGTGTTGCAATCATTGTCTTTGTGGTACAATGACACAGGTAGAATGCAGGTGTTTTCATGTAACACGATGCCAGAAAGATGAGTAATGTGTTTTGAAGAGAAGATAAAACATCATGTTTGAACAAAGATAAGCAGCAGACACGTCTGTGTGTGAGTTGTTCAGGTTCAGTAAGAAGGTAATATGTCTGCAGAATTTGTAATTCTTATGAAGATATTGCTTGTACAATAAATAAAATCCCTTTAACTTCTTCTGGAGAGTGTCTTTATATATTTAGTCATTTTGGGGCGATCCTTTATTTAGTAGTAACTCTAGTCGGGGATATATATCAGAGTTTACTTTCAGATATGAGCATTGTGTTTCCTGTGGATGAATGAATGAATTATTTATTTATGTAATTTTTGAAAGACTGGCTCATGTAAAATCTCTGAAAGTATGACAAAGCTCTCCTGTTACACTTTATGGACACCTGAGCGTCACCATGAGGGCCTGTCTTTATTCACTTTATTCACTGAAATCCACTTTTATAATGAATTCACAGTAATCACTGACACCTTCAGAGCATTACATTCATTAAAGACGTCTTCTACACCTACTCTTCCAGACGACCGACACATACTTCAACCACTGCAGGTTAACCAGCCACTCATCAGTAAAGCAAAAACTAAATGTAAATGTCCTCATGTGGAAAAGACTGAAACACAACTCCCATATATCACTAATGTAACAGATCCATTTAGGGAGAGTGAGAACACTAGGCTGGATGTGTTTTAATGCAGGAACATTCATCATGTCTTCAGTTCAACAAATCATTTACATTGAATATGTGAGCTGGATGGTTACACGACACAATGTGATTGTCAACAATAACTGCAATGAACGCTGGTTTGAGGGCGGAGTCAAGGAGGCCATTTACGTGAAAAGGGAAAGACCCTCTCTAAATCAAGGAGGAGGCCTAAGGGTACATCTGTCACCATCTTACAATGCTGTGATTGCAGCCGTTCTCCAACTCTCTGTGAATGGTACTCAGGACCATTGATCAGTGGTTGTTGATCAATGGTCATGAGAATTTGCATAATCATGATTAAGGAACTGACCTCCCAGCCCATTGTTCCTTCAGTCGGCTGGTTTCTCTGACTGAAAACGCTATGTCCAGAAGAACAGAATCAACTTTTGGAGATTTACTTCCCTGATCATTGAGCACGCATCAAGACCTTTTAATCAGGCCAACAAATATCTTGTACTCAATTTTAGCAGCAGCCATTGTGACACTGATGATAAAACTTGTGTAAAAGTGCGAAGCTGTAAAAAAGTAATTATAAAAAAGCGTTTTTGTAGCTGAATGTTACTGGATAGCTGTTTCATCTGTAACACATCAAAATAACCTGCTAAGGTTTAATAGGCTATAAGGAACACACTCACTTCCTGAGCCCTGGGCAATAAGAGACTTTTTGTGTTTTATGATTTATTGATATGTTTGATCCTTTCTGACCTGCGTTAATGAAGCAGTCATTAGAGCACCATGTCCGCTAGAATAGTTCTGTAGTTTGATGCTTGAGTCGTTGCAGACTTGTTGAAACTCCCTCACCCGTCAAAGCAGCGTCTTTGTTATTCGAGTCCAGCAGATGGCAGTGTTTCACTGTCTGACGGCTGTCTGAAGCTTCAGCTGGATTATCCGTTTTCATGTTTGATTAGAGGTTTGTGTGTGTGTGTGTGTGTGTGTGTGGGTTTTTAGCCACGAGTTGTCCACGATAAAGCATATTGAATGGCCTGTCTAATATTGTTAGAATTCTCCTTTGGGTTAGTTTCATTACTCAATCGGGACATTTATTTGGAAAAAGAAAAAAAGAGGGGAAAAAAAGAAAAAAAAAGAAAAGAATTAAAAATAAATAAATCCTCATAGTTTACATTTACAAATATCAATACTGAATGTTACGTCCCTCTGCAGCTTCTAATCGTCTCAGTGTTTTCAGCTGGTGCTAATTGGCCACACCTAGTCAGGTGTGGATAAAAGCATACCTGAGGCAAGCTTCCCAGCAGTGCACTAGTCTTTGCCTTGGTGGCACCAGCCATTTTAGCCAACCTGGTTTTCCATTTTAGGATGAAACCTCTTCTCACCCACACTCTGCTATTCATCTCTGTTTTTATGTTGCGGCTTTTGAGCCGGGTCGTAACATGAGTATAATCACACTGGAAGTACCAGCATCAGGAATGTGGCTTCTTCTTTTTGGATCTATAATATTTAGTCTGGTTAGTTATTGTTACTGTAACCAGTGCAAAATCTGCTCTGATGACTCAACGTTAATGTTTGAGCCCCTGAGCGCTAAAAGAAGTGTTTTGTAAAGTATTAAAACTACCTTTAATGGAAGGAAAAACGGATCACTGCTTCCTATAAGAGTTGGTTTTCTCTGTGTGTGTAGCCACTCTGTGCCTGGTGGACTTGGCTGGCAGTGAGCGAATGGTGAAGAGCCAGTCTCAGGGTGACCGTTTCAAAGAGATGACCGCCATCAACAGCTCACTGTCCAACCTGGGCGTCGTTATCGCCGCTCTGGCCAAAAAGGTCTGCAGCTGCAGTTTCTGTAGTCTTAGATGTCACACCTGCTTTCTTTACATTTACAGTATTAATGATTTTTTTGGCCTTTGTGTTCCAGGAGACTTACGTAGCTTACAGGAACTCGAAGCTCACGTACCTCCTTCAGGGATGTTTGGGGGGGAAACGGCAAAACGTGAGTTTGTTGACATCACAAATCTTTATAATGACGACACATAAAACTGAAGGAATTTATCCCCAAAAAATATTTAACAGCGTTTGATCTCACCACTTCAGATTGTGACTGTTTATTCTTTGGCACTAATTTTGGATGTCTTTATTTACAGCTTGATGTTTGTTAACATTGCTCCGGAGCCCGACAGCTTTGGGGAAACTCTGAACTCATTGAGGTTTGCCAGCAAGGTCAGTGCAGTCTTGTTTCCAGTGTTCATTGGACAGAGTACATTAATGATGTCCTTACATCAGCTGTTTATGGTAAACCAAAGCCATACTCCATATCCATTTTAATACCTTGGTGTGTAATTCATACTCACATTTTGTCTGAAGAGTAGGGATGTTCCTGGCGTCTTATTTACTAGTCGACTAATCGAGGGGGAAATAATTAGACTAACCAACTAATGTAAAACTAAGGAACATTCAGATATTGAGTTGATTTTCAGAACTGATTAATAGAAACTGTCAAACTAGACGCAGAGGTATCTTAAACCATTTATCACATTCTGTTAAATACAAATGAAAATGCGTTACTACAAAAGATGTTCTATTAAAATATGACAATCATTTGAGAATCTAAAAGTATGTCTAAGTGTGGCGAGAATGATTCAGGTAATACATTATACAGCCGTTTTCTAGTCAGGTTGTGGGGGCAGCAGGAAGGACTACTCCTGACCACAGCTGATAGATGTAAACTGGCTAGCATGACCAAGGATGCTGGGGCCTCCTACTGGTAGGACGTGCCCAGCTGGAACAGCCTCCTGGCCAAGGTGGCTGTCACCTTTTGATGTGAAGGAGTAGTGACTCTACTCTGAGCCCCTCCCCCATTGACTTAACTGCTCTCCTAAAGGAGAGGTTTTCCACCTCTCAGGAAACTAATTTCCTCTGCGTGTATCTGCGATCTCAGTGTTAACAAGAAGATCAGGGTAGATTAATAGATTTATGGCGTTTCTCAACAACAGTGCACCATCTGGTGGTAGATCGCTGCCTAACATTTAGAACACAATGTACCAGCATTGGGCATCAATTGAAATGTTAACAATTAGATTGAACGACTGGTAAGTCTGATACAGACTAGTGACAATTAGTCGACTAGTCACATAAATCCCTGATAGAGCCCACAGAAGTGGCCTGCACCATGTGCGTGGCTTGCTTTGCAGTTTAACCCTCAGTAGGACCTACAGCCATTTTTCATCCCCAGCGTTTTTTAATATTAGGCCATTTTCACTGTGTTGAATAGAATATAGCCAAACCTTCCGACCCTTTTTTTTTCTTTTTTCTTTAGAATTGCAGTCTCCGTTTATTAGATTAGCTTAAAGTGGCTAAGCTACAAACCGCCATCCACATGAGGTCCTAGAGCCATAAATCGCCCCATTGAAACCCATTATAAACGCTATTTTTCACTGCAGAATTATTACCATTAACGTATGGGTGATGGCTTCTGTTTCGGTTCCGTGTTGGACAAGGGGCCTTAGAATTGTAATTTTTTTTATTTGGCCACCGGGTGGCGCCCTTGTTCCACATGTGACGCCTGCTGGAACATAGACCTTTTCCAGCGGGCTGCTCGAGACATACACCCGGGAAAGGCAGACTCATTCCCCGAGTGCAGCAGCAGCTTGGCCCGCTGCTCGTTCGGGATCATTTTCTGCCCTTAGGGCTGTTAGAGGGTGCATTTTGACCTTTATATTTAAAAATAAATAAAATAAAGGTCTCTCTGCCTAAAAGAAAAAAAATTTGTGTCTGTCTCATTCTAAGTTTAGATAAAAGCCTTCCCTCTTTGAAGTACACCCTGCAATGCAAACAAATCTAACATGAAAACAAGAATAAAAAACAAATTAGACTTTATTTTGTCGCCAACCTCAGCTTGTTTATGCAGGTGCAGGCAGGAGAGGTTATAAGAATAAGCCGTAGCGCGGGAGTAGGCATTTTCACGATGGCACGGCACCGAGGAAGTAGTGGACATCCTGATGCGCTCTGACAGCGAGGATCTCTCCTCTTCATCTGCCGAGAGTGACTCTGATTCCGGGGGTGACACGGATGATTCGTCTCTCGACACTGATCACCAGGAGTCGTCCTCTGATTTTTCTTCTGAAGATGAGAACGAGGGGAGGATGCCGGAGGAAGCAGCGGCGTGGACCTCCAAAGATGGGAAGAAATGGTCCGCAACAAACGCCGAGACGCTGCGCTACGTCGCAGCACCCACGGGGCTTATTCCGGGACCGACCCACTACGCCGTAGCCCGAATTACGGACCCACTCTCCAGCTTCAGGTTGTACATAACTGATGGGATTATACAGCATATAGTTGCAATGACAAACCTTCAGGGCAGACGCTACATCTCATTCTGGAGAGATTTAGATAGCAACGAAATGCTCGCTTATGTGGGGCTGCTAATTTTGTCCGGTGTATACCGGTCAAAGCACGAGGCCATCGCCAGCCTTTGGAGTGAGAAAACGGGAAGGAAGATTTTCCGTGCCTCAGTGGCTGAGAAAAGATTTTGTCACATAACCAGAGCGCTCTGATTTGATGACAAACTCACCCGACCTGCACGACGTGCGGACAAATTGGCTCCCATTCGGCAGATATGGGACATGTGGGCACACCGCCTGGGGATGTTGTTTAGTCCAGACCGGGACCTTACGGTGGATGAGCAGCTGGTACCGTTCAAGGGAAGGTGCAGTTTCCGCCAGTATATCCCCAAAAAGCCTGCGAAATGCGGCATAAAGGTCTGGGCAGCATGCGATGTCAAGACATCATACGCCTGGCGGCTGCAGGTTTACACCGGGAGGGCAGCGGGCGAACCGGCCGAGGTAAACCAGGGGATGAGGGTCGTCCAGCAGATGACTGACGGGCTCCATGGGCATGTCGTCACAGTCGACAATTTTTTTTCACCTCATCTGAACTGGCAGAGGAACTCCTCAAAAATAAAATGGCTCTGGTCGGCACAATCCGCCAGAACAAAAAAGGAATCCCACCCGTTTTGCGCCAGATGAGAGGGAGAGCCGTCTACTCCTCGATCTTTGCCTTTTCAGCGAAACAGACCCTAGTGTCGTACATTCCCCGACGGGGCAGGAATGTGCTTTTATTGAGCACGTAACATCGCAGGCCGGAGGTCAGCGATGACGAGAGAAAAAAGCCAGCGATCATCACAGACTACAATCAATGCAAAGGAGGTGTCGACAACCTTGATAAGGTGGGTGTCATTACGCATCAGTTACGCACACCTTTATTCATTTTTCTTCATATATTCTTGTGTAAAATATACAGAGGTTTTATGTTGGGTTTTTTTTTGTTATGTTTATTTTTTGTTAGGTTGTCGGTACCTACTCCTGCAGGAGACGGACCAATCGATGGCCAATGGCCCTTTTTCATCACATCATAGACGTCTCCCTCTACAACGCCTTCATGCTGTGGACCTCCGTGGATCAGGCCTGGCATCAGCAGAAGCCACACAGGAGGAGGATGTTCATTGAAGAGGTGGGAGAAGGCCTGATCACGCCCCATTTGTCACAAAGACAGCGTCTTCCCCGCTCATCAGCTGCTGCTGAGTTAGTAAGAGATGCGCAGGATGGTGCTGCTGCAGGCCCCTCTGGAGTGACAAATCCCAAGGGCAGGAAGCTCTGTGAGCTCTGTGTTGGGAAAAGGAGGCGAGTGGGAAACACATGCAGCAAATGTGGAAAATTCAGCTGCCGAGCCCACAGCAAATTTGTCTGCAGCCACTGCTCTACCTGAGCAAGACATTTACCCCCCAGCCACACACACGCCCCCCACCCTCTCACTGCTTTCTCACTTTCTCACACTCTCTTTCTCTCTCATACATTTCCCCATTCCCAACAACAATATACATAATTACATTTACCATATACATGTTCTTGTTCATTGTTGAAAAATAAATGTTTATTTGGTTCAAACTGATCTTGTATTTTTATTTACATAATGCTTTTTATTTGATTTTAGATGGCAACAAGGTAATATGCATTTATTGGGGCAAGAGTGAAAAACGTTCTCCTGCAAAAAAAACTAACGGCTGATCAAAATGAAGGTCAGTAGTAATTTTTAGACCATCCAAAGGCCTAATTAAAAGTACAATAAAATATAACTTTCAAATGTATTTTATGGAAAATATTTAATTTTTTCATTTTTTTTGCCAAAAAAGGCAGTGTGCTCATGTGACAAAACCGGGATATAAAAGGTTAAAATCGCGAAATATAATTAAAACTTTATATGAATATTTCAAGGAGAAGTAGGTCTAAAATATTGGCTAATTTAAAGTGGAAAAATATTAATGTATAATCTTTTTATAGCACTTTTTATGGCGTGGTCGATTTTTGGCTCTAGGTCTTCATAAGGGGTACTTTTTTTTTTTTTTTTTAGGACTTACCAAGGGTTAACCACCAAAACACTCGTCTGCAGTGGAATTTCTTTGAGCTAATCGATTCATTTCATCTTCTAATTAATGTGGAAAATGGTGGCAAAGGTGGATGAAATGAGTGATTCCTAGAGTTACATTTTATTGCCTTTTTTCTTTCCTTTTCTTAAAGTTATGAAGGCATCTTGGATGCCATTTCAGTGAGTGGGGGTTAATGCCCCACACTCTTTTCTGTCACTGCTTTGAATGCACAGACTGGTCTTAATGTTGATCTTTGTGATCTTCAGTGTTACGACCCGGCTCAAAAGCCGCAACATAAAAACAGAGATGAATAGCAGAGTGTGGGTGAGAAGAGGTTTCATCCTAAAATGGAAAACCAGGTCGGCTCAAATGTTCTGTGAGTCATAGGAGTCTACTAACATTTCCATGATAGAACAAGGCTGCAACCTTTGTACACTATATAAGGCAAAGAACTAATTAGCCTCATTTTGTTTTCATTCTGAGGCTTGTTTTTTTTAGCACATACAAACAACTCTTCTTATGAGAATATTAGGAAGCGTCTTGTATATATGATCGGCTCGCACATGGCCCGAAGATTGGTTTACCTTCTGCCATGTTGAGGCCAAAAACCCTGAGGACAGAAAAAACCAAAAAAAACCAAATGGTAGGTTGTCTCTGTGTGAGAGACGTTGGCATTATACCCGATATTTTTAAAAAAAAATGCAATGTGTGGATTTCTTTTACAGACAACATCTGCCATGTTGTGGACCGCTCAGAGTCTCCCCCTCCAGCACTGCTAATCCAGATGTTGGATCTGTGTTTCCACAAGCCCCGCGAATTCTAGAGACTTATTCATCATGAAGAAAACAAGACAGTCGATCGATCGATTATTTGCGCAAGGGAGGCCACCATGAAAATGACCTCTAGATCCTCCTCCTCCTGCTGCCTTTATTGAGAGACCGTTCACACAAAACACGTCAGAACAAAGCCACGCCCAGACAAGGCATTGTATGTATATGTGTGAACTTCTGTAAGAATGTGTGTGTGTGTGTGTGTGTGTGTGTGTGTGTGTGTGTGTGTGTGTGTCAGTCAGACCTCCTGCTGACCAAAGGGTCATAAACGCAGGAAGGTTACATCAAAAGAAGCACAAGGATGTGTCTGTGATAAAAGACTACAGCCCCCCACCTTGATCCTCGAGAATCTGGGGGGAAGGACAGTGGAATTTCTTTCATCAGAGTTAAAACAATGTACAAATGGTAAACATAAAAATGACAAACATTTAACAATTCACTCTAACACCAGACCCCACCGACTCCGCCCCCCTCTCCAGGATGCTCACAGGACTCTGCAGGATCACACCCGTCTGAGGAAACGGAACTCAACATTAAACTCGCAACCTTCCACCTGCTGTCGATGGCACTGAATGAGTATGTGCAGGAGATATGTTATGGATGCCAATCCGGTCACCCCAGCCAGTTACAACACAGTTGCCTGTTTGAGCTGCCTGTGTTTTTCTTCGAGATCTACTATGATGAGGTGATGGAAAAGCTCCGGACGCCCCGATTCATCCCGGCCATCCGTCTGTTTGTTTGCTCATACAGTGTCAGTGAGGCTGAAGCACAAATCATCAGCACTGCAGAGCGTCTTCTGTGTGAACTGAGATCAGTGCCGCACATTGTTTGCACCACTGATGAGAATGTCGGATACCTGCTATTACCAATCATCACACCCGCGGAGTTAAATCAGCGCTGCTCCACATGATTGGAAACTACTGGTCTGGGAGACACAAGATTTAATGTACATCTGTTATAAAAACCTTACTGTGCACTACACAGAAAATGAAATAAAAACGTATGCTAACACTTTTTTCTGGTCATTTGTATTTGTGTTTGGTCAAAGTGATTATGGAAAATACGCTGAGAAAAATATATCACAACCCTGCACACCCAGGGGGTTTAGGAAGTGTAAAGAAGCTCCGTATCGCTGTCAGTGAGGCAACAGGCTTAAAGCCGTCATTACCTGACGTGGAGCGTTTTTAAAAGGAGATGACACATATACTCTTCATAAACCTGCAAGGATAGAGGACACAGAAATGCAAGGATACAGAAATGCAAGGATACAGAAATAGAGTTTTGGTTAACGGGACTGACAAACAGTTTCAAGCTGATTTGGTTGACATGCGTGAATATTCTGCGGATGATGATAATGTTAGGTACTTATTGACATGCATAGATGTGTTTTCTAAGTATGCATGGGTTAGGTGCCTTGAAACCAAGACAGGACAGGCTGTTGCTGAGGCTTTTGGTGATATTCTGAGAGAGGGCCGTGTGCCTGAAAAACTCCAAACAGATTTAGGGAAGGAATTTTATAATAAACATTTAAAAAACTAATGGAGCAGCATAACATCACACATTTTTCAACCTTTAGTGAAATGAAATCATGTGTGGTAGAGCGTTTTAACCGCACCTTAAAGGGGAAAATGTGGAAATACTTAACATCAGTTAACTGGCCAAGATATGTTAATGTGATCCAAGATCTTGTACAGTCCTATAACCTGTCTTATCACAGCTCTATCAAAATGACCCCACCGAGGTGTGCAAAGATAATGAGAAAGCAGTCTTTAACACCCTGTACAAAATGAAACCCCAAAAACCGGTGACTTTTAAATTTAATGTGGGCGATACAGAGAGAATATCTAAACTACGAGGCATATTCTGAAAGGATTACCATCAGACCTACACAGACGAGTACTTTACCATAAAGGAGCGTTTAGGAAGAGACCCTCCCGTATACAAACTGGAGGATCTCACAGGAGCTGCGGTGAAAGGTGTATTTTATGAATACACAGCAGGTGACTATTGACAAAAACAAAAGGTTTCAAATAGAGAAAATACTTGGCAGAAAAAAGAGGACCGAAAAAAGTTAGCGCTGGTCAAATGGCTCGGTTGGCCTTCTCATTTGAAAATCATGGATCCCTGAAAAAGACATCGTTGAAGTGTGATTAACAGAGACGCCGCAGCTCTGCATACTTTCATTCTGCACTAGACAAAGACTGAGGAAGGAAGGAAGGAATGGATAAAACGAACAACAACAACGCAGGCTTTTATGTGAGCCTCTTCTCGAATGCTTCAGCACATGTTTATCCAGGCAATAAGAAATCTAATTTTAGAACAAAGCTAGCAAAACCTGTTGTTTTAAATGAACCGTATGAGGTCGGTGTTATAGAATTTCAATACCCAAGACTATGCTTGTCTTTTCCACAATCAGATTCGCGAGTGGAAATTTATGATCCAGTCACAAATGGAGCATTGTCCATAACCGTGATTGAGCTGTCTGTGGGGCATTATGCATCTGTGGCGCAGATAATAAAATATTAAAACATAACACCGACATTAAAACACAATACAGTGAAGTTAGTAACTATGTTAGTGTTATGGGCCCTAGGGGCACAGTTCTCACATTTAGAGGGAGACTGGCAGGAATCTTAGGATTCAAATCAGAAGACCCGTTTGTACTTCATTATAAAAACACATACGCATCACATCCTGCAGACGTATACGGCGGAAAATAGAACATTTTTATTTATGCAGATATCGTTGATTACCAGCTTGTGGGTGACGCCCATGCGCAGCTATTAAGAGCAATAAATATAACAGACGATGACCGTCGGGGAGCCATTCTTCAGTTTGACAGCCCACACTACACACCAGTCTCGAAATCCTTAATCGATGACATAGAAATTGATTTGATAGACGACCAAAATCAACACATACCCTTTTTATACGGGAAGGTGTTTGTCAAGTTCAACTTCCGACCCATAAGACACCATTTTTAAAAAATAAGGATGTCTGTCTACAACACAGATGAAGCAAAATCTGTAAGATATTATTTAAATCAGGCTGGTGGCGAATTGAATGGTTATATTGGGACCAGCACGCAATGTGGCGCAGGTCTGGGAGGTTTGTTCAGCAGCCTGTTTAGAATTGCTGTACCGTTGTTTAAAAAAGGAGTCAGCATAGTCAAACCCCACCTAAAAACAGCAGCATCAGGCATAGTGTCTGATGTGATATCCAACATAACCAAGCCAACATCTACTGAGCAGGATGGCAACAGCTTGTATGTGTATACACCCAAACCTTCTAAGACCCCTCCCACTGCACGCATGCGTGATACACCGCCGCATAAAAAGCGTAAAACGACAAAAACCTGCCAGGAAAGCCACCAAACGGAGACAACCACGCGGAGTGAAAAGACCCAGAACCAGTCGTTCAAAAACTACAGCATGTGACATCTTCTAAATGGCTCTGTTACACAACCAATCAGAGAATGTCTAAAAACAGAGCTCGATCTTTTTACTGTCCCATACACACAAACGTCCGTAGAGAAAACGACCTTTATTGAAATTCCACCAGTTTCTGCAATCACAGACGGAGGTCCAATCGAGTTTAAATCTCATCGTCCGGAGAAGATTACCTGGATCTAAACGATTCCTATATCTACACACGAGTAAGAATCACAGATGCTGACGGCACAAACTTAGGCAGGGATGCAAACGTGGGACTTGTTAATTATCCAGGTTGCACCTTATTTAGTCAGGTAGATGTAAATTTGGGGGATCGCTTGATTAGCCAATCATCCAACACGTATCCATACAGAGGCATAATAGAATGTCTTATCAATTATAATAAGCAGACTTTAGACACACAGTTCAGCAGCGCTTTATTCTGTACAGACACAGCCTCGCACATGAATGATACATGTATAGAAGGGGAGAGCCAGGGTCTGGTGACCAGAGGTACTTATACAGCGAATAGCAGTATTGTTGAATTGATTGCTCCAGTACACGCAGACCTGTTTTTTCAAGAAAAATTATTACTTAATGGAATCGATCTGTCGCTGAAATTTGTGCGCTCTAAAGACGAATTTGCTCTCATGACTGGAGCTAACACCGCGTATAAAGTTAAAATTGTCTCTGCCAGCTTATTTGTGAAAAGAATCAGTGTCTCACCAAGTGTCAGGCTGGCACACGGCAAGGCTCTGCATCATGCAAATGCAAAATATGCTGTAGACAGAGTTTCTTTAAAGACCTTCTCCACACCTGCTGGGACAAGAATATCAACTAATTTATTTATGGGCAGGTTGCCTAAATTTGTCATCATCGCCTTCGTGGATAACGAAGCTTATCCTGGCTCTTTTACACGTAATCCATTTAATTTTAAAACTGTGATATAGAATTCATGTGTTTATACGCTGATGGACAGTCGTATCTGGCCAAACAATTCCAGCCAAATTTTCAGAGAAAACACTACACCAGAGAATTTTATCAGCTGATACAAACCACTGGAAGACATTTAAAGGATAGACCATTGGCCATAACACTTGAGGACTTTGGCTACACATTATTCTGTTTCAATCTGGAAGCTGATGAAGGACATTCAGGGAACGTATCATTAGTTCAAACAGGGAGCGTGAGGCTGGAAACCCGTTTCAGAAATCCGCTACCCCGAACAATGAACCTGGTGTGTTACTCTGTATTTGATTCAGTCATCCAAATATCTAATATGAGACAAGTGCTGCTGGACGACTACTAAAGATTCAAAATGAATACAATAGAACTAACCAGCATTGTTAAAAGGATTAGTAACAGGGCTCATCTTCTAGGCGTCTTAGCATGTGACCAGCTGCCAACAAAGCCCATCAGATATCCATGCATGGGCATTGTGAATACAGATCCATCAGACTTACCTGGGAAGCACTGGTTGGCGTTCAATATCACAAAAGACAAGCAAGGGCACTTTTTTGACAGCTTCGGTAACTCACCTGATAAGTTTTCACCCGAGATAAAAGTTTTTCTTTTAAAAACACCGCTCGGATATTGTATTCTGGGAGACAGGTTCAGAAGGACTTTTCGGTAACCTGCGGACAACACTGTGTGCTTTTTCTATATCATGTCCAAAAAGGAGCGTCTTATTCAAGAATAATTAATATGTACAGTGATAACCTTGTTTGCAACGATGCAATGGTTTGTCATTTTGTTAACAAAATAAAATAAGACCTGTTTCTGCATGTTTTGAAAATAACTTTGATTGTGTGCAGTGCGGATACTGATTCAAGTCACAAATAATAAAAGATAACAGAAGAGAATATCGTTTCATCTGGTATTTATTTTCACCTAATTGCTAAAAACATTATTTAGTAATAATAAAATCTTTAAACATCAGCATAGAGTTCAAAAAGTAGTAAAAAGGGGAAAACTGTCATCTGTTTAACTAAACAATATAGACATAAATAAGAAAAAAACACATAAGTAGTAGTGTATAAAAAGGGAAACAAATGCGAGGGTAAATGATCTTTTTTTCAAGAATAAGAAAAACAAACATAATTTTAAAATTCATTAAAAATCGATCCACCCGCTTCTACTCTGCCTTGATTTTTTATGTGTGGTAAATAAGCTTTGATCGCTCAGTGACCGCTTCTTGTGCAAACCATTTGTTTCCACACTCGGGTCGCCAGTGTCGCCTTTATATTGGCTAATAGTCCTCCTCACCTCAGCATTAGGAAAAGCAGACAGAGGAACATTTAAGCGGGCGAGTGTTTTTAAAAATGTCGACCACCCTGCAGGCCATGAAACATCTGTTGCTCTACGTGTTGCTGTTGCACTTTTGATCAAATCATAGAGATGCAAACCTCTGATTCTCTGGTTGTCAATAATAATCTCACCCCTATCATTCCAAGAAACTCCCGACGCACGAGTGAGCGCTGTTAAAATAAGCTCTGCATTTTTTCTGCTCCTTTTTGCCATATAGGACAAAATCTCATCCCAAACATGTCTTTTTGTCTGTCGCCACCAACATTGCTTTGGCGGTCAGATGCATCCTGACCGGTTTCAGAAGGCAAAGATAGTGTTAGCACATTTTTTTCACTCATGCCTTGTTTCACAAGTGAACGGTATCTCTGAAGAATGGCAGAATACTTTTTAGCCTCTCATACACATCCAAATCTGCAGCTGCAGCACTTCAACCATAGCTCTGTCTCGCTCGTTTTGCTCTACATGTCTGACGGAGCCTGTATGTTGTTGCTGCTGATGGTTTAACATGTCCAACTGATGCTGCAGGACCAGAAACATTTTCTGTGTGTGCTCCATTTTCACCTATTTGCTATAAGACTGGTGATGAAGGGTATGGTAGCCCCTAATAATGGTAGCAAAAATCCTCCAGATTGGTTGATGGATCTTCTCTTTTTCAAACCTTTGACCTTTTTGTCTGCAAACAGTCTGATTACTTTTTTTCTTTTTTAGTTGTCTGTACTGTTGATCAGTCAGCGGGATAACACCTTTCAAAACATTGAGCGATATCTCACACAGAGCATTAATAAAATCCATGCTCGCATTACAAATAATATTCCTCCATACGCTGGGTGGGGATTTATACAACAACTCCAACAGTGCAATGTTTCTCTGCATCCGTGAATACGACATCCTTTTTACCGCTTTAGCCGTTTTTTGGGGATATAAACAACTTGACGATCCGACAACAAATTGGTTCTGAGTCTTAAATAGTCAGGCGTCTTAGATTTATAATTGATTAGAAGATACCCGTATGGGGTGGATGTGGCATCATTAAAAGCTTCTAAGAAGTATTTTGTATTACCTGGAAACATCTGTCTACCTAAAACTGAAATTTGATATTTATCTCTGGGGTTGTTAAACAGAGTAAAATAATTAGTGTTCAACAAAATTCTGAACTAAACACATGCAGCTCAAGTTCCTATGATGAACATATTGTGTGAACACATTTTGAACTTCTATGCTGTCAGACGCAGTATTCATCACATCGTCGATAATGAGCAAGTTGTTCTTATCCGGAGGTAAAAGGACATCGTCACTCAGAGACTCCGGTATACCATTCACAAAGGTGATTTTTCTTATCTGAAGAAGTTGATTGTATTAAGGTTGCCAGCAGGAGTAGATGTAAACAATATTGCCAATTTTGGCTGAAATAATAGTAGATGCTTTTTCAATGATGCTTTTGACAAAGAAAGTCTTTCCACAATTACTCAGCCCGATAATAACTAAACTAAAGGGTGCTGGAGCCTCCCATCAAAGGCTTGATCCTGATCAGTATCCATAAGGGAGTGTTGTATAGTCAGGCAGCACCCTTCTCTTGTTATAGACCACCTGAACTTTTTTTACAACTGTTTCATTCCTGAGATGAAACCTCTTCTTATTGCGTTTGATGGTGTCAGACTCTGCAACTAAACGCGCATCCCTGTTGGCCACAAATGCCTTGACTAAGCCTTTCAACGATTCGTGGGTAACAACTTTAGAATTAACATCATTGAGTGTTACACCTTTACACTTAACCTGAGTCTTGCCCTGTTTTGTGTAATAACATTAGCATTTTGGACCTCCAGAGACAAACTCAGTAATGTGATCATCCTCTCCAGACCCGCCATCTTTGAGCTCATCAGTCAGCTCACCGAGGTATGGTCCTAAAGGGGGTACCCACTCCCCGGGATGAGAGGTGAAGATAACTGAATCTGTGTCGCAGTAAAGAATGTGTTCCTGCAGCTTGTCTAACAAGTCATACAGAGTGAGCCTCGCATAGGCCGTAGTCATAGCACCGACAAAGACATTCACATCCTTCACCCGCGACCCTCTACCATCAGCGTGACACCACTGAACCATTGCAACATCATCAGAGATGAAACAAAACTGGCGTCCGTCATAATGGTCACTGAACATCAGCTGTGTGAATCTGGCAGGGTCTGTAATCAGCTCGCAAGATGGCATATTTGTTCGCATGCAGAATCACCCCCAGAGAGAGTTCAGAAGCAGTTTATTACAACTTCTGATTGCTTTGTTTACACAAATCTTAGCAGGGTCAAGTCTGATGCCTTCTCTCTCACAATAGTCTGGAACAAACTTCTGCTGCTCCTCAGCTGTTTTGACATTTTTCGGGTATCCAGATGCCTGCTGCTTCAATTTCAAAAATGTTTTGAGTGTGTCAGTCTTATTAGGGAGGTGCCAAACTTCAGCGATGCAGACAATCTGATACCCTTTTTCAATAGCCTTTTCAAGCTCAAAGGAAACCCAAGTACCTGACAGTTGCCTCTCACGCTCAGCATGCACACAATCACTGTGCTGGCGCTGCTCTTCAGCACACGTTCTGCAGAGAGGAAACATCAGCTTATTGTGGCACTTGTAGGGCAGAACAGGATGAAATAGACCCCTTGGAGGAAGCACAGTGCACTTAAAAAACCCGAAATAATTTTCAACTCTGTCAAAATGATTGGATATGATCTGAGGGTGACCTATTGGATAATTCTTCGTGCACTGAACAGTGGGGTAAAGACTTGTAAAATCATAGTATCTGATCTTTTCATCTCCACCATCATCAACCTTGTGGTACAGTTTCATCGCATTAGTCCTCCCCCCAAACAACGCGTCTCTAGGGTCCAGAGGCTCAGGCTTTTTGTATTTGTGCATAAAGTCCTTGACTGACTGATCAGTCGACTTTAATGATGACCAATCACACCCCCACATGACCACGACATTAAGACCATAATGCATTCTTAGAGCATTCACCTTCTCACAACTCGCATGATACAACTCGCCATATGACAGCTTGGCGGCAGGGTTAACATCACTCTCCGGGTAGCAGCGGAGACAGCCGTGATAGAAACACCCAAAGAATTCATATGCACTTCTGCTGGAAGCATCAAATCCATCCACAAAATAAGGTCCTACTTTTTGTTCGCCGCCTCTGAGAGCATGCTTGATAACAATGTTTTGTTTCGTATTGAAGCCATTCAAGAGACACGTCTGAAAATGTCTTATTCTGATCAACATGCGCACCGTGATGAGTCAATGCCAGGGTGTCTTTTGGAAGAAACAAGGTTTTGAAAATCCCCATGCAGTATGATGCCAGGGTGGCGTGTGAAAATGGATCAATCTGCGTGCACTCCATCAAGGTCTCGCGGTATATTTTACAAGCCATTCTCAACACTTCGACATCATTAATGCAGTACTTACGCATTTCAGCCTGTAAATCAAATGGTTTCTTGCAGGCAGGCTTGTACCACGTCATCAATTTCTCCTTTTCAAATTCAGACATTTTTTCATACCCGTAAAAAGACGGGGCAGGATAAGGACCTACATAGAATTTGTCAGCCCTTGTGTTAAATGTGTGTGGGAATAAGCCTTTTTCAAGGTCCTCGAATCCCAAGGCAGAAGGCAGAGACCTAAATGAGTCCATCCATCTCTGATCATAGGATTTGTCATACATTAGAACGACACGACTCCCTCTCATTGTTACACCCGGAGCAATACCCTGTTTAACGAGGTATTCCAGGAGAATATAGCTGTCGAAACCCGAAGAATTATGGGCTATAAATGTATAGCCACGGTATTTAGGCCTTCTGTAGTGGATACATGAATTAAACCTGATTATAAAAACACATCGAGGCAACGAAGACCAGCTTACACTCAATATTAATATGAATACACAACATACACGCAACAAAGACACGCTTACACTCATGAATGGAAAATTGGAGTTTCTGGTGTTTCTGGTGTTTCAGGCCAAGTTTCTGGTTGAATTGTTTACAGCGTCATGTGTCACTAAACCTGACAAGCGAGCTCTCACTCTTAACTGAAGACGAGGAATGCAGCTCCAAAGAGCAATAACATGGCAGTTAAAGAGCGACAGTGGAGAATGCAGGACAAAGCTGAAAGAGAACTTCCTGTTATTGGATTGTTGAAGTGGGAGAGGACAAAGGAGTGAGAGCAGTAGGTGAGAACACAGAGGAACGCTGTTATTTAATGTGGGAAATCTAAATTTGGGTTAGCAAACCTGGGGAAAAGAAAACTGACTGCTTAAGTGGGAAAATTGTGAAGGAGTCTGAAACACTGCAAAAAGAAACATACACAAAATCACACACACAAGCAGAAAATGTATTAACCTTACTAACACTTACAAATACAAGAGAGCTCATGAAGATTAGACAACATCTTCAGCATGTGAGTCTGTTTATCATCTTGTCCAAGTCACTTAGTGTGAAGAAAAAGTGATACAAAGATCATTGGACTAATATCAAAGTAGTTAAAAATGATCCAGTTATAGCAGAGAAATGTGTAGGAAAGGCAGCTTTGAGAACATGCCCTGGTGGATCTGCAGCTCCACTGCACAGACATCGATTAAACCTGACTAATAACACACATGCAATGAAAATCAGCTTGTTATCTTTCATCAGTGTTAAAATAGTGTGAATGTAACACACTTAAACCCTGAAGTTGAGGAATAACTCAGGGACGTTGAGATATGACTCAGTATGCAAATGAGTTGAATGACTGGGGACAGGAACAGAAAAAGGAGAACTTGTGTTTCCTGTCTGACTGGATGAGTGAAGCTTGCACTGAAACACACACTGTGACTGTGTGAGAAGAAAGGCTTGGTAACAGACAGGATAATTAAATAAAGTGGTCAGGTCTGTGACTACGTGCAGTCGTCCAGATTTGGAAAAGAAATTTAGAATTTAGTGATGATAGATGGTTATAACGTCTTTAGAAAGGGCTTAATGAGAATATCAATGGTGTGCAAAACTGTGCAGCTTTTAACAAGATTTTCTGTGTATTGAGCAGGTGAGACTATGTCAGTTGACCTCAGACTGTCAGGACGCTGAAGAACTTGAGGCAAAACTTTTCTGTGATTAAGATTTTTGGGGTTGTTGTTTTAGTGATGGGTTGATTCTGTCGGTTAGGTTTGGGTTGTTTTCTTATTTTAATAGAGGGAGTTTTATTAAACATGGACATGGTTAGAACTGGGCCCTTTAAAATGGTAACAGTGCACTTAGAGAAAACCTGTCAGGTGGTTATGTTTTGTGCTCTGATGAGCTAATAATCAGCTCTCTTTTTCTCATTTTTGTTCTAAGCAGGCCTGCAAGATTGAATTAACAGCGCTGTAAAAATTTTCGGGAGAACAAATATAAGGTGAGCTTTTCCAGATTACAACTGGCTGAGGAAAAGCTGACCTGTGGGGACCTGATCAGGTTGTAAGTCCCTGTCTAAAATGATTGCAGCGAGTCAATCCAGTCCAAGAGCATAAAGAACTCTTTTCCTAAAAAACAAAAAACAAAACAAAATAAAACAAATGAATGAGCTCACGTTGCTGAGGGTGGAGAATCTGATTATTTGCGCAGGAGTCTCCACCCTCAGCAATATCTGGTGTGAATGTGTGTGACTGGACTGTGACTGGACTGACGATGTGGACTAAAGGTTGGACTGACTGGACACTGAGATAAAGACTGGACCAAGAGTAGGATGAATAAATGCTGACAAACAATTCACCATGCTGGCAAGAGAAAGGGGATGCTTTTCTTTGCTTTGCTTTGCTTTGCTTTTGCCATGAGCAGGAGGAGCGCAAGACTTAATTCTGGGGCTGCTGATTTTGGGTTGCTGATGTTTGCTTTGAGAAAATTCTGTTTTATTGACTGGTGTAGATTATGGTAGTACATTATATAGTAGGGGGAAATACCAAATGCTAAAGGGGAGAAAATGTTGGATGTTACTCATGTTACTATTAACAAAAGCAGGCCACTGTAGAAGTCAATTAAATTTGATAGAGGAAAATAATTACGAAGACTTGTCCAAGTGACCAAGGTTTTTTTCCCTTTTAAACAGTAAATTATTAAAAGAGCTGCTACTGGAGGGAGACAGGAGCAAAGTAATGAAAGCATATATATTTTGGGTAAGTCTGATAAAGTAAAATAAAATGTACCATTACATTAAGAGGAGCAGGAAACAAACGGGAGGCCAGTCCTGACGGTGGATTACACTAGGACTGAGGACCTGATTGAGCGTGCCACCGGCTTCAGTGACAGTAACCTCTGGCTGGACTGGGTGGCTCAAAATGCTAAAGAACAACATGTATCTGATTGTGTTGCCTGTGCTTCAGCTAGACCACGTTTGTTCACGGAGCCCGCACCACTGTATCCAGAGGACAAGTGGGGCTATGACTGCATGTTGCGGATGACTAGAGAAGCGGTGAGCACTGGCAACTGCACTATCTTGTCCAGCTTATTTCCCCTAATTCACAAGCAAACACAAGTAGGACCATTCATGCCCAAACGAAACAACTACACATGCTTTAAATTCTCAACGGATACGGTAAAGTACAAGTTGGGAGAGATTGACCCAAGTTGGTGCTCTGTCAAACTCACAGGGAGAACCACAAACAAAGTAAGCCAAACGAACACTTTAATTGGACCATGGGCAAGAAGTGGCTGCTCTATTATTATTGTGGATGTAAAACCCTTTTGGTTCGTGCCCATATGGGAAGTGAAGGGACGTGCGCAATGGTGCGACTCGGAGCTCCACTCATGCTAATCGGGAACAAAGTAAAAGCCATACGACAACGCAACACACGCACATTGGCGGCCAGACGTAAGAGACACATTTTGGCAAAGAGAGGGACACAGGGGATACATGCTTATGACCCTAGAATGAACTCGCCTACCTGGACTGACTCAATAGGAGTGCCCAGGGGAGTTCCAGATGAGTATAAACTAGTGGACCAACTAGCTTCAGGATTTGAACATGTTCATATGGATAACTCCAAATAAGAATGTTGATCGCATAAACTATGTTCATTATAATGTGCCGAGACTCTCTAACCTGACAAGAGATGCCATGGAGGGGTTCACAGAACAGTTGGGTCCGACCTCACTGATGGGAGTGCAAAATCGAATGGCCCTAGACATGTTGTTGGCGTGAAAGAAAGGGGGTGTGTGTGCCATGTTTGGAGCAGTGTGTTGTACCTTTATCCCCAACAACACTGCTCCAGATGGCTCAGTAACCAGAGCTCTGGAGGGGCTGAAAACTCTGTCTAAAACCATGCATGAGCACTCGGGAATTGACAATCCGCTGGACAGCTGGATGACCTCAGTGTTTGGGAAATGGAAGGGGTTTTTCATGTCTGCAATGTTTTCTACTGCCACTTTTTAGCGATACTGGTCACCTGCGGTTGTTGTCTCATTCCTTGTGCCACAGGACTGCTGGAAAAGGTAATAACGAGGGCAGTGGACCCTGGAACGGTGGTTCCAGTGGCCATGATGTCATTGATGGACTTAGAAGCGGCCGAATGGGCCGAGGAGTGACACAACACGAAGTGTGGTGACCTTTCTTTTTGAAAGGTCAAGAGAGGGAATGTGGGAGTAAAGAAAATACTTTACTGCTACAATATAGCCTTCATCATTAACACTGCATTAAAATGTTTATTAAAGCTACTGGCATTAGACTAAAACTTTTATTAAAGGTGCAGCTATAATCATTGTATACACACATTGCATATTGTGCTCATGAAAGAGTTGATGCTCAGTCTATTCAAGGTCTTAAGCTTCGTTTGGCACGATGTCCCGATGATCTATTGTGTAAGTGACTTGGAGCAGCAGAAGGTTAAACCGCATACACGCTTACAAACACAAATGATTTAAACATAGGCCAGGCCGAGGGCCTGGAATTCATTTTGCTTCTAACTGCATTTGAGCTGCCTAGTAACAAGTGACAGAAGAAGAGTCAAGAAATTGTAAGTCCCCAGGAATCATCTGGAAGGTGAAACAAATTGTCATGTATGGAAGAATGTGACAGAAAGAGGAACGTCTCTGTCTGTTTTTATGCTGATATGGTGATGGTGTATATCTGACCCTGGGTGTGTTTAATAAAATTAAAAGTGTTGCTCACACACATAAAGAACATTGAGATCAAGTAAATTAAGATTAAGTAAAGATTAAGTAAAGTTAATATAAAGGACAGAGCCCAGAACATGATATTTTGAACCAACTTTGAATAATTAAGGGAACAATAGATGCACACAGTAGATTATTGAGGTGTAGCAGAGAGAGGCGTTTTGTTTTCTATCCTTTACAGGAGAAGATTTCAGGACCACAGCGACCACATTGGTGGCGAGAATCCTGGAAGCCCCAGACCGAACGGAACCAACCAGAGAAAGGGGAACCAAAAGAAGCACAGAACACAGAGAACCATAGTTCCAGAAAATGTGTTGTTTAGGAGATTAAAAGCTCGTTAGACACAGGTTAAATGTGAGCATAAAAGTAATGAAGAGTAATGAGAGGGACTTTAGGAACAGTTGCAGGATTTCTATGTTATGTAAATAACCCAAACGCAGTGTTCAGGCCGGATGTGTTCTACCCGTTAAAGGGGGCAAAGAAACCAGGACTAAGTTTTGAAGATGAAACTCTATAGAGGATGTTTCCAAAGATTGACAAAATAATCTAGGACCTTTTACCAGAAAAAGCTAATGGTATCTGTTTGGAGTTTACAGTGAGCACTGAGGGAAGTCAGAAGTGGGTTTAAATTGGGATTCTGGGTAAAAAAAGGGGGAGTAGGAAGTAGATTTAGGACATTTCACATTTCACAGGTGCTGTCTTAGAGCTTGATTTATTTGTTGTGGATAGAAGTAATTATGACGGAATAATAAGGAAACATTGAAAACATACAACCCGTTGAGGGGACAGATAGGGTTGGGCAATTGAAAGGTTTCATTTTGTTTAGCATAATCTCTTTTGTTATATTTTAGCCTTTTAACATGCAGGTAAACTTAATGGGATAAATTAGGAATTATGTCGTGTTTCTTAGCAAACACGAAAAGGGGGAGAACTGTCATGTAATTAATATATTCTTAGTGCTTATTTTCTGATTATATAGTTTTATGTACTTTAATAATGAAGGTTTGTAAAGCAAGGCCACTTTTGACTCACAAACTAAGTGCTCAGCCAGACTGAAAAACAGGAAGTTAGTGTAGAAATATACAAGCATATTAATAAATACAGGAAGCCAGACAGAAAAGAGGAACTTGTACCATATAAGGAGTTGTTGAAACTGTGTGACGTGTAAAGTACCAAAATAACACCTATATGAGACACATTTTTAGCTTCTAATGTTAGAGATCCTACAACTGGCGAGACCTCTTCCCTCTGACCCCTCCCCAAACCCTCAAACCCTCCTACCCACCTCGACATACAAACTCTGTGTGGCTTCACGTGTTCTGTTGATGTTTACATGATCGAAATAACTTGAACACAAACAAACAAAGAGGAAGACCGCACCGGAAGGAAACAACTACAAGTCCCAGCATCCTCTGTGTTTAGGGAGCAGCAGTGAAAGTGAAAGTATTGATCCTCTGTTCAGAGCAGCAGGAGGAGGAAGGTGGAGCTGAGGCAGGTGAGTGTTAACATGAATATGTTTCTTCTTATGACATAAAATAATTCCACGCTGTTCGTGTCTGTGGGTGAAATGTGAGGCCAGTCGGCTCCTCTGAGCGCTGGTTTCCTGTAAGTAGAGGAAGTGAGTTTAGCTGAGCCTCCGTTTAGTGTGAGAGAGCAGGAGGAGAGTGAGAGCTGTGCTGAGGCAGGGTGAGTGTTAACACCGCTCTGACATTACTGTGTCTCTGTGGCGGGAACAACAGGCTCCGTCAGTGGAGGCAAAAATAATCAGACTTTGGTTTTTCAAAGGAAACAACTTTATGTCGGAAGTTCCCGCACGCTCATTGGATAACGATGTGTCAATCTCAAGCTATTAGCCAATGAGCGTGCGGATTCACAGAAAGACCCGCCTTTATCACGGGACTTTAAAAACTACAATGGCGACAGAAACTCCGTGAGTGGAGTTCAGGGTGACGTTATGAAACTGTGACGTTTGAGCCACTTCCTGTTCTCAGTCCCAGCGTCCTGATCACCGAGGTTTCTGTTGCTCTGATATCTGATATTGATTATATTGGTAAACAGGCTGTAGCATAAACATCAAACACAGCTGAAGCAGTTTTTGGATGGTTGGCTTCAAATGATCCGTCGGTTTGAAAAGTAAAAACAATTAAAAAATAGGTGAAGCTGATGCAGGGTGAGTGTTAACACCAGGACTTTAGAGGGAAGAAGAGTCACAGCATGTTGTTGACGGGTTGTTGTTCAATCGGGGGAAGACATCTGAATCATTGCAGGGGGAATTGCTTTCACAACTGTAATGAATTTACTCTGAGTACATGATATGCCATAATTCTCTATGAATTTGTTATATGTTAACACATTTCCGTCATTGTCTAAAAGGTGTAAAACCGTCCAAATGCCATGATCCATCCAATCCTTATAAAAGATGGATTTTCTTTTATCGTATACATCTGTTGTTCCAAATCGAATTTGTATGTGGAGAAAAAATATGCTTGTATATCTATAATCCAGTTTTGAGATCCCTTCCCAGACGCCTTAACGCCCACTCACATCCTGGGCCATCTAACCTCAGGAATTCGCATGATAAGGTGGGGCCAGGTTTCACAATAAACCCACCCGAACCTCTAGCTGATTGGAGCCCACACCCAGGTTCACACCTTGGCTCAGGCGATTAGAGGATCATCAGGGGGTTCTTTTGTCCCTCTGTGGGGGGTCACTCCCACTAGGTTTATATCTGGGACTCTCCACCATTTGACCTTAGAACTGAAGAAGCTTCTCAGATGAGAGGTGAAACATCTTCAAGTAACTTAAAGAAGTCCAGACGCTTTTCTTTGCAAGCTCCTTTGACTACGATGACCTGGATGACTGAGAACCTTCACAGACATGCTTGTATATCATTTTCCAGTACTGGAGAACCTGTTTGTGAAAATTGGATAATTTAATTTACAAATTTCAAAGTCGCACTTTATAAGAAATTCAATGCCACCCAGCTTCTCCAAAATTACTTTGGGGAAATAAAACCAAATGCCGTTTGAATTATTTATGAAAGATTGCAACCATTTGAGTTTGATGGAACCATCATTGCTTCAAAATCAATCGCATTCAAACCTCCTTCTTCAAATGACTTCACTATATCATTCTTCCTAACATAATGTTGCTTGTTTCTCCAAATGTAATTGAAATGAATTCAATTTATATTATTGATTAGACTATTGGAAACATATAACCATTGTGATGGATAAATCAATCGAGAGATACCTTCTGTTTTAGTAAGCAAGACACGTCCAAAGATGGAGAGGTGTCTTTGTAGCCAGCTGTTTAAAATCTTTTTAGATTGCTGGGTAATATGCTCAAAATTTATATTTTCTCTATTATTTGTGTTCTTTGACATTATAACACCCAAATATTTAATGTCAGTTTTAATAGCTATGTTAAGAGAGCTACGAGGTCACAATCATGAATAGTTAATTATTCCCATTTTTTAATATTCAGGTACAAACCAGAAGCCTTTGAGAAAAATAGGGTAGAGCTTTTAAAATAAAAGGATGTTCGACCATATCAAATGCCTTATAAAAGTCTAAAAAAAGAATCACACCATCATCTTCAATTAAGTGATTAGAATCCAGTAGATCTAAAACCAATCTAATATTATTGGTCGTAGATTATCGATTAGTCTTAAGTAAGTTTAATTGAGTTAAACTTAAAGAAATCCAGATGCTTTTCTTGGACTGTTGGTTTCAGTGTTGAGTCTCATTCACACACTCCCTCAGACTCTTCACACACACTGATTTGCTGACATAAACACACTCCTGTGTGCTTTCTTGGCTTCACACACACACTGAGGACCATCTACAGACTGTGAGCTCCGTCTTCTTCGTCTTTGGAGCCGAACTCTGACAAAGGTAGGAACAAAACTTTCTCCAGCGTGTGAACTTTCCTCCTAGACTCAGTCTGAGCAGTCAGACCACATATTTCTAAAGCAGCACATGAAGGTGTGGCTCACACACACACAGGTGAAGGAAACAGCTGCAGTATTAAAAACTGCTTCACTGTCTACTTATATAGTCACTGAGCTCGGCCGCTGTTCCACAGTAACTGCTGTCAGAGTCACTGTTACTGAGTTAGCTTAGCTAGCAGAGCAGCTAGCAGTTAGAGTATGAACTCTGTAAGCAGTCAGCTCGGTCCTGGACATGGTTACTGACATAAAGCTGCTCTCTGCAGCCATGTTTGACCTGCTGCTTTGTAGGACTACAGTAATGGAGGATTTGGAGGCTGAACTGGGCTCTGTGACACTTTTTGTAGTGAACTGATGAAAGCTGCGTCTCAGATGGATGTTAGTCCAACACATCAGACACGACCTCTGCAGCTCTCAGTTGATGTGCACATGAATGATTTGTGTTTCCTCTGCAGGTGAAGGTAGAAAGTGTGTGTGAGCTGATGTGAATTGAGCAGCATGGATCAGTGTGAGGACAGAGAGGAGG
Organism: Mchenga conophoros; assembly: GCF_057382185.1. NCBI lineage: Eukaryota > Metazoa > Chordata > Actinopteri > Cichliformes > Cichlidae > Mchenga > Mchenga conophoros. The sequence goes on along the minus strand of NC_140528.1, from coordinate 18,183,237 downwards.
GAGTCCCTCCCTCTAAAAGCACTCTGTGTGGGGAACATGAGAGCCAGACCAAAGCTCAGAGGTGAGATGACCATCTCTAACTGTCCATGACTCTTCTCCATGTCACAGCTCAGCACTCACATCACTGCTCCATCATTATTCACAGGAACCAGCCTGGACCTCCACCCAGCTCTATGGTCATAATATGACCAAAGATTCATTAAAAAGATAAAAATATTAGACTTTGTCCTGTAGCGCTGGATGAAATCAAAGAGGCGGCTTTATTTCAGCTGTGAACATGCAAACAGCAGAAATAAGGAAACATAACTGTAGGTTTGCAGTGAATGAAGCCTCAGCTCGACGCTCCACTTTGTCCCTCTTTTCCTTCTCCAAACAGCCACATCAGGAGTCTCTGATGGAGTTTTAAAATATTTAATAATTACAAATGTCCAAAGATGGGTTCAGGATACCTGAATCCACAGTTATTAAAGCTAAAATAGTTCACAGGGTTTGGACTTTGTTAGGTGACGAGAGAACATCAAAGTGTTTTTTTATCTTTAAACAGTATTTTTATCACTTCAGTTGCTCTCACAGCCCTGTTTGTTATTTTACCAGAGCTCTTATGTTTCACTCAGTGCTCCCACCAAACACCTTGGAGGACACATTAGTGTGATTTAGATTTCATTGGTGCAAACACAAGTCACACAAGCTAACCCATGGAGGCAGCAGCAGGCTTTGTGTTTGGTAAAGTCTGCTGGCTTAAACTAAGAGAGTTTAGTTTGTTAGCACAAAGAGCTGTCAGCTAAAGCCCCGAATGCACTTTGAATACAGACGAACTGAGAAAAACACTTTAAATACAGCAAACAGTCAAACTGACAACATCTTGTTCTGCTGATCATCCACAGCAGTACATTTAGCATTCATGCTAGCAGCAGGCTATGACTATCCACTGAGCACCAACACAGGTAGGAGTGAGCAGTGATGAAGCAGGACTGTGGGCAAGTTTGAGCTACAATCCTATTGGCTTCTCAGTTTCTCCAAAGAAAAGGGGAAAAATTCTTGGTGTTGTGAAGATGTGAGTTGGTTTTGTTGTCGTGGGGCTGGAAGGATGCTGGCAGTGAGAGGCTTTTCATACAGTGTTCAGTAACAGAATGAGAAGAAAGCCACTGCACATGAAACAAGGTGCTCGTAGTGTTTGTTTACTGTGTTTGTGCCACAATGTCAGATCAGTTGTAGATTCACATGCAGACTTGTCCAGTGAAACCAGTGCAAGTACTGCAGTACAGAGCAAAGACTAAGCAAGGGTGTTATTGTAAACTTTAACTTATTGTGCGCATGCGCCAACCAGCGTGCAGCCTGTTACAGTCGCTCCTGCTTTTCTCTTAGTTTAGCTCTTTTTTCTTACGTATTCTTTTTTTTTCTGACTTGTATTTTCATCCGTTTTCTATCTCTTACTCAATCATGTGGATTGAGAGAGTTTTTGTTCTTCTGGTGGCCGTGGAACTGTTACTTTTATCAAGGAACGGGACCGCGGCACATCTCCTACACGCACGGACTGTTTACTCCAGAGATCAGCTGATCGCCCTGATGTCGGTCGGCTCGCTGGCCAGGCCCGCAGAAGTGCCAGCTGAAATTTGGAGGAAAACACATCGGGGATGCAGAGGTCAAGGACAGAAGAGAAGAAAGAAGGAGATGGTGAGACAGCGGAGGCTCGAAGCGAGGAGGAGGTATAAACCGTGTCTGCCGTCTATCGTGATGGGAAATGTGCGATCGTTGGCAAATAAAATCGATGAGCTCTCAGCACTGGTACGGAGTCAGAGGGAATACCGAGAGTGTAGCCTGATGTGTTTCACCAAATCATGGATGCACCAGGACATTCCCGATGAGAATGCTTCCGTGGAAGGCTTCCACACTGTTCGGGCGGACAGGGACAGCATCGCTAGCGGTAAGCGGAAAGGAGGTGGGCTTAGGGCTGCTCGATTATGGCAAAAATGATAATCACGATTATTTTCACTGAAATTGAGATCTCGATTATTTGACGATATTTATTTAACCCTTTAAGACCTACCATAGAACCAAGTCCGCCAGAGCTTATATTATTTTTTTATTATATTATTTTTTTACATGTTGTAGTGCCATTTGTGGGAGCATTTCAAGTTGCTATACATCAATACAACTGTTATAGCCCATATTTTAATAATATGTATGCATTAAGTCCATAGTAACTACATTAATTGCAAAAAAGTGCAATAAACTACAAAAAAATTGAAAATCGTTTTTGTTTTTTTTTTACATATATTTCTACTTGGAGAAATTTAAGAGGCTTATCCCTCAAAACTTCAAATACAAAAAAGTTGCAAAAAATAGTTTACAACAACAGGAAATTTATTTTGAGTGTCTTCATAGTTTTATTTTGGAGATATAGCAATTTTTATATACTGCAGGAAAAACAAAAAAACTATCCTATGATGCAAATTTGCAAAGAAAACAGCATCAAAATAAACTATTTCCAGCAGTGCAATTCGAGTTCTAAGCATCCCAGAAACTATTCAGAAAAGTCAAACATGACTTCTAAAAACACCAGAATAGGCTTTTAAGGCCTACAAGTAAAAAACTACATTTTCCGCGAAAATGACGTCACTTCCGGTTTCGGGCAGGAAATGGCGGACATGCGATAGTTCGCACTGACCTCTGTTTCAATGTGGGAAGTGTTACGAACAGCTGATCGGATCTGGAATATTATGTTTTTGTTCCTGCAAGGCTTTTTATGCAATTTTTGCAAAGCTTTATGTGGAAGGAAACCGTGACCGAGGACAAGCTGATGACATAAGATATAAGTTTCATATGCAAAAACAAATTATTGCGCTAGCTTACATGGTTCCGGTTCTACAGGGATTTAAAAATAGTTACACAAAACGGAGCGTGCTCCTCTGACCGGCTTTAAAGGGTTAACAATAACAATGTATTGAATAATGACTTTAAAAAATAATATGAAATAGTGTGCAAATACTGATAACAGTGCAAATGTTTGCAATATAAAAAATAAATGAAAAATGTAAACATCTATGTTTAGTGAACTTTGCAGTGTTGCTCTGTGGTGCAACTACGACACTGTAGCAAAGACTCTGAGAACCCATAATGTTTCCACACCACTGAAGTTTTTGTTTTTTACCTCTCTTTTCAACCAACGGCAGTCACTCTCCTCTCCAAATAACTTCTGCTTAGCTTTCCGAGCTTCCCTCGGGTCCTCTTAATTGTTGTGACGGGTGTTCGAAATGCAGAGAGGTGCGCTCGATTTGCCACACGGAGCAGCGCGAGAGTAAAGCACGAGGGAGGGGCTAATAATCGGCTCAGTCATTTTTAATGATCGTTGAAAACCCAGATCGTAATCGTGATTAAAATTCGATTAATTGAGCAGCCCTAGGTGGGCTTGCTGTTTTAGTTAACAACCGGTGGTGTAACGCTGCCAACATAACAATCAAAGAAAGGATTTGTTGCCCGGACACTGAACTGTGTGCTGTAGGACTCAGGCCGTATTATTTACCCAGGGAATTCTCTCACGTCATCTTGGTGGCTGTTTATGTTCCTCCCTCTGCTAACCCCACAGCTGCATGTGACACTATCCACTCTGCCATAGCTCGGTTACAGACTCAGCACCCGAGTGCCTTTATTGTGATCTCAGGTGGCTTCAACCATGTATCACTGGACAATACACTACCAACATTCAAACAATATGTGGACTGTCCCACCAGGGGAGAGAAAATTTTAGACTTACTGTATGCTAACGTCAAGGATGCATACAGCTCCTCCTCCCTCCCCCCACTTGGTAGGTTAGCTCATAACCTGATTCACCTCACCCCCCGCTATGTGCCAATTGTGAGGAGGGAACCTGTGACCACCAGAACTGTTAGGAGGTGGTCAGAGGAGGCAATAGCAGAACTACAGGGCTGTTTCGAGGTGACCAACTGGGAAACACTCTGTGAGCCTCACGCCGAGGACATCAATGGGCTTACTGAGTGTATCACAGGCTACATAACTTTCTGCACCGACTCCATTGTTCCAGCTCAGACTGTTCATTGTTACCCAAATAACAAGCCGTGGGTGACTAAGGACATCAAAGCCCTCCTCAACAACAAGAAGAGGGCTTTCAGAGGGGGCAACAAAGAGGAGGTGAGGAAGATCCAGGTGTTACTAAAGGACAAGATCAGAGAGGCTAAGGACAATTACAGGAGGAAGCTGGAGTGGAAACTCCAGCAGAACAGCATGAGAGAGGTGTGGAGGGGCATGAAGACCATCACTGGATTCAGGCCAACCAACAGCAGGGGAGCTGAGGGAGGTGAGAATAGAGCCAACGAGTTGAATCTGTTTTTCAATAGATTCGACACCACAGTGTCTGCTCCCACCCCCACAACCTCACCTGCAGTCAGCCTGGAATCCAGAGCCACACCACTGTGCCAGCCTCTCTCTTCACATGTTGCCTCCTGTGAGATTCCTGACACCCCTCCCCCACCCATCACCTTCACTCAATACCAGGTTGAGATGCAAATGAGGAGACTTCACTCAGGCAAGTCTGCTGGACCAGACGGAGTGAGTCCCCTTGTCCTCAAGACCTGTGCCCCCAGCTGTGTGGAGTCTTTCATAAACTGTTTATGCTGAGTCTGAGTCTGCAGAGGGTCCCGGTGATGTGGAAGACATCATGCCTCGTCCCTGTACCAAAGACACCACGTCCCAGTGGCCCCCAGGATTACAGGCCCGTGGCACTGACCTCCCACATCATGAAGACCCTGGAAAGGCTCATCCTGGACCAGCTGCGACCCATAGTAAGACCACATCTGGATCCCCTTCAGTTCGCTTATCAGCCTCGTCTCGGAACTGAGGACGCCATCATCTACCTGCTCAATCGTGTCTACACCCATCTGGACCAGCCGGCGAGCACTGTGAGGGTCATGTTTTTTGACTTTTCCAGTGCTTTCAACACCATCAGGCCGACCCTCCTGGGTGATAAGTTAGCAGCGATGCAGGTGGATGCTTCTCTGGTGTCCTGGATTGTTGATTACCTGACAGGAAGACCACAATATGTACGTCTCCCACAGTGTGTGTCTGACAAGGTGATCAGCAACACAGGGGCACCACAGGGGACTGTCCTCTCCCCCTTCCTCTTCACCCTCTACACCACAGACTTCAGCCACTGCACAGAGACCTGCCATCTTCAGAAGGTTTCTGATGACTCTGCGGTGGTTGGATGCATCAGCAGGGATGATGAGACAGAGTACCGGGCTGTGGTCGACTCCTTTGTCACGTGGTGTGAGCAGAATCATCTGCAGCTCAACGTGGCAAAGACCAAGGAACTGATCGTGGACTTCAGGAAGACCAGGAAACACTTGACCCCCGTTTCAATCCAGGGGGTCAGTGTTGACATTGTGGAGGACTATAAATACCTTGGAGTACACATTGACAATAAACTGGACTGGGCTAAAAACACCACAGCACTTTACAGGAAGGGCCAGAGTCGTCTCTATTTTTTGAGGCGACTCAGGTCCTTCAACATCTGCCAGAAAATGCTGAGGATTTTCTATGAGTCTGTTGTGGCCAGTGCGATCCTCTATGCTGTTGCATGCTGGGGGAGCAGGCTGAGGGTCGCAGATGCCAACAGACTTAATAAACTAATCCGTAAGGCCAGCAATGTTGTGGGGATGGAGCTGGACTCCCTCAAGGTGGTGTCGGAGAGGCGGATGCTGTCCAAGATAAAGACAATGTTGGATAACACCTCCCACCCACTCCATGACATGCTGGTCAGTCACAGGAGCACGTTCAGTGAGAGACTGAGATTACCGAAAAGCACCACTGAACGACACAGGAAATCATTCCTGCCTGTGGCCATCTCCCTGTACAACGCATCCACTTAACACACTGTTTACTGCTACAACTACACATGTTTCTTTTCCAACTATTTATTTATGAGTGACTTATGTATGTATGTATGTATATATATGTATATATTGTACTATTCTTAGTTAGTGTCTTGTCTGTCTTGTCTTATTATTATTATTAACCTTTATTTAACCAGGAAAAGTCCCATTGAGATTAAAAACCTCTTTTGCAAGGGAGTCCTGGCCAAGAGGCGACAACACGTTGAAATTACAAAGTTACATACATATTATAAATAACAATTACATTTTAAAAACATTTTTCTCTGGCTCTCTCAATCTGGACTTAAAAGCATTTAATGAAATAAGATCTGCTATCTTCCAGTCTTTTTGCATCATGTTCCATGTGAAAGGGGCAGCATAAGTAAAAGCCCTCTTTCCCAGTTCAGTTCTGGCAAATGGAACATTGAGCAATAAAAGATCGCTTGAACGCAGGCTGTAAGAAACAGTACTTCTCCGTGTGAGCAGATCGCAAATGTAGGTGGGCATTTGTCCAAGCAGGGCCTTATAAATAAAGATGCACCAGTGAGCAAACCTCCTGGAGGACAACGAAGGCCATCCCACTCGAGCGTACAGATCACAACAATGGGTCAAGGCCCTACAGTTTGTAATAAACCGTAAGGAGGCATGATAAACTGAGTCAATCTTATGAAGACACTGGGCGGAAGCATTCATGTACAGCAGATCACCATAATCTAAAACAGATAAAAATGTAGCATTTACAAGACGCTTTTTTGTCTCAAAAGAAAAGCAAAATTTGTTTCGAAAGAAAAATCCCAATTTTAGTTTGAGTTTTTTCACAAGATTGTCTATGTGAGGTTTAAAGGTCAGAGAATCATCAATTAAAAAGCCAAGATATTTATACGTATGCACCACTTCTATGAGGTTTCCCTCAAGAGTGGACACCAAGGGGACAGTTTGAGGAAATCTCTTCATGTTTGAAAACAACATTAGCTTTGTCTTTTCAGCATTGAGAACCAATTTCAGCTCCAGAAGTGTGTGCTGAACCACGTCAAAAGCTTTCTGCAACGATTCTATTGCCTTTTCAAAGTTTGAGCCAAAGGAATAAATAACTGTGTCATCAGCATAAAAATGCATACTAGCATTGGACACATTTTGTCCCAAATCATTTATATACATGATGAACAGCATGTATATAAATGTTGGTTTAAAATGGAGCACTGTAACAAAAAATAATTTCCCCCAGGGATCAATAAAGTATTCTGATTCTGATTCTGATTACTATTTTTCTTTATTACGCAGCGTTTTTATAACTATTTCCAGATGTTTCTAAAGATGAAAACAGAATTAAACTCCAGCCTGATGCGTTTCTGAGGTTCCTGACTCTGACCGTCCCTCAAACGCCTCTCTGGGCGTCTCCTTCCGTCGCTTTTACTTTCGCTTTCGTGAATGTTGTGGCGCAGTTGATCGTCTCGAAGTTAAGGTAACGTTAGCAGTCTGTACTGTTTTCCTGGCTGACATCAGCTGTGTGCAGCTTAGTTTCAGCATAAATCTGCTTCGTTTTATGTGAGATCAGAGTCTGGGAACGAGACAGAAACAGTTGATGATCAGCAGCTGAACTCGATGTTACTGTGGATCCACTGACTGATGACTGTAGGCAGCTTCTCCTGCCTCCATCAGTCTGTGGCTGTATGGGCTCAAATTGTGGTCATAAATATTTTGTACTTGTAAATCAGGATTTTATAGGTGGAAAAAGAATTTGTGTGTGGACTTAGCCAAGGAATACGTGTGAAACTCTGCACTCAAGTTACAAGTACGTCCCTATTTTTCTTCCTTTCATCTGATTGGCCAATGTCATGTCAATCACAAATTTAACAATCCAATCAGAGAACAGATGGGTTTGGCTATTGGAGGGGTGCTTTATGAAGCTTCGGGTCCTTGAAGGGAATAAATGCCCCTTTGCATGCCAGCCCAGCGTTTTCCTTCATCACTAGGAAGGAAAACAGTCTGTGGTCGTCCGAGTTTTGTGATTTTTGTGTCACAGGTTTACGTGCTTAATACAGGGAACTCCAGAGGACACATAGGACACAGTGACCCGCTGCACACACACTGCACACACACTGCACACAATGACAGCTGCAGAGTTTGTGTCTGATGTATTAAGTATGAAACACTGTTGGGATAAAATCTGGTCAGAATGAATCCAGGTGCAGGTGTGTCAGTTTAGGACCACTGGACTAACATCCAAGTGCTCACAATATAAAGTGTATTCTGTAGTAACATCCTGGTGTTGCAGCAACAGTCCCACATGGAAACGTCAACACTCAAACTCAAAATCTCTTTTTGTCAACAATAAAATGACAGCAGACCAATTTGAACAAAGTTGGTAAAAAGCTTCAGAAATTAGTAAAATATTAAAAAGTGTCTTGATGCTCAATCATCCAGTAAATCCCCAAAGAGTTGATTCTGTTCATCTGGATGTTTTCAGCAGCATGGATCAGTGTGAGGACAGAGAGGAGGGAGTCCCTCCCTCTAAAAGCACTCTGTGTGGGGAACATGAGAGCCAGACCAAAGCTCAGAGGTGAGATGACCATCTCTAACTGTCCATGACTCTTCTCCATGTCACAGCTCAGCACTCACATCACTGCTCCATCATTATTCACAGGAACCAGCCTGGACCTCCACCCAGCTCTGTGTCCTTACAGAGTGACACATCTAAAGATGACATGATTGAGTTTAAAGTCTCTGCTGCAGAGAGGTGAGCTGTTAGGAACAAGAACTCTCTGATTTAAAGGATTTTGATGTTTCCTGGTTTCTAAAATGCATCTCTGTAGCAGAGCAGTGTCTCCAAGGACACACAGGCTCAGCTGTAACTGTCAGTTTATCTGGTTTAAGACACATTTGGACTCAATTGGCTGTTTTTAACTATGTATTTTAATCAGAGGTGTAAATTTAGACCTCACACATCTGGATCCTAAACTATGATAGAAACAGCTGCTAGCAGTGGGTAGTTTGACTTTGATACGCTGCTCTAGAAAGCAAACAAAGGTTTGTGCAGCTCCTCTTCAGAAAAGTGTTCAGAGAGCAGCTGCTGTATTAGACAAAGGCTCGTCGTGTGAGCCCAGATGTGTGTAACAGCTGGATGAAGGAGAACCATCACAGTCACGTCTCCATCCCGCCTTTATTAATGAACTTCCTGTTGCTTGCAGATGACAGGAACACAAAGTGTTTGTGCCACGTGATGCTGCAGGATTTGTTAACGTGTCCATGATGGTAACATCTCCTCGTCTAACTGCAAACACATGAGCGCTCCTAACGGCAGCTATCACAGCCACACAGGCAGACTGTGTCTCACTGTTGCATTCAGGGACATTTGTTTTCCTGTAAAAAGCTGAACTCTAATCTAAGAGGACTGTTACTGACAGGAAACAGCTGCATTATCTGCAGTCTGTGTGATCACAGCTGCTTCAATCACTTCATCAGAGAATTGATCATTGAATAAAACATGTTTGTGTCTGCAGAGGTCAGAGGTCACAGTCTGCAGGATCCAGCTGTCCGTCTGTGAGGAGTGACTGGTCCAAAGGTCAACCTCCAGAGTTCAGTGGTGAACCTGGACCAACGAGGTCAGAGAACTGTGATGACTCCTTTACATGTTTGTGTTTTCCTGGATAAATATGACCAAAGATTCATTAAAAAGGTAAAAATCTTAGACTTTGTCCTGTAGCGCTGTGTGGCAGGCAGGATTGGACCCAAACACAACAGGATGAAGTCAAAGAGGCAGCTTTATTTCAGCTGTGAACATGCAAACAGCAGAAATAAGGAAACATAACTGTAGGTTTGCAGTGAATGAAGCCTCAGCTCGACGCTGCACTTTGTCCCTCTTTTCCTTCTCCAAACAGCCACATCAGGAGTCTCTGATGGAGTTTTCAAATATTTAATTACAAATGTCCAAAGATGGGTTCAGGATACCTGAATCCACAATTATTAAAGCTAAAATAGTTCACAGGGTTTGGACTTTGTTAGGTGACGAGAGAACATCAAAGTGTTTTTTATCTTTAAACAGTATTTTTATCACTTCAGTTGCTCTCACAGCCCTGTTTGTTATTTTAGTAAGTAAGTAAGTAAAGTTTATTTATTAAGCGCTTTTCATAGACAGGTAGTCACAAAGTGCTGCACACAGAGATTAAAATAAACAGTATGATAAATAGCAAAATGCACAATATACACAATATAGAGTTTAAATGTAAATGAAAAATATAAAAATGTAAACAGCATTGGTCAACAGAAAGCTTGTTTAAACAGTAAAGTTTTTAACTGTTTTTTAAAGGATTCCACAGAGTCAACCAAACGTAGTTGTAGAGGTAGACTGTTCCACAGCCTTGGTGCCACAGACTGAAAGGCTCCGCCCCCTTTCGTCTTCAGACGTGTTCTGGGAGCAACCAACAAACTCTGAGTCTGTGAGCGGAGACAGCGAGCAGCAGTGTGTTTAGTGAGAAGCTTGGATAAATAATCTGGGGCCATTTAGTTCTCTGTACGTTAAAACAATCATTTAAAACGAATTCTAAAATCTATTGGGAGCCAATGTAAAGAACATAAAATAGGAGTGATGTGAGCTCGCTGGGTAGAGCGAGTTAGTAGTCTGGCTGCTGCGTTTTGTACAGCTTGGAGGCGAGAAAGAGATGATTTATCCAAGCTGGTAAACAGGGAATTACAATAATCTAAACGTGATGACACAAATGCATGGACAATTTTTTCCAGTTCAGCTAAGGAGACCATATGTCGCAGTTTAGAAATATTCCTTAAATGAAAGAAACAGGAACGAGACAGAGACTTTACATGTGAGTCAAGGCCCAAAGAAGAGTCAAATATTATTCCAAGATTTCGAATATTTGGCTCAGCAGAAGAACAGAAAGGGGCAACAACTTGACTGATTTTAGAATATAGATCAGGAGGAGCTATGATCATGGTCTCTGTCTTGTTCTAACAAGGTAATTGTTAGAAAGCCAGTCAGAGATTTGAGTTAAAGCCTGGACTAGGGTGGACAGCCTATCCAGCTGATGAGGCTTAACCAGAGCTCTTATGTTTCACTCAGTGCTCCCACCAAACACCTTGGAGGACACATTAGTGTGATTTAGATTTCATTGCTGTAAACACCAGTCACACAAGCTAACCCATGGAGGCAGCAGCAGGCTTTGTGTTTGGTAAAGTCTGCTGGCTTAAACTAAGAGAGTTTAGTTTGTTAGCACAAAGAGCTGTCAGCTAAAGCCCCGAATGCACTTTGAATACAGACGAACTGAGAAAAACACTTTAAATACAGCAAACAGTCAAACTGACCACATGTTTTTCTGCTGATCATCCACAGCAGTACGTTTAGCATTCATGCTAGCAGCAGGCTATGACTGTTAGGGTTGCCAACCGTCCCTTAAAAAATGGAATCGTTTTTTTGTAGAAACAAAAGTACACGTCCCGTATTGAGCTAATAAGGGACGCACTTTGTCCCGTAATACAGTGAGAATCAAAAGTAGTCTATAAATGTTCATGGAATTAACGCTTTGTTGGAAAACTTAATTCCCAGCCCCTCTCCTGCTTTGTGACCAATGAGCTGACAGCACACTTATGACAATACCGCTCATCTCATTGGTCGAGGAAAGGTCGCTTGCGGAGAAAATACCGGAAGACAACAGATGACCACAACAAGAAGCATGGCCAACAGGGAAACAAACGCCGACACTGCGGTGCAAGTCTCGGACGACAGTACACCTAAAGCTGGGCAGACACTGTGCGATTTTTTCAGTCACGTTATTCAGCTCCTGCTCAAACTGCACGATTGACTCGCAGGGGTTAGAAGTTGGTAGGTCACGATGCAGGTCTCACACTATACCGCCCGATGCTCTGATGCGACCCGAGTGCTCACACTGTGCCTCCATAACATGAAGGTTATAACAGAAAATCTGTCGCTCTCTCTGTCTTTCACTCACACAGACACACCACCACCATCAACTTTGCTAAATTGCTAATGAAAAACATTGATCAGGCAGCTGTGATTGAGCAGCAATGTAAATCCAACTATTTTCACGGTTGTTGTGGTCGTGATAATTTTGTGATGCCACATCGAAAAGGCTCGGATGAGCTTTCCAAAGTTCTACAAGTTGTGCCTCCATCGCTTGTGTCCAGATGCACAGCCGTGCTGCTCTGTCTTTTTCACCGACGTTTACGTGTTTGCGCGTGAGCAGTGTGAGCGGCTCACGAGCGATTGATGATCGGGAGCTGCTCGAGGTGTTAATCGCTTCTCGTTACCCCACATATACTACACGATGCACGATGAAGGCCAAAATCGGGCCGATCACCAAATCGGTCGCACGACTCAAAAATCGGCTCAAAATGGGCCAAAGATCGCACAGTGTGAGCCCAGCATCAGAGCAGCAATGTTTGTTCGCTCAGAGAAAGAAAAAAAGGCTGCAAAAGTACAGGGAGGAATGGGAAAAGGGAAACACCTGGCTGGAAAAGGTCACCATAACACCTATAAAGCGCACTGCACTGTGTGCCGGCGCACTTTTTCCATAGGCATGCTTCTAATGGTGGGCACAAGAAGAACATGAGGGGCGTGAAAGCTCGGGGAACCCTTAACCAATTTCTTGTCCACCAGGCCACGGCAGAAGCAGATATGCTATGTAAACACTGGTTTGTTTTTTAAACCCTCTGGTTAAGGTTAAAATGGGCATGTGCAGTGAATATCAGCGCTATGTGGCCAGAAGTGTGATAATATAATTTATTTTGTGTAATAAACAACTGCAAGGATAGATGATTACAACAAATAGATGACTAATACATAAAAGTAATACATAGATGAATAATGATGATGAGTTATGATGCGTAATCATGGGAACAAGTGGGTTTACAAACAGGAGCAGCTGATTAGCATTAGAAAAGCTGAAATAATACCTCAGCTGAAGCCAATTGCACTAAATGCACTAAATGTGCACAGAATATTTTTCGTTCTATTGCTTTCTATTAATTTATATAATTTTAAGTTAAGCAGGACAGAGTTCTTTTAAAGAAAGATTTACTTTTATTCTCAAAAGTTAAGCATGACAGGCTTCTGTTTAAGAAAGAGACCTGTTTCACTGTGTTAATGTTGTCATTTTGAGCTAAAAATAAATGGCTAAATGATCATTTGTTTCCCATATGGTCATATCACAAAGAATATGCATCTGCTTAAATCAAATTCAAGTCAAATGGTTAAAAAATAATTTCACACACACAAAAAAGAGCTACCACACTGGGAAGGGTGAAGACAACTAGGTTGCCCGGCCCTGGCCACGAGGTGTCCCTTATTTATTTTTCAGGGAGTTGGCAACCCTAATGACTGTCCACTGAGCACCAACACAGGTAGGAGTGAGCAGTGATGAAGCAGGACTGTGGGCAAGTTTGAGCTACAATCCTATTGGCTTCTCAGTTTCTCCAAAGAAAAGGGGAAAAATTCTTGGTGTTGTGAAGATGTGAGTTGGTCTTGTTGTCGTGGGGCTGGAAGGATGCTGGCAGTGAGAGGCTTTTCATACAGTGTTCAGTAACAGAATGAGAAGAAAGCCACTGCACATGAAACAAGGTGCTCGTAGTGTTTGTTTACTGTGTTTGTGCCACAATGTCAGATCAGTTGTAGATTCACATGCAGACTTGTCCAGTGAAACCAGTGCAAGTACTGCAGTACAGAGCAAAGACTAAGCAAGCCAGGAGAGCTCTCCAACTTTCTGAAAGTATCAGGATATTTGAGTGATAAGAAAAAGTGGATCGTGCAACAATGTCCCTCAGCACACAAAACAATCAAAGCAGAATAAATATAATGTTTTAGATCAAACACTTACAGGGACCTGAAGAGAGAGAACCAACAAAATGTCATGGCTAACAGAGGAACTCAAGCACAGACTGAGTTCTGACAAACAAAAAGGTGACAGTTTATTTACCAAAGGGGTGAACCACAGTGCTCTATATATGTACAGTGAGTCGGGGAGGGGGTCCAGGGCTCCAGGGAAAAGAGGGAAGGGAGTCCACACTCACTCCTCTTCAGTCACTCTTGTCCTGCTCTCCACTCACACAGCCACACACAGGAATCACAGGTAAGCGTCTGTAACCAGGTCCGGGGAAATATTTACTCAAAGTATACACAAAGTTAACCCAACTGGTGAATTAAGAGAGAGATTTCTTAGCAAGGAGCTGAGATCATGAACACAGGAGGGTCAATGTCCCAGCGACAAACTGCTCCATGCCGCAGCGTTAAATGGTTACCGGTAAGCCCAGGTGAGTCAGCAACAGGTGGTGTAATCATCATAGCTGTGTGGACCAAGAGCGAGAGGCCATTACAAGCTCCACCCAGGCAGGCAAAACCATAGCAGGAGAGAGCAAAACATAAAACCTGAAAAGCCATCATGAGCCAGCCAGAGAGACACAGAGTTTATACTAGAAGAGAAACCTGCTCATCTTCATCATGTTTGTTTAAATAGAGAAAATCAGAAGTCTCTGTGTGTCAGACCACGGCTCTACACGGACACTTCTAAGCTGCTTCAGAGTGAACTGACCCAGATAATCTGCACACAGCGGCTGTAAAACAGTGAAAGTCATAACTGTCTCTCTGATGGAAAGCTTTTATTGTGAAGTCAGGAAGTCTGCAGGAAGTGTTGAGTTTGTATTCATCACTCAGTGTTTAATGAGACAGGCAGACAGGAAGAGCAGCTCATTAGTGTTGATGACATCAAAGGAACTGTGAGGAACTGCAGTTTGGTCACATCTGGATGTTTTTCACTGACAGTAAATGTTTTAGTGATGAAGAAATGTGTTCACAGAGAGATGAAGAGGAGTGGTGTTTGTGAGGAGGAGCAGCTGTCCTGCTGTGCTTTGTGTCAGGACGTCCTGAAGGATCCAGTCTCTACCAGCTGTGGACACTGGTTCTGCAGACAGTGCATCTCCTCATACTGGGACCAGTCTGCTTCATCAGGAGACTCGCCCTGTCCCCAGTGTGGAGAAAGATCCAGAAGCAGAGCTGGACTGCAGACAGCCAGTCAGAGCAGCTGTGTACAAAGTAAGACTGAACATCTGTCTGCTGATGGACTCATTTCTGAAAACTGGACTTCTTGTGTTGTTCAGACATTGAAGAGTTTTCTTTCTCTTTAGTCTCATTGTTTTTCTTTCTTTCAGCAGATGTGGGTCTGCAGGAGGTTTTAGATGAACATAAGATCAGTCTGAGTAAGAGATGTGAACGTGTGACTGAAGGAAGTGATGAAACAGGAAGTAGAACCCTCCTCAACACCATCTACACTGAGCTCTACATCACAGAGGGACAGAGTGAAGAGGTTCATACCCAACATGAGGTGAGGCAGCTGGAGACAGCTTCCAAGATGGACGCCCTCCATGACGCTCCAATCAGGTGCCAGGACATCTTTAAAGCCTTACCTGACCAACAGAGACCCATCAGAGTGGTTCTGACCAACGGCGTGGCTGGTGTTGGAAAAACCTTTTCAGTGCAGAAGTTCACTCTGGACTGGGCAGAGGGCTTGGAGAACCAACATGTCAGTGTGGTGGTTCTGCTTTCATTCAGGGAGCTGAACCTGATCAGAGATGAGCAGTACAGTCTTCTGGAGCTGCTCCATGTTTTCCATCCAACATTACAGAAGGTCACAGCAGAGAAGCTGGCTGTCTCTCAGCTTTTGTTCATCTTTGACGGCCTGGATGAAAGCAGACTTTCATTGGATTTCACCAACAGGAAGCTGCTGTCTGATGTCACACAGAAGTCATCAGTCAGCCAGCTGCTGACAAACCTCATCCAGGGGAATCTGCTTCCCTCGGCTCTCGTCTGGATAACTTCCCGACCCGCAGCAGCCAATCAGATCCCTCCTACATGTGTTGACAGGCTAACAGAAGTACGAGGCTTCACTGACGCCCAGAAGGAGGAGTACTTCAGGAGGAGATTCAGTGATGAAGAGCTGTCCAGCAGAATCATCTCCCACATGAAAACATCCAGGAGCCTCCACATCATGTGTAGTATCCCAGTCTTCTGCTGGATCACTGCTACAGTTCTGGAGCACATGTTGACTACAGAGCAGAGAGGAGAGCTGCCCAAGACCCTGACTGACATGTACTCACACTTCCTGCTGGTTCAGACAAAGAGGAAGAAGAACAAGTACCATGAGGGACGTGAGACGAGTCCACAGGAGCTGACGGAGGCTGACAGGGAAGTTCTTCTGAAGCTGGGGAGGCTGGCGTTTGAACATCTGGAGAAAGGAAACATCATGTTCTACCAAGAAGACCTGGAGCAGTGTGGTCTGGATGTGACAGAGGCCTCGGTGTACTCAGGAGTTTGTACAGAGATCTTCAAAAGAGAGTGTGTGATCTTCCAGAAACCAGTCTACTGCTTTGTTCATCTGAGCATTCAGGAGTTTCTGGCTGCAGTCTACATGTTCCACTGTCACACCAACAGGAAGACAGAGGTGCTGAAGATGTTTCTAAAATCAGAATCTTTCACCAAGATGATTTTCCGTGTTTTTGATGACAAAGATCACCAAACACTTGATGTATTTCTGAACAGAGCCATGGAAAAATCCCTCCAGAGTAAACATGGCCACCTGGACCTGTTTGTTCGCTTCCTCCATGGCCTCTGTCTGGAGTCCAACCAGAGACTCTTAGTAGGTCTGCTGGGTCAGACAGAGATCAGTCCAGGAACCATCCAGAGAGTCATCAACAACCTGAAGTGGAAGAAAAGTGATGAAATCTCTCCTGACAGAAGCATCAACATCTTCCACTGTCTGATGGAGATGAACCACCTCTCATTATTTCAGGAGATCCAAGAGTTCCTGAAGTCAGAGAACAGATCAGTGAAGAAACTCTCTGAGATCCAGTGCTCAGCTCTGGCCTTCATGCTGCAGATGTCAGAGGAGGTTCTGGATGAGTTTGACCTGCTGAAGTACAACACATCAGAGCGGGGACAACAGAGACTGATTCCAGCTGTGAGGAACTGCAGAAAGGCTGGGTGAGTCCAGATGTGATCATTAACATCATTGATCAGTGTAGGTTAGTAGTTTAATGTTGAAAATAAAATCAGATTGTAACCACAAAGTGTTTGTGTCCGTACGCTGCAACCTTCCACACCATTCCTTTATTGTACAGACTCAGCAGCAGCTCCATGGATCCCAAATCCAAGAGTGGAGAACAGATTTGAAGTGTGTCACATCCATGCAGTCACAGCTGTTTCCACCATGTTTCCACTGATATTAATCCTGTTCAATGACACGTTTCATATCAGTGAATATGTTCTTTAGGACGTCCACTGACATGTTTAAGTGTCCTGCTGGAAATCACTCAAATCATCCATGAAATCCATGAAAAATCCTTTTAGTGTTTCTAACTTCACCCTCTGTCCTCTCTCTCTCTCCATCCTCCTCACTGCTTCTTTCACTGATAATCACACAAACATTGTATTCAGCTACAAAATAACACAATAACATCATCTGATGATCATTATTATAAGAGCAGGATCCATATTTGATATCAGAGTAACACACTGCTTGGTTATGTGCAGTCATCATCAGTGACTGTGGGTCAAACAGAAGCTCTCTGATTGGTTGCTGACCTTGGTCACCTGTCCACTCTCACCTGTTTGTGTTTGCTCTCTCTTTGCTGTCTCCATCCTCTCTCTCCTTTCTCTCCCTCTCTGTCTTTGTACGTCACTCAGGTCCAATGGAAACAGTGACCTTTACAAACCAATCAAAGACAAACTGATCCATGTCAGGTTATAACAATATTCAAAGTGAATACAGGCTGCTGCTGGACACAGACAGGTAACATCATTTTGACTTGCTGCCACCTGGATCTGGACTCATAAACACTGAAGCCCTGAACAGGAATACAAATCATTTTCTGCCAACTAGCGAC
Organism: Mchenga conophoros; assembly: GCF_057382185.1. Taxonomy (NCBI): domain Eukaryota; kingdom Metazoa; phylum Chordata; class Actinopteri; order Cichliformes; family Cichlidae; genus Mchenga; species Mchenga conophoros. The sequence continues at coordinate 18,165,451 of NC_140528.1, read as the reverse complement.
ACACCAGCAGATAATGGCTCAGAAAGCTAAAATGAGCCAATCATTTCTGTGTTTAGTTCCCCTGAAATCAGATCTGATATCAGCAGCTCTGAGTTCATTCATCATTATTGTCCAGTGATGAGATTTCTGCTCCGTTTGGTAACAGTCAGCAGGTTTTTCCTGCGTGTGGACGTGAACAGTCGTACCTGACAGCAGGTAGCAAACAGAGATCATCTTTCCAGCTGGAACTCTTCACTGAGCTGAACTCATTCAAAATGTTCTGGAGTCAAAACAGGAAACAGTCCAAATGTGTGTCTTCACTCTGACTCTGGATCAGATCTCAGTGACAGACTGTGGACATTATGGAAGCCTAAATGTGACACTATCTTCCTCCTTCATCTGCAGATTAAAGCCAAACAAAGATTCTCATTAAAAGTCTGCAGGTCTGAGAGAGACTCAATCGTTGTGTCATGTCAAACACAGTAAGAGGAGCTGAAGCACAGATGTGAAGAGCAGATTCATCAGATTATGACCTCACTCTGTTTTGTCTTCATATACATTCAGTCTGTGTTTATATTGCAGATTTTCTGCTTTTATAATAACACATTTTATATTTTCTATCATCACAGACTGACTCACTGTCTACTCTCAGAGTCTCACTGTGAAGTTGTGGCCTCAGCTCTGAAGTCCAACCCCTCCCATCTGACAGAGCTGGACATGAGTAACAACTACAAGCTGCAGGATTCAGGTGTGAAGCTTCTGTGTGCTGGACTGGAGAGTCCAAACTGTCGACTGGAGACTCTGAGGTGAGTTCACTGACTGCGGCTGTTGTTGTTTTTCTATATTTCAGGTCTTTGATGTTTGAAACTTTCTTTAGTTCCTAAATGTTCAGGATGTGTCTGAAGACAAATGTGAAGAAGTTTGAGTGCTTTCAGAAATGTTGTCTTTCCAAATGACTGAACAACAGTTTTTCCTTTTGGCTCCAAACAGAAGTGACAGACTTGAGCAGGGTTCATTTAAAGGCTGACAGAAGTGGAGTGGTGACGGGGAGATGTTTGACAGGACAGTGTTTCAGCCTCCACAGGTTCATGTTGTGCTCCATCAGTCAGTGAAGATGAAGTCAGTGCTGATGAGGCTGTAGAGTGTGTGAGGGATGTGAATGAGGATGATGAAGATCTGATGATAGCAGATAAAAACAGGCTGCAGAGACTTTGAGCCATACAGGGCACACAGTGTGTGTACAGAACAGCTGAAATCATTATGGAGGCCTCACTGGAATATGGAAGCATCACAGTACAGCTTCAGTGAAGCATTAAAGTCTCTGATATGAGATGAGAAATGAAGCAGCCAGAGCTTTTTCATGAGTGGAAATCCACTGTGACTGTGAGCTGCTGCTACAGCCTCCAGATTAGCCAGCAGCTCATCCTGCTCAACATTTTCTCACCAACTTTAATGGAAGTGTGATGTTTTCAGCTGGAGTGATGGTCAGGGTGGCCTCCCTCTCCTCTTCTTCTCCTCTTCCTCTTTCATTTGTAAAGCCACTTCTGCTGCTTTCATTCATTTGGAAGTCCTGTAGCTGAGTTTGGGAGAGACTAACAGCCTCGGCAGCAGAGGGGAGAAAGGCTGTAACACCACCACTTTACTCTGTTCTACCTGTCACATCATTTTATCAGGAAACAAATATCATGTTTTTACTATGTTTGTCTTGAAGATGTAAGAAGATCACATGGTGCTTTTTATTATTGTGTTGGTTTGTTTCCTGTCTCTTGGATGGAGCCCAGCTGTGCGTGGCCCCTGGGCCTGTGGTCAGAGTGTGTGCTGGATAATCCGGCCCAGGATGAGGCCAAACTGACATGGGATGAAATGTCTGTCACATAATTGAGCTTAGTGTAGTTTCATTTCTGCACAATTTAAAAACAACCAAAACTTTGTTCTGTCTTTTCTATGTTATACTGTAGACTTTCTTTGATACTGTGTCCAAAAGGAGCAGCTTTTACTTTGAAAGGGAGCCGTCCCTGTTTCCTCTTCAGGTTGGATGATGGAAGCAAATGAGTGTGTGATGTTCTTTCAGTGTTGCACTTTGTAGACGCTCCCTGAGCACTGGTCTCACAGCCAGCTGCACATAGAGACCAGTGTTGTTAGTCCAGGTCAGAAGATGACTTGTTGGAATGAAAATGAGCTTGTAGTTTGTCTGCTTTAATAATGTGACTGGAAAAAGGTGTTGGACTTCAAATATGTCCATTTCTTTCACACTTCACCTTTAAAAGTGAAGCCTTGTGGTTCCTGGAAGGAAAAACACGACTTTTTCAAGTCTTTGTCCTGTTTTTATGAGAAATGTACGACTTTAATGTGAAACATTCAGAGTTTTTTCTCTTGTTGTGTTTGTTTGAAGCTGCTTCCTGTTGGCTTCAGCTGTTTGGAGTTTCCATTTTCTAAACTTCTACATTCTGAACCTTCTTCAGCTCTGAACAGATGATGAAACACTGAATGATTTCAAGCTCACACTTTGTCTAATAAACTTACATCTTTCATTCTTTATACAGATTGATGGACTGTGGTTTGTCAGAGATCAGCTGTGATTATCTGGCAGCAGCACTGAAGTCCAACCCCTCCCATCTGAGACAGCTGGACCTGAGTAATGACTCCTGGTCTTCGACCAACAACAAGCTGCAGGATTCAGGAGTGAAGCATCTGTGTGGTTTCCTGGAGAGTCCAGGATGTGGACTTGAAACTCTGGGGTCAGTCAGCATGTTTTAGTTGTGCTGAGATGAATATGATGTGAAAGTTGTGCTGACACTAAACTGCAGACATCAGGCTGATATTATACTGATCCACACTGAGGATCTTCATGGTAAAGTCTGTTTTCTTCTTCTCTGGTTTAGTCCATTGACTGCAGCAGAACAATGTTCACATTTCAAACAGTGAGACTCAACGTATGGCCCGCGGCCCACACGCGGCCTGCCCACCTTTCCTGATTCAGAGAGAGGGGACCCTGATTAACTGTGTAGTGTTCTTCCTCACAGTTCTAAGTATCAGACACAACAATGAATAATCCACAGCTGACTGTCTTTAGCAGGTCAAAGGTCACGGCACACAGCAGACAGTGGGAAATATTATAACTCTGATCATTTATCAGCACATATCCATATGTATAAAAACAAAGCTGACACTGTGAGACTTGATCAGAGGTGTGATCATCACAGCAGAGGCCTTTGTGTCAAAGTCACTGAGGATCAAACAGAAACACATGAAGCAGATTTTCCTGTTCTGGCTTTTTATAGCAGATAACCTTCAAAATATTCTGCAGTCCATCAAAAACTGAAGCAAACCATGAATCAACATGTGAACATGAGCTGATGCTGCTGAAGTGAAGCAAAGTTACAGAGGTTTGATTACAGACACAGCTGAGAGTTTGTAATCTGTCATCATTTTAAAAGGTTTACATTTCTTCAGTATTGAACAGCAGAAATGAGGCTTTGTTTTGGGAGGCCGACAGCAGTGAACACAACAGCAGACTGGTGCGTAATAAGCAGTGAATAATGCAGGAAACAGATTTTTGAAGGTAAACTGTTCTTGAAGTACACTGAGAGAGAGAGAGCTGTGCAGGAAGTAAACGTCAAAGTCAGAGAGAATTCATGACGATGTTCATCAAACGTAAAGCGTAGTTTGGATCTTCTTCTGCTGCTGGTTCACTCAGTTTTGGTTGGAGACAGATGAAACCTGCAGCTTCAGGACCTGTGAGCTGTCCACTTTCAGCCCCGACGGCGTGTCCGTGTACGTGCTGTCGAGTGAACGATCCACGCTCTGTGTTTCCATCTTTGTGTGTTTAGCTGCTCTCATTTACTGTTTTATCTGTTTGCTTGTTGTTGAAATACTTTTGGGAGCTTTAACCTGAGATTCTGGCAAAATACATTTATATTAAAAATCGATTCAGGATTGAATGAATCAACATCGCTTTATTCAAATTAAAACCATTTAAATAGGAAAATCCATTTTTTTACAGCCGCCTCTAATGCTGGGTAATGTCAGCTGGTCCATGTGCAGCTGGCTGTGAGGCTCAGGGAGCGTCTACAAAGTGCAACACTGAAAGAACATCATCCATAAATATTGAGTAATAACTGGACTCTCATACAGCGAGACTCAAATGCCTTTAAACATCAGCTTATCCTGCTGATCCAAGTCCAACACTGAGTTTGTAAAAACATGTTTGTCAATCATTTTGTTTGGTTTCTGAGGAAAATGATTCAATAACTTGCTGCTAATACACAACATTTCATCATATTTCCTCATAACCCTCTTTTGTCTGACCATTTGATCCCATTTGAATTTGCAATAAAGGATCCACAGAGTTTGGTGACAATAATGACAGTAGATGTTTGTGTGAAAGTGCTGGAAGCAAATGAGTGTGTGATGTTCTTTCAGTGTTGCACTTTGTAGACGCTCCCTGAGCACTGGTCTCACAGCCAGCTGCACATAGAGACCAGTGTTGTTAGTCCAGGTCAGAAGATGACTTGTTGGAATGAAAATGAGCTTGTAGTTTGTCTGCTTTAATAATGTGACTGGAAAAAGGTGTTGGACTTCAAATATGTCCATTTCTTTCACACTTCACCTTTAAAAGTGAAGCCTTGTGGTTCCTGGAAGGAAAAACACGACTTTTTCAAGTCTTTGTCCTGTTTTTATGATAAATGTACGACTTTAATGTGAAACATTCAGAGTTTTTTCTCTTGTTGTGTTTGTTTGAAGCTGCTTCCTGTTGGCTTCAGCTGTTTGGAGTTTCCATTTTCTAAACTTCTACATTCTGAACCTTCTTCAGCTCTGAACAGATGATGAAACACTGAATGATTTCAAGCTCACACTTTGTCTAATAAACTTACATCTTTCATTCTTTATACAGATTGGAGCACTGTGGTTTGTCAGAGATCAGCTGTGATTATCTGGCAGCAGCACTGAAGTCCAACCCCTCCCATCTGAGACAGCTGAACCTGAGCTGGAACAACAAGCTGCAGGATTCAGGAGTGAAGCATCTGTGTGGTTTCCTGGAGAGTCCAGGATGTGGACTTGAAACTCTGAGGTCAGTCAGCATGTTTTAGTTGTGCTGAGATGAATATGATGTGAAAGTTATATTGACACTAAACTGCAGACATCAGGCTGATATTATACTGATCCACACTGAGGATCTTCATGGTAAAGTCTGTTTTCTTCTTCTCTGGTTTAGTCCATTGACTGCAGCAGAACAATGTTCACATTTCAAACAGTGAGACTCAACGTATGGCCCGCGGCCCACACGCGGCCTGCCCACCTTTCCTGATTCAGAGAGAGGGGACCCTGATTAACTGTGTAGTGTTCTTCCTCACAGTTCTAAGTATCAGACACAACAATGAATAATCCACAGCTGACTGTCTTTAGCAGGTCAAAGGTCACGGCACACAGCAGACAGTGGGAAATATTATAATTCTGATCATTTATCAGCACATATCCATATGTATAAAAACAAAGCTGACACTGTGAGACTTGATCAGAGGTGTGATCATCACAGCAGAGGCCTTTGTGTCAAAGTCACTGAGGATCAAACAGAAACACATGAAGCAGATTTTCCTGTTCTGGCTTTTTATAGCAGATAACCTTCAAAATATTCTGCAGTCCATCAAAAACTGAAGCAAACCATGAATCAACATGTGAACATGAGCTGATGCTGCTGAAGTGAAGCAAAGTTACAGAGGTTTGATTACAGACACAGCTGAGAGTTTGTAATCTGTCATCATTTTAAAAGGTTTACATTTCTTCAGTATTGAACAGCAGAAATGAGGCTTTGTTTTGGGAGGCCGACAGCAGTGAACACAACAGCAGACTGGTGCGTAATAAGCAGTGAATAATGCAGGAAACAGATTTTTGAAGGTAAACTGTTCTTGAAGTACACTGAGAGAGAGAGAGCTGTGCAGGAAGTAAACGTCAAAGTCAGAGAGAATTCATGACGATGTTCATCAAACGTAAAGCGTAGTTTGGATCTTCTTCTGCTGCTGGTTCAGTCAGTTTTGGTTGGAGACAGATGAAACCTGCAGCTTCAGGATCTGTGAGCTGTCCACTTTCAGCCCCGACGGCGTGTCCGTGTACGTGCCGTCGAGTGAACGATCCACGCTCTGTGTTTCCATCTTTGTGTGTTTAGCTGCTCTCATTTACTGTTTTATCTGTTTGCTTGTTGTTGAAATACTTTTGGGAGCTTTAACCTGAGATTCTGGCAAAATACATTTATATTAAAAATTGATTCAGGATTGAATGAATCAACATCGCTTTATTCAAATTAAAACCATTTAAATAGGAAAATCCATTTTTTTACACCCGCCTCTAATGCTGGGTAATGTCAGCTGGTCCATGTGCAGCTGGCTGTGAGGCTCAGGGAGCGTCTACAAAGTGCAACACTGAAAGAACATCAATAAATACTGAACTCTCATACAGCGAGACTCAAATGCCTTTAAACATCAGCTTATCCTGCTGATCCAAGTCCAACACTGAGTTTGTAAAAACATGTTTGTCAATCATTTTGTTTGGTTTCTGAGGAAAATGATTCAATAACTTGCTGCTAATACACAACATTTCATCATATTTCCTCATAACCCTCTTTTGTTTGAGCATTTGATCCCATTTGAATTTGCAATAAAGGATCCACAGAGTTTGGTGACAATAATGACAGTAGATGTTTGTGTGAAAGTGCTGGAAGCAAATGAGTGTGTGATGTTCTTTCAGTGTTGCACTTTGTAGACGCTCCCTGAGCACTGGTCTCACAGCCAGCTGCACATAGAGACCAGTGTTGTTAGTCCAGGTCAGAAGATGACTTGTTGGAATGAAAATGAGCTTGTAGTTTGTCTGCTTTAATAATGTGACTGGAAAAAGGTGTTGGACTTCAAATATGTCCATTTCTTTCACACTTCACCTTTAAAAGTGAAGCCTTGTGGTTCCTGGAAGGAAAAACACGACTTTTTCAAGTCTTTGTCCTGTTTTTATGATAAATGTACGACTTTAATGTGAAACATTCAGAGTTTTTTCTCTTCTTGTGTTTGTTTGAAGCTGCTTCCTGTTGGCTTCAGCTGTTTGGAGTTTCCATTTTCTAAACTTCTACATTCTGAACCTTCTTCAGCTCTGAACAGATGATGAAACACTGAATGATTTCAAGCTCACACTTTGTCTAATAAACTTACATCTTTCATTCTTTATACAGATTGAGTGTCTGTGGTTTGTCAGAGATCAGCTGTGATTATCTGGCAGCAGCACTGAAGTCCAACCCCTCCCATCTGAGAGAGCTGGACCTGAGCTGCAACAAAAAGCTGCAGGATTCAGGAGTGAAGCATCTGTGTGGTTTCCTGGAGAGTCCAGGATGTGGACTTGAAACTCTGGGGTCAGTCAGCATGTTTTAGTTGTGCTGAGATGAATATGATGTGAAAGTTGTGCTGACACTAAACTGCAGACATCAGGCTGATATTATACTGATCCACACTGAGGATCTTCATGGTAAAGTCTGTTTTCTTCTTCTCTGGTTTAGTCCATTGACTGCAGCAGAACAATGTTCACATTTCAAACAGTGAGACTCAACGTATGGCCCGCGGCCCACACGCGGCCTGCCCACCTTTCCTGATTCAGAGAGAGGGGACCCTGATTAACTGTGTAGTGTTCTTCCTCACAGTTCTAAGTATCAGACACAACAATGAATAATCCACAGCTGACTGTCTTTAGCAGGTCAAAGGTCACGGCACACAGCAGACAGTGGGAAATATTATAACTCTGATCATTTATCAGCACATATCCATATGTATAAAAACAAAGCTGACACTGTGAGACTTGATAAGTAAGTAGTAAGTAAGTAAAATTTATTTATATAGCACATTTCACAGATAAAAATCACAAAGTGCTTTACAGTAAGATCAGACATACAAGTTAAAATTAATTAAATTAGTTAAAAGCCCGTTTGTATAAAAATGTCTTCAGCTGCTTGATCAGAGGTGTGATCATCACAGCAGAGGCCTTTGTGTCAAAGTCACTGAGGATCAAACAGAAACACATGAAGCAGATTTTCCTGTTCTGGCTTTTTATAGCAGATAACCTTCAAAATATTCTGCAGTCCATCAAAAACTGAAGCAAACCATGAATCAACATGTGAACATGAGCTGATGCTGCTGAAGTGAAGCAAAGTTACAGAGGTTTGATTACAGACACAGCTGAGAGTTTGTAATCTGTCATCATTTTAAAAGGTTTACATTTCTTCAGTATTGAACAGCAGAAATGAGGCTTTGTTTTGGGAGGCCGACAGCAGTGAACACAACAGCAGACTGGTGCGTAATAAGCAGTGAATAATGCAGGAAACAGATTTTTGAAGGTAAACTGTTCTTGAAGTACTTGAAGTACTTGAAGTACAAAGCTCTAATTTCTCGCAGTCGAACTCGTCTGGGCTTCACCTCCCACTGGTCCCTGTCACTCTCTTCACAGTGTCCTGTGTGGCCTTCAAATCTCCATCAACACAGTCTGTTCCTTTTCTGTTTCTTTTCAGTATTTGCCTTTTAGATTAAATCCCAGCCTGGCCAAACATCACATTCAGTGCCTTTAAACAGTTATGTCACACTGTCCTTACCAGCCTCCAGTTCACCGTGCATTTTCCATCACGTGGTTTCTTCCATCCTGCTGCTGGTGTCGTCAGTGTAGTTTTAGTTGCACTGTCTTTTGCCTGCTGTTAATTCTTGAAGTCCACGATGTTCTGTCGGTCTTCATCAGGAGATTAACTGTCCTATGAGCTTCTTCTCAGGATCGGGACAAGTGGGAGGTCAAGCTGTAAAATTTTAAGCCAAAATCTGGCCTATTTTTCTCCCAATTATGTTCATCTATGGTTTTGCCGCTGTACTCAAAATCCAGGTTGAGGAAAGTCCACCTTTATTTATCTGTAACCTGTATTGACACACTAAAGCATACAATTAATATCCTTTTCATGTCTTTTCTTAAAACCTCCATTCGCTTTATCTGCCTAGAGTTTAACTCATCTCTCTCTCTGGGTGCTCACTTGTCACAGTGAGTCTCCTTTTATGGGCATGCAAAGTTCCTGTCACACACACACAGCACTCAGAGCCATATTTCCTGTTTCTCTCTTTCGTGTTTCTACAGGCTAATCAAACTCTTATATCATCACTCATGCATTTCTTAACTTAGAAGCACTTTCAAACTTTAAAACATCCTACTTTGCATCACCAAAGAAATACCTCTCACCCCTTTATTTATCATTCAAAACCTTCTACTCACAGCATTCACACACTTACACTGTTACAGGAGTTAGAAATATACCTCAAAATACGCTTTCCTAAGAGTATTTTAGACATGCCTTTCATAATCAGAACGAGCAAGTCAAAGAAAAACAATTGAAACCTCTATTAATTCTCACAGCACACACATTCAACAATGTTTGCAGTAATATTTATAAAACCAACTGTGGTTTAAGCAGTTCACCGCTTACTAATTTGCATTTTCTGAGTCTCTGTTTTATGGTGCCATTAGTTCTCACAAATTCTTTTGCTGAAGTTTCAAAGTTTAGAGTGTAAAAGTGTGTATTAATCTATATTATCCCTGCTGATGACACAGGACTAATCCCATGTGTCACTAATGCTGTTGTTCTGTTTAGGGATTTGGGAAGTACTATTCAATAGTTAGGATCATCTTACTCAGCAAACAGATAATTTAGAATTCATCCAATCAGCACAGATTTGCTTTTTCTCTGAACAGGTTTGTGCCTACCTTTTTAGACCGGTCTTCTGTTTGCCTCATATCAGATCCAACCTTCGGTCACATTCGTTCTCTGTTGCATGGCGAACCAGGCAGTTTATTATAATATTTTATTTATATTTTATTTTGTGTTCATCAAGGGCTTCGGCTGATCTGCAGCTTCACCCTTTCCCAAGCTGGAGACATTTACCTTTTCACACACTTTCCTTGGCTGAACAATGACACAGCCTTCATGTACCTGATGCATCTCTCTGTTTTATTTAAAAGGTTTTCGTGTGAATTATTTTCTTTCATTCATTCCATACATTCTGTACATGGTCATCATGCCAACTATGTTTCATTGTTAATATCAGTTTACAGGTTGTTATCCTTGCTATTATTATTATAAAAATGTTAAAAATAAACTCTAATGTAATTTAGCCTTTGTTTATTTTATTGTTGTACTTCTTGTATTTATATCTATTCGGTGGCGTCTGTTTCCAACCTTTTTAAACTACTTTAAACTAGTTTAAGGAACGGGTGGTGGATTAATAAAAGGATGGCGAGGACTGCACAGTGTCTCGTCTTCTGGTTTTACTAAACTAGCAGTTAAGTACTGTTTTTCTGACTGTTTATCTTTTTTCTCTTGTTTTTTCTCGCCTAACTGCTTCTTCTTTCCAGGCCTGGAAATATTCTAATTCTTGCGTACGTTTTCCTTTCTTTTGTAAGTTTTTTGTTGATCCTATTTCTTTCGAAAGAGCTTCTTTCAGTTGTGTTAACGCTGAGGGGCTGCATTTTCCTTCCCAAGTGGGACATTTTGTTTTCTTAGGATTTCTCCATCTACAAGCACTGATTTGTCCGGTGCCTGGACATGTCTTTTCTAGCCACTGCTCGTCAGCATTGAGTTTTGTGGGCTGGTCTCACAGCCAGCTGCACATAGAGACCAGTGTTGTTAGTCCAGGTCAGAAGATGACTTGTTGGAATGAAAATGAGCTTGTAGTTTGTCTGCTTTAATAATGTGACTGGAAAAAGGTGTTGGACTTCAAATATGTCCATTTCTTTCACACTTCACCTTTAAAAGTGAAGCCTTGTGGTTCCTGGAAGGAAAAACACGACTTTTTCAAGTCTTTGTCCTGTTTTTATGAGAAATGTACGACTTTAATGTGAAACATTCAGAGTTTTTTCTCTTGTTGTGTTTGTTTGAAGCTGCTTCCTGTTGGCTTCAGCTGTTTGGAGTTTCCATTTTCTAAACTTCTACATTCTGAACCTTCTTCAGCTCTGAACAGATGATGAAACACTGAATGATTTCAAGCTCACACTTTGTCTAATAAACTTACATCTTTCATTCTTTATACAGATTGGAGAGCTGTGGTTTGTCAGAGATCAGCTGTGATTATCTGGCAGCAGCACTGAAGTCCAACCCCTCCCATCTGAGAGAGCTGGAGCTGAGCTGCAACAACAAGCTGCAGGATTCAGGAGTGAAGCATCTGTGTGGTTTCCTGGAGAGTCCAGGATGTGGACTTGAAACTCTGGGGTCAGTCAGCATGTTTTAGTTGTGCTGTGATGAATATGATGTGAAAGTTGTGCTGACACTAAACTGCAGACATCAGGCTGATATTATACTGATCCACACTGAGGATCTTCATGGTAAAGTCTGTTTTCTTCTTCTCTGGCTTAGTCCATTGACTGCAGCAGAACAATGTTCACATTTCAAACAGTGAGACTCAACGTATGGCCCGCGGCCCACACGCGGCCTGCCCACCTTTCCTGATTCAGAGAGAGGGGACCCTGATGAACTGTGTAGTGTTCTTCCTCACAGTTCTAAGTATCAGACACAACAATGAATAATCCACAGCTGACTGTCTTTAGCAGGTCAAAGGTCACGGCACACAGCAGACAGTGGGAAATATTATAACTCTGATCATTTATCAGCACATATCCATATGTATAAAAACAAAGCTGACACTGTGAGACTTGATCAGAGGTGTGATCATCACAGCAGAGGCCTTTGTGTCAAAGTCACTGAGGATCAAACAGAAACACATGAAGCAGATTTTCCTGTTCTGGCTTTTTATAGCAGATAACCTTCAAAATATTCTGCAGTCCATCAAAAACTGAAGCAAACCATGAATCAACATGTGAACATGAGCTGATGCTGCTGAAGTGAAGCAAAGTTACAGAGGTTTGATTACAGACACAGCTGAGAGTTTGTAATCTGTCATCATTTTAAAAGGTTTACATTTCTTCAGTATTGAACAGCAGAAATGAGGCTTTGTTTTGGGAGGCCGACAGCAGTGAACACAACAGCAGACTGGTGCGTAATAAGCAGTGAATAATGCAGGAAACAGATTTTTGAAGGTAAACTGTTCTTGAAGTACACTGAGAGAGAGAGAGCTGTGCAGGAAGTAAATGTCAAAGTCAGAGAGAATTCATGACGATGTTCATCAAACGTAAAGCGTAGTTTGGATCTTCTTCTGCTGCTGGTTCACTCAGTTTTGGTTGGAGACAGATGAAACCTGCAGCTTCAGGATCTGTGAGCTGTCCACTTTCAGCCCCGACGGCGTGTCCGTGTACGTGCCGTCGAGTGAACGATCCACGCTCTGTGTTTCCATCTTTGTGTGTTTAGCTGCTCTCATTTACTGTTTTGTCTGTTTGCTTGTTGTTGAAATACTTTTGGGAGCTTTAACCTGAGATTCTGGCAAAATACATTTATATTAAAAATCGATTCAGGATTGAATGAATCAACATCGCTTTATTCAAATTAAAACCATTTAAATAGGAAAATGCTTTTTTTTACAGCCGCCTCTAATGCTGGGTAATGTCAGCTGGTCCATGTGCAGCTGGCTGTGAGGCTCAGGGAGCGTCTACAAAGTGCAACACTGAAAGAACATCATCCATAAATATTGAGTAATAACTGGACTCTCATACATCGAGACTCAAATGCCTTTAAACATCAGCTTATCCTGCTGATCCAAGTCCAACACTGAGTTTGTAAAAACATGTTTGTCAATCATTTTGTTTGGTTTCTGAGGAAAATGATTCAATAACTTGCTGCTAATACACAACATTTCATCATATTTCCTCATAAGCCTCTTTTGTCTGACCATTTGATCCCATTTGAATTTGCAATAAAGGATCCACAGAGTTTGGTGACAATAATGACAGTAGATGTTTGTGTGAAAGTGCTGGAAGCAAATGAGTGTGTGATGTTCTTTCAGTGTTGCACTTTGTAGACGCTCCCTGAGCACTGGTCTCACAGCCAGCTGCACATAGAGACCAGTGTTGTTAGTCCAGGTCAGAAGATGACTTGTTGGAATGAAAATGAGCTTGTAGTTTGTCTGCTTTAATAATGTGACTGGAAAAAGGTGTTGGACTTCAAATATGTCCATTTCTTTCACACTTCACCTTTAAAAGTGAAGCCTTGTGGTTCCTGGAAGGAAAAACACGACTTTTTCAAGTCTTTGTCCTGTTTTTATGATAAATGTACGACTTTAATGTGAAACATTCAGAGTTTTTTCTCTTGTTGTGTTTGTTTGAAGCTGCTTCCTGTTGGCTTCAGCTGTTTGGAGTTTCCATTTTCTAAACTTCTACATTCTGAACCTTCTTCAGCTCTGAACAGATGATGAAACACTGAATGATTTCAAGCTCACACTTTGTCTAATAAACTTACATCTTTCATTCTTTATACAGATTGTGGAACTGTGGTTTGTCAAAGATCAGCTGTGATTATCTGGCAGCAGCACTGAAGTCCAACCCCTCCCATCTGAGACAGCTGGAGCTGTACGGAAACAAGCTGAAGGATCCAGATGTGAAGCAGCTGTCTGATCTTCAGCAGAGTCCAGACTACAGACTGGAGACTCTGAGGTCAGTAGAGTGATGGAGTGAGTGGGTGGTGCTATCAGCAGTATTGTACTAAACACAGTCAGTATGAAACAAAGATCCAGTGTTTCCTGTAAAGCTGCAGCTTCTCAGTGAAGCTGTGAGAGGAGAATGGTGACAGGCTTCAGGATTGGACACAAACACTTCCTGTTTCTGACCTTTATGGTCACCATAGTAACGGCTGACACGCTCTGATCAAACACTGTCAACAGCCAATCAGCTCTCTGAACAAAGCTGCACGCAGACCAATGACTGCATTCGTTTCCAAGTTTAAAGCAGTGAAGAACACAGTCTGTAGGTGAGGAAGAATTTAGTGAGAGCAGATGTTTGGATGGAATTCCTCCAGTTAACAGCTGGAACCGTCCATCTGGATTGTTGGGCTTGTTGTTGGGGTTCCTACAGAGCTCAGAGTGGACACACCAAGGTTCTTCTAATGAATGAAAGTCCAAACTCAAACTAGGAGGGAAAAACACCTTCATCAACTTCAATAAAAATCCAAAGATTAGAAAAAGTGAAGCAACAATGAGTCCTAGTACAGTCCCAGCACTGAAGTCCCTGCTGCTCTTTATACTGGATGTGCTGCATCACTGACTGACAGCTGATGAAGAGTCTCTGGAAACACTCGTTTATCTCCTCTGCTCTTCCTTCTTCTCTCTGCAGGTGGAGCTGGTGATGGTAAACAGGACGGTGTGTGTGCTGAGAGAGGAGGAGCTGTGTCCTGATGATCCAGAGAGGTTGAAGCAGCAGCAGCTTGTGTGTAGAGACGCTCTGACTGGGCCATGTTACTGGGAGGTGGAGAGGAGAGCTTCATCCAGCAGTGACTGACAGAGGAATGAGAAGAAGTGCAGATGACTGTCAGTGCTGCAGAGTGAACTGCTCTGAGAACAGCTCCACTGTCAGACACAATGTAGAGTCCAGCATCATCCCTGTGTGTCCCTCTGGATCTGACAGAGGATCATCAGTGTATCTGGACTGCTCTGCTGCTGCTCTGTCCTTCTACAGTCTCTGCACAGTCTCTGTCTGACTCTGGCTTCAGACCCTCCTGGATCAAACTCACCTGGAAAGACTTTCAAACATCACTCAATAGATTTGAATACAGAATATATTTGATATATACTGTAGATGTACTGTAGAGTTGCAGTTTGTCACTTGTAAATACAGTCTGTGAGCAGCTGTGAGCTGAAAGATCTTTCTAGAAACACGAAATGTTTTCACTCTTCTGTTGCTTTTTCATATATTTCCACAACATTAATATTGATCCCACCTGTCTCACCTGTTTCATGCTTTTATACATAATAACAGGACACGTGTGATCTGAGCGCTGCTCTGGTTGCTGTGCTGCACGTCTTCATTTAGATAACAGAGACATCTAGTGGTTCAGAGGGAGAACTGCAGGAGGTGGAGCTGTGTTTTAGCATGGAAAACTTTTTATCTTTTAGGCGCAGATACAAATATGACAAGTATCAGTGTGAGATACAAAAGGTCACATCAGTCAGCAGAGGGAACAGTGATCACACAGCAATGTAAGAATAGAAACATAACAGTGAATCTGGACATGTATACAGATGGAAGCAAACAAACAGGATGTAACACTACATTAAAGCCACAAATGTGAAGAAAACAAACACAAAGGAAAATATATTTGATCTCAGGAATCCAAATCAGATGCTTTAGAGCAGGGGTCGGCAACCCTGGACACGCGTGTCACAGCTGCCACGTGAAGGGTTAACTGATGGCACGACCATAGCTGGACTGGCCATCGGGCATACCGATGATGATTTTTCGTTTTTATGGGCTGATGATGTTTTTTTATTTTTTTGTAACGGTATAAACGATGGAAGGTGGTGGATTGGCCGGATGCTGGTCGATGTGTAAAAATAACTCAGTTGTTTGGTGGTGGCTATGGCGGAGCTTCCACAGAGGCAGCAGGTGGATGAGGGAAAGGGGAGGCAGGAGGAGCAGAGACCCGAGGCGGCCGCCGGTGTTCCAGATCTACTGGCGTTTAGATCAACTGGCGTTGGTCGAACAGATGTGTGGCAGTCTTGCGTTTCAGTAGCTCCTACCGACAAACCAGCAAAAAAACGCCAAATGTGTCATCTGTGACACTTGTGAGGTTATCTCAAACACACTCCGTCAGTCTTGATGCTGTTGAACAACAAAATGTTTAAAAATGTGGCGAGTTTACCTGGTGATATCCTCATGCGCGACGCGATCGCGAAAACAGCAAACAAGTAACACCACGCCGATGTTGTTCACAGGACACAAAGAGTAAACGATCGGGAGACCCTTGTCGTCGTTATCGTTCCACTCGCACGGTTTATTTCACCGAATTCAGCGTTTTTGCTTCACAACTAAAGCGAGCAGTTTGCTCTGTGCACTAACATGGAGTCGAGTCAACCAGCGCCACCTCTGGCCAAGTGCCACAGCCTACAGCCAGATCAACCTGTGACACACATCTGCACCACGTTTGATTTCGTTTCTTGCACAACACATTTGTACCTTTCAATTGTGTCTGTCTGTGAATCATGCAAATAAACCTTTGAAATGAATGAAATGATATCATATATTCCTTATTGGCCTACATTTGTACAAAATTCCAAATTATATACACAAAGTCATAGAAATCACCACTCCAATTGGTCATCATGATTTTGATATTCTCTTTTCCCATAACAATGAAATACACCTTGGACAAATATGACACATCGATATTTCATTAGTGTCGTCACATCACATCCTGTAAGCATCATCTGCCTGTGTCCTTTCCCTGGAAATTAATATTTCCAGCCAATATAGGCAATCCATCAACATGGCTGGAGAGTTGGTAGTTATATATAAAGTCAGTGACTCAGGTGTGTCGCTTGGTTTGTCATCTGTTTGTGAGACTGGAGGAGACGCAATCTTTTGTTTTAAATCTTAGTTAGGAAGATTCCTGTTTTAAAACAAGCACGTATTGTGAGAAATGCAAGAAGTACATCTGCAGAAAGTACACAGTTACATTCTGTCCATCATGTCGACAAAATAGAAAATGTTGAGCATTGAAAAACTGAGAACGTTGGGCAAGTTCAAAAGAAATGTGTTTGTAAGAACGAAAAACCAAATTGTTCCTAAAATAGTTATGGAAAGTCTAACTGTTGTATGTCTGTGTTCTACATGTTTATCTGATGGGAAATAAAGTTGCTATTGTTTCATTGCAGTTTTTGAACAATTCTGAGTGGATTTACACAGTACGGATCTAAATGACCCGCAACAAAATCAATGTCATTTTTTTGTTCTTCAACATAATACAAGGGTTCATTTCCAAAACTTGCCTATGATCTTCAATTTGTAGCAGATCCACTATCACACAGCAGCTAGAGCAGTTTCAAATGGAGGTCAGTCCACTGCTGCCATCTGTGGCCAAATACCATAGCCCACTACTAGATTAACTTGTGACACATCTGCACCTGCTGCTATGATCACATTGAGTAGAGGCTGAGTGGCTGCACTTACCCCTGGTACATTCAAATCTACCCACAAACATGTTGAAAGATGCAATGGCAGCAATGTGGATTGTCAACACTAAAAACAATCAGTAAGCAAAGACAACAGGGATCACTTTTTACTGTTTATTTAGCACCCACAACATTTGTAGTCGCCTTCTGCACAGGGAAAGTCCACACACACCGTGTGGTACCACTTTCCACAGAAGGTGCAATCTGCAAGATTGAATGAGATTGTCAGAGTCATTGTCTGGCTGTTTATTACTATTCACCTGCGGTACATTCACAGTATCTGCCATCTCCTTACAAATGTTTATTAGATTAACCACACTTATACAGACTGTATATAACAACCAACTCTAAAATGTTTTTTCTCAGAGAAAAGACACAGACAGACTACGCTAACGACATGTGATGTTACAACACTAGTGAAATATTGGTGTCATTTCATTCTTTTCAAAGGTTCATTTGCATGACGCACAAACAGACACAACTGAAAGGTACAAATGTGTTGTGCAAGAAACGAAATCAAACGTGCTGCAGATGTGTGTCACAGGTTGATCTGGCTGTAGGCTGCGGCACTTGGCCAGAGGTGGCGCTGGTTGACTCGACTCCATGTTAGTGCACACAAAGTAAACTGCTCGCTTTAGTTGTGAAGCAAAAACGCTGAAACCGGAGAAATAAACCGTGCGAGGGGAACGATAACGACGACAAGAGTCTCCCGATCGTTTACTCTTGCTGTCCTGTGAACAACATCGGCGTGGTGTTAATTGTTTGCTGTTTTCGCGATCGCGTCGCGCATGAGGATATCACCAGGTAAACTCGCCACATTTTTAAACATTTTGTTGTTCAACAGCATCAAGACTGACGGAGTGTGTTTGAGATAACCTCACAAGTGTCACAGGTGACACATTTGCCGTTTTTTTTGCTGGTTTGTCGGTAGGAGCTACTGAAATGCAAGACTGCCACACATCTGTTCGACCAACGCCAGTTGATCTAAACGCCAGTTGATCTGGAACCGAGTGTCAGGTGAACTGAACTTCAGGTAAGAAGTTATGACCTGCAGTCTGTCTGGGTCAGATATAAACCAAGTTTAGGTGGAGTTTATTTTCCTTGTGCTGACTTTTTACAGTCAGTTACAATAACTCGTACTGCTACTAGCTAGCATGACGGAGTTGCTATACAGCTAGGTGGTGCTATGATGTTACTGATAGTGAACTTTACAGTGGCTTTCAAAAGTATTCGGCCCCCTTGAACTTTCCCACATTTTGTCAGCTTCACTCATCAAAGTCAGGGGGCGGGGTTAATGCTGATCAAGTCAAAACCATTGCTTTGGTCTGGTGGGCGTTCTTTTAGTGGGCTTTTCTGTCACGGCCTGCGTGGCAGACTATGATGAGGGGAAGGAGGACCCAAATGCTGGACTCTTTGATGAGGTCAGTGCGTTTATTTACAGTGATGCAAAATAATCCAAACAACAATAAATCCCCAGTGCGTTCCCGACTCTGACATGTCCTCTTGCCAGTGTTAGTGTTCTTTGTCTCCGCTCCTCAGTGTCTGAGCACCCCGTGCTCGCTGCCCTCTCGTCTCCACACTCCTCCTGGGGAACAACAAAGAGGCAGCCGTCAGCAACACCACAATGCTGCAGACTAACCTTAACTAACTCGCCAAGAGACTAACGTGATGTTACGCAATGATCCAGCATCGGAGAGAGCTCCACCACACTCCTAAGTAGCTCCTCTGACGAGGCTTGATCAGCTGCAGGTGTGAGTAATTCTCCTCCGCAGGTGTGGCCAGGCTCCTGGCTGACACACACACACACACACCTAGATACACAAACATGGAAACAGGAGACAGCAGCACCAAAAACACACATGTCCATAACTTCTTACAGGCCCTGGGTCACCCAGACCCCGGTCCCATGACAATTCCTCAAAACTAAGTAGGCCTACACACCAGGGTTTGGACATGTGTGGACCCAAACTATACTTAAACTTTACCCTTTTTTGTGTGTTACCAAATACACTTTAATATCTTCTAGACAAGAATGTAGTGGCACAATCTTTAACCTCCTAAGACCCAAACTCCTCCGTGGCATTCATTTTTAATTTCTCTTTGATATTTGGGCTGATTGGGACCTGATGAATGTAAAAACAAAGAATTACCACATTTTTTGTTTCTGAGAAAAATGAGAGCCACATATGAGGATATTGGTCTAAAATTTCGATAGCACAGTGGCAGTATAACGTCCTTGTGAGTGGATATCAGGCCCTTGTAGAGCAAAATGTAGTATTTTGGTCTAAACAACCCAAATTGTGATGTCCACATATGTGGACGCCAGGTCCTAGGAGGTTAAATATCTGCTCACTTTGTCAAAATGAACCTAATCATCTCTGATGAATTCAGTGATGTCTGCCAGCTCACCTTGCAAGTGGTCGAGCTTATACCGCCGACAACGCGGCCACAACTTGTAAACCCCCTGCTGACTATCACCTCTGGAGTTATTTGTTTATGTTAGTTTCAACTGTTCCTGCAGAAAGTAAGCACGTGTTACTGATAAAAAGTCCAATAGAAGCAAAGTCTAAACTTTGAAAACAAAAAACAAAAACCTGTCTGATTAAGATCTGATGTTTGGGGGGTTTCAATAAGCAGTGTGACCCGTGTATATGCATCAGGGGTGGGTTTTGATTATCGATTTATTGATTAAAATCGATTCTGGCTTGGATAACGTGATATCGATTCATTAAAACCCTGAATCGATTTTTAATATAAATTTATTTTGGCCAAAACGCCAGAATCTCAGGTTAAACCTCCCAAAATTTCAACAACCACCAAACAGCTAAAACAGTAAATGAGAGCAGGAACACGGATTCTGCACAAAGACGTAAACACAAAGCGCGGAGCCGCCGACGCATCAGAATCAGTGAGATGTGACTTTCTCACCTGACGGCACGGACACGAGCTGAAAGCCGACAGCTCGCTGATTCTGATGTTTCGGCGGCTCCGCGCTTTGTGTTTACGCCCTTTTTGAGCTGATTCTGAAGCTGCAGGTTTGATGTCTCTCCAAACAATATTGAGTAAACCAGCAGCAAAAGAAGCTCCAAACTACGCTTCACATAAACATCGTCATGAATTCCCTCTGATTGTTTTGTTGCCACCAGGATAAAATCACACTTCATGCACAGCTCTCTCTCTCTCTCTCTCTCTCTCTCTGTACTTCTAGAACAGTTTCCTGTTTTCTGCATTATTCGCTTGCTTGTTATGCACAAGTCTACCGTTCTTACAGCCTGTCGGCCGCTGTTTTTTTTTCTTTTACTTACTTCTGAAAACAAAGCCTCGTTTCTGCCGTTCAATACTGAACAAATTTAAACTTTTTAAAATGATGCAAAATTGCAAAATGCTCAGCTGTGTCTGTAATCAAACCTCTGTAACTTTGCTCTGCTTCACGTCAGCAGCATCAGGTAATGTTCATATGTTCATTAATGGTTTTCTTTTGTTTTTGATGTACTGCAGAATATTTGTATAAAATCCCAGGCCAGGAAAACCTTCATGTTTTTCTGTTTGATCCTCAGCTACTTTGACACAAAGGCCTCTGCTGTGATGCTCACACCTTTGATAAAGTCTGGCAAGTGTCAGATTTCTTTTTATAGATATAAAAATATAGAAATGTTCTGATGCATGTAGTAACTGTTAGCTTTAACTGTACAAGGCTTGTTAGACATAATGAAACACATCGTGCAGATTTCTGGATGTTAGACTATCATTTTTATAATGATTATTAATCTTGAGTCTAAAAAGTCAGTCAAGTATATCCAGGATATCTTTCTGTTAACTGGATTCACTGACACTAACACTGGGACCAGGATAAGCGGTCGCATGAAGCTGGTTATCAGCTGACAATCTTATGATTTAATTAATTTAATTAAGTTATTTAATTTTTCTAATTTTTCCTCCACATTTCCCCTGAAATGAAGGGATTGTGTTAAACATGCTTTAGTTCCTCACATTTTTCTGCATCTCTTTGTTCAACCCCCTGAATTAAAGCTGAAAGTCTGCACTTCAAACACATCTGAGTTGTTGCATTTAAAATAGATTTTAGTGTATGTACAGAACCAAAATCAGAAACTAAGTTCTCTCTGTCCAGATATTTATGGACCTAACTGTATAATCTATACAGCACGTAAAAAATGCTGTAAATAAAGAAGTCTGTGAAAATGTGGCGCTTAAGGTCAATTTAAACTGAAGTGATATAATCTTCTCCCCACAGTTTGAGTTTGTATTGTCTCAGCTGCAGACAGACTATGATATTAATATTATTAGTTATTAATATTATTAGTTATAAAGGACACCTTCCTGCCTTTAGTCTTATTCATGATGATTATTAGTCGTCTTCTAATGTCCACAAGTCTGTATGATGTGTTTCATAGTTTCTAACAAGCCTTTTAAACTTAAGTTACTGCATTGCTGAAACACCAACATCTGCTTATTGAACAAAACAAAAACAACCAAAAGACCACACATCTGATTTCATTTTTATTTTAATAGACTTCCAAAGATTATACCAGATAACTGGCCTCAGAATATAATTGAATAAACATGTTTAAAAACGATAACCTAATCCTGTCTTGACAGGCTGAGCTCTTCAGTATCCACCAACAGCATCGTCATGCTGAGTCAGACGTTTCTGCTCCTGCTGGAAATACTCTTCCTCTTTCCACATTGTACCAAATGTTTTTAAATGTTAGTTTCAATTTAAAATTATAGATTAAAAAAGTCTAACACATATAAACATCAGATAATTAAGACAAGCGAATGGTTCAGTTCCACATGTGCTCCGCTGACACATTAAACTTCAGTAAAATGATGCAGTTATGAAACAACTTTAATCTAAAACAAACTGATTTGCTCAGGAGCAAAAACAGTGAAGTCAGTGACTGTAAGTGAGTGAGCTGTGCTGGTGACTGGATATCAGATTTCCAGTCATTAGAGCAGATAAGTGGCAGAACTATATTACTGATTTAATTTAAATGCAAATAGCCCAAATCCTGATTAAAGCATCAGGTTCACTTATAAAGTATTCTGTAGTTATCTTAGTGTCCATCGCCCTTCCCAACATGGGAATAAAGCAGCTGTGAGAGAATTAAACATGAATGAATCAATGGTACGGAAGTGGAGGAAGCAAGAAGAATGAGCTGAGTAAAGTTTGACTCATGCGACATTTTTGTTTCGCTTAATGCGCCTTATAATCCAGTGAGCCTCATGGTCTGTAAAATATGGTGCATTTGCAAATTATGTGCACAATATTGGAACTAAACTATTTTATATTGACAAACAGCGGCCCGCATTAAACTGTGACTGTCACCAGGTAATGTGGGCGTGTTTGCTGAATAAGCAGCAGGTGTTAAACAGCTGACAGGTGAACAGGATGCATGCAGGTAAACTCGAGGGCCCTTCGAGCTGATCGGTGGTGTCGTGAGGAGAATTTCAGCTCATTATTCATGTTACAGAAACACAGAGGTACGAGACCAGGCAGAAGACTTTCTGATTATTTGTTTTTAGTTCAAATAATTCCATTGTTGTCTAGTGATGGTGTGGTAAAGCTCTGTGAATGTGTCCAATTTTTCCGGCTTTGTTGCTTCACCCAAAGGCAGATCACACAAAGTTTAACTGCTTATTATGAAGAACTGACATCTGCTGGTCATTTAATGTTCAGCAGCACTGCTGTGAGAATACCTGTAGGACACATACCAGTGGATATGTGAGCACATGCACAGCTGCAGGGCTAGAAGGGCCCAAATGAATTAAATAAATAGATTCTTAAATAATTAATTAAATGTGTTATTAATTGATTAATTACATTTATTTAAAAATCATTAAATTTTTAATTAATTTATTGTAAATGTTGGAAATGAAATTATTTGGCATTAAATCAATGATGTATGTATTTAATAAGTATTTTGAACTTAGATTCCTGTCAACTCACAATCGACACAAACACAGTGAACACAAAGCTCCAACTGTCTGACAACAACAGGAAGGTGACACATGTGGAGGAGCTTCAGTCACATCCTGATCATCCAGACAGATTTGATGTTTGTGAACAGCTGCTGTGTAGAGATGGTCTGACTGGTCGCTGTTACTGGGAGGTCGAGTGGACGAGGAGGGCTCGGATATCAGTGAGTTACAGAGGAATCAAAAGGAAAGGAAGGAGTGATGAGTGTGTGTTTGGTGGAAATGATCAGTCCTGGAGTCTTTGCTGCTCTGATCATTATTCCTCTGTGTGGCACAATAACAGAGAAACACCCATCTCCTCCTCCTCCTCCTCCTCCTCTGTCTCTAACAGAGTAGCAGTGTGTGTGGACTGTCCTGCTGGCACTCTGTCCTTCTACAGAGTCTCCTCTGACTCTCTGATCCACCTCCACACCTTCCACACCACATTCACTGAACCTCTTTATCCTGGATTTGGGTTCTGGGATCCATCGACTGGTTTCATGAAGGGTATTTCAGACTTTTTTGGCACACTTAGGTATGAATTGACTCTTTGTAGTTAGTCTTACCTGTTAGAGAAACAGTTCAGTCTGTTCATGTCTGTGTCTTTCACTCAGAAACACATGATGAGATTCATGGATTCAGTCAGTTGATGTTTTAAACTAAATGATTCACAAATTATTATTCAACACAAGTTTGGTGAGCAGCAGGGCTCATCCTGCTTTTTGTTTTTGTGCATTATAATGATGAAATAACTTTGTCATGTCTGTGGTGGCCTTTGGAGAATTAAACCATCCTGTAGAAACTAGATATAAATGTCATATTTTCCAACATTGATATTTTTCTGTGTTTCAGACGACAATGAAAAGATAAAGAACAGTCTGTAAATCACAAGTTATCAATTCAAATGATTATTAAAGCCACAAGAGAAGCTTCCTGTTATTTGTACCACTCACCTGGTCATGTGATCCAGCTGTGCAGCCAATCATAACTGCCATCACTTTCTACTTTGATATTTCCATGGTGAATGGACTGATTCTTGTTTAACACGTTCATACTCTGATGGATGCATCGGAGAGGGTTAGTGTCTTGCTCAAGGATACTTTGTGTGCCAGCTGGAGCAGTCAGGGATTGAACCACCAACCTTCTGATCATTAGATGCCTTGCTCTGTCTCCTGAGCTACAGCCATCATCAAAGCTCTTTCTTAAATCCTCTCTGAGAGGAGCTCAAACACGAGGAAGAGACGAAAGTGAGGGAAGAGAGTGGACTCATTAGTAAAATGAAAAACAGCCAGCGTTGATGTTTAAGACAAGTGAGGTAACAGAAACACTATATATAGCAGCGGTCACCATGGCAACATCAATGTCGGTTGCTACGTATTGTACTGATCCTGATCTGTGAGCCTCATATCAGGATATGCTGTTGTTTGTATTTGTTTGCATTGTTACCATTTTTGTGTCTTTTTTAACAAACTACTTTTATCTTGCCATCGTTTGTCAGAGAGTCAAACTACATTTGGTTCATCTTTCTACAATAAAAACATTTCTTCATCTTAATTATTGTATGTGCAGAGTTGTAGTTACTCACAGTGACCACTGGAGGCGTGTGATCCTGATAGTTTCCCTGGAACCGTCCAGTTCATCCACATGAATGAAGCTGTTGGTGATTAACGCTCATCTGTACAACTTTAACAACAATATCAAACATTTAATCGCTCTGCAAACAGCTTGTCTGATGTATAAACTGTGTCTTAAAGGATCAAAGTAAATGTCACATTGAAAGCAGATTTCACTGTAATGTCCTCTGTTTGAAATATTCCAAATATAATCTGGCTTGGTAATGATTTACTCATATATTGTCCACGCAGACTAAAGCAGTAGGAGATGAGATGAAAACAATTAGAAGAATCTTTACTCTTTAATGTCACAAATTCCTCTTTGTATGTAACATAACAACATACATGATACAGCTGCAGCAACTGAGGCGAGGAGAGAGGCAGCAACAAGAAAACTGGAAGAAGGAGACCAACAACACCACCTGTGGAAATCTTTCCCCAATCAAGCGTCATCATATCAGCATTTCATCAAAAGCACACATGCTCCGACCTGACAATGCAGAGCTGTGGCAAAATCATTGAAATCATTTATGAAACAAATGAGTGCATCAAAAATAAGAGTGGAGCTGCAATGAAAGAGAAGTGAACTTTCTTCAGTCAACACAAAGTTTTCCCTGACAGGTGACATTTAATTAAAGTGACTTTATCACCACACACACATTCAGAGGCAGTCTACAGGAGCAGAGCTGCAGCTATTCAGCAAATGTCTCCCTGCAATCCTCACTGCAACACCTACATGTGAAAATGAAACCACCTCTACTGTTCACACATGAAACGTCGTGTGAAGAACCAGTTTTCCTCACATCTCTGTTTTAGTAACTCTGAAGTCTGAACTTTGGATTTTTGCATCATGTTTGTGCTGATAACTGTCAGTGGATGATTTTGATCCCAAAGAAATCTTTAACACACATGTAGTGATGGGACGTGTTACTGAAACAATGGTTAGGAAACAGAAATCGCCTGAGAATCTGCTCATGTTTAAGATTTCTTCTTTACAAACATTTTCTATGGCTGTTCCCAGTATGACCAGTGATACAAAGCATGGGAAATGGGGATTAGTTCATTCAGACAAATACACTTTTTAAAATGTAAAAATAAAGAAATGAATCAATAAAATAAAAAGTCAAAGAAATAAAAAATAAGGGTCTGAGGCGTCTGTCTCACTGTATCCATGGCAACAATTTACTTCCTGTTCCTTCATATCAGAACCACATCTTTGAAATCAAAACATTTAAGATTCAAATTCAACCACAGATGTGTTCAATTAGATATTAAATGAAGCAGTGCAATGTTTTTATCACTATCCAAGTTTGAACTCTAAGTAGAAGATTTAAAAAAGCAACACACACACACACACACACACACACACACACACACACACACACACACACACACACACACACACACACACACACACAGTATGCAGACATGATTTAGGTGATGATAATATAACGACTGCACAGACCCGTGGGATGATTCATGTCCTTTTTCTTACTCTATGCAATGATGAACTTCTTGCTTCAGGACCTTCTTGATGAATTTGTTTTCTAATCCACAGTTTTCTACCTGATCTGTGTGTTTGAAGTAAAATGTGTTGCTTCAAATGTAAAAGTTAAACAGACAGAAAGCATCAACGTGGACTTCAATCAGTGTTTTGTGTTCATACAGGTCAGCTGTTGCACACAGAGCTCCTGGATTTACACTGTGCCCTGGTTCCTGTGTTTCTGTATGTAGTTTAGTCTAAAGTGGATCCTCCTCATGTACAGACTGAATTATCTGTTCAACAATCAGCATTTCTGATTCATGGATTTCATTTGTTTTTGCTAGTTTTGACTGAGATTTCAACATATCTGTGGTGGCATCTGTTCAGTGTTATGGAAGTTTTACAGCACTAATCTCACTTCACTCTGTAACATAACAGTGAACAATATTACTATTAGAAAGATTATTAGAGAAGCCACAATCAGATGATCCCCTATGAGGTGTCCTTGGTTATAGTGTGAAGTCATCTGAGGGGAGAGAGAAAAAAGAAACACTTCAGTGTTAATGAAAAAGTCATCAGTCTTCTTATGGGAAGAGACCTCCACCAGACCAAGACAGGTAACCATCCAACACGTTCTCATCCCAAAACCTAACAGACCGATGCCATGTGACAAACCGATGCTATGTGACAAACCGATGCCATGTGACAAACCGATGCCATGTGACAAACCGATGCTATGTGACAAACCGATACCTTTCGGTCTCCCTCTCTCTCTTGTGCTCCTGCTCCTGCCAAAAGCAAAGCAAAGCATCCACCCTTTTCTTACCGGCGTCGTGAATTGTTTGTCAGCATCTACTCATCCTAACGCTGGTCCAGTCTTTGTCTCAGTGTCAAGTCAGTCAACACTTTAGTCCACATGGTCAGTCCAGTCACAGTCCAGTCACACACATCATGCACACACATTCACACTAGATCTTGCTGATAGTGGAGCCTCACACACAAAGCATCAGATTCTCCACCCTCATCAATATGAGCTCATTTATTTGTTCTTTCTTTTGTTTTTAGAAAAAGAGTTCTTTATGATCTTGGACTGGATTGACTCGCTGCAATCCTTTAGACAGGAACTCGCAGGTTCCCACAGGTGACCTTTTCCTCAGCCCATTGTAATCTGGAAAAGCTCGCCTTATATTTGCTCTCACAACAATGTTTTACAGCGCTGTTAATTCAATCTTGCAGGCCTGCTTAGAACAAAGAAGGAGGAAAAGAGAGCTGATTATTAGCTCATCAGAGCACAAAACATCATCACCAAAGGGGGCGACACCTGACAGTTTTCTCTAAGTGCACTGTTACAGAAATAATGAGCCGCTCCTCGACATGTCCATGTTTAGTAAAACTCCCTCTATTGAAATAAGAAAACAAGCCAAAGCTAACTGACAGAATGAACCCATCACTAAAACAACGACCCCAAAAATCTTCATCACAGAAAAGTTTTGCTTACTAATCCAACAATATGTTGTGGGAATTAGAACTTTCCGGGTCATAAAGCTTTTGCCCGACTCTTGGCTTAACTAATACTGACATAGTCTGAAATCAGACTTAAAGTCACTCCCTCTGTTCATTTAGGATAAATGTATCTATATCTGATTTAGGCTAAGTGCCTTTTGTTTAGATGAACTGCTGGACTTCCAGACCAGCAGGTTTAGGGAAGTCTTTATGGGGTCACACTCTGACCCCCCCCACCACACACACACACACACACACACACACACACGCACGCACGCACACACACACACACACACACACACGCACGCACAGGCAACGTACTCTTTGTTTGTATGTAGACGTCATATGTTAATGAACGTCATATGTATATTCATGTAACCTCAATAAAAGAGCAGTGTTACGGGGGAGCGGACGAGAGCAACTGGGGTGAAGCGAAGGAACGGCGTTTGTCCGGTTCTCTCCCGTGCACGGGAAACATGAAGAACTTTGCCTACTCGTGTCTTGCTTTGCTATGTAATTAAATTGTCCTTAACGTTCCAACGAATAGGTTTATGCTACAAACCTATCACTGAGGTTAACTACACAACCCCTCGCCACCTCCTTATACACAGGAGTGAGTACAAAAGGGTTCGTACGGACGCATCAGCCGGCCGTCCTTCTGCT
The DNA here is from genome assembly GCF_057382185.1 of Mchenga conophoros. Lineage (NCBI taxonomy): Eukaryota > Metazoa > Chordata > Actinopteri > Cichliformes > Cichlidae > Mchenga > Mchenga conophoros. The sequence goes on along the minus strand of NC_140528.1, from coordinate 18,137,129 downwards.
CGACACTGTTAGCTGAAAGATGATCGGATCATCCTCTGTCCTGTATTTAAGGCTGAGAGTCTTTGTCCAGTCTCTTTTCCACAGCTACTGTCCACAGCACTGATCCACCTGCAGCACAGCCCCACTCAGTTGTTTTATGATTTACATTGTGCACGTTTCCCTTCCACTGAGCTTACAAAACCTCTGACAGGAGAAGTCAGGCATGTGTTTCCCCCACCTCCCCTTTTAGGCAGTAATAAAATAGAAAACAAACAATCAAACAGGCTAAAGCTTGAGCACAAGCAAAGACAGCACCGATGACTAAGTTCTCCCATACTGGACGTACGCTACCACGTGGGCTCAAACAGCAGCACATCAGCTCAGTTTACATACTGTTGACATCTTCATCAGAGGGTCAGCAGGGAGTGCTGCTGAGCTGCAGTCGTCTCCACCAGAGTGACGGAGCAGGAATCACAAACAGCACATGCATATAGTGTTGTTTCCACCCTGTTCAGGAGATCTGAGCCCCCATCCCTTTTTTTCATGTTGCAGCTCTGCACTGCAGGCCCTGAACGCCTCCCGGTTACCCTCAGTGTGCTTAGAGTTTAATTTACAACCGACGAGCTCACAGATCATCTGCAGGCAGGTGAACGAACCCTTAATGTGAGGATAATAGCAGAGCTGAGCTGAGGTCAGAAATAGTCAGGAACGGTGTCGACACAGTGAAGTCAGCTGTTTGGGAATTTGTCTGATTATCAGTTTGGGGGGGGTCGGTGTTAAATAACAAAGGCGGTGTAGGATGGAGAGAGGAGGAGGGAGGGAGCAGTGATGATATGAAGTCAGAATACACATGTGGCAGACATAAGGGGGTCAGACAGGAGCAGCATCAGTCTCTGCTCTGTTTTGTTAATAACGTAGAAAAATTATTTTGTACAATCAAGCTACATCGACGGACGCTTTACCTCACGTACCCTAAAATGAAAAAGTAGTGACAGTAAGACGGAGGCTGCACATGACACCATGACTGAGTTCACAGCTGTTGCTTTGATTCTAACGTTTAAGACTTTTGGCATCGACTCCGTTTTAATAAATGAGTGCTGGGAGGCGTCGTTTGACTTCAGGAGCTCCTGCGATGCTCCTGCGATGCTCCTGCGATGCTCCTGCGATGCTCTTACTCTGCGGGAGAAAACCAAAAACCAAAAGTAGCAAACATGGAGCGATATGACTCGTTTAGATTTTGGGAAACGTGCATCGACAGGTACAGTGTCCTTTTCCCCGCGTCTTTAAAAATAATTCATGCATAGATCCCCCACTGAGAAAACCCTTTTATATACTTTCTCCTTTGTACACATTTTATATAGAACTATATATAATATCATTTCTCTATATCTATATTTTCAGAAAAATTCTTTCCACACAATAAAAAACAACAATTAAACAAATGCTTCAAACAAAACAACAAAAAGAGAGAAGATGGAAGAAAGAAAATCACGACTGAGGCCAGTTTGGCACTTTGTCATGAGAACATGACAGAACTCTGTTAGTTGACGGTAAATAGCGAAACTCTATTTTTCTTTGGTTTTTCTTCTCCCTCGATGAGAAATGAAACACAGCAGTACTTACTTGGCACCTAAAAATGCTGGTCGAATGAAAGATATCAGTGTTTTCATAGTTATATGTTTAGTGTACGCCTCCCGCCTCCAAACTGCTCAGCAGATCGGGAATTTTTAGAGAAGAGCAGGAGGGAGGCGTGTCAAATGAGAGGAAGAGAGCAGTAATAAAACACGGATGTAGAAAAGAGAAGCATAATGTGCACATAACACACAGGAGATGGAAAAAGAGATGACGCCAACGTAAAAAAGAGAAAACAGCGAGGAGCGAGAGAGCATTCGTCCCTTTGACAAATGTTGGAGGTCTTGAGCCTGGAAACAGCAGACCGTCTTTGAAAACAGTATCTTTGAAAGATCTGAGTCACCCACCCCAAACTGCTCATCTGCTGCTGGACACTTCAGTTGCACCTCCACATGCCACCAGTGGAGGGAGCTGCCAAGTTTCACAGCACATGACGCAGCAGGTGTAGTTGCTTTTGGAGAAAGAAGAGAATAAGAGGACAGAACGAAGGCCCACGTCTAGAGGCCTCCCTTCCAGAGCGGTAGCAGAGCCAGTGTTCCTGGTCCCTAGGTGGCGCTGTGTCGGGCCTGTCCCTACTATACCCTGGTGGTGGAGTGGGGGTGGGGCAGGGTGTTGTTGTGGCCGGTGGAGGGGAATGTGTTGAAGGCGTGAAGAGGCTGCATGCTGGTGATGGTGCTGGGGATCACGGTGATGGTGTTTGGCTTCATCAGCGGCACGTTGTCGGGGGCGCGGCGCAGCGCCAGGGTGTAGTCGGGAGGGCAGGCGGGCCGCAGGATGTCGTGGGGTCGCAGGGGCTCCATGTCGTGGTGAGCGTCGTGCTCCCAGTCCTTCATCTGCAGGGACATGATCTCCTCCTCCTGGCTGTGAGCCAGGTCGTTGGCGGGGCCGCCCCGCTGAGGGGACAGCCGGTGCCGGCGCATCTCGTGCCGCTTGTCACGCTTGTAGTAAAGGGCGGCGAAGGCCAGGATGTTGAGGAAGAAGAGCGACGCTCCAACTGCAACTGTCACGCTCAGTTCGGTGGAGTAGTCGCGGGTGTCTCCGGGAAAGAGGTCCTGGGGCGGGCGCTCTGAGCCCTCGGGCTCAGGATCTGATGGGAAGGTAGGGTAAGGATGACGAGTGGTTCGAGGAACGTTGTTTCTGGGCCTCATGGTGCCGGGGTCACGGCCTGCGGGGGAGCGCGTAGTGGTGGGAAAGAGCACGTCGTGCAGGCTGTGAAGATGAGGGACTAATTCCAGCCAAAAGGCCACTTTGTTAGCTCTGTAGTTGTCTCTGACACGAGGTTTCAAACCGATGTGAAGGTACTGCTTGTCCTTCCAGTTGAACTTGGTCCAGATGACCTCCTCGAAGCGGTTGGGCTTGGTATGAATGAACTTGGTGTCCTGAGGGACGGGCAGGTTGGGGTCCCTGGTGGAGCATAAAGGTTAAACGTTTCAGTTCAAAGTTATATTCAGTCTCCATTATAAGTAACATGTGGCATCAATACACTGAATACAGACAGGAGGCCCATTCTCTGTGCAACCTTTAAACTATCTAAGACCAACCGGCTGCTCTGGGATCTGGATGCTTTTGGTGAACCAGTATGTTCAATTCTTCAAAGCCACACGGGAATTAAACTAGCAACCTAGATTCAAGTATTCAAGATGACTAGAAGGCTGTCAGTGAACATACAGTAACGTGTACAGTTTACACTACTGTGACATGAGGCCTACCCAGTCTTTGCGAAGTTAGTCCAGTAAGTCATGACCACAGCGCTCAGCATCACATCGTTCTTGGAGAAGTTGCACGGGAGCAGGTCCGTGGCACCGATCATCGGTACGCCGAACACGTAAGGTATCTCGTCTCCGTGCGCGGCGTCGGCCCACTCGGGCCGCGTCTCGGTTTGGCAGTGGTGGTAGAACGTGTAAAAGTAAACTGGGGACTGAAACTCAGCATGGAGTTTGGCAGTGGCCACAGCTGGTGCCACCCACTGGTGGTCCGTAAACAGGAAGCGAGTGAGAAATCTAGAGAGGAAAAAAAGTCTTTCTGATAACAGAAGGAGTGACAGGCAGCAGAGAGGAAGCATGACTGCATTATCCAAACATGTCTGTACTGTGACTGTGGTCCGGCTGTGAGGGGTTCGCAGGCCGATCTGTCAGAAACACCGACACTGAGATTGGGAGCCCACTACCTGGGGGATGATAGCATTACTGCCCACAGAGCCTCAAAGGTTAAGGCGCAGACACGCCGTGATGTGGATGAGTGGCTCTCTTTAGCACGCTTGTCTTGTTTGATGCACTTCACTGGGCTCACATGTTACTGATTCCATTCTTTACTCGCATGTTTTAAACGCTTAAAGCACTTTCACAGGTTTTGATATTCTTTTGAAAATTCATGTGAACTCAAGCTGTCAGAATTGTAATGTAAGCTTTGATAATTGTCCACATTTGTCATTTTGACGATTATCCGTTTATTTTAATGAATACATCAAACAGAAAAAAACGAACAAATCAACAAACGCGGCTCCTAATGAGACAAAACCTGATGATGCTGCAAAATGCAGTTAAGTGAGAGGAGGCTGTAAAATGGAATAACTGAAAAAGTGGCAGTGTACAGAGGTGGCGTCCTCACCCTCTGGGTAGCCGTAGAGGTTGTCAACAAAGTTGGAGATGGTGTAGTCGAACGCCGCAGCTGAGATGCCGTCGTTGTCCTCACTGTCGTCCACAAACTTCAGCCCCTCTCCCTGGTTCACTCCTATCAAGATGTCATAGTTTAGGAGCTCCCCCTGGTGGAGCAAATAAGGAAGAACATGCTGAGTGCTGGAACAGAGCCTGTGTGCATCACAAGTCTACAACAGGAAGTGCAGCTGAAGCACAGCTTTGTGAATTGGCAGCATTTCATTTCCCAGTAAACAAAATAAAGATTAGCTGTTGCCATGAAATTCCTACTATAAACTGTAAATACTGCAATATATGCAGGGTTCATACACATTTTTAGGGTCAAATTCAAGCACTTTTTAAGCACATTCAAGGTCAATTTTCAAGCTTTTCCAGCACATTACCAAAAAAGAAGCATGTTTCACTTTGCATCACCTCAGTAAGACCTTGTAAAAATTTAAACAAATCATCTGAGGTCGATTTAAATGTCTTTTGTTCCCCTTTTGTTAAAAGAGCAGCACACAAAAATACAGAAAGAGGAAACTGTTGCCTTACATGCATATAGTGTACAAACTCAAAAAACACATTCCTCTTAAAAATGCGCAAATGTGAACAAATCAACTTGTTAGAGATCTTCATCTCCACTGTAAATAAACAACAAGCCAGAGAACAAGAAAACTGCACCAAACACCACAAACACCAACAAATTAATGTCTTCTCATCAGACATTGAAGCTTCTTTCCTGTGTGACATAAAAAATAAGAGACCGATGTTTGTTTGTTTTTTTAACTAGTTAAGCACCCACGTTCAGTCATCCACCCATTCACGCACACATTCACACACTGGTGATGTAGCTACAGCCACCCTGGGGCGCCACCAGGCCCTCTGACCACCACCAGTAGGCAACGGGTGAAGTGTCTTGCCGGGTGAAGTGTCTTGCCCAAGGACACAACGACCGAGACTGTCCAAGCCGGGGCTCGATTACAAGGCGAACTCCTAACTCTTGAGCCACGATCGCCCAGTGGGGACATGGGGACATTTCAATTTCCAGCAGGAAGCTCCCCCTTTTTGTTAAACCCTTTAGATCAGGGGTCGGCAACCTGCGGCTCTTTAGTCCTTATAGTGCGGCTCCGCGTGGTTTGTGAAAATAAATTAGCTGAAGTGTATTTTATTTATGTTAGTTCTTTTTTTAACTTGTAGTTCTAAATTGGAAGATTATTGTGATTTTGCAATATACAAATAAAATTATATTTTGTTATTTTTTCATCGCTCAAAATAAGCGTCACACTCGCGGAAGCCGGTGTACCCGGCGAAACGCCGTGCATTTATCGAGCCTTTCAACCCCAGATAGGCCAATTATGGCTCTTTGGCTCTTTGGGTCTTAAAGGTTGCTGACCCCTGCTTTAGATGAACAGAGTTTTTTAATTAAATACATAATCTTTAATAAATGTTCTCTTTTATAAAAAGTAGGATAATTAAAAAAACTTTTATTATACCGCTATTGAGTAGAAAAAAAACTCGTGTTTTCTGTCGTCTGTTATATAATATTAGGGATGTTTGTGACAATTAATTTCTTAATCGGCTGGACTAACCAATAGTCCACAACCAGGAAACACTGAAATTTTAAGTTAAGTTTGAAAACAGTTTAAAAAAAAACACCCCATTCCAAAATGTCTTGTGACAATCTCATTGGCTTAGGGAGTGATGATGTCATAGATCTTAAGAATCTTAAGTCCTTTGATGTTTTTCCTTAAGTAGGGGTGAGAAACAGCAAGTTTTAGTTCGTTTCAGCAGCATCTGTGTTTGCAGCCTACAAAACGTTCACCACAAGCTCTTCAAAGTCATCGTATAGAAACTCCAACATGTTTCCAAGAAAAAAACAACCAATTCAAAAAGATTACGCCGCCTCTCCTTCCTGGCGTGGCCGGCCAATTTCCCCAAATGGCGTGTCATCCTTCCAAAGGGCGTTAGAGGAGAGTAGGAAGGAAAACTACCTTCTCCAGAAAAAAATGCAACAAATTGAAGAAGAGAAACTTCAACTGGAGGACAAATGTAGACGAATGGAAGCCCAAAATAAAGAGCTGGAAGAAAGACAACAGCGCCAGCCGGACATAAAAATTATTAATGAGGGCTGGGGAATCAAGTTTGCTCAGACCCGAGAGCAGATTGTGCACCTCATTAAAGAAAACAGGCAAAAGAGTGCAGAACTAAAAGAAATGACCAACCAGCTCCAAGACAAGAAAACGATGACTGATAAGATACAACGGGATCTCCAATACATGGACCGAAAAAATCGGCTCCTCCAAAGACAGCTCCATGAAGCTGTGGAAGAAAAGAAAGAATTCCTCCAACAGAAGGAAGAGCAGGACAAAAAGCAACGAGACATGCAGCACGAACTGAAGAGCATGCAGGAAAAATACCGCATGCTGAAAGAAAGCCTGGATGAAACACTGCGCCAAAATAAAGACCTTCTTCAACAGAAAGAGCAACAGCAAGAAAGACTGAAAGAAGGAAAACGTATCGTCCAGGACTTTGAGTCTAAAAATCTAAAACTGCAAGAGTTTTGTAATCAGCTGGAGGACAAAGCAACTAAAGTGGAAGAAGAAAAGGACAAACTGGAGAAACGCTGCTCACAGATGCAGAGAAGGATCGATCAGATAGCGAGAAACAACTCCGAGCTCGTTAAGGGGATTTTGGTGGAATTCAATAACTTGAAGCGTGAAAACACTCAAATGCAGGCGCAAAAACAACAAGAAGACAAAATACATGAAGACCTGCAGCTCACGCTCCAAGAAATCCAGAAAAGAAACGAGCAGTTAGAAGACAAGCACAAAGAGGTCCAACAGAGAAATGCAGACATGCACAAGGACAAGCTGATACAGGAGGCAACATCCAAACAACTCAAAGACAAGCTTGAAGAACAACAAGCAACATTGGAAGAGGTGGAACAAAGATGTGAGAAACTTGAAGAACAAAACGCAGAAACCATCGATGAGCTGAGAAATCTCATCCTGGAGAAAAAAGCGCTCGTGGAAAAGTGCATGAAAAAAAAGAAAAAATGGTTCCACTTGTTCCGGAGGAGAGACGCTACTGCTTCCTCACCTGATGTAGCCTCGTCTTGCTCCACCTCTGTTAACCCCCCCAACCAGTCCCGGCCGTTGACTGTCCCCTCCTGAGCCTGGTTCTGCCGGAGGTTCCTGCCCGTTTAAAGGCAGTTTTTCCTCCCCACTGTCGCCAACTGCTTGCTCAGAGGGGATTGTTGGGCTTTTCTCTCCTCTGCCTTGTTTCTTCATTTACTTGTTTAACTTTTTTCATTATTACTTCATTTTACCTTGTTTCTTCATTTACTTGCTTGTTTAACTTTTTTCAACTTATCTAAATAATAAACCAATTAAATTTATCCTTTGAGTATTTTTCATCTCATCTTTACAGAATCTTTCCAAAACATTTTCAAACATACAGATCTGTCTTTTATTTTCTTCTTGAAGCCTCATAAATGGTGAACTAAAAACCCGGAACATGGTTTGAAACATAGTTTCAGCTGAAACTGGCATAACATGCTGTGTGTGTGTGTGTGTGTGTGTGTGTGTGTGTGTGTGTGTGTGTGTGTGTGTGTGTGTGTGTGTGTGTGTGTGTCAGGATATCACTAGTTAGGTCATCATGTTTAGACTCATTCACTCCAAAATTATTTAGGCCAAATCTTTAAAACAGTGTCATTTCATACACATTTTCAATTCACTTCAATCGCACAAATGCAGAAATAATTATTTGCAGTATCTTATTTATTATGAGAATGTCATGCCTGATCATTTGTACCTACACCACCAAAAATGGGGGCAAAAGGGAGGAGATCATGTTTAATCGGTTATAAGAAAAGGTCAGAAATATAAGTGCCGACATGAGCAGTGTCCACAGAAACCTCTGACTCTCAGCTCAAAGCTCATATAAACCATTTCTACAACCAGCAAACAAACAAAGACACCGAACAGTTAAAAGAGCAGTGACGTCACCACGAATCTGTGGTCAGGTAATATCCATGTTTTGATTGATGATTTTCTGGAGTTAAATGTGAACCGAAGCATATTTTGGGTGTTATATGCTATTAAATACTTTTTAATTTATTTAAAAGTATTTAATAGCATATAACACCCAAAACATGCTGGGTGTGGAAATAAAAAAATCAGAATTTCCTCTGTTTGAGTCACAGTAACTTTGACATAGTAACATTTGCAGTAAGTCCTAAATGTTCACCTTTAAAATCCCTCCCTCTGTTCATTTTGCCCACATCATGTTTCAGTGGTTGGCCTCAGGTTCTTCAGCTTCCTGACAGTCTGAAGTCAGCTGACAGAGTTTCACCTGCTAAATACACAGAAAATCTTGTTAAAGCCGCACAGTTTGCCCAACAGTAATATTCCCATTAAGCCCTTTCTAAACACTTTATAACAATGTGTCATCACTAAATTATAAACTTCTTCTCCAAATCTGCACGACTGCACTTAGTCACAGACTTTATTTAATTGTCCTGCGGCTGCTATCATATATTTTACCAAACAGTTCTTCTCACACAGTCACAGATATATTTCTCTCAATGCAAACTTCACTCATGTCTCAGACAGGAAACTTGAGTTTTTCTTTTTTTTCTGTCCCCACTCATTCAACTAATTTGCATATTGAGTCACATCTCGAGAAGTTGCCCTGACAACAGAAATGCATATTCAAAACATTGCTGCATAATTCAATTATTATTATTTTATTTTTATTTCTACAGTCGTCACTTCTTTTGCTCAATCAGCTGGAAACCACTTCTAATTCACTATTTTAAACCTGCTTTAAGCTTCTAATCCCTGGTTGGTCCTCCCAGTCTCTTTTTCCTTGTCACAAAAGTCGCTCTATTGTCCTGCAACTTCCTGAGTTATTCCTCAGCTTCAGCCTTTAAGTGTGTTAAATCTACACCATTCAGCATTTATGTCATGTATTCACATTCATGAGTGTAAGCATGTCTTCATTGCGTGTATGTTGTGTGTTCATATTAATATTGAGTGTAAGCTGGTCTTCGTTGCCTCGATGTGTTTTTATAATCAGATTTAATTCCTGCATCTTTGCGCTGAACTGTGGATTCAAACTGTCTCACTTCTGATTCTCTCCAAAAACAATTTCACATGTGACAATTTCTACATGTGTGTTTTCTATTTTTCTATTCATTTATGTATTATTAGTTCATTTATTTCTTTATCTCTCTCTCTTACTTTTTTTATTTACCTTTCTGCTGCGATGCTCTGGATGTTTCTAAACCCCACAAATGCAGTCTCACTGTTCAACCCAATTTTCCTATGCTGGCATCCTGGCAGCTGCATGCTTGACTTTTCTCAGTTCATGGGCAGTTATTTTGCGCCTTGGTTTTTCCACACGCTTCTTGCGACCCTGTTGACTATTTTGAATGAAACGCTTGATTGTTCGATGATCACGCTTCAGAAGCTTTGCAATTTTGAGACTGCTGCATCCCTCTGCAAGATATCTCACTATTTTTGACTTGTCTGAGCCTGTCAAGTCCTTCTTTTGACCCATTTTGCCAAAGGAAAGGACGTTGCCTAATAATTATGCACACCTGATATAGGGTGTTGATGTCATTAGACCACACCCCTTCTCATTACAGAGATGCACATCACCTAATATGCTTAATTGGTAGTAGGCTTTCGAGCCTATACAGCTTGGAGTAAGACAACATGCATGAAGAGGATGATGTGGACAAAATACTCATTTGCCTAATAATTCTGCTCTCCCTGTAGACTTTTGTCTTATCGCCTTAACCTCCATGGTCTCAAATTCTTTAAGGATATAATTTCTTTTAACCGGATTTGGGCAAATTTCATTTATCAAAATATTCCTGATCACTTTGTTTGTAAACCTGCTGTCACCAAATTCAACTCCAGCTATGCAGAGCTGCCTCAGTCCAGGAGAAATTTTAGAGTGCACAATATCTTCTTTTATCATTGATCTCAAAGGGACTGGGATGGCTTTCACTGGGGATTTATATCTCTTAGCAGTACATCTTACATCAAATTTCTCACAAAACGTCTCATGTTTTAGTAAGACCCCATTATCATCCATAAAATGAGCTACAGCCCAAATCCCTTTAGATCTCCATTCATCCACGTACACAGATTTCCTACACAAACGGATATACCTGTTGTTCCATATAGGGGTGTTGTGAGGAGTAAAGCTATGTTTATAGATTAATTTCCAGTAGAGACGGACCTGCTGATGGAAAGCTGAGAGTTTAACAGGTAACGAACTGCAATCAAAGTCACAACGTAACAAAAAGTCTATTCCACCCATTTTGCCAAAAATCACATTGGGAATAATGTTCCAAAAGGAATTTTTGTTCCTAATGAAAGATCTTAACCATTTCAATTTTAGTACACCATTCATAACATCAAAGTCAGTGGCATTAGCCCCACCCTCTTCATAATTCTTAATCACATCATTTTTCTTTATATAATGACATTTGTTCCTCCATATGAACCTAAAATTAAGAGTATTTATAGATTTAATTAGTTTTGGAGGTATGGGCAGAGAAAAGGCTGGATAGATGAGTCTGGACAGACTGTCCATGTTGGTTAGCAAGCTTCTCCCAAACAGAGTTATGTCCCTTTGCAGCCACATGTTTAAAATTGACTTACACTTTTCTATATTGGTACAGATATTCTTATTTTCTGTTGATGTCTTATCCTTGCAAATTACAATGCCCAGATACTTCACCTCTTTTTTGATCTGCATTTATTGCTTGCAGGGGACACTCATGCAGAGCTAGAATTTTGCATTTATTAATATTCAGCTGTAGGCCAGAAGCTTTGGAGAAATGGTTGATCGCCTGCAAGGCTAAAGGAATCTGGTCCTCATTTTTTAGAAACAGGGTGGTATCATCTGCCAGCTGACTGATTATTATCTGTTCACCCATCACAGTTAACCCCTTAATGTGACTGTTTTTAATCAAAATAATTCCTCTGACACAGAAGACCTACATTCCTGGTTTAATTCTTGCTGTCAAAAAAATCATGGACTCTGTGGCTCCTTTAAAAACCAGGCAGCTTAAGGCTAAACCTGAGCCTTGGTTTAATGAGAGCAGTCGTGCTGTTAAGAGGGAATGTCGTCGAGCAGAACGGAGGTGGAAAAAGGATAAACTGCATGTATCATTTCAAATTCTCAAAGACTGCTGGCATCGCTACCAGAACACTGTTAAAGAGGCAAAAAGGGAATATTTTGCAAATATTATTTCTTCCAACTGTCATAACCCACGTGTGTTATTTAGGACCATTGACACTGTTCTTAATACTCCTTTGAATGTCTGTTTGGAAGTTTCTCCTGAGATTTGCAATGATTTTCTGAACTTTTTTATTGAAAAGGTTGTCACCATCAGGGCTCTTATCACAGCTCCTGACTCTGACCCCTCTGTCTCTGTCCCTTGCGCTGCTGTTTTCACTCAGTTTGAGCTTGTGACGCTCTCCTCTTTAGAGGATGTGGTTCGCCATATTAAGCCCACAGGTTCCCCACGGGATCCTGTCCCTCCACAATTCTTTAAAGAAATTTTTCCTAGTATACAACAGTATGTCCTTGACATTATTAACAGCAGTCTGTCTTCTGGTGTGGTTCCTGCAAATTTCAAACATGCAGTAGTACAGCCACTGCTTAAGAAACCTGGCCTTGATCACACAGTTTTAGCGAACTATAGGCCTATTTCCAAGCTGCCTTTAGTCTCCAAGGTTTTAGAGAAAATTGTTTTTAGTCAACTGAAAGTTTTTCTAGATGAAAATGGAATCTTTGAGGTTTTTCAGTCAGGTTTTAAAACCCTTCACAGCACAGAATCTGCATTACTAAGGGTTTTTAATGACATCCTTCTGGCATGTGATTCTGGTAACCATGTTGTTCTTGTCTTGCTTGACCTAACTGCTGCCTTTGACACAGTAGACCACAATATTTTAATTTCTCGATTACATGATGTAGTGGGTATTGGTGGCACTGCACTCAATTGGTTTAGGTCTTATTTGTCAGATAGAACTTTCTCTGTCAGCCTTCTCGGTTACGAATCGTCTTCTGCTCCTCTGTCATGTGGTGTCCCACAGGGCTCAATTTTAGGGCCACTGCTCTTTTCTCTGTATCTACTGCCTCTGGGTTCTATCCTTAGAAGGCATGGGATCTCATTTCACTGTTATGCCGATGACTGCCAAATTTATTTGACACTAAAACGCAAGGATGCCATCTCCATAAAACCTCTCTTGACATGTCTAGATGACATTAAAGCTTGGTTGGCTCGAAACTTTTTAAATTTTAATAAAAAGAAAACAGAAGTGTTGGTGTTTGGACCCAGTGGTCCCTGTGAGTCCTCCTCTGTTGTTTTAGGATCCCTGGAAGTCTATTTTAAATCTGTTGTTACTGACCTTGGTTTTAAGTTGGACAGTGATTTTAAATTGGACAACCAAATCAGAGCAGTGGTGAAGTCCAGTTTTTATCATTTAAGGCGACTGGCAAGACTAAAATCTTTTCTTTCAAGGCAGCACCTTGAAACAGTGATCCATGCTTTTATTTCTTCCCGCCTGGACTACTGTAACTCACTTTATGTGGGGGTCAGTCAGTCATTGCTCTCACGTCTGCAGCTGGTTCAAAATGCGGCTGCACGACTCCTAACAGGAACTCGAAAAAGAGAGCATATAACCCCCGTGCTGGCCTCTCTGCACTGGCTGCCTGTGTCTTTTAGAGTTAATTTTAAAATTCTTATGTTTGTTTTTAAATGTCTACACAGTCTTGCCCCGCCTTACCTCTCTGAGCTTCTTCATCCCCACATACCCTGTCGGTCTCTCAGGTCAGCTGACCAGCTGCTCCTGGAGGTACCGAGATCCAGGAGGAAGCTCAGAGGGGACAGGGCCTTCTCTATTGTGGCTCCAAAATTATGGAATAATTTGCCCATGCATGTTAGAGAGGCCCCTTCACTGTCCACTTTTAAATCACGTCTTAAAACCCACTTTTATTCCTTGGCTTTTAACCTCAGTGAGACTTAGTTTCTTTTTTAATGCAGTAGTTATTTAATTAATGATTTCACTCTTCTTTTATTTGTTTTTTATTTATATCTCATGTAATTTTATTTTACAGTTCCAATGTACAGCACTTTGTGTCAGCTGTGGTTGTTTTAAAGTGCTTTATAAATAAAGTTGATGATGATGATGATGAAAATAGACAACAGCTCAGCAACCATGATGAACAGAAGTGGTGAGCTGCTACATCCCTGCCTTATCCCTCTATTAACCTCAAACCTTGAACATGTACCATGTTCTAGCAAAACAGAGCTGTTAATGTCATTATATAGCATCTCTATAACATTGATAAATTCCTCTCCAAAACCAAAAGACTGCAGAGTTTTTAATATGAACGTATGTTCAACTGAGTCAAATGCTTTGTAAAAATCCAAGAACAGGATGTACCCTCTCTCTTGGATTAATTCACTGTATTCAAGGAGATCCAAAACCAGCCTAATATTGTTATGAATTAGTCTTCCTTTCAAAAAACCTGATTGTGTTTCACTGATAATGTTTGAGATGCCTTTCTTTAGCCTCTCAGCTACAGCTCCAGACAGGATCTTATAGTCAGTGTTTAGTAAGGTGATGGGTCTTAAATTGTCTAAAATTCTTTTATCCTTACCCGATTTAGGGATCAGGGTTATCAGCCCTTGTTTCGTGCTCGGCATCACTTCTTTTTTCTCTATCGATTCCTTTAATGCATCAAACAATAAAGTTCTTAGGTCCTTCCAGAAGAATTGATAAAAATTAGTAGTGAGTCCATCTGTCCCTGGGGACTTGTTTAATGCCATTTTCATGACCACCAAATCCAGTTCCTCAATTTTAAGCTCTGAATCACACAGATCTTTGAACGGCTTGTCAATACATGGGATGAGATTATGAATCTTATCAAAGAAACTATCAGAATCAGCTGCTGAATATTCTGAGGAGTACAATTTGGAATAAAAAGTGAAGACTTCTTTTCCAATCTTTCTGAAATCTTTACATTCAGTCCCATTTATCAACAAGCTTGAGATTAGATTTCTCTGCTGTCTGCACTTTTCCAGCTTACTAAAATATGAAGAGTTCTTTTCACCTGCCTCAATCCACTTGGCTCTCGATCTTATAAAGGCACCCTGGGCTTTCTCTAGGTAAAGATCGTCTAATTTAGTTTGTAACTCCATCAATTTATTCTTCTCTTGCACGTTTAGTTTTTCTTTACTACAGCACTGAGTTATTTCACGAAGTAAATTACTTTCATATTCCCGTTTTTCCCTGTTCAGTTCTTTGCAGAATTTTATAGTGAATTCTCTGATTTTGAATTTAATAAGTTCCCATTTCTGTATATTACCCACTACTGAGTCATCATTTTTTATATCTGTAATTTTATGTCTAATTTTATCACAATACTTGTCCTTATTTAAAAGGCTGGCATTAAATTTCCAATATCCCCTGCTACTACGTTTCATCCTTGTTGGTTCTAAGACAAGATCAATGAAACAGTGATCAGATAGGGGTGCTTTGGAGATTTTAGATGGTGAAGTACACCTCAAAATGTCATCGCTCACTAACCAATAATCAATTCTTGACCTGCTTTCTCCATTAGGTTTAAACCATGAATAATTCTTAACTCCAGGATTCAAACTTCTCCAAATGTCTGTAAAATTATTATCACTAGAAAAGTTCTCAATAATGTTATTCTGTTGCCTCCTTCCTAAGCGAGGAGGCCATCTGTCCATCCATTCATCTGAGGTCATGTTCCAGTCTCCTCCTACTAGGATGTAATCTGTGGGGTACATAACTTTAAACTCTGAAATAACATTTGTTAGATTTTCCAATAGACGTTTATTTTGACCTTCGTTATTATGTCCATAAAGATTTGTAACAATTAGAAATATACCTTCGCTCTTCAAGCTGCAGTTGACCAATGACCCTCACTATCAGCTTTATATGTTATAATCTCCCCTGGGAACTTATTAAAACAAATCGCCACACCTCCAGATCTGTTAGATTCACGACTGAAAAGAATCTTGTCTCCCCACTGATTAGCCCAAAAGGTAACATCGGCATCCACAGAGTGAGTCTCTTGTAAAAACAGACAGTGACATTTTTGCCCCTTGCAAAATAAAAAAAGTGCCTTTCTCTTAACAATTTCCTTCAAACCCCGAACGTTTAATGAACCAAAAGAAATTTTTGAGTGAACCATAATAAGAGTATGCTAAGAAAATAACTTTTTTTTTAAAAAGAAAAGAAAAATATATAAACATGAGTTTAAATTGTAACACTTGTCACCAACTCAGTGACTAATAACCTTTAACTTTAAGTAGAACTCTTTTGTCCCATTAATAATATTCCACTGTATACAGTCTTACATCAAGTCTTTCATTCAACGTCGATGATCCTCCGTCCTTCGATGTATCCATGAGGACCCCGGAAAAAGGCCCGTTTCCCAGCCCGTCTGGCTTGTTCAATTTGCGGCCACAGCCGCCTCCTCTCTTCCCAGTCCTCCCGCGGCAGTACCTCAGCGAAGTGGAAACCGCCGTTCTTACAGACAGCCGAATCTTTGGTGCGACGCCAAATCTCCTCTTTCACGTGTCTCAGAGCAAACAGAATGATGATATGTCGGACCTTGTTCTCAATCTTCTTCCCAACTCTATGCACCACATCCACAGATTCTTCAAGCTTTGATATCATATCAGGTGCGATCTTGCCAAGAATTCCAATAACCAGCGATCTGACACCTTCATCTCTTTTCTCTTCTAATCCTTTAATCCGGAGGCACCACCTCATTTTGTACCTTTCTTGCTCTCACACTCTCTCCTTGAGATCGTAGTTATCTTTGGTCAACTGCTCGTTTCGTCTCTCCAACTCTTTAACCTTTTGTTTACATTCTTTCACCTCCTCCGAGTTGAACTGAACCGCTTTGGCTAGGCTGGCTAGCATCGTACTAGCTTGCTTGCATTGCACACTCAGGTCAGCTAGCTGCTCGTCCACTCTTTTTTCAAGGTTTTTTCTACGTAGTCATGATCCGTTCCTTCTCTGCCGTCTTCCTTTCCATCACATGGCGATGTTGTTTCTTGTTTTTTGAGGTCGAGTTTGAATTTAGCAGGTTTAACTATACTTGGGGCAGTCATTTTACTACTTTCGAGTGGAAACAATAACGAACACAAAGTAAATTCTGGGACAAGTTCAACGAGCTCCTAATTCGTGCGACTGCTCATCTCGCCATCTTGCGCCACCGTCTCACTACTAGATGAACTTGTGACACACATCTGCAGCAGAGGCTGAGTGGCTGCTCTCACACCTGGAGCATCCAAATCGACCCACAAACACGCTGAAAGATGCAATGCCATCAATGTGGATTGTCAAGACTGAGAGACCTCTTCCCTCTGACCCCTCCCCAAACCCTCAAACCCTCCTACCCACCTCGACATACAAACTCTGTGTGGCTTCACGTGTTCTGTTGATGTTTACATGATCGAAATAACTTGAACACAAACACAAACAAACAAAGAGGAAGACCGCACCGGAAGGAAACAACTACAAGTCCCAGCATCCTCTGTGTTTAGGGAGCAGCAGTGAAAGTGAAAGCAGGAGGAGGAAGGTGGAGCTGAGGCAGGTGAGTGTTAACATGAATATGTTTCTTCTTATGACATAAAATAATTCCACGCTGTTCGTGTCTGTGGGTGAAATGTGAGGCCGGTCGGCTCCTCTGAGCGCTGGTTTCCTGTAAGTAGAGAGGAAGTGAGTTTAGCTGAGCCTCCGTTTAGTGTGAGAGAGCAGGAGGAGAGTGAGAGCTGTGCTGAGGCAGGGTGAGTGTTAACACCGCTCTGACATTACTGTGTCTCTGTGGCGGGAACAACAGGCTCCGTCAGTGGAGGCAAAAATAATCAGACTTTGGTTTTTCAAAGGAAACAACTTTATGTCGGAAGTTCCCGCACGCTCATTGGATAACGATGTGTCAATCTCGAGCTATTAGCCAATGAGCGTGCGGATTCACAGAAAGACCCGCCTTTATCACGGGACTTTAAAAACTACAATGGCGACAGAAACTCCGTGAGTGGAGTTCAGGGTGACGTTATGAAACTGTGACGTTTGAGCCACTTCCCGTTGATCGTGAAACTGATGGTTTCTGGTGTTTGGGTCTGTTTTTCTGTATTTATGCAGATAAAGTGTAAACTCAGATGAATTATACCATCAAATGTTAAAGGAAAATATCAGGATGAGTGTCTGTGAGCTGAGAAGGACGTGAAGCGAGCAGTTTATCCCAGAGCTGAAGCTGCTCTGTGTGCAGAGATGAGCTCAGATTCCTGCTGTGATTGATCAACAGTCACAGAAATGTAGACTTGTAGTTATTACTGCAGTATGGTCACAGCAGATACTGATAAACATGTATTATGAGGATGGATGATCAAGTTTCTCACTCTCTCCTTTAAATCTCAGTTTTTTCTTCTTCACAGTTTATCTGTTAATTTATTAATGAATAACACTGAAAGAGTTTCTGTTATATTTCCCCTTGAACATCAGCTTATTAGGGCGGCATTAGGAAATAGCCCCCCTCCAAAGAATGAATAAATGAATGATGATAATAATAAAATGATTCAAAAGCAGAGCTCAGAGTGGTAGAATGGTCAAACATGGATCCACGGGTGGTTCAACTGCATTTGGTGACGTGACTAAAGCAAATCTTTCAAATAATCCCACCATCAACGGGATGTTGTCTCCTTTACTACGGTTACTTTACTTGGTCACCGTGTGAATTTCTTTGAAATGAACCAAATTCTTTTATTTGTTGGTTGTTGCATATTTAACCTCTACAGTCAGGAAAGGAGGAGATGAGGCCTCAACAATGTTGGGTTGTAGCTGTGCTTCAGGTTAGAGTGAGTGTCCATGGAATAAATGTAAGTCAGTGAACTGGAAACATGACTGTGTTCAAACTTTGTTTCCTTTTTATAATGAGTCTAATCAAAGGTGGACAGAAGTATCTCCACTGTGACTTTTCTGTGTCACCATCAGAGCTTCTGCACAGTGTTTCTGGGGCAGATAACATTGCAGCATTATGGAGACATTATGGAGACAAAAAGAAAAGCGTCTGGACTTCTTTAAGTTAAACTTAAAGAAGTCCAGACGCTTTTCTTGGACTGTTGGTTTCAGTGTTGAGTCTCATTCACACACTCCCTCAGACTCTTCACACACTGATTTGCTGACATAAACACACTCCTGTGTGCTTCACACACACACTGAGGACCATCTACAGACTGTGAGCTCCGTCTTCTTTGTCTTTGGAGCCGAACTCTGACAAAGTTAGGAACAAAACTTTCTCCAGCGTGTGAACTTTCCTCCTCAGTCTGAGCAGTCAGACCACATATTTCTAAAGCAGCACATGAAGGTGTGGCTCACACACACACAGGTGAAGGAAACAGCTGCAGTATTAAAAACTGCTTCACTGTCTACAAATATATGAACTGAATGTTTCTTTCAGGCTGTAAAAACCTTGTTTATCCTCCATTACAGTCCTGCATTCAGAGCATTACTTCTGTTATATTAGTACATGTATTTTATTCTGATGAACACATGAAACTCTGAGCTGGATTGAATCCATTGAATCAGAGTCCAGGACTCAGACTAAACACACTGAATGTGTCCTGAGCTCGGCCGCTGTTCCACAGTAACTGCTGTCAGAGTCACTGTTACTGAGTTAGCTTAGCTAGCAGGGCAGCTAGCAGTTAGAGTATGAACTCTGTAAGCAGTCAGCTCGGTCCTGGACATGGTTACTGACATAAAGCTGCTCTCTGCAGCCATGTTTGACCTGCTGCTTTGTAGGACTACAGTAATGGAGGATTTGGAGGCTGAACTGGGCTCTGTGACACTTTTTGTAGTGAACTGATGAAAGCTGCGTCTCAGATGGATGTTAGTCCAACACATCAGACACGACCTCTGCAGCTCTCAGTTGATGTGCACATGAATGATTTGTGTTTCCTCTGCAGGTGAAGGTAGAAAGTGTGTGTGAGCTGATGTGAACTGAGCAGCATGGATCAGTGTGAGGACAGAGAGGAGGGAGTCCCTCCCTCTAAAAGCACTCTGTGTGGGGAACATGAGAGCCAGACCAAAGCTCAGAGGTGAGATGACCATCTCTAACTGTCCATGACTCTTCTCCATGTCACAGCTCAGCACTCACATCACTGCTCCATCATTATTCACACTCATACCTCTGTGTGTGTTGTTTTAAAGCCCAGAGCTGTGGGGCGTACCAGGCTCAGCTGGACATAACCCTGAAACTAATCCAGAGCCTGGACCTGAACCCAGCTGTGTTTCCTTAAAGAGCAACGAGTCGAAGGATGCTGTTGTAAACTTTAACAAAAGACTGTTATGTGACAAAGAGTAAGTACATTATTTTTATGAGATTGTTCATCATGTCTTTAATTTAATGTTTCCAGTTTTTCCTTCCTGTCTCATGAAGCTGTGACATTTATTGTTTTTCTTTTAGGATCAATAAGAGGCCAGAA
The DNA here is from genome assembly GCF_057382185.1 of Mchenga conophoros. NCBI lineage: Eukaryota > Metazoa > Chordata > Actinopteri > Cichliformes > Cichlidae > Mchenga > Mchenga conophoros. The sequence goes on along the minus strand of NC_140528.1, from coordinate 18,117,332 downwards.
TCTCCTGGACCTGAACCCAGCTGTGTTTCCTTAAAGAGCAACGTATCGAAGGATGCTGTTATAAACTTTAAAGGCTGTTCTTCTGCTGCTGAGAGGTAATGTGTGTCTAGATGTTGTTCCTGACTCCCGTATTTTTGAATAAATCCTCATGTTTAATATCAGCTCAGCTCTTTTTCACACACATTTCTATGTTGGTATGTGAAGCGGTGTGTGTTGGAGTGTTTCCACAAACACAGCAGTCAGAGTGGAAAGAGTGGATGTTGTAGGAGGTGTTTGTGTAGTGAAGAGGCTGAGTGTCTGTAGGACTCCAGCTGCTCCAGCAGGTGTCTCCTTTGTGCTTTGCTTCAAACACAGTGTAGGGAGGAGCTTCCACTCAGGTGTTTCAGGTGTTGCTGGATGGAGGAGGACAAATAGTTTTTCCCTTCAGTGACACTTCAGCAGCTCAATGTTCTGGGAGATGTTTGTCTTTATGAAGGTTTATGGATTCTTGTTCTTACTTTGGTTAAACTGAGCAATACATTTTCCATCTAACATTTAAAGTAAATTTCCAGGTGAATAAAAGATCTGCAGCTGCAGCCTCTGTGATGTTTCACAGTCTGAAAGTAACAAATTCAACCAGAGTTCAAACAAAGGCTTAATATACGTGTGTGTTTGATATAATGCCAACAAGTACAAATAGGTGTTCTTACAGGTCTTAATCACAGAGGTCTGATAAGTCTGGTGACTTTCACACTCAGCAGTTTTGCTGCCTTTTATTTTATATTGGCCTTTTTAAAGCCCTTCAAAGTCTCCCACATTCATACAGAGCTTTTAACACCAAACTCCTTTACAGTCCTTCTCCTCTCACACACGATCACACGACTGATTTGTCTGCAGCAGCTGTGTTACTGCTAGTATTTTATTATGTGTGTAATCTCCTCATATTGTTCCTGTGGTTTAGTTTGACGTCCTTCTGCAAACTCAGCTGCTCTGTTGCTGATACACGTCTCCATGAATATGATTGATCAGATGCTGCCAACACCATGTGTTTCATGTGAGCGCTCAGCTGAAACCCTGGGTTGACTTATCGAGTTAATAACAAGCTTCACGTGACTGTGAATGCTAAAGTGAATCCAGATAAAGGAAAGAGACCCTGCTAATGTTGGACTCACTTCTTAGTGTAGATCCCAGGAGGAAGTTCAACATAGCCATTCTTTGTGCTAGCTCGACCAAACCTGAGAGCACAGTGCAGGATAATGATCATCATCTGTCTCTGTCAAGGACATTTAAAATCCACAAATAACAAACATAATTATATTTGATCATTAAAAATGATGATTAAACAAAGTGTCAAACATACTTAAGTAGAAGGACTGATGTTTGTGTTAAAATACCCTCTTAAAGCTGAAATACTGATTCAACTTTCTCCAAAAGTTGATTCTGTTCATCTGGACGTAGCGTTTTGTGGGAGAAACGTTTCGTCATCATCCAGGTGACTCCTTCAGTCTCAGCTGACTGCAGGTTTCCAATCTTATAAACAGGACATTTGAATAATAACTGAAACCAGCCCACTGAAGGAACAATGGGCTGTGAGGTCAGTTCCTTAATCTTAATTATGCAAATTTGTGTGTGAATCTGTGAATGGGACTCATGACCATTGATCAACAACCACTGATCAATGGTCATGAGTCCCATTCACAGAGAGTTGGGGAATGGCTGCAATCACAGCATGTAAGATGGTGACAGATGTACCCTTAGGCCCCCTCCTCCATTCAGAGATGGTCTTTCCCTTTTCACGTAAATGGCCTCCTTGACTCCGCCCTCAAACCAGCGTTCCTCCCTGTCCAGGATTTTACATCCTCATCATTGAAAGAGTGTCCACTGGCCTGTAGGTGTAAATAGACTGCAGAGTCCTGGCCTGACGAGGTGGCTCTGCTGTGTTGTAGCCAAAGGTTGTTTGGTTTCCCCGATATATAAATCCTGGCAATCCTCCTGCACTTAGCAGCGTACACTATGTTACTCTGTTACTCTGATCCTTGGGGTGGACCAGTTTTTGGCGCAGAGTGTTTTGGGGTTTAAAAGCCACAGAGACCCGGTGTTTAGAAAAAATCTGTCTCAACTGCTCCGATACTCCTGACACGTACGGGATCACTACAGGTTTTTGCTTAAGCAGCGGCTGGTAAATGTGGTTATCCCAGCTTTGACAAAAGTCCAGCTGGAATAACCACATTTACTCTACGTCCAGATGAACAGAATCAACTTTTGGAGATTTACTTTCCTGGATGATTGAGAATGCATCAAGACGTTCCTCCTAAAGTGTTATTCAGTGTTGTGACAGTCAGCTGCTTCAGCTGCTGCTGGGATGGGCTGTGGCAAAGAGAACAGAGAAAATCAAAATCAGAGTTTTTCTCTGAATTAAAAGCAAGGAAACAACAATATATTCTACATGGTGAAACTGATGGTTTATGGTGTTTGGGTCTGTTTTTCTGTATTTATGCAGATAAAGTGTAAACTCAGATGAATTATACCATCAAATGTTAAAGGAAAATATCAGGATGAGTGTCTGTGAGCTGAGAAGGACGTGAAGCGAGCAGTTTATCCCAGAGCTGAAGCTGCTCTGTGTGCAGAGATGAGCTCAGATTCCTGCTGTGATTGATCAACAGTCACAGAAATGTAGACTTGTAGTTATTACTGCAGTATGGTCACAGCAGATACTGATGAACATGTATTATGAGGATGGATGATCAAGTTTCTCACTCTCTCCTTTAAATCTCAGTTTTTTCTTCTTCACAGTTTATCTGTTAATTTATTAATGAATAACACTGAAAGAGTTTCTGTTATATTTCCCCTTGAACATCAGCTTATTAGGGCGACATTAGGAAATAGCCCCCCTCCAAAGAATGAATAAATGAATGATGATAATAATAAAATGATTCAAAAGCAGAGCTCAGAGTGGTAGAATGGTCAAACATGGATCCACGGGTGGTTCAACTGCATTTGGTGACGTGACCAAAGCAAATCTTTCAAATAATCCCACCATCAACGGGATGTTGTCTCCTTTACTACGGTTACTTTACTTGGTCACCGTGTGAATTTCTTTGAAATGAACCAAATTCTTTTATTTGTTGGTTGTTGCATATTTAACCTCTACAGTCAGGAAAGGAGGAGATGAGGCCTCAACAATGTTGGGTTGTAGCTGTGCTTCAGGTTAGAGTGAGTGTCCATGGAATAAATGTAAGTCAGTGAACTGGAAACATGACTGTGTTCAAACTTTGTTTTCCTTTTTATAATGAGTCTAATCAAAGGTGGACAGAAGTATCTCCACTGTGACTTTTCTGTGTCACCATCAGAGCTTCTGCACAGTGTGGAGAAAGATCCAGAAGCAGAGCTGGACTGCAGACAGCCAGTCAGAGCAGCTGTGTACAAAGTAAGACTGAACATCTGTCTGCTGATGGACTCATTTCTGAAAACTGGACTTCTTGTGTTGTTCAGACATTGAAGAGTTTTCTTTCTCTTTAGTCTCATTGTTTTTCTTTCTTTCAGCAGATGTTGGTCTGCAGGAGGTTTTAGATGAACATAAGATCAGTCTGAGGAGGAGATGTGAACGTGTGACTGAAGGAAGTGATGAAACAGGAAGTAGAACCCTCCTCAACAGGATCTACACTGAGCTCTACATCACAGAGGGACAGAGTGAAGAGGTTCATACCCAACATGAGGTGAGGCAGCTGGAGACAGCTTCCAAGATGGACGCCCTCCATGACGCTCCAATCAGGTGCCAGGACATCTTTAAAGCCTTACCTGACCAACAGAGACCCATCAGAGTGGTTCTGACCAACGGCGTGGCTGGTGTTGGAAAAACCTTCTCAGTGCAGAAGTTCACTCTGGACTGGGCAGAGGGCTTGGAGAACCAACATGTCAGTGTGGTGGTTCTGCTTTCATTCAGGGAACTGAACCTGATCAGAGATGAGCAGTACAGTCTTCTGGAGCTGCTCCATGTTTTCCATCCAACATTACAGAAGGTCACAGCAGAGAAGCTGGCTGTCTCTCAGCTTTTGTTCATCTTTGACGGCCTGGATGAAAGCAGACTTTCATTGGATTTCACCAACAGGAAGCTGCTGTCTGATGTCACACAGAAGTCATCAGTCAGCCAGCTGCTGACAAACCTCATCCAGGGGAATCTGCTTCCCTCGGCTCTCGTCTGGATAACTTCCCGACCTGCAGCAGCCAATCAGATCCCTCCTACATGTGTTGACAGGCTAACAGAAGTACGAGGCTTCACTGACGCCCAGAAGGAGGAGTACTTCAGGAGGAGATTCAGTGATGAAGAGCTGTCCAGCAGAATCATCTCCCACATGAAGACATCCAGGAGCCTCCACATCATGTGTAGTATCCCAGTCTTCTGCTGGATCACTGCTACAGTTCTGGAGCACATGTTGACTACAGAGCAGAGAGGAGAGCTGCCCAAGACCCTGACTGACATGTACTCACACTTCCTGCTGGTTCAGACAAAGAGGAAGAAGAACAAGTACCATGAGGGACGTGAGACGAGTCCACAGGAGCTGACGGAGGCTGACAGGGAAGTTCTTCTGAAGCTGGGGAGGCTGGCGTTTGAACATCTGGAGAAAGGAAACATCATGTTCTACCAAGAAGACCTGGAGCAGTGTGGTCTGGATGTGACAGAGGCCTCGGTGTACTCAGGAGTTTGTACAGAGATCTTCAAAAGAGAGTGTGTGATCTTCCAGAAACCAGTCTACTGCTTTGTTCATCTGAGCATTCAGGAGTTTCTGGCTGCAGTCTACATGTTCCACTGTCACACCAACAGGAAGACAGAGGTGCTGAAGAACTTTTTGGGAAAAAAATACAACGAGTCCTCTCTGGATGATTTCCTGAGCAGAGCCATGTATAAATCCCTCCAGAGTAAAAATGGCCACCTGGACCTGTTTGTTCGCTTCCTTCATGGCCTCTGTCTGGAGTCCAACCAGAGACTCTTAGTAGGTCTGCTGGGTCAGACAGAGATCAGTCCAGGAACCATCCAGAGAGTCATCAACAACCTGAAGGAGATGAACAGTTATGGAATCTCTCCTGACAGAAGCATCAACATCTTCCACTGTCTGATGGAGATGAACCACCTCTCATTATTTCAGGAGATCCAAGAGTTCCTGAAGTCAGAGAACAGATCAGAGAAGGAACTCTCTGAGATCCAGTGCTCAGCTCTGGCCTACATGCTGCAGATGTCAGAGGAGGTTCTGGATGAGTTGGACCTGCTTAAGTACAAAACATCAGAGCGGGGACGACAGAGACTGATTCCAGCTGTGAGGAACTGCAGAAAGGCTGGGTGAGTCCAGATCTGATCATTAACATCATTGATCAGTGTAGGTTAGTAGTTTAATTTTAAAAATAAAATCAGATTGTAACCACAAAGTGTTTGTGTCCGTACGCTGCAACCTTCCACACCATTCCTTTATTGTACAGACTCAGCAGCAGCTCCATGGATCCCAAATCCAAGAGTGGAGAACAGATTTGAAGTGTGTCACATCCATGCAGTCACAGCTGTTTCCACCATGTTTCCACTGATATTAATCCTGTTCAATGACACGTTTCATATCAGTGAATATGTTCTTTAGGACGTCCACTGACATGTTTAAGTGTCCTGCTGGAAATCACTCAAATCATCCATGAAATCCATGAAAAAGCCAAAAGCAGATTAAAGCCAAACAAAGATTCTCATTAAAAGTCTGCAGGTCTGAGAGAGACTCAATCGTTGTGTCATGTCAAACACAGTAAGAGGAGCTGAAGCACAGATGTGAAGAGCAGATTCATCAGATTATGACCTCACTCTGTTTTGTCTTCATATACATTCAGTCTGTGTTTATAATGCAGATTTTCTGCTTTTATAATAACACATTTTATATTTTCTATCATCACAGACTGACTCAGTGTGGACTCTCAGAGTCTCACTGTGAAGTTGTGGCCTCAGCTCTGAAGTCCAACCCCTCCCATCTGACAGAGCTGGACATGAGCAGAAATGATGGCCTCCAGGATTCAGGTGTGAAGCTTCTGTGTGCTGGACTGGAGAGTCCAAACTGTCGACTGGAGACTCTGGGGTGAGTTCACTGACTGCGGCTGTTGTTGTTTTTCTATATTTCAGGTCTTTGATGTTTGAAACTTTCTTTAGTTCCTAAATGTTCAGGATGTGTCTGAAGACAAATGTGAAGAAGTTTGAGTGCTTTCAGAAATGTTGTCTTTCCAAACGACTGAACAACAGTTTTTCCTTTTGGCTCCAAACAGAAGTGACAGACTTGAGCAGGGTTCATTTAAAGGCTGACAGAAGTGGAGTGGTGACGGGGAGATGTTTGACAGGACAGTGTTTCAGCCTCCACAGGTTCATGTTGTGCTCCATCAGTCAGTGAAGATGAAGTCGGTGCTGATGAGGCTGTAGAGTGTGTGAGGGATGTGAATGAGGATGATGAAGATCTGATGATAGCAGATAAAAACAGGCTGCAGAGACTTTGAGCCATACAGGGCACACAGTGTGTGTACAGAACAGCTGAAATCATTATGGAGGCCTCACTGGGATATGGAAGCATCACAGTACAGCTTCAGTGAAGCATTAAAGTCTCTGATATGAGATGAGAAATGAAGCAGCCAGAGCTTTTTCATGAGTGGAAATCCACTGTGACTGTGAGCTGCTGCTACAGCCTCCAGATTAGCCAGCAGCTCATCCTGCTCAACATTTCCTCACCAACTTTAATGGAAGTGTGATGTTTTCAGCTGGAGTGATGGTCAGGGTGGCCTCCCTCTCCTCTTCTTCTCCTCTTCCTCTTTCATTTGTAAAGCCACTTCTGCTGCTTTCATTCATTTGGAAGTCCTGTAGCTGAGTTTGGGAGAGACTAACAGCCTCGGCAGCAGAGAGGAGAAAGGCTGTAACACCACCACTTTACTCTGTTCTACCTGTCACATCATTTTATCAGGAAACAAATATGCTCATGTTTTTACTATGTTTGTCTTGAAGATGTAAGAAGATCACATGGTGCTTTTTATTATTGTGTTGGTTTGTTTGCTGTCTCTTGGATGGAGCCCAGCTGTGCGTGGCCCCTGGGCCTGTGGTCAGAGTGTGTGCTGGATAATCCGGCCCAGGATGAGGCCAAACTGACATGGGATGAAATGTCTGTCACATAATTGAGCTTAGTGTAGTTTCATTTCTGCACAATTTAAAAACAACCAAAACTTTGTTCTGTCTTTTCTATGTTATACTGTAGACTTTCTTTGATACTGTGTCCAAAAGGAGCAGCATTTACTTTGAAGGGGAGGCGTCTCTGTTTCCTCTTCAGGTTGGATGATGGAAGCAAATGAGTGTGCGATGTTCTTTCAGTGTTGCACTTTGTAGACGCTCCCTGAGCACTGGTCTCACAGCCAGCTGCACATAGAGACCAGTGTTGTTAGTCCAGGTCAGAAGATGACTTGTTGGAATGAAAATGAGCTTGTAGTTTGTCTGCTTTAATAATGTGACTGGAAAAAGGTGTTGGACTTCAAATATGTCCATTTCTTTCACACTTCACCTTTAAAAGTGAAGCCTTGTGGTTCCTGGAAGGAAAAACACGACTTTTTCAAGTCTTTGTCCTGTTTTTATGAGAAATGTACGACTTTACTGTGAAACATTCAGAGTTTTTTCTCTTCTTGTGTTTGTTTGAAGCTGCTTCCTGTTGGCTTCAGCTGTTTGGAGTTTCCATTTTCTAAACTTCTACATTCTGAACCTTCTTCAGCTCTGAACAGATGATGAAACACTGAATGATTTCAAGCTCACACTTTGTCTAATAAACTTACATCTTTCATTCTTTATACAGATTGATGAGCTGTGGTTTGTCAGAGATCAGCTGTGATTATCTGGCAGCAGCACTGAAGTCCAACCCCTCCCATCTGAGACAGCTGGACCTGAGCAGGAACAACAAGCTGCAGGATCCAGGAGTGAAGCATCTGTGTGGTTTCCTGGAGAGTCCAGGATGTGGACTTGAAACTCTGAGGTCAGTCAGCATGTTTTAGTTGTGCTGAGATGAATATGATGTGAAAGTTGTGCTGACACTAAACTGCAGACATCAGGCTGATATTATACTGATCCACACTGAGGATCTTCATGGTAAAGTCTGTTTTCTTCTTCTCTGGTTTAGTCCATTGACTGCAGCAGAACAATGTTCACATTTCAAACAGTGAGACTCAACGTATGGCCCGCGGCCCACACGCGGCCTGCCCACCTTTCCTGATTCAGAGAGAGGGGACCCTGATTAACTGTGTAGTGTTCTTCCTCACAGTTCTAAGTATCAGACACAACAATGAATAATCCACAGCTGACTGTCTTTAGCAGGTCAAAGGTCACGGCACACAGCAGACAGTGGGAAATATTATAATTCTGATCATTTATCAGCACATATCCATATGTATAAAAACAAAGCTGACACTGTGAGACTTGATCAGAGGTGTGATCATCACAGCAGAGGCCTTTGTGTCAAAGTCACTGAGGATCAAACAGAAACACATGAAGCAGATTTTCCTGTTCTGGCTTTTTATAGCAGATAACCTTCAAAATATTCTGCAGTCCATCAAAAACTGAAGCAAACCATGAATCAACATGTGAACATGAGCTGATGCTGCTGAAGTGAAGCAAAGTTACAGAGGTTTGATTACAGACACAGCTGAGAGTTTGTAATCTGTCATCATTTTAAAAGGTTTACATTTCTTCAGTATTGAACAGCAGAAATGAGGCTTTGTTTTGGGAGGCCGACAGCAGTGAACACAACAGCAGACTGGTGCGTAATAAGCAGTGAATAATGCAGGAAACAGATTTTTGAAGGTAAACTGTTTTTGAAGTACACTGAGAGAGAGAGAGCTGTGCAGGAAGTAAACGTCAAAGTCAGAGAGAATTCATGACGATGTTCATCAAACGTAAAGCGTAGTTTGGATCTTCTTCTGCTGCTGGTTCACTCAGTTTTGGTTGGAGACAGATGAAACCTGCAGCTTCAGGATCTGTGAGCTGTCCACTGTCAGCCCCGACGGCGTGTCCGTGTACGTGCCGTCGAGTGAACGATCCACGCTCTGTGTTTCCATCTTTGTGTGTTTAGCTGCTCTCATTTACTGTTTTATCTGTTTGCTTGTTGTTGAAATACTTTTGGGAGCTTTAACCTGAGACTCTGGCAAAATACATTTATATTAAAAATCGATTCAGGATTGAATGAATCAACATCGCTTTATTCAAATTAAAACCATTTAAATAGGAAAATCCATTTTTTTACAGCCGCCTCTAATGCTGGGTAATGTCAGCTGGTCCATGTGCAGCTGGCTGTGAGGCTCAGGGAGCGTCTACAAAGTGCAACACTGAAAGAACATCATCCATAAATATTGAGTAATAACTGGACTCTCATACAGCGAGACTCAAATGCCTTTAAACATCAGCTTATCCTGCTGATCCAAGTCCAACACTGAGTTTGTAAAAACATGTTTGTCAATCATTTTGTTTGGTTTCTGAGGAAAATGATTCAATAACTTGCTGCTAATACACAACATTTCATCATATTTCCTCATAACCCTCTTTTGTCTGACCATTTGATCCCATTTGAATTTGCAATAAAGGATCCACAGAGTTTGGTGTCAATAATGACAGTAGATGTTTGTGTGAAAGTGCTGGAAGCAAATGAGTGTGTGATGTTCTTTCAGTGTTGCACTTTGTAGACGCTCCCTGAGCACTGGTCTCACAGCCAGCTGCACATAGAGACCAGTGTTGTTAGTCCAGGTCAGAAGATGACTTGTTGGAATGAAAATGAGCTTGTAGTTTGTCTGCTTTAATAATGTGACTGGAAAAAGGTGTTGGACTTCAAATATGTCCATTTCTTTCACACTTCACCTTTAAAAGTGAAGCCTTGTGGTTCCTGGAAGGAAAAACACGACTTTTTCAAGTCTTTGTCCTGTTTTTATGAGAAATGTACGACTTTAATGTGAAACATTCAGAGTTTTTTCTCTTGTTGTGTTTGTTTGAAGCTGCTTCCTGTTGGCTTCAGCTGTTTGGAGTTTCCATTTTCTAAACTTCTACATTCTGAACCTTCTTCAGCTCTGAACAGATGATGAAACACTGAATGATTTCAAGCTCACACTTTGTCTAATAAACTTACATCTTTCATTCTTTATACAGATTGTGGGGCTGTGGTTTGTCAGAGATCAGCTGTGATTATCTGGCAGCAGCACTGAAGTCCAACCCCTCCCATCTGAGACAGCTGGACCTGAGCTGGAACAACAAGCTGCAGGATTCAGGAGTGAAGCATCTGTGTGGTTTCCTGGAGAGTCCAGGATGTGGACTTGAAACTCTGAGGTCAGTCAGCATGTTTTAGTTGTGCTGAGATGAATATGATGTGAAAGTTGTGCTGACACTAAACTGCAGACATCAGGCTGATATTATACTGATCCACACTGAGGATCTTCATGGTAAAGTCTGTTTTCTTCTTCTCTGGTTTAGTCCATTGACTGCAGCAGAACAATGTTCACATTTCAAACAGTGAGACTCAACGTATGGCCCGCGGCCCACACGCGGCCTGCCCACCTTTCCTGATTCAGAGAGAGGGGACCCTGATTAACTGTGTAGTGTTCTTCCTCACAGTTCTAAGTATCAGACACAACAATGAATAATCCACAGCTGACTGTCTTTAGCAGGCCAAAGGTCACGGCACACAGCAGACAGTGGGAAATATTATAACTCTGATCATTTATCAGCACATATCCATATGTATAAAAACAAAGCTGACACTGTGAGACTTGATCAGAGGTGTGATCATCACAGCAGAGGCCTTTGTGTCAAAGTCACTGAGGATCAAACAGAAACACATGAAGCAGATTTTCCTGTTCTGGCTTTTTATAGCAGATAACCTTCAAAATATTCTGCAGTCCATCAAAAACTGAAGCGAACCATGAATCAACATGTGAACATGAGCTGATGCTGCTGAAGTGAAGCAAAGTTACAGAGGTTTGATTACAGACACAGCTGAGAGTTTGTAATCTGTCATCATTTTAAAAGGTTTACATTTCTTCAGTATTGAACAGCAGAAATGAGGCTTTGTTTTGGGAGGCCGACAGCAGTGAACACAACAGCAGACTGGTGCGTAATAAGCAGTGAATAATGCAGGAAACAGATTTTTGAAGGTAAACTGTTCTTGAAGTACACTGAGAGAGAGAGAGCTGTGCAGGAAGTAAACGTCAAAGTCAGAGAGAATTCATGACGATGTTCATCAAACGTAAAGCGTAGTTTGGATCTTCTTCTGCTGCTGGTTCACTCAGTTTTGGTTGGAGACAGATGAAACCTGCAGCTTCAGGATCTGTGAGCTGTCCACTGTCAGCCCCGACGGCGTGTCCGTGTACGTGCCGTCGAGTGAACGATCCACGCTCTGTGTTTCCATCTTTGTGTGTTTAGCTGCTCTCATTTACTGTTTTATCTGTTTGCTTGTTGTTGAAATACTTTTGGGAGCTTTAACCTGAGATTCTGGCAAAATACATTTATATTAAAAATCGATTCAGGATTGAATGAATCAACATCGCTTTATTCAAATTAAAACCATTTAAATAGGAAAATCCATTTTTTTACAGCCGCCTCTAATGCTGGGTAATGTCAGCTGGTCCATGTGCAGCTGGCTGTGAGGCTCAGGGAGCGTCTACAAAGTGCAACACTGAAAGAACATCATCCATAAATATTGAGTAATAACTGGACTCTCATACATCGAGACTCAAATGCCTTTAAACATCAGCTTATCCTGCTGATCCAAGTCCAACACTGAGTTTGTAAAAACATGTTTGTCAATCATTTTGTTTGGTTTCTGAGGAAAATGATTCAATAACTTGCTGCTAATACACAACATTTCATCATATTTCCTCATAACCCTCTTTTGTCTGACCATTTGATCCCATTTGAATTTGCAATAAAGGATCCACAGAGTTTGGTGACAATAATGACAGTAGATGTTTGTGTGAAAGTGCTGGAAGCAAATGAGTGTGTGATGTTCTTTCAGTGTTGCACTTTGTAGACGCTCCCTGAGCACTGGTCTCACAGCCAGCTGCACATAGAGACCAGTGTTGTTAGTCCAGGTCAGAAGATGACTTGTTGGAATGAAAATGAGCTTGTAGTTTGTCTGCTTTAATAATGTGACTGGAAAAAGGTGTTGGACTTCAAATATGTCCATTTCTTTCACACTTCACCTTTAAAAGTGAAGCCTTGTGGTTCCTGGAAGGAAAAACACGACTTTTTCAAGTCTTTGTCCTGTTTTTATGAGAAATGTACGACTTTAATGTGAAACATTCAGAGTTTTTTCTCTTGTTGTGTTTGTTTGAAGCTGCTTCCTGTTGGCTTCAGCTGTTTGGAGTTTCCATTTTCTAAACTTCTACATTCTGAACCTTCTTCAGCTCTGAACAGATGATGAAACACTGAATGATTTCAAGCTCACACTTTGTCTAATAAACTTACATCTTTCATTCTTTATACAGATTGGAGAGCTGTGGTTTGTCAGAGATCAGCTGTGATTATCTGGCAGCAGCACTGAAGTCCAACCCCTCCCATCTGAGAGAGCTGGACCTGAGCTCCAACAACAAGCTGCAGGATTCAGGAGTGAAGCATCTGTGTGGTTTCCTGGAGAGTCCAGGATGTGGACTTGAAACTCTGAGGTCAGTCAGCATGTTTTAGTTGTGCTGAGATGAATATGATGTGAAAGTTGTGCTGACACTAAACTGCAGACATCAGGCTGATATTATACTGATCCACACTGAGGATCTTCATGGTAAAGTCTGTTTTCTTCTTCTCTGGTTTAGTCCATTGACTGCAGCAGAACAATGTTCACATTTCAAACAGTGAGACTCAACGTATGGCCCGCGGCCCACACGCGGCCTGCCCACCTTTCCTGATTCAGAGAGAGGGGACCCTGATTAACTGTGTAGTGTTCTTCCTCACAGTTCTAAGTATCAGACACAACAATGAATAATCCACAGCTGACTGTCTTTAGCAGGCCAAAGGTCACGGCACACAGCAGACAGTGGGAAATATTATAACTCTGATCATTTATCAGCACATATCCATATGTATAAAAACAAAGCTGACACTGTGAGACTTGATCAGAGGTGTGATCATCACAGCAGAGGCCTTTGTGTCAAAGTCACTGAGGATCAAACAGAAACACATGAAGCAGATTTTCCTGTTCTGGCTTTTTATAGCAGATAACCTTCAAAATATTCTGCAGTCCATCAAAAAGTGAAGCAAACCATGAATCAACATGTGAACATGAGCTGATGCTGCTGAAGTGAAGCAAAGTTACAGAGGTTTGATTACAGACACAGCTGAGAGTTTGTAATCTGTCATCATTTTAAAAGGTTTACATTTCTTCAGTATATCCACATTTGCAGCTGCTACCTCAACCTCCACTTGTCCAACACAACTGCTGACCACTGCCTCCATGACATTGTGATTTTGCTGTTGGTCTTCTGTCAGATCTTCATCAATCACTTCTGCACGGGGCACACCTTCAGACTCTGCAGCTGCATAACGAAAGCCTGTAAGATAAAATTAGACATAAGGTAAATGTACACCAATATTCCAATGACAGGTGTGTGATTCATCTGGAAGTTATGTGCGGATTAGTGTACAGTGATAGCAATTTAGTATGTTTTTAGAGGGGGGGGGTTGTTTACCTCCGATGGGTGCTCTTTTTCGCTTCCGTTGCGTACGCCTTGAGTGCCGGTCCGAGTCTGATACAGGTATGTCGTCATGCCCCATGTGCAGTGTTGGTGCCCAGTCTGGATTTGTTACATCCATTTCATGTGCTGGTTTGCCTGCAATAATGCCAAATCATAAGCTACTCAGTCGACATGATGTGGTTCTGCAGCATCACACATTAGCATGTTTTATCTCATTATCTATGACCTCAGCACGTTGAAAATAACACTAAAAGCCTTTCAAGAGTGATATGAATTAATTTAGAACTCACCGGAAAGAAAATGCCGTGAGCAAACCAACAAAAAGCTGGGGATTGCAGAGAACTCGATATCCCCTCGTCTCACCGCTGCAATCCAAGCCTGACGTCTTTGTTTAGTAATATCGGATACATGGGATCCCTCACGTTGCCTCCAGGACGGAAAACGATGAAAAGAGAGCCCGTTATCCAGCTTCTTGCCTTCACGATCGTGTGATCTAACGTTGCAACCGACAACACAACACGTACGATCCATAGCTGAAATGGTATCCTTTGGCTGGCCTACTGTCATGGCGGAAGGGGGCGTGGCCCATCTCCCGTGACATCACGCTCCAAAGCCCTATAGGTGGGAAAATGTACCATGTCGACCAATCAAAAATGATATGGAAACATGACATTTGGTTGTTTAGCAAAAGGGGGAAGTTTTAGGAGTGACCGGCAAGAGAGAGCGAGTGAGCGAAAGAGAGAGAGAGTTTTGATACGTGAGAGATTTGTGACGTTTACCGTGTTTGGTCTCAAGTTAGTTTGTTGTCTTGTGTATTTAGTGTGTAGCTGTTGTTTTGTTTTGTGTGTCAGTTCTACTAGTGATCGTCACAGTTGCTGCCTTAAAGCCAACAAAGGCAGATTGCAGTGTAAACGCTGAGTGACACACCTGCTGTCAGACCTGCAGGTTTATCCCTGTGCTGTTCTCATATGTGTTAGAGTGACACAAACTATTGTTTGACACCTGATTGTTCTGTAAATAGTTTGAAATGATTATATGAAAAACGTCTGAGCCTTGGCTGCATTTTTTGGTAAATAGTACCATATAACTTTGTTGTTTGCAAAACGTGTGCGTATTTTTAAAAATGTACAATCTCTATTTGCATTTCAAGTTATGAAGATGATTCGTTAAACATGTGTGTGGTTTTTACAGTCAAAATATCACTTTCTACTTGTATTTTAAATTTTGTCTGAATTTAGATAAATTGTGCTGATACAGTTGGTCAAAATGAGAAAATAACAGATTGGCAAGATAAACTGTTTTTAAAGGTAAAATATAGAGGCCACATCAAAAGTAGTCAAGAAGGGTTAAAGGCTAAAAGCAAAGTTGTCACTGTTGGGTCTGTGTTTCCACAAGCCCCGCTAATTCTAGAGACTTATTCATCATGAAGAAAACAAGACAGTCGATCGATCAATTATTTGCGAAAGGGAGGCCTCGTCTGTGTCCACCACGAAAATGACCACAGATCTGACCTCCTCCTGCTACCTTTTATTGGGAGACAGTTCACACAAAACACGTCAGAACAAAGCCACGCCCCCTTTGTTCTAAGACAAAGCATTTTATGTATATGTGTGAACTTCTGTAAGAGTGTGGGTGTGTGTGTGTGTGTGTGTGTGTGTGTGTGTGTGTGTGTGTGTGTGTGTGTGTGTGTGTGTGTGTGTGTGTGTGTGTGTGTGTGTGTGTGTGTCAGACCTCCTGCTGACCAAAGGGTCGTAAACCCAGGAAGTTTACATCAAAAGAAACAGATCTTCCAGATAGGATGTATCTACAATAAAACCTCCCCCAGCACAGAGTGGTTGGAGAGGTGGCCAGAATCAAAGGAATGGCTTTGATCCTACTGCTTGAACTAAGACTGTACAAATTTAAGAAACACAATGGCAACATTCAACAATTAGACTTAACAGTCACCAAGTACTGTTTATATTTGTGTGTATTGCTGCAGCTTTTTTGAGTATTAATTTGGTGCCTTTGTGTGAAATAATGGTATTGTGAGTGATCCATATAGTCACAAAGAATAGCCACTTGTTTCTGTGCTACCAAAGTTCCCCGGCTTTCATTCAAAATGTGTTTATCGTCAGCACCTGCACATTAAACTACTTAAACATTATAAATGTCTTCAAGCTCACACTGAGGCCTGTGGGGTACTATCAGCCACTGAGACAGTACACACATTTATATGTGTTTGTATATGAATATTTCATACTTTAAGACTGCCTGTTTATTTAAGGGAGATGAACAAAATACATTGGAATTGTACAAAATAATATCATGGATGATAAATTAAATAGATTTTAAGTAGATGCTTGTGCATTCTTAAAGTCTTATATGTTGAACTGAACTATGTGATCTGTTCAAAGCCTTAATCTTAATTTGAAGTGAAATGTGCATTTTGAGTTTATACACTATGTATATAAGGCGACCGTTTCCTTTTGCAGTATTTTTGTGTGGTGTACTTTTCTATGTCTTAACAAAAGGGGAACAAAGGTGTTTAAGTTCACCTAGGATGATGTGTTTTAATTTTCACATGGTCTTGCTTGAATTTGACCCTGACAAAGGCGTATGAACTCTGTCAGCTGTTTGGAGTTTCCATTTTCTAAACTTCTACATTCTGAACCTTCTTCAGCTCTGAACAGATGATGAAACACTGAATGATTTCAAGCTCACACTTTGTCTAATAAACTTACATCTTTCATTCTTTATACAGATTGATGGACTGTGGTTTGTCAAAGATCAGCTGTGATTATCTGGCAGCAGCACTGAAGTCCAACCCCTCCCATCTGAGACAGCTGGACCTGAGCTCCAACAAGCTGCAGGATTCAGGAGTGAAGCATCTGTGTGGTTTCCTGGAGAGTCCAGGATGTGGACTTGAAACTCTGAGGTCAGTCAGCATGTTTTAGTTGTGCTGAGATGAATATGATGTGAAAGTTGTGCTGACACTAAACTGCAGACATCAGGCTGATATTATACTGATCCACACTGAGGATCTTCATGGTAAAGTCTGTTTTCTTCTTCTCTGGTTTAGTCCATTGACTGCAGCAGAACAATGTTCACATTTCAAACCTTCAAAGAAGAAGAAAAATCCTCCACTGGATAATTCACTGTGAAACTCTCCAACTCTTCATTCCACCTTAAAGTCTGTCTGACACTGAAATCCAAAGCAAAATGTGCGTTTGCTTTACAGACAGCAGTCCAACACAAACATACACACATCATCCAAAACACAGTCCAACATCCAAATCTCCTCCACTGCCAGCATGAATGATGGGAAAGAGAAGGAGGAACACTCTGACATTCAGGGTTAGAATGAGTTTCATGAAGCAGACTGTGAAGATCAAAGCTGCATTAGAAAGCTTACATGAATGAATGAGTGGACAGAGATCATCTGAAGCACTTCAAAGGCTGTAAATCAGCACATTTCTCTTTATTCTTTATCAACTCTGTTAGTTTCTCTCAGTTTTCTGTGGAATGAAGCTAACAGCAGGCTAATAAGATGCTGACCAATAGGTTTCTATTAAAGGTTGTAATTTGTATATGAAAAAGTGCTTTGGCTCAGCAGGGATCAGCTTACAGGTAGAATACAGCTGCTGGATGGGATTAGCATGTCATAGCTATCTACCAAACTGCTAACTGGGGGATTTCAGGCCATCTATGGATCATTTTTGCTAACTGTTTATTCAGCTTAGGCTCACAGGGCTGCAGCCTGTGCCCTAGCTGTCATAGGGCAAGAGGCGTGGTCCACCTGCACAGGTGAGCAGTCCATCACAGGGCCAACAGAGAGAGACAGAGAAGCACTCTCTCACATCCACACCTACAGCCAATTTAGAAGCACCAATGAACCTAAGCAGCATTTCATTGGACTGTGGGAGAACATCCAACCTCCACAGAAAGGCCAACAAGCTTCAACCTACAACCTTCTTGCTTTAAGGCACTAGTGCGAACCACTTTTCCCCATTTCAGCCCAAATCCTGCATCTTCCTGTTTCTGACTCCAGGCCAGCTCCACTAACACTTTCTCATCAGACACTGCCACATAGTGGAGGAAGTCTTAGTTCCATTTGAAGCTTCAGATGACAGTTAGTTCCTTTACAAAGAGGTGGAGGTGGTGGGGCCACAGCACCATCATCACTGAGTGCCATAGGACACTTAACCTTTGTTTCCATATGCTGGGAACTTCCTGTTGTTCCAAGGAGGACTGGAAAATGTGTGAAAATCTCCCAGTCAGTTCCTCACAGCACACTTCAATCATTTCCCTCCCACAGCATCAGGACCAGGGCTTTTTCTCTCTTTGGTCCCACTAAGAGATTTCCACACAAACACCTCATCAGTGGGACTCTCAGAGCTACCAGCCCTTTGCTACAATCACAAAGCTCTTCATTGAAATCAATGATATCAAAGCTGGAATCAAATGAGTCCAAGTCTTCTGCTGATTCAGCATCACATTCATCTTTGCTCCTTGTTCTGCATCCCCACCATGGACTTCATTCCTTTCCAAGCCAGCCTTGAGTGTCCTTTATTCAGCTCATCCTCTGCTTTACTTTTACACCTGATTTTAGCTGCTTTATCTCTCTTTCAACAAGTTTCTGTGCCTCAATCTTTTTCTTCTCTCCCTCATAACAAGACAGCTTCTTCTGCCTGAGAACATGTTGGAGTGATTTACTAATCCAGGGCTGCTTATTGGGGAAAATACTTCCTGTTTCCAAAGTAATCCCCATTTTTCCCAGAAAGAAATGTAAGTAGAAATCGATGATCTAAGTGAGAACATGAGCCTTTAAAAAGTCCCAGTGGGTGCAGTCAAAGCAGTCCCTCAGTCCCAGTATATAGTCTTTGGTCCAGACTGGAACAACTGTGTGCCCAGTTTGAGCTCTCTTCAGTGCTGTGACCTGACAGACCCAGAGGGGCCATCACATCACATTTAGAAGCTCCCCTAATGGAGCCACAACACATGTCGAACACTTAGTCTGTCTTGTTGGACCAACTGGAAGAAATGATTCAAGGACTTAGTCACAGAACAGAGATTCAAATCTCCAAAATCCAACTGGCTGCATCAGGACATATAGTCTGAAACTCTGCACAGTTTCCTGTTTGAAGCTGCTTCCTGTTGGCTTCAGCTGTTTGGAGTTTCCATTTTCTAAACTTCTACATTCTGAACCTTCTTCAGCTCTGAACAGATGATGAAACACTGAATGATTTCAAGCTCACACTTTGTCTAATAAACTTACATCTTTCATTCTTTATACAGATTGTGGGACTGTGGTTTGTCAGAGATCAGCTGTGATTATCTGGCAGCAGCACTGAAGTCCAACCCCTCCCATCTGAGAGAGCTGGACCTGTGGGGAAACAACCTGAAGGATCCAGATGTAAAGCAGCTGTCTGATCTTCAGCAGAGTCCAGACTACAGACTGGAGACTCTGGAGTAAGTAGAGTGATGGAGTGAGTGGGTGGTGCTATCAGCAGTATTGTACTAAACACAGTCAGTATGAAACAAAGATCCAGTGTTTCCTGTAAAGCTGCAGCTTCTCAGTGAAGCTGTGAGAGGAGAATGGTGACAGGCTTCAGGATTGGACACAAACACTTCCTGTTTCTGACCTTTATGGTCACCATAGTAACGGCTGACACGCTCTGATCAAACACTGTCAACAGCCAATCAGCTCTCTGAACAAAGCAGCACGCAGACCAATGACTGCATTCGTTTCCAAGTTTAAAGCAGTGAAGAACACAGTCTGTAGGTGAGGAAGAATTTAGTGAGAGCAGATGTTTGGATGGAATTCCTCCAGTTAACAGCTGGAACCGTCCATCTGGATTGTTGGGCTTGTTGTTGGGGTTCCTACAGAGCTCAGAGTGGACACACCAAGGTTCTTCTAATGAATGAAAGTCCAAACTCAAACTAGGAGGGAAAAACATTTTCATCAACTTCAATAAAAATCCAAAGATTAGAAAAAGTGAAGCAACAATGAGTCCTAGTACAGTCCCAGCACTGAAGTCCCTGCTGCTCTTTATACTGGATGTGCTGCATCACTGACTGACAGCTGATGAAGAGTCTCTGGAAACACTCGTTTATCTCCTCTGCTCTTCCTTCTTCTCTCTGCAGGTGGAGGTGATGATGGTAAACAGGACGGTGTGTGTGCTGAGAGAGGAGGAGCTGTGTCCTGATGATCCAGAGAGGTTGAAGCAGCAGCAGCTTGTGTGTAGAGACGCTCTGACTGGGCCATGTTACTGGGAGGTGGAGAGGAGAGCTTCATCCAGCAGTGACTGACAGAGGAATGAGAAGAAGTGCAGATGACTGTCAGTGCTGCAGAGTGAACTGCTCTGAGAACAGCTCCACTGTCAGACACAATGTAGAGTCCAGCATCATCCCTGTGTGTCCCTCTGGATCTGACAGAGGATCATCAGTGTATCTGGACTGCTCTGCTGCTGCTCTGTCCTTCTACAGTCTCTGCACAGTCTCTGTCTGACTCTGGCTACATTTTTGGCATTTATATTCTTGGTTGCTCTCTTTATATTTTGCACATGCAAAATGTGCCCATCTTTGGCAAGATTCACACTGCACCTGGAAAGGAAAAATAAATGGCTCATATTCTGTTTGGTGAATACTATTACTCAACATTTTAATTATGATTGGCAAGTAATGATACTAAGACTTATGTGTTTCTTTTGTTTTGTTTTGTTTTACCATTTCAATCATGCTGCGGTCAGCTTTAGCATCTAACATGGAGCAAACAATGCAGTAGTCCTCAGCGTTCCCTGAAACACAATCATAGTTAGGTTTTAATCAAACATTATTTATTGAATAATTAAAAAATAATAGTACATTTTTTCCAAATATACTTCCTGGAAAATTAGTCTAAATTAGACTTTGAGAAGGGTCTTATCTGAAAGTGTTTGAAGAGCACTATTTGTACTGTGCTGTTTGAAAAGCACTATTTAAATTGGAAGTACGCACTAACGTGATAAGGACTTTACTGGACTTACCTCGATTTTCAAGTAGGGTGCAAGCTATCTGCATTCGCTCCAGCACAACTGGCTCTGTAGTGGTTGACACCTCACTGACCTCTCCAAAATCAAGGTAGTGTTCTGCAAACTGTGAGATTGATCATAATTAGAATGTAAAGTCTTAATTAGGTAAAGGATAGGATAATTATAAGCCACAAGGCTTCAGCCTATTCCTTTTTCAGTTACTGTATGATTAAGTACTTCTATGTAAAATGATCATCTTTGTTGTTGTTGACCGAAATAACTTTCGCTTCACTTAAATTCACTTAAAGTCTTAATTCTAGCTAACAAGAAACTGAATCATTTGAATACGGGTTACCTTTAACAGTAAAACTCCACAACTGCTGGAATCCTGTCGCTTGTTGTGTTGCATAGTCTGTAACTGCCACTCCATGGTGTTTTCATGCCCTCTCATCCTCAGAAAATTCCTAGTTGAACAAAAGTGTTTGTAATGAAACAAGATTTTTTTTTTTAATCTAAGAATAACACCTCAGTATCATACATACCTCCAGTTGCGCAGAATTTTCCTGTCATAAACACCTTCATTCCCATGGGGTCTATGAGCAGTATTTTCTGTGCAGAAATGTTTACAATCTAAAGAAAAGGTTAAATTAAAAATTACAATTGTTTGTGCCACTGAAAACTTATTTAAAAAAAACACTTTGTGCAAGAAACTGCTTCACAACAAATTACACAAATTAATAACAAAATGAACACATACCACAAGAATCCAGTGTGTACCAAAGTTCACAGGGCACAGCCACGTCTTCAACTGGGAACTTCATCTGTGGGATTGGAAGTGCAGAGTAATTTGGATTTACTTAGGTACCATGCGTCTCAGGGTGTTTTCAAATATAGTCTTCTTTAAAGGAACCGAACTCTTTCCTCAGCAACAGAAAGGAGTCAACTGTTTGGACCACTTCTGAGCTTTCAACATACCAGTTGAGGCATCTGAACTGCCCAGAAAACAACGAGCTTGCAACTACTGAACAGAGCAGGTGTGCAGCATTCTGCACAAGTATAGAAAAATGTTATAGAACAGTAAATAGGGTTTTTTTTTTATTTCAAAATTAGTAGGTAAATGACATTTCTTACTTACCTTTCGTCTGTCAATAACACGGTGCAGATATGCATCAATGACCTGTTTTGAAAAATCTGAGTTTATACAACAACAGCAACAATTTTTGAAGTAACTGCTTGAGTGCTGTACACAAAAACATCTAAAGGAATAGAATTGCTGATAAAGGTTCTTTCTGCATATACTGAAACTGGGTATTATGATGTCACAACATCTGTGTTGTGGTTGATAACATTTTTTCCTGTTGAAGTGAATGGGTGAAACCTTATCAGAGTTTTGCAATATAACCCCCCCCCACCACCACCACCACCTACCCGCACATTTTAAACTATTAATGGTCTCTGCACTGCAAATTCTTCAGAAGGAGCAGAACCTCGAAATCAGACTCAATAATGATAAGTTCTCTTACCTCATCAGAAACCCCCGTGACCCCTGCAGTGTTCGAAAAGAGGAATCCAATAACTTGTATGGTCCAACAGCTGCCTCCAAGCGCCCAGTATCCTTTGCACGCCATAGCCTCTTTACTAAAAGAAAAATATGATAAGTTAGCTCAGGCATGCATGAGATTTGTAGTGGATAAGCTTGGTAAAGGCCAACGGGCCACAACAGGAAAAAAGTCAATACAATAGGCATGCATTTACACGCAGAGAAATAGGAAAGGTACAGCGGGTGGGCAAAATAGAAAATTACTGACAGGCAGATCCATTTCCAGACTTCCACAAGCTCAGTGCACGTTGCATGTTTCTTTATATCCAATATGAGTTGAAGACTTCAAAATGCAAACAAAGTCATGCAACAGTCAATTAAGTTGCAACGCCAAACTGGCAACAAATGACCAACTGGTCAAAAAGAGTTGTTCACTATGTCACCTTCATTTTCTAAGCTTTGTTTCCGGTAGGGAAGTTCTTGTTCACGCGTTTCTGGTCCTGGAACACAATTAAACTCCTTGTGTCAGCCGTTTTGGGTGCATAATGAATCCTCTGGACTTTGCTGGCACTGAGGGTTAGCAGTAGGATGGCAGGGAGGCATCTTCAGGTCTGTGCTGCTGTTCACCGTCTGACTGCGAGTTGGGTATTTTTAATTGTCACTGATATTTACATGGTGGCTTCTTCTGTATGGCTTGATATGGTCAATGCTGTAGTGATTTCTTAAAGTTGCTCCTTCCGTGTTTTTTTAATCTCACACATTTGCCAGCGATGTCTTGAATGGTGTAGGGTCCTGAAAAATCTGGATCAAGTCTTCCTCCTTTCCTTCCACGTTTCATGTTCAAGAGAAGAACTTCATCTCCAACGCTGTACACAAGGTTTCTGTACTTCTGGACTCGTCTAGCATAAGCTTATGCATAAGCATAAGATTGTACTTAAACTGAAATATGACACCTACTCAGTGATTTACAACATAGAGGTAGGTTGTTTCCTCTTAAACATTTTAACTGCTTTCCTTACAAAATGAACTGGAAACCTATAAGTTCAGTCTCTGAGGTGCTCTGGGATTTCTCTCAGGGTAATGTCTGCCTGTTTGGTCAGAGTCCATAGTGCTCTGTGTGGAAAGTTCAGGTGTTTGAACATTGGTGGTTTCACGTAAACCCTGAACCTCAGGTGGTGAAGCGAGGGCAAACTCTTCTGAATCTTGAGGTGTAGATGTGTCCTCTCAGGTTGCTCTGGAACCACGTGACATTCTGCATCTAGAATCTGATCAACATGTCTACACCAGACTAAGTTGGCTCCAACATTTATGGTGTATATCAGCGGTCCGGTCCGTGAACGAATCGTGCCAGAATGCCATTTCTGACTTGGGTCTCTGTAGTCTCTGGCGAGAACTTTTTGTCCAACATTGAAGAATCTGGTTTTGTTTCTTGTTGCTTCCACCATGGAAGACTGTTTATCTTGGACATCCTTGCGAATGTCTGGTTTCAGCAAATCTAGATGTGATCTCAGATCTCATCCCATGAAGAGCATTGCAGGTGTGTGTCCAGTTGTTGCATGAGTGGTAAGACAGTAAAAAAATTGTCAATTTTCTGTTGTAGCGGTTTCCCCTCTGTGCGACTGGCTGGTTCAGCTTTGTTGCAGGATGATGGGGAGCTGAAGTGATATGTCGTATGCCGTTACTCCCAAGGAAACACTGGAACTCCTCTCCAGTAAACTGATGACCATTGTCACTTACGAGCTGTTGTCGCGGACCTGTGCGTGCAAACGGTGACCAAAGACTATTGATCGTGCTGGCAGCTGTTGCTTGCTTTACGGGGAAGATTTCTGGCCACTTTGAGTGGGCATCAACCACATCCTGGAACATTTAGTCCATAAATGGGCCAGCATAGTCTATATGAATGCGTTGCCATGGAGCAGATGGCCACTCCCACGCGTGTACAGGTGCTGTTTGAGGCTGGCGCAGCGTCTGCTGGCAAACAATGCAGGATTTAGCCATATTCTCCATTTCACAATCAGTGCCTGGCCACCAAACATAGCTTCTAGCAAGACCTTTCATCTTAACACCCAAATGTCCATCGTGCAGTGAGTCCAGTACCTTTGTACGTAGTTTGGGTGGCAGATGACACGAGTTCCCCACATGACACATCCTTGGCAAACGGATAGTTGGTCTTTGCGGGTGGAGTACGCAGAGAACTGAGTGTCACTACAGGACGGCCAACCATTCACAGTAAGATCGTTTGACAAGATTGTGTTTTGGCTCGTTTCTCTTTTCACCTGAGCACTTGTGACAGGTAGGGGTTCCATTTGTGTAACATGAAACATAGTAGCTGGATCAGTCATTTCTTCGGTGGGTTGCATGTGTGGAAGACGTGAAAGTCCATCTGCATTTCCATGTAGCTTTGTCCCTTTGAACTCAATGGTGTAGGTGTGTGCACCCAGGAACAAAGCCCAAGCAAGCGTGCCGCAGCCATGGTTGGAATACCTTTCTGAGGGTTAAAGATGGACACCAGCGGTCGGTGGTCTGTGATCAGGGTGAAGTGTCGTCCATATAAATACTGATTAAACTTCTTCACTCCCCACACTAGACTGAGTGTTTCTCTGTCTATCTGCGTATAGTTGCGCTCGGCTGCATTTAGGGACCTTGAGGCAAAGGCAAGTAGTCGTTCGGATCTATCAGGCATTTTGTGAGATAGCACGGCACCAATGCCATATGGTGAGGCATCACAGGCGAGGCGAAGTGGTAGATTGGGGTCAAAGTGTGTCATAACCTCCTCTGATGTAATGAGCTGCTTAGCGCCATTAAATGCCTCTTCATAGTTTGTCCATTTCCATTTGACATTTTGTTGCAGCAGAGAGTTCAGCGGGTGCAGGACTGTTGAAAGGTTTGGTAGAAACTTGTGGTAATAATTAATTAAGCCCAAGAATGAACGTAGCTGACTCACATTTTTAGTGTCTGGTGCCTTCAGGACTGCTTCAACTTTGTCCTCGGTTTTGTGGAGCCCATGTCTGTCGATCTTGTGTCCACAATACTCAATGGCATCCTTGAAGAACTCACATTTGTTTTTGTTTGCTCTCAATCCATATTTTTCTAGCCTGGCCAGGACTGCTGTTAGGTTAGCCAGATGAGTCTGACCGGCTGGAGCAGCATCTAATAACCAACTCACAAAATAAAGAAAAATAAAAACAAACCAACAAACACAAAAACACCAGGCATCATGATACAGACTTATAATTTGCACCAATGTTTTTTCGAAATTCTATACACGAAAGTGAGCGCGAGAGCCCTCGGTGCGCCTGCTCGCTGCCAAAGTCAAAGTAAACTTTATTGTCATCTCCGCTACAGACAGTCCAGTATACAGAGATATGAGATGACGAGGCTCCAGTTACAGCAGTGCAAGTAAACAAACAATAAGAAGAGTAAGAAAATAAATATACACTTTAGGACCAGGGGTAAAGGATCAATAACAATTTAAATTTACAGTTTGAGGGGAGGGGGCCCCTGCTGCTTCCAAAAAGAGCACATTTCATTTATAATGTTGTAAATCCAAGTCCATTATGTATTCATGATTTGAATCCTGGGTTGTGTGAAATCTCAGAAATGCACCCTAGATGAAGTGAATCTGTGAACTAAGGTGTCGGTCTATTAGATCATGTTGTGGTGATCCTTGTGTTGGGGGATTTGTGTTCATACTGGAGTGCAAAATTAAAACCAATGGAAGATGGACAAGAAAAGTTCAAAGCCATCATGGTGCTCAACTTAGAAAAAATAGAAAAGAAGAGGAGGAGAAACGAGCAAAAGATGCAGGTAAGCAGATGTGTGATTGGATAATGGCAGGTCATCCTGAAACTATCAGAATCAGAGTGAGTCAGAAATTATGTGGGTTACAGTTGCTCCAAGAAGAAATGGTAAAAAAACAAACAGTAACAGACTAAACTCCAAACAATACATTATGTTACAGATTTAAATATTAATTAGTCCTTGTCAGTTGTTGATTTGTCCTGTTCTCATTGTATGAAGAATTATGATGGCTGTTTGGTAGCCGTCTGCATACAATGCATACTCTCTCTGTGTGTGTGTGTGTGTGTGTGTGTGTGTGTGCAGCAGCTTTATGTTAATGTGTGTAAGGATTTGTGTCTGTGTGTGTGTGTGGGGGGGGGCGCCAGAGGGATTGTTCGCCCAGGGTGCCAAACAGGCTAGGACCGCCACTGGCTGCAAATAAACAACATTAACATCAAAAGTTTTACATTTCCTAAATGTATCCCACAATCTGAATATAACACCCACTTCCCCACGTTTGATCCGCTGTGTTAAATATGATTAAGAACAGAATTCAATCATTTGCAAATCCTATAAACCAGTATTTTAAACAAAGTGAGAAAATGAAACATTTAAAGAAAAATATTAGCCCATTTTGAATTTGATGGCAGCATCCTCTCTCCAAAAACTAAAGGCTTTACGATGTTTAGTGCTGGACCATGTTGGTTAATGTGTAAACTCAACAGTTTCCATTTTGATTAACCTGACCAACATCTAACATAGAACACCTTTGAAGTGGACCTCGCACCCTGTGGATAACTTCAAACACGTCGAGGTCTTCAGAGGCTGAACTTTGACCCAGCATCACAAGGAGCGCCATAAACACTTGTTACGGTTATTAGAAGGAAGCCAGCCTTTAGACATCCCCACAATGACATCGTGACCAAGGGTCTGTTGCATGATTTTTAACATGGCTACAATGTGTCGTCTGCTGAGTCATCGTTTAATACAACAACGTACTGAAAGAGAGCATTCAGCATCTGACTGAGCTGGACTAACCTTCCCTTTCAAAAGTGAAAACTGCAACATAAAACTGGAATACAACCAACTTCTAATGAAATGTAACATTTTATAACATGAACACAGATTCCAGGTGAGCTGTGTCTTCCAGGACTGGATTTACCAGAACAGGTATGAGGACGGTGCCTGACGGGCATGTACGAGCTGGAGTGGATCCCAGCTAACACAGGGTGAGGAGACAGACGACCGTTCACGCTCACACTTATTCACCAGTTAACCTAACCCCACTACCTGAATGTCTGTGAACTGTGGGAGGAAGCCAGAGTCCCCTGAGAGGACCCACACAAACACGGGGAGAACATCCAACCTCCACAGAGACTCTCTCTGCACTAAAAGCACAAAATAAAAATCACACCGTCATGTAATTCAAGAAACTGGTCTTAAAAACAGTTAATCTAATATGTCCACATGGAGCCCGTGTTAAGGTCCGTACTGGGCTTCAGAACATCAAGTGAACAACGTCAGATGGGACCTGGGTGCGTTGTCTCCTGATAGAAAGTGCTGAGGATCAGAAGGACTCAGGGACAACACGATATCTGTCCAGCAGAGGGCGGCATTATTCCAAACGGCTCATCGAACTATTAAACAAATGCACAGACTGCACAAACACAATGACTGCAACTCACAACGAATTACACCAATTACTACACCAAACTACAACATCGGCCTATGGCATCAATTAGTGCATAAAGCATACATCAAGTTACAGCCAAAAATGCATCAAAATGACTCAAGCTGGGGTCAACAGGTTTCCCCTCATGCTCACCCGACCTTTCTGCTCATCAGGTGAGTGCAACCACATTTATCACCTAACACGCCCACGAGTCACGCCCCACACCCGTGCACCAATACAAGGTGTGCATTTAAACCAACCCTCTTAATCCAAAACAAAAAGGAACAACTCATATGGCTCCTACACTTGTGCTCAAGAACTCAGTCCTATATTTTAGGTTATTCTGAATAAATCGTTCATGCCCTCTCTTGGGAAAGAAGCTGTCGTGGTTCCTGGTCCTAAATCTAGTCGTCCAAAAGTTCTAAACCAAATCAAATCAAATCAAATCACTTTTTATTGTCACATCACATGTGCAGGCACACTGGCGAGTGAAATTCTTGTGTGCGAGCCCCACAAGCAACAGAGATGTGCAAACACAACAACACAAATGAGCAAAATACAAGAATGGCCAACCTGAAACTAATAAATATATGTACAATATATAATAGTGTATGCATTTCTGGATGTGTATACTAAATATTTTCCTACGTGTGTGTGTGTGTGTGTGTGTGTGTGTATGTATACACATTTTTACAAATTAAATAGTAAAAAAATAAAATAAAATAATAATAATAATAATAAAATATATAAAATAAAATATACAGAGTTGAATATGTGCAAAACAAGTGGCATTTATATACAGTGTGGAGTGCATAATGTTGAAGTTCCAGTAGTGAAGCTGAGGTGTCTATGACGTGTTCAGCAGTCTGATGGCCTGGTGGAAAAAGCTGTCTCTCAGTCTGCTGGTACGGGACCGGATGCTGCAGAACCTCCTTCCTGATGGAAGCAGTCTGAACAGTTTATGGCTGGGGTGACTGGAGTCCTTGATGATCCTCCCCGCTTTCCTCAGGCACCGCTTCCTGTAGATGTCTTGGAGGGAGGGAAGCTCACCTCCAATTATCCGTTCAGAGCACCGCACTACTCGCTGGAGAGCTTTGCAGTTGTAGGCGGTGCTGTTGCCATACCAGGTGGTGATGCATCCAGTGAGGATGCTCTCAATGGCACAGTGATAGAAGGTCCTGAGGATGCGGGGGCTCATGCCGAATCTTTTCAGTCTCCTGAGAAAGAAGAGGCGCTGCTGCGCCTTCTTCACTGTTTTGTTTGTGTGTACTGACCACGTAAGATCCTCAGCCAGGTGTACGCCAAGGAACCGGAAGCTGCTCACTCTCTCCACAGCAGCGCCGTTGATGGTGATGGGGGTGTGTACTTCTCTGCACCTCCGGAAGTCCACTATCAACTCCTTTGTCTTTGCGACGTTGAGTGTGAGATGGTTGTCTTGACACCAGTGGGTCAGGGCGCTGACCTCCTCCCTGTAAGCCGTCTCATCACCGTTGGTGATAAGACCCACCACTGTAGTGTCGTCCGCAAACTTCACAATGATGTTGGAGCTGTTAGTGGCTGTGCAGTCGTAGGTGTAGAGTGAGTACAGGAGAGGGCTCAGTACACACCCCTGTGGAGCACCAGTGTTCAGTGTGATGGGGGATGAGGTGATGCTGCCCAGTCTGACCACCTGGCGTCTGTCAGACAGGAAGCTAAGGATCCAGCTGCAGAGGGAGCTGCTCAGTCCTAGATCCTGCAGTTTCCTGTCCAGCTTCGAGGGAACGATGGTATTGAATGCTGAGCTGTAATCTACAAACAGCATTCTCACATACGTGTCTCTCTTCTCCAGGTGTGACAGGGCAGTGTGTAGTGTCAGGGCTATGGCATCATCAGTGGACCTGTTGTGGCGGTATGCAAACTGTAGAGGGTCCAGTGAGTCGGGTAGTGCAGAGCAGATGAAGTCCCTGACCAGCTTCTCGAAGCATTTGCTCACGATGGGGGTCAGGGCTACAGGTCGCCAGTCGTTCAATGAGGAGATGGTGGAGGATTTGGGTACAGGGACGATGGTGGCCATTTTGAAGCAGGCTGGGACTACAGACAGAGAGAGGGAAAGGTTGAAGATGTGCGTGAACACTCCAGCCAGCTGAGCCGCGCATGACTTGAGGACGCGGCCGGGAATCCCGTCCGGACCAGTAGCTTTGCGTGCGTTCACCTTCCTGAAGCACCTCCGCACATCCTCCTCAGACACAGTGTGCGCACTGACGTCATCCGCGGTGCGCACACTGTCCGGTCTCATGGTGTTCGCTGTGTCGAATCTAGCGTAGAATACGTTTAGATCCTCACACAGAGAGGCCGTGGTCTGCGGTGTGCTGGTTTTCCCTCTAAAGTCTGCGATCGTGTTTAGTCCCTGCCACATACTCCGAGGGTTGTCAAACTGTTGTTCCACCCTGTCCCTGTACTCACGTTTGGCTGCTTTGATCGTCTTCCGGAGTTGGTAATGTGCGTGTTTGTAGTCCGATGTGTTCGCGGAGGCAAAGGCGGTGTTCCGTGCCGCCAGTGCCGCGCGAACATCTCCGTTAATCCAGGGTTTTTGATTTGGGAAGGATTTGACTGTTCTGGATGGGACGACATCTTCCACGCATTTCCTGATAAATCCACAAACTGAGTCTGTGTATTCATCAATGTCTCTGGCGGCCACGTGAAACATTTCCCAGTCCGCGTGATCAAAACAGTCCCGCAGCGCAGACTCCGATTGGTCCGTCCAACAGTGCACCGCCCTCCGGGTTGGAGCTTCCAAACGACTAAACGACTTCAGGCCTGCTGCCCTCACCTCAGTCTTTGAACAAATCATCAGAAATGTGATTATGGAAGACACTGAACTTCAGCTTGATTCAATGCAGATTGCACATGAGCCCAATAGAGGAGTGGAGGACGTGCTTTTGATTCTACTTCACCTGATTGTCAAACATGTAGAGAGTAAAGGACTTCAGTTCATCGATTTCTCTGCTGCTTTCAATAACACAGCCCCAGATTTGAATCAAAAGACTTTTAGAACAGTTTGAAATCCGGACAAACCTGAGCAAGTGCAGTCATATAAATATCTTGGGGCCATTGAGTCTGTTTTATCATGAGAATGATGCAGGACAAAGTCTTATAAAAGCAGCTTTGTCCCTGCTGCCGTCACTAAACTTAATAACTAATAACTGTTTTTCTGATTTGATTCATCGCGTCTAATTTCCAAATATGTGTCTGTCAGGTTTAAATCGATGTGTGTGTTTGTGAAGGGATGACAAATGCTATTATTTTTCTGTAAAGCAAATTTACGTAAAAGTAAAGTAACCTTGATATGTCAGGATGTAGATGTCCCTCCCAAAAACGTCATCAGCCCTGAAACATCGGTACTGTTCCAGGCAGCATTGCTGTCCACACGTCCATCAGAGTGTTAGAGGTGGCTGCCACGGATGTTGCAGTCTGCTCTCTGTTTCCATGAAACAACCACACTTGAAATGATCATTAAAGCTACCTGTACTAAAGGAAGCTGAGAACATGGCAGACGTGGGACTGACTGTGATCAGACTGTGACGATTGTTCTTGAGCAGATCTACAGGTCAGCTGTTCCACATCATGTTTCTAGGATGGAGCCGTTTGGAATAATGCCGCCCTCTGCTGGACAGATATCGTGTTGTCCCTGAGTCCTTCTGATCCTCAGCACTTTCTATCAGGAGACAACGCACCCAGGTCCCATCTGACGTTGTTCACTTGATGTTCTGAAGCCCAGTACGGACCTTAACACGGGCTCCATGTGGACATATTAGATTAAATGTTTTTTAAGACCAGTTTCTTGAATTACATGACGGTGTGATTTTTATTTTGTGCTTTTAGTGCAGAGAGAGTCTCTGTGGAGGTTGGATGTTCTCCCCGTGTTTGTGTGGGTCCTCTCAGGGGACTCTGGCTTCCTCCCACAGTTCACACACATTCAGGTAGTGGGGTTAGGTTAACTGGTGAATAAGTGTGAGCGTGAACGGTCGTCTGTCTCCTCACCCTGTGTTAGCTGGGATCCACTCCAGCTCGTACATGCCCGTCAGGCACCGTCCTCATACCTGTTCTGGTAAATCCAGTCCTGGAGGACACAGCTCACCTGGAATCTGTGTTCATGTTATAAAATGTTACATTTCATTAGAAGTTGGTTGTATTCCAGTTTTATGTTGCAGTTTTCACTTTTGAAAGGGAAGGTTAGTCCAGCTCAGTCAGATGCTGAATGCTCTCTTTCAGTACGTTGTTGTATTAAACGATGACTCAGCAGACGACACATTGTAGCCATGTTAAAAATCATGCAACAGACCCTTGGTCACGATGTCATTGTGGGGATGTCTAAAGGCTGGCTTCCTTCTAATAACCGTAACAAGTGTTTATGGCGCTCCTTGTGATGCTGGGTCAAAGTTCAGCCTCTGAAGACCTCGACGTGTTTGAAGTTATCCACAGGGTGCGAGGTCCACTTCAAAGGTGTTCTATATTAGATGTTGGTCAGGTTAATCAAAATGGAAACTGTTGAGTTTACACATTAACCAACATGGTCCAGCACTAAACATCGTAAAGCCTTTAGTTTTTGGAGAGAGGATGCTGCCATCAAATTCAAAATGGGCTAATATTTTTCTTTAAATGTTTCATTTTCTCACTTTGTTTAAAATACTGGTTTATAGGATTTGCAAATGATTGCATTCTGTTCTTAATCATATTTAACACAGCGGATCAAACGTGGGGAAGTGGGTGTTATATTCAGATTGTGGGATACATTTAGGAAATGTAAAACTTTTGATGTTAATGTTGTTTATTTGCAGGCAGTGGCGGTCCTAGCCTGTTTGGCACCCTGGGCGAACAATCCCTCTGGCACCCCCCCCACACACACACACACAGACACAAATCCTTACACACATTAACATAAAGCTGCTGCACACACACACACACACACACACACACACACACACACACACACACACACACACACACAGAGAGAGAGAGTATGCATTGTATGCAGACGGCTACCAAACAGCCATCATAATTCGTCATACAATGAGAACAGGACAAATCAACAATTGACAAGGACTAATTAATATTTAAATCTGTAACATAATGTATTGTTTGGAGTTTAGTCTGTTACTGTTTGTTTTTTTACCATTTCTTCTTGGAGCAACTGTAACCCACATAATTTCTGACTCACTCTGATTCTGATAGTTTCAGGATGACCTGCCATTATCCAATCACACATCTGCTTACCTGCATCTTTTGCTCGTTTCTCCTCCTCTTCTTTTCTATTTTTTCTAAGTTGAGCACCATGATGGCTTTGAACTTTTCTTGTCCATCTTCCATTGGTTTTAATTTTGCACTCCAGTATGAACACAAATCCCCCAACACAAGGATCACCACAACATGATCTAATAGACCGACACCTTAGTTCACAGATTCACTTCATCTAGGGTGCATTTCTGAGATTTCACACAACCCAGGATTCAAATCATGAATACATAATGGACTTGGATTTACAACATTATAAATGAAATGTGCTCTTTTTGGAAGCAGCAGGGGCCCCCTCCCCTCAAACTGTAAATTTAAATTGTTATTGATCCTTTACCCCTGGTCCTAAAGTGTATATTTATTTTCTTACTCTTCTTATTGTTTGTTTACTTGCACTGCTGTAACTGGAGCCTCGTCATCTCATATCTCTGTATACTGGACTGTCTGTAGCGGAGATGACAATAAAGTTTACTTTGACTTTGGCAGCGAGCAGGCGCACCGAGGGCTCTCGCGCTCACTTTCGTGTATAGAATTTCGAAAAAACATTGGTGCAAATTATAAGTCTGTATCATGATGCCTGGTGTTTTTGTGTTTGTTGGTTTGTTTTTATTTTTCTTTATTTTGTGAGTTGGTTATTAGATGCTGCTCCAGCCGGTCAGAGAATCCCCCGCCCTCTCCTCTCAGTGCCGCAGGCAGCAGGCGCACCTTGCAAACGGAGGGCGCCCTTACTCCCAAAACTGATAGGTGCGTATGCAATTCCCAATATGCGCTGGCTGACGTCGGGGCAGCATGAGTACGAGCAACTTTTTTTTTTTTTTTGCCGATGCCCATGATGCCGCCCCGGGCAACCGTCCGTGTCGCCCGTATCTGAAACCGCTACTGTTTGCAGGGTTTAAAAATGTGTTTACTGTTTGAAACTCATACTTGGCCTTCTACTCTTCATGGCTGCTTAACCAAGCTAACAGGGTGGACAGTCTGAGGAGCTGGGAAAGAAAAGTGTCTGAACTGCTTTAAATTTCTTGAAGACGTTTTATCCAAGAAGTTTCTTCAGTTCTGAGAGCGACTGTGGAGAATCCCAGGTTTAGGTCCGGTGTGAGTGTCCCCCTAAGAGGGTCATGGACTCCCTATTGATCGTCTGCCTAATCACGCAAGCCAAGGTGTGAAAACGGGTGTAGGTCACAATCAGCCAAGGGCTGTATCCCAATTCAGGGTCTGAAGCCTCAAAGGCCGCATTTTAAGGACGATTATGTCACAGCGACGCGACGAAGGCTGTCCCAATTCAAAGGCTGCTCGAAATGCGGCCCTCAAATGCGTCCTTCATTTCCCTGAATTTTAAGGATGTGGCGGTGTAGACTTCATGACCCAACATATCCCAGACTCCATAGCGCGGCGGTGGGTGTGGATAATTTTGCTAAAAAAACGGCGGAAGAGGGGCGGCTGAAGAGTAAACTGTGAGAAGTAAGTACTGAATATTATGTCACTTATTTATGTGCAGATGTTTAATAATGAAGAACATTAAAACATTACTGTTGGCCACATGTTGGCAGAGTTATGTGACATTAGTGATGTTTGTACTTTCAGCGTTTACTTGGTTTTAAAGCCTTTACTTTAAAATATACGCTGTTCAATAGTCGACCTTAATCCTACAGAGAATGTGATGATTTTGTGGATAATTAAAGTCAGTCATTTATCCACAAACACAACAAGCTGAAAGTCAGTGATGCTGCTCGGTTTGCAGTCCTGAATATCACGGCACAAGCAGGATTCACTGCACTGTTAATGTTAGCTATGTTATATTGCTGCCTCTGTTCGGTGGTGTCGAGCCAAACGGACTTTAACGTGTGTTTGAACGAGCTGACGGTTCACTCGTTAAGCTGAAAGAAAGATGCTTTAATCACAGGAGTCACACATGTGTCCACTGCACCATCTGGAACTCTTCTTGTTTGCACTCGTAATAACACAAACACTAAATCTTCCTGTTTGTAGCAGTGTGTACACCTGAGACTGTCACCTGTCTGTCTGTCCTGCACTCTCTCTCTGTTTCTTTCTCTCTGATTGTGGAATAAAAGTATGAACATGTGTTTATAAGTCACACTTGTGTTTGAATCCTGCAGCTTATCACACATTTGATTTCCATGTGTGACGACTGCAAGTGTCCAGAGTGAGGACAGACTGAGGGAGCCACTGCTGCACATCATCTCTGAGGCTTTGCAGCCCTGATGATCCACCAGGACAAACTCAGCAGTGTGTGAGGAAGAGGAGGAGGAAGAGCCAGCAGCAGCTGACAGATGGAGAGAATAGACAGACTGTTCCCTGTTTGTGAAGGACTGCTAGGAAAGTTTAACATAACTGTCTGTCCTGAATCAGTCTTATTAGGTAATGTTCAAATAATGTTATCATTCCAGTGTTTCCAGTGTGGGAGAAAGTACTCAGGGCCTTCAAGTTACACACTATGAAAGGCAGCAACAAGTTTAATGTTCAGAAACCTAAAGTCTGTATCAGCAGCAGAATGGAGCTAAAAATAAATGTTTGTTTCAGTTCTATGAAGCTTTGAGTATATCTATTCTGTGTGACTTAAAGCAGTTATGACATGGTCTGATTTTCTCACCCAATAAAGGAATATTTCATATATCAGTCTACTCTTCATTCTATCAGACACAGTTATCACAGCTCGTACATTTGCTTTTTACACATATATGTAAGCATTGAGCCACATTTAGTAATGCCAACATATTAAAAGAACAATATTTGTCTCTTGTATGTAATACATCTATATACACACTGTCACAGACACTTGTCTTTGAGTGAAGATTTAAGGTGATAGGAAATATAAATAAATGCAACTTGAATCTTTACTGAAGCTCAGAGTTCATGTTCACTGCTGTAATAACTAATAATGATTAATATAGTGACTATAATATTGGCCATATTATATTTACATTACCACAGTGAGATGACTTTAGTCTCATGAACAACATTAACTAATTGTTATTTACTAACTAATCTTAAATGACTGTTCAGTACAGAAATGAAGCCCAACAATCATGTTTTACAGTCCTGTGGTCTCAGCCTCAGATACTTATCACATCACACAGAGCTCATGTAGAAAGAAATGTACAAAATACGTCCTCCTTCATTTCTGTCAAACAAAGCTGTATGAAACGTTTCCAGCTGTTACTATCATGGTTGCTAGGCAACCTGGGCAGCGCTACGAAGGTTAGACAGTACTTTAAGGTTGCAGACCCTGAATTGGGATACAGCCATGGTTTCAGGTGAACCCACTGTGAAACGTAGCCCCACCCTATCATGTGACTTACTGAGGTCAGAAGGCCCAGGATGTGAGTGGGCAACAGTGGACAGTTCAATTACAATTAAATGATATCTTGCTGTTAGCTTTGTTTTAATTTCTATGAACATTTTACTCAGTAAACTTTAATGCATTAGAAAGCATGTATTCAATATCAGGTATGGGTGCTGCATTGAAGAACCTTTTAAATGCAGCAGAGACCAGTCTAATATGTTTGCAGTAATGGGAAATGTCCAAACGCTTCTTTGGTTTCTAAAAGTAAACTTGAGGCACCTTCAGTTTTAAAAACAATCAGAATTCTTAACATTTCAGTGAAATGAAATAAAAACGTGGTCTCCCAGTTGTTTCTATGAAGTGAATCATATACTACAATTGGGTTTATGATGTTACGCCTGCAGTATATCATTTTAAAAACTCACATGTACAACACTCCTGTAACTCTGAACACAGGCAAAGACAGAAAACTCTTGCGTGTTGGCACTGCAGCACTTTAAAAAGCCACCGAGTGCACTAGACCACAGATGTTTAGGTCACTGCAGTAGGGACGTCAGGGGGATGAACCCTGACAGTTTAAAACTTGGCCGTTTATGCAATGAAAATAAAGATGAAATCTATAACACTGCGTGAAGCCACCTCACCTAACTGGTCCATTAGCATTCCTCCAATTTTGTGTAAAACTGAACAAAGGTGGAATGAAAGTCAAAGCTTCACATTACACCACCTGTAGTCATACATCACTGCATGATTAAGACGAAAGCCACAGCACTCTGTTCAAAGAGAATAAGACAAACTAGGGGAAACACTCAGACTGTGCCAAATCCAGTCTTTATTCAGGAATCCAAAAATACCAACAAGGTTATGAACCGGTCCATGACAGTCCAGTGGTAAAGAGAATGAACATGCTTTGAAATACAAGTCTGAAATGGATGGTCTGCATTAAAGATACATACAAAGCACATAAGCACATCTTGAGTTTTCACAAAAGCTATGCACATCCTGTACTCTGTATCGACTAGGTTTGGTGGCTGTGAGCTCCTTTCAAAGCTGTGAAGATTAAAAACAGAAAGGCCAAATACACGTATACATCCAAGACAAGCCGGCTGGAGCCGCCCCCCGCCCCCAAAAACCTGCAGGAGAGGGGAGGGGCCCACTATTAAAAAAACAAAACAAAAAAACCCAAAACAGACCCCACCCAGAGTAGTAAATGCACACTACCATAAAATAATGTAAGATTACTAATCTAAGACATTTAACCACTTGATGCAGACTTCATCCTGAGATGGCACAACTTGCTGAACCCTTCAGGTTATACAGTCTTCTGCTGGCCCTTCTTCCCGATCAGAGACTTGTGGATGTGTGGGATCACGCCTGAAAAAAAATCAATGTTATAACAGTTTATATACTTGAACAGTTAAGTTTTAATTTCAGTAACCACTTTCAGCTGCTCCCTTGTAACAAAGAGTTGCCACAATAGTGTTGATGTTACAGTTTTACACCAGATGCAACACAAAAGGGATTTGTGCCTCAACAAAATGTGTAAACCCCTAGAGTACGAGAGTATAAGACCGTAACACAGTTCTCTGTAATGTTCGTACCTCCGCCTGCAATAGTGGCCTTGATAAGTGAATCCAGCTCTTCGTCTCCTCTAATAGCCAGCTGCAAGTGGCGTGGGGTTATACGCTTTACTTTAAGGTCCTTTGATGCATTTCCTGCCAACTCTAGAACCTGAAAGAGAGACAGCCTTTACAAAAAGATCAACACTTCAAGCAACGAAGTGCAAGATAAACGGAGCTTAGGGTCACCTCAGCAGTAAGGTATTCGAGAATAGCCGCGCTGTACACCGCCGCGGTGGCTCCTACTCTGCCGTGGCTCGTTGTTCTGGACTTGAGGTGTCTGTGGATACGGCCTACCGGGAACTGCGGGGATAATGACACGAGTGAACAGAAGCAAAGCCGTGCTGGCCGCCCGATGAGAGCCCGCCACCGACAAAGAGCCACTGACTTTTGGCTAATAGCTCGTGCTTGTGCAACCGAGAAAATGAATGAAATTTGGGGACAAACCTGCAGTCCTGCTCTCTGAGAGCGCGAAATCGCTTTGGTCTTGGTCTTTCCAGAGTCTTTACCAGCTTTACCACCAGCCTGTAAAACACCAGTACTATTAGTGTGCCTCCGCCGAAACGCGCCTTATTGTAGCCCAACATTAACTTAAGGTCCGCTTAATATTCGCTAGCCATGCTAGCGCTTCCCCAGTGAAGCCAGTGGGTATTTAGCATGCTAATCCACTACACCAGCCAATGCTAGCGGCCAACTGTTAACTAATAAAGAAAACGCAACGCTACCAAATAAAGATTTATTTCAAATAAACTACCTAAACAGAGTGTGTCGTTATAATATTTTGTTAATACGACATATAATACGTACCATATTTAAAAACTTACAAAGAAACTCTGACTCGGCAGCCAAAATAATATCCTCCGTCTACACTGAATATCGACTGTTGTTTGAACTAGACCCCCTCCCCCCCACCGCGGGTCGTTATATACGGCCATGGCTACCCGGATGACGGCAGTCACGTGATTACCGCTGAAGCTTTTCAGCCAATAAATGAGCTCTCTGTGCGGTTCCGTTCTAAGAGCTTATGGGTAATGTAGTTTATGTGGCGTATCTCTTTCCCATTTTATATCGAAATGAGCTGGCTTTAGTTTTTCTTTCACATGGCATTAACTTTTAATTTAGTATAGATAGAAGTCCCCACATACATTCATCTTCTTATCTGCTTATCCAGTTTAGGGTTTAGCAGGCAGAAAGCTATCAAAGTTGATGGTAAAATTAAATAGCCCCATTTGGTCAAGCCTCGCCTCAGTGCGCCCCAGGGCAGCCGTGGCTACAATGTAGCTTGCCATCACCTGTGTGTGAATGTGTGGATGACTGAATGTAGTGTGAAGTGCTTTGGGGTCCATAGGGACTAAGTAAAGCGCTATACAAATACAGGCCATTTACCATTTAGTTTAATATATGAAGCACAGCAGAGTGCTCACCCCGCCTCCACGTACCAATTATCAGGGTCTTGCACGTTACCTCTTTTCTAAAAACACATATGTACTCGAGCAGAGGTCAGTGCAATAGCCTGGAAATCTAATTGCTCTGAATATCATTTAACTCTAAGGTTGGGAAATTGCTGCTATTCTTGTATAACTGGAAGAACTTTGCTGTAGCAGCATGATCAAATGTTTAAAATAATGGGATTCCCTGTGCTGACTGGGACAACTGGCCACACCATCAACAGGATAAAGCAACCAGCCACAAGCAGACAAAGAAAGCAAACTGAAGAAAAAGTTGGTGCTCTGTGTTTGAAGTAATTTAATTACAGCCTGCATCAATCCATCCATCCTAAATGAATGTTGAATGAATCTCTGTGTGTTACATAGATGTCACAAGCTACCTGTAAAAATTCCCAGGCAGAAAGAGAGAGAGACAGAGCAACGGCCACTCATAAAGATCAGCCAGAAATCTATCACTTCCTACAGCTGTGGCTCAGATATGCAAGATTTTAGCCAAAGACTGGGTGTAGACTCTGTTCCACTCAGCCTTGATAAGGAAATGGCTCGAGCATCATAATGATCCTTTACACCACTTGTTCCAACCACCCCAGATGATACAGGAAGAGGTGAAAAGTCGTCGACCAAAAGGCCGTTCAACCTGAGCAAAAGCCTTCTCGGCACAAAAAGAGATACAACTGAATCCTCCCTGCTGTGAGCAGGGATATACTGTAGATGATATCAAAGTCTCTGCATGTTGAAATGAATATGCCCACAGGGTATGAACTTTGTCTGATCCAGAAGTATGATTTTGGCAGTATAAGTTTTCAGATGCTTAGATCTTGGTTAGTCGTTTTGCTTGGACTGAGAGGAGAGATACAGGTCTGTACTATGAGATGAAAGTAGGGTCACAGTTCTGTTTCAAAATCAGAGCGATCCTGGCCAGATAAAGTGAATCCAGTACGATGCCCACTTCTTTAGACTGATTTAACATTCAAAGGACCGGGGACCAATAATATGCTCTATGCTTGTAACAGAAGGACCTGTCAGTCTGTTTGTGCAGCTTTCCAGCTGTCACACTCCAGCTCAGTCCGGCACTGCTCGCAACAGCCGGCTAAAAGAGAGGAGGGATGATTAGCTGATGGAGATCTGCTGTGTTGGTCAGCGTCCTCTGACCCCACCCCCACCCCCCTAAGCAGGAGAGGAAATCAGCCATGGGTCTGCTGGGGGATGTGTGGTGTCAGGGGAGGCTGACTAACACAGCAGATGGACTTTGAAAAAATAAATAAATAAATCATCAGAACTTTTTGTAAAGTCATAAGAAGAGCTGTCTTGTTGGCTCTTTGTTGTACATGGCTGCATCACAATACTGTAAAATCAGTAATATTGTAGTGTGAGCCATCATGTCCTGGTTATGGAGAGATCACATCCACATGAGGGAAATACTGAGTGTAGGAGAGAAAGAGAGGGACAGCTCAGAAGAAAAAGGCATAAAGAGCGTGAGAAGCGCTGATGTCATTTTTCCTGCTGGGACTTGAGCGGAAGCAAAAATAGAAAATAAATAAACAAAATCTTTGGTGGGAAAATAGTGCAGCTGGAGAGTAGCTGACTGGGTCACTGATGAAAGACAAAAATGAAAGACAAAAATAGCTCAATGTGTTGAGTGAACTAATCCATTGCGCTAGTTATTACCAGCCAACACGGGAAATTCAACCTTTAAAGAGTGCTGAAGGAATGAGCTTTACAAACCCAACGTTATTATTTGGCATTGGTTCAATATCCATCCATCCATTCGCTTCCGCTTATCCTTTTCAGGGTCGCTGGAGCCTATCCCAGCTGTCATGGGGCGAGAGGCGGGGTACAACCTGGACAGGCCGCCAGTCTATCGCAGGGCCAACACACAGGGACAGACAACCTACTGGCAATTTGGATTAACCAATTCACCTATCCCCACAAACTGCATGTCTTTGGATGTTGGGAGGAAGCCAGAGTTAACCCACGCAAACACGGGGAGAACATGCAAACTCTACACAGAAAGACCCCGGCCTGATGGTGGAATTGAACTCAGGAACTTCTTGCTGTGCAGCAACAGTGCTAACCACCGTGCCACCGTGCTGCCCCTATTTTTCAATTATTACTGAGCACTTTTTCTCTGACTCGACCCCAAGCAATATCAAAGTAAATGGTAAATGGCCTGTATTTGTATAGCGCTTTACTAGTCCCTAAGGACCCCAAAGCACTTTACACATCCAGTCATCCACCCATTCACACACACATTTTACAAGTCCTTTTACAATTGTAAACTTTTATATTTCGGTCACTAAAATGCCACCAAAGCCGACTAAATGAGGAAACCTGATCCAGCCTCGCCTCCAGCTTCTCCTGATGAGCCCTTGACCTGTCCTGAGTCGGGGACTGGGGCCCAGGCCACCGATAGTAACCGTGTCAGCACTCTCAAAGTAGAGTAGGAGAGTTTCACCTAACTAAAAGTAACGGTTACCGAGATGCAGCAATCCCTGTCCACCTGTACTGACGACATCATCAGCCTCCAGAGAAAAGTGGACCATCTAACTAAGGCGGTGGCCAAGTTGGAGGATAAATATGAAGATTTGGAGTCCCGGTGTCAAAACATCCGCATCATTGGTGTTCTGGAAGACGACCAATTGTCAGCGTCCACGGATGCCGATTTGCAGTTGCTAAATGTTTCCGGTTTATACTTCACGTTTTGAGGAGTGTATTTTTCTTTCTCTTGGGTAACTTTATCTTTGATGTTCAAAAAATGTAGACTTTAAATGTTAGTTTCGTACTGGTTTACCTCAAAGCCAGTATTTTCACCGCAGGCATTCTTGGTTCCTGAGAATAGTGCCTAATGTATTTTTTCATTCTATACTGCATGTCTAGTTCTGTCGGATTCACCCAGTACTTAGAGGTGTTTTTTCATTGCGCTATCTAGCTGTAAGCATAAGTTTGTCAGTGACTCCCATAGGAGTCTGCAGTGTTCCTTTGTTTGAGGAAAGACAGAGTGAAAGCAAGGGGAGCTGAGCTCCTGGACCAGGTACGCACTGCTCGTTTTTTCACAACACTGGATTTGACCACGGGCTGGCTGGGTACTACTGTCAGTTCATGCCAGGCTTCACGGAACTGATCAGCCCGTTGACTGATCTCGCCCCAGGTCTGGTCCAGTGGACGAAGCAGTGTCAGGCAGCGTTCGTACAGAGAAGGCTGTGGCGGAGATGTGGTCCCTGCCTCAGCTGCAGGGGAGGGGTGGTGCAGCGAGCTCAAGGGGCAGTGGCAGTAGGGTTGGAGGGACAGGTGTGCATGATAAAACTAATGAGGTTTCTCTCCTTTATATAGTGAAGCTGGAGACCACTGTACTGGGTACTGAAAGAACACTCCCAATGTGACAAGCATGACAGGGTGTCGGGTCGGTCGTCACATTACTCTGTGGGGAACCCCTGCTCTACACTCCAAGTAAAGGGGATCAGAATCAGAATCAGAATCAGAATGGGTTTATTGCCAGATGTTGAGGTTTACAACATTAGGAAATTGCTGCGGTGCTTCAGTGCAGACAATAAGAATTAAAGTGCTATGTAGAAAGAAAGATATGTGCATGAGATATACATGAGATATATACATGAGAAAAAGAATTATGAGTGCTGAGTGCTACGTAGAAAGATATATACATGAGTGCAGGTGGTGATCAGTGCCAGACATGAAATGATGCAGTGACACAGCGTAGGGTCATGTGTTAGTGGCGGGGACAGCTGCCCGAACATTTACATGAGCAGGAAACTGTCAGAGCAGGAGGCCAGATACACATCAACTCTCTTTATTATTACCTCCTGGGCCGCCCTCTGTTCGGATGCACTGGCTCCACTGCATGAAGGATGCCAATGCCCAGAGTCTATCTGTAAAATTAGCGGTAAAGTAGTGAAATTAGGATAAAGTGATGTTCGTTTTGGCAGCACGGTGGCATGGTGGTTAGCACTGTTGTCACACAGCAAGAAGGTCCTGAGTTCAATTCCACCATCAGGCTGGGGTCTTTCTGTGTGGAGTTTGCATGTTCTCCCCGTGTTTGCGTGGGTTCTCTCTGGGTACTCCGGCTTCCTCCCACCGTCCAAAGACATGCAGCTTGTGGGGATAGGTTAATTGGATAATCCAAATTGCCACTAAGTGTGAATGGTTGTCTGTCTCTGTGTGTTAGCCCTGCGACAGACTGGCAACCTGTCCAGGTTGTACCCTGCCTCTCGCCCCATGACAGCTGGGATAGGCTCCAGCGCCCCCCGCGACCCTGAAAAGGATAAGTGGAAGCGACTGGATGGATGGATGATGCTCTTTTTTATTTTCAGGCATTTTCCATGTTAGTCAATGAAATGTTTCAAACTTGTCCACAACTTTAGCCTGATGTGTGCTTTCCCTGGCAGTAGTAAATGCATAAAAATAAAGCTGTTATGATAACACTGAACAAAAACTTGCTTCCTTAAAAAGACTTAGTTTACAATTCAGTATTAAAT
Organism: Mchenga conophoros; assembly: GCF_057382185.1. NCBI lineage: Eukaryota > Metazoa > Chordata > Actinopteri > Cichliformes > Cichlidae > Mchenga > Mchenga conophoros. The sequence goes on along the minus strand of NC_140528.1, from coordinate 18,073,530 downwards.
ATTACATAAAATAAACTATATACAAAGTGTCTTTGTGCATGTAGCCATGGTTCATTGTCTGGGTGTTTAAATTAGTCTATTATTATATTATAATTCCCAACTTGTTTGAGCTGCTGTGCACCACAAACAAGTACAAGCAGAATGGACTTTAACAGCGTTTCCTGCTGATAAAAACCTCCCTTATTGGCCTTCATACTACAAAAAGTCATTAAGCTATAAACGGGTAAACGACAGAAAAATGTCTCTTTTTTACTTTCTACTATACAATTAAAAAAAAAATTCACTGTAGTAATTTTTATGACCACAGTTACACACAGCAACACAGCATGATTGAAAGATGTACCCTTAGGCCCCCTCCTCGATTCAGAGATGGTTTTTCCCTTTTCACGTAAATGGCCTCCTTGACTCCGCCTTCAAACCAGCGTTCCTCCCTGTCCGGGATGTTACATCCTCATCATTGAAAGAGTGTCCACTGGCCTGTAGGTGTAAATAGACTGCAGAGTCCTGGCCTGACGAGGTGGCTCTGCTGTGTTGTAGCCAGAGGTTGTTTGGTTTCCCCGATGTATAAATCCTGACAATCCTCCTGCACTTAACAGCGTACACTATGTTACTCTGTTTGTGTCGGGGGACCCGATCCTTGGGGTGGACCAGTTTTTGGCGCAGCGTGTTTTGGGGTTTAAAAGCCACAGAGACCCGGTGTTTAGAAAAAATGCGTCTCAACTGCTCTGATACTCCTGACACATACGGGATCACTACAGGTTTTCGCTTGGGCAGCGGTTGTCCTTCTCTCCTGGATCGGCTGGAGCTTTCTTTAGGCGTTTTTCCAGCTTTGACAAAAGTCCAGCTGGGATAACCACATTTACTCAGGGCCTTCTTGCTGTTCTTCTGCCTCCCTGGCTGCTGTGTCTGTGGGGATGGTGTTCGCTCTGTGTTGTAGCGTCCTGATGACACCCAGTTTGTGGGTGTCCTTAAATACTGATCCGTATATGTAGGTTTACGGTACACGTCAGCTTTTAGATGTCCCCCATTACTGATGGAAATCTCACAGTCTAAGAAGGCTAACTTGCCACTTTTCATATCTTCCCTGGTGAATTTGATGTGTCGGTCCACAGAGTTAATGTGATCCATGAATTGTGGAACATCCTGAGATTTGATTTTCACCCAGGTGTCATCCACATATCTGAACCAAAGGCTTGGTGGTGTTCCAGGGTAGGATAGCAAAGCCCTCTTTTTTGCTTCTTCCATGTACAAATTGGCCACGATGGGTGAAACTGGGGAGCCCATGACACACCCATGTTTCTGCCTGTAGTACTGACCCTTGTATGTGAAGTAGGTGGAATGAAGACACAGTTCAAACACACTTGGTCGATGCTGAGAGTGGTCCTGTTGCTGAGGTTGGGGTCATCCTGTAATCTCTTACGAACTACCTCCAACACTTCTGTGACTGGGATGCAAGTGAAGAGAGATGTAACGTCGTAGGAGACCATGGTTTCATCTGCCTCCATCATGACATCTCTCACCTTCTCAACAAAACCCAGGATGTTCTGGATGTGGTGTTCAGAGCTGCCCACCAGCGGGTTGAAGATCGAAGCCAGAAAATCTATCACCTTCTTCCTGTAACCACAACCTGGGTCTGGTTTTAAGGCCTCATAAGTATTTTTGTCTATTTCTCATGACAGTCTTTCTGGTTTAGCAGAGCTGTGCACCTACCCTTGTCTGAAGGATGATAATATTGTTGTCATTACTAAGTGATGTGAGTGCCTTCCTCTCCTCCATGCTGCATGGCTCTGTCTTCTCCATTTGGATCAGTTTTGGGTGTCCTCTACGGCGAGATTGGTGATTGCGTCCATCCACCGCTTCTTCGGTCTTCCTTGCAGTCGGCAGATCCAGGGTCAAGTCAGAGGGCTGTTCTTGACACCAAATTCTCCTCACTGCACATGACGTGTCCATACCACTGTAGGTGCGCTTGCCTCATCTTCTTTTCAATTGGGGCAACTTCGAGTTGTTTTCAAACACCTTCATTCGTCACATGATCCAGGCGGGTTACGCCCACCATCCACCTGAGCATCTTCATCTCCATCTTCTGCTCCTATAGGGCCACCGGCCGTATGACTCTCTTGTTGATCTTAGCTTTGAGGTGTTTGGGCATCCTCTTAACGCACTGGATGCCAGTGGATTCGCACCATTTAGGCCATGCTGCGTAGGCTCGTGAGCCTACATCCGGAGGGTCTGGTGAAACCCCAACACCACCTCCTCATGGTGCCAGCTGGAAACAAGGATCCTTGGTCCTGGGCCAACGGTGTGGGTCCCTGGCGACACATGACGTGACACATCGGTCAGGGCATCTTTTGTCACATCACATGGAACGTCAGCTCGGTTTGGATCAACATGCTAGGGTGTCCCCCCGAGGCGACTCGCGACGTGACTAATATACAAAGGCAGACAAATGGTTAGTATGACACAACAAAGAACTGAAGTGAGACAAAGGATACAACTCTTATATGGCGCTTTTCTACTGTCACTGAGCACTCAAAGAGCTTTATACAACTCGTGCATCCACCCATTCACACACTTTATCTGAGGTTTTTAGTGCTTCTATCTAACATCCACTCACATTCATGCTCTGATGGATGCATCGGAACATGGGCGTTGCCCAAGGCATGCAGGCTAGAGCAGACGGGGATCGAACCACTAACCTTCCGGTGAGTAGGTGACCCGCTCTACCACCTGAAATGAAAAGCACAATGTGCACATTTTGTGCACAGCTGGAACAGGTAAAACAAAACACAGGACACAAAGCTAAATACAGTGCACAGGAGGGAAGAAGTTATAATAAAACAGGAAATAACGAAACGTGAACATCTGACACCAAAGCTGACTTAAGAACAGGGAACAGGGTAAGAAGATTGAAGAGTAGGGAATGACTTTAACTGTGGATAAAAGTAGGGAAATCAGAGAGTAGACTCATGAAAAATAAACTCAGATTTAAACTTAAATACAAACTTCAAAGGATGTAAATGAAGAGCAGACTATGTGGAAAACGTCATATTAAACAGAACTAAAACATTATGCTACGCTCAGAATCCAGGACCATGACAAAGTTATGGTGGAGAATAAACAAACATTATTTACACTGTAATTATCAACGATCAGTCAGAGAACTGAAACAACACATTGCCAGAAGAAATAAAGGGATAAGAAACTGCATTTCTTTAATAATGTAAACTATTTTACAACCATCACACTTTAAAATGGGGACATTGAATGTAGATTAAAGAAGGACAAACCTATGATTCCTGCAGGATGATGAATCCTCCATATCAACTATTTATAAACCCAAACAACCCTCCAACAAGAGCCACACACTGCAAACCGGAATGCATCCGAATCACAAACACACAGTGAATCACTCTATAACTATAGCTATAGTATGTCTTATATGGATGCTTAAAACATGAAAATACTGGACACAGTAATATTGAATTTAATCCCGTCGGTACTACAATGAAAATGAAAGATTAAAGAAAATTTCATTAACTTCTGCCTTCGTTTGGAAAAAGCTTGTGTGTGATTATGATTGTGTTGTAAAAAGTTTACACTCTGAAACTTTAATGTAGATATAAATACATTTATTATATTAACAGGCTTCACATAGTCTCCGCCTCCTCAGTCTGCCTCAAAAATACTTTCATTGAGGCGACGCCCATGCTTCCCTCTACCCTCGCGTTGGCCGCACCCCTTATAACCCCCGTGAAAGCTACGTCGACAAACACAGCGTTGCTTCACTTCCGGTCAATCCTAACAAAATAAAACCCAGAATAGGCAACATAACTGCGTTCTAACGCTTAATAGACAAAGTTAATTCAAATGGCCATTTCATCTGTCTTAGCTCAAAGCGATTAGTTTTTCAAGACTTTTGAATAATTACAGATTTAACCAGGAGTGCTGTGACTGCACAGAGGCTTTAAATTAATCCTTCATGGACACTGATTTGACTTTTGTTTGGCAATATTAGTAAATGAACACCAACAGGCACGTGATTTCTGTACTCATTAATAGGGGTCAACTGGCAGATAAAGTCTGCAGGGATATTTGTGAACTGAGCAGTGTCTACATTAAATTTCCCAGTGCTGCTGACCAAGTCGACCACGGTGTGGGAGGTCGCCAAGAATGAGTATTTGTGTAGGTGGCTGTCATGTTTCCATCAGCTGCCCATCAGCACCTGGTGCTGAGGGTTATGCAACCATACAACTGGATTTCAGTCATCACGGTGAGCGTATGTAGTCGTAATTTCTACAAAGATCATTCTAGTTGGAAAGGTGGAACTTGTGATTCAATATTTCTTTTTAAATTCTACGCTCGGTTTCAGAGAGGATTAAATGGTCACAGTAACCTTTTTACTAATTCTATATCTCAGTTCAACAATGAGCAGCAAATATTCAACAGAAATCATTTCTGCACAGTTTTCATTTAATATATGTATTTTGAACCCATGAATACTTTCAGCACTATGTATGATTACTTATCCTTATGAGGTTTAACCCACGTGTTCTAATTTAACCTTACTTAACTCAGTCCTGATTATTGTAGAGTTTAAGCCACATTCAGGAAGGACACTTAAATATTCTGTAATGAGTATAGATTAGGGCCTCCTCCTGTACTCCTGGACCAAACCAAGCCTTGTTCAGCAGCAGCTACTTCCTCCGTGTCCTGAGGAAGAATAACCTGGACCAGAAGCTGATGCTGGCCTTCTACTGCATCCCTTGCATCCCTCTGGCCATTCAGACTGTTAACAAACACTATCCCTCCCACACCCCACCCCTACCCACCCACTTACCAATCTGAGCCATGGTCTGATTAACCTTCATCAGTTTCAAAACTGTAATGTGCGCCCTCCTCCTGTTTTGTATATGGTTCTCTTGTTTGTATGTACTCCTCTTGGCTGTTATTAATTCTGTCTATACAACTGTTTATATTTTATTCCACACACACATTCACCAGTGTGTGAATGTGTGTGTGAATGGGTGGATGACTGGATGTGTAAAGCGCTTTTACCATTTACCATTTCATGCACAGTTAGTGTGGAGCACCCACAATTTCACCGTACATGTACAATGACAATAAAAGGCTATTCTACTTTTCATGTAACCTATCAACATTTATTTCTTTATATATTTCTTTGTGATGGACCGTACATCATTTGACATGTAAAGCGAACAGATATGTGCTGTAAAGCCAGTTCATTCTAAACTGAACCCTTATGATAGTGCCAGTGTTACAGTTCCCAACATTTTGCAATTCTTCTTCATGTAACGAGGAGCCTAGAAGTCAAAATCTGAACCTAAAATTATCACAACTGACGATAAAATGTCCAAACCATATCATCTATCGCTAAAAATGAGTTTAGTTAGTTACTTAAAATATGCACAGTTGTCTGTATTGTGAGCTCTTTTATTGGTGCAATGTTATTTTTCTGTTTGCTCTGCTAAAAGCCTGCCACATACAGAGCAGCACTCATAACCGTCGGAGGTTTACTACACTATTTTATTTTGGTTCTGGTATTTTATTTTGAAGGAGAAACCCGGGCTTCCCGTAAAACAGTTGCGACATTTTGTAGCTTGGCGCGACTTCCTGGAAGATTGACAGCCCCTGGTTCAGTAACGGAATCGAGAGCTTCCGTTGTTGAGCGAAGCCTGCGTTAAAAAAAGAAATAATTCCCTGCTTTGAAAGTGTCCACGAAGAACGCCCACTCTGGATTTTACACGGACCTACAGGGTATGAACGTGGAGTGGACGCTTCAAACAAAGTGTAAGAGGAGGTAGACCTGTACGTTTGATGGCTGCTGGGGATGGAGCCCAGCTGCCTGCCACAGTAGCGGCCAGTCGTAGCGTGGAAAAAGCGCTCGAGGAGGCTGCCACGAGCGGGGCTCTCAACTTGTCAAACCGTAAACTGAAGGAGTTTCCTCGGAGCGCCAAGAACTATGACCTGTCCGACATAACACACGCAGGTTAGCTTGTTTTTCACTTTTCTAAGTAAGTTGAAAAAGCCTGCCATCATGCTAGCTTTAATTATGAGAGACGCCTTTTGTTGTATCGCCACCTGCTTCTTTCTGCTCAGGGCGAACACTCATCCTTCCCCTCCCCGCCGCGTTGCACAACACTGTTTTCAAAGTTTCCCCGATCCTGTCCTAGCTACATGGCCAGCCTCTCTACGTTTTAACTGACTTGTTTTATATGTTTCATAGCGACTTCTTGCTTCGGCAGGTTAACGTGACTAACCGTATGAACGTCAAGTATCTCTAACAGGGATTCAGCCTCGTACAGCTGGCCCGTCTCCCACCGGCCTGAGCGGCGCCGTTAGCGGCCAATATAACTCCCAAATACGTTTCTGCTTAAGAGCTTCAAACATATGAGGTTGTAGTTCCGTTTCTAGTTGAGCACAGTCATAAGTATCGCTTTTAAGAAAGCTGCTATTCTCAGGAAGCTAACTTCCAACGAGAAAAGGAAAAAACGCCAGACGGGTTCCTCTTCCTCAACTTATCATGTGAAACCCTCAACGGGGTTTAGACTTTGTGTTTACCGGTGATTCATGCTAGTTATCATTAGCAAAGCAGAGTGCTGTTGGTAACAGAGTAAAAGTAGTAAAAACAGTGAAGTAGGTGTGGATTAGCCTAGCGATGGTGAAAGAGGATTACCTCATCCAAGCGGGTGAAATTAGTCTGATCGCAGTGCTGCTGCTGCTGCTTTGCATATTGTAACCATCTGGCTCTTTGCTTTACGGGCATGAGTGGGGCACTCATGACTGTGGGGGATAGCTGTGTACAGCATTAATGTTGGGATGTCGTGGTTTTACATTAAAGATCAGTAGTGGAAGAAGTGTGAACCTGTTCAAGAACCTGTGTTGGATGAAAGAGTCAAGCACAGCATTTAAAGCCACTACTCTGTTGTGAAATGGTCCCTCGTGGCCTGAAGGAGAGGCATCTGAACGACATCCTCTGCAACAGTGACTTGATCAGCTTGCAGCAGAGAAACTGGACTTGAAACAGGGCTAGCTGGTTAGCAGCATCTGATCTTTCAAAATAAGAGGTGGGATCCAGTAATCCCCAACAGTAAAAATCTTTTGTAACATTTTTTGGGCGGATTCGGTTCAGTGTATATAGGCCCAAATCACAACAGTCACCTCGGCACTTTAGGTAAAGACTTAACGCTAATACAGATAAACCCAAACAACCACATTCCTCCTGATTGTTGGCAACAGTGGGAAGGAAAACTCCCTTTTAACAGGAAGAAACCTCTGGCAGAACCAGGCTCAGGGAGGTCAGGCATGTGCTGTGACAGGGTGGGAGGCTAAAAAATAAAAGCTAAAATAAGCTGCAAAATATACCTGGACATCTATTAGTTACAGTATCGCTGTCCTAATCTTTATCATTTATCTGGGTGTTTGAGTTTATCCATCAGCTTAAGCTCTGCTTTCTCTCACTGAGTGGTGACTGTGATATGAAAGAGGCTACGATGCTTGGATTCTGATTGGGTGTTTATGTCCCAAGGCCTCGCTTAAATGCCTACTTGACACATCATTTTTCCTGTGTGTCACTCAGTCAGTGCTTTTTGATAATAAAGGATGAGGAAGTATTTCAGGCTTTCATCACTATATCATCAAAGTGAATGCCGCTGAGACTGTTAATGATAATTCTGTTTACATACTCTTCACACTATAAGGTTAAGTGTATGAATTGAACATTTGGAGACTGAAGTCTTAGCAGAGAATTAAATTTTCAGATGCAGTGGTGCACAGACTTTCATATACTACGCATTTGTGGCTTGATTGGAGAAGCGGTGACACACAGCCCTTTAACAAATGTGTTAGTTGCTTAATAAAGCATTTTTTATTTAAAGTTTAATACATTTGCGAGGCATGTGGCAGAATCTTGAAATCAGCGTTTCAGTTGTCCTCATTAACAAGGCAGCTGCTGACATCTGTCATTCACACTGGCTCACAGTGACTCAGTTGTTGTTTAGCAGGAAACAGTCAGTTTTGTAGCATCTAGCCTGTATTTGAGTGTCTTGCCTAATGAGATGCTTTGAGTTTCACAGAAGTACCTGGTAGTTGTGCCTCCTGACACAGACGTTATATCAGCAGAAAACTGCACCCACTGATTCTGTGATTGTAAGGGACGTACTCAGTTAGTGCTGATTCACCAAGCTGTTCTGGAGCTATAGTGCTGTGAGGTTAGGTTTCGGCTAATCCCCAAGTATGCTTCAATGCAGCAAGCAGATTAAATGGACTGCTGAGAAACTTAGGTAACTTTTTCTTAAGCATTTTAAGAAGAAAATTGTTGAAGAATTGAAGTTGTCCTGTAGTGTCGTTCGCCACGTCTCCAAATTCCTAATAAAGGCTGCTGGGGTCCTGCTGGTCGTACAGCTATGCTGAGAGCACGAGGGGATTTGGACAGCCGGCACTGAGAACCCCAGCTGCTCACTTGGTGTGTGTGTGTGTGTGTGTGTGTGTGTGCATTTGTTTATGTTTTACATTTTTCATATAGATACAGTTATGTGCCAAAGTCTAGAGACACCCATCATGTCTTCATATTTGGAAATGAAGCGTATAAGGCAAAAACAATACGATAGAGTACTGGTATTACCACCTCTGTCCCATACTGTTATTTATTCTAATAAATCCTCCTCGGTCCTGTCCCTTCTGGTTATTGACAGCTTCTGTTTGTGAGGCTCACACATCAACATCAGAGCTGATTCTAGACCTGACATCTCAGATAATGTTGGAGTAATTATCTTATCTTGGCAAATCGACCGCAACAACATTCTTGCTTTAAAAAAATCTCATGTATTGCATATTTGGTGATACATAAACAAAAGTATGTTAGAACGTACTTTTTGGGACACGTTCCTTCACCATTGCTCCTGGTGATCCTGTTTGAAATGCATTCTGTGATGACTGGCTGCCTCATGTCCACACCACCACCCGTTCAATTGACGGACAATTCATAGCCACCAACAGCTTTAGTGAAGGTTACAAATGATCTTCTTATGGCCTCTGACAGTGGACTCATCTCTGTGCTTGTCCTGCTAGACCTCAGTGCAGCGTTCGATACTGTCGACCATAATATCCTATTAGAGCGATTAGAACATGCTGTAGGTATTACAGGTACTGCGCTACAGTGGTTTGTATCATATCTATCTAATAGACTCCAATTTGTTCATGTAAATGGAGAGTCCTCTTCACACACTGAGGTTAATTATGGAGTTCCACAGGGTTCAGTGCTAGGACCAATTCTGTTTACATTATACATGCTTACATGTATAATGCAGCTGCAGCAAGAGTCCTGACAGGGACTAGAAAGAGAGCAGATTTCTCCTGTTTTGGCTTCCTGTTAAATCCAGAATTCAAAATCCTGCTCCGCACATACAAGGTCTTAAATAATCAGGCCCCATCTTATCTTAATGACCTTGTAGTACCATATCACCCTATTAGAGCACTTCGCTCTCGCTCTGCAGGCCTACTTGTTGTTCCTAGAGTATTTAAAAGTAGAATGGGAGGCAGAGCCTTCAGTTTTCAGGCCCCTCTTCTGTGGAACCAGCTTCCAGTTTGGATTCGGGAGACAGACACTATCTCTACTTTTAAGATTAGACTTCAAACCTTCCTTTTTGCTAAAGCATATAGTTAGGGCTGGACCAGGTGACCCTGAATCCTCCCTTAGTTTTGCTGCAATAGGTGTAGGCTGCTGGGGGACTCCATTGATGCACTGGGTGTTTCTCTTTCAGTCACCTTTCTCACTCACTATATGTTTATACACCACTACATTCAATTATCAGTTATTATTAATCTCCAGCCATCACACTGTCAGCAAGGGGCAGAGAAAGGGTGATGGAGACCTTATTGATGTACTGCTGACCAACTAAAGAAGTCAATGATATTAGGCCAAAATCACACCTGAGCAATTCGTGCTACTACAAATATATGTACTACGAAAATTGGTGATGTGTTCAATACTTATTTTACCTGCTGTGTGGCTTCAGTATGGATTCTGTATGGCTTCGAGCCTTGTTGTCAGTAGCTGGCATCTGCTCTGTGAGAGAGAGGTCTTATTTCCTTTACTCTGCGGATGTGGGCGGCATGTTCACTCAGTCTTTAGTTCTGCTTTTTCTTCTGTGAGCCTCCCTGCTTTCCCTTTCCGATTACCGAGCAGGTTCTGTTAGCCAGGCACCATGTTTCCATCCAGCTGTCATGTCAGTGTAAGAGACTAAAAACATCACAGTGAGTCAATGAACCAACCAGCAGTTTCCTCAAACATATCCACGGGAATACTGAAGGAGCGTCTCATGAACTGAGAAGACTGGATGGGACATCTCATTGTGAGGAAAAGGGTTTTCTTTTTTGTTGGTGAACAGGGCAGCCTGGTGGTCTTCATGGATGGCTCTGTTAATCAGAGTCTTTCACTTTAGTTCAGAGTGAGTTTTCAGTATGACATCTTTTCATGGTAGTGCTTTTAGTAACAAACAGCTGTTTGCTTTAAAGGTTGCTGCTGTTTTTTCTCTCTGATCCAGAGTCTGTCTTCAGCTTTAAGGACGATAACTAGTTTGGGTCTGTGGCCTGTGTGTGTCTGTGTGTAGTCAGAACTCCAATGTTCCCATAGCTGTTGGTCTTCAGTGTGTAGGAAGTTGTGAGACATGTTACTGTTATTTTGATCTGTTTGTAAGGACTGACAATAGTTTATGGTTTGTCCCATCTTTCTAAGCCCCGCCCCTCCCTGAGCCTGGTTCTTCCAAAGGTTTCTTCCTGTTTAAGGGGAATTCTTCCTTCCCACTGTCACCAAAGTGCTTGCTCATAGGGGGTCGTCTGATTATTGGAGTTTTCTGTGTTCTTGTGGGGTCCTTTTCTTACACTAGTAAGTGACTTGAGGTGACTGTTGTTGTGATTTGGTGCTAGTTTAAATAGAGCTGAACTGAACGTTGTATTTGGAACTTGAATAAGTTTCACGGTATGTGAGTGTAGAGTTTCCTCCTGCTGATATGTTTTCTTTCCTTGTTAAAGCTGTTTGTTGTTGTTTAACCACATTGTTTTAAATGCATTAAATTCCAACAGGTCCGGGCGATCGTGGCTCAAGAGTTGGGAGTTCGCCTTGTAATCGGAAGGTTGCCGGTTCGAGCCCCGGCTTGGACAGTCTCGGTCGTTGTGTCCTTGGGCAAGACACTTCACCCGTTGCCTACTGGTGGTGGTCAGAGGGCCCGGTGGCGCCAGTGTCCGGCAGCCTCGCCTCTGTCAGTGCGCCCCAGGGTGGCTGTGGCTACAATGTAGCTTGCCATCACCAGTGTGTGAATGTGTGAATGACTGGATATGTAAAGCGCTTTGGGGTCCTTAGGGACTAGTAAAGCGCTATATAAATACAGGCCATTTACCATTTACCATTATTCAGGAAGTCGTAGCCTGCTAACCACTACAAACTGGATGTAAATTCCAACAATAAGTTTCCATTTTTCCAGTTAAAAGTTTAAAGTTAACCTGTTTCATTAAAAAAAATATGAAGTAATCTACCATCTTCAATTCCCAAAAAGGACAGCTTTTACAACAGGGCAATAGCCCTGATCAGTGCAAATAGCTGACCTGACTGGCTACCTCCCTGGACTTTTTGGGGGGGGGAACAATGTTTAAAACAATAATAATATTTATATTTATAACAAGGTGCAATTATAATTAATGTGCAATAATAACAGTTTGCAATACACATGCACTTATTCTTCTTTTTTTTTATTACTAAGTTAATATACTGTGTTGTGTTGTTTGTGTTGCGTTGTGATGTGATGTCTCATATCGTGTTGTGTTATATGTAGTGCCGACGTAGGACAGTTTTCCAATCTCATTGTACTATGTATGACTGTGCAATGACAATAAAGAGAGTTATCTGATCTTAAATAGTCCGGTATAGGAGAAAAAATAACACGTTCTGTGTTACGGGGCCATGACAACACACATGAGCTAGAGACCACATGATCCATAAACCCAGGTCACATAGTCCTGTGTTTTTCCCTGAAACACAATCTACTACTATTGGTGTGTAAATAATCGAATTGTGTGGAGAGGACCGCCTCCTCTATAATGAAAGCTGAGGCCGTCCCTCTCTTACGTAACAGCAGATTCACTGTGCAAGTGGGTAGAAGACGGGGCCTCGAGGGGTTGAAGTAAATACTGTATGTGCACATATACCCATTTATTGTTATTATTGTAGCAAACGTCAAAGTTTTTACAATTTGATAGATGAAATATGTGCTTCTTAATAATGTGGCTGTAGGTTGTTGGTGTCTTTAATCAAGAGGTAGGTTCAGGCGAGTTTAAATGAAAGGAAAGTAGTTTAACAGATTTATACGAACTGTAGTTTAGGTCAGTTATGGAGCCTCCCTGTCCTCAAACTGTGCAACTGCATTTAAGACATAAGTGCTCAGAGTTTCTAGAACACGTTTGGTGCCAGTACAAACCTTTACGTCACTGGGTTTGGTTGGTTGGTAGCAGTTAGACTTACAATAGTTTCTGTTAGCTAACCAGTGACAAAGCTGATAACTCAGTGGAAAACAAACTAAAACTAAAAAGAAGTCTTTAAACAATGTTATTTATATGTTTTTACCTCCAACCACCATGGGACATTTATTTAGTTAGATTTAGTTTTTCATGCCCATCATGCATTGTGTCGTATTATTTGTTTGTCAGTGTGCTGAGCAGCATGTTCTGCCTTTTGCATGGACACACTGAGCTTTGCATATGGAGCTAAAGCAAAACCTGCAGTCTGTATGGCTTTAACAGAACGAAGACGGGAGGTGTGACAGGATAAAAGATAATGAATAAAATAATAAGGGCTTCAAATAATGAGGCAACATTCTCAGTCTGTTTCACATGAGTCAGACAGAGCTGCTAGTTATACTGCTGGTAGGAAACACGCTGCTGGAACACGCTGCTGGTTAAGATCGGGTCATATCCAAACATCTCGCTATGATTTAAATGGTAACTTGCTGCACGTCTCCATCACTCACAGAAACATTTAGATTCCCACCTAATGAAATAGTGCAGTTTCTGTCTACTCTCACACACGCTGTACCGAACGCCTTTAGCTTCTGTCTGTAGTGCTGCTCATCGGCTTGCTATCACTAACACTGTAACAGGAATCCACACAGCCACATCCTGTCTTTCAGCAGACACAGAGTTGTGTTGTCACTGGCAACATTGCGAAACAAACAGCATCAGAACAGACGTTGTGGTCTGATGCTGTCTTATGAAAAAGAGCCAGGGTGAGGGGAAGAGGTAGCTGGTTGCTACATGGCGCTAAATCGAATGTATAATAAAGCTTGATGTCGCTCACAGCAGCAGGAATGCTTGTGTTCAGTGCATATTTAATGCTGTAAAGTAGTCGAATGAGGTCATTTCCAAGACGCGTGGTTGGTCGAACTCTAGTAAAGTAACTTTAGTCTATAACTGTCAGTCAGTATTAGATGTTCTGACACACACGAATACAAATGTAAGGTTGTCTCATATGTCGAGCACTTGTTGCTAAGTTGTTTCATGTTATTACAAAAAGCGACGCACACGTTTGCCTACAGCCTCTCCTTGTGACTCATTTATTTGTGTCTTCTCAGTTCTTTTGTTGTCTCCTGGCAGTGGTGCCTGCCCACTAACTCAGGCTCATGTTGTTAACGTGAACACACCTCAGCACAGGCAGGTGGAGAATGTGCAGGAAACGTGATATGGGACAATCATTAATGGAGCCAGTTTTTCATAAGATCTGCTAAACAGATCCTGCAATGACAGTTTCAAATCTGGATTCATCACTCTGAACTGTGTTGCTACTGATTTTCAGTGCAGTGTTTGTGTAATTGGATCCACCTCAGTGTTTATCTCATTTCCCTTCCTTAGAGATGGCTTCTTGACAACACATCTTCCAGTGAGAGTTTGTGATGAAGCGTCTGCACACAAAGGATCAGATTTCATTTTAAATGTCATTTTTAGCCCCGTCACGTCTTTGAGTTATGCAGTTCCCTCTAATTGTTTTAAGCGCAGCATGCTAAAGGTGCCAACATTTTGGCTAATAGCTTTTTGGGAATCACCTCATTGGTGCAGAAATACTATTTTTATGATGTCAAACTGTAATGTTTGTGTCTGTTTCACAAATTCAACTAAAGAAATATTATTTTATTTTGTTTGTAAAATGTGCTTATGTTGTTTATATGATATCAGCCACCGCAGTTAAAGTGAACAACAATGAAATGCTATTTAATATGTCATTCACAATGTGGTCTTCACCTGGTCAGTTTCATGCAGAGCATCAGTCACATCCTAGAAACGACTAAAGCTGGTAAAAAAATGTACAGCAGGGGTGGACAGCATAGCCAATGGATTATATAATGATATTTATATTTACATAAATACTCGACCAGGTACTTGCCCAAGTACTCTCCCAAGTACTCGCCCAAGTACTCGTGGGAGACACTGCTGTATTTTGTAGTAGTGGTGACTTTCTCATGAAACATAGATGCGTTTTGTGCAGATGAAGTCCAGGTTATGTCCATCTGTCCATCTTACCTGGATAAATATTCAGACTTTGAAGGCTGTAATGTTTCAGTGTGTCAGCTGTGATCAAATGAAGCTCATAACACAAACAAACGTGTGCTGAGCAGCTCCTCAGGCCCGCTGTTATGCAATACAGGGTGGAACATAAGAGGGCCGATGACTTCATTTGACTTTTTTCTTTTTTAAACAATGAGGTTAAACCTGTTTGATGTCTCGAGCTCGTGTCCTGTGTTATCATGCTGTAGGTGTTTGGAAGCCCTCCACCGAGTTCTGTCTGATCAATGTGTGAGAGGTGACGTAAGTGTCCAGGATAAAGCCTCCTGCAGAGCCTGTAATTAGATGCAGAGCTTTGCTCTGACAGGAAAATCCTCCTCTTTCTACTGATCTGTTTAAAACCTTCAGCCCCCTTTTAAGCCTCATGATCTGCTTTCATTGTTCCAGTAAATACACCTTCCCTACTTTTACATTTTGGAAAACTTGCAACTCTATTTAAAAGTAAACGTGCTGCCATTGTGACCGAATGTCAGTAATAGCCATGCAATCCACACATGCAAAGAAATGAAACTATAGATGTTGACTTGTGTGTAATGACTAGAGATGGCACGATACCACTTTTTTATGTCCGATACCGATATCATAAATTTGGATATCTGCCGATACCGATATGAATCCGATATAGTGTTTTTTAATCAACAAAACTGTTTTGTTTTTTTTAAATATCTTGCTGCATTTTGTATAAGTTCATACTCAAGTTTAAAACAACAACTACACTAAAGCTATTCTGTTATACCTGTATGCAAAAAAAATGTTTCATAGTTCAGCAATACTGATCAATCTAATAAACTTAAACCTACACCATCCTCCCTATTCTGGTATTTTAAAGAGTACTTAGCATAAATATTAAGCAACCTAACTAATAGGGTTCCAACTCCCAGCAACAACAAAAATAAATAAATAAAAAATAGGGAACCACCCCTCACGCTCCACCTCATGATGCTTAATCGACGTAATCAACCTTAATTTGATGCAGTGTGAAAAAAAAATGCACAGAAATCAATTATTTTTCAAGAAATATTAAATAGATTCAACATCTTTCTTCAACAAAATTGCAGACTGCACAGATGGTACCTTCCCAAAGGAAAAAGTACTATAGCTTACTAGGGTATATATATTAGACTTAATAGTCACTATATACAGTAATTGACTTCTATTCATTTTACATCAAATTAAAACTTTGGGTGTCAGATAATTATTTATTAAAAGCTAGACATTTTAAATGAGAATAAGAAAGAAAAGTATGTCTTTGTGCCCCCTTTTCCCTGTTAATGCCCTATCGGCCCCCCTGGCTAAACTTTGCTAGATCCGCCCCTGCACAGTTACCAGCGTCAGCTACGTAGAAAAAGATCCTGGTGTAGAAAGTAATATTAAATAAATTCTAACAACAGCTGATCAAGCTTAAACGTGCTGCTGTTGTTCAGCCGCTGGTTTCCTCTTTCTGGTGCAAAGTGGGCCAAAAGCAAACAAGAGACACGGACTCGCGACAGAAAAGCCGATCAGCTGATCGTTAAGCAGTTTCACGATTGAAGTAGCAGCGAGAAGAGGCAGTCGCTCCATATATCGCTTGGTAAGCTTAACGCAGGAATGCTTTACAAACATTCAGAGATGGACTTACACACTTGCTTTACTTCTCTCGGGGATAACTTTGTCGGAGATGAAATGCCGGGTTGCTAGCGAAGCTCCAAATGCTATCCAGACCACCGACAGGTCCCGCATGCCACAGCCGCTCTATCACGTGATGCATACTGCTCCGACGTGCTAACGTTCTGAGGTGAGTTACGGCGTGTTGCAAGTTTTGTGAGGTGCTTTCGTGATATTTAATGGATCGGATTACATTTTTTATTTTTCTCCGATATCCGATCCAGTAATTTAGGTCAGTATCGGACCGATACGTAATATCGGATCGGTCCATCTCTAGTAATGACACAGTGAAACAGGAAAGTATTGAACAAAAATGTATTTAATACTTTGTACAGAAGCCTATTGATGAGGTAACGTCCTGTATAGAGAAACTAGTCACATGACTTTGGCCCATTCTTCCACATAAACAGTGCTCCATAACCTGCTCCATAAGCCCCTACTTTGAACTCTGACCTTTAGCTCTTTCCACAGATGTCAGATTAGAGTCAGGCGATTGGCTGCGCCAGCTTTATTTTCTTAACCAATTCAGAGTCTCCTTGGCCGTGTGTTTGGGATCATTGTCTTCATTTCATCTTCATCATCCTGGTAGCAGAAGGTCTCGGTACGTCTTCCATTCATCCTTCCTTCAGTTACATGAAGCGTGCCCAGAGCGTGCTGGTCCTTCCTCCAGACGTGTCTCATTTGACCAGTTATTCACATCCATTGCTGATACGGTTGAGAACAAAAAGCATCAATGAACCTGATGGATGCACAAATGCTGTGAAATGTCACGTTCCAATGAGCTTCACCATGATGTCTGTAGTTAATGGCATTGACAGTGAGACGTTATGGTTAATCTGACAGTGTTTATATATATTTAGGTCCCTTATAGCAGACGTGGAGCTTCAGAGCTGCCGTCTTACTGCTAACAGGGTTCATTACCCTGTGTTTTACTGTGCCCTCTGGCCACAGCACAATCATTGATCCACAGCAGCTGTTAATGGCTCTCTGCTCACTGTCAGAGTGTCTGCATATGGACCAGGGCTCAAACTGGTTAGGCCTGTGACTTTTACTGGAAAATACCCACAGAGTGTGACGGTGGCACAGGGCAAGTGAGAGCTTGCTATAACCTGCATACTGTTTTTTCTTGTTGTGTGCTTTTCCTTGTTTATATTTTTGATCCAGTTTCTCCGAGCTAATAATCGCTGACCCTGTTCTTAAGCCTGGTGAAACATCTCCACACCCACTGTGGTAATTTAACGGGAGTCGATCCTGGTCAGCAGGTATCCTGAAGTGGCCGATAATCCTGTGAGACAGGGTAACACTGAACGACCTGTGACATGAAGGTAGAGGGTTACTCGCCACCCCTGCAGAAATGAATATATTCAGGTCTATATTTGTACACATGCATTACTTACCCTTGATATTCAAGACGCAGAAAGTAGCTCTGATGATGTGTTAGCTTAACAGCGATCCAACATTTGTTCCTGCTTGGTTAGATTTGAACTTTTTCCAGAGTGTGCAGCAGCATGTGCAATGCTTAGCAATGAAAGTCGTTGTTTGAAAGTAATTACTTCTCATTGGGTGAACACATACAGATCTAGCTGGTCTGAATTTTCTTTGATTGAAATACAGCCAACAAGGAGGAGTCATTTAATAACCATAAACATGATATATATTTATATTAACAAAGCATTTTTATATCTAAGTAATCGAGCAATGACAGGTAAAGTGAGTCAGGGAAAAGAAAACGCGTTTGTAGCATCGAGTAACACAAAAGTACAAAGTTGCGAAAGCGAGTGAGAATTAAAGAATTTGAAGAAAAGCTCTCTGGAGCATGTGCAGACTGATATTACTAGATAGTACTAGACCACATTTATTTCAAGGCTTTCATAACATTTTTAAAGTAAAATAATATAAAATTTTGTAATTTCTAAAAATATGAAATTGTAAAGTTTTTCACAGGCCCATAAAAAAAGTACATGGACCAGTAAAACTGAGGCCATGAGGGTGTTGGGTGGATTTTAACATGTGCACCTTCATAACGTCTCGTTGCCTCCTATTAATGTCAGAAACAACACAGAGCATTTTTTAAGCCTTAGTGCAGTTTGCATATTTATCTTATTTACTCTGTATTTGACTGTACTTAAAATTATAGATTTTTTTTCAAGAAAATGTTTTCTTTAGATAATGACACTTTAATGTAGCACGTAAATACAAATGTCGTAGTTAAACATTAAA
Source organism: Mchenga conophoros (assembly GCF_057382185.1). NCBI lineage: Eukaryota > Metazoa > Chordata > Actinopteri > Cichliformes > Cichlidae > Mchenga > Mchenga conophoros. The sequence continues at coordinate 18,055,044 of NC_140528.1, read as the reverse complement.
ACATTGTTCATTTTGTCTTTTTGCTTTTGTATAATCACTCGATTAACTAATAGAGTAATTGATAGATTATTACAGCCCTACACACTATGTGGACAAAGTTTTTGTCATATATTTGAGTTTCTGTTCTGCTTCTTCAACACGCGTTTTACTTTTTTCAGTTCTTAATATTTTGTCTTTTGGGTTGTGTGCAGCTGAACTGCTTTGAGTCCCAGAGTGGGAGCGAGGACTAAATAATAAGAGAATAAAATAAATGTAAATAAAAAGAACATTCAGGTTTTTTAATCGTATATTAGATTTTATAGAGTATCGTGGATTTGTTCTCTTCACCTCTACTGTAGACACTGAAGGAAGTAAGAAGCTGCACCGTGTGTCCTGACGAGGAAATCCAATCACATTTCAGCTCAGCTGAATGTGAGCTGATTCCCCAGAGAGGACAGAGAAAACAGCAGTGTTTGAAGAGAGCTGGTCTGAGTCAGCTTTGACAAAAGGTTTCAGTTCTTATCATGGTGACGTGCTGGGCCTCCTCCTCGCTGTGGAGCGTTTCTGCTTAATGCCAGGCTGAAACACAGCAGGACACTTTCTAATGTGAAATCAGTCTGACTCTGCTAACAAGGTCAGCAGAGTTTGGGCTGGTGAGGTTTTCTTGGGTAAGGTTAGGGAATAACTAATCAACTAATCATCGGTGTTGTCACTACCTGGTACCAGGCTTACTAGTCATTTAATCTATTTCTTAACTAAACTGAAAGAGATTTTACAAAAACTCCACACCCACACAGTGACGGTGTCCTGTTCTCACCAGCCGAGATCTTTGATTTAGGCTTCAGCAGGAAATATTTGTAGACCTACGACCTGCTTGTGCTGGTGTGTTTGGTGCTAATTACTGTACCGTGTGTTTGTGTCCCAGTTAATTATCTATTTGTTTTTATGTGTTTCTGCCCATGATAGAAAAAAATTACATGCAGTAACCTTTTCCCTCCTTAGTCTCTACTCTTTCGTGAGGTCAGACATATTTGTCCCTCCATTTCTTTTTATGTTCCCTCATGTCCTTTCAGATGATGTCAGCAACCTCCCTCTGGGAATTTGCTGACATTTCTGAGTCCTTATATTGGTGATTGTTATCGTCTCACTCATAAATGAGGAAACTTGCATCTAAAAATTAGCCATAAATGTCCAGGAGGATCTGATGGTATCGAACGGCCCAATGACAATAGTTGGGACCTGCACTGACCCAACGTTAAGTTACATTTTTAGCCCTCGGCCATGAAAGGCTGATGTGATATCGTCGTCATTATGCCAGGCAGGAAGGTGGGTGACCGGAATACCCGAGGTTATGAATGCAATAACTCAAGAACGAAGCAAAGTAGGAGTTTTACACTGATCCCATTGGTGTATCTCTTAAAAAACTTGGAGTTTGATGAATCTCAGTGACCTTGACCTCAAAGTCAGGGGTCAGAGGTGCAATAATTCCAGATAACAATGCAGTGTAGGATTTTGAAATCAATGCAGGGGTGTGCACATCAGGATATACCTCGGGTCACAGTGTCGGGTTTCAGGGGTGTGTGCGATTACATAGACACAGCTACAGCACAGATGTCCTGTTGAAGCATGAACATGTCAGCCTCTGACCTCTGACCTGAGATTTAACCTTGTTTGAGATTATTAGTGGATACACTCGTGGTATCAAATGCAAAGTGCTAGGTGACTTCTTTCAGGGTTATTGCATTCATGAGATTATCAGGAAACTTGACCTTTGACCTTTAAGTTTACCAACACATACAAAATATAAACAAATAAAAACAATTTGTAAAGTAATTAAAACAAAAAAATGTATCAAGTTGATCCTTTGACTGCATTTGTTCATTTAAATGTCTAATCTGAGCTGAGACGTGACTGCTGCGCCACGCTGTCTTCATGGTGACTGACAGTGTTGTACAGTAATGTGAAAGGCAGGAGGCGGTGGTGGTTAAGTCTATGCTGCAGGTTTTACAGTGCAAGCTGCTGTATGTGGCATAAAACAAAGATCTCATTCATAAAAACATTTAATAAACATTTGGTCCATTTTAACATTTGTATCAATGTATCTACAACTGTTGAAGTTTGGGCCGTTTGATGTTTTCCAGATCTGTCAAAGAACCGCCTGTGTGAGCTGCCAGAGGAGCTGTGTCAGTTCATCTCCCTGGAGACACTGAGCCTGTACCACAATGGGATGCGGTCCCTGTCCTCCAGCCTCAGCAACCTGCAGGCTCTCACCTACCTCAACCTCAGGTAACTCCTACACACCGCAACACGTGACTCTGATTACTGCACTGCATTGTTTAGCAGTAGCGTTGTATTCTGTTGTAGTAAGTAATGTTGTGACAAATGTAGACCTCCAACAGTTCTTAGAGCCGTGGTAATGGAAGAGCAGAGGTAACGCGCTTCTGTCGTAACGTCAGATGGAGGCCAGTCCTACTTCAAAAACAGTGAGAAACACTGTTACTGCAGCTGTTCTGCAGCAACATTTGAACATTTCTGGCAAAATGGAAACAGGTTTAGCTTTGGTCCTGAACTATTTTAGGTGGACTGTTGGGCCACGTTCAGTCCAATAAAAATGCTGTTTTTGTTCATATAACAAACTTACTGAGTAGTCAGCAGTCATAGTTTGGTATCAGTGACACAAACAGTGATCATTCCATCTGTACACTGTTCATCCAGTCTATATAAAACAATCACTAATCCAACTGTTGATAATAATCAGGGAGCACACAGTAGGCTGGTAGAACCAGGCGCTGGTTAGTGCAAAGGCAGCAGTCGGTAATCAGGTTCACCTCTGAGGCGAGCCTCTGTGTCTTAGTGTTTGTTAATGTGGGCCTGGACACTTTCATTTTGCTGTTGCTAGGAGACAAGGCGAACCCTCCAGGTTGTTGTTAGTTGGAGCAGGAAAAGTGCAGCTCACAGCAAACACACTGTGTAACGTAGTAAAGCATCTAACTGTGTTTGTGTGCAGTCCCAGGTCACACCTCCTAAACTGCATCACTCTCTCTGTGACTCCACAGTCGTAATCTCCTGTCCAGTTTACAGCCTTCGGTCTTTCAGCTCCCCCTCCTTCGAGTGCTCATCATCAGTAACAACAAGCTGTCTTCACTGCCCGCCTCCATATACTCCCTCACACAACTCAGACAGCTGGTACGACACACTCACACCATCATTTCTCCTTGAAATGTTCTGTTTGTACTGTGGAGGGTACAGTGGTACCCCTCACAGCATCCCTTTCACCTTCCTGTGATTCACAGTCAGACGTCCAGTCTTACAGTTTAATCACTCAGTCACATTTCTGTGTTGCAGTTTTCCTCTTGGTTTATTATAGTTTTTTCTTTCTCAGGATGTAAGCTGTAATGAACTTCAGCGTCTGCCAGCAGAGCTCGGGCAGTTGGAGTGTTTGAGAGACTTGAACCTAAGAAGGAACCGGCTCACCACGTTGCCTGAAGGTACAAATAAACTTGGAGCCCTTTGCTACTCATGCTTACTTGAAAATCCACAGTAGGAAAAGAGAGTGCTGAACAGGCCAATCAGAGAGGGAATGTAGATAATATAATATAGAAGTGAATTCTTATTGGATCGACGTCCAGTGGTGAAGGAGTTGAGGTTTCAACTGTATGAAGTCAGTTTAATGTTTACGAAGCTCCAAGCCCGGAGCGACTGACTCTTACCCTCTCTGTTCCCCACACAGAAATATCCGAGCTGCCCCTCGTTAGGCTCGATGTCTCCTGCAACCGAGTTTCCCATCTGCCTTTGTGCTACCGTCACCTCAGGCATCTGCAAAGCATCTCACTGGATAGCAATCCACTGCAGATGCCACCAGCGCAGATCTGCTCCAAGGGCAAATACCACATCTTCAAGTACCTCAACATGGAGGCCTGTAAGAGGAGCCAAGAAGAGCTGGAGAAACACCTGAGACCCACTGGATTTAACAGCTGGTAAGGACAAAGGTCTAAGAGATAGTCAAGACTTCTTTAACTGGTTGGGTTAAGTCAGTGAAGACGCTGTGTGCAATTTCCTGCTGTAACAGTCAGATCCTAAGAACACGTGTGACGATACATATTTCTATGTGGAGGTGCTACGCCAGCGTGTTTGGATTGTCTGGATATTATAATCCTGTAAATTTACCTCTGTGAGTAACAAATACTTTGGAAGTTGATTTCCTCAGCGAGACAACAAAATAAAATGATACGACCAAGACACAAACTGTGGGGTTTGGTAAATATAATGATAAATGCAGATTCACTGTGTAACTTTATTAGCAGCGTCCTCCTGAAATGCGCCAACAACATTTAGCGTAACTCCCTCCTCTGTGCCTCTTAACGCTTTAAACCCCAACCCCAATGTTCTCTGGTCGCTATGGTAACGCATAAATATTTCTTTCAAAATAAGACGCACAACTGCAACACGAGAAAAGACCCAGGGAAGCCGAGTTAACGATAAAAACCCTGAAAACTGTCAATTTCACATCCAAACCTCAACTCTCGCGGCCCCGTACCGGTCCGTGGCCCGGGGGTTGGGCACCGCTCAGTATCCCTCTACACTCAAATGAAAATAGTACCATTGTAAATCAATGCATTCCATTTAGCCGCCCAGTAACATTGTAGTACTTGAACCAAGGACAGAGATAAGAGGAGTAACTCTGCTGTGGGAAATCCACTCTAACACTGCACCAGAGCCTAAAAACATGAGTCACTGCCCTTTAGAGCGGCGCTCTTTCACAGTTTGCCCCGACTAACACAATGTTTGCTCTTCTTCATTTTAATGGGTGCTTATGGTGTTTTCCCTGCAGTCTGTCAGACCAGGAACTGTTTCCAGGTCAGTTAGGAGGGCTGGACTCTGGCTTCAACAGCGTTGACAGCGGCAGCAAACGATGGTCTGGGAACGAGGTAACGTTACAGGATACACACTGTCACATGTGACTGCATTATATATTCTTCTATTAATATCTATAATAGTGGATATAGAAATGCATTGTGTAGTATTAGATAAACAGATCAGTGTTTCACTGACATGTGCTGTGTGTTCAGTCTGCTGACGACTTCTCAGAGCGCTCCCTCCGCATGGCTGAGGTCAACAGAGACCAAAGTAACCTGGCGGAGGAAGAAGAGGAATCCAACAGAGGTGAGGAAAGAGGCACAGGCCATAAATCATTGTTTGTGCTGTGAGACGTGTTGAACACCATCGTACTCTTCACAGTGAATGGAAATGCGGAGCAGGTTGACTTCATTGACAGCAGTGTGACAGAGGAAGAGGACGACATCAGGACCAATACATCCACGCCTCCTTCGGTACCAGTCATCCTCACGCCGATCTGCAGCTGTCACGCAGTGTCGTGTCCTGTGTTTGTGTTGATTATGTTGACCGCGTATTGATTTTTCAGGATCAGAAGGACAGATCGTCACCGTTGCAATCCCAGGAGTCAACAACATCCAGGTCAGTGGTGTGAAGCACAGTCAGAGTTTTGCATGGCTGTATCACCTGCAGTAGGTTCAAACCTCAGAGCGCAGGGTCTGCTCTGTAACACCACAAGCAGAAATCTGAATTCAAAATTAAAAGAGGAATATTGATTATCTGCACAAATCTCACCTCCCAAAGTGTAGCTGCAATACTTGCTTTGTGCAGCACAAAAGTTCTCCAGGTTAAATATGTTGCAGGTTCACACAACATGAATCCACTTCATACTGTATTATAACACTGGAACCCAGAGTGATACATGTTATTAGAAGAAACTTTAGGCCTTTAGTGTGATTGAGCAATGCTGATGCATAACTTTATATTCTGCACACAGCACACTAAACAAAACAAGACTTGGCAAATATATTAAGACTGTTTGCATTTAGTTAGCTAAAAGCTAAAGCTTTGGTAGATGTCGGTGGTGGAAAGTGGTATTGAGGTGCAGTGGCTGATGTCTGTGGCGTAGCGAGTGAAGAGGCCCCCTGTGGTTCCCTGTGTTGCTGATCACCTGGTCAGACACGCAGTGTTGAAGACGCACATATTCTAGTCTTCCTGTCAGGTAATCAACAATCCAGGACGAGCGAGGCATCCACCTGCATCGCTGTCAGATCATCACCCAGCAGGTCTGTCTGATGCTGCTGAATGAACCAGGAAACTGAAACAACATGACGCTCACGCTCCTCTCCGGCTGGTCCAGGGCGTAGACTCGATTGAGTAGGTAGATGCTGGTGTCCTCAGCTCTGGTGTCAGTCTAATGTCAGTCCACATCTGGACCCCTTCAGTTCATCTTCAGTGTCGGCTTGTTATCTGGGTAACAATGGAGGGACAACAGAGTCTGTGCAGGAGGTTATGCGCTCAGTGATACGCTGGGTGAGCCCATTGATGTCCTCACCGTGGGTCTCAGTGGGTGCTTGTCACCCCAAAACAGCCCTCCTACCACCGGTCACACTCTGCATCTTCACAGTAGGCACATAGAGCTGAAAGGAGGAGAAACTGTATGCCTCCCTGACATTAGCATGCAGTCGGTCCGTGGCACAGACCACGTCCTGTGTGAAGGGTGGAAGTGTCATGTCCAAGGTGACGTGGTTGAAGTCACCCGAGACAGCAATGGAGACGCCAGGGTGCTGATTCTGTAACCACGCTGTGGCCGAGTGGATAGTGTCACGTGCACTGTGGGTTAGTAGAGGAAGGAACGTCCACAGCCACCAAGGTCACGTGGGTAAATTCACTTGCAAATGACACAACTCGAGTCCAGCAGCGCACAGTTCAGGCACGCAGTGGGCTCTGTGATGGAGACGTGAGCAGGGTTACACCAGCTGTTAACAAGAACAGCCTCTCTCCTTTCTGACGATCTGAGGGAATGTTTGACTCGGTGTGACGATTGTCGTGGACCTTTGCTTGCGCTGCCGTTGTGATAAAGCTCTTTGTATTTTATGCTGGTGGGTGAGGAAAACTGGAGCCATAGTGCCATGTGTGACTTTTTAAAATCAAATATTTGACATTGACGGGGTTTTGCTGTTTCTGATCTTGGACTTTTCCTACAGATTTCACTGGATCAGCATGATGTTTGGGAAGTTCAGTCCAAAGACCTCTGCAAAGCTTTTGAGTTGTGGTTGAAGGGTCTGTCTGTGGTGGTATGTCCAATTCCAGTCAATCACCACAGGACCAGTCCATCCCAAGTTTGAGATGCTTGATGAAAGTCCGGGTCTGGAGGTATCAGACCCTTTCATACCTGTCACTTGTGCTCAGGGTGAACCTGCTCTCATCTGTGGAAAGGACGGAGCACCGCTCCTGGACCTGTCAGGCCCCAGGGCAGGCAGTGAGCACAGGGCCCAAGTCTGATTGTTGGTCAGAGACGGTCACGCTCGTGGCTTGCTGAAGGTCATTTTGTAGCTCATGGCACAAAGGAGCAGATCCTGGTAATGCTGTTGGGTTAAGCACCTTCTCTGGCAATGTCAAGCTAGAGTTAGCTGTGTCCTTCATGCTTCTGAGACTGTGCTGGGAGGCAGCAAACCTTGTGTCAGTGGCACGTATTGATGTGCCGTCCTGGAGGAGTCGGACTACCTGTGCAGCCTCTGTATGATCCAGGTGTCAGCCAGTCAGCAGGAACACTGACCAAACTCAGCGGCTTTCACCTATAAAACCATTTTATTTATTTTGGACTTTGTCTCATTGTTGCTCCTGTTAGTTTAATTAATAGCAGAGCAGCTCCTTAGACGACCAGATCAGTATCTCACATGTTGAACCGACTTGATGCCATTCTCTGATTAAAACGATATTTGGAACAGCGTATGTGTTTTTCTTTTGTTTAGTTGTGCACGTTTAGCCCTCCGTATTTGCCCGACTTCCTTTGGATAAAGTAAAAGGTTCAAACGTCTGTGAATGTAAATCGTACGTAAACATCAGTAATGGGAAACATTTGGATATGAAAGTTTGTGTTGTTGAAGAGGAATCAGGGTTTAAATGTTGGAAGCTTCTTCTCAGAGAGTCCTAGTTTAGTTTGTATGTCAGCAGCGTCTCTAACAGACAAGCTGCCAGTGATAAGTAATAAGAAGTCCTGGAAGTCGGCTCACGAGCTTGGAAACAATCGGATAAAAAACTCTGATTGTATCCATTTTGTGTCTGTCACTCCCAGATCTAGCCTCCACATCGAGCTGGGCTCTTCATCTTCAGCCTCCTCGTCTCCTCTGTCCCCCTCCAGCCCCTCCCTAGAGGAGCGAAGGAGACCTGGTACCTTGTTTATCTGGCAGGAGAGAGAACGGCTTCAGCAGCAGCAAAAGGAGAAAGCAAGGTTGATACTGACGGAGATATTCTGCTTTTAGCGTCTGCACATTTCTTTTATTTTGAAGATGACTCGGCGTTTCTGCTTACCTTACGTGTCCCTCGAGTCAACGCTGTAACTGTGCTCTCATCTAATTATACGCTGTTGCCTGTCTTAACCTGTTATTTTGTAGTTCGCTGAAGTTCTCCACCAAAACAGGAAGTCATGTGGCCACTGCACAGCAGATGGGAAGTAGTTCATGGTAAGGATGGCGTGCAGATAAACACACGTGAGGCCTGCCATAGAGACAAACGCCTGTTCAAAAATCTATGTTAAAGTGGTAACAAAGGGCTGAGGTTCTGCTGCTGATAGTGGCGTGTGTCTCTCTCTAGTGGTACATCACCAGAAAGCAGCAAAGCAGAGAATGGCACATCTGGCCTGCGACACAGATGTGCAGTGAGTACTGTCCTTGTCTTCAGTTCACTGAGGTAAACGGGTTTGTGTGTCTGCTGTTTTAAATCACACTTGTTTCTCCCTCAGAGCGCTGACCAAATGAGCACAGGCGCTCCTTCAGTCTCTCTGCAGCGATCGAGCAGCAAGACAGGTAACAAAGGAGAGAGAGTGTGTGTGGGTGGAATGTTTCACAATTAAATCCCACTGTGCAACATGTGCTGTAACACATCAAAGTGTAGTTCCTCAGAAGCGCACATTTCAGTGAAGCAATCAAGTCTTCCACATACGAGTGGTTGCAGTCACGCTTTGATGAAGAGGAGCCGTGTTGTAATTATGAAATATGTTCGATTCAGTTTGTATGTGTGTGTCATTTTGTGCTGTGATGTGAGTGAGAGTGCGTCTTTAACACTTTGCATTGTTGACGTTTGCATCAGATTTCCCGTCCTCCCCCAAGACGTCCCCTCCTCCTGGTCAGGCCCAGAAACCCAGCAGCTTCCTGTTTCGGACGTCCTCTCACAGCAGCGTCAAACCCACAGGTACCCAAAGAACACGCCACAGCGTCACTCCACAATCCACACACCTTTACACCTTTATTTACCTGTCTGCTTTCAGGGGCCATCTTTTCTCTTGGGGAGTCTGGCAGAAGCGAGTCTCGCACGACGCTGCGCTTGCCTAAAGAGGAAAGACCGGACATCACTCAGCTACGCAAGGTCAGCCCCACAGACCAACACTTCCTCGTGATCTAAACGGGAAACTGGACGCTTGGTGTCACAGTCAGGCTCCTCATAGGACGAACTAATTGTGTTAGTGTCATGGCACCTGAGTGGGGTCTACTTTAAACCATGACCCTCTGTGTCCTTAATCAGACTCTAGAGTCCCGGCTGAAGATCACTCTACCAGAGGATATGGGTGAAGCTCTGGCCAATGGCACCATCCTCTGCCAGCTGGTGAATCACATCCGCCCACGCTCTGTGTCCATCATCCACATTCCTTCCCCAGCGGTGGTGAGTCTGGAAGCCTTGAAACGAAATATGACGCTGCTGTTAGCAGTAGAGTCTGTATGACTCACCTGGTCATTGTCCACTCACCTGTCGGTCGCGTCACCTTTCTTTGTAAAACAAGCAGTTTGTGAGAGCTGCAGCGCGTCTGTGCAGATAAAGTCGGCTCGCTATGATCAGAAACACGAAGTGCTCATACAGGCAGAACGATTCATGTCACAACAATTTGTAGCTTCTTCCTACTTCCTTCTCAGATTTCACATTAAAAGCTTCCAGAAGATGTTGAATGTGAAACGGCAAAGAGAGTGTAAAAGTACAGCTGCAGCTTCCTGCTGTGATGGAGAATAACTCGTGTGTGTGTGTGTGTGTGTGTGTGTGTGTGTGTGTGTGTGTGTGTGTGTGTGTGTGTGTGTGTGTGTGTGTGTGTGTGTGTGTGTGTGTGTGTGTGTGTGTGTGTGTGTGTGTGGTTCGCAGCCCAAACTGAGCCTGGCAAAGTGTCGACTCAACGTGGAAAACTTTGTCGCCGCCTGTCGCCGGCTGGGAGTCCCCGAGGTAACGTGTGCATGTCCCGACGCTGTCCTGGTGTAGTCTGCTGTGATGACAGTGCTTTGAATCAAGTCTAAATCTGCTTTTTGCTGTTCTGCCCTTTGTCCTGTCGTCTCTGATGTCCTAGCTTTAACAATATAACTACTCATATTGTCTTTCTGTGCGTTTGCGTGCGTGTGTGTCCTCTCCTGTCCAGACTGAAGTGTGTGTGTGCTCTGATGTGCTTCTGTGTAAGCTGCCCAATGTGCTGCGCTGTGTGACAGCCCTGCTGGCCGTGGAGGGGGAGGAGAAGGACCGGCCCCGCCTCCACTCCTCGCCTGAGGCTTCGTCGTCCTCCACCTCGCTGCTGTCCGCAGACTTCTTGCTCTTCTACTGTGCAGTCATGGCGCTGCTCTACGTCCTCTACTGCTACCTGCTCCCTTAAAGCAACGACATGTGACACGGAGTACGTTCGCCATAGCAACAGGCTGTTAGCATAGAAAGCAAACGGTGCTCGTGTTGTAAGACCTGTAAGTGTGCTGCTTTGTACTGGTGACTGAACAGAAGCGCTCCGTGATGATTGTCTGTGTCACAGCTGCCTGCACCATCACCAACCATCTCCTGGAAGTTCATTTAAACCTGGGTCGCTCCATTAGTGACAAGTGAAAGGTAACTGCTATCTGTCCTGATGACACTGGTTATACTGGTGGAAGTCTGAGGGAAACAGAGCCCAGCTGTTCTGTGTATTTGAAATCTCAGGTTAACCAAGTGTCTCATTAGACATGCAGGAGGATGTTCACAGAGAGACGCTGTGACCAAGTCTCACTGTGTGTGTTTGTGTTGTTGGGCTCGATGCTTTGCATGATTCACAGTTCCTGATGTTTCCTACGCTGGCCCTTGCTGCAGCCCTCTCCCCTCCAGATAATCCTCGCTCTTAGCCAGTCTGTCTGATTAGCTGTACCTGACAGGTGGGCGGGGCCTCTATGCCTGACACACCCATCTAAGGGATCTCTGCTTTTGCTGACCTCGTGAGGAGCTCATAGAGAGCATCTGCACCTCATTATTTAATACAAGAATACACAAAATAAAGGATAATGTTTCCTGATGTGAGCGAGTGAAACATGCCTGCGCTTCAGCAGGGGGCGCCGTTACTGCCTCAGACCTGAGGTTCAAACCCCTCCAGGACACTCTCTGTGTCAGCTCCATTACTGTCAATGGTCTGTTTGACCAATCACGGTTAACCCTGACTCTAACCTGTCTGTATAAATGTAAACAGGTCATTAAATTATTGCTTTATTTATTTTGTTCTATGTTTGGTTGTCTCGGTGAAACAAGTCCAACATCTTAGTAGTTTTAAAACTTTGTGAGATTAGTGTGCGCACTTTAAGTCACTCTAGCAGGTCAATTAGATGTATCCAGGTAAAATAACCCTGTTACAAAGTTTCCTTTGGAGATTCACAGATGTGATTGGCTCAGCGTGGAAACTTTGCTGTTTCTACTCAGGGCCAGTGTGTGCAACCAACATGACACACTCGTTACTGCAGCTGTTTAACCCGCAGGACGAGACATTTGGGAGATTCAGGCTACATTCAGTGTTTGAGCAAATATTCAAACATCTGAAACTCTGAGTGTAAGCGATAGGATTTCACTGGGAGAAATAGGAAATGAAAACAGTTTCCTTTTAGCTTCATACACGTCGTCACTTCAACTTCCTTAAAAAAGTTGCTGTGCTTCCTTTCATGTGATGAGCCCTGATTAAAAGTCCCTCTGTGTAACTCTGGGCTTTCTTTATGTGCTGACTTTATTATTTCTATAACTTTCTGTTTGGCTTTACAGCAGTGTCCTTGCTAAGTGAGTGAGTGTGCACATCACCACAGCCTGGTGTTGATCTCACCTCAGACCTTCTCGTCTTCCACTTTAAGGAACTCTGAGGAGCCGGTTTAGCCCGTCAGCGTGGTGTAAACTTCCTGTGATGTCACTCTGCTGAGACACAGTTTGTTGTTTATTCATGATGAGTTTGGCACTGCTGTTAGACGTAACAGCAACTGAATCAGCCCGCTGACTAAAATGGGACATTATTCATGTAAAAACCATTGATTTAAAGACGATGGCTCTTTTTACAAACGATTCATTTCCATCACTGTTGTTGTTGTGGGACTAAAACTAGACGCTGCAGTCTGGCTTTTGGCTTCAGGGCCACTTTACCTAAAGGCTGCTTCAGTCTATCAGCTGTATGTTGTGGGCCAGCTGATTGGATCAGTTTATATAAATGGCACCAAATATGAAGCGACAGTAGCTGCCTGGAGCCTTTAATCTGACGAGATGAGAGAGCAGCACGGCTCAGAGCGGCGAGCAGCGCCTTCCTGTTACACGTGTCTATTGTTTCATATGAACTTTGGTTATCCCAGACTTACATGGGTCCACCTGTAATTCTCTATGTAAATAGATTATGGGCTCATTTACATGTAACACACTGCATTCATCATTATTATTTAATGTGAAGCACTCGGTACCTGAATCAGAAGCTATTGTAAATTTAGTTGTGTAACAAACGTCTAAACAAACAGTAAGTGTGCACATTTGTGTGTGAGCACTTACTTCTGTGCTGTAACTGTGCTGCTTGGCAGGAGCCGCTGTTTCCCCTTAAATGTGCCACATTTGTGAGGAAATAACAGGACAAACTTGCCAGACCTTCTCTGCTGATGCCAAACAGCTTATTCTGCTTGTTGGATTGAAACACGACTCATCGGCCTGTGGAAGAACCGTACGCAGGTACAGCAGCCTGGGTTCATGCAGCTCACACGCTGCTGTTGGACGGCCTCTGACCAGCATGCGTCACAAGTCAACTGGTGTGATTGTGTTGGTTAGTCTGGGACAAACAGGCTGATCCTAGGAGTGTTTGATGGGACTGAGGTCAGCACTGTGGCTAGGCTATTCCAACCTCACCGTCCCCAAACTCTGAACAGAGCACCTTTGGCGCATCTCCCACCAAAGGTGCTTTCTTACCTTATCAGGTAAGAGTCCCGTTATGTCACCTCCACACTTTGACCTGTTCAGGCTCCAGTCAGCACCTGACTGTCAGCACCACATGGTCAGCGTAAGAGTGTCAGAATAGGCTGCTTGGTGCTGACAGAGAAGCTGTGGCAGGTTTTCATGGTGAAGGACGCGCTGTGTGAGAACAGACGCCTCGTTGCAACAAACAGCGTTTCCTTACTTTCTGTTTAAAGCTTATTTAACAATTCTCACTTTCTGGAGTTCCTGTTTCAACAGGTTCTTCTGAAGGAAATTTTATTGTATTTATTGTTTTATGGTGTTTAAATTTCTATTTTTGTAGTGGTTACAGACCAATGACCGAGCAAAATCAAGGACACAAGTGTTTATTTCAGTTTAGACATGATATATGAAGTAGGTGCAAGTGATAGTTGTAGAAGCTGAGCTCCGTTCACGATGGCGATGTTGGCTCTGCTCCGCCCCCTCAGTGTGAGTGCAGTGGGATTGATTGGCTCTGGTGTGAGGACGCTGTTTTATACTGATTTAGATTTTTGTCCATTGTAAAACCAAAATAACTGCTTCTTATATCTGACAGTTTTATGAGCACTCTGCTGTTGTTTCAGCTCAGATGTATATTTTTGTAGGTCAAACTGGACGAACACTAACTGATAAAATCCACAATGATGCAGACATATTCTTTAATGTTAGTCCAAATGCATTTGTATTGTATATTTCTACACCTTTTACTAACGAGGATGATTTTTGACTCTTTGTCTGTTGTAATTAAATGATTTCAAAAGAACTTTTTGGTGCTTCTCTGCTGTGTTTGCTTTGCTGCTGTTGTCTTCCTGCAGCTTCAGTGTCTCATTTTGTGAAGCTTACATGCGTCCACCTCGCCTCCTGAAACTGTCTCATCTGTCTTCATTGTCGACCCGTCATGTGCGAGTTGTGACAAACCATCAAACTAATATCAAAACTGCTAATGAGTCTGAAACCTCTCGGTTCAGTTTTTTCTGTTAGAAGAACAAAAACCTTTCAGAGTTTCTATAATACAGTGACAGCAGCATCTGTATTTCAAACCCATTTAAACACCTGCATTAGTCCTGAGGCAGCTCGTGCTCACACAGGTAAGTACACACAGTCAAATGCATCATCTTCAGTAAAGAATGAATACGTCAGTAAAAGTCATGCTCTGGTATTCAGGGGAACATTTGCACTGTGATGTAGCTGCATCCTCTCATTAAGTGACAGGACTCCTTGGTTTTGTCTCATTAGCAAAGTTTTTCAAATCTGATCAAACCACACTTAGAAATATGCAGCATTATCAAAGTTATAAAGCTGGACATACTGTTACTTTGATATTAATGAGTGACTGCTTACTGGTGAATGTGTAGAAGTGTATGTTTCTTACTTGGATCTACTTCCTGCTCTTTCCGTCCCCTTCCAGGATTCTTTGTGTTCACCTCAACTCATCATGGAGGACGAAGGCCTGAGTCGGTTGGCCCAGACTGTCCAGACGTTGTCCGATCTGGCAGACCAGCGAGCCCCAAAAACATGAAGCCTTTGTGGCTGCTAGCTCAAAGCAGTCTCGGCACCCCAGTGCCACGCCAGCAGTATCTCAGGGCCAGTGTTTTATTTTTATATGCTTCATATTTGATCAACTTTACAGAGTTTGTATTAAGAACAGCTTTCAAATTTCATAAAAAAGGTAACGGTTCAAATAGATCTGTAAATCACTCAAGCGCTCGTTGTATCCGTACCATTTTAGAGAGTCTGTGACGTTTTTGTGTACCTGTAGTCGTACTGCAGTGAGTTCAAAACAAACACAAGTGGTTAATGAACAATAAAAAATATATCAAAGCTACAATTTGTTGATGTGAGCGATGGAAAACGGTTTCTATGACTTGAAATATGAACTGCGAAGGATGCAAGTCGTCAGTTCAGCAGGAACCAGCAAGCTGCTCTCACTGCCAAGCACGCTGGGAGGGTAAGTTCAGTTGAACATTATCAGTGAGTTGCTGCAGCTCAATATTCAGTCCTGACAGCACAGTAAACAATAACTTAATGTCACTGCTTTCGCCTCAGAGTTCAGTTTGAATGAATGTGGGTCACTCAACGCGTTCCATCTTCTAACCGTAGACATGGACAGAACCTGTTGCGTGTGAATCTGGTTTCCTTTAGTTCCATGATGGTCTGCACGGCCTGGAGCAGACCAACAATGAAAGAATCACCTGAATAATTTCTAATGGTTCTGTTTGCACAGCAGCTCTAGGACCAAAGGCTTGTGCCATCCCTTATTTCTTTATTTTGCCGCCAAAAAAAAGCATATGAAGTGATTTATTGCAATGTGCAAACATAAATGGGCAGTACATATGGAAAAAAGATTCTAAAGATAAATTATACAGCCTGACTTTTTTTTGCTATTACAAAGGCTGTCTGCAATGTGTAGACATAATAATGGTTCATCCCCTGGGAGCAGACCAAAAGTGGCAAAACAAGCAGGAAACCGGTAAACGTTGAAGTCCGAGTTTGAGTCTTTCCAACCGCTATACCACACCATACCACGTGGGGGCGGTATAGTGCCTAACAGCTAATGGCCAATCGTCTTCAAACACAAGAAGAAGAGAGGAAGCGGAGGGAGAGTGTGGAAACAGCTACCCCACACTTGACTTCATTGAATGAGATTCAACATCAATTAGCGTTTGTTTTGGGTCAGTGTTGTGCACACAGAATACGCTCACATTCTGTCAGAAGAACGCGGATAGAGATTTCTACACCCCTACAGATCAAGGGTAAGCATGCAGTGGCAACATTTAGCTAGGAAACAAACACACACTGGGCGGTTTATTTTTCTGCTAGCATGGTATCTGCCTACAGTCCGCTTAGCTAGCTGAGGACAACATGGTTATAGCTCAAAGGTTAGCCCGCACACTCAACAGATAATTAAAGAACTCGGCAAATTTGAATAACTTCACCTTATTCCTTATGTTCGTGTTGATGCTTTGGTTGTCAATAGTCATGATATATTATAATAAAAAGGAGTTTGCAGTTGGTGTGAGCTTTATTCAGTCTAATTTGATGAAACAACGGTAAGCTAGCTATTAGCATTCACGAGATAGCATTGGTGTAGACTATTTCCTGCAGAAGTGTTCATAATGGAAGAGTTTTATTGAGAAGAGGATTTATTTAGTAATTTATTTTTTTAATCCTGCACGTAAACAGTTAAGTCCATAACTACGTGTAGTTCCTGTCGCTTTTTGTCAATGCCGCTGTCATCACACAGTGGTCGGAGTGAAGCTAGCAAGACAAACTGCAGGACTAACATCAGTGAGCAGGATAAGTGAAGCAGCGTGGAGGCACCGGGACGTGTATTCTGTCTGTGTAGCAAAGCCTGTGGCTGCCCACTGAAACGGTCCCACGCGTTAGTTGTAAAATTACGGCGTGGGGGTTTTAGGTCATTATTACTGCCTTTATATTCCTAGTAGCTGTTTTGTAATAATTGTGCCAAAATTAGCTTCAGTACTTCGTAACAACAAGTCAAGACTATGTAACGGCTTGTTTACATTCCAAGTGTTCAGTAAGATTAGAAAAGCGCTGCCATGTCAAATTAATGAAATTTACTAATACTTCTACTTTTTATTGAACCATAGGCTTTCATTCGTGTGAAGTTGTCTTTTATAGGCTACTTATGAATATGTTTTGTAACCACCCAGTTCTTATTTTATTGTAAGACATGGCGGGTCCACGGTAGCCCTAAAGTGTTAGAGACTCCCCTACAAAATACAATATCCCAGGCTATCCCAGGGTCCTGAGTGTCCTGTACTGCCTATGGAGCACTGTCTCAGTGTTGGATCTATGCTGAATCAGATCAACTCATGTATCAATGCTGTGAAAACACTCAACTGCATATCGTTGTAATTTACAAACTAGAATAATCTGCATGGAAATGTGTACTTTCATCTTTACATTTTGGTATATAACACTGCATCTCTATGAAGCAAAGTGATTCATAGAGTTTTCTTTTTGTCACTTAAAAATCCAAACAGACAGAAGCAGCTACTGTGTTATTCTGATGTCCACTGTGGACTTCATGAACTGACTGTATTCTCTCCCACCGTTGCAGACTGTGTTTGTTTGTAGGTGACGAGCTGGCGCAGGTTGTGGGTTTTTCTTGGATAATGCGAGACAGTGGTGGTAGCCTAGCCCAGAACCGCTGGCAGAGAGACCTGGGTCTGACCGCTGTGGGGCAGAACGACACAGGAGGAGGTTAGCACTCACTGTTTGTGTGTAAAATATTTACCCCCCAGTAGGGTGGACGTTCAGACCACTGGGTCAGGCATCTGTGGAAACCCTAAGAGGTTGATGGACACGAGGTCACTTCCATTTTTGAAATGAAATGTCACAACACACAACACTTAAAAGTAAAGAGGAACAACTTTACGGAGTTACTTGTGGCCTTCATCAGGGTCATCATCACCCTGATGACGTGTTGCTGGAGTCCCTGCACTGACTTTCTCATCCTCTCTGTGCCCCTGAAGTTAAATGTCGGTGATAAATGAGTGAATATTCAACAACAGTGTGGTGTAGGTTTATAAAACTTGCCTCAATTTGTTTTCCTTTTTCTTTATTGTGTCTCATGTATGTTTTAAGAACTTGCTTTTTATGCCATTTAAAAAAAATCGATCTAGTAACCAGTGAAGTCCAGCAGTGAGCTGTGGCCCTCAGGGGCCCCAGAAAGTCTTTGATTTCAAAGTCTTCATCAGGGGTGGGGAACTCCAGGCCTCGAGGGCCTGTGTCCTGCAGGTTTAGATGTGTCAGCTGATTTAAATGACCTCCTCAACATGTCTTGAAGTTCTCCATAGGCCTGTGAATGAACTCATTTGATTCAGGTGTGTTGACCCAGTGTGAGGTCTAAAACCTGCAGGACCTGAGGCCTGGAGTTCCCCACCCCCGATCTACTTGGTATCTAAAACGTGGACGTGGGTGGTGTGTGAAACCAGCATGCAGCTTAGGTTTCCCACCAGGATATTTCATTCATTTCATCGAGGATGGAGTGATCACAGCACACATCGATACCTTAATAAACACGGACTGAATGTATGCACACATGCTCTCATCTTATTATAACTGCTGCTTTTCTATAGTGTCTTTAAGCTCTTTTTGGTGATCATACAACAAACACTAATCAGACTCTGGTAGTCTCTCTTTGCCAGGATACAAAGGATGTCGGATTAACCGATACTAAACACACAGACGAATGATTGAATGTGTTCCCAGGCAGAACGTTTCCTCGTGGTTTTGCAGGGTCGACCCAAATTTGGACGTACTTTTCCAGATTTCGATTTTGACAAGATCCCCAACGTCACTGAGTGAAATGAGGCCAAAAACCAAACCTCCAAAAATAAAAAATTAATGATGTCCCAAGGAAAACTGAAGCAGCAGCTAGAGCTGTTACTTAAGGCTGTGTTCAAATATTCAAAGTAAGCCTGAGGGGGTGACTCAAGGCCTTTGGACAGCACTGTGGGGTAGATGTTATTTTTTAGTGAAATGAAGACGATACGATGCTTTTTTTAATGTGTCAGAGGTCCATGCTCACTACAAATGGGATAGTTTGGCCTGTTGGTAGGTGGTTGCTAAGTAATGTGATACAGATAAGTACAGATAAGTGTGCCTTGTTTATATTGTGTAGGAAGAGCTCATAGATACATTGTTACCTGTTGTAATGAGCTGCAGCAGTACTTTTGGGCTGTCGTGATGCCTGATTGGTCGATAATCACTGCTGTTTGTTTCATAGGTGGGATTCCAGCGGACCGCCTCATAGTCCCAGTGTCAGATCACAGTGTATCCACCCCCATGCACCTGAGACTGGAACATAAAGAAAAGGTGTGGACGGGTGAATATGTAGTGGATGAGGAAGATGGCATAGGTGGGACTGAAGCTGTAGGTGACGATGAAGTTAACAACTTTGATGGTGAAGACATGGGTAAGTTTGACAGCAAGAGTTTGGAAAACAACGAGGATGAAGATGTTGAAGAGGATGGAGACCAGGAGGTGGAGGAGTGGGGAATCTCAGATTTTTCTTCCCAGTCTTCCGAGCACCTTCATTCACAGCAGCACGATCATCAGAGACCAGAACAGAAGGCTGAAGAGATCGGCGAGGCCCCCGTAGCTCACGCACTAAGCCAGGCTGAAGCGGGAGACTTGTTTAGGTCCCGCCTAAGCAAGTACAGGGCTCTGAGAAGACTCGGGCGCTTGCGATGCCGTGGAGGTCTTGGATTTCGGCTCTCTCAGCACTGGAAGAGCTGGCGCCAGCAGGCCCGGTGGATGTGCTCCGTAAGACCCAGGTGCAGCCACAAAGGGCAAAGGAACACTCAAAGAGAACAGAGGAGACTGAAACGGTATGAGGGCCCCCCGTACGGGCACGAGGAGTATGACGGCAGTGATGACGGGCACACAGAGTCTGACAGAGGTACGTATTCGTGTGGGAATGCTAAGTAATGGGAATAGCAGGCATTTAAAATGATATGTTTTGTCAGTGGCAACAATCAGAGTACCATAACAAAAGTAACAGATGTTTTCAGTCTGCTTCAGTCGCCAGTTTTACTGCTTTTGTGAAAAAATCCCCACGAGGCATTTGAATAAGTGGGAATAATAATACATTTCCATAACCTGCAGTGACACCAGCTGTGATACGCTGCAGCGTCATGCTTAGTAGAGTTTAGTTTAGCCTCCCTGTTACTGTTAAAAGTTGCAGTTAAGTTACCTTTGACCCAAATTGATTTAACTGTTATTTTTGGAATTTGATAAAAATGCCTGAGTCTGCAGATTCCATAACAAATATGATTTCTTTCCTTTGGCAGATCAGCAAATAAACGGCTCCTCCTCAAGAAAGCAGGAGGACCGAGTGACCCTGGAGGCAGAGGTCAGGCCGGCAGAGCTGGCTCTTACTGAAGAACACACAAGTTGTGTGAATGGTATGTATCACAAATACTTCTAGCCTTGCCTTAAATGTTTGTGCAGTACCAGCGTGGGCAGCACGGACGCTCAAGGTCGTGAATGTGAGAACGAGGCGACGTAGGCGCTTCAAACTTCTACAGCATGGGCATCAAGTCTTGGACGAGTTTGAATATCAGCGAGCTGAAGAGGTCAGGTTTTCTGAATGTGAGAGCTTGTGAATGAGGCGACGTAGGCTTTGAAAATGAAAAACATCGGTGTGTCTAGCAGGAGGCTGACGGGCAGCAGCGGTGATTGCCAGCTCGCATCAAACATGACGTCTGCTCTGTCTTAATACCCAAAGACTTGAATCAGTCTTGGAGTTAAACACGTATCCTTACTGAACAGTCTGAGCTGCAGATGCTGAATGTGTCGTACTGATAGTGAGGAAGGCTGTTTCCACATAACTGTTTTCATGTTCCTTACGTCACATGTCTGAGTCGGGGGGACACTCTACACGGCAGCCCGGGACCCCATAACTCGAGATTCATCCAGCTGTCATTGCTTTTATCTCATATATATATGGAGGCACCAATCAGTCCACACACTTGTTGCTCCTCCATAATGTCCTGTTATCCTCAGCTGTAAACCTCACGTAACAGCTGCTTTGACTGCAGCGATCCGGACTTTACGTCCAGGGTCTGAGGTGTCCGCTGTCTTTGTTGGGTCTAGAGTTTGTCTTTAGCTGTGAGTCTCTAAACTGCTTTTAGACTGACACGTGTTTCCTGTAGTGCGTCCCTTCATTGTGACTGGGTGACGTCCTGGTTCATGTCCGTCCTTGTGTACCTCCCTGTTGTGTTTCAGTGTGCGCTGCTTCTCATGTCAGCATCAATGTGAGGTCCTACAGTGTTCATGTTACAGAGTGTACTGTAACACATGCTCACACATGTGTGATGCATCAGTAACAGTTCATGCTGTGTCTGTGGCCTTGTATGTCTCGTGTGTAACTGTGTCAGCAGTGCCGTGTCGGTCCAACCTGGTTCTGTAAAGTCTTTCTGGACCCGTGTAAAGCAGAGCTGTGTCTTTGTACCCACTCGTTCCCTGTTGTTGCCTCTGTGGCAGGTGGGTCAGATTATCCTAGTAATCGAGTATTCCACTGATTTCCATCATTGGCCAAGAAATATTTGGATGTCATTAATGAGCCGTGATAAGAGGAAAAGACGTCTCAACATGAACTGCTCGTTGGTTTCATCTTACAAATGTTTTTCATTTAAAGTTTGACATCTGTCAAAAAACAAATGAAACCTTTGTGTTCATGTTCTCAAACTGTTTTCAGCTTAGCGGTATCGTTTTCATGAATGTGGTTTATATGAAATCTAAATGAAGTACAAAACTAACGAGTTGCTGTGCTTTTGTGGAAGACTGACACTTCTGTTTAGTGTGTGTGGACATTAAACTATGGCAGCATCATCTTCACTGGTGCTTTTTGTTTAAAAACTGGGAGCTGTGGGGCTTAACGTTGTCACTCGCTGCTCCCAGATAGTTTGAAATGTGGGTGAAACGCTGGCATTTACATGGTGACAGCTAAGAGTTAAAGTGAAGTATTGACACAAAGAATATGAGTTGAATATAGACTATAGCTCGACTGCACTAAACACTGAACATGAATAATGTGGCGTTTCCACAGTGCTGCAGCTGCACACTGTTATTTATCCAGAGGGTAGCAGGGAGACCGTTTGTATGGTTAACATCATGTGTGATGGAGGCGGAACATGTGAACGTTAGCAGCACGTGAGCCAGAGCTTGTACAGTCTCACAGGTTTGTAACCCTGCTGCGTCACAGCCTTGTGCTCTTCATGGAGGAGCACAGAGTGTGTTTCAGTTTGTGCTGGACGTCCTCTGTTGTTGAACATCAGCCAGTATGAAACTCACTGCTCGGGTTTGCTCATTGTTGGTGCTCGCAAATGTAAATGCATGTATCTCAGCTGGACATGTTGTATGATGTTACCTGTATTATACCTGTGTGTGGCGCAGCCCTCATTCATGTGGCTGTCATCTGTCTCGAGGTATTCTGGAAGAGTCGCTACGGCAGTACGGCAGTTTGATCCCCATCCACGTGGATGATGTTGTGGAGAAACTTCAGGACATCTTCAATGAAAACTTCTCACACCCACACAGGTGAGACGTAGTGATACTGTTGTGTTAACAGTGTTCTGTGTTGTTACCATCCTTCTCTCATCCTTCTGTGCAGTAAAGGTTAAGCTGGTGTCCATATCTACGCTGTAATCTGCAGCACTACTCTGAGGGCGGTTGAGACCACGTAGAGCTTCAACACCATCACTTACTGATGCATATTTGAGACATGTGTGCGTCTCGTAATCAAATGTGTTTTGCTCCTTCAGGATTTTCTGGATAACTTGGGAGCATTTCCCACTATTAAAGTGTGTTTAGCTCCAATTTCAGCCATGTTGCATTTGGGAATGAAGCAGTTGATAAGGGGCCCCACCGCCTGACGCCTGCTGTTAAACAGGTTATTCCCTCCTGGGACTTAGCCGCAGTGTCAGAGTTTCAGGGCTGAGTTTTGAGCCTGTGGAGTGTGTGGGGATGAGTGAATTTTATGTAGCAATACTTCCTGTGGAAACTTTCCCTCCAACCACAGTGAGGTAGTTCTGCTGTGGACCTGCTAAGTCCACCAGAGGAAGGTGGACCCTTTAGGGGCTCTCTTTTTAAGGGTGTTGCATCCCCACACATGTTAGGGTGTTGTTTTTGGCCTTGATGTGACTGTGCACTCACTGGACTCTTGATGCTTAGCATGCTGTTAGCTCCGTACCGAGCTCGGGCGTGTCCTCGGTCGAGGTGTTATAGTCTCTGGAGCATGCAGTCTCCTGTAGTGAGATACACACTGTTTGGTTACACGAGCAACCCCAGTTCTCTGAAAACCAAAGCCGGTATCTCACCATGCTGCCGGACTTCATGGTCACATCAAAGAAACACTTGCCTGGTGTGGAGCCAGGGGCTCCTATAGAGGGGGTCTGGGGACCCTGTGTGCTTGAACCATCTTCTTGATGTGGTGGAAGCGGAGCTCCCGTGATTGGTCACACCAGGATGGCATACTTCATAGCTCACTTGGTTTTCAGAGAACCGGGGTTAGTGTGGCTGTGAACGTAGAGCAGGTCATCTACTCATCGGAAAATTGGTGTTTTCTTTATCCATTAGCTTTTCCAGGCTGCATGCTTCAGTATCCTTGGGGAAGCTGCAGAATCTTGAGTTGCTCGTGAGGCATTCAGCGGCGTGTGGAGATGGATAAAAGCTCTTAGAAACATGCTTGCATGAATGTTTGGGTGAATGAGACGTTAAGCTTTGTTTTCACAACTCACAACTTAATGTTCACAGAATCACTATGTAACTGCAGTTGTTTTGTTTTTGCAGCAAAGGTGTCCTCTTTCACTTGCTGTAGCGATCCTTTGATTTGGGCTGTGTAGTGAAAGCTTTCATTAGCGATGTCTGAATACATGGAGCTAACTGTACATCTGATTTTGATTCGTTCTTCCTTAGAAAAGCAGTGGTCCAACATCTAATACACTCCTTCCACCGCTCATCAGGATCTGTTGTAGCTAAAACCTTCAGAGTCAACTACAAGCGGCATGTTCTGACCATGGACGACCTGGGCACTCTGTATGGACAGAACTGGCTCAATGACCAGGTATGCTAGTACACTCTAACTGGGGCTTTTGGGGGGAATTTTGACTTAATCTTAGGCATTAGTGCACCTAAGTCCAAAGGGAGTCATTAAAATGTGATTCAGTACACCTGTGTTGTTCCTGCGGTGGCACATTTTAGAGATACTGCTGTTAATACTTCGTAACTTGTACGTGCTGTAAATGATGCAGGTGCATGGCATCGGCTGAGTTAGGTACGTCAGTATATGTTCTCGTTCTCCAAAGTCCAGATGTTACAACATCCAATGTTTCATCATCAAGAAAAGCAAAACAAATTAAAGCTGTGAGCAGTGATGACAGGACACTCACTCTTTGGTTTATTGTAGAGTCTTTACCTTCCAGAATAAAGTGCCATGAAGCGACTGCTGTTGTGCTTTGGGGCTATCGAAGTTAAACTGAACTGAATTGAAAATTTCAGTTGGCTGGAGGTGGAGTGGTGCAGTTGAGCCATTTCCTGTAATCATATTTAAATCAAACTCCTCAACGATCACGTCAAATATGCAGGTTTGTGCTTCCTGTCGTAACTTTGAGGCAAACTGTAAAACAAACTACTGAAGACTTTCCAAACCAAAGTTTCAACATTCCTTGTCAACCACAAAGTGTAATATCTGGAAATGACAAACGGCAGACTTCCTGTTGGGTTTGTCTCAAAGCTTCTCTGAACTGATCTTGGAAAGTTGCACACGTGTACCAAATTTCACCCACACAGGTGGAACCATGTATGCAGAATCATTTTGTACTGTCCACATGCCAGACCCATAAAATATGTACGTTTTCACCAGAGCAGATGCGTGTGCAAAGTTTAGGCCCTCAGCGAGGCTTTAAAATCAGACTGTGTTTATGAAAACGGCTGCTTGGTTTCACACTCGGGCCTTAAAAGTAAAGAGAATTGTATCAAAAGTGTTGCTGCCTGAGAACATTTCTCTTTGCACTTTAATTCTTACATTGTTTTTGTGTTATTCAGGTGATGAACATGTACGGTGAGCTGGTCATGGACTCTGTGCCAAAGAAGGTGAGGAAGCTGCAAACGAAACTGTTGCAGCTTGTGCTGTGGATGATTTACCTACCCACAGTTATTATTGTGTCGTTGCAAAAGCCATATGTAACATCTTCTGAGATTCTTCAGCCTTGTTTGAACCTTCTGTGCTGAACACACTGAAACCATGCTTCACTCGATACATCAGTGCACAAGATCAACTACATCAAATACTTGATGTATCATAATGAAAACAGCCACTCAGAATATATAAACTGAGTATACAAAGATCTTACAGCTGTGATATGTTCCTTCGTTTTTCATTGTTATTATGGTAAATATTTTTGTGGAGGGTCTAATAACTGAATAATAATAATAATATATTTAGAGCAGAAACTATTGATTATTTGAATTGGTGTAGTTCAATTCAGTGTTAATTATAGAGCACCAAATCAACACAGTTGCCTCAAACCGCTTTATATTATCAGGTTGGAGATCCTACAATAGTGCAAAGAAAACAGAAAAGCCAACAATCACATGACCCCCTATGAGCAAGCGCTGTGGTGACAGTGGGAAGGAAAAACTCCCTTTTAACAGGAAGAAACCTCCGGCAGAACCAGGCTCAGGGAGGGGCGGGGCCATCTAACGGGATCTGTTGGGGTGATGGAGGAAGACGGGACGAAGACAAGCTGTGGAAGAGATTAACAGTAACTAACGATTCAGTGCAGAGAGGTCTACTAACACACAGTTAGTGAAGAAGAAACACCCAGTGCATCATGGGAATCCCCCAGCAGCCTACACCTACTGCAGCATAACTAAGGGAGGATTCAGGGTCACCTGGTCCAGCCCTAACTATATGCTTTAGCAAAAAGGAAAGTTTGAAGCCTAATCTTGAAAGTACAGATAGTGTCTGTCTCCTGAATCCAAACTGGAAGCTGGTTCCACAGAAGAGGGGCCTGAAAACTGAAGGCTCTGCCTCCCATTCTACTTTTAAATACTCTAGGAACAACAAGTAGGCCTGCAGAGCGAGAGCGAAGCGCTCTAATAGGGTGATATGGTACTACAAGGTCATTAAGATAAGATGGGGCCTGACTATTCCTCATCACTTGATGTTTGCTGTCTGTACTGTATCACTCTGTTCCTTTTCAAACATACACTGTTGTTTTTGTGTAGCTTATCTGTGTAGTCGATTTAATTGGAAACTTACAGATAACGTCTTATTTCAGAGTGTAATCTTCACGTGGTTTGTCCAGAGCACTCTCTGATTCACAAACTAGTTATTTTCAGTTTTCACTCACTGTGTCTTCAGCGATTCACTAGCTTAGCTCATAGCCGACTTGTTAGCAGTGTGGCCTCTTGACCTGTTCCTCCTGCACTTTCCTGCTCATTAGGTCAGATGTTAATGAATAAGAAATACATGTAATAAATGTAGCCCGTTTGTGGAGGCCAGGATCACTGATTGGAAAAACCCGTAACTAGCCAGGCCGCTGTAGCCGGTGCAGTCAAAGGTAGCGTAGGCTCCGTTAGCTCTCCCCTGGCAGATTGACCTCAGAATAAAAAGATGGCTGGGTGACGGGGATGAGGAAGCATAGTTCTAAACAGAAGCCCCCGGTACACCACCAACACCTTCTTGTGTCTAATCGTTCAGCTGCCAGACAAAAACAAACCAAACTTGAGCAAATGATTTAAATACAAATAACCAAGAAAGAACAATATCGTGTCCTCAACAGCACCAAAGAGTAAAACAGTTAAATGTTAAACTTTAAACATTGCGTCCCTCTCTTCTAAGTCCCTGTTAGTACATTAATTAATAAACAAATGGATTTACCTGGTTACAGCAGGATGATTATGTTAGTTTAAAGGGAACCCCGGTTATTAAGACATGTTTGCGCTAAAATGTGTACTGTGCTTTCAATAACACATGTGGTATTAAAATATACTAAATGTTTTCCTTCTAAGCACATTTTATATAAAACCGATTTACCAGTAGGTCGCCATTGTTATTTACTTCTCAATGCACTCTGGGTAGTGACGTCACACGGTTGCACCGCATCCAGTTCACAGTTAGCAGCGCACTGGAAATCACTTCTGTTCAACCTTTCCAGTTTGAACCAGAGCAAACCGAAAACAGTCAACCAGCACTTAGTTTAGATGAAGATGAAAACAATCCGTCAAACGATGACGAGAGAGTGAGGGAAAACTACTGGTGTCTATGCGGCTACTGCTTGCCAATGGCAACGGCGTCTCAGAGCGTTTGTCTTAATCCAGATGTTCTTTGGGCAGCCCTTGTTAGCCTCCATGACCGGTATCCGGTCTTTAAGTGATAACGTGATGAATCCTGCTTCCGGGCCCAAAGTAGTCTGCCTTTAATAAGACTGTTGTGTTTTTAACATGTTTTAATGTTTTGTATCTTGTTCGATTTAAACTCAACAAGCCCCTAAAAACAGTCAGTGATCACTGTCGGCTTCTCACGGTTTTTATTACCGCCAATCATTTTAAAGCTCAGATTTTAAACCCTTACGATGTAACTGCAGCCCAGCCCATGTAGCAGCAGTATATTAATGACTAACCTGGTATTGTGGATGGATTATCTCAGTCCTGACTGAAGTTTGGTCCGTTTACAGCATCCTGCCATGCGATTACATTCGTCCCTAACCATTGGGAACTCTCATATGAACTTTTATCAAGTGGGGAAAAAAGTCCTCAGTTTGTTAGCGTTCATCCTCCAGCTTTACTGTTTATGTTATGCTAACATAGCGTTCACGTAGCACATCATTATATACCAGCTAGCCCAACTTCAGTAACCCTACAAACGTCACTGCTGTTTAGTCTTCATTTATGTTGGAGGAGATAGCAGAGCTGTACGTTTGAATTTGATAATAAATCTCTCAGTCAGAACACAGTGGTACAGGTACAGTGGAACCCCGGCTTACAAAGACCCCATTTAACGAAAAATTCAAGTTACGAAGGCACTTAACGGCAATATTTCTGCCCGTGGTACGGCAAAGTGCCCGCGTAACGAAATGGATAATATAGAAAATTTTTAGAAATTAAATTAAATTCCATAATGTTATGTACATGTACGTATGTATGCATGCATGCGTATGCTTTCTTCAACCTCCTCCACCAAGAACTTCGTCTACAGCCAGCATCGCCTCACTCAAAAGGCGATGGAAAAAGGTGCTTCGACTTAGGAAAATTTGACTTACGAAAGACCCTCTGGAACGAATTAATTTCATAATTCGGGGTTCCACTGTATATTATATTTAGATGGAAACTAGTGAGCTAACTTCCTGCTAACTCCTAATTCAGTTAAATGTCATAAATTCAGTTTTCATGGATGCCTGGATATTAAACTTAATTGATACACCTGGCAGAGCAGCCACACTGATCATTTTATTACAGATGAACAACTTTAGACAGTTTTTTAACTCTCAGTAATGCCGCAGTGATCATTTGACTTTTGCAGCTGAGTTTGGGCCCAGACATGGCTAATAACACCAGACTCAAAGACCGCATAGTGCTGGTCTACCAAGTCGTAACCAGGTAATAGGCAAGTTAATTAATACGGTTGCTACACTTTAAAAAACAAAACAGGTTAGCTGAACGAAAGCACCTATACTACCGACAACCAATACACGTCATCGTCCCAGAATGCATTGTGTGCGAAAAAACATGGCTGCTCCCACGGCTCCAAGATAGTTTCAACCAACAAAGATTTAATGAATAACAAATTTTTTTTAGTTTTTCTCAAGTATGTCTTTATGTAGTGGAGATAATTTGTAACATGTTTAGAGTAACTTGTCATAATAGTCGGGGTTCAACACCCCTGAGTCGTTCTAACCATCGGAAACCTCGAAGCACAGGCCGAGGTTTGAAGGCCTGATGCTCAGCCTTGTCCACCCCAGCTGGAAAAACCAAAACCAGTCTTATCTGTTGTTCTCGTCCACCTGGGCCTCACAGAGTTTGTCTGAATGCTAATTGATGTTCTTTTTATAAAGTGTGGAAACACGCCTGGCAGGATGTGTGGCTATCAGCAGACGGGTATAACGAGCTGCCAATTATGGATTAAGGAGCTTTTTTCCTTTTGCTGTCATGTTATGATGGTAAAAAAATAAAAAATAAAACGTTGGACTGTGCCGAGTCCTGTCTCTGGCTGCGATGACTGGAGCCTTGCTGCTCCCGTAGTAATGGTCTGTGTAATCCCATTACTACATGTTTACTGTCATCAATCAAAATCATTTTTTTTTCTTTTTCAGGTCCATTTTTTCAACAGCTTCTTTTACGATAAGCTAAGGACAAAAGGCTACGAAGGAGTCAAACGGTGGACAAAAAATGTAAGTGAATGTGGCCAACATACTCGGAGTAGTTTAGCAGCATATTAACACTTTGTATCAATATGCAGGAATAAAACAATGAGGAGTGTCGTTAGAGCTGGATGATAAAAGACATTCAGTCTTGTCTTTAAATTACAATGTAACACAAATTTATGAAGGTGGTCTAAATAATTCAGACCTCTCATGCAGACAGTTGCAACTAAGAACTTTCTGAACATCAGTAGCACATTTCAAACGTCATGACAGGCTGCACACGAGTGGAAACCGTGTTTCATCTGCTTAGAAGAGTTTGAGTTTTTCATTAAGTCGGTACATAATATCAGAGTCAAAGAATCTCTATACGACTCTGTGTGTGATGCATGATTGTATGATCTGCACTGGTCTAGGTTAAAGCCTCACTGTCCGTGGGGTTTTCTTACACATCTGGAGTAAGAGTGGGGAAAACCCTCTGCTTTTAAAACTACACAGATTAGTCTTCTCACTTTACTAACTCCACAAAGGTCTTGAGCCAGCCGCCCATTTCTTGAAGTCTTTGCTTCCAAGGAGAAAGACCCGAGTGGTGTTGAGCAGTAGTTTTTTTTTCTGGGGGATGAAACATTGTCACAGTTTCGAAACACATAATTGGTTCAGATTTCTTTTGTTTGAACACTGCCGTGTAGTTCTGTGACCAACACGGTGACAAAAAGAGCTTTTTCCTGTAAACTCCTGCAGATGTTGGCATTGTATGCAGTCAAGAAACTGGACAAGTGGAGGACAAAAGTAGTAGTAGCTGTCTTAAATATCTAAAGAAGCAGGGTAAACTGACAACAAGCTGAGGAGTGCCAGACAACTCAACAACTACACTAAAAATTGGTGGCAACCAGTCTGATAGAGTGATGCGTCCAAATGTGAGATTTTAGCTTCAGATTGTAGATGAACAGGTGCAGTAACGGTCTCGTCTGTACAACAGAGACTGCATGTCAGCCAGCTCAGGATCTTCTTAAACCTGAAGTAATACTGAATGCAGAACAAACTGAGATTTTGCGCCACCCTTCAGTTCCAGCTGGAAAGCATCTGACTGCTTTATTTTACAGCAGCGATGTCAAACACACAGGTAATGCAGCAAAGACCTGGATAGAAAAACAATGAAACCTGGTCAGTCGTAGAATGACCCACTCAGGGTTTGGACCTCAGAGATGTTGAAACTGGAATCCTCAAGATTCCTCCCTTTGTTCCCTTTGTTCCCTTCTCAAGGGAACAAAGGGAACAAAGAAGACCTTTGGACTGATCTTTATTCAAGCTAGAAAGTTTTTACTGAACCTGAGAGTTCAGGCTGGTCTCACCAAATGTATTTTTGCCTTAGATTTCCATGTGTGTTTGCATGTTTCAGTACATTTCTGACCGTTGACCATTTTCTGATGGCTCAGTGCTGTAAATGTCAGTTTGCTTCAGTTTGAACTTTCAAAGAACGTTGTGACATCAAAATGAAAATGAACATATATTTTTATGTCTTAGTTTTTTTTTTTAGATCTGACTGTTTATGTGCTCTTTTCATTCAAACATAACAAAGCCTGAGCTGTACGCACAGTTGTGTCTGCTCTGTGCTTTGGCTTTAGATGGAAATCAGCTGTTTGTCCAAAAACCACTGTGGTTCAGCTTTTTTATTTGGTATCTACTGACACTACCAATGGACCATTTTGATCTTCTCTGGGATCTTTAGTCAAAAACAAGGCGTCAGACTAACTTTGGTTAAGACAAAAGTCTAGTTTGTATTTCAAACATAAGAGCTCTGCAGCAAGCAGAGCACGGAGAGTTCATCTGAAACTGAGTCCAGTTCTTTCAAACTTCAAAGGTTCTTTGTTACAAAATAAACTTAAACTGTTTCCTGTATAGTTTCAGATAAGCATGTTGTCTTTACATGATTACTGTTACAGCTTGTTACAAACCCCTGAAAGGAGCCGTCCTGACTCGCTCTTTTAGTGCTTGAATAAAAAACAGTCAACTTTATACGTTTAGTTAGCTGCTTCTCCAAGTTAAGATTTGAAAGCCCGTCCCAGTTTTCATGAGAGGAATAATATAAACAGCACAATTACAATTTATTTTTTCAAAGGTTTAAACAGAATATTTTTTAACATTTAAATTGTAATTGTTTATCCACAGTTCCAGCTCACTTGTAAATATAAAATAGTTTTGGTTTCTAAATCTCATCCTAATATTATACACATAGAAGGCACATCATCATCATCATCATGCAACCTTACGATCTGATGACTAAAAAGATCCCACGAGTGTCTGGAGATTAAAGTTTTACTTTAAAGTTTTTTGTTGAGATAACGTGTGTGCCTCCGTTTCTGTTCGACCCTGATCATCCAGCATTGTTGAGCAAGGATATGCCCCGTTCCTCATTTCTTAGTTTCTTGCACGTTTGTCTTGTTCACACATTTTAAGATAATCAAACATAATGAAATATTAGACAATATTCAGTCCTGCTGCATTGCCCACCTGTGGTTAAGCTTACTGGGTGACCTGATGGCTGGACATGGTCAGAATTCATGGTTGAATCAATTGCAGTCGTCCAGGTCCCGAAGCAGCAGAGCAGCCATGGACATTACTCCGTCCTCGTCTTGTTATATTAATATATCATTGTTTAATATCACATGTTACCATATATTATCATATTCAATGCTGTTAGTTTTTTGAGAATATTCTGTGTAAAACTATCTTTGATCATCAAGGTGTTTTTGGATAAATGTGAGTAAAATTAGTTTGGTCTGAAACGTGTAACAAATATACACCAAAGCAATGAAATACTTGCATGTGGTTTATCTGCAGTACCTGTAAAATCCCATGGAAAAATGTTGTGACGGGTTTTTATAGAACTGAAAGCGATGATGTGATGACAGCCTTACTCATCTGCTTGTCTTAGTAGGAAGAACATACTTCTCACATTGTTAGCGTCTGGCTTTGTTTGGTTCATAACTGAATTAGCTCTTGGCTAGCAGCCGCATACACCACTTTACAAGCTTTTCCATCTGTGTGTTGGTTACATTGCTTCAGACCACATTAGGAGCACTGCTGGCTTAGTGTTACAGGGTGGGGGCGTCGTATAATTGAAAACCGACAGCTTAACCAAGATTTTTGTTACGTCTCTCAAACTCTCGTTTATTTCTGTTCATTTATCAGGTCGACATCTTTCAGAAGGATCTGTTGTTGATCCCCATCCATCTTGAGGTCCACTGGTCGCTGGTCAGCGTTGACATTCCTCGTCGAGCCATCACCTACTTTGACTCTCAGAGGACTTTGAACAGGCGTTGCCCAAAGGTAGGGATCAGGCAGCTTTTGGAAAAGGAATGAGTGGATGATAGAACGGTTTTTGAAGAAAGGTCAGTGGGTATAGATGCTTATTCTGTCAAAATGATTAATAGTAGCAAATAAGCAGCTGCGTGATATTTCTGGTAGCTAATATTGTTGCTTTTTAAAAAAACTTAGTATTTTTTAACACTGCAAATTTGTTGTAAAAGACCAAAGTTTTTGTAACCTCTTCAGTTGGGTTGTGTTAAACCCAAATGTTCGGGTCCAGAGCTGCTGCTCTGTCTGTCCTGCCAGTGATTCAGTTGCTGATAGGAGAGTGCAGGCTGTCACACCTATAGTGTATCCATGAACCTACTGCTCAAAGTCAGAATCTCTGTTTTTGGAAATTGCTCAGTCTCTTTGAACGTGTTCATTTTGATTCCAGCACATTTACAAATACCTGCAAGCTGAAGCCATCAAAAAAGACCAGCAAGACTTCCTGACAGGATGGACCGGCTTTTTCAAAATGGTAACACGACTTTTCTTTATAACACTTACCAAAGCTCTGGTGAGACTTTGAGTAAAAATCAAACGAGAAGTAGACTTTAGTTGAAATGGTACCATTGCTAATGCTAATGTATTTGTAATGTTGCAGAATGTGGGCCGCCAGAACAATGACAGTGACTGTGGGGCTTTTGTGTTACAGGTGAGTTTTCTACAGTGTGCATGAGGGCTGGGTGATATGAGGAAACTCTAATATTGCCATATTGTTTGGCTATATCGCGATATGTCTTGAGCAGCAAAGGGGGTGGGCTGCAGTGTGAGCCTCAGTGAGGTCGGGTTTTTTATGTAAATACCAACATGTGTGGTATCCACAGAAACTTTCAAGTCTCAGCCACAAGCTCATAGAAACCATTTCTGCAAACACCAAACGGCCAACACAACAATTAAAAAGGTTATGTGCCTAAACACAAACAACAAAGCCACACTCAGCTTCATGTAACCCAGCAAACGTCACATTGTCTAACATCAAAGGTTTCGTCACTCTCCAACCAAAACGATCTGAACCAGCAGCAAAAGAAGGCCACAAATATGCTTCAGGAACGATAAACAATAACGTGAACGGTTTCCTTCAACAGAGGCCGTCGTAGCTCTAATCACAGCTGGTGTATTTAACGTTTCCTTTGGTGTGTGGGGAGATGTTGACATGCAGAGTTTATTCATGTCGTTCGACAACCTTCTCGTGAAATCCAGACGACAGCGAGTCCGAAACTCCCGCTGTCACCATATTTCTCCCATCTGCTAGCATATAAACACGCATGCTCAGCACAGTGTGGCAGGTAGAACATTTTCCAGCTAGGAGGGGGGATTGATGATGCATTTGCAGCGTGCGGGAACCTACACTCGATGGTTACGATAAAACCATTTTAACCATCGTACGTATCAAATATACTCGATATATCGCCCAGCCCTGATATAAACACGAACTCTCGTTGTTGAGAGCTAGCCATAGACAATTTGGATTAGTCTGTTCCACTTCTTTATAGCATTTATGAGGGGAAACATGTACCTACTGCATAGATGGTAATTACCACACATCAGATTGTTTTAAATGTGTTTCAGTATCTGACCCTGACCTTTCCTTATCTGCTATCCTGCAGTACTGCAAGTGTCTGGCACTCGGGCAGCAGTTCAACTTTGGGCAGCAAGACATGCCCCGCCTCAGAAGACAGATGTACAAAGAACTGTGTCACTGCAAGCTTATGGTGTGACCCTTCATTTCCATCGTTTGTGGCCAGCTACACCTGCTCCGTCCCTGAAGTCTAACAGGATGGAGGGACAGTGTTAAAACAAGAGGAAAATGGGAGCAAGTGACTGGGGGAAAATAAACATTACAAACCTAACTTTTTCTCTTCCACCATGCAGAGAAATTCTTCTAGATGCGAACATTGTTTGACTTTATTTTTTCAGGTTCTGCTTCCCTCGGTTTGTTTGAAAAACACTGATTTAAATATCTGTCATAGTTCTTTGTGGTTGTGAGAGGCCAAGACTAGCTGTCTTATTTTGGGGATGTGCTAGTTATCCGTGTAAAGATAGTCCACTAGTTTTCTGGTTGGAGAGGGAGCACTGAGGTACGGAAAAGCCTGCGTCCAGGAGGTATGAAGGGAAGTCCCACAGTGGAGTTTGTGTTTAGAGGGCTGCAGTGACTTTTCCATCCAGCCAGTCATTACTTGACATCTTTGCAAATGAAACGTACCCCATGCAATGGCCACCGTTGTGGACGAGCTGTTCAGCACAAAATGTTTGCCAGTGTATTACAGTGTGAAACTTCCATGTACAATATTTTTAACAGTTTCCTGCGGTCTGCTCAGCTGGAGTTTAGTGGGAATCCATGGTTATGTTGGCAGGTAAAACTTTTTTCTGGTGAATCTCAGGGAAAGTTGGATTTCTGCAGCATCCATGAGTCCCGCCTCATGCTGGCCCACACAGTAGAAACTTTCCCCCTCGATCGCTTTCAAGTCATAAACCTTGAAAGCGATTGAACTGAAATGGCTCAAAGAAGTATATTTACAATGCATTTAATTTTTAATGTGTTTCAATCTCTGTCAGTAATTGTGGTAACATGTTTGGGTTTCATAAAAGATCAAGAAAAAAGACGATTTGTTTTTTTTCTTGTTATTTTTTTTTGTTTTTGTTTAGATTTTCTGGTTAGTATAAAAGCCATTTTGTTGAGGACCACAAATACACACCAGGCATATGTCCACAGTGGAGATACAGTGCTCTCTTATTCTTTTTATAACAAAAGAAAACTTGTGAATAGTTGTTTTTGGCTTTGCTTTTTTTTTTTCCAAGAAGGAGCTGATGCAAGAGAGCTGTTTTATATATCTTCTACAATACGTTATGACTGCTAAAAATAAAAATATGTGGCAAACGTGTGTGTGTGTGTGAAGGTTTTCACTCGTCCACATCATAGTAATGGAAGGACTACGTTCAGTTTCTTCAAGACGTTTTTGTCTGAGAATCAGTCCCAGATTTTAAGCCCTGTTGTCCCTAAGAGGGCCGTTGACCCCCTATTGATTCTCTACATAATCACATGAGCCAAGGTGTGAAAATGGGGTGGGTCACACT
The DNA here is from genome assembly GCF_057382185.1 of Mchenga conophoros. Taxonomy (NCBI): domain Eukaryota; kingdom Metazoa; phylum Chordata; class Actinopteri; order Cichliformes; family Cichlidae; genus Mchenga; species Mchenga conophoros. The sequence goes on along the minus strand of NC_140528.1, from coordinate 18,019,477 downwards.
CAGCCAAGGTTTCAGGTGAACCCATTGCCCCCCATCATGTGACTTACTGAAGTCAAAAGGCCCAGGATGTGTGTTAAGGCGTCTGGGAAGGATCTCAAAGCTGTATCGTAGATGGCAGACGCTGTCGGTGTGAGACGCCACGTCTGTTCAAAGAGGGTCGTTCACTCTTTCAAACCTGTGTCCAAAATGTGGACATTAGCATTTTGAAAGAGTGTGTTTAACCGGCACGCAGATGTAGACAGCTATGCAGTCTCCATCAGAACCACTGTTTCTTCCTGCAAACGGGGAACACCCCATAAGCTCTGCAGATGTAATTTAGTCCTAGTCAAACTTTCTAGTCACAAACAGCTTGTGGGAGATTGAACTGAAATGACCTGTTGGCTCAAAGAACTATATTTACATTGCATTTAATTTTTTCCTGTCTCTGTCAGTGATTGTGGTAATATGTTTGGGTTTCATGAAAAGTTAAAGTAGTTAGAGGTCTTCTTGGGTCATTTCTTCATCACATTATGGTTTGTTCCTCGTGATAGTGATCCCAGTTCTGAACTGTCTGCTTTGAGCTTCCATGCTCTGTGGCTGCACCAAACCAGACTCTTTCTCTGGGGAAGCTGGGGGTGCACAGCTGACGGCCTTGAACATGTTGCTAAACTAACTGCATCTAGATATTATAGGATATCATTCAGTCCCATATTGATTGCATCATCCACAAAGTACAAAGGGGGCCTTGCAGTGACTACTACCAGGATGTGGTGGGTGAGGGGTGTGAATGCGTGCCTCATTAACCTGCAGTATCAGGTATTCAGCCAGCTCTTTGCAGAGGGGATGGTTGCAGACCCTTTCACACTGATACCTGCTGTAATGGGCGCTTCGATCACTGCCACAACACCTTTTCACAGTCCCTTTCTAACGGCTGTGAAAGTGAGGAAAGCCACTGCAGTATTTTTTGTGATAGGTGTCGACACTCAGACGATACATAAGCACTGAGAGAACAAGTCGTAACCAAAACCCAAGTGCTTTTTTGTTTTTGCTGCCCACATGGTGTGAAGTCCAAATCGGCCCCATACAGAAAAGCAATACCTGATGAGGGAATCCACAAAGAAAAAGCATCAATCTGTGTAGAAAGTGAATATTAGTACAGTGGTACAATCATCTGATGATCTGGTGAATTTGTAAGTTTGCTCACAAAGAAATGAGCAGCCTAGTTGTTTATGGTAGTTTAATTTTAATGGAGACAGAATATTAGATCAAGAAATAAAAAACACATTACATGAAAGTAATAAAACCCCATTTCAGAGCAAATATCTGAATGATTCTCAGCACATGTAGAGACTAGAAAGACACGATGGGTTCTTCATATACATGATAACACTTAAAAAGTTCTAAACCAGGTACAGATGCCACATTATTGTCACTGGGACAATGTTCAGTTTAATTTCATGGTGTCATTTTGTGGTTATGTTTTTTTTTAAAGCATTAAAATGTGCCATTATAGACATTAGTTTTTCAAGCTTTATTTATTTATTTACATTTATGGAGCTAACCTACTGCACTGTCATTAGATTTGTCCATTATCCAGATTCAGCACGAAATTGAGATAATCAACAGAAAGTTTTTTTTAACTCTTTCCCGTGATAGAGTATGAGTGAATGTAAAGAGCAGTGTGTTGATGCATATTACACAGGAGCCTCATTTCTGATAGGCTGTAAATACTCGACGTAATGCTGGAACATTAACACGTTGCATGACCCGAATTAAAAATTGTGTTTATTTTTAATTTTTAAAAATTGTGTTTATTTTTAATTCGGCGTTTTTTAATGTCTGAACAAAGCAGCGGGGACACACCTGGGCAGGCGGACTGAAGAAACCCGGTTGCGTCACCAACGGATTCCGTAAAAACTGAAACCCCGCCTCTTTGGCTAAAGAACTCGGGCACGAGCGTGAATTACGAGCATACTGTAAACGGAAACGGTCCGCCCCGTGGGTCTGCTTACTTTTACGTGACGTAGAGCTCGTCCAATCGCAAGTGCCTGTGGGCGGGACCACAGCTAAGTGACGGTGAGCTTTTACAATGAGAAAGCCTCTTTGTGCGCATAACCTATATAAGAGATTTCTGCTGCGGATTCTTTCTTTGAAATAATGTCGGCTGAATATGATAACAGGTAAGGAGGGCTACTTTTGGTCGCATAAAGTGTGAGTTCTAGGGCGTATTTTCTTCTTCAATCCGTCATATTTTACTTGATGTTCTCAAGAATGCAGATTTTTAACCGAGTTTTGTAGTCGAGTAACATTCGGGGACTTTTTGTCTTAGATGAACATTAGGACTCTGCGCGTTTCAGGAGACGAGTGTGAAATAAGATTGAATGTTTTAGATCGTTAAAGTCATGCTAGTCAGAAGTTATATTAGTCTTAATGCTTCAGATGTGGATACAGACTGCGGTCGTTATCGGCATCCGGCGACAGCACGTGAACAAGCCTGATGTAGGCCTTTAAAAATTCTTCCTCTTTTCATTTGTAGTAACTTGATATTGAAGCCAAAACATCGGAACTACGATATTTTCGGGTGTAATACACGTAACGAACCTTATTTTGTCTGTAAAGGTGAATTAATGTCGTTTCGTGCTGTTCGATGGAGTCACATGGTCTTAGTACGGATGGTCGGCGTTTTAAACAAAGGCCGCTTTAAGGCCGCTGAAAATGGTCGTTTTTCCGCTTACACACGCTGCATGTGGTGGAGCTGTGTGCTGCCTCCATAAAGCGCTGTGCCTTACGTGTCTAAATGAACAATAGCTTTCGCCGACTTTCGCCGACAGTTACAGACTAGCAGGCCCTGTTGCTAGCAGCTAATGCGGAGCAGGCCGCGGCGGAAAGCCGCGAAGCTTCTTCTGCCGCTTTCTTCATAGCATCGCGGACAGCTCTAAATGATCCGAACGCTTTGAACACAAAGATGTCGGCGTTTGTCGACTACTTGGCCACATTCGACGTGGCTGTGGCTCTGTTTCCTCCGTGAAGCGTCCACCCGCCCCTGTCTTTTCCTCCCCTGAATGGAGAAACGACCATCTTGATTGTATGTAGCAAAAATGGCGGCCTCTCCACAAGGCCGCGCGTCACAGCACAAGGGGCGAAGGCTTCTTTTTTCATGCCAAGTTTGGGAAGAATGATATAACGGCGAGCCTGGTAATGATTATATCAGCACGTTTACTTAAAGGGGGATATTTTTGTGCCACAGAAGATTCTTTTTATTCTCATTATTCGTGGGCAGAGAGGATTTAGTGCATTAAGGTCATTTACAAGTGCAGCTTGAGAGGAAAGATAACTGAGTTTCTGTCATTCACAGAGACAATGGCCCTGAAGGCATGGAGCCAGATGGGATCATTGAGGTAAGTCTCCTATGAAACTCTCACCAACACTGTGACGTTCTTCACAGCACAGCATGTAATGAACTGACAATAAACCTGTGCTCTTTCTAACCTTTCCAGAGCAATTGGAACCAGATTGTGGATAGTTTTGATGAGATGAGTCTACGTGAGACCCTGCTCAGGGGAATTTATGCCTATGGTTTTGAGAAACCTTCAGCTATCCAGCAAAGGGCCATTATGCCTTGTATCAAGGGTAAGCGTGCTTCAATATGTAATGATGTGTTTCTAACACTTAGCAGTTAACAACCCCAAGAATTCCCTGGATACTAAATTGCACATGTTTTAATTTCAGGTTACGATGTGATTGCTCAGGCCCAATCTGGCACTGGGAAGACTGCCACCTTTGCCATTTCCATCCTTCAGCAGATTGATGTGGAGCTGAAAGGCACTCAGGCTCTGGTCTTGGCTCCCACTAGGGAGCTGGCTCAGCAGGTAGGCTTCCACACCCGCCCTCTTACACTAGTGACATATTGTGCTATTGTTTCTTAAGGATCTCTCATGTAGCCTTTTGCATGGCTTAACGTCTGGTCTTTGACTTTCTTTCAGATTCAGAAAGTGGTCCTTGCCCTGGGCGACTACATGGGAGCCAGCTGCTATGCCTGCATTGGAGGGACCAACATCCGCAGTGAGGTCCAGAAACTGCAGGCTGAAGCCCCACACATCGTGGTGGGAACTCCCGGACGCGTCTTTGACATGCTAACTCGCAAAAACCTTTGTAAGTCTTCCTGAGAAGGAGTTAAATCAGGCTTAGTTTGAAATGTGTGACCACAAAGAAAGAAATTAACACGAGTCTCTGGTGACTTTGATCACCTCGGAGGTCAGTTATTGTATAATGCTGTATAATGATGAAACCCATGCGTGTCAGCTGACACTGTAAGCCCCTGCTGTGGTGTAGCTGTGGTCGGCGTTCTGCTGGCTCGAGCTTTCATGACAACAGAGGTCCAGAGGCATGATCATACGTTCATTACTTCTGAATACGGCACCTTTACACCTGAAGACGCTTCATTACCGAAACCTCATTAGTGGCACGTGATTCCTAAATCCAACATGAATCAGTTGTATCGGTGTGCAAACGTATGGCTGTGTTATGTGCCCGTATGTGTAACATGGTGGTTCCCTTTTTGCAGCTTCTAAATACATCAAAATGTTCGTGTTGGACGAGGCTGATGAGATGCTTAGTCGAGGATTCAAGGATCAGATCTACGAGATCTTCCAGAAGCTGTCGAGCAACATCCAGGTTAGAACTTTGGTGTCAGCGCCGTAACGGCCGAGCCAAAGATCCTTGCTTGAAATATGAACTCTGCTTGTAGCTGACGGATATCTCTGTAAATCTTTTTAAGGTTGTCCTACTGTCTGCCACCATGCCAGCTGATGTTTTGGAGGTCACAAAGAAGTTTATGCGTGAGCCTATCAGAATCCTCGTGAAGAAGGAGGAGCTGACACTTGAGGGCATCCGCCAGTTTTACATAAATGTGGAAAAAGAGGTGAAAAACGTGCACTCGCTTTCCCTGTAATCAGGGTGTTCATGCTGAGCTTGCTGTGCTAACAGTCTGACCTGGTGGTCCTCAGGAATGGAAGCTGGATACCTTGTGCGACTTGTACGAAACCTTGACCATCACACAAGCTGTGATCTTCATCAACACAAGGAGAAAAGTGGACTGGCTTACTGAGAAGATGCATGCCAGAGACTTCACAGTTTCTGCTCTGGTATGAACCTCTTTGTGTGACTGAAACATTTGGTACAAGTGTGGAAACTTTCAGTGCATGTTGTAAGACTTCATTCTGTCTTTTCAGCACGGTGACATGGACCAGAAGGAGAGAGACCTGATCATGAGGGAGTTCCGCTCGGGCTCCAGTCGAGTCCTTATTACCACTGACCTGTTGGTATGTAACGGCTTCTTATTAGTGCTGTTTGCAGTCCAAGGTTCCCTCTCCTGCCAGCTGCAGTGTTGGTAAAGGACTGAAAGTTCCTTGGTAGAGCAGACATCTGCCCTCCACTGTAGCTGGGTTGAAATCCCTGACTCACAACTAATTGGCAGATTACATTTATTCCTGTAGCTCACCTGTGAGAGTTCTGGGTAAAGCTGTGGTGGGTCATAGAAACTGGACCCACCACCAGTTTGTATGTGGGGTTAGCTCTTATTCAGGACATGAGTGCAAAGAAACATCCAGTTTACGACCCAATTTTAATTGATAGATGGCCATAAAGATCAAACTGAGGTTATTGTGCTCGGCCCTGAACGCCAGATTCCTCTTGGATGGCATGACCTCGGCCTCCTGTTTGACCAGGACATATCCTTCAATGCACATATTAAACAAATATGTAAGGCTGCTTACCATCTCTAAAATATCCTGTCTCAGAGTGATGCAGAGAAACTCCAGGGGAAGGGGGGAGCAGTACATTTTCAGAGACCATCCTTCTCCTGCTTTGGCTCGCTGTTAGATCCAAAATTGAGTTGTGCCATGTAAGTAAAGGTGTTTGTTTCTTCTCAGGCCAGAGGTATTGATGTTCAGCAGGTTTCCCTTGTCATCAACTACGACCTGCCAACCAACAGGGAAAACTACATCCACAGGTGAGGACATAAACGGTTTGCAGACATGATTGGCAGCTATGCACAACAGGCAAATGAAATGTTCACGTCAACTCTTTGTCCAACGTGAGCATGAGCAGCAAACCCAAAGAGATGATATCTGCAGTGACGGTGATCCCTTTTTGTTTTTGACAGGATCGGTCGGGGAGGTCGTTTCGGCAGAAAGGGAGTAGCCATTAACATGATAACCGAGGATGACAAGCGAACACTGAGGGACATTGAGACATTCTACAACACCACCGTGGAGGAGATGCCCATGAACGTGGCCGATCTTATCTAGAAGACTCCCCGCTTCTGTTTGTCCACCCATATCCGATTGTTTTAGAAGTAAAAGCTTGTTTCCTACAATACGAATACTAAAAACTTCCTTTTTCTAAATTCCACCCTGAATTTACTCAGCATTTGACATGATTTTGGAAGAATGACTTGCTGACCCGCTCCATTTGCCATTGTCTTTTATCGACCCTGAAATTTTCCCAGCGGTTAAATACTCTGCTTCACGCCAGAACTGTTTCCAAAAGCACATTTAAAGTCCAGTGATGACATTATACTTGCTGATTGTTGGCAAAGAGACACTGTTGATTTGCAGCTTGTGTGAGGTTTGGCTGTTGCAGCGTCGGTCGGCTGACCCGAGCAGTCTGGACTCGACGGTGTTCTGAATGAACAGCGGTGTGATTGACTAGCTCAGTATTTAAACAATCTTCAGTGTATTTGCACAACGCACGCCCACGGTCATGTTTACAGCAGGTTTTGGGTTCTGGAAGTAAACAGGACATGATCAATAAAATGAGCTGTACAGTGGCTGACAAATTTGATCCTCTTTACTGCTGTGCTTCTCTGCTTTTCCTCCTTTCCCATTGCGGCCGTAACCCTGTTCAGCCATTTGTACAGTAGAGTTCAGATGAGGAGTGCTTGCAGGCAGAAACGGTGAGTTGTAGCGATTTGGCCTCCTGACCCAGATCCAAGCGGCTTTTTGGTTTTTATTTTTTTCCCCGTCTCCAGTTAGTTGAGATTGGAGTTTTTTTTTTGTTTTTTTTTTTTTTGTTTGTTTGTTTTTTGTTTTTTTTGGTTTTTTTTTTTTTACAGGGAATATAAGATTTCAAATGGTTGTGGTCATGTTTTGTAACCTACCTCATCCAAATCTTATAGATGAATGGGGAGTGTCATCTGGACCAAACTACAAATATAAAAGTATATAGAGATTTTTATCTTGCTTTCCACTCCACCAAAAGTTTCTGAGCTCTCGTATTATGAGGTGTGTGCTATCAGTGCTAATATTTTTTATTTTTCCCCCAAATGTATGGATTGTTTCCCCTCTCTTTTTTTTTTTTTTTTTTTTTTTTTTTTTTTGAGACAGTGTATCAGGTTTTCTACATTGGATACTGTATAGTATTTATTTTATTGGTCTTTAAAAGAAAAACAATAAAAACATCCTTTTCTTTTCCTTTTCTTTAAAGCTGTAAAGCAGCCCTCTGTTGGCCAAATCCTGTGTGGTGTCTACTTTTGTGGCAAAGCTCACTCAGTGACGTGGGCGATGGAGTGGAGCAGTCAATGTTAGAGCTGGAACTCTTATAATATTCACATCTTCAGACACGTTTGTGTCCCATCAGAGGAGAACGTGTCAGTGTCTCTGTTGCATTTCCCATCATTTATTTTCCCGTTGTCTTTTTTTTCTTTCTCCCAATTAAAGAGAGCTCATTAAGATCTGAATCTTCATTAAAAAGAGACAGCCCTGAGACAACAGGAGCGTCATAGGACTGAATTAATTTGCTCTTATTCAAATATTTGGTGTTTGTGTGAAACGGTGTTGAGGTTGACTCACCCACCGTGGGTGCAGCAGCTACAGACCGTACCAGTTTACTGAGGCTGCGGCTGGTTGACGGACTCTTGCATAGAGTGCAATTCTTCATAATAAAGTACTAAACATGTAACGGCATAAGGCATGTCTACGATAAGGTAAAGATACATGTGTGCATTTGTAATAAAGCTGGAATATAAAATGATGAAATAGAGACGCATACAGTGTTTTTCCTGCTGAGCAAATAGAAGCTGTCTGAGAAGCAGCACCATCAGCATGTCCTGCAGGAGGCCAACAAATGTATGAACGATAACGTCTCCGTCCACTAGAGGGAGACGTCGATTCAGCCTTGCTAACATAATCAGCCCTGTACTCTCTGTAGCACACATGCACACTCTTGTGGATTTGCATTTTCTTTCTCTCCCAGCCTGCTGGAGGAGCGACACTGACAGTTTATCCACAGACTAATTTCCAGCTCACAGGCACAGACGTAAGATAGAGAAATGTTAGCCCTGGGATGGACGGGCAGCCTTATTCCAGCTTCCCGTGGTTCTATAATCGTGTCTGCACAGCCTCAAAACATGGTGCACAGCTCAACTTTGTGGCCTGCTTCTCAGGTTAGGTGGTCCCTTTTCCAAAGGCGCTGTTTGTGGTGAATGTACCCTGTGCCCATCCCCCAAATGCCACATGCACACTGTGGGTACCAACTCGCTCCCTGTTGGGTGTTGGATCGCAGGGTTGAGAGATGGTGGGATGGGGTGGGTGGATTATGTGAGTGTGAGGCTTGTAAAAAGGCTGCCATGGTCTTTCTTTGTGTGACGGATGGCTGGGAGGCTGAACGGGCCTGTTTTGCATGATAAGAGAAGCCAGCGTAGGGAAGAATAGAGGTCTATTCAAGCCCTGTCATCCAAATCCACCCTCCTGCACCAACCCATCACCCACCCCTTCATCATCCATCCCTTCATCATTGCATCCCTCCTCCTTTCTTTTCACCTTCATTTTCTGGCCTTCCCTGTTTTCATTGGTTATTTCTCCCCCTATAAATCTATAGCCTTTACCCACTTCTCTGACCTCCAAACCCCAGCGTATTTTATCCAACTTTATTTCTGTTCATTCAGATTTCCCCTCCTTTCCATCAAGCTGTTTGGACTTTGATGCGTTCCAAAACATTTGAATCTCATCATTATTTCGTGGGTCTGCTGAATGAGGAGATATAATGGAAATGTCACGGTCCAAGCTCTTTAACATTAAAAGAGTCTCTGATTCTCTGACATGTTCACAAAGTCAGCAGGAGATAGTACGGCATAATTAAAGTAATCGAAACAGCCACATCGTACTCTATTATCATTCTTTAAGGCTCTGATTGTGAGTACTAATCAGAGCTGGCTACATTGTAGAGGTCTTTACCTTCCAATATAAAACACGTTGTTGTGATTTGGTATAAATAACGTTGAAGTTCTTGGAACTAAATTCGACCCAAACTCTCATCTGAAGCTTCTCGTTATGATTGTCTCATCAGTGTTGGCTTTAAGGACACTCTGATAACTGATGTTAACACATGATTTGGTTACGTACCAACAGAACAAACACTTTTAATTCAGCTTTTTCAAGCAACTTCACTTCACGGTGATAAAATCATTTTACAAAACTACCAGGGTTGTCGACATTGCTGCAGTCGTTTGCTGTGGTTCAACAAGACTCGCACATCTCCAAAGTAATCCCAGTACATTCTTAGCGACTTTCAAGCTCCTCCAAATTAAACTGTCAAGGACTTTCAATGGAATTCAAGTCAGAGCTTTTTTACTTGTTGTTCTGAAGGTGGTTCACCATGAGGGATGTGTGTTTGGTGTTGTTGTCATGTTGGAAGATAAAGCAGCGACCCAGACCCAGCTTTGCTGCCGACTGCTTCAGGGTTCCAGATTTTCCCGATTCCTTCCACTTTGACGACATTCACAGTTCCAGACGCTCCGAAGCATCCCTGCAGATTAGTACTCTCGTCATTGTGTGTCACTGTGGGGATTGTGTTCTTTCTCCAAACATAAGCAGCGTCTCTATGGCTAGTTCTCTCTGACCAAAGGACGGGCTTCCAGTGTGCATAGTCTTTCTCCAGGTTGTCTTTAGCGTATCTCAGTCTGACTTGAAGGTGTCTGCACAGTTTCCATTGCTCTGCTTCCTGTGCAGGGTGCAAGTAACTGTCTTCCTTGAAATAACAATTGTGACTGTCCTACTGGGGTCACTTGTGTGTCGGCAGTTGTTCTGGGATCTTTGGATGCATCTCTCACTAGTCTTTTACTTCCTACCTCTGTAAGGCTTGTTCTGGCTCTCTTTGAGTTTCTCGATGACACTTCCACTCCAGTTCTTGACAGTTGGAACTTTTCATATCCACCTCCTGAGTTATGAACACCAACATATCTTTTCCTCAAGCTAAACTGATTTCTTTCGCTTTTGGCATGAAGCTTTCTAAAGCTGCAGCTCAAACTTCTGTTGGATGTAAACTGGAAGATAAGCCTCAGTCAGATTTTACCAGCTACAAGTTTTACAAAGCCATTGCACACCCATGGTTTGTGCTATTACTCAATAACATGGTTAGTTTTCAGGAGCTATTTTTACATAATTCTGTTACTGTGTACAAATAATTTACTCTTTCTAGAAAAACTTTTAGGTTTGAAATGCTACGTTGAAAGTCTCTTGCTCTTTTAAAAACTCTGGAACCAGAGCTGCGTGTGTGAAACAGTCCCGACAGGCTGTGCGACACAATATGTCTCTGTTGAAATGAAATTATTGGATCTTTGATGGTTTTTCTCTTGCACCTCCCTAACCAACCAGCGGCAGCATGCGCTCCTCTCTCAGCCTGGCCCTGGCTAACAGTTAGAGGGAGTTGTGTCCCCCGTGTTGCCCACAGAGGAGCTCTCATCGTTGGGGGTTTCTTTGTGATATTGTCGGACGGTTACCCCGCAGTTTCAAACACTGTTGTTGTTGTGCTTTATAAATGAAATCGAACTGGTTATAAACACAAAACCCTGTTTACTCTTTTAGTTTTTGTTGTTTGTACTATTTCAACTTTCATGATTATAGATACATTTATATTTGCGGATCTTTCGAACCATATTTTAAGCCCGGAGACGCGTGACAGCCTGCGTGGCTGCCTCCACAGACAACTTTGCTAAAACCTCGTTTTCAGTATATAGTTTACAGTTGCCCGGGGATTATTAAGATCGTCTTGTCTTACTGGAATGCTTCCTCTCACCAACTCCGTCATCAACAAGTGTCTCACGCACCCCCGGAGCCCTTTCATTTGCAAATGCACACGCACAGAATGAAGCTTTTTGCCATTCCCATTGGTTCATGCCTGACTGCACGAGAATAGGAGAACTTTGGGAGTGAACAGACAGATGAGTTCAGTGTGTGAGCTGGCTGTCTGACAACAAGTGGTTTTCCGTAAACTCTTTCACTGCACTGAAACCGCAAAACTTTACTGTGAAAGTGTATCTCAGTGCTAGTTTAATGACTGCCTCGAGAGACTTTTAATTTAAGAAAGGGGGGGCAGGTTGTCCGCTGCAGTCTCACGGGTGTGTCGTGCGTAAGCCCCGGGGAAACGTGTAACTAAACCTGGCCAAAAGTCGCCAGATTGACGGCGACGAAGGCTCCTGAGTGCTCGATCGTTTATTTGTAACTCAACTTTCCTACTTTTCCCAGCATGTACAGCATGATGGAACACGAGCTGAAGCCGACTGGCCAGCCCCCTTCTCATCAGACCTCCCAGGGAATGTCACCGGTCACCGGCACCATGACCGGGAGCATGGGCAGCAATGGAAACTCTCACCCGAGCTCTAAAACGGCATGCGCACCTGGAGCCGACCCCATGGATAAAGTCAAGCGGCCCATGAACGCTTTCATGGTCTGGTCCAGGGGGCAGAGGCGCAAGATGGCACAAGAAAACCCGAAAATGCACAACTCTGAAATCAGCAAGCGGCTGGGGGCCGAGTGGAAACTTCTGAACGATGCTGAGAAGCGGCCTTTCATTGACGAGGCCAAGCGGCTCCGTGCGGTCCATATGAAGGAGTACCCTGACTACAAGTACAAGCCACGACGCAAGACAAAGCCTTTACTCAAAAAAGACACTCAGGTAGGCAAGTACCCACTGACAGCGGGAAACCTGCTGGTGGCAGCGGCACAGAGCCAAGGTGGGAGCCCCAGGATGGAGAGCTATGGCTGGGGCCCCACCGGAGGATACGCCGGCATGCAGGGCGAGGCACTGGGCTACACACAGCAGCTCCACCGGTATGAGCTGTCAGCTCTCCAGTACCCACCTGCAATGACGGCGCCGCAGACGTACATGAACGGGGCCAACTCATACAGGTGAGTGTGTGTCTGCGTTTCTGCAAAACAACAACCGCGCATGTTCCCAGCGCTCGTTAAAGATGGCAAAGCGCGCAGATACGATACTGAGCAGCAGCGTTTAAACTGTAGGTTACTTCTTCACTGAGTTCTCCAAACTCAGGTCAAAGGTGTTCAAATCTGGTGGAAACGGAGCGTGCAATCCTTCGTTAGTGCGACTTCATGGTTCCTTGGACTTTCACTCGGTGAATTTATTTCTCTGTGCTGAAAATCCCCTCACTGTTATATTGTTTTACATAATTTCCTTGGGGATTTATAAAGTATCCTGATTCTGATTTTAAAAAACGAGTCTGAGAAATGTCTTTTTTACTGAATGAAAATTAAGATACCAGAAATAAGTAATGCTGGATGTTCTCAAACTGCCACAGGACTCATCATGCTGAGTTTATTCAAATGAGGCACATATGTTGCATCCATTCCCACCGAATCACAAAGAAGTCTACATATGATTGAGCAACGAGGTTTGTCTGCATTCCTCTGCCTGCAGTCTTTATCAGTATAACTTGTTGGCAAGCAGGCTTGCTCCGTGTGTGGTCCCCTGCCCACAGACCCCCGTCCAAACCATTGTCCTGTGTTAGGGGAGATTTTGCCTCCTAGCACAGATCTCATGACCCTAAACAAAGTCTGAACACTTGATAAATTTTCAGGTGTAAGGATGGATGATGCTGCAATTTATTGCAGTAGTTCCCAGTTTGATTGGTTCTGCTGACTGGTCTGCAGCTGTATCTGTCACTGCATTTTTAATACAGCAGTGGAATCATTGAAGCTTGAGATTTTTCCTTTAAGCTTTTAAACACAAGTCGAATCCAAATTTTAAAAATTTTCTCAGACAGTATTTTGAAGATTTATCAGGAACACGTATCAACTTTATAATCCATCCAGTCTCTTCCAACACTGAAAATATCTCTCTACATGTATTTAATGAATGCATTTTAGTGTCGAAAATCAAGACAAGTTTGCATCAGTGTACATTAATACGCATTTAACTATGATAGAGGATTCAGATAGAAAAGCAGATGTACTGAAAGAAAACAGCTGTGACACATAGACCAGTCATCCCGCAGTTTTCCTACAAAATCAAACATAGTCTGCTGTGCGCTCACTCATGTCTGTTGTAGAGTTCACGCTGTGGTTTGTTAACATATTGGGAATTTTTATACGTGATGATAGCAACAAAATCCCCAGTGCAAGATAAAAATATGTATGTATAAATTCTCAGTGTAAGAGAAGTAATTCTGTATTTCGCTCTGCGGCATTATTATCTATGTTACACAGAACTGAAAATATCTGGTGCTTAAAAGTTAACTGGATATAATTACTACACCGGATTCAAATAACTATTGCAGAGTTTCCAGTAATGCAGGAGTGTGTTTGATGATAAAGTGCTGTAACTAGCTCGGTGCACACTGGTTTTTATGGTGGACAAAGACAGGACAGAATTGTAGTTCAGCAGTACATCCTGACGTTTTTATTCCAAAACAATTACGTTGTTTTGATGTTGTTTAACTTGTAATGCCGTCTTCACCCCACAGCCCCATGTCATACAGCAGCAGTCCACAGCAGCCCAGCCCTGTCACTATGTCCATGGTGAAATCAGAACCGGTGTCCCACTCTCCTCCCACGGGAACACCAAACCACCATCGGGGGGCTTTGCAGGGTGACCTCAGAGACATGATCAGCATGTACATTCCTGGACCGGGAGGAGATGCCAGCGACCCTTCGACAGCACAGAGGGGCTACACCAGTGTGCAGCAGCACTACCTCACTGGAACTGTTCCTCTCACACACATCTAGGACTGACGAACGGTTCACGAGCAGCTAGAGAGGAGATGGAATCGGGTGTGGAGTACTTCAGAATGTCAGCATAAAGAAGTTGTGAAGTTTTTGATGATGTGTCTGCAGTACGACAAGTATCCGAATGTACTCTTTGGTGCCACGACGCATCCAGGCCACACACGCAGCGCTGAGACTCCACCCACCACCCTGCCACAGACGTCTCTCACTGAATGTCTGGAGTGAAGCCGGGGTGTCTGTTGTACATAACATGTAATATTTTCTAGTGTTTTGTGTATTATAGAACTTGTGTTTTAGAACCACCCTAAATACTTGCGATACTGGCTTTCATTATGGTTCCAGCACAGTCAGTGCTGGTTGGACTGGTTCCCGTGGCCACGTCTTCGAATGGCGACTGTCACTTTCTGCCATCTGAAATCATGTGATAGCCACATCACCTGAGCTGCTGGCCATTCGTTAGTGCTGCTGTGATGCGTCAGCAGGAAACTCGAGAATGAAATGCACAACTTGAATAACAGAGCTTTTTAAAATCTAACTCTTTGCCATGTGGCTTTGGTTTAGTAGCCTTGTGTTAGATCTGGACTTCTACTCTTCAGTTACATTTGAATGAAATGAAACAAACTTCTGTTGGACAATCACCACCGTGTCTACGAGGAAAAGGACTGGCTTTGTGCAGTAGTACCTCCTACATGCAGTAATACAAGCAGCCTCAGTCAGAATCACACTTTCGGCTCTAAGATCTGACTGTGTTCACTGTGTGCAGGTGTTTTATTTGCTATAATTTAGTTTTAGGACATTTTCATGTTTCGATGCATCGATCTGAACTGAGCATGCTGAATTTATATTCATGTCCTCTTGCGCTAGGCAGGTGTAGTATTTCTTTTTCTATGCTTTTAAATAATTGAAAGGATTTTTATGTGAACTGCTAGATTTTCAGTTGGTCTTTCAAATGTCTCCATACAAGGACGCTGGATTGGAAAAAGACCAGAGTTGTTTTTAAATGAACTGTCAGTTGTATTTTTATAACTTTTAAAGAGAATGGATGCGTGTTCCTGATTAAACCTCAGAAAACCTTTATTCTTGTTTCTAAACTTTTTGCAGTAACAAACGTTGAGATAATGCTAATTTCTTTTTTAAGTTTAGTCCTGGTTGGATTCAAAGTGTGATCTTCAAACACAAGCGGGACATGTCAGTCACGTACTGTGATATAATTCTGTTCTAGTCATCATAGCTGAACTATGTCCAGCATTCGGGGTTTAACCTGCCCAGTGTCATGTGTAAGTTACCGTAGGCAGCATTTATGCAAACAGTATGTATATGAAGCTCTTAGACTAAGAGTCTGATTCCTTTTTGATGGAAAAGATTTGTGGCTTTCATAACAACATTAATAAATTAGGTATATGCCAACACGTTTCATGAAAATGAAATTACAGCAGCTCACTTTGTCTCCAATCCAATAACTCACTAATCCAGCCTTCATGCTCTCGCCGGCTTCTTAGTTTATATTGTAATCATTCATCCATTTGCACAGTGCTGGGCTGGATTAGGTGGGTAGCTTGTGGGTTAGAATACTACAATTATATAGTGAATACAAGTAATTCTGGAAACGATTTCCCCTTAAAACTACTCAAGAGAACAATCATGAGCCACATTTACACAGACTGATGATTCTGACATTGTTTTAATACAATTTGATTTTTCACCATTTTAATGTCGGCCTAGTATTTACCTGCTTTGACACTTGAACTTTTATTGAATTATAATATTTGCATTATGAATGCAGTATGAGTGTACCCCACTATAAGCCTTAATGGAGGGTTTTGAGTACGAACGGCGGTCAGGATTTAAGTCAGCACTTTGTCCAGGCCGCTCCAAAACCATTGTTTTGTTCACTTTTCCCCTTTTTAAAGGGGACTGGTGTGTTTTAGATCATCATTCTGCTCCATAACCTGAAACCCTGAAGGCCGAACATCATTTCATGCTTCAGGGCACAAACTGACATCCGACATCCTCCTTTGGGATTTTCTGGTAGAGAGCAGAACTCATTGTTCCATCAATTTGCAAATTCGTGGTTCCAGCAAGTCATCGATCCTGAAGCACCAGAGCAGCCCCAGACCGTCACGCTGCAGCCATGTTCGACTGTTGGTAAGGTTTCATTTTTATGAAACGTGTCGGCTCCCAAAGTTGACACCAACAAACACTAACACATCCCTGATGGATGGGACAGAGTTACATTTCTGTATCAGACTCCTGTGATTTTCCCCGAGACTTTTTAGCTCTTTTTCACTCTGAAATCTATGAATGCCATTTTGTCCCAGTCTATTTCTCCCTGTTGAGTCATGAACACTTAGCTGAGGTAAGTGAGGCCTGAGGTTCTTTTCATGTAGTTCTGGTTCTTTTATCGCCTCCTGGACACGTCAGCGACACAGGCTTGGAGTCATTTGGTAGGCCGGTCACTCCCGGGAAGACAGCCGCTCTGCTAAGTTCGTTGATAATAGTTGTCACCGTGGTCCGCTGGAGACTTGGACATGATATCGATGATTTTGTTTCTGATCCGTTAGTGAGTTTCTTTAGATCACAACATAAAGTGTTGCTTTGAGATGTCTTAACCTTCACTTAACCCAACTTCACTTAGCCCGGTTTAAGTGATTTGTTGTTCATCAGTTCTGGCAGTAATCAGGCCTGCGTGTTAATTTATGATTTAAAAATGGACAATTCCTTTTTCACTTTGGACCGCAGGTTTGGTAACTTTGTTCCTCTTAATAAATGAAATTGTCCTTCAACAGAAGGACAGGACTTTTGTTTTACTTGGGTTATTGTTGCCTAATATGAAAATTTGTTTGAAGATCTGAAAACTGTTACAAATATGCAAAAAAAGAAAAACAGGAAAACCTTTTTTTCCTGTTGTCACAATGTTCTGAGTTTATCAGTCGTAAATTTTTGCTTTGCATCAAAAAAAGAGAATCTTTGACTTTAAAGCTGAATTGAACAAGTTTAAATTGTGTTTCTCAGCATTCCAGAGACACTTTTCCTCCTACCGGGTGGAGCCATTAGCTCTGCCCGAGGCAGGATAACACTTGGGACAAAAATGAACTTAAAGCGGGAGAACACAGGGGATCATGTGATATGGGAGGATGAATTTTGGGGGCTGGGAAGGCAGGACAGGGTGTCCTCTATTGTCCCCAGAATTATTTAGAGCTCGATTATTTACTTTCTTATCTTTACCCTCTTTAAAAATTCACTTTCCTTAGTCTCTTCCTTCCTTTAGACTCGTCTTTCCTCCTCCCCCACGTCTTTCCACAGAAAAAGCGAGTGGATGGCCCGTTCGTAATTGGCCGTTTCAGAAGCACATTGTCCGTGGCTTTTCAAGTCGCAGGTGCATATAGTAAACCCAGAGTCCCCGCTCCTCCCCTGGGCGTCTTTGTTCCCACTCCCCGCTTTCCTCACTCCCCCACCGAGCAGAAAATTAGGGTTGCTTTTTAGGACTTAGTCCACAGGCTTAACCCTTTCACCGAGCAGCGCCTTTCTCATGGAAATGGGAGGGAATCACGCACTGGCTAATCGGTCACTGAGGGGAGGGGATAGGATCCTGAGGAAAGGGAGAAAAGATGAGCGCACCGAGACCAACAACAGGAGGGGCATAACAACATAGAGCACATATAAGAGACTGCAAAAACCTATAGCTTCTCAGCCCTTCAACATGACATATTTTAGGGTGACACACATCTCTATATCCATCCATCTCTTGGAAGGCGGTATGGACCCTCCTAGGATGTGGACCTTTAACACTTTCCCACAACACTCTTGATTCTTAAAATGTAAAACAGGGATCTTTTCGGGAGTAGCTATAAAAATATAAAAACCAAGAACAGCAAACCATGTGACATGACAACAGAAGTAGCACGGGAACAATCGTTGACCATTTGTTCTAAGTGGGAGACGTTGAAGCACACACGTTGGTGTTTTTGCTGAGGTCCATGGGACCATGCGAGGATAGGAATTGGATAGAAGGGGGAGAAAGAGTAGTGTGGGAGGAGGAGGAGGTGGAGGGAGTGTCAATGGAAGGATTTTCTGGTCCAGTACATCTCCTCACCTAGCAACAAGCAATGAGGCTTCAAAAAGTGGTTGCCATGGATATGCCAAGAGTGACTTAAAAGTCTTTACAAAGAGCTGCAGTCATTCTCTGTTTGTGTGAGTGTTGTGTGTGAGCATCAGGTGGTGGTTACCAACAGAGCTTTAAAGTGTGATTCAGTGTTTACATTCAAGATTCAATTTAGTTTTATTTAAATGACAACAAATCACAACAACAACAACTCTTTATTTTGTAAGGTAAAGACCCAAAAACCTGAGATCCACAAACTCTTTGCAGGACGTGGACGTTCTTCAAAGTTAACCGGCGAGTAAATATGCACACGTTCAGCTCTCAGTCTCTGGTTTCTGCATCACTTCACTGAACTTATAAGAAAACAGGAAAAAAATATGTACACACACACACACACACACACACACACACACACACACAAGCCCATTCAGCTATCTTAGTGAGGACCTTCATTGACATAATGGTTTCCCTAGCCCCTTACCCTAATCTTAACCATTAAAAATGAATGCCTCACCCTTACTCTAAACCTGACCATAACCTAATTGTAACCCTGACACTAAAACCACATTTTGAGCCTCAAAATGGCTTCACACTTGTGAGGACCGGTGAGTGCGTCCTCACAAGTGCCTGTTGGTTCTCACAACTATAGTAGAATGCAGATTTCGGTCCTCACAAAGATAGCTAGACAGGAACACACACACACGCACACACGCGCGCACACACACACACACACACACACACACACACACACACACACACACACACACACACACACACTCTTTATGTGATGATGCAGAAAAGAAAAACTGTAAACCTCCAACTTAGAATCACAATATTTTATTTCAGCTGAAGAGAAATTCAATATAAGGATATGTTGTGTCGCTCGCTGCTGTTACAATACAAGTCAGTGGAATATATGTGATAAACAAATGTGCAATGGTTACTCGTCGTGTTTCCTCCACAGGGCCTACAGATTTAACCCTGTGATGATTAAAACCAGTGTGAACCACAATCAGGGAAACTGCATCAAAAGGAATGTAAGGACAGTGCAGGGAGGGAGAGGACTAGAGCAGCAGCTCGACCCATAATTTAACCCCACCACCAAAGCTGTTCATCATAAAAGCTGAATGATCAGCCTGGCTTGTTACAATTTCACCTGTACGTCAGTCAGGTGCACATCTATAATACCATGTGTCCCAAAGGCTTTGTACAAACATTTCATGTGTAAGTTTGGTCTTCCAAGTTTAAAGACACACATAGTGTCTAACGAACATGTAGATGGCTCTCTGTTATCCACGTTTAGTGACGGTTATTTGTCTAATCCTCTTTTTTCTTCTGAGGTGAACTGTTCCAGTAGTAAAGAACCTGCAGAGTAATAATGCCGTTACAGGTTGAGGATATGACGTAGGTGAGCGCCATCAGTGAGTCTCCAGTTTCCTGTAAAAAGACAGCATAAAGCTCAATAATTTACTTTTTGCAGAATGTGAACCATGTCCTCTATAATGAGATCTTAGTTCAATAACGCTCTGATGAGGAATGGTCCCCGTAAAAACTGCTCAAACCAGGGCAAAGACACGGAGGTGTGCATTGTATTTTAATCGTCTCACCTGTACTGAGGTAAAGATGCGTGCGAGGGACCCAGCGAACAGCAGGAAAACAGACACGGCGGAGAGCTGGCCGGTGTGACCGTTAGCGTAGTTGGTGGATGCCTGGATGAGCTGAGAGAACCGGACAGATTATCACGTGTTACTCAAGCTCGAGCGTTTGTTTGTGGAGGCTGACACGTTCTTCTATCTGCATGTTGTTAGTGGACACTGTCGGTGTAACTGTAAAGATGGATTCATCTGATGACACGTGTTAGCTGACATATCATACACACAATGAGGTCTTGAAAATGTATTACAAGCTAATCACTCTGAGTACTGTCAGTCTGTCTGGATGCACTGTACTGTGTTACAGGAATGCCTGAAAAGACAACGTCTGAAAAAAGCTACAGATGATTTAAAACCACGCGTGTGACGTGTGCAGGCCTACCCTCCCAATGATGATCGCCGGCATGTTGAAGGCCTGCAAGGAGGTAACCACTGACATAGGAGTCACTGGAGACAGCAGCAGGACCAGCAGGATAAAGTATATAACCATGAATAGGAGACCTGCAAGGGAAGCAACATGTCGATGTAACAATGTTAAACTGAATGTGGAAGCACGTTTCCGCCACAAAAACAAACAAACAAAAAGGTATCCGTTCAGTTAAGACTAGCTGTGAGATGTAAAATGTCTTTTTCATGTATATTTTGGTATTTAATAACATCAAGGGGAGAAGTCAAACCATTGGTCACAGTTATACGCCACATGAATACATGCTCGAGGCGACTATAAGCTTCACAAAATTCTACAACGACCGAAGCAGTTCTGGTAACAGTTCAGTTTGCATGAAGTCTTACCTGTGCTGGTTCTTTTTCCATAATGCTGAATGAGGAAGCCAATGGTGACTGTTTGCAGCATGAGGAAAAGAGCCTCACCCCAGGAACTGCAGTGACATACGGCATAAAGAAAACCTGGACCCTTAATAAACACTGATTACAATAACATGCAGAATTCAGAGCACCTAGTGTCCATTTCTACTTCAACCAAACATGGTCCAACCTGAAAGGGAAGTTGTTGGCAACACTGTAAGCCATTGTCCCTGTGATCGCCAACAGCTCCAGCAGCACAGACTTGAAGCTCAGCCCCTCAGCGCTCTTCGCTCCAAGAAGCTTTAAGATCTGAGGAAGCTTCACTGTTAAAAAACAATTGGGGAAAAAGTTATAAAATAATTTAACACACAGTACCGTACAGAAGTCCTGCACCGCCCCTCGCCTCTTTATATTTTCAAGGAAAATAGGTGGAAGATGGGTGCAGCGATTTACTGAAGCAAACAATGGGTTTTGGATTTGTATACAGTGTATACACTACCAGTCAAGAGCTTGAAATGGTACAAAGTGTTGAACTGTCAGAGGTTAAACAACATAATGCTCATTCACAATGATACAAAAAGCCCTTTCTCAGGGACAACATGGGCTAACAGTTTAAAGCTGCTCTGCAGCAGTGCAGAAGCTGCTGCTCCTACAGCTCCAGCCCCCTCTGTCTGCAGTAAGCAGTGCTGGACACACTGTGGTACCAAACCCTCGTCAGCATCAGCTGAACAGTGCTGTACTGCAGAAAGTAGAGTGATGTGAGGAAAAGGCGATTAACAATGAAAGAGAGACAGAAGATCACAACACTTATACATGCAGGTCTGAAAAAAAAGAACAAGATGGAGAGCTTGGAAACACGGAGTGTCCATCACAGCCTCCAGACTGAAACCCCATCGAGCTGGTTTGAACTGGACAGAAGATGAAAGCAAAGCAACCATAAATTCCCACATTCATGGGAACTTCTGCTACAGATACGGGAGAAGATTTGATTTCTGTTGCAGAAAGAAGCCACGACTGTGTTCAGCTGTTACATTTTGGTCCATAAAGTGATCCCATGATTTCTTTTTAACTCCAATTGCTTATTAATTATTTTATTTATTATTGGTCTGAAAGGTCCCTTCATAAACTCCAACTTCTTCAAAGTTCTGCAGCTCGGGTCATAACTTGCACTCCGTGAAGAGCTCATATTAGCCCAGTTCTTCAGCAGCTTCACTGGTCGCCCATAGAAGCCAGGATAAATTTTAACATCTTACTTCTTACGTACAAGTGTCTCCATAAATCTGCTCCTTCATATTTGTGTGAGCTGCTCCACTGTTTCCCTCTCAGATCCTCATCTGCTATTCATCTTACTGTTCCTGACGTCTTCTCACAAGCTGGCTGTAGATAAACCTTTACTCAAAAAGCATCTCTAGACCCAGCAGTCTTAGCTAATTATAGGCCAATCTCCAACCTTCCTTTACCTCATGATATAAAGCACCTTGAGGCAAATATGGGCCTATACTACATAGGATATATGACTATAATTAATTATTTCACTAAAATTAAATGAAATTGATGTTTATTTATAATTAAAAACAAATAAGCCAAATAATATATTCTATCTTTTGATTGACTAAGGCAGCAATTCAGATAACAGCAGGTACAAAGAGAGGTGGAGGAAGCATTTTACCCATCACTGATCCCAGTATGATGCCGATCCCCAGGCCTTTGCTCAGTACAATCTTCAGACATGGCACTGGAAGAAAACACAGGCTGAATGATTATCAGGACCTTTGGAATGTAATGTCTGCAGCAATACATTCATTATTTATTATTATTTTATTTATTTATTTTTTATTTGCAGTAAAGGAAAACAGTTAAGTGAAGAAAAAAAATCACTGCACTGTTAAACTGATTTTGAATAAAAATCGTAAAGTTGCAAAACAAACCAAACAAACAGGCCTTTGTTTCTACAGCAGGGATATTAAAGTTAACTGAACCTATTAGTGAACAAACATTTAGGCATCTTTAATTTCATATTTAGTAATAAAGCCTAAACTAAAACCAGAAAAACTATTTTGGAAACTAACCGAAAAGGAAACAACTCAACTCGGTTCAAAGCATCCATCAGAATCAGAAATACTTTATTAATCCTGAAGGAAATTATAGAGTAATTTTTCTGCTGTGTATCTGGGCTCAGGTTGCAAGTCTGACTGAGGCCAGGCAGGAGGTAGGACATGGCTGGAACACGTCACCTAGCTGGTGTCCAGGATTCATCCTAGTGGATGCCTCCGCTGGCTCCTTTCAATGTGGAGGAGCTATGGCTCTACTCTGTCCCTCTTCAATGACCAAGCTCACCATTTCTGTAAGGGAGAGCCCGGCCGCTCTTTGAATGAAACTCATCTCTTGGCACTTGTAGCCGTAACCTCTTTAGTCACTACTCAGAGCTTGTTCCACAGGTGAGGTAGGAATATAGACCGCTAAATCGACAGCCTTGCTCTCATACTCGGCTCTCTCTTCACCTCAACAAACTGCGTCCGCATCGCTCCAGATACCGCCCCAATCCGGCGTTCCCCTCGCTCAGGAACACGACCCCGAGAACTTCTGTATTTCAGGCAGTAACCTATCCCAGATTCAGAGTGGGCTCGCCACCCTTTTCTGTCTGGGAACCATGGTCTTTGACATGGAGGCGCTAATTCTCTTCTCCACAGACAGCTCCAGTGCAAGCTGGAGGTCATGATCCCAAGAAGCTAAAAGAACCGCATCGCCCGCAAAAACCAAAGATCAGATCCTGAGGCCCCCAAAGTGAACAAGAACAAAAACTAATTTAAATATTAAATTATAATAACTCTGTACCACAGTCTGTGTCGTAAATACATTTTCCTCTCTCAATAAGATTCACTTCTAACTCCAGTGAAACAGAACACACGGCAAACAGGATTACACTAAGTTTACTTCAACATTACAGAGATTGGAACTGCCAGCGTTTCGATTTTGTGAAAAAGAAATCACGGAGACATTTGCTACAATTCTTTTATAATCTCACGAAAATGAAGCCATCTGCTTGTAAACCTACATTTGTGAATAATGAACTTGGCAAAAATCAGCATGTGATTAATAAGAGAAAAGGTAGAATAATCAGAGCTAACAAAACGACGTTTCTACAGTAAATGACATCGTGACTTAAATCTGTGAATCAACTTTAAAGACATTTCCTTCACCTGATTTTTTTAAATGAACTTTTTGAAATAAATTGAGAGAATAAAAACACAAATATTCCTCCAATAACTTTTTCCTGTTTGCTGTTTTTCTGACTTTGTAGTTCGTAGTTGGAGTAACAGAGTGGAACTGACACGGTGTTGCCAGTCGTGTCGAACCCGTGTTCAGGTACATTCGTGTCGTTACTTTGTAGCAGACTGCTGGTTCAAACGAGCTCCCTCATTGTTTGCATGCAGCTGTATTCAAATATCGTTACATTCTAACTAAGCGTCCCGACACCACATGACTCTCACTTTATTTACACCTAACGTGGAAACGTCGCTCGTGTCCTGTCATCGGACCCTCAGAGTTACACTTTTCGGGAATAAACTGCGCTTGTCAAACTACGACGAGCCTCTTACCGTCTAGAAAGTTGAACTTGAGGAAGAACTCGTCGTAGCAGGATTCTGGCATAAAATATGTCAACAGAAGCCCTTTGAAAGGATCCATGAAAGACAAACCCTCAACAACAACGGCTTCTTCCGCCATTGTCAAGATGTGACGTCGCCGTTAATGTGTAACAGAAACAAGATCCCACCGGTTCAAATGACACCACAAGTGTTCCGCTAACAGTGTGCTGTCATAAAGTGCTCGACTCCATCATGTAACATTACAGTACGTGTTTAGTTAATTTCTTACATATATATCAGTTACACAGGTACCACCTAAAAGATAAAAACAACATTTCTAGAAGCTGAAAAAGTGTCTTTTACAAACGATGGAGCTGTAACTAACTGTAAGGGATCGGATAGCAATCAAATTCACCGCATTATTACAGTGGAATTAAAGTAAATCACACTTATTATGGTTTTAGGTCGATTACTATTTCAATTCAATTTCTATAGCCATAGTTCACAAGAACTAAGCCTGACGCTTGGTGACAGTGGGAAGAACAGGAAGAAATCTCTGACAGAATCAGGCTGAGACATCAGGTTGGCCATCTGGCACGATCGTTTGGGGATGAGGAGAGAAAGCCAGAGATCAACTAATAAATAAATGCAGAGTGGTGTATAAACACACAGTGAGTGAAAAAAGTACGTGAAGAAGAAAGACTAAACCTTTTGTAGTATAACCAAGACAGGATTCAGGGTCATCTTATCCAGCCCTAACTATGCATTTTTTAATAAGGAAATTTTTAAGTGCAATTCTAATAGTAGAGACGGTGTCTGTGTCTGAGCTGAAGGCTCTGCCTCCCATTCTACTTTTAAATACTCTATGTAGTTAAACCACAAGTAAAGCAGCAGGGGCCTGAAGACATTGTGTGTGATGAGAATGATTATACATTTGATTCTGGACCTAACAGGGAGCCAATGAAGAGAAGCCATTATGGGCAAAATACACACACTCTTTCTAGTCCCTGTCAGGACTCTTGCTGCAGCATTTTGGATTAACTGAAGGCTTTTCAGGGAGTTTTTAGGACTTCCTGATAATAATGAATTACAGTCGTCCAGCCTGGAAGTAATAAATGCATGAACTAGTTTTTCAGTGTCACTCTGAGACAGGATATTTCTAATTTTAGAGATGTTGCGCAAATGGAAGAAAGCAGTCCTACCAGTGGGATTCCATTAGGACAAGCAAGGGAAGCATTTTGTCAAATCTAAAACATAATTTAAGATTTAGACCAATCTCTGTCCTTTCAGAATCAGAAAACTTTATTAAGCCTTACGAAAATTATGTCTTGGTTTTTGAAAAGAAAGCTATTGAAACAAATGAATACTCTAAAATACTGAGTGAAAGTCAAAGAAAAAAGTGAGGAGAAAAAGTCAGGAGCAGCTGAAACAGATTTGATCATAAAGCTCCTGTCTGTTAATATGTGCATCCAGCCTTTCCATTACTACCATCTTGTGGCTGCAGTTAGCTATTGTTGCTGAAAGCTGTATTTAGTCTCATTACAAAGTGTAGTCGTCTTTCTCTCTGAGGGCTTTTGGTGTTCTGAGATCCGTTATGATCTCCACTTTCATATGGAAAGGAAGCTAGAATTAACAAATAGATGAGCTTCACTTATTTAGCATAGTAACAGATGAGTTTCCTTTTAGAAAACATGAAATAAGACAAAAAGTCAGAGAGATCAGATAGAAGCTCAGAGTATGGGCCAAGTGAACACAAATAAAACCGTGTTTGAGTTTTCCAGGGTAGACAAGCGTCAGGCTTTGAAACGAATTGAAACACTGTCTGTGTCTTTGGTTGCTATGCTACAGGGGGTGATTGCTGCCATTTCCTCGCTTCAGCCTGTGCGGCAAGTATTCAGATAGTTAGTATGGGTCGGGGTGGTGCTTAAACTAACATAATCATAACCTTTATGTTTCTGTAAGACAGAGTCAATCAATATATTAATTCATCATTAATTTGTATACTAACAGGGACCTAATGTTTCACTGTGTTACTCTGTGGTGGAGCTGTGGACACTATATTGTTCTTTCTGTGCGATTTCCTTTATGTTTAACTTGTTTTTTGGTTAGTTTGCTCCATCATCTGTCTACACTTAGCTATTCTGTCCATAAAAGCTATGACTAAAACTGCTGATAAAGGGTAACAAAGACACAGTCCAACACCTACTGGAAGCTAGTTGAACTTACTGCTGGCAATACAAACCAAGCTTTATGGTTGTACAGGGATTGAATGGCCCCTAACAACAGGCCAGACACCTCATACTCCAAAAGCACCCAGAGGATACCCTGAGATACCTGGTTAGATGCCTTCTCCATAAAAACACGTGTAGACTGGTTGGGCAACCTCCCACACCCCCCCGAATATCCTTGAGAGGATAACGAGCTGGTCCAGTGTTTCAATGACCAGGATGAAAACCACATGTGTCCTCCTGAATCCAAGGTTCAACTAACAGATAAACTCTCTCTTCATTACCCTGGGATAGACTTTATTGGGGAGTATAATCCCTCAATAGTTGGAGCCACATCCTACAGGCCCCTTCTTAATCAGGGGAACCATCACTTCAGTTTGCCCATCTAGAGGCCACCCCAACCTCAACGTTGCAGACACATGTCAGCCAGGACAGTCCTAAGAGATCTACGAGAAACCCAAAGTCACCTTACAAAGAACAAAATTAATAAAAGGAACAATAGTCATAAAATACATAAAATAAGTTAAAATTGCAAAACAGAACTTGACAACAGATCAAATCAGCACTAAAGTGAATAAACCAGTTTGAACAGATGTGTTTTGAGCTGTGACTTAAACACAGAAAGGGAGTCAATATTTCTTATGGCTGGAGGAAGAGAGTTCCAGAGCCGAGCGACTGAAAGCTCACTGAAAGCTCTGTGACCCACAGTGATGAGACCCGAGGATCTGAGAGGGCGGGAAACAGTGGAGCAGGTCACACAAATATGAAGGAGCAGATTTATGGATACACTTGTACGTGAGAAATAAGATTTTAAAATTTATCCTGGCTTCTATGGGCAACCAGTGAAGCTGCTGAAGAGCTGGGGTAATATGAGCTCTTCACGGAGTGCAAGTTATGACCCGAGCTGCAGAACTTTGAAGAAGTTGGAGTTTATGAAGGGACCTTTCAGGAAGACCAAACAGGAGGGAATTACAGTAATCAATCCAGGACGTAATAAAACTTCAGTTTTATTACTGTTAAGTTTGAGAAAATTGGAGGAGAACCATGAGCTTCAGCTTCCCTTGTAATGCAACTGAAGCTTTGCTTGAGGTGGAAGTCGAAGAACTGGCAGACTGGGGCCTCAGACATTCCCAGTGTCTCATCCAGAAGCTTCTTCAGTTCCAGGCTTCTCGGATATGAAGTGACACGTCTTCAGGAAACTTAAGAAGTCCAGTTGCTCTTATTTCTAAACTCTAGATTCCCATGACCTAGATGATGGTGAACCTACACAGACCACTTGACCAGCTGTCTTACTGTGTCTTGTGAAACAACATACATCGTCTTTTTTCACGAGGGTGTAACTATCTGTATGCTGGCATCTGTCTTATTTCCAGCCATTTCATTTCCTGCTTTCTGTTCCATCTCTTCATTGTCCTTATTCTTATCACCACACTGTGTTTGTGCTGAAAGAGAAATCATTTCCTATGACTAAAACTGACTCTGAAGTATGATCTCATTAACTCATCTACAGAAGGCGTTTTGCAGAGGCCGATAATCACCACAGACTTTTTTTTTAATAATAAAGAGAGTAAAGTCCAGAGTATTATTTCAGCTTTATTCTCAAACTGATCAATAATATATTTTTCTGAATAAAGCCCTAATACTCCTTCGTGCTTTGCTCCAACCCAATGACTATATAAAAGATGCTTTCAGTCGTCGGTCTAAACCCGCAGTAACAGATAACAACCATTAGAGGGCAGCAGACTTCTCTGTTTATTCCGCTTTTTCAGGAAGAAGAAGAAACGCTCCACACCACTTCCGTAACTGCAGTGATGGAGGTAGCCTCTGGTGGATGTTGTTCCCTTAAGAAAGTCCCTCTGTCAGAGACGGAGTTGGATTTCTGCGGTCAGGCGTATTCCGTGTCCGTCCTGAAACCCGGATATTGTTGTCCGGAGACTGACGGGAACTTCAGAGCCGACGGGACCATCACTCTGATAACGGGACTGAAGAATATCCTGGTCGACACTGGGGGGCCGTGGGACCGGGACTTCCTTCTGACGACCTTAAAAAAGAGAGGTTTGGACCCAGAAAACATTGAGTTGGTCGTGGGCACCCACGGACACTCAGACCACATTGGAAATCTGAGTCTTTTCCCAACTGCAAAGATGATTGTAGGATATGACGTCAGTGAAGGGGACAGATACAGTCCCAGCGAGCTGGCAGAGGGACAGACTTACACCGTTGATGAACATGTGAGTTTTTCATTTTTGTCACAACACACACTGAAATTTAAAGGTTGAACCGAGAGATTTATTTCTTATTTTGATCTTCATTTAGCTGGAATACAACACACTGAAACCACCGCGATGCAAACACGGACTGTGTGTGTGTGTGTGTGTGTGTGTGTGTGTGTGTGTGTGTGTGTGTGTGTGTGTGTGTACCAGTTGTCATTACTATTTACGCAGTAATGAACTATTACACTATTTACATTTACATAATTACCTTAGGGATTAATAAAGTATTCTCATTCGGATTACATTAATTCTCGCTGAAGGCATCAGAACTATGAATAAACACATGAAATTCTGTAGTAAACAAGAAAAGTGTGAAATAACTCAGGACATGTTTGATATTTCAGGTTCTTCCAACATGTTTGATATTTCAGGTTCTTCCAACATGTTTGATATTTCAGGTTCTTCCAACATGTTTGATATTTCAGGTTCTTCCAAACAGCCTTTGCTTTGAGTCCTGCTTTGCTCCCTCTTGGCGTTCTCTCCATGAGCTTCATGAGGTCGTCTCCTGAAACGGTTTCCAACAGTCTTGAAGGAGTTCCCAGAGATGCTGAGCACTTGTTGGTCCTTTGCCTTCACTCTGAGCTCCATCTCATCCCAAACCATCCACACTGGGTTTAGGTCAGGTGACTGTGGAGGCCAGGACCCATCAGACCAAAGCACAGATGTCCTCTGGTCTAATGTCCACTCCTTGTGTTTCTCAGCAGCTGTTTGACCATAAAGGCCTGATTCACACAGTCTCCTCTGAACATGTAGAGATGTGTCTGCTACTGGAGCTCTGTGTGCATCTATCTGGGCTCTGATCTGAGCTGCTGTTAACTTGTGATTTCTGAGGCTGGTGACTCGGATGTATCCTCAGCAGCAGAGGGGACTCCTGCTCTTCCTTTCCTGGGGCGTCCTCATGTCAGACAGTTTCATCGTGGTCTTGATGGTTTTTGTGACAGCACTTGGGGACACATTCAAAGTTTTAGCAGTTTTACAGCCTGACTGACCTTCAGTTCTTAAAGTAATGATGGGCTGTTGTTTCTCTCAGCTGATTGGTTCTTGCCATAATATGAATTCTAACAGTCGTCAAATATGGCTGCCAGCTGTGCACCAACCTGACTGCTGCACAACACACCTGATGGTCCCAACCTCATTAAGAAGGCAAGAAATTCAGCAAATGAGCCCTGACAGGCTCACCTGTGAGGGGAAACACGTCAGGTGACGACAGCATGAAGCTCACTGAGAGAAGGCCGAGGGTTTGCAGCGCTGCCAACAAAGCAAAGGCTGGAATCTAAAATATAAAACATATTTATCACTTTTGTCTTTACTACATAATCCCATATATCTTGCTTCATATAGGTGACGTCTTCAGTTTGTATCTACAATGTAGAAAGTAGTAAAAATAAAGAAAAACTATTAAATAATTTCAACAATAATCTCAAAATTTGAGTCCTGTGACAGAGTTGGTGATCTCGTTGGTTTTTCTAAATGTATGTAGTGTTTTTAAATAGTCTTGTTTCATCCACAGGTGTCTATAGTTCCCACTCCAGGCCACACAGGACAAGATATCAGCGTGCAGGTGAAGGGGACCTCAGCAGGCACCGTGCTGATCGCAGGAGATCTGTTTGAGTGCTGCTCAGACGAGAACAGCTGGCGGGATCTAAGTATGAACGCTGCAGTACACGAGGTCAGCCGCCAGGAGGCCTTACGTACTGCCGACGTGATCATACCAGGACACGGACTTCCATTCAGAGTTCTCAGGAACAAGTGACTCCAACTTGTGAATTGAAGGGACTTTACTGAATACTAGGAGCTCGACTCGGATCATTCAAGCCAAAGTTAAGAACTTCTGGCAGGAAGACAAACTTCCACATACACCACTGTGACACTGAATGTAGTTTTCTGTGAATTGCTGTGGGATTTTCTACATTTCTGCCTTAATTCGCTTACCTTTCACAGTGGACTGAGAAAAAACATTCTCTGGTTAATGTTAAATGAACTCATAATAAAACTTGTATGGACTTTTCAACATGTAGCTGCAAAGTTGTGGTGGAACCACTGACATCAGCACACGACACAAATGAGGTCAGTGACAGGAAATTGGTGTCTACAGAACACTTGTTCACAAAGAAATCTCCATTGTTTCTTTATCACTGTTGGTCAGCAAGTTTATAACCGATCCTGAACTTCCAAAGAAATCCAAACTCCGTTGTCTGTAATCATTAATGCGTCATCTAATAAAGACTATTCAAAACGAGCTGGGTTTTGAAACGATGTAATGGATTAAAGACGAAGAAACAAACTTTTCTGTCCCACATGTGAAGTTAGTCTCGGACATACAGCTAAACAAACAGGTGAGCCTGAAGCTACATGTATCTGCTCGTGTCTGGTTAAAGTCATTTCCACAGCCCAAAGACAAATTCTTCTCTGAAAAGATCAAAATCATCGACGTACCCTCACACAGACCCACAGCTTGTTATCAGTGTGTTATCAACACAAATGCATGGAGGTGCATCTGTGACATGTGACTCAGCTGATTTAGGGCTCGTGATGAGAAAATACATTTTCTTTTTTAAACATTTAGTGCTGTTGACCTTTAGAGGACTCGATATCAAAGAAGCAAGGATCGATGAGTTAAAGAGAACTCCTTTGAAGGGGTGATTTGTTAAAGCCCCACCTTTAGCTGCATCTGAGGACCCATGAGAGCTAAAACACAAACATGAACATTTTATCTGTAAACTTGAAAATGTGGACACTTGGTGAAAAGCAGAACTCTGCAGACTCAGCGTGTACAGGAGGGTGTGCGACGAGCCTCCTACATAAACTGTCTGCAGACTCAGTCGTTCGCACCGTCGCGCTCTTCCTCGCTGATTTGAAGAACTGTGGGAAGAACTACGGCCCACTCAGGAAGTCAGATATGTGGGAGGGTTGATAGGAGGAGGAGGACCAGCCAGTCTGGATCCTGACATGCAGTTTTGTGTGTGGTTGATATCCGACTGTGATGAAAGGTCACGTGTTTGACGATTTTAAAAAAACAGCAGAAAAAGAGAAAAAACAAAAGAAACTTGAATTAAAAAATTTCTTTTTACATAGTGAAAATATTTGACAAACACGAGAGAGCCGAATTAAACTCTACAGATTAATATGTTAATATGCCACAGCATGTCTAATACTGAAACACTCTTTAAGCCTGACACTTGTTCTGCTCCTTCAGTCACATTTACATCTACATAGTTCTGCCACTGTAGAACTATGTAGCCCCAAAACGATGCCAGTTTTGGGGCTTGTTTTGTGTTTTTTCCTGTTTCTGTTGTGTTTTGTGTTATTTTGCAGCTTTTTTCTATTTGCTGTTGTTTTCTTAAGTTGCAGTCCACTTGACCTCTCAGGGTCACTGTTAGTTGGGGTTTGGGGAAGGTTGGGGTAACATCCTGTCAGCTGTGACTGAAGAAAGGTTTGTTCCACTGATGTTTCCTCCAACATCCAGATGAACAGAACCCGGGTGATTTGCTCGCCTCTAGAGGGATCTCTCTTCTAAGATATAAATATGATGTAAATTTAACATCAAGCTAGAAGTAAATCAAGCTCAGCATTATTCATGTAAGCCAGTCAATAATAACTAAAACTTAAAAAAGACAACGAGCCTCGTCTGTTTTGTCACATGACTTTGAATTTAGAAAATAGTCATTTTTATTTTAATACAAAGATTTTTAGATCTGCTTGGAGATGACCCAATAACATTTGTAACATAATTTTGTTTATGTTTACACAAACAATAACGATATGAGAGCAAACTACAGACTGTGTGTGGATACATTTCCATAACACGTACAGAAAATGTAAAGAAAGTATTCGTACCACACACACGTGTGAAAACTGAGCAGAGAGAAGCTGACCGATGTCAGCACAGGAAGCTGCCTTGTGGCAAAGATATCAGCTCACCACAGAAGTGCTCTTCTTCTGCTTCCACTGGATCTTTATAAATTTAATCATCAAACAGGTAAAACTCACACTATCAGCGCATTTACAAATTACCTTTAAACACTATTTTATACTATTTAACACTATTTTAGTACTTGTCACTCAGCTCTACAGAGGGTAAAACCAAACCAGAAAATTGTGGGGAATGTTATTTGTGTATCTTCCTGTCCTTACCTTAGTCTGTGTGAACGACATGAAACTGAAAGAAATGTAGTGGTTTGAAAATGCACTGACTATTTCATGTTATTTCAAACATACACAAATAATGTTTAGAAACAGAGATACTGTTGTACCTTTGCATGTCTTCATGGTGTGAAATGTTTTACAAATTGTCAAAAAAACAAAAACCCAGTAAACTAAAGTAAAGCGCAACATTTGGCCAAACGTGGATTTTCATTTACAAGCTCTCAGCTAAAATCTTCCAGGTAGCCAATGACTTTTCAGCTATTTGTTATAACCAAATGGAAATGTTACAGTGAATGAGCTGTAAACCCAGAGCACTTGTATGATGTGTAATTATGAAAGGTAACATTAGAAGTACTTTTAAGTACTCTGCAATAGGCTCTTATGGTGGATTTGGGATCTTGTAACAAAAGAATACATAGGACGACTAATTTTTCATCATGTCCATTCATTTCTTTTCTCACATACATATTTGAGTAGGTTGGGGGATATGCATGGCAACATATGTGATAGACTGTTTTACATTCGTCCTCCCAAACTACTTAAGGACATATGCCATTTAAAGTGCTATCTTTCCTGATAACGTGTTAGTGAAGCAATAAGTTTATACTGTGTATGTACTGTTGGAGCTACAATGCCTTTTGAGTACAGCTTTTACAGATTATGTAGCAAAAACTCCACAGAGGGGGATTATTTTTCCACGATTGCACCCTGTGGAAACAGCTTTGCCAGACTCCAGATTTTTATTTCCTGTGCGTACACGCAGCATGATGTGCTGTTCTGTTATGAATGGTTAAACTGGAGGCATGCAGACTAAGTGCAAGTGCAAGGCCTAGACGAGAACAGGCAAGAGAGCAGGACTGAGTTGCATGTTCTCAGTTAAACACATGCACACACTTGGGCCATATGGTGGTGAGGGTTTAAGTGAAGCCAGTGGACTGTGACTCGAGGAACAGATATGGTCTGGGGGAAGGAAGACAGGAGAATTAGTCCATGCATCATTTTCGAGTAATCTCTCCACAACCATAATTTACTCAAATGAGAGGGATACACTGAGTCCAAATTCCTCGGAGTCATGCAGAGAGGCTGAGAGGGTGAGCAGGCAGGAGAGGAGAGGTGGAGTTTTGAGAAGGAGGTGCTGTAAGAAAAACCATTGGGTGCAAACATGTCAATCTCCTCCCTCAATAGCTGTCTTACCTTCTGCTGCTGTGCTGGAGAAGGGGAACTGGCCACGCCCATCTGCCTGTGCTGCCACCAGCACGCACTCTTCTCGCCTCAGCCCCCAGCTCCTCACTACCACTGCCCGAGCCTTCTACCAAACTCGTGACAAATAAGCTCTCCAACTCTATTACCTCACACAACCCTCGTCTTCCTCTCTCCGTGTCCACTAGAGTTGGATGTCTTAAGACCTGTCTTGGTCTCGATACCAGTCTCGAGACCACTTTTACGTGCCCTTGGTCTTGTCTCGACTTTGTCTTGGTCTTGGTTTTGGTCTCGATACCTTGTGGTCTTGGTATTGTCTTGGTTTAGGCGGTCTTGACTACAAGTCTAGTGTCCACTCAGTAATCTCTGCTCCCTTTTCTTCCCATAGACCGTTCAAGTCCTCCGCCAGTTATCCCTGCAATCCCAGAACTGTTATTGTTACTCTGTCACTGTAGATAAGTCATTTACACTCTAGCTAAATGCGTACTGTGATCTGCTGCTGGGGTCCGCCTGAGTTGCTCCTAACAAACTCACCTTTAAAAAGACTTCCGCTTTCTTACAGTCAGTGGAGAATACTGTGCTAACATCCTCCTTCACAGCACGAGGCGGCTCTATTCCCCTCTCTAACATGTGTTCAATCACATTGAAGCCAGTGATTGGCTCCTCTGCCACCCTATCTTCCTGAGCTACTAATACTGGTACTAGAAGCTTTGACTGCGGAGCCTCTTCTGTGGGTAACCTGAATGTGATTTCAGCCCACCCAGCAAATAGCCAATGATAGAGCTCAATCATCCTTGTAGTGTCCCTTCAGTGGTATGAAGCTGTGCGAGGGCGAGGTCTGTTTTAATCACTAACATATTGCAAAGACCTAGGCCTGACGACGGCTTCAGTAATTCCAGCTTCACTGTGATTCGTTTTAAGTCCAGTTTCGATTTGGTGAATCAGGTTGGAGTCTGACAGTTTGTCTTTCTTACACCAATTCAGAACTGTGTGTGACTGTGTGTAGTCACTTCAGTGAGCTGCTTCACTTATGGTTCTGATCAGCGTGTGCTTCTTTGACTGTTTCCCAGCTGAGATAGTAGTTTGTAACATTGCTGCCGTAGTAATCAAAGAAGCTTTATGTTGACATGACATAAGTTACAGTTATTTGATTGACGACATCTGAGCTGAACATGAATTGTTCTTTGATACTTAAACCTGCAACAAACCTGTTTTTTTCATGCATTATTTTTTCTGCTTTCTCACAGGTCACGATGTCCATCAGCAACGCCACTACCTGCACCAATGACAGTACGAACCACTTCGACATCATCCACGTGTGCTTGTACTCCTTCATCTTCATCGTGGGTCTTACTTTGAATGTTATAGCTCTGGTATTTTTTTTTTGTCAAATCAAATCCAGATCCCCAACAGTTGTCTACATGACCAACCTGACCGTGGCGGACTTTTTACTCATCCTCACATTGCCAGTGAGAATCTACTACCACCTTGGATTAGAAGGCATTCCTCTGGTGTTGTGTGATTGCCTTGGCTTGATCCTGAAGGCCAACATGTATGGGAGCATCTTATTCCTCGCTTGTATTTGCTTTGACCGCTGTGTCGCTGTCAGCTTTCCTATGTCTACAAGAATTCAGAGAGCAAGACAGAAGTCATGGTTGATTTGTCTTGGAGTGTGGATACTGTCCTTTGGTCCAAGTGTGCCAATCTACATCCTCAAGCGTGAAAATGTTTCTTTAAATGTTACTAAACATTGCTTTGATAACCCACCGGTTTATGCCACACAACCAGCAGTAGTTTTTTCCACTTTATTTCTGGGGTTTGGGCTCCCTTTAGCAATTATGCTAGTATGCTCCTGGATATTGGTTCATACTGTTCAAAAAAGCACTGTGGCTCAGACAAATCTGCTGAACAGCAGAAAGATCCGGAGGATGATTGCTACAAGTCTGCTTATTTTCCTATTCAGTTTCTCTCCATACCATGCTACCCTAGTTGTCCTCTCCCTGCACAGAGAGCCTATAACCTCTAGAACTTGTAGCGGTATGCACCCCATGTTGGCTGCATACCGCTACAGCCTGGTGGTGGCTTGTCTAAACACAGTGCTTAACCCCATTGCGTATTATTTCACCACAGATACCTTCAGGAAGAACATGGTGATAGGCACTGTTCAAAAGATGTTCCCCCTGTACAATCTGAGTTCAGGGCAGAGATAGCTGAGTGCTCACAATAGCTGAAAGATGTTGGAGGATCTCTTAGTCCCACTTAGCTCCATGGGTCACTGTTATCCTGAAAGGTGCATTCTGGGCATGTTTTCCTCAGTTGTCTGTATCTGTCTGTCTTTGGTTTATGTTCTCACCAACATCATCACCAGCACGAGTTCTGTTTTTCTCCTTTGTGCTCTTTCCATCACATTTGATGAAATACAAGCAGACTGTGAAATGACTTTTGCTTTTCTCTATATTGCTACTCAACCTTTAACGTCTTATTTATGAGGTGTTCTTTAAATGAGGGTCCTTCCAAAAGGTTCTTAACTCACTGGCATTAATTTTAGTTTTAATATCAAACCTGCAGCACAGCACAGTGCAGCCAGAGACACTGTTTCATCAACCACCAAGGCACGTATTATGCTTGCACAATACTAAGCCATCACAGGGAAGTGTACGGTGGTTTCTCCACAACAACACATCTTGCATAATCTTGTATATACTATGTCTTCACAATGGTCATAAAGGTTTTTTTTTTTTTTTTTTTTTACCATGCAATAACAGATTCTAAAAACAAACAATGTAATGCACAAAGCTCATGGAGATGCAATAAAATAATATTCTATTATAAAAAAGTAGAAGATAATATCTTTTATTATACACGTTTGAACTACGTAAACATGAATTGCTATTGCTCTGCAAGGGTCCATTTATTCTGTTCCAAATTTTTTTAGTGCTGTCCGCATTAATGCGGCAAATCTCAGCGAGTTAAAGTGGATCGCCCCGTGCATAGAGCTGCATGGCATCAATGCGTTAGCGTGGTTAGCTCGTCAACACGTTGATGCCGTGCAGCCCCACGCACGGGGAGATCCACCTTAACTCGCTAACTGAGATTTGCCGCATTAATGCGGTCATGGCGTTAACATCATTTTAAAGAGATTAACACTGACAGCACTAAAAAATTTATATAAGAAGCACATAAACAGATTATCTGATTATTAGCAGCTAGCGGCTACGTGACTCCCGCTGAAGCAGTAATATTGTATTTAATTTTTCACACACTGCTTCTGTGTGTTGGCTTCGTTTTGTTAAATAAATAATTATACGATGTAAGATGTCTGATTTTGTTGTTCACCTGAAATTGTATGTGCATCATCTGAAGACCATATTATTTATTACTATGTTCTGTTATGTTGGATAGCACAGGGGCCAAGACTTGATTGTATTCTTTCATCATTTCTAAACCTGTTTCCAAAAAAGTCAGGACACTGGACACAACAAATCGAATGTTGTAACTTTATCTTGCAAGTTCAGCACCTGGACTCTTTTACCAGAAAGCAATGCTGTTGGAAACTGTAGATAATGCGTCTGGTTAAAAGCCCATCTCTGAAACAGAGCTTGTCTGTACACCAGCATATTGCAGCTCCAAAACATGTATAATGAATAAATGAAATGATATTCTTGTATTCTCTGTGTCAAGTCGCTAAATGAAAAGTCCCCTGCTGTTATCTCCTGTCTCTTTATTGTTGTCTGTCCACTTTGAAAAGGTCACAAAACTAAAAAAAACAAACAAACAACAACCTGGTGGCTGTTTTATTTTGCATTCTGATTGGATGAGGACATGATGATAACAACCTTCAATCATCCTCCTCATTAGGTTCCTCATCGTGGGAGTTTCAAAGGAATATCAAAATTGGACCTCTTAGGCTTCAAGTTTGCTTATTTCAGCCTTTATGGCCAAACATTTTGTTCCATCAGTTTACTGGGGAGTTCTCACTAAAGTAAGATTGTTGGGAAGTTGGAAACTTTATCTTGGCTTTTCATTGTAAAGCAGTGGCTTCTTAGGTGCTGAGCAGCCTTGGAATTGTGATAAAGTGAATTTAAAGTCAAATAATCTTTCTATAAACACATTTTGGACTAAATGTATGAATGCATGATGCATGAAATAGATGCAGCAGTTATGCGATAAATCTAAAGAAATCAAACCATCGATGTGTAACAATAAGAAAAGATGCGGGGAAAAAGTACCGAACACATGAAGAAAGGGAAATCACATGGAAAGTCATGACATCAGCTGAAATCTGTCAGTAATTAGAAAGCAATCCTGTCACTTAGTACTGATTATTATCAGCTGGTTCAGGCCTAATTGATGGCCAATAAAACGTTGTGTCATTACCAATGTGCCACACAATGGACATTTCATGATATATAAAACCAGTGAGCGTCTAAGGACTGTTGCAATCGTATTGCTGCGAAACATAACGATGACATTGGTTACAGAAGAATGTCTAAACTACCGAAGCTTCCACTGAGGACTCTGGGAGCTGAATTTGCATGAATGGAATAATGTACTGAGACATTCCTGACAAAAATCTACCAGGAGGATGAACAAAGAGTGCATGTTTCAGCAAGACAATGATGCCAAACACACGGCCAAGGAAACTCTAAACTGGTACCAGCCAATCAGCTGCCCTGAATCCAAATCTATGGGGAGTTATAGCACGGGCCACGGGACCTTCAGGATTTGAATGTGTGGGAGAATGGGCCAAAGCCACACCTGAGCAGTGCCTGCAGCATGTTTCTTCATACAGACGGTGTCTTCAAAGGTCATTATACCTCAGCATCATACAAAGTATTCAACTTTTACACAGCAATTTACACAGCGTTTTTCTTGTAATTACAATTGTTTGCTGAAGTGAATAAAACAGTGTGCTCTGTAATTGAAGGGCAGGAACAGCTTTGGTGTTTCTGACTGTGTGGCCACCCATGGCTCCAACACCATTGTGAAGTTTGCTGATGACACAGTGGTGTTGGGTGCCATCTCCAACAACGATGAGGCGGCCTACATGGATGAAGTGAAGAATCTGGCATCGTGGTGCCAGGACAATCACCTCCAGCTGAACGTCAGCAAGACCAAGGAGCTGGTGGTGGACTTCAGAAGGGGTCAGCACAGAGACTACAAGCCCATTATCATCAATGGAGCTCCAGTGGAGAGGGTGCAGTCCTTCAAGTATCTTGGTGTCCACATCTCCTCAGACCTGACATGGGCTGCCCACATTCAGGTCCAGACCAAAAAGGCTAGGCAGCGCCTGTATCACCTACGACAACTGAGGAAGTTCAGGGTCTCTCCAAAGATCCTCAGGATTTTCTATACAGGCGCTGTGGAGAGCATCCTCACACAGAACATGACATCGTGGTTCGGGAACAGCTGTGTGAAGGACCAAAAAGCTCTCCAGAGAGTGATCCGTACAGCAGAACGCTGCTGCAGGATTGCTCTCCCCCCGCTTCAGGACACCTACACCAGGAGATGCCGGACTAGAGCAGCGCAGATACTGAAGGACCCGTCCCATCCTGGCAACAAACTGTTCCAACTTCTGCAATCTGGTAGAAGGTTCCTCATCATCCGGGCAAGGACAGAGAGACTCAAGAGGAGCTTCTATCCCCAAGCCATCCGTGCCCTAAACACACACACCCGCCCTCTCACATCATCTATAATTGACTGAGTCAGGACTCTTCCAGACACTAAACCAAGGCACAATGTACATTTCAATTCCTTTAATTTTAAATATGTTTATATTGTCTATCCTGTAAAATAGTCAGATGTCCATTCATATTAATGTACAGAATTCACCTGCTTGCTGCTACTACTGCACATTCACCCAATGTGTATATACTATATATATATATATATATATATATTAATGTTCTTCCTCTACATCCCCCCCCATTTTTTTGCACATGTCGAGGAGCGTGTCAGGCTACATTTCACTGTGTGTTATACTTGTATAACTATGCATGTGACAAATAAAGAACCTTGAACCTTCTGCTTTTGCTTTGACTGCACAACTTTAACAGACAGATCTTTATGAGAAGTTGAAATTGTGTTCATGTCTGTGGCTTCCTGTGGTGTGGTTGTCTATGTGTGTGATCTCTAAAAACAACAGACCTTAGACGCAAAGGCTCTAGTTTTGCTGTAACTTCCTCTTGTTCAAACTGAAATGCTTGAATGTGTAAAGAAACTGTATTTTTACTTGTGAAAAGCATGCCGCTGTGGCTGTTTCTTTGCGAGGACCAAATTAAGTTTAAAATCAACATTTAGAATCAAAGCAATCGGAAGGTTCAGCTGAGAATGCTACTTTAAAAATCTGAACACTTCATCCAGCATTAGGACCTGGAATATCAACCATGTCTTTATTGGAAGGCTACACATTTTATTCTTCATCATACAACTGTACAGTTTTACATTGGCATCAGATCATTTCCCTTATGTTTTAAAGTAGTATAATAATGTAATATTTAAAGACACACAGAGGTGGATCAGCCCTATAATAACACATCAGTAGAGCAGAGAGCAGAGTACTGCACAAGCCTTCAAATGAAAAAGTATAAATACTCAGAGGGTCTCAGGCAAGGAGGCGTTTGCTAAATCGCTACTTTAGTTAGTGGTGGATATGCGACGATTCCTGACCAATAAGTGCTTTTATTTTTGTAGCTATGGTACAGAAGTGTTTGTCATTTCGATGTATTACAGTGACAATGTAGGACAACTATTAATAACAAAATGCATTAAAAATAAAAAGAAGAGCAGCATTTTTTCACTTTTTCTAGGATTATACTTTCTGGCTTTGAAGCTTTATCAGAAGCTCACAATCACATCTTCTTTATAATAAAGGCTGTAAGGACATAT
Organism: Mchenga conophoros; assembly: GCF_057382185.1. Taxonomy (NCBI): domain Eukaryota; kingdom Metazoa; phylum Chordata; class Actinopteri; order Cichliformes; family Cichlidae; genus Mchenga; species Mchenga conophoros. Next base: position 17,978,600 of record NC_140528.1, on the reverse strand, counting down.
CTGCAAATACTCAGTCAATCAATCAGAATAATTGGTTGATGTGGAGACCGAGGCCACATGGACGACACAGTCGTTACTAAACACAGTAGCATTCCTACGTTATGGTGAAACGGTTTACATATTAGTTAGTTATTTGTACACTTGGGCAATGAAGCGTACATCTCAGTGTAAATCATGCAGTGTAAAATATAAGCTTTTGGTGACTCCAAGTGGTTGAACAAAAGGATGGGAAAAGTTCTTGCAGACATTCATGTAAAACTGAACATCAGCAAGAACATCTACTTCAAAATGATCAATAATTTATATTATTGATCATGAAAACAATGTGCACACTTACATTCTTGGGCAATGCACAGTACCTACAGTGCATCTCATAAATTAATTCATTTGTAATCCAAAAACACAAGATTGTTTAAAAGGCTTTTTTGAGTTAATTTTCCTTTGTTAGGATAATCTGTGAGCACTTTTTTGTTTCTTTGGCTGTAGTGTTTAATATGATGGTAGGTTCTAAAAGATTTACCGCAAAACAAGTCTAATTTATATCACCAAATTCCACAACAATTCCTTATTTAACATATCACCAGGACCGTTGTGAAGTGCCAGGAAGATTGCAAAGATTTACACTCCAGGGAAACTAAACAACCTTTTGCTGAGCCAGTGGCACAACACAGAAGAGCTAACTCTCCTAGGCTTGCAGATTTAACTGAATTAACCAACATGCCACTTTTAATGAAAGTAGAAGACAATCTGACTCGAGGGAAGTCTCTGTCCCTATCACTCATGGGAAGGATTGCTTCAAGAAAAATGGTGGTTTGATTATTTTATGTGATCCCGAGTGAACCATCAGCTGCCTGGTTCAGATCTCTGGATTCGTACATTTCTAAATTCCTTTGGAAATATAAACCTGCACGTATCAGCTGAAAAATGCTACAAAGGGCCAAGGATAAAGGAGGACTAGAGCCGCCTAACTTTCAACACTACTTTTTAACCAACAGGCTTCAGTTCATCTCCGGATGGTTAAAACACGCCCACTAAGATGAGCCTTGTAGAACAGGCACTGTGCAATAATCTGGAGATTTCTGACCATTTATCAGCTCAAACATCAAATGACATGAATGCTTTAAAAGCATCAACATCAGCTCCTCTCTGACAGCATGGTGGGAGTTTCTAAAAATAACAGTCTTCATGAATCCCATGCAAACGTACACCTATCTGGAACAATCCGGACATATTACAAAACAATATTATGATAAACTTCACAGATTGAAGTCGTAAAGGAATCAAATACTTGGAACATATTTTAGAAGGAACAGACTTTATTCTGTTCGACAGATTAGTTCTACAGTACGGGTTCAACAAGAAAAGATTTTTAGAATATCAACAAATGAAATGTATAATAAAAAAGAAATTTAAACCTAATCAAGTCTAAATGAAAAACACCATCAAGTGTGCACAGTTTCTCAGAACTCCCAAGTTATATATAGGACGCTCCTGTCACGGCCTGGGGGGTCAGCAGGACGTTGATCGGCCATTTCTACCTTTGTCTCTCTCCTCCTCTCTGTCGCCGGGGAAGAACTCACTGTGGGTTCACGCCCACGGAAGGGGAACACACCTGATGCCCATCAAGGCGATCGGCATTTAAGCCAGAAGGAGTCTGCTGGTCTTCGCTGGATCGTTGTCTGCCACCCGTCAGTGAGAGTCAAAGTTACAGCTCAGTTAACATGGTGAACGTTGTAATTAATTCTCGTTTCCTCGTCTACAGGACTCCTGGATACCTTCCCGTGTGAATCAGTGTGTGGAGAGTGGAGAGTGGACCTGTGGTCATGTGTGTGTGTGGAGAATTGGAGAACGAGTGACTACCCCTTTGGATTTCCCTGGAGCGCTGTCCCTCACCTTGTTGTATATAGCACTGCCCTGCACTTCCTGTTTATACACCTGGTGGATTCTGTAAATAAATTCTTGTGTACAGCTGATTCTGGCTTCCTGCGCTTGAGTCCCCCACGCTGAACCGTAACAGCTCCCCAAAATAGATGAATCAATATCCCTTCATATTATGTCTGTGAAGGTTCTCAGTCATCCAGGTCATCGAAGTCTAAAGAGCCTGGAAAGAAACGTTTCTTGAAAAACTTCAAGAAGTCCACACATTTTTCTTTAGAAGCTGCTTAGATCCCTTCCTATTGGGAAATGGGCGGTGGATCTATCAGTCAGAACAAACATCTGGTGTTAGATTTATTTAAAAACCCATCCATCCATTTGTCCTTCTCAGGGGCGCTGCAGCCTACGGAGCCCATGTTGTACTCGTATAATGATGCATGTGACAAATAAATAATTTTGGATCTTGAATTTAGTTTCTGGTTTTCTTTAATGAGTTTTAGATCTTGGGTTTTGTTATTGTGCCTCCTTTGTGCTCCATGTGTCACGTCTAGTCAAGTTTTCATGTCTGCTCTCATGGTTTCCTTTTTAATTTTGCGTGTCTGTCTCACAGATGCAGGCTCCCCCCACCTACGAGCCTGCATTTGGGCCGTTTCATGACAGCTGCCGGTCACGGACAATGACTCCCACCCTCTCCGTAACACACTGAAGAGCGATTTCTTCAACCTTGCAGTCTGAGGGAATGACACAGGAGGTTGTTCCTACCTCCCTCTATCAAACTAATGCATCTACTTGGGTCAGACCCACACACTGAACCAGACACTCTGTCACTTTTTGTATGCCACAAAGTATATTTGTGCACCTGTGCACTCACACCTGTAATATCCCAGAAACATTAGTGTTAATACTTTAATATTTATGTTTATATCTCTATTTCTACACTTTATATGATTGCTTGGTGTCTGTTGTACGTTTCATTGATTCTGATTCTGAAATAGTCAACGATTTGATCTAGCTAAAAATTAAGCCATGTACGAAAAACAAATGCTGTATTCAAATTGGAAAGACAGCAGCAATGTGGAGGATTCAGTCAGCAATTTGAAATAGTGCAGTATATGCAGATTCTGTTTCCTGTAAGCTGTCAAGAGTCTTTTATCTAACTTAAACTTGTGATGTTACTATTCTAAAACGAATTCAAAGCTCTGAATTTCTAAAATAACAATCACAACCCATTAAACGTTCACAAGATGACCACAAGATGTCTCTGCAGCACGTGCCGTGGACAGCGCAAAAAGCAAAGAAACACAAAGCAGGACAGACAAATGCGTCTGGAATGAAAGTGCGAGAACAGTGATGCTGTTGTTAAAGGTGAAACATGACTATCAACATACTTTAGCTGCAGTATAGTTTGTAACCAGTGTGACATAAACTAACTAACAACGCGCAGTGAATGGTAGCTACACAAAAGCCTGTTTCATCACGTATTTGACCCCGGGATCTATTTTTTCTCCAAGCTTCATTTTTTAATTGTGGTGAACTTCACGTAGCTGCCTGATGCGCATTCTGCTCATCAGTGGACTGAATTGTCTTTGGGTCATCAGTAATAAAGCGCCTTCAGGCGACGGTGGTTGTGATTTGGCGCTATATAAATAAAATAAACTTGAATTGAATCAGTATAATTCAGGGTTGTATATTATAATAAACGTGTTGAGACATTTTCCAGCTCACATGTATTCATTACTGTTTCCCCCAATACCGAATTTAAAACTTTTTTATTCAGGAGCTAAAGTTAAAAACGGGAAAGTGGGTAAGTGACGTGTCCGTGATGGTGTTTGTGTGGCGCAGAGGAACCACATGACACGGTAACTTCAGAGGTCTTTCTCAGCCGTCTGCTGAGCCAACAGGAGCAGTGCAACAAGGACGCCCTTTGTTTTCTTCACTAACCGGACACCGCTATACGAGGAAGACCTGCTGAACCGCACCGTGAGTGTATTTTGCTTTTAAAACATCCAAACAGCGACGTTGTAAACTGCGCAACATCAGGGTGTTAACCTGGAGGTGGCAATAAAACGAGGCAGTCTGATTTCCCTTTAATGAAACATAAAACTTGAATCTGAAGTTAAGACAAAATTATTAGAGAGAAAGATTTGTGACAGGTTTATTACAGCTTCACAGCAGTGAAGCATTAACCTGCCTCACGCCTGTACCTTCTTACTAAAGGTGTAAAAGGTGGCACTGAATCATGGAGCATTCTTAGTTTTTCACAGGAAAAGTCATTTTACAAAAGCATAAACGGTGCAGTTTGGTGCACATGATGTCACATTGATTCAGGGATGTAACACTGATGTTGTAAAACGATTCCCTTCATAAGGCTTTATAAAACTTATAAAAGCTTTATAAAAATAAACTGACACAGTTTGTTTTCTCTTTTTTCTGATAATGTAATGATGAGTATTACTGTACTTGTCGTCATTATTAGAAAACCATGCTGGGACAAAACATTAACGCAACCACTAAGCACACTGTTACTTATTCTAAACACAGTGACTTCATCAGTTCCTCTTTGCAGCTGTTTTTGTGTTTAATAGAACAAAAGCAGATATCGCAGTGCATGTTTTCTTGTGCTCGTTTTTGTTACGACTCTCTGAACTGGGCCATGTAGATTAAAGTGGAGTAGACTCTGGTCAGGAGCAGCAGGTGTTGTGCTCCTTAACAAAGGCACCAGTGAACTGATAAGAGGCTTTGCTTCTAAATTTAGAACCAGGACGGCTTCCTGTCCCCACAGTGTGAGCAGTGGTGAGTTTCTGCAAAGTTAACTTGTTTTTTAATTGGGAATTAATTACATTTAAACTCCTAAATAAATACACACTTTTAGATTCTGGATTTGCTTTTCGGATTTGGGGAATTTCATTGCCCTGCGACAGACTGGCGACCTGTCCAGGGTGTACCCTGCCTCTCACCCTAAGACAGCTGGGATAGGCTCCAGCACCCATGACCCTGAAAAAGGATAAGCGGAAGAGAATGGTTGGATCGATGGGAACTTCATCTAGTTTTTCAACTATGTGTCCATCCTGAAGTCTTGGGAAAATGGAGTGTGTGTAAATGAATGCAAACAAATCCCCAAATACACACTGTCATGGTCCTCGGTCAGTTGTTTTCAGTGTTTTGGACTGTTTTGGTTATTTATCAAGGGATGGTTTTTTATAATGTTTAGGTTATTTCCTGTATTGGTTCTCTTTGTGAACTTAATCCAGTTATTTGTTCCAAATTCTTCCCTCAGCGCTTCTCCCTCTTGTGTGAAGTCTGTTGTATTAGGTCACACATCACTTCCTGTTTTATAGAGAGCAGCATAAACACAGTTGAGCAGATTGTGTGAATCTTCGTTGTAACTGCATTTTGCGTTTCATTGTTTATAACACAGTTGCTGCAGGAGGAAGAACATGGAACGCTATATTAGATATTAACTGATAAAAGTGTGATTAGCGGTCTGTGATGTATGGAGGACAAGAGTTACACAGCAAGTACATCAAAGAAAATTAGATGTATTTTATTTTATATGCAAAATGAGAGGAGGCTGAAGGAATATAAATGTGCCTTTAAGAAACATTTTAAGAAATATAAGGAACAACTCTTCTGAACACTGTGCAAAGGGGTCTCGGGATTAGGACTGCAGATTGATTCAGAGGCTCAAATTATGGTCATAAATATTTTGTACTTGTAAATCAGACTGTCTAGTTGTGAAGTGAGTTTTGTAACCTTGTAAATCAAAATATCTAAAATGTGTGCCTAAAAAAGATTTGTATTTGTAAAAGATAATTAAACAAGTTACAAGTTGTTTGGTTAATGTCTGTTTACGGATAGAAGGCAAAAAAATATGTGTGAAGCTTCCTGTTCAAGTTCCCTCACATGCGTGTGAGTTTCAACTTGCACATACAAATTTTGACAAGATTTTTCTTCCTTTCAGCTGATTGGTCGATGTCAAGTTGTCAGGCGTCACACTGTAGAGAGAGGGCGAGTGGACCCAAATGCAGGACTCGCAGGCAGATTGAAGGTGTGGATGGTATTTATTAGTGAGGCTGGACGGACAGAAGCTATCTGAAACTGAAAGACTGGCTGACTGAAGTAGACCTGGAAACACACCTGTGGATTAGACGATGATAAGACGAGGAACTGAGAGAAACTGAGGGTTTAAATACACCGGCTCATGATGGCAAGAAACAGGTGAGTACACACAGCTGGACTAAATCTAACTAATGACACAGGAAGTGGAACATACACACAGTCCGAGGCTAACACAATAAAACAGGAAATGTGAAAACTAAACAGTGATAAGGTCCAATACGGAAAACACTGATAAGAACCCTGGCGCTTTACTTAACTTCAGGTCCTGGAAGGGTAATACATTTTAAAGATGGAGGATGGCGACAGCCATTCTGTTCATGCAAACATCGTTGGGTCTGCCGTGATATGTTTGACATGGGACTTTTGCTCCTGAACCTCTGCGCACAGCGTCTGGAGACCGGGGCTGTACGAAGTCACTTTCATCTTTACGCAGGACTGTAAGCTGTTGTCTGTGAGGCGTGAGCGGTTTTTGTTTTTAACATAGTTCATGGTGGAGAAAAGCTGCTCAAATACGTATGAGGATCTGAAGATCAACAATCCACAAATTAGGCATTGTCACAGTTTGCCAGGGCAAGCCGTGGGGATGTGGGGATTTTATTTTTTTCAAGATATTTCAAGATCACGATAATCTTCCAATTTAGAACTACAAGTTAAAAAAAAAACTAACATAAATAAAATACACTTCAGCTAAATACTTTTACAATTTATTTCCCCAAACCACGGAGCCGCAGTATAAAGACTAAAGAGCCGCATGTGGCTCCGGAGCCGCAGGTTGCCGACCCCTGGTTTAGTTGAACAAAAAACAAAATCATTGTCCAGATATATCTTTTTGAATATCACGTTTGGTTACTACACTGTGTAATTTTTCGAGGTGCACATTAGAAAAGTTGCTCCCATTAAACGTGATATTCCAAAATATATATCTGTGTGGATTCTGGAGACAAGGCAATCTACAAGTAGTCCTTGGTGTGTTGTATAAAGACGAGCAGTACTTAATCCAACCAGGAGTTTGTCGACCCAGGGCAGTGAATAAGCATCAAATAATCCACAGAGAACCATATAGACCCATCTTTCGCATCTCTTCCCTTAACCAAGCGGTTTTAGCCTTCTTCATGCTTTCAGGTGGCTAATGTGATATACCTAATGTGTATGTGTTAGTCCCTGTAGGGAAATTACTCCTCTGCATTTAACCCATTCACCCAGTGAAGCAGTGGGCAGCCACCAGTGCAGCACCCAGGCAGCAGTGTGTAGGGACGGTACCTGGCTCAGGGGTACCTCAGGGTAGCCGTTCAGTGGATTGAAACCCCTGACCTTCCGATCATGGGGCAACCACTACCTTTGTGACAGAGAGACAGAGAGAGATAACAGGCAGGAAAGCATGAGAAGATTCAGGGACAATGACAGCCCCTGTCTTTATGTTGGATGTTTTTAAATGTATTCCACTACAGATTAATTCAATTCAACTTTATTCATACAATGCCAAATTTACAACAACAGTCACCTCAAGGTGCTTTATATTGTACAGTATACCCTATAATAATAGATACAGAGAAAACCCCAACAATCATATGACCCCCTATGAGCAGCACTTTGGCGACAGTGGGAAGGAAAAACTCCCTTTTAACAGGAAGAAACCTCCGACAGAACCAGGCTCAGGGAGGGGCGGGGCCATCTGCTGTGATTGGTTGGGGTGAGAGAAGGAAGACAGGATAAAGACATGCTGTGGAAGAGAGACAGAGGTTGATAACTCTCCATAGCTGGACTGGCCATCGGCCCACCGCCTGGTGTCAATGCTTTTTTGTTGTCTTTCTTCCCTTAACGGTACAAACAATGAACGGTGGTGGATTGGCCAGATGCTGGCAGATGTGTAAAAATAAGTCAGTTGTTTGGTGGTGGCTATGGCGGAGCTTCCACAGAGGCAACAGGTGGATGAGGGAAAGGGGAGGCAGGAGGAGCAGAGACCCGAGGTAGCAGCGGCCGGAGTGTCAGGTGAACTGAACTTCAGGTAAGAAGTTATGACCTGCAGTCTATCTGGGTCAGATATAAACCAAGTTTAGGTGGAGTTTATTTTCATTATGCTGACTTTTTACAGTCAGTTACAATAACCCGTACTGCGTACTAGCTAGCATGACGGAGTTTATACAGCTGGGTGGTGCTATGATGTTACTGATAGTGAACTTTATTCATAAGGTTAGTTAGTAGAGTTGCCAACCGTCCTGTAAAAAACGGAATCGTCTCGTATTCAGAGAAAATATTACGCGTTTCGTGTTGAGCTGAAAAGGAACACAGTTTGTCCCGGACTTCAGCTACAATGAAAAAAAAAAAACACACAAAGCTGGAGTCATTCTGTCGTTACGCTGCACAGCTGTTTCTTCTTCTCTCATTCTCCCCCCTCCCTCTCCTGTTTCTACTTCAATCATGAAACTGATCAATGATCAGCTGATCGGCTTTTCTCTCTTGTTTATTTATCACCCACTTTGCGCCAGAAAGAGGAAACCAGCGGATGTCGCGCTAAACAACAGCAGCACTTTTAAGCTTGATCAGCTGTTGTTAGAATTTATTTAATATTAATTTCTAGTATCAGCTGATGTTTGCTGGAGCCACAGCTGTAAAGCTGCTGGTCATGATATCGGTTTGGATATGTGGTGAGAGGGAAACATAAAGATGAAACCAGGAGATGTCCTTACTGAATCATCAGAGCTGAACAGGTGATGGAGAAACAGGTTTACCTTTTAGGTGACATGAATGAGTTGAAGGGAAGTTATGAACTGTTTCTGAGAGACAAATAACACCAGGATCCTTTTTTATGTAGCTGACAGCTGGTAACTGTGCAGGGGCGGGTCTAGCAAAGTGTTGCCAGGGGGCCAGGTAGGGCATTAACAGGGAGAGGGGGGCACAAAGACATACTTTCTTATTCTCATTTAAAATATCTAGTTTTTATTAATTAATTATCTAAATCTTACAACCAAAGTTTTTATCTGATGTAAAATGTATAGAAATCATACATATACCAACAAGACTGTACATCACTGTCACAACAGGGTTTGTTTTCATTCAAAGGCTTTATGGCTTTAATACCTGGTGGGCTGGTCTGTAGTCAAAATGCCCGATTTTCTGTCCCAGTCCAGCCCTGCAGGTTAATACTGGCAGTGTCACCATGCCAGCTGACTGTATTTCATCATCAGCCAGTGTTGTTCTTTATCAATATTATCAAAGTTTACCATAAGGCAGCATAGAAAGTATTTACTTGCTTTCAGGTTTTATTCAAATGTTAGTCTTTTCATTTGTTTCTCCACTTTTTTCCTGTTTCAAAATAAATCACCAGTTTGTGAGAAGATTATCTTCTTTTTTTAACAGGCAGAGAAAGTTTTACATTGGAACTGGCTAATTTGTCAATTGTTTGTTACAAATGTTCGTATTTTAATATTCAAAAATGTTTTTGCCCAAAACATATGTGCACTACATGTCAGTAAAAATACTATGCAACTATTGATGTCCTTGAATGCTGAGTAAACACTGACTGATTGTATCTCTTGTACTTTATCAACGCAGTATCTAAAAACTTTGCACCGTAGTGGTTAAAATCTCATTCTAATAAGAGTTAAAAGCGCATTCGGTTATTAGGTTTATAGGGTTATTGAATTATGGTTAAGGGTTGGTGGAATTGTTTTTAACATTATCTGCCAATTACATCTGCCACCCTTCTCCAAATCTGTGCCCCTACCTGGCCCCCCCAACAAAAATTTTCTAGACACGCCACTGATTTCAGGGTCCCATCATAATTTCTTCAGAAGTAAGTACTGTATATGATGCCAGTATTTCCCCACATTTTCTAGATTCTGCACCAGTACTGTGTGTAAAATGGCATCAAAAAGTTCATTAAGTTTTATTCTTTCCCACCTGTCTTTCTGTCTCCTTTCACTTTTTAAAGGTTGCCATGTTAGAAAAAACATTTTGCGCCGTCATGGTGTTTATTGATGTGGTAAATGAATAGTTTATGAAAATATCACCAAACCTGTCATTTATTACTTTTAATATTCAGTAATGGCAGTGAGACCAAATCAGGAAAGTGTGACAGTGATTAGTGGAATTTTGTGTCAAAAGGTATTAGATCTTTTTCAACATTAAGCCCCAAATTGTAGACTAAGGTAGCTTTTACTGATTCCTACAGGGAAAATAACTTTATGCTGACCTTAAGATTAGGTGTAGTGGGCAGCCACCAGCTATAAGATTGCTTATTCTCTCAGGGAAACCTCCAAGAAGTTATGATGAGGTATATCCCAGACATTTGAGGACTGTTGTGATGAAACGTTTCTGAAAACACTGAATCATCTTTCTGGGATTTTCTTACCAGAGCATGGATCAGGATGATACATTTTACACATTCGTCCCAATGTTTCTTCAACCCTATATTTTTAGTTTTAGCAACAGCCTGTTAAATGCACAGCTGCACTCTGAACATTACACAACAGGAATAAAAACAACTTTTAGTTGAGTCGCGGTCTCCTATTAAGAAGGCAGATTTAGAAGATAAAAATTCTGATATATATTTACTGATAACAGTCTGTCTGAGGTTCTGTACAGTTAGTTTGCATTATTGGTAATGCTCTTTGTCACATTGCAGACTTTATTCAATTCAATCACCAAACCACATAAACAGTTGCTTTAAGGCACATTTGATTGTACGGTTAAGTGCCAGCAGAAACAGGCTTCTACAGAAGAGCAGGCTCTGCCTCCCATTACTACGTCTACCTGGGAACCACAAGTAAGCCAGCAGTCTTAGAGCAAAGTACTCTAAAGAGGAGATACAGTACAATGAGTTCTTGAAGATGAGATGGGTCCTTTTAGGGACATCATAAACTTTTACTTCTTTTGATAAACTTTTGATGGATGGAATTTACTGCAGTCACACAAATCCTAACCGTGGAGGAAAGGAGTTCCACTAGATCACAGCAGGTTAATACGAGAAAATAAGATGTATTGTGTGCACACTGCTGAGAAAGAGAATCTGAGTTGTGGTTGTTTTTGTAGTTTTACATGAAAATCCCAGAATTATTGAAGAGCAATACGCGGGGCTCGCCTATAAGCTTGAGTGCAAAGTTTTACTGAGACACGGTTTTGGCACAGCTTTGCAACATCCACATCACCATCTATCTCCTGTCTTTAAGCAACAAACAAACAAAAAGATGTAGCTATCACAACAGCAGCAGGCATAAGACATGATTTTTGGGGCTTTAGATATTATGCAATTTGCAATAAACTGTGTGGCACAGATTTTGTAGTGACTCATTTAAATATTCTCCTCTTTACAAATACATGTCACAAGGCCATGTATTTTTACTCCCCCTTGCGTTAGTAAATCTGGCCTAATTTTTCCGTTTTCGTCAAATTTCCAACCTTTGTAATAAAGGTCCAAATACTGCCGAGATTCGATTAAAGGAGTAGAACGTGCACTTTGTAGTTTAAATATGGCGGATATCCGGCATCACACTGATAATGAGACAAGCGCAGGGTCTTTCGGATTTTCAGAGCATTTTCCTAACTCCTTATCAGTTCTCTTACCACCTTTCCTGGACTTGGATTTGTTTCCCTGGAGGTCAAGGAAAAGCGATGGGAACGAATCTTTCTTTTTCTGCGGATGCCTTTCTAACAGCGTCACCGTGTGACGTCACATATGGCGAACCCCCTTCGCCAAGCTGACGTCAATAAATTAAACCGAAGCGGAATAACGCACTTAATAAAAGCACGGTGTGCGACAGCAGGAGCAGCCGGATACAACGCGGAGCCACTTTTACAGGCGACATGTCAAATTCAAACCTGTAGACTGAGTATGTGTATAGTTCATCGGACGGGGTACAGTGAGTTTTATGAACGGACCCAGACCCCCCGACCCACTGCTCGGCACCCACGTCGACTAACGCTAATACCCTTCACGGCTTGTTCACGGTCCAGACACATGAATGCTTTTATTTTGATGTTTCCCGGAAGTACGCCACATCCTCTGTTCTTTTCTTGACTCTACTGTATTCTCATTATCAGCACAATAGGCAGGAAGGTTTACAGCTGGAAGAAAGAAAATTTCGTTTTACGTCCTCGGAACTAGACGGGCTTTCAGCCCAACAGGGACGTATTCCGGCCCGTGTCCCTCCGCGGGGCTGATCCGGGTCCACGGCCCGAGCAGTGGATCTGCCGCAGCTGAAGCCTCCGAGATGCTCCGAGCTCTCTGCAGCTGCACAATAACAGCGTCACCGATACCGGCCTGGGGACACAGCTATGATTTTCAGACGGAGAGCCAGGTAACTTGAAATAGCTAGCAATAGATGTGAGAATGGAACAAGTGGGCACAGAACAAGATGCTGATAGCAAAACCATAACGGGGTTATTAGGATGGAGAGACTGTGGTGTACAATGGGCGGCGCTAGGCTGCGATTTTGCAGACATGGGCGAAGGTGTGGGTGTAGGGATTCTTCACACGCCAAGTCTTAACATGGTCACAAGTTCGGGAACCATATACATATATACAGCCTCTCCCTCCAACTCCGCTGGGGCATTTCAGACTTGTAATATGTGGTGAACAGGGTGGTGGCTGCTGCCCTAATATTAATCTCACATTGGTCTGCAGAAGTGACAATCAGACGGAGAGGCAGTGTGATCAGATCTGATCAAAGTGAACAGTGAAATGCACAAATCTATTTAGAGGAAGTGTGATTTCAGCTGTCATATGACATACCACACTGTAACGTGCCTGACTGCAAAGTTATGAATCCGTCTGGGTTTAAATGTCAAATAATCATAGAGAACTAGTCCATCACATATTAGGAGAGTGTCAGAAGATTATTCTAGTCATCAACGTCTCCAAGTCCACTGAAGAAGTTTTTCCCCAAACTTTTCCAGTGTCCCATTAGCCAGTAACGTAACTGGGTCGATTGAAATAGTAATATACATCAGTATAAGACATTTTTAACTGTAGAGGTTTTTTTAAATTAATTTTTTAGGGTTAAATAAAAAAATAATAAAGTTAATAAAGATGTTTTTACAAAATTGTAATAGAAGCATAAATTCTATGCACGTATTAACAGTACAAAGCTAATGTGGCAAAGTCGACAAAGTTGCCTTTATCCTCTGAAAACAATATTGCTGTAATAGTGTGAATGGTCTCTTTCTTTTTCTGTTCGCCCAGCTAGATGGAACGAGGCATCACTGTTAAGCTGGATAGATATGAATATGAGCCTGGTTCTGCCGGAGGTTTCTTCCTGTTAAAGGGAGTTTTTCCTTCCCACTGTCGCCAGCACAGTGCTTGCTCATAGGTATCATATGATTGTTTTAGTAGTGTCTACCTTACAATATAAAGCGCCTTGAGGGGACAGTTGTTGTGATTTGGTGCTATAAAAATAAAATTGAATTGATGTGAATCATATGTTATGGTCTTTACACTGAGCCCCTCTCAGCTTTAAAGACCCGTGGGAGGCTTTGATAAGTGTATCAGCTCTTTATCAGTATGATAAAAACCAAAAGTGAGGAAATACGCTTCCTTTCAACAGAGTTGCAAGGTTGTTTTGGCAATATGTAGCAGCTTATTACCAATAAGCATTTTACTAAAATGCATTAGGTTAAATTAGGTTTAATATACGTGCAATTGTATGACATAACAGCCACTTCCTGTGAGTGTTCCTTTGTTATCAAACACAAAAAGACCATGCCAGTTGTGTTCACGCTCTGATGACACCTGTGTGTGATTCCAAACCAATGAACACACATCTATCACAAATCCTGTTACATTGATCTGTTCCAGTGTGATTGTGTGACAGCAATCAATGTCACTGAAAAACAGACTGTCTGAAAGTACTATTTCATTTGACAGCTCACTACAGGCTCTTTTACATAGAACTTGTTACATATGCATGAATATGTTAAAAAAAAGACTTTTATTGATGTATATTTTTATCCCTTTTCTAGTGGTGTTGGGTTTTTATTTAAATGCTTGATAATGGAAAGTATTGTCACACTTACTGTTTAAGATGGGCAAACCCTTTTAATAATTAGTAGTGCCAACTATGGAAACACCATAGACATCAATAGACATTAGGGCTGCCACGATTAGTCGACCAGTCACGATTACGTCGACTATCAAAATCGTCGACGACTGATTTAATATTCGACGCGTCATTTGAAGCTTTGTAAGATCCCAAAAGACGCAGGAATAAGTAGCAGGATTTAAGAGTGTAATAACGGACTGAAACAGAAGATGGCAGCACTGCATGTACAAGGATGCCAGCTGCCGTTAAACCCCGAAGAAGAAGAAGCTGTGTCCAGTATCGTAGCTGTGTACAAATTCAGGGGCTGCATCCTTCGCAGGCCACATTTGTTGGCTGATTACGTTACAGCGACGTGACAAATGTCTAAATTCGAAGACTCAGAAAAATGTGTCCTCCTTCTCCCCAGATTTGAAGGATGGGTGTATCCTTCGTGGACCAACCTTTCCCAGAATTCATAGCACAACTCAGCCAATTCCAGTTTCCAACAATGGCAGCAGCTACTTAGTTTTAATATTACTCTTATTATTTCTGGGTCACAAAATAAACCTTTAACACATTTTCAGGCGATACTGTAGCTGTGTAAACTTCAAATATCTGCTCGGTTTATCAAGACACCACATATTTGCAAAAGCGCTCCGACGTTTTCGGAGACGTTTGGCTGAGGTTAAAGTTACAGTTACAGACATTAATACATACATGTTTACAATGAACAGATACACATTTGAACACATTTTTAAAAATCTTTATTACATATACACCCCATTATTTTAGGTTTCACAATTACCTCATAATTTGTTCTACCATTACTACACAAATATGTATCATAGAATAGAGTGTTGTAAGAGAATGCCACACCCATACATATAAACCCACAGGAAAAATCAAGACACTGGTATCAGAGGCAGACTGGTACACGGATACTAACTAAAACACAGCATAAACAGGGAGGACCCCCCCGTCCCCCCTTAGGAATTTTTGGGGAATGAATTCATTGGAGATGGTGCAGCACGGTACAAAAATTTCAAGGTGTCAAGAGTTTCACTCTCCAGTGGACTGACTCGAGAAGAGAGGCGGTTGCCATGGTAAAGTAGAGAGGAGTCGTCTTTCTTCTCATTACAGAGACAAGCCCCCTGCACAAAGTGTAAGGGGAAACATGAGCCAGACACCAGAACAAAGACCAGTAGGGAGGCCAGGTTTAAACTGTGACCCCTCCCCAACTTTTTCAAACCAATCACATTCATGCCTTGTTTGTGCCACATTATAAAAAACTCTGTTCAATGGCGAGTGGTAGCCTTTCCTAGCCAAGGAAAAGTCCATGGTGCTATGTAAAATTAACTTGAACCTTTAACTGATTAGTATTTAAATTTTGGTTAAAAGTATGCTTTGAGTTTATTCATCTTCTGTTATAAGAATGAACCGGACATCAGTATCTAAGGAATCTAAGGAATACAAGATCTATTTTCAGACTGGTTTCCTTCCCGAAGATACTTCAGTCGTTTTTGTTTTATGACTCATCCAGCTGTCCCCGTCTCTTCATGCCTTTTCTCCTCTTCAAACCCTATCCTGTCACTTTAATGACATTATCTTACTGTGTTTGATTCTTCCATCCATCCATCCATCCATCCATCCATCCATCCATCCATCCATCCATCCATCCATCCATCCATCCATCCAATCGTCCGACTACCATCCATCCATCCATCCATCTATCCATCTATCCAATCGTCCAACTACCATCCATCCATCCATCCATCCATCCATCCATCCATCCATCCATCCAATCGTCCGACTACCATCCATCCATCCATCCATCCATCCATCCATCCATCCATCCATCCATCCATCCATCCATCCATCCATCCATCCATCCGTATTACTCTCTTTCCACACACTTTTCCCCTTCTTTTTCTGTATCTTCCTCTTCCACTGACTGCTTTGGGCTCACAACTATGTGCATCATTCCATTCATCCATCCTTCTCTCCTCCTCACAGGATGTTGCGATCGCTGGTTTGTGGTCGGCTGGGTCCAGTTTGGATGTGGAAAGCGCTGCTATTCTTTGTGGCCATTGCTTTTGCCACCCAGCTGCTGGGAATCATCTTCAACAAGAGGTATGGTTTTGCTTTTTCAATTTGAACTGCATTGGATTTTTACATTTTTGCGTCAGATTTAGTTTTCTTTCTCTCTATTATGAGGAAATTATGTTGGCAGTTCATGGACAACTGTGGGCTGCCCGTGTTCCTATAGAGTGGGTTTTTGTCACATGGTAACAGTGTCACAAATATGTGGTAGAGCTGGTACAACCATTGGATGTCCTTTTTTCGTCCATCTGTGAAGAAAAGTGAAGTTGTACAGACCGAAAGTGAAACAGAGATCACTGGTTTGTGGTCATAAACAGCTCTCTCTACGTTTCATACTAACTCAGCATAAACGAGTGTGTAATGTCTTTGTACTTGTCTCATTCCTGGTCAACTATTATCGCGCTAGTACCTGTTGACTTGTCAAGCAGTTGGCATTAACTAACATACAGCATCATCCATGTCGAGCAACATGCAGTTGGTATTGTGGAGGACTACAGCATGGGAGTACGTTTGCAGTGGTTGAAAACCCCCTCGCTGTAAGCTCTACATAGGCAAATTTATGCTCAACAGTATTGCATATAGCAATATATATACTATAATACAGTAATAGTAAAATAACAGCCACACCGCTAGATGCTGCTCTGGGTTCATTACATGCAAAGCGAGATATTTCAAGCCTTTATTTGTTATAATTTTGATGATTATGGCTTACAGCTTATGAAAACTTCAAATTCAAAAGCTCAGCAAATTTGAATATTTTGAAAAAGTTCAATATCGTAGGTTCAAAGTGTCACGCTCTCATCAGCTAATTAATCCAAAACACCTGCAAAGAGCCTTTAAATGGTCTCTCAGTCTGGTTCATGGGGAAGACTACTGACCTGACAGTTGTGCAGAAAACCATCACTACAGCCTCCATAAAGAGGGAACACCTCAAAAGGTAATTGCAAAAGAGGTTGGATGTTCTCAAAGTGCTGCATCAAAGCACATTAATAGAAAGTTCTGTGGAAGAAAACGGTGCACAAGCAGCAGGGATGACCTCAGCCTGGACAGGATTGTTAGGAAAAGGCCGTTCAACAGTGTGAGAGACCTTCACAAGGAGTGACTGAGGCTGGAGTTAGTGCAACACACAGACGGATCCTGGAGTTGAGCTTCAAATGCTCTATTCCTCATGTCAAGCTGATCCTGAACAACAAACAGAATCACCTGGCTAAAGAATAAAAGAACTGCTCTGTTAATCTGTGGCACAAAGTCCAGTTTCTGGTGGGAGCAAATTTTGCATCTCATTTGGAAACCAAGGTCCTAGAGTCTGGAGGAAGAATGGCGAGCAGTGTCGGTCAAGTTATTTGAAAAAGTAATTAGTTACTAATTACTGATTACTTTTCCAAGAAAGCAATCCTGTTACTTTACTGATTACTTATTTTCAAAAGTAATTAGTTACTTAGTTACATTTTAAAACCATGATAAACAACCTGAATATGTAATAGAGCAACAGACCTTTCAGCCCAGTTCTACTTTTTCTGCATAATCCATCATATAAAATGTAATCAAATGAAAAACTTGTTTTGTTAGTTTTAATCTTTTAACTTCATGCATGAAGCAAAAATTAAATAATATGCGACATTCTCTGACTGGAAGAATGTTTAACATTTAAATCTATTTTCTGCATATTCCAGCACATAAAATAAAATAATGTTTTGTGTTTTCACTCTTTCAAATAGATGCGAGTAAAACACAGCAGAAAATAAATAAAATCAAAGACTCAGCAGCTCTTAAATCTATTGTCACCTGTTTAGCAGGAGTGGGACGGGTGGAGGTTTGCCCACAGTGGTCCTGTCAGTGGGAGGATCCGGGGGTTTCTCTGTGAACGTCACATTCCCGTGGCAGCGTGCTCGCTGCTCGCTCAGAGTTGAAGTTTAATGTTTCGGTGTAGAAAGAAGTTTTCTTTCCGCGCAGAGTGTGCAGCAAACGCTGATGTTTTTGTCACTTTTTACAGAATCAAACTCAAAGTAATGTGATTACTTTCACGCTTTAAACGCTGCATGGTCGTCCATTATTGATCTGCAAACATCTGTTGCTGCCACGGACGTCGCACGGGCTTACGTCATTGTCATGAGACACTCTCAGAAACAAAGTCATGACGGTTTAGTAAAACCTTGTTCAATGACCATGGGATAATTGTGCTTGATTGGCCAGCAAACTCACGTGACCTGAACGGGCTTTGCCAAGAGAAAGATGAGACACATGAGACCAAACAATGCAGAAGAGCCGAAGGCTGCTATTGAAGCATCCTGGTCTTCTATAACACGTCACTGCTGACGTGCCACGCCGCACTGAGGCAGTAATTCATGCAAAAGGGGCCCGAGACAAGTACTGAGTACTTATGTATGATTATACTATCCAGGGTTTTCATAAGTGTAAGCCATGATCATCATAATTATAACAAGTAAAGTCTTGAAATATCTCGCTCTGCATGTAATGAGTCTACATTAGTTTCACCTTTTAAGTAGAATTAC
Organism: Mchenga conophoros; assembly: GCF_057382185.1. Taxonomy (NCBI): domain Eukaryota; kingdom Metazoa; phylum Chordata; class Actinopteri; order Cichliformes; family Cichlidae; genus Mchenga; species Mchenga conophoros. The sequence continues at coordinate 17,959,978 of NC_140528.1, read as the reverse complement.
TGAAAATCTTTTTGCACTATATTCTAATATTTCGAGTTTCACATGTACATGGTGAGACCCAGGGGAAAAAAATATTTTGATTTTGATTTTTTTCAGATAAATCAAGTGTTGGGACGGTAAAAAAAACACATTACAAAAACAAAATTGTTTTTAACTAATTTTATTTAAATTTTACAACATGTGCACTACAGTGCACAAGGGGAGTTCATTGATCACGAATGTGAAACTAACAACATTCAAGAGCTATTTAAGAAAATTAAAAGCTCCACTGAATTTGTTGTAAGCAGGATATTAAACCTTATTTATATAACAATATCACAAAGATGTAGATCAGGGACCAACTTAGAAGTCACTGACACTTCACTAGCTGTAAGCCATTGGTTCAGGAACAAGTGATTGCACTGGGCTTTCTATTTCACAAAAATCAATTCATTTATGATATCTGAGGAAGTACTGTGATTTATTTTATTTTATTTGGAGACACAAAGGAACATTTGGCACTTCCCACATCTCACATATGTTTTACTGTTGCACCCAACCATTCTACAACTGAAATGCCTTGGACTGTTAACCATCTCAGGCAAGTGGAGGGAACCATATTTTGCTACACTCTCATCTGATTGGGGCCTCCTTTTCTTGATTTTTGGAGAGAACTCTTCATTACTGGTATTATTCAGGTCTTGTTCACATGTTTGTCCCTGGTTTCTCAGCCAAGAGGAGCTTGAACTCCAGATACTGGGAGTTCTTTTTGCACATTGAGATCATTGATAACTTTCAGCAAAGACGTGATCGTGTAGAAACAATCAGGTGTCATGGATTCAGCTATAAATGCGACTCTTATTTTTTACTATACTGGAAAACATTCCTGCATTTTACCCATATTTTATTTTTAACTCAAAGCAAAAATTCCAGATTCTCCTACATGTTGGTTTTGGACCAGATAGGACGACAGATTTCAGGTGGCCCTGTGTTTTTCTCTATCACATCTGCCACTGCATCTCGATAATCTTTGTGTGGCTCCTCCTGGGTTCTCACCCTCTCCTATCTGGCTCACATGACTCTCATCTTCTGAAAAATCTCTGTTTGAATCTCGCTCAATTATTCTGTTAAGAATTCTCTCTGCCTTTGTTAAAGAGTTGTCTACTAGGAAAAAGTGAAATAAATATAAGTACAAAGTCCCGACGTGCACTAGAGTACACATTAATAAATTAGTCATGTTCTCTGTGAAACTCAATAAGCTTAATTCTTAAAAACCCCTCAAATTATTTACTAGATGTTTATTTTTGAAAATTAAAAAGCATTTTAAATGTAAATATCAAGCTTACCTTTCTTTCTTCCATAAAATATGCTGGTAGGCATGCCAACCATTTTGAAAAGGTGGGTAAAAGACAATTGGCAAGGCCACACCCCCACACATGTGATATCATTTTAAAGGTACTGTTGTCCTCTCTAAGAAACATCAGGACTTAGAAGAGTGGCAAGTAGACTATAAGAGCTACAAGCAAAAACTAAATGTGTACTACAGTGCACAAAAATGAATTACTGGGTCTCAGGAGGATAACAAGCCTCCACACTGCGCCCCCTGGTGGATACACAAGATATTACCACCGGTTTTCCTAAATGCTGCTTTTGGGACGTTACCACCCATGGTTGCATCTTCCAGGTGAGGGTATCATTACAGCCACCCATCAGCTGGCAATTGGTCAGAAATCCGTCACGCGCCCACCCACGGTCCTGTCAGGGATGAGACCGCCGTTTTTAAAGTGGCTGTATCTGTAAGCCTAGTCTTCAAAGTAGAGATACTGTCTGTCTCCTGAACCCTGGTTCCACAGAACAGGGCCCTGAATGTTGTTAAATACTGTTGTCCTTGCTGTCCCACTATTACCCAACCATTAAGCCACAGCTGCAGGACAAATGCTACCCAATCACATGCTTCTCATTCAGTTTGCTATTAATGATGAAGAAATGATTGCTGCTGCTTTCTTGGAGTATTTGTGCCTGTGTGAAATGAAATCCCCGTGCTACCACAGTATAGCTTTGAACATTTTGGCTGTGATGTGTCTGTGTTTATGTAACATCTGCTTAGAAGGAAACCATCCAGACAGGAATAAAACTCAGTTATAAAATCAGTTCACAGCAACTAATAAATTCAAAGCTCATACGTTTATACTTCTTTAAGACATTTTATCTTTGCATGAAGTAAGGAGTTAGGTTCAAAGTGTACTCAGCAACTGAACTGTTTCTGTTTGTTGTCCTTTCTTGAATCACCTTGTTGTTGAATTGTGCTATACAAATAAACTTGCCTTGCCTTGCCTTTCTTTTACATTTCCTGTGAACAGCCACATCAGTTCTATCGGTTGAGACAGTGTGATGCTGCTAAGCTGTTTGCTTTAAACATGATTTCTGATGTGGGGTGAAAACCTACTGATTTTGTAGTACAAGTAAGACCAAGAATTGATTTGCATTGATTGTAGAAATGTCAATACTATCATATGGTGAGTAGATTTGAGTTGTGGTAAAATCCCAGAGATGTTCTGAACAATAATTATTTACAGTTTGCTCCTCTCTTCCCACTCGTCCAACAGCAGTGCCCAACCAGCTGCTCACTCCATCTTTTCATCCCCTGATGCCCAGGGGCCGTCTCTGGGCTCCTGTCAGCCCCACACTCACATCATGTTCCTCAAGACACACAAGACAGCAAGCAGCACAGTGCTCAACATGCTGTACCGCTTTGGAGAGGAACGCAACCTTCGCTTTGCCCTTCCACTGGGCTACCAGCTGGGGTACCCACTACCCTTCAATGCTCACAGAGTCAAAGGTTATCGAGGTCCCCGAGCCACGGAGTTTCACATCATGGGCAATCACATGAGGTTTAATAAGCCAGAGGTAAGTCGTTCACACGAAGAGAATGGTGGGTAAAATAGAAGGCTGACAGTAATGACTGAAAATGGTTTGATAATCATACAGCCATCTGTATAATCCTCTACTGTTCAAATTTCCAACATGGCTGGACATTTTAAAGAGACTCATTTTATAGTTTATATATAGAAAATGAAAGTGTACAAACTCATATACAGATGTGACATCAGTAGCCTCAGCCATATAATAAAAATTGGCAGAAGATAATCAACAACAACTAATGAACAAAATACACAAAAATAATACACAGAGGTCGTTTTGTGGGCTAAAGTGATGTTCATTTAGAAATTTGCTCAAATTGGACTAAAAACACTACAGACACTAAACTCCATGCTTAGTCTGACTTAACCTAACCGCCTGTATGACTGTAGGAGGACTGCCAGCCCATCCAAACCTTCAGACTCTTAGGAAACTGAACCCTTCAACCAGCACTAGAAGGTCCCAGTGGGATTGGTTAGCCTAACTCTGCCGGGCTGTGCATTAGCACTATTTGTCATTCTGGCTAATCACCAGACTGCTAGTGTAAATACCTGTAAATACCCGTGTCAGCAAGCCAAACCCTCTGTCCAGATTGAGCATGCTCAGCGGTAGAATGACATCAGAGGAGCTTCTGTTGGTTTCATAATTAAAACAATGGATAGTTGAACCGTTGCTGATGTCAGAGACAATACGTGATGCTACTGCAGTAGTATCGTTATTTGTAACTGTTTCAATTTTTGTCTTCCAGGTGGAGAAAGTGATGCCTGCAGACACATTCTACTTTTCTATCATCAGGGATCCTGTCGCGCTGGCGGAGTCCTCTTTTGCTTATTACAAAGAAGTAGCTCCTGCCTTTCGGAAGGCAAAAGGGCTGGGCGACTTTGTCGACGACCCAAATAAATACTATGACCCTCGTCTTCGCAACAACCACTATGCCCGCAACCTGCTGTGGTTTGATTTTGGCATGGACAATAATGCTAATTTCTCAGTGGAATTAGCTCAGCATGGTGAGGCCATGATCCGCCAGACATTCAGACTGATTCTTGTGTCCGAGTACTTTGACCAGTCTATGATCCTGCTGAGACATGCCCTCTGCTGGCCACTGGATGCTGTAGTCTCATTTAGCCTTAACGCTCGGCAGCAAAAGCCCAGCAGCAACAGCGTAATGAGCGGAAGCTGGGTCGGCAAAGCTGCCGTAGCGGCTGGCGTCGGTGCTAGAGCTGGACGCTCACAAGGCAAGATGTTGCCCAATCTGTCGCTAACGGATCATCAGCGGGAGAAGCTACGCCAGTGGAACGCCTTAGATTGGTACCTATACAAAGCCTTCAACCGCACGTTCTGGGAGGATATCGACAAGTTTGGTCGTGCCCAGATGGAGCAAGAAGTAGCTCTTCTCAGGATGCGGCGGGAAATCCTGGGCCGGGTTTGTCTGAAGGATGGTGGAAAGCCCGTAGAAGCGTACCGGATACGAGACAAAAATATCCGACCCTTTCAGAGCGGAGTAGTAAAGATTCTTGGATACGAGCTCCAGCCGGGTCTCGACAATGCTACCAGGACGGCCTGTCTGAGGATGATTAGGCCCGAGATCCAATACAAAGATTTGCTGGATAGTAAACAGTTCCCACGGGCTGTCCAACCCCAGCTGGGACAGCAGGGACAGGGACTGCTAGCAGCTGGTGGTGCTTTTGTAAGACATGATTCATCTAGGACAGGAGAGAAAATGATGATGAGAGAAGCTGAGATGGAAAGAGAAAGAGACTGGGATGGAAGCCGTATAATGAAGAGTAACCAGACTTTAAAAGGAGTGCGAGAAAAAGAAAGATTGAGATAGTTTAAGGTGAGTTACATGTTACCTTTGATTTGTGAGGGGAAACGGACCAGAGACGCCTGAGCCAAATTTAGTTTACATGTGAGAAAGAAACAAGCTTCTCTGCAGCACTTCCAGTTTTCTTTCTTTTCCTGAACACACTCTCTGGTTTGGTATGTTTTCATCTTTGGCAATTACTCCCAGTGACAGTCTATTTTATTATTGGAACTGCATTTTCTTATTGTGTTGATGCTTAAATTAAATGAAAGTTACAAGCTGTCCCAAGGTTACAGAGGAGGGGTACACCGCTCGGGTCTTGTGGCTGATCCGACACAGGCGGGAGTTTGTGAAAATAAAAACATGAAGACAGTCTCGCTGGACAGAGCACTGCAGAAAACCAAGACATTTTAGGTTTGTTGTTGCATTAACAGCTGTTATTGATTTCATCAGACAAATGATCGCTTCCTTGCTCAAATCTTTTTTTGTATTTTAACATACAGACTGTTTTTTACATAAGCTTGCCTTTAAACGCGGCTCAGAGACAGCAAATCTCATCTATAGGAGAAGTCCGCAGATAGCAGCTGTGGTGGTGCAGGTACATCTTCCAGATGAATTTTTAAAAATTCACTTTTAGGCAGGATTTTAAATGTTTTGATTTACATCAGGTTTGTGTAATGATTTTTTTCCCAGTGAAATTAAGGTAGTGCTTCAAAATAAGTGCCCGTGGGCGTGTCTCCTGAAACACCACAGGCTTGTTTGTGCTGTCGAGTGGTGAGTCTGGACTCTAAAAGCTATTTCTGGATTATGAGTTTCAGTTTTCTGCCACAGTTTGTTTACATTTAGGAAAATACATCTTTTAGCTTTAGACTAAGATTGCTATATTGTTTCAGATCCACACTTTCAGCAACATTAACCACGTCTGCACCTGTCGGGCAGAAAGCTTATGGCTCGCTGTTGTTTCCAGTGACTCCCAGCAGTCCCAGTTTCATTTTGTCATTGAGCTGCTCTTCCATAGTGAGGTCCAAAGCTACATTGGGCAAGTGCAGGGCCAGCATGCTTACCTTTCCCTCCTTTCTGAGGACGTGCCTGTGGAAGGAAAGTAGAGTCACAGACCATATTAGGAGTTTTAGCAGGTAAAGTGCTAAAGCTAGACGACTGTTTCAGTTGTGTTCTTCACCAACTGCTGTCCGTACAATCTAACACAGGCTGAAAACAACGTTTCTTTGATTGCATAAGAAGTGTCACAGAGTGGGTTCACTGACAGTGTTGGCCCTGCCTTAGTGAGGGTCATCCCTGCATGCGAGGTAGCACAGGTGACAGACAGCGTCAGACGTGACTGCATGCATATACAGGAAATATGCATGCGCCACTTTGTTTTTAAATGAACCTCCTTACAACAGGTTGTTTCCTAGATCGTACATGTTCGTTCATTGTTGAAAGTATTGAATTTATTGCCCAGTGTCAAACATTCGATTGTCTTGTTCTCCGTCCAGAGTCGGCCACCCTACACAGCGCACATCTGGTCACCTCAGCAGTGGCCCGTAAGGGAGATTCAGGCATACTGTGTTTGAGTGGCTACCTCCTCTGATGAAAGGATATTATTCATCTCTTACAGTCAGTGTGTTTAAAGAGAGTCAATACTGAACAACGTCTTAAAATCAAAGGGACATAAGGTGTTTATTTCCCTTCACTCAGGAAACCAGTGATTTATTTTAGTTTACTCTAAAACTCTGACTTTCTCTTCATTCATAAATAAGCCATCATTAACAGTGAAACTCTTGCTTCAGGAGTGTCATAGTCCTGTCTGGGGTCTCAACAACATTGTTTCAGTCGCGCTAATTAAAATGTGCTCGATGTCACATCCAGAAAGGTCTCTGGAGGTCAAGCCTACGCAGACGTTTGGAATGACAGAAGCTGCTTCTATGTCACAGCAGCGTAACTGAAGTAAATGGTTTCCTTTCCCGTGGTTTTCCTGGTTTCCAAGTCACGTCGTGTTGACTTCACTGAAAGAGACCTTTCTGTCTTTTGCACCTGCCAGCTTTCGTTTAGATTTCGAAGAATATCGCTTCCTATTCTGCTTGTTCGTGTTTTACACCAGTAACAGCTGAACATTCAAAAAATTACACAATATGGATTTTTTTTATCATAGAGTGCTACTACATGCTGTAACATAAGTGTCCCTTATATTTTGGTTATTAGATAACTGTGACTATTATATCCAGGTACATTTTGTCACTCTCTGAAGGTTAGTGGTGATAAGTCATATTTACACACAGCATACATGTCGGTACTCAATCGCTGACGAATGCCAATCAATTCTTGCCAACATGGACGACAAACAGTTAATACACTGAAAACTCCATCATAATGTTTTTGTGCTTTTCGAGCGCCCTTCTATAGGATACCACAGTCGTGTCATGTAATCAGCACAGTGCAATAAAGAAATAAAAAGACTTTATTAATGCTGAGGAAATTTCTTTATTACACACTTAATTCCAATATAAATATGGAAGATGGCAAACAAGTTGAAAAATGTAAACAAGTAAAAATAAAATGAGGTGAAACATTTTCACATAAATAAATAACAAAGTTAAACCTGTTTCTTAAATTCAGGACAGTAACTGTGTTGTCACCTCTGTCTGCTCATACTTTTTATTGGTGTTTAAACACGTGTGTGTGTGTTTTCTTCCTTTTAATTGCACTCCATTAAAAACAGCTTCTGGTACTAGAAGGTACCAGAAAGTCAAACTTTGCTTCCCGATCTAGGATAAAGCTTTATTTGAATTTTCGCAAATACTGTAATGTGACTCATTTTGTAGCTCGTTTTCAGTATTAAAGTTCCATGTTGTACATAGTGGACAAGAGCGGTACAGGTCAGAGTAAGAAGCAGTGGTAGGTGGTGTGATTTACCTTCTGTCATGCCCACTTCGCCAACGATCTCTATTCAGCCACTCCCACAGCCCTGACAGGACATTTCACAGAGAACTCCTCATGTTGCTCCAGATGTTACTGAGCAGGCCGAGCAGCTGCAGTATATGTGGCTATGATCTTACTTGAAACTGTATTCTGTCGGAAATTTGTAGTAGATCACGCTCTTTGTGTGCATCTGTTGTGTTTGTTTTCTTGTACTAAATAATTAAAAAAATCTTTAACTCTCCTACGTCTTTTTGCCTCCTTGTTTGTAACATTTGACAGCAGCTGTGTGATACGGTGGTTGTTCTGTGCTGCATTAAAATGTCCTGAGTAAAAAGATCAAAGAACTTTATGTGTAAATTGTTACATTTATAATCATGAAACAGAAAATGCAGTGAGTGCAAAGCAAACTGTAAGTTTACAGCTGCCGTTGCATCTGTGCAAATATCAGCCTCCATATTTGTGACTATTTTCACAATTGTTTCATCTTTAAATTTAAGAATTAAAACTTGTTATTCAAGCTTGTGTACATCGTTAGATCATATTCAAGTTGAACATATTGAACATCTTCATAGACTCCACATTTTATTCAATGAAAAATGTCTTTAAAAATCTTTTTACTGAGCTCACAGACCTACACAATCATTTCCCGTAGACTTCTATGCAGTGTTCATGCAACCCGAGGATGCCCTGCCAGCATTAGAAACACTGCAGGTTTAAATGACGTAGAATTAGTAGATACATGAAACCATGTCCATTTTATAACTATTCTGTGAAACAACCATATTTGATTGACAGGTTGGACTGCTCAGTTATCAGCTAAAGCTAGTGAGTTTAGTTAGCAGGCTGCTTTGTACATTATAGTTAGCACTCAGAAATATACTGAGGTATAAACTGTCTCGAATCAGATCATACAGCAGGCCAAGGAGTTCATAACACTCCTCCCGAGACATGTTTTGATATTTAGATTTTTTTAGATAATTTAATTTAATTTCACAGAAACATTTTTTTTTGTAATATTCTGTTCCTTGACGTGGACATCAGCTTGTTTGATCACAGAATGTGAAGCTGAGTGAAGCTGAAAAATATTTTATTCAGAACTGTGGAAGTTGTCAGAGATGCAGGACAGACAGGGCAAACAAAAAGATTAAAGGACGTGCCAGCGTTTGAGGAGCCTGAGAACGGGCAAAATGATGACACCCACAGTCTATTATGGACAAGATGTATAAGCTCTGAAGTTATGAGGTTTGGTTTCTCAGACAGGAGATCGCCTGTGAAGGGAAACATCTTTCCTTGGCAGCCTTGTTGAGGACATTTGTTCTCATTTGTTGCCTTAATGGACTTGCTAATATTTATTTCAAAGTGTTGCCTATTTTCTGTTTGATGTAGTCAGAGAATCACGTGGTTGTGGGCCACGTTGTTTGATACTGTTGTGCCTAAAAACTTCACAGCCCTACATTTAACAGTTCTTATTTTGGATGAGGTGCATCAACTCCTTTTAGCTTTCACCTTCCCTCTCTGATGTCTGGCCTTCCTCCACTTCATCCTTTGACTGATTCCTTTTCGACAGCTCTGAGTAAAATCCTTTCTGCCTCTTTCTGCCCTCTACTTCCTGAAGTATAGACACTGTTCCAATCGGTTATGAGGTAGTAAGTTCTGCCGACTTAAAAGAACACAGAATAAAAGTTTTGTTTTGGAAAGCCTGTAATTACTACGCATTTGAGAAATCTAGATCTAAGTTAAGATGCTCAAATTAAAGAAGGAACAATTTGAGTTTAAGCAATAGAATCTACAAAAAACAGAAGTATCACTTAATCTCTCATGGCCATAAAATATGGAAGCTGATGTGTTCTGTTTGCCCAGCCCACACAAAAGCCAGGATGCCCCCTGACAGTACAGCAGGAGTCATATATATGGTGCATGATGTAGAAGTATCAGACTCGTGTCCCCAAAGGAGGACAAAAGTTAATTGCTGGGTCTTAGGAGGATATCGCCAACTGACACAGTTATAATGAAGTGGACGTGACTGGGAATGAAAGAGGCTGCCAGCAAACCTCCAAGACTGTGGCTGTAATATTACCTTAAGAACAGTGTGCAGAGAGCTTCATGGACTTCAGCTTCATGCTCCCAGTGATGGGTACGACCCCTCCCTGTTCATGGATCAGACAGTTTGGTGTGAATGAACACCTGACAGAACACCTGAGGAATTAACTAGAGCAGAGATTGTGATTCGGGCGTCTGGTTCAACATCAGTGTCTGACCTCACAAATGGTCAGACTGGTCAGATTTCCCATAAACACAGACCTGCACCTTGTGGAAAGCAAGGTTCCCAGGTGAGCTGATTAAGAATGGGATCTCACTCAGGTTCATGTGTGTGTTTGCAGATGAGCAAATATTGTTGGCAATATCGTGTGGCAGCTGTCAGTTAGGGCTGCATGGGCTTAGAGTTAAGCTTTAGTAGGAAGTCACTGCAAGGTGACGTAAAATGATCTTATTATAAATGTTATTTATGTAAACTGCATCCTGGTACAGCATGCCTTCGTTTTTCTGGTTTTCGTCACTGACTTTTGATTGCATTGGTCTGATTCGTCTTCTCTACATCGATTAATCGTCCTGTTGTTTTGTCGCTATTAGTGAAAGGAAGCAGGATGCACACATCGGTGGGCGCTTTCAGTAAGCTCCTGTTCAGGCGCGGTGAAATGCAGAGGCAGAGTTAGCCACCGCCACGATGGAGTCGCAATACAAGTTTTGTTTGTATTTTCCTGTCGCCCAAATATCGAGTTTATCAGACGCAGCAAACTACACAACGCTTCCTCAGCGAAAGAACGTCTACCTCGGGGAGACTCTCCAGTTTCTGCTGGTGTTGCGGTTTCGGGGCTTAACGGACAGGGACGATGGTGCTCTGTCTCGGAAGGACCTGGGGGGTTCTTTGTGCGCTCTGGCGAGCGTGTGCGCCGCGGAGAGCTGGAGGCAGACACCGGCTGAGCAGTGTGACCGCATGAGCAGCTGCAGTGAAGACAGCGAGGATGTAGAGTGTAGGACCGCAGAACAGAGCGGAAGAAGACGGGGGGACAAGCAGACCTTCACACAGTGTCACCAACTCCTCAGTCATAAGTGCTCACCCAGTAGTGCAGCGATGCACAGCGAGACAGAACAAGCCAAGGTAAAATAAGCCAGTACTGAAGAAGAGGAAGTCCATAGATTTACACACATCTAATGTTTCTGCAGAACTGTCATCACTCATGGTCGCATGTTACCTACAACGAGACAGGAAAAAAATTGGTTTTTAAGTAACCTACACATATGTCCTAATTAGATAAAAAACAAAACAAAAAACAGGGTGGTTTAGATTGTCTGTACTCGAGTAGAAGTGCAGATACTACTAGTAAAAATACTCCAGTAAAAGTTACAGTACTGATTCTACTTATTTACTTGATTAAAAAAAAAGTAAAGGCTCTAAATGTGCTCGAAGTAAAGGAAGTAAAGGAGGATGCTGAACCCTGTGCTATGTGAACACAATGATAGAATAACAGAGGGGAACACAAACTTTAGTCTATTTTTGATTCTAATTATACTCAGCTTGAGTCTGAAGAAAAAGGAAAATCAAATCTATTTGCTGTTGCCTCCATTGTGGAGGGGACTTTGCCTGTAAACAGGAAGTGTGCACAGTCAGAGGTTAAAGTGGGTTCAGCAGGTGGGGAACCTAAAACTGGTTGTCACGGCTCAGTGTGGGGAACTGAATCAAACTCACACTCATTTCTCCTGAGAGCTCCAGTAGGTGTTCTTACTGTGCAGGCTGTGATCAGCTGACCTGCTGCTCTCTGTGGATGGACACACCTGGATTCAACCAGATGTGAGCAGATGTTTCATCCTCCACAATTTATACTGTCTTTATACTAGATGCTATAAAACCAGTATCAAGGTGGAGTTCATCAGTGGATCTAAGCTCATCAAATTCATGTGACTCTCTGCTACATGTGATTTAAGCTAACTGTGGCCATGAACCCACAGCCACTGTGCTTTACTTTAAGTCGTCCCAGTGCAGAAAACTAACCTGCAGAGGGTTTTCATGCCTTAGTTTGATTTGCAGCATGTTTCAAAATTAAAAAAAAAGTCACATGTACAAACAAAGTATCTCGTTTTAAAAAATCCCACGAGCATCCTTACCTTTAAATGTAAGCTCTCTTCTTCCTGCCACGTCCTGTCTGTCTGAGTGAAGTTAGCTCTTTCTTTTCTCTCCCTGTCAACACACTGTTACACAAACTGCGCAAAAACAATTTGTGTGTTTGCAGAAATGCTGCATTTGAAATAACCTTCAGTAACACATTACTCCCTTTATGTTCACTCACCTTCTGTGGGGCTGACTAGATGCTGAAGCCCTGCAGCTCATGAAGCCCAGTTTTAACCCCTGACTTTGACACACTTCAGCTCTTTTATGCATCATCCTCTGCTGACGATTACACAACAGGACTGCCATGGATGTGTTACTGTTTACACATAAATCAGTTTGATGTTTGGAGGCTCGCAGTAACAAATAATAACTCCTCTTGAATGCAAAGTAATGAGTCTGTTTTTGAAAATGTGAGGAGTGAAAGTAAAAGGTTACTTTTAGAAAAACAAACTACGTAAGTACAAAAACACTCTCAGCACTCTCCTGTCTAGTCCCTGTTGTTACAACCCGTCTGCGGGCCAGGAGATGGCATGGATGAGGCACTTGCTCCCCACCAACACCCACGCAGCCACAGGAAACAATCACTGGTCATTACATGGCATTTATTTACAAAGTAATGAGGCAAAAACAACAGAACAGGAGTGTCAACACTTCAGGGTGACCCGAGGCCAAAATAGTAAATAAAACAAAGCTAAGGTCTGATGGATGCCAACATACACGACCTCACAGAGGAAAGGAACCAAAATAAAGACAGAGTCTGACCTCCTGTCCAAAAACAGGAGAAAACGATGTGTTCAAAGTAACGGCAGCTCACCCACTCCACTTCCTCAGCTGTTAGGAGACGTGTGTGAAGCGCTCCAGGCTTTATATATAAGGCTGCAGCCAGTCATTCAGGAGCCGTACATCCATGCACCAGTGGCAGCAGGGCACCTGCACAGTTGAATTACCATAACATGCAGAGTTAAAAGAGTTGCTACAACAAACTGTTCAGGAAAAAACAAACACATACAACAAATGATTGTAAAACTATTCTTTAAATTTTAATTTATCAGCTGTTGTAAATGTCTATACATAAATATCTGCAAACAGAAAACTGAAACGCATACATTATTTTCCACCACAATTAAAGCTAAACTAGCATTAAGCGAGCACAGGTTTCATTTTTTATTTACCAAAGTGTTTGTTTTAAGAGTTTTACCTGTGATGGCAGCTGTTAGATATCGTACTGTTGTGACTGATTGTTTAACTCAGTCCATATTATTTTATTTATTTAAACAAAAATTGTCTTATGTTGATCTCCTGCAGTCTGCTTGGGTGTTGGAAGACCAGCTTATCTTCTGTCTCACTGTCTCTTTGGACAAGCTGCCAGTCAGTACACGTAAAGCCAAGGTTGGACACACCTGTATGCATGTACACGTAGTGTGTGTGTGTGTGTGTGTGTGTGTGTATAGATGTAGATAGATTGACAGCGCTGCAAACCCTCGGCCTTCTCTCAGTGAGCTTCATGCTGTCGTCACCTGACATGTTTCCCCTCACAGGTGAGCCTGTCAGGGCTCATTTGCTGAATTTCTTGCCTTCTTAATGAGGTTGGGACCATCAGGTGTGTTGTGCAGCAGTCAGGTTGGTGCACAGCTAGCAGCCATATTTGACAACTGTTAGAATTCATATTATGGCAAGAACCAATCAGCTGAGAGAAACAACAGCCCATCATTACTTTCAGAACTGAAGGTCAGTCAGGCTGTAAAACTGCTAAAACTTTGAATGTGTCCCCAAGTGCTGTCACAAAAACCATCAAGACCACGATGAAACTGTCTCACATGAGGACGCCCCAGGAAAGGAAGAGCAGGAGTCCCCTCTGCTGCTGAGGATACATTCATCCGAGTCACCAGCCTCAGAAATCACAAGTTAACAGCAGCTCAGATCAGAGCCCAGATAGATGCACACAGAGCTCCAGTAGCAGACACATCTCTACATGTTCAGAGGAGACTGTGTGAATCAGGCCTTTATGGTCAAACAGCTGCTGAGAAACACAAGGAGTGGACATTAGACCAGAGGACATCTGTGCTTTGGTCTGATGGGTCCTGGCCTCCACAGTCACCTGACCTAAACCCAGTGTGGATGGTTTGGGATGAGATGGAGCTCAGAGTGAAGGCAAAGGACCAACAAGTGCTCAGCATCTCTGGGAACTCCTTCAAGACTGTTGGAAACCGTTTCAGGAGACGACCTCATGAAGCTCATGGAGAGAACGCCAAGAGTGAGCAAAGCAGGACTCAAAGCAAAGGCTGTTTGGAAGAACCTGAAATATCAAACATGTCCTGAGTTATTTCACACTTTTCTGTTATTACAGAATTTCATGTGTTTATTCATAGTTCTGATGCCTTCAGTAAAAGGAATTTAAATGGTGTAAAAAAACGTAAACATGTATTGTATAGGTTCTAGTGTTTATATTTGTTAGTGTTTGTTTGTACTGTGCTTATTATTCCTAAATGGTACAAAACTGTTCAAAAGTCTTGACTCATCCCTGATTTCTTTATACACTCAAACTAATTACAGGAACACTTTTTAATCAAAGTAAAGCATTAAATAAATTCAACCCTTGGTATATTAATCTGGTCAGTTAAGTTGCAGAGGGGATTTTTAATCGGTTTCAGTTGCTTTGGTGTTAATTACATTAACTACAGGCCTACTAGAGGGCCAATAACAAGACCACTCCATCTATCCTTTCATTTTCTTCCACAAATCTGCGACCGGGTCACGGGGGCAACAGCCTAAGCAGAGACGCCCAGACCTCCTGCCTCCTCCTCTAGCCTATCCCGTGGAACACTAAAGCGTTCGCAGGCCTGTAGAGACATATAATCTCTCCAACATGTCCTGTGTCTGCCCCGAGGCCTCCACCTGGTAGGACATGCCTGGAACACCTCACCCAGGAGGCACCCAACTCCTGAACAACCTCAACCAGGAACTTGTCGCTGACCCGGCGTGGGCTCTCCGCCCTTTGCCAGCTGAGGTACATGGCCTCAGACTTGGAGGTGCTGATAAAAACCAATTCATTTACCTCTTAACAGGTTCACCCTGAGTGGATGTGGCAAATGTGAAAGTAATGGAGAAGTCATGGGGGATGTTATGCTGCCTGTAATAATGCTCAGCATGACTGGTTTGTTTGTAGGTTAGGGAATGGGCAACCTCATCCATGGAGGGATGCACATCCCTCTGCAAGCTAGGCAACGGCAGCTTGATGGCCGTTAGGTGTCAGAGTGAAATCTTTGGAGCCACTGTCAGATGATACGCTGGTGTAGCAGGTCCTGGGTTTCTTGTGTTGCACCAGAATGGTCACATGGTCTCATGTGACAAGAGTATGATGAAGGAACTGATACTATTGACCAGCCCCCACACATGCCTGACCTCAATCTAGACATTGTTTCGGTCAATCTGAGACTATGCACCTGAGACGATCCAGCTCAGTGATACCCTGGATCAGTTCTGCCTGATATTGTCAGGCTTGCACACTACTGAGTAGAAATGTTATTACAATCAACCAAAACTAAACTAAAAACAAAAACTAGATGACGAAATTTTTAAAACCAAACTAAAGTAAAAAAGAGGAGTGAAAGCGTACCTGAAGAGAAAAACACACAATGGAGTACATCATGGATCGGCCTCCTCGGAGCCCGCATCATCTTTACAGAGAACAGCAGCAGCCAACAACCCTATTAGACCTCTGGAAAGCCCTTCAAGAAGCCCGGAAAAATCTTTGTGAAGACAGAAATGACAAGAAAGCTTATCTTATCTACAAACTCTTGTTTTTGCCTTATTTCCACTGTGGTGGACTCCACTCACACGCAGGAAGTGTGTTGCTGAGTTTTGTGGTACGATGTTTGCAGTTGTTGTTTGTTCAAGAATAACGTTAGAGTGAGAAACGTTGGCGTGTGAGAGCTCTCGTCTCGTCTGTGTTTACCTCCACATTGGTGACCCCTGACTCGAACACGTTAGGAGCCGAGGATGACGACGCTCCAGCAGCTGCTGGCCCTCTGCCTCCTGCTGCAGCTGCGTCTGCTGTGGCGCATAAGCTGCCGGATCCCCGGGAGGCTGGAGGTTCAGTTCGCCCTTCGCAGCGTCTCAGGGACAAGGCTGGCACTGGCAGTCAGGAAACGCTGCAGACAACTTGAGTTTCAGTAAAACTTTATGTATTTATGTATAAGGGCGATCGTGGCTCAAAGAGTTGGCAGTTCGTCTTGTAACCGGAATGTTGCCAAGCCTCGGCTCGGACAGTCTCGGTCGTTGTGTCCTTGGGCAAGACACTTCACCCACCGCCTACTGGTGTTGGCCAGAGGGGCCGATGGCGCGATATGGCAGCCTGGCTTCTGTCAGTCTGCCCCAGGGCAGCTGTGGCTACAACCGTAGCTGCCTCCACCAGTGTGTGAATGTGAGAGTGAATGAATAGTGGCATTGTAAAGTGCTTTGGGGCCCCGAAAAGCGCTGTATAAATGCAATCCATTATTATTATTTCCAGTTTTCCTAACAAAGTGTAAGAAATTAAAGGTGGCTTAAGACTTTTGCATAGTACCCTGTATGATGAACTCTAGAGGTGGAACCTGTAGTTGAATGCCTCTCTGTGATGACAGATTGTAGTCACTGTGTGGAAGCAGATGGAGGAAAATGCAGAATTAAGGGAGCTTGGCTACCTGACTCTGCTGCAGTTTAGGAGTCCAACATGCACCTTCAGACAAGATCTTAGCACCTTCAAGGCACAAGGTAAACACGCCATCTCAACATACTGAATGAGCTCTGTGTGTCACAAGAGTTAAAAAGGATTGTAGTCTAAAACCTACAACTAATGAGGTCATAAGACTAGGAAACCAGTATCTGTCCCATTGGATTACATATAAATTATAATTCCATTGTCCAGTCTGATAGTAAACAAACACCATGGTTTCCTCTTTCCTAGTCAGCACTACCCTGGATGTTCTTCCACCTCCCAGTGTCCAGTGTCGACAGATGACTGTTTCTGGAAAACATCTGACCGTCCTCAAGGGTAGAACAGCAGCTCATGCACACACAGACACAAAACGTGGACTTTTATTATTTTTTTAATTGTATTTTCCCAAATCTGGATCTCTCCTAAACGACAGCTACCTGTCTCAGTATTAAGTGAAACAGCAGCCGCTATATCACGACCCTTAAACTAAAGCAGCTACGTGTAATGTTTAATGTTGATCATTAACCATGTCAGACGCCACACAGTTAAGCGCCATGATTCATTACTAAACAGTGTGATACGTGGTTTCAAATCCCTTTTGTTATTATGGAATTGACATTTTTTCATCATACAGTTCTCAAATGAATATTTGAGTGTTTCTTAGTTTTAAGCAAGTGTCTCATTTCCCCCCCACATAGTTAGTCAAGTAAGAAATTCGTTGCCAGGAGTAGTCCTAACATAAACCCAAACACGTTTAAATACGGTTTAAATGCAACAGTAGGGGGCAGCCCACTGGGGTTTAAATAGGGTGTAATTACTTGTGACTCGCCACTATTTGATTTTAGAGCTTAAGTATGAGGTGAAACGTCTTCAAGAAACTTAAAGAAGCCCAGCTGGTTGCTTTCCGAGCTCCTTAGAATTATCCATCACGTAGTCCTGCCTCATTTTTGTGTAATCAAAGTAAACGTCTGTCACGCTACCTTCATCTGATTTTTACTGCATTTTAAACTTCAAACAAAATGAATATACACAATATACAATACTATTCTGTTAAATTTAGCAAAAATTGGGAATTTGAATGGTCCAGAAAACTGCGTCAAGTTAGCAAAACACCAAAATGATGCAATTGTACCTAGAAGTACAATAAGCTCATAAACAGCTAATGATTAGTGGGTTACTTTTTCCTCAGTGATGAACTGCAGCTCACAGGACAGAATGTGTGTCAAAGATGTGAAGATTCTTCCAAACTATAACTCGTCTTACCTTCCCATGATGCCTGATGGCTCAGTGCTCGTAGTCGACAATGTCTGGTAAGTACATATGCACTCGGTGTGCAAATGCTTTGTAAGCAGGGAAGTAATTGGCAAGTTGTTTTCTGTGTTCTTTAGCCTCCTAATGAGCATAACGCTTTATACTTTCTATTAAAGCCACCAGTCAGCAGAGATCAGCATGGCTTCATTCTGTCGGATAGACAACAAATCATCACATTTACCTTGTATGCTTAGTGCCCTGGAGGAGCAGACCTTCATTTTTCAGCTGCAGCTACAAGAGAAAGAAGAACAGCAATCCAGCAAGGTGAGAAGGCACACTGGAGAGTGTGTCGTTACTTTTTTAAAACCAGTGCGATTTTGTGAAAACAAGTTTTAGTGCAAAGTTAAAGCTGCCAAATGATTACAATAAATAGTAAGGAAGTAAAGTTTATTTATATATTACCTTTCACAGACACGTGTCACAAAGTGCTTTACAAGGTAAAAACACATATATCATAAAACCCTGTTCCAATTAAAAGCTTTTTGAAATAAACACGTCTTTAGCTGCTTTTTGAAGGTCTCCACTGAGTCCACACACGGTAGAAATAAAGGAAGTGATTGTACTAACAATTTGCTTGCATAAACCGTGATTTATATATGATTTACAGACGTGGACAAAATTCTTGGTACCCTTCAGTCAATGAGCGAAAAACTCACAATGGTCACAGAAATAACTGTAAAACAAAAGTATAAGTAAATACAAATTCTATGAATGTTAACCATTGAAAGTCACACATTGCTTTTTAACCATGCTTGAACAGAATTATTTAAAAAAACTAAATGCATGAAACAGACCTGGACAAAAACGATGGTGCCCACAACTTAATATTTTGTTGCACAACCTTTTGAGGCAAACACTGCAGTCAAGCGATTCCTGTAACTGTCAATGAGACTTCTGCACCTCTCAGTAGGTATTTTGGCCCACTTCTCCTGATCAAACTGCTCCAGTTGTTTCCAGTTTGAAGGGCGCCTTTTCCACACGGCATGTTTCATCCAAAGATGCTCAACAGGATTGAGGTCAGGGCTCATAGAAGGCCACTTTAGAATAGTCCAGTGTTTTCCTCTCAGCCATTCTTGGGTGTTTCTGTGTGTTTTTGGGTCATTGTCCTGTTGCAAGACCCATGACCTGCGACTGAGACCAAGCTGTCTGACACTGGCCAGCACATTTCTCTCTAGGATACCTTGACAATCTTCAGATTTCAATGTACCCTGCACAGATTCAACCCCAGAGGACGCCCCAGAACATAACCGAGCCTCCTCCTCCTTCATTTTTCTGTCAGTGAACATAGAGCTGATGTGTCTTGGCAAAAAGTAAAATTTTGGTCTCATCTGTCCACAGGACATCTTCCCAGAAGCTTTGTGGCTTGTCAACATGTAGTTTGGAAAATTCCAGTCTGGCTTTTTGATGATTTGTTTTCAACAATGGTGTCCTCCTTGGTTGTCTCCCATGTAGCCCACTTTGGTTCAAACAGCGACGGATGGTGCGATCTGACACTGATGTTCACTGAGCATGAAGTTCACCTTGGATCTCTTTAGAAGTCTTTCTGGGCTCTTTTGTTACCATTCGGATTATCCGTCTCTTTGATCTGTCATCAATTTTCCTCCTACGGCCACGTCCAGGGAGGTTGGCTACAGTCCCATGGATCTTAAATTTCTGAATAATATGTGCAGCTGTAGTCACAGGAACATCTAGCTGCTTGGAGATGGTCTTATAGCCTTTACCTTTAACATGCTTGTCTATGATTTTCTTTCTAATCTCCTGAGACAACTCTTTCCTTTGCTTCCTCTGGTCCATGTTGAGTGTGGTACACACCCTGTCACCAAACATGACATAGGTAGGTAGGACCGCAGAGTCATAATTCTCCCTCACAGACAGAATTATGACTTTGTTTTCTGCTTGGCCGTCACCCAAGGATTTACGTCCCTGATAAACAGGAGGCTCACTATCTGTTTAACCTCTCCCATGAACTAACACTGGCCTCACTGCGTCAAGTGTGTGTGTGTAGAGCATAAGGCCCATTTGTAGTGCACATGCATACAACTAAGTGACAGGAGTGCTCTTGCTATTACTATTACTAATGTGACACGATAAAAATGTATGATTAATACATCAGAAAAGAAATCTGCCACATCACAGTGCTGCTTTCATTACTGGTCACCACCGTTTGTATTACAGAGGTTAGAACATGCCATAGGAATTAAAGGCACTCTGCCTTTTCTGTTTACTTTATACATGCTTCCCTTAGCCTGTATTATTCAAACTCTTGCAGTCTCAGGCGCCTGCTCTGTCTACCAGTAGCTGGGGATTCACTCCTCTAGTATTCCTGCTGATTCCTTTCTGTGCGCCGCTCATGTATTGAACCATTTGCCTGTTCAGCCTCCGATATGATGCCTGACAGGAGCTTCCATGTGGTACTGAGGCAGGTTATCATGCTTGCTGTATTTCTTTCTACTTCAATACCGATAACTTCCCTCCACGCTACCTTGATCTTGACCTCCAGTCTCCTTCTCCAGGGTACTGAAGGGTATTGATTAGTCTCAGTGATGGTTACAGTAGGAACTGTCCGTAGTGCTGCATTCACATCATCTAGCAGACCTTCAGAGAGTGCTTCACGTAATCTTGGTAACCGAATACGGAGGGTCCAAATTTAAAGCTTCACCATGATCCTACCTTTCAGGTCAGTTTCTCTCACACTCAGCGCTCCTTCTTCCATCGTACCTGGGCTTGGTACCCAAGCTCGGGTGGGGGTGATGATGATATCTCCCCCCAACTTGTCTTCCTGGCTCCCCCTTGCCGTAGCTTGTGTGTTGTACCTCGTCAGTCTCTAGCTGTGACAGCAGTTCCTTCCTCCAAATGTTGGAACACTGAGTTAGTAGTTGTTTTGCTGACAATCTGGATGCTGGAGATACCAGAGGTCCCACATCCCGCTCATGTAACCTCTTCTCCTGGGGTTACTTGCATATTAGTACTCCAACAGTGCCCTGTTCTCATCTCTTGCCGACTTGAGCCTTCTTGTTTCAGTACACTTTTCATCAGTATCCTGGCTCCTCAACACCTGACAGGGACCTTGTTAATCCTGGCGATGGTATGGTTTCCCTTTTCTCTTGCCCATATCCGAGGTAGGCTTGGTTAGCATGGGGCATCTAGCCTAGGGACCTTATCCCACCTGTAAAAACTGAAAATTTAATGAGGATGCATGGAAATCACATGGAAAGACCATACCTCATAATGCCTCTCATCACCTTGTCACTTCTCTGCCCTCTATGGGGCTTTCAGTCTGAAGCCTCCCGGAGAGTCCAATGTGAGAGGTAGAGGGGTCGAAGAGGAGGTTTTAATTATTAAATAATGTTGTTGTCTTTTCATAGGGTTTGGAAGTCCCATTGTTGGCTGTCCTACAGTGGCACAGTCCAGTACATCCTGCCATGAGGTAACTATTTGTCTTCTTGTTGAGGTATTTCTGTAGCAGTAGCAGTACATAACAATCCTGGAGTCTGCATGTACTGTGTATATGAAACGACTGCTGTGTATTTTAAAGTAATTACAGCTGCTGCTTGCATCCAGTAAAGGATGGCAAACAGACTTAAAGTTCCCTTTGAGTTTTTATTTATCTTTTGCTTAGTGTGGTCTACAAATAAAGATCATACGAGCTTATTTAACAGAAATAACATTAATTTCCCAGTTGATCACTATTTCACATGAGTCACTAGAGGGCACCAAAGGATCATCAAAAGGCTGCAGGCTGCTAAATACAAATAACCTTTAATATACATATATATATATATATATATATATATATGGAGAGAGAGAGAGAGAGAGAGAGATCTATAATCCTATATTTTTGGATCTACAGCACTATTATGTTATTTGACTGAACACAAACATATAACAGGATTTAGAGAAAATTAGTATAAAAATAAATTGATTAATTTCACCAACTGTGGCAAAATAAAATTTTTTTTTAAACAATTTAAGAGATGATATTTATATGACTTCCAGAATTTGTAGTTTAACATCTATTTTAAATAACAACTGAGTGCGTGTTTGCACCCTTAGCGCAGACTGTAGCAACTATGGATCATGTATGTGGCTGCACTACATTAGACCTTTGACCACTATGCATTGCTGTAGAAGGACAGCAATTGCTCAACAAACGCAAGCAGGCGTAACACTGTGATAAGCACTGCAAGAGGATCCTGAGTTCAGTTCCAGCGCCTGGGGCCTTTCTGTGTGGAGTTTGCGTGGGTTCTCTTCCTCCCACAGTCCAAAGACCAAAGTTTAGTGGGATTAAGTTAACTTATAATTCTAAATTGCCCGACTGTGAGTGGGAATGGTTGTCTGTCTCTATGTATCAGTCTTGCAATAGACTGGTCGACCTGTCCGGGGTGTACCCTGTCTCTCGCCCTGTGGTAGCCGAGCTAGGCTCCTGCCCCCCGTGACCCTGACAGGGATAAGCACATTGTGTCATTTTGTATGCCTTTATGTGTGAAATACAAAATGTATTAAAGAAGAAACCAAAACACTCTCCATATAAGAACATTAAATGACTTTTTTCTGTTTATAATTGTATAGAATTGAAATTGTAGTCTTGTTGTGCTATTTGTTTTCTCTTATAAGAAGAATTCCTGCTATATGTTCTAATAATAGAAATATAATACTTATCATGCTCTCTCCAGATGCATCTCTACTTGTTACTCGATACCCAGTGTTCACTTAAATCGTCCGGAGTTGGTGATGATGGCGTCCTGCCCAAGGACCGTCAGGCCTCAACAACACTTCTGGGTGAAATATACGCTGCTCAACAATTTGCAAGATTTCCTTGCTGTTCGTCTGATCTGGAATTCAGAGGGTGAGTATCAAATCCTACAGACAGTTCCTAGTGTGTGGGAAATAATTATTTGCTCCCTCTCCTGAATCTGCAGCGAGTCAATGGACAGAAACTGAGGTTTTGGACTTGATTAGCATGGAGAGAAATTGATAGACTGCTGCAACAACACCTACTAGATCCGTAGCCACCATTTTTACTTCCGTAAACAGAGCGCGTTGTGTGTGACGTCTGCTTTTGCACATGCGGGCCGCTTTGAGGGTTCACCCTAGAGCGCGTTTGCTGTCACATTTTATTTGTATTGTGAACAAGCAGCCAAAACAATTGGATTTGATAAAAAAAATCAGATTTGAGCATTAAGACCTGCAGTGTGAACGTAGCCTTAGATTCTTGCATTGGATAAATATTCTCTGCTCCAATCCTCTATCGGATACCTAATCCAGTCTAAATTCTCATTCTTCCCCCTGCTTATGTTTGTTACCTGCTCCTCACTGTCCATGCATCCATCTAGGAGGAAGTGAGCAGGATCCCAGTGTGGGAGCGGTTGTGTGCCAGTCTCCACTCAACAACCTGGGCCAGTGTAAGAAAGGTTCCATGCTGTCCTTCACTGTGGCCTTCCAGATTCTCAAAACTGGGATTTTTGAGGTACCAAAGGAAATAAGTTGTTAAATGTATTGACATTGTCTTAATATTAACAGTGCACAAACCCAGCCCAGTAAATCCTGTTTATGCTCCGTTTAATGTTTGATCCTTGAAGAACTTTAAACCAGGAATTACTACACCGCTCATACTGCTGTATTGTTTTTATTTGGCACAGTTTTGCTTGACAAAAAATGTAAGTAATGGCTTTCCATCTTCCACATGTCTATGATAACGCGGTAGCTGAGCCAGCATATGAAGTTTACAGCTTCTGTGCCTGCACCGCCCACGGAGCCTCAGTCACCTTTGAAAAACACCTTCGAAGGACGAAGCCTGAGCCGGTTAAAGAGCTTCCCCCACCACCAGCCATTTTGGTCAGTAAATCTCAGGTATGGAGGGTCATTGTACAAGACTGCTTCTCAAACTGTGGGGCACTGAGATACTTCCACTGGGGTGTGGGCGACTGGGAAAAAAAGTTTTTATTAAATGAGTAAAGTTAAGTTGAATTAATTGAAAACTGTAAAAAGGGAAGAAATGACCTTTTATCAACTTGGGTGGGCGAGGGTTGTGACCAAGATCAAAGATACAAGCAACAGAAACGAGCTTTCTCCAGAGGGTGGCTGCCCTTTCCCTTAGAGATGGTGAGAAGTTCAGTCATTCAAGAAGTGCTCAGAGTCGAGCTATTGCTTCTGGAAATGAGCCGGGTCATTGTTTTGGGCATCTATAGGTTGCCTCATTGGCTCCTCTCAGGTCAGGTGTTCCAAGGTGTCCCACCTGGAGGAAACCCTGTAGCTGACCCAAGACAAACTGGTAAGACTATATCTCTCTGCTGCCATGGAAACGACTTGGCGTCCCCCTGAATAAGCTGTGGGAGGTGGCTGGAGACTTCTCTGCTTAGGTTGTTTCCAGAAGAAGAAGATGGATGGATGGAAATTCCTTTGAGCTATGTCAGATTTAAGCCAAATATGTTTGTATAAAAGATTCACATAATAGACGATACACTTTTTAGAGACATTGTAGTAGTTATGCAAGATTTGAGACGCATTTAAGACAATCTTTCATATTGCACTCCACACTCCACAATGATGTCTGTGATATCTTTGTTCTGGGTCCAGGTCAGGCGCTATGGCAGAGCTCCAGACAACAACCTCTCCTGCAGGAACTGTTAATCGAGCCCCTCACCTGCCCCCCGACCCCAGCTTTGTTTCACTGGTAAAAATAGCCAAGAGAGAGTGTAAGGTACTAGTGCTGGAATGAATCAAAGATGTACACAAAAGGTAGGAAACTTTGGTGCATGTACTGTTCAACATTACCTGTTTTATTGAGGTGAAACATTAACCGCCTTCTGTAGTTGCACAATCAAAATGGACTGGCTCTTAATGTTGTAAAAATAAGACAAAACTTAGGAAGCTGGAGTGAAATACGTTTCATGTTACTTAATGTTCATGGTTAACATTCAGCTTCTGGCTGTAGAAAAACAATACAACAAGCTATCATGGGACTAAAGCAACACGACAGCCGAAAGTGTTAGTAACCTTTGTCCAAGCTGACTGGAAGGAGCGGTTTGATTCTAAGTAACTTTAGACCCCCTAAAATTAATTGGAATGAAATTTGTATTTCGATTATTTGCCATCAAATGGATAGTGGTGAAAAATGTCCATCTATCAAAATGTACACAAATGTAAATCTACTGCAAACTGGTCTAATGTTGGTACATTTCCTAGGAGCATTTTAAACTTCTTCTCACTCTGTTTCTCCGTTCAGGTGATCTGGACTGTGGGAGCTTATGACAAAAGCATCACTGTTCTGTGGCTGTGCTTCAACACAGAGCAGCCGTCAGATCTTTGTCTTCATGAAGAAGAAGCAGCAGTCCTACTATAATAAATGGTAAAGATGGAGTCAGTGAATGAGGAATGAAAGATGAGTCAGAGGACTGGTGCTGATGAGATTCTGATGTGAGCTCAGGTCAGTGGAGGGATACTTCTGTTTGTTACGCTTCTCCCTGATGACAAATTCCCTCCATCACATCAACATTTTTATTTCCTTTAAAGACCTTTTAAAAATGTTTGTTTTTGCTAAACCTGTTTAACTGTGTATAACTGTTCATACACGTCTCTGTTTATGCTTGAATCTGTTGGTTTCGCTCGAGTTTCCTTTTAGCATCATTGAGTCAGGCTCAATAGCACAAAGTAAGCTCCAGTATGTTCATGTCTCAAAATGTGGATGTGATAACAAAACTTTTTACTTTTTACGTTTTTGTAAAGAAATGTTTTTTGTTTTGTTTTGCATACTGTGCCATGTGGCCTTTATATGTAACAATAAAAATGTAATTACTCATTCTATTTAACATGTCAAAGGTTTACAGCTGGTTCTTGGCTTCTTGCCTCAAACTTAAAGGATTTATGTCTTAAACTATTCTTATGTCAGCCTCTATGGTTTGCACAGAGACTGATGGGCTAAAAGTTTTGTTTTATAGTAGGATCCAGTCAGAGTGTGTCGAGCCCTTGCAGTAGTTACTTACTTACTTTCAGTTTATCTTTTGATTTAACTTCTAGCAGCACTGTCTAATATTTCAGACCTTCCTGCTGTGATATTTGCCCCCTCCTTCATTTCCTTCTTGTTTTTGATTTATTAGACTTGCATGTTCCAGATCATAAAAAGACGAGGATAACCAGAGTAAATATCCCAGCAGCTGAGCTGGCGGGCAGCGCACTCAACTTTGTGAACGTGGACCAAAAATGGGCCCGATGCGGCTTAGAAACAGCTGCTTGATTTTTTTTTACATAAAAAACATTAACAATTATAAAATCTGCACTTTAGTTGTGAATATAATTTTTGCTAACACTGATTTGATTAAAACTGCTTTTTCTGTGCAGTAGAAAACGAGCGATACTGTAGGAGGCTGACAGTTTAAAGAGGACGTACAGTGGGATGCAAACGTTTGTGCAACCTTGTTAATAGTCATTATTTTCCTGTATAAATCGTTGGTTGTTACAATAATTATTGCACACTTTCTGTAAATCCAATAAACTTCATTTCACTTCTCAAATATCACTGTGTGTGTGTATGATATATTTAACTGACATTTTTTATTAACCAACGATTTATGCAGGAAAATAAGGACTATTAACAAGGCTGCCAAACGTTTGCATCCCACTGTAACTCATTTTTATTGAGACTGAAGATGATTGCATGTGCGAGTGCATGTTTGGAGTCATTGCACTGGTGGTACCAATGTCTTAGAATCTGAGCATCTGCCTAAACATTGTGCACAGTTTAGTAGAGTTAAATGCAAAAATAGGCTTACAATTAAAAAACGGACGTAACAGTTACAGGTATGTGCAGTGACTGTCAGGGTCAGATGATGTAATACTTTGTGAATGTATTAGGGTTAGGGCATCATGGGCCATCAAAGTTCTCATTCTCATTAGAACAGTTGTGTTCAGCACAGTGTACATAGGACACAACATCCTGAATATGTGCAGCTGAGACTGTAATCTTAGTGAGTCTGTGCACAGCTGCTGGGTTTTTGCTTTTGTTAAAAGTATTGAGCGACCTTTCTAACAACGTAACCCAGTTTGGAAATATATGTTCCTGGTTCTCTAGTGCAGCAAGTGGCATCAACCACACTGTGGGTGCTACACAGTACTTCTGTCATGGTCCTGGGTCGTGTGACCCAGTGTGTTATGCTTAACCTATTTTGATGTTTATTGTTTGCTTAGGTTCTTTAAGGTAGTCCAGTCCTTTTTGTAATTATGTTACCCTTGCATTACGTCTCCCTTGCCCTTCGTGTGTTTATGTCTGTGTGTCTTGTACTGTCAAGTTCATGCTGTCAGTTATGTCACCTCCCCCTGTACTACGTCTCCCCGGTTCATGTCTCATGTTTCCTGTTTTACTTTGAAGGCCTGCATTCACTGTCTGTGTATTCAGCTCACTCCTCCTGTCCTGTCGTTAAGTTCATGTGTGTCAGCTGCGTTCCCATGTGTGGCCACTTCCCCTGATCATCCCTCATGTGTATTTAGTCTCTGTGTTTCTTACAGTCTGTGTCGCGTCGTCTGTGTTCCCACCCTCCGTGTTTCCATGCCTGGTCTGTTGTCTTCCAAGCCATAGCCTCACCATAGTTTGTTCCCAGTTTAGGTTTTTGTTTAGCCACGCCATCCCTGCTGTATTTGCACACCTTGTTTTCAGCCATAATAAAGGCTCGCCTTCTGTTAAAGCTCACTCCCGTCTGTTCACTTGTGTACGCACCTGGGTCCATTACACGCATTCTCCACTCGGTCCGTCACAGCGGACCGTGACAACTTCCTGATTATTTAGTATTTTGTACCGTGTGAGAAACTATGAAGTCTGTGCGTTTGTGCGTGCGTGCATAGATCGATCTAGATTCTTCTTTTTTATGACTGACTGTAAGTTTGAGCTCACTTTCTTAATAAATTTGGGATTTCATAGTGTCATCAGTTGTTCTACACTGTATAAAGCTGTGAATAAAAATATGTATAAAACCTCTGCAAAATATTCTCTATTCATACTTTCAGACGTGTATTTTTAGTAGAGTTGACCAGCTGGTCATTAGTTAGATGTTCTCCCACGTTTTAGAGGCTAAACTTGTAAATATAGGAGTTTGTTTTTTAAATATATGAATAAAATCCTTTGCAGTCAGTGACCCTAAAATCTAGAGCTCATTTACATCATCAGATGCCCGTGACATGCTCTGGCAGGCTTTTATTGCCCTGCCTTCAGTTCCTGGGTTTTCTGCATTGTTCTTTGATAACTCTGTTGAGTAGAGGACAGTTGACTCGCTAGGCTCGTGAACAATTTCCTGTGTTTTGCCTTTAAAAACATGTAGCTTGCATTTACAGTATACTGTGTAAGATAAAGGTCTAATCATCTCTTAGTTTACTCAGATTGCACAGAATGTATATTTGTTAATAATTTGAATTAGTTTGGATAAGTGTAAGATAATAGGGAATTTCAGTTTTTACTATATAATTTTGTTTAGCGTAATATTTACAATTAAATTGTATTTTCTTTCCTTATTTAATTTTGACGTACTGTTCCTTTAATACATGGTAACCGTGCACGAGTGTGGAGTAACGGGGCTTTAACTAGCTGTGGAGTCAAACAGTTTTCTTACCGTGTACAGGAACATTCAAACGGATCACTGTATTTCAAGACTGGAAATAAATGTTTGCCTGTTTGTTTTCAACTACAAGCGGACTTTGTTGATTATGTTCAACTGCACAAGGACACGCATGTGGCCCGACTACCAGCTACTGCTTGCGCGGTAATAGTATCCATTTTTCCCCCATTTGCAGTGTGTTATAGCACTTTGCTGACTCTCCACAGTGATTGTAGCCCGGCACACTTCACGTTCCACGGTGTTTCACAGATGATGATGTGCTTTGGATCATGCGGTGTTCCTTTCCTTCTCTATATTTTTATCTTCCCATCATTTGGATACAAGTTAAACTTGATTGTATCTGTCCAAAGACTTTTTCCAGAAATGTGCCACCTCTCTTACAAATGCCCTGAAAACGTTTGGACTCCATGTAAAAGGTAAATACAAACAGAGCGGGCCAGTTTTGTAAAAACATTTATTATTCACAACAGAACTTCCAGTATTTAAAATGGATTTTTTGGGAAAAATAATTTGAAATTTGATAACAGCAACATTTATCAAAAAAGAGGAGATATGGCAGTGCGTACTAATGTGCAGCGTTTCCTATTCATTCAACAGTCTGCAAATATTTCAGAACTGAGGTTTCTTTGAGAGGAATGTTGTCCTATTCTTGTTTTAATATATGATTTTAGTGACTCCATCAGATTGTCTGGAGTTCATGTTTTCCCAAAAGAATGAAAAATGTTTGATTTGCCTGAATACAGAATGGTTTTCTACTTTCAGTCGTTTTTTCCATGAGCTTTGGTGCAGAGGGGACAGTGGTGTTTCGCTTTGCTGTCTCTCTCTACATCTACTGGCTGGTTATTAGACAGCAGGTTAGTAATGGGCACACTCTGAAGTAAAGACAGGGTGGAACTTATTACTCTGAAAAACTGTGGGCAGACACTACAAGAAGCACATACACATATAACTATTTATTTAATTAAACATTCACTTCAAATGACATGTTCAAGCATAACTTAAAAAAGCAACAAATAAACAAATAAGCAAGTCTTATCTTCATTTTTACTCTTCTTTGACATGACAAGTGGTTACATAGAGAAAAAATAGTTTCATTGAAGTTTGTCATCAAAAAGCAGTGACTTTCTCCTTTTTCTGGTTATCAATGTTTGTGTATGGAACACCTAAAACAGAAGACATGGGAGACATATTAGAGCTGAAAAATAAGTAAAATACACACACATTATATACATACGAGTATTTATACACAAAGCTTTAGTTGTCAGAGAGATGACATCACATTTGACTCTGGTATACAGAGGAGTTCATGTTGCCCCTTCATCACCCCCTGTGGTGGATTTTTGTATGACATGTATACCTATATAACTCTATACACTGTATATCTATCTGTACTAGATAGCTTTCACGTAGAATATTAGGCACGAGGTATTTTGCCCTTATGCACACACACGCACGCATGCACACACACACACACACACACACAATAAACATTTTTCATGCAGCTCTTAGAAAATAGTAACATGGTAACAGAGATACTGAAACACACTATTAACCTACGATGGAGTGTTTATTATTATGTAAAGTATTTAACCCATATATTTGATGTAGTTAGGCCAAGTATTATTCACATGTACATCATAAGATTATCACAAAAAGTACGCTGTTTGCTGTAGTAATGTGTGACCTTTGACCATGTTGTGACCTATTGTCAGAAGGCAAAGCAAAGGGTTAATTTAAGGGTGCCCCTTTGTGCTGGGCCCTCAGCCAGAGTCCTGGCCCGTACTTGACCCTGCACCTGCTGTTTTTGGGCGCGTGGGAAAGTTACTCCACAGCAGGGAGGTGGGTTCCTGTAGAAGGGGATCTGGGAAAGTCCTCTGGGCTTTTTCCTGCTGTCTGTCCGTTGGGGTTGGTCCCAACCTGCATGCGCTAACAGCGAACACCCTAGGGGAGCTTTGCCTTTCCTTCTGTTTTGCTGAGCTTCTCTGTTTAATAAAACAGCTGGCGTAGACCTTTGCTCTTCTCCTGTGATTTTTGTGTTTTTGACTTTAATTGGACTTGAGAAGCAGAAACCCACCTACTTCTAATCTGTGGAATTACTCACACTTGCGACCAGCACATCCCTCCTCTACTATTGTTGACAGTTTGACAGGAAGAGAAGTCTTTGCAGACCTAAGGTGGGCTGCCATGCTCCTTTTTTTAAGAGAGAAAAAGCTTCCGAACAAGCGACACTTATTCTTATTCGAAGGACGCTGTCGTGGATTTTTACCCATAACATGCTGAGCGAGGCACACAGAGTCTGAGATTTTTATATTTTGCTCTTTCGTTGTGCTTTTTACTGTCAGACCTTTGAGTGGATTTGCTGGCACATCCTTGCCTGGTGGTGTAGTGTTAATATACACCTGAATGTTCCAGCCCAGCAAACTGGTCACTCTGATGGTCATGTGGATTTGATGAGCAGGAGCTTGACTGCTACACACCCTTTCAATTTGATGCTTATAGTGACATTATGGAAACAACAACAACAACTACTAACAGTAGCAAGTGTTACACTAACTAGATGTTTATTGTGGTAGAGCAGCTTTATTGCGTTTTGGGGATTTTTTTTAAAGCTCATTTAATCTTTTTCCTGATCCTTACTTGTTGATTCCATGCTGATATTTGTCTCCTTCTTCTTCTTTTTCCTGAAAAGAGAAAAACGGAGGTTAGAGACTTTAATGTGTGCATGCATACAGTTATTTATTTATTTGAAGTTTTATAACGGTATTTGGAAAAAACAAAAAATATTGGCCCAGATATATTTTTAAGACATGTATTTGTGTTCATACAGTGGACACAGACATACTTATTCAAGCGCATATTTTTGTTAAGATGATCTGTTAACACTCACATGGTTTTCTTTTTGCAAACAAGAACAATGGTAGTCACGGTGATGATAATGACAGCAACTGGGACCAGAACCGCAATCAGGATAATCCACTTAGTTTCTGAAACACACAAAAATGAGAAACAAAGTCTTTAACCGTTAACCACATGTCCTCCACTCTCAGTGAAATAATTCATTTGACCAATCACAGTGAGTGCAGGGTCCTTACATGAATTTGAAACTGAGCTTGGAGGAGATATTAAGTCAATATTTTATATGATACCTCTTATCTCGACATTATATTGTCACTTTTCTGGGTTATATCAACCACGGACATTATAATTCTACTTTAGTCCAGAACGCCGTGTTGGCTAATACCTCTGATATCAGCTGATCCTAGTGCAAACAGATCTTATGATGATAAACAGTGAAGTATGAGACATCTAGCTGAACGTTAGTTTTTCAGTGTTAGATACTAAAATGTTTCTGTGTTTAGTCTTGCATCCACAAAGACACACAAAGACATCGCAGACACAAAGAGTAGTATAGAAACAGGAAAGTTCACGAGGAAATGTGACAGCTTTAAAGAATGAAGTCATGTTTCAGTCGTACCAAGTCCTCCACCGGTGGGTGGCATCACTTCCATCTCACAGTTTGTGCCTTCAAAGCCTTCTGCACACAGACAGGTGTACGTGTTGTTGCCTGAGTCCTGACATGTGCCTTCGTTCAAACAGGGGTAATTGAGGCAGGGACTTGCTGCAAGAAGACAAAAATAGGTGTTGTTGTTGACAGTTTAATTTAGTTCATTTCTCAGTTAATTTGTAAGATATTTTATTCACAACAGGAAACACATAATCACGGAATTAAACTGAGAATCTATAAAGTTTTAGGAAAAAACGAGGTAATTGTGAAAAAACATCAGTTTTTTAACAGCTGTCCATAAACAGCTGTGAACTGGGACCAGTTAGTGGAGTGAATGTTGTCCCATTCCTGTTTACTGTGGGATTAGAGATGCTCCATGGTCCTGGATTTTCTTTGTTGTATTTTTGCTTTTATGTTATCAGCCTGGACTGCACACAGACCAGTTCAGCACCCAGACTCTCCCACACAGCCCTGCTGTATGATTGTATGATTCAAAATACACAGTGCTCAAACACTTGCATGAACACGTACCTTTGTAGCAGTCACGTTTGAAGTTGTAGATGGTGCACACGTAAGCGTCCTGGCAGGTCTTCGGCTCACACACAGCACCGGTACTGCTACACTCACAAGACTGAGAGCAGTCCTCGGTCACAAACTTCTCTTTGAGCTGCAGGATGGAGAGATATGAGCGCACATCGTCACGTGGTCACATAGATACACAGTCACTCGTGTAACTGAAGGCCACTTACAGGGTAGTATCTGTTTAGGAAGGTGCAGCCACACTGTGCATATGGCACACAAGTCCCCTCACTCATAACAAAGCCGGCGGCACACTGGCAGCCTTCGACACACGAAGTGACTTCACACTCCGAGGGTGCTGCCAGGTTGGCGCAGGAGGCGGGGCAAGATGACATGCAGGGGGAGTAAGTGCTGTTGGCGGTGCAAGAGAGGACTGGGAAAGAGAAACGTGATGTTATTTACAGCAAACCGTTCGACAGAATGTAATTCTTTGTTTTGCAAATGTGTCTTAGTTCAATGCCTCACGTTTACAGGAGATTTGATAATGTGCAAGAGTATCTATATAAGAAACTATAAAGAAGAAATAAGAAACTGTAAACTATATAAGATGAATACAAACTGCATTACCACATATCTGTCTCAGTGAGGACAGCACATTACAATCTGCGTTTTCTGACAGTTTTGGAATGGAGTTTGTTTGTTTTTTACTTCAAATTATGAATACAAACAAAAACACACAACAGGTGGAGTGAGGAGATGGACTCTGAACTGTTTGTCTTCCCACATGATGTGAATGAAGGGCAGCATTTCTTACCGCAGTCCAGCTGCTGCCTCCACAATCCTAATGTAACTCCAGCCTGTTGACAAGCTGCTGCATATGCTTCATAACTGGCACAGCGCATAGCTTCACTGCCTCCCTCAGCACACAGGTCAAACAGACAGTCACTGAAAGGACAAACATGAGCACAAGCAAAAAGCTCACACATGCACGTTGGTTCATACAGCTGCTGTCATGTGTTATATTGAATATGTCTTGATGCACGCTCAATCATCCAGGTACGTAAATCCCAAAAGGCTGATTCTGTTCATCTAGACGTTGCGTTTTTCAGATGAATTATATCGATTATGCTCAAGTTAACATTGTACTGAAATGTGTCCAGAAGACAGCTTCATACATATCCCCACTTAAGTGCAGACTACTTACTCCTGGTAGATTTGGGGTGACACGGTGGCGTGGCAGGCAGCAAATGGCCCACTGGAATCAGACAGCGCCCCACACTTCGTCGGGCTGTTGTAGTCGCTGAGCTGTGACTGAGAGCAGTCTGACACCTCGAACCCTGAGTCTGGATCAGTCTCTGCTTCTTGTCTGGAGACAGAGAAACTGTTGTGTAACAGCCGTGTGTAACATGAAGTTTAGTTTCCACAAAAACTGTAACATGAAACGAGCCTATTCTGTTTGAAGATTTTCTTTTATCAAGCACTTAACAGGCAGACAGACTTGGGCCAAGCTCTGCTAATTATTGTCGGGCAGCAATAATTATCTTTATTTTATAACATAAGGCAGTTTTCTTTAACAACAATATTCTCTGTTAAATAGTGACAGAAATCTGTAGAAGCAGTGAGCCTGGTTGTAATCGTACCTCAGTGCACGGATAGGACGGTCCAAGATCCTAAGTCTGTTGGCAGGTCGATCATTGACCTTCCAACTATCTCCAAATTCTTTAAGATCCCTGACTACTGTCCCATCTGGCTTCATGTATTCATTTCTGGTGATGCCATCATAGTTCCCACACAGTCCTCTAACAGAATTCTTATAGGTACCAGGAAGTATGATTTCTGATACACAAACAGAGAGACATAAGAGGAACGTGAACAGATTTGTACAAAAGCCTAAGACGTTCTCAGACAGAACTGTCTTCTTCTTTTACCTCCTCGACTGTTGCCATCAAAGCGTACAGTGAGTCCAAAGTCAGTGGTGAGCTGGATCTGCCTGGAGTTCCTTGTGATGGTCAAACCATCAATTGGTGTGAGAGGAGGTGTTACATACTCCCCGTTGACCTACAGGAGATCAGGTAGGATTGCGTTACATCATTTTTACCATTAGAAATGCATGAAAACCTGCTCTTTTTTAACAAAGTGTCAGCTGACCAGGACAGTCTTCTTCTGCAGGAATTTAACATTGACACCGTAAACATTGATGTCCATCTCCTCCAGGAACGACACCCTCTTGTTCATTCCACGTCTAACGTTCTTTCCTCTCACCACCAGGGGCGTCAGGGAGCTCGACAGGTTGTGACCCAGAGCAAGTTCATAGGTGTCGACACCTTGGAAGTGATGCTTGAAGCCATCGAATGTTAGGTAGTGAGGATCCCCACAGATGCTGCACTGATTGAACTCTAACGATGGTGGGAAATGGGAGGATTCATGGTCAAAAACCACAGTCATTTTTGTTACTTTGCTTGTTTATTAAGGTTTGAAGTCTCTCAAACTCACCGGTGGGTCTGCAGTAGCGGTTTCCATTCTTGTCCAGGTCACACAGTGAATTCGAATTACAGCTGTGGTCCTCACATCTGACTTCACCACCAGGGTTACAGGTACACGACTCAGTGCATTTATCTGTTAGCCACAAATCTCCTACCTGTGGGCGCACACACAGACATGCATGGGACTGGTTATACCTGGACTTAGAATAAAGGGTTTTCAATATGCTAATATTAAATCCTCATAGCCTCTGTGTACTTTTGAGCTCAGGATTTTCTATTATGGAACATCCCACTGAGTCCATCATCTAGCAACAGTACGGGCAGTACTGTACTCACATCATGGTACTCCCTGTTTGAGTCCAGACAGCCACACTGGTCCAGAGTAACACACTTGCCGTCACTGAGGACGTAACCAGCATTGCACTGGCAGCCCTCGAGACAAGTAGTTGGAGGCAGATGGCAGAAGACAGGGAAGAGGTCAGAGCACGTGGGAGGGCAGGGGGCTGTGCAGTCTGAGTAGTGGCTGTTAGGAAGACAGGGCAGGGCTGCAGAGAGGGACGAGAATGAGGTAAGACAAACAATAAATTCAAATCTTTATGTGAATCTTTGTTACTGTAACTCACGGCAAAAGCTGCTGTTTCTCCAGCTGATGGTGACACCGGCACTCTGACAGGCCTGAGCATATGCCTCCACGTTGTCACAGAGCGTAGTCTGCATGCCGTCATACTCGCACATGTCATAGACGCAGTTAGCCAGGAAAGCCTCAGGGGGCACTAGAGCGTGGCACGGCTTGAAGTTATTGGAGAGAATGACCCCACCACACTGAGCCTCATACAGCATCTCTTCTTCTTTGCTACACTTTGGGTGGATGTCTGGACGGGTGTCTGGCTGACAACTGAACAGAAGAACATTTGGATCAGGGTGTAATTTCGCCAACATGGACAGCATACATTTGATTCATTAGAGTAACCACTATCTGGAACCAGGGGTGTTTTGCGTGTTTGGTGAATCTGGAGACCACTACTATCTTTAAGTCTGACGTCCAAACTCCGCTGCAGGTCCCAAAGTCAAACGATCACTGCAGCATCACTGAGAGTTAAAAACTGTCTAAATTCTTTCATCTTTAATAAAATGATCAGCGTTGCTGCTTTACCAGGTGGAACAATTAAGTTTAATGTCCAGGAATCCATGGAAACCGAATTTATGAAATGTAATGGAGTTAGAAGTTAGCAAGCAGTTAGCTCGCTAGTTTCCATCTATATGTAATATAGCATGTTTGAATGAGGGATTTCCAAAATGTACAGCTCTGCTATCATTTCCAGCATAAATGAAGACAGAAAACTAAACAGCAGTGGCGTTTGTAGGCTAGCTGGTATATAATCATGTGCTACATGTTTATATATCGCTTTTTCCACTCGATAAAAGTTAACATGAGGGTTCCAGATGGTTAGGGAAAAATGCAATCGCATGGCAGGATGCTGTAAACGGACCAAACTTCAGTCAGGAGAACAACTGAGATAATCCATCCACAATACGAGGTTAGTCATTAATGTACTGCTGCATGGGCTGGGCTGTAGTTACATGTAAGGTTTTAAAAACTGAGCTTTAAAATGAACAGTGGTAAAAAAACAGAAAAGAAAAACAAGAGAAGCCGACTGTTTTTAGGGGCTTGTTCAGATTAAATAGAACAAGATACAAAGCATTAAAACATGTTAAAAACACAACAGCCTTATTAAACGCAGAGTAGTTTGGACCTGGAAGCAGGATTCAACATGTCATCACTTAAAGACCGGATAGAGTTACAACTAATATCCGCATAACAACACTAAAAGTTGTTCACTGGTTGTTACCCACTGACCCAGGATCACTGTCTCCATTTGATTTCCAGCTGTTTCCCAGTTCAATGTCATCCTTGGCTGGTTTCTTGTTGGGCATTAGGTTGTCATCAGAGGGGTTCTGGTTGTAGTTTCCACACATGCCACACACCTGGAGAAGAGGCCAGTGGAACAAGGTTATTGCAATGTTTCTGTAATATACAGCAGAGCAGCTACTACAAGCAGCCATGACTAGCATACACAATTTGTACCTTTTAATTTCCTCATGTGACTTGACATTGAAAGAGTTGTGATGCAGACACTAGAAAACATGGTCTTAATTTCTGATACCTTATCAAAATATTCTCCTGGAACAGTGATCTCAACGTGATGGACTCCGTCAAATTTCACCTGTAGACCAAAGTTTGTGTCCAGCAGACTATAGGCTCCACTGGTTATCACTTTAGCTCCAGCCAAGTCAACGGAAACTGGGGTTTTCACCCGCTGTCCGTTCACCTGAGCACAGAAAAGTGAAATCATGTCAGCTGCTGATTGTTTCAGTATGGCGTAGTTCCTCTATATTTGAATGTCTGTAAAATCATAAACTATGTCACATACCAGAACTCTGCGGCCCTTTTGCAGTTCAATAACAGTGCCAGGGTACAGGGTGACTTTCACAGAGCGAACATATGATGCCTCTGGTTGACCACGTTCCTCATTCTTAGCCACTATGTTGAAAGGAGTGACTTGGGTGGCGTTGCACACCTTTAAAATAGTGTATATTTTGTTTTCAAAGACAAAACAGCGCCACAGGAATATCTGTTGTGTACAAAGTAAGTTAAACTCCTCCCATACCTCCACCAGAGTATATGTGCAAGTTCCCATGAACGTATGCATCACACCATCAAAAGTGTAGTAGTGCGGATCTCCAGCTACATGACACACTCCTTTACCTGAGGTCGGATATGAGACTCGGTAAAAGGGCAAAAACATACACTGACACAGCTTTAGGTGACGTGAACATGTAATTATCCAGCCCTTCGTTCAGTTTACCTGTAGAATGACAGCCTAGTACTCCTTCCACCACTTTGCACTCCTGTGCAGGGCTGCACTGCCAAGACTCACAGCTGATGTTGTTGTTTCCAGCACACTTGCATTGCTCTGAGCAGTCAGCCTTTGTGAACCAAGTGTCTCCAACCTAAACATATACCAAAAAAGTTTAATGCACCCTTACATAAAACAAATTTTCTTGCAAAAAGGAAAATCTCCCACTGCACACCCACCGGCCTGTATTTCCCATCACCATCAGTGCATCCACACTGGCTGATTGGGACACATTTGTCTCCGCTGAGGATGAGGCCAGTGTCACAGATGCAGCCCTCCACACAGGGAAGATCGCAAGAGCCGCCGTGTCCTGCAGGGTTCTGACAGCTCGGCTGAGGACATGCAGGGCCGCATGAGGTGTAATGACTGCCTGGGGGGCACTTCAGAGCTGGAGGGAGTCAAGCAATTTTTAGGGTTGTTTGTAAAAATGCACAACAGTTGTTACATATCTATAAACAAAAAGAAGGTTGTATTTGTCTACAGGAAACATGTTACAGCAAAACTCATAAAGTTTGTGTACATCATTTCTTTTTGAACCATTGTTGGCCCCTAACTCAGAAGAGGGACAGTTTTGGTGCTCGCAGTGGAATTATCTAAACCTTGTGAGAGATGTAACCTAGTGAAAGTGAAACAAATGAGAGTATATAGTTTAAACTGCACTATTTTCACCAGGATATTTTTCTGAAAAAAACAAACAAACAAATATTGGTAAATTTTCTTGAAATCTGGGAGGGTCTGGAATGTCCACTATATGTTTCTGTGGACCAATAAACCTTTGTGTTTCCCATAAAGCAGCATATAAGCATTATTCCTTAGCACCTAAAAATCAAGCGTATGTAACCTCTGTTAGACAGCAGACACTGCAGTTTTAAATGGAAATATAAACTACATACTATAATGTAACTAGTAGTAAAGAAAGTGGAAGATGACCTGGGTGTATTGGACAAATCATGGGGATTTTCTTACTTTATACTCAACTTTTTATATTTAAACTGATCATTTTGTCACGCTCAAAATGAAGGCACTGATTTCTCAGGGAAACATCTAATATTGTTATTATTACTTTAGTAATACGTTTGGTAGCAATGGAAAAAGTATTACTTAAGATCCTATTTTTTCTCTATACACACACAAAGAAAAACAGGACTCACGACAGAAGGTGTTCGTCCTCCATTCGATGGGGACTCCTGCAGCAGCACACATGTCGGCGTAGGTCTCTATGGCCTGGCACAGAGCCACGGTCTCACCTCCAGTGGCACACATGTCGAATACACAACTCTCAAAGTATGGCTCAGGGGATACAACAGAGTGGCAGGGCTTAAAGATTCCTGAGGTTAAGATCAAAGATAGAACAAAGTGTAGTTGAAGCGACTGCTTGGGGATGATTTTCACCACATTGTCTAGCCTAACAGTGATATATATCAGAGAGGCCAGCCCACAAGTTTTAAGGTAAATGTAAAGATTGTTTAATATATGTGAGACATATACAAAGTGGGAAAAAGGCATGAAGGGCTTACTTCAGCTAACAGCACATATCTATATTTCACATCACCAAACCAATTGGTTGTTTTACTGCATGTATACGTCATATCATTTCCCAAGCATCGCTTCCACAGTTCCTGGCTTGTGCTGAGAGCCATGTTTTGTCTACAAGGGTGCTGAAGTCATCAAATGTCAGTGCTTAATAAGATTAAGTACACTCTGTAAACCAGCATATTGTTTCAGTGCAGGAGTTTGTGTGTTCTAGTCACGTGCTTGTGACAATACAAAGCATCATATAAGAATCAGTCTATTTAATATTTACAGGCATCCAAC
This sequence comes from Mchenga conophoros, assembly GCF_057382185.1. Classification (NCBI taxonomy): domain Eukaryota; kingdom Metazoa; phylum Chordata; class Actinopteri; order Cichliformes; family Cichlidae; genus Mchenga; species Mchenga conophoros. The sequence continues at coordinate 17,920,341 of NC_140528.1, read as the reverse complement.
AGGTACCTGCGGGCCAAATGGAGTGAAAGGCAGTAGATGAAAAAGGAGGAGTTTGGTGAGTCCATTAAAATGGCAAACAATCCTACAGTCAGGTCTTCTGTAATGGAAGCAGAGTCTGTGCACCAACTATAAGGGATCACATTTCTCACCCTCCCTGGGAAAATCAGTGGTAGGCTGCCAGGGGCGGCCTTTCTCACTGATTCTGTTCATAGTTTTTATGTAAGAATATCTCGGCACAGCCAAGTAATGAAGGCTGTCCATTTGGTGGCATCAGGATTCCATCTTTGCCTTTTGCAGATTTTGTTGTTCATCACATGGTGAGCTCCAGCTTCCACTGGAACGTTTCGCAGCTGAGTGTAAAGCGAGAACCTCCAAGTCCAAGACCACGGTTCTCAGCCAGAAAAAGGTGGAGCACTCACTCCAGGTCAGGGATGAGTTCAGGGGTCTTGGGATCTTGTGCATATGTATTATTGTAGGGTCTACCTTTCAATATAAAGTGCCTTGAGGCAACTGTTATTGTGATTTGTGGCTGTACAAATAAAATTTAATTGATTTGACAGACGGATTGGGATAGCATCTGGGTAATCTATGATCCTTCCCTGACCTACGGTTCAGAGCTCTGGGTAGCGACCGAAAAAAATGAGGTTATGTACATAAGCGGCGGAAATGAGCTTCCTTCGAAGGGTGGCTGGGCTCCAAGATAGGGTGAAGAGCTTGGAGTAGAGTGGCAGCTCCTCCACATTCAAAGGAGCCAATTAGGTGGTTCGGGCATTGACTAGGATGCCATCTGGACACATTTGAGTTAAGGTATTCTGTGATTGAAGGAGGCGGGTCAGTTCCAGGACTTGTTGGAGTGAGAGATCGCTGGAAATATAACTTATTAATGTCAGAAGAGCTGACTAGGATGAGGAAAGTCTGGGCTTGTCTCCTTAAACTACTGCCCCCAGGACCATAGATGGATGGATGGATGGATGGATGGATGGATAGATAGATGGGTAGATGATATTAGACTATTAGTTGTAATGATAACCTTCTTTTATGTGTGTATGTGTGTATCTTAGTGAGAGAGCGAGAGAGAGAGCGTGCACACACATGTGTTTTTCATACCGTTGGGATCAGTGATCATGCCACAGCTGGTAGGCTTCGTGGCCTCTTCCTCCACCTTTACATCACAATCTTCTTCTTCTGTACCATCAGTACAGCTGAGAGGAAATGGGAGAATTCATTGCAATGGAGTCAACATGTTTGTGTATGGTAATTCTAAGGCTAAGATTAGCAGGAGACTGGTGACATGTACAGGACAATTTCTGGGAAGAACTTGAAAAGTTTAATAGCGATATTTAATGCAGACGTAGCAGTCAAAGCCGAATGACAATGAAATAAAAGGAACTTAGGAATAAAGTAGGATCAACAATTCTTGTATTGACATAATGATGAAGAAATGAAAATCTACAAATAGATAAAATTAAAGGTCTTATATTCTGTTTTCTGTAATGTGACTCACTCGGGGTCTGAGTCAGCAACCTGCCAGCTGTCTCCTAGCTCATTGGTGTTAGCAGCTGGTGTGTTATCTGGTTTCAAGTTGTCATCGTTAGGGTTCCCATTGAAATTTCCTGTGGAGACAACAGATATTCAAAATCACTCTATTTTAATTAGTCAAATCCTGTGTTTTATTCACTTAGTAAGGAACAACAGCAAATAATTGCACTGGCTCTTACCACACATCCCACAGAGTAGGCCATTGTAGGAAGTTGGCAAAGTGACATCAGCATGATGGTTTCCATCAAAACGCACCCTCAGATTAAAAGATGTTTCTAAGACAACAAACTTTCCACTCAAGTAGATCTTAACTCCCCTGATGGAGGTAACAGGTGGAACAACCGCAGTGCCATTGACCTGACAACAGCCAGAGATCACAATATTATTGCCAGAAAAACACAGCTTATTATGTGTACTTGTTCTTTGTTCCTCTACAGTAGACTTTTCCTTTAAATCAACCATCTTTATATACAAATGCAGCAGGGGACAGTTTCCACCTTCTACTGAGACGAGGCTGAATCTGTTATTAAAACACATGTTAGGAAAACACATTCAGTAAAGAGGCTGCTATAAATATAGCTTTGTTATACTTGCATTCTGTTGATTTAAATTTGGTGGAGAACTAGTTTAATTTTTTAAAAATTGTGTTTTATTTTGACTGCTGCAGATTATAAAAATCTTAAATCTGATTATGAAGAGATTTAAAGAAAATCTTACAAGTGGTTCTTGTTCCAATAGGCCTAGGCTGTACATATTGGCCTTAAAATTATTCAGTTGGTAGTAAATAAAATGGGTAAAAGCACTAAGATAGCAAACAGAGATACTGTTTATTGTATGAGTGACTGGAAGAACCCTCTGCCTACCTGGACCGTGTGTCCCTTGCCAAGGATGACAGTGATACCATTCACATTGATCACCACAGCCCTCACATAGGAAACCTTCTTATTACTTCCTCTGTGCTCATTCTGGGTATGGACCGTGAAATGTGGCAAGCCAGAGGAGACATTGCAGAGTTTGGTCAAGGTGTAGGAGCATGAACCCATGTAATGGTGAGTACGTTTATCAAAGGTTATGTAGTGAGGATCACCAGAAACTGAGCAGATACCATTTCCTGAACAAAGAAGGCAGGGAGTTACTTTATCATTTACCATGATGAGCAAAACAAATGCAGATTTCAGTGGAACTATATAAAATGGATAATGCACTGAGATGTCAGATGTGTTAAATGAAATAATAATCTTTAGATGTATGTGAAGCGGTGTGATTAATATACCAATAGGGTGGCATTCATATTCTCCATCTTGTAGTTGGCAGCTCTCAGTAGTTGGGTTACAGCTGGTGTTATGACACTGTAGCAGACCTCCACTGTGACACATACACTTTTGTTCACAACCCTCCAAGTACCAGTCATCGCCCACCTGAAAAATGTACACAGAATACAAAAAACAATCAAAATTTTGTCATGTAATTCTCTCTTATACATCACACGAATATAAAGATAAGATAAGATAAGATAACCTTTATTAGTCCCACACGTGGGAAATTTGTGGGAAAGATCAAAAATGATAAATAAATATATAAATATAAAGATCAAAATGATAAATATACATGTGGATGCAAACCAGGGATTCTGTATGCCACTAACTAATTAGGCCAACCTTTACTCATTTATTTATTGATTTTGGGCTTGCTAATTGTGGTGGCACCCGTATGTAAATGCTGTGACATAAATACAAATTCTATAACACCAGTGTCTTTTAAATTCAGGTAAAATACAGTATAATAAATATAATCTGTGCTTGATAAGTTGAAAGTAAAAATCTTTGTTGTAAAACCAATATTTATGTGCCAACAGTTCACTGCAGTCTATGCACCCTTAATTTAGTTGAGTTTTAATTTCTTTTGTACTGTAGGGTCTTTGTGTCTCTTGGCGTCTCTCCTGTTGAAGTCATAAAGAGAACTGAAAATGATGTTAGCATGAGCTTAGCACATTTTAAAGGTAAATGGAATATGGTTTTAATTGTTTGGAGGCTGTTTCCACTTACAGGGTGATAGGTTCCACTGGGGTCCACACAACCACAGTCTCTCAGTTCCACACATTTGTCATCACTGAGAATGAAGCCAGGGTTACACTCACAACCCTCCACACACACTTCCTCACAGCCAGGTGGTCCCACCACACCAAGACATGTCTCAGGACATGAATTCACACAAAGGGAGTAGGAGCTATTGGGAGGACAGGTCAGAGCTGTGTGGACAAACACAGGGATGAACAATAATGAGAGGGAACAATGGTGGACAAATAGCAACAGAGAAGGGAGTGGGAGTAGGATGATTCAAAGACAGGGCACCTACGTATCTCATATTGATTTAACTCAGTGTCATAAATGAAAGCAAGGATAATATTAACTGCATTGAATATTTTACATTGGTTTCAGCATTGTGCACTGTATCTTAAACTCTCCTCCCTATACAATTATAAATATGATTATAAGTTCAATTATAATGTTGGTGAGCAGGATGTAATATATCGTGGTTATATTTACAGGTGGAGACAACTTCCAAATGGAGAAGCTATGGCATGCACCCCATTTAAAAGGGAAAATGCTGAAGGCTCATTTTTCCAAAATGAAAAGGTATTATTCAAGTCTTTATTCATTTATGCTTCAGAATGGGGCTTATCAAGCCAATGGGTGATGTCACTGTGACTATGTTTTATATATCATATATCTTTTAGATATATTTGGTATATCTCAGATTCAAACTTACGGCAGAAGTCTGGAGTTCTCCATTGGTAGACTTTGGCTCCAGCACTATGACATGCGTCAGTGTAGGCCTGGAGCTGGTCACACAGCACGTGCTGCTGGCCGTTGAACTGACACATGTCATACACACAGCTTTGGAAGAATGGAGTGGGATTAACTACACTGATGCACTCCCTGTAACAGAGAAAAGCACTCACTTAGCTTAGGTAGGAAAAGGCAGAGGCTCATATACTGAAAATCTGAGTTCAAACAAACAAACAAACAAGCTACATTTGGTGGTGAAACAGTCAACAACTGTTGCATAAGTTTAGCAACAATTCACTAGCTGGGGCCAGTGAATAAAGGTGAATGGCTTAAACATGAATTGAACTGCGGTTTGGGGAAGGCCTCGCTGGGGACTGGCGGCGGCTCCTGGGCTGGCAGATCCCCATGTACTAATGAGAAGTGAAACAGTGAAAGAATTGAAATTGAAAAAGGGGAGGGAGGGTTGGGAATGAATGGAAGAACAAACAGCTAGTAGAACTGGGGGATTATATATAGATAAGAACAGGAAGGGAAGTGTTTGGATACTTTATCTCTAACTCACTAACTGAGTCCACATTGTCATTTTACATTTTACAGTGTTCCTATTAGAAAAAGGTGAATGGCTTAAGCATGAGTTGAACTGAGCTTTAGGGAAGGGCGCAAAGGGGACTGGTGCCTCCTGGGCTGGCAGATCCCCAAAGAAGGCATCCCCTAGAAGCAGCAATAATTGTGCATTGTGAAGGTGAAAGACCTCTGCAGTAATAATTCAATTTTTCAATTCAATTTATTTATACAGCCCCAAATCACAACAACAATCGCCTCAAGGCGCTTTATATGTAAGGTAGACCCTGCAGTAATACCTACAGAAACAACCCAACAATCATATGACTAACTATGAGCAAGCACTTTGGCGACAGTAGGAAGGAACAACTCCTTTCAACAGGAAGAAACCTCTGGCAAAACCATTCCCATGGAAGGACAGCCATCTGCCGCTACAGGTTGAGGTGGAAGAAGGAAAGCAGGACAAAAGAGAAGCGCAGAGAGAAGGTGGTCAAGGATTCCAGAGAGTAGAGTGGTTGAGCTTGGAAAATTACGAAGGAATGGTGGGAGAAGACCACAAAGCAGATTTCAGAAAACGAAAGACCTTTAATAGCTGAATGAGGAGAACCCCTGATCGAGTGGCAACGTGGCTCGACTGGTGTGGAGGCTGGATGGATGCATGTTTGTATTTTAAGACATGAGGCAATGGCTTGACGGCTCGTAAAAGCTTTTACTGCTGTGTTTGAAAATGATCGATATGGAGACAGAGACTGGCAATATGGTGTCAGGAATGTGCACTGTTACATTTTGTGAAAGATAGATAGATGTATGGACCCTGGCATCCAAGTTATTGGGGAAAGAGGAAAGAGAAACTGGCTTCCAGGTGCCAAAAAGCACGCTGCTGCATTTTGCTCAGGAGAGATAGAGGGAAGAAAAGCTTGCTACTGCAAATGAAGGAAAAGAACCTGGCATCCCGGTACCTGATGTATGCAGGCGAATTTGAAAAAGAAGGACAGAGAAATAGAACCTGGAATACCATTGCAAAAAGTATTCACTTTTTGCAATGGTATTCCATGGTTTTGTAAAGGAGGAAAAGAGAAAGAAAACATGGCATCCCAGCGCTAAAAGCCTGCTGCTGCATTTGTAAAGGAGGAACAGAGAAAGGAACCAGGAATCCCGGGCCCAAAAGCTTGCTGGTATATTTGCAAAGGAGGGACAGAGAAAGAGAACCTGGCATTCCAGTGCCAAAAAACATGCTGCTGTATTTTTGTGAAAAGGGGAGGGACGGAAGAGGAACTGGCAACCCGGTGCTAAAAGCGTGCTACTGCATTTGTGAACGAGGGATAGAGAAAGAAAGAGAACCTGGCATTCCTGTGCCAAAAAACATGCTGCTGCATTTTTGTGAAAAAGGGAGGGACGGAAGAGGAACTGGCAACCCGGTTCTAAAAGCTTGCTCCTGCATTTAAGAAGGAGGGATAGAGAAAGAAAGCCTGACATCCTAGTGCCAAGAAGCATGCTGCTGCATTTTGCGAGGGAGGGACAGAGGGGAAGGGAAACTGGAATCTCCTGGGTAGAAAACCTTGTTGATGCATTTGCAAATGAGGAATAATAACTTGGCATCCTGGTGCCAAAAGCTCACTGTTGTATTTGCAAAGGAGGGTTATAGAAAGAACCTGGTATCCCAGGTTTTTTGCAACGATAGATAGAGATAAACTGGCAAGTCATTGGTAAAAACTTACTGCTGCGTTTGAGAATGAGGGACAAAGAACAAAACTGGCATCCCAGTGCCAGAAGGGTTCATTACAGCATTACAGTAATAGTACTGAAAATATTTATTCATATTTTACAGGTCAGTTGGGTGATTACCAGGCATGCTGCCATCTATTTCATGATTTTATAAGGTCAGGAAAAAAACGTTGTAAAATCCCAGGAATCCCATCAGTTTAACCAAGTCAATAACCAAAAGTGGAGGGGTTGTGAATTCTTACCGGAAGGGTCCAGTAGGGTCTGTAATTTTACCACATTTCTCTGGTTTTACAACTTCAGCTTCCAAGTTGGGGTCACAGTCTGGATCAGGCTTTGTTCCTGGGGTACATCTGGTCAATACAAATACAAAACACAGTTACATCCTCTTCAGTTTGTCAGAAAGAGTCCAACAGTAAGGTAACAAAAGACATAACCAGAAGAAATCCAAAAGACAGAAAGATAGATATGTTGGAACTCACGAGTCATCTTCATCGTCTTTGGTCTGCCAGCTGTTCCCAAAGTCATTACTATTTCCTGCCACAGTGCCATCTGGTTTAGTGAAGTCATTGTCTGGGTTCCCATCATAGTCACCACAAAGGCCACACATTTGGTCATAGTAGGAGCTGGTAGGACAAAGTCAAGGCAGGATATGTAGGATTAAAATAAGACAAGCTTAAGAATATTTGCAATGTTTAATAAGGTGTTGCTTGGCCTTTTATTGTAATTCTAGAAACAAATGAAGAGAATGCAAAGATCCCTGATACAATAAACCAGGGCATCGTTAGTATATATTAAAAGTTGCATAAGTCCACAATATGCACACAAATGGACTGCTTTGTTTTCACAACATACATAAAACAACTGGTGATGTTCAGCAGTTTAGATCGTTATCTATCAGAGTTTCTTCAGATCGTTAGGTTATGGTTGCATCGGAGGAAAGTGGTCATCAAAAAAAGAATGATGGAGCAATGGAGACAGTGGTCAGGTGTATTGTATGAATGTGTGAAGCAAATAAAAAGAAGTTCTACAATATCAAAATAGTTCAAACCAATATTTATACTAACCTGGGAACTGAGATCTGGGCATAATGGTTTCCATCCCAACGCACCCTCAGGCCAAAGGATGTTTGAAGCGTGATGAACTGACCAGCAAGACTAATAGACATGAGAGGAGAGGGGGAGTGGGGCAGAGCCACCCGTACTCCGTTCACCTGATTCAGTGATGAAGAAAAAGATGTTAAGAATATAAGAATATAAAGATGTTAAACAGACTGTGTAAACGTCTAATTGGTGGACAGGTCAGGGAGTATAAAAGTACAAAGAGTGTGCAATGTGCAGTATATCAGGCAAAAACAGACTTTGTATAGTTTTAACAAGCAAGAAAGACATTGCTTTATGCCTATCACACTGTGTTATCTTTGGCATAGATTCAACTGACAAAATGGGAAAAATCTGTTTTGTTTTTTTTACATGTTGTTAGCAACAAAGTAACTAAAGATATAATTTGAGTTCTTTGCTAAAATGTCAGTTATGTGTAGACATAAGACATCCATGGTGATGATACAAATACTGTGTGGGATGTCTGCTGGCACACATTTTACTTAAAGATGGGAAATATAAGAGATAGTAATTCATTCACATACTGACCAGTGTTCTACTGCTCTTCATCAGGGTCACAGTAATTCCATCCACTGTCACATATAGCTTCCTCAGGTATGACACTCCTGCAACTCCTCTCTCTTCATTCTTTGCCTCCACAGAGAACCAAGGGCCTGCACAGGGAAGACCACGACAATCAGGAATATTGTGTGTTTATATTAAAGGTGAATATTGGCATTAACATACAAACCACCACTGACATTCAGTGTCTTCTCTTTGCAGCTAACGTGAATGAAAACAACATCTGTCATGCTTTGCGATGAAAATAATAAATGAGTAAATTTAGCTCATTTAAACTTTCATTTGTGCGTGTGGTGTGGCAAGACTAGAACAGGTGCAATGAAACCCAAACATCTTAATGAATAAATGTCTCAAAATAGTGTGTACCTGTGCTGTTCCTACAGCTTCTTGCCAGTGTGTAAGTACAGGTTCCCATGAAGCTGTAGTACTTCTTGTCAAAGGTGTTGTAGTGTGGATCCCCAGAAACTACACAATCCTGAAAACCTGAGAGAGGGAAAAACATCAGGAACATCAGACTGAAACACAGATGATAAAAAAGATGCAAAGAATATGTCATTTCCTGACTAGACAAAAATTTTCTGCAATTCTGTGATTTTGTATTATAAAGAATCGCATGTAACAAGTGTTGTTATAGACAAACTGTACAGAAGAGAGCAAAAGAAACATAACAGCAACACACACATAAATATTTCACTGTTATTGAAAGTAAAAGACGCCTGTGGGTTGTGCTTCTCTATCTTCCATTGCTCAGTCTAATTATGTATATTAGAGCAGGGATAGAAAATGCTCGTTTGAGAACTTTGACAAAGTCTACAGCATCACATCAAACACAGTTGCAAAACTTTTCAGGTTGGCAGTCCAACCCATGAGATCTGGAAACCTACTTAGAATATAATGGCTACAGCTTTGCTGTGTTTTTTTTAGGCGTGAACATTACAAACATACTCGTAGGATAGCAGCCCAGCTCTCCATCCTGAAGTTTACATTCATGCATTGGGGGGCATTCAGAGGCTTCACAGGTAATTCCAGCTGCACCACACCAACATTTTCGCTTGCAGTCTTCCTCAAAAAACTCCTCTCCAGGCTGACAAACAGACAACAAAATTGACAATTAAGCATAGCAGGCACAGATGATTCTTTGTAGATCATTTTATGCATGTATGTATGAAAATGTTGTTTTAGAGAGGACATAAAGAGACTGCAAGTGACCTGACTTGAAATACAAAGGACCAAATGATTCACTGCCGGCCTATCAGACCCACTTCACCATACCTCATAATACTGGCCGTTCGTGTGGTTGCAGCCACACATGTTCTCCTTAACGCACTTGCCAGCACTCAGGACATAGCTGGGATCACACACACAGGACTCAGAGCAGGGACCAGAGCAGGAGGGGGGTTTTCCAAAGCATGTTTCCTGACAAGGATCTGCACAAGGTTCGTAGTGGCTGTTTGGGGGACAGCTCAGTGCTAAGCAGACCACAAGAGGTTGAAGTTAGTGATAGGAAACAAAAGTATGTGCTGGTTAAAATATAAAATGACAGCTTTTCACAAGAAAAGAGATACGTCTTTGGCACTTCCAGCTGTGTTGTCTTCCGTGGAACTAGATTGTTTGAGTTTGGTGGTAACCCAGTCTCCTGCAGCCTCTTGGTATATGTTGTCTGCCCAACTAGGTATGCTAAAGCAGCACTCCCTCGGTTAACTTTAGTGAGTAGGAAGCCCGTATGAAGTACTCTTCCACAAGTCAAAACTGACATAAACTTCTTTGTGTTATTTTCTCCCAACTACTCAGCCAAGCTGATTTTTACCTAATGATATACCTAAAGATATTTTACTACTAAATTAAATCATTTGTCCTTCCAATACTCACGGCAGAAGGTTTCATTCCTCCATGGTCCAAGGTTGACCCCACGATCTTGGCATTCATTGACATAGGCTTCAATGGCTTCACACAAAATGGGCTTGGCACCATCCAGCTCACACAAGTCAAAGACACAGTCCCTGAAGTAATTCTGAGAACAAACAATCACTTTGTTACAATGCTTTATATTGTGTGACCATCTAAAACCATATATTCAAATTATTCCACTATTACTAATATCACATTTTCACCCTGAATGCACACACACATAGACAAATACAACAAGCTCAGAATAAGGACTGGTTCCACATTTGTTTATTATATGTGCACTATCCTCTACATGAACATACATTGGGGTTGACTTTGGGATGGCATACAGCAAAAGGTCCATTTTTGTCCAGCAGAATGCCACAATATCCAGAGCTTTCATACAGTTCCTGTTCTTCTTCATTGCACCCAGGGATCGTAGTGTTGGGTTTCTTATTACATCTGTCAAGACAGACCATCATCTTAAGAACATTTGTCTTTTGCCAATGGTAAATGTTTCTTTACACTTGCATCTCTGCAATACTCACTCTGGATTCATGTTCCAACTGTGTCCAAAGTCATTGGCATTTTCAGCTAAGCTTCCATCTGGTTTGCGGAAGTCATCTTTAGTATCTCCATCATAGTTGCCACACAGGCCACACAGCTTGTTCTGATAGCTGCAGATTGCAGAAAATGATTGTGTTAGAGTCTTATGCAAGAAAGACTAACAAGTAAGCCAGAACTACAACGTGTTTTAATTGCAGCCAAGTTTCTTTTCAGCAGTAGACTAAACCCCACACATTAGTAAGACTAAAAGATCAGACATGTACATTTGATGCGTTTGATAGCATCAGCATAGAATTAACTAGTCAGGAAATTAGAAGTTTTGTGTGATTTTATCTTGAAATTTTGAGGGAGCTGTTTGTGTTGCCCCTGCTACATTGTTTAAATAAAATATCCTAGCTGTGTCATTAATCTCTGCCTTTATCACCTTACTACTCCTTACAGATAAAGGATTCATGTTCAGTATATGAATATGTGTTATAGTTTTAGTTGTATCAGTATGGATGTAGATTTCTGGACTGGTGAACTTGTGATTAAAACACCACTTTATAAGGAAACCATGAATTTGGTCTTCACTCACTCTTCGATTACTTTAATGTCCATGAAGGAGTTTCCATCATAGCGAACCGTCACACCAAAGTTCATGGAGACAGTATAGTGTTTTCCTGACTTGAACACAGAAATACCAGGGGACGGAGACAGTGGCAGATTGACATTGGTCCCATTAACCTGTATGGGAAAATAGGCAGAGTACATCAAATCTGGTCAATTATTAGCCAACATTTTCATTTTTGAATTACTCATGTCACAACATTACTATCTGTAACTGAAAAGAAACGTTCCTTTATCATGCCAATGATGTCTGAACAACTCAGCTCTTGCCCGACATGTCAAATGCAGCTGCCGGCATGACAAGCGAGAGTGGATCGAAGCCAAAGGCATGGATGCCCGAGAAAACAGTAGACCAGAACGATACCCGAATATTAAATCGCATTGTACCAGATCTAACAGGGGCTCGCAGTGGCCGCTTGGTCCCAATCCGAGACAAAATGGACGAGTCCTCCTCACTGAAGCTGAGCAAGACCAATGTTGAGCCAAACAGTTCTGCGATACTTTAAACCAGCCCGAGCCACTCCACTTGTTCGAGGCCAAAGAACTTGCACCCTCCATGGATCTTCTTCCTGTCGATATCGGAAAAATCATCAACGCCGAAGTCAAGACAGCGATGTTGGCCTGGACGAGTTCCTCCCCACAATGCTGAAGGATGACGAAGCCCAGTTGGATGCCGCCCTTAGAAGTCCCCAAAATGCCTGCTGGTCAACATCGTGTGTACCCTATGAATGGGTAATTTCAATGACTTCAAGAAAGCTTTTGACAACGTCCACCGGCCGACTCTATGGGCTATCCCACGTCAATATGGAGTCCCCCAGCAGTTTGTAGACGCCTTTTGTGGTCTCTGCCCCAACTCCCGGTTCTGCGTCCAGACAGATGATTGGATGGCGCCCTTAGAAGACCCCTAAACGCCTGCTGGACAACATCGCGTGTACCCTATGAATGGGCAAAAGGTGTTATCACCAAACTTCCCGAAAGGCGATTTGGGTGACTGTAACAACTGCCGGGGCATCACGCTCCTGTCGGTACCCGGGAAAGTGCTTTGCCTCATTCTTTTGAATTGGCTACTGGGCCCCTACTGGGCTCGACTACGGAAGACCTCCAAGAATGGACTGCAGCTTTGCAGAGGCAGGTGAGGAAGTCGGATTACGAATCAGCGCCAAGAAAACCAAGGTACTCAGAGTTGGCTACACAACTGCCCATGTTCCCGTCATAATCAACCAATAACGTGCTGATAAGTTGGAAAATTTCACATATCTGGGCAGCATCATCTCGAATGACGGGATCTCTGATCAAGATGTCAACTCCGGAGTAGGGAAGGCTGCCGGTGTCCTCCGACGTCTCCAATTCAATTCATTTAAATTCAATGTTTTTTATATAGTCCCAAATCACAAAAACAGTCACCTCAAGGTGCTTTATATTGTAAGATAGACCCTACAATAATACATACAGAGAAAAAAAACAACAATCATATGACCCCATTGACCAAGCACTTTGGTGACAGAGGCGTCTTTTAACAGGAAGAAGCCTTTGGCAGAACCAGCGAAAGCAAGGCCGACCAAATATCACATGACGTCGAATGTTTATGGATGATCTGAAAACAGTCGACATCGCCTGGGACGAAGCTGAAACATTCGCCCCTGACCGACATCGATGGAGATTGTTAGCTGCCTGATGCGTTGCTCGGCGTAGGAGGAACTAAGTGCTAAGTGTAAGTGCAAGTTTCTTTCCATGGTCAATTGCAGTGGTTTTCAGAAGTGTTCCTGAGCATGTGCAGTGGTTTGTACCACAGAATGATGTTTGTTTGTAATGCAGTAGTGCCTAAAAACTGAAAGCGTGATTGGTTTTCACATGCAAAACATCCTGTTTCTTCTTCTCATGTCTTACCTGCACAGTGCCACCTTTGAGAATGGAGATCTTTATCATCTGTGCGTATACATGTACGGCATTCACATAGGAGATGGTTGGCCTGTTATACCGGTTTTCATTGTCAGTATGGACCTCAAAGTAGGGCACAGTTGTGTCATTGCATGGACTAGACATCAGATAGCTGCAGTTGCCCATGAAGTCATATTTGCGTTTGTCAAAGCTGGTGTAGTGTGGATCGCCAGATGCAATGCATGTGGATGTACCTAAAGGAATAATATATGAGAAAATTGTAATTTCCACACTGTCAACTATCAAGTTATACCGACTGACTGTAAAGCACAACACAAGGTGCTCCTTGTGCAGATGTAATTTATTACACTGCATTAAATCAAGTCAACAACAATAAAGTCAACAAACATTATTACCTTTAGGATAACAGCCTGCAACACCATTAACCTCTCGACACTCTTCAGTGGGGTCACAGGAGTTATCAACACATTCCAAAGTGTAGTTCCCTACACAGCGACACAGCTTTGTGCAGCCATCTCCAAATACTATCTCACCAGGCTGGATAAAATGAAAACAATCAGTACTGAGAAAGTATACTGTATGTCTTTAAATGTACACTGTACACAGTACTAACTAGGACATCTGACCTCATAATAGTTATTGTTGTCATCTAAACAACCACACTTGTCCAGCGGCACGCAGTGCCGACCTTTGAAGACAAAGCCTGGTTTGCAGAAACACCCAGTGATGCAGGAGCCAGAACAGTTGGTAGAGGGTTCCATACATGTAGGAATGCAAGCTGGACCACACTCTATATACTCTGCGTTAGGAGGACACAGGTCTGGATAGAAAGAAAAAGGATTACTGGAAAATGTGCAGATACTCTTTCAGGAACTAAAAAGGTAGGAAGTTATTATGCAGTCTTAACAAACTCAGTCCAAAAAAACAACATCAGTTGAGACAGAGGAGGTTTGGAGCGCCTGTTGCTAAAATGACTGCATTTATTTACTGCATTTCTAGGACCAGTCGGATAAAGCACTTGACACTGTAATCCACATCCATGCATTCATGCAGCTATTTCTATGTGAAGCTGTGTGATTAACATACCCAGAGGGTGGCATTCATATTCTCCATCTTGTAGTTGGCAGCTCTCAGTAGTTGGGTTACAGCTGGTGTTATGACACTGTAGCAGACCTCCACTGTGACACATACACTTTTGTTCACAACCCTCCAAGTACCAGTCATCGCCCACCTGACAAATGTACACAGAATGCAAAAAACAATCAAAATTTTGTCATGTAATTCTCTCTTATATGTCTGTGAAGGTTCTCAGTCATCCAGGTCATCGTAGTCAAAGGAGCTTGCAAAGAAAAGCGTCTGGACTTCTTTAAGTCTTTAAGTCTTCAAGCAACTTAAAGAAGTCCAGACGCCTTTCTTTGCAGACTCCTTTTACATTCTCTCTTATACATCACACGAATATAAAGATCTAAATGATAAATATACATTTGGATGCAAACCAGGGATTCTGTATGCCACTAACTAATTAGGCCAACCTTTACTCATTTATTTATTGATTTTGGGCTTGCTAATTGTGGTGGCACCAGTATGTAAATGCTATGACATAAATACAAATTCTATAACACCAGTGTCTTTTAAATTCAGGTATAATACAGTATAATAAATATAATCTGTGCTTGATAAGTTGAAAGTAAAAATCTTTGTTGTAAAACCAATATTTATGTGCCAACAGTTCTCTGCAGTCTATGCACCCTTAATTTAGTTGAGTTTTAATTTCTTTTGTACTGTAGGGTCTTTGTGTCTCTTGGCGTCTCTCCTGTTGAAGTTATAAAGAGAACTGAAAATGATGTTAGCATGAGCTTAGCACATTTTAAAGGTAAATGGAATATGGTTTTAATTGTTTGGAGGCTGTTTCCACTTACAGGGTGATAGGTTCCACTGGGGTCCACACAACCACAGTCTCTCAGTTCCACACATTTGTCATCACTGAGAATGAAGCCAGGGTTACACTCACAACCCTCTACACACACTTCCTCACAGCCAGGTGGTCCCACCACACCAAGACATGTCTCAGGACATGAACTCACACAAAGGGAGTAGGAGCTATTGGGAGGACAGGTCAGAGCTGTGTGGACAAACACAGGGATGAACAATAATGAGAGGGAACAATGGTGGACAAATAGCAACAGAGAAGGGAGTGGGTAGTAGGATGATTCAAAGACAGGGCACCTACGTATCTCATATTGATTTAACTCAGTGTCATAAATGAAAGCAAGGACAATATTAACTGCATTGAATATTTTACATTGGTTTCAGCATTGTGCACTGTATCTTAAACTCTCCTCCCTATACAATTATAAATATGATTATAAGTTCAATTATAATGTTGGTGAGCAGGATGTAATATATCTTAGTTATATTTACAGGTGGAGACAACTTCCAAATGGAGAAGCTATGGCATGCACCCCATTTAAAAGGGAAAATGCTGAAGGCTCATTTTTCCAAAATGAAAAAGTATTATTCAAGTCTTTATTCATTTATGCTTCAGAATGGGGCTTATCAAGCCAATGGGTGATGTCACTGTGACTATGTTTTATATATCATATATCTTTTAGATATATTTGGTATATCTCAGATTCAAACTTACGGCAGAAGTCTGGAGTTCTCCATTGGTAGACTTTGGCTCCAGCACTATGACATGCGTCAGTGTAGGCCTGGAGCTGGTCACACAGCACATGCTGCTGGCCGTTGAACTGACACATGTCATACACACAGCTTTGGAAGAATGGAGTGGGATTAACTACACTGATGCACTCCCTGTAACAGAGAAAAGCACTCACTTAGCTTAGGTAGGAAAAGGCAGAGGCTCATATATACTGAAAATCTGAGTTCGAACAAACAAACAAGCTACATTTGGTGGTGAAACAGTCAACAATTGTTGCATAAGTTTAGCAACAATTCACTAGATGGGGCCAGTGAATAAAGGTGAATGGCTTAAACATGAATTGAACTGCGGTTTGGGGAAGGCCTCGCTGGGGACTGGCGGCGGCTCCTGGGCTGGCAGATCCCCATGTACTAATGAGAAGTGAAACCGTGAAAGAATTGAAATTGAAAAAGGGGAGGGAGGGTTGGGAATGAATGGAAGAACAAACAGCTAGTAGTACTGGGGGATTATATATAGATAAGAACAGGAAGGGAAGTGTTTGGATACTTTATCTCTAATTCACTAGCTGAGCCCACATCCTCATTTTACATTTTACAGTGTTTCTATTAGAAAAAGGTGAATGGCTTAAGCATGAGTTGAACTGAGCTTTAGGGAAGGGCGCAGAGGGGACTGGCCCCCTAGAGGCAGCAATAACGGTTTATTGTGAAGGTCAAAGACCTCTGCAGTAATAATTCAATTTTTCAATTCAATTTATTTATACAGCCCCAAATCACAACAACAATCGCCTCAAGGCGCTTTATATGTAAGGTAGACCCTGCAGTAATACCTACAGAGAAAACCCAACAATCATATAACTCCCTATGAGCAAGCACTTTGGCGACAGTGGAAAGGAACAACTCCTTTTAACGGGAAGAAACCTCTGGCAAAACCATTCCCATGGAAGGACAGCCATCTGCCGCTACAGGTTGAGGTGGAAGAAGGAAAGCAGGACAAAAGAGAAGCGCAGAGAGAAGGTGGTCAAGGATTCCAGAGAGTGGAGTGGTTGAGTTCGGAAAATTACGAAGGAATGGTGGGAGAAGACATCAAAGCAAATTTCAGACAACGAAAGACCTTAATAGTTGAATGAGGAGAACCCCTGATCGAGTGGCAACGTGGCTCGACTGGTGTGGAGGCTGGATGGATGCATGTCTGTATTTTAAGACATGAGGCAATGGCTTGACGGCTCGTAAAAGCTTTTACTGCTGTGTTTGAAAATGATCGATATGGAGACAAAGACTGGCAATACAGTGTCAGGAATGTGCTTTGTTACATTTTGTGAAAGATAGATAGATGTATGGACCCTGGCATCCAAGTTATTGGGGAAAGAGGAAAGAGAAACTGGCTTCCAGGTTCCAAAAAGCACGCTGCTGCATTTTGCTCAGGAGAGATAGAGGGAAGAAAAGCTTGCTACTGCAAATGAAGGAAAAGAACCTGGCATCCCGGTGCCAGATGTATGCTGGCGAATTTGAAAAAGACGGACAGAGAAATAGAACCTGGAATACCATTGCAAAAAGCATTCGGCTGGATTTGTAAAGGAGGAAAAGAGAAAGAAAACATGGCATCCCAGTACTAAAAGCCTGCTGCTGCATTTGTAAAGGAGGAACAGAAAAAGAAACCCAGAATCCCGGGGCCAAAAGCTTGCTGGTACATATGCAAACGAGGGACAGAGAAAGAGAACCTGGCATTCCAGTGCCAAAACACATGCTGCTGCATTTTTGTGAAAAGGGGCGTGAGGGAAGAGGAACTGGCAACCCGGTGCTAAAAGCTTGCTCCTGCATTTAAGAAGGAGGGGTAGATAAAGAAAGCCTGACATCCTAGTGCCAAGAAGCATGCTGCTGCATTTTGCGAGGGAGGGACAGAGGGGAAGGGAAACTGGAATCTCCTGGGTAGAAAACCTTGTTGATGCATTTGCAAATGAGGAATAATAACTTGGCATCCTGGTGCCAAAAGCTCACTGTGACATTTGCAAAGGAGGGTTATAGAAAGAACCTGGTATCCCAGGTTTTTTGCAACGATAGATAGAGATAAACTGGCAAGTCATTGGTAAAAACTTGCTGCTGCGTTTGAGAATGAGGGACAAAGAACGAAACTGGCATCCCAGTGCCAGACGGGTTCATTACAGCATTACAGTAATAGTATTGAAAATATTTATTCATATTTTACAGGTCAGTTGGGTGATTACCAGGCATGCTGCCATCTAGTTCATGATTTTATAAGGTCAGGAAAAAAACGTTGTAAAAAGCCAGGAATCCCATCAGTTTAACCAAGTCGATAACCAAAAGTGGAGGGGTTGTGAATTCTTACCGGAAGGGTCCAGTAGGGTCTGTAATTTTACCACATTTCTCTGGTTTTACAACTTCAGCTTCCAAGTTGGGGTCACAGTCTGGATCAGGCTTTGTACCTGGGGTACATCTGGTCAATACAAATACAAAACACAGTTACATCCTCTTCAGTTTGTCAGAAAGAGTCCGACAGTAAGGTAACAAAAGACGTAACCAGAAGAAATCCAAAAGACAGAAAGATAGATATGTTGGAACTCACGAGTCATCTTCATCGTCTTTTGTCTGCCAGCTGTTCCCAAAGTCATTACTATTTCCTGCCACAGTGCCATCTGGTTTAGTGAAGTCATTGTCTGGGTTCCCATCATAGTCACCACAAAGGCCACACATTTGGTCATAGTAGGAGCTGGTAGGACAAAGTCAAGGTAG